>NC_142708.1:26222500-31892500 GCF_055471065.1 Atractosteus spatula | reverse complement strand
AAACTACACAATGGAAATGTAATGATACATGGTAAATCTGTAAATCATATTGATTGTAGATCTCTTTAATGAACATCTCTAACAGTTTGACAACATGGGGAAATTGCAAGTTGATACAAAAAGAAAGTGCATTTAGAAGACATAAAAAGAGGATCAAAAATGCTAATATTATTAGAAAAAATGTAATTGCTTTACCAACATGTTGTCCAGTGGGTACAAACAGGAACTTAAGTATACCATTTAGAAGGAGAGGACAAAACAACGTAAGTACTAATCTTTATTAACCAACAAAGGTGTAAACGTGTGATATGGGAAAACCAATTTGAATTGATCCGTGATAATTACCATAAAGGAAAGGGACCATTAAATAGAAGCTAGTTAAGATAATACTATACATTTCAACAACAAATATTCAAATTAATTAGTGGAGGTTAACACCAAATACCATAATAGAGCCAGAATAAAACTAGGTCACATAATTGGCCACTTCAGTGTTTCATTCATTAAATTGGTAATGTCAAATAAACCCTGCATTGGAGGTCTAAATTTGAATATCTTGTTACTTTAACTACAAGTTATACAACAGATTTTGTTTAATTTGCTAGTAATATGATTTGATGCACCTGTATTGCCATTTTCTCTGCATAAAGCAAGCAACTGAAAGAAGTTGTTTGCTCCAGAGAGCTGGCAGTTGTTTGCTCCTTATTGATATGTTAAAGTCATATTATATTTATTTTCTGTTCATAAGCCACTTACATTATTACTGGTGTAAGGCTTTCAGGGTGCATTTGGTTGTTTTTTTCATACCACAACAACAATTTTTGATTAATATAATTGAATAGAATTGCGTTGTGACATTTTAAGACTTTCAAGCACTCTTATCACCTTTCTTTAACCATATAATACAAAAGCACATTTGCTTTGTGTCATTATTAGGTTCTTATTTGCTGTAATTTGTGGTAAGTTATCGTATCATGTAAGGAATTTTCGGGAAGTGTTTAAGAACTTTTATAAAATAAAACTGTAGCAAACATTTTGCTTTGTACAGATTTGTGAAGAGGATATCAGACAGGTTTAAGTTCAATACCATGAAGGTTAATAATTTGTTCTAGCGCTCCTCTTTCTTTATGACCTAGAAAGAAACTGAACAGTCTTTTTAAATTTGCTAATGAGTTTAATTACATTGTATAACTTTCAAGAAATTTTATGATTGGTAACACATGTTGCCAATTTAGAGCCACTCAGAGTGACCGCTGACCCAAGTCCTCCTTCGTTTCAGGTTGTCATTCTCTCAGCACTGCATATGAATGACAGCCAGAATGAAGCATGAGCTAGCCTTTGTCCCTGTCTTCAGTGCCTCTGTGCTTAAACTCCAAAGTGAATGTTCTTATAATTTTGCAAAATAAAATCTCCATACAGAATGTGTTACTTATTGATTTTAGTCCTAGAGTCCCAAAAGAACTGCATAAGCCAGGTTATCACAGTTCAAAAGGTTTGCTTTATATTTAAAGAATGCAAAGTTTGTATCCTAGAAGGAGGTTAAATACACTGCTAAGATGATATCTTCACAGAATGCTTAGAGGGGTAGGAGAGGCAAAGGTAAAGTTACATAAAATGGTGTTTTATAATACAACAACATTGTTTTTTAAGGTATAGGCTATGTAGTGTAGGAGGCAACAGTGAGATTTGTGTGATCAGCAGTTAGCCATCTACTCTATGTACAGTGCTCTGAAATACTATTCACTGCCTTCCAGTCACGACCCATTTTGTTGAATTACAAATAATGTAGACCTATACACTTTTTAAAGTGAATATTTAAAAATCAACTTGAATGTTCAGACTGAACACTTATATATGAAAGAAGTTAAATGTCATCAGAAACTGCAAATAGTAAAATAGTAAAAAAATAGTAAAACTAAAATATGTTGCTCAATCCCTTTGGTCCATCTAGCTTATTTGGTTGTTAGTACCTTATTAATCTGAGAATCTCTAGAAAGAAGTGTTTCTTTATGTAGAAAGACATGTTTCTCTGTAATCTGAGAAGTGTTTCTAGAAAGAAGCCAGGGTATCGCCTTTACATCAGGGTGGGTTGTAGCGATCTGGAACAAACTACCATTTATGTTTTAAATTTGTTTTAAAATAGTTTTAAATGTGTCTCCACATAAATGTCTTTTTTTCAAGCTCAGTGTTTCCCCATTTTATATCTGTTTTTACTATCTGCATGTAATATTCTGTAGTTGTCTACATTAAACATCATGTGCCATATGTTAGGTCAATTTTGAATTCTAAATCTTTGATTTTCTTTTGTAATTTCAATGTTTCCTTATTATTCCAATTTGGTATAATTTTTAAACTTGATTAGTTTAGCAGCTATACCAGAATTAAAAAAGATTAATGTAACTTGGGAGCAGCAATGGTCCTAATATAGATCCCTGTGGTACTCCACTAATTACATCCTTCCAATTTCGGCACTCACATTTGCCCTAATCTGTACTCTTTTCTGTCAGGTTGGTTATCCTCAATTCAAACACGTGCGGTACTTTGAAATTCTGTTTGTAATTGAAAATTAACGTTTTATGAGAAGCTAAAAAATTTCACAAACCTTCTGAATCTAAATATACCATGTTGTATCTTCTGTGCTTGTTCAATACTATTATCGTTTGTTCAGAGACCTCTGCACATTACTTATTTCTTCTTAATCCATGGCGACTGCTTCCTAAAATCCTGTATTCCATCTTGAGAACCGTCTAGTTTTAATTATTTCCATTGCCTTACATGTAAAGAAGTCATATTTGTCTATAATTACCTGGGTCATTTACGTCACCATTTGTATGGATAAACCCTTGCTACATTAGCAGTTTTCCAGTCAGTGGGTAGTTTTAACAGTTTTAATGCTGTTTCTTGAATTTCATGTAATGTTATTACTAGTGTGCAAGTACAATTAGTTCACCATACATATGCCAGATAATACAATTAAAAGTTAAACAAGATAGAGCTTTAATAGTAATGCATTTTTCTATTTCCTGCAAAAAAAATCCATTTTAACAAACAATCTGTGCTGAACAGTTAAAAAGTACGTAAACAAACCCATTGTGATAACATTAAAAATAAAAGCCCTCAAAAGTCTTTTAAGGTTTTTGCATAAACCTTGAAAATTGCTGAAGTTTTTTTAAATACACACTGAAAACTGCTAAAGCCCATATTTTATGCTATGTTCCTTAACATTTTGTCTTTGTCCCTTGGTTAAATTAAGTTTAGATGTTTTTGGCTGTGAAATAGCAACCAGTTCCAGTGAATTACCAACACTTGAGACAGATATAGGAGAATATGATTTTGTGCCACAAAAGACTGATCACTCTGTAGTGATAGAGTAGTAATACAGATTCTATTGTATAGGACATAACCTTTGGACAAGTGCCTTTAAGGGATGTGTACACAGAAAAGCTAATATGAGATCAGTACTCCTATACAGCATGTGAGCTGGCAGTGTTGTCAGTGAGAGCTCCATCTTTCCTTTCGTTCATGCTCACAGTGGCACTTAGAAGTGGAAAATGGCAGATGAATCTGACAATGTGCTTTTTGGAATAGTGTGTTTATAGTTTTCATCCATGTTTGGTAAGTATGAGAATCACCACATTAGATTAATAATTGTTAGTTCCAAACAGAGGCTATAGATAAAATCAGTTTCTAATTTTACAAAAAAAAGTGTACAATCTATTACATGCATATTATTTTTGGTGTAGATTATTGGATATTTAATTTTTCATTGGCTGGTTTGAGAAATCTTATAGCCCTGTTGCAGAAGGTGTTCTTATTTTCAGCAGGCAGTTCACGTTTTTTCAATAAAAATTGGAACTTGCGCTTTTAAAAGAATTATGGTTTCGTATTTTAAATAAATTCATGGCAATTTATTACAATCAGTTAGACATTTAAGGCGGATTGCTAAGGTTTATTAGAAAAGAGGGTCAACCCTTATAAATATTGCAGCATATTGCAGCTAATGCAAAACAGATGTATAAAAAGCAAAATATATTGTATTAATTGGAAGGGGGAGGGGATTGTTAGTGAATTCATTTCTTGGCATTCCAGTGTTTTCCTGGTTCATATTAAGTTCTGAATGTTAGATTTGTGGTCCTCAGTTGCACTGTGCATTGTAATTCCTTTCTCAGACAGCACTCACATTTATACATTTCAGACTGTGATCTTTAATGATGCCCCTTTTCAGCTTTACAAGAAAGGAATTGTAAAAAATGTCAAATTACTGATCATACAAGGGCTGCGGCACTGCTTGTGATCTTCTTACATTATGTTGAAATAAACAGAAGCCATTTTGGACTGTGCAGCATTAGCCCCATATATATATACTTAGAACTGGGTTATTAATAAAGAGTTTTCTGTAGGATGATGATTTGAAAATGTACTTTAATACATGCATGATCATTCAAAAAATAGCTGTGAAGTTGAAAAAAGGGAAACATCTGTAATGTTTCATCTTGTGAGCACCATAACCAGCAAAGGATGCTGTCATAGGAAGATGTTTTGTAAGCCCTTATTATTAACGCTGAGCTTGCTGTTTTTGTAATGTAGTGAGGGTAGTGTTTTCTTAGACGTGTGATCCTAAAATTGTGCATGCAGACTTCTGACTTATTGTACCCTGATGTTGCATAAGATGAGCAACAACACATTTCTAAATTGATTTAAGTTTTAATTTTCTCATGTTAAGAGGTTGAGACCAAAAATATTGATGTTAAAAACTTAAGTTGTGGGGTTAGGAGTAGGGTTAAATTGTGATCAAGGTTTTCATTTGAGAGAATCAATATTTTATTACAGCTTTCCTTATCCAGTAGTGATGGGATCATTCCAAGGTATTGAAAAGGTTATCTGTATTTCAGTTGTTTGTGTGTCCATTAGTTTAGTACCACTCTGAAACTCATCTTACTTCATCCAGAGAATCAGCACTTGCATACTGATTATTGCTATTCCCCACAGATGTTATATGTATTTTGATACTTACAACCAATATAACCAAATTAAATAACACTACTATGAGTATAGTGAGTATAAATATATAGCTGGGATTACAGATCAAAGCTTTATTTTCATCATATGATGTAATATGCCTTGGCACACTTTTTTGGCAAAATATTTTTATCACGCACTTAGTTTACAATATAAACTATACCTTGTATGTTTTCATTTTAGTTATTAAAAGGATTAAAGAAAGTTTATACATTTCTTTTCTACATGATTATAGTTCCATAACTGATGGTCACACTGTAGTGTTAGTTTAAAGTAATTCCTTGCTGTAAAAAGCCATGAAGCATCTTTGTACTGTATCTTCTTAGTGTATTGTGAACTTTGACAATTACTTCTTTCCCATTTTCTTAGCTGGTTGTCTTCACCGGTTCATATAGCCTGTTAAGGTCACAGTCTTTCATGTATCATGCCATCCAGTTCCACGTCTGACAATCTGTAAATTTAATAGACAGTTGTAATAGAAACAAATGACAGAAAAATTCTGCTGCCTTTTTTTGCTGACATCTCAGTACTGTTGGAAGCCGCAATAATGCATATTGTGTGCGAGAGTGTAAATGTGCTTTAAGCTCCTCACTTAGAATGTTGACATCTTGCAATGCAAAAGAGCTCAGCAAGGCAACCTGTCCCTAACATAACTAATAGGTTAATGAAATCATCTTAGTCCTGTACATGTGCTTAAAATGGTGGATCCTCCTAGGTTTTGGAAAAATGTATGTTTGGTTGCAGTCACTTTCAGAGTTTTATCGTAATTGAAATATTAGGTCTTCACCACCATTCACCGTTTTTTTTCCATCTGTTGGTTTTGTATATACATATAAAAAATGAATTATTTTATAGTTCTTTCTGCTTGTCCATCAATCGACATCCACTTTGTTGGTGCTGGTTAGGTATCATCGCAAAGCTAATTTTCCTGAGATGTGTAGGCTGGAAATAAGGTTTGAAAAAGGTCATTATTTACTATAATTACTAATATTTAAAACGGTTATCCACACTGCCAACACTAAAATTTTAATTTAGTGGGGAAGAAACCAGTTGATATTTAAAAAAAAAAACTAGTCCTTTTTCATTAATCATATATGTAATTTACTTATCATGAGTGTCTAGGATGAGGTCTTCATTAATGTGAAGAAACAAGCCCAACATCTTCGACTGAATATGACCTTTTTTTACTCCCATACTCTGCCTACACCTCTTGTTACAGTGCTTGTCAGTAAACATCTAATTTCCAGAAATATTACTTCTTAAAATAACTGTGCCAATTACATTTACATTTACATAATTTAACAAATTATTAAATATGGACTGTGTTCAGTTACAAGGCTGCAGAAAGCTGCAATAGTTAACAAGAACTGTCTAGGTAATTTCTGTGTCTGATCATGCTGGTCAAGACCTTGCTTCTCAAGCAGGGTGCCAGCTTGGTAATTCCATTCTATGCGGTTGGTGAGAATAATATCAGCCCTAACACATTGTGCAAGGTTGAGTAATAACTTTTTATGCATGATAAGCATCAGGAATATGAGCCTGCTGATCTCTGCTTTCCATTTGTATAGACTTTTGTTTTTTAGATGGAGTCTCCTGCAGCGCGCTCCCAGTTTGATCAATAGCTCAATAACATTTTTCATGCAGTAATTATCTGTGTGATATTATCCGAGCACAGTGTTTCTTTATTACCCAAAAGCAACTGGATATATAGAGAGCTGAATGTGGCTTCTTTTCATTATTACATTAACAGTAGCATACCATGCTGTTAAAAATAAACCTAAAGAAATCCATGTTTTATTTTGTAAATTGTGGCATCCTGTTTTGTCCGTTGACTAATCAAGCCCATTTTTCATTACAGCACCTTTGTACTTAGTTTATGCTGGAAGGTAAATTTATGTGCAATTTAAGTGTCCTCAGCTACTTAACTCCAAGTCCAAGTAAAAACATCTTTGAAGAAATGAGGCATTTTGAAGCATCATCCAATGCAATCTAATGCAGGCCACATGGGTTACTTCTGGTGACCTTCTGACAGTTTCAGAATCTTTTTAACATTAAAGACCAGAAAATAATATTTTGTAGATTTGTCCTCAGTTCATGACACTGATAAGAGTGGGAGGAGTGAAAAATCTTAGTTGACAGTTTGAAAGCTAAACTGGGATAAAAATCTGCCGATGCAGTGGCTGCAGCTCTTGTCCGGGAGTTGTAGACGTACGATCCTTTGAACATTCGTACGTTTGTATGAACTGCCCTTTTGAACTCCTCATGGAAAAGCGACAATCTCTTGCTACCAGTGACACTCTTCCGTAGCACTTGTGTACTTTGTGATGCAGTGAACAACATTTCTCATTTTAACTGATGCTATCTCGTGTGTGAATATAAAATGTTACATTTGTCCTCTGTTGCATTCACATGGATTGAAATGTTGGGTTTATGTGTTGAAATAGCACTTGGCTTTTTAACAGTGGCCTGGAGTTTGTACTGTATATGACAATATGGCATTACTCTGAAGTGTGGTAATATGAACTGTCCAATAAAAAGGACCTTCGAAAAGCAGTAGCTGAATTGGGTTTATTATTTTTTTCACAGTTCTGCCCTTGTTTCCCAGGACTCGTGCAGTATAAATGTGTAATTTTTCTTTCCTTTGTAAAGGTCACAATATTGCATATATTGGTGGCACACATGGTTTGAGAAGAGCAGAAAGTTGGATAAGTATGCAGAGAATATTTCTAGCATTTCTCTGAAAATAATGCTTTGATGGAAAGCTAAACGCGACTGTTGCTTAGTGACAAGATCATGCACCTTAAAATGTTCTCGTACAGTTGGCAATCACCCAGGAGTAATCTGGAACTAGCAGGCACCAAGAATCATGCAGAAGTAGCCATGAAGGGAATTGTCATGCTTCCTTTTTCATAGTCAGAATTGTCAAGGGCTGGCGTGTTTCAGAAGGACTTCTGAAATAATAAAACGATACAATCAATATTTTTTAATAAAAAGCCTGAGTATTATACTCAATCAGTACAGTGCAGAAAAAAATATGGAAATAATTCAGAACATCTGCTTTACATTTCTCTGTAAGTGACATTTCGTAATAATTTTATTAAATTATTATTAAATTATTTATATAATCTTAATTTTAAGATCGGGTTTATTGCTCAATCATTACTGAACTTTGTTCAGAATAAATGGTCTCTGTTGCAGTGAGTGATATAGCTTCATGCTTTTGGACAAATTCTTAATTAAATAGGAAAAAACATTTTATTTTAATAATTACCTTATCTTTAAGCAGTGATGTAACAGTTTGAAAGCTGTATAAGAACTTTCATCTCTATATTTTCTTTCATTTTCCAGTTAGTATTATAGCAGAAATTGTGAACACAGTGCAACAGGGAAGCATCTGGGGCTGATTCATTTTGGCGCTCATTGCACATTTCTCCTTCTTCTAACGGCCTGTTGGACGTGTTTGTGTTTGACTTTGCAGACAGAAGTCCTGCAGGAGTCCCGAATGATGGTTCCAGATTGTCACCGTCGTCTGGCAGTGGCTCATGCAGAGCTCGCTCAGTTATTAGTAAGTTTACCTTCCCGTGCCTTCTTCAATTAAATGTAACTGTGTCTATCGATATTTAGAATCATTATGTCCAGGAAAAATGTGTGGGTCCTTGGTTAACCTACATTGCCACAGAGTACGTCTTAAAAACAACAGATGTGCCTTAATATGTATTTGTAAATCTACTGTTTGATTTACCTCTGCTGTTATGCCATATACCATTCGCAGTGGTACCAACAGCATCTAGAGATTCCTTCTACAGTAATTTTACCGTTTTCTAAAGGTTTTGTTTTGTTCAGTGCTATTATGTTTGTATACAATTCCAGGCACTGTGGCAGTCACAGTTTTAGCCTGTTACAGATGGTGAGGGGAGTAGCTAAGGAGCACTTGCATTCTGCACTATAACATCAAATGATGTTGCAGAATTTATTTTTGTTAGTGACTGCATCTGTCAGTGTTGGCATTGATCTCTCGGTTTCAAGGCTAGATTTCCTAAAAGACTCTTTGTAGTGCTGCTTACTGATTACCTAATTTGAAGTATGCATGACTCATTGTTTGTCGTACTCCTGTAGTTCCACTGTAGGTTAATTTCCAAGAATTAAATTGCAAGGGGCAGGTATGGACTGAACAATTAGAATATTAGAGAAGTATATTCATTATACTTGTTCAAATACCAGTAAGATATTAATAGTAATATTTAAGTACTGTTTATAAACATGTTAATATTCAGGTTTTCAGGAAGTTTTGCTGTTTTCATAACTGTTTTGTAAACCTTAATGTGCACATAAACGTTCTGAAGAGGGAATTACCCCCTGATTTTAAAGGTTGTTTAAATATTTTCAAGAGGACCATTAGAATTCTTAAATCAGAGTTTGTGGTATTTCACTTAAGAATATAGACAATTCAGATCAAGTGAACAAAAAGAAATGAACAGTGTTACTAATTGTGAAATGAAGGAAAAACTGAAGCATCACAACAATTAAAGCAAAAACAGAATAACACTTGAGAGTCATGATGGTAAATTAAAAGACCTAAAAGGATTGTATTTGTTAGTATGCAAGAATTTTTTATTTGAAAGATTCAATGCAATTCGATAATAGAATTCATTGTCATAGCAGGTGACCAGAATGCCATGTGTGCACTGTTCGTTGAAATTAGTAATTGACTTGGGTTCCCAAATGGCTCACAGTAAAGTCACTTGCTCCAAATCTTGCTTGATCTCTGTGCGCCTTTTCATACTGGATACGCTTGCAAATGAAGCAAGTGTTGTGTACTTATCAAGTATACTCAGAACGTTCCAGGGAAAATGTCCTCAGATCATTTCTCTTTCACACTGAAAGTATATTAAGTACTCATGGAAATGTACTCAATAAATTATAGATTTTTTCGAACTTTTCGGGAACATTTTCTTTCACACTACACATTTGCAATAGCATTGATGATTGCATTTTATTTCAATATTTCTTCCAATTAAGTTCAGTGAACAAGCCTTGTGTGCCATTCCCTCTTTAGGCCATGGGTATTGGGGTGGAGTATAAATTCTCTTTATGTGGACAATAATACATATTAGTGGGGGGTTAACGGATACTGTACCTTTGTTCTATCATGAATGATTGGGGTCCAATATAATTGTATATATTGATAAGATATTAAGGTCCAAATTAAATTCAGAGCTAAAGAATTAGGAAGCTAACCAATATGGTAGACTGCAAAGGAACAAGTAATAGGTTTATTCCATGCTGAAAAAAACAACGTTTCGCCTGTGTAGCCTTCTTCAGGTGTGAGCAACTGAAGAAGGCTCCACGGCCGAAACTTTGTTTTCTTTCTTCTTTTTTGTGTTGCTCACACCTGAAGAAGGCTCCACAGCTGAAACGTTGTGTTTTCTTTCTTCTTTTTTTCAGCATGGAATAAACCTATTACTTGTTCCTTTGCAGCCTACGCATGCTTGATGCAGCTACCCACCTGAACTAATATGGTAGACTGTTGTGTTACCAAAATAAGCATTTGAATGCACTTCACTGCTTTATAGATAATAAGAGCTATTCCTGTAAGCTGCAGTGCTAAGCGTAAAAGTAGGATATATTATAAAATTGTCTTGGTACAATACAGTGGTTAATTTAATGCTAGTTCACAGCAGACACACAAATGGCAAATGGACAATTTGCTTAATAGTTTAGTCATTGTTAATAGCCAGACATAAAGTCCTGAGGTGTCAATTGTGTAGATGTCTTCAGACAACGATCAGGCTTTTAAATTTAGAATGCAGTAATATAATTATTTCTGTTCTGGATTTAACCTTTAAATATTTAAAATTTGGAAAACCATAGTTATATAAATCAATATTGGGTTGTAAGATCGTTTTCTAAATAATGGTAAAATTAGGCATCATCCTACCAAATACTACAGCATAAGAATGGATTAATTGTTTTCACACTGACATTTTGTGTCTGTAGTGTTTTTGGATTACACTTCTGATTTGTGAAATAAACTGAGTGTTGATCTATACATGTGCTGAATATTATATCTAGAGTTCAAGAGTCTCCAAAACCAGCTCTGCATTCCAGCATCTGTGTAACTTCTGCATGCGTGCCAGGTGTTGTGGAACCCTGCACTATACTACTAAATGATTTTAACTATAAAACCATTTTAAAAATGTGCAATAGGGGACATGTTGAGAGCAAAATGCTCATTTCTGTAATCCATTTGATGCATTTCGTAGACCAAATGTATATAATGCCAGAGCACAGTCAGAAATATTCAGATATGATTAAAAATATTCATAAAAGCCTATATTGGAAGTGAACCTTATGATATATCCAAATCCACAGGATAATGAGGGGTGTTATAAAATAAGGTGTAATCGGGCTATATTAAAACTGATTTAAATTTCAGAAAGTGCCATTCTTTTAATTAATATGCGTGTTGCCTTTTTTTTACATCCTGATTCAGCCTGGTTAGTGTCCTTGAAGTCTGGCACTGAACCAGGTTGTTTTTTCGTGCACCTTGAAAGTAAAAAATAATCTAACCATATCTGATACGTAAGCAGCTGTATCAAGAACACCCCTCTGGAGTCTTCTCTGAACCGTTCAATTTAATCAATTTAACGTTGCAAGTTCAGTTTGGTCTTGTCACTAGTCAACTGTGACTGGGATTCCCCAAGCGGTGGCGCACAGTTGGCTGAGTGCCACTTGGTGTAGGGCGGGGATCAGTTGGTTAGGGGTCCTGTGCCTGTAAGCTCCTGGTGAGGTCAGTGAGGGACGAGCCTCTCCTCCAGCCAGTCCTGAACCCTCCTGTACAGTTAATGGCTACTGGGCTAGTGGCGTGTCAAAGGATGAATAGCTTGATGGGTGAGTGTTGTGGTGACCTGAGATGTACACACAACTGGCAATTCCATGCGGAATAGGTAATTGATGCTTCTAAAGTTATATAAAAAATAAATTGGTTATTAATTGGATCTAATGTCAAATCTTAAATCACTGGTATCTTTACACCAAAACATACATGCAAACTGTTTATCTTTAAAAAACTAGCTTTGATGGGAAATGCTGATAGAATCTCATAATAGGTGAGAAAAAAGTTGCTCCCTTTTGTTGGTTAGAAGAAACCTGTACTCAAAAGACGTTTGTGATGCAAAAGCTATAGGTCCCCGTTAGTTATGTTGACGGCAGTAATTTTATTGTCAGATGTTACGTGTTTTAGTTAATATGTAATTATGAAGAACATGGTATAACTTGCAGCACCTTAATGAAAATATCTAGGGGTCTTTTTAAGAACTAAATGAAAATCTCGAAGAACAAAATAAAAATGTGAAGTTCAATATAAATGCTGGTGTTAAGCATGTTATTCTTTTCCTTAGTAAGCTGTATAGAGAAATTATTCGATCTGCATATACCTTAGATTCTTTAGCCCAACAGAAAACTCAAAAACTTTAAATGTAAAGAACTATATATAATTATGTAAATCGTATACTAGCAGCAGCAATCTAGAATTTAAAACCCTTTTTGTTTTTCATTTTCAGGAAACTGAGGCAGACCTTGCAGATTTAGAAGAATTCAAAGAGGCCAAAACTGTGCTGGATTCGGTGAAGCTAGAGGGGTGAACTGTTTTAAGTACTTCTGAAGCTGAAGTGTCCATTCCATGAAGATGAGACCTTGTTTAAAAAACAAAAAATCCAATCAAACATGATGATTTTGTTTTTTTAAGAATACATGTGTTAAAAATAAAGTGTATGAATAAATGTTAATTTATTGTTAATGTTCTTATTTTTTCTTGTTTTATTTTTTTAATGTGCTGGATTGTAATTCTGGACATTCTTCTTCACTTTGTCTTCACTGGGATTTCCTATGTTTCAGTGTAAAATTAAGCAGTTTAGCAATTTAATAACAGTTTCTTTTGCATAAATGTACTTTGACATCAATCCACAGATCTAAAAATACGGAAAATATACTTGTTGCAGAGTTTATTCCCAGAGTTAGCAGTCAATAAATTTGTGTTAATTTTTTATTGACTTGGTTGATGTCAAATCTGTTTTTTATTTAATAAGACTAGGACTTCTTTCAGTCTATTATAGTTCAATTTTTTTTACTACTTATTACTTAAATGGTTAATATCAGCAGCATATGTGGTAAAAGAACCAAGCCTATAAGTGCTAGTGGTTTGTCTAGTTTTGACTTGGCAATGGTTCTGATCTTTCCAATTGACATCAGTTCTGTTTGAAGCTGAGTAGTAAGAATTTGCCTGCCCATTGATGCCACAGTCTTGTTGTTGAATAAGAAAAATTAAATGCCATTAAAATACAATAAGAAATGGCAGTATTCATATTGTTAAAGAACTTATCCTTGTCCATTTAACATTGTTTGACTTGCTTATTCTTAAGAAATGAGTTCCCTGTGGAGTTTGATGGACACATTCTGAATGGCTTCTCCCCTGCCAATGGAAATGGTGGAGGAGCAAGCATGACTGCAGACACTGCTGAAATTGAATTGTTCAACATGACCTTAGTGGTGAATAGAGGCAGGGGATTTGATAGACGTGCCTGGCAATTTATGGATGTAGTTGGAAAAGGTATGCAGCACAAAGCTGTTGACTTGGGCAAGCTACAAACCTTAACCACTGGGAAACTGGTGGTAAGGATATCGCAAAGCACAGGATTTTATTTCCACTGTATTTTTGCAGTTAAATCTAGTTTTTATTTCAGTAATTAAGATAGTAATGGAGTTGATCACATTTATCTTCATTTAATAAGCCTTAGGACTCTTAATGCACAGTTCCATATTTTTGGTAAATAGGTGAAATGTGAAAAAAAGATGTTAATGGGAATGACAGTCGTTGTTTGTTTGCTTCCTTTTGCTCAAAGGAAAATATATTATCCAAGTCAGAGTGTAGTCCTAATTATGTAAATCACACGAACACTATACAAGGTTATTAGCAATCTGGTATGCTCCAAACAGCTTAATTGTAAGCTTCATTTAATGTTTATTTCAGGATAATTGTTAAGACTTTTCAGGAAAAACTTTAGCATTGTGTATACAGAAGCCAATAAAATGAGAGAAATAGCCTTGATTCACCACAGCCAAATCCATTTGAAATAATTTTGAGAATGAGACAGTTACAAGAAATGTTCATAAATGACTTTATCTCAGCCCACCTGTTGTAATGCTATGCATCTGAATCGCATATTCTTATACCTTTTTTGCACAAAATGGGACCTTTTGAGGTTACAGATAACAGACATTCCCGTATTTTCTATCAGTGCATTTCAACGTTCCCATTTCATTTGGCAATCTGGAAACTGCAGTGTTGTTTTTTGGGTGAAGTGTGTCAGTAACAATGCAGTTTTATGATGGTCGGGAAAGAATGTATCGCCTGTCTGAAAAGAAAACTCCAGCGAGTATCGTTCTTTGAAAATAGAGATATGTGCAGCTTTTGACCAATGTGTGTGATGTGCCTGAGTTTTATAGTATCGAGTGCTTTAAAATTAGGTACCCAAAGCACATACAGTATGTGTATACTTAACCGTTCAGTGTTTTTAGCTTGGTGTACCATGAACACCACTTCCTTTGTTTTTTGTCAACACAGCATTTATTTATCTTGATCTCATTGTTGAATGATGTCTTGCATTAAAAAATTGGGGAACACATTATTGATGTGTTTAATGTCTGTAAAATTCATAACCCCTCACTGTCTGAGATAACATCTCATTTTATCATTGTTATATTCAAGGTCTTGGATAATTTCGTTTGAAAAATTCAAATTCATATATTGTTGTCCATTGTCATCTGAACCAAATTTAATCTGAATATATGATGTGCTTCAATTTGTAAAAACATTTGAAATTCCTTCCATACATTTTCACAAAGTGAAAGTCACCTCTTCTTGATAAGAGCCTATCATGAAAGCACAGGGCAGAAGGTAGGGACCCAGTCCATCTCAGTGCAGGTGAGCACACATACAAGAAAGGTTTAGAGACACCATATAACCTAGCCTTCAAGTCTTTGGGAGTCGAGAGGTAAATTGAGCATTCAGTGAAAATTCCTACAAGCACAGCAACACATAAATCTTACAAAATAGGAGCCCCAATCAAGAATCAAACCCCAAGACCTAAAAGGTATCAGAACTAACCACCATTAACATGTCACTGCTGCCCTAATTTGACAAAAAAAATATAATGTTGTGTCCTGTTTCATATGCAATTGAGAGATGTTTGCTGGAAAAATAAAATAAGGCATTTAAGCATGAGCATGTTGATCAAATGTATTCACCAGTGAATGTCATGGCTATCTTAGCACTCCACAAATAGATTATACTAGCTATAGTTGGAATATAGTTAATAGATCATAGTCTAAGGTGGGTAGATTTGTTGTTAGTCTTATTTTGTTTTCTCAAAGGTGTTTAATTTGATGTGAGGAGACAAGTTAAGCCAACAAGCCTTAGTGTTCGCTGCTCTTGGTAAAGAAAGCATGAGCACAAGAGTATGTGCACAACCACATTGGAAGGTAGCAATATTTGATAGCTTTGGAACACAGTCCAGGTAAAGACATTCATGTGGCTGGCCTTTCCATTAATATGTCCTATGACGCCATAAAAGATCGAGTCACCATTTTGCATGTCTTTCCAAATCATTTTCACTGCATCTCCCTGCTTTGGGATCATTCTTAATGATGCCTGTCAATTTGCAGCACTTGTTCTGCCTCATAGCAGCCTTATGCTAGTAGCGTGATCTTTATCTTTATTCTCTTTATTCAAGATCACCACTGGTAGAAACTATCACAGTGACGTGTGACATGCAAAATAGTAAAACAGTGCCTAATTGAAACCTTTCAACCTCACATTACCCATGCAATGATTTGCAATTACACATAATAAGGTTTTGCCAACAAAAGAAACTTACAGGCATGTAACCAAGAGCATCTTTTCCTTACTCCTGCTGAGCATGCTGAGCGGAAGAATGCATCTCATATGTAGGAGTGTATATACCTGTCTGGCCATAGGGCTGGTAACGAGGAGAGTGTGGTTGGAGTGGCCTCTGCTGGAAAGCAGTGGCATTGCATCAAGGCAACACAAGTAGGACAAAAACGTAGTAGCTCGCTTCACAAGAGGGTCTGGCCCTTTTGTGAAGTCGCAAGGTTCTCACTGATGGTGTGATCCATACTGCTGCGCTGTCCCTGAGCTTTATGGAGAAACCCACCAAGAAACTGGCATTAACCATAACACACATCGTCCCTGCAACTTTACAGTATAGACTAGAACAAAAATTATCTAATTTTTAGAAGGACACATTACATACATTCATACATTCTAGAATATATACGTTGTACCTAGAACCTTAATTAGATTATTGCTATTCACTTTGTATCCTTACAATCAGTCCACTTGGTGCAGCAACTCAGAATTACGAAAGCTGTTGTTGTGTTATCGCTACAATTCCATTAAAATAATTTAACCTTAAGGAGCTGGTCGGAGCAGAATTGTGGAATGTTGTAAAATGGTACACCGTGCTGTACAACCCTGATCTACGATATGGCTTTTCGATTGAAACCAACGTATATTTAGGGAGCACAAAAACATCTTATTTCCTGCGTTAGAAATTATTCCCCTGCCCTTTTCATCTACATGTGGACAAACATGAATGCACTTCATCAGAACGTAACGTAATGTACAGGTTAAGGTCGATTCGTTGCTCTCATGATACAATGGAAACTATGGTACTACATCTTGTGGAATCGGTAATACATTTATTGGATCAAAATTAATTTAGCAGAGCTATAGACGTCCGCTTGAAGGATTTAATTAGAATTCTTCAATCTTTTACATAGTATCGGGTCAGCCGTAAATCTGCTGTGCGAGACCCCCAAGTCCACGAATGTTCGGGAATGTAAAAAAGCGTGGAAAAAAATTGGAGTATGTGAGAGAAATAAAGTGAAATATAGTTACCAAATGTGTGTAGTGCAAGTGAAATGTAATGGTTCCCGAATGGTATGAAAGTTTTAGAACTATATTAAGCATGAATTATTGCGTTTTCCTCATAATTTAAATGTATTTGGATTAGGTATTAAATCACATAATAATACATTAAACACTGTGGTAAATAAGCATCTTGGTCCTATAAGCTCAATTTATGGTCATTTACTACTACTGTAACCCTTTATTACACAGTTACACAATGTACGGTTTGCAGTATTAGGTTAAAGACTTCATAATATGTACTGTTTGTGGCCTTCTATGAAATGCATTTATGTTACAAAGGTGTCCTACCATCTTTTTTGTATTTTTTGAGTTTTGTTTTTGGGTTGTTTTTTTTTGGGGGGGGGGGGTGGTCTTTTAAAATGTAATGAGAAAAAATTGTAAATGCCGTACCTTTAAGCTGTTTTGAGTAAAGTATCATGAATAAAGACAGAAGACATCAACAGTAGGAAATGTGTTTTAGAAATGTCAATAAATTTTGAATTTAAGTGGTATATAATTATGCTATAGTAATTCTGTGACAAAATTTAGGACAGGAATTTCACCCAGCAACTATATGTATGTGTGTGATTAATTAAACAATACCAATTATTAAACAGAGATTGTCTGGTTATGTATCTTTTAGAACAAATGGTCTGCTTTGTAACACGAATTTAGGTTAAATATGATTTAATCCTTATCTTATAGATTTCAATAATTGTCGCATTCACCCTAAAGTCTCATTACCACCTTTTAATGAGACCCCGTTACTCCGTGACATACAACCGCTCCATCTCATTAAGGAAATCGCTCTTCAATGCTGATTATTTTATTTGGAACCATAATTATATTTCTTTCGGATAAATCACGGTTTAATCGAGTCCACACGGAGGGCAGCAGCACTAATTAAAGCATGAGATGCGACGGCGGGTGCTACCTGAATGTCTGGCCGGAGGAGGACGCACCTGATAGAGCTCACGCTACAGCCAAGGCGCGCCGTTTTCCTTTCTTCTCGGGGGCTCAAACACAACAACTTATTACTTCTAATTCCCCGACTGTCACCAAATCACCTGCACGAAACAAGAATCTAATTTGTTAAGCTGGCATTTCTGCAGATGGAAGATCGATTTTCTCTTTAGATTTCTCTAATTGAGTGAATATAGACGCCCATGAATTAGATTCACTTGCAAGCTCGAAAAAAAAAGTCAACAAAAATCATCCTTGTAAAATAAGCCATATTACCTCTATACAATTGCCCCCCGAAATGATAAGAAAAGGGTGATCGAAGGGCGCTCAATGAGTGACAGTCATATTCCTGGATTTTTCTAAGTCTCAGTGTGGACAGATTTTGAATACTAAATAGAAAAGAAAAAAAAGAGAAGGGGGAAATGGTTGATCTCTGAAATTGCTTACAGAATTACATTTGTTTTTCTTGTGATTTTATTAAAAGTCACTCCTCATCTCCAGAATGCGTGAAAATATCTACTTTCCACTCAGATACACCACATTAACTTGTAGGGGGCGAATTTGTTTGTCTATTTTTATTTATTTGCTAGATAAGATTGATGTGGTCTTATTATCAGTATATCTGCTTAGAAAGAGATGTGACTCGACTTTTTTTTCCCTTTATACCCCCAATTACAACCTTTTCATTTATTGGAATGAATGCCTCCAACAACATTTTCGCTTTGTATATTAGTCTAAAATCAAAGTTTAAGTTTGTTCATTGGTAAAACTACGGAATTGCACCTCTGCTTACTTTCGCTCCCATTTTGCACGAAATTGTTGTTTTCGCTCAAGGAAAAATAAATAAATGCATAAATAAATGTTATTAAAATGTAGCACGCGCGTTAGGGAATAAATCTCGACCCAAGGAAATACTTTGCTATTTCATGGAAATTTCAGGGAAATCTATATGTTTTGAATCTCAGTTAGAAACACAAAATTAACATTTATTTCATTAATATAAAGTTAACAATAACAATAACATTATGTAACGAAATAACGTTTCTTATGGGATTGAATATATGTATATCTTTCTCTTTGTTAACTTTATTAGAAACTAGGGTTAAAGTTATTAAAATGTTTAGTGTGCACAAATCCACAGACACATATGCGAACACAACTTCATGTAGGCTAATGCAATACAATTGCCGAAATCTGTGCGATATTTAACTTTAAAAAAATGATAAATGAATTGATCATCATAGTCAGTGTTATTACAAAAACGACAGCAGTCATCATTAATCGTAATTCTAAAACTACACTTCCTCTTACACTAATACTATACAAACATTACTGCTTCTAGCTCGACTGCTACTTGAATAATAATAATTTTAAAAAGTCATATTTATTGAAATACAATACAGTGATGTCAATAAAAGCTTATAAGCTTAGTGTTTAAGTAACACTGTAACTTAAAACACACTTTATTTACTTGATTAGTATATACTGTACGCGTAAATATCGTAAACCCTATATCCTAGGATTTACTTGTCTAAATTGCTTTAGATATTGTGTAATTTTGAAATGATTGAAACCGGTTAGCCCGATCGAGGTGGAAAATAATAATATAACCGTATATATTATTAAGGTAACATCAGAAACAGATAAAGCGCAAAAAGGAGTAGAGTTTGTTCATTTTTACGCTTGATCTCAATTTTATTACTCTGGTAACATGTTCAATATCTTTAATGTATGTGAACCATTTTTTACGCTCCAGAATTCCCTTCGAAATTTTATCTTCAATACCCGGAGATGGACTGGCGCCAAGTTCAGGGAATAGTCCAACCTCGCGTCCTGTGCTTCAGGGATAGATTCCTTGTTACAGCACCAGTAACGATGTGCTTTCAGGTAATAGATGGACAGTGCAGTCATAACAAAATGTTTAAAAATAGTGACCGTGAAGATGACCTGTGTCGCCACTGGCATTCAAGTGGTCCTGAAGGTTTACGTCAGTATGACACTAATAATAATAATAATAATAATAATAATAATAATAATAATAATAATATGTGCCGATAAGGTGTTATAAAATCTGCAAACTATTAATTCATGATTCCAAAGTCTTAGAATAGATCAAGCATATTCTCGGCCTACATATGCAGTAATGCAATACTGCAGTGTGGAAGAAAGGTTATGCATTTGCGAGCAAATCCGTTTAATAAAATTGTTTGCTTTATTTCACATCCCGCAAATAAAGCTTGAAATCCCAGTGCTTAGTCCTTCGGCAGGTATTGGTGTACAGAAATTCAATCTATACATTTTAGAAGAAGTAAACTGACTAAATAAATTGTATTAGAGGCGGCCAATATGTTTTCGGGTAGTTTCCTTTGTTCCACTTCTATCTGTGTGCAACAATCTAAAACCTATTTATTAGGAAAAAATCACTTGATCCGTCATAGAAAATCCTTAAACTGGGCTTTTCGGGACATTATGAAGATGCTACCTGGTGGAAAAGCTGATGACGACCTCCGATCCTCCGAACGAAGCATCAATAACGCCAAAATTAGATTAAAATGATTACATTACGCACCAATAAATGTATCATTAAATATAATGACACCGTTTGCTGTGCTCATGATTCAAATAGATAAATACTCTCAAGCAAATATAATCAATTTTAAGGATTATTATTATTTTATTAATATTATTGTTGTTGTTGTCGTTGTCGTCGTCGTTTTGATTGTTAGTTATTCAAATCATTCCAGGTTTAGAAGTACAATCGTCGTTGTCGACTGCCTCCTCACCCAGTTAAATATGGCCTGGAGCTTCAAAAGGAATGATTCAGTTTGTTTATACAGCTATAAAAGCGATGAGCAATTGAAAAGTCGTAAAACGAAGCGCGCTATCAATCACCACACGATAGTGTCGTTCTACGAAAGCAGCAAAGATTAAATAATGCGATGATTTCATATTATCCTTATTGTTCTTCTTCGGTTCCATATTGCCGTACGCGTTTAGAACATTTCTTGAGAAAGCGATTGCACACTTACAGTACAGTATATAGCGAAAATTAATATATAAAGAACTTTAGATAGCCAACACAGTTGAATCCATTATTTTAAACCCAAGCTAAGTCTATTTCAGCACCAGAATCATTTCTATAGTCCTGCACATTGGAGTAACGATCCGAGATTTGTTTTAGATTTTTTTTTATTTTAAACAAACATATATTGTATTTAAACGATATTATATCACAGCGTACGTATCGTATAATAGACCCACGCTATATAATATAAAAGCATTGCATAAAAAATAACACCACAGACCCCGAGACCTTGTATTTTGCTCTCTGTCGGATCCGGTACTTCATCCAAGTTTCCGGGACGTATCCTCAGTTTACGGGACGTACGAACCACAACTATGTCTCAAAGTTGAATCCGGGATTATTACCAGTTTTAAACACAACACAAGTAGCTCCGCTGTGTCAGTGGTTATGGAGTCTAACCCCCGTACAGTGTTCTGAGCGATCCTGGTCATGTCACCAGATTGCCGAAAATAAAAGATGAGATGAACCCATGTAACCTAGGATAGAAAAAAGAACAGAACAAAAATGCCAAAGTTCTCGCTCGGACGCATCCTTTGTGTGATTCTAAAGCCATTATTCACCCTGAAATGTAAAGCGCTTTTATAAACCCCAACACTGGCATCTGCCAAAAGCGTTTTATTTTTCAGTTTTTCTGTGTGTGTCTTTATGGCAAGAGTCAATGTGTAACTTGCCAATTACGGTGTTTGCAGGGTATTATTTACCGCATAGCTCATAAGAAATCTCTTTGTGTTTTGCACTGTTAGAACAAAATAAATAATCTTAATTGAGTCAATTTTGATTAAAAATCAATACGGTTCGTTTGAAAGAATAAGTCTGTAATTGCCGTCTGCAGCCTTTTGTTTTTTGATGTTTGTTTATATCCCAAGCCTCATCTCACGACATTTAATATACAAATGTATGTTTTAAAAAAGGACTCCTAAACCGCATGTTCAACCCCACTGCAGAATTTCCACCGAATTTTGCACTTAATTTCCTCAGATATCATTTACAATAAGAATCCCCCGCTTGACAGCCAAGTCTAAACAGTAGTAAATTAGTACAAATTTATACTGATTTTGCTCTAATAATCGTAATAAAAGCTTATAGATTTGGCACTAATTACATAAATGCCTAATGATCTTGAAAATTACTCTGGTTAGGAATATATTACTAATCTAAACTTTGTTGTTGGCTGGCTCTGAGAAATCAGAACATTAGAGATGGTTCACTTCGCTTGTGGAAGACCGCACTTAAAATGTTACAACAGGGGTGAAATATAAATGGTGAAATCTGAAAACAATGCAATTGCTATTTGTTCTCACGCTTGGAGCACAAACAACACCAAATGTATATAATAAATGCAGGTAGAAAGTGCACTTCCTAGAAAATATATAATGCTTGACAGAATAAGGAATAAACAGAAGTCAGGCATTTACTCTTGACTAAAGCAGTTTCTTAAGATTTGCGTCTGAATCAGTTTTACACTGGACTCTGCCATGATTTTTTTTCTTCCTTCTCCTTAAAAACACTAAGGTTTTATACGACTGTAATTTAAAGCCCGTAGAGTGATAGGGATGGTATGTTTATATTGAAATTGCCTAATAAGTTGAGCAAATCAGATCCGGGCTGCGAACAGAGCCATCTTAAGAACAATAACACTTCAAATAAAGTATATTTGAACAAATATTCCAGAAATACCCAGTTTATTAAGTTTGGTTTGTAGCCATTATAGAAATTAGATCAGGTCATTTTAAAGGGTATAATTTGAGGCTGATAGCTAATAAATCAGATTTGAAAATGAGGAGAAATAGACTTGTAAATGTAGCTTGGTTGTGAATGTGAGTGGTTGGCCGCAGAGCTTCGCGGAGCTGACATTTTCAAGCTTCAATTCTGATTGGTTCTCATTTGGAGAAGCTCATGGGTTCATTCAACTATTAAGCGCCTCCCAGTCCCTCTAAAGGACATTATAATGCAAGGGACCTCCTTTTTAACCACAAACCGAATTTTCTTTCATTTAGGCTATATATATTTTTTAAATAGTTTAAAGTTGTAGAATTTTTTTTGGAAAGCGTTTCACCCTGGAGCGGTGCGCAATGCTATCGCACGCCGACCTCCTGGATGCTCGCCTCGGTGAGTTATCGTCACCAAACTCCGGTCTTCAACTCTACTGTAAGCTGGAGGAACTTCTAATCTAACAAAATCAAGCAGAGAAATTGACAATTTGTTCCTTATTTTAGCTAATATGATTTAAATGAGCTAATTCTCTTTAAAAGCAATTATTTTTATATTACATCATAATTTGATTTAAAACCATTTTTAAATATAGCGCTGTGATCCAATGAAATTAAGAATATTCTATTATGAGATTATGCTATTTTTAGATCTAATATTTTGTGTTATATAAAATTAATGTAAAAAAGAACGAGACATTGTAAGCGATAAGCATTGGAGAATAGTTTGCTCGTAAAGAAAATTTAAAATGGTTTGTTGTTGGTTTTAGGTGCATGGATATTATAACTAATCAAATATTGTTGATTTGTAGCTTTTTGCTGTAATATACAGTTATTTGTAATTTACCGTTTTATCCACTTAAACTAATAATTGATTGATGACCTAACTTATGTTTTTATTGATAAAAATCAAATGTGAATGCTTCATTTTGTAGGAAAGAAAGTTTTAACTATCCTTTTACTCCAACTGACTTATTTCATGATATATTATTTTGTAGGGATGAAGGACGCAGCGGCGGAGCTTCTGGGACACAGGGAGGCATTGAAGTGTAGGCTGGGAGCCGGGGGATCGGACCCCGGGCATCCTGGAGATCTAGCCCCGGGCTCGGACACTGTAGAAGGGACGACTCTCCTCCCTGGAGACGACATCAACAATGCTGGATCCAACCCCTCCGGTGTCCAGGTCAACACAAAAGACCAGGAAAAGCAACAACAGCAGAACCCGAACCAGTCAGGTGGGCAACAAAGCCAACAGAAACAGAAACGTCACCGGACCCGTTTTACTCCGGCCCAGCTTAACGAACTGGAGAGAAGCTTCGCAAAAACCCATTACCCAGACATCTTTATGAGAGAAGAATTGGCACTGAGAATCGGTCTGACAGAGTCGCGCGTACAGGTAAGGCCAGTTTGCAAGAATTTAATCATCATGCTATATTGTACATGTGTTGTGCTAAAAATATCATTCCGTAATTACAAAACTACTGCCGACTTCTTACGCTACACAACCGAATACATCCTGAAAGATAACTAAAATATGCTGCAGTTAAATACATTTAACCGTTAATCAATATCGATATATAGATTTAAGTACCGTTGAAGACAATATCAAAATTAGTCTCCGATTTTTTCACCTTCAGCTACGAGACACGGAAATATAGTTTTACTGCTAAGGAAAAAAGGAAAAAAGGGGAAAAAAAGAAATAAACAGACGGAGAAATATATTAGATTGATGCCATATATAATGAACTATTGGTATATATTTTTGAATTTCACGATGAAGAAAAAAACGCGTTCGTCAAGACGCTTCTTTATTTCACTAATTAGCTATATATACAAAGTAATAACAATTTATAGAGAATAAAAACACGTAATTTGTTTCCTAAATATTCCTGAAATCAAGCACATGTACCCAATTATAACTATTGTACGTGAATGCATTTGATTGCCAAGGCCCTACAGTACGTATCTGGGTAACGGTCAATCCCCGGTCACTCTTTGGATATTTCTGGAGTCTTAATAGTTTTCAAGTTTTTAATACATTAATGTGTTTTATTAGCCTGTCAGCGTTTGTGTAAACGAGAGAGAGAGAAATATTGGTTGACTTTTGATATGGTTCTCCGTGAGTCAAATGTTAGTTTTCCGTTTGTTTTCCTTAAATGAAAGGAAAGCGAATTATTTCCAGCAATCAGGTTAAGTAATAGAGCTATCCAAGGTGCTGAAACTGTTTAGTTTTCCCGCTTTGCGTGCAAAACAGTTAACTGAGGTTTCGGAAAGCATTATTATTATTATTATTAATAATAATAATAATAATAATAACTACAACTACGGCTGCTGCTTCTTCCGCTACTACTTGACTACGAGTATTGCTCTGAACACTACTCTATTGAATAAATAGTAATACTATTGCTGTACTTACATCTTCTGTTGTCAAGGCCAGTTATTAATTGCCCGATAACAGTTACTGTAGGTACAGAATTGTTTGTTGAAGGACGTTTAAATTCATTCCTTTATAGACAAAAATAGGATTAATGCATACACGTTAATATTCACACAATAAAGATTAAAACAAATTTGTTTTTATTTGAGTACTTACAGTATTCTCATATTCGAACAAATATGTGCAATGACTTTTAAAAGGAAAATTCTATCGGTGTTGTGAATTTTATTAAATTATAAATACAACATTAAATATTACTGTTACTACTTCCGTACTTCTAATTTACTGTTAAGATTAATGGGCCTATACTATGATCAACAACAGCAATAATAATTATAATATAAAGAAGAAAAGGAAGAAAAATGATTTTTTTCTCATTTGTAAAATTGTTTAATTAAACGGTTAAACGGGCTTTCTCATAGTTATTGCTTTTCGACATAAACAGTCAGAATTTTTTTTTGTGTTATTTATACATTGAAATCATATTAACTGGCTCGCAAAAATATTCGACTGAAAATACTCCGGAATAAATTAAACTCTTTAGTGCGTAATTCTCGGCGTCTTCCCCATTAGTAGTAGATGGCTGTTCTAGTCGTTATTTAAATTATAATGGTTCATAGATCTGATTGGCGCGCTGTTGCTTTTTAAAGCCTGCTAAATTAACTCATGCAATAGATTCATTTTTAGGCGAATATAGGCATTTAATGAAGGTCTTACATACCTATTCCACACATACTTTTATTCTTATCTGATATATTTCAGTTCATTATGTATGTATAGCTTTTTCAAGGTAGTATAATAAAACCAGGCCCATTATTATCAACCAATTTCAGAATTATTTATAACAGGGGATGGCTTATTAACCCTCAATGTGAAAATCATGCAAATTGCGAGATTATATGCAATATAATAAGCATAATCATTAGTCTCTAGCACGGATTAATTAGCTTTCAATATTTTATTTACATAAAAATAAAATAAGCGAAATACTGTCTACGTAGATATCTTTGCTGAATAATATTTTATGACAAAAATAAAATTGTTTTGCAGCTGAGTGGTCAACATAGTGCGCTCCTTTCCAATGGTTTTGTCACCTACCACGTCTTAATAGCGGACAAGTTGAAAGTATATTCTAGTTTTTTAATGGAATGAGAAATTGCATTTTCTTTCCCCCCTAGCACTATTAAAGTGTAATGAATTTGGTCGGGATTTCACGGATGGCTGCTCCGAGTGAACCTGAGATTTGAGTTTTAATACAGCGCCCCAGATTTCCTACCAAATCTTCACATTAATCATCAGCCGGATTGCAGTGAGATCTTTATAAACCTCAAGGACCCCAGCAGAAATTTAACACTCAATATCATTTACAGCCTTTGAGACAAATAGGTTATATCTGTATAGATATATAAAGGCCTATATATTCACTCACATATGTATACACGCATAATACACAGCGTACATACAGGGTAAGATGACGTATTTTGTTAAAATTCCTTGAGGTATTGGTCTCACTGTTCACTACCAAAGTATCTCTGATACTGCTAATACGTTACATAAGGACATTAATGTTTTTGTTTTATTTATTTTTTAAATCACAGCAATTCGAGCAGAACTTTCTTTAAATGGACTGGAAATCTTGGTTTCTAAAACCCAGAATGTTGCTAATTCTGAATATTGATAATGGCATTTTATAATATCTGCCATTGACTATAACCAACATGTATCAAGATTGCAACTATTTATTTAATTTATATATATTCGATTTTCAACTACACATTGGTATTACAAATACTTAATTGTTTTTCTTATAACAATGTAAAAAACTAACCTTTATGATCAGGCTGAAATAAAATTTTTAAAAAATAGTCTTGGGTAATGAGAACTACGCGAAAGATTCGAAAATAAAACTAAAAAACAAAGAAGTTTTTTACCCATGTACACTTCTTTTTAAATCTGCTCTTAAAAACTTCAATTTATTTGATTTTTATTTACAGGCCACGAATCAAATAATTACCTAAATAATTAAAAAGAATAAGCCGACGTCTAAAGTTTATGTAGTGAGATATTCTTCATTCTATGAAGAGTACCTTCGCCGACTTATATGTCATATTTGATCTTTGTTCGTCTATGTTTTCCATTTTGCTAAACTGTTATAGATCTAATTTGGTGCCTAAAACGTGCTTATATTACAAGTGCATATT
Organism: Atractosteus spatula; assembly: GCF_055471065.1. Taxonomy (NCBI): domain Eukaryota; kingdom Metazoa; phylum Chordata; class Actinopteri; order Semionotiformes; family Lepisosteidae; genus Atractosteus; species Atractosteus spatula. The sequence goes on along the minus strand of NC_142708.1, from coordinate 31,865,097 downwards.
GAAATATGATTAATTTCTATATCTTGATTTAATTTTAAAATAAACGGAAAATAAATATTCCCTTAAAGGAAGAACATACAGTATATAACCAATTTAGAGTGGAAAATTAATGTTCACAGACTTCGAGCTGTTACTTAATTCGGATTAAGAATAGTATTATACATTATATGTACCTAGTAGACTTATATACTGTACTGTATTACTAATGTACGTACAGTAATAGACGTACTGTAGTAAGACTGTTTTTTAATTACCTAAAACATTATGACAGAAAAATAACAGTAGCACAATATTACTGGTTAATCGCACGATAATAATCTATACCTTGGAAAGACTTTTACAAAAATATTTCATGCCCATTAATGCCTTTCTACTCAATAATTAGACTTTATTTTCTTTTCAACTCCAGGTTTGGTTTCAGAACCGACGCGCAAAGTGGAAGAAGCGCAAGAAGACCACAAACGTTTTTCGAGCCCCTGGTACGTTGCTACCAACCCACGGCCTGCCACAGTTTCCCTCTGCTGCAGCCGCTGCAGCCGCAATGGGCGACAGCCTCTGTTCATTTCATGCCAACGATACCCGCTGGGCTGCAGCCGGAATGCCCGGCGTCTCTCAGCTGCAACTTCCGCCCGCTCTGGGCCGGCAGCAGGCCATGGCTCAGTCTTTGTCCCAGTGCAGCCTTGGAGCTGGTCCCCCTCCCAATTCCATGAGCCTGTCCAACAGCTTGTCCGCGGCCTCTAACGGCTCCGGACTTCAGTCACACCTCTACCAGCCCGCATTTCCTGGCATGGTGCCCGCCTCTCTCTCCGGTCCCACTAACGTGACCGGTTCACCCCAGCTCTGTAGCTCTCCGGATAGTGACGTCTGGAGAGGGACCAGCATCGCTTCCCTGCGCCGCAAAGCACTCGAGCACACAGTCTCAATGAGTTTCACTTAATAATAACGATCGAAGAGGCCCACAACCTTTTTTTCTTTTTCTGTATTAAAATCCCCGTCACCTAAGTAAAACACCAGGAAGTCTACTCAGGATATGAAATCAAGTAAGAAAAGGAGACTGTGTCCAACATACGAGTACACAAACCCCTGAGCAGAAATACTTGTGCGAAGGGACAAAGAAAACGTGGACATTTAATGTAAGAAATAACTACAAACTTCTGGCTAAGCCTGGTTAAAATGTTTTCTATTTTGGCTTTTTTAGACCTGACTTCACGTGTTTATTTATATGTATTTATCAAACATAGCGCATTGGAGTTTTGACCATCCGTTGCTGTGCCTGCATTCATAAATGACCGCTATACAGATGGGGACAACTATCAGTTTAATTCGATATTTATCGACAGTTATTCACATTAGGAGCTGAGTACGGATTCTGTTTGGTCAAAACTCAAGGCTCTGTGAAAATAATTTTCAAATGCCACCTGCACTGCATGCAAAGACGGGCTAAAGGCATGCGCAGTGCACGTGTGTATTTTAAAACCCTGGAAGTTTGTACAGCAAGAAAAATTAAATAAATAAAAAAGAATACAGAGAAGATGAAGAAAACATATAGTTAAAATAAGATAATTTTAAAGGAAACGGCTTTGTCTGCATGTGCTGGCCAGGTTAAAACACTGGGGATATAATATTTATAACAGAAGAAAAAGAAACTTTACATAACCTGTTATATAGGATGTTTTGTGTAGATAAAGCATTCTTGTTATCTTCTGGTCTATTTGTGATATGTTCTAACTTATTGTCTGTGCTTATTATTGAAACTGGGTTTCTTAAATGTTTGAACTTATACTTAACACTTATACTTTGGTTTCCTGGACGAGTTTATATCAATTTAATGTAAATGAATAAATAAAATCATTTTCAATATGTCACATTATACATGTCCTTGCCTTTGCTGTTGCTGAGTTGGGCGGAACCCTGTAAGTTACATAAACTAGAACTAAAGCATTCATACTAAATTGCACACAGTCGTGCGTGTAGCCACTGATCGAATGCTCATATTATGTTTCACCTTACCATATGCATTATAAATTACTCTGCACTCGTATTTATTTATATATGCACATTGGTCTTTCATACAGTAGCTGTCTTCTGAGACCTTTATTTATTTTTCAGATTCGGAATAATTTAACGTCTCTGGGAAATGCTTGAAAGAATGTAATTAGCTCAGCGGTACATTCTGATTATGCTATTCATAAATAACATAAAGTACAAAGTAACAGTCAAAACAGCATAATGGCACAACAGATGTATAAAGAAGACATGCTAAAAGCTAAAGGAAAACACTATAGCACCTATTATAAATCATATTTTAAATAGTTTGTGAGATGCATTAATTTATAATACATTAATCTAAAATCTATTCTATTTATTGGAGAAAAAAGGTCTTGTCAGAAATGGCACATTATTGTAGCCTATATGATTAATAGTAACATACAGGATGTGCTTAATTTTTGCGGGGCATTCACCTGTTCTCTCTAGCGCTTCTTGTGATTTAAAAGGGTGAACAGGTGACATCTCACAAACGAGGTCAATTTAATGAATAAGGAGAAATTCTAAGAAACCGTAACTGTCTACTCATATGTAGGCGCCCTTATTATTTTGCTCCTAGGTTATTGAAGGAGGAAAGATACATGGTAAAATATTGGTTCTTCCCGCATCGTTCTGACACGTATCTCTACACAGATGATCGAATTTCTTTGGTCATTGAGGGTACGACAAGAATTAATGGATTTATACTGTAGCTCGTGAAAACGATCATTATTCCAACCTTCTAAATCGCTTATTTCTAGCCGGGGCTTTGCCAATCTGGATTCTGGCCAGGATGAACAGGGCGCATGGGAGGACTATACCTGGACAGGAGTCCAGTAGCAGACACAGACAGTTCAGAGAAACCAAGCAACCCAGGCTGCCAGAAGCTCATTCTCGACCGGAGAAGATCGCGTTTCGGCCTGCAACGTTCATCCTCAGTTTAAGTAGAAACATGAAAAGAGCAAAAAGGTGTTCTCACGATTAAGGTCAATTAAGACATTTGGGAACACAAAACAGATTTTCTATTTTTTTTAGGAATCCCTTTCCTCTTTGCGTTGCCTCCTAACTACAATATCAGCATCACGACAATGCTCTGATTGGTAAGGTCAATTTTAGTCATACTGCAAGTTGTCAGATTTACTACCGGTTTCTGGAATCATCTTAGATTCATTTCAAGCTTTAATATCCCTTAGGGGAAATTATTTTAAGATAGAATCCAACACAACAATGCAACAAATACAAAAAAAAAAACAAAAAACTAAAAAAAGATTTAAGGACAACAATATTTCGGTAGATAAAATAATTATTTTACATTAAGAATAAGACTACAGAGGCTTCTGGATCCACACACTCCATTAATGCTATTAGTGTTAGCCTTCTGTAGAACCCTCTGTTTGTAGAATGCAGTCAGGTTGATCTGATTTATCCCCATGATTTTACTTCGTATGTTCACTGTTTTTCGCAATCTATTAGAGTTTGTTAAGAAATATACTGTAGGTGATTTTTTTTTTACTGTTTTGCATCTCTGAAATAAGAAATAGGTGATTTCTTACCACTGCGTTTATACTGTAAACTCATCTGGTCATTTTTCCTAGATCATGATATTAGAATTTATCATGTTTCACATTAAGTTCTTGCTTTGAAAAACCTAAGTTTATAAAGAGGCACGTACTAATTACCTTTGATTATTAGAGCTTTATAAATATCCAATGCTAAATAAATCAACATTATTTCCGCTCCGAATGCATATGTGGTGCGATATTTTTACAGTCTCAATAAATCAACTAGCAGTATTTTTTAAAACGGGTTCAAAAAATAGTCTACATCGACAAAAGATACAAAGGCAATTAGGGTTTTAGAGTCGACGCATGTTGTGTAGGTTACCCAGCCCAACTGATGAAATTTTGTATTTTTGCACAACTTAAAATGTAATTAACTGCCATCATCAATAGTGCCGTCATCCATTACAGTCAATCGATCAATTAATCAATGTTGATTTCCAGTAAATAAGTAAAACAATACAAAAACAAGATACTTATTGTGGTTAAAGAGAACTATTTAGTGTCCTGTAATATTTTATGTTACCATAAGTGGTAAAATATTTTCAGATATATAATAATACAGTATATACAATATGTAGTCCAATCATTTCAGTTATGTGTTGTTTCGCGATCTTCCTGATCTCCGTAACATAAGGTTATTGCTACTAAGAATATTTGATTCCGCAATATTTCCTGAAGTTGCTGAACATTTTGGTTTTCATGAGTATGTTCTAAGGATCAAATTAAGCAAAGCACACAATCAATGCAAACACGTTTACTTATTCCGGCTGTGACATACTTCATCATAGATATTGCTGGAGGTTTCCAAAGCACCGTCAAAGGTAAATTAAACAAAGATTTTATTTTAACAAAGAATATTTGTTAATAATATATCTTTGGGGTCATTCATCCTGGCAAGAGACAGTTAAATTTCTGGGAAGTTCACTAATTTAAGACAAAAGTGGAAATCGAATTCTGAACCATACTGCTGTGCAGACATGTAGTGTAGCTACGTTTTTTCATACAATGTGTCTTTGATTAGTTAATACGCTAGAAATTCTAACTGCCATTTGCTAGGGTGAGGAGTGTTCAATTTACTTTGATCAAATATCATGGTCAAATAAGCACACCTTAACGAACAACATTTATTACATTTAATATATTAGTGAATAACATTAGTGGAAAAGCAGGGTGCCAGTAATTCAATCTGTAAGTGGAACAGTAGCCTACATTTTTTACAGAATGTGGAAAAAAAGCCTAAAACAGAAAACACCACCTATTGTGGGTGTGAATATTAATTAGCTCTTCAACTAATCACAGTGCTGCAGGAGATGGAACTGTCTTATATCTTCCCATTATGTCTTTAGTGAGTGGCCAAGGATAGCTGTTTCAACTTTGTTAGGGCTCATCAAAGTGACATATCTAAATTGGACCACTGACATGGACGTATTTATGTGTCTCAGAACACCCTTCCAGGTTTGAATGGGAAGTTAAGCAAAGCAGCCACAATGAATTCATTCATCATTGACTAACCCTTCCATTTTGGGATGATTGTCTTCCATTAACCCAAAGGTGACTAATAGTCAATGTGAGATCCACACTCTCTGGCAGGTTGAGCAGGTGTCTCGGTAGATATCAGATTGTGTTGTGTGCAATCTGGTCATAGTGAAGTCTCCTGCTTTTCTGTCTCAAACTGACAGCTCTAGGTCTCAAAGTGCTGGTCTCAATTCTTGATGTTCTTCTTCCATGGGATTCAGTCAAGGGCCATAATCTCTTAGGAGCTGACACTGATTTTGTCTTTCATGTTTATGTTTATCATACCTTTGAAATGCTCTTTCTGTCCTCTGTTGGTGCAATTGCCTTGGCTAAGCAGGTTGAAAAGAATCTTCTTTGGGCTCTTGATATCTCTCTGGATGACATGACCCACCTAACAGAGCTGGTGGCAGATGATCATAGCTTCATAGCTTGTGGTGCCCATTTTGGCGAGAACACTGATGTCGAAGTATATCTGTCTGTGTGACATGTAGAGCCTTCCAGAGACATCATTAGAGATACAGTATGAGCCCAATCCTTCTCAGTATCTCCTGCATGTTGTGTATGTTTCAGATCTCTGCAATAAAGTAGACATGATGTCTTCAAGATAGACCATCAGCAATCCTCAAACACTTGCCTCCGCAGGTGGACAAAGTCTGTGTATATACTGTACTGTACATTTCAGGCAATTCTGGCTTTCTTCTTGCAGTATGAAGCACCTTAGTCACATTGACTAACTTCACACGGGATCCTTCAGAAAACAAATGGATAAGATTTAGAGATAGACCAGGTACTGGTCATGGACTGAATGGTCTTCTTTTGTTTGTAGGCCTCTTTATGTTTTGAAATCATTACACCTTGCTTTCCATTATACAAAGTAATCTATTTGTTCTAACTGTACTAAATAACACTTCCATTCAAGGTCCTTCATTTCTAATAAGCCTCCGCTTTCTAGCATTGCAGCTTGGTGACTTGAGGTAGAGGTTCTCAAGTTCTATCTGAAACCCAGGGAGTTGTCTATTCACAGGTCTGAGCGTTCAAATTGGGTGTTAAATATACTAGCACCTCTCACTCTGTGTGTGAAAACATACAACTTTTTTCATTGTCTCTGTTGTCTCATTGTCTCAGACCTTGTATCCATGACTTCATTCTTTCATCTTAATGTATGTCTTTGGCTTGCTTTTATCAAAAGCCTAAAGGGTTTTGAAGGCTGAAATCAGACCCCTTCACAATTTCCCTTTGTTGAAGACTAAAGAGACTCCTTTTCTTCAAGTATTTACCTTCAAATGTGGAAAACAATCTTGTCTAGATAGTCAGAGGAACCATTATCCATTACCTTAACAACATGGGGAGTTAGTAATAGAAACTAACTCTCAAAGTAGATCATGTTCAGACAACGCATGTACTAATGAGCATGTCTGTATTTATACAGCACTTTAAACCAACAAGATGTTTTCAAGTGCTTTACGAAAGACAAAAATGAAAGCAACACTATGACTTCCTACCATTCAAAGGGAGCTGTTCAAACTAGATGTGCTGCTATGAAATTTGCATTCATTTGTGTGAGACTCTCTGACATTCTTACAAGGCTTCAGCTTGAGTGATGGTAGAAAGGTAAATGTGTTGTATGAGATGTGCATCTATATTCCAAGAACATTCCTCTTGTACTGGACATCTAGAGAGTTGGCTGCCACTAGTTTTAGGGAGAAGAAGGAACAACAACATGGCACTTGTGAAGACATGGTACTAGGGATTAATTTAGAGGCCTCTAATCCTACATACAGTATGGGTTTCACAGTACTTCAACTGGATGCAATCCACTTAGTCTCATTTGTAACATTTTACGTTTTAGTAATGCTACAGTTTTTTTATTCTTTGCTATCTTGTGATGATGCATGATACAGCATATAAAAAGCATTAATAAAAAGATTAAGTAGCTTATACCAGATGTGTTCTAGTGTTATGAACTGCAAGTTTCAATCAATGAATTGCAATATACTGTACCAGATAATATTCTTCAGAAAGTAATCTTTCTATAACAATGTCATTTTGTAAAGAGTGCTTTTTATACACAATGTTGATGCAAACTGTTAAGCTAACTAACACAAATGAATTCCTATGTGGTACATTGATTCCATGAAGGAATCAATTGATAGGTCAGTTTAATGTATAAATAGGTGGTATTTTACAATGGACAATTAAGCTAATAGAGTTTCATATACAATTTGATACAAAAACTGGCTCAGCAATTTCATGTGTGTAATTTCAGATTTTAGAGTTAAGATCCAAAAGGTGATTTGGAAGTAGTTTCCATGTTGTTTGATTAAAAAAAAAACATATGAATGCTTTAAACTCTGATATACAGTTTAAAATAATAAGGACATTTTAGTACCTAAGATATGGAACACACAACCTTCATGCAAAGACACAGCTCAGCTCAGGAAGCCTGGGCATTGAAGCCAAAATAAGTCTAACTGTATAAAACCTTTAGTATCTTGTCATCATTAATAACTTCCCAGTATTATTCTTTATCGTCTGCACTTTTCAATACCCTTTTAAAGCAGATACCTACAAAAAACATTACAATATCCTTCCATCAGATATGAATATAAATTCTGGGATTATTGTTTTATCAGTAGTTAATTTGTGATGTGCAATGGAAGTGTTTAAGCAGAGTATAGTGTTTAATATCCATCAGGGAGATATCTGAGGACTTTAAAAAGATTATATATTCATATATTAATGAGTGTAAGACTTGGTTCAGAGGTCATGAGAACATGAAGAGTATTAAAGGGGGAGAAAACAACCCTAATGCTCTTGCCGGACACCAGAACAATTTACCTGGAACTTTCATGCTAGCAGAAAAAAAATCATATCATACTAGAGACATTACAAGCACAAGTGAGATTAGCACAGACTTTGTTGAGAAGATGATGTGTGAACATTTGCTGTAAAATAAGTTTTGTGCATACAGTATTTGAATCCACAAATGCTGACCCATCATCACAAATATAACAGATCTAACATATATAATAAAATTGTTCCAGTGGGGAGCTGTGTCAGCATGTACTGGCTACAAAGGAACATGTAAAGGTTCATTCTATGCTGGAAAATAGAAAGGAGAAACAACATTTCAGTTGTAGATCCTTCTCTAGGTGTCAGGTGGCACTTGAAGAAGACTCTATCACTAAAACATTGAGTTTCTCCTTAGTATAATGAACCTTTACTGGTTCTTCAACATATATAATGATTTACTACCATTTTATGATACATCACTAGCAACAATTTCCCTGTACAACTCAGCAGTAAGATAGGATACTGTATTTTTATGGTAGGAAATCCTACTATAATATCCAAAATAACTGTTTTTATAGCTTTTGGAAGACTTGCTTACATGTTCTACTAAGGTTGGTACCACTGAATGGTGTAAACATCTCTAACACCCTGCGTACAGTAGATCTCATAAGACTTTATGTATACCATTTAACTAGCACCACCATTTGTAAGTATAGACAAGACCCTTGTGGTTGTTTTTCCTTTAGCTTGTTGCCAGAATTAGACTTGAGACTTCAAGACACTTTAGGCCACTATACTTATTCTTTAAACCAGACTACAGTAAGTGATACTATTTCACCAGTCCTGCCTAAAATCCAGGCAAAGACTTTCTAATGTTTACCTGCAAAGTAATGGAGCATTAGAAGCTGATAATAGCACAGAATGGCACTCCGCAGCTACATTTATCAGATTGGATGAGGGCACATTAGCCTACTTCAAAGAATGGCTCATTTAGTGTGTACAGTTTATATTTCTGGGCAGCCACCTCAACAAAGGTTTGTGAAGAGGTTGAAGTTTAAAAAAACTACTGCTTCTTAAACATGGTGGTTGTCTAAAATTTATGAACAGCAACTACATTAACTGATCGTCAGATGCTGTATTCCATTTCTTTGACAAATTAAAAATCTATTTTAACACCGACAATAGGTGCATCCATTATCAGAAAGTTGCCCCTGAAAGTATTTTTGGTATTCTGGAGCTTGGAAGTGCAGGATTCAACAGCTACTGTTGGTTGAGAGTTAGACATTGGAGACACCAGTTCATCTGGTCAGTGTGTCTTTGGAAAATGAGAGAAAACCAAAACACTGTGAGAAAATCCACTTGGGCACAAAGAGAACATGCAAACCCCACACAGAAGGAGCTGTAGTTCCCAATTGAACTCGGAACCGAAGAAATGTGAGCCTCCATGCCTCCCAACAACCGTCATTTTCATGTTAATTCACATTCGGGAGTTTTTTATGCTATTTCATTTTAGTTGGTCATCTTATTATGTGAACAAAATATCTCCTGGTTACAATGCTTTTATAAAAAATAATTAAAAACTAATACAAGACAGAGTTTTTTTTCTGTCTGTCAGCTGACATTCATTTAAAATATTTCAGTGTGCTATAGTTGTTGTTGTTAACTAATCTCTAAGGCCCCTCATTAGTCAACAAATGTTTATCAACTTTTACTTAGAGATGCAGTTTTTCCTAGTAAAATAAAGCCTAGGAAACTCTCTTACTTCAAAAATGATTAGCAGGTCATTAGCCACTTTTCAGGAATGAAGGGACTATGTTACCAGGTTTGTGAATCTTTGTATGGTAAATACACAGGTTTATTTGGACAATTCTTTACAGCTTTGTGTGTTTTGTGTAGGCTCTTGTTAGTTTCCTTAGCTAATAATGTGCAACTCTCAACACATCTGCATTTCTTTATTATGATATGATTTATGTGGAATTGAAATTGAGTGCTGGTTAAGAAACAATTAGCCTTCAGCTTTCCAACAGTGTCTTCTCTTTTCACATCAGCCACATTTGTTTGCATTACGGTTTTCTGTATCAACTGTGATCTACTGTATAACTCTTATTGCAAATCATGGATATGTTTTTTCATTTTCTCTCACAGAATAACCTATCAAGGTTTATCGTGGAAACATGAATGTTATGTTTCCTCACTTATATCTATGGTAACCAAATTAAAGTTTATTGTTATTAATCTCATGATCACAGTTTTGACTGCTGTTATTGTTGCATTTATTGATAAAAACAATAAATGATTTTAGAGTCAACTAAACAAGAATAAAATACAGAATGATTTATGTCTTAACAAACAGATTGCACATCTGGCACTGACATTCTTGCCCTTTCCATCCTGATGGTGTTTTAACTTCTACCTCGTGGTATTCATGGAGTTTATAACGAAAGTTCAGGAGGGATGACAACAACCAAGTTCAATCAGTTCAATCAAACTCAGCCGTCAGTAATTAGAAATCGCTCCTGACGTCCTTTTCTCTCCCAAAACACTATAAAAACCTACGTGATCCCCATCACTCCCTCACATGCATTTTTTGCATCCCACCTCCACCCCATCTCCACCTCTGCAGCTACCCCTTGGTCACCCTGCATGAGAGTCCCATGGCCAGGAGGTCAGCCCTCAGCCAAGCCGGTTAAGGCAAATTTTGCCGGGATGCTTTAATCTTGTGTGTTGTCATCCCTAGTGAAGTAAGATTTTGATGCAATCATTATTTTTTCACTACCAGTGTTTGTACCTATGATCACAGGTCTTGAACTTTTTTACAGGGGTAGCAAATGGCTGTTTCTACAGTATGTCATGGATGCTAATTTTGGTTCTGGTGTTGCATGGTGGGCCCAGAGGTCACTTCCCATAATGAACTGCATGTCAGGAGACTCATCTTGTTGGGTTTGAGATCATCACCAAGCTGCTTTGCCTCCTTCCCAAGTTCACACTTTCAAGTATCCAAAATGATGGACTGCAATGTGAAGGTATTCTAGGCGATGTTGAGCTTGTTTACAATAGTCTCACATTTCTGTCTCCACCAGTCATCAACATATCAGACATTGAACAGCACTTGATCTTGCTGTGGTTGAAGGCACCTTGCAGCATACTCACATCCTTGTCCAGGATGTAACATGGGGTCCATACAATTGATAGCATGAGCTGGTCATGAATTTTATTGTGTGTCATGCCCCTTGCACACAGAAATCAAACCACCTTGGTTATCTGTTGACCATGTTTGCTCAGGGCCACTTTTAACTAGTTCTTGGTGCCTTCATGGACAGGTGTCTCTCATAATAAAGTAAACAACAATCTTACGATGTTGTACATATTCAGAACACCTGAGGTAACACGTTTATAACTGTGAAATGCTTTTTCGATTAATTTTTATCATACATTTTACTCAACATTCTATTAGTTATAAATGTATTGTAAATTAAAGTTAGATAGAATACTGGTAGAATCCATCGAGTTAGGATAGTGTTCATGGCTAATATGAACAATACTGTGTTCATATACTGTACAGTACATGCTTTATTGACCTTGCAGCAAGGCCATCACTTTAAAGGATGTTGATGATAAATAAAATATCTATTAATCCCTTATATATACATCTTAATCTAAACATTACCTACTGCATAGATGTATGTACTGCATATACTATAAAAGATTTATAACTGAAACCTGGTACTACAGGATCTATATTTCGCAATTTAGCATTTTATTTTTTCACACCCTTGTAAGGTCAATGTTTCTGCATTTCCAAAGAGAAGTTACAGCCAGCAAATACACGATTTCATGTATGGCCTTGTATGGCCAGTGTACAGTATGTTTATTTTTAGTGGGCAGTATAAAGCCTGTAAAAGGGCATCAAAGATGCATGAAGCTAAAGATTTTCTGATTCTAGTAACAGATGTGAAATTATATTACATAAATCTAACAATTAGTTTCACTCTCACCCGGGTTAATTAGTTTGTGGAAATGTGCAACCCATTCTTCATTAGGTAATTCTTCACACACTGATTAGGGAACCGCAGCAAATTGTGACCCAGTGTTCACAAGATCATCTTGTCTTTTACAACGCTGAGTTGAGAGTCCACAGAACCAGAAATGGGGAACAAATTCCTGTTAGCTTGCACTCATCTTGCACCAATGTTGGAAATCAGTCTATAACTACTCAAGTGTGAATAGTGTACATCCACCGTGGATTATGAAGGAGGGGATGTTGCTTTATTGTGTCCACCAAATTAAGAAGGGAGAATGAACAGTTATTTTCTGTTTCTGTAAAAGAGGAGGATGATGAAAACAATAATAATAATTCACCATGAGCTTAACAAACTACAGCAATCATTTTAAAGAAAAGGTCCTACTGAAAGATTCACTGTACTTGAATGAATGTTTTTGTACTTCACATGTATTAAATTAACAAGACTTCTTGATTTAAATGTAAAAAAAAAGCAATTCCATGAAGTGGACCATCCCTTTGAGCCTGTGTTCTGGTTATTTAATTCAAGCATGTTAGTAACCAGGCTTCGGCAATGTGGGTTATAATGAAACATTAAATAAGCGGAGGCATGTAACTAAGACAAGCATGTCACTGCAGAGACATAAGAGGGGGAATCATTGTATACTGCAAAAAAGCACTCTAGGTGAATATGAGGCATCGACAAAAGTAACCACGATTCAAACAAACAAATCAAATGAGCACTGACAAGTTCAGGAAAGTCTGTAGGGTAAAATATGAACGCGATTAACAAAAACTTGAAATACAACAATATGGTTATTGCTGAAAGTCGTGTGAAAAGGACCAAGCCAATTAGCCATCAATTATAGACTCTTTTCACCATACACCTTTTGGTTCTTCAAAGTGCAACGGGGTTGCTATTGGAGAAGCCAAAGGTATAATTTACAGCAAAAAGCCAGCTGTTTTGTCTTCATTGTCTGACAGTGTTTTGTTTGTGTTTGTGGAAATGGATTGTAAGAGCATGTAATTTAAAGATGGGAAGACATAGAGTGCCCCAGAAACTGCTATTGGCTGCCTGAGAATGCCATTTTCTCACTCAATTAAATCTTAGTTAAGGATGAAGAATTCTCTAATTAAATGGTAGAATTTAGACAGCCTGGGGAACACAGAAAATGAATTCAGCCCATTATGTATTATATTTGTAGCTCGCACCATGTCACATCAGTATAAAAGCTGGGCCTTTATTAATCTCAGCAGTGACAGCCTAAAACAGATTTGCCTAGGAAGATCCAATGAAACAGATAGAGATGTGCTCAGACTTTCCCAGATATAACTCAGGCCTCATTTCATGTATAGGCCTCATTGACTTTGCCTTAAATGTAGATTGCGGTTAAATGAAGAAACAAAAACAAGCCAGCTTTTATGTGAAGTGTTTTTTCTTCGTTTTTTTTACAGTTCCACTGGGTTTTTAACATGAATGCAAATGTTGAAATGCATTGACTGCTCTAAAAATTGTATCTTGTTTTGTACCGGAGACTCCCTAACTCCTCATTGATTGAAATGCAATTTGTCTAAGCCGCATGATTCTTTGGCACCATCATTTTAGGAAGGCAGGCTGGAGTGGGCACATTTAACATGAGGACAATTGTTTGACTTTGAATTTCAAATGCTAGCAGGCAAATGGTTTTCCCAGCATTTTGTAATTGTATGATATTTGCCTTCTTGTCGTTTGCCTTATCATCTCAAATGAAAACGGTGATTCTGCAGATAAAAAAAAATTTAAATGACAAATGCCACCAAAGTCATTCTGCTGAACAGGTATTTCTTTTTTGTTTCGTATTTAGGCTCGTAAAATTCACCGCCACGTACAATTGTTCCCAGATGATAGCAGCCAGGTTCTATTTTACCTCGGCTACACTAATTCATAATCACTCTTGGTGTCATTTTCTAAATTAATAAAGGTATACTATATGTAAGTCTTTTCTCCTTTGTATTTGTCTTTTGGATCCCTTCTGCACCCCAACTCCTCCTTTGCGGTTCCCCAGCGGTTCATTCTGCTCTCTGCCTGGGGGTTCCCATCTCCTTCTACTACCCTGAGCCGAGCAGGTTCAACAAACACTTTTTAAATACATTTAATTCTTAGGAGCTGTCATTCTTCAGGAGCATCACAGCTGTAAACCTTAGGTAAAAGGACTGACTGCTCTCAAAAAACAAATTTGAATTGTTTAAAAAAGCTTTTAGCTCCCTGCAGTGTGTTGATGGTGCGAGTCTGAAAAAGTCTGCTTTTTATCCATGTTAAAATGCTTTCCCTCTGCTTATAAGTCTAAATCATCTTAACCCGTTTTATCCCAACAATTTTTAGAACCTTTTAAGAAAAAAGGTTCAGGACACTGCTGATGGTATGAAAGACTAAATCTAATATCTGGAAAACCTCCTCTTGCATTCCTGATCTCAGTAGCCTTATATTCAAATACAGTAGTTTAAGTTCACGGTATCATAGCTATAATTCATATCAACATCAACAATTATTGTTCCAAAAAATGTCAAACATAATATTGTGTAAGGGACACACTAAATAGCCCTGACCTTAATAATTACTGTACATACTGTATATTGAATGTGATATTTGATTTAATCGATTCAAAGAATTCTCCAATGAATGGAACGATTGTATATTCAATGCCTAGCTACACCCTTTAACCCACTGTTTGATAAACGTGACCTGTTTGCACTTTAACACTGTTAATATTGCAAAAGAACATTGAAACATTACAAGAATTAAAGAGACTAACACTGTTAACACTGTTAACGGTATTCCATTCATCCATTTTCTAAATCGCTATCCAATTCATGGTGGTGGGGAAACCAGACTTTATCCCAGCAAGCATTGGGCACAAGGCGGGGTACACCCTGGATGGGATGCCAGTCCGTCGCAGGGCTGACACACAGATACAAATAAACACACACCAGGGACAGCTTTCCCAGAAGCCACTTAAGCTATCATTTTCGGACTGTGTGAGACAACCGGAGCTCCTAGATAAAACCCACATGAACATGAGGGAAACATACAAACTCCACACAGCTAGCTGTCCAGGTCAAGACCCAGGGCCCCAGGAGTGGAGGCAGCACTGCTAACCACTGTATCACTGTTTTAACAGGTTAAATGCAACCATCATTACACAGCATTTTCCTGAAGTGTATCAAATATTGTATACTGTAATGAAACAAGTAATAGGGTTATTCCATGCTGAAAAGAGAAGAAAGAAAACATAAAGTTTCGTCCGTGGAGCCTTCTTCAGGTGTGAGCAACTGAAGAAGGCTCCAAGGCCGAAACGTTGTGTTTTCTTTCTTCTCTTTTCAGCATGGAATAAACCTATTACTTGTTCCTTTGCATCCTACGCATGCTGACGCAGCTACCCACCTGAACTACTACATTGTGTACTGTATTCAGTATGTGCGCACTGTAAATGAAAGAAGTTGTTTCCATTGGAAAGCAAAATAGAAAAAGAAAAGAGAATTTGCAGAAGCTGAACCGATTAAACCCCATGTTAGTTCGGATTACTGTTCAGATCACAATCATTGCAGGCCTGAGCAGATTCAAAATCAGTCCAACAAAAAGCTTAGTGTCCTTGGCTAACAAGGTGCATCAAAATCAGCTGTGGCTAGTGTATTCAATGATATTGTCATAGCCCCATAAGTGACACTGTGATTTCTACACTTCTACTAAATAATAATAACTTGACCAAGATAGATTAATCATTCAATGGATTATTAAAAATAAAACATCTCCTTTAAGTGGTGTTGGATAAGTATAATTCCTTCACATCTAATGAAAACTGGCATATGCATTTTATTTTGTCTGGTAATTATGTCATCGAACAATTTATTTCAAAGATAGAGAATGCAGTTCTGCTTAAGGTCATGAACTCACAACAAGATAATACGAATATGAAGACATCTGAGATACACTGGCCACCTGTCGAGAACCAGCCCACTTTGAATCAAATTGAGTTCGAAATTAAATAGTCAGCTCAATAGCTTAGCTAGAAAAACTTAAGGTCTTGAGAGACAGATGCCCTAATGGAATTATCGGCATCTTTATTTTTCACTATACACAATTTTTTTAGTAAATAATGTTAAATGACTTGTGTTAAACCTCCACACTTCATAAAACCAATTAAGCCAATTATTCTGAGAAAAGAAACATCAGCTCGGTCTAATAAATATTAGAAAGAGATAACAGAAGAGAAGGCATGCAGTTACACTTGTGTCTACAACCAAATGAGGCCTATAATTATCTCCTTGGAAGTATGTGTGTGTGAGCAGCAAAATTTTGTGTTTTTTCTTAGGTTTTAAATGTTTCAGATTTGAAAATTCTGCAACCCTTCTTAATAAGTTGGAAATTATGATTGTTAAAAGGGCTGTTTTGGATAAATGCATTATTTGATCCCACTTAAACTTTAATCTTCTATATTTAGACTTGTATTTGTGTTAAAACCTTATCTTACCTATTACATATTTATTCATAGCATTTTGTTCATCATGATACAAATGATTGTAAATACCTCAACATTTGTTGTATCAACTTCTATTTAATATAAACATTTTAACTGTATTTTTGAGAGAGTGGAAACATATTTCCTTTTATTCCTAATTCCACATTCTCCTTTTTCAGAAAAACATCATCAGCTGATGTGCAAATCATTGAGTCATTTAAAGAACACATGCTGAGAGAATTGGTGATGAAATCTGACTACACCAGGAGATAAAACGGCAAAATTAATGAGCTAGAGCCATTACCTTTTGCTATATATATTTGGTAATGGATAAATTAATAACCTGCTAACTACTCAGCAGAGAAGAACATTGTAAATACTAATGACTAAACAATATTCTGCTGTTGAATTGATCTTTGCTGCAGGAAATACTCCCTTATTGCAAGAATGAGCACTTTTCACTTAATTTTTTTTACAACATCTGCTCTTTCCGAATTAATTTAATGTTCTGAATTAACCGTCGTGATTTGTTCCTATTTCTACAATCTTGGCCAAACTACATCATGAAAGAAAGAAAAGTTTCTGTGTATGTTGTGTACAGTATATGGACTGTTTATTGTCATATGTCGATATTGATTTCTAGTGACTAAGAAGAAGAAGAAGAAGGTCATGATGATGTTGATGATGTAAAAGGCATTCATAAAGTCAGCACTAGTTCTGCTTTTACTTTTGACTAATTTCCAGTTTAGATCAATATTAGATAAAATGGGTGGTCCCTGTCAGAGCATGATTTTCTTGTGTTTTCCTGCTTTTATTATACAGTTTCCATGACTCTCATGCCTACTCATATTTTAATGAAAAACAAAGAAAAAGTAATTGATTAAATGCAATCATCGAGGAAGACACTGAAATGTATCATTAAGATGAATTTAGCAAAGAAAGGATTTGGGAAATACATTCTCTGGAAAAGAAACCTCCCTATATTTTTATGCGTTGTGTCTTGATTGAAAAAAAGATAGTGTTTCTCTTGACTGACAGATAGCTGCTTAGAATTTCTGGGAGTTTTTCTGCTCATCCAGTGGTTAAAGATTAGATTTCAATGTTTTATTAATTTGGTTAAAGTGGAATTTATCAGTAGAGCGTTCATTGACACTGACTTCAATCTATTCTGATGAAACTGACTGACATCTTTGTGTGCTCTTCATCAGTCATAATTTAAACCATTCTTAATTGCATTAAATGTAAATTAAGACATTCAATTTTAGCCATTATTTTCCATAAAACACTGTGAACTGAATTTTAGTGGGTCACGAGAGATTATGCACAAGATAAATAGAGGAAATACTAATCATATCATTAGTGTTCAAGTTTTATTCTAACCCATTATGTGCTGGTTTCTTTATGGAGGGAGCCTGTGAAAAGTCTGAGCTTATTCAAAGACTGTCTTTTAAAAATTCTCTTTTGTGAAATTAATAGCTGGCCCCCAGTGCATTCAGACTATTTGTTTTTATTTCTTTGTACTGCAGCTCTGGGGATTTTTATCTTCCATTGGGTCTTTCATCCCTTCTTGAGTATTTGTTGTGGGTTTGGACTCAACCACTTCACAAATAAATCAGGCGATTGAACATGCCTGCTAGAACTGGCTCCCCCGTGGCCCTGAATTGGATGCAGCGGTTAGAAAATTGTTAGATGGATGGATTGACTGTACATCTTGTGCAGTGTTTCCTCTAGTGCCATTGTGTCAGCTTCATGGTTTGCATGTTGTGCGCCTCACGATTGTACTGTTGACTGCTGTTGTGTCTAAAGCAAGTGTCTGGATGGTATGCACATCATGTGTTCCTGTTTTCTGGGAAGTCATCCAAGAGGTCATGGTGACACTTCTTTGATGCAAATATATTCAAATCCCAGGCCATGCATACTCTCGTGGTCTTCCAATACACCACCATAGTTAATTTAGGGCAGTAGGACCCAGCATGCATTGATGAGTCCTGGGCCTTCTGTGTGTTTCTGGAGTTCCTTCTTCATCCATTGACCAACCGTGAATAATCCATGTATCCATTAGACTCAACATCACAGATTACAGTTTCTCTGGGTGGACATCTAGCAAACTACTGCTGTATATTCATTGGCTATCCAGTAGTCTATACACTATGCATTCCCTTTTTACGAAGTGGCAGATCACAGGCGTTATTTCAGTAGGCCTGCAGTCACCCCTCACACACAGGTGATCTTGAGGTCCCTCTTTGCTTTTGTGATGTTTCACTTCAACCATATGAGCTTCTACTCCAACATATGTTATCGGTTCATTCTGTACTTGCAGCACCAATTCACTTTTCTACCTAGTGCTGTAGCTGTTCTTAATTTCTGAAATTAAAAGAAAACTGAGGGTGTTTAATTATGAGCTGTTAAACACCAGCCCATAACTTAACAAGTTATTTTCTTACTAAAATACATTTTATTGTTGCATGCTTGGGTTAATGATTTAAGTAGAAACTTGATATATTGTAACTCTCTAAGAATGGACCGCTAAACTAGATAAAGCGTGGTTTGGGCTCTGAGTCTCAGTTAATTTTTGTGGAGTGTGAGACACATAATCATTGCTATAAATGCTGTGTCAAAATACTACAAATGTTTTACTGTTTTAGTTTCTAGCAGGGTTTTGTGATGCCATAAAATGTGAGAAGAATTTACTCCACTTACTAAGTTTTTCAGTCATGTTGCTGTGAAATTTAGCCGAAATGAGAACACAAGTGCTATTGATTTCTTCAACATTCCTGCCCTTGAATTCTGATATAATTAAAAAAAAATAATTCTCCTAAAAAGTTCAAGGATAATTGCTTAGTTGCATTTAATGAATTCTAAGTGCTTTTCAGAACCTGAAGCAATGACTTCTTGTCAATATCAATTAAGTCTTTCCTACAGAACTCGAGAAATAAAACCTATTTTACATTTATTTAGACCTCTCCAGTCTTCTGACAGTTTTTTAATACTGTTCCCCTTTCTGGGCTCCATTCATATTTTTTAAAAAACTCAGTTGCTATGGAGATGCAGAGAGAGTTCCCTGAGGAAAACCACACTGAGCTCTCCCTATAACACAAGCTCACCAGTTTTTGGTCTGTATATCACTGAGGATCCTGGTTAAATTCTTAACCAAAATTCATCCACAGAACACTTGACTTTCCTTAAAAAGATCTTGTTTTCTGCATTAGTGCTTTCCAGGTCTGGAAAGATTAACTGCAGAATGTAAAAATTAGACATTTAATCACTTAGACTGTGTCAGTGTTAAACATTGTAATACATGAACACATAAACACTAGCTTCTATGTGCTGTTTTTTATTTTCAAATTAGTGTAAACTTTTCAGTTTTTTTTATACATAGAGGTTTTCCAGAGGGGAAAGGTGAAAAAAAATCTACCCCCAGAAGCATGCTAGAAAACACTTTGCTAGACAGCACCCTGGATGAACTGAGACATGATTTTATCTTTTTTTTATATGAACTGACAGATAGGACATTGTTAAAATAAATATGAGAATGGCAGATTCAAAAGAAAAGACAACAGCTTTACTAATGATTTCCCAAGACTGCTTTACTAACATAGTGGAACAGTATTGTGCTGCTTTCTAATATGCAGTAGGTGACACAGTGAGAACTATCTGGTAAATTTTATGTTTGACTCAAACGCTATGATGAGAGTTTACTCATTGATCTCCCTACAGGCCCATTCAGGGTTTAGATGTCACTGATAAAAGATGATTATATGTATCAAGATCGATCACATTTACCAACTCAGATACTGTACGTACAATCATATACACTGAAAGACAAAAGAGCTGCTCAGGTCAATAGATTTAATCAAATATTTCAAATATAGATATTAAATAAAATAATAGAAAATGTGAAATCCATAAATACAAATAAGACAATCACTATATACTGTATTATGTTTGGTCCCACTGATTTATACTATATTCAGGTCAAGAGAAAAAGCTGACCACAGCAAGAAACAGAGAGTTTTACTGTAGTTATGCCAATGTACAGTAATACCAGCACTGTGTTTTCTTGCGTTGTCCACCTGCAAAATTTACAGTTCTGGATGAGCTTACATGAACAGAAAATGAGTTGTTTCAAAGAGTTTGTCAGTGCGTTCCTGAGTGATTAGATTGCCCTAAATCTGCACCAAAAGCATGTCTCTTATGTTAAAGGAGATTTCTCTCCATGCCATCTCACTTGCACTCAGCTAATGGTTGGCTTGAAAAAATTTAATACTCAGCATAATGTTCATCACTACTTCTCCACAGACATTGTATTCAGCAGTGAATAAAAAAACTCCACCACCAATCCATGAGGGATTTTCTGAGGCCCACATGGCAAATTCATCTCAGCAGGTTAAGAGAGAACTGTCTCCGAGCATACACCTGATTTTCATGTGGATTGCAAGATACTGTACAGCCATTCTGATTATACAAAAGTTATTTCTCCCTGGTCTTTTTTTGTGTCACAGACACCACACTCTCGTGGCTCAGCTACTGGTTGGCTTGAAACATTTTAATAGTCAGCACAATGTTCATCACTACTTCTCCACAGACTTCTTTTGTGCCACAGCCACCACACTCTGAAAATGATGACTCAATATGGATCAGACAGATGTGATTGTCCTGGGATGCAGTGGTACTCCTCTACCTTCCAGGACATAGCCTGTCCCTCACAGAGACGGTTTCCTGGTTTGTCTCGACCAGTCTATTTCTTGCTGAAGCACATCCTCATATACAGCTCATCACACTGACGTTAAAAAGCGCTCTTACTTACTCAAAATGGGCATGGTCATGTCATGTCACTGTTCTTAGGTGGAGTAAAATCATGCTGTTCAATTGGCCATTTACACAGATTATTAATTAACTCACTTTGGTGATTAAAACTCCACACACTGAACAATGAGCACTTGGATTTTTTTTAATGAAATCATTATGATCTCAGTGGGTGGCAAGGTGGTGCAGTGATTAGCGTTGCTGCCTTGCAGTGCTGGGGCCCTGGGTTCTCTTTTGGTCCTGGGTTGCTATCCATGTGGAGTTTGCTTGTCCCTTTGTTTGTCTGGGTTTCCTCTGGGTGCTCTGCTTTCCTCCCACAGACATACTAGTAGGTTAATTGGCTTTTGGGAAAATCGACCCGGGTGTGAGTGTGTCTGTGTCTGTCTGTGTCTGTGTGATTGCCCTGCAATGGACTGGTGTCCCGTCCAGGGTGTACCCCGTCTTGTGCCTGTTGCTTAGCAACCCCTGCATCCCTAAATTGGATAAAACAGTTAGAAAATGGATGGATAATGATAACAGTGTTTTGTTACCCAAAATTACAGTACTACCCAATAAGTGTATTTTGCTCGCAATTTAAGTGCAAGTACAGTACGCTATTGCATTAAGTAAAATTCAAATTGTTGCATTTTTATTGAGCATGAATATATTTGTCCCCTCCGTTTATGGGATGAAAGCAGTTGTTCATGCAATTGAATTACCTTTAGTATACATTGAAGTAGTTCAGGTGGGTAGCTGCGTCAGCATGCATAGGCTGCAAAGGAACAAGTAATAGGTTTATTCCATGCTGAAAAGAGATGAAAGAAAACACCACGTTTCAGCCGTGGAGCCTTCTTCAGGTTGGTGTTTGATTTCTGTGCTTTGTGCTTGTTAAACGGGAATTTATTCAACCTTCTCTATTGTAAAAGTATTTTCACATAACTTGGCTACAATTTTTGTTTTCTTCCATCCCATAGGGTCTTCGGCACACAAAGGAAAATTTGACAAAATCTGTTATCGCCATTGAATTTGGAATACAGAAAAATACTTTTGTTGGGGGTCAAATTGGAAAGATTTGTCCTCACCCAACTCAAACTGCTGCATTTTGTCAGGTTTCAATATTTATAGGAAACAATGTAAGAAAGCAAATCAGAAAGTACTGAATGCAACAGGGTGTTCATTTAAGTATGAGTTTAAATAGTTTTTTCTGTCATTTTAATTCAAGCCAGTCAATTGTAACCACTCTACAAGAAATTACAATGTTATGAAACATGCAAACAGCAAAATCCATTTAGAGCAGTCTCTTTTAAGAAACATTATATGTTTCTTATACTCTATATTATAATCGTTCAAAAGCAGAAACGCACAACAGTGAATGCATCAATTTTGTAACCCTAGAGCTCCAGTTATCTATAAAAACGGAAGAGAGTCTTTGTTTGATGAAAGTATAATCTGGAGCTTGCATCCAGAAACACTAGGGTGTAATTAACGAATTTGATTTAAATTCCTGATTTAATTTATCAAGCAAAGCTAAACTCCATTATTATAATTTTGACTTAATGTTTTATTATTGCAAGCATTAATGCATAGCATTTTTTTCTTTTCAGTAGTTAAAATAACAATTAATCCCTTTATAATTTTGATTAACCTCCTACAATTTTTTCTACTACTATATTACTTATATTATATTTTACAGATTTCAAATTTTCTGTTTATTTTGCTTTATTTAATCTTTAATGTGTGCTAATTTCAGTTGAGTTTTAGTTTCCATTGGATCTGTTCATAATCAGTGAGTTTGGCACAGCTAAAACATGTTTAATTTGTCATCATTTGATCCTGTTTGAAACTGTGATGTCTTTTAATAAACAGCACGGTCCCTGGGCACATTTTTCAATCTGTGTCCAGGGACTAAATGAACTGTGAGTTTAAAAAAAAAACTCACTTTGTTAGCTACTCTAGCTCTATTTACAAATTTACAAATGTATTTTATTAGATACCTTATTCAGTGTTTAGGAACCTCAGTATAGCGATGTGACAGAAGCTGCTTCCTGTAACATTGGAAAAGGTGTTGCACTGGAGAAGCAGTTTATAAATCTGCCAGCAGTCATATTTCCCCTCAGTTTTCCTGAATAGTTTACAAGCCGGTATTAGACATTTCAAAGACAATGTTTCAATTTTGGAAAAGTAAATATATCTTTATATGAATCCACAGTTTCTGCATGTAAATAGCAAATAAAAATAGGGTACATTTTTCAATTTTATTGCTAACCAGGGACCCTTCTTCAGGCTTTATTTGATGAGCTGCACAATAATTACCAAGTAATGACTGATTCAGGCAGATTACTGTTATGCTCATCTGATAATTCAAATGAGTGGAGGAACGATCATTCATATTTTATGCTTGATTCTTCTCCTCAAACAAATGTTCATAAATGTTTTTTTTTTATTTTATGCTTCATATTTAAAATAGCCGAGGTGCACTTTGCCATTTTTATTAAAAGGCCATTAACATTCCCTAAAAAACATCTGGAACTTTCGTTCAACAATATTCTTGGAGGGCGACCAATATTTATTTATTGTATTTATTTTTTAATGTAACATTTTTTTAACATTCTGCACTGAAACATCATTAACAGTCTCCTTCTTCACCAGCTCTTAATAAGAGGTAATCGAATATTAAATTAAATTAGATGCAAACTTTCAACAGGGTCAATGCCACAGTGACAAGGATGAGAAACTATTCGGAACATTCAGCAGGACGTGGTTTTGAAATTGAGCCTGCTTTTCAAGGGTACCATCTCTGTTCATTTTCTATTGAATGGCAAGAAATGCACTTTTGGTGCAAACACCACAAATTTTGAAAACTGTAACTAACATTTTTGAACAATATATAATGAATCTACCCAAAATGTAGCTTGAATAAAAACCAACAGGTCCAGTGAGAAAATTGCTACTAGTCTCACGTTCAGTCTCAGACATGAGAATAGTATGAGCAACAGTCAATAACATTCCAAAGAGTCAGACATTTAGGAATTAATGACCTCTTTCCACTTGCAACATGCCATTGTGGATTGTGTCGTAAAGATTTTTCTGAGAGCTCTTGCTGGCACAACTGGAAAAATAGATGCACTTTATTTTTTATATCAATCACGCAATAAAGGGATGTGCAGTAATGAAAGCCCCGAAACGCAATCGGCAGTGAGGTATACATTTATATTGAACGAGCAGCATAACTAAATAAAGCAAAATGCAGTATGTTGGTAATCTGGAGGGACAGGAAAGTCTACTCATCATAAATGAGTCTCCCACTTTTACAAAGCTCTTTGCTTGCTGCGTGGGAGAGCCTGTTATTGACTTGTATAGCCAGCTCTCTTCCAGATTATAGCTTAATTCTTCTTCTATCACAATAACCATTTGTTTTCCTTTCAGAGGCTCCAGATTGGATGCTTTTTTCTCTCTCTCTTTCTGCAGTACTGTCTTTTGAAGATATAATATCATCTGATCTTATGGTCCTGATGGGTTTTCATTGCTCATACCTGACAACTGGTTTCAAAACCCTCAATGCCTCTGTAGGCAGCCTTTTCTCTGCTCATATGGTGTCTTTATCTGCTCTGGATCAAGAATAAACCCATGGCAATCGGATGTTAGTTTTTCTATTTACTCCTTTCCTGCTTGCTTAGACTCTTGATGATTCTTTGAATAAAAAAGAGTTACAGGGTCAACTTTTAAACTTACACAAGAATAACCCACTAGTAATTTGGTTTCATTAAGTGTTTCCTTTCAAACTGTGGCATTTTTTGTTTTTTTAAGTTCTTGTCAAACAGACAATGCCTTTTTTCTTGATTATGATACCCTTTAATCCGCAGACATAAAAAGTATTGGTGACCAGAATTAAAAAAAACCTCTTCACATTCAGCAGAATAAATGGCAATGCCCAGGTTTCTCAAACTGTACTGTAAAACAATAGAACAAGACCTTACTGTACAAAGTAAGGATAAAGGGACCACGGTTTGCAGGTTTGATAAAAATAGGAGGGTGATCATTTTTTTCAAATAAAAATAGTATTCTGAATCAATGCGCATAATGTTTGCATTATTCATGCATGGAAGAAATAGTCAAACTCCAGGTTTGGAGATTTCAAAATCCAGTTTAGTAATGATGTTGGAGCACTAATGGGTTAAATGGCCATATAACTTCATTAAATGCTCTTGTGTTCTTGTATTGGCTGGCAGAACAGGATGACAGCTAGCCCTGCTGCCTCACAGCCCCTGGGCTCTGGGTTTGATAACAGACATGGGTAGGAGTGTGGAGTCTGTATGGTCTATCCATGTTTGTGTGGGTTGTTTGTTGGGTGCTCTTGATTCCTCTCATGTTCAAAAGGCATACTGCCTAGGTTAATGCAAGATGGGCTGAAGGTAGCATTTGGCACAGTAATGAACCTGGCCAGCACCTGGAATTTGGGAGGAAACCAGAGTACCTGGAGCACAGCCAGGCAAATATGAGGAGGAGAAAATACAAAACATGTCCCATCCCAGAATCCAGAATTCAACCTAGGACTGCGGAGCTATGAGTCAGACCACTATACCAGCATGTCATCCCATTTCAAGTTCGTTAATTATTGTTTCTAAAAGGCTGTTACAAGAAAGTGTTACATACAGTACAGTAAGACAAAGGGAAGGTTAACTCAGAAGCAACTGAAAAATCTCATTCATTCAAAATGTAAAAAAATGCCGGTTTGTAGGATGTCTGGTTCACTTGGGTTCATGGTGGGATGCTGGCTTTTCTTTTTTCTGGTTATGTGGTGCAACAATCCAAGTTGTATAAAATGACTTGACAAAGGATGGGGCAGACAAGCTACCACTAAATAAGGAAGCTGGTCTATACCATCACCACTTTTTTGAATCTGTGTGATCTTATTAGTGTCTGTTAAGGACATACCTTTTCATGTAATTAAAAACTACATAATTAGTACTAAGTGTGGTGCAGAATATTTCTTCTGCCTTCAGCTCATTGCATTCAGCTGCAGGTTTCATAGGAAGTTATTCCCTGAATGTGTAATGGACAGAAAATACAATCCCCTTCATTAACTTAAATCCTTGGCCTTCCTAATTAAATGCATTAGGCTTATAATCTGTGACTAGTTAGAATAAAAAGATTCTTTTATTCCACAATTCTCTCAAGCCTGCTGATTTCGACCTGATTTTTGCTACATTTGATTTTCATTGCTTACCCGCTCCTTTTCCCAAATAAAAGTGTACATTATCAGTTCAAATTATAGAGTGAATGAACAATACATCAAACTGGTGTCGGAAATAACAGTCTGTTATGTCACATTACGCAATATAATTAGCTTTAATGTACGTCTTCATTTAAGACCATTCATAACCGTACTATAAAGACAGCCATCGGATGGGAGACCGGCTCTTTCATTTTTTTTTACAAAAAATTATCAGCTGCTGACCTTTTAAAATACCACAGTGCTCTTACTTGCAACTTTTTCCTTTGTGAGAACAGTGGAGCAGTGGCTGCTGAGGCGCTGTCTGATTTTGAGGTGAAGGGGGGAGGAGGCGAGGTGAATACCGCTGACGCTTCGACAGCTTTGCTTTGTACGCAAAACATACAGCACACTTCAGAGTAACTCTCTTTCAATCGCTCCGTCTCCCTTTGTGGATTCTAAGTGTTTTCAAGACGGACATAGAAAACTAAGCTCTCTATTGAAAGCCTGCTCTGGTAGCAGATAGACAGTTACACAGCCCCCCCTCTGCCCTTGAGCTATTCTATTAGTGCATGGAAAGCACCTTGCAGCCCCTGACAAGCGCAGCAGATCGACACTAAATCAAAAATCAGTGCCAGCCAGGGATCTAAGCCACCATGAAGGTCACAGCCATCAAATGCATGCCATCTCTATCCAAAGAAAAAAGACACACGAGACAAGATGGGGATTTTCATGACTGAGAGCAGGTTACAGTGGTGTCATGTTTTGGTAATCCCACAATACTGACTCAAAAACACAAACACTGTGTTGTTCTCCACTTTATTTTCAAATCTGGCGACTATTACAGCCAACATCCTTGAAACCTTAAAAATAGTCAAGATGTTGTGTACTTAAAAAATAAAACCTCTTATACTGGGATAAGAAGAAGGTTGAGGGCAGTCTGTTTTATATTAATACATGATCTGTTCACCCCTTTGAAGGATGTTGTATGTCATATGTTTAAGAAATGCTTGATAATGTTCCCTTTGTTTAAAAAATTAGACCTCTGAAAAATGAAATACATCATTTAAAAAACCTATTCTACATGATTTTCAAGCAATATGAAAACTTACATTGAAAAGACTTATGCTACTACTAATAATGAAAATTAGATTTTTTGTCAACTCTCAAAATGTATTAGATGGCTTTGAAGTGATATTTATCCACTAACCAACTCACACATGAAGATGTCTTGTTTTAACATAAACGCCATATTTTCTAAGCTTGCTGGAATATTTTTTTTCTTCCTAGTATACTCTTTCGATTAGTATGAGTGTGTACCGACAATTTGTTGTATGCTGGGATAAAACCTCAACAGTGATGATAACTTGTTAGAGTTTAATGTTGTTGAACCAGCTAGGTATTGATTCACTTTCATGTTGTGAAGCACTGCCACCTAGTGTTTACCAGCGCTGTATATAGAACTAGAAAAATTACATATCACATTCTGAAATGACCTGCGCCTTTTCTTACCTTCTTGTTCCATGAATTTCATACATACTGGTACATTGGTAATAGGACCAGAGTATCATGTTCAGTTCCTAGAGTGCAGAACACTTTCTAAACAGTGTTAATGTAGCTATGAAAAATGTTGTCCTTTGAACACAGTATTGCCTGGCACACTTGGATTATATTAATGCATTAATGGGTGATGGCCCCTTAATAATTAAAATTACAAGCATCAGGTTTAATCAGATAAACAACCAATATCTACAACCAAAAGGAATGTGTCAGCTTGAAAACTCTAAATGTCCTTTTAAATCGCAGGACTCAAAAAGACGAGAGTTCTCCTACAACAGCAACATACAGTACTGTATGTTCTTGCAATCAAACAACCAATCACTCATTTGACAACATGTGGGAACTGTTAATTACAGATGGTGCAACATTTTAATATTCAATGCTGACACCTAAAGGGGCAGCATGGTGATATAGTGGTTAGCATTGCTGCCTCACTGCACTGGGGCTCTGGTTTCAATTCCTGATGTGGGGTGCTGTCTGTGTGGAGTTTGTATGTTCTCCTCATCTTCACATGAGTTTCCTCCGAGTGCTCCCATTTCCTCCTGTAGTGCAAAAACATACTGGAAGGTTAATTGGCTTCTGGGAAAATCAGCCCTGGTGTGAGTGTGTTTGTTTCTGTGTGTGCGCTGCGATGCACGGGCATCCCATTCAGGGTGAACCCTGCCTTGCGCCCGTTGTTTGCCAAGATAGTGTCTGGCTCCCCTGTGACCTTGAATTGGATGCAGCAGTTAGAAAAATGGAGGGATGGATGGTATTTTAAAAATGGAGGGATGGATGGATGGTAAACTGGAGGGTATTTTAGATGAATTGTTAGTGGGGTTGTTAACGATTGTTGATTGAAGAGCAGCTTACAGTATATGAAATAGCTAGTTCTGCTCATCAAATGTTTTTTATATGAAATTTAAAGCGAGATTAGCCATGGAAAAGAATTTCATAAGAATTTGCTCTTTGATCTGAGGTTGTAATTAAAGTAGAGTGCATTTTATGATGCTTTTATCCTTTGCAGAAGGTACTGTTATCTCAGAAAGCAGTGGAGAAAACATTTTATGTGGGTGTCTGTATTTTGGGTATTCAATGTAAAGTGATGTTTGCTTCCTGTTTTTCTTTTCTGAAATAACACATTTTACCCTTAACTCAGATAGGACACTTTTACAGACACTTTCAAAGTCAACATTGACTGCTAACAATAGAATTCTTTAA
Source organism: Atractosteus spatula (assembly GCF_055471065.1). Taxonomy (NCBI): domain Eukaryota; kingdom Metazoa; phylum Chordata; class Actinopteri; order Semionotiformes; family Lepisosteidae; genus Atractosteus; species Atractosteus spatula. Next base: position 31,835,949 of record NC_142708.1, on the reverse strand, counting down.
AATGTGATGAGCTGCACAATTATTACATGGATGTACAAGACTAGTACAGATCCTATTTAAATTTGGACTTGATTTAAAAATCCTGTAATGTGATGCGTGCATGTGTATATTCCATATAAATTGCAGCTCCATTTTTTGACTCAGACTGTTATATCCCTCAATAAATCTGTGTCTGGATCCAAAAATGAATCTGTACTGAAGAAAGTGACATGGGGGAGGTTTACCAGTCACTTTGGTCCACTTAAATTTATTCCTGGTTCTGAAGAGGTTTCTAGGTTTGATTCCACTCTGGACTGTTAATGACTTGGCTTGAATCAAACATGCACTTAACTGGTCTTTATGACGGCTGTTTCCAGGTCTTTTACAACCTCATTGAGGGTTATAAGTTACCAGTTCAACTTTATGGACTAAGGCCTCCCAGGACTTGGAGTGAATATCATTGATTTTTGTTTATAACTCTGTACCAGGGCTCTGCTGGTGGTTACTGTACATCCCATCTATACTTGTTTCCCACTGGGATTGAGAGTTCTTTTTACAGAAGGTAAGTAGTAGCAAGAATAGGATTCCTATTTCATTCCTAAAACAGGAGTGTAAGCAAGAAACTATTGCAGGAAATCTTAAAAAATGGGAACTTAATAATGAAGTATTAAAACTAATAAGATATGAAACAAGAAAGAAAAGGCAAGTGGGTGCTTTTATAATATTCCTGTTTTAAAAAGGACATTTTATTAGACTGTTAAGTTCATGGTAATCAGACATTTTTTCCCATACTACTTTTACGATACACTTTTTTACAACAATGTTACTTACATACATTGCCGATAGAAAGTCTACACCCTCCTTGGACTTTTCCCATATTTTATTGTGGAACCATGATGTATTTAACTGAGAATGTTCGCCACTCATCAACACAAGGTACTCTATAATGTCAAAATGGAAAAAAAATCCAGACATTTTAATAAAACCCCCCTGAGTTAATACTTGGCAAGACCACCTTTGGCAGCTCTTACAGCTGTGAGCCTCTTTGGGTAAGTCTCTATCAGAGTTGCGCATCTTGACACTGGAAATTTTGCCCATTCATCTTGGCAAATTGCTCAAGCTCCGTGTTGGATGAGGACTGTTTGTGAACAGCAATTTTCTATGTCATTCCACAGATGCTCAATTAGATTGAGATCTGAGCTTTGACTGGGCCACTCCAGGACATTAACCTTTTTGGTTTTAAGCCACTCCAGTGTGGCTTTTGCCCTCTGATTTGTGTCATTGTCCTGTTGGAAGACGAATCGTCATCCAACTCCCAGTGATCTTGCGGGTTGCAGTATGTTTTCCTTCAGGATTTTTTTGTACTTAGTTTCAACCATTTTCCTTCTATCCCTATGAGCTTTCCAGTTCCTACCACAGAGAGGCATCCCCAAAGCATGATGCTGTCACCACCTTGTTTCACTGTAGGGATGGTGTTCGCAGTGTGATGTGCTGTTCAATTTTGGTCTCATCAGACCATAGAATCTTTCTAAAATTGCTGAGTCTCTCACATGCCTTTGGGCAAACTCCAGCCGAGATGTGAGGAGTTTTTTTCAACAAAGGCTTTCTTCTTGCCACCCTTCCGTACAAGCCAGATTTATGAAGTGTGCATGCTATTGTTTCATACACAGTTTCTCCCATCTCTGCATGGAGAACTGTAACTCCTTGCAAGTTGCCTTAGGCCTCTTGGTGGCTTCCTTTACTGCAGCTCTTCTTGCCCAGAGACTCAGTTTTGGAGGACGGCCAGGTCTGGGCAGATTCACAGTTGTTCCATATTTTCTCAACTTTTTAATGATGGACTTCACTGTGCTTCGAGGTACAGTATATTCAATGTTTTGGATATCCTTGCCCTGACCAGTATTTTTTTTTTCAAGAACATTGTCTAGGATCTGCTTGGAATGTTCCTTGGTCTGACTGGTGTAGTGTTTCCTTGGAAATGCACTACCTAAGTGGGGAAGCTCCCAGACACAGGTGTATTTATTCTGAAATCATGTGAAACACCTCAACTGCACACAGGTGGACTCCAGTTAAGTAATTATGTAAATTGGAGAAGAGAGTTGGTTACTTCAGAGGTAATTTAGGTGTGTCAATGCAATTAATTAATTTAGTAAAATGTCTGGATTTTGTTTTTGCTTTGACATTATAGAGTACTTTGTGTTGATGAGTGGCAAAAAATCTCAGTTAAATACATCATGGTTCTATGCTGTAAGACAATAAAATGTGTAAAAGTCCAAGGGGGGTGTAGACTTTCTATTTGTAAATATTTCAACATGGAAATACACATTTCCCAGTAAAGTACTTAAAAATGTATTTTAAGTTTTATTCATCACACAAGAATAAGCAAGGACTTTATAGTTCTTATTTTAAAATCTGTGAACATCAGCAGACATGAAAGGCTCTCTTTAAGTAAAGCAATCTGAATGTTCTTATAGTGTAAATGCAATTCGCTCTTTTGATGGATGAACTCAAGACACCCATGTTCCAACGTGTAACAGTTTAAATCATTATTTAACGATATTTAAAAACACAGCAGTACTGGACAACCGACTCCCTGAAATTTCACCATGTACAGTATAACACAAAACACACTAGGAGCAAGCAGAGAGCACTAAAAAGAGAGCACTAATCTGCATTTTTGAAAATAATACAAATGTAATATACTGTATAAATTATTGTAGAGTCAAATCTACAGTTAAGCTCATATCATTTTTCATACTCTCTTGAACATATTTATACTTTGATGATTTGATTCATATTTGTCTTTGCTTCTTTATTTTTGTGTGCGTTGTGGGCATTGAGTCAATTTCTGTGTGCTCTCTTCCTGCTGCTTGTGTTTGAAAACAGGGGTGAACCAGACTAAATCAATGAGCACACCGACTGGAGTTCTGCCCATTTCCATTAGGTCTAATGTATACTCATTAAAATGTGCTATGGGTCAAAGCCAGGTAATAAGTTATTCTGTGGACAATGTGTAAAGAAACTACAGACAAAAGCACCAGCACCAAACAAATGAACAAGCTTTGAATTCCTAAAGTATTTCCAATTTCTTCGATAGATATGACTATGTACTGTAGCTTGGAAAGGGTCCAATGCTACAGTGCATTTGATGGCCTAAAGATCTCTCAAGAACGTTTACAGCCAAGATTCAGTTTTGCATTTGTGTTAATTTAAGGTCACACTATATTACTGTTTTAATTTTACAACAATGCAGTGCCACTTTAATTTTTCATTTCCAGAGGCTTCTTATGGGGATCATTAAGGATTTGTCTTCAGGAAAACAGTCACAATTTAAAATAATATTAAATAAAATCAGCATTCTTTCTGTATCTGAGGTTGTTAATGATAACTGTTAGACTGTTGGTGACATTCAGCTGTTATTGTTGTCATGTTCAGTCAGAGTTCATAATTGAAGCCATTGATTTAAAGCATTATTCAGATGATAATTTACAGAATCCTGGAAATTATTATTATTGAGATATTTGACAAATAAATATGATTTGTCCCCCCAAAATTCAGTTCTCTGTCAAGGTTAACTAATTTCTCTGTTCAAAAAAAGCTTTGTACTTTTGACAATTACATTGAATGAACAAGGCTACAATGCCAAAATTGAGTTTTAGTATAAATGGGCTTACTTAATCCTACACTGCTAGCAGAAACTCTTGATGGAATGCTATCTAAGCACAGAGATTTCTCTTTCTGGATAGACTGAAACAACTTCCTTTAAAGTTTAAAGTTTCAGAGAACATTATTGACCTGTTCAGGGATAGAGAATATACCCATCCTTCATAGCTAGACACTTGTTTTGGTCTTAATGTTAGTATACTAACAGGGCACTCAGAGTGTTCGTAGAACTATCTTGTCTATCAGGAATTCATTTCCAGTACTATTGAGACTTCTGAACTCACATTTTAAAATGGACAGATATTTAGCTCTATTTAGGAATTTGATTTTTATTTCTGTTTTCACTGGCAGAATGGCAATTTTCAAGGCAAAAGATTTTTGTTTGCTCTGTATTTAGAATTGAAGGAAAAGAGGTACACTAGTTCCCAGAGAAGCACATGTGGCCTGAGGATTGATTTCAGAACTATCGTTTATCTCCAGAAAAAGGAGCCCAGAAGTAGTAGATTACAACCATTGCAAACATAAGCTGATGATAAGCACAACTTAAGTCTAGAAACTATTACCATCAGTTGACAGATACAACTTTCAGCATCACTGCTAAAGCCATTGACAGTAAAATTTATGTTTCCATCAGCAGCTACAAGAACCCCCTTAGTTTTATTCATCATGCAAGAATAAGCAAGGACTTTATAGTTCTTATTTTAAAATCTATGAACATCAGCAGACATGAATGGCTCTCCTTAAGTAAAGCAATGTTCTTATAGTGCAAAAACATTTAGCTCTTTTGATGGATGAACTCAAGACACACATGTTCCAATGTGTAACAGTTTAAATCATCATTTAAAAATATTTCAAAACACAGCAGTATTGGACAACCGACTCCCTGGAATTTCACCATATAGAGTCCAGTATAACACATAACACACAAGTAACAAGCAGGACAGAAAGGATTCTTGCTTTATTTATTATTCCAATATTTCTGCCAATGGTCAGTGGGCCTTTTATGAAGTAATTCACCTTAGAGAGAGATGTACCATCCCTTTACTGTAAAACGCTTCATCATCTGCTATTTTTCCACTTCCTGGATAGATCCTGGGACTGGAATCTGATGGTGAGCATGTCCTGAAAGCCTATGAAATTGGAAGATCAGAACCTGGAGTGACAGACGCAAGATGACAGAAGAATCCTCAGGCAACCCTGACAACAGACCCAGGAGGGCAGGACAGCAACTCTGGACTCTGGCCAAGAATTGAAACAACAGCAAAAAGTTCATTCCAGCATCACATTGTAGAGAACAAAAGAACATAAAGCTATCTGGGTCTTTGCAGAAACTGTTCACAATCCATTATAATTAATGTACTGTACCCCAAAGTCTTTGACTGGTGTAGGAGGAGGAATTGTTGGGTCTGGGCTATTTTCTCTCACTGGGAGTTTTTTTTGTTTTTCTCTCCTTCATGCCCAGTAGTCAACTATTGTTCTACACTATTATATTGTTAACCGTTATGGAAGGCTGTTAAACAAACTTTGACAATATGTTGTGTGGGGTGCTTAAACCATATAAAAAGACTGATTGATTGAACGATCAATTGATTGCTTGCATCTTGTCTGTTTGCATAATGGGTTGTTGGCATGAAACCACCTTAAAGTGAAATTATGAAAAAATGGGTGCCGAGTGCAAGAGTTGCCTACAGTACATACAGATTCATCTGGATTCTTCCAACCCTAGTCCTGACCAGGACTAGCTTTTCTACAGATTTTCTTAGCATTCTGAATCAGATCATTATTTACTCAGTTGGACCAGATAACAGTTTTTTAATAGCCAGCTGTTCAGATGCTGCAGCTTTAAAGAAACCTGGAAAACCTGCGGACACAGTGGCCCATCAAAACCAGTACTGGCATCAATATTTCAGTGTAAACATGTAGCAACTGACTAGTAAAAAAAAAACATTTCTTTAGTGTGTGTTATAAATTCATACTGTACCTCATTGCATGTGGTTTGTATAGAAATGAACATAAAAGACGGAAGACTAATGTGATGCTAAAAGTAAGCATTTGTCTGTAGTAAGCTGTTAAAAAAATATATTCACATGACTCTTCATGATTATGGGACTTAAACTAGATCAGAGCCAAGTTTGCACAAGAACATAAGGCCTTTCACTGAGTACACCTACAGTAAATCTTGATAATATTATTCGAAATTAAACATTTTCATTGGCTTTTAAAAACTATTCAAATCAAATGTACATATTTATCCTGTGAACAAAATGCTAGCATAAAAATAATACTAAAGAAGCACCAAATGATTCAAATGATAATTTGGGGCCTTCTCCAATCAAAAGCCTAAAAACATCATTAACACAAAAAGTATAAAATCCATCCTCCTCATTATTCTAGTTTAAATTAAAAGCAATCAAAGTAAAGGAAAAGGAGAAAAAAATCCATGGCAGCTCACAAACAATCTTTCTCTGTCCATACAATCAAAAACTGGGAGGGACAGCTAATTACAGAGTCTGAAAAGATTAATGATCCCTTCAGACCATTCGACTAAAACCCAACACCTCAGGGGTCAGTCAGGGTGGAGCTCAGTTGTACAGACTGCATATGAACCCACCTCACAATGGCCGTGTATCATTGTGTGTCTGCCATTGACAAATAAAGTAGTGCTGGTGTGGCTGAAGAAAGAGCTCTATGCTGCTATTTTTGGCAGCCAGAAACTCTTTCTAAGTGGGGGTAATGGGTTTATGCCGGAAAGGTGGCTGTATGTGACTATGGTCCTGGACATGTTACGCTACTTTTACTTCTGTTACTACTATTTCTGCTTCTGCTACTACTAATAATTGCACACAACTGCACACAGGTGGACTCCAGGCAAGTAATTCTGTGACTTGGAGAAGAGAGTTGGTTACTTCAGAGGTAATTTAGGTGTGTCAAAGCAAGGGGGTGAATACTTATGCATTTAATTATTTTCTGTTTTTTTATTTTTCATTAATTTAGTCAAATGTCTGGATTTTTTTTTTTGCTTTGACATTATAGAGTACTTTATGAGTTGATGAGTGGCAAAAATTCTCAGTTAAATACATCATGCTTTTCATGCTGTAACACAATAAAATGTGAAAAAGTCCAAGGAGGGTGTAGACTTTCTATAGGCACTGTATGTATGTAATGTTTCTGTAAAAAAGTGTACTGTAAAAGTGGCATGGGAGAAAATGTCTGATTCTATAGGCACTGTATATTTTTTCAAACAGTGTCACAGGATCTTCAATGATCAAGTAGAAAGGATCTTAGTTTACCTCTGAAGCAGAGTGCTCCCGATCGCCTCACTGAAACATTGGTTTGGAATTTTGGTCCAGAGGGAAGGGTGCTGCCTACTCATCCATTGACACCCCACACAGAAACCTGTTTATTCTCTGATGTCTCGCATCCCATTCCCATTACTGACCACACACAGACTTGTTTAGCTCCTGAGATCTAACAAGATCAGGTTATAAGGCAGTAACAGTGCTGTTGTGTACTTTGCAATCACCACAAGTCCTAAAAGCTTTGTTTAGCCTAAATCACAACTTAAAAATGTTCCCTCAATAGATAAAAAACACATACTAAAATAAATGTATTTACTGTAAAATGTATTTACAGCATTTTTAGCTGATGTAATTACCAAAGGTCTATAAATTTTAACAATGCACTAAGCACAATATTCTATCAGGACAGCAATTTAGAATTTGGTTTAGAATTTAAATAAAATCACTGCAGATAACAAGAAAAGCACCTTTTATGTGTTGGTCACAATATACGCCTGCTGATCAGTGCAAAAAAAGAGAGGAACTTACAAGTGTTTGGATACCCAGTTCTTTACTACTGTTAATATTATTATGTAGTCCCCAGTCAGAACATTGCTCATTATACTCCCAGGCAGGCCTTGTTGCCACTGCGTTGTACAGAAGTGAGAGGCCAACTTAAACCAGACACTGCTGATTAACTATACTTAATGAACGCATTTATAATGACTTCTGAAAATCTATTGATGAATTTGAACAAATAACATTTGGTTTAGAATTCAAATGTAATTCAATTATAATTACATTATGACTATTGTTGAACAAAGAATTAAGAATTGTATATTTAAAGAAAATGATATTAACTTTTGTTGATTTATGTGCTATACAACATGACAAAATCTATCACGTTAAAGCCTATTCTGTAAAAGTAGGAGAATATTTTTACTGTACATGGCTCTTTTCTAAAATCCCTATTCTCCAGTCCAGAGATCTCGTTTCTTAATGACATTTTAATTAAATCAAATTTACGTCTATACTGTACATGGTAGACTAACTAAAATTATACTACCCTAGGATTTCAATGTTTAACTGACGATTAAAGGTAAGACACACTTTTCAAGATCAAAATCTGCAGTTGCCGTGCTATCAGAGGTTTTGAGTGTTGAAGCAACAGCGCACTTATCTTACAGCCCGGCTTTATACCGAGAGCTTGTTTGTCCGTCAAAGGCTTCCGTAGTTAACTTTTCATGGTCACATGCAAAACAATACTTAAGACAGGAAACGGCTCGGATTGTTGTTTATAAATGGCAAAATGATGATAAAATGGTTTTAAAAATAAGTAAACATATCGTAGTAAAGCTTTACGTTACTATATGTTAAATGTCCTTCTGTAAGAGTAGACATCTGACTGCGCTGATTTAGAAGAAGGTAAGAGTCTTGTTTTGACAAATGAAAATAAAACAGAGGATGTGTTGGAGAATGTAAGGTTTTGAACATTTAATATACTGCGTGCCTAAGAGAAAGAGAAAATGTTTTTTATTCATTTTACTCACTTTAACACCCGATTAAAATATCTGTTTGTTTCGGATTTTGTGGAAATCACTGTTATTAGTTAGCCGTGCAATTTCATAAGACTGCTGTGGAAAAAAATGTAGAAAATATTTAGCTTTGATTAGAAGGAAGGGTTTAGAAACTGAAGGGAACAATCAAAAATCACAAAATATTCTCTCATTTATTTTGTTAAATTATTAAAAGCATACTGCATATTTTACCCATATCTTTTTGTTGTTAACAATTACTAATTGACTACAGATTTAAATAGAGAATTAATTTACGACTTATAAATCAGTGTTGTATTTTTCCCAACAGAAAGTAGATATGCTACGATGGATTCTCGGAGGGAGAGACGCTCAAGGGCCAGTAGAGGTCGGTATATTACCATATTGGTCTGCGCATGCGTGGTCTCCGGATGACTTCTCTTTATTGACGTAACGATGACGTCAGCAGGCGAATGAATTTTGAAGTTTGCAGAAACGTGAGGTCTGCTTACGTACAACAGCCTGCTTCCAGATTAAGTAAGCGCTGCTTCGTTGTACAGCATGACAAAGGGAAAAAAAAGTTCATATGGATAATGCCACCAAGGAGCTCATCAGGGCTAAAAAAGTGTTCATTGTTGGACCTGATAAAACAGATTTACGTCCAATTAATTCTATTCAAAATACTTTATTCGTCCCTGGGAGGACAGTTTACGAATTAAGCATGTATTCTACATGCTAAGGAAAGAAATTGAAGTCGGAATATTCTCCATTAATGATATTATAAAGCTCAATGGAATGCAGACATCATGCAGGTATCTCCTTAAAAGTGACATGCGATATCCTTACTACACCAAAATTGGATTTTACAGTCTGAAATTCACTGCGTTAACCACAAAGTGCGATGGGAATCCCCCCCCCCCAAAAAAAGGATATTATATTGTGCTTATCATTCATATTAACCCCACAATCACAAATACACATTGTTTGACTGTAAAACAAAATTGTGTTGACTTTGCTGACCCAGTACTTTTGAAGGAGGCTGCATCCTTACAGGGTCCACACACATACATGCAGGGCAACAATTTGGAAATGTCTGTGGACTGTGGGAGAAATCTGGATCACCCAGAGAACATGCAGACTCCACACAGATGGTGTCTACATCCAAAAATCAACTGGAGAGTCAAGAGCTGTGAGGCAGCTACACTAATCGCCACATCACTGTGAAACCTGCTTTCCTTTTCATTCCTCATCCACTCAAGGTTATTCCTTTATCCTTGGCCACGCTGTCTGTTCAGCAGGTAATGAGGCATTTTACACATAGGAACAATTAGGTTCTGAGATTAGCAGCCATAATAATGACAGGGAAGTGTCCTAACAAACATCTCATCAAAGACTCATCTGAAATTTGTCACTCCCAAGGAAACTGGCCTCTTTGACACAGGTCCCCTACATATAACATAGCAGGTGCGCTAAAATGTATTTTCCTTCTAGACTTGCAACTTTATCCCCTTAGATAAAGGCTTCAGTTAAAGTTTTCAGAAGTTGGTGCTGAGAAGCCGTGTAACTTGTGTGTTACTGTGGAAACAGCGTATGGACTATTGAACACTGTGCCAATCACTATTCCAGTCATTAACTTTATGTCCCAGTATTATGAGCCATCCTCTCAGTTGGATCATCAGACTTGACTTTGACCTTTAATATTAGTGTTGTCTTTGCGCCACAATAAACTTTAGGATGAGAGTGTTTCCCAGTTCAGAACACAGCGTTATAGGGTACTCTACATGCATAATATTAGACTTGAATTGATAGAACTGGTACTTTCCTCATCAGTTATAAAACCAAATTTGACAAGGCTTGTTGAAGGTCTGTGTCATGTGGCTGAGCTCTTTCAGTCATATTTCAATGTCTGTCAAATTAAAAAGATTAGGTGAATATGTATCTTTCACTATATGACCAATATACTACTAAATGCCAATGATAATTAAAGTTTAGTAAGTAGGATTATGTGTTTAAGCTGTTGTTACTTTCTATTAAATGGACTTGTTTTTTTTTTGTATTATTACTCTGTGTAATTCTCCTGATATTACAGAATAAAGTAAGCAGAAATGTACTTATATGCAATAATGCTGTTGTTTGGCTAGATTGCAGTCTATGGCATGATGTTTGTGACCCAAGGGAGGGCCCTGCTTTCATGTTTTTCTGAAGTCTTTATGAAATAGACCACTCCTTCTAAGTGAAGGGTCTCATCCAATGCGAAATGCTGCCTCAAGTATCATTTACGTGAAGTGTTATTTTTTCCACTGGGTGTTCAGAGGAACTGTAATTCCTTCCCAAGATGTTAGTTTCCCCCAGAAGTGATTTGTGCCTTTTCTGTGCCAGTGGTCATCTATTGAAGGAGATGTTTAAAATAAAACATGGAGCCCCAGCTGCCGCTACCTATGCAGTGCAAAGATGGAGAGAGTCGCAGCTTTATCACGCCCTGTGTAATTATTGGATAGAAACCACCATTGTGTTGGTTGTCCTTGACTAATTCCTACTAAAACCACTTCTCTGATTCATTAAATGCAATCCATTAGACCACAGTTGCTGGCTAGCGTTACTTCTTTTGAGTTTGTGAAACTGAAAATGAAACTTGTGGTGAACAGATATAGAAAAAGGCAATTATGGTGCCCAGTTCCAGTGGGTTTGGCATATACAGTACTTTGAATGTTGCTGTTTGAATGCATGTTCCAATGGGAGTTATGGGGACTGTCATCTTCGCCAATGTGGAATGAACGGATCCGTTTTTCATAGTCCCAAGCTTGGAAGTGATATTCTTATTTCCACTATTAAAACTTTTGTGAATATATGCTGCTTAGAAACGTATTGAAAATTCTGAATATCTTGCAATAATGCTTCTTTTTTAATGTTATATGCGGCATTTAATGAAGTTGGAACAACTCAAATAATTCATTAAGATTACCTGCATATTGTTAAAGCAGTGATCCCTACTCATTATTTAATTTCTTTCTATTAATTTAAGCTGATCAGTCAGTACTGGAGAATTCCCAGGTCTGCTGAGAGATGGATGTTTTCTATATCATAGTTATTTTAACCCTTCCGGTCAAGAATAGTGTGTTTACAACAATGGGTAAATCAAATGAATATATTATGTATTCTTATTTTTGGGTCCTTATAATGACAGTTTGGCTATTGGTGTCTGGTGGGTGGTGAGTCTGCAATAATGGAAACATTCATCTTATTTTCCCCTTGTGTCTGCAGAAAACCACAGTGCTGTTCATTGGGGAGGAACAACCAAAGAATTTTTACACGGAGCTCCAGGTGCTTAAAGGACATTTTGACATAGTTCGATTTCTAGTGCAGATTGATGACTTCAGGTAAGCAGCTGCTATGTTTTGTTCTCTCGCGGCTTGGGAGAGCTGTCTCACATCTTATGATTGACAAGGAAGCCTGTGCCAAGTACTTTCCACGAGGAAATTTACAGACCATGACAAATGCTTAATTATTTTTTCGATAGTTTAGCGCGACCCAAAAAACCTGCAATAAATAAGAAATAAAAATGAAACCCTTCACACTCTTTGGAAGCGGCCAGAGCTGTGTACAGCATGCTGGGTAGTTACGACTTTTTAAGTTAATTCTAGAATTTTATACAGTATCTCTGCTGCAGAAACACTGTTTTGGTTTTTTTTAAGGGTGGCTGCAAGTCAGGTTTCACGCCTCACCTCTCCCAGTAATCCTTTGTTATTGAGGGCTTTGCAGACGGCTTTTCTTGTCTTTACCGTGCGTCAGCCAAACCCAGATTGCGGAAAATTTTTTAGATTGGTTTTGAAGACAGAAAATGTATCCTTTGTCAGCCTCCATGGCAGTTCCCTTTTTTTTGACTATCGTGAAACTGAGTTTTGGAATAACACAGGGGACCAGCCGATGTCAGAGGGCACTGAGCAACACTGAGCTTCAGCGCAGGTCCTTTTAAAAGCTGGGCCAGGAGAGAGAACTCTGGTGTGCTCTCACATTATTGACACATCCAAATAAAGAGAGAGTTCAGAAGACAATATTAAGAAATTTTCTGCCCTGGTAGCCCCACACGGTTGTTCTTAAATTCATCAGGAAACTGCACAAGGATGTGGAGGATGCTGATCAGAAGTGAGAAAGAATCCAGTGACCCATAAAAAGTCATGATGACAAACCAGCCATTCAGCTTCTGACTCGACTTGCTGAGACAATAAAAAGCCTTTAGATTCACATTTTCCAGTATTAAAAACTGTCATGGGTTGACATAGGTAATAGGTGATTATACATTGCAGAGTTTTTGACTAATGTAATGAATGTTAAGGCAGTTCATTCATGTCAAAGTAGCAAGTGGCTTCATGCTACAGTTTTTCAAACATTTTTCTCTTTGAGCATCTATTTTTTGTCACATAAGACTCGCTTTCCATTTTAGACACTGCAGAATTCTGCATAGGCATAATTTCATATTTGTTGATTAATGTTAGAACAAGAAATAACTCGACAGTTAAATAATTAAAAGGTAATTTTTTTTAACTCATAGGCTAGTCAGCAAGTAGCATATAAGCGTTAAAAATAATTCAGTTGGTTTGGCATGTATTTCTCTGATGCACTGGAAAAAGAAGGGCGTTTATTTGATATCTTCTCCTTATCAGAAACTGCTGTTTCCATTGTAATCTGAAGATTATCTCTGCGAAATAAAAATGAATTAGGTCTGTATGTGATTTAGTGCTTAATAAACACATTCGTAGTTTATAAGAGTACCAAAAAAAATTGGTAGAATCTCAAATTAAGAAATGCTTGACTTTACAAAACCTTCAGTAAGAGTAATTAATTGCTTGTTAGCTCAGCCATAAGTGTAAATTTTTATGCTGTCAGTTCATTCTAGGTTTTTACTCACAGAGGAGATTATGGCTTGCATTTGAAAGTTTCTTTTATAGTAAGAAAGATTTAAGGAATAATTATTAAATCCTTGATTATCTTAGGAATAATAAGACATTTGGTTACTTATTGCATTTCTTTTTCTTTCCACTGTACACTTGTTTATTCCATATTAAAACTTACCCAGCACTTTTTATTTACATAGCTGTAACCTCTTCAAAGCAAGATACTTTACACTTATATCAAAATGTGCACTTTTTCAGCTACCATTCACTGCTCTATTCTCTTTATTATATAAGTAAAACATGATTTTTTTAGTCGTCCATCAGAACTTTACATTTATACAAACTAAATGTAATGCTGGTATTAAGCTAAAGCATTGACAAATCAAGCCCCCCCCCCCCCTCTTTTCTCTGTAGCACACAGTCAGATATATCAATCACAGCTTATTTGCACAGTCTCATCCAATGCCTCATTCCCTGGTGTGCATTTCTTTTTCATCAGCAATTGAGCTTACATTTAAGCGTAAAAGTACATTTCCACAACCAGGTTAGAGACTGGATCTGTATCTCTTACAGTGTTTGTAGCAAGAGACAATATTTTCTTGTTCTCAGTGCTGATGCAGGGATTAGAGAGAGAGAGAGACTTCCTCACCACAGATGCAAGGCTGGGATATCTGCTCTTTTTGAGAGTCGATTAAAGCTGAGAGCATGCCATTTGACTTTCAGTGACACATTGCATCCCGAGAAAGTCTGCAGTCTGTGCCCATTCATGTACTAATGTTGAATTTTAGAATCTGATGCCACTACACTCTATTTTTTTTGTTTTTTTGAAGAATTTGCATTGTAAACAAATAGGTTGCTTGTTTATCATTGCTACAGCTTTTTCATTTGCCTTATTTCCTGGATACTACTAATAATGAAATGGCTGAAAAACACCTATTTTCACCAAATCTCTGCCTTCGGTGCTGTATAACTGATTTATAAAATAAGATACCACATGTGATTTATATTTTTATTTTTTCGCAGGTTTGCATCGGCTGGAGATGATGGACTTGTGCTGGTTTGGAATGTTCAGGTTGTTTGCTAAGATGTTTCTGGTGATGATCAATATTTTATTTGTACGGATTCCTCAGGGGAAAGGGGAACTGCAATGCTATTTTTATATTTTGGGGTTAGAAAGAAACTGCTTTTCCTCCAGTCCATGTGTAAATAGTGGGTGATCCCTATTAAATAAGAATAGGCATTACTTCCTCCTACATCTGATTAACTGGTGTAGTGAACTAGATTTAACATGCCGCACCAGTTTGCAATAAGATAAGATAGATAAGATTTTATTGTCCCCCAAGGGAAATTTTTAATAGACACGCAGCACTCCTGTACATTTGAATAGAATGCAAACAAAAAAAAAGAAGAAAAAAAGAAAAACATTGCACATTATTCTGTTACAAAAAATAACAAAAACATTGCACATCACTCTATTGCACATGTATAACGCATAATAGTATGTAACATTTCTAACACGTCACAAAACATATTGCACTCAAGTGGGTTGTAAGAGTTAGAATTGTGTTTATCCTTGACATTTGCATATTTGCAATACATTTGTATTGTGAAACGAGCATTGAAAAATACTTGAAACTGCACATAATACCAAATTCTTTGTATGTTGTACGTGCACTATTTAGATGAGCAGTTATACAAATATTTCTGTAGAGAAATCGTGAAGATTTTGAAATCAGGTTCACTTTTCTCAATGGGCAGTATGTTGTGGTTTCATGAGGGACATTGTCCAACAGCAGAGGGCACTCCTGGGCTGCTTTTTTTCTTTAGCGCTTCATGGATTAATTTTTTTAATATGACCTTTCCATATTGGTTTTTCTAATTATTTTAAAGAGTAGCTTTCAGAAAGTAAGCATTCGTGTGTTAAGGTGAGTTTTTTTATACAGATTTAGGAATTGATGACTGAGAAAAATATACTTCATGTACATAATCCTTAATATTAATGATATTAAATACAGTAGCATATTTACCTTTTTCTTAAAATGTTTACAACATCCTGATCATTTTTTCTTTTTTCAAGAAGGTATGAAAAGTTCTTTAGGAATAACTGTATTATTTTAATTTTATCTCTCTGGTTCTGGTAGTCCTCTTTCAAAGGTATATAGTGCTGAAAACGCTAATAATAAAGGAGCAAAGGTTTGTCTTCATGTACTTACAAGTAAAATTTAAACTTGTATCTGATACTGCAGCAAAAATTGGAATGTCAAATTATAGATATTTAGCTAGTCAAAAAATAGAATATTTTAAATATAGATATTTAGTTTCTGTTTAAAATGTTAAATGAATTAAAAAAATCAATGTGTTTTGACTCTTTTGTTGTGTCGAGGCAGGGTGCTGCGGTGGTTAGCATTGCTGCCTCGCCGTGTTTCGGCCCTGGGTTCAATTCTGGACCTGGGGTGCTCTCTGTGTGGAGTTTGTATGTTCTCCCTGTGTTTCCGTGGGTTTTCAGTGGGTCTTCTGGTTTCCTCCCACAGTCCAGAAACATACTGGTAGGTTAATTGACCCTGGTGTGAGTGTGTGCTCTGCCATGGACTGGAGTCGCATCCAGGGACTTTTGCAGGGATAGGCTCTAGCTCCCCTGTGACCCTGTATTGGACACAGCGGTTATAAAATGGATGGACGGATCATTTCCTGTGCCCGGGGATGGGTGGATGGCTAGTCAGTGTGATGTGTACTAAAGCCATTGACAGCTGGTGTGTTATTGCAGACAGGAGAGCGTCTACGGGAGTTAAGAGGTCACTCACAGCAGGTCACAGCCATCGCTGCCTTTCGGACTGAGTCCAGCCGCGGCATGATCATCACGGCCTCTTCAGACAGAACCGTCAGTGTATCCTTCTCGCCAGCTCCAGATCCACTGGTTTTACTCTAAGCTTTGTTTTTACCACCAAATGCGTAGAAATCCGCCACCTTTGCCTTTGTTTGACGGCTAAATATAGCATGTTAGAAAATTTAAGACCTGGTAGTCCTGGTTTCTGCTTTGTGCCATATTTTTCAAAATTTCCTATCAGATTTAAGGAATATTAGTAAATAACCATTTGTAGTATTCAGAGGTGTAAGTAAGCAAACTAAGAATAAGGTTTAAGAGTTCAGATTATTATGAGCTTCCCTTTTCAACATCATTAAAACATCTTTCATTGCATAACTTTCTTGTACTGCTTAATGACAGTATTCAAGGTACAATATAATCAAGGACTATATTGTCTCTTACCCTTCGTAACAGAATAATTTGGTTCCATATTTTCTGTGATAAAATTAAATGTCTCCCTGTGTCGTTTACAGATTTTCTTGTGCATTATCCAGCAGCTGGATATGGGAGAAAGGGTATTTGTAATTTTTTTCCAGCCCTGTTTAGCTGTTTTTTTCCCAAAAAGTTTCCTTTAACCTCTTGGTGTAGCTGTGGGACACGGAGACTGGGAATCGTGTTCAGACGGTTTCTGAGCTGCAGTCTTCAGTGAAGGTGCGTGATTCTTATTTCTGTCCAGCAGGCATCACACAACGTGTACGGGCGACAAACCTCACATCCTGTCACACT
Source organism: Atractosteus spatula (assembly GCF_055471065.1). NCBI lineage: Eukaryota > Metazoa > Chordata > Actinopteri > Semionotiformes > Lepisosteidae > Atractosteus > Atractosteus spatula. The sequence continues at coordinate 31,819,016 of NC_142708.1, read as the reverse complement.
GCAAGGACCACTTGTGACTCTGTATACAGAACACAGATTTGGGCTACATCTAGGATTCTGTATTGTCACTTTTCAATGCCCTTACGAAGGGATTGAGTTCTGTTCTGTTCTTGTTCATCTTGTTTTCAGTTCGATGCTGCTAAAGATAAGGCATTAAAAGTCATAAGCTGACATATTTGGTCATCTTGTGTGAATTATATTTTTACATTAACTTCTTATGATTTAATATCATAATGTATTAACAGCTTTTCTTATGCTTTTTGTCTCTGTTTCTGGTTGGTTTTTACCAAAGAAAACCAAAACATTCAAAGCCTTGTTTTTGTTCTGACCTGCTGCTTGTACTTCCCCTTCCTGAGAGTCCCTCTTCAGGAATACTCGGCTAGGAATTAGCACTTTCTGTGTCCTTGACCAAATTCAGTTTGGTCAAAAAGATGGAAGAGAGCCTTTACAGTATCTAATTTTAACTGTATTCACCAAATGTTATTGTACAGTTGTTACAGACTGTGTGCAGCTGTTACACATGCTTAAGAAGAAGACTGGAACACAGAATCTGATAAAGCCTTTAAATGATTCAAAGCTTGTTGTTCAAACAGACAGTCAAATACAGCCAGCGGTCAGGAGTAGTGGAATAAAATTACTTCATATTCTGTGCGCATTGTACTGATTTCTCATTTGGACAATGGGAGGGGAAATCATACTCATTTTCTGATTAACTCATCAGATTCAACCATAGAAGTAAAACCTCACACCAGTCATTCTGTTCAGGGAACACATTGCAAGTCCTTGGCTTTTTAAAATGCTGATTACTGTCATGACCTGTCCTGCCGTGAAACAGATGAAACTCCTAAACACTGGGACATTTTTTTCCCCAAAAAGAGATACCATAGATAATGGGTTTCATGTAAACTTGAGCAAGTCCTGCGTTCTGGGTTTCTGAATTTCTTGGAATGACCTACAATGATATACAAATCTGAAGATAGTTATAAAAAATGTAATTAGATACCAGTTAGATAAATATTAGTGTCCGTATTGTGTTCAAAATTCTGACACTGTCTCCATATCCTGATTTATTTTTATAGTGCCTGCTTGTTCTGGAAAGACTTGATGTATGGCTTTCTGGAGGGAATGAGCTGTGTGTCTGGAATAAACATTTTCAACTTCTGTGTAAGACTGACTGCTATAAGGATGCAGGTAATCTTGCAAAATTAGAGATTAAATTGGAATGTGCTTTATGTGTGGGTCACGGGCTTCAGAGAGCATATTATATTCAATATTTTGGAAGCATCTGCTCTTTCTTTTTATGTTGGAACACAATTACCCTTTGGACCTTAAACACGTGGCTACTTCTATAAGATGATAAGGCCGGCATACTTTGCAAAGAGTTCGCCTGGAAATCTTTACCAAGGTTAAACAGTAAAATATTGTGTGAGAGCTTGTGGGAAACTCTGTGGTGTTAGTGGATCTCAATATTATAACCTCCAGACCCCAGACATCATGAGAATGCCTTTAAATTGCATCTAGTCACCTATAGTCTTTGTTGAAATGTTCTGAACAGACTTAAGAGATGCAGGTTTATGATTTCGATTTTGCAATTGTAAGAAGAAGGTGAATTAACCCAGTGGGAGCTGGGAAAACAATAATAAGGTTATCTAAACTATTAATATACTGTAAATAAATTCAGTAAGACATGGTTTATGAGTTACGTGGGCAGCAGGGGATGGACACTCCTTGTCTCTGAAGAACGCTTTTGGCCCACTGACCATAGAGGACAAAACACTGGATTTGAGCAAGATAGTAAATCTGTGTAGTACGGTAGCACAGGAGTTTGGTTATAGACCAAAAAGCAGAAAAGTAATGTGGAATTCAAAAGTACAAAATGCCTGTGCTCCAGTAGGCTCATTTTCATAGTAGATCAAAGTATCGGGTATTTGTTGCAACTAATCTGTACAGTTTTGGTACTCTGTTTTTTGTCTTATTTCTTATGTCTTACCATTATATTCTAATAATATATTACATATTATTTTTAGGGGTCACTGCCATGATCGAGCTGCCTAAGAACTGTATTGTGGCAGCCGTGGACAAAGAATTAAGTAAGATTACCTTTATTTCCTTCATCTGACACACGTTTGATTCTAAGAATAACTCATCTGTCCCTTTTGTGGCTTATACTATCATCAGTGTTCTCCAATCAGATTAGACTTGATTGGATGATAGATTTGAAAGCTGTACCATTATTAAAAGTTGGTAATCAAAATGATTCTGGTATTTAACTTATTGTACGGGGTAAGTCACAATATTTGAAATTTCTCATTAGTGCACCACTGTTGATGTATATTGCTCTTTAAAAGTATTGGGACAATCCAATCAAAACTTATTTTTCCTTTACTATCAAGCACTTTGTGATCATGAGATAAAGATGAATGATTAAGTACAAAATCAGTCATGTTTTAGTTTTGGGTAGCTTCATGCATTTGTTTTATTAATTATACTTTGTGTTCGTCTCGGTGATTTCAAGTGATCATTCGTGTTGGGACATACACAAAGCTCAACAAACTTTGTGTAATCATCTGAGATTCTTTTCTACACAGACTTTGAGCTCTTGCCTATTCCTGTGTTGTTCTAGTTTCAGTATTTTTTTTCTGCTTAGTTTTAAGAGTTCAAACCTTTTTTTCTCCTGATGAACTCTTCGGTTACATTGGCCACATGTTCTGGGTCTCCGTCGTTCTGCATGGTGAAGCACTGCTTAATACGCAGGGAAGCATTTTCTTCTACATATGCAGACAAAATATTTCTGTCCCCTCACTCTGCTGCTGTCATATTACTTCCATATTCTCTAGCACAGTCTGCTTGACTGAAAACAAAAAAGCAGTTTTGATGTCCCGGTAATTGGAGGGAATTGTATATACACCTCCAAAATATAGCAATTCATTTAGCAATCAAAAATTGTATTCATTTCTATATTTGATATTAACATATTTCTTTGCTATGACTGCAGTCCTTGGGGGGAAAAACACTCCTTTTATGTTTTTAATTAAACTTTTAATAATATTTTGCAGTATTACTTGAAGTCAAAAAATGTAATAATAACATGATTTATCACTTTAAAGTTGTTTACAGACTGATCGTGTCTTCTTCTGAAACTGAAACTTCTATTCAAGAGATCTGCAGATTAACAGACCACCATGACAGCGTTCGGACTCTGATTTCTGTAAATGGTAAGATGAGCAGGTCTTTTTTCTTGATTACTTTAATTTTATTAATTAAATATTTTAAGATGAAGAGGCTCTTTGAATCTTGCCTTATCTTTGTTAGTACCTCATACAGCAGAACTTTATTTCAGCATACTGTATTTTTGCAGTAATGCTTGAGGAGTTTGTGTTTTACCACATTGTTGTATGTGGTGATGTGTCTTTGTCCTTTCATTTGGCACTGTTTCCTTTTTTCCATATTTAGCTCTAACATCCGGTCTGGCTGTGGGAATCACAATGGAGTTTGAATCCTTAGTTTGCATACCTGTTATAAATTATGAACTGTACGAATTTACATATCAGAAATCAAATAATTGTACAAATGTCACTTTGGCATTGTAGCGAAATACAGTAAGCTCAAGACTAAAGATTTTATTGTACTTCTTCAGACATTCCTTAATGTATTTGTGTAGTTGTAAATATCCAGTTTATTCAGTATTTCCACGTTGCTACTTTGTGAGTGAATGATGTTATTTGACCAGTATAAGAGCTGTACAAAGTTTTCTCTGTGTGAATTTATAACATTCCGGTCTTCATTCTACACAGACCAGATGTTCGCTAGTGGATCCCATGTTGGTGAATTAATAGTATGGGATTCTCTGGACTGGACCATTCAGGTTTATGAGCGGATCTTCTGGGAGACGGCTCAAACAGACTCGCAACCAGAAATAAAACTGACCTCACAGAAACAAAATGAAATGTCTATACAGCACTTAACATCTGATGGAGAGGTAGGCATCAGCTATACTGTATATATATATTTAGATTAAAATCTATTTTTACAATAATACAAATTGTACTTGCTTAGACTTTAATCTTAAATGTTCTGGCTGATTCCATGTTTTTACTACAGCAGGATATTCGGTTTTAATGTAGAATGCACATTATTTTTCAGATTGACTTTGAAAGATCTGATTATGGGTAAAGTCATCTTCTTCAAAAGGAGCTTGCTCACTTTAAATTTTGCATTCAACTTTGGTTTTACATTTTTTTACTTGCGCCATTAAAATGCACAATTTTTTTTTAGATAAAAATCGGGTTAATACAATATGTGCACCAGCCTCATAGAGAACCAGTCTTACTTGGAAATTCTATACTGTTTCAGCCAGTAGGTCTATTGTAATGTCTATTGATACATTAAGATATTTCAGCTCATCTTCAGTTGACTGTAGTTTGTCTCCCCTGCCCTTTGATCACAGAAAAAAATAGATATGGAGAATAGAATAGCCAAATTGAACCATGACCAAGTGGTTTGAAATCACCTGATGGTCGAAACTTCACATTTGCTATTCCAGTGATACCAACCCCATGCTTGTTAGAAAACAGCTCATTCAATGTAATAAAATAAATACCTTTAGACAGGGATTAGGAAGAACTGGTGAGGGTATTTAAAATGCAGTCATAATGACTACTATATTTATATTTAGAGTTGATTATAGATTAAGTGAACAACTACAGTGCCCTCCAAACATACTGGGGCCATATTGAAGACAAACCTGTGATTTTCACTAGACGATCACTAATAATTTCTCATGAAAATCCATGGCTGAAAATTACAGCTCTAAGTATTATATTTTTAATAAAGTCAGTTCAGTTCTACCCTTTTGTGTCAATTAACCCTTTTATTTTGAAGGTGCAAAAGTTTAGGGACAGTTGTTTCACAGACATCTCTTGTTGGGTAATTAGGCTTCTGGGTAATCTGGCACTCATAAAACAGATGTGAACATCTTCTTAAACTGCATTACTTTGACTTCAGGGGTCCATAATCAAAATGGAAAGTGCCTTCTGTGCACTTCAAAAGTAGGCATTTGTGAACCAGAAGGAAAAATGAAGCTTAATCAGAATTCTAGTACAGAAATCCAAAAACATACCAAAATTTAATAATGTGGAATATTCTGAATAAGAAAGAAGCTTTAGGTATAATTAATAATTGGCAAAGATCAAGTCAGGTGAAAAAAACATCTGTAAATGAAAACCTACCAGATGTAGACCTATCTGATTACCAAAAAATAATCAGAGCAGTCCCAGAGCAAACACCAAACCTGAAAGCAGTTGACAACGAAATCCCCAACAACCTTCAGAGTTCAGGGGTGAAGGAATCAAATTTCATAGTTTGCAGAAGAGTGAGACCGCAGAATTAGGAACTGTACTGTAAAATGTAAATCTCTCATCAGCACCAGGAACAGAAAGGGCCAGATCAGAATTTTCTCAGACATCTGGAGATGATCCAGGAGAGATTTGGAACCAAGTTTTATTGATAGATGAGACCAAGCTAAATCTTTACCATAGTAATGGAAAGGTTAAAGTGTGGAGAAAGAAACAAACTACAGATTTTCCAAAGAACATCAGCTCATTTATGAAGCATGATGGAGATAATGTCATGGTCTGGGCATTCATGGCTGCATCTGGAACTGGCTCACTTGTCTCTGTTAAGGATGTAACTAACTAATTATGGCAGCAACAGAATGAATTCTGAAGTTTACAGAAGCATTGTGTCATGTCGAAGAAAATGTTTCTGTACATATTGGGCAGAACTTCACTATGCACATGCAGCAAGACCTGACATACTGCCGATGCAACTAAGTAGTTCATCAGCAGAAAGAAGTGGAAAATTCTAGACTGGCCAGGTCAATGTCTAGATCTAAATTCTACTGAGCAGCATTTTACATTCTGGAGAATAATTTGAAGTCTGAGCACAGCAAGAACAGGTAAGAATTTAGTAGCTGTAGCAAAGCATCTCAGATGATTACAACAAAGAGTTTGGTAATGCTTCAAAGGGGCATCCAACCAATTACTACTAAGATTTACACTTAAATTAACTTAATTAACTTGAAATGAGCATGTTGCAGTACTTGAATTCATTTCTTGGTCACTTCAAACTATCCAGGTTGTTCTAATGATTAAATGTAATATGGAATTGGGCAAAATAAAATGTGTATTGTGTCTACCTCATTATCACAAATATGTGATTAAATCCTTGACTGTAAGGCAAAAAAAAATACTTTGTTGTCCCAATACAATTACAGGACATTGTATGTAGAAAAGTCCAGGCACAATTTCCTACATGCACAGTACTATTGTTAGTACAAGTAATATATTTTCCTTTGCCTTTTGCTTTTTGGAGAGTTTTTGTTTAATGATAGATCTGTTTTCTTTTTTGCAGTTTGTCGTTGCTGCGGTTGGAAATGGACTATACATTTACAACGTTTTGACAAAGAATGTAGTCGCTTACAGGAGAACTGCGCATGATTCAAACGTTTTACATTCTTTATTACTACCTAACAGGTTTGTTTTTGTTTTTTTTACAAACTGTGGAAGGTGGAGAAACCATCCTGTTATTAGAACAGTCCAAAAAGAGAAACATCTGTAAATTATTTAGCATAACAAACAGAGATTCAAGAACAGTGATGTACTTAAAAGAATCCTTGGTAAGACTTTCTACTTCACAATGTTGAGATAAATTTGGTATGCGTGGTATCTATTGCTGATGCTGATAAAGGTTTGAAAGTCTTTTGATTAGATCTTTGTACTCGTATAATATTTTTATTCGCATCCAAAACACCCACAATATAACAAAAGCTAACCGTACGCAATATAACTAGTCAGTCATCTTTAAAGTAACTGTACTGAACATCAAACAAAACTCATCCCTGTGTTAATGCTTGGATGGTTTTAGAAAAAAAGATACAGATTTTGAATATTGATTAAATGTTCTTGGCATAATATTGATTGATTTTGACTTGCCATGATACACTTGAGTGACTTTGTTAGAAAAGCACTAAATCACCTCATTAGTGAGAGTGCTGATTGGGCACAGGGGATAAGGCGATTTAGACCGTTGAGTGTCAAACCTGATGAAAACCAGCCAAAAAAAAAACTGATAGGAACTAATATTCCCCACTTAATGAGAGAGCACTGCTTTCATGTCACTGATATGTCAGTGGCTGGCCTAAGTTACAATTGGGCAGAATTTTCAGCAGTGGATCCAAGTCCTGTGTAGTGATGAATCTAGGTTTTGTGTTTAGACCACTCTGATGGATGTCAGGGAGTGTGGTGCAGATGTGCCATTGGTTGTGCACAACTGACCCATCAAAGTGGAGACCCAAGCATGGTGTCATTAACTCACTACATATGAAGTTCTGTGTGGTGGATATACTGCCATCATAAGAGAATCATTATACTGCAGACACGTGACTCACCAGACCTCAGCTCCACTGAACATCTGTAGGATGATTATGGATTTGTACTTCCAGCATCTACGACTTGGAGACTGTGAAAGCATATGGGATAGAACCCAGCAAGACAGCATCTATTACCCGCTGCAAAGCTTGTGGCAGTAAATTATTGCTTCCAACAATGGCCACACATGCTACTAGACTTCTCTGTTATCCCCCGTTAATAAACCCTCTTGATGATTAGTTAATCAGCATAAAAATGTACTTGTGTTATGTACTGTGTATATTGTGGCTTTGTTGTAATTATAAGTGTTTTTTATGCTTAGTATATTTTTATGATTATAATACCTTGTCTATGTTATGTCTTTATAAAATGCTTGCTTGTGATTTTCTGTATATATCTATAAAAGTGAGGCCAGATGTCGGTGGGCAAAAAATGTTTTCTCTCTGTGCTGGCAGGCAGCTGATGTCGTGCTCGGAAGATGGGAGTGTCCGTATGTGGGAACTACAGGATCTGCCTCTGCCTGCTGAACCTGCCTCCTCAGGTTAGATTCCTTATTTACTGCACTCCAGATCAGGGCCATTTCCCATTCATGGGATCCTTTGCCAGGCTACACTAAGGAGTCCTGCAGGACATTCTGTGTCATGTTCTGATTAAAGACTACGAAAGTGCTGTGTGGCAATTAATTGTGAAATACACGTTACCAAATAAGAATCGCCTGAATTCCAGTATTCTAATTTGCCACAAGCACAATTGCAGAGTGATGGACTTATACAGTCCTACTGTTGAGTAAGACAAAGCAAAATGCCTAAAGTTTTTTCAAAACGGCTGATAGCGGGTGTGTGGTGAGCATACTGGCGCACTTTGGCTGGTGACATCATCTGGCTGGGTGCTACACATTGGTGATGGTGGGGAGTCCCCATTACCTGTGAAGTTCCTTCAGTGGAGTGTCTAGAAAAGCACTATATAAGTGTAAGGACATATTATCTTGGGGTTAGAAACCTTTAGTTTAGGCTTACAAAGAAGGCATATCTGACTTACTTGTGTGTTGTCTATGTAGTACTAGGCTGAACAAAATAACTGAACTTTTCTGTCTGTATATACAGCATGTGTAGAGTTTTTAAAAAAAAGGTTCAGGAGGGATGATGGCACCCAAGCCCTCCTTCTCCTTGTCATCCTTTATGATGTCAGTTCCCTTAAGCTGTGAATACCATAGTAAGCCCTTCTTATACTCTCATTCATCTTTCTGTATTCTTTCTCCTCACCATCTCCATCTTTGTTGCTGTCCCTTGGTTACCTCCTCACTGTGCATGGAGTTTTTAACTTTCTTCTTCTCAATAGACCTTCCTAAGTGCATTTTCTTGAAAATGCCATATTTCCTTCCTTGTGAAATATAGGTTAGTCAATATCTTCACGAAGTACATCTTCACCATACTATACAGTGGTATTCACTTTCTCTTTTATGTTGAGTTTTTAGAAGTTTGACCTGGCATTCACATCCAGCAAGAAAACAAAAATTGTTTTTCTGATATTTTTTTTCTTCCTACTTCAAAGAAACCATTGAACAAAGTTGTTATTTATTCACCTTAAGTTGCAAAGCCTGTTCTAAAGAGGGTTTTCAGACTTCCCCTGGCTTCATTGGTAGGTTTCAGAACTTCAAAACCTTTTCAGGAAAATTGTACTTAGCTCCTCATTTCCTGTTGATTGTGTTTTAGTAATGCAGGCCAGGTGTTCCTTTTCAAATCAAAGGAGTAAAACATTGGCCAAAACATCTGTCTTGATCAGATCTCTGATAACTATCTTAAATTAAATACCTTTGAGAGATTACAGCCAAACACACGCCTTTCCCTAGGCGATGGAATGCTTTTTTCTCCCATCTAAATCATGCTGGATTTGTACAGTGGAGATGGGGATGTCACCAAAAGGAATTATTTCCAGATGCTGGTACGCTTTGCAGAGGAAATGAAGTTCCTGAGATTTGATACGGTCTTTTAGTTATGTTCAATTCAGCATTCTCACTCAGTAGTGGGTTTGCTGCAATTATCAGTCTTTTGGTTGACATGGTTTTTTGCCATGTGCGCCAAGACCTTTTCTGCTCTTTATCCATCCATTTTCAGTAACCGGTTAGTGCCGTACATAGTCACGGAAATCCGGAACCTAACCCAGAGAAGGGTTACATGGCAGAATCTGCGCTGAACAGGATGCCAGACATGAATATGAACTCATTTGGGTGGCTAACGCTAACCACTGGAGAGCATGCAAACTCCTTCCACTTGCCTGGAACACAACCCGAGGACACTGCAGCTCGCTTGTCATCATTCTCCAGTCTTGTATTCACGAATTATTTCCAGATGAGGAATTATCCTAATGATTTTGGATTACAGCGTTTGCATTTAATGATTGATAAAAGTTGCTCGAGCATTTATCTCTCTGGTTTCATTTATCCCCGTTCCTTCTGAAGGGTCCGGAAAAAAAGCCCAGCAGAAAATACACATCATAAACGGCATCAGCAAAGACTTCAGTATTCCTCCTGTTCGATTGTACACTGGACAGATGCCTTGATGGGGTGGACTGTAGTCACCATGCTGCATAGACTAGCGGAGACGACTTTTTTTTTTGGAGGATAGCGTATTGTATATTCAACCACATTCCTACATAAGCATCTGTTCTAAAAAGCTGCAAGACAACTGTATTTTTAATTCAGGTTTAATTTTTAAGAACAAATGTATTTAAAATGGCATTAATAAGTGGTGCTGTTCACACCGAGCAATAGTTTATTCATGTGAATCACTGAAATGATTTTTTTTTCCCATGTTGAAATGAATGTAATGTTGTTAAATGGGTCTATTGATTTGCTCTCAGGCTTCTTCGGCATGTGGGGGTTTGGGAGATCAAGCAAGCTGGCGAGTCAGCAGGTGAAGAAGGTGGTGGAGACCCCCAGCCTGCGCACTCTGGAGCTGACGGGAGACCTCATCGGTCACTCTGGGGCTGTTCAGGTACAAGTAGGAAGAAGCCACATTGCTCACTGGAGGAAGTAGGTTACTGCTGGCTTCTGCAAAATCAGTCATACAGCTGAAAATACAACTGCTAATACTGGGTACATTGGCTTGAGCCATCTGGGCTCTGGTGCATCTAGAAGCTGTTTCCACTGCAATTCATCTCCTTCTTATGTACCCCCTTGGGCAGCACAGGTCTATATTTCATACTTGACAACTCTACCATGCCAGAAATGTTCATTAAATTGAACGACACAGTGTTGGAGCTATTGTTTTTTGAACTTCCCGGCTGTGATTTGAATAATTTCAACTAAAGCAAATAACATACATATAACTTACACCACAAAAACTCACCAAATACTGGCCAAACATCTTGCGGCATTTGAAATATTTGCAAAACGGAGAAGCTCAAAATCATATATTTACCTCACAACACAAAGATGGTGGCATGTAGCTGAAAGACTTTCTAAAGAAATTGATACAATAACCACATCGTTAGTGTAACACACATAAATAAGGGCAAGCCATTTTTATTTTTTCTTAAATTGCACAATATGGACTTTTCTGTATAAACACTGTGTATGGTGGATGGGTGTTCAGAAGTATGGTTCAGGCCAGGGTTAATGCGCACTGTATTTTAAACCTGTACTTAATTGCAGACATGTTTAGAAATGTAGCTTTATAATTATTCATTATAATTATCTGTTTTTATTTAGCTTTTGAAGAAGGTTAATAATCGGATACCCATTATCATATGGCATTTATGAAATGCGAGTTTCTACACCCCTTGCTGTTATTGGAAAGACAATTCTGCCATAATGAGAGCACCAGCTTACTTCTCATCAACATTTAAAATCACAGTCCTGAAAGAGAATCATGAAACTCATATGTATCCTTTTCTCTCATCGTTGTCACTAAATCATTCAGGTCTCTTTAAAAAATACGTTTTGTCCCCCCCCCCCCCCCCCTCCCACTTTGTAGATGTTTCTGTGTTTTGAAGATGGCAGCCTGGTGACTTGCTCTACTGACCACCTCATCATTGTGTGGAGAGATGGGGACAAGGAGTCAAGACTCCGGAGTTTAGCCTTATTTCACAAACTGGAGCAGAATCAAGGCCTGTGACCCTTGTTTGTCCTTTAACCATATGTACTAATAGAAGCATACATACACTGCGTTTTATATACATCCCCTAAAAGGTTGAAAAAACAATTCTGCATTCATCCTTAAACATGACACTTTATTTTCCTTAAACTGCAATTTTACTTTACTAATTAGGAATGAGCAGCTTTCTTTGGTGAAGTGCTCTTAAATGTAGCTCAGAGCATGCTGCCTATTTCTACTGTTAATTGTATTTCTATATTTAAAATGTTATAGTGTTATAACTGACGTGAAATAATGTAGCATATGCCAAATGTATAGTCCAAGTCTGTGAAAATGTCAGTGGGTTAAGATTTGATTTAGCTGTGATTATAATTTTATCGGTTATTAAAATGTAATGATGGCATAGCTGGTTTTTGGCATCCTCTTACATTGGTTGCATACTGAAATTTTAAACTGTTGTGTTTTGCAAGCCTAACTTTTGATGTGATATCACAGTTTCTTTTATTAATATTCCACGAGGAATCTGTAATTAATGCAGAATCTGTACACAATAGCTTGTGAAACACTGTACTAAGTTATTAAAAAGAGGGTTTACAGATTGCCAGTTCAAGGTCTTATTTCTTAATTTTGTATCTGTTCTAGAAATGAATCCTACGATTAATCCCACTACGCTATTCAGCCATACCTGTAGTTGTATCTGCCTTTTGCATGAGTGACTGTTTTAAGCCTCACACAAAAGTCTAAGCTACTGAAAACCGTCCAGTTTGTCATCAGTAGCATTTTACTTCAGTGAGACTTAAAAACACCATAAAAGCTGATGAACACTACATAGCATGACATAACAGTTTTCATAATCGTTTATTACGATTGTTCAAATGACCGTACAAGCACACCTTTATTCATAAATGGTTCATAATGAGACATATTTTCATCTGAAAGCTGAAAGTTGAGTTCAAGGTTACGGTGAAACTAATGGAAGATGCCACTGAGGACTTGAGAGCTGACAAGGACTTTCTATAGATGCACTCGATTATAGTGGTCCTGGTACATTTGTTAGATTTTATTTTGCTGTATGGCATCTTTGATTTATTGTGTTTTGTTTATAAAAGAGTTATAACAAATGTTACTTGACCCATTCAAGTAATGCATACAGGACCTTCATCTTGTGTTTCACCCCTGTGGGCCAATTGAACTTTTGAATGTTATTATTAAGCCTGTGTACAAGTACACAGTGGAAGTTTTAGGATAGAAGAGCTGTAAGGTGGTTTTTGAGTGCCTAGTCACTATTTGGTTGATATTTGTATGAATTTGCATGAGCGTGGCAGTATCCGCAATGGCGGTTGGTGAGTTTTTCAGGCTGTTCTGCTATAAAGAAGCTGATGGCGTAGTTGGGTTTTGTGAAGCTTTCAAACATCAGATCAGGGTCTTAGGTGAAATGAGCTCCTAGTTCCCAGTGTTTTCACTCCTATCACTATCACTGCATGTTCACTTTAAGGTGCAAAAAAGGTGTTAGTATGAATGAAGTGTGCTCCATTTATTTCAAAGGGATGAAAGCATCCACGCAGTTTGGTGAAAAATAATTGCATCTCCAACTTACTGAAGCACTGCATAGAGAGAACATCCTGTCTGCATTGAGATGGGGACCAAAGAGGAGGCAGCAGAGCGCAGTATAAACGCTGCCATGCTGGCTCTCTGTTTGGACTCTGGAATGTCCATATATTCTAATAATATAAGACTCAGAGCAGTGGATTTCCACCATGACTTCTAACCTCCAGGGGTCTGGAGCTTCCAGCAGTGGGTCAGGCCTATAGGACAGCTTTCACTCAGAGGTTTGACGGAGAATGGGGCAAGATAAAATCAATTCAATCAATAATAGAACCTATGCTCTAGGGGTCTGGCTGCAGTATCCTCGTAGAAAGTCTAGTGCTGTCTTGTGAAAGTCCATGAGTAGTCATTGAACACTTGGATAAAGTAGCCTTCTGTGTGATTTTGGGTCTATAATCCCTCCTCACCTAGTGGTATGGACTAGTGTGGGTATGTGGGATAGGCCATTAGCTTTCATTATGTGGGAGAAAGTGTGGATATGTGTTTTGACTTGTGGTACCACTAGGTGGCGATGTAATGCTTTCTGGAGGTACAATAAAGAGCAGTTCCATTTTCTGCACATAAATTCCATTGCATTTGTTCCTCCAAACCCATATGAAGAACAAATAACATAGCAAACATTATGGTAGTGGATTCATAATTACAGATTTCTCATTATGTTTCAATTGGTTTGTGCTTATTAAGAGGATGTTCTTGAAATCCAGCTAGAAAAGTGTGAAATGTGTGCTGTAGATTTTTAAATATGAATAATATTTAATATATGAATAATTAAATATGAAAGTTTAAACTGTACTCATTTGAAAATAAAATGATGACAGGTATTGTGAGACCAATAAAACATGGAAAGCAGGATTTTAAAAAAAATCAGTTTCTTTTGTATTTGAAGTAATTAATATTCATCCTTTCCATAATTGTTTCACGATAGATGCACCTTTGAATCTTTTAATACTGTTTTCAATAAACTGGGAGGACATAGTGCTTCAAACCCAAAAGCTTGATTAGAAAACCATTATGTTCAGGATGAGTTTTGAGACCATCCTTTTTCTACGCTTGTAACCTTAGAAGGTTACTTGGGGTTGATAACTGATTTTGTTCTTCATTCCTGAAAACAAATTAAATTATTTCTGTCCTACACAATGCTATAAAAGATGTTAAAACTATTAGCCAGTCATATTACTGCAAGAGTTTTATTTTGATTCACAAATACAACTTCTTAAAAGTAAAAGTGACAACAGAAGAACATAAAAAATAAGGCAGAAATCCGACAGACAATGAGTACAGAAATAAGATATTTAAAAGGTATTTGCACAATCATGTAAGGGGAATGTGGAATACAACTTTGGACAGAAAAGCCATTTATGTATATACTTATTTTTGTACAAACAATAAAATTCTTCAAAAATACACAATTTAAAATTATCATACAGTGTTGTATTTGTTCAGTCCATGATAAAGATGAGTCTATTAAAAAATAGAGCTTATATACAATTCAGCCTTGGAGCTTCTGTTGATAATACAGTTACTAAATTATACATTTTATAAAACCTACAGAAAATGCATTGGCACATTGTCTGTACCTGCAGTGAAACATGCTCTAAAACAACATTTAAACAATAATTTTAAAATTCTGCTCTAAACAGGCAAACTGATTAGGGCATCCTTCACAGTTTTCCAATACAGAATGAACTTTACCAACAGGTGTTTTTCTAGACCATTCTCTCTATATAGAAACATTGGAAGTGCAGCCGGCACCTCATTCCTTATAGCTACAGGTACTTGTGTTTTCTGTTTGTCCTGAGCTCTCAATTTTATTGATGTAATCTATTGTTTTCCTTTTAAGATTAAAAAAATGTGATTGAATAATACATCCTGAATGCTTGTCAGTTCCACGTAGCAGAATAGTTTATAACTGCAGTAGAGACAGAAGCTCCCTTCAGGAAGAGATTATTCGCACTAATAACCAGTGCTGTTACCAAGATGGTTATTACAAGAAGCTTTTTGGGAATTTGCTATATATCAGCAAACAACTGGGTTTAAAGGCTGATGCACACCAAACATGAATGATCAGATTATATTTTGTGTGGTGTGAACTTCTTATTGAATAAAATAAATTTCCTGTTAGCTCTCCTACAACAAAAGATGCCAATGGCTTTGAATTAATATTAGCTTCCCTCTAAATGAAGCTACACCCAATATATTATTGTGGCCCAGTGTGGTTTATGACAAACAAGAGTTTTTCTCCCCCAAAAAACATTTAGCACTGAGATGGCTGCAGTTGACTATTTTGTAACAATATTGGGCTTTCAGTTTTTATATTTTTTCATTCTGCTCTTCAGAATTTTAATTTTTTTAGCAATAGTTTCAAAACATCTAGATAATGAACCAAACTATAATTATGTGACAGTTGTTATTGAGAAATATTGACAATACCATAAAAAAAACATTCAGTAGGTCCAGTTATTTTACATTACCTCATCTGAATAGCACTTGTGGTACCTTCAAGGGTGAAACATTTTCATAAGTACTGATCAGTTTCCATGGATTATCTTACTTATTATTCATAAGTTAAAATGTTTTTCTTAATATTTGTGCTTTTAAAAATCTTTTCAATATTTGATTGCACGTTGAAGTGTTGTTTTTGGGTGCTCTACTTTATATTTTGAAGAAGGAAACATTTATCCTGATTTTTTTTTTTAATGCAAAAGAATGTTCAGGTTATCAAAATCTACGCATGCACCACCCACTTCAAACCTGGGAATGGGTCTTGAAGGTCCAGGTAAAAGAGTTATTGCAATATGGTTTATGTGCTGTGTATTTCTGCTATGAATTGATTTAGTTGACCCTGTCAGAGGAAAGCAAGTGACTGTAATAAGGCAACAAATGTAAGTCTCTCCAACTTTGGTCAAAACGTTTTTCATAGATATTTTAAATGGGCCATTCTCTGTAACCTCAACATACAGTACACAAAACAATTCTGGGTCTATCCCCAACAAACTAAAGTGCACAGCAGTCATGTCATCACCATGACCAAAATAGTCTATTTGGCCATTCATTCTGTATTGTGTCTATTCATCTGTTTGACTCTGTGACTACATTGCTGACACAACACATGAAAAATGTTAACATCCAGACTTTTAACATACACCATGTTTTGTGATGTCTTTTTTGGTGAATAATGTAATGTAAATAATTAAAAGTATAAAAAGTATAACCTGTCTTTGAATAACTGCACAATCTTCTCTTAAAAAAGCTACAACATTTGGAATGGTATATCTTTCTATAGGTATCAAGACCTTATATTTAACATATGCTGGATGAAAGCACATTTAGAAAATGGAAACAACACAAGAGAATTTTCTTAATGCTGTTAATGATGTACTGTGCACACAAAAATACTTAACATTTTGTGGTGGCAATATTACATATTTAAACATACTCTCAGAGACACCATAATTATATTAAATAATGATTTTTAAAAAGTCCCTTGATATTAGGAGACAACCTGTCATCACTATAGCAGATAAAGGGGGACTTAACCATTGAGTTTTTTGTTCCATCTGCCTGTATTAAAACTATCTGTGCTGTTTTAGATTCTCAGTATTAATGAGTCTTCAGTTCATACGTGTTAATCTACAATAAGACCTATTTAAGGTCAGTTTCTGGCCCTTACTCTTTCAGACAATATTGAAAGTAATGTGTGCTTGTCAGCAATAACTGTATTAATGTATTACTACTACGGCTGGAGTACAATGTACTCCAAATACTTGTGCACAGTACATACTATAACCTGAACCTTGTAGTTATGTCAGCCTTACCATTATTATATAATACATAGTGTAACATTCTAAATAAAATGTATATTATAGTCCCTTTGTACAAACCTAGTAGAATTAGTCAATATAAGCAAAATACAAATGGCAGATTTCAATATTAGCAAATTAAATTCACTTGCATGTATAAGAGAACAAAATCAGTATACATGTAATACCTGTCCTGGATTTGTACCATTTAGTTCATATACTGTACAGTACATATAATTAGTACATAAACGCTTCCTTTTAATGTCTGAAGCTGCCAAAAAGGCACGTTAAGTTAGTCACAGGTAGTCTCTTATTGTAACCCTGTTCCTCTAGGAAATTCCATACGAGGCCTAAGGCTGCTTACACATTGCACCTTACCACTGATTTATGGCTTTATTCTAGCACAGAAACCAGTTAGGCTGTTGTAATAATGTGAGTACAGGTTGAACAGGTGTAAATTTAAGAATAATGTGTTAAGATTCCCCCAGCTGGTTTTACTGATTTACAATGGCTTATTTTGTCATCGGGTAGTGCTCCAGACTACCAACTAAATCTGGCGCAAATGCAACTGTTTTGTCTGAGGCTTGTTGCCATTGGCGCCCAGAGTACAAAATTAGTGCCTTTGCCTTCTCAAAAACACATGAGTGTACCAACAAAAGGCAATCACTCTAGAAAGGGAAAGTAAAAAAAGAGGGATGGAGACCCCCTGTCCAGACATCATGCCAGTGCCCTTGGATCCCACAAATGGCATACTGTAGCACACAACAACAGGATTTGGCACCCACGTGTTTGGCCTGGGAGTTTTTGGATCTTCAGCTAAAAAAAATGTCTGGAGCACTGCCCAGGCAGAGACAGTAAACTTGCAATTTAACTTGCTAAATCGGCAAAACACCAGCATGGATAGCAATAAATCACATAGGTATAACATAATTGCTTTCACACGAAACTTGTGAAAAAAAGAAAACACAGCATCAACTCCTGCTACTACTGATTTCATCTATAATGCCAGACCAAAGGAGGGGTGATCAGGATTTCATATGGACCGCCCTGAGCTTAAAATTAAAAGATGCTTATAAAATAATAGCTTTTGTTTAACACAGGAAGCAATAAGGCAGTCAAACCCAAACTTAGTCATTTGTAAAGTCTTTCATCAGGGACCATGAAACAGATGGTTTAATGCTGGCAAAAAATGTTTTTGGACAACTGCTCTTGATTCCAGGCCAGAATTGATTCTACTTTGATGCAACCCATAGCATTCTGAAACAAATAACACTTGGCATTATATTATGTAGCCAAAATTCATTTACAAACCCATAACCATCTAAGCCTGACAGCTGAAGCTTATATCTGTTCTGAAGAGCAGAATATATTATGTATCTCCTCCTCATCTGATCTTCTGCTATCTTTAGCCATGGGCAATAGTTAGCACGGTTTTGCAACTATGTGTAACTGCTTAACTTAATATCTGAATTGTGTTTAAATAAAATAATAATCTCCAAATAATTTATTTAGCTTTAATTACACACTCTTGTATTAAAATAGTTTTCACATTCTAGATTTCAAAGTATTTAGAACATGAATATTTTCCAATTTAAAAATGAACTTAAAATAGTAAAAGCAATCTTCTGCTTTCTTGTAAATATTAATAAGTAATGCCAGTAATATATTTCCATTCAGCAAAATAAAAAAACTTGGGGTATTTGCAGATTTTCTGTCTAGACTCCTGTAAGTGCTCAGGAAACACATCCTCTTTAGTGTCTGTAGAGAAACACATTACCTAGTATTTGAACTGCTCAGTAGAGAAACCTTACAAACACTAAGTGTTGAATAAGAAGAGCATTTTTAAATATCCATTTTTAGCTGCTGAGATGAAATCCCAAAAGAGAAGTGCAACTTTCAGAAGTTGCTGTTGAATATTTTTTCATTGTGTCACAGTCACCAATCCTGTCCTTTCTCTGCAGCTACAATCAAATTTGTTTGCTGGATGGTTATGAAATCAGGTTTTAAAGTTGCAGTCTACCGTGTTTGTTTCTGATTTCATTTAGTTAAAAAGGAATGCCTTTCCTCTTCTTCTAATCTGAGTGTTTATTTGAATGTTTTGCAATGTACTGTGAATATGATCTGTGTTAATAATCCTGCCTTCTGCAAATACTTGGGGCAAATAAGTGAAATACAGTACATACATTAAGGTGTTAAGAGAGAGGAAAAAAATAAACCTGTCATATACAGTACCTAGCATCCTATGGTATCCTGTTAACTTCACATACAGGTTAGGTATTACCATGGTGTCTAACAAGCAGTTGGATGTCTTTGTGGAAACATAATTATGAAAACAACATTTCCTCATGGCCAAAAACACCTATGAAATAACAATATTCCTGCTTTTAAATATTACACAAAGATATTTCTCTGTCAGTTACATTCAATATGAAAATTAAATATATCAAAATACCTACATTTCTTAGAAAAAAGAATTCCAGACAGTTGGGTACCGAAGAGGGTTTCTTCTACGGTTAAGGTCTAGCCAAGGAATCCTCAAATACAGTAAAGTTTATTACAAAAATCCAGATTTTATAACTGTTGACTTTCTTTTGTAACTGAAATAAAGTATTTAAGCTGTCCTTTTTCATGTTCACAGAGTGTAAAATTGCTCATTATTGATTGCTTACCAGAGTCAAACCTTTAAATACAAATGAAATGCAGCTTCTTAATATTATTTGAAAAGTGAATTGCTCCTAATGAATGTTTCAAACTGCCTCTTGTGTTTTTGCACACGTTTTGAGATGCTTTTCTCAGGGTTTTAGTCAGAAATGGTCTTTCCTGCAGTACGTTTAATTGAAATCAAACCTTTCATTCCGATCACTTAAACCATATCATCCCACCCCAAGGTGCAATCAATCACAGAGCTCTGAACTTGCACAATGAGACAGTCGTTCAATGTCATCTAGGAAGCTTTTTAATATAAACAGTTGGGACCTACAGTATACTAAATGGATATTGTTGTCACAAGGAGAATAAACACATAAACAACAAAATCAACTCCCATCCTATAAAGTGCGTATTGAATATATTCACGCTTTTAAACCACAAAAGATTGTCAGGAGAGAAGCCTCGACTTTAGTTTTTGTCTTCAAGCCCACTTTCTTACTGAAAATCTTTAGGTCCTTCATTTTTGTTGGCTTCTTTTTTGTCTTCATAAAAAAAATCACAGTGAAGAGGATTGTAAAATAGATGGGCTACATTCAAAATCTTGCCTTTACCCACAGTGTCAGAGGTCTGGAGGGTGTCTCAGGCTCTTACATTTCATTTCATCCAGGGTTTTCCAGTACTTGTAGTTCTCTGCCAGGTTCTGCATCAAGCCAGGCAGATTGGCAAAGGCTACAATGAACAGAAATTGCAAAAAAACAACAACAAAGTCATCCAAAAGACAATGCGTATGGCCAAGTTTATGCAACTTCCTAACAAAACAAAGAAATCCCACTTCCTTCAAAAAAAAGATAAGGAAAATAAAAAGCTGTTAGCAAATTAAAATGTAATTCTGTAAAAGCAGAAAAGATAAAATAATACATTACCATTTGACTGCCAAGACCAGGACAGTTTGTATAAGTTAACATAATAATAAATTGGCTGCCATTTTTGTCTAACTAGACCTCACAGTGTGCCATTTTATTGTTCAGAATAATGCTATAAAATCTTGCTATTGAAAAGTATTTAGTTGATCGGTTTCTGCATTACTTCAAGTTGCTTTGATTGTTAGGTTTGTGCCGTGTTCACTTGCAGAATCTGGAAATGAGTCTCTTTTATGTCACTTTGAGTACTTCTTTGTTAATTTTTTGTGTTGACTAAACATTTTGTACCATACTGTACATTTAAGACCATCAAATTCCAAAAGGAAATGTGTAATGACCTTAACATCTGTTTGACCTGACAGTGATCTTGGAATAGATATTATTGTGATGGTATTCTGCTTCAGTGGTCCCTAGCACACTATAGAAACCCATGACATCCTGATCTTTTATTCTGCCCCTTCTTTTTTTAGACTTTCCATGACATCAATGTTGCGTTGGCAGTAAACAAATTTGTTCTCTGGAGTAAATGCAAAGAGGGAGTTTATCTTCCAGAGTTATTTTATAGCTTTATCCAATGACCTAGAACTACAGAAGTTTATCTAATGTAGTTTCAAAAGCTGGGTCAGAGTCACTGTTGAGGGGACAAGGGAAAGAATAATCACTTACAAAAGTTGGACTCACTGTAGAAGAAAAGAAAGTTCTCCACGCTCGATTATACTCAGTGAAACACAAACATTTGCTATGTTTTCTTAGTATGATTTTGCTTTATAATACAATGTATTAATTTAAACACCATGTGTTGAAGACCTCAAGGCCTTCAGTATTCTGGACTGTGTATTATTTTGTTGAAGATATGGTTTCAACGGGGAGAGGTTTTTTTCCTTTGACCTTTTAAAGATATTTAATGATAATTCCTGCTAAAACTATTTTTTCTCTTTCAGCCCAGCTGCAAATTGACCTGGTATATGGAGTCACTGTTAAATCATCAGAGCTCCAGTTACTGTTTTTTCTGACAGGTTCAGCTTTGCTGGCCCTTCTTAATTACGTTGAGCTCCTTTAATGCAAGTTCCTTGTTTATTTTGTACGTGTCACTTGCATTATATTTTACAAATAAAGAAACACCTGGCAATATATTGCCTCCAAAACCGTCTAAAGTAGATTTTACAACACATTCAAGACCAGTCTAGTTATGGACTTTTGGACTTATTTTTGTTTGATAGCACTAATTTTCTCGGAACGATCAGATTAGTTGATAAGGGAACGGAATATAATAGTTCAATTAGGTTACACCACAATGCAGCTCACTGACACTCAACACAAACTAGATACAGGGTTATGTAAACTAATGTATTATTTTTGCAAGATTTTTTCATGTTATTTTTTTTTTGCAAAAACTGGAATAACCATTTTCCTTATCGCTCATACTTCAATACAAATGGGATGCAACAAGGAGGGACAAACAATAGTAAAATAAAAGAAAAAAATGGAAAAATAAAAAATGTGTACCTTCAGTATTTAGCCTGACAGAGTAGGTCCACTTTATGTGACAAGGGGAACCCAGATTATATCTTTTTTTTAACAAGATAACCTCAGTAAAACAGCCTTATACCACTACTGGATCATAGATCATTTATCTGCTATCCATTTAGAAGCTACACATTTTAAAGCTAGGAGTAGAAACATTTTGGGTTTATCCATTTTGTAAGGTGCAATAAACTCAAAGGACCAGTTGTGGGCTCTTGTCCATCCTTGTCTATACTTACCATCCCATGCATCAAACATGTCTGTTATGAAATAGTCAATAAATGAGATCTGAGACTTTGGAATGCTGCAAGTATTTCGATCAAAGACTGGCATTACTACAGGCAGCCCTTGTCTCTTCTCTTCATCAGTCTGAAAAACAGTCATCAATCACAGAGTATTTTACTTTCTTTACTCAAAACATTTGACATTCAGCAGTGAGGATCATGACAGTTGTTATAGGTATATCATTAAAGAGCTATTTGTCTATTCTCTTGGACTGAAGTTACAACTGGAAGACCTTAGTGAGTAGAGGTGTCCACTGCAATGTACTG
This sequence comes from Atractosteus spatula, assembly GCF_055471065.1. Classification (NCBI taxonomy): domain Eukaryota; kingdom Metazoa; phylum Chordata; class Actinopteri; order Semionotiformes; family Lepisosteidae; genus Atractosteus; species Atractosteus spatula. Next base: position 31,796,446 of record NC_142708.1, on the reverse strand, counting down.
AACTAATACTCATGTCTCATATCCCACTTCAATATCAATTAAAACACAGTCTCATAAAATTTGGAGAGGAGAGTGACTGAAGTTAATAGAGGTTTTGAAAGACTGCTGCTCACATGGCAGCCCTATAAATCCTATAAAATCTTTACAGGTTTGTTTTCCTTGTAAAAGTGGTAGCAGAAGCTGAAAATTTTGTGACACATCTTCTAAACTGTCATGGCCTAGACTTCAGGCAAATTCACTTTAAAATACAGACTCACTTCAGCAAAGGTAATTGTCCTTTCAACTGCAACTTGGTATCAATACTGCAGTTATAGAAAGAACATTTCTAAAGAACCACACATCCTCATATATTTTACATAATTTTAAAAAAGACACAAACACAAAAACTCAACTTAAATTGAATGATAAAATACAGGAAGTTATAACCTTAAGCATTAATGAAATATTGTAATATTGAAATACAAGACACTATTATTGAAATAATTAATCCTGGCAGGCAACAGGCACACACACACACTCATATCTGGGCCAATTTTTCCAGGAGCCAATTAACCTACCAGTATGTCTTTGGACTGTTGGATAAAAACAGCACACAGAAAAAATCCATGTGAACATGAATGGAACATGGAACACACAAACTCCATGCAAATAGTACCCCAGTTCCAGAACTGAACCCAGGGCCCCAATGCTGCAAGGTAGAAATGCTAACAACTGACCACCATGCTGCCCTGAAATACTTTAAATTCTGGCTTCTTGGAAAACTGGCCCTGGTGTGAGTGTGAGTGTGGTATCTGTGTGCAGCCTGCGATGGACTGGTGTCCCATCCGGGGGGTATCCTGCCTTGTGCCTATTCCTTGCTGGGATAGACTCTGGCTCCCTACAACCCTGAATTGGAAGAAGCAGTTAATAAAATGGATGGATGATATATTTTGACGAAGAAATATAATGTAATAAGAATCTCCCGATTCAGTCTTTAAAGGTGCTTGCCCAAGTGCAGAGCTGTATGATCACGGGTTCAAGCCTGGGCCTTGTCACTAGCTAATTGTGATCAGGATTGCCCAGGCAGCAGTACACAGCTGGCTGCATGTCCCCAAAGGTGGAGTGAGATTATTTGGCAGGGCTCTCTTGACTCTTATTTCTTAGCAACACAGTGGCCCCAGCAGTCTTGGGGGCTCTAGCCAGAATGTGGAGCTGCTTGTGAGGTACGTGCCTTTCTTCCAATTGGCGCTGAACCTCTGCTACAGGGACATGCTGGAAGACAAAACGCTCAAAGGTGGACAGGCCAGAGGAGTCAGGCTACTCTTCCTCATTCTCCCCTGTGTGTGAACAGGGGGTTCATAAGGGCAAAAGTGCAGCAGCCTGATATGACATCTGGCACTCAGTTACTGTTCTGCTAGTTTACATGTTCCCTTTGATGTTACTTTAAGCAACAGTTCACCTGTTTACCGATGACAAGGCTGAAATGGAGTCATGTCCAAAGCTTGTTGTATTACATATTCTTTTCTATAACATGATATCAGTGTTGAATATTTCAGTCAGAGGTGTATTTCTTATACCAGTGAAATGATGTAAAGAGTCACCTTCTTGAACAGGCAGATTCCCCAGTCAGACAATTCCTCTGAAATTCCATGCTTACACATTCAGTTGTGTAAATATTGTTACCTGTGCAAAGTACTCCTCTGAGATTCTGCCTGCCCATTCAATGCAGAGCTCCAGAGGCCTGCAGGGATTGGCTACGTCGGCACACTTGATCATCATGCGTTTGATGAGCAGCCGGTTCTCCGGAGAGTTCTTTATACTGGCTGGACATTCGCAGTCACTGCCTTCACTCTGTGACAGAGAGACAAGTTCATTGAGGAGAGTCAAAAATCGCACAAACGCAGCCATAACCACGAAGAACCATTCCTGATAAGGTACTTCTCAATATCATTGAAGACTTCACAAACGAGCAAGGGCATAAAACAAAGTAAAGTTAGTAAAATCATTTGGGACTAAAGAACAGTATAGTTAGTTGAACATTATCTTAAAAATAAATAAAATATATATGTGGAAATCTGAAAATGTAACAGCTTTTTAATAGCATATTAAAATCACAGTATCTGATACACTACACTGCACCACAGGCATCTGATAAACAATTGTTTGCCTTTCCAGGGTGGAAGATGAATTTAAAGAAACAGGATGTGTATTTTAGATATAGAATGCTGAACACTTAATGTTCACTGGGCCCTCAAGCCAATTGGCAGTGGACGTGTAACAAAGTGGTGTTGAATCTCACTTTAACATAAGAATGCCTTTAGCCTATGCTGAAGTCAAACCTGCAGCTCTGTGATACTTTGACAATAGTTGAGAAAAAAGTTTTTTCATTCCTGTCAGCCAATATGAAGTGTTGATCTCCTAGCAGGACAATGCAAGACAGGAAGTCCAAGCAAGTTCTAGGATTACAATGGCATTTTAAGAAATAAATGGTAAGTGTATTTGAATGTCAGAACATTGCACAGTAGTCTATCCAATTGCTGCAGGATTGTGTTAATGCTCAGGGAAATCACATCCAATACTAACTTTGCAGTGTTCACATTTTGTCAGGGTGTTAAATTTCACACATCTTATTGCATTTAGTTAAAATATATCCACATTTTTGTTTGCAGATTCTGTGATTTGATCAAGTCCTTTCCTGTTTAAAATATTTGATTAAATCCATTAGAGTGAACTGTTGCATTTCCTGATTAGTTTTTATGACAATGAGAATATAGTGAATTACACTACAAAATAATATGAAATATATTTATATATATATATGTCTCTAATCAGGGCAAATCTTTATCTTTAACTATATATGAATGTATGTGACATATTTAATACTATAATTGTGAAATATACTGAATTTAAGTATAAATTAATACTTTCAAAAGTATGAGTTTCATATTAGTGTGTTTCAAATCAAGCTGTTTCTATTAATCTCTAGAAGTAAAATATATATTTGAATTGTCCTTTCATGGTACATTTCAGTGTAATTTGTGCCCTTTTTAGTGCAGGATTACCTTATGAATTAAATATGGAATAAATGCAGTCTCTGCATAGACTTGTAATTACAGATGCAATTCATACTGTGCCTTGTAGTTGTGAAAGAAGAATACAATTACTAAGCAGATTCTCTTTTTTAAAGACATATACACACCTGAATGACAAAACATTGTATTATACATTGTTTAATCAGCACCTTTTCAAAACCAGAAGAGATGCCTTCAATTAGTTTTATTTCTAAACTGACTTGTATCAGTACTGGTTTTACAGATTACACTGTTTAAATGCTTTTATCATTAATGAAATGTGAAAGGATAATGCAACAATGTTAATCAAATCATTCTAATTATGTGAACCTATTGAGACAGAATGAAAATCAGAAAGAACTTAATGGAAGCTTACGTTGGAACTGGATTCATCTATCGCTGCAATGGGCTTGTTGATGCTGTTAACAAACTTGTTCACATGCTCAAAGTGTCTTGTCATCTCTGTGGCCAGGACCATGTCAATAATTGCTTGCCGCAATGTCCGAAATTGTGTCCTACATCAAAAACAAATAGCACAAAATCTCAATTTATCATGATGTATAATATTTCTTGCATCTCCACAGCATACAATACTTGAGCAATCTGCCTACATGGGCATGCCTAATTAATTTGTAGGTCAGATCATAAGAAAATATCTCTTCGGGTTCTGGCATGTTTTCTCTGCATTCGATGAGGAGAAACAAGACTAGTGGAAGGCGCCAGTATTAGATCATCATCATAGCAGCCCATACCCTAAATTAATACGCTGTGCTTTTCTTCTCTTCCAACACATTTTGTAGCCCATGATCAGATACCACTAAAAAGGCAATAACCCGGCCAAGACCACCAGTGCTTTGCAGTTTTCCTGATCAACGCACAGTGGGGGTCACCAGGCAATACCGGGGTGATGAAAGTCAAGCCGAGGCACCTCTCAGTGTTCTTGAAGATGTTACACTTGCTGTCCCGTGCTGTCAGCTGGAAGGCCAGCGCGGCGTGGTGGCTCTCCAGCACTGCTGTGTCATTGTAGAGGATGGCTAACTCACTGCCCGCGTTGCACAGGAAAGAGTTAGTGCGTCCAGGGTGGTCTACGTCGTGCACCGTTGCTGCTATCAAAGCCGCCACTTCATCCAGCTGGTCTAGACTGCCCTGAAAGCCGTAACAGAGCAGCGTACTGAGACAGTAGCGAGCACAGGGTTAACATTCTTCTTAATCACAAGCTTACAGCAGCAATGAACCCAGGTGGGTGCAGCACTTCAGTGGTGGATGTAATGTGATCCATTGAATAAGAAATTATTACTACTATAACTGCTTCTCTTACTGTTATCATCATCAATAAACAATAGATATAATAATAATAAAATGCTGATCTCTTTAGGTCCTTGATTGCACCTACCTTTACTCTCTCCTTTTGGAGGAAATAAGCAGTCGCGTGGAGGACATCAGCTGCATGAGTAGAGTTGTGGTAGGAGTTGGAAGCATGATAGTTGGCCTCTATGACTTGCAGCCATGATCTCACTGTTGCTTCGGTGCAGTCCAGGAATTCGCACACGCCAAACCGGGCAAAGATTTTCAATCCAAGGTAGGTAAGGGGTCTGCAAATCGAATAAAAATGTCTTGTTTGTCCTGATGCTTAAAGCTCTTTGTACTACTCCAGATGCAGTTTGGCACAAAATCTCAATAATTCACCTGTTACCTTTATCAAGCTTTAAGAACTGGTACCCACATATATGGAAATTACCTCTTGTCTGGGCAGCAAAAAAATGTCTTTCTAATTGTGATATGTTACTAGCTGGTTTTCCCGCTAGCTTTGTGATGCCCACACCATCTCCTCTATGGCCTCCTTCAAGTTCTTTTAATGTTTTTTAAAACCACTAGAAGTTAAACAAAGGGGTTCAACTGCAAGATTTTGAAATAAACACCAGAAATTTCACAGATGTTTATCAAATCACCCTTCAAAAATCACAACGTATTAGATAGTTACTAGCATTGATGTGCTTTAATCCTGCATCTAATTGGTCTATTTTGCCCATTACAGGTTTTTGTCAATTGGAATTGCTTATTGTTTTTATGACATTTCCAACCAATTGTTTAGCCATTGGCTTGTCCAGAAATAACTCTTGTAACATGAACGAGGATGAGCAGGCACCAGGCAGGCCTGTCTGACACAAGACACTGACACTGTTTGTCAACCATTTTGACACTTTGCCAGCTCCACACAGTTGGCTGCTGGGTAGACTTAATAGTGATTGGAGGAGAGGGGCTTCTCTCCCTCACGTCTCTGTAAGCTCCAGAGATTTTGTTAGCAAAAGCTGAGGGGTGCCTGAGCCTCTGACATCCCACTGTGCCCTAGGGCTGCTCTGCAATACTGCCACATTAATGCCTGTAGAGGTCAGCTAAGGACAAGACCCAGGTGTGTACTGGCCTTGGCTGGTCTTGGGAAACATCCAGAGTCTTCACTGGCTGAGGCACTCAACCTTTAAAAATGTTGACATCAGTGTCTCTTTACAAGCCTTACATGCAAATAAAATGTTTCGATTTTTTAAACTGATTATGATTTAATCACCACCTATATATAGGGAAAGGTGGCTCCAACTTCTACAGCCACACTTAGGAGCTTTTCCAGCCTGACTCAGACTTCTTAACAACAGCACTACCTGCTGTTATACCAACACGCATAAGTGGCTTCTTCACTCTTCTGTTTAGGAAAATTGTCTTCTAACAAAACAGGAAAGATACCACTGACTAAATCTTTTTTTATATACCTGCAGCTGTAAGCAAGCATAATAACATAATGGTTCATATTTGTAATGACTTAAAACATTTTTTTTTTTCAATGTGAGAGTTTGAAATATGCTTTTGATATTGCAAATAGAAAATATTTGCCTAGAGTATGTATATATTTTTTAAAAATAAGATCTATTTAAAAGCAGCATAGTAGAACAGTGGTTGGCATTATTGTCTCACACTGCTGGGATCCTGGCTCAATTCCTGACCTGGGATGATTGGAGTTTGTATGTTCTCCTCATGGGTTTCCTCTGGGAGCTCTAGTTTTCTCCCACAGTCCAAACACATACTGGTGGGTCAATTGACTTCTGGGAAAATTAGCCATGGTCTGAGTGTGTGTCTGTTTCTGTGCAAGCCCTGTGATGGACTGGGTGTGTTCTACCTTCCACCCGTTGCATTATTAGTATTATATACAGTTGTTTTTCTGAGCAAAGTACATTGAACAAAGTGCCTTGTGTTGAATCATTTGCTGGAATTGTAAGATGCCGCAAGACTTGTTTTGAAAACTTTAGGATGGTCATACAAAAAACACAAAAAAATGAGTATTTGAACAATTTTAAACTGATGTCAGTTGCTTTCCTAATATTCTTTTAATACAAATGATAATAAGGCAAAAAAACATGTGATTTACAGAGAGCATTTGAGTAGCAAAAAACAGCAGATTACTTGCTGAGTTAATAGCAGGTTTGACTGACACCGGGGCAGTACAACATGCATTAGGCAATTAGCTTTGGATCAATGGAAGAGTGCCATTTCTCTCCACAGTGTCTGAGGGCTCGCTCAGCATTGTTCTCACCTTTTGTGAGTGGCAGCTTCTAATTCAAAGATGTTGAAGTCCCACTGCTCTTCATCATCCAGTAGCTCTGCAATCCGGGGAGGGATATCATTGAGGGTGACTGGCATGGCCAGGTGGCTATTACTGTGAGTCATGTCTAAAGAGAAACATAGCAAAAGAGACGACAAGTGACTTTCAGCCCATGGACAGTACTGATCATCGGCATGGTTGAAACTTAAATTAAGATTCAAGGGTCCATAAAGTTTTCTGGACTTCAGCTGAAAATAAACTTGAGTCTTATTGTTCTCAATAAATTCTTTAAATTACCCTGGCTCCCAACATATTTTAGAATTTTCTTTCAATGCGTAGTTTGTTTGCAGTTAAACATTTGTTATGACTGCTGGAAACAAAGCAGGCATTCAAAAGTTTAATTTTTTAACTCATATAATCCAACTATTTGTCCAAGATGTTATGAAAAAGTAATATATCAACTGTTTTGGCATTTTCTAGGCAGGTTTTCAGTTAGTGTAGTCAGTAACTAAGTCAGTAACTAGTTTCTTCAAAGGTGTGAATGTTTTATTGTGAACCATTCAATAAAGCTAAGAACCATCCTGGATCACATTTTTGTCAATTGTATATCAAGTATGTTCATATGCAAAGGTCCCCAGTGGGAATCTTCTCCACAATGTATTTTAAAAAACACTTTATCAGATTACCAATTCTCAATGAATTATGTGATTTTACTGCAGTAAAGTTTGCTGCTATAATAAAAAGTAACAATAGTGTTGAATCTATTGAAGGCGCACTGCTGCTACTCCGAAGATTCTACATTGCTGACTTAATAATAGGGCTTAATGACAATACAGTATAATCTCATTATTATTCAGAAAAAAACAAAACAAGGTTTCATGCAGGATACACGAATGCACTGTGTATACTTGAGGACAAATGATTAAGCAGTCTTTGAAAATAGTAGAGTGATTTTTTTTTCTTGAGCAAGATGTACAGTAACAGGATGTCCTGTGTTGAATAACAGTTGTGCAACAAGACTGATCTAGTAGTTGTACTGTCCAGTACTGTACAAACATTTGTCATTTTTTGTTTGAATCATAATATTTACAGGTTTTGATTTTCATGACTTGTAAACTGTTTGTGAATTTCTGTCATGACTGTAGGAATTATATTGCATGATTGAATTTTTCATGCATGAAAAATTTATTTATTTATGTTAAACTTAAACGCAGACATTTTTAGCTGACTTTCATTTTCAAACATTTGGGGCTAATAATTGCAGTTCCTTTCCAAAGAATACCCCTTGATACAAAATATTACACAATTTGAGCTCTTTTTAAAAAAAATACATTTTGCACTTATAGTATTGTGATATTACGTAAGAAATAGAATGTTTTTCATATTTTTTATAATTCAGTTAGGAGGAAAGCTTTACTTACTTTTTGAGAAGACATACTCATTCCCAGAAAGTCTTCGTAAACCATCCTACAACAGATAAACCTGCAGCTTAAGCAGCTTTTTAAAATGTTAAATGCACAAATGTAATATGGCAGATTTCACCTTTTGATTTGCTATGTGTATGAATTTCACATTGAAGCGTAATACAGGCACACCTTTTCTCAACAAGTGGGAAATGCACTCATGTTAAAACAGTATTGCTGTTTATGATACTTTAGAAATCCTGGCTTGACTGACACTGAGTGACAAGGCTCAGGTTATTGTTCACAATAACAATCCCTTACCCGTGTGCAGTACAGATACATTGTAACTCAGTCTGCGAAACAAACTGCAAGGAGATAGTCCCAACTCCAAAACAACAAGAGCACAAACCAACAAAAAAATGACTCTTCTCGACTATACAGTATATGGGGAAGCCATAACGAATATTTGCCTGCATCTTGTCATGTCCGTATCACATTAACAAGACTAACCTGATGGAGTTACATACTGTATAGTAAATATAGTATTAATAAGGCAAAACTGTAAATTGTGAAGGGAGGAATTTTTGCCTTAGGCTTTATTTGTTCATGGCAGTACTAAACAGTTACGGATGTTTATACTCAGTTAGAGAACTCTGTGGTTAATCAAAAATAGGACCCTATAAAGAGCTCTGACAGTGAGCAGAGACCAGCAAAACTCTACCTTAATTGAAGGTGCCAAAAACTTTGTAAGGCATTAGTACTGGCACAGCTTGCAGCCATTAGACAAGTGCAATAAGGGCATTTTTACAACTAAAGCTTCCATAATGCTACCTATTAGGAAAATAAACAGCATTTCAGTAATACAAAACTGAATTTTTTTATTACTGTCTAGAATCAACATTCAGATCCATGCTTCTTCTCACTTACGCTCATGAGTCCCCCAACAAGGTCATTGGTATGGGGGTCGTCATCTTTGGAGCCTAGCTGGGGTGAGTACAGCTCTGTAGTTCGCAGGATTTCTAAAACCCTGTCCAAGGCCTCCGCCACTGTGACAGGACTGTTTTCTTGGGCAGAATTGATGATATTTATAACCTAAAAAAGCAGATGTGGCATAAAACCATCATAGAAACACACTCCCGGTGTGTTTGTTTCGTGGTGTCAGCTGTTAATTGCAGTGTTATGTAGGCTGTTACATGTACAGTCACTCTCCAGAGTGAAAAGAAATACAGAACTGCTGGAATAATGATACATGGGAAATGCAGAACAAATTACACAAAAGACTGAACTCAAACCACTGTTTGAAAGGAAAAATGTTATGTTAAATTTGCTATTAAGTTTGAAAAGTTAAAATTCCCCATTAAAAGTGTACAACTCATATGTCATTAATTTTATTTCATTATTGAACTGCATCGCAGAATTAATATGGGTTTCAGATTCATCCTAAAATACTGAAATGTTCTTGAATTGGTTTTGTACAGTTCTTCTACTTACTGCTCAAGTTCTTACCTTTGTGATAGGGGCCTCTATGGTCATAGAATGGATCCTTGCCATAGATGAATACCTCCGGTTTTGTAAGCTCGGGGCTTTGAAAGTAAACACAAAAATAAAAACATTAAACAATATTATAACAATGGTCACATTAAACATGAACATCTTACGAAGTAACTTGAATAAAAAGTAATTAAACATTTCTCAAGAATTGTATCAAGCAATTTCAAATGCAAAAATGTTAGCTAGTCTTATAATTTATTAGAAAGACAGAGATAGTTATTTCTTGTACAGCGTATTACATCATACAATGTGTTAGAAATGTTCAACCATACATTTTTAATCAGGAAAACTAGAATCTAAGCCTAATGATGTAAAAGGATATGTGAAGATGAAATGAAACAACTCCACATGTCCCCGTATGTGTTAAAGTGTGAATATATCACTGGCTTTTACGAACAGAAAGTCTTAAAATAACCAGAGCTGCGTCAAGGATGCCTGATGATGTCATCACAACCTACATCTCTGAAGCTTCACCTGCATTCCAGTCATAATGTGGCTGACTCATTGCCTTTACAGTTCCTGCAGCCTTCATTTTTGAAGAACATAATTACTCCAAAGACGTCAGTGCTTGTGAATGTTACAGCGAAAACGGAGAATCTGCAAATTGCTGTCTGTTTTTTCATACCATCACTGCCTCGAGACGTTATGGACTTCACATCAACTGATTCTTTCCTCCTGTCCTTGTGCCTGAGAGACTGGGATTCTAGAAGGAAGGGCACAAAGATGAATTACTCTTTCTGCTGGGATACACTAAAATATCTTCACCCTAGTAACAATGCACAACTGGAGGAAGCAGCTGCAGTTTCACTGTTTATGAACTGAACTTTACAATATCAAGGCCTTCCTTAAAAGTTACCCTAAAATCAATAAGCATTCTTTAGTTATTCTGTCATTTTTTTCTACTTCTTGACTTCTCTTTTATAGAGCTTTTGTCCCGTTAGCATAAACACAACATATTTAATATGCAGTAGGGACAGGTAAAGGTTTATTCCAGGCTGAAAGGGAAAGAAAAAGAAATGAAGAAGGTTCCACAGCCGAAATGTTTTATCTCTTTTCTTTTTCTTTTCCTTTCAGCATGGAATAAACCTTTACCTGTTCCTTTGCAGCTATGCATGCTGATGCAGTTATCTTCTTGAACTTCTTAATATGTAGTAGGTTGAGATAAATCCTTTTATACAGTGGATATGTCTCAAAACATTTGGGAAGTGCACCTCTCCTCATGATAGCCTGACTGTATTAGAGATAAATTATATCCCTTTAGGTGGAAGAACTTAGTCATAATTGAGGACAATCCACCCATCCATCTTCTAACTGCTTCATCCAATTCAGGGTCAAGCAGGAGGCGGAGCCTATCCTGGCATGCAATGGACTCAAGGCGGGTTTCACCCTGGATATTATGCCAGTCCATCATAATTAAGGAGACTTAAACCGTCTTTTTCAAAGTTATCAATACACATGCCTTGTGCACCAGAGAATACTGAAATCCCCAGAAAGCTAATGCATTTTGATCTTTAACAGTACATTTCATGCTGTCCTAGTTCAAAATCCTACCTTGTCCTTGGCTCATACATTTATGTTTTATGAAAAAACAGCTATACTGTATGCTAGTATACCTGAAACACCTCCTTATTATTATTCCTAATAAACACCTCCTTATTATTAAATCTATTATTCCTTAGATTTATAGAGCTCTTTTCATTCAAAAGTAGTTTATTACTTTTGCTAGAAGAGGACCCACTGAAGTGAGTGATGCTTGATTGTCATTATGCTCTAGCAATCCCAGTGCACAGCAGTGAAGAAGTGAGACATTACCTCACCAACAGATTTATCAATAGTTGACGTGGTGGGAATGAATCAGAATTACATTCACTGCAGTGTTAAAAATGTAGAAAAAAGGTAGTATGTTAACAGTATTACAGATTGTAATTACTATCAATGACAATAATTACATGTTTCAAGATAAGTGTGTTATGGATATCAACAATTTACTCAAACCCTCCACTGGTATTTTCTATTATAAAGACATTATCTGCTATTAGGGAAACAAGCCTGTCATTTAGCAATCTTTAATTCACATTGATTAGAATATCCAAAAAATGTAATGACAGTAGCTTGACTTATGCATAAAAAGTTGAGTTGAGTAGCCAATATGAAGTATGCTAATATCCATCACACGTATCAGTATAGTCGATTGTAAGGTATTCCTTGTCATTAATATCATTCGTTCAGCTCTGTTTTTGTTATGTCCCTGACTTCAGAACCACTGTGCTGTCCTTTCCAGACAGCAAAGAACACCAAAAGACCAGGATCCACAACATGGGAGAATGTAGGACTGTCTAGGTTCTTTGGAGATTGGAGGGATCTGGAAATCAAATACATCTACAGAATCATAAATTTAAGAGGCTACATTGTGCAATACACAATATACAGTAGATGTACAGTATCAGGATTAACTGCTACTGTAATCCGAAACAAAATACCTAAAACTTCTGTTGATCATCATAGAATTGCATGTCTGCATAAAGAAGAAAAAACATACATTGAAAGGAGTAGAAGGCAGCAAAATGCACAGCAGAGATTTGCATAGCATTGAGCTGTATCTATCCAGATCTTCATACATTAACACATTTTCATGCCTAATCTGAACGCTATGTGTTCCTTGAAGTCAGTACTTTTATTATTTTGGATCAGTATCTACAAGTACAAGACAAGTATTACAGTATTGCTGCCATTAATTGCAGGGAAAGGAAGTACTATATTGACAGTCCCCAATTCTTATCTCATCAGAGACTGTAAAAATCTAGATAAAAAATGTCAACCTTCTTTCTCCCTTGACCAAACATGCACGAACAGTCTGTTGAATAATAATAATACTTTAAAATGCACTGAACCTAATTAAACTTGTATTAAAATTTGTACCTGATTGTGAATTTTCTCCAATGTGTTTGTCTTCGCGATGTGTCTTGTGTACCTAGCAGCAGAAATAAAAAAAATGTGTTAATAGCACCATAAAAAGGTATTCATAATTCTTTGGTCAAATTGAGTTTAAATGCAATGCATGTGAACGAAACATCTATACCTAACTATTAAGATACATTTTCAAGAAATCCCAAATAAGACAAGGCATATAGGATACAGTACATACAGTATAATGAAAAGGTACTTGTAAAGTGTAGCCTTCTTTATTAGCACTGTATTAGCACTATTAGGGTGTACTGTATAGAATAATAAAGGTTTTTGTAAAAAAAATAAAGGTTAAATAAAGGTTTTTGTCAAAAACTATTCTTTACACTGTGTAGGTGTAATACACAGCGTAGTAATAGTCTTTCAATTCTACGCTTCCCAGAACATTTGTTAACGTGACCCCCTCTACTCTTTACTGAATACATGAGCCTTTGGGATGAACAAGAAGTGCTTTCATTGTAAAAGCAAAGGGTGAAAGTTTCTGCTAATTATGTGTGAAAAGATTTCCCCCCTCACTCTTCATTGTATGATTCATTACTGCCTTGCGTCAATGGTAAACACTGTTTTGTGAATCACATCATCAATGCGAACTTCAGGAAAACTTCTGATTCTTCTCTCCAGCATTTGATGTGCTTGGTGGAGAAATGGTAAGCAGTGCCAGGTATCACATTACTTCAAACTCATTATTGATCATTTGAGAAAAAAAAAGAAAATGGATGTAACCAACTTTATTTGATTTCTTTTTTAAAATTGGCGTGCCTGGGCCGGGTCCGACTCGCGTCCTGCTGTTGCCTATGGCAACAGCAACAATTCCACGAGTTCCCAGCCTCCCATTAAAATAGATAGGGAAGCCGTTCAATTTAACCAACCCTTTTTACAATCAGGCTCCCGATCTAGTTCCCAATCTCATTCATTAGAAGCCCTATTTAAATTTCTTCGAGCGGCTGTATCATCCTTCCTTCATTAGAGCTGTATCATCCTTCCTTCATTCCCTGCTTCCCTGTTTCCCTGTTTCCTTGCACTGCGATACAGTGGTTTCCTGTTTATTTTTCCCTAATAGTCTTGATCATTTTTTTCTTTTCTCCCTTTTTGTTTCCCATCTTTTCTCCCTTTTCTTCCTTTTTTTGTAATCCTTTCTTTCTGGTTTGGCTCCCCTGCATCCCCCCTTTAAATTCTTAGCTGAGAGCCTCGTTCTTAACAAACTGACCAGTTACCAGCCTGCATCATTTCCCATCAAATCTCCTGATTCCAACGCCTATCGTCATTTCCTTACCATCTTAAACAGCGCACTGAAAACTGCACTTGGGTTTTGACCATTACACTGCTGCACATTTTACCACCAACTGCAGCATAACAAAAATACTATGGTTACTTTTGCCTAGTGTGTTGGAATCAATAAGCATGCCAGTGTGAAACTATATGCAGCCAGTTTAATAGGGCTTATTCAGTAAACCTTGTAGTTTTAACTGATTCTGAAAGAAAAACTCAGTCACCATATTTAAGGTTCAAAATATATGGCTAAGGATCTGCAGCTGTGGCTGGAAGGTTGCTGGTTCGTATCCCGTGGCCGGCAGAGGAATCCTATTCCGTTGGGCCCCTGAGCAAGGCCCTTCACCCCAACTGCTCCAGGAGCACCGTATAAATGGCTGACCCTACGCTCTGACCCCAAGCTTCTCTCCCTGTCTGCGTGTCTCATGGAGAGCAAGTTGGGGTATGCGAAAAGACAAATTCCTAATACAAGAAATTAAAATAAAGTGATCACAGTGTAGACTGGAGATGCATGGAAGTGAAAAATGATGTACGATCAGGTTGGACTATTGCCATAGATGCAGTAGCCAGTTTAGCATTATGGTGGTATCATCCATTTTGTTACCATGTGCCTGCTATATTTGTCCTAGTCGTAGTAATTGGTAATGTCTAGTCTTTGTCTTTTCTGTACTACTGATCTGATACAGTGACAAAACTAGTATTGTATTTATTGGTATTGATGCACTGATCTATCACAGAGTGATGATCTTTCAGAAGAATCTTCTACAAAATGAAGCAGCACCTTGACACCAGTCAATCTAACTTGATTTAAAGTTAAACACATTCCTCCAAAGGAATACATGAGCATAGGATTAAATATAGATGTGAACCAGTCAGGTATTCAATTGAAAGGTAAAAAAGACACTAAAGAATTTCATGTTTTATCAAAAAAAGCTTAGAAAAGTTTTGAATTTACTTAAACAAATCACATCACAAGGCTTTGCAAATCATTCTATTGCAAGGCACAAGCCTTTGTGTCTTTACTAGTTTCAAATTGTAGTGTTTCACAAGTTACAATCTGACTAGATCGTTTTATTTTTTGGACTTTGGAGCACCACATATAGGATTTTTTGTTGCAACTACATAAAATGAAATAAAAATTATAAGCACAGTTTATGCAAATTATAACACAATTCAATAGTTGTCTTCCTATTTACTGTAGACATGTCTAGCAATTTTGTTTTTAATAACTGTGGGCTTCATTTCAAGGTAAACTAAAATATTGCACAGTAGAGAAGATAGTTCTTTGCTTATCAATTACCATCCATTATTAATCCTTTTACAAGATGAATTACTCCTCAATGAGAGAATTGAACATGGCTCAACACAGGCTGGAGGTGCTGGTGAATTAAAGCTAACAGCAATCAACACCCATATTTCTATGTTGCTAAGCAACAGTCTACCAAGTGAGCACGGTATTGGTCATTCTCCTGCAGTGTCTATTCTGTTGTACATTGAGTTTCTAGATTTTGGATTTTAAATGCAATCAGGTACAAAGTGTTGAGTTCAGTCGTGATAAAATATTGAAGCTAATGTTGAAAATCATCTGCACAAAACACACAAATGTTTGGATGAATATGTGAAAGTAGAATCCCAAATAAATAATGGCTATAGTGTGTAAATAAACTGACCTGATAAGAAATAATAAAAACTAATACGTTTCCTACAATACCATTGCATTTCTATAAAGATCAGAATGTTGGAATTTGATAACAGATTAAAAACATAAAAAGCTAATTGAACAGGGAGTTTTTTTATTTTAATAGTGAAACAAAATTGCATTGAAAGAATCCAGACAAAAAACATCCTAATATTGAAAATGTTACAAGCAATATTATTTATTTTGAATAAAAATGAGTAGTTTTTAATTTATTCTAGTATTTGTCTATTAACCTATGAACTGCAACTATTTATTCACCTAATGCACTGCTCTCCATGCTGTGACACTTTTACTGACAAATTTGTAAAAATGTATTTCAGAAACACACCCACAAATCTCAGGGATGGGATAAATTGTGTTTATTCGACAAAATCAAGCCGTGATGATGTGATAACAGTCTGACAGACTAGTGCATGAGATGGCTGCCAACCGGCCATTAGAGGACGCCAAAGGACACTCTGGTTTGTAAATAGACACACCAGGTGCTGATTAGTAAATTGGATAATTTGTGGTAAATTTCACATTCTTTCATGTGGTTAATTAAGGGAAAGTTGTGTGTAATAAGTCATGGTGTAAATTTCACGTTTATTATCCCTCTATCCCAGCATAAGTGACTAAAATCTTATTTTTCTGACACCACCATGCAAGTGATATGACATATATTAGCAGAGCAAGCACACAGATTAGAGTGGTGTTCTGGTGCAGTGAGTGAGGAGACCAGCTTCCCTTTAGGCCATAAGATGGCACTATGGGCACAGACTGGCAGCTATCCAGTTCCTGTTTCAATCAGACATTTCTCATCACACAGTAACGGAGTAACGGATTGCATAAATAAGATGTGAGCTCTAACACACCTAGAGATTTTCTAGAGATACAACAGAATCTTTTTTTACCAGCTTCTTACTTCTGGGAAGGTTCTCAAAAGCATAGGGTTGAAAAAATGAATTGCATCCTGTATGACACACCTATCCATTTCAGGGTATGTAGACCCACAGAATTTAGAGACACAAATTAACCTTGTCAATGGAAGGAGAGAGGAAACTGGAGAAATTGCAGAAAGCCAACATGAGCCATACAGTAATAAACTCAAGACCCAAGAGCTGTGAAGCAGCATTGCTAAATGCCATACATGCCCACACCTCCTAAAATATCACATTAAAAAACAGGCTAATGAGTGTTGCATAAGAAATTAATGGTAAAAACATATGGTTTGCTTCTTATGCGTCATTTTTAGTATATATTTCTGTAATCTCAACACAAGAAGCCATGCATCTAATTTTCAGATAATGCATTGTTCAAATGACTGATGAAGCTGCTTTAAGAGATGTAAAAATCCTTAAGATACACCAGTCCTCTAGAACTGGACTTGGACAATCCTAATACAAAAAATGTATTAATAATAACCACAAAAATAGTATTATTGAATTTACTTCTCAACAGTGATCACAAAAATATGTATGGAGTCCCTGGGGTGTGGTTCAAGGCCTGTTTAATTACATTATAATGTCAGTAATGACAGATCTCAAAGAATGTGGTACAGTGCAATGCTATAGAGCAGTTGGTAAGATTTTTGCTTTTATTCTTTGGATGAAATTCACAAAGTAAACATCTATCCTTTTCTCCATTTTTCTAACAGCTTCAGGGTTGAGGGGAGAGTCAGAGCCTATCCCAGCAAGCAACAGGTACAAGGAAGGGTACACTCTGGACAAACATGTACAGTACAGACTCACACCAATAAGCCAATTTCCCCAGAAGCCAATTAACCTAGATATCTACCAGGTATGGGAAGAAACCTGAGCACCTGGAGAAAACCCACGTGAACATACAAACTCCACACAGATAGCACCCCATGTCTGGAATGTAACCCAGGGCCCCAGCACTGTGAGGCAACAATGCTAACAACTGTGCCACAATGCCACCCCAGAAGGGAACCAAAAATCATCTAAAAATCAGACACTTTTAGATAAGGTGTCTAGTTCACAGATTTGGATTTTGTGACCAATATGTCAAAAGAGCACAAAATGAGACAACTTACTGTGCTTCTATGTAACTCATCACATCTTAAATATTCATTTGCCTGTTG
The DNA here is from genome assembly GCF_055471065.1 of Atractosteus spatula. Lineage (NCBI taxonomy): Eukaryota > Metazoa > Chordata > Actinopteri > Semionotiformes > Lepisosteidae > Atractosteus > Atractosteus spatula. The sequence goes on along the minus strand of NC_142708.1, from coordinate 31,778,838 downwards.
TTTTTACAAACAGAGCCTAGATGCTTTATCTTAATATACTGTATAACTCAGTGGTTCTCAAACTGTGGTATGCGTACCTGCAGTGGTACGCGGAGTGCCGCCAGGTGGTACGCCAAATGACCCTGGAATTGTGTTGTGTGCGCTGAAAAATTGGGACGGGTTTTCATATTTTGTATTTTAATACGTGTCGAATACGCAGCCTACGTACTATGATACAGTGCGCGCTAATACTTCAGTGGACACAAGAGATACTTTGTAATTCTATACCACTCTATAGGAATGCGTGCTATGGACGCAAGTGACCAATTGTATTTAAAAAAAAGCTACTGTATCTCCAGCAAATAGGGAGGTAGGAGAATGTGCGTGATTTTAGAACAATGCCAATGTTGTAAACACAGGAATGCGTAGAAATACATGCTACGAATGCTGGTAATCTTGTGAGCACAGGAAAGCGTGATAGATAACAGAAAAATATTTAAGAACTGTTCTAAGTTAATTTGAGAAAAATACACCGAATGTCTCTGTGTTTCTTAAAACTTAAAATAAATACGTAAATAAAAACGGAAACGCGGAAAAATACAAGCTTGTGGATTGCTAAAGCAGGTAAGCCCCACACTATTTTTGAAGAACCTTATTTACAGTTGGCAAAAGAGCTGACACGTATTATGTGTGGAGAAAAAGCTGCTAAAGAGCTTGACCTGCTGCCCCCCCGAAAGACACAGTCACTCATAGAATTATTGAAATGAAGGATTATATCAAAAGTACGCTGATAGAGCGCGTTAAGATGAGCAGATGTTTTTCACTGCAATTAGATGAGTCTGTAGTCAATTTGGACAATTTGCTAGTTTATGTTAGATATGAGTTTGAGGGCATGTCCAATGAGGACTTTCTGTTCTGTAAGCCGCTACCAACAGGAACTACAGGAGAGCACATATTTCAGCTTCTGAATGAATTTATCGAAGAGAATGGCATCGACTGGATAAAACGTGTCGGAGTTTGTACAGACGGTGCTAGAGCAATGACAAGCCGACACAGCGGTGTAGTGGCACGAATTAGAGAGGTTGCTGCAGAAATTAATGGACGCATTGCAACATCCACCGCGAGACTTTTGCCGTCAAGAAAATGCCTGACGATTTAAAATCTGTTAGACTCTGTTGTGAAATGTATCAAGGCTCGAAAAATTAATTCACATCTGCTTTGTTCGACTAAACAGGCTCACCCCTCTCACTGAAATGGTGCTTTTTTATTATTTTTATTTGTTGTTGTTACTCTTTTTTCTGTAAAACACTTTGAGAAGCCACCTTTAAAGGCACCATATCAATTAAAGTTTTTATTATAATATTTATTATATGTACAGTATGTGTGAGTGTGTGTGGACGCGCGCTCATGTTGGTCATTGAGAATTTCTGGGGTTCCTATGAGATGATGACTTGTAGGTGGTACTTGGATGCTTTGGTTAGATTAGGGGTGGTACTTGGTCCAAAAAGTTTGAGAACTACTGGTATAACCCAATAATTATTTGCAACTTTAAGCAACAAATGTCTCTTCACTGTCTCTTAATGGCAGTTTCATATGGTTTTCATTGTGGGTGAGACAAATGAACATGTATCTCACCTGAATCATAAAATAATCTCATGTATCAAAAATGTCATCTGCAATTCCCAGAACACAACCAAATGTCTTAAATGGGAAGAAAAGCACAATGTAAAAATAACTGAAAGAAATGCAGGCCATTTGGCTGCAAAGAATCAATAGGAATGACTCAGATCACCTTGAAGGTACAGGATGAAAGTGCCAATGTGCTAATATTGGCAAGAACATAGCACTCAGCTCCTAAAAATAGTTTTTGCTCTGGCAGTGAGCCTTATCCGAGATCCTAGTACTATAATAGGATCGTAGCTTGGAAGTTGTTTGAAATCCCCAAATATTCTATTTTAAAGGCAACTATATAATAAAATCACACTATGGTATTTCTGCTATTTGCTGAATGTACAGAAGGCTAAATACATTAATGGATCTGGTAAACAAACTTTAATGACACACTAATAAGTTTAAACCAATTTATGTGTATTAAAATATTTTTGTTATAAAAGAATAAATGTTAACTGGTACAGTGCTTTTTAAAGATCTCACTGAAATGCTTACAACTGGTAATAAATTGTTATACTACATTATTTGTGATTTGTAATATTTCTGGTACTATATGTACTTCCAGTTGCTTTTATGAGGAGGACTGTATGTCATTTCCATAACCCACTGAGTACAGCTCCAGCTAAATGGAATGGCAAACTGGCATTGCACAGAACTGAATAAAAGCAAAAATACTAGAGATTTGTTTTTAAAATCTTATACAGATGAAAAGATTTTAAAATATGAGCTATACTGTGGTGTCCTTCTGGTCAGTTTTATGACTCAAGCCATAAGCCACAGTATACTGCATATAGAGTAGTATAGAATAGTTCCTTTTATTGCAGTTACAATTTCAGCCATACAACTTTTTTTATTTCAAACTTACAAAATCCTTTTTGATAGAGGTAAAAGACTAACAACAGCACACAACTTCTCACCTGTTTATTATTGTCGCTGCAAAGTTTCTTGATTGAAACAAAATGTCTAATTTTCCTGAAAGGGGAAAAAAACTGATTGTGAAAAGTGATTCTTAGCAAGCAGAAAAAAATACAGATCATACAACTTTAGAGAAAGCAACGAGAAAAGATACATCTGTTAAGTGGTTCAAGCTGATTTTAATTTTATTTCTATTTTAGCATTGTGTTTCTAAATTTGTATTAAGGTATGGAAAGGCACTCACAAGCGCTTTGAATATAATCAAAGAATGTAATAAATATGGTAAACAATTTAGTTGCTCAAATACCAGCAGAGACTAATTAAATAGAAAATAACAAACAGCAAAGACAAAAAAAAAACAATGACATAATTCTGATTTTTTGAAGGGGTTATATGTTTTGCCTAGGACTTTATCTCGCGCAGACCTCACTGAAGCCCTTAGAAAGAATAGCTGTGAACTTCAGCAGAGCGGCTTATTATTAATAAGCAATTAGTAGCCAGCTAATTGACAAAACCATGAGAATACCAATTACAGCATTTAAATGTAACACAACTTTCAGCATGCCACTAAATCCTACCCAGTGAGGTATAGTACAAGCACACAGAAATACTCAGATACAGTATATGACTTCACAATCTATGCTGACTCATCTCCAAGTTAACAACCACGACCACTGTTATGATTTTAAAATCAAGAACAGATGGGCTCGGTATACTTTCACAACACTTTGAAGGAACGAATGAGGCAAACCCTAGCATTAATATTAAACGAATATATTATACCCAGCCAATATGTCATGGCTGATTGACAACCAACCTGGCTTGCCAGTATAATCCTTGTACTTTAAGGGGAGAATGAAGGACTCTGCACAAGCTTTTCAAACATGACAGCCTGTCAGTGCCCCTAGTTACCAGACATGCTGCGAGCTCTGCAGTGCCTCAGTAGACACTCAGCACTAATTGAATAAGTGGTACTCTCATACTGATAAAAACTGTTAGAAACCTCGCAGATATTGTTGTTAAGTGCAAAACCAAAGAAACCCAACTTCAATGGCATGACTCATCCACTTGTACATCCTTGTTTCACTAACTTTGGTCACAACCCACTAATGACACAGCCCAGCCGTTAACCAGTTATAGAGCTTATAGGGGCTCATCTTACCCATTAAGTGAGTATCTTTACCAGTTTGAGCAACTGAAGACCTGAAGACCCTGAATTAATTATTTTTAGGGAACAATGAGATGTTATTCAATCTTTCAAGCTGTTAAATTCTAGAAACTCACCAGGGTCAATTCATTTACTGTTCTTCCATTGTGACTGAATAGCAACTAATATTTCCTGGAAATTACGCATGGTTGCTATCAAAGGACAAAATTTTTTGTCATTTCTCATTGGACAAAAACAGAATTAAATTGCTCGAGCACCTCAATGTAAAGGAAGCAGGGAGAACTGATTGCTTACCCTCCCTGACCAATGACTGGTGTTATTTTAACGTGCTGCTGTATGCTGTCTCCAGTCTTCCTCCTGGCGTAGTAAATACCCTGCCATTCCTAAAGCAAGACAGGGAATCACTGACAGAGTGTACAATTTGGCTTCAATGCCATTGCCCAGAAATTACAAAGCAAACAGCAATTCTATATGAGACCTGACATTTCATTTTAATTAGAACTCGGCTGCACCCACAAAAAATGTTTAAATGTTAAAATCTCCAAGATATTTCTCTTGTAGAAGATACAAGAGAATGTTCATTAGGATAGCCATGTACAGTATAGTTGCAGACAGAGTTCTGTACTCTAGACTTGAAAGATGGATTCAAGTCTCTAATGGGATGTTACTGCTGCATTCTTGAGTATGGTACTTCACTAAGAGTATCCTCGTGTGTAAATGGGTAACTTCTCTGATTATTGTTGTAGATAGGAATTTTTCTTCCACTGACTTAAAGTAACTAGTAAAATGATGATCTTTCTAGTTCTTATAGAGACCAGATCTAATTCACTCACCTTTCCTTTTTTGATACACGTATTGATGGTGTCCAAAAGATCAGCTCGGTTTTTGTCACTTTTTGGCAATTCAGTCAGTTCTTTGCCTATGAGCTCTCCCTTACGGTACCCCATCATCTTCTCAAAGGCTGGATTCACATACTTGGAAAAAGATGCAAAATAAATAAAAATATTGCACCCTTGCAGAAAAGTCCTGACTAAAGCTCTAATAACAAACAATGTAATTAATAACTGACAAAGAAACGCTTTGTCTTTTAGACGTGCATGTAAAGGAAAACTGCGTGCATGTAAACTAACCTGTGAAAGGACAATGTAATTGAATCACAAAAACAGAGCAAAGCATTTTTCAGACAAAATAAGTTTAAATTCACTAGGTTCGTATAAATTAGAATTAAGTGTTTAAAAAACACAATAGATGATATATACAGTAAAATGGTATTTACAAATGTTTGTAAATTGGTATTAAAAAAGAAAATTCATTTTTAACATTAAATATGTTTATCAAATGAGATCAGAACGATATTAAAGCAAACTAAACCAAATCTCAACTATCATTCCATTGTGTGCCATGTGGGTGACACCCATCACAGGGTGAAGCAGGGTTTTTCAGGGCAGGCCCTACATATAGATAATTAGTTTTATTAGGGACTAATTCATCTAGCATACTGGCACAGAAACAATCCAAAAGGAACATGTAAACACAATTGGTATGTAATTGTGGTCTGGGTCACCTGCTTGATTATTCCTCAGTATTTATTTTTGTGGTGTTTGACTGGGTTTATGCTATGTCATTTAGATTTGGCACTGGAGCGTTATAGGTGGTTGCTGTCAGGTGGATTGGACTTGTAAGATAACCAGAGTTAGACAGTGATGACTTACTTATATATAATTACCTATAACAGGAGCCCTGTGAGGGTGGAGATCTGTTGCAGGGAGCTATTCAGTGAGATTAAAGGGACTTCAAGAGGTCTGGGCAACCAGTGCCAAATCAGCATAGAGCCCAGGACTCTTCCAAGAGTATTTCCAAGTACATCAATACCCTTTTTGCTTAAAGCTGACTTGGAGTTACAAATACCAGAACATTTTGATTATTTGGTAAAATAATTTCTGAAATGTATATTTTTAGGTTTAAAAAAGGGCTTCAGTACCTTTAAGAGAGTATTCTGTAATGTGTGCTCTGTTCACCATCCTTTCATCCTACCTGTATGACATGGTCTTCACTGGTTATTTCTACTGCCTCTTGACAGTGCTCCAATGCAGTGAAGACTGAATTACAGGCTCTACAGGGTACAGCAGCAGAAATAAATATTCACGTCTGATGTCATTCACTATCAACCAAAAAAGATTTACTGCAAAATGCTGGCTGCAATCAATGAGAATCAATTTGAATTTAAACAGGCAAAGGTTCATTCCATGCTGAAAGCTATGGAGTGAACGTTTACCAGTTTCTTTGCAGCCCACACATTTTGATGCAGCTCCATACCGGACTTAAATTTAAACATACTGTATGACTGTTGCCAACTAAAAGTATATACATCCATTTTCTAATTTTATCCAATACAGGGTTCTGAGGGAGCTGGAGTCCATCCCGGCTATATGGGCGCAAGGTAGGGCACACCCCGGACGGGGTGCCAGTCCATCGCAGGGCACACACAGACACACACATTCACACCAGGGTCAATTTTCCTGTAAGCCAAATAATGTACCAGTATGTCTTTAGACTTTAAGAGGAAACCAGTGCACCAGGCGAAAACCCACATGAACACAAGGAGAACATACAAACTCTCCGCAAATAGCACCCCAGGAATTGAACCCAGGGCCCCAGTACTGTGAGGAAGCAATGCTAGCCACTGCGCCACCATGCTGTCCAGCATATATACAGTATTTGGGAAAAACTAGACTTCTTATTCTACATTAAACTCTTTTCCATGCTCGAGGGGAAATACTTTGACATCTTCTATGTTTCAAACTTATCCAGATAGCGTTTTCGACACCACGGTTATCATTTTGGAAGATTTTTCCATTTTTGCATTTTTAATTGGGGCGCAGAAGGCGAGGCTTTGGTTATGATCAAGTGGCAGGTCAAAGCCAGCAGAGCAGGGTCCTGCCACACTCCAGCTGTGCGGGTTCCTCTCAGTGCTGGCAGTGACAGCTGCACCTCTGTTCACGGACACCGTTACCCTGAGCTGGCGGAACGCTGCTGAAATGGTTAGAGCCCCATTCCTTAGTGTTGCAAGGAACGTGTCAGCAGCAAACTGTTTCCTTGTGTGCTTAAACAGGATTAACATCTGCAGATGATGCAGAAATTCTTTTAAACAGCCCGATAACTCTGTTTGCATCGAGATACTTAGACAAAGAGAAGGCAGGATCTAAAAATCAAACTGTGTGGGAAAGGTGGAGACAGTTCTGAAACACCTCCAAGAAATAGAATATGGATATCTTCTTTAAAAGTGTTAAATTGCATATTTGTTAGTACTCTACCAAAATGTAATTGCATTACTTGCTATATATGATTTTAATATGTCAGACAGAAGTGTAGCCCATGCAATAACGTTAAATTTAAAATGCTGACTTTGAAGCATGCAGAAAATTATCTGAACTGTAATTATAATATGCAGTATGCACTTGATCTGTTTGCTTTATATGAGTAATCTGTGTGCTACGCACAGAAAATATGTTTGGGATTCACATTTTAGTCCATAACAGCAAGGCTAAAAACAACCACTTCAAAGAAAAAGCTCTCTGAATCTTCCTGGAATGGCTAGTGGTCCAACATGTTAGAGCCAAATTAATTAAGCATAGTTTTACTTTCCTTTGAAAAATGCATTAAAGCTTAAGTCTGAGTAACAGAAGCAGTGGTGAATTTAAACTATTTAAAAAAATATTATCACGCAAAACCATTACTGCAGAAAAAATCACACTTCTTGTTTTGGTCTTTTCACAGGCCGCTTTCAGTCCACTAAAACTAGAACAGATCCAGTGTGTGACTGAGTCATTTCAACAAATGTTTGCCTTTTAAATGCAGACACCTCCTAGAACCTCTTTGTACACATCATAGCCTTCCGACGGCTGCCACCTCAATATTAGGATCTAGAGTACATAAAATAATTGTAATTTTTATAATCCTCCCTTTTCCTTTTCTATTTCACAAATACAGTATCTTTTCCAAGCACTCTAAATATTATATGACATTTGCCATGTAATTAAGGCCTTGTTACTTGCAATTTACTAACAAAATCTTTTTTTTAATTTTGGATCTGCATAGAAGCCTCCATTTTTTCACTAAGTCTAAAAAATAGAGAAATGGTTATAAACACAAAAAGGGAAAACGAGAAGTCGTGGGACAGGTCTATCACATGTAATGTTATGAGTAGTTAAAGACTAATGAATAATTACCCTCACAATGGATGGAGTTACTGTTTTAGGTGCCCCTATCATCTGGCAGGCAGGGCATTGATTCCTCATTGGAAAGGTAGGTGTTCTTATTGGGGGTGAGGAACAAGCTACCTAGTCATTTTGTTGAATCCGATACCCAGCATTCTTCTAAGGCTGGATGAGATCCTCATATTAGCTACTACCCATTACTCTTCATTACTTTTCTTATGTTCCTAAGGGTGCAGGTTTCTAAGGGAAAATAAGGAAAGAAGGAAAAGCACCAGGGTGTAAGAAAGGGACATACCTTAGCTTGAAAAGAGACCGCACCTCTCCGTGTTCTATCTGGATGAGCTCATTGTAGCACGCTGTTACACTGCTATTTTCAACATATCTCTGTAAGTAAGCAAATTCAGTAAAGTCAGTAATTTGTTGCAGATGTTATTCAGTACAACTACTTCAGGAAGTCATGAACCTTAATGCATTCATAAAAAGACATTTGTCTCAAGAAAAATCATTTTCATACCCATGGAATATTTAAGTTCTTCAAATCTCATTCATCAGACAGTGACTGATATCCCTGGTAAATAAGACCTTGGTTATATATAACTACAATTAACAAGCTGCAAAGTAACAATAAGAGCGGCAGAGAATTCATTTTCTTGATCAAACAACAGAAGTTTAATGACGCACAATGAACCCCATGTTTAAGATACATACTGCAGTATAGCTGTATATAGTACCGTATGCTGATGTCACTACAGTGTGTATAAATTAGATTTCTTCTGGTAGTCAGATTTACAATGCAATATTGTTCGTTTTGCAAAACACTTCAGAGATCTTTCATCACAAGTCATACATATGCATTTAACCGCCATAAATAACTATCAGCAAATACATATTCAGCAGTCTGTGCTAACCTTTCTTAACCATGATATGATCACTGTTCCCAGGGAGTTATTTTGTACTATACATGACTGTGAACTTTATTAGTCACAGAGCACACATAATTCCAATTTAGTGCGAATCAGAAAATTTACATTATGGGAAGCATGAGGAAAGAGTCTTTGAATCACATCAAGCAGTATTAATAGACAATTCTTGTTTAACCTCATAGTTGAGATACAGTATGCAATGTCATATATTGTTTATATTTCCACCTCTCAACATAGTTCATATCCACCACAATGTATTTCTTACATAGCTAGGTAGTGGAAAGCAAAAAATGATGCAGGCAAGCTCTACACACATTATGTAATGCTAATATTAAGTTCTGTGAGTGACATGGGCAAAGGCTTCAGTGAGTTATTGCTTCTTCAAAATGCATTCAAACTACATCCTGAATGAAAAGGCCTTGGCTGGCTGCAGTTTGAGATGGGATAGGTTGATTGAGTGATGCCACAGCAAAATCTGGCAATAAAAATTGTGGCGGATCCACAGTTCTTTAGTAATGACCATTGCACAAAGGAACACAGTCCCTCTATTTCAGCTTGCATTCATGTTGCATGCATGTCCAATATGTGATGATTATGTTGATCCATTTATGGCTCAGTAGACCTCGTATTGCAGGCACAGATGAGTTTCTGCACAGAGCTTGGACTGATCAGTAAGGTGCTTGCCCTGTGCCTAACAAAATCAATCCGTAAGCAAGAGTGATCTTCTTGATATGTTCAATAGTTGTATCATTCACTAATGCACTTATTCTACCAAACTTTGGAGCATCATCAAAGCTACTTTATTTCTCTTTGAGCCTCTTAACACACTTGACTAGGCTATATACTCATCCCGTTACATTCAACCAGCTTTTCTGAATGTTCACAGTGTTAAGCGCCCCCTTTGCAAGGAAATGTAATCACTGTTCAAACCACTTTCCATGTATACCATTTGGACTAGGATGTCAATTGAAAAAAAAATACAATTTCTCATTTGCTGGTCAGAAACAACCTGCAAAAACAAATTTATTTTTAACAGTTTTCAAATACCCACCAGAAAACTAGAAAAAGAAATAAAAAACTAAATATGCTGATAATGCAAGTGTCTATCACATCTGCTTTAGCAAACCAAATTTAGTAAATGAGAACAAAATTACTAACATGTAATACAATGAGGTGAATGTCTTCCGTAGGAAATAATAGACAGAAGAAATCAGCTTGTGTCTGTAACATTCCTTAGTCCTTACATAGACAGGCAGTGAATTTCAAGAAAAGATTCAACCATAAAACCAGGGAATCTTCTAAATATCTGGGATAAATAATAAGAAAAAAATATGTTTGTGCAAATTATGTTGAAGTAATTGTGTAAATATAATAATAATAATAATTGCTTACACTTATATAGCACTTTTCTAGACACTCCACTCAAAGCGATTTACAGGTAATGGGGATCCCTTCCACCACCACCATTGTGCAGCATCCACCTGGATGATGCAACAGCAGCCATAGTGTGCCAGAACGGTCACCACACATCAGCTATCAGTGTGGAGGAGTGCAGAGTAATGTAGCCAATTCATAGATGAGGATTATTAGGAGGCCATGATTGGTAAGGGCCAATGGGAAATTTGTCCAGGACGCTGGGGTTACACCCCTACTCTTTTCGAGAAACACCCTGGGATATTTAATGACCACTGAGAGTCAGGACCTCAGTTTTACATCTCATCCGAAATATAGCGCCTGTTTACAGTATAGTGTCCCCATTACTATACTGGGGCATTAGGACCCACATGGACCACAGGGTGAGCACCCCCTGCTGGCTCCACTAACACCTCTTCCAGCAGCAATCTTTTCCCCAGGAGGTCTCTCATCCAGGTACTGACCAGGCTCACACCTGCTTAGCTTCAGTGGGTTGCCAGTTGTGAGTTGCAGAGTGATATGGCTGCTGGCTGTATCCGATTTCTGATGTCTTCTGTAGACATCAGATGTGCAGTGACCCCACAGGCCTCATCTTCCTTATTCTAAAATATCACACAACCAATTGTCTTCCTTCAATTCCTCAAGTGATGGAGGATGGCAGGTCTTTCTACATGGCTACCTTCCGCCATCTTGTCTGAACCTACTGATCTCTCCCAGTATGTATGTTTTTGTTTCATGTATGGTGTACAGTGATTTAAATATCAAATATCATGTAGATATCAAATGTAATTCATTGTTAATATAATATATGATAGCTGAAATCAAGTGATAATCCTTAGCAAACATATGCTGAATTTATGAGCAACTGATTATTGAATTATAAATAACTGAAATAAAGCTTAAAATAATTACAGTAAAAAGTCATGACAAACATTTTGTGACCTCAGAGAATCAATTTTCTTCCCCTTGGTGGCCTAAACATTCCACCCATTTAAAACTCCAGAAATTTAATACAGGAACCAGCTGAAATGAAATACCCTAATTTACCCGTTGTTCACTCACTATCTATTAACCTTGCATCCTAGAGCTCAACTGTTCACATGCTTATGTCTTTACCAAGTACCATTACTAGCATTTCAATTGGCTTTCTATATTTAATAGTTTTGTAACTACAGTACTTGGAGCAATCAACTGTTAACATGTGGAAATTCCCTGATCCACAGGCTTTCCAGAACTGTTGCCTCCTTTATCTAAAGAATGTAACAGCACAATGTGACCTTGTATAATTCCATGTTATTGTACATAAATCTTATGATTAGCTCTGATGTTTTTTTTATTCAAGGCCACTAATTTTACCAGTCCACTCTTAAGACTGCAAGCTATTGCATCAAAATTATTATTTATTACTCTCTAGGCTAACTTGTTTTCTGTGTCATACAAATAGTTATGTGAAACAGCTTTATGATTTTCTTCTGCTGCAGCCTTTTATGAAATCCTGTACACTGGGTTTATTTCTAACATCAAAAGCAAAAAGATATATTGTCATCATCCTGTCAAGAATACTAACAATCTCACTTCCTGTTTCCAGCTTGCAAACTCTCAAAAAACATGGAAGAGTCATTTAATAAAAAGCACCAAAGAAGAAGAAGTTGGATGATCATCTGAAATGTAAACTCAACTGGGTCTCTGTGAAAATGAAAGTATTCAATTAAATGTGCTGGATTAAATAGTCTATGCTTAAATTAAGAGGTATTATTATTACTACACACAGATACGTCATTTAATACATACTGTATCAGGATGTACAAATACATATGATAATTACATGGTTTACATCAAAATCTTTGTCCCCTCCATGAACTCAGTGATTGATGGCAGCTGTTTAGTTTAACAAAGGATTCGTCCCTCTACAGAAACACATCACCAAATACTGTAAAAGATTTGCACTTTGTCATTTGCGGGAGGCCTGAAGATTTGATTTAATCTATGTCCTTCAAGGTGAATTCCCACTGTATTTTTTAGTGGGGTTTAGTAGGGTTTACTTACTGAAAAGATCATAAGGGGAGCTTATAAATATGCCCTTAGAAAAGTGTTATTTTCACTGGCTCTCTAGGGGCTTAACCAACAAAATCACTTGCTTGGCTGTATGATTTCTATGATTGAAACGCCACTAGTTCAAGCCTGGTCATGCCAATATCTGACTGTGACTGAGATGAGCTAGGATTAAATTAGTCAGGGTATTAGCTTCATGACAAAAGTAACTCTTGTTATTTGCAGGCATGATGGAACATCAGCATGACAATGAGCTGCTACAATGTGCCCTGACAAACTGTCCTGACAATGCTGTAATGCAGCTTGAATTGTGCCAATTGATGAATGGGTGATGAATAGGTCTGTGGGCTAGCGTGTTGGAGCTATATTTCTTCCTCTCTCATCCTCACCTGATCAGATATAGGAATATTTGCAACAGAGACAAGCCCAAATGATAATTAGTATTAAAAACATAGAAAAAAGTGTTATGCACAAGAACATATTTTCAACAGTTAAAAACATAAATCTGAAAGTCACTCTCTAACAGAATCCTCTTTGGAGAACAGGTTGCATAATATATCTAACAATTCCAAACTATCACAAAGCAGTTAAGGGATGTCTTGATAGTACACACATACCCTGTTGAATCCAGCATTGAGGAGAGGTAGAACAGATGACTCTTCCTGATCTTGTTGCCTAAATGGAAAAGTACACAAATGTATATATGTATATGCTGTGATCGCATTGTCCAAACAGAAAAATAAATAGTTCTGAAAACATATTTACAGAAAATGCTTGCATATAATGTTAATATACTAACACTATTCAACATTTTTTTAACAGTTGCACTGGGAAAATGAATGGAACCCTACAGCAATAAGAATCCTGTTCCTTCAAACACTCTTCAAATGCTATCTTTGTATACTCGGGACCTCTGTAAAAATTGTATTGGTTCTGTGGTCACAGAAAGGTGAAGATTAAGGTTGTGGGATCTGGTATGGCTTGACGTAGTGAGAGAACAAGCGCAATTCCCAAAACAGAATAAAACTGCGCAGAGTACATGCAAATTATAAATGATTCAAAAATAATAATAACCAAATGGTGAATCGCGGTAGAAATGCCAAATGACAGAAACATGTAAGACATTGTTCGCTTAAATATTCCCAATTACATCCTTAGATCACTTAGATAACAGCAATCAAACGGGCCAGATGAACCAAAAGGCCTTCTCTCATTTGTAATCTTTCTTGTGCTCTTATGTTATTCTATTTGTAAACAAATAAGAACGAAGGAGTAAAAGAGTGTGAGCTAAGAAGCTACCATTTGAAAGTTACACCTACGTCTGTGGCACCACAGCCAAGATGACAGTGTGTTCGGCAGGCTTGGTAGCACGGACAGATCTGGAAAGAAACCAATAAGCAAAAAACATTCAAAAAAGGAGAGTGAAGTGATTTAGAGGAGACTAAAAATACAAAAAGCCTGCATTCCTAAGGATAATAGCAAGTAATACACCTCTGTGTATTCTGCTTACATTACTGAAGTGGTTGTAAGGGACTGATGTATCTTTAGATTTGAAATTGTACAATAGTCAGAGTTTGGATACCTACTGTACCTGTAAGTGAATAACACGGGGTGGTTCATGCCTCCATTTAACAAATATTTCATATGCACAGCAAATTAAAAAAAAGTGATCTACAATCAAAATGTATTACAAAACAAGTGTATTTTGAACTTTGTAGACAACACAAGTCTTCAAGTCATGTAAAGAAGAGTTCTTGATTTAAAACCTGCTTTCAATATCAAAATCTGCCATATTGAAGACAATTAACTAAGAAATAAGGAGAGTCAATCATCTAAATTTACTTCCTTTAGACAATATTTTACTGCGTAACATATTTGGCTAAAACATTTCTCTTGTGGATGAAACTTCTGTTTTTCTGCTTTTAATCAAATATAACAGTACTAAACATTTAGAGTGATACACAATAGTAAAAGCAACGAAGAAAGTACAGAGATGTGGTCATGTGTGATACAACCCATGAGTTAGCTTGTCAGAGAAGAAACTTATCAAGTTTTATCATGTTAAAACATTTATAAAAAATAGGAAAAACACAAATTTTCTTTGGCAAACATTTCATAAGGCAAAATCTTTCTATCTTGTACAAAACATTATTTTTAATTGAAAAAGAACTATTCTTTTTGTATATCCTTTGTAGCTTGGTAAAGGCTCACTCATTATACTAATGATGAACAATAGATGTGTGGTCTCACAACTGGTGATGGCCCTACAATATATTTGTAAGAAAACATATATGTATTATAAGTTAAAATATAAGTAAAAAACATGACCATAAGAACCCAGTATTGTACAGTTTGCTGGTGAGAAATTTAATGTGCTGTAAAAGTGTGCTAATATATAACCCCAATCTGAATGCTTTCAAGAAATATAAGCACAGCCTAGATGATAAGACTAAAGGCCTATAAACTTTGAGGAAGTGCAAATATTAAAGGCTTTTCAGTTTAGAGATTGCCAATTTAGAAAATAATTTAAAATGTGTTGTAAAACGTGAGATATGAAATGAATGTAAGCGAAAATTATTATGCATTTATCTTAAATGTTATATATCACTAAGGCACATTATTGCAAATTATAAATAACAATAATAATTTAATCTATCACAGCAAATGATGACAGTTTTAAAGGGTGTGGAATACAGAAAAGATTAAGGCAAACACAATGCCAAACTTTTTATGACTTAGCTGAGTCACATTTTTCTGTGTCAAAAGGCATTATCCTGTTTGGCAATGAATCAATCAGATGTTCTGTTTGGCACTTCACGAAGGTGCTTGTAAGGTTCTATTAACTCTAACACAGCAGTAGCAGTTTTAAAGTTTAAACTCAATTTGCAGTTTAGACACCAGTGGATTTTTCATGCTCAAAGTTATTGTATTCTTAGATTGCTCTTACTAGTCCTTAATGTCAATCATTATTATTCCAGGACAGTGAACTAGTAGGAGTTGTGTAGTCATAATGTAAACATTATTGGTAAAACTGAAAAATCCTTCAACAAATCTCAAGATTGTGCTTCTGTCCAATTGTTACCTATTTCAATATACACCTAACTCCATACCAGCCACTGGACTGGAGACAATAGGGATGGAAGTCAGTTGGGTTTTTTGTTCTCAAGGTTTCTGAAGAATTAGGACTGCCTTTATGAAATATTCATGTAACCAGGCACATCACCCTGATCAGAATTTTAAAAGTTTAGGAAGAAATGGTTTGGTACATGTTCATTACTTCTGTTGCTACCCTGGTAGACAGGATGTTGGCCCATTCTCAGCAATCATCTCTCCCTCCTTGGGTTATATGCTTGTTAATATTTCTCTGCAGAAATATTTGCAGTGCTACTCTGTTACATTGGCAAGGTTCTTCATGACGATCTTTAAGATAGTATTAGCCACAGATGAATGAGAAATGTTAAGATATTTCGCAGTATGTTGTTGACAATCTATCCCCTGAACAAAATCTGAGTGTTTATAACATGGCCTCAAGTTAATGCAGTCCCAAATATCTTTGGGATCTGCCTGCTGTAATGGAGTTTATAATGAAAGTTTGAGACAACAGCAAATTCAATCATCTGTCAGTAATTTGGAATCATTCCTGATGTAATTTCCTCACCTAAAACATTATAAATACTACAATCCTATTCTCTCCCTCACATACATCTTTCTGTATGGACTGTTCTACAACTCTGCTTTTCCCTACATTTTTTGCTTTTTTCACTATTTAATGGACTTTCCAATTTGCTCCTCCGATGGATAGTATTTTATCTCAGCCAGGAATCTGCAGCTCTTCACATTCAGCCTGTGCCCACAAGTGTTCCATCTACTGCTGTCCAACTCAGTCACTCAATTTTCACCCTCAGCCAGCCTCATCCCCAGGGCTTTTTGCAA
Source organism: Atractosteus spatula (assembly GCF_055471065.1). Lineage (NCBI taxonomy): Eukaryota > Metazoa > Chordata > Actinopteri > Semionotiformes > Lepisosteidae > Atractosteus > Atractosteus spatula. Next base: position 31,762,567 of record NC_142708.1, on the reverse strand, counting down.
GATTCCATGCCTTGCTGAAGACTTCCATGACTGTCATTGTCAACTCATCTTTTAAAAATAAAAACAGCCTCACGACCAGCCTATTATTTCTCCTGCAATCCCATGTTGCTCAGGACAAACACAAACCCTCTGTGCCATTCGAAAATTGTGCCTTGTCCACCCCAAACTATTTTTAGCATTATCAACTAGAGTGTAGAACATCACAACCTCTCTGTTAACACAAAGTTCCATTCACTATATACTGTATATCAAAGAGAATTTTCTCTTTATCTGTCAATGGTATATAATACACAACTCCTAGACTTCCAGCAAACATCCACATCCCCTGATGATGTCATCGGTAACATGACATTCTAGTCCAGTGCTAAAACCTCTGAGCTGACCGTGCCTACAGAGCCTTTGTTTGTATTGTTTTTGCACATTCATTAGACTGTGCTCCAGACAACCAGGAAAATAAAGAACAAGAAAAAACGCTACTTGTTTCACATTTGCTTCACAAATTATGCTTGCATTTTTTGCCTCCATTTTATGTGCGGACTGTGCTTCTAACAACAAGTGAGGAAGAGAAAAGAAGAGAAAGAATAAAAGAGAAATATACCACTTCTTTGTTTTCTCATGAATTGGTTTAACAGTAATGCCCCTAAAATAGCTCTTTTACTATATATCTGAACTTTTGTAAGCAAATTGTGGTTATTCAGCATGCGTCCGCTTCTGCTGATGATGTCATTCAGCCCACAGCAACACAGTTGTTACTGCCAATCCCAGGACCATCCGTTCTACCATCTTCCCATATGTGCTTCTTCTTTCAGCATTTTTTCACATTCCGTGTCTGCTTTCCTTAATTCTGCTTCCTCTTGTTTTCTTCGCTATCCTGTCCCAACTGCTCATTCACCAGAACTACAAGCTTCAAGCCTTCTTCCTTCCTTGATATTCTTTCATTAAATCTCGGCGCCTTTCTCCGGCGCCCTCTTCTGCTTCTGCTCCCCCGCGTCCAATTCGGCTGTAGGTTCCTCCCTCTCTGTCTGTGCTACTTCTGATGCCATCACCTCATGCCTGGGTCCTACCTGCAGCTTAGTCAGCAGGCATCCTACAACTTGTAACTCCATCTTCTTTCTGCCCCTACCCCAGGCATCCAATTCGGTCATGGGTTCGTTCATCTCAGCCCACTGTATCTTATCTGTATCTTAGCAAAAGGGGTGAATACTATATAATATAAAATATTATAATAATATAATAAATTACTGTCTGTTTTTTATGTGTAATTCTTTGGAAAATGATTTAGAGTTTTTTTTTATTTGGCATTACAGAATGTTAAGAATTCCCGAATAAATCCATTTTGATTCCATGATGTAAGAAACAAACGTAAAAAATACCAAAGGGGGTGAATACAGCAACAGCTGGAAAACTAAGAAAACAATATGTCAGAAAATGGTTCCTGTACCACTTCCACTTTACCTAGTCCCTTGCATTTACTGTAGCTTCAAGTCTCTGCTGCTTCGGGGTCAGCACAGTGTCTTCTCAGTTACAAAATTATAGCCAGTCCAGAAGTCCAGGTGCTCATACTCAATAATATACCTAGCTGTCTGGAGGGCCCTTTTCTCTCAAAGGGAATTTTTGTTTTCCTCTTTGCCTACCTTGCTTTCTTAAATTTATACAGCTACCCTTAAACAAGCACTCCTTCAGATTTCTATGAACCTGCTGAAACAACCCAGAATTCAAGCCGTAGATCACAAACAGTTTTCTCACCTTCTCTTTGCTTTCTCTGATTCTGCAATGGTGGTTTGGGATCCTGCTTGGGTCTTTTTGAGGGTCTTAGCATCCTCGTCCTAAAGCCAGGTTGGCTTAGACCTCAGCCAAGAGGGTTAAATTGTGGTGACTAAAAAAATCCATAATCCTTCCAGTATGCTTAATTCTTGGGTGGTGTTATTCCTAATGAAATGGAGTTTATAACAAAAGCTTGGGAGAGATGACAAGAGCCAACTTAAATTAGACTCAACTGTTATTAATTTGTAATCACCCCTGATGCAATTTCCTCACCGAAGACATTATAAATACTACACATTATCCCCATCTCCCTCACATACAGTACTTCTTTCTGCATCCCACTTCCACCCCTCTGCATGGGGGTCCTAACCTATCTGTCCTATGGCCAGGTGGTCAAATTTTATCGCGACTAACAATCCATAATACTTTCTGTACGCTTAATTCTTGGGTGTTGTTATTGCTAGGGAATGGCTCTATCTGCATATCTACATTTTTAATTGAGAATTATACATATAAAACTAAGTTTACATGTTATCATTAATTATAAATAAAAAATAGAGTTGGCTAGTGTGATAGATATAAAGTGAGGCTATTGGTAGATACTTAGATCTTCTAGATCCTTAGATCTATCCTTAGATCCTCACTTGAAGCTCAGTATGATCTCAAAGAACCATGTTCTTGTAATGATATCTGTGTTACAATGTGAAAAACAATGTTTTGACATGGTTTGTGATAACCGAAACTGCTAGGCTTTCTGCAGATGTGAAACCCTCATATATTACAAACCTATTAAGAATTCATATTTCATTTTTATTCTGGACATTGCTAAGAATAACCCAGTGTAGGGCCACTGTACGTCTTATGAAATAACATTATTTCAAGCTGTAAGGTACTGTAAATGCTTCCTGTATTTTTTACATATTTTTCAGGGTCTCAGGGTCTCAGTCAGAAAAGTTAAGGTGCATTCTTGCCTTTCTCAGATCAAGGGTGATAAAACACTGCACATGCTGTAGACAAGGAAGCGTGTCACAAAAACCCACATTCCATGCTGCACTTTCTAGGCCCTTTGAAAGGAGGGACAGCTTGACTTTTGCCTTGATAACTGCAGGTTTCACTTCTTTTTCTTGGGCATAGAATGTCAAAGACAGTTTATCCTGCTAGTGTTATCCAGCACTAAGACTGCTTCCTTACGGCTAAGAGATTTGTAATTGGTTGGTGTTTCTTTGAAGAACCTGATGTATATCACAAGCTTATGAAAATATGACACTCCTGGTGGCGCCATATTTATGCACATCCTCACACTGCCAGCCATAATAAATTCGTACATGAATGCATTTAGCATAGAATATCATTTACCAAGAATTTCCTGGTCAGTGGCCACCAAGATCATGTCATAATGTGTCTTGAATTACAGTATTTCTTGACCAGAGTGTGGTGCAGATTGTGCACTTACAGCAAAATATTGTACCTCCTGAAAGAAACTGCCATTTTCGAAGTCATTCTTATGAACATTGCCTTACGAACACACCCCATGATCTACAAGTACTGTAGATTTCCTACAAATATACTGTATTCTTCTTGGTATTGATTTTATAATCAATGAGTCTTTAAGATAGAGTGCTAATAATATGAAACAACATTAACTCGTGCATTGTAGCAATCTTCTCAAAAGTAATAATGCTTACTATGTCAAAAGACACCTAACTAATTTATTGCATAAATCATAGCCATAATGAATGAATGAAATATTTTGCACTTTGATACAGTTTAAATTTTCAACAGCTGGGTTTTTTAATATTTCCATGAAAATAGACTGCCAAAAGATGTGAGCTTAAGCAGTTTCAAACGAGACTTTATAACCACACACTACATACGTCAGTCAGTCAAAATAAACATTTCATGTCTTAGCAAGCTTTTGTCAACATCTAATGATTAAAAAAAAACAACTGTTCCATCTTAACTCACTCCAGCAAATAGTGCCTGATCCTTTAAACAACAAAATGTAAAAAAAATGTGGTATAACGGGAGGGGACAACTATGTTACCTGCAGACTGCTTCGGCTTCGATATAGCGGGAGTGTCTGGAGTCGATGACGATTATTTCATGGTGTTTGTCAAGGAAGCACTCAACTGCTGACTCTGGAGTGCGTGCGATGTTGCATCTGTACCCTGCGCGGTCACAAGCCCACCAAAATCCATCACTCTGGCTGTCCTCTTTGTCAAAGACGAGAAGAACCTTCGAGATGGAAAGGAACAAAAAATACATTTCTTGAAATGACACTGTTTCAGGAAGCACTGTTTTGAAGAATTGCTTAGAACTAATTGTTGTTTATATCTAATTCAGGGTTATACTGTATTAATTCATGTGTGACAGGCTTTAAAGAGAGCAGACTGTAAAACTGGTGGATAATTCACTGAGGGATAATCATAGTCTGACTCAGAATTTCCTCAAATCCTGTGTGTTAAGAAACTGCAAAGCTATGTGAGTCAAAGTGCACACATTTCTCAAAGTGAGCTTCTACAGTATTAAAATAGAGCATGACAAAACCTCACCCTTTTTACAACATCCAAGAGATTGATGGATGAAATTTAAATTTCATGTAGATTTGTTGAGAGTTCATTTCAGAACAAAAAGTACAACTATAGTTGTTAAAATAATCAGTTTAAAAATGTCTCTTACTCCCTAATTCTTTACTCAAAACCATCTGTCTTAATATACACAAAGTGTAAATATAATTAGTGTAAATTACTTAAAGTTATAAATCATGAATAACTTTATTATGGGAACCATACTACAAAGTATGGGAAGTTTTAATCCTGTAGCATTAACTTGCAAGATTGTGAAGAAATCAATTAATTTTTCCTCTTGATTTGTTGGACCTCTTTATACTACTTTCTATCCATGCAGATCATAATATATACAGTATATGTACTTTCTCACATATTCACGTACAGTATTTTTCCTGGTACACGGTGTTAAAATATATAATAAATATATGACATAGAGAGCTTCAAAATACTACCATCAGTATATGACATGTAAAATCATTAAAGGAAAGAGTGAAGGACTTCTTTGTTTTCGTAATCACTTCATAATAAAAAAAATTTCAGTCATTTCTTTATGCTGCCTTTATATTTTATTAGATTACAACCTAAAGAAAACGGCCTTTGATTTTAAATACAAGCTACTGCAGGACAGTCACCAATCACAAACAACACACAGTACATAGAACATAGAACTACATAGAAATGCATGTTTGATGATGTGAGATACAGAAAAAATGCATTAATGTACTATTAGAATTATATATAGTATATAATTATTATTGGGTGGTGCAGTGGCACAGTGCTTAGCATTGCTGCCTCAAAGCACTGGGAACCTGGAGTCAATTACTGATCTGCATGGAGTTTGTATGTTCTCCTCGTGTTCGCTTGGGTTTCCAATGAGCACAACAATTTGTGTCTGTGTTTCCTGCAATGGACTGGTATCCTGTCCAGGGTGTATCCTGCCTTGCGCCTGTTCCAGCTCCCCTGCAACCCTGTATTGGATTGGAGTCTCTATTTTCAAAGAAATTAGATTTCAATGTCATGTATACTGTATATCTGTGCAAAGATGAAGATACGGTACAAAAATCAGATTTACGCTAAAAATATTGTCTTGCATCCTTCAATGGTTTTCCGATCAATCTGCAGCTGTTTTGCAAGCTCTTCATATTGTGATGAAACAGGTTTTCTCTGTGTTCCAGGCTGAAAAAGAGCTTCCCTTCCAATTAGTATGAAATCCCAAATCAATCTGAGCACTAACAAATGTGAAGCAGGAACAGATCACTCTAATGAGCCTCCTACTTGTACCGCCAGCTCTGCTTTTCATCCAACTCTCCTGGGGGCAATGGAGGAAGATGATGTGTTCTAGCAAGGGCCAAATAACAAAACTACTGCTTCATCCAATTCAAGTTCACGTTGGGGCCGGAGTCTATCTTGGCAAGCAACAGCCGCAAGATGGGTACATCCTGGACAGGCAAAGACATACACAGACAAACACAGACTCATACAATAGCCAATTTTACCAGTATGTCATTGGGAGCAAGCCGAAGCACCTTGCAAAAAGACATGAGAACTCAGGAAAAAACATACAAACTTCATGTAGATAGCATCCCAGGTCCAGAAGTGAACCCAGGGCCCCAGCACTGCAAGGCAGCAATGCTGACTACTTGATCACCATGCCATCCTACTTGCACAAATTATTATCCATATAGTTCAATTACACCACAAGTCATGGTCTCCCATGGGCCCTGACTCGTGATAGAGACTCCTACAATATTATCTCATATGAGCATAGTCGACACTACTCCTATGGAACGATAATTGTAGTAGCTTAAAAATAGACTTCTTTTAAAGTAAGTAAACTATCAACATTCAATAAAATTAAAATATTTATTTAAAGGGGAACTGCTGTTTTTGTGAATTTTACTGGATTCTACAAGAAGGGTTACATAAAACATCACTATGAACATGGCTTACATATCAAACAGACAAATTAAAGACTTTATGAGTGGTCTTTAGTTATTTTTTGAAAATTGAAAAATTACTAAAGGACAGAAAAATTCAGCATCTATCAGAATGGAAATTCCTAAAGTAGCACTTTCGAGCGCACAAACATAATTGCATAAAAAGTAGATTATAAACATGGACTACTGGCAGGTCAGTGAAAAAAAGAAATAGTATCTCACCCAGATCGCTGACCTGTGGAGTTTCCAAAACAGCAATATTTTAAGAGGAAAAAAACTCTTGTACAGTGAAAACAAATCTTTTTTTATTAGCTCAAAAAGGAGAAAACTAGAAATACAGAAAAATGAAGAATATGCTTAAAAGAATTTTCTCACAAAGCCATTACTGCTTGATCGCCAAAAGAAAACCGATTTTTTTTAAAGTGTCCACCAAAAAAAGGCAAAGCTATCCTTGTGTGAAGTGTATTCTTTTCATCCTCATGGTTTTCAAACTATTTGCAAACATGATAGTATAATCACTCTTTGATAAACTATAATCAGATTAAATTACAACACAGGTGCTTACTTGAATAACTGTAAGTGATTTGGTTGTCTACTCCATTTACCAATGAAAGAAACAAGTTTCCGAAATATTCTCTCCTCTCAGGACCACCCCTACCCAAAGAGACTTCCAGGCACACCAATTACTTTCCAATAGAGATAATATTATCAAAGCAGCTGACACCACAAGTGTGGTGCTATTACAGTGTAGCAAAAGGACCAGTGCAGCATATCAGTGGATAAAGACAGCTAACAGGATGGAGCGGTGGCTCTGTGGCTAAGGATCTGTGCCTGTGGCTGGAAGGCTGCTGATTCAAATCCCACAGCTGACAGAGGAATCCTACTCTGTTAGGCTCCTGAGCAAGGCCCTTAACCCCAACTACTCCAGGGGTGCTGTACAATGGCTGACCCTGTGCTCTGAACCCAGGCTCTCTCCCTGTCTGTGTGTCTCATGGAGAGCAAGCTGGGGTATGCGAAAAGATAATTCCTAATGCAAGAAATTGTAACGGGTTAATAAAGTGGTGATGTTATGTTAATGAGTACTTCTGCATATTGTTCTCTTTTACAAGACTGACTACTTAAAGGAGGTTACATCAGCAATGAAAAATACCCCCTGAGGCTAACCAGCTTGTTGTTGAACACCCACCGGTTTCTCATTTCGTTCTCCTTCCCAAGATCCACAAACTTGATACCTAAGTATGTATGCTTGATTGTGTTGGCATGTTACTGCCCCCAACTACTCAAAACTCCACTTTCCTAGACAATTTAATGAGACCACTCATCGAGGATTTCGCATCAAACGTGCTCTGACTGCTTTCAATTTCAGGGTCTGAATGTTTTCTGAATATTTGACCTTACCCATAGACTGTGCATCTGTAAACACGATCATTCCTCATGACAATGGTGTTAAAGCTTTTAAATATACATTTAACAAACGTCCACATCTTTATCTGACTAACTGAATTGGTTCTCACCCTGAGTGTGTTTTTCTAATAATTATTTTAATATGTGTAATCTTTTCTATCCCCAGGTCCTGGTCTATCAACCAAGATATGGACAAATTATGTTAACATCTTTGTTGATTGGGCCTAAGAATACTACTTCTCCTCCTATACTGGCTTGTCGCTGACCTCTACAAGCATTTTAAATGTTGTGTTTCACCTACTCTAGTAATCTGCTACAGTAATGCCTACATTACTTTACTAACTTCCATCCACCTCTCAAATTCAGTGCTAAGGCATCTTCCACCACTCGTCCTTTTATGGACATAAACCTTTCTATGAACAACTCAGCACTTATACTGTCTGTGTATTACAAACACTGATTCACTTACAGTACAGTATATACATTACAGCTCCTTTCATCCTAAACATAAAAACTCTATCTGACTCTGACTTCATCATTTATGCAGCAACAGACCCAATTTCCAAAGCCTTTTGTGGAACTTTTGTGTTTTTCAGTTTGGAAATTGTTCCTTAACCGCAATTCATAACTGTAACTGTGTAACAGTATCAGTAACGCTATATAAAATGTAGTATTTGAAAATACATAGATTTTTAGCCTGGAAGGCTGTATTACTGTGAACATATACTGTTAAGTACACCGTGAGGTGCTTCTCTTTGTGAAGATGCCAATGATTTTTGCCTTCTTTAATTTTAAGAATATCGCAACAAAGAAAGTGTTGAAATCATCCCATCATTCTCGAACAAAGAACAAGCTACCTGGACCTAGACTCACAAAAACAATAATAAAATGAATTGCAGAATAATAAAAAAAATAGAACCCAAGGATCCTTCTTTTTTATCTCACTGCAAATAGCAATAAATAATTGTTAAAGATCAATCCAAGTAACCAGATGTTTAATTCAACCTCATACAGCATCTGTTGTTCTTAATAGGTCTATCCAGGAACTAGCTTCCTTTAAACATTAGCAGACAGGAAACAAAGAAAAGCTGTCTAAAGGCAGCTGGCTAGAACCCAGTATCAACAAGTCTGTTCACTACTGTTTCAGGGTGCTAGAATCTTGCAAAGCAAAGGAAGAGGTCATTCAAGAAGACATGGCAAGACTTCAAAGAAAATGAAGCTGCAGGAATAGGGAAAAGTGGGAATATATTTAAAAAGGGCAGTGAAAACTTGACAAAACTATTACATAGGCTTCTTTAAATACAGAATATTTTCACAAAGTGAAGGTAATAATAATAGTAATAATAATAATAATACTGTTAATTTATATATTGGCCTAAATTCTATCATCTTTATACATACCTCACAAGTCCTGAATGACACAAATATTTTTCTCTCTGATATTCTAATTTACAAAAAACCATTGTCTAGCCATTTAACATGTCCAATATGCATGTTTTGTCATATGTTATTCTATTTCAGTTGTACAAACAGACACTGGACCCCACCTCTCACACCTTTCCCTCTTACTCACCAACATAACTAAAACTGTTTTCCAGCCTCATTCTGATCCATGAGAAACTGAGTCATTTTTCCAGGAAGCTCTAATAGAGGACCTCTGGAGTTCAAAACCCAGAGGACAGTCTGTCACTTTTTAAGAAACGCTCTTCTGTTTGTGAGTCCCTGTAAAAGGTCAACAATCTTTCATCCTCGGGTTGCATAACTATGGTACTACCTTGTGAAATTCAACACAGCAGCAGTGGAGGTGGTCTATGTTTGTGGGTATGTGCTAAGCAAGCTCTACGCTTTTTTTCTGTGTACTTTCACTGGCTCTGCCACTGTAGAGTTATTGTGTAAAGCAAGCACAGACCTATACACTACAGCACTGATCTAAAGTTGGTTAAAAAAATCTTTCATGTATTGCAAACAATAAATAATTTACAGTAGTACATATTATTTTAAAGCTATATGTTCCCAGAGTACTTGAATATCATTCAGTAGAATATGCTTCTCAAGCATCATTAATGATTTGCCTGTCATTTTTTAAGTTACTGGTGTTGTCAGTCAAGATGCTACAAGGCCCAATACAATCAAATTAAAAACACAACAGCTGTAACAAAATTTACAACAGCACTTAGTATTTTAGATACTAAGATGTACTTGTGAACAAATGCTAGAAGAAGCAGTTTCATTACAGTGCACAAATCATTGTGGCGTGAGGTAATTAGAAAAATTTGAACGCACCAGTGTACACAGTACCAAACTTGTACGCTTTTAACGTTACCTATTTAAATGCATAGGGATTATGGGCTAAGAGAAATGAGGATGCAAGTGCAGGTCTGAACTGCACAGAGACCCGAGGAAGAGCTCCAGTGGCTCTTGAAGCCCCCCAGGGGTATCTGGTTTAACATTACGAAGGAAACGAGCAGTTCCACCCCTAATTCTCCCCTCCAGAACCGACAGGGGCATCCAGCCCCAGGGTGTTTCCCTGTAAAATGTCCGGAGAGGAAACGGCAGCCATTAATATTAACCAAAATGTTTCACATTTAAAACCATTTCACAAACCTTTTTTGTGCTGTTCCCAGTAATTACAGGATGATAAATCATATTTTCTGCATACTGGCCTTACATGAGAAAATGTTTGCAAAATAGGTATTCTGTAATTAAATTTACAGTTCTCAAAGGCTAGAAGGCTCTTACAAAATCCAATGAAACAGAGCTTAAACTTCAGGTTTTTTATCTGTACAACAGACTGTTCCTTCGCCTCATGAGTTAATGCATCTACAGAAGGCAAATATTTTATAGTTTTTGCATACATTATGCATACATGTATTCCTTTAATACGATATCAAGCTCAGTAAAAATGCATTTTCTTCATTACGAAGTGTATCTTCACTGTGGGAGGTGTAAGAAGGCAGTTTTGTAACTATGAAATCAATAAATCATAAAAGTGAAAAAATAAAATATCATAACAATAACTCTGTTCTTCTCATGTTGGAAGCATTATAATGCCTGTATATATTAAATAAGAGAAAGTACCCAATATGGACAATTACAGAAATCTGTTGGTAACACTGAGAGAAATGAACTATAATGCTGCTATTTGCATTTTATAATTAATCATAGTTATTTACTTATTCAAAGTGCTGCTATTAAAAATCTGCAAACTTTTAAATGAAAATATACTATGACTGTTCCCTGTCTACTATGACATTATAGACCAGATTCAGAATCATAAAGAATCTGAAAAGTTAGTCCAGAAAGTCTGCAAATTTTACTCATGACCCCTTTTGTGCAGATCAGGTTCTGAAACAGGGACAGCAGTCATTTCAAGGTGTTGTTGGCATTTGACCACGATGTTAGGTCTTTGTTTAGAAATCCATTCCTCACAGTACTTTATCAAGGGTATTATTTTTTTCAGAAAATGTATTAGTATGAGCTAAAAAAATAAACATTTTCAAACTGAGAAGAATTAAAGTGACAACTAAAGTCATCAGAATGACCACATTTATTGTTTCTAATATAAATATTACAAAGTAGTCCAGGTGGGTAGCTACGTCAGCATGCGTAGACTGCAAAGGAACAAATAATAGGTTTATCATAGGCTAACCATTGTGTTTTCTCTTTTCAGCATGGAATAAACCTATTACTTGTTCCTAAATATTACAAATTTAGGAATCTAGTTCTGTAAAGATCTGCATTGCTCCCATTTGACAATTTTCAATGCCTCATTTTTTGTCAGAGCTTCTGTGCAATTCTTTTGATGTTTGTCCTTCAATGCTATTTTTAAGTTACAGTTAAGTATTTCGGCTAAAGAAAGTGTCTGAAAAGTTTTTCTTTGTCAGATCTGCATTTTATGCATCCTGTGAAGCTAATTATTGTTGGAGATGTTAATAAAAATAATAATCCACCACCACCAGTGTTCAGCCCCACCTGGATGATGCAATAGCACCCATAGTGCACAAAGAATGCTCACCACACATCAGCTATCAATGAAGAGAAGAACAGAGCATTGAAGCAAGTCAAGAGATTATTAGGAGGCCATGATTAGTAAAAGACAGTGAGAAATTAGGCCAGGACACCTAATTTAATGACCACAGAGAGTCAGGACCTCAGTTTTACATCTCATCCAAAGGACAGCACCTGTTTACAGTACAGTTTCTCTGTCACTATACTGGGGCATTAGGACCCACACAGGCTGCAGGGTGAGCACCCCCTACCGGTCCCACTAACACCTCTTCCAGCAGCAGCCTTAGTTTTTCCCAGGAGGTCTCCCATCCAGGTAATGACCAGGCTCACGCCTGCTGAGCTTTTAGTGGGTTGTCAGTTTTGAGTTGTGAGGGCAATATGGCTGCTGGCATGTTATTTGAATAATGTCAGAGAAGAAAAAAAACATGAGTTATTAGCTCTACACCCTTAAATACACATTGTAGTATAGGATAACAAATATCATTTTTCTTCTCATAGGTGCTGTAAGACATGGAATGGAAAGGGAGGGGGTTTGTCTATCATCTCTTCTTTAACATTCTTATCAATCTAATTTTTGCCAAATTTCTTTACTTGCTGAAAAACTAACTTTGACCATCATGCAACTATGCTGAATAGGATATACAATAATTATAAATGAAAACTCCAACTACACCCTGAAAACTGACATCTACTATGAATCATACCTTATCCATTAATTGACAGACTTGAATATGTTACACAGAATCACTGCATTTAAACCTCATATCAGTATATGCTATTGGAAAACTTCCTGAGATGCTTATCTATTAAAAGCTTTTATTCAAAAAGATTGAATGTTCCCAAAGGCAGCTTTTTTTTTCAAATCCAGTACAAGGGTCTCCAAGTAGACGACTGTTACTTGGGGCTCACAATGGACAGTGCTTATTTGGTTGGGTTAGACTGAGGTTTAAGTTTCTTCAGTTTGTCACAGTAACAGCAACCTCTGAGCCCATGTGCTGTCACCAAGATCTGTGTTAAATCTTTGTCAGTTCAGTAGTAGGTGCCCTAAATATGCATGTGCCCTGGAGAACGTGACTACGTTGTCTATTAGGCAAAATGAACTGAAAGTGGTGTTACATGCGTCTGCTCCAAATTGGAGTTTATTAGAAGGAAAAGCACTGCCTTTTTAGAATCTTGCCAAATTCTCTCTTTTTTGAGGCAAGCTTGTCTAACCCTCACATGAACTGTCAAAGCATATTGTGCTCAGTATCATACTGTAGGTACTATAGCAGAATGAACCAGGCACACTAAACTCAAGCAGAACATATCCTGTCATATCTAATAAAAGCATACTGTCCATCATAAACAGATGAATTAAATTTGTCTCTTGCACTTTAAGAGTCCATCATTCATGAGTCCTTTTGAGACCAAACTGATATAACATTGTTTCCACTAGAGAAAACCAAAGAAAAAACATACTGTAACATACATCATTCTTTAGGATTTCTTCAGTCTTTATTCCAGTCAAACAAACAAGTTAAAAATGTTGATTTCTGTGTCAACTTCACTGTTGCCTTGAAGAAAACATTTGAAGGGACACAGCTGAGATTATGCTAAAGCCTTTAGAAAAGAAAAAAAATCAATTGAAAATGTTCTTGTGATTAACTAATACACACAAAAAATACTGTACATTTTCCAGTTCACAGAAATTCACAGATAACCTAGACCCTCCCTGTGCTGCCTCCTTTCTTTTGAAAATAACTTTAATTCTTCTGGAGCTATACAGTATAAGATTATTATGATGGAAACTTTTTAAAAGATGACCACTGTTGCCATAATAATAATCCACTATGTGTCTTCTTTGTCCACATACAATTTTGGAAAACCTTTTGTAGATTTGGTGTACCGATTGTTGATACCTGCTGGGATTCAATCACAGCTGCTTGTGATCAGAACAAACATATCATCATTTCCTAAACAGTGACAAACTCTTTTACAGCAATAAATGGGGTCTTCTGCCGCAGGATAAGTCTACACTGAGTTTCAAAGGCCTGATGTCACTTTTGTAACCTGCACAGGGCTTTTGAGCCTTTTTACATTCTACCCCTCTAAATTGGTCCTTCTCTGCAGCAACCTCAGTGACTGACAGACATCAGCCTATGAAATTGGAGTCATTGCATCAATGCCATTCCCCAGTCCTGTACCCGGAGGTTCACACCCAAGCTCTCAATTACCCACTTGAACCTTTGATTTCTAGGATTAACTTGAACTGTTTTGATGGTTTTAAGCTCTTAATCATGTTAAAATGTGCCTTTTAACTATTGTATGTAATAAATGACAAAACTCCAAACTTCTGAGTTGAAACAAAAAACCTTGCAAATGTTCCAGGCAACTTCTTAGTTCAATTATGTATCTAAGCTCAGCTGGAATGAAAGCCAGCAGGTTTGTGGGCCTTCAGGACCAGATAGTGGTAAATGGTCATCTGTCACTGGAGTATCATGCACTGTCTAGGTTTCAAGGAGGCAATGACTTTTCAGTGTGACTGAGCTCCGTTTCACTAGATTATAACCTAAGTATACTCTCTTAGCTGCATTTCCTTGAATTTGTTGAATGTGCTTTTAGAATTTAGCTTATATAGCCACAGTCAACTGAACATTATTTACATTTGGAGGTGAAATCCATTCATCCTGTTCATGTTTTATATTCACCTTTGAATGTTGATGTTTTGTTGGAGTGTTTTTGGGCAGCACAGTGGTTAGCATCGCTGCTTCACAGCACAGGGGCCCTGTGTTGAGGTCTGGACCTGGGGTGCTGTGTGGAGTTTGCATGTTCTCCCCATGTTTGTGTGGGTTTCCTCCAGGCCCTCTGGTTTCTTCCCACAGTTCAAAGACATGCTGGTAGGTTAATTGGCTTCTGGGACAAATGGCACGTGTGTGAGTGGTGTGTATGCCCTGCAATAGACTAGCATTCCATCCAGGATTTTGCCTTGTGCCTGTTGCTTGTATTGGATTAAGCAGTTAGAAAATGGATGTTTTTTTTCTATTGGGGACTCTGCTGGCAAAGAGTTTTGAACATTTTCACAGTTGTGATTAGTAATCCGAATATTGTATTTATATACTGTATGTATTTCAAGGGTAGTTTAAAAATGTAATTTTATGACATTTTGGCTTTGTTTGGCTGCAGCTGAGGTTCAATAATGGAACACTACAAAACCACCAACTTTAGAGTGAGAGGGTGAAAGAGCTTCTGGAAATTTGTTTTCTTAAAAAAAATAACACTTTCTGTCTTTATTCTTATTCTCTCATAATTTCTAAGTGAATGAAAGTACTAAAAAATAAACTGAATAATTTAATATGGATAAATCCGTTGCCCTGAAATAGTTTTTGGACTGTGCCATTCTCACACACAGTGCCATTGAATAAATAGCTCTAGAGAGACACAGCAGAGTGCCAAAGTCACAGCTACACAAATGAATTGGTCTAATAATTGCAGCTGGCTTATGCCATTAGTACAATCCATGCAAAGGTATATTACTAACAATTCAACACACAATATGAATGAAAACCAAGGCTCTCACACAGTGAAATGAAACATCTGCACTCAGGAAAGAAATTAATGAAAAATAAGATTAAAATAAGATTAAAGAAATAACAAATCATCATTTACCACTGAAAAATAGTAATAGTAAAGACACAGGTAAGAATAGAGTTAATCTGGGTCTGTGAAGATGCAGGAATAGATTTAGGGAAATTCCACTTCAGAAATAATAAATAATTGTCATACAGTATATGTAAGACATAGTTTCAGTATTTGTTAACAAATAAGTGAATTTTAGAAAAAGAAAATCCAAAGGCAACAGCTGGAGATTTGCAGCACAAACTGGCATTCACCGGTCAGAAAGTTGAGTACTCATATCCACTGTGAAATATGACAGAGGACCTATTATGTTTTGAGGATGTCTTGCATTTATGGGTCAAGAAGGACTTGATTAGCTTTAGCCAATACACACATTAAGATTTCAATGTGCTTTGTGCCCTTTTTAATTTGTCTAATTCTTGCATTAAATAGCAACATCTCTTTTGTTTTGATAATTAAAGATCAGAATAAAGCTATTAGCAGTAACAACATGCTTTACAACACCATGCTTAGAAGACGATTGGCAGACAAATGTTTCCCTTCTCTTTACATTATTTTGGGGTTGCAAGAGAATTGCCAGTGTATAATCGGGGTCCCACAGACACAAAAGAAGGTTGGGGTGCCCTGATCTCTGGTATCATATAAACCCATACTCAAACCTGACCATTACAGTTACAAACCATTACATTACAGTGAGAAAAAGCTTGTGAATCCTTTGGGGGTTCACAAACCCAAAATGGTTCCTGCAGTTATTTCTCCTGAAATGTGATCTGATTTTCTCTGTCATAATAGTATATAAACACAGTCTCATTAAACAAATAACACACAAACAATTGTACTTTTTATGTCTCGATTGAACACATTGTTTAAACATGTCTGTGCTGGAAAAATAATGTGCACCTTTAGATTTAGTACCTGGTGAAACCTCCTTTAGCAGCAATGACCTCAATCAAATGTTTCCTGTAGCTGCTGATCAGTCCTACAAACCATCAGCACCCTGAGGAGACAACACAACAGTCAAACCATGATTCTCCCTCCACCATACCTTTACTGAGATGAAGCTTTTGTATTTGTATGCAGTGTCTCATCTGGCCACAGAACATTGTTCCAGTAGCATTGTGGAAAATCCAGGTGCTATTGGGCAAACTTGAGGGTTTTTCTTTTTGGTGAGCAATGGTCTCCTCCGTGGTATCCTCGCATGCACAACACTCTTGTGGACTCATGAACACTGACATTAGCCAGTCATTAGAGACTTTGGCAGATCCTTAGCTGTTATTCTAGGATTTTAAATCACCTTCTTAAGCATTGTACAGGTAGCTCTTGCAGTGATTTTTGTTAGACATACAGTAGAAATGGTAATGACCTTCTTAAGGCCTAAGTCTTAAGAAATGCTTCTGTAACTCTTCCCAGCCTTATAAGTATCAACATCTCTAATTTTGAGGCCCTTTGAAACCTCTTTTGACCAGGGCATGTTTTACTTTGACAAATCTGTTTTGTGAAGAACAGACTATGTTGGTAACCTAACTTTGTGTGGTTTTTGATAGGGCAGGACACCTCAGACTCACACTTGAATGTCATCTCATTGATTGGAACTCCTGACTCTAATTACCCGCTGTAATAGAGGTCATTATCCTAGAGGTTCATACAGTATATTATTTCTCACATAGACAGTGAATGTTAAAACAATGTGTTCAATATACTGTAGACAATAAAAAGTACAATTGTTTGTGTGTTTATGTTTTATGTTTAATCAGATTGTGTTTTTCTATTATTATGATTTACATGAAGATTAGATCACACTTTAGGAGCAATTAATGCAGGAATACAGATGATTCCAAAGGGTTCACAAACTTTTTCTCGCAACTGTAGGTATTTAGCACCACTAGATTAATTAATGAGATAGGCTGTTCAGTTCCCTGTCGTGTGAAAAGTATAATTTAGAGTGGCCAACTGATCTAATTATGTTTGTCAGGAAGAGAGAGGAAACCAGAAGTCCTAAATATAACCCATGCAAAGTCCACACAGAAACACATCCCAGCCTGTAATGAAACTCAAGACTCAAGAACACTGAGGCACCAGCACTTACAAAGCCCTTTTCATCCCTAAGGATATCAACATATACTGTAAGATGGGACTTACAATAGCCACTGAACAGCCGCCCTCATCTGGATAATGTATGGCAACCATGATGTGCCAACAGCTCCATGCCTTGCAGACTGTGTATTGTCCTTAAGAAAGTAGTACTGGATTTATGTGCTGTAACAAACCTATATAGTCGAACTAAACATAGTTACAGTAAATGTATTTCTCCCTTAAACAAATCAAAACTACTTCTGTTTCTTGACAAAATCATATAACTTCCCTACTTATTTCCAACATGCGGAAGTAGATATTTTTGGTACTAAGTGTAAACTCAGTTTGTTTAAGCAGATTTATTTTGGAATTGAGCGCATTAGTGTATAACACTCCTATTCTCCTGCCATTCTCCTGTGACTTAAAAAATGAAGGTGACAGTACATCAGAAAAGCATGATGAACTGCTGATGATTCATTAACTGTGAAATATTATTCTAGAGAAAACAGAAGTATAATAAAAAAATATAAACAACAGAAAGATAACAGAGTATTTAAAATCTAAAAAGCTGCAGCAGATAAATAATTAGCCAGATGGAACAGATAGCAGCATTATAATAGCATTCATAGGCATTGCTGTTATTTTGAAATGAATAGAATTACACAAGAGGAGTACAGAGAAAAAAGGAGAACAAGGGCAAAGGATAATTAACAAATTGGTTGGATACATATCAAGCAATAACAATGGAGAAAACAGCTGTGTATGATCATTTTGCTCAATGTCCCAGAACATATGTGTTTCTTCTTTAGCTGTAATAGGGTAGGAGAAAGAAAATAATGACGATAAGCTTTTACTCTGTCATTTTATAATGTTCTGAAGTACATGTTTTTTCAAGAATATCGGAGACTAACAAACTGGGTGAAAATCAGGTCTTGTCACTATTCATAGACATTTGTTTCTTTCAATTATTATGCATGCGTTCAATAAGAAGCAAAAAGTCAACAAATATGGAAGTGGCTTATAAATATCAGGATGGGAGGCATATAATGAAACGTTTGCTGTTGTAAGTGCTGCTGGTGAACCAGTAGGTGGCACTCTTCCCTTTGGATCAGAAGTGCCAAACCAATGCCCAGGTATGGCAACATAAGATACTCTGTTGTAGGAGGTGCTCTCTGTAGGATGAGATGTTAAATCAACATCCTGAATACTTGGTCATTACAGATCCCCATGCACTTTTTTAAAATGCAGGGGTGCTGAACCCTCTGTTCTTGATAAATTCCACTCAGGGTTTCTACAGCCTGGAAGTCTCAAAAATACTTCCAACATTTAGGAATGCCCCTCCATAATTTGGGGAATATTGGCTATACAAACATTTTGCATAAACAACTTGTTAGAGTTCTTCAAACAAACAAACAAACAATAACAGTAATGGATGCAACAACACAGAGCATAAGATAATGTGTATTTAGATTTTCAGAGGACTTCCCAGATAAAAGACTAATATTCAAATTACATGTAGTATGTAATCATCCACATCCGGGGAAGTGCATATGTTTGGACTGAGAATTTGTTTACTATAGAGTGCATATGTGGGGTGATATAACCAGTGGTGTACCACAGAGATCTGTATTCGGACCACTGCTCATTATAATTTATATGAATTTTCTAGATTCTAGCATTGTTAGTAAACTAGATTAGCCAGATTAGTAATGATTGGTAAATGCTTGATGATTTGTAAATGTGGTTGAAGCAGCAAATGAAATTCAATAAGATTCAGATAAATGTGCTAGACTGAATAAACACCTGGTAGATGACAGGGTTTTACAGGTAGGTAGCCAAGATCATAAACTATAAATGCAAATGGGAACCATTGAGATAACAAGGGCTATTTTTTGAACTTTTAGAATATTCTTTGCAATTGCCAGATACATTCCAGGGCTTGGGGGAATGTACTATACTGACAGGCAAAAAGAAACTTTTGTAATCTTGGACAGATAAAATGAAAAAAGAACCTTATCTACTCTTAGTATTCAAAATCCATAAAGGCCCTGACAGAGTCAACCCAGTGTGAACAGTGAAACACAAGTGAAAAAATATGTGGAAGGGCATTTAAACCAAGAACAGGAGGCTCTCCTTTATGCAAAGGGTTGTGGGAGTGTGTAACAAGCTGCCCAGCAATGTTGTTGAAACTGATACCCTGGCTTTTTTCAAGAAACAATGGGATGAGATTCTTGTATCAATTAGGTACTAAATACCAAATGGGCTAGATGTGCAAAAGACCTACTCTCATTTGTAAATGTTTTAAAATTGACCCTTAAATCAATGGATGAACCATGTTCTCACTTTTCCACCTGATTCAATGTGTAGTGGGTCAGCTAGCACATAATTGCTGGTGTCCATTAACAAAGCAGGGGCTGCAGTGGGCCTTCTATGACACACGAAACAATCGGGGATTTACGATCGATTAATTTGTTTTTTAATTAAATTTCCTAACATCCCATTCCATTGCAATTTGAAAATCATATAAAGTATAGTTCTGGCTATATACAGTAGTTGATTTTCAAAACAAAACTTTCCTTGAAGCTAAGCTCCATTAAATTAAAATTTCTAATGGTAAATGCATTTGGTTACGCATGTAAATACTGTAAGAATTTTACATTCACACATTTTTAGGAGATTTTTTTAGAACAATCACTGCTCACATCTTTTCATTTGCAACCCAACTGGTAGGAGCCACTAGGGAAAACAACGTTGTAAACCTCTGCCTTTGTTTATTGAACTGATCGTCAGCCTTATCAGGTTACAAAGCACCTGTATTTAGAGTGGGTAGTTCTGCGGCACTCTCTAAAACTTTCAGTCCAGTTCACTATAATAAAGTTTGGTCTATGTTGTCTCTACTAAGTTCTTGTACATTTCCTGGAATGTCTGTAACTTCGAACTGTTCTCACCAATAACACTTTGTCCCTCATTGTATAAGATCATAGTCCTGTGGAGGGATTACATACAGTTTAAGATAATTTATTTCAAAATTAGGGAGTTATTCTCAAATGACTTATATTTTGATGGTGGCAGCATGTCGGTGTAGCGGTTAGCATTGTAGCCTCGCTGCGCTAGGCAAACTGGCAGGTTAATTGGCCCCTGGGAGTGTACATGATTGTGTCTGTGTCTGTGTGTGCCCTGTGACGGACTGACATCCCATCCCAAGTGTGTCTAGCCTCGTGCCTGCTGTTGCTGGGATAGACTCCGGCTCGCCCTGTGACCCTGTATTGGATAAAACAGTTAGAAAATGGATGGCTGTGGCAAATGGTTTTAATCTTTCAAAATTATACTACTTTTATAGTATAAATTATACTACGTTTTATAAACAACTTTTGGGGTTCCTTTTATCTGGTGTAATCATGCAATTGGATGTAGTACAAAACGACACTGGTTTATGGTTTATGACACCGGTTACTGGTTTATGGTTATACAGTATGTTTTGTTTGTGTAGCAGCAACTTAAAAATGTTTGAATTCCACTTGAAATGCTTGATTTTCGCAATAGCTTCTGGAAAATAGCTGCCCTGAAAAGCTACAAAGTGTATGACATTAATCATTTTACCTCAGAAACCCAGGGTTCTGTAAGATCTGAACAGAAGGAAGATACTAATAATGAATATAATAATAAAGTATGCCATTATGTAGCATGTTCATCTCAAGAGAACCCAAACTGCTTGACATATTGAAGGCATCTACTTCATCTACCACATAACCAATTTAATTAAGAGGGAATTTTAGGAAAACAGGTTTTCCAAGCACAGATTGGAAAGGCAAAGAGGTTAACAGGCCTAATCCATATAGTGAATTGGAATCTGGAAACCAAGCGGTCCATTGAGAGTCTCATCCTAAGGACAGCATCTCATACATCACTTTGTCCCTAGTCACCACACTGGAGCATTAGTTTGGAAAATCTAGTCCAGAGGGATGAGTACAGATGCAGCCATTCAAAGTGCGCGGTACAGACACCGCGGTACAGATACCGCAGGTATGATGACACGGGATACCGCGGTGCGTGATTGGTTGACCGACAGGGGCACTCGTGGTCCGTTGGTCTGTCGTAGAAAGACTTACTGTAAACGTCTTTACTGTGCCCGTTGTAGATATTGAATTTTACCACTGAAGGGAAATCTTAGTAGCTGAGCATAAAAAGAATAGGAGCATACTGTAACGCGTGTGAAGGCCATAAACGATATTAATTTTGGAACATAAACATACAGTATATAGCTGGTCTTGGTACTTTAAAGAAAAAAATACACACCGGTATTCCATTTCTCCCTAAACATTGTAAGCTTCGAAGTCTTTAACTAACGTGATACCGGAGTCAACAAGCATACTTTTAGAATTTGATTAAAAGGGAATATAATATGGAATCGCGTATCTCAAGAATTTAATAACGGTATGATTATATCCGTGTACTGCGGCAGGGCTGTGTAGGGCTGTTTCGCCTGCCTGATCATGCGAGCTCTCTTGTAGCCTACTGGTCTAGGTGCGTGACTACCAACTGGTAGGTTGTGTGTTCGAATCCAGCTGGTGCTGGACTTTTATTTTAACAAACATTTCTTCGAAAAAATAGGTAAGCGATATTATGGACAATCAGTTGACAAATCCATTTCCTTTTTCTGATCACTCGCTTTCTGGCTACACATCTCACCTGTCCTGTTCTTTGTTTTCCTGGTTTGCTGATTATGCCTGCTGCGGTCCACTCCTACCCTCACACCTAAAGAAAACTATTTTAAATTTCTTGGCGCAGTTCATTAACCCTTGTATGTGCTGTCCGCGCCCAAAATGCAATTTTAAGAAAGTCAAAAACCGTGCTCAAATGCAATTTTCAAAGTGCAATGAAATACAATATTGTTGTTGCTGCTGTTCTGGTTGTTTTTATCCCGTAAAGCGTTTTGAGAAGCCACCTTTAAAGGCGATATATGTTGTAGAACCGCTGATTCTTATGGAATGTGTTCCGCAGGAGATTCAAATTTTTATTTATTTTTTAATCGCGTATCTAAGGAAATCTCAGTATAACTTTGTTCATGAACAAACAGTGGCATGTTACATTGTCACGAAACGATCAACCACAAGGACAGTAAAAAAGAAAGCGGTAAGACGGAAAAAAAGAAAAGTTTATTTTGACTTCTGTTCCGCGACTGATGAATACTACTGTGTGACTTTATTTCTTACATGAATTATGTTATTTTGCCACAGGCCGTGGGTCTCTGCTCTCGGCCACTGGCCAGGGTGCCAACCTGTAGAAGCAGCACCTGTATGGAGACATTTCGGCAGCAGCGGGAGCAGTACGATGCATTACTGGGGAGGACTGGGAGGCTAGAGACACTCCTGAAAATGCAGAGGAAGGAGACAGTATGTTCCAGCAGTCAAACAGTTGAGCAGCTGTCTCCTGAAAAGTGCCTCTCCCCGCCGCGCAGGTTGCAATGCCTGGCGGAAGCTCTGCCCCCCGCAGAACACACACCGCCTCAGGACACTCCATCCCGGCCTCTCAGTTCACCAGTGGGACGAATAATTCTCCCAGATGTCCAACTGCTACCCATCACCCAGGAGATGGAGGGGGGGTTGTACTTGCAGTGCATCGGCATAGACGGGAAAGCAAGAGCCGACCGCTATGCCGCCCTCGTGTTTCAAAATCTTGTGACTTTTGAAATTTACTGGGGGTGGACCACGTCTGTAAATTTTGATGGGTCCAGAGGCAAAAGTGCCTTGCCTTGCAATCTCCGGGAAACCATTAGTACGATGGTGAATTGGAGATTCTCAACCCTTGCTGCGTACGACTGGAAAAGAATTCGTGATCGGATCAACGAAATGCTTCGTAGGAGGAGGCGGTCTTTTCCTCTTGTCTAACAGTCTGTCCACAAACAAAACATTCCTGTTAGACAAGAGGAATTGAAAAAAAAACAATGTTGTCAATGAAAACCGGTGTGTGTGTCTCTCCCTGCTGGATGTCCCTCTCACAAACTGCTGAATGAATAAAATAATTTTATTGAAAACGAGTTTGCGATTGTCTGGTCTTTAAATTCTGGAGATACGCGATTCCATATTATATTCCCTTTTAATCAAATTCTAAAAGTATGCTTGTTGACTCCGGTATCGCGTTAGTTAAAGACTTCGATGCTTAAAATGTTTAGGGAGAAATGGAATACTGGTGTGTATGTTTTCTTTAAAGTACCGAGACCAGCCATATACTGTATGTTTAAGTTCCAAAATTAATATCGTTTATGGGCTTCACACGCATTGCAGTATGCTCAGGCACTAAGTAAAAGGAGATGCTTCGTATTGCTTGACTAATTTTAAAAACTAAGTTATAAATGCAGGCGCTGCTCTGGTGCGTCGGCTCCTACACAGTGCCTGTCTGCTGTAAGCGTTACAATATACATACCCAACACTGCTTGTACCCATCTGTCATGCAAATAAAACACCTTGAATTGAATTGAATTGAGGGGAGAAGGGGGGGATACTAAAGCCAATACTGGCTCAATGGGCTTTGACGTGCTAATGCGTTGGTTTAACAGTCCGGGTGTGGCAGGCTTCCAATGTCAACTCGATTGGAAGACAATGAACGTATTTTAGCTCTAAATGAATTAATAGCAAACATGGTTTACATAAAATACATTTTTCCAAGAAAGTTTATAATAATACGATCTATAGTTGAAATCTGAGCCTACTTTAAAAATAAAGGAAAAGCATTTTCAGAGAGCAATCACGCTGTGTTTATGTAGAAAAAGCGATTAGGTTTATGAGCAATCTAATTACCTAATCGCTTAAAACGCTATATAAAATAAAGTTTATTTAGAGATGAATGATCAGTGTGGTAGTTTAAATAATGTGAGTCAGGAAACTAACACAGCGCCACCGGATTTAATAACGCAATAAAAACGCTATAAAATAATGTGACACAGTACAGCACAGTACAATAATACTGACCATGACTTTAGAAGCATAAATTACCTTACACTCAATTTAAACACAAGCTGTCTTTCTGTATGAACCTCTAAGCTGGTTCATACAGAAAATGTAGAAATGCATTAGCCTGATTATGATTAAAAACACATAATTAAACACGCGTTTGCGATTTAAATCAGAACACGATTTAAATCAATATAAATGTTTATATTGTAACGCATACTGTCCAGCCTCCATTTCTCTATAAAAATTTACTGTTGCACACACACACACAATAGAAGCAGGAACCGCTGTCAGAAGGGAAGTTTTGTTCAAAATATCGCAAATATCGATCATGTTGCGATATTTTGAAATATAAAAGTCAACTGATTGTCCATAATATCGCTTACCTATTTTTTCGAAGAAATGTTTGTTAAAATAAAAGTCCAGCACCAGCTGGATTTGAACACACAACCTGCCAGCTGGTAGTCATGCACCTAGACCAGTAGGCTACAAGAGAGCTCGCATGACCAGGCAGGCGAAACAGCCCTACACAGCCCTGCCGCAGTACACGGATATAATCATACCGTTATTAAATTCTTGAGATACGCGATTCCATATTATATTCCCTTTTAATCAAATTCTAAAAGTATGCTTGTTGACTCCGGTATCACGTTAGTTAAAGACTTCGAAGCTTACAATGTTTAGGGAGAAATGGAATACCGGTGTGTATTTTTCCTTGTGATATTTTAAGCTCTAGTTGAATGATAGGTGTCGCATTTTAAATCATTTTCGTAGCTAGAAATTATGAAACGCCCTGTTAAAAGCAAGGAAGTTTTTATGCCCGTTGAAGTAAAACAAAATGCCTGACAAAGTATGGCTTGGACAGATTCCAAGTGCTTGTACAAATGTGCTAAAGAAATTATACTTTGAGTATACAGCTTGTCCAAAGTCATCCATTATTAATACTATTAGTAATATCTTCAGTAAAGGCTTTGATATTTCTGATAAAGGTAGGTTGTGTACTTTTGTCCAACTGAGCAATCTTGCTTTCATAAAATATACCAACATTTTAATGACTGATGATTAACATGCTGTAATACACAGTTCAAAATTAAAGGCTCAAATGCTGTACATGAGAGGTTAAGCTCCCCCTGGCGGTTTTACAAGGCGACGCCGGATAGTTAACCACGTGACACCACGTTAACTGCGTCATACCGCGTGATACTGTGACACGCCCACCGGGGTATGCCGCGAAATACCTCACGCATTTTGAATGGCTGCATCTGTACCATATCATGGTCTACCATATACTGTATTTATGGTATATTTACACTATATAGACCATATACTGGTTTTTATCATGTTTATCAATACATTAAAACATGCCTACTATGAGCCAATCAAATTTCTGATTTTTTTAATAATGATACGTTTGTATATGTTGCAACATACAACGCCTTCTAAAAGTTTTCAGAACCTTCTTCTGGTGTTTCATTTTGTGAAATTACAAAGTAATGCATGCACATTTTTTTAAATGTAATATTTTAATTCAAAACCTAAGTGTACAAACTAATGTCTTCTTAGTGTAAGATAAGCAACAGAAAATGCCAGGGAAAACTCAAGAAAAAAATAAGAAATGTTGATTGCATAAGCATTCAGACTCGTGACCACAATATTTGGTGGAATATTGAAGGTCACATTCTCAATGCATAAATATTACCCAGAATATGGAGCTGCTGGGGCAAATATATTGCTCTAGGGTAGACTTCTGGCATTAATTAAGACAAATAATCTCAACTGTAGTCACCACATTAGGGTTCTTAGAAAAAATATTTTCACCAATCCCTAAGCAACTACTACATGATACAAAAATATAGCAGAGGGTAAGAAATCCTCTATAATTCAACAATTTTCATTACCAATGCCAGCAGAGAAGGGACAAGCTTTTTAGTGTTAGAAAAAGTATTATAAAATAGTTTAAATAATGTAGCACTAGGCACCCTACTCCTTTAGACAACAACGTTTTTTGTCTTCTTAAGTTGATTTGTTCTTTCTATTTTATATGATTTCAATTCTTTCTATAATTGTATTATAATTTTCAGTATTTTACATTTAAGAGGTAATGATAGATAATTATTATTATAATTAATTCATGTGTAACTGGGTAACCTTTACCTAATTTACACTTTATTCACACATTTTGGTTCCCATTTATATACCTGGGATTACTGAAGGTACTTTACTCAAGGTTCATAATTATGTTCTTATGTATAGGTAAGACCTACCCACCTGGAATTTGAACAAAATCTTTAGCTTAAGGGTATAGATTCCTATCTACTATTCCCCTTTCCTTCCCTAATAATAATAACTTCCTTACATTTATATAGTGCTTTTCTGTCCATGAGGATTCTATATAATGGCACTCCTCTCTACCATCACCAATGTGTAGTACCCACCTGGATGATGCATTGACCCTGCAGCTGTAAGGCTGAGAAACTGGATTCTTTTAAATTACATTTAATTCCAGTTTCTGTATAGACTAGTTGATATCTCCAAATTGACATTCCAAAGGCTAACTTTCTCTTCATTGTGATTTGCCTCCCTTTTTCCTGCATGCTGTCAGAAAGCAGTTCACATCAAGTGATGGTATCAGTTAGAGTTTCAAGATCAGGAGAAGTAGCTGTGTGTGATATTCCAAGATTATGACATATGAATTACATAGCTCAACTCTGAGAAAGTCTGGATTGAATTTGTTACTGTAAATGTCAGGCTAAGCAACTTTTCTAGACCCTGCTCCTGACCGCAGATTAGCAGTGCTCATGTTTTTCTTTAAAAGGAGAACATCACAATTTTTTTATCAGCCAAAGAGTCCTGCATTGGTTAAGCAACAGAAGATAACATAACTTAGTGCATATAAAATATACTGAGGGACATTCAAATGCAAAAATATATTGGAAGAATTAGTTGAGGTTTAATACTTCTTAATCTTTAGGCACTATCTTAATATAGTATAAATTTTAGACAGAAATAAAGTTTTATATCTGATATAAGGATAAATTAAAAGTACTATAAAAATATCAAACACAAAGTTCCAGAACATATTTTCACAAATGATTACATTTCAGATAACACAGCTTACTAACGTGAAGAGAATATTTTGTGTAAGAATAAAATATACGAATCAATTCCCCTACTGTTTCTCAATAAATAGTCGATTCAGAAAAAAATAATATACTCAGTTTTCAATGATACATAATAGACAATATGTAAACAACTTCAGCCAAACAGAAGTGGAGATATTATAGTGCTTGCCTGAGTAGAAACCCTAGGACCTACAGTAGGACAAATGGAATTATCAATGTTTGGTGATAAACTAATAGAAAGCTTGCTTGCAGTTGCTTGCTTGTTTTTGATTTGCTTGGTTGTACTGATTTGCTCAGTTGCTTCTTTAAAACTTTACTAATCACTGTACACAAATGTTTCCAGATGAAACTCACTAAAGAACATGCAGGGAGACCTCAGACAGACATTTAAAAATGCAACAAACAATATTTTGAAATGTGTTTTTTTTAATCAACCAAAGAATGTTTCACTTAAATGTGGTATGGCTTTCAGATTCCTCAGATAATTGCTAATTTAAAAAAAAAAGGTTTCACATAATGGTTTTCATTTTCCAAGAGGTTTTGGTTGTATTAAACGTACAGGTATATTCATGCTAATTGTACCAACTGTTGGGCTATAACAAAAGGTATGAATATATGTTAACTCAAGATGTAATGTGCAACAGAAATAATTAAATGTTTAGCTGAAGTAGACTTTAAGGCTTCTCATACCTGTATAGGCTCTTGTGTTAGTCTCATGGGTCCAATCCACTCCTCTGTAGCAGATACCTTTAAAAATACAACAGAAGGCGAAACATGAAAAGCCTGCTCTTAATGCATAAACATCAAAAGCAGAGGTATAAAGACCCTACCAAAGCCTGCTCCTTTGCAAACTCATCATTTGTAGTGCCTTAATGAAGCTTTTCAGTTTAGATTTAAATGCAGTATACTTAACCAGCAATTTTCTTCAGTAAAAAAAATGTGGATCATGAGATCATGAGATCTGTAGACAGACAAGGTGATGCCTTAACCTCTATGCCTCTGGTGTTCAATCACAGTAATCAATACAAAATACTGCACAGCAAGGAAAGGTCTGAATGTCATGTAGTGAGCACATCTTTCTGTATGCATGTGAAGCCCCCAAGGCAGCATCCTGCCTTACATGATGTAAAGCCTAACATTGACGTCTTCAGTGGCATGCGTCACTAAAATTGGAATTTATCTCCTCAAGTAATCTCATGTAGTGATATATAGATGTCACCACATGCTTTTACACCAGTCGCCTGTTACTTATCCATTATGAGTGTTTACTCCAAAATGAAAAGACAATTTTGGTGTCAAAAATAATAGTTTGGAATGGCAAAAAGGTTTTATGTTGTTGAACACAAATGTTTGCTACATTAATGCTAAATGGCTTGGTTTAAACAAATGTTACACAGTCTTCTTGTCATTGCTTCATGAAAAAGATATTACTGCTGTGCCATCAGTCTGGAGAAGGCCAGGTGCATTACATGGCTTAAGGACAAGTCCTGACTGACACTGATACATTGATAGTCCAAGGAAACCTTTGTTTTGTTTCATGTTTGGCAATAAAAAAAAACATGAAGGAACCAGAGATTCTAAGATATAAAAATCCTTAAAAGTACTGACAAAGTCAACCCAGTGAACTCTTCGGAATAAACCAGATGACAATAGTGGAAACTATGAGGAAGTGTGTTTCAAACCTGGAACAGGAGGCACTTCTTTACCTTAAATGTTATGGGAGTATGGAACAAGCTACCTAGCTATGTTGTTGAAGGTGGTATCCTGGCTTCTTTCAAGAAACAGTACCATTTGTACATCGTAGTGTAGAATGAAACTAGGGATAATTTGCCTTAAGCACTGGTTGCTTATTTATTTGTTTATTCAATCACTGTAACAGTTATAAGTCTTTTTATATTAGAGATCTTCTACTAATCCCCAAAACTGACAAATAATACTCATATCGACAACATTTTTTCCTATTACTCATCTTTTTTTTAACAGGTTATAATATAATAAGATGGGCTGACCATATGAAAAATTATAATAATGTTTGGAAAAACATGAGAACATTTGTAATCTCAGGAAAAATAATTGTGGGCTCACAAGAAAGAGTCTCTTTGAAAGATTTGTTGTATTTTGCATTTCTAATACTTTCCATGGAATAAAAACCACTATGTTCTTTATTAAATCAAAATCAATAACTGGCTTTGTGAATTAAAAAAAATCCCAGAAATCATTCAAATCCAGAAGCTGTGGATTTAGATTTCATATGATGAAATGTGATCCAAATTTCCTCCTTAAGTCTCCAATTGAAACAGGTAGCTAGTGAGTTAACAATTGATTCATTCAACGTTCTTCAGGACTCGGAGCCCTGAAGTGCCAGGAGAAACCACAGATTTCATTGACCCGGACTTCACTTCTTTCTTGTCCTAACTCTTCTATGACAACAAGCCTAATTTCACAGCTTCACAGAGAAGCAATAGCATTGTACATAGCTAATTTCAGATGAAAGAACACTCTCTGGCAAGCATTTAGTCAGGCGTTCACTTTCTTTTTTCTTCCTTATTCTAATGGAATTCTGATCAACTCAGATCTCCTCTTCTAAGAAAAGCAATGTACACCTAACATATTGCTTGTTAATATTGTAGGTTTTTAAACCTGTTTTATGAAAAAGGTTATCAGTCCAACATAAAAGACTATAGAGAACAGAGAGAAAATGACTGATTTTAGTTGTCCACTGAACAGGGAGGGATAATTTAGAATAGCCAGTAATTCCTAGTCTGTCTTTGCTAGGTGGAAGGGCACCATAGCACTTGGTAAAAACCCATACAATCCAGAATCAAACTCAGGACTCAGTAGCAGTACTGTCTACCAGGCCACTATGCCATCCTAAAAAATACTACAGTATCTCTTCGTGTCTTAACAGTATGATGTAAGAAGAAATGTTTAGGGTTGTGAAACTTATCATTTTAAAGGAATAAGACCTCTGTTACTCAGCACACTGTGCAGGTGCAGTAATTGTTATTATATTTTTGACATTATCAATTTATTATTCTACATATACTGTATTTACTTCATAGATACACCCCGATCAGCAGTTTTGCTCATAACTTTCTGCGACCAATTTTATCTTCAATCAATTGTTCCAATACAGACGTTCCCTCTGCTCTGATTTATTCAAATCAGAAACCATTCAGTTCCTTTTCACAGGGTACATTTCTATACACTTAAAAGCATAAAGAAACATTTTTTCTCACACAAGAACTTCATTATTTCAGCTTTAAAACTTATTTTTGTCAGAAAGCAAAGTGATTTACGATTTTCAAATTTCTCCACAGGAAACTGTGAACTGCTTAAAATGTTGATTACAAATGGAAATTATCTATCGGCAATAATTTGATCAAATGTATCTGTTTATTTTGCTTGTGCACTGATAACCACATCTATTTGGCAATGAAACTATGGAATTCAGAGGACAAGGTCAGTATATTTTCATTTGTTAAACTGCAAACAATGACTAACATGCTAGCGTCTGAGATAAAAAAAAATGAAACCACATTTACATTCTTAAAAGTATTATTTATGAAATCCTTTAATTCAGTTTGGGGTTTGTTTTACATAACACATGTATGTACAGTAGATACTCTAAAGTGGCCATGAGATGTGTTTTAAGAAAAGTAAAGGTTTCAGTCAAAACAAGCAACAACTTTCCAAGTACAAAACAAAAAATACTGGGTAGAAAAACAAAAAAGAAATAAAACCACAATGAAAAAAATATATTAATTATATTACACCTTTCACATTTTGGCTGTTAATTCCACAATTGTACAACTGCCACTTGCTTGATTGAGGTTTCCTCATTGCACTGCTTTTATACAGTGTAGAGCATACATGATGTAAACAAAAAAAAAACAAGATGTGGTGGTACACAGGACTATTTATTACTTAGTTTACTTTGGGATTATAATGTGTTATTTGCATACCACGCATTAGATCAAATGTACCACATTACATGTTCCTCTAACTGTAGGGGAACGTTTCCATATCAGGACTATTTCCTCTTTGTCCTTGACTACCCCTGAACATTCCTTTTCAAGACATGCACAGCTCAGCTTTGGTCTTGACAAGCTAAATGTCATGTGCCCCTTACTGAATAGATCACATCCACGAAGGCTTGTTTCTGTACAGTGGAGAGAGGGTAAATGTTCTCTTATTAATACAGTGACATAAACCTCTACATTTAGCTTAGCTGCATGTTGGTAACAAAGCCCTAATCCTATGTAAAGCCTGAACCATACCTCTAACCCAGACTCTTTAAAGCACCACCAACTGAACATCTGGAAGTAGTTGCAATACTGGTCCAATTAATCCAGCAATTAACTAATTCAGGACAAGAGCCCAACTGGACTGCAAACCTGTAAACACACCACATCTGCCCTAACTCGAGAGATTTTTTCCAGAAGGTGGCTTGTACCATCTATAATACTTCCACGTAACTTATATTATTATTACCATATAATTGTAACAGTATTATTGTCCATTTATGATGTGTACTTCTGAAACCCTAAAGTATAATGAATTTTAAAATATGGCTACTATATTTTGTGCATTTACGAGTTATCTTCAATCAGATTATATTCTGGATGCTTCTGCTCATTCTAAAAAAAATGCACCAGTCAGCTCTGTGTTCATGCGGACTGAACATCAAAGCTTAAGAAAAAGAGAAGAGCATGTGTTTCTGTCAAAAATGAAACTTTATGACTAAGCTGTTACCATGCTTCCAAGTATATACCTACTCACCCATTAGCATGAGTCAATCACGAGCAGAACGGAAAGAAAAACTGAAGGCTCCTGTGCTTGAGCAGCTTTTAAGGAGCACTTACTAGCAAAAAAATAGGTTCAACTTTTAAACAGAGTATATCCCCTAATATATTACAGAAAAAAGCATAATATAATAAAATATGTAACAAACCAACACAGCTTGTTAAAAGAAAGTTAAGAAGTGTCAATTTAAGACCATTTAAACATCATGATTGTAGACTGTTTTCTTTAAACTTAAATTTTATTGAAAACATACTGTAATAGCATTATATCACTATAGGAGTTTCATATACCCATTATATTCGAAGGTATTTGCACCAAACGGCTTATATTTATGACAAGTACCTGAAGTCCAAGAAAAACATTTAAATAGAGTGACAAATAAGTTTTGACTTTCTAGGTTTAATTAAACCATGTTAAGATCTAATTATGAAATAAATGTATTAATGTATTCAAGTGGCATGTTCTTTGTTAAGCCAACAAAAATACCATTTACAATATTTTTCTAGTCAATGGTTATCTTGTAATACGATAGAATTAAAAAAAAATATTAACTATGAAACTCGGTTTTCCATCCATCCATCCCTTTTCCAGACCTTGTCGTTCAATTCAGGGTTGTGGGAGAGCCAGAGTCTATCCTAGCAAGCAACACAAGCACAAGGTCAGGATAAACCCTGTACAGTGCAGTTGTACAGTCCCAGTCCATCACAGGGCACACACAGACACAAACATGGACACACTCACACCAGGGCCAATTTTCCAAGAAGTCACTTAACCTCCCAATATGTCGTTGGACCGCAGGAATAAACTGGAGCGCCCAGAGGAAACCTATGTGAGAGAGAGAACATGCACACTCCACATAGACAGCAGCCCAGGTCTAAAATGAAAACTGGGCATCAGCAGAGGCAGCAATGCTAACCACGGTGCCAAAAACTGTTTTCTCTATTTGGAATTCACATAATTAACCTTTTTGGATTAATTTAAGCTAACGACAATGACAAACCAAAGACAGAAACATTAGTGTACTTAAAGCAATTATACCCTTTTCAGAGAAACATTGGTGATCAAATATCATCATCTACACCACAGCAGATTTCAAGTGAATTCTTTATAGTTTCTGGGAACCCAGTTTTATTCTATGAAGAACTATTTAACAGCCTTGGGGGTTTATGAGACACATAAACTGAACAATTTAAACTCCCTGTAATCAATTTTAATAAAACTGTTTCTTAAAATCCATGTTGCTACAATGACATGTCACACTAACTTGAATAGCAGATGTTTACCTACTATTCTCCTAACTTCCCCCCACCCCCAACTTTGGAAAGATGTTTTGATCTCAAATGCTATCTCCTGTTTATGTATTTTAATATAAGCACACCAAATTATAAAGAGGCTTTGTTAATTTTCCCCACTTCAATAAAATACAGTCATTCTTACATAACATCTCTGCATCAGAGTTGTCATGTGGTTTTTTTAGAACATAATAATGAATCAGAACAATTTAGCCATTATATCTATGGAGCAAACAAGAGTGCTTTCATGGATATACAACCGTTCAATGATAAAATACCTTAAATTGAGAGATTACCGTTGCTTTGATGACTTTCATGCTAATATTTTAGACAGTGTGACTATAAGTCCATAATATATCATTAAGTGCCACAAAATCCTAGTCCAAAGTTTTTCCTTTGATACATTCTTTCCCTATCTGTCCAAATGTTAAATTTACTGGTCAATACAGTATACAGCATTAGCATTATAATCTACTGGAATAGCTTTAAAAAAAAAGGAAAATCTGTATATTAAAAGGAAAAGGAAATTATTGTAAAACAGCCCCTGACTTACATCTTTATCTTATATTTTAAGGAAGCAAAATAGATTTGTATTCTAATCTATTTTGTACTGAAATAGAAAAGATTAACAATGCTCCTTGTTTAATGAAATCGAATCTAATTTGAGTGTGATATTTTAAAATACTTTAAAAACACAACTGCCAAAAATCAGTTGTTAGCACAGTATGTTGAGTGGCTGCACAAAATATTAGAGCTCACATTCCCTATTTCTTCCCTTTGTATCCTACTGAGTACTAAATTACAAAACCATGGGATAGCAAATGGCATAGTTTGTGTGTTTCTGTGTTTATTGGGCTGTGCTTCACCATGCAGTATAACAATGACCTGAAAACATGCAGGCAATAGCCAAGATGTTCACCAGGAGAAAAAAGTGAAATACTGTATAAATCGTATGATTTTAAATTTATATGCAGTATATTTATCTATATATTTATATTTAACATTTACAGTCAGGATATACCAAAAACAGAGAAGAAAACAAAGGCTTCGCAAATAATCTCAAACTTGAAAATTATTAAATAAAAGTTTTGTGAGCTCAATGGGATGCTGCCTTCATATTGGTATTGTCTCAAAGGTTTAATGCAACAAAATGCTGACCTTTACACTCTAAAATGCACATGAACCCTTCTCAATACATACTTCTCACTCAGTTTAGCAGAAAGTGTATTTTTGTTGTAGTAGGATCAAATATAGGCGTGGAATTACTCAAATTAAAATGTATATTGTATATATAATATATATGGTACATATATATGTATGGCTTTTAATTAATAGAACACATTTCAGTACAGTATGTTCCTTATTCATGCCATTACCAGAAAAAAATAATAAGTCCTCAAATGAAAGGTGCAAAACAAAATACATATTGTCAGTATGTTTCTTTTCACCTTTGACAGAAATGACTTCTTGAGAGTAGGTTTATCAACATAAAACTTACTCTTTTACTCAGCACAGGTGCCCAATTACTGGAAATGACCACGGAAACCCAACTTCTCTGTTTGTATTTCTCTATGGGAGACTAAATTCCATCCTAAATAGTTTGTTATCTGTTTTACATCTAACAAAACAGATTGGGCAGAAACACAAGCCAGTAATTACCTTCAAGAATACTGAAAAACCAATATATAATGATAAGTAGTTACTCAAATATTTAAAATATATAAAAATACATATTTTTTATATATGTATTTTTGTATTATATGTATGTATTTTATATATGTATTTTTGTATATTTTTATATATTCAAATATATAAAAAAGGTTTAACAGAAAAACAAGTTAAAATTGCACAATGGTAAGGGCTGACATATGATTTTAGGCTTGAGTAATGTGGAAATGTGCTAGCTGAATATTGACTATACAAGAATTAGAAATAGGGGAAGAGAGTATTAATGATTATTACAATAGCTTACACTGTTACATGACTGAGAATGTAAATGACATGGAACATTAACTATTATTAACAAAAGAGGGGCATTCAGTTCACTAACAATTTACATGCCTACATACTTCAACAGGCTATAATAGCTCAAATCTACTTTATTGCAATTATACAATATTAAACCATGTTTATTGCATATTGCATATTTGTAGACAAATGCACAATTGCTTATGCATGATGGGTGCCTCCAGAGTCCAAAAACATACTGATAGGTTAATTGGCTTCTGGGAAAATTGGCCCTAGTGTGAGTGTGTGCATGTTTGTATCTTTGTGTGCCCCGCAATGGACCGGCATCCCGTCCAGTGTGTATCCTGCCTTGTGTCAGTCGCTTGTCAGGATGACCCTGAACTGGCTAAAACAAATGAGAAAATGGATGGATGACATTCACAAGGACTCCATTTTGTTGGAAAGGATTATACAGTAGTGTTAACAAATGCCGTTTCTCTGTGAAAGGCAAACGAAAATGGAAGAATATAATCCTTTTTCTCTTCTTAAAATAAATAATTGTATATAGTATATACAGATGTGTTACTGGACTATTTATAATATCTTCTACACAGCTGAAGAGCTGAACAAGACATTCTGCCCTGATACAAATTATTTTTAAATTATTTAAACCTCATGGACAGCACACTAGCTTTTTCTTCTTATTGTGATTCACCCTTCTCTGAAACATTTTATTTCTTATACAGAAATACATAGACAAACAGAATTGTATATTACTGAACCAGAAGACAAACCCAAAAGCAAAAAAACAAAAGAAAACCCATATCACAAGGAAAACACTTTACCATGATTAGATGTAGCAAAAAAAAAATCATCAACAGCTTCATTCACATTGAAAGCTTTAATCATTTGTTTTAAAAAAGTGTGGTTGGCAGAGTTCCAGATGATCTGAGAACTGAGTCTTTCACGCATTCTAAAAATATGAATTCCTCCCGACTTTTAATTTACCATATGAAGACTTTCATTAGTAACTGTATTGCATAGGCCAGATTAAGTTAGCATATTATTAAGATGATATTGTTCATCACAGGGTCCCTGTAAAACGTGAATATATTGTGTGCATACTTTATTGAATATCCTCCCAAAATAAACTGGCAGTGATCCATTCTGGAGAAAACATGTACCATATCCAGATAGGGGTATGCACAGTACTGTATTTACAGTACGTAGACCCTCAAGTTATTTTATACTACCATACAAAATCACTCCTGAACACATCCTTTTTTCTCCATAGTAGAACCTCTTCTAAAAAGTATACTCAAAAGGCAGTTTCTACACATGGTTAACTTATTATACCAGCTTAACACAACAGGAAGTAAAAGAAATGTATGTATTGTGATGGAGCAGAGGGCTCTGGGGTGCTGAGTTTAGGTAAGACTGCTGAAAACAACGCATAAAAAAATACCAAAAAAAAGCAATCCAGAGACTGAGAATAAACCTGTGCACATTCTGCACTTGCCTGTTAGAGGAATTGGCATCACCTGTAATGACTGGATTTCTCTCCCTATAAGAAACAGGACAGAGAGTGTCTATTCTCCCAAGGAGTGTGATCGGTAAAGTCTCTGATGAGACGAAGGTTATTCTGAGAGAATGCGAAATAAAATTGGATATTACAAGGCATTTAGCTACACTGAAAGTTGTTTTGTCTGATTGTCGGGATATTCTCAGGTTTGAGACTCAACCTCTGGCCAAACAGGATCCGTTGGTGGTATAAAATAAAGAAGAGCTAAAAAGGTGTAATGGCTAAGGTTAATGACCAAAAATAGAGAGGGAAGGGTTGAAACAGGATTGATCCATCCTGAGCTAAGTAACTATATCCCCATATATTAGGAAGAATACAGCTTATGCATGTGAATATCCAAATCCATTATACCTTGTGTACCAGTGTATTTGAGACTAGCAAACACAGCAATTGATGCTTTATCCACTGCAAGGAGTTCACCCCCTCGGTCTAATTACACATGTATCAGTCTGCTAACTGAACCTGTTGGAAAGCAAGTTTGTGCAACAAATTGAAAACAGAGTTAGGAAAGAGTCTAGATGTTTTAAAGGAGAGCTATCAATAAGAAAGACCATGATATCATTTATTCTGAATTAGGATATTAGCTGAGCAGCAAAAAAACCAAAAACAACATTAAGGGGGCATTTGTTTTGAAAAAATTGACAAATCCATCTGGTGGGTAGGATAGAGAGCTTAGCCTCTCAGTACAACTATGATGCTTTAGAAAGCCTTTGATGTTACTGACTTTTACAATGTCACAAAGTATACAGACCATTTATTATATCCAGTCTAAAGCCTTGACATTTAATGTTTACTTTGTATTTAAATCTATGATTTAGTATTTGTTTCAAGATATTTTATCATTTAAGGAAATAAAAATTATTTAAGCTACTAAACAATCTTAGTTTCTATTGTAAGGTCACAGTTCATAGAAACAATGCAGATAAAGGGTAACATTAAGGTTAATGTATACCCCATAAGTCAGCATGAGAACATTTATCTATGAAAAGTGCTCATGGTAATTTTCCATTACAAAAAAATATTTTATGCACACACCATTAACAGTAAATTATGCAAAACTTTAAAGTACTCGTTGTTGATGTTTACTTGAAATAATAGCTGAAGACATTGTTATTGGCTATAACATAATGCATTTTACTATAAGATATCTAGTTCTAATTTGTACGCTGTATTTTGTACCTAAGTACACAGAGGTAATAAGGTACAACACACAACAACAGTCTGCCAAAAGTATTGTGTTACATGACTTCATAGGACCTCCTTGGATACTTGTTAAAAACAAACAGTTTGTGTTCATGGCAAGAGGAATAATATATTCGATTCCTCTTCTGCCTTAATGAGAAGTCGTGTCTATAAACAGAAGCATAGCATTCACATTGTTGTCACTCTGATCAAGGGCACTGCATATGTGTCCCTTACGTAAGACATTAAAATTTTATCTTTCACTGGGCCTCTACTGCTTCCTTTGATTCCTCATTACTCAGACACAACCAAATCCTTATTTTCAAAGCCATATTTGTTTACTGCAGGGCATTTTGAAAGGCCCTGATTTTTTTTTTGCTGCCACTGAAGTCATAGTTCAATAAGTCCACATTATTGACCTTGTCTCACACCATGTAATATGATGCCTCTTAAATGTGAGTTGATAAAGAGGGTTTATAATTTTAGAAAAGCTGACTACTTAGGAATGAAGTAGAGCTCGCAGGCAGTGAACTGGGAACAGCTAAATAATGAAGCAATAGAAACAGGATGGTCATATGTCAAAAAGATAATGGTAAAGGTTCAAAAAAGAATTAATTCCTAAAATTGAAGTTCAAGACTAGGAACATGCAGCCTGAATGGTTCAATGAAGTTATTAAGAAAAAATGGAAAAGAACATTTTAGAAACTGCATAGAAGGTTCAAAGATAGAAAACATGTAAAATGTTTTTCCTAAACAACTAGCTTGAACATTTCAACTCTCCCTTAGTATGTTAGAGGTGCCTACAGATTGGTGAACTGCAGATGTAAATCAATGGCAATTTAAAAGAAACCAACATAGATTTAGTTCCGTACTTCAATCAAATTCTAATTACAATGAGACAAGACAACAAATATAAAGGGATCGAGTACACAGTATTTTAGAGTTTGGCAACATGGCTGAGGAAATGATAGCTCTGGCCATAAGGTCATGTCCGCCAAAAACCCCTAAAAAGAAGTAAAAGAACCCCAAACCACCTTTCTAGAGTTCATTGGACTGAGTTGTACTTGTGAGTGAGGATTGCGAAATGGGGAGAGACGAAACAACAAATAAAGGCTCGGGCTGTACAGTAGGTGCAGTGGGATGGACGTTCAACCAGAAATGGACAGAAAGGGGGGAGACAGAAAGAGCAGAACAAGCTGGGATTGTGGCAAACAAAGGTGGGGGGAGAACAGGGGGAATGGGAGACAAAGCAACTGCAACTGCCCCTTCCAGGGAGGGCTGACAACATCAGGGAAACTGGAAGAAGAGAGCTGGTGCAGGGAACCAGTTGTTTTTTTTGTAGAGAGGTTGAGGTCAAAGAGCCGCTTGCTTGATAAGAGGTGAGACGGCGACTCTTGTCCTGGCTTGGAGGAGGCAAACCGAGCTACAAATAGAAAGGCCGGAACGCATGATGAGGTGCCGGAGCAACAAAGGTAAAGTCCAGGAATGCCGGACGCGAGAGATGTTGGTCTCTAACATGAACGAAATGCTGCAGGGCTAGAAAAGATGCGCGGAAAAGTGATCCGCATAGCAGGTGAGTATTTATAGAGAAGAGAACAGAAATGCAAGATTTCAATCTACTTCCTCCAAAACCGCTGTTAAATAATTCCATGAAGGAAACTCTTTTTTTTACTAACTTGCCAGAATTTGTTGAACAAACAAAAAGAATGGTACAAACAAAACATACAACATTATATATTTTGACTGCCCAGAAATCTCTTATATAAAAGAAATCTCTTATATCTAGCGCTTTTATAGCTATTTCAGGGGACTTTAACCACGTATCTATTTCCACCACTTTGGCTACTTTCCACCAGTTTGTTAAGTGCCCGACCAGAGAAAACAAAAAACTGGACTTATTGTATGCCAATGCTAAGGATGCATATAGTTCCACAGCCCTTCCCCCCCCTTGGCAGATCAGATCACAACCTTGTCTTGCTTACACCAATATACACGCCTATTGTCCAGCGCCAACCTGCGACCATGAGGACTGTGAGGAGATGGTCTCAGGAGGCTATGGAGGATCTACGTGGTGCTTTGGAGGCTACCGACTGGGATGTGCTGTGCGAACCACATGGGGACGACATAGACAGCATGGTGGACTGTGTCACTGACTACATTAACTTCTGTGTAGACAACACCATCCCCACCAAAGGCTTTACACTGCTTTTCCAATAACAAACCCTGGATCACCAGCGACCTGAAGGCTCTGCTGAATGACAAGAAGAGAGCCTTTAGGAGGGGGGATAAAGAAGAGGTCAAGCGTGTACAGAGGGAACTAAAGCAGAAGTTAAGAGAGAGCAAGGATGCCTACAGGAGGAAGGTGGATGACAAGCTGCAAAGGAATAGGGTGAGAGATGTATGGAGCAGCATGAGAGAGATCACTGGCTTCAAACAGGCTGGGGGTGCAACGGAGGGGAACCTGGAGATGGCCAACAAGTTGAACCACTTTTTTAACAGGTTTGATTCAGGGCCCCCTGTGGCTCAACACCCATCCCCCCACAGCCACATGCTACTTAACCCTTCACAGCTGCGACTGTCCAACACCTCCTCCATCACCCCACAATCATGGCCGCCTACAGCTACAACCCCCGACAGCTACTCACCCCCCTATCCCCCACAGCTGCCACTCTCCAACACCTCCGCCATTAACACCTGCAGCACTGAAAGCGCTATGAGCACCATCCCCCAGGCCAGGCTGACCATCACGACTGACCAGGTGAAGAAGGAGCTGAAGAGGCTGCACCAGGGTAAGGCCACAGGACCAGACAACGTCTGTCCCAGAGTTTTGAGGGCCTGTGCTGATCAGCTGAGCGGAGTGCTCCAGCGACTGTTCAACCTGAGCCTGCGCTTGGAGAGAGTCCCTGTGCTCTGGAAGACATCATGCCTGGTCCCGGTACCAAAGAAAGGGCGCCCCTCTGTCCTCAACGACTACAGACCAGTTGCACTGACTTCTCACGTCATGAAGACACTGGAGAGGTTGGTCTTATCCCACCTGAGACCCCTGGTTAGCTCATCACTGGACACCTTACAGTTCGCCTACCAGCCCAGTATTGGTGTGGAGGATCATCTACATGCTGCAAAGGGCCTACTCACACCTGGACAGGGCTGGCAACACTGTAAGGATCATGTTTTTCAACTTCTCCAGTGCCTTCAATACCATCCAGCCCTTACTTCTAAGGAGGAAGCTGGAGGAGATGCAAGTCGATGCCTCCATGACCTCGTGGATCACTGACTACCTGACTGGCAGACCACAGTCTGTGAGACTTCAGAACTGTGTGTCTGAACAGGTAGTGAGTAACACAGGGGCTCCTCAGGGGACAGTTCTTTCTCCATTCCTCTTCACCCTCTATACTTCGGACTTTAAGTACAACTCAAATTCATGTCACCTGCAGAAGTTCTCAGATGACTCTGCAATTGTGGGATGTATCAAGGGTGGGCAGGAGGAGGAGTACAAAGGACTGGTCAGCAGCTTTGTGGAGTGGTGTGGGGAGAACCACTTGGAACTGAATGTAACAAAGACAAAGGAACTAGTGGTAGGTTTCAGGAGGAAAAAGGTCAAACCTACTCCTGTCTACATCAATGGGAGTGGCGTGGAGATGGTGCACTCGTACAAGTACCTGGGAGTCCACATCAACGATAGACTGGAATGGTCTAAGAACATCGAGGCCATTTACAAGAAGGGTCAGAGCTGACTTTACTTCTTGAGGAGGCTGAGGTCCTTCAATGTATGTAGTTAGAAGCTACATATGTTCTATCAGTCGGTGGTAGCGAGCGCCTTTTTCTACGCAGTGGTATGCTGGGGCCCTGGGATTAGAGCAGTGGATTCAAAAAGGCTTAACAAGCTCATCGGAGAGCAAGCTCTGTCATTGGGTCTGACCTGGACCCCTTGGAGGTAGTGGCTGAGAGGAGAATGGTGTCCAAACTAGAGGCCATCATGGACAACGTCTCCCATCCCCTCCTAGACAGGCTTGTAGAAATGAAGAGAACGTTCAGCAATAGACTGATTCATCCACGGTGCGACGGGGAACGCTACAGGAGGTCATTCTTGCCTTCTGCCATAAGACTGTACAACGCATCCACCTTGCGTCTGGGCAGAGGCAACATTGACAGTGACCTATTTCTGGACTGAACACATCTACACATCTACTGCTACATCTGCTCTCTTTCTTTTCACGTTCAGAACCGTTTTTTGTGCAATATATGCCAGGGACCCGTGCAATACATTTATATTTATATCTATTTATATCTATATTACATCTTTATTTATATTCATATGTGTTATACGATTTTTCTGCATACTGTTCTGTTCTAGTTTGTTCTTTGTGTGTCCGGACTGTGAGTAACTCTTTTAGTGCACCCCTCACTGTACTGATTGTATTGTACGTATTGTACTATTATTATTATTGTATCATTCGTCACACTGTGGCTGTGTTGTCTGTGTAAAGCTGCTGTTGCACTGCAATTTCCCTCACGGGATCAATAAAGTATCTATCTATCTAAAAACCTCTTTATAAAAAAATGATTCCCCAATTAAAAGCTAACAGAAACCAAGGTAAAATAAGCACATGGAGGGAGAATGAATGAACAGTAAAGCCGTGTGTATCATCTGAAGCGGGACAACTTCCAATTGGGCAAATGTAATCAGTGCTATGCAGGAACTGGTTTTTAAGTAGGTTTCGCTTCTTGATCTACAGTATATCAGAGCGTACTATTCTGATCAAGTTGGCAAACCAGTTAAATTTGCAGATGATGCCAAAACAGAAAGAATGGCACAATTTCAAATCTAGACTGGTCATGTAAATATAAAGAAAAGTGAATACTGCTACTTGAATAATATTTAATATAAAACAAATGTCCTGTGTATATTATTACAATTTCTTTTTCATTTAGGTTATTGTTCTGATCACCATGGGACAAGGTCACTGAAATTCCTTTTAAAACGTCTCTCGTTGTAATGTGCATTATTATTTATCTCACATTTTTTAAACATTAATAGAACAGGTTTATCCAACACTGACATCAGTGGTGCTTATAAAAGGCTCCTTTCCAGTGCATCAGAGCCCTCTCTACACTCAGTCACCTGGCAACCAAATACTTATACAGAGATACAGGCCTTTCATCTCAGTACTGCTTGAAAGCACTATAGATAGATTTGTAATAGATGCACACAGCTGATGTTTTTGATTATTCACCTTAACTATCTTCTGTCCAATTACACACATACTTTAATGGACCCATTTCACAAAGCTGTTACT
The DNA here is from genome assembly GCF_055471065.1 of Atractosteus spatula. Classification (NCBI taxonomy): domain Eukaryota; kingdom Metazoa; phylum Chordata; class Actinopteri; order Semionotiformes; family Lepisosteidae; genus Atractosteus; species Atractosteus spatula. The sequence goes on along the minus strand of NC_142708.1, from coordinate 31,719,018 downwards.
GTTCTCCAAATTCTGTCTTTGTGAACAAAACACAGTTCATCTTTTCATTTTTTCCTTCTTTGGAAGGATTTTCAGAATAGCCTCGGGATCACTGAGCTTTATATAACAGGTTAAGTGACAGACTGACCCTCACTGAGCTGAAGTACTGTACATGGATAACGTCAAGCAATCAATAATGCTGAGAAACATACACCAAGTCTGTTAATCATTAGAATTCAGACAAAAAAAATATAATATTTAAAAAGTAAAAGCAAGAAAGAGTATATAACTTGGTAACAAACCAAGGCTATCCTATGAGGACCCTTTTGAACTTTGTAGTCACTTAAGAAATCTCGGTCTTGTTTCATGAAGTGATCACTGTCTATCTGTAATGTTCCCTCTATATACAGAGTGCGTCCAGAGAACAGAACAACTGTACAAAACCAAGGTTGAGTGGTAGAGTGAAAGAATTTTGGATAACAGCATCAGCTAAATGGTCTTATTATTCTTTTTTATTGTACTGCCAGAAATGAAAAAAGTATTATTGTATATTGACTGGAGGAAGAAAATGACTGCAGTCTATCCCAGTCAGATGTGAAAAAGAACAGTACTTTGCTGCAAATATGTAATAGAAAACAGTAATGACATAAAAATATTTCAGTTGCTCACCTCAAAAAGCATGCTTGTTTAGGTTAAAGAAAATTAACCCTTCAACCCACTGTATTTGCAATCTTAGTAAAAACAAGAAACATTAAGAAAAGGTCTATCAAACTGCACTGACCTAAGAGACACCTTGCTCACTTCACAGAATTAAGAAACTTGGAAATGAAATAATGTTCATATTAAAATCCTTGATCAGCAAACTAATTAATCTCTCAAAATTAAGGCATGTTAACAACCAAATATTCCAGTTATAGTGAGGGGTCGACCGTATTGTCAGTTGTGTGCAGGAGTTTATGTTTAAGCTTGAATCAGCATGAATTAAACTTCATGAAGTAGAGAACAGAAAAGACAGCACATGCCAGGAGTGAGTTTAATCAGTATAATGCATACATAGTAAGTGTAATCACTTTCTGCATAAGGCACAGACACATGGAAACACAGATGAATTGTACAAAAATCCCCGCTTAAATAATTTGCTCTACATATTATTATTTTTTCTTGTTTTTTTTTATTTAAGGGTCAAATATCTAGGCACTTTTAACTATTGACATTTAAAGTAGTACAGTACATATCTTGTCAACCGTTGCTTAATGCTGGCAGGAATATTTACTAGTGCATTGTTTAAGAGCAGACCTCACTGTTTTTAGAGTGAGGAAAAAATGCTACCTGTTTTAGCTACTGTGTGTGAATACATTTATTGTTATTGTTGTTAGAAATGGGCAGAACAATTCTAGAATAATAATGTCTGTTTCCTCTATTGTATATTCCAAAACAGTTTCATTGGCCATATATATTAATTTCATTTTTTACAATTGCCTGTAAACTGCACCATATTTGACCTACTTAAAAAAATAACACTAGATCCTCAGAATATATTACCACCGACAAAACACACTTGAGCATGACAGTGATAAACTCAAATGGATTTTAACACTGTTGTTTTTTGCCAGCCTCTATACACTATTCAAATGAAAAACCCTCTCAAATGAAATATTTTTCAAGGAGTGACTGATAGTATTTTTTTTTTATTTGACTGGAAACAATCTACAAGTAACTACTGTACCTCAAAACCACAAAGAGAAGAAACAATTAAATCTAATACTAGATGAAGATTCTAACTGATGTCAAAAGTTAAAATCATGTAAAGGCTGCGTATTTTTGCATTATGATTAAAATCTGCACTGTACAAAAATAAAATAATTTTGTGCAAGCACATAAAGTTTGTAAAGTTATCAAGATCACAAATGATGGCTTGTGCTGTTATTATGTCTTTAATTACAATAATATGCATTTTATCATCTTAAGAAGCATAATATGCAGTCTTTATTTAAAATGCTGATAACTCACTCTAGAAGACATACTGTAGTCCCATCTAAAAGGATTTAGCGTTAAGCTCCCCAATTTTACCAAGTTCCTGTTATCACCATATCTGGAGATTGTAGATGTCAACAAAGGTTTCAAAACTTTTTGATGAAACCTAGGAAAAAAATAACACAGGCCAGAAACCTGTTAACTGATATAGAAATTATCAATACCTTCAATTCAAGCTTAACTAAGAGACCTTGAAAGGGCATCTACTTTTAACAACAACCAATAGACAAATGTAACACCTCTTCCTTATGTTTATGTAGCAGAAATTAGTGGGAACAGACTGTTCAATTCCTTGCCTGTTTTGGACAAAGATTACATTGGGCAGCAACTAATGAGGTACATGCTATAATTGTTATCTGTACAAATGTTATGTAAATACAGCAGGCTGCTAAGTATGTAAGTGCTTATATTATTGGAGACACGGCAAGCCTACAAACATTTGTTTTGCAGTTAATTCCTCGTGTTACAGAGTATATTAAGTACACTGTTGCATACTAGATCACATGGAAGTCAATATGTGAAATGTGCTTGAATTTTTCATTTTACCGATGCTAAAACATCTGAGTGCTGTGTTTTGCACCATGTAAAGTCCACATATTCAAAAAATTATAATCTGAGCAAACACCTGAAGTGAAAGCGTAAATTTCTGTAGCTTGATCTGTTATCAGAGTTTAATCATTAAGGAAAATAACGTTGTATCTGAATATTATGTGGAATACATAGCACCACATTAGTGAGGTTACCTCAGGTGAATACAATTTCACTGTATGAATAGCTCAAAGTTGAGCAACACTGATCATGGGAGGCCATAGTTCTCTACATCACACCCTGTCAAATCCATAAACAGTGCTTAATATTAAGAATTAATATTATAAAAATGTAACAAACAATTATCTTGATTAAGCAATTGAAGGCACATGTAAATAAAAACCAGAACATACTGTACCACATAGGGTACATCACAAAATTAACAAAGCCTAAATCAAGAAAGCTGACTCGAGCCCTATAATGCAAAATGCAGGTATGTTTCAATTTCTTAAAGGAAACTTGGAATACTAGAATGAATTCCAATGTATGATCAGTTTGCTGCGCCAGGGTTTATATTTCATAAGCAATCCTATATGAAAAAAACGTGAAATGCAGTAAATTGTAAATACTCTACATACTTTTGTTTTTGCATTAAAAAGAGAATACTTTATAAATTGCGAAAGATGAGTGAATCCCCTGCAATTACTCCTGCAGTCTTACAGTACTACTACAAGATTACCAATGTCCATTTACATTCTGAGTGCCAAACATCAAATTCTGTTAATGTTGTAGTGAAATTGGTGTTGTAGTAAAATAACCACCGAGGAAGACCTTGAGTGTCATTCAATCATTCAGCTCAAATTTGGGCATGTCACTTGTCACCAGTAGCTAATGGTTTGTAGTAGTAATGTGTACTGGTGAATTTGGACAGGACAGATTCAGATGAAGGTGTAAGTGTACTATGTACTGTAGCAGCACCTCCACTTGCTGGATAAGCTACCAGCTGCTCTCATATCATCTGTCTTCATCCTCCTTGCACAGCAAAGTCTTAGAGCTGGCATTCCATCATTGTAATTGGCAAACAAATAAAGGGACTTGTCTGGTAATGCACCCAATTTGAAATGATAAGAAAAAATAATCACTGAAAAAGTACTGTATAGCTACCAATTGTATTGATCTACCTTTTCTAAAAGTTTAGTAAGTTACGTTACACTAAAATGAGTTACGTTCCTTGATATGACTTTGTGTGGTCAGGGTGGTGGTTTATCATTACGTGTAATAACTTTTTAGTGGTTAAATAAGGGTGTTTGGGGAATGTAAAAGCATACGTTTTTTCCATGCTACTTCCCAAGCAGGATTTACACTAACATACTGTATCGCTCACTTTTATCTAGAATTACCAATGTTAAGCATTTTAAGTGGCATTTTAAACAAAATAATCTAAATCAAGCAATATTATTATTTTTAATACTGATAATTTTCTTTTCTGGCCGCACACAATCAAACCAGGGCCAATTTTCCTAGACGCCAATAACCTCACCAGTATCTCTATATTGGATAAAGCAGTTCAGAAGATGGATGGATTTTAGAGGAAAAACAATCCCAGAATTTACATTTGGGGTGGGTTTTTTTTAGAAAGCACTTTCAATGAATTTTGTCTTGGTCCAGATATTCCCTCCACTGAAATCATATGGTTTACTATTCCACTGCTGTGCAGAAAAGGCCAGAATGCACTGGCAATATTGTAGCAAACATTCCTATTTCTTTTCATAAGATTTTAAACTGACCTGGCGTGTGACTTAAATTTTGAAAACAAATTTGCAGCCTCCTTCACTAAACAGAGTTAAAAGAACAGAAACACTGTGTTGAACGAGGAAGTCATACCACACACAGTAATTCATTATTTTCATCCATATTGACTACTTTTCTAATCATACAAATAACCTACTTATCAGTTGTTGCACTTAAAGCCTAATTTTCATGTGATATACAGCACCAAGAGGTTTATAGGCCTGTGGTACATACTGTAAATAAGTGGCCACTTAAGAGAACAAGCAGGCCCATGCAAAAAGGCAGTGTGCCACATCAAAGCTAGAATGCTGCCATTAAGTCACATGGCAAAAGATACAAATGTGTTTGGTAGAACATTAACCTCACACTTTGCATCTATCACAATAGCCCAGCCAGAAGCGGTTAAGTATTCCAAATTAGGAGATTACTAGCTCGGTACCTTACCACACATTGGTGGTGGGGTATAATCACTTATTCCCCATAAGAGAACCATGAACAAATACCAGAAAATGAATGAAAAAATATATTTTTCTTGCAGATTCTGCAACACAGCAAGAACTGTAGCAAGCCACATGAGATACACTGTATAGGGAAGACCGCTATTCTAAGGTCCTGTAGTATGTACAGTACCATTACTGTACCATACCATTACCATGAGCTACTGGAATTTCAGCAAGTTGTAATTCAACAAAATAGTAGAATACAAAAACAAAATCAAAAAGTGGAAGGGAGTTAAATATCAGTAAATGTATGTTAAAATGCTCAACACTATGATGGAATGGTTGTGTAAAATATTAAAGGCATTTCATTGAAGACATTAAACATAGGGCAAGCTGCAAATAAGAAGGCACCATTCAGCCCATACAGCACATTTATTTTCTAGTAGCTAATTGATCCAAAGATCTTATTCAGCCATTGTCGTGTTCACCCTTGCTGATGTGCGGCAGGGCAAGCTAGCATTGATGCTGCAGCCTGTTACATGACTCTCCAACCTGTCTCTCAGCACAGGTTGCCACAGATACCAATTGACTGGAGACCTGGACCACCTGAAGACAATTTATGACAACATCTGCTTCAGGTGGTTTAGAATACATTATCTCTGATGTGACAGAGCTCAGGGCTCTGTCAGAGACTTTTGTCTCTGAGCCCTTTATTCCCATCGTGTTTATAGCTTAGTTGGAATCCCAACCTCAGTTTATGCTTAAGACTACAGTACCCCCATTCCCCCCTGTGCTAGTTACACTTCTCTGCTTACTCTGCTTGGACCCTGTTCGTTTACCTACGACTTTGACTTGGATTCTCCCCTTGTGCTACTGTGTCATCCTGTATTTGACCCTCACTTCACTGGACCCTGACTACTCTCAAGAAATCTGTGTGTGTGCAGCACTGCTAAGCTTTTCTGTGTACATTCAGCACTGTGCAGCCTCCCTAGTCAGTGCACTGTTGCACAGTTCCCACCTGTAATTTTTCCTGTCTCTTCTGCCTATCACCCAGCATGTGGGTCTGCCTTACAACTTATAGATTTGCAGATATTCCCACCCTTAGCAGTGGGATACAACAGTCACTTCTTGAAAAACAAAGTGTCAGCTTAAACAGTATGGCTATGCAACATGTTCAGCAATCTCACAAACCTTTGTGTAAAGAAATGCCTTTTGAAAATGCACTTTTATCATCTGGAATTTGTTTTAAAACCTGATACCACAGATAATATTACTTGTTTATTTAGCTCTCCACATGAATCTAATTTACTAACTATAAAGGATCTCGATCATTAATACAAACTAAGAACATAGGTGGACCTCATACAGATCCCTGAGCTACTCCACTAATTACAACACCCACAATTTCAGCATTTACCTCTTATCTTTTTTTTTTAATTCAAGTACACAAATTACCTCAAATGCTGATGTTGCCTGCAATTTGAAAAATAATGTTGTATGATAAACTTTATGGAAAACCATAAAATCTACAGTAAATATAACAAATCATATGCTATCCATTTCTGTTTCTATCCATTACTGGTAGTTAAACATGATCTACATTTTCTGAATCCACGCTGACAGCAATTTAGAATATTTTTTTAAAATACAGGATGATCCTCTAGTTTAGTTCTATTTATTGTTTACATAACCTCACATGCAATATGACATAAGATCACAATTTTTAATAATTATTTAGTTCAGTTTTGCCACCCTTTTTATGAAGCTACAGTACCAATTTTCCAGTCAGTAGGAATTACCCCTCTCTCAAGAGACTGCTGGAAGAGTAATGTTAATGGTCTGTGAATTATTTTTCTTAAGTCAAGAACTCAAGCTCTGGAGATTTATTATCATAAGTGCTTCTTGTACCTGTAACACTTCTGTCTCTTTTACACTAATATTATTTAATATTGGACTTTGTGTGTTTACTCAGCCTGAGGCATGTTGTCTGTTCCTTCCTTGTTAAACACCAAAGTGAAATATTCATTAAACACATCAGCTATAGTATTTCCCTGTAATCTTTTAAATGTTTTCCATTTTTATCTCTGGGACACTTTACTTTATTCTGTACTGTTCTTCTTCTAATAAAATACTGAAAAATACTGCAATATTCAATTGTCTCTCTCAATCTTTCTAATATCTTCTTTATCTTTTGCTTGTGTTTATTATACTTCTTAAATTGGTTACTGTTCTTTTTCAATGCTCTCCTTGTATTATTTTTAATTGATTTTCTGCTGATTACGTCTTTCCTGTCCAGTTCTGCCTCTCTTAAATTCATTTCTTTCATAGCCTGCTTTCTTGAATCATAAGTATTGTTGACATAACTTTTGAATATTTTAGCTGAAACTGTACCGTTTTAAAGTATATGTCACGCCCTCTGCAGCCAGAGGGCGCTCCTTCTCTGTCCTGTCCCTAGTTTCCGGTCTGCTGTCCTTCCTGTCCCTCTCTTTCCCTTGGGCTATATATTTCCGGGTCTTGCACTCTGTCCTCGCTCAGCATTGACGTTCGGATGTCCTGAGACCCGCCTAGCACCAGGGCGCCCCACGTCCGCTCCCTGAGGGCATAGGTTTCTATACGGCATTCTTGAACTCTTTGCACTATGAGCCCGGGCCTTTTTCCCGTCTCGCCGCTACGCGTATGGGTCTTTTTCCGCTCTCCTGCTCCCCACGGTTAGTCCTTTTGGACGTCCATGACAGAATGCTGAGCCACTTACTGACCCCGCGAGCGGCGCTTTTTGTTTTGCCGCAGTTTTTTCTTTTTCTCTGGGCTGTTTTTTTTTTTCAGTTCCTCTATTCTAATCGCTGGATATCACTCCGATCTTCCGTGCCTGTGAGCGGGTCCTGCACCTGGCTTTCCTCGGGTAGATCACTCTGATATCAGTGATTGAATGTTGAGCTGGCTTTCCTATTCTTATTACTGGATATCACTCCGAGCTTCTGTGTCTGGAGCGGGTTTTCGTGCCTGGCTCTTCCTGGTCTTGCTCTCTCCGATATCAGTGATAGAATGGTAAGCTTTCTGCCGTTCCTCCATTCTTTTCGCTGGATATCACTCCGGGCATCTGTGTCTGTGAGCGGACTTCGGTCTGGCTTTCCTCAGGTTGTCCACTCCGATATCAGCGTTAGAATGTGAACGTGCCCATTGCCCAGTCTGCGGTATTTTTCCCCGGGGTTTTTTGCTGTTTTTTCTTGTTTTTTGCCTTTTGTTTTGATTTTTTTTTCTTCCTGGTTTCCCCTTCTTTTTGTTCCCCCCTGCTCCCTGTGTCTCGGAACTTTGGTTCCTACCTGTTTTTTGGTCCTATCTGTTTTGTGTGGTTTGTCTCCCTGGTCTTTCCCAGGTTTTTGTCTGTTGTGTTTGTGCTTGTTTACTTTTTTGTTTTAGTCTCCGGAGCTCTTCTCTACCCCCCCTTTCTCCATCCAATAAAGGTTTATACCCCGGAGGAAGGGGTAGCTCTCAGCCGTGGATTCCCGGAGGTTTCCTTTCAGTTAAATGAGGTTTTTCCTCCCCCCAGTGCTGGGCAGCTCATTTATTTGTATGGGCGTCGGGAGCCGCCCATGAAGGGGGGGGGTACTGTCACGCCCTCTGCAGCCAGAGGGCGCTCCTTCTCTGTCCTGTCCCTAGTTTCCGGTCTGCTGTCCTTCCTGTCCCTCTCTTTCCCTTGGGCTATATATTTCCGGGTTTTGCACTCTGTCCTCGCTCAGCATTGACGTTCGGATGTCCTGAGACCCGCCTAGTACCAGGGCGCCCCACGTCCGCTCCCTGAGGGCATAGGTTTCTATACGGCATTCCTGAACTCTTTGCACTATGAGCCCGGGCCTTTTTCCCGTCTCTCCGCTACGCATATGGGTCTTTTTCCGCTCTCCTGCTCCCCACGGTTAGTCCCTTTGGACGTCCGTGACAGTATACTTAAAAAAATACCATATTAAGATCATAGTCACCTTACAGAAAATATGTTATTGCTCTTGAAACAGTCCAAAGAAGAGAAACCAGATGTATTCCATTAACTGCTAACAACCAAACAGGCTAGATAGGCTTAAACCAGAGCCCATCCTTTCATTTGTAGCCATTATTATGCTCTTGGAAGTTCGCTTATCTATTTTCTGTGCTGTTAGAAAAGACTAAATCAATGCAAGCATTCCCTCTACTAGGTGCTCTGACACACTAAGCAGGCAGTCAATATCCATGTCTTCTATGTCCAATTCTGCTGCTGATGTCCCAGTGAGTTTTTCCCAGTCTGTGCAAGGGAAATTAAAATCTCCCATGAAAACCACTTCTTCGTTTATTTCATCATATAAGACTGCATTATAAATTATATTTGAATTTGGTGGTCTGGAACATAATTCTAACACCATGCCTTTTGTATTATTTTACTTGTTTGACTCATATAGCTTTTGGGACTCTTATTTATCATCCTCTACTAGAATGTTGTTTTTAATGTGTAGTACTACCTCTCCCCATCTGCCAGCTTTTCTCTTCCTCTCTCTCAATGCTGTAATAGACTCCCACAATTCTCTTGTTAGCAATGTAACAATAAATTTTACTAAATCTAATGAAGCTTCTTCTGTTTCCTGCTTTTTGCATCCAATACTCATAATACTCATATTAAGGTGTGAGCATTTAACTACCATGACTTTTTTCATTTTGTTGTTTTTCCAGGAATACATTTTTGTCTGTGCTTTCTATATATTTTCCTTACAGATTTTCTTTAAATTCTTCCCCTTTCCATTCTAGTGCAAATGTTTTGGAATTGCTCTATAGTTGCTTGTACCTAGCCAGTTGGCGACACATTTAGGTGCATGTCATTCTTGTCTCTGCAGATGATTCTGACCATAGACACGATTCCACTAGCTGAGAAAGCTGAAGCTGTCTTCAGCTTCCCATTTTCTCCACCTTGTGTTGTTTTTGATGGATAAATGTTCATAATTGTTCCCCATTGTAGGACGCAGGCAGGATCCCTGGCAAAATTTGAACCTACTCCAAATCTATTTCTAAAGACCATGTATCTTTGCAGCACCTCTAACCAGTTGCGCTCCTTATTTGCTTATTTTGTAATTTGCAGCTCTTATAAATTCTCACACCTTCTATAAAATGCTTTGAGATGAAGGCACTAGATAAAATAAAATAGTAGTATTAGTAAAAGGTGCATGTTTTGTAATCAAAATGTAACCATAGTACTAATTTCTTTAATACTGCAGTAAATGCGCAGAAAAAAAAGATTCATTAACAGTAGATCATAAATCCTATATGGCTGTAGTGTGTTGTCCATCATGATGTAACAATAATCTGCATGTGTACTGAGAATCCCTGGGTAGCAAAAGAACATTTTCTACCACTATTTGACAGCTTACCGCTCTCTGACATCCCACTGAAGCTTTTATGCTCTTGTCTGACAATGCATATGCTGTAAGAATGTTAACAGCAGTACAGGCTCCCTAAGAGAATACTGCACTAAAGCACCAATGCATACATATTGCCACGCAATGGAGTTCCATACTGTAAACAACTGAGAACCATCACATGACAAACAGATTACAAAGGGCCATATTCATATCTGTGCATGTGTCTGCTACATATTGTAGATTCTGTGTTCTGTGTTTTCTCCCATGATACCAATGTTTTTGCTAATTATAACTGAGACAAATTCAACTATAGAAAGACAGAAGATCTTTGCAATCATCAAAGTCTACATGGAATTATTACTAAAGAAACTGCCTAAACCCAGTCAAGGAAAAATGTCCTATGTTTTAACACACACTATTATAATCTTTGTGTACTGTATCCATCTTTCGATTGTCAGAAAGCCGCTCATTCCTGGTGTAGGCCATGACGACCTGGAGCCTGTTCTGGAGGTTAAGGTGGGACTATTCTCTGGATGGGGCAGTATATTTTTGGGACACAGAGCACTGTACTTTGCCATTAATAAATATTTGTTACTGATTAAAAACTTGAACTCTGGTTGACATGCACCTTGTACCGCTTAGAATGTGGTGGACAGGTGTTTCAACCAGGGAGTGTGCTGCCTTACGCACATTGCATACTATTGGAGAAAGCAGTTAGAAAATAGATTGATGGATTTTTAAATTAGGCTTTGAAATCATTAATAGTTCAGCAATACAGTCTATAAATAATACTATTTTTATTACATATTGTTATTATTTATTATTTGATTGACATTTCTTAATCTGTAACATTTACACTGCCAGTCTAAAACTATATAATGAATATTTATTACATTTCAATTTAGTTTACTCATTCTGGCAAAAACAGTACCGAGTTATTTCTATAAAACAGAGCTCAATCAGGAGTTCTGTATTGTGTTTTCCAGCTGTGCTTTAAAAGCTACACTATAATTTGGTGTTTTGGTAATCAGAATGTCACCACAACGTAGAGATCTATTCAGTTTTTTGGGGGAAATTCCTAGGTACGTGTTGTGATATATATATATATTAATGGCATTAGGTTTGGGTACATGAACTGTTTTCACAATAACATGGATGGTGGCGATGGTCATGGAAATTGATATAGTCTTTATATACAGTATACCTTCCTTTGCACATCACACCTCATGTCTTTCATTTTTGGGAATGTTTCCAGTATTTCTCACTTCTTCCTAACACATCAGTTACAGAGCTGAATGTATGGTACTCCCACTCTATTTTTATTCAAGCAATTCGTTTTTGAAGAAGAAGTATTTGGTCAGGTGACAGTACCAAAAATCACTATGACATAAATAGGAAACAGGGTGGCACAGTGCCACAGTGGTAAGCACTGGGGCCCTGGTTTCAGGACCTGGGGTTATCTCTGCGTGGAGTTTCTAGGTTCTCCTTGTGTTCTCATGGGTTTCCTCCTGGTGCTCCAGTTTCCTCCCACAGTCCAAAGACATGCTAGTAGGCTAACTGGCTTATGGTAAAATTGGACCTGGTGTGTGTGTATACCCTGCAATGGACTGGAATCCTGTCCAGGGTGTACCCTGCCTTGTGCCTGTTTCTTGCCAAGATAGCAACCCTGTGACCCTGAATTGGATGAAGCTATTAGAAAATGGATGGATATATGGGAAATTGTGCTAATATGTAAACATAAACCCATATTCAAGTAACTGAGTGCATTAGCTTCATGCACCAGCTATTTATATTGTCTTCTAGTGAAATCTAACCAAACCAAGGAAAAAATGAATATATAATATTCAATATACAAAGACAGTAAACATCCATTATCCTAACTGTTGCATTTTGCACTTGTGCAGACTTTAATTCACTAAGGACACTAAAAATGTTGGCAGTTGATCTGTGCATACCAGACTGCAGCACATGAAATATTACACAATGCTTCATTTTGTTTTGTCTAAGAAAACAAGAACTGATCAGTCTTGACATGTAACTGGATTCAGTTACATATCAAGATTTTGTTTTGCAGCGTAATAAAGCTAATGCAACTTATTTTCTTTAAAAAAAATACAACAATGAACTGATACATATTCTGTATGTGCATGACAGCATGTCAAATCATTTGTTTTAATTAAGGAAAAGGTCTTAAATACTTTAGATTTGTTTTTCATCTTCGTGCATTTCTTCATAGCAACTACTATGTCAGAAGAGTAGTCCTCTAATGTACTCATTGTATTTTTAGATCTCTTGTGTTGTATGACATTTTAAACGGTGGTCACATGTGCCTTTATTAAGAAGACACTACTCCATTCTACTAAACAAACTGGCTGCCTTTTATCATTACAATATGACTAACAACATCGTAAAAAAAAGAAAAGAAAAAAAGTGTTTAGTCGTACATTGAAAGTAGCACAAGCCAAAGAAAAGTACTGCAGCTTCCACCTTGCTAGTAGATTGCAGAAAGCTGCTGCTGTTGAATGACAGAAGCAGAAAAGCTCTGTTCTTACTGTGGTTTTAAATGATCAAAACTATGTTTTATGACATAAAGAAAGTAGAGCTGGAATGTTCTGCTGAAGATAAAATATGTTTGTGGTCTGGACACCTCCCTTTACAAAACTCTATTCAATGAGTGATAATCTCAACAAGGTTTTGAAGTATTGTTACATCCTAAAATATCATAGTAATTACCTTTGGTTGTGTTTTATCATTCAGATTGTGTTACTAAAGCCTTTTGTGGTTTAGTTAATAATACATTAACAGTGCTTAATTTACACTATTGATTTATTGCATATATTGTCAGTAATTGTGTTGTTTGTGACTTGAATTGTGTTTACATTGGCACATACAAACACACACATTGTTGTTTTATGTGTGTCTGCAATGTGGTCATATTCTGAGGATAGAGGATACTTGTGTATTTTAGAATATTTCCAAGTTATACTTTAAAATTCTTTAAGCAGTAACCAATAACATGCATTCACAGCATTTTATAATGTTTCTGAACTTATAATTGCTTCCTAACAGCACCTCCTTTGAGCTACGGTAAAGATTTTAAAATGGAAATGTGAAAGGTATCGCTTCAACAGTTAGAAGTCCTTATTTCAAACCTATACCATGTTGTCCTTACAAGCATTAAAATTAGAAACACAATCCAAAACAAAATCAAACTAACAACAACTAAACTGCAGACACTTTTTTTCATACCAGTAATTTATAAATTAACAATTTTTATGCATAAATCTGAGAAAAGCTCTTAGTTTTATTTTCAAAAGTACAACACTGTGTGTTTATAGCTACAGTATTACTTTGACAGTGGTTCTGATCATAATTTTAAAGACCTATAGCAAATGTACAGACAAATGAAAATGTTTCTCATAAAAACAGGAAAAACTAAAACCAAAATAAAAATGTAAAAAGTATGTGCAGCTTAACTGATTTTGTGTAACATATTTTCATATGCTGTGGTTCATATGGCATTTCTGAAAATGCAGATGACTTTAACAGTCTGCTCTACTTTCTTTCAAGAAAATAAAAACAAATTATGACAATAATTAGAGATCCATGTCCTGGGAACAGTAATTGAGTCACATTTGGGGAAAGCCTTTCAATATGACAAAATGAGCTGGCTGCTAAGAAGTTATATGTGGACATATTTCGATGTGTACATAATGTCCATTTACAAGCTAAAGATAGGCGCACAAACTTAGTTTTCATAAGACGATAGATTGTAACTGTAATGTACACAACATTGCATATGATGTTTGCTCAAAAGGTTTTGAGATTAGTATAAAGCATGCTTAGGATAGATCATGATCTAACAGTTTAATGCAGTCACGAATTACAAATTATTATTTTTTTTCAAAACTAGAGAACACAAAAATAATTACAATTATTAGCCTACTATACACACACCCATCAAACGTGTAAAGGTGTTGCATATAAATTTGAGAATTCCAAGAACAAAGGTGTCTTAATATCGTCTGCACGACTTTAAATAAATTGAAGCTACGGATACATTTTGTGTTAATTGCATTTTAGAAGAATATGACACTACTCTGTTTATTAAAATTTTCCCTGGATGGTATAACCCCTAACCCCTCCTCTCCCTCCCCATAACGCAAGGATTATACTGCAACCTGCAATTCACTTTATCGAACATGAAAGACTGCGTAGAAAACTACATTCTCTGGCCTTTTGACTCTTCATTGACAGGACTGACTTTTGCTATGTTAAAATTTGCTCTGCAGATTTGATTTAACCCATTTAAGTCTAAGAAATAGCTACAGTATAACTTATGTTTGATTACAATGTTTCATTTGTAAAGAGAGCGGGAGTGGAAGATAAATATTCTTCACAATTTAGAACATTCGGCGCGAAAAATAACCGAGATACAGTATGCCAAAGTGGAAAATAACAGCGTGTAAAGTTTCAACATCTATTTTTAAAGTATCCCTTGACATTACTCGCCCATCTGATTAGTAGTGGCTAGTGTATAATGGTTTAGAAAGACTATATTCCAAATTACAGGTGTTTCTTTATATGGTTGTACTGTACCATATTTCCTACATTGAAATACAAATATAACATCTTTAAGAAACCATTCATGTTTAATGAATACTGTACTATATTTAGCGCGAATATTATCCACATTTCCACAGACTAGTTAAACCAGTTACTTTTTAATAATCAGTTTTATATTGTGGTAAGGTGCAAGCCATTGATTTCACTAGCGCCCATACAGTACCTTAACGCTCGTTTGGCTCGTCTGTGTCTCGGCCTCAATGCAGCTGTGTCCTCCGCTGTTTTCTCTGCGGTCCCGGCGAGAGTTGGTCCGTGTGTGCCTGCTCTGGTAGGCGAGAACTGATGGGATGGAGTCAGCCGCGTCGGTCTTGATGAAGAGGCCGTGCAGAGTAGCCGCGGTACCCTGCGAGATAGTCGTGGTTTGATGGGGGGAGTTGGACTCGTCCGAGTCCCTGCAATAGATCACCCCGCTCTGAGAGACGTGAATACTGGGAGCGCAGCCCATACCTTTCAACGCTCCCTGCGCAGCCCAGAGCTCAGATTAATGAATCCGATTGCTGCGCTGTCTCGAGTCTTCTGCTATTTCCCCACTGCCACTGTTTTCTCCCTTCCTTCAAGTGTTGCTTTTGCTACTCCCTATCTCAACTCCCCCTTCTTCTTCCCCTCTGTGCATTTAAACACATAAAGGGGAAAATACTGCTAATTCGCCCGGATATTTCAACCCCTCTTTTCTGTCCTGTTAATGCTTGTACTCCGTGGTCTTCATATACATTTCCATTAGGCTCTGCCTTTACTGTCGCTATCCTACAGTGTTTGCTTTCTACTGTCAGCTGAAAAAAACATTCGGTAGTGCATTCAAATGCCGTCGCATTTTCTTAAAAATAATTTTTCATCCAGAAACGATGACACTGAAATCCACACGCCGATATGGTTAATTTTCTAACATCTTATTGCATTTTTTCACATATTTTATTCGTGTGTTCCTTAATTAAAATCCCTCCTGGAAAAAAAATATCTCAAACGGCCGCTGTTGCTTTAAACAGCATTTCTCATTTAAAATCCTTTAACTTCCAAGTCACTATACAGTTGGACAGGCTTCTCGTCTCGTCTGCAGACTGCCAATTTCAACCGGTCTTGCATTCGTCTCCTTTCAGTGATACAGCCTTCAAGCACTAACGCCTGTGCTAGAATCAGAGTCCGGAATCATTAATTATGCATTGTCGGTTCAGACGCATCTTACGCCAAGCTGTATTACCTCCTTGATATGGTGTTATTTTCTGATAGATTTCCAATGAGCCCACAACATCCTCTGAGCCTGAGGTTAAACCCAGCTCCAGGACTCTAGTCTGCTGACCTCATCGCCCCCTCTCCACTACCACTCCAACCGTTTCTATGGTTTCACAAGGATATCAATACAACCACTGCGAAACCCCGCATATATAAAAGCACTGGCAAAATCTAGTCATATGGACCTATTGCTATTTGCGACAGCTGCAGTCTTCATTAAAAAGGAAAAGGTTATTGGTCATCCTTATCGCGGACCCATGGTATAATGTTGGATGCCATTTTCAATTTTTTCAACGAACAAATGTAGCAAACGTCAACACAAACAAAAAAAAACAACAGGAGCGTTATTTGTATAAACATCTACAGTTTGTCAATCAACCATAATATGCTTCAATACTACAATATCACAACTGTATTTATAATGTTTTACAGTAGATTGTATCACAGCCTAAGCAAACAAACAAGACTGTACTAAACGAACATTAAGTACATTTAGAAGCATATTACAGTCTGAATTTCAAAATAAATATACAATATATCTGTGCAAAATGTTTCTGTACCACACTGTGTCTTTTCAGATGCAGGCGGCTCATTTTTGTGTGGTTACTGTTTGCAACAGTAGCCCTTTGTAAATGCTGTCTGTATGTGTAGACTAGTGTGTTAATTAGGCATAAACTGAAATAAACTAATATCCTGCACTGCAACCCAACTGACCACCCCCTACTAATTTCAGTTATGGGTAAGATGTATAAAGAATTACTTGTTAAAATGAACAATAATTTTGAGGAAAAATGAATTTAAAGACTAATTAGATACAGTGACCTAGACAGTATGGTATGTTACTGAATCAAGTAACACATCACATCTTAAAGGACATTTCCTCCAACACACCATTCATTTTACAAAGTAGTATCTTATGTACACCTGTGTTACAGACAACTTTTTCAAAGTTTCTAGGAACATTGTTGTCTAAACAGTGTACTAAATGGATACGGCCACACACAACAGAAGCAAAACAAATCTGACATCTCTTTACTGACATCTCCAGTTTTTTCATTGCCATTTGGCTCCTATGCTTAGTGCTGAAGTACTAAATAACAACACACAAACCAATTTAAATGTTTATCCCCTCCACTATTTAGTGACTCAAAAGTACAATACAGCCCATCAAACTACACTGACTATTGCACCTCCATTGACAAAAAGTCTGCGTTGCCAATGTGCAAGAGTGTCATCTTCTCGGCATATTCTAACAAATGCAGAGGATTATACATTTTCCTTGTAACTCAATTATTTGATTCCAGGTCAAGACATCAATTTAACAGCAGTTTAACAATTCTTACAGTCAGTGGAATATACAGGTAAGCCTGGTCAGAACCTGGATGGGAGACCTCCTGGGAAAACTAAGGTTGCTGCTGGAAGAGGTGTTAGTGAGGCCAGCAGGGGGCGCTCACCCTGTGGTCCATGTGGGTCCTATGCCCCAGTATAGTGACAGGGACACTATACTGTAAAACAAGCGCCGTCTTTCGGATGAGACGTAAAACCAAGGTCCTGACTCTCTGTGGTCATTAAAAATCCCAGGGTGTTTCTCGAAAAGAGTAGGGGTGTAACCCCGGCATCCTGGATAAATTTCCCATGCCTCCTAATAATCCCACTCTATGAATTGGCTACATTACTTTGTTCTCCTCCCCCACTCTGACGGCAGGTGGAGTGACATGCCGGTTGGTGTATTCTCGGTCGCAATTAATGGCAACGTCAGCTCAAAGATTTGGTTCAAACCACCAAATGGAAACAGGCGTGCCGACAAGCGGACCCTGCTGATGCGGGATTAACGCAAGGAAAGAGAGAGTGGAATATACAGGTAGCTAAAGATATGAATACCTCTTTACTGGAGATGTGTATACCACTGTGCAAGCTGCCATTTTTACTATACCTTGATAACAAGGCTACATAAAGGATCAAGATATTAAGCAAGCAACATATTTTGAGATTAAATTATTTCCTGTAAAAAAGAGCACACAGCTACATTGTTTTTACCAACAAAATTAACATTCTCTATGGTTTATGTTTCTTTGCCTAATTCGGAAAACAATCAAATATATATCTACCAACAATAAGTTAAACTTTTACATTATAATATAACATAGTCTTTTTGTACTTTTTGTCGGGTTGTTGTGATTGATGGTAGTATCACAGAATAGTGATGCTTTGACCATATTTTTAGATGTGCATCCCACCTAGTTACAGCAACTCCAAAATAAATATAACACCTTAATGTTCAATATAATATGTAATAATAATTCCTTACACTAATATAGTGCTTTTCTGGGCACTCCACTAAAAGCACTTTACAGGTAATGGGGACTCCCCTCCACCACCACCAGTGTGCAGCCCCACCTGGAAGATGCGATGGCAGCCATAAAGCACCAGTACACACACCAGCTATCAGTGGGGAAAATAAGAGTGATGAAGCTAGTTCATAGATGGGGATTATTAGGAGGCAATGACTGGTAAAGGCCAATGGGAAATTTGGCCAAGATGCCAGGGTAACACCCCTACTCTTTTCAAGAAACGCCCAGGGATTTTTAATGACCACAGAGAATCAGAACCTCAGTTTTACGTCTCAGCCAAAGGACAGCGCCATTTTACAGTATGCTTTCCCTGTCACTATGCTGGGGCATTAGGACCCACACAGACCACCCCTTGCTGGCCCCACTAACACCTCTTCAAGCAGCAACCTTAGTTTTTCCCAGGAGGTCTCCCACCCAGGCTCACATCTGTTTAGCTTCAGTGGGTTGCCAGTTGTGAGCTGCAGGGTGATATGGCTTTTGGCCATATCGATGTTAATGCCATATCAATTGCCATGTTAATATTCTTTCCCCTAGAATCACTGAAGAGATCACTGAAGAAGTTCTTTGTCTATCTGGGATCAACAGTGCACTAGCTAATAAATCGATGAATCTCATAAATACATGGATTGTAACTTCTGATTGTGTCTGGGATTTCTTAAATCATTTGTATAGTAGTATACAGATGTAGCCATTCAAAATGCGCGGACGATACCGCATTATTTTCCGGTATGCTGTACGCAGTCTACCGCAAGTTACCGGTAAATACCGCAAGTTACCGGTAAATACCGCTAGCAAAATAATAGTATCCGGAATTTCTGCAAGGTGGAGCTAATAAAGCTCAACCTCTCATGTTTGAGCTGTAACCATCAAAGTCTTTAACGAAGATATTAATAATAGTATTAATAATAAATGACCTTGGACAAGCTGTAAACTCAAAGTATTGCCCTGGTCCACATTCTTTTTTTCATTGACCGTCTTTGTAAAAGTAACACCACAGCATTTCGCAATCACGCATTTTTTTCCAATCATGCAAAGTACAGTAATTTTTGAGAATCGATTCACCATGCCTTTCACATGCTCATAAAAGAGATTGATTTAGGAACATAAACATATTACCGTATGCAAACTGTACTGTATACAGTATGTATATGTATATTTAATGTCTTAACTGTGCCCGTTTAAGTATTGAATATTCATATCTAATTTTACCACTGAAGGGAAATCTTAGTAGCTGAGCATAAAAAGAATAGGAGCATACTGCAACGCGTGTGAAGGCCATAAACGATATTAATTTTGGAACATAAACATACAGTATATGGCTGGTCTCGGTACTTTAAAGAAAATATACACGAAACATGGTTTCATTATGACCAGAATCTGTCTTGAGATATTTTTAACTTGATTTACAGTATTTGAGAGGTATGTCTTAACACAGATACTACAGTGCTTAAGTACTACTCACGTATATGTTTCTAGGTTTATATTATGCATTTTATACGGTCAAATTACTTTTGAGCAACTAATAAGAAGCGCGAAACGGTATGCGTTTTAGTTTCGTTTCGTGCTGGGACCCGTGGATTGATTAGAGATATCAAGTACATACAAGTCATTTTTTAAATGTTGTAGTTCGTCTTGAAAAAATGTTACGAGTACATCATCTATCAACAATTACACAGGTTCTGTTTCCATATTGCGGATTTTGGTTACGTAATATTATTTTCTAGATTTCACGTTGTGAATATATGATTTGGGCAAACAGAGCCGCAAAGAAGTACATTATGGGTGGTTGTTTTTTTTTTTACAGTTTTATCTAGAACAAGCGATGCTTAAACCTTTGTCTGATTCTTGTGAAACTATCCACACGACAGTTACAGTACCTAGGAGTTGACTTCAGTGATGTCACTGATGGGATGTTTCTAAAAATCCATCCTCTGTAAAACGTCTTCTCTAGTTGTCCTGCATATGTATTCGCTCATGAAGCTGTGTGTTCTGAGCCTGGATCTCTACATTTGTGTATGAACCAGCTTAGAGGGCTAAAGACAGCTTGTGTTTAATTGAGTGTAAGGCAATTTATGCTTCTAAAGTCATGGTCAGCATTTTTGTACTGTGCTGTAAACTTGTTCTGTGCCAAGTCACATTATTTTATAGCGTTTTTATAGCGTTATCAAATCCGGTGGCGCGGTGTTAGTTTCCTGACTCCCATGTCACATGGTCTGTGATTAGAACCTGTAATACCGGTTTAATTCGTCACAGCCAGCACTCCGGTTGTAAAGTAGAAGCAGGCGAGATTTCCAGCGAAAAACACCTCCCCCTTCTTCAGGTGTGAGGGTCTTCTGCTCAGAATGAAACGCTAAAATGTAATGTAGGCTCTGAATGGGTTCAATTGTGATTTGGGCTTGATTAAGGTCGCTGCCTTTCATCTAAAACCCTACTTGAATCCTTCTAAACTAAAAATCAGTGTTAGTGAGTTCTAAATAAAGAGGTATCCAGGTAACAGTGAAACGGGCGGACAGTCTGGGGAGATCGCCCATTTTCCATGTAAATAGTTCCCTGGTTCCGCACCCCTTGGTGTTTCTCTCGCTCTCTCTCGGGTCACCTGATCATTAGCTCGAAAGATTTGAGTGCTTTGTGTATATTCTAATGGTAGTGGGGGCAGGGTGTGTGGGAACAGGTTTGGTTGAAATTGCATTGGAGATCTATGTTCTTCACACCTGAAACATTTTCTCTGAAAGCATTTTCTTCGCTGTTTAACCGATCTTGTTACAGCATGTTACAGTTTACTATTATTAACCATATTAATTTTAAGTGCTTAATGTGAAATCTTGTAAAAATATATTTTCATTGTTCAAATATACATTAAGTCTGACTATCATATAATAAGTTAAATACAAAACTAAAGAAAAAATAGGGTTAAATATAATTCAAAATATTTTGCTAACAATGTTAACTGTTTATGAATAATAAAATGTATTAACTAAGGAGTAGGATGGCACAGTTGTTAGTATGTTTTTTGTTTTGTTTCTTTTTCATAAATACAACAGTAGTACCTGATGTCTCAGTGGCTTTCAAAATTAAATTATGCATGCAAACCTGTGAACTAGAAAGATAACTAAGATATCCATCCATTTATAATGGTGGCAAAGTGGTTAGCATTGCTATCTTGCAGCACTGGGGTCCTAGGTTCAATTCCTGCCATCCTGTGTGTGTGGGGTTTACATGTTCTCTCTGGGTTACATGGTTTTTCTCCATATGTGTGATATGACTCCCTCTCGCACTCCAAAACATACTGGTAAGTTAATTGCTTTATGGGAAAACTGGCCCTGGTGTGTGTGTGTTTGTGTCTGTCTGTCCTGTGATGGACTGGCGCTATGTCCAGGGTGTATTCTGCCTTGTGTCCGTTGCTTACTGGGATAGGCTCCAAATCCTCTGTACTGGATAAAGAGATTAGAGATGGAAGTAAAGGCACTGTGTGGATGGAACTATACACAGTGTTAGAAACCCACTATGAAATGGCAGCATCTCACTGAGAATAAAATATTTTATACTGCTGGCTTAAGGAAACAGCCTTTCCACCTCTCTTGCACATCAGTATCCATACCTAGTTATTTAAACAAATTGCCTCTAATTATAAACATCTTAATATGCTGGCTCTGTGGATCCGCATCAGCTATGTTTGCCCATTCCTTCAATTCATGTGCATCCAACACACAGTTCAATGCCAGCAACTACACATAATCTAAAATACAATCCTTATTTCAGTATCTATGTAAACATATAGTCTGTTAACTTCATCATCTTCATCAAAAGTATGCCTAACCCCATTAGGAAGTGTTCTTGTTATAAGTGTATTCCTCAGCTTTCCCCAAACTATCTTCTTCTTGCCAACATCTCTAGTCTTTTATCCTGCAATAACTCAGCCAACACTTAAATCTCCAAAAGCTGCTTGTGTTAATTTCTTTAAATCACAAATATCATGTGTAAATACTGGCCATGTAATACTCTGCATTGTGGAATAATAGTTTATTTTAAAGGGAACTAGAGAAACTAAGAACTAGAGAAATCAAGAAAGGCTTTTTTTCTAGAATTAATAAATGCACATCCTGTTCACTGGGGAAATTAAATCCACACTGAGCAATCTTCAATATGTTCAGAATATGACAGCAAGAATCCTATCAGGGATGCATTACACCTGTTTTCAAGTCCTTGCACTGGTTACCTATCAGATTTCGAGTCAACTTCAAAATCCTTATCCTCCTTATATACTGTCCTACAACTGGTATTATTGATCTCCGAATTATTGTACTTGACATGACTTCATTCAGCCTTTCCTGAACGTCTATGACAGGCAGAGAGAGTGCTGTTTCTGGTGCGATCTTTTACAGCTGACATTTCACTGTTTTAAACGAACAAGAAATTAGATTGCTCATAAATCACTTATTCTATATAAACACAGCGTAATTGCCCTCCGAAAATCTTCTTTTTCTTGTTCGTTTTAGAGA
Organism: Atractosteus spatula; assembly: GCF_055471065.1. Taxonomy (NCBI): domain Eukaryota; kingdom Metazoa; phylum Chordata; class Actinopteri; order Semionotiformes; family Lepisosteidae; genus Atractosteus; species Atractosteus spatula. Next base: position 31,696,168 of record NC_142708.1, on the reverse strand, counting down.
CCTTGATCGAAACTGATTTTAGATGTCAGAAAGGATTTATTTTCTCTGTATTTCCTACATTGCTTTGTCGAGATTTTAACTTTATATCTAACTTTATATCTAGGCTCAGATTTCAACTATAAATCGTACAGTAATTAATAGCAGTAAATACTGATGTTTATACATAAAAAAGTCATGCCTTGGAGTATAGACCCCCAAAGGAATGCCATAGACTCAAACTGCAAAATAAACACATACAGAAAGAAAGTATTTGTATTGTAATTGCAAATCCTGGTACTGTATGAGTGATTGGTATGACTTTCCTCATTACAAATCTCTTATTAGAATTTAAATTTCTCTGTAACTCCAGGTCAGAACAGAGAAAATGTAACTGCCTTAAGGAGTTTACGATTATGAAAAATAGAAGGATAAGCATGATACGTATGTCTTCTGTCATTTTCTAAGTCATGTTACTGAGCACCAAATCTTATTGAGAATATGAATCCATTTAAGGTTTATACCATTAAAGTAACGGTTTATTCCATGCTGAAAATGTTTGTACCAGACTTTTTTGAGGCCTGTTTAATTGTGTCTGAAGTCTGATGTTGTAAATTTTATTGTTAAAAAGATCCATGAAAATGTCACTACTAAAGTTAGCTGGTACTGTTGGTACTGTAAGTGGCAAGTAGAGCTCATATTTTAGATTTTGTGTAGTTGCTAGCGTTGAACTGTGTGTTGGATGCACATGAATGAAGCGACGGACACAAGGCAGAATACACCCTGGACATAGCGCCAGTCCATCACAGGACAGACACAAACACACACACACCAGGGCCAGTTTAAATCTAACCTCAGAACCTTTCTTTTCAGAAGACTTAGTGTCTGTATCTGCTTCATTTTCTAATTTTGGTAGCACCTCTACCTGCTTGTCTTTCTTATATGCATTTACTTTGTAATCTGTGGTCCTTTTATCTGTTTTTACATCTACTGTATTGCTTTGAGATGCCACCTTTAATGGTGATATATCAAATAAAGTTTTTTATTATTGTTATAGGGAAACATGATCAGATTGTCCCTGGTTCAGAAAAAAAAGATCTAAAGTATACTAGTTTGTCACTCTTCTAATTCCCTTTGCTAAATGACTTTTCATACTAATCTGATCAATCTAACTGCCAGTTTTCTGTGCTTTCTCTATCCTGCTAGATTTGAAATTATTCTGAAAATTTTCATCTTGAAATAACTCATTTCTAAATACCTTTTTCACTGTTAACATCTTGCAGCAACTCTGCGACAAAATATACACTCTGACAGTTCATCCTGCTACCAACATTAAATAAAACAAATCTTAAGATTTCTATATTTATGTCTTTATTTAGTGGTTTCATTAGTGACAAAGGCTAAACTTTCTTGGAAAAATGTCTTTTATGTGTTGCGGAAAAAAACTGACTTGCTTTAACAAAATATGTTTACAAATCCTTTCACCTGGCATTTTCGTAGTTAGAAATTATGGAACGCTCTATTAAAAGCAAGGGAGTTTTTATGTCCGTTGCAGTTCTTTTGCAACATGAATATAATTATATCGTTATTAATTTCTTGAGATACGCGATTCCATATTATATTCCCTTTTAATCAAATTCTAAAAGTATGCTTGTTGACTCCGGTATCGCGGTAGTTAAAGACTTCGATGCTTAAAATGTTTAGGGAGAAATGGAATACTGGTGTGTATGTTTTCTTTAAAGTACCGATACCAGCCATATACTGTATGTTTAAGTTCCAAAATTAATATAGTTTATGGACTTCACACGCGTTGCAGTATGCTCCTATTCTTTTTATGCTCAGGCACAAAGTAAAAGGGGATGCTTCATATTGCTTGACTAATTTTAAAAACTAAGTTAGAAATGCAGACGCTCCCTCGGTGCGCCGGCTCTTACACAGTGCCTGTCTGCCGTAAGCGTTACAATATACATACCCAACACTGCTTGTACCCATCTGTCATGCAAATAAAACACCTTGAATTGAATTGAATTGAGGGGAGAGGGGGGGAATACTAAAGCCAATACTGGCTCAATACCCTCGATGGGCTTTGACGTGCTAATGCGTTGGTTTAAGAGTCCGGGTGTGGCAGGCTTCCAATGTCAACTCGACTCGATTGGAAGACAATGAACGTATTTTGTGATATTTAGAAATATAAATTTGTTTGGTGCGAGTGAGGTTTTATTTAATCTCTGACCAAGGGAAACGTTTCATTTTTTCAAAGAAATGTTTGTTAAAAAATAAAGTCATAGTTCTATGGGATTCAATCACAGACCATGTGACATGGGAGTCACGAAACTACTGTAACACACAGCGCCACCAGATTTAATAACGCAATAAAAACGCTATAAAATAATGTGACTAGGCACAGAAAAAGTTTACAGCACAGTACGATAATAAATGCTGACCATGACTTTAGAAGCATAAATTACCTTACACTCAATTTAAACACAAGCTGTCTTTCTGTATGAACCTCTAAGCTGGTTCATACAGAAAATGTAGAAATGCATTAGCCTGATTATGATTAAAAAACACATAATTAAACACGCGTTTGCGATTTAAATCAGAACACGATTTAAATCAATATAAATGTTTATATTGTAACGCATACTGTCCAGCCTCCATTTCTCTATAAAAATTTACTCTGTTGCACACACACACACAATAGAAGGAGGAACCGCTGTCAGAAGGGAAGATATGTTCAAAATATCGCAAATATCGATCATGTTGCGATATTTTGAAATATAAAAGTCAATTGATTGTCCATAATATCGCTATTCTATTTTTTCGAAGAAATGTTTGTTAAAAGAAAAGTCCGGTACCAGCTGGATTTGAACACACAACCTACCAGTTGCTAGTCACGCACCTAGACCAGTCGGCTACAACACAGCTCACATGAATAGGCAGGCGAAACAGCCCTACACAGCCCTGTCGCAGCACACGAATACCATTATTAAATTCCTTAGATACGCGATTCCATATTATATTCCCTTTTAATCAAATTCTAAAAGTATGCTTGTTGACTCCGGTATCACGTTAGTTAAAGACTTCAAAGCTTAAAATGTTTAGGGAGAAATGGAATACTGGTGTGTATTTTTTTCTTTAAAGTACCAAGACCAGCTATATACTGTATGTTTATGTTCCAAAATTAATATCGTTTATGGTCTTCACACGCGTTACAGTATGCTCCTATTCTTTTTATGCTCAGCTACTAAGATTTCCCTTCAGTGGTAAAATTCAATATCTACAACGGGCACAGCAAAGACGTTTACTGTAAGTCTTTCTACGACAGACCAACGGACCGCGAGTGCCCCTGTTGGTCAACCAATCACTTACTGCGGTGCCACGCGTCATCTTGCGTCATACTGAGCGACGTCACCTGCGGTACGTGTCTGTGACGCGCACTTTGAATGGCTGCATCTGTATACTGTAGAATTCAGTAGTATGGCAAAACCCTAACTGAAGGCTGAGTAGAGGCATGATTTGAATCATCTGGTAGAGGAGAACTATAACCTGTATAAGAGGACAAGGCTGTCAAAACCCCCAAAAAGAAGTGAGTCAAAACTCAATGCAGAATTCTTAAATGATGAAGACTTAAAATGAAATAAGAAAGAGGATATGCTTATCAGTTCAAGTGATACATTTAATGAAAGGTTAATTCGAAGCTTTAGTAACATGTAGAAGTCAACCAGAAAGTGTGGAGAATTCAGAACGTCATGCTTTGCTCAATATTGTTTTGAACGATTGTTTTGAAAGTGGAGGAGTTGACGTCAGTGTTGCAAAATTTCCAGAATTTAACTCCATATAGAGCCCCCCCCCCACACACACACACACACACACACACACACACACACACACACACACACAAACAAAACAGACAACAAGATCACAAAATGCAGATGAGGAATCCTGAAGGGCAACTGGAGACATTTTGCAAAGCCAAGGGGTGGCACATCATTTCTTCTGTAGGCTGGTATTTAATGCACTGCGAAGGTGACCTGTGGCTACAGATGGAGAAGACTGAGATGGGTGGACCAACACCACACCATATAAGATATAAAAGAAAAATGATGTATGCTGATATATAACCATATAAGATGCCAGATGGGAATGACAGGAGATTGGAACTGAGGTTCTAGGAAATGTCAAGTTTCATGAGAAATTTGGCTTCCAAATAAGGCTGAAGTTCCATGGTTTGATAAGATGGCAGGATCGCTGGGGTATGATTTTCTTTGAAGGGTTGGAAGAGAGTAAGCTTGGAAAGTTGCATGGTAAGATCTCACACTCACTGTCTTGTGAGAGTGAACACCAAATGGTATCTATGCAAAACTAAATGTAGAAGATAGTTAGCCACAGCGATATTAATACATTGGTTGGTGGAAGTGGGAGAGACTAGGGTTTGACCTCCTCCCAAACATTTGATTAAAACTTCTATTCATGAAATAGAAAATAGTAAATCAAGGTTATATCCACTGATATTTTCATTAATTAATATTGTTCATATTGCTTTGCCACTTCCATTGGTACTAATTATTACCATTATCATTATTTAAAAATAATTAATGCTAAGTTTACAAATACAAGATCATTCTTTTTTATTCTAGTATTAATTTGATGTAGTGCTGCAGAAAATTTGGACTGATGATATTATAGATTTGTGTCTTTTGAGTGTATGAAAAATGTTCAGTTTTGAATAACTCACACAAATGTGCTGATCCAAAAAACTTTTACATTTACTGGTTACTACTTTACAGTATGTACATGATTTTAAGACATTAGACTTTGCAGGAGGGTGAGTGTCTCAAACAGTTATATGGCATCTAAAATGCTTTTTCTCCCCCCTTTTTATGGGAGGCTATAGACTTTGTGGTCCAAGAATAAGCAACACATAACACCTTTTCTTATTTTGTGTGGATCTATAACAAGTGAAAAGGTACCTAATACCAGAAAACAATTTTTGAAAATTAGTAGTCGTATTGCTATTTGTTGAAAGAATCTGTACTTACAGTGCACATGAACACCTAGGTTTTTATTATCTGTAACTGTTATAAAAAAATAAGATGCTCACAGTGCAAAGCTGGTGAGATATGCAAAACCCTTGGTAATATTCATTTTTTAAAACACACATAATAATCAAAGTGCAGCACCAAGCAGGACCAAGACAAAACTAATAAGATCAAACCTTTACTTTTTTCTTGTAATCATAAAGATTAATTAAGATGGCATATTGAATAATTCTGAAATCATATAAAAGTCATAAAGTACACAAACACTTCATGTTAATGGGTCTAGATCCTACACAGAACATCTCACAACTTATCTTAATTTGCCTAGCTGTGAAGAGGGCATTTGCAGGTACTGTAAAAGCGTATTATGTGAGCTTATAAGGAGGTACAGTATTTCACCTTCCAATAAAAACTCAATCTAACAGCGTTTTTTTGCGGTTGTGACAGAATGGCTTCAAAGGGAGAACAGATCTGAGGATAAATCAAACTTTGCCACTCAATGGAACAAAAAGAGTGGGTTGTGCATATTCCACAATTTTATAGTAATTGGCATACCCAAATAAACAATGACTACTTCTAAAGAAAGCTTTACAACACAAATGCTCATTGTAGGGTCAAGTCTAATGGAACCTGTCCTAAAAACTATACCAAGGTTTTAGTTAAAATAGACAGTTTTAAGGAGGTCATGTTGCATAAGAAAGTCTGCTTCACTCATGACGTAAATGGAAATATTGTGATATTAATACAAATTTATCATTATAGAACAATATTGCCAGGAGCCAATTTTGAAATTGTCAGATATTATTAGCCAAATTATATTAAGCATGATATAATATATAATATAATATATTATATATAATATATATATATATCATAGCATGACAGAAAATATCTTGACTTATCATTATTCAGAACTTTGGCAAAAATGATCCTGTGCTACTAATGATATGAGCACATTCAGTTGAAGCAAAGATGCAATACAAATATGCAAGAATCGTATTCCAGTTTAAGGACAGAAAAGCAAACATAGTAAATTACATCGTAATTTAACAAGTTATCATCAAAATAAGACTGTGTAGTTATATCTGCTCTTTGAAACCACATTAGGCACTGCAGACTACATGGAATAATGTGCTGCCTCACGGCAAGCTCACTGCAATACAGGTGGTGTTATCATCAAAGATTTGAACTTTCTCACTCTGTATTAACAAAGCACATTGGCTGCATTGGTCTATTTGAAAATTGTTACACATTTCAGTTTAAATCTAGTGTTGAGTAAAATACTCATCTTGTTGGGGAATGGATGCAATGTGGTGTCCCCTTTAGATGAGGAAGATGTAGCTGAAGAAGGTAAAATCGAAAAATTCCAGTTAACGTCAGAAAAGACTGTGTACAGACACTGAAAAGATTGAGTCTGGGGGACAGGTCTGTGTCTTACCAATGAACGCTTGTCTTGTTTGTTTTAAAATACACCATTATGAGGGATTGATAGCTTTATCAAACTTCTTAAAAACAGTGCGTTCCTGATAATTTGATCATTTTAGCTACTGTATTTGATTCTGTGTTTTTCCACTAACATTATTTTGAACAGCCCTGATTTCAGATCAATTTAATCTGTGGCTGTTAGAAATGAATTATTTAAAACACTCCTAAAATTTATTTACAGCAACAGTGTTTAGAGTGCAGAGAATCTGCAGGAGAGAAACATTTTCAACAAAGCTATGCCATACGGCAGTCTGAAAATTGTGGCTAAACTTACTTACACACCCTTATATTCAAAAAGCTATTATGTTCATTTTCACAAAATTTGTTGATGAAATAAGATTCTATAGTTTCATCTGCTCTGTGAAACCACATACAGTGCACTGCAGACTACATGGGATAATACTTATTGACAACGTTCAGATATACAGAACCTGCTGAGCCTTCGTTAACATTGATGTTGTACGGTATTTTTTTCTTAGTATAACACTATTTTTTTTTCAGATCTCAGCTCAAAGCAAAGATTCCTCTTATGCACTGTGAGAAAAAGAAAAGGTAGATATACGTCTTGCCATGTATTGGATGCTCTGAAATTTTAAAAGCTGGCATTGGGGAAAGTTGGTTTTCAAATGTAATCCATTAAAGTTCCAAATTACATGCAAGGGATTACTTTTTAAAAGTAACAAGAAGGTGTGGGAAAATAATTGTAAAAACAAATAAGTTGCAGTGATCTTTGCAGCATGTGTATAGCTATAATTCCTCCAACTTATTCATTTTAAAAAACTAATGGATAACTTTAAAAGCATTTTCTCTAGCTTTTGCTTTACAAGCCCATCGTCTGGAAGACTCCACAGGATTTGTAGGAGTCTTTCTTGTTTTGCCAGGAGCTAAGAAAGTCTGGGCTTTCCAATTCCTACTCTGCTCCTGACAGCACTGAGTCAAATATGTGCAGAAACTTGTGGGATTCTGGTCATAACCAGCTACTGAGGCTCAAACATATTGTGTCAGGACAGAAAAATACTTATGATTTACATTTTTAAATACTTGGTTAGAAAACCTAGAGAAAAATTAAAAACATTGTTAGGAAACGTCATCCAGTGTATATTCTGTCTCTTTTTTGTTCCCATTAGTGATGCAAAAACCCCTGATTCTTCCTTCACAAAATATTCCAAATTTTTCATTTTAGTTGATCGTCCAACTAAAATGAAACGAATAACATTTATTAATTGAACAATATTTCCTTTTCTGGGCAGAACATTAGCATTCCTGTCCACAATATGGAAGAAAACAGTAAATTAAACATTATTTGGCAAGTACAGTAGTTTCTGTTACTCTTTCAGTCAAAGCATGTATGTGACCTGTACTGTATGTTGAAGGCAAATGGGTTGTGTTCTCTGTAGACCACAATGAGGATAATGAGGATTTTGTACAGTGTTACAACTGTTCATCAGTGCATTGTGCTATGGTGTTTTAGAACTTTGGGGGCATTTAAATTTATTGATGTTAATTTATGAGACATTCTGCAGCTCTTCAATTCTACAGAGCTGGCTGTAGCAGGTGCGGCTCAGTCTGTTAACAGCATGTAGCAGTGACCCCATTAATTTTATACATATATACAGATATACTGTATAATTGTAATTAGTATCAAACCACACAAGATATCCGACCATCAATTTCCTAACTGCTTCTTTTTCAATTCAGGGTTGTAGGGGAGCCAGAGCCAATCCTGGCAAGCAACAGGCACAAGACTGGGTACATACTGAATGAGATACCAGTCCATTGCAGGGCAGGCAGGCACAAACACGTACACACCCACACCAGGGCCAGTCTTCTCCAAAGCCAATTAACCTACATTGTAGCAGTATGTTTTGAGCTATGAGAGAAAACCAAAGCACCTGGATGAAACCCACGCGAACCAGGGCAGAACATACAAACTCCACTCAGACAGCTCCCCAGGTTCCAGAATTGAGCAGAGGGCCTCATTGCTGTTAAGCACCAATGCTGCCCACCATGCCAGCTTGCTGCCCACTGGATATCCTCCACAGGATATATTTGATTGCATTCATATGTTGAATTGTAATTCCCATTATTATATTTGTCATTTTTCAAGCAGAAATCTGAAAGTTATAGCAACCTCTATGAGTGTAACAGAGACCGTGAGAACATAACATTCTATTTCCCGTATACTCAAGAAATAAAAAAATTGCAGTTTTGCCAACCACAGGGGTTTTCAGAAACATAACCTCTGTGGTTGGCCAATTAAACCAGCATTTGAAATCCTGAACCAACTTCACTAACTAAAAGGGTCTCAAACCTTGGTCCTGAGAAACTGTTGTGTCTACTTGTTTGTTCTAAGTGGGCTCTTAAGCACTGGTGCAAAGTGATGAATGTAATGATCTACTTGCTTAACTAGATTTTTTTAACTCAGTCCTTGTTGCCAAAAACAATTGGATATTGTTAATTCAGGACAATTTAACAGGAAATCAGTTTATGATGAACAGAGACAGGAGGGAAAGACAATATATCAAACACACCCACTATAAGGGTTTCTTTTATCCTTCTGTTTTTAATTGGTTGCATTTCAGCTCACACACCTGAATAAAAGGAGATAAGAAAAATGAAGGGAAGATCTTAAATTCAGTCACAGGTACAAGGATGGTACTATTTACACAAGCCCCACATAGATTTTCAAGAAGTCAAAGCTATTTTAAAAATGCACCTAAAATAGAAAATTGAAATCGCCTGGGTTTAAGAAATTAGCTGCCACAGAAACCCAAAGACACAGTGGTCCCCCAGGAACTGTGTGGAGAACCACTGCACTATTTTCCACTCTTCCAGATTCTCAAACATTTATCTTTCCTGACAGGCTCATCCTCTCTGACTGTAACCCTATCCTAGCTACTGATGGCACAGTTAGCTTAAGTCCCACCCATGCACAGCTCACCTGAAATGATGGAAATTTGAATGCTCATCAGTGAAGGAAAAGTATTACATGATCTCATCTTTTTATGTACAAAAGATGGGAAATATAAAAAGAGGTCCTGAAATAATAGATATAACCAGTTGTACTCTGAACACCACTTATCCTTTACGGGCTGCCCAGCCATGTGGTGGGATTTTATCCAGGCATTTTTCAAGACATGATTGGGTGAGATCCTTGGGAACCATTAGTAACTGAAAAACCAAACAAGCCAGATGTGTCGAATGTCCCTCTCTTTTCTGTAACCATTGTTACTGTACGTTTATATTTTCATTCTAGTACTACATCAATAAAGTAGAAATATATTTTCAGATACTGAAAGCAGTTAACCAAGTTGACCTTTCATATGACCATGCCCAAAATTCATAACAAAATCCAATGCCACACAGTTCTGTTTTGTCCATCGGTTTCATTCCTGAGATCAAGAACAAAGCAGTTAATTAGGTAGAGTGAAACACACTCTCAGTATACATGCCTGTTGTTTGACCAGAGAGAATCTGTGAAAGGTGGGTTTATCTTCAGTAATATACAGCACCTCATCTGCAGTCTGCATTGGAACCCTTATCAGCTTGCTTCCTGCACTGTGCTTCTTTAGTTATAGAGAAGACATTCTGAATACTTGGAATTGAACTGTTTATGGACTGTTGCTTGCATCTGCGTAGTGAGTTTCATCCCAAAGGGCTTCGCATATTGGAGAGGAACCCCCTCAACTGATGCAGGGCAGCCAATTATGCACCAGCCACTCCACTGAACACCTGATCATGTGGAGAACTGAAACACAACTTCATTAAAATAATCTCTCATCCTAGCGTTAATCCCGCGTCATCAGCAGGGTCCGCTTGCTGGCATGCCCTTCTCCATTTGGTGGTTTGAACCAAATCTTTGAGCTGACGTTGCCATTAAATGCGACCGAGAATACTCCAACCAGCGCGTCGCCCTGCCTGCCGTCGGAATGGGGGGGGAGGAGAACAAAGTAATGTAGCCAATTCATAGAGGGGGATTATTAAGAGGCATAGGAAATTTGGCCAGGACACCGGGGTTACACCCTGGGATTTTTAATGACCACAGAGAGCCAGGACCTCAGTTTTACGTCTCATCCGAAAGATGGCGCTTGTTTACAGTATAGTGTCCCCGTCACTATACTGGGGCATTAGGACCCACATGGATCGCAGGGTGAGCGCCTCCTGCTGGCCTCACTAACACCTCTTCCAGCAGCAACCTTAGTTTTCCCAGGAGGTCTTCCATCCAGGTACTGACCAGGCTCACACCTGCTTAGCTTCAGTGGGCTGCAATTGTAAGTTGCAGGTTGACATGGCTAACTTAATTAAAATAATAATTAGGGGAAAATTAATTAGGCCAGACTGTGCCAGCCCAAAGCATAATCAATCCAAGAAACTGGAGTTGACACACCTACACGTATGTACTTACTGTATGAATGGTGTCATTTTAGTCATTCATCTATAACTACAACTCATTTTCTATACAATAGCCTAACGACTTGTGACATCCCTCATCTACAGCGAGAATAGTTTCTCTTCTTCTAAAAGTCTAATGCACCATGAAATTCACTTAAAATGTACAAATACAGTTGGATGTACAGAGCACCATTCCAGTGGCTCCAGGGAAAGATTGATCCTTACCCACTATGCCATGGATACAAACTGTGCTGAAGATCTACAGTAAATAAATATGGAATGCCCTTAGACAAGCTGCTGTGGCAATACCCCTAGGCCCCTGACTGCCCCATCTCCATGAGGATTCCCAAGTTACTATCACTCTTCAACCAGAGGATATGCAACTACTAACTACTGCATAACCAAAAAAAAACTTTTTTCAGGGCTGAGTGGTGAATACAGGACCTATTCACTAGCAGAATTTTTAAATGTATTTATTTACCATTTTTATGGGCTCTACTTTTAAAAATATTATTGCTTTGCATTTTCTGTTCATTGTATTATTTTGTTTTTCTTACACAATTAAAAAAGTATGTAACACAGTTTTTTTTCATTAGTGAAATACCACATACTTTATCACAGACAAATGGTTTATAACAATTGTTTAAAACAATTTAATGTACCATGTTTATCACTCCACCTGTGGGCACAGTAAGGATGACATTAATCTATATTACTAAATGTGCATTCTATCACACAAGTAAGAAAAATAACAACCCACGCAAAATGAAAAAGTTTTCATTTTTCAATGTGACTAATTTAGAAAACTAAATATATAATATGTACACAATACACCTGTATTGTGTGTTATATAATATTAAAATAATCTTAGGCAAAACCTGTCAAAATTACTTGTCATATCACGGGGTCTCAAAGTGCTTTACAAAACATAACCACATTAATGTATTTTCCTGTTGGATTTGCTACTACTATATTATTACACAAATAAGATAATTAGCTTTAGGTTTAACGAATCTATTTTTCCGTAATGAAAAGCCAATCATTGCCTTCGTTTGGTTATGAATGGTTTCAGATCTGGTGTTGGGATATTTTGCAGATCCCTCCAGTTTAAACGCTGGTGGAACAGTTAAAAAATGAATTTAAAGTGAATGGACTCCAATGAGTGTACCTGCGTTGTACTGGTTTACACTAGCAGTAGTGAAGTGTTTGCTGACGTTTGACTTATCTTTTAGATATTGTTAGCTGTACAGTAAGTGACTCAGTTCATGCAAGGTGATTCACTGCCTATACATATTCCTTTTGTGTTGTTTAACAAAGAGACTGATACAGGTAGCTCGGGAAACCTACTTTTTTTGGCCGTGTAGCCTGTTATTGAGATCCAATTTCCACAAAACATCGCCACAAAGCAAAATACATTGCAGAATAAAGCACGAACAATCACGTCTGCATGGCACGCATTGTTTAGGATGGATATTTTTATTATTTCATATTATCTATTCTAAGGAGAGGGGAAAAAGCTATTTAAAATATATACCAAGACATATCACACAACAAATACCTCATGCTGCTCCGAGTTTAAAAACCTTTCTGTTACAATTAACGCAAAATTTCCTACTGGCTCTATAGCAAAAGCATTTGGACAGAAATTTAGATGAACAGCTGTTAAGTGCTTATGCTGACAGTTTGCTCCGTTTCGAACTGTATATTGAAAACACGATAAAATGGTCTGGTGTTACCTGTCCACAAGGTCCGTTGTTAAATTCCTTCTCAATCTTCTTTCTTTCATTCATGTTATCGGGAAGAAAACTTGCCATCTTACAAACGCTCGGTGAGTCTCTTCCCTTTCATACTCGCCTATTTGTTGCTTGCGATGCCAATCCTTAAAACTTGGTGCAGCAGTAACAGTTTTTTTTTCCGCTTCAGAAAAAAAAACACTGGGCTTGGCTTGAGGTCCTAGTATTGTACCCTTTAACTTGACGACAGGGCGTGCTTTGGCTGTCCGTCGTATCACATAATAATATGCAGTTTGAGGGCTAATGTCTACACAATTATCAGTTGTTAATCCAATACCTATGGTACGTTTGTCTTAACAGATGTCAAAGTGCACCACAGTAATACAGTGCAGTCCTCACAGTGGCTGTCCCTTAATAAACTAATACTAGTCCGGGAGGTTAATTGATCAAGTACATTGATTTTGATTATCTCCACCACCATCACTAATATTATTATTATTATTATTATTAATAATAATAATAATAATAATAATAAATCTTGTTAATTGTCCATCGGCTCCCGGTTAGTCGGAGAAACCAGTACTAAATTATTTTCTTAACTTCAAGGTTCTGCATGAAGTCTGTAAGACCTTGAGCCGCGCTATGATGCAACTAAAATATAAACCCCCTGCTGGTGACCGCGGTTTTTGCTGACTTCGTGCCTTAAGTTTCAGGACTCTTATCCTAAAAGTAACAGAGAATTTCCAATTTCGCCACGTTTAAGAAACAGAATTTAGAATTTTTGTTGTTTTGTAATTGGGCTGTAATATATGGTATACTGTATATTCTGCACACAGCTGAGAACATTTTTTCTCAGAAAACTGAAGTAGTCTCAGGCCTGGGGGATGAGGCTGGACATGGGTAGACTATCTGAGCCCTTTTAAGTCAAAAGGATTTGAGATTTGCTTTGTAAATAGCAATAAAAGGAACATCAGTTCCACATTCTAAATGGGCAAGAGCTCTGTGCGTCAGTCCCTAATCTTCATGACCTTTCTTATACTAACTGAAATTTCTACAGACTGTTTACCTTGCTGTAAACTTCAATAACATCACAGTATTTCATTTAATTCCTGTCCTGTCCCATAAGAACAGTTCTGAACAAAAGGAGGACATTGGACCCACATAGCCAGTTTGGTAGTCTAGAGCTCAGGGTCTTGAATAATTTTCCTGCTAATGTTCTTGTGGAAAAATATTATTATTAATTATTATTAGATTTGTCTGTATTTCAAAATCCTAAAACTGAATACACATGAAAGGTTGAACATTTCATGTCTCCTGTGCCTCAGAAGGCTAACAGTATCATTTTAGAACTATGCTTTTAAGCTTTTGGCATTGAGTCTCTGTCTTTTTTTTGCTTCTTTCATCTGAGGCGACCTATAGTTAGCTACGTAAAAATATAAAATGATCCCCCAGGTGGCGCACGTACGCCCGACTTGCGTCACACGCCTCACAAGAATAAAAGAAGAGACATGCGCACTGTTGCGACGTTTGCACACGTGTCTTCCATGAGAAGAGAATGCAAAGAATCGGTATGTGTTATTTGACGTAAGATTTCTGTAAGTAGTCTTCACTTTTAATTTATTAACTTCGGTTTTTAAATTATAAACTAAACGGGTAAACGTGTTTGTGCTGCTAATTGGCGATGTTAGAACTACAAGTTCAATAAAAACCGTAGTAATGGACACGGCCTAAATATACAATTTATAGCTTTAACCTATATTGATCTAAAACATCTCATTGAACTAGCAAAATATACGGGAATTGCTTGCAGGAAACCTCACTTATGTGTATTTGTTTTTTCATTACGGTGTAAACCGAAATTCTTGTCATATTGTACGTTTTTTGGGTGCATTTACTTTATCTGTGCTCCAACATCAAAAACGTAAGCCATATTATTAAAGATCAATACTACTATTAAATTATTCCTACGAGTGAAATGGTCAATAAACTCTGGTTTCCGGTGAACAGTTGGTTTCACTCGAGCCTCTTCTGGAAGAAGTCGATTCTCAGATTACGGCTCACACGCGTTTGCCGTCACTGATTACAAAATGCAGTCCGATTTTATATATCCCATATATTAGAAGAAAATGCCGGAGGATTGAGAAGGTTGAGCAGCAGCTGTGCGGCTTTAACTGGTTACAACCTCCAAAACTAATGATTCAGTTGCAGCCTCCTGTTCTGTGATAATACCATGCACAGAGCGTTGCTGCGTCTGCTTACACGTTACTCAAATTTTATTTTTATTTTTAAGCCTCCTTGCAACCAAATTAATGCCGTGATTTGTTTTACAGATTTGTTAACTGGGTCCGTGGAATCCATTATCGTCCATGAAGTTTCCGTTTAAAACGATTACTGTATTGGGTAAGTACAGCAGCTTCTTCAGCTGTCCATTAAAGAACCTCTTGCACTTAAGTGCGTTTATCGAGTTGTGCAGTTTCAGATCAACAGCATTTCACTTATTAAATTAAATTCAACCCTACTCACCATATTATTGAGGGGTTTGAAATATCATATTCGTAAATATAAAAGAAGACATTGAACGTGTTTCTCGGGAGCCTCTTTAGACGTAAAACGTTATTGTGACAAACAATTAAATATACTAGTTATAAAGATGCGGTAAGATATTGTATGTCCTTATTTTGGTAGGATGTTATGTTTTTACAAAATTAACGTTATTTACACTCATAGCTTATATATGAAAGCAACAGGCAACAGCAGAGGACAGAGAAGGCATCGGCAATTGGTTACAACTTCCTAGGACTGAAGACAATTCAGATGAAATATAACTCAAAAAACGTTTCACTTTTGTTTTACAGAGTTCTTCACTGGGTTCTTGAAATTTTTCCTAAAATGAACAATTAATATTAGGTTTAGCACAGTGATTTTCATGAGTAATCCAGAATTACCCCCTTTCTATCACACTGTGTAGTTAATATTGTCAAAATCCCTCAAGGGATAAAAAAAATTCCTTAAAATGAATAAATTGCTATGCTGCAAAACTAATCTCACCACAAATGAAAGGCTTATGAATTTACAATTTTAAATCTGAAAACTAATTTCTGAAAATGTTTGATATTACCTGCAATAGCCTGATTTACTGGGAATACTGGATTAAAGGAGGTAGCATAGGCCATTTTTCCACAATTATACTTTTTGTACTGAAAAACTGGAAGATACTTTGAGACCACAGAACCAGTTATGAATAGTATTAGCAGCCTTTATCTCGATAAAATCAAAGTTTGCCAGCCCCTTTGTGAACAAGAATATAAAAATTTGATGGTAGCTTACTGTTTGCCAGAAGATATAGGATGTACACAAACAATAAATACACCATCTTATAGAAAGTTACTATCAGATTGTGGGTTTAGTGTTGGTAGGTCCATTGAAGTTTGGGCTAAATCTAGACCATTAAGGCTGATGTGGTGAACATTGTTCTTCATAAATTAAATAAAACGTCAGACACCTTGTCACTACCAATGTACCCATTTTCCTCAAATAAAAATGGTTGTCCAAAAACCCAGTCTTAAAATCTTTTGTCATTTTACAAAAATCAATATAACTCACTCTACAACCAGTCAATAAAGACTGGGCAACAAATGCTATTATATAGGTACAAAAGATCAAATTAAAAGGTAGACTTATTAACCACCACCCTAAAGAGTGTACTACAGCAGAGATCATTTGGAAAATAGCCATACTGTAAACCAAGATTTCATTTTTTCTAATATGGTTTGATAAAATCTTAAATTTATGAATACATTTATAAAGACCTCTTACATCTCAAATTCCTTCAGCCTGTAAAATGGCCTATAACAATAAAACCTTTCTTCCTGGAGAATATTCACACATTAGAGAAAAGCAGGCTTTCATCCATTTACAATTGTTTAATAACATCAAATATTAAGCTGAAAATACGCACAGTGGATGCCTCATTTAGTCTGTTTTTAATTAAAAGGTACAGGCATGCAGTTAATTTGTCTGTTCAGAACAAAAAAACGTCATCTGCTGGTGGGTGATTTATTCAGCTTCACCTTTTAGCCAAGACTTAGCACTGGGATTTACTTTGTTTTTGGAATTTTTGTTGGTTTGGCAGCTGTCTGAAAATCTCTCTCTGGCTTTATCCCAGTTCTTCTGGTTTTTGGATTTCTGCAGTGTAACATCTTCAACAGATAACGAAGCGTTGATACCCAGTCCAGCTTGTGACTTTCGGATTTGTAACTGGATCTATGGAATGAGAAATGAAGCAATTGTAGTTGAATTTCACTCAGTAGAAATTTAGAACATTTAATCAGAACATATTAAAGGCTAAAGTTCAGGAAACACCTCCTTGAGCCTTTTGAAGAGCATATGAATACAGCAATCACCATTTTGTGGTGTGAATGGGGTATGGATACATTTGTACATCCCCTCAGAAATGTTTTTAGATTGTAGCTTTTGTTTCATTTGTACAAAAAATATCAAGATATACCTGGATTTAATGATAAACCAACTACAGTTCAGAGTTCAGCAAGGAAGTGAATATATATGGAGGCTACTCTTACGTACATAAACATTTTTACATCATTGGGTTAACTCATACATTTAATATATTTGATTTTTGTTCCTGTTTAGCAGTTTTGCTCACTGCCACAAAATTCCCATTTTCTTTCTATTAAAGAAAAATATTCCAGTAACAACACACTACTCTGTTTTGGCTGACCTTTCAACGTCACTAGGTAAGTGTATTTGGTGAAGTGGTACTTTACAGTAGACCTGAAGCCTTAGAAAAGCCGATTGTGACAGATTCTTTAGCGGGTGACTGCTTCTGCATAATCCTTTTAGGAAAGACTTACCGGATCTTTTCTCCCGGATCCGTCTTTGCCCAGTCCCTCTCCTTTCTTCCAACCCATCTTTTCAAGCATCTTCCGTCCTTTGTTACCGTCACTGATTTCCCTACAAGAGGATTGAAAGGCTGAGTCACTTACAAATTTCAAAATGACTGTGACGTTTACCTTGTAACTGACAGGATTAATATAATAGCGGCTGTCAAGATCACTACCGGTAGATCCAGCAGTCATCATAAGATAGTCACTCAAGTTTAACCCTTCAAAAAACACATCAAAAGACCTGAAGGAATAATCATTCCTAATCAATTCCTGGCAGTCTGTGAAAAGCTTCATGGACTATCTTAAATATTTTTTGTACCTCACTGCATTTTACATTTTCACCACTTACACATGCACTGAAGCTGGAGCGTCGTCTCTTTGAAAAGCCCCTTCACTACCAACAGTCTGACGACGCCTCTCTGCCCGGTCCTTGTATTTGGAGTTCTTCAAGGCTTTGGTTCCCTCATATTCGCTGTTCTATAAATTGATGATTACAAGATATTACACACAATCTGTTCTGTTGCATTATGTAAAAAACAATTAAATTAGGAGCTGAAAACTACGTATGATAGCTTCCACGTATCAGTACATTCATGGTGTTATCATTAAGGAACGCATTATGCACAGTAGCATACATCGTTCATTCTGTAAGCCAAGCACAACATCTGCAAGAACCATGGAATTATATTTAATCAAGAAACTTCAAGAATTATATGATAAATGTATTGCAAAAGATGGTGACCAAGTTGAAAAATAATGTGGTGTAGTAATGTTACCCCTTTACACGAGTTGGGCTCTATAAGTGGGAGACTGCGTTTGGTTCAAAATGAGTACTGGCATTTTTGTAACCATGACCACGCTCACGAGCAAAATTAATACCCTGTAACAGAAACCATTCACAATTTTCTTGGCTAGTTTTCTTATTGTCCTGATGTTAAGAATCAAAACATGTTATAAAAATAAACTATTACACTACACTTGAAACTTAAACTACACCATTCTTTTTACGTAAACTGTATATTGTTACTATAAATGTCAGAATCTATATCCACAAAAAGTATTGTATTATCTTAATTATTTAGAATTGTATTGTTTCACACTTGTTTTATAATTGACAATGAGCCCTTTTAATTGCCATCTCACTCTGACTGAAGGTAGGAGAACATCCCCATTTAAAAGCATAACTAACAACCTTATGTATTTCCACGTATTAATCCTTAAAAATAAAGTGCCTGTGATGTGTAGTGAGAAGTGACTCTGTGAAGAAGCCACCATCTTGGCTCAAAACACAGGCCCAGTGGTGCTGCCTTGAGCCAAGATGGCCACCAGATCACTGAAAGATGGTCCCGCCGAGTTCTTAGCACTTGGAGTAAGTGAAATTCCTAGAGAGGGAGAGGAGCTACAAGCACAGGCTCTTTGGAATTCACCAGTCCTTTGACAATTTGGTAGGCTAATAAGACCAGCCGGTAAGAAGCGGATTCTGTCTGCGCCTATGCTCCAGCCAGAAAGGAGCAAAAGAAGGCTTCATGGATAGGGGTTCTAGAGTTAGATCCAGCAGCTTTGCAGGCCTGTCGGATTTTGAAAACTATGAAAATCTGAAGATATAGCAAAAGCTACATTAGCTATTTACAGGAATCACAGGCTCTTGACAGGCAAGTTTTGTGGTAGTTCATTGGGCAGGCCCAATTAGTATGTGTGCTGCTAAGAAACAGGGCTGGCAGGAGGCTTAAACACCCGGAGGAGTGTGATATTGTTAGAGAAGGTTTTAGTGTATCTTCAGTTATTTTATTTCCTATAGCACCATTCACAACCCTTTGCCACAGAGCACTTTACAGCTTTTTATAGCAGTTAACAAAATAAGCCATGTGGGTTCAGAGGAGAGGAAAACAAACTCCCAGTGGGAGAAAATAGTCCCCCACCCTCCAAGCAGTTGGTCTATATTCTTGTCAACGAGGAAAGGGTAGGAATCTAGACCGCACAAATTAGGTCCTGATTACACCCCATGCATTAAGAGCCACAGATAGGCCATCTCAAAGAGAGAAGGGAAACAGAAACAGTAAACCTGTCTCTGTGTCAGAGATGCCAAGGTTTTAAACAAGTGCTCCTGGCCAAAAAGAATCAGCGGGGAGAGTAAAGAGAAGTAAACATGGAAAAAAGTAGTGAGAGAGAGATGCAAGAGGAAGAGGCAAGGCTGGCTTCGATGGAATCAGAATGTATGTGAATGTTCCTATGGCAAGTGGAGAGTTCATGATCTAAGAATGAATGTGATGAGTTAGTGGCAGGAACTGTACATGAGAGAAGAGACTGGGGAAGACCTGAGGGTGCATGGATTCCATTCAGTCTTCCCCAGAAAGAGAACAACAGTCTAAGAAAGCTAAGATCCAGGATGGATCCTGGAAAGAATAACAGTTGTATGCCATCATCCATGAGCAGTACAAGTTAGGATGGTCAGAATGTTAAGGGCTGTCTTTGTCACAATGGCATGAATTCATTTTTGGAAAACTGAGGTGTGGTGATCACTACAAGTCTTAATTCACCACAGACATAAAGCTAATATTTTCCATTTCTAAAAGCTGGTGTTTTGGTTAAGCTAAAAATCAAATGAACAAATCATTTGGATCATCAGAAGCCCTTGTGTTCCAAAGAAGCAATTTTTTGTATTATTGTATGCATGAAGAGCATCAGATAACATTTCGATTAAGCTCTCATAAAAGCAACGTACTTTTAATCCATACTTGACTTTCATCTGCTTCAGCTCTTTCTGTCGTAGGATTTCCTTATCTTCTTTGGTTAGTACTAGTCCAATAAATAAAACACTGAGTTAGACAGGAACTTTAAAATTAACACGATTAAGGGAGGGAACTGTTTTGAGGAAAGCTGATAAGACAGACAGTAACAGTACTGAAGCAGTCATCAAACCAATTCAAAAATACATGTGCACCCAGGGTAAATTTGCAAAGTGAAATGTGACTGGTTACATTTAATAATAAAGGCAAGCAACAATTCTCATTGAGTTTAAGAACAAAGAAAATGAACATTTCTAGTTCATTTTCACTAGGGGAAAACCAGCAATTTCTTGTTTTTCCACCTGATCTGCTGTGTACATAGATTGCTGGAACGATGTTGCTGCAATGCATCACCCTTTGCTTCAGTGGCAGATGAAATGAGTCACGTCCTGTATGTAAAGCACTTTGCGATCCTTTGGGATGCAAAGTGCTGTATACACGTAATTATAAGTTGTAAACTCCTTGATTAAGCTTAGCTTATTAACAAAATGCAGTAGACAATTATATGGATATTAAAATTTCAGTGTTGTCTCGTGTACCACTCATTTAGCAGCATAATCATTCTGCTAGTAACCAGCCACGTCCACTTTTGGCTTAACAGGCAGCTAAGACTTTTCACACTATGCCAATGGTACTTGAACTGTTTTACTCTACTATTAGAAAGTACCCACCGTGTTTTTTTACATAATTCTTTAAAAAAGTGGCCATTTTTTTTCTGTGAGCTCTTCAATTTTAATATTTGATAAAAATGCCAAAATAAAAAATATGTACATGATTTGTTCCATTTCTTGCAATGTCCTGGGAAACATTAAAAACACTCTCCATTAATGGTGTGTGTGTCATTTTCTGTAATTCTTGCTGTAATTTTCTGTTGGGTCAATATGAATCAAATCAGACTGGAAGATTTTTCTCCAGTGGGAGAATTAGGAAGTTGCATTTCAAAATGGGTTTGAAAGGAAACTACGAGAGAGTCTGCCCACCAACACTCACCACTTGCCTCTTCCTTCTTGTTGCGGCTCACGTGAGCTATGACCTGCCCTGGCTCACATCCATCACACGTCTCGTTCCCAGTGTGGATGTGAAAAGATAAAACTGTGTCCCCCATCTTTATTTCATCCCCGTGTGTCAAAGTGAAGGGCTCGCATTTAGATTTAGGCTAGAAGCAAAGCAGAATTTAAGTTCATGTACTATTTTTTGTTAAAAAAAAACTTTGCCTCTACAACACATATATTGAAAACAGAATTCATGAACTCCTACCTGCAAAATTCTGTTCCCATTTATGACTGTCCCATTTTGACTTCCCTGGTCCACCAGTACATAGCTTTGCAAGTCAAGGTCAAAGTATACTTCTGCATGAAACTAAAGCAACAAGTCATCAGTATATTCATCATTACAGGATTATAACTAATCCACAAACTGATTCTTAATTTTACATAATTCACTTTCACTACTTTTATCAGGAGTAATGTTTTATTGCCACAGATGGTCAAATCATCAAAAACGAATCTATCAATCATCTGCCTACACAAGGTACATCTGTTCAACATAAAATGTACAAATTGTATATCACAGCATTGAAAATCAGGGAATAAAAACTAATTGCAACATTTCAAGCTCACAATGAATTCAAATCTTACCTTACTAACACCCATTTCAGGTATTCTTATAGTATGTTCCATCTCTTTCTCTCTGCAAACACAAACCGCGTTTAAAAAAATTGAAGCAAATCTGACTTTAAACTTTCTTGTTAACTGCTGTATATTAGTTCATACTCAAGTTAAACTCAAATGCAAAATGAAGTCTACAAGCCTAGTTTGGTTTATTTCTAGTCCTGTTTGGCCTTATTTCGCCATATGTATCGTGCTGTACTGAAACTAGAATGAAAACAGTTTCATTAGGTTACAGGGTGCAATTTGTGAAACAGTTGATTGACACATGGTAGCCATGACTTTCTATGTAGCAACATCTCTCAAGATTGCAAAGGAACAGGTAAAGGTGTATTCCGTGCTGAAAGTAGAAGATAACAGCCGAAACGTCTCTTGTCGTTGTGTCCTTTTTATTGTCGTGCCAAAAAGCTGTCTTTTTTTTTTCCTTTCAGCATGGAATAAACCTTTACCTGGTCCTTTGCGGCCTATGCATGCTGACTCGGCTACCTACCTGAACTTCTCTCACGTTTGACAGGGATCCTGCCCTAATCTATGTATAACACATTTCACTCCAATGAGCGAAACAGTTTAAGAAAAGCCATCGACTGTATGTCTTCCGACAAATTGTGATCACTCGGCTTGTTCTTCAAACTTTATACGCAAAGGATTGGACTGTTTTCACTCGGTAGAAAATACCGTAAAGTGGCTTCCACACAACAGTAGACATTACCTCCCGATTGTGGCTGGTTTATCTGCAGTAATGATAAACAAAGTCCCAGTCTGGAGCACTGGTGAACGGACAACAGTCACTCTCACACACGGTGGCCATGCTTCTTCGCAGGCTTAAAAAAAGATGAAAAAGTTACAATACTAAAATGGTAGTATTTTTACAATCTAAGCAAGAATTCCAGGACTGTTAAGTATAAATGTCCAACTTTACCAAAATAAAACTAAAGGATTTAATGTTATGTCCCATTTATGTAACTAATTTGTAATTGCAGGCTTCTGTTCAACCCAGACCAGCACTGTACTTTTGGCATGGCCAAGACAAATATACACACATCCTTCCAGAGATGTACTGTCATTTAAGGCCTATCCTCTTTTTTTGCATGAAATCCATGTTAACTGTAGCAGTTATAAAATAGGGAAAGTACATCGTAATGACTGTGATCTGTCCAGCAGATGCTCAGCAAGCTGTAATTGCTCTTATTGGGAGACAATCAAATGTTCATCCAGATTAGTATAACCCCACCCTCTCCCACAGAAAGCTAATAAAATCTGCATGGCATCACAACTGGACTCCCAGAATAACGCTGTTAACTATTGATTGACTTAAATGTCTTAGACCCAGCTGATACCAAGGCTATTCTATTTTTTTTTAATTCTACATTTTTAAAGACATTGAATAATTTAGAAATACCAAAATTTTACCATCTTGAGAACCAAATTTTCAGCGACATACTCGTTGTTCATATAAAGCTTTTTGAACATCCCTTTTGTTTAAAGGTGGAGGAGAAATTCTCATCTCAATAGTTAGAAAATTGTTTCTATTTGTAATTACCAACTTTCTATTTTAAGGCAATATTAATATCTTGAACATTAAAAATGACTCAGCTGCACAGTTGGGATTGTATACACTTCACCTTTCACCTGCAAGAATGGCAAACTTGCAAATATTACTATGAAAATTGCAGCTGTATTTCACAGCAGCAGATTAAAACTGAGTTGTGTTCCCAAGGGAGTTAAAAATGTTGGGTATCTGACAATTCTACAAGTTAGGCCTCTTCTCACCTTCCGGGTCATCCTCCTGGTCACTAAAGTCACTGGCCGTTAGTTCTTCAGAAGAATTCTCCTCCCTTTCAGACTCAGTGATTTCTCCCTCTTCCAGCTCACTCTCTGCTTCAGTCTCCGCATCATCACTTTGACTCCCCTGCGTAATCTGATTTGAATCCTCCATCATTTCAACATCTTTCTTCCCTAAGACACTAGAGATGTGGCTCTCAGGACTCTCATCTCTCACTCTAGTAGGCAATCCCATCTTCTTTCGTTTTTGTTCCAATCTCTTTCCTTCGGCCAGTTCCTCTTGAGAAACTCCTCCTTGTGCCTTCCAGTCTTCAGTTCTGAGCTCCTAATACAGGACTTTGCACAGGTTAGTCCAAAAGATGTGTTTCCACTTTCCTTTTTCTTTTTATATAAGATTACTGCTTGTGTGTCTGGTCTCTTGTGTGTATTTTGTGAATTGTATGAAAAGACTCATACATGTAATCATACATGTACTCAAATAATTGAGATCATCACTGTTTCACGGTTTCTCAGGTTTTCAAGTAAACTAAATTACTGTTGCTGTAGTAGTAAAAGTGTTCTACAGTAATCAAGGGGTTGTTTCTCTACATAGACTACAAATTAAAACATAAAATAAAAAGTTCTACATGTCCTTACCAGTAATTTGGATGACAACCTTGTACAATGTCCTTCATACTATATCTATATCTTGTTACACACATTTTCCTTCCTGATAAGGTGCTCTGCATGAATGAATGTTATCTTCACAATACCAAAGTGATGGACTATACATTTCATATCTGTACAGACTTTAATTCATTGAGTATTGCCACAATCAGTAATCTACACTACCAAGTGCAACCAAAACCAAACAATAAACATGCTCTCAAAAGACTGACCCCTTTCTGTTGTCTACAGATAAGACTCCAGGTCAGAAACAAAGCAATCTTGCCCAATGCCTGGAGTTACCAGTTAAAGCCTTGTTAGCTCTAAAGTGTACTGAGAAGTACAGTGCACGCTCCAAGATCACAAGAACAGCTCTTTCGAGAGCAGACTTTTCCAATCAGAAAATAAAAGGCAGGTCTCTATCTCAGCAGGAAGAGCCCTTGTTACATGATACATTATAATGCTGCAGTCATAAATCTATGCCTATTCGAAAGAATGCTACTTCCTGCTTTAATGCTGCATCTGTCACACAACTCATTTACAAAAACCTCTGTGTTATATGTAGGCTCTTATCTTTTAGTATGCTAGTCTCACAGGACAATAGTCAAATCCTAATCAGCTGTAAACCACAAAGTCACAATTATTCCTCAATGTTTATAACACATCTGCTGCCAAAGCCATGGCAACTATTTCCCCTACTAAAGGTCAACAACATACTGTTTGCATTACACCAAAATCAGTGATAATGTATACAATCCCAGTGTGACTAACTGCCCGTGAGCTTTAGAAATTAAACAATGCAACCCCTAATCCATCTTCTTTTGAAGAGATCTTATTTTTCAGCACAAAACAATACTGGGTTTTGGTATTAAAATACGGCCACATTTACTACCATCAGTTTAACATGAAGATTTTCTACTGAAATGGCAAATGGTAATACAACGGGTGTACCTTGACTTGCAGTCATTCTCCCAAAAGAGGAAATCTTCATGTTAGCCAATGATTTAGTGAGGACTTCTACCTAGAGGTAGGAGGAATTGCAAGTAATAAAATACATTGGAGAGACAAGGACAGGCTATTTTATTCAGCACTAAACCATTACTTAAAATATTAAGGGATAGCACAGCTGTGGAGATATAGACTACGACTAGCGGCGACTAGCTGAAAGAGATGTGAATATAAAACTGAGAAAACAAATTCATGTTTCCTTGCATTGTAGCATTAATCCTACATTTGTAACAGGCATTAGAACATAAAAAACACTGCAAATAAGATTTACCCATATTGGTTAAGTAGCTAAGGGAATCCAAAATTTTACCAAAGCCATTTCTTAAAAGATGACTAAAGTTTAGGCCTAATCAACCCAGCTGAGTAACCTGTTCAAGACACCCACAACTCTTTGTGTAAAGAAGTGCTTCCAACTGTTCATAAGTTCCCAACTGTGACCTCATGTCCTTGTGCTACTGAGCGTGAAACAATCCCCATGTTATACTACCTATACCCTGTAGGACTTTGTATATAACATCAAACAATTTCCTCCTATGTAGACTGAATATATTTAGCTCCCTCAACCTGTCTGTATACAACAGTCCCCATGTAAAGGCTTTAAGGAAGTAAAGGTTGAAAACAAAACCTGTACTCTGAAACGCACAGCATATAAATGTTATGGTTATGTTATGATAAATGTTATGGAACTTATCTCAGCAAGCAATAGGAACAAGGGTACACCCTGTATGAGACACCTGTCCATCGCAGGGCAAACACAGACACACTCACACCAGGGCCAATATTCCCAGAAGCCAATTAACCTAGAAAACAACAGCATCCAAAGGAAACTCAAACTAGGAGAGAACACACAAACTCCATGAGATAACACCCCAGGTCCAGAACTGAACCCAGTGCCTCATCACTGCAAGGCAGAAATATTAACTACTGGGCCAACCAAACATAATTCTGGTACATTGTACTTAACCGTCATGGCAAATTGAAAAAAAAAACTGTCTAAATCTGTAGTGCACTATAGAGTTTAACTTTTATGACTTTTTGGATAAAGAAAGTTAAACTCAAGTCACTAAAGTGAATATCAAGCTGACCGCAAATCTGCAGACCTTATAACAAAAGATTTTTACAAAAAGCACTGGATTTTACATTATCAATAGTGGTTGGCATCTGACAGGGAAATTTAAGTAAATGGTGACAATACATTAATATCTACTTGTTCAATCTGGAATACTTGTTAGGTACTGCACACAACAGAAATTAGAGTTTTTATGCGCTATACTGCTCCAGCAAAGGGAGGTCCTGACAGCTCCTGCGCAATGATCAAACAGACATTTTTTTTCTTCCTCTTGTCATTTCTCAACATCCCATATATTAAGAAAACTGAAAAAAAGAGGATTATTAGGTCTGTCTTCCATTCTTGCCCGTTTCAAAATCATTAACCGTTACATTGCAGATGTGCGTCTTGAGACATAATGGAAGGGCAGCCGTTAAAACATCAGGATAATAAGTAGCAACTCACTGTTTTTAATTTTAATGAACTAAATCAGATACTAAACCTTACTGTACTACCAGTAAACATTTTGTATATTTTTAAGTCAAACATTTACAAACTTAATAAAAAGGGGGAGGCCATTCTTCCGTTCTTATGCATTTTTCTAAACTGCTTTCTGAAACAATACCTCAATTACACAAACATGAAGTTACACACGCAGTATGACCATTACCCTAAAAGATGCACCTAATCAGGAATTTACTCTTCAAAAAATGTTTTTTTGAAAACTGAGACACTCCTGTGAAACAGTGATGCCCACAAACCACATTCTTCTGATAAATAAAGCAGACAAATTCAGACATAATAGTCATTCAGTTATGCACTGGACTATGCATACCGTAATGTACATTCAGCTAACTGACAAGAAGAGCAGTTTTTGAGAGGCTGGTGTTATGTTGCCCTTAATGTAGATAACTATAAACCAGCTTTAAAATTGAGCTGTACAAATGTGTAATTACACATCAATATAAGTAGCCGTCTGTACTATATCACAATACTGAAATATCCAAGTTAAGATACATTTTCAAATATAATTTTCACCTTGAAATTAATGTACTATTCAAATAAACAGTATGTTCTGATATTGAGGCTCCAGATCCACATGCTTAAGGTTACACAGCTAATTATCATAAAAAGAACTTCCAGTGTCATGTGTTTTTTGCACAGTACATATGGAATACTACCTTGACATCTTGGGCTGATGCCTTTTCTGTTCCTTTCCTTCGCTTCTTCCCTTTTTTGTCCTGGCTTGGCTCTGAATTCTGCTGATGTGCTTGCACCTCCACTCGAGAATGAAACTGATAGCGCCCGCTTTCAGCATCATAGTAATAATACATCCCTGTGTTAGCATCATAGTACAGCTGGCTTGTCTGTCAAAAAAGAAACATTTTTTTCGCTGCAAAGGGTAATTTGATTATTTGAGAAATTATCATCTATTAAGATATCTACTTGTCTCACCCCTAAATTACAGATTTTTTTTTATTAAAGCTATTTGGCTATCATGCTATTGGAGCATATGGAACTACATCAGAACAAAAATATATCCATTTATGTCTTTTCAAAATGTTTTTTCACATCTGAGTATCTTAAAATATTAATCACACTACATAAAACAATACATTTCTAAATCAAAGTTCAAGTTCATTTATGATTTAGCAATAGATTTAGGTGATATCTTGGCTGTAACAGCACAGATTATTATATTGAACCCCTAAAACATTAATAACATGCACAAATTCACAAACATTATGTAACTTTAGAAAACCTAAGCAAATGTGAGACTTGTACCGAGTCATAGTAGAAACCTGTGTTGTGATCATAATACATCCCGGAGTTTTCATCAAACACAAATCCCGTCTGAGAGACTGCCTCTTCAGCTGTAGCTCTTAGGATGTCTGCTATGGAGGTGCTGTCTGATTCCTATTTCAAAATCACAGAACATAAAACATGGTTAATATTTTCCCCCCAAAAAAACATTATTTCACCTTACATTTTCAAGTAATAATATTTTTTTCTTAACATGAATTGCTAAACTTCAATGAGCAATTCTAATTTAAAAAGGCACAGAGAGAAATAGGATGCCAGAAACATTGATTGAAATGTAAGAGGAATAGCTTTGAAGCAACACTAAAATCAAAGACGAATGATCTGATATCCAGGGAGCAAGCATAGAAGACTCCAAAGGCATAGAATTCTTTTTAGATCAAAGTGAACATTCAAAGACCCATTTCAAGTAAAAAGTAACAATAACTCAAACAAAGCTGATGTAAAAGCATTTTCCATCAAAGTATTTCCAACAATGAAGCTGCATATCCAGCTTGAAGTCTCTTACCATATTTCTGTAACTCAGAAAAATGATTTGAGGCAACATGAGTGCTAAGGTTCTATTACCAATCACAAGGTCTCAACAAGATTTGCAAATCAGACTCAAAGATCAAAATTATAAATATGACCCTGTGTAAACATAGAGAAGACCATCACTGCTGTTTAGTCCTTTTAACTGGTATAGGGATTGTTGTACAGAGAGACTAAAAGTTAAAATTCCAAAAACATGAATTAAAAAAAGCACACTCTTAACCGCACTCCCAACAATACATACTTGAACTGAAATACTGGTCTCCTTCTCTGGTTCATTGACATTTTCTTGGGAATGTTGAGCTGCAGGCTGAGTATCATGGTTCGGATACAATTCAGTGACAAGGTCTTCTGGTGTCTCTGGATTTGATTCTTTTGCCTCATTCCCACTCTGATAATAGCTTCCATAGTAGTAGTGGTAGTCTATCAGATTAAAATGCAAACCTCCAATCAAAAGAATAACCTTATTTCCTTGGTAACACTATTAGAAAATGCAGATTCTTTTAGCTATTTTATTATGGATTATTTAAAGCATAAAAAGACACTACTGAAATCCCCACAGAAAATCAATTGCTAAAGCATTGCAGATTTATATGGAATACGATGGAGCCAGATTTACAGTATGAACTAGCTACTTGGTCTTTACATAAAGATTTTAATTATACACAGTTTATAAATAGTGAGGAAAAATTGCTCCCATCATTTCAAAATTTTAGTACGAAACATATTTACCAGAGTCAGTCCAGGAATAGGCAGTTTCAGTCTGCGTTTCTGCGTCCGCTCTGTTTTTCTCCCTCTTTTTTCTATCATGAATTTCCTTGCTTAAATTATCAACCTAATGTAAATGAGATCAAATTAACAGGAGTGAACTTATATAACAAAAGAAAGATTCTTATGGTTATTCTTATTGTTTTTTTTATTCACCATTATTTAATATGTAATTCCAATTTAACTTCACTTAAGGACTCTTCATTGACAAGTACAGCTCCATCATCCTTACAGAAAACATCAACCATGTCAAATGCTTATAATTGTAACTGAAACACTAACAAAACAAGTGTCTAATAATTGTCAGAAAATATGCCTGCTTTATTCTGTACATGGAAATAAATAGGGTATAAAAAATGTCAACAGACCTCTGATACACCTGGGTAATTCAGTTTAAAAATAAAAAAACACCCCAATCTAATCTATCAAACGCTTTCAGTATGTCAACAAAAGAAAAACAAACCTAATCCGGAACCATTAAGAAAAATTGTTAATCTTCTTAAATCTGTCACTGCACTACACCCTACTATAAATTCTGATTGTACAGTAACTAGTGAATAAAATGTCCTGCAAGACTCTAAAAGTTATTTTTGAGGAACACTTTTAAATGATTGTAAAGAAACCACAACAGTCAGTTCAACTACTAGGCCTATGTCAACCTAAGCCTTATTTTCCATAACGAAAGAGCTCCCCTTCATGCCTCATCAAATTAAAAATTTTAGAGTAGCAAGTAAAAAACATTACACCTGACTGAAGTCACTTCTGAAAATAAAGTTTAATCATTTTGAAAAGCAGAACTTGACTGCTGAATTTCTGATTTATTGCATGTGCCCTTGGGTTCTGTTTAATGGACATTTAACCAAGATTACAAAAATTAGGCTTTACCTTAAACAATCTGGTACATACATTAACTGGACCAGTTCAGTTCTTTCCAACTTTTAAATTAACATGGCATATTCAACATTTATTGAAAATAATTCCATTATACACCCTAAACTAAATACTGAAATGCACTGCATAATGCTTCTATTCTCTTTAGTCTCTTGATGTCCAATACATTTAACACAACAGGGTATTATTTACATACCTGAACTGTAATGTTTAGTTTAAAATCTTTGTTTCATGCAATGCTCTGAAATTGCCAGTCTTTTTTTTTTATTCTGAGCTTAGACTTATGTTACATACAAAATCATATTGTTGCAGAGTCCAACTACAATAAAAAATCCAAGATGAACCATTGTGCATCCCACTATTCAAATAATTTTACCCTGGTACACAAAAATTACAGGCCAGGGTCCTTACAATCACAGAAGGGATTCACACCAGAATTTAAAAAGCATCTCAAAGACAACAGAGGAATATTTATAGTGCAATTTTAATGGGAAAAGCCATAAGTGCACAAAGGTGTATTTTCTAAAGAAGAAACATTTTAGTGCATTTTCTTTTAAGAAAAAGCTCATATTATCATATATAACACAGTTCATACCAATTCTTACTTTCCTAAGATATACCCTTAGCAGTGACAATGAGTTCCATTTAAAACTCAAGACTGCATTTATACCTGTTTCCGTAAATCATTGTTGTAGCTTTCGGTGGTCTTATACAGCCGCTCGGTTTGATTAAGCTGCTTCTGTAACTTGCGCAGCTCAGTCTTGCAGCTTTTCAGCTCCTCCTCCAGAGTCTCCACTTTCTGCCGGAGTTCCGACAACTCAGTCTCAGAGCCTTGCTCCCCATTTGCTGCCATCTTGAACTTCACTTCTATGAAACAGGACAACAATTAGACAAGATTTAAGAATTCAACAACACAGTATTTCTGTGTGTGGTATCACTTGCCTTCTTCAGGGAAGAGTTCCAAAATAAACGTGTAATTCAAGAAATTTAAAATACTAAATATGTTCTATTTAAATCATATGTTATTGAGGTTATTTAGTCAGTAGACATATCGCTCTGCAACTCACAACTGCCAATCCACTGAAGCTAAGCAGGTGTGAAGCTGGTCAGTACCTGGATGGGAGACCTCCTTGGGAAAAACTAAGGTTGCTGCTGGAAGAGGTGTTAGTGGGGCCAGCAGGGGGAGCTCACCCTGTGGTCTGTGTGGGTCCTAATGCCCCAGTATAGTGACGGGGACACTATACTGTAAACAGGCGCCGTCCTTCGGATGAGACGTAAAACCGAGGTCCTGACTCTCTGTGGTCATTAAAAATCCCAGGGCGTTTCTCGAAAAGAGCAGCGGTGTAACCCCGGCGTCCCCGGTTTCCCATTGGCCTTTACCAATCATGGCCTCCTAATAATCCCCATCTATGAACTGGCTTCATTACTCTGCTCTCCTCCCCACTGATAGCTGATGTGTGGTGATCGTTCTGGCCAGGTGGATGCTGCACATTGGTGGTGGTGGAGGGGTGGTGGTGGTGGAGTCCCCATTACCTCTAAAGTGCTTTGAGTGGAGTGTCCAGAAAAGCGCTATATAAGTGTAAGCAATTATTATTATTAGTAGTAGTATTTAGCGATGGGGTGGCTCTGTGGCTAAGGATCTGTGCCTGTGGCTGGAAGGTTGCTGGTTCGTCTCACACATCCGGCAGAGGAATCCTACTCCTTTGGGCCCTTGAGCAAGGCCCTTAACCCCAACTGCTCCAGGGGCACAGTATAAATGGCTGACCCTGTGCTCTGACCCCAAGCTTCTCTCCCTGTCTGTGTGTCTCATGGAGAGCAAGTTGGGGTCAAGTGAAAAGACAAATTCCTAATACAAGAAATTATAAATTGTATATGGCCAATGAAGTGATCTTAAACAGGAGTCTATTCATAAAGTTTAATTGATGCAATATGATTTATGGAGGCCCAAAGAACAATACGCTGCCAAAATAATTTAAAGATCAATAAGAAACTCATTAACAAAAATCATCTACAGACCCTTAACACTAATTTTATAGATCACCTTTTCATCATTTCAAAGCAGTACACCATAAGACTATCTAGCAATATATAGCCGTACATTAAAACAGTACCAGAATTCAAAGCATAACTACATTTTGACGAGATGATGTATCTACGAATAATAAAAAGGACAGAACATCTGTTGGTGATAAACGTGGATACCTCAGCCACAGTGCCCACACCACATTTGTGCTTGTGAATGTAATCGGTGTTCTTTTAATACAATGTTAAGCCACCTGCAGGAAGCTGAACATTGGTCACTGTGACAAATAGAACTGAAAACAAACGACTTGTGGTTTACCGAACGAAGTGTTTATACTTCCACTGTACAGCGAATATAACGCACTGAATATCTAACATGAATTAATGCATCACATATTGCAACAGTGATTAGAGCACATTTTAATCTTACCAATGTTTCGCTTGCTCAGAAAGCTACATGATTTCCGGAGCCAAGCAGCGAATGTCTGGTTCCCTCTTAAAGTCCGCTAAGCCGATTAACCTGTAAAGTGAAAATAAACATTACATAACTACCTCGCATCTTTTGCTTTTTCAAAGTCATTTTTTTCTGTTTTATAATAAAGAAAGTTACTGTTTGAAAAGCTGCGTTGTTTACACTTCACCGCAACGAAGACCGCCATGTTTGTCTAGCGTAAGAACATTACGAACTGCGTCACTTCCTTTTTTGTAATCGCGTGTCCGCAATGATTTCTTCATTGCCTTTGGGGTTTCCACG
Source organism: Atractosteus spatula (assembly GCF_055471065.1). Taxonomy (NCBI): domain Eukaryota; kingdom Metazoa; phylum Chordata; class Actinopteri; order Semionotiformes; family Lepisosteidae; genus Atractosteus; species Atractosteus spatula. The sequence continues at coordinate 31,662,913 of NC_142708.1, read as the reverse complement.
AGAAAAGTGCCTTTTGGCGCAAGAAAGGATTTTACCACAAGAGGGCAGCAAAGCTCTATGGTGTCTCCCATTCACACGGGAGAAATTCAAATGTTTATCTTTCAATAGGCAGTCACAAAAAGTCGTTATTATTTTTATAAGAATAATAAGCACCATAAAAGACACAGTGCGAAAATCTAGTTTTACTTATGAGGTGTGAGTATTCGAACACCGTGTATTCTTTTTCTTGAGTTGAACATACGCGTTTTTACTGAATATGATACCAATATTAAAACAAATAAGAACATATTAAATTCTAATGCTGATATTAAAAGTAAAGCTAATGTCGGTGTTTGCGACTTTTTCGTATTCGCAATTTAAATGGATGAAAATGGATTTTAATGCATTTGTGATGGTACACACCAGGTTACACGTGCTACAGCCCTTCACTAATACAGGACAAACTTGCTAGTTGAATGTACCCCTTTTCTTATGTTTACGCGTCTATATAGAATAGTACTAAGAAATATAAATATGCAGGAAAAGATTCGGTTCAAGATATCTTTCACCGATTAGCATTGTTGTTCATACTTTTTTCACATTACATTGGCAGGACCACTAGCACAAAAGTACCAGCACAGAGCTTAATAGGATTAACGTTGGCAGGCAGTATCTGTTACTATATTGTCCATTCTGGATATGCACTCTGTGGATATCTGAAAGGAAAATGCTATAAAAATACAAACTTGTGTAGTCGCTATGCTCTTTTTCTCTTCATTTTGTCCACATTTTCTTCTGTTTAGAGCACAAAGTATCCTAAAATAGGACGTTCCAGTTCCCAGTAATCATATTTAAGATTAGCATACAGGTAACTACATCTTTTAAAAAACAATTTCAGCCCACTGAAAAAAGTCAACATATTTGTGGGAGGAAAAAATTAAAAACACTTTTTAAATAATGCAATGGACCGGACCAAGAAGATGTCTCCGTTTGGAAGTCTGAACCCTTGATATTTTAATAAAATGGAGCCATCATTACAATTGCATGTTTCCGATTTTAATAACTATCCATGTGCAATAATAAAACATAAGTTTACATATCCCTTTGTTCACACCTGAAGAAGGCTCTACGGCCGAAACGTTGTGTTTTCTTTCTTCTCTTTTCAGCATGGAATAAACCTATTACTTGTCCCTTTGTATGACAGACATTTTATGATGGGTTTTTTTTCCTAATGTGACATGACTATAGAAATAAAGTTTTAGTTGCCCAATAATGATTAATGTTTTTTCAGTTAACATTGCTGAATGTTTGAGATTATTAATGACAATAATCGTTACATATAGCAACAACTGAGCAATGACATACATACATACAGTAGTTGCTTTGGCCCCTGTTAATGACATGGGGTTCTTATTGCTGTGCAATTTGAGTGCATTAAAAAACAGAAAAAATGAAAGGATGTAATTAGAAATGCATTACTTCTGTTGCTAGTATGATTTCACAGGCCCTCAGCCTTATACTTGATTCCTCTTGAAATACATGAGATAGCGACTCATTAACACCTGCTCCCAGCTTTGCTTTTATGAGCTTCTCATGTAATGAGGTGAGTGGAAGAACAGGATGTGAAGTTTTTGAAAAATTAACAAACCTGAAAATAACGAAGCAGACTGCAATTTGGTGACTCACTTTTTAGGTACCATAATAAAGAATGTGGAAATTAACAGGTACTTACAAACAGGTCTGGCATGGGGCTAATCACCTAATGTTTAAAATTCATTATTGAAACATAATCATCCATAGCTTGAAAACATTCAATTTTTAGATCTCTGGAATGCTAAATAAACTAGTTTATTGTAATATAGCCTTTTTTCATTATATTCACTGACACATGCCATGACGATTTTGCTGCAGGTGCAGTGTGATTTTTCAAGAAACATTAAGGAGATCAGATAGCATGTCATGAATTATATAAGGTGGAATAAGAAAGCAATCAAAAAGCTGGCTGTAAAATCAGTTTTCTCTGTAACAAAGTCACTAAAGCCTTCTAAAACACTTGTAATAAAAAGCTGTGATGCTGGACAGTAATTAATTGACAAACAATTTTGATGACAGATGAGAAGACACTGTGTGACATGAAATAAAACATGAAAAGTTTGGTTGACTAGCAATACAGAAGGAACAGACAACCTGCCTTTTTATTGATCTTGTTACATGCAGCTGGAGAAGGTCAAGACTTCAGCATTGACAAGAACATTGTCAGGAAAAACCCATCAATTAAGTACTGATGAAAATATGCTTTGCGAAAAACTGTCATTAAGATTGTCATTATACTTCATGAAATTAATTGGAAGAGGCAGGCAGACTATAGAGATTTTATGTTAGTCACTCATCTAATAAATGTTGACAGAAAAGAGAAAGAAGTATTCACAGGCTGACAAAGGATTAAGATGAGGGCAAAAATATAGGTTTAAAAGTAAAATGTGGAAACATGCACCATGGTTCTTTCAGGGATAAACGTTTGTTCAATTCACTTATTTACTATTTATCTCTGCGTGCAGTGTACAAGGAACCCTTTATTGAACTGGGGGCAAGGAAGGGTGATAGCAAATGAGGCATAATCTGAGATCATTGTATTGGGAAATGCGATAAGAAAATTAGAATTTATTGAAGAGAACATTTCTGACATGAAAAACAAGAAATCAATGCTGCAGGTCATGTGCACTGAGCTTGAAGAAGTATTCCCACTGGTGAGCTGTCATTCAAATACGGAGAACTCAAAACCTTGACCTCTAAATGAAGCCTTGGATAATCTAACCCGGTAATGTCCTGTTCTCAAAATGTCATTTCTGCCAAATGGCCAGGTGATCCAAATAGCCTTCTCTTGTTCATAACCTTTCTTATGTTCTTATATTTAATTATCTTTAGATTTATTAACAGTGGAATTCAGCTTCTTCAGTTTTTGATTTGAGCTATTGCTGATTTTGGAGAATACTGAAAGACAATTAGTGTGTCTTTTGTATGATGCCTAATGCAGGCTATTCATAATTACTGTGGAATTTAGAAAGTGTGTTGAAGGGAATTGCTGGTTCTCTGTGAGTTTCTCACAAATGGCAGGGTGATTGTACTTTGCGTCCCCAACACTGCGTGTCAAAACAATTCATTATCACAGCGAGGTCAGACTTTACTTTAGCTTGTCTTACAGGCTATTTTTCTGCAAGAATTCCATATGTTTTCTGCTGCTTTCTAACCAAGGATATGTATATTTCTTCTAAAATACAATCCTGTCAAGCTGATGTGTGGCCTTTTGGCAGTGTAGTACTGTAGATCCTTATAAGTATTTTGGATCTTGAATCCAACATTTTATTTCTCAAGACAAACCCACTCGCACTAGACCGAGAAAAGAAGAAATCCAGAGAGGAACTCATACTGTACCAAGCAGTCTGTCAGTGTTTAAATACATTGGATCCTGCGGGGGCTGAATTCTTTGGTTCAAGGTTTTTCTTGGTTATTTTGATAGAATTACAAATTACATTTTTATTAGAGGTGCTACATTTTCTCATATGGACCATAAGGAGTCTCCATAATGAGGATATGGCTCACAGTTTACTTTCACTGTAGGGCACAAAACAGTTTCCGCAATATTTAAAATTCAAATTAAACCCATCAGACTGCTTTAGGTTTCAGTTTATGTTGCCCAGTGATAAAGACAAGAAAATGCCTTCATTAAAAGAAGGACTGTATCTCTTTAGATGAAGAAAAGCCCATAGTTATCCTGTGCTGTCTTGACACCATGTCAGGGAAAACATACAAATTCCATGCAGATAGCAGCCCAGGAAGTGAACTGAGGGCATCAGCACTGCAAGGCACCAATGCTAACCACTGTGTCACCCTGCCACCTGTATATCATATCTCATAAATTAGCATGGGTAACTGTTGAGACAGCGTATCAGCTCAAAAGACAAGCCATTTCAGATTTGACTGGGGAGTCAAAAGGAGAAATACTGTATAATGACAAACTGCTGTGGGCTTTGCTGAGCCAGACATTCTTACAACCAAAGGGAACCAAGGTCTGCGTGGCCCAACACAAGTTCCTATGAGGGTCATCTATGACATGAATCAGTCTGACGTGTGGATGTGACACACTGGTGACAATTGCCTTAATGAGAGAGGTAACAGCAACCGCTTGCTTCTTTTAGAATAATAGGCTGCCGTGACTTCAGCACAATGACTGAGTCTACTAATGTCCTCACAGCTATTCATCATGTGTACGTGACAGTCAAAACACCTTCTGAAAATAAGGCTTCACTCAAGAATAGAAAGCAGTCCTGTTTAATCAATACGCAATTGGTTTTTAACAGCAAACACCACATGTGGGGTTAACCTTCTGGAGTTACTTAACTACAACGTGATACTTGTAAAAGGCTATTTATTTACCAGGAATAGCTTGCTAAAGTCTGTTGTCTATTTAAAAACGGTTGTTACAAACCTTACATTGCCAACATCTGGTAAAAACAAATGCTTTTTATTACTTTGTCTCTGGATGCATGTTGAAAAATGCATGTCTTAAAATAAAAAATTAAATACCTGACAGGATAAAGCCTGGTTTACTTTATTTGTGGTTATAGTTGTATGGGGGGTATTTCTGACAACAGACTTTGAAAGTAATGTTATGATTCACACTGTGCAATCAATCAGACACCCCTGCTTGTGTGATCAATATCTGGTGTGTCCTCCATTAGCTCAGGCACAAGTTTACTAAGGGCATGATACAGAATGGCACTATAGTACATTAGTTGGTGTTTGACATTAATATACAATTGCTTGATTGGGTTAGCAACTGGCAAGTTAGGATACTGCAGGTCAGTTTGATGACCATTCTGAAATAAATAAAAGGCCTGAAACAATACCTGAGAGGTGAAATAAAGAGGTTAAAATTACAGTTTACAGTGACGTTACCCTTAACAACCAACAACAGAGCACCTACTGTACATGAGCTTCTAACTGAGCTCCCTTGATCATTCATTAATTAATTAAAATTGTGCTGGTCAAGAAAATGGTCATTAATTGCCAGCACAAAGGTGATGTTGCAAAGAACATAATGAACCCTTGGTGGTTTCTGCTGTGCATACATACGATCACATTAGTAGATGAATCTCTCATACGTAAGAGACAATGAGGAACAATGTTTTTCTAATAGTTTCACAAACAGATTAGTCAGTTGGATTTCCATTTAATCAATTAGATTTCCATCATAAATACTTGAAATATGGGTTACTGTACATTTCTAAACCCTTTCAGCGTCTTTAAATAATTTGTGCATAAATGTGTCTGTCGTAGTTCGAGTGCAGGATGAATGTGTGTAGGAGTAAATGACTGAAGCACATCTAAAGTATTGCTGAGCTGTTTAAAATGCTGATGTGTCTCAGTTCTCATTTGACCAAAATGATCTGAACACTTTTACATTACCCTTGTCCTGTCCTCAAGTTTGAGGAAGGGAGAGTTGTTTTGTGTGCCCTCCTCAACTTACAGTATTTTATTTAATAAAATAAAACACCATTCTTCAGTACATGATGTCTGGTCATCTCAAAGCCAAAAGAGCTTTGGCAGTTCACTATCTGCCAGTGAAAAGAATTCAAAAGAGTGATCTGAATTTAGTGTTCTTCTTCTCATTGTTTAGTTTAGGGCAAATGACAATTTATACAGAAAGTCAGTAACATACAGGCATCTCATGTTATACAGAAACACCTGTAATGAGAACTGCCTGATTACAACACTGAACGCTGTGCAGGAATTTCATTTTGTTTCAGGTTTAATTCTTACGACCACTAGGGGTATCTAGAATCTGAAAAGAATCAAATATGCATTTTGATTACCACAGCAGTGGTTAAGTATATTTAGACTGTGTATGCATGATTAAAGTGCTTGGGACAGCACATGTTCAAATCCAATTTCAGGTGCTTTTATTTTGCATTATTTAAGAATTTTTGCAAATTCAGATAAGCACAAAGGAAGCAGCAAAAATTAATATTATTTTTCTTTTTCATGTCGTGCTAATGCTCCCTATGGGTCCTAGGCTTGTAACTAAAAAAGGAGTGATATCCAAACCACAGCATTTCCCATGTAAAAACCAGCCATTTTAAAACCAGCTTTCAGAAAAATAAAGAGATCATGTCAGTGAAACGAGGCATTAGTTTCAACTGTACATTTTGGCCTTTTCTTTTTCAATGACTTCGAGCTGCCAGGTTTGACTTCATTAGTAATGGGATTATAATGCAAAACATCTGAAATAGTGTTAACTTGGATGACCTTTGCTGAGTGTTTTAATAATGTCTTACAGTGGATGATGGTTGTTGTCAAGAAGACACTTTTCCTGAATACTGTATATTAAATAATTAAAACATGTACGTCATGTTGCATTATTCTGTATCATGTTAGTAAGAGATTATTTTATTTAAAAAATATAGCCATAATATCTTTAAATATATATTTATTTATTTTTAACAAAGGAACATAGACTTATAGATCATCACAGGACAAGTTTACAGATGACCTATTACAGACATTATCCACATTACAACTAATATAGATGGGCCTTTTATCTACATTGTGAAAAAGCCGCAAAATACCTCATAAACCCATTTTTTGAATAATTTAGAGGAGGCAGTAAAAAGAAAAACAAAATAACACAATAAAACTGAAATGTTCTGAGATATTTAAATTCATTCCAAGAACCAAGCACCTTGCTGTGGAGTGGAGATTGCTTAAACATGGAAATTAGATAGTAAATTAAATAAATTTAAAGTCTGAAGCAATGATGTCTTTAATCTTTAGAAAAGCACCTTAGGGATTTTATCTGGATGACTTAGTATAAAGTTAAATTGAGTACTAGGCCAAGCCCAACCACAGTAACCCCTGGCAACACTAATGGCTTTAAAAGCAAGGCTGCTGCATAATTTCTGATCAAATGGGTTCATGAACTTAGTGCTCTCCAGCTTGGGCATGTCATTTTACTCTAGTAATGTGGGAGAAATGTAATGGCACAAAACAGGATATTTTATCCATAAAATTGGTATCAGTTAATGGAATTCTAGGAAGAAAATTAATGTGCCTGTAATGCATTGTCAGCATTCTGCATTTTAGTGCTTATTTTACAGCATCATACCTCCCTTTAAAACACAACGAACAGCCCCTGCATCTTTACTTGATCCCAGCTTAGCCAAAACTTATTTGTTGTCCTCTGGGTGTCACATGTTTTATTTATCATTGTTATCAATAATTATTTTAAATATGTAGTACTATACACAACATACATGCTCATTCTGTTGCATTCAATAACTGGCAAAAATAAACGAGCAACTATATTTATACAACAGTACAGCAGTTGGTAAACTGCAGGCCTGACATTCAAGTTGAATGGAATTAGTGATAAGTATAACTTGTAAAACAGGCTTTAGAGATTAATGAGTCAAAACACTCATGGCTGAGATCTTCAGTGAAAAGCCTTGTTTTTTAATTAGCAGCTTTTTAGTGGTTTAATTGAGACATGAATCCACTCAAGTTTTTATTGTTTTGAAAATTTGCTGTGGCAGCTGGCAGAAGTTCATCATTACTGGCATCTTGTTGGTAAAGGTGGCTGCAGAACGTTACAGGAATGATACCGGAAGAGCGTCACCTACTCCAGTCCAGACACTCTCCGATTATATGCAGTACAGTATATATACCCATCCTCTATGGATGGCGTGAGTGGTGTTCTTCTGGCCTGGGTGTAGTAAGACGTGCCAAGTGAAAATACTTCAAGTGTCAACCGTCTTGACAACTTAATGTTTGATCCTTGTAAAGCTTAGTTTGGAAATCAGTGAAAAAGTAAACACTAGTGGAAGCAGAAAGTATGGACAGTTACTGGTGATTTTTTCATCTCAGTGTTCTTACACAGCTTGACAGAGAAAATATGATTTAGGTGATTTATGGTTCTAAGTGCTAAGTGGTTTTTTTCAATTCAGTTTGAGGAAAAAGAGTTAGAATTGTATTAGGACCTATTTGCATGTTAAACGGCTTGCACCTAGATAAGATAAATGTGCAACTTTCATGGCCAACCTACAAAATCAATCAACCCTTCCAATAATCATTCAACTCAGATAAGATTTTATCTTTATATTTACTTCACTGTGCAATGTATAGGGGTGTGAAGCCCTCCACATAATGGACCCAACATTGGACCCACATTGAAGATTTCTATCTCTAGTGTCATTACAAAGCTCGTAGGAATATTGGCTTTTTTAAAACGTTCTATTTCATGTCAGTACAGCAGAACCCCTGACCTCAGAAATGCCAGGCAGTTCCATTTGCTAACAAACAGCAGTCATGCTGTCACTCGCATTGATTGTCCCATATTAGCTCTGCTTTCTGGTAGTGACGTGTTCCACACTTGCTAACATTTCTGACCACTAAAAAGCTTTCTGATGTTGACTTGAAGTGTCATGCCAAGTCTATTAACCTTCACAGAACCCAAGGGGCATTAGTTTAAACTGAAGCTGCCTACATGCAAAGACTGTGGCATTTTATCTGCTTTATCTGAGGTGGAACTTCAGCCTGTCAACAGGAAGGAATCAAGGGTGAAAGAGATTTGAAAGAATGTTGAACTTGTTGAAATGAAAAGTTGAGTTTCCAGCCTTAATCACCCCCACAACATCAAACTCATTACTTTATATTTAATACTAAGTAAGCTATGACTCATATTCAAATGAGCCCATCTAATGTCAAACACATTTGAAATGATTGATTTTTAACATTTCTTAAGCATTAGTAAATGCAAAATAAAAATGCATGGGGAAAAAAATGAACTGAAATATTTAGAGATACCTCTGAAAAGCCTTTAAAGCTATATTTTGTCATCAGATAGTTAAAAAATTATAATTATCATAAGAAACTGAAAGTCAACATACATGAACACAATTCTCAGCTGAGAAGAACTGAAATTCACAGGAATAGTGTAACACCTCAATAACATATTTAGGTGTGTTAAATTTTTATTATGTTTATGAAATATTTCAACATTATTCAGACAATCTAGGTCATTATGTAAAATTTAAGTTAAGATTTAGGTTATGTTTTTTGTGTCTATGAATTAATAAAATAAGAACTGAAATAAAGTATAAGAGATATTTGTATAATGTTTTTTAATTGTTTTGATAGTTGTGTTTTCCAATACCGGCAAAGGACATTCACTTCTAGCCATTTGTTTTGATCAACCCGAGTTTGCAGAAACTGCTGGAAACATTTTTAAAGTTTGCTAGATTTTAACTGAAAATTGCTGAGAAAGATATAATAATGGAAGACATTTTGTCCACTGTGACACTATTTGTGGGTACAGTATCACCACTGTATAGCCTTTTGCCTCACTTGACCTCCCAAGTACTCAAGGCTGGACCTGGTTTGGGTTCTTGGTGCCCAGGAAGAAATTCGATGTCTCTGGGAGGCAAGTGTAGAAAACATAAAAGCATTGCTTGTTCCTCTATCATCCTCTAGTTGTTGAGTTGTTTTAGGGGATCTCTGAGACTGGCCAACTGGGACAGAGTGGGTTTTAAGAAAGGTGGGAAAGTGGATCATGGGGGAATTTTATTATTGTTTGCATGTTCATTTCTTGTTTTTTAAGTTCCAATTTAGAGGGGGCATGGTGGCACAGTGGTTTGCATTGAGCATTGCTGCATAGCAGCCCTGCTGCCCTGGGTTCAATTCTGAACCTTTGGTGCTTGTCTGCATGGAGCTTGTATGTCTTCCTCACGTGCATGTGGGTTTCCTCCAGGTGCTCTGGTATCCTCCCACAGCCCAAAAACAATCTGGTAGGTGAACCAGCTTCTGGCAAAATTGGCCCTGGTGTGTGTCTGTGTTGGTGTCTTCCCCAGGTTAGGCTCCTGCTCCCCTGTAACCCTAAGTTGGATAAAGCAGTTAAAAAAAAAATAGATGGAATTTCTGATTTTATAAAAGTCGATCACACTTAAAAAAAAAAAAAAGATTGGCCAGGTCAGTACTGGGACAGGAGTCCAAGGAGAACCAGGTAGTTTCTGTATAGGGCATCAAAACAAAATTGACTAAACCACTGCCCCATTAAGGTGATCAGGGACACTCTGCAATAAGATAAGGTATCCTTCATATGAAATGTTAAACCAGGGTCCTGCTTACCCAGAGGATCCTTATGCAGAACCATGAACCCCACAGATTGCACAAAAAACAGGCACAATCCAAAAGACAAAATGCAGGGACTTGGTCAATTAGGGAGGCAATGAGTCTGGTACACAGGGAAATCCAAAGACAAAATCCAAAAGGCAGGAGCAAAGATTTGGTACCAGGGGATCAAGCAAAAAGCTTAAACAAGAAAATACTACAGGAGGCTTCTCAATAGAGAGGATGGGTAGGTGTGTGAGGAAACTTTAAATACTGAAGGGAAAGGGACGTGGTTGGATAATTGGTCTGGGAGTGAGAATTTATGGAACCTGGTGCATGTGGGAATGTGATTGGTTCAATTAGGAATGAGATTGTGAAACAGTGGGAATGCAAGGGCATTTGAGAGGGAAAGTGTGGGGCATGACAGATTCCCTGGCGCTTTTTAGGTTAGCCCTGGTGTCCTTACTAAATTGCAATCTGAGTTGGCACAATCTGGCCTACCTAAAACTCCCCCTTCAGCCCTTCAGTTTAAATAGTGAAGCAATTTCTCATTTCTCTGTCTGACAGGTGTGGTACTTTAGTGACAGGTGATATGGATCTCTTTATACATACATGTAACACGCCTTGCTGAAATCCTTTATCTAAATTATTCTCCTTCAGTTGTGGTATAACATGAATGGACTTGCACTTTTTGTGTACACCAACACCTCGCGAACACAGAAATTGTTTTACACAGAGAGAAGAAGAATATCTGTAGCTCAACATCGATTAAACATTTTGCCAAATTACTACTCCGTGAATGTGGGTTTCAAGGTGTAGTTAACATTTAAGATTTAAGATTTTTAGAATGCATCCTATTAAAATAGTGTTTACCCGAAAGCAGGAAAATATTTTTTTTGGAGATTGTCAATATTGTAAAAATAATCTGGACTTCATTTTAAACCCAAGAGAAACCGTGCCAATGTTTAACATTGTAATGGATACAGAGTGCTGAAACATTGAAAGGACGTTGTAAATATCCGTTTCCTTTTACCATGTGTGTCTATTTTTCAGAATGCTGAGGACGCTGTGGAGTGCTGTCAGGAAAGGAGATCTGGACCTGCTATCCTGCAGCACCCAGAGCTGTGTATGAGAGAGTGGGTGTGTGTTGAAGACTTCCGGTGAACTTGAGCAAAGTGGGTTCTCTTCCATGTTCGGGAATTTCTCTGCTTAGGAGTCACTTTTCCTGTCTTTTTTTTGGGGGGAAGGAGTAGTAAAAATGCATGGACTCCCACCCACTGTGAGTCTGGGTACTGCAGGGGCAGTATGCATTATGTGCCTGCTTTCCTTCATAACTGCTTGTATTAATAAAGGTGGCATTCTATATTGCTGAGGTACTGCTTGTCCTTAGAACCCATTGAATGTTCTGTTTTTTGTTATACAATAGTGGAATAGACTGGTGTCAAAGTAATGTTACCACTTATTACCTTTTAATGTAGTGCAAGTAATGTGGACCATTATCTACAAAGGCCATTGAGCACATGTTCAATTGAACTTTCTCCGCATTATTTCCCTTTTGCTTGCAGATGAAAAACCTGCTGTCAATGTTTATCAATAACATCAAGAGAGATTTTGTGAAAAGTTAAAGGGCCCCATATTGATCAATAGATTTAGAAGGTGAGGATTTTGTTTAGTTAGATCAAAATGCATTTATCACTAGGAATCTATATAGAACCACTGCTCTTTGACCTTAAGATGCACAAGACAACACTAATCACCATCTGAAAAAAATTAAATGTACCAGAACAGACCCTTTTGCTCACAAAACAGAAAACCTAAACTGTCTCACATTTGGACCAAATAGAATCCACTGTACCAGAAAATCTATAGAAGACTTTCCAGGTGTCACCCCCTTTATTCATTAATCATTATACTGTATATGTATATCTCTAGCAAACCCAATACTTCTTGAGGAGGAACAAAGCTTCAGCATTAAATTACTCCCTGAATGACTTGTGAATGGAATGGGATATATATTTTTTTTATAATTAAAACTCACTTGCAATGTTACAAGCTAAAAACATGTTATAATGTGGCATGGTATCATCTTTCATTTTTATGCTGATAACATAATTTCTGTGCTGATATTGTCTAGTCACACTGCTAAGATTATGTTAAAAATGGATGCAACCAAAAGTTTTAAATTTGAATTCTGTCATGACTGAAGTTAGATTGATTGGCTCTCTAATTAAACTCCACAAATATATCAGCGCTTAGTTTGATCCAAGAACCAAGGTCAGGAATCTTGGGGTCATTATTGTCCTGAGCCTTAACTGTTGTATTGAAATGCTCCACTTAATAATATACTATGGATGCTGTTGTAAAAAATAAAGATTATTATTAATGTGTAATTATAATTTGTAACTTGGTAACTGTCACTTACTAATAGATCAAAGGTACAGAAATTTGTTTTGGTGTGGTAAAGTTTAATTATTTCTTTCAAGAGTTTATGAAAAAGTTTTTTTTCTGATGTCAGCAAAATTGAAAATGTCTGATGTTTGACATATTAACTGCTTCTTTAGGACATGATCATTATAACAAATATTCATGCTTCAGCAACAGTTCTGTTACACAACTTTTCCTATTTAATGTTTGCTAAAATCAACATGTACAAGTGCTGTATTCAATACTCAATGTTTTGTTGATTTCTTACAAATAATATGTAAATACCAGTTGGAAACTGATGGTATCAGTAGTATGGTATTCACTGCTCATTTTGAACTGGAAGCAAACAATGTTCACAGTATCTAATAATATAGGATTATTTATTTAAAATTGATAACTTTGTAAGTAATCTCTTATAAATGTTGACATGAGTTTGAAATTTCACGAATTGTAGTTTGGAGAGTGTAACACTTATCACATTACAATGAGTGACATTTTGTTGCTTCATTCATTTGTTAATAACTTTATACAAATCACCTTGTACATCAACAGAATTGTCCTTTTAATAAATATAACATTATGAAATTATTCTTTTATGTAACCCCACATTCCTGAGTAGACACAGAAGCCACAGAAGTTTTCTCGTGGACCATTTTCACATTTAAATTCACATCAATTTAAATTTCTAATATTCATCTCTTTCTTCAGAGCAGTAAACGTCTGTTTAGTTGTCATTAGCTATTGAAAACATGTATGGAGTGGCAGCTGTCATATGGCAGGTCTTGAATTGAACTGTTTCCATCAACAATTAATGGCAAATGATCTTGTGTTCCTTTGATATTAATTTCCCCAACTTATATCCTGTGTGTAGTCTCAAACCATACAGTTGATTTGTCTTCTCTTCCTCTTTAAATTTTAAATTCATAATGTCAATCTATCAAATTGTTTATATTTAAAAGGGCTATGTGTGTATTCATGTTATGAGATAGAACACAGGATTTTTATTTATCCATATACTGTGTACTCAGGAACAGATATAATACATATTTGTCAAATATTGCTCTGACCTGATTTAGTTACTATTATCACCACAATAGATTCTAAGCCAAGAATGACAATTCAATGTGACCTTTTCCAGCAATCCCTCATGTGTATTTTTGAAATGGAGTTGCACATAAAGTTTCAAAATATTTTTTTTTTACTTTCTCCTACAGTACTTTACAAGTGACCATCAAAGCTCCGTGATGATGTCGTCAGTGCAGGCATAAAACATATTAGCCCTTAGCTAAAAGTTTCCAGGATACATGTCTTGTCTAATTATTATAATAACTGTTAACAACACAACTGACCTTGAAAGAGCTATCAAGTGTCAGCAAGGGATAATTATTTATAATATTGGTTTGCCTAAGGGTATGCTTGGTATTTCTTGGTGACTGACAATTCTGTACAACATTCACACAAAACAAACATCATGAATAATCAAAAGAATGTGAATGACTATTGTACTTCACTCCAGTGCTGTAACATTTTCATTGTAACACAAAGTACAGTATATACCCAGGAAGGCAGATAATCTAGCAAAAACATTTTAAATAGATATTTTTTACTCTTTTCCATTTGAATTTTAGTAGCCCTTTGTGTCCAGGTGCAAACAAAAGGATGAAATAAAAGCCTGTTTTTATATACTGTACTAAGGGTAAATGCCATGCTATCACAAGAAAAAAGAATGACATTATTCAATATCCTATGGTGTAATTAAATGTATCTGCACTTTTTGGAATGCTGCCATTAAAATAGTAAAAACATTGAATAACTTGTGTTTCATTCAGGAGAATTTTGAACTTGATCTACAGTAGTAAACCTTGTATTATATTAACACAGCATTACAAATCCTCTGTTTGCATCATTGCATAAGAAGCCTTCTTTAAAAAGAATTAAGTGGTGACTTAAACAAAAATTAATATATAATTAAAAAGTGTGGGATATGATGTGTAGGAAGTGTTAATGGTGATCTTTAAATTGGGTCATATCACATTAAGAAGATGATATTCTTTAGTTGACATTATGTTTATATCATTTTGTGGGTTGAGGATGTTGGGTTACTAACACAAAGAAATGAGAAAGCACTGGCTTCTTTCCCAATGTTATAGGAGTTTCGTTTCTTTCTGATCAAAGAAATCTTAAATATACTTTAGTAAGTGAGATCATGGTTCAGTTCCCTTAGTGATGCACCAGCCTCTCTAAAAAATGGGTATTCGGTATTATTTGTTGTTTTACAAAATAAAATGCAACAAATGCTGACTGATATCGTTTCCAGTTAAGAATTTCTAACATTCCCTTAAATGAGAGGCCTCAGAATGACTGCATGAAACTTACGGACAGAAACTTGTGATAACGTGCTCTGTGGCAGGTTACACATTCATCGTTTATCAAGTGGAAATCTTTCCAATATGACCTCTCAACCAGTTGCCTCCTGCAGGGCAAGAAATTAGAGTAAAAATATAGTTACTTTGAATGAGTATTGAATGAGACAAAAGCAAAACTTTTGTGGAAATACAGTGAATGAATTGTTTTAAAAGAGGCTATTTAATGTTTGAGAATTTCATTCAAGTGGTCAAAAATGATGAATTGATCCAAGGATTTCAAGTCAGAGTATCGGCTTTTCAACATAACATCCATCCCTCTTCTATCCAATGTTGGGCCGTAGTGGAGTTAGCATTATTCTAGAAAGCAAGAGGTGCAAAGCAGGATACACCCTTGACGGGATGGCAGTCCATTGCAGGGCACACGCAGACACAGACGTGCACACACTCACACCAGGGCCACTTTTCCCAGAAGCCAGTTAATGTCTTTGGACTGCAAGACGAAACCACAGCAACTGAAGGAAACTCACGTGAGCAACGGAAGATCATACAAACTCTAGACAAAGAGCACCGTAGGTCGGAACTGCAGGGCTACAATGCTAACCACTGCGACACCTTGCCACCCAACATCCTGCTCCTACAAGGCAAAACACTACAGCAATATTATTTTAAATTAGCATCAGCATGTTGTGTTCCGATGCTGCAATGAATCGTTAAACCAACAGTCTCATTTTGTTACAAAAAAGGGCTTTTCTGCTTGGTCCCTTCTGAGGTCAATATTTCCCCATTCAACTATAAATTGGATACTTAAGCCAGTGTGTGGCATCTGTAAAGAAATTAAAATCAAAATGAAACATAGGCAATCAAATTTCACATTATCAGCATTAGGTACGGTGACTTTGTTTTCAGGAAACATTTTGTTGCTTAAAATGTTGTTTGAATTCAAATTTGAAAGTATTCCAATACTCATTTTTAATCGTTATATGTGGAAAGTTGTAGACAGAGTATTCTTTCTTTCCAAGAATTATTCTTTGCTACCCGCTTTGCAGAGAAAGAGTAACTTTGTTATTGTTCTCTAGAGATTTATATCACGTTATATAAATTGGTGGGAAAAAGAAAACATGTCTGGTGATCTCAACTTTTGGATTTATGTGTCAATTCTGTCAATAAAAAAATATATAATTTTATAGATGGAAATAAATTGCTACCTGTAGCATCATATAATGTTGACTCAAACATTCAAGATACTCAAGACAGGTTCAAGATACTCATGCATTTTTTTAAAGGAAAGAGCATTGGATACAGTACATTAGTCTTTTGACCTATAGGTTCACATGTTTATCTGTTTTTATCAGTATGACAATATCTTCTTTGCTCTAGATACGCCCCTCTAGATTTCTTTTGTGTAACTTTCTCTCTACTGTTATCTCTACGTTTTTTGTGTCCGGACACCCAAAGAAGGCTCCACAACCGAAACATTGTGTTTCCTTTCTTCTCTTTTCAGCGTGGAATAAACCTATTACTTGTTCCTTTGCAGCCTATGCATGCTGACGCAGCTACCCACCTGAACTCTTACAGCAGATGCTGATGTAGCTTTACCTTTCAATGTCTCATTGCGTATTGTTACAAATGGGAGGTTATGAAATTCAGAAAATCACAGAAAATGACTGTGCAGATTAGTCAATTAATAAAATAACCTTAACCCCCAACTAGTAAGGTTATCTCCAGGAATATTCCCGAGCAGCTGGTTTAGTTAGAGGCATATTAATCCTTTGTTCTCTGGTACAACTTTAGTGAAAAGAGTAATGATTCAGGAACACTTGGTTAAATAATGCCAAAGAAGAGATAAGCTGCCTTCTAAACTAAATAGAATACAAACTAAGATGAAATCTCTCTCTCCAACACAGAGGCCACAAAACAAATGGGAGCCTATCTCCCTATTATTGGAGGGGCAGTTTTAAACTGAGGGATTCTTCACTCAGGAACTCCAAGTTCCTTAAAAGCTTCAGAATAGCAAAGCTCTCTTAGCAAGTTTCAGATTCTTATTTCCAGAGGTTTTTTGGGATGATCTTGAACAAGGGACTCTCTTCCCCTTTCTCTTTCTCTTTCTTTTGTGGTCTTCCCTCTTTTTCCTTGTTCTGTCCTCTGTCTTTTATCCTACACTTTTGACAGTCTTAATCATTTACCCAATTAAGTAAACATCCCTTTGAAGCTGTAGGAAGTGGACATATTGACACTGGTTAGGCATTACCTATTGTGTCTAGATTCTCATAGAGACCTCCACCTACAGTACCTCAGCCTGTAGCACTATCAAGAGTAATTTTATGGACACAATTTCCAGTCATAAGAACATTCTAAAGGTTACCACTAGGTTTCTTTTTTTGCTAGTGATGGAGTCCACTAGCAGAATCTGTATGTTACTCTGTACATATATAGTGGTAGGAGCTGTGAAATCCGGCTGAATCCACTTGCTAAACACTAACCTTCATGCTTGCTTTAGCACAGGTGTTTCTCCCTCTCTGTACTAAACTTCCATCTTCTGTACCAACCTCCCTGATAAGGAAGGAATGTTTTAATGGCTCTCTGAGCCCTTGAGTTTCTTGAGAAAGTACCTCAAAGACAGGATGTATATATATAGTATATATATATAGTACTGTATGCATACAATAAAGCTTGGCTTGACGAACAGACACTTCAGGCTCGGATCTTTTGGTTTCTACACTAGTAATAATCAAAGATCTTAGATAATCTGCTTTAATGAGATTAGGCACTTTGTTCTACACCCCCACCTCTCTTTGTATAAAGGTGTGTCTCCTGTTTACTGTCCTGAAGACACATCTTCTTGATTTCCACTTCTGTTCTTGAATTTGTGTTGCACTATTGGTCATGGTTTTGTCCTCTCAACTGACTCTATCAATACTTTTCAAGATTTCAAATACATTTATCAACACCCTTTGTGGTCTTTTCTGTTCAAGACTGCAGAGATTCAGACAAATTAACCTGTTTAAGAAATTCCTTTTCTGGACAGAAATTGACTTTGTTTCCCTTTGTGATCTCATTATATATCACAGTATATATAGTTAGTATATACAGTACCGTATATAACAATATATTCTTTAGGACAGAAAACAAACTAAACTACATTGAAATGCACAAGCTGCAGAAGCATTTCATTGTAAATTGTATGGGCACACAGCTTTATACCTTGGGAATCTAATACAGTACAGTTTTTGTTTTAAAAACACAAATATTTGGGACCTCAGAACAATAGAGAAGAACAGCAAATTTGTATTGTTTTAATGAACTATTCATATTTGTAATTACAAGTATTTATTTTTATTTAAATTTCAAGAGTTTAGAGAAACGGTTCCTAGTGGCAGCTGGCTGGCTTCAAAGAGCAGTCAAAATTCACTGGGGCCCTGGTTCAATTCCTGACCTGGGTTGCCTTCTGAGTGGATTCTGTATGTTCTCTCTGTGTTTCTGTGGGTGTCCTTTGTGTGCTGTGCTCCAGTTTTCTTCCACAGTCCAAAATCATGCTGGTAGGTTAAATGGCTTCTTCTTACATCAACTGGCTGTGTGTGGTATACACAATTAATTCAGGAGAGCAATGTCAAGATCCACATCTATGATAGTTGATAAGACAGAAGAATGTCTGTAGTGGAGTGTGATGGAAATAGCAAAGTAAGATAAACTCAGTGCATTTGATGGCTCTGCCTGTCACAGACGATTAACACTGGTGTTCACAGCAAGCAGGGCAGGGGTGAAAATCATCACCATTGTAAAACTCCTGGTTTTAATGCAAATATATAAGCTGGCACTTCAATGTGTGCAATTTGATTTAAATGCACATTTTCTACCTGTGCCTCCTTAGAACGTAAGAGAAAATATGCCCCAAAGAAAAACGCATTTTAGGAATGTTCGGAAATCTCCTGCGTTCTTACAGAGTTATGCCGTGATTTAAATAGTTCACACATTTATTTAGTTTATTTAAAGTATATGTTAACTTAAATTAATGTTTTTTTATTAGATTAATTAGATAATTACCAATGATTGTTACTGAAGAGCTACGGATATAGTTCCTTAAGCTAGAGGGTGGGATGAATAACTATGGTGCTACCCGTAAATGTCAGCTCTCCGTGCGCTGACATTTCTTCTCTCAATAGGTGATGTTTGTAGCTCTTTCATTTTATGCAAATAACATATTTGTATTAAGGCAACTGAAAAGGTTCATATTTGCAGTTGAGTTTGTGCCTTACACTTGTAGGATGCTTGATACTGTACCTAAACTATACACACAGATTGCAATAACTGCTAGAAAATTCAATTCAAAATTAATAATTCTGAGGAAGACTAATAAAGTGTGAAGAGTAACATACTGTACCTGGTATCAAACAAGCCACAATGATGTGAAGTATTTCGTGAAGTATTTTCCTGTGCATCTAGTTTCAACAATGGTTTATTAGCTTTCCGAATAGGTTAATGTTTTAATAAAAAATATGTTATCCCAAAGCGATCATTAAAGCGTTCATTCAATATGTAAGAAAACATCATTTCAATTGTTTCCAGTTCTAAGAACTTCTAAAACGGAGGTCTGCTAGGTAACTAAATGAAGCAATGAATTCGTTACTATTAAGGTAAAAACCATATTAAAGTTAACAATACATTATTTAAAATGACATGTGAAACGGATGGTTTCCAATCGTTTATCTATTAGAAAGTATGCATTTATTTACGGTGTATTTAATTTTATTGTGGTTGACAGACCACTGATGTGGACTTAGAATAGGCAGGCTATTTAATTTGCCAGATACTTTTTAACTTTGGGACAGTTATTGGATTCGATCCTCGTCACGATAACGTAATTCTGGCAGTCAGACAGGTTAGCCTATGGCAATAGAATTCTTATCAATGGATCTGTACCGGCAGCGTTACATGAAACAAAGCTCCGCTTTCTATAAAAGGGGCGTTCTGGCTATAGTATCAGTATTTTCATTCCTTAAGTGCTGTCAGGAGAGCTGCGATGTCTGTGGCTTTCAGAGTGCAGTTGTACTTCTTCTTGATCTGTCTGTCAGCTCTCAAGGGAGAAAGCAGATACCTGGAGGTAAGTTTAACAGTTCGCTCTTCTTTCTTACATTCACTGTGATTTTCTTAGAATTTGACATTAAAATATAGATTGGATCTACCTGGTGAGGAGTTATCAAGCTTGTACAGACATCGCATCGTGCTGATAATAACGGTGTTATTCATGTTACTGGCTTCATTTAAGAAAAAAAATGTTACATTTCTAAAGGTTTTTTGTTTGTTTGTTTCATATGCGCACTTGCCCGCACAGTTTAAATTGACCTGACAATTTATGTAACAGAAATGGTTTGATTTAAAAAATGTTCAACTTCGAATTCATTGATTAAAAAACATTAAACTGTTTTGTGCTTCTGTGCCTTCAGGACAATGAAATTACCCCAGAAGCAGTATTTTCGCTACTTAATTCAGAAATCAAAAGAGAATTATCTGAAGAATTTGTGTATCGCCGACCGCTAAGTAAGTGAACTTGAATATTATACTGTAATATCGTATGTCTTAGGTTCTTCCAGTAAGAAAGTACCAACTTTCTTAAAAAAGTACAAATACACTCATTTTCATCTATTTGTAAGTGGGATTCATTTATAGAAAGGCTTATTTGGAAAACACGTAACAATTGTTTTAATTATTTTTTGCAATTGTTTTGTGAAATCATGTCAAATATTTTGACATTTATGTTTGGAATTATGACATAATGTAAGATATGAAAAATAAATATAATGGAAATGAGATAGATGATAGTTTATCAAATGATACAGATACAGATACCATACAGTCTTAGATTGATCCTTATCTAAATTTGTATTCTTTATTTTTTTTTGCCATGAGTATGATAATAGTGCATCAGGAGGTACCTTAAAAAAATGTAAACTTAACCATAAATAATAAATGAAAATAAAATTGAATGACGGATAGAGTGACAGGATATACAATGATAGATTTGTAAAATGGTGATTATTATTTCTTTTTCTGTTTGTAAACCTGATATCCTGCTTTTCCTTCTATGGTAATATTACAGAAATGACATTAGATTAGAAATCTATGCTGAGAGACATTTAAAATGCAACAAATGCAATTGGTTCCAATACTATACTGTATATACATATTCAAAAATAGTACACTGTAACTACTGTATGATCCTTTATTGTTTATCTTATCAATATACATTTAAAAATGCTAGCATAAAAAACTTATGTTGTGCCAAGATTTTAACGCATAAACCTTTCTGATCATGATTGGCTTTGAAAGAAGCATGAAATGCATTTTCAATTTTGTACAGAGAACCACCCAGAGACTTCCAGTCATTTCTAAGAAAGGAGTTCTTTGGTTTGTTCTGAGGCTCCTGCGATCTACCAGAATGGCACCCATGAGCTCAGCAGCTACTGAAGCTGCACATAAAATAAAGTCACCACTATTCAATGCAGTAAATACGGTTCTGGTACCAACTCATAATGACAGCATTTTATTTCTTTTCAGGGTGTATAGACATGCTGGCCATGGAGGGACAATTTACATTCACAGCCGATCATCCACAACTTAACTGTGCAGCCTTCTTCATTGGAGAACCCCATGAGATTATCAGCATTGAATACAATTCTGTCAACATAGACTGCAGTGGAGGTGACTTCATTAAGGTAATCCATCATCCTGCTGAAGAATGTTCATGGCTTTTATTCCTGTTTTCACAGCAGATTGACAAGGACCTGTGAAGCAACAATTAAGTCTATACTGTATTCACCACACATTGACAAGGACCTGTGAAGCAACAATTATTGTAAATCTCTATTCATGGCATATTGGCAAGGAACTGTGAATCAACAATTATGTACAGAAAATAAACCCTTTTCCCCCCATTGACCTTATAGTTTTACAATATCTAGTAAGAAGAGGAACATGGAACATTAGCCTTTTCTCTCAACAAACACTGGTAATGGAGTTTTAATATAAATATGAATATAAAATCCCCTGTTTATAAGATTACTATCAAACTGTTGGCATTTTTTAAATTGTTTTATGATTTTGTAGCAATTTCAAAGTTTATATCTCCAAGGCCATTCTGTTCTGAAAAAAAGTTTAGCATATATCTATAGTTAGAATTTCAAATTTGCGTAATATGTTAATTTGTCTATGGTCTGCAGGTTCTAGGCAGCTGCTGCAAACATTGCTAAAAATTGTATTAGTACAATAAACAACATTTGTACAATAAACATTGTTGCAGTTGTTCAATAATCATTTTAAATGTAAGTTAATAAATTATGACTGATTAGAAGCAAATACATTGAATTATTTACTGTATGTATCATATATTTACTACAAATTTATACTCTTAAATAATTATTCCTAATGCCAGGCAAGGTACCTGTGTTCTTTATTACAGTTGTAAATGATTGAGAGCTGAAAATAACCAATAAGTGAACATATGGCAATCAATGTGTTCCATTGATTTAACCAAATCCTCCTGTTCATTCTATTAATTTTGCCAGTGCTAATACATTTGATGGCTGCCTTGTCCTCTTTTTTTCTGGGATAGGCTCCAGCTCACCTACAACCCTGTATTAGATAAAATAGAAAATGTATGGAATACATTGAAGGAATACATTGGATCACCTCATTTTCCCATGTGGCTCTTACATGACAAGTATTGTGCTTCTTAACAACACACTTACTGTAGGTCTGTGTCATTCACCTTTACAGGTATGGTGCAATTAGGACTGATTAACAGCTGTATAATGATATAGGAACTACCATAACTTTAGCATCTTGCTTGGCATTTCTAATTCAGCACAAATCTGGATCTAACAACATAAATTGGTCTCAATTAACTAGGCAGGTATAGAACTGAAATGCAGAGTTTTTAAAATTAACACTGTATAATATTTGCAGGTGTATGAGACCTATACAAAGACTGAAGAGACTTACTGTGTGCTTTTATGTACCAGACTGAATCATTTATATTTCTAGTTAATGATAACACTGCCTCAAAAGTATTAATTGGGCATATTTATACACAACAACATCATATTACTCTTTACTTGAAACAACAATTCTTTACAAAGGTACTGAGTCACTAAAGCATGATAGTTTTATATACCATACAATTCCTTGAACCTGCTAGATGCATGACAAAAATTCGAGTGTTTAAAAATTTCTTAATCTATTACAACTAATTAAAATTGATTAGTAAAAATATAGGCATTATTTCACAATGATGTTCTGCCTTTAAAGCACATGTAATGGGAGACTTTCACATTTGCTCTCCATCCTTTGCAGTATTACTTTTCTCAGAGGAAAGCTAGTCTTCCAATTAAGCTGAGTGTGATACAATTTTAAACAGAAGTTCAATGCATTTGAATTTAAAAGAAAGAGCACTATGAGAACTAGGGTAGAATGGCTAAATTTTAAACTTTGTAAAGCTTTTTTAATGTGTATTTCTTTAGTTAGGAATTTAATGTCGAATAGACAATATTCGACATTAAATTAAATCAAGCAAATACTAAAGTTATTAGTGATTTTTTTATTTAATTTCTTTATGTTCTGCATAATTTTCCCTTCCAACAACAAAAATGTGAGAAAAATGTGGTTTATCGGTATGTTTTTGATATTACTGTATATTTTATCCTTTGGGAATGCCATAAAATAAAACAGATGAATCTTTGTAGGCTGCAGTAGGGAAAACATTAACATCAGTTTCCAGACATTAAGTTCTCTAAATAAATATCACATAAATGAGGACAATGGAGCAAATATGAGAACAAAGTTAGCAAAAATGTCTTGTTTATACTCTATTAGCATAAAAGACCCAGATGAATCCAGACAGATCCTTGTCTTTTATCTTATTTTATCGGTTTTCCATTGCCATGGTCCAATCTAACTTGCCTTAACTTGCCAATACACAGCAATGAACACACAGTCATATTTTTTATTTGCTTTAATTGAATCTCCACACTCTGTCACTGAAATCTGTATGATCCTAGTAGGAGCATCCTTTTAATTTTAAATTATACAGTGATAACATGTTGTGAGCAGTACTGTAATTGATTTCACTTAATGGACTCGTAAAGATTAGTAAAATGAGTATGCTTTTGTATATTCTGGTGTAAAAACACTCTGTAACACCATCAGTCAAAACCAGCATCTTGTATATGTGGTCTAAAGTTAAAAGTGACAAAGAAAAGTTAAATGTAGTTTTCAACTTTCAACAGCACTGTGATATTATGAAAGCTTTTAAAAAAAACCAATTCCTTCATTATGTGTCAAAATTACATCAGGGAATGTTGTGAAACTATTCATTGCAATGGTTTGTGCAAAAATTCATAACAGGCAACAATACACAGATGACACCGAACACACCCACCGATTATGGCTGCATGATTAAATCTAGTTTCTTCTTTGCAGGCATTTGATGGATGGATATTGAAAGGAGAAAAATTTCCTAGCTCTGTGGATCACCCCCTCCCTCTCTACGAACGATATGTAGACTACTGTGAAACTGGTAGCATGAGGAGAGTTGTCCGGTCGTCACAGAATGTGGCGATGCTCTTTTTCCGAATGCGCACAGCAGGGAGCGGATTCACCATCACCGTTAAGAAGATCAACAACCCTTTCCGTAAGTCCCTCTGTCCATGTGAGCCTGTCAATAGCGATTTGAGCTGCTACCAAATCGTTCAAGGGATTCCAGGAAACCTTTCCCATTATCTGTTCAAGAGCAGGAGCAAAGCACAGTGCTGAAAAGTTATAAGAATCACACTTTACTCAATAAAATGGGCAGCTAGACTTATCTGGTTCGAGTAGTTGTTCAATAGTTTTATTCTACAAAATCAGAGTGAGGCCACCTTCCCCTAATGCTTAAGAGTTAATTGTTGCTTGTTTTGGATAGAAATTGTTTTTTCATAAAGAGAATACCAGGTCTGTTAAGAAAGGTCTTTTCTCCCAAAGCCTTTTAATACAGTACAACTATTAGTTTATAGACTAATAGGGAGGAAAGTGTGTATGTTATTGCCAAATGCCCGTGAAATAACAAATTATGTTTTTTCAGCTTCCAAACACACTTTTATCTGAGAACAATATACATGCATACAGTATGTGTACTGGATCTTTGACTTTTTTTTTAATAATTGCCATCAACATGGTCACTAAAATTATTCCTGTAGCTTTTTTACTATAATGATACAAGGTCTTTATTCAATGTTTTGGAATGCATATATACAGTACAGTGTAACATTTGCTAAAGGATATGAAAACAACACTCATTGTAAACAATTATTTCACCAGTGACCTCACATATTACTGCTGGAGTTAATTCATGTGCGTCTGCAGTCTTCACCGCAAGGCACATACTAGTCCTTTACTCAAGCTGTATTACTATTAATTTGCTTCCTCCCCCATAGTCATACATAAAAACCCCTCCAAATTTCTACGCCTGTCGAGTTATAATGTACAAATAGGAAAAAGTCAGATATTATACAACTGATAACTACACATTTTAATGACTAAATTGAGTTATGAAAGAAAGCATATGTCATGCCCAACAATATTAAGTGGGTCAACTGTGATTACACCATTAGTAACTGATGTAATCAGAAGTTTGCTGGGATATTTATATGTATGCATTTACAGAAACTACTGTACTCAAAAGTCTAGTAATAGCCTTGGATGATCTTAGTAATGATTTGCAGGACTATAAATACTGTATATACAGTAATAATGTACAGAAATGAAATTCACAATTATTATACATTGCAGCTAAGGAAGCTGCTCACTGAATTACAAGTATGTATTTTATATAGAGATATATGCATTTTGCACTTTGTATACAAGCAAAGGAAAGTTGTCTTGATGGTGATGATAATAATAGTAGAATTGCTACTACTGCTATAATGCTACTGCTACTACTGATAGGATTTAATTGTCTTTGGTAACACAATTATCCTGATGGACTGGTACCAGATCACCAAGTTCCAATTCACATCCATCAAGTACATTAATATGTAACAAAATATGATCAATTTAGATAGGGGTCAGGGGATGCTAGTTGATTTTATTTCCTTAATGCTCCATTATGTAGTAACAGTTTAGCAGTAATCTGTTGAGGAAAAATTGGACGAATACAGATACATACCCTCAGTGAGCTCAAGAGAACAATGGCAGAGAAAATGGACAAGAAAGAGTGGGTTCGTGTGTTGGATGATTGTAAATCATGTACATTTAGAACCGGTCTTCTCCAGATCTTTACATCACTGTGTCTGTTAACACCACCCCACCCTGCCCAACCGCTGTTTACTTTTCATCTCTCTGGTACGCGACTTAAGACTGTCAAGATAACCACTACCAACTTTTGCTTTTCTAACTGTACTGTACCTTTTAATTTTGACATTTATGCATGGCTCAATGATATCTATCAGGACCTACTGTTATTTATTTAATTACTGGTGTGTGTTTAGGATGGTGTATGAATGTGTTGGATGGATGCATTCTGTTACTGGCTTTATGTTGGATATTCGTATTGTATGTCTTAGATTGTATGAACTCACCAAACCAAATTTCCTGAAGCTGGGTGATGTGACAATAAAGTATTGAACTTGAACCATTGATAAATAATACCAGCATCACACTAGAAAAAGATTTCTCCAGAACTATTGTGATTTGAATATGGATTATACTGTAGGTATTGCATCTGTAGAAGCTATCATCAGCAGCTCTGGTAGCTCAGATGGCAAGGGTGTCTAGCACCTGAATGGGAGGTCCCAGGTTCAATCCCCAGTAGGGGCAAGTGATGCAGATTGCTCTAATTGCTCCCAGATGGCTCCCAAGTCCCCGTTGCCTACTTTCCAAATGAGTACTGAGGGGTTAATCCTTCCAGGGAAATAGGCTGGTTGGAGTGTGATGCTGACACATCACCTCCACTTCCAGTGCTGGATGGTCAAAAAAAAATGGTGGCACTTGCCCCCTGTTCCCCCTAGACCTTTATAGTGTGAAAAGGGACTGGCTTACCTTACATGCTATCATCAGTATTGGCATAGACATGAACTGATAGTATTTATGTAATTTAGGAAACATTAAATCTCAATATAACCCTATATTCCAATGCTACCAATGATCTTTCAAGTCAAGTAGCTCACATTTTGTGTGTAACAAAAACATTAGAAAAATGTAAAGTACTTTAGACACATATATAAAATATGGATATTTTAGTACCCAGACTATAACCTTGACCAGTCTTATGGATTTTTCATTTAATGAAGCAGTACAGGTTTTTACTGTCTAACCATCCAACTTTGATATAATTCCATTCCTGTCATTGAGTTCTAGAACTGAGCTTTCATGGTACAATTTTGTAGACTGAATTATTCAACCCCAAACTCTTTCCTTTGGAAATTTAAGCACTAAAGTGTTTTGAATGTAATGCCCATGTCTCTATCAAGTCATTTAAAAGCCCTGGAACTGATTTACATTATACCAATTTTCCATGATTACCGACATGACAACTGCTTATTAAGACAAAATTGTTCCTTGTCCACACAAATAGGTAACAAATTAATACAAACTTATATCTGGCAATTACTATGGTGTGGAAGTAGTGCAGTGTGGGAATGAGGCACATGGAAAAAGTACTGGAAAAATTAAGTGGAAAAAGGGAAAAATGTATTAGTGCCTCCTTTCTCTAGCTCAGAGGTTCCCATTCCTGGCGTTGGGGGAATCATTATGACTGTTGGATTTTGTTCCAGTTAAGCTCAAAATCTCCAGCAATTATTGATAACTTGGCCTCATTTACTTGCTTGTTTAGATACTCATTAACAAAAACTTGCTGAGTTCCAAAAATTCCCTCCTTCAAGGGTAGTTACCAGCTATTTACAGAACTTTGTGTAACTGCTTGTCTTTATTTCCGACTAAAAATCTCTTATAAAGTGGTCAATTGATGATGTACAGACACAGTTGGGAATAACAATGTATCCAATACTCTTATATCTTTCTGCTCAAGTCCATCCGTTTCAGACAACTCATCTGAATGAGGATAGTTCTGCAAATTAGTACAGGTTTCATACCAGCTACAAATGGCATTCATTGTTTTAAGAGCTGAAAGTAAATTCCAAGCTATGCAGCAGATAATAAATGGAAATCAATTGAAAATTCATGTATTTAGACAGAACAATCAGCCAACACAGTGGATACCCAGGAGCCACTGCTCTAGTTTGCCTATTAGAGTGGCAGATTTACTCTTCTTAACCAATACTACCTGCCGCATTGTTTTAATAATTGGTCTCAACTGATCAACATCAAGACTTCCTTACAGTAAAGTACTAAAATCTGCCAGAGCCACCTAGTAGTTATCTTTAGTAGTATCCTCTTGCTTGCTCTATTCGAACCGATCTAACAGTTCAATGTAGGATGTCCAATGTTTTTCTGTGTTTCTCTTCCAACAGCATGCAATGTCATTTCCCAAACCCCAGAGGGCAGTTTCACAATGATAACCCCACATCAGCACAGGAACTGCAGCTTCTCCATTATATATCCTGTGGAAATCCAAATAGCCGAGCTTACTTTGGGGCACTACAATGATTTTCAAGTGAAGGTAAGGATCAGTGGGAATATTTTGGGTTGTAATAAGACCAACACAACTGAAGTGTCAATGAAATAAACAGTGTTGAAGTATTATTGCGCAATTAATGCAATTGATGTACAGTATTGCAATTGTACTGTAGGTCGTTGACTTTTATTTTTAAAATGGCAGCAGATGTTTTTTATTTTTATCCATAATGCTAGTGAAAAAAACTTTAATTGAGTATTGTGTATGTCAGATGTTTTTAGTAAATACTGAGACCTCTGAGGAATATGTTTATGCTAAGTTTAATTTTTCTGGTGTTGTCAAACAGCTATTTATGTGCTGGACTCAAAAATCAGACATACTGTATCATTACCCACATAATTAAAAAACAATATATAGTATAACGGATATTTGCATATTAAAAAGAATTACTTTATTGTGAGCTACTCACAACACTGAGATTGATTATGAGCATGTAAGCCCTTTGTTTAGAGAGAGCTCCTGACATTATAGTGAAAAAGTGCTACACTGGTTTCACTGGGTACATGATTATGACATCAGAATGTTAGTTTGCGAGCTTTGCTGGGTTATAGGTGTAAGATTATATCAGATCCTTTTAATATTCTTAATTCTGAGTATCAGTATCTTTCCTATGGAAAACGTTTTAGGGCCCCCAAATCGATAGATTGAATAGATACAGTACAAATATTCATTTGTTCCCTAATCTGTTAATGCAGTTAATACAAATAAATGGCTAAGGTAAATACAGTTTGGGTAGTATAAACATTTTATGCTGTAACAAATTATGTATGTGTGATATGTCATGATGTTTTTTGTGATGAGTTATGCATGTGCAAGAGATGTGATTTGTAATATTTTGTGATGTATTCAGATATACAGAAGCACAGTGTGTTCATAAAAATCCTTCCCTAGGGTACAATAAAGTTTATCTTATCTTTTCTTATCTTATTCAACAGAGTAAAACCCCTGTCACACCTACACTACTGTAAATGAGAGACGGTGCCATCTTTTAATTCCAGTTACTGTCAGCTTGTACACTCAAGAAGCTTTTTGCTCCCTGGGCTGCGTATTCCATGCTCCCTGTGTGAAGGTTTGCGAAGGGGAGCTAGCACTCTTCCTGAAGCTTCTCTTCTGGATCTCTGATACCTTACAGTTTTTCGCCCTGTGTTTCAGAGAGCAGTGACAGGCTGCGGGGGAGCAGGGGACTTTGTGGAGCTCCTGGGAGGCAATGGTGTCGACACATCAAAGATGCTTCCTGTGGCGGACCTTTGCTATTCCTTCAATGGGCCTGGTAAGTGTGGATCTTTCACACTGGTAATGGCCTCGCAGGTGCTTCCCATCTTGAGATACCGCAAATGCAATTGGGTGAGCTTGGGAAAATGCAGGATCCTGGACCCCTTAGCTTGCCTTGTGTCAGGGAGAAAAAGGGAGATGACAGTCAGCAGTAAAGTAATGATTTACTTCATAAGATGGAGGAATGATGTTTTTACATTATTTTGCACCTGAGGGTCAAAGCCTGAAATAAAAAAATATGCCCAGCGAAGTGAGAATTGAACCATTTAAGAGCAAAGTCAGAAACTCCAAACACAGTCTTTAACCCTAACCTTCCAACTCTGCGTGTTTGTATCTGTAGCGCAAATGAAGATTGGATGTGACAACACTGTTGTGAGGATGGTATCCAGTGGGAAATTTGTCAATCGTGTGGCATTTAACTACCGACTGCTGGACCGTCAGGAGCTGGAGAAAATAAAGGGAAATAACATCGAGGATTTCTGCTATATGGAATGAGATCCTCCTTCTGCCTAAACCAACAAAATATATTCTTACAGAAAGCCAAATCTTTAAATGACTGACATTTGTCATGATTGCGCTATATATCTTTAACTGAGCGGTCTTAAAAATGTGTTGTTTCAAGGAGCATTTCTTTATTCTATTTTACAGTGCATTTCACAAACCCATTTATTTTTACTTTAGCTCCGATTTGATTCATTTTAAAGTTTTTGGCTTTCATTTAGAACTGTGTTAAACTCTTACCAATATTCAATAAAACATATTTTTGTCTTTGTGTGCACCAGCAAAGTATAATTTTTACTCCTATGGATAGATACAACTCATTTGCTGTAATAACATACAGAAATAACATTACTCTAAGATGTTTTGTTCCTGAAAATGCCAATATTCCAGGAGAAACTATTTCACTTTTATTTATTATTTACTTTTATTTTTTGTCAAACATGGACTCCATAAAGAGAAGAGAAAACTGAAGCATACGTATTGAGTTTACAGTACAAAAAGGAAGCAAATGTTAAATACATTATGTAAAAAATATATTGTTTATTGTTTACCTCTATTTATTTGTATCAAACTTGTTTTTAATAAAACCAAATTGCATGATAAAGCATTCTCTTAATCACCTGATTTGTCGTTTTTCCTTTTCACTTCAAAGAATCATCCATCCATCATCCATCATTTTCTAAATCTCTTTATCCAGGACCAGATCAAGAGGGGAAACCATAGCTTACAGTTGGCAAGCAGCAGGCACAAGCCAGGATACACCTTGGACAGGACTCCAGTCCATTGCAGGGCAAACAGACACAAACACTCACACTACAAGCTAATTAACCTACCAGTACGACTGTGGGATGTGGGAGGAAACTGGAGCACCCAGAGGAAACCCACACAATTTTTTCATTGAAATTTTATGACAGTTTCACAGATATAATGTGTGTTGAAATATTTCATAATTGTGCACAATCCGTTTATTAATAAAAATAATTAAATCTCCTGACTTGCAAGACGCTTTGATCTACACTTTACATATAGTAACGAAAATGATTTAACTCGAATAGTTCAAAACAAAACAAATATCACTATAAATCATTTTTAAGCCTCAGTTTTTTAAGCACCATTCTGTAGGATGAATAACATTCTGTAGAACTAAATAGATGGAACACAAACTATTCAGTCATTTGCTCCTATGTTATGTAAGGATGGGCATCTGGACATTTTAACCTATTTCACTTCTCTGCATGATAAAAGGCTCCCCTAAATCCTTTCTTTGCAACTCCTACACACCCTTACACACATAAAAATCTTACTAACACAACTAAACACAAACTTGGAAAGCAGGACATGTCTCTAAACCTTTTTAAGCTAACAATATGTTTCAATTCAACGGTACCAAACGGTAACGATGAAACCGTGAAATGTATCTGTTTTTGTCTTAATAAAATGTGTACAAATGGGAAATTAACATGAACATGGGTTTTGGGGCGATAAGCAGTGATAATCTATGTTTATTTTTTGAAAACCAGGCAAAAGGATTTCCAATAATAGTGGCTCATTCCACTGACACTTGCTCTAATATGATATTGCTCTAAGGGGATTTCTTTATCTTATTAATATCACTATTCCTCAAGTTCAATCCTTGAGTGTCTGGGTATAGTCACTTAGTGGCATAACATATTTGACTTAGCAGTCTTTGAACTACATGGCCTGACCCGCCTTTCTCCAGCTAAGCTCTGGACTACAGTATGTACAGTAGTTCAACCAAAAATTCCATTAGGTGGACCGATTTCTCTCTATTTACAGGGAGCATGTAATGGTTTAAAGAAACCTATAAAATCTACTGTATCCAGCTTTGGAGAATTTAAGCTTTACAAATTATTTTGAGCAATGACAAGAAATAACGATATTCATTATCTACAGTATTGTATAGCTTTCAGACAGATAGATTTTACCACTCTATCCTAAACGTTTTCACTTTTACCAAGGTTTTATACAGTGAATAACATGCAGGTAATACAAATATTGGAGTTATTAAGTCTTTTCAATCGATTGCTTGAAAGTGAATGCTTGTCCATTGCTTGTAAAAGACCAAAGACGACTTGAATACAGTATAATTTTTTTTAGGAGTAGAGCGCAATTTTGTTTCACCATTGCCTGTTTTTTTAAAGAAAGCATTAATGAGAAACATTAAGGTGTGATTACATTTCAATTTTCAGAACCAACTTGTTAGAATATATTGACTCCTCAATTGCAACTGCAAGCATTACACTCAAATTAAGTAAAAGGTCAAGGTAATAATATTTCTTTGCCTTTCGTTACTGCTTACAACACTCCAATGTTAAATCAAAGGTCATCTGGCACACTATGAGGTAGAAGTATAAGGTTATGATTAACACAAATGAAAGAGGCTAGATTATTGTCTCCACAACCCCCTTGTGCAATTACAGTATTTTACATGAATTAATCTTTGTTTACTGCATTTCAGCTCCAATAAATCAAGAGCATGAGCTTTTCATCGCACAAAAGCTGTTGGCTAGTAAGGACCTGAGTTTCTATTAGAGATTCAATCGAAACTCCACAGAGCTGCACAGCGTCTCGCTGTTTGAAATGAAATTTAAGTAGCAGTCATTTGCCACCAGACGTTTTACTCATGCTGAGCAGAAACCGTCTGAAAGGACCATGCTGCCTAAAATAGTGCTGGCAAGTTCAAAAGAATTATTAACAGCTAAATTGTACAGTTTGGATTCTGTGTCAGAGTAATCAACACCTGTCACTGAATGAGGTAAATGTGACGATCTGAACAAAACATTCTGAGTCAAGAATACTCACAATAACATACCCAGTACTCTATATTTAAAAACAACGTTTGCAACTTCGTAGTGAACCTTAAAGAGTCAGGTGAGAAGCATCATTTACAAACATTAACAACAAAAAAGTTACAGGTTGGCATAGTTGAGTGTCTTTTTATAGAAAAGGAAAAGGAAACCTGCTGCAGCCATCCTCATCTTCAATTTCCCTTCAGGATCAATAAAGTCTTGTCTATCTAGCATATCTGACTTCTTTCTCTCATCTACAAGCATTCGACCATTTTAGGCTTGACCAGAAGACGAATCAGGATTTCACGAGGAATAACAGCAGCCGAAAGGTTGGGAGAAATTAGAATCGTTTATTGGGATGTGAAGACTTAACGTGCTTGGCTGAGGGCCAACCTCCCGGCCGTTGGATGGGGAGGATAGGACCCCCATGCGACCAATTGGGCAGCTGCAAAGGTGGAGAGGGGGTGGAGGAGGGATGCAGAAAACGAATGAAGAAGAAGAGAGGGTGACGTTTGTTATATATGGAGACCGGTTGCTTACGTCAGAATTAGTGGGAATTGCAGCAGCTGTGTCGAATTAGCTCGGCTGCCTTCATTCCTCCTGAACTTTCATTAAAAACTCCATAAAAGTGTTACGGAAACAACAGAGTATTGAGTACTGAATGGAGATGGACAGTGAAAGACAGTGTGGAAGATGACAAGGCTTTAGGGCTCCGTCTCACCTCTTAGAAATAACACAGAGCACAGATAATAATCATGATAGTCAAAGAAGTGCAAAAGCAGGAGAAGAGGTTAAGGTGTGTCAAGGAAGTGTTTCAGACAAAGCATGAAGAATGGTTGAAGGGAAAAATGAGGAAATGTGTAAAATATGTTAGCGGGACAAAGAAGGATCAGCTTACTCATCAGATCTACATACTAGCGTGAGCATAAAATCCATTTGGATTCGGAAACCTGCATGTCCACTATGTTCATCTTTGCCTTGAGGCGTATAATAATAATAATAATAATAATAATAATAATAATAATTGCTTACACTTATATAGCGCTTTTCTGGACACTCCACTCAAAGCACTTTACAGGTAATGGGGACTCCTCTCCACCACCACCAATGTGCAGCACCCACCTGAATGATGCGACGGCAGCCATAGTGCGCCAGAACGCTCACCACACATCAGCTATCAGTGGGGAGGAGAACAAAGTAATGAAGCCAATTCATAGATGGGGATTATTATTAGTACTGTGGGTTATGAGAAACTGAACCAGAGAAGATTCTCTTGGCATTGTGATCAGATCCTGCACTGCTTGGTCAAGGCACTGAAAGTGTAATAATAATTTTATACCAGTACCAGCAACATAAAAAAACATGAATTAGCCAGAGATTGGAAGATGGAAGCAGGTATTGGACATCGTAAGAACAATGTCCATCATTTACTTTGTTTTATGAATCTTTTAGTACTATATAATTTATGTTTTAATGAAGATTCCTTGAAAAGAACCAAAATTCATGATAAGAAAATAAACAAAAGGACTTATTATCAGGTTGGACTGGCTTAAAATAAAAAGGACTTTCCATTATCTTTAGAAAACAAATGCACAATTGTAAATTCAAGTAAATCCTTTTAGAGTTTATACAAGACCATACAGTAGCACTATGTTTATTTATGTTTCAGGATAATGACCCAATGGTAGAAACATTAGAATTATCTCCTTTCTTATAATATAAAGGCTTTTGAGATTAAAGTATTCATAACAATATGCTTTTTATTAAAACAGAAAATGTGTTTGTTAAAAAATAAACTGAATAATATAACAGACTATAACATGCCAAAGAACAGATATGACAAGAAAATGCTGTGAAAATAATGCTGTGATTGTGTTGTCAGTAATAATCAGTAAGTCAAATGCATGACGAATAATGAAATGCCACTCATGAATGGCACCCTTGGAGCCAAACTTCAACCTCAGTCTAAATTTCAGTAGCAGTTTAAATGCCAGCTTATTTTTTTTAAAGGAAGGGCTTGTGGTAAAAAACATGACCGGAATAACCTTATTTCTTCCACAGAAGATATAAAATGTCCTACTGGGATCTGAGAAAGACATGATAATCCAACAGAACTCCAGTGCAAGAGTTAATAAATCTGAAAGTGCAATTACTGTGTACATGCAGTGCTAAGTGGTTAAATTGCCTAAATGGATACAGTTTGCTGTTTAACAGTAAATATTTCTGAATGTTCATTTCCTGGCTAATGACAAACACAGCAAATGGAAACTTAATGTGTTTTCAACTGCTGTTGTTTTTAAGCCCTGATCTTACTTTGACCTGTAGGAAAAGATGCAATACAGTCTGACCTGCTCAGCACCGGACCGAACCTGAGGCCTCAGCAAGGCTGTCATTGTTCATAACTGTTTTGTGTTCTTTTATTTTGCTTCCATGAAAGAAAAATAATTCTCCAGAGACTTCACAAACAGCCTGATATTTTGAAGGTATTCAATTTCTCTGCAAAAATAGCAAAACTTTCAAAGAAAAATTGATTCTAAAACTAAGTTCAGCTATAATATGCTTTTTGTAAATATTCTCAGAAAACGCACGAATTAACGAATTAACGAATTAACAAATACTGTCCACTTTTAGATGCAGCAAATTGATAATGAGTGTGTAACACAGCATCACTAATGGTGTTATGTTTGAGAGACTAAGGGGGTTTGAGGGGTCACTTCTTTATAATCAACTAATCATTTGCATGTTTTGGTGAACCAGATCCTACATACCCTCTTAATTGAGATAGTAGAATTGTTACGATCGTTACTCCTCCTCTTAAGGGCGCTCCAGCCCTTCCTCGTTCTGTCCCATTACCCACATCTGTTCTTTATTCCAGCCCCTCTTCTGTTCCACCTTATAAACCAGATGCAGACGTCATCTGGGGCTTCTCATTGATTTCCGCATTGTGAGAGCCTGGGTCCTGCTGCGTCTGGCTCTGTTATGTTTTTAACCTTCAGTTCCTGATTCCCCTCCCTTTGCCGGTCCCGACCCGATTCATGGTTTTAACCCCTGGATGGATGGTTAAGGACTCTTGCTTTTGTGTTGGATTCCCCGTTTGGACTCTTCATGGATTGTTTGCCTCGGCCACACCTCCCTGGATCACCAGCACTCCCTGGACACGCCCCCCGTCTCCAGACCCTTTTCCTGCATGACCATTTTTCCCCTTGTGTCTTCACAATTCTAGATCGTGTTGTCCGCATAGGGCCCGGAAAGAACCGGATCGTGACAAGAATTAAGAGTGCACTTAAGGGTGCACTTTTTTACACAAAGATATTGAATGCTTGAGTGCTGATTTTATAAAAGAAATTATGACAAAGTAGAATTTTTGTGTTTGTAGTTTTATTTACTATGAGGGCTTGGTGAGGACTACTGTATCTATGTATGTCAAACCATAAAATCTTTTTTTACCACACTGTACTTTCTCATTCCAAAAATCCAGTCTTCTCACAAATATAAGGTGTCTACGGGAGAGTTCTAAAAAGCACACAGAAAGTGGATAAAGGGTGTTAGTAACCTTTAGCCACATGGACTTTTTCACTTTTGAAACCCAAAATTGCTCTGACAGCTATGATTGTAGTGATTATATCTGCCTATAACTACAACCTTAAATGATGTTAACTCGGAAACCCTTTTAAACTGGCTAATTCAATTAAGTGGGAGACTGATTTCAGCATTTCACCATGTGTCCTAGTTTTCACTGTTCATGAGCAAATTAGGAGGTTGCTGTGATCTGGAAATCACTGTGAGCACATGAGTCTGTTAGAAACAGCTTCTAGTATTGAGAGCATGGGCAAAAGAGACTTTGTTCCTGTTGTTGCCTTTAAAAACAACTATGGAGAAAACCTTATTAAATAAATGTCTAAAACGTTCAAAAGAAAATAAGTGACTCCTGTAAATTTTGTGAAGCATAATTTCTCTGGATCCTTGTGCCTTATACCACTTTCATTGCCACCAACTGAAAGATAAACATTAATGCCATTTTTAATAATTTCTCAATGTTGCCTGATACCTAATGCAATCGAACATGTAGTTCTTAAAATAAATGCTGAAAAGTCTTTAAGGGATAAACAATTAACTTCAGTTAATTGTCTTTCTACCATTGCACTGGTGGAATAGATATCTAGAGCCAGAGGGGACTTCAACAAACATTATATTTTCCCTTGGTAGTGAGTACAGGGGAACAGTTAACCTACAATTTAAGCAATATATCCTCTTAGGCACTGTTTCAAATCCATTCAGGCCAAGAAACCTTTTTGGCACAGTGTACAGTTTCCCATACTCTTCCAGATTGGCTGGGCAGTTTAAACCAGAAAGGTCTAGTTCTGTATACCAGTATTGTCTATTTACGAGTGGGCACCTGTGAGTATGGGTATTATCGGTAAAGGTTTTGCCAGTCCCCTGACACCTTGACCCGGTGTATTGCATTTACAGCTTGTGCTGGCTTTTATCCCACAGAGGACAAAGTGTGTATTGAGCTCAGCTGTTTTAGACACATATAACAAAACCTAGCTTTGGTAAAAAAAATATTTTGCATTGAGGACTGAAAAGTGCAAAGTTCAATTCTATTTCTAAACATGAGTTATTGATCTCCGGAAAAATCAGTAACTTCATCAAATAATTGCAGCCTGCACACATATTTATTGTAACAAAATTTACATTATATTAAATTAAGGAGGTACACATGATAATGTATACAATTACTTAAATTATGTTAAAGCACATTTAGAATTTTATTATTATTTAATAATATATTTTAAGATATACTGTATTAATATATATTATATATACACTGGGGCGCCGGGTTCAGTTCTGGTTTTGGGGTGCTATATCTGTATGGATTTTGGGTTGGTTTCCTCTGGGTGCTCCAGTTTCCTCCAACAGTCTAAAGACTTACTGGTACGTTAATTAGCTTCTAGGAAATTGGCCCTGGTCCCTGGCGTGAGTGTGTTTGCTATGCTGTGTGCTCTGTGTTGAACTAGCGTCCCATGCAGGGTGCACCCATTGCTTTCTGGAAGAGTCTCCATCTCTCCTGCAACTCTGAATTGGAAGAAGAGGTCAGAAAATGGATGGATGATTATAAAATCCAGTAGTGATCTAAAATGCAAATGCAATTATAAAAGTGTAAAGGTATATTGCATATATTATATACAGAAAGCAAAGAAAGCAAGCCTAAGGACGTTAATCAGTTAATGAGATACAGACCCTGGCTAATCCTTAATCACTGTAGTTTGAGACAGACATATCTACACACACTTCTTTGATGACTGACCTTAATTACACTTATTTTTGTCTGACCCGGAAAAGATGTCAAAAATATTTAAGGTGAACTCCTGAATGCAAAATTCATCGCAGAATTACACCAATTTACAAGAACATGAAAAGTGTTACAGTAGATGCAAAGGGCAACTGTCTCTCCAAGAATTTCATTGGTCAATTATACATTATGTGTTGAGCAAAATGCCTGGAAAAGCAGAGGGTTTCAGCTGAATCATTGAGCTAAAAAGAAAGTCACTGAAACATCAAATAAAGTAAACAAAAGAAAGATGATGTTTTATTGCAAAGGAGCATGCAAATGAATTGCTGATATTCTAGGGACAGTCTGACCCTAGTGTTAGACCCATGATTAAGGATGCTGCTGTCCTAACTCTGAATGATTAACGCAGTTTCATTGAGTTACTTTCTTTTCCTGCAAGTTTCCTTCCCTTTTTATACTTTCTAGGTAGACCCCGTTAAAATACTGCTATGAGTTCATTCATCTTTCAAAACTTAACAAGTTGCAAATCACATACTGCACATTTACTTGTTAAGTGTTGTCTGCTACCTGTATTTTTGAAAATCTTACATGTAAATACTTGTTAGTATTCGTTCAGTATATTCTGTTTGTCCGTGGTCTGCTTTTGTTCAGTTTTAGATTTTGTTAACCTTCACATTTTAAGAATTCCTAAGGATTTCTTTTTAAGAAGATCTTTTTAACTCAGTGAATGCAGTGAGCGTAATATACTGTAGTTAGTGACACATTTACAGTACATGATACAGGACAAGAGATGGGCCTGTTATTGACAATTTATTTGATTCAGTATTCATTGTGCTTTCAATGACAATTAAAATATGTTTTGCATGGCTGATGATACCCAGTTCCTGATTAATTAGAATGCTTTTGTCGTGAAATTATTTTAATATTGTATTTTCATATATGGATTTTTTTCTTGAGCCTAAATTAGCTTCCACATCCTGCATCTTGCCTTTCCTATCTCTAGCAATCAGTCAGGGCTGTTTACTGCTCACTGGAGCAGCAGACTGTGCATGTTCCTGTTCTCCATTTATCCCCATTTGCTCTCTTATCTATTTTGTGTGAGTAATCTGCCAGGCTCAGAGCTAGTTGAGGAATAGAGAGAGAAGCCATCACTGGCCTCAGGATCTTATCTCAAGCAAAGGGCATTCACATCTGCCTTGTCTGGGTAAAGGAGTAGCTGCATGAAAGAAACATTTTAAATTGCATACTTGATCACTGTCACATGTAGATACTAAACTGCAGTTTCACTGCTAGGAGCCGTGCAAACATTATTTGCTTTGTTGAACCCGTTGGAGGATTCATTTCCCAAAGCTTTATCTTGTTGCTAAAATAATTTCCCTATTCTGTTTTTGCACAGACAATTGATTCAATCTTTAAACTTAACGTCAAATTTATATTTGAAATAAAGTGTGCTCATTTAACATTTGATTTGTGATTCCCCTTTCCATAAACAAAGATACAGTAGACATTGCATTTACATCAATGCTGCTGTAACTGAACTCACAGTGAATATTTTTAATGAAAACTAGCTGACTGCAAAGAAAAATCAAAAACTAAAATATGTTTATTGCATACGAATTATGAATTGCATACGAATTGCAATTTTAGGAATTAATGCTTGGTGGAAGCACCTTTGATGGCAATTCCGATAACAAGTCTTTATAATCAGTCTCTACCAGTTCTGCACACCAGGATGGTGCAATTTCCACCCATTATTCTTTGCAAATGTGCTCATGTTCTATGACGTTGGATGGGGATTGTTGGAAGACATTCACCTTCAACTCCTGTCACAAATTTTCATTTGGAGATTTTCTATTTGAGAGCTATATTGTCCAATTGATTGGGACACTCATGGATATTCACAAGATTTTTTTCTTGTTAAGCCACAACAGTATAGATTTAGCCCTGTGTTCTACTTCATTTTCCTTCAAGAAACATTAATTTGTGTTCTAGTTTCATGTCTTTAGCAGAGTGAAGCAGGGATTAAGATTTGCCTACTGCATCCATTTTCCTCTCAACCTTGACAAGCCTCCCAGTCCCTGCCGATTAAAAGCAGCTCCATAATATTGTCCTGCCACCACCAAGCTTCACAGTGTTGTTGGTGTTGACTGGGTAATTTCATCTCATCTGACCAAAATGCATTATATTACATGATTTCAGTATTAATTAAAAGATTTGTTGCAAAGTCCATTATGGATTTAAGATAGATTTGACACTGTACTGTAGAGATAATTTCTGTGGAATTACTGCAATGTTGTTGACAAATAAACATTTTCTTCCATCTCAGCCGTCGAAGTTGGTGGTTCTTTTAACGTGACTGTTGGTCTCACAGTGGTCTATGTGGTCCATGGTCCTTAATAATCAACTTCACCATGCTCATATGGATATGCAATGGCTTTGACATTTTTTATACTTTACTACTAATGTATGTCTTTATACAACTTTATCTCTGAGTTGTTTTGAAAGCTTCTTGGTCTTAATTGTTGAATCTTTGTTTGAAATTCAGTTTGTAACTGAGGGACAACACAGAGACTGGTGTATTTATTCAAATTTCATGTAAACAACAATTATTGCACACAGACAGAGGCCACTCTAATTGTGTGACTTCATAATTTTTCAGATAATTTTCTGCATCTGTATTCCACAGGAAAAAGAGTTTTGATATCAACATATTTTAATTTGGGATTTTTAATAGTTTAAAAGTTTTTAATTTGGGATCTTAATAGTTTAAAATAGAATAATCAAAGTATTCAGTTTGGCTTTATAAAAAGAATTCCACATCATTTGAAGGGGATGAATTTCTTTTGCAAGGTACTGTACAGTATCTCTTTAATCAATATAATTTTGCCTTTCTCAAAAGGAAATCACCGGTAATATTGAATCAAGAACAGTTTTGTAATGTGCTCAGATAATGATATATGAACTGTAACTATGACTTTAAAACTGTGCAACCATGTTTGCTTTTTTAAAAAATAAAAAAAAAGATCTAAACTTGTTTGCACAGCCAAGATAAATTTAATCCTACTCACAATATAACATTATTATTCTGTATTTTAGAGCAAATTAATCAGCTTAATAATATGGTTATTTCTCCTTTCTTCTCCTCTCTTTTCTATTAATACACAGTTCCTGCCATTTTCCATATTTTTTTATGTGATGTTGAAACATTGTGATAGATCATGGATTTATAAGGAAAAACATCAAGCATATAATTAAAAGTGACATTCTCTATATAAATGCATTTCCCCATTTTCAGTAACATGCCCAAATGTACTGTTATTTTTCAATGCCATCTGCTATATATATCATTCTGAGTAAGTAGGTGGGAAATAATCCTTGTAATGTGTAAAATTAAGTTTCTTTACCTTCAAGGAAAATAATGTTATTTATAAATAATGAAATAATGAAAAAATATAATTTTTTCCTTGGTTTTTCCAGATTGGATCATTGGATCAAACATATGTGTAGAAACAATTTCAGCAGACACAGACAACATTGAATCAAATGATTTATTTGAAGGTTTATTATACGTAAGACCGAAGCATGGAGGACATTATGGGCAATCCTTAGCTTTGGCTCTGGTGGCTTGAGGGACAATAGCCTGGCCAAGAGAATGCAGCAGCCAAAACCCCCACACATCTGATTAATCCACGGGTTGTTGAAAGGCTGGTAATAATGGGAATGGTGGAGGCAGGATGAGCAACCAACAAAGTTTACAGTTCTATATCTGTACCTCATAGAGACCAGGAGAGAGGTAGGAAGTCAGGATTTGTCTCACATTCAAACAGTCATTAACACAGCTTAAGTCTCAAAACCTAATCTTATGCCAATTCCTAAGTAAATCAAAATATGCATTTGTGACAGTATATTTTCGAGAGAAGATATAGCCATCCATTTCCTAACTGTTTCTTCCAATTCAGGGTCGCAGGGGAGCCAGCAAGCAACAGGTGCAAGGCAGGGTACACATTGGACAGGACACCAGACCATTACCAGGAAGACAGACACATACACATTCACATACAATTCCAGGGCCGATTTTCCCACCATTCAAGCAACTTACCAACATGTTTATGGACTGCAGGAGGAAACTGGAGCACCCAGAAGAAACCCACGTGAACACGGGAGAACATACAAACTCCACACAAACAGCACTCCAGGTCTGGAATTGAACCAAGGGCCCCAGTGCTGTGAGTCAGCAATGCTAACCACTGCTCCACTGTGCTGGTCTAGAGCAGGTACAGATTTAAAAAAAATCATGTTCACAAGAATTATATATATTACATATACCCACTGAAGCTACGCAGGGTAGAGCCTTGTCAGTACCTGGATGGGAGACCTCCTGGGATGCTATGGTTGCTGCTGGAAGTGGTGTTAGTGTGACCCTGCTGTCTGTGTGGGTCCTAATGTCCCAGTATAGTGTCGGGGACACTATACTGTAGTGGGTGCTGTCTTTCGGATGAGGAGTTAAACTGAGGTCCTGACTGTCAGTGGTCTTTAAAGATCCCAGGCATTTCTCGATAAGAGTAGGGAGTTATCCCGGTGTCGGGGCCAAATTTCCTCCCTTGGTCTTTACCGTGGCCTCCAAATTGTCCCCATGTATGACTGGCTTGCACTTGCCCTGAGATGGCCTTGCGCTCGTTGCTTGCTGGGTAGGCTCCGACTTCCCGCGACAACAGTAAAGCGGTTTGGTAAATGACATGACATGACATATAGGCAGACATTTTAACAAGTTTAGATGTTTTCTGTTGCAGATCATCTGTATTTATCCAAGCAAGAGGAAAAATAAAAAAGTCTATATTTATTAAGTAAAATGCAGCCCCCCTCAAAAAGTCACTTCCATAAGCATAAGTCATAAGCATTGCTAAGATGTTCTGTACTAATTCTGAAACTGCAACAAACAGGCTTTAAGCTTAGCAGCAACACTGAAACCTTTATTTAAATCAATAGCAATTAGCTGTTTAAAATTCTGTTTATAGCTCAGGATCTTGGAGGAACACACAGAGCCAGCCACTTATAAATCAAATATATCCCAGATAATGCTAAGCTGATAGTCTTTTTGGTTCCAGTAAACAGGAGGATCCTTAAATAGGAAGATAAATCAAAAAGTGACGTACATGAATATTCCAGGACTCCGTCAATGCTTAGGACAAATCCTTGTATCACTGAGAACAATTCCAAAATTGTAGCCAAAATCTTAATTAGATATTGTTTTTATAAGATAATTCAACACAATCTTCCTATCTTTTTCCTCGGGGATGAATTTAGTAATTTGTACTACTCAAAATTGCCCAGGAAAACTGCAACAAGTCAAAGTAACAATTTGTTTTCACATTAGTTCTTCTCATAATTCAAAAAAGGAATTATAGTACACGCAAGATAAGTCACTTCTTAGGATTTCATGGAAAGCAATAGCAGACTTTCAACAACAATTAAAAAACCTTCTGTGTATTAGTGGAATTTCTTTGAAAATGGTGAGGATATACAGTAGGTTGCAGAGAAGAAGTATGATAAAAGGTCATGTCATGTCCAAACCGCTTTGAGGCTGCATTTTATTTAATTAATATAGACTTTTTTTTTGTTTTACCTCTTGCTGGTAATCTACACTTTTGAGTGGGAAAGGGAGAAAAATGTCCTCCTGTTGTGAAAGCATAAGATTATCTCTCACACATGCTCATGGTGTCGCGGGAAGCTGGAGCCTACATGGCAAGCAACGTGCGCAAGGCAGGGTACACCCTGGATGGGGCGCCAGTCCATCGCAGGGCAAGCGCAAGCCAATCATACGCGGGGACAATTTAGAGGCTGGGGGGAGGGGGGGGGGATACCGGGATAAATACCTACTCTTATCAAGAAAGTATGGTCTATAGATAAAGTACATGAAACAGTGCAAACTGTGCAATCTGTACATCATCATCCAACTGCAAATATGGGTGGCTTGCATAAGGCAACTTGTTTTTCCATACATCTTTTTTAGCAACAGCTTTATTTTTAATTGTTGGAATTATTAATGTGGTATTCAATGTTTCGGATGTAAGGGATTTAACGTCTACCTTTTTTTGGTGTGTTGTTTAATAATGTGCATAGATGATGACTGGTGTAAAATTTAAACTGGCATCCCCGTATGACCTGTCTGATCTGTCCTAGTGATTCAAATCTGATCTGCCAGTATATTTTGCAGTTTAACGTCCAGATGTTTTAGCCAAAGATTATTCTGTAACATACTGTAGCTTCTCTCCTTTCTCTCCTTTCTCAATGGTTGAGTTGTTGCTTTAACTGTCAGAGCCAGATGAAAGGATAAAAATGCAAGCTGTGTTAAAGAAGGTTTTTTTTAACATCATATACATTCCATTTTCCAGGATGCTTTCCGCCATCATGTTTTTGTGCTCTATGGTCTGTCTCT
Source organism: Atractosteus spatula (assembly GCF_055471065.1). NCBI lineage: Eukaryota > Metazoa > Chordata > Actinopteri > Semionotiformes > Lepisosteidae > Atractosteus > Atractosteus spatula. The sequence goes on along the minus strand of NC_142708.1, from coordinate 31,618,011 downwards.
CTTGACAACACAATCAAAGCAAGCTACTTGAAACTGTTCACCCATTTAACTTTGTCTTCATTGAAAACCAAATTTTAAATCTAGGGTGGTTCGTTCTTGCTTCCATTTTGGCTCTTTTCTCATTTTTTTGCCACCTTTGACTGTCTTAGTTGATTTTGTTCATTTGCAAGTTTGGTCTCAAGCAATCCAAGGTACTCCTTGATTTTGCTGGAATGGTACTGGACTGACTAGGACACATTGTGAACCCACACTTACAGTATTTTTAGCAGTGATATGTCTGCTCTCTTCATTTTGCATCACATAGTCATTACTATAATGAAGAGAAGTGGATTTTAGGTGTTTTCTTGAACAAGAACTGCAGTTTGACATCAATGTTTTTAATTAACCCTTCTACTAAAACTCAGCACTCTATACAGCACATTGCAAAAACCAAACACACCTCAGAATCTTCATGCTTTCCAAGAAGGAACAATGTACAGTACATTTGTGTTTGAACAAAAAGATAATTGGTATATATGAGTTTCTGAATAATAGGATTAATAAATGATATTCAAAATGAAAAGATACGTTTTTTTTTGGTAGCACTTTAGAATAAGGTTGCGATATTAAGGGTTTATAAATTCTCTATTAATAATGAACTAACAAGAATTCATAGTTTTTTTTTCTGGGGCAGAATTTTATCCACATAAATAGAATAGAAATTCTAATGAAATGCAAATAGAATATTTTTTTCTTAATGATTTGCACTCAATTACCTTCTAAATCGTGGCCCAACTTGTACCTGCTATTATGATACATTTACACAATGCATCACTAAGCATTATTATGAAGGGGTTTGTCCATCTGAATGTGTGCATCTTTGAAAAATTTAAGGTTTGTGGTGCAGGACTCCATTGAATAAATACGATTTTGTACAACGATGCATAAAGATCAGCTTACGTTTTCAATATTATTAACAATGACATACACAGTATTTTTTTATCACAAAAGATTCGTAACATAAGATTTTTGCTTCATTCATCTCCCATGTCTTTTTTTTAAATCTTTCCCATTAATAAAAACGACCGCACTTAGGTTTCTGTTACTTGGTAACCCTTTTAAGATAATTTGTGCTACTCTATTAATCAGGATTAATAGGATTACTTTAAGTACTTGAAATACTATTTTAAATAATTTACATTGCTTTATTAATCAGTAACAAGGTTTATTGTATGTACAACTTGAAAAATGACCAGCCTCTTTGTCTGCTTTTTAACAGTAGCATCTATCCTGGAATGACTACTGGTTATTGTTTAGGTTAAAGTCTAGGGTCTTGAACTTCACAGCTATATTGCTCAAACAATTGCATTTCATATATTTAAATAACTCAACTTTTTACAGAGGCTTGAGTCATTGAATATAGCTACCATATTATTTAATTTAAAAAAAACAACAAAATAAACAGCAGCGATGTGAAACACCTTGATGTAAATGTTAATGCTTGTTAACCTCTTGGGGACTTCATGGAGAAACGCGTTGTTCCTTTCACACCTGATCCTGTTTTCAAGTCTAAGAATAATGTTTTCCATGACAAACACAATTACAGTCCTCCAGAGGATTATCAAAGGTCAAAGCATACGCAACACTCTCGCCTTTGGGCAGCACTTTGTACGCCTGTGATTATGCTAAAAGAGGGGATGTTGAAAATTAAATGAACCTTCAGGAGGAAATAAAATTCACTTACAATTTCTACAGATTCATCATTTTGAAGCCAATACCTTTTATTCCCTTCAACAGATTTTTTTAAGCCTTTAAAGTGGATAATTGGTATACACCCTATGAAGAATTACTGCAAAGAGGCCAAAAGAAAAGATTAGTATAAAAATGAAACCACCACATGAAAATTCCCCAGTCTGTGCCTTTGAAATGAGGCATCCACTATGCTATATATATATACAACATTTCCCATGTGTTATACTGCACTAGTATAGTCATAGTTAAAGGCCTTTCTAAAAGGAAGCATCTGTCCACTGTGCTGAAATTATTTCATATTATAATTAATTTCCATGAAGCTGATAATGTTGTCTCTTTGCCTTAAGCCATATTTTTCCATGGTCTTGGGATTACTTGTTAATTACCGTAATGATAATCTCTTCCTTTTCTAGTAAATCCAATCATCGTAAACTTTATGAACTCAACAGACATGTCCTTTAAGGGGAGTTAAGGGGATGTTTTAGACCAGTGAGAAAAGCCAGGACGCTATAGTAGGTTTCTGACAATTAATTTAGTCATTTAGTCATTGTCGGCGTCTGCAATAATTCAGCACTTTAAAGTCAGCAATTTATTTAGCAAGTTATTTCTTATGTTCTTACTTATGTAATTAAAAAATATATCGTAAAATTCTAAAGAAAGATATGCATATCACTGTTAGAATACATGCAGTTTGGAATCCAGCATTTATAACATGATTTTGATGATTTACAAATATTATTACCAAGTCTGTTGTGAAAGTTCAAATGCTAAAGTGGTACAGCATGTCAAAGAAATTCCCGTCTCCTTGGAAAAATAGGATTAATAGATATACTGTATATTTCTAATAGCTCTTTATAGAAACACCATCATTTTTAAAATTACATTCAGGATATGGAATTGACCATGGCAGTTTTTAGCCCAACTAACTGTGCATAGGGTGGGTGAGAAAGACTAATGTAATGGCCCAGTGGCTCTCAATAAACAATTACTGTTTGTAGAAGAGGCATATCTGTTGTAGCAGAGCTCCATTGTACACTGCCGACCACAGTGTATTAAAAGCATACCAAGACATTTTTTAAATAAGCAATCAATAGGAAGAGAATTTATCATTTATAAGAGTTAGAAGAGTCATTGAAAAGGGAGAAGAAATCATGTAGTGATGAGTTTCATTCCAGCTCAAGGTGTTAGAATACTTCCTTTACTTGAGTCAAATTTTGTTTTTTTACTTGTCTAAAGTAAAAATGAATGTTTCACATATTTGAATGCACCAGGCTGAAATTTCCACCAGAATATACTATGCCTGGCAGGGGCAGGTGGTGGGACTCACACACAGGAATGTGTAAATAGAGGGAGAGATGGTTCCTGTTTTGGTTATAGTAGACTAGGGACTGAGATGAACCATAGTAAATAAAGGTGGGTAGCTGCGTCAGCATGCGTAGGCTGCAAAGGAACAAGTAATAGGTTTATTCCATGCTGAAAAAAAGAAGAAAGAGAACACAACGTTTCGGCCGTGGAGCCTTCTTGACACACCTGAAGAAGGCTCCACGGCCGAAACGTTGTGTTCTCTTTCTTCTTTTTTTCAGCATGGAATAAACCTATTACTTGTTCCATAGTAAATAAAGCCTAAATAAGAGCAACTAAATCTCTTGTAAATAAGTTAAAAGTTAAAGTTCAGCTTCAGACTTTTCCTAATTTAGCACCTAAATCGTATTATTGGAAAGTGATTCTTTTTTTACTTTCTACTTAAAACCACCTATGTTTGCCAAATTCCAGTCAAGTCAAATTTAGTCAGTGTGAGGTTGGGCTGCCATCTGTCAATATAAACAGCCTGTACCTTTCTACAGTTATAATTTCTTTGATCTTGTAATATGATGTTTTCCTTCCCAAGATCTATCATGTTCACCACATAGTTATCACTACATACATACTGTATACTGTACCTTGCTGTAATTTTTGTTCTGTCACTACAGAACACTTTCCAAAAGGGCTTTCCAGTCCTACTTTGTGAGACTGCACACATGGTGAGCTGTGCTTTAAACTCCACCTGAGCTCTCTGCTAATTACTTTAAGTCTTAATTGAAAGCACCGTTTTATTAATTACTCCTTGCAATGTGTTTCAGCTCAGACCTTCGGGAAATTTCAGGTTGCCAATAGTACTTTGTTGGTACTTGAATTGACCTCTTTCAATGAATGTATATCTGCAGCAACAGAGAAAGCTGCTGGAAGAAAAACTTGCAGTCACTGTGGCCAAAGCCATGATGCCATAGAAATAATCTATGTAGAAATATATCTTTATACATTTAGTAAAATGTACAATGTAGTTACATAGTAATTGATTTTTTGGAGTGTGTACCCTAAGGGATATTTAATTACAATGAACTAGTTTAGTAAGGGGGTGGCTCAGTGACATAGTGGATAGCCTTGCTGCACTGTGGCCCTGTGCTCACTTTCAGTCTTGGGGTGCTACAGTATCTGCATGGATTTTGCATTTTGTCCCTGTGTTCGTGTGGGTTTTTCTCCAGGTGATCTAGTTTCATCCCACAGTCCGAAGATACAAGTTAGGGCAATTGGCTTCCCTGCAACCCTGAAGAAAAAGTGGTTAGAAAGTGGATGGGAGAACTAGTTTAGTCAAACCACAACAATAGTGGATCATGGTCCCTGAAATCTGTTCCATGATGGCTGCATCCCAGTGGTGTTACAGGTGTCTTATATATATATATATTACTGTATGTGCCAAATACCCATGAAAGTATCTGAAACCCATCAACCATAAAATATATCATGAATCAAAATCCAAAACTAAAACTACTTCCTCGGTCTAAGACTGGGGGAGTTTCCTTAAGCAGCCAATTATCGGATTGTTTTTAACAAAACCATCAGTAAAAGATCAAATAAAGTGTCTATATTGATCGGTTCTTTTTAAATCAAGATAGACTAAGGAAAGCAGGGGTGACAGAACCATTGGGGAACCATTATTTGTGTGTGTTGAGCCTCAAAACTGGTCAGATAGAGCTTAGGCCAGAAATTAAAATTTTAGACAAACAGACTGTGTAGTGATGTGACAGCTAAAGTGAAGTAAAATGGGATAAGATAGATGGGGAAGTGGAGAATGGCTGGCAACATCTGCAAGCAGGACTTAAACCTAAACACAGAATCAATTAATCTGAAGTGTAAGAAAAGACAAGCAATCGGTGGTGTGAGTGGTTTAATAGATAAAGGAAAAATAACAAGGAGTATCCAGTTAAAGAAAAGGAATAAAATCTTAAGCACAGGTATAAAATGACTTTAAAAGCCTAGGACAAAGAAAAAATCTTAAAGAGCAAGCTAAAATAAATAATATTTTTTTCTTCAGCACCACAACAGCAAAGGAATAGCAAAGGTTGAAGCCAAGAGTGTCAGACAGGATAATGAGACACTCCGATGATGAGTGGGAAATGCATAATATAGTAAGTGAATATTTCCCTCAGGCATTTATACCAATGAAGACATCCGTAAAAACAAGCTTCTATATTAAACAATATAAGCATGGAAAAGATAGAATTGTTAGTTATTTGAAGTGTTAAAAAGCGAATTTTCAGGGCCAGATGGAATTCTTCAAATTGGATGTAAGGAAACAATAAACATAAATAACAAACAGTTAACAAAACCCTACCAACAGTCATGAAGAAAGCAGACAGTTTGTTTGGAAAATTGTTATGATAATGTGCCAAACTCAAATGTATATATATATATTAAGCTTCAGTTCTATTACAAGTAAGGTTTTAGAAACAATAAATATAACAATTACAGTATTTGAACAAACAGATATAAGCAGAGCAGAGATTTTCTTAATCCTTTTGGTAAGGTCCCTCATGCAATACTGAAATTGCAGTCAGTGGGCTTTCAATTTAAAGTCTGTCTTTATAAATAATAGCACAATAAATAAATATTCAAATACAGTACACACAAATTACTATGACGTCAAAAGAAAAATGAGCCGAGCTGGTGAAACAACTAGCACTATTCAAAATTCACCTGAATTCACCCTTACACCTGAAGAAGGTTCCACAGCTGAAACATTGTGTTTTCTTTCTTCTCTTTTCAACATGGAATAAACCTATTACTTGTTCCTTTGCAGCCTACGCATGCTGACGCAGCTACCCACCTGAACTACTACAGCCTACACCTGCTGCAACCCACAATGCCTTTCTCCAAATCTTTTTCTAGATCTTTTCGTTGTTTCCTTCTCTTCCTCCCTGGGCAACTTGCCCCCCTCTCTCACTAAAACAGCATTCCGTCTCTTCACAGCGATCTGTTCCAAGACCAGGCTTTCTAACCACCTCCTATTCCTTTACAGATGTCGTCTATTCAAAATTATTTCACGGCCATCCTATGACTGATGAAAAAAACAATAACACCCCAGTTTAGATAGACAGATAAGATCACTTGACTGGCCATACACAATTTCTTGTATTAGGATACCCCATACCCCAACTTGCTCTCCATGAGACACACATAGACAAGGAGAAAAGCTTGAGGTTAGAGCACAGGGTCAGCCATTTATACGGCACCCTGGAGCAGTTGGGGTTAAGAGCCTTGATCAGGGGCCCAACGGAGTAAGATTCCTCTTCCAGCCACAGGCGTAGATCCTGAGCCGCAGAACCACCGCACCTACGCACCACCCCCCTTAAGCAGTTGTTACAGAATAATTGTATAACTTAAGAAGCAAACTGTAATTTTTATAAGATAAGTGAAAGTTTTGAAGTAGTCCTACAGTGCAGCACTGAACAAAATATTGAAATACCTCAAATTGAGCATGACTTCCAGAACACAGCAAAAAATACAGTTTAATTGTGGTGCTCTCCATCACATTTAATTAAATTTTTTCCTGCATAAGTACACAATGTTTCAAGGTTAACAAGAGACGTCTTTGTTCTTTGTTATCATACATTTATGAAAATAATTATCCCAGCATTATACTTAAAAATATTCTAATTTATTAGATTAACTAATACTTAAAATAGAATTTTCTGATACAAAATTAAAATTAAGAACACACTAATATGTTAATAATTATATATCTTTTTTGCAATTACTGGTGAAACAAAATAGGATGCTAAAGGAGAATCATAAACAATGCTTACAATTTTCTTTAATTGTATTTCTTGATTATTTTATGGGTCATGTATAATTACAGTGCCAATCTCTGACGGTAATTTTCCAGAGATTGTTGTTTTCCATGGTAACTCAAATGGCTCCTGAAAATCATTTTCAAAGCTGCTAAATTGAAAATGATAAACAACTACTGTATATCAGGACTCTTCTGGCCTAAGAGTTATTCTCCTTCACCTGTAAGCTTCATGTCTTTTTCATCACAAATAGTCTTTCTTGTCCTGTCTTTACTGTAAAACCATTACACATAAAACAAAAGCTCTTTTATTCCCTTTCACAGTTTTACTACTGTGTTTCATCAGCCTCAAATCCTTCTTAAACTGATAAAAAAAAACAACTCTTAAAACCACCTGTTGACATACAGTATGTACTATATTTACACTAAAACTAACTAGTTAATGTTCCATTGTAATAGCCAATCATTCTCCTAATAACGAACCACATTTAGAAAATGTTTACTGAGAAGATAGGAATAAGAAGCTTTGGCTTAACTCTGGCTGGGTTAGGTTTGGTCATGAGCCAACCAATTGGCTGTAGAACAAGGAACTTAGGTCCCCTATTCAGAGTGAAGAACAAACCGACGGGGTGGAGGAAGGATGCAGAAAGACAAATGTAGGGAAGAGAGAGAATTCCCATGATATTTATGCATTTCCAGGAAGTGATGTCATGGAAGATGAAGAACAATCTCTGTTATTCCTCCCTTTTCATTTTAATTGTTGATATTTAATAATACTTACAAACCACAGGACTGCTACTTTATCAGATCTTTTGTCAAGTGTAACTGAAATGAAACATTTAACAAATTTGATATAAATATTAGCCATCATTTTTGGAGTGTAACAGATTTGTCATCTGTGTACCTGCACAGAGATAGGTAAGAATTCATTGTGACAAGACACACCATAGACAAGACAAAAAAAAGTGTCTATTAGATTAGACATTAGGTTTAAACCCAAAATATTTAACTTTCCAAAGGCTTTTGTGTTGTGTTGAAGAACAGCATTAGAAAAGGTGCCGAAAGAATAAACCACTTTGAAATCTACCTTTACTTTAAAAACTGAGATAGCCAAAAAAAGAAACCACGGCGACATTGATGAATCTTTTATTTTCCTTGACGTCAGCCTATTTATAAATCCTTTTAAACAAATGGGTTTAGATAAGTGGAGTCGAGACCTGAAAGTAAACCGATTTGCGTATTGTTCACCTTGTCTTTTGTGTCGTATGGTGCATCAATCACACCGAACAGCTTTAGCTCTGCACTGATGTAATCTCGACATCTGATTCAATTTCCTTCCACACTTCTAATAGGGTTTTCTCACAAGATTCTTTCTTTCACAGAGTAACAAATACAGCACAGTGTTAAAGACCTATTTCCCCAAACCCATCAGAAAAAGACGTCTGTGCTGAGCTTTTGGGAAGCTAATGATCTTGTAAATCATGTCATCTGTTTGTATCAAAAAGGGAGAAAATATTTAACCAGCTTTATAAACAAGTCACCCCGACTTGTGTTTAGTTCGGTTTTTCTTTTTGTATGTGGTTAGGCTTGTGTGCTTGTTCATCTATGAGTAGGCCGAGAATGTGCTTATGGAAATCTAAGATTGTCCATCTGCAGTTTGTGTCCATTCTACCTGTTGTTAATGCTCTAGCATATCATTTTCTTAAAAATTATACTTCAGATACTGGACACTATTACATATTACAAATGTAATATTTTCTACTATGATACTTTGGGGGCCGATTTCACGATATGTATCAAAGATATTTTGGTTGTTTCACAAACAGTCCATAATTAAGTAAAAATGACTTAATCCAAACATAACTGGTGTTTCCCATAATGAAGTACAAATTATCTGTCCAGGGTCTTGCATAAAATTGACCTTGAAGGGTTGATGAGATTCTAATTATCTTCACACACATGCATTTGACAGCATGCACAACACTTTTAATCGCCATTACCAGTGACACCTAGAGTTAATGATACACTGAGGCTAGACAAAATCACCCTCAAGTCACAGTGACATTAGTTCACACTATTGACGATACCCACCAAACTGTCACTGATTTGTAATAGTCATTTTAATATCTGCAAAATCTTTCAAATCAATTGTGACAAAAAATGATGGCAGTGGCTATTCTAGGGGCAATTTCTAAGAAAACTAGAAGTAAAAAGTCATGGAAAGTAGATTTGATGTTCTAACCATACATAACATCTAACCATTTTCCAAAAATAAATCTTCATCACATACAGCAGATGTACACTTAGGAAGTTTTTCCTATGACCCTCAAGACTGTTGTATCAGCCTGCAATCACATAAGGGTAGAGCGTGTAACAGTTTGACAAGTATGGTCCTGTCATTTAAAAAAACCCAAAACACCAGAGTACAGAAAATGAATCTTTATGATTTATGTATTTTATCAGAAAATAATCTGGGCATGTGAAGTTTATGGCAGACAGTGGCCATGTACAGTGTATTTGTTTTCAAACACTGATCTTTCCCAGCATGCAGCTGGAAGTCAGAGCATCCTTAATCTGATTTTTTAAGAATTTCCATTGCAAGAAAGGACCCTATACATGCCTCAGCCATGCCTAAGAATGTTGTCTTGTGGATGTCACACAATCCACATTCAAAAGTATTCATCTAGCATACTGTATCCTACAGGTGTTTATTTCTGAGGCTATGGGGCTATTCTCAATACACTGGCATGGCAGAGTATGAAATGGTATTCATGGCAGGCGATTTCTTTCTTTTTCTTTCTTTCTTTTCTCACAAATACGATCTTTATACCCCCTGAGCTGATTTTGCTTTTCAGTGTACTTAAGACGTATGCCTTTGGGAATCTTGCTTTTAAAACATCAATTTTCTAGTGGAAAACTGGATTTGGTCTGAGTGTACAACCAACAACCAACAACCCAAGTCTATTTTAATGACTTCTGAGCCTACAGTAGAAATATGAAATTGGATGTGGGCTAAATGAATGTGGATAGCTGAGCTGTATATGAAATAATTCTGTAATGAAACTTGTGTCGCCTGTTCTCACTGACTAATCAATGTGTGCGATGTGATCGTCTTCGCTCTGAGTAATTAAATGGCTTTGTTGTGGCCTTCGCCCACTGTGTTAAATTGTTCATTACTATAAATCATATCGGCTATATTAGTCACCTCTCAGTGCACAGAAATGTTGTCCCATAACCTTTGTTAAATGCTAGAAAATGAAAATGTTTCGGCATTGAAGCTATATGGTTAAAATAAATTATGACTGTGGACATGCTAAAAGCCTAATGCTAGCCAGGACTGCAAATGTAGAAGAATTTCCTTCGGTAGAGTAGAAATATCAGTCACAAACACGTACTGTAACTCACATGATTACCTAGGTTCAGATGACGATGGGGTAGGTTAGCTAAGCCCATGTCTCACTGAGCTGGTTCATAATAGAACATTTCATCTTCTTTCCATCATGTTCATATGCATTTGTGGGATCCTGACAAACTGGGTGAGAACACCTCAAATTCTGGAAACAAAAAATAAGCTACATAGAAATAGTCAGGAATAAAAACTACACTTTTCATATGAATAGCTGATCTCCCCCTTCTTTGCATTTTCAAAACAATAAAATATTAAGGTTGGAGTGAACTAAAAGCTCTATAGTTGAATGTTCTTCTTATCCAGACAGTAAGTTACAGTATATTAATTATGCTGACAATGTATTGTTTGTGTTATTTTGTCCTGGTACTGTATGTCTGTAATTCCTGCAGTCTGGAAACAATCACACAGATTTTATGTGAAGGTCCTGGGCCATTGTGGTGGCCCTCTGTTGTCTAAGACATGACCTGTCCCTCACAGAGATGGTTTACTTGTTGCCCTGGACAAGTCTGGTGATTGTTGCAGTATTCTATTGGCAACAATTTTTAAAGTTCGACTGTCTTCAATCTTGCAGACAACAACAGCGCAGTCCTTGTTACTCAAGCAGTGCATGGCTATATCTTTCATCGCTCTCGCATTCAATACAATTGTGTCTTTTTGAGTGACTGTGTTTCTTTATCAACTCATTTTGATAAGAAACCAAAACACAGAGCCACTTAGCACCAGGCATTGTTATGAACCCAGGAACAATACCATTCATACAGTCAAGAAATCTATTGTGTTTGCTTACTATTTAAAATGGAAATAATACAGTATTGTGTGTGCACCCAGTGACCTAATGAAGTAAAACATAGACATAATTGTATTTATAATATGCATTAGGAATAACTTAAAATTAAATAATTTCATCTACACCTGTGATGGACTGGCGTCCCCTCCAGGGTGTACCCTGCCTTGCACCCATTGTATGCCCAGATATACAGTAGATGTTGGGGATTTCATCTAAATTAGTGTAGAACATTATTTTATTTTGAGTATGTATGTTATCTTATCCATTGGTTTTGCACTACAGGCCCATTTCCTCTTCTGGATTATGGTATCATCTGTGGACTACTTATTGTGCTGAAAAGTACATTATCATAACCAGACGCTTACATTAATTTAGTACGAGAATTCTTGCAGGTCTGGGTTTTATTTCCATTGACACATGACAGAAAAGTGTTGTTTAGCCAATCAATTTTTCAAATAAAGCAGGTCAATATCAATACAGCATAACTCTGATGTAAAAAAATCAACAACTGAGCAACTACTCAGTGAATAACCAAATTATATCTGACTCTCCAGTAACTGTCAAACTCCTGGGCAAAATGAGAAAACTAATTTTCATTAATTAATCATTAATTTTTTTACACTAAGTACAGGAGTGGCCTTGAACGATTCGGGATGAAATTGAACATCAAGAAGACGGAGTACCTGGAATGCGGTGATCAAACCGATGGCACAATCGCAGCTGGTGGGGTCCAACTGAACAAAGTGACCCAGTTCAAGTACCTAGGCTCATGTGTCAACTCCGACTGCACTACCCTCCAAGACGCCAAGACGCGAGTCAGCGCCGCTTGGATGAAATGGCGGCAGGTCACTGGAGTACTATGCGACAAGAAGATCCCTTTACGCCTAAAATCCAAAGTCTACCGCTCAGTGGTCAGACCAGTGGCCCTATATGGAACTGAATGCTGGCCAACGACAAAGAAACATGAACAGGCACTCCATACGATGGAAATAAAGATGCTGCGATGGACCCTCGGCTTGACAAGACTAGACCATGTCATGAATGAAGGGGTGCGAAAAACACTCAGAGTCGCCCCACTCACTGAGAAAACGAGGGAATCGCGCCTGCGATGGTATGGACATGTGCTCTGCAGCAATGACACATCAATGGCAAAGACCGCCCTCGAATTGAATGTGGAAGGCCGCCGGCCCCGTGGACGATCATTTACACGCTGGCTGGATCGGCTGAAAGACGACATGCGCCTCGCAAAAGTCACCTGCAGAGATGCCGCAGACCGTACGAAGTGGAAAAATCGGTGCAAACAAGCAGACCCCACATAAGTGGGAAAATGCGAAGAAGAAGAAGAATCATTAATTTTTTTATATATATTTTCAACTAGGGTTGTGATGTGGTGAAAAGGGTTAAGTCAGGAAGTGCATACCAATTTTGGAAACCAGATTCTAAATCCATCTAATTGAAGCAAAGTATTTGCTTTTTTGTGTGGGGTGTTTCTGTGACCTTCTCATGTCCAGAGATTTGAAAATTGCATTGTGTTGGCCCGACTCTCACTTTGTAATCTAAATCTTAAACGCTGGCATCTATACAAAGAATGAATAATCTGGCCATCGGGAGAAAGCTTGCACAAAATCAAGAAAAGCAATTCAATCTAATGGTAAGAGGGGATCTTAAGTGACTTAGCCACTAAAAAGATTTACAAACAGTGCAAATTGACTCCTGGGAGTGTGCCCCAACATTAATGTGAGGTATGTGTCCTCTAACCTGTGTTAGTGCAGTGTGTGGGTAACTGGACCCCAGATTTGAATGGCTGTTCACAGGCACTTCTGAGTGCTTGACATGCCCAGTCATTAAACATTAAACAAACCCTCTACAGTAAAAGATCACCTTTCCAGTGCAAAAGGTTTGAGAGCTCGAGAGATTCCTGTGGAGTACTGTCTCAATAACAATCCCATCAGGCCTCACCACTGCTTAAACTGGCTATTCTACCTCTCTACTAAATCTTTGGAGGTCTTGGCATGTCAAATGAGGGAAGGCTTAGCAGGTGTCATATCTGTGGAATGTCCACACATGTCCTCATATTCCCTATACAGTACAAGGGATGTAGTGGTAAGCAGATTTAATTAGTGGTTCTATAGAGGATGGGTATGAAGCAGAAGGTGATGACTATTTAAAAACAATAAATATTTGTTAAATCAATGTAAATTATTGAGTGATAAGCATTTGTTTATAAATTTTATGAAAGCCTGGTGACAGTGAGACACCAGATACCCAATTAATTGGCAGCATACAATTATATAAAGATAAATGGATATAAAAAACACGGCACAGAAACTTACCCTAGTTAAAGTCACTAACAATCTTTTTATGGTTTCTTTTCTGGTATCTAAAACCACATTGAAAAATCTTCAGTATGTCCAGAATTCGGCAGCTATAATCTTGAGGTCTAGTGCACGTGATCACATTACTGCTATCCTGGATTCCTTGCTCTGGCTTCAGGTTTTGTGTTAAAAATCCTCATGCTCACTCATAAGGCTCTACGTGGCTGGGCATCTCAGTATCTGTCTGACTTACTATTGTCCTGCTCCCCACTTTGTAACCTTATTTTGCCTAATTCTGTCTCCTCTCTGTTATCAAGCCCATCTACACTCTATGGGTGACAGGATCTTCTCCTACTATACCCCAAGGCTCTAGAATTTTATCCCTATGTATGTCTGAGAGTCACCTTCACTGAGCTCTTTCAAATCTAAACCAAAACCTTCTTTTTTAGGAGGACTTTTATTTAACTGGATTCTGTCTTCTTCTTCTTATTATTATTATGATTGCATGATTTCTTAACATGATTTATTGAACTTTGAAGATGATGATTTTGCTCTTTTCTTTTTGCTGTGTTTTGAATGGCAGTCTGAACACATTCCAATATTGTACAAAGACTGGAACATGAAACGAGCACGAAGGTTTTCCATTTTGATGGGTTGTTGTCATCATAAATGCAGTCAGTCAGAGCTCAAAAGGGATTGACTTGCTTCCTAAAATCTCCAATTGCCATGCAATTTGGAAAATCAGCTTCAGAAATGAGCAGTGGCATAGGTGGTCGATTGCTCTGCACAGATGTATTTTAAACTAATTTCAGCATTGCCTCTCATGATTTAGACATTCTTACCACCTGCCTGTTCAATGACTTGAAGAAACACCTAAGTGCAGAAGCAGTTTCAGAATGATGCTATTTACAGCTTGCTGCAACCATCTGAAAATCACTGGCATTCAGTAATTTAAATAAAAGGTGACACAGAAGTGAAAATATCTACTGAGAGGCACCAGAAATATATGTTCAATATATTTCAAATTACACCTTGTCTAGATAAATGCATTTGGCCTCTGTGTCAGAACTAAATTATCCTTTTCCGTCTCAAATGTTTTGTTTAGGACTGACTGCTGTATATTTGAAAAATTTGAATAGCGTTTTAGCAAAAATGAAGTCCGTACTGAAAGTTAGTTTTTCTCTTTTATTTTAATTCATTATTAACTGTATATGTGAAGATATTTTCAAATGAATCCCTCAGAAACCCACAAACTGAGGACACCTTGTTTGACCTCTGATTCTTAGTTTAGAGCAGTGATACAGCTGAATAAATATAATAAAATGTTATAGTTAGTACGGTGCAGTTAATAATAATAATAATCCTCCGCTGGTACCTGCTTTGACCAACTGGTCAACGCTGCTTTTCCAAAATGTCTCAAAAGTTCTCAGAAAAATGTAAAGCATCCACAGAACCAGGCTCTGGAGAGCTCTTGGAACCACTGTGTGCCCCTGTGAATTCTTTAACCAGTGGGTTCCTTCCCTGGTAGGGCAATAGCCTTTCTGAAGCTTTGCAACCTAACAATATATGCTTCCCACTGCATCAACCCATCACATAGTCTCAGTTTGAGCCCAACCATCGTCATATCTGGGATGGAAGAGCTGAGGTTAGGTGCCAGCTGCAGACTTGATTATGGAGGCAGACAGTGAGGTCATCCTGTTTCCTTGCAACCAACTTCCAGGGTGAACTTTCGGGCTTGCAGAAGGTGTTGTTCTCTTAATGCAGAGTTCCAAACAAGGGCATTCAGATGTCTATCTCTCCAAGTAAAGGAAATTTGACATGCTCCTATTCAAACACGTTTACATAGAACACTCATACATAAATGAATATACTGTAGGGCAGTATAGTGACACTGTGGTTAGCATTGCTGCCTTGCAGCACTAGGGCCCTGGATTTAGTTCTGGACCTGAGGTACTGTCTACATGGAGTTTGTATGTTCTCCCCATGTTCATGTGAGTTTCCTCCAGGTGCTTCGTCCAATGATTGTATATTGATATGTATACAAGGAAAGACATATTGCTAGATTAATTGACTTCTGGAAAAAATTGGCCCTGGTGAGAGTGTGTGCGTGTCTGTGTGTGCCCTGTGATGGACTGGCATCCTATCCAGGGTGTATTCTGCCTTGCACCTGTTGCTTGCGAGGATAAGCTCTGGCTCCTCCGCAACCCTGAATTGGATGAAGCATCCATTAAAAAAATAGATATATGAATGGTTACATTTTGAAAATGAGTGGAAAAGAAAAAAAGTGGAGAGTAAAATGGAGTTTAAAAGGTTTATTAAAATCTGTCAGGAAGTACTGTA
This sequence comes from Atractosteus spatula, assembly GCF_055471065.1. Lineage (NCBI taxonomy): Eukaryota > Metazoa > Chordata > Actinopteri > Semionotiformes > Lepisosteidae > Atractosteus > Atractosteus spatula. The sequence goes on along the minus strand of NC_142708.1, from coordinate 31,602,322 downwards.
TTTATGACAGTTACATAATCATGTCTACTAATACAGTAGTAGAACATGAAAAGTCAGTGCTTTATGTAGCTGAAATGTGAGATCCTTGATGAATTAGTGTCAGATTGTTTTCAAAGAAAAAAAGAGATTCTGCTCCCAAGACTTGACGTTAACACCCACTCTCTGGCTTTTCACCAAGCAAATCAAAGATACTGAGTAAACTGAAATTAAAGAGAAAGTAATACAATCCTTTTGAATGAATGAAGTATCTTTGGCTGCTCTAGAAATTATTTCTGTGGTACATCATTCTAAAACTAAAGAAAATGAACATGCCCTTTAGGATTGTTTAAATCTCCTGCACTTATTGTATTTAATGCTTGTTTAATACCTCATCACCAATGAGAGATCAGAGAAAACCTTCCTTAACAAATGTCTTGAGATGATGCCTTGAAAGGCACCATATAAAAATTACACACTCAAACATAGAATTTCCATGCTCTGTGTCAAGCATTTTATTGGTGATGAAAAGATAGGAACACAAATTTACAATGATTCCAAGGAGTAATTAAACACATGTATTAAATGGGATTTACAGTAAACATAATTAGGAATTTACTTACATTGCAATCAGGATTTCATCCATAGCTTAGAGTTGAAACCTTATTATTGGGAATATCTCAGACTTAGGAGCAATAATAACCCATTAAAGGTGAACATTCCTGGGCCTTTTTCATACATATACCATACATATATTGTAAAGATATATTACAATTGTATTCCACATAAATAATAAAAGCTGGCATTTCAGTTGGTTAACATTCCAATATATAGTAATTTTATTTAAATATCACTTTAGGGCTGCTCCGTAACTTTTTTTAACAAAAGAACACCAGAAAGCAAAATAGTTTGATGTTCACATTCAATCTCATAGCTAGAATGTGGTTACTTGTTTGAAGGATTAAATGTTTTTGTGACCGGAATGGGTCCTGCAGTGAATTTCACTGTGAAACATTCTTCAGCAGCTGATGGTGGCAAGGAGAAGAAACACTGTAAAACCTTTACTTGAAGACTAAAGACCATAGAGCTGCAAGTGATTACAGTTACAGAGAATGAGTGATAAAGTTTGTGGGTTTCCTGTTGTGTTAACTCAGCTATTTGTCACATTGTTTTATTTTTGGAAGGGTTTCCAGACTGTTCACACTGCCTTTAAAACTAGAAGTAAAAAAACAAAGTTTACAACTGCTATCTAATTTTGACACTTTACAAGACATTTTAAGAAAGTGTGAAAGTTTTACACAATGGACATCCTGCTACAATTCTGAGAACCCCTTGCACTCAGGATCTTATTTTCCCTTCTTCTTCTGTTGTTCCTCAAAGAAGTCGTTGCAAGCCACTGTCAGAGCAGCTACCAGCACCACAAACTCATTGAAATCCACTTCATTGTCTTTGTTGGAGTCCAGGTCATTCATAATTTTGTCCACAAGCATCGGATCCTTTTGCGACTGAAACAGAGAACGAGCAAAGTTAATTGTGTAAAAGATGGGACTAGAGAATTAATCAAACACTTTCCAGTCGCTTTTCAGTTCTGAATGAACTTGAAGTCTGAATGTAGTCTATGGGTGAATGACAGAAGTGAAACTTCAGCACTGGATCAACATTTTTTGGGGATGTTTATTCCAAACCCAAAAATGTCAAAACAGATATGGTAAAAAAAAGTTTTTTAGAAGCTAAATGCAACATGGAAAACATGCCAGCATCACAATAGCTGTTTGATTAATCGATTTCAATGGCTTTATAACCAAAAGGTTTGTTTCATTATACAGATGTTAATACACAAAGAACAGCAGGCTAATTCATTCATGAAGTTAATTTAGCCTATAACATTACAAAAAAATCCATTCATAATAAAGCTCATGAGAATAGATTGGATTTAGTGGCATTGAAGAATCACTGAACCATAAAATCTGGCATGCTACTGTAGGATATGTTTTTTTTTTGTTTTAATCAACAGATTTTAGTTGAACTGTGATGCCACACTGCAATATAGAATATTCTCTGCAAAAGAAAAGTTTCCAGTTCATAGAAACAAATACATCAGATCTAATAACATAACAGATTACAATGAGAAATCAATGTGCCACAAACACTCAAAGACCTACAGTAACTTGTTGATGAGGCCATACGAATAAGATTAGTAAGGCTGGTTAATCTGTATGTGTCAAAGTCAATGAATTAAAGTGATTATAACTTAAATTTTCACCTCTGCCAGTTCCAGGATAAGAAGCTATAAGCAACTTTTTATTAAAACTTATTTTTAGAACCTGTCAAAAAGCAAAAAACAGAATTATTTTTCTTTTGTAAGTTCGGACTCGGCTCCCAACCATCTCGCCATTGAAAAGATTTGCCTGTGCTTTAGGGTGAACTCTCCAGCCCTAAGATTTGTACTCAATCCCGCCTGTGCCAGATTCTGATTGTGGCATAAGGAAGGTAAGTGATGGTGCCAACTACCCAGAAGAGGTTTAGGCAGAATCTGCACTGAAATCATCTGAACGATCAACTGTTCATTCACAGGCTGAAGGCTGCCCTCAGCACCAGTTGACTCTGAAGCTGAGCTTTTCTACGCTACTTTACATTAATTGAAAATGCATCTCAAAGGCCTTGGTCCTGAAGGGCAGCAAAGAATGCATTGAACCGTCCCACATCAGGATCGATGACACAAAAGACAAGACAGTACACTAGGGTCTCGACAACCACAAATGGAACATTTGCAAATTTGCTCATTCGTGATTCATTCTGGCCGATGGGGTGTCGGATGGAAGAAGAATGAAACCGAGCTGAAGTTTGTCACTCACAACGTTCAAATGAGTGGTGCTTCAGACTAGAAACACGAGACGAAACTACTGTAGCTAGTGAGCGAGCCTCACCCGGCCTCCTGCTTAAGTACCTACTGCACAGCATCCGTGTCTCGACTTGGTCTTGGTTTTTTGTTGTAATCAACACTTGAGGTTCTGTCTCGGCAGATTGGGGAATGACAGGCTGGGCACAACTTCACAGGCTCACACACAGTTTTATCGCCCTTCTCATTACAGTGTGGTGTGTTAACTAAGAGGCAGAGAGAGGCAGAGAGAGAAACACGCAGGAAACCGCAGAACACAGAGGAATGATTCATGATGTTTATATTAGATGATTATGATAATGATGTGATTACTGCAGTTTCTTTTAGTTTCTCAATGTTATTTAAATTAACTTAAAGCCACTACATTGGTACTGTAAATATCAGATAAGGGAGATTTACTTATGTCTTTTAACCATACATACTACTGTATGTACTGTAGTGTGTTATGTAATAATAAAGAGATGGACTTGATTATATGTGAATTTGGCTATTTGCAACTGTTCTCTGCACCAAACCCTTGTTAATGTGAAGGCCCTATTGCATAAAAACAAATATCACGTCAATGGAGGAAAAGGTATTAGTCAAAGTGTCTGAAGGAAGAGTAGCTCTTTCTTGCATCAATCAATCCAAAAATCCAGTTTTAGGAACTAGGTACTGTATAGGATGATAGTTCACAATGATCGTGATTCCTTAAGACAGAGTTCATTTACCAAATTGTCCTTCAAGGTAGGTGTGATCTTGGGGTTGTAATAAAATTGGAATCATTCAACATAATGGGCTTCCACAGTTTGTGACCTAAAACTGAGTAATAGTAACCTTAAACTGCTGTGTGATGCAGTGCCTGCAGTGAAGTGCTAGATGAGAAAAATGACACTTGTGGAAATAACAATGAAACAGTCACTATAAAGCAGATCTATAGTCACCACTTACAAATTTACTTTATAGCCTTACCTGCAGAAGGTGTACGGTTTCCTCATATGACTCACAAATATGACTCATTTCTTTGACGCATACTAGAATTTTTTTTCTCTGTGTGTGTTTGTTAGGTACAAAGTGTCCCATTCGGGGAATTACAACTGAGGCAGAGTCCCAGGGAGTAAGTAGTTCGTTGAGAATAATAATAAAGGCAAACTTTATTTGGAGTTCACTGTAGCAGAAGGTGACCCAGCCATGTGGGCCTTTAAGTCTCCAGAGATATGGCTGCAGCTGTGCCGCCATATCACTGCTGAGAAGAAGCAGTTTCCTCTTAGTACTATTCTAGATGAGAGTCATATGCCACAACACTTATCAGGCAACAAACACTCATTTCATTTCCACAGGGAACATGTAACAGGTCCACTATCTGCACCAGAGCAGGCTTACATTCCATCAGTTGTGGATCAGCAGATACAAAAACGAGAAAAGTGGTCTGTCTGCCCTTGTTGTTGACTGCAGATACAGCAAGGTTAAAATATTTACCTTTTTCTAAAGAAAAAAGCTATGAAGGAATGAAATGACTGAACATTCTCTATAGTTTTCTCATCAATCTGTGTCATTTGTGTGAACTTTGTAAATAAAACTTAAAGAACTAAGCTTAGAAAATTAGTATTTAAAAGAATACGCCTTTGAAAATGTGTATAATTTTGATGGCCTACATATGCATATTTGCTCTTTAATCATATAAACGTAAGATTGTTTTTCAGTAGGCTAAGAGGTTCATGAACTGTTTGTCTTTCAGATCCATACTTAATGGACATCTGTTGAATTTTTCTCATTAACTTTAAGTACACTGAATTCTCCTTTTCTGGTTTTACACAAGTCTGTTATTTGAAATCTTGTAACAGATTAAAACCATTTATGTTAAAAGGTTGTGCACAATAAATTGCAGTAGTGAATCTGCTGTCTGGCAGAAGAAATAACAAAATCCACAAACAGCAATAAGAATCAGACTTTTCAAGGTCAGTTATTTTTTTTATCTTACTAACATGCCCTTTGTATTTGTTATAAATTAGCATACTGTAGATAACATGTTTTCTATATTCATACATCTTACGCTTCAGCGAAGTCTTTAAGAACTGCCTGTATCTTATCCTATCCAGTGTCCCCCGGGAATACAAAACATAAACCTGAGCGGTAACCTAGAAGAACACTATTTGAGAGGATCATGTTCCCAAAATGAATGCCTTTTACATAAATTTTAAGATACGTTTGCCTTTGACTTTTCATTACGTCAAGTGGGTTTTCCGATCCGTTGTAAAGCAAGAGTAAGAATCACAAGGATCAAATGAAGGCATTTATCCTAATAATTTAGCCTGATGCATAATTTTGATTTGTTCCGACATTCTACAATTTGAAGTACGACGTCACAATTATATCTTTGTTAACAATATTTTCCGATGTTTTATCAGGCTGCCTTTGTTGTCTACGTGGCCACCAATGTTCCAATTAAAGATAAAAACACGAAATTGAACAAAATGATCGTAATTAAATACAATTGCCCGTAATGCAATTGGTGATCTTTAGATTAATTGCTTTATGAAATATACTATAGAACATATAGCGGCGTTATTTATTTAACATAGAACATACAGTAAATAGTGAATTCATAAAAAAAATAGAAAAAAGGGAGGAACCAACTCGCTAACTCGCTGAAGGAGGAACCAAACGACATCTGTAAATGAAGTATTTAATCGAAATCTGCAGTTGTATCCAAAGTGATAAAAATGTTTGTGGGTATTTTGTGGGTATTTACTGTGTATAATGACTATATTAAAAGCAAATGAAGGAAGGATAATCAATTAGGATCCTAATACTCACACATGCGAGGACTGAGTAAACTATTACTTACCTTATCAATTGATATTCTGCTATCAATAGATACAGTACTTGCATTCCCGGAAAATGCGACTCTTACCGTCAGAAAGTCGGTGAGCTCGCTGTTAAGCAGCTGCTTGAGTTCGCCCTTGTTGAGTTTGTACTTGTCACCCTCATTACCGGAGTAGTTGTGAAAGACATTGATCAATGCATCCATGGCTCTCTCCAGTTGGGTCGGCATGGTGATTATGAAAAGAGAACGGAGCTGGGAGGAAACAAAATAAAAACATTTATCTAAATACTTTAAGATTTAAATTTTAATTAAGCATTAAAATAATGTTTAGTTAAATATTGAATTCTATTCACTATAAATGAATCACATATTACTGTACTTCAGGGCGTGTAAGACAGAGATGCAAGATTAGAAGACTTTTCCTTACAACACATTTTCCTCATGAAAGGATAACACTGTTATTCTGCTTTAATGTAGCATTCTACACCCCACAGAGAACAACAGTTCAAACTATACAACTTGAATCCAATTTTAAGACTTACCTGATATGAATCCAGGAAAATATGAGATGAATAAGATACAATACTGCCTGTTTATAAAGACGCATCTCTCAGAAAACACCACCTTCGTTTGACCTGATTTAATTAATTCCACAGGTGAGCTTCCAGTGGCAACCGATTTTTAATTAAACACGTCCTTTATGAACAACAACAAAAAATGTTCCTTAATGAACTGTTATTCCCCAAGTCTTGCAATTGTTTCTTAGGAAGCTAGTCATTATAAATTTATAGGGCACAGTATAAACAGGAAGTCCTATTGCCATACCAAAAATTACCCTATTGCCTTGACTCTAATGAATGGGTTGAATACTGTAGCAGTTATTGTGCTGTATTTTGGCCTTTATCTTTCTTCAGTACAGTTTGATCATACAATTGCATTGCAATAATATCATATTACATCTCAAAAGTGCCTTATTTATAACATATATAGATCATGTATATAAGAATGTATCCAAAACAGTAGTAGTAAAACAACTAAATGATCTATTAAAATTAAAATTATGTTATTCTAATTATTTTACGCCCCATCTGCAATAAAAAATACTTAACATGCAACAATAGTAGCCATTTACAATATTAAGGAGTTAAGGAGAGTATAGTATGTTGTCTATATGACTATAGCACAGAGCCTAGATTAGTGAATATATAATAAAAGTTCCTATGACAATTTGGGCAGGACCTTTTCTATTTGAATGCAAGCTCTATAGACCATGATGTGCTCTTGCTGAGTTTTAAAAAATAAAACATATACTATAGCTGTTTATCCATTTCTAACATGAATAGAGATAAGGGTGCAATATTAATTAAGTTATTCATTTATTTCTAGACATAATAGTTCAGTTACCCAGATACATACAGCATGTGTTTGTGTTTTATGAAAATGGTCTTCATAAAATATACAAAGAGTTAATGTTAAGTTCCTGTTTTCAGTTCATTATGACACCCTGTGACTCACTGCACCTACAGTAGCACCTAGGTATACCCAAGGGACACATTAAACTTAGCCTTTTTGCTTTATGTCAGTCATTGCATCAGGCAATTTCCTAGAACTCATTATTCCCCAAACTCCATGACACAACGTTAGCTGAATCTCGGAACAGTTCTCATGCTGGTGCAGAATGGTTGATGATCTCTATGCTAGAGTTAGGGCCCTTCAACAATTCATCACAGACTGTGAAAGGATCTTGTTGTGCATAATTAATTGTAATATGAAGCATTTTATGTACATTAACATTAATATGCTCACATCTGCATTCTAAGCATTCTAAAAGCTGAGCAGCATCAATTATATACAGTATCAACAGTCTTCCTAATTTTATCATGTCTTAAATTATTTGGATAGGCCTATGTTTTTCTTGATCATGAATGGTGTAATATTCATTCAGGCCTTAAGTAGTAGCTTGTTTAAAGAAAACTATAATGTATGTAGTTTATGTAGTTTTTCAAAACTATGGACATGAACTATCCTTTTACAGCATAAACCAGTCAAGTGAGATCATGGCTTTTGTTCCTAATGGGTCCAATTAGTTTATTCTCTTTTATCCATGTGACCAGTTAGGACTACATAAATATACTGGCTTTTTTTAAAGCCAAATACATACTTTTTGGAAGGCAACAGGAACATTTATTTTTCTCTGCACTTCTCCTGTGGTCAGATCCAGGAAAGGTTCAAGCTTATTTTGTTTATCAGATTTCACAAGGTTTTTTTCTGTTTCACTATAAAATCAACTTAATTTACTCCATACTCCTTTGCAAACTATTAAAATACAGATGTTGTTGTTTAGATTTTTACTAAATTACCTCCTTTTCTTATAAATGGAAAAGCAAAACAAAAACAAATGCTTTCTTTAAATAAATGTGGATTGAAAACAAGTTACATGGTTTTTGTAAGTGACCTAAGGCTGCATGTTTAACACAGATGTTACAAGTATCAAACTAGCCGAACATGTGGAAAACAGTGCTTCCAAACAAAATCAATGTCACAACTCCAGTACACTCCAGTTTATCTTATTATATTACTATATAAACTGTATGTTAAAGTTTCATAATTAATAGAATTTGAAGATGCATTCATAGTGAGATATTCTTAACTTTTTTCTAAATGAATGTGAATAACCAAAAAAAGTTCCTGAAAAACATTCCCTTTATATTTTTCAGCTCAGATCTAAAGTCAGGATCAAAGATTTTCATCTACTAACACAAGCAGCTAACTTATTTTCTCAATTTTTATTTTATTTATTTTCTCAATCGCTATGCTTTTAGTGTGAACCCTCCACATCTATGATGCAAACAAGGTCTAATTTCCCAGTTAAATAAGTTGTTTCCTTTGGTCAATCAGGCTTTCCACTGAGTGGTATTTCATTAACAAAAGTTATTTTATTTAATTAATCAATCATCATCAGTTATTATTTATTCCTGTTGTACAAATATTGCCTCAGTAAATGCACTAACGTAATACACACTAGGAAATCAACAGTAGGATAGGGAATGCATTGAAAGGACAAAAGCTTGCTTGCTCACAGCTGTGTGTAAAATCAATCATTCTTGCTATTTTTAAAAATTAATTACCTTGAATGGCACAACATAATGTATATAACACACAACATGCATAGCTAATTTAAAAAATAGCCATTTGCATCTTTTTGGAAGTAATAAACTGTAATTCATGAGGCATGCTAATTAACAATTTGGAAATGAAAATTTGGATGCCCAGTCATTGCATAAACCATTAATTTGTGCTAATACAGCATATGTTTCATTCACTATGTTATTAAAAGTTGTTGCTGCTTCAAGAGGAAACTGGCTGTGCTCTACCTACTGCTCACCATGACAGCATAAAACCGTAAAAACTGTTAAAAACATAGCCTTTGCTCGTGAAACTGTTCAAAACTACTTTACTGGCCATACTAGGTTACTGGAAATCGATTGAGTTTTTCTCAATCATTTGGGAATGATTGAGTGAGTCTTGTCATTTATGTCTTCTGCCATGACCACACTGACAAGCGTACAACCCTATCACATCCCTGTCTGTTATGTTGAAAAGAAACAAGATGGCATTTCACAAAATTCTCGACTATAGTATCTACAGCACAGGTATCATAAAACTGCACACATGTATTGTCTTCTTATTCCCAAAATGTCTGTTGGTCATGCTTGCATAGAAACATTCTTTATCAGAGCACTTGATACTCTGCCAGTCGGGGTGTTGTGTTGCTCTGCACACTTGAGGCAATGCAAATTGGTTTAATGACATTGATTTAACCATGGACCCACAGGATTGATAATTACTATATACTGGCACCTTATAATATTAGCAGAACACTTGTAGGAGTACTCAGTGGAAGAAAATGAGAGTAGAGAATGGTATGATCTTGCTGCTTCAGTATCACATCTGGTTGACAATGTCTACAGTTGTCTGCAGTATTCTTCATTTTTTTCGGGGAAATTAAATGTAGAAATATGAAGATTCAAAGTTTTCTCTACCTGCAAAGTGCTCAAGTTGACTTTGGCTCTCCACAGATCTCTGCTTCTCATCACCTTCACGATTTAAAAACTTGTCTCTGGGATAGATGTCTCTGCCCCTTTTCATTTTTTTTAACCATACTCCTGCAGTTTACCACACACCTCTTTGTTTACTTTCTAGGCTTTAGCCTACATACTCTATATACAGTTTCTACATATGGGGTAGTAATTAAAGAATGGCTTGGAAGAATGTATTGTAATACTTAAGCCCAGACAAAAAAAAAATCAACTCGACTGTAGTACCAGAGGTACAGACTTAAGTATGAAGACTGCCACTACACCATGCTTTTAATGTAGGTAAAACCTCTCTATAACCAAACAAAGACTGGAGTTTTAAACCCATCAAGGAATTGCTCCAGGTTTCAATAAAATTCTGACCAATAAAAATAGTTGGGCCTTCATTTTCTTTAGTGGCAATACCACATTAAAATAATTTCAACATTTTTCTACAATGCCAAAAACACAAAACAAGACTTACAGTATATAAACTCACAGTGGGAGAGGTAAAGTGGGAACTTCATAATGGTCCCTTTTGTTACTTGTTATACATTGAAACATCTTCTATTTGCCTCATACTCTTTCCGCCAGTTAATTACAGTAACAGTTTCATACAAGTGATTTGTTCCACACCTGTCTATCGTTAGTAACAGGAAAACAGGAAAATTTCCTGTGGGTGAAGAGAAAAGGTGTCTTAAAAACAGTCATCAGGAGCTGTGATTACAGTTTATGATTAGTAGTAGAACTGTTGGGTTTCAATTTATTCTTGGTCTCAGTCAGGGAGCAAATGACAGAGAGAGAACATGAATGTGATGTGAAACTCTCCAGCTCCTCCATGATATGCTATTTGTACATATCTTCTTCCTTCAGGCCATACCTTGAATGTTCTACCAGAAACTGTTAGAGCCAGTCTATAGTACTATACTCATGCCTTCTTACCGATTTAGTCATTAAGCTTGGTGTATTTTTATCCTATGGCAAAGTTTGTTTGCTACTAGGTGTGGACAAAATATTCCATGTAAGAGGGCAGTACAAGATGGAGATCCTTGTCCAAACCTTATTACTTAGAAAGTTATGGGAAATTAGCTACTGCCCTCATACAATTGGTCAGTTGATAGTTGATAGCAGAGGGAAACTAACAATCGCTGGACTGTGGAACTTGTAAGTGACAATATGTAATGTGTGGCAAGAGTCTCAGTTTCACTAAGCCAGAGAAAGACTCAGTGTTGTGTACAGTCTAAGAGAGACCTGTGTTTTGAAAGCTTTTTATTTTGTCTCATGTTTTATTTTTACCTTCACTGTGCCTTACGGACATGTTTGTTTTCCTGAGAACTGCCTATATAAAAGATTGCTTGTTATGGTACCCCAGCCGCAGGTGTGTCATACCTGTTAAACTTTGGAATCCATTTGTCTCTTAGTAGGTTCTTACTAGGACATTGGGACCAGAGCGCACACACAGCAGCACTAGAGCAGAACAGATCAGAAAGATTTCTCATCTTTAAAAACGGGGGGACAGACTTTTTCAACACGAGCCTCATCTTTCTATACTAATCAGCCACATTTCTGGTGGGGTTGGATTTTCTATTATTACAATTGCTACATCATTTGGTCCAAATTAATTTGGGAGCCAGTTCAGTTACTCCTTTTCTTTTTATATTGTGATGTAACTCTGCTAGAAACTCCAAATTAATACTATACAGTATATACTGTATGTTAAGGCTTCATAGGAAAATTACAAGAATTTGAAGCTGCGTGTCTGCCTACATTTGGCAGCTACAGTACAGTAAGCGTGCATATGTACTGTATGTGGCCTAATACTTCTGATCTTATTGTTTTTCCTATCATTTGTGTTTAGATTCTGTTTGAACTCCGACTTTATAACAATTATAGACATTACATTTTTTACTATATTTAGCCTGTCAGATGCACTAAAATCTTTGCCCAGGTCCTGTGAAATAAGGTGAATACGATATAACAAAAACACATCTTTGACAGGCTTGTCAACTGAAGCTTTGTAAATAACATACCCCCCAGTGTCTTTAGATTCCCAATAAGGTGATTGTCTGCCCCTTGGTGTTGTTAGGTGGTACTACAACAGAGGACAGTTTTGTCATATCATATTTATGAACAGAAAACATTACTACAGTATCACACATTTATTTATTTTTCTGTTTGCTTAACTTCTTCTAATGCTTGTTACACGAGGTTCTTATAAAAGTATGCTTCAGTTGCATCAAACATTGTTTTTTGCTTATTCAAAGAATGTGAGTGCGTTCATGTTTTTGACTCAGACAAGAAGACAGGATAACATGTTAAAGCCTTGTTTAAGTAACAAACATGGATTGCTGTCAGCCTGGCTGAAGACAACCTTCCTGTAAGATTAGCTGCTTATATAATGAGATGTTAAACCAAGAAAAACTCTTCAAAAATAGATCATGTCCAGGAAGGAAGACTAGAACCATGTTTCACACTCAGTGGCAATAGCACACAAAGTTCTAGGAAGAAGCAGCACACACATAAGAAGAATGACTGCAGGACTCTGTCCACATAAAATCATTTGGATGCCTGGAAATGTCTTCATACTGTAGTTAACCATTGGAATTTTGTGGACCTGAAGTGGCAACAAATGAGCCTGGTGGAGTGTTTTATGTAACTGATGAATATGATAAAGGTTTTTTTTGCCATGGACTTAATGGAAGACATCATATTTAGAGATATTGCACTTATACTGTCCAAACCTATCTGTGAGGTGAAGGAATTGTGCTAATGTATGGTGGGAGCTCTTAATTCAAGCACCCATTCAAGCACACTGATGTAATTCTGACTCTGTCTTTTTATATTAAAAACATGCAATAGCAATTTACAGTATGTTGTCTACAGTGTGAATTTGCATATAAGCTGTTATTTCAAATGGGATATACTAACAATTATATTGACAAAACCTGATAAGGTGAAACAATACGTGGTGTCATGTGTTCATTTTACATCATTTTTATCAATGATTATTGCAAATATGAACATCGATATCACAAAGATAAAACCATCGTCTTCAGTGGTAGTGGTATTAATAAATAGTCAAAACATTGAGGGATTGTTGAGTGATTTACCAGAACACTTCAGTCATCCATTGCAGCAGTTTGTCACTTTAGTTTGCAGTTCCTGCCATTGCTAGGCATTACTAAGTACATTCTAATACTGGAAAAGGTTAATGTTATAACACAGAACAACTTACACCTACACACAAGTTGCCAACACTCCACAATAATACATAAGCAAAGAAATGATATTTCTCAAATATGCCACGATATTTTGATGTGGATTAAAAATGCAATAATGTAGTACAATGTGAAATAAAGAAAATGTATGTAAGAAACACATTACACACCTATACAACAGAATCAGTTGTTAACAAGAGTTTCTTTTTCCTGAGGTTCCTTTCTTTTAAGGTTTGGATTCAGATACAAGCAGCTCAAATTGCAGTAGTGTTCATCAGAGAGGATGAAGTGTAGCCTTGTCTTGTCTGTGATCTGTGTTGCTTTTTTGTCCTTCACTTCTGCTGGGAACTCAAGTCATTGCTAAGGATAAAGAGAGCCCACCTGAATTTCTTCAGTTTGGCATTTTTGTGTTTCTAATGTTCTTTGAGAAAAGTATCTGCAATTCTTTTTAGTTACACTCTATTAGAAGTCTTAAGTTTTGAGTACAGAAGATGGTCTTAGTAGGACTATCCTACTGTATATAGCTCAAATTTCAATTCAGGTTAACTGAATCCCTCAGAATTCAATCAACAAGCTTTTATGAAAACTATAATAACTTCCTGATATAAATCCTAAATATTATCCCTTAGAATCCACTTGTGTTTTCAGGTCCTTGGCTAGCCTCTGGTCCTGAAATTGTCCACTGGCTTGGCTTGGCTTAAGCATTTTAAGCACTTCTATTAACACTCTCCATAGACTCATGTGATTCTGATTAAAGGTTTAATGTTTCTAACCTGTCTTTCTAGTAGTGTTTACAATTATTTTTAACCTGTAAATGAAAAGTCCACTTTTTTTTCTCATTGGAATCAATCTTTGGTAGTATATTCTGAGTTACAGATTCACAGTACTAAACCAGATTGAATATTTCACAAAATTAGTAATAAAAATAAAGTAGTTTAACTGATATTTTTAAATTTGTGTTGTCCCTTGGCAATGCTATATGTTCATTAGAATTATTCTTACAAATGTTTATTTTACTGAAAGGCAAAGTCATCTGTTGTGTGTTTTTATTTTTAAAAAGTACTGAAAAGGTAGAATACAGTTTTGAGCTTCACTGGTATTCACCTGCTGACCATTTGATGAGATTTTGTTCACATGTTTTAGTTTATATTCAAGTTTCAAATTCCTATTAATGTTTCACATCTTGAAAAGATGCACTAGAAAATTTGACTTCTCTCTTCTATGCACTTATTAGCAGAAGCACAATTCTTAAAAGTTAACAGCAACACTGCAATATGAACAAACACACCACTTGAAACCTGGGGAACCAGTAATGCACCACAAACCACCATTTGAAAACAGTTTAATAAATACACATGATGCAACAAAATTGAGCAAAGTTAACTCATTTTGGTGAAGAAAGATGTTGCAGGAACCACAAAGTGTATAAAATGAGAGGATTTCCCAAATAGTCAGCAGACAGAAAGAAACCTGGAAGAACGGATCTAAACTAAGAAAGAAAATATAGAAGTCATACACCTCCGAAGACAAATTAATTTCTCAAAATATTAAACAAAATGGCAAGCTTGTGTCCTATCACGTTATTAGGTCCATATCTTGACTATATGACTGAGCAAAAGATAGCTGGGTTCATACCAGAAGAATCTTTACTTCAGCCTCTGTGGAATTACCTTCGGACAAACCACCAGGAGGTGTTAAGATCTCCTCTCTTTCCTGTGATCATTTCAGTGTCCACATACTTTATGGCTTGCCTCCTCTACATGACCCTGGATTGTCTCTCAGTGGTGGTTCCAGGGATTAACGGTTACAGAATTCACCCTGACCAGCCAGTAAAGTTGCAGAGCATCCTGAAGGCGATCTGGCTCACTGTTTACAATCACGTGGTCTTTGTCTTTCCTGCAGCTGTTGCCCAGTGGTACTGGAGGCCACCTCTGCCATTGGAAGAAAAGGCACCGACAGTGCTGGAGTTCACCATGGGAATTCTGGGTTGCACGCTACTCTTTGATTTCCAATATTACTTCTGGCACATGATTCACCACAAGATCCAATGGCTTTATGTGACATTCCATGCCATCCACCATGAATACTTTCAACCGTTCTGCTGGGTTACCCAGTACATGTCTGCTTGGGAGCTGGTCAGTGTTGGCTTCTGGACGACCATTGACCCCATAATTCTCCAGTGTCATATCCTCACAGGCTACGCCTTCATGGTGTTCAACATCTGGATCTCAGTGGATGATCACAGTGGCTACGACTTCCCCTGGTCTCTGCGTAACTGGATTCCATTTGGACTGTGGGGAGGCTCTGTGAAGCATGACACCCACCATCAGAAACCAATGACAAATTTCGAGCCCTTCTTCTCTCACTGGGACTGGCTGTGTGGCACCCATTCTGACCACAGCTGCTCACCAGCCATGGCAGACAAGAAGAGCACATTTTCCCAACCTTGCCATTCTAGCAATTGAAAATGGGATAAATCAAACTGTACACCTATTTTGATTCCTTCAGAGGTAACCTTGTAACATACTGTACCTGAAACGTATTTTTTATTATAAGTATATGTACTGTACAACAACATTACTAAAAGCCTGGTTAACAGATACTAAGAACACAATAAATTAAGTCTGTTTTTTATAGGTGCTGTTTATATTTTTTTCTACAACTGTAATACGAATGATACCATTACCTCAATATAAAATATGTAATGTAATCTATATGAGGACAACAGTACAGCAACACTTCTTGTGTTGTATGACGAACAACATAATTCAGGAATAGTGTGCGAGTAACTCTCGAATCCGTGCATCTTCCCACTTTCTTTATTAGCAGCATTGGATGAGGCATTTTGTATTTTCGATGTTCAGTTTTTGAAAGGTGAAATTTCTTAAAATTTTTATGCAACAAACACAGCAAAATCCAGTCCTGGAGTCCAGCTTTATGGATGTTTTTGTAATTAGCAATTGAAAAGCTATGAAAACTGCTGCTTTCACTTCTTATCCAAACAATAAGCACAATTAAGCAATTAAGATAAGTGGTGGAATGAAACCCAGAGAAACCACCTGTGCTATACAATATTTTTCATTATATTAATTTAGGGCACAAATAATACCCATAGACATCAGGTGCAACATACCTGCATGTGCTTTCTTAAAATGTCTTTTCTTTAGAGGATCATGTTTTCTGTATCTTACGTCTTTGATGTCATTTGAGTACGGTAAAATGTGCACTAAAACTTATACTGTACATCTTATGCATTTTTATATAAAAACAGTAACTTAAGAGAGGAGGCCATCTAGTGTCTTGGAAGCTGGTAGCTAATCTATCTGAAAATCTCATCCAGCTATTTCTTAAAAGATTTATTTATTATGTATTAAAAGAAGCAAAACAAAATGGCTGGGTAACTTGTTCCATACTCCCTCAACCCTTTGTTTAAAGATGCGCCTCCTGCTCTCAGTTTTAACTGCAATTCCATGTAGTTTGCACTTGTGTCCTCTTGTTCCATGTTTCACTATTGTTTCTGGAGTTCATTGTGTTGATTATGTCAATGCCTATGAGGATATTGAATATTTGAATCAGATCTCCTCATAGTCTTTTCTGTTAAAGACTAAATAAAGTTATTTAAGCAGTGCAAGATGTTTCTAAGCACAGGTAATGCATCTAAAATCTAAGAATTTGTTCTTCTCTAGAACAAATGCAGTGCTGTTTTTGTAATGAAGTGACCAAACCTGCACACTGTTTTGCTAATGCAATCTTACTAGTGCATTGAACAATTTTAACTTTAACATCCATTGATTAAAATTCTACATTTTAACTTCATTTCTTAACATTGTGCTCACCTTTTTATTGCTTTTCTGCATTGTCTAGATTAGAAGATAAGTAGCCCATTCAGGCTCAGAGTTTCCCATTTTGTATCTAGCTGCTTATATCTTATACTCTGCACTTGTTTACAATAAACATCTTCCACATGTTTGCACTGTCTTGCATGTAATATGAATCATTTTTAAACTTAATTTGCTGCTTTTACAGTGTGTTTTTGATTCCAGAATTGACTTTCGAATTTTACTAATTACAATATACAAGAATCTAGAGCATGAATAAAACTAAAGAAGAATAGTCCTAGTACAGATCCCTATGGTATTGCATTATTTACATCACACCAATCAGAGCCTTAATCTGTCTCTATTTTCTCTCCATTAACCAGTTCTCACTCAAACACTTGCATTTTCCTTAATTCCACCTGTAATTTGAAATTTTTGGAGTTAATCAAAAATCAAAATCAATTTCAATCTTACAGTTTCCTACAGATTCAACACACAAAGCATTAAGCATTTCCTCATCTTGCCTGACATTAGTTTTGACTAAACAGCTCTTACCAGTTGGGCAACTGACGATGATGAGACACAGGTGGGAAAGCCACTGTATCACACTCTCTCACAATGATTTTGGTTTCCTTGTGTCAGCGCCAATTGATGACCTTTCAGGCAACACGAATGAGGGCATTTCTGAAAATCTGAAACTCAGAATTGGTACATGTTGATACTAATTACAAATGCCATTCAAGTGTTCAAAAAATAATTCTGATAGAGAAGTGATGAAAACCACAAGTCACAGTGGTTCCCCCCATTACCTGAAATGGGAATCATTGTCAAGAGCACGCTCCTCTTGCTAGGCCCTTTGCATTTTTCATCACAAATCTGACCTGTGTAGATTCTATTTGATTTTTCCAGTTGTATCTGCAGATTTTTCATAAACTACTGCAATGCACTGCACCCACTGGGGAAACATCATAAATCCTTAAAACATCCTCACAGCTGTAAGTTACATTACCAGCTTATCAGAGAAGTGTAAGTCTAAAGTATGTAACGTGCTGAATGTCTCGTGAAAAAGAACACAGAGAACCAATTTGTCACTTGTCGGGAGAAGCATTTTTTATGCCATTGCTATGTTGAAGGCTGAACTAAGTCATCTGAGGTGGTCTCACCAGCAGTGGAGCTAAGTCCTATTTAGAGTTGAAGAAGATGAACATGACTGCAGCAGGCTAAATGTTGTGTATAATAGACCAACTGACATGGGGACCAATTGTGATGGCCTCGACTGGAGTTATAGGATACTACAGAATCCTGCTTGCAGTTATTAATTGCAATCTGACAACACAAGGCTACATATCGATCAGCTCCTGGGACCTCATTTACTAATCTTCCTGTAGGCTCATCATCACTTGGCAACAATCCAGCATGTCAACACACATGCACATGCTGCTTGAGCAACAGCAGCTTCCTTGCAAGATAAGAATGTGACAGTTATGCCATGGATGCCCTACTTCTCAAACGTGAGGTGCCGTGTGGCTTCTAGGGCTCCTGTCCTTGCCTGTCCAGGCTTTATGGGAGGAATGAGACAGAATCTATAACCAGCTGCAAAAAGCATCACATCTTGTGTTGCTTCCAGTGGTGGCCATACACCTTGCTAGCCTGTGACTTTCGAAGTAGAGCCCTAGTTTTTTTTTAAGCCTGTTGATCACAAATGTTAATCATGTCATATCCATTCAATAAAATATCAGTGCAACTACAGCAAAAAATATGTTGTCATTTTCCTGTTAATTAGTTCTTCGTGAATTTGTTGCAAAAAGGATGATACGTTACTATGGTGGTTGGTTTACATTCTCTTAGGGTAAGAAGAACTGTCCACAGGCTAACGTTTCACATTGTGAAAGAACTTAGGAAAGTCTAACTGCTGTTGTTTCTTAACCATGTGAGCTTAAGTTCCTTTGTTTCAAAACCAGACACTGTTGCATGGTGAGTGAATACATTCAAACAGTACACGTACACATATACAGTACTATATGTGTACAAGTTATAAAAAATATTCTGAGGAGGCTGATTTACAGTGTATAAGAATAAAAAATGAAAAAAGAATATATGTTTTATGTGAGGAACAGGAGCAGGTGATTCTGTTTTAGAATACAGTCAAATATTTGGTGAACAAGCAACATCAGGCCAGTAAATTGATTGAGAAAGGCATTATGCACCCACTCTTTTATACTCATTTTATTCTCCTAGGTCATTGTATGTTTATATAATATATAAATATTATTTAGTAGAAAGACAGGCAAAAAGAGTGGAGTAATTGCACTGCTCCAAGACCTGGAGGATGCAGAGATGTCTATTTTTATATCTTCACCAATCTGAAAATCATTAAACTACTGAAATCCATACACAATTGCACAAGCCCACATCAAACATGGACCTTCTGATTGCTTTACAAGTTATTGGGATCCAATAAAAGTCCCAAGTGTGTCATTTCCCAAACAGTGGCACAGAGCTGGCTGAGCTGTGCAGTGGGTAGGGTGGGAATTGTCTGTGTTTGTACAGTATTGCAGTACTGTCAGTGTAGGATGTGTCTCCTAGGGTTGGTGCAGAAACTCTGTCCTCCCTGTGTTGTGTTAAAAATCGAATGCTGCAGGAGACATTTTAATGATAGAAACTGTACACACAATGTGCGTCTTTCATCAGCTCCAACAGGGAAGACAATAGACATCAGCCCGTGACATTTTAAATCAACTGAAATAAACACCGAAGAATGGACCATTCTTTCTGAAGTGTTACCTGAGCGGAGATAAAGTGCAAACAAAAGACACCACAATGTGGCTGTAGAAAAAACACAGGCAAGCTGTGGTGGAGATACTGTGTTGTATGTGGCTTGTACAGAGCTGTCTAACATTTGTACACAATTTCACCGCAGCTTTCTGAGCAAACCAGATGTCCACTACATTTCAAAAGTGACAGCAAAATGGCGTTTGCAGATACGTTAAAAAAAAAAGAAGAATGCAAAACTTTTTAATTGCATACTTACATTAAACTCTACATATTATTTGATAATCTGTGATCACTTTCCGTGTAGTCCCAATTTTTTACCCTGTGTCAGCAGCAGTATCTTTGTTCTTGCAAGAAGCTGTGTCTTCTGGTTTTTGTTCTTTGAAAATTATTTTTAAGTTTGCTTGCATCTCTACATCTCAGAATGTAGAATTGGTTACATGATTTAATTATTGTACAATTTTCCATAACCTCCACTTCCATCCATTAATTCCTTCCTTACTACTTCCTTACTACAAAACAATTTTGAAGTATTGAAATACATGACCTTGGATGAGTATCCCTGCATTAACTACTCAGTCAGAAAAACAACATTAACAAGGTAGTTTTCAACTTTCAGCAATCAAATTTTTAATCAAAATTAAATTAGCAGTATGCAGCACAGAGAAGAGGAGGTCTTTTCTGAAAATTAATAGCAGAAAGGATAATAACAACCAAATAATAAAGAAAAGCCCAAAAGCCCCTTCATCTCAGTATTCTCTCTTATGATTTAATGTCCCTTTTTGCAAACTTCAGTATTTAAACGGGAAATTTTATCTCTCTCGCATTTTGTTTTCTTTTTTATGTTCTTTTTCTGCTTTGTATTGTTTCAGCTTCTTAACTCTCCTTCAATTAAGGGAATAAATTAAGCTACAGGTGACCAAAAATTAAAAATAGCTCTTCTGGATGTGTCAAAAATGTTCTTGCTGTACTTTCATCCTCGTACATATTTCACCCCCATAATATATTCTCCTTGTGCCATTTTCACAAACCTACAGTAAATCGCAACATATTGTTAAGAAAATGAAAAATGATGTTGTGTCAACCCAAAGTGTGTAAGGCCAGTCTTTTTATCTCAGCAAAACCGTTAATTCTTTAGAGCATTTGTAACCAGATGATGGAACACAGCCACAATGTATTACTACAACCCTTCAGACCACATTGGTAAACCTTCAACCTTCAGATATCTAAAATGTTTTATTCACAAAACATACTGTTTTCCAAGCGTATAGTTAAATATAATTTAAAATTATAATCTTGTTCTTCTGGACTACCTTGAAGAATCCAGTTGCTGTAAACCATTATTTATTACAAGGGTTCACAAAATAAAAGTTTGGGGAAAGACAAATTAAAAACAAACATTACATTTCAAATATGTAATTACTTACGTACAATAGGTGGCATGAAGTAAACCAAAAAAACAACCAGCAGCTCTCAAAAAGCCCCTTAAGCTTTGTTGTGTCAGCCTGGAGCCAGGGCAAGAGAACCCTAAATTTTTCATCCAACAAAGAGTACATACCCAAGTACATTTGGCTGCTCCAAAAAACCCGAAAAGAACATGGAAACTCCACACAGAAAATGCTCCAGTTCAGAATGAAAACAGTACCTAAAAGCTGTATGGCAACAGTGGTAAGAACATAACATTGTTTTAATTATGGGAAAAATGTAATGATTTAATTTCAAAATACATTATCCTACATTATGGGACATTTTGGACAAAGAAGCCATTTTCATATATTTTAATAAAATACTGACTATATTTGATTTCTGTATATATAATTGTGTTATGGAACATAAAGCATACCTTTACTGTACCTGCAACATTAGCTCAATGACCACAACCTGGAATGGGTAGAAGCAGTTAGCAAATGGATAGATTTATGGATTAGCTCAATAGCAACCAACAGGGTATTTTGTTTGCAATGGTAAGCTCAGTGACTGCATAAAAATAGTTTGGTTACAGAAGTGCAATAAAATAATTGATGTACTGTATATTTCTGTATCAACACATGGGGTACACATTTGTAAAGGTTTGCTCAACAAACAATAAGAACTTTTTAACTGCTTGCATTTGTTATACTTCTACCTAACCACTGTTCCACTCTGCTGTCCTACTTTAAATACATTAGTGCCTGATTTACTACATGGCAATCTTGACTGAAATTTCTACTATTTAATACCAAAGAGGGGCACATACTGTATCTCCTTCTTCATCTCTCAGCTAAAGAAACCCCTCCTTACTCTGGGTTTCAACTTCTGCTTTCCAGAGATTCACACCCTGTGCTCTGTCACAACCACAATTACAGGGACATCTTCTGTCCTGCTTCCATGGCTTTCTCTCACTAATTCATGCTCCTTTCCAACCTCTCCGTGGTCCATCCTTTCCTTTCTCCTTTCTTTTCTTACTAATTACGACTAATCATGTTGACTGTATAAAAGTTAATCTTGGTTAGTTAAAAATGCACACGTTTTTTTTGGAACAGTTAAGACATTACAGAGTAATAAAAACATGTTAACTTATGTCTAAAATGCAATTAAAGTTGACCACATTTACTGTACAAAGTAGAGTTCTCTCACAACAATGTCATATTCATATTTGGATTGAAACCTTTGATATCAAAACTTCACCTTCACAATTGATGTGAGTAATGCAAGCTTGAAAACAGCTGAGAGCCTTGTTGAGCTTATCTTATTATGCTACTTATTACAGTGTTAATAAAATGTATTATTCCATGCCTTACAAATACTCATTTTTGGGTCCAAATTGTCAGTGGTGTAGCTCAGCCAGTGCCACTGGCCTCATTCCCAACAGAAATAAAAGAATTTAAAATAAGCTTTCGCTTTCACTCAAGGAGGTGGTGCCTGGGAGCATATAAAAGATGAAGTGAAGGAGTAAACCACTTGAATTGAATCCTGAACTTGGAACTACTATTGCTTCATATAAAACAAACCCTTAAAAGTTAAGTTTCTATCATTATTGACTATTGAAAATGACATGCAACAAACTACAGACAATTTATTACGGCACCTTTCACGCCTTTCATGTGGCAAATGCCTCTTTCGATCTTCCTGAACAGTCTCTACTGCAGCCGTTCTGGAACTACTTACGCAGTAATTATCAAGACACCTTGCGATCACCTCTCTTTCCTATTGTCCTGTCTGTATCTAACTACTTCTTGTCAGTGGCTCTCTACACGTTTCTGGATGTCTTGGCCCCAAGGTGGAATTGCATTAACAAGTACAAGATCCACCCGGAGAAGTCGGTTTCCTGGAACAACATATGGACAACCTTGGGCGTCACCACATACAACCACCTGGTCTACATCTTTCCTGCAGCAATGGGTCAGTGGTATTGGAGACCCTCAACACCCCTGCCCAAAGATGCACCTGGTCTAGCTGAGTTTGTGTTTGGCATCATAGGCTGCACTATCCTCTTTGACTTTCAGTTCTACCTGTGGCATCTCCTGCACCACAAAATAGGATGGCTTTACAGAACCTTTCATGCCATCCACCACCAGTACTATGAGCCATTCAGCCTTGTGACCCAGTATCTGTCAGCCTGGGAGCTTTTTTGCGTAGGATTCTGGACCACAGTGGATCCTCTCATCCTCCAGTGTCACTGTCTCACCACTTGGGGGTTTATGGTCTTCAACATCTGGATCTCCACAGATGACCACTGTGGCTATGACTTCCCTTGGTCCCTTCATAACCTGATTCCCTTTGGGCTGTGGGGAGGATCCATCAAGCATGATGCTCACCACCAGCAGCCTCACACCAACTTTGCTCCTTTCTTCTCCCACTGGGATTGGCTGGGAGGTACAAGTTCAGCCCTCTGCCATTCAGCTGCTCTGAAAGACAGGTCAACAAAAAGAAAGCGACAGTTACAGACTTCTAACTGAACACGTACTTTGTGTAAGTGACAGGGAGAACTCAACGACAGTGTGTTATGTAGGTGGAAATAAAACTTCCTTTAATTAGGAAAATCATAATAATGAATAGTGCCTCTTTCAGACAACTTAGCTATTTTAACTGGCAATACAATATGCTCAGCTAAATTACATAAATGTTTTCTGGTAGCTGCAAATATAATAGCTTTTAAAGTTCTTTCAAGGTTTATTTATTGACGCTCCAAGAAAACAGTTCAGTATGTTCTATTCAGTCTTATAACCAACTGGTCTTCAGTCTTGGCAGAGATTTCATAACCTGGTCTGAGAGTGTGAACTAATGCATTCTGGGATGCATTTACTTAACTTTAAGTATAATATTAATTTCTGTAATCCATGCTACCAGTTGATGATTACATTAAATGTTATTTTAATACACTGACATACTGTATATATTAGGTGTCATTAAGGTCTGATGAATTTCTTCAGTAATATTAATGATATTATTAATAACATACAGTCAACCTTTTCTGTGTAACAACAGTCTAAAACAAAATGCTGCCTCACCCTTTTATTCAGTTTTTAGGTGTAAATCTGATTTTATAGTATCAATACTAAGACCTACTCCTTAAAAAATTTAAACAATAATTTGAATATTTCATAAATTAATAACATTATTAAAAACATAACTGCAGAGTTAATATCTCAAATGTTTTCAGTTACAGTATGTGCCGTATATCTTGGTGGTTTTTAAAGCTTGCAAATTCACAGGCAGGTTAATTACAATTCTGAACTGAAATCAAGAGATGTTTCCTTTCAGAAGGAAAGCTGTACTGTATCGGTTGGTTGGTGTTGTGGGAAAGAATCTGAATTGAATTTAAATGACACTGATGAAAGAAATTAAAAAATCTCTGTCTAAGTTCAAACTTTGAGTCTAGTGTCTCTTTCTGGGGAGACAATACCTTAAATAAAGTCATAACAGGGAGTTAATTTTCTTGTACAATTAATTGTACATCATATACAGTATAATATGAAGTGTTTAAGTCACACAAAAAAAGAAAACAAGCATTTACATATCATTTTAGCCATGAACAATGATTTAATTTTCTAATGGCTACTAACAAACTCTCTACAACAACAAAAATGTGTTGTTATATAACAACAAAACTCTGTTGCCACAAGACTGTGGCTCTCCAACACCAGTACCAGGTGTGAGTATACAGTATCTTCTTTGGACCATGACTCCCCTGCTACAAGGTTCTTAAGAAGTATAATGATAACATTTTTTTATATAGGGATAAAATATTTGCCTTTTTTCTGGTTTTGAAGAATTTGCATTTTGGTCAGGCTGCCTGGCATTTAACACTAAAAAGGTGTTTTTTCAAAAGCAATCATAACATAAAGATATCAGCCAGAGATATAACCTAAGTTCAGCTGTTTTTGTTTTGTAGCCATGATGACAGTGGTCCTTATATACAAACTGCATTTCTTCGTCTACAGTATTAATGAGTGATCTCCCTGCCTACATTATTACATTCTTTGTGTTGTTTCTGTTGGCAGTTCCATAGGCTCCGCAGGTAGAATTCTATAGTTTGATGAAAAGGGAATAATACATATTTCACAAGGAGAGCAAAACAGGAAGCAGAAACAAAACAGAACTCTCAATAATTAAAGAACAGCTTGGTTCCTGTAGTGCTAACTATGGTTTTAAAAGAATAGCAATGGGAAAAGTCCTTGTGCCTCAGCTTGCCAGTTTTTATGAATACTTTATTTTGTAACATAGCACATCACCACTCTAATTTAATATTTAACTGAGCTGTAGTGGTCAGCTTTAACATAAATGATTGAATCTAATCTGCACTAATAGAAAACAGAGGAAATGGTGTTTCAGCTACACAAAGCACAGGAAAAGACATTTCAATCTATGTGAAGGCAGGCTGTGATCTGTGTCCAAATTGTTATGAACATATTCAGATGGACTATAGTGAATTATGAAAGTCTCTGTTGGTTTTTAGTCCCCATGGCTCCTGGGACATATTGCCAACTAAACATTTTGTGTCTCAATATGCAGTGATTGTGCCAGCATTAATTAATCATTATTCTTTTATGCATAAGCAGTGTGGGACACATCCATTAATGAAGAGGTATTTAATTTGCACGCTGGGTTCCGATTCCAGGCATTTCTATGAGAAGAAAAACACTTATTTTCAGCTGTACAAGAACAAAAGAAAGCATTCCACTCGCAATCTGGAGCAATTCAGGGAAAGCCTTTCCAAAACACATTTCAGCAGAGCTGAAAAAGAAAAAGCTGCCTTTGGAAGTACGGTCCACCCTTCTCCACTTCTTTGTTCAATGCTCAAAGCAAAGATTCTTCATGGAAAAAAGTAAATACAAAGGAGCTCGTTTTTTTGCCGATACTTCACCATTTGTCTTAAAGGTATCATTCACTTACATAATGGTTGCTGCAATAATGCTATAATAGTGTATGTCTCAAATGTATAATTAAACAATTTGGTAGCATACAATAAGTTAAAATATGTTCTATATACCATCCCTTATTCTGATTAATCTCCAGGGTACTAGGTGAAGTGAAATCAAAACACTTGATTTTTCCATCTACTTGTGTGCAGGTGCGCCTTTTGTCCTCTAGGTGTCCCTCAGTTCTCAAAAATGCAATTGAGCGCGACTGGTTTTCAATGTTCAGCAATGTACATTTTCTGAAAAGCGGGATAATCATTACTTTTTTTAGAGGTTTTTAATTGGATGGAACGTTTGTTATAGTGTTAAAAACTTAAAGGCAGATCTCTTCAAAGTAATTTTAAAAGTGTGCATATTGTGTGTATTTTCACAATCAGAAACTGAAACGCTTGCTACTATTTTTCATTCATATTTTAATACAATATTTAATATATATTTTGTGATACTAGCTCAACAACTTACAATTAACATAATAGTTATGCAACGTTTGATAAATTATTGTTCTATAAAATAGTCTTATTCAATATATTGAAATGTTTGATTCCTTATTTTGATAGCATTAAACAATTACAATAAAGAACACTCTAAAAAGTCTGTTTCCTGCATCACCACTTGGTTACTGTGCCAGGAGAAAGATCAACGTTTTATAAAGTCTGTTCTTGACTGTTCTTTAACTTGTATTCGTCAATGATTACCTCTTTGTTTCAAGAGCAGTGGATAAAATCTTCCTTCACTGATATGCATCTCATTTAGGCCATGTTAACGGATCAAGATGTTTTGCCAAGTAGACTATCTTGTAAAACTTCATTTTTCATGTTCTGAAGAAAGCTAACACAATAAAAACAGTTAATGGGAACTTTTGTATCTCTCCTAAATCACCTATAATGGTGGATTAAAAGCAAAATAGTGCATTAAAACTGAATTCAGTGGGGGAAATAACATTCTGTCAGTGTTGTGGCAGTACACATGCAGCATACAATATGTTGTATATTTACTGTATTCATTCCTTCTGTGCTCTTTTTGGAAACATCTACTGAAATTTCTGATTTAAAGGAAAAAAGGTTTTAACCCTCCAAAAACAAAACTATGACAGAAGATCTGTTTTTCTAGAAATTTGCTCAGAACCTTAGAAGGCCATCTGTAAGGTTCTTCGGGTGAGCAGTATTTTGTGAGCACAAAATGAATATCCTGTATAAGCACACTAAAGGAACACATAAATTATTACATTTACTGTATCCTCCTGTGGCTGAAAAACTGTGATTTACATAATAAATATTGGCCTTTAAGAATCAATATGCCTTCTCTGTTTGCTGTTATTTGATCTTTAATGAGATCACTTCTGCTTGTTCAGGAATAATTTGTGGCTTCTGTGGATCACAGCCTGCACACTACTTTATAAACACTGACTTTTTTGGTTATTATTGTAATACACAACTCCTGCTCTGCCAAAATATTCGTTACTGTATGTTGTGTTTCCTTCCTTGGAGCCATGGCGATATGTTGACAGTATGCCAACCCTTCCACAGGTTGTGTGTTTAAAGAAAATGGGACTCGGCTAACTTGACAATTGCCTCTGTCTGACAGAGTTAATGCCGGGTTCCCTTTGACTCAAAATGGGAAGTTACGTCCCATAGTTACGTCCAAAAGTGGTTTTAAATCCACAGCAGCAACACTAACAGAACAAAATTACCGGCAGCCTTTCAGTACAATGTACCAAGGACCTGGTACTCAAAACCTGTATTTCCCACCTGACGGCATATTTCGGAATTCATAACTGAGTTCTTAGGATAGCAATCCAAAAATTAATTTCAAAATCAAATCATCACTAACATTTTTCAATTTTATCTTTCAATGTACTGATGATTTTTTCTGCTTTTGCTCTCAACAGTCATAACTTAATGCAGTTTATACAGTATACAGTATATTACATGTTGTGTAATCAACACTCAGTAAGTTGTTAGTCATAAGCTTTCTCACGATATAGTTCACAGATAAGATCCGAAAGATAAGTACGGAAACTGACATTTGCAAGTTCCTGAATGTTTTCTTTCATTTTCAATAGAAATAATAAATAAAAAGGGGAAACCAAGGGTATAAGCACTCATCCGTGAGAGTTAGCAAGAGCAATCATAGCAGCCAGGAATTTGTGCTGTTAAATACTGTATGTGTCTTGCCAAAGAGGCAAGATTTTAGATCAAAACACAACAGTGGTATAACGAACCTGGCTGGCTGACAGGAGGAAAAAAGACCTTTGACTAGACTTAAATGTTTATCATGTGTATTCTTAATCATCACAAAATAACAGATCTGTTTGATATGAGATGACAGATATTTACTTCACAAATCAGTTTAATTTTTCAATGGGAGTAATACATACTTAATAATTATATTACAGATCCTTAACAATTTTATTTTAAGAATATAGTCTAGCAAAGATTAGAACATAAAAAGGTTAAAAGCAAGAGGAGACCGTTTGCCCCATTTAACCCAAATTGCTTTTTGAGTTCTTTCAAAACATATCCCTCAATAGGGGGACCCAAACTTAAGCTTATGTCTGTAATTATTTCAATTAAATTGCTCACAATTCCAAAATAGGTCAAGAACAGATCCACTGTGTTCATAAAGATTTCACAGATTACTAAACCTTCACTTTTAACTGGAGACTGCCAAGGTAGTCTTAGAGGACTCTCAGAGATTTGCTTGTTGAAAAGCCCTGGTCTGGACCATACTGTACATATGCTGTATAACAGAAATATGAGGACTAAATTAATATGTTCCAAGTGCTACAAGTATTAAATGTACTATTTGTGAATTATTTTGCACTAAATGGCTGCCAAAATAATATACTTAAAAAAACATTACAGAGATATAGAAACTTCACATGGAGTTAGCGAACATTAAAATAGCACTGAATTTCTTTAAATATCCTGTAAAGATCCTGCAAAATATCCTGGTCAGCAGGCCTGCAGCTTATTACTGATGGGCTTTCATGATGTTTATTGTAGCCTTTTGGTTGAAATGAACTTGTTTATTTTAGCTTTCTGGCTTAAATGTACTGCTTAATGTACTGCATTAGATTTGATACTGTAAGTTGCATTAGTGCTCTGAAAGTTAAATAAACTTGAGCAAAATATTTCTTTCAGTTGTTCTTACACAGTATTTTACTAACTATTACAGATTCTTAAATACTTCTCAACAAAGGACATGAGGTTCTTTAGTCTCAATCTTTCCTAGTCACTCCTGCATCATTCCAAACAGGGCTGATGTATTACAACCCGATCGCACAGGGAAAGACTTTCTGGATTCAGGTATCCCAGGAAGATTTTTGTTCAGCCGCCAGCCCTTATTTATACCTCAGAAACTAAGCCCATGGGAGCTGAAGCTCCATCAAGAAACAGAAACAACAGGTTTAACATGCTGCGTCGATGGAACTCCTCCAGCTATAGTGATAATTAGAAAGAAACAATGACACATCTATATAAACAAACATACACTGATAATGAGCTATTGCTGTGCAAATATTTATGATGTTAAATAGATTTGAAATACTTAATATCAAAGTCACACTACAAAACCGCAACACTGTAAATTCACTGATACTGACTGACCAACACCGACTCACACTCTGACGAGCGGACACTCTGCCTGCCCATATGACAGAGGGAGCAGGAGAGGGGGTTGGTTAGAACAGTTTGGGTTTTCTTTGCTTATTTTTTCGAATGTGTGATTTAAAAAAACAAACGTGTCGCTTTTAGTTTTTCCATTTATGAACCAGTCATAAATGGTTTGGTCCAGCGAATCTCCAGTGTACTCTTTCTTCTCAGCATATTTTAGTGTTTTGATACCATGATTATTATGTAAATGCAGAGCATGGTAGCATGGTGGTACAGTTGTTAGCATTGCTACCCTGCAGCACTGGGGCCCTGGGTTCAATTCTGTGCCTGGTGCACTATCTGTGTGGAGTTTGTGTGTTCTCCCCATCTTTACATGGGTTTCCTCAAACAGGCCAAAGACATACTGGTAGGTTAATTGTCTACTAGGAAATTTGTCCCTAGTGAGAGAGTGTGTCTATGCATCTGTCCTGCGATGGACTGGATGTATCCTGCCTTTCGCTTGTTGTTTGCTGGCAAAGGCTCCAGATCCCCCACAACCCTGAACTGGAAGGAGTGGTAAGAAAATGGCCGGATGATGGTGGCAATTGTAGTGGAGGAGTTGTTGTGTTTTTTTGTTTTTGACTTGGGTTTGTGATAATAAAAAATTCATTTAAAAAATGCTCACAATTTTTGAACACACTCTACAATAACTTACACCCCTCAAGAAACAGAAAAATGTGACTGAAGGATTTCTGCAAAAGTGGAAATGATATTTACTGTTTAAGTGTTTTAGCAGTGGCAGTGACTTCCTTGCAACCAACAGGCAAAGGGACACAGAAAAATCTGAAATCTCACACCAACGTCATTAGATCATTAGATAGACACCCACTTTAACAACATGTCTAAAGTCATCAAGGCAGCTACTGTAGCATTCAGCTTCTGACAGGATTATTAACAGAGAGCTTTGGGTTTCCCAATCTTGGGGAGAACTCAAACATTTAGGTGATGTTACACAAAACAGAATGGATTACAATATAAAACAGTAACAGACAAACTTAGAACACAACGCAGATTTTACTTTTCAGTTAAAACCCAACCAGAAGCCACACATCTGGTTCAGTAGGCTGGTACCCCACACACGGACCTTACTGCAATGTACAGTACCATTCCAGACACTGGCAGATGGAACAACATAGCCTGAGTGGCGTTTCAATCATGATGTAACAAATGAGACATCCAACCATTATTGGAAATCCACCAATTTTGGTGATGGTTGTGGAAACCAGAAGCCAAATTGGCAAGCATTTGGTGCAAAGTGGGACTGACAGCTAGACGATTTTCACTCTGGATGGGCATATGGATTTATCACAGAGATAAAAGGACAAATCAGAAACCACCCTCACAAGCATATGTCATGATATGAAAAATCCACACAGAAGGAGCACCAGGGCAGAATCAAATCAGAATCAAAGAGCTGAGGCAGCAGTGAAGAAATGTTACAAATGCCTTTTGATTACTTGTTCTTTTAACCAGGTTACATCTGGTGATCCTCACCTTTACTGTAGCTCTATTTACTGTTGTTTTAGTAATGTAAAGAGATTGGGTTTAATCACTGACAAGACCACATGCCTGCTCCATGAAGTGAGTTACAGTAAATCTCTCATCGAAGAGACAGTCATGCACTTCTAGAGTTAACTATAGAATGTTTATTAAGTATATGAAAATACCTCTCAAAACCTATGTGGTTAGACTGCTCCAAGATCAGTTACTGCAGTCATGTAAATATTTAAGTCCCTGTATTTGACTGTAAAGATAGGAATATTTATAAAGCAATTAGTACATTTTAATTCAACATATTAGAATAATTTTATCAGTAAAGACCAGCATAACATACTTGCAGTGTAAACATGATATTGTGCAAGTATAAAACTAGCCTCTAGCCTCTATCCAGCCTACAACCTAATTTAGTACTATTTGTTAGCTGCCCATGTATAGTTATTTTAAATTATTAGAAATACAACACTTTAGGTTCATGGAGTTTAAAAAAAACACTTGAATAAAATGCCCATTCACCTTTGTCCTCAATGTAGAGTTAACTTTTTAAACCAGTTCTGTTGTTTCTAAACTGCCCCGAACCAGTTTGTACAGTATGAGTTTCATGGTGTTCTTTTCACCTCATGACATCATCTGAAATCCTGGGCTGGATTAGTCACATGTCTTATTCGTCAGTTTCTGTTCTGGTTTTTGCAGCAGATTTTGGCAGAATAGATAAATTTCTTTTGAGATATCGGGGCGTTGCGGTGGCTCTGTGGCTGGAAGTTTGGCGGTTCATATCCCGTGGCCAACAGACGAATCCTACTCCGTTGGGCCACTGAGCAAGGCCCTTAAGCCCAACTGCTCCAGGGGCGCCGTATAAATGGGTGACCCTGCGCTCTGACCTTAAGCTTCTCTCCCTGTCTGAGTGTCTCATGGAGAGCAAGCTGGGGTATGCAAAAAGACAAATTCCTAATCCAAGAAATTATATATGCTTAAAAAAGTGATCTTATCTCTCTCTTACCTTATTATCTACATAGAGAAATCACACCAGTTTAAATTTTTAAATACATTCTGACCATCAAAGCATTACAAAAAAACAATGCTTTATTAAAAGACAAATATATACAGATTTAAGAATATTATCCACATTTAATAAAAGCAGGATTTGCGATTGAGAAAGTTAAGAAATGTTAATGAACTTAATTTATACAACAGACTATCTAGATCTTAGTCCATATGTTTTCATTCATTTTACATTACTTAAATATTACATTCACATTAATACAGAAAGCAAATGTTACAACGATTTAAAATACAAAGCAAGTTCTGGCTACCTGGCTGCATGTTTATGTGATCACAGGGTTTACTCTAACATGCAAAACAGGTTTGAACATGCACACCTGTAAACCCGAAACTTGCATTTCATAGAGTTCCAGCAGAAAGTAACTAAGATAAAGGCTGAGCCTTATGTTTCCTATTCATGTGGTCTAACTCCTTTATTTATATGAAGCATCTAAAAAAGATCAAGCGAGTATTGACTCTGAACTTTACAGTTAATAATGTGAGCCTCAATCCGCAATGTTTTACAACCCACTTCAAAACACAGCAATCAAGATCAAAGTGATCATATACTGTAACAATTAAAATGTGCCAGCAGATTCAATCTTTAGCCTCTGCAATGTTAAAAATAAACAGGCAAATCATGACACTAAGTTGAGTAATTTTCCATTTAGCTATTAAAATATTTACTCATACTTATTTTAGCTACTCCATCGATAAAGGGTAAAATGACTATAAACAAAAATGTAATACTATAGATTTAGTTCAAATTAAAAACAGGCTTTATTAAAAAAAAATGAATACTTCTCAATTAAGCTGAATGGCAACAAGTCAAAGAATTGTTTCTAGTTTCAGTGCTAAATGTAGTGTAGTTATAGCTGATACAGTAGATTTGACTTCTTGAAAGATAATGTACTTGATTGTTTCATTTATTTCACAAATCACTAAGCAAGTATGAAAAAATTTTTTTGTTTTGGAGTTTTGGAGAAAGCGACAAATGATTATTATAGTCTGCAGGGAAGAACACTCCTGCTTTGGAACAGTTTGTTAAATGCTAAAACACTGCCATGTACATAGAGAATATTTATGTAATTTTACTTTAGATAAACTAGGCATTAATAATATGGACACTTAAAGTGGAATGCTTATAATTAAAAAAAAAACATTTGGTTAATGGGTTAAGCCTGTTCTATGACTCACTTTGTAATTAAGGACATTTCGGTAGGAATGTAGTCCTGTTCTCATCCTCCATGACTAGCCCTCTTTCTCCCACAACCCACCCCCTGCTGTCAGCCCAAGCAGCATTCCCTGAGGAGCAGTAGCCCTAATTCCAGAGGCCTTTTCTGCAATGGCTCATCAGGCAAATCCTGGAAACGAGGTTATCTGTAATATCAGTGCCCAGAGAGGTATTAATCATCAAGCTGAGAGTGAGCTATTGTAACCTAAGTGGCAAGCACATTAAACCACCATATTACTTTACTTTAAGAGACTCTAAAATATATAAACTATACATTATAATACAGGAGAGGGGATTCTACAAATACATAAATTAACAAAGCTGGCAATGAGAACCTGACATTTAACCTGAATCTATAAAACTAGGAATACTTCAAGTTTTTTAGCTTTAAAAAATGGATCACATCCATCTAAAACTGAATATCTATTAATGTGTTACAGTACACTTAAGGTTTCAGAAAGCAAGTGAAAAAAAATCAGTGAAAATCACTTGTGAAGTACAATACATCAATAGGAATCAAATTATTTGTATTGATATTAAATAGTTACAATGTATTAGCTAAATATTTTATTGCTAAGATTTTTTGAGTGTACACTTAGGGACAATAAGTATGGCCAGGAAAAAAATATATATACAAACGTCATTCTATAAAAACTGAAAAAGCAAATACATGCTTCTAAAAAAAAAGATGCGCTTCAGCCAGGTTTGTAATAAAAATGAAGGACACACAAGATTTTTCCTTTTAGAGAAAGTTACCCATTTACAACATGTAACAGACTCAATAAAATATTAGCATCAGTAAAAAACTGGCAGTGAATACAATGTTGTACTCTAGCAAAATGAAAGGTTCCCTAAAACAGGTTCCTTAACATGGTGGACTTTCAGACCTTGTAAAGTCAGACGTGCATTCAGTTTTTGTTTTGATTCCATTTCTTCTCCGTAATTCACTATAGACTTTAAAAAAAATAAAATGCAGTACATAAATATAAGATTCAGAAATCAAGATTTTAAAAGCCCTCTTTTTCTTCATCAGCAGCTACTTGTGGTTGTGCTTCTCGAACTTGAAGTATAGATGTCATTCCTCTTTGAATATTTCATTGAGCTGAAGGACACTCTCATTCGCTCAACAGTCCTAGCACTCCTGCAGATGAGGGTGTTTTTCACACTGTCTCTGAACTCCTTGGAAACAAAGTAATAGATGAAGGGATCCAAGCAGCTGTTCAAGCTGGCAAGGCATAGGGTGATAATGTAAAATCCATAGCCATTGTTTTCAAAGCCCTGCTTCAAGAGCGAATAGTGAGCAACCAGCATAATGTTACTGGGGGTGAAACAGATCAGGAACGTCACAACGACGGTGACGATGAGGATGAAAGCCTTTCTGCGCTTCTTTCCGGTGTTCTCATCGGATATCGAGTCACTCAGCGTCCGAAGCAGCAAGAAATAAGCCGCTACAATTATCAGAGATGGGATGAAATAAGCAAAGATGCCCATTGTAATGAAGTAACCAAAGGGATAGTTTGTCTCGCCTATTTTGTTGACATCGTGGCAAGTGGTTATGTCTAGGTTCCCAATCTTGACAGTTTGGTCATAAAGATACAGTGGCGTTGTACTCAACCAGATTAAAATCCATATTGCAATTGAAAGGCAGACGGCAAACCGATTGTTTTTTCTCTGGGTAGACAGGGGATGAGCGATGACCCAGTATCTCTGCACACTCAAGCAGGTAATGAAAAGAATGGAACAGTACATGTTGGCATAGAAGAAACCCACCAGCACTTTACAGAGGCCCTCACCGTAGATCCAGTTATTGCCGTTGACGTGGTAGGCAATCTTCAGAGGAAGCCAGATGACAAACAGGAGGTCCGACAGAGCCAGGTTGGCCATGTAGATGGCGGCCGGATGCTTCTTCTTCGTTCGGAAGAGGAAAACCCAAATGGCCATGGCGTTGGTGGGCAAGCTGATGGCAAACACGATAATGTAGACGATGGGCAGGAAGACCGTGGTCAGGCCGCTCTGAAGTGTTTCTTCGGCAATTTTGTTCACCTTAAAGACGTTTTCCTTTTCGTCAATACTTGTGCCAATGAACCCACGTGAGCTACCTGCAATTACGAAATTAGTTGATAAAGTGCCAATTTGAGATTGAGTATAAAGAAAAAAAAACAACTGACCTAAAAAAGACCAGATAGCTTTTTCACAAAAGGAGGTTCCCAATGGAAGACGCCCTAGGTAACTACACGTACGCCAAAGTATGTTTTTTACAATTGCCTATATACAGTATCTTATGAAATGCTTTCCTGAGGACAGGCGATATGTACTTTCCTTCAGGGTACTGCTTCTAGCATTAAGATTGCACTCATGAGCATTACAAGCTCATGAGTCTCTTTACTTTTTAATAAACATATTCCGAAATAAATTTTAAAAATGGTTTTATTCATCACAGAACGTTTTAGAAAGCAGAAAAGTGGAATCAAATAATCTCCATATTAAGAAACTGGTAACTATACAAAATACATTCTGAAGTTACTGCTGAAATAGCTCAAAATAAACTCAAATAAAATAAATTAAAAGAATTTAAAATAAAATCTTCCTTGCGACAACTATGTGACGTTAGAATCTGTAAACTTCCTTAGTTCTCCGAGATACGGAAATCGCAGGACATACCTGTTTTTATTTTTGTAAAACGTTGTAACAAAAAAGGTTTTATTATTTTTTGTTCAGCGTTATCCTTTTCTATAATTTAGCTACAAGTACTTTCAAAATAAACCTGCTAGTTACACGACTCTTAATTTGTGAGTATTTGAGTTAAGACAAGAAGTCCCAATATTTTTTTTAAACATTCGTCTGGTAATTTAGCTCACTAATATAACTAACAATCGACTGTTTTCATTCCCGATTAATTGCCATTTAACAAAACCGTGAGTTATTTTCAAGGGCAACGCGTAACACTAAGAAACGAAGTCAATCCTTTTCAGATGTATTAATCGTAAAGTCACAAACCATAAGTAAAATCTTACCTGCTTCATAGCTGGATATAAAGGAACTTAGCAAAAATATTACTTTAAATTTCACCGAAAACATGGCTGTACTTTTCTTCGCCTAACAGTAATACGAAAAAAAATGTGCTGTGCTTTCTAATCCAAACGCAACAAACCGTCGTCTATTCCCCTCTGCAGCAATGCCTTTCTCTCGAGTGAAAATAAACATATACCCTGCCCCACCGGAGGCAAATATTCTTACCTGCATTACGTCATTACCTCGTGACCATATCCACCTGGCTCCTGGGTTTCGTTCGAGTTTTTGTGAATTTCCATCCAGCCGAGGATCTAGTTCATAGTACGTTCATAATACCCACATCACTTAATCATCCATTGGATTTATGTGTACTTTCACCTAACTCCTCACAATTTCATTTTTTTTTGCTGAACGACCTCTGAAAACAACATGGTATAATTGCTCGCTTTCTTTATTCTGCAATCTGTCCTTAAAAGAACTTTAACAGTTGTAGGCACGTCACGATTAAGCGGGTATTCTGTTTGTAATTAAGAACTGTAATATTGATATTAACTATTACTGTATAGTATCACTGGTGACAGCAAAGCTAGGAGGGAAAATGGGAATAGTTCGCTTTGGAAATGCGATCCACATCTCCCACAATTTGAAAACCCCAAAGGAAAGATTCATACAAATGCCGCAGAATCAGCCAGGTGGTAAATAGCAACTCCAGTCAGACAGGTTTGTGGCTGGGGGTAGTACTTAAAGTCAGAAACAATATTTCTGACATTACCATAGTTTTGTAAAACAGCCAAATTTGCACACCCTTAAGCTACTTTGATTTCACGAGAAGGTGACGCATAAAAAAAAAACTTTGATGAGAGAAGTTAAAAATGTTATGGCATTTTGAATTACATGGTGGATCTGCTGTTCTTTGCAAAGTTTTAAAATTAGTCTACTGTAAGGTAAGGCACTGGTGCAAAAAAAAAACTACATAATTGTGTCTCATTACTTCCGAAGACACAGCAAAGTTAAATTGAGCATTCTGTAATGTGCTATATCATAGGATGGTGAGCAGACATCTCATCTTCACTCACTTATATTAAAACAACCAATTTCATAGCATAACTACATTAAAGCCACATGCAATAATGTTTTTCTTAAAGATTTGACCATGTAGAGACTGCTGTTAGTGATTCACATATGCCTATTCATTAAATACCACTTTTCAGTACAGTGTTTTCATGGGTGTGTAACGGTTCTTGGGGTTTCCGCCCTTGCCTGCTCCTGCCCTGTCAGTTCGTCCATCACAGCCTGGGCGCGAATCCGGGTCTCTGGTGTCCCGCAACAGGGAACTTGCCAGCTGAGCTAAAGTAGCCCTCCCACAGCCCGGGCGGCTGAGATCACTGTTATTCGCAGGGACGTATTCGTTACAGGTGTTTGTGT
Organism: Atractosteus spatula; assembly: GCF_055471065.1. Taxonomy (NCBI): domain Eukaryota; kingdom Metazoa; phylum Chordata; class Actinopteri; order Semionotiformes; family Lepisosteidae; genus Atractosteus; species Atractosteus spatula. Next base: position 31,564,494 of record NC_142708.1, on the reverse strand, counting down.
GAGAATAGGCTTAAATTGTTCAAATCTTTTATTGCAAATAAAATACAAGGCTTAAAATCATACAAGGCAGTTCAAACAATTCACATTTGACTAGTGCCTTTAAAATGTATGTACATGAATGAACATTTTTATGTACATTAAAATATACATTTTCCTTGAAAATGAGATGGTATATCTTAAAGGTTATAAACTGGTGCAATAAGTGCAAGACAGAAAGTGATTCACATTGCATTCAATTGCAAAAATTACCCATGTGGAGTGTATGAACTTAAAATATAAACAGAATATTAGAACACGTAGGTAGTGAATAAACACACTTTAAAATGTTGAGGTTTTATATCTCTTTCCTATCAAAAAAAATCCTAAAACAAGGATGTACAAGTCCTGACCAGACTTATACCAGACTTATACCAGAGCCAGACCAGATAATCTTGTTCACTCAGTTTCTCCTTTAAAATATGTATATTAAAAAATCATAAAAAGGTTATTTTTACAACCAGAGGCAAGGTTCTGTACAAAAGTCTAACATTCAGAACAATTTCTTTCATTACAAAACAGGTGTGAATTAGCCTCTCTGTCTAACAGCTGCTAGTACGTGTTCCTGAATCTGATGAATAGGACTTGCTGCTCTTTGAGTATTTCATTGCTGTGAAGGACACTCTCATTCTTTCTACAGTCCTGACACTCCTACAGATTAGGGTATTTTTCACATTTTCGCGGAACTCCTCAGAGACGTAGTAATACAGGAAGGGATCAAAGCAGCTGTTCAAACTTGCGAGGCAGAGAGTGGCAATGTAAATGCCATAGCCATTGTTGACTTCGCCTTGCTTTAAAAGCGAATAGTGAACGAGCAGCATGATATTGCTCGGGGTGAAACACACCAGAAACATGACGAGGACTGTGACGATGAGCAGGACCGCCTTTCGGCGTTTCTTTCCGATGTTCTCGTCCGTCATGGAGCTGGCGAGATGCCTGAGCATCAAAACATAGGCGATTATGCACACTACTGCCGGGATGAAATAAGCAAAAACGCCCATTGTAATGAAGAAACCAAAGGGATAATTGATCTGACTTGCTTTGGTGATGTCGTGGCAAATCGTAATGTCTAAGTCCTTAATCTGGACGGTTTGGTCATAAAGATACAGTGGAGTGGTGCTCGCCCAGATTACAGCCCAGACTGTGATGGCAATGTAGACTGCAATCTTGTTGTTTTTCCTCTGGTGGGAGAGAGGGTGCACAATGACCCAGTATCTCTGCACACTCAAGCAGGTAATGAAAAGAATGGAACAGTACATGTTGGCATAGAAGAAGCCCACCAGCACTTTACAGAGGCCCTCACCGTAGATCCAGTTATTGCCGTTGATGTGGTAGGCAATCTTCAGAGGAAGCCAGATGACAAACAGGAGGTCCGACAGAGCCAGGTTGGCCATGTAGATGGCGGCCGGATGCTTCTTCTTCGTTCGGAAGAGGAAAACCCAAATGGCCATGGCGTTGGTGGGCAAGCTGACGGCAAACACGATGATGTAGACGATGGGCAGGAAGACCGTGGTCAGGTTGCTTTGAAGGGTGTCCCAGGCCGTTTGGTTCACTAGGGTACCATCAAGTGTTTCAATGCCAAGAAACCCTCTTTGTTGGGAACATACTGAAAGAAAAAAATCACTTTTTAAAAAGTGTTCTTGCAATATTTATATATCCTTAGGATGGTATATTCAAGTATTTTAACTCAAAATATTATCAACACAATATACAGTACATATGATTAACATTAATAATTTAAAATTCATTCAAAACTGTCAGCTAAGTATGAAGACTAGAGTTAAAGAGGCTTAATGAAGTCAATACAAACGTTGCACTTTTGTAACTATTTTTAAAATGCTACACTTCTCAGAACAACTTACAACCAGGTAAAATGTTTTTTTGGCTTATTCAAAACCACCTATTACACCAATGCTTAATTTTTGCATTTAAACAGAATAATATTCAACATTAATAATGTAACAAATATTCAACTTCTGAATTATACAAGATGAAATTAACTATGTTTAAACTAAAACTGAAATGTAATGTATTAAAGTTTGAAATTCAAATTTAAAAATGTACACATAGTGCATAGTGCATAGTTCAACGGAAAATAAAAGTGATGTATTAAAAGTGGTATCATCAAGTTAGAAAATCAAAATAAAATTATAGTACAAAATGAAGTGAATAAAATATTTTCTTCATGCATATTATTTTTTACTTATTTCAGGTGCGCACACACAATTGGTTTAATCAGTTTTTTTTTTATCAAAGGAAAGGCAAGGTTTAAAGGACAAACGCGTATTCACTACAACATATTTTTTTAAAAAGTAACTTACCCTGTCGAGAACATATCACCAATAAAGAAAACAAATGAACTAGCCTCATTGAATAATTCATATTTTGTGCTGTGCCTATTATTGGTAACGAAACTGTGTGTTTTAGTTTTGAAATATAAGAATTAGCGGAATTAGACGAGCTCCAAAATAGGACGATATTTTGAAATCAGTTATAGTCCGCTCTTTCAATGTCTTCCTCCGTGAGAGGACTCACCTTACACGGTGAAAAACCTGGCTCTTGCTACCTGCTTACGTCATTTCCTCGTGATTGCGCCAAACCGGCTTTCCGTTCGCTTTGAGAACAGCCAGCAAGCCCAATGCAGACTACTGCCTAATCGTATTGCACAATTCAGGACTTTCATCCAATCTATTTAGTTTTTCTCAGTTTAATTACGTGCCGTATTAAATTGGTTTGTACATGTTTTTTACAGGGAATATTGCTAAAGGCACAAAACGTATTCGTGCAGAAAATGAATATTGAAGTATATATAAAGAAGTGCAGAAAACAGCGATCTAGTAGCACTTTAGAAAATACAAAAATACCAGGAGAAAGAACAGTATTATCTAGGCAGGTTACTATGTCTGTGTTGTTGTCCAGCCCATCAGAAAGTATCACCCTGCTTCATAGTCTGCAGAAAAACATGAACTGATACTATTACAGAAATTTAAGTATGTGAGAACTTTTTATAGCTCCTGGGAAGAAAGTGGTACACAACAAAAAACAGAAATCAATTTTTTTGTCTAGTGATGATTATGCTTGTTGACAGATTGCAGCCAAGTTACAGGTTACACCCAGTGCTGTGTGTTTGAGATCTGGGGGTGGGGTGGGAGCGATTGTGAAACCGATACTGTTGATGTAAGCATAGGGTTTAATGAAGCTGACAATCCCCACATATAATAGCAAACAAGTGTTTATTACGCCAGAGACGTGCATGCGCCTGTACATTCATACAACCAAGACAGTGGCAAAGCAAGACTGGGAGACCTTATACCATACTGGCTTCTACTCTAGCCTTACTGTAACAGGAAATGGCACAAAAATTACTTAACACGACACAAACACGTATTGTTAAAATAGTTAAAACTTGCTATAACTAACTACCTGCTGTACTGATAATAGAAGACATTGAAAGAGAAGTCCAGACAAAATAATGAAAATAATGAAAATGCATTTTGATATCTGCATTTTTAGTAAATATCATATGTCATATTTTGAGTAACTGTTACATCAACACTTAATTACATAAAAAGAAATGAACGGAGTAAGATATATGATTAGTTTTTTACAAATTTCCTTCTAGGGATCTGCCTTTTCCAAACTATGAATTCTAAACAGTATGTGACTTTGCAATACTTACTGCCTTTCTGGACCTGGTTAATGAATAAATTCCGAGATTTTCTTTCATTAGCATTAGAGCCAGCCAGTCTCTTGATGGGTAATAGACATTGTCAATATGAAGAATATAACATTTCTGGAATTTCAGAAGCCTGATGTGAGAGGTTTCAAATCAGCTGTTTAGTCATTACAAGAATAACAAAACATACAAATACAGTAGGTTAGCACGTGTGAAGCAATGCAAAGCTATTTTTGGTTAACTAGATACTGGTATTTCACAATAGTGTGATCTCAATGAGTGTCACTGATCTACAGGATGATTCTCTCCTGGCTCTTTATTAATAACAATAAGTAGACTAGAATCCTAAACAGTGTTCAGTATACAGTATGCAGTATACAATATACAGCAATAAAATCGCTCTGTACTATATATGTTTCATATGGATCTATTTAATGTAAAATATTTCTCTTGTTCATGTTATTGTTCATGTTTATTCTGTTTATTCTGGGGTTTTAATTACTTAATGTGCTTAACAGACCATAATAAAAGTTACAAACAAGACCATATTGCCCATCTAATCCAATTTTTAATGGTTGTAGTTTATTAATCTGAGAGATTTTTCTTGACAGAAGACAAGTTATCAGCTTCAACAAGTGTTAAACAATCAGTTTACAAAGGCACACAACTAGATGTTTGGCTCCTCTTCTTCTTGTGCCAACAACGCTCCTAATCTACTATTTGACACATCGATCTGGAACAGGATGAGCAAAAATGGGTCACAAGTGTTGCAGTCTTTAAGGTCGTGAAAGCCTTTCAGCTGCAAAAGTCCACTCAAATCTAGCGACATTTGTTTTTGTCGGTTCAGTGAAGGCATATACTATTCCTGAAAAAAGGAGAAACAAACTTTGGTTCCAACCTGTTAGACCCAGGAATGGTCTTACTGATCTCCTGGAAGTAAGTTTGGAACAATCTTAAATGACCCACACTTTATTCACTTGAGGCTGCTGCATAATGCCATTGCCTACCCCTACATATCTCTGAAATTGTACATCTGTTTTAGAATAAGGTACTTCATGTCCCATTGATGGTCAGTCCAGCAACTGTTTCTGTTTTGTTTCCAAAAGCATTCCTGCTAATGAGATTGTTCATTGCTCCCTTGGTCATTGACGTATTCTTGCTATGCATTCAAAAGAAGTCAAGCAAGAGTCAATATAATCCTCATTGTAATGATGATACCATGATGATACCATTATGTTCTCAGACCAATAAGTGGGAGTGCCCAGTGTCTTACGTAAAGATTCAGATGCTACGAATTGAGAACTGCTTCTTTCTGACCTGCACTTGGTCTGGTTTGTCAATTTTCTGGCTCCATGAAGTGCACCTGATCTACATTCTAATGACCTTCAATGCTAACCCTGTTGCCAAACCTTGCTGCTTCATTTGTTACTGTTGTAGCTTCATCACAGACTCCAGTAAGTCTCCAATGACCAGTTTTTCTGTGCTTTTGTCATGTCATTGACACTACTTCTGGCTGCTGAGGCTCCAGGAAGTCCTTTGTGTTGCCTTTTGGCATTATTACTATTGAAGCAGTTGCCTGCTTTTCCTGCTCTTCCACGAAAAGGAATGTTTTGCAGCCTCCAGAGATTTTCAGCATGGTCAATATCCATCCCGCTGCTAACACCACCTGTCTCAGAGCCCACTCTGCAAAGCAGTCTACTTGGTCCCAGTGTAAAAGATAATTGCAGAACAGACTAAAATAATTAATTAAGCCTGAATATATCCCGCCTATATACAGTGGTACCAACACATTCTGCTATCTGAGAGCTGCAAGAGACGTAATGATGTGGCCTAGGAGTCTGCCCTTTTATCCTGGATGCTCCTCCCACTTGATATCACCCATGGGACTTTTTAAAAGGAAACTTCCTTTTTGCCACATGTGAAATCAACAATGACATTACCAATAGCTAGGATCTTTCTCACCAAAATTCAATATAAAAGGAATAACATTGGATATATTGGGGTTAGAGACCAGAACGTTTGCAGCTTATAAAAAAAGATACTGTATATAAGGAGTAGGGTCAATAAAAGCATACATTTTGTCCATGGACTTAAAGCATGGAGCCTTCTTCCATACTAATCAATAGATTAGAGCAGATCTTAACTTAGACTAAGTGGGTGTTTCACTTGTACATACCCAAATACAGTACATGATTGTACACATATGCATTTTAAAACTGTTTTTACTGTCATCTGTCCCTTACTTTTATCTTGACTTACCAATCATTAAAAAAAAGTTTCATGTTAAACATTTAAAGGGTCATTTAAAATAAATTTTACGCAAGGACTATTTATATTGTCTTACTTTGAGAAGTAGACAAGTTGTCCTTTATTGTCGATATTTATTGAGCAACCACACTATCATTTATTGATGCAAGCAGGAATCTTCTTATATGGATCTCAGAGATGCTCCACTAATTACTTCACTCCAATTGAAGTATTCACCCCTTACTCATATTGTTTACTATCCATTAACCAGTACTTTATCCAAAGATATGCTTTATCTTAAGTCTTTTAATACATCATGTACTATGTCGGATGGCATGGTGGAACAGTGTTGAGAATTGCTGCCTCAGTTCTGAGCCTGGTGTGCTGTCTCTGTGGAGTTTCTATATTCTCCCCATTCATGTGGGTTTTCGCCTGGTGCTCCAGTTTCCTTCCACAGTCCAAAGATATGTATACTGCTAACCTAATTGGCTTCTGGGAAGATTGATCCTGGTGTGACTGTGTTCATCTCTGTGTTTGTGTGCACCCTGAAATGAAATAGTATTCCACAGAGGGTATGTTCTTCATTACAGTTTTTGCTTGCTGGGACAGGCTGCTACTCCTTCATACAGATTAAACCCTGTATTGGATAAAATCATGTTGTCTGTTTCATTAGGTAGAATTCTAATGCCATATCATTACTATAACTTTATTCAGCATGTAACTGAAGTAAGACATATTGGTGCATAACTAACTGATTCATTTTCATTGCCCTTTTTATGGACGGGTTTACCACTGTCTCGAGAGACTTCTGAGTTTTGTTAATGGTCTACAAATTAGTATTGTTTCTTAAGTAGAAAAACATCACTCCTCTATGTTAATAGCATTCAAATTAGAACCTTGCCTTTGCTTAGCCTGAGGAAAGCTGTAAACCTCTTCCTTGTGAAACTCCTGGGTGAAAACTTGTTTCCATAACACCTTTTTTTCCATTATCTAAACATTTCTGCTTATTATTGCTGAGACACTTTTAATCCTTCAAAACCTACAATGTTCCGTTCATGATTCTCTGCACTTCAACATCCTGATTGAATTTACTGTAGTGTTGGTGATTCCTAAGTACTTTTTGTTATAGCATTGTTATTTAGTCATAAACATCTCATGATAAAATACATAAAATAGAAAGGCCTTTGAAGCCAACCACTACATGTTGTTTTCCATTTTAAGATTAAACTCACAAGTCCCATAATGTCCACATGGAAAATGAACCAAAACAAATGACTACTGTGCTGAGTAGATGTTATCTTCTAAACCACACTTTGTCACCAACGGCATAACAGTAAAAAATTGAAAAATTCATGAGATACAGAAAGTAATGCTAGGCACCCATTCAAATAATTTGGCTGTAACAGACTCTATTCAAAACAATTAAGTATAAACTGAGAGGCATCAAAAAGTATTGATAATGTTAGGTCCAATACTCACTTGTTTTGTATGCGTTTGTAAGTGCCTCTCTCTATATACAATTAAAATTAAAGCAATGTTTAAAATACAAAGTACTTTATTATTAAGTACCAGTTACATCTAAGTTGTACATTATGTACTGTGGTTTATTATTCATTGAGCAAGAGAATACTACTGTAGTAATATACTAGAAGTGTAATCTTTAGAGCCAATGTGAGTAAGCATAATTTGAAAGGAAGCCTGTCTTATCTGTCGTATATCAGATTACTCATGTTATCCTATTACGTCAGTTCCTGTTCTGCATTATACTATAATCTGTTTCATTCTCTTTTGTTATTGATGCCTACATTATTACTTTGGATTCATGCAAAACACAATAGAAGGATAATGGGCAGTGGTTTTGCATGGTTTTTTTTTGTTACCTTTTGTCACCTTTTGGAGTACAGTTCTTCCTCCCGCCTGCCAAAATCTAGACAGGACCACACCTCCATAAAGCCAGCTGGTCGCACGAAAACATGAATAAATCAATGACTCAATTTGTTTGTCTCTGCACAAGAAGGTCAAAGAGAACTCCAAGTAAAGTGAATTAAAGATTTTGAAAACCATACCAAAATTAATTCGGATGTATCAAAATAAATGTTACAGAATCCCTCCTTCGGATGAGCCGTAAAACCATGATCCGTACTCTCCATGGTCATTAAAAATCCCAGGGCATTTCTTGAAAAGAGTAGGGGCATTAAATGGCCAAATTTCCTCCTGGGCTTTACCAGTCATGGCCTCCTAATATTCCCCATCTATGAACTGTCTTCATCACTCTGCTCTCCTTCCCACTGATAGCTGATGTGTGGTGAGTGTACTGGCGCACTTTGGCTGCCATCACATCAACCAGGTGGGAGTTATACTGTACATTGGCGGTGCTGGACGAAAGTCCCCGTTACCCGTAAGAGATTTGAGTGAAGTATCCAGAAAAGCGCAATATGGTTGTAAGGATTATTAATAGAATACATTAGATTATGAGTCATCAGAGAATTCTGTGCTGCATTCACAAGGGGCTGTGCACAAGGTTAAAACGTACTGTATCTCATCAGACGATGCAGCAGATAACAACTTTACTTTTAAATTACCTTTAAATTTAAATTCAAGTGGTCAAAAGCTTTTCTGTTGTAAGCTAACAACGGATTTGAAAACATCCTTTTGGGCTGGTCCTGTAACAAGTCCATGAGCACAGTATGGGGGCTATTGATATGTGCTGAAGGCAAACCATTAACAGTTGAGACAGGAATATCTGGCTCCATTTATTGGGCCTACCTGAGTGACCACACAAATGTGACTGATAGCTTGTCAGGACAGCTACTGTGGACAATTAATAACACACCCAAAACAAAAGTATTGTTTTTCTTTCAGTTTGCACAGAAAAACAACAGACTTGGTAGCAAATGAACAAATAAAGGTTTATTCCATGCTGAGAAGAAAAGAAGGCTGTGGAGCCTTCTTTGTGTGTCCGGACATAAAGAAATGTGTTTTCTTTCTTCTCTTTTCAGCATGGAATAAACCTGTACTTGTTCCTTTACAGAAAAAAGACAGTCACACAGTAGAAATAACATAAAACAAAAGATCTAACCTTTTAAAGGACTGTGTCCTCTGCGGGGATATAACCTTATAAAAATTATTAAATTAAAATATGAATTATGAAGATTGTTCATATACTATTTTCTTATTGGTTTTCTTTCTCCAAATATTTATTTATTTTGCATGTTTGTTTTCTGTAAATTCATTTGAAAATAAACTAAATTCACAGTAAAAAACAACTGAGAAAATTTATTTTGCTTTCTTGATCATATCACTCACACAGAGTTTTAATCCAATGGCAAACATTGTAATGGTTTACACTGTTTTTTGGGAAGCAAAGAAAAAGTGTTTTAAACATTTTAAATACATGAAACAAGAAAAGACATTTGGTAACAAACACTTCATTATTAACTTTTTTTTCTGTTGTTGGCTTCCTCTGGGAGACTCGCCCTTTTGTTCCAGAACATTCCCAGCCTTTCAACCATTTATTTAGTTTGGTCAACAGAGGTGTCCTGTTAAAATAAGGCAGAATATTTTCTTTTCCCTTTAAAGTAGTTCTTCACCTTTGTTATGTTTTTCTTTAGGAAATGTGATCACTAGGGCATGTAAACCTGTTACTGGTGGGGGAGGGGTATCACCTACCTGTAGTGTTAACAGCAGACAACCTTAGCCTTTAGTCCTTCATAAAAAAACATAAAAAAGCTTCAGAAAAAATACTTATCATTTCACTCAATACTCTTACCTTATGAAATTGTCAGTCATTGGTTTCAGTTTTATTGTTGCAGTACAATAATAAGCAATGGAAAGGATGTTTGTGAGAGTTTAACAGAATAAAATGTGTAAACCTGTTCTGTATTGTATTATTTCACTTTTTATAAGTTTACATGCAAAAGCACAAAAAGTGGTTGCATAAAATAAAACAAGGAAGGCTTTTCTCAACAGCATGAAATACAAGAAGTCCGTAACAATGGTGAATGTAGTAATAGGAGTTTTTTCCTCTTACTGTACAATAATTCGTATTTCGTGTATTTCTTGAATGTGCATGCAGCACATCCAGGAGGAGTGTTTGAAATGCATGAACAAAAAAAAGACACAAAGCTTCAGGTTTAACTGCTTCTGACAATATGTACAATATCAGTTAAGCTCCTTCTAAGCTATCCTTAGAAATGGAATGAATTTAGTAAAAACATGAAAATATTAACACATTCCACCAAAACGATGTTTGAATTTCAGAAAGCTGAGATATTGTGTAATGTACTTGTTTACAATTTGCAAAACAAAACTTTTTATAGTTGATCTAAATGCTTAGAGGTTAATAGAAAGCTGGCCAAATATTTTTTTTCTTTGCCTGCATATGCATTGTGAGCAATGCATACCGATCTTTGTTTACCCTGTCGTTACATATCTAATACAGTGAAGTCAAAGGTTATCATTCTCCACACCCGAAGAAGGCTCCACAGCCAAAAAGTTGTTTTTCTTCTCTTTTCAGTATGGAATGAACCTTTCCTTGTTCCTTTGCATTCTCTAGCTATTATGTCATTAACAGTGCCTGAACAAGATCGTATAGAAGCATTTTTTGTTCACCATGTAACTGTAACATGGCAAAAATGGAAAGATGCAGTCCTCTGTGTCTGTACATATAAAAATATATTTTTTAAAAAAGCGCAGATTTCTTAGTATATTCCGTCTTTCCTTTTACAAAGCAGATTTTGTGAAGATCCCCTTGGGGCGGAGTGGTGGCTCTGTGGCTAAGGATCTGTGCCCGTAGCTGGAAGGTTGCTGGGTCATAATCCCGTGGCTGGCAGAGAAATCCTACTCTGTTAGGCCCCTGAGTAAGGCCCTAAACCCCAGCTGCAGCCATATCATCCTGCAACTCACTCACAACTCACAACTGGCAACCCACTGAGACGTAAAACCGAGGTCCTGACTCTCTGTGGTCATTAAAAATCCCAGGGCGTTTCTCAAAAAGAGTAGCAGTGTAACCCTGGCGTCCTAGCCAAATTTCCCATTGGCCCTTACCAATCATGGCCTCCTAATAATCCCCATCTATGAATTGGCTTCATTACTCTGCTCTCCTCCCCACTGAAAGCTGATGTATGGTGATCGTTCTGGCGCACTATGGCTGCTGTCGCATCATCCAGGTGGATGCTGCACATTGGTGGTGGTGGAGGGGAGTCCTCATTACCTGTAAAGGGCTTTGAGTGGAGTGTCCAGAAAAGCGCTATATAAGTTTAAGCAATTATTATTATTATAGCTGCTCCAGGGGTGCTGTACAATGGGTGACCCTGTGCTCTGACCTCAAGCTTCTCTCCCTCTCTGTGTGTCTCATGGAGAGCAAGCTGGGGTATGCGAAAAAGTCAATTTCCTAATGCAAGAAATTGTATATGGCTAATAAAGTGATCTTTATCTTTTTATGTATTAGTGTATTTAGAGAAAAAGATAAATGGTAGTGCCATCTATATATGGCAAAATAACAAAAGCAGGATCTACTTTATTCCTGGTTTGCATTTGGCTATAATAGAAAGCAAATAAACAAAACCTGATATTTAACGCTACAAATGTAGCAAAGGCTGAAGGTATCTCTCCTTTTCTTGTGAAAAGCACATACTGTATAATGTCCTTAATTAGTAATATGCCTTTAGTGTGATTTCAAAATTAATTCTCCTTTTATATAGTGTATAATAAAAATAATAAGAAAAAGAAGAATCAAATACGTACATACACATATATGAAACGATAGAGATATTTCCCCTGTCCGATAAAATGCGACAGACAGTGTTTCTGTATTCCACAGCTTTGACTGGTGTTGAGTTGCTTTCAGAAAATCCTGCCTGTTCATCCTTTTCAGAATTGTATGTGGAATATATTTAGAATAAAGAACTGTACGATTTCGTGTCAACATTCATTTGACTGACAAAAACAGGATCTGTACAAGTGGTCTTAGTCACCAGTTGGCACTGAAATGTAATGGAAACCCTGGAACACAGAACTGTAGCTGTTTTTATAGTTCCTTTATGACAATTTGTGAAGTGCAAAAAAAATCAATAGAGTTTACATGCGCTCAAGTGAGGGTCTAATAACTGTAAAGAACTAAATGTTTACATCACACATTTTCTCTAAATACTAGAATTTGAATATTTTTAACATGATACATAATTTAGTTTCTAAGAATGTCATGTTAATGGTTGATTTCCATTTGTGTACTAAAAGGAAGCTATTTAAATTAAACCTACCAAATTAATCTACCAATCTGCTAAAGAGCCCATGGAAATTTGCAATTATTGTTCACTGTTCGTCCCATTTTGTGAAGGAAATTGAATCTTCAGATGAATGATTGTGTGGTGCATTAATCGAATAATTTAATAAAAAGCAAGATTTGTAATATCTTGTAAGCGGCTGGAACCTTCATCATAAAAGACGTTTTGGAAAATTTTAATCTGATCGACTATTCAGCTCTGTTTATTTGTTCAGGTAAAGTAGTTTTAATGCTTCAGAAAAAAGCTCTTTGAACAGTACAGTAGGAGTTGCGTGTCATCAATCCATCCAAAGAATGGATTCAAGAATCCCCCATCTCCACAGAAGAAAGGATATTTAATTAAATCAATAAATGAACAGAGTTGTGGACCAGCCTAACACAATGCTAACCCCTACAGTATAAAACATACTGTATATTCCATTACCTTTTAAACATTTAAATATACTTCTGTCTACATCACATCCTCTTCCCAAATCTCAAACAAAACATTTTTCACATACTGTACCATATCAGCTCAAAGACTTTCAAATCTTGTGCGGCCTAATAAAACAGTTGGCCACTTTGACCTGACTTTTTGGACACATTATGTCCTGTGGAAAAAAAATCCTTATTCTTCCTTGTGTTTCAAATGTCAAATTTTGCCTGTCCAAGAAACTATTCAAAAGTAATTCAAATAGCATATCCCTTTGCTTTGCAAAACACTATACAGTAGGTTCTCTTCTCTGTTGGTAATGTTTGTCTTCTTTGTTGTATTGTTGCATTGGACTGTGCCATAAAACAAATTTCAAATTCCCCCCCAAAGGACAATAAAAGCTTGAATTGAATGGAAAAAATACACATAATTTCCCCAGTCCCTTGACCTGTATCAAAGGAAAACAGTTACGTTGTACAAGAACCAAGAAGAAAGGAAGAAAATTATTAATCACCCCAAGATTAGAGCATTGAACAGCATTGAAAGAATGTAGTATTCACCCACTGGAGATCTTCCAATTTCTTTGATGTTACTGTTTATGTATTCTCCGAGCTACTCCACTATCCCCAAGCACTCTGCAAAGTGCATCAGACAGCTGCAAGATCTGTGGCTGATGCTGAAACTTTACAAAGGCCCTATACTGTGCTTCCCATCGGCAATAGGCAGAAAAAGCCCTCTGACGTTTCCCACAATCACTAACTTCTCTAGCACGTCAGTGTCCTGGCTTATTATTGGGGCTAGTAAAACAGAACAGTGAACATTTGTCCCCAACTATTCTCTGGAACCCAAAGCTTGCAACTGAGGGAAAACAACACACTCTGTTTTACACACTAAGGATTTAAGTTCCCCCTCAATGTATCTGCTGATGGTCATTAGATACTGTACTTTCACTGCACCCGTCCTAACTAAAAGTCAATGAAGAGAGAGGACGTAGTGATCTGTGTTTGTAGAGGTGACTTCATAATGACAGGCCCAACTAATAACTGGGGGTTTTACTGTCTGTGCCATCAATTTCAAAATCTCCAAGCCAAATAAAACAGCTCAGGCTGAATCTGCTGAGTTAAGTGTCCCGATGATTATCAGAATTGTGGTATAAACCCATAGGTATACTGTAAACTGTCCCTGCAGGTAAATGTGGAAAAGAACTATGTTCTTAGTGTGCGGTCAGACACTTTAGTACAGTAGTTAATATGTGCACTTGATAGTTTCACACCTATATAACTAACTGTCAGGACTGCTACACCATGTTCTAATTTTAATAGGTACTTTTGTACACTAAAACTTGAAGAAACCATCAATCTTGGATGAAGATACTTTTTCAGATGTGTGACTGTCACGGATGTCGGAAGGGACGAACCATGGAATGGCAGGAGAGCGGGACAGGGGTTAGCCCGGAAATGCCGTATAGAAACCTATGCCCTCAGGCCACGGACGTGGGGCGACCTGGTGCTAGGCGGGTCTCAGGATATCTGAACCTCAATGCTTAGCGAAGAGGAAAGTGTGACTGGGGAAATATATAGCCCCAGACAGAGACATACTTGAAGGACAAGCAAAGCACAGGAAACTAGGCACAGGACAGAGCAGGAGTGCCCTCTAGCTGTAGAGAGCGTGACAGTGACATTTCACATACCTGAAAGAGGATTTGCAGCTGTAACACTTTCGTCTTTCTGCTTTTTCCAGTTTGGTAGTAACCTCTGCCTTACTCCTTTTACACCTACTGTATAATGCTATAATCATTTGGGGTGAAATTTAAAATTTTGCCAATGAAATCTATTTCTTAATACTTTCTCAAGGGGTCTACTGATGCTATTAAATTTCCATCATACATCATCTGAGAATATATTAGTATTCTTAAAAGCTCTCTAGCAGATTGTGGATGTGGTTCTAGATGATTTCTATTTGTACAGTGAACAAATGAACCACAAAAATTCTCGCCTCAAACCAATACTTCCCTAGGTTTACACTGCTATAAAAGCTCTTTTTCTTTCTCTGCCTTTAATGGGAGTATACCCAATCAATAAAATGAAAGGGTGTTCTCTCATTTAATTCTAAGTGCCGTTTAGCTACCTAGAGACATTAACAGGACTGGGTGAAACATTTTTGCAAGTAATACAACTATGTCTGTGGCATTGCTCCATCCACCCATTTTCTTAACCACTTTACCCAATACAGGGTCACAAAGGGAGCTGGAGCCTATCCCAGCAAGCAACAGGGGCAAGGTGCTATACACCCTGGATTGGATGCCAGTCCATTGCAGGGCACACACAGACACAAACATGTACACACTCTCACCAGGGGCAATTTTTCTAGAAGTCAGTTAACCTACCAGCATGCCTTTGGACCATGTGAGGAAACCAGAGCACTTGGAGAAAGCCCACACAAACACAGGGAGAACATACAAACTCCAAGCAAATAGCACCCCAAGAATTAAACTGAGAACTCCAGCTCTGCGAGGCAACAATGCTAATCACTGTGCCACCATGCTGCCCTGCAGCCTCAGTCTCTTTTCCAAAAATATTATCACTTTCCTATTCTTTCTCCCAGTTTAAATTGTTTGTGCATTCCATATATTTTCCTGCAATGAAGGTTTTCATTTCTTCTTGTGATGTATTTAAAGAGCTTCCAGAAATTTGAATTTCATGTTGGTCTGAGTAACATGAAATGTCTTCATATGTTACTATTGTTAGTTAATGTACTGTTTGATATAGTGAATTGGATTCCAGGCTGCTCTAAATACACAGAGCAGTGGGTTTGTCTTTGGACTTATATCTGGTGGGTTGTGGGTTCATGTCCCTACTGCAGAAAGATGCTCTTCTGCTTTGAGGAAAGGTACTTTTTCCCAGTTGCTCCAAGTCCGCCAGGCTTTAAGATCTGCTGTATATAATCCCTTTTGACCTGCTGACTACTGAATTATAACCCTGATAAGACACAGAATTCCATGCACAACCTGTCAAATGACGCCACACTCTTGTTGTTAGAATAAGAGGGACCTCAAAATTCCTATGAGTAATAGGTATACAAAAATTATAGTTTATATCCTATGTGCAGTTGTGAAGTTAAAAACAAATGTTTTTATTACAAAATCATTTGTCAGGGAGGCTTTCAGTATTACAAAATGTTCTTCCTCTTTTGTTAACAGAGATCTTTAACATTGTCCAGGGAAATGAAGGGCAGGTGTCATTTCACAAAACCTAGTCATGATTAGTTACGATTAGTTACGAAAGCAAGCAAAAATAAAGAAAAATGTATAGATATAGTAATGAAAAGCAGATAGTATGATTATCAAATGATTCATTGTGTTTCCTGTGCATGAAAAAGTGAACTGCTTAAGAAATCAACTTCCTGTCAGTGATATGACAAAAAGGGAACTCTTGCGTATCACTACCAACTTTCTAGATAAATAGATTAAGATTAAAAGACATTATTTACAGTCACTCAACAACTTAACACATAATCATAAAGTAAATAAAAAGCTCAAACACATTCTATGTACATCCCATTATAGCAATAAATGTAAATAAAAAATATATAAAATGACACCACCTCCCCCGTGCTTAAACTCACTTTTTGGTTCCACCTCCTACAAAGCTGAAAATTAAAAACAATTTATATTAAACGGAAGAAATGGATTGCTTTTGGCAGGTGTTTATTAATCAGGTACAACGAAAAGCAGCCTGGTCTTTCTGAGTCCAGTGCCATAGAAGACGGAAAAATAATTACTCTTGAGAAGCCAAAATGTGAAAAAAACACCATTGATTTTTCCAAGCTGTGATTTTTCCATGATAACTTATCAAGTCTTAATTCTATGCTACAGCTCTTCAAATAATTAAGGCTGATAACCAGCCAGGAATGATTACAGAAGAGGAGAAGCATCCATCTATTTTTTAATAGTATCATTATTGACCAACTTATGCCCTGACTGGAACTTGTACAGTAGGTACTGTAGGGTACTGTACCAGTGGGGGTTCTATCACCTAGTGTGTAGAGCCTGGTCTTTGACTGAGTAAAAAAAAACAGAATCAGCAGAACTGATCAATTATAGAATCAGAATTAGGAATTGCAAAGTGCAGCAACTGCAGCAGCAGAATCTGACTTGATCTGCAAGTAAATTATTATTTGTACCGTATGTAATAACATTTTCTCCTTTCCAGTAATACAAAATTCTCGTAGAGTAGGTTGTGTTACTTGTTGCATAGTGGAAGGGGGCTCTGAGCTGTGCCGAGACTGACTCAGGGACATTCTGTTACCTTGCTGCTGTTTTGTGTCTCTTCAAGCTGTACATTCTCTTTGTTTTGGAAAATAAAGGGCACACACTGTGCTTGAAGCCATGACTGCTGCATTAGTAGTACCACAGCTACCTAATATAGGTTTTGAGACTCCTGCGTCCAATGTTTTTTTTTTTCCGGCTAGGCATTTTATGACATAATGAAATCTATTAAATGCACCAAAAAACTATTAAAACCCATCAAATGCAAGCTTTTAGAATCAGAAAACAAACAAAATCGCATCACATCATTTGTTCAATTAAGGACAAATTAATTATTCACTAAGACTCCAATAGGTGTGATAAAACCTGAAGAGAATTGATAAAATTGTGAGGATTAGGATGAGGATTAGGATTAGGAAACCTCATTTTATTCTCAGAATCTATGTCAGGTGCTAGATAGCATTACAATATTGAGTTATATGTTAGTGCTCTGATACTGTAAACTACAGTGCCAAGAAAACACTTGTGAACATGTGAGATAGTGAAAGGAATGTCTTACTGCAATACCCTAGTTTAAACAAGGAATCACTATTAAATAACCAAAAGGATTTGTATTTACCAGTTCAATGGTTGTGAGTCTCAATGGTGTCTGGAAAAAATTATAATTGTGAATAATTTTGTGTGAAATAATCAGTGAACTGATAGTTTACTTAGCACATTGAGTAAAATTAGGTAACAAGTAGACAAGGACTGAACTTAGGCAGTACTGTCCTATATTATGGTCAGAAACTTTGTGAGTTTGGTCTTCCCCATATAGGCTAGGAAAAAGTCATGCCATGATAAAAAAAAAAATTCAGTAATAGAGTAGTTGATGCTCATCAGTACGGCGAGGGTTACAAAACAATTTTTAGTCATTTGGAGCTCAATTCATCTGCTGTCAGAGACTACAAATGGAAAATATTCAAGACCATGGCAAATATGGTTGTCTTGACCTCTTGTTTTACTATGTTTTCGACAAAAGCAACCCTAAAATCATTCACAAAGTCAATAAAAACTCCCAAGTAACATCTAAGAATCTGCAGGCCTCTTGCTTCAGCTAATGCCAGTGTTCATACTTTAGTCTCCAGGAAAGGATTGAATGGGTATGTTTATCATGGGAGAATAGCCAGAAAGAAACTGGTACATATTGTATCATAATGTTATGAAACACTTTTACACATGACTATGATTATTTATATGTGTTTATCTTAGTGTTCCTTGTCCTGATCATTTAGACCTTCAGTTTAGTTTTATTGCTTTAAACAGCTTCTCTGTTCCCTCAAACAAATGATTGTTGGCAGCTAACTAAATTTCTGATCTAAGACACAGCTATAAAAAGTCTCAAGTCTTAAGAGTCACACTGACATGAAGCTGAAAATGGATTTATTAAGAACTGAACCTGACAAAGTGTGGTTGCATTAGTTGTGGCTTATCTGTAGGTAGTCCACAAAGTGGTGGAGTCAAGAGGGATAAGGATGAACAGGTCCTGCAGAGCGAGACAAAGAGAATAAGAAGAAAAAGGAGGTTTAGTTTAAGGTGATGGGAGAGCATCCAGGTGATGGTTGTAAGACAAAGAAAGGAGGAAACCTGAGCATCATAGGGAAGAAAAGAAAGTTTTGACAATTACCAGAATAAAAACAATATGGAAGGTCAAGAGAGGACCTAGAGAGAATATGCATTGAGAGAACAATATGGAATCCAAGACAGAGCTCTGTGGTCACCTATTGCAAGTGGAGCAGGCAGAAAGTGAGCCCCACTGGAGACCTAATACAGTATGTGTGCCCAGTGTCGTAGAAATGAGAAACTTTGAGAGGCTTGAGCAATGTCAGAATTTCCCTGGTCAGTGACAATGAAAGATATCAGAGAGATTGAGGAGAAATAAGATAGAGAAAAGGGAGGCAACATGAGATAAGTGAAGAGGAGGAACACACTGGTAAGTTCAAGTAAGCTATTAATAAAACCTGCAACTGAAATGTAATGTTTCACATGATGACCAGTTTATTATTTTTGGCATGTTCGATGTTTTTTTATTTACACAATCAAAGAATGAATTACTGTATACACACAAAGGTATTTAAATCTGACATGAAATTTCCTAGTGTAAAAGCAATGAAGTATCCAGTATACACTTGTTATTGCTGTTGTAACAGAAAGAATAAGGTTCTAGATCCCAAGATGAAGTTAAACAGATGAGTTTATTGCATGCAAGGAACAATAAAGCTGAAGTCTTGTTTCCCACAAGAAACAACAAAACCGAAGTATTGTTCGAAGTGCCGGTACAAACTTTCAGTTTATATAGGGTTTTCCTGCCGCTTCTGATGTCACTCGTTATTATGGTAAAAGGGGAAGTTATGGTGTTTGGCCAGTTTACAGCCTTTTGGCCAAATGGTCAGGGATTTAAGTTACCCTCTGGGGTTTCATGGCTGGCATCTGGAACCCTTATCAGTTCTCCCTTTCCTGCCATAAACTCCTGTTGCTTAGAACAATCTTCAGGCAGAACGGACTTAAGTTAACCCTTTTTACATCTTGTATCTTACTTCATTGCCAAGTAGGAAATACTCTTGCATCTGTACACACTACAAGACATACATTGTGAATTAATGTGCCGGTGTTAATAACAGGTAACACATCCCTTTTACCCTTTTATTATTTGCACATAATAATAAGAAACTTTATTATGATACAAAATATTACTAGATATGCAGAATTTTAATAAGTAACAATAAATGAAAAGAAAAAAAAATCTTATCTTGCCAGTAATACTGAAATGAGAGTTTTCTTAAACAGTGAGACTGTAATTCACTGTGATAAACTAACATTTAAGCCAGAACATTAGCATGTAAACAAAGTGCTATGACTGTACAGTTTTCTTCTATGCACGCATAACCCAGAAGTTATGACTAAAAAAAGTAATCTTGCTATTAGTACTTGTATTGAAGAACATTTCAATACAAGCAGAATCCAAAAACATATTTCTAATACCTTCAAACGTAACAATTATAAGTAAAATCTTGAACGGCTTCCAAAGATGAAGCATATCATATAATGACTTTAGGTCCTTTGCAAAAGTATTCACCCCCTTCTAATGAGGTCCCTCATTTATTGAATTACAAAGGTCATTTCTTCAATTATAAATCATGTGTGCACATCTTTTTCAAAGTGACCATTTTTAATAAAACATGAATTCTCATCATGAACACTTTAATGAGTGAAAGAAGATACAAAGAAAGAAGAAACTACACAGAAAAATCCAAAACCAAAAACATCCATTGGTCATTGTCCTGTTGAAAGGTGAACCTTTATCCTAGTTTTCAGACTTCAGAAGACTGAAGCTGATTTTCCTCTCAATTGGCTTGTACTTTGCTCCATCTACTGTATTTCGCCCTCATTCTTGAGCAGACCTAAAAATATACTGCTGCCACCACCATACTTGGCAGCTGGGATGATGTGGATTGGGAGATGTGCAGACTCAACACTTTGAAGTTACATCAGTGGTTCTCAACCTCTACTGCAGCCTGCAACCCTTTGATTCTCAAAATATGTTCTTGCACCCCATATCAAAAAGTGTCAAAGGAGGTCAGTTCTATAAACCTTAGATACATCATAGCTATAGAATGAAAGAGACAGAATTACTGTATATATAATTTTAGATTTGCAGTAAAATTAGGGATACATTAATGATTACATACAGTACTTCTTATGATTACCTTAAAATACATAGATTTGGAGAAAACAAAGTCGTTGTATTCACATACCTGTGCTTAATTTGTTTTAAGTGATTTACCTTCTAAAACAGTCTGGCATGTCTCACACCCCAAAAAAGGAAATGTTGTACCCGCAGAGAGTGTGTGCACCCCAAGTTAAGAACCACTGATTTAGACCAAAAAAGTTCAAATTTTGCTTTGTCTGACCACTAAACCTTTTGACACACTTTTTCAGTATCAATTAATTTTTCTGTTGCAAAATCTAGGTGGGATTTGAGATGCGTTTGCTACTTTGCTATATGAGAATATGACTGAGATAATGTTGACTCATGATTAGTATGTCCCAGAATAATGTAGCTCTTTCAAAGTCAGCATTAACTTCACATCTCCAGCCAGTTTCTTCTTGCATGGCAGCTCAGTTTGGAAGAACAACCTGATCAGCAGTGTCTGTGAGGGATGATACATTTTCAACTTCTTTTTGATAAACTTAACCATACTCAAAGGGATATTCAATGTCTTTGATTTTTTAGACTTTTAACCTGGTTCTGCCTTTCTACATCTTTATGTCTACACACTACCAGAAGCTGTTCAATGAACTGAGTGATTCTTAAAAGTAAATTCTTTACACCTGCACTAATTTAGGTTAGCCACAGTAAAGGGGGTGATTACTTAATATACAGTAGTATACAGTATGAATATGTTGAATTTGACTTTCCAGTGTTTGATGTTTAAAGGGGAACTGCTACACTATTTTTATATTTCAGGGTTATAAAGAATCAGCATTGATAAGTGCTTTTCAAAAAAACAATAAAAGTAAAAGGTACACAGTGACTTCCAATTTACATCACAAAACATACAAAATTTCCACAGTATCTCCAGGTACGCATTCCATTTGAGTGTAATAAAATTATATAACTGAACACATGATTTATTTATCTAAATCATTTTATCCCACCTCCCAGGTCTTCACCGGTAACTTAAAGAGAAATATAAAAGCTGCTAGACCTCCAGAACTCGACAAACACAAGTATATACTACAGTATATATAAACTTTCTTATTACTATTAAGTCTAAAAATAAAAGTAAGACTGTTTTTCATTGTTCAAGTAAAAGATATTTCTTAAACACATAAAGGCATAAAATATTAATCCACCACCTTACTGTATATCAACTGCTCAAGGTTGGATTGCAAGGTTGCCTTTTTACTGTTTTGGTTGCTTCTTGATTGTGAACTGCTGGCCATCCCTCGGTTGCTCTTACACTGCAGGAGACTACAGACCTTCTTCTGATATTGTGAAGACCCAAAGTAGTAAATTACAGGGTCCAGACAGCAGCTCACACTGCCAATACACATGGAGAGAAGATAGACCATGTAGGACTTATCACTGTACCCAGTGGCAAACTGAGCATAGTGAATGAGCAAGACAATGTTAGTTGGCAGGAAACAAACAACAAAAACAGTGAAAACAGTAATGGCCATGAAGATTGCTCTGGACTTCTTGGTCATGTTGGCTGCATTGGAAGCCTTGAGGCACCGAATGATACGGACGTAACAAACAGTGATACAAATCAATGGTATGAAGAAAAAAATGGAGCAGAAAATTGAAAAGAAGTATAGGTAGTAGCCTTTAAACTCTTCGATTTTCAGTGCATCGTGGCAGGTAGTAATCCTCAGCCGTTGTAAATAAACAGTCTGCTCAGATAGGAGAATGGGCATGACTCCACCAATGGCAAGGAGCCACATGGCTAAAGACACAACCAGGGCATTCTGTTGGCTGCGCCAGGTGAGAGACTTCATGGGATAAACCACAGCCAGTAAGCGGTCCACACTCATACACATCACAAGCAGAACAGAACAGTACATGTTGCAGTAGAAGGCAAAAGTTACTATGCGGCACATTGCAGGTCCATATCCCCAGTTATTGCCATTGAAATGGTAAGAAATCTTAAAGGGAAGGAGAAGGACAAACAGCAAGTCGGCAACTGCTAGATTCAGCATGTATATCGCTGCTGGCTTCTTCGGACGAATTTTCAAGATGAACATGATGACTGCAATGGCATTCAAGGGACAGCTGATGATGAACACCAGTGTATAAACAGTAGGGATAAGAATGGTCGTCAGAGGTCCAGTGAGGTATTGTGTGGCTTCTTTTGATGTCGACATGTTGGTGTTGCCATCTGCATTTTGAACAATTGTGTTTGTGAAGACTGGGAAACCTTTGGGAACCAACTCTGACATGGAAAGATCAAATCAACAAATTAAGTTAAAGAGGAGCCTCTTTTGAGGTAGGCAGCAGAAAAGATTAATATTATAACAGAAGTAAATACTAGCTTATTTGCTATGACTTTTTCAAATGTAAAGTTTACATACAGTGCCAGTGGACATTTCTTAGCCTACACAAACTTAATGAGCTTTTTTTTATTTTTGCTCTGTAGATATCAGTACACAGGAATGTCTTTACAGAGTCCTTATAATACTGACAATAATGTTTGAAGCAGTGGCAGTTAGCAAAATTCATGTACAGAAGATGCACTATGATGACGTTTTTGATAGCTGTGGAGCTGTTAGTTCAACTGACAAGGTACTGCCCAGTTACCTACCTTGGTGATGTCTGTTGTAATTAATATAATATCTTTAAATATACTTTAAGTAAAAGACATACTGTGTATATAGTATAATATTAGTATTACATCAAGAAAACATCTAATATGTTCAAACAATATTTTGTCATGTTAATAAAAGGGTTCCTGCTATATAGTGCACTGTATAATCCATCCATAATACTAAACTGCTTTTCCATACAGATGATCAAGGAGCCTAATCTGCCAAACACAGGGCGCAAGGCGACACTGCATTATGGACAATGGACAGTTCATCACAAGGCACACACGTAAACACACATAGGGACAATTTATAGACACAAATTAAACTAGCCACCACATTTTTAGAACAAAGCAGGATAAAGAAACACTAGCAGAAATCCCACATGGACATGTGAAAACATACAAATTCCACAAGAAGGTACATCAGGCTATTATTGAACCTAAGCCCCAAAGGATGTGAGGAAGCCATACCACTGTTGTGTTCTATATCCAATCCCTGATCCAATATCCAATAATAAGTATTTATGCCTCTTATGAATACACAATTTAATAAATTGCTTCTTTGCATATATTACAAAAAGTATGGAACATTTTCTTTATTATAAAAAGAAACACTGTCACTATGTCTTCAATCTCTAACTTCCATCTTCCAAGGTGATTGTGTCTAGATGCCTAGATCCCACTCTTCCACTACATACAGCAAGGCCCTCTCACTTCCGTATGAAGTGTGCACGAAAGTAAACTATTTAGTGACTAGTGAGTCAGAGTTTTTGGCTGAAGTATCTAACCTGGCCTTTCCCTTCCAAACGAACTGCTTTAACCAGATGCTTTAACAAGTGCTGACATGCCCAGCAGTGGCAGAATGGCTGATATGTCCCAGTCTGAGTATGAAAGTAGGCTGCAGCTTCATCTCTAAACTTCACTTAGTTACTTTCTAGCAATGTGAAGGACCTAGAAGAGTGAAGATAGTCCTTCACGGACCTTTACTAATCAATTTGTCATTCCTAATGTGAAAAACTACCTAAGAGCACTGTATTTTGCTGTGGTCTTTCTGTAGTTTCTATTTATCTATTTGTTGGCAGTTCAACAGTGTTGTCGGGTTAAAGCAAAACTTTAGCTCTCTTCTGACATCCATCTGCCACTATATGTAATATCTAATATATATGCAAACACAATTAACAGCTAGAGTCGCTGTCCAAGCAGACAAAGTGACATCATCTTTTTCAGGGGGACTCCTCCATAAATAAGGTGGTGTTCCCAAGTTGTTACCAGGGACACAAGTATAGATGAAACTTGATCTGATGAAAAGGCCTTACTACTAACCATCCTCTTTCAGTGTTGTATCATCTGCTGTCATCTGCTTCCACTCCCACTTGTACTGCTGTAGGACCCATTGACTGACTCTTTCACTTCTTGGTCTGGATCTCTGTCCCCAGCTCACTCTCAATTCCCAGACAAGGACTAGTAACCATCAGGAGATTGTGGATGAACAGAGACTGACTCCAAGTCTCCCAGTCTCTCTCCTGTGCTGTGAAGTCTGGTGATATACTCTCTACCTCTGACCCAGGAGAGCCTGGAATATCTCCCCACTTCAGAGCTGTCTTCACCTCTTAGGTCAGTCACATGGGGAGACCACCAGCATGCTCTCCTCCTCTGGGTCAAAAGTTAGGATGCCCACTCTCTCATGGCTTTGAACAATTACACATTTTTCTCAGAGAAGCTTTCTGGTGGTCTCACCAGAGCTTGAGGCTGCCACACCTCTTCAGGGATGCTGCAAAATCTTCAGGTGTTCTGCTGCCTTCTGACTGGCCAGGATGCACACAGTTACTGCAGGGGGTTATGCCTTCTTGCATGCCTCACTGCTACAGTTACAGTATACCAAGCTCTGTTACTGATGGGCAGTTCAGCCAGTCTGGAGGAAAGTTAGTCCCACATGGGACTCACCCACATCACCACATGTGAAGTCTGACTTCTCCCAGTTCTTCCAACTTGGCTCCTCTGTCCAGCTGACTAGACTCTGTATCTCATGTGGGCATCTCTGTCTCCAGGACTTAATGGTAGGTACTGTACACCTCTCCTAACTGATCTGGCATTTTCCACTTCCAGGAAGCTTCCAGACATCACTTCTGATTGCTTGCCACTCTTTAAACCCAAGCAGTGAGGTCTACTTCTCTCTTGATATACAGTCTTCTCAATGTGAACATCATTGTCACCACCTAAAAGTCCACTACAGTATATATTAGTCTACTCAAGTCAGTCTGGTAAATTTCTAAAGGTGTGCAATTTCATCCAATACATCACTGAGGGAGCAGTTCCTCATTTGCTGAGGTTGCAGGCTTCCGTTTCACTATTTATATCTCCCAATTTTCCATAGATTATCCATTTTAGTATTTTGTTCCATTAAAACTGCTCAGGTAAATGGTCCTGACAGGAACATTTTTCCTAAGACTTACTTTCCTTATCTATTAATACAGTATAAAGCATATGCACAAATACTGTTATAGCAATGGCAATGTGTACATTGCTTTGTACAAATAATGTACCAAAAGAGTCCCTATAAAATCTGGCAACATTTCAGATTCACTTCCATGATAATACCTTGATTCCTACTCCACGGCATATTATATTATATATTACTTGTCCACTTTTTAGTTTTACATTAGTTTTACATAGCTGTGTTGCAGATGATCAGGATTAAAATCAATAATGCGTTAAGTACTTTTGTCTGGCTTTTTCGCCCACGACAAAAGTGTATACACTGTACTTCATCATATGAGGAGTCTACGGTACTAACTTCTACTTGTGCTCTTTCCAGCATTACTTAGCCAGATCTATTAAGTCTTTTAACCAAAACAATCAAAAGCTGGAATTGCTTTTGATACATTGTTGGTTCCTATTATGCGATGTGTTTTAATGCCTGTTTATATGCTTTCAATTTCAGTATGGAAATAACTCTACTTGTACTTCTATTGGAAGATAGCAGGATATGGTGAGCTACTGTAGTATTGTATTGATAACCTGAACCAAGCAATAAATGCACCATATGAACCTATGTGACTTCACTCACAGAATTGGTTTCTTTGCCTATTATTTCTTAATTTAGTTTTGCAATGTATTTTAGATATATTTGGGATATATTATTGCATCTGTTACATTATTTTATTATTAGTCTGCTCAGCATATACATATCCAGGGAAGATTATAATATATACAAAGTTGGCACTTTATGTAAGCACAAGAAAAGCTACCACGCAAGTAAAATAAAAGAACGATCTCACAGTTTAGCTACAAAGATGGTACTGCCACCCACATGCTCGGCAAAACAATACACAAATGTAAGAACTAAAAAATAACAGACAGCATGTACTGTGTACAAAGTAGAAATGTAATCACCCTATTGGTATGTTTTCAATGTTCAATGTTCAATGTTCAATAGGAGAACTGTAAACCATTAGTGTAACACAAAGCAGTCGTTGGGGATATAACTGAGTTCACAGACACTGTCTAAACAAATGAACTGATGCTGTTAGGTGGGCAGGGACTGAGCAGGTCCAGTTTCAGTGGGTAGTTTCTTCCAACGCTGAGGAGCAAGGAAGGACAATGAATGGGCTCCGATGTGGGTGAATGGAGTTTGAGTACATTAGAGATGATGCCGAGCGAGCTGGAGAGGGTTTAAGGAAAGAGGAGGGACAGAAAACAGGCCATTTCAAAGTGACAGACGAGATTTTGTTTGTTCTTGCCTACCACTCGTTCTTTGCCCCAGTTGTGCTAGTTCTTTACGACTGTAGCTCAGATTCAGATGTACTGCATATCAAGGTATCCAGCAGAGAGAGTGAGGAAATGGGGTGAGAAAACCAGGAATAGAAAGGACAGATAGACAGGCAGATAGTGCTGACTAGGAAGCAGGACAAGGGGGAATTTACCACAGCGCAGACCAGTCTTTGCTCAGAATCGTTAATAACCAAGGTGGCGGATTTAGCAAATATTTACTCAAGGAGAAGAAATGACATGTGCACAGCAGTGAAGACACGTGTTGGGAATAGGAGAGGAAGCAGCTGAGAGTGACACTGACGTTCTTGGCAGAGGAGGGGGATAGGGTGGTGGTAGAGTGAAGAGGAAAAGAGATCAGCAAAGGGGAGGCAGAGGAAGGAAAGGAGCGGAAGTCAGATTTTGAGTGGTTTCATTTGGGATGTGAGGGATTCCAGGTGGAAATGGCTAAGAGACAGGAAGAGATATATAAATAGACATCCCAGAGTCCCAAGTATCCCAGAGGAAAGAGAGGAAGAACTGAGCATAAAAATGAATTGAAGAGCTGAAGGAGGTGAGAGGAGTCTATGAGCAAGTGTAGAGAGTGGAAATAGCAGGGAGCCCACTGTGGTAGAGGCCTGTCTACATGTTTTGGGGATCCATGTTGGGGCACATAAAGACCAGTGAGTAAATTTTGAATCCAATGTAGGACATCTAGGAGTTCCAGTGACTTCAATCCTTCAAAGCAATGGACAAGTAGAGTGCATCCTCCTCACTTTTTAGCTCATCGGTGTGCAAGCTTGTATGCTGGTTATCTGGTTGAGTAATCTTGGGCGTAACCCTGGAGCACTGCAGGCCTGTAGACATGCCTCATAAGTGCATTGAAAGTAATGTGTTGAGAAATAAAAGCTTTGTTCCAGACCACATGATTCAAATGGAGTGAGATAAAAAGGCAATTGTGAATACATTTTGAGACTGGAACTTGCTCCTCCTAGATGAAGTACAGCCGAGCATTTTGCACCCATCAGAAGCAAGATCACTGCCTAGGGACTGGCCTTAAATGTGCAGGAAAAGATCTCTGAAGTACTTTATAGCTCGCAAATAAGGGCTTGTCAGAGCTGCACCCTAACCAACAAGCTCACTATATTGTCCATTGCAAAGAGTGGGGAGCAGAAAGAACTGAACTCCGGCTCTTCTGGTTCAGTGTGTGGTGGGGGAGCTGGAGAAGCAAAAGCAGGATTCTGCATCACTGCTCTTAGATGTAAAAGGATGTCATAGCCCCATTGACTAACCAGATTTAGTTGTTGTATGAGCACAATGAAGCAACCATAAAGGAGCAGTGGGCTAATGGTGCAATAAGAACAGATACAATATTTGTGCAGACTCGTGCAAAAATTTGTATAACCTGGAATGCTGTAAATTATGGGTAAGACTGATCTTTTTGTATTCAGATGAGGGGCTAGTGGTTAGTGGTTAGTGCTGCTATGTCACAGCTCTTGACTTCTGTATTTGTGTCTGAGCTGCCTGTCTGTGTAGACGTTGTATGTACTCCCAACAATCATGTGATTTTTCACCAGGTGCTCTGGTTTTCACCCATAGTCTATTATGATGCGGTCTAGGCCGATTGACAAGTCTAAACTGTAATGTGTGTGGGTGCCCTACTTTGGATCCTGCTTGACAAGGGCTCCAGGATATAAAGATGCAAAACAATGCCAAGACACAATGCTTTTCTCCCACAATATTTACAGACGGCATCATTTGTTTTTTCCAAGGTGAGCTGCCTCTAATTTTATGCCAAACATAAGATTGTTTCAGTAACTTTACAGTAAATGGCAAGTTTTAGTCACCTCTTCTTGTGGTTCACCCTCAACAAAGCCTTCTCACTTGAAATCCTGTTGTAAAATTCACATTGAAGTGAATGAGTGAATGGTGGTTTTCTATACTTTATATCCTGGGGATGCCAGTGTGTATTCAAGACATTCAACTGTTGGTTTTGGATTTACAGTATGTTTGCATTGCAAGCCACTTGTTTCAATATGCTTACATCATCTTCCTGGAAAGGTTGTAACTCTACCAGTTTCCTTATATTTCTTAAAATATAAGCACTACAGTAGAAACTTGCAGATTAATCATTCTGAGAATTCTTTTATAGCCTTCTTCCAATTTGTGGAAGTCAATGATCATTTCCCTGCAGTCTTTGAACAGCTCATTGTCCTCAGCCATGAAGATGATCCTACTATTAAAATATTTTTTACTTCCTTTCACATCCCAGTGAAACATGAAACCTTTAGAAGTTTCTACATAGTTGACGACCCATCCATTGCACTTTCAAAGAGCAGAACGAGTTTTTGATTAGCTTTTGTTGAATTTTATTTAAAGTAATACTTAAAGATGTAAATAAATGTGATTCTCTTTTTTTTCTAGAGTTCAGCTAATTGTTTTTTCAGGGCAAATATGATTTTGTTTGATAGTCAATTGAAAATAAAACTGATGGGCACTGTATAGAATTTGAAATTAAAATTGTATATATACAGTATATGCAACAACTCCAAAACGTTAAGGCTTTTAAACACAAGAAAAACGGTTGTGACGACAGACACTCAGTTATATTAATAATTTACTACTGTTAAAATATTAAAACAGTGTTTTAGTTTAAAATAGAAATTTAATAACTCATGCAAGTAATTTTAGTTTGTTAACATAAACTTTGTAAAATAGTACTCACCCTTGTTACTTTCAGTTGTAGCATTATGTGTGATACACGTTGGAAAAAAGGTCGTTGTTTGGAAATCCATGACAGTGGTCATTTTATCAGTCCCCGACAAAAATAAGACGTGAATAAAGAGGCGTCGTTTATAAATAGTCCAGTGGTGAAAATGTAAGAAATAAACCTACCAGCACTATATACTGTATGCTGTAATCTACAAACTGTGCAGCTTCGTAGTGAAGTGTCTTCGCGGACGCTTCGGTTCTCTTAAAAAATTGTGTCGGCTGTAAAACACCCACAGTGCATAAAACAGTGATGTCAGTGTAGAATCTTGAATCAGACTATGATATACGTGACAAATGATATTGCAACTACGAATCTCTAGGAGATAAGAATCAAATTACCAACAAAAGGGGATTTCAATGTATGCAGGGAAATATTAAAGTAATTGCCCTCTCGTTCTCAGATGTTTAAACTCCTTCTTGTTAGCAATCAAACACACTTCTAAAGCCTCACAGATATAATTTATGTCAGTTGTATTTTAAGGTACGTTTCTAGCACTGCGCTAATCAGGGAGGTTCCTTAAATAACCCCCGACTTCATAGGAAAGACACTTTATTTTTTTTCTGCTCATACAGTAAATATTTGCATGGGGTTTGTAATCAATACTGACCTGTTACTAACGTACAGTACGAGTTGCAAAGATACGGTGGTTGCTGAAAATATAGCTTATATAAATATAAGTGGACTTAAGGAAAAAGCAAATGTTCGTTGTGTAAATGTATCGATACGTTGGATTTGCTACGTGTGTCTTTTATCAAGAGTTTTCTAGTCACAAATAAGGGTCCCAATTCTTAGTCATGAGAACATCAAAAACGAGAGGAGTCCGTTTATCCCATCTAGCCCTTTTGGTTATAAAAAAACAGGGCGTTGACTACAGACGCACGGCAGGTTAGTTTAGTCAGCTCTTACACAGCAAGTCAGCAAGTTGAGGACTGTATAATCTTCTGTGTGGCGAAGTTATTAATAAATAAAAATCAAAAAGACACAAGGCCATCCAGAAATTTCTGGAGAGCGTATTTACAGGTTTGTGATCCTTTCTAGTGCTCTCTCAAGATCATCAATCAACACTTCATTGGAGTTAAGGTCAGGGCACTGGTGAAAAGCATGTTTACTTTCAGGTTTACTCTGTTTTTAGAGGCGTTATGTTCATCCATTACTTAAGTGCTGCAGGTGGTTGGGGCGTTACATGATATAGGTTTCCATGTGTTGCAACACCTTATATCATAACAGGATTATAAAAATAGTTTGACTTCTCTTTTAAGTAATTTCCTCCTGCTGCCATGGCCACATTCATTTCCATGGTTATCATTTTTTCTGTAACTACAGGTTGCAGTCTGCACATCATAGGACTTCTTTGACCTTCCAGTCTCAAGAAGGTTTTTGATTTACCAGTGTGAAATAGGATATATAATGAAAACACAAGGTTCATCCATAAAGGGCAAGTATTAGTAAAAGCAAAACAAGATTTCCTCATTCATATTCTTGTAATACACAAGCATAATACACAATGTGATCTAAAGAAGAAGAAATTGTCTCTAGTTTAATCTAAATTTATTAGAAGTTGTTTGTTTCTAAATTCAAAAATGTATATTTTTGCTTTATTACATACCCACCCATTCTAGAATTTTCTATTTTGTCAACATGTCATGGCCTTTTCCGACACACTTAGCAGAACTAAATTAATTGCATACGGCTGCTTGGCGAATCTGTAGGCTGCTGCGGAAATTGGCCTTTGTGTCTATGTGTAGCCTAAATGGACTGGCATCCCATCCTGGATTGGAATACATGAAGCAGATTTTCATCTCTCGACCACCTTTTCATTTCCCCCATACCCCTTCTCTTTCTTTATTTTCTTCCCTGTCTCATTTCTTTGCCTCCTCTTCCTGCTTTGTCCATTTGAGCTCCCCCCTAACCTCTCCAGACTACTACTGTATGTGATATGCAAATGTGAGAGCTTTTAACATTTTCCTTCCCACATTTTATTATCAATGATCAATTTGAAAGTTTTTCAAACTTTAAATAAATACATACACATGTACCTGTAAATGTGCAAGACAGCTAGTGGAAGCAGGGATTTATTTTTCTGGAAACTAATAAACAACACTTACTACATGAATCTGCAAATTGTTTTTTATTGTTTTAAACAATTTAATTTTTCTGTTAAATGATTTATACATAGGAATCTTGCAGAGCTCTCGAAACCACTGTTATCTGAGTAAAGCATTACAGGAGTACATCTTACACAATTCTCCATATGCAATTGTATTCTTTACGGTATAGCAGAATATACAATTCATGAGGCAAACACTGGTATATTACATGCTGAAAAGAGAAGAAAGAAAACACAACGTTTCGGCCGTGTAGCCTTCTTCAGGTGTGAGAAAGACAGGGCAGTAAGCAAAGGTAATGTAGCGGGAGAAGAAAAGCTGGGAGAGAGGAGGAGCGAGAGGCGGGAGCAGGGGACAGAAAGAGAGGCCAATCAGGAGGTGTGAAGTCGGGATAGGTGAAGAGAGGTGTGAAATGAAACCTACAACGAATAGAGAGAATTTAGAAGAAAAGTAGCCTGTCATTAAGAGAAGGGGGAAGGGCGAAATAACATTATGACCTAAGTAATGCCAGCCACACGCTCAGATTTAAAAAAAATATTGTAAATGAACAGAACCATGAAACTGAGGTTTTTACTAATTCCAGAAGGAGACTTGGGCTCAATAATAACCTGTTATCTGGATCATTCAACACAAAATGAAAGTCAAATCAGAGATAATGAAAGTTTTGGGACCAAATTTTTAATTATTTAAAATTTTAATTTGGAAATATTTACCAAAGCCCTCTATTAAGCCCTCTACAAAAATGAAGCAGATCACATTTCTTGTTATGGTAAATAAACACATTACAAATCCATTTGGAAGTCCAGTATTGATTACATTCTATACTTAATATCCATTACTTACACATCATTCTCATTTATAATTAATATTACCATATGTATGGTGAAATTGCATTAAAAGAGACAAGCCCTGTATTTGGAAAGCACAACTCCTTTCACAACATTTGACATTTATAATTATTTACATCAATATGGCTTATAATTTAATTATAATACACCGGAATAAAAGGAGAATATTTCAATTTATCCTTGAAACCATTTACCATGTTTTGGGTGTATCATATTTCTATCAACAAATCCTATCAAGCCGAGGTGTTCAAACAATCACTATCTTATGCTGATCAACCTTTATTTTAAGGTTTTCATTTCACTGCTCCAGGTTCTTTCGGATTGTGTGCTGCTGGTCGTCTGTAGATTACTCTTACACTGCAGGAGACTATGGACTTTCTTCTGGTATTGTGAAGACCCAAAGTAGTAAATTACAGGGTCCAGACAGCAGCTCACACTGCCAATACACATGGAGAGAAGAAAGGCCATGTAGAACTTATCACTGTATCCAGTGGCAAACTGAGCATAGTGAATGAGCAAGACAATGTTAGTTGGCAGGAAACAAACAACAAAAACAGTGAAAACAGTAATGGCCATGAAAATTGCTCTGGACTTCTTGGTTCTGTTGGCTGCATTGGAAGCCTTGAGGCACCGAATGATACGGACGTAACAAACAGTGATACAAATCAACGGTATGAAGAAAAAAATGGAGCAGAAAATTGGAAAGAAGTAAAGGTAGTAACCCTTAAGCTCTTCAAGTTTCAGCACATCATGGCAGGTAATAATGCCCAGTTCCAATACACTGACAGTCTGCTCAGATAGGAGAATGGGCATGACTCCGCCAATGGCCAGCAGCCACATGGTGCAACACACAATCATGGCATTCTTCCGTCTGCGCCAAGTGAGAGACTTCATGGGATAAACCACAGCCAGTAAGCGGTCCACACTTATACACATCACAAGCAGAACAGAGCAGTACATGTTGCAGTAGAAGGCAAAAGTTACTATGCGGCACATTGCAGGTCCATATCCCCAGTTATTGCCATTGAAATGGTAAGAAATCTTAAAGGGAAGGAGAAGGACAAACAGCAAGTCGGCAACTGCCAGATTCAGCATGTATATCGCTGCTGGCTTCTTCGGACGAATTTTCAAGATGAACATGAAGATTGCAATGGAATTCAGGGGACAGCTGATGATGAACACCAGTGTATAAACAGTAGGGATAAGAATGGTTGTCAGAGGTCCAGTAAGATATTCCTTGGCCTCCTTTGTTATGTTCCCACATGTTGTATTATCAACAGGGCTGAAAATCAATGGAAAACTTCGAACTTGGGTCCCTGAAATGGAAAAATACAATTAATGGATTAGTTCAAATTAATTAAAGTAATAAAATGTATTCATTGTCATTACCACTTTAGGAGGCAGGGGTAATGATAATGATGATGAACAAAACTAAGCATTAATAAAAAGCAATTGTCACGAATGTCGGAAGGGACGAACCCATATGCATAACAGCGGAATGGGGGATTAGCCCGGACTCAGCAGTTCAGGAGTCGAATAGAAACTAGGGCTGGGCGATAATTCGATAACGATAATTATCGCAATATAATTTTCCTCGATATAATTTTAACAAAAGTTCGATAAATGTTCGATATATATGTTTATGCTTTGCACATGATATGCGCATGCGCACAAAATACTGCACGAGTGCGCGTGCGTGTTGCAGACCGGGCAGCTAATGTGGTGTTGTTTACCCACACGGTGGTGGCTGACAGGATTGTAGTTAGAGTGGAGAAATGAGTGACACTGAAGCAAATGTAGCGCTGCCAACGACCAGTTCGAAGGACGGTGACATCGTCGACAGAAAAGGTCATTCAACTTCGGTAATTTGGAGATATTTTGGCTTTTTACGATAAGACATAAAACAGAGCACTTTAAACTTTGCAGTCTTTCTGAGCCATCTTCTATGTGTGTTTTATCACACTGCAGTATTTAATTTTTCTATTAAGATATTTATTTTGTAAATTTTACTCATGCATATTTTGACATAAAAAAGACTTGAATACTCTCTACCTCAGATTTGTTTCTGCTGTTTGGCAAGTGTTTGTTGTGTTCTTAAAATAAAGAGTTGTTTAATTTACCAATTAACTGTCTGGTTTCTTCGTTACCACATTTATCGTGGTAATTATCGATATCGACTGATATGAAAATATTTATCGTGATAATGTTTTTGGCCATATCGCCCAGCCCTACTAGAAACCAAAGCCCTCAGGCAGCGTACTCAGGGTCTCAGGACATCCGAACATCAATGCTGAGCGAAGGTGAATCAGTGACCCGGAAATATATAGCCCCAGAAAGAGAGACACCAAAAGGACAGCAAAGCACCGGAAGCTAGGGACAGGACAGAGTAGGAGCGCCCTCTGGCTGCAGAAACATCTTCATGTTAGTTAAGAGATTTGCAAATGCTCAGGTTGCTCAGTGACAACTTTTTTCTTTTTAATTAATTTTTTTCATTTGCTTTTGAAAACACGACTGTTTAAGCAAATTACATTATTGATCCCGCATCACGGTACTGCTATAGTTTTCAAGTTCGTAATGTATAAAAAGTAAAATCAGAACAGTAAAAAAGAACTACTGTATATGTGAGTTTCCTATCTTATGAAATAATTAAATAAACTTCACAACATGGGAAGCACTGCAAGACAGATCATTTTACCTACACATTTGAACTGCGTGACATGAAATATAATGAAGGGAGAGAAGCGTAGAGAATAAAATGAATTAATCTGTCAATATTCTTGAAACTGAGTGAAATGTTACTGGGTGGCATGGTGTACTGTATATATTCATTATATATCTAAGACTAATAAAAAGGAGTCTCATTCTATATTCAAGCGCAACCAGTAGGTTCCTTCACTGTCAATTTTGCATAGAACACATGTGTTCAGAGGGGTGGCAGGGTGGAAAAGTGGTTAGCATTGTCTCCTCGCAGAGCTGGGACCCTGGGTTCATTTCCTGACCTGGGGTACCATCTGAGTGGATTCTATATGTTCTGCCCATGTTTGTGTGAGTTTCCTCTGTTCTCCGGTTTCTGATATACTGTACTGATAGGATTGTTGCCTTCTGAGAAAAAATGTCCCTGGTGTGTGCGTGTATCTGCGTGTTACTCTCCTGTGACCCTGAATTGGGTGAAGGGGCTAGAAAATGGAAGGATGGATGATCAAATGTTTAGCAAGTCATCAAAAGACGAAGAGAACATCTGCACACTCACAGCTTTCACATATTCAATGCTGACCATCCACTGTCCTGCTGCAATCACTGTACTCCACACCAAAGAAGGACAACAGCCATCTCCACAGTCAGAGCTGTATAAGTGCATAGAACTATTTGCATTTCAAACAATGATTATCAACTACTGCAAGCTTCCAGCTACACAACTTGGATTACAGGTCTTGCAGAAATCCCATCCTAATATTTTCAGTAAAAGCAATGAAGCAACAAATCCATGACCATTATAAAGTAGTTAGGAGGAGCTACTGGATGTCTACCGTCTTAATCATGCTCATCAAGTAGCAGCTTAATGTAGTTATACATTTGTGCAATTAAGTAAATGGTTTATCAGGTCTTTTCAGTCAACAGATCTTATGCTCATTGCATCTATCTGGCTCTTTCAGTTGCGAACCTAGGTTTCAGGCTTGGGAAGGCAGGGACAATCTTATTTTTGGAGTGCAACAAGAGCCCTCTTACAGTTTGCTGGTGTGGTCATCTGAAAAGGAAGATCTAGCAGAAGGAACGAATTGCTGGATAGTGAGACATTGGTGGGTAAAATTTCAAAAACTGTTAGAAGCTCTTGCAAAAATGTACTTAATTCTTTTCAGGAAGACACAGTTTAGGGACGTACATCACAGAATGGACACTGATTTTCCAACATACAGTTTATGGCTCTTAACCATTTTGTCTGTGGCCACAAGGCAACCATTATACTGCCTGGAGAAGGGGTTACACCACTACATTCTAAGTGTCAGGACACTTAAACATTAATGTCTTGAAATTAATGATCTGTTCGCACACTATCATGCACAGGCTGCATTCATAGTCCTGCATTATCCTAAATAACCTGTGCTCACTGTCCTGAATATGCTTAGGACTGGACAGATATTCAAGTAATTACCTCCCAGAGGGAACCTGGATGCAAAGGCAACACGAAAGGAAGAGGAAGAGGAGGGAGGAGGATGGAATTCAAAACACTTAGACGTGTGTGTTCGTGGTTAGGGATTAAATAGGAAGGAGAAAATTGAATCACAGAGGAAGGGGTTGAGCACACAGGGAACCAATAGGTAGAACGGGAGGATCCTTATGCGTAGCCTTGAATCCTGCAGAATGTAGAGTAGCGCAGGGACAATATCCAAAACACATAATCCAGGGGCTTGGTTGATTGGAGAAGCAATAAGTGCAGTAACCAGGGAAATCGGAGAAAGACAATCCAAAAAACAAAATCCAAAGAGCGTGGTCAAAAAAGGCAGGAGCAAAGATTAGGAACCAAGAGGTCAGTCAAAAAGGTTGAAACACACACAAGAGAATACTACAGGAAGCTTCTCAATAGTGAGCCTGGGTTGGTGCATGAGGGAACTTTAAATACTGAAGGGAGAGGGACATGGTTGGATAATTAGTCCAGGAGTGAGAATTTGTGGAATCTGGTGCATGTGAGAATGTGATGGGTTCAGTTTAGGAATGAGATTGTGAAACAGTGGGTTTGGGAATGTAACGGTGTTTGAGAGAGAGTGTGCTGGGCATGACACATAATGTATAAGCCTAGTAATGAGTAACACCAAAGAAATATACCCTCTATTTTATAATGTTCTTACAAACCACTTCATCATACTGCAGGCGTCTCCTTTGCTTGAGATGGACTATCTACTTTTAAACACTTTGGGAAAATGTCAAGTTTTGTTTCTTTCAAGGAAAAGAGAAGAAGTTTCATTTCATGAGTTTCAGAGAACCGTGTAGGACTGGGTCATTTGGTGGGCAAGTAATTTGAGAAAGTTACAGATTTGTATTAACTTCACAAGGAGAGAGAAAGGTTGACTTTTGGGAATGAGGCTACCATTAATTGCAGATTATAATAACCTGTCTTCAGTAATACAGAAGAAAGTTATACATGGTAGTATAGTTTACAGGGTGGTGGAGTTGGAGTCTACAACGATAGCTGGGGGGAGGGGTGAGCAGTCAAGTTCAAATGATCTTCAGCTGTCTTAAATCGAAGTAATTTCCTAATTTTCCGTCCATCCATTATCTAACCACTTTATCTAATACTGGGTTGCAGGGTAGCCAGAGCCTACACTGGCAAACAATGGGCACAAAGCAGTTTACACCTCAGATGGGACACCAGTCCATTGCAGGGCACACACAGACACAGACACGAACACGAACACACTCACACCAGGGCCAGCTTTCCCAGAAGCCAGTAAACCTACAGTATGTCTTTGAACTGTGGGAGGAAACCGAGCACCCAGAGCATGGGGACTGAATACAAACTCCACACAGATATTCCATCCCAGGTCTGGAATTGAACCCACTGCCCCAGCACTGCAGGGCAGCAATGTTAACCACTGCACCTCCATGAAGCCCTTTCCTCAGTTTAAAAAAATAATACTCTGTGGAAGTCTTTTTCTCCTTTGTATAAGTCTTCTGCATTCCTGCCGTACTGTATGTACCTGTAATCTCTTCCTTTGCAGCTATCTCTTGGTTCAAACCTCTCTCTGCTTGAGGGTCCCAGTTTCCTCCTTCTACAGCAAACAGGTTGGCCCTCAGTCAAATTTACTATTGTATAAGGAAACACTCAATACACTTTTTTCAGTAAGTGTAATGCTTAGATGTTGCTATGCTTGGCAACATTTGAATTAGTAAAGAAGATTTGAGAAAGCAATGACACAGCAATGCATTTTACTTATTATTAGGCTTTGTTTTTCAGATTCAAAATGACTTGCTTTTTCTCAGAAGGGAAAAAACTATTGGAATCTGAAGTCTTTGTAATATTAAAGATAATTATAATGATATTTATATTATTTTTCAATTATTATTATAAATATTTACCTGTTATATTGCTTTCGGCTCATGCTTTAATTACTGTAGATTTGACTTTTTTTTACCAAACACTATCTCTAAGTATAAAAAAAATTAGAAGGTATTTTCATTGTATGCATATATTATATGTTACTGAAGCCACATAACAGTGCACAACAGCAGCCAAAAAGGCGCTCAGGCCACTTTATGAGTGAAAATGTTGAAAACTGATAAAGAAGAGCTGATAAACGTATTGCAATTTTACTTGTATTCATACTTTGTTGAATTTTATTTTCAGTTTTTATCAAGCATGTTCAGACAAGTCTAAGGCATTTAGATGTCTGTTTCTGAGCTCATTTGAGTAAATTCATATTTACATTGTGTCAACTATAGTTGTTAACTACACTGTACAACATACAGTATGTGAAGAAGAAGCATTTCATTTCCCGTTTCAGTCTACAAGTACTAATTTAGCATATATAAATATAGGCATATGCGATTTGTACAATCCATTTGTTTAATAAAATATGCACGGGAAAGTACTGATTAAATAACAAAAAAATGTTTAAAAAGTTTTCTCACCTTTCAATTGCTGTTCAGTTTTGCCAGAAAGTGTTACAAAAATTAAAAGAAAGATTACTGTATTGAAGCCCATGGTCGTTGTGTTTGCAGTCCTTCTGTTACGTAGTTCTTTGGAAAAGGAAATTATGAAGCCTACACGAGTAATCAACAAAATTATAGCGCGGAGATACTGAAACGCCCTACATCTCTTGCCAGTGCGCTCTGCGAGCTGTCAGTATTACAGTTTCCTTGTATTTATAGCATTACGCAGTGCTGGTTTCTACCTCTGGGATACAAACTGAATTACACGTAGGAAAATAAATGACCATCAATAATGAATAGACCTCAATAGACCGATTTCGTCAAAGTTTCCCATTAAATAGAGTATACAGAACAGTATAGAAAGACCATATGAAAGAAAAAAAGACTTAATTATTCACCTGTGTTCAAATCAGCTGAGAGTAGTAGAAGTTACAGTTAGTAACCACAGTACATATATTCACGTATACAGTAATATTGTAACAATATGCATATTATTAAATATTAATACACAGTACCTTCCAGGGTACTGAGATATTTGATAGAAAGACTAGTTTCTTGAAAAACATAGGTAGAAACAAAATCAGAAAAAAGGAGAAAAAATCATGTTCTAAGTTATGAAGGTTTATCTTGGCTATGATAATTTTTCTGTGGTTGTAAACTTTAGGTTTGGTGTTTCATTAAATATATTGAATTCCGGACCTGGGGTGCTATCTTCATGGGGTTTGTATTTTCTTCCTGTGTTCAAGTACGTTTCATCGGGGTGCCCCAGTTTCTCCCCTCAGTCAAAAAACATTCTACAAGGTTAATTGGGTTCTGGGAAAATTAACCTAGGTGTGAGGTGTGTCTGTGCCAATGTACAGTATGTCCATCTGCCCTGTGATGGACCGGCGTCCAGTCCAAGGTGTATCTCACCTTGCACCTGTTGCTTATATTATTATTATTATTATTATTATTATTATTATTATTAAAATGAGTGGAAGGACGGATACATGTATCATAACCGATTCCTGAGGATAATCAATATTGCCCCTTTCAGCTTTACTATTTCCTTGTTATGCCATAGTTTCTTTTGAGTCCATGTTACCATTAATTTGCTATACAGTACCTATTGATTGGGGTCTGCACTTAACTGTGAAAAACATTGCCTTAATTGCAATTGCTTTCACACAACATCTCCCCTTTTGAGAGATGAATATCATTTTATCTCCTGCCATTAAGCTCTTTCTTGGACATATTTAAAGTGAAGTAATGAATTTCGGTAATGCATGAAGGCACTCCAGAGAGATTCTAAAAGCAGTAGAATGGGAAATGTTGCCCAAAACTAAAACTTTGGGTTTTTAATGTGTTGCATAATGCTATGTCTAAAAACCCCCCACACTAATGGGAAAGGTCCATTTAAGCAGCAAAAACATTATTCAAATTATTTAATTAAAATGAAAAAAAAATAGAATGACATTTACAAGAATAGGTTGAAACTTGTAGCTTGATGTTGATGAAAGAAATCAAATCTTTGTACTGACTGATCATGTAGGTTTAGGTTGCATTAATTTTGGGCGGATGACGAACTTTTATCATAAACAAAATTTTGTGAAAATCCAGTTCCATTATTTATTCAGTCAGGGTTATTTATTGATTATATAGTTCATGGTCACATTTTCCAAACTGTGCTTTCTTGCACATTGTGCTTTGTTGACTGATTTGTCAGAGTTCCTCAGAATTGAAAGTTATAGGAAAATAAATCATAGACTAAGTAAAAGAACTGTATTCGTATTCTCTGCTTTCTGAGTGGGTAAAGAAGGAAGTGTCTTTTCCTTTTACACTTTTTTTTCCTAGAGATTCATAGTCTCTGAATCATAGTGAACATCATAGTAAATGTCAGAAGGTTATCCTCCTGTAAAAAACAGGATATTCTGATATTCTACTTACCATATCAATGTGCACTTAAATAGCTACAGTACAAGTTGTTTAGAAGCATGGTTTGTACATTCCTAAGTGTCAGTAGGTGGGTATATCTAAAGTACTTGTTATTTTTCTTCTCACATCTATCAAACTATTAACACAAAATTTAAGCTCTATCAGTCTGCATGTGTGATGATTGTTGTTGGCATACCGAAATACAGACAGAAAATCTATCTTGTAGGTTTGAGTAGTAAAGAATGGTAGTAATATAAATAATTGTATTGTTAAAACTCTGTACATGCTGCTAGTGCTGAATATTTACCAGCTTGTAGAAATGCCTTTCTTTCTTGTGATATCTCTGTGATCAGCCCACTTTGCTTTGTTTTTCGGTGTTAGTAAGCTCCATTGTGGTTTTTCGTGTTTTTGTTCTATTTGTTTATATGCTGAGAATCTCAAATATCATTCAGTGCAACTTCAT
Source organism: Atractosteus spatula (assembly GCF_055471065.1). NCBI lineage: Eukaryota > Metazoa > Chordata > Actinopteri > Semionotiformes > Lepisosteidae > Atractosteus > Atractosteus spatula. The sequence continues at coordinate 31,522,731 of NC_142708.1, read as the reverse complement.
AAGTTACAAAAGATAGATACAGCTACAATAAGGAGAGATATTGAGCCAATATATTTTGATGCATTGCACCCATTGTAGAATCTTTGAACACAATAACACAGGGACACGCTAACTAATGATACACCATGGACAAAATAAACCTTGAGTGCCGTGTTCTCTCCTGATTTAGGTTTCATGTAAGAGTAATGACTTAAAGGATCCCAGCAGAGTAAAGAATGAACTGGAGAGACCTGGCCCAGGCTAAACTGGCAGATGCAGGAGATGTAGAAGAAGTTTAGCAACAAGCATTGTAAGAACAAGTAGGTTGCAGTGGTGATGATGAGGAGATCCTCAAAAGGTACAGCATGAGTCAGGGTTGTGTGAAAAACCTCATTACCTGGTTGTGAGACAGCGAACAGCATGTAAAAGCTGCTTCCAAAAGCAAAGGACAAGGAAGACACCAGTACGTGAAACATACTATTTATATATCGTATACAGAGCCTTGTAAATGTATGAGTTAGAAATTATTTACTATATACACATTTTTTAAAGAGAATATGCATCCATCCATTTTTTAACCACTTTATCCAATACAAAGCTGGTGGAGAGCCAGAGCCTATTCCAGCAAGCAGCAGGCGCAAGGCAGGATGCACTCTGGACAGGACACCAGTCCTTCACAGGGCACACATTAACACCTTGGGTCAATTTTCCCAGAAGCCAATTAGCCAATTACCCTACCAGTCCTCTTTGGACTGTGGGAGGAAACTGGAGCATCCAGAGGAAGCCTATGCAAACATGAGGAGAACATATTGTCACATTGCATAGTTTAGGACCCTCTGCAGATGGTATAATCTGGAAGTGACTGGAAAAAGACTTCTAGGGAAACACAGCAGGAGCAGGACAGGAAGACAGAAAGGGAGGCGTGACGGCTGTGATCTCGTGCTCAGGGGGTGTGGTGTAGGCGAACAAGTCCAGTGGGAATCCAAAAGGGAAAAACAGGGCGCAATCCAAAATCCAGGTAGCCGGGAAATCCAATCTGAGACAGACAAGATTAAAACCTGAACAGGATCTGGAACAGGGTCAGGGAACCAGGAGGATGAAAACATTAACAAGGCCAGGCGCTCCGAGCCCTGGACTCAGCAGGTCTGGACACCGATCAGAAGCCTAAGCCCTCAAACTGTGGACGTAGGGCGACTTGATGCTAGGCGGGCCTCCGGGCATCCGTCTTCCAATGCAGAGCCCGCCATAGTGGGAGCACCCGCCTTAAATAAAGACGGACAAATCAGGGGGCAAGCAGGTGCATGAAATCAACTAAAATACGAAAGAGCCGGAGTGCCCTTAAGAGGAGGGATTACTATCATGACACATGGATTCAACGCAGATAACACCTCAGGTTCAGAATTGTACCCAGGGCTGCAGTGCTCTGAGACAGCCCAAAAACCATATTTCAGTTTATGAAGTGTTTTCTAATCCTAGGTTAGTGTGAATATAATGAGTTTGTACCTCAAACAGGAATCTAGATTATTGATACAAATTAGCAAGTGCACTGGTGCCAATACAGGTGCCTGAAATACTCCATTTTAATTAGGTAACCTTAATCTGTAGTCTTTTGGAAACCATCTTCTTACTGTCCATTAAGCAATTCTTAATCCAGGTACAAGTACAGTATATGCATTGCTTTAAGTGCCTGCTGCCTGCAAGATGAAAATCAATCGTATGTGAAGAAAAGCCTTCTGAAAATCTAAATATTCAAAGCCTTATTCCTGTTTGTAAGCATTACTGTTGTCATTGTTTAAAGAATTCCAGCAAATTAGATACAAAACACCTACAGTACCTCTTTTACCTCTTGACTGTCCCGTACAATATTACTGCCGTACAGATGACCCTCTACTGGAGTTCTAATTGTCACCTACATGGCCTTGCTTGTGATAGAAGTAAGACTATACTGTAGGTCTATAATTACATGGTTTGGTTTTGTCACCATTTTTATGGATATGCACTATTTTAGCAATTTTACAGTTTGTGGTTTGCAGTTTTGCCAAAAAAAAGTATTATTTTTTCCTTACTTGAAAGTCAAATTAAAATTTCCAAGTGTTCTATTGTATTTATTTTAGACTCTGTTTTAATATGTAGAGTTTCTCTTTCTATCTTCTATTCTATTCTCTCTCCCCCCGTCTTTGTTATGTTAGATGTTGTCTTTGCTTTCATCTGTTTCCTACTGTATGCTGGTGTGGAGGGTCTTCTGTGGTTTCCTGTGTTACCTTGTGTCTTCTTTACTGACCTTTTCCTGTCTCCTCCATGTTCTCACCAGCTGCTGTGTGATCCAGTTCTCCACTAGAGACAGAATAGAACCTATGTGCTGGGATTTTGTAGTCTCATTGATTGCTTCAACATATAAATAAGGAAGAAACAAAGACAATGTATTTCAGGACACAGAAGTGATTTTATTTCATACACTGCTAGAGTTTTCTGCTCTGTTATCTTCCCTGGTGTTGAAACTCCAGTTGAACAGGTCCCAGGGCTAAATGCAGTGCAATTCCACTTGTTTTACCATACAAATAGTGACAATTTAATACAGCTAAGATGAATACTGAGGGGAAATGGACTTTTAGAAAGCTTGGATTTTACTACTAACAGCTTTTAGATTTCACATTTTACCTTCTTCTGTTTCTTCTTCTTCTTTACCATCATCTATTTTCCTTCTGAACCCAAAATTCAAATCTTTTGAGTGCCCCAGAGAACAAAGAGCTGCCTGAGTTCAGGTACAAGGGTATTCTGTTGATGCCTTGTGTACGTTATGGAGATATAAATAGTCCAGCATTTTGACTTATCTTCGCTCTCTTGAGAAGGTGATGGCCAATTTCCAGGAGAAGGGGAAATGTCATGGATCCTCTTCAGAGCTGCCTCACTGAGTGATAAGGTATATCTCTTCTTCAGAGATACGCTCTGGGCTGCACACTCTCACCGTATTGTGAATCTTGATTATTTTCATTTTAGTGGTACAATCTATGGGTAATAATTGTTTTGAAGTTGAGCCACCATCAGACTGAAACCACCAACATTAGAATTATTGGTTAGAATGGTGGCTGGTTAGAATTGGTTCATCTCAGTACTTTTGCTACTGCTTTGGTACCGTATGTTTTTTTTTCCCCAAACCGTCAAGGTCTTTTAAATTAAAATTAGGTCGAAATGAAGGATGCTGATCTCGTCCAGGTTTTGGCAAAAGACGACATACAACTAGAATGCTGCTCAAACAGGCAGGCTACAAGTAAACTGAGTCAGAAGAGCTCAGCACAGACCTGTCTGCCTGTTAGTGATCTCCCATACCTTCAAAACGTGTGTTCTCTTTCAGTTTGATGTGTGATCCACTGAAAAAAGGTTCACCATCCTGAAATCAATAAATGTAGTATTTGTTTATTTATTTAATGCTCGAAAGCAAATATCCATTTTATTTAAAGTGTGAGAGATGTTGTGTTTCATAACATTAAGAACCACTACTTTTTTTAAATGAGATTTGAGAAAAGTCTACAAAATCTTTAATGCAGTATTTTACAAACTGCTGTAGAATGTAATGTTGTAATACAATACAAACAACATTAAGATTGTTAAAGTGTTCACTGCACAATTTTTCAAGTAACGTCAAAAACCTAATTACACAAATCAAATGAACAGTCTTACTTGCATTTACTGCAAGTATTTTCTCTCTCAGCACCATTAGAAGAATCAGATTAACAGCAACTATTCACTAGCTTTAATGTATAAAATTGAATAAAATGGAAAAGGATTTTTCCCTTTGTGAATAAACTTATTGTAGTAATGATTTCATAAGGAGTTAGTAAATTTAGTGTAGATGTACATTTTCAAGATGAAAAAATGAATGACATTTAACAGGTAATGTACAGTAATACTGCTAAAATGTGCAAGGTCATATTGAAACCAAAACACTTACATTAAATTACAGTTACGCAAAGCATATTATAATGTTCAAACTGATAACATAAAACTTTTTATCATCTATAATAGTAAACAGTTAAGCAAGACATTAAGAGAGCTTTAACCTTCATCAAGCTCTAATCTCTGGCAAATGAAATAATGTGGTCTTGACGAAAATATTGTGTATCACTGAATGCCTTTGTGGACAGAGGTACTGTTCATTTAGAAAAATCAAAAAAGTGCTCATTTACTAAAAAAAAATCTTTTTAGGTCTTTATAAAGAAATAGAAAAGAAAATACTCTGTAATGAAATAACCGTTTTAAGGAATTCCTAATCTTCTATATTGATGATGTTGATGATGATAATGATATTATATGGGGTGGGTGTCACGATCAGGTTCTTTCCGGGCCCTATGTGGACGACACGATCCAGAATTGTGAAGACACAAGGGAAAAAATAGTCATGCAGGAGAAGGATCAGGAGACAGGGGGTGTGTCTGAGGAGTGCAGGTGTCCAGAGGGAGTGAATCCAGGGCGAACAATCCAAGGGTAAATCCAGAGGGGGAATCCAAGACGGGAGGTTTAGTCCAAGACCAGGGGATCCATCCGAAGTTAAAACCAGAACCGGGTCGGGACCAGCAGGGCAGGGAATCAGGAACAAGGAACTAAAACCATAACGGAGCCAGACGCAGCAGGACCCCGGGCTCTCACGAAATGGGATTCAATGAGAAGCCTCGGGCAAACGCCTGCGTCTAGCTTTAAAGGTGGAACTAAAGAGGGGTTGGAATAAGGAACAGGTGTGGGTAATGGGACAGAACGAGGAAGGGCTGGAGCGCCCTTAAGAGGAGAAGTAACGATCGTAACAGTGGGTGATACAGTACCATTGCACAAGTGCACATTTCTTCTGGGGTTTGTGAAATGTCTTGTTTATTCTGATAATATGCAACAAATCTCATCTCCCTTTGTTTCCATGGCAGCCACTTGGCAGCTTGAGGTGCAAGACCAGGCTCAAAAATGACACCAAGATTCCTGATGCAAGTACTGGTTTAAAAACCTTCAATAGTAAAAGTAGACCTGACACAGATGCAGAGTTAATATGAACATCAAACAGTGATTGCAGTATGAACGTTCAGAAGTAGAAACAAATGCTGCATCCATTTTTAATATCTAAGTATGACAAAGCAGATAGTTCATATAAATAGATCAAATCTAGTTGTGCAATTATTAATTTGGGTGCTAATGGCATTGAAATTAAAACCAATACAATATCAATGAAGACTTGAATCCGAGGGTCCATATCCATCCATCCATCTGGCTGATTTTTAAGAGTAAGGAATTATTATTATTATTATTACTGCTACTATTATAGCATGGCCAGGTCCAGAATTGAACACAGGGCCCACAGAGCAATGGTAACCACTGTGTCACCACGCTGCTGCCTTCCAATGGTAACATATACAGTAGCTACTAAAACAAAAAGGACCAAGACCCAAGCCCTGCGGGACACTAGGTGTGACCCACTTTTTCAAGGAGAAGCAATGCCTCAATTGAATAAATTGTTTTTAAGCTGTTTTTTAATAACTAAAATGTTGAAAGCAGTTTTGGTTAAACCAATAAATCTCTCTAATCACAGTGGTTCTCAAACTGTGGTACGCGTACCGGCAGTGGTACGTGGAGTGCCGCCAAGTGGTACGCCAAATGACCCTGGAACTGTGTCGTGTGCGCAGAAAAATAGGGACGGGTTTTCATATTTTGTATTTTAATACGTGTCGAATACGCAGCCTACGTACTACGATACAGTGCGCGTTAATAGTTCAGTGGACACAAGAGATACTCTGTAATTCTATACCACTCTATAGGAATGCCTGCTACAGATGCAAATGACCAATTGTATTTAAAAAAAGCTACTGTATCTCCAGCAAATAGGGAGAAAGGAGAATGTGCGTGATTTTGGAACAATGCTAACGTTGTAAACACAGGAATGCATAGAAATACGTGTTACGAACGCAGGTAATCTTCTGAGCACACGAATGCGTGATAACAGAAAAATATTTCAGAACTGTTCTAATTTGAGAAAAATACACCGAGCGTCTCTGTGTTTCGCTCCCATGCGCATGAAATAAAAACTTTAAATAAATACGGAAATAAAAACGGAAACGCGGAAAAATGCAAGCTTGCGGATTGCTAAAGCAGGTAAGCTACACTATTTTTGAAGAACCTTATTTACCGTTGGCAAAAGAGCTGACACGTATTATGTGTAGAGAAAAAGATGCTAAACAGCTCGACCTGCTGCCCCCCTCCCCCTGAAAGACACAGTCATTCATAGAATTATTGAAATGAAGGATTATATCAAAAGTACACTGATAGAGCGCGTTAAGATGAGCAGATGTTTTTCACTGCAATTAGATGAGTCTGTAGTCGATTTGGCCAATTTGCTCGTTTACGTTAGATACGAGTTTGAGGGCATGTCCCATGAAGACTTTCTGTTCTGTAAACTGCTACCAACAGGAACTACAGGAGAGCACATATTTCAGCTTCTGAATGAATTTATCGAAGAGAATGGCCTCGACTGGATAAAATGCGTCGGAGTTTGTACAGACGGTGCTAGAGCAATGACAAGCCGACATAACGGTGTAGTTGCACGAATTAGATTGGTTGCTCCAGAAATTAATGTACGCATTACAACATCCACCGCGAGATCTTTGCCGTCAAGAAAATGCCTGACGATTTAATATGTTAGACTCCGTTGTGAATTGTATCAAGGCTCGAAAAATTAATTCACATCTGCTTTGCTCAACTAAACAGGCTCACCCCTCTCACTGAAATGGTGCTTTTTTATTAGTTGTTGTTAATGTTTTTTTTCTGTAAAACACTTTGAGAAGCCACCTTTAAAGGCGCTATATCAACTTAAGTTTATTATTATAATATTTATTATATGTATGTGTGAGTGTGTGCACGCGCGCTCATGTTGGTCATTGAGAATTTCTGGGGTTCCTATGAGAAGATGACTTGTAGGTGGTACTTGGATGCTTTGGTTGGATTAGGGGTGGTACTTGGTCCAAAAAGTTTGAGAACCACTGCTCTAATCTATTCAGCATGATGGTATGGACATTAGAAATCACAGTAAACCATTAATGGTCTCGAGCTGTTTCAGTGCTATGCATTGGTTTGAACCCAGACTGAAATGACTCATACTGCTCATTTGCAGATAAGCACAGTCCAAAGACATACTTGGTTAGTTGGCTTCTGGGAAAATCTTTAAACTGTACAGCCTGTCCTAGAATCTTTAAATTCTACGAATCTACAATTAATTTTATAAACTAGATATTGGATGGTAACAACTGTGTTTGAGTTGTTAAAGTTGTTAACGTTTAAGTTCTTAATTGCAAGAGACATTAATTTAGGCTTAACCTTCATCAAGCTCTAATCTCTGGCAAATGAAATAATGTGGTCTTGGTGAACTTATTGAGTATCACTGAATGCCTTTGTGGACAGAGGTACTTTAAATTTAGAAAATTAAAAAGTACTCATTTACAAAAAAAAAATCTTTTTAGGTCTTTATAAATAAACAGAAAAGAAAATACTCTCTAATGAACTAACCGTTTTAAGGAATTCCTAATCTTCTATATTGATGATGTTGTTGATGATGATGATATTATATGCGGTGGGTGATACCATTGCACAAGTGCACATTTCTTCTGGGGTTTGTGAAATGTCTTGTTCATGCTGATAATATGCAACAAATCTTTAATTTCCTTTTGTTCCCATTGCAGCCACTTGTTTTCTGTTGATCTGTTGATCACTGGTGTGTTAGCACTTTATTGTACTTTATAGCCTCAGGAGTTTAAGGGACTGTAATGATCTACTGTAGGACACAATGTGACACTAAAACTTACTGGGAAAAAAGCAGTTAAGAGCTGCAGTGGTTTTTATCAATGATATCATTTCATTGTTTAATTTCGGTAATTTAAATAAATTTCAGTTGGATGTAAAAACTGCACTATAGGTTGAGATGGTGACATCACATGATGCCCCCAAACAACAGCATGTTAAATTTTTAATGTGCTGCACAACAATATTTCCATGACTGCCAGTTCACAATCATTAAATGACAAAAGACATTTTGTCTGGAGCCTTCATTGTAAAGAATGCTTTAACGAATTCAGCAAAATCCATTGCTTAGTTATATTTTCTTTGGATACTTTCATTTTAGAGTGTTATGATCCCTGCCTCCCGGCAACGGAAGAGGCAGAAGAAGGCATAGCCTTACTCCATCAGTTTACCTATCAGTTTTCTTATTCACCACCACACCCCCGTCTCATCCTGTACTTAAACACCTGTCTTTCCCTACCTCCTTGCTCAGTATTGGTTTACCTTTCGAGCTTCCTAGTTGCGCTACTCCTTCTTCTGCCTTGTGTCCTTCTTGGTTTTCGGTTTACGGTTTGTCCCCCTTTTGACGACGGTTTTTCGGATCACGGCTTGTCTTCGGTACTCACGCTCTGTTTTGGATCTCTGGCTTCCCCTGGACTATCGGATTGCTCTATTGTCTACGGTTTCGGATCACGCTTTGGCTTCGGTAACTCGTTCCCTTTTGGATCTCTGGCTTCCCCTGGACTCTCGGCTCGTTTCTCCGACTACGGCTTTCTTTGGATCACGGCTAGGCTTTATCAGCTCCTGCAAGTGGGCTCATTCTCTGGTTTCGGTTTCTCTTACCGAATCCGTAACAAGAGTTTGAGAAAAATGCTCTGAGGATGTCTATTTATGGAAGTAACAATCATATTCTTGAAAATATTTTGGAAATTTATTTTAATCTCCCTATCAGTCATAACAATAGCAACAATAATAATAACCTTTATTTTATCAACTGTAGCACATTTAAAGTTGGCTTCTCAAAGCACTTACTGTATGTTTTATAAAAACATACTGTTGTAAAGAGTGTACCGTTCTGATGAAAACTGAAAAAAACAAATGAGAAATTTTCTAAAAAAATTGTTTTTAAACATTGAAATAAATGTTTAAAAACATTGGAAACTATTGCTTATCTCCTAAGTAAAATCAAAAATGGGAGAATTCAGAGATCTGGGATTCATTTCTAAACTTTCTAGGGAATCATAGGGGTAACATCTAGAGTGAAGGGGAGTAAAGGCTTAAATTAAGGGAACTACTTTATGAAAGGTAATACATTTTAAGCCTTTTATATAACGTGTATTTATGTTAAAAAACGAACACTTACAGTACAGTATGTGACTTGTGTTTTGAATCACTGCCATTGTATGAGCTATTTGTAAGTATGCAAACTGTCTGGATGTTTTATCACATTCTTCCTTTTTATTGGTGTTTTCTTTTTTTGTTGTTTGTACATAGTTCATATTTTCTCATTTCATATTTGATATGGAAAAACCCATAAAAATGTTTTAAAACGTTTTTTAAACATAATCAAGCTGTGATTTCATTTGTATGACTGGCCAGAGCCACAGACAGGACCAACTTCGGCTGTTGGAGAGTGGCAGACTCAGCGGGTTTGAAGGACATAGAAGGGAGCAAGGTGTCTTTCCGGTGTTCCTGGTTTCTCAAATGGTGGGAAGTCCCGGGGGGGGGGTTCTGAAGAGGATACTGTTTGGGTGTTTTTCTCACGCTACCCTTCTTCCCACGCTTCCCCCAAACTTTTTGGTGGAACAGCCCAGATCCCAGAAAATAACAAAAAGTGAGTCTTTAGAACGGAATGTGACAGGAATATGTGATTGGCAGCATTTTAGCATACCATGGAAAAAACATGGAAAAGTTTGTTTCTTTTCTACAAAATATAAACTCATGTTCTGACCCTTTCCGCCTAGGAGGGAAAGAGATCTATGTATGGCTTCTTTTGAGCCATAAATTGTGAGACCCATGCCATTTTTTACACAGCTTGCCCCCAAAGCCACCCCCCCCCCCCCTCCTACAGTGAAGGCTTGTATTTGTACTCTACACTGTATGTATCCATACAATGCTGAAGCCATATGAAAAAGATGGGTGATAGACAAGGAGACACAATTCTGTTAAATCAGGCTTGCCTCCTCGATTACAGCATTTTACACATAATAATAATTAAAAATAATTGCTTACACTTATATAGCGCTTTTCTGGATACTCCATTCAAAGCGCTTTACAGGTAATAGGGACTCCCCTCCACCACCACCAATGTGCAGCATCCACCTGGATGATGCGACAGCAGCCACAGTGCTCCAGAACACTCACAACACATCAGCTCTCAGTGGGGAGGAGAGCAGAGTAATGAAGCCAATTCATAGATGGGGATTATTAGGAAGCCGTCATTGGTAAGGGCCAATGGGAAATTTGGCCAGGACACCGGGGTTACACCCCTACTCTTTTCGAGAAACACTCTGGGATTTTTAATGACCACAGAGAGTCAGGACCTCAGTTTTACGTCTCATTTGAAAGAACGGCGCCTGTTTACAGTATAGTGTCCCTGTCACTATACTGGGGCATTAGACCCACATGGACCACAGGGTGAGTGCCCCCTGCTGGCCCCACTAACACCTCTTCCAGCAACAGCCTTAGTTTTTCCCAGGAGGTCTTTCATCCAGGTACAGGCCAGGCTCACACCTGCTTAGCTTCAGTGGGTTGCCAGTTGTTAGTTGTTAGTGATATGGCTGCTGGCTCATAAAATTGTATGAACTTCCAATCAGGAAGAGGTCCCAGAGAACTAGAAACTAGGTGGAATGATACAGTATTCCTCTGTCGAAGTACAATAATTCATCTACAATGTGTTGAGTGCATTGCGAACAACCTTCCTTTATTTCAGCTGTATTATGTACGTCAGTTTGTACTTAACCTAGTTCTGTGTATGCTATAGCAACAGGGGTATTCAACTTTATTTCACAATAGCCCTCTTCAAAACTTAATCAACTGCTCCACCTCCTGGTTAAATTTTGAGCAGTGATAAAAAGGCAATGCTGATGTTCAGAACTTATTAATTTAGTGCTTATTATTGTTTAGTGCTTATTATTGTTTAATTTATCACATTGATATCAATGTCAAACAAAATACCCTTATTTTAATAAACATTTTTCTCAAGTTAAACATTTCGAATGAAGCCTCAAATGACATTAACTTCTATATCTTCTTAAAAAATTCATCTATGGTAAGTAAAGGCTTGCTGCATCAAAAGGAGTGAGGGTGTTACCCCAGTGTCCTGGAGAAATTTCCCCTCGCCTTTACCTATCATGGCCTCCTAATAATCTCTGTCTATGAATTGGCTTCTTCACTCTTTTCTCCTCTCCACTAATAGCTGATGTGTGGTGAGCGTACTGGTGCACTATGGCTGCCGTCGCATCATCCAGGTGGGGCTACACATTGGTGGTGGTGGAGGGGAGTCCCCATTACCTGGCTGCCGTCGCATCATCCAGGTGGGGCTACACATTGGTGGTGGTGGAGGGGTGTCCCCATTACCTGTAGAGCCCTTTGAGTAAAGTGTCCAGAAAAGAGCCATATACTTTAAGTGTAAGGCATTAATTATTACAAGCTTGAGATGCAAGACCAGGCTCATAAGTGACACCAAGATTCCTGATGCAAGTACTGGTTTAAAAACCTTCAATAGTAAAATTAGACCTGACACAGATGCAGAGTTAATACGAACTCTGTTCAGAAGTAGACGTTCAGAAGAAGAAATAAATGCTGCATCCATTTTTAATATCTAAGTATGACAAAGCAGATAGTTCATATAAATAGATCAAATCTAGTTGTGCAATTATTAATTTGGGTGCTAATGGCATTGAAATTAAAACCAATACAATATCAATGAAGACTTGAATCCGAGGGTCCATATCCATCCATCCATCTGGCTGATTTTTAAGAGTAAGGAATTATTATTATTATTATTACTGCTACTATTATAGCATGGCCAGGTCCAGAATTGAACACAGGGCCCACAGAGCAATGGTAACCACTGTGTCACCACGCTGCTGCCTTCCAATGGTAACATATACAGTAGCTACTAAAACAAAAAGGACCAAGACCCAAGCCCTGCGGGACACTAGGTGTGACCCACTTTTTCAAGGAGAAGCAATGCCTCAATTGAATAAATTGTTTTTAAGCTGTTTTTTAATAACTAAAATGTTGAAAGCAGTTTTGGTTAAACCAATAAATCTCTCTAATCACAGTGGTTCTCAAACTGTGGTACGTGTACCGGCAGTGGTACGTGGAGTGCCGCCAAGTGGTACGCCAAATGACCCTGGAACTGTGTCGTGTGCGCAGAAAAATAGGGACGGGTTTTCATATTTTGTATTTTAATACGTGTCGAATACGCAGCCTACGTACTACGATACAGTGCGCGTTAATAGTTCAGTGGACACAAGAGATACTCTGTAATTCTATACCACTCTATAGGAATGCCTGCTACAGATGCAAATGACCAATTGTATTTAAAAAAAGCTACTGTATCTCCAGCAAATAGGGAGAAAGGAGAATGTGCGTGATTTTGGAACAATGCTAACGTTGTAAACACAGGAATGCATAGAAATACGTGCTACGAACGCAGGTAATCTTCTGAGCACACGAATGCGTGATAACAGAAAAATATTTCAGAACTGTTCTAATTTGAGAAAAATACACCGAGCGTCTCTGTGTTTCGCTCCCATGCGCATGAAATAAAAACTTTAAATAAATACGGAAATAAAAACGGAAACGCGGAAAAATGCAAGCTTGCGGATTGCTAAAGCAGGTGAGCTACACTATTTTTGAAGAACCTTATTTACCGTTGGCAAAAGAGCTGACACGTATTATGTGTAGAGAAAAAGATGCTAAACAGCTCGACCTGCTGCCCCCCTCCCCCTGAAAGACACAGTCATTCATAGAATTATTGAAATGAAGGATTATATCAAAAGTACACTGATAGAGCGCGTTAAGATGAGCAGATGTTTTTCACTGCAATTAGATGAGTCTGTAGTCGATTTGGCCAATTTGCTCGTTTACGTTAGATACGAGTTTGAGGGCATGTCCCATGAAGACTTTCTGTTCTGTAAACTGCTACCAACAGGAACTACAGGAGAGCACATATTTCAGCTTCTGAATGAATTTATCGAAGAGAATGGCCTCGACTGGATAAAATGCGTCGGAGTTTGTACAGACGGTGCTAGAGCAATGACAAGCCGACATAACGGTGTAGTTGCACGAATTAGATTGGTTGCTCCAGAAATTAATGTACGCATTACAACATCCACCGCGAGATCTTTGCCGTCAAGAAAATGCCTGACGATTTAATATGTTAGACTCCGTTGTGAATTGTATCAAGGCTCGAAAAATTAATTCACATCTGCTTTGCTCAACTAAACAGGCTCACCCCTCTCACTGAAATGGTGCTTTTTTATTAGTTGTTGTTAATGTTTTTTTTCTGTAAAACACTTTGAGAAGCCACCTTTAAAGGCGCTATATCAACTTAAGTTTATTATTATAATATTTATTATATGTATGTGTGAGTGTGTGCACGCGCGCTCATGTTGGTCATTGAGAATTTCTGGGGTTCCTATGAGAAGATGACTTGTAGGTGGTACTTGGATGCTTTGGTTGGATTAGGGGTGGTACTTGGTCCAAAAAGTTTGAGAACCACTGCTCTAATCTATTCAGCATGATGGTATGGACATTAGAAATCACAGTAAACCATTAATGGTCTCGAGCTGTTTCAGTGCTATGCATTGGTTTGAACCCAGACTGAAATGACTCATACTGCTCATTTGCAGATAAGCACAGTCCAAAGACATACTTGGTTAGTTGGCTTCTGGGAAAATCTTTAAACTGTACAGCCTGTCCTAGAATCTTTAAATTCTACGAATCTACAATTAATTTTATAAACTAGATATTGGATGGTTACAACTGTGTTTGAGTTGTTAAAGTTGTTAACGTTTAAGTTCTTAATTGCAAGAGACATTAATTTAGGCTTAACCTTCATCAAGCTCTAATCTCTGGCAAATGAAATAATGTGGTCTTGGCGAACTTATTGAGTATCACTGAATGCCTTTGTGGACAGAGGTACTTTAAATTTAGAAAATTAAAAAGTACTCATTTACAAAAAAAAAATCTTTTAAGGTCTTTATAAATAAACAGAAAAGAAAATACTCTCTAATGAACTAACCGTTTTAAGGAATTCCTAATCTTCTATATTGATGATGTTGTTGATGATGATGATATTATATGCGGTGGGTGATACCATTGCACAAGTGCACATTTCTTCTGGGGTTTGTGAAATGTCTTGTTCATGCTGATAATATGCAACAAATCTTTAATCTCCCTTTGTTCCCATGGCAGCCACTTGTTTTCTGTTGATCTGTTGATCACTGGTGTGTTAGCACTTTATTGTACTTTATAGCCTCAGGAGTTTAAGGGACTGTAATGATCTACTGTAGGACACAATGTGACACTAAAACTTACTGGGAAAAAAGCAGTTAAGAGCTGCAGTGGTTTTTATCAATGATATCATTTCATTGTTTAATTTCGGTAATTTAAATAAATTTCAGTTGGATGTAAAAACCGCACTATAGGTTGAGATGGTGACATCACATGATGCCCCCAAACAACAGCATGTTAAATTTTTAATGTGCTGCACAACAATATTTCCATGACTGCCAGTTCACAATCATTAAATGACAAAAGACATTTTGTCTGGAGCCTTCATTGTAAAGAATGCTTTAACGAATTCAGCAAAATCCATTGCTTAGTTATATTTTCTTTGGATACTTTCATTTTAGAGTGTTATGATCCCTGCCTCCCGGCAACGGAAGAGGCAGAAGAAGGCATAGCCTTACTCCATCAGTTTACCTATCAGTTTTCTTATTCACCACCACACCCCCGTCTCATCCTGTACTTAAACACCTGTCTTTCCCTACCTCCTTGCTCAGTATTGGTTTACCTTTCGAGCTTCCTAGTTGCGCTACTCCTTCTTCTGCCTTGTGTCCTTCTTGGTTTTCGGTTTACGGTTTGTCCCCCTTTTGACGACGGTTTTTCGGATCACGGCTTGTCTTCGGTACTCACGCTCTGTTTTGGATCTCTGGCTTCCCCTGGACTATCGGATTGCTCTATTGTCTACGGTTTCGGATCACGCTTTGGCTTCGGTAACTCGTTCCCTTTTGGATCTCTGGCTTCCCCTGGACTCTCGGCTCGTTTCTCCGACTACGGCTTTCTTTGGATCACGGCTAGGCTTTATCAGCTCCTGCAAGTGGGCTCATTCTCTGGTTTCGGTTTCTCTTACCGAATCCGTAACAAGAGTTTGAGAAAAATGCTCTGAGGATGTCTATTTATGGAAGTAACAATCATATTCTTGAAAATATTTTGGAAATTTATTTTAATCTCCCTATCAGTCATAACAATAGCAACAATAATAATAACCTTTATTTTATCAACTGTAGCACATTTAAAGTTGGCTTCTCAAAGCACTTACTGTATGTTTTATAAAAACATACTGTTGTAAAGAGTGTACCGTTCTGATGAAAACTGAAAAAAACAAATGAGAAATTTTCTAAAAAAATTGTTTTTAAACATTGAAATAAATGTTTAAAAACATTGGAAACTATTGCTTATCTCCTAAGTAAAATCAAAAATGGGAGAATTCAGAGATCTGGGATTCATTTCTAAACTTTCTAGGGAATCATAGGGGTAACATCTAGAGTGAAGGGGAGTAAAGGCTTAAATTAAGGGAACTACTTTATGAAAGGTAATACATTTTAAGCCTTTTATATAACGTGTATTTATGTTAAAAAACGAACACTTACAGTACAGTATGTGACTTGTGTTTTGAATCACTGCCATTGTATGAGCTATTTGTAAGTATGCAAACTGTCTGGATGTTTTATCACATTCTTCCTTTTTATTGGTGTTTTCTTTTTTTGTTGTTTGTACATAGTTCATATTTTCTCATTTCATATTTGATATGGAAAAACCCATAAAAATGTTTTAAAACGTTTTTTAAACATAATCAAGCTGTGATTTCATTTGTATGACTGGCCAGAGCCACAGACAGGACCAACTTCGGCTGTTGGAGAGTGGCAGACTCAGCGGGTTTGAAGGACATAGAAGGGAGCAAGGTGTCTTTCCGGTGTTCCTGGTTTCTCAAATGGTGGGAAGTCCCGGGGGGGGGGTTCTGAAGAGGATACTGTTTGGGTGTTTTTCTCACGCTACCCTTCTTCCCACGCTTCCCCCAAACTTTTTGGTGGAACAGCCCAGATCCCAGAAAATAACAAAAAGTGAGTCTTTAGAACGGAATGTGACAGGAATATGTGATTGGCAGCATTTTAGCATACCATGGAAAAAACATGGAAAAGTTTGTTTCTTTTCTACAAAATATAAACTCATGTTCTGACCCTTTCCGCCTAGGAGGGAAAGAGATCTATGTATGGCTTCTTTTGAGCCATAAATTGTGAGACCCATGCCATTTTTTACACAGCTTGCCCCCAAAGCCACCCCCCCCCCCCCCCCTCCTACAGTGAAGGCTTGTATTTGTACTCTACACTGTATGTATCCATACAATGCTGAAGCCATATGAAAAAGATGGGTGATAGACAAGGAGACACAATTCTGTTAAATCAGGCTTGCCTCCTCGATTACAGCATTTTACACATAATAATAATTAAAAATAATTGCTTACACTTATATAGCGCTTTTCTGGATACTCCATTCAAAGCGCTTTACAGGTAATAGGGACTCCCCTCCACCACCACCAATGTGCAGCATCCACCTGGATGATGCGACAGCAGCCACAGTGCTCCAGAACACTCACAACACATCAGCTCTCAGTGGGGAGGAGAGCAGAGTAATGAAGCCAATTCATAGATGGGGATTATTAGGAAGCCGTCATTGGTAAGGGCCAATGGGAAATTTGGCCAGGACACCGGGGTTACACCCCTACTCTTTTCGAGAAACACTCTGGGATTTTTAATGACCACAGAGAGTCAGGACCTCAGTTTTACGTCTCATTTGAAAGAACGGCGCCTGTTTACAGTATAGTGTCCCTGTCACTATACTGGGGCATTAGACCCACATGGACCACAGGGTGAGTGCCCCCTGCTGGCCCCACTAACACCTCTTCCAGCAACAGCCTTAGTTTTTCCCAGGAGGTCTTTCATCCAGGTTCAGGCCAGGCTCACACCTGCTTAGCTTCAGTGGGTTGCCAGTTGTTAGTTGTTAGTGATATGGCTGCTGGCTCATAAAATTGTATGAACTTCCAATCAGGAAGAGGTCCCAGAGAACTAGAAACTAGGTGGAATGATACAGTATTCCTCTGTCGAAGTACAATAATTCATCTACAATGTGTTGAGTGCATTGCGAACAACCTTCCTTTATTTCAGCTGTATTATGTACGTCAGTTTGTACTTAACCTAGTTCTGTGTATGCTATAGCAACAGGGGTATTCAACTTTATTTCACAATAGCCCTCTTCAAAACTTAATCAACTGCTCCACCTCCTGGTTAAATTTTGAGCAGTGATAAAAAGGCAATGCTGATGTTCAGAACTTATTAATTTAGTGCTTATTATTGTTTAGTGCTTATTATTGTTTAATTTATCACATTGATATCAATGTCAAACAAAATACCCTTATTTTAATAAACATTTTTCTCAAGTTAAACATTTCGAATGAAGCCTCAAATGACATTAACTTCTATATCTTCTTAAAAAATTCATCTATGGTAAGTAAAGGCTTGCTGCATCAAAAGGAGTGAGGGTGTTACCCCAGTGTCCTGGAGAAATTTCCCCTCGCCTTTACCTATCATGGCCTCCTAATAATCTCTGTCTATGAATTGGCTTCTTCACTCTTTTCTCCTCTCCACTAATAGCTGATGTGTGGTGAGCGTACTGGTGCACTATGGCTGCCGTCGCATCATCCAGGTGGGGCTACACATTGGTGGTGGTGGAGGGGAGTCCCCATTACCTGGCTGCCGTCGCATCATCCAGGTGGGGCTACACATTGGTGGTGGTGGAGGGGTGTCCCCATTACCTGTAGAGCCCTTTGAGTAAAGTGTCCAGAAAAGAGCCATATACTTTAAGTGTAAGGCATTAATTATTACAAGCTTGAGATGCAAGACCAGGCTCATAAGTGACACCAAGATTCCTGATGCAAGTACTGGTTTAAAAACCTTCAATAGTAAAATTAGACCTGACACAGATGCAGAGTTAATACGAACTCTGTTCAGAAGTAGACGTTCAGAAGAAGAAATAAATGCTGCATCCATTTTTAATATCTAAGTATGACAAAGCAGATAGTTCATATAAATAGATCAAATCTAGTTGTGCAATTATTAATTTGGGTGCTAATGGCATTGAAATTAAAACCAATACAATATCAATGAAGACTTGAATCCGAGGGTCCATATCCATCCATCCATCTGGCTGATTTTTAAGAGTAAGGAATTATTATTATTATTATTACTGCTACTATTATAGCATGGCCAGGTCCAGAATTGAACACAGGGCCCACAGAGCAATGGTAACCACTGTGTCACCACGCTGCTGCCTTCCAATGGTAACATATACAGTAGCTACTAAAACAAAAAGGACCAAGACCCAAGCCCTGCGGGACACTAGGTGTGACCCACTTTTTCAAGGAGAAGCAATGCCTCAATTGAATAAATTGTTTTTAAGCTGTTTTTTAATAACTAAAATGTTGAAAGCAGTTTTGGTTAAACCAATAAATCTCTCTAATCACAGTGGTTCTCAAACTGTGGTACGTGTACCGGCAGTGGTACGTGGAGTGCCGCCAAGTGGTACGCCAAATGACCCTGGAACTGTGTCGTGTGCGCAGAAAAATAGGGACGGGTTTTCATATTTTGTATTTTAATACGTGTCGAATACGCAGCCTACGTACTACGATACAGTGCGCGTTAATAGTTCAGTGGACACAAGAGATACTCTGTAATTCTATACCACTCTATAGGAATGCCTGCTACAGATGCAAATGACCAATTGTATTTAAAAAAAGCTACTGTATCTCCAGCAAATAGGGAGAAAGGAGAATGTGCGTGATTTTGGAACAATGCTAACGTTGTAAACACAGGAATGCATAGAAATACGTGCTACGAACGCAGGTAATCTTCTGAGCACACGAATGCGTGATAACAGAAAAATATTTCAGAACTGTTCTAATTTGAGAAAAATACACCGAGCGTCTCTGTGTTTCGCTCCCATGCGCATGAAATAAAAACTTTAAATAAATACGGAAATAAAAACGGAAACGCGGAAAAATGCAAGCTTGCGGATTGCTAAAGCAGGTGAGCTACACTATTTTTGAAGAACCTTATTTACCGTTGGCAAAAGAGCTGACACGTATTATGTGTAGAGAAAAAGATGCTAAACAGCTCGACCTGCTGCCCCCCTCCCCCTGAAAGACACAGTCATTCATAGAATTATTGAAATGAAGGATTATATCAAAAGTACACTGATAGAGCGCGTTAAGATGAGCAGATGTTTTTCACTGCAATTAGATGAGTCTGTAGTCGATTTGGCCAATTTGCTCGTTTACGTTAGATACGAGTTTGAGGGCATGTCCCATGAAGACTTTCTGTTCTGTAAACTGCTATCAACAGGAACTACAGGAGAGCACATATTTCAGCTTCTGAATGAATTTATCGAAGAGAATGGCCTCGACTGGATAAAATGCGTCGGAGTTTGTACAGACGGTGCTAGAGCAATGACAAGCCGACATAACGGTGTAGTTACACGAATTAGATTGGTTGCTCCAGAAATTAATGTACGCATTACAACATCCACCGCGAGATCTTTGCCGTCAAGAAAATGCCTGACGATTTAATATGTTAGACTCCGTTGTGAATTGTATCAAGGCTCGAAAAATTAATTCACATCTGCTTTGCTCAACTAAACAGGCTCACCCCTCTCACTGAAATGGTGCTTTTTTATTAGTTGTTGTTAATGGTTTTTTTTCTGTAAAACACTTTGAGAAGCCACCTTTAAAGGCGCTATATCAACTTAAGTTTATTATTATAATATTTATTATATGTATGTGTGAGTGTGTGCACGCGCGCTCATGTTGGTCATTGAGAATTTCTGGGGTTCCTATGAGAAGATGACTTGTAGGTGGTACTTGGATGCTTTGGTTGGATTAGGGGTGGTACTTGGTCCAAAAAGTTTGAGAACCACTGCTCTAATCTATTCAGCATGATGGTATGGACATTAGAAATCACAGTAAACCATTAATGGTCTCGAGCTGTTTCAGTGCTATGCATTGGTTTGAACCCAGACTGAAATGACTCATACTGCTCATTTGCAGATAAGCACAGTCCAAAGACATACTTGGTTAGTTGGCTTCTGGGAAAATCTTTAAACTGTACAGCCTGTCCTAGAATCTTTAAATTCTACGAATCTACAATTAATTTTATAAACTAGATATTGGATGGTTACAACTGTGTTTGAGTTGTTAAAGTTGTTAACGTTTAAGTTCTTAATTGCAAGAGACATTAATTTAGGCTTAACCTTCATCAAGCTCTAATCTCTGGCAAATGAAATAATGTGGTCTTGGCGAACTTATTGAGTATCACTGAATGCCTTTGTGGACAGAGGTACTTTAAATTTAGAAAATTAAAAAGTACTCATTTACAAAAAAAAAATCTTTTAAGGTCTTTATAAATAAACAGAAAAGAAAATACTCTCTAATGAACTAACCGTTTTAAGGAATTCCTAATCTTCTATATTGATGATGTTGTTGATGATGATGATATTATATGCGGTGGGTGATACCATTGCACAAGTGCACATTTCTTCTGGGGTTTGTGAAATGTCTTGTTCATGCTGATAATATGCAACAAATCTTTAATCTCCCTTTGTTCCCATGGCAGCCACTTGTTTTCTGTTGATCTGTTGATCACTGGTGTGTTAGCACTTTATTGTACTTTATAGCCTCAGGAGTTTAAGGGACTGTAATGATCTACTGTAGGACACAATGTGACACTAAAACTTACTGGGAAAAAAGCAGTTAAGAGCTGCAGTGGTTTTTATCAATGATATCATTTCATTGTTTAATTTCGGTAATTTAAATAAATTTCAGTTGGATGTAAAAACTGCACTATAGGTTGAGATGGTGACATCACATGATGCCCCCAAACAACAGCATGTTAAATTTTTAATGTGCTGCACAACAATATTTCCATGACTGCCAGTTCACAATCATTAAATGACAAAAGACATTTTGTCTGGAGCCTTCATTGTAAAGAATGCTTTAACGAATTCAGCAAAATCCATTGCTTAGTTATATTTTCTTTGGATACTTTCATTTTAGAGTGTTATGATCCCTGCCTCCCGGCAACGGAAGAGGCAGAAGAAGGCATAGCCTTACTCCATCAGTTTACCTATCAGTTTTCTTATTCACCACCACACCCCCGTCTCATCCTGTACTTAAACACCTGTCTTTCCCTACCTCCTTGCTCAGTATTGGTTTACCTTTCGAGCTTCCTAGTTGCGCTACTCCTTCTTCTGCCTTGTGTCCTTCTTGGTTTTCGGTTTACGGTTTGTCCCCCTTTTGACGACGGTTTTTCGGATCACGGCTTGTCTTCGGTACTCACGCTCTGTTTTGGATCTCTGGCTTCCCCTGGACTATCGGATTGCTCTATTGTCTACGGTTTCGGATCACGCTTTGGCTTCGGTAACTCGTTCCCTTTTGGATCTCTGGCTTCCCCTGGACTCTCGGCTCGTTTCTCCGACTACGGCTTTCTTTGGATCACGGCTAGGCTTTATCAGCTCCTGCAAGTGGGCTCATTCTCTGGTTTCGGTTTCTCTTACCGAATCCGTAACAAGAGTTTGAGAAAAATGCTCTGAGGATGTCTATGTATGGAAGTAACAATCATATTCTTGAAAATATTTTGGAAATTTATTTTAATCTCCCTATCAGTCATAACAATAGCAACAATAATAATAACCTTTATTTTATCAACTGTAGCACATTTAAAGTTGGCTTCTCAAAGCACTTACTGTATGTTTTATAAAAACATACTGTTGTAAAGAGTGTACCGTTCTGATGAAAACTGAAAAAAACAAATGAGAAATTTTCTAAAAAAATTGTTTTTAAACATTGAAATAAATGTTTAAAAACATTGGAAACTATTGCTTATCTCCTAAGTAAAATCAAAAATGGGAGAATTCAGAGATCTGGGATTCATTTCTAAACTTTCTAGGGAATTATAGGGGTAACATCTAGAGTGAAGGGGAGTAAAGGCTTAAATTAAGGGAACTACTTT
The DNA here is from genome assembly GCF_055471065.1 of Atractosteus spatula. Lineage (NCBI taxonomy): Eukaryota > Metazoa > Chordata > Actinopteri > Semionotiformes > Lepisosteidae > Atractosteus > Atractosteus spatula. Next base: position 31,500,595 of record NC_142708.1, on the reverse strand, counting down.
ATGAAAGGTAATACATTTTAAGCCTTTTATATAACGTGTATTTATGTTAAAAAACGAACACTTACAGTACAGTATGTGACTTGTGTTTTGAATCACTGCCATTGTATGAGCTATTTGTAAGTATGCAAACTGTCTGGATGTTTTATCACATTCTTCCTTTTTATTGGTGTTTTCTTTTTTTGTTGTTTGTACATAGTTCATATTTTCTCATTTCATATTTGATATGGAAAAACCCATAAAAATGTTTTAAAACGTTTTTTAAACATAATCAAGCTGTGATTTCATTTGTATGACTGGCCAGAGCCACAGACAGGACCAACTTCGGCTGTTGGAGAGTGGCAGACTCAGCGGGTTTGAAGGACATAGAAGGGAGCAAGGTGTCTTTCCGGTGTTCCTGGTTTCTCAAATGGTGGGAAGTCCCGGGGGGGGGGTTCTGAAGAGGATACTGTTTGGGTGTTTTTCTCACGCTACCCTTCTTCCCACGCTTCCCCCAAACTTTTTGGTGGAACAGCCCAGATCCCAGAAAATAACAAAAAGTGAGTCTTTAGAACGGAATGTGACAGGAATATGTGATTGGCAGCATTTTAGCATACCATGGAAAAAACATGGAAAAGTTTGTCTTTTCTACAAAATATAAACTCATGTTCTGACCCTTTCCGCCTAGGAGGGAAAGAGATCTATGTACAGTATGGCTTCTTTTGAGCCATAAATTGTGAGACCCATGCCATTTTTTACACAGCTTGCCCCCAAAGCCAACCCCCCCCCCGCCCCTCCTACAGTGAAGGCTTGTATTTGTACTGTAATGTTTCATAGCCGTTCAGGGACGCCAAATATGTAATGTAGTGGCTCTCTGAAGGCACCAGTTCTGTAGGGTTTGGGCATTTACTGAGACAATTATTAATTGTAGCAGTAAATCACAAAGTTGATTCTTTTGATGGCTTTAGAATCCAACCATGCGACATAACTCAAACAACGCACACACACAGGTACTAATACACGAGGATACATTTATTAATACATAGAATATGCATGTAAACCTAACAGATCTTATCGAGAGGGTTATCAGAATACAAAAGATATATATTCAATCAGTTACGAAGTGTTACACATATCAAGAGGACATACGTTCAGTATATCATTCATTAAGACCGTTTCATAAATGAATTTGGTTATAACTTCTACATTAGATACTCAAAACAAGTACATAACTCTTAGGAATTAAATTGATATCAACTGGTTGGGATAACAATTGAATTCTCGAGCTGTAATGCATTGAAGTTGAATACTCATCCAATTTCTGGGGATTCAGATCTCCTGCAGGCACAAACAATCAGCTGCAGGCTTGTTGCTGTCCAATCCGCGCTCTCTGGCTCTGTGCCAGGCTGTGCTGTGCGGCTTGCGACGGTGCGCTGTTGATGCTCACTGACCGGCTAGTTAGTGTTGGCTTTAACTAGCAAAGTTTGTGCACAGGAGAAAAGATGACTGTGGATCCCAGCAAGTCAGGAAGGGGACCGGTTCGTTCCTGGTGAAGAGCTAGTTCTGAATAGTGATTCAGCTGTCCACAGTTCCGACCTGTTCACGAGGCTTGCTGCTGGTGCTAACCTCGGGTGGATCCTCTGGTTACTCTCTGGCAACCTCCGCTCTAGACTCTTAGAACAAAGGAAAGTTCTGGCACTCGGACACACTGGCCGTTCCGTGGCTGTCCGGGCTGAGTCTCAGGATGGTCAGGAGGCGCGCTGCGAGAATGTCCTGCCCTTGGGAGCCTTCTGCTCCTGGGCCGTCCTGCCCTGGAATTCTCCTTTGAATTCCCTTTAGAACAGTCCACAGAATCCTCTCCAGAATCTTACTGAATCTCCCCAAATCTCCAGGCCTGTGTTGCCTGTTTTTACCTGGAGGAACTTCAGCTCGTTGATTGGCTGAAAGTTCCATGGGCATCAGAGTCCCACGTGGGTTACTCAGCCCTACCAGTCCCTGATTGGTTGATCAAGGTGAGATATGAGTCACAGTCCTGACACTTAGTAATGCAGTCCAGATGTCCATCTGGCACTCCCTAGACAGATAGGCGCCAATGGATGACCATTGATCATGATAGCCAGACTTAGCTAAGTGCATCCCCCTTTGGGAGCTGTCCTAGGAAACCTTAAATCACCCTGCACTAATGGTCTCTCTGTGGCTGCACCACAGAGATGAACAGAGAAATGGGGCCTCATTTGGGAAGCTCAGAAACACTTAATTCTGCCTTATTATTAAGCCTCGCCGCTACAGTACTCTACACTGTATGTATCCATACAATGCTGAAGCCATATGAAAAAGATGGGTGATAGACAAGGAGACACAATTCTGTTAAATCAGGCTTGCCTCCTCGATTACAGCATTTTACACATAATAATAATTAAAAATAATTGCTTACACTTATATAGCGCTTTTCTGGATACTCCATTCAAAGCGCTTTACAGGTAATAGGGACTCCCCTCCACCACCACCAATGTGCAGCATCCACCTGGATGATGCGACAGCAGCCACAGTGCTCCAGAACACTCACAACACATCAGCTCTCAGTGGGGAGGAGAGCAGAGTAATGAAGCCAATTCATAGATGGGGATTATTAGGAAGCCGTCATTGGTAAGGGCCAATGGGAAATTTGGCCAGGACACCGGGATTACACCCCTACTCTTTTCGAGAAACACTCTGGGATTTTTAATGACCACAGAGAGTCAGGACCTCAGTTTTACGTCTCATTTGAAAGAACGGCGCCTGTTTACAGTATAGTGTCCCTGTCACTATACTGGGGCATTAGACCCACATGGACCACAGGGTGAGTGCCCCCTGCTGGCCCCACTAACACCTCTTCCAGCAACAGCCTTAGTTTTTCCCAGGAGGTCTTTCATCCAGGTACAGGCCAGGCTCACACCTGCTTAGCTTCAGTGGGTTGCCAGTTGTTAGTTGTTAGTGATATGGCTGCTGGCTCATAAAATTGTATGAACTTCCAATCAGGAAGAGGTCCCAGAGAACTAGAAACTAGGTGGAATGATACAGTATTCCTCTGTCGAAGTACAATAATTCATCTACATATGTTGAGTGCATTGCGAACAACCTTCCTTTATTTCAGCTGTATTATGTACGTCAGTTTGTACTTAACCTAGTTCTGTGTATGCTATAGCAACAGGGGTATTCAACTTTATTTCACAATAGCCCTCTTCAAAACTTAATCAACTGCTCCACCTCCTGGTTAAATTTTGAGCAGTGATAAAAAGGCAATGCTGATGTTCAGAACTTATTAATTTAGTGCTTATTATTGTTTAGTGCTTATTATTGTTTAATTTATCACATTGATATCAATGTCAAACAAAAGACCCTTATTTTAATAAACATTTTTCTCAAGTTAAACATTTCGAATGAAGCCTCAAATGACATTAACTTCTATATCTTCTTAAAAAATTCATCTATGGTAAGTAAAGGCTTGCTGCATCAAAAAGAGTGAGGGTGTTACCCCAGTGTCCTGGAGAAATTTCCCCTCACCTTTACCTATCATGGCCTCCTAATAATCTCTGTCTATGAATTGGCTTCTTCACTCTTTTCTCCTCTCCACTAATAGCTGATGTGTGGTGAGCGTACTGGTGCACTATGGCTGCCGTCGCATCATCCAGGTGGGGCTACACATTGGTGGTGGTGGAGGGGAGTCCCCATTACCTGTAGAGCCCTTTGAGTAAAGTGTCCAGAAAAGAGCCATATACTTTAAGTGTAAGGCATTAATTATTACAAGCTTGAGATGCAAGTCCAGGCTCATAAGTGACACCAAGATTCCTGATGCAAGTACTGGTTTAAAAACCTTCAATAGTAAAATTAGACCTGACACAGATGCAGAGTTAATACGAACTCTGTTCAGAAGTAGACGTTCAGAAGTAGAAACAAATGCTGCATCCATTTTTAATATCTAAGTATGACAAAGCAGATAGTTCATATAAATAGATCAAATCTAGTTGTGCAATTATTAATTTGGGTGCTAATGGCATTGAAATTAAAACCAATACAATATCAATGAAGACTTGAATCCGAGGGTCCATATCCATCCATCCATCTGGCTGATTTTTAAGAGTAAGGAATTATTATTATTATTATTACTGCTACTATTATAGCATGGCCAGGTCCAGAATTGAACACAGGGCCCACAGAGCAATGGTAACCACTGTGTCACCACGCTGCTGCCTTCCAATGGTAACATACAGTAGCTACTAAAACAAAAAGGACCAAGACCCAAGCCCTGCGGGACACTAGGTGTGACCCACTTTTTCAAGGAGAAGCAATGCCTCAATTGAATAAATTGTTTTTAAGCTGTTTTTTAATAACTAAAATGTTGAAAGCAGTTTTGGTTAAACCAATAAATCTCTCTAATCACAGTGGTTCTCAAACTGTGGTACGCGTACCGGCAGTGGTACGTGGAGTGCCGCCAAGTGGTACGCCAAATGACCCTGGAACTGTGTCGTGTGCGCAGAAAAATAGGGACGGGTTTTCATATTTTGTATTTTAATACGTGTCGAATACGCAGCCTACGTACTACGATACAGTGCGCGTTAATAGTTCAGTGGACACAAGAGATACTCTGTAATTCTATACCACTCTATAGGAATGCCTGCTACAGATGCAAATGACCAATTGTATTTAAAAAAAGCTACTGTATCTCCAGCAAATAGGGAGAAAGGAGAATGTGCGTGATTTTGGAACAATGCTAACGTTGTAAACACAGGAATGCATAGAAATACGTGCTACGAACGCAGGTAATCTTCTGAGCACACGAATGCGTGATAACAGAAAAATATTTCAGAACTGTTCTAATTTGAGAAAAATACACCGAGCGTCTCTGTGTTTCGCTCCCATGCGCATGAAATAAAAACTTTAAATAAATACGGAAATAAAAACGGAAACGCGGAAAAATGCAAGCTTGCGGATTGCTAAAGCAGGTAAGCTACACTATTTTTGAAGAACCTTATTTACCGTTGGCAAAAGAGCTGACACGTATTATGTGTAGAGAAAAAGATGCTAAACAGCTCGACCTGCTGCCCCCCTCCCCCTGAAAGACACAGTCATTCATAGAATTATTGAAATGAAGGATTATATCAAAAGTACACTGATAGAGCGCGTTAAGATGAGCAGATGTTTTTCACTGCAATTAGATGAGTCTGTAGTCGATTTGGCCAATTTGCTCGTTTACGTTAGATACGAGTTTGAGGGCATGTCCCATGAAGACTTTCTGTTCTGTAAACTGCTATCAACAGGAACTACAGGAGAGCACATATTTCAGCTTCTGAATGAATTTATCGAAGAGAATGGCCTCGACTGGATAAAATGCGTCGGAGTTTGTACAGACGGTGCTAGAGCAATGACAAGCCGACATAACGGTGTTAATTAGATTGGTTGCTCCAGAAATTAATGTACGCATTACAACATCCACCGCGAGATCTTTGCCGTCAAGAAAATGCCTGACGATTTAATATGTTAGACTCCGTTGTGAATTGTATCAAGGCTCGAAAAATTAATTCACATCTGCTTTGCTCAACTAAACAGGCTCACCCCTCTCACTGAAATGGTGCTTTTTTATTAGTTGTTGTTAATGTTTTTTTTTTCTGTAAAACACTTTGAGAAGCCACCTTTAAAGGCGCTATATCAACTTAAGTTTATTATTATAATATTTATTATATGTATGTGTGAGTGTGTGCACGCGCGCTCATGTTGGTCATTGAGAATTTCTGGGGTTCCTATGAGAAGATGACTTGTAGGTGGTACTTGGATGCTTTGGTTGGATTAGGGGTGGTACTTGGTCCAAAAAGTTTGAGAACCACTGCTCTAATCTATTCAGCATGATGGTATGGACATTAGATATCACAGTAAACCATTAATGGTCTCGAGCTGTTTCAGTGCTATGCATTGGTTTGAACCCAGACTGAAATGACTCATACTGCTCATTTGCAGATAAGCACAGTCCAAAGACATACTTGGTTAGTTGGCTTCTGGGAAAATCTTTAAACTGTACAGCCTGTCCTAGAATCTTTAAATTCTACGAATCTACAATTAATTTTATAAACTAGATATTGGATGGTAACAACTGTGTTTGAGTTGTTAAAGTTGTTAACGTTTAAGTTCTTAATTGCAAGAGACATTAATTTAGGCTTAACCTTCATCAAGCTCTAATCTCTGGCAAATGAAATAATGTGGTCTTGGCGAACTTATTGAGTATCACTGAATGCCTTTGTGGACAGAGGTACTTTAAATTTAGAAAATTAAAAAGTACTCATTTACAAAAAAAAAATCTTTTAAGGTCTTTATAAATAAACAGAAAAGAAAATACTCTCTAATGAACTAACCGTTTTAAGGAATTCCTAATCTTCTATATTGATGATGTTGTTGATGATGATGATATTATATGCGGTGGGTGATACCATTGCACAAGTGCACATTTCTTCTGGGGTTTGTGAAATGTCTTGTTCATGCTGATAATATGCAACAAATCTTTAATCTCCCTTTGTTCCCATGGCAGCCACTTGTTTTCTGTTGATCTGTTGATCACTGGTGTGTTAGCACTTTATTGTACTTTATAGCCTCAGGAGTTTAAGGGACTGTAATGATCTACTGTAGGACACAATGTGACACTAAAACTTACTGGGAAAAAAGCAGTTAAGAGCTGCAGTGGTTTTTATCAATGATATCATTTCATTGTTTAATTTCGGTAATTTAAATAAATTTCAGTTGGATGTAAAAACCGCACTATAGGTTGAGATGGTGACATCACATGATGCCCCCAAACAACAGCATGTTAAATTTTTAATGTGCTGCACAACAATATTTCCATGACTGCCAGTTCACAATCATTAAATGACAAAAGACATTTTGTCTGGAGCCTTCATTGTAAAGAATGCTTTAACGAATTCAGCAAAATCCATTGCTTAGTTATATTTTCTTTGGATACTTTCATTTTAGAGTGTTATGATCCCTGCCTCCCGGCAACGGAAGAGGCAGAAGAAGGCATAGCCTTACTCCATCAGTTTACCTATCAGTTTTCTTATTCACCACCACACCCCCGTCTCATCCTGTACTTAAACACCTGTCTTTCCCTACCTCCTTGCTCAGTATTGGTTTACCTTTCGAGCTTCCTAGTTGCGCTACTCCTTCTTCTGCCTTGTGTCCTTCTTGGTTTTCGGTTTACGGTTTGTCCCCCTTTTGACGACGGTTTTTCGGATCACGGCTTGTCTTCGGTACTCACGCTCTGTTTTGGATCTCTGGCTTCCCCTGGACTATCGGATTGCTCTATTGTCTACGGTTTCGGATCACGCTTTGGCTTCGGTAACTCGTTCCCTTTTGGATCTCTGGCTTCCCCTGGACTCTCGGCTCGTTTCTCCGACTACGGCTTTCTTTGGATCACGGCTAGGCTTTATCAGCTCCTGCAAGTGGGCTCATTCTCTGGTTTCGGTTTCTCTTACCGAATCCGTAACAAGAGTTTGAGAAAAATGCTCTGAGGATGTCTATGTATGGAAGTAACAATCATATTCTTGAAAATATTTTGGAAATTTATTTTAATCTCCCTATCAGTCATAACAATAGCAACAATAATAATAACCTTTATTTTATCAACTGTAGCACATTTAAAGTTGGCTTCTCAAAGCACTTACTGTATGTTTTATAAAAACATACTGTTGTAAAGAGTGTACCGTTCTGATGAAAACTGAAAAAAACAAATGAGAAATTTTCTAAAAAAAATGTTTTTAAACATTGAAATAAATGTTTAAAAACATTGGAAACTATTGCTTATCTCCTAAGTAAAATCAAAAATGGGAGAATTCAGAGATCTGGGATGTATGTATGTATCCATACAATGCTGAAGCCATATGAAAAAGATGGGTGATAGACAAGGAGACACAATTCTGTTAAATCAGGCTTGCCTCCTCGATTACAGCATTTTACACATAATAATAATTAAAAATAATTGCTTACACTTATATAGCGCTTTTCTGGATACTCCATTCAAAGCGCTTTACAGGTAATAGGGACTCCCCTCCACCACCACCAATGTGCAGCATCCACCTGGATGATGCGACAGCAGCCACAGTGCTCCAGAACGCTCACAACACATCAGCTCTCAGTGGGGAGGAGAGCAGAGTAATGAAGCCAATTCATAGATGGGGATTATTAGGAAGCCGTCATTGGTAAGGGCCAATGGGAAATTTGGCCAGGACACCGGGGTTACACCCCTACTCTTTTCGAGAAACACTCTGGGATTTTTAATGACCACAGAGAGTCAGGACCTCAGTTTTACGTCTCATTTGAAAGAACGGCGCCTGTTTACAGTATAGTGTCCCTGTCACTATACTGGGGCATTAGACCCACATGGACCACAGGGTGAGTGCCCCCTGCTGGCCCCTCTAACACCTCTTCCAGCAACAGCCTTAGTTTTTTCCAGGAGGTCTTTCATCCAGGTACAGGCCCGGCTCACACCTGCTTAGCTTCAGTGGGTTGCCAGTTGTTAGTTGTTAGTGATATGGCTGCTGGCTCATAATACTGTATGAACTTCCAATCAGGAAGAGGTCCCAGAGAACTAGAAACTAGGTGGAATGATACAGTATTCCTCTGTCGAAGTACAATAATTCATCTACAATGTGTTGAGTGCATTGCGAACAACCTTCCTTTATTTCAGCTGTATTATGTACGTCAGTTTGTACTTAACCTAGTTCTGTGTATGCTATAGCAACAGGGGTATTCAACTTTATTTCACAATAGCCCTCTTCAAAACTTAATCAACTGCTCCACCTCCTGGTTAAATTTTGAGCAGTGATAAAAAGGCAATGCTGATGTTCAGAACTTATTAATTTAGTGCTTATTATTGTTTAGTGCTTATTATTGTTTAATTTATCACATTGATATCAATGTCAAACAAAAGACCCTTATTTTAATAAACATTTTTCTCAAGTTAAACATTTCGAATGAAGCCTCAAATGACATTAACTTCTATATCTTCTTAAAAAATTCATCTATGGTAAGTAAAGGCTTGCTGCATCAAAAAGAGTGAGGGTGTTACCCCAGTGTCCTGGAGAAATTTCCCCTCGCCTTTACCTATCATGGCCTCCTAATAATCTCTGTCTATGAATTGGCTTCTTCACTCTTTTCTCCTCTCCACTAATAGCTGATGTGTGGTGAGCGTACTGGTGCACTATGGCTGCCGTCGCATCATCCAGGTGGGGCTACACATTGGTGGTGGTGGAGGGGAGTCCCCATTACCTGTAGAGCCCTTTGAGTAAAGTGTCCAGAAAAGAGCCATATACTTTAAGTGTAAGGCATTAATTATTACAAGCTTGAGATGCAAGACCAGGCTCATAAGTGACACCAAGATTCCTGATGCAAGTACTGGTTTAAAAACCTTCAATAGTAAAATTAGACCTGACACAGATGCAGAGTTAATACGAACTCTGTTCAGAAGTAGACGTTCAGAAGAAGAAATAAATGCTGCATCCATTTTTAATATCTAAGTATGACAAAGCAGATAGTTCATATAAATAGATCAAATCTAGTTGTGCAATTATTAATTTGGGTGCTAATGGCATTGAAATTAAAACCAATACAATATCAATGAAGACTTGAATCCGAGGGTCCATATCCATCCATCCATCTGGCTGATTTTTAAGAGTAAGGAATTATTATTATTATTATTATTACTGCTACTATTATAGCATGGCCAGGTCCAGAATTGAACACAGGGCCCACAGAGCAATGGTAACCACTGTGTCACCACGCTGCTGCCTTCCAATGGTAACATATACAGTAGCTACTAAAACAAAAAGGACCAAGACCCAAGCCCTGCGGGACACTAGGTGTGACCCACTTTTTCAAGGAGAAGCAATGCCTCAATTGAATAAATTGTTTTTGAGCTGTTTTTTAATAACTAAAATGTTGAAAGCAGTTTTGGTTAAACCAATAAATCTCTCTAATCTATTAAGGTTAATGGTATGGACATTAGAAATCACAGTAAACCATTAATGGTCTCGAGCTGTTTCAGTGCTATGCATTGGTTTGAACCCAGACTGAAATGACTTATACTGCTCATTTGCAGATAAGCACAGTCCAAAGACATACTTGGTTAGTTGGCTTCTGGGAAAATCTTTTAACTGTACAGCCTGTCCTAGAATCTTTAAATTCTTCAAATCTACAATTAAATTTATAAACTAGATATTGGATGGTAACAACTGTGTTTGAGTTGTTAAAGTTGTTAACGTTTAAGTTCTTAATTGCAAGAGACATTAATTTAGGCTTAACCTTCATCAAGCTCTAATCTCTGGCAAATGAAATAATGTGGTCTTGGCGAACTTATTGAGTATCACTGAATGCCTTTGTGGACAGAGGTACTTTAAATTTAGAAAATTAAAAAGTACTCATTTACAAAAAAAAAATCTTTTTAGGTCTTTATAAATAAACAGAAAAGAAAATACTCTCTAATGAACTAACCGTTTTAAGGAATTCCTAATCTTCTATATTGATGATGTTGTTGATGATGATGATATTATATGCGGTGGGTGATACCATTGCACAAGTGCACATTTCTTCTGGGGTTTGTGAAATGTCTTGTTCATGCTGATAATATGCAACAAATCTTTTATCTCCCTTTGTTCCCATGGCAGCCACTTGTTTTCTGTTGATCTGTTGATCACTGGTGTGTTAGCACTTTATTGTACTTTATAGCCTCAGGAGTTTAAGGGACTGTAATGATCTACTGTAGGACACAATGTGACACTAAAACTTACTGGGAAAAAAGCAGTTAAGAGCTGCAGTGGTTTTTATCAATGATATCATTTCATTGTTTAATTTCGGTAATTTAAATAAATTTCAGTTGGATGTAAAAACCGCACTATAGGTTGAGATGGTGACATCACATGATGCCCCCAAACAACAGCATGTTAAATTTTTAATGTGCTGCACAACAATATTTCCATGACTGCCAGTTCACAATCATTAAATGACAAAAGACATTTTGTCTGGAGCCTTCATTGTAAAGAATGCTTTAACGAATTCAGCAAAATCCATTGCTTAGTTATATTTTCTTTGGATACTTTCATTTTAGAGTGTTATGATCCCTGCCTCCCGGCAACGGAAGAGGCAGAAGAAGGCATAGCCTTACTCCATCAGTTTACCTATCAGTTTTCTTATTCACCACCACACCCCCGTCTCATCCTGTACTTAAACACCTGTCTTTCCCTACCTCCTTGCTCAGTATTGGTTTACCTTTCGAGCTTCCTAGTTGCGCTACTCCTTCTTCTGCCTTGTGTCCTTCTTGGTTTTCGGTTTACGGTTTGTCCCCCTTTTGACGACGGTTTTTCGGATCACGGCTTGTCTTCGGTACTCACGCTCTGTTTTGGATCTCTGGCTTCCCCTGGACTATCGGATTGCTCTATTGTCTACGGTTTCGGATCACGCTTTGGCTTCGGTAACTCGTTCCCTTTTGGATCTCTGGCTTCCCCTGGACTCTCGGCTCGTTTCTCCGACTACGGCTTTCTTTGGATCACGGCTAGGCTTTATCAGCTCCTGCAAGTGGGCTCATTCTCTGGTTTCGGTTTCTCTTACCGAATCCGTAACAAGAGTTTGAGAAAAATGCTCTGAGGATGTCTATGTATGGAAGTAACAATCATATTCTTGAAAATATTTTGGAAATTTATTTTAATCTCCCTATCAGTCATAACAATAGCAACAATAATAATAACCTTTATTTTATCAACTGTAGCACATTTAAAGTTGGCTTCTCAAAGCACTTACTGTATGTTTTATAAAAACATACTGTTGTAAAGAGTGTACCGTTCTGATGAAAACTGAAAAAAACAAATGAGAAATTTTCTAAAAAAAATGTTTTTAAACATTGAAATAAATGTTTAAAAACATTGGAAACTATTGCTTATCTCCTAAGTAAAATCAAAAATGGGAGAATTCAGAGATCTGGGATGTATGTATGTATCCATACAATGCTGAAGCCATATGAAAAAGATGGGTGATAGACAAGGAGACACAATTCTGTTAAATCAGGCTTGCCTCCTCGATTACAGCATTTTACACATAATAATAATTAAAAATAATTGCTTACACTTATATAGCGCTTTTCTGGATACTCCATTCAAAGCGCTTTACAGGTAATAGGGACTCCCCTCCACCACCACCAATGTGCAGCATCCACCTGGATGATGCGACAGCAGCCACAGTGCTCCAGAACGCTCACAACACATCAGCTCTCAGTGGGGAGGAGAGCAGAGTAATGAAGCCAATTCATAGATGGGGATTATTAGGAAGCCGTCATTGGTAAGGGCCAATGGGAAATTTGGCCAGGACACCGGGGTTACACCCCTACTCTTTTCGAGAAACACTCTGGGATTTTTAATGACCACAGAGAGTCAGGACCTCAGTTTTACGTCTCATTTGAAAGAACGGCGCCTGTTTACAGTATAGTGTCCCTGTCACTATACTGGGGCATTAGACCCACATGGACCACAGGGTGAGTGCCCCCTGCTGGCCCCACTAACACCTCTTCCAGCAACAGCCTTAGTTTTTCCCAGGAGGTCTTTCATCCAGGTACAGGCCCGGCTCACACCTGCTTAGCTTCAGTGGGTTGCCAGTTGTTAGTTGTTAGTGATATGGCTGCTGGCTCATAATACTGTATGAACTTCCAATCAGGAAGAGGTCCCAGAGAACTAGAAACTAGGTGGAATGATACAGTATTCCTCTGTCGAAGTACAATAATTCATCTACAATGTGTTGAGTGCATTGCGAACAACCTTCCTTTATTTCAGCTGTATTATGTACGTCAGTTTGTACTTAACCTAGTTCTGTGTATGCTATAGCAACAGGGGTATTCAACTTTATTTCACAATAGCCCTCTTCAAAACTTAATCAACTGCTCCACCTCCTGGTTAAATTTTGAGCAGTGATAAAAAGGCAATGCTGATGTTCAGAACTTATTAATTTAGTGCTTATTATTGTTTAGTGCTTATTATTGTTTAATTTATCACATTGATATCAATGTCAAACAAAAGACCCTTATTTTAATAAACATTTTTCTCAAGTTAAACATTTCGAATGAAGCCTCAAATGACATTAACTTCTATATCTTCTTAAAAAATTCATCTATGGTAAGTAAAGGCTTGCTGCATCAAAAAGAGTGAGGGTGTTACCCCAGTGTCCTGGAGAAATTTCCCCTCGCCTTTACCTATCATGGCCTCCTAATAATCTCTGTCTATGAATTGGCTTCTTCACTCTTTTCTCCTCTCCACTAATAGCTGATGTGTGGTGAGCGTACTGGTGCACTATGGCTGCCGTCGCATCATCCAGGTGGGGCTACACATTGGTGGTGGTGGAGGGGAGTCCCCATTACCTGTAGAGCCCTTTGAGTAAAGTGTCCAGAAAAGAGCCATATACTTTAAGTGTAAGGCATTAATTATTACAAGCTTGAGATGCAAGACCAGGCTCATAAGTGACACCAAGATTCCTGATGCAAGTACTGGTTTAAAAACCTTCAATAGTAAAATTAGACCTGACACAGATGCAGAGTTAATACGAACTCTGTTCAGAAGTAGACGTTCAGAAGAAGAAATAAATGCTGCATCCATTTTTAATATCTAAGTATGACAAAGCAGATAGTTCATATAAATAGATCAAATCTAGTTGTGCAATTATTAATTTGGGTGCTAATGGCATTGAAATTAAAACCAATACAATATCAATGAAGACTTGAATCCGAGGGTCCATATCCATCCATCCATCTGGCTGATTTTTAAGAGTAAGGAATTATTATTATTATTATTATTATTATTATTACTGCTACTATTATAGCATGGCCAGGTCCAGAATTGAACACAGGGCCCACAGAGCAATGGTAACCACTGTGTCACCACGCTGCTGCCTTCCAATGGTAACATATACAGTAGCTACTAAAACAAAAAGGACCAAGACCCAAGCCCTGCGGGACACTAGGTGTGACCCACTTTTTCAAGGAGAAGCAATGCCTCAATTGAATAAATTGTTTTTGAGCTGTTTTTTAATAACTAAAATGTTGAAAGCAGTTTTGGTTAAACCAATAAATCTCTCTAATCTATTAAGGTTAATGGTATGGACATTAGAAATCACAGTAAACCATTAATGGTCTCGAGCTGTTTCAGTGCTATGCATTGGTTTGAACCCAGACTGAAATGACTTATACTGCTCATTTGCAGATAAGCACAGTCCAAAGACATACTTGGTTAGTTGGCTTCTGGGAAAATCTTTTAACTGTACAGCCTGTCCTAGAATCTTTAAATTCTTCAAATCTACAATTAAATTTATAAACTAGATATTGGATGGTAACATCTGTGTTTGAGTTGTTAAAGTTTAAATTCTTAACTGCAAGAGGATCAAGACAGAGTCTGATGTTTCAATTTAGAATTGAAAAAAATAATAATCTATTGCACTTGTCAATAGCCAATTGAAGAGTGGCATTCCAAGAGTCATAAGATTCTTATAGTATACAGAACATCCCGCCTTACAGCTGTTACAGGTTTACTGTAAGATTATGTTGCTTGAAGGCAAGTAAATTAACAGACAAGCTGATATTCCTCCAGTTCACTCTAGCCTGGGTCTATGAGATTTCATGGAGGATAACTCCAGAAGTGAGGTGAGAAGAAGAAGTGAGGCCTCTCTAGTTTTTATCCACAACTAAACATGCCACCAAGGGGTGAAATATGAACCATAATGGAGTCTTCACTAGTTACAGTGGTGCTAGAAAGTTTGTGAACCCTTTAGAATGTTCTGAATTTCTGCTTAAAGTTGACCTAAAATGTGATAAAGAGATAAAGAGAACCTAATAAAACAAATATCACACACAAAAGGATATATGTTTTCATTCATTTATTGATCAAAATGATCCAACATTAAATGTCTTTGTCGGAAAAGGTATGTGAACCTACAGTATGCTTTTAGTAACTGATCATATTTTAGGTCAAATTTAAGCAGAAATTCAGAAAATTCTAAAGGGTTCACAAACTTTCTAGCACCACTGTAGCTGAGGGGCAGTTGCAGGAGAATTTAAAATGGATTGGGGAAAAACACATCTGAATTACCAGACCTGATGCAACAAAACCCAATGGTTTGTGCATAGGTACCAGAACCTGTTCTTTATCTGGACTATCTTCTACATCTAATAGGTTATTGAATGTGCAGGGTTCTTACAAACAGATGACACTTCACTTTTCTAACACTTACAGTAAAAAGACCTGTAATTTGAATAAATAATTAAGCGTCTAATCTTACAACATGAATATTCATTTGATTTCAGCCTTGTGTACCTTTTGAAAGAATATACAGTGCTTTTTTTCAACTGTTGTCATATGTTGAGTGCAAAATCAAATGTATCAGAACCAGTTACTGTATGTATTTGCTACTACTAATGTTAACCTCAAATGTATTAGAAATGCAGCACAGTGTCCCTATCATTATACTGGGGTATTAGAACCCACACAGACTGCAAGGTGAGCACTCCCTGCTGGTCCCACTAACACCTCTCCAAGCAGCAACCTTAGTTTTTCCCAGGAGCTCTCCCATCCAGGCACTGGCCAGGCTCATATCCACTTAGCTTCAATGGATTACCACTTGTGAGTTGCAGGCCAATATAGTGGCTGCCTATGGCTTTTGCTTGAAATGCCATTACATATCTTTTTGCATTTTCATAATGTGAGTGTATCATTTTTTTTTCCTGACTGACAAAGAAGAGTTAATGCATGCTTTTGTCTCCTCCAGGTTAAGTTATTGCAATGTAATGCTTGCTTGTGTATTCACACATATTCATTACCCAGCTGATCAGGGTTGAATTGGAACTGAAACTAGCAAGCATTTCTCTCCTGTTTTAGTCTCCCTATGCCTGATCCCTTTGTGAAAAGACACACGCTTAAGTTTAATGACTCTAGGGATCTGAGCACATAAATAACTCATGAGGACGGTTACTTAAGCAGCAGGAGATTTTATTTTGGAGACATAGGAGAGCTAATAAGAACAGACCTTTAACTAAAAACTCCAACAGCCACCCCTAGCTTCCTCATTATATCCCCAATTATCAGCATGCAATCCCTTTTTATATATTACTCTCATGTGAGAATATGCACTTCAAAACCTTTAACCAATAATCAATTAGCATTTAAACTATCAGAGGTCATTTAAACTAGCTACCAGAGTTAGAGGGCCCTTGGCGTCCTCGTGTGGTAGCTTATCTGCTACTGCAGTCCTTCCATGGTCCTGCCACACACTTTGCATTTCAGAGTGAGTCTAGCTTATGCTTCCTACTGTACCTTTAAGGGATGTACGAACGTAAAGTTCACTTTCTAGCTTAATTGGTTTGTTAGTAGTTCATTGATCCGAACATCCCATTCAGCTCTGCATACTCTGGCCTTCTTTCAGTTCCCAAAAACACTAGGAGATTGAACTATCTGTTCTGTCACTCCAAATTGTGGAACAATCTTCCATCCTGATTAGATTTTGCAAGTGATGCAGTACTTTCCAATTCTGTCTTAAAATTTACTTTTACACACCCTGCTAATTCCATTAGGTCCTGGCGTTTTGATGATGATGATGATGATGATGATAATAATCATCATCATCATCCTTGGTAGTGGTCTGTGCCGCCTACTTTGTCACTTTAAATAACCTGTCAAACAAAAGTGAAGATACTAGAAATGCATCAGCTGAGTTATTGAAACTACAGGTACTACTATTAACCCATTAAGTATTTTTATACTTTATGCTTTTTTCATGCTTTATGTATTTTTATGCTTTATACTTCGTGCTTGGTTATCAAATCCAAATATTGAGTGAAGATGGTTCCTTCTGGTTTGTTTTTCTAGCCTTTTCTGGGGGAGAGATTCTTTACCATTATCTGAATCAAAGCTTTCTGCAGGACTGCTTTTGTTTATTCCTGTTTATAGACACTTCCTTGATTCTTTCAGTCTTATCTGATTGTACTTTCCCTTTGGCCCCTAGAGTAATCCTAGAAATTCTAAGGTTTCCCCTGGGATTCCAAAGATTCCAAAAATGGTGGTCCAGCCCATGGGCTGGGAACATCTGTTGATGGTTTTTCTGAGAGAAAAGTAGAAGCCTTATTGGACTTCATTTATTACCTAATAATATTGTCGTACTTTTCTACGCATCAGGCATTCAGAGTAAACCCCTTTTCCATAGAATAGAAATGAACCAATACAGTATGTGCATCTGTGAGTTCTATTTGATATATTTTACACATTGCTGTAGTAGCCCAGGAATAAGTCTGATGCAAAACCATTCTACTCATTATTTTGTCAAATTTCTGGTTTTCTGAGATTAACCTGAAGGAGGGTGGTGCAGTGGTTAGCGCTGATGCCTCCCAGTGCTGGGACCCTGGGTTTAATCCTAGGGTGCTATTTGCATGGAAATTCTATGTTTTCCCTGTGTTTGGCATAGATTTCCTCCGGTTGCCCTGGTTTTCTCCCGCAGTCCAAAGACAATTAATTACGTTTTATGGAAAACTAGTCTTGATGTGTCTGTGCCAGTTTATGCCCTGCACTGGCCCAGGGTGCCATGTGCCCATTGTTTGCCAGGATAGGCCCCCGGCTCCCCAGCCACTCTGAACTGGATGAAGCAGTTAAAAAATGGATGGATGGAAGTCTGAAGAGACATCTCCATTAGTGAAAAAGATTGAAAACTGTGTTTTTTGTATACAAAACGTTCAGAGAACTATAATAGAGTAGTCTTTACTATAGTATAGTATAAGTATATAGTGATATAGTACATAGTAAATATAGTAATCATATTTTGAAAGACAACAAAAACGAAGTGAGTGAAAAGGTTTTCTAGCTTCAGGAAGCTTCATCGACCTGTTTTCCATTTTTATGCTACAGATCTTACAGTGCTCATAACAGTCAGCATAGGTTGAGAGAGTGATACAGCTCTCACCGATAAAAGTGAAAGTTCACAGATGCTAGGAAAGTCAGAAGAGTCTCACCAAACCAATATACAGTATATATATGGTTCTTGAGCATTTGTGCTATCACTGCTTAGTGTAGTCTCATCAGTCTGCCAGTGACACGGATGTGCTAGATGAAAATTCATTTTTTTTCAGATGGAGCATTTGTACAGTCCCATTTGATGGTACATTCCGGTGAAGTCCTGTATATCTATCATAACACACTACCTCTTGTGACTATGTAACTAGAAGAGAAACAGAGGATCAAGCCGAATATTATTCAATGAATGTTTTCAGGGTGGCCATACTGTATGTGGATGAGGCTGCTGAATCCACCTACAGACTGCACTGTAGACATCTATTATCTCTTAAAAAAATAAAATCATTTACAACGCTGTACATTGTGCATTTTTTTCTGTTCTTTTGCGATTTACTGTATTTATACATTTACTGTATATTATTTTAATTATATATCACATTAAAGTAATTCTCCAACATTGTTCCCCAACACCACAATTAAATATGTAGTTTTTATTAAGACCACATCATACACTAAAAACAATCAGTATATAAGAATACAAGGATTTGGCTTGAGAAAAGTATACTGTAGATACAGTATGTTACCAAACAACTGCTCAAGGAAATTTACCATTGAAATATTGTAAGGATATACAGTACATGAAAAACCTGTGTATTAAATACAAGATTAAAAGTAACAGAACAGGTTTTAAAAATACCGCACGAAGAATCATATTACAATACAACAAATGTTAAGAAAATAAAGAAACTAGCAGGTCATATTGGAACACATCAACATAATTTGGTAGCTGAAAACAAAATTTGATTGTTTTATCTAGTGTTCACAAGACAAATATCTTGTGAAGACAAATATCCTATTTCCAAAATTAACAGTCTGGTTTTTCAGGTCATAATACAAATTCATCTTTATCCATATTTAAATGGGAATAAAGGTATGCAAATAGCTTGGTCATGATATATTTTCATCAATATCGCAATATCAATATCACTATTTTAAATGCTGGAAATTGATCAGCCCCTTGTATGCAAAATGAAAATGGTTTTAACAATCAGTATTATTTGACCGCTTCTTGAAACATTAACCAAAATCACGTGTCAAAGAATAGGTAGGTTAGTCTCAGGCCCGCCTGAGGGATACCAACCTTAGAAAGTATGTTGTAAACAATAAAAACATTTTATATACAGTATATATAAAATCACACTGGTATTTTTTTTTATCATAGCGTGACTCCATATTGACAGATATTCCAAAATGTTGATATACACTGGAAGAAGACAATAATTGAGATATTGTTAATTAAAGCCCTCAAATGAAATTGATCTTTACACGAATTTGGAACTGGTTCTTACTTTAGGCATGTAATAACACACATTTCATACAAGAGTACAAATGCATAACCATAATGCTAATGCTTTGATTAAAACACTGTTAAAAGTATACTTCTGAATGTGTTAATAAGCAACATTACATACAGTATGTTTACTTGGTTAATATAAATCATCAGCTTACCATTACATATACAGTATAATTAAAGTAAAGGCCTACACTAGAGGTCGCTTACTCCAATCCTTGAGGGCTACAGCTTCTTTTGAATTTCATTCTACCTGGTTTTGTAATTATGTCATTGCATTACTTGTTTGCTGACACACATATCTCCTTTTCCAGGTCTGAAAATGTCAGAGAATTGAAGAGATCCATCAAACACTCTGGCCTATACAATCAGCAGGATAACACCAACTATTTGAAGATTAATACTGTTTAGGCAAACATTTATATGAGATTTAAGTATAGAAAAATAAAATCTAGAAATATAGCTTAAAACAAGAGTGTATCCAGCTTTGTCCTTCAAAATGTTGTCCTGTATTACTGGTAGAACATACTTTAACTTTCTTGACACCGACCACCAAGCAGACATACGTACCAGTTTAAGCCGTCAGCTTCTTATATTGGCTATTAAGCCTGGATTGGAAGGTTTCCATTTTACTGCTACTTTCAGATTGTGTATTGCTGGTCATCTCTTGATTACTCTTACACTGCAGCAGACTAATCACTTGCTTTTGGCACTGTGAAGATCCAAAATAATAAATCATGGGATCCAGACAGCAGCTCACACTGCCAATACACATGGAGAGCAGATAGGCCATGTAGGACTTATCACTGTACCCGGTGGCAAACTGCACGTAGTGAATGAGCAAAATGATGTTGGTCGGCGTGAAACAAACAACAAAAACAGCAAAGACCGTAATGGCCATGAAAATTGCTCTTGTCTTCTTGCTCCTGTTGGCAACATTGGCAGACCGGAGGCACTGAATGATACGGATGTAACAAACAATGATAAAAATCAGCGGGATGAAGAAAAAAATAGAGCAGAAAATTGGAAAGAAGTATAGGTAGTAGCCTGTAAACTTTTCGATTTCCAGCACATCGTGGCAGGTGGTAATCCCCAGCTGTGGTAAAACGGCAGTCTGATCAGATAGGAGAATGGGCATGACTCCACCAATGGCAAGGAGCCACATGGCTAAAGACACAACCAGGGCATTCTGTTGGCTGCGCCAGGTGAGAGACTTCATGGGATAAACCACAGCCAGTAAGCGGTCCACACTTATACACATCATGAGGAGAATAGAGCAGTACATGTTGCAGTAGAAGGCAGAAGTTACTATGCGGCACATTGTAGGTCCATATCCCCAGTTATTGCCATTGAAATGGTAAGAAATCTTAAAGGGAAGGAGAAGGACAAACAGCAAGTCGGCAACTGCTAGATTCAGCATGTATATCGCTGCTGGCTTCTTCGGACGAATTTTCAAGATGAACATGATGACTGCAATGGCATTCAGGGGACAGCTGATGATGAACACCAGTGTATAAACAGTAGGGATAAAAACCGTCATTAAAGGTCCAGTGAGAAATCGTGTGGCCTCTTGCGACAGCTTTTTGTGGGATCTGGTATGAGGGTGGACGTCTTTTTCAGGCTCTTCAAATCCAGAGCCACTTCCATCCCCGCCGTTAACATCTAAGTAAGTAAAGTCTATAGGTTCATAGGTTGCTTTGAGATCAACCAGGGAGAAACCTCTTGCGATGCTTCCTGAAATGGAAGGATAAAATTTACGGAACCATAGGATTTTTTGCTGTGGTTAATCAAAATAAATAGGTACATTAAATAAATGGTTTAAGCGGGGAGCTACCTCAGCGTGTTTGCTACAACGGAAAAAAGGTAGAAAGAAGTGGAAAAAACAGTTTTTTTCTTCCTTTCTATGTATTTAATATGAAATTCACTTTCACTTATTCCTTGTTAAAGTCTTTGATTGTTATTCAGAAAACTTTAGTTTGCTCAGAGATTCATTTGTACTGTATGCTCACTCACAGAGTTCCTGTAGATGAATGCACCTCAAGGCTAATTTACAGATCATGGAACATTACACATTATTGACCTTTATTGAAGCCTCTTTCTACAGAACGCATAGAGGTAGAACTAAACTATTTATTTCAATCAACTTTGTCCTGTTTTTGTTCCTATGGCTGAGACGATAGAAACACTTTGCATTTCTGAAACCACCTTTCTAGGTATTGGTTTACTAGTTTAAAATGTAAAAAGCAAATGAGAGGAGTAAACCACTGTAGAATGAATTGTGCTGCTTTAACAATAAGTAGAACATTATTCTAACCTCTCCAATACACGGTCATGGGGGAGCCAGAGACTAATCAACTAATGCAAGGCATGATACACTTTGGATGGGATGTCAGTCCATCACAGGGCACACACAGACACAAACAAAGACAAAAAGAGACAAACACTCACAGCAGGGCCAGTTTTCCCAGAAGACAATTAACCTACCAGTATGTCTTTGAATGGTGAAGTAAACTGGAGCATCTAGAGGAAACCCACGCAAACACAGAGAGAACAAACAAACTCCACACAGATAGTACCCCAGGAATTGGGCTTAGGGCCCCAGCACTGTGAAGCAATGCTAACCACTGCAACAGCCATAATTAGACAAGTCCACAGAATTTATTTGTGGCAGGCTGGTCTTTGAAAGGAATTTAATAGCTGCTGACGTACAGTACCAGTAGAGGCAGGTTAAAGGTGTCTATCACTTGCAAATAGGCACAGAGGGTTGTGATTAACCCATGCATTAGCAGACAGACTGATGCTCACATTTGGTGTGAAAATGATCAGTCCATGGAGGCAGTTCAATGGTAACTTTAGTAGCTGAGAGACTAAATCATCTTTTTTTGAAGTAGTGACAGGGAGAGTGGTGGAGTGTTCTTTTATTTCCACCAGAGAGTGCTCTGTTACTATGAGTAATCTAATGGATGACAAAGTGTGTCCTAATGATGGTTACTAAGTGGATTCTTGGTTTGCTTAAGCCAATTAGTGAGGCAGTTTAAGTGTCATGATATGGAGAACAATTTGCTTTAACAGATAAGCACCTCTGAAGGCAACTATACTTCTGTTGAGCTGCTGCAAACAAATCTCAATTGGAAAATGTAAGCCTACACAATACTAGGCTTACAAAGACACAGCCTCAAGAAAACATGTCCAGGTTTTGCCATAACTAGCTGCTTCTTCTGAAGTGTGTGATAGAACATCTGTGGGACCAAAGAACCAACCAGTGAACACCATCAACATCAACAGGATACTATCAAGACCAGCAAGACATGTCCTGCAGTAGACTGCATGAGGATGCTGATCAGATCTGTCAACACTACCAGGGTTGTATTCATTCTCAGGGAGGTCATGCCTGATACTAAGTTTGTAATGTTTTCAATTTGACAGGTCATAATTCATAGCGAAAAGTTGTCATGATGGTTTGATCTTTTCTTTTTGTGTGAGATGATGAATGTTGCAAGTCAAATTCACTTGTGGTATATTTACATTTTGTTTGGTGCATTCATTTACCAGATGGATTTGTAAAACTGGTGATATAAATTAACTCAGACACAAACACAGATTATCTTGACTGAATAGTTAGATCCCTTGTAGTTTCTCTTCAAGGGATGGTTTTAAATCTTCAGATCTTTAAATTTGTAATGGTAACATATTTATTCAGATCTTGTTGTCTTGTTTACACAGTTGAGGCTGTTAGTGAGTTTAAAAAAAGAACACCGTATAACTATATTTCAATCAATTTTTAGTTATTGTTATTGTTATTTCTCAACACAAAGCTAAAAAAAGTATTTGAAGTGTCTTTGAGGATCACAAAAAACATCAACTGTATTACAACTGAAACAATTCAAAAATGAAAAACGGTGCCCATTCTCCAAAGATGGTCCCACGAATTGACTGCATTATCAGGGTATTAGAAGTTTAAGGGTTTTCTCCTTATTGGTCCTCCAGTGCTGGAATACTGGAGTTCTTGCATCAAGTGTAATTTCTATTTATTTTGGCAGCAATGTAGCCTGCTGTATATATCCATCCATTTGGTAATCCAATACTGGGTCACAGGGAAGCCAGAGCCTATACTCGCATGCAAAAAGTGTAAGGCAGGACACACTCTGGGTGGGACACCAGTCTATCGCAGGTCAGACACATACTGTAGACACAGACATGCACTCACTCACACCACGGTCAATTTTCCCACAAGCCAATCAACCTACCAGTATGTTTTTGGACTGTGTGAGGAAACCTGAGTACCTGGAAAAAACCCATGTGAACAAAGGAATATCATAAAAACTCAGATAGCATCACAAGAAGTGAACCCTGGGCCCCAGCACTGTGATGCAGCAATGCTTACCACAGAATCTGCCACCCCCTTAAACACTATGTACTGTATAATTTTTGTTTATTGTTTGTTTTCAATTACTTTCATTTTCTTTGGTACTGATTTTCATTAACATTAATACTACCTTTTACCTTGAAGTTATATACAGAACTGTATTAATCAACATGACATCATCATGAGCCTATCCAACGCAAGGAAGCAACATTGTGGAGCAGTACTTTAGGGCTCTGGACATCTAAAATAAAAGCTGTGGGGAAATGCAGATAAAGACGCTGCTGTTGCTAACTTGAGTACAGTATTTAACTATATCGCTCACATTAAATACCTAGATACAAAAATTGATGTAAATTTAAAACGTTTTTTTTAATAAAATCAACAAATTCAACGAAAAATATTTTTTACCATTACCATGGCTGGATATGAGTACTATAATGTACATGAAGTTGTTGTCACATATTCAGCTATACTGTATATGTATGTACAGCATACATAAGGTATAGTATAGTAATAATATTCATTAATACTATTGTTGAATATATTGTTGAATTATTATACGTTGTATCAATAAACTTCTGAATTCCATTTGGATATTTGTTTTCGATTTTCTGCTGCAAGTTTTGTATTTACTAAGAAATTGCATTTCAGCTACTTTTCAGCAGATTACATTACATTATTTGTAAATTTAAGAACTGTTGCATTCATTTAAATATTTTTCATTTATGGCACAAAATTAAAATGGACTGCAAATGAACATGTTAAAACGTTTCAAAAGAAGAGACTTACAAATACAGGAAAACATGAAGATACGAATAGTATGATACATGTTTTTAAAGCAATAAACGATTCGTTTTACTGTTACGTTCAGGCTCAGAATTAGAAAAGCTGTCTTAACTTTGTTATCACTATCTCTAACATACATACTTTTGAGAACTACAGGAAAAGTATAGTTGATAAAATGGACAGAAAGAAGAAAAATAGTATTAATTAAAACTGTCACTCACCATTATGTCCTTCAGAGCAGGCACTATGTGCGATAAATAGTGTAAAAAAACTAAAAAACACCAGCGCTTTTAGCCCCATTGCTGTAGTGATTGCAACTCTTGTCACCGACTCTTTTAAGTTTGGGAAAAAAATACTTTCACTCAGAGAAATTAAAAATTTTAATTTTAATGTATTTTTATATTACATGAAGCCAAGAACAATCGGTTTTATGAGGCAAAGCAAAGCAGAACACAAGATCTGGAATTCGATTCAAAAGAGAAGACAAAAAGTTCCCAGTTTTTCACCGAGTTTGAAATGTATAGAACAGACCTGTTATTCCTACGCCGTGGTACTGGCGTCTTCTTTCTCTATGGCCTGTCAAGGAATAGTTCAAACTATTAATCAGTCGGCTGCACATTTTTTTCCAGTGATGTCAGCATCCTAATTTGAGAGCTTTACCAAAGAAAGGGTTTAAGGAAGAGCAGCGCTGACAGAATTCCGGAGAGCTTTTTCTCTCGGTGATAAGAGAACAATTATCACAAAGTAGTTTTAAATACACGTACTGTACAGGGGAAATAGAAAGCATTCATTCTGCAGCATGACTTTATTAAGTACTGTACAATAAACCACTGTACATATGTATGAAGCTGTTACATTTATTTATTTGTGCAATATTTATTTCATTATTACACATTTAAGGAAGACAGTCTGTGAAATATTTTATAAAAGAGGACCCACCTACTGTAAACTTCTATCAGTGCTATACCAAGAGCATGATATTTTTTTATTTTAATTACAAATTACCATTTTAAACATTTCTAAAATGTATAAAGAGTTAACAAAGCTAAATGATAAAATATCAAGACATCTGGCTTTAACTATTTCCAAACGAGATGGAACTACTCTTAAAGAGCCAGTGTCTAGACATGAGTAGGTCATGGTGAAAGGAAGTAAGTTAACATGCACACTACATTCCTTAGGTTCATTTCAGAACATAAATTGTCCCAGGGATCAAAGACAGACTGCATTTATTCATGATGTAGGCCAGTCGTTGTAGTGACCAAACAAAGTTGCATATCTTATTTGAGTTTTTGAAAAAATAAGAAAAAGTAACAGAATGCACCTTTTGCGGTTGTCTTACTGATGGGTTTTCTCACTGAAAAAAATAACTCTTGTAATTACTTGTACTAAGTTATACAAACTACAGTTCACTTGCAATTAATGTTTTTTACTCTTTAAACAACACTTCTAGAGAATGTTGTTTCATCAGTCTTTTTCACTGCTCAGCTGAGTTCATCCTCTGGCATTCCAATGAGTGCTGGCGTGATGACCCTCATTCATCACTTAGTCTGTTTAAAAACAACTGCGTTTTCCAGAAGTCATGTCCATAGTGGAGAAGTGAAAATGAAAAATTTGACCCGTCATTAGCTCTATTGTTCTAATATTTCCCAGGTTACCTTACAATGTTGTCAATATACACTCAGAATATACTGTACTCAGACACATATACTTAAGAGATATTAAAAAAAACAAATGCTTTTGATTCCCATTATATATCTCAGTATATATGTCTATTATATTGTAGCACACATGTGGGGCGCTTAACGGCTGCTCAGTCCCCTTTAGCCATGCACACGCAGGGTGGGCTGGCAACAGTGCCTGAGGGGCGGGACTTGGGGGAACCAGACTGTACAGTATATAAGGGGGCGGGAGCTGTGATGCAGCCTCTTCCCTCCCGTGTGTGTGTTAGTGTAGGTGCAGCGCTGTAATCCCTGTCCCTGTGCGTGTACCTTTCCCCAGTTCTGGTTAATAAATGTGTTGTTCAACCCCTTTTCGTGAGTCCTACGTCTGCTCCATTCTGTACCAAACCCCGCTGTCATTACAATATATATATATATCCATCCATTTTCTAACCACTTCATCCAATTCAGGGTCGTAGGGGAGCCAGATACTAGCCCAGCAAGCAACAGGCACAAGGTGGGGTACCGGCCCATCCAAGGATAGACATATATTGTACACTGTCACACCAGGGCCAGTTTTCCCACATGCCAATCAACCTACTATACCATTACAGTATGTTTATGGACTGTGAGAGGAAACCAGAACACCTGGAGGAAACCCATGCAAACACAGGGTAAACATATATATAGCACTTTTCATCCCAAAAGATCCCAAGGCGCACTAAAGTACATACAGGAAGAGATTCCTCGACCGCCCTCTCATCCTCACCACCAAACCTAGACAATGAGTAATGTAGGGTTAGTCTCCACAAAATGAGGTACAGTACTTCAGTTCTTGTACTGTTTCAGTCACCATGAAAACCTGGCATCCTGCATGCTCAAGAAAAGGGGCTCTAGCAACCACGTTCTCAACAGCAGAAGAGAGAGATGCAGTGAAATAAGCTCCAGTGGTGTCCATTGTGCTCCCTCCAAGTGTGGAAGCTGGTGGGCAACAATTTCTCTACAAAAAGCAAGGCCAGGTATTTTTCATCCCTGCCTCATTGAAGTCCTTAGGCAACCAGTTTATGGTGACGAGAGTAGGAGGCAATTGTTGACAGAAGGTTGTCAAGCAATTAGACTGGGGCAGAAACTGATTTCAGCAGCAGTAACTGTGACAGAGCTGCCCTTCTCAGGGTGCTTCCTGCTCATCCTCATAGGGAGATGGTCAATCAAGGTACCCTAAACATGTGGCAGTAACCACCTTTATGTGGCTGAGTATTGTATTGTACTTCAAGATTCTACAAGCCCAGAGTGGAATGAAACCAAGACACAGAGGTAAAAGTGCCAGCAGTGGAGCCAAATCTTCTTTAACTATGATAGCAGGTTTTGTGCAAATCATCCTGATGGCTATTGGCATGTTTGTAACAGATGAATGAACTGCCATTTTCCTGATAATTTCTTTGCAACTGTGTTGTAGTTGTAAGTTAAAACTTGAGAAGTATTGTTGATGTCTAGTATAGAAATAGATTGCCAGGAAGTCCCTCCTTACAATTATCTCAATGAGATGCTCGAGCTTAAAAAAGTAATCGATATACAGACTGCTTTCCAATTTGGTTGTGGAGAAAAAAAAAGTTCTTACTATCAGGATTGACAGCCTTTCAGAAATTAATGCCTCAGTAAACTTTAAAATCTCATGTAAACAAAAAGTATTTGTTTGAAACCATTAAATAAAACACATTCTTCAGCCAGGAAAGAAGTGAGTCACTATGGGAGTGATCAGACAGTGCCCAATTATGAAACAATATTTAAGCCCTCTTGTATTTTCCACTAATGTATCAATTCTACAAGATTAAGGACAGTGATTATTTAAAATCTGACATTTCAGCTGGCAATAACAGGACAATATAGCATAACACCCTTTGTTTGGTGCAATCGATCTGCAGAGTAAACTTTATAATTGGGAAAAAAGAAACCAATGCATGTCAAAACTCTCATTTATTTTAACATTAAACATGTTGGTCAAGTTGTACTGTTTCAATAACCAAGAAAGCTGCAGAACAACCCAGTTATTTTATAGTAAAATGTATAGTAAATATGCATAGACATTTGTTTTACTTTTGCGAAGTTCAAAGGCACAATTTAACACTTAAAAAGCAGAACATATCTGGGCAGACAGTAATGTTCTGTTTTACTACTAATGGCATGACACTCCGCATTCTTTAATGACGGTGAGGCAGTAGTGCATTTTACAATAAGAATTCATTCATTTTTTACATTAAGTGAAAGGAATGGTGTTGTCGCTCATATATCTTTGTATATAACATTTAATTTTTAATAATTTTAAAATATATTCCATATACAATCACCGGTAGAATAAAGAAAATAAGAAACTCTAAATCAAACGATGTGCAGATTTTGGTTGAAATTTCACAATTGTTTCCAGTTAATTAAAAAAACATTAAGGATTTATATTCTTTTCATTACTGACCTATGCATTCACATGGATTCTCTCTCAAACCCATTAGCATTGCATATACTGACAACTCTTCAGTATTAAATCAATATGCTGAAAACCAGTTAAAGTTCTGAAAAAACATTTTCTCTGACAGAAATTAAAGAAGGCACAATCTATTCTTTCCCCCCAACCTTTCTTTACAAATTAAACAGTAAAATATTTAAGACATAAGGTTAAATTAAACCTGGAATCGGGAAGCACAAATGAAAACATCATTTTCCATAGAACTTCTTATTCAGAAGGAATATCAGCAGGTTAACATTGACTTTAGCTTTGTCAAACATCTTCATCACTGATACTCCTTCGTACTGCAGCTGAAGTAAATCCTAAAAATGTAAAAAGACAGCTGTTATAAACCTAGCTAATTGCTCATTCCTTTGTTAGTCTGTTTTAATTTAAGTATACCACAAAAATGCTGGATAATGTTTATACAATAAATACAGAGGCTACCTTAAAATACAATACTAATATTGCTAGCACAGATGTCTTAGGCATTAAAAACAAAATGCTATGATTTCAAATGTACTGCAAGCTCATTGAATTAGCTTTGACTCCTCCTTTCAGATTCACAGGAATTCTTAAAGGGTGAAAATGCGTTTAATTTGGAATTCACTGCTATACTGTACCTGAAAATGCAGCTGGACTTTTTCCATCTCAACCCCCATAAACTTGGCTTTAACTTCGAAGTCACCAACTTCCTCAGTGGGTGAAATGTCAAACATGACATTCTTAAACCTGATAAACAATGGAAATACAGGATATTCGTATTAACACTCGAAGTAACTACAGTGAAACCAACCATGCCAAGCAATATTTTTCCATTACATCAACCCCTGCCGTCTGCACCTGAAAGAACTTCACTGCAACCTGACTTGCTTAAACATGAAAGACTATTAAAGCGAAAGCCAAAAATTGCAATTGTGTTTTCTGTTTTGGTGTTTTCAGTAAAGCTCATAGCTGGAGTTTTAAAATATAATAAACAAAAAGTAAACCTAAAAAAAACATAAATAAAAAGAAAATATTAAAGAAAAAAACAAGAGCACACAAGAAAATATCCATCAAACTCTTTTATTATCAAATAATTCATAAATAACACTTTCACCAATGGCTATTGGTGCAGAGGTTAAGCTCCTATTTTGCAGTCCTGTAATCTGGCTGACTTTAATTCTCTTTTATCCAATATCAAGATTGATTTATTCGTCGATTAGCGATGGCATTCAGAATCTAATATGTGTGGTGAAGTTAAAAATCAAACAAAGACCATTAGAAAGTAGGATACAGTGTCCAGATAATTTAGAAAGTACTCTGAAATGCTCTGGGACTGCACTGCTTCTGTACCAAAT
This sequence comes from Atractosteus spatula, assembly GCF_055471065.1. Classification (NCBI taxonomy): domain Eukaryota; kingdom Metazoa; phylum Chordata; class Actinopteri; order Semionotiformes; family Lepisosteidae; genus Atractosteus; species Atractosteus spatula. The sequence continues at coordinate 31,470,577 of NC_142708.1, read as the reverse complement.
TTTCTAATTGCATGTTCTGAAAAAAAAAGGAGCCCCTTTTCAAACAGTATTTATAAAATAGATTCCAACTAAACAAGATGTTTAAAAAAAACTGGCAAAATGATAAAAAGACATTTCACAAATTCACACTGTTTGCAGTACTTTTTGTTGTAATAACATCCACGTCTTTTGGGACTACAGGTAGGTGTGTGATCTACCATATGTATTCTGGTAGACCTGTGGTTAAGTAACTCAAATCCAGGAACTTGGATAAAAATAGGAAATCTCAGACAATAAATGAAATAAGAAAAAGAGGCAATACTCCCAAAACCTGGCTTTGGCTTCACAAAAACCTTTAACAATGAAGCTATGCCTCATGTAAGCGAAAGGCAGTGCCCAGTGAGTATGGCAGAAAGTAGTTTGTGCTCAGCACTTACTGGTTTGTCTGCAGACCTTCTATCTCTAGAACAACTCCTTTCTCATGCAGTCGGGCTGCGGAGTACTTCAAGGACGTCTGCTTAGATTTCCGGCTGCCCTTCTCCTCTCCCTTCCCATCCAGCTTTATGGACCTTCTCACATTCCTGCAATCAAAACAAAGACAGGGATATCTTTCTAAGATACCAGTGGCGAGACGGATCACCATAAATAAAAGTGTATTATGACTACAATTCTGTGACTAGTGCGGTGTTCGACCTGTGCCACTAGTTCAAGCTTGCTCTTGCTGTATTTTAAAGTGCTCCTTGATGTCTACAATCAGAATACTGCAGATTTTCTAGGTCTCTTTCAATACTTCCTCATTTAATTTATCCCTGAGAAGGGATTAATAGATCCAGTTTACAGGATCAATTTACAACTTTTCCTCGGTGACAAACTTTTTAGAATTTTATGAGACCTGCTTAATTCTGCACCAGAGGACTGGAGTGGGGAACTCTTACACATCAAGCCACACAGTGTAAGACCTACAAGGTCCACCCACAAAACCATTTACAGCTGTCTCTCCATTTTGGATAATTGAGATGTGAAGTAAATTCATGCCAAACATTTCCCTTTGCGTTTCTTACATGACAAGTACAAAATGAGTCTGTCTGATTGTCATTCAAACTTCACAATTATAAGAATTGCTGGAGTGTTTGGAAGCTGCTCCTAGAGGTAGAAGTTATTCATAAACAAATCGGTGTACGATACGAGTCATGTGGGGTGGACTCAAACAACTTGTCCATTAATACGATGTTGCAGTTTAGCTTTTTAAATTTTAAATGAATACTAGATTTAAGCCATATACGTAGTGATTCAAACCACCACACTATGTGTGACATAATTCAGCAGGTGACAACACGATGAATGAGAATGCTGCTGAAACAAGGCTATGCAAAAGACTCTACAGCTGTCTAAATTCACAACAAACAAAGCAGGAAAGTGGGGGAAAAAAGTGAAGAGGATTCTCTTGGGAGCAATGAAACAGTGAGCTTACTTTCTATTTAGGTTGTCCAAGCAGGTTTTGATGTACGTGTCATAATAATTGATCTGATCTTGATAGAAGGTCGTCTTTGAGTTGAGTGCGTTCAGTGTCTGCTGCAGCTTCACCAGCTCAGCCTTCCTGCGCTGCCGATACCGTCGCTGGTTTCTTATGTCCTGCAAACCGCAACAACTTCCATTTAACTCCTTAACAGAAACTATTCCAACGTACTGACATCATGGCATCTTTAGGTCAATGCATACTTGATGCAAGTGCAATAACTATAATATACTGTATAACTATTGGTTTTAACCACACAACTGCAGTTTCAATGCACAGTTGCAGTGATGTCCAATGCTGTGAAAATAGCAAGCAAATGTCAGTAGTGCTCTGTTGTTGAGTATCAATACTGAGACAACACATACTGTATAAGCTATGCTAATACTAAGCTTTATATATTGTTACCTTGCAAACATGCAAACATTTTCATATAAGAAATTAGAACAGAATTAAAACTAGTAACTCATATTTCAGCTTAGCTCCAAGATCGTTGTAATATTTGAAGACATCTGAACTAAATTTCTCAGTGAAAATAGGTTGAATTGTTTTTCTTAATTTGTCTCCATAAAAGTCAAGAAGAAATAAAGAATTTCTCCTTGTCTTGCTAATGCTTTTTATTTTACTCAAGTGTGTTTGACTTATTTTGTTCATTGAACATTGTTCTTGAGTTCACTTACGCTTGCATTCAATGGCCTTTTAGTGGAAAGAAAATTACACTTTTAAGTCAGACTGTAGGTCCAACATACGTCAGCCAACAAACTATTTCATACATGTAATAAATACATTATATATTACGAATGGACCTATTAAGCAATTAAACTCTCAACTATGAATCAGTCTATTCTCTTAATGTTTGTTGTAGCTTCTACCAACCATATAATCTCAGTTTAACAGACAATTACTAGCAATGATCCTGGAACTGATTCTTTAAATAAACAAAAAGGATCCAAATCAGAATCTGGTGAGCTCTCAATTAGCTTTTAATGTCTTTTAGAGAGCAGATACCTTTGAGATGTCATTGATGATGTCTTGATACTTGTTCTCTGATGAGACCACACCAGCCTGCTCCAGTGTTCTCAGGTTCCTCAGGATTTTCCGCTTCTTCTGCTCTAATGGGAGCTGTCCATCTTCAAGGATGGACTGACTGATCTTCATTTTATCAGGGGTTTTGGCATCTTGAACAGCACGTTTCTCAATTATTTTTGCGTGTTCAGATTCCTGGAGGAACAAAGCATTTGCCAGCTTTATCGACAGTGGGAACCCTTATATCAAGAAAAAGTGTTTCCCATTCTTGTCTACAGCCACAGATGGAGAATGACAAACTTGAAAATAGTCCTGAAAATGAAAAACCCAAATATTGGCTCAACCTGTAATGTTTTTTGACAATATTCTGGACGTCAGTGAAATGAATTAACGAGGAACACCAAACCACTTCTCCAAAAACCTCAGAGTGCAACCCGTTTTTAATGATTCAAGCAGTATGCTTAAAAAAATCTTTAAGCTTAATAAACAAAGAATGCAGATCACTGCCCTTGTAGAAGCAGCACCATTACTGAAATGCCGTGGTGGCAAAACCACAACACTTCACCTGCTGTGCAGAGGCAGGAGTCTCCAGGATCTCGATCAGTGTTTCTCCCGGCTGGATTCGCACCACATCCACAATCAGCTTCTTTGTCCTGTAAAAACCAAATGCAAAAATGTATTTACTATATAGAGAACCAAATTCAGTTTGATGGTGCACATATGTCCAATTCTGTGCCCTCTTTCACTATTAACCTGTAGACAAAAGGGTAAGTCTATGCCAGCGTGTGAGCTACAGCAGAATTGTAGCTAGGACTTGGGTAGAGGGATGAACTGCAGTCAGACAAGTGGTGCATCTGTGAAATGCACCCATTCTGATCACTCCTACAACCTCCACCACAGCCTCAATCCTATGGTCTTGATTAATCCCATAGTGCACATTAATATTTTGTACATTTAATAATAATAATAATACAAGAAGAGGTCACATGTAAATTAAAAAAAATATTAATGCCCTCCTTACTTACAAAATGCTCACTCAATGCAGAGAAAGTTCTGACTTGGTACATTGGTATATACCAGTCACTCATTTCCATTTTTTATCAGTATACATAATGTTGCTCAATATTTAATCTACAGTTGCATAGCATACTGTATATTATTTTGATGCATAGGATTCTGTGGCTTGTAAATTTAGGCATTTACTATATATTAAATAAGCTTCAATCCTCTTAGCTTAGAATGAAGCTCCACCTTGCACAATTCTAAACTGTTTAGAGGAAACTTTTTTGCCCACATGCTTGAATACTTAAAAATGTCAAAAGTCGGCTTAGCTAGTGAAGGTTATTGGTGCTTTCACCTGTTTAGGTCACACTCAACACTCTGAAACATATCCAGGAGAAAAAAGGAGAGGACAAATGTGTTCTGTCTGTGGTTAATAAATGAATTGCACATACTTGGTTGAAGTGTAGCACCTACTTGGTTTCGCGGGGCAGTCACTGCTCCAGAAGATCGGTTAAAGAATTGAGCAACTGCTTCACCAATTGAATTAATGGGTAACTTTAGGTGGACCAGATGGTGCAAGCCCAGAGCAAAATTTAGTCAGGACTTTGCGATGAACACTCCTACATTTAGAAACACTGAAAATCAGGATGCTCTAGAGGGAAGAGTTCAACCTGGGGATCCACCAACACAACCAGATTGCTGTTGTCTGTGTTGCTTGAAGTTTAACTATCCCAGAACTGAGCAGGTCCAGCATTGCTTTCTAAATCTGATTAGATCAGCCTAGAAAATGGCAACGCTACTGTCATAATGCATTTATAAGACTCTGACAAAGTACTTCCCTGACGCAATCTCTGCTGATCTCTTCCCTTTAAAAAAACCAATGTGAGGGAAAAATGTTTATGCTGTAAATGTAGGCGGAAAATATACAGAAAAACAATTTTAAATGTCTGATGGAGTTATTACTCTACACACTCTAAAACTAGGTCTAGTTAGATACTCCAGATTAAAAAAAGTTAATTGTTTAAACCAAATGACTTTAAAGAACGTTACTCTAGCAGTACTGTATTTAATTGAATCTATACCATATAAGATGGAGATTGAATTATTTATTCACAGTACAGATTGCTCAGAAATCATACAATTTACAAACTTTGGCAGAGGTGACCATATTAAAAGGTTTGGTGAGTTGTAAGCTTACAGGGATTTATATTTGCTCTAGATATTCAAATATCTCTAGCAAATGTTGTGTATTATATTTTGTCCAGTGAGCATACATAATATGCAGTATATCACATCCATTTGTACAGTACACACACATACTGTACATATTCTGTTCACACTAGTTTAAATTTCCCAGGGGAATCTGAATATCCATCACAAATGTTGCATAGGATATTTCGCAAATGTATACCCAAAAAAGTGTATGTCACTACTATAGCTACTCAGATTGCTATGCACTAGCTATAGAAAAGGATATGTGGAGATAGTAATGTGCTCATGGAGACAAAAACATTACTGAATATATGGGCTACAGCAAAATCACACTTACACCATTGGTCAGTATTGTGTACATAGCTCATGGCGTTTCTAAAGTTAGGAATAATGCAATAGATTTATGTTTAAACTACAGTTTTGGTCAGTGAGATTTTGAAATGAAGGGCTTCAGTTTTCTCTGTCACACAACAGTAAATTAATTTCTACACAACAAACTAGAAATAAGAATTTAAACAATATTCCAGTTAGTGGAAACTTTCCCAGAAAGAGCTGTTGCATGTCAGAACAGTAATTTATTCAGCCAGGAAACATCTGACAGAGCATCGTATAACCTGTTATGGGAGTTCTTACTCAAAGGCCGATATCTGCATAATCTTTGCTCCCATGCTCAGTAAATAAACAGAAAAATCACCTGGAAATATCACAAACAGCATACAGAGAAAAATCCCACCTTAAAGAACATTTTTTAATCTAATTTTGATAAGTATTACTGCAAATGGACAATCTATGCTTTGGTTTCAGGATTTTGGAATTGTTATTATTTTTATTTTTTAATTTGAACTTTTGAGCAGAGGGAACTTACATAAAAACTCACAAACAGAAACGCAACCAAAGAGTATCAATATTTCTATTTAAAAACTTGTCAGTGTCAGCTGTTGCTTCAAATGTATAAAGCTGAGAACAGAAGTCAGAGAACTGTACTTGAACTGTAATTGATGGATATGGAGTCCTCCTTGTTCTTTTTAATCTGTGGCGGTTTAGACCTTTTCAAACAGGAAGCAAAAGAAAATTGTGCAGCATTGGATTTAGCACTTTGCCACATCACAAACAATGTGAGAGATCAGCTCTGAGGATACATCAAGCAACAGAGGTTCTCCAAATCTCTGTTAAATGCTGAATGAAAACTATCTCTCAATAAAAAAGTATCCGCATCTCTACGGCTTAGCCTATTTTAAACTAAAGGTAAAATCAAAAGTGTTAGACACAGCAGCATAACATGAAGTTGAAGTCTTTAATATTTGTAGGTATCTGTGACAAACCCATTTTCTGTTCTACTACATATTATATTCCTTTCCAAAAAGAAGCTATCCTGAGCACAAGGTTGTCAGGGAAGTCAATAGTTCAATAACTGAATATACTTAGGCAAATTAGAAAAAAAGGGGTAAAAACAGGCGAAATGCATCTAATGCTAAATTGAATTTCTGAATTTAAGGCCCTGCTAATATAATTTACAAAGCTAATTTAAAATGATCTTGGTAGAAATATAAAATATTTGTATGTTAAAAACACTTGGGACATATATTGTAACATGGAATCACATACATTACATGTAGTGGACAGAAAAAAAAACACCTGCGGAAATAAGAGGCACCAAGTATATTCAAAGCAAACACACCGAACACGTGTGGCTCATGTGTTAATCAAATAATCCCAGCATGTTCAGGACCATGTATGTAACATTGGACAGGCTTAGCATGGCTGCAGGAGGAGACCTCAGTGACAACAAAAAAGGGGTGATTGAGGAGTGTTGGACCAAGACAGCTCAGCATTGAAGTTCAAAGGAATGATATCATCAGTGAAAAGCAATAGTGGGTGAAAGTGCATACTCCAGAATTGTGATATCTATGCACAACTTTGCAGTGAATGGTAAAACAGGTGAGTAACTGTACTGTAGATCAAGTGACTGCAAATTACAACCTGCAGAGTAAGCAGACAGTTTCACCATGACTCCAAGAACAAATCTTGAGATCGATGTGCCTCTTTCCAAGGGTAAGAGCACCGTATGCTTCTTTTGAGAAAAATAATATGTAATAACCTTGTAGTGCTTGTTTTGAAAATGTGCGATGTTGCTCGACAGTAATTGCGTTTCCTGTAAACAAGAAATATCATCTCTGCTCCTAATGAGAAACACTGAGCCTCTAAAACGATAATTGGCCAATTTTCATTCCAGGCTTTAAACCATCATTTATCCCTGATTAAAAAAATAAGATCAGAAGATTTGGAAAAATTAGATATCTCACTTGGCAGCCAACGGACTATGGTGTTATGAAGCCACCACAACACAAAACCCTTACCTGCAAGAAAGCTCCATATTCTCAATAACGAGTCATAATTTCTCACCCCAACATTCTATCTACGCACACCTTTGCACAGCCCTCTTCTTCCCTGGTCCCTAATGCAATCAACCACCATCAAGCACTGAGTGATCACGAAGGGGCTTGTTGTGAGCTTGTTGCCTCTTTTCCAACAGAAATGATATTTAACATGAACTGGTGCCATTATAAAAAACATGTACTAAGTTATTCATATCTGAAAGCTGCCATGAGATTGTCTACTGTAAAAAGTCAATGGGGTTGTTTCCTTCAACACTCTTATTCAACACTTAACTATTCTGACATTACAAGGCCGACTCCAGATTCCAGACTCGCCATCTTGTACTGCAGCACATCAAGGCAGGGGTTGCATTAACCGATACAGACTTTCTGCTGGTGAAATTTGGCACGGCTTTTATCTTGCCTGGCACTGTGCTGCTTCATGACTTCTGCTATAGCAGCAACCTCCTGCTGTAGAAAGCCATATAAAAGCAATATTAAAATGAGCTTGCAGTCTGTCAGACAAGTCTCATCTAGGCCCTCTGTTTTCTTAATGCTCTAACTCTCCAGTGTGGATAGAGGGGAAGAAATTATGCTCTTTACTTGTGGTGGCAACACAAAATGTTAGGCAGAAATCTGAATTAATTTTACTATTGTTGTTTTTCAGTGCATTTCAATGAATATAACAGACCTTTTTGAGATGGGAGCAAAGCTCTTTCAGCAAGCAGCCATTTCTGATTCTGTCATGTGTTCTCATCACTGTTTTTGTCCGTTTACAGAAAAAAAATCAATTAAGAAGGAAAATTCATTTGATAAAAGGTGTTGATATTTCAGTAGTCTGGGAATATCTCCATTCTCAAGGATTGTTATTAGAATCTTAAGAGGAATAAGTGATGAATCAAGGGCTGATTATTGAAAGTAATTAACAGGAAATTAATGGAAGTTAGCTGAGTGCAACACTTCTACTTCATCTTTATGTAAGTTACTTACTGTTCCTTGTAAGAATAATAATATTGTTACCTTGTATGTATAAATGTCTATGTAACACTTTCTAAATAGTAATTTGGACATACTTTGTCTATGCATGCAAGAGAGCAACTCCTCTGAAGGACTGACATCCTTATGCTTCTCGAATAGACTGTCAGAATGTCAGAAGAAATAAGCAGCTTATTCCATCCATTCATCGTGAAAAAAACAAATGGCCCTAGAACACAGTTCAATAGCAAGAGTAGCAGGCAGCATAGGAATTGTCAGGATTTATGTCCCTGTTTAAACTAGACAGCCAAAACTGTGTGGCTGAGCAAGTGAACTCCAATGCTGAAATGTGATGAATGTGATCTTTTAATTGTTAATTTCAGTTATGTTTTTGCACAATGAAAAAAGGTTCTTTAATGTAATAATTTAAGAAACTTTAATTACCGCTTAACTGATGCGTTTCTCCTATGCAAGACTTCACAAAGAGCTCATTCTGGATGATGGAGAAGCATATTTCAAACACTTTGAAGAATATAGGAAGGTATTAGTGATTTTCTTAAAAAGAGTTTTTTCTGAAGAAACTTTCAAGAATATTGTTTTTGAACACTTAAAAACTATTGTGTTCCCAACTAAATGCAATAGTACCTAAGAAAGTTCTTTGTGTTATCATGCTCCTGGGTTTTCCTTCTGTCCTTATCAACAAAGAGCTGGTTACTTGTATGTGCTCTTTAATATGTAAATACAGTGTTTTTCGATGAACTCTCATCTCTTAGTTGATACTTTGTATGAATGAGATTTGCTCAAAAAGCAACATTCGCACAATGGGCAATTATTTCCACCATTTCCTGCCTATTTCCTCTCCTGAAATGACCAAAATGACAAACAAAAATCATGTTTCGTTCTCTCCCCTGGGAAGCTAAGGTCAGCCAATCTGGTATCGATGGTACTTAATAATGATAGACACTAAAATACAATGGTTGATACTTTCTTCATATATTTGTCTTGGTCTGCTCACTTGTATTTTAGTGTAAAACAAAGGTTTATTTGAAGAAACGTGGACATTAATTTTCAGGTATCAACATCTATCTACAATAAATATTCATAATGGGAATAATAAGTGGTTTAAATATACAGGGCTAACGACATGTCAACAAAGTGAACCCAGATGAAGAGCTCTGGGAACGAAATAATAGCATTGTGCACAAACAAAAATACTTACATTTAAAGAAACATTTAAACCAAAGGTGTTATAAACTCTGGAAAATGAATTCTAAAAATCTGAAATCCTTAATTCCTTAAGCCATTTTTAAGGCTGCAGCTTAAAAAAAAAGTTCATTAAACTGGTACATCTATAGTTTAATACAGTTTGTCTTATAAAGGAATTATTTCATTTTAATGTGTATCATATATCTTGTAAGGCCAAGTTTGCACTTTGGATTGCTTATTTCTGTTGAGAGTAACTTTTAATAGTAAATGAAATCCACAGTTTTTGGTAAGTGAGAAATATAAACTGTGAACAAAATGGCAAAATCACTTGTAGGAAGAGCAATAAAAGTTAAATACTGTTTAAAAACGCAACACTTGCAGTTTAAAAACACTCGTTATCTTTGCATATAAATACAATGTGTTAGGCAGCATTGTACATTCTATTAGCATACAAGACGTAAACGTGTTTTTTAAGATGTACTTCTGTTTATCAAGCTCTAGACAGACTCTGAACACCATAAAGGAAGTTAACAGTCCCTTATCAGAGGAAATACTACAATGTCACAATCTGTCATCTCTCTGACCATGCCTATGTTTACAGGACCTTCCTTTTAAAAACGAAACATTACTCAACGTTCAGCCTGCATGTACATTAATTTTCTCTTCTTTGATCTGAGTTTTGGTAAAACATTTAACATTTGTTTCCAGACACTTCGTTTCTTTAACATACTAAGCTTCAATTTCTAAGTCGATTGTAACTTAAAACAAACCCACACAATAAATCTGTATGCACATTCATTTAAAAAGATCATTTAAACTGACATACACAGGTTATTATTGTCACAAAAGTCAATGCAACACTTAATCTGTTTTTTTATCTTAATATTCCCCTTGGTTGTACTTGGTTGCTGGAATCTTGGTTGATTTTCTTGGATTTTACACTTTAGAAATCAATCAGTTGGGAACTAATCTAGATATACTTAACTTCTCTTACGCTGTCATTTCGAGTCTTGTAATTTTAAACTCAAATTATTCCAACATTATATTTTCCTGGAAATGTCCCATGAGCTCAGTCAAAAATTAAACTACATTCTTTTATTCAATTTTCATTAAGCAACCATCATTTGGGCTAGTTAACAGCTGGAAATAGTTAACATTCATTAAAGGGTTTGGGGATTAGTACTGTATTAACACTGTTACAAAATAAGAACTTGTTCCTGCACATATTAGTCTTTTGTGGCAAATATATGTACAAAGTATTTAAATAATATGTAAAAATGAAAAGGAGACATTTCTGAGTTTTGGAAAAAAGCACTAATCTGCCTCTTCTGGTTAATTGATAAACATTCTAAAGGGCTGCTATTGGACTTGCAGGATTAGATGCTGCTAATACTGCACTAAACGTTTATTTACATGTTTATAGTACGATTTAAGATTTCTTTTCCCAGTTTCATAATTTACCAAGTATTTTTCATTTTTCTTATTTTTCTCTCATTTGAAACTGGAAATTTAATAATGAATGCCTTTTATATTGGGAGGTATAAGCACAATTTACTGTATGCATTCTTTTATAAACTTCTGTTCTCAGAGTCATTGGTCATTTTCACACACATACAGCAGCTCTCACTACCCTTACTGCTCATCACCCTCAACACTTCTACAATTAGGATTTACCCTGTTCAGGTTTTCTTAATAACTCTGACTTGCAGTAGAGAACCTTTGCCTTTATGAAACATAATCCAAAGTTAATTTGGGATGACTTTAATTCCTTCATAACAGAAAGAACGGCCAGATATTTTTTATGTTTCACATTTATCAGTGTGGAGAACGTTTCTTAGAAAGCCACCTTAATAATTCCAAACAGCCACAGAAACGTGTGGCCTTTATGTACTTCATACATACAAACTCACTATAACTTAATGCAGCCTGGAACTGGCAACTTCATTCATGAAAAGCATTCTATTGATTTATGTTACTTGACAACACTATCTTGTATTTCTAGTGCCTCAAGCTGAAGGATTTCACCAGAAAATATCTAATGTCATCCTTTTGGTCATGTTCACATTCAGTTATTCATTGAACACAGAAATATTACTGCGGTTTAGTTGTGTTTCTTGGAGTACAAAACCTAATTAAAGAGGCTCTTAAAACCTCTTAAAACACCATTATAGTGGGAATTAGTCAGGGCAGTCAGAAAGTAGACACTTACTTTATCATGAGACTTTTCATATCTTTGTCGTCTCCTTCCCGTAACTCAAACTTGCTGGTGAGGGTGAGAGAGATTTCCGTTTTGGCAAGCTGACTTAGTGCATTCTCTTTGTTGGGGTCACTTGGATCTACCGCTCCCTCCCCTGAAAAAACACACCAAGAGAGCAATTGTTCTGGTTTCCTAACTTATGAGTCAAAGGAACAATACCTTAGTGATGGAAGAGCACCAGAGATCAGGAAACGCCTCAAAGATGTAATAACACACCAAGACAAAATACAACTTTTCCTAGAATTTAACAAAATATCTAAGCAAAGCTTCCTATTTAAAATAGCTGTACACACACACAAAATATGTGCAGGTAATATTTGTCAAAAATAAGGCAGTAATGCATGCTTTCCATTCCAGGTTCCTTTCAACCTTTTAAAGTGAAGTTTATGATGTACAATCAGTGAAACTCCCAAAAACCAGTTTCTAAGATATACCACTAATATTTTAGTCTCCCACCGATATTACGATCAGCATTTTTCTTAAAATTCCAATATATTCAATACAGCAGCTGTCCACAGTACAAGAAAAGGAAAAAATCTTACCCAGCAAAGATTCTACATCAGGAACATCTCCAAGATCTTCCAGTAATTCATGCAGTAGGTCACTGTGATCTGGAGCTATAGCATCTTTGTGTTCTAATACCAGCTACAGATAAAAAACAAGAACCATTTAACTGAATTGAGGCCATGGATATTCGGCCAAATCCAGCTCCAATAATGCAAATTTTGGACTTCATAGAGGCCCATCAGAAGCAGCTGTGTCTTTGACCTTCAGAAATCAATAGTCGCTAGCAATCCATCAGACAGGGGGCTACAAAGGGATTTCTGGAGATTGCCCCTTTAGAGATACAAGGTAAAAGGAAGAGAACCCTTTTCTGAACATGATTCTTATAAAACTGGAAAATGCAAGGTAACTCTGTTAATAGAGAAAATACAGATGCCTCCAAAGGTGAGCAAAAGGAGATACTGGATTTCCAGTTTTCTGAGCCCCTATCTCTGTTTTAAATATTGAATATACTATTTCCCTGACTCAACAAAGAAAGCAGGGACAACATCTGTCAGGTACAGTATATGGCACATATTACGAATACATTAATCTAACTACTATAGTACCGCTATACCGTAACCAAGACAGCGGTCTAATTTCATTCTAGTTTTTGTTTGATGAATGATGTGTGAAAGGACAACATAAGGGTAAAACTCACTGATTATTTGTACAATGCAATCAAATAAAACCTGTGATAGTTACTGCTGCATACTAATTCAGTGAATACAAAAAATTAAGAAAGATGCTTTTTTGCCATGTTTGACAATGTTATCTACCATTTATATCTGTTTTCCCTGATTCCCCCTCCTGCTTACACAGCTCAGACTCATTTGGGTTGAACATACTGTACCATTCATTTTATTTGAAACTATGCCAGTTGAATTTCTTGCGGCAGTGGTGGTGCCTCCTCCGCTGCACAGTGCTACAGGCATTTTGCCTTTGTTAATTACAGTAAAAATCCAATCCCAGAGGAAAATGACCTCATTAAGGGGATGTTAATGATCCTGACGTGGTTTACAGTAAACTAATTTCAGTATATTTCGCTTGTGCTGGGTGGTTCTTCTGCTCAGAATCACTCTCTTGACAAGCAGTTCCCTCCAGAACATGTGTAATGGCTGCCTGTTGCTCTTGCCCCCAGGTTATCAGATCAGGCCTCTTTTCTTTCTGTTTATTCAAGGAATCCATAACTGTCTGTAGGAGCTGCTGACTGGAAATTTGGCATTCTGCCAACAGGTAGTGGAGGTGACAGTTTCATGTCTAGGACAAATTTGGAAGTATATTGTCTTAATGCTTTCTATCAGGTAGTAATGTTCATACAAATTCAGGTTTGTTGTTGAATGTATAACAATACTGATAAGGAGATTAAATTATTATTATTCAAATTGGGTCATGCTACCCATTATGGTTGAGCTTAGATTAAAACAATGCTTTATTAATAACATATAAAGTTTGCAGACTTCTGATGGCAAACTTTTAATTGCTTCTAATTCCTTCCTGGTTCCTTATGATCTCTCAACCAGTGAAACCCTTTGGAAGAGTTTTGAAATCCCACTTATCACCACCACTACACAGGGACAATTTCAGGCTAATGATTTTAAATCACAGAGCTGTGTATAGAACTACAGTATGAATCATAAGCAGCATGAAAAAAGTTTGCCCACACACACAGTCCCATTTTACAGAATCATCTATGGTGACTACAAATGCCTACTAAAAAAACATTAAATCACTGAACAACCTTAAAGCCTCTTAAACTGTTAAAACTACAAACTGTGCAGATTTACAATTTTATTTTGAACATGGAAAATATGCTTGTAAAAACAAGCAGTGCATTCCATTTATGCATGTCCCAGTACAGAATGCCTGTGCTGATGTTTTTCAGTACAAAGTCTGCTACAGACATCAATGGCCTAACAGGAGAGAAGACAGGAGGGGGTGGCGCATATCCTTTGTACTGTGTTTGTGTGGGAGAGAACTGGAATATGTGACTAAAGAGAGCATTAAATCATGTTATCTTTAACTAGGAATATTTTCGGAAATCTGCTTTGTCTGTAGGTCCAGTATTTTTCAACACTTTGACTTCACTTTCAACCTCATCTCAACCATCAACAGCCCTCATTTAAAATAGCTTTTATTCCAGTAAAATGAAAAATATCTAATTTGTTCTTTAAAAATAAAAATGTGGGTTAATACTTGCGGGGCAAAAAAACTAAAAATGCACAATAGCCTTTTCAAAATATTTTCCTGTCTTCTACTATGCATTCTAATGTAAAATATCATCAAGAGAGAGATTACTGAACTATAGAGAGCAATGACACACTATTCAAAATCTCAAAAATTTAAAAAGCTCATGGCTTTTCAGTAGTGATAAACATGTTTTGTAAAGAATAGCACATAAACTTCTGGTTCTTCCAATCACACATGGTAAAAAGAAAAATGTATACCCACACTTACTGTACTTTATGAAAAACAAAATTTCCTCAGAACACAGGCAAAAAAAAACATCCTTGTTTATTATTACATGCAATAAATTATTGCAACTGGCATGGCCTAAAATAGACTGTAGCATAACCATACACTTTCTGCCCACCCACAATCAAGCAATCACCTGATCTTACCGAATGAGTGTTGATAACTTCATCAATTGAGATATAAATAACAGGTTTGCTTAGTGTCACCATGTCAGAGTATTCATCAACATTGAATTTCTCCTCAGGCTCTGGTACATCACATGCAGCCTGGAAAAAAACCCTGTAGAGAAAAAAATAAGCAAAAGAGGGTAAACAAAATGGAACTAAAAAATCACTTTGATTTTTTTCAGTTTCCTATTAATATTCCTCAGCCACAATGTTTTCAACATCCTCCTGAGAAAATACCAGCTCCTTCTGGGTACCTGACATACTTTATCACATCAGACATGTTAATGGGTTAACACAACTGCTATTTCTCACACAGTTTTTAATGTCTTCATCCAGATTGCACAGAAATGCCAATATTACAGACAACCAGAAACATTTGTTGTCTAATGGTTTCCAAATTGCTTGAAAACTATTTCAGTTCATCTTAGGTTTTTGAACAGGAACAGGTTTTTTTTCCCCACATTTACTTTTGTGGGCAGATCTCACTTTTAAAGAAATAATAAACCTGCAAAACAGCAAAGCTTTATTCTTTGTAGAGGACACTGGGAGTATAATTTAGATCCCCTCCTCAGTGTTGACTCTAGGATTACACGCACTGACACATTTCCTTGGCTTTCTGGGCAATCAAGACTGTCTTGATTGATTTGCATAGGCTGTTGAATTATTATAAAATTTGAACACTTTCAGCTGAACCCATTAAAATACCGGTTACAGTAACATTTTCAGGTATGTGAGCTAGGCAGAAGAGCTTCAGCAGTTAATTCGTGGAATAGTAGCTATATCACTGCTGGGAGGAAGGGTGCCACAGTAAATGTGGGAACGACTTCCTCAATGGGTTTGAGTTACAGTAAATGCTGCTCCTGCCCCATTACTTCTTAACCTGTTTAAACTTGTTTGCTACCACAGTGAATTAACTGCTGCACAATTGTGGTGTATTCTTCTAAGAACTTGTAAACAATATACTTTGATCCTTTTGATCTACTTGCACATATATTATGTGGTTTTTTAATTACAATATGAGAAAATGAAAATGAAGTGGGTTTGGACGCAGTTTTATACTGTTACAGCTTTAATATCTCTACATTTAATTGAGCAATATTAATATTATCTAAACAAATGTTAATGATTAACATTATTCACTTTGTGAGCATTTTAAATGTTTATTTTCATACCTGCCAGAAAAAAAGAGTGCTATACTGTATATATTTGACACATAATTTAATTGAGTATAGTCTTAATTTGAAATATATATTATGCAGCCATTTTGGTTTTGTACTTCAGTTATTGGGCAAATGCACCATTTTGCAATGCTGATTTGGAAACGACTGTAGTGTTTGCTAGTATTTGGACTTATTTTCCAAATCTGCATTCTACAGTACCATCAGATATCCTCAAGCAAAGGCATTACATTTCAATAAAAAAGTCTAATGGTCACACATGGCTTATATGACATGCTTTAAACATTTCACCCTTCATGTTTTAATATTGACTCATAGTAATTAGTATTTTGTGGGTGTACTTTTCTTTATGAGACAATGACACATAATCACTAACTGCTGACAGTAATTCAGACCAGAAACAGCTGCCCTGAAAGACCTATTGCAGCCTTTATAAAATATTGTGTCTGCTTGGGTTCACACATTGTTACACAATGTTCCTGAAGATTTTATGTTTATGTCAACAGGGAAAATCATTTCTAAAAGAGGGCCTTTCTACATTTAAATTCTACCCTTTTTAAAACTGATGGAAAGACTCAGCATCTAACTAAACAGAAATTATGTCATGGATTTTTTTTAATGGAAAAAAAGTGCCTAAAACAGAAAATACATATTTACATATAGATTTATCTCACAGTTACAGTATTTGAATGTAAACAGATCTACATTAGAAAAAGCAAACAATGTTAAGATAGCTAATATTGTAAAATATAAAATAAGGGACTTTATGTTAAAACTGTACATTGAGATAAGTGAGACCTCATACAAATTTATTTTCAAAACAAAATTTTTTATCATACATATATATTATATATAAAAAGTTACTGATGCCCTGGAAACAGTACAGAGAAGATTGACCAGACTCAATCTTGGGGTCAAAGGGACAAGCCAAGCTTTCAGATTAAAACTGAACAGAACCCTTTTCATCTCTTAACACAGATGATTATGTGGGAACCGGATTCAAGTATTCAAAATCTTCAAAAGTACTGACAAAATCAACTAAACAGTCACACACATCACAAAACAAAAATGTGAAAACTATGGAGAGGTGTAATTAAAACTGAGGAAGGGGGTACTTTCT
Organism: Atractosteus spatula; assembly: GCF_055471065.1. NCBI lineage: Eukaryota > Metazoa > Chordata > Actinopteri > Semionotiformes > Lepisosteidae > Atractosteus > Atractosteus spatula. Next base: position 31,453,549 of record NC_142708.1, on the reverse strand, counting down.
TACACAAAGGCTTGCTAGAGACAATAAGGAACAGACTACCCTGACATTTAGTTAAAATCAACACCCTGAGTTTCTTTACCCTGAAAGAGATTCTCATTTCCACTACAAGAAAAAATAAATAGCAAATTAGCTATATGGGCTGAAATGCCCTTTCTTTTTGTAAACATTGTCTACTTACAACTGAGTGGGGCATTCGAATAGTTTTATAGAGGGTGGTCCTTTGGGTTTATATAACTCAGCTACAGTTTGTGTGAGACTGCAGTCAAGGCAACAGCAATAGGAGGATGTGTAGTGATCTGGTACTGTCACAGAGGCTGGGGCCTTCATGTGTGTCTCTTACCTGAATTTCTGATATGTCTGGGAAATGTAGTTGTTCATGGAGGTCATGTGCGCATTCTCTCCTTCAAACAGTTTGTTGGCAGCTGCGTGCTGCAGGACCTTTGCCACCGAGCCCAAGTTCCTCCTCTGGTCTGAGTGCAGCTGTCCTCCAGCAGTGATATCAATTATGTCAAACCCATCAGGAGCAACGATGGCAGGGTTCATGTATCGGTAATACAGCAGGTTACCAACAATCTGCAATGACCAATACAGATATACACTATCCATTTAAACCTGTACTGTCCTTGTATTGTACACAATGTCAATTAAATGCAATAACAGAAAACACATTTTCATGTCTCGAAGAAATTAGTCCTCGCTTAAACACCACAGAAAAAGATCACAAATGCCCACTAATAGTTTGATGAGACTGCTGAAGATAAAAAAGTCCTCTTCATGACAAAACAGAATAGCTATATGATGCGTAACTACACAGTATAATGATCACTCACTACTTAAGAGAACACAGAATGGCCCAACACAAAATATGGTTAAAAACAAAATACCTTTAAAAGCTCATCTTCACTTGCGTCTGGGAATTTCTCATGCAGTGAGTTCTTCAGAACTTTGGCTATGTATCTCATGCCATAACTACATGCAAACAAAAGGCAACAACATGATGAAAAAAAACACTCTAACAAGATGGTTATGATGGAATTTGCTAAGACTTTAAACAAACACTATATTGTATATACAGTATATACACAAACATTTCCAAACATGCACCACACACAAATATGGTACTCACTGTGTTAAGGAAATAAGACAATTTATTAAATGGTTATTAAACCTTTGTATATTAATAACATGAACTGTTTCTGTTAATACAAAGTACAAAACAAAGTGCAAATCATGTTATTCAGTAGAACACCAGTGTCCTCTGCTGGAAACTACAAATATTGTTTGCAGAGTGGATCTAGTGTTTATGAACGGGATATGATCTAGGTCACTGCTTTGAGGATGAACAGATCATCCTTTTACACTGTTCCAGGTTTCTGGCATGGTAAGTATGGACTTACGGAATGTTATCCAAGGAGGACACAATGGAGGTCAGCACTTTATCAGTGGCAGCTCTTAGGCTCCGGTTTGATACTTCAAGTTTTGCCCTCACTTCCTCATGAGATAAGGCCTGTTCCGTTGTGACTTCATAGGGTAGTTTGCTAAAACCACAAATACAACAAAATTAAGTAAAAAGATCTAAGACTTATATCCATCTATAACTAAAATACAAAGATATGAAGATACTCCAGTTCAACTAATCAATTACAAACTGGTTGGAAAATCCAGTAAGAAAAAAAGTTAAAATGCCATTGGTCTTTTAGTAATATGCTCAGATACCAGCCATTTAAATCAGTGAGGTGAAAAGAAGTATGAGGGAAGCAAAATGTCACAGAACAATAACTTATGTCAATAACCTTTTGACAACATTTTCAAAAATCAATGTTGATTTTTGCCACCACTTAGAAATCTTCAGCACTACTATATTGTAAGCTTAAAATTGTAAATGTAGATATGGCTGCTACAGAAATACTTTTGAATAACTTTATAGCAATATATTCAGAATGTACTGAAGCTAAATAAAATGTTCACATATCAAGCCCTCGTGATCTAATTATATACATTGTTGTTGTTGATATCAAAACAGTATTTTTTTCTCCTTTTGATCTATTTATTGGATGCCTTTGCACTGAAACTTCACTGTTTTTCTAAAAATAACAGATGTGCTTTGAGTACGTAATTAGCAGAGCACAAACACACAAGTGAAAATATGCACTTTGTTTCACAAAACATGTTGAACTGTGAGCACTCTGGTACTCTTCCTCTCTCAAGGTGAAGGCACTGTAGTGTGTCACTGGAGTAAGAGAGTCCCTTAATCAAGGGTCCCCAGTCCTGGTTCTGAAGCGCAGGTGTGTCTTCTGGTATTCATCCCAATTCAGCTCTTAAAGAGCTAAACTAGCCAGTTACTGGTAGAACCGGAGGGCCAAAGTTTCTGCTTTAAAGAGATCTTGAAAACCTGTAGACATACTGGCTCTCCAGGACTACAACTGGAGAGCTGTGCCCTAAATGGAGAAGGCAGGCAAACCGAGCCTGACCTCTAATAATGTTGTGTTTTCTTACTAGTCTGACAAAAATTATAATAGGGACATAATAATAATAGGGACATCAACAGCCATTTGAAATAATTGCAAATAGTTGATTTGATCCAAAAAATGTTAAATCTACAAATTCCTTCCCTACTTGTGACTTAACTGCAGAAAGCAGAGATGAGCTTCATATTAGCCAATTCATCCACGCCCAGAGGGGCACTATGACTGCAAAGTGTTTCTCAGCTGGCTGCTACACTGACCTTGCCTCCCCAGTTGCGGTCTCCAGTTGATTCACCCATGCTTTGTACACATCTACTGGATTGGTGTTTATGCCCAAGGATTTGTCATCAATTATCTCTTTAACCACAGGGGCCAAAAGCTGCCGGAGAGCATTCTGGCCACGAGCCCCACGATTGAAGCTGACCACCATCTTAATAACGGTGGGGTTTCCAGTGACAATATCCTGGATTTGGTCCACCTTAGACCTGAAAAGAAAGAGAGTGCTTTAGGAAAGCCTTAAAATTATACACATAAGCAAAATCCTATTACAATGTTGTTGTACGACAATACATTAACTCTATAAAATGCAAACAAAATGTGATATTATTTAATCCATGTTTCAATGAGAGCCACACATTACTGCAGGGGGTGGGTATGGATGCTCAGGGTTTTTTAATATGCTCTAGAACAGTGGTTCTCAAACTGTGGTACGCGTACCGGCAGTGGTACATGGAGTGCCGCCAGGTGGTACGCCAAAAGACCCTGGAACTGTGTCGTGTGCGCTGAAAAATCGGGACGGGTTTTCATATTTTGTATTTTGTATTTTAAACGTGTCGAATACGCAGCCTATGTACTGCGATACAGTGCACGCTAATACTTCAGTGGACACAAGAGATACTCTGTAATTCTATACCACTCGATAGGAATGCGTGCTACGGATGCAAGTGACCAATTGTATTTTAAAAAAGCTACTTTATCTCCAGCAAATAGGGAGGAAGGAGAATGTGCGTGATTTTGGAACAATGCCAAGTTGTAAACACAGGAATGCATAGAAATACGTGCTACGAATGCTGGTTATCTTGTGAGCACAGGAAAGCGTGATAGATAACAGAAAAATATTTAAGAACTGTTCTAAGTTAATTTGAGAAAAATACACCGAGCGTCTCTGTGTTTCGCTCCCATGCGCATGAAATAAAAACTTTAAATAAATACGGAAATAAAAACGGAAACGCGGAAAAATGCAAGCTTGCGGATTGCTAAAGCAGGTAAGCCACACTATTTTTGAAGAACCGTATTTACCGTTGGCAAAAGAGCTGACACGTATTATGTGTGGAGAAAAAGCTGCTAAACAGCTCGACCTGCTGCCCCCCTCCCCCTGAAAGACACAGTCACTCATAGAATTATTGAAATGAAGGATTATATCAAAAGTACACTGATAGAGCGCGTTAAGATGAGAAGATGTTTTTCACTGCAATTAGATGAGTCTGTAGTCGATTTGGCCAATTTGCTCGTTTACGTTAGATACGAGTTTGAGGGCATGTCCCATGAGGACTTTCTGTTCTGTAAGACGCTACCAACAGGAACTACAGGAGAGCACATACAGTATTTCAGCTTCTGAATGAATTTATCGAAGTGAATGGCGTCGACTGGATAAAATGTGTCGGAGTTTGTACAGACGGTGCTAGAGCAATGACAAGCCGACATAACGGTGTAGTTGCACGAATTAGAGAGGTTGCTCCAGAAATTAATGGATGCATCGCAACATCCACCCTCGCGGGATGGATGAATTAATTTTTCGAGCCTTGATACAATTCACAACAGAGTCTAACAGATTTTAAATCGTCAGGCATTTTCTTGACGGCAAAGGTCTGTTGTGAATTGTATCAAGGCTCGAAAAATTAATTCACATCTGCTTTGCTCGACTAAACAGGCTCACCCCTCTCACTGAAATGGTGCTTTTTTATTAGTTGTTGTTACTGTTTTTTTTTTCTGTAAAACACTTTGAGAAGCCACCTTTAAAGGCGCTATATGAAATAAAGTTTATTATTATAATATTTATTATATGTATGTGTGAGTGTGTGTGCACACGCGCTCATGTTGGTCATTAAGAATTACTGGGGTTCCTATGAGATGATGACTTATAGGTGGTACTTGGATGCTTTGGTTGGATTAGGGGTGGTACTTGGTCCAAAAAGTTTGAGAACCACTGCTCTAGAACCTTGGTTCAACAGGATGCCAGTCCATCGCAGCCACACACAGACACAAACAACTGCAATTCACACCAGAAGGCTAATTAACTACCAGTATGTCTTTGGACAGTGGGAGGCAACCAGAGCACCTGGAGGAAACCCATATAAACACAGGGAGAACAAACAAACCAAACACACAGAGCACCTCAGCAATTCAACCCAGGGCTCCAAGCACTATAAGGCAGTAATGCTAACCACTGTGCCACCATGCCAGGCCAATTTTAATATGAATATTAAAAAATGAAAACGGCAATGTAATTACTGGTCTAATTTCTCTAACTGTAAGGATTATTTCTGAAGATTTCTTGATTTTCTTTAACTACAATTTTGTCTTTCTCAGGATAACTGCCCTTCAAGCATATTTACACTATTGATCTTTAAAACCAGCAATTCTCTGATACCAGACTAGAACTCTTCTTACTGCTCTTTTAACCACTAAGCAAATGGGGGTTTCAAGTACAGTTATTTCTTTCCTTGCATGGATGCCAAGAATGGATGATGAAATCAGCTTCCTGTGCTAAGGTTTTGGTGCTGCAGCTACAAGGTACATGATTAAAAATCTAGTGTATTTCCTATGTTATAAGAGTTAGCACATTTCTATAATTAAGCAATTTCTAGAGCTGATTCACAAAAGTAGCGCTCTAATAATATTGGTCACACATGATAATTGTATTTATTTAGAGACCTCTTGCTTTCCTGAATGATATGCAGTCTTTGAATGAAAATCAGAAGAGATTTCAATCTTGGCACATCCATCTTACATCTGAAAGCTACTGCTACTCAAAACTAGGCTACATCCAACACACTACCCACCAAGTCATCTGAAACAAAAGGAACCTTTAGATGTCACAATATTGCTGCTGTAATGTGTTAAATACATGCCAACTGTTATTTAACAGACATTCAACAAGTGTAACAAATGTAGAAGCCAAACGGTAAGTTACACAAGTGAGTGAACAGAGCATCAGAAAAGTTGCAAGCAAACATACATTTAAATGTAAGTGCTTAATTATAAGCATTTAATTTGGTTTGTACATTTGACAAATAAACTGAACTCTGAACTCTGTACTGTATTAGAGCCAATATAATATGGTGGTTATTCAAAAAATTCAAAACATCTTAAGTATTCAGTTTCCTGTCACTACAACCATGTTCAATTATCAGGACAGCCTTCAATTAATCTTGTCATTTTGTAGGTGGGGAAAAAAACAAAAAACAAATGAAGAATTTAAAATGTTCTGAAAATTGGAGGTAATGCTAAAGGAAGAGAAACAAGATGCATACAACTAAGATGATAGCAATGCCAGTCTATAACCCATCTGGAGGGAGGCATACTGTATGTTAAAAACTAGTTCCTCCAGACATTTAGAATGGGACAACTTTCTGAGAACTAATTAAAAAAATACATATGGATAAGTTTAAAATAAATTCTGTTTATCTTAAATTCTCTACAGCTTAATTCTATAATGTTTAAGTGTTGTTCCGGAAAACCTGGATGGTGGATTGAATTGCACTTATGAATTTTACAGTCTTAAATACGCTTAAGCACACTGGAAGTCTTATGTGTTGAAGATGATTTCTACAATAAACTGATTGTGTTGTTTGATACCTACTTTATCTCCTCCTCCAGGGCAGTTTTGAAGAGCTTCAGCAGCAGATATTCCTCTCGCTGATTAGAGGCATAGTTGTACAGTGTGAAAATTACAGTGTCCATGAATTTAGTGGACTTGTTCTGTGGCATTTGGAAGATCAGCTTGGCTAAATATGTAGGATTCGTCTGTGGAAAAATAATATCGCCAACCATAACATACAACGGTTACTTACAGTAGGTGATGTTTGTAAATTTCTAACCAGCAGTCCATCTTCTGAAACTTACAGAGCTCCTTTCAATGATGTCCCATACAATACACGTTTTAAAGTGAACACTTTTAATTAAAACTTGCATGCTCAAACTGCATACTGTACTTGATATGGGTGAAAGAGGTTAAATACTGTATCTGCCAAAAACTTGCAAAGAAAAACCCCAAACTAATATACACTGAGTGCAAAGGTGTTCACCCGTTTACTATGGCAAATCTAAATTAGTTCAAGTGCACAAAACTAATCTGACAAGTTACACTGTTACTTGAAAGGCCTATTTTACCTTGTTTTGGTCATTTTAAGTGAATTCAGAGAGCAAATACTGAGCATGGGGCATTCTCATACAATCACACGGCTGAGACGCTCTTTTTTAAATATGTATTAGAACAATATTACTCCAATTAACAGATCTCAGCTGCTCACTACATGGAAATCATACAATGTATTCCAATAAGTTATTGATATACTACAAAATGTATACTGTTGAATTTTCACTGTGTATCAATATATTACTCTACAATTCCTGCTCTGTAGAGGTCTTTGACTCTGCAGTAGGACTGATTTAATTCTGGTTAAGGACAACTGGTATTACCTGCAGCAGGTAGAAGAAATGCTGATAGGCCTCCAGCTTCTTTCTCTTCTCCTTGCTCAGTCCTTTGATACCCTGCTTGTCCCCCATGACTATATCCTCCATCTGCCCTTTGCCTTTTTTATTTAGCTTTTTGCTGTGCGACACTACATCCTGATGTGGGAAGCAGAAAGATTTACGGCATTAGTGAGGCGCGTTTTCAAACTAGAGGATTTTAATAACGGCAAAATCTTGTAAATCTAAAGTGTAGCTGATCATGGCAGTTCCCTGCCCTTTACAGTTTCCATTAGCTTGCCTTTCCAATATGAATATTGCTACAACAAACTAACGCATAATGGAGTGGCTGATAACTGAATAGGCAATCCTTTCAATACGTTGTCCCGTTGCATATAGAAAAAAAAGTAATTTCAAGACCGTGACCTGCAGAGTAATCCTGTTCTTCACTAGCAGCCCGATCTTAATGTCCATCAGATTGAGGTCCTTCTCCATCTGCTGGTTAGACCTGATCTTGGTGACGACCTCTTCCCGCAGGCGGGTCACCTCCAGCTCTTCCTGGAAGTCGAGGTTGCTCTGGTCCAGCAGGTGAACAAACTTTCGCACCACGTTCAGGGGAGGGTTCTCCGAGCCCGCTGCAGAACACAGCAGGGTATGTTATTGCAGATGCCCTCTTGGAACAAGTAAAGCACACTCCAGGGGAGGGATATTGTTTCAGCAACGCTATTATCCTTATGTTTAGAACGCAGTGTTCAGAAAGAATGTGATAACAGTTCTCTTTCCTTGAAAGGATAATCAACCTGGCACTGCTTAACTCCTGTGAGTCAGTTTCTTAGGAATGTTGGGGAGACGGGATGCTTATAATTAGGATGGACTGGATCATTAACACAAACCGGGACATCGTAAATTGGACTCATCCTGACACTTGATGGAAGTGTCCACTACCACAATTCTTAATCCACCCCTTATAAAAGGGAGAGACATCTGAACTTGAACCTCAAATGGAGGCCATCTGTCATAAATCCACCATGAGGGCTAAAGTTATCCACCAATGAGAAATATGCCATATGTTGTCTGAACTAAAGCAGGAACTAAATTAGCTCAAAGCATGCACTCGATGAATATCAATGTTGAAGTAATTGTATGAGACTGACTAATATATATGTAATTATTAGAATAAAAGAGTTTTAAATCTGATACTATTATCTTTACAAACTATGAATTACTAATCAGCAATTTGTGTATCACGGCAGACTGCGTAATATGCAGTATGTATTCATTATATTAGTTTATTGTGTATGTTTTATTAATTTATGTAAAATAGCATATTGTATTCTTGAAATCTATACGCATACTGTATATTGCCATTATGTGATTCATTCCTAGCAACCATAACATACTCTCTATGTTTATTGTCATATTGTCTGTTATTGTCTTATTAAATATGTAAATAAATTCAAGCAATCTAAACACTGCTAAATACCGAACCACATTTTAATGAAAGTAATTTTGAGTATTCATTGTCTACTGGGTCACAGTAAACAAAAATCATGACAAGTCATTCCTGCTCTGAAATGTACAGATTGCATGTTCATGTCTTTTGGGAACCAACAGCAACATTAATGGAAGACTAATTTCTATTTAAAAAAACAATAAAAAGAAAAGCTTTAAAATTTTTATCAGAGAATTTAGAAGCTAAAAGCTTTGATCTGAACAAAATCAGGAGACTGTTTTACGAAGCACAAAGTTACACAAATTAACTAATTCTAGATAGACTTAACCCGATAATAGAGTTCAGGTTAACTTCAGGTTTAAGTTATCCTGCTAAATCAGGTTTAAACAAGCTGATGAAACGTGCAGTTACAGTAATTAGACTAGAGAGTCAAGCATTAAATCCTTAATCCACGCCAACAAAACTTTGGTGAAAGAAGCTCTTTATGGCAAAGTATGAGGATAAAATCTGTTGTCGTAACAAAGAGCTACTGTATACTGTAACTGCTGCAAAAGCTACAGAAACAACTGGCAAAGGATTGCAGATAAACTGAAAGTGTAATTATTAATTATGAAATCTGATTAAATATACCAAGTTAAAAGAAAAGATTAATTTGCACAAGAACACATTTGTTAATTTTATGTAATTAACGTTATTATGTCATTGAAGTGGAGCTTCTCTTTAAGCTTTTGTGTTGTTGTACAATATTGTTTTTATGCAGCAGTAATTTATGCATTTCAGTAGCTGGACTACAAAGTAAGGCCCTGGCAGCAGGTCAAGACAAAATACAGGAGTATCTTCCACAGTGGTCATCAACACAATAAATAAATGTATTCCCTGTTGGGAAATCATCTTTTTTTCCAGCATTTTTGTGGTATGAATCAAGTAGTATAGGTGATGCTCACACTGCAGAAAGACTTAAGTACTGTAAAAATTATTAGACAAGGGTTTTGTTATTTCATGAAACCCCTGTTTCATGGTGTCCACTACTGCATGGCTGGGAAAAATTAAACATTATAAGCTGTGATGAGCAGTATTAACAATTCACTGTACGTATGGGTATAAGGTACTGCAAATGTAAATATAAAGTATAAAGTAAGGTGACTGTTTTTTTAAGGGGACTGATTGGTCTGTGAGTCAAGCTTTTAACTTCAAAGTCAGGAGTGGATTAATAATAGAGGCTACATTGCTATTTCTACTTAATCAGAAACAATTCAACCCTGTTTTGTGAAACCGAAAATCCTGTATTTTGTCAACATGTTTACAAAAGCTATCCGGTTAACTGAGTAACCTAACTTGATGAAACAGCAAAAGCAATAATATCAACAACATTGGCTAAGGAATAGCTGCATACATCATATGCAGGATATTACCAATGGCCAGAAATGACTGTTACACACACAGATTCACCAAGTTTGTGCAAGACACATCAGAAAAACACATCATGGTGCTTCAGAACAATATCAATGAACCCACATAACCTATAAAAAAAGACTTCACATTTCACAATGAGATTTACTTTAGTAAGCAAGGATACAAGCACTATCATGTTTTGTACTGATGATGGTGATGCTATGTGTGTTCCACTGCCAAAAGCACTGAACATTTCAGTAAAGTGAGGTAACAGAATTTATTCTTGATAAAACTTTGAAAAACTCAAGACAGGACAGTTATGTACTGTAGGTCATTGTGGCCTTCAAGATCGTGTTTGTGAACACAAATTAAAAATGTAAGAGTTCAAATGATAGTATTTCTTGAAAGGCCTGATAAAATGAAATTAAGGTGTAACACAGTTTAACAGTCCTGGAATATTACTTAAATTCTAAAACCATAAGTAGTTAGCTGTTTTGCATTTGAAAAATGCTGTGAGAAAGGTTCTGAAAAAGGGTTAAAGGTCTATGAAATTAGTCATGAACATTATTATTCCTTTTCTAGTGCTTGTAGAAGGCAGACAAGTCTGCTAACAGTGGCAACTATCAAAAGGTGTAAGATACCATTAACATACAGTATATCCTCCAGGATATAATCAAGCTTGAACTGGATTCCCTGAACAAGAAAGAGGTTTTAAAATCACTTACTCAGTGTTCTATAATCATCTCTTGCTTTATTTGCCCTCAGGAAGGCCTGGATTTTAACAATCTCCTTTTCCTGTAAATAAAAGCAACAAATTACAAAATAATAATAAATAACATCACTTTATTAACCCTTTACAATTTCTTGCATTAGGAATGATCTTTTCGCATACCCCAGCTTGCTCTCCATGAGACACACAGACACACAGATAGGGAGAGAGCCTGGGGTCAGAGCACAGGGTCTGCCATTGTACGGCGCCCCTGGAGCAGTTGGGGTTAAGGGCCTTGCTCAGGGGCCCAACGGAGTAGGATTCCTCTGTCGGTTGCGGGATTTGAACCGACAACCTTCTAGCCACAGGCGCAGATCCTTATCCACAGAGCCACTGCTCCGCCCTATTTGACAACTATTTGTCAAAAGCAAATAGTTGCTTTTGACAACATTCCCACTCACTCTTGATGTTCTAATGTTCTAATCCATTACCTTGACTGATCAGTTAATATGCTTAAAAAGAAAGTTTTAATTCTTCACAGAAAAACATTAAAAGCAATGTGATGAACAAAAATGCTTCATGCTTAGAAAAAGATGGTTACGATTGTGAAATGGTTAAATAATGAGTTGGACTGTACTAAAGAGAGGGCACAATATTTTAAAATAAATGCTTTTGTTTTTGGCTCTATTGTCCCATTACCAAATTAACGCATGTACCTTGATCTCTTTTTTGTCACTGAATATCCTGGTATATTTTGAAGTGATACTTTAACTTACATGTTCTTTAAAATACTGTAACCTTTGAGAATATCTGTGTCTTGCTCTCCACATTTTCACCCAGGACTGAATCTGAAACAGAAAAATGTATATTTACCTCAACCTCAAAGGTGGTCATTATCATATTTCATTCAGGACATTAATGGAACAAATGCCAATTTGCTGCGTAGTATTTGGTTATCAAATATTGCAGTGTTAACGTAGTTTAATGTGAATCCAGACAGAAGCTTTTTTGCAGTTTTACTGTAAATAGGGACCAAGACGAACAGACAAACAACTACATGAGTACTTTGAAACATTAGAACTTGGCCCCAATTCATTACAATTCCATCAAAGACTTCATTTTTCATTCCAAGGTAGTTGCCTTATTGAAATGCTGTATTGTGGAAACTGAACTCTGAAGCAATGATGTTCAGTACACATACAAGTGAGATTATGACATTAATGTTCTCGTAGATCAAGAAAAAAAAATCAAAGAAGCATAAAACTAACAGGTAGGCTGGTGGTTTTAGAATCTAGACATGCGCAGTGCACATTCAAGTGGACAGACATTATATCAGTGCTCTTTTGACCAAGTTCTTAAGAGAATGCGTTTCTTAAGATCAAGCAGGATCGTAGGCCATAGTCTACGTGTCCAAACCGTACTGCTCAGCCTTGTTTAGCTTTACAACAATTGGTTAAATATACCAATTCATTTCGGAACACCCTTGTGAACAATCACCCATTCCTCCAACATGAACGTACATTAAATAACACCTTAGGAAAAATAGTCTAGCACCACGTTACCATGTCAATAACAGTTATGCCAAGAAGGCTATAGTGCGCAGTGATGGAATTGCATTGATGTCTGGAATGAGAGGAATCATTTGAAATCTTTTTGAGTAAAGGAAATAAACATGAAGGTAGTTTTTGGAGACCATTTGAATGCAACGTAAAAAAAAATCTGAACTTTGTTTTTCCTTGGGAAAGGAAATTTGGGAATTTTTAAAATTACTTCAATTATATTTTTTTATCATGCACTGTTCAAAAAGCTATTTTCACATTTGGATATGCATTTGGTTCAAAATCAAAGTAACTACCTTGATGATGGCAACTATGTTATCTTGCAGCACTTTCAGCCTGTCCTTGTAGATCTTCCTTTGTTTATAACCTTTCCAGGAAGCCTACCAAAACAAGAGGCAAACTGTTAACAGTTACAGTAAACCCATCTACTTTGACCTTAGATCTTTTTCCCAACTGGATGTGAATTCTACTGTTTCCCATAGGATTTTCAGTATCATGTAGACTGAACAGACTGGTATGTACTACGTATGTATACTTCCTGAAAATATTTACTCAAAAAACATTCTACTTCCTAATATTTTCCCAGCATATCAGAAAAGGCCCACTAAACAATATGTGGTCAAAACAGATGTGACTGGGTTTATCCTTCTGAACACAAAACTAGTTGTGTTCAGACTTTGCAATGGAAACAGGCAACCCCTTTCTGAAAAACAAGTAACCCCCCCACTGAGAACAGAGTTTCTGAAAACACAACCTCAGCATTATTTTTGTCAACTTGTATAAGCAGGCTGAAAATAGGATTTCACGAGAGAAAACATAAGATGTTTGTGAGTTAAGCTTCCTCATCAATCGGCATAACCTGTTGATGTCATTGAAGACCTGTTTTTGGCCGGCAAAACAAAACAGGAAAAGAAAAGCCACCTTCATGACACACATGGGAAAACTAAAACAAACTGACACCAAATGACAGTGCTGAAGTTCTCAGCGCACAACACCAAACCAAGCTGAAAGTGAAGCAGACAGTCACCTGCAGCCTGATGACCATGGGCACTTGTTTTCTTAAGTACTCCTGTCTTCCCTTATGAGCTTTCCTCACCAGGTACCCCCTGGCCCAGGCCTGCAGCTGAATGACAAGGTGCTCTTGGGCTAGCCACAGCTGCTCGCGGTTGTAATCTGCAGTGATGCCTCCAATAATACTCTGAATTCAGGATAAACAACAACAAAAACAATAACAATAAATGATATTTTAACATGAATTTAGAACTGATCTAATTACTGTTTTAATAGTTGTTTGCTAAGGAAAGAGTTTATTTGCTAAGGTTTGCTAAGAGGGAACACTTCTTTAAATTGGCATAAGACCTGCAACTTTCTGATACTTTAGTATACTGTATATATGGAACATGACTTAAAATAGAAAATAACACTGTTTTTTTAGGCTTCGCATGAATTTGTATCTTTCCACCTTTTGCAAAAATATGCTACACACCTGTATTTCCTCCTTGGAAAGCTGAGTGCTGTTTTGAATGAAGCCTTCTGGTTCAACCCAGGTGCCCTCTCCACTTTGCAAATTGTAGAAGTAATAAAACTTGTCCCTGATGCGGTGTTTCACCCATGCACTGTCATTAGATCCTAAAAGAGCAAAGAAAAAGCAAGTTCTCTGAAGCAATTTATATACAAAAGGGCCAAATTCACTTGATATGAAGGAGTTACGTGGGATAAGAGACTATAAATTGCCTTCAACAACATCACAGCCAATGCTCATGGTTAACAGTAAAATGTGAGAAACACTTGGAAGACATACTGTATACATTAGAGTCTCAACATCAGCAAATGTAACTTTCGTTAAATTTTCTTATTCGTGATTCGGTCTAGCTGAAGGTGTCTTGAATGGGAGAAGAGCAGAGCGGGATGAAACCAATCCAAAGGTTGTTAAGTGTAGCTTTCAAATTAGTGGTGCAACAGACTACAATCATCACATGAATCTAGATAGTGAGTGAGCCTATTCCTGCCCTCTGCCAAAGAACTCGGTAACCAGCATCCAAACATGGCCTTGTTTTTGTAGTGTATCAAACACTTCCAGTTCTGTACTGGCGGCATGGGGAATGACAGGCTGGAGACAACTTCACAGACACTGTAAAAGTGTCTCTGATACTTTTATTGCTTGTTTCATTACAGTGGAGTGTGTTAGTCATGCAGAGAAAAGAAAGTTCAGGCATGCGTTGGATGCTGAGGAGGGATTCATGTTGTTTATTTTAGCTGATTATTATACGTTTGTGATTACTGTTGTTAGTTTTCCTTGATCCTTGTTATTTTAATTAAGGTAAAGCCACCTCATTAATATTTTAATTAATTATCATACAAGGGAGGGTTACTTATATCTTTTAATCATACATATTATAAAGCATAGTGGGTTATGTGACTGTTTAGGAGTGAAATTGCTTATTTGTGAATTTGGCCTTTTGCGACAATTCTCTGCACCAAACCCTTGCAAATGTCGAGACCCTACTGTACTGTATTCAGGAAGGGCATCCAAGGGGTGCGGCTACTGACATATAAATCTCCATGTACACCAGCTTTTCTCATCACACACAGTCCTGACCTTCTCCCAGCATTGCCAAGAAAACCCTTCTTAGTGGGCGAAGTGTGAGCAGGTAGACTCCACTCCCTATTCAATGGGGTAAATGATAGGGAGCACTTTTCTCACGGTCAGCTCCAACTCAAAGCAAAGCTATGCATATTTTTGTGGTGTGTCAACAGGCAGCAGAAGGATAGAGAGGGAAAAATAACAAATACAACAAGCAGAGTAATTCACAGGACTTCAAATCTGCTTCAACATTTTTAGAGGAGGCCACACACTGCTGAGCTCTCTACCTTCTGCAGCCTTGAGAGCCTGTTTTTCTGAGAGGTCTTTGAAGTAGGTCTCCGAGCATTCAAGCAGCACTCCTCTCAGACCAGCACCAGGGGACATCAGTGACGCCAGCGTCTTTTGTACATCTCCTCCCGCTACCTCCCTGTTGATGTCCGCTAGAGCCACAGCCACTAGGAAAAAAAAAACACCCTTCCATAATGTTTTTGTTCTGTATTTGATAATACAATTCACTCCTTTTCTTTCACACACAGCTATTAATGTAAGGTATAAAGGTTAAAATGATACTTTGATTATACACCTTTTCCTTTCCTGGCCCTCAAAATAAGTCTAGGATTTCTTAGAATCTGCCATGAATATACTTGCAGTGAAAGAAAACAATTTGCATTTCTTCTTTTGAATTTTTAATTTATTCATTCATGGCTCTTCACAAAGCAAAAAAAGGGAGAATATTCTTTAAAAAATCATTTCTGTCAATAAATCATATGGAATTGCTTTAAATAAAACCGTAAATGCAAAATGAACCAAAGTAACAGTGGATGTTGTTAAAATAAAACAAATATAGTTATAAAATTTATACTTCCAGTAAATCCATCCTTCCAGTATAAAGTTGTTTTTCATTATTTCATTAAAATTGTTACTTTCAGTTGGGGATATATTCTAAATATAATGATCTGATTCTAGGAAAAAATCTGATTCACACAAAAAAGAAAAATGAAATGTAATTTTGCCATCTTGGAGTGAATAGTTCAAAAGACTCTCTTGAATGCAGCACACATACATCTCAAAGCCTCCTCTTCATTCTTGTTGGCGTTATGTATTCCTTCTTGAATCTGGTCCACCCACAGCACAGCTGAGTCATCTCCAGAGCTCTGAAACACAGAATAACTGGAGGCTCACATTTAGGTTCAGATTTCTGTGTTACCCAAGGGTTCCATTTTATATGAGTCTTTCCCTCTTGAGCTCTACAATTGTACATTCATAAAACTTGTCACGGTATAAAACAAACACATCAACCAACTAGAAAAAAACTGCTCTGTCTAACATGACATAAGGCCCAAGACACCCAACAAAATGTTAATCAAAGTAGTAACAAAAGGTCTGCATTCCAGTCTTTTATTATAATTTCTAAAGCTGGAAACATCCCATCGTGTGAATGACTGAGGCTAAAGAAATTAATTGAACATTGTTTTTTAAACAAATACTTAACAAATACATATTCTAACCTTTTAACTGCAATATATTTCAGAAAACTGAGAATTCCAGAAGATAAGTTTAATATGACCCAGGTACAGCAGAATGTACACAGAAAATAAATATAACAGCTTCTCTAAAAGGTTATTTCAATTTATGTAAACGGCAAAAACTGCAAATACATTTTTTATCTGAAACAGTTACAGAAACTTTTAAGGCATAACCAACACTATTTGTAGGCTATCCTAGAAACAAAACTTTAACTCAAGGGTGTTAAGATAAACATGGTACCATTAAATATCTTGTGCACATCACCTCATATTTTAAAAAGGTCCAACAGGATTTTATACTTTTTAATATGCAAAATCTCAAATGTAAACCACCCCTTAAGATGTAAGACATCAACCTCTCCCTCCTGTCAGATTGGTCTTCCCATTTCTAGACAGTATGACCCTTCCAGGGTTCAATAAATTAACACATACAGTTAACACATTAAGAAAAATACAGTTACTATTTCATTTCAGCTAGATTGGGGTGTTCAAGGATATATTGATAAATTAAAAATGTAGACAAATTCTAAACAGCAACATATACTGATGCACAAATTAAAAGTAACAATGAATGCTAATGGATTAATTTAAACAAAAAAAATATTGTCGTAAATGTGAGAGAAATATGAATTAAATATTATGATATTCACTATAAAAGACTGTTAAAAATGTGAAAATATTTCAATTAGTATTAAATACTACCTCTCTGAGCATTAACAATCCTAGCAGAACTGATTCACAAATCTGATCAGTCTCAGGATGGACCTGCTGTAGATTCTTCTATCATTCTTGCCCTGCATGCTAGTCAAGAGGAAAATCAGCTTTATGCTACAGTCTGGCCATCTTGAATCATGCCAGCAGCAACCAGACAACTTTCATTACTCAAGAGAAGTGTAGAGTTATCTTTCACTTGCTTCGATTAAAATCACTTTTTTAATCGCTATTTAAACATTCTCTTAAATTTTGTTAATGTTAACTCAGGTCAAATACTAAACACAGAACAACTGATGTTTTTATGAAACATGCTCAATAATTATACCAAGTACTTCATGTATACTACACATTATTAATTATAATTATAATATTATTAATTATACTACAGTACTATGCGTATATCCAATGAGCTACTGAGGTCAAAATTTCATCTGAGTTTCATTGCTGCACTTTCATTTGAAATAGAATCCATCTGTGTCTGTTAGCAGAGCTGTTTTTAAGAACATAAGAATAGTTACAAACGAGAGGAGGCCATTCAACCCAGCTAGTTCATGTGGTTTTGTCTATTTAACATTTAGAACTTCATACATCAGACAAAATTTAGACAGATGCTTATTTTACTTAATGTCTCAAACCAGGAAACAATGATCCCCCAGGAAACAATGATCAAAGTGTTCCTTAGAAATTAACTTCTAACTTGTGTGTCCTGTTGTAGTTTAACTTTTTTACGTTGCGACACTCACATTTCTGATTGAGTAAACATTTACAGCGGACCCAAAGGAAGAAGCGTATAATGACACATTCTCTTTGCTACGAGACGGCTTCAAGTGATACTTAAAACATGTCAGGGCGAGTGTGTGACGCCAAATAACTTTTAATACCATCTTCGCGGTTGCTGACAGCTGAGAAGGAAATTCACGGAAAACAGCAAAGAGGATTTAACCAGGTGGCAATCCATTTCAGTCATTTTCCTGTATCCTGAGAGACTGCTCTCCTCACATCTTCACATGGTTCGGTATCTTATCAATACACATAATGCAAAACAACTTACAAGTAAATAAAAATCTATTAATTAAGAGTTAATAACAGGTAACAGAGATCATGGCAGTCTTGCTAGATAAAGTTACGAAAATACTTTAGGAAATGCTGTAATGATTGAGTAACAAAGTTACTCAAAAGTCAAGACAACTTTTCCATCACTTCATCAAGACAGAGATAGAATCCATGGACTGGAGGACTGCTGTTGCACCCATATAAAGAGACGACCTTAATGTACTATACATAGAGTATCACATGCAGCTATCAAAACAAATTACAAATACAAATAGGAAACACAGAGCGTGAAGAGGACACACATGAAAAAGACTTTGGTCTTTACGTTGACACATAATTCTTACCTGCTTGACAACATGGGGAAGTAATGAAAAATCAAACAATGTTAAATGTAGAAAAAGTGTAGAGTTTAAATCCTGATTTAAATTGCACAATGTGCCTTTGTGAAGCACAATACCACACACTGTGTAGTCACCATGATACAAAAAAAAATATTGCTGCTCTGAAACCACTCCAGAGAAAAGCAATCAGATGCAATCCCAAGTCTGAAGGAATATCATAAACAGAAAGGCTAAATGAATTGAACGTCTTAAACTGAGAAGATTACAGATTGCCTGAATCAAGTATTCAGAACTGTCAAAGGCATTTACTGTACAAACTCAAAACTATGGACTCCTTCCGAAGAAACAGTCAAAAAAGAAGACAACTACGTGGAAAGTGCATAGGAGAGACATTCATAAAGGAATATAGAACAAGAATGTTGTCAAGGCTGATACCCTGGCTTCTTTTAGGAAACGACTGAACAAGATCCTTGGATCAATTTGCTACTAACCACCAAACGGGCTTGATAAGTGAAATGGCCTCCTCTCATTTGCAGGTTTGTAATGACTTTACAAACGAAAGTAATGACTTTCGAAACAAAACTCATTTAAGTTGTATTATCATAACATTCAGTTGGATCTGGGTGAGGTATAACAAAAGAGATTAAACAGAGAACTATTATTAAAATTGTCTTTATTATTTGACTTACA
This sequence comes from Atractosteus spatula, assembly GCF_055471065.1. NCBI lineage: Eukaryota > Metazoa > Chordata > Actinopteri > Semionotiformes > Lepisosteidae > Atractosteus > Atractosteus spatula. The sequence continues at coordinate 31,434,371 of NC_142708.1, read as the reverse complement.
ATTAGAATTCATCTTATTTATTTTTGACAGATTCATGTTTGACACTTTTACCCTCAGCCTCCTAAGGCTGAATAGTTCAATCCATCCTCATAGTAATCAAATGATTGCACTTCACCAATCCTTTACAGAAGTGCACTCAAATATCATTCTTTTCAAATAAATACAGATAGCCTAAGTAAGCCTTTTCCCAATAATGAAATACATTACAATTAGCTGTAAAATTTACTGTAATACAAGGAAAAAAACAAGAATTCTGAAAACTCCACTCCCCCTAAAATGACTAATGATTAATTTCAAGTAATGTGATCAAGCTCCATGCAGTGACTAACCCTGATCATTTTGAACACCCCAGTGAAACAGGATACAGCTTTGTCTTTGAGCCAAGCTCACACCTACTTGAAATCGACTGCTGAGAAGATGAAGGAGCTACACAGTGTTTGGATTACTTCGGCATTTGAAAGATTCTAACAGGGTAAAGAAATAAACAAACTTTGTATCAACCTGCAAAAGACTTCAAAACAACGATGACAAAACTGTTGATTTTAACAGTGATGTTTTTAATATTCAAGGTCTCTGATCAACAGAAAAACGGTAAGTAACTAATACCTATAATAATCTGCAAAGTAGACCTCACAGTATTTTATTTAGTGGTTTAAATGATCAAAATTCTTTATGAGGATTTGATTTGAGGATTCAAGGATGTTTTAAGCTCTAGGTTTTTTTAGTCTAATAAAATACTGTTTAGCTGTCATACAGAAACAAAAATAAACTTGTACACCTAGCAAATTCACAAGCAGGAGGAGAAAAGGAAACTTCTGTTACAGTTGGTTAGGTTTTCAGTAATGGCAATACATTTAGATTTGACTTAATTCAAGTTAAATGTTCAATCTCAGGAGGCTCATTAAATTTATCTACTGGACATAGAAGTCTAGGTAAAAAAAAAATAAAAAGACAGTCCCATTCTTGTTAGCTTTTTTATGTAAATGAAAATACAGAGAATAAAGAAAACGAACAAAAGAGTAGATAGCTGATTTAAAGAGCTCATCCAAACCTTTCTTGAAAGAATCCAGGGTAATCTCTTCAACAACATGGTTGAGTAGTTTGTTCCAAACTTTCACAATTTTTTTGTATAAAATCTTTTGTTTTGTCAAAGTTTCCCTTGTAATATGAGTCTATCAAAGGATGCAACTCCATCATTAAGTCCAACCAGCGGGTAAAGAAATTACTGACTGATCCAGGTGTGCAAAATCTGCTTGCAAAAAGAGATCTATATGTTGTGCATGATTAAAGTACTAACGTATAGATGAATGATTACTTATTAAACACTTTCTTGAGACAGTGTCTGTCAATCAGTGTGGGCTTCAGTAGCTTAAAATTAAGACAGTTAACCAGTTAAGATATTTGTCTCAATTAACTGATTAACTGATGGGAAAGACATTAATATTGTCAGAACAATGTTCGCACACTATGCATTTCTGACAGACCAACAAAAAAAGTTACATTCTTTGAAAGACTAATTATAACGTTAGTCAAAGACTAATTATATTACATTTTAGTAATGTATTGAAAGAGAAAGAAAATGTTCAGAGAAGACAAATTTCCAAAAAGAAATAATGCTAACAATACTTTCCCATTTGTAGTTTGGAACAGTAATACTCCCACCCTCAGTTGAAGCTACTGAGAACAAGACACTCCCAGTACAGAGTATATCTTCCTCAGTTCCTTAGTCAAAGATAACAGTACAACTGGATACCCCTTCTCTGCTTCCTAGAGCTAAATACAAAAGGTTTAACTGGAATTTCTAAGTGTAGGTTATGCCACAGAAAATGAAAACACGGTTGAAGAACTTATGACAGAATTTTGCTTGCTTTCCTCCAAGCTTTTAAGATCTTATTACAGAACTTTTCTTGCTTTCCTGCAAACTTTTAAGGTGATTCAGGGCTTGTTGAATCAGGTTTGCTTCTTGATGTTTTTGTGTCCCAGAAAGTCACATTAACAATTAAAATTGTAAGTGACACTATTTTATATATGAGCAGCAAATTAAAATGTTTAAATGCATAAAAGACAAGCTATCAAGAGTAATTGATCAAGTAAAACATTGACATTTGAAAAACTCAGTTTTGTTTAGAAAAATGTATCGAACAGGGATCCACTAGTTCACAACTTTAATTTATCAATATATGCTAATTTATCAAGATTGCATTAATGGTCTGCTGACCTATTACAGGTTATGATGAATGTATTATGAGGAATTGTCATTTTTATTAAATGGAATTTAATTAAATATCAGTCTTGTAGTAGACTATATAATATATGTTTTATAGTAGAAAGAGCTATGATTTTGACACATTCGTAACCGTAGATGTTCAAAAAATCTCAGGAATATTTTGGAAGGTAAATTTGTAAATAATTTGCATTTCAGATATTTTTAAATCCTAAAGGAAATTATTTCTCAGAATGGCATCTGCTAATGGTTCAATTTGTTCTTTATATTTCTTTCTTGCTTAGAGGGATTACTAATGCAGCATTCTTATGAAGTCAAAGAGCCAATGTAATTGAAATGTAATTGCAATAAAAATTTAAAACCAGCTTATGAAAAGTTTCTATTAACTAGGTGTTACTGAATTAAACTCACTGGCATAGGTAGAGATAAGATTCTTTCCTTGATCAAGCTGTAGTTCTTTCATCAGAGAAAGTTGCACAGCCAAAACAAAAAGTAGGGGACAAAGTCTGCAAACAAATTGTTTAAAGATTGTTTAAAATAAAACATTGTTTAATTAATAACATACAGAGAAAGAAATATGGAAGTGATTCAGTCTGCAAACATTCATTAGCATATACAGAATTCCATTTATTTAAGGTGCAGAGAATTAGGTCAGGGTTCATTTAAGGTTTTGTTCTGCATTTATATATTGAGCATAAAATTAAAATAATCACTTTCTATGCATGTTTTCAGCAATATATGCAGACTTTAAATGTTCTTGGCATTATTTTGACTGGTTGATCATTCATGATTGATCTTGATACGCTCAAGATAATCTTGATAAGCGCTTTGAGAAGCCACCTGTAAAGGCGCTATATAAAATAAAGTTTATTATTATTATTATTATTATATTGATACGCTCAAGTTACTTTATTATATAAGCACTCATTACTGACTGAGTCTTGATGACTCTTCAGGACAACGTGAAGCAGCCATCTGATTTTTTGGATGATGGATCAATTATCAAGTTATACTGAAGCTAAAAAATCCTTATAGAACAGGTCACAGAATTTCAAATAAACTCAATAATTCATTATTAAAAAGTGATTTCACATTTGTTATAGGAACAGGTAGATTGGAATCCTATGGTTTATAGATCTTTTTTTCTTAACATTTAACAGCATTGTTTTCTGAATTTGTGAAACCTTCTAAACAAGAGACTGGTGGTGGTCTGTGCTAAGTTATTTTCTAGTTTTGGCCAGGATTATGTGACACATACAGTAGCATGAAAAACAGCAGCAGACTGTGACAAGCGCTTGTTTCAGAGAAAGACATTCGCAGTTCTTTTACCACCAAGACTGTACAAGCCTCCACTGGTATTTCCATTTCCTGAAATGGGGGGTATGAAAATAAAATAATTGCTCAATCTAAACTTAAAAATCTGTAACTTATTTGTTCAAAAACTAATTTTCTAATTTTATTTTCAGGTAGACGAAATTGTAAACTACAGAACACAGCTGGAAATGACACTGCCAACCTTCAAACAATCAAGAGACACTGCTCCTTTGGCACTTTAACGAATAACTTCTCAGGTGAAAACACTACTGAATATTTTCTTGCTAAATGGGTAGCAGCAATGTCAAAACAAAAAGCCTATTCAAAGTCTGTGAACAAAAAGCTTTTAGATCCTATTTTAAAAATGTTTTGTTTTATTAAATACAAAGAAAGAAATATGGAAGTGTGCCATTCTGCAGACCTTCATCTGCATATAATGAATTCATTATATAGTAAATGCTGAGGATTAGGTTATAGTTTGGTTTATATTGTGTTTTGCATTTATATATTGAGCATCAAATTAAAATAATCACTTTGCATGTTTTTAGTAATGTATGCAGATTCAGACGTTTCAAATGTTTTTGGCATTGTTTTGACTGATTGATCATTCATGACCGATCTTGATATACATAAGTTACTTTATTACAGTACAGTATATAAGCACTCATCACTGACTGAGTCTCGAGGACACTTCAGTTTGGCTTAGTCTTCTGAGCTATTGTATGGGGCATGAATTATCAAATATACCATATATATTCTTAAAATAAATCTTCTGAAACAGGTCATTGAGTTGAGAATTAACTTGATGATCCATTATTAAAGACTGATTTAACACTTGCTATAGCAACAGCTCGATTGGGATCCTGTGGTTTGTACAGTAGATCTTTTAACAGCTGTGTATTTTGAACCTGTTAAACATTATAATATAAGGGTTCTCTCAGGCTGCTCAACCATTAAATGAACTAAAGTGCTTAGTACTGTAGGAACAAGTAATAGGTTTAAATCCATGCTGAAAAGAGAAGAAAGAAAACACGACATTTCGGCTGTGGAACCTTCTTCGGGTGTGAGCCACACCCTATTACTTATTCCTTTGCAGCCTACGCATGCTGACGCAGCTACCCACCTGATCTACTATAGTGCTTAGTGCCAGGTAGATCTTCTAAACAAGAGACTGGTGGTGGTCTGTGCTAAGTAATTTTCTAATTTTGACCAGGATTATGTTAGTCAAAGCTAACTCTCCTGTTGACAATGTGGTACATACTGTATCATGAAAAACAGTCCAAGACAGTGACAAGCGCTTGTTTTAGAGAAGTTCTTTCTCCACCAAGATGGTACAACTGGCAATTCCAATTTCCAAAACTGGAGATATAAAAATAAAATAATTTTACAATCCAAACTTAAGATTTAAAAAAATATATCAGTAAGGCATTTGTTTTAAAACTTATTTCCTAACTTTCAGGAAGACGAAATCGTAAACTACATAACACACCTGGAAATGACACCGCCAATCTTCAGACAATCAAGAGACACGGCTCACATGATCAAACCATTTTAACGAAAAAAGGCTCAGGTGAAAACACTACTGAATATTTTCTTGCTAAATGGGTAGTTTATCAGACAAATCTGCACTGTCAAAACAAAAAGCCTTATCAAAGTCTGTAAACAAAATGTTTTTAGATCCTATTTTAAAAATGGTTTTGTTTTATTAAATACAAAGACAGAAAGACATATGGAAGTGTGCCATTCTGCAGACCTTCATCTGCATATAATAAATTCATTAGAAGGGCTGAGGATTAGGTTATAGTTTGGTTTACATTGTGTTTTGCATTTATATATTGAGCATCAAATTAAAATAATCACTATCTATGCATATTTGTAGCAATGTATGCTTTTCTGTTGTTTCAAAACTAATTTCGGAATTTTATTTTCAGGAAGAAGAAATCGTAAAGTACAGGAAACACCTGCAAGTAAGACTGACAACTTTAAATCATCCAACGGACAGAGGTCTCATCATCAAAGAACTTTAATGAACATCTCAGGTGAAAACACTACTGAACCTTTCCTTGCTGAAGGGGTAGTTTCTATCAGACAAAATTGCAAAGTCAAAACAAAAAGCCTGTTCAAAGTCAAAATGTTTTTTAATTTAAAAAATTAAAAAAATGCCTTAATACTAAATACAAAGACATTATTAAATACGGAAGTGTTTCAGTTTTCAGACCTTGATCAGCATATAATAAATCCATTTAAGGTGCTGAGAACCAGGTTAGGGTTAGATTTAAAATGCTTTGTGTTTATATCTTGAGAATCAAAAAAAGTAGAAGAGTTGGAGAGTTGACTGGGTACAACAAATTTACCAACTTAGCCAGAATCACAAACATGGTGACTGATGGCCACCTGACTGGCTTGTCCAGCAAAACAGTGCATGTACTCACGCTGTCAGATGAGAATGAAAGTTACCTATGTCCTGAATGACCTGCGCTCTACAATTTGAGACTCATATAAAATACGTAGGATGAACTGGGATGATGTGGGGCATCTTGGGCCCAAAGACCAGTGAACAGGCACATCTTACCAATATCAATTCTTCTCCTACGATATGTGGAAAATCCTTGGAAAAAAATGAGCACAGACGTGCTTGACGATGTCTTACAACAGGCAAGCTACGATCTTGAGCTTGCCATACAACTTCTTCACATTTATGAGTCTTAAGCTGTCTATTCATCTCAAGGCACCACAATAATCCTCTGCACACAAAAGTATTTATTTTTTACCTTGAACGATGCCAAAAGGACATTCAGTGGAAATATCCCGACCACACTACTGAAGCAGCACCCACCTGGATGACCTGCAGCAAGAATCTTGAATGCTTCGCCAACGTGTGGGTGTGAAATTGTCATAGACTGAATCACGTGTTACACAGAACCTGCGGGTGACGTATAAATTTCCCAATCTGGTGTAAACCTGGAATAACAGGTGCCTGCTCTTGATATTTTCTCTCAATTCCAATATTGGGAATACAAAGCTTTGAATCCCTAGTGATCTGTAGTATATTCTTGCATTATTAAACATAACATTAACATAATAACACAAAGAATTGTCTTTAGGGTATTTGTTTTACAACAAATGTTCCTTATTTCAATTTCAGGAGGAAAACAAGATGCACAGCAGAACACAAATGGAAATGACACTGCCAACCCTAGAACATTCATGGGACAGCCCTCGCACGATCAAAGAAGCTTAATGGAAAACATCACCGTTGAAAGCATTCCTGAATCTATCCAGACAAAACTGAAGGTTGAGAGGAAAGTAGTTGAATACTTCACTGGTCAGCTAAGTACTCAGATTATCCCAGCCACCTACATCTTTACCATGATAGTAGGAATTCCCACACACCTTGTTACTTTGTGGATACTTGGCAGCAAAATCAGCACTTCCTCTACAGCCATCTTCTACTTCAGCTTGGCCCTATCTGACTTCCTGTTGTTAGTCATGCTGAGTTTTAAAGTACACTACCATCTCAATGGCAACAACTGGATATTTGGTGAAGTCATGTGCAAGGTGGTGACTGCCAGCTTTTACGGAAATATCTATTGCTCCATTCACAATCTCATGTGCATCAGCATAAATCGCTACTTGGCCATAGTTCAACCTTTTACCTACAGAAGCCTATCAAAAAGAGCGTGCACTATTTGGAGCTGCGTGCTGGTGTGGATCGTGGTCTCTTTTGCCACTGTGCCAGAATTGCTTGTCACACAAAGCTACAGTGTATCAGAAGTCAATATTACCACCTGCCATGACGTACATCCTTCTGAGGACAGATCTCAAACCTTCCTGTTTTACTACTACCTGAGCTTGATTTCTTTCGGGTTTTTCATACCCTTTGTAATCACTACATTCTGCTATATTTCAATAATCAACGAGCTTCACAAATCCAATCAAGAGTATTGTTATTACATTAAAACAAGCACTTTGGTTTTTATCATTTTCACAGTTTGTTTCACACCAAGCAATGTCATTTATTTCCTTCACTACATCAAGCTCTACTTTACCAGCCAAGATTATTTTTACATGTATTATAGTATTGCAGCTTGCTTGTGCAGCTTTCATAGCTGTCTGGATCCTTTTCTTTTCTTCTTCATGTCACAATCCAAACACCTGCACCTCACTTCTGTCAGGCAAAAATGGAAAGATTTCAGCAACTCTACTTAAGAACTGTCTCTGAAACGCAGAACCTACAGTATATACAGAGCTGAAAAAAAGGTTCTAAACTCATAGTGAGTTTAATTCAATTTCAGTCTCAATTTACTTCCATTTTAAATTCTTCACAGCAAAATAATGTGAGCATGTTTTGCTTATGTGGACATGGTTTATTCTATGAAGAACGAAGACCCTTGTGTTAAAATCTACCTTGCACTTTATTTTGCAACCAGGAAATGAAAAGAGTTTTAGTATATAAGTATTTTTAATTTAATTTTGTATAATCTTTTATGAAGAATGTGACTGTTGTGAAAAAAATAAAAAACTCATCCAGTATTTGCTTAAATACATCTTTAGGATATTTTTTTCCTGTTGAATTTTTATTTGGGTAGAAGAAGTTATCAAAATATGTTCCTTGTAATTTCCTGTAATTGTGTGTTCTCAAAATATCTGATGCTGAAGTTTGATTGTTTTCACGTTGTGGACCATAACGTTTAATGGTGAGCTACAGCTGTTCCTCTGTAAATATATCTTCTTTGTTTCTGAACATCGTCTTTCTCTGATATCACCCAAACAAAAAAGATCTGGGCTCATGTGACCAAATGACTGTTCATCTTGAGGTGTCTGGTAATAATTTCTTCTTGTTCACCATGATGAAAAGTTTATTGAATATATAGTTAAATCTTTAGAATTTTCTGTTGCCTATATTATTTACATTTAATACATAAGCTTCCAAGAAAATAACCAAAGTATTGCTATCTGAATGTTTACGCATTGAAAATAATGTAAATATGCTTCATGATTCTTTACAAAATATTTTAATTATAAGGTAACTCAAATTTATTTTTCAAAGAATGCCAATGAACTTTGTAGCATTAAGTCAGTAAATACTAGTAATCAACCTAGCCATAACTAAAAAAAACCCATCAGAATTAGACATTGATGGACAGTAAAACAATAAGACCTTATTTAAAATTAAAAAAATAATTTAAAAAAAGTTTTTAATTTAATCTGCTTTATGAAAGGACATATTCCACCACAGATACATGCTATAATCTTAACAAAGGTTGGTCTCAGAAGCTTAGTTTAACAACTGGGAGATGCACTCCAAGTAAGGCTCTATGCACAAGACTATCAAAAATGAGTTTCAACACAAGACAATTCCAAACACCATTTCACTTCTACCCAGTTACAGTACCTACCTAAAGAAAATAAGCCAGTAAAAACCGCTTTGATCAATGCATTGCCCTGAAGCTACAGTGTAGTGCAAACATTGCGTGAATATGTCAGAGGAAAGCTTCAGACGGGCATGCACATATTCATATCTACTAGAATGTGAGTAATCTAGTTGATACAGTGTCTCAGTCTTTACAATTAAACTGAATTCAGAATTAGTTGATTAGAACTCCACTACTATAACTGAAACATTGTTGGATCTTAATAAACACTTTTTGAAACATCAGGAATATACAGTACTGTACTTCAAATACAGGGGTTACAAAATAAAGAATACCAGAAATGACCAAGCAGGTTAGTCAATAAGTAAAATAATCATAACTCCCAAATTGTAAAACTTATGCCAAAAATGTACTCCAGTGGTTGGTATAACTAGAGGCACTTCTTTGTTCTCTGGCACAGCTTTGATAAAAAGAGTAATAAATCGGGCATTCTGGGTTAATTTTTTTTTTATTAATGACAACGCACAACTAAACAACACACAGCGTAAACATAAAATATGCGACATCTACTGTATGTGTCTTGAAGGGCTATATCCTGACCAACCAGAAAAACCCCAGACTGCTATGAAGTATCTGAATCCTATATGACTCCTAACAGGCTCAAAAATAGCCTTCTGCACCAAACAGAATATAACCTAGAGTTAAATATAAACCTAGATGCTACAAAATCAATGGGAAACCTATCTCTCTATTCTAAAAATGCAGCAACTAAAATTTATTCTTTACAAAGGAAATCAGAGTTTCTGACGAGCGTGCTCTTTTAACGATCTTCAAACACCTACTGTAACTCAAATCCTTTCTTAAAGGCTGATTACAACAAAGACTTTCTGCCTACACTGTCTCTACTCCTCTCTCTGCTCCTTCCCTCTATTTCTGTGTCCTCCCCCCTTCCTCTCCCTGTCTAGCTCCCTGCCTGTTCTTATCCTCTGTTCCTCAACTGTTGATGACTCTCATTCACTGACCCTGAACTTAATTAACCAAGTTAAACCAGAAGACTCCTTTGATCAGACCCTCTCCCACTCAGCAAACACCCCAGTTCCCCATTTGCTTTGAAGCTCCTAAGAACTACAAAAGTTGTCACTAGCCAGGTATTAATTACTGTCTCTATATTCTTAAGACACCTCAACTGCCACTTCCAGTAACCATAACAACATATCGTTTAAAAACAATAACATGTATTTTCATCTTACATCCATCCTGGAAATTATGGAAAAATGATCATTGCAAATACTGTACCTCCCACTTTTGCACTGTTACTGTAGGTCTTTTCTTTCTAAATAAATGGCAAAATAGTAATTTGATAATTAAATCAAAAGATTAAATTCCTTTGTGGCCATCTTTGAATAACCACCAAAGAATGTCACAAAATTACAGTGTTTAGTACTGTCTGCCTTTTCATGATACATGATAGGGATAAATTAGCATTCTTTTTAATACTTCCAGAAACATGAGAGACAAACTGAAATGGAGCACTTCAGCTAGCTCAACAGAACAGTTTTCAGTATTCACTAATCAGAACTAACACCATATGAACAGCTAATTCTAGCAGAACCAGATTTAGTCATATAACCTACCTTGCATATCTCAGCTTTAGCATCCTGAAGGACATCATGATAATGCCTGGCTGTTTTTGGATTCACTCCCTGTAGTTTGGCTGTAGGTAACAGTAATGCTTCCAGAGTCTTTTCTGGGTCACCAGCATTAAGGGCATCATTAATCTGACCGATAGCAATAATTCCTAAGGCAAAAGAAATCCAGTCATCAGAATATTGGTGAATCATCTCTTTGTATTGACAAAAATACTGTAAAACCACAGAGGTGTTTATTACATTTCAATAATATGTAACTTGATTTGTGAATTGTAGCTCAGAAACAAAGGTATGTTTGTAGGAAATATCTCAATCACAGATGAGGTAAAGGATGACAGACAGCAAATCACAAACTGTTTTTCCCATGATCAAAACTGCTTTCTAAAATTATTTAAGACATTTTTACTCTTAAAGCTGATTTCTTATATAATTCATGCTACTTATACTATTTATGCTACTGATACAGTATCTTCAAAAATAAAATCTAACATAAGATGGCATAGGGACACTTACTCTCGTGCTCCTCTTGAACCTGAATATTGACCATGTCGATGCACTTCTGCACATCATTCCAAGTCAGGAACTCCTGTCCCTGGGAAGCTGCTTCAGCCTTGAGAGAGATCAGCGTATCAGCGTACCTGTCTCAGGAGAGCACGTCAATGTAAAGAAGAGATTTGAATTACACATCAATGAAGGGTGCATGAATACCAAACACACACACACAAATGGAAAACCTCATTTTTGCAACTCCTTTAAACCCCACTGTTATTAAGGAATGCACAAATTCATGTACTTGTACTGAATAATGAGTTTTAGCCAACATCATGGCCAGAAAAGTATACACAGCTTAATATCGCCACCTTCTGGTATACCTGAGCAATCACCAGCCAGTAAATAAAGAATATTGAGTTTCAGCTTTAACAAGCAAGTCTGCAATACGTTTTAACCAAATAATACAGTGGTGTGAAAACGTGTTTGCCCCCTTCCTGATTTCTTATTTTTTTGCATGTTTGTCACACTGAAATGTTTCAAATTGAAATATTAGACAAAGATAACACAAGTTAACACAAAATGCAGTTTTTAAATGAAGGTTTTTATTATTAAGGGAAAAAAAAAATCCAAACCTACATGGCCCTGTGTGAAAAAGTGATTGCCCCCTCTGTTAAAACATAAATCAACTGTGGTTTATCACATCTTTGGAAAGCTGAGTTCAATTTCTTTAGTCACACCCAGGCCTGATTACTGCCACACCTGTTCTCAATCAAGAAATCACTTAAATAGGACCTGCCTGACAAAGTGAAGTAGACCAAAAGATCCTCAAAAGCTAGACATCATGCTGCGATCCAAACAAATTCAGGAGCAAATGAGAAACAGAGTAATTGAGATTTATCAGTCTGGAAAAGGTTATAAAGCCATTTCTAAAGCTTTGGGACTCCAGTGGACCACAGTGAGAGCCATTATCCACAAATGGCGAAAACATGGAACAGTGGTGAACCTTCCCAGGAGTGGCCGGCCGACCAAAATTACCCCAAGAGCGTAGCGACGACTCATCCAAGAGGTCACAAAAAACCCCACAACAACATCCAAAGAACTGCAGGCTTCACTTGTCTCAGTTAAGGTCAGTGTTCATGACTCCACCATAAGAAAGAGACTGGGCAAAAATGGCCTGCATGGCAGAGTTCCAAGACGAAAACCACTGCTGAGCAAAAAGAACATAAAGGCTCGTCTCAGTTTTGCCAGAAAGCATCTTGATGATCCCCAAGACTTTTGGGAAAATACTCTGTGGACTGACGAGACAAAAGTTGAACTTTTTGGAAGGTGTGTACCATTACATCTGGCATAAAAGTAACACAGCATTTCAGAAAAGGAACATCATACCAACAGTAAAATATGGTGGTGGTAGTGTGATGGTCTGGGGCTGTTTTGCTGCTTCAGGACCTGGAAGACTTGCTGTGGTAAATGGAACCATGAATTCTGCTGTCTACCAAAAAATCCTGAAGGAGAATGTCCGGCCATCTGTTCGTGACTTCAAGCTGAAGCGCACTTGGGTTCTGCAGCAGGACAATGATCCAAAACACACCAGCAAGTCCACCTCTGAATGGCTTAAGAAAAACAAAATGAAGACTTTGGAGTGGCCTAGTCAAAGTCCTGACCTGAATCCGATTGAGATGTTGTGGCATGACCTTAAAAAAGCGGTTAAGGCTCGAAAACCCTCCAATGTGGCTGAATTACAACAATTCTGCAAAGATGAGTGGGCCAAAATTCTTCCACAGCGCTGTAAAAGACTCATTGCCAGTTATCGCAAACACTTGATTGCAGTTGTTGCTGCTAAGGGTGGCCCAACCAGTTATTAGGTTTAGGGGGCAATCACTTTTTCACACAGGGCCATGTAGGTTTGGATTTTTTTTTCCCTTAATAATAAAAACCTTCATTTAAAAACTGCATTTTGTGTTTACTTGTGTTATCTTTGTCTAATATTTCAATTTGTTTGATGATCTGAAACATTTCAGTGTGACAAACATGCAAAAAAATAAGAAATCAGGAAGGGGGCAAACACTTTTTCACACCACTGTATACATTTAGGGGTAAGGATATGTATATGTTCATAATGGTTCAAGCAGCAATGTTTTATTAAGATAATACAAACTAATTCTTACTTTGTAATTTTCACCTAATTAAAAGTAGTCCACTTCCCTGAGTTACAAGGAACTTTTAGTAAAAGTATAAGTAATGCCAAACTGCATGTCATGTTGGTTTACATTATGCAAATGTAATGGGTTCAGAGCCACTGTTACACACAGACTGCATCTCAAGAAGGGTGACCAAAAGAGGCCAGGAATGAAACTAAAGACGGTGAAACACACCTCTGCAGGTTTTCCTCATCCATATTGCTGAAGCCCATGGGGGACTCCCTCAGGTGATTAGTCACGGCCTGCGAGTCCTTGGTATCTAACACCTGGTTCAGGATGGCCACAGCTGACAGCATCTCCACAGCAACAGAGAGCTCCTCATGTCCCAGGTCCACCTGCACCAAGGCAATTTTAAATGGCTCAAGAATTAAGAAGGTAATAATATTCCTCGATGCCAAAATAATTGATGTGAAAACAATGCCCCTCTATCCTGAAAGGAGAAGAAAATACAGTAAAATAGGAAGTAATAGCAAAAAAAACTTTTTGATTGTCCATCTTATAATGGACAAATGTAATATAAACATTTTACATTTTATATCTCAAACAAAGATCAAGGTCCTATAAACCTTCAGAAGCTATTTAATCCACACGGTCTCTGAGATCAGCCAAGACTGATTGTACCAAAGACCAAAGTTGGAATGTTTTGCTGTTACATTTCATTTCTATTTATCTCTGTTCTGTTTGATGTTGGAAAGGTCAAAACTAGTTCTTCCTCGTCAAGTCATAAATTGTTTTGATTTGAATATGATCCGACTCATAATTTATTTATTTTTTCTGTGGTTGAATGCTTAAACTACAATTCTATGCTGTACTCTGCATGCTTTGGAGTGCAGAGAATTACACTGAGACAAATTTGACGACTTTTTCTAAAAAAAAACATCTGACTGACCTGCATAGGGAAATTGTTTAATATATAAAAAAATAAAATTTTGTACGCTGCAAAATACAACGATGACAAGAAAGTCAAAGTTTTGGTGAGAGACCCATCAAAGCACTGGTGAAGACCCAAAGCTCTGATGAAGGTCAGATTTTTTTTTGCAATAAAATGTGATTTTTGCATCATGTATTGTGCAGAAGTTTCTTCTTTTTATGCTTGACTTTATGAAAACTGGACACATTGAAATTTGTGCAACTGTACATCTAAAAGTTGAGTTCACCAAACATTTGTGCTATGTCAATAAGGATTTTCAAGTTAAATGTTCTGTCAGAACAGTGCTTTAAACTGTTGTATACATTATATAAGCAGTTGATGTGCAATAGTAAAGGACTATTTCAAACTTTTTTTTCCCCAACAAGGACACACTAGCCCAATCACTTCTGAACAGTTCATTCCCTCCCAGTGTAGAAATCCCTAGTGCTGGGTTTGAGCTTTCTGCAGTGTCTGTTAATACCAAAACTGTATCAGGTCTTGGACCTTACAGCCACATGTTGATTATGCAAACAAAAACACTGCACTTCGGGTGTTGGAGTGCACAGGTACGGAGATGCTTACACCAGCGCTCTGTTTCTGCAGGGTAAAGAGCTCAGACTGGTAGAGGTCAGCTGCAGATTCGTACACAATTGGAAGCTGAGCCTCAGGATTCATCAGCTCTCGCACAGTGTGGGCAGAGTTGCCTTCACGGATGGCAGCATTGATTGCAGCAACAGACTCCAGCTCTGTGAAGAGGCCAAACAAGTCAAACTCAAAACAAATGACCAAGCTAGCGTTACCCAAAGGTCTCTTTTATACACAGCAAAATGGGTGTAGTTATTTGGCTAATGGCATCTTTGGTTGGCTTTTTGTTTTGTTTAACGCTGGATCGGAAAAGATTTATTTTTATTTCATGTTGTGACTGACAACTTTAGCTACCCTGTCCTAGTCAATGAATTTTGAAACAGGTCAGTCTGTTGCAATAAGGATCACATTACTTTATCTACAAAGGCATCAAAGTAAATCTTAATGAAGGTTGTTCTATTAAAAACATTCTGAATAACATTCTGACAAGTACTGAAACAAAGATTTTGTTAAAACTATGAGATATCTGCAGTACAATATTTACAACATATTTTACCAAAACAAGGACATCATATTTTGTATTGAACAACCACAACATCAGAATCACTAAACGTGTAATTGGAGCTTATAAAATAAAATAAAAATGAGGAAACAAACGTAAAATTACAAAGCCGGCTCTTATTACATTTAACTTTCAGAAAGCCTTGATAGAAAATACATCAAATTGTGATCTTCTTTTCCCTCAAAACATATTTAACAAAGCAGATCTTAAGAGGGGTGTCATCCTCAGCATATACATCTGGTATTTCAAGGAATGTGGTCCCAAGCAATTTTGTGATTTTTTTCAAAACATGTTATATTATAATAGTTGCATATTCTTTAAATAACAACAATTCTAAGAAGCTGTTTGAATGTGGTGTTAAGATTAAAAAAACACACAATCCCTACATACTTCGTTTATGAGCTTCAGCAAAATCATTGCAGGAGCTCACAATTTGCTGAATGTCGTCCTTTTCCAGCTGCACAGGGGCTCTTGCGCTCTGCACATAGAAGAAGAAACAAAGCTGTACATTTTGCTTGCTCTTAATTTTTAACTTAAGTAAAAATGTGACAACTGCAGAATCTCTTTATTTAGCTCAGAAAGCTAGCAGTTACTGTACAAGAACACAAAGGGGATGATGGTTTTGTGGTAAAGCTACATAGATAGACACTTATTCTGTATTCATCTTATTTGTGAGGCTTATCTGTATATTTTTTTTTCTTGCATAAGTGTTTTTAGAGAAGGATAGGAGCAAAGCAGAGAAAAATAAGAGAAGTAGAGCTTGAAAACCACTCACGCTGGAAAGAACATCTCCATAATTTGGCAAGTTTGTATCTTTTTTCACAGTCTAACTTGAGCGCACATTAATACAGTGCTGCTACAACAAGATACCAAAGCCGATTACATTATAAACTGCATTTGAGAGAATAATGCCGTCAATACCTGGCTGCTGTTTCAGGCTCTGCCACTTACTTCATATTTCTGGTCCTTGTAGGTGCAGAAGTGTTCTAGGTACCAGGATGAATTGCTATTCAGGACTCCCAGCAACCCCAGAGCTGGAAGCTTCAGGCTTGTCAATAGGGCATCTTCATCCTTTCTGCTGACTGCATCATTCACAGCTGTCACTGCTGCTTGTGCTGACAGCAAACCAAAAAAAGAGTGTTTCAGTGTTTGTACCTTTTTGCATTTAACCCTCAAGACATGGTTGACCCATTCTTTTTCACAGGAAACACTTACTGTTCACAAAGTTAAGACAATTCTGGATCTCTAATTGGGTCAGCAACTCCTCATAAACATCTCTTTCTTCAGATGAAACAGAAGAACGCTAAGAACAGATAAAACAAAGGAAAATAAACGTTAACCTTTCCATAAAATCCTCAGTTTTGGTATTGTAGCTTAGTTATACTGGTTTTATCTAAGAGTTTTTTAGGCAACATACTGTATGGAGTAGAGTTTAGTTTTTCACTAAGTAATCACTGAAAGTTTTTATTCAGAAATCAATGGGTCAGCTAAATTTCTGCTGAAGCCTTATGACAGATGCCTAGAACAACAACTGTTCCCTCATAAAGGGAGTCAAATACTGAAGAGGAGTTTCTTTCCTGGACTTTTGCTTTGCTGAGACAGCAGCCATTAGAATGGTCCTTAAATAACAAAGGAAAAACATACCAGTCATTCTGCATACATGTGCAGACCTGAATTAATTACATAAATAGCACAGAAAAGGCTATAAACCAAGGGCAAGCAAATTTCTATACACCATTAACTGACCAGTTTAACAGAATAATCTAAAGAAAAATGTGTACGCAGTTTACATTAAAAAATGCAAACAAAAATTAGATCCTATTATTTCCAAGTTGAATTTATAATCAGATGTGACCTGAGCCAGATGTGATTGGACATGCATGCACCTTTTCCCCTAAATTAAAGTCTGGAAAAATATTAAATATATAATTTACCATGAAAGGCATGTTAACAAGTAAAGGTTATTACATTATAAGATATTACTGTCTTCATAAATACAAGGCTGATGTATATACAGTACAACATATCACATATTATGTACGAAAAAGGTAAGTGAATTCCCAAAATATGGTACATGAAATTCAATATAACCCTTGATAGGTTCCACACCCTGAGATAATGAGGTCCCCTTGTGTAGAAGTTGATTTAAAGTCCGTTTGTACATACTGTACACTTCAGTTGAGTTAGTGGCTGCTCCAGTTTGTCAAGTTTTTAGACTATTAAGGTCCAGCTCTGTTTCCACTAGTGAAACATAGTTAAGCAGGCTTAAAGCTGCACAGAAAATAACTTTATGAACTGTAATAAGGGAATTATTTGCACAATAAAAAATACCCTGCTTGCAGTGTTTTCCTCTTTGACCTTCTTGGATTGACTGAGCTTATCCTGGTATTCCCGAGCAAGATTTGTCTCAGTGTTCCTCAGCATTGCATTTGGGTTCATAAGGGCACTCAGGGTTTGCTCAGCAACTCCTTTGTCTATGGCTTCATTGATGGCAATAACAGCAGCGTGCACTGGAAAACAGGAAGCATTAGAAGCTAATTTCATGAAAATGTCAACGCCCAATTTTACAAAATCTTGCCAAAGGTTAAAGGAATTTTCATCTTGGAAAGACCCATCATTTTCTTCAACAATGTTATACAAAAAGTAGACAATCCTGACAAACGCAAAACTGCAGACTTCTGGGGGAAAAAACATTTGGAACTACTGTGGAAAATACGAAAATGTAAACCAATTTAGTTGTTTGAAATCCAGTTGTGAGTCTTTTCAAAACTATTTAGTAATGTGCAATAGAAATGAAACAGAATCCCATCCCCATTCCTCCAACCTCAAATATATTAAAATGTATTTACACGCAGCTTCATCCACAGAAAGCTCATTAGCGAGGATTCCTCCAATCTTACTGAACGCTGGCATCTGTATTCCATACTTCTCCAATTCTTTCCGCATGTTACTGATCTCCTCCTCTGTGGATATCAATAAATACATACACAATGCAGGTCTCTGTGCTTTGTTATCAATGCACTGCAAATGCTACTGCATATAACTTATTACGCTTCAAAGTTCCAGCAATTTATACAAAAAAAAAGTCTTCAGTGCACATTAAACTCTGCCTGGATTTATTTGGTATTTATCCATTTTTGTGGGCAGTTTCTTTTAAAACAAGAAATAATGTTTTAGCATTGAAATAATAATTTAGGTTCTGTACTATCACTCTCAAGTCAAGTGAAATGAAAAGGAGATCTTTTCAATATTCTCAGGCAGACATTGATAATCAACAATTGGATAAGTACAATCACAGACATGTTGACAGTACAGTTAAGTTTGCAAATAGAGCTGGTGCTATCATAGGTCAAACCACAAGTAGTATTCAGTGTTACATATTACATTTTGACAAAGAAGGTTACAATATCTGTTTTTATTATTAAACTTACTGTAACAGACCACACAACACTTACTATTTGTATGTCAATTATCTTCGCTGTGCTTAAATGTTATTGTATGCTGGCTGTGCACAGAGAGTTCCTCAGATAACAGTTCTAAATGAGCAATGCTATTACATGACCAAACATGCGAGCACATTTTACCTGTGAAATCCACTTTTCCCAACAAGTCTTGGATCTGAGGAGCTATTCCCAGCTTGTAAAGGTATAAACTGAAACAAATCCAGAAGGAAAAGGTCACACATCCTAGACTTCAGAGATCCTTAATTCAGACATTCCCTGTCTTAAATTCAAAAGTAACATGACTGAGGTGGCATAAACATTTTGGTATTTATTGCAATTATCTTGATGCTTCATAAAAAAAAAGTTCAAGGTACAATTTAGGGTATGTGAATCAAACTTATTTACTATGGCATCTTATTTTCTTCTAAATACACTCCTGTCAACCTAGATCTCTGGAAACTATGGGGTCAAATATGGGGTCTGTTATTATGTAGAGGTAGAGAACCACACGGAGAGCTGTGTATTCATGACCAATACAGTAACATCACCAAGAGTGACTGCACGGCATGCAGTATGCAGGCAAAGACAAGCTGAGAACTGAACCACTTGGCAGGCCATATATTCGACACCCCTGCTTTAAGGAATGATTAAGAAGTAGTGCTGGGCGATAATTCGATAATGATAATTATCGCGATATAATCTTCCTCAATATATTTTTAACAAAAGTTCGATAAATGTTCGATATATATGTTTATGCTTTGCGCATGATATGCGCATGCGCACAAAATACTGCGCGAGTGCGCGTGCGTGTTGCAGACCGGGCAGCTAACCTGGTGTTGTTGACCCACACGGTGGTGGCTGACAGGATTGGAGTTAGAGTGGAGAAATGAGCGACACTGAAGCAAATGTAGTGCTGCCAACGACCAGCTCGAAGGACGGTGACATCGTCGACAGAAAAGGTCATTCAACTTTATCACACTGCTGAATTTAATTTTTATATTAAGATATTTATTTTGTAAATTTTACTCATGCATATTTTGACATAAAAAAGACTTGAATACTCTCTACCTCTGTTTAGATCTGTTTAATGTTTCTGCTGTTTGGGAAATGCTTGTTGTGTTCTTAAAATAAAGAGTTGTTTAATTTACCAATTAACTGTCTGGTTTCTTCAACTTTCACTCAGGAGAAAAAATCTGCCTTTAAACTTGAAAGAAATAATGATTTGACATTTATTGTGATATTATCGATATCGACTGATATGAACATTTTTATCGTGATAATGTTTTTGGCCATATCGCCCAGCCCTATTTAGAAGCACATGTTTTCAGATTCTTATACAGTGTTCAACCTTCTCTTCCCCCAAAAAAATCCAACTTTCCCTTAAAAACTCACTTACATTATACATATGTGTTGTACTATCTAACAATCAAACTCACTTAACATCTCTCAAACATTTTCTTTTATAAGCAATATAGAAATGGGATTGGTACATTTGAGCAAGCAAAGAATGTGTGAATAGACAAGCTGAGGACTGGACCCGTCTCATTACAACTTCAACATTACTGTATTCACAGTATCTTAGCTCTATAGAACTAAGGTTTGGGAGGGCAAAGGCCTCAGTCACACCCAACTCGGTACAAATATGATTAACAAACACTTCTTCCCCGAGCTTGTCACTGTGCACTCCTCCCTTCAATCAGTCATCTCCTGACAGCCACAGCCTTGGCTCATTCACCCCAGCAGGGTGCTGTGATTGCCGCAGCCTCCTGAATGCGCTGTTGTTCCAGTTCTGCATGCTGCCGAACATCTCATATTGCTCATCCACTGAACCACTCAATATCATGGGATTGAATGAGAATTAGGGTGCGTTATTAAAAGCACTGCTTTCTTTTTCACATGCAGTCTCTAGATTTTGCTTTGTAACTGGACTGTATCAGCTGAAAGATATTACAAGACAACATAGCTAAGAAAGAAAACACTCGAAAAATGTTGCATTTTGTATTCTGCAGTTGTTAGGTTTTTAGTCTCTGTTTTATTTTGTGTGGATTCAATATTTTAGTCTCACAGATTACATGTGGAACTAAACTTAAGAATAAGGACAGATTCCTACTGCAATAGGAATTAGGACAATAACAAAGGCTTCAATTTGGTCACCGCACTTCCAAACTCCCAACAAATTTACTAATTCTTATATTGAATCAAAAATGTCGGAAATGTCACAAAAAGGTCAGTCAGTCCATTTTATGACCCTCATAAAATACTGTTTGGATAAGTCAAGGTTTGCTTGTAAAAGTGGTGCAGTAAAACTTCAGAAAATACACAAGGATCTTTTGAGTGGCTACAATCAATAACTATCTGGGTTAATTCTATTTAGGAGAATGAAGGCTTTTTTATGTTAAGACTTAGACTTATCTACCAGTAGGTGGCATTATTTACTCACTACAACTCAGAAACAATAGCTTTAAAAACAGCAAAACCACAATTATAACTCAGAGGTCCTGCTTATAACTTGGAGCAAGTAAGTGGAAACTACATTAACATTTCATGGTAATGTCTGTCAGCAGGTCTAAATTATTAAAGGGGTGGCTGCCTCTGGTCTCTGTTCAGTACCAGGCACTGGCTAGCAGGGTGGAGCAGTACCTTTAACCTGGCTGGCATTAAAGAAGAAAGCACTAGAACACTGAAGCTTACCCTCAGCTCTGGCTGCTGTGGAGGGCAAAAGCTTAATCACTTAATTGTAAACAATCCTCAGCCATAATGAGCAAATGACTGACTGCACAGGGTTTAATTAAGATAAATGTACTTCTCTGACCCAGCTAAAAATAAAAAAAACATCCAAAATAAACCTTTCAGCACCTTTGGAAAGAGGGCAACAAAGACAACGTGATGTTTGTTTTATTTTTCATTTTCTACCATATGGTGGTCTTTGTTATTTTGTTCTATGCTCATCGTTTCGTAGGTACTACAAGTTAAAAGACAGTATAGATGCTATTGTTGCATCTACAATGGTACTGTAACCAAATGACAGTTGCTTTCCTGAGACTGCCTTGTCTTCTAAGTGATCTATTTTCGGAAAACGGTGTAGTGAAATGTTTGTCATGTGTGCATGGGGAGTGCTGCTCAAGGGGAAGGAAATGTCCTATCCAAAGCTCAACAAAGCTCAGAAACACATTTAAAATTAGGTAGAAGAGCTTTGTTTCACATTCAGAAGGGTGGGGGGGGGGGCACAGTACAAACTGTAATAAGAAATTCTAAATAAAAATAAGCTCTTGTGAAAAGTGGCAGATATCCATCACCAAAAATCACATCATGACTGAGTAGAAACAGCAGGCATTATGTCAAAGTGCAGCATTTCAAGTTTATTTTAAAATTCTAATAAATGTCTTAACATCTTACTTTGTTAAACTTTAAACAATGTGTTTTGTGGTAGTTTTAATCATTAGAATCATCCTTTTTTAAATTCTTATATTTCATAAAATACATTATAAGAATATAATAAGATGCTGAAAGTTGTGCATTGTAACTTAAAATACTGCTACAGTACTATTTGAAAAATCCTCTTTAATACTAAAACTGTCAAAGTTGTGCTGTATCTATATGAAGTATGCCTTTAAAGATAATGCTGATAGTGATAAATTCTAAATGTGTTAAAGTATTTTGTGATAAATTATACATAGGGGATTTACCCATTCCAGACTATGACTATACTACGTTTCCCACTGAAGGTTAACGCAAGTAAAATAATAATAATAATAAAATGTGATCAGATATCAATAGGTCAATAGATTCAGAATACCTGTTTTGACCACAACTGCTTTAAAAGTGAGGACTTTTATATTAGTGTAAATTCCAATGTAATAATGTATTAAAAAAGGCTAGTCTGTGCATGCATTCACTTTCAACATACAATGGCTGGAATACACTCAGAAAAGTCAACTAGGAAATACAAAAATCTTACATCGTACTTTTTTTTCCCTTTTATTTTTAATCCCAGGAAGGTCTCTTAGTACTTTTAAAGAAGGTCAGAGTAAATCGAAACAAAAATACTTGTTTCTGTGTTTAAAATAATGTTTTCCTTTCACATTTACATTCTTTACCCGCACAAAGACAGTAACTGTGATTATGCTTGCAGCTTTGTTAAAATAAAAAGGCATATCTATCGATTCATGCCTTAGCTTGAGATCTATGTATACGGTGTTAAACAAGCAGAACACTTTTCAATGAAGTCCTGCAGTTCTCATTTAACGCTTTTTTAAATGTGTCTGTTTGAAATGAAAGTAATAATACAGTTTAGTATCTTGCAAGTGCTCGCATTTGTGAAAAATATTATCTTTTAATTTGTGGTTTAAACCACTTTGATTACATGAGAGCAGAACGCCGCTTTCTGCTCAGTGTCAGCTCTGCTTAATTGGAGATGCCACACCCTACCTAGACCAACCGAGCTGACTCGGGAGATGGCCAAGCAAAAGGCAAAATACTGACAGCTGTAGTTAGCACCAAAAACAAGATGTTACAAGAACTAAGGAAACAACAGATGTCAGGAACTGAAACAAGAGTGACATAGTGAAGACCTCAGAAATCAACATGAGCAATGTACAACATCATGAACCACTTTTGCTCTCAAGCAAACATTTAAAATTCAGTTGATAAAATACCAGCTTCCACACTGGGGTCAGACACAGCTGATAACATTTTATTTTTTCACTGTCTACCAGTGTGGTATATACATTAGAAGAGAAGTTGTCAAATAATGTCTAGTTTTTACCAATAGAAAAACATTAGGTAAGACTGTGAACTGCATTAAAAGACCTCTGTCTCTGTCTGGATTTCTTTATGATAACAGATGATACATAAAATAGCCATTTGGCTTCTCCTAAGACGGTTATAAACCGCTGATGTTACTTAACAGAATGGGAGACAAAACCCTCCAGATTTAACTTTGTGATAAAAAGGCAAAAGGAAAAGGTATCTGTTGTCAGGAAGTGACTTAGAGCAGACAGGAAGTGGCTTACCATTACGGCTGGTCTAAAGATCTATGCCCATCGTTATTACCAAAAGAGGGGGAAAAACAATATGAAAGATTCTTTGATGAAAAGTAAAGTTTATTAGAGGTGTATGAAAGATCTGCCTATTTTCAGTGCATACCTTGGATTAAGAATCAAAATACAGCACTACATTTTAAACGTTCTGTACTGAGAGGCATTAAAAAGCAAAAAAATAGTATCCTTTGTTGCATTTTTTTATGCCTCTCGGCACATAAAATACTGTAAAAATGTTTTTTCCATTTGTAAGTCTCACAATAAAAGTCTCCTTTTTTTTAATATTACAATATTACTACATTATTGTCAAGATTGTCAAGCAATTTTATACAACTATGTAACTCTGCATGAATACAAGGAACTCCTATTTACTAGGTGTAGCAAACTCTAAAGAATAGGGCTTATCCCTACAAATTAAAGAAAGATGCAATGCATTTGCAAGTTTGTCATGACAGAACTGTTAAAATGTGTAAGATTGTCTCATATATTATACAGACAACAAAATGCTGAGAACAACTGACTGAAGATTCTGTTCTTTTGTTCCAGGTAATGAATGAAGTCCCAGTATAAAATAATGATATATTTTAAGTGACCAAGTAATTTCAAAATGGTTTAGCAACTGCTGTAATTTTGAAAAGAAAGGCTACTATTAGACTGTAATGTTTCTCTTACCTTAATGCATGTATACAATAAATCACCCGGGGCATATTCTTTCTATCATAAACATCCGTTGTCTCAGGATAAAAGATCTGAAAAGAATGAGAACAAGACTCAACAAGAATGTTTTGTATCGCTTTTTTAGAGCATGCAATCTTCTGGTAGTTAATAATCTTAATAGCATACTGACAGATTATTTTTCAGAATAAAATGTAGGGGACTATATAACACCCAACTTTTAATCGATATATGTCTATGGCATTTTAGAGATGTGGTGCATAAAATCATTATCCAATGGCAAAGTAGATTCTGAACAGCAGGCTGGATTGGCTTACTGTACATTTGTGTTTTGAGTAACACTGGATATCCCAATTGAACCATAAAAGTAATAATTTCCAACAGTTAAAGGACACACTGCAGTTGTACATTGAATATACTGCTATTCAGGCATACTTTAAAACTGCCTTTGAACAAATGAACAAAAACTCTAACTTTTAATATTAATATATTAGTTGATATTAAGAGATTCCAATCATTTCTTACATAAGATAAAATAACAATTATGACATTCATCTTATTAACAAAACTCACAAATTCATAATGATCTCTGATCAACCTGTGCTCATTAGCCAAAAGAGGTCCAAAGTTTTAAAACTGCCTTTCCTCCTTTTCTCAATCTAAAATTTTATACAAATTTGTAAAATAAAGCCCTGCAGCTGCAGCTTTTCAATATGTCAGCAGAACCAGTACATTTTTTTCCCTCTAAATCATGAGAACAGGATTCAAACCAGGAGTCTCTACAACCACACACTTAACACACACATCGCTTAGCTATAAAACATGGTGTCATATTTACGTTTACCAGACACCAGGTTAACGAATACCAGGCCCCGCTTACAACATGATCCTGTCATAATGCAAATTTGGGCATTATTTATTTTATATATAGTTCTTAAAACCTGCATTCCATTTGGTTTTTGTATCAGCAAAAGACCAATTTTCCATTTGTCAGCTAAACACTAACATACTGCTTCTGGCTACAGGAAGTGCTGATGTGGGACATGGTTATCAACATGCCAGTGTCACATGTGAATGTCAAAGCTGATGTACAGATTAAACAAACTGATAGTGGTTTTTGAAACAAATGAAGCTCTTACTGATGCACATTTCCCAATACAGTATATGAAATACAGTCCCACTGTGTTTTAGAATTTGTCTAATCTTTTCTTTCTTAATCCTCCTCCTCCATCATATTGTCTATTCCTATGGAAGCCATAGGATTTACCATTAAAGAAAATGACAATGAACTTTTTGGTCAGAGTGCAAAATGCTAAGGAACAATTACTGTATATATTAATCTGCATTGAAAAAACATAGAAACATTGTGGTTGTGAAGCCTTCTTCATGTTTATCAATGAATGGTTTCATTTATTAAAGTGAAAGATTAAACTCTCTCTTGAAGGTTGGTTGAAGTACTGGACTGAAGGCAATTTCATTGATAAGGTGGAGTGAATTCTTGAATTTGGCTCAGTTCACAAACAAGATCCTTACCTTAGGCAACCCTATTGACTCCATAGCTCTAAGCCACTGCACAGTGTTGTCTGTATGTCGAAAATGAAGTCCAGATCGCTGCAACAAGAGAAAAAAAAGAGATTTATCCAGCACTTAGTCTTTCAAAACATATCTTAATTTTCTTCAAATTAGATGTGAATTTTGGAAAGTCATATAAAGTTCAGAATTTTTTATGCGTCGGGGGTAAAGAAGATATAACAATATAGTTCATGCATAGCTCACTTGACAGCGCACTGCACTTACGTACACTGAACATATTCCCTTTAAGCAGGAAGTACAAAGAGATGAAGATGTGTTTGAAAAGCGTTCATACACAGCAACAATATCTCAAGCTAAGAGGATCAATGAGCAGTCTAAAAGACCAGCTCTGAATATCATAACTTGTAATACTCTCTTCGGTACTGAAAAAGCAAGAATGATGTGTGGAGCTACAGCGTTCTACAGGCCAAAGCTCCAGCACAGTGGGCCAACTCAAGGACTGAACAGTAACAGGCATTGTTGAAGACTAACGAGACCAACAATAATTTTAGGGTAAGGGAGCTATATTTTTATATTTCAAGGAACATTTCCTTTTAACACCCAGACAGACCATCTCTGTTTTTCTGGTTTAAAGAATTGGATCTCCCAGCTAAACATCACTTTTAGAAATGATTTTTGTTCTATACAAGGGACTGGAGAAGGCCTTGACCACGGATTGGTTCCAGACTCCTGGGTCTTTGTAAAGAATAGTTTGCATGTCTTGTGTTTAGCTTGTCATTATTGTAAATTATTGTAAATGAACCTGTATTCTTAAGTTTCTCTTTTTAATCAAAGTGTCAATAAAGTGCCAGAAACAAAGAAACCATGTGGTCATACAGTCATTCACATAATCAGTCCTGACTGTATGGTGGGTAATTAACTTTAATTTACACATCTCCCCCCATTTGTATAATTTTATATTAATGTGGGATATCATAATCTGTATTTACTAGATGCATCATCTACAGTCATATATAAACTGAAAATTGGAAGAAGTACAAGTGCGTATGTTTAGAAACATAAACATACAGGTTTTGGATTGTTATTGGGCTCATTTTAATTTTTGATCCTTCATGACTAATTTGAATACACTGAAATGACTTTGGAAGCTGTAACCATACATTCTAGCTGGCTGTGATTTTTATAGCACATTCTTGATTGATTACCAACATTAATAAACATAATGAATTTGTTCAACAAAATGTAAGTGTACCTGCTAAAAAATGTCATTACCTGAAAACACTGTGAATATCAAGTTTCTTTTGACTCAAATATTACACATTTGATTCAGTACTTTTACAGTATTTTCAAGCTGATATCCTTGATCCTTGACAGTTTTTGAGTGAGAATCTGAGAGTCTGGTGTCATTACTGCTGTTCTGTTTAACAAGAGGAATGGCTCATTTATCGCCTGTGTGAACAGTCTAAAGGAAATAGGATGTCTGTAACAGAGTTGGAGTTAAGCACAGCACTTCCTTTGTTGAGAGTATGCAGCGTGGGGTTAATAAAAGCTATCCAGATACTAATTACCTTTAAATAATTCTGCCTACATTGGTCAATATGTGAATATACTGTACAGGTAGTGAAAAAAAAATGGAAACACCTGGGTAAATGAGGGAATATATTGTATATTAATACTGTATATAGAAAACAAGGGCTTTAATACAGGTACAGGTTTGGCTTGTGTGTTAAGCAAATAATATTTCTTAACTTAGGGTCATGTATAAAAATACTGGACAGGCCTGAATGCCTATAATTATGGTCACCATAGCTAACCATAAAGAAAAGTAGAAGATTTTCAGTTGCACAACTAACCACTTGCTATAGCAGCCCTAATCAGTTTAGGAGAAAAAGAATAATCTGAAAGGTCAATACATTGTTGTGTGTAAATGCATGTCTCTGTAAGTTCCCTACGATAGACTGATTTTCAAGCCACAACTTACATGGTGATATAACAAGTCAACCATGAATACAAATTAAGTGGTAAATAGCCACAGATCAGGAAAATATCAGTTTTCCCTATGAGTACAAAGATGTCCATCATTAAGAAGTGGAAAGATCACCAAATCACCCAGACAGTACCTAGAGTACATCAGGCCTCGCTCGTACACTTACTGTAGCTGATAGTCAAGCAGGCAAGTGTTTAGAGATGTGACTTTGAAAGACTTGCAAAATTCTATTTTTAAGATGGGAAGCATTGTTCATACATCTGCAGTAATCCTGTCCCTACTCAAAGCTGACCTGTACAGCTGAACAGCAAGATAAATGCTTTTACAGAAAAAGACTAAACTTAAGTCTCATATGAAATATACCGCAAAGGGATGGGTTAATATTATGATTTATCATTTTAACGGAAGAAAGGCCTGCACCACAGGGCCAAAGTCAAACTGGAGTGGGTCTGACTAGAAGACAGTTAATGTTAATGTTCTTGAGCTGCCCAAAATTCTCACTTAAATCCTACAGAAAAGTTATGCTGAGGTTTGATGATGGCAGATCATAAACTTTCCCCAAAAGATTTCTTACTACTAGGGCAATTGTGCCAGGAAGAATGGACTAAATTACATCATCCCACAATGTTGGTAGAGTCCTAAAAGTACCAATAGAAGTAATTAGTGTCTAAGGTCTTTCCAGTACTAAGTACTAAGTACTAACCTAAAACATATGCTAAGTTAAATTTACCGATTGCACTTCTTCTATGCAATGTTTTCCGACATTCAGCCTCCTTTGTGTGTAACTGTTCAGTTTGGTCATAAAATTTAACCAAAACCATTGATGTTAAAAAAATGGATGCACTACTTGTAATTCACCAAAATGTGATATTATTGGCAGGGGGAAATACATTTTCGAGAAACAATAGTAAAATGGCAGAATGCACAGGTTCAGAGCCACTCTTCCTTTGGCCTAGAAATAAGGTGGGCAGCCAAGACATCCTTCTCATTGGAAGCCTGCAGGTATCCTCGAGCCTGAAGGTAACAGCACAATGCTAAAGGCTGCAGCGCTCATCCATTTTATGATAATTCTGCTGCCAGGCTGTGGGGCTCACAGTGAGGGAAAAAAAAAGAGGTCTCAACCTCAACAGTGCATATTTCAGAGCATGACGTGCACTGACCTCGGCCCTACTGGTAATGGGGGGAAGAGGAAGTACTAAAAAATGGTGATTCACATATACATTGGACAAAAACAAAACAGTGGTGTAATTTGAATTAATACAGAAATAAACTACCTTATAACGAGCTTGGTCTCGGTCGTATATCCTTTTCTCCGACACCATTTTTGGAGCAAAGAACCTGGCGAGTTTCCCCAGGAAGACTCCATTGCGAAGACCCTCTTCCAGCTCTGTAGTTGGGGGTAGCTCTTCCTCCAGGCAGGCTTCCATCCACCTGAGAACACCAAACAAAATCACTCCCTTCAATCTACAGTCCACACCGTTTAACTGCTGTTAGCCTACAAGCGTGCTTCATCCATCACTATTGCACCAACTCTGATTCTTAGATAATATCTTTCACCCAGCCATTTTATAAAGAAAACTCCCTGGGATGCTTCGAGAAACTGCTGGATGAGATTCTAGGGTCATTACTAATTCGACAACCACCCAAGACAGACGGGCCTAGTGATTTAACTTCTCTGGGCTGCATCATGAATACTATGTGCACAGAGAGGCACTCAGTGAAAATATGGTGGCTTGAAAAAACATGGTGTCTAAGAAATCTACTAACATCTGTTAGTGGGATCATGCTTGGCTGTAATTCCTGAAATGATACAGCTGTGAATTTATTAACCACTCTCCAGATCTTCAACACAGCTTATTATCTTATTACAGAATTATTTTCCAAAGAAACACAGGATTTGAAAAAAGTCAACAGGCAAGGATACTTACAAGTGTTCTGGCATTTGATATATGGACACTTTCATGTATACATACTCATGCTGAAGGATGCTTTTAAAGAATCCAGTGTTATTTTTGTAAAATGATTGGAGCCAGTCAATTAAAGGTATAGCTTTCTCCTACTTCACAAAAAGCTGACTATACAAAAATAATAAATATTCATGCCAAGCTAAAACATATTACCATTACAATAATTAAATGAAAAAGTGGAATGTGGTTTATGTAAACCTCCTCCACACTCAACCTGTGACCTCTGCAGTCCAGTCCATTAGCTAACAACGGAGAAATCCTATTGCTCATTTCTTTAATGATTACTAACAGGACCAACACAATAATGAAGATGCTTGTTGTACAGAAATACTGTAAATATCCAGCGCTGCTGTAAAGCATGCGATTCTAAAAACCTTTTTACTGTCATGTAAACGTAAAGATGGCTCTGAAAGACTCTGAATGCTTATGCGTTTTACAGAGCAATGGACACCTGCATCCAGAGCAAACACAACCTCATTTGCAGATAAGCCGTGATGAGGACAAAAAAACAACAACCCTGGACTGTCTTTAACCTACAGTAGGATCCTACAAGCTGCCATGGTTGAATTATATAAGAATGACAAAGAGAGGAACCCCATATTCAGACATCTGATGTTTGTGCTTGGCTGAGGAGCCAGTGGTGTAAAGCTACAATCTCTACAATTGGATTATGACTGAATGCCTTTAAGAGAATCCCCTCTAAAAAGTGGGATATTTTGCAGAATCCTCATTGACACAGAGAAAACATGAAAATCATTTTATTCTATTCACCATCTTGTTTCAGAGCTTGAATATCACATTTTAATTTGTAAGAGAAGATAAGGGTAGATACTGTATATTAAAAGTCAGTTACACTAAAATTATTTTTAGTGCATAAAAGATAGCATGATTATTTGCTTTTTCTATAGGTTTGTAGGCATTAGTTTAGAAATCCCGGTAGTCCAATTTACAAATAGTAAATCAAATATTACTGATTTTTAAGGACTTTTAACGTTGAACATGTTTGTGTGGGAATTTAAAAAATAATGCATCCACTCATTTTCTAACTTGACTTATCTAAAAACCCAGACAGGACACCAGTCCACTGCAAGGCAGACACAGACACAAACACATGCACACTGATACCATGGCCCAATTTTCCCAGAAGCCAGTCTACTGTAGCAGAATATCTTTGGACTTTTGGAGGAAAACAGAGCACCCAGTGGAATCTCCAACACAGGGAGAACATTCCATCTTCATGAGGATCACAACCCAGGAACTGAACCAAGGGCCCAAGCGCAAGGCAGTAATGTTAACCACTGCGCCATCAAGAAAAAACATTTTTCTCATTATTTTGGAAGTTAATTTGTTCCTGGAAAGGTCTTAAAACAAAATTCTGTATCGATTTAAAAGAACACAAATAT
The DNA here is from genome assembly GCF_055471065.1 of Atractosteus spatula. Classification (NCBI taxonomy): domain Eukaryota; kingdom Metazoa; phylum Chordata; class Actinopteri; order Semionotiformes; family Lepisosteidae; genus Atractosteus; species Atractosteus spatula. Next base: position 31,403,015 of record NC_142708.1, on the reverse strand, counting down.
GTTTCTGGGAGATATAAAGGCAATTTTAGAATTTGTAGAAACTTGGATAGTGACAATAGTGACAACAGAAAGAAGATGTATAGGTCTGAGCATATTTTTTTTTATTTTTTGGATGAAGATTTAAAATCATGACTGCAGCCGGATAGAGCCAAGCTATTGCATACCTTAGTGAAACTCTAAACCATCTGTATCCTTACATAAATAAGAAGGGGCTCCATTCATGCTGATGATTTGTGACATATCATGTAACCTCTGAAAAACAGCTTGGTTCTTGTCACAATCTACAGTATATATTTTTACAGAATTCTCTATTCTGGCAGGGATCAATTATTCAAAATGACTTGTATAGTTCTTCAATGTTGAAATAATGCCTAAATACGTATTCTGTAGGTTAGTCACTGTCAGGAGCACAAGCTATATTGTGAATACTGACAAATTACCACTTTAAATATAACATTATCTGAACTGCTGATACACCATGACCATGTATACAATTAAGCCTTGTTACAGAAAAGGAAAAGTTAACAATACAGGTCCACCAGTATCAGTGCTATTATCTTAGGTTTGAAAACCACTATAAGACAACCTACATAATACTATCTGTTTTGCACATATTTCAATTCACTAATAACAATATGATGTGCATCTACTGTCATATTTACAGGATTTAACATTGTTCATCAATTTGGTTCTAACTAAACTTATCCTCTGCAGGTTTGAATGTACATGGATTGCTTACAGCTACTTTTAATAATGTTGGTTTATCTCAGACGTCCAACTGACCTGGGTATAAAAGAAACAAACAAGTTCCTGTTGTGCAGTTCTTCATAGGCTGTAAAGAAAGTAACCTATGGGGGCAGGTACACATTTTTGCAGCGCAATTTGTTTAGTAGGGAGCACAACAACAGTTAGCAATTAAGGAACAACTAAAGCCATCACTGCTATAACACAGCCAGAAAAACATCTGTCCGGTTCCTCTAGGAGCCATATTAATCACAGTTGTCTCTCCAAAAAATCAGAACAATAGTGGACTTCTTGTGGAAAGCAAGAAGTTTGCTGTGTTACATGGTAGGCTTTCCAGTAACCTTTCAGTAACTGCAAAGGCAGTGCAGCTGAATAAAATAATTATTAAAATCCAGACAAGTCTAAAGGGTACCACACAAAAGTATACCATAATGTGTGACTCATATGAGAAAAATATAAAATCTTTAACGAATTCATAAAGTGAGGTTTGAACTAACAAATATTACACTGTCATAATTTATTTTAAATACAGACTAGACAATTCAGATTTTAGTCATAACTTGAACAGAAATAGCATTAACAACTCACACCTGAATTGGCTGTTGAATTAAATCGGCATTATCAACTGACACCTTAAGAAGGCTCCACAACCCAAACATTGTCTCTTTTCTTTTCCTTTAAGCATGGAATAAACGTTTACCTGTTCCTTTGCAGCCTATGCATGCTGACGCAGCTACCTGCTTATCGATTCATTACCTGACAAGGCTCCTTTCCCTTTTCTTGTTTCTTTCTCCCTTGTTCCCAGGGAGATGAAGAATCCATGTTACTACTAAGCAAAATGACTTTGCTAAAAAAATGTTGTACTTACTGGAAGATAAAATATCTAACTCTGAAGATTATTTTTTCTACTCCTAGAAGAAAAGAATCTGAATACAGTATATTTAACTCCCAAACTTTTCTCAAGCTGGTTTATATTCTGAGCAAACTAAATCCAAGTTCTGACAGCAGGAGTCCAATAAGTCTAAATGCAGTAGGCCTCACCTGTCAGAGTATAAAATTCTGTAACCCCTTCAGTATTACTTATTCCATCACCTCATTATATACAGGTGTTAGGCATAAGTACATCATCTAACAGGACATGGCAGTGGTTTGAGTTGGAACATCTGATGGGATTTTTAAGTGTTGTGGTGTGGAGTGATTTATCAAGTGAAATGACTCATTTAGCACCACAAGCCAAGCCATGCAATGTGTAACTGCACAACAATATGATGGAATTGAATCAATAAAACACAGATCGTCCCTAGCCCTTTTTATATTCAATGTATAAATTCACTAAAAATAATGATCACTTATTTTCTGTTCCCTGAGGTCACCCTTAAAAAGTGGGAAATTCAAATCCCTTACACAAATTCCTCTCCAATACTTCACTGACTCAGAAGGGCTTTGGAAAATGAAATTTGGGAACTGCTCAATGACCTTTCATTTCCTGAAACAAAGAAGCATTGTTGAGGCACCTACTCTTGTACAGTTTTTCACATGCTTGTGTAGGGGCATGATGCTATAGGCCCTGGCCTGCCTTTTTTTATTGAATCTCTGACTGGAGTCCAACCCCTTTACTTTTTTTTTATCAACCTGCTTCAGGTCAGCCAAACAGAAAACCAAGCTAAGTTGTATTTTCAAATGTATTCTAACTTGGGATACTATCTGGAAAGCAAGTTTCAACACGTAGGCGGCTGTAACCAAATTAAGCGAGGATCACATTGCAGAACTCCATGCATGTAGTGGACAATGTCTGTCAGAACAAGGATCAGCCGGGAGGAAAGTTTTTCTTTTCTACAGACAGCATTACAATTCTAGAATTCAACACCACCCAACCAAAGCAGCCACACATTTTCCATTACTAAGTAAGGCATTTGTGATGTAGTCCAAAAAGGTTGTATTTGCAGACAGCCCCAATCCAATAACAGAGAATGCGCATGTAGATCTGATATTTACTTTATTACAGTACATCACTGCCAGGTATGTCGTTGAATGAGCACTACGTGGAGAAGTACTGGAATGCTATGAGAGATTTTTAGTCAATAGTCATTTCTAGTATATAACAGCCTAGAAAAATCACACAGCATGTTACTGATTTATGATCTAGCCTCCACATGGAATAGGAATTACATAGTTAAGAATATTTTTTCGTAAATCCAACAGCAGTGTGAAGAGCCAGCACACTCAACACCAAAAATCTAACACTGCCATCGTGTTACTTTTAATCTGTATTTTAATAAGTCTGTCCTTGTCATTCGGACTACCTCCAGTCTTCTAGTTCTTAACCACTAGTCCCGTTGTCCAATTCTCAGTCTTCATTTTAATAAACAATTCACTACAGCTCTTTTTTCTTGTTTATCAGCAAACACCGGATCTCCACTCACAATTGTCAATCACATTTCTGATTGCTAATCTTGTTTGGCCAGAGACTCCCCCCTCTAAGCAAAACTGACACAGCAGCAGCCCATTTATTGTTCTCTCTCATCTTACTCTCTCCGAGACCACCCATCTGTCTGCTGATGTTGAGGCTCTTCATTACAGAAAGCAAGTACACTGCTACATGGCCAAGGGATGCCCAACTCCTCCAGAGAGCCATGGTTCTGCTGGCCGACACTGATCCTTATTAGGGCACTTGATCCCTGTTAAGCCTAGCAAACTAACTGCCAAACGGACACTTTTTTCAGCACCTGCAATGTCCTCAGTACTGTCTAAGCCCTAGCTCGCTGAGTCCCAAAGGTCTGTAAGCCAGTTCAATCCATATAAAATTTCACTCTATTCAAGTACAAATTACTCCTTCACATGAGTTGCATTTCCCTCCAAAGAATAACCCAATTAATAGATGGTCACCCAAACTCAAGGCCATTCCATGCAGCCGGCAATTTAAGCCCACCATACAATAATACAGGGTTTTTTTTTCATATCTGTACCTGAAGTGGTTAGACAGTGATGAATCGCATACATCCTACTGATCTTATATTCAGCTTCCTCCTTTTCCTGAAAAGGGGGGTGAATAAAATTTTAAAATTGAATGGTGTTCATAAAAAGTGTCCAAATGCAAGGGACTACGAGATTTTGTTTTATTTTACTAGGAAGCAAACAATAAAAAAATCACAGCTTCTGATTTTCCAAACTCTTTGTCTTTCAAAAGTGTTAATACTCCCTTATAATTCTTTAGCCTATCCTGCTAAGAAAACATGCAACGGAAGTAAAAAAAATAGTTTCACTGTATTGTACCTCATAATTTATACCTCTATGATTTTAAACTCGGGGTGACACAGAGATGGTTAGCATTGCTGCCTTGCACTGGGGTTCTAGGTTCAATTACAATCTTTTTGGAGTTTGTGTGTTCTCCATGTGTTCCTGTGGGTTTCCTCTGGGTGCTCTGCTTTCCTCCCACAGTCCACAGACATACTGGTAGGTTAATTGGCTTTTGGAGAAATTGGCCCTGGTGTGAGGGTTTTTGTGTTTGTGCCCTGTGATGGACTGGTATCCCATCCAAGATATATCCACACCTTACACCTGTTTCTTGCCAAGACTCTGGTACCACCACCATCCGCAATTGGGTAAAGCAGTCGGAAAAAAGTTGGATGAATTTTAACACAAAATCCAAGTCCTCAACAGGCCACCCATTTCACTTTCACTATCACAGGACTAGAAGGGGGAAAGAAGTGATCAGACCCCTTTCTTTCAAGTTCTCATCTGTCTAATGATTTGAATAGGCAAGAGTATTAATGAATACTAGATTTTAAAGACAGTCTGAAGTGAGGTGCATTAGGTCTCAGTAGACTTTGAACAAGTCAGAGACGCATGTGGTAGGCAGACTTAACACCCCAACCACTCTGCTCATGTTGACACTTGACCACAATGATCTAGGTCCTCACGCCAGTGTTGTGTGGTTAACAGTGCTTTCATTTAAAATAAGACTACTGCTCTAAGAACAAATAAATGATCTGGTTTAGACTCTTGCTCTATCACTTTAGAGTGCCAAAGCAAGAATGATTTTGTTCTGCATTAGTCTGTACTTCTGCAATGGAAATAATTTAAGATCCAGGACAAAGTTAAGTCCCATGATACAGTGCTTTTTAAGTCTGTTCAAGACTAAAGATATCCATTTTTTGGCTTAATTATTTATGTGTATGTGCATTATATATGTAAAAATGCATACAGAAAATCAATCCAACCAAAAAACTATCACTCATTGTTAAGCAGATAGTCTTAGCATATTGGAACTAATCATGACTAGGGTTTAGTGTGTGGGAGAAAAAGTATAACATTTATTTTTTTAATATCTCCTATTATCAGAAACCCTGTACAAAGGGAACATCAAAAGAAACATGGCACTGCCTCAAGCTGCTTTTTAAGGGATTATAAACCTCCAAACATCAGAGGAAGACGCAGAAGCCAAGTATTCTATGTTATTAAGAAAAGAGACAGAAATGATTGTACTCAGCACTTATTTATTAAACATTTGGAAACTGATACAAAACTTACATTGTTATTACAAACAAAGAGTGCATGTGAAGGTGGAAGTCTTAATTTCTGTGTTTATGGTCATGCTACAACTATTTTTAGCAAACCACTGTTTTTGCAATTTACATTATCCCACAATCATATAATTTAGATCTGTTGTTCAAATCAACAATTTGCCCTTTTCATTTAAAAGGTGCTAAAATTATAATTTTATCCCAGTATGAAGTCGGTATAAGTGGGTAAATTATAATAGCTGGAATATACTCCACAACTGTGCATCTAGCCTAAATCCAGAAAACCCCAACTGAAGTACGGTACAGTTTTCTAGTGAATGTTTCTCATTGGATTAATCATTTGTAATTAAACAAAATGAAAAGTCATTGGATGGGAGTGAAGTTTTGCGAGGTACCTGAAGTAGGCTGTTGGGTTTGTTTTCTGCAAACCTCAGCTAAAAATGAAAAAAAAAAGTTCAGACCGAATTCCAATTGAGAATAGTGTGGTCTAGAGGATTAACAGACTGAGGAACTGCAAACATGGTGGAAATCATCTGTATTTTATAGCTGTATTAAAACAAAACATATTAAGAAATCCTAGACTACAAAGACAGCAGTTTACTATAGCACCTTATTAAGACACTCCAGCACACAATACAATGTCACAGAGGTTGATTAATCAAGGCTAAAAAATCCATTCTCCCAAATTTACACTGCATGGCTTCATGGAATGCTAATAAAATTAACTTGAAAGAAAAAGCAATAAAATATGGCTTACAAAAATCTTTATATTCCTTATTGAAAATTATCAAAGCAGTGAAATATTGAACCAACAAGATTAATTACTATGAATGATTCTTAAGATGTTCCTCACAATCACAGTCTTTAACAATGACATTAATGATCGTTCCCTTACAAATTCCATCCCCTTTTCTCTGGTTAGACATTTCTGGAAACCAGAAACAAGTTACTCATTAAACTCCAGCCTAATAAGAATGCTTAGCTACTGTATAATGTTCCATATAAACGGTATCAATGGAGAAGTGGAAACAACATTTAAGATAAGGGTTTAAATAAAAATGAGACATAGTAAAGAGTGACAGCTCATACTCTTGGTTCTACTATTTACAGTATATTATTGAAATACAGTTTCATGGGTGTTTCAGTTCACTGACTTTTAGTTGAACTAAAATTTTCATGCAACATTTCTCCTTCAGCCTTTTAACAGACTCTTAATCCATTCACACTAATTTTAACAGACACGTACTCCCCTTTTTGGATGACAGGGCATGTAAACTGAATTTTCAAAGAAATCCATTAACTTTTAGCTCTGCAGACTTTTTCATATAATCAATTGGACACTGCTTATACAGCATGGCACCCAATGTCAGGCTTGTTAAGAGCCCTAAAGTTATGTGCAATACAACATTACAGACCATCACAAAACCCTGTTTCATTCAGGCTTAGAATTTGTAATTGCTTTGCTTGAATTCTGCTTTGAAACAAAATACATCATGTAACGCATACAAGCAGCAGTGAAGATGGCACTGCCCAGGGTGAAACGGTAATTTCTCTTTGTTTTTTGTTTACCAAGTTCTCTGTACAGTATGTGTGTTTCAATATGACAGACTAGATTTATTGCATCTCCCCACTGTTAGTTATCTCACTTTTATTTATTTTATTGCTGCTGTGGATTTAGGATGGTGTGTGAATGTGTTCGGTGGATGCATTCTATTATTGGCTTTATGCTGTATATTTATATTGTGTGTCTTTAATTGAATGAGCTCACCAAACCAAACTCCATCAAACTGGTTGTAATGGCAATAAAGCATTGAACTTGAAATTTGATGAAGACAATGGAAAAGCTTTTCATAAAATAAAACGTGTGAGAGTTTTAGTTGGTTCTAGTTGAACTGAAATATTAGTCCTCTACAATACTGTGACACATTATTCCGAAGACTCATACTCAGTCATTTGTCTTTTATTAAACACTCTATAATTTATTTCATGTAATTTCTTGTATTAGTGTGCATTACCTGGTATGTCTTGGAACAACAGACTGCCTCAAAAATGTATGTCTAGATGGAAGTCGAGCAGAGATACTGAAATACAAGTATCTGGATACTAAGCTGTTTAAGATCAAATTACTTTACAGCTGTGCAATAATGCAACAAGCTCTGACAAACTCTTTTCAGTCACTGTTGGCAAAAAATACAGACCTTGGCGATCCACATATCGAACACTTAAATCTACCGCCAGTCTCCGGTATACTAGACTGATGAAATCCATAGCAACTGACAGCTGGAGCAGAATGAAAGGACAACAAGCAAGAAGTTGTTTCTGAAGAATTAAGATAAATCAGTAAAAAATTCTTAATTCAATACTTTTACACACATGCTCCATTAAATTATGTCAAGATTTAAGAATTTTTTGTCCTTTACTCACACCTTCAATAAATAACTCACTCCAACTATGAATTATGAATTACTGTGCTAACAGTAAAGATTTATTTATAAGTTTACAACATTTCAATATATTACTTTGAACAAAACAATTGCAAGAAATCTACTTAATTTGTTGAAGGTACAAGCTGGAAGACCTAAGGACCTGTACTTATTACGTGTACTATAGTGACAGGTCAGCGAAGAGAGGCCCTGTGGGGCTGAATAAAGAGTATAACATCCAGGCCATTCACGCCTTTCTGATCTGATGAAAAAATGAAAACAAGGGAATGACAGCCAGTGACCATATCTTAATTCTCATATTAATACAGTATAGCATTATATCCCACCACAGCATACAACAAGTTCAATAGTGGCTTCTTTGGTCTAAGAAGCAATCCAACATTAAACAGGATTTACGAAGTACACAAAGAATACAAATACAAGAATACAAAAGGCTGGTTTTAACTTCAGGAACTTTACTTGATCACTATTTTTCTGAAACAAAAAATATAGTACTGTTCTCCACATGGCATAAATCAATTTACAAAACACTTAAACTTCATGGAATCTATATCTAATGTTAAACAACATGTTTTGTTAATCCCCTTTAAATCTGGACAATAGCACGCACAATGCCATTGCCAAGACTAGAATCAAAATGCAACTATTTTAACTGTGGAGTATAAAATGCTAGAACCTTATTTAAACCAAGACAATTACAGAAAATGTGACTGTCTGCAGACAACACATTTATCTTGCTAAGAAATGCCAGACTCCTCAAGGCACCCTTTGTGTGTGTGAAGAAAAAAGAAGACAATTACCCACTGTGAAAAGAGTGGACACAGGCATCGCAGGCACTGCAAAAGGATTTCAAAAGGGGGGGAAAGACTAAGAAATTTAACATCTTGCGTTTCGATGGACTTCATTTACTGTTTTGGATTCTTCAGTAGGTATTAAAATGACATGCAGAACCTTTGAGAAAATGAAATTTAAAAAACCCACAGAAGAAAAACAACACCAAATAGAGTACTACTAATGGAGACACTGTACACAGACTTTCTTTTCCAATTTATCAATAATTTCTGATAGCAATTTGACAATTTTAAGTCCAAATAAAGATTGCAATATGCACTTGACGAGACAAATCAAATTTTAATGTAAACTGAGCATCGCAAGGAAAGTTCTACACTTAAAGGAGTAGAATTAATTCAATTCAACAGAAATGGGATTTGCATGGAAGAAAGGCATGACAGTCAAAAATAGATTTCACAGGTTGTCATCTCATAAAATTAGACAAACTTTGAAAAAGGAGATGGTCCTGAAATTTTGTACTAGTATTAAAAAAAAATGGAAATGCTACCTGCATATACTTTCTTAAGGATTCTTTTCAGAGTCTGAACTATTTTGATGAAAGAAGCTGGTCGAAGTAAAATTGGCCATCTGTGAGCCCCAGACAGACATGATGAGCGGTATGTGCTGTACATCACTGACTGAGAATGCACTGCTCAGGCTCCCTTGAGTGTGAGCAAACACGTTTCACTTCTGCTAGACCATAAAATGTGGATACTGGGGAATTAACTGTTGAATACATAAAATGCCGTCTATCACAACCACAAGAATTAGAATTCGTACGGTCATGTGAGCACGGGTCAGAAGTTCTCACAGCATAAAAGGAGACAATATTACAGCAGAATGGTTTACATCTAAGAGTAATAATCATTTAACAGGCTATTACACAAATGTTTTGAGCAGAAATCTTGCTGCATAATAGTTTTGTAACTGACAAGGTACTGCAAATGACCAACCATGCTTAAGTCCACTGAATCAGAGGAATATTGAAATAAAATTCTCTTCAAATCAAAATTCTCTTAAAAAAATTATATCCTGCTGATAAATTCTTATTTTTTTCAACTAATCACAAGATAACACAACAGTAAAATCTATTTGAATCATTTTAGTTAAGGTGGTAAAATTGTACTAGTTTGTATGTCACCCATACAGTAGAGAAAACAGAACTTGGTTTTTCCCTATAATTGGAAATGCATTCCAAAGCAGCAAATTCTCACTAATTTTGTAAATATCAAAAGTACCTCAGGAGAATGTGCGCTCAATATAAAAGGTCTTTTAGAAGTGCACAACTACTGCATACTTATGAAACACTCCGCCAGAAAACATTTGGTTGTTTAGGCCCATGTCTAAAAAAGCCACTTGTCTTGAAAATTAGTAAACGTAACCTCCTGCACCAAGTTTCCAAAATAATTAAGGACACCATAGCTTTGTCATGTTGGTATGGAGCACGATGGCTTTATCAGAACACTATCAAAATTAATTGAGTATACTCTGTTCCCATGGAACTCAATGCATTAGATTTAATCCTAACCCTAAAATGATGGGCCCTTATAAATGCTTTGAACAATAGCTGGTTCTTTTACACTGCAGAACAACGTCATTGGCCTATAACACAGAGATACAGAATATTATTAAAATATACTGTACATCAACTTAACTTTACTCAGCAATATATTCTCATCCTACAACACCCAATGCCTCTATAGATGTTGAACATGACCCTCATTTTCTAATGTTTTTTAGAGGATCTACAACCCATATATATATTAATAATGCTTCTAAATTAAGCAGATTGTGTCCAGTAGCTAAACTCATCCTCTTAACAAGGTGTTAGAAGGCTGAGTATAAGATCTTAATACTGCAACTAATTTAAGACACAGTAGTCCATCACAGCTTTCCTTAGTTACTATGAAATTCTGTACAAAGGATGGATACTTCCTGTTTACCATACTTGCAGAGTCTTGGACAAAACATTTTAACTTGTATCTTTCAAGGCTGCTTATCCCCACTCAACCATTCTAAAATACAACTTAAAAGTTTGTCTCCAGCTACTACGCAGTAACAGAAGACCTAAGACTAAAAAATGTAAAGAAATGTACACAAAAACATTTTAAAATAATGAGCAAAGATTACAGACCAAAGCCCCAGAGTGCATAGGATTCAGCATTTAATCTCCTTGATTACAGCATCGTAAGGGAGGTTTCTAATTAATTCTGACAACAGTGTACAATTAGAGATGAGCTCCCCCCACTCATTATTCTAATTGCTTTACAGTCAGATTGAATTCCAAAAAGATGTTTAATTAAATCTCCCATCTGCCAAACCACCACAACCCAGGTCTATACTACATCAGCACATTTTTGTCTAAATAACTAAATTCAAAGACCCTCCTTTCACAGCGTTAATGTAAACAGTAGAAATGACTATCTTAAACCAAAATACTCAATACAATCCTACTCCCTATTCACACAACTTGACTAAATCTCAGAGAAAAAAAAATCTCTCTCAAAGAGAAGGCAGTTTCATGTGGCTTAAAGTTAAAAGTCTGAGGAGCATAGTTTTACGTTAAGAAGTATATCCCAAACAATGCTTACAAACCTGAGCACTGGTAGGACTAGAAGATATCAGCACTGTAAACTTTCTAAAAAGAAAGGAGCATTTATCGAAGGAAAACCGCAAACTAATGTTAGGACATGGAGGACCAATATTAAGCATGTAAATGATACTGGAAAAAAACAGTCACTGGCTGCCCTAGCCATACTTTCACAGTCCTAATTCTGATCTCCATTCCCATCAGTTTAGTTTATCAATTATCTTTTCCTGCTCCACATGGAATGAGTGTTCAGCTTAAGTTCTCTACGAAGCTTTAAATAGTGCTGATTATGTAAGACAAAGAAGAAAATGACCTTCAATTTTTTCCCATCCTTCAGGGAGTGTTAATGTGCAACACTGTAGCAGGCAGAAAGCATGTCTTTCCACGTGGATACTTAATACACTTCTGCTGTCACATTTTATCCATCATCTTTGCTAAACAAAGATATCAATATTTTAAACTAGTTACAACAAAAGTGCATCAGGCAGCAGTGCAAGATACAAATGTGCACAAAATCACTGCTTCAGGAAGAGACTACAAAGGACAAGACAAACGGGTACAATAAAGGCTTTGTTTAGTTTTATCAGGAAACAGCTGGAAAAGAAGATAAACAGCAGACAGTTGTAGGAAGTAGAATAGGAATGAACCAGAAGTAAGGAAAGGCAATCTAACAGCTGATGGCAACAGCAAAGGTGTCAAGTAGCAGGTAGATCACTGCCACAGAAAAGGGAATTGAGCTGACGGATGACCAACTCAGGCTGAAGAAAAGATCAATCCATCCAGCCACGTTCTAAGCGCTTTATCCAGTACAGAGGCACAGGTGAGCCAGACCCTAACCTGGCAAGCAAAGGCCGGATATACTCTAGTCTGGGACACAAGTTCATCACAGGGCACACAAACCCATGCTTATACAGGGTGAATGTACAGTACAGTACTAGCTCCACATCCCTGTAGATAGCACAACAGGTCCAGAATTGAACCCAGGGCCCCAACACTGTGAGGCAGCAATGCTAACCACAGTGCTGCCCAAGATCAAGACCAAACATTTAAATTAATCTAAGACAATCCATCCCATAACACTCCTTTTTCCAAAACAAGTCTAAATTAAAACATAAAAGGCTGTTTTTATGACTCTGTGCTAAACAAAACAACTGACACATTTTTTTTTTTAATATTCAAATTCAACAAGAAAAAACGAATAATTCATAAACCAGTCCCCCCCCAAGTATTTGCATTGTAAATCCCCATGATGATCTATGCTGGTGTTAAGGGGTAGTGCAACAGAAATACTTTACATGGAAATGCATATTTACATTATGGTTTCTAGTCGGAGATTTGTTATAGTTCATTTTTAATTTTAAATTAGGGAGAGGCTTACAGAATGTAAACAGAACATTACAGCATAAATGTGTTCAAGATGAAAGGCTTGATGCACAGTGACAATGAAGAGGAAGACTGTAGATTATCAGGTAAACTCACACGGATGAACAACTAAAGTTTGCTAATGCGTCAGAGTATGTTGTGGTGTGGAATTAATAAAGAACACAGCAACTCTGTACAATGCCACAGTGAACCTCTATGAAGCAATCAAAATGTTTCAAGGTGTGTCCAAGAAAATTAAGGCTTATTTTTAATAATTTTAAAAATGATTGTTAGTGTAGCACTTCAATGTGGTGAGCATTATATGCCAGCAGGGGCTCCTTTCAGCAGAGAAGTGAGATTATTTATCAAATTCAGCTACACAAGAATTTTAGAGAGGCTACACCGAGCAAGCCCAGAGTTGATCTTGGTCAGGGAGTTGGTGTTAACAGTGCCACAGGTTCTATTACAACCAAGTATTCAGGACCCGTAGATGCCAGTTTCACTCAGTACCACTTTGGCTGAAACCATGACTGATCTGAGTTAAATTACACATAACAGACCAAAGCTAATATTTATTTTTAAATAAATTTAAACTAAATAAACTAAAAAGAAATACAACCAATGATGTACTGGTCCAACACTGAAGAGAGTATTTACAGATTCTTATCAGTTTCCTAGAGTAAGTTATCCTCACTTTGTGTGTTGAGCATATGTTGTAACTATCATGAAGGCTGGCTCTTTATACAATAAGAAGGGTTCGATTTCTTTGAGATGTTGATGTTTGGATAAAAATGCAGTTTAGAGAATAATACATTGTTTCCAGTAGCTTTTCTCTATTCTAGCTAAGCTGGGCATTCTGGCCAAGCTATAGTGAAATACAGTACTGTATGTCTGCAATATGGCCCATGAAGTGTCAGTTAAAGATCAAGAAAATACTAAGGTGAGAAATAGAACCTAGTAAAGATCAATGAAGTGGAACAAACGTTTGCTATCATTTCTATTTTTGTTGGCTATATGGTTGATGTTAACCTTATTAGAGCTTTTTGTTTCGAAAGAGAAAAATCTTTGAAGATGACTTAGAAGTGAAACATCCGACAAATATTTTGAACATGTTAAATTCACCTGTCTCACATGTGCTATTTGTTTGTGTGTACTGAAATCACAAAATATCTCACTGATACTGTTTAAAACAGTGTTTTGTCAGATTCAGCACAGACCTTGTATAATTTATTTTCAGCCAACACTGCTGGATTTGGCTGGGGATGAGATACTGAAGTGTAGTGTCCGAGCTAATATTGGGGTATAGATGAATCAAATTGGAAACACCTTCCAGCTTCAACTTGTTTAGACCATCCAACTTTGGTATAGGGGATATAACAGAAAACCACTAGTAGAATGAGGGAATCTGCCCAACTAGTCTGATCGGTCAAACTTACACCCATTCTAACACAGTTTCTTGTGTGCTCTGGACACATTTAGTTATAACCTCATGTTAAATCCAAGAAAAGACCCTTCATAATCAAGACAACCAATCTGATAATGCAGAACACAGCAGGAAAAATTAATTTGACTTAATGGTCAACAATACTGATGCTATGCATGGACCTATTTGAGTTCCATCTGTCTGCCTCTCTCATTGTAACCTTCCCTTCCTTGAATCATAATCTTCCTCTAACTAAAATGTCAATGTTTTCAATTCAGATTTTACATTAAATCTTGATTTCATGGCTAACGATCAGCTCAAAATATCCTTGTCTGGATTGGACTGTCTTGCAAAATGAGTATAGTCACTCTCAAGATAAATCTTGGCGACTACTGTACAGTACCTGTAACTCTCAGCTCTAGCATAATAAAGGCTTTATAGTGGGACTCAATAACCTGATAGGCTTCTTCTTCTAAAGGAAATATGAGAATCCTGCAATTGAATTTATCCTCAATAGTGGAGATTAGACAGCTTTCTTAAAGTGAGGTTGGGAAATCCAGCAGATCAATGTGATGAAGTCTTCAAATGGTACTTTTTTCTATAGTATGGAATGCCAGGCCACAAACTATAATGTGAAATCTATCAAAGACCCATACTGCACCACAAGGAAAAAGGACTACATTTTTTTTTTCAAGAAATGAAAGCAAGTATGCACTACACCCAGACATACTTTACCCAACTTGACAATAAGTATTAGGATTTCATAAGCTGTTCACAATTTTACAACATTAGATTGAAGAAAAAAAATTCCACATTTATTTCTGGGAATTATTCATTAGTCATTCCAGTCATTAGACATTACTGGTAATGACCATTGCAAAAAAACAGACAATTGCTCCTGCCTACATCAGCAGTGTGCAGATTTCATGCAGGAATCACAATGTGTAGCAATGTGGAGGAGTGACTAGGGACTGGACTCCTCTGAGTTTAGATTTGCAGTGGAAACACTGTTGCTATACACTGAGCTCAAATCAATATCACTCCAGCAAACCAGTAGCACAAATTGTATGCAATAAAACCAGCTATGGATCACTTTTAAAGAAAGCACCAGCTCAACAATTTAACAGTATTACTTTGCCAATACTATTAGTAGTATATATTATGCCTCATCCTCAGGAAGATACTGTAAAGCACAAATAATGTATTAATCAGTGGATTGGTTCTGTTCATATGGTCTAATCCAGGGGTCTCCACATTCTGCTCCGAGATCCAATATGTTTTCCAAGTCCCCCATTTTTGAAGACTGGAAACGCTAGAGTTCTGCAGCACATAAATGGTTCAATGACAAGAAACCCATTTTTTGTTTCTTAAAGTAATTTAACAAATAACCTGCCAAAGTCAACTGTTCCAAGTTTTTGAGAAACGATGAATCAATGGTTACCTATAAAACATGTTGGATTTATGCAAAACGCCTAAATTCCACCAAGTGTTAATGATATGCAGAATGCTGTGATGAAAGACGATGCCAGGTCTCATTTCACATGAACAAATGTCAAGGACAATGTACTACCAAATGCAGTGGGGGTTAAATAAATCTTAAAAGCCCAGATCCGCATCCGCAAAAGCTCTATTTTTCATAGAGCTTTGTGTTATGTATACAAAATAATTAGGCTGAAGTCTGATGTTGATTTGGTTTGCTGTTCAAGGTTTAAATGCTCAACTGCTTAGTTCATAGAATTAAACCAACATTATTTCACACCTTACTGTAGCACGTATTATACAACTGAAATTAATTCCACTCCTATCAAAGATTGCAGTTTCCCAGGTTCTGCTCTGCTTTCATTACTCTGCATTCTGAACATGTGCACCTTGCAGGAACAATAATGAGTGACTGTTTCACTAAGCCAGCCTTCTTAGACTTTGCTGGAAAGTCCAGGTTTGCGTCACCTTAGAACCCTCTAACTGCACAGATACCATGGCAACTATTTAACTCGGCACTGTGTGGGGAAGAGAGGCTTCACAGAGGGTAGTTATTTAAAACTGAATAAGGAGAAATTAAGAGCCAAGAGCAGCTTGGATACCACAGGGATGCACTGCTGTGATGACGACAGTCAACTTTCAGCTGCTCATGAGGAATCTTAAAAGAAGATTATACAGTAGTTAACAAAACATTACATTTTGATTTTGAGATGTCATTTGTATTCTAAATACAGTACCTGGGTTAAGCAGGTTATGTAGTTTTAAACAAATCAAGACCAGTTATGTTCTTTTATCTTCCATCGAGGAATGTGATTTTTCAATCCAGTAATAATTAACTGGGATGGACAAAACCTCCTCACAGACAGCACTCTAATCCAGTATAGCCTTTAAAATGTGCAGATCGAACATAAAATGCTAAAGCTGAAAGAGCTGAAGTAAAAATCTTGTTTACAAAAATACGTGCTAAGAGTTATACATTTATATAAATGAGAAAATAGCACCTTATAAAAATGTAAGATCCCACTAGAGCTAATCTTCATGGCATTATTATGAACAAACCAAAACCAGTAATGTGTAACAGGAAAACGGCTGGCTATCACAAAAATGCTCAGAATCTTGAGCTGGTCTTAAGTGCTGATCGAGAGACTGCACCTTACAGAAGTTTCAAATAAAGTCAACTGTTGATGTGCTGTATTAGAATGACCACATTAAACTAACAACACTGTTTATTTATCTAACCTTATTTCCCGCAATTGTTGAAGCTGTAGGTAACATATACAAACAAGTTTTCTCAAGTGCCACAGATGGCTGACGTGCACAACCTGGCTGAAGATAAACTATACTATATGGAATCACGGCCTTGTGCATAGTCTGCCCTTTACAGTACATAGCCTCTCCCTCACTAAGACTCCTGTTGAGCCTCCTTGTGGCAATACAGTAGTAACTGGGATATGAGTGAACTATGACTGACTCAATAGCCAGGTTGAGAAACTTTCTACAAGCCAGAATGGGTGTCTTTTGTTGTTTCCCCTCAGTAAAGGCTTAACAGTAAAGGGACATGAGTCTGGTGACATGCTGGTTTTGAAAGAGGCATAACAATGACGGGTTGAAAACCATCAAAAGAATCAGAGAAGAAATGCTATTCATCCCCAAGTAGCCTGTGGATCTCACCATGGCAGTCGAAATTCTGAGTACTATTTACCTGCTTATACTCTCCGGGATGCCCAGATATGAGGAACAAACCTCTTCAGCTTTTAACAGGCAGAGCAAACAACTCAGTCCACTTTTGGATTCACAAAGCCATAGCAGCCAAATGACTTTATTTAAAGAACCAACACTCCACACAACCCAGAAAAGATCTAGAACTGCACACTTCAATCAAGCACTGCAGTCATATAGCGTATAGCACCAATCTTGGCCTCCTAATAATCCCCATCTATGAACTGGGTTCATCACTCTGTTCTCTTCCTTAATAATAGCTGGTGTGTGGTGAACATACTGGCGCACTATGGCTGCCACTGTATTATCCAGGTGGATACTGCACATTGGTGGTGGTGGAGGGGAGTCCCCATTGCTGTATTATTATAGTATTCAGTTTATAAAAGGCTATTAAGAAAGTGAATCAGAAGATGCATAAGAGTATAGGAAAATATTTGGTGTTACGGGCAGGTAAATTAAATAACTGGTCTTCAATTATCTGACTTGGTATTTTGCAGAGCACTGTACTAAGCTAAGGAATATTGCATTACTCTTCTAGTTTTAAAATAAAAAATGCAAAATGTCACAAGAATATTTTAAATGAATCCTTATCAGTGCTAAAAGACATTTTTATGTTATCAAAAAGGCAGTCATTTGTTACTTGCTGTAACGCTACAGTATGTGAAGCCAATGCAGTTTCAATTAGGATTTAAATGCCACTGTGATGTACTCATCCTCGCAGATATTCAGGGATCAATAAATGTTTGATTGTTGCTTTTGGCACAAGCCAAGTCAAATAGTGTAATATGGCTGTGACATAAAGATACTGGTTCTGAATGAGCAAAACGTCTTATACTCTTGGTTCTGTCCCTCAATGGCAGAACAAGAAAAAAAGAAAAGATGAAGACTGTATTGCAATGAGATCTTAAGGAGACCAAGACAGAACATTTTCATTTGAACACTTCAGTGGTAACAAAATGAAACAGCTGCAAAGTCCTAAATATTTATTTAAATTAACACCAGGCAACATTTAAATACACAAATAGCCTGTTGGCTATCTACAGCTAAGTGCTCACTTTACCTTCCATCTATCCAACTAGAGGAAACCTACATGAACACTGGAAGAACATACCGTACAAACTCCATGCAGATAGCACCTCAAGAGTTGAACCCAGGGCACCAGTGCTGCAAGGCCCATACTGAATGAAGTTATTCATCAACTCCTATGAAGCTCGGGTCTGTCATGTCATTTACCAAACCACTTTATACCATTCGGTGTCATGGGAAGTTGGAGCCTACCCAGCAAGCAATGAGCGCAAGGCAAGGTACAGTACACCCTGGACAGGGCGCCAGTACATCACAGGGCAAGTGCAAGCCAATCATAAGTGGGGACGATTTGGAGGCCAAGGTAAAGGAAGAGGGGGCTCGGACACCGGGATAATTCCCTACTCTTATCGAGAAATGCCTGGGGATCTTTAATGACCAATGAGAGTCAGGACCTAATCCGAAAAATGGTGCCCACTACAGTATTGTGTCCCCTCCACTATACTGGGGCATTAGGACCCTCACAGACAGCAGGGTGGGAGCCCCCAAATGGTCCCACTAACACCACTTCCAGCAGCAACTATGCAGGAACCCGGGAGGTCTCCCATCCAGGTACTGACCGGGTTCAACCCTGCTTAGCTTCAGTGGGTTGCCAGTTGAGAGCTGCAGGGCGATGTGCCTGCTGGCTAATATAAGTCTGCATACTGATAATTTAAACAGCCTGACTGTGAACCACTTGGTTTTAAAAATGCCACCATGACTTATTTTCAAGATGCCATTCACCTAAGAAAAAAAAATCTCTTGCTATTTTCTTCCTAAACACAATTTACTTTTAACCACTAGCCTGTTTTTTTTTTCTGTCACAGTCACGGGTTAGTATGTCCTTGTGGGGTCAGAAAGCAGTTTTTTGTATTGTGCAGTAAGCTAACTGAAAGGACACGTGTACTTAATGCGTTTGCTTTGTGCCACTGGTTCAAAGTCTAATTCTCCCAACATTCAGGGTGAAAAAACAGGTGTGGCTCACAACTGGCACTACAGTTTTAAACACTGGCATAGCAATACATACTGTAAATCAGCCACAATAACACCTGATCAAATCAAATGGATTCTTAAACACCATCTACTCATGTAGGTCTCTTAATTGAAACTAGGACATAAACTGCATTTACAACAGGTTAACTATAACAATAGTCCTATTTAATTTCATATTTTTTTATCCCTAATAAAAGGAACATCTGGTAACTTCCCTTGTGCATCACCTGTTTAGTACTGTACATCAAAAACAAAATAGCGTAATAGCTGTTTTAATAGTGCTCTTTAAATTGTAGCTCCTCTACATTTTTTAAATGCACTTCTATCACAAATATTTTTAAAATGCCCAGAAACAACCAAAACTTTTGTATCTTCTGTGACTGCTGCTTGATTGTTGTGTTCTGCACTCGCTACTGAGACCTGCCAAAACAATCAAGAATAAGTCTATTCAGACATGTACTGTATAGGCTTAATAACCACCAATGTGAAACTCTTAAATCTCTACTGAGGATTCTTGTAATGAGACTTTGCTTCTCTGCTGTGCCACTAACAGCGCTTGTGATATTTGTGCTATATTTTCACACTGCAAAAGGCATAATTTGGCCCCACAAGGAAGACAGGACTACAAATAAAATTTAGAACTTCTCCAAATGTCAAGCTAAAGCATAACCTTCCTGAAAGAAATAAAAACTACATAAAATGAGGACTGATTAACGAACAATGTGGTTTAGACATTAAGGAACAAATTACAGAAGAATTCTTACGAATTCTTTAATTCACACCCACAGAGCAAATGATTAACCCCTTGAGGGTGTATCACTGCTTTTAAAGGGAGTTTAACAGCTCACATTAGCTAGTGAGGGGTTTAATGTTTAATTTTAAGAAAACTTATTAATCTTATCTGAGTAACTAAAACAGAATGTGGTCAAGGAGTGAAACTGAAAAAAGTTGGTTCCTAAGGTTCCTAAGAACCACGCTTCCTCTTGCAAAGGTGTTTTTCCACACATTCAGTCAGGCTACATTAAACATGACATAGACACCTGAAAAATACTGATGTACAGCAAATTTTAAAACCTCTCCAAATAACATTCAATGAAAACTGCATCCCTACTTCCAGGCAAGACTAAACTTACTGCATGGATTGGATTAGATTTGGGGGGGTTTGCTTGACAAATCAGGTGTATGCTTTTTATTTATTTTATTTTTATTTATAATAAATGAACTTGGTAAGGATACTTTGCATGGATGACTACACAGACACAGAAAAGGTGAGGTCCGTTCTGAAGCTGAAAATTCAAGTAGTTCATTGCAACTTACAAAAAAATAAAAAATACATAATAAAGACCAGATGGGTAAAATCTTTGTATCACTAAAATTTGAAAAACATTAACATTCTTAATTTTTTGTTGACCTTTTCATATGTTGAAATAAGAATGCAGAACACAACAGTCTTAAAAATGGCACTAACTAGTAAAGTGCAGGATATTTTCAACTCAAGAGGAAAAATAGTTAATGAATTCATTACTGAAATTAGAACCATGCCTAATATGAATCCTACTACAACATTTGATTAATATAGATAAATTATTAATCTATTCTATTGGAAATTCCAATTTCCAAAAGTACCTATTAAATATTTTACAACATAGTATTAGCTACCATGTTTCCTAGTGGAACAGCTTGCCTATAGATACTTAGGTTTATTCCCTCTGGCCCAAAAATACTAAGAGCACCCTGGAGGAGGCCAGAAACAAACATTCGCATCACATACACACAAGTCCCTTACATCAGCCGCTTACAAGTGTTGTGGTACATTTTAATGAGGATAGAAACTGCAATAGCTCCATACAGCTCAATGTTTTAAGAACCGCTTAACTCTGCATTATCACATACATCTCATAAAAACTTTTCCTGCAATAGTAAGGAGGGGGAAAAATATTGCACAGAACTAAAAAAACTTTCTTAAAGATGCTTTTTGATTGTAAATGTGGGAGCAGCAAATTGCTTACAGCTGACATTCTTCAAAATGTGCCACAGGTGCCCTTTTCCCATTTTTGGGTGAAAGCAACACCTTCGTCCCATTTTCTGTGTCTTGATTTGCACTGCTTTTGTTTGTTCTTGCACCGTTTTATTTTTTGCAATTTCAGCTGACCTTCTTCAACATGCACAGAATTCACCTTTCTTTTTTTAAGCTGAGGGATCCTAAAAGTATGGTCAATACTGAGTTACAAAGCACCTCGAGTAACAGAAAAAACTCTGATCATTCTTATGGCATACAAGAATTATTTCAAATGGAAAAATATCTAAATGTTCTCTGTAGTGAGCCTTCACATGATCATCTCCATTGTGCCTCCTAAGATCTTTGTCTCTGTGGGACAAAAGGGTTTAATGAGGAGAAAGAAAGCCAATTAGCTGTACTTTGTTCTTTATAGTTATCTTTCACTTCCATGTTTTATAAGAATATATACATTACTGCAGTAGAAAAGGTGGGGTTTCCCATCAGTTTTTTTTTGCAGTGACTATTTCTCTTTTCTGTATGGAAATAACTTGTGGTTCTCCCAGAATTGGTTTGACTGAGCACAGCAAACTAGAGTAAATCTTGCAATGATTTGTTAGTTTGCAGACACAGTGTATTTACATTCCTCATATCAAATAAAAAAACAGAAAAACAATGAAAAAATACACGGTCCCCTTTGTTAAAGTCGATGTCATGGTCTTAATTACTTAAACCTAAGCTAAAAGCCTGGACTAGCACAATACTTTAGCATAAAACTAAAATTATAAATAATTTTAATCATTATATTTTATAATATGAATGACTAACAGAAGCCTCCCTTTAGACACTATTATTTCTTGATGAAGCTTTCAAATATCAGGAACTGAAGGACAGAGAAAATAATAAACTCTCAAATTGAGCCAACAAATCACTCTACTATCTGTTGTGTCATACAAGTGAAAAATACAAAAACCAAGAAATTATATTATTATCTCACTTCCCAGGTGGCTCTCTTATCTCATCATATCTAGTAATACAGTAACTATTAGAATTCTGAAAACGCTGGAGAAAAGTTATGCAGGTGACCTCTTAAAATTTCATGGAAGGTGTTTTACAGGACCATCAGTAAATGTTATAAGATCCTTAAAAGAAATGTGCTTTCAGTCTCCATGATGTTAACATTTAAATTTACCTCAGAAGACTTCTGAAGCCATTCCATTTGCAAATACAAAGAATATAGACAAAACATACAATATACACTGCTTATTACTATAACATAAGTTGCCAAAGCTCTTTCAGAAAGATTTCAGAAAAAAACATACAAGCATGTTAAATAACCCAGCTAAGTTCTGTTTATTTAAGTGAAGAATACAAATGCAGTTACATTACAGAACTGTGTGAATTGTAAGTTGACAGGATACTAAAAATTGCTGATGTAAAGCAGAACACAAAATTACAACTGATGTAAAACATCTATTATTTATGCTTGTGGGTTCAGCATCACCTTTTCTCATTTTAAACAAAAACTGCAATGCAACGTCTTTACCTGAGAGAAAGACAGAAAACACTAAACATTTTAAATTACATTTTCTAGGATACTACTTGTAAGTAAACCACTGAGGTCTTTGGTTGTACAAGCAAACAGGAAGTTATAATACAGTAAGACCTGGCAGTGAAGTAGAAATTTAAGTATATTAAAAAACCCGGGAAGACATGTGTGCAAGACATATTATTAAAACATATAAACAACAGAATGAAAAAAAAAGCTGAGCATATTTGTTTATCTATATTTAACTCTATTTGATTTCCAGATCAGATATGCAAAGAGCTCGAGATGATAATACATGTGCTTCAATGACCCTCTGTCTCTCCTACTGTATTGCACGGTGTAAACAGTTTAGTTAATAATTCACAATTCAGTATTAGTACACAACGCTCTTACTAAAAAAGGGTTAAAAGTTAAATGAAAAGGTATATATATAAAAGCAGTGGTATATACAATCCTGTTCCTGGAGAGCTCCAGGTCAGGAGGTCTCATAGGTCACCTTAAATGACCTTTTTTCTAAAAACTGGATGCACTTGTTATAAATGTAACAAGTAATGAATACAAGTAACGGTACCTTAGTCCCCGAGGACTAGATTTCCACACAAAATAATTGCTGAATTAATTCATGAAATAATCTGAAATAGACCCCGGTTAAATTGTTCCAGGTATTTAGAAATTAATTATTTAATAATTGCCTATACTGTAAATCCTATGAACTGAAGGTCTCAAGTAGCGGGTTTGGAAATGCCTGATCTACAGACAACAGCACCTTCAAGGAAAAATAAATAGAATTGTATTAAATACAGTAGCTTCTGTTCATTCTCTTTTCACCAAAAGAATTGTATCTCTTTGTAAGAAAACAACGGCCATTGTAAAAACTGCACAGCATCCTAGAGAAAGAGGGCACACAGCAACAAATCACAAAAGATCTTCATTTGGTTTGCCTCCCTTTTTAATGTTTCTCATTTCAAAATGCTTGTAGTGTCAGGATGAAACTATAATTCAGATAAATATGAGCCAGCATCTTTCCATTGTTTCTAATTAGCACTACTGAGAAAAACAACCAAAGTCGATAACATCTATTCTAGAATAACCTACTGTGTTGTGGGAAGGATCCAGATGTCACAGGCTTGTTTAAAATGTAGTTTCCTACTCAAGATATCGTTTAACGCAGCCACTGCTGCAAGCAAAGAAAGACAATGAGCACAGCCCGGTGTTTACATCAAAGCAGCTTACTAAAGGTTCCACTCATTTGTCTTTCACTGAGACGATTCTCGGCAATGCAGTTTATAAAATGTTTTTTTGTAAACAAAAACTAGTAAATCTGTCTTCAGTACCAGATGACTGAAATGCCTAAACAAAGTTTAAAATGTATCGGATTTAAGCTGAAGTTCTCTATTGGTGTTTTCTATAGATGCCAAGTTAAACAGAGTATTCATCAAAAGCAGTTACGTTCCAGAAGTGCTTGATAGACTTAATAGCCAAATTAACCAGAATGAATATAGCTTCAGCAAGTCCAATGTATAAAACCTTTCAGTCCACCTCTGAATGAGCACCAGGGTGAAAACAAAAGGGCATGAGGGAATATGTGGAAAGTTATTTAGCTGTGATCATAATGCAGGCATTACATTATTCTTCCTGCACGAAATATGCAAAACTAACTTTTAATTAATAATATAATAATGGAAAAACACCATAAAACCACAAGAAAATTTGTACAATGTGCATTCATTTCCCTTCTATTGTAGAACAAAAAGCAAATATTTATTTATAACTCTTTATGAGCTGTAGGCATTAATTCTGTGAAACAAACAATTTTGAATTTATTTAAATTGGTGGGTAAAAAGAAACCAGAACTCTACAGTTTTGGCTGACTACAAGGCTGACGTTCGAGTTCTCTGTTGTGTGCTTGAACTTTTTTGCATCTCCAAGACTGACTCTAAAATAACTTTTACACTAAAAGGTCAACCTATGTTCAATAAGCCCACAAAAATCACATAATTTCTGCCACTAGTTATGTCTTGCCTCTTGCTGCTCTGGAAAAAAACATTCAAGTTTCCATCCAAAAGAGAGAGACAGCACATTAAAACTGCCACCATGTCTGACTCTTGGTGCTTGGACAATTTCGTTATCAGCATCTCCTTTTCTTTTTCTAACGCACATTGGTTTCTACAGACGGAAACAGGTCCATACAGTTTATAAGGCATCTCTATGAACATCAGAATACACTGTACCTGAACCAATTACATTTTTAGTGTTATTTCCACAACACTAAATGCTTACATTCCTATTAACCGATACTGTATACTTTGGAGATTTAGTCTTACTCTTTTCCTGAATTTCTAAGGTTTGTACTGTATGTAGCTCTCAGTTTGTTTTCCTGCTTCTATGAATACCTCAGGGCTAGATCAAGACAGAATTTCTGCACTACCATAGCCAATGTTGTGCTGGTTGTATTTAGAAAGTCTATATATGGAGTACATTAAGTTTTAAGTAGCTAAAGACACTGTATATGAGAATATGGCACTATTATACACAGCAAATTACCTAGCAAAAGATCTACACAGGTGGGCAAGGCAATTACTGTACCTCCAGGTTCGGAACTTCAGTGATGACAAGAAGGTCTAAAAGCCAACACAACGACGACTCAGCAACTAACCAACATCATTTTATGGCAAGGACGTTTATAACCTTGAAGAGGTTCCTGGATGTAAGTGTACTACAATGAGAAATAAAACTGTAGCCTACTCCTTTAAAGAGTATTTAGTGGATAAAACACAAATTCACTTTGCACTTTGCCTTTGTATTTACTTTTCTAAAGTAAATATCCCTTAGGGTTGGTAACAAAGAACAGGGCATTTTACTAAGAAGAAAACAGATGAAGTATAAATCAAAACAGGATAGTTTTGTGTGGCATTCCAGATGTAGGCCATGTCCTCTCCAGAATCCTGTCTTCCACTAGTAAAAACATACCATTTATTATGTAAACAGCAACAAGACAACCTTTTAAAAACCTGCAGTGCTCTCTCCACACTTTCAATGGAAAATGGCCAAATTAAAAAAGAGAAAAAAAAACCTATCTGCAAAGTTTTCTGAAATCTTAATAAAGGAGTAGCCTTTTTTTGCAAAACAAATGCAATCCGATTTAAATGAATTTGCTGAATAATATTAACTGTAGTAAATTTGTTTCTCACTCATGCTGGCCACAGCTATAATTAAAACTTTCATCATAAAATACGGATTTCTGACACTTCTCACACTGTAAGTAAGCCTTGGCTTGCTAGGCCTGTGTACTGGCCTAGTTGTAATTATTCACTTCTTGATTATCCATTCTGCTCCCAGGAATATTAAACTTTTCTGTCATCTTTGTCAAATGGTCTTCTTCATAGGGGTGTGCTGTAGCTTTGCATTGCATTGCATTGCAGCTTTTAGTCCAAATTTACTCCCCAGATAAAAACAGATACTTGGACAACAGTAAGTGAGAATGAAATGAAACCATTTGCATTTTTAGTCAGGTTTTCATTAAGATTGGCATTACCTTCTTCACTCTTAATTACTATATTTCATGAGACTTGCAAAAAACTTACAAAAACTTGCTTTTTCCCTGGACACATTACTTCTGTGCCTTTACCCATAGAGATTTTTCAATCAGTGAAAGACTAAAATTTCTTCAAATAATTCACCTGCAACATTGCTTTCAGGTTTTGCCCTTTTGAAAATGTTTTGCTGAAATCACTCATTTTTCATTTTATTTAGTCTTGTACTGCACAGTAGTATTCTTTCATCACTTTCAAACCATCCTTACAAATGAGGCATGTAGTCTTTTCTCTCTGTTCAACAAAAACAAAATATGCCCAATTCCACATTTTCCTGAATCCTTCCTGGTCAATTTTCTTTTTGTGGCAATTTTCTGTTACAGATGCTTTTTAGAAGAGTGCTGAAAAAACAGCAATACTCTGTGCTTCTTTCTGTTATAATTGTAAAAGGATTTACAGTTTTCATATACAATTTCCCGTAGCCACAGGCCAAATTATTTTATGATAAATCATTCTCACAAGGGTCACGTTAAAACAATTAGGGAACTATATTCGGCCCCTGGGCCCCGAGTTTGACATTCCTAGGCTCAGTCATAATTAGGATTTGTAGACACAGCCATATAACAGCACAATCCACCTTTAAGTGCATGATTTCACAAATTAATACAGTATATCACAGTAGTATATTGTATTGATGTTTTTATATGCTACGAAATCCTTACTAATAAGTAAAGAACATTATTGACATTTATTGCACTACATACTGCTCAAGCCATTTAATTTATAGAGCAGAGCAAATCCCTTTTTCCCCCCCGAGACTGAACGAGAGCTGTACAGAGGGAGCAGCTGTTCTCAAATACAGCCAGTATTTATTCTATCTTATTTTAAAAGGAAAACCTTCATGCAATGATTGTCCAAAACGTAGTAAAAAGGAAATTTACATGTCTCTCCAGGATTTTTTTTCTTTTATTTATCACCAGGTAAGTTAATTCAGAATGGGGCTCGTGAGCCTGGAGACCCATCTATAAAGCAGGGCATTTGCTGGAGCAATGTGAAAAAAAAAGCCTTGCTCAAGAGTACAGCAGCACACTTTTACCTTACGAAGACCAGAAAAGGGTTTTCATCTAAAGAAAACTCTTACAGTATATCTGGAGGACAGTCTTTAAAACAAAAGAATTAAGAAACACTGGTACTCCGATTCAGCATTACAGCACAAACTAGGTCAGTAAATATTAGATTTCCTTTAGCTAGGTACCTAGAGCTACCACACAGTAGCCAGACAGCAGATATGGATACCGTGTAGTTCTCAGCTGTACAGTATGTTCTGTGCAAACCAAACTGTGGTTTCAAAGCAAAGTTTTGCTATTTAAAATTATATCAATGATTCAACTTGTATAACATCCTCTCACTTCCTGCTTAGACTGGTGTATGTGTAACCTGGTAAAACCTCTTGATAGAGATGGTCATTTATAAACAAAAAAATACAAAATGTCTTATATTTCTTAGAAGAACATCAGATACATTCAGCACTGAAGAGTAAAGAATCACATGTTGTAAAACAAACTATGACTACTGTAAAAAAAAAAAACTTAATAATTAGAACTTCTGTGAAAATGAATTAAAAATGACTACAGTATCAATTCTGCTTTGACAGAGGATTTGATAGAGGAGCACCAGTTACTGAGAAGAAGCTTAAGAGAAATCTGATTCTGGGAAACCCTTACCCAGCATATAATGGCAGAGGTTACAGCAACAGATATTTCCGCTAATCAGGTTTCTCTACAACTTACTGTTTAGCTTCCTCTAGGTGACACAAATATTCATACGCAATGTTTTGTCGCCTTCTCTCATCCATTTCCTCTGCTGTGAGCCTCTCATCATCAACAATAGCTGAAAAGATAAAAAAAAAGGGACACAGCATTCAGCAGGATCAAAATAAAAGTCTACAAAGAAACAAGATTGATTTTAATAACATTTCACCAAATTATTCTTAACATCGGCAAGTGCTCATCTTCTTACAGGTTTAAGTCAGTAGGAGTCATTTCCAAGGACGTTAAGTGCAAGGCACTGCTGCATCTGTATTCAGCAAAAACTGAGAACTTTGTGCAAACTTTGGCTGTCATTGCTTTGCTGTTCAAATACTGTATATACAGTAGTTACAGTATACCTGGGTCTGAATTAAAGTGGGAGAGGAAAAAAACACTTCTGTTAAAGTCATCTTGTCTTTCACATACAACCAAGTTAATGAACTAAAGTGGACAAACAAGAGACTACATACAGTATATGTTGCTAAAATGAAATCCAGTCTGCATGACAAGAAGGGAATGTTTAATGGAAATGACTGCAATAACTAAATATATTCATTTAAAAACAATAGCCAATTATTCAATTCCAGTATTTAGGGTTGGGAACACAGGAATGTACTGTAGATGTGTAAGAAATGCAGATAAACACTTGCAACTTCCCTTGAGTCTTTCTGTACATTCAGTCACCTGTTACAACTCTCTTAAATATACCCGGTCTTGTAATTTTCTTCAAAGGTGTTTATAACTAACACAGCACCAACTGGAAACTACTTGGGAAATGTAATGTGACACATACTGTATACTGAACATGCAAAAAAGAAAATAAACTGCAATAAATTTACAATATTTTTAAGGAAATCATTAGCACTTGCAGCAGTGTACTATAACTCTGTTAGACAGGAATAATAATAAAAAAAATGTTTTACTGATTAACATCTGATAATAAAAATTTTACTTATAAAGGGCCTTTCTAAACCCAAGGATGATGTACATTGTGAACAGAGAAAAAGGACAAAAGTACAATAAAAGGTAAAAGAAGAAAAAAATTAACCGGAGCATACAGGTTTTTACAGATGTAAGGCAATCAGACGTAGACCTAGGAAAAAAGTTAAGTTTTGAGTTTGGATTAGAACAGAGTCAAAGAAGTTTGAGCCTAAAGAAAGGTCATTCCATAACACTGGAGCAGCAACAGAAAAGGCAGTCACCACAAGTCCTTGATTTAACCCTGGGGACTGTGAGCAGAGGACCAACATCAACTGACTGGAGCCTATAGGAGGGAGTGTAAACCTGGAGGAGCTCACAGATGTATGACAGAGCCAGATTGTTTAGAGCCTTGAAAGTCCATAACAAGATCTTATATTGAATATGACTTTATAAGCAACCAATGTAGAGACTTAAGTGTAGGAGTGATGTGCTGCCAGGGTCTGGTGTGATTTAGTAGTTGAGCTGCAGAGTTTTGGACAAATTGCAACTTGTTGAGAACAGAGTTCGGGAGCCCAGAGAGTAAAGACTTGGAGAAATCAAGCCTTGATGTTATAAATGCATGAATCAGGCACTCAGCATCGGACACTGATAAAAATTGCTTTATGTGGACAATATTTCTATGGTGAAAGAAAGATGGTCTTAGTCAAATTCTTCACATGAGGCTCAAAAGATAGGAGAGGATCAAGTGCGACTCCCAGATTCCTGACTATGGCTGACGCGTGAAATGGGAAGCCATCAACCATTATAGTGCAGCCCTTGAGTTTTTCCAGTTGAGAATCACTACCCACCAGTAAAAGTTCTGTTTTGTCACTATTTAGCTTCAGGGAATTTGATGTCAACCAGAGTCTAATGCCTCACAAACTAAGTGATAGAGACAACAGGGGGAAGTAGTTTTAAAATAAATCCGAGTATCATCTGCAGAGAAGTGAAACTGAAGACCATGTTTGTATATAACTTGGCAGAGAGGTACAGTATCATATAAATATAAAAAGTAAAGGGCCCAAAACTGAACCCAGAAGCACACCGTGAATGACTGGGGCCATGGGGGACTTGAGGACCAAGAACACAAAACGTGCCCATCAGATAAGAGCAAAAACAAAGACAGTACCACTGACAAATTAATTTGCAAGCGATTTACAGTAGTAACACAAACATTTACTGCATCAAAAGCAGCATAAGGATACTTATAGCCCCTGAGTCAGAGGCAATAAGTAAATCACTCACACCCCTGACATCTGTCATGAGGGCGTCTATTGTGAAAATCACACACTAGCAGCATGTGTGGCCACCATAAGAAACGGTATGAACTGCTGTTGTCTACCAGGAAGCAGATGCTGTGTTTTTGTGATCTTGTAGAGCCTGGGCAAACGAGCCTGTTCTCTCATCTCCAGTTCCTAGAACTTGATATCATCTCAGCCCACCCACCAAAACTTCAGTGAGGCTCAAATCTGGTGAACAGGGCTTCCATGGCATAACTGTTACATTCTCATCTCTCAAGCCATTGTTACAGGAACAGCAATGAAAACCATCCTGCTGATAATAAAATGGCAGCGAGTGAGGCTCCAGGACTGATCAATGTAGTGCTGTGCATTCATACTTGAGAGGTGGGGTTCTAGAGAGACAGGGCACTCCACCCAGAGCACCACACTCATCAGAGTCAGGGAGACCATGAGTCATGACATCTCCCTGACTGTGCTTTGTCACTGATGGACTATGTATGGCTGCAATGTCTTGCCAAATTAGAAACTGCTGGAAGTGAATACCCCAGACTAAGAGCCGCAGCTCAACGTCCAACATAAAGGAACCAATATCACCATTTTCCTTCCTTAAATTTCACCAGACCTCACATTATAAAGGTTAAATCACCTCACCGCCTGTGCTCAATCAATTCTCACAACATTAGGGTGGTTAAGCTCTTATGCAACACTGTCAGAAGTGATTTGCAATCTTCTATGATTCATTAATCAAAATGAAGCCAAATCCATTGATAACCAAAATGTGTGCATTTTATTTTTCTAAAAACACAAATTTCCCATGCTGCTCAGTACATTTAATCTATGAATGCCATTGAAAATGCAGTACAAATCATGAAAGCCTGAAAGCCCCGCAACAAGCAAGGGAACAGTTCTGCAGCTCCATGTAGAAACAACAGGATTAAAAGAGTTGAAGGTGTCAGAAAACTCAATTGCTTCTGAACAGCACTGACCTTCACCCTTCTAATAAACCGCCCATCCCCCACAATTTACACACAGCTAAATCCAGCAAAATCCTTTTATTTCTGGCTGACTGATACTTTGGCTATACTTGAGAACTTGGTTTTGAGCAAGTCTCATGATTCAGTTCACACTCTACAGAAGACAGGTTTTATTTATAATTTAGACTTTTCAGTTGCAGCCATTTGCAATTACAAATCACCTTTTGTCTTGGACACATGGTGCTAATGGCAACCCACACTGCAGAAGGTCACAGAGCAACCCTTATGGGACTGTCTGCTGTGTGTGACCTTTGAAAACAGGCTGTCTCTGGATTAGCCCAAAAGAAAGGACGTCTAGTCTGCTTTAATAACT
The DNA here is from genome assembly GCF_055471065.1 of Atractosteus spatula. NCBI lineage: Eukaryota > Metazoa > Chordata > Actinopteri > Semionotiformes > Lepisosteidae > Atractosteus > Atractosteus spatula. Next base: position 31,371,411 of record NC_142708.1, on the reverse strand, counting down.
TAGAATGTCATGAAACAGCATTATTTTTTATATAAAAGTAATGACTGCTCTAGCATCTGGCACTTTTTATACAATGACTCAGCACAGGGACATTGTGCAGTATTATATTCTGACCTCCTGAACTGAACTTAACCCCTTAGTAGTTCACAAGAATGTTACACAAATACAAGAACACAGAAAGTGATTTTGTTGACCAGATTTATACCGTTTCTTTCTCACACATCATCAATTGCTATTTTCAACCATCCTATAGGTGAATTTTTTATCCTCCCGATGTGATTTATTTCAACTGGAACTTAAGAAGTTTTATTTATCAATTTTTGGAGGATTTGATCATAAGATTTATAAACCAATACTCGCATTTTTACACCTCCGAGGTAAAGAACTAGGCTGAACTTTAGAAACAAAACTGTTATTAACCCCCCCTCCAGTTTTGAGACTAATGTGTAATTGTCTGATGTTAATTTACAATCTCAGGAACTAAAAGAAATAAACCATATAAGATATCTAACACAAAGGTTATGTAAGAAGATATAGGAAGCGAGTCTCGTAAGATTTTGGAGTGCCTTAACAGAAAAAAACATAAGCAGATCATTGGTTCCAATCAATACAATAATGATAACTGTAACAAATCGACTGTCTATTGCTATATGGAAAGGGTAAAAAACTACTTTCTGAGAGTCCTTACATCGAGACTTAAGCTATAATATTACCAAATCATAAATGTCCCAAGGCAAGGAATATAGTTTACAGATTTACTGTACTCTCTGAACCAGATAATGTCCTTCATTGTATTGTAAAGATCTAGAAAGTTTAGATTCTAATCTAAAATCAAGCCATATCACCGGAAGCCTAATGAAATTAAAAAAAAATTAAAACTGTTTAACCATCTAAAATAAAGCCCTACATGGGCCAATATTTTAATTATCCCAGATTTACTACCTACATCTTAAATTTACACATACTGTATATGATAAGCAGAGTTATGTACAGTATATAAGTACTCTTTTCCGATAGCATCTATTATTACTCAAATAACCGTGCTTTTGAGGAACAAGTAATGGTTTACGCCATGCTGAAAAGAGAAAAAAAGAAACGCAATGTTTCGGCTGTGGAGCCTTCTTCGGGTGTGAGCCATTTCCATAGCCGGAATAAACCTCAACTTGTTCCTTTGCAGCCTACACATGCTGACGCAGTTTTTGTCTAGACGTGTGTAAGTTACACCTGCGTGGACTTCATATGCTCTCCTAATGTTCCTTTGAGCTTCCTCAAAGGATGGTTAATTGGTTTCTGGGAAAACTGCCCTCAGTGTGAGTGTGCGCATGATTGTGTCTGCTCTGTGATGGACTGGTGTCCTGCCAGGGTGTATCCTGCTTGACACCCATTGCTTTTGGAGGTAGGCTCCACTTTCTGGTTGGAAAATGGAAGGAAGTTGTGTATATATAAAGACAAAATTCACAAAATGTGTTCCAACTCTGCATAAAAAAACACTTTTGTTCTACAGGAACAAAAGTAGTGTATTTAATCATTCAATTGTATTTACCGCTCACAGAAATAATCCTTTCCATAAGTACTGTACATCTTAAGTGATGCTTACAACTGCAGATAATAGAAGCTTCCAGATGCATTCAAACCACAAAGCAAAGAGCACACGATTGTGTCACCTGATTCTGCTCTGCCTCTAAGGATAAGAACAAGGACAGCTTCTCTTGAATTGATGTATATTTTTAAGTGGTAATATAATCAGCATGAAATATTACATTTTGCTTTGAAAACAAGTGGGCACATACTGTAACTCCTCAACTGTCATAGAAAAGTGTTAGCTTCCAAAGAAGGTCTAAAGTTTTATCTTCAGAAGGGTTCATACTAAATTTTTATTACTGAAACAAATATCAAATTGTATTCCCTTACAACAAACAAATAGTTAAGATCTTAATGTTCCCAAATTGTATAACCTGAGGTTAAAAAATCAATATATCAAAAACACTGACTGCACAAACTACTCAGTTTGCACAATCTTTTAACCTTTAAGCTTCATATTGTGGTCATGAAGCACGTGAAGTAATGACTCAAGCCTTTGTAAATAATGTTGCCCTTACGCAGTCATTATTAGTGATGTTAAGTGACTTTCAAAGAAAAGGCTTTCTCTCGATGATCAACAGCAGTCTGGAAACAGATTTGAAGCTCATGATATTTAGATTAGCTCTAAGCCAGAACAGAATTTGATTTCTGCATTCTAAACAAGCTGTTTAAGAATACTGTTTACATACTGTGTACAGTACAAAGTAAATAAAGTAATATTCAGAGATTCACAACCCTTCTCACCCTGTATATACTGTATTTACAAACATCAGTGCAGGTAGGTATATGGGATCTTCATATCATGCACAAAACATAAGATTTACATTTTACATTTACATTTTTGAATGCAGACTGATTGCTTAATGTGTCATGTACAGACTTTAAAACCAGATTTTTAAAACCAGGGGTTGGCAGGATCAGGAGTTAAGCAGGACAGATTTCAGATACAGAAGTGTGACAGAAAGTTACCATCCAACTATCAGTCCCTGACATCCAGGAGCAATGTCTACGAGATGTAGAGATGTAGAAAATGTCGACAAATTAAAAATTTTAAAAGTAAACAATTTTAACTATTAAACATCTGCTGATTTTTGAAGGCTGATGTACAATGTAGTTTTAATAATACTTTTCCAGGCTCTCCCGTGTTTACTGTCAATGATAAATGAGGCTGCCTGGCTGCACTGTCAGCGCTATTTGTCACTTACACAGCAGAAAGACCTGTTGCTTCTCCCACAGGTGATTATTTAAAAACAGTCCTTGAGGACACAGCTACTGCCAACAAGAAATAGGATAGACAGCGTCTCTGAATAGAACTGAAAGGATAACTAGTCATGTGAATCGAGGAGTGTGTGGAGGCGGGGTGGGTGTAAGCGTAGTGACTCATCGTTTCACACAAGCCGAACATCCGTTTTCTCTTAAATCTGTTACACACATGAATGAGGCGCGAACACAACCCTTCCTCAGCCACAAGATTCACATTTTAGCGCCACTGTGGCGAATGGAATCCCAAGATTTCCCCAGATCAAAAAAAATATGAAAAGGAACCCGAGCAAGGAGAAAAAAAGGGATAACGTTGCACATCTAAAACTTGTCATCAGGAAAAGGTTAAATACTAGTGTACATACTGTATCTGTGTGTACATCTGTTAATAAGAGCATGCAGACAGGCTTTCTTTTACGCATCAGTCACTTAACACACAACTGCATCATCACATAAATCTTATGCATGCTACTCCAGCAAGATTTGGCAAGTAAAATGCGGCAGATCAGCTTTACCTACCCAATTTTTACACATTTATATTTCTATATGAAACAGAAAGGTCCACCTTTAAAACACAACAACCGGGCCAACACCTAACTGAACAAACTCAGCCACTCTTTAACAAAGACCCGCCCACTTATCAGAAGAACTGAAATGTACTTATCCATTTTAAAGGCTCGCCCTCTACTCATTCACTCAAATGTGCTGACAAATTTCAGCAGGGAAGAGTTTAATGGTTTATGAATGATTGTATTGCCCCATAGCTTGGCACATTGGTTTGGAAATATGAAAAAGGCTAATGAACCACACAGAAAACGTCATGGTAAATCTTAGTTTGCCCTTATCGGTAGACTAGAAAAATGTACAAGTAGGGAACTGTCACCATGCGTAGGCTGCAAAAGGAACAGGTCAAGGTTAATTCTATGCAGGAAGGCAAAAAAAAACATTTCAGGTGTGAAGGACAGATGTAGAGTAACAAATGGACATACAGGAGGAGAACCAAAAACAACAGTTAAGAAGGAGCAGGGAGAAATGAGGAAATGGGCATAAAGCAAGTGAGAATTAGTGTCCAAACTCATGGAGAACAGGAGGAGGGGTATGGAAAGATTAAATCTGCAAATGAACAGAGAGGATTTTAAAAGGAGATGAACCGGTCATTGAGAGAAGGGGAAAGGTGTGATCCAAGTTTAAGGGTGATTTTGGTTTTGGATGTCTTCCCAATTAAATCTTCAATCTAAAGATCATCCGTTAGAGGTGAAGTGGGGAACTATCGCGTCGGATAGATCCTTGATCCTCAGAGCTATGACATGTTCTCAACAATGTACTGTAAATGGCCGGGCATTTTCTGTATGAGATGTGTTAAATAGATTGCTAGAAATACATGATGCCATTTGGATGACATGGACCTGTCCAGAGAGGCCTTGAACGTACGTTGCATTGGATATATAATTGCAGGTGATACAGTGGATTCTGTTGCAGGGGAAAGTGCCTGGTGTGGATGGTTACTGTGGGCAGTTAAGGGATCAGTGAACTAGAAGGTGGCACAGATTAGGTGGACGGCAATATGAGATGGTGGGGTGGTCATGAAAGAGAGTTCCAGTGGAAGAGTCATCTTGTATGATGACCTAGAAACATCCATGACTCGTATTTGCTTGAAAATTAAAGGAGGCTTTGATTGAAAGAAACACTTTACTTTAAAAAAATGTTTTTGAAAAAAAATATTCCAACAGCACAATGTTTTAATTGTTTTTAGCACAACACCTTATCAGAAAGGTATTAATAAAATGCCATACGTTCCGAACACTAGGAGGATGTCTGGCCTAGTTATGAAGTATGTGGTTTTTCAGTCAAACACTGTACAGGTCTTTTCTCGACCACCCCCAGGAAGGCAAAGCATATATTTGACTATTTGCATTTAGTACACTTCTCTGCAGTTTTCAACTTAAATAAAATTGCAAAACACTATTTACTGAGAACTCCACTTTCCAGGGAAGTGCTGGAAAGATGCCCCTTGTTTTGTTTTCCAGTTCAGGAAAGTCGATGTCAATATAAAATCCAGGGAAGTTCAGATGATTCCCTATAGAATACAGTCCCAAGAAAAAGCTGGTCAGTCAGTATTCTGTTATAATTAAACAATTAAATTTTCAGGAAAGTCTTAATAAACATATAACACAGAAACATAAAATATATTCGGATTAATTAACAATAAGATACAACAGTAAATATGCTCATAGGAATAAGCATGCAAACCCTTAGATTCAATAACTGGTGGTGCCTCATTGAGCAGAAATTACTTAAACTTTCCTGTAACTGTTTATCAATCGGTCGCATCACCTTTTATTTTGGAATTTTGCACCAGTTTTCCTAATAGCAGTGTTTAAGGTTGGTGACTTTTCAGGATTTCCTTGCATGAACGACTCCTGCCACACCATTTCAAAGGGATATAGTTCCAGAATTTAATTTGGCCAATCTGAAATGCTAAATTCCTTCTTCTTTAGCCACTCTGTTATAGAGCTGCTTATATGTTTAGGATGACCGCCTTCCTGCATGACACACTTTTGGCTCGGCTCAGCTTCAGCTGAGGAAGGGGTGGCCTGACTTTCTTCTCCTGGATTTGCCGATACATTGTTGGTTCTGTCAATAGTGGCAATCTGTCCAGCTCCTGAGGATGCAAAGCACCCCATAACCATGATACTCCCACCATATTTGACTGACGGGATTTGGCTCTTCTGTTGAAAGGCAGTGTTTTGTTTTCATCATATTTTCTCATTGAGACCAAGAGGTTTAAGTTAAGGCTTGTCTGTCCAGAGAAAATTCTTCCACAAGTCTTGTGGATGGTTCAGATGCTCTTTGGAAAACTCAAAGAGGAGCAGCAAGGTTCTTTTGCAATGGTTACTTCCTGGCTATTTTTTCCCCATGAAAACCATTCCCATTCAGTCTTTTTCTGATTGCTGAGGGATGAACAGCAGTGAGAAAGGCCTACAGATGTGTAGATGTTACCCTAGGGCTCTTTGTCACTTCCTGGATGATTTTCCAGGTTTCTCTTGGGAAGATCTTAGTGAGACAACTAGTCAAGATGATCAGAATCACCACAGGTAAAAAGAGCCCCAAATGCTTAAAATGGTTTTCAGACTGATGAGCATTAACTACACTTTCCTGAAATCTTTCTTGGTCATGGCATGATGTGTTTTCTTCCTAACCCGTATGGTAAACACCAAACTTGCAGTTTCTGTCCATAATATAGGACAGGGCTAACCAAACCCCATCCTTGTTAACTTGGTTACCATTTAATTATCCACATGCTTGTAATTAAACCCCTTAATTGGACTAAGTATAACCAGGTGTTCACTTATAAATTCATATACACCGATTCTTATCCCCCCCCCCATATCACTGTGTCTCAAAAAACACTGAACTGGTAAATATAAACCATTTTGGTTACTTAACAAAAGGCCTGATTAAACTAGAGTATCTTGGGAAGAACTGAAATTCCCATAATTATACTGGGGACTTTCTTGGTACTGTATCTCTTGTTTTGTTCCATCATCTTCCATAACTTGGCTCCAAAACAATGACCGAAGAGTTATACTGGCTTCAGTGGTCATTCTGTTTCTGGCATCTGTGGCACATCAGTGTACACAATGGCTAAGAATGCTGCCTTCAGGGCACCAACCAAACCCAGACTTCTCTAGAGTATCAGTATGAAGCTTGTCTCTACTGAGAAGGGCAGAGCACTTTTATAGACATTATCAGGTGGGTATCCCACTTTCTGCACTCGGGACTCCAATTATAATGATCCTTTTTTAAAAAGAATGGTGACAATAGCCTTGGAGGCAGAGTTTAAATCCACATAAATCATGTTAGCAACTGGAGATCAGATCATGCAGTGATTTCTCAATGCTGTCTAGTGTTCTTTGTGTAGGCACTGTAATATAACTAAACTGAAGTAAATGTTAGAAATTAAAAGCAGTGTGCCTTTTTGTAAACTTCTACATAATACCTCTACATGTGTTTGCTTTATCTAACATTAACATTTATGCCTCTTGCACACTAATCATTTATGGTGACTTTTTATGCATTTCCATCCTCCCAAAACATGTAATTAATGATAAGGTGAAATTCTTAAAACATACATCAAACATGCAGAGAAAGGAGACTCAATATGAGCTAAAATGACTACCCTCAATGAAAAAAAAATCAATGCACTCTTGACTTTTTCCAATCCTAGTTTTCTCCTCACATAATCAGTATCTCTGCTACTGTTTTTTTAATTCTCTTGTTTATTAATGATTGTTCAGCTGAACTGGGATGACCCCACCACCACCAACATTTCACTGCAAGTAGCTATGTTATTGGACCAAACTCCCTACTGAGCACCATGTATACACACACACCCCCTAACCACTGCACACATACCCAGAGTGGACAGCAGGGTCACAGCGAAGTCTGCATCCACACTGAGCTACTGCAGTGCAGCCAGCACTCTGTAAACACTCTGAAGCGTCACTACAGGACACACAGCACTTAGTACGGTCACACTTCCTCTCGATTCTATATTAAGCTGTCTTTTGAAATGGTTTATTGTTCTGTTGTTCCGTGCCTTCTTCCAGCAGAGAAGCATATGCCAGTGCTAATTCAACAATAAACAATGGGCCCACAGCTCCTGTTTAACTGTATGATTTCAGCCTTGTTAATTATTATGAAGCTGCATGTAAACCTACACACTTTACCTCCTTATTGGATTTTGTTTTAATGATCAAGTCTGATATTGGATCTAATACCAGGTCTCACATATGGTTCATAAATCCTACTAGATGAGCTCCAGGAAGCCAGCAAATCAAAGCCAAACATTTGGTCTGAGCAAATGGGATAAAGTCTTTTACAAGCTAAATGAAGCACTATAAGCCTTGGAGACCTGTACCAAATCCTAAATGTTAAATTGATACACTGACTACTTTGACCAACAAAAAAGCCTTTATTTCATATATATGGAGAGAGGGCCTACATATAAGGATTTCCTGCACTACTGAACTACTATACTCCTACCTGATAAAGGTGGGAAATAATAAAAAAGCGATTAGATTTCAGTGGAATAAAGCTCAAATCTTTTAATATTGTGAAAGCTTTAAAATTATGAAATTGTGCTAGGGTTAAAGAAGAGGCAAGAGCACTTCCATACTTTGTTTTGCATCCTCAAATCAAAATCCTCTGAGCTCCCCGAGACCAGAAGACGCCCCTGCCACAGCACAGATGGAGCTCTATGAACACAGGTTCACTAGCTGACTATGACTGGGATTCCCCAAGCAGTGGTGCACAGTTGGCTGAGACCCACCAGGGGCAGGATGGGATTAGTCAGCCAGGAATCTATTGGCTCTCAGTGAACCCAGGAGCTTCTCAGATCAGTGAGAGATGCACCTCTCCTCTTATTAGTACTGAACCTTCAGTAGTGGTGAATCTCTGGTATGAGTCTATGGCATCTGTGACGTATTAAAAGACAAATAGCTGAAAGAGGAGTAGTAGGTCTGCCTATACCTCCTCATTCTTCCCCAATGGCAGTCTGAGTGTTTGAACAGGTAGCTACAAAAAACAGAGATGCGAAAAATGCACAATCAGCTTTTCCAAAATTGTAAGGGATCAACAAAACATATTGCAGATTCTAAACTGAAAGAAAATTAGAAATGACCTCTTGGAGGTTTAATTATTTTTCAGAGCTGTGTCCTTAAAAAGTGATGGAATTTAAATACAACCAAAATCAATCTCTACTGAAAACAGCAGGTCTGAGAAAAAAAATTTAAATGTAGAAGAAAATGAAATTAGAAGAAAAGGTTTAATTTTCTAAAGGTTTAATTTCAGCTGTAAGGTCACATATGAATTACCTGCACCTGCACCCATTTCATGGCACAAAAACCTTAGTGAGTACGAGCTCACGTTAGAACCATAATGAATTACACAGTAATTCTTTGGGAAAACTTTGACCTCTCTGGCACCTTTAGTAGAGTATGCTGATAACTGATGCTCTCAGGTTGAAAAGATAATTCCATTACTATCTAATCTATTCCTACAAAACAGACAATAACTTTATCAGAGTTAGGGTTTATCGCAATAGGATCAAAGCTACTAGCAAAGTTTAAGTCTGATAAACTCTGCAAACTGGGCAATATCTATTATCACATGTTTACAAGAAATGCCACAGTGCATTGGAATTGCACTTTTTATATAGAAAGACTCTAAACGTTTGTAGAATTGTAGAAACACATTACACAACAGTATTCAAAAATGAAGCAATTGTACCCTCTCCAGGCACTTTTATTATTTAAGAACAAAGGAAACCTGCAGACATAAATACAGTAGCTAGGGAAAGTAAAAATCAATAAAGATGAACTGCTCTAGTTGCTGAAGATTTAAGAAAAGCCTACATCATGTGCTTACATGCCCAAACTACTGGACATCCAGTGTTCACCATCAGAAGTCCAAATGCTTTCGACATCCACTGAAACTGTGCAACTCTCATATGATAGCATTTGGAAATGCAAAACAAACAGGCAATGGTGACTTGTGTCATATTTATCTATCAGGTTAGAGGCAAGCACTGAGGTTCCAACCACAAAGCTAAAACAAAAATTCTTTAAGGAACAAAATCAGAAACCAAACAAATTAACACCTGGAGCAAAAACAACATTAAGCATTTCATTTATCGGTTAACAGCACTGTTTTCTTTCAGCCTAAAATATTTGTCACCTTTGTTTTTGAATATACAGTATTCTGGAAAACATTTTCCATGCTCCGTATTTGTCAATATTATAATAGTATGATGGCACTACCAGCTACTGCAATTGAATATTCCTATATTCTCCAAACCCAAATAATGATGTGCTTGTCCACTGGTGTCTGAGCTCCAGATGCCACAACTAATGTAAACACTTCCCACAGATCTGGTGAGTAGGCCATCCCACTGCATAAAGGTCGCACTCCTTTCTCCAGAAAGCCATTATTAGTCCTGCTGCTTGTGTAAGTTTATGTCAGAATGAGCCCACAGGAAAGTCAGCATGTTGGAATCAATCAATTTTATTTTTTATACAGTGCCTTTCAATCCAGAGCACCTCCAGGCATTTTATATAAATATACATGTAAAACATGTACAGCAAACAGAAATTACAAAAAGATGCATAAATATTAAATTAAAAGAAAGAATTAGGTTAAGTTTCAGTAGCTGATGAAAGTAGTGCCGCACAGGTAGGCCTAATCTCTACAAGTGGACTTCTGCAGCAATTAGACAGTCCTGTCCAGACTTTCACACTTTGTCCTGCCCATGGACTGGTCTGTTGTGTGGAATTTACTGCTCTGCACACATCACAGAGCTCTACACAAAAGTGACACACAACGGTGATGAACAGTGCTGAGCATTGGACCTTTGTGCAGTGTTCTGACTCACATCTAATCACATCTCAATGGCTTGTACTGTAAATGGGCTGTTGCAAAGCTGTCCTTTCAGATGCTATGGAACAGGTAGAGTGAAAATGACCGTGAAGATGGAGAAAGGCAACAGTCTCTTGATAAAGAGGGCAAAATGCATTTTCACCCGGTTTGACATTCAAGAGGTTACTGTAAATCTTAGCCGCACAGTGGCTAGCATTACAGCATAACAGCAAAGATGGGGCTCTGTACTCAATTTTTGAGGTGATATTGGTGTGGAGTTTGTATGCTCTCCCTATGTTTGCTTGGGATCCCTCCAGGTGTTCTGGTTTAATAATAATAAAACTATTTTATAGAGCGTTTAAAAGCAGCTTCTTAAAGCACTTTGCAGAAAAAAAGTAAAAATTAAACAGTTAAAACAACACAAATGACAACAAAGATAGGACGTAACAGCACAAGGAAACAAAGGTTTAGGATGCAGCAGAAGATGCACAGGGGTAGACACAGACATCAAATTAAATACTTTAGATTGATAAAAATTATTTCTGAGTCTGGATTTGCAAGTGCTCAGGGAAAGCAACTCTCCGATATCTTTGGGGATAGAACTGCAGAGCTTAGAGGCACAGCAAGAGAACACCCATAGAGTGTAGACGAGCTTGGGGACAGACGGGGGACCACAGTCAGATGACCGAAGGCTGAGAGCTGGGGTGTAGGAAGTCAGACAGGCACTGAGGTGCCAAGCCATGTAGAACCTTATAGGTTTCCTCCCACAGTCCAAAAACATACTTATAAAGTTAACTGGCTTCTGGGAAAACTGGCCCTAGTGTGAGTGCATGTCTCTGTGTCTGTGTGTGCCCTGCGATGGACCAGTGTCCCATCCAGGGTGTAACCTTTCTCGCGTTCGCAGATTGCTAGGACAGGTTCCAGCTCCCCCACAACCCTATATAGGCTCTGGCTTAACCATGATGCTTTATTGGGAAAAGATAGATAATGGACGGATGGATAGTAGTTAAATCACCTCATTACTTGAGGCCATCAACTCTCCCTCACTTAGTAATTACATAACATGATATGTAATGATTGTAAAGTTTTTGCACATACAGTACAGTAGGTGTAATGTTTGCAGAATGTTTTTTAATTATAATCTTTCATTATTTTGTCTAATTGGGTCACACATGAGATAGAGAGGAGACGTGACTAAATGAAGCATTTCCTTTTTATGGTGAAACACTGATGCCATTTCTTGAGAAACTATGCATTTATTTATACAAATAGATGACATCATACCTTGCAACGGTCTTACTGTATTTTCCACTGTCTGTGCAAGGCTAATATAGAAAACAATGACATACGAATGCTAATATAGTACAAAAAAAAGGTATAAATACCAGTATTAGCCAGCATTGGAACTCACTCAAAACAAAGTGGAAAAGAAAATAAACATTTAAGTTCCTGGCTATTTTACATGTCCTGTTCATGTTTTAGTTTTATACAGTTCTTAAAAGTGAAATAATATAACACAGTATTAAAGGTAAAACTTCAAATCCCGCTTGGTTTAATATTGTGGATGCACGGCAAATAAACATGCAACTAGCTTAAATTTCTAGACGGGGGAGGGGACAGTTTGTTTATGCAGCTGAGAATGCTTACAGAAGAACCACAAACAAAACAAGGACTTTGCACCATTATAGTACTGAGAAAGAATAGCAAATTGAGTCAGAGCTTGAAAGCAAAAAATCTCCCAGCACACCCCATCTTTTAGCAACTATATCAACTACAATGCATTTTACTGAGTAAATGATAAAAAAAAGATGCTTTCAGATTCAGGTTATGTCACTACCTATAGAAATATGGAATATATAAAGGTCCTATAAAAAGAACCATGACAAATTTGCCCCAGGTTCACTGCATTGCTGCCTGGCCTTCTGGAACAAAGAAATGTTCAGCCTTAACTTGAAGTACCATTACAGCCCCTGAAGCACTGTAACAAAATGTCTAATAACCGAAAAACATTTCTAATGTTTACAAAAATATCACAGAAGAAAAAAACAGTTCACATGAAAATCTGCAGCTAGGTTGTTCACTGGGAAGAACAGTAACAGTGTATTTTGTAGAACTAAAAGAAAAACAAATAAACTAACAATTCTTACATTGTAACTTTTCCCTAGAGTACCTCTTAGAACATCTGAAATCCCGATTGAACCTTACATAGTACAGCATATTTCTTTCAAGTGTAGTTCAACAAGTCAGTTTTTTTTTCTGATACTACTTTTTTTTACCAGTAGAATAAAAAAAAACGTAACCTTAAATTATCGGCTTTGCTATCACTGACATCACTTTAGTAATCTAAAAAAATAGTTTTAATGTTGTGCATATACTGTACATGTGAAAAAAGGTCACTAAGACTTCTCTTCTCTATGTAGTATTTTACTATGCTTAAAATAAATGTCTGAAAATCCTAGCACAACAACAATCCTCAACACCATTCATTTCAAATCTGTGTAAATTATCCCACACCAAAGCACAATCTCATAGACAGAACATAGGCCGCTCACTGGACAAAAAAACTGTAGCTGCCTAAGAGCTTACAGTAGATGCCATAAAAGACTGCTCCAAGGTGAGTGTGAATCAGGTATGAAAGGTGAAAGCACCTGACAATTCTTGTCAGACTGGGAAAAGAATGACCGAAAATCGATACTGTAATTATTTAGTGGTAAAAACCTTGTAAATCCACCCAGCTTAATATTTCAAGTTGCAGGAGCAATGAATCATTTCTCATGTTCTTTGGTGGCACCACCTCAAACCATGCTAAATCACACAACACTGGGAAAATAGAGAAGCACAAAAGTAGGCCTACACAGAGCTCAAAGCCTACTGCACTTTTAAAACATTGCATAACGGAGCTTTAACAGCTGGACAACAACCTGTCCTTGCACAAACACTCTCTCAGAGCTCACACAGCGGACTTGTTTGAAAAAGTCCAAAAGGCAGGAGGGCAAGGTAACACATGCTCTCTGCTGCATGGCGCAAAGGGGTTTGTCTCTAGCTGTGCTTCCTCTGTACACCAATGATGTGAAGACAATGTCATCCATACACCTGCTTTTGCGCATGCACATGATCCTGACACCTGTGCTGCTGAATCTTACTACAGTCTGGCTCTCCTCTGTCCCATTCTATGCTTTCAGATACTGTATATGGGATCCACAAGTAGCTGATAAAACTGCGTGGCTCTTTCAAAATCCATCACTTCTTACGAGTTCCCAGATTGCTGCATGCAAGTTTAGGTTTCGCTCTAGCTTCTTACAGTACCTGATCTAGTAAATGAAAGTCCTAATGCTTACCAGATGAAAGGCCTGGCCTGTTTTAACCTTGGAAGGCGTCTACTGATTTACGCCAGTAACGCTTAATGCCAACTCAAAACTACGCCAGTTGTAAAGAATAATTGTTCACAGTAACGACCAATTAATATGTCCATTCCATTGTGAGCGTTGAACGGAGGCTTCGTACTTTATTTAACCCACACTCTGGTCTCTTGTAACCCTGTCACTCACGACCTTTCTGCAGAAAACTAAACTTTTTTTTTTCATTACTGCAGCTTCTGCTGCCTTAACCCACAGTCGGAATTGGCATTCTTACAGGATAGCTAAGTGATATTAAGCAATAGGTGAGATCAAAACACGACTCAAAAGCATGGTGCAAACATTTAATGCAAATTTTCTCCAAACAGTAGCGACACTCAAAAGAAAACGTGAAGATCAGGTTGTTTTAATTAAATTACATTACAAATTTGCTCTGTGTTAAACAGGATGTGCACCTCCGCTGCTCTGAATAAGTTACAATGTTAGCAACCCCTCACGTAAAATAATTCTGCATTTACGCCAGGAAAGGCAGCCAATTAAAAGTAATTATTAAACACTACACGATTAAAAATAAAATTAGTCTGAAGACATTTACGTTTCCAGAACGATGTTTACAAACTGTATTATACCTTCTACAAACACCTGTTTTCACCTTGTCACCTTCCCGCTTCTCAAAGTTCTTCCAAAATTGAAAATAACTTGCTTCAATAACTGCACACTAGAGTAAGAAGCAAAAGAATAACGTGTGCGCTGTCCCCAATGGCCTGTAAAAACTTAGAAAAGCTATGCGAAACGACACCACACCTACGAAACTACCTGCGCTCCATTTCCTAACATAAAACGATGTTGTCGCTTTAAAATATGCATGCAAATCTCTCTCATGCCGTTCGTATGGATTGTTCAGTAAAGCAGAACCTAATGGAAAAGAATAAAGTACTTACATCCATAACGTGGTCTGAGTAAGTTCGTGTTTTCTTCATAGTACATCCTGTTTCAGTTACTCCAGTGTAACGTTCTTAAAAGTTGATGAAGGAAATAATTGTTTTCTGTAGATGTAACTGATGGCAGGTTACACAGCCTGTCTTTTCCGGACCCTGCACTATTTTGGGATTGAACTTTATGTTGAAAGTTTGTACGCTTACAGCTACACGCTCCCGAGCCCTCTGCACCTTCTCCTCTCTCATTCACAAACCCCTTCTTCCCTTCTGTACGCACCTTTGCTTCGCTCTTGTCACAGAGCTGAGCATACCAATCGTTTCCTCTCCCTGCCCCGTTAGCTATTGCACGTTTTGCTCTGTTACCACAAAAGAGAATACCCCCTAGCAACCCCTGGTGGTACATTTAAAAATACTTCTGTATATTTTATCTGCCGAGGGCCTGGCACACAAAGGCGGGAACCACTACTCCACGTGACAGCACATGGTTAAATATTATACATCATGCGGTTAGCAGAAAGGAGCGGAAAGCAGGCTTGTTCTGTGTTTTAAGAAACGGGTGTTTCGAGAGACGCATGCGTTGACACATGTTTTTGTTTTGAAAAGGCATGACAACCTTAATGAAAGGAAATGCATGCAAATAGTGCATGCTGGGTTATGGTTGAGGGGCTGTGAAAGGTTTTAGGCGGATGGAGCATAAGCTATACTTTCCTTTAATCCTCATTTTGATTAAGGTAAAAAAATAAACATTTCATAAAGTTACATATTAAAAACCAAGGTACTCTGTTACAGAGACTGGAATAAACCACTGTACATGTTTGATAATTAGAAAAGCCAGATGAGAATTTGCCCCGAAGTACAAAAATGAAGGTTTCCATGCTGTTTTAAAGGTCTTAAGCAGTTGTCTAGGCTTCTGGTTTTTTTTGCACAAAAACAAAAAATCTGTGTAATATACACTAATTCTGGAATTCCGAGTATAATTGAAAGACTTCTAACTAGGCTCCAAGGTGATTTGTAGGTGACTACTTTTAAAGAAATGAATGTTGATGTGTAATTGTTTAATTAAGTTCTCAATTTTTTAACAAAACCAAGATGACACATATCTCTAAATCAGGATGTCACTTTAATTTGGGCAATAAACTTTGGATTGCATGTGCAATAATTGCCACCAAATGTGCTTCCACCAATTACTGAATTTGTGGGTACTCTCTATAGGTTTTGTTGACATTGTCTATAACTTATCTCACCCTTAGAATCTCCAGTTTAAGCATTCCTGGTTTAAATAAAATATTAAGTTTTAAAATGTGTATGCATCGTTTTGTTATTTTACACAGACACAGCTTGTATTGAATAGTCCAAGAATTTAACATATTATACTGTATCTATTATTTACATTTATCTCACGATCACAAATAGAAATTGCTTGGCTGCTAAGCAAAATAAATATAGACTTTGCTGTCGCAATAGTTTTGGAGGACACAGTAAGCATATGATTCTAGACTTTTAATAGTCTTGGTGAAATCAGTTTCTTACAAAATGTCTCTATTATTATTTGTGAGGGCCATCTGACACCAGGGCCTAACTCAGTATCCAAGACATCTAAACGTCTGTCATCCCCCACTGCCAAGATATTTAAAACAACTCCATCAGTGGGAACAGCCCTGCTAACTGTGTTTTGGATCCATCAGCATGTGTTTGTTGCTTGTTGATGTCCTGTTCAAGGTGATAATGTGAAAAGGAGGCCATTCATCATCAAAAACAGCCTGGGTGGCTGCATCAGGGTGTAATCTGAAAGCACAATAGCGCCAGGCTACACACTATCACCACACCCTTGAGCATCTGTGCTGTTGTGAATGGGAGAGGCTGGCATCTATATCTCCCATCCCTTAAAGAAGCACTTGCTTTGTCTATCAGGTGATACGCATTTAATGACAAAAGGTCAGCAGATACTTAATCCTTGTCTCTTGGAGCTTGACACAGATCATGAAGCCAGATTCAGTGTATTCATGTAACAGTTGGACATGATTAAATGGATCTGGAAACTATGTGTAAAAGACGCATGTACTGTGGCCTTATTACTGGATATTTGTTTAGCTGTGTATCAATGCATGCAGCACAGGAGCTCTTGTCTTAAAGACCTTTGTATACATCCTTATATTGAAATGCACCACTTTCCCTCACACATGTAACTGCACTTTATCAGTTAGCTTTATCTTCTAAAATTATTCTAGATTCTAGACAGTGCATCAAGACAATATACAAACAAACAGTAGACAATGTACAAGTAAACAAGTAAACAGTTAGAATGTAAATGCAATACATACATACAGTACATACACCGCAGATGTGCAATAAAATAAAATTGTAATGAAGTAGATGGTGTAGGTGTAGTCCGAGGGGCATGGCCAAATGTGTTCGCCAATCACATTGCTTGTGGGTAGAAGCTATTGAAGAATCTGGTGGTACAGTAAGAGTCCCTATGCTTTTGTATCTCTTGCCTGAGGGCAGTGGGGTGAAGAGCTCATGCCTGGGGTGGTGACTGTCCTCTGTAATGGCCAAAATTCTACTACGGCAGCGGTCCTCAATGATGCGGTTGTTTCTGTGTCTTGCTGTGCAGTTGTGAGTGAATAGGAAGTACAACCTTGGACTCAGGCAGCAGGCATGTGGGGTGCCAGTGCTCAGGTGAATGGTGTTGATGTTTTATTACCTATCCGCACCACCTGTGGTCTCTGGATTAGGAAGTCTAGCAGCCAGTTGCAGACAGAGTTGCATAGTCCTAGTTCCCTGAGCTTTGTCACCAGTTGGCTGGGTATGATTGGATTGAATGCTGAAATTCTTAACGTTCAGGTGTTCCAAGGCTGTATGTAGAGCTAGAGAGACAGCATCATTCACTGATTTGCTGTTCTGCTGTGTACAGTACATAACTTGCTGTATCAGTAGAAGGTGTAGCTTGGAGTGGGAATCTGTCCTCTATCTCAACAGTGAGAAAGAATATTTCTCCTGAAACAGAACCATGTTTTTTTTTTTAACTGAGCTCTAAAATTTGAAACAGCACAAGGACCTTACCAACTATGCCAAGAAATATGGGCAGGAGTGATGTCATTCATTCTGACATTTATGTTGAAAATAACTCACTTTTCCATTATGAGGTTTTTAACAGATTAGGGATAAATGGATTTCCCTTCATTATTTTGAATGATGGTAGTGTTGTTGGCTGTAATTTAAATGCTTTTTAATGGACTGTACTGTAGTTTTCCTATTCCAGTAAAAAAAGGACAAAATATCACAGCTCTGCTTCCTGTTAATATGAAAAATGTATGGTGGGCATAGATAGAATTGTTTTATTTTCTTGCTATTTTGTCTGATTCATCTTTAGAACTATAAATAACTTTGCTTCACTATTGTACTGCTAAATCTAATTTTAGCTGTCTTAAAATATCTCTATAAAACAAGCAAGCAAAAACATTTACTATAGGTATTTCTGAAGCTTTTTTATCCTCCATGAAATTTGTATATAAAAAAAATTGTTATTCTTTTTATTTTCAGGAAGAGCCAAGATCTCAGAACACTGCAGTCATGCTTAAACATCCACCCACAATTTGAAAATCTTTTATTCTTTCCGGTCCTTGTAAAAGCTTATCAAGATGAATTTTAAAGATGTAAAATGATTTTATATTACACTTTCAATCAGCATGTTTGAGTGGAAAGATTTAATGTAATTTTATTCTTGAGTTTGGAGGGACTTCATCATCCATTTTGATCCATTAGCATTAAAGGGTAAAGGTACCATTTATTTTTCAGACCTGTGCATTCTTTAAATTCAGCTTTATTACAGGTACTGTGCCTTATAAAGTTAATCAGCCTTTTCTAATGATGTCCCATTTTGTTGAATTACAACTGATGTCTATATATTTTCAAGTGAATATTTTTATTTGAAATCTGTACGCTTAAACTGAACACTTTAATGGGCCAAAGAAGTAAAATGTCTCTAAAAACATCACCGCTCAAAGGGATATTCATTTATATCTTTGAGACTCATTTATACCATAGTTTTGTCATATTAATGTTGTGCTCAAATTCACATTTGCCATAGCTAAGTGGTGAATACTTGTACAATTAGTATTTTCTCTTTTTTTATTATTTTTGAAAGTATTCAGTTTGAACATTCAAGCTTGAATTTCTGGTTTCATTGCGTTTCTGGTTTAAGAAATTAATTCATTTTCTGTATTTCACTTGATCACTACAAAGTTTACCGTGAAATATTTTATTGGTTACAATCTTAATCTTTTTCTTTAATAATGATAATCATACACTAAGAACAGGTGAAGGTTTATTCCATGCTGAAAGGA
This sequence comes from Atractosteus spatula, assembly GCF_055471065.1. Lineage (NCBI taxonomy): Eukaryota > Metazoa > Chordata > Actinopteri > Semionotiformes > Lepisosteidae > Atractosteus > Atractosteus spatula. The sequence continues at coordinate 31,352,514 of NC_142708.1, read as the reverse complement.
AAAGAAAAGAAACAGATTTCAGCTGTGGAGCCTTCATCGGGTGTGAAGAACTACTAATCAAACTTAACCTTACACTAGTTCTTTGTTTTACAGTATAAGCAGTGATCTTCAGTGAATGAACATTCCAAAGTTCTACCTATTATGGAAGCAAGAAAATAATATAGAGTGGGTGTGTGGAACTTCTTGTCAAATTTACACATGGAGGGTGTTACTCAGGATGAAAGTGTTTGGGGTCTGCTCTGTGGTTTTTATGAATGTAAAAATGTGGAGGAGGATAGTATTTTGAGTTTCCCTTACACTAAACTCTGTGTGCTCCAATCAAGAACATAAAGAAGAAAAAAGAGACTCACCTACAGATGCTTCTGAGGTAATTCATCTGCTAACTGTACTATGTGATTAAATGCACCACTAGGTGGGGATATTGGGATACAAAATGTTAAAAGAACTGCCTGTCTTAAATTTCCTAAAGGAGAAAGTGAACAGAACAGTTTACCTACAACTGTAGGCAGTAGAGACAAAACACAAGTGACTCTGAAGTGACATTAACAATTTCAGTGTCAGTCTATAATATTCGAGCGAGAACATGTGCAATCATAAGATATTTGTTTCTCATTAATAAATTTGTTGTTTCCCTTAAACACTGACTAATAAAGAGTTGTATTCCTTGCAGCCTTTGCGAAGTAGAAATTATCCCTCTGTCCACCTAAAAATCACCCACCTTTAGACTAAATAAGTTCACTATTAACATGTCAACATTCCTTGAGATTCCAAATTGTTGCTAGCAGCCATATCACCCTGCAGCTCACAACTGGCAACCCACTGAAGCTAAGCAGGTGTGAGCCTGGCCAGTACCTGGATGGGAGACCTTCTAGGAAAAACTAAGGTTGCTGCTGGAAGAGGTGTTAGTGGGGCCAGCAGGGGATGCTCACCCTGTGGTCCATGTGGGTCCTAATGCCCCAGTATAGTGACAGGGACTTGGGTGCTGTCCTTCGGATGAGACGTAAAACCGAAGTCCTGACTCTCTGTGGTCATTAAAAATCCCGGGGTGTTTCTTGAAAAGAGTATTGGCCCTTACCAATCATGGCATCCTAATCATTCCCCTCTGTGAATTGGCTACATTACTCTGCTCTTCTCCCCACTGATAGCTGATGTGTGGTGAGCGTTCTGGCGCACTATGGCTGCCATCACATCATCCAGGTGGATGCTGCACATTGGTGGTGGTGGAGGGGAGTCCCCATTACCTGTAAAGCACTTTGAGTGGAGTGTCCAGAAAAGCACTATATAAGTGTAAGCAATTATTATTAAAATATTAAATTGTATGTTGATGTACACAATATACCTTAAAAACTCCAATCAAAGCCTTCCTAAGACTAAAAGCTTTTGTGTGGATGTATAATAAATAAATGGTTAATAAACTTTATTTTATATAGCACCTTTAAGGGTGGTTTCTCAAAGTGCTTTACAGAATCACAACAACAAAAAATACATAAAATATACACAGTGAAAATACACAGTGAGTGGAGACAGTAGATCGGGATACTGAATACAGAAGGAGCAGAGGTGTAAATAACAGAACCAGCTACAGGTATGTACTGTAAAGGCCCTTCTAAAGAAGAAGGTTTTAGGTTTAGATTTGAAAGAGGTTAGGGAAGGTGACTCTGTGATATCCTTAGGGAGAGAGTTCCAGAGCTTTGGGGCAAACAGGAGAAGGCCCTGTTACCCATAGAGTGTAGACGGACTTGGCTGGACAGATGGGAGACCAGAATTATAAGAACAAAGGTTGTGAGGTGGGGAGTAGGACAACAGTAGCTCGGGCAGGTACTGAGGTGGCAAGCCATGCAGAGCCTTATACAGTAGGTGAGCAAGAGGATATTGAAGTTGACACGAAACCTGACAGGAATCCTGTGCAAAGATTCCAGGATAGGAGGGAGAGGAGTAATGTAATCACTTTCACTAGACCTAGTCAAGATGCCGGCTGCCGAATTGCGGACATTATAGAGTTTGTTCAATGTGGATTTAGAAACTCCAGTGAGTAGAGCATTCGGGAGAAGACAAATGTGTTTTTCACCTTTTCAGCACCAGTTAGCATTAACATTGGATGTAGTTTGGTGATATTTCTGAGGTGAAAGCATGGTGTTTTGTTGCATTCAGAATGTCAAGTCTGAATCAAGTATCTCCCCCCATTTTGTTATTGTTGTTTTTACTTTTATCATTACTTTAACATTGTAAACATTGGACAAAAATGGGTTTTACTGCTACAGGATGCTTCCCATTTTATGAATTAAAATAATTTGTCACTATACGTTCAACGCAAAGCAAGAAAGTAGTCAGTGTACTTTAAAACTATCAGTTAAATTATCTTTCTTCTAAGGAATCCCCAAAATATATACTGTAGTTTCCTCACCATACCTCCCCCACCCACCCACAATATAGAACAACACACAGAGTAGTGATATTATTTTATCATGTACAGTACTTCACAGAAACATGAGTATTTTATTCTGTTATTGTGTGATTGTGATTAGAATCTGCTTAGTATTGTCGTGCTTGTAGTGCAGGAAAGCAGCAAGAGGAAGATTTGTTTTTCTAACAGGCAATGATGATCCTTGGTAACTTATCCATAAAACAATTACAAAGATGTGTTGGACAATTTGTGGCATAAGAACATAAATGTATGCCTCATCAAACAGCTTAATTGTATAAGTCAAACAGTAGGCACACCGTATTTATTATATAGAACATAACTCTTTATTTTAATACTTGAGGATGCACAAATGCATCCACCTCTATGTGATTTACAGTACATTGCACCTTCTGCTTTCTTTAGACGTTAGTTGAAGTACAGGTATTTGGCAAATACTTTTATACACACCTTCACGTATTTTATAGATCTGTACCGTACATACAGTCATCCCACGATTGGCATGCCCTTTCACAACGATAGACACAGCTTTTTTTCTGTTTTCTATATTTTTTTAATTCCAACAAAATGGATCAAAATAAATACAGTACATAAGTTAAAGTAAAGCCCACAAACCTGACACCAAGGAGCTTACGAGAATGATACATCCACATGTTGTGAAATCCGTGTATTTCTAAAGAATACAAAATCAAAGGCAAAGTGGAAGAATTCGCTACACACATGCAAGCACACATAATAGCCGAGAGTGTCTTGCACTTCTAGGATACACAGCAGTGTGAAAATGTGCAGGGGCATTGCCGAGACTGATGTCCCACAAAGCAGTCACAAGTTAATAAGAAAAGAAGTGAGATACTTCAGTAAATGAAGCAAATAAATACACAAATTCCAGACTGTAAATAACATAATAGCAATGTGATAACATCTATTGATATATACATTCTGTCCATAAAAAAAGCAAATAATATTCTTTCTAAAAAAATCAAAATCAAAATATACTGCAATACACTTGGTTAAGACATAGGTCTTAAAACAAACCAAAATTATAGCACTACTCTAACCATTGTGATTCAAAGATTAAACACACCTCATTTATTATAGACTTTTATAAACTTTAAAGATATCAGTAACCCACAGAGGTGGTGGCTGCAGTATATGTACCTTTTGTTTAACTCAGTCCTAATTGCAATGTTTTTTTTTCAGTAGGATCCGTTCTAATTGGTGTTTGTTTTCCTTTGATCTTTAAATGGTTGGTGTAGATTTTTACATCACTGAACTACAGTAAAACAGAAATTTAAAAAAACCTTCCAAAAATGCACATTGTTTATTCACGTACTTTGAAGAATCCTGGCAATGGGAGTTTACAGTATACAAGCAAACTGATGGACGTCATGAGGTTGAAGGTTCACACAGTGGTATGGATATTGCACTAGCCACAGTTATACAGTGTAGAAGCAGCAAACACATTGGAGGACAAAGACATTACTGTTGAATTGTATAGGGAGGTACATACTGTATGTTACACAGAAATATCAATAACAGAGACATAAAAACTCGACTTGGATTAGTAGTCATGAAGATGGCTGTCTTTATATAACTGAAGCCATTATGGGAATGGATCAAGTACACAGCATGTTATATTGAGAGAAATTAACATTCAAAATTTGTCAGTCACTCTCTGAGATTCTAGCCACTGTCTTTCCAGTGCCAGATACTGTATATTACATTGTTTTTTTCCTTTCTTGAAAACATTTGCACAAAAAGCTTTAAAGTAAATAATGATTTTCTTATTTTCTTATTTTCTTACTTTTTGGAGTCTATAATTGAAAATAATTATGCAACATGATTATTTATTTTATTTCCAATAATATTTGGATTTTAAAAATGAATGGCTCTTACAGGCAGCAATGAGAGGAAATCATGCCACTCAACACTGAATAATCTATTCTTTTAGAATACAGAAAGTATTCCAACCTACTTCACTTTTTAGTGGCTTAAAATTGCTGTTATTTATGTTATGAAACAATGCGAAATCAGTGTTGTCCACAATTTAAATCAGAATTCTCCTTATATACAGTACATGTAGTAATTAAAACTGATGGAAATTACAGCATTTATTATGAATTAATTCTGTTAATTCATTTTGACTGACTTAAAAAAAACCTGATTTGATAAAACACAAACAATGGTAGCAAAAAAAAACAGAACTATTGGACAAAGGACTGAAGGAGAGGCACAACATTTAAAAAGGCCATTCAGTGCTTTAAAGGATGTGTTTGGAGGAGTAGCATGAACAATTAGTACTGCCACAGAGGAGGCATTTAGTCTATTCACAACAAAATCCAACGAGAACGAAGCCCTTAACATTGAGCTTGGTGAAATACTGTAAAGGAACCATATGAAAACACAATGTTTTTGTGTGATTCAGGTCTCCGTTGACCTCTTTTTCAAAATGCAGAAAATGGGAACTACAGTAATTGTTAAAACTGAAGCTGTAGACAAAGTAGCCATGAATGTTTACTACACTTATTATTACTATTAATATTTTGTATGGCCTTTTATTCATATATCTGAAAAAATGTGCAAAAGGCTTAGATATTCACAACTATAGTGTTTTACAATATACTGAACAGCAATAGCAAGAGATCACTGTAAATGTGATGGGGGAGTCATCATGTATAGTAGCAGCATTACATTCAATGGTATAGTATGTGCTTTAAAAATATATAAAGAGACAGAGAAAGTAACAACTAAAAATACACAACCTTACTGTACATATGGGGAGGTACAGTCTTACAAATTTTGTGACATTACTTTACAAAAACAATAGGTCCAGTACAGGATGTTTCATCTATTAGTCCCGATCATTAAAAAGGCAAAAGCCTTCACTCAGCCCTGGAATAGCAATATATTCCAATGGGAGGGAATTCAGAAACTTTAAGGATACATGCTAGTTCAAGTGTTAAAAATCTAACGGTGCATTTCCTTTTTATTAACAGTCAAACTGTTAATACAGATGTATTTTGAAACCATGTAAAATTCAATTGTAGGTTCACACTAACTCTTAAAAGGGCCTATACTGTAGATATTTCGATTTTGACATTCTAATGATATTGCAATTATTTAGTGATTGGAACCTGAAGAACTGAGTGATGCAGCTCAGTAGAATAGTTCTATGCTCATAATTAACAGCATACGAACTGTTATAATAATAGTTTGTTATAATGTAATAATAGTTTATTATTGGTCAAGTTTCTCCAATAATAATTATTACACCACTCTGTAACAACTAATACAAATGTTTTTAAGTATGTTGAGTTCCTGTACTTTGTTTAGGGTTACAATGCTGATAAAATCAGTTCTAAATAATAGTTATGCAATGTAGACAGGTGGAAATGGTGATCTGTCTGTCTTTGGGTCTTATGCCAAGTGTTTAATCCATGCGAGACCGATGGAAATACTGAAGGGGCTAACTGAAAGATGAATAATGCAACAAGGATGCACCTAGCTTACAATTCCTTGTTTAAGAAAGCTAACATATTCCAAATTCATTCAGCATGTTTACGTTACTGCTGTCTCAGAAGCATACATGTAGAAATAAGGGACTAATAAAATTCCACTTAACGCTGACTGTGAATTGTTCATAAAAGCAAAATAAACAAACCCATGGAAAATTCTAAAATATCTAAGCCTTTTGCACCTCTTAAGTTCCCCACTTAGGCACCTGGAAATGTGCTTTTTCACATGAGGACGTTGGATCTCGTGTCAGGTAGTCGAAGTCCAACAAGTCCACCACAGACCAGCACTGTGGATGCCAGAAGAATGGGGATGGCTTTTGTGATGCCAACTAAGGAGCCAAAGATAAGGTTACCAAGAACTGCAGCTAATTTACACAGTGCATTGCAGAATCCAAAACCTGTTGCCCTGAAACACACAAAGAGAAAAAGAATAGCTCATCAATAAAAAACATCAATTTGCCACTGTTTCTAAATGAAATATGGAATGTCAACAAATCACACCTAAAACTGTACTTATTTGCAATAAAGCAGGGCTTGTGAAATGATCCAGACTAAAGCTATTTCATCATTTTGTTTTCAAAACTCTTTATTACCGGCCTTTCCAGTAATTTATACACTATCATCAGTTCACCACTATCAAAGACACGTGACACATCACTAAAAAGCATTCAACATGTTCTAAAACTTTACTACTCTGTGAGATAGAGATAGTGATGGGCATCCTTTGTGATTAATGACTTATACAACAAGGACAGGAGAAATAGAATGCCTACATAATGTTAAAAAACAAACCGTAACACCTAGACAAAATGAAGTAAACAAACATAATCAACTCAATTGCTAGAGGTGATTATGTATGCCATTACAGGAATGGATTATGACATTATTGGTATTACAGAAACCTGGATAAATAAAGAAGATCAGGTCGAGTACAATGTGAGTAGATACAGTATCAACTAAGAATGCTTAAGGTTGGTAAAAGAGGAGGAATTACGCTGCAATAAGTGAATCACCATCTCAGTTATGGATATTTTACTTAATAAATTGTATATATATACCCCTTTCTCACTGCAAAGCACTATATAAGTAAATTGTGGATATTTGGTTCAGAATACAATATAATGTCACAAATATTAGTGAGTAAAATCATGTAGCTGTGCTGAAACCCTGTAGAGACGCAGGTGTCTATGAGTTCTGTGAAGAGGTTCAACAGCTCCCTGATCAAATCAGAAACGCCTAAGATCAAGGTTTTTAAATACCTATCTAGTTAAAGGTACAATGAAAACATGATTAATGGATCTGTAAATGATTGATTTTAGCATTATATATTAGCTTGACAAGTGACTCTGTGGTTAACTATACAGTACAGTAACACTTTTAAAGTAGAAACTTAACACTTAGACATATTCCATAAGTGGGAGATCCATTGAATTTCAATTTCTGAAGTGATTAGAATATTGATATTGTTAAATGAAAGTTTAATTTTATACTTAAATTCAGTCTTTCATATTCCCATAAATCACTTTTACTCAGACAAAATAAATAAGAAAAAAAATAGGCAGTGATCTGTCAAAATGGTACACTTTACACTTGCAGTCATCTTTACTGTATATCTGTTACCCTTACCTCCTGTCTGTTGGATAGAGTTCCACAGTGATGACATCAAGAGAATTCCAAGCAGAAATAGTAAGGCCATTGTAAAGGCACAGCATTCCTATCATCATTGATTCACTGTTTCCAAACCACAAAAAAAAGCAGCTTATTCCTGACAGAACCATGGACCCACCTGCACAACATAACAGAGACAGACATAGCCTTTACAGACTTTTTGGAGACAACAAACACTTGCATTTATAGACTTTCTGTTCAAATGTCATATTCTTTTACATGGGAGAGAGGTTGCTCAGCTCTCTTTTACCTATTGTATAATTTCTAGGCCTAGAAAAAAATATATTGCAGAGCTCTGCAAACAATCTCTATGCTTCCCACAAGACTGCAACCAGTTGAAGTGCTCATCTTTTCCCGTGATTTTTTTTCTTTTACCTTCATTAAGGAAATCATTAGAGACAAGTGCCCTCATCTAGACATTTATTAATATCGCAATTAGCATAAGACCCTGACTGACCAACTTGACTGCAAGCACAGCTACCAGTAATTTGGTTAATGTTGCACCACAAATAAGAGTAATAAGTAAGTTTCCTTTATCCCCTGTATATTCATGCTTGTGATTTGTATGAAAAATAATATTTAAGAAACATTGTGTCTAACCATGTCTTTGGATTCATGTTGATAAGGATTCTACATTAAACCAAGTAGTGTTTTAGTGTAGTAGTTTAGTTTCACAATTAGTAAAAAGTTTTTTTTTAGTTACAGGAGATGTTTATGTTCTGAGGGCAGCAACATACAGTAAAACACCTTGTTTAGCTAAAATGTGTTTGTGTTTACTTCCAAGACGTAAAGAGAAAGAACTGAACGGAGCACTTAATATTTGGAAGCCTTGTTAGTTCCAAAATAGCCTCCTCCCTTACCTAGCATTGTCAAGCGTCCAATTTTATCCATGAGCAGCGCAGATACTATGTTCCCTGGCAACACAGCCAATGTCCCCAAAAAGTTGACAAAATATACCCAGTAGGCACTGTAGTCGTCATCGAACGTCATCTGACAGCCAGTCTTGTTTTGATGAAATGTGTTGTTTATTGTCTCAGTGTTGATAAACTTGGAGTCATCAATGTCTGATGAGAAATAAAACCTCTGATTAGAGGAGGCACAAACAATTCCGCTTCATATTAAGTGCATGTGCACGTATCCACTGGTAAAACCTTTAGCTTCAGTTCTAAATATGCTCTACTTTTTTAATCTTCAGATTACCCGCAAATTGTTTTCCAAAGCAATATTAAGACAATAATGTGATGCAATTATGCTGTATGACATTTTATTAGTGTTCTGATGCCAGTGGAAAGTGCCTTTTCTCCCTTGAGTTTCACTTTCACTTGCATCATACGTTCTTGGTTTCCCTGTTTTATCTTCCATATATCAGCTGCATTAAGTATGGAATACCTCTAAAAAGCATCTCCCCCTGCTGCAAAGCACACACTCAGCTGTCATACAATAGTATTCCTTTGCTCTGCAAGAACACTTTTTCTCTTTTCACTCTTACACACCTACTGCAAATGTGACTTTGGAACACTGTGCTCTAGGTTAGACCAAAGCAAAAGCTGATGTGAAATGTAACACTATACATTTTCCATAAAGCAAAATAACTACTAAAAACTCAGCTTGTAGAGATTCACTGAACTCAGCAGTATGTGTTTTGCATAATCTATTAAATTCCTTGTACAGCGTCTCTGAAAAGTAAGCCTTCAGGCAAAGGTTGTTCCTTTGAAACACTTCCATTATGACACACTTGCACTTTGCTTTATGCTCATGTTGTGTTACTTTGTTTTTAACTCGGGCTGGAGTCTGAGTCAGCCAAAATCTACAGTGCCCTTCGATTCTGCACTTTCCCAGATGACTTCACTTTGAGCTGTGTGGATTGCAGTTTGTTGATTGTCAGCATGCAGGCTTCCAGAATCCAATCTATACTTTCTTTAAACCCCTCTGGTGCATTGAAACTATTTATCATGTGTCACTTGGTGTGATTGCAGTTCTTCGGTAAGCATAATGGTAAGCAAATGCATTTATGTGAAAGCATTTTCCTTTTTTCTATGTTGATGCAAATATATTTCCAAACTTCTAAAAAAACTTTTAGTTAATCAGCTGTTTTCCTCAAACTGTTAAGCTTAGGAGTACATGGTTACTTAAGTCACTGATTTAATATAAGTTTATGATAGGGGCAATGCCTACTTGTGTACGTGTTATTTTCATGGTACTGTATATTCAGGCTTATGCAGTATGTACTGCATAATTGCATTTCTTTTTTATTTGTCTTCACACCTGCTTAATATTTTTATTGTCTTTCTTTCTTCAGTAAATTATGTTATCACAAATTGCAAGTACCAATAGCTGTAGACCTGAGTATGTACAATAACATCTCCAGTATTAGAGATACTGTAATGCTGATTCTAGTGTTTGCCACCTGAAACTTCACAATGAGCTCTGTACACTGAAGATAAAAACAACACATAAAATCCTCCTGTGACAGAATGTGATAATTTTTAGGAGCTGTCTATTATGGACCATAAATCTAGTATAGTCTTTACCCCATGTAACTTTTCCTATTTTCTGTTTATAGCAAAAGGATCTCATAGGAAGGGACAGGTACTACATGGGCCACTAGATAAGTAAGAGCAACTGTAAGATTTTTTGAGTTAACTGAGCAGAGGTGTTGTCAATGAAGGGCTGTGCTCTCTGTATATAAGGGTGTGGCAAAAATAAAACTTGTTATTTTATATCAAACTGACTAACAAGAAGAAAAGAGAAAGCATTTTTGATGATAATATTGAGCTGAAAAGAAGTTAAAGTTTCTTTTCCTGGGATTAATTTATATGGTGGGGTGGAGAAGTCAAATGCAGGTTATTTAGGATTCAGTTAATGTTTTCACAAATGCTATTTGCTATGGTGTATTGTTGGAAGTTTTTGAAAATCTTTAGTGGTCATGAAAATGTCAAACCTTCATAGTTTGTACTAGCAGAGACATGGACTCTTCCATAAACCAGAGAACAAGCCAAAAAGAGCCCAGATGTGGTGACCAGTGTCCCCAGTTTTTCACATTACCTCTTTCTGTTTATTAATTGAGTTAGTAACTAACATTTGAAAAGTACAATACAGATTTAACACTAGTCTTGTATCATAAATTAACAAAAAATCTTTAAACAAGATTTGGTTTAAAGAACAAATCTTTATCATTTTTCTGATCCCTCACCTGACACACGATGTCCTTTTTAAACAGCATTTTCTGAATCAATTGCCTTTCTTACCAGCAAACTTTGCACCTACGAAACTTTGCACCTCTAAGAAAGAGGTTGGTGTCCTGGCATGGTGAAGGAAGAACAGTACCAATCCAATACCAGGAATGGCTTACCAGTGTTGAAGAAGAAGTTTTCAATAAAAACACAGCTCCTGAAGTAAGTGCCCAGGGAAGTAACATTATCAAAGCTGCAGTTTTGAAAGGTGCAGTTGATGAAAGTAACTGATTTGAATTTCATACTATTAAACCTGTTAAAGAGAAGAGAGGACTTATTTCAGTAGAGGATATGTAATTTGCAAACAGATCTGTACTCATATAATATCATGCACAGTGTTTATGCACATGTGTGTTAAGCACAAACCAACTGGTAACTTGTGATTGATTGGGTAATAATAAATAATAAACCTTATTTTTATGTAGCACCTGTAAAAGTGGCTTCTCAAAGCCACAGTACAAATCTTTAAAGCTTTACAGCACAACAACAAAACAAAAGAAAAATACATAAAACATTTGCAATGAACATACTGTACAAATTGGAGGAGGTAGTAGAAGGTATGGACTAAAGTAGGAGCAAAGGGACACACAGAACCAGTTAAGTAAAACCCCTTCTAAAAAAGGTATTGAGTCCTGATTTGAAACAGCTTAGAAAGGTGACTCTCTGATATCCTTAGGGACAGAATTCCAGAGCTTTGAGATATAGCAGAAGAAGGCCCTGTCTTCTGTCTAGAGTGTAGACGGGCTTGGGAAACAGATAGAAGACCAAAATTTGATGAAGGCTGCGAGGTGGGGAATAGAATGAAAGTAACTCAGACAAGGTCTAAGCTATAAAGACCCTTATAGGTGAGCATGAGGATTTTGAAGTCAACATGAAACCTGAAAGGAAATAAAGCCAGTGCAAGGATTCCAGGATAGCAGCAATGTAATCACCTGTACTAGTCCTGGTCAGGATTCAGGCTCCCAATCCTGAATACTGTAGTTTACTCTATGTTAATTTAGATACCTCAGAGAGTAGAGCATTACAGCAGTCAATTTGGGAAAAGACGGGCTTGGGAAACAGATAGAAGACCAAAATTTGATGAAGGCTGCGAGGTGGGGAATAGAATGAAAGTAACTCAGACAAGGTCTAAGCTATAAAGACCCTTATAGGTGAGCATGAGGATTTTGAAGTCAACATGAAACCTGAAAGGAAATAAAGCCAGTGCAAGGATTCCAGGATAGCAGCAATGTAATCACCTGTACTAGTCCTGGTCAGGATTCAGGCTCCCAATCCTGAATACTGTAGTTTACTCTATGTTAATTTAGATACCTCAGAGAGTAGAGCATTACAGCAGTCAATTTGGGAAAAGACGAAAGTGTTGACCAGGTTTTCAGCAACAGCAACAGTTAGTGGCGTCATGGGATGTTAGGATGTTAACAACAAATGCAATACTAAGAAAAGCAGATGAACGGGATACAATGCAGAACATTAATTTCATTTTACTGATTAAAAACATACATGAAAGAAAATGATCCATTCAGTCAGTGCTTCCAACATTAAGGATTCACATCTTATCTGGCAGTGAGAATTTTCTCTGTACTGCTCAGGAATCAATGCAGATATCATTAACCAATATAAGCGTAAATCCTAAAGGTGTGATTCAAAGTACCATGTACAAAGAACGCTACGATGTGGGCAACACTTTATTGTGTAAAAATACACAATATAGTTTGAATTTATAGTTTCAAACTTTATAATTTGAGTTCTTTTAGAAGAATACAGAGCATTTCTTAATTGAATTCTTAAACCAAAGTTAAGCCAACTGGTTATGCATCCATTTCAGGATCCTTTGTTCAACAAAATTAACAGGGTAAATAGTGCATTGTGCTGGGCTTCCATTGGAACCTTAAAATAAAATGTAACTTTGTAAAAAAATTGAATGTCTTCCCAAATGTTTATGACTGTAATATGTCACATTACTAAATCTACTCCCATGCTGAAAAGTAGATGGACAAGAATTCATTTTAATATTCAGGAAAGATACTCTGTAGCGTGATATTTGGACTGCAAGATTTTTTCAGTCTTCAAAAAAATGTAATACAAAGCCAGGAGCTGCAGAAGAGGAGCATGTAGAGATAACAGTTTCTAATTTCCTGTCCTAGGAGCCGATAAGGTAGACAGTATAAATTACAGGCCACAAAGCCATTCCCTACCTGTCATTGATGAATTCCCCATTAGTGTGGATCTGGTTCTCCAAAGTAAAGTTGAAAGTCGAATTCTCAACCCTCTCTGTGTTAAAGGTTTTAACCTTCAATGCGTACTCATCAGACTGGAGATGTTTGATGACATCAGGAAACCAAACAGACAGGCCATAGTATCTGTTCCCAGACAAACAGAATAACAACAACAGAGGCAATAGGAAATTAAATGTTCAGACTGGCACTGATATCAGACAATTTTCTAGCAAATATTAGTTTCTAGGATTTGTTTTCTTGCTGTGGGCTTGAATAGCTTAATATTTTTATGAAAAAAACAACAATGAATATATAAACACAACTCTATATTAAAAATACATATGTAACCAATTATTTAAAAAATGAAAAATAATTCAGATGGAGAATATGGTGTTATAAGTACTAATACAGAACACAAACACATTTTGTAATTATACTCATATACAGTACCTTAGTCTCTTTAACACGCTCTTCATTACATTATAAGCCTGTTGTGTAACAGTGAATGCATACATAAGCAATCTAAAAGATAAATTTTAATATGTATTTCTCTGTTAAACTGTAGAAACACAAATTACATGTTTTTGATTCATGAAACTGAAACTGTATACAGTTATTATTTTTTATGTTCTGTGAAAGTGATACCATATCTACAATATGTATTAATTTGAACTAAAGTAAAAGCTAAAAAAACATTAAAATCTTTAACAATATACTCATGTATTTTTTTTTAATTGAACCCCAGTTGGAGGTGTTTATTATATATTTATAAAATATATATTAAAGTTAAAGTTTATTATATATAATAAAATATATATTTACACACTAATAATAGTGTCTACTAATTCTGTACATGTATAGTTTTTGTATGCATTATGCAGTACTGTGCAAATGTCTGGGTTATTTCAGAGAACAATAATTGGCTTTTCTATGTACTGACTATGTCATCAACCATCATATGTAACCAATAACAATAATGAACAGGCCTCTATATTATTCAATTATGTGACATTGAATGAATTTGCTTAGTTTTTGCTTGGTGCCATCTTTTGCTTTTCTGGGTGTCTTTATACTCATGTCATCTGAGTCATCTGAGTGACTTTATACTGAGTGTCTTTATAGTGTACACATACTGTGTAAACACACTGGCTGTGTTAGACTGGAAGTAATATTATGAGAACCTTTATTTCAGATATCTTACAAAGATATTCCATATTCCATTCCAGAAGGCTACTACGTTTCTTACATTTATTAAGACTTGGAGTTAATTTCTCAGCATCATTCATATGAAGGCTTTGTGTGGTGGCCATTCAGGCACTTTCAGAATAGCATTTTCTGCATTCATTTTACTTAAATTCCAAACACGTTTGCATTATACATTATCTCAAATTACTGTCCAGGTATTATTGTACATTTGTAGTAGACATTTTGCACTGTATAACACGTTCGTTTATGGAACTATGATTAATGTGTGAATTTCCATTAACAAAAGGAGGTGTAGTGACATGATCACATACTTTTCCATTCATGATGTGAAAACCAAACAATTTCTCCCAGACATTCCCGGAATTTAAAAGACCAAACAATTATGCTGCCAAACTACTTGAGTTTCACCTTGCCATAGTATGGAGGTCATACTTGATTCCATTTATTATTTCCTTTGCCCTGTGTTCGTAAGTTCTTCATTGCCATTGTTCCTGAGATCAGCTTTGTGCTATTCAACAAATTATTTCGGCAAGAAGGAGAAAGGCTTCTGATAATATTTCCAAGGGCAGGACTAGGGAGTTGCAAGTATAAAGACAATCATTGACAATATCCCCGCACTGTATGAACACAAAAGAAGGTTATGAGCGCAGGTGTGTAGTTTACGTGACAACAGGAACTTAATTTGTGCAGATTAACTGCCAGAGTCTTTGGGCCACACATAGAGCAGGTTCAAAGTGACACAAAGTGACACAGTTGCTGGCCGTGCAGCAGTGCAATCTTGCCTGTGCTATTGCTGCACAGGCTTGGCCAGCCATTTTCTTGATGGCTTCATAAATCACTCCCGCAGAGTGGTTTAGGCCAAAACCACAGATCACACCACCTCTTAGGCACAGAGGAATAGAAAAATTACATTGCTTTAAAGAAGAGCAAGAGGAGCTGCTAACTGTGTTTCTACCACTATAGCTACTATACCAGTACCTCTGCAGTAATGATCGTTTCAGAAAAAAATAATTTATACTTGCTGAATTTGTGAATGATCAAAAGAAGCACAATTTTATTTTAACCTTATGCAAAATTAATATGAAATCCTCTTCATGTGACAGACTATTATGTGCAATGATTTGAGTTGTCTGCTTGCACATAGTGGCTTTATAAATATACTGTATAACCTTTAGATATCCCTGTATACCATACATGTGGCATACCCAGGAATATTTTAAAGCAGGGAATTTAACACACTCAGTGAAGTCTATTACTTGGTTAAAGCTGCTGACTGAGAAAGGAACATAGTTATTACAAAATACCAACTACTTCCTTAAGAGAAAGTTGTCTCAATAGATTATATATCCTTGCTTAGGTGCTTACTTTATTTTCTAAACTTGTATAGATGTGTTCTTGTATAACCATATCTGGACTGTGTTTTTAATAATTTCTACATGCAGTGTAGACATGTAACAATTTTATGAATATCTTACAGATATGTGATAGAGCGCTTATTATAATAATACATTATTTCACACCTTTTCACCACAACATATTTCTTTTAATTGATTATTTTGTTGATTAATTGATTCATTTACTTATTTCTCTTAATTAAACTTTTAATTGATGTATCAACATTAATTAACACCCACATATCTAAAAAGCTAAACACCTTCTACTTGGAATGTGTAATCTGAGTGTGCCTGTACAGGATTTGTCCTATGCTCCAGTTTCCTCCCATCTTCCAAAAGTACATTGGCTTGTAAATGATCCCTTTTTCATTCTATGTGCATGTCCTTCAATGGACCTGGGTTTATAGTGTTGTCCTGTCTTTTGTGTGTGCTAAGATGTGTCTTTGGGATAGGTTCCTGTTTGCCATTACCCTTATCTGATAAGAGATGGAGAGAAACAAAGGAACACCAAAAGTTAGATTCTACACACCAGACATTACATGTGTCTGTGGCACAACACACATTCATAAGAGCACACGTTATAGGGGGGTTTGTCTGCATGCAAAATGGGAAAGACGAAATTCATTATGTGCCACAGGCTGATGCTTGAGTAAGAAAAAATAAAATGAATTGAGTCATTCTATGTTAATTCATTTATTTGATTTGTGTAAAATGCTCAAAATGGGTTTTCTATTTATTTTCTATCTAACGACAACATTTGCAAATGATACTTAAAAGCATTACTTGCATTTCCAATTATACCAGGTACTATGAATACAACAACATCTTGTTTTTTACCATAAATGTATCTCCAGGGCCCTATGCTAAGAATACAGCTAAAAATAACACTCACTTGTCATAGATTTGTCATTAACAGTAAGTGTAAGTTAAGTGTAAGTAAGTTTTTTATATACTGTTCATATATAAAATAGCTAAATGAGCAATTGTGAAACAGAATATTTTCACGTGTGCTTTTGATCCTCAGATGAATGCAACCTGATAACTAAGGACAGCTAAGGTAACTAAGGATTTCATCATAGCAACAAGATCCACAAGAAACAGTATGTGTTGAAGATGATCATGCTTTAGTTGTGAGTGTACACTTTCAATTTGGTAGGACTAACAGGACAGCTTTAAACTTTTAATCTTTGTAAGGAGCCTTTGTAACAACAGTAGAATTACAGGTTCTGATAATCTACAGTATGTGGATGTCTGTACGAGTGGTGGATAATGACTATTTATGTGTTGATGTACTGTATTTTGTGTAATGTATGTTATATTTATGTTTAATGTAATGTTTATTTGTACTGTTTGTGTGTTTTTGTAAGTCTTTCTGAGTGTAAAACATACTGTAGCTGCTTGGATGCAAAAAAAAATTCTGAGAAATCAAAGTATTACTGCATCATACTGTGCAGTATAACGAGCAGCACACAAATACAGGACTCCTCTGGGAATTTTTAGCACTGCTTTTTAAACAATCTCATTTACCAAGTACCCTGCCATTTATATTGTTAAACAGAAGAGTGGCAGATCGTTCCAGACAACATGTCAGTGAGGAATAAAGCTTTCTACAAGTTCCTCATTTTCTCTCGCCCAGCCATGATTACACAGACACTTCTGCGTCTCTTCACAAGGATTCCAGGACAGTACAGTACTTCAAAAAGACAACGTACAGTAAGCCACAATTACCCTTAAACTAGTTTCACACCTACCTCCAGCTCTCATTGATCAATTAATTTCTCCATTAATTTACAAATGTTGGCTTTTCACAACTCTCTTGGAGTCTCCCAGATTTTCCTTTGGACACTCCCAGCTATTGTACCCTTTCTTACATTTTCTTTGTTTTGTCCTTCTTCCCAAATTCTTCGCTTCATATCCCTGCTCTCTCTCTCATTCTCCCCCACACCTGAAGAAGGGTCAACTTATGAAATATTGTGTATTTTATTCTTTCTATTTTTCTTTGTGAAATGAACCTCAACTTGTTTCTCACCATTTGGCTTGTCAGTATCTTGTGTTTTTTTGGTAATACTGCATTGTTGTTTACGTCTGACTGATGGACTGAACACAACTCTTTCTCAGTTATTTCCTGTCTTAAGATAGTACCCTGTGTCCTGCAACAATAGTTTTACATACTGTACATAAGTTGAAGAAAAGAATGACTGGTTTATTGTTGAATGTCCTTTTGGTATACAACATACACATTGCACATTACACCATAGTTAGCATAGTAAAAAAATCTTTCTTATGATCTTAATGCTTAAGAGCAAATCACAGACACCATGCTTGAAATGACTATGCAGATGGTCACATTCAAAACCAGATTCAGAGAAGAACATTCAACACACACAATAGGCATCTGCTACAAATTTAATTGCCTGTATTTCATCTCTCCAAGGGATTGTCACTGGGGCAGCAGTTACAGTTTATTAATTTCAGGGAATTTATAAATTGTAGGTCACATTGGAACAGTTTGTAAAGGTCGGTGTTGTGTGATTTATCATTACATATTGTTTGAACTGCTCTGCAGTAAGCCATGGGACTCTTCCAAAGTGTGAATAAAGACTATGAATCCAACCAGCCTGGACCTGTCTGCAACTGAAGCTTTACTTACGTTAGTAAACAGGTAGAATTAACACAGAAACAGGTTTTCAGGACTCTTACAGGGTCATACAGATCCCAAACTACATAACTGCAGAATTTCAATGATATAGGAGTAATTATTCTTTTTTGCAATTCTGTATTACAAATAAATCACACCAAATCTGTGAAAGGGAATAGAAAATGTTAACTTTGATGCACATAGTGTAAAATGAACATAAGATGGAAATGTATCTTTGATAGTAAGGTTTTTAAAATAGTATACAGTATATAAAATGTATTGCTATTGCTTTTTTATAGAGCACCATGACATTGCAGATCAGTAATTATCACAGTCACCTTGGAAGATGGCCTTTAGAATTATACAAGCAATATTAATTTAACAAAATTGTCTAGTGAGCCAGGAGAGCAATATTGTTAGGCACTGATCCAAGCCGGTTTTGCTCCTTATACAAACTGTTCAGACAACTACTTACAATCAGCAGGAACTGGGAAGCTTTCTAATGTACTGTACCTGCACAAGTGATTTTGTAAATCAATGTATCCCAAACACACCGACCTTGTACTCAGCTCCTGAAGCCTTTAAAGAGTTATAGATATATCTGTATCTCAAATGATACAAGTCTTGACTGATACAGTCTTCTTTGACAAACTCAACTAATGTATTAAATGTTGCTCAGATGACCCAAAATCTTTCTACTCACTGCTTATCTCTAAAAGAAGAAAACATCACACAAGCAAGTTGTCACGGACATCCAAAGGGACTAACCGTGGGGAGCAGGAGAGCGGAAAAAGACCCATATGCGTAGCGGCGAGACGGGAAAAAGGCCCGGGCTCATTAGTGCAAAGAGTTCAGGAATGCCGTATAGAAACCAATGCCCTCAGGGAGCGGACGTGGGGCGCCCTGGTGCTAGGCGGGTCTCAGGACATCCGAACGTCAATGCTGAGCGAGGGCAGAGTGCAAGACCCGGAAATATATAGCCCAAGGGAAAGAGAGGGACAGGAAGGACAGCAGACCGGAAACTAGGGACAGGACAGAGAAGGAGCGCCCTCTGGCTGCAGAGGGCGTGACAGTACCCCCCCCTTCATGGGCGGCTCCTGACGCCCATACAAATGAATGAGCTGCCCAGCACTGGGGGGAGGAAAAACCTCATTTAACTGAAAGGAAACCTCCGGGAGTCCACGGCTGAGAGCTACCCCCTCCTCTGGGGTATAAACCTTTATTGGGTGGAGGAAGGGGGGGTAGAGAAGAGCTCCGGAGACTTAAAACAAAAAAGTACACAAGCACAAACACAACAGACAAAAACCTGGGAAAGGCCAGGGAGACAAACCACAAAAAACATATAGGAACCAAAAACAGGTAGGAACCAAAGTTCCAAAACACAGGGAGCAGGGGGGACCAAAAAGGAGGGGAAACCAGGAAGAAGAAAAAAAATCAAAACAAAAGGCAAAAAACAAGAAAAAACAGCAAAAACCCCAGGGAAAAATACCGCAGACTGGGCAATGGGCACGTTCACATTCTAACGCTGATATCGGAGTGGACAACCTGAGGAAAGCCAGACCGTAGTCCGCTCACAGACACAGATGCCCGGAGTGATATCCAGCGAAAAGAATGGAGGAACGGCAGAAAGCTTACCATTCTATCACTGATATCGGAGAGAGCCAGAACAGGAAGAGCCAGGCACGAAAAACCCGCTCCAGACACAGAAGCTCGAGTGATATCCAGTAATAAGAATAGGAAAGCCAGCTCAACATTCAATCACTGATATCGGAGTGATCTACCCGAGGAAAAGCCAGGTGCAGGACCCGCTCACAGGCACGGAAGATCGGAGTGATATCCAGTGATTAGAATAGAGGAACTGAAAAAAAAAACAGCCCAGAAAACAAGAAAAAACTGCGGCAAGACAAAAAGCGCCGCTCGCGGGGTCAGTAAGTGGCTCAGCATTCTGTCACGGACGTCCAAAGGGACTAACCGTGGAGAGCAGGAGAGCGGAAAAAGACCCATATGCGTAGCGGCGAGACGGGAAAAAGGCCCGGGCTCATTAGTGCAAAGAGTTCAGGAATGCCGTATAGAAACCAATGCCCTCAGGGAGTGGACGTGGGGCGCCCTGGTGCTAGGCGGGTCTCAGAACATCCGAACGTCAATGCTGAGCGAGGGCAGAGTGCAAGACCCGGAAATATATAGCCCAAGGGAAAGAGAGGGACCGGAAGGACAGCAGACCGGAAACTAGGGACAGGACAGAGAAGGAGCGCCCTCTGGCTGCAGAGGGCGTGACACAAGTTGGTTGATTATATGACTAGACTCCGTCATTACTAGGAATTTAAATGATTAAATTATGTTAGAAAGCATGGCGATCTCTAGGCAGAGGTTGTTAGTTTAATAGTCACACAGAAACCTGGAATCCTTCCAGTCTGAAAGGGAATTTAGTACTGATCACTAGAATTCAGCACTACAAGCTGAACTACAAAGACTGGGCAGAAACCTTATATATTTTGCTAAAGTGCTGTTTTCAATTGATACATTACTCAAACACTTAATTCAAATAATTACGTGTAAAACTGAACATCAATACGGGTACCAACACTACCATAGAGTATGACAAAAACAAGCTTATTCCATCAGCAAATGAGAGACTTATTCAACCATTTTTGGCAAACCTGATGACACCTGATGAAAAACTGTGTTTTCGGACTTTGACGATAAACTGCACCAGAATGAAAGTGGATCATATGTGTAGCTAATTGCATTATTACCTTCTTCCTGCATGGCATTCAGGGTAAAGCAGGAATTACCAGGGAAATGATAGGTTTTACATGTAAATTCAAAGGGGAACCAACTTCACATTTCACAAGAAATTAAATATCAAATGGAATATGCATATGCGTGTTCTTGGCTGGCTTCTCTGTCATTTTAAAGTTATTGCTGAAAAAATAATTGTGTTAATATTTCTAGGACCAAGCTTCATTTGAAGTAAAAGTGCACCTCAATTAAAATTAACTACTGGATTATTTAGGTCTTTAGGGCACAGTGCCTTCATTTATTCATCAGAAGTGATTTCAATATGTTTAAAAAACACATTATACTATTCATATCTGCATAATAAGCTGTGTCTGTAAAGCACAATCTACTATAAAAAAAAACTTGATAGAAAGCTGAAAAGCCTTAGGGGTAAATGTAACTGAGCATGGTGGTGCACCAAGAAAATATAATGCACTAAAAGCTACGTCTATGCTATAATTTGAAATTAATTGCTACGTGAACTACTATTTTAGAAAGAGGAGAGCTTTTTAAACCTTTATTATTTTCCTAAGAGAACAGGTGACAAATGTATCATACATACAGTATACAGTCTCCTTGATTAATAACATTTAATCAACTTCCTTTATGATTTATTAATAATATATGTGACTTTGGTTGTGGAACAGAATTTGGCACTGCATTAAAGTGATTGGTCTTTGCATCATTTGGTTCTGCTTTTTATTTGATGATGGAACAAATTCTTGCAAAAATAATTTTCTATATGTGTTACAGGCAATGAAAATATTTATGCAGTCAACTAATAACTATGTAGATTTTCTTGTTGGATTTTTTTTTAATACAAGGTCAGGCGCTGTCCTTATTTTATTGGACTTGACGTTAACAGCTTCTAGAACTTGACAAAACAAGAAATGTTTTAGAAATGGAAGAGGTCACTCTAGAAACATTATACATAACTGAAATTAATTTAACAAATCAACGCTTTATTGGATTCAGAGTTGTTCAGTTTGCAAATAAGCTGTGATTATGTTTCATTTGTATGAGAAAAAAATGTTAAAGAGAAATTTTGATTTCATCTATATTAGAAGATGGTAGATGTTGCTCTTCTCAGAAAACATTTTGATCCAATTTGCAAATTTAAGGACAACAAACCAAAGGTAACAACTAATCTTACCCAAAGGAAAGTGTGAACCAGACAATGGCCAGCTTAATGGTGTTGTCTTTCACAGGGTAGTTGAAACACCTCATAAAGGTTAACCATATCTGTCAAGGAAGAAATATGCAGTAAAGTTAGAAGAATATCCAAATTAATAAAGAAATCTTGATTAACAAAAATCTTGAAATGACAAGCAAATCTCAAAAAACATTCAAAACAAGTCAAAACAGCATTGGTGCTGCTAGATTGGCTCTGTGAACTGTTCTGACAATTTAAAGGTAATATTTGATTTTCCACTTCAAACCTTTAGTTGCAAAGTGAAATGTATTACAAAGGCAGGCCTTTTCATTTGTTTTTGTAAAAAGAATTGAAATATCCAGACACAAAAGGAGCTTTTGATTAAGACTATCCAATTATTTACCATTTTATACTTATTTTTAAAAAATGACAGTAAATCATCTTATGCCTACAGCATGCCTCCTCCATTTCAGTTAATGGGAAGTGACACAAATCTCTTTGAGTTTGTAAAATTAGGAGTTTCTGATTCCTAAAACTTGTAGTGAACAGACATTTTATGTCCATTCTTCCTTAGTCTATGTAAGCAGAATCAGAAATAGGCTTCTGTATCCATAAGGAACATTTAAGAAAGAAAATGATTTAAATGTCCAGTACTGTATGTTCTCAAGCTCCAGTTTATATCAGATGAAAACTGCAGTCTTGTTTTGGTGCCAACTGGTAATGTGATGCACAAAAATATTATATTTATCATATAAAATAAGAGTTGTACTTTTTTGGAGTATCCTATCATCCGTATGTAAAGCACTCAAAGTAGTACTATAGTACTCAATGAACTACATGTGGGCCAAAAGCTATTTTAGATGCCTCTCATAATGGTTAGGTTCTCTATTAAAATGATAATGGATAGAAACTGGCTGAAATTCATGTGCTTTTAGACTCACCCCATAGAATTCAGTGCGAATCCTGACCACACACCTCAAAAACCAATTTCCTGTGCCTGACTGGATCTCAATCAGCTCATCAATCTGTTTGGGAGTCTTGATCCTGTTCACCTGTGGATATGCACAGTCTCAGTTTGACTTTCTAGCACTACAATTAAAAAAGAAAAACTTGCAGTTTATCATTACTGGGTCTACTCCTGTGCAGGACAAATTATGGTAAACAAAGCAGCAAAATATATCGTATTCTTTTTCTAGCCACATATTGCAGTATTATTGTTAGTGTAATGATTTCTTTTGAAACTAAAGCACAAGCTTGTTTTTTTTATCTTGCTCTTTATTCCTGACTAAATTAGTATCAGGCAATGATAACGGCAAGGTTAATGGCATCAGATTTCTAACCCAAAATCGTTAGTTTGTTGGTTGTAACATTTGTTTTTTCAGGAGTTTTATTAGAAAATTAAGGATAACTGAAAAGGAAAGTGTGGAAAAGCCACAGAGATACTCATGTACTGTAACAAGAAAAGTGGTGCATTGCAACTATAGACTATATTTTACTTCCCATACAATAAGGTCAGATGATAAAATGGCTAAGTGATCAAGGTTGGAAAAAGGTACTCAATACCTATCCCGTAATCAAACAGGGAAATATGATAAATATGAAATGCTGATGTTGATGGTCACCACAACTCTTTTAGGCTTTTGAGCAACCTCTTTTAAGCTTGTCGTCTTGCAAAAAAGATCTACAGTATCCATACATGATGCTTCAAAAAAAGCTCCATAGGCTTTATTTACAAGTTTCTTTAACCTACAAAGTTTTACACTGAACAATCAACCTCTGAACCTCTCAGACATTCACTGGTTTGCTCAAAATCATCTTCTCTATCACACATTCTAAAAGCTGGCCTTGCCTCCCCAAAGAAACTGTTTTTCAAAAAGGCCTTGTCTATCCCTGAGGCCCATAGACAATGGAGCTGTCTCCGAACTGCCATACCCTCATTTAAAAAGTGAGGCACACTAAAAAGGTAACGGCTGTTAATTTTAGAAAATTAAAAGGCCATCTTGGCAATCAGCCTTTTAGCATCCTGCATGTTGTAGTCATTCTCATTCCTGCTGAGCCAAGAGGAACTGCAATCCTCCCAGAAAAGGTTTTCATGTCAGTTTTCTTGTTTCACCCAGGGTTCCGTCACTGATGTCAGTCAAGATGCTCTTTAAACATTAAATGAAATCTTTAGATCTTTAGATCTGCCCACCTCACATGAAACTCTGTATTAATTAAATTTCCCTTGATTTATCTGCATGCAGTCAGGGAGAAAAATATTAATATTAGCTTTTCTAAAAATATATTATTAATATTAACATTTAATTCAGACCCACACATGACAGCAGACAATCCCTGTTGAAATTAGCTGCAGACAGAAATCTGATTTAGAACCTGACTCACAGTGTGGATTAGGATGTATAATGGGAAAAACATCTAAAATTCTGCTCTGAGAAGTACTCACAGTGAAAACCTTCTCAGGCTGCCCACGTGCTCTCATGTTGGTGTCGTGAATCTGTTTCAGAATCATCCAAGCCTCATCGTGTTTCCCAACCTGTTTAATGAAAGGCAGCAATTATATGGATTAACAATGACTGTGAAGATCATGAACACATACTGCAGGCAATCGCTAGAGACACAGTCAAACAGTGAAAGATATTTCCTATCTGATTTTTTCATTGCTATGTGATGGGGTGACAGGGTGTTTTTTGCCCAGTTCTGCACCAAGTCATCTTGGACAGGCTCCAAGTTACCATGACCCTTATCAGATATAAGCAACTACTGTATCTGTAAATAAACGGATGAGTTGTCCTTTGTCATGTAGATTTGCTTTGAACTTAGTTTAATGACTCCCTTGATAGAAAAGAAAAATAAAATGAAAAGGTTTATTTTACTCTATACAATGCTTATTTACTGTACAGTAAAAATTGGTTATAGACCTTTGCTTTGTACATTTTTGTCTTTTGCATGATGGAATGCAATAATGGACTAAAACAGTAAGTATGTGCAAGGCTGACAATTTTGAAAATGGTGGTCACTGTATAACAAATTATATAATAAAATCACCATATATCTAGGTTAATTGTAATAAATAAAAGGACCACTCATGTACAACACAAGAGTAAACTGCATAAAGTGAAAAAAAGCATTCAGCTTTTTGTTTTGATATTGTGTTACCTCAACCAAGCAAAAATAGTGGCTTACAGCAACACAGACCCATACTGTATACTGTAAGACTAAAGCTGCTCCTATTTACATCTACAGTATGTTAACAGCTCAACCCCTGTCTTTGTAAACTTGCATTTACTGCTGAAAAATCTTCAGCTGCTACAATATATAACTCTCATGCATATTTTACATCATTACCTCAGTGACTTTTTAACTTCCTTATTTTGCACCAGTAATACCACAGAAATGACAATGCCATCACATTGAAAACCTTATTGATAAGACAGATTGCTCTGAATGAGTCTAAACCACATATGATTATCTACTGTACAGGCCAGAACAAAGGCTGCATATAACTAATCTCCCCAGTTAGAATACTAGATTGTGATTTAAAGGTCACATCAATTAATATAATTTAGAAATAAATATTGAATAACGAGACTGAGATACTGTACAGTATATCAAGGTTTACAAGCATAGTCTTTGAGGTGCTAGTGTCTTTAAGAACTTGCTTCACAATTGATTCTTAAGTTTTACTAATACTTTATTTTTTTCTTGCTACTTGCTACTTTTCTGTTTTTGGGACTATTAAATGTGGTTTCCAGTACTGACCATGCTTTTTTTTAGATCTAGTTTAATTGCCAAGAATTTGAAAATGTTTTAACTAGGTAAACAATTCAGTTAAGTCATTATGAATTCAGTACCAGTACTGGGGAGGCCTCTGTTAACTGGTCCACTGAAGAGATGACTTTGTTTGACATGAGTGAATCACGCAAGGAACACCTAGTGGAGTATCTTAATGGAGCCAAAAGAAAAAAAAATAAATGTATGAAAATGAAAGAAAATAGCATACCCTTAGGGTGCTTGCTTAAAAATCTAAATAAACCTAGGTAAATTATAAATGTAAGACACAAAACTGAAAATTAAAGTTTACTGTATATGAATGCATTATACTACTTTAGAATTTCATCATTTAAATGCAGTATTGTCTCTTTAGATGCTAGACAGTCTTTCACTTCACATTATCTAAAGCCTATAATTTAGATTTTACTTTTCTTTTCTTTAATAGCGCATTTAAAAAAACTTTTTGCCAAGATACAAAAGTTTGTAAGCTGGTTAAATTGTATGTTACTTAACTACTCTTGAGTCCTCCACATACAGTATCTAAAGCATTTTGTCTACTGCTTTCATCTTCTCTTGCAGTGGAAATTATTTTGCTTCAGAAAATGTGGCAACAAAAGATAATAATAATAATAAAAAATAATTAATAGGCTTTGTTGTGCCTTCTTGTATTTCTGGACCATTTCATCAGTGTGGAGATGTGTTCTTCTGAAATGAGTAAAATAATCTAATCTTACAGTACATGCACTTACGAGCATATCTCTGGCATCAGCTTCAAAGCACCAGTGGAAGGGTATCTCATCTAAAAAGTCCTGGATTTAGGAACACAAAGTTCCATTGTTTTCTGCTTGTTCTTACTCTTCAATATTAAATGTCTCCTTACCTCCAGAAAGAATCTGGGACTTTCGGGCATGAAGGTGAGAGCCACTACTGCAGAAACACAGGGCAGGGCGCACACCACCACGAATACCCTCCAGCTGTGAAACTGGTATGCCGAGCCCATGCTGAAACTCCAGCCTGCAAAATGTGATGCAAAGATCTGAAACACCTGATAAGTCAAATGACAATAACATTTGCACACATCCACTCAAAGCCTAAAAACTACCATGCTCCCTCCCACGCTCCTCAGTGTTTCCTGGGGGTGATTTGATCACGTCGTGTTCAATTGGAAGACACAAGATGCACTAAAAGAATTCATAAAAGTTTTTTTTTCAATGCTTTCACAGTAATTACAGTCACTGGCAGTGTGGATATGGCTGGAAACCATGATGAGCAGTTTTATTTACCTAAAGCTTTGGGCAAACCACATTACCAATCCTGTTGCAAATGAAGTGTGATTTTATGAGATTTTTCTCCATAGTGATTAATGTGTGAATATTATTTTTTATTAAAAAAATTGTAGATTATATTCTGTGAGTGGGGGTGTTACAGTATATAAAAGAATGGCTTTGTGTAGAGGATAAGCTTTTTGGTCTTAGTTGTCACAGATTCAAACCTATGTCACTACCAATGCTGAGTGCAGGGTAGGAATTGTCAACCAGCTCTTTCAGCGCTCGGTCTCCCAGCGCCCTGTGATTAGGGCTGTCTGTGAGAAATGTGCATCCCCTCCAATCAGCACTGAACCTTCTCTTCAGAGCTCTGTTGCCCCTGAAGTGTTAAAGACAAGCAGCTCAAACACGGGGGGCTTCGGGAGCATAAACTCTTGTTTTCTCGAGCCTGAGGTTGCGTAGTTGTGTAGCCATGATCGAAGGTTGAGTGGGTGAAACAAAAAATAAGTAGTGACTCTTAATTTCAAAGGTAGAATGCCATTCATTAAAAAACAAAAATCCTGGTCTAGACTTTCCCAGGAGCCATTTTTGACCAGCTATTGCACTTGTCTATGATTTCAGTTTGTCATGCCCACTTCCAGTACCATCTTTCTGTTATGACACACATCTGACCTGAAAGAACAGAAAGCACATAACCTGCATCATGTACATTACTGTACCACACTGTCTACCAGCAAGTGACTGGATACTCTGGAGCTCTGAGATCATTTTGATTTCCACCTTAAGAAGAACATTGGGCGGATAACTCTCATGTCAGAGGCCCAGCACAAATTAAGGTACCCACAACCAAAATGTGATTGGTAAGACACACAATTAAAGTTTTAATCAGTATTCCTGATGCTATTTAAATGGACTGAAAAGGTATTAAACTGAATGAACAGAAACACTGACCAATGTAGAGAATATATACATGGGAGACAATTCAGTTTCAATAGCCAATGGAAAAAAAAGTAGTCAGGTAGAGTTTGATGTTGTTTCCCATGACAGGCGCTAGACTAAATAAGCTGGTTCACAGGACCTTACCAAGCAATGTCCTAAAGAAGGCATTAACATAGCATGATATTCATACAGCCATTTTATTCCAAAACTCAACAACATCCGTTCTCCTGCCACTGAAGCCCTTTATATGCAATATGGCTTAATTATTCCTGTGTGACAATGTGTAATTCTTACCCTTATCTAATTAACTAGTTGCCTAATTTACCTGAAGTGTGCCTATTTACAAATATATTGTAAGAGGCCTAATCTGGCCTCTAGTGGCAGGTCAGCTGAAATAAATATTAAAACATTAAGATCACTTTATTAACTGCATACAATTTCTTGCATTAGGAATTTGTCTTTTCACATACCCCCACTTGCTCTCCATGAGACACACAGACACAGAGAGAAGCTTGGGGTCAGAGCACAGGGTCAGCCATTGTACAGCACCCCTGGAACAGTTGTGGTTAAGGGCCTTGCTCAGGGGCCCAACAGAATAGGTTTCTCTGCCAGCTGTGGGATTCGAACCAGCAACCTTCCAGCCACAGGCACAGATCCTCAGCCACAGAACCACTGCTCTGCCCACTTTTGCGTAACTGACTGGTTTGTCTTATATCTCATTTGAATATTTTGTTTGAAATAAAAATTAAAAGATTTAGCAAAAAGAGGTATGTCATGTACAGTACATGAGATAACTATGACAAAATAAACCATGTGAAAATGTTGTGGATTTTCTCTGACACCTGTCAGATAATTATATCAAGCATTAAACAACATGACTGGAATAAAAACTATTTGAAATTGTACAGAAACTGTTTGAATATTTATTGCACCCTTTTAGCAACAATTGATTTGCGTAGAAGGTGTCATTGATGTTTACTACTGAACATTTTTCAGTTATTTCATTCTTGAAAACTTGGTGGTTATAAGTTGGTGTATTATCTGCAATACCTGTTTACACTTTTATTTGCAATTACTGTATGTTTCACAGCTTAATTTGTAAAAATGTGTAACCACCCTGAGGGCCAAAGAATGGCAATATTCTACTTGTGAACTTCACAAACAGGTAACAACACACCATACAGCAGAATGTTCTCATTGCTGACCTTAAGAAGTCTTTTGGAAATTCTGAAATACTAAATAATTAATTATCATGGTAAACAGTGCCTGTGCAGAAAAGCAATATATCCAGCATTTGTATGCTTTCAAACTAAACTCATATTGCTCAGCTTAATGATCTGATATTTCAGTCAAATACTCTTGTTCACAGAAAACAATTTAAAAAATAGGAGGAAAATCTCTATAAAAATGCCACACAATAATCTTTTTTCCTTTCAAGGTTCTATTAATTTTTCATACACCGAAGCAACGCAGCACTGAGCTTTGGAGCACAGAAAATGTGTTTGGTTTTGTAGACATGAGAAGGGAAAAGTAATATATTTATTCGTTCTTTCAGAGAGTTATCTAACAGCATGTTGCTAAAGAGTGAGCACCTAACAGAATTCATATCAAATATTCATATGGATAAACGAGAACACTTAATTTTTTTTTCTGTAGAACATTACATCAAGCACAGAAGCCTTCAAGCTTTGAGGGAAGACAATTTAATTGAACATGCTTACAAACTATTGCACTCTGGCTTCTTCAAGTTAAACGTCACCTCCAAGCCCTTCCAGTGTAACAGTCCCTCGTCATCAATCTTCCTACTGGCAGCAAGTTTCCCTGGTGTCACAGACCGTTAAAATTTGCACCCAGCTGTGT
Organism: Atractosteus spatula; assembly: GCF_055471065.1. Classification (NCBI taxonomy): domain Eukaryota; kingdom Metazoa; phylum Chordata; class Actinopteri; order Semionotiformes; family Lepisosteidae; genus Atractosteus; species Atractosteus spatula. Next base: position 31,322,456 of record NC_142708.1, on the reverse strand, counting down.
CCCGGGAGCACTTGCTTACAGACCATTGCACAGCACAAAAATCTTATTGCCCTCAGAAACTGCAGAATCCCCCCCTCCTGTTCAATATCACCTTCTCACTCTACTGACTGCTAAAAATGACCCCATGAATCACAGACAAAGCCTGCAATGCTGGGTTTGAAGTGGCTACAAGGAAAGAAGCATGTTTTGGAATAATATGTTTTATTGTTTAAGTTAGGAAGTAATCAACAAGCAGTTGAGGCTTTAACGTTCATATCCAGAAAGGCTTTCAGCTTCAGTTCTCGCTTTTTGGTTAAAGACAATTAACAATTATCACATGTTTTAAAGTCCAATATTATTCTTAAATTTGAACAGAAATGACAGAATGAACCAGTAAGGAATATTTTTATGACCACCAGGGGGTACTGTCTACCTTTGAGGAGCTGTGTGATACTACAACTCAATGCATCACGCTCCTTTTAATTAGACATTCCCTAGTAATTATATCATTAATTTTTCCATCTTATTTTAAAACTATTTGCTGACGCATCCAAATGAACTTTGAGCTAACTATTCCATTAAGAGGCTGTGTTTATTTCAAAATTAATATACATTTCTGAAAAGACTTAAGAAATGTATTCATTTCTTAAATGTCTACTTAAAAGATGTGATTATATTGTATTAAATGTGATTCCAATTTTAAGGAAATATTTGACTTGATGCCCCACCTTCAGTATTGTATTAAAATGACCACTTTAATGGGCTTAAAATACAGACTGGTCTGATATTATTGTAAATGCAACATGAGCAAATCCCTATGTCTTTCAATAAATGTACTGTACTTAATTTAAATGTATTAATTATTAAATTAATTTACATATTTACGAACATGAGATACAGATGAAATTATGAATAAATACTAATTGATATTAAATGTGAAGAAATGCATTTTTAGTTCTCTGAAGATTGTAGGAAGGCTACAGAATTCTTGATTAAAAAATGAATGAAACTAAATGAAGCTGACATTCATTATTTGCACAATAATGTCACAAATTATTTGCTGACTAACTAATCACCTCACCTCACTCTTGTTCCACTGTCCTTGATCTTCCTGTCTGGAAATGATAGACATATTTTTTTCTTTTCCACAGAAACAGAACTACAGTACTTTATATAGCTGAAGTGTTGGCTCATTCTCCTTTTCTTTCCTAATTCACACTGAGCACATTTTGTTTCTATGCGCACAATAGAAATGTAACTGAAAATATAATATAGTTATCCACTGACTAAGCTTGAAGGGGAGACCACTACCCGGAAATGCATTTAATGAACCTAATTAAAAATGCAAAGACCTTCTTAGCCAGGTTGTCCATTAGACTGGTTTTAGTCTGGCTTAAAGTACTTTGAGTCTTCAGGCTAAATGGCATGAAAGGCAATGGATGGTCATTGTCATAAAAAAGAAAGTGTGTTCAGATCAAAGTGCATGAGGTCAGTCTACAATCATCTTCATGAACTTTCACTTTCACCAGGCTCTTTTAGGAATATGATATTTGCCAGCAGCTATACCACCCTGCAACTCACCACTGGCAACCTACTGAAGCTTAGAAAGTGTGAACTTGGTCCGTTCCTGGATAGGACATCTCCTGGGAAAGCCAAGGTTGCTGCTGGAAAATGTATTAGTGGGGGCCAGTAGGGGACACTCATCTTGCAGTCTGTGTGGGTCTCAATGCCCCATTATACTGATGGGGACACTATACTGTAAAAAGGTGCTGTCCTTCATATGAGATATATAACAATGGTCCTGACTCTCCATGGTCAGTTATAATCCCAGGGTGTTTCTTGAAAAGAGTATGAGTGTTACGCCAGTGTCCTGGCTAGATTTCCAATTGGCCTTTACCAATCATGGCCTCCTAGTAATCCCCATCTATGAACTTTCTTCATCACTCTGTTCTGCTCCCTACTGGTAGCTGGTGTGTGGTGAGCGTACTTGTGCACTATGGCTGCAGTCGCATCATCCAGGTGCACATTGGAACTCAATGAAACTCAATATTTTTCTTTATTCACAGATGTTAAAAATAATACACTTTCAATTTAACTGGGAGGAGTAAAATATTTTTTTCTTTTTTTTTCATTTTGAATAAACTTTGCTGGACCAATTTTTGTGCCTGTTTGCTTGAATGCCAAGTTTATTTCAATTTTTTATTCTAACTTGGGATACATTTAGAAAGATCAACATTAAATGGCAAGGGACATTTTGTAAATTGGCTGTTTTTTCACATTCACAATGTTTTTGGGAAAGATTCATTTTTGAAAGCCACATACGGTGTCTTGCAAAAGCATTCATCTCCCTCTGATGTCTCCCATTGTGTCGAACTAGTTGAATAACAAAGGATTTATACACATTTTTTAATCCAAACTTGTTAAAATGAACACTTTTATGGTGCAAAAAACAGCACAAAAAACAGTACATACTTTAAAACATGTATGAAATGCACTTTAAAAATATATGTGCAAATACATTCATAAATATACATACAGTACCTATGTTGAAAAGAGGTGAATACTTTTGCAAGGCAATGCACATACTGTATTAAAATTCTATATATAATATGTACAATATATATAATGTATGTATGAATAGTATGTTTAATCCCTCCCCAATGTTCTCCATTTTGCTGCCTTAGAAATACTTTCGAATGTAGTGCACTTCTGATGGTATAATTAATCATAGAACATCATTCCGTTTTTACCCATCATTAAACAAGAACTGTGTAGCTGCTGCTGTAAATCTTGGGAAAGGATCAATATTGTGCCGTCTCTGTCTAAGACTGAGAGAAGAAAGAAGGTGAACTCTTTTTACCACAGAGATCAGATACAGCCTAAGTGCTTGATTTCTCAAGAACTGAAATTGTGTTCCTGTCACACCCGGATATTTCACTCTTTCATTTAAAAAAAGCTGCATCCTTTAGGAAGGAAATGTCAAGCAAACTACATAGCAAAATACATTTGCTCAGAAAAATAATAGAATCAGTTCCCTTCCCAATGTGAATTTTCTATACCTTCCTTCAATAACTTGCATAATCTATAATGAATAAATAAGATAACATCGTTTGTAACCATTACTGACACATACTAGCTGGGTCACATGGCTTTTTGGCATTTTTAATGGCCTGATGCTGCATATTTATACATATATTCAGGTCTTTCCCCTTCTCTTCTCAGAATACAGGAATAGAGTGTTCTGCACAGTTAACTTGATGACACCCACACTTTCTTGCTCTTTCACCAGGCATAGGACTAAACATTTCATCTCACTCCTTAGCTCCCGGTTTACTTCTTTTTTTATTCTCTTCACTGGGCATTTGACTTTTCCTCCTGACATACTCTATGATTCCCAGTATAGTTAAAATACTGTATTTTAAGAATCCTCACTAAAACTCTCCTTCTCTAAGTCTATGCTTTATCTGTCTCACTCACCACTATCTCTGCTTATTTTTCAAACTTCTTGTGTACTCACAGTCTTCTGTTACCTTTCTCAGTCGGCCTGTTCATCTAAAACTCTTATGGCACAAAGTGTTCATTGTGATCCCTGGTCCAACAAATCACTTAAACTCCCTTAGCAGCACATGTCTTGTAAAACACATTTTCACACACCCACATGTCTACAACATGTGACCTACCCTGGTACAACATTAACTATTTCTTCTCACACTGTTTCATATCTTACTGTGACCTGGCCAGCTATCCAGTCCAATCAGACCTTATCTATACACTCAGTTATTCAAAAGGGTTTGCATTAATTCAGGTGTGTTTAAATTTATAGCTTTCTCATTACTCAACAGCCATCTTAGCTCAAGGCAACACCGCAGCCCAGGTTTTGAGCCAGAATGGTGGCTTCACAATGGACCTCTCCTTCCATTACAGGAAGGTTAAAAAGCAGCATCCTGGGGAGTTACCGAAACCATCTTATGGTACACTAAAGACCTGTCACACGCTCCTCTTGTTAATTCCATCTCCAAATTGTGTACCAACCTCAGTGAAAAGTGGGTGTCATGTTCAGTGATTAGTGTGATGACATCAATGTAAAGTGTGCACTTGGGCAAAGGTATTTTCAAGCCCCTTTGAGAGCCCAAGTCTAAGCATGCAGAAGACAAGCCTGCAAAAACTGAAACCCAAGTCATATATTATATATTATAGTCCATAATAGTCTCATCTTATACTATGAGACCTACTGTATTACACAGGGGTGAAAATATTTTATATTGTTTAATTTAATGTCTAATCACATGTCTGTTTAATCTGCAGTAGCTCTCATCTGCATATTTATTTACAGGTTAATATACAGAATCTCATATCAAGGTCTTGCGCATGGAAAGAAAACAATGGAGACACATAAACATCCCTGGACACAGTGGCAGCTAATTTAAGGGGGTTTCGAATTATTCTCCCCCTTAAACACATCTAAACATGGCAGATAACAATTAAAACAATGAAGAAACTGTGAAAATGCGTTAATTGCAAGGTTACATTCTGTGCCTTTTGCCTTAAATTTCCATCTTAAGTACATGTTGTTTCAATGTGTAAAGAGAAAAGCATCCTGTGACAACCAGAACCTTCACTGACAATGAGGGCTGTCAATGTCTGCTTCTGCAAAACATGATTGATGACTGCACTAAATTGTACAGGTGTGCTGTGGCTGCAGAAATCGGAATCTCCATACTTAAATATAGAACTCTATAAATGATTTACTCCATAGTAACATATGTTGAATAAAATACCACATGTAAACAATAAGGAAAGAAGTTACCCTAGATAAATGTGCTCTTTTGCTGTCTGAGTAAGACTGTTAGAAGAATTCTGCCCATTATTCAATGGTTTTCATCAGACTGAACAGTAACCATCAATGGATATGATCTCTAGATCTGTGGTTGTGTGCGTGTAGGATGCTTGGAAACAACCCCCAAATTAACGTTTAGAAAACACACACATCACAGCCTCCTACACATTCAAAAGCTTCACAGATTAATCCGACAAGAAATCCCTGCGGACGGGAGTATTTGCCTTTTGTTCTCCCACAAAGGTAGCATGCTGGGTTGAGTGACAAATGGAAAATCCAAAGCAGTGTGTGTGTATGTTTTGCGAGTTGGGGTCAAAAGCGATAAAGTAATTGTCTGTTCTAAATCATGAAAAAATCAAATGCCCTTGACACATGACATGCCAATGTCTGTAGTCATAAAACCAAGCAAGCATCTAATGCACAAATAATAAAAGGAAGCCACATATAAACTGCTTCTGAGGCAAAACTGGGAAGAGGGAAAGAATTGCTTCTAATTGCATAAGTCTGTGACAGTTTCTAATCCAATTTTATATTATGAGAGGAGCAGCATATCTCACGTTTTTCTCTATTCGGTATATATTTAGATATTTAACATTTCTTGACTCTTTGTGAAAAATAACAAATTTACAGATTCAAATTCTGTGTAGTTCTAGGTCCATGTCAATTAAGCCAACATTTATGATCTCTGAGAGATTTAGTTTTTTCAACAAATTACAGTCTTGATTTGAGTACTGTATTTAAAATCCTAAATGGTATTCTAAGTCAAAGTCAAAGTCAAACTAAAAAACCTTCAGGATCGACAACAAAACAAAGAACAAGTGACTCAAAAAAGATGTGGCACAGTGGTCAGCACTGCTGTCTTGCAACATTGCGGCCATGGGTTCAGTTACTGGGATGCTATGCCCCCCTGTTCATGGAGTTCGAATGTACTCTTCATGCTCACGAGACATACTGGTTAACTGGTTTCTGGGAAAATTAGCTTTGATGTGAATATGCACCTGCTCATTGCCAAAATAGGCTCTGGCTCCCCGACAACCCTGTATCTGATAAAGTGGTTAGAAAATGGATGGATGGATAACTCCAGAGGAAATGCCTTTATATTAAAAGGGTGAGCCTTTATAACTGAACACAAGAGGTGTATCCGTAAACAAAGGATTATGAGTGTTTGGAACAAGTTGTCCTGCCAAGTCCCTGTCAATGCATTACTAACAACTAAATGAGAAATACAGGCAGAGTGGTCTTGTGTTGTAAGCAGTCTTTCTTTTATTCTTATGTTCTAACTCATTGTATGCTAGAGAGCTTCTGAAATGGTAGAGAGAGTAAAAAATTTTAACCATATTGATTCCAGGCATTAGAAAGATTCTATTTTTTCTATCATTATGACAGCATTGAATCTCACTTCAACTAAATTGGAATATAACTTCTAGGGATCAAGGACTCAGATGATTTATGGCTCATATGATATACAGTACAGTGTGTCAGTAAGATATGATTGATCACAGTCTTGACACCCCTAAAGATATGGCAAATTGCAGCAGGGATCCCTTTGATTTCTAAACTAGAAGAGGCTGGTGTTAGTGGAAAAAGCAATGAAAATAATGTTCCTATCAAGTGCCACAAATATTTCATTTTATAATAATGTATGATCAATTCATTTTCGCCAAAATAATTGATTTTGCTAGATCTGCACTGCCTAACCACACTCTCTTGAGTTATACTTCATATTTGTTCAGGCTACCATTTGCTACAAAACAATACCTTACAAAAACATGGAGGATCTTTGCAATGTACTATAAGGGCCAGTGAGAGATCTTCAGAGATACAGACAAAAACCACTCCTTGAACTAAAAAACATGGTAGAGAAACAGTGGTTTTAAAATACTGGTTTAATGGTTTATGTGTGTGGCACATTTCAAGAAAATGACTCCAACTTTGTCAAATTTGAAAAACCAAACAGAAGCCAATCGTTTGTACGTGGGAGATGTTATGGTGTGTGGGCATCAGTGCGTGTGTGTATCGTGGGTGGGTGCATGTATTTTGTGTGTGTGAGAGAGGGCACATTTGTTTTAGATGAGGGTCCCAATACTGATGACAGTGTGTATGACTATGAGTCAAGGAACCCTGGAGCCACACCACTGGGAAGTGAAGGATATCAGGATTCTTAACACAGACACAAAGACGTGATGCTATAATTGCATTTTCTGTAGGACTGCAGTGGAGAAACCCAGAGGGTTAATGTTTAATGCTTAGCTGATGCCATTGAAAATCTCATTACGAGGATTATGTATGTAATTGGCTAAAGTGTATAACTGACTGAGAAGCAGCCCCAGAGATTTATGTACCTACACAGAGCTGCAGAGTCCTTGGCCAGAACTCAGAGTCAGTTCTGCCAGCACAACCTCAAATTATACAGAGCTTGAAAAAGAAAAAAAAAAGAAAAGACAAGAATGGGAATGAAAACAAGTCTCTGTAATGAATCTGGAGCTGATGGCTAGTCAATAAGGAAAGCAATGCAGCAGAACCAATCATCTCTGAGTGGTGTTACAGAAAAAAAAGTGTTAAAAAACTAGAAGTGATCAATTGACCTCAATTATAAGCTGCAGCTCTTAAAAGCTAAAGGAAGCTAATGCAACCAAAGCAGAGTGCTTTTTTATGACAGTTTGCTCAATAAAGTTTTTTTTTTTAATATTAATACTCTCATATGGGGGATCAATGACTACTAGTGAAAAGCCTTTGTGTAGCTCGCTACTGTATAAATGTCTTTGTGCAAAGGATCAGCGACAGGAATGACAATGTGATAGTAAGTAGGACAATTTTTAAATGCAGTGGGTGAGTTGTAAAATATGGAGTTTTGAGAGGTTTTGCAGTTTCAGTAAACTTTGGCCCATATAGTGTCAATGGAATGAAGGAGCTTTCTTACAAAAAGCAGGATCGTTAGTAAAGATGGAGGAAGACAGTGTGGATTGATCCAGGGAGGTTTTCAAAACACTTTTACAGGGAAAAAAGGTTAACAGTTCATTGCTATTAGCTGTCTGGTACACATACAGTATAAGTCTCACTTGCATATCATTATTTGCATACAGCATGGGTGCAGGTATTTCAATGTACTGCCAGTATGTTTCTGATCACAGTACCAAAGAAACAGAGACATTTTCCAGCCAGCTGAACAATAAAGTGCCTTAAAGTTTCTAGTTTAGGTTATCATTCTTAAAGAGGACAGAATTTCTTTTGAATTTACAAACTGTAACCTGTAACTGTGAAGTTCAATCTAAAATTCTAGAAACATCTTGCTTTTCATGTTTTGTGCTGTGCCTGAGATCTGGCTCTAAAGTAGCAAGACCAATGAAACTCATCACCCTACGGTACCTTCACCACTGTACTGGGGCTCTGTTTGGCACTGTTTGTAGTCGGAGTTTGAGGTAGGTAGTTTCTTTCCTGAAAACCCATTATGTTCTGGTGTTTCAGTGCTCCTTTGCAAATAACACACTATTCATTATTGACAGGATGTTCAATTTTGTAGAGCAAGGAGAAAAACTAATTAGCCTTGATCAAGAGAAATAAAATATGTAGCATAGCTGGCAAACCAGGCTGCTTTTATATCATTTCCATTATGTTATTTCTTTCCTTTATTGATGAGTGCAGCTTATTTGCTTCATACTAAGTGATAAATCACTGTGCTATGTCTCCCTCTCCCTTCTATGCTGCAGTAGTTGTTTTGTCCTTTGAATAACCCCAGTTCAGCCTCACATTAATCATCTAACCTACACCTCACAAACTCCAGTCACTTAGAGAAATTACACGTCATAAGTCATTATGGGTACAGCAAACCAGCTACCCATTTGAGTTTGGAAAGACACACATTGTCTAACTTCCCCTTTTCTCATTTTCTTTTTCCTGTAGTGACCACTGTGAAGGAACGTTTGTTTAATAAAATCCCCAGCAGGAGAAAATTAATCATAAAGTCAAGACTTTTCCCTCATATAAAATAGTGTACGTGTAGTTTAAACTGAGTTTCTATTTTCAATTAGAAACATTAACATTTATATTAATTTTAATCATTCACAAAAATAGTCTTTCTTGTTATTGTCATCCATAATAACACTCTTTTTTAAATTTTGTTTTTCTACCACCCATATTCTTGCTGCTTCATAGTTTCTGTTGCTAAACAAACCTTACAATAAATACAGTGGATTTTATTCATTAATAAATGGCTAATCAATGAAAGAAAAAACAACCTCACTGAGGTCTATTTCCTTTAAATTTACAATGTATGGCATATTATTCTCCCAGATATCTCACTTCAGATATTTCTGTTATAACATTGTATCTTCATTCTCAAAAATTATAGCTCAGGTCATATAGCTATAGGTCAATAATATTTCAGGATTTTTTTTGCCTCTGCTACCTTTAACCTCTAAAAACATGATTCTGTACTGATATCTGGATGAAAAAGCAGTGCTTGAAAATGGGTACTTTGTTTTACATTTTTTTCTTCATGAACCACTTTATCTTTGACTAGGGGAGCATAATTAATCAAATAGAACATTGAAGTGTGAAATGACAGGCATTAGGCAGAAGAATTAATTAATGACTTTTAGTGTAATATTACATGTTTCTACAAAAATATCCTCCAGCTGTTCAAACATATTAGATACAGTATGCATAGAACACAGGGATGACTAATATGGGAATTAGTATACCTTATAATATATAAGTAAATTATTATGATCATTCCACAATGTTAGAAACAGAAACATCTTAAAATACATTTAATCATGCTTTGTGTGTCTTTTGTCAAGGCAGTCAACTAAATACTGCAATTGTTTGTAATTGATTTCAAAGAGATGACCTTTCTCAGATTAGACATAATTGATAACCACTACCTTCAACCTTCAACCACAGACCCCTGTTTAACCCCTATTTGGGAATTAGTGTAATTATAGCTTTAGTGTTTAAATGCGCTTAAGGTCAAAATGATGAATATGTTTAAGGTAGGGAGGTAGATTGTCCAAGCAAATATTCAATGGATTTATGGAAATATTTAAAATTGCGATGACTGTCTATAGATCTCTGGCCATTTCAAAATGCAAGGAAGCAGAACCATCAAACTGCCTTTTTAATTCCATTTTTGCATAAAAAAACAAAGTCAGCAGCATTGGACAGCTGTTTTATCAGATGGAATATCGTTGACTGAAACCAGCACACGTATGCCTTTTGCAGGGAACACTTTTCAATGCCAGTAAGCAGTTGCTTTCCATGTTCGAACAAACACCATTCCAGGTTAGTGTTGGACTTAAAAGCAGCGGTGAATTGTGGGTATGAATATTATCTGTTTTTCTTCTGTTTGTCATAACTCATTATTTATCAGTCACCATCTTCCAAAACTTTACATACACATGCAGGTGAGTAATAAGCTTCTGCATTTAATTCACCTGTTAAAATTGCAACCAGCAACACACTGGAAAAACTGAGCGATCACTTTGTGGAACATATTTACAGTACAAATAGTTCAAATTAATACTACAGCATTTCCACTTGTCTGACACTTCAGGAGCAACGATCAGACTGCTGAAGGCATCACCACCTGTGGAGTGTATCAGTGTTAAGGAACAAATGTTTCCTCGCAAACAAAAGGAAGGAGAACTGATCTTCAAACCTGGGGACTTTGGAAGCATTTGGATTGAAAAATTCATTTTGAATTAATCACAATATTGTGCTCAGAACTTTTACTGAATAAAAACATAATTACAGCACTGTAGTTACATTTCCTAAATATTAGATTTTTAGCTTAACCTCAGAGCAAGCAGATGCTGCTATGAATACCAAGATATATGAATATTAAATAGCTCTGTCTGATAATGCTTAAAAGCAGAAATGTCTAAACACACTGGGGTTAAAAAATCTATATTCATTGTGGGAAATGTGAAAATTAAGTTGCTATAACTATCTGTCTCACTTTGTTCATTTCGCAATCCAAGGAAAAAGGACCATCAAACTATGACTGTACAGTATCAGTTTAGCAATGTTGTAATAAACATAAATGATCAATATGAACAATATTTGACTGATTTGTGGTATTAACTAAGTATTGATTATAATGGTCAGAAATATTTAACAAAATACATGAAACACGATTAATTATATATTTTGGAATTTGAAAGTTGAAAATGAGCACAGCAGAAGATCTTAAAATATTAATAACTACTTGTACATGAAATTCATTTCATTGCTTTGAATACCTGCACTTCCTGCAAAGCAACTATTACAATATCATAATATGAAATAAACTCAAGCAATTCATTTCAGTACATTGGCTCCTTGCAGAATGAAAATTGTTTCCTTGTTTATTCACGATAGCGAAAAAATCATTGTTTCGGCTAAAAAACACTACAAGGTTTCTGATGTTTTGAGAATGTGTCCACATGTGTGAGAAGCTTAGTTCAGAGCCAACAGGACATTTCCAAGTTGAATGGTACTGACTCCATCAGTAGGGAAAGCAAGGGGCTCTTGTGGGTTAATCACTCACCATAATGTGGGATGATGGCCCAGGCCATGGCTGAAGCATAAATTCCCCCAATCATCCAGAACATGCACAGCCAGCTGAGGTGCTCACCCCTCTTCTCCCTGGCCAGGACCTCCGAGAAAAAGGAAAAGACGATGGGCACTGCTCCGCCAATCCTGCAGGGACAGGACACATTGTCAGCTGGGCCAGTGACCATAGAGCCTAGAAAGCATAGAGCCTGGTCATACTGTATAGCATTGTTGTGGCATTATAACATTATTGTTTGATTTACATGCAATAACCTTGGACACAAAATGGACTTTGCTAAACATACTGTATGAAAGTCGATTAATAGCCTGGATTCCAAACAGTTAGCAACTGAGCCTGTAAAAGATATGAACAAGTAAAGGTTTATTCGATGCTGAAAAGAGAAGAAACGAAAAACAACATTTCAGCAGTGGAGCCTTCTTCAGGTGTGAAAGAAGGCTCACACCCGAAGAAGGCTCCACAGCCGAAACATTGTGTTTTCTTTCTTCTTTTTACAGCATGGAATAAACCTTTACTTGTTCCTTTGCAGCCTACGCATGTAGACGCAGCTACCTACCTGAACTAAAGATATGAATACAGCTGGTCTGTAGAAAAGCAATGTTAGCCAAGTACTGCAGTGCAGTCACTCCTCTCGGAATCCATTCGGGGCCAGCACACCAGAGAAATATCTGAACTACTGCAGGAGGACAACTTTTTATGATGCAGAGCACCAACACACAACTTTTGGCTCACTAATTTTACACAATTGCTAAGATGAGTTATGTCTTGGTCCTTAATTATGGAATTGAATATTCGCAGGAAAGTGCTATGGTGTATTGCATGTGCTGATATTATTCTATAGCAATGGAGTCACATCTCCTCAAAGCTGTCAGAAAACACATTTCATTGGTAGGAACAGGAGACAGCTCCAACCAAAATGAAGCAACTAAATTACTTCACTCACACAATTGACCAGAGTGAAAACCATCAGAGGCTAAATATCTTCTAAATTGCCACAAAAAAAAATTGTCTTAAGAAATTACCTAAGTTTGTAACATACAGAGAATGCTGATGATTGGTCATTTCTTCTCTGATATTCTATGCATCAACTAATCAGGATAAAGCAATTGGTTAATGTACAATAAGAATAAACTGCCTTGCTTAGAATCCACCAATGTGTTTTTTGTGATGATTTGTAGAAAATATCTTGTTGAAACTATCAGTCAATTCCAAAGTATGAGAGGAATAGTCAGCATCACAGTTGTTAATACCAATGGAGAAACTCTCAAGTCTTTACTAGGAAAAGGAACAAACACCAGGATTAATACTTACAGTATTCTTAAGAAACACAGTAAATGCAATCAGAAGCAGATCCTTTGCCTGCGGTTCTGTCTAACATTCACAAAGCTGAATATTTACAGTAGGAAAGTGGTTTCACAATCAATGATGCTCACCACAACAATTTCTTGAGTGCACTTAAAGTGTTATTACAAGTACATTTATGATACCTGCTTCATGAGCCACTGAAATACATCAACCACAAGGCTTAACAATAGCTTTTACCCCATGGCAGTACAGATCATTAGCAGCTAACTGCGTAATGCCTCAGAATTCAGCGCACCTCTGCACTCTGCACTTCTTAGTTGGCTACCATGTATCTATTGTTCTGTGTGTTTATTGGACAATTGCGGTATCTGTAATGACTCTAATGAATATCTGAAGTTTAGGACCCTCTAAGAGTACAAAAGTAATATAGATAATGTTAAGTTTTTATTTTAATTTGTGATATTTTTGGCAACCATTAAAATCATCAAAGATGCAAAGAAATTGTGACCACTGAAAATATACATTAGAAAGCCTAAATGAAGAAGTTTGGCAATTTCAAGACTGCCTGTCTTCCCCAGGTGCATACATTTAATATTAGATACTACTGCTTCACTAAGACATTTTGTGTCTCAAAAAATGTTCACATATTTTTAATATGTTTTCAAGAATTTTGTCCTTTTAGTGTATACCTATTTAAAAAATATATCACTGTCTGTAAATGCATGCTTTTCAGTTTATCTTCCTAAACTCATCCTTAAATGAGCTATATGCCCTATTTATAACTCTTCAGGTAAATATCCATCTGTTTTCTAGCCACTTCATATACTATAATTCAGAGTCACAAGGAAGCCAGAGCCTGTCCTGGCAGGCAACGGACACAAGACAGGATACACTTGGGACAAGGATGCCAGTCCATCTCAGGGCAGACACACAGACATACTGTAAATACATATGGTCACTCTCACACCAGGGTCAATTTTCCCAGAAGCCAACTGACCTACAGTTATGTGGCCTCCAATATGTCTCCAGAGGAAACCAGAGCACTAGGCGAAAAGCACCCCAGGTCTGACATTGAACCGCGAGTCCCAGGTCTCCAGGACAACAGTGCTTACCACTAGGCCTCCATGTCATCCCTTCAGATAGCATAAGGTAGTTTATTCCATAAAGATAGTAAATTATTTAATATGGTGAATAGTTAAACTATTGATTAGGGGTAAATGGGAAAAATGTAAAACAGACATAAAATGGTAAAAAAAAAATAAAAATGACTGCAATCTACATACTTATTAGAGTCTACGTACTGTAGATCTGTATTTTATTAGTCACATTGCACTGCAGTGCAGCAGAAAGAACAAAAAATCTGTCTCATGCTTTAGACCATGAAACATATTAATTAGGACATTTATTGAGTTAATTACAGGCTTGCAGGTACTTCAGTGTTCGTTTGCTATTGGAAGAAAGCCAGGAGGTAAAGTGAAATGAGCACTGCAATACAGACTGATCAAGGTAAATTAATGTATCTTCTGTCAGGTGAAGACTGTTATCTAAAGAAGGAGAAGAGGCACTTTGTTTAAAGCTGACATGATAAAAAAATGACTGCAATTTTTCTATTGGTATGGGAACTCTGTCGTCTTAGTCCTTCAATGGGCTATTGCATTTAGCTGATTTAGAATCAGGACAGCCAGTAGTATATTAAATAAATTGACTGGCTTTACCATTTTGGGACTGTGACAAAAATAGGGCCAATAAATTGGTTTTAGTTTAATTTATTTATGCAAAATTGATATTTCCCATAACTAAGCAATGCAAGGATTTTATTTTCTGACAGGACAAATGGAATTTAAGAGATGAGTCCTGGACACTTCCCAACACTTCATAATATGGAAGCATTTTGATTTTATAAGCTGTTAACCCATGACAACCAAACAACAGCAACAATTCCTTTTCATTGAAAGCTTAGCATTTTTGGTGGCACGGTAATGCAGTGGTCAGGATGGCTAACCTGCAGCATTGGGGCCCTGGGTTGAATTCCCAGGATGTTATCTGCGTGGATATGATCTCTCTCTGTTCATGTGGGATTTCTCTGGATACTCCTGTTTCCCCCATAGTCCAAAAACATACTGGTTGGGTAATTAGTTTCTGGTAAAAAAGGTCCTGGTATGAGTACTGTATGTGTGTGTTAATATTGGAGTGTGCCCTTCAATTGACTGGCATCCCATCCAGGCTAATAAATTGACTACTACTTTACTTTGATCAGACCAATTTTGCTACATAATATAAATTGACTACTACTTTACTTTGATCAGATCAATTTTGCTACATAATATATAATAAGTATCATTTACTGAATATGAATGTATTCAGTATATTCAATTATATACGGCCTTATGAACAATATAAGGTTCTTCCAACAGAAAAATAGGAAGATAAGAAAGGTTAGAAACAAGAGAAGTTGCGTGGCCCATTATCTGTATCAGCTCACTGGAAGACTATTGATGACAAAACCTTATGTTCTAGAAAGATTAAGTTAAAGATCCCAGAGGACCAGCTTGTTTGACATGACAGGTTAGGTTATTTATTCTGCTGCATATAATATGTGTAAAAGCATTCATCTTACATCACAGGATAAATTATGTCAGATGATGATGTCTCCGGGGACAGGGTGGAGTTTAGAACTGTATATATTAAATTGTGCTACATGCAAAGTATCCTGGAAATAATGCCACTCGTTACATGGGCAAACCTGAGTGGGCCCTTGGTAGGTTTAAAACTTTTTTTACTGTTTAATCATTCAAAATGATGCTACAAAATGAGATAGCAAAAAGGATATCAATGCTAACTAGGAAACTGAATGATTAACGTGAAAATTTAAAGATGTATGATTTGAGACATGTGACATAAACAGAACGCCATTACATGTGTAACAGCATCAAGTGTTTGTTGCCTTGTCTTGATGCTGTGACTCAATGTGACTTGAGTTAAGACAGGGTACACAGTCCAGATGGGGTCTGGGGGAAAATTGGTCCAAATAGGCCAATCATCAGTTGATGTGCTGTACTACAGGCAAACACTAACAGTATGTGAATAACATATAATGGTGATTTAGAGAACATTAGTGGTGCCTTCATAGGAGATATATATTGTACCATCAGTTTCATTGATTAAACTCTTATTTGAAATGTTCATAAAAGAAGACTATTTATCTACTGTATACAGCAACATCAAAGTCAACAATTTACTGTACCTGCATGATGTGAAAAAACTGAGAAGCTAAACCAGTGTATAAGTGTTTGATAATTGTGCTATTCAATAATAACATCATCACTTTATTAACCCTTTACAATTTCTTGCATTAGGAATTTGTCTTTTCACATACCCCAGCTTGCTCTCCATGAGACAGACTGATAGGGAGAGAGCATGGGGGTAAGAGTGCAGGGTCAACCATTGTACAGCACCCCTAGTGCAGTTGGGGTTAAGGGCCTTGTTCAGGGGCCCAATGGAGTAGGATTCCTCTGTCAGCCGCAGGATTTGAACCAGCAACCTTCCAACCACAGGTGTAGATCCTTAGCCACAGAGTCACCACACCACCCCAATTCACTTATTCACTCACTCTTTCTCACCCTATTATTAATCAAAACAGACACGTGTTTTTGATGATAAGGATTCCAGTATCATTTTTAATATTTGACCACATGGATGTTTATATGTACAGTAGCGCATGACCATCAAGATTACAAATACCATGCCATCTTGTAAAAAGGCATTCAATTAACATGAAAATTGTGAGAACACTGAACCCTGTTCAATCAGTGTACAATCAGAATGTAATGGTCAGCATGTTGAAGTTTTCATAAAAGAAAGAAGCACAAATGAATCCTCATTCTTTTCTAGTTATGTTTTAAGGTAATGCAAAAAACTGCTTCCACCAACTACAAATTGTGTTGACCACCTGAGCTACAAGTACATTTACCTGCTCTGTGAAAACTGATTTTATTGCGTTAATAGCTTACAGTATGTTTAGTTTAAACTGCTGTGAGAATATACAGTAAGTAAGAGAGCAGACAACACACATTTATTAATGTCCCCATGTACACTGCTGGGCAAAGGTCTTTTTGCACTATGGAAACAAACCAATATTATTTTGTTCCTAGAGGATCAAATTGCATTATATTTCAGCTTGTTTCACAGAAACAATTCTTTTATGAGCTTCTACTGAAATTGTATCCACTTTTATTTTATTTTATTTTATTATACATCTGTATTTTAGAAGAAATAATGTTAATGGTGAAGAACAGGTGTCAATATCCCAATTATATTTAATTAATAAATGTGATGGATTAGCTTCTATAATATTTCACATTTGCCTTCATCTATAGTTTGCCTATATTGAGCTTTTTAAATAGTCTGATAATTTTTTTGTTCAGGATTACTACGTATATAACTTAAGCTGTATTACAGTAACAGAATTCAATTTTTATAGTAGTAGAAAACACTAGTGGAGGCTGAGCAAATTGTTTATGCTCATAAAATGCACATATTGTAAGTCCTGATTGTGTTGAAGACTTGTGCACAACTGGATATGTTAATATTCTATATGTTTATACAGACACATTCATCAATTAAGTGTATAAAACCAGGACACCTTTCTGTAACATGGAACACCACACAGCTAGAAATGAAACAGTCTGTTTTAACATTTAATGGTTAAATTACTGAACCATCAAAGCTATCGTGTACATATGTGATAATTTTCACACAAGTACATGATCAATATTTGTTTCCAAAATACAAGATGAAAATATTCATTTAAAAATTACTTGAAAAGAATGATTTTTGCTTTAGACTAAGTGCACTGCTTTGCAAGATGGGAATCAGGCTGATTTGGATAAACATACCAAATTGATTGTACTGGTCAAGGATATTTCAAGATGTATGACCTTTGCCCCCCGCCTGCCCAGCAAGATTGACACGGGAGCTTTTGTATTTTCTTCACTGTGAGCACATCTTTATTCATTCACAGGCAGAGCTTCAGTGGTTAACACAGGCTGCCATCCTAGGGCAGCAGAAATTGATAAGCTGCCAAAAATGGGACATGTTCAGACTGAAAGTATTACTTTCATAAACTGGGCAGTATCCTGTGTCTACCACATTTAGTGGAGAATAAATCAAGGATTATCTGAAGTGGAGAATAAATTAAGGATGATCTGACTCCATACTTCAACACGGATGGCAATGACTTCCTTTGCCAAACCTTACTTCTCTCTGGAAGATTTGCTGGACTCCACTTCTTACAGTATATACTGTACATTTTTGCAATCACCAACAAAAGATGCACCAAATAGAAAGGCAAAAAAAAACAGACCTGGAAATGCCAGAACTGAACAGATATAATAACCTTTTTAATCATCACAGACACATGCTCAAGATATGCTGTAGAGCGAAGAGCATGCAAATGTTTCAGCTTTCCTTTGTGCTGCCAAGTGATTGCATCAGTATAGTTCATATAACCATATTCAGCAGAACCAATGTCAGGCAAGTCCATCGTCTAGTAATTAATCAAGGCATTCAATGAAATAGCACAGCTACAAATATACAGTACAAAGTACATGAGACAATTATGGAATCATAAAACTAGACATATATAACAAGGATAAATTTCTATTAGTAGTTGACTTCACAGACGAATACACAGTTAAATCTCTATGTAAACAGTTTATATTGCATTATAAGAATGCATCCATCATCAATTTTGGCCACTAACAGTATAGTGCATGATAATAGTACAAAACTACGAAGGTAAGACAAGTCAATGTTTCCTTGTAACTTTTGTATTTCCAAAGAATATGTAATGAGGTAAACACAAGCAGGATTAGTCTTCATAGTTTTTATGAAAGGATTTATATTTGAATGCATTTCCTTTGGGTCTCATTTAGGCAGCCTCTAGGATGTACTGTATTTTGTTTAGTATATACTGTATACCGGTAATTTGTTAGCTCCTAATTCAAAATAATCATATTATGTACAAATATGTTTCACTCCAGGGATCTGAGTGAGCAGTAGTCCTTTTTTAAAGACATGACATGATAGCTTGCAGCAAGTAAAAAAAAGCTATTTGTACTGTATCAGTAGGTCTAATAGAATGGTTATTATGTTTCTCACTTTGATACTATGTAACCCTAGAGTCTAAAAATGGACCTAGCCCATCATGAGCAAACACAGTTTGTGTAATTAAACATTGTTTTCATATAGCAATTAATTTTTTGTAAGAATACAAATCCCAAAACATTAATGGGAAGATTATAAGTATCACCAATTTTGATTAATGACTCATTATGTTAAACTGATGCTAAACCTTTATTATGGGGAAATGTAAATAATGACCTCTAGTACAACCAAAAGCATATAGTGCCCTTCTAACTTTAAGTTAAATGAACAAGAACATCCACAGTATCCTTAAGATAAGAAGTCAAATTTTTCACTAATGGTGTTAAATTCATATCTATATAAACAGAGAATTGTTCCATTAAAGAGCTGTCTGTAAGACTGTAATAAGACTTCCTGGTGGATCTACTAATATTTCTTGTACATTGGGCACAACATTCAATATGGATTTAGGTTATTCAAGTATTTATGTCCAATCTCTGAATGACAACCAGTTCAAACTGTAGAGAAATAATTTCTGACTTAAGGTTAGGAAAAGAATCACCTTGTAGTTTTGTATAAAGCATAGGATCGAATAATGTTTTAGTCATTAAGAGCACAGTCACCATCTTTATTCACTGGCTAGAAAATAATGCATGTATTGTTTGTAATGGATTTAAAGGCATCCCGTTCATTATTACTGTAACGGTAGTGTTTATGGCTTTTTGATGTCTCAATCAAGTTGTCAATATCTCTTCCTGTGCAAAAGGCATCAATAGGTGCATTATGAAGCTGAAGCCAAGACCTACTCTTGGTATTGTCAGAACTTTGTCCTCCTTTGTGCAAAACATAGCTACATTCTTCACATTAGCTCCATCTTGACTTAAGTAGCAAGTTCCTTGTGGTTTTATGCCCTTGCCACTCCCAGCTCATCCCCTGCCTCAGGATCAAACCCGAGTCTCTGGCATCACTCAATTGGGATATTGCCAGCTGAGCTAATAAGGCCTTGGCGGCCAACATCCCTGTTCTGTGCAGGGGAGTAGAGGGCGATGCCATCACCACGCTGTAACTGGCTAGTACAAACTGTACAGTATGTCAGCCGTTCGTTACAGTATAGCACCAAATTACTTATATTAGACTGATAATAGAACTTAAACTGTTCCATTTTCTTTACTTTGTCAACCCTAAAGTACAGATTGTAATGTACTTAATGTAACAATTAATATAACTAGCCTTAGGAGAAAGCATGAATAACATTTATTACAGCAAATTAATACAATTATGGAAGAATGAATGCACTATGATGTAGAGTGGAAAACTTCTATTTTTTTGTTCCTCATTGTAGTTTGGAAATACAAAGTTTCCAACAGCTTTAATTGTAATAGTCATTTATTTTTTTTCAGTGAACAGCTAAGGTAAAAAAAAAAGAAAGATAATCTACAAGTGTATAAAGTGTCATGCCCTGTCTTCTGCTGAAAATCCGTGCAAATGATAATTTCAACAATTACACTGACAGACATTACAGGGTGTCCAGATGGGCAGAGAAGAGAAAAAACTTAAATTGACAGTTACAAAATAATATAAGAATATGTACTGTATGAGTTGGACCTATGAAACTGAGAGGGTTCTTGTTTTAAATTTAAGTATATTTTGTTTGGTAAAGCATTACCTTTTTCAGACAGCTACTATCTTTTAGATTGCCTTATTTGTATAATCCTTTCTTTATGGAGTGCTTTAGAATGCTTTGCTTGCTTTAAGGAGTTTCATTTCTAACATGGTTCCTACTTTTCTGAATGAGGAATTGCATTATGCTAATGAGGCTGGATTTGCTTTGTTTACTGTATGTACAGTGCATATTGAAGAAAGATTGAAGACTTTTAAAAAGTGTCCAAGAATTACTTTCTGTCCTTGACAGTTGCTACGAACTCTCTTAATTGCCCTCATGCTATCACTGCCATAAGTCAGAGGGTTGGCAGGTCCTGTTTTGGCAAGCAAAAACCATTTAGAAGCAAGGACAAGAACAGTCAAATGAATTAAATTAATATTGAAATGCAGTGACGCACATTTACTTAGCTATGCAGACTTTTTTTATTTCCCATTTTAGCTATGGTCTTGTGCCAGACAGCAAAAATAGGCACTGCTTGTTCCTTAACCTCAAATAAATGACAGGCAGTAACTGGGGAAAAGTTATGAAGGCAAAGGAAATTTGCACTGAAAGCAATTCTTGACTTATTGTAAGACTGAGGCCACTCTAGCAGTCTTTTTAAGTAGTTCCTCTCAGAAACTAAGAACCACACATCATCCAAAAACATAATTTCTAATGCTTGTCGTTTATTATTTTAAATTATTCTCCTTTTTGAATTTAATTTCTTTCTTTTTTTTAGCTTCAGAACCGCAAGTATTTGGATTTGACTAGCCCAAGACCGGATTAGGCCTGTGCACAAATCAAGAACCATCTCTTCAAGTGAGCTACTGTATAATGCTGAGCAAATATAAATATTCTGAATTTGAGGTAAGTAACAACAATTTCTATCGTGTGAGTGCTGAAAGCTTGTATAATAACATCTTATACATACTGTAATATGGCCAATGCATGTTAAAACAGAGTTTCAAAACAAATAAAATGAAAATATTAATAGTGGTATCATTGCAGAATTCCTCACAAGTCAATAATATTTACACCTTGTAATTCCTTGTGCAGGAAACAATATCTTGTCTTGTTTTTGTTTGTTTACAATATTCTCCTCTGTCTTAAGCTAAAGTTCAAATTTTTCTAATTATCGAAGAAGTCCACACATTACAAATAGCATTGGAATAATTATTCATTGCTGTTTGTACAGCACTTCATTCATTCTCCCATGACAACACTCAAGTACAAAGTATCTTGGGGCAAAAGGTGATAGGCAAAAACACTTACCCAAATCCTGAAATTGAGCGACAGAGGAGGAAAAATCCGTAGCCCTGAACGAAGGAGGAAAGGAAAGCGAAGAATCCATTGACAGACATACAGATTAGAAGTGACTGCCTCCGGCCCACTTTGTCAGCCAGGCCGCCCCAGAAGAATGCCCCTACCATCATTCCCAAGTACACGATGCTACCTGCAGAGACAGAAAAGGGACAACATTTCTATTGGGAAACCAACCAATTCACTACAGCTATGATATTATCTTTGAAAGATCCCATATTTTCATTAGACAGAATAATTCAAAGAAAATTCTAAAGGTAGCTGGAAACATTTTTGGACATTTTGGGTTGTTCAGTAGCTCAGAATTACAACCTCCAAAGAAACTTTTAGAAACACATTTAATCGAGGACTGTGACTTAGATAAGCTGTTTTGACACTAACATGAATAACATAAAAAATAAGAATATTCAGTTCCATGGCAAATTAAAAATTAGTGGTGGATCCATAATCAACACAAGGTAAAGGCTACTTCTCCTTTTAACACCAAGTTTTGCTTACTTCCATTCTGAAACCATTGTAAGGCAGGTGTCTTCCCACTGTATATTCTCAGAGAGGGATCCCTATCTGAACATATGTAATGGAAAGATATCTTCACATGCCTCAAAAAAGGAAAACTAAGCTGTATCTTATTTGATCTTGGAATCATGGTATAATGAAGCTGTCATATTTGGACAGGTTGAGGGAGATAAATCTTTTTAGTCTGGAACAGAGGAGATTAACAGAAAATACTAATGAGTTTAAACCTCGAGGACTATTTCACAGACAGCAGTGAATCAAGATCGAGAAGACAATATTGGAAACTTAAAGGGTAAATGCAATGCTATTGTTATATTTAAGGGATAGAAAGAATCACTGTTGATGAATGAATTTAAAGCCATAATAAAAGTAAAATGTACTGTACACAGTAACTTATAAAACTTCCAATGTCAAGACCAATGGTTTGCCACAACATTTTGACCATATTCTGTAGTACCTTCACAAAATTCACAATCTTGTACTTAATTCAGAATTCGTACATTTTGCAATACTGTCAATTAATTTTGTTTGTAATTTTAATAATCGGTCTGAGAAATTGAGACTCAATTAACCTTTAAGGGGAATTCATTTTGGGTGGAAACACTTTGTTACACAAATAGTTGTGGGTATCTGGAATAGGCACCCCAGCCAGCTGCTTGAGGCACAAACTCTGGGCACAAATGGCTGGATGTAATTTAAGATTTTCTACTAATCGGGCAACAAGCAAGATTGGCCGAATATCCCGAACTCCTCGTTTCTAGATCTTTCTTATGTTTTTATTATTAATCCAATCTAAAGGATTATTTAATAACTATTTATAATAATATGCAACTTCAGTGAGAGACTTCAAAAGGATGGGATGGTACATTTTTACAAGTACTTGTCAATAACACCTAATATGTCATATGCTACTTTCACATACAATTTAAACAATTTATAATTTAATAATAATAGAAGAATAGGACCATTTTATTCTGTACATTTGCTGTCATGGTACAGGTTTAAATTAACACATTTCCTTAGAAGAGAAATCTGCACTCTTGCTACCCAGATGTGATACTATTATGAAAGGAAAGGAATTAAATGCAATGTTTTCCTGCCTTACTTCTCTGTGACATTAAGATGTTTAATATTTTCTTCCTGCACACTCTACTTTTACTACATTATGTGGAAAACCTATCAATGAGTGCAGTAATCAATGAGTGTACTAATCCAAAATCCCGAGGAATGATTAATTGATTCATCTTCAATTGATCATAACCCCTTTTAATTTATTTTATTAAAAGCTTCAGCCATTCTATAAATGTTTTACAGTAGGTTCAGATATATGTAATAGTTGATTGTCTCTAGCAAATCATTTTCTGTTACATTAATAAGACAGCAAATATTACAAAAAATCTGATTGCAAAATCTGGGATCAAAACAATTACCATGCTACTTTGTCAACTTGTCCCCATAAATATTAACCTTTAGTCCTAATGTAATTCTTTATTGAAATGCAGCATGTTTCATTATATGCATAAGTAATTGTATTTAAAAATATAGAAAATGATAGTATGAGACTATTAGAAGCTGATAAGGTTTTTGGCTGTTACAGTATGTTAAGATATACTTGCTGAGTGCATTCTAAAGCAGACATTGGAGTGAGCAATGACTTTGCACTACAGTTTGAACATGAAACTGGTGATTTAAAAATAAAACTTAAACAATAGAACACCAGCAACACTATAGCTTAGGTTGTAAACTCAGTTGTTTTATTTTTTAAATTCCTCTGGTCTGTCGGTAGGACTTCAAGATTTCTCCTGTAAAAATAATGAGTTTGTTCTTTGTTGTTCCATTTGAATGACAGGAAGCAAGCACATGTGAAAATGTGCTTTCACTGGTTTAAAGGCTTTGCTTTGTGTCAGTGCCATACATTCCACTAATTCTCCTGTTCACTGACCATAAAGAGTTTCCAGATGAAAACTAAGGCTTGTGAAAGGGAAAACTGACCCCACTATGATGCCAAGTCAAAAGGTCAGAAATCCACGACATTACAGAAGAAATTACAGAAAGCTTCTGCCACACCCCTCATTGATGAAACATTATTGTGGAATCTTACATTAAGTGACGGGTGTTTGCAGTCGGAAGTAAACATTATCTTGTTCATGTGTCATTTTAGATACATGCACACTACATGTTCACCTGGAAAGTGAGGCAATCTAAAATATTAATATCCTATGTGTGACTTAGAGAGAGGAAAAGAGGGTTTTGAAAACAGTGGTTTCATCCCACTCATCTGCTAGGAGATCAAAGAGTAACTGTGTGTGCACAGTGGCTGACAGCCAAAGTAGCTCTTAGTGGGATTATGTTATAATACAGGGACACATTTGCTGAAAGAAATGCAGTGTATTAAATCTGTTTATATTGTAGGTAACTGAATGAAATGTTACAGTGGACCAAACTCTTGTGAAAGCAGTTATAATTGTGGAACAAAATGTGATGAATATTGTTTTTTCAAAAGATAAAAGCCACAGTCTCCGAATGACGAAACAGCTTTTGCACTCATTAATATACTGCGTCCTTGTAATGAAACTGGAGGACCATCTAATTCCGGGCTCAGGTTACTAAAGGCAGACTTTTAAAGGAACCCAAATGATAACATGATTAATAAGATGTACAGTATAATTCTTTAACTAGAATAAAATCTGAGTAAAGAACGTACCTGGAACGGCCATTTCTTCGTAATCTTACCTGTATATTAAGTCAGCTATAACGTTTTACTTTAAAAGAATCTAAATTTCCTGTAAAAAAGTGTACATCACTTTAGAATAAAAGCAAATCCAACTAACCTCGAAATACTGCTATAGCTTAAGTAAATATAACAAATTGCCCCCTTGGGGATAATAAAGACTCCCACACTGTACTAAATGCAGTATTTTTTAAACTTTTTAAGCACTTGTGACAAAAACATGAAAGAAAAATAATATTGTAACTAAAAAGGAAATATGATATCTAACTATGTGGATAGAGATGGGAAACCACATGTTACAGCTGTTTCATTTTTTTAATGAGTTAGAAATGTTTTAGGAAAAATACAGTACATGACCCTGACATGACTTGTCCATTTACTTTTTATAAATGATATTGCCTGGACTTTTCTATACCTATTGAAAGTTTTAAGCACTAATACTTCTCTTCAATTACTCTACTGGCAACCAAGTTCATTTGGAAGACAATAAGTCCTTCGTAAAAAGTAGTAGCCAGTATCATGGAGTAAACAATGTATCTACAGTACTGTAATGTAAGCCTGAAACCATCCAACAATAGTAGAACACTTGTGAAAATATAGAATTTTACTCTTGGTTGGTACGTTCTCTTTCGTTTGGTGTGTTTGTTTAACCATTTCTGACACATATTTTGTTTCAGTGAAGTACTGTATATTTTGCACTCCAATGAGTGGAAGGTTGCATTAATTCTTTGAAGAAATTCTGAACCCTAGCCCTAACCTAGCGCAAACCCAAAGCTAGGGTTAGGGTTAGGATTCCTGCAAAACATAGATAGTTTTTGATGGCATGGCTGTGTTTTAGGGCAGAAATGATATTTAGGAAAAGTGTTATTTCAGTGATATCTTCAGAATTTGTTTTCTTCCATTTTTACTTACACTGCATTGCTCCAAAAGGGAAAGTTGCCTAAATTGCCCTAAACGGCACTGATAACTGATAATACATTTCAAAATCTTACCTTAGAAATTGAATGCACATGCATATTAACAAAGAAAGCCCAGATCTTGGGGGTTTTGCTGACCCCAGTTGCTGTACAGTATATCCTCTTACCTAAATCAAAATTTGCTAATAAATATGCAGTTTTTTTTCTTGTAAGAGAATAGCTCCACACCTTCCATTCCCAGCAAGAACACTAGCCCTTTATTTTTCTGTTCTGATGTGAAAGATACTCACAACTTGGTTTCATTATCATAGCGTGCAGATGTGATGAGGCAGCTACTTGACTAACCCTGCAATCCATTACACATGACAGCTGTAGGAGTTTAAATGCACTCCACCAGAAATGTGCCAGTGCAGCAGGAATGAATAAAGCAAACAAGCTCTTTACCACTCAATTACTTTTAATCTCCCATTTGATTAAAAAAGTACATTAACTTAGAAAATTTACCATTTCTCAAACTGGGGTTGATTATATAGTATGCATTGACGCTGATACAGTCATTTAATTGCAATTAACAGTTTTGAACAGTTATATGTCAAGAAAGCAGAAATGTCATGTGTGTAAAAATAAGGATAATTTGCTTTATCAATACCATCAACCAAGACCAAATCTCAAACTAAAGCGGAAAAAGTGTTTTCTTTTAATTGAATGAAACACTTTAATGTCTTAAATGCTGCATCGAACAGTACAAATAAACAAACATTCCAAACTCTTTTAGGAAAACAGCTATGGAATGTAATTTGTAGTAGTGTGTGTCTGTGCTGTCTGATCCTGTTTTCTCAAAAAAGGGTTGGTGCAGCCATTTCTGTAATTGAATTTCTGACCTTCTGACATGGTCATACTGAAGTCAATCTGTCCTGTAGAAGGCCTTGGATTTTCTTTAGGATTCTGTGTTCAATCAGCAAGAGTATTAATAAGAAGAGTGACGCAGAAATGCTATTAAATCTTTGGCAGTTTATTTTACAAAAAGCACCAGCTGAACTTTAATTAAAAGAGGAGTCAACATACTCACTTTGTTGATTAAAAAAACACCTACAGTACAGTACCTGTAGTAAAAGAAAAACATTATTTTTACCTCACATGCCTTTAGGTTCCGAAAATATCAGGTCCCACAAAACACGACCTTTTTCAGTACATTTTCTACAATAACCAGGGTCAAATGGAGTCAATATAATTCATATTTCCTTGCTGTTTCTTTGCTATTTCTCAAACATATTTATTTCTAACCCAGGTACCCTCATCCCTGAACAGTTATTTCTTTTACTAAACATTGCAAAACATTGCATTTACCTTAAACACCAGCACCATTCCCATTAATCAACATGTACATATTTTCCCTACTGGATACTGCACTTCTTCCGAAACTCTGACTAGGCGATAAAATGTGAGCAAGGTTTATTTGAACAGTGTCTAATATAGCCAGCACAACAGTTTCACAGAAAGCATATATGATACTATAATAACTATTGTTCAAAAACAGGTACATACAATACGTTTTCATTATAATACTATGAGGGTATAGCTGTTCCAAACAAAATGGCTGCCTTGTCTGCATCACCAGATAAACCACAGAAGCTTTTGGGGAATGAGTTGATGGTGCACTTAACCTGGCGAGCCCAAAAAAGGGAATTGGACAGGAGAACATTTATTAACCAGGAAGGTGAGGCTTCCAGGGTCAGGCAGTGCAGGTGGCCAAGTTGGGGGGGGGGGGAGAAACTGTGTGAGATTCTGACCAAGTTCTTGGCATTCAAGAACAGCAGAGAAACTGTGAATACTTGACTGTAGGGAGTCTGTGTGGCTCCTAAGCTTTGATAATATTAAAGCAAGTAAACAGCTAACTGCTGAGCTGCATAGTAAGGGACTTAAGAAGTTTAGCCAGGAATACAGTGAAGGGTGAGGCTTTCTTTTAGTTTTTTTTTCATGGTAATGAAAGCCTGCACTATAAATAAAATGTATAATTTGAACCTTACTGCTTGCTTGGGTTATGTCTGTTGGCCAGAGACCCGCCTAGATCAAGTGGCCTATTGTGACCCTCCTTTCACAGTATCACAATACTTGACTTGGCAGATGTTGTCATGAAGCATTAATCAGGACCCTATGCAGACGGCAGAAACTGGAAAGGGAGTGAAACAAACACGGGGGAGAGAAGACTAGAAACGGGGCTGGTAGACGAACAGGAGCTTGTGTCGATGATGCACTGGTGCTCGGGGGAGTGTGGTCCAGGCGAAAGTCCAAAGGGAGACAAAGGGAAATCCAGAGTGGGAGCAAAAGTCCAGAACTGGGTAATCCATCCTCGACAGAAATGACAACAGTTAAAAACCAGAGCGGGATCCAGTGCAGGGACGGGGAGATAAAAAGGGGTAACAGGGCCAGGCACTCCAAGCCCCGTACCCAGATGGTCAGGACGCTCTTGTGAAGCCCGCTGGTAGGCTGGCTTCCAGGCATCCATCTTCTAAAGCTGGACACAAAATGGTAGGAGCGTCTGGCTGGAACAGGAGGCAGGTGCAAAAAATCAACAGAAACAAGAAAGAGCCAGAGCACCCTTAATAGGAGGGACTTACAATAGGACGGACAGATGTCATGGATGTTTAGGGTTAGAGGTGGAACTAAAGTTAGAGTCTGGGACATCATGAATAACGTCTTTGGAAAAATGGTTCTGAACATTGTTCCTTTTCCTTCATAGGAAGGTGTCAGGTTATCTAAGATCACGTAAATTAAGCAAGTGTTAATTGCTTTATTTTCAAAGCTGTAGAGGTGAGAAGGCATAAAAAGACAATAGTATGCTTATCCTTGCAAAGTGGCCAAACTGAGAAGGCAAACAGAGAAGATACACAATCCAATAAGAGAAGTATGATGTTGATGCTGCAGTGCCAGGGGGTGAAAGGCTACATTTTTCCCAGTTTCCCATGTTCACAATCAAAATTGTGGAATTATGCTATTATCAAGTCATCTATTTAGTCTTTTCTGAAAATTAAAAAGGGATGTCTCATTTCTCTTTAAAAAAGTGTATTTCAATTTTAGGATTATAAAGTAAAATACTGTGTAAGAATATTCTTGTTTGAAGAGTCTTCCGTCCATCTGCTCCCTGTGATTGAACTGTGACAAACTATATACTGTATACAGGATGTTTTTGTATCAATGCAGGATGTTACCACTGAGTAGATTAAGTATTCAGTATGACATTCACACAAGAATCATGTACAGTAAATGTACCATATCAATTGGCATCCTGAAATGATGCTTTATTATTTAGACAGATAAAGGAATTACAGACAATACTAAGAAACCGTTGATTCATTCTGTTGGTAATGAAGCTGAGCATATCCTGCTATTCAGGATTTTGCTTAATCCAATTGCTCCCGAAGGTATTACAATGAAAACACTCATTGGCAAGCCTTTGATAAAGCAGGATCAGTGAATTCTCACTAATAATGATATTTCATGGTCTTGTCTTGGCCTCCTTTATCCTACAGCTTCATTGTGCAGTGTAAACACTTTTAAAAGAAGTAACTATTCATATATGAAATACACTGAACCAAACCTCAAAATGATCTTATCATTTCTAAATACATAATAAAAGTGTCACAGTCATAGACCTTTGTTTGGCAATCCGTTGGAAGAAAGAAAAGCTGTACATCTGTAACACACACTATGCACCCAGCTGCAGGAGCCATCTTCTGCTCCATACGGCTCGAAGAAACTTGACAAGTATGTTGTCTGTTTCACCTGTCTCTGAGCCCAAGATGCCACGTGTCAACCCAGCTGAATGGTGCCTATGTTTGGTATGTAAAGCATACTCACCTTGCAAGAAAGCTGTTGTTGCATGAGGAACATGAGGACATGTCCTGCTAGAATGTTGTCACTTCAGGATGACCTAGCAAGAAGGGCAATGAGTCCCACCTCTTGATTAGTGTAGTGTTATACAATAAGGATGTCATCCTACTACTAGAAGTAGAGTGTAGTTTTGCAGCAACTACATACACCTGCCCAGACCATCTGTCCTGAATCTCACTCCAGCGTGGACATGCCGGCGCACACACCGGCGTTGCTGTTAGCAATTAGCACGGCACTCCCCGCTTTCAAATACTGTA
Organism: Atractosteus spatula; assembly: GCF_055471065.1. Taxonomy (NCBI): domain Eukaryota; kingdom Metazoa; phylum Chordata; class Actinopteri; order Semionotiformes; family Lepisosteidae; genus Atractosteus; species Atractosteus spatula. The sequence continues at coordinate 31,292,367 of NC_142708.1, read as the reverse complement.
TAAACCCCTTCACTCCATTCTCTCCTCGCTCACTGTTGAGTCAGCTTTTGCTTTACTCCAGTGCGCTTTCCTTCTATTACTGTTTTCTGGATACTGACTTCGCTCTGCCTTCGAACTCGACTCCGTCTCTCCCTGGCATCTCTTGGATTACTTTGCCTCGCTACCTCGACCATTGGACTCCCGACCCCGCTCAGCCTTCTACCTCGACTCCGCTTCTGCCTCGCGTCTTTTGGATTTGTTTGCCTCGCTAACTCGACCGCTGGACTCCCGACCTGGCCAGGCTACCCCGACTTCGAACATCGTCTCTCGTCCCTTGGAAATCTAACCTGATTCTCACTGGTACCGCATAGGGTCCACAGTTCTCTGTTTGTCCCCTCTCACCTGTGTGACACCATTACACTTGAACCTCCCGATCAATTGGTCTGCCAGACACAACATTAAGTATTATTATGTAAACCTGCACATTGCTGACACTCATCAGGGTTGTATACAATAAACCTTGTTTCATTGCTAAAGCTGGTGAGTCCTGCTGACATGTTGCTCATACCTGTATAGCCTTGTTAATGTTAATTAACCTTGTTATTTAACCTTGTTAACCTAAACATTGAATCCTCTATTGGTGTTGATAATCTTGCATTTCTGATTAATTGGAGCTAATACTCTGAAAATGGTGACAAAGACAGAACAAGGGTGGTGACTGGTGGTCTCCTAGACTAGTCATTGTAGATTATGTGGTTGAACCACAACCTAATTACCTGTGCCCAAGGAACTCTTGCATTAATAAGGTAATTACTAAGTGCTGACACAGAAGTCAAAGCTAATTTTATATATATCATCAATGTCCAGAAAATGTCCCATATTTATATCTATATATTTTTTCAAATATATATATTTTTAATGATCAGTGTGGGTACACTCCATGTACAGTACCAAGACAAAACAAAGCTAAAAACCTATTCTTTTAAACCAAGTGATGTCTTCTTCTAAGCGATATCTTAAATTTTCTGTTTGACGAAGGAGAATAAGACCTACTGAAAAGATACTAATATGCTATTGTTGTTATTGTGAAAGACTTTTACTAATCATTTCTCAATGAAGAATAAGTTTTTCATTAATAATGAGCTCGACAGTTGTAGGCATCCTCTCACGAAGCACCAATAAATGTGTGGGTTTTGTGCATTTACTGGGACAATTAATAATTGTAGCAGTAAGTCACAAAATTTATTCTTTGATGGCTAATAAAAAACTGACCTTGCGGGATAACTCAGCAATGCACACACACGGATACTAATACACGACAATACATTTATTAATACATAAAATGTGCATAAACATAACAGATCTTATCAGTGAGGGTTAGCAGAATATAAAAGGTATATATTCAATCATGAAGAGTTACAAACCAAGAGGGACATACATTCAGTATACCATTCATTTATACCGTTTCATAAATGAACTTAGATTACAACTTCTACACATTAGATACTCAAAGGCAAGTACATCACTCATAGTGTCATGATCATTACTCCTCCTCTTAAGGGTGCTCCAGCCCTTCCTCGTTCTGTCCCATTACCCACACCTGTTCTTTATTCCAGCCCCTCTTCTGTTCCACCTTATAAGCCAGATGCAGACGTCATCCGGGGCTTCTCATTGATTTCCGCATCGTGAGAGCCCGGGTCCTGCTGCATCTGGCTCCGTTATGTTTTTAACCTTCAGTTCCTGATTCCCCTCCCTTTGCCGGTCCCGACCCTGTTCATGGTTTTAACCCCCAGATGGATCGCCTGGTTAAGGACTCTTGCTTTTGTGTTGGATTCCCCGTTTGGACTTTACATGGATTGTTTGCCTCGGCCACACCTCCCCGGATCACCAGCACTCCCCGGACACGCCCCCATCTCCAGACCCTTTTCCTGCATGACCATTTTTCCCCTTGTGTCTTCACAATTCTGGATCGTGTCGTCCGCATAGGGCCCGGAAAGAACCGGATCGTGACACATAGGAATTAAATTGATATCAACTTGGGTTGAGGTAACAATTGAATTCTCGAGCTGTAATGCAGAAGGTTGAATACTCATCCAATCTGTGTGGATTCAGATCTCCCGCAGAAACAGCGGCAGGCTTGACACACTGGCCATTATGTGATTGTCCAAGATGAGTCTGAGAATGTCCTGGAGGAGCACCCTCTGGGCCCTGTGCTGCCTGTTTTACCTGGGGAACTACGGTCGTACATTAGTTGAAAGTTTCGTGGGTATTCGAGACCCACGTGGGGTCACCCTGCCCTACCAGTTCCTTATTGGCTGATCGAGTAACAATGCACTCTGACTTTAGGGTTGTAAACCACCTGGGATGAGACTCTCCCTTGGAATCTCCCAGTTAGTAAGGCACCAGAGATGACCATTTATTAGGATAGCTGGTGAGTCTCAGCATTGGGAGTTGTTCCTTATCAGGAAACATTATCAGCTAGTAAAACACCTTAAATGTTAACCAAATGGAATGGCCTCTCTGTATCCAGCACCACTGAGATGAGAGACAGAGGGACTGACAAGGGAGAAGAAAACTTAATTTCTCTGTTTTTAATAAGCCTTGCCGCTACACAGTACAGGAGTGTGCGATTTGTACTGAGTTAGGGGTTTTTCAACAACTGCTCCATTTCACTGCAGAAGTGCTGTGAGCACTGAATTCTCTAATTGCTCAGACACACTTTTATTCTGCCAACTTTCTTTATGACCAAGGAAATTGCTTAGCTCCATCTCCAAGCCAAAAAGTCCTTCATCTGGAACAATGCAGAGGGGCAATTATGTGACAGAAATTGCTTCATTAGTATTCACTTGCACGTTTAGCTGTCAACAACGTTTTTATAACCAAAAGAGAAGACAGCCTCACTATTTGTACCTGTATTTTCTCTGAGGAGAAGTAATAGTCATTGTTTTGCACATGTGAACATGAGCAAGGAATAAGGATCACCCGAACATTTTGTTATCCAGAACATCACTATGAAATTAGCACCACATAATGAACCATTTGTATAATAATATCCCACCTGTAGTGTAGAACATCATCCAAACATCAAAAAACAAATCTCTGCTGCCCACGTTCCTCAATGGGAATTCCTTACATCAAGACTGATGCATTCCTGGGGGGGGCAGGTGGTCTTAGATATTTTAATTGCAATACATTAGCCATTATCACAATCAGCCTTTCAATCTGTTCTATTGATTCAATATGCCTGGCAATATATTATTGCACACAAATGATTACAAAAGAAAGCTGTTCACTCCTGCTAGGGATTGCGGCAACCCAGAGTTTATCTCAAGTGTAGGGGACCAGGCAGGAGTACACCCTAGACAAGATTTCAGGCCATTGCTGGAACTCATGGGGAGAATTCAGACACCAATTACCTCAGCTAACAGCTGAGAAACTCCACAAGAAAAACATGCATCTTCTGCGCAGTGGGGGCCCCAGACCAGAAGCAAACCCAAGACCCAAAAACTGTGGGTCAGCAGAACTAACCCCCCTCAGCCGCAAAAGGAATAGATTAACAATAAATGAAAATGTGCTCCTGGTATTTACTCATTATACAAATTTTGTAATGAGTGAGTGGATTTATTTGAGCAGGGACAGCTTGTCTGGGTTTGGAGAGCTTTCCCAACACTTCGAATAAGAATGAGAATAAGAATGAGAATGAGAATACACTTTATTTTATCTTGTGCATTTAAAGGTGGCTCCTCAAATACTTTACAGAATGACAACAACAAAAATACACAAGCCATGCAGAGCTTTATAGGTGACTTTAAAAGTCAACACGAAACTTGACAGGAAGCCAGTGAAAGGACTCCAGGATAGGAGTAATGTGATCACTTCACAAGACCTTGTTAGGATTCTGGCTGCTGAATTTTGGATGTATTGGAGTTTGTTCAATGTCGATTTAGAAAACCCAGCAAGAAGAGCATTACAGTAATTAATTCGGGAGAAGACAAATGTGTGGTCAGTTTTTCAGCAACAGTTAGCAGTAACATTGAACATAGTCTGGCAATATTTCAGACAATACTCAGACAATAGAATTATGTTTTGACAATACTCATATTCTTATTTATTATATTCTTTAGTATTTTATTCTATATTAGTACATTCTTTATGATATTTTTCTATATTATATTTATATTTATTATATTCTTTATGCAATGCAGTTATCTCCTGAGTGAGCTTCTGATTATGCAGGCTTGTCTTATCATCTGTCTGGGATTTCAAAAGTGTGTTCTGCAACAATATGTTTATTAATAATGAGAAGCCAACAACCCTATGAGCATAATGCAAGGAAGGCTCTTCACTTGTTTACTAATCTCTGTTGAAATATGCTTATTGCTTCCTCAAAGAAAACATTGTGCATGCAGAGCGGGAGGAAACCAGAGCACCTGGAGGAAACCCAAATGAACAAAAGGAAAATATACAAAGTCCACACACACTGAACCCCCAGATCCAAACCCTGGGCCACACAGATGAAAAGCAGCAATGCTAACCACTGCGCCACTATCACCCCCCTTGTCCCCTTACTTTTACACTAGCAAAAAAAAATACAGTGTACTTCATTCAACCGTAATTGTCCATAAATTAGTGGATGTTCAGCCCATGCAATTTGTGGCACCAAAAACAACAACAAAGCATTAACATACAGTAGATGCCTGGATCTGTGTTTTCACAATTAGTGAAAAATCTAAACCTTATGCTTAATAATAATAATAATAATAATAATTGCTTACATTTATATAGCACTTTTCTGGACACTCCACTCAAAGCGCTTTACAGGTAATGAGGACTCTCCTCCACCACCACCAATGTGCAGCATCCACCTGGATGTTGCGACGGCAGCCATAGTGCGCCAGAACACTCACCACACATCAGCTATCAGTGGGGAGGAGAGCAGAGTAATGAAGCCAATTCATAGATGGGGATTATTGGGAGGCCATGATTGGTAAGGGCCAACCCCTACACTTTTCGAGAAACGCCCTGGGATTTTTAATGACCACAGAGAGTCAGGACCTCAGTTTTACGTCTCATCCGAAGGACTTGTAATTGGATCCTGGACTTCTTGACAGAACGTCCGCAGGTGGTGAGGGTGGGCACCAACATATCCTCTACCCTGACTCTAAACACTGGAGCCCCCCAAGGCTGCGTGCTTAGCCCTGTCCTCTACTCCTTATTTACCCATGACTGTGTCACCAGGCATAACTCAAACTCCATCATTAAGTTTGCAGACGATACAACAGTCATTGGCCTGATCACAGATGGTGAGGAGTCTGCATACAGGGAGGAGGTTGAAACCCTGACAGCATGGTGCCAGGAGAACAACCTCTCTCTTAACATCAGTAAGACAAAGGAGATGATTGTGGACTATAGGAAACATCAGGGAGAAGACCACACACCTATTTACATCAATGGGACTGCAGTGGAGAGGGTCAGCAGTTTTAAGTTCCTGGGAGTTAACATCTCAGAGGACTTAACCTGGACCCACCACACCAACATCGTGGTCAAGACAGCACGGCAGCGCCTGTTCTTTCTCTGCAGGTTAAAGAAGTTCGGCATGCCATCACATATCCAGGCCAACTTCTTCAGGTGCACTATTGAGAGCATCCTGACTGGTTGCATCACTGCCTGGTATGGGAACTGCTCCTCCCGGGATCGCAAAGTACTGCAGAAGGTGGTGAAGTCAGCGCAGCTTATCACCAGCTGTGAGCTACCAAGCATCCAGGAAATCTACTGAGCTAGATGTCTGAAGAAAGCAAGGTCTATTCTCAAGGACCCCAGTCATCCCAGTCATAAACTGTTTTCCCTCCTACCGTCCGGTAAACGGTACCAAAGCATTCGGTCCAAATCCAACAGACTACGGAACAGCTTCTACCTCCAGGCAATAAGACTGCTAAATAGCCAACCTGCAGCTTCTTTAGCAAATCACCTGTAATAGCTACATGGACACACAGTTTTCACTGTATTCAGCATAACTGCACTACATGTATATATTGCACACACCATGGACACATAACAGCTCTACTCATATTGAGTTTTATTCAATTTCAAAAATGTAACCTCAGTTTTGTGATTTTTGTGTTTTTGTGAATTTTGTGATTTTTGTGATTCTTGTGATTTTTGTGAGCTCGCAGAAAAATACATTTCATTGCCAGCAACTACTGCTGCACGCCGTATTGTTGTACATTTGATAAATAAACTTTGACTTTGACTTTGTAATGTCAATGTTAAAAAAATATGATGTGAAAAGAATTACTTTGTATTGCACTACGCAACAGTTTAGGCTACAGAACGTTTGTAAGAAAATATGAAGTCTTATTAGAAACTAAAAAATGAGAACACTTTTTTATCTATGGAAAATAAAAAAGGTCCTGAAAAGATTTGCTACCATCCACTTAAGTTTTAACTTATATTAGCCATGTTCTAAGCAATTTAAATGATACAAACTGAATCAGAATGGACTTGTAAATATATGCTTATAGTAAAAAGAATAAACAATCAGATTGACTTCTTTGAAATGAAGAGTAGCAGCTGAAATATCAACAGATGGAGACAAATTCACCTTTAACCCTGAGTCCCAGCATGTCATGTCCAGAAAGAAAAGGTCTGCTATTATGACGTTTCAACAGACTCCCTTTTGGGAAGTCACTGAGGTTAGAGGTGGAGTGCCCACTGCTCTTTTCACAGATGTTGTTTCTGTTTTCTGTCTGATAGTATGTTAAACACCAGCCCCTGAATGGCCTGTCAGGAATGAGTGATTTTGTAATGATTAAGACCTTCTTTAATTGCTCTTTGGGAGCTGTCAAAACCCTGTAGGGGACCTTTACAGTGATGAAAGTCCAGGATGCAGTGCAGTGCAGATGGGGATTCATCTTTTTCCATATTGTCCATATCCCATTCTTTAACCAGTGATCTTTGTTGTATACACAGGTATACAGTACATAAAAAATAATAAAAACCTCACTGACATTGTTTCACTCAGTACAGAATGAATCTCTCAGCACATTTGATGACTGTTACTGAAACAGAAACATACAGTACATCCATACATTGTAGGTAAGTATTCATCCTGGGAGAGGGTCTCTGGGAGGTGATGCCGAGCTGGACCACACCTTTAATGTCACCCAATGCCACAATTAAACCCATGACCCAAGAAATGTGACGCTGCAGCACTAGCCACCACACCACCATGTCACCTGGAAATATGCATATTCACAGACATGCACTGTAGCGTTATGTTTTGTGCCATAGCAATGATCTTTTAATAGGTGGAAGTCAGTAAACAGACATACAAAAGCAGGTGTTAGGAAACAAATATGGTTTATTACAGTATTAATACTATAATAGTGTGAGGAAAAATAAAACAAAACCAAATAAAACCCAGCTATCTCCAAGTTATAAGCTCTAAGCTCTAACTCCCACTCTGAAGTTCCCTTCTACAAAGCATTGCCAGGTACCTAAGGTCCTTAATGTCTTCACAAAATGTCCCTTGGAGACCAAAGTCTCCACAACACTTTAAAAAAACTCACTTTTTGGCTATTGCTTCCCTTGTCCTATCTTCTAATGATGCAGTGCATTAGAGAGGCTCTGCTCTCTTCCTAAAGCCAACCTCTGCTTCCTGGTTTTATCTGTCACCAGACCTGTTGTGGTCCTCCAATAGGTCAGGTGACTGAGTATGTCAGGTCACTCACTATTGCTCTCTGGGAAATGTGGTTCAGACAAGTGTGGTGCTTTCAAGTAAGGTACAACTGTGTAACTGATTTTGTGTCATATGGACTGATAGAGAAAGACCACATTGACTACAGAGATCTGCCAGAGGCGTGACACAATTGGATGTAGTTGTGACCTACTGTACATGTGCTTTGCCCCACGTGGGTGATTTGCTTGCCCCAGGTGGCTGATGAAGCAATGGTCCATATATAAAGTAGCAAGTGCATGCCATCAGTTAATCCCGTAGGTACTCTATGTAGTTACCCTGGATGTGTAGTAACGAGTGTTGTAATTTTGAAAAATTAAGGCTTGCTGAAATTGCTGACATTGCTGTTACTATAACAACAAGTTAACAAGTAGAGCAGTTTTCAAAATGTTCTCAACATTATGCTGAACTGTTCCCACAGTTTTCATCGGGAATGCAATGTTGTTCCCTTTACACAGACCTCAGTGAACCGTTCATGGTTTTGGTTGTAAATATGCACTCATATGCTGGTGACTAAGATACAGAACTGGGATTCATCAGAAAACACTACCTTTTGGCAAAATCTTGGGTGTTGTCATCTGTTTTCATGCTCACACCATTGAATCATGATGTTATGATGTTTTGATGATCGTTATTGTGGTTTATGAATGTTCTATCTTGTGTAGCTGTGCTGGCGCTCATATTTGTGACTATGCACAAACAATGAGTCTGTGTCTTAAAATTGTATTATTGGATTATGGTATGTATTTAATAAAGTTTAATTCAGATATATATAAAGAATTTATGTATTTATATAGTATATAATGCATGGAATTTATTGAGATTCATGGGATGCTTACATTACATACAGTATAGCCACACGATATAGTATTTATGAACCTGAAACAATGGCACTTTTATTGGGTCTGTCTGAAAATAGCATTTTACTTTAAGGATATGTAAAATATGTCACAGAGCATGATGGTTAAATTAAGAGTAGTGGGGAAGGTGCTTTAAACTGTCTGTTGGTTTGATTAATGAGCCCTGTCTAGTTTGTGGAACAGGTGAGAGGTAACTAATCCGGGATTGCAAGAGCCTCAGCTCAGAATACAACGCAGCTATTCTTAGAACAGGGACACTATTTTTAAATTAGAGCAATAAAGTGCCTGTCTCACCAAACCTGGGTTGCAACTTTACATTCTAATTAAATTACGTAATCTACTGACATTATGTCAGTCTGTTTCTTTTCGAACCATGAAAAATGAACACAAACAACAGAGATGAACCGAACCAAGGGGCAGACACTATTCCCTCAGACAGTGTCCACACCTCTAAGCACCATTTCAGCTGCAGTGACTGTACTCCTTATGCTCCTCCTGCTAGCTCTATACAAACAAATTCTCAGTGTCATTCCAATTTTTTTGTATGCACTTATGCTGTACAGTAAATGTAACATTTCAATTCCTGTCTACTTCTTAACTGACGTTTCAAAATATTCAATATTTTTCATTCACCGTAACAAACTTCCATCACTGTAGCCTTGAAAATAGACATTTGTCTTTTATCTGGGTTTAAGAAATGTCAAACAGTGATGTATGTCAAGCATGCGGTAGTCATACTTTATACATTAACAGTATTGATTAATAATGAATGATCATTAAGAAAATTGACATTTACAGTATATAGTACTTTTCATATACAGGAGAGGGTCCTCTTGATGCACTTCTGAAGTGCAGTACTCTCCTCCACTCTCACATACAGTATGGCAGCCAGCAGGCCCGCTACACCACAGACCAGGTCGAGATCACCAGCTGATTCAAGGGGGAACTTTAGGGAGGCCAGACTGTTGAAGGCCAGAGTGCCATGTGCCATGAGAAGATCTTGTAAGACGCCCATCTCTTTCAGAAAGCGTCATGGGATCTTTCACCAAGTAGTCAGGATTTTCTGATTGACATCTAATCGGAAGAAAGGTACCTCCTACAGCACAACGTCCCCAGAACATGAATAGACGGAAGGGTGAGGGGTTTATGGCTCTGCACAGTGGGACCTGAGGGGGGACACTGTGATCTACAGTACAATGACAGAACACTTTGAATTCAAGCGAAAGGGGACTTTTGTGAGCTGAACAGCAATAGAGCATCAGCCCCAGGGTGCCCAAAGCAATCAGAAACAGAGTGAAGTGCTGAACATTCTGAACAGAAATTGAACAGATATCAATTTCTCAGTGATCTGCTAGTCTTTTTCCATTTGCTTGTATTCCCTCTCCTGTCTCCTCTGAAATGACAAACTTATGCAGGAGGACTCACAAGGAAGATAAGAGTATATTTTTCCAGGGAGGTTGTGTGGTGGATTCTGAACATATGTCAAAGTACTGTATCTACCTAAAACATTTTAAATGTAAAGTACAAATTACACTAAAATGAGACTGACAGGCATTTGAATCAAAGCTGTGATATTTAAATTAAAACAGTTTTGAATGAAAAGGTCAGAACTGTAAAAATGCTGAAAAGACGGGCTTATTTGTGCCCAGTTTCTGTATAGCACCATATTTTAATATGAAGCATCTATCAATAATGATTTAAACAAAACTGATCTTACCAAAGAGTGAAAATGTACACAGAAAATGAAACTACAAAAGTTGAAAATCAAGAATATGTGACGAGAATTGTATAGAATATCTGCTGAACTGGATGATAATGTTATAGCCTGTAGCAAATCTAGAGCTTGGATTGTATACGATATCACTAGCAATTTATGTCAAACAATAACATAAATCTTGAATTGTTTTAAAAAATACTTTGTTAACTGAAGAATAAAACAAGAAGAAGAAAAGCATTAGAGCAAAATTGCACTGGTATTATTATTACTGTGAAAAAATAGTTCAGTATTTGTGACGTTTTTGGTCTTAGGCAGACTGAATCTTTTTTTCCCCGTATCAGCATTTTTTTAAAGTACCGAGGTTAAGAAATGAAACACAGGGAGAATGGAACAAATTCTTTGTGCTGTCAGATTCTCTGAATGGACCCCAGAGACTAACAACCAACAGAAGCATTCAGCTGCATCATGGAGTCTTTTCTGATTTCACGCTTTGATGCTTCCTCTGAGAGGGAGAAAATTATATTAGCTGCACATAAACCAGTTCTGTTTTATTCATTTTACCTGCGCCTGGTGTAAAATGCTCAGTCACCTGTTATATGGAAAGAGCAATTTTCTGCAGTGGAAATTTAATATTCGTCTACCCTTCTTTCTGAATTGATTCAGTATGTAATTAAATTTGTTAAATATTATGTCAAGCTTTGCTGAATTCAATGATCTCTGTGCAAATAAACCCCATTGTGATTTTTGAAGAAAAGTGCTAGGAGTGACAAGAAAACATCTTGTGTCATTCACATACGTCAAAATAATTGCAATATTTGTTTTAATCTAAAAGAATCAGTAAAGACCGCCTACAGCTACATAAATCAGACATCTTTGCAAGTCCTTCAGCTGCAGAATGTATATTAAACATACCATTGCAAAGACATCTGTAATACTAGAATAAGCAAAGACTAGCACATTAATGCTTAAAAAAGTCCGCAAGGAGGAAAATACAGTTGGTCTACACCACATTTACAGGAGTGCTACGTAAACACCTGATTGCTTTGGATTTCTGATTGCTCTTCATATTCAGCATCGCTGTGAGTTTCACTGTAGTTTTGATATTCTTGATTACTTCAGGAGTATGCTTTAAGTAGATGTCATAAAATGGACTTAAAAGAAATGATTACAGTAAGGTAAAAGAGATGAGGTTTTAGGTGACTGAAGGAAATGAAAAGAGATGGATATTCCTAGGTTAGGGTTGTGACAATGCTCAACGGTTTTCTGCAAATCCCCCTATTTTGAGGCTCCGCAGCCAAAAAATATTTTGGCATCTCATATAATTAAATCCTGGACTGCTGTTGTTTATCACTGGATTCACATCTTTTCACTGCCTGGTGGTGAGGTAAGGATGGAAGTTATGCCTGAGAAGCTTTCTGACATATGTTCCACAAGATTTGCTTCAAATTTCCCGACAGGCGTCTGTGCATATTTATAAATCATAATTGAACTCTGTGATGTGAGCATGTGCACGCATGGCACAGGATGTGAAAACAACACAAGGTAATAAAATGTAAACATATTATAATTATAATAATTAATAATAATAATTGCTTACACTTATATAGCGCTTTTCTGGACACTCCACTCAAAGCGCTTTACGGGTAATGGGGACTCCCCTCCACCACCACCAATGTCCAGCATCCACTGTTCATTTGAAAGATTTACACCAATTGAAAAATACTATATCCGTAAGCTGACAAAGGGAGGGTTGCTGGGATTCTGTAGAATTTCAACTGACCAGTAAGATGAATTGACGTGGCTTTTACCTTTACTTAGAAATAGTCCCAGTTTAACTGCTTCTAGCTTAGCTCCTGGTACCCAGTTGAACTCTGCAACAAATCCCTTTTCTCAAAGCCTATGTGGCTGTGAGGCTTTAGTACAGTTTTTTCTACTTAGTCCATTAGATCAGAGCTCATGTCCCGTGACAACAACACAAAAAGTTTTCATGCTACAAATAAACGAAACATCAGCACCTCGCTACCTTCCCAGACTTTAAAGTACCTACTGTACAGTATGTGTCATATTGCAGGAACAGGCAGCTCAGGGGCTACTATAATCTTTTTGTTACATCTCTGTTCTAGGGTATTTAATTGAAATATGTCATGCTGGAACTATAATAAATGCTTCTGTTTTGCTTTCCTTTAATATTTTCTCCTGTATTCCAATGTCTTGATGCCTGAATATCAGTAAAAGAGCATTCCAGTGAATATTATTGAAAAGTAAAAAAACGATACAGGTGAGAGGTGACGGAAGTATCAGGAGTACCTGAGATTCAGGAGTACCGGGAGATTCATATTCAGTTTCACACCTTTGGATGGATATATAACACAACAGCTGTTTCAAAGGAAAATGTTCCCCTTTAATTGGTTAAATGTAAAAAAGAGTTAAAGGCATATGATTTGCAATCAGTTTTAAACCCACGATTGTCCCAAACATAAAACAGAACACATAAGGACAAATCGTGTTTTGAGATCTTATGGGTTCTTTACCAAACATACTGTACATTAATGAGCAGCTCTTTATAGGGATGCCCTAATCACTTGACTTCAAGTACGCAGAATTTTTCCATTCACCCTCTATACCTTGGGTAGCAATGGGCCCCGTGCTGACAATGATGCATCTAATTCTAGCTAATCTAGAGGTATGCCTACTGGTTCTGGTTCTTGTTTTCCTTTTTTCAATCATTTCCAGTTACTGTACAGTACATGTTACTGTGCCAAAGATGAAAAAGCGGTTTCTCTGTACTTGATGTACTGAATTGTAAAGAGTAGCATCTGCTATAATAGAAAGTGCAGGCTAGATGAATTCCACCAGTTGTGCAACAAGATCTCTCTGGACCCCTTTGGATGCTCCACACGCTATGCTCACAAGTCCGTGAAGCTTCAGGGACCCTTTGTCTAATACACTTTAGCTTGGTGCATTCTGGAGCAGAGAAACAGTTATTTATATACTTGCAATATAAAAGCGAAACAACAAATTTTTGCTGAAATATTTTCAGCTCCAGTAGTACAGCTTATTGCAGCAGGTCTCTAATTTTTGTAGTTTTCATTTACAAAGTTTGTTTTTACAATTGAGTATATACAATATTACCTCTTTTATTGTATTCTTATTATCAATACCTCCATTCGATTTTGTATGCCTTTGCATTTCTGTATTTCATTTTTTATATATATCGTAGTATTTTCCTATTCATCTTCTTGATTTACTTCAAAAATCCCAGATGGCTTAAACAGATTCTGTTAACATTAAATATGATATTCCTCTTGTTGGATTTTGAAGCTCATACAGTAGTTAAGATTCTTAGTATTACAAAATTGTGTTTCAAATGCAATCAAATTAAGGACACTTTGAAACTATATCATTCTGAAGTCTTCATCCATCTAAGTTAATTAATAGCATAAAATAATGTTCACGCCTCTGAAATAGAGAATTCAAAACGGATCACTTTGTAGTTTTCTTAGCTCGACACAAGACTGTACTGTAGGACTGAGTCACTGAATGTGTGAAGCCTTCTGAGTAAAACCAGTGACTCAACAAAAACAAAGCATTTAATTGTATGACTTAATTAACATTTGTTAATAGAATTTTTATTAAATTACGTTTCTATAAAACCACATGAACTGGACTAAACTGTTCTTCTTAACTATTCCAACAAAAATCCTGAAAACACCTTATGAGACTACATGTGACTGAGATTCTGTTCCAAAGCAATTGTAGAATAATTCTATTTTATTTATCTTTCTCAACAGTAGGTAAGAGTATGAAATTGTGCTTGGTAAAACACCATTGACGTAAACATTTTTCAGTTAACGCTTCGCTGCACATCAGACCTTAAGGGGGAGAACATTTGTTCCCATATGTCCAGTATAAAGTGTGTTATGTTCTGAGGTCAGTCAAGACACAATCAGATGCTAATTTGCAGAAAAGATGTGCTAAATATGGATTTGTCTCTATGGGTTCAATGACCTTGTATGATTCCCTAGGACTCGGTATCCTGATTTTTGTTTCATTTTATTTGATGCACCACATCCACATTAATGAACCCTGTTGATGCAAGAAAAGCAGTCATGGAAACCTGTGAGAAATCACTGATTCTGTGAAGCGGAACAACAATGAAACTTCACAGTGATATTCTAAGTGCTGTTGAATAGGTAAACAGGTAAAAAGTGTGGCAGGTGTCAAAGTGTAGAAAGACTGAAAAGGCTTATGCTCAAGGCATTTGTTTAGTTGTATTTCATTTATCTGATTTTAATTTAATGCATGTTTTTCAAGTTTTTTTCTAGTCAGTCCATATAAATCTACAGTTGTGTACTGTGAGAAGTATACTGCTTCCATAATTATATACTGCATACTGTGTTAAGAATGATGTTTCTGTGGTCAGTCTGTGTAAATATACTGAAGCCACTTGTTTCTATTCAGCTGCTGCACCAGACTATGTTATACAAGAAGAATGGTGTTTCTTATTAATGTATCACAGAATCACAGAATATGTCACTTTAGAGCACATACTGTACGATCTTCAGAGCACAGAGCTCAGCCTGCAGTATGTGCCTTTAATAGTGGAAGACATCTTTGTTTTTATTCTGGACAACAGGACAAGGGCATGAACTACCTCTCTTCCCAGGGAAGGCTTGTACAGGAGATATCATGAGTCCTTCGCTGCTCACCCTGTGTTGATCATCATTTCTGCCAGAAGGGTTGGACTCATACCCCTCATGACCACATACCCTTCAGACCAGGTACTCTTAAGAGGGAAACTAAGAGGGTGTGAAAAGAAGAGGTCAATGGAGAGAAATGCAGCACAGTGTCTGCAAGGCAGAATGAAAGTACCTGAATCGCCCTGACTAGATCCAATTGGGCACCTTCTCAAGAAAGACCAGAGCAGGAGTACAGTAGGTCAGGGAGAAGACAAGATGACAAGTTTAAAGGCTGGATTTCACTGAGGGGGAATATTTTAGAATGATGTGTGAACCCATATAATATGGTTCTATTTAACTAATAGGTTCCAAAGGTTTTGCACAGTTTTTTGAGACATCACCGAAGAAGGCTCCACAGCCAAAACATTGTGTTTTCTTTCATCTCTTTTCAGCATGGAATAAACCTATTACTTGTTCCATCATAATACTCTTTTCAGACAATGTGTTTCTATATTTATATATACATTAAAATGGTTTATTATTGTAGATTTATTATTGATTTATTTATTTGAATGGCTTTATTTAGGAAAAAACACAAAGAGAACAATTATCAGTCAAACAAGTGTTATGAAGTACAGTTGGGCTGTTCTTCAAATGGCTATATTGCTAGATTGTTAGCACAATTATAACCAGGGTTTAAAGTTACTAACTTTTGATATTGTAGTAACTGTGTGCTGGTATAAAATTCAACAAGAAGCCTTCTGTATATTCAAATATTTTGTATTTTATTTGTTTTATGGTTATATTAATGTCACGATTGTAAACCCCTCCTCTTAAGGTCGCTACAGCCCTTCCTTGTTTTATACTCATCTCC
Organism: Atractosteus spatula; assembly: GCF_055471065.1. Taxonomy (NCBI): domain Eukaryota; kingdom Metazoa; phylum Chordata; class Actinopteri; order Semionotiformes; family Lepisosteidae; genus Atractosteus; species Atractosteus spatula. The sequence goes on along the minus strand of NC_142708.1, from coordinate 31,276,523 downwards.
CGCACCTGCCTCCGGTTCCAGCCCTGTGCTATAAAAGCCAGATGTTCCTGCCAATATGGGCTCAGCTTTGGAAGATGGACACCCGGAAGGCCGCCTACCCGCGAGTCCAGGAGAGACTCGACAGCATAGGCTTCACAATGGCGTCCTGACCATCTGGGTCCCATTACCCCCTTTTTATTTCCCCGACCCTCCGCCGGATCCTGCTCTGGCTTTTAACTCTGTTTTTCTGTCAAGATGGATTACTCGGTCTTGGACATTTGCTTCACTCATGGATTTGCCTCGGACTCTCTTAGACTGTTTGCCTCGGCCACACCTCCCCCGAACACCAGCGCACCATGGACACACCCCCTGTTGTCCTTCCAGCCCCCTTGCATGCCCTTTCCCCGTGTTTTTTTCACTCCCCCCGGATTGTGTTGTCTGCATAGGGTCCTGAAAGAATGCTTTGTGACAATTAAAGTACAGCAGCTTATTAGCACAGTGAAAAGATTATTTTGTGTTTAATCAAAACCATTTTTGTGTTTAAATGAGATAACATTGTATTAAAATGTGATAATTTCTTTGTGAATAATTTAGCTTAATATATTAATATCTTTCAATGATTGTGAAAATTTGCCATATATTACAATAATATTGTCCCTTGCAAAGTAGCATTGTCTATAATAACAGAAGAATATTGTCACACTCCTCTTTGTGCATGTGTACTGTCTTTTGTATACATTTAGTAGAACACCTTGTGAGTGAGCATTCCTGGGTTAAATGTGTGTCTTTCTTTTCTGTGAAAAGCAGAAAAGACATTGCTTTACAAATCTTCAGCTGATACTGCAGAAATACATACTGTTTTGGACCAATCTTTAAACATGAACAAAATACTTGACAGTAAAACTTAGAATTACTGTCTGTGTATCATACAGCTACAGACAGGAATGTAAAGATATTGGGTGAGATGTTATTCACAACATGCAAAACAATTCTAGATCAGCATACAAACTGTAGCCAACAGAGTAAAGGATTAATTTTGGCGATGGCGATGTTTTAAGAGTACTATCACATGTACTATAAAAATGTCATTTAAATGCAAAATGTTCTCATTTAAAAGAAAAAAGTATGTTGTTTAAACAAAACTATCAAATTTAAATGCTTTGCTGTTATTATTGTCTGTCATTAATATTTCTTACAAACTCCGCAAATTAAAGTCATTAACTGTTTTTAACAGTTAAACCATTGACAATGGTTTATACAGTAAATACTTCTGCCCTTCGTCTTTGTGAATACTGTACATATGTACTATATAAACAACTGATACCACTCATTTTCATATTTTTGTGATTTTTTATGTTGTTGGCAACACATATCTGACCAATGTAAGCATTTTTCCAAGGAATTTACAATAAATAATAAAACTCACTATATTTCACATTCACATATCATAATATACCTCATTAATGATAATTAGAGTGAAAGTGTAAAATAACAGAACTCCTTTTTCATGTTAATTATTCTCTCCATTCTTTCAAATAGATCTCTTCAGCCTGTCAAGTGTTTCTGTAAATGATGCCCAACAGAGGACTGAACTGACTAGAAAACAATTCAAACTGAGTTACCTAACTGGATGCAATTATCCTTCATTGTTTAACAGGTGTGAAGCTTCTTCCTGTTTTCCTACCTACAACACACTGCAGTCGGCTATCTGAATTACTTCTGATTGTCATGCAGGTTCTTTGAGAAAATTGCCTCACTTTCTTTTTCCCCATATATACAGTACAGTGTTTGAATGAGTGACACTGTGGCATAGTGGTTAGCACTGCTTCCTCATGGTGCTGTGACACTGGGTTTAATTCTTGAGGTGCTATCTGCACATAATTTGTGTGCTTTCCCTGTGTTTGCATGGGTCTCCACCCCATGGTCCAAAGACATACGGGTAGGTTAATTGACTTTTGGGAGAATTGGCCCTGGTGTGTTTGTGTCCATGTGTGCTCACTGATGGAGTGGTGTTCCATCCAGTGTGTGCATGCCAGTTTCTGCTGCAGCTCCCCCAGCAACCCTGTATTGTTACGATTGTCATCCCTCCTCTTAAGGGCGCTCCAACTCTTTCGTGTTTTAGTTGATTATGTGCCCCTGCCTCCTGTTTTGTCTCACTATTTAAGCCTGGTGCTCTTGCTATTCCTGGCTCAGCATTGGGAGATGGACACCCAGAAGCCTGCCTACCTGCGGGTCCAGGAGAGACCCAATGGCATAGGCTTCATCACGGCATCTTGACCATCTGAGTCTGAGGCTTGGAGCGCCTGGCCTCGTTCCCTTGGTTTTATTACCTGTCCCTGTCCCTGTTTCGGATCTCGTTCCGGATTTTCACCTTGTCTTGGATGGATCACCCGGTTTTGTACCTTGGACCATACCCTGGATTTTCCCCTTGGACTGTCTGAATTTGTTTACCAGAGCCACGCCCCCCGACCACTGGATCACCGACGCCACGCCCCCCTGTCTATCAACCGGCACTAATCCTGCTGTACCTTCCCCTGATGTCCTTCTCCACTTACTTCTGGATTATACTGTCTGCATAGGGGAAAAACTAAGGTTGCTGCTGGAAGCGGTGTTAGTGGGGCCAGCAGGGGGTGCTCACCCTGCGGTCTGTGTGGGTCCTAATGCCCCAGTATAGTGACGGGGATACTATACTGTAAACAGGCGCCGTCCTTCAGATGAGATGTAAAACCGAGGTCCTGACTCTCTGTGGTCATTAAAAATCCCAGGGCGTTTCTCAAAAAGAGTAGGGGTGTAACCCCGGCATCCTGGTCAAATTTCCCATTGGCTCTTACCAATCATGGCCTCCTAATGATCCCCATCTATGAATTGGCTTCATTAGTCTGCTCTCCTCCCCACTAACAGCTGATGTGTGGTGAGGGTTCTGAAGCACTATGGCTGCCGTCACATCATCCAGGTGGATGCTGCACATTGGTGGTGGTGGAGGGGAGTCCCCATTACCTGTGAAGCGCTTTGAGTGGAGTGTCCAGAAAAGCGCTATATAAGTGTAAGCAATTATTATTAATTATTAAATAATTCCAGATATTACCAACAACACTTTATGAAACCTGAATCTCTCTTGATAACCCTGAAACTGAATCATGAACTGTATACAGCATTTCATGTAAAACTAAGTCCAGGATATCCATCCTCAAATCAAACAATTATTTTCCATGACATTTTCATGTTTTGCATCCAGCCTACAACCATTTGATTTTATTTTACATAAACATGCACACCCTACTGTCATAAAAAAAATATGCAGATGATTTACTCATGTGGCCTCCTACTACTGTCTGGCAATGCTTGGTGCCATGACAACGAATGACCTGTACAAAACCCAATGCAAATACACATTAAAAATGTCATCTGCAAAGCTCAGCTTAACCATTTGAAGAAGCAGCTGTGAAAAAAATTTAGCTATAAGCTCCATGATACTACAAAAGAAAAAGTATTTCTGATTTCCTCTGCTTAAAGTACAGTTATTTCTTGGTTACTTGATGTATGAGATGGTTAAAAACTGAATAGTTTACTATCCACTTCATTTCATTTTCTACTGTTTTATTCTAGAAGAAAAGTCCAGTAAGAGGGCTGAATCCCTGTGTCAATATTAGTTTAGATTCATAACAAGGAAGCAAAAAACTGAATCAAAGAAAAAGGAGACTGTGTACAATCAGTTACTATCAGTATAAAAAAGTGTCATATTATTTATTTTCTTAAGGTAAAAGATCAGAATGGAGCAAAGCATAAAAAACATACTGCTTTTGATATACTGATATACTGTGTGCTGACACTGTCATTTACCTTGGCTTCTTTTAGAGTGAATATTTTTATTCAAAATAATTTAACTGAGTGCTGAATGCTCAAACTGAGCACTTAGCAAAAACGTTAAATGTCAGAAAATACTGCAGAGTAAGTAAAATATGATGATTGCATAAGTATTCATCCCTTGAGTCATCCATCCCACCTTGAGTCACCACTGAACGCACTTTTGGAACCACCGGTGAAAATATTTCTAGTTGTCTTTTTGGATTTCCAGCTTTGCGCACCGAGAAGGTGAAACTTGCATTTATTATTTTTTGTAAACTTGCTCAAGCTCTATCTTTTGCAAAGTCTATTGCAAGGCACCATATGTGAGAGACCTTTATAATCTACCTGGGAGTTGAACTTCATGTAATTATTTCATTATTCTGAATAAAACCTCTGCACAAACTGCATATACACAAAACCAACATATATGCTAAACTGCAGAAAAGTGTAAACATTTTTTAAAAATGCCACTTAGCAATGGTTAACTGTTCAGCTAAGGCAGATACATGGGACTATGTCATGGCACACTGACAAATACTGCTGTTCCAACACAAGGTTTGAGAAAGTCACTTACCTAGCCAACCTGATCCTGAGTTAGGGATGCACATGTCGGTCTCTGCACTGGGCAACACAAACCCCACCACAAACACCTCCACCCCATCGGCCATGAGTGCCATGCCAAGCACGAAGAACAGCTGCCACTGGAAGCGCCCATGGCCACATTCCTGGATGATGAGCTCATACTGCTGTGCCAGCTCCTCCTCATCGGCTTTACGCTCGGTCTCCAGCTCCAGGCGGTCTTTGTACTCATTTGGCACTGGCTGCCCAAGAGCCACCTGGTTCTCCTTGGTTTGCCCCGTGGTGGGGATACCCTGGTACTCGCCCTCATAAATCTCGTCCTCCTCATCGTGGCCCTCGGTGGCATCACTGGAGCCCTCCTCGTCATTGGCTGCTCCAGAGTAGTTTCCATCCTGCCGGTAGTAGTAGTCATCATCTTCCTCTTCGTCTTGGAATCGGCTGTAGGAACGCTGGGTATATTCGTCCTGGGCTTTGTCCACGGCCCGGCTCACTTTTTTCACTGCCTGCCTCTTAGCCGCTTTGGCAATGTCCTTTGCCCCCTTAACCAGTGAAGTCCTGTCTCTGTATGTATCATCCATCGTGCTAGAGCAAAACCCAGCTGTAGAGTTCCTACAGGAATGGACTAGGGATCAAGCTAGAGTTCTGGCCAAGGGATTACGAAGCAAGTCTGTCCTCTTCTGCAGTGCCAGTCACCAGTCTGCAAGAGGAAACAAAATAAGCAAACTATGAGATATTTCCATGTTTCATTCCAAGTAATAATTGTTGATTTAATGATTGAACTTTAATAAACTGTTATAAATGAGATGACTAATTCTAATTAATAAACAATTGTGGGTAGACAAGAGAGAAGTAACAAACAAGACCAGGCCCTTCAGACCATTTAACTCATTTGGTTGTTAGATGCTACTGTAAGTGATCTGAAGATGTCATTCAGGAGCGTTTTGGGAGAAACTTGCAAATCAGCTTTGAATATATGCCTGGGCGTTTTTTTCCATACTCCTACAATTCTGCATGTACCAAAGTGCCTCCTATTCACAATGTTTAAGTGCACTTAATGTATGTATTCTGGTTTTAGTTTAACTGTTGATTCTGACAAAAACCGTTGGGTTGATTTTGGCTATGCACTTAAATATTTTGAATCAGCCCATTTTCTAGTTTTCTGTGCTCAAGACTAATACAAATCAGTTCTTCTTTTAGCCTCTCACATTCTTTAATTCCATTAATATGTCTGTTCTCTCTTCTCTAGAGCAGAGCAGCTATATCTTTTTGTAACATGGTGATTAAACTTGCACACTTTATTCTAATTGAGGTCGAGGACAATGTACAATTTTCATTGATTTTAATTCAGCACTTTGAACTTTAATATTGCTTACCAACATAAACATAACATAAACACCTACTGTAACTCTTTATCACAGCTGGCTTAATCAAAATTCAGTGTTTTCCATCTTATATCTACAGTATGTGCTGGTCTGTTTTACCCTTTTAATAGTGATAACAAAACGGGCTATCCAATTTGTGGAACATAGTCTTTCTAGGCCTCTTTTATAAATACAATTGTAAGAAACTGCAAACTGAAATGTACCAAATCATGTTTGCTTCTCTCTCAAATGTGAAGCTTCAGGATAGAAGTATCCCAATCAATCTCTACTCATATTTCAAAACATCGAAGCCTGGCATGGAAAATCAGAAATGACTGGCTGATACTTGAATCCTTCTGGGACAAAGTAAAAGATAAAGACAGAACTTACAATGCATGCTTGTCTCAGAACTATTCAGTTCAGTTAAAATTCAATTTACCATAATGTGCCCTCATACAGCCTATGGAGACTGATAACAGGATATGTCTTGAACTTGCTGAGGTAAACGACGTTATGTCGGGTTATGCCAATGGGTATCAAGTGGCATTCTGGGTGTAAATACTGAGATGAATAACCATACTCTCTCACATACTCCAGTTTTAGAAGCAAAGGGTGTACAGTATGTCAGGATGACACCACAGTGTTACATTTCTGGGTCTTAAATGTATTGTGAAAATGTAGAAGCCTCTGTTTTTATTGATGGGGTGAGTTGCATTGCCTCTGTGTCAGGTAAATTAGTTTTGAACTTGGTTTAGAAGAAATTTGTGATGGAAGACCTTTCACTTAGTGCTCATTATTTTTGTGACTTGCATTTGAGACACTCACAAGTCACATTTTTGTGTGCCTCCACGTCTCAGTGTTAAACATGAAATTGTATTTACAGCAGGTTTCTTCATTAAAATGGAACTGTCCTGCTACATAACAAGGTTTAATAAAAAAAAGTATTGTTTCATCAACCATTGCTTCTCTGGCCCAACAAAATAGAATGAACCAGCAAAATCTTGAACATCCCTTACATTCGTCGATATAAAAACAGCATTGTTGCTAATTTCATATGACACATGAAATTATGTATATTAAATAAAAATGGCCATTTTAAAAATCTCTAATATTGCTCCATCACCACCTCTCCCCCTTTAAATGTACTTGATACATTTCATCACAGATAAATGACATGGTTTAAGTTAACCCATTGTAAATAAGTTAACCATATTTCATATTGATATTGATAAGTAGCATGCTTCTCTTGAAAGAAGGAGAAGTAACGGTTATGATTATAAAAAAATGAAGAAAACCTAAGTTAACTTGAAAACCTTTTTTGGGGAATACTGTAGCAACTTCAGTGCATCTCATTTGAAAAGACAAGTACTTCATGGAATACACTGTTGCGAGATTTTTTTTTCAATTTTTTTGTCACAGGATGCGTTTTTTGGAAAAATTGAAATTCCCAAACATTCCAATTTACCTACACAAGTTGATTAAGCATCTCTAGAAACAGCCATGTTAAGAAAAGCATTATTATAATTAACACAGGAAATGCAAAAGATATGATCACAGTCTGCTTGAGTAGTGAAAATCTCCTTGTTACTGTCAACAGAATTTAAGGCAGCCTGTGAGATTTTTTACGAGGAGAATGAGCTGAGAATTAGAATCAGCAGACAACTCCAGAGGCACCAAGGAACTGGCTTAGTGTGAAATAGGTCATATCCTGGAATGCAGAGAGTCAACACACCTGACATGGACCTCTGCATTATTTTCAGACCGCTGTGGCAACAACATATACTGTAAATTTCCAAGGTGAAGTCATCTGCACAGTAGCTCACAATCTGAATGAAGACAATGCCCCTTTGAAGGCTGTTCAGGGGTAATATGTTGACATCTGGTAGACACAATTGCCATCTTCTGTGTGTCAGGGAATATGTAAGTTGGCAGTGGTAAAAGAGAGAGCGGTAATAGCATTTATATCACTGCCGAATATCGTTTTCCCTTGACACACCTGGAGGTAGCCAACATGTGAGAAGCATGTTATCATGAGCATTTTTCTGGCTGTTCAGTTGTTCAGCCACAGGGTATTTGGAGCTCAGGGAGATCACATACTTTGCTAAAAAAGATTTTAATTTTTGCAGTGTGTCACTTCTAATATTGGAAACTTAGTATAGATCTTGTATCTATTGCTCACGTTTTACTTGCTATTTAGATTTGACATATTTGGCCAAATCAATAACATTGCAGTATGGCATTTATGGATACAATATAAAGGATATATGAGGTTCTGTCTTTAAATATATGCCAATATAGTAACACTTATTTATCTCTCACAGACAGAGAAAACAAAATGTTTAATTTCTGGAGGGACGGTAAGGGAGGTCAGGGATTTCAATTCAAGCTTTATTATGCCCCGGGGAAAATTTGTTTCACAGCACAGTCCTATACAGCAATACAACAAAGACAGATAAATGTTACCAACAAAGAAGACAGTGCAGCAGTGTTTCAGGAGATAAGAGAGTTACTTTACATTGTTTGAGATTGATATTGCAGAGGGGATGAAAGATTTCCTGAGACCATTACCATTACATCAGGGAACACAGAGGCTTCTCCCAGATGGGAGTAGCGTCAGCTTACAGTGCAGGGGGAGAACCGCACACTCCATAATGCTCTTAGCCTTCTTTACAACACTCTGTTTGTAAAGGATATTTAGGTTAATTCGATATGCTCCAACTCTGCTAGTTATCGTCACAAAGTTTCCCAACATATTGCAATGGTTGCAATGTTTGCGATTACATCATACAGCAGTCCATGACTGCAATGAAATCTTGGAAGACTACTAAGACTACTGGTCACTGAATAATCAATAATTTACAGTATCACATGGTCACAAGACATGTTTCAGACCTGGAATGCATCCAGGAAGAAAAAACACAAAGATGTAAATGTAGACATTTCCCACTTCTTATTTTTATGATTGAATGGCAGCCTGATAGAAAACCTGATGAGAGCCACAGCTGGGATTCATTGCTTTTTTGTTAGCTGGCTTTCTGAATGCACATCTGCTGCAATAAAATGGTTTTGTGAGAAGCAAGCTACTGCTGTTCCCCGAGTAAATTTCAACAAGTTTTCATCACTAGATGTGAGGCCCAGATGACGGCGACGACAACATCAATCTGTCTCCCAAGCTTCAGTGAACTTGAAACATGAAGACAGAATGTAGTGTATTCAAGAAATGGCTTACTGAAGAAATACCGATTTCATGCCTTGTCTCAGTTTTTAAAACTATCCCTAGCAGGTCTTTTTTTCAGCAATATACAGTGGAAACCTTCTGAGCAATTTTACTGTGCTAGTGATTAAAAAGATTTTGACTTGACTTCCTTGTTTCTATGTTTCATACTGGAATTCTTTTAATCCAAAAACACTAAACTTCCTATCAACTCTTCTAAATGTTGACAGGAAAGGCTAAAACAACCATTTCAAGAGTAATACATACAGGTGCAAGGAGAGAACCGCATTCTGAGCATAATAATATGTTTGTAAATACCTTAAAATTATATATGCTTCTTTTAAAATCATTGCATTTATGTAGACCAGTGCAGTACCATGCAGTGAAAGCACAGTGTTACAGCAAATCTTAATATCCATCCATACTAGGGTTTCATAAGGGACATATTAAACCTACAAAAGTTGCAAGTTGTGTCATCACAATAAATAGTTTTACTTTACTAAAACATATCATTATCAACAAAGAACACTCGAGTGTAATCATGACACTTAATTTCCACTTACAGTACTACTGTATGAGCATCATCACTGGTACCAGTGGTCAGGAAAGGTAAACATCAATGACTTGTAGAGTTGAGTAATGTGAATGGTGAGCACCAAGATCAATAATACAATGAAATATAATTCTTTTGATGAGGAATTTGGAAGGAATGCGACCAGGTTCTGCTTCACCTCAGCTGCTGTAACATGTAGTCCTTCATGGCATCATTTCCTGGAGTGCTATAAATAACAACAGTAAGTCCATCTCTCTTCCTCACAATTGTTTTATTTTTTGTATCTCTCCTCCACCTCCATCTCATCTCCACCTTTGCAGCAACCCCTTGTTTAACTCTTCGCCTCCTCACGTGGAGTCCAAACTTTCTCATCCTGTGACCAAGCCGGTTATGACAAAGTTTTGAATAAACAGTCAGAACTAATTTTCTGATGTTGCTATTACTTGTGAAACATGATGTTTAATAATAACAACATATTGTATTTTACAAGTATTCTTCTGGAGCCCAAAACATTTTTTTTCTTCTGATTAAACCTGTCAAACATTTGAAGAATGTCAAATTGTCAAAACAGTTGAAGAATGACTTCTAGGTCACACAGAGTTTGTCTATGGAGTTCTGTAATGAGAAAAGATATTACTGTTTGTCTCTGATTAAATGTTTTAAACAGGCTGGGTCAAGAGCTTTCAATATAAAAGGATAAAATGCTAGGCAGGCAGGATTGTTAATGCTTGAATATGTGACTGTGCCCTGGATATCCATTCCTATTGTTCATATCTATTCCCTTGGAACTATTCCATAGACAGTGTTGAGTGGAATGGGCCTGAGGAATATGCACAAAATAGTGGAAAATGCCTCAAAAGTAGTATAGAATATCAGCAACCTGGGCTACCAATTAGAGATTTTAATTTGCATGTCAAGAATATAGGGATTTTGCTTAATAATTCTCCTTTGTGGTTTTTGATAAAGTTATAGGACAACTCTAAGATTTCTATTCAATATTATCTTAGTAAAGCTAGCTGAGTGAGAAACAGTAGCAACATTTCAGAGACACTCTGGCTAGCAAGTGCTGTTTAACGTATGCAGTAACAAAATGGAGCTTTTCAAGCGCCTGTGTTGTTACAAGTTTTTGTCCTTGATAATGTAGCATGCTTGAATTAAGACTGCTCAATATGTAACCCTGGGTTCCTGCTGAGGAATACGTTCAGCTGGATTGACAAACCAAAGCCCCAACCCCTGATTCAGCCAATTCAGCATTGTCAAAACTCTGCATTTCTTAAGAATTCTTAAATATCTCTCAGACCTAGCTGTGAAGTACCACTTAGATGTATCACGCTGTGTACATTTCGCTATATACTGTAATGCTTACTGCCTGAGTATAAGAAAATAGCTTAGCTCCGTGGAGCAGTCTACTTCATTATGAATGAATGCCTTTCTTCTGAAAAAAGTTAATGTATTCAATACATACTTGACTGCCTTTCATGAGACAGCTCAGAAATATGAATTTCAGTGTGATTCTGAAAGGGGTTTCGGGAGCGGTGAAGACATGATGTGGGGGATATAAAGTAAATTTCACTTCAGCAGGGATAGCAAAACCAGCTGGCCCCTTCATAAGGATACCATACCTGGGTGTGGTTTGTCAACCTTTAGGCAATTATCAGGAGTAATATGACATAAAATCACATGAATATGATGGCTAACTTGAGCACATGCAGCACCTAGTATCTTCTTCAGTATATTTCAATATTTGGTTTTGGGAGCAATGCTTTTTATTTGTAAGATCCCTTTGAGGTGATTTACATCACATTTCAACATTACACCATTTCACAAATTATAAACATCACGATGATTCATGGCAATGTTCATCATCACGTACATCAGATCTTCAGCCACAGAGTTTTAGTTGCTGTCCTTCCTCCATGCAAAACATTGTGTTTTCTTACAAGTGGCTTTAAATTCTTTGACCCTGCATGTATCTCAGTATTGTAGTGCTCTCTTCTTCCTTTCATTCTGCCTTCAATCATCTTCAATCTACAGCTCTGAGCTACTGATTGATGAGCAGAATGCCGCCAGTCCAGCTTTTCTGTTTTTGTCTTTCAGTGTCCATTAACTTCCTTTTTCATATATACTTCCTCATTTGTCATAATATTTATTCAGCCAGTGTTTTTAACATTCTTTGCCATATCTATATTTCAAATTTCTCCCATCTTGTCTTTGTTTCTTAAGAGTACACTTTCCTACAGTGCAAAAACACACACTCCAGATCAATGTCTTGTCCATCTTTTTCTTCAGTTATGTGTTTATCATTATGGTAATTCCTTCTTCCTGGAAAATGTTGCTTTTGTCATTGCTAATCTTGATTTAATTGCATTTGTACTATACAGTATATTCCCAATTAAGATTTTCCATGTTGTTAATCTTATCTAAAAAAAGGCTGTGGAATTAAAGTGAAGTATTTATCTAAATCATGTAGGTTTGTTGAGAAAAGCTGTACAATCAAAATACTGCTAATTCCCAGTTAGGGTTGCAGCAGTCCCAATTCTACCTCAGAAGGTGAGGCTACAACCCTGATGAGCCACCAGACCATCACAGGGTGCGTATGCACAAGCACACATGGACAGTTCAGAGACATCAGTTAACCTAGCCAGCATATCTTTAAAAGGTAGGAGGAAACCCATATAATCTCCAGAGCAGAACCAGAACCAAAACACCAATCCAGAATGAAACCTAGGATCCAAAAGCTCTGAATTAGCAGCAGTGTTAAAATAGGGAATGGAATGCATAATTTAATGTCAATCTTAATGCGCATATTTGTTCACACAATAATAATTTTACAGCAACATAAATGTGATATCTTTATGCCATTAGGCTTTTAATCAAATTATAGTTTGACTTTGACTTGTCAACAATGATTGAGTACCATTTAACCAAAAATAAAGATTAATAGTTTATTACAGTACTATTCACTATAAAGTGAGAATCAGGAGGTTATGATGCTGTGAGGGGCACAGTCCTTGAGGAGCTGTACATCCTGAAGCATCTTACCATGTATGGAAGTTTTTTTTCTTGCCCAGGAAGGCGACTGGAGCTGCCGATAATCACAGGTGCAGGGATCAGCCATGCACCATGCTCCAACCCACATAAAGAGAGACTGCTTGGAGAGAGTGATCACAGGAACAGTGTACATACCTCTGTTCTACATTCCTACAATTCCAGCAACAGAGGACCTACTGTAACAATTCAAGTCACTCAACTACAAAACAAGCCTTTGGACTCGAGATGTGTGTGGTCAGGCACAAGCAGCTATAATAGTCTATAAGCTGCTGACCTACACCCAGCAGCAGCTACAGTAACTGATGGAATAGAAAACCTTTCTGTGCCAGATCTGAAGCCCGCAATGTAAATATCTCACTTTGGACTTCAGACATGTCTCGGGCTGCATCTTTGATTAGAGACCCACGCAGAACCTGTGTGCCTCTGCAATGAGCCACCCCACGCGGCATCACAAGGTATACAGGTTTATAGACTCATTTGTATATCAGTCTAACATGAATCAATCCGAACATATGAAGATGAATTGCTGAGTCATTCTGGGATGTTATGGATAAATAATGTGGTGCAGCAAAATGAAAGAAGACCTTAATGTTAGTGGAGTTAGTAGAGTGTTAGAGCTCCAATGTTAAAATATGAAAAGAATATAATATGTTGTTAAAGTGTCACAAGTCCATCTATACATTTTCTAGACCACTTCATCCAGTACAGAGTTGTAGGAGTATGATCTAGAGCCTAGCCCAGCAAGCTGCTACTCCATAAATTGAACCCAGGGCCACAGTGCTGCAAGGCAGCAATGGTAACCACTGCACCAGTACCACTGTAGTGCAATGGAAATAACCCTACAGAATAATGAATAAAGCCAATGAAGAGTTATCTTTTTTTTGTTATTTAAAACAACACAAGTGTTTCTGCGCCTCTGTCCTGAATAACAAAGATAGCTTGAGGATTCTGCTTAAATACAATGAATCTGGAACTCACATTCATTGCAATCCATTGAGAAAACAAAATAAACAAAAAGCTGATTGCTTACTCGTGCTGACCTTAATTTTGTGGGAATTCTCTAAGGTATACTTATGCCTCCTTCATTAGTTAAAATCACTGTTAATAGCTATACACTCTTGGGTGCACTTAATGAAATTAGAACAACAATTGCATTAAAAACTGAATACAGCACCCAACTTTTAATTCAAGTATGTAAAGAACAACAAAAGAAGAATGTGTTACACCTAGCCCAATGAGGACCCGACGCTCTCTGCATTCCAGTGTAGTTTCAATTAAGTAATCAGACACACCCCCTCCTCCTGGCTACTTTAACCTGCCTCACAGACAGTATTGTGTTTACACTTGTCAGATCCTTGTCTTCCCTAAGCCCTCTCTGTTTTTTTCTTCTCCTGAACCCTGCCTGTTTCCTTGGTCTATGAGTCTCTTAGCCTCTCTCTACCTCTCGGACTCTAGCCTGGCCATGACCTCTATCTCTCAATTGTTTTCTGCTCGGGGTCCTCAGCTAATATCTTTCGTAACAGAATATTCTTGGACAGACCCATCAAGAGTGAATAAAAAAATTATAGGACTTAACTGATATTAAACTTACAAGTTTACTTTTTAGTGCTTTCCTAGTTGCCAGCAGAGGATTATTACAAAAGTTAAGTTAAAGCCAATCACTTTCTCAAAAGGGAGATTGCTTGTGAATCCAAAATAGAATCAATTGTAGTTCTAGTTATACTACTTGCAATTAACAAAACAAACTTAACTGTATCGAATTTCAGGACCGCTTTGCATTAATAGTTAATGTATTGTCCTAAACAAACTGTTATAATATTATGATTGTTTGCTTTTGCATGTTCTATGCAGTAGGAATGTAATGAATGAGTGTTAGCAAAATCAATATCTTGTGTAGCTCCTACATGCATTATGCTTCATGCAGTAAAATTACCTATGAGCATCCAGCCTTTAATGCCTGAAAAACAAAATATTTATAACACTGTTACTGTCCTGCATACTTTATTAGTGCATCTCCTCTAACCAGCTGGATTTCCTGATGCCTTGAGAATGTTATGCAATTTATGAATCACCCTGGATAGCCACGAAAAGCAAGGAACTAAAAAACAGTTGAACAAGAGGACAAAGGTATCCATTTTCTGCAGCATTTGTCTCAACTATTTTTTACAAAAACAAAGATTTAAACAGCATGGTAGGTGAAGACAAGATGGGAATTCTTGTATGAATTGTATTCCCCAGCAAGCAATGAGGAATGGTCCTGTCATCCACAGTCGGCCAACAAACTGGTGGAAGATAATTAATTGATCGGGTGACATTTAAAAACAAAGAAGCAGATGCTACTAGGAACCATTGGCATCTGCTATCCAAGAGGAGAGCAGAGTCTGTGCAATGTGAAGCATCAGAGGGAGATGTGGTTAAGTGACCAAATGACTGACTGACCAATGGATGTGTTTTGAGTTTTTGATTTGAGAGAACGAGCCTAGTTTATTATCCATAAAGTTAATAATCCATCAAAGGTAAGCAAAGGAAAACAAGGAGAAAACCTTGGATCCATAACACAGTTATGGAAATATCCTATGTATCTGTATAAACAAGAGAAATTTATATGGCAGATTTATAAAAAGAAGGCTTAAATTTGGAAGATTTCCCTTCAGTGCTTTGCAGGCTTTGAGTCATTAAGGAGGTGTCTAGTGCTGAAGTTGAATGGTTGACTGTAACTCTCTCACACCTGTCTCCTGCTCTCCCTGTTCTGTTTTGCTGTTCAGGTTCTCTGCACACTACCTTTCCCTATTCTTATGTACTATCTCTCTAGGTATTGCACAACACGCACTCATATAAGCCATCGGTCGTCTCCAGAAGGTTATTTTTTACATTTTTCTGAGCTGATGTCTGGTCTGGTATGTTGCTCCATAAGATCAGCTTGTATAAATACTTTAGTATCCACTTTATTTTACCCCAAACAGGCTGGAGCCTTGGATAAGGATAAGGACAATAAGGAGGAAGTCCATTTCTAAAGTAATTGGCACTAATTATCATTAACAGTTTAATGGTGACTTACAGTAATTCTCTATGATATTAACACAAATCTTTAAAATTCTGATTATTTTTTCAAGAATTTAAAAGTGAAAAATGGACTTGGACAACTTAATAAATTCTACATTGTGAAGAAATAACACTATTCTTCATACTGTACCTTTTGTTTTGAGGGGCTTTTCAGAAATGTTTCACCTGACTATTGTTTATTACAATACATCCTCAAGTACAACTGACAGGCTATACAAACACTGAATTTTTAAAATTACAATTATTATTACAATTTTTAGTATTATAATTAGAAACCATAATGTTACCGTTTTGTTATAGTATATCATAACTACAATTTGTGTTGAAAACTGCTTCAATCAGAACTGTATAATTATTTTCATACATAAACTATACAGTATCTGTATTGGAGAAATAGTTTGTCTACTTAGATAGAACCCCTACTATTTTACTGTAAATTACTGTAAACATTAGGTTATTCATTATCAATGAATAAACCTTTTCAGTTTGTCAGAGTCATGTACTCATACTAAAACATTGAGAACATCACCACTAGCCTCTCAAATTCATGTACTGGCTAAAAGGTAGACTTAAATCTCTACAGTAATGCAGTCTTTTTGCTTGTCTGTTATGGAAATATCCTATGTATTTTTTTTCAAAACCACAGTTGTGACATTATAACCCAAACAATTCTGCAATTCTGTCAAAATATTACACATCATCATTAGAGAATAGACAAAACTTCCTGCCCTTCATATTCTGTAAGACACACTCTAAATATTTAATTAGCAGCAGTCTGAAGCTTCTCTTTCAATACAAAATGTAAAATATAGACACCACCTTCTAAAGCCATGCCCTGCAGACATGTTTAGCAGATCACGATGAGCTACTGTATATCAAAAACTAAGGACAATTTTTGACAATGACATGAAAATCAATACTTCCAACAGCATGTTAGAATTTTAACATTGAAATCTATTCTGGCTGCCTCTGCAATTTCCAATTGGATTGATTGTCTTGGCTGTAGATTTCAAGATACAGTAATTTCATACTTACCACAAATGTACAGCGTGCTTTTGACAACTATCTTCATAAAGGGAAGGGAATATGCTTTTTAGACCCACCAACTTTACTAAGTGTATCATTACATAAAATAATAAAATATTGTTTTATGAGGTAATTCTGAACAAACCTTTGTTATAAAACTGAGAGATCTAGCATGTCATTATGTGAATAGATTACACTAGAAGTACAAGATTATTGGCTATACTAAGTTTTTTCTTTAAGGGTTGCTGGTGGGTGTCACTGTTAAGGGTGAAGGCAAACATGAGCCCTACCCCCAGTGTCCGCACTGCTTAACAGGAGGTTTCAGTTGCCTGAGTTTTTAGATTTTGTGGCTATAGTATTTCTGCTTGGGTGCATAAATCCCACAGTTGGAGTAAAAAAATGAATTTCACTTATTTTAATCTGTAGCTTTGCAGGTTTTATACATTCAATTTGTACAGAACACTAACACAAAAATAACATTCTATGCATACAGTATGATGCAATTTTGAGGTGAGTATGAATAGAAATTGCTAGTTAAATCAATGTATTGTACCATTTCTATGAGTAGGATGAACACTATTTCAGGCAGCTACTTTCATTCAAAATATTTAGCACCGATTCTTCCTCCCAGTATGAATATTTTTAAATGCCTGTTAAAATAATTAAAAAGATTCATGCTTGCTTCTTTTTTTAGAATTAATTTTGTGAGAGATTTTTGTGAGAGTGTAAGAGTCCATGAGCCCCTTTAAGTTCATGTGTTGTTTAGTAGCTACTGTAATTAGTCCTAAAATGTCATCCAGCCACTTCATGATACAAGTTAGGGTAGTACGTTACTTCTGTTACTTGTTACTGCCACTTTCACAACTCCCCTTCTCCCATATTCTTGGTTTCACACTTTGACGTAGTTTCCATTTGTTCTATGGATTGTGTTTTACTGTTTATTCTGAAAAACAAAATCTGTTGGGTTGACTTTGTCATTGTCTAGGAATCTGAAAACTTATATCAAGTCCCTTTGTAGTCTGCTCTGTTAAAAATTAAAAAGGTTCAGCTGCTGCAGTCTGACAGTAAAGAACATTACCTTAAGTCCTGTAATGTATCTGGTTGCTCTTCTCTGGACTGATTCCAGAGCAGCAATATCTTTTCAACCATGTGGTGATCAAAATGGTACACAGTATTCTAAACAAAGCCTTATTAGCATGTTATACAATTTTAAAATAAACAGTAAATTCCTTTGATTTGAGTTCTATGTTGTTAACTGTGTACCCTAACATTAACATTTTATCTGCCATTTCACTGTAATTGCTTTTCCATAGTCAAGAAGATGTACAGTAAATGATGTGTCAACATACAGTAAACACCTACAGTAAGTATTTTTCATAAGTAGCCTCTTCTATATCTGTTTCCCATTTTGTAATTATATTTTATGTTCTAGCTACATACTGTACATGCAAAACCTGCACTTGTCTCTATTGCCTGTCATCTGTTAGGTGATTGTCTAGTCTTGAATTTGATCAGAATCTTTTTTATTTTTATCTACTGCTTCTACAGTGTTTGCTAATTGGGTCTGCAAACTTGGCTAGTATACTAACTGTACAAAGACTCAATCAGTGAAATAAGGTAGGAGCAGCAGTGGTCCTAGTACAGATCACCTGTGCTACTCCAATTATTATATCACCCCCCAGTTCGAACTTTCACTCCTTATACAGTATGTAAGCTTGGTTTTTTGTTCATTAACAAAAAACTCTCACAGTTTCCTGAGTGCTTACTGAAATTTGAGAAATAATCTTTTATGACTAAATTTATAAAAAGCTTTGTGAAAATCTAAATATCATACATCAAAGACTCTGTGTGTTGTTAGAATTCTAATTAGATAGTCAAGACTTAGCTTTTCTAATTCCATATTGATTATTTCCTAGGATATTATTTCCTAGACATATAGTATATTCCCTAGTTACATCTAATAATTAGTTCTCATCCTTACATACAGTATAATAAGTCAGCCTTATTGATCTTTAGTTGATTTTGTTTTGTCACCCATGTGATGAATGTGGGCTAGAGTACATTAGCAATTTTATGTCCCTGGATACAACCCCTGTCTTGAGGAACCAATGAAAGAGTTTTGTTGATAGGCTATGCATATAGTTTCTCATTCTTGCAGAGAACCATTTTAGCTACTATACATCTCTAATGTATTTTACTTGGATCCCACGATGATTCCACCACTCCTGGAGACAAGTGAACAAAAGGTGAGAGAAAGTTTTGTTTGCTTTTATTTTTCTGTCACACAAAACCATTGCTCCTTCAGCAGTGAGTATGTCCCAGAGCTCTCTTTTTCTCCCTCATGGAAAAGCTAAACTATTTGTGCCTGCATGAGCACTTTGTGTCTGCAGTTTACCAAAACTGCAAAGGAATGGCAGCTGACAAAAAAGACTTGTGTTTTTCAGACTGTTAACATCTTTAATGCATAATCTAAGGAAGATAAAAATTCAGAGCTTGGCTTCCCATAAACCAGACCTCTCCCACCCCACCCCCACCCCCATTGGAAAAGTCTACTTTGACGAGCAAAGGTTTAACATCTGTCCATCAGGAGCCAATTCAACAGAAACCTGAATTTCCTCTGTCAACGACAATGAGCATCAACATGAGCTGTTCTGAATTTGGTAATAATAACATACGTGTCAAGCATTAATGTCTAAGTGGCAGTGGAATCCAAGTTTCCAAACTTTTCTGTAACTTCTATGATGGTAAAGCAGCAGGTTCTTGCAGCTCTGATATCAACAGTAACAGTAAAATTAATATATCACACAAATCATTGGGTTTGTGTCTTTAATTAAGTTCACTAGATCTTGTTAACATCTATTTTCTTTTAAATATGTATGTATAACCTAGGAAATAAATACAGTTTGTCAATAAATTAGTAAATAACATTGCGTAAAGTGCAGGCTTGGATACATTTTCTCCGCAAGACAGTTAAAAACAGAAACTTTGCACAACTTCAGCTAACAGGTTGAGACCACTTTAAACCACAGCAAGCAACAGGCACAAGGCAGGATACACCCTGGATGAGATGCCAGTCCATCACAGGGCACACACCGACACAAATACAAAGTATGTCTTTGGCGTCTGAGAGGAAACTGGAGCAACCAGATGAAACCCACGTACAGTAAACACGTTGAGGACATACTTGTACAAATTACACACAGATACAACCTCAAGAATTGAACGCAGGGACCCAGTGTTGTGAGGCAGCAGTGAAGAAGGCTCCACGTTGTGTTTTCTTCTGTTTTTCAGCATGGAATAAGCCTATTACTTGTTCCTTTGCAGCCTACACATGCTGACGCAGCTACCCACCTGAACTACCATTCTTTTTAAGTGCTGAAAATGTCCATAATGCGCTGAAAGCAATCCAAACTTTCATGTGCTTTAACAAAAACATCATGCCAATAAAGGGATAAATCAGGGGTGCACAATCAGAAACACACATGAAGGAAGACCCCAATTAACCAAATTGTGTCATGGCAACTGTGCAGGCAAGTACATACAGAACAATATGAAGCACAACTTCAGTGGCTTCTGGGGGTGTTCTCAAAAGATTATAAGGTTTGAAAGTTTTATTTATATCATAATCTTCAAAGCTTTTAACTTTGAAAACTGATTCAAAAGCAAAAAGTTATATTAAAATAATTAAACCAAGATATAGTGTGCATGTAATGCATGCAAAATCAAAGATAAATGAATATTGTGCTTTAATATTAAAATTCAGAGATGAGTTTTAAAATGCACATGTAACATTACATTGCAAAATTCAGCAAACTTTATTTTAGCACAATCAGGAATAATTTCAAAGACAGTGTGTGGCCAGTGGTATTAAGTTTCAGCAACATTTTTCTCACAACATATTAATCAAAGGCAAAAATCAAACTACCATTTTACAGAAAGTTCATAGAACATGATAAGTTGAGTTAGATTTGCCCATCATTTAGAAAGGTATTTGTGTCTATTCCTTAAAAATGCATAAAGCAAGCAAGTAGTGGCATATTTTAAAGGGCATAATTCACATTACAACATTAATGGACCATTTGGTGCAATGCAGGAGTCTGGCTTATTGTGGTCTTTGGTCAGGAATGAAAAGAACTGGGGCACTTGCTGCCTAGCTTTGTACATGAATTTCCCTGCATGGCTTCAATTTGTTGTGCTTTATAGCCATCCCCATCGTAGTGGCCAGGCACATAAAGTGTCATAAATTATGGGAAGTGTTTAGCTGTAGTTTTCTACTTTCCTTGCTCTGTCATTTTCCCCTGTCATCTTCATTGTTTTCACTAAAATTCTAATGCTTTAGCAAACAGTGGAAGATAAAAACCCCATGTCTTTATTCTCTTTTTGGAATATTGAGTGTTTCAGGGGAACAGAACACTCCATATTCCAAAATAGCTGGTTAAATGACTAATACTAAGCCTAAATATTTATATGTGTGCATACAATGTGTGTATGTATTTTAGTTACTGTAATGTGTTAATTACTGCAATATGATACTGCAATGTGATTTTATTAGCATGCCGCCGTCATCATTAAGGAAATGTGTTATTGGATAATATTTTCTGTGAATAATAATTGAGTTACTGCATCACTTTTAAATAAAATGTAAATTACTTTTACATTTACATTACAAATCCACATTGCAAAATGTAAATTGCAAATCACTTTATCAGTTTAAGTAAAAGCAAGTAGAATGTTCTCAGTTTAGCATTCATAAGGATTATGTAATGTGCATACATAGAGTAATAGATATATAATAATTATAATTTATGGGGCTCTAAGAGTCTTTCTGAAACAAATGAGGTCAGTACAAGTGGGATGAGTGGCATGTGAACCAGAGGAGCACCAATATATTAAGGAATCATATGAGTAGATGAGAAGTATTTAATCTTGGGAACCATGGAAGTAGAGAGATTACTGCAGGATGGTGTAATCTAAAAAAAACAGGACTACAGTACATTAACCACTTAAATGCTTATATTTTATTTAATGTATTAACATAAAATTATTATTGTTTCGGAAACACGGGCTAGTTTAAAGCAGTGGATGTGTCAAACTTTACATTAAATGGTTTCCATAGATGGAGGAACTGAAGTAAGACAGTATCACAATCCAAAGGTGGTGAAAAATAAAACTTCTGAAGGTTCAGCAATACAGTAGGTGTATGCTATACACCAACAAATTCAGACGAGGTATAAATGCAATCAACTTACTGTATAAAGACTTCAGAAGGTATTACAATAGCAAAGGTGATATGGTATCAATGGAGGATTGTAATTTCCCACACTTATGTTGGAATATTAAAATAGGTCACTATGTTAAGGTCAAATCTAGCACTAGGATTGAAGGCCTCCAAGGAAGACCAAACTAGTACCTGTGGTGCTGGTGAGGCAGCAGGAGATACAGTACCTTACCATGGAGATCAAATGTTCAAACTTCGGTGCTGTAGAATATGTAGAATGGTAGATGAAATGGGACCCCTCCATTGTGTAAAAGGCTTTGGTGTCCTTGAATAAGAACACTCTATAAATTATTATTATTATGACAATAAGCATTTTGTGCTACAACAAAAATGAGTTAATACTGTATGATGCTTACTTAATTAGGTCTAGCTACTGTCAGCCCTGTGTTGACACATGTTGAACTTAACATCCAAAGACACAGGCTTAACTACACTCAGCAACACTGCACAAAGATGTAATATAGTACAATTCCACACCCTATTATTAATCTATACTTCCATCTCAGATAATAAATTAATAAATTGTCATTTCAGAAATTGACTTTTTAAAAGAAAATTAATGTTTCATAATGTTTCTCTTCTTTATATACTTATACTGTACACAGTCTCAATACCTTTCTTCTCTGGTAGATATAATAAAGTGTCCCTACTACCCAAAGTTACTGCAAGTTCAGTTAAATAAACAGTGCTTGTTGATTACACTTACTGTACATCTCATGATATAGCTTTTCTTTCAAGAAAGCAAAACATTTCAAGGCTCTACAATGACAATGGCTTGTTTTGTATAGTGTTGGTTGCTATATTTGAAAAAAATGCATGTTTGAAAACACAAATGGTTTATCACTTGAATGTGCAATCTAATGAAGACTTAATTCCAAGACTGAAAAAACAATCTTCCTGGGAAAATTCCTAGAAATGCAAATGTATCTACTGTCTTCCTGAAAGAAAGTCTTCTTAGTGCCTGATAATGCAGAGCAGCCAGATTCAGTCTCTAAATGGAGAGACTGCTCCAGTACAGAATACAGTATGTGATTATTTCAAGTTTAATAAGATTATATTTGCACTCAAAGTCTGGGCTGTCTTGTTTTACCAAATCTCACCAGACATCAATGCTATTATTGAGGAAAAGACTGCAACACTATACTGTACAAGCTGATCACACTCAAGTGAAAAAAGTAATGTATTTCTTAGACCCTTTCAAAAATACAAATGTGAAAACTTTAATTTTATTCCTCAGTGTATCATAACCCATTAAATTTAATAGCTTAAAAAGAAGCTTTTAAAGACAGTAAAGATGCACAGCTTCAAAGATAGGAGCTATCTCAGTTATCGCCTGATCTTAAGCATTACAATGAATAACAACTTTCTTACTTCTTGATTTTCTTTGTAGCATGGGCTTTTGTTCTGAGGTAGTGTCATGTTTCAAAGCCACTAACCATCTTGGCAGTGTAGTATACTCCTGCATAGATCCTTTTTTACTGTGTATCCAAAGAGTTATACAGTACCTACAATCATTAATTAAGAAATGCTCTTTCTGAGCATTAAACTACCCTGCACTTTGAAGATAAGGGATTCATGACACTACAATCAATACCTGAATTATGCAATCCACATAAATACAGAACAAAGCAATTAAAATGTTGTCATATGGATAACTGTGCTGAACATGGCCTGACTTAAAGGTACTCATATTTGTTTAATTTGCCTGTGGTAGCATTATTTAACATTTTTTGGTTTATCTGAAAAAAATTACCTTAAACTACTTACTGTAAATGTCTGAGGAATTATACAGATGTGATCATGAAAAAGAGAAGCAGCCATTCATAAAAAAAAAAGTCTGCCTAATGCTATTGACAATGAAAACTCTCTGGAAAAATGCACGTAAATCTCAATTAAGGAGAAATGAAAATTGTAAATAGGTAAAATAAAGGAATGTTTTTGAATAATTGAAACTGAAATGTGACATTCACGCAAATGCAGTTGTCAAACACACGAGCCCAAGCACCATAAATCTTTCACTGCTGCTGTTGCTTCACATACATTAATCATTTATAAGACTCTTTACCAAAAATAAAATATTTACAAAGAAGAAGTGGTGCAGTGGCTGTAAGATCGCAAACATTTTCAAGTGTGTAGAACAGCAAGTGCACAAGTTTGAGAAAAAATACAGCTGAAAGCAGCTAGCTAACCTTGAGAAAGCTGTGCATTAGGAGAACTCTGACAAGACATTTTCATGCTTCAAGACAAAACTCTGATTCAAGTTCCCCATGTTCAACCTGCAACTTGGCACAATATGGCTTCCAGCTAATCCTCCCCCTCATCCACCTGATCTTGCCCTTTCTGATCAGTGTTTCATAATGCTGCTGAAGGAGCAACTGCCGCAACAGTCAGAACCTCTACCTGCAGTCCTTCAGGTAAACTAAAGTAGAAAGAGACCTTTTCTGAAGGACTTTACAAAATATGAAATCCTGCCGTCAGGAAAGCATTGTTTTAATGTGGTGTGGTGTTCATATCTGTATTTCTCTCACTTTGATAAAAATGATTGATCGTGCTCAATCACAGAGACAAAAGTGTTATGATCACTTATCATTTTTATTTCATGGTTCTCTGACCCTTATCAAATTCTGTTTTCTTCAATGAAATAGCTAATATCAAAGAAACTATTCTTCACAGAGATGTTGGCATATCAGCCTGAAGGAAGGTTTGCACCATTGACCAAACATTTACACTTACATATACTGTAGCTCATTTAGGGGTATGTTTACCAGCAATGTGAAATTAGGACAACAATAAAAGATAAGTCATGCTAAACATGCTTTGAAGCTACACCAGAAAGAAATATTACAGATATATTTTATGTATTTGATTTCTGTCATGGTATAAAGATACTACTGGATATGTGCCACTGAAATCAAAGTTTCCTATTGTTATTAAGTGCTTTCCATCAGACTACAACTGGATTTTTACCGCCACAGTATCTTTTAAATCACGTTTCACTTTCTCTTCCAAGTTAAATGTAAAACACTCAAATTACACAACTTAAAATTTGAATATACAGATGGTGGGTAATTAATATTAATCATCACTGTAACCAATTTAAACAACACACCCACCTTTGAATTCACAAGTAGCTGATTTGATAAAAATAATTACAAAGTAAAATGAAGGCATGAGTGGGCAGCAGAGTAGCAACTGCAGGTGCTTTATCACGCAGAGAGAGAGAAATGTGATCAAAGTGGCATTACTACCCACGTTATCTTGAATGCACAATCTGACAACTAGTATCATGTTGAGCAACACAGCAACCCTGATGGTCTCCCTCATGCTTGCAGACATGCAGAGCTGTTGGTGAGGGACACACATCTTCTCCAATAGGCCGTATGGGGCTGTGTTGTGTCTGACATGTAAAAATGTGAGTGGCCTGTAGGTAAGTGAGTTGGAGGTGTCAGCCTACATGTCCTCATTCTCACCTGTTTGTGGCATTGCAGCTGAGAGCCGAGATGTGTAAAAAACACACTACTGGCTATGCCAATTTGAGTCTATAGAAGCAAAATGCATGGAGATTGTACTGTACGTTTTCATCAAAGCAAAAAGGAACCAAATACTAGCAACCTTATATTCAGAGGATTCGTCTTAAACTGAGTCCTGGATTGGTACCGAAACAAAACTCAAGAAAAGTTACCGTATCTAATTGTTTGATAAGTGTGTGTATGTAAGGCAGAGTAGGGGTTTCTTTGTGTAATGAATGGCATGACAAACACTAGCAATTTCCATAGGAGGTCTTAGATTAAATTTTCCCTCAGTTATTCATTTCAGTGTTCTTTGAATTAAAGGGTTTTCTTGAACACATTGGAGTCAATACAATAGTTATTTGAAAATATTTCAATATATAATCCAGGTACGTATGTACAATCGGAATATTAAGAACATTAATATTTTCATGCAACCAGAGCCAGGAGAGAATTATAATTTTACTGTAAGTACATTCAGGATTATAACAGAAGACATCAGTTTACAACATGAGATATAAGTGTATGACCTAGCCAGATCCCAGAGATGGTTTATTTAACTGATTCATATGGCAATTGGCTGAGTGAGATAACAGAAATACAAAAAAACTAAGATGGGAAAGGTTCTTCTCATTTTTAAAATGTTATGTGCTTTTTACACAGCGGCTGTGTAGTAATCAACAACATCAACCAGAGAAATTCATACAGTATTTTCAATTTTGAACCTCAAAAATAATATTTTTATCTATATTTTGTAGAATATGTGAGATACTGTCTGTATTTATTTAAACCTTAAAGCACATTTTCCAACTCAGATATTGAACTGACCCTGTATTTGCTGATTTTCATACTAACTTAATTATAGATTGATGAATGGAAACTTTCATTATTTATTGGTTTTATTTTGTCCTTTAATTGTTTTCTTAATTTAAAACTAAAGCCGTTATCTTTGAAAATCACCATTTAAGAGCAGAAACCAACACTAAAAGTGAACTAACATTGTTACAGTACTTAAATTAAAATTAAAATTTCATATTAAGATTTTGATCTTGGCAGAAAGCTCTGCACAAGCAAAAGTCAGTAGACACAAGGATACTCTGTAGATTTACAATAAATTAATTCTAACTTTGTTGCTGTTATTTATTCTCCTATTTTGAGGTAATACAGAAATATAGATAAAATCCAAAATGGCAACATACAGTAGTAGGATTACATTACAAAATGCAGATGCCATTATTAATTTTTTACTACACAGCAAAATTAAGAATTTATGTAGCAAAGTTGATTTCTCTGCATTAATTGGTCTGTTTCAGTATATGCAAACTGAAATGTTTATCCCAATTTGTTTAGGCTCTGGAAAAAGCAGATGTTTGTATTGATCTCTTATCTTTTCTCCAAACAACCAATATAGACAACCTTCAGATAAGAAGGGGAACAGAAGTAAGAAAATCACTAGAGATTTGCAACATTTGCAACAACAAGTGTATTGTAAAAATCTAATAGATAGCTGGTAGAGTCTCAAGATTTTCTCAAGTCTCAAGTTTTCAGAAGAAGCAGACTATTACAGTATGAAATAAAGCTTGCAAATAGTAGACAGGAGTCCAATGGATATGAAATTCCATTCCAACTACAAAAAGACAGTAATACATTCCAATCATTAAAAACATTGTCAAATTCTGATAGTTCTACTACAGTATTTACCTTTAATGGTCTACAATTAGTCTGCTGTTGTTGTTTCCAATGTTTACTGTTGCTTGTTGTTTTGGTGCTGTACTGAACAAAATCCCTTGTATTGTATTGTTTTGATATAGATATGTTTTTGATATGTTTATTTCCTTTTTTGACATTTCCTTTATTGTTTCTGGCATGAGTTTGCAGTTTAGTTTCTTGATTTCATTTCTTTTTGTTTCCCTCAGCAACAATAATTTTACACACACCATATATTGTATGTGCTGGACTTCTCCTAAATTGTTTTGTACTGATCTATAAAACCATTTGAGTTATCTTTTTCTGGGCCTACATGTTTTAAGTTTTTTTTTAACAAATATGTTTATATACTGTATATTATAATATAATAGGTTTTGATTACTAAATCAAAAGAAGAATCAAAACCATGCCCGGGTTAAAGATAGACCTTACTCTGATTTCAATAAGCTTAACACAGAGTAATTGAAAGTGAAATATTTCTTTGAAGTTTGTATTGGAGAACTGAAATGAATAAACTGGCAGAAACTTCAGTAGAGATTTCTGGTTGTATTTAAAGAGAACTTAATTGACTACTTTTGATATATTTATGAAAAAGAGATACCACTGACTATGATCTCTGAACCAAATTTAAAAATGTTGCTTCCAGTGAATGGATAAATGTAAATGAAATTTCCTTAAACAGAAAAGGGAACAAAACTAAACTAGGAAAATGTAGATCTGTAGGATGTACTATATAAAGGTATGAAGACTGAGAAGCAGCTAATATACAGCATAATCCACATGTTAACAGTATCATTGTGTAGAGACATCTTGCATGTAAAAAAATACAATTAAAAGATGTGAGACATCCAAGACCATGTGTGTGCATGGACTGAGAATTTGTTAGTAAGAAGAAAACAACAAGGCAGAGAGAGACAGAGGTGTGCCACATGGATCTGTCTTGGGCCCACTGCTCTTCCTGATTCCTGATCAGTAATCTAGATATAGAATCACAACATACAACAACATGTTTTCAAATCCAAATTTTGAGCTTGCAGTTGTTTCTATTTTTGGCTTAAGTGTTGTGAACCTAAAAGCTCTCATGGGGAAAATGAAAACATTCTTCTGACACAGTACAAGCTGCACAGTATCTTGCATTACCTAGAGGAACAGTGCATCTGTGACTGGCCCAATGCAAGCTCTTAAATAGCCAGTAGGTCACAGGAAACACTGCTGTGCAGGAAGCTGAGGAAGTCCCAAGCTGACTCAAGCACTCCAGTCTTCAACAGTACTCAGTCAGTTGTATAGAGCTTTTGCACTCCAATATCATAGTCCTGTCTCGAACCATCAGTCTCAGGGCCATAGAGCTGAACATGGTGAACTTATATTCTGAGCCACTCAGGTGGTTAGTAACTTTGCTCATTTTATAAATTTTATATAAACAGGAGGCCCAGACTGCTTATCCTGGTTAAGGATGCAGCAAATGCAGTATTAGCAAAAAAGAAAATACAAAAGGACTTAAAAATTAGAGACACATTTAGCAAATTAATTCCAGTATTGAAAAGTGTTACATACAGTACAGTATGGGTAGCATGAATACAACAAAGTGCAAAATAGGTTTTGCTGAATTAAAGAAGCAGCCTCTGAAAACAGTTTACATACTGGTGATTCATCATTGTCCCTTACACAATAAGAAGAAATTATGAAAATGTTCTTGCACATGTATTGAAAAGTGCAGAATCTAACACAAAGCAAAACACTGCTTTATTTGTGATAGAGTCATTCATTGATTCCTTAGTCATTCATAAAAATCCTGTTCAGCTTTGGTCAGAACACTACAAGAAGGTCTTTTATTGCTTCCTTGCAAGGAATTTATAGATAAGTAACCATGATAATTCTGAGGTCAAAGGAATATTATACAGAGGTTGAAGAAACCTTATCTCCTTTATCTTAAACAGGGGCAGGTGTGAAGAGCCTTCATTCAAGCATTCAAGAATAAGTCACTTCAAGTCACTACTTCATGCCCATCTTTGAAATGAATTTCAGGAGGAGACACACTTTAGAGCTGAAAGTGTCAGGTCATTTTTTGTCAGGTCATGAAAGCTTAAGACAAATCACCCATTTGACAACATAGTTATTGGATAAATTTTGGAGTTTAAGAAGATACACCAAGCATGTTAATAAAATTGGTATATGTATTTTTATCTTAATTGATTATTTCATCTTATTATTTCTTCTTTAAGACTCATTAACTCCCATCTTATACTTTATTATTTGAGCTATAATCCAGTTGTTTTCCAATGCTCAAAATATCATTTATTGTCATTAGATGATCTCACCAGTCCACTTTAGCGACATCATTATGGGAACATAACTGAATATAACACACACACAGCAGCAAAGAAATCAAGATGGGCTAAATGCCCTAGTCCATTAGTCACCTTTCTTATGGTTTCAGGTTCTTGTGCTTTTCAGTAGGAAAAGTGTTTTTCCAAAGGTGCATTTGGGAGTTTAGATGTAAATTAAATAATAAATAAGTTAATTTTAAAACAACATGAAAGATGAGAGTTTTATGGTTGCAAATGTTCAGTTTTTCTTTATTCATATCAATATGATCAATATCAGTATTGGTATCAATATGGAAAACCACATCAGTGATGAATAAGAGGATCTACTCAGTATGCCATCTTGTCTTGTGCAAGGCATGGTAAGGCCGTACTATACATGGAATGTAAAATAGTTATTAGTGAACTGATTTTAAGACTTCACAAACATATTGAGTATACATTGGGCTATTCACTGAAAAATAACAGCTTTTGTAGGTTTTTGACACATTTTTAAAATGTTTGAAATGCTAATACTGTATGCCTACAGTATATTAAACAATTTCTAAACAGCAGCTCTGTTTTCAATCTTGAAGAGGCCATTAACTTAATTTTAGTTTGACTTTATTAATAAAAAATCAATAAGAGCTTAATTAATTGATGCACATTCATAGGAGGATACAGTTTTAGTTAAATACGAAAATCCTGCATTCCCTAAATTGATTCAAGACCTGAATAAGAATTAGGTATTTTAAAGATTTCCATTTACAGTATATTATGCCTAGAGATTCAATTAAAATGAAATTAAATCGCAAAAAAATAAAAAGTATGCTTCATGACTTAGCAGCAGTCACAATAAAAGAATCATTCAATGTATTCAAATATATTTACATGAGTATTTTATGTTGTTTTTGCCTAAACTAAATATTAAATGAAAGTGTCTTGTACTGTATATACTGTACAGTTGGTATTTCCACCGAAAAACATAGTTTCATTTAATGATTTATTCTGAAGTGCAAGTTTTGTTTTTTTTAGTTTGCTTTAAAAGGTATCTTTTCTCGCTAATGTGTTACATTTCTTAGCAATTTAAGAACGTTTTCGTTCTTAATTTTCTTTAAGTCGGTGTCTTTTATTTAAACACGATTGTACAGTACGGCTGGCTAATTTATCCAGGATCGTTATTTACAGGAGTGAAATGTAGTTAAGAATATTCCATGTTCTCTGCAATAACTCCTTTGCTCAGATCACATGCATCGGTCATTTCACGCACTGTGGATTTACCCTCTGCGTGAGCCCTTTCCAAAAAGTCATCAGTCTAATACTGTTTGTAAGAATCAAAATGACATTAATCACAGGGTGAAGTCTGACGCAATCTGCCTTTTATAATAAGATTTCTGGTGCCCCGACATTGTGATTTGGAATCAATCCCCTCCTTTGTGAAACTGCAATCCCAAGATGACTCAGTACCCGCAGCATCGAGCTCCACTTAAATAGATGGATCTTTTTGCGTAATGCAGAGTGCTTTGTGCGCCTGAAGCAAATGACTGTAATACAAATTTTGCACCACAGCGTTGCTGGAGTAGTAAACCGATCCCTTCCTTGAATACTAGTCCCCCATATCTGATTCTCCTTTGTTAACGTAAGACACAAGTATTTTTATACTGTTAAAAACACGGAGACATACAGTACATGAAAAACCTTGTCTTTCAACAGCAATCGTAACACCTTATACTGTACACTACATTGTATTGTGCAAGACATGCAATTCAAGTGAAATTAAGCCTCGACAAATAACTTTTTTCTAGGTTTACAAATCCTTGCTTTAAAATGAGAACTGCTACTAAGTATTAGTATGGGGAAAGCTGTCTCTGCCCGTACTTGATCAATTTCCATTGCAAATAATTCAAAGAGCATTTTACTCGTTTTTGCAAAATCGATTCTACTACTGTTACTTGCACTGCTCAATCGCTGCATCAGTTACTTCCTTCGCATAAGTGAATAATTTGACTATAATAATTGTATTTATGTGATAAAATGACATTTTGCGCAATTACTTTATAGTAAACTTCTTATTTCGATAATTATTTTATCAACTCTATCAAACACTCCAGTAAACTTTCAAAAGGATGAAAAGTGTTACAGTACCAACTATATGCTTAAACATGTACTGCATATTATAAGCAATGTGTACAATGTCGAAACAGTCTTTTTTCTTTCTAAAAGTTATCTGCACTTAGCAGGGCGAACCAGACTGAAGTTGCGAGCACATGTTGAAGCGTTTTTAAGTGCATTAAATGTATGGCATAATGCAGATAAAAAGTCCCCTGCTCTCTGCGATATACAAAATAAACTTCTTTGTGGACGTTAAAATTCCACCAGTTCTCTTTACCAAAAAGGCACTCCACGCAAACATACCATTCAGAATAATTGCACTTTTATTATTTGGTTATAATGCTGGTAAAATATCTTAACCAGAGATTGTGAAAATCTTCCATTCTACTTTATTAATAGGAAAAGAAAATTCTCCCCTTACCTGATTAGCAGGATGGACTGTTCAAAGCAGATACCATCGCACAAAATTAGTAGTTTGGGTCTTGGATAGAATTTATCTGATATCCCACAATAATATCACAGGAACTGATGTAGTAACTACCGGAGAATATTTTGACGTTGCACTTCAGCCTCTGCAGTACTACAAGAAGGAACAGAACAGCAGCAGTGAGTGAGAGAGGCAGAGAGGGAGGGAGAGAGAAGAGCATAGGGAGAATGTAATCAATAAATGTATCCCAGGGAGTGAAGTGAACAATCCACTTTGCTGAACAGCTAGTTGGTAGAAATGTGAGGATGGGTATTATAGCTTCAGAATTAAGGTAAGAATAAAATAAGAGAAGCAAAATGATATTAGGATTACAACCGCAGATTATACAGTAGAACAGAATTAATAGCGTGTTAAATACTCTTTACTGGTAACGGTTTTTTTATCTTATAATTCTGTTTTCCGATTTGATGTTTCCACGACACACGTGCGACTACCTTAGCCACTTAGTCTGGGGACTGTATAACAGCCCATGACATAAAAAATCTATTTTTTAATGTTTTGGATCCTTATCCGCAGTGATCCAATGATCATAAATGCCTGTGTATATCAAGACTTGTTTTTATTATTAGAAGACAGTTGCCTTCTATATAGTGTACTGTACAGTACTGTATATCTTCCATTTTAAAAATTGTTTTGACCACAGAACACAATGTAGTATTTTTGAAAGTGAGCTTGTCACATCACCTTGGAAACAGCGAACCTTAAAAATAATTTGAGCTATAATTCCTGAATAAATATTACATATCAAGCATTAGGGAGAATATCTATAATGTATCTGGAATTCTTATGCTAACGTATTATGTATGACACATCTTGCTTCCAAGTTTCTCCTACTGCTGGAGCTGGCCGTGGTGCTGAAATACCAGCGCTAAATTGAAGCGGAGTGCCGGGACATCGTGCAAGTGCTTTCTTCCACGTTTTTCTCAGTCTTAAAAAAGGCTTCTTAGTCTGTTCTCAGACATTTCTACTGAACCAACAAAAAACATTTTCCCACACATATATAAATTCCACATCATATATTTATTTCAATTAAAACTAACTTCGTCAAAGTAATGTAGCATGGAT
Organism: Atractosteus spatula; assembly: GCF_055471065.1. Classification (NCBI taxonomy): domain Eukaryota; kingdom Metazoa; phylum Chordata; class Actinopteri; order Semionotiformes; family Lepisosteidae; genus Atractosteus; species Atractosteus spatula. Next base: position 31,243,390 of record NC_142708.1, on the reverse strand, counting down.
TATGTGAACCTGTTTCTCAGATTGGACAATCCTGTGTTTCTTTATATCTTTTTCCTTTAAAAGAAGCCCATTTTACGATCGTTGTAGTGGAGTCTGTTATTAAATAACCGTTACAATGAAAGTTGTTTTGGCGAATACTGTAAATTAAGTGATAAATGTAAAAAATATCGTTTCATAACTTAACCAGTGGTTCCTATTACTTATATGAGCACAACTCTAAGATTTACTTAAACCAAGGTGAATAATAAAAACTTGACATTTTCTATTCCATTGAAGGACAAATTGTGACATGGTGTAATAGAATTAGGGCCAGCGTACTATAGTAAATTGTTTATATAATTTAATTTCACAGCTACCACCACAGTGATTTTTAAAGGCAATATTTGTCCTGAACATAGTTGTCCCACTACTGTCTTGATGTTGTCCAGCATTGCCCACATAATGTCTTAATGTCAAAGTTTTCTCAGAATTTTTAACGTCCCTATATTAACAATAGAAGAACAATTATCGTATCTGTTATTGTACAGTCAAATCCTAAGTTCTCCTAAGTTGAATTTTCATGACCAGAGCCATCCATCTTATGGTTGTAATGTAGTTCCTACCTCCTTGTAATAATTTACACTTGTTAACATTGATTAACAACACAATGGTTAACATTGGTGCCTCACAACACTGGGGCCCTGGGTTCAGTTCTGAACCTGGGGTGCTCTCCTGGAGTGCAGTTTGTATGTTGTCCCCATGTGTGTGTGGGTTTCCTCTGGGTACTCCAGTTTCCTCCCACAGTCCAAAGTGTCTCGATCGTCATCCCTCCTCTTAAGGGTGCTCCGACCCTTTTGGATTTTAGTTTATTATGTGCATCTGCCCCCTGTTTTGCCTGTTATTATTTAAGCCAGGCACTCCCGCTATTCCTCACACAGCAATGGAAGATGGATGCCACAAGGCTTGCCTATTCCGAGGCTCACTGGTAGCCCAAGGGCTGGTCTTATTCCCTGGGGTCCTGACCATCTGAGTCTGGGGCTCTGAGCACCTGGCCTCGTTATCCTGTTTTTTACTCCCTGTTCCTGTTCCGGATTTTAACCTTGTCCATCTTGGATGGCTCTCCCAGCACCTAGACCCTGGACTGTGCACCAGTTTCTTTTTGGACTGTTTGGACTTATTACCCTGCGCCACACCCCCCAAGCACCTGATCACCGTTGTCACGCCGCCCTGTCTGTCATCCCATCCTGATCCTCATCGTGTTTTCCCAGTTGTCCTTTTCCAGTTACATCTGGATTATATCGTCTGCATAGGGTCCTAAACTACACACTTCATGGGAGCCTGGATCGGCACCTGTGACACAAAGACATGCTGGAAGGTTAATTGACTTCTCTAAAATACTGGCCCTGCTGAGTGAGTGAGTGTTTGTGTCTGTGTGTTTATTGTGATGGCCTGGCATCCCGTTCAAGGTGTATCCTTGGAAGATTTGCTTATCAGGATTGTCTCTGGCTCCCCCATGGTCCTGTTTTGGATAATGTGGTTAGAAAATTGATAGATGTTATGGTACTGCTAAGATCCTTGCACTCTAACTTGGGATTCCTGGGATTTTTTAGTTCTTGATGCACCAGCATGAATTACATCAAAATTCAGACAACTTTGAATTTGATATTTTAGCGGAACCACTTCAACAGTCATTTGGAAATGTAAACAAGATATACACTCTGTTGGTGTCAACTCTGTAATAATGCATTGTACAGGGCCCTGTGCAGATGGTTTTATCTGGAAGTAAGTGGAAATGGACACAGGGAGGAGACGACGAGGAACTGGGCAGGTTGACAGACAGGAGGGCGTGACGACAGTGAACTAGTGCTCGGGGGGGGGGGGGGCGTGCCCATGGTGAACTAGTCCAAGGGAGTCCATAGGGAAATCCAGGGTGAAGTCGAAGAGTCCAAAGCCGGGTGATCCATCCAAGACAAAAACAAGACAAGGTTTAAAAACCAGAACTGGATCTGGTGCAAAGACGGGGAAAAAAAAGGGTTAAATGAGGCCAGGCGCTCCGAGCCATGAACCCAGATGGTCAGGACGCTGTGGTGAAGCCTATGCCGTTGGGTCACTCCAGTACCCGCTGGTAGACGGGCTTCCAGGCGTCCATCTTCCAATGCTGAGCACAGAATAGTAAGAGCGTCTGGCTTAAATAAGGAGGAGCAGGATAATAGGCAGGTGCACATAATCAACTAAAATGTGAAAAAGTGGGAGCGCCCATGAGGAGGGATTACGATCGTGACAAACTCCTTCAGTTGCTTGTTTAAAGAAAGCTGTTTAGCTAAACAATATGTGCCTTTTCTAAGATCGCATTAACTATTCTAGAATCCTTCTGCCATATATTGTGGATAATAATAATTCATTCTTCCTTGTTTATGAAACGATCAGAAAGGAAATTCAGATGTTATACACCAATTGTTTCAATGGACTGGAAAGACGAATGTGTGATGTATGTGTGGATGTGTGAACTTCCAGTTATGAACAGTCATTCACAGATGTCCAATTGGAGCTTTCTCCAACTGGTATTCCACACTTTGTAATTACAGACAGATTATTTTTTTTAAGCCCTGAGATTGCCACCTGGGGAGCTGTTATAAATTGTAAAGACAGATGACATGAGCCTATCACTGCCAGCTAGCCCTCTCCTTTTCTTGATTTCATGGAAACAATTTCCAAAATCAATTTTGATTCAAACAAATTTTTACATGGTGATTTCATTTGTGGGAAATAATTGTAAGGCCGATAAGACACAGTGTTTAAAGAGGCCCCAAAGCCAATTTGTACTCAATTCTAAATGCAGATAAACATTCCATGCAATTAACAATAACGACAGCTGTTTTTTAACCTTTTAAATGAATAGCATCACGAGGTGCAGGGGGTGCTGTGATTGGATCCCCCCTGTAGATAATTGCTCTAGTATAAAAATAATATCAGTGCTGATGGTTTCTCTGTTGGATTACAGGGCATCTGGCATTCCCTCTCCCATGTTTCAATAGCTTTTGCTTCATTTCATTTGACATCTTATTTAATTAACCCCCTCTTCTTTACCAATTAGATCATCTCCTCTGATAATTATCTGTTTCTAGTTCTGTAAAGCTCCACTCTGAGTCTGAATAAACCTGGAAATGCATAGGCATACATGCATCTGTATGAAACACAGTCAAGAAGGAAATCCACAGATTTACAGGAACTGAAACATCCGGGTTTCCCCTTATTTCATGGATTTTGACCTTTTATGGTTCTGTCCTTTGTCTACAGCAAGAGGGAGTTCTTAAATATTGAATTGCAATTGGAAGACAGTTTAACTAAGTAATCTTTTAGTAAGTAAAAAAAGTTTGTAATTTTGTATTAGATTATTGTATTTAGATATTAAAGTATAAAGCACACCCCTGATGTCCCATGAAATGAATCACACCTACAGTAGTCTGGTGATAGCATGCAATGTATCAATTTACAAAGATTAAACTTTTGTAATTTTTCTTTAATTTTTAAAAATTAAACACTTGTTTCTGATTTTGTCTACCGAAAAATAAATGTCTGGCTTAAGTTAGCCCAACATTGTGTATGATCTTAATAAATATGGCTTAATTCTACGAATTAGGATAACATAGGATAATTTTATTATTCAAATACCTACCAAGGTGCAATTTTCATGGTGCATTTGGAATAATATTATCATCACAACAGACTTTTTATCCATCAAGAAGTGTTCAGCTATTACAGAAATTTCCTTTAATATGTTGTAAAAGAAAAAAAAACATTCTTCCAGTTCCACGTGGAATATTTTTATTGTTTTCCAGGACTGTGCTAAGTCTGTGAGCATGGACACACCAGGCTCCGACAAGAAGTGATAATTGTGTATTTTCATCTTCCTTCGTGGAGCCCTTTTAAATGGAGCTGAATACAGTATTCCTGCTGTTGTTTCTTTAATATAGATAAAAAGTAGCTTTTGTGTTGAGGAGTACCGTGATTTCTGAGTTGGCATTGGTGCCAATCAAGAGCACTTATCACCAGTCCTTAAAACCGTGAGTACCTCTGGTATTCGTTACAAATAAGCTCATAAATATAGACTTAGTTTTGCCAGAATTAAACCAGTTTAAGCAGGACAGTTACAAAAAATCAATAGAATCTGTGTGATTATGCCTTCGGGACTTGACCTGGTGATCACCCATATCCAACAATACCTCTGTGTGTATCTGTGCTGACCTAATCCATCTCTTTCTTCTCTCCTTGGAGATACAAGTTTGCTCCAATACTCAGTTCATTTTATTTATTTTAAAAAATATTTTAGATTTATATGCAGCATTATTTTCTTAATGTTTTTTTTGTTCAAATTACATGGTTTGATGCTTACATTTTTATGCAAATGGTTATATGCTAATAAACAAAAAGACTGTTAACCTCTTCCCCTTCAGAATTAATTGCAGCACAGTGGTTGCTCTCTCTCTCTCTTTTCCACACAGCACAAATGTCTACAGCTGTGTGTGAAACTGGGGAACTTGTCAGGTTTTTGAGAGGGGTTTTGTTCTCTTGAAGATTTGAGCTCTGCTCCTGAACATATATAATTTTCTTTAGAAATAAGTGACACCTGTAGGTGTCAAAAAGAAAGGGTGTTAATTGTAGGTTGTTTAGAAATGCCTCTGTTTTTTCTATCTATATCCCATCAGATATCAGACGATGAGTAAAGCTTTGTACAATCTGTACTGGAATGGAAGACCTCTAAGAAAATACAATATGTGACCTTAAGTGATGTTTGTAGACCAGAGGAAAAACTAATTTCCCCCTATGGTTACTGTGCAATATGAGATGCTTTCCAATGGTTAAAACTTTAACCCAAAGTTTAAAGTACTCAATGCAAAGTTTATCTATTATAAAAAAAATTTGGTGGTTATGCAATTTATTGCTTTTAATTTTTTTTCCTACAAATGACATTTGTACCTTTCTTACCAACCACATGATTATTAAAGAGCCCTAGGCACTGTTTGTAAGAGTAGGGGTGGTGAACCCTGGTAACCTCTCTGTAGACTTATTCAACCAGAACCACCCAAATTCCCCCCCCTCCCCCCCACCCCAATTCAGTCAATGAAGTAGGTTCTCACTTGTCTTTCTGATCTGTTGTGTAGTGGGGCTGCTTTCACATGTCTCCCAGCCGGGTGCAGTACTTTAGTAATGGAAGCCTTTTCTTTATAAAGAAGAAAGAAAATCAGGTCAGCTAGGAGTTTGTTACAGTTTCAGTAGAGCCACATGGTAGTGGAGTGGTTAGCATTGCTGCCTTAATGTGCTGGGTCCCTGTGTTCAGTTCTGGGCTGCTATCTGTGTGGAGTTTATATGTTCTCCCTTTCTGAGACATACTCATAGGTTAATTGACCTTTGGGAAAACAGGTCCTGGTCCCTTCTAGTTTGCATCCTGCCTTATTCTTATTGCTTGCTGCCATAGGCTCTAGCTCCCCTGCAATCTGAATTTAATGAAGTAGTTAGAAAATCGATGGATGGGTGGATACAGTGTGTTTCTACCTTGCTGTCAGGTTGTGGGTTTAAGTTACCACTGCAGACATTACTATGGTACCTTGAGGTCCACCCAAATGTTAAGTGGGGACCAGCATTGCTGGGAGTTACCCCTGTGATGTCCAGACAACTCTGGGAGGACATACTCTTTAGTCCATTTAACAATATAGAGGCCAGGAGGAGCTCTGGCCCCACGAACCAGTGTGCTTTTTAATCTTCCTTATTTGCTGGAAAAAAAACATCTATCATTATACAAAACATTTGCCATAAATGTCACACTTAAATCATATTTACTGTTTGAAAAAAAAAACTTCATCCAATCTTCCAGCCAAACCTTAAACAAGTAATGCTAACTATTCCACATGAGAGAAAATAATTATAAATAATTATGCCTTTTTATCTGGCAATTTCAATTGCATTTAAAGCAAGTTAAGATAGACAAAACAATGTGCCTTTAGTGTTAGCAATGACTAGAATTCCAGCCATGTATGATTATCCTACTAAGAATTTGTGAAATTGGTATTCATGGCAGGTATTCTAGAATGTCTATTTCAACTTCTTATTTCAAATTTAATCTACAATCCTCGTGCAAAACCACATAGCATAACAGTTCAGTGCACCTCTGCTTAATGTCCTATACACTTACTGCTTTAAACAGTACTGATCCTCCAGGAAAATAAATTCTTAAATATTCAAATGTCTGTGAAGATTACTGCCATTCAGTAGCCTATACTGTACAGTATATGCTGCAAAATGAAACTTAAATGAAATCATGATTTCTGACTAATTCCGAAATCTTGCATTTGACTTACACTATTCAGTTTTGTGAACAGATTGTTACATCAGAATGAGAAACCTTTTGAAGGGTGGATGCTAGTACCACAATGTTAAGAGGCAGTACAAATAGCATAGTGTGACAGAAAGCAAGATCACTGCAAGGTTAATTACATCTCTTACCATACAGAATAAGAGAAAGGAAAGTTGGACGTGGGCTAAGATGCACTTTACTCTATTGCTGAACAGAGCCAGCTGGCAAACAGAGAAGAGCCCCTGAGAAATCAATAGTCCATATAACTCCACGGAATTTGAAATATTAGTTTTAAATATTGTTTTAAGCCGAGCCCAATCTGTTGAAATTGTCATTTACTTCTCCCTAAAGAAATGATTTCTAATATATGGGAAAAGCTGATTTTCTTCCATTTACTTCCATTTACCAAAACATAGAGTTAGAGAGTGCTTACTGTATGTAAGAGTGAAATTGTGCACTACCTATTATTTGTTTGTAGTTTTTAAATGCTGAAAAAAGCAAAAGGTATAGTTCCAGTTTAAAGCCAGAGTTACATGTATAATGTCTTTTTTGTTGTTTCCCATCAGAAGCTGGTTTTCCTGTAATATACTCTAGTTGAAATTAGACATTTTGTTTTGAAGATGTCTGACTGCATGAAATCTCTTCAGATGTGGGATGACTGTACAATCAGAGCATCTGTGCAAGCTGTGTTGGAGAGAGCCAAGCTTATGGAACTTCAAAGAACGGTCCATCTTGTATTTACAGTCAACAGGAATCAGGAAGCATCCTTGACAGTTTTGCCCTAGTGAATCAATATGCTGGAGACCCATTAGGCAAACAGTACATGTACAGTACATCAGAGCTATTCAGAGCTCGTCTCTCAGGTCAGATGGACACTGTCACGATCCGGTTCTTTCCGGGCCAAATGCGGATCCAGAATTGTGAAGACACAAGGGGAAAAATGGTCATGCAGGAAAAGGGTCTGGAGACAGGGGCATGTCCGGGGAGTGCTGGTGATCCGGGGAGGTGTGGCCGAGGCAAACAATCCATGTAAAGTACAAACGGGGAATCCAACACAAAAGCAAGAGTCCTTAACCAGGCAATCCATCCGGGGGTTAAAACCATGAACCGGGTCGGGACCGGCAAAGGGAGGGGAATCAGGAACTGAAGGTTAAAAACATAACGGAGCCAGACGCAGCAGGACCCAGGCTCTCACGATGCGGAAATCAATGAGAAGCCCCGGATGACGTCTGCATCTGGTTTATAAGGTGGAACAGAAGAGGGGCTGAAATAAAGAACAGGTGTGGGGAATGGGACAGAACAAGGAAGGGCTGGAGCACCCTTAAGAGGAGGAGTAACGATCATGACAGACACACCCTGAAACACTGTTCTTTTTTTTTCCTAAAGAGTTACCCAAGGCTGAAAATGAACCAGTGCAGTACTTTGTAAAACTGCTTAGTTTATGTTGGCCTAGTAATAAGTATTTTTCAAATTTGATGTTGATAAAAGTCATAAGATGAACACAAGTGCATCAGATGCACACATCAAGGTGGAATCTATGGTCAAAACCTGAAGCTTTCTTCTTGCTTCTTTCATGTATAACCCTTTCGTGTACAGTATATCTGTGCTGGCACTAGTCATGTGGTGCCTGTGGCATGTTTCTGTGATTTGCTGAACACTGAACACAACTGTGAAGATACTGTACATTGATCTGATTGTACAGTCACACATAGTTGATGGAACTGTCATCCATCCATTTAATTTCTAAAGCAATGTGTGGCTGCCAGTGACTCCCAAACTTGTAAACCACATCTATACATGTATTGTAAAGCTTACATTATGCAATGTTGAGGAACCTGCTTATGAACATCCTAGGTTTGATTCCTCTCAGCTTCTGACATCCCTGTCACCACAATGGCACAAGTGAGAGAAGGGAAGTTACATAGCAAGTAGGTTTAAAGTATTATGCAGACATAAGTCTTTGCACCCCTGTCTACTCAATTAATTCACCACCAGTCTTTACCACTACTCACAGCTGACTGCACACCTGAAGATGGCTCTACAAATAGATTATAGTCAAATAGATTAAAGTAAGCTTCAAAAAGGTGGCAGATTAAGATGAATGAGTGTACAATCATACATTAGAGCTCAAATAATCTGGTAAAGCAGATGTTGAAGATGACAGGGTTCTGAAAGAGATTATTGTGTCAGAAAGGAAATTTTATGAGAGGACTTTCAAAGTTGGTGGCTTTGCACATTTTAACACCAAAAGCAGGCTGACGATTTATTCAAAGACTAAAGCAGGATCTGTCAGTGAGCTGTAAGAATTTGTGCTAAAAATGCTCTGTAATTATTAACCATTACTGGTGTGGTAGTAAAAGATTTAAAACACACAGCCCCTCACCCTACATATTCTCTGTGTATCATCCATTATTTCAACAAAGACAATGTGTTCATGTGAACAAAATGTATTTATTTTATTTTATTTTGTATCCAAAACAACCAATGTTGTTCTAATGGACAGATTGATATTAAACATTGAACTTACCAGTTCACTTCACAATCATGGAGCTCAACACAAATACTTTCAGTAATGAATAAAAACCAGTTTTCACTTTTTTTCACTTCCTGATCCCCTTTACCCTCTTTGTTGTCTCTTTGAGTTCCTCTTTGCAGTTTAGTGGCATCTGAGGAGTGTAGTGTTTCATAGCCGTTCAGGGACGCCAAATAAATAATCATAGTGGCTCTCTGAAGGCACCAGTTCTGTAGGGTTTGGGCATTTACTGAGACAATTTTCAATTGTAGCAGTAAATCACAAAGTTGATTCTTTTGATGGCTTTAGAATCCAACCACGCGACATAACTCAAACAACGCGCACACACAGGTACTAATACACGAGGATAAATTTATTAATACATAGAATATGCATATAAACCTAACAGATCTTATCGAGAGGGTTATCAGAATACAAAAGATATATATTCATTCAGTTACGAAGTGTTACACATCAAGAGGACATACGTTCAGTATATCATTCATTAAGACCGTTTCGTAAAGTGAACTTGGTTACAACTTCTACATTAGATACTCAAAACAAGTACATAACTCTTAGGAATTAAATTGATATCAACTGGTTTGGATAACAATTGAATTCTCGAGCTGTAATGCATTGAAGTTGAATACTCATCCAATTTCTGGGGATTCAGATCTCCTGCGGGCACAAAGAAACAGTTGCAGGCTGTTGCTGTCCAATCCGCGCTGTCTGGCTCGGTGCCAGGCTGTGCTGTGCGGCTTGCGACGGTGCGCTGCAGATGCTCACTGACCGGCTAGTTAGTGTTGGCTTTAACTAGCAAAGTTTGTGCACAGGAGAAAAGATGACTGTGGGTCCCAGCAAGTCAGGAAGAGGACCGGTTCGTTCCTGATGAAGCGCTAGTTCTGAATAATGATTCAGCTGTCCACAGTTCCGACCTGTTCACGAGGCCTGCTGCTGGTTACTCTCTGGCAACCTCCACTCTAGACTCTTAGAACAAAGGAAAGTTCTGGCACTCGGACACACTGGCCGTTCCGTGGTTGTCCGGGCTGAGTCTCAGGATGGTCAGGAGGCGCGCTGCGAGAATGTCCTGCCCTTGGGAGCCTTCTGCTCCTGGGCCGTCCTGCCCTGGAATTCTCCCTTGAATTCCCTTTAGAACAGTCCACAGAATCCTCTCCAGAATCTTACTGAATCTGAATCTCAATCTGAATCTTGTTGAATCTGAATCTTGTTGAATCTGAATCTCACAGGCTCTCTGTGTTGCCTGTTTTTACCTGGAGGAACTTCAGCTTGTTGATTGGCTGAAAGTTCCATGGGCATCAGAGTCCCACGTGGGTTACTCAGCCCTACCAGTCCCTGATTGGTTGATCAAGGTGAGATATGAGTCACTTACTCCTGACACTTAGGAATGCAGTCCAGATGTCCAACTGGCACTCCCTAGACAGATAGGCGCCAATGGATGACCATTGATCATGATAGCCAGGCTTAGCTAAGTGCATCCCCCTTTGGGAGCTGTCCTAGGAAACCTTAAATCATCTTGCATGAATAGTTTCTCTGTGGCTGCACCACAGAGACGAACAGAGAAATGGGGCCTCATTTGGGAAGCTCAGAAACACTTAATTCTGCCTTATTATTAAGCCTCGCCGCTACATATCCCCCCTTTTTGAAGGTCACGAGGTCCTGAGGCGTTGTTGCCTTCAAAACAAAACAGAGTTAAGTGATGTCCCTTGCCATTAGAACATTAATCTTAAATGTCTACATTACTCCTCGAGAATTCATACCGGAACCAGCATTGGATACAAACAGGATGAATAACATCTGGAGTATGTATAAACACGGTAGGAGACATTATCTAAGTCTAGGAATTACACATCAGGAAGTTCACTGTCAATATCTGATACCTCTGTGGTAGATATTTGGGGAGAAGTCACTTCCTTTCTTTTGGCATGCTACCTTTGACTCATTCATGCTACCCGGAGTACATCTTGATGTAAGAGTACATCATTCAGAGTACACTGTCAGTCATGATCCAGCTACCCGGCAGCAGTGTTACAATAACACCAGTTCCTGTTCCCAGCCCCCCGATAAACCAGAACACCTGTGTTGGGTATCTGCTAGGGTGGTTTGGAGGTTTGTTCCATTAAAGCAAACTAACTACCTGTACCTCTTCAGGGCTTACTGTTTCTTGGATTTCTATCCAATTCCTTAGTGTGGCACCTGAAGGCATCCATGACCTCAAGTTTGGTCTTATGTTGTCTGGTTCTAGACCGTACAGTGTTAAGTTACCATGCTGTACTATGGCCTCCTCAGGAACTTAAAGGAACTGTTTTATTAGGTAGCTGCATCATGCCTGTCACAAGTCACAGTGTCAGTTAAACGTGGTGTGCTGACCAGCCATTTACTTCCCACCTGCTCTTCATGGGGTTCATTAACCTCCCTCTGCCCATTAGTAGCTTTACACCCTTCATTGGTGAATCGTTTAGACACAGCCAATGGATAGCTTTGGTAGCCATACCCATCTCAAGATTTGGAACCGAATTCAATCTTGGATTGCCTTCTGGGTGAGCTATGAGCGATGGGGTTAATGTCACATACTCCTCTACTGAGAAGAGTGGAATCAAGTGGGTTGGGAATTGTGCCGTGGCTAGACTGGCTACAGTGGCACTAAACTCCCTTAACAGGTCTTGTGTCAACATTCTGGCCTGTTGCACACAAGCATAAACCCACTGTATAACACCAACAATCATGTCCACTGGTTGGGGAATAAGGTTTAACCCTGTTGCATAGGAAGTTGCCTGTAGGGTTTTCCCTAAGCTTTCCAACTTTTGCTGCTGTCGATACAGTCTGTCACTACCCTCTGGTATCTCTGACACCTGCCTTCTTGGGGCAGTCAGGGTGAGAGTGCCAGTAGCACACAAACCTACCAAAAAGAGCAAATGCACAACAGTGGTGGCAGCAATCAGTCCTCCCAAAAGTCTTTTCGGGTGGCTGATCCCAGTCATCTCCTTCTGAGTGACTGTTGCCTTTCTAAGCTGGCGCAGCGTGTACATGGTGTCTTTCTCAGTATGCCATGTGGCATCTTGGGCACCAACATCCTGGAAATCTGGGGAGATCTGACACAGCTGCTGATGCTGCTCCTCCTTTTCCAGGGCATCTGCTTTTTCGATTTGTTCATGCCTGTGCTCTAGGAACCCTGCAGGGGGCGGTGCAGCGGTGGAGCATACCTGACCCTCGGCTGAGTGGTCATCTGGAGCACCTGAGTGATCTGGGATTGTTATCCCATTCTCACTGTTCAGGTCCACCCTGCACACTTCCTGATTGAGGAATCCCTCTATTGGCATGTTTACAATCGTTCGCTGGGCGTGGGTGTAGGACACCTGCTCGCTCCCCCCTTCCCTCGCTAGGGGTTCAGGGAGCTGCCCCAGCACTGGGATAGCTAGTTCACTGTCTTCGAACTCGCTATCACCCACCAGGCCCATGTCAGTGCAGGCGGGGATTCTGACACCCCTCTTTGCGATGTCCTGCACTGGCAGGCGGGTGACTTGACCATCCAGCTCCAGTCTGGCTGAACCACTGTTGGTCAGACTCAGACTGACAGACTGAGCTGGTGGCTGTAAGAAAACCGGCTCGGCTTTCATTCCCTGTCCCTTCTGGGGGACTGGGTGTGTTGGCAACCCTGCCGTTGAGGCAGGAACAATCAGGTCAGTCTCACTCACTACCTGGTAGTTGTGAGAAATAATGTTACCTGACTGCAGGTTCCCTGGGTCACAGCAGAGGGAATCGGCATCTGGGATCAGGTGTGTCCACAGCGCAGTAGTCTCAGCGTCCAGCTGGACCTCCTGTCTAACCTGTGAATGTTGCACCAGGGGCACCTGGCGGTGGCCCCGTGACAGCTGCTCAAGCAGATCCTCACTAATAGAGGACCTCTCAGGGCTAAGGGCGAGGGCTACATCACCAACCTGCTCTCCTGCCATCTGGATCCCTTCCACCACTGCAGGGTGGTGGTCCTGACCCCTCTTGGGTGCCAGGGTGCACAGGGAAAGCTCCTTTTCATCGCCAGGTGGGGAGATCTGCTCCTCTTTAGGGATGTAAAAGGTGTGTGCTTTACCTGGTGGATCAGGCGGCTGCTCGGAGCACTGCTCCTGTGGCATGGAGGCTGTTGGGACCTTGGCCAGGGCACGACTTCCCTGTATATCCGGGGAACAAGAAAATATTTTTATTTCTTGTCCAGAGGGAACAGAAGGAATCTCCACATAGGCTTCTGTGTTCGGTGGGCACTGTGTGAGCACAGTCTGCCTCTTGGCCCCCCTTTCCTTCTGTACAGAAGGCTTAGGAGCCTTGACCTGTTTCCACACTTTGCCTTTCTGGTGATCCACCAAAGGTTCCACTCTGAGTCGCATGCCCTTTTCTTTTTCAACCCGTTTGAGCTTGCCGTGTGACATCAAACACCTTTCAACCTCAGTGTCAATCAGTGTCTCACTGGGTAAGACATCTCCCATGGCAGCCTTGAGGTAAAAGCTTCCTGCTTTTCCTCTGTGTTTTACTGCCTGCTCTGTGACTTCAGGGGTGGAGTCAGCACTCACTTGGGAGTGGCTGACCTCATCCAGGCAGGAACCCTTCCGCTCAATCAGATAGACTGAGGGAGGGAGAGGGGGCGGGTCTCCGCCTCCTCCAGTGGAGAGTATCAGCTCATTCACGCTTCCGGCAGCCTTGGGGAGCGGTTGTCCCTGTCCTAATAAAGCTTGTTCAAGCCTGGCCAGGCGGGCGGCTACTGAATCCTTTTGTTCAGCTTTATCTAGCCCTTTCCCTCCCCCGGTGTTCTCATGGCACTTAGGACGCTGGGTGCGGTCCTGTGTGAGTGCTTTGGAACGGGGCTTAGCCAGCTCAGGAGCCTGTGCTCCTTCGAGCAGGGGGGAATTAACCCTGCTGGCTCTGACGGCGAACACAGTCGCTTTAGCAGCTTTTTGCTCAGAGCGACTTTGGACATCATACTCCCAGGCTTTCTGCGCGAATCTCTTAATATCAGTCATTTTCATGGTCTGTGCATCTGTATGCATTAAGATCATCTTTCTGACTGACGGGTGGAGATTCGCAATGAATAAACCCTTGAAATGTGTGTTCTCTTCGCAACCCTCATAATTTCGCCCTGCAAAATAAGTTCGTCTAAGTCTCTCGTAATATTCGCGAGGGGACTCTGCTCTCTCGTGCTTAATGTTAAGGGCGGCGGCTATCGCGGCAGTCGGGTCAATAAACGCACTGTATTCTTCGATAAGTGCTTGACATAGCTGCTCAAAGTCATTACAGACTTCTTTCATCTGCCTAGCCATCCACTCATGTACAGCTCTGCTGGTAGTTTTCCTGACCAGAAACACTTTCTCCTGTTCTGTGGCGTTTGGCAGGTACTGCAGGTTATACCTGAGGTCTTGAATATAACTCTCGATATTATTCTCTGACACTGCGGGGTCAAATCTCTCTATGTCCTTCGCTAGCTCTCTCAGAGAATGGAGGTTTATTCTCCTAGCTTCTCCGCTGACGGAGATATGACGGAGATCGTGGTCAGACTTGTCGCTGCTAGAGAGAGTGCTTAATAGCGACTCGAATTCAGACCTTTTAGCAACCATCGTTAAACTTAAAGAGTATTACTTTTAAGTACGAAATCACAGTTTAACCACAGAAAACCACAAGATCAAGTATGCAATCAACCCGGTAGATTGCAAAAGATCACAAAACAATCAAGCACTGCTTAAAGAGCAAGGGGAACTTTTTTCCTTTCGGCTTTCAGCACACTGTATTATCGTGTATGAAACCCGCGGCGTTTTATATGAATTATTCCGCTTGGTTGATTCATTTCAGTCTTGCCACGGCCCACCCAGGGACGCCATAAATGTAGTGTTTCATAGCCGTTCAGGGACGCCAAATAAATAATCATAGTGGCTCTCTGAAGGCACCAGTTCTGTAGGGTTTGGGCATTTACTGAGACAATTTTCAATTGTAGCAGTAAATCACAAAGTTGATTCTTTTGATGGCTTTAGAATCCAACCACGCGACATAACTCAAACAACGCGCACACACAGGTACTAATACACGAGGATAAATTTATTAATACATAGAATATGCATATAAACCTAACAGATCTTATCGAGAGGGTTATCAGAATACAAAAGATATATATTCATTCAGTTACGAAGTGTTACACATCAAGAGGACATACGTTCAGTATATCATTCATTAAGACCGTTTCGTAAAGTGAACTTGGTTACAACTTCTACATTAGATACTCAAAACAAGTACATAACTCTTAGGAATTAAATTGATATCAACTGGTTTGGATAACAATTGAATTCTCGAGCTGTAATGCATTGAAGTTGAATACTCATCCAATTTCTGGGGATTCAGATCTCCTGCGGGCACAAAGAAACAGTTGCAGGCTGTTGCTGTCCAATCCGCGCTGTCTGGCTCGGTGCCAGGCTGTGCTGTGCGGCTTGCGACGGTGCGCTGCAGATGCTCACTGACCGGCTAGTTAGTGTTGGCTTTAACTAGCAAAGTTTGTGCACAGGAGAAAAGATGACTGTGGGTCCCAGCAAGTCAGGAAGAGGACCGGTTCGTTCCTGATGAAGCGCTAGTTCTGAATAATGATTCAGCTGTCCACAGTTCCGACCTGTTCACGAGGCCTGCTGCTGGTTACTCTCTGGCAACCTCCACTCTAGACTCTTAGAACAAAGGAAAGTTCTGGCACTCGGACACACTGGCCGTTCCGTGGTTGTCCGGGCTGAGTCTCAGGATGGTCAGGAGGCGCGCTGCGAGAATGTCCTGCCCTTGGGAGCCTTCTGCTCCTGGGCCGTCCTGCCCTGGAATTCTCCCTTGAATTCCCTTTAGAACAGTCCACAGAATCCTCTCCAGAATCTTACTGAATCTGAATCTCAATCTGAATCTTGTTGAATCTGAATCTTGTTGAATCTGAATCTCACAGGCTCTCTGTGTTGCCTGTTTTTACCTGGAGGAACTTCAGCTTGTTGATTGGCTGAAAGTTCCATGGGCATCAGAGTCCCACGTGGGTTACTCAGCCCTACCAGTCCCTGATTGGTTGATCAAGGTGAGATATGAGTCACTTACTCCTGACACTTAGGAATGCAGTCCAGATGTCCAACTGGCACTCCCTAGACAGATAGGCGCCAATGGATGACCATTGATCATGATAGCCAGGCTTAGCTAAGTGCATCCCCCTTTGGGAGCTGTCCTAGGAAACCTTAAATCATCTTGCATGAATAGTTTCTCTGTGGCTGCACCACAGAGACGAACAGAGAAATGGGGCCTCATTTGGGAAGCTCAGAAACACTTAATTCTGCCTTATTATTAAGCCTCGCCGCTACAGGAGAGAGCTTTGTTGTTCCCAAAATGTAGGACAAACAGCTTAAGCTGGTGCTAATATGGGTCTGATTCAGGAAAAAAATTATGAACTCTGTTTGTCGAGTACAGAATATAGAACACAGAACACAAAACACAGAATACAGAATACAGAATACAGAATACAGAATGCAGAATACAGAATACAGAATACAGAATACAGAAAGATGACAACTGTGCTCACAGAATTGAGCACCCTACTGCAGACCCTATTGCTGTCATAACAGGTGTCCAGGGTGAAGTGGGAGTCTTGGAGCAAAAAACAGTAGCCCAAACCTGTCTATTAGCTGTAGCTGTACACTGTAGTAGACGTGATAGTGTACCACCTTGTAGACAATCTCACCTGATCCAGGTAATTTTGTTCAGTATTGAAGATGGGGCTGAAGGTGAGACAGAATTGGACAGGTGGACTTGTGGTACAGAATTCCAAAGCCCCAGTATGGGGACACTTCATCCCAATGCTGTTTTTTAAAAGAGTAGTGGTGGCAGCATGTCACCCAAATGATTGTTTTGTCTTCAGTGGTGACTTAAAAGTGTTCCCCCTCCATATGTTATACACTTCAAGATCCTCTGAGATAAAAAAGTTCTACATAAGTGAAAGGAATTACTATAAAATAAGTTTTTCAGTCCCTACAGTGTAATGATAGAGAGCATGACACAGTGTGTAAAAGTCAATTTTAAAGGACCAATCTCATTAGCCCATTGATAGAGACCTTGTTATAAGCCAAAAATACTCCTATGCCAATAGGCTAAGTGCAGTAGAATGCCGGATTGTGGCTCTCCTACATCTGTTTTTGTATACCCTGCCAGCTCTATCAGTTCATAAAAAGTTTAAGCCTGTACAGGTGGGAGCATGATGATGAGAAATATTCGACAGATTCATGTGAGTGTGTTACACTATACAGTATATACTGTATAGTCTTTTGCATTTTATAAGTATAAATTTTAGTTAGGAGTACTCTCTTAATGAAAATGACTAAATAATAGTAAGGCATGGTTCTTTTGAAGTACCATGGATTTGTGATATGCTCATAATTTTGGTTACCAGGCCTTCTAGGTAACATGTTTGATGCTCAGTAGCTCTGCCATGCCAAGTATGGATTGTTTAGAATGATGTCATTGTGTTCAACAGAATTTAGGGTAGTGGAACAAAGGACTTTGAGCCATTAAAGGAGCTCACCTGACCACAGGATGTGCTCTGTGATACAGACATGTAATGTGAGGATAAAACCATGTCACTAGCTGACTCAGACTGTCCAAGCAGTGATCTGGATGAGACCCTTCACAGGAAGAGAAGGAGTTAATTGGAAAGGGCTCTTTTAACCTGCGACTGCATCGGCAGCTTGTTGGGCCGTCAGTGAGAGATGCATTTTGCCTACAATTAACAGTCTCCTTTATGTCACGGCATAGCCTGTAGCATGTGAATGAGTTTTTGTATGCTTTGTTGCCTGTGAGGCAAGATGTGAAAAACAATCGGAAATTCAATCCAAGATGGAGGAATTTGTAGATTTAGAACCGAAAACAAAGAGCTTCATCATACTGTATTTATCCACCACATTTGGTCAGCCAAATTTTGGATACTTTGGACACTTTAACAGCGCCGTCTAGCAATTCTCGGTGCAAACCTCACACTTGTGGTGAGTTTTTCTAGTGAGTTTTTCTGGAGGCAATATGTAGAATTCAGCTAGATTTATCATGTATAAGTTTCAATTATAGAGGTTGTTGAGGCAGTTGTAACATATTTCTACTGCATACCAGGAATGAATATCAGAAAATTGTGTCATCCAATATTAGTTGTGTTAATTGCCTATTATTAAACCTTAAAAAGATTAACAAAACATATTAGCAGGTTCTGCTTGCCTTGTTGAACCTTTGTTTTCTGACATCATTGAAAGTATGTTCACTCTGAACAAAGAAGAAAAGAGATTTGGATCATTTTCCAATCCCTGCCTTAGCTGGGATGTTCATACTGTTGTTTTATCCTCCCAATAGTTCTTTACAAAAGTGGGTGAAGATTAATTACTGTATGTTTTGTGTAATCATGTTTTATGTGTATGAAAATGAAAAGCAAGAATTTAGTGCAATTACTGTAACTTGTGGTCATCGTGGTCCAAATAGTCCTTCTATGTTCTAACTAAAGCTTTGTCAGCAAAGGAATTTTGTGATTTTGTGTATTGCCATATCTTATTGAAGTACAACTCTGTGGCTCCTCCTATACAGTACTCTGCACTTAATAGCACTTTCCAATAGATGCAATTAATATTTCAACAGTTTCACTTTTTAATATTATGACGTTACTATTTCAAAGTTAGAATTCTGTCAGCTTCACAAAACAACAAATGTTTGAAAATTTGCCTGTGTAGTCATAGCAAAAGAATAAGGAGATCTTCATTTAGTCATTTGAATTCATTTTTTTGATGTTTTATGGTCCTTCTTGCTTTCTAACATAGCTACATGAGTATGCAGATAAAGTTGCAACATTCATCTGCTCAAACTTTGAAATTTAAGGTTCTATTAAATTTTTCTTTATTATTTTGGGGTTGTTCTTTTAAAAATCTTTTGTGCTATGAAAAGGCATTTTACAGAGAGGCCAATCCCAAAATTAAAAGAGGACATCTCTTTATCGTTTAAAATTTGATTCACAATGTTCA
The DNA here is from genome assembly GCF_055471065.1 of Atractosteus spatula. Classification (NCBI taxonomy): domain Eukaryota; kingdom Metazoa; phylum Chordata; class Actinopteri; order Semionotiformes; family Lepisosteidae; genus Atractosteus; species Atractosteus spatula. The sequence goes on along the minus strand of NC_142708.1, from coordinate 31,224,495 downwards.
TTGACCTGGAGGTCTGAACCTTTCTTTATCCTTTTATAGCAAGCAAAACAAAAATACTTAGGCTGGATAACTCCATTTAGAATGCTGGAGAGCAAATAAGCACTTAACTTAATGTATGACCTTAAACAAAATTGGTCTTTACTGATTACCTCTGGTTAGGTAACCCTGAAAAAGATGTTGCTTAGAATTCACTTTGATTGTGCATAGCTCTAGAGGTTATTTGCTGACAGTTTTAAACAATAACATGTGAAGATCCGTACATTATTTTGATAGGAATATTTCATCTAACTAGATAAAAAGTGCAGAATAATAGTTTAGGAATAACTACAACGGAATCATAGCTAAGTATAAAACAATAATGGAAACCTTCATGTTCAAAAACATGACCGTACATGCTATCGTTTTACATTATTGAGAAAGAGTTTTTAAATGTTATTTTAATTATTTTAATTAAATATTATATTTTAAAAAATTGTAATGTGCATTTCACTAATACCTATATACAATTGCCTGGTCGTTTCAGAAAACTTAAATTCATATTTATAATTGAATGTGTTTAAATTGTGCAAAACTTTCTATTTAAACTCAGAAATGTTTACCACAGAAAACAATATTCTTACACTGCAGTTTTTTTCAAGCATTTGAAAATATGATCTTATACAAATGTACAAAATCACATTCCCTATAAATATGATGGCTCTTCTGAAATTCTTATATGGAATATTGTATTTGTCTGTCAAACTTTTGTTACAAAATAATCAGGCGAAGATGGCTACACAGCACCTGAACTATGATGTTCAATAAAAATAGACGGTTTCTATCTAGTGTGGCTTTTCCACATCAAATTAAGGTTCAAACACACATGTAAACACTCCAAAAAAGTCACCTTTTTAAAAAAGCTTCCATTTTATATAGGGTTCCTTGGACTTACCTATTATTTTCTTATATGGCTTATATAATAAATATATTTCTATAATATTATTAAATATTATATCGTATATACTGCTGAAATACATATGACAGGCTTCAGTATTTTGGCATAGAATAGGTGATCTTGTTATATTTTGGGGATATCAAATATTGGAATTTTACCTCTCAGTACCCTAGTGTTTCGGTAAGACAAGGGGTATTCTACTAGCATTTCATAGGCTGTCATTTATCTTATATCATCAAGTAAGACAGGTGGCCAAAAAATTTGACTAATAATTAATAATGACAAGATCACTATTGGTGAAGTCATTTAGCCAGGCTCCCTGGGAATGGGACAGAGGAAAAGCAAGAAAGCATAAATGGCAGGATATAGAAAACAGATCTGGATAGAAAGAAGATATAGGGACAACATGGAAGACAGAAGAAGTACCAGAACCATGAGAGAGCTCCTGACCAGACAGATACTTCCAAATAACCTGTAACCTAAAGCAACTAAATCTGTTAGAAGGAATTGGGGAAATGGTTATTTCCTATTTGTGCTATCTTCCTGTGCCAAAATAAATCTTGTCTGTTTTGTGCTGCGCTATTTAGTTCAAGAACCCATACATTTATCATACATTTGTTACTCACCCCCACCCACTATCTTTTTACAATATCCTCAATCCAGATTAAGGTATTAAAATTTATATATGACATGCAATCTACAATATGTTTTTTTTTTTCATTATTGGCATTTAATACTGAATGTATCTCAGCTCCACATTTATGTACAGCAAAAGAAAATATTTGATAGATTTGGTGTACCTTAAATTGCAAGTAAATATAAAGTTAAAAAGAAAAATGAATATTCAGTACAAAACACGCTAAATATTGAATGTGACGTATTCCACATAAAGTATTACTTTCTAAATTGATGTAAACTCAACCCAGCAGTATGTGCATTGTGCAGAGATGTTTTACAACTCTGCGGCATTTGCCATAGCTAAAATACAAACAAGATACAATAAAAGGCAGCAAGCTTTCTTGTCATGCCTTGAAGGCACCTGGGTAAACAGAAAGCCCACATTCAGCATTCATTATTTCAACACATTTACATCTACTGCAGGGAAATTTTAGACTTTGAACTCACAATTACTTTAATTTTTCTAAGTCTGTGTCCAAGACATGCTGCCATTTTAGAAATAACTGACTTTTTGGCAATGAAACAGCCGCATGTAATGAGATCAAGAGCTTATAAAGATTTTCAAAGACATCATAAAAGTCAGAAGTTCAGTGAAAAACAAAAAAAACACAATTACTGTACTGTATATAGGCAAAGTGGCAAATTGACACAGCATGTGACAACAGATAACACAGGTTCCTGACAGGACAGATATAGAGACAGAACAAATATATCCTGTCTGTGCCTATTTACAGTAACTACATACATTACAAGATACTGTACAATTCTTTTGAAAACATACATTTTAAGTGTGTGACAATTAAATAAATGTTTAAATTGCAATGATATGCAAAAAAAATATACAATTGTTTAAAGAATTTTTGGATGTGGGTGTAAACATGTGATCCGCATTCACACATTTCACACAAAAATTTGATAAGCTCATGGTACAGCCTCAGGAGTATGCATGGACGACGTTTGAGTCAGATCTTGACAATCCTACGCCTCTGCCAGCTATAGTGATCTATAAATAGTTGGGCAGTTTGATTTTAACACCTTCTGGTTAAAATATTAAACATACTTACAGTACAGTACTTATCTGCAATGTTGCACTCTTCAAGACTGGGATGTATCCAATAGAGAGCAGGACTATGAATTTTCTTCCCTTGTCAAGAACACTGGGAGAGATCCTGTACTGTATTTAACAGGTTAGTGAATCCTACAGTATGTACAGGACCCAGATTAGTGTAGAATTAAAATAGTATTCCAGCAGGGCAGCCAAAACACAGACTGGAAATGCTATCTTGTATAGTACATACTGTACTTATGCAGACTAAGGGTGGCATCTTTAGCTAAATAAAATCTTGGTTTGCCAGAAGGCACTCCTTTTGTCATCTTTTGCCCCCCTCCTCCTCTCATGAAGGGGATACACCTGTGCAGGCTCACTTCTAAAGTGATCACAGTGTCTCTCTGATTGGGCTCCTTTTCTGCACTAAATTATTTTTAGTTTATAGCCCAGCGGTACAGTACAGTACCTGGACAGCTCTTCTCTTTTATTGAAAATCCCAAAAGCAGATCCTAACCCTTTTGCCTGTAGTTGAAATTACAACATTTTACATTTTAAATGATTCAGAGCAAGGCTGTACTTTTTCCCCAAATTTAGTGATGTGAAAATCTGTTTATTTCAATCTGTGCTTTTTATGGGAATATTCTGGAGAATTGACTAGAGAGCCACTTATGATGCTTCTAAAAGTAAAAGTATCCCTTTGAATGCCACCATTCTCTTGTATTGCAAATGGAAGGAAGAAAAAAAGGTTCCCATAATTGTCTCCATATTGCAGTTCCTCCTTAAACATGTAAATTTAGTAACAGCATTTTTGCCCAATACTATGGTTAAAATCTCATTATCTAAAAACTTCACAGAATTTCCCACAACATGTCTTTTCTGGTTCATCATTTTACAAATAAAGCGGAGTTTTCATTTGAGTTGTTTCGTTAAGTGGCCTTTCAGTGGCAGTTATGCTATAAATATGCTGACAGTGCATTCAGATCTGTTTTCCTCTGTGTGCCATCACCACACTCACACAATATCCCATTGCAAACAGAATGCTAGGAATTTCAAGAAACAATTTTCACCATTATAAGTGAAACAGGAAATAAGGCACGTGACTACAACAGTTCAGTGGCGTTTTTCTACATAAGCCAAATCTCTACATTTCAAAATTACCAAATTGCTGCATCCTGAAATGTAAAACTTTTTTTTTAATTTCTTCTCTGAAAAGGTCACACCTGAAGAAGGCTCCATGGCCGAAACGTTGCATTTTCTTTCTTCTCTTTTCAGCATGGAATAAACCTATTACTTGTATTTAATAAAAGCCTGAAGAATATTAAAAGTGAGTTTTTTCTGCCATTCATATTTGTGGTGATATTGGGAACCATGCTGAATTTCAACAAAAGCAATATTTAATGTTCAAATTTTTTTTGCTAGTCTTAAAGCAGGATAATCATTGGCTACCCCGTGAGGTTAAAGATCATTGTCTTCCATGAATGTGAAGGTGATTGATAAGGTTGTTACAGGATCTGCACACTCTCTGGTAGCTTGAGCAGGTGTTGTCTCAGCGATTAGTCATAGTGAGCTCTCCCTGACACTCTCATTTCACTTCCTTGTTCTGAAACCTTATGATCTCAAAGTTCTAAGCTCCTTCCTCAAATATTTTCCTCTATCTGCTTTAGTCCAGGACAACAATCTCCCAATAACTGGTATTGATATCATATTTCCCCCCAAGGGTTCCCAACAAGGTTCTATTCACCCAGTGATGCAGTTCCTTGACTGTGCTGGGTGAATAGAACCTTGTTTATAAGCCTACAGTCTGACATTCTGACACCACGACAAACCCAATGGAGCTGATAGCAGATGATCATAGTTTCAATATTTTTGGGGAGAGAACACTGATGTTGAATAATCTGTCCTCCCTCTGGATACATAAACTGAAAACAAAGTTGTTAAAATGACTGTAATCCTTTCAGTTGTCTTCTGTGCTACCACATTTCAGCAGGTGAAGCAGGAATGATGACTGCTCAGTTGCTCATCACATGGTTTCACTTGTACAGATCATAATCCTCAATGATCCACCTTCTGGCCAAAAGCTGCAACTACAGACGCTGACGGATTTTTTTCATAACATAAGTAAACCTACAAACAAGAAGAGGCACTCATCCAATCTAGCCTGAAAGAAGTAGTAGCCTGATTGGTACAGTAGTTAGTAGCTAATTGATCCAGGGATTTCAGAGAAGCCTCCTGTTCCAAGTTTCAAATGAACTTTCTTATGTTTTCATTTGTGTCCTCTGGTTTATGTTTCTTTAAATCTGAAGAAATCAGCTGGATTTAATTTTCAGTGCCTTTGGGAATTTTAAATATTTGTATCAGGTCCTTTCATAATATTCTCTATTCACAACCTAAAAGACTCATTTCCTTCAGCCTTTCAGTGCAGGATATTTCCTTAAAGTTCTGGATGCTCTTCTCTGGACTGAATCCAGACCATTAGTATCTTTTCTATAATGTGGGGACCAAAACTGACCATGTTCTTAATGAGTACTACTGTAGGTCATTATACAATTTTTACATGACATCCTTAGATTTAAATTCTATACCTGTAACTATATGTTCTAACATTTTATTTCCAATTTAAAAAAAACAAATAAAATGATAGGATACTGTAGATAGTAGAAATTAAATTTCATTCATCATTCTTATGTGAAAGAAACTATCTATTTTCTTCACACTCCCTATGAATTAGAATTAATGATGCTGGGGTGTGTGCATTCGGAGATTGCTGATGAAGAACTTTGGATTTCTGAGTCAGATGTCTAGGTCTCATCTTCTGATATGCCTCAGTAAATATGTTGACAGATCCACGTCTGTCAAGACACATACTGCAGCACCTATAGCTTATGGAGTGTGATGATTGACATTGGGAGAAGGGGTTATGGAAGTTAAATAATTTACTATCCATTTAAAAATTCAGCTGCTCTCCAACAGGAAGCTTGCCGGTTATCAAATGGAGTATGGCAATCAGAAATATTGAAAATAGAGCTGGAGCAGAGAGACCCTTTTTTTACTCCTGTCTGGACCTTAGAGGATCCTGTAATAGAGAGCTTCACCAAGATTTACTGCATGCATATTATGAATCACTTAAAGGATGTTAACAAATTTTAGAGGGCATCCTTAATTTTCCAGAGTGCCTCAAGATTCACTGAGAGACAGTCCACAAACAAGATTCACACAGACATGTTTTCATGTCATGTTTTCATGCCATGAACTTCATCAAAAATGTGGAGATTGAGATGTCAGTAACAATATTCAATATTCTGCTCTTTGGCAGTTATGAGACCTTTCTATCACAGAAATGCAGTAGTGTATCTGCATTTAAAATGTGTGGTTTAAAAATAAACTGAATTGATATTTTTTTGCTTTCTGTCCTTTTGCAGTATTTCTCAAACTTCAAGATGTCCTTTTTCAAATTCGCTGTGGAACAGTACACTCACAGTGATGAAGCTCAAGCACGTTTGAGACTCTCAGTAGTAGCATTACGCACTGTACGGTATGTTGTCTTTCCAAAAATATAGTCCTACTTTTAGACAACATGAAAATAAATGGAACAAAGCACGTTGAAATGGGTTTCATAATCATTCAAACAGTAGAAAAACAAGGGCATCAAGATAATGGCCACTTCAAAGAAGGCAGAAACATAAATAAGGTTCCATTTGAAAAATTGCCCAGTCCTCATTATTCCTGATTGCTAGCACAAAGTGCTGGTAGAAGGATGTTATTTTTTCCTTAGGGTTCTCGTATAATCAAGGCTGTCTCCATAATTAAGATGGCTGTTGAACTACTTCATTTTTGTATTTGCTTGGTTGACATTGGAAAACGTAATCCATCTCAGAAGTTATTTAATTATGTTTACTGCAGTACTCTACACCATATTTGAACTTAACAATGGGATAAAAAAAGTAAAATATTTTTACATCTTTTATCTACAGTATGTATTGTCATGTCTAATCCTTCAATAAAGAGCTTGATTCAATGATGACTTCTGGGTTTTAGTGTAGTAATAGAATTTGAAGTCAAAATCTAGCTATAATAATGTGGTTTAATAGTTAAGTGTGTGCTGTGTGTTTCTTTCAGGGAAAGTCGGAGCATATTTTAAGCCCTTGCAGTTGCACATAAAGGCTATTTGTTCTTGGCAAAAATTATGTTATATTCATAATCTTTTGTGAAGAAGTTTGATCTGATATACTAATTTCATGGGCTTGTAATCTATATAGCTATGTGTTTTTCATATATATGTCTGTGTGTGTGCACCAGGGTACAATGGCAATATATAGTAGACTGTATACTGTACCATAATAGTTGCTTACAGTGCTTATGAAAAAAATAAAATAAATAGCAACAAGTAGAGGAAATCGCATAGGAAATACATAGAACACATACAGTAGGATACAGACAGAATACATAGGATACACATAGAATACACAGGGACTATTTTTTATTGATAGTTCTATCGAAAAAGTGTGCGGTCAGTGGCAGATATGGTAAAGGTGAATGATTCCTCTCTTTAATTTATTGTGTCCCCAGTGTTTTATTACCACTTAGAGCTGAATATAAATGCTGTGCTTTCAGAGTTCCCAGTTTGTGCTTAGTTATTACCTCAATAATGGTCCACTTGTAGCAGGATTTAATTAACACAATGGAGGTGAAACTTCCAAATGTTTTTCTATCAATCGCCTATCAATTTCCCTCACGGGATCAATAAAGTATCTATCTATCAGCATAGCTTTCTAAAGAAAAGGTGTAAGTGAATATTTTTTAACCTGTCTCAATGTTGTTTATCCTACTGTTGTTAATCTTCCTTATTTCTTTTAATGTCTGAAGCCTCTTTGGTTATCAATACCATGCAAATTCATACAGCTACTGTATAACAGATTTCGGCTTTGAGCACAAAGTATCCTTTTTGTCTGCTAGAATTTTTTTTTCCGTGGGATACATTTTGAAATTATGAGAGGACTTATAATTTACAGTATGAGTTGAGACGTGGATGTGAATGCTCAAGGTCTTCAGCATTGTCCATTTTTCATATTAAAGTTTGTCGCAGTGTAATAAATGTAAAAAACTCATAAAAGAACAGTAATGGTACTCTTTTTCTTAGTGAAAGAATTTCACCACTTTCTTGTCCCCTCCCAACAGACAACCCTGCCCAGCAAATACCATAAATACCTCCCAAGATTTTATTCACTTTTCATCTTCAGGAACTTTTGAAAACATTTCTTTAAGCTCTTGACCTTTTTTACAAGCACAGAAGTCTTCTCTTGGTCACAGGAATGGGAGAGTACAGGTGTGTGCGATTATAATTCATATAATCTATTGACTGACTAAAGTGAAATAAATGTAAAAAGTCATATAAGAACAATTATGGATGTAGAATTTCACAAAGACCTTGATGTCTCACCTGAAGGGTGTTAAATGGTTTCCTCAACTTCTGACATTGAAAACTCTGCAGCTCATTTCTTCTCCTGTATGCAAGCCACGTTTAACCAAGTCATGAGACATGAAAAGATTTAATAACTCCCTTAGGACTGTGGACTTGTTAGGAAGGAAACTAATATGACTTGATCAGTCAAATTCTTTAACACCCTATACAGCTCCTTTGTGAATTAAGCTTTTGAATCCACCTCTTGTACATCTGCAGTTTAACCATTCCACTACGGAGTTCCTAATACTGAAATGTTTTGGGTACTCCACTGAAATTTTCACAAGCTGCAAAGAACTATGTTTCTGTCATCTTCACCCCAGAGGATAAAAATAAGATGACAGGAAACAAGAGAATTCTAGATTTGGTGGAAGAAACATTTAGCTAGAAACTAATCTGCTCTTACAACTAAGAATAATTTAAGTTTAGCTTAGTTCCATCTTAAAGATACCGTGGACTATATAAAATGATGTAACTTGTACAGTAAAATGCAACAGTGTATTGAAATATAAATTTCCCTGTTTTTTCCTAATTCAACTGATGCCTACAAACATTATTAAAATGGAATATGCTATAGATGGATAGACAAGACTTTATTGATCCCGAAAGGAAATTGATTTTGTTACAGCAGTCCAGCCCAAGACAAGCAAAAAAAACAGACATCAGAATAGACGAAAAATTAGAATACGTACTGTACAGTAATACAAAATAAATATAAAATAAAATAGATAAATAAAAATAAATACATAGGTGTGTGCAAAATATGATCATAAACACTGTAAAAACAATAAAATATGTGCAAAATGTGCATAGGTATATACAGATTGAGTGTCCAAAAAAAGTACAATGGAGCAACATGCTGTCCATAGATGAGCAAATGAAGGGCTAACAGTCCTAGCCTAGGGCAGCGTTATACACCCTGACAGCCGCCGGGAGGAAAGACTATGTGTGTATATATAAGAATTTGTTTTATAATGGTAAATAACTTAAAATTTAAAGAATATACAGTAGCTTTGATGTTTAAAAATCTGACTTAAAGTATAATATTGAAATCACACAGATGTGGTTATTACAGATAGTTTTCTTGAATGACATTTCAATTCAGAAAAGACTACAATTTAAGACACAATAAGGCATATGTACATTTATTATTTCCTGACATGCATGGATTCACAATAGCCTAATATCATTCCAAGAATACATTTAATATTTATTCTACTATGATTGCTAAATGTTTTAATGTTCCTTCCAAAATTTTATGTATGTTACAGTACATCCACCCATCATCCAAGAAATAATAAAATTAAATGCTTACAGATAAATGAGCTTGTGCCCGATAAGTTTCCCTGGACTCAGTTCATTAATGTATCCATATATAAAATATTGTGGGTTTTTTTGTTGTAGTGGAAGTACCAGCTTCTTACTTATTTTTTCACCTTTGACAGGAAGTCATTCATTAAAGGGCCAATTTGGCAAAATGTCAGAATGCCTTTTTCTGTTAGTGCTTCTGCATTTTTTCTTAAATCTATTAAGAATAGATTTATTTTCAATCTAATGTTCTACGGAATTGTAATATTGTAACTACTATATGACTGTAGTAATAGCAGTGTAGCCTGTCGTGATATTGGCAGTCACATGCATTGTAAATTGCTGCTGTACAAATACCACCAGAGCTATAAATCATGGAATGAAAGCATAAATGTAAAGTAAAATGAAAAGAAGGTGAAACATTTTCTTCTCCTGCTTTCCTGTTTCATTAGCTCAATAAAGCTGAGCAGATTTTCTTTTTTAATTATAGAGCTTCTAAAGGGCCTAAATGCTCCAAATATTCAGCTGAAATGCTAATGCTATTTGCTCTTTTATCAGTATGTGTCCCACATGTGGAATACAAATATATCATTATGCAAAACTACTGGCAAGGAGTTTGTAACAAGATGGAAAACAGGATGCTGTATCATTAGTGACAGAAACGTTGTATACTTGATCACATTTTTTTCTGCACAAAATCAATGATCCTTGCACATAAAAAAGAAGAACAATTCCATTAAAGTCCGTATTACACTTAATTAAACATTTTAAAGAACTTAATAATTAGCAGTGCAGTGAGGTGTAAAACTTTAGAACGGTCATAAATGAGAGGAGGCCATTCAGCTAGTCTAACTTTTTTTTTTAATTTGATCGAAGGATCTCATCAAGTTGTTTCTTTAAATGAAACCAGGATACTGATTTCATCAGCATGGCTGGGCAGCCTCACAATCTTTTATATGCAGTCCCTATAGTTTCCGTTTGTGTCTGCTAGTTTGTGTGCTGGCAACCCACTGAAGCTCAGCAGGTATGAGCTTGGGCAGTACCTGGAAGGGAGGCCTCCTGGGAAAAACTAAGGTTGCTGCTGGAATAGATGTAAGTGGGGCCAGCAGGGGGCTATGATGGTCCTAATGTCCCATATAGTGACAGGGACACTATACTGTAAAAACCCCAGCATCCTGGCCAAATTTCCCATTGGCCCTTACCAATCATGGCCTCCTAATAATCCCCATTTATGCATTGGCTTCATTCTCCACTAATAGCTGACGTGTGGTGAGTGTACTGGCTCCCTATGGCTGCCATCGCATCATCCAGATAGGGCTGCACATTGGTGGTGGTGGGGGGTAAAGAGCTTTGAGTGGAGTGTCCAGAAAAGCGCTATATAAGTCTAAGCAATTATTATTATTATTAATTTATATATTGATACTGAAGTCCAGTGGGCTGACTTTGCAAAAAATGGCCATGAACTTGAAATTGATCAAATCTGATCCCCTTGTAGCCTCCCCTATTCCAGACTGAAAAGATTCAGTTATTTTAACCTATCATTGCAGAACATTTCAGTCCACAAGTGTATCTGGTTGTTTTTTTTGCTCCTCTCTGAACTGTTTTCAGAGCAAAAATATCTTTCTGGTAATTTGGTGGCCACGTCACACTCAGTATTTTAAAAGAGGTCTCAATAATGAATTGCTACTTTTTAAACTAATATCACTTGATTTTATTTCCATTTTTTCAACAACTCTACGGATTCAAACAATATGCATGGCCTTTTACATTGCTTTCCTGCATTCCTGGAACATTAAAAATCATGTGTCCACACACACCTGGGTCTTTCTCATACTGTAAGTAAACTGTCCTGAATTTAATCTAAGTTTGTTTAAACTTTACTTTGCCAAACTTTTCTTGGCTTGGTATTATCTGCAACTATATTGCTTGCTATACCAGAATTTAGATTAATAGTACAAATTAAAGAGAGGCCCTAACATATGTCCCTGAAGTACTCTACTGTTTCAACCCTCTTATCTACATCTGCCTGTCCATTTCCTGTCCATTAGTCACTTCTTAATCCTAGTATATAAATAAATTGCAATTTTTAGAATAATTTTTTAGGAACTTTGTCTAAAGACTATTGAAATTCTTAACATGTAAATAAGTAAAACAAATAATAAATTGAGTGCTTCATGTCCAACGAACAAGAAAGTTAAGGAAGACCTAGCTTTTCTAGATTCATGTTGACTATGACCTGGAATCTTATTGCCATTAAGAAGTTCCTAGATGATCCTCTGTTTTACTTTAAATAGTATTGTTCATACTGTAGCTGTGCATGGAATAGAGACACATCTTAATATACTGATTCCTTATCAAACCAGTTATATTCTGCTCTTAAGGTCTGCCTCATGCCTTCATGAAATTGGAAACCTTTTTATTGGACTCTACATGTGTATAAACACATTTCCCTAATAGTGCTCTCACCTCTGTTTTCCTCACCCTGTCTTGATTTTTGAAAAGGTTAAATCAATACAAGCATTTTCTCTAGCAGGTGTTCTAACAAACTGAGTAAGAAAGAAGTCTATGTCTACCATTTCAATTTCAGCTGTTGACATTCTTACTGAGTTTTCCCCTCTTATGTGAGGAAAGTTAAAATCCCCAATGAGAAACTCCTTTTCCCTTAAACATTGAAACATTATGTATGGACTACAGTTCTTATTTTAATTTGATAGCATTCTGTAACACTCCACTAACAGTATGCCTTTTGTATTTTCTTGTAAGTTTCACCATTTAGATTCTGAGACCCTTGATTTATCTAGGCTATTGTTTTATCCTAACTGCTATTTCTGAGGTTTTTTATCCTAACTGCTAGTTTTTGTTCCTAACTGCTATTTCTGAGGTAGTGTTACTCCCACCTCCTCTTCCTAACTTCGGTAGCATCTCAATACAGAGTATTACTATTGTAAGTCACAAAAAAAATGTAATTTTCAGTGCCTGGTGTTGTTAAAATAGACTCACATTGAAGGGCTTAACTGTTTGTGTAATCCCATTAGTTCAGATACAGTATGCTGTCATGACAACAACACTTTTCGGTGACACACTGATGACTACAGATTATTAAACCAAGACAATGTTTAAATGATTAATAAAAGTAAAAGTAACTAGTACTTTAAGGATGACTTGGAAAAATCATGAAATAGACACTATTTTGACTCAAGGTGTTATAATCCTTGCACTTGCCTGAGTTGTACACATCAGTCAGAATGACACTACGCTTAGTGACAGGAGGTGACCTGGTCAACATAAGAAAAGCTCAGCAATTTAAATAAAAGCATAAAAGAAAAAATGTAAGGAATTATGGGGGGGAAATGGAACAATTGTAATAATAAGAATACAGGAAAATAAGGATATGGTAGAAAAATACAAGATGAGAAATATGGAAAGCTGTGAAATATATTAAATGTGTTAGAAACAAAAAAAATGAACATTCATTTATTATTGTTTGCTGTTATTTAGCAAAAAAAATAGATTATTAAAAGCCCACAGATGAAGTCATAACCCCAACAACTGTCAAAGGAAGCAGATATTATAAGGTTTTGTCTTACAACTTTCTCCCAATGCCAAATATTGTATTTTGTCCCGATTATAATTATGGGGCTGAGCTGTATGTCAGAGTTGTAGATCTATTTACAAATGTTTTATTACGCTTTTAAAAATATCTTTTTTAACCTCACTTTTGTCACGAAAACAAAATACTGTATAAAAATCTACTTTAACATAACCAATGAGCCATAATTTACCAAAAGGGTCTGTTTTGGATCATCTTCCCTTTCCAGATCAGAGTTCATGAGCTGGTGTTCAGGATAATTGTGTGGTACTGGAATGTGTAGAGAGTCAACACTGCAGATTTATGATGCAGTGTGGTGTGCACTCTGTAATTTGTCATTTTATATTTGTCTGTCTAATAATAGATGGATTCTGACATTGATGTTAATTGCTTTTTTTTCTACAAGATAGAAGTACAGTGAGGCTCCATGGACAGATAACTGACTGTACAGTACTGTACCTTCTAGAAAAGCTCATAGCTGTGTGATGCCCCTGGTTTCAACACCCAACAGCCTCCTACTGCTCAAATTAAGAGTTGATTTGCATCTTTGACACTATAAACACATTTTCTTATTGTCCCTCTTTAATATAATAACTGCTTGTCTTCAGGCTTGATTTCTCTTCTACGTTTCTGAGATAAAGGTCTTGAAGTAAAGTTAGTGTGGAGTTGTATTAGCATGCCAGCCCCAAAGAAAAAGCAGATGTTAATTCCACACCAAAAAGTATTATGCAAGAAGAAAAATCACAAGATTTTTATTATAAAGGCTCCTTAGAGTGTGAAGAAAATGGAAAGCAGGAATATGAGACAACATGGTGAGCAATGAAGTGGGTCATACAAATATTAAATACATCTGGCTCTTCAATCACACTTCTTAACAACACTGTGGAAGGTATTAAAGTAGCAGCTAAAGCAACTGATTTTCGTCTCAGGAATAACACTCACAAACACTTCCCATACAACAAGACAAACAAATCAACAGTGTGACATACTGTATCAAAGAATAGGGCAGACACCCACCAAAATATCATAAAACAGGACCTACAGGCAACAAGACCAACATAAACAAACTATGTTACGTATCAAAGGAAAGGACAAGAAATATTTACATATTAAAAAAACAGCACAGGCACTCGGATTGTGAAACAAACTTCTTTCTGACCCTATATCAGAGCTGGGAACCTCTTGCAGTGTGTCTGTTCTGTGGGGAAGACCCAGCGTGCATTGGTGTACTTAGTAAAGTTCAATAAAGTTGAACAAGACTGTGTCCTTGTCCTCTGATGAAGAATTTCTCACAACAGTAAAGAGGAAAAATGAAAGAGATGTAAGAATGGGCAGGGTGGATGAAGAAATGGAAATCTGGGAGAGAAATTCAGTACACCAGTAATACAGAACTACCAGCTTCCAGTGACCATCTACGGCATACTAATTTCCAAATTTCAGCCTGTTTATTTTTCCTGAATTTGTCTCCCAGATTATATATATTTTACTTTATACATTTAAGTAACTTTGTGCAAAGTATATTTAAGCCAATTTGAAAATTTTCTGACTGAACTGCAAATTAATTTTTCATACAAAAGTGCAAAAAAGAGCAGATGACACATTTCAAGCTACACAACTGTGCAGAATATTACCCCTGAACTCTTCAATGCTGGTTAAGCAAAAATATCCTTACTGAGAGAGGACCAGATGCCAAAGTAGATCTAAATCTAACTTACCCCTCTGAATTAATCTTATTGAAGTTCTGGAAAAAAGACAGTACCCTGAGACAAATAACAGGGTCAATTGGGAATACTATAATGTAGCATTTAGGGTTTAACACAAAGTTAAGGACAGGAGTTGACTTGCTTGGGGGGTTATCACTTATTTTTTACATTAATAAAAAAGAAAAGTTGTGATACAAATTAGAATTTGTTCACTAGAGGACAGCAGTTTTTTTTCTTGCCAATTATGTGACAGCTGTGTTTTTTAAATGAATTACACATTTATAAGAGAGTCACTTTGCAAAGCTACAGAGATGTTGTGAACTGCTAAAAAATAAACTTTGTGTTTTAAAGTGATGGTATCAAATATGGGCTCATGGCTCAGTTGTTAGCATTGCTGCCTCACAGGGTTGAGGCCCTGGGTCTATTTGTGCAGAATTTGTATGTTCTACCCATGCTTGTGTGGGTTTCCTCCCACAGTCCTAAGACATACTGGGAGCTTAATCGGCTGTGGGAGAAAATTGGCCTTGGTGTGAGTGTACAGTATGTGTTTGTATGTGCTTGTGCCCGTGTGTGCCCGTAAATCCACTGGTTCCCCTTCCAAGGGGTATCCTGCCTTGTGCCTATTACTTGCCAGGATAGGCTCCAGCTCCCAAACTGTATTTAATACAAAGTAATTAGAAAATGGATTGAATAGTATTAAATATATTTGATGTCTGGTATGAAAGTAATAATAATAATATTATTTTCATAAGAAATATGTTTATCCGTGTACGGTGTACATTGAATAGGTTTACATTTTTATTTTGTTTTCCAAACCTTCAATACCATTTGTCAGGCTAGTACATTTATTTTTGATTGGCTATCTGATTAAGGAAAGATAAAAAAATGTTATCTCCTCAGTGTATTCTTCATTCACAGACCTACTATATTTAAACACCTCCTCCCATGCATTATATGACTGATGCCCAGACTCTGACAGGAAATCCATAGAGGCTGAATGTGAAATACACAATGATATCTAACAAAGCATGTACCTTAGTTCAGTATCCCAGGCAACAAGCAAAGCAACACCATCAAAAGGCTACGTTCTATTTGAGTAAGATATCACCATAGTTTTAAAAGTACCTCATTTTGGCTTTTATTTCACTGACTCCAGGTTTATTTACCATTTCCAAGAGAAAACTGATATACTGTTTTCTTCTTGGTGCTGTCTCTGTGTTTGTGGACTCAAACTCATGGGCTAATTTGAAAAGCGATGGCAGTGAATAGCTCCAGTGCATTACTCACATACTGTACTGTATTATCTCCCTTAGGTCTGCCAATAAACTAACAGTAGAAACTTCCCAAATGTCATCACAACCAAAATCTGGGCACAAAAAAGCAATATTGCTCCAAACCTGAATATCAGGAGAAAACACTCACAAACAAGTGCTCCTGTGTTAAACTCAGGAACTTAGAGTTCTGATGCAGAGCTGACAGCCACATCACTGTGTCTCCCAGAATAGTTGCACCACTGTACAATCATATCTATGCATTGCTTCAGTGATTGATATACAATTATTTCTGCATGTTACATGCATGTCAAGTTACAGTACAGTATGTAACATAATTTTCAGGCCATATAATATTGGCTTAATATTCTCCCCAGGGATATCTATGCTGATTTCAAACCCCGCTGCCCCTTTCTTGTCAGTATCACCCTACAGCATTTTCATTGAGTTGATGTCATAGACCTTGCAATACCAGTACACAGGCTGCACCAGTTGCTTTTTGTTTCATTCCAGTAACCATGTCCAGACTTCTGGTATCCTCTTCAGGGATTATCTTGTCTTGCACTGTTGTTTGACCTCATATTGGCTAAAACATTTGGAAAATGGGTGGGTAGGTAGATGGATGACCAAATTATCTGTGTGTAAATCTAGTTTTTCATGCTGTGGTCATTCTCTCTGATCAGGCAAAAAGAAGACATATGTTGTGCCAGAAAAAAGGGCACCAGCTGAGAGTGTGTGTGTTGAAAGTTGTCTTTATTTCATATGCATATGGAAGTCTTGCGTTGTGGTTCAAGACTTAAAAAACAACGTTTACAGTGCTCTTTTATACAGTGAAACAAACGATACAATATACACTCCCACATGACTCTCTGCTAGCATTGTGGCTATATATGGTCATTCTAGAAAGCCGACCAGTACATATATTGTCTTTACTGCTGGCTTGTGTGACAAACAGCCCCTTCTGCTGAATAGACCCTTTGTTCCAGGAGAGATCACTGGTCATTTCTCTGAGAACGATGCCAGCTACTGTATGCGTAAAGGCACCATGTGGCAATGTTATCTTTTGAGACCAGACATCCCGAGACAGATTTAGCAAAATGTAGATAAAACGATACATAGTCAACAAGATATAATACAAACTTTTAGTAAAAGTTTTAGTTAATTCCCTCTTAACTATGTTAAATTAACTAAATTAATTTAGTTAATTTGACATAGTTAAAATAGAAGGTACAGTATATATGTAAAACCACAGCATCAAAACAGTGTAACTGGTATTATGCAGCGGGTAGATGGAAGAAGACACATATGTTGGACAGGCTGAGAAATCTAAGTGCTTGATCCCAGTTAAGGCAAGGGAAGATGCTAGAGCAGGCGGAGATAGCCAAACAGGATAAAAGCAGTGATGTGGGATTGACAATCAGGGTTTGCACTGTGGGGACAGGAAGATATTTCCACCCAGGATATTCGTTAAGCAATCGGCTGATCGGAGACTGAAGGTTAGGCGCAGCTAACAGGGAAGAGCAGCCAGGGGAAAGCAGGCAAGGTTTCTGCGCTGCCAAGCAGGACTGGGAGGCAGGGGGTTCAGCACAGTACCATGGCCCAGAGCAAGCCTGAGCTGAAGTGGCGATGGATGACAGAGGGGGGCAGACTCTAGCCCTCACAACTCACAGCTCCAGGCACATCTACTTGCTCGTGTGTAACAGTAACACTCTAATTAAAATGAAAGAAATGAATTAATGGATTTTTTAGAAGCCCAGTGCTTACCCTCCAATCAGAATGATATATTTTTTTTATCTGTCTCTGACCTCAGTCAATGTGTTGCTCTGGCACAAATAGAGCTCTTTTTACAGTATGTGCAATTACTGGGTGTGCATGTACAGTTACAGACACAGTTATTAATATCCTCTGTCTACAACATCATTATTAAATAATGTATTGTATAATAAATGGAATTAGTTCCACTAAACTTGACTACTCATCATCCCGGCAAGATCTTTACTGATTGATCTAATTAATGTATTATCTAATTATAAACACACGTATGAAAAACCCTAACCTTGCATTTCTAAAAAATATTATAATGTACTGTACATGCAGGTTAACAGATATGCAGTAGGTGTCATTATATATGTATATATATCATATTCTATAATCGAACAAATATTTTAAAACTACAGTACATTTATTCATTTCCATAAATCAGATAATGAGAGATCAGAGTAATCACTAAGTTTAAATGGATTCTTGATGCTAATTTACATAAAACCTAATAAAATCCATCATCTAATTTCTGTCTATAATCTTTCTCAAAATACATATCTCATAAACCACTATTGGTGAAGATACAAAAATGTGGTAAGATTTCCACATGTCCCCCTTCCCAGTACACTAGAGCTTTGACAGCAGTGTTCTCATGCAGAATATTTGGCAATGATAACCTGAGAAATAGTCCAAGGCATAGAAACAGTTTCTTTTCTTGGTGCTCTTTAGTTGGGAGAGAATCTGAAGATTCTTTCTATATACTTTATTAAAAAAATCCAGCATGCTTTTTTTATCTGAGGAACAAAACAACATGACAAATTGTGTAATTTTCAGGCCTTTTCTGCTAGTTTTCTGCAGCAGGAACATATTCCACTAAAAAACGTTTGATGTAGTCCAACTGGATTTTTGTACAGTACCTGTTGTAAAAGATGTTCCTTTTTCTTCGTGATTTCTTTTACTCTTTTGTCAACCACTGGTTTTGAGATTAGCATTAAAAAGAAAAATAAGAAATTGAAGCCCTTTCTATTAAATATTTAAACAAATTCAGTTTGTCTCTGTCAAAACTGTTCATTATTTTGTGGAAGCTTGCTTGTATTATAGAATGGTATAGTATGTAATGCAGTATAGATGACAATTTGCCAGACTTCTAATAATTTTAAGATTACCATTGACAATCAATCACATTAAGTCATGACTGTTTGTTAGGTCATGCTTTACTAAATGGGTTTTCCTAAATATATATATAATATATAATCTTATATTATATATAATCTTAATTTCCTAAATATGACATTAAAATATACCTTCACAACCAGGTTCAACAGTAGAATTGTCTGCATATGCATTATGCTTGAAAAGGAAAGGTCAGAATTGCAGAGCTTCAGAATGCTGCTCAAGACAAACTGAAGATTGCTGCACTGTTTTCACTGCATGTCCAGATGCTTTCTTCAAGGAATTACAATGTAACAAGAACTATCTACTGGCATATTTAGTCCTTATTAGGAACCCATTACTAGAAGGGAATCATGATTAGAGACTTAAATTTTAGCTCAATAATATTCTTATTAGTAATCTCTTAAATTCACAAGAATATCTTGTCTTGTACTGTATGCACTTTTGACAATTGAATCCAACTATTTACAGTATATTGTTAAGGTGTTAGCTGCAGTTGTAGCTGAATTTGTCATTTATTTTTTGACTGATCAGCATTTTTATTTATGTAATTCATTGTTCTTATTCAAGACTGAATTCTTTAGGTGAAAGACATGGATGGACAAGGACAAGACATCTAGCTAGTTCTTTGTATGACATATCTGTATTATTTTTTTATAAATAGACAGACCTGCAAGTATTTTATTAAGAATTATACAGTAGTCAACTGCTTTTTCAACAGAAGTTAGGTGTTTAATTATCTTTAGGCCACATTACTCTCAGATTTATGTTAATATATTTAGCAGGCTATTAATTTGAGAAACTCATGTGGTATTCATTTTACAATGAAAGCTATCAAAATGTAAACCTTAAATATAGACTTTAAACCTAAATGTAAATTATTCTTCTCGAAATCTACCTGGAATTCTACTGTTAATGCAAGCTCTAACTTTTCTCATTTTCTTTTTATCTCCCTAAAGAAAAAAAAAATACTCAAATATAAAGGGATTTTTGCAAATGCTATCTTAGGGAATTCAAATAAGCAATAACAGCAAACAGACCGAACAATGAAACCCAGAGGATTTCATCTGTGGTTATATTGATTTATTCAAATAGACCTGACCTAGGGGCACTATAAATTATTTTATGTGACTCAAGGTGGTAGTCTTCATTTCTACAGCTTTACGAAATCAGTTTACTGACAGCTCCCTAGTGGGTCCTCTGATGAAAATGTGACATCTATGCACTTCTACACAGAAGAAAACAAAATAGATGTAAACAATGGCCTGTCCATGCCTTTGGCTATGACTTCAACGTAATCTATTGAACTCCTTCAAAGATCGACAGCAGCTTTGTGTTAGTTGAATATAGCACTTAAGCATGTGTGATAGAAGGAGTTGTCACTGGTCTGTAAATCAAGAAGTAGGATTCAGATGATGTGCCACTTTGCCGCTCTGGTCAGGAGTTTTTAAGCTCCTTGTTCTTAGTGCAGCTTTAGATACAGTAAATCATTCAGCATTGCTAAATTGCTTGCAAACATTCTTGTCTATCAAGGGTACTGTCTTTAACTGGTTCTGCTCTTATCTGACCAACAGGCAGCATTTTGTTTCCCATGATGCTTATAAATCCCCCATGGTTCCAGTCAATCATGGTGTGCCACAAGGTTCAGGCTTGGGCCCATTGTTTTCTATTGTGCTTCCTCTCAGTCAGGAAATACTGTACAATATGCTTCCTTTAGTTTCACAGCTCATATTTATATTAAAACTTCTTCCCCCTCTGATCCCTCCTATCCATCACTTTTTCCTGTTTGTGAAGCATCAAGCTCTGGCTGACAACAAATTCCCCCAAGCTAAATAGTGACAAAACAGTAATTTTACTAGCGGGTAGCAAATGTCAGTTGGAAAACCTGGAGAGCTTTAGTCAGGAATCTGAGAGTCACACTTGAACCTCTCCTGTCCAATTTCTATTAACGTCCAATCCCGAGTGCCTGATTCCTGCAATCATAATATCATCGCTTGATGTCTGCAACCCTTTGCTCTATGGGCTCCCTAACACTCTACACAGTAAGTTGCTACTTGTCCAAAACTCTCAGAGATTGTTTTTTTTGTCGCTGCTCCATTGTTATGGAATGTCCTTCTGTAAACTCTGCGATAGACAAATTCTCGAACTATTTAATGTTATTTATCTTTATCACTATGTACAACGTCTTTGGGTTTGGAAAGGTTATTTATTATTATTAATTATTATTATTATTATTGTTTTTATTATTAAAAGCATTCCATGATGTATGTACAGTACAGTACAAAGGGTAGGTTGATTGAGAGTCAGGCAAGAGAAGCATTGAGTATGATCACAGGAATAGGAAGGCTCAGCCCTGGATTATTATGGGTCAATGGGTCATAAATTGCTCAGAATGCCTTGCTGAGGAGAGAAATCAAAACAAAAAAGTAGGAAGCGGAATTTTCCAAGAAGCACAATACCCAACCATTTTGTGAAGGTTGCAATTCGACACGATGACTTAAAAGGAAATGTGTTGCTGCGGGCACAATTGGATTGTTTTGAATGGAATTAAGTTTTGAATTGTGAGTTTTGGGATATTACTAGGGTTTCCATAAAACATTGATTTCAATTTACAGTAGGATTGTGTTTTAGCTTGGTTTATTATTAAGGATGAGTGGCAGCATCTGATATTGGGGAAATTGAGATGGGTTAGGGAGTGAGTCGTGAGTTACCACATGAAATAAATTGTTTTCCTTAATGGCAGCAATGCGGTTCCATATGTCCCTTTTTTTTCACCCTAACGTCAACTGTATATCAAATAAAAAGCTAATTGTTAACCAGGAGTCTTCCAGTTCACATCCTGTTTTTTTCCCACTGAAATACCACTTTTGAGATTAAACAGAAGATAGAGGTGTTGTTTTAAATGACTTTGCAGAAGCAGTTGTTAATGCATACAGTAGCTCACCTCACCTAATGTCACTACAGACAAATGCTATTTATTGTAATTGCTAATCATTGTAATTGTTTTCTGTTAGTTTAATTTCATAATAAGACAGCAAATACTGCAGTCTAAGATGATTTAAGAGATTGTGAACCTTCACAATCAGTTCCCTATTTTTGTTCAACTGCATCTCCTTTTAAACATTTAATAATCATGAAAGATAAATAAGTGATCAATCAAAGAGTAAGTTCTTTATTATTTTTGCCAGGTTAATATTAATTCATTTTCTAACTGTAGCCTCTTGGTAGAGAATGAGACTTACACTATATAGATGGGCTCCTCCAACACACCCAGGCCTGGTTGTGTTTTACAGCCTTCCACAGTAATTTGCTCTAATTTAGTAGTGGTTGACTGGAGGCATTCTATGCTTCACACTGAGCTCACTGCAAACGGGCGCATTGCAGGAATCACTGCTATGATGAGCCAAGAGCTGTATAACTCCCACCCTGTCTTGGAAGCATTCTACCAACTGTGCGATGTAGTGCCACCTTATCTAGGCTAACATTCATACAGTAATATCCCATCTATAAGTTCAATTTTGCTTTCCAAGCTAGTACATTCACTGTCTGAGCCACTTGGAAACTCAGGATTTGGACGTTTTTAAAAATTAAAACAAAGATAAAGATAAACCAGTAGGTTAAAAACATACTGTACATAGACCGTGTAGTGAATAAATATGAATTCCACATCTTGTTTAGTTTTCCAGTAGAAATAGGGTTAGCCATCACATGTTCATGGCTATGAGATACTGCAAGCTGAAGCGCTCTGCATGGTTACATTAAGCAGACTCATCATGCCTTTCACTTCTATTAGATTATCGACCACAGAAGGACAATCCAGAACCACCTAAAAGGGAAGGCAAAGGCTCATTACAGTTAATCAGGTTAAAGCTCTGAACCCTTCCCATAATGCACAGCATCATATCTGTTTAAAATGCAGGTTTTATTAGATTTATCTATTATCACTAATCATTCTTAACTGCACATTTCCAGAGGACGTCTAACGCTGGTGCAATTAAAGGAAATAATATGTCTGGCAGAATTTATTTATCACATCACAAATTCTGCTTGTCCAAAAGTCAGACTTCCATTACTGTCACCACCGCGACAAATAATTGAAGTGTCTCTCATGATCCCCTTTTTTCCTCCTGATAAAGGTCACATCTTTGAAATGAAAACACAGTATTCTGAAGCATATTCCTTCCGGCGATAGATTTGGATGTGTGCAGTATTGATTCTTTGAATTATGAAATGTGGAAAGTAAAGCAATAAATAAATAAAAACAAAAATAAAGGATAATTTTTAGATATCCATCCATTTTCTAACCACTTATTCTAATTCAGAGTAGTGGTAGAGCTGAATCCTATCCCAGCAAGCAACAGGAGCAAGGCAGGGTACACCCTGGACAGGACACTAGTCTGTCTCAGGGCAGCCAAACACACTCCCACCTATGGCAATTTTCCCAGAAGATAATTAACACGCCAGCATGTTTTGGGACTGCGGGAGGAAGCCGTAGGACCAAGAAACTTGCTCAAATGTAGGGAGAACATACAAACTCCACTCAGACAACATCTCATGTCTGGAATTGCATCTAGGAAACAGTACTGTGAGACAATGCTAAAGTTTCCCTTTCTTAAAAAAACTTGAAAACATGGTTAACTGTACTGCAAAATGAGCAGTTCCTGGTAGTTCCTGGTAGGACCAGGGTGTTTAGAAGGTCCTGGCTATCACTACTGTATATCTTAGCCACACACACATCTTTCCTTCAATTACACTTTACATTGGAGTATGTACTAAGACTAATTTTGCTGCTCATAATACAATGGTCTTATTGTTTCTACGTTTTTTTTTTTCAGATAACGTTTCAAATGCTGTTGATGCATCTCTAATTCATTATTTCTGAATCTGGAATACATTAATTAAGATCAGTGATTTGTTGTTATAAAGAAATAAATATTGCTTCATTGCACATTTTGACAAAGGAACCTAAAGTTACACAAAAGAAATTACCACAAGGCCAATCTAAAAGGCTTTATTCAAATACACTGTTATAACATAACGTACAGAAACAATTGAATTTCAATTACAATTGGAAAGAAACCAGGATTTTGCTCCAATAACAGTCAGCAAAATTTAAGTGACTTAGATAAGTCGTTAATGTATTGTCTATATTTGAGTGTTTATAGAACATAATATGAAGAAGGCAATTACTGAACAAGCATGGGCAGTAATGGGAATAAACAGAGTTTATAGCATATCTAGATTTCAAGCAGTTGTTTCAAAAAAATAATTTATAAATAGAATTCTGTATAGATAACCCGATCTTGGCTGTCATTTGAATAATTATGGGCACTAAACTCATGGCCGAGATGAGCACATTTTCTACTGATATAAATACAATCATCAATACAAAGAAGTGACCAGTTGAATCCGTGGTAGTGTCATTAGTGGAGTTCCACAGGGATCTGTAACAGGACCACTATTTTTTCTGAGTTTAATAAATGGTCTACATTCTACTATAGGAAAATGGTCATTTTCACCGGTGATACCAATCAGCAAACACTTTAGAAGCATCAAAGCAAATTCAAAAACTTAGACACGTATATAAGACCAGTCAAATATGTGGAAGCTAACAAGTGCAGAGCATTACAGTACATGCAGGTCGCAAAATATTAAATATAAGTACGAGATGGGAAGCAGTGAGCTATCAACGAAATAGAATTTAGATTGGTTTCTATCTTGACACATGCTTTCTTCTCTTCTTCTAGACACTGTGTGGAAGCAATAATAAGAGAAAGAGAATGTTAGGATATTCACTTAACAGAGCAGAAATTCAAAGGATCACTGTTAAGTCAATCAATGTAAAAATTATACACTGCTGCAATGCACTTTTAAGACCTAATTAAGAATACTGTGTACAATTTTGGTCACTATGTTCCAAAAAGATATTGCTGTTCTGGGACTAAAGGAATATTCTGTTGACAAGCTGACAATAGTGAGCATGTCTAAGAATCTACAGTAGGTTTTGAGCATGCATTCTTTCCGAATTGTTTGTATTGATTAATGGATTTATGTCAGTAAGTACTGAGCTCCCAGCCATTAATTTAGTGCCCATAATTCATCAAATGACAGCCAAGATCAGAAAAACCCATTAAACAAAATATGTCCTTTCTTGAATCAGGAGAGATAGCACATGAACAGTCAGAAACAAAGCCCAGTGTTTTGGTAGCATTTCTGGAAAGAAATGTCTGGAATAAAAAAGGATCTATAGTTGCTTGTGATCAGACCTTAGATCGGTTGCTTGTGAGCTGTTCTGCTAAGCAGGAGACGTTCAATGATGCTGCTTTGAAATGGAAATTTTTAAACACTACAGTTTGACACTGTCTAAATTACAGACTCAAGGTAGCTATCAGTGTTGCCCTTTTCAGTGTTCATGTGGGAGTAAATCATTCATGGCCAGACTGTACAGTATATCTTTTACAGTCAGTCTGTGGAATATGTGAATCAGCCCAAGTTATTCCCAAATTGCAAGGAAGATCTCTGAGTAAAACATAATATACTGAGTATACAGATGAATATTCTTAAAGTGCAACAAATGCAGGTTTTAGGGGAAAAAAAAGACATTTCAAAATTTTCAAATTTCAGAAATTATTAAAAGAGTGGAAAAGTTTCCTCCAGGAAACACAAAACATGGAGCACAATTGCAAAATATGGAGCGCAATTGCAATTCCACAAGAGTTTGTGCCAGCAGTTTGAAATATTATAAAATATTTTTATATGGCTTCAGCTTTTGTGGGCTATATGAAACAGAAACTGCTGTCCAAAGATGGCACTGTGTTGAAACATTGTAGGAAACATTGCAGTAGTTTAGATCTACACTTACATACTAAAATGAGCTCCCTCAAAAACAATGGAATTGCATTTGCAGTTGGTCAGTTTAGTGTCTGCTATCAGCATAAAGCAGGCCAAGCTATGTAATATAGAACAGGATAGACAGTTTGATCAAGGTCTTGGTTTTTTCCTTCAATGATAACAACGTACTTAACTACTTAATTATATGGATCATCAGTCCAGTAACCCATATTTTTAGGTCCTGCAAGATTTATGTGTTCAAGTAATGGAGTTTCCATTCCCTTATGCAGAACAAAATTGCACCATGGACAACAAAGTGTCAGATATTTGTCATAAGGTAGGTATTGGATGTAAATGTAGCTTATGTTTTCATTAAACAGAAATGAGCTAGACAAACATATGCAGTGTTCTTAGCACTCAAGTTGTTTATAATGCTGGCTAAGAGCATTAGAGCTTCCATAAAATGAACATTACGTTGTCAGACATGGGAAATCGTGTTTTATTAAAAGCATATCTGGTATTGGAATTTGTAACAGACAATTTAAAGGAAGGTCAGACCCTAATCTCGCCCTCTTTTGCTCTCAAACATGTATATACAATATATACTGTATATTCCTTCTCACATTTCAAGGGTTCAGCAGTCTCACCCTTGAAGCTAGGCTGCCGTTCCCTCATTTTGGTGAGTTACACAAAATACCCTCTATACATTTCATCCCTCTTTTGCATTCAATTGGATCTAATCAAACTACTGAATTCATAACTGGAGCTGAGAACCATAAAAAAAAACCTGCATTTAGTTTCCTCCCACAGTTCAAATGCATCCTGGTAGGTAGATTGGCTTCTGGGAAAACTGGCCCTTTTGTGAGAGTGTGTGGCTGTGCTCCTTGCAGTGGAATGGCATTCCATCCAGGATGACACAGCCTTGCTCTTGTTGCTTGCTGGGACAGGGTCCAGTTCTCCTGTAATCCAGAACAGGACGAAGCGGCTAGAAAAGATACTGTAGATGGATTTAACATTCATCTTTCCTGTAATAAAAATGTTTTATATATGAAGCAATAGTTATTTGATAAATAAAACATCATATCTGATATATAAAATGGCTGAATAATCTATTGCCTGGTTGCTGAATGCACAGTGAAACGTTTGTGCATATCACTGCCTTTTCCATCACTTTTCAATTATTTTTATAAGATGAAGAAGATAGAGCAGAATTTAGGAAGTAAGTTACTTTGGTATGCAGAAAATACAGCTGGTCTATAGAGTTATATTGTATAGACTGATCTTGAGATGATGCACACTGAAAGGCACTGTATAGTGTACAATAAACTAAATGATTTTATTGTTTTATTGTACAACATGGAATTGGTATTTTAATGGAATTGGTACTTTCATTCTCTGAAAAGCTCACCTCAGTTTTTAGGTTTGACTTTGTTATTTGTGAGTTAGTCTCTGGGAATTTCAAAGTTGCTTAGTATTTCCAAATTCTCTTACTACTGTATCCATAACTGTAACATTCAATACTGAGTACACTGTCAAAATATGCTGAATATCAGCCCTAACACAATGTTGTTTATTAGTTTATATATTTCTATATGTGTTTTTTATTCTTTTGGTATAACTATCAGAGAGCCTTTCCCCATCTTCATACATCTCGCAACTTTTATTACAAAACCAGGCACAATACCTTTTGGGATCCAGCAAAACAATAAAGATAGAATGCTCTACACAGTAGAAATTTCCTTTAGAAATGAAGACGATTATTATGAGAAAAAGCATTAATTCTCAAAAGCAATGGATATTTGCTAGCTTGGCTGGTCAAAATATTAAATGCTGGTAAATTATTCACCATTGAAATGCATTTAGTCAGTGCTTTAAATGACTATTTTCTGTGCTTTGAATCTCATTTCTACCTTAAAGGGGGACTGCAGTCCTAATCTCTCAAACCAGGTGTTAAATATTGGTTACAAAATAAATTATTTGACTGTATAGCAAATTATTACAAATTCCTAATTAAAAAGTTTACAAAATCGTGAACTTTGTGAAAGTACTGTATAGTCACTTTGTTGTCGCAAAATGATGGTTATGCATGGGTTCAAGAGAATTGCAGTGAGGTGGCCTTTCCTGCTCACTAGTCACTGTAATGACTAGTGCTTTATCTGTGGTTTGAAATGCAATCATCAGTGCCAATTCTTTCTAACGTATAAAATATAAAAATAGCGCTGCAGTTCTCCTTTAAATCTTAATTCTTGGGATTAGAATTATTCCCAGAACTCAGTGGTGAGATGTGATGGGGGGTTTTATGACTATGGTTTGAAGAATAATTATGAGCAAGAGCCGATGAAGCCAAAAGAAGCTGGACTCTGCTACTTTTTAATTTATAATGTTCCATGTGACACTGCCCTTTGTAATGATTAAACTGTTAAGAGCACTCTATGTGTAGAGCCTCTTTTAGGGTTTCACCAGACTTCACTCTCAACAACCACAACAATCATCATCATTCCTTACGCTTATATAGCACTTTTCTGGACTCCACTTAAGGCACTTTACAGGTAATGGGGACACCCCTCCACCACCAACAATGTGCAGCCCCACCTGGATGATGCGATGGCACCCATAGTGCGCCAGTACACTCACCACACAACAGCTATCAGTGGGAAGGAGAACAGAGTAATGAAGCCAACTCATAGATGGGGATTATTAGGAGGACATGATTGGTAAAGGCCAATTGTCACAAACCACACTCACGCTCCACACCCTCCTTGCCATCACTACATTAGCTCTGCTCACTCACATTACTGCGCTCAGTATTGCTTTCGCAAACTGAGCTCATCCTTGTAAATCCTTCTTCTCTACGCACCCTGATTAGCTTATCTCTCTGGATCTAGTGCTTGTCTCTGACTACAGTTTTGGATTATGATTTGGACTTGTTGCTCAGCTACCTTTGGAAACATCTAAAGAATCTGCATTGGGTTCAACAAACTACCTTTCGGCTTTAGTCTACGATTTCTTCAGCTAAGCCTAAAACCAATGGGAAGCATTAACATGCATGAATTTTGGTATTAACACAAAATTTGCCTGAGTTTTACCTCAACCATTAAAAACCTTTTTTCTTAATTTTTCTATTGTCCTGTCTTTTTTTTCTTCAGATTTCGTGCACAGTCCTTAAAATATAAGTATTCAGCTATTGCTGTTGCTTGCCCGAGAGGTGTGTGACTCATCATATACTGCTCTGAAAAGGATATTGATTTTCTCATTTGTTCTTCTAGCCATTTGTTTTCGGAGACCCTGCGCTTGTAGTTGTCATACCTTTCTCGACTCAGACAGAAGCTCAGAGTTAAAGCCTGGCTCTGGGGTCAGGTAGTATAATGCAATGGTCAAGAAAGTTTCCTGAATGTAAAGTTGCCAAGCTGTCATAACCACAGCCAGTCAGGTGAAATTATTTTCCCACACGAGTGATTGCATTAGACTGAATTTGACATTAAACCACAACTGTCTATTAGAACACCTGTAGTAGGTGTTAAGGTTCAGCATATAAACACACAGTGACATCTGCAACACTGAGAAGATCTGTACAGACTTTGTACTTTGGTGCAGTAAGGAAAGCTGGCATTTTTATGGAAACCCCATTAGCAATAGGTACTCAGTGGAGAAGCTATGATAGTGGTAAAGGACATGGATGGTGGGTGGTACGCCAGTGGGAATAGATTCTCTACACCATCACTGTTCCCCTTCTTTGTTGGTGAAAAATGGCTAAGGAGGTAATAGAGAGATATATGGAAACATCAAACAAGTGCTACAGGGAATAAATCACTTGGAAAAAAGCAGTACCCTGCTAAAAACAACAAGATACATCTCACATATGCTACAGACTCCCAAGATAAAATTTCTGCCAGTCAGTTCATTCTTCCTATGTCTCCATTTTTAGCCTTTGTGAAAAATGTGAACAATTTTTTTAGCAATATTGTCCCAGATGGTCATTTTTTTTTGTTTACAGTTAGATCCTGTATATACATGTAATCATCTGCTTAGCCTTCTTGAATATGTCACACATAGACCAGAAGTCTTAGAAATCTGAACAGTGCATTTGGGAGCTATTTGATTGGAATAAACCCGATACTCATAACTGGAACAGATCATACAGTTATGACAGGAATCCTTCTACAGTAGCAAAAGCATATGATTGACCAAAGGAAATGGCAAGCATTGTTGAATTAAAATGTTACACTTTCACTTCAAATAAATCATTAAACAGTCTAAAAATGGAGCACTAATATGCTGTATGAAGAAATTAATCCATAGAAATGTTAGGAAATGGCCAGGAAAAGAATTATAGACTGAGAACAACTTGTGCATGTGACTGAGAACAGAATAATAGCAAGAAGCAGATATAGCATATATTTTATGTTGTGAACATTTCTTTTTTGTTTAATAACATACCCAGTAGGGCAGCAGAATTAAGAAAGGATAACAAGTTACGCTACCATAAACCAGCATATGATAGAATTTTGTTCATTCGTTTACTCTTCTGATGGTACCATGGGTGTCAGATGACTTTTATATGAGTTTTATAAGTCTTCTACAAGTCTATAAGTCTTCTACAATGTGTAGTTACAGTACGCCATCAGTAGCAGTTGCTGCTGGGCAGAAGGGGTCCTTCCTGTCAGTCCAGTCACTGGGTCAACACACGTGACTGAGCAGTCTTGAGTCGATTCTGGATACGACTCCACAGTGGGTTATCACCACTGAATTCTGAAGGGGTAGTGGATGAACAGACCCTCCATGTGATTTTGCATTGTGGCTTTTCTGAAAGCCACAGTATTGAAGTTTTAAATTATTGTAATGTAACTAAAAGCATTAAACATGCATGCCTTCTACTGTATGTGTGCATACTGTACATCATCTTTTTGTGTCTTCAACAGACTTCTTATTTTATGTTACCAGATTTTGTCATTTCATACACAGAAGGTAATTAAGTGAAAAAGTGAATGTGAGCTTTAGCATTTTCTTCTGC
The DNA here is from genome assembly GCF_055471065.1 of Atractosteus spatula. NCBI lineage: Eukaryota > Metazoa > Chordata > Actinopteri > Semionotiformes > Lepisosteidae > Atractosteus > Atractosteus spatula. The sequence goes on along the minus strand of NC_142708.1, from coordinate 31,193,730 downwards.
AAAGCTAATGACCTAATGAATAGCACAAATCTTATATCCCAAGCAAAATTCTCTTTTTACAGACAGCAGGAGAGATTATCAAGGTCATAACAGATTATTTTTAATCTGTTTGTGCCATTTTTAAAATGAAAAAAAAAAAATCCAGTACCTTTTACAGTCACCATTATACACTGGTAGTTAAGTGCTTTTTTTAAAAAAAAAATTATATCATATATATGAGAATACTACAACCTTCACACAGGATACTCTGCACTGAATAATGTTTAAGATCAAAGTTTTACAATGTGATTTATTCTTGAAATTTAAAGATTACCTTTCTGTAATTGCCCTGTCTTATTACAATTCATTGAAGAGCATTCTGTGATGTTGATCATCTTGAAGAGGTGCTAGTTAAAATATCAGGTGACTGGGTAATTGAAGAATTGACTTCTAAATCTTAGTGAGATTTACATCTCATTTTTATTTTTACATTTTCTCAGAAGCCTTCTATTTCCATTTCATACTTCTCAAGCTACTGTATGGACATTTTTAATTTGGCTTGAATGCCTCGCATTTATTTAGAGATTTCTGATGTGAATGGCAGTGGCTGATGTGTGATCTTGTTCCTCATGTTCAGCAAGGCCATAAGATAGAGGGCAGTATTCCTAGTGAGGCAGGCTGGTCTGTGCAGGGACAGCTGTAATAGACAAGCTACCACTAGAAGTCACTAAAAAGCCTCTGGCAATTGTAGATAGAGCTCCGTGGGTGTGTTAATTATTATATAATTGGTAAATGACTTGAGTCCTCATTCTCAGATTATTAATTAGTGGTGTGTTGTTGTATAAAAGGGGCTTGCAGATTGTTAGTGGGGGCTGCATAGTAATCAAGCAATGAGTATCAGTAGTAAAATGTACTTTTCAGTTATTAACTTAATCTGAACTTTATCTTGTTTTAAAAAAGCACTTTATTTTATAGTCTTGGAATTATAACCTTTGTAGTCCCTCTACCACAAGGCAGAGAGTTGTCATATTTGGTGGCTGCTATGGGATAGTGCTCCTATATTTTATATTAAGAAATGTAGTCGTGATCTCAGTAAAGAATCCTGGTTGCAAACAGAGGTCACGAAACATCTTCCCCCAGGCAATATTAAATGCTGGACATTCTGAGGGCAAATGAGGGATTTCAGAGGGAAGCCATACAGCACCAGATTCCCTGCCTCAAGAGAGTCCTTAATGCTATGGTAGACATGGTCCAGGAAATGCAGGCAAGTGGCTGGGAGAAAGAATAAAAGCAGCTTGAGCTGGTGAAGACTCTTCTATGCTCATCCTGTCTGGTCTTTGGCCACAACACATCAGCCTTCCTTCATAAGAAGAAAAATGGAACAGTGTACCTGTCAGGGAACCTATCGGTAGAATAGGAGGATCCTTGTGCGTGACCGTGAATCCCACAGAACGCAGAGTAGCAAAGGGACAATCCAAAAGACAAGATCCAGAGGCTTGGTTGATAAGGAAGGCAAAAGGGTCCAGCAACGGGAGATTTCCAAAAGACAATCCAAAGACAAAATCCAAAAGGCAAGGTCAAAAGGCAGGAGCAAAGAGTTAGTAACAGGAGATCAGTCAGAAGGTTTGGAAACACGCACAGGAGAATACTACAAGAGGCTTCTCAATAGTGAGCAAGGGTTGGAGTGAGAGGGAACCTTAAATACTGAAAGGAAAGGGATGTGGTAGGAGAATTGGTTTGGGAGTGAGAATTTGTGGAATCTGGTGCATGTGGGAATGCGATGGGTTCAATTAGGAATGTGATTGTGAAACAGTAGGTGTGGGAATGCAACAGCGTTTGCGAGGGAGAGTGTGGGGCATGACAGTACCATTATAACAGTACACTGGCAGTACTTCTCTCAGGCCATTGACTCCCTCATGACATGATATCTGTGTCCAAAAAGACACAGATCAATGAGCTGCAGTCCAGTCAGGCTGGAAGTGAACATACACTGCAGACATGTGTGAAAGAAATGAGCAAAGCCCTTAGAAGAGCCGAAAAGACCAAATCAGAGATAGCAATCTTCTCAAAGCTCCAGTCCAGGATGTCAAGAGCATACGTTGAAGTAAAGGATAGGACAGCACGGGTGTAGAGTCTTCAGCCTGAGCTCAGCTAGGTTAAACAAAGCAAAGACAACTGGAGGGAAGATTCTCTCTACAGAAGCCTGGGTGAAGGCTTGTCAGAAGAATGGAAATTCTCTCAAAAGAAAATTGAACAACAAAAGATCAAAAACTGTAATCATTTTGAGAAAAACTTGAAAGCCAATGAAAAATGCATTTTAAAGGAGAGTGTTTGAAAAATGTGCAAAGCGAAATTGAGGTCAGGTCAGGCTACAAAAGACATTCTGGCTCAGCAGCTGACCCAGTGGCAGACAGAAATAAATTAGGCTTTTCATATATTTTTCTCTCAGATTCTCATTCTCAGACACAGTGCAGCATACCTAGATACAGGAATTCAATTAGAACACAGGGTGCTCTCACCAGACCACTACTAAGGCAGAAATAAAGGTAGAGAGAGGAGTAACACCATGCATTATATTCTTTTGTGTTCAACTTCACTTAAATTAAGTCAGGAGAATCTCTGGAATTTGGAAGAGCCACCATTGGGTGTTTAAATGCCCAGATCACTAAAGCCACACTACCACAAGGTGGGGATTTGTCACAGTCATCAGTGATAAGTTACAGTGATTCTTTTGTGAAGCTAATCAGCCTTGATCAAAAACCTAATTCATTTAAAATTGCCTATGGGACTAATCCAAAGCTTTAAGTTTGCTACATTCTTTCCAGTGGAAATCGATTGCTTTTTGGAAAGTACATTTGTAATTAAAATAGACCAAGAAGATAAGCATAAAACAAGGTTACCTTACAAAGAACAACACTTTCACTATTGCCTGTTGTTTTCCTTTTATAAGAGCAAGTTTATACCATACTCATCATGAGGCAGAATGGGATTATAATGCTTGCTCTGGTCAAGGCATTTTGAAGCATTTCTTATTATGACATGGAAATACATAAGTTGTACAAGTAAATAACACGTCAACTGGTGTGAAACTAATACAGGTGATTTGAATGTTCTTGAAATCTCCTCAATGTTCCAATACATAAAAATCCTAAGAATATTGGCACTGTATGGAAATGTACAACCATACTCTAATATCTTTCCCATCTTCAGTACAATCATGTATAAATTGGATTTGTGAGTAAGAAGTTTCAAATTTCAGACATAACAACAAACAATATCCTTTACAGATCACAATGAGTATTTGATTGAGAAATTTAAAACCAGCATTAAAACCCTTCATTTTATAAATACTTTGTGGGTTGTTGTAGAATATATTCAATAAATAATGTGTTGCATTGTATAGTAAAGCTCAGTTCCATCCACTTTAGTACCAGCACTTCTAGGAAATGTAAAGTTCCCATTGAAAGGTTATGGCAGGACCTGAAAAGAACCATTCATGCAAGGAAATCTTCAAAAGTCTAGTTGAAGTCATTAGTGCTCAAGGAGGTGCCACCAGCTACCAAATCTAAGGGTTCACATTTTGTAATCCAAATACATCTTATGTGTTTGTGTTATATATTTAAGTCATCTTCTATTAAGACTTTAATGAAGATCTACAGTAATTACTTTTTATGTCTAAAATATATAAACCAGACGAACCTAAGAGGTTCACAGTAGCTACCAACAAATGGAATATTGCCACCCAGAAGTCAAGGGGCCTGAGCTCTATAGTAGCTGTAATGAACAGTTCTATCAGGACCCTATGCGGACGACACAATCCAGAATGGTGAGGAAGGAATACATTAGGGAAAAGTCATGCAGGAACAGGGATGAACAGGGGGGCGTGTCCTTACGGTGCTGGTGATCCAGGGAGGTGTGGCCGAGGCGAACAGTCCAGAATAAATCCAAAAGGGGGAATCCAAAAACGAAAGCAAAAGGTCCAAGGCTGGGAAATCCGTCCAAACAGGAGATTAAAATCAGGTGCCAGGTCGGGACCGGCGGGGGGAACAAGGACAGGAGCAGGAAGTTAAAAACATAACGGAGCCAGGCGCAACCAGGTCCCGGGCTCGCACGATGCGGGGATCAGATGCAGAACGCCGGGTAAAGTGAGCGCCTGGCTTTTAAAGGCGAACAGAAACAGGGAAGAAACAAGCAACAGGTGGCAGGAATGATACAAACGAGGAAGGGCTGGAGCGCCCTTAAGAGGAGGGGTTGCGATTGTGACAGTAACTGTTCATAGATGAGTAAGGAGCATGACTCTCTCTCTCCAGACCTGCTCTGTGAATATGTAGGCCTGCTTCTCTTCCATTTTCATTTTTTCTTACGGTTAAGCTTTCCATTTGCTTTCTGTAAGCATGCTTCCAGCTGGATACCGGATTGGACCCCTTTCCTGGACTGACCCACTCTCTCTCTTGAAAGAGAGATATTAAAATAACACCCTACTCTACCATTATAATAATTAGCTTTGGAAGTTTTGGAATGGGACCTCTTGTCAGCTTTAGACAATGACTTTCACTACTGTCTGGAGTGCCCCTTATAAATCAAAATTGTTCCAGCAGTGGTATCTGGACCAGAGTCAATCCTGAAATTCTGCCAGAGTCAGTCCTGCAATTCTGCCATTCCCCCTTAGAGGAAGATTGATCACCAACCACTTTAAATATGTATTTAGCTGCTACTTCTAAGTATCATACCAAAATTAATGATGAGTCCTCTGGAGCCCATTTTTTTTCTCTACCGAGTTCTTCAAAAGTGTAAGTCATCTCTGTGAGACACCTACACTTCCAGCTCATTATATTGCTAAATGTCCTCACATGGAATCCATTCAAGCATCTAGAGATGAGATTTTCTCATTTTCATAAGATCATTTTCTTATTGTAAAAACTGTTTTTGCCTTCCATTGTGTTTTCGAAGGTCAGTGAAATCTATGTCCTTTCTGTCAATGTCACTATTTTATCCTGGTATTTAGTAGTTTTTTTGTTCTTTCTGTATACCACTTCCCCCTTCCATGCTTCTATTCTCTTCCTTTCACCTTCATCTCATTTACAATAATGTTTTCTTTTGGGCCAATATAGCATGTGATACATTGAAGAGTAAACTGAAAATTAATGTAGGGTTACTGCAGTAACTGGGGAAGAGAATAGCAGTCACCATACACCTTAGGATTGCTTGGCAGTCTCTCTGCAAGCTTGTCAATGAAATTCGTCATGCTATCCCCATATCTCTTCAGAATAGGGGTGCTGTTAGGGTATCACTCTCCATCTTGGGCAATTGGTAACATTAGACGAGAGGTCTCTCTTCTACCTTTTGGGAGACAAATTTCTCAACTGCTTATGCCTGCTGTTGTCTTTTAGGGAAATAGTTTTGCCAAATAAATTGCTTTTAATATTTTCTGTTAAAATGAATATCTAGCATTTTCTTTCTGCATGGTATTCAAATAAAGCACAACTTTTCTGCTGAAAGAGCAGAAACGTTGAAATACTTGAAGACATGAAGATGTAACCCACTTTCAGACATATTTATTATAGACATACACTCCTCCTGTGTACATTCACAGCAAAAAGCATTGATTGTAATTCATTATTATGTAGAGGTAAGCAATTACAGTTTCTAGACAACTGCCCTCAATGCACTGACAACACACTCAATTTCTATTCATACCTTTAGTATTCTTTTTTGACATCATAGATAAAATTAAAGAATGAAAAAATGGGAACAAAAAGGAGCACAGAAAATTGAAGGGTAGCCCCGCTTCTTCTGCGGCAAGATAAGCTGTACTTCAAATACTGTTCAAAGACTAAGCAAACTATTCAAGGTATGAGTTAAAATTGAGCGTTTGTGTCTAATCTCTTCACGTCATAAAAAGCAAGAGTGCTTTCATAATGATTTACCTTTTGAAAGCTGATCCAATATGTAAGAAACAGGTCATTAACTGACAATGATAAGGTCAAATCATTAACAGTCTGGCTCAATTCCAATAAGCAGATCTTATTCAACAGGAAATGAAGAGGCAATGCAAATGACAAAGGGGAATTAAATTAAAAAAGAGTGCGATTCTCTGGGGATTGCTATACAAAAATAAATAAAAATCAATCGCAGGTCAATAGGGGGGTTTTCCTCTCCCAAGGACTGATGTTGATTTATGAGTGAGTCTCAGCTGACAAAGCAGATATTTTCTATTCGTATTTATTAGGGTTTTACCCAGTTACAGCAAAAGAAGTGTATTCTTCTTCCTAGATAATGACCTTGAATTTAGTACCATATTCAGGACTGGGAATGAATTCATAATTTAGTTTTTTTTTTAATATGTGGGTTGCCATTAAAACAAAACTTAACTGTCCACCAAAATTTAAAATTAAAATAACCATGTACTCTGTTGTTGGGGGTTCTAGCTTCTGAAATAAAAATATCAGACACACATTTAACCAAATATTTAAAAGCCATTCAACAGTCATTTAAGCAATTGTGTTCTGTTCTTTCAGACCTTAAAAAAGCAATGGATAAAGAAAAAGTGGCAAATCAAACTTATTTCAAGTATCATTGGAAGGAATGAAGCACAAGCATCTATACAAAAATCTAAAAGCTGCTTTTGTATAAAGCAGTCATGGATAATAATTTAATGATTTATAGTGGCACAAAATACAGTATAAGTACAGTATATGTCAAAAGTGTTACTTGTAATATATTCATTTTATATTTACTCAATATGTTTTATATTTACTCAATCTAATCTAATTAAATTAAAGTTATTTGAGCAGTTTGTGATCTGTCATGCTGATGAACCAATTTATTTCCATTTACACATTAATTTATACTTTCCAAATGAAATTCCAGTCCTGTACTATGTACGTGAACTTTTGAGTGATGAGCATGCCTTCTATACTATCCCAAATATTAAAACACACCTCCTAAAAGATGTCAGAAATATCTAATTCTTAATTTTTGAATTATTAGTTCTAGTTATTCTATTTATTGTATCTGCCCTCTAACATTCAACAGTTCTTCTCTAATTAGACTGGTCTCATGTAGATGATATAAACTACTTACAATTTTAACACATCACATTGTATGAGTTGATTTAAGTCCATTTTGCAATAGTATTTATTTTATCCATTTTTAAATCTTAACATAGTATTTTTTCATATCTGTAGCATCCATTCTGGTATTGATATGAAATTAGATATATTCTGATATCTTATATAAAACCGATAGTGCTGGAAGACATACCAAGATACTGTACATATTGGTTATTATCTCAGCTGATGATTTTTGCTTGTCCCATAAACTTAGTCAAAAGTAAAAAATGTTTTAAATGTTTTATTGTACTTCATAGCTGTTTGAACAGCCTCCATTCCATTTTTGTCAATCAAAGACCCACGTTCTTTGAAACACTGCATTTCATATTTCACTCTGTTATAAGAAATACTTAGCTTCCTTACTCTTTCCATTACTACAAAGTCTAGTTGTTAGAATATTATATCTAAGGTAACATACTTTCTTTGGTCATATTTAGAATCGGTTTGGCATTTACAGCAAATATCTCTGTAACATTCATTATAAGTTTATTTTCCAGAGTTGCATCTCTGACCGAGCCCAGTACATCCCACACATCAATCCTCTTTTCATTCCAAATATTCACTATAAATGATAACTCCCACAGCTAGTCATCGCTCAGGATAAATACGACAGATTAAGAGACGCTCAAATCCCAGCTCTGACCCAATGGACATTTGTGTCCATGTTAAACCTAGTGCTTGATACTTGACATAATTTTTAATTTTAACAATTAAGTCAAAGAAATACATATTTCTCATCTGTTTGTGAAAATGCTGTCCTTATTGTTTTTATTGACAACATATAAATGTATGCAAATGGATGCATTGCTGTCCCCCTGAAAAAGAGAGCTTCTATCTCAGTGGAATTCCTTGCTAACTGAAGATAAAATGAAAAGAGGCCCAAATTTCTTTGACATGGGACACATTGCCATAAATAATAAATACAGCACACACAGTAAATATGAGCCCAGGTGATGTTGTCAAGTTTCAAGTATCTTGAAAGACACCTATTTCTACCTTTGAAAATGGTTCCATGAAAATGGGTTTATTTTTTTTTAAATGAGTGATTAATGAATCAAATGATTAAATGAAATGTACTGTAAGAAGAATTATCCATCCTTAATGCTCTAGTGGGAAAGGACATTGGGTATATGATCTCTTAACACTTTAAATTCCTTTTGTATTTGTATTTCTGATCTTCAGTGTCAAGCCATTTCACTCACTTTGTACCACCATTACTTCTGTAAGCAGTAAACAATACATCAGAACAGGACATTGTAGGTACTGTAATGTCAACACAAAGACAAAGCAAAATTATTAATGACACCCTTTACATTGTCACAGGACATCATCAAAGGCCATTTTCTTAAAGAAATTATAATTGGATTTTTGTCATTGTATAACGGTGCAATTCAGCACAACAAGTGAATCCTACTGTATCTGGTATTTCAAAAACCTCCAATTGGAGTTAAATGTTCAGAATGGAAAAGTTGAATGCAAGAGCTGAGAAAGTTTCACAGCTTGTTGGGTGGGCTGTTCGAGTGTTCATGCTGTGGGCACAAAACAGTAATGAGTTTTCACAAACGCTCTCCTCTGCTTCTTAAATTCCAATCACACAACCTGCAGGGATGGGCCCCCCTCCTGTGATGGCATTGTAGTTGCTTATGATGCTCCATATTTATTCCGAGTATCCACAGTAACTGGCGACCTGCTGCGGAGATTCAGAATGCAAGAACAATCCCGGGGAGCAATAACTCTGCAAGCAAAAAATAAAGCACGATTCATGCCTGGTGCAACATTTCCAGACCATTGCATAAACTTGAGGATGAATGCAAGGGAAAAAAAGTTATGGCAATGCTACTCTGATGTGCTGTTTGGAAACAATAATGTTAACAGTTCTTTAAAGTAAAAAAAAAACACATGTAATACAATCAAACACTATTAAAGAACATGAAAGAATAATACACTGTGCGGGATTGATCCCTTGTTTTGTGATTAATTCATTTTTGGCTGATACTGGTGCTTCTTGACGTTCAGGGAATTTCTAGCAATAATCACAGCAATCTCACTGGAAGTCAATTTGCTTAATATCATTTAGCGTTCAAGTTGCTGATTACGTCAAAGCATGACTTCAAGCTGCACTACGGAGGAAAGGCTAGGCGTACACAGCTTGATGGATGTAGAGTCCATGAACTAGGGCCTCATCTATTTATCTGTATATCCATTCAGCCAGCTATAGTTTATCTAAGCAAGCTATGACTTTGCTAGAATAATATATTGGTACATCCAGGCACATTATTCGCAGGAGATCAGTGAGTAAAAAAGCATTCAGGTGTTGTGAAAGCACGCTTACACAGACATGTTTCTAGGGCATTCATTGAAACATCAAACAAAAATGCAACAATAATGTATTTATTGTTTAATCCACTGCATGGGACTTACTAAAAGTTATTTTGTTGTGCCCTATTTACTTTTCCCTTCACATAGCAGAAAACGAAAATTTAACAGGGGGAAACTGATAAATGCATGAAAGCTGTTACCCACTAACTTGCATTAAATGAAGGATCTATACATATTGTGGTTGGAACAGTGAGAGAGAGATGGCAGCTCTGGGCTGAATGAGACTCCACAGAAAGCTGTGGGGAATGACATGCTACTCTCAGTCAACTGACCAAGTTGAAGAAGACAATCCGTTTGCATCCCTGGGATTCCGGATCTCACTTCTCACACAAAGTATCTCTCCAAATCCCTTGTCAAGACTAAAACATTTCTTCCCCAAAACTCACATCCACAGGTCTCCACTGCGGTGTGTAGCACTTGTGGGGAAACGAACCAAGAAAACAACTAAAAGACATACCTGTGGACGTGTGTTATAGGGGGGAAAAAAAATCTCCAAGCTGATAGCTATTTTACCTTTCCCAACCACGACAACTCTGAGCTTTTTAACTGTGTCCTTTCACAAGGATTCAAAGACAGCTGTACCAGCAAGACATAAGAGAATTGGTTCACACATCACCCTAGAACACGACAATCAACTATTTTTTAATCTCTCCGCTGATTTTAAAATCAGCAGACAACTGATCCAAAGGGTGTAATTCGTGCAATTCATCTGATGGCAGCTAAATCCTTTTGTGTTTTTTTACTGTCCTCCCTCTCTCTGTCTCCCATTTTCTCCCATTCTGCCACCACAAGCTAATGTTCATCTGCTGTAAATCTGCATCAGCAGTATGCTAAATATATGTTGCACATGAGGTACCTTGGCATGTAATTCATTTAGTAAATAGGGTGTTAGACAGTTGACACAAAACAATGGATCTCACATTACAGACCACTATTATGATGAAATCATTGGCATTTAGGTCCCATGACACAAGGGCCAAACTACATGTCGCAGCGGGTTTTTCTATGCCTAGTCCTTTGTGTTTATTATGATCTTATTCATTTGAAAAATGCTCTCATCCATGAAGTTGATGGTAATTGTCAGGTAGACTGCCAGTCTGCTGTTTCCTTCATTCTCAGAACTGCATTAACTGCATGAAGCAGGTGCCAGGTACTGTTTGTGTTTCATGAGCAAAGCAGCTCAGTATATCATGCTTTTACAAGGTGGAAAAAGGGAATAGCTGATTGCACTGTGCTGACAGGCACGTTTTAATTTCAGCTGTGAATCCTCAGTCTGATGTGCCATTAGATCTGAAGTTTCCTACATTTTTGGAAGCAAAACCAACAGGGACGTGGTATATTCGACTGTTCTTGTCCATGTGTTTTCAGATTAAGTTATAAATGTAATTCATTGAAATTCAGATACGGGCAGAAGATACAGAATTGATAGACAGCTGAGACAGCTAGATAGATGGACAAAGTAGTGATCTTTACTCTTGTTCATAACAGGATTTTCTGAATAGCATTTCAATTGAAACAAGCTTAACAACTTTAAACTATACTGTACATAAATTAAATAAATGGATCTACATGTGGACAGTTTGTCATGTCTTCAGACACAGACGTATTAATTGAGTTTGCAAGACAGTAACAGGAAAAACCCCTACAATCTGGAAAAGGGAATTACTAAGGAATTACTGGCACTTACAAGTCTTCCTATCTAATTACAGGACTGCCACAGGACTATTGACTTAATGTGACACAAAGGTTTACAATTGTACCGTTAGTAAATTCAAGGGAACCATTGTATTAATAACAGATTACATGCAAAACTGAAAAAGCAGTGGCAGCTGACTAAGCTTTATTCTTTCAAGTAGAAGCAAATGATTCCTTCTGTACGTCTTTTCTTTGCTTCATTTTTTTAGCTCTGCAGGGAATTGTGGCAGTATATGTACCTGGGAACAAAGACTACAGGGAACAAAGTTTAATGGATTGTGATTACTGTCCTGGAACAGATTGAACCTCTTATAGCCTATGAGAAGACGATGTGAACTGAATTTAAACAAAGGGAGCATGATGGATTCCGTTGCAAACCACCAAGCTTAAGCAGGCTGTGTGTTTAATTTACAGTGGGGAAGAAAGCAATGATACAGAGTTTTAGTAAACAGACTATCAGCTTGCTATTAGCAATATCTCTAAAAGAATAAAAGAAATATCTTGTGACTCTTCTGTCCGTAGAAAATACCTTCTTGTTTTCTATGCTTAGCGATATTTTGAAGTGTAGTGTAATGCACTTCCATCCATCCATCTTCTAACCCCCTTATTCCAATACAGGATTACAGGATTAGAGCCTATCCCAACAAACAACGGGAGCAAGGCAGGATACACTGTGGATGGGACAGCACTCCATCGTGGGGCAGAGACACAAACAAGCACACACTCACACCTAGGGACAATTTTCCCAAAAGCCAATTAACCTGCCAGTATGTTTTTGGGCTGTGGGGGGAAACTAGAGCACCTGGACTAAACCCATGCGAACATAGGGGGAACATGCAAACTCCACGCAGAGAGCACCCCAGGAAATGAACCCAGGGTCTCAGCTTCTGCGCTATCTGTACCACCCTGCATAATGCACTTATAATGCTATAATTCTGTGTACAGTGTTACAAAAAAGTAGCAACAATGAAAGGTGCAAAATATTTTAAATTATAAATTGGGGTGTAGAATGGGTTTAGTGCGGGATGATGGTGGCAGAACGAGATTATTTTTTCGCTGGCCCTCAGTTTGGATCAGCGGCTTTTTCTCTCCAAAGTGACTTCTCATTTGAACCTGCTGCAAGCAGAAGCATTTCTGTCTTGCATGTGCTTTCCTTCCTTTTTCAACACTCGACATTTCCAAAAAGCGACAATCAGTGAAGAATATATGTGGCATTTTATCAAATTGGAAACATTCTGTCTGCTCACTTGTTTTTAAACCGTCAGATGTCAAAATACATTTTGTTTGAACTGGTCTGTGCTTCGGCTCTATTAATAATCAGTCATGTAATACAAAGCATGCCAACCAAAAAAAGCTAAACATCGCCTTTTAAAACTGCATACTAAAAATACATTTTTTGGCATAAACACGGTGTCAGCAAATATAAGGCACCCAGGGAGAGCTTTCAATGCATTGTTTAACCTTTATTCAGTTCCAAGAAATAAATTGCATAAATTGCCTTTTGGGTGCAAATTCTCTCCCAGTAAATAAAAATGTTAATGTTTATATACAGTACTGTTTATCTTAGTATTTAAAAATATTGTGACAATTTGTAATTAAATAAAAAATGAGGCATAACTGGAAGGAGTGAATATATTTTCAGGGCACTGTAAATGACTGGACTCAAGTTATAGTGCTGTATACAGATGTAACCATATGAGAACAAGAGTAAAATAACAATGTTAATGGCAAAGCAGTGCAGATCCTGCTAATGACTACATTTGCCATTTAACTGCGGTCTGAGCTGGCACAGTGTGTATCTGTCCAGATCTAGCCAATCTTCTCCACTGCACCACTGCACGATCACATTCCCAATAACTGGTGGTATCACATCATCTGCATTTTCCTTATATGGATCATCTTTATTGCAATATACTGTAGCAAATATGTTTCACATGATTCTCTTTTCATTCCTTAAAAACGTTTTCTGAGATTAAGTGCCCTCAGAAGGCTGTTCAGTGTTACACTAACGCGCTTTACCAAATTGTAAAAAAAAAATGATGCTACTAATTTGCTTCCCCTGTAGAATCTGTGGTGAGCGACATGAGCAACAATGCAGTCAGAAAGAAAGAATAATGCTATACACACAAGATGTAAAAAGTAAGAAATGAAAGAACAAGAAAATCCCTTTTTACAGCCTTGGATTCACAAAATAACAAAAAATAATAAATAGCTGAGCAACAGAATGTTGTCAAGGCTTGTTTAATAGTTCACATATACTTTCAGACATTAAGTCTGGACAATGTCAGTGATGCATTTTTCTTTGGATTAATATCTCGTAGTTTACCTGGCCAATTACTTGCTCAGTGAATATGAATTTGATCACCATTCCATTTCATAGGTTCCATTATGTTTTTCACAATTATGTCAATCTTTTTTATTTCTGTCACTATTTTATTTCTATCTGTCACACTAGCTCTGTACATTAATTTTTTTAAAAATATCAGCTAAAATAACTTTAATAATATAATAAATAGTTCTACACAGTCGTATAAAATTAAAAATGACAAAGTCTTTTCTTTTAAAAAAAATCAACATACAGACCACTGATGAAAAGCACAATATTTAATTTCACAAAATATTTAGAGCAATACAAATGGGGTAGCTTAGTTTAAACTGGTACAGATGGTATTAACTTTTTTCATCCACTGTTGAAATGGCAACAGACAACAGGTAAACACAGAACAAGAAACAGCAAATGTCTTAGCTGTGACATCTATAACCAAATATAGTACATTGTACATTGATTTGCTTTTAAGTGCTGAAGCTTCACTAGCCACACACTTCAAACTCAGTGCAGCCTCTTTTGCATAAAACTTTACAGTGTCTTTCTTATCTTCTCCAGTACTTTGCACAAAATCTAGGAGCCTTTCTTTTGAAGTTGCTTTGTAACTGTACGTTACTTTGAGTACCTTACTACTATGTAATCAAAAACAGTACATTAGTTTTAGCTGCATTATAAATACAAAGCCGTGCTACCAAATAGGGGTTTTCTTATTTGCCATTGCCCATTCCTGTGATGCTTTTACCTTGTAAAAATGACTTCAATCAGATTGCAAAATGTATACATTATGTATAAAAACTTAAACTGACCCATAAAAAAGGAATAGCAAAGCAACAGCTTTATGTACAGTAAGAATCACAGGATTTGTATCCATGGTAACAGTTTTAAAAGAGAATGTTTGTTTGAAAGGAACATTACCTTCTTAAGTAATCCCTCAAACTCATGTCATGACTGCCATTAAATAAATCATTATTTTTAATAGCTCAGGCAGGTAATATTGGTTTTAGGATACAACATTGATCAGTGTTTTGTTCATTTGCTCCCAGAAAAATGGCACGAGTGGACCACTGTTTATAACTACCAGGAAAAATGACATTTTTGGGCCCTTTCCTCTTTTCCTCTAATGAATTTATACATTTCACTTACAATAAGCCTTGGTGGTAAAGGAGAAAAAACTCAACTTGATTTTCACAAAACTGATGAGCATTTTCCCATCACTAAGGTTTCAGACCATGAGAAACAGCCACTTCTCTTTGATTCAAAAACTCCTGTACAGCTTTTGTTCCTATACACCCATTAACATTTACAGATAGGCAGCTGCTCTCCGTCTTGACTAAGGATGAAAGACTTGTTTGTGCTTTAAAAGGAAAAGACAATGCCTTTAACTCTTGCATGTTATTATTTTTTACAATATATTCTTTTCAATAAACATGCAGATTATTTCTTTCTCCATAAATGCATTAGGAGCTGCAGAAAGGTTGTGTAAATGCTTCATTTACTATCAAACTTTCAGTTAGCTCCAAACTTTTCAGTGCTGTTCAGCACCTGCTGTAATTCTCTCTAATTGATCTTGGTAGGTGGGGGAGGAGTTTAATGACCCTTTCTCTGGAGCTGCTCAGCTATTATCCTCCCCCACATATAATTATGTGATGCAACAAAGAAGAAAAAATTGTTGTGTTCCATATATAATTCCACAAAGGTGAGTTATAAATAAATACATATTGTAAACCTCTTTGACAAAGGAATACTGCGTTAGAACTAAGTAACAACAGCTTCCTCTTTTATAGTGAAGATTGTTAAGGACATGCTCTGAACCTCATCTGTTTTGTGTTAACTGATTACTTGGTAGAATAGGAGGGTCTGATTAGTGTAATTTAATCGAGGTAGTAATCACTTTTTTGTTAAATGTGTGCTAGACAAATGTAGTTCTGTCTACAGGACAAGTTATTAAGACAGTTCGCAGAAGTTTCAAAAGTTAAACAACATATGTAGTTTTTCTCATTCTTTATATGAAAAAATCACATAAATAAAGATTGCTGTACTGTGATGGACTGGCGTCCCATCCAGGGTGTATCCCCCATTTCTTACTGTAATAGGCTCCAGTTACCTCTCGACCCTGAACTGGCTAAAGGGATTAGAAAATGGATGGATGGAATGATACCTGTAACCCTGTCCTTTTGAAATTAATCAGGATCAGGCTAGTAAGAGATCCCTTACATCATCCCAGAATGTCATGTAAAAATACCTCAGCTAACAAGTAACCCCCAAAATAGACTAAAGAACTATCTAGCACCATCTTGGACAGTCTAAGCAAATACACATTTAAAATTTGTCAAATGACAAATCTTAATCTACACTTCCCCAAAGCAATGTGAGCCTCACATATAAATGAAACCTCTAATGAAACAGAACTGTGAAACCAGCCTTGAAGGTTTCATTTTCCAAAACATCTTTCCACAGGAGTGAATTGAAAGGAATAGGGACATAATGAAGGAGCTCCTAAAACAAGTTTTATCTTCATGCTTCAAGAGATATCTATGCCGCTGAATACTTTCCTATCCAGTGTTTGCCACATAGATTAGAGTCTGAATGGATTAACATTTGACAAGTTTCTGTGGAGGTTTCCAGTCCTGTAACACAAAGGTCTCAGTGAATTTCACCTACACCTGAATTTTAAAGGTAAAACATAAAATCCAATTGAAATAATACTCTCACATAAAAGCCTACATTTACTTCATCTGTCTTCATTACTGCATCAAAATACTGTATGCCTGTAAAGTATTAAATAGAACTGTAACCAAAATACATAATACACCACATTATATTACTAAATGGTCTACTTAATAATCCATTCTAACTCCATGCTGTCCTTGTAGAGACAAAGTCCAGCAACTGTATGTGCCTCTTGAAAATTCATGCATGACTTTTTTCAATACTGCAAATCCAAAACACAGTGAAGCTTCTGTACCAACTCAACTGTCACTGACAATGATGGAAACCACAGTTCTTTGCTCAGGTGTTGCTGTGCATATAAGAGCCATATATTAAGTTGTGTAACTACTAAAACACATCACAAATAGTATCACTTGTGGTAAAAATGAATCGATTGTGGTAAAAATGAATCATGTGAAGATACAAGTCAAGATTTTTTTTCTTGTTTGAACCTTGTTGTTTAGGGTTAAGTGTAGTAAAAAATATTTTAACTGAATAAATTAAAATTATTTAAAAAATAAAAAAACATCTGAATTATAATAAAATAAGACTACAAATGGCCTTTTAAACCTGTGGCACTACTGATAAAATAGAGCAACTAAGATAAATGTAGCACATTGATGCAGATATAATTTGTAAGGCACTGCATGACCTTTAGATCAGATAAGCTGCCCCATATTCTCAGAAAAAAATACAACAATTGTGTGTATATTACGAGAAACCTGCAGTATCCTACTATTTCACATGCAAGCGAGTTAATAGCCGTTGGAATGCTGCAATGAAATAGTTATCACTCAGAGCAGACTTTCTTTATTATTAAAAAACATGATTCCACCCACTGAACACCCACTGCTCTTGTCTTTCTGTGCTGGATATGACTATTGGTGATGGAAAGCAACAGACAATTACCTAATGGTGCAGAACAAGCTCAAAAAACTCTGGATCGTGCTCTATCAGGACAGCTATCTTCTGTCTGACTCACTGTGACTCACTCCAGAAACAATTGTGCTGTTCAAAAAAATATACAAATTTTAAACCAAGAACATCTGTGACAAACACATTAGTCAGCTTCAGAGTGAATTGTCTTCTGGGATTTATCACTCTCACCCGTGCTTGTTGATTGCTCACTGAACAACTGTGCTTGCAGGTGATTGTGAGAGTATTGTAGGTTTTTGTGCTTTTAAAAAATCCCTTCAGGATTAAGAATGAAGAATATAGATTCTATGGAGCGTGGTAGATAAGTAGGACTGTGCAGAGATTAAACCATAGAAAATACAGACATGCAACATTCCCATAAAATAAAAAGCGAAACACTGATCGCCTTATATTTTTCCTTCTTTATTCAGTTTTAGTGGTGGGATTTATGGGTTTACAAGATTACCATAATGTTATTCTGGGGTAGCCAGTATCTGTTACAACTGCCAGTACCACCATGTGCAAAAGAATAACTGTGATTGCATCCTAAATGAATAATGAACCTTTCTCTGGAGTGCTCTTGTGACCATAACATAATATTGTTTTTAATATCCCTTTGTGATTTGAATTACTGTGTGGTGTTTTTTAAATTTCTTAATTTTTATGTCAGAACAGTATTCACCTTTTTCAGCTTTTTAGTCATATATTATTCTTTCTGTGTTAGCCGTTAAAAAATATTCAACAAAAATGATTGTTTCACTCACAAAGAGTCCACCCTTTCCTTGTGTAATTAAGGACAATTTGATTTAATATCATACATACAATATTAGCATTTTACATATTAAGTATTTTTTCAAAACTTTGAAATAAAAGTAATTCAAATGAGTTGGTCATTGATTGTTCACATTCTTTTATGAATAATTGGCCTTTTATAGTTTTGTCAGTTCACTAATATTGTTTTGCTTCACTAGTCGCATAAGGCTGTGGTAAATTGAACATCACAGCATCACAAGATATTTCAGAACCATCTGAGGTCATGCCCCAAAGACACCCAGGGCCAGGGACAGGGCTAAACAACACAGCATTTAGATTAGAGAAAAGCTGTAGATCTACTTAATGCCTGATCATTGTTTTACTCTCACCCTGTGTATTATAATAAACCATGACACTGTTGTTTCTTGCCAAAGTTTCAGATGTTAAAGTCAGAGGAAATTAACCAACTTGTGCTTTTTAAGACGTTCTTTCCTTTGTATTGCTTTATTGATTTGACACTAAAATGAAATGTTTAAGGACCTAATAGAAAACAATTCAATTAGTTCTAACGTTCCAAGCTAAATCTAAACAATTATTTAAGAGGACAAAATAAGGCTCAAGAAGGCCATCCAAGGCAACCTGACAGAAACTCAATACAAGCCTGAGTGATTGTTCAGGCTGTTTCTTCAGGGGTAAATACTATCAGCAAACGAATATGTGGGAGAACAACTTGCACCTTTTTTCTCTTAAATTATGCACATGTTGTTTTAAATAGTTGAATTCCTGTTTCAGTGCAGTTACTTCTAATGTCCTTTCCTCAGCCTTACTCAGAAGTCAATTTTACTTTTTTACTTTTGTCCCTACCTGCACTCCTCCTTTCTCTCGCTGAGTGTGTTTTACCTTTTAACCTTTTTTTCCCTTTTTTAAAAATGGCTCAATTTAATGCAATACTATTTTGTAAGCTAGGACTTTCACAGGTGTACCTCAGGAAAATTAACTTCAGTAAATTTCAGTGCAAGTAATTTTCAGTATTTCTCTGTCATTAGTCAGATTTCTGTTTTATTTGTTTTAGTTTTTAACCAATTACTTTAAAATTATTTTAATTAAGGAAAAAAGCTAAGGCCTTGTGCATTAAACAAAGTTGTTGTAGCATCTATATAATAATATATCATTCAAATATAATTAAAGTGTGTAATTCAGGGATGCCATATTATATCAAATGCATAACTGCATCTGGATGTTTGCATTGCAAATTAAGTTGTAGCATAGCTTCCTCCTTAATCTCTAATTATAATTCTAAATTTAATGCTGTCATTGGTTGTCATTTTGTGATGATATTTGTCAGACAGTCTTAAAAAAGTGCTTAGGGAAACCATACTGTGTAACAAAACTGTGTGACTGATCACCATTATTTCCACATTAGCTGTGAACTATGTGAACTATGGGGCTACATGAATGTAAGAATAATTAAAGGGGAACCGCAGTGCTATTTTTATATTTTGGGGTTAGAAAGAATCAGCATTGATAAGTGCATTTCAAACACAATAAAAGTAAAATGTACAAAGTAACTTCTAAAACCACCAATTTACATCACAGAATAATTGAAATTTCCACTTATGCGCCAGCCCCATATTCTGTGATTCAGAACAAGGCATGACAAGGTGACATGAAGTGACCCTATTACAGTACATTGCAAACAAGCAGGCTTGTG
This sequence comes from Atractosteus spatula, assembly GCF_055471065.1. NCBI lineage: Eukaryota > Metazoa > Chordata > Actinopteri > Semionotiformes > Lepisosteidae > Atractosteus > Atractosteus spatula. The sequence continues at coordinate 31,174,151 of NC_142708.1, read as the reverse complement.
AATACATCTCTTTTAATCCAAAATAAATATTGCTCTCAACAGTTTTGCTCACAAATATTACTTACTGTACTTGTTAACTCTACATGCAGATCAGGTTGAAACATTTGTGCATTGAAATGTCTGCTGCACAACCCCTCACTTATTCACTCGTACTATGTAACTCGTGAGCAGGAAGGGCCGCATCACGTCACAGTTTGTGGGAACTCTCGCTCTCGCTGAGACCGGTGTTTTGCAACCACACGGCGACTTACAGTACTTTCATAAAGTTCACAATTTTGTGCTTATTTTGAAATTTGTCAAATTTTTCTATACCAGCAATTAATTTATTTTGTTTCCGAGGTTTAGTAATCAGAAATTGGGACTGCAGGTCCCCTTGAAAACTCTGCAGTCTTTTCTGTTCAAGAATGAAGACATTTGGTTCTTTCAGCGCAGGTCAGATTTTCTGAGTTAAATGAGAAGAGCACAGTGCCCTACTAAGATATAATGCAAATGATCTAGACCTTTTATTTGGGCTTGCGGCAGACATACTTTTTAAGATAGCAACTTGCTGTAATGGGAGCTGGTCCATGCTCCCGTGAAGCATAGTTTAGGACCCTATGCAGACGGTTTAATCCGGAAGTAAGTAGAGAAGGACAACAGGGAAGAGACATAGAGGATCAGGACAGGTTGACAGACAGGGGGGTGTGCCGGTGGTAATCCAGTGCTCGGGGGGCATGGCAAAGGCAAACTGATCGAGACAGTCCAAGGGGGAAATCCAGGGCGCAGTCCAGAGTCCAGGAACCGGGGGATGCATCCAAGATGAGACAAACAAGGTTAAAATCCGGAACGGAATCCAGAACAGGGACAGGGAATAAAACCAGGGTAACGAGGCCAGGTGCTCCGAGCCCCGGACTCAGATGGTCAGGACGCCGTGACGAATGTTTGTTTATACTGGCTCTCTGTAATCAAAATTATTGATTTATTTACATGGACCAAAAAGCAGCCAGAAGCATTTGTCCCACTACTTATGGAATGTCTTTAAAGCTGTAACACAAGAATTCCAGGATCATGTAACATACATTTCCAACATCTCTAATTTATTGCAAAAGGTCAATTTCTTTTAGACTGAATGACAAGCTTTACAACAGCTGTTGTAAAAAAACGGAACCTGAGAATGATGCTCAGCCATTGTACAAGTTTGTTTACATCCAAGAATAAACCTATCTGATGTTTTCACATGGGCTTGTTTAACAATATTAAGATGAATCAACAAAACATTCTCTTTGGTGCTGAAGGATTCTAAAATGGTTTAGAGTAGAATATGCCTTACTAAAAATACAAATCTGTATTGAGAGGCTTGTGATGACATTAACCATCCATTAATCCACTAACTGGGCTATTGAGCATGGTGCATAACGTACTGGTTTGAAACATAAAATATAAATGTACAATGTAATCCATATGTTGTTGGTATTGTTTGATTATTTGATACAAGTTTAGGTTTTTAATGTCACTTTCACAGATGAATTTGAGAAATTAAGTGTGTAGTTCTTAAGGGTTAGCACCAAGAATTGAGATCATACAGGAAAAAAAATCTTTAATAATTATATGAGCATCTTTAGACTGCAGTTAGTTTCTAAGCTTTGTTTAAATGCCACAGTATTAATTAACTTTTTGCTAAATAATTTATCAATGCCTGTATCACTTGTTACTTGTCATTGGTCTATGTTTACTCACTTTTTAATGACCATAGACAAGGTTAGTGCCTTACTTAGCTTCATTATACAGTAAGTCATTTAGAAAAACTGTTAATTATTTAATTAACTAATAATTATTTATTTAATCATATTTTGTATAGAAATTTGTAGCTCTCTTTTTTCTGTTCTCTGTAGTAATGACATGGCAGCACAAAGTGTTAATATGAGATGAGATGGTGCTACCCTCTTAAAACCAAAATGTGTAAAATAGACATTGATTCAGATGATTAATTGACTCGTCTCTGCAAAATTGACTTGATTCTAATTATGTTGATGTATTTCAGAACAATAACTTTTTAATTCTAGTACATAGAAATTGAGGTAGAACATTATCACTGACATTATGTTTTCTTAGGGATTGCAATATCTGAGATGATGTTCCTGCATATACAGTACAATATTGCTTTTCAAGACAAAATTACAGGATTTATTTGTGGTTTACAGTATTCATTACATGAAACAATGGCATAAAGATAAATGTTTCCACACTAAAATAAAGTTAAGGCAGAGGGGGAAAATAGTATAATCTACAAAAAACCTATTCAATATGTCACAACAGTATGCTGACTCTGGAAGAACTGTCAGATCGCTTTGTCTTTTGAAGTGGAAGGCATACTCATTACTCATCAACACTTGACTCGTAACAATCGGCACAATACTGCTCTGTCAGGACCAGCATCCATAAGTGTGACTTTATTAACGCAATCAGCTTTTTGCATTTCTTGTACTAACAAGACTTAAACTAAGGAAAACAATGAAGGCGATGGGCACAAAAACCTTAGAAATATAACCATATGTTTTCACCCCAGATTATTTCCTGTGGCTGGTATGGTGTCACAGTGGTTAGCATTGCTGCCTCATACAGGTAGCAATGTGCGGTGTTTGTATTGTATGTTCTCTCTATGTTCATTTGGTTTATTGGCTTTTGGTAAATTTGGTGTGAGTTGTGTTTCCTTGCTTTGCACCTTTTACTTGCTGGGATAGGCTACAGCTCTCCTGTATTGGATGAAGCAGTTAGAAGATGGATAGATTATTGCCTGTGCAATGTTAACTGACTAACGGACAGTACATTGTTATAAGATCTTGTCATATAGTTGTGGAAAATGTGCGCAATGTCTCCACCAGCCTAGGCCAGGTCATTCCCATGCTTTTGTGAATGTAATAGAGAATACTACAGGTATTGATCATTTACACAGGTTTACCTGACTTGAATAGACCATGTAATCAATAGCAAAACTTTCCAAGATTTGTGTCATCATGTTCTTACATTGTGTCAGCAGCCCCACTACATAACAAATCAGAAGGAAAAGTAAGATAACTTATCCTGTTGATTAAGGGGGAAATTTAGGTTTGTAACTCTGAGCAAGCCAAAAGTGGGATTTAGCTAAGATACCAAGGTTAACAGCCTTATTCCTCAATTAACATCTTATCTATTGGTCTGGAGATTCTAGCTCACAGTGAAAAGTGACACCTAATGGTAGACAAACCATTGTTGTTGCAGCAGCAGCTTGATTTATTTATTTATGAAGATCTCCAAACTAGTACTGATCAGCTCCCTCTCTACTTAGCTTCTAAACATTTGACAGCATTTGATTGGACAATATCAGGCAACATGGTGGAAAAAAGACTTGTCCACTCCACATTTTGTTTAGATCTTAGTGAATGTTTACTTGAGGCAAACCCAAATAATGATAGATTGTTGTTTTGCCCAAAGTGAATTTAAGTATGGTCCTTTAGAGTTAATAGGGATTCCTCTTGTTTAAAGTTAACAGTTAATAACTGGACAATAAAAAGTGACATCCCAAGAAGTTCAACTGGTACCAGCCCTAATTGGAGAGATATCATCCAGATGGTGACATTGGCAGTCTCTAGCCTTGAGCTCCATGACTAGTTTAGTGGTAGTCACCACACAGTGGTGACTCAACACTATACCTTGGATAGAAGTCTATCCTTTCTTCCACTAAATATTGTTTTGTAAAAGTTTTACTTGTCATGTAGAACTTTTTTGTGCTTGGACATTATATCTTCCTACTTATGTTTAACATTAGCAAGGGATGCAAAGGAACAAGTAATAGGTTTATTCCATGCTGAAAAAAAGAAGAAAGAGAACACAACGTTTTGGGCGTGGAGCTTCTTCAGGTGCTGACACCTGAAGAAGGCTCCACGGCCGAAACGTTGCGTTCTCTTTCTTCTTTTTTTCAGCATGGAATAGAACTATTACTTGTTCCTTTGCAGCCTACGCATGCTGACGCAGCTACCCACCTGAACTACATTAGCAAGGGATATCAAGGAGTCTGAGTAATGACTGAGTATAAAAGAGTCTTGAGCTCCTGTGACTGCTTCATTGTGTCTTAATTCTATAACCTAATAACTTTAGTCTGGCATCCCACAGTTTCTACTGTCTCAGGACACACAGCAGTTTCACCCCAAAAGACTTAATGATTTATTATTATTATTATTATTTCAAAATGTTTGCCTTGACTTGAATCAATCTGAGAGAAGGAGAATGCAATGATAAAATAAGTAGAGCTACACACAAACTTAATGAATACCCCCTACCTCACAGACATCTCTCCAACCCTTTTACTTTACTATTAAAATCATTATTTACACTGCTTCTACCATACTTGAACACAGTTCTAGTTTGGGTATCTAAACAAAAACTTTTAAAAATACAATGTGCTGAAATTTGTTACCTGCATCTTATTCTCTCTTTTGCTGCTTCGATTTGAATACAATGAGGTAGTGAAGAAAAATTGAAACATTTCCATAGCAACAGCTCGCAGATATTTTTCATTTCCTTTGCAATTTAAAATAAAGGTAATATTCATCAAGAATTATGATGTCTGTGGCAATATAATACCACATTTTAATGCAATAACCTATTTTCTAAAACATATATTTTAAAAAAGTGTTGATTTCTCCCGTACCAGGAGGCCTGGACTTTTTTTTCGGAAAGCTGAATTCTCTGATGTCTGAGGAGGAATGCTGTGAGTCTCAGAAAGCCTATGTGTGACTCTGAAATCTTGATGGAACAGAAAATTTCAAATGGAAATATAAGTGTCCCTTTTTACATAATACATTTTGTGCTTTGTGCAGTCATGCCATATTTCAGTACTGAAGTACAGCTGAAGTATATCATGCTGATGATCATTTTGGGTCAGGGTTTTGTGCACTCACAGAGCAAAGACCTTTAAAAATGCCCCCTGCTCTTTAAGTCTGGGCTTTGTTTTCAAGGACTAGTCTTCCTGGCTGCAGCTTGACGGCATCATACTCTGTCTTCTGAATTCTGCAAGCTGGCCCTGTCACTGTGAGTTTATGTCAATTGTGGGTAATTCCATTAACCAAATAACTGAGGTCCTAACCTTTGGGACTCCTCCTGTACCTACAGTTTTGCCTGAAGAGTAATAAACCGGTGCTAGTGTATTAACTCTTTCGGAGTAGCCTATAGCAGTAACCACCTATCATTGCTGAAGCAATGTGTATTTTTTCCATTCATCTTTTCCATTTTCAGACCACTTTATCCAACACAGGGTCACAGGAGAGCTGCAACCTATCCTAGGAAGCAACACACGCAAGGCAGGATACACCCCTTAAGGGATGTTAGTCCATTGCAGGGCAGACACAGACACAAGCATTCATACACTCACACCAGGACCAGTTTTCCCATAAGCCAATTATCCTGCCAGCATTTCTTTGGACTGTGAGGAAACCAGAACACTGGGATAAAACCCATGTGAACACTGGGAGAACATAGAAACTCCACAAGGATAGCACTGCAGGTCCAGAACTGCAAGGCAGAAATATAAGCATTTATAAGGACACAGAAACATAGACTTGTTATGAAGTCTTGCATTCACAATCCAATTGTTTTTCTCGAGATATTAAATTCCTTTCTAATAGGCATGTATTGTGCATATGGGAAAGTTCTGCTTTATGAAAGTAAATTAAAATCCAGGAACATGATATACAATTTGCAGTTCAATCCATGCTGCCAATACTAATACTTTAAAGGAGAATGATTTTGTAGAAGGTGGATTTTTATCAAATAAAGGAAAGTGTTCAGTATGGCTTTTTAAATGTATATTATATACTCTTTGCAAAGTAAGGGTTTCTGAAGATAAGATGTAATACAGTGTTTAGAAGCAATGAGTACCCAGACTTGAATTTTGTGAATGAATTTTGCAAACACCTGTCCATTGTGCCTAAATTGATTACACCTCTGTTGGTGAAAAAATAGCATTAGCATATTTGTTGAATATTATTAGCATTTTAAGTAAGCATCTCTAAGAATAAAAATGTTTATTTTTCAGCTATATATTTAAAATATATATAATATTATATATTAAATAACAGCTCTTAAGACAGATGAATCTTTTGTTTGCAGATACTGTATCATTTTTTAATTTGCAAGCTTACTGTCATTTATAAAGGATAAATCAAGAAGACAGAAAGGGCTGAAGGATAGCTGAGACATATTTTTCATTTTCCAAAATTCTTTCAATGTATTAATTATAATACTTTTACCATTATATTTAGATATTTTTCCAAAATGATTTTTATTCTCGTTTATTGAAATCATAGCTCTTACTTGATGCACAATAACTTTATAACTGTTGTGCATTCGTCAATACTCCTTGGTCTTTTCCGTTTACTTCGAGTTTTATTATTATTTCCTCTACATTAATGTTACACAGCTAACGACTACAGCAGCACCAACTCCTATCTGCCTACAGGCTCGAAGACAACCGCAATACTGCGGCTCAAAGGGAGGAGCTTTGGCGTCTTTTCCTGCTATGGAGTTGCCACAGATACCATGGTCGATCTGTATCCAATCAGAAAAGTCCGTCTATTCTAACTACAGACTGAAGTAGCCAATCGGATTTTATAGTATTAATGTGTTTGTCAGTTTGAAACTGTCAGGAAAATAAGCGAAAAGTTTTAAAGTGGAAACAGATAAGCTGTCACACATAGTTACATACTACAAGAGTTTAAGGTAATTATAATTAGGGCATCTAAACGTCGAAACCTTTAAAAGGTTGATTTGGTTAGAGAACTTTCTGATTAATGAAGCTATGTAATTAAGTTTTATCTTCTGAGATAGCATCGTGCTCCAAAATTTCTCCCTTTTGCTCTAGTTTCGTTACTAAAGTACATTAATCGCTGGCAGAAAAAAATATTTTGTAATTTGTAATTTTTTATTTTGCAGAAATATTTATTGTTGCATCGCAAGAACTTCTAAGGATAGCTTTTTGACATTTGGGGAGTTAGGACCTCCTTTTAAATGCAATTTATGTACCAGATTTAACGAATATTGTTATGATTTATTGTGGCTTTCTTAGACACAGAACTATCAGATGGGTTTCAAACAGAATGTAGTTATCAGAAATACAAGATCGGAAGATAAAATAAATGGAAATAATTTACTGTATTTTACCAGGAGGAGAAATAACACTTTAGCGTCTTATATCAGAATGAAAGGTGCAACTTAAATGCATGTTTTGGCCTTTTGGTTAACGGTCTGCTTTTTATTGTATGCCCGGCACATTAGGATTCTTAATTTCTGAATTTTGTAAGTTGTGTATTTGGTTTACAGAAGATAAGACAGTAAGATATTAAACTTGGAGTGTCCAGGGAATCTCCATAAAAATGACTTCTTTCACCCCACGTCTGCAGTGATATTTGATGTCTTACCATCGTAGTTAAAGAATATTAAGCAGGAAAAGCTTTTTTTTTGTATTGCGTCATTCTGTTATTCACTTCCTAATTTTTTTCTTACAGTGCAGTTTAATATTTTGGGATCAAAGTATACTGCGATTTATGATCACATGTTCATAATGATTCTTAAAGCAACTCACTGTAAATGCATTTGACTGAGAAACATCTATATACAGAATCTGCTCTATATTAGAATTTTTTTTCAGCAGATGTCTTCTGATGAAGCTGAGCCAAACAGTCCAGTCCTACCTAAAGATTCAGATCGCGGAAGTTCAGTCTCTTCAGAATTGCAGGTCAGTAAGTTTACTTTGGTTAACATGATTAAATGTAGTGTTTGGTGTCATATTAAAGTATCTATGAAGAGTTGTATAAAATTTATAGTAACAGTGGTTTTAATGATAAGCAATATCTTTACTAAAAGCAACTCTGCAAAGCACCACCTGGAGTGTGGATAGTTTACTGAATAAACTGGTGCTTCTTTGTTATCGGGAGTGATTTTGCTGCATTATTCTGTGTCTGATTGTCTGACAGGATGAATATGAAGAGCTGCTTCGCTATGCTGTTGTAACTCCCAAGTTTGAGCCCAGTGCCCTCAGGCAGTCTCAGCATGGCTCTCAGCTGACAGCAGATGGTAGAATCACAAGCTTAGTGGATGATGTTCTTTCCCAGCATTCTGCAGGTACCATTTTCACAGGCTATTGAGGCGTTAACATTAAACACCTCAATAACTCCTTGGAATACTTCCCCTTTATGTGTCATTTATTTTATCTGGTCAAGACAGCTCCTTATACAGTATGGTTCAATACTGTAAATGTGCGATCTTGCTGTTGAAACCAGTATATACTAAGAGGCATTAAAAAGAAAATAGTAAAGTGTCCAGTACTATTTGTTGCTTTTTAGTGTCTCTCATTTTATCTGGACATTTGTGTAAGCATCTTACTTTGTGTCATTCATATTATGAAGTATAAGGGTGTTCCAATAAATAAGGTATTAAGAGGTACCCTTGTGTTAGAATATGTGGAGTACTGTAACTCCCTTAACAGTTTTGCCTTGAGCCCTGAGTGAGTTCACCTTCTCTCTGTGACAATGCAAATTAAAGTTGACTGTCCTGGTTTATGTTAAGTCAAACAGTGAAGAAAGCAGTATGATTTGTTTTTGTGTGAACAAAGCAAACTACACCAGCTGAAATTCACAGGTGTGAGTGTTACTGAATACACTGAATGAGTGTGGTATAAAAATATATTTTATAATTGCACAATTAACTTTCAAAACGAGCAGCAAACTGGGCATCCAAGCACATCCTCAATTGGTGTGAATGTCTGCTACAGAGCAGGCATAATTAAAGAAGAAAAATATCTGAAATTTACTTTTGTTACTTGAAATGGAGTCTACCTGCAGAAGGATTGTGTTACACTGCTCAGTAAACTCATATTGTTTGATCATGTTGTCACAACGGTGTATGTAACAATGTGTTAGCTCATCTGTGAGGGATCTTTTAATGTTCATATTTTACAAAATAATATAACAAGTATATTTGGTAGATACTAAAATGTGTGACAATTCATTCGTTTATGGTTTGCCATTTAGTAGTATCAAGGCAAAAAAATCAATTTAATGCTTTAAATGGTAATAAACATACCATTGAAAGCTTCTTTTCTTTCATACACAGTATTCAGTAGTTCTTTTTACCTGTCAGTATCATGTTATGTAATTAGACATAATTAGTTTGAGAGGTGGTCTGTGAAAAGACTTTAGAGATTTGAAACTCTTTAGTAGTGATCACCTGGCATGTGGCCAAAATATGTTCTGTCCTTCAGAGGCTGTTTTGCTTTGTAATTAAATTTTGATATTGACGTGGAACCATTTCTAGATTAGAATTGGATATCTTGTGCCATCTTATTTTGTGTTATTTGTTCTTTGCTGCTTGTACGTGCTTCAGGATCAGCTTCTGAGCATGAAGAAAGCAGGCACAAAGAACTAAGGGCACAGAGAGCCCCCACAACAGACATGGAACCTGAAGCACAGTTAGAGAAGCTAGAAGGTAAACTGAGTAGATTGCCGCTAGCAGGTTTGCTTCTAAGCCACTTTCTTCAAGGAAACAGGTGTTCAAGAAATGCTGGAGTTATCCCTTTTTTCTAAACTTTATAATAATTGACTATTTCAAGAGTTTATCTGGTTCATATAAGAGTTTATAAAAAAATATTACAACATTCCATATTGCATTGAAAACTTTTTAAGTTGCTGAACCATGAAATGAGTCCATTTTGTAATGAGGAAAAGTCCACTAAACAGTTTTTTAAAGGTAAATTAAAAATATAACTACGTATGAAAGCATTCTTACATGTTAGTGGGCTTAATAATGATTTGAATACACCGATTTGAAATCAAACTTGCTAAATAAAGGTAACATTAAAAGTTCTAGGACATACCGCTGCTGTTGATACATACTGTAGCACTGCTTTGAAAAGGATACTGGCAAACTAATATTGCATACCCTATAGCAAAGGAACAAGTAAAGGTTTATTCCATGCTGAAAAGAGAAGAATGGAAACACAAAGAGACACCCAAAGAACACTCCACAGCCGATACTTTTTGTGTTTCCATTCTTCTCTTTTCAGCATGGAATAAACCTTTACTTGTTCCTTTGCAGCCTACGCATGCTGACGCAGCTACCTGCTTGCACAGCGTATAGTTTTCTTGTGCAAGGGCAAAAGAAAACTAGCAGGAACGTTATGGCATTGATTTTAAAATGTATGTTTATACCCACCATAGAGAGAAGTTGCAAATGGCGAGACTGTAGTCACACTTCAGGCATTTATGATTTTTCAGGTCAAGAAGCGCCCGTTAGAATTCTTTTTGAGTCTGATGTTGAATCCGGTAATATGAAAACACCTTTGGAGAGGTCCTTACAAAGAACTCCAGACAACCTAGTCACAGAAATATTTGTTTCTGAAGAAAACATTAATAGAATGGAAAACATACTGGATATCTGGGGCAACAACTTGAAGGTGAGAATGTTCAGGTGTTCATCGGACTTAATATGCACCTCTAAAATTGTTTTCCTGAATTCACTTAATTTAATCTTAATTATTTTTTGTATAATAGCAGATTTTGTAGGCTGGCATTTTACTTTGTCTGTGCTATGATGGGCAAATATGTGGCAGATTACATTAAATACAGCATATGCAAATGCAGAATATTACATGCAGATAGCAAAAAAAATAATGGGAAACACATTTTAAACAATATGAGATTGGTTCCATCTGAAATGGGGGATTGAACAAAAAAAATGACATTGTTCTAACAATGCTAAACATTTGCAAAATAATATACAGAAACAAAGGGTGACATTCTGTACTTTAGACTAAATATTTTTTTTATTATCTTTAATACCGATTTCATTAGTACACAGCAAAAATAACAAATTTCACTTCACTGTCCCAATACTTAAGCCTTTCACTGTGTGTACAATTTTAATATCATAATTTAATTGTGTTTATGTGATGCTTACATTTTACATACTGTTTGTACTGGCCTGAATGTCATTTTATTAATTGTATCCTACCCACTGTGTTGTATTTAAACTCAACCTGAATATTATAAGCTGTATTGGATGAGGGCATTTGTAAAACATATAACGTTTTTCATGTTTGAACTGTTATGTCCATAATATTGATATTGAATATCATAATATTCAATCTAGCACAGACACTGCTGTGTACAAGACATTTTGCAGAAAAATATGTATGGCAATTGTCTACATTGGTTTAACTATTTTAAGATTATAGAAAGGAACAAATTGTAATAACAAAGAATGCTTGACAGTGATTCAGTTAGATTTAATTGGTAAATGTGATGGATTACAACACTCTAAATTGTAATCCATATTGATATCTAATTTCTCCTGAGCTGTTGTGATTAACACTGTTAAACTTTCCAATCATTGTGGGTTAAAAGTTGCTTAATTGTACGCTTCGTTTCTTGTCATACAAACTAAGCTGCAGTAGTAACAGTTATTATATAAGTGAATGTTAAATAAGTTGTTGGTACTCATAACATACATATAAACCTTTACACAGTGTCCTTTGTTTACCATATGCATTTAAGTCTTATTATGTTTTAATTACATACATAGAAGCTGTAATTGTTCAACTATTGCATGATTTACCAGAAATAGACCCAAAATAATACTCTTGTGAATTTCATGTTATTAAAGCCATAGACTAAATGAAGGTCATAGGGCACAATATACATTGTTATGACAGCTACAATAAACATGTACCAATTAATGCTTAATTTTGCAGTACAGCAGTAAGTATCAAGTAGGTAAACTACATATGTTGGAGCTTGAGGGACTTTCCTGTAGGGAGACACTTTCTGGCTTCTGGAGTATAATGAAATGTGTTTAATAAGTCTCTGTGACCTTCAGCTTTAAAGGGGCGTTTTATACATACTGTAAGATATTGTGTACTTCTATGTCAGGAAAATGTCATGATGGAGCTGAGAAAGTGGAAGGTTTCCTTCATTGAACAGCACAGACGGGAACTGAAGAAGGAAAGGGAAAAACATGCTTCCCAGATGTCTGAGTTAGTGACTGAAATGGACAATCTAAAGGAATTGTTACATACCTACGAGATATCAAACCAAAGGAAGGATGAGGTATGATGAAAATTATGTATTATTAGCATACAGTACATGTGACTGAAACTCATTTCCCAATTACATTACTGTATATTGGATTTACATATAAGAAGTGGACACTTTTGAAAATATAGCACAGTTTTAATTCTTGGGTTTGAAGGTCTCTTTATTACTGTTACTGGTAACTTAGTCAAGTTTAAGAGAATATAGATGTCTCTATGTTAACCTTTGCTGGTAATAAACTTCACATTAAACTGGTTATCTTGGAGAGTCTCGGTAGTTTTTTCATTTACCTTTTGTGATAAAGTAATTACATTAGTTAGCTCTGAACATTATTTTTTGTAAATCCTATATAGAAATAAACTCCAAAAATGTTTGATGGACCTACAGTATTGTGTTGTCAACTGTGAAGAAATTTGTGCTGAACAGTGAATACATTCATTTTCTTTCTAGGTGATCTCTAATCTGACCCAAGGCATAGAGAGACAGAGGGAGAAACTTGAGCTGATGCGAACCTTCACTCACTGGAGAATGCAACATAGTGAAGCCAGGGAGGAGGTAACACTGATGGGCATGAATGTGATGGCTGTGTCGCTTTACTGGAAAAGTTTAGTGACTGGAATTCAGCTCAGATGAGGAGCAACAGTGCATGGCTTTCTCTGTGTGCCTTTCATATTGAAAAGCTAACTTTAATAAGGATTGACATAAAAAATGTTTGCGTTATTAAATAAAAACAAAAGGATACCATATATTAATTCCAGGTATTTTTGTATGACTTAAATCATGCAGTAGCTGGGCAGTTTTCTATAGGATTCATCTATTGTTAAGTTTTGTTTTTGCCAAAAAAGAAGACATTTAATTAAATGCTTTTGGAGCATTACTTTATTGAAATCTAACGACTAGGCTGACAGTCCTGGATTTATGGAAACACATAGTCTTTTTTAAAATTCATGAAGCTGGGTTTAAATGCATACTGTAAATGAAACAGATTTATAGGATATTTATAGAACAGAGAGATTAACATAGAGATGTTAGATAAATGGGTCACTAGAAGGTGTACTGTAGATTGTATTTACTTTAGCTCATCTTTTACATTATTCTAGAAATACAGGGTAACATTCACAAAACTTGCCATTTAATTTACAAAGATGCATTAGAAAGACACAGAAAGGTATAAAATAACTTTTAAGTGTGCCAATCATTTGAAGCCTTCATAATGAAACCAGGGTGTGTTTATTTAACGTGAAATCTTTTCTCAAGTCAACCGATCATCTTTTAATTTACTCTTAAGCTATGTGGCTGTAATGAATGATGGCAAGTAGAATGAAAACAATTTGCTTTTTTATGTATTTGTATCCATGAACGTTTTTCACCCAAGTCTTATTTTCCAGGCTTATGCAAATAGTCTAGCAGATCAGCATTACAGGCTGATGCTGAAGAAGAAAGTGTGGGCAGCCTGGCACTCTGTCATTGAGGTCAACTGGAGAGAGAGAGTGGAGCGTGCCTGTCAGGCAAGAGCTGAGGAGGTCTGCCACCAGTTATCCAGTGACTATGAGGCAAAGATGGCAGAGGTAAATGTGTAGTTCAGGAAGGACTTTTGTTGTGATTTATTGCATATTTATTGTCTTTCATTTATGTGTTATTTTCAGTTCATTTCATTCCATGCATTTGTTTTTTGGGGGCATTTTTTCTTGGTACATCTATGTGTTTTATTATGAAGTGTTAGTCTGAAGTCTCTAAACCAAACACACAAACATTTTTCCTCTTCTATCATAATGACAGAAGAATTTGGGAGACAAGAACAAGATTTTACAATGCGTTGCAATCAGAAAAAAGCTATTCTGGTTAAAATATGTTGCTAGAAATGTTAATTGTCATTGAAATTAATTGCCATAGCCAAAATGGTTACAATGACTGAGTATGATTAATGGAGAACATTGCATGAGCCCAACTACCATGAAGCAAGCTCTGCAGTGTAGTCTACTGGTTACTCAGTTCACTTTGTGTGGGTGAAGAGAGTACTTATTGTTCCCTTTCTCATAAATACTGATAGATATTCCTTATCTCTGAGAAGATTCTTGTCCCCGAAAGAAGAACATTCAGAAATAAATGAGAAAGGTTTGTCTAACAAATGTGCTTTGATCATCCGTAAACATATCTTCAAAACGTCATATAAATGCATATTTTTGTAAAAATAAAATTATTGTCAAATTCTTTCCATTATGCACATACACCTATGATGTATTTTCATCACTGGGCATTTAAAGATTTGTATATAGTTTGCTTTATTGCTGATTAAAAGTTTGTTAGCGTTATTGACACCTAGTGATGAATCTGGGAATTTCTGGTGAGATGTGAAATCTTTGGGCAAAGCCAAAACTAGATGCTTAAAAAAAATTAAAATGTATATGACTAGCCTCTGAGATTTGAAGACTAGGTTGTCATATCTGTTAAATGTGAAACTATTATAGGTGGTTATCATATACACAAAATAGTCAGGTTTGTATTTTTTGTATTAAGTTGCTTAAATTAGATTAAAGTAAATTAAACTACACATTTTAATGACTTTGGGGTGGTTAATTCTTTTAAAAAGACTTGGCTGAAACCCCTCTTAGATGATGACGTGGCAGGGCTGTGTGAGAGAAACTAGGAACCTTGGAATGTAGAGAGAGCTTTGAGAATCAGATAACGGAGATCAAGTGGAAAGTACTACAGAAACACAGAAAGTTGGAGTTTTGGTTTTCACTAGTCTGAGGACAATCACACTGGGTCTGGGTTAGAAGAAATGAACACAGCTCTGTTTTGTCTTGAATGCTCAGAGAATAAGAGAAGAACAAATGGAACAGACAATGTATGAGAAGGACAATTGATGGATAGAGTTGGATCAATAGTTGATCAACTTCAAGCATGAGAAAGGAGTGTTTAGAAATCAAAGGACTTCAGTAAGGACTGCTCCTAAGGTTGAGTTTCTGATGCCTGCTTGCCAGCTGTAGTTTGAATGGCAGAGTCTCATCTGTGTCTTCTTACCAAGAAGGCAGGCATCAAGATGCAGTATTTCTAGCAACATTCAAAAGAAAAAGAGTGTCTGAGGTTTGGTAGTGTCCTAAAGCACAATGGGCTGTTGGGCATGTGCTTTTGCTAACTGGTAATGTTTGCAAAGTGTGTGGCAATGAAGTAGGAAGGATACCTGCAAAACACAGCATAAATCTTAAGAAACTGTTTGTGCAAGTCACATGATATTATAGGCACACAGTTATTTGTAATGGTTCATAATGAGACATAAGTTCTTGTCTTTGGCTGAAAATGTATAAAAAAACTCCAGGTAGAAAGAAATAAACAAATGGTGGAAGACTTGAGAGCAGACCTTCTGCAGATGCAGCTCAATTACAGTGATCCTGGTATTTTTGTTATATTTTGATAGTTCTCATGCAAGTTGTTTTATCATGTTCTGTAGAATTTTGGAAATATGGTGGGGTTTTTTCGGATTCAAGCATTACTGAAATTTAGGAATTACAATGGGAAGTAATTGTATTTTGTTGCATTACTTATTGCAACTAAACTTATTTTTAAGCAATATGTATGACATGAAATTAGAAATTTAAGACCCATATGAATACACAAAAGGCAGTAAAGCATTAAGTACTGGAAGCACTTCCTAATACAAGATGATATGACCTGTGAAAACCATTTACTGGACCAAGTAAAACCCCAGCTAATGCAACGAAAACACGCAGTATTATAGAAATGAATGTAAATTTTAACTCTTTCAATTTCAGCTGTGTGAAGAACTAAGCAATGCAAGAGCTGAGATCCAAAGGCTGCATTCGGAAAGGGACCGATATGAAGATTCCATGAAAAAGGCATTTATGCGTGGGGTGTGTGCCTTGAATATGGAGGCGATGAGCATGTTTCATGGAAGAGAGAGCAGGCTTGAGTCTGGTAAGTAAATTTGAAATGTCCTTAACCTAAAACAAAATTATTTGTGCCATATTCTAAAATGCACTTCCAACTTGATTTTTCTTTACTATGTTCTGAGATCACCATTAGTGTAAGATATTGTTATAGAAGAATCTAATTAATTTTGTTGCTGCTTCTGCTGGACACTAAAAAGTTCTTACCTGCCCAGAAGGCCACTTAAAACCTTTGTGAAATTCAGAAACAAATTAGCTTGGAACATATTTTCTTTAAAAATGATGTTTCTTTAATTTTTCATTACCGTTCCAGTGCTACTGAATACTATGTTGCTTCAACTGTAATACCCACAGCCCACCCCTGTGGCAGCAAGAAAACTTCAGACTGGTCCACTTAGTTTACAGGGGAGTGTAACAGGAAGGAGTTGCAAAATTATTACAACATTACAGAAATTTCATTTCTTCCATGATGATAAAAAATATTATTTTCTGCCCTCCTTAGCATGTTTACAATCTTTTGTGTGTTTGTATTATCCTCATATTGTTGCAATTTTCCCATTCCCCCACACACTGGAAGAATGCTCTTAACAGCTAAAACATCTTTTCATCTTTCTGTTTAGTTTTTGGGATTGAATTAACTTCTTCTTTATCCTAAAAAAACATCCTGATGTGTAATCTTTTTTTAAGTAAAGCTGTTCTTAACTCCCTTTTATTTATTTGTATAATACACTTTTGACCAAACACAGAAACAGATGCATGCTGATGCAGCTACCCACCTGAACTGCATCTGTTAGTATTGTTTTTGGTCTTTTGTAAATTCTGATTCATTCTTGAATTTCTAAAATTCTTGTGCCACTGATCAGATATTATTTTGATTTATTCCTGTTGTCTAAACATCCCTGGAATATCTTTGAAATCCATAGACATTAATATAATAATGTACTTCTCTTAATGGCAGCAAACAGTACAGTTTGACGTAATTGGCAAATCAACATCACTCTGAAGTGCAACATACCATGTTCCTGTTGAAACATTTAGAATGCTGTCATTTTATCCAATCTACTTCATATGGAAAAACAGTCTATTATTTTTACTTCTGTTTATTCAGTACAGCTTTCTGATAGCTTTCGCTGTTAAAGTTAACTTCTTTCCCGCCTCAACATCGTTTTGTCTGGCTACTAAAACAACATCTACTACAGGATCATTATTCGGCATAAAATAGTACCTTAAACTACCTACATATTTTTCATTTCTTCATTAAAAAGACTGAAGTTGAAGTTAAGGGAGAGTACCTTTGCTGTCTGTAGTGAATCTTGCATCTGATATATGGTAATCACAGGCCTTAGGGAAATCTGATTTCCTTCCCTGAGTTCACATTTCTTTCTGATGAATACTAAGGTTTCATGAGCCGTTTTGACCTCTTGGATGTTCATAATGTTTATAGCAGCTTGATTTTCCTTTTCATGTCTGTGTGTGCAGACCACCCGCCCCCGCGGGAAGAGCCTGGCTCCAGCTCCTCGGCTCCCTTCCCGCCTCAGCCAGCCCCCTCAGCCCGCTTCAGCCCAGTGCACTTTGAGCCCCCCGGCCCCCCAGCCAGCTCCAGCGATGCAGAGCAGATGGTATGATCACTGGGGTAAAGTAACTCCAAGAGCGCTGATCACCTCACCGTCCAGGAACATCTGGTCTTTCAGTCTTTTCTAACGTCTTTCATTCCAGAGGAATAATATTCTTGTACCAAAACGTATTTTTCTCCTTTTCTCTTTAAGTTTCCAGAATCCCTTGGAAAACTGTATCTTAGTATCTTCTATTACTTTTCCTCAAGTACTGGAAATAGAGAAACACCACTATAAAGTGTTTTTTAAAGTAATCAATTGGAAGAAATACTTATGATGAATTGTGTATTTTCCAAGGAAGAGGCTAGTACACTTTAAACTTTTAATTAGTGTGAATTGGTAATCCAATCCAAGTTTTTTGTGTTGCAAATAGTACACATTTTTATGAGAATGCAAATATAAAAACATATTTGTACAACAATTTGACAAAGAAATAGCCACTACTGGCTTATGTGTTGAAATGTAATGACGATGTAGAGTATGTCCCGATTTCTTTGGTCACAAACTAAATCTTGTAAAAACATTATACACATTATACATTATAAGTTAAAATCTATCAGACCACATGGTGCATTTCCTCATGAAATTGTTGTATTTTGACTCCTGGAAACTGTCATCTTTGGTACTTTAACTTGTACTAAAGAAATAAAAAAAAGGATTAGGAGCTTGTTTGTTCTTGGGAGATTTCAATCCCCTGCTGCCTCTTCATTTGATTTATTTTTTTTGTGAGACATTCCTGGAAACCATGTTCGTGGTTCTCGCCTCTGCAAGATATCTTAAAAACAATGCCACAAGAGGTCACTGTATCAGCATCACATTTAAGTTAATTTTATTCCACAAATAATGTGGCCATCTGTAATAAAACTTTGTTGACATTGAATAGATTGATTTCTGTTATTCCCTGTGTATGTGTTTTCTTCTAGTTCATTTCTCATTTTGGACCTAGTAGTGCTGCATCAAGGACAGCAGATTGCATTTCCTCAGCCACTGTTGTCAATAGTGCAGTTCCAACATCCGGCCCTGTATCAGCCCACAGATTGGTAATAGTATTATTGATTTCTTTAAATAAATGAGAAACCATAGAAATGTGATGGCTTTCTAGATGCAGGTCAGTTTAACGAAAGCAGTTTAGATCTGCAACCACAAATTAAATGTTTTATTTAAAACTCCTTAGCTTTTATCAAAGTTAAGATTTCTCATCTTTGTAATTATCTATAGTGTGCTAAAGTGGTGGCTGTTATTTGGTTACTTTTTCAGTGCAATGCAATTTTTTTTTGAAAGTCTGAAAAGTTCAATCTCGGTTGAGCAGCAGAACTAAAACTAATGTTATATTAAAATGGTGATAACCTGTCTATTTCCCCAGATGCAGTCATTTCATTTTTATTTCAGTAGCTGTAAAATAGTAAGACGGTAATGGTATTGTATTACTAAAAAACTTCATTTAATATTGATTTCTGTGCTTTTCTCTTTTTTTTACTTTCATCTCCTTAGCCTACTACTCGTGTTGTGACTTCATCCCAGCAAAAAGCCAGCAAGACGATCACAGCCCGCATCACTGGCCGGACAGACCTGGGTCCTAAGAGCAGCAGAGTGACTGGAAATTTGAGTGTCATGGGGGTGGCACCACCCATGAGTTCAGTTGTGGTGGAGCGACATCATCCAGTAACACAGGTGGGCCAGTTTAAATCTTCTTAAAACATTTAATAAAACTCGAATGTTTGTAAACATTATTTTAGAAATATAAAATCTAAACATGATTTCATAAATATTTAGTGTTATATACGGTAAGTATCCATTATGCATTTGAATGTGCTACAGTATTTATTTAAGTCATTAGAATTAAAGACCAGTGTCTTTAAAGCGAAATGTGATTTTCTTAAGGCACAGTTAACCATTTTTCCATTACTATGGGATGTGGAAAAACTGACGTATTATTTTAATAATATTTAGCCTTATGAAATATAAAACGATTATAAATCATTTAATAATTAATACCTTCCTATGCATACATTTTTCACACCTCCAAAATGTGCTATTCTAGGTGTTACTTTGTGGCCAACATGTTAGCCAAATCGAGGCTTATTCTTGGTGTACTGCATTGACTGTGCTGTTTTTTTTTACTTAATCCAGAAAATTTAACAGTTCCCTGTGTTTTGAGGGTCTTTTATTAATGGATACACTGATACAGCACCCATACAGCCATCATCCTGGTTCAGCACAAATTTCATAACACTTTATTTGAATGAGACAAAAAAGCACAATAACTACTTCATAAACTCTAGACAGCACAATAAAAACGAGCAAAATTAGGAATAAGGACCACAGTTATATTGATTTGCAGAAAGTAATTTTCAGGTCACATGTCCTTAATGGTGTTTTCCATTATTTTCTCATTACTTTTCTGAAAGCTCCTCAGCTTTCAGAGAACCATTACAAATAACCAAATGAACCGTTACAAATAATTGTATGCATATAATGTAAAAAAAATCTTTGCAAGGGATTGTACATGTTATGTCATGTTGTGTAGCATTTATTAAGGTGTTATGACAGCTTTTTTAGTGTCATTCAAGTAAAGCGTAACCTGTATCTCAATGACTCAATGTTTTGGGATAGGTCACTGTAAATTAAATTTCTATGATAGCAAAGCGATTGTGGTGAGCTAGGTGGCCAGCTACTCAAGAAGAACAAGCAACTTTGCTTTTGACCATTTAGTCTCGAGTACACTGGTTGGTGTAATTTCACTGGTTGCAAAATTTGAAACTTGTTGACTTCTATCAACAGTTACTTGCATGTAAGGGTTTTTTGAATGTTCATTCAAAAGGTTTTTGAATGTTCCCAGTTCTGGAAAACATGAACTTGAAATAATTACATGCAGAAAATTATTAAATACAGTACTCATTCCAATACGTTGCCTCTCAGTATAGAATACACTTAATAAAAAAGTATTTTCAGGAACATCATTGCATAGCAAGGTGGCAAAGGAAATCCGGCACTGCCTTGTAAGTAACTTTGTTCTTTCCTTGGATTTGAGGCTGGTAGAAGCTGGTAGAAAGCAGTCTACGTTATGTTTCAGAAACACACTGTCCTGTCCCAGGTCCTGACAGCAATCAAGTGGGACTGAGTAAAAATGTTATTTCTGTTAAAGGAGTGATGTTATTTTAAACAAGAGAGAATTTTCTATATACTGTATGATTATCTGTGCTTATGTGGTAAAAAGTGAAGAATCTTTGATGCTTTTATTTATTTGTTTTTTAGCTTGGCTTCATTTATAAGCCTCCTAAAGGTATTTAATAAGTATTAAAAAATAGGTACTTTTTTCTGTGTCAGTGGATGTCTTTTTTCCTCTCTTTATTTGTATGTATATTTGTGTCCCCCCCCCCCCCCCCCAAAAAAAAAGAATACACTTAATAAACAACAGCAGGGGAATCAACAAGGAGAAAACAGACTTGCCTTTGCACCTTTTACGTGTTGATAGTGCTGTCAGTCTCCATTGTTAATCCTCATTCTTATGTATCGCTGCCCTTTCCCAATTTGTCACCATGCTTCTAGATCATTTAATGTGTATTTTGCATTTATCGTTGATCTAGCTCACCATTGGGCAGGCAACAGCTGCAAAGTATCCCCGATCGACAAATCACAGCTCTGCGCCTGCAACAGCTGGGAAGGGCTCAACACACGCTGGGAGAGCTCATCACTCCTCTTCTAACATTCAGTCCATAAAGGTGGTGGAGTGAACTGGCACAAATTCACAAACACTTTCCGAGATTGAACTGAAGGATTGAATTTTGAACAAATATTAATCCTAATCAAATTAATTTGAAGTGTGTAAAAAAAAAAATCCATTTTTAAAATTGCATTGACGCCTAAATAGCCAGAATTCAGTCTTATTGTGAGGCTTTATTTTTTTTTACCTTTAGAAAGCATTGGTAATGCATTTTTTTTATTTAAATCTTCAGGTTTTTAAATTATATTCAGCTTTTGTATTGAATGTGTATGTTTTGTACATCCTGTTTTTAATAATGGAGCCATGGCAACAAAATTATTCAATACGTTTTGAAATTTTAAAATAAAGTTTGATTGCAGTGTCTCACATTTGAACAGAATTGTCAATATTTGGATTTCCAAAAATAGCAAGGAAGGTTCTGCGGTTCTGCTTGACATTTGCAGGCTTTAAATTGGCAAACATAATTTCATTTACACACATTTTATGCATACTGTAGTTGTGTTCTCATTCATTTTTGGGGGGGGGGGGTTGAATCAGTCTGTGCATATGCCTTTTACATGGTACATTTGAATGATATAAGAATTAACTGTGCTCAGCCATGGTGGAAAATTCTGTACCACCATATGAGAACTCTGATGTAACTGTGTAGTTTAACAAGAAGAAAGTTTCATACGTGGAGTAAAGTAAATATCCACTCCTTTTTCCTCGAGCAAATGCATTGGTCTGTCTCTAACAAAACATGGGCCCAATGGCTGATGAATTAGCAATAGAGAGAAAGGATCAGTGCTGCTTTCAAATGATCTCGTTGAAAAATGTTGATGTTGGTGGGTGAGAGGACCAACTGTGTTTAACTTGGTGGGTGAAGGTTCAGGGGGAGTTCACTCACATGGGCTCCCTAAGATATTCTTTGTCTTTTGTCTGCTTTTCATGTCTAGATTACCTTGTAGATTAAGAATTAAAGAATGAAAAATTGATTCAGTTATATTCGTAATTATGTTAAGGACTGAAGGGATTTCTGTTTAATGGCAGATTCCAAGAGTGGGTGAAAACATACACATTCTTGCACAGTCATGTCTCTGCTCTCTAGCTGGTCACGGATAGTCCAAGGGAAGACGGTACCATCAAACGTCTCTCATAAAGAGTTTAGTAGTAGCAATACAGGAGTTACAAGTGTTACGTTTCCAGTTACATCAGTAATACTGTTTCTCCTGCAGTTAAAGTTTTCCACTCAAGATAATATCCATGGCTTTTGTCTCCTACATTACAGAGTATGTTGGTTTTAGGGCTCCCCAGGGAGGTGTCAAGAAACTGTACATTCCTTCATTTCTTTGCCAGTAGTTTCAGCTCTTATTTTGTCTGTTTGGAGGAGAAAAATGAATTTGTTCAAATGCCTTCACTTAATAAGCTCCTTTAAAAACAATGTCTGTAAAATATAAGGAGACTGAAAATGTTGTGAATGTGAACGCTAAAAAATAGCATTAAAGAATTGTTTTACTTTTCTACAAGAAAATTATGAATAACCAGTTATTTTGCTAATCCGTGTACTTTTTCAAATTCAGCCAGAAACTGTCATGGTTTGCCCTTTATTTTTATAAGCCCACAAGGAAAATATATTTGTAGCAAATTATATATTTTCAGTTTGTCCAGTGTAAGCAAACTGAAAATAAAATGCATTTGAATATGTAATTCTACCATGCAAAATATAGTGTTACAATTACTGGATGTTGTTGAAGAAGATAAAGAAGTTGTTGATGTTCGGTAACAGTCGAAACATTATTAGCCAGCACATGAAAATAAATGGTCACTTTTTATTATTTAAAAACACACTTTTAATATAAATTTGCCGTGAACGCTGCGAGTTTGGGAAAAACCTCGACAATGTTGTCTATCTCACTGGACAAAGTGAGAGGGAAAAATTGTGAAAACTGTTAGAGAAGATCCAACTTGTTTTCCATTATGTGTGAATCTTTAAAGAATTCAGAGTCCTCAGAAGAAAGAACTTTTAATGATCTAGATGCAAAGAAACTAAGCTTCTTTATTTGTGATTTAGATTTTCATGCACCTACCACTTCCTAGAGTGGTTTTAAGAAATAAAAAAACATTAATAATGAACAACATCCCTGAGGAGACATTCATTATGGCATGTTTAAAGGAGATGTTTTGTGCTCGTTTTTAAGCTAATAATAATGATCATTTATATTCTGCAGCTATTTTCTGGACACTGCACTCAAAACTATTTACGGGTGTTGTTAATATGCATGTGCATTCAATGCCTAAGGTAAGATTTTAAAATGTATTATCAGTTTTTTTTTAAACTTTTGCCTTTAGGACAATTTATTGGATACTCCTCCACCTCCAACAATGTGTAGCCCAGACCTGGATGATGTGACGGCAGCCATAGTGCACCAGTATGCTCACCACACATCAGCTAACAGTGGGGAGGAGAACAGCTTCAAAAAGGCTTCACAAAAGCTACACATACAAATAATGCTTTTTAAATGTCGAGTTGGTTCAAGTATAATATGCCTTATTCTGCAGTGTACTGTAAATTAAACTTACCTGCCACACTTTTACTTCCTATAGAAAGCAGGGCTTCATAAAGTTCTTTACCATGACTCTTGTTTGTTATCAGGATTCCATGTAGCCAGATTAATATCATCCGGTGTCCATGTTCCTGGTAACTCTTTGGTCCTAAAATAGAAATTAAAATGGCTGTAGTTTTCATGTTTCTGCATTCATTAAATGTTTATTTACATCCTGTAGAAACCAATAAAACCCTTAATTTAATTCAGACATCATTTATGAATGGCACAAAAAGATTTGGGTGTATTAACATGAGTGCACTGTACAAACTTTGATAAATGTGGACATCCCTAAAGTATTTAAAAAAAAAGACAAAGTTCAGAGAGCTAGATTGAGCACTGTCCATATTTAACCAGCAGCATTGTTGTACAAATAAATAAAAGATCTGTTTGTTTTGTAATTAATATTTAGAATTACTTCAATAATGTCTTCACAGCATTTCCGGGATGCATTCCAACTCATCTACATGTTACAGCAACACTACCAGGTGCAGTGTATTTAATTGAAATATATGAGACTCATTGATAGGAATGCTTTCTTTTTGAATGTGTGGTATATGGAATAATTTCAATTACTTTTTAGTACACAATGTCTTTTTAAATAGTTGAAAGTTTATGAACGTTTTCATTTTTAATACCTTCTTGATTCACAAGGACAGCACAATATTCATGTTTTGTTCAAACATTAAAGCAGGGTGAATGGTGGTCTCTTACCTGTCCATTGCTCTTCAATGGCTGCTATCTGCTGGTCAGTAAAATTCCAGTGTCGTGCCAACTTCTTCCAGTCGTTAGGCTTTAATAAGTTGTAGGCAAGATTCCAAATTGTAGTGCGGATCTGCTTGGTCTCTGCTTTGTGGTCTAATTTAAATGTCAGCGGAGATTCATAGTGAAGGGTTTCATTAGATTCAGCATTTGTCTGAAAGGATAATCAAATCTCGTTATTTCCTGCCCTACTACTTTGAGAAAGGACACCCAATTTACAGTCAAGAGAAGTGAGTAGGAATGAAAGGCTTCTCAAACAAAGCCATATTTATGTATCCACCTCAATTGTTCAAAGAACAATTTTAAAATCCATTCTGAGTCATCTTGCTGGTAAAATTGCTATTATGTGCTCACATGAAGACTTCATGTGCAAAATTGTTTTTGAAATTTAGCAGCCAATGCCCACTAGTTAGGTTCCTGTAATATGCAGAACATTTTTACTTCCCAGTGGGAAAAAGGTCACAGTTTATTCACTTACTGATAAGCTGAATCAGAACCTGTCGATTTTCACTCAGACACTCAAACATGGGCCTATATGCACGGGAGTCAAAAATAAGCTATGGAGTTCTAAACTCGGATCGCCACACGAGACTCAGTGGCCAATGATACTGTATGTCCTCACATCATTCATTTACCTTTTTCCACGCGTAGTACCTCTCTGCTTTTATGATCATGTCCACAATAATCACTGCGTTTCCCCTGGCTGCTACACCCAGTGCAGTTTTACCTTGCTGTAGGAAGACATAAAGGTTACAGGAAGGATCTCTGCAAAAACCAAGGCATGTACAGTATGCAATGAACCCTTCACAGTAACACAGCATACCAATGCCAGTTTAAAAGTTTAAAACAAGAGTCTGGCTGTGGGTGCTAACTGTAGCTGAAAGACCAGAGTTTGCTCTGTGAGAAACAGAAAAAAACCATGAATGAGGAATGAGTTCAAAGCATTGAACAATACCATCATAAGCACTTGAAAGAGTTATTTAGTAAGTTGAATCAGTCCGAAAAACCTTCAGTGACTATTTTGTGTCAAGCTATGGACTGTGGAGAGAAATCACTGGAAATGTGCCACGCATGCAGTGGAAAAAAAATAGTACTGTATCTGCTCATTTGATTCTGCTCAATTCTGCTCATTGGATTAAATTAACCTACAGTAGATAGAATATTTACTGCTCAGGTTCAAACATTACATGGGTATGGTTGGGGGACAACGCAGAAAATGATTGTAATGGCATAGCACATTGATGAATAATGAACCTACACATTTTATGTGCACACCATGTGAAAAATATGACCTTTGTTCTGGAAAGACAAAACGAATCACTTATCCAGCAAAACCATCATCCATAATCAATATGGATACATAATCACAGCCCTCGATCTAAGCCTATTGGAAATGTGATTATCTGTACCAGGACACACAGAGCAATCTCTGTACTAAAAGGATACTGCTTCCTACACCTCAGAGGAATAGGATCCAGGCAATTCTGTAAATCCTGCATCATAAAAAAGGTCCTTCTATAATAATTTTTCTAGTGGCCTTGTACAATATTTAGTCATCTGATCTGATATTGGTTAACCATTAATTGAAACTGAAGATTAATGTTGTTGTGTGAGAGCCGTGTTACATTATGTTATGCACAATAGCTGCAGAATGTTACTGTAGAAAGTAAGAAGTTAGGCTTTCAGCAATCACAGAGCTTTGTACTGTATGTGTTTTAAGTGCTCTAGAAAATCAGAAAGGTTACTGATAAGATGCCCAACACATTTAATACACTGAAGGTTAGTTTAAGTGACTGATAAGCCTTGTGATTTTATTTTTGATACTGATTGCACAACATCCTTTATGAAAATTCATTAAATAAATATATGGTAATACCTAATAAATTACTGGAAGGCAATACAGTATGCTGTGCATTCATAATATAATACCGTATGTAAAAGCTTGTTTCAGGCAGCGCTTAATTGCAAAATATATGGTTAAGTAGTGCTGTTGATTTTCTTTTTATGTTACTACTCAGAAAGCTATTTGCCATGCAGACTAATTATTCTAACAAAAAACCCTTCTGAAACATGCATTCAGAGTTGAGTGAGTGACATTTATGTTCTTATTAAACTAAAAGGATGAAAATGCATGGTGCTGTTCCTGACTTTTCTCTATGCTTCTGACTTTTTGCTGGTTACTTCAAAAGAAGATCCTACTTGGCACCAAAGCGCTTCATGACAGCACACATAACCAATAAAGTATTGCCCCCCCACCTCAAAAAATATGTTTTGGAAAGTCAACTACAGACACGTAAGATCAAGAGCTATTTAAATCCTGTCTTTGGATGTGTTTTAAGTGCTTTAAAAATCAGAAAGGTTACTGATCATCTTAATCAACTTAAAAGCCATTCTTTTTCGTGATTATTGTTACAAGAAATGGAAGAGTTATTAGAAGAAAGGTAAAACATAAACAAATACAGAGGAAAAGCAAGGGCCAATGAAAGCCAAAATATTTGCTACCAAAATTATGTTTTTCTGCTTTAACCCAGTTCTCTTTTACCTTGTCCTGCATTGTAAGGTCACTGTCTGCTTTAAGTATCATCTCCACGATGTCTGGCTTTCCCAGCTCTGCAGCAATGTGAAGAGCAGTTTGCTTCCTCTGTAGAAAACATTCATTAAGCCATTTGTTTAAATTCATCAATATCTAATACTGAGAGTCCGAGGCAAAATCCCTACAGAAACGGCAATTCTTATCACAAGTCTCTGCTAAAGAAATGTCATAATATTGCTCTTCAAGATCTAGAGCAATTTTAATTTCTCTGGATTCTCTCTACATTTCTCTACACCTTACTTTTAATTTCTAAAAAGGTAACCTGACACTGGAAATATTGCATTCTCACTGAATGAGATTTCAGATCCTCCATCTCACTTCTTCAAGATCATAACTTCTTCTTTGCGCTGATAACACTTACATCATCGGTGACATTAACATCGCAGCCAGACTTAATCAATGTGTGTATGACAGGGATGTGGCTAGTCTTAACAGCCAGGAGGATAGGAGCCAGTTTTTGCTGAAACATAAAATGAAGACATTCAAAATGGAAAAGTCAGATCATTCTGCGTTAAAGGTTACAGAGTTTCTCATTATAGGTGTTCATACATTACTGTTAATGTATAAATCCTAATTTCACACACTTCTGCTCGCCTATTCACATACTGTAAATCTCGCACCCGGGACGTCCTGTAGAACATTCCTCTCGTACCCCTTCCTGCTACCCCTGTCTGCACCAATGCAGCTACTCCCTGGCTCAGTCCTCACAATGAGACGGGGGGTCTGGGCAGCAACATCTTTAATAATAAGGCAGCCAGTCCCTCACCCAGACAAATTACACCAAATACACTCTGCATATCTCACCTCTCTCTCTCACATTCATTCGCATCTTAACCTAACTACTGAAGTTGATGTTGTTTACTACAAGCACTGTGTTTAAATATGGTAAAGAGTTAGCTAATGTGAAACAGTTTACATGTTAGAATTATAATAATACTCTATATGAATTGGTTCACAAATAAGGTTAATGGCGGATCAAACAGCCATTGGCTCTGTACTCCCCACACAGCATGAATTTTGATCCTGAGGCTCCTGGAACCATGTCAGATCATGTGTCCAAATACTAATAAGGAACTTCCTTATGCATTCCTTGGTACGTAATCGTGTGTTATTTAATCCTTGTGTAGTCCAGTATTAAGTAAATAAAAAATTAGTAAGATACTTACATAAGTAGTTCACAAAGATTGATAAGAAATCCCAGCTTTGGATAAGCAACTGCCAGTCACAACTCTCTATAAGATGGATGCCATTACCTGCATTCTCCAGGTCTGTTCCCTGGTCTATTCTTTAGTCAGTAAACCTCAGTTTTTTTCACAGAAGATATTTGACTGTATAACCTTCTTCGATATAATCTTCAGGCTTTTTATTCCAAGTAGGCTGAATCACTTCAACTAACATAATTTACAGGGATCTATTCATTGCCTATACACAATGACCTATGGAATCTGCAGAACTGTGGTATTCCAAGACCAAGGATGCAGACAGCTGTCCTATCACATTACCTCAATGTTTTACACGAAACAAAAAAAGAAAAATGGCCCTAAAAAAAGACATGAAACCTATCTGGAAAGAGTGCATCCAACCAAAAGGGAGCCTATCCCGGAAACCAATAGGCGCAAGACAGGGTGCACCCTGGACGGGATGCCAGTCAATCACAGAATACACACAGCCACTCCAGGGCACATTTTCCCAGATTCCAATTAACCTACCAGCACGTCTTTGGACTGTTGAAGGAAACTGGAGCACCAACCCACATGTATGCAGGGAGAACATACAAACTCCACACAGATAGCACCCCCGGAATTGAACCCAGGGCCCCAGTGCTGCAGGAGAGAGTACATGTTTTTACAATGCACTAAATTATACAACCAAATATATATCACCTCATTTTGACAGTTCATGTCAGCCCCATTTTCGATGAGAAGATTCACTAAAGGCGTATTACCCTTTTCTGACACTGCATGCAAAGCACTGTGGTTAGCCTGGAGAAATAAGAAGAAAGAAAATGATTTAAGTACTCTAGGTAATATGCCCAGCTTCACTCCAGACACAGCCCAGATCAGACTTTCCTCCAAACTGAGCAGCTGCATAAGGAGGAGAATAGTTAGGAATGCCACTGTGAGGCCAACAGCGACTTTTAAAAAGGTGCAGAGTTCAGGGCTCAGATGGAGAAAATGGCTGTGAGTCCGTAGTATCCCAGTCACAACCTAGAACGTCAGCGTGACATACCCGTATCAAATCTCACATTGAAACAGAGCACATCAAATGACACTGAAAATATGTGGTAAAAAGATGTGTGGTCATATGAGGCTAAACTGAAGCTTTGTGGTCTAGATGCAAAGTTTTACAAAGATAACTGACAATCTTACTTTGGTCGCAATATTGGGGTCACATCCAGCTTTCAGCAGAGCCTCCACACATTCTTCATGAGCTCCATCAGCAGCCAAGTAGAGGGCAGTCTCCTCAGCCTTGGGGGGTTGACAAGGTAAATGCACTGATCAGTGGACACCCAACGCTATGTCTGCGTTCCTCAGGAAAAACACACAAGCCTGCCCTACTGCAGTGTTCTTCTTCTTCCATCCAGAAAGAGCCTTCCGTTTTCCTGAGATGTTTTTAGATTGTGGCACCCTCGCCTGGCATTGCGGCCGAAGAGCAACCAGCTGAGGTGTGCAGCGAAGGGCAGGTTGGGAGGAGGAACCAAAGAGGGGACTGAGGGCTACTGGCCAGCGTGGGTTGACCATCTGGTGCGATTGCACATTGTTGTGGGCTGTTGGGTTGTCATATAAATAGTTATCCCCGGTTTACACCCTTTTATACCTGTACCCACTTAAGCACCCAATACCTACAGTATGTACCTGTACCCCAAGTGACCCTAGTATGTTATAGCTTGGTTACATTGTCTTTGCTGCTGTGCCAGCAATAAAGAGCAGTTTCCATTCCAACAAGAGCCTGAATTTCTGTCTGCATCCTCGCCGACCCCGTCTCACTAAAATATATACAGTACATAACGTACAAGACATGCAATACAGGAGGAAATGAAAAAGGAGTAATGTTCAGTGTAGCCATATCAATTCAAATAAAAACGAATAAACACAGCACAGTTACCTTATTAACTTCATTTCGGGTTTGATAGTTGTGGTGGAGCAGTTCAATGACATCTAAATGTCCGTTTTTAGCTGCTAGATGCAGCGGTGTGTTGCCATTCTGAAATACAGGGAACACAAATACAAAAATGAGCCTGCATTGATAAAAACACTACATGAGTCATACACACATATGGCTCGTATTTAATGTTTACAACATCCTATGTTCCTGTTCTTTCTTCAGCTTGTATGAAAGATTTGTTTGAATTTATCAAAACATCTGCAGTCATTGCAAAATCCCTTAATAAACTGTTCTGGTTAGAGTAAGTAATGACTGACCAGGTCCCCTGTCATTGTGTCCATCTCATATTCCTTTTCCATCATCATCTGGAGCATTTCCAGACTGCCATGCTCTGCTGCCAGGTGAAAAGGTCTCTTCCCTGACTGGGAAAGCAATGTTCTGTTACAATGTGAGATCACAGGTGGAACACATCTCGCCGTCCACAGAAATTCAGAGATAGTGATGCATTTATAATCAAAATCAAACTAATGGGGTTTCACTTGCAATAACAACACCCAAGAATAAAGTGTCCTAAAAGGATTATGGAGTGTTTAGTGAAAATTTGGCTTAACCTGCATGGCTGAGGGCTGACCTCCTGGCCAGAGGCCGAGGAGGCTGGGATCCCCATGCAGACAGAGGTGGAGATAGGGTGGGTGTGGGATGCAAAAGATGTACGCAAGGGATAGAAGATACATATGGTATTTATAGTGTTTTAGGAGAAGAAGTGACATCAGGAGAGATTGCAAATTACTGACAGGCTGATTGAACAGGGTTGTTGTCTTCCAAACTCCATTCAGTGAAAGGTCAGTTTCAATCAGCAGCGTTAAAAAGAATTTCAACCAGTCCTGACTTAATTGGCAAAAAGATTAAATACAAAGATAATTTCAATAGAGAAATCCTTTCAGTGTGTGAACAGGAAATATTCTAAACATGAGACATAGACTATGCAAATCAATAATAGGTACTGTAGTTAGATTTTTACCACATTACCCAAATTTTCTGTACACAGTGTGTTCTTTCATATTTGTAGATTATTAGACTCAACTGCAACCCCTTTTTAAAAAAGGGTAAGTGGGTTCTCCTAAGTGTCTCAGCCAATAAAAACACCTGTACTCTACACAGGTTCAGCCCTGTAAGCCATATCTTGCCATTTCAAGACTACATTATTAGTTGATTGTGACTGGAACTCTCCAAGGAGTACTATACAATTGGTTTAGAGCTGCAGGGGTTGGATGTGTTTGGCTTGGCTTGCTACTCAACAGAAACCCCTATCGCTTGTCAGATATTTGTGAGTCAGTGTTGTAAGAGAGCAGTATAACTCCTGCAATTGATACAAACTCTAGGGATAGAGGGATAGGTGGTGCATGAAAATCATTAGTCCTTCCAGTGTTTTTCTTAACAAAATAAGAAAAATAGGAGATACAACAGAATACAGAAATAACAGCAATAAAAAGTGTTTTTCTGGTGAAAACTGACACAGCCAGAGGTCTGGAGATACCCAGGCATCCCCAGTGACTGTCCAGGAGGTCACAAGAAACAGAAAACATTTCACACAGTGGATCTGACCTGGAGTGGTCCTATTGATGTCCAGTTATTCTTTTATTTTTTTTAAGAATAAAAAAGGGGTGTCATGGAGGCACAGTGCCTTGTAACACTGGTGCCCTGGGTTCAGACCTGGGGTGTTATCTGTGTGGAGTTTGTGTGTTCGGGTTTCCTCCTGGTGCTCTCGTTTCCTTCCATAGTCCATAAACAAGTAAGTTAACTGGCTTCTGGGAAAACTGGCCCTGGTGTCAGTGTGTGTTTGTGTCTGTGTGTGCCCTGCGATGGACTGGTATCCTTTCCAGGTGCATACTGCCACGTGCCTGTTGCTTGCCAGGATAGGCTCCCACTCCCCTGCAACCCTGTATTGGGTAAAGCACCCAGAAAATGGATGGATGGACTTGATGTATGTGTTTTAATTGGTGTCTTTATCAACAGACATTTCTTGATGGGGATTTCGACAGTCTGAAAAGGCTAAACTCTTTTCTGAATGGATTCTTCCTGCCCTGAGACTACTGTGACTGGGGTGACTTGTACTGAATACGGTGTTACCTTGTCTTCTTTGTCCAACTTTTTCATTTGCAAGTCATCGACGATGTATTTAACAATGTCTCTGTGGTTGTTGATAGCAGCACAGTGCATGATGTTCATCCCTTCCTTAGTAGAAAAAAAAAATAAATACAAACCTTTAAGGCTTGTTTTGATAGTGACAATCCTTACTGCACTGGAGCATTGGAGAGCATGTTGCCCATTGTTTCCTGTCACTTCTTCAGTGAGGAGTGTAGCCATGACAGCAGCAGACAGTGTTTATTGTTGCTCTATGGCCAGGCTGAAATCACTGAGTCTGTTCTCTCTAGGTAACCAGGTCTGCCTGTGTTGCACACTTTCTATGGACAGGTGTTGGTAATGGAGTCTGTTCTGAATCAGGCTCTGTTTCTCTTTGTTGTTTCTTACTCTGGTCAGGTACTCAGTCAGAATGTGTAGTCTTTCTAGTAGCATTCCAGCTTTGTGTTGTGTTTGGCTGTGTGTTCCAATGGGTGTGGTAGTGTTGTCTGATTTGTGGTGCAATTTGGTTGTCTTTGGTTTGGGGTGTTGGCTCATGGTCTTATCACCTAATGCTGAAATAAACTGGCTCAGTTATTGAGTAAGACTGTATTATATTGCTGTTTGAATAATGTAACTTTGTCATTGTCTTGTAGTTACTCACTGCTTTGGAAGTGTAATGACTGAATGAAGAAGCTTTGTTACCTCCTGTGATCTTTTCTGGGTGTTTTTTTAATGTGAATTTCATTTCAACAGCTCTCTTCCTGACTAGAATATTTTGTTGCAATTCCTCAAAGCAATATGAGAGCCTCTAAAGGGATCTCAACGAGCAACATTTAGGTATTAGAACAGACAAGAAAATGATAAAGGAAATTGCAATATTTTTCTTTCTAGCACATTTGTATATACTGCATCAAAAAGCTAAACAATTAAATTATCCCGGTGAATTACAAACAAGGTAGTATTCTGAACTAAAAGCTGTTTTAAAGTAAATAATAGTCTTATGAAGATGAATTTTTAAGCCTTGTTGTGAACAACAGAAATTCATTCTTACAAGTCCCCCCAAATCACTTGTGTTTAGCAGGCTGGTGATGAGCTATATTTACTTTATGACAAGTAAAGGGTCACAATTAGAGTGTGCAGATCCTACTTCCTTGAGGCGGCCAACTGAAACACATGACAATATAAACAATTCAGACTGTGTAAACCTAAAACTCCAGTGCTTTGATTAACTGAGGTTCTAACACACACAAGTCAAACTGGCAGATGGCTCAAAAGTCTAGTTTTTCCAATAAGACATTTCCCCTAACAAAATAAAATTCCTAATCTCCCTTTTTAGGCTCCTGGGTTGGAATTATCAATTGACAATTCTTAAACAAATCTGTTCACTGCAACCCTTGTATTTGCACAAAGAGGGTGTTTGGCTTTTATATTTTACGCAGACAACAAAAGGGCTGGAAAATAAATGTGAAGACAGACGAAGCTCTCATCAGCAACACTGCCAGCTCACAGAGGCCTTGCAATCTACTAGGGGGGATTCTGACTTAAAGTCCGTCAAAATCAGTGTCAGGATAGTCTAATCCCTGCTCACGTTTCCTATTAGTGGGTGAACAATCCAACACTTTGGAGAATTCTGCCTCATAATGATAGGAATGACATTGAAGGATCCAAAACAGAACTATGCTAGACCGCATAGCCACCACAAACCATTAGGGGTCACTATTGTGACAGGAGACCATATAATTCTGATGAGTGCTGTGGCTTGGGAATCCTGTTCAGCACATAACATGTCATACTTATGGCAGCTAGCACTGACTGCAGTGCTCATACTGCTCTCCACATGGCTATTTTCACTGGTTTCAATAGAACCATAATACCTTCACTTAATTTGAATGCCTTTAAAATATCTTTAAAGGCATAGTGGTTACTTCTGATTTCACTGTGAGTAGTAGCAAAGGCACAGCCAGTGTGATGCAAGAGATACACTGCCTTCTTATACTAAATTACGTACAGTGGACTCTGAAATCTCTAAGACCGGGTGAGATGTTTTAATGTTAGCTGTTCAGGATCTTCTCTGTTCTCTAGAAAGGCAGTTCACTTACTAAATACTATACCTGTAAATGTGCATTCTTCTATTTAGGGAAACAGGTAAGAACGTTTCAGTGACTCAACTGATGAGTCTTACCTGATTTTCAATCTTCTGGTCTGCTCCCCCCTGGACCAGCAGCATCATTATGTCTAGGCTGCCGAACCATGCGGCTAGGTGAAGAGCTGTTACTCCATACTGTGGATTTAAAAGCAGGAACATTTAAAACCACATGCAGGTCATATAAGGGACAACAGGAGTTGCTACAACTCCAAAACCGAGCATTTTACACCATTTCGGATTTTTCTGGCTCCTCCCAGGCAGCGGGGTAGAGCAGCGGGTAGGGGGGTTTTGGAATTCACTGGAAGGTTGTTGGTTCAAATCCAAGGTAAGACACTGTACCTATTTTACCTACAGTATGAGCAAGATACTTTACTGAAATTGTTTCAGTAAAATGCCCAACTGTAATTTGTGAAATAGGTATTTTCAAGGCTAGCAGGTACTATGGCTGCTCAGAAAAATATAGTGGTACTCTCTCTTGGTGTCATTGGGCCTTTTGGTTATTGGACATTTTATTTCTGGAACGTTCTACAGCTCGTATTCATGGTGCCAAATATACATTGCCAGCAGCTCTCTTGGTGAAATTGTTATTTTAGAATTTCTATACATTTTTCTATATTCTTCATCTCAATCGATGCTACGGCCGAAGGCTTTTTGATTAATACATTTTTTTGTCTCTTTAGGTGTGGGCTGCCGTGGAGGGTGAGGAGTGGGAGAGAGGGGTTGTTTTGTTGTGGTTTTCAATGACGGCTTACAGAAAGAAACAGAAATATACATAGTACAAAGGAAAAAAAATGCAGTATAAATGGGTGAAAATATAAGTTGCTTTGCATTAAAAAAAACATGAGTTAAATAAAATTAGCAGTGATTTTGTAATATTATTTGACAATATTCTTTCCTTGCCTGACAAGAGGTCGTTATTTCCAGAAGCAGACCCATACCACTCACCTTGTCAGCCAGGTCCAACTTCGCTCTCCGGTGCAGCAGAACTTCCACGGCTTCCTTGTTCTTCCCAGCAGTGGCATAGTGGAGGGCAGTGCGGCCATACTGGAAAAACAAAGGAGCAAAAACAACAGCGATCGGCCTGGGGAAGAAAACACGACGTTACCTGTCAGTACAGAGTAAACACAGAGGATTCTGCCTTTTGCTCTTTTTTAACCTGCCCAACCTGTAGTCTGTGTGTGAAGGATGCCAGAATGCTTACTCTCAAGGGATCAAGTTTTTAATCTTTTGTGGTATATGGAGCTAAAAGACAATGAGTGAAAAGGTGGTCAGGAGTGAAAAGATGTATTTTTTTAAAGGAGTGTGGCAAAATATATCAAGTTGTGTTATCAAAGCAGAATCCCTAGGATATCATTGGGAGAATAGCTGGACAAGGTTAGATGATCAATAAGCTAGCAAATAAGTATAGTGGGGTAATTTGTCCTTCATTTCTTACGGGTCTTTGGTCAGAGTACTTACCATATTTCTTGTGTTGACATTGACATTCTTTTCAAGGAGTTTCATCGTTGCTATGTCATTTTTTTTAGCTGCTTCTAAGTATTCCCTCTCAACGTCAAGCACTGCACGAGAGATAAAAAAGTGAGCTCCAGCATGAGCTGAAGACACCCATGGTCTTGTGCACATCTATGCTCCAGAAGAACAGATGAATAGAGGCAACACATGCCTTATAAACGCTCAGATTTCCTATTATGTGGTTGAACCCTTTCTTCCAGTTAGAACTTATTTTAATTCTGTTTTAAAATATAAGACTTGTTACGTGCTCTTCTACGTAACGTTTTCATTAAATTAATTAAATTGAATCTATTAAATTAATTCCACATTTAATTAAATTAGCTCAAATTAACTAGAGTTAATTAAGTTAGAGCTAATTTAGTTAATTAGCTAAAATTAACTAAAATTAAATCTTAATTAAATAGCAATCAGAACAAAATTATTGTACATGCATGGAAAATAGATGACAACAATTCAGAAAAAATGCCTTCCACAGTTACTCAGGTCAGAGAGGAAGGATCCTGCTTAGCACAGTGGAAAGACTGCTGCACAATAACTAAGCCCAACCCTGTACATGTCTGTGTCTGCCTTTAACAAACATTGTCTTTCTCACGCACTTTTACAATGCACTGGGTAGTGCTGCAATAGTGGAAACAGTAGAAGAAAAAATCTCCACGTACTACCCCAAATTAATTATTAAATCGGAGTGTCCAGGCAGTAATAATATTAGTAAGAAATTATAGAGAAGCATACAAATATTAAAAGGGAACAGTATTTTGTTTTGTTGCACATTTTCATACGAAAGAACATTCCAATGTTTCATTGCAATCCCCGGCATATTTGATACACCAAATGTTTGAATGAAAATCAGACTGTTTCAGTTTTATGTCCTTTTGTGTGCTCTAGACTCACACAGAATACATCTATTGTATGCGATTTATGTACACACAGCATGAGGTCCGTGTATCCAGTCTTTTATTTTACCTTATATATAGGTTAGTGGATAATTTACCAAAAAACTTTTCCTATTACCTAAAATATATTACTCAGGTCATATTTTTAACTATAAAATGAATCACTTACACATCTCGGCATTGTCAAAACTTGTGTCTTTCTGTGTATCTGACTCCTTGCGCAGTACAAAATCTTTAAATCCTTTCACATTTTCATCTTTCATCCAAGTTTTAGGGTTCAGGTGCTCCTTTTTCAGTTTTGTGCAGCTCTTCATTTTTTCTTTCAGAGCCAAAGCCTTGTCCATGTTGAGAAGCTGGCACAACACGTCCTGCTGCTGCAAAGGTTCAAGTTGTTCACTCTTCAGCAACTTTGACTAAATGAAGCAAAACCTGTTTTCCTTTTATTGAGCCTGTGTTCACACCCTTGGAAACCCTTGGGTGCTGATAACTGGCTTGGTCACAGACAGGCATTGTTCAGTGCTGTAGGCAATATTTTTACCTGAGAGGCTTAAAAAATCAGGTAAACTTTCAAATGTTTTCTGTCGTAAGCTCAGGAATAAGGAAGAGTGTTTACCAATGAAGAAATTGGCATCATGACTTATGTTGAAGAAAAAAAAAAGATCTGCTTTAAAAAGTTTTATCATAAACAAGACAGTGTTACATACGGTAGGAGCTCATAAACAAATCTCCATGTCTTGAGGGTATTCGGACCAGTCCATTGAAGGAAAGAGGGAAGTTATTCATATACTATAAATAGATCTTTTTTAACAGTCACTCAAGATGGAGCTGATATCCAGTGACTGGGAAATAGAAAATGTAGCATACAGTACATACACACAATGTGGAAAGACAACCAAACCAACTAAATATAGACCATCAGGTCTTCTTGTACTTCTATTATTAAAATTTTTTTCTTATATTGGACAGGGTGTATCCTGTCTTATACCCAATGGTTGCTGGGATAGGCCCTGTGACACTGAATTGGATAAGCAATGTAAACTGGTAAACAGATATAAAATAATATAACTATATCAGATATAATGTATATGGAAATGTAAACACTATTGCTCTGGCCATTTCATCATGCAGGGAAGCACAACTGTCTCATTAGACCTATAATTCTCATTTTGGATATGACACACACACCTATATTGTACAATATTCTTCAGGTGTGAGCTCACACCTGAAGAAGGCTTCACAGCCAAAACATTGTGTTTTCTCTCTTCTCTTTTCAGCATGGAATAAACCTATCACTTATTCCTTTGCAGAATACGCATGCCGACGCAGCTACCCACCTGAACTACTTCCACCTACAGTACATTATAGTTCATCGGAATGGCTCATCTATCTTTGACCAGAGAAACAGGTGTACAAATATACCTAAGAACATTTGTCAGGGTTATTGGGCATTTTAAGATCAAGAAGTTGCTATGAATTCTAATTAATGTAATAATTAAATTAATTAAGTCTGCGTATTTCACAATGCTAGAGAGCAGGACCAAAAAATATTTCTAACTCTGGTTCTCTTAAAAAAGCCAAAGCTAGCTATGTTATATGCTCAGCCTTAACATGGCCAAGGAGCTGTCTACGGCAATCTCTTACTTTATACTATATAAACAAATCAAAATTAGTTTTGCTCTTTGAGCTCTGAAATGGCAAACTGATGTTTGCCAAAAATTATACAAGGCTCATTTGAAAACCACTAAGTGCCAACAGCCCCAGTAGACAGCACATCAGATAAGCCAGTAAGAAATTGTTTCACCAGTTGATTTAAGGAGGCAATTAAGGGAGGCCAACTTGTCCAGGTCAAGAGTGGAATCTTCTCAAAACACTGGGGTTACCAGCCCTACCATTACAAACAGTGATATTGGACTTTTTTTTTAAAAAGAAATTGACATTTTTGTGATATTCATCCAATGTGGAGTTGCAAGTTGTCCGTCTTTCATGTTTCAGGAAGTGTAGGCATACTCCACCAATTCACCCACCTTTAAGCCGCTTGTCTGTTAAGGCACCTCAGTCCTCTACCAGATGCCCAGCACTGATGGGAGGAGAGGCATGGCCCTCAGCGACAGCACGACATGCCTGCCCCAGGAGGCCACAGGGGTCACTTTGTGTCCGAGACCTGAGAGGCCTCTAACTGTCTAGTCACTCCCTTAACCTTAGCAGCACTTGCAATACCATGACAGTTAGTGATATGCTGTTCCAAGCTCGAGAGGCTCACACAGGGGATTTTTATAGACAGAAAAGATTTTTCTGGGCTTGAGGGAACTTCACAGACTCATTTGATTTCGATGTTAAAAGGACTGAGTCTCTCAGTCCTGAACAGAAAAGATTACAGAGGGAGAATTAGTTTAACTATTTAGTTCTCAATAGGTAGTTATAAAGTCAATCCATTGGATGTCTTTAAGATACCAGTTAAACATAAACCAGTGGACACAGGTGGAAATTAAGGGGAAGTGCATTTAAGATTCAAGACCGGTGTCAATAAAACTACCAACAAATATTCATGCAGTTAATACCCTGGCTTCTCCTAGAAATGGCTGGTTGAGATCCTGGGACCAATCAGCTACTCGAAATCAAATGAGCCAGATGAGCCAAACGGCACCCTCATGCTTTTACTGTCAACAGCTTGAAGTCTGGGTGATGGGGTCTTTAGTGGTTCTTTTTCCAGTCTTCCTTATGATTCTAAAATCTCAATTTCAACCATTCTCTGCGTTACAAAGATATCATTTACAATGAAGGTCTCTCACAGATGCAGTCTAATTGAAAAACAGTATTATTGTAACTTAC
Organism: Atractosteus spatula; assembly: GCF_055471065.1. Lineage (NCBI taxonomy): Eukaryota > Metazoa > Chordata > Actinopteri > Semionotiformes > Lepisosteidae > Atractosteus > Atractosteus spatula. The sequence continues at coordinate 31,134,262 of NC_142708.1, read as the reverse complement.
CTCAGAAACCTTCAAGTTTACTGAAAATAACACATCTAATTGTTTATTCAAGTTCTGTGAGTGTTATGATTTTGTCTCCTGCTTCTTAAGATAACTTGTGTGTTAACAGCAAGAAAGGATGTCAAAGCTCAAAATCAATAATTGCAAACCAACTTGCAGTAGTCTGTGCTGTCCACTAATATGGAAGACAGTTCAATGCCTGGACATCACACATCTCCTAACTAATGACTGCATAAAAAGAAAAATAAATCTTTCCCCATTATCTAAGAGATCTCAGTCTCGTTTTTCCCCAATAGTTTTCGTAGGAAAAATGCTCACAACAAGCCTTCTCTTAGTTTATAAGCAGAGAAAAGTGAAATACAGGGTTCTGTGTGGAGGAGTATTCACAGTGGATCACAGATCTGCTTTATCAGATAAAGACAACTGTAATTACCTTAATGACTCTATTGCTGTGCCTTGTCTTGAAGAAGAAGGTAACGTACTGTAACAACATCTCAGACATGTCCCCATTACAGAACAAAATATTACATACTTTTATTCACCAAGCACCCTAATGCAAATGGGTTTTCTGCCAGCTTGGACTTTAAGCCTTATTTCAAGTTACTCCACTCTGATGAGGACAAATGCCACTGTTACGCATTGGTGAAAGGATGAAAAGATTGGGAATGCAAAGCTCCTGCCGAGAGCTGACAGCTTATCTCATCTTCCATGTTTATATCCATGGAAAGAAACCTTGATAAATTACCAATTAAATATTTAACAATATTAGTTGCAGTTGCTTTCTGATACAGAGGTGCATCTACCTTTTAACAGGTACAGCCGATTGGGTTACAATTACCTTCTTAACAGTCTTGCTTTGTTAAGGGAAAAAAGAACATTTCTTCTCATATAAAAAGGAAACATTTTGATAAGGAATTCCCCAGGCTCATGAAGTCCTTTCATTTGGCATTAGAATACTGATAAGATTATCTGTCTCAGAGGAATATGCATTACATTCTGAGCAATTCCATTAGGCAAATTGCAAATAATACTCGATCTCAGTGCTGGCTTGCTAAAATTCAAGTAATCCATTGAAGCTCAGACACCTTTTTCAAAAGAAAACACCTGTCACTCTGTAGATGATAAGTGAAAGCACAAAATTGGGCTAAAATATGGTTCATTCACTATAATCCCCTTCTACTTATACTTCAATCTAGTTATCCAAACTGTCCCACAGTACCAGGAGTAATGCAAACTTTAGTTCCCAGAAGTGATATTAAGCAACACAAATTTCATAGTAATCAGAGTATTTTATCAATCAAATAAACATTTATTTGCTTTTCAGAGGAACAATCAACTACAAGGCAAAACAAACCAAATGTTTCAATTTTTTTTTTCAGATATCACTGCACAAAAAGGAAAGAATTAATGCATTTGCATATTAGAAAATACATTTCCATGGTGTGTTTTTTAAATGACTTTAAAACAAAATCCACAATCAAAATAAATATATTTATTGTAGAAACATTCAAAACTTATATTATCAATTAAATATTCTTTAAAAAGTGCCCTGACAGTTTTTTTTGCATTTCAAGATATTTATATATCTATATATGGCTGACTGTGTGATAACATAGCCTGAAATTCTAAACTGTAACATACCGTATGTATACTAGGAAGACTTCAAAAGATGATCAGTCGTCATCCAAATAAAAACAGTAAGCATTTTGAAATTTTGATCCTTATAATCTCAGAATGTCAAAGTCTCAGTTATAAGATATTACTGTGCATAGTGCCAGAAACATACATCAGCAGCTAGCTAGAGATAGCATGACACCGAGTTCCACAATTAGCAGCCATCAATGTTTTAGATACTGTAAAATTTTCAAAACAGCAAATGAATACATAATGGCATTAAAAATTAGGTTCTGTAAGTGATTATGTTGTAAAGCTCTTGCTTTCAACAGAGCCTCTTTCAGGTGAATGGGGAAGTGATGGCCATGACTGATGGGATATATTGGTAAACTCTGTAACACCTACGGCATCCTGAGCTCGGATCCCTGCTGCAGTCAGGAACAGATGGTGGCTTAACTAGCAGAACGAAGGCAGCCACAGCCACGCTCAGCAGCTTTACATAGAATCACGCTTTGATACTAGTAATTTTGATGGATTGTTTTAGTATTGTGTCTAGTTATATGTTGTTTTCCTCTCATCTTCATGCAAACTAGATTTTTTATATTTTAAAAAATTTTCTTTAAATTACGTAGATCACATGGAATGTAATCTATAGTCCCAGTGGCTTACTTACTGGGCTGGAGGTTTCTGAATGTATTCTTCCCCAGGAAGAGCCATTTCAATGCATCACTGCACAGGCTGACCGGGACCTACACAAGATCACTTTACAACTGAAGTGCTTCAAGCTGCACATTTCTTCATTGGTCCGATTGTGATGAGGCACTTTCTACAGTATTTTAAAAATCTATTTTTATCAATAGAATAAAAAAACTAAAATACATTTCAAAAAAGCTTTTCTGCTTTTAGAAAAGAGTGAACACTAATAAGCAGTTTTCAAGAAACATCTCATCCCATCTTCCCATCCCATTGCTAATGAACAATGCTCATCATGTGATAAAAATGCAGGCCCTTCACATAATTAAATTAACAGCACTGCATGAGCAGAGTTATCTTTGCTGCAAAAGGGAAAGCCTGATTCTTCTAATGGGGGAATTAACCTCAGTCTATAATACACCCAAAATGATTCCATTAAGACAGGCTGCAAAAAGACTATTTTGTTAGGATCTTAACAGCCTCTTCAGCAATAATGAACAGTGTGTTGATCCATTATCAAATAGAGAATGACTGGCTGAAGGAGTCAGAAAATCCTAGATTTTAGTTTAACTTTATGCACAAGGTTATTTTATGTGCATATTTATCCATTTCTGTTTTATCCAGTACAGGGTCATGGGGGAGCCAGAACTATCCAGGCAAATAACAGGCGCAGGTTAGGATACACCTTGGATGGGATGCCTGTACATCACAGGGCACACACAGATACAAACGTACACACATTCACATCAGTGCCAATTTTCCCAGAAGCCAATTAACCTACCAGTATGTCTTTGGACTGTGGGAGGAAATCGGTGTACCTGAAGGAAATGCACAGAGACACAGGGAAATCCCACAGGTAGCAGCCCAGCAATCCACCACACTGCCCAAGTTACATCCTCACCACCATGATTCTTCATATCTTAACTTCAAATACTTAATTTTTACAGCTTTAATACTAACTCTTTAATCATAATGAAAAAGAGATTATATTCCACAATTTATCCACTCCAGCATTAAAAAAACAGAAATGGATGAACATGATTGTTTCATACTCATACTAATTGCATTTTTGCTTCACTTCATGTCATTAGACTTCATTGATGAAAATAACATTACTGCAATAAAACGTTTGCTGGTTTAGCACTATTTTAACAGCTACTTCATCCTGCTTCATCTAAAGAACCTGTCTATAGTGTTCCTGCTGCAAATAGGCTTGGATTTCTTTGATGGGGGATGGCGAGATGGGGAGTTTTGCCTGAAACAAGAAGAACAAATTAAGAATCTTAGAAAGAAATTGAAGCTTAGATTATTACAAAAGGGTGGACTTTTTTCCAAAGGCAAAACACAGTTTCAAAAGCATCCACTGCTGTTTTCCAGTTCAGTGTGTCACCACAAATTAGTTTCTAGCTGTAACATCTACTGGGCTTAGAAAGCTAAAAGGTTCAAAAGTAGGTCTTTCCTAAATATCCTTAAAATTTCAGTAGCCTGGAGGTAGAGAAAATAGACACATATCTTGATCAAATACACATTTTGTACTGCAAAATTATACAGTAGTAATAAAGTATTTTATTTCAGTACTTGATTTCTTTCAATAAATCACAACTACATCTAACTCTCAAAAACATGCTCTGTAAACACCTGGATTATGTCACCGCCTTACCTTTTGTGCTTGTTCCTTGAAACTGGAACTTTCTGATTTTCCTCTAACTTTTCTGCTGGAAAAATATGTCATTTTTATCAATGGGCATCACTGCACATTTGGACTCAATCTCATATCAAAGATGAAAATCTATTTTTATCTGCTCCTAGAAGAAGTGTTCTAGCTGTATTCAAGATCATTTTATACAGCATCTAGGAAGTTCTTCCTTTGAACAAATAATGACACCAATCTTCTAAACTAGGATGAATGAACTAAATGGCTTCTACAGATGCCTCAGTCATTATCTGGATTAAATTGGGAAAAAATTGATTCAACAAGCAATTTTCACAGAGGAAAAGGTCAGGGCACCTTGAATTGCAATTTTCATATAATGGTGAAATGACACCTTGGCTTTCAATAACGTGCTGCTGAAATTGATAAAGGAGAAGGACAATTTTTGTAAAAGATATAAAGCAACATGAATAAGCTCTGAGCCTGCACATCAATGACCAATAAATATCCTATAATAGATTGATGTCTGCACTGTATATTTTTATAGTTCGCTAAAAAGATATAATATTTGGCAAGTTATCATTTTCTTTTTCTTTTTGTCACCAGCTGCTGCAAAAGTGGTTTTAAAGAATTTTAAAGAATCTGATTTGTTGACTTACCTTTTTGTATCACTGGAGCCTTAAAAAGAATATTGAGCTTAAAGGTAGTAATTTAGCTCAGTGAAATTCAAAGCATGATGATCATATGTACATCCCAGATGTTTAAATACAGTATACTGATGCTTAAAAGACTACTGTTAATCCTTCTACAAGGCGTTTAAGAGTACATAGCCCATAACATTAACCCATTCTACAACAATTTCTGCAGACTCCACTGTAATTTCTTGTACATACTTTAAGAACAGCTTTTGATGCCTGCTTTAATAGTATTGACTTAAAAAATCCCAGAAAAAGCAGGTAGTTTGCTGTCCTTTTATACACTGGTTCATGTCTTCTTAGGATACTCTTGCTTTCTGAGTATGAGATAAAAAATGTTGTGAAAATATGAAGGCTTATTATATTTATGGTTAAAAAGTTTCACAAGTAGTCTATAATCGGTGCAGAAATACAGTCTGCAATACATCTGGTAAGAATTTTCACATTCTATCAGTCACTGAATCAGGGAGAGAAAAATAGTCGATTTCCACTCATGTTATGAAAGAAATATTTGCAAAGTGGAAACAAATTGTGAGGATGTAACTCAAGGAATGATAAGCTCAGGCTATGATTAAAGATAATGTAACAAGTAGCTGCAGCTGTAGTCAGTTTGGTGGGACTCCCTAATTAGATTACATAATTCTAGGTTCCCTTGACAGACTCAAAGGGACTCATTATAGGTTGTCTAAAGCTGTGAAATGTCACTGTTAAGGTGAAAAGGACAGGTGTTTCCTGAGTGAATTCTGTCTCTGAATGTTTTTCCTTACTTCAGACACAGCATGTTCAGAACTGAAATTACATGGAAACATTTGAACAAAACTGCATTTTCTGCAAGTCAGAACTATTAAGAGAAAGCCAGCTATTAAAAATGATATTTCTATATACAGTCCATAAGGTGAAGTATTTGCAGTAAAAAGAAAGAATGTTCTTGAGTAAAAATACAGTTACAATCTTTGATTCTTTTAAAGCTTTAAAATAATTTTTTGCTGCCGCCATCACCAAGAATTTAAGCATTAGCTCCACAAGAAATGATGCACGGCCAAATTGTCCGGATCGAAATGGATGGTAAGTCAGGGAGGGAGGGTGGATAGACAGCAGGCCTGCTTTCTTATATAAATAGAACTGAAAATCGATACTAACCACTGCTCTTCATATTAGATGTGAAATCTGAATTGTGCGAGCTCGCCGTTGCCTCTCCAAGCTCCTGGAGAACGTCTTGGTTCAGACACACATCTACATGCCTGTTGAACAGAGCCAGGTCAGTGGTTTTCTGCTTCATGTTGCACACCGGACAAATCAGTGCTGTGTCTACATGGACTCCAACAGCAGAAGAACTGAAGGCACTTTCTCCGACCATGGCTTGGGCAACCTCACACTTTCTCCCATTATCCACACAGGGCAGCAGGTCAGGAAGAGCTGGCGCTGGCTCTTCATTTGAAGAGGCGGTACCAAAGCTGGAACTTCCACGAGTGACGTCTGAAGGGCCGCTGTAGGAAGAGCTCGCTTTCAAATCGGCCCCATTTAGATTGCGAGTGGCGCCTGCAATGCTAGGGTCTGACTTTTCCAGCTCTAACACACAATCGTCGAGCTTTGTCGAGAGGTTCTGTGTGGTGCCACAACGAGCCATCTCGTCATCTTCAGTTTGTGCCCAAACCAGAAACCCGCCTGATTTAGAAGGTGTCCTGTTAGAGGAAGACCTGTCTGAGCAGTTACTGTCATCATCGAAGATAAAGTCTTCCGTATCTAAATTCCTATTAGAATATTCCACTATGGAAACGGCACTCAGGCATTCATCAATATGTCGGTTAAAGGCTTCCAGGTTGTTCGTCTTCTGTTTTTGGAAACATACTGGACACGTGAAGTGCTGCTCCATGCTGCCAATGCTCTCTCTGCTCGTGGACTGCTCATTTCCCTCCTGCTCCGTGTCTTTGCAGGACGTAGGTTCCTGAGACACCTCCTGCATGGCCTGCATTTTCAGCCTCTGAGCCCGGGCTTTCTCGAAGAAAGACTGCCGAGGCTCGCACTGCTGTTGTGCGTCTCTCTTCTTCCTGAAGAAGCTGGAGGTCACTTCTTCTTGGGGCTGGCTGGCTCTGGGGTCCTCCTTCACAACCTGAGTGGAAGCCAACGTCTCCTGTCTCCCTGCTTGAAAGAAGCTGATGATGCTCTTTTGCAGGGGTTTCTTGTCTACCTGAGGCACAAATCCAGAAACCCGTACTCCTGAATGGGAAAGGAAATGCAAATGATAATTATGTTCATGAAATGAAAATACAGTTAAAAAAGACAGCAGAGGCAACTATGAATATCTATTCAAGACACTTTTATGTCTTTTATCCATGGAAGCTGGGTTTAAAGACACACTATTCCACAAGCAAAATAAGTCAGTGACATTAACTTACAGTACCTACCAGTGTGAGTATAAAGCCTGCCATTCAGAGGCTTGGGAAATACTTCAGTTACTGCTGTTACTCCATAGTTTATCTCACAATCTAACAAGTCTGAATAAAGCATAACTGACTTTTTTCCAGACTTGATAGATTGTGTAACTCGTTTCTAATGGGCTAAATTAGCTCAAATGGCTATAAAGTTTACTAATTTTTGGGATACTTTTTATCATCTTTCTCCTGAAACATGACCAAGGTCTAATATGATGTTTTTAGGTCATAATATCACATATACTGTACTTATGATTATCTTTAGAGGTACAGAGAAATATGAACATGGCTGGCATTGCTCACATAGGTAAGACACAGTATCACTATAATGTGACAAAACAATGTGTGGATTTCTTATGAATGTGAACGTTAATCACTCAGTGAGAAGTGATGCTCTGTTTTTTTTTAATTAGAAGAGTTTAGTTCATTTAAATACCTATTATGGTAAATAAACAGTGAAATTAGTTATGGACATACTGTATAGAGAAATAACCAGTTTAATTCATTACCAATTGATTACACTCTTCAGACAGGATTGCTGTAGCAGGGGAGTTTAGCATATAAGGTACAGTAACTGACTGTAATCTGTTCTCTAGGCTTTGCGGACCACTGCCCAGAGACATCCCTACACATGGCTCTAACACTGGCAAATTTACATTACTGCTGTGACTTCCCAGCTGTGAAATTAGGTCAGCATCCCTGCAGTACTCATAATAGCATCTATGATGAGAAAGGACACACTAATGTATTGATTAATGGGATTACTCATCAGATGTTGTGTTGTAATTAATTTCATGTCACAAGCTCTGAATGACACTTCTTCTGAGGCACTAAAGCTCATAGCAACTATGGAGAGGTCTGATTTTTTTTTTATTCTCACAAGTGTTCTTGTTAACAATCCATAAGGAATCACACACCGATGAGTGCAAACTGTTCTTTCAATTCTGGGAGGTGGGTACAAAAGTACTCTGACACCAGCATGTAACTCTTATAGACATAATGAATACATTAATGGTTTTTCACTGAAAGGACAAGTTGCAAAAACATTAAGTTGAAATCTGTTTGCGTGGGATGCAAATTGTTGTTAAACTGCAATGTCATAATGAGTATGGACTAATGTTTCATATCACAGTAATTTACATAAAATCCATGCTAATGTATTCCTGGACTAGATCTAATGTCACACTGTAAACTTGCAAGCTGCTATGATTTGTCAAACTGACTGATTATGCTAGAATTAAATTATTCTTTTCCAGGCTATTTTCCTGGATGAAGAACTAGGTTCAAGAAAGTTGTCTTACCCATAAGCCTCAGTCTCAGAGGATGAGGGCTTGCATTGTCGATCTCTGTTTTCAACAAAACCCTGGCAACAGCAAATATTTCCTCTTCAGTGGAGACGATAGAAGACGGAGTAAAAGCTCTTGTTTTCACTTCAAAGTTCACATTCTTCAGCTTTAAAGTAACTGTTTTTCCCTGTAAAAAAGTATAGTTGTTCTATTTATGAGATGCCACTTTAACTTATTCCCATATATTCACAATTCATCTCTTTTCTTAAAGCCTGTGCATAATATGGACAGAATCTCTCAACTGCACAGTACAGTATGTGTTGTACTCAAATACTAGATAAACCGATCCTAAATGTCCTGGGCCAGAGTACTTAGGCCCATTGAATATCTTGATATGTATAGATCTATCCATCCATCCATTTTTTTACTTCTTTATCCAGTACAGGATCACTGAGGGAGCTGGAGCCTATTCCAGCACACAATGGGTACAAGTTAGGATACATACTGAACAGGAAGCCAGTCCATTGCAGCATATGTATAGATGTGTAAGAATAGATGTGTAAGAAACATTTCAAAAGAAACGACTTAGTCATAAATAAAAGTTTAACTGGGTGATAATATGGGTTTTTCATTCTTTCTGCAGAATTTGCTTGACTAATTTTTACTTTAACTGTGCCATACTGGGGACCATATTCCAAAGACCAAATTCCCTTTTCAGCCACCGGAGGACCCTGCACAACTTTAGCTTCATTAGTTCCACAGCAAGAAAAAAGTACAGTTTCTTGAATAGAATCAAAAAGGGGTGACTTTACAATAGCATCACAAATCCCAAAAAACTTCTGAGAATAATTAGTCTAAACAAGATTATTCGGGACTGGGAATAACCAACCAAGTTCCAAACCGAACGCTTATCTGCTGTAGCCTGACCCTCAAGATTTCTACCAGCACGAACCAAGATCTGTCAATTGGAGGGTCATGGATACGAGCCCCTTGAGGCCTTTCACCCACCCACTTACTCCAATGGGTGCAAGATCAAAGAGATGAGACTTCAGCCCTCTATCTCTTCACCTAACTACTCAATCCACTTGCTGATTTCAGAGGAAAGAAAAAAAAGCAGCTACAGAACAAGGAACAGCTGGCCTCTATGTCACCTTGGCATCCTTCTGTACGTGACTTGGAATTTAACAGCAGTCGGAGTTATAATGAATGAATGCCGATCCACTGCCAAGATGTAATTACAAGGCTAGGTTCATATTCAGGCAGTCTCGCTCTGCCAGGTATATTCGTTAACTGATTGCTTTCTTTGTTTTACAGCTTTAACTGCTGTCCAGCGCGGTTGGAAAGCGGGATATTCTGGAAGGAGCACAAAGCCCTCTGTTTCAGAAATCAGGGTAAGCGTTGTTGCCTGTAGTAGGGAAGATTCTCCATGGGTAATCATGTACCCCCATTAGTAAACAAGTAGCCATGGAATTCATGCAATTCATAGTTCAGATTTAAAGTATAGTATGCTTTTTCCAATTAAACCAATGTAGGAAAAACCTACAAAGAACAAACATTTAACTTATATGCGGCAGCAGAACATGGCCCCAGGCAATCAAGTTGGAAGCTGGGTTTCCAGATTCAACAATTTGTAATCATAGTTTATCTATTGCTATGCTACATCATTCCACCATCATTCCATGATTTTAAAGATAATTGCATCATATACTTCCTATAAGTTAAATGTGTAAGTTTTTTTTCATCTGAATACCTTTTCATAGTTGGCGAATAAAACTAATAGAGCAGCTTCCTATTTATTCATGTTTCACATTTAAAATCAGTCCTTTTTTTTCCCTTTCAGTTCGGCTTCAGTTCTCTTTTCAATTAGATCTGTCTTATTTTTTGTTATTTTCACAATGTATTAACAAAAGGTCAGATGATTCAGAAAGGATGTGTTTAAACAAAAGATTACTGTTCTATAAATGCTGAGCTCTTCTGATCTAAACCTGGTTAATAATTATTTTGGCTTTTTTCAGTTTATTTTTCCCTTGGTTGCACAATTGCTTTCACTGCAAAAACACAAGCTGTTTCAATTGGCCTTTGAGCACTGCATTATATCTGACATGAGAATATAATCACATAGCTCCAAGTGACTTCCTATTTTCTGAAAACTCCGACACACACAAAATTCTAGAGTGTTATAAATCATTTTCCATAGGGACTGCTCATTTAGAAGCTTTAAATGAAATACTGCACATGCAACCATATCACTAGAAAAGACCATAAAGGGGTCATTGCAAGTATTTTTCAATTAGCATAGGTATAAAAGGGATCACTAAAGTTAACATGCCTTTTTAAACCAAATTAAAATAAATTCTAAAGTAATATTTTATTTTCTAGTTAGGTTTATGTTGGAAGATAACTTTATTAAAATGCAGGAATGCAAAGTGAAAATAATTTGAATGAATAAGTGGGAACTTAGACGGTATGGTGGCACAGTTGTTAACATTGCTGCCTCAGCCCTGTTGGCCCTTACCAATCAATAATCCCCATCTATGAATCCCCATTCATTACTCTGCTCTCCTCCCCACTGATAGCTGATGTGTGGTGAGCGTTCTGGTGCACTATAGCTGCTGTTGCATCATCCAGGTGGATGCTGCACATTGGTGGTGGTGGAGGGGAGTCCCCATTACCTATAAAGCACTTTGAGTGGAGTGTCCAAAAAACCTCTATATAAGTGTAAGCCATTAGTATTATTATTATTATTATTATTATTATTATTATTTTTCAGGGTTTACTCGGGTGCCTTAATCACGTGTTCGTTTTGAGTCAGCTGCAGCGGGGAGTTTGCAGACCACAGGACTGAAAGCTGGTGCTGGGCGTGGAGGACACTCCCTCACCTTCAGTCCTTCTTTGAGTAGATCCTCAGCAAGGTCACAGCACAGCTCGTGGCAGAGACTGTACTGATCCTTCGGATTGCTCATTTCACTGAAAGTCCTGCAGGCAGAAACAAAGAGAGAAACAATCATTTTCCATTCTTCAGGGCTGACTACTCTGGAAGCTTCTGTTCCATAACTACAGTCTGTAATTCTTTGTCAGTCCGTTGGGTTTAAACAGTTGGGCTTAAGATGACCTGTAGCAACTGACCAATTCAAAATAATTTAAACAGTGATTTTTTTTTACCTTATAGTGGGTTTTCCGTTTTATACGGTATTTTAAGAATCAAAATACATTTATCAAAGGTGAATGTGTCTATTTAATATATTGCAAAAACAATTTAGAAATTGTTATTTTTATTCTCCTAATACACACAGACTGTACACACTCTCTTCACTCTAGTTGGAGTCCAGCTTTATCCTGGGAAACAGGTGTAACAACATACACATCAGACTGATTACTATGTGCAAATCAAGCCACTTTCGACATCAGACTCAAACAGTACTGACTAGGCCTCCAACAGATGTGTGATATTAGTGAAGAACTTGGCTCACATGTAAATTTGAATGTTATATATTCCACTCAGGATGTTGGAAAATAGATTACTTGAAAAGGGCATAACACCTTGTCCACCTTTGAAACAATCACAATGTAGTTCTGTTTTCTCAAAAGAAAGACAATTATAGACAGCTTATCACATAACAGTTTGTTTTTTCAAAAGTGTACACTAATCTTTTAACTTTAATGATATGCCAAGGAACATGGAAATAGTTCAAAGCAGAAAAAACAGAATAACGTACAATAACATACAAAAGCCAAGTTCAACACATAAAAATTTTAAAGGCACAGAGAGTCTGCAAACTTGCCACGTATCCTAACTCAGAACTTTCTCAAACTGTTTCTGTCTGTGTGCTTAGATAAAAGACTTTTCCTGGCTTTATGAGAACACATTTGAAAATCAATATCTTCAGAAAATGTCAAATACAATTATCTTTATACTGCAGCTAGATATTATTTCCCTTTGAAATATAATATTATATAGACTCTTTAATGTAAGTCTTATTTCGCAAATAATGTATTATACATTTTAAGAATCACTTAGGCAAAGTTTAGCAATATATACTAAGGTGTTTTCATGATATACAATAACGTACCTTTCTGTGCTCATACTCTTCCTTTCACCATCACTGGAAAAATGAAGTAAAACACACTTAAATTTATGCGCACACTTGTAACACTTTAAATGTTTTCTAGACACAATCACCTTTAATGAGTCAAAAGAACTTAAACTGTTTTACTGCAGTGGAGAATTTTACATCTCTTCTTTAAAAACAAAATCCTAATTTTAGTATACTGTACAAATTTTTTCTTTTGCCCACTAAGATAGTACAATTGAGGCCTTAAAATTAACAGTAAATAATAGAAAGTACAAATGAAAACACCATTCAGTACAGCAAAGTTTAACAAAAAATGCCTACATACTACACGCAAATACACTTTACACACATATATACTGTATATTTCGGCAGGCTGACCTCTCAATACGTGTTGTGCCCAGACCCAGGGATATCTGCATAAATTGATGCCAGGCGATATCAGAGAAAAGAAGGGAGAGCAGTGCCATCTTCTGGCACAGTTCAGAACAGGTAGTGATGTCCAAAGCCCTCAGCATTTTCTCTGTCACTTTTCCTATACCAGGGACCTGGGGAAAAAAAACCCAAAACTTACAAAAGAAATTTGAAAAATATGTACATGTGTTGTGTACTTAAGTCTACTAACAGGGGGTGTAACAACAACATTGGTGTGGGTGTGGGTTGCTGGTTTCAAGTCTGTCCCTTTCTAATAAATAAACCTTTATACATATGGAAAAGAGAATATTTGCAGTCAAAACACAGGCCTGACGTACCTACTCTTAGTAAAGTAAATGCCTACCTTCCGAATGGGTAAATCCCTGATGAAGTTCATTACGACTTCTCGGTCTGGTGGGATCCTATATTGACCATTGGGTTTGTTCTTGTCACTGCACACTTTTGCAAGCATTGTATTTGGTGCTATGCCTTAAAAAACAAAGTGTAGTTATCTATGATGTAAACAGGTATGGATTAGCATACTTTAATTTATTTACAACAATTTTAACACTGAAACAGAACAGTAAACTGGAATGTTTCTGACTAACCAGACAACTGCTAAATAGTAGGCCTTGTTTGTGAAAGATTTTTTATCCAATCCATAGACTTCACTTTATTATCAAAGTTAAATACAATTATTAAAACTTCAGTGGTGCATGTAAACTGTGGTCTTTAAGCCCCAAGCAACTTGCCGTGGTACCATAAATAAAGTTATCTATTATTCTGATGCAAAGTTTTCAAAACGTTCACCAATATATACATATAAAAAAACATAAAAATAGTTTTCTTCTCTTGCTTTGTTTGGGGTTTCTAGTTGCCCAGAATGGTTGACTTACACTGCTTTAAAAAGCATATGGCTCCCATTTAAAGTAAAATTGCGATATAAATTAACCACTGGATATGTATGTTTTCAAAAAATGGTTTCGGCACAGCAAGACTCATCAGGAACCTAAATAAAAAACGCCAGCTCTTGAAAAACCGAGAAGTACTAAAAACCCTAAATAACAGATTTTGTCTTACCTGCGCTGGCCGTGAGTGAAGTCTTCTGCTCAATGCGGAACCGCATCTCTCTCACAGCCTCCTCTGCAGAGAGCCCAAACACCACAGGGATGTAAGAGACCCTGGGGCCTGGAGGACTGTCCTCAAACAGCACAGGGGAGGTGTTCCCATTAAGCCTGTCTGTCTCTGCTGAAAAACAAAGCAGATGAATCAATAACATGTAACACTTAAAGAATACTTTTATCTCTCCTTATTACCATAACCCTTTTCTAATGCTCTTAAGGAGATTCCAACATGTCAGATGATGAAATGGAGGACTGTAGGGTTCATGTCTTTCTCTCCTGAGTGGGAGTGGGAACATACCAAATGTTACAAATTAGATGAGGCATTTTGGCCCATCTAGCTAGTTTGGTACTTAATAGCTAATTGATTCAAAGATCTCAACCAGCCATTTGTTGTTTAGAAGCCAAGGTAGTGGCTTCAACAACAAGGCTGGATAAGTTGATCCATACTCTCACATCCCACATTTGGACAAAACAGTGCCTTCTGTTCTTGGTTTTAAATGTACTTTTACCTACTTGTGTCCTCTGGTTAGTGACATGTTACAAGAAAACATCTTAAAAATAATTGGTGATTCCAATTGGATGGGAATATAATTAAAAACAAAATGCTAATTCCAAGCTTGCGGCATGTAAAACCTGCTTTTCAAACAACTTGCTGCATGTATTCTCAATTGCCCCAACTCTGGATTAAATACTTGTTTTTATATTTTAAAGCATTCCTTTATCATTCAGCTAGTAATGATTAATTAATTTTGGCAGGTGACTAATCATATGGACAGTTATTAAAACTGGGTGTCCTGCAGTACCCTCTGGGAAACACACAGGAGAAAATATGCCTAGAGGAAGCCGTAATTATATGATGTTATGGCTTTCTGCAGGAAGCTTTTGATTTACTCCCCTACAATAATATTACAGAAGAAATTATATACAAACCCTGTACATCTGCATGAAATACACAATAAGCACTTCTGTATGAAAATGATTCAATGAGTTGTGGTATGAATCTATTTCAGTGAGATTTAAGTCTGGACCATTTCTTACCAAATATTGAACATGTTCTTTTCTCTAAAACTCCAGGATTATTGGGAACTGTATTTCCAAGTGTGGAATATAATAATGTATTATGCGAGATTAAAAGCAACACTGAATTAGTAAAAGAGCAATAAAGCTGACCTTAGGGTTCGGAAGCAATTCTCAGCACTGGCCTATATATGTGTGTCATCATTTTCTTGAAGTATTGAATACTGGTTTGAACACTCATTTTGCGTGGGTAAAAAAAATTTTTGGTTTGACACAGTAAATTTGTTTGGCACCTTCAGAAGAATTCTCTGTTCTGGTGTAATATGTCCTCATGGACTCTGGCCAGCTCTGTCTCTGCTCCAAGTGCTCTGTGATGTCCAGATAGGCTTCATCCAGACTCATGGGCAGGAAATTGGGGTCATACTCTGTAAATATTTCCCGCACCTTGGATAAAAAAAAACAACAATAAGAAGCTCACAATAAAAAAAATGATATTACTATGATACATCACTTACAAAGTTGTTTCATTAGGCCTAATGGCGACTTCTCAGCTCTAATGTTTTAATGCTCTAATGCTTTCTCCAACCCTTTTCCAGCTCTGCAAAAATATAATTATGTCAATACTGCTATCTAGGAACAATGGATCATCCCCTGATACAGAAGAAATGGATACAGTGACTACTGCCTACACAGAAAAAACAACATAACAAAATTGGTAGCACTTCAGTACCAAAATGGGAGAGGGGCATCTTTCAATATTTCATCAATAAATAGATTTTTATTCTTTTTCATACCATTTTTGGCACAAATTAACAATAAGGATAATTGGGTCACTTCTTGTTATAAAAGATAATTCAGACATTAAAGTAATGTAATATATTTAAAAAAACAAAGATAAAGTGACCAGCTCCCACAATCCTGTTCACTGACTGGGTCCATCAATGCCTTACCTTTGCATATCTGTGCACCCCTATGAGCAGGAGTAAGAGTGGGATAAAATCAGAGTACAGAATAGATCACTCTCCCACACAATATCTGAAGCTTTTGTCTCTTTTATCAAGTACAAAGTAAAGCATCAAAGAATACACTGATCATTCTGTAATAAATAAACAGTAAAAATTTTAGCCAGTTTTTAAGCCCTTCACATGACCTAAAAGAGTTAGTTGATTACGTGCTTCTTCTTAACTCTGCTGCTGCATAATGTTTGTGTTTTTCTATACTTTGTCATTTATTTATTTTTTATTATTTTGGATGAATATTTTATTGATCACATACTGTATAGAAATGTTTATCAAAGCAAAAAAATTAAAACAGAAAAAGGGTAAAAAAAAACAAGAACTATTTAATACTTCTAAAGCACAGGGCAGGCTTGAAATCAAAGTACAGCTAAAGAAAATAAAGCCACATATTTAAATAATTGAAGATAATCCATTTTCTATCCGCTTCAACCAATTTGGGGTCACAGGGGATCTGGAGTGTATCCTGGTAAGCAACAGATACAAGTCAGGATACACCCTGGATGGGACACCAGTCCATTGCAGGGCACACAAAGACGCAAACACTCACACCCAGGGCTAATTTGCTCTGAAGCCAATTAACTGAAGCACCTGTTGGAAACCCACGCAAACACGTGTAAACTCCAAGCAGATACTGTAGCACCCCAGGTCTGGAACTGAACACAGGGCCCCAGTGCTGGTTAACCACCATGCTGCTCAGCATTGCTGCAGTGCAATTTAAGTCTTTTTTATGTTTGTCTATACATGCAGAAAATATTTGTCAGCATGAATATATACTACTTGTATAAAAAATGAAAGTGCATGTTTACAATTAAGCGCATTAATCATTTTTTATGTTTAGTTAATGAGGGAAAACAAGTGAGATTAGTCCACTTAATGAGTTAGCTGAGAGGCACCAGTATAAGATTGTTTGTTTTTAAAGTTGGCAACCACTGGGAAAAAAATAAAGCCTAGACAAAGTAGAATATTGAAGAATGGACAATTTATAAATTCCTGACCTCGGCATTTTAAGCTAACAAATGAACGGATACTGTGCAATTCCTAAAGGGCATTCTTCGTTATCAGACTACAGGTAACCTAAAGCAGAAGTCGGATGATTTACCTCAGCACTCATTGCTTTGTATTTGTCAAAGTTAGGATGGACTATGATCAGGTTGGGACAGAGCTTCTTTGCAATAAACCCAGGCATTGCAGAACGTACTCCAAACTTGCGAGCATGATAATTAGAAGTTGCCTGAAAAGGAAAATAGAAAGAAAAATTATAATGTTCTAACACTCAAGACTGACAACTACCCCATATACATGCTAATGAAACACTATATCAGTAGATTAACAACAGTTAAACACCTCTTTAAGTGAATGGAAAAGAGTAGCCTTTGATCTTAATTGCCAACATGGAAGCAAAACTCATGAAAAACCCCATGATAGAAAAAAAAACAACTGATTGAACAGGCTGCACAGTCTCCAGGCTAAACACTAAACAAATCACCTTCCTGCCTTCACTAAGTGACTGAAACCATATCTATTTTTAGAGTTACTTCTGTAAATATCACTCGTGACTCATTCAGAAAGAACAGCCATCAGGAATCAAATGGTCATACTGCTAATTATCAATGGTTGCTTCATGGCAAGACCACTGAGAAGTGAAAGTACATTCAGAAGACAAAATATCTGCAAGATTTGTCAGTGCACACTCTCAGAAATATGTATGGACAGCTTTCATCTCCAATAATGCTAGTCACTGCTGCAGCATATGTAATAGTTTGGGAAAAGAATTTACTGAATACTCACTCATTGTGGAAATGGCGGTTAAGATTTACAGTCAACAAATGTATAACACAGGGAGTGAATACTTAATCCTGCAACTCTGCAGAAATAAATGATCAATAGGTTGTCACAACTCGTATATGTATTGTATATATACACATCTAAAATTATGTACATATTCACATTTTGACTCATTGTATAAGAATGTATTTTCCCTTTTTGGAACATAGGCAATGTTAACAGAACAGAGAACTCAAGACTAATCAATGTCATGTTTTGTCAACAGTGTCATTTGGGGGCCTAGAGATGAAAACAAAGCCTAGATCGCTACCAGCATGCCCGTTACTCCCACGGCCATAGGTTTGTCTTTGAGTTCAGGGCGGTCTCTCATTTCCACTGCGGCGTAGAAGGCGTCCATGTCCACGTGCACAATGGTGCGCCCCATCTCGCGCCCCCTTTCCAGCTCTGTGGTCAGTTTCTCCACCTGCCGGCCACAACACAACACCGCCGTCAGCACCTGTCCCTGCCCTGCAGTGCATTGCACCTAGATTAGGTCTAATCCTTTTTAACAACTTTAATCCCCCAGAATATTAGTCATCATCACTTTAGAGATTAGGGAAGATCTCAGAATATAGTTGGGTAAAAAGGAGCATTTTTCAAAGAGTTCAATATACTGACCAACTTTTATAACATACAATATATTGCTGGGATTTGGGAAGCTGCATTTGCATTTCACATTGTCTGTAATTGACATAAATCAAACTAGAAAATTAATCACACAAATGCTACTCAACACTAACTCATCTTTACTTCGGCTCATTCCAAAAGTCTGAGTGACAGGTGATTAAAGAGGGTCAGTATGTTTCTTAATTATAGTGCAATGCTGAATGGCCCCAGTGTTGTCTGATCACTTTACTGTTATCATCTGTTCAGGGATGAAATGAGCACTGTGGGTGAAATATGACTGGGTTGTCCTCAGTTTGGCTAGGAAGTAATCTGAGCTTCATTTTACCCAGGAACGAGGAGATAGACCAGGTATGTGTGTCACGCACCACTGGAATGGGACTGAGTAACAAACAGTAATAAACAGGGACTGAGTCTTTCCTCCTGCTACCCAAGTGAAGCAAAATTAAGTCCTTGCTTAGAAGTTGCTGTGAAATCTCTCAACCCTGTTTGTAGAAATTTTGAGAATAAAATTGGACACTCATGAAACCAAGAGGCATTAAACATGCATTCTCCCATTCCTATGCAAAACTATTATGCATGTTTGTAATGAAAGTATGTACACTATGCACAAATCAGTTAAAATAATTAATTCGCTTCATTTTCTAAACAATCAAACTTTTCTTGGAGATGTCTTTGTAGTCACTGCTTGTAAAACACCATGTATGGAAGAATGGATTGCAGATGTGCAAATATGATGTGTGTATCATGTGGATAATGGTACAAAAGGCCAGGGAAGATGTGCACAACTAATCATTGCTGAATTAAAATTGCACAAGATTGAAGGAAAGAGGACATTGTCCGGGGTCATCCAACAATTGGGTGTGAATAGTTTGACGATATTGTATCTGCAGTCAAGATACATGAAAAATCATTCATTCCTCCTCTAAATAGCATTTTTTATTTCAACTACTTATTTAGGTAGGTAATAGAATAATGCGTTTGTTTTTATGGGAGGTATGCATGATCTCAGAAGTCTGAGTGCTGCATGGTTAAAGCTGTCTGTGCAACACCCTAATCTAGGTATTGAAAACTGTTATTGATATTTAATTTTTAGAGTGTCAAGGATATTGTTGCTGACTGCATAATTAATTTTGCCTTTAAAAACCACAACAGTAAGTATGCAGTAGACAAGAAGGTAGGCTAGGAAGGTAGCTGCTTAGGAGTTCCAGCTGAATGACTTACCAGCATGAGAAAGAGGTCAGTCAGTATTGTGAGGTGCTTTCAGCCTCTTCAAAAGGGAAAGACTGTTTTTAGATCTGTTTCTGTTTGGTTTCATAGTCACATGCCCGTTTCTTTTTTGTATACTTTGTGTGCCCGCAACCATAATGGGGCAATGCTGACTTCATTTTAAATAAAGAGCCTTTGTTTTCACCGATATGAATCTCTGTATCAGCATCTTGCTCACCTCCTCCAGGGCTGCATGTTCAAAAAGTAAACAGCTTGCTTGTGAATACCTTGAGGGATCAACCCATTTCAGCATCTATTCTTTAAGATCTACTGCCAGAAGCCTTCACTCATCCTTTAACTTAATATCCTGCCAACAAGCCTTGAGACATTCAGCTTTCTTAATTTGTGTCACCCTATATTTTAGACACTTACATACATCAACATAATCCATTAATCCATTTTCTAACGGCATAGGGCATAGATGGTCATGGGGGGGGGGGTGTGCAGGGCCAGTCCACACATTAGATGAAGACACAAACATGTACACACTCACACCAGGGCTAATTTGTCACAGAAATGAATTAACTTACCAGTAAGTCTTTGGACTGTGGAAGGAAACCCATGCAACAAAGCATCATTGGGGAAAAGATCCAAACTCCAAAGAGACAGCACCCAAGGAATAGAACCCGAGGCCACTGAGCTGTGAGGCAGCAATGTTAATCACCGCACCACTTTGCCGCCCCTATATCAATGTTATCCTTAAGATAATTGAACAAGCCTTCGGCTAATGATATACAGCACCTACAGCAAACGTTGCAGAGCACTCTCCTTTTTCTTACAAAAACAAAGTGATATAAAGACTTAAATGGGACCATGGTTTATTAATGTTAAAATAGGCGGAAATTATTCATGATTTTTAAAGTATCTCCCAGTTTTTCCTTTTGCTCAAAGTTATATTTTCTATATCTATATCACAAAACAATTTTGAAACAAAATGGTATGGATGTGGTGGTCATAGTAAGTATTTTCAGGGCTCTCCATCATGAAATAAAGAACTCAGAAGGGGGGGGGGGGGGGGTCTCTTAAGGGGCACAACCAGAAGAAAATGAGCCTCTATCAAACTGGAAATCTAACTGGGCAGCACTAAAATTACTGAGCACTGTCGTGTTTGGGTGGGCTAGCAAAAGATGGGTTGGGTGCTCTAAAGATCTTGTCTAGTATTTTTCAGTGTCTTCCTCTAGAGGACACTGGTTACCTGCTGCTTGCATACAGGTCTACTAGTACAAAAACAGCTGGATACCTCAATGACATACAGTGTGTCTCAGAGGAGGTGCATGTACAATATAACTTCCATTTCCTACTGTTGCTGTAAACTGATATTACCAAAAGAAAAGAAAAGAACAAAAAACGGAATTTCTGACAATATAAAAACATTCAAAATAATAAATAAATGTTGAACTCTGGAGCAGCTTTTCTTCCCAAAAATTAAATTAACCTTTCTTTTTTTTGATGGTTTATATAGAGGAAATTACAGGATGATAGACTTTCATTCACAAAATGCTTTAAATGTTCAGTTCTTCTGCCTGCTCATTATGATTTTCATTGGCATGCTGATTTTATCTTGGAGGAAGAAAGCAGTATAGGCCACCTAAAGTTTGTTTTTTGCTTATTCGGAAATAAAATGCATGGAATCATAGAAATGCAGTAGAGAAAGGCTACTGAAAATTTTAGAGCCAACTATACCTGAAAGAATATTTTAAAGCAAGAGATGGAACAAAAATGGGCATCATGGTAGCACGGTGGTTAGCATTGCTGCCTTGTAGTACTGGGACCCTGGGTTCAGTCCCTTAGGTGTTATCTGTTTGGACTTTGTATGTTCTCCCTGTGTTTGTGTGATTTCCCTCCCTCAGTCTAAAGACATACTGGTAAGTTAATTGGTTTGTAGGAATATAGACCCTAGTGTGAGTGTGTGTGTCTATGTGTGCCCTGTAACAGACTGGCATCCCATCTAGGGCATATCCTGCCTTGCCTTACACTTGTTTCTTGCCAGAATAGGTCCCCACGACCCTGTGTTGGATAAAGCAGTTAGAAAATGGATGGATGGATCTAGAATGAGCAAGATGGGGTTAATCCTGAAATATGTGAGGAATTCCAGAATAAGGCAGTCTTACTCATTACAAGGAAGAGCAGTATAAATTTGTGCTAATAAGGGTCTTGTGGTTTCTTACAGTCTTATGATCATTAGGCCTTAATTTACTGTGTAACTCCTGACTGGCTTGAGGGATAAATATGCCTTATTGAAAATTTATTAGATATGAATACATACTGTTTGTGGTGTAATTAAAAAATAAAAATTGAAATTGCAAAAGGCGATGCTGTCGTCCTTTTCGGTAACCTTCAAAATAAACCAACGGGCAAAGAATTTATCAACTACAAAATAGTTTTGCCCTGAGCTAGGATCATACTGTAAGGGCAGCGTTTGTATTCTCAATTTAGCATTACTTTTTAAACCATTCAGCTGGCAACTCCAGTCGCTGCTGAGGATCAGTTTTAAATGGGTGACCACATATAAAGTTTGGTTTGGTTTTCACCTGCAATAGCAGAACAAACCCATAACTTCAATTTATGTTTGTGCCCCACAACATGCCAGGAAATCTTTTTCGGAAGACGCACTGTGGAGTGTGTGTTTACTTTTTTCTTTATCTTAACATATACATTTCAACTATATGTATCTCTCCAAAACAGTTCACACCATTTTTTCTACACTAAATTGGCAAGTGTTTTAATTAAGATAAGGCTTCATTGTACTATAAAACTCTCACTACTGGGGAAAAACAGTTTGTATAGTTCAGGTGGGTAGCTGCGTCAGCATGCGTAGGCTGCAAAGGAACAAGTAATAGGTTTATTCCATTACGAAAAGAGAAGAAATGAAACACAACGTTTCGGCTGTGGAGCCTTCTTCGGGTGTGAAGTGGAATAAACCTATGACTTGTTCCTTTGCAGTTTGTAAGTTGCCAATGTTTAGGTTGCTTACTGATTTTGTAATTTAAAAAATATCACCTGTGTAATCTCAGTTTTTAAGGATTTAAAATGTCTAACAGAAGACAAATTAGAGTTGCTGGAGGTCCTGGTCACAGTCGGGTAGTGACATGATCCAGGCTTGAACCCATGATCGTAGTGCTCAAACTGTGCTTGGGTATTAGCCTCCAAGGAAGCCCTTAGCACTCACTATTTAAAAAAAACAAAACATTTTGATTGGAAACCGCCTCATATGTTTTTATGCTAATTGTCTTTTCATAGCATTGTGTATCAAATATTTTATCACTCACTACTTTTGCCCACAATTGATAAGCTGTGACTTGAACTATTTAGGTAAATAATTTGTTTTTTAAGTTATGTATATCCTTATAAGTAAGAAGTGAGTTGTTAGTGAACTAAACATTTGAATTTTAAAGTTTAAAATGGAAAAACAAACACGCTCAACAAAGCTGATATTCTTTAGCAGTGAGAGCTGGCACTTTGTAAATGCAAACAAATACATATGCATATCTCAAAATTGTTTAAACACGGCATGGAGTTTAACTTAACAGCACAA
Source organism: Atractosteus spatula (assembly GCF_055471065.1). NCBI lineage: Eukaryota > Metazoa > Chordata > Actinopteri > Semionotiformes > Lepisosteidae > Atractosteus > Atractosteus spatula. The sequence goes on along the minus strand of NC_142708.1, from coordinate 31,110,995 downwards.
GTGATATAAAATTAATACTCTTTCACATTAGAAATGTCCACAAGGAATTTAAAATTCTGCAAAGCAGCCACTAAACACCTCTTTATATAAACAGATGTCAGACTGTAGTGAACTGAATCCTGGGTATGTAAATTAAGGAAATGTTACTGTTCAGTACCTGCATCTGTGCTTTCCTCAGCTGGTGCTCAGTGATTTGTGTTTTCTGCTGCATCATTCTCTCAATCTTTAGGTTCACCTGCTGCTCCTTCTTACGTTCATTCTCATAAAACCTCGATCCCTCCACACAAAACAAAACAAAACAAAACATCCATATTTTAGTTAAGAGGAACTTGAAAACCCATTCTTTATTTCAGCAAAACGGCTCTCTAGAGCACATTCTGGAAGATCTAGTATGCTTTTTAGTCAAGAAGGAAAACAGGGCATCTTCAGAATAAAGTTGTGTGTTGTGTGAAAACAATACATTTTGGAATGAGCCATGAACCAAATTGTGGCGATAAATATAAAATTGCTGTATGCTCCAAACTTATGAATATGCACTCAAATATATAGAATCAAGCCTGTTCTTTAAAAAAACCAGCAGCCCAGTCACAGTGAGCTCTCTCTGATGCTTTTTATTCTTTGTTCTGACACCTATTTGTTACAAAGTGCTGGGCTCATTCCCAATGTCCTCCATCTGGTGCAGTCAAGGACCTTACATCTCCCAGGAGTTGATGCTGCATATTTGCTGTCACCACATATTAGAAACATTTCTTCTGTTGTCCTCTGGTGTGATTGCCTTGGCTTGCCTGGGAGAAGACATCCCTTTTTGAGGGCCTGGAGTGTGATATGCAGACAGAAAGGCAAACCCCTAAAGAGCTGATGGTGGATGATCATAGTTTTAGTGCTTGCCGTACCAGCTTGAGATAGAACACTGATGTTGCCGAGTCTGTGCAGCCACTTGATATGTAAAATCTTCTTCCAAAAGTGTTGGGAATATAATTGTTATGGAGATGTTATGGTTATGTCTCCCCCATGCAAACATTATGTAGTAAAATAGGATTAATGATGATAGACCATCAGTTTCATTTTTATGTCTAAATTCTCAAACATCCACTTCTTCAGGTGACCAAAGACTGCTCCTGCAGATTTTAGGCGATGTTAGACTTCTTCACCAATATCAGCCTTCTGTGAAACATAACTCCTAATGTGTGGAATAGCTACTCATCATGAATCTGAATTGATAGTGCTAGGGTGTGTGGATTTGGAGCCTGCTGAGGGAGAACTGTGATTTGTCCTCTCTAAACCAGGGTTCTCACAAGCCTCAGTAAATATTATGACAATTGTCAGGAGATCAGTTTATGTCAAGACACATAACTGCAGTTATCACCATTTCTATAAGACAGGGTTTGGTTCCAAATAACCTCATTTGCCATTTCATCCAGACAGTTAAAGGCCCCTGGTAACAATGGCTATATTATATATCACTGCATGGTACTGTATATATATACACAATAGTATTATACTGCCTGGAATATACAGAAAGCCTAGGAGTGAGAGAATATTACTGATCATTCTTCTTCGTGGCAATGCCTGGATTCACTAATACCTTTACATTCCTGAAAGGATAATAGAATATTATTCAACAGACTGATGAGGACATGTGTCTCGTGTTAGTTTCTCAGAACAGTTACTTTCTTCTTATTTTTGTGAAGGTTTAGGCACAACAAAATGAACACAGTGACTGTTTTGGTGTTTTTTATTCACTCTGATCACTGAATTGTTCATGCATTTATAGACTGGAACAGTTTGGCGTCTCTCAATTGAAAACGCATTCTGACATTAATGAGGAAGTTATACAATAAATGTGCTGAGTGCCAGCTATGCTCCCTTTACAACAGGAAAGGTGAGTTTCACCTGATATAATGTGTTAATATACAGTACAAATGGAGCCACTACTTAGATTTTGGGAAAGACTGCACTTTAACTGCTCCACAATTAGAAGAAATTAAACTATTAAAAAAAACAGCAAATTGCTGTATAAACCTACACACAAGAACCTACTCAGTTGCATGGATTTGCTAACAAAAAGATGTGCTAGACTGCTGTCACACTACATCTTTAGTGTGTATTTTTTTAAAAAAAGGAAACAGTTGCCCTATTCAGGAAAGAACAGTATTAGCATATCTATGGAATATAGTCAAGGATGAACTATATATCATCTAAAAGTGTAGATAATTTAATATAATATAAAATATAGCAATAAACAATATTACTCTCCCTCTCTCCTCTGCGCACATGGAGTTTCCAAATGTTTAACTGTATAGTAAATGTATTTTATCTTTATCTTCTGCATTAACACTCAAATGGCCAAAAAAAAAAATACTTTGAAAATATCACCCTTTGTGGTACTTTGGACATTAAATCAACAGAAAATAAAACTTGTGCTTCAGCACCTAATGACATAATCATTACCTACAGGGTGAGAACCCTTTTAAACATTGACAATGAACAATTTCCAGGAAATGAGAACTTTTATCTCCCAGACTACTGGACAGCGTATTGCAGGATATTAAGCACAGATAGTAAAATCTTTCATCTATCCCACAGCCTGCCTGCGCTTACCTTTGAGGTTTCCAATATGATCTTGTTGATTTTGTCCGTGTCTATGCCCTCCATTCCAGCCTTGTTGTCATTGAAGGCCATCCTGGATAGGAGACCTCCCTCAGAACAGGAGGCTCCATCTGTGTCTTTTGCTACCCTGTCCATCGTTCTTACTTCTGTCAAAGGAAAATTTACTCTGTTATTGTTATTATTTGGCATAAGTAGTAGTCGCATCTTAATAGTAGAATGGGAATCGATAATAGATGTAGTACATGTTATAAAGGGTGTTCTTCACAAGAGAATGGTAGTCACATCTCATTTATATTAAAAAAAATCTCAGTTTTGAAACCAGACTGTTTTCAACTACTTTTTTACACTTCAGTTTCTGAAGCGCCTTTAGAAGATGCTGAGAGCTGCTGAGATTAGACTGGGATTAGTTGGGGGTTCTCTCATTTCTCAGTATAATCCTACTGGGAGTTTGCTGTACTGTCAATGAGGGAGACAGCTCATTCAGAGTAGCTCGAAAGTGGCTGGGTCAGACGAGTCTGCCTAGGCTTCCTCATCCTCCCAGAGTGCAGTCACTGGGATCGCAGCTGCCAGTCAAGGTGTCCACAACGCACCATAGGTGAATCTAAATTGGGTGTGTAAAACAGAAATAACTGGCAATCCTAAATGTATTTAAAAAACAGTACTGCAGGAAAAGAGATTCACCACGAATTGGTCACGACACTTACATAGACAAAAATAAAATTAACCAAACCCTTGGACAAGCAATGAATGATGAAAAGACAAAGAAAAGCCATCATTTTATTCTCTTAGCCCATCATCAAGGGAAATCCATCAGTATTCAGGTTAATTTTTCAAATGGAGGACTAAAGCAACAGTCAAAGCAGGGAGTGTAAGGCAGGGTCATATTTATGTAATTTGATAAGTGCAAAAACAGTTGCATACAGCTACAGTACAAACACAACACCAAATGCCCACAAAAACCTACAGTACTCACTTTCCACTTATTATTAATTTTTTTTTATTTTGGAACTATCAGCTAAATACTGGAAGGCTGTTTTCTTTCAACAACAGAAAATAGACTAATGTGCTATAAATATGACTCAAACTATTTGTCTGCTTGCTAATGTTCTGACAGTTTTGGATCTGACATCTCACATTATATTCTGTTTGTGTAACTTTGCATACTGTACATTCCTGTTTCCTGAGGAGAAAAACAGAAGGAAAACGTCCTGTTTGGCATGTGGTGAGTTGTTAGGCTAAAAACCATGCATTCTGTTTCAACATCCATCCTTGTAATACTGTATGGCAGGGGGGTTGCAAAACCTAATAAGTCACTAACAGCCAGTATCTATGCTTTTCTAAAGCACAAACCGAGTCAATTTCTAATCTGTACAGTGATCTTTTGTTTCAGTACAACTACACATAAAAAAGCTCTTTGATTAATTATTAAAGAAGTGTACACTGTGCTATTCATTAAGCTTTAATTCTGTTTATACTGTAACATAGTGAAACAGATGTTGAACTATTTTGCAACAGGACAACCTTCATTATTTTAAGCCTGTTAAAACCATCAGTACTAAATCCAGCTTACATCTCAAGATTTTTAAATGAGTCTTACATAATAGGATTCTCTTTATGCATTTCCAGTACATTGCTTGGATGCAAATCCTATAATTTCTGTAATAATGGTCATCGGAGATTGGTCTGTCAATAGCAAGCACAATTATATTAAAGCATTCCTTCTGCCTAGTGTAATCTAACTCTTCCTGCATCAAAGGCAACCAGAATCATGACTAGAATACCATTAATTAGCAAGTTTTTACATTGCTTCCAAATACTGCAACATTAATCAAGAGTTTATTAATTGAAAGCACAAAGTGCACCCTTCAGAAACTCTTTAAGCCCTTTTATTCCAAAGCACTTTCCAGTAAAAAAAGAACCTGACCTGTGCTTCTGTACTATGACTATTTAAAAAAAATAGCTTTTTAAATTTTAGCTTTGATTTGAATGAATTTATTTGAATCTATATAGCTAAACCTAATAGATCTTTTTTGTACTGTTATAGTATCAGACCATGAACCAATTTTCCATATTCTCGAATATTGTAACCCAAATATTGCAGTTCTGGAACTAAGCAGTCACTGGTATTAATTCCTACATTTTCAGTAACTGTATTCTTAGAGGAACACAGCGATCCAATGGATAGTGTAGCAGACACAGGGCATAAGGCAGAGCTGGACTCTGAATGTGATGATAATGCATTACATGGCACACTCACACAGGTGTAATGGGGTTAGCACAATGCTGCTCCATTGCTATAAACGTATAGCCTTTTATAGTTTATTTAACAAAGATGTTGTGTACCACACTCTACACTCAAAAGATTCTTGTGCTTTGTTTTACAGATCAAGTTACAACACTTAATATTGTGAGACTGTAACACTAGATTAAAGTATCTTGTTTTTACCATTTTATATCTGATTTTACTAAAAAACTGCAAAAAACATTTCATAATCATGAAATGGAAATCATCATGAAATACAGATCTTTGACAATTTTGCTAAGGCAAGAAAAAAAGTATTGTAGCGCTCTCGGGTTCACGTGAGTATGCGCCCTCGCCACTGCCGCCTCAGGTTGAGCCCCAGCCAGTTGAGCTAAAGGGCAATCTCCCCTCAGCACTGCGCTAGTAAGCCGGATCGAACAACCTGCAATGGTGGCCGTATGCGTTACAGTATTAGTCAAATGGTAAATTTTACCGTTTACCACATGGAAAGGTTTAGACTTTTTTAGAAAAATACTTACTATTTGAAAACTCTTTTCTAACAAGTATTCCACCAAGAATATCGATGGATCCACGACTCACTGTAGAAAAAACATAAACTTGTTTGGAAAGACATTGCTCGCCCGTACGTTGAAAGAGAGCATTATCAAGTTGCAAAAGCGTCTTTCTCCTACATTATTCATAGACACGGTACTTAAAAAGTCAGTTAGCTATTATGAGCTGTTAAAAACAGTCACGTCATTACAAATTAATATGGTTCTCTCTCTAAAGTGCAAACTATTAACCACCTACTCTGCTAATGCAGTAATTTGGGTCTAAATATATTAATAACAAATCTGCTATTTTAGCGTAATATTAATGATGGAATACGATCAATGCTTCAACAGTTCTTTTTGGGGGTATTATAGAAAAGCCCGTCTTAAGTGCAGTAATGGAGCTGTATGGACTATCATTTCAGCAGAGGTTTATACTGTAGTTCAAATTTTAACTGACAACAACGTCGATCCTTCACGGCTGGAGCGAAAGTGTCAGTAAAAGTGGAGACGTAGGACAAGATGTAACTATCAGTCGAGCCAAACATTATTTTACACTTTGTGTCATTTTATATTTTCGAAATTCAGAAAGGAGATTTGTTTCTTCCATCCGTGTAAACATCTTCAGTACTTAATTAAAACACTACCACAAAGGAAAACAAATGAAAAGAGGACTTATTTACCTTGGTTAGCAACATTACGCTGTAAAATCAGCAGCCTATGTCTTACGTGTAAATACCCATACACTTTACTTATTATAGTTGTACATTCTGCTTCTCTTCAATTCAAATTTAAAACGTTTGTTTAAGCGCCAATAAACTACAATGTCAACTTCCTGAAATCCGGAGGCTGGCTGGTGCAGAGGCTTTCGCGTTTCCTCTACCACGCCTCCTCCTGAGCCAGTAACAGACATATTTGTTGAGGGCACATTAATGTAGTAAAAAATGCAAATTACCTTCCTACAGTCTTCTATTTTTGCATTATTAACTTTACATATTGAAAAATTTCATTTTAATCCTCCAGCTATATTTTAATGATATTATCAATTTAAATAAAATGCCATTTGTAAAATTATATTAGGTATAAAATAACATAAAATATCAACGCCTTTCAATAGTTTTCAGAATAATTTTATTTTAATTCATGCTAACAGAATCTTCACCGGCAGTCAGTGTCAGTTTAATCTCTTAAACATCTGCAAAAAAAAGGCAGTCTGAATAAAACTATTGCGTTTTTGACGTTTGTCAGCAGCTCTGGGTTTCCGAAATGTGCTAAACCAATGCATTTGCAAAGTTTATCTCTTAATCCTGACAAACCAACATGTATGCTCTTATGATAGTCGTTGCGAGAGAATCCACTCTGGGGAGGCTGTCCTTTCGGAAATGGGCAGAAATTAAGGCTAAGTGACGCCTATCTCCCTGTACACAAGCGACAGAAATAGGGAATAGCAGAGTGCGCATGAACACCCATCCATGCCTGTAAACTAATCCTCGAAAGTGTGAGAGAAGCAAAAACAGCCCTTGCCACTGCCCGCGCCCCAGTGACATCCTTGACAACCGTTGCCACTTAGACATCGCTTCTCGAATGACACTTCCTAATAGGTTCACCTCCCCACCCGGGTTGGTTCCCGTGACGTCAGCTTCGGAGCCAGCGCCCCTCCACTGTCCGTGGCACGCGCAGCACACGCACGCTCAGGAGGGCTGGAGAGCGAGGGACGTCAGAAAAGATGGCGTCTGTTTAGGCCAGTCGGTCTCGCCCCCTTCTCACACTCAGCTCGTTTAACACAGGGCTCTGTCGAGGAGCGGAGAGAGGGGTTTGCGCATTTTAACCAGTTCTCCCGAGGACTTGGACGAGTGTTATTTTAACCTGCTGAACTTGTGACTCTTTTTCACAGCTTCAGTGAAACCGATGAAGGGGGCGGGTTTTGCCGAGAGGATCATTAATAAGTGTTATTAGTTTTTATCCAGGTGTATCAGCAGTCATCGCCTTTGACCAGTGTTGTCTCGCATTTACCGAAACCCCGATCTCTTTTTTTCCTTGGGATTTTTTTTTTGTCTGTCTGAGTTAGCACGTCTGTGATTCCTCGTATTTGGATTTTGCTTTCTGTTATCGCCGAGACGCGATGTCGGACAATCAGAGCTGGAATTCTTCGGGGTCCGAGGAGGATTTGGAAACCGAATCCGGGCCGCCTGTTGAGCTCGGTGGGATCCTTAGCAAGGTGAGGCAGCGGGTGGGGGAGATCAAATCCCAACGCCAGGTTTGCACTCTAAAATTCACGATAAAAAGGAGGAATGGTTTTGCGTTAGTCGCTCGGATGGCTAGGGTCCGTCCCCCGTCTCGTAAACGGCAAGGGGTTCGCCGTTGTCAATTTTCTGTTTTAGTTTAGACTTTGGCTTAGAGGGATTTCAAACTGCCGAAGAGATCGGTCAGAAAATAAAATCGTTTACGTTTGTTCTCGTGTCCTTCAATATCCGGCTTGCCGAAATCGACAGGCAGAAAATGATGTAAAAAGTGTCTTGACTTGTTTTAACTGTGTGAGTGCTTTGGAAATGGGGAGTCTTCGACGAAATGCTGTAATGGGATGTCATTGTCCATCTTTGTTTTCCCCGAATACTTTGATTTAAATCACCCGATCGCTAGTAATTGGCTAGCCAAAAGCCTAAGCAGTTTTGATTGCAATCTTTTAGTCCGTATAATATTTTTCCTTATCCGCACATCATCACGTGCATCATCTGTTCTGTCAACCGCCCTGCAATCCGGAGAGCGAGCAGAGGCCAATGTATTAACGCACTTGGCCCATATGGGTGTTATAAATGATCGAATTCATGATCAGGGTGCTGCTTTTATGTGGCATTGGAAAAATAAACCTGTTTGCACCCGAAGCAGCAAGGACGTAAACATACTTTTTTAGATTAAACTAGGGTTGGAAAAATTAAGATTTCTCAATTCCTCCACACATGATGTCTTGGATATGAATCTAATCTGCTTTTGCATGTTGCTGCGAAAACAGATTAGCCTTTTCGAGTAAAAGAGCTGCGCAGTTGTTGCTTTAGGGAGTTCAGTGAGAGAGCCCTATGGTGTAATAAAAAAAAATGTTTTGTAAAAAAAAGTTCCGACACTTCCTGCTTCGAGTAGGATTAAGGAATTGTTACGGGTAGCGTTGAAAAGCAGCGAAATTGACAACCTGGTCTGGAAAAAAAAACCCAAAACAAAACACGTGATCCGACTGAATCGTAAACGCTTTCTTGACTTTTGATAACAGGTTTATTTTCCTAACAGATTCGAACCCCCTGCTCTTGGATTTCACTGGGACATAGTTTAAATGTTTGTTTTAATAGAGTCTCACTAGGTGTAGTATATCAAAGGCTGTTTTCAAGACCGGCGGTGATTAAACGTGCCAAAATCCATCAGTGTGAAATGCGGACAGATCAACAGCAAAACCGTTTTGCTTTCTAAGACACCCAGTCTTAACCTTTCACGCCTGCGGAACTCATCATAGAGCAGTAATGTGCAGATCATGATTCCGGCCTCGTGTGTGTGTGACTGAATACCCTTAATTTCATTTGATTAGTCACACAGGTATTGTCGGCTACCATAAATTAAGCGTTGAGGTCAATGTTAATTTATTACAGTATTCTTTAACCCACAGAGACGCAGTTTAAACGTGGCGCAGTGGAGAAAAGTACCCTGAAGGTCTAAATAAAGCAGCGACCAACAAACGTAATAAATATTAAGACATATGAATTCATTTAATCGTTTAAATAAAGTGCGTAGGTACCTGACATTATCCCCCTTCATTATTGATCAGTGCATCGATAACTACATTGATACTTTTCGAAACGTTCTGTTGCAAACTTGAAATTTGCAGCCCTAGTTTTTCAATAATAAAAAGTCATTTAGATACAGAATGATTTTTTTAAAGGATCCTTTGTGGGTTTTTTTTTTCTTTAGTGGACCAATTACATCCATGGATGGCAGGATCGCTGGGTGGTTTTAAAAAACAACACCTTGAGCTACTACAAGTCTGAAGATGAGCGGGAATATGGCTGCAGGGGATCTCTGTGTCTCAGTAAGGCTGTCATCACGGTAAGGCCTTTTAAGGCTTTCTTTACTGCCTGCATTATTGTATACTCTGATAGGCATCTCCACATAAAGTATGTCTTCAAGACTGACATTTAGGGTTCTCCAGGTGTTTTAGTAAGGCATCTGACCTGATATGTGGTTTATACCTGTTTCAATAACACTTTTTTTTTTCAGCGGCACAAAGGGATTCTGGTATGGTGGTAGCTGTCTTTTAAGGAACACTTACGTTAGGAATGCAAGAAGTGCTTTCAGTTTGGTGTCCAGTTGTCTAGCGTGTGAAGGACAATTTATGCTGTCAATTTCTAGGAAAACAAATATTTAATCCCCTAGTCTCTCAAACTGTTTCCTGTAACTGCTAGTTTATGTTTTTATTTCTATTACTATACATGTTTTTGAGACACTTTTTCACTTCAGAATTTCCATACTCGGTTTCTTCCCTGCAAAGTGTTCAGATCTTTTCCTTTTAGCCTTAAGCATTAAACTGCTCTGGTGCAAACAGCAGAGGGTTTTGTTCCAGGCCTACATAATAACCTGTAGTCGTGCATGTGCCATTTCAGCAACAGGTTTTGCTGGTACGCACTGTCAGAAAATGCCCATCTAATTCCTATTCTTTTAAAATACAGCATTTTTCAGCAAGTGACATATTCTGGATCAGCAATATCCCAGTTGTAACATTCACCCTGTTTCGTATTTAGAGGTTTTCTAATCCACTCAGATTTACCTTTCCCTACCCACATTGAGTTGTAGTGTGGTTGACTGACCTAGATTTTAGGATTTTGTTTTTTTTTTTAGGATAACGGCATTCTCCAGCAATGCCGTGGCAGATGAGCCTCATATGTTCGATTGGGAATTCTTGTATTTGTTTGGATAATCCCAAATGTGCCAAAAGTCCTAAAATTAGGGCACTTAAATCACTTTTCCATATTGGGTGAGTGAGGGCATCTTCCCCTCCTTCACAACATATAAACGGATTACTTTGGCAAGTAGCGTACTGTAACAGTGCAGTGCTAGATGTACTACACGTTTCACATTTCTGTCTACAGTAATTCCTGCCAAGCATGTGAGCGGTTTGTGTTTGGATACATCTTTTTTTTTCAGATATCCAACTGTTTTTGTCAGCAGTACTCTTTGCAGTGACCCATTAGAACAGGCATGTCCAACTCCAGTTCTCCAGTCCTCATGTGCTGTTGTACAGCATGCTTTGCAGGTCTTCCAGCTTCCTAAGAACAAGAAAAGGTTTAATTTTTTTTTGTTGAGCAAATAATGAGTTGCATTTGGTAATTAAAGCTTCAAGTGGAAAGAGATACCTTATGCCACTCCATGGCTGGAGTTCTGCACCCCTGAATTAAAATCCTCTTTGTTTCTTTTTCAGTGTGGTACAAGCAGCAGGAAAATACTTTTTAGCATGCAGCTGCAATTTGACTTGTTGAATGATATGTATTTGGCATTTCTGAAGAGGTTAGAACAGGGAACTCTGAAAAAAGGTAGAGAGAATATCTGTTTTGCTCTTTCTGCTTTCCAGTACAGAATTAACCTAAGTTTTGCTAGATTGTGTTATTCCGCTTGCGGTTGCCGAAATCGATAGGATAGATAGATAGGATAGAAAGCCCATCACTGAAGACTAGTATGAAGATGTTAACAAAAGCCATATTTCTCAGGCATTGTGGAATGCTGTCTCAGTCACTCATAAGATTGAGCATTCTGGTAAAACATAGCCAAGTTTGTAGCATCAGTGGCAAACTCAGATACAACAGAAGAGGGGCTAAAGTCTGAACTGGCAAAGATTAACGTAAACGTCAAAGGTAATCATTGAGATGCAGTGTTAAAACATTTATCTGCATTGCAAATCATCATACTTGCTGTATAGAGGAGAAAAGTTACAGCTTCAGATTTATGTTTTGCCTTATCTAAACTTATTTTAATTTGCATTTCAACGGCTTTATATTCAAAGCTTGATAGACATTCAGTTCCTTATACAAGTTTTTTCTTTAATAAGAAATACTTATATAAATAAGAATATAAAATAAGCAATATAAGAAATAATATAAAAACGAGGATCTGGTTATTCACAATTATTCAAGTTAATTTGTCCTTCCAGGGGGAATTTGTGTGAACAGTTATTAGAGGATCTTGTTAAGATTGTGTGCAGCATGTACATTTCTTTGCGTTGCAGTGTTTTTATTGATAAATCTTAATCTATTGTTACAACATATTTTACAGATTGAATCATATTCAATTAATTTGATTCTTTCATGCAAGTTGTGGTTTAATTCATATAAAGACAACCAACATACCGTGTTGGTTTTAGCTGTGACCACTTATAGAACGGACTAAAACAGTCATTTACCTCAAAATGTTTTTGTAGTTGAAAATGTCCAGTGCACTGAAGTACAGAAAGAAAACGGAAACAAATTGGTAGCCAAGTTAGAGAACACGCATTGTTTCGTCATTTTTTTACTGTTTGTCTGTTTCCTAACAAGCTTCATTTAGTTCTGAAATCGTTTTTGAGTTCCTGTTGCTTGACTTTGAAAGTCCCTGTGAGAGTCTGTGTGTACTGTAGGATCTTGTGTACCTGTTCAGAGTCCAGTCTCTCTTGTGGGTACAGGGCTTTAATGCATTGAAAGCCACTGATTGTAGAAATGCATGCCTTCAGGTGTTGCATTCTTCAAATAGCAGGATTTTGTGGTAGTTTTACAAATTGCACTATGGCAGCATGTAGTCTTCCAGCTTCAACAGTTCTGTTCATTTAGTTTTTTATAAAAAGAGTCTCATGGTGATTTACTAAAAGGAAACAGAAGCAATCCTTTTTACAGCATTCTTTTAAGTTAGCTTTTGTGCATTTTCAGATGGGGGGGAAAAAGTTTTATCTGTAGTCACACAGTTCACAATGTGCAATCTTATTAAACGCTGCGGGGCAGCACATCATTATCGCTACATGATTGAAGTAGCTAGAAAAGCATTTGAGGACAGCTTTATTGATAAAATGGTAAATGGAAGGGCATATTTGAACATCAGTGATGAAGGTTGGGTACAAGCCTCAATTTGTATTGGTCATTCTTAATACAGGACATAAATACATGATGTCAGATAGCCAAGTAGATTGATTTCTCATCTTGCCTTTATTTTTTCCTATCCAATGCACTTAACCCCTAGGTTAAAGATTATTTCATGTACTAGTATGTGATGCAGTTCAGTGAATCTTCTATCACAATGACCTATAAGACTTTTCTTGGTTTATACAAATCTGAATCATTTGACTTGGATATGCTACAAAGGACAGCAAATTTCAACTTCTCACTTCTCAAGGTCATTACCAGATATTTGTGGAGGTGTTAATGAGTAATTCTAGGTCATTAAAACTTCATCCAAAATCAAAGATGGCTCTGATTGGTTGCAATTTCAGTAATCAACATGTAACTCAGTGTAATGAAATTGAAAATCTACTCGATTGTTACTTTTTTGTTTACTTTCAGAATGCTACAAAAAACAGTGTGCCGTACATTTGACCTGTGGATACTTTGGGGCATTTTTGGTTTACTCACAACCATACATTTTCTTCCATGAAATATTCAGCTTCTTCATTGACTTTCTGTATTTGTCAGGGTAAATGGAGACGTGTTGTTCTTTCATAAATTGATTTAGAGGATGTCTTATACAGTAGATTTGTTTCATATAAAGGTTATAAAAGTTTTCAGTGATGTGAAACAGTTAACCTAGTTTAGTTAGCAAATGATAAACAAATTAGTTGTCAATTTATATTGTGGAAATGTTGGTAATGTTGTAATTAGTTAAGTATTTAGGTATTCCAAAGCTAAAAAGGAGCCATTATTAAAAGTGTAACATTGCAGACAATGGAAGTTGATTTCTAAGCAGCACAATTCAAATTGTTATACCTAAACAAACCTCAGGATGATGCTTTTATCAGTGCTGTTTTTGAAACTTGGCATTTTGGATTTTTACATCTAGAAAAATTGATTCATTTATACAGTCATATGCCATTGACTGTCTACTCGGGGAGCATGTGGTATAGCTGCACTGCAATTTAATTTAAAGCTTCTTAGAACATACATATTTTGCTTTTATCCAAAATGAAGGGAAGGTTTTAACGTTCTCCATTTGTTCATTGTTTTGGTGTTTTGTTACACAAATGTTTGCAGCCTGTCTGGTGCTTCTCCTGCTAGTGAAACATGAGAATGAAGAACTAGAAGTGGAGGAAACAAGAAGTCAAATAGAAGCTGTGGTGAGGCCAATCAAGTCTGCACTAGCAATTTGCAGTTCCAGCAAAACCCCATTACACAAGGCACATTTCGTTCTGTAGTGCAAACGCACAAAACGTGACATGCTTCTGTTTTGAAATCATTGCTGTCTATACCACTATTGGTTTTGTAAGATTTAGGATGATTTTTAATCGGTTTTAATACCAGCCTTGCGGAGATTGTAAAAAAAACCAAATGCACACTTAATCATGCGCTAGGTTTGCTTAGTTATTGTACTGTTTGGAATTCTCGTTGCCAGCCATTCGTCTCCGACGAATATTTCAACGCCTGTATGTTTATACCAATTTTTTTCTGTTTAATGTGATTTTATTGGTGAAATGTATCCTCGTTTTAGCATTTCATGTTAAATTAATGTGAATGAGAACTCACTTCCATTGCCTTTAAAGTCTTCAAAAATAATTTAAAAGTGGTGTTAAGTTTAAAAAAAGAATGACTTAACCAAGCTTCTCCGGTGTGGAGGAGGCCATACAATGGCCAGCAGGCCACATAAGGCCAGATCGACAGTGTAAGGCAACCAGCAGCATCTCCTTCTGTTAATGGTCTTCGGTGACCCTTACAGCTTCAGAGCACATCCTGAAAAAGCATGTCTTCACCAGCTGTCAGACCCTTTTCAGATTGCCTTCCCTCTTTGAATAGTATATTCTCCTGCCATTGCCACCACAGACATGCAGAAACGCTGGCCGCACACTCCCCCATAACATTTACCTAGTAGTCCATCAGAAATTTTCCAGGGGGAACTTATGAAAGGAAAATATTGAGACACAAGATTAAACAGAAAGTTGTGACTAGCCACCCCTTACTTAGGCAGTAAGCTGTTCAGCAATATTATATAAAGCATTAGTTATTAAAGACAAGAAGGAGAACATTCTGATTTATACTAATACAGGTTTTTAGTAATCGATATAGGAATCCAGCCAATTTGACTCAGTGCTGTAGAAACAAATTCAAGCACAATGCCATTCTAAAAATATTGACGTCAGCTCGATTGTTCTTGAAATTAGAATGCTTCAACAGTGTACACAGAAGATTATCACTTCTTGTGAAGAATAGGGCTCAATGTATGACACAAAACGTGAGCTAACAACTAGAAACCGATGCACGTTAGGCCTTTGTTGCTAGACAAGTTTGATGGGGGGGGGGGAATGCAAATAACCGCTAAGGTGTTGAAAACTGGAAAAATGGAAAGATGATAGAATATGCAAAGCAGCAAGCAGCAGCAGGTTTGCTTGGGAAGACTGAATTGACAGTTTCTGGGTCCTGCCTTGATTTGGATGTCAAGGCATTTCATATCTAAAGAGATGACAAAATATCCCTAAACATGCACCTTTCCATGGCATATAGCGCAATGGACCATTTTATATTAATACATATTTGTCAAAAGTTCCACTTTAACTGTGGCTTTCATTTATATAGTTTAGGAAATGTAACCTTTATCTTCCTTCAAAGTACACTCCAGCATGGTAAGTGGCTAAGGCAGGATTTCTTTATAGTACTGAAGAAAGTGTCTATAGAGGCCAGGGTCTGTAATGGGGTCAAGAACCTATGAGACATAAGTGAGCATTCCCCTTATGAAAAACAACCTTCGTCCCCGATTTTGGGATCAAGAATGAGCTAATATTTTTCCTTTGATTCAAAGTATTTGCTAGGTTTCATCTTGCTGCTTTCTGCTTTGCAATATAAATGCTAGTTTTAGTGAATAGATTCACATTCTTATATCAACATGAATTATTTTGTTTAAAATAAGCCTAGCAAAGACTTAATGATTTTTTCAATGGTTAGATGTAGCACTTGTGCTACAAATAAATATTGTTTGCCATATTGGCTGGCAATAAATGTAAATATTTTTTTAGATAAACTAGTATTTTTCCCCTTATTTAAGCTAAGGGCATAATTTAGTTACCTGTCCACTATTCTTCTTTCCTTAAAATACTCTACTTATACCATAAAATAGAATAAACTAATGTCTGGTTCTACACTGGAGCAAATGGCAAGACCTGATGATGATTCTCTTCTTTACCACAATAACACATTTATTGTTACCATCTGAAGAGTAGAAAAAAATAATACCTCTCTTGTGTGCCCCTTATGGTGGAAAAGCTGCAAGTATATATTTTACATGCGGAGAATACAAAGAATTGGTTTTATATTGTGTTGTTTTAAGCTTCAGTTACTCTGTCATGGGCATCAGAGTGTTTGTGAATTTCTTGATTATCATTTTCTGCAGAATTGGTATCATTTATTTCTCCAGTCGTAGCTAGTAACATACTTGGTGAAGTGTACACTAGAACTTTCTAACAAGGTGGACATTTTTCTGGGCTGTTTTAGAAGGTTTGCTTTTTTTGGTTCAGCAAATAACCTCAGTGTCTGTAATGAGGAAACATCTAGATTCGGATGGCAATGGAAAAACTGAGTTTAACCCTGAATTTTTTAGTGTTTTGGCATTAAAAAAAATATTAAAAAAAAATGTTTTTGTTGCTTAGTAGTGAGACAAATACTGATAAATAAAATGCATCATTTTGGTTTTGTTTTAAGGAAACATGATGGCGAAGATAGCACAGCCAGTACGCTGTTATCTTCCTATGCAGCCTTCTGCTTTGGATACTTGAGGTACTCCTGCTTCAGTAGCCCACCAAATTGAAAAGATGTTGCAGACAAAGTGCCTTCGCACATTGTTACATATTTAAACATTGTTTAGGTCCCCAAACCAATAACTTGTTTATCCATTTTAGAACTCTGTAAAAGCTCCGATATAGTTTCGCATATCAATATAAAGACTAGTTTTAAATTTATATCCACACAGATGTAATACGTTCTGTAGACTGCAGTGATCTTGCAGTGCACCATGTGGAAACCCTGACTCACTGGAGCAAGCAGGATAAGCTAAAGAATTCCTCTGCAAGAACTATTTTATCACTTTATGCAATACTAATCACAACATTGCATATGTCTGATTTATAGAGGGTCCTAGCGTTGAGCGATATTATTGATACAGCTGTTTATCACTATACATTGATAGCATTGGGCTTCAATCAATTTTTTCAATTATAAAGAGACAAAATTAAAACTTGCTCTTGATCTTGAGCACTGTATTCATTTATTGAGTCAGTATCACACTTGCATTACACTAGGTAATCATTCATCAGTTACTGTGTAAAAGCCATGGACAACTGCAAATTGTTTGTAAAAGAATATTTAGTACCAGGCTAGGCACAGTGAGCCACCTTCCATTGTCTGTCTCATCTTGGAGTGGGGGAAAGGTGCTAAACCAGTTTTACATTTGAACAGCTGTCTCTTGCCAAGGCATGTCTCCATTGTGCCTCTGCTGGACTTTGGCTTTAATCATCCCTGCAATGTCATGCTCCCCTTTTGCCTGGACTTTGGAAGTATGAGGGGTTTTTAAAACTGCCTTTTAACTGATGTGTGAAATGTAAGATCAGTACCGTAAGAGTGCTTAACAACTCTCAGGGGTATAGTAAATAATATGTCCAGGAAGTATATTTGTATTGCACAGATTAGCGGTTGTTAGCTATATTGTTGCCGGTTGTTTTGTAGCTACTATTGTGATACAAACTGATAACATCACTATAAACCTAAGTAATGACACTCGGTCAAAAATCAGTAGTGTTTTTCACCTGTCGAGATGGTCTGATGTTCAGTGATAGTTAGCAGCTGATCAGAATTTCAAGTTTAATAACTATGAAGAAGCACCAGCATTAATTGAGACAAAAAATATGATGGTTTATACGTTAATTCCTTAGTTTTAAGAGCGTTTTTACAAACCTGGTCCTAGGTGAACATTGAGATATATGGCAACTACACATCAGTGAAAATGGTGTCCATAGTCTGTTTTAGTAAATTATCTGTTTCTTCTAAATTTTCTCAGACCCTTGATACTTTCACAGGACACCAGGAACTCCTGTAAAATGTCAAACGTTGGCATCCTTTGTATTTCTCACACATGCATTGACCACATCAGTGTTTGCTGGAATTGTTAAAAAACGTTTCCGTGGTTTGACAAAAGGACAGAACTATTAAATATGAACTTTTTAACAATGGATTTGAAAATAGGCATTACGTTACATATCGGCCAAGGAAACATGACCTCACCAAGATAATGGTGTCCTTAAAAAAGTACTGCAATCAGGCACTCCCAGTTTCAATTTAACAAAATGCTTAATTCTCATCATACTTATTGCCATTTGTCCTTTTTAATGATGATAAAGTTTTGCCTGTTATGTATTGTAAATCTTGTAGAGTTAGGAAAAGGAATTAAATCCGTTTAACAGTTGTTCAAAAACTCTATCTCAGACTGCATATTCGCACTGTATAAAAGCAGGACCTGATCAAATGCAGTGATTGAGTGATCAAAGGACCTCCTATGCTGTTATGCCCATGGTCACCATGAGAACATCAGTAGTACGTCTCGCACGTCACTCAGGAAGAACATGCTGGAATCGGCAAGACTGGGGAAAAAAAGGAAAGCAATATGGACAAAGTTAAAAATTTATTTTGAATGTTGCAGAGAAAAAGACTGCTCATTTTCTGTAGGGAAACTTTTATGTTGTTTTGAAGAAACTTAATTATAATGATTTTTGTAGGCCATGTACAGTAGGCAGCTAACAATGAAAATACAATAACATTTTCCCCTTATAATAAACTATAAATGATTATGTGCTTCAGTTTTACAGTTGCTGTGTAGGGTATTGCACTAGCTCTAAACCCTGTGCTCTCTTTGGCCTGTTGCTTCCTAACTTCTATTTGATTTTCTTCATTCTGGTGTTATTCTCACATCTGGGGGGGGGAAGGGTTAGAAATGCTCAGCTAAGGTAAAGTTGTATTTGGAATGTCATTTTAGCCAGTTGTTTGCTTTATTACTCAGAAAACCAAATTTAGCTGACCCCTGAATTTATTTGCTGGTTCTAAGGGAAAGGTGTTTGTATCCTAGGAATATTTAAGATAAATTTACTATGTATACAGCTGGTGTATGTACAATTATGTTGATTAGAAAGTTGTGCCAGTTGGCCAAATCAAGTCATTTGCTGAAATTGCATATTTATTTTACAGTTCAACTGTTTGTAATTACTTTTGCGATGTAGTTGAGATCAATACAATCTAACATTCTTTTATAATCTCAAGTCAGTGGCCTTACTCAGTTAAGTGTTTGGATGTGTGACCATTTCTCTGGAGTTGAGAAGTTGAGTTAATTCATGATTACTTGAACTTACACGAACGGTATGTAGGTGTCTTTAGACCTTATCTTCCTGTATTCTAGTTACGTGTTGCATCAGAACTTTATCACTGATGTGTGTAGCCTTAATTTAATTTCATGCGACTATCATGTCCCTCTTGCAGACTGGAAAAGGTGTGGTATCAAACACGTAAAGATTAGAAGCCTGGAAGATAAACAGTTGAAAATGGATTGTTCCAATTGAACCATTTAGGTTTTTTTAAATTGTATTAATGGAAGCCATTAAAACATAAATTTCACATTTCAAAGGAAAACCACTTATGGGTTTCACTGAAACCTAGAAATCGGCTGGGGTTCGTATTCATTCTGTTCTTATTGGTATAGAGTCTTTAAGCTTTACTGTAGATATAAGCATTTCTGTCATATTACAGTAGGGCTTCTGTAATTGTTTACTGTACCTGGCTGGGTCACCATGACTGAGCAAACATTTTTAAAAATGTATGCTTTGCTTTTCAGTAGAGGTGTTGGTTAGCTTTCTGCAGTGCGGTTTTTCCATGTAAAAGGTATTCAAATGTCAAATAAACCAGTGGACATAAACTCCTATACTCTTGTTTTTAGACTTGCTGGTAATTAAAAGTGAACAGTAAAACAGTCACATTTCAATTTGAATCCAGTAACTATTGATTTAATCCAAGAAAGCCTAGGATATTTTTTTTATTTTAGACATTATCTGGTTTAAGCCCTGAGCCAAGTGGCTATGTGCTGTTTTGCTTTCGCTTGACACACTTTATGTACCCGATTCCATTTGTAAGAAATGATCTTGCATTAATATGGAGTTAAAAATGTCTTCTGGATTTTATGACATTACTTGAGTTAAGGATTAACCCACCTCATAACTTTATCCCTTTGTGGCTCATAACAAATGCTCTGAGCTTGGGCCTCTGCAATAATTGCAGCTATTCTCCAGCATTAATCTCTGTTACCTGCCTCAACTGGTTTCAAGCTCCAAAGGGCACAGTTTTGAAAGCTCAGCTCTTCCTCAGTACAATAGATTATAAGATGGTAAACCATTGCAAGTGTCCATGTGCATCGTATTGATGAACATGAAGTGTGTAGCTCAGTGACTTGTAAAGCAACACGGTAGTGGTAGATAGAGGGAAATGCTGAACTCGATGGTTATAATGTTTTCCTATAACCTGAAAGAAGTTGTTAATAGTTTCTCAAAATTGCTGGTTTATGTATACCTGGGTTTATTTCTTTTTCAACTGTGCAATAATTGTATTCGTTGCAACAGGTTTCAACATACACTTTGCTGAGAAAAGGCTTTCAGAAAAATGAAAAAAATGATAGTATCCTTTACTATAAGGGGAATTGCCTCAATAATATCGAGATACATTTTGATTTCTAGGAGGAAGATTTGGGAGGTTTTCACAGCCACACTTTTGATGGCCTAACCTGAGTTGTGCTGCCCCTCATAACCCAATTATTTATATAGTTGTATTTTTTTCTAACTGATCTTGCAAAAAACAGCAATTCAGAATTCAGCTCCACTTGTTTTAATGTCCTGGAGCTGGTTGCTCCTTCCTAGACTTACTCTTTATGAAACTGCAAGTATACATGTTTTAAAACATGCATTTTCACTGTATAGACTATTGCATGATCTATAAATTCCTAGTTTCCGTTTATATAATATAATATTGGTAGCCAGGAAAATACTTAAAAAATCAAAAATAATCAGTACTTATGATGACATCATGAAAAAAATGTTCAGATTAATTTCAAAGGTTTGATAGTGTTGTGAAATTTCCAAGTTTGGAATATACCGTTCATTTACAATTCTAGATGTCAGCCACCAAATAGCCTAATGCATTGTTTGTAGCTGAGGTTTTACCGTTATGAAATCATAATTAATGTTCAATGATCTTTTTTCTTCTCATTATTTTTCTAAAAAATTGAATGTGTGCAGTTCTTCCTAGATCATTGCATTTTAGTGCTTTATGCTGTAGCTCACATCTTGATCTGCAACTTCTCAAATTTCATTAGCATGCAAGACAAATTTTGGATGGAATGAATTATTTAGTCAAGAAAGTTGGAAAGGAAAGGGAATTACTGTAGTAACTATGCAGTTGAAGGCTGTATATTTTAAAAATTAATACAAAACCTTGAAGTACTGAAATTGACCAATTTAGAACAGTCCTCAACTCTTTCATGAGTAAAATTTAACCATACAATTTGAAATGACTTGTATTGTAAAATTCTGAATCAACCCATTGATTTTTACCTTTTTCACCATTGGTTAAATGAATTTCTCCATCGAAGCTACTGTCACTGTTGGTGAAAGGTGTTTTATTATGTCAAGAGCTGGTGAAGGAAGTTTAATCTTAAGAGGATTCCTGATGTAGATGGCTTTCAGTACTGCCTCAGTGCCAGCTCATGGTAGTCAGGACGGGATTTAGTGTTTTTTGGGAGTCAGACAATGTTGAGTTCTACATTCCTTGACCATATGCTACAGGAAACTAGGAAAATAGTTCCAGGACCACCAGGAAAGTTTCATTTTTTTTACTCCAGTTGGAGTTGCAATTTGAAACTGATTCAGATTTGCTGTCAATTCACAAAATCTATAAATTCAACATTTTGAAAGACCCTGTGTTTATTTACTTTTTTAAACACGAAGTAATTATTATGAGTACTGTTAAACCTCTATCAAGGTATCAATCAAGGGACATACAGCGCGTTCGCTCAACATAGGTGGTCTCTTAATATAGAGCCCAGAATTCTAGAGTTTTATTTCTTTTCTACTTATGCTTTATTTCTGTGGCATTTTCTTTCAGCCTTTTTCAATGCATATTATTCCATCCATCCATTCCAGTCCATTTCCATTATAGGAAAGCTGCCTTTCTTGATATTGCAGCTGTACCTATACCTGGAGTCTGTCACACAAGACCTGGGCATATAGCAGGACTACAAGTTGGATAGGATACAGGGAGATGTCATTAGACTCAGTCAGAATGTCACTGGATGGTGGGAGCATACTAGTGCATACATTAAGCACAAACCGGGAGGCCATGCAAACTCCACACATAAGGTGCCCCAGTCCACAATCAATCAAGTGGCCCAAAAGCTAAGAGGTAACAGTGCTAACCATCATATTAAAGTGCCACCCTGTAATTATTAAAAACTCAAAATAATTCTAGAAAGAAAAGACAGTTTCAGTTCTCCAGACTACCTATTTAATTGCTTATTCAGTCATTCTGATGTGAGCTGTCTGAATTGCTCTAGGAGATTTGTCAGCCCACCCACTGGGCCCCCTTTTTTTGTCTTAAGCCTAACATTAAAATAAATGTGATGCTTGAAGAATTTACCACGGTGTTTTGCTTCAGACATTTCTTTTGTGCAGAGCATTAAAATATGAAGAGCAGATCTGACTGTCAGCATTAACCTAGGGCGTATGGTGGTTTTTCAAGCATGTGTGCCAACTCGGCAGTGTTTGGTAATCGAGTTTTAGTGTGATAATTTGAACTTTTCGATCTCGTACGCCAAAAATGTTGTTGGAGATTTACTGGATGTTATAAGATATCAAGGGCTGCAAATTCTGAGCTGTGAACAGTAGCACTGCTGGTGCTGTGCTGGGAGCAGTGACTCAATTTTGACAGTAATGTTTTCCATCATCTTAAAAGGGAGTTCAAGGTTATTCTGAAGAATAGTTGATTCAAGTCATTTAAGGAAACGTACTCCTCATTATTTATTAAGTTAGTCTTATATATATTTACAATGCTTAGAAAAGTGAGTTTTCCTAAGCACTGTATCAGGCCAGATAATTTGGAAGAGGAAATTTAAAAGCCCTCCAAGTCAGCCACAGATGACCTTTTGCTGATTTCACACAACTTTTACATGAAAATTTCATCTGTGTGTGTTGAATATAGTAAAACTAATTTTGTAATAGAGCATGACTGTCTCCCTGAAGCCAAGGTTATTAAATGGTGATGTTAACCAGTTAGGTTTCATACCCATAAACACGTCTCGGACTAGTCCATTAATCCGTTTACTTTGATAAATTTAAATGTGAATATGCAGCAGTTCATTATAACTACATTTTCAAAGTTAGATAAAATATATTGTCAAACATCTCTATTAAGTAACAGCCTTAACAGCAATGTCTTTCTTTAAAACGGTTTTGTATTCATACAAAAAAGCAGTTGGTCCTCTATAACAGCATATTCCAATTTCATTAGCTAACAGTAGCTTGGAAAAGTATTCGTCCCCTTCCAATGATACTCCATTAAGCTGCGTTACTGAAGATGTATACATGTTTTTGGAAAGTGAATATTTTTAATCAAAACATGAATG
This sequence comes from Atractosteus spatula, assembly GCF_055471065.1. Classification (NCBI taxonomy): domain Eukaryota; kingdom Metazoa; phylum Chordata; class Actinopteri; order Semionotiformes; family Lepisosteidae; genus Atractosteus; species Atractosteus spatula. The sequence continues at coordinate 31,087,697 of NC_142708.1, read as the reverse complement.
TATTATGTGTAATGACCTTCATTGCTAGCTTACCAATTCTGTGTACATGTACAAATGCAGGGAAATATCCTGCAGTTTTTGTGATTGTCTTTCTAACACTGTGCAGTGTGATGAAGGATGTGCAAGCCCTTACTTAGACAATTTGTATGCCTTGCGAATATGCGAGTTGTGCATGCTGTCAAATTTTCATGACAATTGCAAGTGAAGCTTGAAAGCCTCAAGTGGATGTAAACCCAGCTGTTTATTCTTGAAGGTGTTACTAGAAAGCCTGCAGGCGAAGCCTGATACTGCCTTTATCAGATCAGTTCATGTCTTTGAAAACAGATTGAGGAAAGCAAACTCCACTATTGGCAGCATATAAATGCACAGTGTGGCAAATGTGCATTTACACGTAGCAAAAATTAGGTAAGGGAATATGTAAACTTGAGAACTGCTAAGGTTTTCAACTCAAGAAACTAGACGCATTAGCTCATAATCCCAGAGGTTTTCATTTTTTGCAGGATCATATGGAAAACTCTTTTTGAGCTGTTGGATGAACTCAAAATAATGAATTGGAGCAATGTATTCCATTTAAAATAGGAGGATGTCACTTCCCTATTTTCACAGAACTCACAGTATTAATGTAAATTGAAATAGTATACAAACGTTTTTGCTTATATAGAAGGCAAGAGTGGTCTTAATAATTAAATTGATAAATATTTCAAGTTAGACAGTACAATGCCATTATACGTCGTTTCCTAAACTTTTTCCAATATATTCCAGTGCTTGTCCATTTAGGGTAATGTAATTAACATGTATTGGCTCTTGGTTTATGTATTATTAAAAATACTTATGAGCAGTATGAGTAATACTTGCACACAAAGAGTTGTTATCCTGTATATAAAATACTTATTCTTGTTATTTACTAAATGTAATCTGTTAATTTTTCAATCAGACTTTTTCAAGGTATGAACACTCTAAAAAAAGGACACGATGAGTAATTCTCATTTCTCATTATGTAACACAAAAATGAGATTTGCTCTCAACTAGGTGTAATTAGCACGGTTTACTTTTTGTATTTAAATGGACATTTAGCTGTTATACGTCATCCTTAAAATTCCTGTTTTGGTGTTACTTAATGAATATGTTGGGACGTGTCCAGAGCAGAATGTATTATTAGATGCCATTGAAACTACCAGTATTCACCAAACAATTTTCCGGAATTGCTTCAGTCAGTTATCGTATTTTGACATACTTCAAAACCTAAGGCGGATCCAGTCCGTGTTTACAGTTGTCATGGCATGTGCAGGTGTTGATTGTGAATTGCGTACAGCTGTTCATGTGCACTTCACAGTTGCCTGTGGGGGAAAAACACAGGCATTATAATTGCATTCATTAAAACAAAATGGTCAAATATATTTACACAGTTTCAGATTGATTTCTCCCATCAGGTTTTTTGGTTTGTTGATGAAAGTGGAAGTCATTATAAGGTAGAGTGATATTCTGGTTTTAGACGTTGGGGAATCAGTAAGACATCTCATTACACTACTCGCTGTGTGGCTTGCTTCAATACATCCATCCATTTTCTTACCGCTTCTTCCAATTCAGGGGGAGCCAGAGCCCGTTCCGGCAAACAACGGGCGCAAGGCTGGGCACACCCTGGACAGGACGCCAGTTCATTGCAGGGCACACACAGACACACATGCTCACAGCTAGGGCCAATTTTCCCATCAGCCAATTAACCCACCATTATGTTTTTGGACTGTAGGAAGAAACCAGAGCACCCAGAGGAAACCCTCGCGAATGTGGGGAGAACATACAAACTCCACACAGACTACACCCCAGGGCCAGAGTTGAACCCAGGGCTCCAGCGCTGCGAGGCTGCAATGCTAACCACTGCCCCACCATGCCACCCAGATTCAATGCATGCACTCAGTATTTAGGAAGGTAACATCAATGAAACTCATGTTTTACAAGTACTGTTAATTATCTCTGCACATTTTATGAAGTTTCTTTAAAGAAATACACCAGAAAAGAGCCTAGAACAGTTATTTCCTTTATGTAACCATTCATAACCAACACCTCAAAAAGTTTCAAAATCATGTTTGTGTGGGCTGCAGTAGTTTCTTGAATTCTTGAATTTCTCTAACTGATTAGATGTATAGATGTACAAGAAACTCAACCAACACAACAGTTAGGGTGGATTTAATCAGATAGTTTAAACTGATATTAAACAAAATCACAAAAAATGTGGACAAAAATAAAAATCAAAGAATCGGGATGTGTTTTCACTTTGAAATGTGACTGCTTTTGACAACGTTGGCAGACGGATCCTACAGATTTTCTGTACAGATCTGTATTGTAATCCTAACACTCTTTTATCTTGTCCTGAGACTCTGTCAGTCTGTCTGAACTAGTGTGTTGAAGTAGAGTATCTCACAGAGGCTGTGTTCAGTCATGTCATGAGCAGCCGGGCAGTTATTATTACTCAAGCACACCTTTTTATGTTACTGTTCTTATTGATTCATATTTAGCTCATTTCAGCACTTTGAACACATTGAAACTAATGAGCTTATTAATGAAATTACTATGGGATTAGTATGTACGTATCTTTGACTAGCTCTGTATGTGACTGTATTCTGTCGATACTTAGATTCCTGTTGTGCTATTATTAGAATATGCTTTTGTATTATCCTGTATCATTTTCTCTTATTTACTTGATGATGACGGGTATAAAAGCAGAAACCGAAACACTTGCTCATCTTAAATTAGAATACTGCTGGTACAGTCCAGTAAAGGCTACATTATCACTGTATTGTCTAATATTAAAAATGGAATTTATCTTAGTTCCACTCGGTTGACCATTTTGTCACATGCAATGCTGACATACTCTCCGTGCAACAGCACTCTCATTTTTAGCAGTACTTAGTCCTTTTCTAGTTTTTGTACAAAATGTGAATGTCAGTATCTTGAAGGTGGAGGCATAGCAAACTTTACTGTGTGTCTTTATAGTTTTTAAATTTGTGTCCATTGATACAGAAGCTCATTGCTGCCATCAAGAAAAAATGTCATGTGTTTCTCATAATTATGTGTAAATGGTTTTGTTATACAAATATAAAAGATACAAATGATCCTTTGAATGCATACATAACCTACTACATCGTGCAGTGACAGCACTGATACTGATACTGTAGCTCAGATGGAACTGTGTGGGTTAGTGTTTGTGAGGGTGTCCAATCCTGCAGAATTTCTGGGGTTTAGTTGAAATTTTACCATTTGTGCGTAATATGAACACAGTCATTATAACCATGATGTATCCTTAAACGAGAAAGAGTCTACCGTGCAATTGATTCCACAGTTTATAACTGAATCTCAGCTAATGATAATGTAGGTATTGTATTACAATTGTGCTCTCATGTGATTACATAAAGTACAGAATAATGTATTATCTCATTATTATGAGATACTGTGCTTCCTCATAATAAAAAGAATTAAAGAACTTTAATTACGAGATTTTTTTTTCTTGATGGCAGCATTTGAAGATATTTAAGTAGTGATATTAGGACTCACCAGGTGTTGATATTTTTAGAGCACTAGACCTAGTTCTGTTTTTTAATAGGTCTAGTGATGTTTCAGTTTTTTGGCTTTTGAGCAGACCATCTGACAGTGAGCCATACTCAGTGTTTTTTGCACACTTTAAACACTTTAAACTTTGTTTAAATACACGTCCTATAACTCGTGATGAAGCTGGAATGGGTGTCATTCCACGTTATTATGGATAATAACTTCTGTAGTTTTTTAGGTGGGTAGCTGCGTCAGCATGCGTAGGCTGCAAAGGAACAAGTAATAGGTTTATTCCATGCTGAAAAGAGAAGAAAGAAAACAACCTTTCAGTCATGGGGCCTGAAGAATAAAATAAAGTAGTTTAGTGAAGTAAAATCCGTAATTTTTTTATCTTCAAATTATTGTGCGTTGTGTTCATCAAGTGTCCAATATACCATTTATTCATTACTACATCTTTATTGTTTGAACAGCATTATCCTTTAAAGAAAAAAAAGGGTTGCAAAAAGGTATTTAGCTCTGCTTCCAGAAGCTTTTGTATCTTCCACAGGTTAACTGTAACTGTACCTATGTCTTCATTTTTATTCTTAGGAATGGATTTTAACATTTCAGTCAAAATGAATTCTGCAGGTGAAATCTGTTGCTTGTTTTGTTCTTCCTGAAAGCTGTGCATTCAAGTATAAATGGGTACTTACGGTGCGATTTAAATGTAAAAATCCTTTTTCTTCATAGTTTTTCATACTAATGTGCACATATACTTGTTCACTGTCTTTTTTAAAATGTCTGTATAGACCACCGCATTGTTTTTGTTCCTGGATTCATCATATCACTTACAGAGACGCAGAGCTCTTCAGTTGCACATGGCAGCAGCCTTTTCTCATCCAATCAGCACATTCATAAGCTGTGATCCTTTGAGAATGTGAACTGTGCAGCATTTCATTGATAAATGACTCCTTGTAATTTTAGTCCCCTCCCAAAAAGAATTTCAGGAATTTTGTTTTTCTGGGAGTCCCAAGCCAGGCAATAAAAAGACCATATGTAGGGTGTAGTTTAAAGATTCATCTCAAGAATGTAGAGGGAATTTGAGCACTGTTATAGTCCCTTAATTCTCTGCAGTTGATAGTAAATGTCTTGAGTCAAATTGTAAATATGTCTAAAATATCAGATTATTTTATGTTGGTATCGGTTAAAGAGTTAATTACTTCTGTCCTTCCATTATTTTTCGTTCTTCATTTCACTTATTGCCTCTGCACTTTTGTGTTTCGGAGCGTGGTGTTTTGAATGAAGTGTCAATATGCATATTCATCTGTTATGACTATTCCAGTCATATCTGTATTCAGAGATTTAAGTCACTTTACTTTTCATTTGCTCTGATTGCCAGAGAGAATATTTCAGAAATTGATTCTTGAATTAAATAATTTTTCATCATGCACTCAGTGTGACTAAATTAGTCTATTATGCCAACTAGTAGGGGAGTGAATCGGTTTTCCTCAAGAACCTCATTTCAGTACTAGTCTTGAAACAAAATATTGACATCCATTTCCAGCATCGACACCAGCCATTACTTCAAGATATCTTTCTAAGATTCAGATAATCAATCTGATGAAGCATTCCCGAATTCTCTCAATTAAGTAATGAAATAGAGAAAAGCTCAAGAACATGCACAGAACTACTGATTTATCCATTCCAACCGGAGTAACCAGAGGAAACCAGCTCTTTATATTTTTCTTTTTCTTTCTTTCAGCCCCATGAGTTTGACGAGTGCCGATTTGATATCAGTGTGAATGACAGTGTGTGGTACCTGCGAGCTCAAGATCCAGAGCACAGGCATCAGTGGATGGATTCCATCGAGCAACACAAGGTAAGCTGCAGTTCTGGAAACTCCATTGACACGTTGCCCGTTGCCAGCTTGACTAGTCATCGGCACTGAACCGTGTGATATGCAGTGAATAACTCTTGTGAAAGCTCGTTTAGGAAATATTCATTTCCCCATTCCAGGTCAAATGTCCACATAAAAAAAAAAAATCTCATTACTTAATTCTCAGTTTCCTCTCATCATATCCTGGTTAAGAAAGACTAGATGTTCAGGAAGCTGAGTATGGGAACAATTGATAGGTATCATTGTGCCTCAAGAACAATTTCAGGTTGCGGTGTGCTGTAAGATATCGAAAAGGCTGTATTGTGTCACTTCCACTTTGGCACTCACAACTTACAAAGCAAGCTAGATGCTTCTTTTGAAATGAATTGTGAAAAATACACATTGAGACCTGTTCATGCAATAGCTCCGCGAAGTTGCCTTCCCCTACAAACGGCACAAGCGACGCTCTTCATTTGGGAAATGCACCTTTCCCTGAGGGTTTTTGTTGCATTATACTCGCAAGTAACATCAAGGACATATTCAAGTCCAGAGAACAATTGTTGTTTTTTATGAATTATAGAACTTGTCATCGTAGAAAGTTATTTCAGAAATTGAAAGAGCAAGAAATGATGTCCTTGTGTCAAAGAATCGCCTAAATAAACCATGAGGTTTGGAGAAGGAGGGTTTGGTACAATACAGTGTCCACATTTAGAAAAAAAATACGGCTGTTAATTTGGGTTTTAACATTAAAAGGTTTTGGAATATTTTAATTGAAATGAGAGTTGGTGCTCTTACAGCTCCAGAACATTTGGTATTGTGAAAAGTGAAACATACAGCCTGACTTTTAAAATAAAAAGAGGTCTTACAGGAAGGACATGTTTTGATTGTAGATAACATAAGAAAGGATACTAACGAGGAGGCCTTTGGGTCCAACTAGCTCCTTGGTAGTTAGTAGCTAATTGATCCATGGGTCTCATCCAGCAGTCTCTTGGCTGTAGTCAGAGTATCGGCTTCAGCAACATGATTAACTACTGTAGCTTTTTCCATACCCCCACAACCCTTTGACTGAAGAACTGCCTCTGTTTCTCAGTTTCTGTGCACTTTCAAAAATTTAGTTTCAGAATAGGGGAAATGTACCCATGAAATTGATTTTATTTTTTACTCCTTGATATTGATTTTTTACTGTAAACTTTCTATGAAAGTTAATTTCAGATTTGTTAATGAGTCTGTCTGAGATACTGATGTGGTGGTATGAATGTTTATTTCTTTTAAGTGAAACAGTTTAATATAACAGAAATATGATTTAACATTAATTCTGCAAAGCAAGCACATTTCATAACTTCTACTGGAATGTGTTACTTTTTATAGTGGGTGATAGTGATCTGAAGTCATTCTTTTGACTCCAACCAGCACTCTGTCCTCCAATCAGCACTCTGTCCTGCAACCTGTAATTTATTTCAGTTTTTGCCTATAAAAAGGTGAATATCATTGAAATTTGAAATTTAAAGTCAGGGTTAAAAATTGTGATGCTATTGCTGCTTGTATTACTTAATTTCTGACTTATTCTCAATAATTACAATATTTTGTAGCTGAAAACAGTAATGTCAATTACAATGGCATTTAAATTATACAAATGTACTAGAGGAAAGCATTAAATAAGTTCATGTATCTGGACTGTGGCACAGTCTTTCCTTGAGTTAGTAGTGACTGTTAACTCAACCTTTCACACCGACCCCCTTTATTCTAAAGCAGTATAGGTATTAAAGAACTTAATATCTTAACAATAATTAACAGGAGCTTTTAAACAAAGCTGCTTGCACCAACAGCACAACCAAAAATGCAGAGAATTTTCAGCTGCATGTCTGTTTTAACATTATACTAAACCTTTACCAGCTGTTGAATATCCAGCTCTTGAAGCCTTTGAAATGTAAAGGAAAATAGTAAAGTCTTTTTTTTAATGTGAAAGACACAAGTGCGGTTTTGTTATTGTAATTAAAATCATATGGGGTCATTCATTTTGATTTTTTTGTGTAGGGTGTCTTCCATGTATATACATACTTTATAATCTAGTATTTGTTTTTTACTTTAACTCACCCTACCTTTTATTCACAAGCATACTCTAATGCTTTATTCATTGCTTACTTAGCATGTAATCTTTCCAGAAGACACTTGATCCGATTGGCATTAGGCACATTAGTCATCACAAAGTAAGTCATCAGTGTTCTGGCAATAACCACTTCCTAGTGGGATTTTACTGTAATGGCATGCTATCAGCAGCCAGTGGGGCACAGAACAACAGCCTGTAAAGTACTAGGTCAGCCCTTAGCTACGGAATGTGGTGGCAGAAACACAAATACTCCAGTAGAACTGGGAACAGAAGCAGCCGCACAGAAATAACTGTCTTTTTCATAATTAGGACAGCCCTTCTTGAGACCTAAGTAGGTTAAGATGACATGGACATATTACAGTGAAAACCATGTGTAATATTACACAATGGTGGGGAAAAAATGGTGTCATGTGGTGCCATTTCCAAAATCTGGTGCTATAAGCATGGCCAAAATGACCCCTTGAAGCCCATCCTACATCCTTTCCTGTTGTCATAAATGTAATTCCAATAAATACTTAAAGAAGCCTTTCCATACTTGCGTGATAGTAATGCAAATTTAAATAACAGATTTGAACTCTGTCCTCCAGATAAATATTAAACCATAGGGATTATTATTAACATACAAGGAAAATGATTCAATATGCTAGCATTGAGGCACAGAGAAAAATGAGTTTTTATTCAAAAGGGATAAGACTTCAACTTATCAGAAAAAAATGCAGAACTTCTGAACATGATACCTTTTGGCCTATTTATAGAATTTCTTTTCAGATACTCTTCTTTCTCTTTCACCGGTATTGTATTGCTACTTGTTTTGTATTTTTTCAAAATGTTTAATTGGTGACATTGGTCCTGAAAAAAAAATGGATTGTTCTGTCTAAATATGTGTTTTTTCTGGTAAATATCCTGTGAAAATGCCCACCCAGGTTAAGAATGGAAAAATAATACGGGACTCACTGGGAGTAAGGATGTTTACTCCTCATCCTTTTGTGCGAGTTAATGTGAGCTGTAGGGAAGTCCTGTAGACCCCTCTTCCTTTGACAGCATTTCCCCTGCTCTTGCTCACATATTCTTTACTGACTCACTAATAATGCCTGTTGCACTCGGAGAATAAATGTACTTTTACTTTTTTAACTTTTCACTATTTTGTGAATGTGCAAGTCTCCATAAGCTGGAAAACAAATAATCTGATCTTAGTCGGGCTTTGAACAGCCATTCTCTAACTGTGCCCTAGATAAAAATAGGTATTTGCTATATTTCGCTTATTTGTTTCAATGTTTATATCATGCAATTTTCTGTTGGTAAAGGTATGTTACTGATTTGCTCATAACTTTTCTACCAGACTGTGTTTTTGTTTGGGTTATATCTAAAATTGCCATTGCTGTGTGCACATGCAGAGCAGTATTGTTAATGGAAAATATTTTAAAAGTAGTGACTTTTGGGAATTCAGAATGTAAGACCATTTGTTAAAACTGGCCCGGCTGGTACATATCATTCTGACAGACACCCACGCACACAGTTATTTCTTGTCCTCATTAGCTTTGATGATCATGTAGCTAAGATGCACTTTTTTCCTGTTAAATGCCTTCAACTGTATTGTATTTCAAATTTTAAGGTCAAAATCTACAACTTGGTTCAAATATGCCATTTTTAATGTCTCCCTCTCAGTAAACCCCTTCAAATGTAAAATGTACTGATCCGTTGAATTTCAGTCCAGGTGTGAAGGTTGCTGCTTTATTTGTTAGATACAAGAAAAGCGCCACACCCTAAGGAAGGCATGCATCTTATTTATATCTCGAGATTGGGCAATCCCTTCCACTGATGTAGAGCAAGAATAGCAGAGATCTACTCTCATTCGCACTTGTACAAGTGCTTGGAAAGAATGAGTCACGCAGCACATTGCATCCATCGCTGTATGAGCATTGAATCATGATCAGCGGAGCCTTCTCAGTGCGTTTCCAGGCCTGTCACGTCCTGGCAACAAGTACTTGATACCTGCAAAGGTTTATTTCAGGAAAAGCAATCTGACCCCTGTGTCAGCACACCATTTTTAATATGACTTTTTGTTCTTAATTTATTTTTTTTTCCTATTAACATTTCCCATTCCTTAAACCATTTACGCTGTGGATTGTCTGGATTTTAGTTCTGTTTGTATATAAATCTGTCTCAGTATTATAGTATTTTCTATCATGGTTTTGTGTAAATTTATAATCCTTCAGGCTTTTCTCAAAGGGATGTGGTCACAGTTGTGAAATTTTGAACTTCATACTTCCGAGGTATGATTTACTTATAGCAAAAGGCTGCACTTGGCAGGCTTTTTTCATATGGTTAAGTTGCAGCATGTGAAAAGCAGTATTTACAGTTTAGTACAAACCCCTAAAACTTTAAACTCACTCCCTCTGCTTGTTGCGAACTCTGAAAACTGCTATTGTACTGAGACGGGTTGCATCTGTGGGTGTCTTGTGAGTTTTCTCACTTCAGGAAATGTCCTTTCCTTTTCAAAAGTGAGTCAACCAACGCCTTCAGCCTTGACCAGATACCAACAGAAGAATTCATTTGAAAGACCTTTTTACAAGTAATGCTGCTAGTGTTGCTTTTAAGTAAGGATTTTTTTTTTTTACAGATCAGGATTAAAGTGTCTTGTTTGAACTGTGAAATGAATGATTGATAAGGGAGAAATGTTTTTTTGGTGCAGAAAATGAATCTGTGTACTTGCTCCATATACATATAGATGAGCAACAAAAAATATGCTTCTTTAAAACCGAGCTGTGAACTTCCACAAAATGACCACTTCCTGTGGTTAGATGATTCACAAAGCATTTGATAGGCCCAGTTTGAACATTAATGAGAAAGTTAAAACCACCCTTTTTTAAAATAGTTTAATCGATGGTGTTGAATGCATTATTCTTCAAAAGAAAATCTGTTGATGTTGTAGGGACCTGCTTGCTTTGGTGATAAAGAGTATATAAAGAAGAATACGGGGTGTGTAGGAAGCATGGCACTGTGTAAGTGCAGGCAGAGGAAAAGGGTGGATAAGGGCCCGAGGGTACTATGGGGCTTTGACCAGCAGTAACCTTTAGCTCAGTGTTGGAGAAAAAAGCCCTCTTTTTTCCCCTTGACGCCTTACTGTGGAAAATAACAATTTGCATTGAAGTTCACACATTGAATGTTTTTTAAAAAACATATTCAATGAACTTGCAGATGAAAGTTAAACTTTTTTCTTTTAATGCAATTGCCATCGCGCTTCCAATTTCCTCTAATCGTGTCGGCACTTGAAAAGGCTATTTACTTCTACCACCTGGGAAATTATAGTGGTAAAATCTGTTAAATGCATTGCATAAAATATTTTATGCTTAAAGAGAAAAGGGACAGCTTTATGCATTTTAAGTTATTCTTATTTTCAGAATGACCTTCAAAGCATTTTGCTCAATTGCACAAATTTCTTAGTTATTTCTGGCCTACAGCCCTAGCCCATTTTCTGATAGTTTAATAGAAAAGGGTTTCGTACACGGGGTAAAGGCTTTCACGGTTTTTCTTTAATTTTAGTCAGAAAACATTGAACAAATAGCAAAATTAACCACAATTTGAGGATATATGAACTCATGTGCATATTTCCACATGAATATGGGAATAAATTATCTAATGTAAGCCTTTAGGGCCCGTTTGAAATGTTTATCTTTAGATTCGGTTGCCTCTTTATACTATATTTAGACGTTTTACATTTCAGTGTTTTTGTGACAGTAACTCACTTAAAATTAAATTTAATGGCGAGTACCGCAAATCTCCATAATCTGCACCGATGGACTCAAGTAAGACACGCAGTGCATTACTACCAATATTTTTTTTCCACAGAATTCCACAGAAAATCATAAATGCACTAGAAACATCAAGACAGCTCCCATTAAAATGAGACTTACAGTAAATGAAGGGCTCCCTCTAGTGGGAGCCGCGTTTAGAGCTTGGAATTTCCATATCGTATTGAAATGCGCAATGCCACAAGTTCATGAAAACTAGGGAAGCATTTCAGAGCAACAGAATCGCCAAGACCCCTATTCAGCTATCTTATTATTAACTACTATATCCAGCTGGGCTATCCTAAATCCTGAACAGCATTGGTTAACGTGCACTGTCAAAATTATGGAGCTCCTTGTTGGATCTTCTCTATCTTAAGCTGAGATATTGTCACTTTCCATTAAGTGGTAAATCCGTAAATGCCAAAATCAGTGTTACTGTGTACAGTAAGCATGATTTCTACAGTGCAAATGTATATGCGTGTACAGCTTAATGCACGAGTCTTAACACCAGGGGCTTATTCAGTTCAGGAGAGACCTTCCTTACAACTTCATTTATGTGCTTCAAAGAGCGATGCAATGGCTGCATTCTGATACTGTAGGTCAGCTTCCTAAAGTGCTCCCTCAGATGAATAGTAGTTATTTCAAATGTAAACTATTTGCTGGTTCTAGCATAAGTGCTTTTGGGTTTTTAGGTGTTTCCTCTTCCCCCTCCCCTGGTCTTTGTTCTTCAGCTAAGTAAACCACATTTATCCACATTTATGGCAGGAATGAGCAGCAGTGAGTGAAGGGCGGGGCCAGTTACATTTTCTGCCCTGGATGTTGGTTAAAATGTTTAAGTGCCTTCCACGCATTGTCGTGACATACAGGTATCCACAGCTGTCAAGGACTGACATTTTACTGTTCTTGTAAGATTCCTTTTAAAACTGAAAGTAGCATGCCACCCTCTCTCTGTATTTCATCCTATTTCACAAATGCTGGTTCGTTGTCAATGAACACTTGGAGCAAGAATGACCATCTTGTGATCCTATGGGTAGTGGAAAGACTATAATAAACACAGTATGTAGGTTTTTGAACAAAAGCAATAGAAAATCTATAATAGTTATATAAAATTATTCTAAGATGTGTAAGATTTAATGTTGAGCAGTGTTGTTTCTTTTAGCCTTAATTAGGATTAAAGATGATTGCACAATGCGGTTTAAAGAAACATTGTTAGGATGGTTCATTATATATGCTAAAAAAGGACTTGGAGAGTCTTGATGGATTTAATCCGATTCTATGTTGCTTTATTTCCTTGGATCAGTCAAGGTAGGAGTTGATCGGGAGTTTTTGAAGTGTTCTCTTTTACATTTACAGTAGTAATTGAAGGTTAACCCGCATGTAGTACTATAAAAATTGCATTGCTCTAAATGTGCAAGGTTTGTAAAACTAGAGTAAGTCTTTAAGTTGGATAGACGTTTCCATTGAGAGGTTTGTGCTTTCTGAAATTATGGCGTTCCATTTGTTTTTGCATGATATTCGTATGCTAAAACATACTCATATTTCTATTTCCACTGTTTACAGATATTTATTTGCATTCAATTTGTTTGTTTTTTTTACTTGCATGAGCCAGATGTCAGTAGGTAGATTTTTAGTATTAGCTCACTCAGAACACGTCTTCTAAAAGATGCGTTCTTTGGAACCTTTGCACATACAGTAGAATCCTGTCCTCGCTTTAGCATGTTGTCCAGTGTCTAATATGATCTGTGTACTTTTAGCAAATAAACTGTCATCACATATTTTGCTGTGAAAATTCATATCCCATACTGCCATGGGAAAGCAACGCCTGAGTTCCTAAAAATTCCTAAAAATTTTAACGTGTAACGGCACAATTTTTTTTATAAGGTTATAAGGTTTATAAACATTGTAATCGTTCAGGACCACACAAGGCCCTTCTAAATACAAATGAATATTGCTCATAGTGTGAAACTGTCACAGAGCGGAGTTCGTTAGTACAGTCATGTGCCCCAGCTGCTGTGTCCTCTACACCAGCATGTGGCGAAAACCACATGGGCCAGTCTCATTTTCCCTTATCTAGCATTTTGAAGTGGCTTTTTGTCTCAAAGCAAATGTATTCTTTAAAAAGAATGCCTAGGTTGAATTGGTCACATACACAAAGTTTTTATTTGCTGCTTTCAAGTTGCTTAGATTATTGCACGTACAAAGCTTCTCTTTTTGTTGGTCACAGTGCGCAGACTGGTGTGTACATTGCGGAGTGTCTGTTGTACTGAAAGTATGGAAGCTTTTCTCCTGAAGTGGGATCATTCACAGGGTTTGTAAATCTTTCAAACACCAAGCAATTACACTCAACAGAGATCAGGACCTATTTAGAAAATAATAACATAATAACATCACTTTATTAACCCTTTACAATTTCTCGCATTAGGTATTATCTTTTCACATACCCCAGCTTGCTCTCCATGAGACACACAGACACACAGAGAGGGAGAGAGCCTGGGGTCAGAGCGCAGGGTCTGCCATTGTACAGCGCCTCTGGAGCAGTTGGGGTTAAGGGCCTTGCTCTGCCGGCTGTGGGATTTGAACCGGCAACCTTCCAGCCACAGGCGCAGATCCTCAGCCACAGAGCCACCGCTCCACCCAAAATAAGATATTACTTACTCCTCTTTTTCTTACTAGCAAGACAGCTGGGCAGTGACTGTGCTTGTAGCAGATTCATAAGCATGCATATTTGAAAGTAATTTCAGTATCATAAGAGGTGGAGTTGCTCTTATGTGAAAAGGATGATGTCATGATATAACATTTGGATGGTATGATAACTGTCAAAAATAATTATATTGTAATTGTTATTGTAATTTTTCTGATATGTGCTTTTTCGATTCACTTCTAAGTATTCAATCAATAGTGCATAGCAGTTGTGTTTCAGGAAATAGTTCACAATTTTATAATGTGTTTGAGCCTATCTAGTACGTCACTTGCTGCAAAAATATCAGTAGGATAACTTTGTCTGCCATGTGTAGTTCTTTATTTGACCACAAGATGGTCTTGCAATGCAGCAAGCGTGTTTTATAGTTCTTAAACAGTTTGCTGACTTCAAAAAATAGATTTTAATTGCAAAACGATAAATACCCAACCTTTGCTTAGGCAGTGACGTGCTTGTAAACTGGATGTATTTCCAAGAGTAGCTGCTGCACAGATGTCTGCATGGGTGTTCCCTTTTATAAATCCTGTTCATTTTTTCCAATACTCAGTGTCCCCAAATGGTCTGTTTTCTCTTTTAGTCTATGGAAATAGATAACTTTCTTTCCTTCTAAAAGTGTTTTGCTTGTGCAGCCTTTACGCAACTTTTTTTCCCCCATTGAACACGTTACAGTTTAAAAGAGCAACAACTTTCTGTTTACCAGACTCCTTGCAGTTTAATCAGCAATGGAATGATTTCAGAACTTTTTAACCACTAACACCAGATAAGAGCCAGTAAAGACAGAACTGTCTACTTTTGTATACAGTTAAAAACCACAAACTTATGGTTTGCCTATACTACAGTATACTGGTAACATTCCTACACTCAAATTTGAATATAATGAAGCTAGACTGCTGATCGCCACATCAGTCTTTTAGCTGCTTCTATCACTGCAGCAGGAGAACTGAAATTCTTTGGGGATATTATCCATTCTACAAGCAAACCTTTCTATGTGGACCCTTAAAGTCCATGCCTGAGGGATTTGAAGAGGCGCAGGTGTAATCTACACTAATCCTACTCATTAATGCAAGTGTTTGTTTTTCAATTGCATCTCAACTGACCTACATAAATAAAATGTGATATAGGTGGACTGCAGTAGGTCGCATATGTATAAACTTGGGCTTGTCTGGAATCAAATAGTCATTTTAGTATAAAACATTAATGATAACCTCTTTACATTACAGGTTAAATTTCTTAACTCAAAGCAGTGTAGTAATGCTGGTGGTTCAGCAAGCCTTTAGCTTTTGAAATACAAGGCCCGTTAAAAGTCTTCCTCTGCACAGAGCTGTCTATCTGCTCATTATAATCTTTACTTCTCATTGAGCTGGATTTATCAACATTGACATTCTTCACATTTCTCATTTTAGACACTGGGGTCCCTTCTCTTTGCCTGGCATGGCCCCTCACTATCTGCTTTGGTTGCATTCTGAGGGCCAGCTATGAGTTTTGAAGTTTTAAAATTGTTTTCCACATCATTCTCTGACATCTTCTGAAATCAGTTTTCTATATTCTATATGTCAGTTTTATATGGTAAATCGCTCTGGCACTACATAGAGATTTTCAAGAACGCTTAGCACTTTTCATAATTTGCAGAGAAGGATGCTATTCATAACACTTTATTGTTATGGGGGTGCAGCCCACACTGTTGAAGCACTCCATAATCCACTGTTGCTGTAGCCCTACCTTACCAAGCTATTCTGTAGCTGTTTAACTGTCAAGTTTGCTTTCCCATTGCAGATTACCTAAATGCATATAAATTAAAAGTGAGATCTATCCGCTTTAATAACTCATCTGATCAATAAATCAACCTCTGATTGTTAGCGTATGTGAAACATACTTGTGGAATTGGACATAAAAGTTCTTTTGCTCATTTTATCCATACAACATTGTCTTCTGTTTTCTGTCTGTGTGTAGATCGTGATGTGCTGTTGGCCTATAGTATTGGGTTAAAGTGATTCATACATTTACAAATAGTTCCAGTTCTTAGATTATCTTTGATAATAATACTGATTATCTGCAGTAATGCAAGCTATGTCATGTAGCATGTTCTGTTTGATTCCATGCGTAGCTTGCCTGTTCAACTAGAGATTTTCAATTGTATATGATCTACAAAAATTTACATTTTCCAGCTATGTAAGTAATGAACATGAATAAAACTTTACAAATATAATTAGACAGTATATGCACCAAGCAGTGATATTTGTTTAGGTTACTTTATACCACTTTTTAATGCCTCCAAGTAAGTTAACACCTCTGTTGTCGTAGTATAATTCTTGCTCAAAATACATTGTGCATTTCTAACTTCCTGGTTCGGATCTCTGTTAAAGTTAAAGGGTTAAGATGAAGCATATTTACTTTGAAATGTGAAAAAAGGATTGTGTATGAAAATGGGTCAGAAAGTTCCTAGCTCAGTGGACACAAACAGTTTCATTTATTGCTTATTCTTTGACAATATTATAATGACACATATCCTCCTAAATAGAGAATGAATGTAGGGCCATTACCAAATTCCCAATTTCTATAAAATCTGTAGGATTGGTGTTTCTTCCTCAGAAGGAATCAAGTTGTCAGTTTCATTTAAAACTTCACCTAGGGTCGATCCAAGATATTCTGTACATAAGCAGCATGGTCAGGATTTGCTGATGACTGTGTGCCACACAAAGCTGCCATTATTATTGTATGTATTATAATTGTATTATATTATTGTGTATAAATCCCATTCTTTAATAGGGCTTTGAAGAAATGAAGTGTTAATGGATTTGCTAAGGATGAAAGCCTGAAGGAATCTACTGAGGTCAGGGCATAATTTGTCTAGCACAGAGGTGCATCAAATGCATTAGAAACATGTGACGAACTACCGTATACTGAAATGTGTGACCCTGTGAACCATTTCATCCATGTTCTATGACATTGTTTCACCTTCATACTTAACCTATTGCAGTAACAACAATATTCGTACAAACATATCCCTAAAAAAATCAAAAAGTGCGTATGAAACCCTGATTATATTTCTAAATGCTAAAATACATTTAGAAAATTAACATCATGAAAAGCCAGGGAAATGCGAGGATGGAGGCTTCTGCTGTTGAGTAGCTGATGAATTATTCATGTGTTTTTTCTGCTGTCGGACAGGATTGGTATTGCAAGATATGCAGTTTTTTGTTACTGGTGCAAGAAACCCATCTGGGGTATATACGGGCTCCGTGTGATGCCGTCCGCTGCGGAGTGAGGGGTGGGGGAGGATTACTGCTAATTTGGTACTTTGAACCTTCTCCGAGCCAGCTCTTTGTCATGGTAGTGCAGCACTGACCCACTTAAACTCGGAGCCTGCAGCTGCGATTGATTGAAGAGAGAGGGATGAGAGGGAGCAGCGTGATCACACAGCAGTCTGCCGGTCCTGGGAATGCAGCATTTCCGAGGCTGGTCCTCACTCCCAGCTTTGTCACCAGCACTGCCTGAGAGACTTAACACCTGCAGCCCACAGTACTGGATTGGGTACTATTTCATTAACAGCTTCCCTTTAAAAGTACTGTAATGGATCCCATGCTGAGATGCAAAGAGGTGGAGAAGGTGTTGCAGTGCAATAACAACGTCAGTTCATGAGTGTCGTAAGGCTGATACACCTTGTGCATGGACTTCGCGAGCTGTGGACAGTACATCTACAGACTCCGCATGGATAATCAGCATATACTTTTCCATAAGGCAGTAATGCGCTTCCTTTTATGTGGCAGAGACTGAGCTGTGCTTCGACTGTGGCTGCTTAATGTTAAAAGCTTCATCTTGGCCAGCTTGGATATGCTTACTTGGCTGATTTATAGTTTCACAGTGAGAAGAGGCTCTCATCCAACATTCACCTTACCTTACCTGGCTCATTCTTGAGAGGGTTGTCTGCAGTGAATGGTTAACGATGTTCCGCACCACAAGTGACAAATGCAGCAGTGATCTGCTCTGCTTTAGCTGTTGGAATGGTAGAATGGTGGGCTTAGCATGCTGCATGCTTCTGTTACAACAGCTGGCTTGATGAGTTAAGAATATTGCGTGTTTTTTTGTGTTTTGTTTTGCAAGAAAAATTACATTCTATATGGCTTCTAAAGACGATGAACGTTGCTATTCTGTGTCTTTTTTTATGGCTTGCCAATCATTACCATCTTTTAAATCTGTGGGGCTCAGCCTTTGTTCTTTTTGTGGTGAATTCAGAATATTTTGCTGCTCTAAAGTCTTATTATTTGAGTGCATTCTTAATCCTAAATTATTTTCGAGAGGAACTCTCAATTACTTTTTCTGCTGTCATGTGCCATTTTTTGCTTTCTAGTATACTGCCTTTTTTTTTTTAGAACAGTTTCTCTGGTACTGCACCTCATTTTAGTTAGGCTTCCTTTTGGAGAGAACTGCAAATATAATTAAAAACAGTCCTTTGTCTGAAGCTCTGAAAATGTCCTAGAAAGCCAAGCACTGCAGCTAGCCTTACTGTACCTGTGTGCTGATCTTTGCCAGGTAAAGGTCTACTTTCATATCATGGTTTTTCAGGTTTCTTTGAAACTTAGAAATTGAATTAGAATCTGTCATGGGTGGGAAGATTACCTTTCTGTTTTGTTTACGATAACTTGCTGCACAATGCTGTGCATCGCGAAATCCTCGATTTATTTCAGGATGCATACTAAGATTTTAGATTATAATTCATAATCTGGTTTAAAAGTTAACGGAGCTAGTTTACATTTTAGGCCATCTTTGTGCATCCAGGAATGGGTTTCACTTTGTATTGTTCGTTTATATGTTTTTTGGGGGGTAACAGTATTTAGTTCTGTTTGCTTGCAAGTAGCCCTTCTAGTCATTATGACATGATGAGGAATTACAGTACAGTATGTCCTAGTCCCCTGTCCTCGACATGCTGAACCAGCGGTATTCCCATAGTGTTCAGATAGATTCACCGGTTCCACCAGACCATTATACCTATGCATCTTCTATTATTTTATTTAGGGATTCTTTGCAAGTACTGCTGAAATCTAACTTGTAAACGGCATTTTTTTTGCAGTCTTTCTGCATAAACTACTATAGCTCAAAATAAAGATAGGATTCATATAGGCTTAGCAGAATTTGTAGTTCAAGTACAGGAAACTAGTTATAGTTAAAATAGAATTTTATTTATGAAAACCTTCCAAGAAACTCCTTACTGCACATGGGTGCAATCGGGTCCTCTGCTGACACCTCTCCAGTTTTTGTTTCAGCTGATGGTTGAAATTGTCTCCTTGATTGATTTAAAATACAGTTGTGCCTATTGATTCCTTAGGTTTAGAAAATCGGTTGGTGTGGGTGGGTGAGCATTATATTGTAGCGCATTCATTATGCAACAGAGTGTAAGTGTCATGTAAATGTATATGAATTTCTCTGTCTGTGTAGTTGAGTAGTCAAATGAACAGATTGTCCCCCAATCAGTGGTTATTTTATAAGGTCTAAATTGTAGTTTGTGTCCATGCATGTACTTTACATCCTTTTAAAAATATTAGGTTTCATAGATCTAAAGTATGATTTATATTTTAGTTTGAACAAAAAAGTACAGTTTTGCATACAGGCAGTTAGGGTTGTTAGTGGATATACATTATCACTGGGTGGAGCCCAGGTTTCAAAAAATTATTTACACATTCTTAATTCCCAAAATTCTTTAATGTTCCCTTCATAACATTGTCACAAGTTGAATTATAGAGAACTTTGGTGATGCGGTTGTGTTATTTCCACTTATCCAAGTATGACATTAAGAGTCAAAATATAATATAATATAATATAATATTTCAGAAAATGTGGTCTTTTCTGATGTCCAGAGGCATGTCCTCCATGCTTGGCAGTCTACAGCCCAACAGTTTGCTGTTTTTGAGTAGTAAACAGTAGACAGTTCAGGAGTACTATTTAATTATTCTTAGTTCAACAAATGATTTTTCCTGCAGATGTTCCAAGATTTTTGAAACTCGATTTTCTAGAAAACCTGCGGCACCCTTGCTCTAGACACTTGACACACCTCACCTGATTCATCACACACTGCAGTGGTCCATCAGACTTCAACACACATATTTTCCTAGGTCCTGTTTGCTTTTACTGATCACTCTTAACAGAATTAAAAAAATTGACCTCTGGCAAGATTGTGTTTACAGTTCTCAGAAGACTGTGGGACTGCCAGCTCCAGTAAGAGACGTATGGTCAGTTCAGATCTTTGTAGGTTATGTAGTTTAAGTTGTGTTCACACCACAAGGGCGGAGCGGTGGCACTGTCGCTAAGGATCTGCACCTGTGGCTGGAAGGTTGCTGGTTCAAATCCCACAGCTGGCAGAGGAATTCTTCTCCGTTGGGCCCCTGAGCAAGGCCCTTAACCCCAACTGCTCCAGGGGCGCCGTATACATGGCTGACCCTGCGCTCTGACCCTAAGCTTCTCTCTCCCCATCTGTGCCTGTGTGTCTCTGAAGAGCAAGCTGGTGTATGTGAAAAGACAAATTCCTAATGCAATAAGTTGTATATGGCCAATAAAGTGATCTTATCTTAAGAATTGATGTATGGCTGTGTTAATGTGTTAGGAAGTTGCCATGCCGAGTAAAGCTAAAACCATCCACTATAGCTAGGAAATCTGCGGAAACTAAGTAGTTAAAAGTTAATGTTGAAATCAACAAGTACAATACTTGTTGTCAAAGAGTTAAAAACACTGAAAGCTGAAGCAGAAATGTAGTAGAGTGTGTAGAAGGGCCGCTGCTTGGAGTTGTTAACTCAGACTCGAAAGAATTGTTGTTTCTATTTACTCAAGAAAATAAGGGGAAAAATGACTTTCACATATTGCTTCTGCACTTCTGCAGAGCTACCCTGTGCAGATGTGAACACTGGCATTTTGTTTGTAAGGAGATTTTTAAAAGCCTGGTGTTCTGCTGAAGAAGCCTGTTGCACTGATACACGGGCCTGCATTAAAACAAAATAATGAAGCTCACTCTTCAGCACCACAGACTAATCCCTGTGGAGTGGTAAAAGGAGTACTAAAGACATTTAACTCTAGTAGGTCATCTCTGTGTATTTATACAGGCACGGATTTGCCTGAAAGCTGTTTCTCTTGTATTTAGTGAGCTTGATCTGTATTCTCTTGTGCTGCAACTAGTGTAGTATTTTAACCTAGCTTTTTGAAAATAAACTTTTTAAAGCAGATTATTTTTAGAGAACCAGTTCATATCATCCAGTTCTGTTGAATTGATTCAAAAGATTTGAGCATTTGATTTCCCGACTCATTTTTACGACTTAGAGAACTGAATCACAGACTGAATCACAGTCTGATTCAGCAAGCGAAACTGGATCATTAAACTGCTGAAATGAGTGAGTCGCTAAAACAAATGATTCCCTCAATGACACGGGGCTGCTAAATCCTACCAGAGTAATTGCTGAAACAGGGCTTAGTCACTTGCAAAACTAATTCATAAATTCCAGGTATATGTTCAATGAATTGTCTTGGCAGTTTTTTTTTTAAATGGTAGGATATGTACTTTGAGGAAAAACTCGGGTCCTAGTGAAAATCTAGTATATAGACTGCGTAGTTAATGACAACGTAGCCTTTTGACTTTGTGCAGGTGTATTTTTTTGGGTTGTTGGATGACGTGGCAAAAAAGAATTGGCTACGTATACTGATGGGTTTGTCACAATTATAGTAATTATAGTAACACAAGTTACCAATGCATATTGCCATTGTACCTCTGTGCCTTATAGTCACTTTGAAGTCTTCCGTATGAAAACATTTCTAAATAAATTCATATTCTCATTGTTTCTGATGAGATGTTAAAGCTTATTATAAAGTGTCATGCTTCTACCTAATAAAATTCTATGACTGTTTATTTGGTATTTTGAAAGAATTTGATATTAGCTCTATGGCTGTTGAATACATGGGATATTAAAGGGTGCAGTCTTTAATAATTGACCTGCCTGGCATAGTTAAACTGTTCAAAGTGCACTGAAACCACAAACATCTTACTGTGATAACGTCTGCCCTCCCAATTTAAAATGCATGGTTTGCTCCTGCCTGCTTCAGAATTGCATTAGTTTGATTTGTCGATTTGAAGTTTTCTAAACTTGAATGTGTTCTTAAAGGTTGTTAATGTTTATCATTAAATGAACAAGTCAGTTTAGTACAGAAGAGGGTTTTGTTTAGGTTTCCTCTTTTGTGTTGTGAATTTTGTATTTAAGCCACTATTACCAGGTGCTTGTAAGACTGGTGTCAGAGCTGTGAGAGTGCATTGTTCTTAGTTACAGTACATGGACAGAAACAATATGTTTGACAGTACAGATGGGTTTTCAACTTCTTTTCTGTCTGGAGGAGTCTTTTTAAATCTCCTGGTTTCGTTGTACCAGAAAATCTAGTGAGGCTGGGTGGAGACAGATTAATTTGCAGTTGGTTATAGTCATCTGCATAAATTGTTACACACCTTGTCAGAACATAATTTCCCTTTTTCTCTTTGTGTGCTTGCTGTGATTTATTTTGTATTACATTGTTTTTGTTTGCAAATGTTAGACAAAAAGATCAAGTTTAAAAATAACATTTCAGAATAAATCAAGCAAAACTGAAAAATCTTAAAAGCCGAACTGAAAGTCATCCAACCTATCTTGGCTTCTGGTGGAGTTCAACAGCAGTGTTACGATGACCAGAATTACAATTTTGAAAACTGGGGGGAAGAGATAAAACAATTTAACATTGGTTTAAGCTTGTTTCCATGCGTTTTATAAAAGACTGCTTTAGCAGCAGCTTAGGAGTGCCAGAAGCAACATGACAAAAGTTGACCAAACTATGTTTGAAAAATGTGTGGGGAAAAAAACACTTCTTTCCCTCTATTGTCCAGAGCACCTGACTGAATTAAAATCCACGGTGTGGTTCATAAATGCGCTTTGTCAAACAGGATGGTGCCACAGTGCGCAGAATGGGGGCTCATTGTGTGTGTGTCCGATTTTCAGGCAGAATCCGGCTATGGCTCAGAGTCCAGTTTGCGCCGGCATGGCTCCATGTTGTCTCTCACATCCGCAGCAAGTGGTTACTCTGCCACTTCCACTTCGTCTTTCAAGGTAGGTTTGAAGTTTTAAACCCCTCTGCTCTACAACTGCAAGATTGTGCCGATTTTTCTTGCTGATGAATTTTGGCGTACAATATCCTGTCCCCAAAGCCGGATTTTTAAAAGAATTTGGTTACACATTCCTGGACCAGCCAAACAAAAGTAAAAATTCAGTATTTATTGATAATTCACGCCATTTCTGTTTACGGGAGGGGGGTTATACTGTTTCGGCAATTTGAAATCTGGTTTATTAAATGTCGTTTGATTATTACTTGAGCTTCTGTTATTTTTTCTAGAAAGGACACAGTTTACGTGAGAAACTTGCTGAGATGGAAACATTCCGGGATATTCTGTGCAGGCAGGTGGACACCCTTCAGAAATACTTTGATGCCTGTGCTGATGCTGTTTCCAAAGACGAACTCCAGAGGGACAAAGGTGTATATCTAACCAAGTGTTGTTTTTGTTTTCTTTTCCAGTTAGATTTCATGGTGTAAAATATATACAACGTTTTGGTGTTTCCACACAACGCATAACTTTGAACAAAAATATCTGTCATATTTTAAAATAGGGATTTAAACAGGGAGCTGTGTCAGCATGCCTCGGCTGCAGAGGAGCAGGTAAAGGTTCATTCCATGCTGAAAGGTAAAGAAAAACCTCTTTCTTTCAGCCTTTACCAGCAAAGTTACCTTTCAGCATGGAATAAACCTTTACATTTAATAATGGAAGCAAAAGTATGATCAAAAGAAAAACAAGGGACATTCAAGTGGACAGACACATTCTTACCATGGGCAGCTAAGACAGAATGAGGCCTTCTTAAAGTGACCGTTAAGGATGTACAGAATGCTGTCAAACAGGTTTGTGTGACATTGTTAAGGATCACACAGCTGAAAAGTGTTAAGGAGCATGTTCCTAGACAAATGGTTTACAGCATTTCTCCTGCCAGTCCTCTCCTATATATAAGTCCTTTGGTATGAAAGGCTCTAGAGAAATATAAAAAAATATTTTTTATTATATATATTTTTAAAAAATCATGTTCCTCTTGACTTTCCCATTATATTTGAGATTGTTTTGGCTTGTTTTTTTTATATTTTAACTAGTATTTCATTGAACCATCTTTCTGCTAATGGATGGATATTTCGTATTGCAAACCAAAGTGTCAGGGAAGCAAGGTCAAAATCAATTTCTGTGCAGACATCCATTTTTCAAGCACTGCTTGGGGAATAGAAAGCTGCACCGTTATTGGTGCCATAGCGAATATTACAGAAAACATCAATTCAAAATCCCTGAACCTCTTGAGGTAGCTGAAAAAAAAAAAATTATGAAATATCGAGTTTTCAGTTTTGAATTTCTGTGATTTTCAGCCTCCTCCTTTGTCCCAGGAATCCACAATTTGGATTTACCATGATCACTTTAATAGATGTAGCATACACTATTTGTTCTTGGTAGTGCTTTTCAGTTCCCAGCACAGATAGTCTACTGATAAACTGAAAGAATCAAGTATTTCTTTTGTTTTTCTTCTCGTAGTTTTTTTTCTTGAGAATCAGCTAGGCTTTTGTTTACCGCAGCTATGCACTACAGTATCCATGCTATGTTCACTTTGCACAGTCCTTATATTTGACTGCTGGTGTAAAGACGTCTGCTGTGTCTGCCACAGAGCCTTCTGACATGACTGACTGTACTTTTTCTTCTTAGTTGTGGAAGATGACGAAGATGACTTTCCTACAACTCGTCCTGATGGGGAATTTCTGCACAACAATAATGGCAGCAAAGAGAAATGTAAGTATTTGAAATCCCAGTTATTATACTGTCATCTTCTCAAGAAGCACATTTTTTTTAATTATGCAATTCTCATTTATTGATGCGTGCAGTTCTGCCAGACATTTGAAATAAAATGTATTCAACTTTAAAAAAGCTAAAAGGGCTCATTAGGAATGCTATAATAAATATTGGCTGTGTTTTTTGTGGGGGTGATAGTTTTTTATTTCTTTAGATAGTGATGTCACAGGTTATGATTTTGAGAGTCATGTCCAAATGCGTCTGTCAATTGTTTTATTAAATTTTCTTTTTTGAAAATGTCAAATACGTGAAACATCTGATATAAATTACATGTGCCTGATATAAATTACATGCCGCTAGGGGAATTTATTCAGCAAACAACTCTACCTTTTACAACGACATCTGTAAAATGGAGAAAGAAAAGTGTACCCTGTGGAATGTGACAAGGGAGAAAAGATGACAAATTGGGTCATAAGATAGAAACTGGCAATGCAATGTGCAGAGTAATTGAAATTAGGTGTTTTAGAACAGGAACAAGGAAAAACTGGATTGATTCTCAGATATCACTGTCAACAGTAGATAGTTCAACATCAGGATTATTGATTGCATTATTTTGTCTTATTTATTTTTTAGTGTGTATTATTTATTGGGACTGCATTAATGAAGACTTTAACATTAATGAATGATTTTTTTAGGATGTTGCCAATCAACCTTCCTGTGTTTCCACAATCACATGGCAAGAGGATCTGATTTGTATGGTAGTGCAGTGTTCTCTTAGATTTTTGGCGGCATATGTCATTCATGGTTAGTCAATTGTCATGCCTTGCTTATGGCAGAGTTTTCCAAGGTATTTAACAGGCTACACTATGGCCAGAATTTGGCTTCACACATGCTAGCTCAAATACTCTGCACAATACACAATTCCTGTCCTGTAACTGTCCCTGTCTCCCTGTGTCATTTAGAGTTGACTGCAGGGTTCTCCTGCTCTCATATAAGACACTGAATGGTCCTGCTGCAGACTATTTTAAGGATTTATTGCATAAATGCCGTCCAGCTCTTTATATGAGATCTGCTGATTCAGATCTTCTTACTGTACTGATGACCAGGCTTCACACAGTGAACAGCAGAGCTTTTTATGTTGTATTATAATTTCTATAGAACTCATTGACCAAATATGTGAAAAACTGTGACTGTTGGCATTTGTAAAACACATATAAAGATCTAACTTTTCACTAAATAATTTAATTTTATTGTTTTTTTATAAATGTGCACTTTGAGATTGTTGAAAGTCAAAGTTATTTCTTTTATTGTTTTTAAATAGCAATCAATGAGTCACATACTGTAAAAAAATACCCATCGTCACTGTCAAGTCGGTAAAAGTTTTCACCTTTTTTGGTACTATACTTGTAGCATTCCTTTTTTGTAATATAAACAACACATTTGCTTATACTGTATTGGGGAAAAAAGTGTGTATCCTTCATTTGGTGAGTCAAGGGTTAATGGCTTAAGTACTGTAATCACCGCTGAAATGTCCAAGAAGCAATTGTTTGTTTTAGTGTAGCAGTGGTAACTAAAGATAATCGTATATCTTCTAACGGAAACCGTTAACACTAGTCAACTCCGGATTTGCTCGTGTTCACTCTTTAACACAGAATCATGTGAGAATGTAGGATTTAAGTCTGATAGATTTTATCACCACCTCCTAAAGTATTTGAAAGGTATTCCTCAAACGTGCATTGAAAGTAATGCTGTAGCATTATTATTTCACAATGAGAAAATCAGTTGATTGCTGTTTTACTTTGAAGTAGAGCTTGTGTTTAAATTAGATTGATGCTCTATTTATCCATTAAATGGTCTATGAAAAGATTAGTGAATAGTGAATGACTGAATTAAGGAGGTGCTTTTTTAATTTTTTTCTAGTATTTCCATGTGTAAATCCCAAAGGAATCAATGGCATTGACTTCAAAGGTGAAGCTATCACATTCAAGGCCACCACTGCTGGGATCTTAGCAACTCTCTCGCACTGTATTGACCTCATGGTGAAGCGTGAGGATAGCTGGCAAAAGAGACTGGACAAGGTAAAGTCACCTTTCCGTTCAGCTTTCCTGTTTTTCTGTCATTTCTTATCTCTGTTTTTTTAAGTATTGTAGTTTATCTGTACCAAACCAATCCATGAAAAAAAGTTCTGAAAACTGAGCACAAAGGACAGCTTTTCCGAGAGAGCAACAAAGAGGGAAAGCTGGGTCAAGAGATCTAGATAAAGTGGAAGCACTCTAAATACTTGTAATTATACTTTATGGAAAAGGATTCAAGCATGGTCAATAGGGCATGGTACCATTTGTCCTTTATCCGAAAATGTCATTGTGGAAAACAGAGCTGATGGGATTCTGTGCTTCTGCCATCTGTATGTAGGACTTACACTAATATCCAACATTCAGAATCACTCTGGGAATGATACGTGTTTGATATGGCAAATCCCTTCAAGAATACTTTGTTTCTTGGGAAGCTTTGTAAAACTCCCCAATTGTTGTTGAATAAAAAAAATGAAAATAGTTCATTCTGCATGGTTTCAGGTTATAAGGAGGGGAAAATACTCAACATTGAGCTATGAGCACTAAAGGGCTTTTTTATTTTGTTAGACTTGGACAATAATTCTTGGTGCTGTTGACAATTGCTCACTCGCTATGAGCAATGCAAGGTGCAATGGTGAATAACCAACACTAAGTTATTCATAACCACATTAGGGTTTAGGGCTTCCGTTGTGTTTTGGAGTAGAAAGTCATGTCACAGGAAGCAGCCAGCTGACCATATAGATCCAAATGTTATCCAGATTATAGAGCTCACAACCTCTTCTAAGCCATCACTCAAGATGATATGATATGAGTCTGATCTGCTCAGTTATCATATTAATGTTAGCATTAGTAAAACTAAATTCTTTAAGATATCCAGTCCGCAGATTTTCATATTAATGAATGAATTGAACTGACAATATGTAAGTGATCAAATCAAGAAAAAAATGTTTTCTGTACAGTGCTACAACTTATAAAAATGCATTTCATAGACTGTATGGTTCTCTAGAAAAATTATCTGACCTATGTTATACAATTGCAGTAGTTTAGTGATTTGTCTGAATACAGCACCTTGCTTCATTTTGTTCAACTCCCCGAGTCATTTTTATTCTCCTTTGGTGATCTGTATATCACAGATGCTTGTTATACATAGCTACTGAGTGTGTTCAAATTAATGTCAAATACAGAGGTTTGAGTGAGACAGAGGACTGTATTGACAGTGGTCGAGGAACCAAGGGAAACAGTACTGAATGAATTATAAATTGAGCACTGCATGGCAGGTGTATTTAGTATTTCTGCACTTGGAAAGCGCATGTATTGCTAACCCTGACATATAGTCAATGGTATGTAGCCATTTCTACTTAATTCTTGAAGATGGTTTTATGTGCTGTGACCCTGAAATATGGATTTTTTACAATTTACTCAGCAAGAAAAGCTTAAGAGTATGTCCAGTTTAAATATATACAAATGTGAAATACTGGTTATGTCTTTAAGCTGATTATACTTCATAAAGGCAGTTGCCCTCTGTGAGGACTAAGAAAACATTTTTATGGGCTTTGGAAATACTAGTTCCTTAGTTTTCATGAATAGGTGGCATTTTTCTTACTCAAACCAAATGGCAGCAGTATTGTTGTCCTGTGACACTGGAGTGTTAAAGATTTCTACTGGCAGATTAAAATCTGTAGTTTCACCTCTTAAATTAAACAAGTATGTTTGCCTAATATTGAATCTTTAATTGAACTAATATGTATGTATGTATTTTTTAAGTTGCTTTTTAAATGCAATAATTCGATCTGGAAAGTGCTGAAAAATTCAATTTTTTTTTAGTTCAGTTAACTGTTCAACTATATAAAGTCTACACTTGAGGGGCTGAAAAGCCCTTTGCAATATTTGATTTCACAATCATGCAGGTTATTACATAATCATATACAGTTGAGTTAAGTTTACAGTTAAGTGACTATCCCAGGTTTTGATTTTACCATGTTTCAGGTTATCTTATCCTTAATGTTGAAAATATTTGATTCACGCTTTTTTAATATTGGGAATCATTTAGGTATAAACTGACTCAGTACCCATGGTTTGCTTTTTTCTTTAATAAAACTTCTCTCACACACGTTTTGGGGGGAAATGGCATGCTCAAGCAGCAGCTTAGAAAAAGTCTACTAAGTAAAGAAGACAAAATTCCCTTTTGACTTATTAAAACAGAACCTATTTGTTTCAATATTGTTAAATGTGTTTGGGGGAAAAAGCACTACAAGGGAGTAGTAACTTCACAAATGATGGAAGTTATAGGTTTTGTTCCGATATGTGTAAGATTGTAGGTTTTCTTACATGAGAAGTTACATGTTATTTGCTAATTGCTGCAATTCAGATAGTTTGACAAAGTTAGGAGTAATTCCAAGCTTTGTAAAGAGCACAGGATCATGTTTAGTCATTATTTTTAGTAGCTGTCCTAGATAGTTACACTTTTAGCTTTTCTTTTCCTTGATTAGGTGAGCTTCTAAGTGTGGAACTATGGCAGCAATTTCAGGTGCTTTTCATGAGGTTGCAAAACCTGTTTCACCATATCTCTGAGCAAACAGTCGAGCCTCAGTATGTATGACAGGAAGTCCCTGCTCCTTGAAACTGCAAAGGAAAAAGTGTGAAGTGTGTGGATCATGGAGAAGTGAAAGCTTGGATTAAGGGCTGATACAGACTTGTTTCCAGTGGCTTAATCGCCATACAAAAAGATGGCTTCCTCGTCTCCAAGCTGGACACCATACCGGCTATCCTTCTGGAAGCCGAAGCAGCACAAGCCAGCAGAAACTATGAAACATGACAACCAGAAGTGGATTCCTTTGCGGGCACGGAGCGAGTTCTTCACTGTATGTTTAAAAATGTCTGCATATCAGGTTGACCTTATGGGGCAAGCTTAATCAGAAATTATTTTAACCCTTTGCTCAAGTGCTCTTTTTCTGTTTTGTGCTTTAAAACATGGTGGAGATTTAAACAAATGTTTAAAAGTCACTCCCTCATGTAAATAATATGAACTAAAACTATGACAGAAGTAAAAGGTTTTATTAAAATTAGTTTTTTTAACTTTTTTTCAGCCATTGCAGATGGTTAGAAATCTTAAATGTAATACATTACAGTTCCTTGTTTACTAGTCTTTGGGATCCTCAGTTACTATATTACAATACTGTTTGGAAGGCTGCCTTAACGATGACTTTCATTTGTAGTCACTGATTCCTGTAACCATAGAAATAAACCTTGTAAGGAAGATTAGCGTTGATGTTGGACAGTTTAGGACCTTAAATGTTTTCTGAGATCCAAGTTTACTTTGAGACAAGTGACAAGAAAAATACATATCACCACTAGTTGGAAAAGTGCTTTGTTTTTTCTTGGTTATTTGTTTCTTGAGCACAGAGTCCTAAAGCGAATTACTACAAGCTAGAGGCAGTCAAAACAACTTCAGTAAAGCAGGAAAGAATTGTAATTGTGCTTCATGATGGTAGGTTTAGTGCAGGTGGTTTTAAGTGACAAGATCTGAAGTATTTGAAAGTTCAGTTTCATTAGTTCTCCTGAAAGACATAAATCTTCAGAACTCCAACATATTGATGACACCCCTACTGAATGTGAATAGCTTTTTTTTCCAAATTAATATACCAGAACTGAAAACGTTATTTGTTTAATTATAGTAATGCGATGCAATTAATGATGATTGGAAATGCAGGATTAGTTGTTTTAATGATTGTTTTTCCCCGTTTCAAGGAAATGGAGAAAAGAAGGAGGGTTGAGGATGCATACAAAACTGCCATGACAGAGCTTAAAAAGAAATCTCACTTTGGTGGCCCTGATTATGAGGTATATTTGTCATTGCACTTTTTTCTGTTACTAAGAAATAGAACTAGAAGTCAAAATAGTATTTTCTGTTCTTCTGTTAATCTTTATTAAATATCAACATCAGGTAATTGAGGCATATATGATGAATAGGCACTGCAGTAAAGGTTGTTTATGCAGTTGTTTGCCAAATGTAGATATTTTGGATAAACTGTGCATGTTTTACATTACCAGTGAACATATTGGCTGAAATAGCTTCCTCTCATGTAAATTTGCAGTATTGCTTTTCTAAATATAGATTTTTTTTTATTTTGGAGGTTATTTTTTTATATGTCCTGTTTGCTTTTATTTTTGTTTTTTATCTAATTAAACAGGAAGGTCCAAACAGCCTTATTAACGAAGAGGAGTTTTTTGATGCCGTTGAAGCTGCCCTTGACAGACAAGACAAAATTGAAGAACAGGTAACTTTCTATAAAAAAAATACCTCTCTTGGCAAGAACTGGTTAGTATTTTTGGCTAATCATTCTGTGGTCTGTAGCTTCCATCACATATCGTGTCTTGAGTGTTGATTCAGTTATACTTTGGGACATCAAAGTGTGAGAAGGAATTGAACCAAAGAAAGAAAAAAGGCACTTAGCTGAAATGATACTAAACTTAATGTCTTTATTTCTGTTAACTCAGGAGTTAATTTCAATTAATGCACTTCACTTGACACCTAAAGAATGCAAAGCATTGGAGACAGCCATGGTACTGGATATCAGCTTACAATCAAAATGTTACACACATTATTACTATAATGGCCATCAAATAGTATTTGTTTTATGAGCATGTGCTATTGGAAGATTTGTCAGGTGACGTACACCATTCGTATTACAAGTATAAACGTGAATACATTTCATATGTTTCCTGCATAAAACATAAGGTTTAATTTGACCTATTTACTCAAGAAATACTCAGAAGTGGAACATTTGGAAACAACAGTAAGAATGGAAAAGCAGTGTAATTGTAAAAGCTGCTTATAAGAAAGTTGCTTGTAGTTGTACTATCGAATACAGAAGGATTATTCCCTTTCTTTTAATTTAGAAGGAAATAGATACTGAAAAAAAATTATATTTCATTGCAGATGGAATATGCAAAGATTAGAGATATTTTTCACATAAAGGGTGCTGAGTAAAACTGGCCTATGAATTTGAACAGGGTTGAAATTTTAGGGCATCAAGGACATGAGATGATACAGACAAAGAATAGGTTTGTTGGCCCCATGTAGACTGTTTTCAGTAGTTAATTAATCCAAGGATCTCATCCAGCCATTTTTTTAAAGCCAGGGTATCTACTTCAACTACTTGACTGGGTAGCTTGTCCTTTCTCCAACAGTCCTTTTCATCCTCCTGATTTTGAATTGTGTTATGTTGTCCATCACATTGAATCACAGTCCTAGGGATTCACTAACAGTCAGAGCTTTGTTTTTTTAAAGTCGTTGTTTTTGTTCTTGCACTGTGTTCAGGTGTAAAATTCCAGTCAGGTGAAGGTCATTGATGTTTTAAAATGTAGTGTCAAAATGTATGATTTAAAATAAGTGATAAAGTGCTGTTTGTGTAAAACAACTGTACTAAAATATGGAAAAATGTTCTTCTGGGTTCATCTCACTTATGCACAAACAGACTGAACACTTTTTACTACCACCATCCCCTCATCATATTGTTCCTTGGTATCCCACGAATTCACATATATCATAATTGTGCCACTGGCTCTCTGTTTAGAAACAGTGTACAGTGGCATGGCAGGATAGTGCTGTTTCCTTACAAATACACATACAAGACCAGGCTTGGGTGCTACAGGATTTACAGGTTCTTTCTGCAGTCATGTACAGTATGCTCGTTTCTTTGACAAGTTTGTGTGGATATGCATACATCATGAAATCCATTTAAAAACGCATTAGGATCTGTTGGTTCCATTGGTTGCGTTATTAATGTCTCTTAGTGTATACAGTCTATACTTCCTGTGGCAGGAGAAGTGGTTAATCTTGACTTTTCCCCCTTTATTTACAGTCCCAGTCTGAGAAGACCAGGATACACCGGCCCACTGCAGTGCCTTCTGATGATGCCTACTCAGCCGTTGGCAAACACAGATTCGGCCAGAAGGTATTTTGTTCCCTTTTGTATTTGCATCTGACTACATTGATTTAAATCCTGGAAACCTTGGAAATCTGTTCTTTTCTAGAATTCCAGTGCCCTCCAAAAGAAATGGGACGACAAAGTAAGAACAGATATTTTTGCTTTACAGTGTTCGCATTTTATTTTTTCATAATTCCATTTTATCTTATTAGTATGGAAATGTTTTTTTGTGTTTCTGCCAGTGACCAAAAGTATTATATTAGAAGTAGTGACTCATTCATTTAGTAAAAAGGTCAGTATTTGGTTGCATATCTCTGCAAGGCGATAACTGCATGATGTCTTCAAATCAGTCCTACCAAACTATTTGTATAATCATTTGAAATGCTGTTCCCTTTGCAGCTGCCACTTTGAGATCTTGCCTGTTCTTGGGGTGTTCTAACTTGATTTTTTTTTTATGGATGCAAAGTGTATTCTCAGATTTAAATCTGGAGATTGATGTGGCCAGTCTAGGAATTTCTACTTTTATTTTTCTCTTGATGATCTCCTTGGCTGCCATGACCTTTGTTGTTTGGAGTCATTGTCATGCAACATGGTGAAGCAGCACCCAAAAAGAATAGAAGTATTGTTTTCTGCCTAAGCAGACAATGTTTCTGCCGACTTCAGAATTCATTCATTATTTCAACATGAATCAAGAAGAATGAGGAAGTTCCAGAGGTGACTATGCATGCTCTGGCCATGGCATTACCACCACTTTTGGGGGGCACTATGTGCATTTTTATTTGTTTATGGTAATGAGTACAGTCTGTAAGAGTAGAGATTAGTTTTTCACCATGTTTGCCAATATTATTTTAAAAATGTATAAGCAGATGCGCAGTCTCCAGTAATGATTCCAGCATTGAGTGGTTGCAGCTTTTCAATGAATATGGCATGAATACAACACAGGAGGTCAATGTGCCTAGTTTTCATGGCTTTGCTTTTTGCTTATGGTTTTCCTCCCAGTCACCTCGGGTGAAAGCTGTTGATTGAATGCTTTGTTGTGCTTTTGTTCTGATTCCTGGGTTTTTTTTCTTTGTCTGTCTTTGTGGTAGCCCTATAGTCGCTCTTCCTCCATGTCTTCCATTGATCTAGTCAGTGCCTCTGATGATGTTCACAGATTCAGCACCCAGGTACTGTATTCAGACAGAGAGGTCTCTGGTATCTTTCTGCATTGTACCATATAGTTATGAGATGAGACCCTCTAACAGCATGCAGTTTGTTTTATCTTCCCTCTAACAAGCAAAAAAGTCTGAGTCTGAGTTGACATTTTCCCTGATGTAATACCACTTTGTAAAAATGTCTTTTCTTTAATTAACCAGCTTCCTTGTTTTCCAGAAGTACTCCTTTTTATTTAACTTGACCTGGAAGAAAAAAAAAAACCTTGAATTTACTAAATTTTGTAATCCAAAGTGGGTGCATGCAAATCAGGGTAATGTCATAGTGAAAATGAAGGCTGTCACTTTTGTAAAGCTTGTACAATAGTCCTAGCCCCTCTTGAACATAAATCTGCCATTTTTATCTGTAAATGTAATTCCAGCATTGCCAGAGAATGGAAGACAACAGCTCCTTGATTTCTCTTTTCCAGTCAAAGGATTAATAACATTTTTGGAGTTTTTTCCCCTGTACCATGGGGATCCCAGCAGTGTACTTGTTAAGTTGATTATGACCCAAAGTACTGGTTCAGTGCTTTTCTTGGAATTTAGGGACCATTATTATTTAGATCACAAGCAGGCACTGTGAAATCAGTGGCTTTGTTCTACACAGAATTGAACTTGAAGATCTTTGAGTCTCATAATTTGTTTAAAACTAACATAGGTTTATCATTACTGGATTTCTTGACATTGTTTATTCCCATAAATCCTACAATAGATGACTTATAATGCTGTGTAAAAATAAATCTCAAAACAAAGTAAATGGGTGTTTCTCTTAACACCAGAATAGAGTTCCAATCATTGCTATTGAACTCTGTGTAAGTTTTTTTTTCAAAATTGTTAAGTTAGTAAATGAGTGGTCAGGTGTCATGTAATTTGAATTTAATGGCACCTTTTTATAAGAAGTTTGAAAAGGAGTGAAAATTGAGGAATCTTGTTTTCTAACTCGCATTGTACTCTTTTGGTTAAATATACTGTAGAACCAGTATTTGACTGTGTTTATAGTTTGATCATATCTTATATTTGTAAGATACCAATTAATTATATGCAGTTGTGACTGCACAAAACATTAGCCAAACAGCTCTTTTGGTTATTTATAGAATTAAAAATGAACCTATTATCTGGTTAACCTTATAAGTCATGAATGTTTAAGTGATCTACAGTTTGTTTTCTGGCCTCCCTTTAAGGAACAGCTGGATGAGATCTCTGAATCAATTACCTACTAACCACCAAAGGAACTAGATGAGCCGAATAGCCTTCTCCCTTTTTTAACTGTTCTTTTGTCTTTATTTTACTGAATGCAAAATAAAGCACAAGTAACGTTATTTCTGCTGGAAGCTATGATGAAGTCACAAATAGATTGCAGAATAGTCCATGTCCAAGAGTTAGCTTTTAAGAATATGTTTCCTGATGAACTTACATAGGATGTAGTTTGTATAAGTAATCAGATAATATAGTAAGTGCTTAATCTTTTATTGTTAAGAGAAGCTGTAGTGATTTAATTAAAGGAAATGAGTTTCATGGTCAGAAAATCAGTTTTTAAAATTTGAGGTTTTGTAAACAGCTGTGAACAGGTATGGCGCAGTGTGCTATGTACTGTATAATCTGCTGTTTTGCTTTTGTCTGCCTTTTTTCTGCAATTTTAATACTGGCTGCGAGATAAAATGGCAAACTGCACAGAAGTAGGTTTCAAACGGGAACCGGATTTCAGACCACCGAATATCACGCCACGTGGAGACAATCAAATGTTGGAAGCGTTTTTCTCATGAGTGACATTATTTGTGTTACAGGTTGAAGACATGGTTCAGAATCACATAACGTACTCCTTGCAGGATGTTGGTGGAGATGCTAACTGGCAGCTGGTGGTGGAAGAAGGAGAAATGAAGGTAAAGGGGACCTGACGTGGGTCTCTAACTAGCCTAATACAGCAGCACACACATTAGCACCTGAATAAGGAGAAGAACAATATTAATAATATTGATAATGAATAGTAGTAATGATAATAAATGCAGATAATAAGAGTAACACTCATAGTATAGATAGATAATACTTTATTAATCCCGTAGGGAGATTGATGAAAAGAAACACCTTCCCATACCGGGAGTCGAACCCAGGCCGCCTGGGTGAAAACCAGGAATCCTAACTGCAAGACCATATGGGAGCGCAATATGCTATAATGTAGTATCTTATAGTGTATATATAGTGTTATAATGTATTCAGAACTCTAGATTTCCCTTTTAATTGAGGGGAGAAATCACAAAACATAATCCATTCTGCTACTTTGTTTTGGATAGAATTTGTATAGGTATAAACAGGAGTGGAGTAGATGCAGTGGGAAATGTATCTCAGGAAATGTATTTTTGTAGTTAATTTTTTTATAATGTAGACAATGATTGAAGGTGTACTTGTGGATAATTATATAGTTGTGGCCACCAATATTGGCACCCGTGCACATTTTTCAAATAATGCAACATTTCTACCAGAAAATTGTTGAAATTAAAAAAATCTTTTGGTATCCACTTATGTATTTCATTGGTTT
Organism: Atractosteus spatula; assembly: GCF_055471065.1. NCBI lineage: Eukaryota > Metazoa > Chordata > Actinopteri > Semionotiformes > Lepisosteidae > Atractosteus > Atractosteus spatula. Next base: position 31,051,108 of record NC_142708.1, on the reverse strand, counting down.
GCAGTGGAACAAAACAAAACCAAAAAAAAGCTGAATAATTTACTAAATCTTAGCTTATTCCACAGGAAATCCTAAAATGGCACGGACAATATTATTGGCACATTCTACAAGTAGTTAGAAATAGATTTCAAGCAGGTGATTCTCCTTTACTTTGGAATTGAACTCATCTGTGGTAAGTTGCCAGGTGCCTGCAATATAAAAATAACTCATTCAACCAGTTTGAATAGGGAAAACGACTCATTCTCCTGTTGTGTGTCACTGTGTGTACCACAATAAGCATGGACAAAAGAGAGAAAGCCAAAGAATTGTCTGAGGAGGTCAGACACAACATTGTAGTCAAGCATGGACAATCTCAAGGCTACAAGTCCATCTCCAGAGACCTTGATGTTCCTATTTCCACCGTACGTACGGTAATGTTATGAAGAAGGTTAAGGCCCATGGCACTGTAGACATCCTCCCTGGAGAAGGCACCCTTCAAATCTGGGAGAACTGGAGCCGTTTGCACAAGACGAGTGGGCTACCGGTGCAGGAAGCTCATCAATGGCTAGAGGAAGCGCCTGATTGCAGTTATTTTGACCAAAGGCTGTGCTACCAAATATTGCGTCTGGGGTGTCAATAATTTTGTCAATGCCATCTCTTTTTATTTTCTGATTTAAAAGGATATTTTAAGTCCTGAATCAAAAACAAAGATTCTGTAACTGTTAACAGTGAAATAAAGGTTTGTGGAGACCAAATACTTTGGTATTTGGAATAAAGGCCTGATGTCGGCAGTGTTTGGGTGGCATGATGCACATTCTACTTCTTAGTAATGGATTTCAGTGTAATCAAAAGAGTAAAACAGCCTTCTCATGATCTACAACTCTGCCTTTTATGTTCAATTTGTTATTGGATTTTAAGATAAGCTACAAGAATATTGGATGATATCACATACAATTACAAACAAATGTTAACAAGCATCATGATATGGCAGACTTGGCAGAAGAGGGAAGGCACAGTCTTCAAGGTCTTTCAAACGTGTCTGGGTCAAACTGCAAGCTCTTATGTTTAAGAAGGGCTGCCAGGCAAATAAAGTTTTGAATTTGAGCCATGTAGTTTTACTACCTTTTATCCCTGTTTAAGACAAAGGCTGTGTGAGTTGTGGCATAAAATTTCAATATCAATCTGAGGGAACATACAAAGGCAGATGTATTTACTCTCAAGTTAGGCCACTTTAATTACAAACAAACCATTACAATAATTTTTAGACCATTCAAACTATTCTTTTGCACATGAACTGGATTCCAGTAGCACATGGGTTGAAGAATCTTAAGAACTTCAAATGTATTTACATGTTATGATGATTTTTAGTCTATATCAGTTTGGAGTTGATTAAGTAGATTCTAAATATAGCCCTTAATGAAAGTGTCATAATTGAAAGCTTAGAGAATTGAGGGTGGGTCAATACTTTTATAAGGCACTGTTTTTTTCCCCCACTTAAATTAGTAAGGGAATCTCAATGGTTCCATATTCTTTTTCAAGAATAAACAATGTGTGAAGTCTCTGCTGCTAACTTGGCATTTCAAGTACACGCTACAATGGCATTTCTCCAAAAGGCTGAGGTCCTTTCAGATTGTTGAGTGAGCAATGAGCCACTAGGTGGCACTCGAGGCTAAATGTTACAAAGTCATGCTCTGTTATCGGTCTCGGAGAATTAGAAACCACATCATTTTCCCAGTATACACTAAATAACGTAATAAAAACAGATGATCCCCGAATATTAAGGAGTTTGCCATTCTAGTAAAAAACTGAGATTGAGGTAGCATGTTAACTTTTATCAATGATGTGTTGCAGGTGTATAGGAGAGAAGTTGAAGAAAATGGAATAGTCCTAGACCCCCTAAAAGCCACACATGCTGTGAAAGGTGTCACTGGGCATGAGGTTTGTCATTATTTTTGGAACGTTGAGGTCCGTAACGACTGGGAAAGTAAGTCCATTTTCTAATATCTATTGCATGTTTAAAGCTTCTGAACATTTTTGTTAAGAGAGAAGCTCTACATAAAGTGTTGTTTTTTTTCTTTTCAGCAACAATTGAAAACTTCAATGTGGTGGAAACGTTATCAGATAATGCCATCATAGTCTACCAGACTCACAAGGTATTCCATAGTGCTGCCTTACTTTAATATGTCGGTACCATGTAAATAGATCAACATATTAATTAATGTTTAGAATGGTTTTAACTGGGTTTTCACAGAAAGAGTTTCAGGCAACCAGAATTCTTAAAGAAACTCTCCCATATACATTAGCAGATCTCCAGGTCTTGCATATTACTGTGCTTGCTCAGGAAGTCAAGGTGTCTAAGCTAACTTGACTTTTTCATGGTTTCAGGCATTAATTTTTATTTTGTTTTGCAGAGAGTGTGGCCTGCCTCACAAAGAGATGTTCTGTACTTGTCTGCAATCAGGAAAATTATAGCGAACAATGAAAATGATCCCGATACATGGATTGTCTGTAATTTCTCTGTAGATCACAATAATGTCCCTGTAAGTACTGAAAATGTAGGAAATTCACACCAAACAGCTATTTTTTACTATTTTAACAAAAAAGCCACTTTTTCATGGCCTGAGATGAAAGTGTTTTATGGTATGAAAAGATGTAATGGTTGTTGCACTTGACTATCCAAGTCTAAAAGGGAAGAAAAACTTCACATGAGTATCACCTAAGAAAGATATACTTGCAGAAACTGAATTTGTTTTTGCTCTGCAGAAGCCTACTTCACAGATTTGCTGTCACAGACATCAGACTTCACATAGAGAACTCATCTGCCATAAAACACCAAGCACATATTGGATCCATAAACACCTTTGTACAGTATTTGTGGTCTTGATAATATGTATCATATACCAGCGCAGAAGGGCAGATGTTTATCACTGATTAGGAACTACTGAAAATTGAACGTCTCCTGTTAGCAAGGTTGCTCATTCTGTTAGGACCAAGGTAGATGGTCGTTTGCATAGGAGTATGCCTTTAAGCTTGGGTCAGTTCATCAGATTCACATCAACTGGACTTATAAGTGAGTGTGGACTCAGTTTTCCCAGACACCTGTTTAATGCATTTTATGCTTTTGTTATTCCTGTTAGCTCACCAATAGGTGTGTCCGTGCCAAAATCAATATAGCCATGATCTGTCAGACACTGGTCAGCCCACCTGAAGGCGACAAGGAGATCAGCAGGGACAACATCCTCTGTAAAATTACTTATGTGGCTAATGGTAAGTGATGCCATTTTATAGTTTTAACGCAATGTAGAATTTGTTTTCAGGGTATTTCTTTTCCAATGAATGAGAGTAAGTTAATAATCACTTATTACTTTTTTATGTAATAATTTAATAATCTCTTATTACTTTTGTGCAGTTAATCCAGGTGGCTGGGCACCTGCCTCAGTCCTCAGAGCAGTGGCAAAGAGGGAGTATCCCAAATTCTTAAAGCGCTTCACATCATACGTCCAAGAAAAGACTTCGGGGAAGCCCATCCTGTTCTGATGTAAGCAGGTGTGTTTCTCTCTCTTGACTATCGCCAAATCACTCCACTGCAAAAGTTTTTTAAAAATATTCTAAAATCAAATCGATTTGTTTTTTGTTACATTCATCTGATTTGGAAGAGTCAGCGGTGAGTTTTCCACTTCTCAGCCCATGGCTACTAAAACTGAGGAGAATGAGGAAATGGCAGGCTGACTCCTCTCATCTGCCCACCTTCGAGCCACCGAACCTTTAACCCGTCGCAGGCTTTACAGCCTTGTACCAGTGGTTCAGCGCTGATTGGAGGAAACTTCCAGCGCTGACAGCACTGCAGACTACAGACAGCCCTGGCCACATAATCCCACCTTTCCCTCCGTGGCACACAGCCGATCATGTGCCATCAATAGGGGAGTCTCAGTCACTGTCATCTAGTGACATTAACCCAGACTCAAACCCGTATTTATAGAGCTCCGTCTGTGTTTAGATGAGCTTCTCCTCTGGTTGAGCCACATGGCAGTCTTAATAATTTAAGCTTTGAGCTGTTAAAAACAGTCACATCCATTGCTCAACAAAATTTACAGGCTACTTCGATCCCTAATGTTTTTTTAACATGAATTCATTTAACACATTCCATTCCTGTATTTAAGCATTTCATTTATGTTTTTTTTTTCCAGTTGTTGAGCAAGAATTCCTCACAATGTCCTTTTCTACGGATTGTACTGGATGTAGTTTGCACTCATATCCATCATTATTATTTTTGTAATAAAAAACAAACTTGCATCCAGAGAGCAATGAATACATTAAATTAAGATCTATGGAAGATCCAGTGATTACTTATTAACTTTTAATAGCGGGTATGTCATTAAGTAAAAACTGAAAAGGCTGACTTGTTTGTTGTTGGTTTGCTACAGAAAATAACATCTTGTAGTCTGCGTTTAATAGCACATCAGAGTGGCTTGGAATAGGTTTAATTCTTGAAAAAATTAACTAACACCTCACACTAATGTTTTTTTCCATGTTTTTTTGGATTTGTATAGGTTTAATTCAGTGGTATTACAATCTTACTAAAACTGTACCTGTAAGATCTTTGAACCTCAAGGACAAAGTGATGAAAGAAACCTATATCTCGTGTCTTTCAGTGATTTGCCTCCTCTCACTGCCAAGTCCCACAGCGTGCTTTTCTCCTGGTGATTTAGACAAGGCTGTGTAGACATTCCAGATCTGGAGGAGCTGGACACAGCAGAAGCAGGCGGTGGCACTTTCTGTCTCTAGACTGTTCAGAGGCTGTGACCTGCGGTGCCCAAGTGTGGGAAACAAAGCAGCTTTGGTCAGAATATCCAACACTATCTGTACTCTGCAAGCTCCTCTTACTGCATCAGTGTGTAATAAGTACATCTTTACAGCTGTCATTTATGTTGCTGTAGTGGAGACAGTTCAAAATGAAATCTTGATTTTTACAAACTGTGGTTCAATGGCTTTAATAACTCACATGTTACAGTAGACCTGCAATAATATCCAAAAAGATAAATATTGCAAAAAATACATATTAAAAGAGATTTATATGGTCATTTTGGAGGTCTAAAGTAAATTGTTTCTATTTTGGTCTGGCTTTTGTAAATGTCCAGTTTTTTTGTTTTTGTTTTGCTATGTATAATCACTGATCTCATGGCTTACTTTCATGCTGCTAATTTTTCTAAAAATAGCTCGCCTTTTCTTAAAGAATCGTCTCGTTTGTAATACTTGTTGAGGGCTGTTATTGATCTATGACTTGGCCTTTTCTTCCCTCTCTCTCTTGTGAAGACCAGCAATGTGTCTGATGGAGAAAGAGTTTGAAAAGCTTTATTTTTTTTCAGAAATCTCTATATTTCTACCGTGATTTTAGTTGTACACGTTATACAAATGTGATGTGATGAAAAAAGGCATAAAAATCTAAAAAAAAAAACTGGCAATATGGAATACATAACTTATCTCCTGATGCTGGTGGAGCAGATCTATCTTGATTGCAGGAGAAGCATTGAACGGGAAGCTGGAGAGCAGAGTGTACGAGTTTTCAAGTCAAGCAATAATTAGTTTGGCCTTGAGAAAAGCATCACGTCATGATCTAATTGAAAGCGCATTATTAAATCTGATCTGTGTTACAAATTCACAAAGGATTGGATCTTTGCAATCCAAGGTTACAAACTTGAATGCCCCCTTTCAACACACACTTTGTATACCACTGCATCTTAAGAATTATTAATCTGGAATGTACAGAATTAAGAGAAATTTTACCAATTCCCCAGTTTTGCTGTGTTGGCATATGCATGTTGAGCATACACTTTTTACATATCTTTTTATCAAACATTTCATGTTTATAGAAATCTGTACCTGGACAGTAATTGATTTAGTGTTCTAAATCAGTTCTTTAGAAAGCAAGAAATTCTTGGGTCCATGCTCCAGTAAAATCACTAGAGAAGTGCCTCTGTCTTCATCTTAGTAGGATGTATGATTTGCTGCTGAATTCTATATGTCCAACAGACAAACCTTTTAAGAGCAAAGCCTTTTTAGCATGTTTCTTTTTGCAAAGATTGGTTTATATTACAGTGTAAGGGGAAAAACATTTCACTTGATTTATTACCTCAAGATTAATTTTTATCTAATATTGTAAATTTGCGATCAGCAGGGACAATGTCACTATAGTGTATTCTTCCTGTGTTGGGAGCTTTTCACAAATTAGTTTTTATGTCCAAATGATTCCTAGTGTGAAGTATATTGGTAAACCTTTCACTAATCGGGCAAGAGAAGTGTTATGCAATAAATCAGTTGCATAGGATACATTGAACAATGAGATGGTGTGTGGGGAGTTCACAAGAAGTGTGTATATCTTGATAGCGTTATCATCAGTTGCATTTGCATAAAATGCGATGTAATTAAGAAATATTCTGTAAATAAAAAGATTACACTAAATGAGCAGTCTGGGATGAATATACCGTGCATTCAACGCATGATTAATATTGATCTGTCTTCAAGGAAGGATATTCTCAAATATCCTGATTGAGCAGTACTGTTGCCCAGACCACTCTTCTCTTGCCTTTGGATTTCTGACATGAAAATATGTTTAAAGTACTTTTGGGAGTGTATAGACTAGTTGTGTTTTATAGAAGCTTTATTATCTTGGTTATATTCTATACAAAGAAATGCCAGTCCTTATGTCACAATGGTATTGATCTGTACAAAAAAATGAATTGAATCAACTTGTATGATAGCAAAAAAAAAAGTTGAGCTCTCTTCCATGTTATATCTAATTGAATACAGTATTTAAAATTGAAGGGTATTAAAAATAATAGACTGATATTTTGTATGGCGTCTTCTTGAATAGCACCTCTACATAATGATGACATGCTGTTTTACCGAATTGCAGATGCTTAATTCACAGTGTAAGGAGTGTAACCATAACCTGATATACTGCAGTTTTATGTGAGCTGATCTCTCTTAACATCAGGGAGAAACTTTGGGTGCAAATCAAAATTAACTGGGTTTCAGAAACGATTCTAACCAATGTTACCGGATGGTGATGGATAGTACAGATGCACACTCTCATCTACCTATAGTTGCAAAGCAAGCAGTTACAATGAAGAGGGCTTTATTGCAGCTAGTGGGTTTTTTTTTTGTTCAGATGAGACCTCTGAGATTTAACCAGTAGTTGGCTTCTTTGCTGGTGAGATGTGATGAAGTGAGAGCTGATTGGCTATCGCTGCTCTGGTGAGTGTAGCTCATGGTGACGTTGCTTCAGGAGGGATTGTCAAAGATGGCCAACTGCATCTTGAGCTCCAAAAAGTGGTTTAGCTTACTGAATGTCATTCTCTTGAATGATGGGGGCTTTTTTTCTGTTCTTCACGGTTCATAGTATAACCCAGCATACCAACAGATATCCTAAATAGTATTTTTCTAAAAACAGTGCAGCTGTCTGCTCCGTATATGAATAAAAATAGGCTTTTCATAAAATTTTACATTTTGCTGTGAAACAAATCCCTTAAGATATAAGGACTTAAGGTCCTTTACATATTTAATTAAAATAAAGGAAGGAAACATTTACAGCAGACCATGTTAAAATCTGAAAAGCTATAGCCAGTCTTTGCTTTGCTAATAGTTTAGAGAAGCAAGCTTTGTTAATTTTTAACTGAGGCACATCTATTTATGAGAAAATAAAACTGAAAGAGAAATTTGCATATGAATTCATTTTAAAACACATTGTATACCCCATGGTAGCTCTTGTGTTCCATTTGCATAATTTATTCCATTTGCTTAATAATAGTTGGAGACACATTCTGGATTTAGTGATTTTAAACAGTGTAATAAAGTATTCCCAGTCAGCTCACCTTATGAAAATGCATACAGATGCAAAGCTGGTTGATCTGCTGGTCTACTTGCACAAATATTTTTGATGCTCTTCATTGCAAAATTGTAGAAACTTCACTGCAAATGGCAGAGAACCCTTATTCTCAGAAGTTGAATCTCCTCTTTATTGTGCATGAAATGGATCCCTATAATTCCAAGCTGACATTTTTTTCTAAAAATAGGCTTAATTTGCATTTCAAGAAAAAAAGGCATGGGCTTTGTAAAAAGTTAAGAAAACTGAGTGTAAGGAGAGGAAAGCTTGGTGATGTTACTTCTGTTAATATATGTACATGTGTATATACATACAAAATTAATTTAAAATAACCTCATTATTATATAATGAGGACTATAATCACCATGTCAATGTAGTGGTTAGTTTTTAATTCATAGGTAAAGTAGCAAATAGCTCATGGATTTTGTGATGTTTGTTTACTACACTGGGAAAAGACAGCCATTTCATGGATTACTTTATATGTAATTCATAGAGCATCTAATACATTCATATTGTAAAAAGTTTCCAAATAAAAGTAAACATTTCTTAATTTGCATTATTTACATTTCTAAATGCGGAGGAAAGGAAATGATCAAGTAATATAAATACAAGTTGTTGTTTTTTTAAATATGCCCTTAACAAATACTAAATGACAGTTGCACTGTGATTTGCCAGTTGAATCTCTGTGAACAATATGGTTAAAGTGCTCACTCAAATTTAAGGAAATCAGAGGAAACAAAATTTGTTTTTTAAGGAAACAAAATTCTGACTTTAAAATTTGTTAAATACAGCTAGTGAATTGGTTACATGTGTGACTGAATTCCAGACTCTGGTGAGATCAACCATGCTCACACAATTGTTTAATATAAATGATTGTTTGTTACTAGTTTACTGAATTCAGACAAAGGTCAAACAAATCTGCATTTTCTGTGGGAGCTGGGGCTGTTTTACCAGGGAACCCTAAAACTTGCTTTCTGTGAGGGGATGATAGACCAATGCTGTTCGATAGGAACAAAATGCATGAGTTGTCTAGTCAAAGATAGAAGTAAACACATTTTTTTAACTATTTTATTTCAGCTGTGAAAATTATCCCATTAAATACAATGCAGAAATTATATATTATTTATTGCAGAAATGTTTACAAAATATACATGATGTGAATATAAAACTATGAAATAGACTGTGAGAACATATTTAGTGATGTCATTTTTCCCCCACACGACCTGCACAAGTCCAGCTGCAGCCATTATGACGTGTCATTTATAAACAGTATGTGCAAATAGTAACAACTTTCCCAACTGCTGCTACTATGAAGCATTTGGTAGCATTGATGAAGATGTTACTTGCAACAATTGAGAACTCAATGTGGTCTTTCCAGTGACTTGACCGTTGTAGCTGAAGACTGCAAAACAGCTTTTAAGGTGCACACATCAAAAGCAAAGCCTATTAAGTACCTTTTTGTAATTTTCAACAGCAGTAAAACAGGTATGAGGCTGTACAAAGAAGAAAACTGCAAGTTGCAAGTAGTGGCAGGATACAATACCGTGTAACGTTATTTTAGCACCTTGTTTAAGTATTTGTGCTTAAATGCATCAGCTTTCCATTGAAAAAATATCCCTTACAATTAGATCTGAATGCATTACTTAAACTGTTTATCAAGGTAATAAAAAAATACATTCATTTTGAATGTAAGGTCAGAAAACTGATACACTCAACTGAAAATGTAATTACAGTTGCTACCAGTATGTGCATTGCATTTCGCAGATATAAACAGAATCTTGGCAAATTTTGATTTATTCAGAGCATTAACAAACTGATAATTCCCCTTTCTGTATTTTTACAGAACACTACAGGACATGTGACAGGAAAGACTTGTGCATTGATGATAACTTACTTCAAAATGAGCCAACAATAAAATAACAAAAACATCCCTTTGCACACAAGTTTCATCCTTGCTAGTAATATAGTAGTGAATATCCCTCAGCTTTAGTTATCAATAATATCAATTTTAAAGCACGTTGCACTGCATCACTAATACAGTCCCCGTGCCTAGAGATATACAGTACAGTAGCATACTGAGCCCTAGTTCACTGGTCAGCAGTTATCTTACATCACACAGCAATATGACTGCCTGCTCAGCTCCACAATACAGCAGCAAAGAAGTCAGCAACATAGGAGGTATGTCACTTCAAACTGGATCATAAAAATAACAAAATAATAGATGTAATTTTTATATTCCACAGTTTAGACCTTGTTCACACCACACAAATTTTTGACAATCACATTTAAAAAAAAAAATCCATCTTCAAACACATTGATCACGTTTTGGTAGTCCAGGGGGTATTTTTAAGACTGTTGATGTTTGCTAAAAACATTTACAGATTACAAAAGTTCCCCAAAGACTGAGAAAGCCACAAAGTCGAACACTGTCTTGCTGGAATCAAAAGGGCAGCTGGCGAGGATTTCGGGTTTTGTATTTACAATCCTTACAGCCCATGAGAGGAGCAGGGGGATGTTGGTGCAGCTTAGGTGAGCCGACAAGAAGGCTTCTGCTGCTCATCCCACCCAGCTCTCTCGGCTCAGTCGTATCCGTTCCACTCGCTGGGACCCGTCCTTCTTCAGGCTGCCTTCTTGGTGCACGCTCCTGGAGTTTCCTGCAAGTTGAGCTTTGACCTGTGCGAGAGAACTGAACGGTGAAACCCTTTTCTACTCTGCAACACCTGTACTCTAACTTTTGTTTCATTCTGAAGTTCCGCTGTTGTTTCAGCACTTACAGAATTACTATAAGAAAATGACACAGGATTTGGATGCAAGCACAGGGCATGCACAGTTTCGGCGACTTCAGATTTTTCAGAATCTACAGCAAATGCAGCCTTTACCTTTGCAGAACTTTACTGGATATCTTACCTTTTCCGTGTAACTATTTTTACTTTGATTTTAAGAAAGATTTGGCCCAGGAACTTTTTTTTTTAAACTCAATATTTTCACACAGGTTTATCACAGCCTTCATGTAAACTCATCTACGCCCTGGCCTGCAAGACAGACCTGTCCGGCACTGCTGCTTGAAGACCCCGCTCCAGGCAACTCTCACCTGTTGTGAGTCATGTGACTCTTGACGAGGTGGCCTGCCGCCAGCGCTGCCATGAGAGACAGCTCTCCGGCCAGCACTGTGGCACACACCACCCTCGCCAGCTGCCGCGCATTCTCGCCAGGACTGATGAGACTAGCTCCTTGTACCCCCAACATCTGCAACACAAATGGATTCAATCAAACAGAAGGCAATCTTTAGATATAAATCCATTTTTACATTGCCCACAGGATTAATTGTACTGTATGCTTATCCATCCAGTACGGCAAACAACAGGCACAAGACAGGAGCCACCCTGGATTGGACACCAGTCCATCTCGGGGCACACACAGACGCCAACATGCGCACACTCACACCAGGGCCTTATCCCAGAAGCCAATTTACCAACCAGCATTTCTTTGTACTGTGGATGGAAACCCATGAGTACATGGGGAGAACATCCAAACTCCACACAGACAGCACACCACTAAAATTAGCCCAGGGCTCCACTGCTGCAAGGCAGCAATGCTAACCACTGCACCACTGTATAAACCACTATTTAGATATATAAAGGAAAGACAGCAGTTCAACCAGCACTAGTACAGTCATGATTCTTCACCTCCAGACAGGCCTGTTGCGGGGCTAAGTTTGTGCCCCCACCAACTGTTCCAATCTCAATAGATGGCATCGTGCAGCTGATGTAGAGATCTTCATTGGTTGGACCCGCTGTCTCCATGAGAGTAATGCAGTTTGAACTTCCAACATTCTGTGCAGGATCCTTTAGGAAACAAAAATGTGTTCTATTATTATCCAAACACTACCGCATAAAAGCGTCAGTCGTATTTGTACTATTGCTGTGACCAGCAGTCCAGTTACAGGAGGGTCATGGCTCAGTAAACAAGGCGTGGAATGTTGCCTTCCATAAATTAACTTAAAAATATCCATATATTTACTATCAAAAGCAGGATACATTTCCCCTGCATTAGCAGATGGTGTTTCTAACACACACAAATTAAACTTTGCCTGACTGACCTGCCCACAGGCGATGTAAATGGCCGTTACAATATTAGCAGCATGTGCATTGAAGCCACCAATGCTCCCAGCCATTGCTGAGCCAACCAGATTCTTGTTAATGTTGACATCGACCAGAGCTTCAGCGGAGGTCTTCAAAACCTTAAAACAATCAAACAAACAATTTGTTAACTCCATTTCTCAAACTAAGACTGCACAATGAGAGGAGATGAGATTATGCAGTGAGAGACTAATTCATACAACAGCCATGATGAATTAAGAATAGCAGGTTTGTCAGCTATGGTGACAAACTTAATGCTTCTCTCACAGAACCTTCTGCAATCATTCTGTCAAGCAAGAGGAACTGCTTAAATTTACCATTTGTGGAAAAAAAACAACTGATTTCATCACACTAACTAAAATAATCTAATTTTGCCCAACAGTGAAAAAGACTTACTTCTCTGACCACTTTGGCAGAAATGGTTGCTTCACAGACTACTGCTTTTCCTCTTCCCTCTATCCAGTTGATAGCTGCAGGTTTTTTGTCAGTGCAGTAGTTTCCACTCACTGCCAAGACTTGCAGATCGGGAAACTCCTCCTGTAGTCTGGCCAGAGCCAGCTCTGTGCCCTGAGAAAGATTATGCATACCATCAGAATCCTCAAAATCCCTTGGTGTGGATTGCTGCATTTCATTTAAAGAGCATCCTAGGTCTAAGAGGTATTCAATTTAATATTTGGAATTCTAGCGCACTGTTTTTTTAAGACCCCACTTTAAAGAGGTAACAACTACAGCAGAAGCCTTTCTGTCCCCCTGGCTACCTTTGAGATCATGTTCATCCCCATGGCATCTCCAGTTTTGGACTGGAAGCGAATGTACAGGTTTCGACCTGCGAGGCCAATCGACAACTTCTCCAGACGTGCAAACCTGCAAGAAAACGAACACCAATCACTTCCTTCATCGCGTGATCAAGGCTGGAGTCTCTGGCAGGCCACACAGGCTTGGCAGTTGCCTAGACTGATCGGTACTTGAGTTTCCGCTACAGAGTTTCACTGACCTGCTGCTGCTGTCAAAAGCCTCCTTAATGTACTTGAAGCCCTCGGGAGTCTCCAGCCAGGCCTTGACCTCTGCTGCCTGGCAGGCCGAGGGCAGCCTCACCACAGGGCCGCGGGTCATGCCATCCGACAGGATTCGACTACGGGCTCCTCCTCCCAGCTGTGGGCGAGATGCAGGTGTTACACGATTGCACCCCACTGCACTTTAATTCCACTTCCAATCTGTTCTTCCTAAATTGGCCTGTTTCTTATTCAAGAATGTTGCCATCTTAATTAAACTCAGAATCGAGTCCTGTTTTTCCCCATTAGTGTTTGGTTCAAATATACAGTATACGCTACCCTTCCCCTCCCAGTTAGGCAGCAACAAACTGAATGAAAACTAATTTCTGTATTCACTTTTTTCTGCGAAAGCTATTTTGTTCTGCAAGAAGCTACACATGTCTGCATTTATTATTTCTAATTTAATAATATTTAAGATTGTATTTTTAATGTCTAAACAGGATGGTAATTGTTAGACCCCTTCTCTATATAGTTAAGTGACAGCAAAGCAATAATGGTAAAGTCAAATATGTCTTAATGCCTAACGAGAGGTTTACGTGTTAAAATTGCCGGTGGTCATTAGGGTTTAAAAATCATCACAGGACACAAAGGAAATGCTGTAGTCCCGATAAAGATGAACGCTGACTCACTGCAATCGCTCTGCACCCACGGTTTGTACTGGCCACCAGACAACCCTCTGTTGTTGCCATAGGAACCTGAAACTGCTTTCCATCCAAATGCAGAGGCCCTGCAACTCCTACTGGGACAGGCATGAATCCAATCACATTTTCACAGCAGGTTCCCATCACCTTAAAAACAAGACACCAACATTTAAAGCTCTTTCAGTAGAAAGCCCTGTAATAAGGCTATCAAAGTTTAAACAGTAACTGGTACCCAGGTCAATAACTATCATTTATTAATACCAATTAGTTTGCTTTATCTCCCCCAGATTCACGTTTGGAATGTGTAAGTTAAAATTCTATGAAGCTGTTCAAAAACATTTTTGCTGTATTTTTATTAAGATAACTTACTGAACAGTAAGGATTCTACCATGGTGAAATGAAATGGAAAGGTGGAGCTAAAGTTCTAGTTCTGTTCCTTATTTACAAATAATGATAAGAAGGCAAAATAAAACAGGGCAGAAAACAAGATACACCTTGCACAGACATAGCCTTCAACTGTTAAAAGTTGGACTTTCATTGAAATTAACATTCAAAATTGACATATAATTTATGTCTATTTTACGAAAGGCATACATAAGAAATTAAAGGTATTTTAACAACAGTATGATCGTATGGAAACTGATGGTAGTGCATCAGAAATTGCGATGACTAATCTCATCTAATTCACAGCTTACACATTTACCTGAGAATAATCATAGTCCCTGTAAGGAAGGTTCTTTAGTGCAGTTGGCTTTGAGAGTTTGGTTGCCAACATCTGCCTGCGTATAGCTACACCGCGCTCTGGAGTTTCCATCATGTTTTCCAGCTTGTATGAAGGGATATGTTTTGCGTTGACCAGAGAAATCACCTCCGCATCGCTCAAGAATCTGGCGCCCTTCTGTGACAAAATAAGAGATAACAAAGAGATAATGAATTATGCAGGCAATCAATGGAAGATAAAACATTCCACCAGTCTCCAATCCATCACGGCTTAATGTACAAAAGCATACCACCTCTCTTTGAATTCTACATTTTAAATGATTCTTGAAAGGTCTGAACAGTTAGTACCTGATCTATTAACAGGGAGTCCAGTTCCCTGTATTGTGCCTAATTAATCCTAATAAAAGCTCACAAATTAACTCTGTAGCAAATTATTTGTAGCTTAAAAGGAAAAAATGATGTACTAAATGATTCTAATAGGCATTTCCAATAAACATAAACAATCATTAATCATAGCTGAATGAGTAAAGTTTGCATTTACATAATTCTAGACTCTTGATTGCCATCACTTTAAGGACTTGTTTGTTTTGATTTGTTTGTTAAACTGATAGAGTGAAGAAACACACCTCTGGGTTCTTCATTACAGAGAGACACTCCTCAACTGAGCGTGGCTCCGGGTATAACTCCGCTACTGAAACCAAAGGTGTCTCCTCAGACGACGCCTCTGGAACGCCATCTCCCAACACAAATTTGGTCTTTGGGCCATTCTGAACAGGCAGTGGCCGGATTACTTCAGCTGTTTAAGATAAAGGCAAAGATGCGTGATAAGCTAGACTGTAAGCTATGATGTGGTAAATACAAGATAAAATGCAAGTTGATTAAATAAACTTGGCCAACCTGTCTCCTCCTTGGTCACATGAATGGGCTGTGCTGCAGTCTTCTGAGGGGAACTGGGTATCACAGAGTCTCTCCTACAGCACACGTCATTCGCTCTCTTTTGTGCTAGAGAGGGGGCTGTGATAGGGTTCTTCAAAGACAGCGTGGACTCGGTCTCGGTCTGCTCAAAGAAGATGTACTTGACGGCTAGCAGCAGGGCCAGCCCCAGAGTTATAACCTGTTCAATGTCCATGCTGATCATCCTGGGAAGCAAACATAAAAAAAGGGATAAGCACCTGAACGCAAACCTCAGTTAGAATAGCATACACAGTAAAACAAACTCAAAATTACCAGATGTATCCATATTTGGTAAAAATGGAGAATTAGGGATGTCAGGGATAAAACTGAAGAGACAGTCTTACTCACTAGGATGCTCAAATTTAAACTAGTAGAGATGAGAATGGGGAAAAGACCTGGAGAGGTAGAACTGCCACAGCGGCCTCTCGGGTTCGATCCTCTTGGGCATGTTTTCGTCAAGCCCTGGGCCCACCCGGGGGGTCTCTGCCGTGGAGTTCTGGGAGGAAGGTTCGGCAATCCAGCGACTGTGAGCGTGGACCAGAACCAGGCCGAGAGACTGCAGGAAGAGAAGAGGTAAAGAGAATCAGATCATTACAAGCATTCTGACTGAGAAAAAAACTGCAGATTATGCAGCTTTAAAGGTACATATAAGAGCTTTCAATCAGTGGTAATAAACAGTAACCACAATCTGCCAGGTGTGGATTTACAATTTTCTTTAAAAGTACCTCAACTCTCAAACCCTTCCATAGGCACACATTAATATTTGCTGTCTTACAGGGTAGATATGCCTTATAGTCTACTAAATGCATACTAATTTTTCTTTATTACTTCACTATTCCAATGCAAGAACTAAATCTTTCACCTGTGAGGCAAACGAGTGTTTTATTTTCTTATTTTAAAACTGTATGTAATTCTGCTGTGTGAAGACACCTCTTAAATGCAGGAAAACTCTCAAATATAAACAGGGATATTCTGCAGACAGATCTATTTCTTAACGCAGGGTTTATGGAGAATGCCCTGCCAGCCCTGAATGTACAGCCCATTATTGCACAAGGAGCTCAACGGTGAGCATTAATATAAATATACCAGTGGCCAGAGCTCTGAACTCACCATGATCATCTTCACTCGCTGTGTGACTGGGTTCGGCTTGTTGTCCTCCTCCTCCTCCAGGACCCGGGCGAAGTGGCTGAGCTGCCAGATGGGACGTCCCTCCCGACTTTCTCTGGATAGCTGCAGGGGCACAGGGGGGAACATGGGAACACGGCCAGCCAGCGCAGCCTCAGGTGCAGACATACTACTGTGCCATCAGACAGCTGCTTTCCAATGGGACAGCAGCGTCTAAGTGAACTGCCCATATTAAGACGGGCGTTTTCCTGAAACCTTGAACAGTCAACTCATATATTCAGTGCATTTCCAACAGCAGAAACCAAAATGAACAACTGCCCTTGGCTTGACAAAAGATGACAGAAGTCATTGGAGGCCTCATGTCCAAATACACAGTCAGTTTTCGCTAGTTTTGCACAGAAAAAAAGCAGCAGCAGTACCAATTTCTCAAGGTGGGCTGGCTTTGTTCTTTTTGGAGATTCAGACTTAAACGGAAAATAAAAGTCTATAGATACACAAGGATTAGCCTTTAATGAAGGCATTTATTTTCTCTTATTATTTTCTATTTCACACCTTCTTGGTTCAGAGTCCTCAACTATGTCTCGGTTTGTCTTACCACCACAACCCCTGTAGCTCAACCCCACACATCTGACAACACCCCACTTGTCACTGGACATGGTGTGAGCCCCACAGTTCTCAACAGGACAGTAAACACTAGACTAATACCACTCTCACTGATGTTGCCACCCACTGCACACCACTTCCGGTGTTACCTGGCCAGCTTAGTCTAGTCTCTTTCACTAGATACTGTGATGAGAAGCAGTCACCCAAACTGACAACATTCAAACCACTACTTGTGACACAAATAAGCACCTTTACTTGATGAGCCACATGGACCCCTTTTCAAAGTCTGTTAGATAAGCACTATCAAAGTCCGATAAGCACTTCGATAAGGTAAAGTAAGGAACAATACCTTCATATGATTAAGTTAGGTTGCCACTGTGGTGATTTCCTGTAAAAAGGTCTAGCGACACAAAAGACAAAGACCCAACAATGTTTAAAATATTTTACCTCCAAAACCAGGGAGACGCACGCAGGGAAGAAAGTCATGAAGACGAAGTAGTTTGCCATTACAGACATGCAGCCAAAGCAGCACATGATTTCCAGCTGTCGCACACCTGACAGGAAGGAGAAAAAACAAGAAGGTGAGGCTCTTCGTGCAGTAGTAAGACATTTTACACAGCCTTAAGCTTAAAATAATTAAGCAGAACTTGTAAAACTGGACATACAGCATTAATGTTAAACTATCAAGTGGTTGCTGTGTATTAAGGCCATATTACATTAAGAACTGGGCTAAGCAAGGAACTGTAAGAAAGCAGAAGTCATACAGTTAACCATTACTCTTCAGAAGTCAAAGTTATACCTCTGTGAGACTTAGCATGCAGGTATATGAAGATATCTGATAACTAATTTATCATAAACACATCTTAAGATATAAAGAAGACTCACCGGACATGGTGCCGACTCCAATCACTAGACACTCTACAAGAGCATCCAGTGTGAATGTTGGTCCCAGGATAGCCATTCCACGGGCAATGTTGTCTCTCACTTCATCCTGCAGTGCAAGCCAAGATAGAAAACACCGACATGTCATTCAAGAATATTTTGGTTAATACAATCTAGTAATATTTTACTGGAAATACAAACTGTTTTATGTTAATTCAAGTATATCTAATAACACAGAAACAACACACATCATGAGAATCACAAATGGGAAAAAAAACATCAGGCTTGAACAAAAACCCTAGTGTCATACCTGAGAGTTGGAGCTCAAGGCAAATTTAGCCAGAGCACAAGCCTTGGAGAGGTCTATCAGCAGCAGGAAGAATGGCAAGGCCTCGCTGAACAAAGCAAGAACAGACTTTTCAGGATTCACAACATAGTTTCGCCAGCAATCTATCAGGACACTTATCAGTCATCTCTCAAGAAGTGAATGTTCTTTGAATTTCCCTACAGGAACGTGGTAACTGGAATATCAATGTAATGAATATCTTCATAGTTAATTTATGGACACAGATGCATATATGAGTTCCTATTTAAAGCCATAATTGATACGCAAACTCCATTAGGGGTTGCTTTCCCATTCATAGCATCAGGGATACTTTTACCGGTGCTTTATTCTTTATTTAAAAAAACTTGAGGCATTGACAGCACAAAACACCCAAATGAGATCTTATACTTACTTAAGGCCTGTCAGTTCTTTATCCAAGAAATGGATCACTACAGTGCTGAACACAAAACTGGAGAAAATTGTGAAGAGGCCAGCAATACCTTTTTGAGGATAAAAGAAAGAGTTATGTTAACACTGCAGCACTGTATTTTCCTATTAAAAAAACGTGATGAATTTCTTAAACATAAAAAAGTCATACCTAATATATACTTTGATCCAAGCTGACGCAGATTTTGGAACTGGAAATAAATATATACAATGGCTATGCAGCGTGTGATTGTTAAGATGATTATGTCACTGCTTAAAACGTCCTGCAGAGGAAAAACAAAAAGCAACATGAAAAAGGGTGTTCCAAAATCACAAAAAAAAGAAATACTATGAATAACATCATTTTTCCAGCAATTTACAAACAAAAGTCTAGCATTCATCTGGCATTTTCACAATACTACTGCTTAGCCCCAACAAATGAGGAAGTCTGCCAGAAGCATTTTTTGATTCCTAATATTTTTAGGAATAACTCCTTAGAAACTTATTTCTACCCATGTCTCAGATATTATGTAATAGCCAAACACATAAAATGCAGAGATCTTACTTTTATACAGTTGTTGACTTAAAAACTGCAGCTTTTCCGATAAAACTGAAAAAGCATTATGTGCCTAAGTTTTGCTAGGGAGGATTGTATGAATCCACCAGTCGAATCTCACCTCCTCCAGCTTTGGGCACTCGTAGTTCCACCCGCAGATCTGGTCGTTCCCTGTGAACATGTTCATGGACATCATGCAGATGGTCAGAGTGACTGTCCCCACGATCACCTCCAAGGGATGAGAGGCCACGAAGAGGCCGTGCATGCGAAACAACCGCGTCAGCATCGTGCTGGCTCCTCAGGATCAACTCTGCAAGCGAAGGAAACCGAAAGCCCAGTTATAACTCATCTGACAAAATAATCCGACAGACAGAAAACGAGGGGGGGGGGGGGGGAAGACTTTTCACAGAGCCAAAATAAATCAAACACTCTGATGCTTAATCCAATGCATATCATAGCTAGAGACAAGAAAAGTGTTTATTTTTTAGAAGGAAAAAAACATTTACCATTAGTCAGTTTTATTGCCAAACCAACCCTTCTGGTTGTTAGGAATGTTCTGTGCTGCATTCATTTAAAAATCACAGAGATACAAAAGAACAAGACACAAAAATGAAAATGTAAATAACATACGCTTATCATATGCTTGCTTGCAAGTAGAATGTTGCAGTTCTATACAGTATGTACTGTACCTGCTGTGTTCACCACAGATAAGCACAGAGCCTTTGACGTAATGAACATCTGACGTAATGAACATTGCTATTCCAGCATAGAGATCTTCTTTTTAGACACAACAGAGGAACAAAACGATCTTTACTTGTATTTGTTATTGATTTTAATCAGGATTAGAAGGCATTAACAAAATTTTCCCCTAACAGCAAAATGCAAAGAAACAAAATGTCCTGAGAGATAAAAAAAATGTCCTGATAGATATCACATTGAAACTCACACCTTGTACCCACACTTGCAGTTGCATCAAATAACAAAAATAACACTCACAAAGCAAGGTTTGTTTTCTACAGACTGCGAGACTTGATGCAAGTATTAAAATCCTCAAAACCACTGACCACAGTCTAGCCAATAAAGTTATTCAATATCAACATTAAAACATCTACTAGGTTACAAAACTGGAAACTATGCAGAAGTGCATTTAAAGACTACAAGAGTCTTTATCAGAATCTAGAACATGATGCCGGGTCATGCTGTTGAAGACTATAATCTGGATTCCATCAACATACTGTACAGCTAGATGAGAAACGTCTAGCACCCAAATGAGATGAAGGGACTAAATAACCCTGCTGTGTTGGTAGGAGCCATGTTCCAAAGTCCCATTCCTTCACTTTGATCTTACCGTGAAATGTAATATTTAAATGCTGCTGGTACAATCAACAGTCAACAGTTCCAATATGCTGTTCAAGCCATGCAGTACTACAGGGCCATTCTGTACATGTGTACAATCAAAGCACTCTGAACCATGCCAGGTGAAACAGAATAATCCTCCTTAAACGCTGATTTTACAACCTAGTGACCTAACCCATCCTGATTAGGTTGGACTACCCAAGATCAGCTAGATCCTCACACAGTTAAACACTGCACAAATGCAAATCAGGGGCCACGCCAATACTCTGCTATTGATCCAGAGACTTCATCCAGCTGTTTCTTGAAAGAGAATATGAAAAGGTCTCACTGGGAAGGCTTAAATTAATAATACATTTATATACCACATTTCATTACAGTGAATCTCAGAGTGTTTCACTGTAATGAAATGTATTCCCCCTCCAATCTGGCTTCCGTCAACTTCACAGCACAGAAACTGCTCTGATCAAAGTCACTAACGATCTTCTAATAGATTCTGATTCTGGGTCTCTTTCTATACTCATCCTTCTTGATCTCAGTGCTGCTTTTGACACTGACCATAATATCTTACTTTCTTGTCTTGAGACTCTGTTTGGAGTTGCTGACACTGCTTTCAAATGGTTCAAATCTTACCTCACTGATCGCTGTCACTTTGTCTCTCTTAATGGGTATAGGTCTGAAATTGGACTTGTTAAGTCTGGTGTTTCTCAGGGCTCAATACTGCACCCCTTGCTCTTCAGCATTTACTGTACATGTTTCAACTTGGTCAGCTTTTAAGATCACATGGCCTCAGCTATCATTTCTACACTGACGATACTCAAATATACATCCATACCAAACCTAACACTGATGTGGCTGTCTCAGATCACATGGCCTCAGCTATCATTTCTACACTGACGATACTCAAATATACATCCATACCAAACCTAACACTGATGTGGCTGTCTCTATTCTATCTAACTGCATCTCTGACATAAAAATTTGGATGACTCAAAATTTCCTTCATCTTAACTGCAACAAAACTAAAGTCATGCTTATTGGCACCCCCATCAACTTCGTAAAGCCAATCCTGTAACCCTATCTGTACTTAAGCTTCAATCTAAATTGAAAAACCCTGGGGTTATATTTGATTCTGGCTTAACATTCGACCCACATGTGCAGCATACTGTCAGAAGATCTTTTTTTCACCTCAGAAATATCGCTAGACTATACCCTATGCTATCACTAACTGTGGCTGAAAAGCTGATCAACACATTTGTGTTCTCTCGAATTGATTACTGTGACGCTCTACTCGCTGGGGTATCTAAATCTACTTTGAACAAACTGCAGTATGTCCAAAATTCAGCAGCCAGAATCCTGACCAGGTCTAGTGCAAATGATCACATAACTCCTATCCTGGAGTCATTGCACTGGCTTCAGGTCAAATTCCATGTAGACTTTAAAATCCTCATGCTCACCTATAAGGCTCTGCATGGCTTGAAACCTCAGTACCTGTCTGAACTATTATTGCCTTACTCCCCACCTCGCAACCTTCGCTCTTCTAATTCTGCTCTCCTTACTGTCCCCCAAGACCATCTACATTTTATGGGTGACAGGGCCTTCTCCTGTTATGCCCCCAAGCTCTGGAACTCTCTTCCCAAGGATATCAGAGAGTCACCTTCTCTAAACTCCTTCAAATCCAGACTCAAAACCTTCTTCTTTAGAAAAGCCTTTAACTTAACTGGTTCCATTCTTCACCCCTCTGCTTTTCTTAGTACCACCATCCACGGTCTCCTCTGTATATTGTAATTGTGTTTTATTTTGTGTATTCTTTTTATTTATTGTTGTTGTCATTCTGTAAAGCGCATTTAGAAGCCACCTTTAAAGGCGCTATATAAAATAAAGTTTATTATTATTATTATAGACCCTCTAAACACTGGGATCACTCCATTTCCACACACAAACAATATTTTCCTCTGCCTCTGAACACCAGCGGTGGTCGTACAATTACAATTCCTGTAGATCTAATTTGAAACAATACCAGCTTGTAAATTCTGGTGCCTTCTAGTACAGCAAGGAAATACTATCAAACTATCAAAACTATCAAATACTACAGCCATCTGTAAATTCAAGGACCTCAAGCATCACTTACCATAAAAGAACATAAATTATCTGGTCATTTGCAAATGCCTTTAGCGTCTCTTTCTCATACACCGCAACGAGCAGCAATGGCAACTAAACATTTGTCATGCTAACTGCTGCTGTAATCCAGTCGTAATTTTCCTTAATATTTCTGTCAAATCTAAGAAAAGTCAATTATCTCACAGCGACTATTCTAGTGAAGAAAAAGATTTCGTTCCTAAAGGCCTCTAAGCTAATAAAAATCACAAAGCAGGGCTAAAATTCCGAATTTGGAAGACTTTGCATTATGAGATTCTGAGTGTTTTGGGAACTAAGTCTTGTTGCATTGACAGTAGGAAGCTTGGCACTTTCTTCTCATCCGCGACACTTTATGTAACAAGCCCACGACATCGCCCATCCTTTCTTTGATAAAGACGGTGATGAGAACAGTCTAGAAATTGTTAAGCAACAGATTACAGATTTCCTATAAACCATATTCAGGTACCTTATGACACGGTTTTTCCCAGTTTGTACGATCTTGTCAATTTGCACTGCGTTACTACATTACTGTATAGATTCACACACACAAAGTACAGTTAATCGTTGTCTACTATTCATGCTAAAGAACACGGAAACATGCTTAAATTTCCTATGTCTTTACTAAAACAAATTCCATATTACATCAGGCGCTGCATCAAGAAGTACAGTATCAAGAACTTCCACTCTTACCCAGAAGCTTAACTTCCTGTTTCGCTCAGGTTGAAGACTCAAATGTCACTTCGTACTGCGTCGAATCACGACCTAGGCATTATGAACATTTTACTAACACTAGTATCATCTGGAGAGCTGCTTACTGAGTCATAACTCAGAATTGTACGTAAGACGTTCAAACTCTATACGTCGTTTTTATCCTAAGACACAGACGGGTGATCCACCTACTAACCTGTGAAGAATCAGTAACACCACCAGGACCCCAGTGTGACTGGCTTGGGTCTGTCTTGTGTACTGCCTGTGCCCGTCGACAAGGTTAAAAGCAAAGGTGAATTATTTTTTAATTACAAGAGAAAACAGTTACATCAAATGTCTACTATTTTTATTGAATCGCCACATAGGTAACGTTGCCGAGAGTCTATACTCTCAGTGGTTCTCCCACTGAAAAACCCAGCCCTTAATGTATGCGCTGTAGAGAAATGGCGAGGGATTCATCGTCCGATGGCTCAGCCAATCACAGACCGATCCCTCCTGTGTCTCCCGACGTCATTACAGTCAGTTACCGAGGCGACGGGGATGGAGGCGGGGGCAGTGCAGGCACGCGTGATCTCACCACTGCAGTCCGAGCTGTTTCAGGGAAGGCTGGAGAGGCTGAGCAGCACCATTGGTTAAGTCAGTTGAACTGGGGGTGGTGTGTGTGGGAGTGGGGTAATTGTGTCTATTTTTTTTTTAGATTTTGGAGGACTACACCTGCAAAAATGCACATTCCAGTGGCATTCATAGAATTTTCTTTTAAAACATACATTTAAAAGTATGCAAAGTATAATCCTATTAATAACAACTGGAAAAAAAATAGTTCCATTCAGAATTGTCCCCAACTATTCCACTGCTTAACTACAGCAGAACTGTGCAAAAAAACAGGTTCAGTGATGACAACCTGGCTATAGAAACTGACCTGCACAAAAAATCATGGACAAGAGAGACAAGAGTAAGCTGTGTGTCCACGCACCTCGAGCTGGTAGAGTCAGAGAGATGCATGCTTTTCTAACCTGCCATAAATGCACAAAAATAAGAGAAACATGCTTCTCCACATTCTCAAATTTGAAAGCACAGCGCATACACCCACAAAAATATGAACTCCCCATCCTGCTAAGAGAGGACAAGTGAACATCATGAGGAACAGTTGGAACTGTGTAGATATTCTATAACACTGTGGAATCCATTGGGAGAGATACTATTTCCACAAAAGGGAGGAATCTCTCTGCAGTTTCCACTATAAAGCACTGCAGTACAGTATCTTGCACAGTGTCATGCTTGATTTGTCACTTGATTTGTAAATCACTTTTCACTGCAATGGATTCACAGGGCTTTATAAACAGGAGTCGACCCACTTTACCCACCACTTAATGACAAGGTAATGAATGACAAGGCCTTTGTAACATGTCACACCAGTACATCCTATCTTGAGTTTTAATAGTTGAGTTTCTCTAGTATTACTGGGTATCTCCAATTTCACCAGTCCATGTTTTCATTAAAAAAAAAAAGTGTGGCTGCATACATGCAGTGCCATCCTCTTCTCGGAAATGAAGCAGCTAAAACATTTTGAAGTGCACAAACAGTATAGACACAGTAGGTGATTACATAATGCAATTATGCTGTACAGAGACAGTGTTACTTACATTGATCACATAGTGGGTTTAACCTGTGATGTAGAGAAAAAAGTTCAATCTTAATGATCGTTATTTGTTTTAAAATACAATGAACCAAAGCTCCCAAACATATAGTGCAATAAAATAAACTTAAAAAACAAAATCCTGGCTAAATTCCTGGCCTACCTATGGTTCCCCTTGGCTGTTGAATTTCTCACCTTTTTACTAGAATTGCTGTGTAGGGTGGCTGTTAGCCATAGGTCACCTAGTTGGGTGCTGTAACTTCAGTGGAGGTAGAGGTAGTTCCCCCTCTACATTAAGCTTTGATTGTCTTTATGAAGAAAAGTACTACATAAAACTGGAGGAGATGTTTCACATCTGGTTATCAAATATCTGCGTTTCACGCTCTTTTAGATTGTTAAATGAAAAACTCCTAACAAGCAGCCAAACATGCTTTACACACAGAATGGCCAGTTCATGTTCGTAAGTCTCATGTTCTTCTGTTGTGCAATGTTTATTTTACTACATGAGGAAGACCATGGCTTGAATAAGATTACATTTTGTATTTTTTGGTCTATTTCGACTAGATTCATGCCATGATAACACCACGTCTGTCAAGCATTATGGCTTTAAAAAATAGTCTCATATCCGATGCATTCCAAAAAAATTTCAGTTTGATACATATTCGCACTATCTTAAACATACGTTATTAACAAAAATAAAACTATTTAAAGAAGTATAGCACAACAAAAAAAAACTAAGCCTTGAGAACAAAAACATCTCGTCATCTCTCTTACTGTAGTTCAGCGACGCTCTCGTGTGAGCGCGCAGGGCCCGCTCTTGCTGTGGCGGACTGAGGAGTTCAGAGGCTAAAACACGCTATAGTACAAGGTAAGAAATGGCAAAAGCTGTCCGTGTTCCTAGAAAAAACATAGACGTTTTAGGGAAAATGTACAGTAAATATAAAATTATATTTCTACGAATTAACTTTATTTTATAAAATAGAATGGACGAAGACGACGGCGACATGATGGAAACCGTGGTGCCTGACTCGGATCCCGACGATGATGAAGACCTTTACGCGAAGAGGTAAGGACGGTAACGTTATTAGTAACGGGGTTTGACGAGGAAGAAAAGACTGTTCTCAGGGTTACAGGATTCAGTTTCGATATTATCAACAACGTTATCATCAACGTTAACAGCACATTTGACCTCTTATATATATAGGTACAGCCAGGTTTTAAATCACATACTTTCACAGTTTCCCATACTGTTTATTAGGTTTTCCTTAACACATTTAATTTTCTTTCTTTTTTTGGTAGGTCGGGTAGTATGAATGGGATGCTATTTGAAAATGTCTAATAATGTGGCGTCGTGTCAGAAAAGTTCCGCCACTTTACGTAAGGGAGTCAGCTGTGGTGAAAAGGCGGGTTTTTTATCGGTCCTGTTAATAAGACAGCGGTTCATCTTATATAAATTGAAAACTGTACATATAGTCTGTACAGTTTAACTCCTATAGGCATATACAGTATACGTGGGATTTTGTATCACCTGTGTGTCATGCTTCGTTACTCTCTGGAGTTCTTTTGCAAACAAGAAAAGACCGCCGGGTTCGCTAATGAATGGTTGTTAGTTCTGTCATGAATAGAGGAACATTTCATCCAGCCGTTTCTTAAAAAACACCAGTTTAGGTTTTATTCACTTGGCAACTCCCCAACTCCTTAGCGACTTCGGTTATTTTTGTGTCACCTGCAAACATACAGTATCAGGTTTGCTAAATATATCAAATCGTAATGTATTTAGTCACGGTACGACCTTATCAAAACCTTTATGCACATTTAAATATAAGAACATAAAAGGTTAGAGAAGGTCAGTCAGTCCATCTCGCCCGTTTTGTAGTTAAAAGCAAATTCGGGATCTCATCCCGAGGAAGCTAGGGCTTGAACAACATCGCTGGGTAGTTTTGGCCATATTCCCACACCCCATGATAGTGTTCTCTAATGTACTTGTTGCTTATTCAAAGAATTGTAGAAGTTATACAAGCAAGACCTGTCCTTTTTTTAATCCACGTTGTCTCTTAAAATGCCATCGTTTTTTAAGTATTCATCCAATTGAGCTTTTTCCATGTTATTTCCGTAACGGTACCAGTAACTGAAGTAAATGCAGTTTTCGTTTTCATTTCAGTCTTACTTTTAATGAATTGGTGTTAACTTTGCAACTCTTCAATCTATGGGCATGTTTACCATTTTAAGTTACAAGCTGAAATACAGTACCCTAGCTGTGTATAGGGTCACTACAAATTAAATGCACATTTGCCACAACTTTTTTTGCAACAGTAACTTTAGCAAGGAAATAAAATTGAAACCTTTTGTTGAAGTTCACTAGCACATTGAGCCTAAAATTGAAATCCTCCCAAGTTGCAGGGTTCAGTGGCCTTTCACCATTCTCTTTTTCTCTCGTTTTCAGGTTGATGTGTGAAATGACAGATTCTTTAGAATTGTCACACTCATTTAAAGTGATTCCTTCAACAAAGGGGGCTGGTAATGCAGAAGGTACAGTGTGTTTCTTGATTTCATTAAGTCATAATAACTTAAGCATATGCTGTAATACATAGTGGGGAAACAATTACCCTGGCTGAAAGGAGAAAAAAAGAAATTGCAGGTGGTTATTTAGATTATAAGATGATGTTTTGATTAGTTATCAGTAGTATGGCATTCATTCAGTTTTAAATTGGACACATATAATATTACCTCTGATAGTACTATTTCTGTAGGTTTATTAAACTGTGATGTTATTTAGATAATTGTGGTAACTGATACAGGTGGAAATGTGTGAGGTAAATGAGATGTAGATATCAGTGTATTTTTTCAGTTAAGGAGAATGATTTAACTGATCAATTTTTTATTTAATTTCAGTATTTTATTACTTATCTCATTATTTAATGTGTTTTTCCATGTATATGATTTTTTCCCATGAAACAGGAATCAAATACCAAAAGTGCAGATTTTATGTTTTTGTTATGTACGAGAAATACACATATTTGAGAAAGTGAGATTTTTTTCAATCATTTTTTATTTTATCATCATTTTTTTAATGATTTTTTTTCAGAACCTTACAGTATACAATTTGGGGTACCACTGTACTTTTAACTTGTGTTGTTAATGTTTATTTTGGTTTTAGTGAAAGTGGGAACGCTGGTCTTTTAGTATTATGGTGATGTTTCACTATAAAATACTAAAAAAATACCCATTGATAAATGCCATTTGCTGGTGAATGTGAACATTGTATCTTGTATCTTTATTAAGAAGGATTACACATACTGTCATTTGAAAATAGTTGAAGAAGATAAAAACATTTGTGCGTTGAAATATGTAATCTTAGAGGTGGTGAGCACTGTAAGGAACATAAATAAATGTAATAAATATGTACTGTATGTACTAGCATAGATTTGTTCCTTCGTGCACTGATCTTATTATATGAAAACTGAAGTCCAAATACATGGGTTTTGGTGGTGCACTAACAAACCGGGCAGGATTCATTTGATAAGTAAATCAAAAACTAATTTTATAAGGCTAAGTATTGAAAATGCAGAAAACGAGCAGTAGAATCTATAGCATTTAATGCAATTTTAGTATCTCAGTATATTTCCTGAAAAGTCTTTTAAAGAGCAAGATAAAGAGCTCTTTCATCAAATATTGTGATATTATTCACCTGAATAATCATTTCTACAGGCCTCCTAAATTAACACTTAATTAGAGACATTTAAAGTATGGCACATGGGCCAAATTTGGCTTGACACTAAACTGAGAATGGACAGGAATGTACAAAAAAACAGTTACTGGTTTGGAAAAAATGAATTTTATTGACAATCTTAAATGTGTTCATAATACATTTTCTGAGTGCTTTAACATTACACTAATTTAGAAACTGCTTGTCTGCAGTTTGTGTATTTGGGACTCAAAGCTGTGTTCTTTTTTTCCGAGTGTGTACACAGTTAAGTACTGTACGTGCCTTGTGAGAACAGTTTCATACTGCTTAGCAGAGAAAATGAAAATGGAGTAAAGATAATCAACAATTTCCAGAAAAAAATAGTGATGCCTACTTTTTTTGCTGAAGTTAAAGTAGTTTTCCTGATATGCCAAGAATCAGTTGCTGTAAAGAAGGAGTATAGTTTTAAAAGACATTGTAAAATGAAGCTCACCACTTCATACTCCATGTATACAAGTCTGTGAAATGACAAAACCAAAGAACTGAGAAATCAGTTATCTGTTCAACAAGACCTGTTTAGAAAAGGATCTTTAGTAAAGAAAAATGCCACCTGTGTGAAACTGTGGTATTTTAGAATTAGTTTGCAAAAGTGGGAAACGGTTTGCTACTGGAGAATTGTGTGAAGCGGTGTCTTAATTCGTACTGCTAATAATTTGCCTGACAAAGAAAGACCTGTTTTTTATCAGCCTTTCAAGAAAACCGTACGTCAAGACATTTTATATACAAACTCAGTTTGGTTGAAGAAGGTAATGCAAACAGTGCTCAGAATTGTGAACTTCATCATGACCATGTTTGTAGAACTGGATGCAGAATACAGAGATGATCTATCACCAGGAAGTCTGTGGTTAAGTTTAATTAAAATCCAGAGATTTTTTTAAGTCCAATTCAAAATAAAATCATTATTAGAAGAGAAAAAAGAGGATGTAAAGCTGCAATCAGAAGAAAAATGGCTTTGGGATAGTTCTTTCCTTGGTGACATTGTTATACTTTAATCTTTCAATCTTCAGTTGCAGGCGAAAGCATTTCTCATTTATCAGCTTTACAACATTAAGGCATTTGAACAAATACTGCTGCTAGATGAACTGCAATCTTATTCACTTTGCCCATCTTATTCACTTTGCAAGCCTTGGAGAAGTGCATGCATTTCTCTAAGGACAGTATGTGAAACAGTACGTGACAGTACGTGAAAAACTTGCAGAGTATGCGCCATTCATTACAGACCCGTTGCAGTAATCCCAAAGATGGTCTTCAGATTATTATAATATTCGAAAACATTATACATTTTAAGTGTTTTATATAAACATTTAAAGGGTTTACACTGCAGTCCGTACGTATAAAAAGGGCTGTGATTCTTATATGGTTCACCCAGTATAGACGTAAATACCCTCTAAATAAAGCTGACATTCTGCACTTTAACCTCATAGTCATCGTTTCATTTCAAATCCAATGTGATGGAGTACAGAGCCAAACAACACAAATTGTGTCACTGTCCAAATGCTTAACTGACTACACTGTATGTAGTGTTACTGCTTTTAGTCTACTGTTAAACTGTTGAAGTCATTAGCTTCAAACCTGCTGACTGGCCCTCCAAGCATAATGATTTGAGCAGTTCTGCAATTAATTTGATTTGTATGCTATAAGTAAACATTGTAAATATTAAAATATTTCCCATGTATTTATGGCAACAGTCAAAAAACTGAAAAAGTTATATTCAAAGTTATATATCAATTCAGATGGATCCTGTCCTGTTGTTGAGTGTGTGATCGAATGTTTGCTTATTCATTACTTTTATTGTGAGAAATTATACATAATAATTTCACAGATCTTGTCATTTTTTTTTTGTGTAAGGCTTTTCTTCACAGGTAAGCCTGTTGTCCAAACAGAAGATTCACGAAACACAGACTGATAAATATGTCACAGAAAAGGTAAAGATAAATAACAGAATGGGTAAAATTCAAAGCCACATCTTGTTGGAATTTAAAGTTGCATAAGAAACACAACTACATATTCAGATTTTGGGTGTGATAAACTCATTTCACGTAGAACAGTGCTGTGGATGTAGAGAAATAATTCATTATATTAATGCTGTCTTTGTATAGAGCTACATGCTATGAAGGATACCAGTATTAAAGTTGTTTGTTAATTCTCTGTTCACAGAGCATAAGCTCAATACTTAACATCACATCTGTAATATTTGCTGCTCAGAACAATACAAATCGGTAATGGTATCATTTTTCGGTGATAATTTCAAATGCAGGATTTATCATTGCGTTATTGGTCTTTTTAAATTAATATAAACCAGACCTTTATTGCCTTATTATTCATATTCTGTTACAAAGCAGATATTGAAATTAGTTGTTTCAAGGTCTTTTTCTGGTTTTACTAAACAAAAGCAAAGGGAAGCTAGAATATTTGGATGGTCTGCATCAAACAAGTTTTTCAAAGGGAACATCCTCTTTAAGGATTTAAAGTCTTAAATAATGGCATTAATGACATAAAAGATTACAACAACTTGGCAGGTAAAGTGTTATACATATTGTGCTTTATTAAACCAGACGTTGCGCCTTTTACACCTTTCTTTACAGGACATAATGCACCTCTTGAAATTTCAGAAAGTGTATTCTGTATTGTGGCATTCTTTGAGTGTCCCTCTGTCCTTCTGGGGTTTTCATGAAAATATACAGTATAGTGTTGGACACCACAGACAATGTTATATGATTATCCAGCCAAGCATTTGCCTAGTCTTTACATAACATCAATACAAATAAAATTCAGATGAATAATTTATAAAGTTCAGTGTCCTGCAAAGGAACATTGTTTATCGCCAAGGTGATCTCTGCAAAAAATGGAATGCACTTGTATGTCTAAACCTCGATCTGTCACATACATAGACATTTTACAAGCAGTGCCATAGAGAATGCTTGTTTTTGAATGGGCTTCTACCAGTTCTGCTGTCAGGCACACACTTTATGGACCTTAGAAATCACTTATGGTGAAGAGCTAAGTAATGTATTTTAAATATGTATAATAAAATATAAATGTTAACATTTTACAAAGGATTTGACACACAATTAAGTTATCATGGTTAAGTTATG
The DNA here is from genome assembly GCF_055471065.1 of Atractosteus spatula. Lineage (NCBI taxonomy): Eukaryota > Metazoa > Chordata > Actinopteri > Semionotiformes > Lepisosteidae > Atractosteus > Atractosteus spatula. The sequence goes on along the minus strand of NC_142708.1, from coordinate 31,019,148 downwards.
GCATTTTAAATAATTTTGAAAAGTGACCCAATCTGAACCTTTTAAGCAAAAAACAATAGTGCTACCTATTTCAAGATGTAAGGCTGCAAATGAGAAGAGACCATTTGGCCCCTCTTAATAATTTGTTAATTTAAGTAGCTACAATAAGTGAATCCTCAATTTTGGACACTTCTTAAAGAAGTCTAGAGTCTCTTCAAGAAAGAGTTGGTCATTAAATTAATGGCTGGAACTCACAACTTATTACGTAGAGAAGACTTAGTCTCTGTCATAAATGAATTCCCATTTAATTACCAATTTTGTCCTTGTCCCTTTTTCACTACTGAACTGAAATAAATATTTCCCTTCGTCGACCCTTTTCATAAACTTGGATTTCTTGTGCTTTGCTCAAATCTTCTTCCATTCTCCTTTCTTCTCCCCTATAAAGATTCTGCACCTTAAAACACTTCATATATAACAATACCCCAAGACCAGGAATCATTCTTGTTACACTTTTTTAACATTTTCCGAGGCTAGGATCTCCTTCTGGTATGTTGACTGAAACTACAGTTTCAAATATTTGTAAATTTTCCAGAATAAGATAAAATCACTTTATTGGCCATATACAATTTCTTGTATTAGGAATTTTTCTTTTCACATACCCCAGCTTGCTCTCCATGAGACACAGACAGGGAGAGAAGCTTGGGGTCAGAGCGCAAGGTCAGCCATTTATACGGTTCCCCTGGAGCAGTTGGGGTTAAGGGCCTTGCTCAGGGGCCCAACAGAGGATCCCTCTGCCCTCCTCAGGATTTGAACCGGCAACCTTCCAGCCACAGGCACAGATCCTTAGCCACAGAGCAACCTAATAAGGCTGATAGATATATGATGCTGATGCTGATCTTCCAGTAACACATTATTTGTTTGGGGCAGATCTTTTAACATGGTCAAGAATTCTTTCCTTGTCCTTCAAAATCGTTTCTGTTAAGGACATATTTAGATCTTGGTAACGCCCAGTTTTGCATTGTAGTTGGGCCTTACCCAGACATTTTTTATATTTTCATTTTCTGCATTACATGTTTTGCAGTTCTTGGTGGCACAAATATCACTTCTGTCATTATACGAGTATCTGTCATTCAGTGTTGCAAAAATCTGATGTTATGAATATCCGATCATCTGCAGGACAAAGTTGTTCTGCAGTTTATAACTACAACTGAATATTCACAAGCCAAAAGTGTGAAAAGAATGATATTTCAACGAGAATTCATTTGTAAATGAAGCGTTTGTAAGTCAGGGAGTGTCTGTATACAGGTATCTAAATCACTGAATAGATTAAGAGAACTGAGCCTAAACCAGATATCTGCAACACACTGCCTTCTTGAAGGATACTAAGGAATCTTCTTCAGTCAAAATGGGTAAGTACCTTATGTGGACCTGTGTAAAACTTGATTTTTGATTCAAAATATACGCATGATCACCAGCATCCTCACCCCTGTAGTTAATGGGTGCTTCCCATTGATAAGACACAGAAGGCTCAAAGCAGGTCAGCTATACAGTAACAGGTTAGAATTTTGAATTTGATGGGAAGCTGTGAAGATTTGTTGTTATTAAAAATATTTTAGCTTGAATTAAATAATTTCAGCACATGGAAAATTACCCTGTGACTTCAAATGGCCAAGACCACTGCTCAGCATTCTTATCAACATTTATTATTTGGTTTGTTATTTAATCAGATTGCAGAACTGTTGTTTTTCTTTATCTGCAGACAGATTTTGAGAAAACAACAGAGGAAATGTTTGGGTTAATACCTGGCACTGCAACAGCACATAGAGATGTATTGTCTCAGCAGTTCAGAAGTGTTGTTGTGGATCTCCATTCTACAGGTATTTTGGACATAATGTCTGTAAATAGTGTGAAGAGCTGATTACACCATCAACTTCCATTTTCCACTTGGAAGATATACCAGTAATTTGAGGTGTAGAAAAGAAAAAACCCCCGCAAGGTTTCTTGAAATGATCTCTGGGGTACAGTTGAAAACTCTTTTAGAACTTGTTGGTGTGAACAATGGAAACAGAAACTGCAAGCATATTATTGTAAACAGTAATGAAGTTTCAGTTCTGAGGAGCTACTTTACTCCGTCTTGTAAATTACAGTACAGTACTTGTAAATTCTGCCATCTTGTGGAAGTTCCTTGAAATATCTGTTAATGCTCCCTGAGTTGACTAATAAGAGGTTCATCTGGAGATCCAACCAATGAAAATTTCTTAGTGCAACATGCAGTTTTAATAACTGATATTTTTAAATGAGATTGTTTTTTATGTTTGCAAAAACATCTCATCTGAACAAAGTTTATTTATTTTTTTCATTTAAGTATTAGGAATGCAAAGCAGTTTAAATTTTCAAAGAACTGTGTATGTCACCTTGTCCCCTTCTCCTTTGATTTAAAGAAAATGCAGAGCAGTTTTCTGAGTACCGGAGTGACAGGATAATTGCACAGTCTAGAGCAGAAGAACTGGTAAGCTTTGCTGTAAGTGTATTTATTTTATTTTATTATTTTGAGCAATAACTATACTATTATAAAAATTACTTGAGTAATATGGTGTGTGCCATATTTGATTTGGCTATTAAATGGACCTTAATTTTTGTCTACAGTGGAATTAATACATTGTAATGTTTTTGCTTGTTAATAAAATAGTTTTTAATTTGTTTTTGCAAACTTTTACGATGGGTATGTCACCAATTAATTAGGGAAACATGTTTTAATAATTCAGGACAATTACCAATAATAAGATTCTTTGAATAATGCAATTCAAGCTTTACACTTTTAACTTACAATTATTGTATAATGACATATTGAGAGGTTTTTGTTGTTTACTTTGAAACAAACAGGAATTCAATAGGGATGAACATGGCTCATCAGCCATGTCCCCTCCTCCAGTTGCCAAAGCATCGGTGACCTCCTGTGTAGAAGAAAAAGTAAAACCATTTGTGAAAAAAGAGACAAGTTTCCCATTCTCGTGCTTGCCAGAATCACAGATAATAGGCCTAGAAACCCAGTGGTAAGTATCTAGAGACTGGATTCAGGAACACATACAGTAAGTTATAGTTCTATTTGAACTTTGTAGTATCAGTCATGGGAGCTGTGGCAGCTCAGACGGCAAGGGCGTTCAATCCCAGGTAAAGGCAAGCGATGTAGCTTGCTCTAATTCCCCCAGGTCCCCTCGGCCTGCTTTCCAAATGAGTACTGGGAGTTAATCCTTCCAGGGTAATAAGCTGACTGGAGCTTGATGCTGACGACATCACCTCCACCTCCAGTGTTACCCCATGGGCCTTTTTGGCCTGAAAAGAGACCTACCTACTAGTATCAGTCATGGATGACACAGTGGGGCAGTGATTTGCATCCCTGGTGCCATGAGGTCAGTTCTGGATTTGGGGTGGTCTCTGCGTGGAGTTTGTATGTTCTATCCGTGCTTGCGTGAGTTTCCTCCCAGTACTCTGGTTTTCTCCCACGGTCCAAAAATATTCTGGCCGGTTAAATGGCTTTTGGGAAAATTGGCCCAAGTGTGTCTGTATATCTGCCCTGCAGATACAGGACTCGTGGCCCATCCAGCGTGTACCCTGCCTTGCTCAGTTTGCTTGCCCTGATAGGCTCCAGCTCCCCTGTGACCTGGAATTGGAAGAAGCAGTTAGAAAATGGATTGTTGGATAAGTCATGGGTTAAGAAATTAAATTCTTAAGGATTAGATCTGCTTTTTCATTTTTACTGTGTAAAAGCTTTGTGCTTAAAAGCTGTCTACGCATATGTTATATTTAAGATCTTCTTTCAATTGTAGGCAGGTAGCTGGGGCTGCTTCAGAAAAATGTCCATCAGCTTCAGTGTCTGGTTTGGAGCCACAGTACAGTTTGTCATGCCAGGCTGCTAAGGATCTAATGTCGGTTAGCCATGTTAATTTATCAAATCCATCAGGGTCCTCCAGCACGGTGACAGGCGAGTACAGAGGCTACCTTCCGAGACAATTGGTTTATGATGTGTGTGAAGAGATTGAATAAGGACAGCTTTTTTCATTTTAGAAAATATAATCCTGCTTCACACCCACTTAACAATACATGTTCTAACTCAAGTGTCACATGTTTCTGGAGTCATACAGGAAATACATAGCATTGTCATCACTATATAATTGGTTTTATCAGTACCAAATCCTGAGTCCAACTATAGAAATTTGGATTGAATGTTTTCTTCACCATTAGCAAAAACGTAGTGTTAAAATGTCACATCTTTGGCATTCTTGCCCTATAGTTTCTTCAAGCATGTAATTACAGGTGTAACTGAGGTTAATTGATCCATGGAATTGAATAGTTTGCTTTACTTGGACAAGTTTATAATCCTACATTTAAAAACGTGTAATGTCCTCCACATTAAATTATACAAACACAAAATTAAATGTCCATATTTTTATCTACAGTATGTGATGAAAATCTGTTAAGGTATAATGAGCTAGATGGGCTGAATGATATCCTCTCATTTGTAACTTTTCTTATATGTAAGGAGCAGTTTTCATGAGGCGGTGGATTTTGAGATTCCTATGTTTTACACAATAAAAAAATCCCATGTTTACCTAGTGTTTCTGGTAAATTTAAGAAGCCTGCTGTCTCAAATACCTCACACACGCTAAATGTACACTGTTTTTCTTCTAAGTGAGCAAATAGTTTTTTATTGTTTCAGTATTTCTGACATCTCAGTAGATTTTCTACTGGTATATGAGTACTGTGAGTTGTGCACAAATGTAAATCTCTTGCCAAATATATTTATAATTTGTCTTATATGACATTTTTTATGTATGCAGCCTTGATTTCTATGCAACCTGAAATACGCAGATGAAATGCTTTGTTTCTGAATAGCAGAATGAATGTGGTATTTGAGAAGGTTCTTTTATTACTATATTTATGGAATGCAGAGTAATCTCAATAAAGAACTCTGTAAAGTATAATTTGGAACACAAATGATACAGCAAATCATAATAAAATGGAATAATAAATTCTGTAACTTATTCTAGGAAAGTCTAGGCGGTACTACTGATGTTTGCAAAATACACACATGTATTGCAGCATTTACTTGTAACAACTGTCGCAGTCACAGATATGATGCTTCTCATTATGAGAAATTTGAATTATTGTAAAATTGCAATTATTGCTAAGAATAAGCTTCTGTTATTTTTCAAGGTAAGGCATTTTGGAAATGTATAGTGTTTGTTATGCACACAAACACAGTTACTATACATTTAATGAATCTGAATCTGAAGGCAAAAGTTACATTCAATATTTAGCATATTATTTGATTTTGTGATACACTGGCATTTACAAATAGGACTTAGAGACACACTAAATTTTAAAAAATAGTTTTAGACTACACAAAATGAATGCATATCTTAGACACCTTTGCTGAATTTAATTTAATATACTAAATTACATTTAATAATTATGAAAAAGATAAAGAATAGAACTTGGATTATTTTATTATTCTGTAGAATGAAAATTATGATTCAGTTGCATGTTATGAGTATATAATTTACTGGGTAATTGTGTGTTATACATTGGATTCCCACTCCTAGTACAGGATCTCCATTTAGTGATACACTTTTAAAATAATGTTTTAAAATAGCACACGTGCAAGATGCTTTATATTATACCAAATTAATGGCTTTACTTTTGCTTACTGTAACTGTCATCAGTAGCAGCAAGAAAGTCAATATCCTGGTTTTCTGATGCAGGCACTGTAGTTTAATTTAGTATTTTATTTGTATGCAAATGGTTGCTTAACCTTGATTTAGAAATGTCATAATTATGTTGTTAGATTACTTAAAGGTAATGCAGTAAAGTGTCAGAAATGGTGTCACAAAATGCTATTTTATGCCTTTTAAGAAGCAGTTTAAACATTTTCTTTTAATTATTCAACTTTGGATTTTTTGTTTTATCATAAAATGCACAGTATAATGTGTTTTTATAAAAATACATTTTGATTCTCTAATTCTGCATATGCAACCAAATAATTTTGTGTGTTCTGTGAAAATATTGTGGTTAACTATTTTATTTTCCACAGATACTGAAGCATGTACACAGCAAATGAGAAATGTGACAGATAGAAAGCCTTCCTCTGCAAAACAACTCTCATGGATAACCATTAACAGAAGAAACCATTATGGGGAGACCATACTCTTTAAAGCTGTGCAAAATGAGGACAGAGATCTGGTCAAAGAGATTATAAAGGCTGGTGGCAAAGTTAATGTCACTGACTATGCAGGTACAAATTTAGCATCTTTAAGGTAGATGTGATAGTGTGAAAGAATCTCAGAATAATACAAAATGCAAACATTCATTGTATTAAAACGTAGTTACATGTCACATTCTTGCATTTATTTTTAACAGTAATACTGGATTATATTTATTATTCTAATTTAATGTGATGTAGGATGGACCCCACTGCATGAAGCCTCTTTATCTGGTTCCTGTGAAATGGCTGAAGAACTGCTGAAACAGGGAGCAAATGTGAACTGTGGAGGAAGAATGGGCATGACACCCTTGCATGAAGCTGTCAACCGTGGAAACTATTGGGTATTTAAACAGCGTTTGTTGAATAATTGAATATTTTTGAACAAATTGTGATTGGTACACACTAGTGAGTTGATCTTAATTGTCCTCTAGTACCACCACGTGCTACAGTAATTATTCAAAATAAGAAGTCAGCCATAAGAAACTATAAAGTTTTATTTCTTTTTATTTAGTTTGTCCTTATCAGTTTCTTGAAAATAAACTAATACATTTGGGAAGGTCTAGGGTGTGCTAAATTGTATTATTTAGCAGACTGGCATTTTGCATCTCTTACTTTGTAAAGGAAAAACATGAGAATTAGAATCTTATTCCAGGTAGTGTTTGTGTTTGAAAATTTCTTGCAGCTGATAAATTGCATTATATATAGTTTGATTTAGAAACTTTATGTTGATACAAAACTATTTAATGTTTTTAATAAAATACTACATTTATTTAAAAATAAATGTATAGGTATTTGTATTGTATTTGTAGTTCCTGCTTAAGTGTTACCAGCATAAAGTGTTATAAATGCCATGTTAGAAAAATTATACTAGGATCCTGTATCAAATTAGTACCATGTTATGCTGAATATCTGATTGATGGCAGGAACTGAATTGTGCATTTTTTTCCTTGGCACTGTCAAGACCAGTTCACCTTGGATCCTGCACTGTACATCATTGTACCTTTACTTGAGAACTGCTGTAGTCTCACTCTAGGCATAGTGAGAGCTACTTTTCCTCAGTTCTTTCTGACTGAGAGAAGAAAAGAGAAAAATAGCTTTATTTGCCATTTTCTCTCTGTTTTTAATTCTATGTTTTCTTCAAGTGACCCTTGGACTGGACTGGTGCTTGGACACCTTAAAAAGAACTCCAGTCGTGATGACTTTTTCCTTGACTGCCAAGTTCGGTGAACTACCCTTGAGTATCTCAGTTGTTTGAGCATCTAGGAATTATGAGTGGCACCTCAATCCTAGGGTTTGGAGCTCTAGCCTTCAGAGCGTCAAACTGGATTTGAGCATTTGCTCTCACTGTCGAGGACATTTGTCCTCCTTGTTGACCTAGACAGCAACTGATGTCACCATCTAACCTGGTCTCAGGGATCAATTACTTGATACCAGGAAAACCATCTACAATTATATAACCTCAAGCATACATGCTTCAGCAATCCTCTAGAACTTCCTTAATACTGACGAAAGCTCCTTGACCATGAAAACTCTTTGGTTGTGGAGAGGACTGCTGTCAAGAACATCCCCTGCTCTACCAAACACAAAGACCTCCCAACCACATGGACAGCACCTCCTATCTTTCCAGCACAAATCCTAACCCCAGTGTAAGAGATCATGAGAACGGGAGCCCACATTTTCGATATTGAGGATTTCAGCCTCAGTTTTTGGGAGCTCTGATGGGATTTCTTTTGGTTGCCAGCAGGTGGCAGCAGAGCAGAAAGCCATCTGACAGGTCAAGAAAGTGTGCTCAGATCAGCTTTCACAATATATGGAGAGAGCCAAGAAAGTGCCTTCTGCATGGCTTGTCCTCCAAATTGTGAAAGCTGGTCTAAGCTCTAATGTGGACAGAATCCACAAAAATGATGAAATAAGAGAGACATCACAGCATGGTGTCATCAAGATTCGGTTCTTCTTCTGTGGTTGGAGTGCTTTATCCTATCACAGGTCTATTTCTGTTGCTCAACAAGACATGTGCCACTGCTTTCGGGGGTTTCATAGGCTACAGTAGTTCTTGCTGTCTTTGCCTGCTTTTAAATATGTAGAATGTGACTCCAGCAGCTCCCCTGAAGTGGAGTTTATAGGTCATATCAAGCCTGAACTGGGGTGCTCTGCCAGTCTGTCCCTTTGCTGTTTTTATTTCTGAACACTTTTAAGCCAGTAGGGAATGTGCTTTGACAGGACTCTTCTACCAAGGGGCACACAGACATGAAAAAAGTTCAGGTTGTTAAATTATAAAACAATGCATACACATTTTGTTAAACTTAATACTGCTTGTGGATTGCTTATGGACAGCAGTTTTCAAATCTTTCCACAGATTCTCAGTAGGACAGTTCTTTAACTGGGTCACTCGTGAACCTTAACTTATTTATATTGAAGCTACTCCAGTGTAGATTTTGCCTTGTGCTTTAGATCATAGTCTTGTTGAAAGATGAATTGGTATCCCAATGTTAGGTTGAAAGCAGGATGTTTCAGTCTTTTGTTCCATATATGTTAAGCTTCCCAAAGGCTGTTTCTACATCAAATCTAAAATCCAGCTGACTGATTAAAGACTCCTTGAGAAATCATAAGCATTCTTGTTAGAACATATGAACAGCAATGAATGTTAGAAAAGTCAATACATTTTTACTGTAAATGTTTTAATTTGTTTCACTGCGAATACAGTGATACTTTGGGATACTTTGCTGCATGTTAGGGGTTCTGTCTGGTACTGTTCAGGGTCTCAGTATGGTGTTAGTGTGCGGCCAAGCAGGTTTGCAAAGCCAGGTTGTGGAAATAGCACTTTTTTGCTATTACTTGTGCTGTCCTCTAGATGGTGCGGCTTCTCTTGCTTTATGGGGCTGATCCTTCAATTGAGAACGATGCTGGGGAGACTGCAGTAGGACAAGCCACAGATGAGTTGAGGAAACTCATTGAGATTTATTCACCCGGACATAACAGCAGATCAGAAAAAGGTTTGAAACTTATATTCTAACACTTTCAACTCATAGAACATGCTGTTAGGCTTCTGTTCTTGAAACCTCTTTACTTGTCAGTACTTTCAAATTTGTACTGTTAAAGTAAGTGCTCTGTTAAATGGTCAAATTAATGGGAAAAGGTGTCTGTTATTGCCAAACGTCAGTTAAATTATGTTTTTCAGCCCCAGAACACTCGTATATGAGAATATATATACTATATATATGCTTTCTGGAGATTCTGATGTATTTTTAACGCTAGCAATCAACACAATCAATAAAAATGTTTTTTTTCATCATAAATATACAAGCTCATGAATTATATGTATACTTTATAAAATTTGCTAAAAGCATATGAAACACAAACAACACTCATTATCAACAACTGACCTACCTATTGAAGTTCAAGCCTATGTAGCATTTATATTACATTATTATGTGTGCATTTCATTGTTATTACTGGAAAGGGGTAGTGTTTCTAAATTTTGCACGCATAATTCCCCTTTAGCAGATTTTGTCCATTAAAGCAAAGTCCATTTAACTGAGGGTTTACTGTATTTGCCTCATTTCTTGAAGTAAAGATCTGATTTTGATTCATGAAACAGTGAGCTTGCAATGCATTTGCAACATCCCATATGCTTTTGTTGCAAAAGTCGAACCAGTTGCAGGTATCACAGCGTGCAGTCAGTTTCTGCAAACTGCGTTGAAACAGATCTGTTAATCTACAGTTTTAACCTACAATGGCAGCTTATGCTGTTGCCTATAAAGGCATAAATGCTATTGTTGGATGCTCTAATTGATGATGCATTACTGAAGCCTGAATATAATAAGGAGTTGTATGTTGTAACATGAGGTTTACCATTATAAATTATAACTTCCCTTTCATTTTTTTATTTTTACTTCTCTCCACTTGCACATCCACACACTGTACACTGTAAGGCTATGAATGCCTTCTTAAAATTATATTGGTTGATCCTGCTTGGACTACTCCTTGGAGCTTGTCAAGGCTGAAGTGATGACTTCTTTCACTTGAGAAGGCCTCAAAAGACAGAGTCAAAAGACATCATTGTGAAACATGACATTGATGCCAACACAGAGGAAAGAGTGCAGTAGCTCAGCTTAGAATTGTAACCCTATCTATTATATAGGATGGATTTTGATGTGGCATTTTCTTTCCAATTTGGCCCTCAAACTTCTCTGGGATCACAACTGCAATGATGGCAGTGAGGTTGATTGTTCTGTAGGTGGGACTGTTTGGCTTCCAGCCTATTGCTGTATATCAACTCTCTAACCTTATCCAAGGGGAGTCCTCCATTGTACAGCACATTTACAAAACAGCATTAATTAAGCAGTTGATTTGCTGAATTAAGTACTGTAATGTGGAGCTCATTTAGGACTAGAATCTGAGTGGAAAAACACCTGTGTGATGAACTGTTAAGGACTTTTATTAATTATTTTAATTCTGTAGGTTATTGTTTGATCGATCAATAACTTACAGATGTTACCAGTTTTTAGAAACATGTGACCTACATGACTAGTTGAATTGGCTCTCTGAGACTAGGGTGAGAGACCTCCTTCTGGAGAGCATGAATAAATCACTCAAAGGTTTCCAGAACAGTAAGCGCTAGAAAAACACTAATCCCAGTGCAATGCTAGTTTTCTGTATGAAAATGTAACTTTGTCATGAATATCAGTAATTTATTCACAATGTGATTCATAATGTACTTGGAACTGACTTCATAAATTAGTCAGAGCACCTAAAGTTTATTAAATAGCGCACTTTCCACTTTATTATAACTTCATTATAACATTGCTATCACTGCTAAAGGAAAATTCTAAGGAAGAACTGAGGCTTTGTGTTTCAGTCAGATTTTTTTATTTTAAAGTACAATTAATGTTTTGAATTTTGCCACAGAATGTTGATCAGGTTTGTGAAAGATCACTTTTAAGTGTCAGCAGTTTGCTGATTATTTTCAATGAGGATAATCCATTCCAAAGCTGTGAAAAACCTGCTTACATGAAACAACATTTTAATACACTCAGATACACTTAATCTAATATATTAAATATAATATAAATTTTCACCCATTCCAGTTCATTTTAAAACAAATAAACAGTAGTTTTAATTAGCTGCTTGTTTTTCTTTAAAGACTTAACTTTTTTATGCCTTTCTCTGAGTGGATTAACACATGGCTTCTTGGCTTTTAATGTTGTTCATCTTCCAGGAAAAACAGACTTTTTTGAAGTTCTTGGTGGAGAGGTGTGCAGTAAAAGGTGAAGTAATAAATAACGTTTACTTTTCCATTTTGGGGAAGAAATTCTTTCAGTATGAAAACTGTGGTGCAAAACTAATTTTAGAGTGTTGTTTATATAACACTACAATAACAAATGTGTTTTTACAAACTTTGTTATGACAGTTATCTTTAGTTTAAATTCCTGTAATCCACTGATGGTACTGTAATTCAGTTAAATCTGTTTCATTTAATATAAAAAAAATCCTCAAACTGTAACTCATTTTACCCTTCACACTCAGTCTTTTTATTATATGATTAATTACAGAATTACAATTCATTCACATATAAATAAGATTTGTGTAATCTGAAATTACTTAAATACAAAGGTAAAGAAAAAAATCAGTTAATTCCCACCCAGTTTTATATAATTAGCAGATTCCAGAAATTAATTAATTATAATTTACATGAAGGAACATTTTTGTAATAAATGTTACAATAAGGGTCTTCATGATCGTGCACAGCTTAGCATTGCTGCCTCATAGCACTGGGGCCCTGTGTTCAATTCCTGGGGTGCTGTATGGAGTTTGTATGTTCTCCCCATGTCTATGCTTGTTTGTCCTCCCGGTGCTCTGGTCTCCTCCCACAGCCTGAAAACAAGTGGTTTAGAAAATGGATGGATGGAAATCTAACAAATTACTCATTTACATTTGCTCATCTTGAAAGACTTCACAATACAAACAGCTCCAAGGTCGAAGTCAATAGACTACAGCGATGTGGTGTAGAGTAGTATTGACTAGAAATGGATGTTGAGGACCTGCTCTTTTTACTTTTTTCCATTTCTGTTTCTGCAACCCCCTAACCTGATACAAAAGTTTCTATTCCTATGTGTTGATAACCCAAGGAAAGCCCTAGGGTCACGATTTGCTCTTTCAGTTTTCTATGACTGCCTGGTGGCACCTGGTTAAACTCAATCTAGCCAGTACTGGATAGCTTCAGTTTTGCATCCAGGAAATAGGAAATAGGAGCTGAGCTCTACAGATAGGATTCAGCCAGGGTCACCCGGTGTGAAGATGTTACATATAAGTTAAAGTATAGTGATTCTAATATGATTGTGATATGCCTGTATTTCAAGGGAGACAGTAAACACTGATGGGACAGATCTGTGCTCTGCATCAGTCACTGATGGACATGGCCAGAGGACACAGGCAGGAGCATACAGGGAATGCAGCAGTGCTGCAGTTCCAAATAAGTCAAAGTCTCAGAAAAATACAGGAAGTAAGGTTTCTTTTATTTCCCTACAGTATGTCTTGCATATTGTTTTTAACTTATGAAACCTTTGGCATACTGCCAGTTTGTAATCACTTGTAATTGTTTTGTGCTATAGAAGACATTTTTATGACTTTTATGTATAAAAAAGTACTCTTTTACATTTATAATGTATGGTACTATAGATCCCCCTCTTAGACAGAGTGGCAGGGGGTCTCAACATGAACCGTAACTATCTTCCCCGGATAGCAGTGGCAATAACCTCTCTCGGTCAATTCTGGTTGGCCAGGTACGCTCATTAACCTTCTTATTTACCGGCGTCCCGACCTGAAAAACAACCAAGGCCGCTACCAGTTTTATCCCGTTATAAGTCCTCTTTGACTGGTAGTGCTTAACAAAATCATTTTTTGTTTTGAATTGCCTCTTTGAATACTCACTGTCTTATTAAACCATGAGCGTCCATGAAAAGACAATCCTTACTGTCCTAGGAACTGCATTTTATATGGAGTTAAAGTCACCAGATGCAGCCAATTTAGTGATTTCCCTGTGAGAATCCGAAGAATGTGATTCTCGTAATGAGATGACCCCGCCCCTTGGGAATTCACCCGCGTTTCCAACCCCTGCTTTAACAATGTTAAATTACTCTGACCAGTAACTCATAATATTTGTTTGCTAGAGGAGAATAAGAATATTTTTTTCCAGTCCTGCATTCAAAAATGTAGTTGTGTGTACAGTAAAAAGATTAATTTTTTGTTAAGCAGACTTAGGACAATTTCTCTGTTGTTCTATAGTCCAGCTGATGTGATGAATAAGCTGTTTATTTTGGCAGAAGACAACTGCTATTTTCAGAATAAGGAAAACTTGTAGACTTGTAGAGTATTTAAAAATTGAAAAGCTAGTTTTGTATGAAGAGACAAATGTGTTCAGTTATTTCTGTTTAGCAACTACAAATAATATACACTCTCTTTATTTTTAGGTAACAGACAACCATTTAAAACAAAAACTGGGAAGAGTCTAGTTGTCACTTCCATAAACAGAAGAAATTATTTTGGAGAGACCTTGCTTCTCCGAGCCGTGCAGGATGGTGACACCCAGTTAGTATCTGAAATGCTGAAAGTTGGTGCCAGTGCAAACAGAGCAGACAATGCAGGTACAGTATAATGCATTACCTTTTACTTAAGAGTTTTTTGTTAATGAAAATTTATGTTAGGACATTGATACTGGGTGGCACAGTGATGTGGTAGTTTAGCACTGCTGCCTCACAGATTTTTGATCCAGAGTTCAATTCTAGGCTGGGGTGCATTCTGTGTGGAGTTTGCATGTTGTCACTGCATTTGTGAGGGGTTGCCATTAACTGCTACAGCTTCCTCCCAACTCCGAGGATCATGCTGCCTAGGTTAATTGACATCCCTAAATTGTCCCTTTGTGCTAGTGTGTTCCCTATGATGGATTGGTGATCTGTCCAGATCCAGGATGCAGACCTACTTCACACACAGTTTATGGGATTAGGTACTACAAACCTTTATTAGGAGTAAGTAGCTTTCTGGATAATGGATTGAAATTGATTTTTAAAATCATATTTACATAATTTTTTTGTGGTGCTATTTAGAGGTAAAAAAAGTCCAGTTTAAAAGATCATTTGTCAGATTCATTGCTTTCCATTGGCGATTTGTAATGTAGCCAAACCAATTTTGACAAATTTGAAGATAAGGAAAAATTAATCTCACCCGTGATCTCTCAATAATATCAACTCTTTTCAGCTGGATCATTTTTCAGTTTTTACCATATTTAAATATTTATACACCTTGTGACTCCACATGGGGCTAGCATAGTGTCAGGGGCTCTTTAAATACTGTAGATGGGGTCCTGAGGAAATAGACTCACAAGGTCTGTCCAATTCATTTCCTCACTTTTTGAGACAGCAGCGTGTCGTCTAGAAGTCTTGCTCTTCATCCTATTTCTGTCAATCTAGCTAATAAAGTTGCTAAATAATGATCTCAACCACCCAGTATTTGAAAGAAGTGGCAGCAGTCAGGTTCAGCAGCTTACCTGGGTGGCTTGTTCCAGACTTCCCCAACTGCCAGGTCACATCAAACAAAATGTTTGCCCTTAAGACACTTCTTAGGAACTTAAAAGTGGCAAGATCCAGAATCCTTCCTCCTCCTACACACCAAGCACATGATTTCTTTATATTGCATTAAATTACTATGTCCAGTTTTATTTACATCCAGAATTTCTGAAGGCTGGAATTACATATGCTGCTGCTATGCAAATTCATTCAGTTTTTCAATGTCTGCAACAAAATACATAACTATTGTTTACATTTGCGTGCAAATCCTGGTTCACCCACCATTTACCATGCAAGCACAGTGTGTATGAATTATACACATAGCATAGGCCATATGAAAGGTCCAAGCCTAAGCTGGATCCATTTAAAATGTCCCGGTAAAGACCTTTCCCCTGTTTCAAAAATGCACAGTGTTCAGTGAAACATCTGCAAAACCTGGACTATTCAGGATAACAGTACAGTACTTAAGCAGGATGAAATCTAAAAAAATATTGGTAGATAAAAAACGGTACCACATAATAAACATTCAGGCTCTAAAATGGCTAAGTAGCTCCTATTGTGCAGCAGACGTTAAACAGAATGTTTTCTCTCAGTGTTATTTGTAAGTTGATAAGTATTTTGAGATAATGATCCTGTAAGATTAATATACTTGGACATGTGCTAGAAAGCAAGAGAGTGGAGTTGTGCAAGTAATGACATACAAATTATTGCATAGAGAACCAAAAGCTGTCACCTTCATTGATTTTGTTTAGAATTCTGTTGAATGTTTTTTTTTTAATTGTGTAGAATTGATGAAAAACAGGTAAAAATGTTTTTAGTATATTATAAAGAATAACTAAATATGTATCCTGGTTGTGCCACAGGTTTACAAAAAGAGAAATAAAATCCCTGAAGCTTTATGGTTCTATTTCTGGAAAATGACATGTAAATATTAGAATCCAGCATTGAGTAATAGGAAAGTCAGTGTGCTGTGAATGATGTCATGCTTGTGTCTGAATCGCCAAGAGCTGCACAGATGATCATTCATCCCCAAGCTTGTGCTTATTCGGGGAGTTTTCAGGTTAAATCTCAATACAGAGATTAGCTTTCAACATGGTCAATATTCCCATTCATTCTTTCTAAACAATTTGGGACTGGGACAGGTAAATCATTCTGTACACACACATTTGGAATGTCCCAATTGTTTTCAAGCCTCAGCTGACATATGTACTGCTCAGGATGAATGAGGACCCGAGGACCACACATGCTAACATGCCCGCCTGGTTGAGCCATTTATTATTGATCTGTGACTTGACGAGCCAGAGGAGTCAGTTAGAAGCTTAGAAGACACTGACCAACTAATGCCCAATCGTGTTCAATCCATTATAAATATTAATTTTAATATTAAAATTCAAAATGTGATCCAATGTTAAAATTAATCTTAATCTCAGATAAATTTGAACTTGATGAGTGTGGGTTACATAAATTGAGCAGGCAACCTCAAGAAGATTATCTTTCCAACTGAATAACTGAATTAAGGAATTCTTGAATGCCCCTGTAATATCATACGATTTAAAAAAAAATATGATACTTTAAGGGGGTCACGGTCATGTAGTGGTTAGCACTGCTGTCTCGCAGTTCTAAACCTGGGGGTTTGCAGGTTATGAGCCCCCATGTCCTTGTGGGTTTACTCCAGGTGCTCAGGTTTCCTCCAAAAGTCCAAAGACATACTGGTAGGTTAAATGGCTTCTGGGTAAATTGGCCAAGGTATTTGTGTTTTTGTCTGTCTCCCCTGCCCTGTCCTGGGTGTATCCTGGCTTGAGCCTGTTGCTTGCCAGGATAGGCTCCAGCTCCCTTGCAACCTTTGATTAAGCAGCTAAAAAACTTTGATAGATGCATGGAACTTAAATGTGTTTCTTAAACAGCAATCTACATGCATCAGAGCAATAAATGAATTGCATTTTTGTTTTTTAGGCTGGACTCCACTTCATGAGGCAGTTTCAGGAAATCATTATGAGATGGTCTTTGATCTTCTGAATGCTGGGGCCATTGTGAACTGCAAAGCAGAGTATGGCACGACTCCCCTTCAGATTGCTGTTCAAAGAGAAAATCATAAGGCAAGAATATTTTTTATATATACCTGTACACTAAATTTGTAATCAATGTCTCTGTTCAACAACAAGCAACGTTTAACAACAGTCACTGAGTTATGCATCATCAGTACCTCAAACAGTTAACAGGTGATGCCTGTTTAACTTTCATGTCCATCCTGCAGTTTCATGATTCAATTTTACACCCACGTAAATCATTCTTTTCTTCGGTAGAAAGGAAATGAACATAGTGAACAATATTGATGTTACAGTATATATTATTATATTATATAATAATGATGACAGTAATGATGTTTAAAATATTATAATAATCTTAAACTCAGAAGGCAGTTAATATTTATTGCTACATTTCTTAAACGTTCCTGACTAGTACTTATTATTTCCTGTAAATAATGAAGACTCAGTGGACCTCATTAACAAAAGGTGCACTTCATCACGCAAGAGCTCTTCATGAGTGAGGTTGATGACTGCCAATTACTCTAAAGGAAGGTAGGCAGATGGAAAACAAATACCAGAAATGAATAACCCATATACTAATCACCAGAAAATAGTTTAAACGACTGAAAAGCAGAAGATTCACGATTTTACATTAAACTTCAGGAACACCATGACAGTTAACACAGGTGGAAAGAACAAGGAAGCCAAGCAGAAGTCAAAAACAAAATGAAGCTTCTCTGTATTCTAATGTGGGCTACATTTCCACTTCTCCATTGTGCAAATTAACAATAATTAAATAAGAATGTTTTCTTGTGCAAGTTTTAGAGTTATCATCTTGGACTGTTTTACTGCAAGACGTGGTAGCTTTGTACAAGATCTGTGACCAATTAATGTAATGAATTGATCTTAAATCAGATCCCTCAACAGTATTTACGAGGCTTAAATCTTAAGAACAGAATTAGGCTTTTTGCCCGAATTATCTCTGGATTTCATAATTCTGTTTCTTGAAAGAAGCCAGGGTTTCAGCTTCAACATCATGACTGGGAACATGGTCCAGACACCCATAAGCCTTTGTGTAAAAGATGACTCCTGTTCTCAGTTTTAAACACACTTTGACACACTTTGAGTTTTATTTAGTGTTCTGTGGTGTGTCTTACCCTGTTTATTAAAAAAAAAAGTCAATATGTTTGACTTTGTCGGTGCTCTTCAGGATTTTGAGTAACTGAGTTGGATTTCCTCATAGTCTATTCTCTTCACGATTCAGTTATTTCTGCCCGTCAGATGAGTGCTTTCTTTTAAACTGTGCAATATACAGTAGCTGGACACGCTTCACTGGATTGATTCTATAGCAGCAATATATTACAGTTGTATTTGTAACCCATTAAATTTGTGCTGTCACCATTTAGATTGTTATTTTTCCCAGAAAAGGTAGAAAAAAATGGTAAATGATCATGCAAATGATTAAATGTATTAACAGAGTGAGAAACATTTCCTATCTCCTGTCCTCAGAATTTTCAAATGTCCATTTTCATCATTGTGTAACATACAATTCAACAATTAAATGTCTGTGAAAGTTTTCCATCTCTTGCTTGCACTGAAGTATGCTGATAAATTGTGCTTTAATATGAACGGAAGCTGGCAGAAGTTCATGTTAATTTAAAGTGGATCACTTTCATCTCTTGAAGTAAAGATACCGGAAAGACCAATAAATATGTTTGTATCCTTCTTAGCAATTAACATTCTGCCAAGGCTTTTAATCATATTATTAACAGCAATTATTATTATCTGTGCAAATAGAGCCTGTTGTCTCTATTTCATGATGTCTGTCACAGTATGAACCTATCAATAAAAACATTTTTTCATTAAACATTTCATGTTGTAGATGTGAAGAAAGAACAATGCCTGAATTACAAAGCCTGTAATTCTCAGTACAGGGGCCTGCATTGAGCTACTTACAGCTGAAAAGTCAATTTTTTTACGCTAAAAAGTCATACAAGTTATCATACTTTCAGCAAGCACATCTGTCAAAAATATGTAGCATGCAATTTTTTTTTACAGTCAGATCTGTTTAAATAAACTGGATGCCTTTATACTTGTATCAGCTACAAGTCTTGAGATAAGGGAATCCATTTTTTCAGCAATTGCCATTTACAGGGCCCGCCCTGCAACCCAACGTCCAACGTTCTGCATTCAATCTGACCTTTATTTCTCACAGGGCACTTTACTTTTCCAAGAATACCAGAAGAGTTTGTAGCTAATACTGTACCTGCTGTTCAAGTACCTGCTCGTACTTTAATTAGATTAATGAATGCAATCCTATAACATCCACTGTTGCTAGTGCAAGATGGTGGGAAATACAAAGACAATAATGAAGTCCAGAAAATTTCGCTTTTAACTGAATTGCTAATACTAACCCACAACTGATCAAGACGGCCACCCCCCTCTTTCTACTCAACATGGCACACCTTTTCTTCAAATACTTTAAGCACAATATTGAGAATTTTGCCTTCTGTAGAACACTGCCAACTAAATGGTTTTCAGGTAAGGCTGTTTGCTTATCAGCTAATATGATGCAAGATCCTGATCTACTGCTGTATCAGTTGACACAGAATGGCACAGAATGCTGAAACAGGGATTTGGATGGTAAATATGCATTAGTCATTCTTTTAGCACCTGCAAAACAGCCTTCTGAAAAGCCTTCAACAAATCTGCAGTGTGTTTATAGTACATGAAAATCTGTCATCAGGTCATTCAGGTGTGGTGCTTCCTAAGATGCAGTAGGAAAATATGAAAAATAACCTTGTTTTTTTATATGGTTTAAATTTTTTTCTAATCAAAAATTCATTTTTTCTGTTTGAGGCTGTTTACGAAAATTGATTTTACTAACAATGTGATGAAGTTATTACAAACAATATAAAAATAGTCACTAAGTTTAAAATGCTAAATTAATATTAGGCTGGGTCATTTTCTGAGTGACATAATGTCATATATACTGTAGGCAAATATTTTGAAAAATAGAGCCAACAGAGAGAGTTCAGTTCTTTCTATAGCCCAAAAATAACCTAGGGGAGGCCTACAGGCTTCTGTTAAGAATTGGGACATTTCTATATAAACCGTTATTCTTTAAGGGAGAGTGCAACAGATTGTGCTTTGTCCAAAATTGTGAGTAGGTGCCATTAGGGCATTCTGGTTTTAACATACATCTGCCATCTTGAATTTAGTAGTATACTTCTATCACCTGAGAACCACAAAAAGTTGAAGAAAGTTTTATGTGGGCTATCATCTAACCCTATTATTAAACAATCTATAAATAATATTATAATTGCAAATTACTAATGTAAATGTCGCCGCAGTAGGCTAATATTTTATTCTACAAAGTAAGCTTGGCAATTGGCAGTAATCACAAAGTAATTTCTTATTAAAAACATAAAAAATAAAACATATAGAGAAAAGCTTCATAATCACGTACTGTACAGTAAGTGACCAAATAGTTACAAAGGAGATAATATGGTTGCTTTGGTTTCTTCAATCTGTCTAATATGACAGATGCAACATTGGTGGTCTTACATCCAAAAAAATGAGAAGTAATCGAAGTTCTATTGCAGGTGTGTCAGCACATCTCTCTACTGTCATCAGTGTAAATAATCTAAAAGCACATTCATGTATCTACATTGTTAACAGCTGTTAAAATACTCAGTGACGCTTTACTAACAAATAATAATCAATGGCATCATAAAAACTAGGACTTCAAAACCGTATTGTCATATACAATTACTATCAGTGAAGCAGTGTCACAACAGTCAGTCCGTCAGTATTTGTCATAATCCAAGGTTCATAATCCAAAATCCACTACCAATGCAGTGTGCAATTCCAGTCATAACTTAACTTAAGTTATGATTTTCTCATATAATTAGAAATATAATTCTAATAATAATTGTGACGCAGGTGCCAGAAATAGTCAGCTTTACATTTGTCCGGCTGTGCTGCTTGTACGGAAAGTATACAGTAGTAATCTACTGAGACCGTCTGTTGTTCAAGTGGGCAGTTTCAGTTTTTGCCCTGTTATTTTTTATACCACAAACAGATATAGGAGGCAAAAAGATGTGTGTATGTATATTATGATGACAGCTTTTTCTGTTCTGATGGACGCGGCAAATAAACTTTTCTCACCACTTTTTCTCACCTACATCACAGATGTTTTACTACAGTCGTAATAATACCATGCCTTGCAGCGGCAGTGGTCAGTAACATGAACACTGTTAAGATGCAGTGTGCAATATGCAATTTGAGTGCTAGCTGGTTATGAAGCACAGTACTGATATTGAATGTAAAAGAATATGAACTGAAACATGAACCGGACAATGACTTTGTGAGCTTTCTTTACCGCAAGTGCTGAGTGCTTTTGGTTCACCAGTGTAAAATCAATTGGTTCATCAGATACTGTTAAGTGCAGTTTTAATCTCCACTTAATTTCACTTGAGCTTGGCAGGCCACTCGAGCAGTAGTTTGAAACCAAAGGGTATAAAAATCAGTCCAAATATGTGATGCAAAGTGATATGGGGGGCATAAAAATCTCTCTGGGGAGTTCTTCAAACATTTACAAACACAGAAGCATTCTAGGCATGTCCAAGCATCAGATGTTTAAATATTTTATTGCAAACCATTATGGTTTGATCTTTTTTGTATCCGCTATATAAAAATCAATTTAATTTGAAAACAATAATAAAAGCATCATCAGCATGCCAAGCTATACTTTAAACAGAAGCTGAATTAAAGGAACAACTTTCATCGTGCCTGTCAACACCAGTCTTGGTCCATGTGGTGATAGAAATTGAATTTGTATTGTCGGGTTAGATGCATTTGATTTTTGGATCTCAAAAACAATAGCATGGTAGATTTGTGAAAAACACTCAAATTTTTAGCACCATTTCTCACCACATGAGAGCCTTTCAAATACCAGGTTAAGACTGTGATTTGCATAGTGGGCATAGTGTCCATATTTAAAGATTTCCCTTTGCTTTCCCATCGTCCCTTTTTGGTGACCACTGAATGTGTTTGGTCCATCATAGCCTTGTCCTTTCAAATTAATATTAAGGCCAGCTTGCAATATTGTTTTCTGTACACTTAGTTATGTTTTGATTGTGACTTCCTTGTACATTCATGTACTGTACCTAATACAGACAAGACAATTGCTTTCTACCACAAGAATATGTAGAGTATGGATTCAGAGCTGAAATATTCAGTTTGAGGAAAATAAGGTATATTGTAACGAGAAGAAGTACTGAAATGCAGAGTCATGGGAATAAAATAATTTGCTAGCTCCTAATGTGAAGAACATTAAAAGAAATGCACTTCCCCTGGTTCATCAGGCAATGGCACCACTACTGAAATCAATTATGGCTTCAGCTGTCCTGAATACATGGACAAAGAAACTTTATATGCTGTACCCAAAATACTATTCCCCTTGGAATAGCCAGTGACACAGCAGCTTTTCCCTCTTTCTTGTGTCAAGATAAAAGGAAACTTTGGCTCATTTTAGATTGTTCAGTCCATGTTCTGTTTGTCTGTGTACTTCACTCTTATAATGATTTGACTTGAAATTGTCATGTTCCAACCACAACCATCCATTGTTCATGTGAGGGTGATTTAGACTCCTTCAGTCACATTGTTCCCTTCCTACCCCTCACCCCTGCCACCCTACCACCTCTCATGTTTCATGTTCATGTTTTTGTAACTAATCATCTTAAAAAATCAGAAAATATGCATAAAGAGCTGATACTTAACATAATAATGAAATTATAATTATTATGTATTTTTAATCATGACTACAATTTTTATATTAATATAAAACTATTCTCTTTACATGGCATTGTAGTGTTTTCCTTTAGTTAATGGCATGCATGATCTTTTTTTACACATAAAATATTAGAAGCAAGGCAAAAGACAGATATTGTACAACGCAACTGGCAGAGCTAAATTTCAGTTTAACTCCCAATAGGATTGCCTCACCTTAAATATCTTATTTTTCTTTTAGATTATACAGCTTCTGTTAAGCCGTGCTGCTGATCCACTGTTGAAAGACGAGCAAGGGATATCGGCACTAGAACAAACAAATGAAATTTCCCTGAAGAAGCTTATGAAAAGTTATTTGTGCCCAGCTAAAAGAGAGTCGGAGTCAGGTCTCAACATTGTTTTCACTACAGCAAAACTGCTTTTACCTCTTATTGTTAAATAAATGTATGATTTCAGCATTACATTTAATTTGCTTATATGTTTACTGTTTTAGGGAAATCCCTGTTAAACAGCACTGATAATATAAAAAGCACTGATGGAAAACAATTAATACAAAGGCAGAAAAAAGTGAGTACAAATCACAATTAACGGTCAAGAACTCACGTGCAGTTCATGCATTTCATTTTCTTTTACGTACAGTAGTATGGTCATGATTTACTAGCTATGCGTGGAATCCAGGAGTGTTTGAGAAATCATCAGTAATCCTCTAAGGGCAGTGATATCCTAGGTAGTGGAAAACAAGGAATTACAGCTTTAAGATTTAAATAACTTGCAGATAACAGAGGTGGCTACTGGGTGCTTATTTGTTTTTAAGTGGCTTATGCAATTTTTCTTTTTTGCAGAAATATAATTTTAAGATAATATACAGGGAGGCCACAGTGGTTAGTATTGCTGCCTCACAGTGCTGAGGTTCTGGGTTCAATGCTGAACCTGGAGTGCTATTTGTGTGAAGTTTGTAAGTTCTCCCCGAGTTCACGTGGGTTTTCACCATGTGCTCCAGTTTCCTCCCAAAGACAGACTGCTAGGTTAATTGGCTTCTAGAAGTATTGGCCCTGGTGTAAGTGTGTGCATGTATATCTGTGCGCCCAGTGCCGGACTGGCATTCCATCCCAGATCGCCTTGCGCCCATTTCTTACCGAGACAGACTCCGGATGTACCAGCTAACCATAGTTAATTATTGCTTGGGGTTAAAGATACCATGTTCATTTCCATACAGGCATTGTCTCTAATGAAGTTGTATGTTACATGTAATAATCAGTGGAATTCTTTGTGTTGCAGAGGAAGGAAGATAGTGCTGTAGTGCTGAAAAAACCTACTCCCGTCAGTGGAGCACAGAAAGTTGGAGGCACTTGCTTTATAGAAGTAAAAGAGAAAGTTAACAGAAATGTAGGAAATAAAACCTGTAGATGGGAGTTAAGAAGTGGAAGTGTAAAACTGAAGGAGAAATCTGCAGACTCTAAACCCACTCAGAAGAATACCATCACTATGGAATTGTCGATGCATCATGCAAAGGTTGAAATGCAGCCTGCAAAGAATATCTGTAGCGCTATAGGTTGTAAGGGGTCATCAGTTCCTTCAGACAGAAGGAAATCATTGTGGGACAGTGAGAATGTGAATAAGAATATGAGTGACACATCCTCACTTTCACCCACTCCCAGTCGATGTGAGCAAGACAAAAAAAGTGCAAGAGAACAAAGGAAAGATTTGAATTCCAGTTTTGATTTGACTTCCAGCATTAAGGGGAAATTAGAGATCATTCGCTGTGAAGTAGAAACAACAGAAGAAGGTAATGCTGGGCTTTGCAGCTTTACAACCCAGCCAAGTATATGTGAGAGAGAGGAATCCATTAAACATTGTGCTGTGGAACACACACTCTGTTCTGAAAGCAACAAAGCTGACGTGATAATTGATAAACAACTTGATTTAGCTCAGCACAGTGAAACCCCTAGTCCCTTGCCTGATGCATTTGCAATGAAATTAACCAATTCACCAGTAATCCCCTCAGGAAGTAAGAAGGGGAAAGAATATGAAACCGAATCTGCTCTGGATACCAAAGACCAAAAACCTTCAGAGGAAAACAGTGAGATGGCAAATGCAGATTATGGTTGTACAGACTGTGACTGTGAAAGTGATGATACCTTGGATTTCACTAAAAAGGTTTTTTTTTCGGATGACCAGTCAGATGATTGGTCAATCACGGCGACACAAGACTTTGTTGGAAAGAGAGAAATGAGAGATGAAAATGATAGCGATGACAATAGTGAAGGAGGATACACTAAAGAAAGAGATTACAAGAGTGCTTTTGGAATTTTACCTGTGACCTTTGAGCCACTAGATGATTTTAGTAATTCTGTGCTGGAGCCAATTTTACCATTTAGGTCTGTAGGTCTGAATGGTTTACAAGATGAAGCCAGTGATAATGAAACAGATACAGTTAATGATAAATCTTTAACAAGTAGGCAACCAGTTGAATTGTCTGTAGTTCCAAGTACTAGTCAAACCTATGTACTGTTATGGCACTAGCATCCTTCACTTACAATTAATAATAAATGTTCAGGATTAATTCAGTAAAAACATCCAAACTGTAATTACTGATTATATGGTTACGACATACTGTACTCCCTTAGAAACCTCCTGCAGAGATTGACTGTTCCAAATACATTTTCTTTAAAATAATGATTAGTTTTTCCACTTAAAAAAAACTCTCATTCTTTTGTCTTCAGCTAAAGTGTTTTTGTCACATAGGTAAGGTTTAAGTCATGAAGAAGACTTGTCATTCTATAAAAAGATTAATTTTGCTTCTGCACATATTACATGAAATGTGATTTATGCTGTAACCTAAAAAAATTAATGTTCAGAAATGTGTTCATGTGTTGGTGGTTTCAGATGTAATGTAGTTCAGCATAAAGCATTATGCATACTGTATGTTTATTAAAACCTATTACTTGTATGTTTACTAAATGTGTTTTTTTCTTAAAGCAGTTAAAGGAACCTGTTAAAGCGTTTGTATATTTTACAGCTGCAGTTTTGTAAGCTATAGTATTTTATATTATTGAAAAAGTGAATAGAAATTTCATATATCTGTGGAAATGATTCTGGTTATTCATATTTTTTGTCCATTACCCTTTAGTATTCAGAAAAAAATGTTACTCAGGAAAATGTTGACTGTTCAATGTATTAAAATTTATAGCATTGATTTTTTACAGTAGCCATTTGTTCTATTCAATTAGAATATTCTCTTTTATATTTGTAATGTATCACTATTCACAAGACTATTAGAAAAATATGTATGTGAATAATGTTTCCAGTAAACAGAAATTCAAGGTAGTATGGTGAATAAACAATATGAAAATCAAAGTAGTAAGTTAAAATATTTAATTTTTTGTTGGCCAGTTGGTAGTTTAAGAAATTCTGTTGAGAGGCATTTTTCACAATTTTTCACAATTTCACAATTTTTCATGTACAGAATATATTTCTTTATTTTGCTTTCTTACTTTAATTTGGAATATTTTTGGGCTGCTTTCCTTGGTTTTCTGATTGTAAGCAGTGTCCATGGACAAACTCCTTTAAATCAGAGCCCCCTTTTTGATTAAACAGTTCCTAAAAAGCACCATACTGTATGTGTGGTTCTATAGAACTGTTTGTGTTTAACTGTTTTTAAGTACATTGATTTGTCATATTAACTTTTAATGGTTAGTGCTTTTTGTACTTTTGTCATTGTTGTTTTCTTCCAAAGCTATTTTAAAAGCTTCTTACATGTTTTCCCTTGACCCTTATTAATCTTATTAATGTTTAAATATTAGCTGAAATTTAAAAGGATTTTTTTTCTGAATGAAGATGCCAGTGACTGCATCTCCATGGCCCTTTAGCTTCCTCTCTTTTATAAAATGTTTTTTTTTCTGTGTTTAAAAGTGCCAGTAGCTTTCACCTCATTACAATTTGAAAGATGAATCTGAAGTTTGGTTTCCAGCTCCCTTGACTTCCAGAGAGCCTTCTGTCTGTCTGAAGTCTTTACCATATTCATTTGTGTTTTCTTTGTGATAATCTGTGTTCATCCCACCTTCCAAAGACATGTTGGCCAGGTTAAGCATCTCTATTTCATCGCCATGTGTACATGTACCCTCTATTCCAGGATGCAGTCCCACCTTGTGCCATTAGGCTTCTAGCATTTTGCTTCCAAGTTTCCATTACTTTTACCAGAAAAAATGGTTCTTGTATCAGATACTTTTCTTGTTTAACACTCATCATGGTTCACCTTTGAAAGCTCACATGTTCTTAGTCTGTTTTTCTTTTGCAGGCTAGGTTCAATAACATAGGTTTGTGGATTGTCATACAGTTGAAACCAGTTCTTTTTTTGCTCATGACCGTATTGTGTAAATTTCATCGGAATGTTGTTCATTTAGAACATTGTTCCTCATCCACCAGATCTCTGTAGTGGTTTAATATGAAGTCACAATAAAAAAAAACTAATAAGAGAGAAGGGGATTAATTCCATTAGAATGGGAAGCTTGTGTTGTAAATCAGAACACCCTGAATTACTTGGAAACAGTTGCGTGTTCCTTACAGGTTATGACTCATCTCTCAAAGCACTAAAAAAAGCAGGAAATAAGTTTCTCAACCACATGATACACATCTGGTTAATGGTGTTTGGGGCATTATGCATTTTAATCTTCATTTTTTATTGTACTTAAATCCTTCAAGAGCAGTGGTACCCCAAAATGTGTTTTTTGTGTTGTTTCTGGTTTCGATTTTTCATACCTCATCATACCTATCATACCTTTGATTAGCCATTTTTGCAAAAAATATAGTATTACTGATTTGCCTGGATGTTTTATCTAGGAATGCCAATCTTACAAATGTATGCTTGTTATAAAGCCGAGGAGGTAAACCAGATGTTTACAGTAGACACAGAAAATGTATGGCCAGTGATTCGACAGTCATCTTTTAATTTTGTTTACCTGTTCTATAAATAATATGAAATTTTCCTCACTCTAGAGATATTTTGATGCAGGCTGAGGTCTTATTTTCACACTTTTGTCTGCAACAGGACACACAGCACTGCATGAAGCATGCAGGCAAGGCTGCACAGAGGTGATCGAAGAACTGCTGAGAGTAGGAGCAGATGTGGATGTAAGAGGGCAGAATGGAGAGCTGCCCCTTCACTCTGCTGTATCTGGGTCTCACTATGAGGTTTTTTGTTTTATTATTACCTGCCTTAAAACTCTATGCTGTAGTTCCACAGTACTGTAAATCAGAAGAACAACATCAATCTGTCTTAATAGTTTAGGCCAAGTAGAAATATTGTAGTAAGACTGGGGGGTGGCCTCCTTTAATCTGCTAAAAGGAGGCCTGTGTTCTGAGGGATATGCATCTACTGTATCTCAATGTTGTAGTACTACTACACTGATTTCTCCTTTAAATATCTAGGAGTAAGAACATTTTTCTTTTGATGCACATACTTGTTTAACCACTGATCTTTTTTCTTTGTATTTTAAGTTTTCAAACACCTGTTTTTATTCTTCTAGGCTGTAAGACTACTTCTTCAGTTTGGTGCTAAGCCATATGAAAAAGACATGTTTGGTGAAAGTTCCCTTGACAAAGCTACAGATGGCAGAATCAGAGAAATGCTTCTGTTATATTATGCAGAAGGGACTTCACAGGTAGAAAGTAAAAAGCAAGATTTGGTTGCATCAAGTTTTGCCAGCATGCTGGGATCTAAAGACTCAATGAATCCAAGAAGGCAGAAGAAAAGCACAGGAGAAAGGAATAAGAATAAAAATGAAAACACTTCATGTAAATTGGTAAATGAAACAACTGAAACAGGAAAATCAGAGACTGGAATACTGGGGCACTTACAATGTGCAGCACTAATGCAGACTGCAGCACAAGGTAGTGGAGAGGAGCTGGATAAATGGATGAAAACATCAAATCTAAGCCAAAATATAGCTTTTACCTCAGAGGACAGTAACACAAATGAACCAAGTAACTCTTCCACACAAGAATTACCAATGGCACTAAATTCATATAACTTTGAGTCCTTCTCACAAGAAGTAACTTTTGAAGCTGCAGATTTTGGAAAGCAAAATAAAAGATTTAAAAAAGCAGAAGATCCCTTTATAGGAGTGTATGAAGAATGCAGAGCTGAAGATAGTGTTAAACAGATCCCAGAACCACAGAGGGAATTAAATCTTGCATTCAGCAGGGAATATCACTATGATGAATTGCAAAAGAAAAGTACTGTTGCTCTGACTCCAGAAGTTGATGGATACCAGGAATCAATGCAAAACAGTTGCCCATGTGCTCCTTCAAACAGTACAGGCAGCTATGAAAAGAAGGATGATGTACATGTAAATGATTGTTCTTCTCTCATTCCCAAGACTGATGGTCAATTTTCTGCACAAACCTGCAACAGAAATGAAAATAGTGCTGCCATGCTTCCAGATGTTGAGGCTACAGGCAAATATCCTAAAACAAACAACGATTTAAGCTGTGACACTGGTGTTGAAATTGTGAGATCAAACGAAGCTGGTTGTACTCAGTACGAACCAGGAAGTGGCGTTGAAGACGATTGTGGTGAATGTAGTATGTCATTGCTTGCACCTCGAATCACTCTTATCAAGAAGCTGGCGGTTAAACGGAGCCTTTCTGATCTGAAGGATGGGACTGACAGAATGCAGATTTTTTTCTCAAGAGATCAGGAGTCAACAACAGTTGAATCTCAAAGTAATAGTAGAACACTCTCATTGCTTTTGGAAGACAAAATCAGTTCTGATAGTGGTTTTCCAAGTTTGCATCCCTGCATAAGTAGTGATTTCAGTAATAAGCGTGTCTTGAGCAAACCTGATATGGTGTCAAACTTTATAGGGAAGAGCAACAAAACTCTTTCTTTTTCCTCTGAATCCCTGCGGATGTACTCTCGTTATAAAGATTTTAAAACTAGTAATGGCATGACAAGTATTGAGGAAGATGGACCAAAAGAGAAAAATAGCAATGATGTAACTGTACTCAAGACTGTTAGCAAGGAACTCGTCGAGGATGATAACACAATTCTAACAACAATAACAGAAGCGACATCTTCAAGTGAAGTATTGGATGTAGAAAACAAGCAGAGTCGGAAACAAGAGAAGAATTTTCACAGTCATACCACTTGCACTTACTTCGAAGACTTTCAGGCAGCCTCCGAGATCTCAGACTGTGATTCTCAGCCAACTCTTAGTCTGTACAATGCAAATAGCAGGAGAAAAGAGCAGATAAATGAAGAAGACAGGGATTCGGCTGCATATTCTTTTTTGAGTACTGATTCAATGGCATTACAGAATTCAGGAACAAACATATCTAACAATAAAGACCTAGGGGAAGGGATAGAAATGAAAATTAAAGAACTGCCAAAACTCTATGAAGTCGGTGAAGAAAAGTCTTGCATTATGAATATCAAAACCTCTGATGTTGGCAGCTCAGAATCTTGTAGTCTAAAACGTAGTGAAACTGGAAAGGTGGTAATGAAAGAAGACTCCAGTAATGATGGGGTTAAATATAGGGCTTTGTCACAATGTGCCGAAGAATCTATTGACCACAAAAGCAGCAATAATCATCCCATAACCTCAAAAAGCTCTGTAGTCACAGTGCTAACTTCGATGTCATTAGGAAATAATGTCCTAGAAAAAAACAATGACATTCCTCTGCAAGATCCAACCAGGTCTGAAATACATAATGAAAACAGTTCATGTGATTCAGATATCACATTGATTTCAGAATTTAGCTGTGCAGATGTGGAGAACTATGATGCAAATGAAAAAATAGAAAAGACCAAAAATGATACATGTGCCCCTTTCCATCGTGTGATGAGTCCATTCTCTTGTGATGCTGTTAGCACAGAAACAGTTATTGCTCAGCAAGGCAGGGGAGAAAAAGGGAATAATCCACTTAACAGTAAAGGCAATGGGTCACCCTTGACCACAATTAAAAGTTCCTCTGACAGCTCTGCTGCTTCAGAATATAGTAATGGGATTTCAAATGAAACACATAACCTGAAGCAGAATGATGAAGGTACTTCTGAAAACACTGACCATATACTGCATCTCTCCAATGTTAACAACCAAGCCAGCTGTACAGTAGAATCTGACTGCACGTACGTAAATGGGAAAGAATCTGAAAACCAGACCCAGCAAATTAAAGATGGACCAAGAAAACCACATTCCATAAATTCTAACCATCCCTGTGAATTTCATCCTGCCCCAGTCTTGCAAGAGAATGTGGTAAAGGAACGCAGTGCTTCCTGTTCAGGTAATCACATCGGACTCACAGTGCATACCCACTTTTTGTTTCATTCACAGAAGCTCATCCAGTGAATGTTTTGATTTGTGTGAGTGGTTTTCTTTTTCAGCCGTAAAATGTTCCTTGAAGAGGAATGTGTCCAGTAGTACAATAAGTTAAAAGCTCATGCTGTGGATTAAGTTGTGTAATTTGGGTTTAGTAGGTATTATGTCAGAACAAACATACATAAACATATAAAATAAAGTTAAAATAGCATCTTTAAATATTCAATAGTGACTAGTTTAGTAATAGTGGAGCCACTGCTTCATCAGTCTGCCCTGTCTAGAGTAGCTCTGTTGTCATGCTTGAGCTTAATATATTTTGCATAAGGGTGTGAAGGCAAAGAACTGAATTTTTGTGCATTTTCTCTTATTAAAGAATCAAGAACAAGTAAACAGTTGAGAGCTCCATTTCCTATGCGGAGAGTAAATATTCCTATTCGAAATCTTAACAAGAGAAACTCTCAAGGAGAAACACGGCTACACTTGGCTGCCAAGAAGGGAGACCTGTGTCTTGTTCAGTCTCTGATACAGGCTGGCATAAAGGTCAACCAAGCAGATTATGCAGGTTAGTCTGGATGTTTATTTTCCTAGAGCATTTATTCAGCACATTCTGAAGTAGGAACATTTCTATCTGGAAAAACCATAACATTAATAACATTTGCATGACGTTAAGCAGGTACAGCTCTGTGTAATGAAATAACACTTTTTTAACATGTATATGAACATCACTGTATATATTCCTACATGTGTATATGAGCCTCACTGAAAGTACTGCCTTTATCCCCTCCATGGGACCCAAACAAATATTAGTCTACCCAGACATTGGAAATGGGTTGATAAATTGTGTATTGTAAAGAAAAATCTGTCTAGACCACACGAAATCAAAGTATGGTTGAAAAATATTCTGGTTTCTGCACTTTTTTGTCCCCGATTAAAGCTGTTAAAATGTACAATTTAGGAACTTAAGGGCCCTTTTGACAGATTTTATTAGTAGAACCTTAAAATACAAGGATAAATATCACCCGCAATGACAACCATATTTTCTTAAGTAAGTGATGAGAAGTTTTGAATCTCCCTGAAATTCCTGCATTAATCATTTTCTTTTTAAATATTAGGGTGGACAGCACTTCATGAAGCAAGTGTCAGAGGACATAGAGATGTAATGAAGGAGCTGTTAGAAGCTGGAGCCGATGTTAACAGCAGAGGCCTGGAGGGAGTTACACCTATTCATGATACAGTCAGCTCTGGTCATTACGAGGTACTCAACAGCCGCAGTGTTTAGGTCCATGGATCACAGGAGTCTTCTACACATTTCCATCACCTGGTTTCATCGCACTACCTATCTGGGCCATCTAATACCTTTAGTTATTGCTAGCTTATGTGTAAGTCCCCTGTGCCTTGAAAAAAAGATAGCAGGTTAGCAGTTGTGACATCATGACTGGTTGTCCTAACTTGTTTTAAACTTTCGTCCAAAGCGCTGTCTGTTCTCAGTTATAAATGCACTTCACCTTAGTTTCAATTTGTGTCCTCTGGTTTCGATTTCACTGTTTGTTTTTTTAAGCACTGAAAAAGCGAAGGATGATTTTTTTTAATTACGAAGACTTTATGCCTGAGCCTGGTAAAATATATTTTATTTAAGACCATGTTCCACATTACACAGGAATAAAATATTAGTGGGAACACTGATGTGTGCAAAAAGTGCAAAAGGCCACTGTTAGTGATATTTTATGATCTGTTAAATGAAGTCATCTCATGTAAAACAAAACATTTAATACCCTAATCCCCAAAGGACCATACAGTATGTACCTCGCAAATTCTTCTCCTGATCTTTGGAAATCAGGGGCTATAAGACTTATTGGATTGTGGCTCTACAAAACCAGGGATGAACACACCCGATTTAACCGATGAGCCCCATTCTATCACAATTTGCTTTTTGTCTTTTTTTTTCACTTTACAAATGCAAAGTCCTTTGTTGTGAAATGTAAGCAGGATCTAGTTTCCATATTGAAGTTTACTTTGGCTGTGTTGATAGTGATATTTATGCAACTATTCATCTGTGTATGAAAACATGTCTGACTTTTACTTGATTGTTCATTTATTTGTTTTTGGGCTTGTGGTGGTGGCTTAAGGTGGGAAACTACAGGTTTGTACTGCGCATTTGCTTGGGTGAAGGATGCAGGCAAATGGTGTACTTTGGGGTGTTAGTATAATGACTTAGATGAGTGTTGTTTAATATTGACAGGCTTTGGTTTAGAAAGGAACACAGAGACAGTGTAGGAAGATGGCATGATACTGGGTAATGGCAGTATAATATCCATCCATTTTCTGGCGGGTTGATCCAATACAGGGTCACAGGGGAGGGAGGGTCTGTTCCGACAAGCAATGGGCACAAGGCGGGATACACCCTGGACAGGATGCCAGTCCATCTCAGGGCACACACAAACACTGACACACACTCACTCACACCAGGGACGGTTTTCCTAGAAGCCAGTTAACCTACCAGTATGTTTTGGGACTGTGGGAGGAAATCAGAGCACCCAGATTAAACCCACTCAAACACAGGGAGAACCTACGAAATCCACACAGAGAGCACCCCAGGAGCTGAACCCAGGGCCCCAGTACTGCGAGACAGCAATGCTTACCTTTGCGCCACTGTGCTGCCCAGCAGTAGAACATGCTAACACTGTATTTGAATTTGGACAGCTGGCTCTCGCTGTCACGCCCTCTGCAGCCAGAAGGCGCTCCTTCTCTGTCCTGTCTCTCATTTCTGGTTCTCTGCTGTCCTTCCGGTTTTTCTCTCTCTCTGGGGCTATATATTTCTGGGTCTTTCATTCTGCCTTCGCTCAGCATTGACGTTCGGATGTCCTGAAACCCGCCTAGCACCAGGTCGCCCCACATCGGCTACCTGAGGGCATAAGTTTCTATACGGCATTCCCTGAACAGCTGAGCCCGGGCTAACCCCTGTCTGGCCGCTACGCATAGGGTCTTTTCGCTCTCCTGCCATTCCACGGTTCGTCCTCTTTGGCATCCGTGACACTCGCAGGTCACTGTTTTCAGGTCTCTTTTTGAGGGCTGTGGTTTTCAGTGTATTCACATTGTTGTATTTTTTTACATTGTATTAATATACAATTTAATGTATTAAATACATTATTTAATACATTGTTTTATCTTTTTGTAATAACATAACCTATATAAAGGCCTCCTCTGGTTTCACCCACTGGCTGCTCTGAAGCCCTATAGCTTCAGCTCCTGGTGTCCCAGTGGCAGATAGAGAAAACGCTCATGTCTCCTCCTCGCTGGCCCCACTGCCCTGCCCCATGGGTAAACACGACAGAACTGAGCTTTTATTTCTAAAGACTTGAGCTTTTGTTAGTTACTTTTGTAAACAACTTGTTGTAATGCAGTAATACGTCAGTTTAACCAAAAGTTAAGGTTCTTATCAGTTGTGAATGATTAATATATCGGTTGTGACATTAGTTGAACAAAACATGATTTTGGTTGAATGTGAAGCATGAAATTGAATTGATTTTCTTACTATTTAGATGATATTCCAATTATTCCATTTATTTTTAATGCGTCTTTGTACAGTATATAACTAAGACATTGAAATTGATTAGTGTTATTGATGAATCAAATAAGCTTTGTGTTTTCAGTTTAAGTTTGAATTATTTTAAACTTGAATGATTCTGTATTTTGACCAAGTATGATACAGATTACCTAGAAACAATGAGGTGAATGAACTCTTTGGGACAATGTTAAATTGGATGCAGACTAAGGTACCATAAATGTCATTCATAGATTTTACAAATATGATTAAGACAAATAACATTTAGAGTCATGTTTCTTTCCCTGACTGATTGCATGCCAAAATCTAATTCAGTACACGGTTTATCGGTTACAAAGAAAATGTGTTCCCAGTTTCAAATGAGCCCCATCAGATAATAATCCAATTTCATACATGTTAAAGTGTTAAAGCACATATTTCGTGATTTGGCCAAACTGCTTAGAATCTCAAGTGGGCTCTAATAGCAATGCAGGATGAACCCTTTAACTTGGACATTTCGAAATTGAATCCAAGATGGGATATTCTTTTACACACTAACCCTTTTTTCTCTGTATTATAAGCATTTGATTGACATTGTAAATGCAGAACTTATGTTTCGAACCAAAAAGTGTTTGGAGATCATATATGTGATTTATTAGACAATTGGAGAATAAATCAGATCCTCTTATGTACAGCCAGAAGTTGACAAGCACTTAAAGTAAATTCCATTAGGAAGCCATCTGATGGATTGTGTGGCTAATTGGACAGGAACCCTTTAATCCTTTAATCCTTATAGTACACGTCAAGATATATGTGTTTTATATTTGCAGAAAGGGGTCATGATATAGGCCAGAGGGTGCCCCGCCCTTTATCCAAAATTCAGGTAAATCCTACTCTTTGTGCTTTTGTTTTACGAAAGGAATACCGACCCTTTTTGAGTTTAGTATTAAATAAATCTTTCAATCTTTGAAAAAGAGCCTGATAAAGATTTTAGCCTCACAAGCCACCACTACATCTGCAAGCAAGCAGGCATTATGAAGAGTAAGGTTGCTCTGCTATGGAAATCTTGCCCAGTTCAAAAACGTATGCTGAGATAAAGTGTGCATTTAAAAGTGTTTAAAGCTTCTTACAAAGATTTGTTCAACCTCATTCATCACCAGTAACATAGGTAATTAATTTTGCAATTAATAGTACTTTTTCATACACAAGATGGTGCAGTGGTTAGTATTTCTGTCTCACAGAGCTGGGGCCCTGGGTATAATTCCAAATCTGGAGTGCTACTGTATCTGTGTGTAAGTTGTATGTTCTCCTTGTGTTTGTGTGGGTTTTCTCCAGGTGCTCTGGTTTCCACCCACAGTCCATAAAGATACTGGTAGGTTAATTGGCTTCTGGGAATATTGCCCCTGTTGTGAGTGTGTGTCTATGTGTCTGTCTACGGTGTGATGGACTGACGTCCCATCCAGGGTGTATCCCTCCTGCCCATTGCTTGCTGGGATAGACTTCAGCTCCTCCATGACCCTGAAATGGAAGAAGCAGTTAGAAAATGGGTGGATGCACTTTTTAAAAGACTTTTCTGTAAAAAGGAAAATAGGGAATTGTAGTCCTATCATTTGTTATGATTACACAAATGGTAACAGTAAATTTCTAGTTCAATATTTAATAACTGAAGTTCTGTGCAAGGTATAATATTTTGTATAAACTGTTTGAGTATGTAGTTTATATCTGTTGTCTTTGCTATTTAAGATGGTGTTACTGTATACTGTACATACATATTCAGCTTATGCCTTTGGGCTCGTACCTAGATAACTACTGTAGCATATATCCTACAGCATATATCCTACTTTCCCCAAGTTTGATTACTGACTATCTGTTGTTACTAGCTATTGTTTCAATAAACAGTTTTGAAGATTAGGCTGCCACCAATATCAATGTTGCGTTTAAAGAAAAATATAGTATTATCTTCTATATCATTATGTCTAGTTGGATCATGTCAGTAAAGTGTATAATCGCAGCCCGTTTTAGGTCATAGAAGGACCTGGGTTTCAAAACAGAATTAAGTAGCACTGTAACATTTTGCAGTATGAACTATTATTCACCACTGTAATAAAATAAATCTTTATTGTTGCTGGGTTATTATTTTCAGTCTAAAATTTGAGGTTGAAATGAGAAATGTCTAAGCTTTAGGAACACAAGATTAGAAATCAGAAAATAATTATAATAATTAGAAATTGCTACATATTAAATATATAACATTTATATATTAAATATAAAATTAAATAGAAATTAATAATTAGAACACATTAGAAAAACTTACACATAATTTCAGATACATTTTTCCATGAAATAATACCCACAAACATTGATAATTTACAGTAGTTGGGTAAATTAAATTAGTTTTAAAAACTTTGGTATTTTATATGGTCAGGTGTCTGATTCTCTCAGGATTTAATTAAGTAGGCCCAGTATCCTGTTTTACAGACTGGATCCTATTTTATTCATGGGCCTGTTAAATTTGAGAAAACAGATGAGCTAAGATGGCACTTGAAAGATGTTGCAGTGAAAGTGAATGGGAGACATTTAAGACTATTGTCTTGTGTACAGTTAGACTATACTGTAATAGTGTTAAGCATTGGTATCTCTTTTGAACTGTTGTAGTGAATGTTACAATGACATACAACATACAGTATGACTATGAGGTGCACCTCTGAATTGTGAATTCAGGTAAGACTGAGATCTATGAGGTGAACAATAGCGCTGAGGACTTCATGTGATCTTTTCCTGCATGTGTACTTAGTATTTTTATCTGTATAATATTTTAAACTTAACTCATAACTTTATACCTGGATGCTTACTGAAACACAGAACTTTTTGATCACATCTATGTTACGTAATTCACAGCCTTCAGTGATTAAGGCGGAAATGTTTGCATGGCTGATTTACTTTGTCTTTGGTAATAACTATAATTATGAACTGTTCTCTTTCCCTTTAATGTGTAAGGCCTGCTGGCCTAGAAGTTGCATACTTTGAAGATTTTTTGTCTTTTTTTAATCCATCTTTCTTCTTCAGGCAGTCAAGCTTCTTTTACAATATGGTGCTAACCCTCATAACAAAAATGTTTTTGGAATGAGTGCCTTGGACTCTGTTTCTGACGGAAGTATGAAAGAACTGCTTTTAACTTCTTGTCAATCTTCTGTAGCCTCTGATAAGAAGTCTCCTCAATCAGTAACAGGTATTTTGATTTTTTAATTTGTAATCACTTAATATTTAACTCAATATTATTGCAGTATTTTAAAATCATACTTCTCAATTATCACATTTTAAATCAGAATTTATTTCTACTATAAACATGCTTTAAACACATTTTAGCAT
Source organism: Atractosteus spatula (assembly GCF_055471065.1). Taxonomy (NCBI): domain Eukaryota; kingdom Metazoa; phylum Chordata; class Actinopteri; order Semionotiformes; family Lepisosteidae; genus Atractosteus; species Atractosteus spatula. The sequence goes on along the minus strand of NC_142708.1, from coordinate 30,981,298 downwards.
ATATCATAGAGTGTGTATATTGAATACTGCTGAAAGATTTGGAAACACCAATTCATTTTGTAGACAGCTCATTAAGATATGGTTTTAATAATTTATTCCAGTATAAATATTTTAATGTAATAAATATTAGCATGTTCAAATAGAAATACATTTAGGAAGCTATTGCTGTCACACATACTGTACATTTTAGAAAAATATAACTTTTACTTTCTGAATAAATATATACAGTAATTTAAAACCATGAAATAAACGTCAGGAGCATTTATAAACTTCAGAAATTAAACATCGAAATAAGACATTTAGATGTATAGTATATTTACAAGTATCATGGTTCCAAAGTCAGATATATCAGAAGACAAACATGGTAAATCCTTGAGAATGAAACTAAAAAAGCTAATGGTATCCATAAATGGTGCTTGGTGCACTTTTAGATTTCATCAAGTAATTGTAGCAAAGAATGGAAACAAAATTACTGAAGAAAATGACACAACCTTAGAAACAATATCCGAAGGTTGCAAGTTTGAGGGATACAAGGAAAAGCATTCAAGCCTTCCAAAATGTATTGAATGAAACATGGCTACCATACCCACCATTGCAGTTTGCCCTTGAATGAAAAGAGTTGAACTACACTATAGAGCTCCTGCAGTGAAACCATTTCAGAGCTCTTGGAATCAAGTAAAGCATTTTGAATTTCCATCGGATGGGGAGAATCATTGGGTCCGCCTGCCAAGATGTTCCTTTTTGACAAGGCTCCCTCTTTTGCCTCCCCCATAATTCGAAATTTCAACCCACCATTCTACCAAATACTCTGTTGCCACTCAGGCAAAAAAGGCAACTAGGAAGATGGAGAAGGCAACCCCTCATCACATTTTGAATTGGGAGGAGCTGGTGTGAAAGGTTGAGTGAGTTCTCACTGCCCACAGTGACACTATTCACTGCATGGTAACTCAAAAGCTGTTCTAGGCCTGTCTCTAGGCCCGATCAATGAAGCAATGCATGAACTCAGAGAGGTCTTACATCAGTAGACTAAAAAATGATAGTGACTATGTTCAGACGGTAGACAAATGTCAAACTAACCTTGAGGACAAATCACGTTCATTCTGCTGTCTTGCCTGAGGAGCTGGAGGTTAGTAATTCTTTCTAGAATAAAAGATGCTTCTTCATTGGATCCCAGGTCTGTCCTTCTCCCTGTTAAAATTGACAGATCTCAGCACTTCAGTGGGAACTCTCCCAAGTATTCTGATAAACCCCACATGCTGAACCTCAAACTGCTCTCCTATACAAAGAGACGGGCCATTTTAAGAGATGCCCAGAAATCCCAGCTGCTGGAAGTCACCTCCACTTCTATGTGGAGTAATCTCAGACATCAGCAGCCATACGCAAAGCTTTCTCCAAGTTCAGGTCCAGGATCCATGAAGAACATGTTAATTTCCTCATTCACCCAGCAACATTAAGAGTCCCGTATGGAGGTTGAAAAGCTGTTTGGCTGCCACACGAGAGGATCCTGCTTCTGTTAAGTTCCTCTTCTGATTTTGTATTGTGATTAAGATTGGTTATGCAACAGAGAGGCTTTTTGCTGGCTTGTTTTTATACTGCTCTCCTTTGTCTTCTGCTAATGTGTAATGCTTTGCTTTAGATTTGCCATAACACTCCTGTCTGTTTTGTGAGTTGGGAGAAATGGAGGAGAGAGTTTTTTTTATTTTTGAAAACAGGTCTAGCGGATTAAAAAATGCTTTTATTTCAGTTTCTGCCCCAGTGATTTCTGACACAGGTTTCTTTACTTCACTGACCTCTCTGAACATAGCGTAATTATTGGCACTGATATAAATACTTTATTTAATCCAGCTCTTGTAGACTATGTGTGCAGCAGGGCTCCTCCGAGAGTACTTAATTTGGCCTCGGTCTCGTCAATGCTTGGCAAGTCTAACCCATCTGCCACATAAATTGTTCTCTAGAACTGATTTTAATTTTCACATCAAAATCCCTTCCTTTTACGTGTATATTTTAATAATAGTTCTTTCGGATCAAGAGTTTCTAATACTTTCTGATATTCAGGATAAAGCCGCAAGACAGTGATTCAGAATTACTCAGTTGAAGAATTAATCCTTCTGACTCACTCTCTATACTTGACCAATTGCTTTCTTTTAACTGTGACTCAGTGAGCATTCCTTGCTTTTTATTGTATGCAATAAAAGGTTTCTTCAAGAATACTACCATATTATTTGCTTGTTTACTTCCATGTGAAAAAAAAAAACACAATCTAAATTTACATTCCTTCAATACACACTTGAGATCTGTTTCTGAAACAGTATAATTAGGTATTACTGGGAAAGAACTCAGTCTGTTGACCCATAGAGTTCCTTGTATATAGGTATATTAATAATGTTTTCATGATCAAAGCCTGAGCCATGTTCTGTCTTTGAGTTTTCACAGTAATGAAGGCTTAACAAGTATTTGCTCTATTAAGGCCTTGATAGCTAATCAGCTCTTAACAAATAACAATTCAGCTTTAATCAATATTCAATTCAGCTGCCATGTCTCTAGGAGAGTGAATCAGGGTGCCCTGGAGACCATAACCAAAACAGATCCCTCTGATTTTTTCGTGCATTTTGTGATCAGCTGGGAACTTATGAATTGAGGTCAATACCACAGTTATTTCATTACTGCAGAAGAATGAGAAGGACACCTCTTTATGTACTATGTACTGTACTTTATGTACCCCTCTCCCTAATAAATGTAGATGCTGACACTTTTTTCCTGTTAGCATTATAATACCCTACAATGCATCTCAATTTATGTTGACAGTATCCTAATTCTTTTTGAAGATATTGCTTGATCATTTACTTTCCTAACCTGCCTTTATTGATTTTAGCATGTTTTCAAGATGCAGTATAAAAATGACTAGTTGGTTGCCTGATGCCTTTAAATACTACACTGACAAATATAATCTTGCCTGTACATTTACCTGATGTTGATGTTGTCTCTATTTTGGGGGAAAGCTTCTTGATCTCTGTGTACTATTTCGGAGGAAAATTTACCTTCTCCAGTATTTCTTTTGCTGAACAATGATTTAACACTAGAATTATGTGTGTGGCAGAAACAGATTTGGTTGGCTGGCTTTACTACTGCTAAGAGGTTGGTTGTCCTGCCCTGAGTAGTCCTTTTCATTCTTGATATACTGTAGATAACATGAGCTCTCCATTATTCCAGTTCATGGCTGAAAGAACCTGGATAGGGATTATTGCTTAGAGGTAAAAACAGGGGTTGTTACCAGCAAGGAAAGGTTTGGGGGATGGTTGAATTGAAAACATGGTGTATTCTTTTTATGTTTTTTTATTTATTCCCAAACAAATTACCAAAGAAGTTTGGAAGAAAAAGATTTGTGCATCCATAAGCATGATGGAACATATTAGACTGGAATAAAGTTCCCTTGACAGATCTGAGATTTTCAGAAGTGCTGTAATGGAAGAAAAGAAGTTTAACAAATGGAAATTCAGTCTTTTGCTCAATGAATAATTACAAGCAAATGTTGTTGTACTGTGTGGGTAATGGTTGATGTGTTGAAGTTTGAGCCAAAGCAAGTTAGCATAATTGTACAAAATTACAGGTTTACAGATCGAAATTGGAGATCTTAATCTATTCAAACCACACTGGGATAGGAAGCCCCAAGAAAAGTAGTAAGAGAAGGCCTGAAAACATGGATGAATTTTGAAATGTTAAGATCCTTAGGACAGTGTTGTAATATACAAGTAACCCATTAAAATATGTCTCCAGCAAAGAAATTAAAGGAAGGAATTAAGAAAGTATGATCCGATCAATGTTGTTTGTTCTTCATTATCCTTTATATATAGCTTTTTAAAATAAGATACTACAAACTACAATTTTGTGTGTCCAAACCTTTGAGTATTATCAATAAATGTTTTATGTATATGGTGTGTATATATACTGTATGTATTAGTGGGCTGAACAGGTACTCCGTTTTTGACTGAATCTTTTGCTTTTTTATTTGAGAAAGAGCCCAAAGAGAGAAGAAAGCCCAATGTCAAATGTTTCTGTTGTGAAACTGAAGAAAAATCCAGTGCTGTTCTGTGTAAAAAGAATGGGAAGAACCCCAGTAATGTAGGTACTAAATGTGCACTTGTATGAACATTAGATTAAATACTGTAGTTAAAAAAAACAGTAGTTTAAGATTCATAGTTGTAAAGTTTACTGTAAAGTTCACAGCTGAATCTTTTCACAGTTTGGAGAGTATAGCTTTTAAAGACAATGATTTCTCCTGCATAAACTTCAAAGTAAGTGATGTACAGTGTAGTGAACATCAAAATCACTTTTAAAGAAAAGTAAATCAGTTTAATATGTCAGGTAGATTGATAACAGTCAGCAAACTTTTCAAGTTTTCAAGTTTTTGAATGAAATACTCATTCAGCCATCCTAGCTGCTGTGTTACAGTTTTCCTATTGTGCTTTGAAGAATGGATGTAACTACAGTATTTATTGTAGTCAGCAAACAAATAAATGATGGATCTGAAAGCTAATATTGTGTCTGTACGCTGTGGGATTTTTCCTTACTGTTTTTTAATTGTCTTTAACATTATTTCATCAGTAGAATTCTAAAGGCTCTCCTTATTGGGAGGCATTTTGACAGATTTAGCATACAATCAAGTCTGTAAGTTTCTGTATGAATATCAACACTTAATGTAATTTTTTTTTACTTTCACAGGCTAAATCCATTACTGCACTACTGGATGACGTGGAAAAAAAGCTAAATGAAATATCATACAGGGAACTAAAGCAAGTAGATGATGCAGGTGAAGCGTTTAACACTTTAGGTACACTTGTCTTTAATAAATGCATTTCCAATATAAGGCAGATAGTGTATACTCTTGAAATATAGGTAACCTTTTACTTTTCTTTCTGCAGCTAAATTTGAGAAAGCATTTTCACAGATTCAGGCAACACTTAATGAAGTTCTTATCAAACAAAAAGCAGAAAAGGATGATCTTGCCAAAAAGCACAGGTAAAGTAATATTCTTGATCTAAAAATGCATGCATTCAGGTGAATCCCATTGGATTTCGTTGGCCAGCAATTTATAGATTGAGTCTTTTCCTGCTCTGCTTTATTACGTTCTCTACTGTGGTGGAGAAAATGCTTTTTAAAATATAATAAGAACATTTTTGATGGATTCACTCTGTGGTATTGTCATGTGACTCTCAGACTAAATCGGGTTCCTTTTAGATCAAATTAAATGTCATTCTCATTTAGAAACCAAATATATTTTTTAATACTATAAATATTAATACAAACACAAATATATCTATCCTTTGTCCCTCAGTGTAGTACTATGCCCTTCCTGTTATTCCTGTTAATCTGCCATACCAATTGCACTGTACTGCTGCCAGTCTTTACATATTCACGTTTTGTGTATGTTCAGTGCCAAACATACAGTAATCCAAATGATTGTGACGAAGATAAAACAATCTAATGTATGGTTCTTCTAGTTTGATGAAAAACCTTTAAATTTAAGAGTGTCACTTGAAGTACTGTAGGAGAGCATTTGATAAACATTCTACCCCAATGCCATATTTGGTGCATCAAGCATTTTTTTAATATTGTGGTTTGCTGCTCAAAGCTATGCAGAACTCTCCCATTCTCGCACTGGAAGGGCTCATAACACATTATCAAAGTTTACACAGAGTTATACTCTACGTCAGAGGAGCTGCACCATTTCCTTTCAGCCACACCATTAACTGTTTTATATTGTGTCTTGTGACTGTCTTCCTTTTTTGACTAAAGACTAAGAATGCATTCAGCCTTTCTGTGAAAACTGGAGGTAAAATAAGAAAAAAGGGCAGTGCTCAAATGTACTGTACATTAATTTGACATTTACTTCATTTAATGCCACTTTAATCTTGTTCCTGGGGAGAAAACCATGCTCGTTAAAGAAAAAATTGAGGTAAGAGTTTATAAGAATTCAGAATTTATACTGTATTAAATTTGGTGGGGCACTGGTAAACAGACATGTGTCCTGAAAGCTTTTATGTAATTTGAAACAGTTACAAATCTATCCAAACAATCCACCCTGGCAAACAACATGCATAAGATAGGAAACGCCCAGGGCAGGACGCAAATCCATCACTGGGCACACACACACCAGAGTCATTTTTTACCAGAAACTGGTTAACCTACCAGTATGTCTTTGGACTGTGGGAGGAACCCCACACAAACACAGGGAGAACATGCTAACTCCACACAAACAGCACCCCAGGAATTGAAACCAGGGCCCCAGTGCTGCAAAGCCGCAATGCTAATCACTGCACCACCATGCTGCCCTAATTGCACAATTTAACACAATTACAACTTTAACACAATCTAAAATTATTTTGTAGAGTGTATGTCCTGTAAACAATACACCAAGAGTTGTGTATTTTCAGATTTTATATTTTTGCAGAGTAACATCAGATTCTTCCAGGCAAAGGATTTTAAAAGACCAACTAACTTCCCTGGCCTCCAGACAGAAAAGGCTTCTGGAAATCCTACAGAAACATCATGACCTTAAACAGAGTATCGAAACTGAAAAAAACAGCCTTTTGACACAACATGACACGCAGCAGAGGAAGGAAAGCAGCTCATGGACAGAAATAAGCTTTTACACAAACACAACAGAACAGCCAGTATCTGTATCTTTGGGTGGAGACTCGGAGGAAACTCCCTCTACAGACTCACTACCCTGTTGGGAGGATGTGCACACCAAACATGACCTCAATTATCCACCTCCTGGTGCCTCAGAAACCAAACAAGCTGGTACAACTGCTCCCACACATATTATCTTTCTTTGTGAAGGTGCCACTGGAAATGCTAATAAGACATCTATCTTGCCGGGCATGGCATCAGTCCATGGTCACCCTCGGACTTCTGGAGGGTCTGTAGTTTTTTTAATGCAGTCTCAGAACTCTGTCCCCACCCAGCATTCTCTAATGTTATCATCGAAACGCCATGATAAAGAGATGGCACAAGGCACCAGAACAAACAGCATAGGTCCTTGGAATTCCCAGATGGCTTTACAAGTTTCTCCTGATTTGCCACCGACCAGTTCGTCTACTTTAAAGGTCAAGAAAGGCGCAGGAGCTCAAGGGGGCGTGACTAAGATATATTCAAGCAAAGGCAATGATTCAGTGAAGCTTCCATTAACCCAAAGTCAGCAAACCACCACTCCATCTTTTACTAGGGTCACTCAGACGAGTGTTTCAAAGCCAGAAGTTAAGAATGCATGGCTTCAACAAGAAGGCACTAAAGACTGTAATGAAAGGAAACAGTTTACTAGACTCATCCAATGTGGAGTCATTAAGCCTGGAGAAGATGTGTTACAGGTTAAACTTAAGGTATTGTAATTACTGTCTTGAAGTTCCAACGTGGATGTGCTTTTTCATTCATGCTTTATAAACAGTCATGAGATATATAATATAAACAAAAGTCTCTGATAGGTGAATTATTACAGTTGATTTTTTAGAAGGGAGTTGTCTATTTTAAACCATTTTAATCTCTTGTAGATTTTTTTAGTAATGTGTCACAAAATGATTCTTATTTCATGTTTTTTAGAAGCCTGTCATTTTAGGATCTTAACTTCATTACGTGTAACTTTTCACAAGAAATTCATTAGTCATGACGTTAATGGTCTGGGGAACAATATTCTTCTTGTTACAAAAGTGTAATAAGGAAGTATGAAAGTATTTTCCTGTCTAGCTGCAACATTGAAGCCACACCTGCCCCCTGTCCTGTTTAAGCCACCATCCCAACCTGTCTAATCAGATTAACAAAAGTTAGAAGACCCCTCAGGAAGTGGTGCTGAACTCTGTTTCTCTTTTTATAAATTATCCAGGGTATATCATATTTGTTCATGGAAAATTGTCCTGTAAACAGGGGCTTTACTTTGACTGGATTAAAATTATTTTGAACTTAATTTGATTAAAATGTTGCACATACCAAATTTTGAGAGATTTAGAAATTTTATATAACGTACTTTTATAGAATTGAAATGTTTTTAGAGACATACAGTGATTGTTGTTTTATTTATACACACCACAATATTTATTACTCTGTACCTTACACCCAGTATATTGTATGAATGCCTTTAGATAACGTGCATCCACTTTTAAAAACCTTACACTTTACAGTTGCAACAGTTACACTGTTGTTTCTGAAAAGTTTCTGTGTAAGACATTACAATACAAAGAGGCTTCAAAGTGGTTCAGCTAGGAAACATTCTAAAGCACAGTGGTTTAGGCTCAGCTCTTGTGGCATTGCTGGTTAGAATCTGGACTTGGCTGACTCTGACCATTATTCATCCAACGTACTTGTAAGCACACAACTGACAGAACACTCTGCCTTTGCCATCCTTAAACTAAATCAGGCACTGTAGAGAAGGCCATTGGCCCATCTGCCTGGGTGGGTAGTTAAGAAGCTAATTAATCCAGCCATTTCTTAAAAGGAGACAGGGTATCGGCTTCAACAACATGGATGGCTAGCTTGTTCCCTACTCCTGCAGTCACTTTTGCATAAAAAACACCTCCTGTTCACAGTTTTAATTGCAGTTTCATGTCATTTTCATTTGTATCTACTGATGTACAATAAATAAGTATTTTTGTTGTGTACATTTTGATATTAGTGCATTGGATTAAGTTTTAAAGTAAATATTTCATAGTTCACATTAAATAATGAATGGCTCTAAAAAAAACTGTAATTGTCTTTGTGTTTAAGGGTTCATGTTATAAGGCTTCCCTGAAACATGATGCCAGCATTAACGATGGGAAGGGACGCATCTTTCTCAATCCAACACAGTGGATTGGAGCAATTCTGGGGAGTGGTACTCCTGTCAACTCGTCGTTTACATGGAATATGGTAAACCGAAGAAATTGCACATCTTAGGAGTCTTCTTATTGTGCAGAGTAATGAAGAAATAATACTGTAACAGATTCACAATAGTGTCAAATGACCATACACAGCTCCCTTAACTTTCACTGTCTACTGGGCCAGTCTGCCTGCAAATCTGTAATTAACTTATCTACATTTCCTGTGTAACATAGAGTTACATTTTAGTCCCGCAAGTTAAAGTATTTTTGAGTTTTGGCTTCAACAAAGCTTAATATTGTAGTGCAAGGCTATTTTTTAAACTTGAACACACCTGTCAAAGAGAACCAATTTAAATGTCTTTAACTGTTTCAACGGGAGGCCAGGAATAAATTAACTGAGAATAGTGAAGAAGGTTGAACTTATTTTAGATCTACAGAGATCCTGGCAGGAATGCTTTGAGATCCATCAGAGGGGGTTGCACCCTGTGGTTACTGGCGAAACTGGCAGTCCCACTTCCACTTTCCCTCAGATCCCCTCCAGAACCAACAGGGGCTTCTTGCTCCAGCTTCTAGTGTGTGTCCCTGCCAAATTTCCCGTGGAAAAACAGCAACCACTACAGTATTATTTTCACTCGTTTCTGTGTATCCCCATCACTGCATTCTAAATAATAAAAGATTGAGAGGTCATAGCATTCTGTCTCATGTTAGAAGAAACCACAAGGGCTCAGAATTGGTTTAAAAGCAGGCAAATAAAAAAAAATAATAACCAGAAACATACATAATATATAATTGTGGTTGCAGGCTTTGGGAATAATGCTTTTAAATAATGTTTTAATTGGATAATTGGCTTGGCTGCTGAAACTTTAATAAGCAAATTGAGCAACAATGAGGCCGAAAGCATCACAGGAAGTCACTCCCATATGAAACCACTCTCACAACAAAGCAGCTCTTCTGTGTTTGACACCTTTTGCAAGATGTGAATACGCGTGCAGTGTGTGTGCCCTGTTATCTTAAAATGTTTAGGACATCAAATACAATAAATGTGACTCTTGAATAAAAGCTACTCAAGATAAGTAAAACAAGTGTTCATTCACTTAAATAATACAGTATCTGAAAATGTAAATAAAAAGCTGTGTTACCACAGCCTTTATAATGTGTTTTACATTGTGTAGTGTAACCAAAAACTCATTGTGTATTTGTGGTATTCACTGTTTTCTTATACTGAAAAAGTGATGCATTTATGTTTATATTTGTAAGTACTGTAGTGCATATTATACTTAAAATTATGCAACGGTGTTCTGTAATGATTTTAATTTTAAATTTATTTTTACAGGTAACATACAAAGCAAACACATTAGCAAGTTATTTGAATAAACTTGATCCAACAGAAAAGGGCTCTGGGGTATCACACCCTAATTTCATTCCTCCTCTGTCCCCTGATGGGGCCTCCAGAGGTAAGTATTTAATGTTCTGTATGCTAAGAGTTGATCTAATAGTTTACAGGGTCAGTTGCTGTATAACTTTTCAAAGACCTTCCCTGAAAAATGCCAAAAGGAATTGGAAGGAAAATTAAAGTAACCTGCACACATTTTATGCAGAAGCAGTCAGCAGCCTTTTACTTTCTCGGACTCTTCAACCAGTGACCTCTAGTCATCTGTAAGGATTGGGCTGGACAGCTAAACTTTGCCCACAAAACTGAGCACTCTTGCAAAAGTCTTTCATGGCACCATGCCCATGAACTCTCCCCATCCATTATAAAAGTTGAGCCTAACGCATTTCTGTTGGTTTTCCACAGTCGTACCATTTGCTCCCCAGGGTTTCCAGTAAACTATGCTTTATGACACATCTTGGTTTAGCTGATTTCACTACACTTTACCACAGTAGGCCTTTACAAGGGATGTTAATGGATATGATAGACAATTGCTTTTTAAGAAAATGGTACTGTGTACTCTCTATGGAAAAACAAGAAGAAACATCACCATTTATTTTTATTTGGAACTGTAATATTTTGTAATAAATGCTGCTTAAAGGCTAGGAGGAAGCAGATTATGTCTAGAACATAAAAAGCTAACAAGAGCAAGTGGTCATGTGCTTGCTAGTCATGTCTAGCTCATTTGCTTGCTAGTAACCAGTTGATCCAAGGATCCCATCTTCCTGTGTCCTGAAATAATCCAAAATATCACCTTTGTTACATACTGTAGTCCAACGATGCTTTGTGTAAAAGAGTGTCTCATGTTTTCAGTTTTAAACACATCTGTCTGTAGTTTTCGCTTTTCTGATGATGACCAGTGGGTAGATTTAGTCATTTCCTTTTAAGCTTTTTAATACTTACAGTCAATCAGGTTTTCTTGTCATCTTATATGTTTGAGACTAAGAAGACTAACTTCTTGTTGCTTATCGGTGTAGGACATTCCTTTAAGCCTGGGAAAGTATCTGGTTGATCTACTCTGGACTGATTCCAGAGTAATTGTAATTGTTATTGTGTTTGTAACGGTGTGACTAAAATTGTACACAGTACGGTAAAGGAGGTCTTATTAGTGCATTGTACAAGTGTTACATAATATCCATTGATTTAAATATCGAGTTAAATTCTGCACATTCAACTATACATCTAAACTTTTTTATCTTATTTACCCACATTAGAAGGGAGAACATTTGTCCACATAAATACCTATGATCTCAGTTTGGATTGTTGCATTTGCGTGTGGGTGGAGAGGGGAATAGTTATGTACGTTTGTCTATTTAACCTTTCCAGTTAAACAACGAGTTCTTCTTTACCTGTTCATCCCGTTGAGTGGGGGTGGTCTATTCAACCTGCAGGACACTTTGCCCTTAAGGTGGAGGAAATAATCTCCCGGTTCTGAATTATATGTTCTGTTTAAACCTGCTGCATTATAGCATAGAACCACATTTCAAAATGGATGTCTTTATTTGCACACTGTATTCTTAGTTTCCACTAAGGCACCAAGATTATTTTTGCTCATTTCCTGATGAAAGGATGTTCTTTATACAAGGAAATACTTAGGCTACTACTTCGAAATGGACATGGTTTTGTTGAAAGTGAACATCTCTGAAAGTGCCGCTGCATCGTTAGTATTTAAGTACTTTAAATACTTGTCTGCCTGGAAGTGGTGAATGAATACTTTGTTTTGCAGTATGAGAGGAAGTAAAAATTGTTAGGTTATTTTAAACTAAAACTTGTTTCCCTTACCACAGAAACAACATTGCAGGCCAAAATCAACAGTATCTTGGAAGTCAACAGGATACTTTTAATAAGTAATGATGAATTCATGCCATGCCGCATTATGGACCATCACTGGAATATTGTTTCAGAATCTGATGACTGGGCATCCTAAAATCTTGTCTTGGGACGCCTAGTTTGGCAGCTTGTTTAAGTTTTTCAGTTTAGAACAGTGTCAGGGCTTTGTTCACATCAACATGTTTTACATTACTGTAGTTTCAAGTATGAATCAACATGAGATGCATTTGATATCATATTTCATTGAATATTGTTTCAATTAACTATAACGTCTAAAAAAAGCCAAAATGTTTTTTGTATTTGATTTTTCCATATGCTCTCAGTTTTTGGATGTACTTTGTTAGTTAATATTGTGTACTTTCGTGTTGTGTTCTCGTTTACTTTCAAAATATTTAAAATAAACCTACAGGTACTTTTCCTTAATGTGAAGAAAATAGTCATGCAGTGTTTTTTCATTCTTAATTCATAAAAAGGTTTACTCAAAAGTGTAGGAGATGATTACTTAAGAGTATATCACAGCAAATATGAGTTAGAATAGTTTAATGTGAGATTACAATTGATGTTAAAATAGTGAAATTTCAATTTCTTTCTCATTTTTATAATCGCATGAAAGTTCTATAATAACAAGGTGGTTCAGTATTTTCTCACATTTATTTGCAATGAATGTGTCCAACAACACATTTATATTTACTGCTGTTACTGAGGCACACACACAAACTATAGTGGTGATGTTTGAAAGTGAGTTATTGGCTTAAATCAGGAAATGTCAATTTTAATTTTGAAAATGACTTGCTTCAGTTTGCGATTTCAACACATTTTTCACGTTATGCCGAAACTTTGCATGTATGTGTACGTGTAATTATTGTTTTATGGCTGATCTGATCTGTTGTCAAAAGCACGATTGCTGGCTTGTAAGAGTAGATATGCTGTACCTGTACAGGTACTGTATGTCTCAGGAGGAGTCTACCTGAAGGAATGGCATGCAGAATGTGAATGTTATGAGTGGTGTTTAGTTAACCAAAGGGATGGTATAAGCCAATGAGATGTCCTGAAATATTAATTGAATCACTCTGACCAATCTAATAGGCAATTGTTGTCCAAGATATTCCCCCATCTAGTGTCTCAAACAGATATAAGAGGTAATTCCTTTACCAACAACCTCCAGTGATTCAGGAGTCCTTTTCTCTGACCCACTGTCTTATTAGGTAAGTAAGGTCTTACTGCTAATACTAATATTGTCTCTTCATACACGCCTTGTGCTTTATTAAACAATTGCTGCAGATAAAAGAATCTTTAAGTAACAAGTAGCAGGATTACACAAAATAAAAACAAAGTGCCTGAAAGTGACAACTAAAATGTTGAATTGCTTGAAAAGAAAACATTAAACTTACAAATGCAAATATTTCAAGCTATTGCTTGAGGATCCACTGACATATTTGCGTTCAAATACGGTACAGTTTGATCAACTGGATGGCAGTTTTCAACGGGTTTGCTAGTAAATGGCATATCGAACATCGCGATTCCAGCGCTACTGTTTAGGTTAAAACTAAGTATATGATATCAGAAGTGTTGTGTAAATCAAGTGCAAGATGAAACTGTGTTGAATGTCTTCTGGTTTATTAATATTAACGCCGTTATGTGCCTCTGCTTGGTCAGCTGTGGTTCCAGTTTCAGTGCTCTGGCTGCCAAGTTGCAGTTCTCAGCTTTGCCACACCTCTCTCTCCTACTGTCTCAGCTTTGTGGTGAAATGAAAACGCACCTCTCATGCTGTTACCCTTTACTGTGAGGCGTGCTGGAAGATCACCAATCATCATGAAAGTAAGTTTTTTAAAATTACTGTAAACTACTATCATGTACATGTACATGAACGCCATTTTTCAAAGACACGTCTGAGTCGTTATTTATCAGAGTAAACATTTCGTACTGATTATGTTCGAGCTACTGTACTTCCCTTATGTTGTACTGTATCTACTCATTTGCGTATCACTTGAAAAGTTCATTGCACAAATGCCTGATTCTCAGACAATTACAACTGTAATCAATAATGAACACCGAAGGTTTGTACACTTTTTGAAGAAACTGAAGTTTTATCACGCTGAATCAGCTGAACAATGCTGTGTGTGTTAGAGTTATGAGGAAGGAAGGTTATGTATAGTTGAATGCAATAGAATAACTGAACACGGAAAGCAAGAAAATATGTTGGACTGTGAGACCATGAAGATTCAAAAACATAATCCAGTTTATGAGTTTATGGTTGAAAAGTTAGCGGTTATCTAAAAATATTCAGCACATCCTCTCTGGTGGCAAGATTGACACTGCGCATTCCAGGTAGTGTGAGATACAATAGGGTTCATAAAAAAGATTTTATGATGTAAATTTTTACAATGATAAAACTGCAACACTACTTGTCTGTTTCATTTCAATTAATGTAAGGATACTCTCACAGTAGCAATAATTAATTGGTACAATAAAATATTTTTCTGCAATAAGATTCGAAGGAAAAAGTTAATGTCTTTGTTCTTGTACTGTATCTTGTACTTCGGGTTTCTTCGTCTTTGAGATCCGGATGTAGCTTTGAATTTATAATAACAAGCTTTATGAAAGATACATTAATTGAGAAATTAGGTTTGTTGGTAACTAAAAAGTTGTATAGGGACGTTGTGGAGTGAATTTTCTTTTCTATAATACTTGTGATAATATAGTACTTCTATAGTACTTGTGATGAGTACATTAGGGAAGTGTTCCAATTCAAACGTTATAAAATAGAGGTGAGGTTTTTGGCTATTTACTTCTTAAATTCTAGTTTTAATAATTAAATTGTACAAAACAATATTTGAAAGCCTCAAGTCGTCATTGAGGTCTGTATTTGTTGTTATAGTTTTAAAATGATTATTTAGTTTGTTTAAGTATTGTTTAGAGATTATTATATTAATATTTATATATAGCATATGTTATTATATATACTTTTAATATCAACAGATATACAGGATGTGATATGCTGGCATTTAACTGCATTTTTTTGTATGAACATATCCTCCATTACAGCAATTTCAGTAGCACATACGCTTGGCGTCCTGTCAGACAGATTAAGCAGCATAATATTTTATTTTTGTCCATTCACTCTAAATCACATAGCAGGGAACATTTACTCTGGCTGTGGAGGTTTTCAGTCTCTCCAAGCATTTGCTCCAGCAGTTCAATTAAGGTCACAGAACCTGTCAGTCCCCTGCATCGTCTTTAAAACCTGTTGTTCTTCTGCCTGCTTGCATTCCTATATTTATCACCACAATACTGCAAAAAAAATTTCTGGCGGTATGTAATAATACAGTATATACTGTATATTCTGGTTTGCCACCTTTCCATCAACAAACAAAGTCTCAGGCACCACCATGTTTTCACAATGGCACAGCACACACAGCACACACCCCTATTCTCTTGGAACTGAAAAATTGTTCCATCAATAACACTGAATTGAGCCATCATTACAGATTAGTGTCCTTTTTGTTTGTTTTTATCTACACGACACAGAAGTCCAATCCTTACCATACAAGTTCCTGTACGGCTGTTTCCTCATTATAAACTCAAAATACAAGAGTTATGCTGTACAGGAAAACATTCTGTGGAATTCTCGAGTCATTTTCCCCTTTTAGTAGCTTTCTTTTCCCAGCCAGTGTAAATTGTATTTGTTTCAGCTGCCTGTTAATCAAAGTGTAAAACATCGCTTTGCCTTATATCTTACTAAAGGAATGGAAATACATGATAATCATATTTTATCTTCCAGCAGTCATGGTATATGGTTTATCATATCTGGGCAGTGTAGGGACACAGCTGTATCAGATATCAGAGTAATATAAAGAAAAATGTAGAGGCTGACATTGAACTAACCTGCTAGAAACTCTAACACAAAGCTGACTACAGTATATGATTACCAGCTGACATGGTGTTCTTGAACAATTGAAAACGATGATATCAGCACCATGCTAGTCTGACCAGTTTCTCCCACCAACTTGATTGTCACATGTTAAAAAATGTTCACAACACTTGAGAGGAAGAAAAATATATTTAGATACCAATTCATACACACACATCACCTGGCTTCCATCTCTATAGTGCAAAAAGAAAGCAAGTAGGAATGTTGATGAAAGAGTGGATATCAAATGGATGTGTTATCGTGTGCATTTGAAAATGAAACATTAAATAAGGTAGTACAAGGTGTACATTTTACAATGATACAAAGCACAACTTTCTTTTATTCATACAAACAAATAAAGGATGCTGTCAAGGACCAAAAATATTTACAGTTTCACCAAGTTAAAAAAAAAATCCAAATTTAAACAGTCTTCTAACTGCGATTACAGGAGAGCCAGAGCCTATCCCAGCAAGTAACAGGCACAAGGCAGGATACACCCTGAACAGGACACCACTAACAAGCCAGTTAACCTACCAGCATGTCTTTGCACTATAGGAAGAAACCATTGCACCTGGAGGAAACCCACATGAACATGGGGAGAACATACAAACTCCACACAGATAGCACCCCAGGAATTAAACCCAGGACCCCAGCACTGTAAAGCCACAATGCTAACCACTACACCACTGTGCTGCCCATCAATATTAGAATCTATGTTAAATATATTTTCTAAAGATTTCTATTATAGATAAAATAATATACTGTATACAGTAGTTAACTACTTTTACTTGTTTGCATACCGTATGAAGTTCTGATATTATTTAGATTTTGATTATTACTGGAGACCTAAGAAACCATTTAATAATATACACTGCCCATTTTTTAAATCAGGTCTTTAAGACACTCAGTCCTGATGGTTTTCTAGGCCTCATTAACTCATTCATTGTGAAAACCTGGAGAAAGTCACTAAATTATAGTCACTCTTCCTCAGAACAGTCAAGTGGTAAATAAATTAAAGACACCTCGCAGCACAAAGGACTTTGATTTACAGGTACTTGGATTGGAGAACCCTTCCCATATACTGTATCATTAGTGTTTATAAATATAACCTAGAGTGTGGAAGCCGACATTTTTGTTGTAAATAAAGTGTAACCACGGCATCTCATGCAATAGTTCTTAATTTATTTAGCTGACATTTTTTTACCAGTAGTGACTTATTTGTACTCAGTTATACAGCAGGGCATTGTACTAGAGCAGTCTGAGTAAAATATCACGCTCAGGAATGCAACAGTAGTGGCCAGCTCAAGATTCAAACCCACAGCCTTCCAACTGTAAACCCAGAGCTCTTCGTACAGACTGGTATTTTGGTATCCTTATTTTTTTCAGGGAAAACAATTTGTTTCCTTGTTGTCAGTTGTTTTTTAAACTGTGATTTTTTTTTCTTTAATGAAATTGTCAGTATTATGTTTGTCCATTTATTCTTTAATTAGTTCTCTGTGGTCTATGACCATGTTAATTAGTACTTGGTTTTAAAAATGACCACTTTGCAGTAGACGTATTTACGTTTTGTATATGTTGTTAGTTTGTTTTTCATACATCAGAACTAGTGAAAATGTTAAAAATCTAAAATATATATTTAGTTTAGTTGTTTTTTTGTCTTTTGCAGTGTCTTATGTTTCTAAATATAAATATCCAGTCCAAGAGAGAAGGGCTGGTAGATCGATAATTATGACAAAAATAAAGGATAATGCCAATAATCCATGTACAAAGTGCACATGCACAATTTGGAAAAGATTAGAGCTTCACCTCCAGCTTTGCTGTCTCTGTACCAGCTAAAACCCATAATACCAACTCTATAATAAACACAGGCTATTATAACCATCTAAGATCCAGATTCACCAGCATTCAACAGCAGTAACTAGCAATGAATTTGTGAATTAGTTCTTCCCTAGAACTCTAGGTAAGGCAACAAGGGTCACAGGACCTACTGTGTTGATCAAGCAGGGAGTCTGAGAGATTCAGTTCAATATTAGAGATTACTTCTGTACAAATGTAAAAGGTGGTACAGAAGCTGATTTGCAAATATGCAGTTTCCTTCTGAGTGTATATGAATCAGCATGAAAACTGACAGATCACTCAAATTTGCCTTATTACTATTTTAGTTCACTGCTTTGTTAACTTTTTAAAATGTTCTGTATTTGCTTCTTTCCAGATCCAAAGGGTGTGATGTCAGTCAACAGGCTATTAGCAGGCCATGTTTGTATCGCTGTTTTCCAGGAAATCCTCTGACAGGCTTTTTTAAATGGACTCTAAAGTTACCTCAGGAAAGTGCTTACTGTGTAAGGTATGCAACATGTTTTTCTTTTGAAAGTCAAATTTGCTGTTAGGTTCAGTATTTAAAATAGAAATTAAAGATTTGTGTTAACTATTTTTATTGTCACCTGTGATGGTGAAAAATTAATTTTTCCAACTAAAAAAAAATGCATTTGCATCCATATTATTACTTTATACTTTTTTCAGATTTTTACTGTGTTTGTAAAAAATTAAGCATAAGAGAACAAGAGAAAGGTTTTTATATGAGAAGGCCATTTAGCCCATTTGCTCATTGCTCTGATTTTCAGTATTTTCAAGAGTTTTCTTCTGTTAAGATCTTTAAGACAGAGGTTTGTTTTTGCAAAAGAGATGTAAGAAAGATCACACGACAATAAGAACACCAGTTTGTGCAGAAAACAAGTGGCACAGGCACTGAGTGACACAGGTGGCACAGCATTGACTTTCATATTCTGTACTCCTGTGTTTTTCTATATTCATACAATTACACATAAACCAAAGAAAGAGAAACATCATGTGGAAAGTGCAGCTCTCTCTGTTTTGTTGAGTTTCAGTCCCAGGAACTCAAAGGCTCCAACAACAGTCCCTAAATCACAGATAAACCAGAGTTTTTACACTGATCTAAATTTGAGAAGGGGGAAAACATTGCTTCTGTAACTCATTCCGCACATTGAGCCCTGTTACAATCACAAGTTCCATGAAGTGAGCAATTATTGTGAAGTATATGTGGCCTGTGCCTGTCTATGTGAAAGCATTCAAGCAAGGCCATTCCAAGAGACAAATTCATGCAGATTCTGTGTGGTGGTCCAACAGACCATGATTGTTAATCTTCTCCACCCTGTGTGTACGTATTTGACTTCGCCTAGCCTGTGTTTGAACATTGTTATGGATGGTTGAAAAGTAACATGATATTCTACCCACACTGAAGTATATTCAGCATTCAATGTTATCTGACTCTAATTTTTCTTTTTTTTTCTTTTACAGAATGAGAACATGCGCCTTTCTACGTAAATTACAGTACAAATGCTTTTTCTTCTCTTTCTCCCTGTTGATTTTGTGCCTTTTGAAGCTTGTATATTTCAAAGCGACTGCTAACAGCTTTTTCATCCAGACCTATGGTATTACTGGAACCACCAACCAGAGTCCTAGATACCACATTAACTGTACCTCCATTTATGAACTGGAACCAGTGGAGATTGGCAAGTCTTTGGAAATAAGAAAAACAAACATTATTGATGTGGGAGATGAAACTATTGCTTCTCTTACTTCAGACTGCAGGAGATATATTGCGTTAAGAGAATATGAAAAGATATCAGTTTCAGAGGAGGAGCGCCTTTTTCCATTGGCGTATTCCTTAGTGGTGCACAAAAATGCAGCAATGGTCGAGAGAATTCTTCGAGCCATCTACATGCCTCAGAATGTTTATTGCTTTCATTATGACCAAAAATCTCCCAAAACATTTATATATGCTATTGAAAACTTAGCTAAGTGTTTCCCCAATGTATTCATTGCATCTAAACTGGAATCAGTGCAGTATGCTCATGTCACTAGGCTTAAAGCCGATCTGAATTGTCTGTCAGACCTTCTGAGGTCACCTGTGCAATGGAAATACGTCATCAATCTGTGCGGCCAAGACTTTCCACTCAAATCCAACTTTGAGCTTGTTTCCGAGCTCAAGAAGCTGAATGGAAGCAACATGCTAGAATCTAGCAGGCCGAGCGACGTAAAGAGGCAGCGCTTCACCTTCCATCACGAACTCCAGGACGTGCCTTACGAATACCAAAAATTGCCTGTAAAAACCAATCAGGCCAAGGAGAGTCCTCCGCACAATATTGAAATGTTTACTGGAAGTGCCTATTTTGTGCTGTCGCGTGCGTTCGTTGAGTTCGTTGAGCGAAGCCAGCTTGTCAAAGACTTCTTGGCCTGGTGTGAAGACACCTACTCACCAGATGAGCACTTCTGGGCCTCTTTGGCGCGAGTTCCTAAGGTTCCAGGAGGGATTCCCAGGTCGGATCCCGACTTCACGGACTTGATGAGTAGGACGCGTCTGGTGAAATGGAGTTATCTCGAGGGGTCCCTTTATCCTCCTTGCACTGGAACCCACATTCGCAGCGTCTGCATTTATGGAGCCTCAGAACTTCGCTGGCTCCTTAATTATGGGCACTGGTTCGCTAACAAGTTTGATCCCAAAGTGGACCCTGTCCTGATCAAATGTTTGGAAGAGAAACTTGAGGAAAAACAACATTCCTGGGTGACGTTGACGAAGTGACTTTTGAGATTGAAATGTTTTGACAGTTTTCTGCACTATAGATTGAAGGATTATTTAAAGGATTATTTATCTATGCCACAACCTTCTTTGGAAATCAATGAGTGCAATTCTTCTCTTGCTAATAATTATTTATAATACATTTTCTTTCACTTTAGCTGTCACACCTTTTTTGGACAAGGAAAACTCATGAACACCAGACTGATAGAAATATAAAAAATAGTTGTATTCTCTGTGGAGGGTCACTAATTGGAATAATAAATGTTTTGTGTAACACCTTTAGAACTTCACTATAATATTTTCATATTTTCAGGGAAAATCAGGGATAAACCCAGCATGGTGAGAATTTTTGTCTCATGTCCCTGAGAACACAGGGAGGGAGGAGAGTTGAGCAGAAATTCTAACCTACAGTAGGTGGCTTTGCTCAGCAGCAATTGCGTTTTTTCATAATGAAATAAACTGACTGGACTTCAAGCATCAGTTGAAATTTTTACCAGGTTGTGTTTTTTTAAAAATTAACTGGTCATAATTAACTTCTACCACACATGACAGAGACACAGATTTCCCTCTCTGTCTCTTTATATAATCTTTTATGAGGGTAGTTTTTAATCCCCAAATATTGTTCAAATGAAAAATGAATTGTATTCTTTATTTTTTAATGATCAGTATAATATTATTTTACTTCCCACACTGAATTTATTTCCATCTTAATTGGCTTCTTCATACTTTTGTAAAATCATGACACACATTAACCACTTCAGTATCACAATATTTGTGAAGTGCAGCCATGCTTGAAGTATACTACTATATTTGTATACATTTTCCTTCGTTTTCTATATCAGTCTGCTACCTAGCATGCGGGATTTATTTTTATTTCTGGAGTTCAAAAGGGTTAAGAGTACAATCTTCTGTGGAACAGAAATCTTTGAAAATCTGTGTCACTGTAATTTTTTTGTTCCACCACAATGCTAAAATTGTCATTGAAAAAAGGATGCTCTAATGTAATTGGAGAAAATACCATGAGTTTCTTTTTGGGTGGCATGGTGGTGTAGTGTTTAGCATTGCTGCTTTGCAGCACTGGGGTCCCGAGTTCAGTTCTGGACCTGGGGTGCTATTTGCATGGGGGTATATGTGTTGTTTATGTGAGTTTCCTCCCACAGTACAGAAATATACTGGTAGCTTAATTGTCCTCTGAGAGAAGTGGCCCTGGTGTGTGTGTGTGTGTTTGTGTCTGTGTTCCCTCTGACAGACTGGCTTCTTGTCCGGTGTGTACCTTGCCTACTCTCTTCTGCTTGCTGAGATAGACTTTGGCTCCCCTGTAAGCCTGAATTGGAAGAAGCAGTTTGTAAGAGGGAGGGATGGACCATGAGTTTCCTGTTATTTTTTATTTTAACAGCTGTTGACAAGCTTGGTGCCTTGAATTGCCAAATGAGTTGTCGTTTGTCTATATCCAGATGATCTTGGAAAATGTATGATTTGGTTTGTTTGCACAGAATTTTGCACTGATGTTATTACCTTTAAACTATTGTTGTAACAAAGGATCTAAATTTATTTTGTCAGTGTGCTTGGGAAATGAAATGGATATAAAACAATGGAAATGTAATATAATACCGTTAGAATTGAAATATTCAATATTATGAAAGATCAAAACTGCAAAACAAGGCTTTCAACAAAGAAATAGCATACAGCTGTGATTAAGGTTTATTGAGTTTGTCATGTTTAGTTTTTTGCTAAATCTATGATCTATATATAAATCTAAAACAAAATGTTTTATAATTGCAATGGAAAATGCAGGAATGTTCGCACACAGTGTGCTAATTAAATTAGTTGGCCTTTTTGAACAGATGTATTCAGAAAAGTGACCCCTGTTGAGCAAGTAGTACACTGTAGTAGACAGAACAGCATCATTTAGCTCTTTACTACAGTATACTTTTCTTTAGTATACAAAAGTATACTATACTTTCATGTATAGAAATCAGCATTTCAGTTACATAAATACTGGTCACCCTGGGTTGGTACTATGTGTGTACTGTCATGTATCATAGAAGTACAGTACTTTGTCGGGGTCCCATTTGTAACCTGATCAAATTCCAGGGTATATAGGGTTCACAATACAGTTGTTTGAACAGGCCAACTAACTTTCTAATCACCCTGAGCATTGCAATTTTTAATGGTGATCCGTGTCTGTAGGTTGCAGTTCAAATCAAGGGCTATAATATTAATGATTTAAATGTTCTGATGTACTAAGAATCAGATGATTCTGTTGGACATGAGTCTGATAAAATTGGGACATTCTAGTTTTTCTGAAACAGCAAATAAAATTTCTGAATTTTCTCTTTGAAAAAGCTGTGATCAAACCTTATTGATAAGACTATTAAAGTAATTTATTGATAACTATTAATAATAAATGTGGTCAACACCAAAACTGAGTCAAACAAGAAGATTAATTTTTCGGAGCAGTCATAGTTTCATCATTAGTGTATAAAACAGCACACCAAGAACTGATTAGTTCTCTGTCATTGAGTTTGTGGCCTTGCAACCTTCATTCATATGTTAAAGTATGAAGAATCTAGACTAGAACTTTATATTCTTATTGTTTATTGCTAACACTTTAAAACACTTTAGGGGATGCTAATGAAAATTATAGGGTTTCATTGGACAATGTGTTTGTGCTAGTGTCTAATATTCGTAGTTTAGATTGTCTTTATTAGGAAGTTTATGGTTTTGTTCAACCTTCATTTCCACCTTTTAAACCACAGCTCTTCAGTTCCAGTTATCGGCCCAGTAGGGTTTGTAATATAGATGGGTTAATGTTTTTACCTGCTTCGTATCTGGTCAAATGGCAAAGCCAGTGTCTATTCATGCATCAACAGAAAGCTACTTGCTCCTGGGCAGATTGTCAGCAATCCAGAGCCTATCCTGGTATCTTAAGGCTTGAAGTAGGCAATAAATTGAATAATGAGTTTTTTAGAGAAGTGAATTGAAGTGACTTAGCAGGCTTGTGTGAATTAAAAATCAGAATATCCCTCAGAAGCACGAGGAACTATACTATAACCTTACGCTGTGTTTGCTACTGTAGTTAGCTACTGAATCTAAACAAAAACACTTTAAGCGCAAAAACAGGTAATTATGTTGAATACATCAACAATACATCAAAAACTTATCTCAAAATATCTCAATTTTCAATGACTTCCTGGTGTGTTTCTGTTTCATTGAACTAGAAAAACTAAAGGGAGAAAATGTTGAATTATGAAAGGCTAAGCACACTATGTCCCATCAACAGCACATATAAAACATCCAAAATATTTGAGTAAAAAGTTCAGAGTCTTGCTTATTTCCTACAAAACATTCTTATGTCTTTCGACACTTCATGTAGTGCTTGCCTACTGGTTTCAGACATTGCAGCTGTCAACTGATCAAATAATTATTTCTAGAATGTACCAACACAAGGAAACCTTTTCTTTAAGTCATTGGTCAACTGGATTAATTCTGTATGAATGTTGATTAATTTACTTTTTTTGTTCTGATCTACCTTCTTCCATAAAGCAAGAAAGAACTTAATGAGCAAGAATTCTTTACCCTGTTGAACTGGAGGCCTTTTTTTCTTGCAGTGGTGATTGATATTGGCTGGAAGTAATCTTCACTCTGTAAACAGATCTCTACATACATGACTGCTCTTGAATCAGTTGTGTTTTAACAGTGCTTATACACGAAGTCTAATTAGCAGTAAAAGCAATGCACTAGTTTCATTATGGTAATAGACACATTAGCACAGAGCATAATATAATCACATTAATATTTAAATACATACTGTTTCGGCATTTCTTGCTTAAAACCCATAATACATTTAAAGATAAAATTAGCTTTATTTTAAAACTTTTTATAGTAAACACTTTGAAAACTAAGTTATTTGCCTGCTTCGTGTAGGGATTGACAGCTGTCGTTTTTTTAAATTACTGTATTATCTTTCTGTGTCACAGTTTTACAGCAGCAGCAAACATTTGCATAAACACAGACCCCAAGGGATATCATTTGCCTGAGCTAAGCAGTTCAGTTTTTTTTTTTGCTGAAATTGTTCTCTGGCAGGTCTCCTAAAGCTGACACTTGAACTGGACTAACACGCATGTAAACAATATTCTTGATAATATTATTTTTGTCTGTGGGAAAAAAAATACTGTTATAAATTGTTATAATTACCGATGAAGCAACAGTGAAATTGCACTGGTTTTACTTCAAGAAGTTGCATAAGAGTAGTGTAAAGAGGACCTTTAAGCTTAATTAGCTATACTTAAAGTTATACTTAAAGTACTGTAAAATGTTTTAAATCAGTCATACAGTTCTGTATCTATTATATAATATCAGCCCTGCAGATATTATATAATAGATATTGTGAGAATAAAAATGTGGTGCAATTTTTCACCATATGGAATATCTCTAAGTATGCATCTCTAAAACCTTCAAAGCTGAAATAACTGGAATAACTGTCTATACAGTAGATGTACTTTAATTTGTATTCATCACATTTAGAAATCTTTTCTTTATGGCATTTAATAGCATTTTATAGGAGTACAGAATATTGTTTAATGTTCTGTGCCTGTTCTCTGCGGTTGCTAGCAACAGTTGGTATTTGTGAGCAAATATTTGTCGAATGATGCTGATGATTTACTGAACATAAAAACCAGACAAAAGCTACCAGGAAAAAAAAGACATCGGAGTGTTTTGTTTTTTTTAAAAAGCGATACTGTATGTTGTTGCACCTTTCTTCTGGTGATATCTGCAAGCACAAACTTGTTAGCTCTTACTTCAGAGCTATCAAGAAAGAGCTTCACGCACACATGACTTTAACAGTGAATAGCATTAACAAAACATGTCCTATAATTTAGTTTTTTTCACAGTTAACAGCTTTACTTCACAGATATCCCTTAAGTTACAGTATTTTTGCAACCTTTCTACGAGTGTTAGTTTTAATTATTAGGTACTGCATGGGGGTTCTGCTTTGATGAGTGTACAGCATAATGCCTAATTTCTGCTGAATCACACAAGACTTAGAGGATCTATTGAATATTAAATAATTATTATGTTTCTATCATTATAAGCCTTCCGAAAATTTAAATGATTGTGGTAAAAGTCCAGTCTTGAAAGCTTGGTGTGTCTCCATGTTTTCATTTCACTTCAGGTATTAAATGAATTCAATCTGCTCTTTATGGACTTAAACAAGCCAATTTACTAACTTCTCCCAGCTCTTAGGAGCTGTTGTCTTAAAGTAACCTAGATTGTGGGACAAAAATCGAACCACCCTGATCTAAATATACTTTAGTGTATGCTCTGTTTGTATGCATCACTGAAGCTTGTTCAAAGACCTTTTATTTATTCACAATGCCAGGAAAAAGTAATTTATGGGAAAAAAAATCCATGTCCCATGTTCACAAAGTGCTCTTCACAGCAGGGAATCAGAACATTTTTATGACATGAAACATGTTTATGAAAATGGTAAATAAATTATGGAAATCTTGATAAAATGAAATAAGAAAGGCTGTCACAAGGGTAATATAGTAGGCATTTTTTAGTTGTAATTCAAAATCAGGGAATAAAACTGAAACCTTATTCTGAAGAACCTAACAATTTATCTCTGTTTCTTCACTCCATCTTTTATGGATCGAGCTTTCTGAAACCACACTGCACTGCACTTTGAATCCATTCTTACTATTGCCTGGTGGCAAGCGAGCCATCAAGTAACCTACAGTTCATAGATTGCTTGCACTAAATCAACCACAGAGTTTGTTTTAAATTTGCAGTTTGCTCCAACAGGGCTATGGAACAGTTGTGTCTTTGGCAGACATGTTAAGGTACAGTACAGTGCCCATCCCACTCATTCACTCTCAAGCTGACTGATTGCAGCTTACAAGAGCACATCAAGCCTATTGTTTGTGAGGACGTGTCACCCACCCTGCAGAATGTAATGGGGAGGGATTCCTCAAGATGAAGTGGTTGTCGGACCCTTGAGCATTTCTATTTGTCCTGGATAGTCAGCAGTTGCACTATACATTGCTGGTAACAATGGGACAGTTTCTAGTCTGAAAAGATCCTCGTTTTAATCATGTTGCTAGTATGGATGGAAAGAGATTGGAAGACCTTTTTCAATAATGCACACTCCACTAATATTGCCAAGTGTCCAAGATGTAAAAAAAATGGCCAAGCAGTACTTTTTAAATGGTCAAAGACTGATAGACGTGGTGCAGGGTACTGCGTGGCCCCGAGTATCTCCTGACAGCCCTTTTGAAATAGGGGAGGATTTTTTGTTAGTACATCCAGAATGTTTTATTGCCTGAGGCTGCTGTTGTTTGATAAGATATCTAACTTCCCGCTATCTTCTCTGTAAACCCTGTAATGCCCATCTCTGGGTCTTCCAAACAGCTTCTCACACCCAGTACACGTCATCTCTTGCCCACTCAACTGTCCATGTGTCCAAAACAAAATTTAGGTTTTTGGAGCCATACTTAGGGGTATGATGAGAGAGAATGGTGAATGGTGAGAGAACATCATTTACTGGCTCTACTCCAAGCAACAGTGCATATTTTTGAAATAACTATGGACAAAGAAATATTTCATTCCTTTGCTTGGTGGGGTGGAGGTAGGAGTCAAATGTGTATATTTCAGGCGAGGGGATATAGAAAATGTGATTTTTTTTAATTTACATGTACATTACCACCTGCATGTTTTTCACTTCTTGGCTCATATCTGATCACACACAAGGAATCTGTGCTACCACTTGGGGAAACCTCTGACCACAGAGCTCAGCCTGTATTTGCACAACGTTCTTTACACTTGAGCCACTCAGAGGGGGGTTAAGGGCTTTCTCAGAGGGTAACCCCTGAAGTTTTTGTGGGAAGAAACTGTTAAAGATAAAAAAAAACTGAATATTATGAATTCGTCTTAAATTTTTTTGGGATTTATTTACACCAGCAAGACAAAATCTCGAATCCCACAATTAACCCAGTTCTGTTACACGATTACATTAGATGTTAATAAAACAGAAATGTTTTCGATGCGCTATTCTTCAGAAAAAACACAAATGCATGAAGATTTCTAAATTAGTAGCAAAAAATATGTTACTGCAGATGTACAGCATATTATATTATGGGTTCAGCACTGATGTTGTCTGAAGAAAGCTTACACAAAATGACTTTTCAGAGAGGTTGTATTTTTATGACTTACCCAGCCTCAGTGGAATTGACAGCTGTTGACTATGACTCTTCTACTGCAGAGGGGAAAATGTGTACTTGCAGAAATGTTCTTCTAACATGTCCACCTGTCAGAGCCATTCATCTTTCCAATGTGGCAAATACAGGAGCTGCAGTGAATACAGAGGTGGCTGAACAAGCAGAAGGATTTTTTAAAAGAAAGTCCAACTTATCTTTGTAGTGCTGTTACACTAACATTTCATAATTTTCCAGAAGGAAATGACAGTGTGGCACAAAATGTTAAAGCAAACAACAGGCATCTCCAGCTGTAATAAAATGAATTAAAAAAAACTTTAGGGACTATGTGGTCATCTCTTTTCAGTAATACAGTGATGTTTTTTAAACATTGAGCACATGAAAAAAATGAGACAGAACAAGTTGTGGTAGGCAAGTGCATTTGGATTTATTTTGATTTAAAAAGGCTTTGAGTATGCATAGTTCTCAGTACCTCATAATATTTGAATCATGTAAAAAGTTGTATAACTTTGAATTCCATGTGACTAAAGATATCTATTAAATTTAGGATACATTCACTTCTCTATGTACATCGATAACTAAAAAATATTCACCAAGGTTCCTCAGAAATAATATGCACTTTAAGTTTTAAATATATTATTCTTTTACCAAAAGGCATACCCCTCAAGTAATGAGAAAAACTATATTCCTGATAACTCACAGAGATGGAACTGTTGGCACAAATTTCACATGAGGAGTGTCTTACCAAAGAAAAAAATTTAATGTAGCTACAGCCAGAGGTAGGGGCTTGTGGTTTATTTTACTGTGGTTTACCTGTGTGGATTACTTATACACTTAACTGAGCTAATATCACTGAGTCATCAGGGAACAAATGAGCCTCAGAGGGAGGAATGACCTTTTTCTCATCTCAAGCTGTTTTGTTTTCATGAGCTTGTAAAGGAACATGCCTAGAAAGAGCATAGATTAAGACCACACACAGCTCTGCAGAGTTTTAGACGTCTTGCTCATTCAGGAAAACAAAGTAAATACTGAATATCAAAAGAATCATTGCTTACAACTGCAACAAATTCATACAGATATTCTAAAGGAAATTACAGTACCTTTTTGTAGCAGTTACACTTACATTTTATTGAAGCACCATAACCTACTATATCTGAATTAATTGTGCTGAATGAATGTTTGTTCTCAGAGTTCTCACAGAGTCTACTGTGAAAGGCACTGGGTAGAAGATGTGTGGCCACAGTTAAAAGCCCTACTGGCTGTGATGATAGTTCACACTTTGTTGCAGATGTTACTTTGTGGGATTCTGTCCCATTTCTCCTGTATAGCCTTGACAAGTCTGTGCCTGTTCACCAGTCTCCGAGTCCTGGATACCATGTCATTCTAACTCAGTCCACTAATGTTCAATGAGCCTCACGTTTGGTGTGTATGACAACAGTCACATCATGCAAGAAAAAAAATCACACAAGAACAAACAGCAGCAGGCCAGGTGAGGTCCCAGGACTTGATTAATTTAGAGCCATGCTGTCTGGTTGTCGTTAATCATGACAAGTGGATTTCAGCAGTAACCCGACACTCCAGCCCAAATGATCACACTTGGTCCTCACATTGAGCTTGGCAAAGTGTCATGGCGTATGGTCTGCCAAGTCTTGCCATGTGAGTGTCAGACGGTGTTGGCTGTAAGCTTTTCTAAAATATAAAAATACCCCAGACATCGAGTGACAGTAGACTGACTTGACTTAGTTCAGCCTTCAACATACCGGTGATATGAAGCTGATCTTTTCTAATTGGGGCATATCAGCTCCTTTGTAACTTCTTTTTTTCTTGATTTTCACCAGGTTTGACCTTCAACCAAGTTAATTTGCCCCATCACCTGTGTCCAATCAGCACTTTAACCTAAGTCAATCATGTATGAATGTAAATTTTTTAATACTTCTATATACTGTATACTTCACTTGTCTGTGCACAGAGTGATACAGGAACTGTCTTTTGAGGTTCACTATACATATGAGTATGAACAATTGAATCAAAGCTTCAACAAGCTAGTGTTTCCTACTATTAAAGCAACTTTGTTATTAATAAAGCCTAGCTTTGTTTAATCACAATCACCAGACCCTTTTGATATTTGATCCCAACAATTCAAAGCAGACTATGCATAAGCAGACAATATAAAGTAATGCAATAGGTACTGCATCATATTTACAATCCAACAATGATCAGAAAATGTATTTCTGGTAAAGCTCATGGCAAAAACAAGCCTACAGAAGGCATCCTAGTCCAGACTTAAACTCAGGATCCAAGAGTGGTGAGCCAGCAATGCTAATGACACTAGGCCACCTCTCACATTTACTGTACCAATCAAATAGAGTGGACACAGATGTTCCTTGTAATTAAAATATTTTGTGACTCTCTATAAAGTTTATAGGCTAATTCCTGTCCCCAAAATAAAGGTTGATCAGAATTAATTCAGCTTAAAACAAAATAGCTGGAATTTCAGTAGCAGATCTTCACATGACTTGTGATTCTGCATTTAGAAGGAAAAACATAAAAGTGAAGAACGACTGAAAATGTCTTAGACTTCCTGTTTACTTTTAAAAGACATAACTGCCAAATAAGTTGCAGCAGATGTGCTAGCAGTGTTTGAAAATTCAAGCGGCTGCAAAAGCAGCTGGAAGAGTTTGAAAATGCAGTTTTTACTCCATGGTTGATCTGGAAGTTTTGTATATTTACAGCGCTAATTGCAGAAAAAGTAAAATATCACCTAGCTGTTTTTTTTCTCCTAATGTATCAGATTAGCTTTATAGATGGTAAAAACATGAATTCAAAATCTGAGTCTTTAATGAAGCAGCCACTGGCCTGAGTAACACATCCTCTGATTAACATTTACAAATGTTATGTGGTTTTGATGGTTAGTCTGATATTTTTCAAACTAAAGGAGACAAAGGCACAACTTCATAAATAATGAGCAACACTGAAAAAAACTTTTTCTGAAGAAGGAAGGGGCTGAAATGTCTGAGTACATCCAGTAGCAAAGAACTGGTTTGTTTTTAGTGAAAATCAGTATTACTGAGCTTTTTTTTTTTCCTAAGAGACATGATTAATGCTTCCTGTATTTAAATCTATTTGATATGATTTGGAATCGAATGGGAAGTTCTCTTAAAATTCATTTTTCTTTTCTGAAAGAAGCTGATTAAACATGAGAAAAATAAGAAGGAGTTAAACTGTGGGTACTCATAGAGAAAAAACAAAAGCCATCAGAAGAATATTCTGAATTTCAGTATGTGATCCAATGTATGTAAAAATACACTACTATTTAAATGTGTCACAGGGGTGCACAGACAAACACTTGTAAAAGAAAACTATGTGTGTGCCTGAAACATATTTGATAAAAATGAATGTACAAAGGTTGGTATGTCAGTCAGCCTGTAGAGTTGTATTTTAATATCATTAAGACATGATGTCTTACAATGATTCAAGTATACACAAACAGGATATCACAAAACAATAGTTGTGGAGGATACCCACATATTTCACGTACTTCAGAGGAAGGTAAGATGATGCCTTTCTTTTGGCTATAATATGTTTCTCCGCCAGAAGAGTGAGGATGTGTGCAGTCAAGGGCATCACAGCAGGTATGCCTGTAATAACAGGTAATAGAGCTGATGTAATCAGAGATGCTGGAGCCTGTAGGGGCAGAAAAGAAGTGGGTGATGGACAAGCTCTGGAAACGTACTCTCACGGGGAATGGACCAAGCCAATCTGTCAGTTCGGAGATCACATGGTCAAAGCCAGGGCAACAGACTGAAGACCCTTCTCGCAGTCAGAAGGGAGACACGGTCCTGCAATTACACATGACCCCACAGCAATGTCTTGCTTCCACTTCTCACTGGTGTAATTTAGGAGCTTTCTGCTCAAAGTGTCACATAATGTCTTCAATGTCTCTTGTGCAATGCTAAGCTGAAGTAATGTGCACGACCTCTGTGCCCTAATAAGGACAGGGATTCTTAAAACAGAAATAAATTCTTCAGGATCCAGTGATACAGTATTTGCTCAAAAGGTTTGAGTAGCTCTGTTTAATGAACATCTCCTCCCATCTTTTAAGCTGAATTTTTTTTCCATGGAGCGTTATTGATTATTATATTGAACTGTATGTTGACATATTATTAAATTATGCTGAATACAGGGGATTTCTTATTGTGTAATTGCTTAGTATCATCTACATTTACATTTTATACATCCCTTATTGTGAGTGTATTTAAATTACGGTTAAAACCGCATTCTGTATTAACTCTACTGTGTAATGCTGCTGTTGTCAGATTTAATGCACCTTCCTTTTTTCAGTTTAATGGATCATTTATATGATTTCATGCAGGAACACAGTTTAAAAGCAGTACTGTCTTTCCGTAGCAAAGTATTTTAAAAAAAGCCTTTGTCCAATGACTTATGGTAACCCTATGAAGCTTCCATTTGACAGCTATAACTTACAGTACCCTCCACAAATATCAGAACAGCAAAGCCAAAATTGTTAAGTGTTATTAATATAAATGACATGTACAGTACAACATAATATGTTATATTTTGAGTAAATCCATTCATAGATATGATCATATTACAAGCTTTCTTTGTGTTCTGTCCAGTGATTTCTACTGAACATAAGGATAAGGGGAGAGACACATTCACTTAGTAAATGTCAAGGTGTTGAAGTCAGTATTTGGTCACATAACCCTCTGAGACAACTACAGAATAAAGTCTGCAACCCAGTGAACTCACCACACTATTTCAATAATAATTTATGTTGCTTTGCTAAGCCTTTGAGTTCTTGCCTGTTCTTGAGTTGCTCTGATTGAAGTTTTTCAGCATGTAAACTGCATGCTTAGTTGATTTACATCTGAAGATTCCCAAATAATCTCAGCTCCCCACAGGAATGTTATTTATATGGTAATAATCCTGTTTGTTACTCCTATTAAAGTAATAATAGGTTCCAGAATAAGCTCAGAACAAAAAACCAACAACCCCACAATAATATTTAATTTAATTCAAATGAGTTAAACAGGTTTTATATCAGTCAACATCTAGGACTCTAGGTCGTTTTCTACATTTCATAAACCTGGATTATTAACTAAGTATCTGATTTAAAAAACTGCAGTCAGTCTGTCTGCATTAAACTGCACTGTAAAACTGAATAACCAAAGCAATAGATACTGTGTTGCCCCACATGACGTGGGTTTGAAAAGTTTATTACATTGTTTCTTCCTTAAAATTTGACCCCTGTCACCATGACTCAGACACGGTGACAGCTCATGGATGTCTCATCTTTTAAGAAAAAAATTAGAATGTAACTGTAATGTCGAAAGATGTCAATAGACAACATAGAGCTGTGTGGAGGCTTAACCTTTACTTGGAACTGGGTGGAGTTAACTTGATGTTACAACAAGTGATCTGAGGAACACAACCAAGGCAAGACCAAAATCTCAAAAAGATGACAAGCCACTGCACAAAACTGAACTTTTAGTGAATCTCAAGGAAACTGTTGTTTCCAGGAAACCCAAAATCTTGAGTGGGTCCGTATTTGTTTTCCCCTAAGATTCAGGGCAAGCTTCCCAGAACAAAATCCAAAAAGTCATCATGAGCCACAGAAAGAATTTGCACTGTGCTACGTTAGGAAGATACAATGGGTTCTGATGCAGTGTGGTGAAAGCTTTTGTCGCTGAATGTTAGTTTGTGAAACACAGTTTAAAAAAATATAATGTACTGCATCTGTACATTATGCTATAATGATGTAAGTATGTGTTGCACTGATTTCCAGTAAAAACAAAAAAGGACAAAAACACATAAAGAACAAGGTAAAAGTTAATAAAATTTCTATTAAAAATACAGACTTTAGAACATGATATAAGCATTAACATTTTACATCAGATAAATGTATTTAAAATATGAAAAACAGAACAGTATTCAACATATGGAAAAAAAGACGTAAATCCTCTTAATTAGATTTTCCATGCATTACTGCATATCTAATATGACTCTTGCATAAAGCATACACAGCAGACTCCTCCTGCATCTATGGGGCCATTGACTGACAACAGCAAATATTGACTGATAAAGCCATATTTGTGTTCGCCCCCTCATTCATTTACAGTCTGTAAGTAAAGATCCTGCCTCCACATTGATTTCTGCTGACAGAGAGCACATATAAAAATGTCCAACAGCCTGGATAATACTATATTATAAGCCTTTTTTTCTCAATATCCCCACTCCTAAAGATAGAGTAGCTGAATATGTCACACCTGTTAGTTTTTGGCTGCTTTGAAATTGTTCTTCTTTGACCCGTCTTTCCCTTTTCAGCCCAACCAGTTATTATGGTAATTTGGTTTGTAAAATCTGACCGTTTTTACAACGATTTTGCCTGAAATGTTATCTTAAGTTTATTTCACGGTGCACATTATTTCCTGTTATTAAGACACTCGTCTCCCAGTGGGATTTTAGGTTGTTCCCTACAATCTGTTCCAAGTTTTTAAGTGTGTTGACACCTTTTCAATTTGCAAACATTTCACAGACATGTTTTGTACACTCTTTAGAACAGCATGGTGGTGCAGAGGTTAGCATTGCTGTCTCGCAGTGATGGCGCTTTGATTTCAATTCCTGACCAGGGGTGCTAACTTTGTGGAGTTTGAATGTTCTCTCCACGGGTTCCCTCCAGGTACTCTGGTTTCCTCCCATAGTCCAAAGACATACTGGTAGGTTAATTGGCTTCTGAGAAAATTGGCCCTGGTGTGAGAGTGTGCCCTGCAATGGACTGGTGTCCTGTCTAGGGTGTACTCAGCCTTGTGCACATTGCTTGTTAGACTAGGCTTCAGCTCCACTGTGGCCCTGAATTGGATGAAGTGGTTAAAAGAATGATGGATGTACACTTAATTAAACTGTATACGGAAAACTAATATAATGCAAAAGACAACGATACCAAAGAAATAATTCGCACCCAGTACATCTTTGTAAAGCACACTCCTTAAATGATATGAAATTGTCATTTAATACATCAACAAATGTAGCTTTGGCATCAGGCATAGTCTGTTCATCAATAACCTACTGATATGGTGCTGTTTTGGTGCTTTGAAGGTAGGATGTGAGGCTGTAGCGATGACAGTTTTAGAATCAAATCTGATTCCACATAATATTTTTCTTTTGAAAACTTTCTACTGATTGGAAACTGCTGGACTAGACTGTGCCTTTGCGTTTGAGAAGGTTATAGCAATCTCATTTTGAAGCAGCTAAGAAATGTTTGCTATTGGAATATCCAGATAAACTGCTAGATAATGATAATGTTATAACTTAGGCATAACAATAACAAGAGAACAATTGTTCTGAATTTTTTTAACCCAAAGTGGGTCATACAGCAAGACAATGATGCTAAACACACAAGTGGATCTGTAGGAGAAAAGCCAATGAAAAACATCCAGATTTTGGATAACTCTGGACCTTATTGAAATGTTAAGGCTGGACCTGAAATGAGCTGTTTATGCAAGGAAACTCTCAAATGCCACCAACTTGAAGTAGTTTTGTAAGAAAGAATGGGTCTAAATTCCTTAAACCCAATGTAAGAGACTGATTAACAGCTACAGGAAATGGAGTTTAACCATTTCCTGAATCTAAGAGTTCTCAAACTTATTCACAGAAGGATTTTTGCTGTTGGATCATTTTGTTTATCAAATAACTATTCGTAATACCTTGAATCAGGTTATATTCATGTTTTGTTCAGACTCTCATAAAGATCTAATTCCATTTTAAGTTTACAATTAATGAGAATACAATATCATTTCTCAGTTAGTCCTGTTGGATTTACATTAATCTTTACAAATTCAAAAGCTGAAAAAATGAAATTTACCAAAGGTATTTTTTCCTTTAAAATGACATTTTTTTAGCTCACATCACTTAGGGGCATCTTTAATACCCTGTTTCCTATTCCTTCTAATTACACAAATATGGTTCAAAAAATGTTTTACGTTCAACAAATGTGTTTACAGTGTGTGTTTGTCTGCAAATAATCTCTTTTCTTTCTTCTCTTTTCTCCTTGCGGTTAGAATTGTAGCTGAAATATGTTTTGTCATGAGACGAACCTTTCTCAGGGCCTCAGTTGTCATCAGTCTTTTCTATCCACATCCTGTATTACAAACTGGAACATCATCCTTGAAATTCAGTCTCTGGCAGCAGCTCTGTGGTGAAGCCACTGGCCGTGCGATGCATTAGACCTGATCTCTCAACGGTCGCTCCAGTTGGACAGCAGAGGAAGAAAGCTTCTTTCTTTACCTTTCACTTTGCTCTTTAGACCTTTCTGTTCTGCCTGTTCAAGGTCACTAAGCGAAACCTTGACCCAAACAGGCAGTTACAGGAACAGGAAGTCATGTTGTCATCACTGAGGAAGCCAATAAATATGCCCTGTTAAAAGAAAAAATAAGGAAGTGAGGACTATATTAGAATTAAACTAATATTTTTTAATGAAAAATAATTCATTACTGCAGCACAGTGGCACGGTATTATGCATTGCTGCCTTGTAATGCTGAGACATTCAGTTCAGTTCCCCAGAGTGCTATCTGTGTGGGTTTATGGTTGTATGTTCTATTTGTGCTTGTGTGAGTTTCTTCTGGGTGCTCTGGTTTCCACCACAAACATACTGGTAGGTTATTTGACTTTTGGGAAAAAAACAAATGTGAACGTGTGTGTATTTGTGTCTTTGTGTGCCCTGCAATGGATTGGCATCCCATTCAGAACATATCTTGTCTTGCGCCTGCTGTTTGCCAGGATAGGTTCTGGCTCCCCTGCAATTCTTAAACTTAAAGAACATTCTCTGCTCTAAAGTCAAGGATAATGCTAAATTTCACAGGGTGTAGACAAGCTTTATTTTAACTGGAACTCTGTAAATTTTCTCTTCCAAAGATTTTAGTAGATTGATGTAATCTAAACAGTGGAGTGACAGATTATATGGTTTCAAATAACTCTGTCAGAGATTTACTAGCAAAATTATTTCCTCTGTCGCTCATAATCTTGGCGATACTTTCTGTAGCCCAAAATCAAACTATTTTAAAAAAATACAATTTAAGTACTCTTATCAAAACAATATGTAAATCCTGTCTGTTTGCAGTCTTTTTACTTAATCAAACTGGTGTTTCACGAGGGAATTTACTGACATTAATCTAGAGACCAGAATTTTAAAGTGCTGACAGAAATGCAAGAACATCTATTTTTGACCCTCTCGCCTCTTTAAGGAATGTTAACCTCACACATTAAATTTTACAGTAGCCTGGTAGTTGATTAGGATCAGATCAGTTGGTACCCATGCCAAAGCAGTTGGTTAAATTCAAACAATGTAAAATAGGACACATATTGTTCTCAAATGTGGCAGGTTTACCCATTAGTATCTGCCAATGTCTCCTGTTTATTAACCTGAAATAATTTTTGAGGTTGTTGATAATTCCTACCTGCTGTGATTATCTAATTTATCAAATCGGTAATTAATTCAGACTAAGTTTAAAATAATTAAACTCAATGTTTTTGAAGTATTCCTTGTTTATTCAGCACAGCCTTCAGGATTTGGGGGCATCTTGAAAACATCTGCACTATCTTTTGAAGGTATTTCTCTTTTTTTTATATTTTAGACACTGTGACAGAATGCCATGTGTGCAAACTTGTCTCTGTTGTGTTACATCCTTAATGCTTTTCCTTCTATGCAAGTAATGACACACATAGTTGTGTTACCTCATCTGCCTTGAAGTTAAATAGAGGAACTATTCCAAATACAGGCATCTGGGAGGGCAGTAGTTTATTACAAAGAAACAAACAAAGGACTGGTGAACCTATGTCTTGAACTTGCTATTGTGGAAGCAGGGACTATTACTTCCTTGGGGTTTCTTGAGTCTTAGGTTGCTGTAGGTGATCTTATTAGGTTTATGATATTGAATTGTCTCTTCCAAGAAAATGCAGCACGTACAGCGTTTGTGATCAAGTAGGTGGTGTTCTTCATTCTGGACCAGAATTAACATGATGTAGAAGGTGCTGTCCTTCAGGTGAGGCTCCTGATGGGTTGATTTCACCGGGTTTGTATGATTGGGCCCCTATAGATACCCCTACAGTTAATTTGAAAGTGAAACCATTTCTCACTTCTCTACCTCATCTGTTGTGGAGTGTTGCAGCTGGCTCATAATGTCTTCTGTACGTCACCACGGAGCTCTAGAATCCTTTGCACTGAAAAGTGCTATATACTGATTAAATTATAGAAAATACATTTTTTGTTTTAATTATTAATTGAATTGAACGTTTAGTTCAAGATTAAAAAAAGTGTAGTTCTTATGGCTGGGTGATGTAGGAGCAATTTCCCAGTCATTGTGTATTACCATCAGCCACCATTGGAACAGTTCTGTTAATGAGCTATGAAAAAAAAGCCAAATCGAGTGGCTGAACTTCCTTAAGTACAGTTGGTAGAATACCATCACGTCCTGGTGACATATTTATTTTAAATGCTTTTAGTTTTAGTATGCGTGACACTGCTACCTTTCCTAAGCTAATACTATTTAATATGTAACTTAGTTCTTTCTTAGCCTGGGGTGTGTTGGTGATTTCTTCCTTGATAAACACCTGAGTGAAGTATTTACAGTATTTAATACATCAGCCATTTTCCTTTCACCATCTAGAAATGTCACATTATTATCCTGGATACATTTGACTTCATCCTTTATTTTTGTTGTTTTAATACTGAAAAAGCTATTTATTTTTTATTAGATTGAGATAATTTAGATTTGATTATATTACTGTAGATGCAGCACTATTATCAACTTTGGATGCATGTCATATCAATTTATTGCTGCCTGTGACTAGAACAATATGCAGAAACAATGCACAATATCTAAGGAGTTTTTAATTTGTTAAATTCAATCATTTCTGCTATATTTGTTAACTCTGCCACATTGTCTTTTACTATATCCTGTAATGGTGTTTACATTTAGTTGATTGTTCTTTTATTTCCTTATCTGTTCCGTCTTCTGTTCAACAGAAATGTTAGCCTCCAGGCCAGATGTTAAGGAGTTTTTGTTCTTTCCTGGTAAAATAAAGGATTATTTGACACACACTCACAACAGGGTCAGTTTTCCAGGAAGTCAATTAACTTACCAGAGAGAATACAGGAGTACCCAGGGGAAACCCTCACAGGGAAAGAACATATAAACTCCACACAGACAGCACCCCAGGAACTGAACTCATTGTGCCAACACTGCAAGGCAGCAATGCTCACAACTGCGCCACCTTGCTACCATAATACAGTATTTAGTATATACTATACTGTATACACAATATAGACAAGACCCTATTATAGCTACAGTATATACTGTATGTTCAAGTAGGTACTGTAGCTGCGTCAGCATGCATAGGCTGCAAAGGAACAGGTAAAGGGTTTATTCCATGCTGAAATGATTATTTATTTGCTTATTTAAAATACTTTCATTCTAGAAATATGAAAAGGAGCCTTACAAAAGTTATTTTCAGGACACTCTCTAGTACATTTCTGAAGATGGGATATCCTCCTGGCCTAGCAATGAATGAATGACCAGACTGTTTCACATGTATTTCCAAGAAAACTACATGTTTTTAGTTTTACTTTCTATATTTACCATCCAGTAAAAGTTAATGCATACCATGAAAGCAAATTGGAAATTAAAAACTCCACTTATCCATAGTTTATGCATGAGCAGTATGTTTAAAATCAGAACATTTAATATCATGACCATCTCTTATTTGTTCCTTTTGTAGTCTTCCAACTTTATGGTTTGGGTTAAGCGAAGATAAACATACCTTCTCTTAATCTCAAGGTCTTCCTTTCTATCCCTCTTACTTTCTTCCTGCTTCCTACTTGACAAAGAAACTGATTTCCTTCTTTTGACTTGCATTTCTCAGACTCTTCTTGAGCAGACAGTGGTGACTCAGGAAGACGCAGATGAGAGTAGTGCATAACTCAGCCACATCCCCTCTGAGAGTTTCTAAGGAAACACTTTCTAATGAAAACCAAGGCTTGTTCAATGAAAAAGAATCAAATTATATAAATGTTAGCGCAGACAGGTTTTGGACTAACTCATTGTGAACAGTCCTGTTTAAATCCCATCAAATCTATATTTAACAGAAGTTCACATGACATTTTAAAACAGGGAGACCTTTGATAGGAATGACAATAACTACAGTATGTTTCAAACATGCAGGAAGTTGTCTGTGTGCACAGTACATGTAGACGTTTCACTGTTCTGAAGCTTGGGATATAAACTGTCATCTTTAAAACAGGCTCGGCAGGAATTAGGATAATCTTTGTGCAATTACAGAATGTTATTTTTATTTGGCATTAGGCATTTTATTTATATGCACCCTGTTTTTACCTGCTGCCTAGTTTAACTAGAGTATAAAAGAAGGAAATGATGTTTTAACTGACAGCTCCATTTACAGAACAGGGGGATAAAACAACTTCTGTGTCTTTTTTATAGCTTTCTATTACATTTTCCATTATTTCCCTTTTTTTTAACTCACCTTCTGTTTTCATTGTTTCATTGTTAAAAAGCTGTTTCTAATTAGACGTCTGCGGACTCACCAGATTAATTGAGCCCAGTTAAGCAGAAAGAGGTTGCATAGCACCCAGAACTGTAATTGATAACAGGTAATAATGCAGTAATCATTAGTGTGGAAACAAAATAGCAAAAAACATGTATGGGACTACATAATAACCTGTGGTCTACAGAAGTCTCGCCAGGTCACTCTGACCTTGTAAAAGTGCTTTTCTGCTCATTTAATTGTGTATGTTGTTGACAGGGAGAAGCAAGACTGTGCTGTGCTTATTAGTCCCTTCAAACATTTACATGCTGCTGTATTTGAGTCAAAACAACTATTTTAATATTCCTATTTAATGAGAAGATTGCTATGGACTACACTGCCAACTAACTGCTAAGCTACAGTTACAGTATACAGTATGATCTGAGTTATCATCATATAAAAAAGTCCAATCAACTTTGGCCAGATGTGTGAGACACCATAAATAAAAAAATATATTCTTTTTAATAGAGGTGTTGTGCAGTCTCTGCATGGAAATACAAAAACCCCACAATGTTTTCCAAGATTAAATAATTTCTGTATTATGCTAAGTGTATTCTTAAATAGCCATTTATTTTTCATTGCTTAAGTGTGGGGGAGAAAGTGAGATTTCCTGTTCCTGTTTAAGGAAACTCTGTAACAGTACTTTCACAGTTTCCCATCCACATACTCTCAAACTGTTCTTACTGTATGTGTATGTGTGTTTTTAGTATTATTGTTCATTGTTTCAGGTATCATAACCCTGAAACGTCTTAATTTCATTTCACTATTTGTTGAGTAGTTAAAGGGAAACTTGAGTCCCAATTTCTTAGACCCATTATTAAATTTTGGTAACAAAATAAATTAGTTGAATGTATCACTAAATTTTACAAATACTGAATTAAGCACAAAATCTTGAACTTTGTGAAAATAATGTAAGTTGCCATGTTGTCAAAAAACCCTGGTCTTTGCCATGGGCAAGAGCGAGAGTTTGTGCAAATTATGACATGATGCGGCCCTTCCTGGTCGCTAGCCACTGTAGTGACTGATGTAATGTGATGTACAAGCGAATAAGTACAGGTTGTGCAGCAGACATTTCACCACAGAAATTCTCCAATGTGCGCTGCATGCAGAGTTAACAAGTTAATTGTTTTTGTCGGCAAAACTTTCTCAGATTCAAGAGAAATATTTCTATGGGATTAAAAGAGATATATTCACATGCTTGCTTGTTTACAATGTCACGGGGTCACTGGAGGTTTTTTGTTGCCTCATTC
The DNA here is from genome assembly GCF_055471065.1 of Atractosteus spatula. Classification (NCBI taxonomy): domain Eukaryota; kingdom Metazoa; phylum Chordata; class Actinopteri; order Semionotiformes; family Lepisosteidae; genus Atractosteus; species Atractosteus spatula. The sequence goes on along the minus strand of NC_142708.1, from coordinate 30,939,604 downwards.
TGAATTGCAGAATATGACACAGGCTTGCGTGGAAATTTGATCTATTCTGTGATGGAAATTGGAGGTCTTGCACATTACCATGCACATTTTTTAAATGCACTCATCAATGCTGATTCTTTCTAACCCCAAAATATTGCACCCCTTTAACTACACAGTTTTTTTTGGAAATCTGACTTTATTGTTTTAAGTAATTAAAAAAACTTCCAGGTTCTTATGAACAGACCACAGTAAGAAATGTTATAAACTAGAGGAAGCTGTTTGGTTCATCTAGGCTTATTGGCAGTTAGTAGCTAGTTGAGCTGAGAATTTCTGACATCCATTTCCATAGAGGTGAACTTTATTACTGTTTCACCAATATACTGTATATGTCTAGGTGATACAGTTTTGTTATCCTTTCTATGGATGGGCACTACATTACAATTCTCCAGTCCATGGGTACTGTTGTGTCATACAAATGACAAAGTCCAGGTGTCTGTGTAGTAGAAGTCTCTTTATTTCATATGCATATGGTAGAATGGCTTGCAACCACCGAACTCCAAAATAAGTAACAAAAATTGTCTTTTCTACCATGGAACAAACAAGCTAAAGTGACACTCCCCCTAATAGTTAGTAATACAGAAGTATATCTACTGTATATGTGGATATACATCACATAAACTTCATGCAAAGATTAGTGAAGCAAACTGTTTAGCGCACCGCCCATATAACTGTGTCTCCATGAGCTTACCTAGTGATACATGACAAACTGCTCAAATGTACAAATAAGCATAACTTCCCTGTATAAATGTCTGAGCGAAAAAGTTTATAATAAACATGCAGTAAGCATCTTATATCTTAGATCATGTCTCTTAGCTTTGACTTGTGTCACGATCGTAAACCCTCCTCTTAAGGGTGCTCCGGCTCTTTCACTTTGTTGTTGATTATGTGCACCTGCCTCCTATCCTGCCCCTCCTTATTTAAGCCAGACGCTCTTATTATTCTGGGCTCAGCACTGGGAGATGGACGCACGGAAACCCACCTACCAGTGGGTCCTGGAGTGACCCGATGGCATAGGCTTCACCACGGCGTCCTGACCATCTGGGCCAAGGGCTTGGAGCGCCTGGCCTCGTTAACCCATTTTAATTCCCCGTCCCTGCACCGGATCTCATTCCGGTTTTTAAACCTTGTCTTGTCTTTGTTTTGGATCTGTCACCCCGCTCTGGAATTTTGGACTTCTCCCTGGAATACCCCCTGGACTCCTCTGGACTTGTTCGTCCTGGCCACACCCTCCCGAGCTTCAGTGCACAGTCATCACACCTCCCTGTTTGTCAGCCTGCCCAGTTCCTCGTCGTCTCCTCCCCGTGTCCATTTCACATATTTCTGGATTATACTGTCTGCATAGGATCCTGACCAACGCATCACTACAACTAGTTCCGCATTTACATTCCGGGCATGAAGCCAACTTCAAGCAACAACACTGCATTGTTTGTAGAAATACAGAAATTATACAATTTTCTCACTTGCCCCTTCAGTACTAACCCTGCCTTGAGAGATCACCCGGGGCCATCAACACATGAATTCCCTCAAACCCATGATTTTCACCATCATCCCTGTCAGCACCAGAGTCAGCACTGTCAATATTACTAGCACATTGCTCGATCACATTTGTCTAAAAAAAATGTAAATAATGTAGATTGTTATTTTCTATCATTACTTTATTCCTTTTTCTTTAAATACTCAGTCATATAGTGTGTGGCATATGTACAGAAAATACATATATAAAATATATATTGTAACACATACAGCCTCCATTGCTTGCGAGAGCTGGCTTACCAGAGCGGTGATGTCACTGCCCTTCCCTGTGGATAGCAGGGACCGCAGCCACTGGGCTGAGGGGAGATTTCCCTTTGGCTTGAGTGGCTGGGTCCCTCTTGAGTGACACTGGAGGCCTAGGTTCAAGTCCCCGATGGTGGGGGGCCGACCTGAGGCGGCAGAGGTGAGGGTACATACCCACGTGAACCCTGGAGAGTTACAATATAAAACAATGTACAAACATGTTCATTAAGATAACTATTTGACAGAAAAGAATTACAAATTTCAGTGCTGATGCCTGCAGCTTTGCTTACAATGAACCTGTAAGCTTGCAGCTTTGGGATTTATGGTTCATTGAAAGGTAATAACTGTGAACAGACTGGGTCTCTGGTATTACAAGTAGAATATTTAAACATATCACACCAGCATGGCATGGTCATCATAAATGCTTAAAAACTTCACAAATGTACAGAAAAAAAGAATTATTCAGTATAGGAACACCTACCCTTCATACATCTATATTATTTTGGAGGACAATAGTTCAAAAAAGGGGAAGATATTTTTATTAATATACACTGATAAAATCATATAGCCAAATGGACTGTGGGTTCTTTTAATGTTTTAACTCTATCTTTCACACTTATATATTATTTGCAGTAAGCTACAGTACATGTATGGATCAAATGTCCCTCTCTGTTAGTCCTGTATTATTGTCTAATCCCAGGACCAGATGTTTGTAACGGCAGCTATAGCTGTGTTCTCAGTATATACAGTATAAAAATTATATTATATATATAATGACGCTTTTATATCTTTTACCTATGTTAAAAATAACCACTGTGTGTGGTGAGCTACAACCAACAGTACATTTTATCCTTATACTGTGTATCTTCTAGCAGAGAGCACTGATTAAAAAGATAAAATTATAACAATAATATTATCAATAACAACAATAGTAGTAGGGGAACAAGTAATAGGTTTATTCCATGCTGAAAAAAAGAAGAAAGAAAACACAACGTTTCGGCGGTGGAACCTTCTTCAGGTAGAGAAGAAGAAGGAGGGCGAAACGTTGTGTTTTCTTTCTTCTGTTTTTCAGCATGGAATAAACCTATTACTTGTTCCTTTGCAGCCTACGCATGCTGACGCAGCTACCCACCTGAACTACAATAGTAGTAGTACCAATAAGCTAGTTAAAAAAAATAGAAAAGGCAGAAATATTCACAGTCTACCAAATTCAGTGTATTTAGTTTTTATGATCTGTTTGATCATTTCTTTTTAATTACTTGTACTTTGTTCATACAAAAATGATCAAAAATAAAGTTGCCAGTCATCACTAAACATTAAGAATGATAAACATTTTTTTCCAACTTGACAGGGGGGTAGTGCTAGGGAGAAAGAACAGCAGAGGAAAGAGAACATAAAATTAATACTCTATCTGCACAAATCTCATAAATCTCTGAAACCATAACAATCCAGTTTTGGAGTTGGGAGATCTCTTTGTAGAAAGTGTTATAGCTTTCTTGCTTGCTGCCAAAATATTTAAACAGGTATTTATCTCTTCCCTCGAGCTCATCAAGATTTTGGTGTTTCTGAACACAATATATCATGGATCAAAGACCACACTTCTTCCCAACATGATTGAATTCTCAGACAGTGCCAATACTGTACTGTATATATTTGCATAACCTAATTCCCATTTACCACAATCTCTCTAACATGGTTCTGGCAAACCAAGCTGAGACAATTTTATTTTGGGGGTTATAAAAAGGCTTAGGTTAGGTTATTCCATCAAAACTCATGCCATCTTTTTGAATTTGTGAAAGTGCATTATGTTTTACACATAATCTCCCATTCTTCAATTGTGTTGAAATGTTCAGTGCTCTTTCCCATTTTTAAGTAATGTAGTCTGTTGTGTGTTTTCTAAAGCTCGTTATATCTTGGGACAGTGTTGAAACCATTTTACAAATACCTTTATTGTAAGCCTGGATAATAATCTATATAATTTGATTTACTGTAGTTAAACAATTGAATCATGTTTCTTGATCTCTTTCAGAGTTTATTGATGCAACTGAAGGTATCAGAAAAAAATCTTGGTTTGCCAACCCATATGTGTCTTTCAGGGCCTGAAAACGTGGTACATTTCTCTTTTCCATTATTGTGCAGTATGAGGTCATTCTTTTGTGAGATTTTATCTAAATCTATCGTCAAGCACACCCAGCATAAATGCTGTATCATGCAAACCATATCAATACCCTGATCTGTTTATATGTTTTCCTTAATTTTTTAGCAGTTTTAAACCAAATTTATAATGTAAATGCATTAAGAGAATGCAATTGATTATATTGAGGCCTGGCCCAATCACCAAAAATAGACTGGAGTATTTTTAAAATTTGTTTGTAGGTCTTTCCATTTGGTTGTCACTTTATCATCATTCCAGCTGACCAGAAGCTTCAGCCCTGGCACATAATAGTACTCTTTAAGAGTGGAGATGACCATACCTCCCTTATCTTTATTTAGCTGTAGTGTTGCATATCTTATTCTTGGTTTCCAAATGAAATGAAAAATTTGCTTATCCCTTTCAATAAATTGTTTTGTGGGGGAATCTCAAAAGGTAACTAGATATAATAATCTTGGTACAATATTTATTTTTTTGGTTTCAATTCTTGAATGAAAAGCTAACACAATCAGAGACCAGTGTCTCAAATCATCTTTGATTTTGGCAATAATTGAGTTATACAGTGGTTTCTTTGACCTGTTTGATCATTTCAACCATTGTCTAGGCAGGACATTATATTAAAGTTTGGATATCAAAATAAGAAACATCATAGTTCATGAGGTTCAGTTGCTTAATAGTGAGCTAGTTCTAAACAAATTTGCTACTTCAGAGAGCATGCAGGGTTGTAAGTGAGATGAAGTGGGACACAAATATCAGTACATATCCAAGGTTATAGTTAGCGCTTAACTGCACTTGCACTTGTGAAGTGTGTGAGAATATTTACTGGAATTGGAATATGTTAACTTACCTGTGCCTGTCTTAGATAAACTCAATGTCTGTTGAAGTGAAATTGGAACTGAGTTTGCAAGAGCTATAGTAATTGGTTGGCTCCTAAAACGGATTTTAAGAAAAGAGGTGATTAGTGTCAAAAAACACAACATAAAACGCCTGAGTTTGAAACAAACCAACCTCCTTCATGTACTATACTGTATGAAGCAATACTCTATAAAGGAGTTAGAAAACCCTCTCAGGTTCCAGTGCTGTGTTGCTGTGTATATTGAGTTCATAAAAGCTGAATCTGCACAAGGCTGTCTCGTGCTCTTCTGCTGAAACTTTTCCGATAACAGAGGTTACATCAACAAAGCGAAGGACGGACTATTGAAGATTGCTTACATGTTTGTAAAGACTGGGCATCACATCATAACATCATCCTGTTTTTGTTTTGGATTAAATACACATTGAAAAAATGAGCCAGGGGCACTGTTACTGTAACTTTTTCACAGTCTTACCCCCCATTTAAATGAGAGATGATTGGCAATTTGTGAAGCATGGAACACTGCCCTGACAGTAAAACTTTGTATGCTTCCCTGACAAAAAGGAAGTTTCTAACCACTTCTTGATCACAAGAAGTATTTAATAGTTAAGCACGTCGTAATACAATTTCTAACTTTGTCTTCATTGTGACAAAGGCAGCTATTTCTTTTTTCTTTTATTTTATCTGCAGTCTTGATCATGTTTTTTTTTTTCCTTTTAAAAGAGAAAACAAATGAGTTACCCCTCCTGGTGGATTTGCATAACAGATATGCTAGTTAATAAAATGTAAATGTAACATGTTAGGTCTAGAGAAACCTGGAATTGATTCATGTTTCTAAGATATTATGTGTGAATCAGCATACTGTATATCAAGTGTGTGGTTAACCTCAATTAAACTTCTCCTGTTCGCTAAACCCTACTAAACACCCAAGTAAAATATAAAGATGGTTTAGAAAATAGCTTTTGAAAATTAGTTTGAAAACCTCCAGCTACAAATTCTGCTGCTAGTAAGTAATAATAAAATGCCTTATCCTATCTATTATTTTCACAAGTTTAAGTTCTAGTAATTTAGAAACAATCATCATCCTACTTAAATGTGTTTTATATGACACATTTTTGGTTTGAATTGAGAACCTTAACCCTTCAAAGTATTTTTCCTCGCTCTGTCTGTCCTGTTCTATTTGAGTGACTAGAGAATACAGGTGATAAAACCTTTCATTAATTAAACATTGAAAAACACCCTAGGTAGTCTAAATATACTGCAATTCTTTCCAACATGTATCAAGAAACCTCACACTGTTTTGTGGTTTAAAGTATCAGGAAATCATGCTCATAACACACTATGCTCTATGCACTATGCTGTGCAGGAAAGTCCCTGAACCTTTCAGTTAGATTTCAGAAAACAGAAAGTTCACTGCATTGTCACCACACTATATAATAATACGATCTGTTGCAGTATGAGACAGGTTTGTTTTTTCCTGCTGAACTGTACATGGAAAGGGATTTTTTCACCAGCAATAGCAGGTTTCTTGTTAACATAAAACATGCTTTTTCAACTGATCTTATCAACTCTTCACCTTGCATTCCAATATATTACTCTGCACTGCCCACCAGGATGGTGGGGACGGGTCAGGTGGTGTTCTGGACCCAATAGCAAGGGCTCCACAATCCAGGGGTAGCTGTCTACGAACTCAAGAAGGTCCTCTGCTTTACGAAGACAATGGCAAGAAAGGAAGCTAGGGACTGGACGAGTTGGTCCTCTGGGAGGCACACCAAGTACTGGACTGAGCAGAGCACGTGCTATTCACCAGGCGGCTCTTCCAGAGACCTAGCCAAGAGCTCGATGTCAGGGTGGACCGGGAAGGCAGGCCAGAAATGTGACTGAGTATCGCTCCTACTGAGACACGATCCAGTGCAGAGTCTCAGAGGCAGGACAGGACATTGGACGGGCAGAAAGAGGTTGGCAGACTGAAGCAGCATCCAGAGGGGGCATGCCTGGGCGGTGAGCTAGCAGGCTGGAGTGCAGGCTGGAAACAGGGCTGGAGAGGAAAGGAACGATCACCAAGGCCTACAGCTATGCAGGGCCCCGGGGTGCAGGGCTGCGCTGGCATGCCGCCAGCCAGCCACAGCACCACGAGCTGACAGCCAGCCCAGCGCAGCAGCAGACCTCAGCTCCAGTGCCTACACCAAAGGGGGAAAGTGTCATGCCCACTGTGGGGAAAACACAGTGCAATGTGGGCACAAAGAAAGAAGGAACACCTTACGGCCACAGGGGGACGTGAGTGCCAGGAGAACAGAAGTTTTTTCAGGTGGGTAGCTGCGTCAGCATGCGTAGGCTGCAAAGGAACAAGTAATAGGTTTATTACATCCTGAAAAGAGAAGAAAGAAAACACAACATTTCAGCCGGGGAGCCAGGTCTCTCACACCTGAAGAAGGCTCTGTGGCTGAAATGTTGTGCTTTCTTTCTTCTCTTTTCACCCGGGAACAGAAATAAGTGCACTGACAGCAGGCAGCCACCACACCAAAACCCACAGCTCTCCACGGTGAAAGACAGCTTCCCCAGACGGAGTCCGGGTGGGTTAGGGTATGTATAGGCATCAGGAATGTACTTTCAAGCAGGGAAAGAGGAGAAAATGGGAAACAGGCAGATTGGTAACAGGAAGGAAGGCAGGGAAAACATTGCTAGTGCAGGGCAAGGACCGTAAACACAATTCCAAGCTTGCTGAGGAGAACCTGAACAGGGCTTAAATAGAAGTTCCTGATATAGAATGACTACAAGTACTATGCCTCCTTAGCAAGTGCTACAGGGCAGGCAGGGGAGGGGAGGTGTGACCTGCGGCCACTACAGCTGACACGCTCCTCCGCTTTGCCACAGTGTGGTAATGACACTCCATTTATGTTCTCCCAAACCAGTCTATTTAAGATCATTTTTCAAAGGTGAGATATTACTGACATACAGAACACCAAAATGGAGCTTTCAGCAGATATCGACAACATTAGTTTTATTTTTATTACATTTACAGAGCTCGCCTCGTTGTGGCAATAATGCATGTGCAAGAACAAGGTTTTGAAAATCAACAATTACAATCTTGAGAATTCACCTAAAACAGAGTAGTTTTGTATAATTTGGCAAATGATCTTTAATTAATTAAAGACAATTTGTTACCTGCTATGTCAGGAGCAGAAACTCCTCTCACAAACTAATGGGTTTTATGTGCTTTAATAACATTTACAGTATACTGGACTTTTAGAAGTGAAGGCCAAGTTCAATCAGCCTCAGCTGTCGGTAATTCATCATCATTCCTGATGTAATTTCCTTACTTACAACATTATAAATAACATACCTAATCCCCTTCACTTCATTGCATATGTCTTCCTCCCACCCCAACCCCATCTCCACCTGTACAGCTGCGTCTTGGTCACTCCTTGTTCTGTATGGGTGTCCTAGCCTCCACGTCCTCTGGCCAGGAAATTATCCCTTAAAGCCAAATGTATTGTGACTAAAAACTACATAAACCTTTCAATCTGCTTAATTCTTGGATGTTGTTATTCCTACTGTAGTGAATTCAGGTCTAGACGTCTTTGGAGGTATTTGGACAAACAGCCTTAGCTGACCACATTTGAAAGGTGTTTGTTCCAAACGCTGCTGTTTTCGGAAGCTCTGGCAGGAAGTGACTGTTTTTTCTCAAGCTGCCAGCTTACCTTTCACTAACACGACCTGGCTGCTCTGTGATGTACATATTAATTGAAGGTCATCAATTAGAGGCTCCTGCCTAATTGCATGATTAAATTACTAAGAGCCCAACCCAGACATCTTGGCTTTGAGTTTGATTATGTAATTCACACTGACTTTTGGTTAGGTAATACAAAAGATTCAAGATCTAGGAAGAACGTTGACTTTAGAAGGTACAGTATTTTACAGATATACCACACATTATGTTATAATGTGTTTTAACGGGCTTAATCAACTAACTATACCACCCTTTTTATTTCAAAGGAAACTCTTTACGACTCTTTACAAAAAATATACATCATTTACTAACCCCTGGTATTAGTTATGGCATTAGACATTATTTGACTATCGAATTAGTATTCTGAAATCTCAACCTTACAGGTATAATTCTAGTTCAAAAAGTATTAAATTTAGGAATACATATGAAAATTGGATTCTTTTTAAAACCAGGAAGGCGTGTAGCTGTCCAGACATGTTCTTTGTTCTCTCATTTTTCTCACATTTGTTGTCAATACACAGCCCACAAGACTTAGCTGCTGCTATTTAGAAACCGATTAATCATCTCTGATTCACTTCTGTTATGTGTAGGCAGAAGGCTGCATGACCACCATTTTTTTCTCACACCTCAAAGTGCCTCTGTCTTAGCAACTGCTTCATCAATTGATGTGAAATTTGACAGATATAATGAACAACCAAAACCGCTTCTGATTTTCTTCTCACAAGATATTTTCCCTGCTTACGGAGAGTCATTAAGTTAGCTAACTCTTTCACTGATGACACTCCAAAAGTATCATTCCAGTTCCCTCTGAGTTGACTTGCATTTCATTCACAGTTAAAGTACAGTAAGCAAGGAAGAGCACAAACAACATGTAGATGTATAGGGAGTCAACAGTTCCTTGATACTCTTAAAGATGAACAATAGAATTTTGAATTTTAATTTGCAAAAGAATTTGCCGCTTTCCTTATAAGATTCCAGCTGTAAAAAACAGATAGTCCAAATGAGTCAAGGTGGAGCAAAAGAGGAACTGGGCTGTTGCTTAGGCAACAGACTGCAACAGGGTTTAGTTTTATCTGACAGTCCTTTGTTCAATCAATAAAAATACCACAAGAATTCTGAATTTAGGGAAGTTATATTAACATTTTACAATGTTTTAGATTGCTTATGTAACCCAAAGCATGTGGCTGCCTTGGAAAGAGTTTAAAGAAAGGGTAACTTATTACTTCCTTGTATAAAAGGATTGCCATGTACAGACAGAATGAAAGAACCAAATTACATCAATCTAGAACAGAGTAAGTATTGGGTATTGATAAATTCACTTGCACCAATTACTATACAATATACTGTCGCTATTACGTGGCCGTTTATGAATATTCAGGAGGGATGACAGCAGCCAAGTTCAATTTCACCTCAGCTGCCCTTACCTTTAATAATTCCTGATATTTTTCCTATAAGCACTGTATATCAGCCTTGTCTCCTTCACTTTACTCACATGAGTCCCTCCTCCACCCCATCTCCACCAGTGCAGCTCCCCCTTGGTCACTCCTCACTCTGCAGGGAGGTCCTACAGTCATGGGGCTGGCCCTCAGCCAAGCAAGCTGAACCAGATCTTACAATGACTAAGAGCTCATTAAACATTTTAAAATACTTTTAATGCCCGGGTGTTGTTATTTCCCATGAAATATAAAATGAAGATGAAAATACAGACATAGAATCATGAGTATACATGGAAATGAGGTGTGTATTGTCCTTGAAACACATAACTCATTTGTAACTGTTCTTATAATTTTAACATTTTTCCATTTTCCTCTTGAGTGTCCAATATGGTATGCTTAGAATCAGTAGTGAAATACTGCATCACTTAAATTAAATTGTTTACTAGGCTTTGGAACCGTAAAAGGTTAGGATAACAGGGTGTGTGATGATTTTATACACACGTTAAAACATGCTATGTATGTCTGTTTGATGGGTGACTTTATCTCCTGCAAGGGTAACAACATAAAGACGTATATAATAAACATGTCCTGTGCTTATTGTGAGTGACACACAATCCCAAAATCAAATTGAATCCTACTGTACCTGCATATGTAACACAAAGCATATGCCTGCCTTAAGAATAAGTTGAAAGAAACTCATTATAAAAACTTGTGTATAACAAGTTCCTTATTTTAATACGGCCTTTTACATCCTGCCACTGCAAACATAAACAAACAAGAACCCATTTTTTAACTGCCTTATCAAGACACGGTTGTTCACGATTCCAGCCTAGCCTGGCAAGCTATGGGCGCAAGGCAGGATACACCCTGGATAGGATGTCTGTCCATTGCAACACACACACAGACAAATACAGATACACACAATCACACCACGGCCAATTTTTAAAAGAAGCCAATTAGGCTACCAGTATGTCTCTGGGCTTTGAGGGAAAACCTTAGCACTACAAGGAAACTAAATGGAGATCATTATACACAAAGCTACTGTGAATTGCCAAAGTTATTTACAGTAGATATAAGAAACAGCAGGCCAACAATGAGGTGACTCTAAAATTTGCAGCTTTTCTTACAGAGGGTGATACAAAACTTTACAAAGGGCCCTCTGACTCCCACCTAAAGATGATGAACATTTTCCAGTTGGATAGCAAAACACAAAATACACTTATGCAATTGGTGGTGATAGAAGAAAGTCATGTTGGCAGTGATAGCTGAATGGTGGTGCCAACCGAGAGCGCTAATCAAGCTGACATGAAAAGACAATGAAGTTCTGATCAACAACCTTTCTTGAGAATTCAAGATTAGTTGAAATTGTCCTAAATTGAAAGAATTGTCAAAATAAATGGGTAGAAATTGAATGGTTGCCTTTAGAAACAAGATTTCTGCAACCTCCTCCAGATTTTATGGTCTCCAAATGTTGGGAGCAAAACAACAATTTCCAGGGCTGAATTAGCACCAATTCCTATAACACATGCCTGCTTCACCCTGTTTGGCAGTTCCCCTATGTTGCTAAATAACACCTGCCCTCCATTTCCAATAATGAAATACATAAGGTACTGTATGAGACTATTACCTTGGTACCAGCTGCATATTAGAGTTTATGCAGATTACTCAGTAACAGTATGTTTATGTACTATAAATCCTTGAGAAATAAAAATGATCTGTGCTTATTTTTAAATTTACACTGTATGTGAGGATTGAGGTTGAATCTTCTAAATCCACCTTCGGTACAGGTGGATTAAACACTGTACTGTATTACTAATAACCAGAAATAGAAAGAAACTGGTTAAAATTGTTACTAGAAATAACCAGTTAAAAATAGTAGCATTGGCGAAATATGCTGTTAATTTGTGATGGATATAGACTGTTCACAGTTTGTGGCCAAATCAAGATAGTGCTTTTAAAAAACCTTTTAAATGAAATAAAAACCAGACACTCTTTAGAAATTTTAGTTTGGACATACAGTATACTGTGAAAGCAGAGTGACTACAGAGTGATACTGTACAGCAAAACAAGGAAGACATGGAAGCATCACTTTACAACCAAGATGTAAATTCCTGTGTCTATATAATTTACCTTTCAATAAGAACAACGTATTTAATTTGCCTATGCTTATTTTGTTCTAAGCCACTGAAAAAAGTCAATGATGGTGCTCCAAATGTGAATCCAGGACAGACAATAAAGAACCAAAATCATCTGCTTTTGATATGATTCTAATCTATGATTGGTAATTCGTATTTTAGCTTGAATATTTAAGATAGCTCCCAGGAAACATGTAGGTCCTATCTTCACAGCACAGTGCACAGTGCTATCAGTTTGGAGTGTTATTGTCTCCATTTTCTTTCATTGTCTCTCTAATGACAGGATAAGGTAATTAACGAATATTGCATTCTAGGCTCATTAATTAATCAACCCAGTGAGGTACATTTTCAATTAATAATTAAACCCTTTGGCTCATATAACTAACCACGTGCTGTTTGTATAAGTGTATTTAGCATTGAGTTTGAGCAGTGTAAATGCTGAGGGCAAAGGAGCTGACGTGATGCAAATTCCTAATTTGCTGTGACCTTTTACCCTGGTGTGCTTTTTCCATAAGAACTCTCATTTCATGGTGCCAAGACGACCAAGCCAAATAATTAATGATCTAATTGATAATATGACCAAAGATGTTTGGGTTACATAATAAAAGGCCTACAGTATTTGAAATAATTATTTTAGGCCCAAAATTGAGTACATGAGTGTGGACCTAATGCTTTAGGAAGGTTTTGTAAGCAATTTGGCAACTTGCAAGACGTTTGTCCATTCCTGTTTATCTGATCTTACTTTATAAGGAAATGAGAGAGCTTCCAGATCAGATAAAACAAAATATCTATATTCACTTTATACACTCGATGTGAATGTTTTGTGTTTGTCAATTAAAAATAGAAATATTACATCTCTCTAGCTGTTGGATTGTACAGTTTCACGAGCACTATGAGACGTACTGTACAGTGTATTTTACATATCAAAAAAAGGTTACAAGGAGCCCACTGGGCAAATTCACCTGTTTTCAGGCAATGAAAGAATATTGTCCCTCAGAACATGCATTGGTCTACCGCAAATCAGCATACTCATCCTGTGTGACTGTAATACTATTATATACAAAAGGGGTTTGGTGTAGGCTCTTTCTGTCTTCATGACATTATAAACTGTCATTATAAACAGTTATTATGTTTATTCTTTTTGACATAAAAATTAGATCGTACTTAATTAAAAATTTTGAAAGTTTTCTTTCAGCTGTGTTTCTAAATGCTCTTTTTTCTAGTTCTGGCTCTGATTAAGATCTTTGTTTTTTATCTGCAGTTTGACTTTCAACTGCTATCTTTATACTGCAGTTGGGACACACTGCCAACATGAGAGAGGAGAAAAGCAAACTCCTACAGAAACTAGTACACAGTAATGGATCTTTATGTTAGCAGAGTCTAAGCTACAATGCTAAAGGTTTCAAGGAGTTTGGGGACAACTACAGTGTTTTGACAAAACAATTCAAGTCCAGTAGTGAGCAAAGACAAAACTCCAATAATGTCAGCACGAATGAACCGTAGGTGAGTGTAAACAGAACTTTCCTTCTTGCTAAGGAAAGTAACTTTTATGATCGTAGAGCCGGAATGGGGTACATATTGCCATCTGCTGGTAATTAATTGTGTAACTCACAGAATATGGGATACAGACACACAATTTCAGCTAAGCTCTTTACTGTGCTCATACACCATCTCTCAGATTTTATGAATGACCCACTGGTTTTTAAAAGTCGTTGTTTAGGAAAATGACAATAATATTTTGTTTCAAACTGCAGTTCAGGTAGCTAAGAGTCTACAAAATACCATGAGGTACAGCTGTATCTTCTGTCTGGTCTGTGTACAGTGTTTTAATGACTCACCCTCTAATGAACCTATCCCACCATGTGCCAGGATCTGTACACATTGGCCTGTGACACACTGTGCTATAATGTCTCATAAACATGGGTTATACTACAGGGAGACACGGTGCTTCCAGAAGGGTGGGAGGATTAGCAGTTCAGAGATATTCCACTTCACTAACTCTGTGGCTCTAAATTAGGAGACAGAGGTGGCAGGCAACAACAGTTTTTGCTGATACTGTTTTGTAAAACAATTTTGTTCTATAGAAGAGGGAGTGTGAAGAAATCATGAAGCTTCCCGCACACCCACTGAGCGTTAGTACTCAGCTGTTGTTCACAGTTGTAGCTGCGAGGTGGTTGGTCATTCTAGTTTCTATTCTGCTCCCAGTCCTCTCCTTCTTCTTTCCTCTTTTTTTCTCAGCTAGTTTGTTTCTTAACTGGAGACATTCAATATTCATCCAGTCCTAAGGAAACAACTGTGCATCTGTGATATAATGTGCTGCTTCTTTGGTACAGGGACTTCATGTGGAGCTCCATGAAATGACATGATATGCTGTGTGCCTCTGTCTGCTAGGATTCAACTTGTCCAATACAGGGTCACTGGGGGGCCAGAGCCTATCCTGGCAAGCAATGGGCTCGAGACAGGATACACCTGGAAAGGACTCCACTCCATCGCAGGGAACATAGACAGGCACAAAAACAGAGATCCACAAATTCACACTGGGGCCAATTTTCCTAGAAAACAATTAACCTACCAGCATGTCCACAACATGCTGTATGGGGAGAAAATACAAACTCCCCTCAGATAACACCCCAGGTCCAGAACTGAAACCAGAGCCCTAGTGCTGTGAGGTAGCAATGCTATCCACTGCACCATGATGCTGTCTGGAATTTGACATGCTGTGTTTAAACACAATGAACTACACCTTGCTTGTTTTCCCTGCCTCCTAAACCCACCATACTGTACTTCTAATGCTACATTCGACTCTTGCATTTGATAAAATGATATGTTTTGTTGTTTATCTGTTTTTGTAGGAAGTCACGTTTAAAAACATCTGCTTTGTTTGATATTTTGTAGAACTTGGTTAAATCAAATCAAGGCTTGAAAGTGGGGGAGAGTGAGAAAGGAGCCTTCTAGCCCTTTTTCTTACTCTTTCATACGATATCTAAGTGTTTTATTGTGCGACACAGTATCCAGAATTGTATAGTATGCTAGACATGGCCTTTGTAGGTAATTGTGTAGCCTGATAAAATCATCTGAGATACAAATCCAAACATGTCTTTTGTTTCTTAATCGCTTCTCCATTATATTGCCATCTTTTCTTTTGGGGCTTTGTGAGTGTAATAATATTCCTTTTCTGTCTTAGTCAGTTCTCCGTCTTTGGGTCTGAAGTTTATGAGAAACTGCTCTGGGCTGCTTTTCACTGTTTTCACACCTACACGCATTGAAAGGAAAGACAGGAGTTACAACAAAGCACACAATGTGTTTCCCCTGGGAAACCCCCTTGTAGCAAAATGAGGTCACAATATGTAAAAGATTTCCAAAGCTGGAACAGCTTAAAGTGAAGGAGTACATGAGGTTTTGGTTAA
Organism: Atractosteus spatula; assembly: GCF_055471065.1. Classification (NCBI taxonomy): domain Eukaryota; kingdom Metazoa; phylum Chordata; class Actinopteri; order Semionotiformes; family Lepisosteidae; genus Atractosteus; species Atractosteus spatula. The sequence goes on along the minus strand of NC_142708.1, from coordinate 30,924,076 downwards.
CAGTGTGTAACTACTGCTAATCACAGTAGAGTTAAACACATATCAAAATTATTAATGGCTGCATAAATAAATATCTTTTCTAATGTGACATTATACACTTTCTATTCTATATGCTTTTAAATTACTTCTTTCACATTTTGTACAGAGGCAGCACGGCACAGTGGTGCTGTTAAGTTCCAGACCTCGGGTGCTATTTACATGGAGTTTGTATGTCCTCCCCGTGGGTTTCCTCCAGGTGCTCCGGTTTTCGCAAAAAACGTTTTCGCACAGATGTCGGAAGGGATGAACCATGGAATGGCAGGAGAGCTAAAAAGACCCTATGCGTAGTGGCAAGGCAGGAGTTAGCCCGGGCTCAGCTGTTCAGGAAATGCCGTATAGAAACCTTTGCCCTTAGGTAGTGGACGTGGGGCGACCTGGTGCTAGGCGGGTTTCAGGACATCCGAATCTCAATGCTGAGCGAGGAGCAGAGCAGAAGCAGAAAGTAAATAGGCTACACAACAAGACACACAAGAAAGACATGAATAATCACAGGGAACTAGAAACAGGAGAGAAGTAGAGCACCCTCTAGGTGTACTGGGCACGACAGTACCCCACCCCTTTATGGGTGGCTCCTGACGCACAAAAAAGAGCTGCACAGCACTGGGGGGAGGAAAAATCTCATTTAACTGAAAGGAAACCTCCAGGAGTCCATGGCTGAGAGCTACCCCCTCCTCGGGGGTAAAAGAACCAGACCGAACAAGCAACAAGTCACGAACAACTAAAATAAACCCTGACGGAACAGGGGAAAAATAACACATAAGGGCATGGAAGCCAGACCAAGGGGCGTGGGAGCCCGGAGCCAGGGAGACCAGAGGGTGTGGGAGCCCGGAACACGGAAGCAGCAGGGGGCGTGGGAGCCCGGGACGGAGACAGAGACAGCAGCAGGGGGTGTGGGAGCCCGGGACAGAGACAGAGACAGAGACAGCAGCAGTGGGTATGGGAGTCCGGGACAGGGACAGGGACAAAGACAGCATCAGTGGTTGTGGGAGCCCGGGACAGGGACAGGGATAAAGACAGCAGCAGGGGGCGTGGGAGCCCGGGACGGAGACAGAGACAGCAGCAGGGGGTGTGGGAGCCCGGGACAGAGACAGAGACAGAGACAGCAGCAGTGGGTATGGGAGTCCGGGACAGGGACAGGGACAAAGAGAGCATCAGTGGTTGTGGGAGCCCGGGACAGGGACAGGGATAAAGACAGCAGCAGGGGGCGTGGGAACCCGGGACAGAGACAGAGACACCATCAGGGGGCGTGGGAGCCCAGGACAGAGACAGCAGCAGCGGGTATGGGAGTCCGGGACAGAGACAAAACACGCACAAATATAACCCCTGATGGAACAAGGGAACAAACAACACGTAAAAGAAACAACCCACAACAGAGAGGGAGGGCAGGGGAGCCAGAAGCCCAGAACCAGGAGTAAAGAAAAAAAAACAAAAGCCAGTAAACAAAAATAAAAAAAAAAACACTGACGGGGTCTATAGCAGGATCAGCATTCTGTCACGGTTGTCGGAAGGGACAAACTGTGGAATGGCAGGAGAGCGAAAAAGACCCTATGTGTAGCAGCAAGACGGGGGTTAGCCCAGGCTCAGCTGTTCAGGAAATGCTGTATAGAAACCTATGCCCTCAGGTAGAGGACGTGGGGCGACCTGGTGCTAAGTGGGTTTCAGGACATCCGAACCTCAATGCTGAGCAAGGAGCAGAGCAGAAGCAGGAAGTAAATAGGTTACACAACAAGACACACCAGGAAGACATGAATAATCACAGGGACCTAGGAACAGGAGAGAAGTAGAGCGCCCTCTAGGTGTACTGGGCGTGACACAATCCAAAGAGATGCCAGTAGATTATATTGGTTTCTGGGAAAATTGGCCCTGGTGTGAGTGTGTCTGTGTCTGCCCTGTGATGGACTGGCATCCTATCTAGGGTGTATCCTGCTTTGTGCCCAAAGCTTGCAGGGATAAACTCCATCTCTCTCATGACCCCATATGGGATATAGCAGTTATAAAATGGATATGGGAAAAAAATAACATAATTTTGATAATCTGTCCATAGAAATTGATACACCCATAAAAAACATCCACCAGAGTGAATATGAAGGACCTGGAAGGACTTCAATCTGTACTACGCTGTAATGTTCCTTAATTATTAGAAGGTTTCAGAGAATTATCAATTAAAGAGCAGATTGTGGCAAAAAAATGCAATTACAAATGGCCTTTTCTTTAATATGGCCTGCTTTCAAGTGATACAGATTCCAGTTACATAACTTGAATACAGTGTGCACCTTACAAACGTCTCTTCCAGAAATAAGAAAAAAAGCCAATGTTACCCTCTAGTGGTCCGAATTATTTCTGCAGCAGCTCACACAACATTGTAGAAAAGGATGGAAGGACGTTCGAGATGCTATCCCCTTTCCAAACTACTACTACATTTTATATTTTGCTTGCTTTTTTATGTGCATTTGTACAGGAACACTCTTCACTGCCACAGACCTCCAGAGGCAATTTCCACCTGGAATGATATCCCTTCAAACATTATGTAATGTCTCTGGAAGTACAGTATAGGCAGTAAAGGCCTGGTTTAGGGCTTAAATTGAAGCTAAATAAATTTATGTTGTTGTATGTACAATTAGGGGTAATTATAATTACAAATACAAACGCTTAAGGACCGATATTGGGGGGGTATTTGCACTGAATTTGTATGTTCTCCCTGTGTTTGTGTGGGTTTCTCAAGGTGCTCCAGTATCCTCCCACAGTCCAAAGATGTACTGGTAGGTTAATTGGTTTCTGGGACAATTGGCCCTGGTGTGAGTGTGTATGCTTGTGTGTGTGAGAAATGGACCGGCATCTCGTCCAGGATGTATTCCCTTTTGTGTGGGATAGGCTCTGGCTCCACCATGACCCTGTATTGGATAAAGCATGAAGAAAATGGAAGGATGGAAAATCTGTTAAATTTGTACAATAACAGACTTGTAAAACCCCAATGAAAAAGAAACAACCCTATTCATTTTAAAACACTTAATCCTCATTAATACTGTCTCTCCTATGGACACCTTCAAAATCAGCACTAAAACATAAACTAGAAGAAGCTAATGGAAATTATGGAGGAGAGAAGTTTCCTATTTTCATTGTAAATCTGAGAACAGGATACATTTCTTTACACAAAGCATTGTGGGAGCTGCGACAAGCTGCCCAGCTATGTTGTTGAAGCTGACACTCTTTCCAGAAACAGCTGGATGAAATCCTTGGATTAGTTATCTAGTGAAAAACAGCCAGACTGGCTCATAGCCCTCTCTATATTGTAACCTTTTGTCATGACAGGTGTCCTGCAGTGTCATTCAGCTAGCAGTTGCCCTGGGAAACTATTGCATTCTCACGAGGGCTCATGGTTTTCCAGGGGTGCTCTGACTGGATCCACTTTTTGCAATCCGCCTTAGTTAGTAATTATCCAATTTATTAGTCAATTCCCTGTTTTCTATTTAATGCCGAGGTGCCACTTTTGACAGAGCTTCGTCATTATTCATTTCACCCCGGGTTATCCTCACTGGCAGTACTGCTTTCACACTCTCTGCTGAATCAGCCTGCACTCCCAGCCCTTGTTTCACTCTGAGGACAAGTTGCAGTCTCAAGCCTGCCCTTCAAACTCATTGGGTCCCCTTTTTTAAGAGGCATGCCATTCTGTTTCTCCCATACCTGAGGCTCCCTTTTTCTGAACAATTGGCAGTGTGTGGAAGCCTCAGCTTCAAGCCTGCTCTCCAAACCTGCCAACACTTACTCTTTTCACTGTTGTGGTCCTTTATGCAACGTGTCGAACCTCAAATCTGCCGACTTGCACCCCTGACACTCCTGAGGCCTGCCCTTCAAAGCCCGTTTGGTTCCCTTTTCAGGGGGGCTCACCATTCGGTTTCTTTCCGTACCCCAGATTCTCTTTTTCCGACCACTGGGCTGTATTTAGCAGCCTCATTTTGCCAGGGATGGAGTCATCCAGCTTCTCCTAGGACCAGGCACACCTGCCCATTTTTTTTTCTTTTCCAGTACTGACTGGCCTGGGCTGATTAAGCCCCACCAGCAGTAATCAATTATTTCATAACCGCCTCCTTTCATTATCCCTCTGTCCCAGAGCGCTCACAATCCTATTGGACAAGTGTTCCATCATTCTCCGGTCTCTTGCTCTTGGGTTCTGACAAATCACGCAGTTGTGTCGATACACGTTTCTTATGTTCCTATATATTGCCTGTAGAACGGAGCTGTACACAAAGATGAAAGACAAAAAAATCTTTGTTAATGTGTTCACATGAAAGGGAGAGAGGCAAAATAACATATTTCTGTTGCTAATTACGTTTCTTATTTAAGCTCAAATGTACTTATTTGAGTTATTCAGTCTACCTGCATGCTGCTTTAGTCTGCTGGAAGAAGACTATGACTCTCCTAAGTTCCAGCTTTGCTCTGTGAAAGGCTGTAAACGTTTAAGATTCTGGCTTTCATTGAATGGGCTGCCTGCATATAGTCTATTCAATACACAGTTTTGGTGGTGCACCTTTCTTGTTCAGTTGCTAAGAAAAAAGGTAATTATATGGCTTACGTGATACTAAGCCAGAATAACCTCTGGGTTGCCTCATAATGTAAGCAATGTTTTCAAACTTGTAGCCCATTTGAAACTTTTGAAACAATCAGCTACTGTAGCTACCCATTTTTATGCCTCCCTATTTTGAAAGGATTCTGAGATGAAGCTATCAAAGTATCAAAGTTATGGAATCTATTTAGAAATGTCAACTCTATTAATGCCCAGAGAACTTTCTTGTTGGAGAACCCCACTGGTATTGTTTTCTGAAATAGATAAATACCCTTTTAGAATATGGAGCAGATATCAAGACTGTGGGTTAAACCACAAGCACCTCAAATCAGTCAATGGAGTGAAACAATCAGTGAAGTTTATTAAATATTAAATGGAATGGGTAACACTCTGAAGAAGGAATTAGAATAAGCTTCTTGAAAATAGATGGGAAAAAATTACAAGGATTGATATTAAGTAATGTTTTGTGAAATAATAATTGATAATTAATGTTTGTTTAATTTAATGAATAATTTACAAATATAAAATAAGTAACTCAAATATAAAGCATACTTCCACTTTAAGAAATATAAATATGAAGTAATATATGAACATATACTGTTTATTATATATGCATATTTTTCAGATGTATTGATTGTTACGTATTATATATATACAGTATACACCCTGCATTTTTTGGGGGGAGGGGTGGAATGGCAAAATGGGATCATTTTGTGTATATCTGTTTTTATAATTGTAGATTATTGTTCACATGATAATTAGGAAAAATATTTGATGGTAATAAAAAACAAATATAAACAATGAAACAATTATCTATAATTAAAAATGGCACAGAACGTGTTTTGAGGGTAAAACAGTTGTACTTCAGACCTCATCAAATATGTGCATTGACAGGTTCTCTCTAGTTTGACAAACATTTCTTTCTGCTTCTGTTCTGTTCAGTTCACCCTTATATTATTTGAGTCCTTCTGTACAATGAATGGAAACTTTCTTAACTGCACTTTACATTTTGGTTTGAAACATTTTCCCTTTTCAAAACTCGCTGCAAAATGGTATGAAAATTGTAAAAGGTGATGGGTGCCCCATCTTGTGGCAGCAAGAGGACCGTGCAGTCTAAAACTGATGTTCCTTCAGACTGATGCTGTAAAACCTTCCAGACACTCCAAGTGCTGGAGAAAAAACGATTGTATCATCGTAATGGAAAACCTGTTACACAATGAATTGACAGTTCAGTTTATTCAATAAAGCTTCATTTAAAAATAAGCAGTTTACCACAATGACAATTGTGGGTTTTGGTGTAAATTTAAGCATACAATGTGTCCTATGTGGAGATTATAATAATAGTAATAAAAAACGTATTTGATATAGTGCCTTTAAAAGCAGTTTGTCAAACAAACCTACAGTGTGAAAAATAGCACACAGAGAAGAGACAGCAAAATTACACAATTACAACAAAGGTTTGGAATTCAGTAGGAAAGCAAAGACACAGAAACAATTAAATCAAAGCCGCCCTTCTGAAAGAGGGCTTTGAGTCTTAATTTGAAAATGCTCAGGGAAGGGACTCTCTGACACCTTTAGGTATAAAATTCCAGAGCTTTGGAGCATAGCAAGAGAAGGCTCTGCGAGGTGGTGTGTAGCACTATAGCAAGCCAGACAGGTACTAGTGTCAAGCCATGTAGAGCCTCATAGGTGACCATGAGGATTTTGAAGTTGACTCGAAACCTGATAAGAAGCCAGTTCTAGGATGCCTCGTTAGGGGTAATGTGATCACTTCACTAGACCTGATCAGGATTCTGGCTGCACTGAATTATGGACATACTGAAGTTTGTAAAGTGTGGAGTTTAGATACCCCAGGGATCTGAGAGGAGACGAAAGTGTTGACCAACTTTTTAACTACAGATAGCAACAACATAGGACATAGTATAGTGATATTTCTCAGGTGGAAGAATGATGCTTTCACAATATTTTGCACAAACCTCAATTATGATACATAGTAGGTCGAATGCATGCAAAACAGCAGTGCACTATTGTGGATGGTCAGTAAAATAGCAAATGTTTGAACAGATGGGCTGAATGGCCTTCTCTCGTTAATAACCTCTCTTATGAAGAAAATAGACTGTAATGAGAAGGCAAATTCATAACAAAACCCTGGAACATTAAGAACTTTTAATTATTATGTAAAATACATTTTTTTGCATTAGACTCTTACTTAAATATTTCATTAAACGACAGAAATATTTAAGATAAAAAAATCGATATTAACACCTACAGTTGTGAAAATTAATATGTAGAGTGTAAACCTGAAACATGGTCAACTGCAGCCAACAAAATACAAAACCATGAAGGTCCTTCTTGAATACTCAGCTATTATACTACTGAGAATGACTGCAGTGTTTTAATCTTTTTACTGATAGAAAATGACAAGGTGATGTACAATCTAATCTTTCTTTGAGAATTTACTGTAGAGTATTATATGTTAGCTTCCATTTCCAGTAGAGAGGAATTTTTTGACTGTCTCTTTTACAGATATGTCCTTGCTGAGGAAGATGATATAAGACTTTCATTGCTAGCAAAAATACTGCAGTAATTAAAATTTAAACTAATGTTCTTATTATACATGCCTTTCAAGCTTCTGAGAGCCTGTAAGGTGAATGTTTTTCTGGTGCTGTAGAGATAAAAGCTCCTTGAAGGTCAAGAATCACCTCTATTACTATATTTTGTTATAATGCAAATCAGTGGTTTTCAAATAACCTAATGTGAGAGCTCTTTGTTGTATATGAAATCGTTTTCATTTTGTCACTCCTACATTTACTTCTCCAACACTGGAATCGTGACCTCCATTAAGGCTCTCATTCTGTGCACCTCCTTAGCCATCTTCTCTCTGTATTACTAACTAATCTATCTGAGGCTCTGTTGATTACACCCTCTTATCTTCTGTTACTTTAATTTGGGATGACTGAGTAGAGTTCCCTATGATCTATCACTTGTGCCCTTTCCCCTTTATATATCCTCTCTTGCTCCTTACTCTTCATCTATGGATGCCCTTTAATCTAGTTAGCCTGGAGTGCATTCACTCTGCTCAGAATTATTAGAAATGATAGAAATTCCTTACTGATCCCTTCTCTCCCTCCTCCCCGTATTACAGTATTGCTGTCTGTTATTTAGTCCTCTATTAAGAACCCACAAATTTCTTCTCTGTTACCAGATTATTTCCCCCATTTTCTGCTCCAAAGTGACCCATATCTACAGGCTCCTTAACACTGCATTTGACCCTTCAATCTTAACTATCCCTTTCTACAGTAAATCATCTCCAGCTCTCTGCCTTCTTTTTCCCCTGCCTTTTTTCTCACTCCTGATATAATCTCTTCTACATCCACTCACTTCTGATTTCATCTCTTGTTCATCCTCTCACACCTGTTTTCATTGTCTAACTCCTGATTTCATCTCTTGTTCATCCTCTCACTCCTGATTTAATTTCTTGTTCAACCACCCATTCCTGATTTAAGATCTTGTTCCCCCCACTCCTGATTTCATCCTGTAACTCATGATTTCATCATGAACATTTCATCTGTTCATCCTCTCACTCATGATTCATACTCTTGTTCATCCTCTCACTGGTGACTTAATGTAATCCATCCTCTCACTCCTGATTTCATCTGTTGTTCGTCCTTTCACTCCTGATTTAAACTCTTGTCCCCCCCCACTCCTGATTTCATACACTTGTATCATATCTGCTATATATGATGCAATGGATAATGTATTACTTTCCAGAAGAATCATTTGCTTTTCTGCTTACTCCATTCACTCTGATTCTCTCCCTCAGCTCCTCTGAACTCCAAAGTGACTCTTGACCCCACCCCCTTCTTTGAGGCTTGGGTTCCTTTGCACAATCCTACTGAGCAACACCTATAGATTCAGCCTCTTCTCTCATACCTGCTAGATCAGCTCCTAGTGACTCACCACTCAACACTACTGCTCCCCTACTTGCTTGAACAACTTAAGGAATCTCAGCCCTGATGTAACACTTCACTTTATCACTCTGTTCCTATTTATCTCCATTTCTTTCACTATTTATTCTTGTCCTCTGGATTCCCCTTCTTCAGGCCAGCTAATCGTGTCTTCATCTCCAGTGTGCCTCGTTGGTTCCTTCTCCTGCCCTGTCCCTTGTGGTGGAACCAGTTGTCACAGAGCATTCATTTCAGAACCGAATTTTCTCCAAAGTAGTTAGCATTGCCGCCTCGCAGCACTGGGGTCTTGGGCCCAACTCTTGGGGTACTATCTGCGTGGAGTTTGTATATTCTCCCTGTGTTTAGTTGGGATTACCCTGGGTACTCCCATAGTCTAAAGACATATTGGTACTGTACATGTAGGTAAATTGGCTGCACTCAATTGCTGGATTTGTATTTCCGATTTTCACTCTTTTGCCTCTCTGTGACAGAACAAACGCGCATCCGGGTTACACCTATAGATTACGTGCCTGTACTGTATGTACGGTGTTTGCTGTATCTTGCATTGTTCTTCTTATTGTGTAACTTACTGTATCGTGATCAATTCTACATATTTTGGTATAACACTTTACACCAGTAGTTGTACAAGTAATTGTTTTGATTTTAGGTACTGGATTGCATTAATTATAGCGATAAATTAATTTACAGTATCTAATCTGTACATGTACGTTCATAGTTAAATATTCATTTTTATTATCAGATAATAAAAAAACAATCGAAGACCCTTTACAGATTTAAAAAATGTATATTTTGAAGTACTGTAGTTTTTGTTTCAAAGCGTGACGTGCTACAGTAATTGTGTGAGTAATGTTACCGTTTTGCCGTATAAATGATTAGAGAGTCGATATACAGTATGTATTATTTAGGTAATGCACATGGAGAAATTTTCATGTAAGATTTAATAATAACATTTAAATCGTAACATTTCCTCGCAATGCAAATATTTGTTTTTATACTTTTGCTAAAAGAAAAGATACATAATCTAGCAACACACTATTTGTAAACACTATTTGAATTTTAGAAAACAATATCAAAATGTAATTTTTATAATGCAGTTTGCTCCATCATAGTTTAAAGTAATGCAATTTTCTTTAGTTTTCTTTATTATTGGTAGCATACTAAGATAGTATAGCTGCTCTGTCTGATTGCTCACGTTTTAAGCAAATAAGTAAAAAATCCTGTTCTAAATGTTTTGACAAAATGCAGTTACATAAGGGGATTGTGCACGGTCTACAAGGCTGGCTGCTTTAACTCGGGGCAAAGCACAGTGAGTTTGCGTCAGATACAGCGCAGGCTAGTATCAGGCAAGCACTATTACCCACAGAGGTTTACGGAATTATCAATAATAACAAAAACATCCCCGGAAAAGGAAAAGACGACACTACCTCAAGGTAAAGGTGAGGAATTGATTACTTCAGCTCCTCAAAGCGAAACTGCATTTTTTTTCAAGCGTTTAAATATGAAGCGTAAATTAATCAACGATTGTGAATACTGTAGCATGGCCCTACGGGTCTGGAAAACCATCAGTTGGGTAGGATTAGAGACTGCTGGTTAAATCCACCCTGCATCAGAGAATGCACGTACACGTCAAATACCACACTGCGGCGATTGCAATTTTAAATGCTATTTATTTAGTTTTGATACTGGGGTCTTTGTGGTAAGAGGAGCAAGCGTAGGAATTTCTAGGCATGGAAATCTATTAAGCCAGATAATGTCAGGTGAGCCAGTCGAAATGGAAAAACCGAAACCGACCGATTTTCACTTGAGCAAACATTTTGGTAAAAAGAAAATGTATCCGTTTTGCTCAGGTGCAGCATGATACCTAAGCAACGGAAAATCAAAATAGAATTTGCGTTTTTTTTTTCAGTTTGTTGATTCTGTTCTGCAAAGTTTTAAGCGAGAATCAGTTGAGGTGGCGAGTAATGTCTGTTGAGGTGTGTAATGTGTAAAACATAAGCGGCAATCAAAAATATACATCATGCATTAATATAAACTTTTTGTAATATTTAACACAGTTTATACTGGTACCATTGGTTGTGATATAAATGAACATATTGGGGTGCAGTAAATTGCCCGTATTAAAATTAAGGCAACTTCCTCCACGTCTAATGAATGGGTTCCTTTCACCTGGATGAGTCTTCACATTTCTTATAAGGCTTTTATACTGTAAAAAAAAAGTACTATTATACATTTATAAAGTTTATTTACAAGTACTACTACTGCAATGCAGTATCTGAAAAGTAATCAGAAACTTTGAACGTAAACCTTTTCAATGAACTAATTTTATTTGCTGTTTTTGTTGATTGTGATATTAACAAAATCACTTTATGCAACGTCTTAAAACTTTTTTGATTAAAAAAATGTACTATCTAAACCTTACGCCCAAAGCTAATGGCAGTTTTTACAGGCACAGACACACATCTTAGTGTTCTCTGTTTACAGATATGTTAATTATATTGAAAGAATTCGGTATTTCAAGGCTGCTGAACACTTATTCATATGAGCAAGTGGTAAAGATTTTTGGTGAATTGATTAAAATGGGATGTAGGCAGCATATACTTAATTTCTTTGTGTAAAATCTGTGATGAAAAGATTAATTAAAAACTCTCTTTACACAAGTGAATAATAGACTGTATCTGCAACCTGATAGGTTGCTTGATCACAAAATAATTTTACAGAGAGATGCTAGTCTCCTCTAAGGCACAAAATCTACAAAAACAACAATGCTTTTTTTAAAGACTTGTGATTTAAGGCTTTCAATAAATGCTTTTGCACTGGCAGTGTTTTCTTGCCAATCTTGAAGTTTGTACAAGAACTGTTTTGAATTGGCAGCAATCTAAAATGAGCGCATTAACTTGCATAGGAGTTTCAGTAAGAAGTACGATTGTGCACATAAGACTTAATTATAATATAAAATAATATAAAGAAAATTATATGATTGGTATGTTATGCTCTTACTTCTTTAGTTGAGTAGCAATATTATTATCCATAAAGATTTTTCAAATGTTTGGCTTGGTTCATTATAAACCTAATGGGAACTCTGCATCATATGGTGCATACTGTAAGTCAGTGTTTCAGCTGGTTAGTTATGAAAAGATAACATTTTAAATTTATTTTAACATAAATATCAAGCACAACAGACACTGTAGTATTACTATGTTATTATTTTTTCAGTTTCAGTTACTTTCAGATTCTTCTATCTGTCCTCTTTTATATACTGTTTCGTAAAACTTTTTCATGTTTACTTTTTACAAAATGTAAGCAAAGTCAAAAGAGAGGAAAAAAACAGCAAATTGTGACAGACGCACTGTAATGCTGACTATTAAAATGTTTATGTTGATGCTGAAAGAGAGATCTTTAAGCCTCCTGGCAATATATCAGCAGTTGTGGTTTGTCTAACAGACCTAGACAGTGAGTTCCATAGACCCAGTGATGCACTTAAAAAATGCTCAACTCTGAAAAGAATATAGACCTAATGGCACTTGATCATATGACATGGTTTCCTGCTCAGTTACTTTGTTAATTGAAAGAAATGTGTGTTTTGAAGTGACAACATTACATGCATGCAAGTATTACATATTTTATAGGCTACTCTCCTACTGTATTGCTTTGCTACTACTACTCTTTAGAAAAGAACATACTGTATTAAAAGTTACACATATATACTGTAAGTATCTTCTTAAAGTAAAACTGCATTTACTATTTCTGGGACTGAGAGCATACTGAAAGAGTTATGTAGACGTGTTATTTGGAAAACATAGACTTCTGGAAATATTGGCCTTTGTGTGAGTGTGTGCATATCTGTGTCTGTGTGTGCCCTGCGATGGACTGGCATCCTGTCCAGGGTGTACCCTGCCTTGTGCCAGTTGTTGGCCAGAAAAGGCTTCGACTCCCCCTTGACCCTGAAATGGATGAAGTGGTTAGAAGATGGAAGGACTGTTGTTTTGTACTGTTTTGTTTTTGCATTCAGACCACATTTCTGATCTTGCAGAGACATCCCTTCAATATTTAAAGCCCATTCCCCCTGAGGGAAGTAAGGTTCAGATGGATCTACTAATGCTCCATACGGGTTTCTGCATCATTTGTAATTCTTCCTGACAAGGGGGTGTGCTTCTGCTAGCTGTAGTGTTTAACCAGGCAAAGAACATGCAGACTGGAGCAGTTCAGAAGCTGTGCAAATTAAAATATACTTCCAGAGATACCATCGGAGCTGCTTGCTGACATATCATCTTGATATTCCAGGCCATTGGCTATTCCAAGTTTATTGAGAGCAAGAATGTCTGCATTCCTATTGCAAATACCCTTATTCAAATGAAGGCATCTCCTGAAAAAATTATCTGCATGCTTTCCATATCTTTACATCAGAATATGTCTCTAAACATCACAGCATTTCACATGACACCAGACCTATTGCACCCTGCGGCAGGATTAATGACTTCTCTTGATTACCAATGGTTTGCGCTTACCAGCTTTGTTGAGGTACTGCACCTACAGTTAAAGCAATTCTGTGCTGACAGCATGTTCCCTTTCTGTATTTCCTTTCCATTGTGCTTTGTCCTCAGTATTCTGGCTCGTTTTACACCAATACTTTTTCTACCTCTTCGTTGCTTTGGTGTCCCTTACAGTCTTCTTTACAATATTTTAAGACCTTTTTTCACATTTATGATTCTTGTATTCCTCAAACTCAAGGCCCACTTGCCAAATATCACTGTGATTCAGCCCTCTCTTTAACTAAATCAGGTTAATTTGCAGAACCCTGTAGTAAACACATTTATTTCCATTACATTAGTGATTCACGTAAGATGTTTAGAACACATCTGCTGCTTATTGTTTAGTAACGGTTCACAAATTCAGTTATAATGGTTTCCTATCTGAATACAATACATACAATACAACGCCTGTGCTGTCAGAGAACAATGGTGTAAATTATTCAGATCTTCTGATTTCACTTTCTTTTCTGTCTTGGTTTTATGTTTCATTTTCCTGTGCCGTCTGCTGTCTCGCCAGCCTCCTATCCTTGTAGGACAGGCCTTTCTTGATTGTAGATCTACCTTATGGTCGAGTCAGGCCCATTGGATGACCTGTAAATATCTTTTACCACAGGATGAAACGTATGGCTATTATTACACTGCTTTTCACTCAAGGTTGTGTTTGCACTGTTTAGCAAATCATTCCATAAATACTGACTTTACCTTGATATTTGCATCTCATAGAATGCAAAAACAGAAGTCTCTCTACCTTCAGTTTAGAATTTAATCCCATGCATGTTATTGAAGGATATTGTCCTTCATGCTGCAGATGCTGAAAAACCCTGTCATTATCACAAACCTTAATCTGGAACTGGGGACATAGTCATAGGTTTCGTCCACATTTTGATGTATGTAATGTATGTTTCAAGGGCAGCATGGTGGTAAGGTGGTAAGCATTGCTGCCCCACAGCACTAGGCCCTGTGTTCAATTCCTGGGGTGCTGTCTGTGTGGAGCTTGTATGTTCTCCTCATGTTTGCTTGGATTAGCTCCAGGTGCTATTGTTTCTTTCCAGAGTCCAAAAACATACGGGTACATACTAGGTCTCAGGTTCAATTTTGGGGATTTGTATGTTCTCCCTGTGTTTGCTTGGGTTTCCTCTGGGTGCTCTGGTTTCCTCCCATAGTCCAAAACATGCTCGTAGGTTAATTGGCTTCAAGGGAAATTGTCCCTGTTGTGAGTATGTGTCTGCCTTGCAACGGACTGGCATCCCATCCAGGGTGAATCCTGCCTTCTACCTGTTGCCCCAGTTCCCCCATGACCCTGAACATGAAGAAGGATTTAGAAAATGGATGGATGGGTAATATGTGTCCCCCACCAACACAAGCACATTGAAGTTTAATAAAATCAATGCAGAACCAATGGCCTTTTTTGATTCTTTACCTACACCTTTATAGCTCAAACACATATCTTTGATGTGGCTTCAGAATAACTGTGTAAATGGTCATAAAGCTGACTGGTGCCAATTGGAACGTTTTCCTGGTGAGATTTCAATTGTATATTTGTTTACTTTTTCATAATCTGTAGCTTCTTTAAGTCGCAGTGGGTTGTTTACAGATTTGAGCATGCCAGATGAGAATGTGTACTGTATGTGAGCATGATGAGGCCTGTGTTTGTCTGCTTGAGTAAAAGAAAAACTCTCTGATGCTTGTGTTCTGTTTTTCAAATAGCAAAGTGGATTTGGATGAGTGGTGTGAATGCTAGGTTGCAGTGAATAGGTTACCTCAAATTGATTAATGTAAATGGTGAAAAAACAGAGAAACCTTTACTGGTACAGTAGAGGTACAGAAGGTACAGTACAGAGATACCTCAGTTCTAGAATTACTGGAACAATAGTGCTAAACCTCCATTTTAAAGCTAGATTCATTTAATCCAAATACTGTAGTGGTGGTAATCATAGGATGTTGCAGTGACATTAACTGAAACCAATGCATAATTATGTTTTTAAAGTTTATTTTGGTGAGGGTGCCTCATTGTGTCCAACCACACCTTAAGACATTGCCTGAAGAATTGCACCACGTGCAGTAAAACCAAAAAATCAGCCCCTCCTGCCCAGCTGCGAGGGGAATCTGGGATGTGGACATATGTTTTCAGGCAGTTCACACCTCTAGTTTTGTTTAAATTCTGGGCCTCTGGTGGCAACTAAAAAAAGTCTCATTAAATGGAGAACAGATTCTGAAGTTCTCCAACATGTGGCTGCTTGTAAATGTCTCTAAGGCTGTTACATAAGCTGTTGGAGAAAACGTGAGTGTTCTTGAACACACTTTTATAATTCTGTTTCAGAGTTTGCTTCAGGGGACCGTGCTACAACAAAGGGTTTTGTAGAATGTTGTTTGACCAGTTTATTTTAATTTTTCAGGTGTGAAGAATTTCCTCAGGAGATGGCAGTTCTCAGAACTGTAACTGAAATTTTCCAGTACAGTATATCCCATTTTGAGTGGCGTGCTACAGCCTGTATTAAATATGTAGCCTGTGTAATATTTATGCATATCATGTATTTAAATGACTCATAAAAGCTAAGATACGAGTAGTAGTTTTGACAGCACGAGTTTTAATATCTGTAAATGTTTAAGAGAATGTCAATCTAATTAAATAGCCAGAAATTATTTCCTACACCCATTGACTGGGTCATCATGCAACACCAGGTTTTAATCTGTGTTCTAGCATGCTGAAATTTGCTCATGTTGACGTAGGCATTTTTTATATATGAGTAAGATAAGGTACACCGTGACAGTGGTTACACAAAGGCGCACAATGCTTTTATTATACATAGTAAAACTTTAAAAACTCAATTTGGTTTTCAGGGTGATGGTCTAGATTTTGTGCTCAAGCAATTTGTGATTCCTATTTTCATGTTGTCTACAGGAGGCAAGGTTTCGGTAAGGCTTTTCGCTCTTTGGGTAAACTGAAAAAAATTCTAGTTGTCCTTGGACCTGATTTAAATATCATCTAATTCTTGACATCTAATGCTAAACATTTAAAGGGGTTTCCTTATGTGAGTGTATATGCTTATCTTATGATGGAAAATTATTATTTTATTCTTGTATTACAAAGTATTCACATCATCAGGATAGCCTGGAGCCTAGCACAGGAATCGTTGGGCGCAAGCCGGGATACGACCTAGACAGGACTCCAGTCCATTACAGGACACACTCAGACCCAAACACACTCACATCAGGGCCAATTGTTTTACAGAAACCGGTTAACCTACAGGTACCAGCATGTGTTTGGACTTTAGGTGGAAACTGGAGCACCCGTAAGAAATCGGGTACAAACCCCATACAGACAGCACGTCAGGAATTGAACCCCGGGCTCCAGAGCTGTGTTAAATCACTAAATTTATGAGACAGTTTATTTTGACTTTTTTTGACTTATTTGATCAGTACATACTCTTTTATACTGGCAAACCCAGGGGAAAGGTAGTTTTAAAAGTATAGTTATAGTGATCGGTTGTAACTTAATGAACAAGTTACAAGTTATCTGTGAAACTGATTACTTTAGTTAGACCTTGGAAGATATTTCTTATAAGCAATTATGTATTACTTTACAAGATAACGACACACATACTCCATTGAGCCCTGTAACTGATAACTTGTATAATTAAAAAGTGGGGAGAAGTTTTTTTCAGTTCAATGAACTGTCTCTGAACGTCCCACTTTTTATTTGCAGGGTATTCTGTTTATGAATATTGTTAAACATAAAATGAAGCAGTTTTCGAATGTTAATTGTGCTACAGGATCACGATGTGAAAATGTGAAAGCTGAGTGTTGGAATGCTTTCATTTCTTGCCCTGCCTCTCCTGCCCCTGCGGGTTTTTTCTCATTTCCTGTGCTGTCCACTAGCTGAAACGCAGAGTTGAAGCAGCCATGCCAGCACATGGATGGGAGTGTCGGTTTCCCCACCAGTCAATTCTAACACCTCTTCTTTCAGCTGCAGAGTCTGTTTTCTACTTTCCATCCTTAAGTCTTAACCTGGTGAGTTTAGGATTGAGAATACCTAGTCAATTATATTAAACCATGTAATTCCACTTAAAAGAATCCACTCATGGACTGCTAACAGGAGTCAGCTGCTTGTGGTATTAATTTTGCTTGCTCCTGGAAAAATCCTACACTTAATTCTTATTTCCATTCAGTACTTTATACAGAACTTGTCTGGTTTACCATAATGTTTTTTATAGTACTGCTTTTTAATGATTTATGAAACACTTTGAAACTATCTAGTTTAGTCTTAATGAACTATTTGACAATGCAGAACATTCAGCAGAATGTTAAAGTATTCTAGTCTACATCTTAGCCAAGGAGTAATTCCAGAGTTGATACATATGTACAGGATGTTGGGCAACAATCTACAATATTTTGCATTTTTTAAATTCAGGAGATGCTCCTTCCCACAGAAAGCTTAAATTTATTGTCTGTTGTATTTGTGCCTCATAATCGGAGCCCTCCTTTCATTTGCTATAGGATGGCAATTCTTAAAGTTCACTGTTTCTTGACCTTTCTGAGTGTAGCCTACATTTTGCTGTTATATTTACTTTTCCTGTGTTCATCTCCCATTTAAAGAGAAGTTTTACCTTTCAGAACTATAGTTGTAGGGCTTTGTTTTAGGGTGTTAAAGAATGCATGCAGCATCTGAATTGAATTAGCACTGTATGTTGTGAGATATTGTTTGATACATTGTTTAGTTACTGTTGCATATAGCACTTTTGTAATTCAAGTTATTTTGAGGGCAAGACAAAAACAGCTTCTGATATTTCCTTCTATGTGAAACATATTCAACATATCCGAATATGTTACAGTATTTGATTCCTATACAGCAAATATCAAGAAACCTTGGTTGTATATCTCTATTGTGCTACAGGTATGAAGATTCCGTTCTATGCAGATTCCAATTATAGTCTAGTCCTATTCAAAAGTTTGAGTAGGTAGCTGTCCGCATGCTTAGGCTGCAAAGGAAGAAGTAAAGATTTATTCCATGCTGAAAGGAAAACACAGGAGATAACATTTTGGCTGTGGAATCTTCTTGACACCTGAAAAGGACTCCACAGCTGAAACATTGTGTATCTTTGCTTTTCAGCATGGAATAAACTTTTACCTTTGCAGCCTTATTAAAATCACATATTGTGGCTAAAACCTATTTATTATTTCACTTGGTAAAAGGCCTTCCCTGATATCAGTCTGGCAAATGTGTTTTGGATTTAAGCAAATAACCCTTGCAGTTTCTTGAATACAAAAAAGGTTATGTCAGTAGGTTCGTACCATTCATGTCGTAAAGTAATAATTTACCTAAATTGTGTTTTTCTATAGATTACATTTGAGCTTAAGGAGATTAATGCTGTTAACCCTTTCTTATCCAGGTATGTAAGAAACATGGAACACATACAGTCTTGAATATTTTTATGCACAAATTTAAAAAAGGTATAGAATATTTCCCAAGACAATCTTTAGACTATAATGAGAACTGTTCTGCACAAGAAGCTGCTGAAATGCATTATAGATTTCCTCATATTTTAATGCTGCCTGCTCTACAGTGTTGTGTACTGTACTGTTATTGAGACTGCATTCCTTGTGCTGGCTCTGCTCTGAGCACATTGATGTCTCTACACTGCACTCTAGCACAGTTGTGACATGGATTCCGTGTGACAGCTGTGGAGTCACACAAGAGATGAGGCTTAGAGATAAGAACTGATGGGCCAGTTAAGCTGCTCACTAGCCCATTAAATTGCTGCGTTCTGGGAAACACTGTGCCTTTGACGTTATTTTCTTCTGCTCTGTAATTATACAGGTTTTTTTTAGTGGTCCTAAGAATTTTTCTGTTAATGTTTTCATATTCAAAATTTCCCATTTTTCAGAAGTCACCTTTCCAGATTGAAGCCATAAAAGTATTTGATTAATGTTTTGCAGTTTTTTTCAGTTTACTTTGTTGAAGAACAGTGAGTATCGCACTCTACCAAACTGCCACTAGACTTATTATAGGATACATATTTCATGCTGTGAAAAACACAGAGCTGAACTCTCATTAAACAAGACTAAAACAAGAACAGATTAATGCCTTTAAAAGTTCTAAAGGGCCCTGTAAAAGATTCTTGTATTTCTAAAGCCGAAAATGGGTTTCCATCTCCTGTCCTTGAGTAATGCAAGTTTATCCCAGATTTCCTTCCAACTAATCTGTCTGCTACTTATTTGGACCAATATTGACTTAAAAATTAATAAATTTACTATTTTTCTCATAAGAGATGTTTGTGAAATTCCATGGCACATCCATTAAAGTCCGAAGGCTTGTCACTGTGCCACAACATGCCAGTTGGGAAACACCACTGCAGTTTCCATTTGTGTCCTCAGGTTTGTGATTTAGTACTGATTCTGAAGGAGTTTATTAGGTTGACCTTATGCATTTGATGATTTGATTTTGAATACCTGGATTAGGTTCAGGCTTTGTTCTAGGACTAAAAAGATGCAGTTCTATTGGCCTGTCATGGACAGTATCTTTACGATATTGAGGATAAAGGTAAAGGATATTACTGTACTTTGAGTCTGTGATGCATGTGGCTGCACTTCATCTAATTCTGTTTTTCCTAGTCTAACATGATGAATTTGTCTAACAGTGTAAAAACTTGTTTTTGGAAACCATGAATGCCTTCCTAGAGCACAGAAAGAGAACTTTATCTGAGATGAGAGATAGCTAATTCTTCATTTTCAAATTATTCATTTATTTTTACACTCTTTATAATCTGTCATCACATACCCTTAAAATAAACCAATATTAAATTTTTCTGAAGTACCCTCTTATCTGAAGCCACACTACCTATTGAGTGGAATCGGATAACTAAGAAAAATTGCCTCACACAGTATACACAGGTTAGTAGAGCACATATCTATTCTTATAATTCAGATGTCACTTGAAAATGTGTTGACAATTCAGGATATCGAGGAACATAGCTGGCAAAAAGGAAACTAATTCTTCTTTACATCAATGTTTCTTTTTTGTCCCAGTAACATGCCATATTTTTCTGAAAAGTAATGTCCGCCTGGTTTGCGGACATTAATGAAAACCTAATACAGTAACTGTCAATAAACAGCAATTCTCAATCTGTCCCCATTAAATCACTTTTAACTCTGCCTGATCCAGCAATTACAAGTATGGTTGCATCACATACAGTATGTGCCATTTAGTCAGTTAGCCACTTAGGCCCTGGTGTGAGTGTGTGTTTGTGTCTGTCAGCTGCAGAAAAGGATCATCATGGACAGCAGAAATTCCTCTGATAATGTAAACTTTGTTGCCATATGTCCACACTGGTTGGCATTTGATTGTGCTGTAGAGTGTAGGTTGAAGGCTTCAGTACTCTGTACAGTCTAAAAACAAAGCCAGCTACACAAGAAGCAAAATAGTGAGTCTCTGTTTTCTGTTTAAAATTTGTATGTGGTGTATATTTAGTGTAGTAATAGTGTTTTCCAGTATCATTTGTTAATTGATGTGCTTCTTTGGTGAGTTGCATGCCTCTAGGGTTTAGCAGTCAAAGTGACAGCTGCTGTGGTTATAAACACAGTACTGTTCATTAATCGCAAAGTAAGGGTTCTTCATGTCTAGGAACAAGACTGAAATTGTCAGCCGATTTCAGAACTGCTTCAAAAATTTGAATTAAAGGAAGGTAGCACTTTACTGCTAAGTGAAGATTATGCAATGCAAATGGAGAGCCAACTGCTTTTCCAGTTCCAGGACAGCTAAAGTTAACTTTATGCTTTTTTAACTTTATGGAGAGCAGTGGTTGATTGCATCATGAGTTTTAAACACCACATACAGTATTAAAAATGTGAGTCCAGAAAAAAATGTGTCCAGAGTTCTTCTTATTTTTGAATGATAAAGTTAAGGGTCTCTACAAAGGGAGGCTAAAGACCCTGGAGGAAGGTACAGAATTACAGAAGTATTAAAAAAGTATCTGGTATTTCTCTGTGTACGTAGAAGGAACATTCTTGCCATGAGTCAGGCCAAGCCTACAGCAAGTGAATGATTGACATGGTAATGAAAAATGGCCACTAAAATTTAAATGTTTAGTTTGGGAAGATCTTTGTTGCATTTGTTTTGAACATAATGAATGATCTTGTAGCTTCTGCATTTGGTCTTTAACAATATCCTTGAAAGTTTTCACATACTGTATAACTTGCAGATTAGAATGCTTAAAATTCAACTGTGCTTCTTTAATCTCTTTAAGCTCTTTAAGAAGTATGCACAGAAAAAAATTGATTGATATAGCAATTGAAGAAGTAAAATGACTTAGAAATGGGAAACATGTTCCTCAGACCTTGAAGGAGAAAAAAATCTCAAAGGGGAAATGAAAGTATTTTCTAGAAAAGAACAGCTTCTCTACTTTATTTAAACTCCTGGAATTGTAAGCTGTGTTTTTGCCATCTGTTTAAAATCATGTGCATTTTCTCTTAAAGGACACCTTTGCCAGCAAAGAGGGATAAAATCTCCAAACTCAGTGAACCCAGTTTTCACCACAACACAGTATGAAACTCCATAGTGAAGAAATTTAAAGAGAAGGAAAATGTAATTTCAAACATTATATGTATTTGGAAAATGTTCAAATTTAATTTGATTTGACACAGTGTTTCAATTTGTTTTCTTTTGGAGTGGACTTGAGTTTCTTGTTTTCCTCTGACTTGTGTTTTGGGTACATCAGATCTATTGTAACATCTTGTTTTTCTTGGCACATCTTTTGTTTTGAAGTCTCACACAAACATTTTCTCTGTCATCTTCTAACAAAAAAGAAATGCAAAGGCTTTAATGTTTTTTCCAGTTTTGTGTCTGACCATATTTCTAAAAAAGTGCTTCCCATCTTCTTTCTTATCCATTTCAATCTCCTGGACGTGTTGCTTGATGTGAGAATCTGCTATAAAGCCACGATAACTTTTATCCCAGCGCTGTTAGCATGTAATTAATTTCCTCATTTACAAATGAACCAATACATGTTTCAGAACATTTCAGTGACATCCACTCCATCATTTTGTTCACAGTCAGGTTCATAAAGTATATGGCGGTCTGTCCCTGTGGTCTCTGTTCATTTCAATTTTGATTAATTTGGAAAATGGAAAAAAAATCTAGAAAACTAATACAGGTAAAGAATCTCACCAGCCTACAATGGGATTTTGATAAGGAAATTCAGAGGCCATTTATCCCCATCTAATCCATTTGGCTTCTGGTTGCTTATTGAGCCAGAACACATCATTGAGCCACTTCATGAAGGAACCCAGTGTACAAAGTATACAAAGAGTGGATTAAGAACATGACTAACTACGTTAACTTCTTGCTCACTATTGATTCTGAAGATGTCTATTGAGTTGCCTTGGAGGAGCAAGTCAGTTTAATGTTAGCCTTTCCAAATAAATTATTTAAATATAACATTTAATATTATTCCCTGCTCAAAATGATAGACTAGAAAGTTGCAAACCCTGGAATGTTTGTGGGCGTCACAGTGGTGCAGTGGTTACAATTGCAGTCTTGAAGTGCTGGGCTCCCAGGTTCAATTCAAGACTTTGGGTGCTATCTGCGTGGTGTTTATATGTTCACCCTGTGTTCATATGGGTTTCTTCTGGGTGCTCTGATTTCAAGTTCAAGTTCACTTTTATTTGTCATTCCAGCCATATACAAGTAAACAGTGGAACAAAATATCATTCCTCCTGGTCCATGGTGCAAATACAGACAGGACAGACAGGGCACTGACATAGACATTGTAGACAGGATGCGCATAGTGCAAAGTGCAGATAGTTCAAATAACAAGGCAAATACTTAATACAATATACACAACACACTGGGGGGATTTCAACCATGTTTCTGGAATTGGGGTGGGTGCAAGTAGATTCCAGGGTGTTGAGGAGCCTGACAGCCTGCGGGAGGAAGCTGTTACAGAGTCTGGTGGAGCTAGCCCGTACACTGCGATATCTTTTTCCAGGTGGTAGGAGGGCAAAGAGTTTATGGGAGCGTTGGGAGGGGTCATCTACTATACTGAAGGCCCTGTGTAAGCAGCGTTTGTGATAGGTGACAATTCATTGGTTGCAGGGCCTTGCGGTCTGAAGTGTCGCAATTCACAAACCAAAACATGATACAGTTGGTCAAGGTGCTCTCAATGGTGCTTCTGTAGAAAGTGGTAAGAATGGGCGGGAGAAGGTTTGCTCTCCTCAGTCGCCGCAGTCTCCAAGAGTCCAAAGAAATACTAGTAAGTTAACTGGCTTCTGGGAAAATTGACCCTGGTGTGAGTGTGTGGTTGTGTCTGTCAGCCCCATGATGGACGCGTCCCGTTCTGGGTGAATCCCGGCTTGTATCCATTTCTTGCTAGGACAAGTTTCAGCTCCCCTGCAACCCTGAAGTGGAAAAAGTGGTTAGGAAATGGAGGGATAATATTTTTCAAAATTCCAACCCTATGTCCTTAACATTTCTTGTTTTTGAATTTATAGAAATGTACCAACAGCCTGGAAGTGAAATCTTTTTTTTCTTATGGGAAACAGTGTTCAGAGGAATGCTATAAAGTAATTGGCAACTCACATTTTCTTTTCTTAATTATTCCGCCAAGTTTGGTTGCAGGGCAACCTGTGAGCCTTGCTTTCAGTCCCATTACAGGATGTGGATACAGTGGCCTCTTTCATTATCCAGTCAGACCAATTAAGCAATTAAAATAACGGTGCTTGCCAAAATCCTCAGATGAATAAAGCTCTATTGGAAGAGACTGCTATAAAAACATGGAGTGGGCTGTTAAAATAATTATGATTAGTGGATCCAGAAGAAATTTACTATGGTATCTATTGTTTTTGGCTTTTTTTTCACAGGAGCTTATATCAAACTCTTTGTTTAAGCATTGCAACATGTATTAGGCAGTTTAAACTTTTTAAATGTATGCATTATAATTAGATAAAGATGGTTTATAGAATAAAGTCTGTGAAATTGTGGCATTTTATTTTTCTTTTAAATACACAATGTTTTTTTTTCATAGGCATTTTTATCACTTTCATGCACTAGCTTTCTGTATCCATAATCCCTTGGAGATAGCTGTTCTTTCTGACAGCTTCAGGTGGATTTTAACTAATAGAGCAACTATTATGTAGAAAGCAACATCTGTGGTTCAGTTCTGCCACTGAAATATTGATGTATTGCAAACCCATTTCTGTTCATTGTACTTGATCTTTAAAATTTTGCTGCTGTCACCACAGAAGCAAATGCATCATATTTTGTACATAGTAGCAAATCCGCAGGTGCTCTTAGTAATTTTGTCTCCAGAAAAATTCCTCTTCCAATGCATAAAGATTGAGTAATACAGATTTAGTATGTTGAATAGTAAGGTGGAAGAGTTAGGTTTGAAAATTGTTTAGAGTTTGAAACTGTGGAAGTTGAACAAAATGTTTTGAAAGTTTATCTTTGACAGGTCGACAGCTTACAGACCTGAGAAACAAACTAGACAGTTGTCCCATTGTATTTTGTGTAAAATGTATAGAAATTATAAATAATCCATTGTTCTTTAATTGTTTATGTAATCAGATAGACCAGTTGAGAGCCAATTTTCATTTACAACAGCAACAACAACAACCTGGAAACTCGTTTACACAGCAGGGTGTTTACTGGAGCAATTTTTGTAAAGTACTGTACCTTGCTCAAGTGCACTCTAACCTAGTGATTTGAACCTACAACCTCCTAGCTGGGATACCAGACCCTTGACCAATGTTGGAAGTACAAGTTGTAGAGATGCAAGAAGTCATAGCACAATTTATTAAAGGATTGGGATGTTTTAATTTGTGAGGAAAAGAGCTATTTCTGGAGAATACTGAAGAAAACACACACAAGGTGTATCCACCACATTGTTCTAAATTCCAACAGTGGTAGCAGTGAGGATTTTATAGTTTGAATACAGCTATGGTCTCCCTATGTTATGACCATGAATTGGCGTTTATGACTGACCATTGGCTACATATTAAAACTTCCACATATGGCATAGTGCCTGTTCCTGATAATGTTATCTCCATCTTTCAGTTATTTCTGGAATGACACAACATTCAACAACAGGAATGTGTTTAAAATGTGCTCAGACCAGGTCACAGGAATGACCTCAGGCCAGAGTCAAATTTCTACAGTCTTGGGTTTTGTGTTTTCTAGGGATGGAATTCCCTGTGGATGCCCTGGCTACCTTCAGTCATGAAGACCTTGGGCGCTCAGCAGAAGATTATATGTCTTACCTTCTCTACAGCAACCCTGACAGCCCTGAGTACTTCACCCTGCCCAACCAAAGACAGGTAGAATAAAATACACATCCAACACAAGCTATATTCCCTTTATTAAGCTAAAGGCAATTTAGTTCAGTGTGATTGTCACGGTTCCGCGGGCGGTCGTGCCCCCCGCCACCCGTTCCGTCCCCACACCTGGGGCGCGAACCTGGGTCTCCGGCGTAACGCAACAGGGCACCAACCGCGTGAGCTAAAGGAGACCTCCCTCAGCCCAGGCAGCTAAGGACCCTGCTACGCGCGGTGAGGGCGCTGACGTCACCACACTAGCTCCGCTACACCCTCCCCTGCTGAACTTCGGCTCGGCGAAGGACACTCCACATTCCCGCCCAGGTCACAGCAATAACGTGATAGTCACATTTCCACGCGGGGTTGTGCCCCCCGTCGCCCGTTCCGTCCCCCACACCTGGGGCACGAACCCAGGTCTCTGGCATAATGCAACATGGCTCCAACCGCGTGAGCTAAAGGAGACCTCCCCCAGCCCAGGCAGCTGAGGACCCTGATATGCGCAGTGAGGGTGCTGACGTCACCACACTAGCTCCGCTACACCCTTCCCTGCTGAACTGCGCCTCGGCGAAGGACACTCCCACACTCCCACCCGAATCACGGCACCAATGTGATTGTCGCGGTTCCGCGCAGGGTTGTGCCCCCCACCACCCGTTCTGTCCCCCACACCTGGGGCGCGCACCCGGGTCTCCAGTGTAACGCAACAGGGCACCAACTGCGTGAGCTAAAGGAGACCTCCCTCAGCTCAGGCAGCTGAGGACCCTGCTACGCCCAGTGAGGGCGCTGACGTCACCACACTAGCTCCGCTACATCAGTCATTTAGGTTTTATCATACATACCTGTATAAGGCTTGTGATGCACTTGCTGCAACTTGTTGCAAGAGAAATTTGCAAAAAAACATTGGGTGTCGATCTGTTATCTCTTATTTCGTAATGAGAAAGGAACTATATATAGTTTTGTTACCGCAGATTCATCTGTGTATCGCTTTGAAGATTGTTCATAGATTACTAAGACACGAGCAGCTAGACTGGCTCAGTGGTCTTCACTTAAGGATTGTTTCTCAAGCAAGTAGAGGAAGGTGCAAAAGAATACATTCTGAGCTGTCTGATGAGAAATTCAACAATGGCATTTTTTTCTGTACAATCATTGTGTACATTAGAATGAATATTTTCTACACTGCAGGAGCATCATACCATCTTGTTTTGTTCAAAGCTAATTCAGAATATCAATTGAAATAGCTCTGGAGAAACCAGGGAACACAGGAAGACAACCCGATGGCAGTGGGCCCTTCGATTACTTAGTAGCTCAGCTAGGCTTATCAAGGTTCGCTGTTACACAGAAGCCTTTAAGATTTCCTGTTCTGTGTGTCACATCTGTAGAAACATACACCCTGTCTTTGCTTCCTAATTCTGTTCCATAGAATACTGTATGGACAAGGTCGTTTCTGACCTGTCTACAAAGTTTGTAAGTAGTGGTGTGAACCAAGTTTTGAGAACATCTTTCTTTCTCCGTGTGGGCCTGCGAGATCTTTAGCCCTTCGTTACTGACTTATACATACCCAGGCCTGAAAAGCATGTCTGTAATTTCCCATGATGCCGTGGCTGACATACTGTATTTCTCACTTTTGTCTCTGACAGATTCCTCTGAGTCTTTCAACTGTGGGCATCGTTCCGCTGTATGGAGCTGATGTAAAACACAAAGTCCTGGCCCTGTTTGCACCAGAGGATCAATTCACAGGTAGTCCCAGATCACTGGTTGCACAAATCGCCAAGATGCAAAGGTGTTGGTTTTTGTATTGTTTAAATAATGATAAATTATCAACAGTCAATGCATGCCTGCCATGTAATTACTGGAGTGCCTATGCTTTATTAATTTGCTAATTAATGTTTTATCGCCATGTTTGTTTCTTCTCTTTTCTCAAAGCTGTAGCACTGTACCTAATGCATCAGTGGTGGGCTGTGGAGGACATACTCAAAACTGCAAATCCTTCCCGAAATGGACTCCTGGAGGTAAGTGCCACTCCTCTGAAACTAAGCACAGGCATTCATGCAGCTAATATTATAACATTCACTGTCCCTTTCTAGGAAGGTATTTAATTATGTGATGCCAGAACACTGCTAGTTTTAAGTTTTTTAGATGAGTTCATAATTTCAATCTTAGTATGTTATTATGTGGCATTGACCATTCAGTTCTCTAAACAGGCCAGTGCACAAGATATCCAAATAGTACATTCACGATCAAGATAACACCAGGAAAACAGTCAGAAAATCTTAATTGAACACAAACTAGAACATGCTGACCAACTCTTCCTGAATAATTAATTACTCTCGAATTTGCAGATTTTTCTTTGTCTCTGATCTTTTGTACATCTATGGTATGAAAATTCTTCTTCCAAATTATAGAACAAAATGTATATTCAAAAATAAATGTAAGATAAGATAACTTCACATTATTAGCATTATACAATTTCTTGCATTAGGAATTAGTCTTTTTCGCATACACCAGCTTGCTCTCCATGAGACATACAGACACACAGACAGGGAGAGAAGCTTGGGGTCAGAGCGCAGGGTCAGCCATTGTACAGCACCCCTGGAGCAGTTGGGGTTAAGGGCCTTGCTCAAGGGCCCAACAGAGTAGGATTTATATGTGTACAAAACAATACACAGACAAAAGATTTGGCTTAGGGAATAGGTATTACTAGACTGTGGGCCTGTGATGTACAGAATGCTTTTATTATATGTGATTTTTGTTTTATCCCTGCAAAACAAATTTCCTTTAATATCCTCCTAAATCTACAAGAGAACCAATGACAGGAAATGTGATGAACTGAAACTCTGCTCATGATAAAACTGTTTTTTTTTTTGTTTTGTAGGTGAAATCCCTTGGGGAGAGGATAGTTCTGTATGTCCTCAATCGCATAATTTACAGAGCCCACGAAATGAGCAAAAATGAAGCCCCTTTTCTTTGCCACAGTGAAAACAGTTTTGCCAAAATTCTTTGGAAAGATGGAGAGGCCATTGGATTTTATTCAGTGAAACCAGAAGGTAAATCCTTTTTTTCCAAGAAATGCTGAGAAGGGGGTATACTGGCTGATCAAGGTTCCTTGTATTTCTGCAAAGTCATTCACACTATCAATGGTCACATTATTTAACTTAGCCACAACTCGGCAGCATGCTGAGCTGCTGGTCTGCCAATCTCCAGTCTGGCTAACCACTGGAACATCTCGAAAGAGCAAGTTTTGCATTTTATAAACAAGTGAATTCATAGCTCGATCAAAGACCCTGTCCTGCTAAACCATGGAGAGAACTGGTTTCAATTTTCAACTTTAAAGCTTGAGTCACTACCATTCAGGTAGCCTCTTCATGTTCAAGCTGTCCTGCAAACAGTAAAGACACACCTGTCCTCTGCAATCATATCACTTAAGATAAAGTCAACAGCAGAGACATACTTTTGACATGCTGCTGCATGCAAACCCACAACTATTCCAACTGTTCTCCAACTCTAATGGCCCCAATCTGGAGTAGCGTGTGGGCAGATCTGTGCATTTTACCATCATTGGCTCAAATTGTTGTTGCCCTTCTGCTTGGCTATCTTCTTAAAACCACATCTCCAACATTTTTATTTTGGGGTTTCAGAAGGGATTTTGGGATCACCTCCCACTTTTTCCTTTGGTAGTTTATGTTATGCATACGTACTGTATATACTGTAAAAGGAGTAATTATGAAAGATAAAATAGGCTACATTTTGGGTGTTTTCTTTAATTTGTGTTCTGAATCTCTTTAAAATGAATGACCAGTAGCCTGAAGGCATGCTGCGAATATAACAATGATGACGGATAAGAAAAGGCAAGCCATTTGCTTGTCGTGATAAAAGCTTGATTATCCAGTATCCCCATCATTAGAATTTTCAGCCCACCAAGTGACTCAGCAGCCACAGTGTGACACGGTAGTTTTAGTCCATACATTAATTTAACCTCTGTGAAAAGAGGTGCCTCTTGTTTTCAGTTACAAATCTATTTGAATTTGATTTCCATTTATGCCTTCTGGCTTGACATCATTGTACCCTTTTGAGTTGTGACAGTTGACTAGATGAAATGTGCTGCGACTTTGCATGAGGGCGGCAAACCTGCTTTAAATATTTTAATGTAAGATTGAACATGAAATGAGAAGGCTGGACAATGGCATTGTTGTAATATGGAAAACTGAATTATAGCATAGAAGAAATTATGCTGACCAATTTACATTAGTGGCTGCTATTAAAAAGCAAATGTAATATGTAATAAACTTTGGAATGTTACAAATGTGCTGTTTTTTTTGCTTTTATTAGATCCATACTGGATCATGTGCTTTGCCAGAAAGAATATTCCTCTGTTTTTCAATCTTTAATGCAAGACACCACACTTAAAAGAGACTCTTATGCAGTGTTCCTTTTAACTGTAGCAGGTTTTTCACATTGCTGGTTTTATGGAAACCAGTATTACTTAGGAGTGTTTCCTTATCTATTGTATCAGTGGAGATTTGAAATGCATTAAAGATAAATCTGTAAATAGCTCAGATTCTATTTCAGATTCCTGAAGAGACTGGAGAGCATTTTTTATAAAAAAAAGATTATCACTTTTCATGTGCCAGAAAGAGACAGTGCATGAGTGAAAGAGTTGATTTAAGAAGAGTTGATTGGTACAAGAATCTTGTTTGTTCTTAGAGAAATATGGAACAGGATTTAAACTTTTGTTTGAAAACAGTGTGTTTTGGGCATCATCCTCAAAGTAGCAAAGAAATAAATGTTTTGAACACATCGTGTGGCTTTTTAATATCGGTGTTACATATTTTAAAAATGTTACATTGGAAGAAAAAAAGCACAGAACTTAGTGGAGTAAAAAAAAAAGACATTCATGCACAGTACCACAAGTTCTGACTGAACTGAATGCTTTTTCTTACTTCTAAAATATGGAATGTTGTTAGGAATATTTTAAAGGTGTAAAAGATGTGATTTTTTTACATTGGTAGAAAGATACAGTATGATGCTTTCTAAATACTAGCACACTTGTTATATTTGGATAAATGAAACACTAACATGAGCCTCTTGGTTGTGTCGGCTACAGGCAGTTTGTGTAGCAGTTACTTAACTCAGCGGTACCAGCTTCCTGTCCTCGACTCAATATTTGTCAGGAAGAGGCATCGTGGAAAAGGATACGGACTCCAGATACTGGAAGACTTTGTTGACTGCTTTAATGAGGAGTCACTGGGTTTGAAATACCCCCTCTCGTCTGCTATGTGTAGAGGTATTTACGTAACGGGGATGGCGGGTGGTGATGTCATTAACTTATTGTGTACCATGGTACATAGCGGTTTGGCAGCCTGTTGTATTTGAAGGGTTGAAGTTGACAAAATTACATTAGTTCTGTACTTTTTTTTCTTGAGATTGTTTTAAGCAGCTACCAATCATGGCACAGTAGGAACGTTCACAGATGCAAAAGATCAGCTGAAGACCTTGCACACCCTGTACCTGATTCAATACCTGTCCTGTCGACGTGTTGTTCTGTAGAAAACTATCAAAAGTGAAACTATTAACAGTGGAAATCAAGGATGACCAACATTGAAGAACAAAGGCAAAAAATGTTGATGAATAGTTTGACTGTTTTGTCTAAAATCTTATGCATTATAGGCCTTTACAGGGTACAGTATGTGTCGAGCAGCGACTTTCCTAATTGTCCTTGAACTTGGTACAGAGGGAAGAAGCATTGTTCAGTTGCTCATGCACAAAGAATTATAAATTCTAGAAATGATATCCAACACAGCACAAATCTTTATTATTTTTAAGATTAGAAGTTTGAATTATTTTCTATTTCATACCCACCCATTTTGTAATGACCAGTTGTTTATCAGCATGGGTACTATGAAACCCTGGATTTTGGATTTGTGGCGTGTGTACTCCCTTCTCCAGTATGCTCACTGGTCAGAGGCCATTTGACACCCCATGCAACATGTATTTCATTACATAAAACGTGTAGTTTGCATTATTTTGAATTTGTATGTATTATAGAAAAGCAGGAAAAACAATCCAGTATATTGTACATTGCTGTTCAGGTGTTTATTATACTATTCCCAGAGCCAGAATGTGTACAGCATAGCAGGTAGGTCACTGAATGCTTTGATAGTTTTCAGTTGATCTAGATTTTCAAAACTCATTTAAATCTCAGTAAAACTAAATCCATGTTTAATTTTTTTAATTTGTTTAGAGTAAGTTCTCTTGTTTTTACCCAAAGAGCCTATCACAGTGTGTTTTCCAATACATGTGCATGTGTGTAGTTTCTAAAAATGTAGCACTGCATGAATTAGGACACACAAGTTCTATTTAAGACATTAAATATGAAAGTAGTGTTAAGGCTTTGGTGACCCAGCTCTTACAGTTACATCATTGTAAATGTGCCTTTTTGGTCTGTACTCCTTCAGTGTGTGAGCAGTATCTCAATAAGTACCCTGAAGACCAAGACTTGCTGTGGGAGGTTGAGGGTATTGGAGGGCTGTTCCAGAGGTCCCCTGTAACCAGCAGAATACAGGTCCAGGCTTTGAAGAGTAAGGCTCCACTACAATCTAGATTAAGGACAATTGTTATTTTTATGAAACAAAGATACTGTCATTTGTGGTTATTTATTTCTCTTTTTGGTGTTTCTAAGAGAATTTCCAATCTCAGATGGAGTTTCAGACATCAGCAGAGAATGAAACGCTAGTGTTGGAAGAAAACGAAGAAGCAGAGCCCACTTTAAACTCAGAAAAAGTTGCTGTATGTAATTTCCTTTGCCTTTTGAAAAGAATGTTTGACACCTTTGAAGGTACCTCATTAAAACTGTTTACACACCTAGCTGGTCAGCGGGACGTTTAACAGTAGGGAAACAATCCTAAAATAAGTCACTTCAACTAAATGACTTCAATTAAAACCAGACAAAGAAAGCTCTTTATAATCCAGGCTTTCTGGGTTATTTTGTGTCCTTTTAAGGTAAAATAAAGAAACATTCACAATTAAGAGTTGTCTTTCTTTTCAATAATGCCATCCATAATGAACTCAAAGTGAAAAACAGATACACGAAAAGCAAGTTATTCCTTTATCTTTAAGTGTGTTTTATCAAAAAGTCCTGTTTTTCCATGACATGACAGTTTTGTTACATTTAACTGGTTTGTACAGCAGTTTTTAATACTTGGTGGTACTTTTGCAGGAAGAAAAAGAAAAACTAACCAAACACAGTAATGTAACAGAAGCTGTTGAAGAAGGCAAGTAATGCATTAATCATAATTTTGTTTGTTCATTACCTACAAAGATACAGTCTTTGTTTTAGACTTCAACTTGTTCTGTTGTATTTGTTTTGTAAATTGAACGTTCTTCAAATTACATGACATACAAAACATAACATGTTGAAAGTGCTGCAGCTAAATCCTCTGAAGTGCATTTTAAATAAATTGATGTGGTATTAGGTGTTCAATTTGTTTCTGTCGTCTCCGTTTTCAGGCATTGAAGACACGCCTGTGTCGACGCGTACCAGAAGCAATCAGTACAGACGCAAGAGACTGAGGGAAGAGGTGGAGGAAGAGGAAGATGCTCCAGAAAAGGTTAACAGGTAATCATTCTCCGATGTATGTTACAGTATGTGTTGTTACCATCATTTTCAGGCTAATGAAATACCTTCTTTGTGTTTGTGTTTGTTTCCTCTGGCTGCTCTGTTTTTTCCTGTAATGCCAAGACATAGAGGTGGGTGCATTGGCTTCTGGGAAACCTGACCCTGGTGCGAATGTGTCCCTGTCTGTGTCTGCCCTGCGACGGGCCTGACATTGTGCCCAGGGTGTACCCATCCTTGCGCTCGTTTCTTCCGGGTTAGGCTCTGGCTCCCCTGTGACCCTGTATTGGACAAAGCGATAAGAAAATGGATGGGATGGATTGAAATACCTTCTGAGGTGGTGCCTTTTAAATTAAAAGTGTGTTATTTAACCTGCAGAGGGATATTATTTGCAGATATTTGCAGTGTCATGCTTTTGAAAACATGTATTAAGATGGATGAGCTGACTCTAAGGAAGAGAGCAAGTTGAAGCTTTGTGCAGATTTTGGTTCCAGTGGTGTCCTCTATCATCTGATTTACTGTAGGGTGGAGACAGAGGAAGCTCTTGTTGAAGCACCAGCAGGAGATGAGGGAGCTGAAGAAGAGCCTGAGCTACAGGAGACTGAGCCTCCTGCTGAGAAGGTGGAGGAGGCCCAGGGGACTGAAGAGCAAGGCCAGACTGAGGAAGGCACAGAAGAGGAGCAGACATTGGTAAGGGTGAACAGTGCACAACTCTTGAAGACTTGAAGATAGATGTGTCCTGAGCTTACAGTTCTGGGAATTAATTCTGAGGGATCAAGCGGATGTATTTGACACATTTTGACTTTATAGTTATACAGTATAAACATACATTTTAGAATGTTCTAGGATGAGACCTTGACAGGGTATTATAAGGAGAAAAATATTATTTTATTAATATAATAACTCAGAAATATTCATTGCTCTTTTATAAAATGGCTTATTTCTTTTGTTTTTCTTTTGATCTTTTCATGCCGTGTTTCCAGTTCTTGCAGTGCCTAAGTGCGTTATCTAAAACTGCAGCATATTTTAGTTTATTTCGTACATTATTGCTGTAAATTTTCTTACACATATGAAATGATACTGTTACCCAACAGTTATTCCACCTTTAATTAAGTAACATGGTGCACAGGGAGAAACTCAATTGCGTATGAAAGGCGGGGTTTTAAGGGCTTTATTTTCTTACACGGAATAATGTTGCAGGAAAGAGAGCTGTTCAAGACTTCTGATATGGAGCCAGTAAATGGCGAAGTGACAGATGATTTGACGCAGACGTCCTCGGTGGCTGAAGAGGGAACGACCAGCGAGCTGTCAGATGGCCCGCCCCATATGCAGTCCAACAGTCTGGGGGAGGAGGCTGCAGCCACACAGGACACTGTGAACCCAGAGCAGCAGACCCAGGAGGATACCGAGGAAAAGGTGTTGGACTAGCCTGTTTAGTCTCTCCCACACCAGTGGGAAGAACCATTTTGATTTGAGACCTGTACATTTTAACAGAAGCCTGGCTTTAGACAAGTTTTTAGCTGTTCTTAATCCATGGCGAAAAGTTGTGCGACACACGCACAGCACTTTGACACTTCTTTCACTCCATTGAAAACGCAAGGTTATAGTGGTTTCGATTGTGGGTCTTAGAACTGCAGACTTCTATTTTTTTGTTTCATGGAAGGTCTTAATAAACAGAAGGGTCCTTTCACTTGGGTTAATTTGGCCAGAATTATAAAGTGTTCTCAGTGCTCCGTGATGGATGTGTGCCTATAAAATCAGAAGGATGCTGATTAACAAGGAACAGGAATTTTTTCAGTAGTAAATTTCTAAATGACACAAGTCTTAGTAACTCCAAAGCTTAATGGACACCTTTTCACTACTGAGTTTATTTAGAAGTAATTCATATATCTTAAGTAAAAAAAACAAAGATTTTCAGTTAACTTTCTTCTAAATACGTGTTTGAAAGCTTAATATATGGCGTATGTCCTTTAACAGTTCTGTATATCCTCTTGTCTGTGTTCTGGGTGATTCTCTGTTAATTGGGTTACTGGCTATGATTAAACTACACAATTACATTGAATTCCCTATTCATATTAAACCACTATTTCTTGTGTGTTTATTTATCTGCTTTTAAATCCTGCAGGATGATATGGACGAAAGTTCTGCAGCAGCTACCGAAGACACCACTGAGGAAGAAGCTGTTTCATTGGAAGAACAGATTGAAACAACCACAGAGAAGGAGACTCCCCAAAAGCAAGACCTGGCTGTCCCTGAAGTGCCCCTTGAGGCTGAGGCTGAGCCGACTGAGGAAGTGCCCCCAGAGAAACCCAGAAGTGCTGAAAAAGATGCCCAAGCTGGCGATGCTACTCCAGAAGAAGAGAGAGAACCTTCTGAGAAACCCAGCCTGTCAGAAGAGGATAACCAGCAGGTCGAGGCAGATGAAGAGGATCCTTCAGCTCCTATGGATCTCAGTCATGACACTTTGCTGGTAGTGGGCCTAAAAGATGTGTCTTTCCAATCACCAGAGGGGGAGCAAGATAAGAGTCATCTTGCAGAGCCAGCCGAGAAAGAGGAGGAGCAGGAGGAAGAGAAGGAAAAGGAAACTGCCCCAACAGCAAAGGAAGAAGTGGCCGAAAGGAGTTCTGACGATGTGGATAGTGAGCCCCCTGTTGTGGACAGGAGGGTATTGAGGAGGAAGGCTAAAACGGCAAGGGGACCAGCTAAAAAACGGAGTAAGACTTAAGAAAACACATGTGATGCAGTTGAAAAGTAATATTTGCAATAGATGTTTTTAGAGGGGGTTTTAGGGTAAAGGTTTTAATGGTACTGGGTACAAGATCTTTAATCTTTTTATTTCATTTATAATGCTATAGAAATAAAGTTTTTTTAAATATGTATACATTTTTATGAAAAAAATCCAACAAAAGAGTTAAGGGATGTGCCCCTACTACATTGGAGAAGTTTTATATCAATCCTGGTATCATAGTTCGTAGATGTTGAAATGGCAGTGTCCTAATTATTTGTGACTTTCAGGATAGTAGTTTGCTGCTCTGTTTTCCTCAATTCAGTTCTGTTTTGTCATAGTCGATAGTTACATTTGTTTAAAGTTATTTTCTTTCCCCACACTGAAACAAAGCTTGGTCTTTAACAGTAAATTAAACCCAGTGGTTTGGATAAGAAATGTGGAAAAGCAAATTTTCAAGCTCATCATTTACACACGGATATCAGCACACAGGATCAGGAAGAATTTAGTTTTTTTAAACTGAATTTGTCCATGCTTCCTGCCATTCTGTGGCAGGAATGAGACTAGGGTATGTATCCACAATGCAACTCAAGACATTTCACCTTTGAATAAAGTTTTATATTACTTATTTTTTACAGATTAAAACTGCATACCAGGTATCAAAGCACAAAAACATTAACTCATATCACCATTCTCTGCATTCCCTGATTTATACTACTTTTGTCTCAAGTCCTGAAAATGCTTTCATATTTGTTACCCATTAGCTAGTAATCTCCTTTTATAGAAATCTACCTTTATGTGTAAACACAGATAAACAAGCATATATATACAGCGATGAAACGAGGGGATAAGTAGAGAATGTACTGTATTCCTACATGACTGTTGGTGAAACAGATTATACAAATACAAGGATTTCATCCAGTTGCAAAAATTCGAAGTTATGGATGTACTGAATCTTTGGTTATGGATGTAACAGGTTTTTATTATGATGTACTATCTAAATTAAAAAGTGTAATGTGAATAAAGTATCTCAGGATTACCTGACATTTACAGTATATCTTTGTGGGTTTGCATTTGGTATAGTGGAGGCAGGATTCACATACTGGGGTTGATCCAAAGTTTGTAGTGCTGAAACAATGCTGTCTCACCAAGACAGATTGGCTCTCTGATTTGATTGCAGCAAACCCTCTGATCATATCTGGGGTGGTCTTGGAAGATGTGTTAATATCAGCAGCAAAGTAGAAACATTCCACACCTGGAATTCCGAAGTTACAGAAAGCCCCAGTAATGTGGTTGTGGTCTGAATCTTTAATGATATTTTGGCTTTAAACTCTGCTTAGTTTTAAAGGACAACTGTCTGGCCATGTGCAATAGAAATTCTGAACCCCCTCACCAACCAACCAAGAGGGTGCTGCATTATCAGAGGAAATGGAGGTGAAGGAGGGGTGTCAGTGCGACAGACGTATTACATTTCATATTGATACCCTAGAGCTGGTGATTGAGAGGAAGTGGGGTTTGTTCCTCTTCTTTTGAATTCCATGAAAGGGTTTCATGCAAAAACATATCAGCTTCTGTTTATTGGGTATTTATAAATTAGTAGTCCTGTCCTGTTTTGTTAGCAGTAATAGTAATGGTTTTGCTATAGTTACACTGACACACTTGAGTAACAACGTGTTATACAGTACAAGGGCTTATTGTGTGTCCTTATGCTCAGGAGACATTTGTGTTTGTTCATGTATCTATGTATGCACGTAGGTAAACTACTTCCGATGATATTCTTGAATGATTATAGAGTGTGATTCATATAATAACCTTTGAAGTTTATCA
Source organism: Atractosteus spatula (assembly GCF_055471065.1). Taxonomy (NCBI): domain Eukaryota; kingdom Metazoa; phylum Chordata; class Actinopteri; order Semionotiformes; family Lepisosteidae; genus Atractosteus; species Atractosteus spatula. The sequence continues at coordinate 30,886,515 of NC_142708.1, read as the reverse complement.
TAACCTCAACGTCAACTTAAAATTGGCTTCGATCGTGCATTTTATAAGAACATAAAAAAGCTTCAAATGAGAGGAGGCCATTTTGTCCACCTAACACATTTGGTAGTTATTACCTAACTAATCAACTAGCTAAGTGTCTCATCCAGCTGTTTCTTGTAAAAAACCTAAGGGGTGTCGGCTTCATCAACATGGCTGGGTAGTTTGTTCCATACTCCCTCAACTGTGGGATTATAGATGTGCTTTCCACTCCTGGTTTTAAATCCTGACTTGAACCTAGGACTCTGAGTTCAGTAGTGTAGCATACATCACTTGAAGCACTGCTTTAGAAACTGCAGATGCTATTCTCTTGATTTGTAACTGTGCTTGCTTTCACACAATACTACATTTCATTTTTGAAAACGATTGCATTTCATAGACCCAATAACCCAGACTACCACTGAAGGCAAAATACAGTGCCAAAAAATACTGCCGTTTCTAATTTTCTTACAGTGCCCCCGTGCTCTCCTTAGATTTGTAATTATCTAGATAAAAAAAAACTGGGTCAGATTATACTCGTTTTTTCTTCTGTTTTTAAAGGGTGTTTGGATAATAGCACAGTATTTAGTTTCCTAAAAAGAGTTCAAGAATGTAAACCTATAAATGTGTTTTTAAAATGTCGGTGGTATTTTGAAGTTGTACCATTTTAAAGCAAGAACATCAAGGCTTGTGTACCATTCAACCTAGTGACACAAAAACACAAAGTAAACTTCCAACTATTGAGTTCTCCCAATTTAATAAGATATATTATATTTATGAAATAGATTTCTAGAAAGCTATCTTGCTAACAACAAATCCAGAAAGTTATTGAAATGGCCCAGATTCAATAATAATTAATCTAATTGATGTTAAGGATACTAGTATAATACTGTACATACAGTACTCCATTTGTTGATTTCCTTCACCTTCACAGTCATATATCAAAATGTAGTAAATGCATTTTGACTTTTGTCTGCATCCAATTGAATACAGTAATATAAAACTGAATAGTTACTGTACATTAAGGAATTTAGTATATGTAACAAAAATGCTTCACAAAGAACACTTTTTTGTATTAGACCCAGGAACCTCTTTGTACAAACCCTGCCTGCTTGAACTATTTTCAGACTCTAGTGGTGCATTTAGGAAGCTATTGGGGAAAAACATTTCAAACATTAATTCACAGAAAACACATTAGGGGACAGCTGGCTAGAAGAAAATGCTGCACTGGGAGAAGGAAGGATTTAGAGATGTCGTGCAAAAGCTGTCAACAAATTCTGGAATATGGGACTAGAATAGTGTTTTTAAAAACAGATGCCCAACCAACAATCCACTGTGCTTACTGCATCTCTGAAGTTCTGTGTTCTTGACCTCTTGACCTTAACTGCCCTTATCCATTACCTCAGGATTTTCACAGTGCCTTGTGTGTATGGAGGCTCATTAATTCAGACCCTTGCAAAAGGCAATCTTTCATATAAGTTGTCTGTGGATTTTTCCACATTAACCAAAGCATTATGGGATAATCAGTTAATTCTACTTTTAATAAATATAGTGCTTGATTTGTAACTCAAGTCTATTGTTCCATTTTTGGCCATACGAGAATAAAAATAAAAAATCTGGTACCCTGCCACCTTGAGCATTATTTCTGAAATATTTAACGATTCGGTGGCACAGAAGTGCAATCTTTTTTTTCTGTGATTCACCTTGGGAAGACAAGTTCATAAACATCTGCTCATAGAGACATGAACATAATCACTGTCGATTTACTTCTGTTTATTACCAAAGCAGGCTCTGGTTTTGTCTAACGTCATATGCGGAGATACTTCAGATTCTCTGAACTGATCACTACCTTTTCACAACTGATCTGTTTTTTATTTTTGGTCTTCCATGTTGTCGAAAGGGAATATGCAAGTTTAGATTAGCATTGCTAAAACCCTAAATGTTTTTTGTCCCTAAAAGTTGGGTAAATTAACCTTTAGAAAGCTTATAGCTATTTTTTTTAGTAAACCACTAAACGTTTCAAAAATGGTCCTTACTCATTTTTCATTAAATCACAAATCTCAGTTATAGTATGGTGGAAGTGAATTAGGTTTTGAGAGATACATTGGCTATGCTTAACAACTTTATAGGTCATGAAACTTAACTTTGTAGAGATTAGCTTCATCAGGTTCCGTAGTGAAATCTGGCGAGGAGGAGCTTGGTGCAGGGAATGGAAAAGCTGCACTCATTCTGCTCAAGTCTGGAGATCAACCTTTCATTTCTAAAATACCAACCCAATTGAACACCGGCTTGATTTCGTAGTATAAATGAGTAGCACTCAGTGTAAGGTTCTTACTATACTAGGCGGTTGTTTTCAAGGGAACACTTTTGAAGGGAAAGTTTACTGCAGCAATTTAGTCTTTTGTATTCTTGTTTTCCAATTATGTCCCGGCACCTATACCCAAACCTTTTGATGCATTTGCCTCATCTGGTGCACAGAACTCAAAAGCCATGGGAAAGATTGTTTTACTAGTGTAACCTAAAAGTATTATCATTTGTAAAACTGCCAGCAGTTTCATTCCTGATTTTTTGTGTCACAATTTTAGTCTGTATGGTAAATGTTCATGGTTTGTGCTTGTGTTAAGATCCAAGATATGTTAAGATGGCAAACAAAATGAGTTATGCTGCTCTAGTTTTTTACCTGAAATTTTACTGATTATCATTAACATTTTGGTATTGGTAGACCTTTACAAAACAATGTGCATTAGTTATTTGTGTTTACTGAGCCCTTTTTTCCAATGCTGTGATTTGTAACATTAATATATGACTACGATTAAAGATACTTCTTGTTGAAAACTGCAGTTTGTCATTTTGTGTGGAATGCCTTGTTTGTGTTGCTCAGTAAATTGTATAGTTTGTCCTTGTAAATTGTTAAGAGATATATCTGGGCGGATATAATATTTTTTAACACAAATAGATCTATTCTGACAGAACAGCACTGGTATGCCAGGAAATTGTTTATTTGACCTCAAACTGCAGGTGACTACTAATTTCTACATTGCAATGCCCATTTAATGCCACAACAGTTACTTAAACTACAGCAATTATATCATTAGTTTGCCCTATTAGATCTGCTTTTGATATAATACTGATTAACATTGTAGTTCTGTTAAATGAGAATCTGACCACTAAGGGTTACAAATAGCTAAAAAAGCCTGATATGAGAGCTAAATGAAATTATGATTTATCACTAAAGCAGGCTGACAGTGGTGGAGAGGGCAGCGCTGGGGCCCTGGGTTCAATTCCAGACATGAGGTGCTATCTGTATGGAGTTTGTATTCTTTCCTTGTTTTGTTGTTTCCTTCCAGAGGCATATTAGTAAATCAATAATTAGCTTCTGGGAAAACTGGCCCTGCTGTATGTGTCTGCTATTTCCCCTGCTGCTTGCTTGGATGTGTTCTGGCTTCACCATGACACTGAATTGGATAAAGTGTTTTGAAAATGGATGGATGGACTACATAAAGTGCTGCTGTCACCACAGGCAAATGAATCTGTGTCCACTTAAGAGCTAAAAAGTCTTAATTTCTGTTCTTATGTAAAACTGCATCCTTGGGTCTAGAAAAGCATTTTATAAATAAGTTGATTAATTTGCAAGAACATATTGTGTTACACTCTCTCCCTTTATCCTAACACGATTATACTTTCTACAGTAATTATATTTCTATAGTACTGTACTGTGACATGATGATCTGTAATCAGTTGGTGCTTCCCATGAAATATTCATTTTTATGCACATCACAATTCAACCAATCCAACAAATTTCAGAAGGATGTAAATTAACACATTTTAGTAGTTTCATTTAGTAATGCTTCCATCATTGTACTTAGAACTAGAGGTGGCTCCAGAATACATCCATCTGAACTGACGCTTAAATATCACAACATAGGCAAAAATAATTCGTTTATTTTGCTCTCTTGTCTTCATTGCAAGTAACCAGTGTGGCAATGGGTGCCCTTGGTCACTGTTCAGTGCTGACTCTTCTATCTGGATGTCAACCTTTAAAAGCTGCTTCTGTCTGTCTGGAATCTTAGAATGGGCATCAAGTCCTGGTCTCTGTCCAAATGGTACAGTTCATAAGCAGTGTCTTTACACAAGCAAAACTGCATTAATGCATCCATCATTTTCTGGGTTGTTTGTTACTTGGGCATATTTACCTAAAAGGAAATACAAAAAAATATTAAGCTCCATCCTCCACAAATTACATCCAGATAAGAAAAGGTAGACCTGCACTGTAAGAGCTGTATTGCAACAAGGCATTCAAAGAAACACACTTTAATATACACTGCTTCCTCCATCTGAACCCCTACATAAAACATCTGTGTTCAAGTGAGTGCAAATGTTGCGGACCTTTTGCTTTCATTTTACAAGTACTTCAAAAAGTACTCACAGGCAATTGGATAGAAACAATTCACAAAAAGTCATAAGAGCTAACCCAAAATCAGATCTTACCCCAGATGACTTTGCCTCCCTGTGTGACCAGGCCAAGCTCGCTGACGTTGACCTCAATTACTGTGCCCTTGGTGATCACTCCCAGAGAGGTGTACAAGGGGGACGAGGGGTTCTTTTTCACACCAAGGATTGGAAGGCAAAAAGTGGCTTTTAGCTCCGGATGCGTTACGTGTGCTTTCTTGAAACGTAAGCCCTGAAAAGAGACATCACAGGCATTATGTCAAAGTCGACATGCAACTCTTAATCCAGCGTGGTTGAAATTTTGTCACAAGAACTTGCCAGTATGAATTAAGAGAACACATTGTATATGGAGAACGCAGAAGCTTTCTAACAAATGACTCTTCATGACAGTATTCGAGGACCGTGCAGCAGTATTGCAAACTAATAGAAGCAGGGGCTGCATTTAGAAGTTATCGAAATTATCTTCTTCCCTACCAGATTTCACATTTTGTATTGTTTTGTAAGCAGACCACAACATACTTAATAAAAATCACCAAAGTCCATATCCTTGCTTTAAGACCCAACTGTAGAATGCTTTTAACATTGCTCTTGACAAGAGTATTTTTGTTGCTAAAACAAGAAATTAAAAAGGATACAAGAATAATAACAGAAGCATAGAACTGTTCTAATGAATAAGAGACGCTAGATCAAGGCTTGAGATTTGACAAGCAATCACTGCTTTTCCCTCTTTAAAGAACTCTCTCCACAGTGCCGTCTCCCAAGGTCAATAACCTTATTTAAATGTATTAACTGCTGCTGTGTCAAGTACTTTAATTCACACCTTCTTTTCAATGATTAGGATAATGTATCATTAGCAGAATGAACATGGCACTGTCATTTCTGAACAGATTGGTCAGGCTGTGTAGAAAGTAACTGATTACAACACGTGCATGGCAGCTACCACTAGTTATGGTAGACTTGATCAGCAATTACACAGAGCATGCCACTATATGAAATATAAACACATTCTTTGAAATCCAGTATACACACGGTAAAAAGAACGGGACACAAAGATAATTCTTATTCTTAAAAATATTTTTGTAAACCCTTATAATAATGTAATAAGTAGCACCCATAGTACTGAAATGTGCTTAAAGCTTTGCAGTTTCTCACTCTAAATATTAAACCCCCTTTAAAAGATATTTGCTTATAATGTTTATTGCGGAGAAAAACTACACATAATAAGACAGCTTAATTTACATTGTCATAGCACAGTTGTTGGTGTTGGCTCTGAGCGTGAAATAAAAATTAAAAAGGAATCTGATCTTATCCAGCAGCTAACCCGTGTTAGTTCCATATAAAATATTTTAAAAATGTAACTGAGAATACGTTTGTAAAGGGAACGGGGTGATTAAACTGCAATTAACTTCAGGTCTTGCTACGTTCCTTGCTGCTTACCATGGGTCTGATGAATCTCTCGTATTTGGGTGGCTTGCGAGTGAATCCATCTCCAACGAAGCACACTTTGGTGACCATTCTCTTCCATGCTTTCTTTTGCCTCTTTCCTGTGCGGATGACCTTGAGCACCTCTGTCTCACCCTGAGCTCGTACTTTGGGTAGTGGAACTTCCCATTTACCCTAGAGGACAACAAAGCTTTAGTTATTCACATTACAGAAAAAAACACTTTTATTCCAATGGGTCATATCATCTTTATTCTAATACAGGACACACCTATTAATACCAATGTCTTAAATCAAGCAACTCATAGATAAGGAACAGGTACTCGATACACCTGGAAGTCCACAGTAGTTTCTGCTTCAAAACGTTACTTTTCAATTCTTAGTTGTTGTTCAATGGTAATATCTGCCGTGCTGGCAAAATATAAAAAAATGTTCATGTGTCTAATGACCTGTAACGTAAAAGGATAAGGGGAAGAAAAGTAGAAGATGATTGTACTAATAGTGCATAAGAACACAAAAGACACTTACAAGTTACTTTAATACATCAGGTGTCAGATAATTCCTGTAGGCTTAGCATATTGTATTCTTTTCTCAGCACAAGTTCTCTGTTAACGAACTGCTAATTAAATGGATAATGGTAACATTTCTAACCAATTCTAGGTAACTGTAGCTGAAGATTTTTTAGTAGTAAACTATAAAACACCTTAAGAAACATTCTATATATTGCTGTGAAAATGTTGATGAAATGATGTATGAAAGGGATATTAACTGTCTTATTGACTACTTGGATTGTAACCAACGGAAGATAGTAAACTTGAAAAAAACGAACTTAAATGATCTAAATCATTCTAGCTAAACGCTAGAAAACTGACTAGAAAACGATCTTTGTAACTTGTTCACTTTTTAAACTTTCCCCATGTCTTAATAAAATGGGGATCATTTAATAACCGTTGTCACAGATGCATTAGCTAAAACTTAAGAACTTTTCCCACATATGTGTTAGTTTTCTGTAAGGGAAAACACATGCCAAAAGGGTTTTAACTTTCTCTTCTTGCATTCCTTTTAAGTTTCCTGACTGGATGCAAAAAGGCAGGCAAAAACCATTTTTATCCATTCGATTTTGAGTAAAGTCTGTCCGGCCATTACTATGCTATAGAATCCCAGGCTTCAGTACTTACAGCCTTTTCCTTCCTCTTCTGTTTGATCATGTTGGAGAGGACTTTGGCACGAGATTGCCCTTCGCGATCCAGCAGGTAAGCAGGCACCGCTCCTGTTGGCGTCTTGTCGTCGTTCTTCTGCTTCGTCTGTCTCTGCTCATGCATTTTGATGCTATCAAAACAAGATGACATTGTTCATTTGTAGCCACCAGCTATATTACCCTGCAACTCACAACTGGCAACCCACTGAAACTAAGTAGGTGTGGTCTGGTCTGGACTACAGACCTCCTGGGAAAGCTAAGGTTGCTGCTGGAAGAAGTGTTAGTGGGATCAGTAGGGGGCACTCACCCTGCGGTCGGTGCGAGTCCTAATGCCCCAGTATAGTGATGGGGACACTATACTGTAAAAAGGCGCTACCCTTCGGATGAAATGTAAAACTGTGGTCCTGACTCTGTGGTCATTAAAAATCGCAGGGCGTTTCTCGGAAAGAGCAGACGTGTAACTCTGGTGTGCTGGTCAAACTGCCCCCTGGCCTTTACCAATCATAGCCTCCTAATAATCCCCATCTATGAATTGGCTTCATTACTCTGCTCTCCTCCCCACTGATAGCTGGTGTGTGGTGAGTGTTCTGGCCCACTATGGCTGCCATCGCATCATCCAGGTGGATGCTGCACATTGGTGGTGGTGGAGGGGATCCCCATTACCTGTAAAGCGCTTTGAGTGAAGTGTCCAGAAAAGTGCTATATAAGTGTAAGCAATTATTATTATTATTACTGCGACACTATCCCTAAAATTCCGATTTCCTACCTCTTGTTCAACTCGTGGGGTACAGTTACATTAACTGCTGTACTCACGTCTTTTTCATCTGGATCTTTTCAGCGTGTCTCTGCTTGTGGTAAAGTTTGGCCTTCAGGCCGATCATCTTCCTGGCCTTCTGTGACCGCTCGTGGGCCTCCCGGCCCTCCTTCTTCCTCTTCTTCTCATGGTAGTCCAGGCGGTAGCCGTGCCGCTTGCGGTGCAATTCAATGTGTTCGTTCTGAGGCTGGGAAAGGCGAGGGAGGACAACAGTAAGCAGCAGCAGTGGACATCCGAGACAGCGCTTTGAAAACTCTGACACTGTTTAACCTGTGCTCAGACCACAAGAGTGCAAAAAGAAAGATCAGGCTTTCAGGTCCTGAACCTGGAGGGCTGTGATATGTCAGCAGGCCTTCATTCCAACTTTCATTAACAAGTTCAAAAAGCTTGATTACTGTCTTAATCAGTTTACCTGCTTCTCCCAGGTCTTCAGGTGCTGCTTTAAAGAGACCTAGAAAAGCAGACATGCTGGCCCTCCAGGATCAGAACCGGAGTTGTTTGAATTTGAGTGCTGTATTATTATTTTTTTTTCTAAATTAGGACTTTTACATGTTAATTTAAGAACAATACAATAATGGCACAGTACTGTTTCCTTCTCTATCTCTACTCTCCCGCACTGTCATCTGTGCATGATTTAATCCTTGTTTAAATCGTGAAATTAACAGAGCACTAATTTTCTAGTACAAACAAAAGAACATTTAAGAAACTACAAATTTCAGTCCAATATTCTTCTTCTTCTTATTAGGCTGATGCTTTCATCTAAATTGACAGGAGTTTTTATTCACTTATACATCTGAAAATCTTATTGGAGCAGTCTGATTGCAGTTACTTGCTCAAGGGTAAAACCCACAACACTCCAGTTCCAAGTCCAGAGCTCTGACCACAACTTGCATGTATGTACAGTTAAGAGTCTGAATTTTAATATATTTACAGTATAAGCTCCAGCGGTGTTCAGTTACACACCTGTAACAATTTATATACATTTACTACACGTAATTATATTACTTTCATTTCCTTACTCACATATGAACTTAACGTTTTCCGACAAAGTTAAAAAAAACATACATTATACCCAATCAGATTTTATTTAACACATAAATTAATCACCTTTTAAAATACAGTTATTAAGATTGGAATTATGCTTCATGTCTAAATTAACCATAGTAACGCATCACTCACATTAATAATCTTCTATAATATTGGTTCTATATACTAACATATTAAAATAAAACATAAGGAACAAAACAGATCATAACGACTAAATATCTTATTAGAAACTGAATAATCATAAGACACCAACAACGTGTTTAAAACAAACTTGGACAAGTATAGAAACTGAAAAACACCACACTGGCCTGTAACAGACGACTCTGAAGTTAAAATCTAGCATTTCCAGCCGTCACCGCCACGTGTTTTCAACAAAAATGACAAACAGCCGATTTCTGATACTGAGCTCGGTAACTTACCATGATGAAGACTACTGTGTTTTACAGATTCCAGGTAAACAGTGCTATCCGGGAGGGAGGTATCCTTTCTTTTTGCTCTTTTTTTAAACCTTAAATTTCCCAACTCCTTTCTCCACCGTCCCCCACTGGAAAAGGAAGTTCAGCCCACAAATACTACGTCACATACGAAAATACCGGAAAAGACGTTAGCTGGAGCAACAAAATAATATCACCGCATGGACGTTTACGTCTTCTACAACTTAATTATGTGGATTTTCTGTTGTCTTTTTTTAAAATAACCTCTGTAAGCATTCTTCAGATCATACGACACATTAAAAGATAATATATTATAATTGTCTTTTCTTCTTCTGCAAGAATGTAAATTAAATCCAGAATAAGAAAATATATGTTCTCTCTTGAAATTGGGTGTGCTTTATCATCGTTGGGATAGTTGACCTTGCAGTGGTAATAGTATAACCAAAGCACAAAAATATGTGACCGGTAGTTATGTGCAGAAGTTGCAAAAGAACAGGTTCCTGAAAGGTAAATAAAAGAAAACTTTTCGGCTTTGGGGGGCTTCTTCACGTTCTGTAGAAAATGAACTGATGAGAGAATTCGAGTTTCTCTACGGAACTTTCTTTTACAGTAGTACAGTTACCCGGGAGAATTTATTTTCAAGAAACACCTCTTGCAGGTTTGCAGGGGCATGTGAAGGAAATGTCACGCTGGGAAGTCGCTGCGGTAGTTGTATAGCTGTCTTTGGTAAGATGTGGATAGTCTCTTAGTTGGGTGATCATTTAAACTAAAACTTGTTTCAGTTGGCCTACTTTAAAAATTGTGTATAAAAATGAGCTTTTCGCTGTTTCCAAAAAGCAACTAATATTTAATTGATGTCATTTCATCAGGACGTCTAGACGATGGTCTAGCCTAGCTTCAGGCTGGAAATAGTGTACAGGTAAGGTCAACCTGTTCATGGGTGCAGTATTTCTATAATTGGTTAGCTTTAATGGCGTTTCCTTGAAAACGAGACAGATTAAAGTGTTCTTGAATTAGTTTAAAGGTCTTCGAACAACAAAACACCGTTCTCAGTCCCAGTATATTCCTACAGACACAAAAATATAACTTTTGCCACGACAGAAACCTATAAAAGGTGGAGAAAAAAAGAAAAGTCAGTTGATGTGAAATGTTTGTTTCTCAGTGGTTTTGTCGCAAAGTATATATTACCTTATTATTTATAAACGAGCAAATACAGGGGAAACGGAAAGACTAAGGTAACCACAACTCTCTTGCAGTGTATTGTACAATTCGTAACACAATTCTAAGTTTTTAATAAGTATAATTGGAAAAAAAGCAATTCAGCAACAACCATACAATTATGTTTCTGGCTTCTAATCTACTTGAACAGAATTATCAGATTAATCAATATAAATAAGACGTTGTAAAACACATCAATTAATTTAAGGTGTTTTTGGAAGCACTTTACATGGTTATAGGTATCGTTGTCACATAGATGTTGGTGAGAAATGGAGCAACAAAAATGCATCTGAATACTGACAAGACTGAAGATGTGTCTGTCAGCTGCACAACTATTTAATCTCCGCAATTTTGTAGGAATCAGTCTGTCCACCTCTGATCAGAGTCTTGTATTTGGTGCTCATATTTGCAGTATTGTGATCATGTCTTTTTTATCTTTGTAACATTGCCTGGTTCCATTCATGTCTCTCCCAATCTGATGCAGAAAAGCTAAGACATGCATTTGCTTTTCCCAGGCTTTATCATTGTAGTGCAAAGCTAGCTGGTGTCTCCAGACATATTCTTAAGATGTTGTAGCATGTTCAGAATTGTAGAATTGTAGACTGCTCAGATCTAAACTGAAATGCATGATCATATATCTCCTGTTTTAGCTTGTTTGTATTAGTTTCCTATGGATTTAAGAAAAAAACCAAAATTCCTCTGTCCGCATGTGAACGAGCCTCAATTGTTACTACCCTTATTTTGTGTTGTTGTAAACTGCCTTGAGATGATGTTTTGAAAGGATCTATGTAAGAGAAATGTTATCTTCAGTGTTACCTGTGGTGTTTTCATTTTATTTCAGAAGTCCCGTCTGAAAAGAATTTTACAATGTTAATGAGGATGACAGTATCACACATGCGTTGGTCTTCCAAACTCTGCAGTGGGGTAAGATTCAAACAAGATATTGATAAATGTGTGCATTGTGTATTTATACGATGGAAATCTATAAAAAGACATTGGATTATTTTTGCTGAAGTTTGTGTGTCTGTTTCTAGTGCACTCAATGCTGGAAGACCAGATGTCAAGCTGAGTTTAGATGGAGATTACAAGGAAACAGGAACTACAGTTTCTTACAAGGCAAGTTTTATAAAAATTCACTTGCTAATGCTCGGGTGCTTGAAGGCCAATTTCAGTAAGGATGAGTAATTATAACAGGAAATAAGAATAATAGAAATATTTACATTCAAAGCACAATACCCTCACATAGAGATCACAGAGTTGTAAAGAAGGTTTCACATTTGTTCTGAATTTTTATATGTGGTAAAGATCTTCATTAACTCAAGTGTCTGTGTGTCATTAAACATTAAATTGTTAAACTGTACAAGCATCCCCCAGAGAGAAGTGTCTTATAATCTGTTTTTTAATCTAAATTACAGAAGATGTCAAGTCAGTACGAGGAGTGGTCAGCCCAGATATATCTAAGTAAGTATTACACAGATCCTTGTAGCCTGAGAGATTTCACTCCATCTGTAATATATATTATAGTATATAACTCTATGATCATCACTGCTCAATACTGATAAAACATATTACTGCTATAAATCAGCTCATTTTATTGTTGTAATAACAATGCAACATGAGACATTATGATTTATTATTATACATCAAGGGCATATCGGAAAACACCAAATGGTTCTAAAGGCTTTCTTTGAGCTTCATGCGTGATACTTGTGGAATACAGTATTATATAATGAAGTATATTTTATGCTGTTATCCATATTCTGATTTACCCCAATCATTTTTTCTAATGTGAAGTTCTGTACATATGGCACAGTCTGTTGAACTGCTCCACTAAAGTGTTTTGTTATTTCACATTTTTGTTTTCCTCTTATCCTTTTGTTTTACAATTGATTTTAAAGAGTGGACGTTTCTTTTGCTTTTCTGTCTTCAGAATCCGCAACATCGGCATCATGGCTCACATTGATGCAGGAAAGACTACAACAACAGAAAGAATGCTGTATTATGCAGGATATACCCGGGCTCTTGGAGGTGAATCTAGTTTTTAACACATGTATTTACTTCTAATGTTCATTATAAATAGCATGGTAGTTTTCATTAAGCAATCTTGGGATTCCTGAGGAATAAATGACTATGGAAGCTGAAATTCCTCTTTCTCTAAGCTTAGATACTCATGATGATGATGTCATTTTAGGGTTTTGCTTTTCAGTAAACCTTGCATCACTGAATGTCTTGTTTTTAACTACAGCAACAGTGTGTTAGTCCTAAAAATGAATGTGCTGTGCAAAGTTGCTAAACTGGAACCCCAAAAAAGTGTTTTGTACTCTGGGTCCTGTAATGCTGGAAAACCGTGTGATGGTCTTTCACACTGTTGGTAAATATTTGAGTGTTCTAAAAACATGCATCTAAAGGTGATGTTTATATTTTCACGTAATAAAATCTACCAATTATACAATTAGTACTTCTAGAAATTTGTCAAAAATAGAATGGGCTTTTTTCACAAATCTAATTTTATGTGCTGTATTCAGTTAATCACTTGTTTTTTTCCATAATTTCAGTTGAAGGCAGTGTGAAGTCTAAATGTGTGATTGTCTAAAGGAGTTTTGAATCTGAAACATAATTATTTGTTTAAAAACGATGTACCTTAGATGTTGACGATGGCGATACGGTGACAGACTTCATGGCGCAGGAGAGAGAGCGAGGCATCACTATTCAATCTGCTGCTGTGACCTTCGACTGGAAAGGGCACAGGATTAATCTCATAGACACTCCAGGTACAGACGGGATGCTGTGTGTCATGTGAGAAGAGACACTTTTACAGTACAGTCTGAATTTGTCAGTGGTTGAACTTACAGTAACAGTATAGTACCATTACATAGCAATATACAACATAATAGTTTATATATAAGAGGACAATAAATATTTAAGATCTAGCAGACAAGCATATTTAATAAAATGCACGTGCTCTCTAGTGGACATTTAAGACTTTCTAGGTACACATCAGCCTTGCAATATTTACGGTATATATGCAGGTCTCATATGCAGTAGATATGTATAATCCAGTGATACTCAAACTGTCTGCCTACTGATCTGCATCTGTCTATGCCACATGCCTTGGCCAGCCAAACTACCAGATATGTATGTTTTTGCTTCTGCTCTGTTTTATGCTTATGCTTATGCTTATGCTTATGCTTATGCTTATGCTTGATAAGATGACTGTACATCTGCTGCTAGCACACCCTGCTTTAATGATATTCCTTGGAAATCTGTACTCAAAGGAAAAAAAATAGACCAGAGAGAGAGAATCCTCTAAGGCAGTGGTTCTCAAACTTTTTGGACCAAGTACCACCCCTAATCCAACCAAAGCATCCAAGTACCACCTACAAGTCATGATCTCATAGGAACCCCAGAAATTCTCAATGACCAACATGAGCGTGCGTGCACACACACTCACACATACATATAATAAATATTATAATAATAAACTTTATTTGATATAGCGCCTTTAAAGGTGGCTTCTCAATGTGTTTTACAGAAAAAAAAACATTAACAACAACTAATAAAAAAGCACCATTTCAGTGAGAGGGGTGAGCCTGTTTAGTTGAGCAAAGCAGATGTGAATTAATTTTTCGAGCCTTGATACAATTCACAACAGAGTCTAACAGATATTAAATCGTCAGGCATTTTCTTGACGGCAAAGGTCTCGCGGTGGATGTTGTAATGCGTACATTAATTTCTGGAGCAACCTCTCTAATTCGTGCAACTACACCGTTATGTCGGCTTGTCATTACTCTAGCACCGTCTGTACAAACTCAGATCCATTTTATCCAGTCGAGGCCATTCTCTTCGATAAATTCATTCAGAAGCTGAAATATGTGCTCTCCTGTAGTTCCTGTTGGTAGCGGTTTACAGAACAGAAAGTCTTCATGGGACATGCCCTTAAGCTCGTATCTAACGTAAACGAGCAAATTGGCCAAATCGACTACAGACTCATCTAATTGCAGTGAAAAACATCTGCTCATCTTAACGCGCTCTATCAGTGTACTTTTGATATAATCCTTCATTTCAATAATTCTATGAGTGACCGTGTCTTTCGGAGGGGGCAGCAGGTCGAGCTGTTTAGCAGCTTTTTCTCCACACATAATACGTGTCAGCTCTTTTGCCAAGGTAAATAAGGTTCTTCAAAAATAGTGTAGCTTACCTGCTTTAGCAATACGCAAGCTTGCATTTTTCCGCGTTTCCGTTTTTATTTCCGTATTTATTTAAAGTTTTTATTTCATGCGCATGGGAGCGAAACACAGAGACGCTCGGTGTATTTTTCTCAAATAAGATCAGTTCTTAAATATTTTTCTGGTATCACGCTTTTGTGTGCTCACAAGATTACCTGCGTTCGTAACACGTATTTCTATGCATTCCTGTGTTTAGAACGTTGGCATAGTTCCAAAATCACGCACATTCTCCTTTCTCCCTATTTGCTGGAGATACAGTATATTTTTTTAAATACAATTGGTCACTTGCATCCGTAGCACGCATTCCTATAGAGTGGTATAGAATTACAGAGTATCTCTTGTGTTCACTGAAGTATTAGCGCGCACTGTATCGTAGTACGTAGGCTGCGTATTCGACACGTATTAAAATACAAAATAAGAAAACCCGTCCCGATTTTTCAGTGCACACGACACAGTTCCAGGGTCATTTGGCGTACCACTTGGCGGCACTCCACGTACCACTGCCGGTACGCGTACCACAGTTTGAGAACCACTGCTCTAAGGATTGAAATGTTAGATTATATTTGTGCTTGTTTTTATACATGAAACAGTAAAAGATAACTTTGGTTTTAGAGAGTAGGGAACTATTTTCATGGCTAATCTTTTTTTGGTTGCACCTCTGTCCCTTTATTCATTGAGTAGCAGTCTCTCTTTTTTCGCAGGCAGACCATATTGCATGTTTCCGTTGATTTAAGGAATAAATTCATGTTCTTGTCCTTGACAGGCCATGTAGATTTCACAGTGGAAGTGGAGAGAGCTCTGCGAGTGTTAGACGGAGCTGTAGCAGTATTTGATGCCTCAGCGGGTGTGGAGGTGGGTAGGATTCTGACCTGGTTTGAGAGTCTCACGTATTTTATTTCTTTTTTTTGTATGCAAGACAGAAAACATAAATGTAAAAACTAGCATCACAAATGGTTAATGAATGTTTAATTTAAAAGCATATTTTCACTTTAAATTGATGACTAAGATTTGTTATTAAAATATCAAGCATCACGACATTGCATTTAAGTTAGTAATGTTGTTGTTTCCAGTACCTAAAACTTTATTACTTTCCTTGAAGTACTGGTATATTTTAATATAAAATCATAGCTCACTTCTTTACAATTTTCATGAATGTTTGAGATCTGCTTTTCAGAAGTAAGTCTTATTTACTTGGTAGGGTATTGAAGGAGGACAAGGCTCTTTCTGTTAAACATAAGAGGCTGAGTGAAATTTAAAACTCTTCAGTCTTTCTGTTGTGAAAACAAACAGCAAACTTTCAAGTTTCATTTTTTCATCTTACACCCTTTCTTTGTTTAGATCGTATCTGCAAATATTGCAAAAAAAAGGTTAGAGCGCTAGCTGGTTAAGTTTTTGACTTTTTCTTACAAGCCAACAGCTAGTGCTCTATGTAATGAAAGACGAAGCTGTGTGACAGATGAATTTTGTTGTGAGTTGTTATTTTCTCTGTGCTCCCAGGCTCAAACTCTCACAGTGTGGCGTCAAGCTGACAAGCATCATGTACCGCGGATCTGCTTTCTCAACAAAATGGACAAGCCTGGAGCCAGGTAAAAAATCCTCAGAGGCAAGAAAATCACCTTCTGGAGTGCCTAGTTTCTTTATTCTCTGGAGGTAAAATGTCCACTTAATAGCAGTCCACTAAGACGAGCAGTTTGCCTACCTGGAGAATGATTCCACCTTCATATCAGCAAAGTGTTAATAAAAGCTATTTCATTTCCCCATAGTAGTTCTCGATTTCATTACTCTTGTATTACATTTGTGCTGCAAAGTTTTTAATCTGAAGTCTTGAAGTGTGATTCACACTTTCTTTAAAATTTGCTAAATGGAAAATTTAGTATTTGCTGTTTATAAAGGCTGGTGAGGTTGTCTTTGCCATCAGTCCTTTACCTAGTATTCACTGAATAATCTTGCCACCTCTATTAAGAAAGTATTATACACTCTTTCCACGCCATTTGCAATTTGGCTTACTCACAGTGTTGTGACAAGCCTGGCTTGAGAGGTGTTCTCAAAGCTTCTAGAACATTCCCAGAGCCCTAAAGATTCTCAGACTGTCTCCGAGGCTGAATTCAAAATTTAATTGCCGGCATTTTCCTTTGCCGGCTTCTTTTACACATCTTCTTGAAATTTACTGCAATCTCTTTTCGTTGTATGCAGACAATTCAGGAATGTATGTCTTGTGAACTTATTACACTGTACTTATTGCCTTTACTGTCATATTTTCTGTTGCGTCAATATTAGTGTTAAATTGTAAAATGTTAAACTTTTAATTTAAAGTTAACTTTAAATGTAATTTTAAATTTATTTAAAGTACTGCACCTATTTTTCAGTTTTTCCTATTCAGTTGAGAGCATCAAGAAGAAACTGAAGGCAAATCCAATGCCTTTACAGGTAATATTGCAAAAGTCTCATGACATCAGAACTGTAAGTTTAATAAAGTACAAATGTAAAATTCCAAAATGTTTTTATTTTCTGGAGAGATGCTGGTATGTTTTCCATCTTGTGTGTTTCATCCTGTTTTTATTCCTTATTGTAAAACTGTGGTATATAATTACAGACAGATCATGAGTAGAAAAGTAATAATAATTGAACCGAATTCAAGTTATGACATTTTTCTCAAAATAAATATCTGCTAAAGAAGATTATACTTTCTTCTTGTTTGCTATCTGTGTAACTTTGATAGCTCCCTGATGTTATGTCTTCTTTTTATATCACAGCTGCCTATTGGAAGTGGTAAATGTTTCACAGGGATGGTTGATTTGGTTACCAATGAAAGACTGATGTGGCACACAAACTCTCGAACAGACGACGGACGGGTGTTTAAGAGGAGACCCATCAGCTCCACAGATGATCCTGATCTACATAAAGAAGTCAAAGAAGCAAGAAGTGCCCTTATAGAACAAGTAAAGTTTTAAAGTAAATACATCATGTACAGTATACCATCCTTCTTGTTGAACTTGTTTCAAATGTGTAATTAGCCACAAACACAACAGATAAAATTAATTAGGCATAGAGTAGTATTGTACTATATTTTAAATTGTACTATATTCATTTAAATTCTATGCTTATGAATAAGAGCAAAGATTTCTGTGAGCTATTGAAAAGCCAGAAGTCACCAAATATGTGCATGCACACGTGTACAGCTCTGTCAGATGTTAAGGACAGTAGATTCAAGGTTAATAGGTCTTTTTCTATAAAACTTAATTTTCATTTTTCACTTAAGAAATAATAAACACAAAACAGATAGACTTAAAGGAGTCTATTGTATACCTTGTATTTTTCTTTTTATTTAGTTGATTTACATCTGAATATCTTGTAGTGTGATTTGTACCTGTTAAAGGTACTCACAAACTCGCAGGTTGATTTCTTTGACCTTGGGTTCGAGCCTGTTACTAACCGACTGTGATCAGGACTTCCCAGGCAGTAGAGTATATTTGGGAGGGTAAGGTGGGATTATTCAACCAGGACAATCAGAAAAAATAACATTCAGAACAATTGATAAAAAAACAACTTTAAATGTCACAGACATGCCTGATTAGGAAATAATGTTTTTTTACACAATAAAATTGACTTCATGGTTTTGTTGGCCTTGAAATGTGAGAAATGTACATTAACTATAAGGATTTCTATCTTATCACCTTTGAAACTGCTTGTATTTAAAGCTGAACAATTTCAATCTACTGTAGGTAGGTACACTCAGCAGATAAATTTGTGAAAAATTGGGAGCTTTTGCTAACTAGCTTTCTTGCTCATATGTTCAAAAACTCTTTTAAAATCATCATCTTAAATTGATTTCAAACTTTAATGCCGAACAACCAAAGCTTTTTCAATATTGCATCTGTGAAGTTGCTAAGATAGTTTTGTATGACTGCAGTGGGTCATAAATCATTTTCTGAAATGTGGCCCACCACACAAACTGTTTCTATTAAAAAACTATCTGGTCAGTTAACTCCATACTTAGTATGTGTTAGTGGTGATATTAATAAAATATAAATTCAGATTCCTTTGTAAATCAAGCAAACTGACTGCCATTTCTTAAAAACATCAGACTACTGTTATAAGAACTGCTCCATGGATTGCCTCAAAAATTGTTTTGGTTTCATTACACTAAAATATTTGCTTCAGAAATGTATCAGACATTTTGCAGGAACATGTTTAAACCCACAGCGGGTCTCGTCAAAAGCTGTTTGGCTAATTAACGTATTTGGTCCATTGTGAGTTCTGCTTTGGTTAGTCTCAGTTCTCTCACGCTGTAAGTGGGGACTTCCTGTTTTCTAGTTTAATTTTATTGGCATGATACCAACTTTTATAGTAAGCACACAAAGGTTCTTCCATAAGGCAGGGAAGGAAACTATTTTAAAGTCCTTAATGTGTTTAATTACCTTTCTAATAGGATATGCTTTAAAAAACAAAGTCTGCTGGCAAAATTGATTTCAACAAATAATCTTAGTAAAACAAAGGTTTAAGGTAAGTACAATCAGAAAAGGCCTTTCCTAATGACTGCATTTGTAATGTTCTTTAGGTTAAGAGCTGTGATAACTACCTAGACCTAGTTTCAAATTATCTGTCAGACCCAGTCATTAAGTAAAGGTTAACAGAAATATAATTCTTACTTCTGATTGATATTTGCAGGTTGCTGATCTGGATGATGAATTTGCTGAACTAGTGTTAGGAGAGTTCAGTGACAATTTGGACTTGATGCCTCTCGAGAAAGTAAGACGTCACAGTTAAATTTGTCTAACTAGTAATGGGCTACATTAAGTTCCAAGTGATCACCTTTCTGTTGATTGTGTTGTTTATCCAGGATCAAGTGAAAATACACAGACACTATTATATTACAATCTTGTAGAACCATAAACAAAATGACTAGACAATCTGAGATGTCAGGTAAACCTCTTACCAGAATTTCCTGTATATCAATATGACTTATTGCACCTTCGTGTCTTGATTAATAATTACAATTCCCTGCATTTGCACCCGTGTTTGCATGGGTTTCCTCCAGGCATTTCGGTTTCCTCCCGCAGTCCAAAGACATACTGGTAGGTTGTCTTCTGGGAGAATTGGCCCTGGTGTGAGTGTGTGTGTCTGTATGTGCCCTGCGATGGACTGGTGTCCTGTCCAGGGTGTACCCTGCTCCTCCGTGACCGTTAACTGGATGAAGAGGTCAGAAAATGGATGGATGGATAGATGGATTTCCTTATTGTGAGGTTAGGGGACAGGTAATAGAAAGCTCGATGTTTGTGGAAAATATGCTCATCAGCAGTGTCCCGTCTTAAGCTGCAAGCTGCGATTCGCCGGGTGACTCTGGCTCGGAGCGCTGTTCCTGTGCTGTGCGGAAGTGCACTGAAGAACAAGGGAGTGCAGCCGTTACTGGACGCCATCAACACATACCTGCCTGCGCCCAATGAAAGACACCATGACCTCCTGTGAGTACGGTGCTAATGACTTTAATGTGTCTTTTGAAACATTTAAATTAGGGTGACCATATTTTGGTTTTCAAAAAAGAGGACGGGGATGGTAATCGATACTTGACACATGCCTCCAAAGTAATGAATCTTTATTACTTTTTCTAATAAAAAAATCAATTTAAACTAGTTATTTTTAAACTTCTTAATAAACTTTTAAACTTTGCAGGGTTGCTATTTCTCTTTCATATTGGCAAATAAGGAAAGAACTAAAATAAAGCCCTATTTTAAACTGATTTTTTTTTCCTTTTTAACACATCAAAAGTCTTAACATCTGAGGGAAAAATGAAGACATCATAACTTAGGAGAAGTCCTCATTGATTGCAAAAATGATAAATTTTAACGACACATTTTGAAATATAATGAAACAAGTTAAACATTGCTATTTCTCATGGCCATAAAAATAACCACACACACAAAAACCCTTTCTGAGCTACACTGCGTGTAAGTTCAAAACATCTACTGGTAATGCATGGAATGAACAAAAATATGTAGGCCTATGTTTGTTTCACAGTCTGAGTAATGAGCAAAACAAAATCCCAGACAATTTTTGGAATTTTATAAATCCCGGTCGGACCAATATTTTAGGTCTCAAAAAAGAGGACATGTCCGGGAAAAAGAGGACATCTGGTCACCCTAATTTAAACACTTTCTTTAGTTTCTGTCTTTAAACTATCTTTATCTGTTCATTTAAAATTCTGTTGATCTTTTCCACTGCAATCAAAGGATTTATCCTCTCACGGTGATTTTACCTTCCATAACAGTTGTAATTATTGCTGTGTCATGCAGGTGTTTTTGCTGGTTTGTTTGGGGTTTACTTTCCAGTCTTCTAGCATTCAAAAGGGAGAAGGAATCTCTGAACCGCTTACCTTTGAATTATGGAAAACAGTAGATAAAGTCACAGAAACAGAAATGACAAAAAAGCTCTAAATAGTACTGCTTGTAAAACATAATTGTTTTAAATAGAAAACACTTTTACACTTCTGTGTTAATATTTTTCTCTGTTGAACAAAAATATTTAACCCTTATGTATAGGGTAGCACATGATGTAAAATGAATGTATAAAATAATAACACCTGGTTTCACTTTCTTTAGGAGCTGGTATAAGGATGATCTTTGTGCCCTTGCTTTTAAAGTTCTCCATGATAAACAGCGTGGACCTCTAGTGTTTGTCCGCATCTATGCAGGAACCATGAAGCCCCAGTCTGCTGTCTACAACATGAGTAGAAATACCATGTAGGTATATGGATCTGACTTCAAAAGCAGTAGAAACTAATCAAAGACATCATTAATAATCGCAGGATTTTTAATAAAAAGCATAATTTTGTGAAATTGAATAAGCAGTAACCAGTCAGTGTAATGCAAAGTGGTTTCAGATTAAATGCATTTAGTTAATTGTGCAGTGGGTTGACTGGCCTTCAGAAAATGGGCATTTGTTTAGCATTAATAGGTTGACTCTCACTGACCTGTGTTGCCACACAACCTCTTTTTAAAGTTCAGAGTGCCAGCTCTGATCTGCTTTCTGTCCTAAAGTAAGACATAGATTCTTCAGTATTTTTCTACTATTTTGGTACAAAGGATACAAATGTTAGGGTCAACATAATAAAAACGAAGTGAAGAAAACGGAATCGCTAAGTTTTTCTAGAACCAGCAAAAACCTTCCAAGATTATTAGCTGATAAGAGATTTGATTGTACATTGGATCTATTCAAGAAAAGTGAAATAATAATTCTCCCATAAAGGTTCTGAAACTAGAGGTGTGCTTACCCATTTAAAGACAAAAGAAAATATCTTGAAAAGTCAGAAGTGATTATCATTACTTTTGAACTAAAAACTGTTCCTATTTATGTATATAATCTATTGAGATGATGGGATATAGGGATGGGAGATCCCTTTTATTATCTTTTTATCCTTACAGGAGAATCAAATGTGGATTTTATTTGTTATATCTTGCATCCATCTAGGGAGAGGATGAGTCGGCTCTTGCTTCCATTTGCTGACCAGCATGTTGAGATTCCTTCTTTAACTGCTGGAAATATCGCTCTCACTGTTGGCCTGAAGCAGGTGAGCCTTCCGTATTCCACCTCCAAGAGTAGAAGAAACCACATACCCAAATCAAATTGCTCTGGGGCTGGGGTTCTGGAATATCCTTCAAGCGTAACTACAATGCTGTTCTCATAATTCAGGGTTAGAAAGAATCAGCATTAATAAATGCATTTCAGACCATAATGAAACATGTAACAGTAACATGTAATCCTCCATTTTAAATAAAAAATTGACTACATTTCTAGGTATGAACAGTGCCATATTCTGCGATTCAGAACCGGGCAACCAAACGTCCGGTGAGGTGAATTACACTGTAAACAAGCTGGCTTGTGAATACTTTTAGTCCAATAGAAATATTACTCTTGAATTCAGGGCTGTTTTGCTGACAGAAAAGACTTACTTGTTAACTCTGCATGCAGATCACATTGAAACATTTCTGCGGGGAAGTGTCTGCTACACAACCTGTACTCGCACACCTTATTACATTAGCCATTACAGTGACTAGTGAGCTGGAAGGGCCGCATCACATCGCAATTCTTGCAATCTCTCAACAACATGGCTACTGTACAGTACTTACACAAAGTTCACAATTTTGTGCTTAATTCGGAATTTATAACATTTTGTGATTCAGTCAATGAATTTGGTTTGTCACCTAGATTTAGTAACCGGTCTGAGAAATTGGGATTGCAGTTCCCCTTTAAATAATACAAGTTTTTTGCAGACTGTCACTGGGGACACCATTGTCTCCTCAAAATCTTCTGCAGCAGCTGCCGCCCGCAGAGCTGTCAAAACTCACGGCAAAGAGCAATGTTCAGGCCGGGAGCAGGAGACCCTCGTTCTGGCGGGAGTAGAGATCCCTGAGCCTGTTTTCTTCTGCACCATTGAGCCCCCTTCAATGGCCAAGCTGCCAGGTAGATGCTTTTCAGTAGTCAATAGCTTGAAATATTATTTAAAGAGCAAATTTGGTTGCATACAGTAGGTAAAATACTCAGCAATGATTTTGATTAAATGTTCTCTCATTAATACAGTTATGTAAAAAGTCTGATTAGGGCATTTTTCCTTTAGTTCTTGAGTGGTCAGGAACGGCAATCTTGAATAATTTTGTTGAAAAGATCACATGGATGAGTGAGAAGTAAAACAAAAGTCATTAATCTGTAACTGTTTACTGTTCTATGTCAAGTCTTGTTAAATTCAAAACTCAAATATTGTGTAATAAGATTTTGTGGAAGTGTCTTTGTTTCTTTGTCTAGTTTCAATCATGTTATAGGAGGTTGTTTTTTCTGCTGTCTTTTGTATTATTTACTTTTTAATGTTTGACTGTTCATTGGATCCTAACTTTAAGGTTAGGGTATGTCAGTAATTTACCTAAATATGAGTAATGTTGCCCTAATGAAGTGAGCAGTGTTTAGATTTAAGGTGCATTCAAACCCAGCTAAAAGCCTCTTCTTTGTTTCGGCTGTTGTGGAAGACTTGGAGCATGCCCTGACTTGCCTGCAAAGGGAAGACCCCAGCCTGAAAGTCAAGACAGATCCCGACTCAGGACAGGTGATAATAATTAATTGCCAGTTATTTTTGTTTTTTATATAAAAAGAGTAAAGATAATGTGGACACCTTCCTTTGATACATATACTGTGGAGTTGTCTGTCTTTCTACAGCTGAATTAAATCTGAATGGTTTATTGATGTAGATGTTCAATGATAAAACATAAGCATCTAACAAGCCAGTTTTATGTTCCACTCAAGGAAACTCAGTCACGGTTGGCCATTTATAAGATAAGATCACTTTATTGGCCATATACAGTTTCTTGTATTAGGAATTTGTCTTTTTGCATACCCCAACTTGCTCTCCATGAGACATAGACAGGGAGAGAAGCTTGGGGCCAGAGCGCAGGGTCAGCCATTTATAAAGCACCCCTGGAGCAGTTGGGGTTAAGGGCCTTACTCAGGGGCCCAAGTAGTAGTTGGAGTAGGATTCCTCTGACGGCCGTGAGATACAAACTGGCAACCTTCCAGCCACAGGTGCAGATCCTTAGCCACAGATCCACGGCACCATATTGGGTGTATGCTATCCTTGTATCATGTGTGTTTGGATGTGCAGAAGGGTTAATTTATTATCTGTATGAGCCTATGTGGGATTAAGATCCAGTTATGACCATAAGTGAAAGAAGTTCTTGCCTTGTTATTTAGTTAACATAAACTAATTTTAGACCAAAGTCTTTTGATGTTGTTAAGGAAGGGCTAAGGCATTAGCAAGCAAGGCATTAGCAGGACATAAGTGCCCTGCAGACTCCAAAGTTGTTACAACACAAGTAATAGCACCTTGGTACAGCTAACTGTTGTAATTCAGCACCTTAGTAATTTCTACTGTTTTGTCAAATTAATTTGCCTTATTCTTTTAAAGACTGTACTGTGTGGAATGGGGGAGCTACACATTGAGATCATTCATGATCGAATAAGAAGAGAATATGGCATTGAGACTCACCTTGGACCTCTACAGGTGGCCTACAGGGAAACCATCTTGCAGTCTGTTTCCACCACAGGTATCACATTCACACCTCGGCACAATACGCCAGTAATATTTTCACTTTGACAGGTAACAATTGCTTGTACTGTATATCAGTGTTCATCAGTTTCTTAGAGGACTCATCATTGATAACATGTCACAATTCCTCTTCACAAGGATATAGGATGTGTGTTCTGCAAAATGACTACAGTTTTTTTTAGGTATCCCAAATCACGTGTCGGCATTTCTGCCTGGTGTGCATTCCAGCCAATATTTATGAAAGTATGGATTGTTTCTTCTTTCTGTGTCTGTTAGTATCTAATGCTTTCCTGTTTCTTTTCATTTCCCTACCCTCTACAGAAGCTTGACCCATTCCTGCAATATAGCAAACCGTAATCTGCTGCAGAGCCTGCTGTTCTGAAACTATTCCTGAGTGTCGTTGTTCTCCTCTGTCAGACACACTGGACAGGAGCATTGGGGACAAGAGACACCTGGTGACAGTGGAGCTGGGAGTGAGCCCCTGCGCAGAGGGTAGCTCCACTGCTGCCCCTGCCATCAGCTTTGAGGACAGTGTGGAAGAGCAGCTTCCTTTGGACGTGAAAGAGGCAGTGGAGAATGGAATACAAAGTGCTTATCTCCAAGGTAACAGGGCTCTTAAATTAACTTGGGCTGTCAGTGACAGGCAGTTTTCTCTGGTTATTGAAGCACCATTGTTTGGGTCAGTTTCAGATTCTGATACCAAGAATAGTTTCCTATATAGTGAATGTGTACTATAGTATGACACAATGTCCAAAAAAGGTTTATCCCATTTGATATTGCGATAATAAAGTCATGTATGTGAAGACTCACCTTGAAGCATTATTTTTAAGCACTACAGTTTGCATAAACTTTGGTTGTTTACATATCTTTTGTTTTAAACAACTTTTCATTTAGCTTCTTAAGAGTCAATAGTGGAGATCAAGTTCTGGTGCTACGGTGTCAATTTTTACTGACGTTTTTGAAATAGTGATGTACATTCTGTACATTTTATAAGTCCTTTAAAATTATACTTTCATATGTTATGCTGTCTAATTAACTAAGGTAAGGAGTATTTATGGCATTTCATATTTATGGTGTATACACAGCTGAAGAGAGGTTTTGAACTACTCAGCTTGAATTAGGTAGTGTTAAATGATGATGTGTAGATGCACTGCCAAAAAAGCTTCTAAAAAGCTGCAATTTTACATGTTTGTCCATGTGATTTCTACATATGCAACCATTTCCTGATTCTCTAATGCCATTCAATGTAATTCCAGGTCCACTGCTGGGGTTCCCGGTGCAGGATGTGGTCACTACAGTGTACTCTATCAGCATACAGCCTGGGACATCAATGGCCATGGTCTCAGCCTGTGTGTCTCGCTGTATGCACAAGGTAACATTTACTCAGAAAGAAAAGATGAAGACTAGTGCAACACAATTTTTTCAACCTGTTTGAAATCCGCAGAGGTCAAAACCTGAAACCTTACAAAAAGCAGGATGTGAGCTGTTGACTAGGTGCACTGGGAGCAAGCGCTCATGATGAAAGACTGATTTCTAGAAAGTAGTCCTCAAAATGAATAAACCGATGAAAGAAAACATATGTAGAAAGAAAATTCATTGCTTATTGCAAGACAGAAGTGAAAGATGCAATTGTTAAATGTTCTGAGTAGCCCATTGCACAATACATAGTGGTTGAAAGAAGTGTTGTGCTGTTTTTTATAATGTGATCAGGTTCTTATAGTACAGCCTGTTTCTGCTCTGTTACCCAAAGGCTCTCAAGGAGGCTGGAGGACAGGTGCTGGAGCCATTGATGAGTCTTGAGATAACAGCCAGTGAGGAGCACCTGGGTGCTGTGCTGGGAGACCTGGCGCAGAGGCGTGGCTGTATTCATGAGATCCAGAGTCGTCTGGACAACAAAGTGGTGATGGCTTCTGTACCTCTGGCCGAAATGATGGTACATACTGCATCACTGACTTAGATATCTACCAAGCTCTTAGATCTCTACATGTGCCTGTTTTATTCCACATTTTTTCCATGCAATCATCATTGAAAGCTTCATAAAGCACGCTTAGGTTTTATGTACCAGTTCTTTAATATTTAAACAATCTATTTGATGCTGCTTTAACATATTGTTGAACCAATATGCCAACAACAAAATCAGTTTGGTTTCTTCCAGTTTTATTTATTTTATTTACTCAAATAAATATCAAATGCTATGTTAAATAATGTTTACTACTGCATTCAGTCTTAATCTATTCAAATTTATCGATGAATAGACTGGCCAAAAGACAGGGGTTTTGTGAGAGAGTAAAGGTTTATTTTTTTATAGAACATTTTTTTAAGTTTCTCGGTCCTTCAGGTTTCATTATAACATGGGCTTTGTTGTTTAAAGACATTTAAAACAAAATATTCACCAGGAAACAATGAAGTGTGATGGGAGTGAGCATTTCTTTACAAAAATGACTTTTCTTTTGTTCATCTTTCTCACAGGGTTACTCCACAGTCCTTCTCTCTCTGACATCTGGCACTGCCACCTTCACACTGGAACTGTCCAGCTACGAAGCCATGACTGCCCATGATCAGAACACCCTTCTCAGCCGAATGACAGGAGTGGCATGAAGCCTTCAGCCAAACATGTTTGAAACATGGCATACAAGAAACTGTTTCCCTCTTGAAAGCACCAGGCTCATACAAAATGCAAAATGGGCTTTGTCTTTTAAGAAGGGGTTGAAAAGACATGCATTTCCTTTCATGTGTTGTCATCCATTTTGCTACAGGATAGAACTTTGGCAACACAATAAATTGACTTAAAAGTGTGGAATTACCAGCTAAAATCCTCTTGATAAATTATGTGCAAAACCTCTGACTGACAGAGTAGGATAAGTTATTTTTATGGATAAATTAAGATGTACTGAACAAAATAACATTTTACACACTTGCGCTGATTATTTTTTTACATAAACAATAAAAATTTAAAATGCACAAGCATTGAAAACTAACCCAAGAAAGCTAGCGCCTTTTTCTTTCAGTCTTATTTCCACAGTGGAGTCTTAGATCATGGTTGAACTGAATTGAACGGGACATATTTTAACATGCAATGTTGCTAGGGCTGCAAACATCAGTACCTCTTCCAACAGGAGACACTTTCATGTTCAAATGCGGGACTTTCTGGGTCACAAGGATCGGCTGGCAACCGTACTCGCCTCAAAACCTAAGGAGTCCTCACGCGTCATTCTGTTGCGGTGGGAGACATGAGTGAGCAGTGTCATGTGTTGATGAGCAAGTTGCTCAAACCTAACGTTTCCGAAGCGGTGGAACGGGCAGTACGGGAATAATTACGATGGTGGAGCATTGATAGTGCTACGCCGAAATAACAGATTTGCAACTTTTTTTTAGTCAAGAAGCAATACAAAAAAGAAAAAAAATCTCCCACTCCTCCTCACTGAAACATTCATCGCAGTGGCAGCTCCTCCACCTTCTTCGTCTCAAAACGCGACTCTTAACTCCACAAAAAAGATGAACGAGGTCGGATCTTGTAATTGGAATCGCATTTTCCAAATTCCCAGATTGGAAATGTATTTTAATTTGTATTAATAATGTTAAATCTTCGGGTAAAATATTTTTTTCTCCGGAGCATTTGTTTTCAATTAACCTGAACGTCATTTTCACAGATCGCGTCTCATGTAGGTCACGTGCTCAATCTGTCAAGCGCCACGCGGCAATCAGCGTGTCATCTCTGAACTCACAATCGCATTATTACCGAGAGAGTGACGCATTGCTCAAGGGGTTAAAATGATCGTAGTTTCTCATAGGTTATTACTTTAGCTAATGCTCTTCGCCAGGGCATATATAAAAAACCGTGTTGTACGCCCGGTAGTAATGGTCAAGAGAGTGGCAAGCTATTGCAGCAAAACCTTCCCGGATTAGGAATACCGCAGCAAAGCAGAAAGGTACCTATAGATTTTAGGAGTAGTTACAGTAACCTTTAAGAGAAGTTGCTTTCACTGAGACTTTATCTGGTATAACATTAGGGTTTCACTATATTTCTACTAGTTAAAAATAGTCTGGTATAAGATTTTAAAAGTTATTTGATATGACGTGTGTAACACAAGAACGGCAGGGTAGGGTGCCGAAAAAAACTTGCATGGCAGCGACGGAGTTTTATTTTTGTGCGGTTACTGCGCATCTGCAACCCTGCAACCTGGTAAAGATCAGGCGAAGTCTATTTTCTAAATTAGACTCCTGTTTTCTACACTGTGTAACCAAAGTGGTAAAAAATACTGTTTTTTACATTGGGTGTCAGCGGAAATCTCTCGATTTTCCGTTAAGACCAGCTTCAGTAAAACGTCGTGCAAACGGTGCCCTTCTACACGCTACTTTGTGCAGAAGGTATGCCTAGGAAGAAGCATGAGAGCGCCAAAATGAGCTCCCGTTTTACTATCCTGAAAGCATCTAATTCGTTTGATAAAAATCGATGTGTATATAAAGATGTAAATTTGTACAGTTCAAGATTTGTAAAAACTCGTGGGAGGGCATGGGGGTGTAGCGACGCTTTCCAGCACGTGGTGAACCGAAGCGACCGCCGGTAAGAGATGGAGTCGCAAGCGCATCATTGGCCGGGGAACGGAGCAACAGAAACGTTTTTTAAAGCGAACCAGTATCTTCATTCATATTTTTATAAATTGAAACATATACAAACATATCCAAAAACGATAACGAGTAAAGAGTGGGGTGTGAATTCGAGCACTGGTCTTGTTACTTTTGGATGTGTGCTTACTTCATTCACCTACTGTAAATCTGTTTCTGCACTGCTGAGTACATTTCCAGGAGCCGTTTTTTTTACACCAAAACCACATATCGTATTAAGAAAATAAGTATTTCCCACAAGACAGTCACAGAACACTATACTAAACATCTAGTAGTTCAAAACAGCAGCCAGTTCTGTCTAGTTCTTCTTGTGCCAGTTCTTCTAGAAAACGTCACCCATGTCATGAAATACATACTCTGTATGCACAATCCGTATCTCTACTGAATTTCTTTATGACTTCAAAATACCCTTTTTGCTTCTTTTGTTTTATCGTCCCAATAAATTAATTCCCTAATCACACTGTCTTTTCTTCTGATATTGCCAAGTTTTTGTCCTCTCTACCAGATTATGAACAGTGCATGATAAGGCTTTCTAGTAGTCTCACCTTGTAGTCTGTTTTCAGATCTGACCTTAAGACCCTGGCAGTCACATACAGTAGATCTTATGATGTATTCTGCATATTGTCTTCTGTATATTGATTTATTTGGTAAAATTATCTCTCCTGAATGTGCACTTTCCTAAGAAACAATGTTTTCTGAAAACTGCTATGTAAAATAAAGATTAATAATTGAGAATCTCTTTAAAAAAATAAAACTGTAGACTAAATTTGTAACTTGCACAATTCTTTAAATCAGGAGTGTCGGACTCAATTTCTGGAGGGCCTTGAATCTTCTGATGTTTGTTCCACATGTTCTCTCAGTTATATGCTGTATACTTTATACTGTAAATACAGCTTCACAGTTATCACCACTTCCATTCAAATAGTCATTATTTAATCACACTGATTAGACCTTGTAATAATTGTTTCATGCCTTTTTGTTTTTATTGGAATTTCTGAAATATTCCAACATATACTGTTTTCCCCACCATCTCCAGCTCAAATACGTACTCAAAAATCTTGAAATTAAGCTGCCAATAGTAGACAAGTCCAAAGTGGTTCATGGAGGAAATAGAAACATACCCTGTATCCTATAAAAATTGATCATGCTAGTGATTCCAATACTTATTTTTGATAGATGTTTAATGCCTTGGTATACATATCACATGGGCGATATCAATCTCCGGAAAATATTGTACTATACAGGTAGGTATCTAGGTGTTTATATTGATTCTTTAAT
Organism: Atractosteus spatula; assembly: GCF_055471065.1. Lineage (NCBI taxonomy): Eukaryota > Metazoa > Chordata > Actinopteri > Semionotiformes > Lepisosteidae > Atractosteus > Atractosteus spatula. Next base: position 30,855,683 of record NC_142708.1, on the reverse strand, counting down.
GTTCAATAAACATTAAACAATAAAATTACAAACAGAATGGTTGGGTGTATAACAAGAAGTGTGTGGTGTACTCACTTCAGCACTGAAAAAATACTGTTATAATACTGCATTCATTTTTATTCACAATACCTTCAAAATTACATGCCATGGTATTGATGCTTCAATAAAATGGCTGGGCTGCTTGTTGCTTTGGAGAGCTGTGGGTGCTTTCAACAGGATTCCTAGTTATATTAATGCCCAATCTGTGCTCCTTGAAGTAGCAGCTAGAAATGGGATCTATATACAGTTAGGGGTGGCTTCTCTTGTTCTTCAGATTACAATCTGTATGTTTCATATTTTTTTATAATCGTCAAGGAGTTGACTTGAATTAACACTCATCTTTTATAAAAATGCTGCTTATTATAAACTCTGCAAGTACAAATCAGCAAATGGAGTTTTTAATGAAAGTTCGGGAGGAATGAAAGCAGCCGAGCTCATTCGACACAGCTGCTGCTATTCTCACTAATCCTGACGTAAGCAACCGGTCTCGATATATATCAAACGTCACCCTCTCCTCTTCCTCGTTCGTTTTCTGCATCCCTCCTCCACCCCCTCTCCACCTTTGCAGCTACCCCATTGGTTGCATGGGGGTCCTATCCTCCCCGTCCAACGGCCGGGAGGTCGGCCCTCAGCCAAGCGAGTTACACCAAATCTCCACATCTCAATAAATGATTCTAATTTCTCCCAAGCTTTCGGCTGCCGTCATTCCTCGTGAAATGGCAGTTGTTAGCAGTAAGTACAGCCCCGTGTCTCAAGTTGTAAATTATAGAACAACCTCCCTAGAGTTTGCTGCATTTTGGTTTTCTAAAATCATTAAGTAGAGATTTAGGACAGTCCATAAAGGTCTGATTGTTTGTAATTCCATTTTTTTCATGTGTGATTTATAAATTCCAGTGCATCTGTCACTATACAGTACAATGTTACTGTTGTAATGCTTGAGTTGAGTACTGATAGCGCATCACAACACTTCAAGGAGTTTTGCTTGAGCATCAGTTTCAATACTTGTCATTTTTAAAGTAGTAAATCAGAATAGTTTGTAATGAAAACTGTGTTAAGTAAGTAGACTGGATCCAGTGATCTCTCTGTCCGAAATTTGACATTTCATTGAAATAAAGAGGAGTTTACTGTTTGGACTCAGTAGAAGAAAAGGATATTGCATAAGCTTCTACTGTTCTGCATGCAGTCCTTAGGTTCATGTTCTCCAAAGAAATGAAAGTGGGATTGATGAGCCCAAGAACTGTACTTAAATTAAATAGAAATGATCACTATATCAGCTAACTGTCAACATGGTTACTAAAAATGATCTACAGATTTAAATGTCTCTTGCAGTCTTTCTACATAAAATATGTAAGGATATTATTAAGGTTCAATTACAGTACATGGAAAAGATAAGATATGTAAATGAGTAAAACTTGCATTTGCTACAAAAACTATGCCGGTTTTCTGGAAATCATACATTAAGCATTAGCAAGCACTGAGAACTTCATTGTTCCTGCCTCTCAGATGGACAGAGATCCCTGGTCTCCCCAACTGAGTGGCTCCTCTGAGAAAGAGCTGCAGTTCACTAGAACAGTGAATATAAGTCAGGAAAATGCAAAACGTGCCAAACGCATTGGTAAGTACCTGATTTATGCTTCCTAGACTATTAATTTCAAGATGAGTGATGAGTTGAGAACTGTAGTTATCACTGTGTGTACAGTCTATTTTGAATTCTTTAGCGAATTTTGAACCCAGAGAAAAAAGTAATTTAGGTTCACATTAACTCCACCAAAATCATTCCAAACATTTTGTCACGGACGTCCAAAGGGACTAACCGTGGAGAGCAGGAGAGTGGAAAAAGACCCATATGCGTAGCGGTGGAACGGGAAAAAGGCCCGGGCTCATTAGTGCAAAGAGTTCAGGAGTGCCGTATAGAAACCTGTGCCCTCAGGTATTGGACGTGGGGCGACCTGGTGCTAGGCGGGTCTCAGGACATCCGAACATCAATGCTGAGCGAGGGCAGAGTGCAAGACCCGGAAATATATAGCCCAAGGGAAAGAGAGGGACCGGAAGGCCAGCCAGGCAGGAAACTAGTGACAGGATAGAGTAGGAGCGCCCTCTAGCTGCAGAGGGTGTGACACATTTCTGTCCATGGTGTGGTAAAAGAAAGTGAAGTACATTTCCCTCCTTGTGTGCGGAAAATGACATGTGCTCCTGGTAGGGAGTGGTCTGTGTCAATAACATGCAGTATGTTGGCAGGGCTGGAGGAGGTGAAGTGGGTTGTGCGTGTGTGGTGCTACTGTACAGTATATGCATGAAACACCAGGCACATTGAGAGATCTTGCATGATTAGCAGTTGCTGAACAAAAAGATTCACTGCTGTCCCTGTCAGAGCTGAGGACGTGATCAAGATAAATTGGAATCAAGACTAAATTAACAGAGCTTTGATGGGATTATCCCTTTTTGCCAAACTGCACTGATTCTCATTAAATATTGGTGTTTGTGTGGTCACCTGTTGTGTTGATTCCTGCCTTTTCAATGCGTCTGTCCTCTGCTGCTTGTATTTCAAAACAGCAGCTTGTTCTGAACTTGGCAGCAAGCTAGAGAGTAAGATTGTTCCTCTTCAGAGACTGATATTTACTGATCAATTAAAAAACTGATCAGTATTAAAGCAGTTTCTCAACCCTGCTTCTGGAGTGTCTTTTAGTTTTTCTTCTGGCTGGTGGTACAGTGGTGAGCATTGCTGTCTTGCAGCACTGGGGCTCTTGGCTCACTTCCTAGTGTGCTATCTGCAACACTAAATCAAATAAAGTGGTTAGAAAACAAATGTGAAATAGTTGCTTTTTTTATTTTTATGAATGCCTTTCCTACTTTGTCCTTCAGGTGAAGCCCATGAGAATTGCCCTGTGCTAACTAAAGCCACGCTTGTGTGTTCTCGCTGTTTCTCCAATGGAATCAAGCCTGTGCCGCCGAACACCCAACCCAGGTCTGTCCATGACACACGGCCCACAGAAATGTATGCATTGCAGACACATTCAGAGCGATTAAAATGCTGCCTTACAGCTCAAGACGGTTGTGGCTTTCATAAACAGTGCACTGAAGCTCGTTTTCCAAACTTGTAACTTTGTTTTTGCTTACTACAACACAGGTAGCCTCCTACTTTTATAAACATCTTTTCTGTTTTTTTGTTGGGGCTGGAGTGAAGAGTGTTAATAAAATTAAATTGTTGTTGTTCAAGCTGGCATCTTTTGTGGTTTTATGTGCTTCAAAGCAGGACTGTGAACTTGGCAAGGGAGTTAACAGAGTTGACAACACTTCTCCAACTCTGTTAAGATGACAGAGCAATGTTTATCATTTTTTCACTTTTCTCCACTGTCTCCATTTGTGTCTTGCCTGCAGGTCTGATAACTCCCCTCCTTTAGTAGCAAGACCTCTCTTGGCTGGAGTCCCCTCCAGAAAGCTGATGGCTGCTTCCAGAGTGGAGTACAGCCCCACCCAAGGTGCTGACATCTGGAGCTGCTGGCCTGTCATTTGTTTGAATGTGTTTGCTTGTGTGTATGAGTGTGTGCTTGCTGAGAAACCAGCCGTGAGACTGGGCAAAACTGAAAGTAACCTAGTAGCTCTAGGTTTGAACAGTATAGCACAGTAGAGGTTGAAATGTCCTGTCTGCTGGGACTCATTTAGAGTTAAAGAGATAAAGATAAAGACCTTGCCTATTTTTCTTCTCAGTCAGTTCTTGCATTTACCCTCCTTGTGTTGAGATTGGTGCGAGTGTCAGTGTGTCTGCTGCTGTGGGCTGTGGTGTTGTGAGATTGGTGAAAAGGGTGACATTTCTGAAGGGTGTTGAGAAATTTTGACCTTGTTTTGCAGGGGTGACCTCAGATGAGAGTGTAGTGGAACAGCAACTGACCTATTCTAACGGGCCTGCTGAGCCTGAGGAGGACAGGCAGATAGTGGTGTCCCCACCTGCTGCCAGACCCCCAGGCCGAGTGCCCCACAGAGTGTCCAGAATCCCCACATGTGAGTCGGCTGCACCATTGGTTAAGATGTCACTAATGATAACAAGGACTGGTACCAGAGTTTCATGCAAAAGCTCACTGGTAACAAAAACTCTCTCATGGCCTGTAAAGAGGGATTTATTATAGACTTGACACTATTTCTTTCTGACATCCCACCTTCATAACTGTACAAAACGAAAATAAACGTACCTTTTTATCCATGATCCAGGATTCTCCAGCAGCACTAAAAAGAAATGTTATTATAACTAATAACAACTAATCGGTTTCAAAGACCTTGAGGGCTGTATTGTGAACTCTCAAGGACTTGTGGACTGATCTGTAGACAATGGGCACAAATCAAGCCGCGCTAGAGATACAGTAGCAGCACAACCCAGGATTTATTGAACTCTGAGGTGTGGCCATGCCGGTTCACATTACTGTACACATTATAGTTCCAGCTGTACCAACACACCAACAGATGGCCTGGCAGAGTTTTAGAGTATTGGGTGTGAAGTTTTGGTTCTGTAAGACAGTAGATCATCAGGTGATAAATGCTCACAAGGTGATGATATCTCCAGATTCACGGAGAAAACCCCAAGGAGCTCCTTCAGAGTAAGCAAACTCATTTGAAGTAGATTCTGGCCAGAATACAGGTGGTTTTAGTTTTTTGTTAACCCCAGCAACTCTGCTTCCCCCACCCAGTTATCCCAGAGCCTTACCAGCCCAAGGTTTCAGGGAAGAAAGCGCTCCTGAGGATGTCAGAGAACAGTGGTGGAGAGCACTCAGACATGCAGTTCCTGAGCCCCACCACCCCTTCCGACAGAGAGAGAGGTGAGCTCACAGAGGAGGGTCAGGCTTGAAAGGTGAACTGCAGTCCCAATTTCTCAGGCCCATTTCTCTATGAGCCTTTGGATCATAGATGGAACACGAGTTTAAGATAAAAAAATATTTGATATCTCTTTAAAGTGTTCTGAGTAAACATTAAATCTGACCTAATATCAACCTTACCCTTTGGATAGTGCCAGTGCTGTGTTTCTTCTGGTGAGAAACATAGGTCAAAGATTGATACCACAAACTCAAGATACTGGCTTATTTGTCTTGCTGAAGGCCAACCAGGTCTAGCCTTGTCAGTATAAATGAGGGAAAATGTGGTTTGACTGCAACCGGCAGTGGTAATAAAGTACAAATGGTGCCTGTTGAGCGTTAGTTACAAATACACATGCATTGATTAATCCTGTGCAGAATACAGGTGGTTCTAGTTTTTTGTTAACACAAGCAACTCTGCTTCCCCCACCCAGTTATCCCAGAGCCTTACCAGCCCCAGGTTTCAGGGAAGAAAGGGCTCCTGAGGATGTCACAGAACAATGGTGGAGGGGACTTGGACATGCAGTTCCTGAGCCCCACCAACCCTTCCGACAGAGAGAGAGGTGAGCTCACAGAGGAGGGTCAGGCCTGAAAGGGGAACTGCAGTCCCAATTTCTCAGGCAGGTTATTAAATCTTGGTAATATTTTTTTTCATATAGAAGTGAGAGGCTGTGAAATGTTCAAAGCAAAAAGCAAATCCTTGATGAGGAGCCCAAGTGTCACAGCTGAAACTGATTCGGGGAGTGCTGCTTCCTCAGTTGACATTTGCCTGTGCTTTGGTTGAGTCTTTGGCTCATAGATGTAACTGGACTTATATGGACTTACAGATAAAAAAGCAGTTGATATCTCACGAGCTGTTAAATGTTATTTTTGATTTCTCAACACAACTTTAGTCGTAGCATTAAAAGTCGCAATGGATTTTGGATACACAGTTACACGCATATGCATTAGTTAACAGCTAAGGCTTGGGCTGTCTAATGGTATACTTGATACTTGATGTCTAATGATATACAAATGATGCTTGGGCTGGTAATGATAAAGCTATGCTAGTAAATAATATTAGTCCTTTACATCTTTCAATGTTTGGGAAAATCAAGGAATGAGCTAGGTTTGGCTGGTTTTGACAGCTCCCGTCCATGGTGGCGTCGATGTGCCTACCAAGACTTCCTGCCCTCTCTGCGAACATCCCAGTGTAGAGCGTACCTTTCCCACAGCCTCAGGAGCCGCTGGGGGTCTGTGCTCTCAGCCAGCTTGCAGGAATGTGGACCCCAATGCTGGTGTGTCCAGCACCTGGTCCGGCAGGAAGGAGAGCAGTCTTCTGTGCAGATCCCTCTGCCCCAGCTCCCAGAACACTGCAGGCAAGGATACACATCCACTCCTTCTCTTTCTCCTTTCTTTCATCTTGTTCAGTTTTTATTAAGTAATCATAAAAATTGAGGAACATTGATAATGTTAGTTTGGACAATTTTTGACAACTGCAGTTTTGATTCCAATTTTGGTGATAGTAGTACTATTGATTACTGTTAAGTATCAGACTGAGGACTGATTGCCTATAATGAAGGCTGTAGTGGTTACAGTCAGGTTGGTTGGCACAATCTTGACTTCCATGTGGTGAAAGAGCAGGGGACTTGATGTAGTGTTTTAGCCACAATGGCAACTTGTTAGGAAGACTGCCATCCTGACTAACCACTACAGCCTTCAAAGTAGACAAGCAGTCCTCACCCTTTATTCTTATTAAAGGTCAAGTGTAAATATAGTTTCCTCTCAGAACGTCATGTCCAGACAGTATGTGTCAGCCCTGTCTGTGTTCTTCAGGTGAAGCCCAGGGAAGGACCTTCCCAGAGCTCCTCAGAGCCTCTCAGATGTGCTCCACAACCTGCCGCTGTGTCTTCAATGGAATCAAACCCGTGCCCCCGATCTCTCGAGGCACCAAGCCCTTGCCCGACAGGGCCCAGGGCATGCCCAGGGACTCCGGAAAGGCTGGCCAGACAGGGCGCCCCTTGGAGCGTCCAATGGAAAGTAACCTGCAGCTTTATGGAGAAGAGGAGGCAGTGGACTACGAGGAGGTCAGAACACACCAGGGCCTTTCTAACCCACATATCATCATTTAAATGTGCAGAAAAAGGAAGTGATAAGAGCTTGCTTGTGTAGTTTTATTTGGTTAACTTCCTCAGAAGGTTTCAAGGTTTCATTCCCAAGTCTTTTCTATTTTGCTTTGCACAGAAAGTACAATAAGCTGTGCGAATGCACTGGCAGTGAGAGCCCAGCTGGATAAGGAACTGAGAAGGAATGTTAAAGGCTTGTGTCTTTTGTGTTCTTCAGAGGCCGAACTCCCTCAGGTTCCTGCAGTACACTGTGGCAGAGGAGCAAGACTTGCTCGGCTCACCCCCACACAACTTCCTCGATGGCATCGAAGCCGGGTCAGTCCACAACAGCTCATGGCCCACAGACACACCCCACCTTTACAAATAACAACACCTACAAAAAAAGCTGAAACAAAAAAACCCCAAAATATACTAAAAGCAACAGTTAACATAGTTCAGGTGGGTAGCTGCGTCAGCATGCGTAGGCTTCAAAGGAACAACTAATAGGTTTATTCCATGCTGAAAAGAGAAGAAAGAAAACACAAAGTTTCGGCTGTGGAGCCTTCTTCAGGTGTGAGTTAGTTAACATATTCAGAATGATGAAGTTGTCTGCTTGTGGATCATGCAGGCATCTTTTTCTTTACATGCTTCATAGCAGGGCTGTGAACATGGTGATTTTTTAATGTCTCACTGACAGAAAGTGTCCTATATTTACAATGTGTTTTGTACAGATAAAACTTTGTGGAGGGCGCGGTGGACATCACAACATTCTTGCCTGTGGGGTTGGGGATCACAAAATTGATAGCTCTGTTCCAGGTCTGTAAAGATAACTGTCAGAGCAGTGCTGATTGTTATTATTTTTTTCACTTTTCTCCTCTATGTCTCTGTGCCTTGCCGGTCTGATAACTCCCCTCCTTTATTAGCAAGGCCTCGCTTGGCTGGAATCCCCTCCAGAAAGCTGATGGCAGCTTCCAGAGTGGAGGACAGCCCCAACCAAGGTGCTGACAGCTGGAGCTGCTGGCCTGTCATTTGTTTGAATGTGTTTGCTTGTGTGTATGAGTGTGTGCTGAGAAGCCATCCATGAGACTGGGCAAAACTGAACAGTAAATAATCATTACAGCTTGGGTTTTGAATGTGGCACAGTCTGTTTCTGTTTTTTCTTTTCTAGACTAGATTACTGCATTTCCTAGTCATTTTTTTGGGTGAAATAACTGTCTTTCTCCACAGAAAACACAGTAGCTGTTCATTATTGCTGCCTACTGGGTCTTATTTAGAGATAAAGAAATAAAGAAAAACACGTGCCTATATTTCTTCTCAGTTGATTTTGGCATTTGTACTTCGGCATGAGTGTCAGTGTGTCTGCTGCTGTGGGATTTGATAGGTGAAGGGTGTTGAGAAATGTGGAGTTTGTTTTGCAGGGGTGACCTCGGATGTGAGTGTAGTGGGGCAGTGGCTGACCTATTCTAATGGGCCTGGTGAGCCTGAGGAGGACAGGCTGATAGTGGTGTTCCCTTCTGCTGCCACACCCCCGGGCCGAGTGCCCCGCAGGGTGTCCAGAATCCCCAGACGTGATGTCACTAATGATAACAAGGACTGGCTCTGAAGGATAATTTAAAAACACAGACATCCCATTTCAAATGGTCAAATTCCCATGCATTAACACAACCTACGTGATTTCTTCTCCTATAATTATTTTCTGAGGAAAAACAGAGGAAAATTAACTATTAAGCCTTGATTCTTTGTTAAATTATGCGTTATGTGATGCATTATGTGATAGTTAGCCCACAGAGGAATGATAATATCAGATGGGAATGCAGGCTTTAATTAATCTAATGTAGTCAGTGTGACTCTGGATCATGATGATAGAGTGAAAAAAAAACGTTTTTGTAGACTCTGTGTCAACAAATGTGTAACATAGGCAGAGATGTGATATTTTTAAAGTCATAACAATTTGTTGGTGTAATTTTTGAGCCTCAGTTTGGTGAGTTGCTTTCAGTCGAATCTGGCTATTATCACATTATTATTTTAATATTGTTGCGTCCATTTCAGTGATGCCTGTCAGACCATGTAATTAAATCATATATTCCAACTCACTAACACTTTAAAAATAAAACAGGTGATGCAGTTATTAATATTGGTTTTGAAATATGTTCATATGTTCTCATGAGCTCAGTGCAGGTCTAAGTCTCAAGGCCATTGCTTTGGTCACTTTGTCTCTATAGGAGTGTTGGGGAGCCTGATGTCATGCCCTGGGCAAGGCACCAGCACTGGCAACACAAGTGTCGAGCCCCTGTGGGCAGGCAGTCCAACACAACAGTCACCCCTACGTTGAGGAGGTGAGTAAGAGGCCTTTATTTCTCTTTGCCTTTTTTTTTGTTTTTTACAAACAAAACTTTTGAGTTTGAAAATGCTCTGTAGGTCTTTCATTTTTGTGTTTCACCAATGTCCTAGTTTTTTTTATAATACCTCCTACAGTATATTTATTTATAAACACTTCACATCAAGACATCAAAAACAATCAAGATTAGTAATAATGTCTCCATCAGCATATGTACTCTGTATACTGTAATGCCATAGCAAACAAGTGTAACTACAGTATATTATGATCAAGTCTTGTCTACGTACTGACCTAATATTCATAACTATAGTATTTGAAGCCCTATACAGACAGTATTCTGGAATAGAATATTAGAGTATTTTAGATATAAAAAATACAGCCTGGAAATGAATTGACCCAATAATAACAAACAGCAAAAATGTGTTCAGGGGTTCACTATATAGGAAATAACAATGATACAGGACTAATATGTTTCTTTTTCCATCTATAGTATATTTGGTATTTGAGGGATTTGATCATTTTGGGACCGGCCAGATTGCTTACAATGATCAGGCGCAGTTATTTATCTCAGAAATTAAAACATTTTTAAATTTTTTGTAGACTCTGGTGGATAACTTGTGAAAGCCTTTAGCTTGCTTTTAGAAAACACCTATCAAATCCCTTGCATGGCACTTTCATCTATGTATTGTATAGTACTTAGCTTTTATCAGAAGCGTTATGGAGTTGCTGTCATATGGCTGTAAGTTATGTTACAGCAGCAAAATATCTAGGAAACTGAAAATAAAATGCAAAAAGGCTTGCCAGATATAGTAAACTATGGAAGTTATTAACTGACGTTCGGGAGGGATAACAATGACAAGTCAATCTCACACAGCTGTTCCTAATCACCATCATTATAAAACTAGCTACATACAGTGTACTGAACTCCAACACCTCCCTTCGCATTTATCTCAAGCATTCCTCCTATGCCCAATCTCCACCTTGCAGCTACCCCTCGGTTCACTCAAATGACTGGGGTTCAAGACTGCTTGTCTTATGGCCAGGAAGCTGCCTATTAACCAAATGGGTTAAACCAAATTTTTCTAGGTAGGTATTGCTAGCATTCACAAAACATTCAGTTCTTGGATGTTGTTGTCCCTAGTGAAATAAATGTTATGAACACAACTCTAATGGCATCCAATAATAATAATTATAAGATGCAGTCGAAAAAATATATAGAATTTATGGAAATTTTTTTAAATTGTGTTTGTGTCTTTAATGATTGGGATTAGACTCTGAATATACTGTATGTGTATGTGAAAATGTTTTTATACTGTACTTCCCCAAAAATACAAACAACAGCAACCAAGTCCTGAGGGTGACAAGTAGTTACAAAATGTTTTATTCTTCTCTGTTTAGAAAACTGAAGTAAATTAAATCTGATCTGTGCTGTCAATTTGTATGAATTCTTTTTTTACAATCCAAGGTGTTTATGCTACAGATTATATATTATTGTGAAATTTAGTTTTAGCTGAGATCTGAGCAGCTGATTACTCTAAACACTATCCTATCTTATCCCATCACTATCCTGTTCTCAGGGTGATTTTGTTGCTGGCTACACAATTGTAATTTCTGTTTCTAATTTGCTAATACTGGCACTGACATTGATACTGACAACACATCAGTACTGTTTTTTTAGGTGGAGCAAGTACAAGTAAATGTATATGAATACTATGAATCACTATTCAATGCTGTGAAACAATTTATGTCATGGGGTCCTACAGTAAATATTTCAAAGGACTCAAAGTAAAAACTTTTACCAAGACTGGTCCAGCTGGTCTGAAAACTGAGCCATGCCAGGATTCCCCAGGGTTAACTTGTGCTTGTCTGTTATTACAGGAGAAAGCAAAGCTACCAGTAACAGCCCACAAGATGGGGCACGTCCAGGACCAGTGAAGGAGCATGGGGAGTGTTAAGAAACGCCTGCGCATGATAGGGGGGATGGATCTGCAGAGGAGAGGGATAACGTCTCTTTTCCGCCTCTGAACAGTACCCCCCATATCGCAGGTCAGATCAGCATCTCCCACACATCTGCACTGATTTTCTTTCTCACTTTCTTCCCCCACTTTCTTTCAAGGTCAGGTTTTATTCCTTCTTCTAGAGCTTTTTTACTGATGCCCCGAGGCAGAAGCCTTTCACGATCTGCTTTAGTCAAATCAGTGGTGACCAAACTGATCACAGAACGTTTCCCCAGTCTGTTGTGACCTTTAGATGAGCTGTCCCCTGCCCTTAAAGGGAAGAGGAGAAATGGTCCAGAGAACCCTGGGCTGAAATGCTTCTCACACCAGAAACACATGAGAACACACAAGCAGATAGCACCCCAGGTCCGAAATTGAACCCATTGGACACTGCGTGGCAGCAATGCTAACCACTGCGCCACCATGCCGCCATACAATGCTAACATACTTAACAAAAGTGTAAAAACGACATTAGACGGTGAAATACAAACGTTTATCATTTTAAAAGCAGTCTGGTTAAGCATTGGAAAGTGAGGTCCACATTGCCAATGGTTAGGCGACAAGCTGATATGGTTTCAATCAAAGTAACAGCTCAGTAATATACAATACAATGTTCTGTGTGCACAGTCACCTGAACTCCAGAGTGAGGGCGTGTATGGCACATCACCTGGCAGACCTGGTGGAGAGGATGGGCGCACGTAACCTCGCCACTAACCTCACCAACTGCTAACCTCACCAACCGCATCCTGCCTGCTGCCACTCGGCGGGCACAAGACGCCTCCATGGAAACCAGGTACAAGCTTGCTCTTTTCCTAGACGGGTAAGATGGTGATTTCCTTCAAGGAGCCAACTTTGTAACTCCATGGTGCAATGAGTCTCATGCAAAGATTTGTCATTTCAGACACTTTGGACAGCGGTTGCTGTCTTCCCTGAAGCACCGACTTTGAGTAAAAGGTACTGTCTGTGGTCTGTGGTCCTGTATTTTACAGTACAGCTCTAATTTTAAAACGGAAACATTTCATTTCATAATCAATGAATGAATTAAAGCAATTACTGAATTGTGTGAAAGATGAAAAATGAATGCGGCAGGCCTGTTCTGGTACACCCTTAATTAAATGCAGATGGGCTGGAGCTTGAGGCTCCCAGTGATGTTGCTTGACTGATTGATGAATGTATTGTATTCCGTATGCTTCATGTACATGATCACCCAGCCCATTTGTCTATCCTGGTGCCAACTTCCACCTTTACTAACTCTCTCACTTTTGTGTCTGTTAGACTTCCAAGTGGAAGAAGAGACTTAATGGTGGAGAATGAAACATCACAATGAAGACATCAGAAAGAGACAGAACTTGCGTTATTTGTGTTTAAACTATTCTCTGCTGTTTCTTGGTGGTTTCAAGTGCTTAATAAAGTTGTTATTTTGAAATCATAATTGACCTTGCTTCTCCATTCTTTATGTTTTGTCTGTGGCTCATATGCCTTAGAATGTTGGCTCAGTACTTGTTCAAGCACATCATGGAAACATAAATGCAGTGGTATTGCTGTACTTACATTTATTCCCCACTTTTTCTGTACTGTATGTATTGTAATGCTATAGTCGTTAGAGTCGTTAGAGGCAGAAATTAGTTCTTTGAAGTTGCACTTCCTTTTTAGTTTCTACTTTTACTCCCAAGTTTGATTTACTGTTTATTATGAAGATTTCTATGGAGTTAACTCTGTCTATCAATGCCTTTGAGGATTTTGAATACTTAAATAGGTCCTTCCGAGAGTTAATTTAACCCGTCAGCAAAGGACATTCCTTTCAATCCCAGAAAGTATCTGGCTATTTTCTTTTGACTGATTCAATAGATCTCTCGTGTAAACACCATTCAACACAAAATTTCCAATAACAGTATACTTGTCCAAAAACAGAATCTTACCATTGTTGATACAGTATGTTCTCTTCAGTTTGGCTTGGATGCGTGGTCCCTTCAGACTTATATTTTAATTGAGTGAAGGATATTTTGCATTTAAATGAGTGGAAGATTGTGGAAACTCTGAAGTAATCTGAACCCTAACCCTAATGCAAATCCATAGCTAGAGTTATATACATTGCATTGCCCTGAGGGAGAATGTTGTCAAAATTGCCCTCAAAGCAAACATTTGCAAGAAATTGATAACACTTATCAAACTCTTGCATTTTGCATTGAATGTACATGTATTTTATCGAATAAAGCCCAGAGTTTTAAGGTATACCTGACTGTTACCATAGTGCGTAACTAACTGGAACACTGCGGGACCGCTGTGTACATACTACATTCACACTGCGAGAAATACTGCTCAATATGGGTTCGTGCAAACAACCCGCATATGACCACAGGAAGTCAGAACAGCATCTAAACAAACTCAAAGTAGTCTCCAGTTATCTAGCCTGTAAGCAGGGAATAAAGCTTTGATTGATTTCTGAAACCCTTTCTTAATGTCCTGTTTTAATTCAGGTAAGGGTCAACTATATACTGTACACAATACTGCTGACAGACAGACACAGCCTTGTGGTGTGAATCTCTTTTTTTCTTGGTTTTATTTAATGTGGCACTATGCAGTGGGATGCTGTTCACAAGCCAATAGCATTTAAACCACAATACCCACAATGCTGCAACTAAGTGTTTTACACACTAGGCACGTCCTCTGACCTTTCCCAGCCTTGCTTTGGGTTGTTAAAATTTTTAATCTTTTTAATGAATCGACAAATGACACATAATGACATGTAATGAATCTTTATTACTTTTTCTTATCAAAAAATCAATTTAAACTCTCTAGTTATTTTTAAACTTCTTACTAAACTATGGAACAGTTGCAGGGTTGCTATTTCTCTTCCATATTGGCAAACATGGAAAAAACTAAAATATAGCCCTATTTTAAACGTAAAGTTTTTTTTTTCATTTTAACACAACAAAAGTCTTAACATCTGAGGAAAAAATGAAGACATCATAACTTAGGAGAAGTCCTCATTGGTTGCAAAAAATGATAAATTTTAACGAAACATTTTGAAATATAATTAAACAAATTCAACATTGCTATTTCTCATGGCCATAAAAACAGCCACACACACACAAACAAAAACCCCTTTTCAAGCCACGCTGCGTGTAAGTTCAAAACATCTACCGCTAATCCATGGAATGAATGAAAATATGTAGACCTATGTTTGTTTACACAGTCTGAGTAACAAGCAAAACAAAATCCCGGACAATTTTTGGAATTTAATAAATCCCAGTCAGACCGATATTTAAGGTCTCAAAAAGAGGACATACTAAATGTCACACCCCACACTCTCCCTCGCAAATGCTGTTACATTCCCAAACCCACTGTTTCACAATCTCATTCCTAATTGAACCCATCACATTCCCACATGCACCAGGTTCCATAAATTCTCACTCCCAGACCAATTATCCAACCACGTCCCTTTCCCTTCAGTATTTAAAGTTCCCTCACAGCCAAACTTTTGTTTGTTATTGAGAAGCCTCCCAAAGTTTTCTCTTGTGTGTTTCAACTTTTTTTATCAATCTCCTGGTTCCTAATCTTTGCTCCTGCCTTTTTGGCTATGTTCTTTGTTTTTTTTGGATCATCTTTCTGGCATTTCCCTGGTTACTGGACTCATTGCTTTTCCAATTGACCAGCCCCCTTGATGTGTTTTGGTTTGTCCCTGTGCTACTCCACATTCTGCAGGATTTGTGGTTATGCATAAGGATCCTCCTATTCTACTGAGTTGGTTCCCTGACACTAAATACTCGGCAATGACTTTGATTAAAAGACCATTTACTCAATTTGACACGATTTTATTTATTGCCCTTGACTAATAGTGAGAAGTGTTTTAGATTTAAGGTGCATTTGAACCAGCTAAAAGCCTTTGTTTTGGCTCTTCTGGAAGACTTGGAGCATGCCCTGACTTGCCTGCAAAGGGAAGACCTGAGCCTGAAAGTTAGGACAGTTGCTGACTCATGACAGGTGATAATTGCCACTTATTTTTTTTTATTACTTCCCATGTTTTCAGCTTGTATAAAGAGTAAAGATAATGTGCACACCTTCCTTTGATACATGAACTATATTTGTCTCTTTCTATAGCTCAGTTAAACCTGAATGATTAATTGAAACAATTTTAGAAAACGGAGGGTGTTTGATGGCATAGCTGTGTTTTAGGACAGAAAGGATATTTAGGAAAAGTGATATTTTAATGTTCTCTTCACCTTTTTTCTTGCATATATGCCTATATATACTGCATTGCCCTAAATGGGGATGTTGTCTAAATCCCCAAAAAGCAAAAGATTGAAAGAAAGTGGTTAAATGTCTTAATCAGTTGCTTTTGGCATTGAATGCACTGGCATTTTAACAGGTGTAGCTAATATTTATTGGGTTTTCCAGACTCTTAAGCTATTTAATGCTGATGCCATGCTCATGGAGAGTACGATTCGACAAAACTTCCAATAGCAGAATGCTTGTCAAAAAATGAAATTGTACCACAGTTGATACATTTTATTTTTTGTGGCAAGGCTGCTAAGTCTTTTCAGACTAATATTTCCATGCCCTGAGTTGTATTTTCTGCTTAAATGAGTGTTACGTCAAAGTGTGTGGTCTGTGTGTGTTTTTTGTTGACTTTGGTCCTGCTTGATTTCGCTTTGGTTATTGCTTCGTTTTGCTTTTGCTTCGGCTTTGTTGGTTTGTTGGTTTCTGTTAGTTTCTTGGTAATTTCGTTTTTGTGTTTATCCTTGTTGTGCCTAACGTGTTACATGTTCAACCTTTGTGTTCTTTTGTACCCTGTTCCTCTTGATTACTCTCGTTTTCCCTTATTTGTATTCCTAGTTCACTTGTTTTTGTGTAAACTTTTGTGTATAAGGTTAGTTTAGGTTGTTGGGTACATTCTACACACTTTATTGATTTTGTATTAGTACACTAGGTTAGTACGGGTGAGTGCTATTTGTCTTGTGTGGTTTTGGGTAGTCAGTGGAGGTTAGCTAGGGTGTTGAAGACGCCGAAGACCGTGTGTTTTGGCTTTTCTTTTGTAGTCAGATTAGCTTTTCCTCACTTTCCTAGCCAGCTCCATTTTGTTTATTTTCTTTTCTTTGGCACCACTCTAGTTCCTTACCCCTGTGTGTTATCGTGTCTTACCAGTCACTTATTCAACTTAAAAGTGGGTGCAAAAGTGATGATTTTATCACGCTTCCTAGTCCCTCACCAGAACCCGCCTGCTTCCAAAAGAATTATCCTAAATGTTACACCTCTTTACCCCTAGACACATGGAGTCATAACAATGAGTGTTGGGTTGCATTTAAGAAAATCTGAACCCTTGTCCTAACTACCCAAACCCTTAGCTACGGTTAGTATTATTAGTAAATATAGAGGGTGTTTGATCGCATGGCTGTGTTTTAGGACAGAAGAGAAATTTAGGAAATGATATTTTAATGTTCTCGTCACATTTTTTTCTTGCATACAGATGCAGCCATTCAAAGTGCGGGGGCAAATCATTACATCATAATGCGTCATACTGCGGTACGTGATTGGCTGGCCAAAATGACCGACAGGGGCACTTGTGGTGCATTGGTCGGTCGTGGAAAAATTTAATCATTTAATCTCTTTACTGTGCATGTTTTAATCCGCTTAGTATTGAATATTTATATGGAATTTTACCACTAAAGGGAAATTTTAGTAGCTAAGCATAAAAAGAGGAGGAGCATAACGCATCTGAAGGTCATAAACGATATTAATTTAGGAACATAAACATATTACTGTATGTAGACTGTACTGTATATGGCTGGTCTTGGTAGTTTAAAGAAAAAATACACACCAGTCTTCCATTTCTCCCTAAACATTTTAAGCATCAAAGTTTTATGAAACGGTCCCCAAATATGCGATTGCTGTATAGAATGAATTTTAATTAAAAATTATTTAACATGAAAATTTACGTTCCTCCGTCTGAGAATATAGTCACTCGTTGGTACGCAACGCAGAAACACAGCCACAGGTAACTAGCAAAGAGAGGACATTAGCTAGCCAATTTGATAAAGGAATAAATGATTTTATTTCTTTTGGACATTTATTTGAACATTTCCATCGATTGTACAAGCACTTTAAAACTTTCCAATCCCTAGTTCATCTGCATTTTCTTTTATGCTCCCACTGGCACTGGTCTGTGTCTTCTAGGATATAATGCCAGCTATTTGTGTTAAAATTGGGTTTCCAATAACGCTGCAGCAAACTCTTGTTTTTATGTCCACTATAACGGACAATCTCCCTTGCTTTTAACCGAGCGTTTCATTATTTCCTAAAATGAAAATGCGACAGAATTCTGGGGTGTCCCTATACCAGAGATTACGGTACTGCTTCAGAATGGTGATTGGCTGACACCATCTGACACCCCTCTGATTGGGGGAAAAAAAGACCTGCTGATCTGTTCTACACAGCAGGAAGACAACATATGTTGCTTCTATTCGAAACGTGTATTTTAAAATTTTAATTAAGAAGTAAAAGTCTTACAGTGTACACAGATTTCTAAACTGATCAGGAGTAAGAAAAATCACCCGTGTTTCGGGCATAAAAAGTGGTTGTTAACAGGTTTCGATAGTTTTTATTTTGCCTGGCAATCTGCCTGAATGCCGAACTACAGTATATGAGAAGAGAGACAATTGAACTAGTGTTGATGATGAGAGAGAGAGAGAGTCCCTGTTACCCCCATTTTGATTTAAATCGCAAATGCATGTTTAATTAAATATATTTTTTGATTCACAATCAGACAAATGCAACATAAATTATCTTTGTCTTCTAAGTCTTAAGTCTGTCTTCTTTCTTAAACTTTCAGCATAGCTTTCTCCCCATTTAGATTTATTTTGGGATCAAACGTGGAAAGATAACACTTTTCTAAAATGTATTTAAAAAATAAAAACGATTACAATCTTATCTATACTAAAAAGCTGAATTTATTTAATACCACTCGATACTTATATTAATGGAGTTTAGTTGATACTGTTTAAACTTTAAATTATTTTAAATTGTATTACAGCATTGTACACATGCTTAAAAGAGAAGAGAGAACGCAAGCCTTCTTCAGGTGTGAGGGTCTTCTGCTCAGAATGAAACGCTAAAATGTAATGTAGGCTCTGAATGGGTTCAATTATGATTTGGGGTTCAATTATGATTTGGGCTTGATTGAGATCACTGCCTTTCATCTAAAATCCTGCTTGAATCCTTCTAAACTAAAAATTAGACACAAGAAGAGAAGAGGCTCTGGTGAGATTTCTTTTTTTCTTGGAAAAACATCTTACCCGCTGCAATCCGAGCACAGAAGGATTAAAAGAAGCCAGACAGGCAGGGGGGAGAGTGAGTTCTAAATAAAGAGGTATCCAGGTAACAGTGAAACGGGCGGACAGTCTGGGGAGATCGCTCGTTTTCCATGTAAATAGTTCCCTGGTTCTGCACCCCTTGGTGTTTCTCTCATTCTCTCTCGGGTCACCTGAACATTAGCTCAAACGATTTCAGTACTTTGTGTATATTCTAATGGCAGTGGGGGCAGGGTGTGTGGGAACAGGTTTGGTTGAAATTGCATTGGAGATCTATGTTCTTCACACCTGAAACACTTTCTCTGAAAGCATTTTCTTCCCAGTTTAGCCGATCTTGTTACAGTTTACTATTATTAACCCTATTAATTTTAAGTGCTTAATGCCATTTTTTGACCACGCACGAATATTCTTATGTCCATATCTTTGCAAGGGAATCGGTGTGAATTGTAATACTAATTAAATGACCGCGGGCACTTTCCACCCCCCTCCGACAGCAGGAACATTCCTATTCTTAGTTCAGCAGCTTATTACAATATAGGGTGTTCAAACCGTTTTTTGTACACGGTGACATAGCGTTGCGTTGTGAATCTGTTTTTCCGTGTTTACAAAGAAAGTGGAATACAGTGATACTATCTGCTATATAGATACATATTTTTAGATATTTAGACCCTTAAATTAATATCATTATTAATAATAATGATAATCGGCTAGTGAAAGCTCTGTTGCCCTTCACATGAATGCCTTAAACAGAAACCCAGGATTTTACACTATATTCCCCATTATAAAACAGATAATTCCGGTCCTGAAGTCCGATTGCCTGACATACATTCGAAGGCCGGGGTAAAGTTAGCTTGAAGTTCGAAAACCGTTTTTGGCACGCTTGTAGCGCTTTTGTGAAGTCTTAGAGTTACAAAAACACTTGCTTTGTGTATAAAATAGCATTCACAATGTTTCTCAGCCTTCACTTTGTCATTTTTATGACACTTTTTAGACCACTCTCGAATATTCTTTTGTCCATATCTTCGCAATGGAAGCACAGAACGCCTTCAAACCAAATGCATTTTAAAGACCATGACTTGTGGAAATTTCCACAGCCTCTACATCAAACTGTCAGTGAGCTAATTATCTTTTTTCATCGATGCGTAATTACGCACTAACTGGAACCCGGGGGACCGCTGTAGACAAGTTCACAACGCGAGAAATACTGTTCAATACGGCTTCGTGCGAAAAACCCGTATATGAACATAGGAAGCAGAATAGTGCAGTCTCCAATTACTCAGACTGTAAGCACGAGAATAAAGCTTTGTTTGATTTCTGAAACCCTTTTTTTACGTCCAGTTTTCATTCAGGTAAGGGTCAACTATATTCACACTACTACTGACAGCAGGAAGATTAAAATACTTTACTCAGCAGCTTATTAAAAACAGCTCCCATGATGTTCAAACCGACTTTTTACACAGAACACTGACACAGCTTTGCGTTCTGAATCTTTTTCTCGTGCTTTTATTTAATGTGGCACAATGCACTGGGATAGGGGTATTCTGTTCACAAACCAATAGCATTTAAACCACAGCACCCACAATGCTGCAAGTAAGTGTTTTGCACACTAAGCAGGTCCTCTGACTTTTCCCAGCTTTGTTTTGGGTTGTGGAACCTATCTTTATTTTATGATTTTTTGAAAATAACACTACAGGTAATACACTGGGATAGGTGGGTCTTCTTCGTGAATCATTTGGGGCTTCTCTTTTCAGCATGGAATAAACCTATTACTTGTTCCTTGGAGATTACCATCTGCTGATAAGATATGATCACTATATTGACCATATACAATTTCTTGCATTAGGAATTCATATTTTGCATACACCGATCCACTTCGGACTCCAGGGGATTCTAGTTTTGGTAAGCTAAGGGACAATGAGCTTCACAATACCAGGGGGACAGTGGGTGGTCAAGTCTCCCCTAAACAATGTCTCTTGTCAGATTGTTGTAAGTGCACTTAATAATGTTGTTGAACTCTCTTCAGCCCAAATACAGAGGAGCCCAGACCCAGAATGTTACACATACTGATGGAGAGTGATCTCATTATGTGTGTTTGGATTTTAACAACTATTATTATTGTTTCCTAGAACCAAAACAAATCTGTTAGACATTTTCATCTTCAGCCAAAAAATACAAACCTGTGTACGTAGTATGGTTCAGGTTCTTGTCCCATCCTGCTCTTGGTCCAGGTTGGAGGGTTGCACCGATTCTGAGTCTTGTTAGTTGGTATGGACGGGTTTGGCGGTGTTGATACCAGAGTGGTCCAGGAGGGGGGTGCAGGTGTCTCGGGGGCATTCTTGTTTTTCTATGAGTTCAGGTTGATTCTGTTGGTTCTGAGTGTCTTGGTTACATCTGTTTGTGTGTATAGATGAAAAAGATATTGAAGAAACCCCCCCCCCATCTCGGTGGAAGTTGCCATGTTAAAAAAATCCTAAAAAGAGAGTTAGTTTCACACAAGAAAGCATAACTGTGAAAGGTCAGGAGGCCTGCCTAGTGAGCACAACACTTGATTACAGTCAAAAAATCATAAATAAAGAAATGTTCCACAACTCAAAGCAAGGTTGTATAAGGTTAGGGGAGCTTTCTGGTGTGTAAAACACCTGGTTGCAGCACTGTGGCTGTTGTGCTTGAAGAGCTATTGACTCGTGAACAGCACTCCCCTATCCCCATGTACCGCCTGTTTAATGGTGCCATATTGGAAAAAAATCATAAAAAAAAGAAAGGGGCCACAGCCACAGCAAGGTTGTCTAAGGTTAGGGGGGCTGTCTGGTGTGTTAAACACTTGGTTTCAGCAGTGTGGCTGTTGTACTTGAAATGCTATTGAGCCATGAAGACGACCCACCTATCCCAGTGTATTACCTGTAGTGTTATCTTCAAAAAATCATAAAAAAAATAAAGAAAGGTTCCACAACCCAAAACAAAGCTGGGAAAAGTCAGAGGACCTGCTTAGTGTGCAAAACACTTACTTGCAGCAGTGTGGGTGCTGTGGTTTAAATGCTATTGGTTTGTGAACAGAATACCCCTATCCCAGTGCATCGTGCCACATTAAATAAAAGCATGAGAAAAAGAGATTCAGAATGCAAAGCTGTGTCAGTGTTCTGTGTAAAAAATCGGTTTGAACATCATGGGAGCTGTTTTTAATAAGCTGCTGAGTAAAGAATATTTTAATCTTCCTGCTGTCAGTAGTAGTGTGAATATAGTTGACCCTTACCTGAATGAAAACTGGACGTAAAGGAAGGGTTTCAGAAATCAAACAAAGCTTTATTCCCGTGCTTACAGTCTGAGTAATTGGAGACTGTGCTATTCCGCTGCCTATGGTCATATACAGGTTTTTCGCACGAAGCCGTATTGAACAGTATTTCTCGCGTTGTGAACTTGTGTATACAGCGGTCCCCCAGGTTCCAGTTAGTGCGTAATTACGCATCGATGAAAAACAGGAGGTTTAAAAAAAGATAATTAGCTCACTGATAGTTTGATGTAGAGGCTGTGGAAATATCCACAAGTCATGATCTTTAAAATGCATTTGGTTTGAAGGCGTTCTGTGCTTCCATTGCGAAGATATGGACAAAAGAATATTCGTGCTTGGTCAAAAAATGTCATAAAAACGACAAAGTAAAGGCTGAGAAAGCATTCACAATGTATTTTATACACAAAGCAAGTATTCTCGCAACTCTAAGAGATTTCGTGTAAATGCTACAGGCGTGCCAAAATCGTTTTTGAACTTCAAGCTAACGTTACCCCGGTCATTCGAAGAAGTCCTATATTTTCTAATATAGTACATCCAGGAATTTTGACTTGACTGTGTGATGAAGAAATTTTAAACACTACTTCTTAGCGTAGATAAAAAAGCTTGGATTCCCATGTACAGTATCTTATACACATCCTTTTCTGTTGTCTTTGTTGATCTCTTGAGGATCCTTGTGATATTTTGAGCTCTTGTTGAATGATAAGTGTCGCAGTTTAAATAATTTACGTTAGAAATTATGAAACGCTCTGTTAAAAGCAAGGGAGTTTTTATGTCCGTTATAGTAAAAGAAAATGCCTGACAAAGTAGGGCTTCGACAGTTTCCAAGTGCTTGTACAAATGTGCTAAAGAAATGAACAAAAAAGTCATTTATTCCTTTATCATATTGGCTAGCTAATGTCCTGTCCTCGTTAGTTAGATCAACGAAATGCGGTGTTTGTCAATGAAAAAAATAAGTATTTTCGTTTAAAATGACGGTTAGAAAGAATGTGGACAAGCATAATACTTTGAGTTCACAGCTTGTCCAAAGTCATTCATTATTAATACTATTAGTAATATCTTCGGTAAAGGCTTTGATGCATAAAATATTTCTGCATAATTAAAATATTTATGATAAAGGTAGGTTGTGTACTTTTGCCCAACTGAGCAATCTTGCTTTCATAAAATATCCCAACTTTTTAATGAATAATGATTAACATGCTGTAATACACAGTTTAAATTTAAAAGCGCAAATGCTGTACATGACAGGTTAAGCTTTATTGGCTCCTCCTGGCGGTTTTACAAGGTGATTCCGGATACTTTCCGGTATGACATGAAATGACGCATTACACCGCGTGATACTGCGTTTGGATGCCACATGCCCACCGCGGTGTACCGCGAAATACCTCATGCATTTTGAATGGCTGCATCTGTAGGAATATAGTTCTTTCAATGTTTTCTAAACATTTTTTTCTGACCTATATGGCTGTATACAGTGCTTTGCCCCACAAAGGAATGCTGTCTGAATTGCCCGACAAGCAACAGTTCGAAAGAACCTGATTTAACTTTCAAACTCTTGCCATGGGCTCTACAATCACAGGCAGATTAACAAATAAAGCCAAACTGCATTAGATCTTTTGCACTTTTAGGCGATTTAAGCCTCAACGTACATTCATTTAGCACCCCATTCAACTCAAACTTTCCAATGAAAGAATACCTTTCAGAAATTAATTTGACCATTCCTGACACACTCTTTTGGTTTTGGCAGTGCTGTATTGTCTTTTCAGACTAATATCTTGATTCAGAGAAGCAAATCTTCCAGTCAAATGAGTGGAATATTGAGAAAATTGACTTTGAGAAATATGTGAACCGTAACCCTAAATAGCAAAACCCGAAGCTAGGGTTAGGGTTTTATTCCCATACAATGTAGACAGTTTTTGATGGCATGGCTGTGTTTTAGGGCTGAAAGGATACTTGGGAATATAGTTCTTTCAATGTTTTCTAAACATTTTTTTCTGACCTATATGGCTGTATACAGTGCTTTGCCCCACAAAGGAATGCTGTCTGAATTGCCCGACAAGCAACAGTTCGAAAGAACCTGATTTGACTTTCAAACTCTTGCCATGGGCTTTATAATCACAGGCAGATTAACAAATAAAGCCAAACTGCATTAGATCTTTTGCACTTTTAGGCGATTTCAGCCTCAACGTACATTCATTTAGCACCCCATTCAACTCAAACTTTCCAATGAAAGAATACCTTTCAAAAATTAATTTGACCATTCCTGACACACTCTTTTGGTTTTGGCAGTGTTGTATTGTCTTTTCAGACTGATATCTTGATTCAGAGAAGCCAATCTTCCAGTCAAATGAGTGGAATATTGAGAAAATTGACTTCTAGAAATATGTGAACCGTAACCCTAACTAGCAAAACCCGAAGGTAGGGTTAGGGTTTTATTCCCATACAATGTAGACAGTTTTTGATGGCATGGCTGTGTTTTAGGGCTGAAAGGATACTTGGGAATATAGTTCTTTCAATGTTTTCTAAACATTTTTTTCTGACCTATATGGCTGTATATAGTGCTTTGCCCCACAAAGGAATGCTGTCTGAATTGCCCGACAAGCAACAGTTCGAAAGAACCTGATTTAACTTTCAAACTCTTGCCATGGGCTCTACAATCACAGGCAGATTAACAAATAAAGCCAAACTGCATTAGATCTTTTGCACTTTTAGGCGATTTAAGCCTCAACGTACATTCATTTAGCACCCCATTCAACTCAAACTTTCCAATGAAAGAATACCTTTCAGAAATTAATTTGACCATTCCTGACACACTCTTTTGGTTTTGGCAGTGCTGTATTGTCTTTTCAGACTAATATCTTGATTCAGAGAAGCAAATCTTCCAGTCAAATGAGTGGAATATTGAGAAAATTGACTTTGAGAAATATGTGAACCGTAACCCTAACTAGCAAAACCCGAAGCTAGGGTTAGGGTTTTATTCCCATACAATGTAGACAGTTTTTGATGGCATGGCTGTGTTTTAGGGCTGAAAGGATACTTGGGAATATAGTTCTTTCAATGTTTTCTAAACATTTTTTTCTGACCTATATGGCTGTATACAGTGCTTTGGCCCACAAAGGAATGCTGTCTGAATTGCCCGACAAGCAACAGTTCGAAAGAACCTGATTTGAGTTTCAAACTCTTGCCATGGGCTTTATAATCACAGGCAGATTAACAAATAAAGCCAAACTGCATTAGATCTTTTGCACTTTTAGGCAATTTAAGCCTTAACGTACATTCATTTAGCACCCCATTCAACTCAAACTTTCCAATGAAAGAATACCTTTCAAAAATGAATTTGACCATTCCTGACACACTCTTTTGGTTTTGGCAGTGTTGTATTGTCTTTTCAGACTGATATCTTGATTCAGAGAAGCAAATCTTCCAGTCAAATGAGTGGAATATTGAGAAAATTGACTTTGAGAAATATGTGAACCGTAACCCTAACTAGCAAAACCCGAAGCTAGGGTTAGGGTTTTATTCCCATACAATGTAGACAGTTTTTGATAGCATGGCTGTGTTTTAGGGCTGAAAGGATACTTGGCAATATAGTTCTTTCAATGTTTTCTAAACATTTTTTTCTGACCTATATGGCTGTATACAGTGCTTTGCCCCACAAAGGAATGCTGTCTGAATTGCCCGACAAGCAACAGTTCGAAAGAACCTGATTTAACTTTCAAACTCTTGCCATGGGCTTTATAATCACAGGCAGATTAACAAATAAAGCCAAACTGCATTAGTTCTTTTGCACTTTTAGGCGATTTAAGCCTTAACGTACATTAATTTAGCACCCCATTCAACTCAAACTTTCCAATGAAAGAATACCTTTCAGAAATTAATTTGACCATTCCTGACACACTCTTTTGGTTTTGGCAGTGCTGTATTGTCTTTTCAGACTAATATCTTGATTCAGAGAAGCAAGTCTTCCAGTCAAATGAGTGGAATATTGAGAAAATTGACTTTGAGAAATATGTGAACCGTAACCCTAACTAGCAAAATCCGAAGCTAGGGTTAGGGTTTTATTCCCATACAATGTAGACAGTTTTTGATGGCATGGCTGTGTTTTAGGGCTGAAAGGATACTTGGGAATATAGTTCTTTCAATGTTTTCTAAACATTTTTTTCTGACCTATATGGCTGTATACAGTGCTTTGCCCCACAAAGGAATGCTGTCTGAATTGCCCGACAAGCAACAGTTCGAAAGAACCTGATTTGAGTTTCAAACTCTTGCCATGGGCTTTATAATCACAGGCAGATTAACAAATAAAGCCAAACTGCATTAGTTCTTTTGCACTTTTAGGCGATTTAAGCCTTAACGTACATTCATTTAGCACCCCATTCAACTCAAACTTTCCAATGAAAGAATACCTTTCAAAAATGAATTTGACCATTCCTGACACACTCTTTTGGTTTTGGCAGTGCTGTATTGTCTTTTCAGACTGATATCTTGATTCAGAGAAGCAAATCTTCCAGTCAAATGAGTGGAATATTGAGAAAATTGACTTTGAGAAATATGTGAACCGTAACCCTAACTAGCAAAACCCGAAGCTAGGGTTAGGGCTTTATTCCCATACAATGCAGACAGTTTTTGATGGCATGGCTGTGTTTTAGGGCTGAAAGGATACTTGGGAATATAGTTCTTTCAATGTTTTCTAAACATTTTTTTCTGACCTATATGGCTGTATACAGTGCTTTGGCCCACAAAGGAATGCTGTCTGAATTGCCCGACAAGCAACAGTTCGAAAGAACCTGATTTAACTTTCAAACTCTTGCCATGGGCTCTACAATCACAGGCAGATTAACAAATAAAGCCAAACTGCATTCGATCTTTTGCACTTTTAGGCGATTTAAGCCTCAACGTACATTCATTTAGCACCCCATTCAACTCAAACTTTCCAATGAAAGAATACCTTTCAGAAATTAATTTGACCATTCCTGACACACTCTTTTGGTTTTGGCAGTGCTGTATTGTCTTTTCAGACTGATATCTTGATTCAGAGAAGCCAATCTTCCAGTCAAATGAGTGGAATATTGAGAAAATTGACTTATAGAAATATGTGAACCGTAACCCTAACTAGCAAAACCCGAAGCTAGGGTTAGGGTTTTATTCCCATACAATGTAGACAGTTTTTGATGGCATGGCTGTGTTTTAGGGCTGAAAGGATACTTGGGAATATAGTTCTTTCAATGTTTTCTAAACATTTTTTTCTGACCTATATGGCTGTATACAGTGCTTTGCCCCACAAAGGAATGCTGTCTGAATTGCCCGACAAGCAACAGTTCGAAAGAACCTGATTTAACTTTCAAACTCTTGCCATGGGCTCTACAATCACAGGCAGATTAACAAATAAAGCCAAACTGCATTAGATCTTTTGCACTTTTAGGCGATTTAAGCCTCAACGTACATTCATTTAGCACCCCATTCAACTCAAACTTTCCAATGAAAGAATACATTTCAGAAATTAATTTGACCATTCCTGACACTCTTTTGGTTTTGGCAGTGCTGTATTGTCTTTTCAGACTAATATCTTGATTCAGAGAAGCCAATCTTCCAGTCAAATGAGTGGAATATTGAGAAAATTGACTTCTAGAAATATGTGAACCGTAACCCTAACTAGCAAAACCTGAAGCTAGGGTTAGGGTTTTATTCCCATACAATGTAGACAGTTTTTGATGGCATGGCTGTGTTTTAGGGCTGAAAGGATACTTGGGAATATAGTTCTTTCAATGTTTTCTAAACATTTTTTTCTGACCTATATGGCTGTATACAGTGCTTTGCCCCACAAAGGAATGCTGTCTGAATTGCCCGACAAGCAACAGTTCGAAAGAACCTGATTTGACTTTCAAACTCTTGCCATGGGCTTTATAATCACAGGCAGATTAACAAATACAGCCAAACTGCATTAGTTCTTTTGCACTTTTAGGCAATTTAAGCCTTAACGTACATTCATTTAGCACCCCATTCAACTCAAACTTTTCAATGAAAGAATACCTTTCAAAAATGAATTTGACCATTCCTGACACACTCTTTTGGTTTTGGCAGTGCTGTATTGTCTTTTCAGACTGATATCTTGATTCAGAGAAGCCAATCTTCCAGTCAAATGAGTGGAATATTGAGAAAAGTGTCTTTGAGAAATATGTGAACCGTAACCCTAACTAGCAAAACCCGAAGCTAGGGTTAGGGTTTTATTCCCATACAATGTAGACAGTTTTTGATGGCATGGCTGTCTTTTAGGGCTGAAAGGATACTTGGGAATATAGTTCTTTCAATGTTTTCTAAACATTTTTTCTGACCTATATGGCTGTATACAGTGCTTTGCCCCACAAAGGAATGCTGTCTGTATTGCCCGACAAGCAACAGTTCGAAAGAACCTGATTTAACTTTCAAACTCTTGCCATGGGCTTTACAATCACAGGCAGATTAACAAATAAAGCCAAACAGCATTAGTTCTTTTGCACTTTTAGGTGATTTAAGCCTTAACGTACATTCATTTAGCACCCCATTCAACTCAAACTTACCAATGAAAGAATACCTTTCAAAAATTAATTTGACCATTCCTGACACACTCTTTTGGTTTTGGCAGTGCTGTATTGTCTTTTCAGACTAATATCTTGATTCAGAGAAGCCAATCTTCCAGTCAAATGAGTGGAATATTGAGAAAATTGACTTGTAGAAAAATGTGAACCGTAACCCTAACTAGCAAAAGCCGAAGCTAGGGTTAGGGTTTTATTCCCATACAATGTAGACAGTGTTTGATGGCATGGCTGTGTTTTAGCGCTGAAAGGATACTTGGGAACATAGTTCTTTCAATGTTTTCTAAACATTTTTTTCTGACCTATATGGCTGTATACAGTGCTTTGCCCCAAAAAGGAATGCTGTCTGAATTGCCCGACAAGCAACAGTTCGAAAGAACCTGATTTAACTTTCAAACTCTTGCCATGGGCTCTACAATCACAGGCAGATTAACAAATAAAGCCAAACTGCATTAGATCTTTTGCAGTTTTAGGCGATTTAAGCCTCAACGTACATTCATTTAGCACCCCATTCAACTCAAACTTTCCAATGAAAGAATACCTTTCAGAAATTAATTTGACCATTCCTGACACACTCTTTTGGTTTTGGCAGTGCTGTATTGTCTTTTCAGACTAATATCTTGATTCAGAGAAGCCAATCTTCCAGTCAAATGAGTGGAATATTGAGAAAATTGACTTCTAGAAAAATGTGAACCGTAACCCTAACTAGCAAAACCCGAAGCTAGGGTTAGGGTTTTATTCCCATACAATGTAGACAGTTTTTGTTGGCATTGCTGTGTTTTAGGGCTGAAAGGATACTTGGGAATATAGTTCTTTCAGTGTTTTCTAAACATTTTTTTCTGACCTATATGGCTGTATACAGTGCTTTGCCCCACAAAGGAATGCTGTCTGAATTGCCCGACAAGCAACAGTTCGAAATAACCTGATTTGACTTTCAAACTCTTGCCATGGGCTTTATAATCACAGGCAGATTAACAAATAAAGCCAAACTGCATTAGTTCTTTTGCACTTTTAGGCGATTTAAGCCTTAACGTACATTCATTTAGCACCCCATTCAACTCAAACTTTCCAATGAAAGAATACCTTTCAAAAATTAATTTGACCATTCCTGACACACTCTTTTGGTTTTGGCAGTGTTGTATTGTCTTTTCAGACTGATATCTTGATTCAGAGAAGCCAATCTTCCAGTCAAATGAGTGGAATATTGAGAAAAGTGTCTTTGAGAAATATGTGAACCGTAACCCTAACTAGCAAAACCCGAAGCTAGGGTTAGGGTTTTATTCCCATACAATGTAGACAGTTTTTGATGGCATGGCTGTGTTTTAGGGCTGAAAGGATACTTGGGAATATAGTTCTTTCAATGTTTTCTAAACATTTTTTTCTGACCTATATGGCTGTATACACTGCTTTGGCCCACAAAGGAATGCTGTCTGAATTGCCCGACAAGCAACAGTTCGAAATAACCTGATTTGACTTTCAAACTCTTGCCATGGGCTTTATAATCACAGGCAGATTAACAAATAAAGCCAAACTGCATTAGTTCTTTTGCACTTTTAGGCGATTTAAGCCTTAACGTACATTCATTTAGCACCCCATTCAACTCAAACTTTCCAATGAAAGAATACCTTTCAAAAATTAATTTGACCATTCCTGACACACTCTTTTGGTTTTGGCAGTGTTGTATTGTCTTTTCAGACTGATATCTTGATTCAGAGAAGCCAATCTTCCAGTCAAATGAGTGGAATATTGAGAAAAGTGTCTTGGAGAAATGTGTGAACCGTAACCCTAACTAGCAAAACCCGAAGCTAGGGTTAGGGTTTTATTCCCATACAATGTAGACAGTTTTTGATGGTATGGCTGTGTTTTAGGGTTGAAAGGATATTCGGGAATATAGTTCTTTCAATGTTTTCTAAACATTTTTTTCTGACCTATATAGCTGTATACAGTGCTTTGCCCCAAAAAGGAATGCTGTCTGAATTGCCCGACAAGCAACAGTTCGAAAGAACCTGATTTAACTTTCAAACTCTTGCCATGGGCTCTACAATCACAGGCAGATTAACAAATAAAGCCAAACTGCATTAGATCTTTTGCACTTTTAGGCGATTTAAGCCTCAACGTACATTCATTTAGCACCCCATTCAACTCAAACTTTCCAATGAAAGAATACCTTTCAAACATTAATTTGACCATTCCTGACACACTCTTTTGGTTGTGGCAGTGCTGTATTGTCTTTTCAGACTAATATCTTGATTCAGAGAAGCCAATCTTCCAGTCAAATGAGTGGAATATTGAGAAAATTGACTTCTAGAAGAATGTGAACCGTAACCCTAACTAGCAAAACCCGAAGCTAGGGTTAGGGTTTTATTCCCATACAATGTAGACAGTGTTTGATGGCATGGCTGTGTTTTAGGGCTGAAAGGATACTTGGGAATATAGTTCTTTCAATGTTTTCTAAACATTTTTTTCTGACCTATATGGCTGTATACAGTGCTTTGCCCCACAAAGGAATGCTGTCTGAATTGCCCGACAAGCAACAGTTCGAAAGAACCTGATTTAACTTTCAAACTCTTGCCATGGGCTTTATAATCACAGGCAGATTAACAAATAAAGCCAAACTGCATTAGTTCTTTTGCACTTTTAGGCGATTTAAGCCTTAACGTACATTAATTTAGCACCCCATTCAACTCAAACTTTCCAATGAAAGAATACCTTTCAGAAATTAATTTGACCATTCCTGACACACTCTTTTGGTTTTGGCAGTGCTGTATTGTCTTTTCAGACTAATATCTTGATTCAGAGAAGCAAGTCTTCCAGTCAAATGAGTGGAATATTGAGAAAATTGACTTTGAGAAATATGTGAACCGTAACCCTAACTAGCAAAATCCGAAGCTAGGGTTAGGGTTTTATTCCCATACAATGTAGACAGTTTTTGATGGCATGGCTGTGTTTTAGGGCTGAAAGGATACTTGGGAATATAGTTCTTTCAATGTTTTCTAAACATTTTTTTCTGACCTATATGGCTGTATACAGTGCTTTGCCCCACAAAGGAATGCTGTCTGAATTGCCCGACAAGCAACAGTTCGAAAGAACCTGATTTGAGTTTCAAACTCTTGCCATGGGCTTTATAATCACAGGCAGATTAACAAATAAAGCCAAACTGCATTAGTTCTTTTGCACTTTTAGGCGATTTAAGCCTCAACGTACATTCATTTAGCACCCCATTCAACTCAAACTTTCCAATGAAAGAATACCTTTCAGAAATTAATTTGACCATTCCTGACACACTCTTTTGGTTTTGGCAGTGCTGTATTGTCTTTTCAGACTGATATCTTGATTCAGAGAAGCCAATCTTCCAGTCAAATGAGTGGAATATTGAGAAAATTGACTTATAGAAATATGTGAACCGTAACCCTAACTAGCAAAACCCGAAGCTAGGGTTAGGGTTTTATTCCCATACAATGTAGACAGTTTTTGATGGCATGGCTGTGTTTTAGGGCTGAAAGGATACTTGGGAATATAGTTCTTTCAATGTTTTCTAAACATTTTTTTCTGACCTATATGGCTGTATACAGTGCTTTGCCCCACAAAGGAATGCTGTCTGAATTGCCCGACAAGCAACAGTTCGAAAGAACCTGATTTAACTTTCAAACTCTTGCCATGGGCTCTACAATCACAGGCAGATTAACAAATAAAGCCAAACTGCATTAGATCTTTTGCACTTTTAGGCGATTTAAGCCTCAACGTACATTCATTTAGCACCCCATTCAACTCAAACTTTCCAATGAAAGAATACATTTCAGAAATTAATTTGACCATTTCTGACACTCTTTTGGTTTTGGCAGTGCTGTATTGTCTTTTCAGACTAATATCTTGATTCAGAGAAGCCAATCTTCCAGTCAAATGAGTGGAATATTGAGAAAATTGACTTCTAGAAATATGTGAACCGTAACCCTAACTAGCAAAACCTGAAGCTAGGGTTAGGGTTTTATTCCCATACAATGTAGACAGTTTTTGATGGCATGGCTGTGTTTTAGGGCTGAAAGGATACTTGGGAATATAGTTCTTTCAATGTTTTCTAAACATTTTTTTCTGACCTATATGGCTGTATACAGTGCTTTGCCCCACAAAGGAATGCTGTCTGAATTGCCCGACAAGCAACAGTTCGAAAGAACCTGATTTAACTTTCAAACTCTTGCCATGGGCTCTACAATCACAGGCAGATTAACAAATAAAGCCAAACTGCATTAGATCTTTTGCACTTTTAGGCGATTTAAGCCTCAACGTACATTCATTTAGCACCCCATTCAACTCAAACTTTCCAATGAAAGAATACATTTCAGAAATTAATTTGACCATTCCTGACACTCTTTTGGTTTTGGCAGTGCTGTATTGTCTTTTCAGACTAATATCTTGATTCAGAGAAGCCAATCTTCCAGTCAAATGAGTGGAATATTGAGAAAATTGACTTCTAGAAATATGTGAACCGTAACCCTAACTAGCAAAACCTGAAGCTAGGGTTAGGGTTTTATTCCCATACAATGTAGACAGTTTTTGATGGCATGGCTGTGTTTTAGGGCTGAAAGGATACTTGGGAATATAGTTCTTTCAATGTTTTCTAAACATTTTTTTCTGACCTATATGGCTGTATACAGTGCTTTGCCCCACAAAGGAATGCTGTCTGAATTGCCCGACAAGCAACAGTTCGAAAGAACCTGATTTGACTTTCAAACTCTTGCCATGGGCTTTATAATCACAGGCAGATTAACAAATACAGCCAAACTGCATTAGTTCTTTTGCACTTTTAGGCAATTTAAGCCTTAACGTACATTCATTTAGCACCCCATTCAACTCAAACTTTTCAATGAAAGAATACCTTTCAAAAATGAATTTGACCATTCCTGACACACTCTTTTGGTTTTGGCAGTGCTGTATTGTCTTTTCAGACTGATATCTTGATTCAGAGAAGCCAATCTTCCAGTCAAATGAGTGGAATATTGAGAAAAGTGTCTTTGAGAAATATGTGAACCGTAACCCTAACTAGCAAAACCCGAAGCTAGGGTTAGGGTTTTATTCCCATACAATGTAGACAGTTTTTGATGGCATGGCTGTCTTTTAGGGCTGAAAGGATACTTGGGAATATAGTTCTTTCAATGTTTTCTAAACATTTTTTCTGACCTATATGGCTGTATACAGTGCTTTGCCCCACAAAGGAATGCTGTCTGTATTGCCCGACAAGCAACAGTTCGAAAGAACCTGATTTAACTTTCAAACTCTTGCCATGGGCTTTACAATCACAGGCAGATTAACAAATAAAGCCAAACAGCATTAGTTCTTTTGCACTTTTAGGTGATTTAAGCCTTAACGTACATTCATTTAGCACCCCATTCAACTCAAACTTACCAATGAAAGAATACCTTTCAAAAATTAATTTGACCATTCCTGACACACTCTTTTGGTTTTGGCAGTGCTGTATTGTCTTTTCAGACTAATATCTTGATTCAGAGAAGCCAATCTTCCAGTCAAATGAGTGGAATATTGAGAAAATTGACTTGTAGAAAAATGTGAACCGTAACCCTAACTAGCAAAAGCCGAAGCTAGGGTTAGGGTTTTATTCCCATACAATGTAGACAGTGTTTGATGGCATGGCTGTGTTTTAGCGCTGAAAGGATACTTGGGAACATAGTTCTTTCAATGTTTTCTAAACATTTTTTTCTGACCTATATGGCTGTATACAGTGCTTTGCCCCAAAAAGGAATGCTGTCTGAATTGCCCGACAAGCAACAGTTCGAAAGAACCTGATTTAACTTTCAAACTCTTGCCATGGGCTCTACAATCACAGGCAGATTAACAAATAAAGCCAAACTGCATTAGATCTTTTGCAGTTTTAGGCGATTTAAGCCTCAACGTACATTCATTTAGCACCCCATTCAACTCAAACTTTCCAATGAAAGAATACCTTTCAGAAATTAATTTGACCATTCCTGACACACTCTTTTGGTTTTGGCAGTGCTGTATTGTCTTTTCAGACTAATATCTTGATTCAGAGAAGCCAATCTTCCAGTCAAATGAGTGGAATATTGAGAAAATTGACTTCTAGAAAAATGTGAACCGTAACCCTAACTAGCAAAACCCGAAGCTAGGGTTAGGGTTTTATTCCCATACAATGTAGACAGTTTTTGTTGGCATTGCTGTGTTTTAGGGCTGAAAGGATACTTGGGAATATAGTTCTTTCAGTGTTTTCTAAACATTTTTTTCTGACCTATATGGCTGTATACAGTGCTTTGCCCCACAAAGGAATGCTGTCTGAATTGCCCGACAAGCAACAGTTCGAAATAACCTGATTTGACTTTCAAACTCTTGCCATGGGCTTTATAATCACAGGCAGATTAACAAATAAAGCCAAACTGCATTAGTTCTTTTGCACTTTTAGGCGATTTAAGCCTTAACGTACATTCATTTAGCACCCCATTCAACTCAAACTTTCCAATGAAAGAATACCTTTCAAAAATTAATTTGACCATTCCTGACACACTCTTTTTGTTTTGGCAGTGTTGTATTGTCTTTTCAGACTGATATCTTGATTCAGAGAAGCCAATCTTCCAGTCAAATGAGTGGAATATTGAGAAAAGTGTCTTTGAGAAATATGTGAACCGTAACCCTAACTAGCAAAACCCGAAGCTAGGGTTAGGGTTTTATTCCCATACAATGTAGACAGTTTTTGATGGCATGGCTGTGTTTTAGGGCTGAAAGGATACTTGGGAATATAGTTCTTTCAATGTTTTCTAAACATTTTTTTCTGACCTATATGGCTGTATACACTGCTTTGGCCCACAAAGGAATGCTGTCTGAATTGCCCGACAAGCAACAGTTCGAAATAACCTGATTTGACTTTCAAACTCTTGCCATGGGCTTTATAATCACAGGCAGATTAACAAATAAAGCCAAACTGCATTAGTTCTTTTGCACTTTTAGGCGATTTAAGCCTTAACGTACATTCATTTAGCACCCCATTCAACTCAAACTTTCCAATGAAAGAATACCTTTCAAAAATTAATTTGACCATTCCTGACACACTCTTTTGGTTTTGGCAGTGTTGTATTGTCTTTTCAGACTGATATCTTGATTCAGAGAAGCCAATCTTCCAGTCAAATGAGTGGAATATTGAGAAAAGTGTCTTGGAGAAATGTGTGAACCGTAACCCTAACTAGCAAAACCCGAAGCTAGGGTTAGGGTTTTATTCCCATACAATGTAGACAGTTTTTGATGGTATGGCTGTGTTTTAGGGTTGAAAGGATATTCGGGAATATAGTTCTTTCAATGTTTTCTAAACATTTTTTTCTGACCTATATAGCTGTATACAGTGCTTTGCCCCAAAAAGGAATGCTGTCTGAATTGCCCGACAAGCAACAGTTCGAAAGAACCTGATTTAACTTTCAAACTCTTGCCATGGGCTCTACAATCACAGGCAGATTAACAAATAAAGCCAAACTGCATTAGATCTTTTGCACTTTTAGGCGATTTAAGCCTCAACGTACATTCATTTAGCACCCCATTCAACTCAAACTTTCCAATGAAAGAATACCTTTCAAACATTAATTTGACCATTCCTGACACACTCTTTTGGTTGTGGCAGTGCTGTATTGTCTTTTCAGACTAATATCTTGATTCAGAGAAGCCAATCTTCCAGTCAAATGAGTGGAATATTGAGAAAATTGACTTCTAGAAGAATGTGAACCGTAACCCTAACTAGCAAAACCCGAAGCTAGGGTTAGGGTTTTATTCCCATACAATGTAGACAGTGTTTGATGGCATGGCTGTGTTTTAGGGCTGAAAGGATACTTGGGAATATAGTTCTTTCAATGTTTTCTAAACATTTTTTTCTGACCTATATGGCTGTATACAGTGCTTTGCCCCACAAAGGAATGCTGTCTGAATTGCCCGACAAGCAACAGTTCGAAAGAACCTGATTTAACTTTCAAACTCTTGCCATGGGCTTTATAATCACAGGCAGATTAACAAATAAAGCCAAACTGCATTAGTTCTTTTGCACTTTTAGGCGATTTAAGCCTTAACGTACATTAATTTAGCACCCCATTCAACTCAAACTTTCCAATGAAAGAATACCTTTCAGAAATTAATTTGACCATTCCTGACACACTCTTTTGGTTTTGGCAGTGCTGTATTGTCTTTTCAGACTAATATCTTGATTCAG
This sequence comes from Atractosteus spatula, assembly GCF_055471065.1. Taxonomy (NCBI): domain Eukaryota; kingdom Metazoa; phylum Chordata; class Actinopteri; order Semionotiformes; family Lepisosteidae; genus Atractosteus; species Atractosteus spatula. Next base: position 30,819,010 of record NC_142708.1, on the reverse strand, counting down.
AGAAGCAAGTCTTCCAGTCAAATGAGTGGAATATTGAGAAAATTGACTTTGAGAAATATGTGAACCGTAACCCTAACTAGCAAAATCCGAAGCTAGGGTTAGGGTTTTATTCCCATACAATGTAGACAGTTTTTGATGGCATGGCTGTGTTTTAGGGCTGAAAGGATACTTGGGAATATAGTTCTTTCAATGTTTTCTAAACATTTTTTTCTGACCTATATGGCTGTATACAGTGCTTTGCCCCACAAAGGAATGCTGTCTGAATTGCCCGACAAGCAACAGTTCGAAAGAACCTGATTTGAGTTTCAAACTCTTGCCATGGGCTTTATAATCACAGGCAGATTAACAAATAAAGCCAAACTGCATTAGTTCTTTTGCACTTTTAGGCGATTTAAGCCTCAACGTACATTCATTTAGCACCCCATTCAACTCAAACTTTCCAATGAAAGAATACCTTTCAGAAATTAATTTGACCATTCCTGACACACTCTTTTGGTTTTGGCAGTGCTGTATTGTCTTTTCAGACTGATATCTTGATTCAGAGAAGCCAATCTTCCAGTCAAATGAGTGGAATATTGAGAAAATTGACTTATAGAAATATGTGAACCGTAACCCTAACTAGCAAAACCCGAAGCTAGGGTTAGGGTTTTATTCCCATACAATGTAGACAGTTTTTGATGGCATGGCTGTGTTTTAGGGCTGAAAGGATACTTGGGAATATAGTTCTTTCAATGTTTTCTAAACATTTTTTTCTGACCTATATGGCTGTATACAGTGCTTTGCCCCACAAAGGAATGCTGTCTGAATTGCCCGACAAGCAACAGTTCGAAAGAACCTGATTTAACTTTCAAACTCTTGCCATGGGCTCTACAATCACAGGCAGATTAACAAATAAAGCCAAACTGCATTAGATCTTTTGCACTTTTAGGCGATTTAAGCCTCAACGTACATTCATTTAGCACCCCATTCAACTCAAACTTTCCAATGAAAGAATACATTTCAGAAATTAATTTGACCATTTCTGACACTCTTTTGGTTTTGGCAGTGCTGTATTGTCTTTTCAGACTAATATCTTGATTCAGAGAAGCCAATCTTCCAGTCAAATGAGTGGAATATTGAGAAAATTGACTTCTAGAAATATGTGAACCGTAACCCTAACTAGCAAAACCTGAAGCTAGGGTTAGGGTTTTATTCCCATACAATGTAGACAGTTTTTGATGGCATGGCTGTGTTTTAGGGCTGAAAGGATACTTGGGAATATAGTTCTTTCAATGTTTTCTAAACATTTTTTTCTGACCTATATGGCTGTATACAGTGCTTTGCCCCACAAAGGAATGCTGTCTGAATTGCCCGACAAGCAACAGTTCGAAAGAACCTGATTTGACTTTCAAACTCTTGCCATGGGCTTTATAATCACAGGCAGATTAACAAATACAGCCAAACTGCATTAGTTCTTTTGCACTTTTAGGCAATTTAAGCCTTAACGTACATTCATTTAGCACCCCATTCAACTCAAACTTTTCAATGAAAGAATACCTTTCAAAAATGAATTTGACCATTCCTGACACACTCTTTTGGTTTTGGCAGTGCTGTATTGTCTTTTCAGACTGATATCTTGATTCAGAGAAGCCAATCTTCCAGTCAAATGAGTGGAATATTGAGAAAAGTGTCTTGGAGAAATATGTGAACCGTAACCCTAACTAGCAAAACCCGAAGCTAGGGTTAGGGTTTTATTCCCATACAATGTAGACAGTTTTTGATGGTATGGCTGTGTTTTAGGGTTGAAAGGATATTCTGGAATATAGTTCTTTCAATGTTTTCTAAACATTTTTTTCTGACCTATATAGCTGTATACAGTGCTTTGCCCCAAAAAGGAATGCTGTCTGAATTGCCCGACAAGCAACAGTTCGAAAGAACCTGATTTAACTTTCAAACTCTTGCCATGGGCTCTACAATCACAGGCAGATTAACAAATAAAGCCAAACTGCATTAGATCTTTTGCACTTTTAGGCGATTTAAGCCTCAACGTACATTCATTTAGCACCCCATTCAACTCAAACTTTCCAATGAAAGAATAGCTTTCAAACATTAATTTGACCATTTCTGACACACTCTTTTGGTTGTGGCAGTGCTGTATTGTCTTTTCAGACTAATATCTTGATTCAGAGAAGCCAATCTTCCAGTCAAATGAGTGGAATATTGAGAAAATTGACTTGTAGAAAAATGTGAACCGTAACCCTAACTAGCAAAAGCCGAAGCTAGGGTTAGGGTTTTATTCCCATACAATGTAGACAGTGTTTGATGGCATGGCTGTGTTTTAGCGCTGAAAGGATACTTGGGAACATAGTTCTTTCAATGTTTTCTAAACATTTTTTTCTGACCTATATGGCTGTATACAGTGCTTTGCCCCAAAAAGGAATGCTGTCTGAATTGCCCGACAAGCAACAGTTCGAAAGAACCTGATTTAACTTTCAAACTCTTGCCATGGGCTCTACAATCACAGGCAGATTAACAAATAAAGCCAAACTGCATTAGATCTTTTGCAGTTTTAGGCGATTTAAGCCTCAACGTACATTCATTTAGCACCCCATTCAACTCAAACTTTCCAATGAAAGAATACCTTTCAGAAATTAATTTGACCATTCCTGACACACTCTTTTGGTTTTGGCAGTGTTGTATTGTCTTTTCAGACTGATATCTTGATTCAGAGAAGCCAATCTTCCAGTCAAATGAGTGGAATATTGAGAAAAGTGTCTTTGAGAAATATGTGAACCGTAACCCTAACTAGCAAAACCCGAAGCTAGGGTTAGGGTTTTATTCCCATACAATGTAGACAGTTTTTGATGGCATGGCTGTGTTTTAGGGCTGAAAGGATACTTGGGAATATAGTTCTTTCAATGTTTTCTAAACATTTTTTTCTGACCTATATGGCTGTATACACTGCTTTGGCCCACAAAGGAATGCTGTCTGAATTGCCCGACAAGCAACAGTTCGAAATAACCTGATTTGACTTTCAAACTCTTGCCATGGGCTTTATAATCACAGGCAGATTAACAAATAAAGCCAAACTGCATTAGTTCTTTTGCACTTTTAGGCGATTTAAGCCTTAACGTACATTCATTTAGCACCCCATTCAACTCAAACTTTCCAATGAAAGAATACCTTTCAAAAATTAATTTGACCATTCCTGACACACTCTTTTGGTTTTGGCAGTGTTGTATTGTCTTTTCAGACTGATATCTTGATTCAGAGAAGCCAATCTTCCAGTCAAATGAGTGGAATATTGAGAACAGTGTCTTGGAGAAATGTGTGAACCGTAACCCTAACTAGCAAAACCCGAAGCTAGGGTTAGGGTTTTATTCCCATACAATGTAGACAGTTTTTGATGGTATGGCTGTGTTTTAGGGTTGAAAGGATATTCGGGAATATAGTTCTTTCAATGTTTTCTAAACATTTTTTTCTGACCTATATAGCTGTATACAGTGCTTTGCCCCAAAAAGGAATGCTGTCTGAATTGCCCGACAAGCAACAGTTCGAAAGAACCTGATTTAACTTTCAAACTCTTGCCATGGGCTCTACAATCACAGGCAGATTAACAAATAAAGCCAAACTGCATTAGATCTTTTGCACTTTTAGGCGATTTAAGCCTCAACGTACATTCATTTAGCACCCCATTCAACTCAAACTTTCCAATGAAAGAATACCTTTCAAACATTAATTTGACCATTCCTGACACACTCTTTTGGTTGTGGCAGTGCTGTATTGTCTTTTCAGACTGATATCTTGATTCAGAGAAGCCAATCTTCCAGTCAAATGAGTGGAATATTGAGAAAATTGACTTCTAGAAGAATGTGAACCGTAACCCTAACTAGCAAAACCCGAAGCTAGGGTTAGGGTTTTATTCCCATACAATGTAGACAGTGTTTGATGGCATGGCTGTGTTTTAGGGCTGAAAGGATACTTGGGAATATAGTTCTTTCAATGTTTTCTAAACATTTTTTTCTGACCTATATGGCTGTATACAGTGCTTTGCCCCACAAAGGAATGCTGTCTGAATTGCCCGACAAGCAACAGTTCGAAAGAACCTGATTTAACTTTCAAACTCTTGCCATGGGCTTTATAATCACAGGCAGATTAACAAATAAAGCCAAACTGCATTAGTTCTTTTGCACTTTTAGGCGATTTAAGCCTCAACGTACATTCATTTAGCACCCCATTCAACTCAAACTTTCCAATGAAAGAATACCTTTCAGAAATTAATTTGACCATTCCTGACACACTCTTTTGGTTTTGGCAGTGCTGTATTGTCTTTTCAGACTGATATCTTGATTCAGAGAAGCCAATCTTCCAGTCAAATGAGTGGAATATTGAGAAAATTGACTTCTAGAAGAATGTGAACCGTAACCCTAACTAGCAAAACCCGAAGCTAGGGTTAGGGTTTTATTCCCATACAATGTAGACAGTGTTTGATGGCATGACTGTGTTTTAGGGCTGAAAGGATACTTGGGAATATAGTTCTTTCAATGTTTTCTAAACATTTTTTTCTGACCTATATGGCTGTATACAGTGCTTTGCCCCACAAAGGAATGCTGTCTGAATTGCCCGACAAGCAACAGTTCGAAAGAACCTGATTTAATTTTCAAACTCTTGCCATGGGCTTTATAATCACAGGCAGATTAACAAATAAAGCCAAACAGCATTAGTTCTTTTGCACTTTTAGGCGATTTAAGGCTTAACGTACATTCATTTAGCACCCCATTCAACTCAAACTTTCCAATGAAAGAATACCTTTCAAAAATTAATTTGACCATTCCTCACACACTCTTTTGGTTTTGGCAGTGCTGTATTGTCTTTTCAGACTAATATCTTGATTCAGAGAAGCCAATCTTCCAGTCAAATGAGTGGAATATTGAGGAAATTGACTTCAAGAAAAATGTGAACCGTAACCCTAACTAGCAAAACCCGAAGCTAGGGTTAGGGTTTTATTCCCATACAATGTAGACAGTTTTTGTTGGCATGGCTGTGTTTTAGGGCTGAAAGGATACTTGGGGAATATAGTTCTTTCAATGTTTTCTAAACATTTTTTTCTGACCTATATGGCTGTATACAGTGCTTTGCCCCACAAAGGAATGCTGTCTGAATTGCCTGACAAGCAACAGTTTGAAAGAACCTGATTTAACTTTCAAACTCTTGCCATGGGCTCTACAATCACAGGCAGATTAACAAATAAAGCCAAACTGCATTAGTTCTTTTGCACTTTTAGGCGATTTAAGCCTTAACGTACATTCATTTAGCACCCCATTCAACTCAAACTTTCCAATGAAAGAATACCTTTCAGAAATTAATTTGACCATTCCTGACACACTCTTTTGGTTTTGGCAGTGCTGTATTGTCTTTTCAGACTAATATGTTGATTCAGAGAAGCCAGTCTTCCAGTCAAATGAGTGGAATATTGAGAAAATTGACTTCTAGAAAAATGTGAACCGTAACCCTAAGTAGCAAAACCCGAAGCTAGGGTTAGGGTTTTATTCCCATACAATGTAGACAGTTTTTGATGGCATGGCTGTGTTTTAGGGCTGAAAGGATACTTGGGAATATAGTTCTTTCAATGTTTTCTAAACATTTTTTTCTGACCTATATGGCTGTATACAGTGCTTTGCCCCACAAAGGAATGCTGTCTGAATTGCCCGACAAGCAACAGTTCGAAAGAACCTGATTTAACTTTCAAACTCTTGCCATGGGCTCTACAATCACAGGCAGATTAACAAATAAAGCCAAACTGCATTAGATCTTTTGCACTTTTAGGCGATTTAAGCCTCAACGTACATTCATTTAGCACCCCATTCAACTCAAACTTTCCAATGAAAGAATACATTTCAGAAATTAATTTGACCATTCCTGACACTCTTTTGGTTTTGGCAGTGCTGTATTGTCTTTTCAGACTAATATCTTGATTCAGAGAAGCCAATCTTCCAGTCAAATGAGTGGAATATTGAGAAGAGTGTCTTTGAGAAATATGTGAACCGTAACCCTAACTAGCAAAACCCGAAGCTAGGGTTAGGGTTTTATTCCCATACAATGTAGACAGTTTTTGATGGCATGGCTGTGTTTTAGGGCTGAAAGGATACTTGGGAATATAGTTCTTTCAATGTTTTCTAAACATTTTTTTCTGACCTATATGGCTGTATACAGTGCTTTGCCCCACAAAGAAATGCTGTCTGAATTGCCCGACAAGCAACAGTTCGAAAGAACCTGATTTAACTTTCAAACTCTTGCCATGGGCTCTACAATCACAGGCAGATTAACAAATAAAGCCAAACTGCATTAGATCTTTTGCACTTTTAGGCGATTTAAGCCTCAACGTACATTCATTTAGCACCCCATTCAACTCAAACTTTCCAATGAAAGAATACCTTTCAAAAATGAATTTGACCATTCCTGACACACTCTTTTGGTTTTGGCAGTGTTGTCTTGTCTTTTCAGACTGATATCTTGATTCAGAGAAGCCAATCTTCCAGTCAAATGAGTGGAATATTGAGAAAATTGACTTCTAGAAAAATGTGAACCGTAACCCTAACTAGCAAAACCTGAAGCTAGGGTTAAGGTTTTATTCCCATACAATGTAGACAGTTTTTGATGGCATGGCTGTCTTTTAGGCCTGAAGTGATACTTGAGAATATAGTTCTTTCAATGTTTTTTAAACATTTTTTTCTGACCTATATGGCTGTATACAGTGCTTTGCCCCACAAAGGAATGCTGTCTGAATTGCCCGACAAGCAACAGTTCGAAAGAACCTGATTTGACTTTCAAACTCTTGCCATGGGCTTTATAATCACAGGCAGATTAACAAATAAAGCCAAACTGCATTAGATCCTTAGCACTTTTAGGCGATTTAAGCCTCAACGTACATTCATTTAGCACCCCATTCAACTCAAACTTTCCAATGAAAGAATACCTTTCAGAAATTAATTTGACCATTCCTGACACTCTTTTGGTTTTGGCAGTGCTGTATTGTCTTTTCAGACTGATATCTTGATTCAGAGAAGCCAATCTTCCAGTCAAATGAGTGGAATATTGAGAAAATTGACTTCTGGAAATATGTGAACTGTAACCCTAACTAGCAAAACCCGAAGCTAGGGTTAGGGTTTTATTCCCATACAATGTAGACAGTTTTTGATGGCATGGCTGTGTTTTAGGGCTGAAAGGATACTTGGGAATATAGTTCTTTCAATGTTTTCTAAACATTTTTTTCAGACCTATATGGCTGTATACAGTGCTTTACCCCACAAAGGAATGTTGTCTGAATTGCCCGACAAGCAACAGTTCGAAAGAACCTGATTTAACTTTCAAACTCTTGCCATGGGCTTTTATAATCACAGGCAGATTAACAAATAAAGCCAAACTGCATTAGTTCTTTTGCACTTTTAGGCGATTTAAGCCTTAACGTACATTCATTTAGCACCCCATTCAACTCAAACTTTCCAATGAAAGAATACCTTTCAAAAATTAATTTGACCATTCCTGACACACTCTTTTGGTTTTGGCAGTGTTGTATTGTCTTTTCAGACTGATATCTTGATTCAGAGAAGCCAATCTTCCAGTCAAATGAGTGGAATATTGAGAAAAGTGTCTTTGAGAAATGTGTGAACCGTAACCCTAACTAGCAAAACCCGAAGCTAGGGTTAGGGTTTTATTCCCATACAATGTAGACAGTTTTTGATGGCATGGCTGTGTTTTAGGGCTGAAAGGATACTTGGGAATATAGTTCTTTCAATGTTTTCTAAACATTTTTTTCTGACCTATATGGCTGTATACAGTGCTTTGCCCCACAAAGAAATGCTGTCTGAATTGCCCGACAAGCAACAGTTCGAAAGAACCTGATTTAACTTTCAAACTCTTGCCATGGGCTCTACAATCACAGGCAGATTAACAAATAAAGCCAAACTGCATTAGATCTTTTGCACTTTTAGGCGATTTAAGCCTCAACGTACATTCATTTAGCACCCCATTCAACTCAAGCTTTCCAATGAAAGAATACCTTTCAGAAATTAATTTGACCATTCCTGACACACTCTTTTGGTTTTGGCAGTGCTGTATTGTCTTTTCAGACTAATATCTTGATTCAGAGAAGCCAATCTTCCAGTCAAATGAGTGGAATATTGAGAAAATTGACTTCTAGAAAAATGTGAACCGTAACCCTAACTAGCAAAACCTGAAGCTAGGGTTAAGGTTTTATTCCCATACAATGTAGACAGTTTTTGATGGCATGGCTGTCTTTTAGGGCTGAAGTGATACTTGGGAATATAGTTCTTTCAATGTTTTTTAAACATTTTTTTCTGACCTATATGGCTGTATACAGTGCTTTGCCCCACAAAGGAATGCTGTCTGAATTGCCCGACAAGCAACAGTTCTAAAGAACCTGATTTGACTTTCAAACTCTTGCCATGGGCTTTATAATCACAGGCAGATTAACAAATAAAGCCAAACTGCATTAGATCCTTTGCACTTTTAGGCGATTTAAGCCTCAACGTACATTCATTTAGCACCCCATTCAACTCAAACTTTCCAATGAAAGAATACCTTTCAGAAATTAATTTGACCATTCCTGACACTCTTTTGGTTTTGGCAGTGCTGTATTGTCTTTTCAGACTAATATCTTGATTCAGAGAAGCCAATCTTCCAGTCAAATGAGTGGAATATTGAGAAAAGTGTCTTTGAGAAATATGTGAACCGTAACCCTAACTAGCAAAACCCGAAGCTAGGGTTAGGGTTTTTTTCCCATACAATGTAGACAGTTTTTGATGGCATGGCTGTGTTTTAGGGCTGAAAGGATACTTGGGAATATAGTTCTTTCAATGTTTTCTAAACATTTTTTTCTAACCTATATGGCTGTATACAGTGCTTTGCCCCACAAAGGAATGCTATCTGAATTACCCGATAAGCAACATTTCGAAAGAACCTGATTTGACTTTCAAACTCTTGCCATGGGCTTTACAATCACAGGCAGATTAACAAATAAAGCCAAACAGCATTAGTTCTTTTGCACTTTTAGGCGATTTAAGCCTTAACGTACATTCATTTAGCACCCCATTCAACTCAAACTTTCCAATGAAAGAATACCTTTCAAAAATGAATTTGACCATTCCTGACACACTCTTTTGGTTTTGGCAGTGTTGTCTTGTCTTTTCAGACTGATATCTTGATTCAGAGAAGCAAATCTTCCAGTCAAATGAGTGGAATATTGAGAAAATTGACTTCTAGAAATATGTGAACCGTAACCCTAACTAGCAAAACCCGAAGCTAGGGTTAGGGTTTTATTCCCATACAATGTAGACAGTTTTTGATGGCATGGCTGTGTTTTAGGGCTGAAAGGATACTTGGGAATATAGTTCTTTCAATGTTTTCTAAACATTTGTTTCTGACCTATATGGCTGTATACAGTGCTTTGCCCCACAAAGGAATGCTGTCTGAATTGCCCGACAAGCAACAGTTCGAAAGAACCTGATTTAACTTTCAAACTCTTGCCATGGGCTTTATAATCACAGGCAGATTAACAAATAAAGCCAAACAGCATTAGTTCTTTTGCACTTTTAGGCGATTTGAGCCTTAACGTGCATTCATTTAGCACCCCATTCAACTCAAACTTTCCAATGAAAGAATACCTTTCAAAAATTAATTTGACCATTCTTGACACACTCTTTTGGTTTTGGCAGTGCTGTATTGTCTTTTCAGACTGATATCTTGATTCAGAGAAGCCAATCTTCCAGTCAAATGAGTGGAATATTGAGAAAAGTGTCTTTGAGAAATATGTGAACCGTAACCCTAACTAGCAAAACCCGAAGCTAGGGTTAGGGTTTTATTCCCATACAATGTAGACAGTTTTTGATGGCATTTCTGTGTTTTAGGGCTGAAAGGATACTTGGGAATATAGTTCTTTCAATGTTTTCTAAACATTTGTTTCTGACCTATATGGCTGTATACAGTGCTTTGCCCCACAAAGGAATGCTGTCTGAATTGCCCGACAAGCAACAGTTCGAAAGAACCTGATTTAACTTTCAAACTCTTGCCATGGGCTTTATAATCACAGGCAGATTAACAAATAAAGCCAAACAGCATTAGTTCTTTTGCACTTTTAGGCGATTTAAGCCTTAACGTACATTCATTTAGCACCCCATTCAACTCAAACTTTCCAATGAAAGAATACCTTTCAAAAATGAATTTGACCATTCCTGACACACTCTTTTGGTGTTGGCAGTGTTGTATTGTCTTTTCAGACTGATATCTTGATTCAGAGAAGCAAATCTTCCAGTCAAATGAGTGGAATATTGAGAAAATTGACTTCTAGAAATATGTGAACCGTAACCCTAACTAGCAAAACACGAAGCTAGGGTTAGGGTTTTATTCCCATACAATGTAGACAGTTTTTGATGGCATGGCTGTGTTTTTGGGCTGAAAGGATACTTGGGAATATAGTTCTTTCAATGTTTTCTAAACATTTGTTTCTGACCTATATGGCTGTATACAGTGCTTTGCCCCACAAAGGAATGCTGTCTGAATTGCCCGACAAGCAACAGTTCGAAAGAACCTGATTTAACTTTTAAACTCTTGCCATGGGCTTTATAGTCACAGGCAGATTAACAAATAAAGCCAAACAACATTAGTTCTTTTGCACTTTTAGGCGGTTTAAGCCTTAACGTACATTCATTTAGCACCCCATTCAACTCAAACTTTCCAATGTAAGAATACCTTTCTAAAATGAAGTTGACCATTCCTGACACACTCTTTTGGTTTTGGCAGTGCTGTATTGTCTTTTCAGACTGATATCTTGATTCAGAGAAGCCAATCTTCCAGTCAAATGAGTGGAATATTGAGAAAAGTGTCTTTGAGAAATATGTGAACCGTAACCCTAACTAGCAAAACCCGAAGCTAGGGTTAGGGTTTTATTCCCATACAATGTAGACAGTTTTTGATGGCATGGCTGTGTTTTAGGGCTGAAAGGATACTTGGGAATATAGTTCTTTCAATGTTTTCTAAACATTTTTTTCTGACCTATATGGCTGTATACAGTGCTTTGCCCCACAAAGGAATGCTGTCTGAATTGCCCGACAAGCAACAGTTCGAAAGAACCTGATTTAACTTTCAAACTCTTGCCATGGGCTTTATAATCACAGGCAGATTAACAAATAAAGCCAAACAACATTAGTTCTTTTGCACTTTTAGGCGGTTTAAGCCTTAACGAACATTCATTTAGCACCCCATTCAACTCAAACTTTCCAATGAAAGAATACCTTTCAACAATTAATTTGACCATTCTTGACACACTCTTTTGGTTTTGGCAGTGCTGTATTGTCTTTTCAGACTGATATCTTGATTCAGAGAAGCCAGTCTTCCAGTCAAATGAGTGGAATATTGAGAAAAGTGTCTTTGAGAAATATGTGAACCGTAACCCTAACTAGCAAAACCCGAAGCTAGGGTTAGGGTTTTATTCCCATACAATGTAGACAGTTTTTGATGGCATGGCTGTGTTTTAGGGCTGAAAGGATACTTGGGACTATAGTTCTTTCAATGTTTTCTAAACATTTTTTTCTGACCTATATGGCTGTATACAGTGCTTTGCCCCACAAAGGAATGCTGTCTGAATTGCCCGACAAGCAACAGTTCGAAAGAACCTGATTTGACTTTCAAACTCTTGCCATGGGCTTTATAATCACAGGCAGATTAACAAATAAAGCCAAACAACATTAGTTCTTTTGCACTTTTAGGTGGTTTAAGCCTTAACGTACATTCATTTAGCACCCCATTCAACTCAAACTTTCCAATGAAAGAATACCTTTCAAAAATTAATTTGACCATTCCTGACACACTCTTTTGGTTTTGGCAGTGTTGTATTGTCTTTTCAGACTGATATCTTGATTCAGAGAGGCAAATCTTCCAGTCAAATGAGTGGAATATTGAGAAAATTGACTTCTAGAAATATGTGAACCGTAACCCTAACTAGCAAAACCCGAAGCTAGGGTTAGGGTTTTATTCCCATACAATGTAGACAGTTTTTGATGGCATGGCTGTGTTTTAGGGCTGAAAGGATACTTGGGAATATAGTTCTTTCAATGTTTTCTAAACATTTTTTTCTAACCTATATGGCTGTATACAGTGCTTTGCCCCACAAAGGAATGCTATCTGAATTACCCGATAAGCAACATTTCGAAAGAACCTGATTTGACTTTCAAACTCTTGCCATGGGCTTTACAATCACAGGCAGATTAACAAATAAAGCCAAACAGCATTAGTTCTTTTGCACTTTTAGGCGATTTAAGCCTTAACGTACATTCATTTAGCACCCCATTCAACTCAAACTTTCCAATGAAAGAATACCTTTCAAAAATGAATTTGACCATTCCTGACACACTCTTTTGGTTTTGGCAGTGTTGTCTTGTCTTTTCAGACTGATATCTTGATTCAGAGAAGCAAATCTTCCAGTCAAATGAGTGGAATATTGAGAAAATTGACTTCTAGAAATATGTGAACCGTAACCCTAACTAGCAAAACCCGAAGCTAGGGTTAGGGTTTTATTCCCATACAATGTAGACAGTTTTTGATGGCATGGCTGTGTTTTAGGGCTGAAAGGATACTTGGGAATATAGTTCTTTCAATGTTTTCTAAACATTTGTTTCTGACCTATATGGCTGTATACAGTGCTTTGCCCCACAAAGGAATGCTGTCTGAATTGCCCGACAAGCAACAGTTCGAAAGAACCTGATTTAACTTTCAAACTCTTGCCATGGGCTTTATAATCACAGGCAGATTAACAAATAAAGCCAAACAGCATTAGTTCTTTTGCACTTTTAGGCGATTTGAGCCTTAACGTGCATTCATTTAGCACCCCATTCAACTCAAACTTTCCAATGAAAGAATACCTTTCAAAAATTAATTTGACCATTCTTGACACACTCTTTTGGTTTTGGCAGTGCTGTATTGTCTTTTCAGACTGATATCTTGATTCAGAGAAGCCAATCTTCCAGTCAAATGAGTGGAATATTGAGAAAAGTGTCTTTGAGAAATATGTGAACCGTAACCCTAACTAGCAAAACCCGAAGCTAGGGTTAGGGTTTTATTCCCATACAATGTAGACAGTTTTTGATGGCATTTCTGTGTTTTAGGGCTGAAAGGATACTTGGGAATATAGTTCTTTCAATGTTTTCTAAACATTTGTTTCTGACCTATATGGCTGTATACAGTGCTTTGCCCCACAAAGGAATGCTGTCTGAATTGCCCGACAAGCAACAGTTCGAAAGAACCTGATTTAACTTTCAAACTCTTGCCATGGGCTTTATAATCACAGGCAGATTAACAAATAAAGCCAAACAGCATTAGTTCTGTTGCACTTTTAGGCGATTTAAGCCTTAACGTACATTCATTTAGCACCCCATTCAACTCAAACTTTCCAATGTAAGAATACCTTTCAAAAATGAAGTTGACCATTCCTGACACACTCTTTTGGTTTTGGCAGTGCTGTATTGTCTTTTCAGACTGATATCTTGATTCAGAGAAGCCAATCTTCCAGTCAAATGAGTGGAATATTGAGAAAAGTGTCTTTGAGAAATATGTGAACCGTAACCCTAACTAGCAAAACCCGAAGCTAGGGTTAGGGTTTTATTCCCATACAATGTAGACAGTTTTTGATGGCATGGCTGTGTTTTAGGGCTGAAAGGATACTTGGGAATATAGTTCTTTCAATGTTTTCTAAATGTTTTTTTCTGACCTATATGGCTGTATACAGTGGTTTGCCCCACAAAGGAATGCTGTCTGAATTGCCCGACAAGCAACAATTCGAAAGAACCTGATTTAACTTTCAAACTCTTGCCATGGGCTTTATAATCACAGGCAGATTAACAAATAAAGCCAAACAGCATTAGTTCTTTTGCACTTTTAGGCGATTTAAGCCTTAACGTACATTCATTTAGCACCCCATTCAACTCAAACTTTCCAATGAAAGAATACCTTTCAAAAATTAATTTGACCATTCCTGACTCACTCTTTTGGTTTTGGCAGTGCTGTATTGTCTTTTCAGACTGATATCTTGATTCAGAGAAGCCAATCTTCCAGTCAATGAGTGGAATATTGAGAAAAGTGTCTTTGAGAAATATGTGAACCGTAATCCTAACTAGCAAAACCTGAAGCTAGGGTTAGGGTTTTATTCCCATACAATGTAGACAGTTTTTGATGGCATGGCTGTGTTTTAGGGCTGAAAGGATACTTGGGAATATAGTTCTTTCAATGTTTTCTAAACATTTGTTTCTGACCTATATGGCTGTATACAGTGCTTTGCCCCACAAAGGAATGCTGTCTGAATTGCCCGACAAGCAACAGTTCGAAAGAACCTGATTTAACTTTCAAACTCTTGCCATGGGCTTTATAATCACAGCAGATTAACAAATAAAGCCAAACTGCATTAGTTCTTTTGCACTTTTAGGCGATTTAAGCCTTAACGTACATTCATTTAGCACCCCATTCAACTCAAACTTTCCAATGAAAGAATACCTTTCAAAAATTAATTGGACCATTCCTGACACACTCTTTTGGTTTTGGCAGTGTTGTATTGTCTTTTCAGACTGATATCTTGATTCAGAGAAGCCAATCTTCCAGTCAAATGAGTGGAATATTGAGAAAAGTGTCTTTGAGAAATATGTGAACCGTAACCCTAACTAGCAAAACCCGAAGCTAGGGTTAGGGTTTTATTCCCATACAATGTAGATAGTTTTTGATGGCATGGCTGTGTTTTAGGGCTGAAAGGATACTTGGGAATATAGTTCTTTCAATGTTTTCTAAACATTTTTTTCTGACCTATATGGCTGTATACAGTGCTTTTCCCCACAAAGGAATGCTGTGTGAATTGCCCGACAAGCAACAGTTGGAAAGAACCTGATTTATCTTTCAAACTCTTGCCATGGGCTTTATAATCACACGCAGATTAACAAATAAAGCCAAACAGCATTAGTTCTTTTGCACTTTTAGGCGGTTTAAGCCTTAACGTACATTCATTTAGCACCCCATTCAACTCAAACTTTCCAATGAAAGAATACCTTTCAAAAATTAATTTGACCATTCCTGACACACTCTTTTGGTTTTGGCAGTGTTGTATTGTCTTTTCAGACTGATATCTTGATTTAGAGAAGCAAATCTTCCAGTCAAATGAGTGGAATATTGAGAAAATTGACTTCTAGAAATATGTGAACCGTAACCCTAACTAGCAAAACCCGAAGCTAGGGTTAGGGTTTTATTCCCATACAATGTAGACAGTTTTTGATGGCATGGCTGTGTTTTAGGGCTGAAAGGATACTTGGGAATATAGTTCTTTCAATGTTTTCTAAACATTTGTTTCTGACCTATATGGCTGTATACAGTGCTTTGCCCCACAAAGGAATGCTGTCTGAATTGCCCGACAAGCAACAGTTCGAAAGAACCTGATTTAACTTTCAAACTCTTGCCATGGGCTTTATAATCACAGGCAGATTAACAAATAAAGCCAAACTGCATTAGTTCTTTTGCACTTTTAGGCGATTTAAGCCTTAACGTACATTCATTTAGCACCCCATTCAACTCAAACTTTCCAATGAAAGAATACCTTTCAAAAATTAATTTGACCATTCTTGACACACTCTTTTGGTTTTGGCAGTGCTGTATTGTCTTTTCAGACTGATATCTTGATTCAGAGAAGCCAATCTTCCAGTCAAATGAGTGGAATATTGAGAAAAGTGTCTTTGAGAAATATGTGAACCGTAACCCTAACTAGCAAAACCCGAAGCTAGGGTTAGGGTTTTATTCCCATACAATGTAGACAGTTTTTGATGGCATTTCTGTGTTTTAGGGCTGAAAGGATACTTCGGAATATAGTTCTTTCAATGTTTTCTAAACATTTTTTCTGACCTATATGGCTGTATACAGTGCTTGGCCCCACAAAGGAATGCTGTCTGAATTGCCCGACAAGCAACAGTTCGAAAGAACCTGATTTAACTTTCAAACTCTTGCCATGGGCTTTATAATCACTGGCAGATTAACAAATAAAGCCAAACAGCATTAGTTCTTTTGCACTTTTAGGCGATTTAAGCCTTAACGTACATTCATTTAGCACCCCATTCAACTCAAACTTTCCAATGAAAGAATACCTTTCAAAAATGAAGTTGACCATTCCTGACACACTCTATTGGTTTTGGCGGTGCTGTATTGTCTTTTCAGACTGATATCTTGATTCAGAGAAGCCAATCTTCCAGTCAAATGAGTGGAATATTGAGAAAAGTGTCTTTGAGAAATATGTGAACCGTAACCCTAACTAGCAAAACCCGAAGCTAGGGTTAGGGTTTTATTCCCATACAATGTAGACAGTTTTTGATGGCATTTCTGTGTTTTAGGGCTGAAAGGATACTTGGGAATATAGTTCTTTCAATGTTTTCTAAACATTTTTTTCTGACCTATATGGCTGTATACAGTGCTTTGCCCCACAAAGGAATGCTGTCTGAATTGCCCGACAAGCAACAGTTCGAAAGAACCTGATTTAACTTTCAAACTCTTGACATGGGCTTTATAATCACAGGCAGATTAACAAATAAAGCCAAACTGCATTAGTTCTTTTGCACTTTTAGGCGATTTAAGCCTTAACGTACATTCATTTAGCACCCCATTCAACTCAAACTTTCCAATGAAAGAATACCTTTCAAAAATTAATTGGACCATTCCTGACACACTCTTTTGGTTTTGGCAGTGTTGTATTGTCTTTTCAGACTGATATCTTGATTCAGAGAAGCCAATCTTCCAGTCAAATGAGTGGAATATTGAGAAAAGTGTCTTTGAGAAATATGTGAACCGTAACCCTAACTAGCAAAACCCGAAGCTAGGGTTAGGGTTTTATTCCCATACAATGTAGACAGTTTTTGATGGCATGGCTGTGTTTTAGGGCTGAAAGGATACTTGGGAATATTGTTCTTTCAATGTTTTCTAAACATTTTTTTCTAACCTATATGGCTGTATACAGTGCTTTGCCCCACAAAGGAATGCTGTCTGAATTGCCCGAAAAGCAACAGTTCGAAAGAACCTGATTTAACTTTCAAACTCTTGCCATGGGCTTTATAATCACAGGCAGATTAACAAATAAAGCCAAACTGCATTAGTTCTTTTGCACTTTTAGGCGATTTAAGCCTTAACGTACATTCATTTAGCACCCCATTCAACTCAAACTTTCCAATGAAAGAATACCTTTCAAAAATTAATTTGACTATTCCTGACACACTCTTTTGGTTTTGGCAGTGTTGTATTGTCTTTTCAGACTGATATCTTGATTTAGAGAAGCCAATCTTCCAGTCAAATGAGTGGAATATTGAGAAAAGTGTCTTTGAGAAATATGTGAACCGTAACCCTAACTAGCAAAACCCGAAGCTAGGGTTAGGGTTTTATTCCCATACAATGTAGACAGTTTTTGATGGCATTTCTGTGTTTTAGGGCTGAAAGGATACTTGGGAATATAGTTCTTTCAATGTTTTCTAAACATTTTTTTCTGACCTATATGGCTGTATACAGTGCTTTGCCCCACAAAGGAATGCTGTCTGAATTGCCCGACAAGCAACAGTTCGAAAGAACCTGATTTGACTTTCAAACACTTGCCATGGGCTTTATAATCACAGGCAGATTAACAAATAAAGCCAAACTGCATTAGTTCTTTTGCACTTTTAGGTGATTTAAGCCTTAACGTACATTCATTTAGCACCCCATTCAACTCAA
Source organism: Atractosteus spatula (assembly GCF_055471065.1). Taxonomy (NCBI): domain Eukaryota; kingdom Metazoa; phylum Chordata; class Actinopteri; order Semionotiformes; family Lepisosteidae; genus Atractosteus; species Atractosteus spatula. Next base: position 30,801,241 of record NC_142708.1, on the reverse strand, counting down.
ACTTTCCAATGTAAGAATACCTTTCTAAAATGAAGTTGACCATTCCTGACACACTCTTTTGGTTTTGTCAGTGCTGTATTGTCTTTTCAGACTGATATCTTGATTCAGAGAAGCCAATCTTCCAGTCAAATGAGTGGAATATTGAGAAAAGTGTCTTTGAGAAATATGTGAACCGTAACCCTAACTAGCAAAACCCGAAGCTAGGGTTAGGGTTTTATTCCCATACAATGTAGACAGTTTTTGATGGCATGGCTGTGTTTTAGGGCTGAAAGGATACTTGGGAATATTGTTCTTTCAATGTTTTCTAAACATTTTTTTCTAACCTATATGGCTGTATACAGTGCTTTGCCCCACAAAGGAATGCTGTCTGAATTGCCCGAAAAGCAACAGTTCGAAAGAACCTGATTTAACTTTCAAACTCTTGCCATGGGCTTTATAATCACAGGCAGATTAACAAATAAAGCCAAACTGCATTAGTTCTTTTGCACTTTTAGGCGATTTAAGCCTTAACGTACATTCATTTAGCACCCCATTCAACTCAAACTTTCCAATGAAAGAATACCTTTCAAAAATTAATTTGACCATTCCTGACTCACTCTTTTGGTTTTGGCAGTGCTGTATTGTCTTTTCAGACTGATATCTTGATTCAGAGAAGCCAATCTTCCAGTCAATGAGTGGAATATTGAGAAAAGTGTCTTTGAGAAATATGTGAACCGTAATCCTAACTAGCAAAACCTGAAGCTAGGGTTAGGGTTTTATTCCCATACAATGTAGACAGTTTTTGATGGCATGGCTGTGTTTTAGGGCTGAAAGGATACTTGGGAATATAGTTCTTTCAATGTTTTCTAAACATTTGTTTCTGACCTATATGGCTGTATACAGTGCTTTGCCCCACAAAGGAATGCTGTCTGAATTGCCCGACAAGCAACAGTTCGAAAGAACCTGATTTAACTTTCAAACTCTTGCCATGGGCTTTATAATCACAGCAGATTAACAAATAAAGCCAAACTGCATTAGTTCTTTTGCACTTTTAGGCGATTTAAGCCTTAACGTACATTCATTTAGCACCCCATTCAACTCAAACTTTCCAATGAAAGAATACCTTTCAAAAATTAATTGGACCATTCCTGACACACTCTTTTGGTTTTGGCAGTGTTGTATTGTCTTTTCAGACTGATATCTTGATTCAGAGAAGCCAATCTTCCAGTCAAATGAGTGGAATATTGAGAAAAGTGTCTTTGAGAAATATGTGAACCGTAACCCTAACTAGCAAAACCCGAAGCTAGGGTTAGGGTTTTATTCCCATACAATGTAGATAGTTTTTGATGGCATGGCTGTGTTTTAGGGCTGAAAGGATACTTGGGAATATAGTTCTTTCAATGTTTTCTAAACATTTTTTTCTGACCTATATGGCTGTATACAGTGCTTTTCCCCACAAAGGAATGCTGTGTGAATTGCCCGACAAGCAACAGTTGGAAAGAACCTGATTTATCTTTCAAACTCTTGCCATGGGCTTTATAATCACACGCAGATTAACAAATAAAGCCAAACAGCATTAGTTCTTTTGCACTTTTAGGCGGTTTAAGCCTTAACGTACATTCATTTAGCACCCCATTCAACTCAAACTTTCCAATGAAAGAATACCTTTCAAAAATTAATTTGACCATTCCTGACACACTCTTTTGGTTTTGGCAGTGTTGTATTGTCTTTTCAGACTGATATCTTGATTTAGAGAAGCAAATCTTCCAGTCAAATGAGTGGAATATTGAGAAAATTGACTTCTAGAAATATGTGAACCGTAACCCTAACTAGCAAAACCCGAAGCTAGGGTTAGGGTTTTATTCCCATACAATGTAGACAGTTTTTGATGGCATGGCTGTGTTTTAGGGCTGAAAGGATACTTGGGAATATAGTTCTTTCAATGTTTTCTAAACATTTGTTTCTGACCTATATGGCTGTATACAGTGCTTTGCCCCACAAAGGAATGCTGTCTGAATTGCCCGACAAGCAACAGTTCGAAAGAACCTGATTTAACTTTCAAACTCTTGCCATGGGCTTTATAATCACAGGCAGATTAACAAATAAAGCCAAACTGCATTAGTTCTTTTGCACTTTTAGGCGATTTAAGCCTTAACGTACATTCATTTAGCACCCCATTCAACTCAAACTTTCCAATGAAAGAATACCTTTCAAAAATTAATTTGACCATTCTTGACACACTCTTTTGGTTTTGGCAGTGCTGTATTGTCTTTTCAGACTGATATCTTGATTCAGAGAAGCCAATCTTCCAGTCAAATGAGTGGAATATTGAGAAAAGTGTCTTTGAGAAATATGTGAACCGTAACCCTAACTAGCAAAACCCGAAGCTAGGGTTAGGGTTTTATTCCCATACAATGTAGACAGTTTTTGATGGCATTTCTGTGTTTTAGGGCTGAAAGGATACTTCGGAATATAGTTCTTTCAATGTTTTCTAAACATTTTTTCTGACCTATATGGCTGTATACAGTGCTTGGCCCCACAAAGGAATGCTGTCTGAATTGCCCGACAAGCAACAGTTCGAAAGAACCTGATTTAACTTTCAAACTCTTGCCATGGGCTTTATAATCACTGGCAGATTAACAAATAAAGCCAAACAGCATTAGTTCTTTTGCACTTTTAGGCGATTTAAGCCTTAACGTACATTCATTTAGCACCCCATTCAACTCAAACTTTCCAATGAAAGAATACCTTTCAAAAATGAAGTTGACCATTCCTGACACACTCTATTGGTTTTGGCGGTGCTGTATTGTCTTTTCAGACTGATATCTTGATTCAGAGAAGCCAATCTTCCAGTCAAATGAGTGGAATATTGAGAAAAGTGTCTTTGAGAAATATGTGAACCGTAACCCTAACTAGCAAAACCCGAAGCTAGGGTTAGGGTTTTATTCCCATACAATGTAGACAGTTTTTGATGGCATTTCTGTGTTTTAGGGCTGAAAGGATACTTGGGAATATAGTTCTTTCAATGTTTTCTAAACATTTTTTTCTGACCTATATGGCTGTATACAGTGCTTTGCCCCACAAAGGAATGCTGTCTGAATTGCCCGACAAGCAACAGTTCGAAAGAACCTGATTTAACTTTCAAACTCTTGACATGGGCTTTATAATCACAGGCAGATTAACAAATAAAGCCAAACTGCATTAGTTCTTTTGCACTTTTAGGCGATTTAAGCCTTAACGTACATTCATTTAGCACCCCATTCAACTCAAACTTTCCAATGAAAGAATACCTTTCAAAAATTAATTGGACCATTCCTGACACACTCTTTTGGTTTTGGCAGTGTTGTATTGTCTTTTCAGACTGATATCTTGATTCAGAGAAGCCAATCTTCCAGTCAAATGAGTGGAATATTGAGAAAAGTGTCTTTGAGAAATATGTGAACCGTAACCCTAACTAGCAAAACCCGAAGCTAGGGTTAGGGTTTTATTCCCATACAATGTAGACAGTTTTTGATGGCATGGCTGTGTTTTAGGGCTGAAAGGATACTTGGGAATATTGTTCTTTCAATGTTTTCTAAACATTTTTTTCTAACCTATATGGCTGTATACAGTGCTTTGCCCCACAAAGGAATGCTGTCTGAATTGCCCGAAAAGCAACAGTTCGAAAGAACCTGATTTAACTTTCAAACTCTTGCCATGGGCTTTATAATCACAGGCAGATTAACAAATAAAGCCAAACTGCATTAGTTCTTTTGCACTTTTAGGCGATTTAAGCCTTAACGTACATTCATTTAGCACCCCATTCAACTCAAACTTTCCAATGAAAGAATACCTTTCAAAAATTAATTTGACTATTCCTGACACACTCTTTTGGTTTTGGCAGTGTTGTATTGTCTTTTCAGACTGATATCTTGATTTAGAGAAGCCAATCTTCCAGTCAAATGAGTGGAATATTGAGAAAAGTGTCTTTGAGAAATATGTGAACCGTAACCCTAACTAGCAAAACCCGAAGCTAGGGTTAGGGTTTTATTCCCATACAATGTAGACAGTTTTTGATGGCATTTCTGTGTTTTAGGGCTGAAAGGATACTTGGGAATATAGTTCTTTCAATGTTTTCTAAACATTTTTTTCTGACCTATATGGCTGTATACAGTGCTTTGCCCCACAAAGGAATGCTGTCTGAATTGCCCGACAAGCAACAGTTCGAAAGAACCTGATTTGACTTTCAAACACTTGCCATGGGCTTTATAATCACAGGCAGATTAACAAATAAAGCCAAACTGCATTAGTTCTTTTGCACTTTTAGGTGATTTAAGCCTTAACGTACATTCATTTAGCACCCCATTCAACTCAAACTTTCCAATGTAAGAATACCTTTCTAAAATGAAGTTGACCATTCCTGACACACTCTTTTGGTTTTGTCAGTGCTGTATTGTCTTTTCAGACTGATATCTTGATTCAGAGAAGCCAATCTTCCAGTCAAATGAGTGGAATATTGAGAAAAGTGTCTTTGAGAAATATGTGAACCGTAACCCTAACTAGCAAAACCCGAAGCTAGGGTTAGGGTTTTATTCCCATACAATGTAGACAGTTTTTGATGGCATGGCTGTGTTTTAGGGCTGAAAGGATACTTGGGAATATTGTTCTTTCAATGTTTTCTAAACATTTTTTTCTAACCTATATGGCTGTATACAGTGCTTTGCCCCACAAAGGAATGCTGTCTGAATTGCCCGAAAAGCAACAGTTCGAAAGAACCTGATTTAACTTTCAAACTCTTGCCATGGGCTTTATAATCACAGGCAGATTAACAAATAAAGCCAAACTGCATTAGTTCTTTTGCACTTTTAGGCGATTTAAGCCTTAACGTACATTCATTTAGCACCCCATTCAACTCAAACTTTCCAATGAAAGAATACCTTTCAAAAATTAATTTGACTATTCCTGACACACTCTTTTGGTTTTGGCAGTGTTGTATTGTCTTTTCAGACTGATATCTTGATTTAGAGAAGCCAATCTTCCAGTCAAATGAGTGGAATATTGAGAAAAGTGTCTTTGAGAAATATGTGAACCGTAACCCTAACTAGCAAAACCCGAAGCTAGGGTTAGGGTTTTATTCCCATACAATGTAGACAGTTTTTGATGGCATTTCTGTGTTTTAGGGCTGAAAGGATACTTGGGAATATAGTTCTTTCAATGTTTTCTAAACATTTGTTTCTGACCTATATGGCTGTATACAGTGCTTTGCCCCACAAAGGAATGCTGTCTGAATTGCCCGACAAGCAACAGTTCGAAAGAACCTGATTTGACTTTCAAACACTTGCCATGGGCTTTATAATCACAGGCAGATTAACAAATAAAGCCAAACTGCATTAGTTCTTTTGCACTTTTAGGTGATTTAAGCCTTAACGTACATTCATTTAGCACCCCATTCAACTCAAACTTTCCAATGTAAGAATACCTTTCTAAAATGAAGTTGACCATTCCTGACACACTCTTTTGGTTTTGGCAGTGCTGTATTGTCTTTTCAGACTGATATCTTGATTCAGAGAAGCCAATCTTCCAGTCAAATGAGTGGAATATTGAGAAAAGTGTCTTTGAGAAATATGTGAACCGTAACCCTAACTAGCAAAACCCGAAGCTAGGGTTAGGGTTTTATTCCCATACAATGTAGACAGTTTTTGATGGCATGGTTGTGTTTTAGGGCTGAAAGGATACTTGGGAATATAGTTCTTTCAATGTTTTCTAAACATTTTTTTCTGACCTATATGGCTGTATACAGTGCTTTGCCCCACAAAGGAATGCTGTCTGAATTGCCCGACAAGCAACAGTTCGAAAGAACCTGATTTAACTTTCAAACTCTTGCCATGGGCTTTATAATCACAGGCAGATTAACAAATAAAGCCAAACAGCATTAGTTCTTTTGCACTTTTAGGCGATTTAAGCCTTAACGTACATTCATTTAGCACCCCATTCAACTCAAACTTTCCAATGAAAGAATACCTTTCAAAAATGAAGTTGACCATTCCTGACACACTCTATTGGTTTTGGCAGTGCTGTATTGTCTTTTCAGACTGTTATCTTGATTCAGAGAAGCCAATCTTCCAGTCAAATGAGTGGAATATTGAGAAAAGTGTCTTTGAGAAATATGTGAACCGTAACCCTAACTACTGTAGCAAAACCCGAAGCTAGGGTTAGGGTTTTATTCCCATACAATGTAGACAGCTTTTGATGGCATGGCTGTGTTTTAGGGCTGAAAGGATACTTGGGAATATAGTTCTTTCAATGTTTTCTAAACATTTTTTTCTGACCTATATGGCTGTATACAGTGCTTTGCCCCACAAAGGAATGCTGTCTGAATTGCCCGACAAGCAACAGTTCGAAAGAACCTGATTTAACTTTCAAACTCATGCCATGGGCTTTATAATCACAGGCAGATTAACAAATAAAGCCAAACTGCATTAGTTCTTTTGCACTTTTAGGCGATTTAAGCCTTAACGTACATTCATTTAGCACCCCATTCAACTCAAACTTTCCAATGAAAGAATACCTTTCAAAAATTAATTTGACTATTCCTGACACACTCTTTTGGTTTTGGCAGTGTTGTATTGTCTTTTCAGACTGATATCTTGATTTAGAGAAGCCAATCTTCCAGTCAAATGAGTGGAATATTGAGAAAAGTGTCTTTGAGAAATATGTGAACCGTAAACCTAACTAGCAAAACCCGAAGCTAGGGTTAGGGTTTTATTCCCATACAATGTAGACAGTTTTTGATGGCATTTCTGTGTTTTAGGGCTGAAAGGATACTTGGGAATATAGTTCTTTCAATGTTTTCTAAACATTTGTTTCTGACCTATATGGCTGTATACAGTGCTTTGCCCCACAAAGGAATGCTGTCTGAATTGCCCGACAAGCAACAGTTCGAAAGAACCTGATTTGACTTTCAAACACTTGCCATGGGCTTTATAATCACAGGCAGATTAACAAATAAAGCCAAACTGCATTAGTTCTTTTGCACTTTTAGGTGATTTAAGCCTTAACGTACATTCATTTAGCACCCCATTCAACTCAAACTTTCCAATGTAAGAATACCTTTCTAAAATGAAGTTGACCATTCCTGACACACTCTTTTGGTTTTGGCAGTGCTGTATTGTCTTTTCAGACTGATATCTTGATTCAGAGAAGCCAATCTTCCAGTCAAATGAGTGGAATATTGAGAAAAGTGTCTTTGAGAAATATGTGAACCGTAACCCTAACTAGCAAAACCCGAAGCTAGGGTTAGGGTTTTATTCCCATACAATGTAGACAGTTTTTGATGGCATGGTTGTGTTTTAGGGCTGAAAGGATACTTGGGAATATAGTTCTTTCAATGTTTTCTAAACATTTTTTTCTGACCTATATGGCTGTATACAGTGCTTTGCCCCACAAAGGAATGCTGTCTGAATTGCCCGACAAGCAACAGTTCGAAAGAACCTGATTTAACTTTCAAACTCTTGCCATGGGCTTTATAATCACAGGCAGATTAACAAATAAAGCCAAACAGCATTAGTTCTTTTGCACTTTTAGGCGATTTAAGCCTTAACGTACATTCATTTAGCACCCCATTCAACTCAAACTTTCCAATGAAAGAATACCTTTCAAAAATGAAGTTGACCATTCCTGACACACTCTATTGGTTTTGGCAGTGCTGTATTGTCTTTTCAGACTGATATCTTGATTCAGAGAAGCCAATCTTCCAGTCAAATGAGTGGAATATTGAGAAAAGTGTCTTTGAGAAATATGTGAACCGTAACCCTAACTACTGTAGCAAAACCCGAAGCTAGGGTTAGGGTTTTATTCCCATACAATGTAGACAGCTTTTGATGGCATGGCTGTGTTTTAGGGCTGAAAGGATACTTGGGAATATAGTTCTTTCAATGTTTTCTAAACATTTTTTTCTGACCTATATGGCTGTATACAGTGCTTTGCCCCACAAAGGAATGCTGTCTGAATTGCCCGACAAGCAACAGTTCGAAAGAACCTGATTTAACTTTCAAACTCATGCCATGGGCTTTATAATCACAGGCAGATTAACAAATAAAGCCAAACTGCATTAGTTCTTTTGCACTTTTAGGCGATTTAAGCCTTAACGTACATTCATTTAGCACCCCATTCAACTCAAACTTTCCAATGAAAGAATACCTTTCAAAAATTAATTGGACCATTCCTGACACACTCTTTTGGTTTTGGCAGTGTTGTATTGTCTTTTCAGACTGATATCTTGATTCAGAGAAGCCAATCTTCCAGTCAAATGAGTGGAATATTGAGAAAAGTGTCTTTGAGAAATATGTGAACCGTAACCCTAACTAGCAAAACCCGAAGCTAGGGTTAGGGTTTTATTCCCATACAATGTAGACAGTTTTTGATGGCATGGCTGTGTTTTAGGGCTGAAAGGTTACTTGGGAATATAGTTCTTTCAATGTTTTCTAAACATTTTTTCTGACCTATATGGCTGTATACAGTGCTTTGCCCAGCAAAGGAATGCTGTCTGAATTGCCCGACAAGCAACAGTTCGAAAGAACCTGATTTAACTTTCAAACTCTTCCCATGGGCTTTATAATCACAGGCAGATTAACAAATAAAGCCAAACAGCATTAGTTCTTTTGCACTTTTAGGTGATTTAAGCCTTAACGTACATTCATTTAGCACCCCATTCAACTCAAACTTTCCAATGAAAGAATACCTTTCAAAATTTAATTTGACCATTCCTGACACACTCTTTTGGTTTTGGCAGTGCTGTATTGTCTTTTCAGTCTGATATCTTGATTCAGAGAAGCCAATCTTCCAGTCAAATGAGTGGAATATTGAGAAAATTGACTTCTAGAAATATGTGAACCGTAACCCTAACTAGCAAAACCCGAAGCTAGGGTTAGGGTTTTATTCCCATACAATGTAGACAGTTTTTGATGGCATGGCTGTGTTTTAGGGCTGAAAGGATTCTTGGGAATATAGTTCTTTCAATGTTTTCTAAACATTTTTTTCTAACCAGTATGGCTGTATACAGTGCTTGGCCCCACAAAGGAATGCTGTCTGAATTGCCCGACAAGCAACAGTTCGAAAGAACCTGATTTAACTTTCAAACTCTTGCCATGGGCTTTATAATCACAGGCAGATTAACAAATAAAGCCAAACTGCATTAGTTCTTTTGCACTTTTAGGCGATTTAAGCCTTAACGTACATTCATTTAGCACCCCATTCAACTCAAACTTTCCAATGAAAGAATACCTTTCAAAAATTAATTTGACCATTCCTGATACATTCTTTTGGTTTTGGCAGTGCTGTATTGTCTTTTCAGACTGATATCTTGATTCAGAGAAGCCAATCTTCCAGTCAAATGAGTGGAATATTGAGAAAAGTGTCTTTGAGAAATATGTGAACCGTAACCCTAACTAGCAAAACCCGAAGCTAGGGTTAGGGTTTTATTCCCATACAATGTAGACAGTTTTTGATGGCATGGCTGTGTTTTAGGGCTGAAAGGATACTTGGGAATATAGTTCTTTCAATGTTTTCTAAACATTTTTTTCTAACCTATATGGCTGTATACAGTGCTTTGCCCCACAAAGGAATGCTGTCTGAATTGCCCGAAAAGCAACAGTTCGAAAGAACCTGATTTAACTTTCAAACTCTTGCCATGGGCTTTATAATCACAGGCAGATTAACAAATAAAGCCAAACTGCATTAGTTCTTTTGCACTTTTAGGCGATTTAAGCCTTAACGTACATTCATTTAGCACCCCATTCAACTCAAACTTTCCAATGAAAGAATACCTTTCAAAAAATTAATTGGACCATTCCTGACACACTCTTTTGGTTTTGGCAGTGTTGTATTGTCTTTTCAGACTGATATCTTGATTCAGAGAAGCCAATCTTCCAGTCAAATGAGTGGAATATTGAGAAAAGTGTCTTTGAGAAATATGTGAACCGTAACCCTAACTAGCAAAACCCGAAGCTAGGATTAGGGTTTTATTCCCATACAATGTAGACAGTTTTTGATGGCATGGCTGTGTTTTAGGGCTGAAAGGATACTTCGGAATATAGTTCTTTCAATGTTTTCTAAACATTTTTTTCTGACCTATATGGCTGTATACAGTGCTTTGCCCCACAAAGGAATGCTGTCTGAATTGCCCGACAAGCAACAGTTCGAAAGAACCTGATTTAACTTTCAAACTCTTGCCATTGGCTTTATAATCACAGGCAGATTAACAAATAAAACCAAAAAGCATTAGTTCTTTTGCACTTTTAGGTGATTTAAGCCTTAACGTACATTCATTTAGCACCCCATTCAACTCAAACTTTCCAATGAAAGAATACCTTTCAAAAATTAATTGGACCATTCCTGACACACTCTTTTGGTTTTGGCAGTGTTGTATTGTCTTTTCAGACTGATATCTTGATTCAGAGAAGCCAATCTTCCAGTCAAATGAGTGGAATATTGAGAAAAGTGTCTTTGAGAAATATGTGAACCGTAACCCTAACTAGCAAAACCCGAAGCTAGGGTTAGGGTTTTATTCCCATACAATGTAGACAGTTTTTGATGGCATGGCTGTGTTTTAGGGCTGAAAGGATACTTGGGAATATAGTTCTTTCAATGTTTTCTAAACATTTTTTCTGACCTATATGGCTGTATACAGTGCTTTGCCCAGCAAAGGAATGCTGTCTGAATTGCCCGACAAGCAACAGTTCGAAAGAACCTGATTTAACTTTCAAACTCTTCCCATGGGCTTTATAATCACAGGCAGATTAACAAATAAAGCCAAACAGCATTAGTTCTTTTGCACTTTTAGGCGATTTAAGCCTTAACGTACATTCATTTAGCACCCCATTCAACTCAAACTTTCCAATGAAAGAATACCTTTCAAAATTTAATTTGACCATTCCTGACACACTCTTTTTGTTTTGGCAGTGTTGTATTGTCTTTTCAGACTGATATCTTGATTCAGAGAAGCAAATCTTCCAGTCAAATGAGTGGAATATTGAGAAAATTGACTGCTAGAAATATGTGAACCGTAACCCTAACTAGCAAAACCCGAAGCTAGGGTTAGGGGTTTATTCCCATACAATGTAGACAGTTTTTGATGGCATGGCTGTGTTTTAGGGCTGAAAGGATACATGGGAATATAGTTCTTTCAATGTTTTCTAAACATTTTTTTCTGACCTATATGGCTGTATACAGTGCTTTGCCCCACAAAGGAATGCTGTCTGAATTGCCCGACAAGCAACAGTTCGAAAGAACCTGATTTAACTTTCAAACTCATGCCATGGGCTTTATAATCACAGGCAGATTAACAAATAAAGCCAAACTGCATTAGTTCTTTTGCACGTTTAGGCGATTTAAGCCTTAACGTACATTCATTTAGCACCCCATTCAACTCAAACTTTCAAATGAAAGAATACCTTTCAAAAATTAATTTGACCATTCCTGACACACTCTTTTGGTTTTTGCAGTGCTGTATTGTCTTTTCAGACTGATAACTTGATTCAGAGAAGCAAATCTTCCAGTCAAATGAGTGGAATATTGAGAAAAGTGTCTTTGAGAAATATGTGAACCGTAACCCTAACTAGCAAAACCCGAAGCTAGGGTTAGGGTTTTATTCCCATACAATGTAGACAGTTTTTGATGGCATGGCTGTGTTTTAGGGCTGAAAGGATACTTGGGAATATAGTTCTTTCAATGTTTTCTAAACATTTTTTTCTGACCTATATGGCTGTATACAGTGCTTTGCCCCACAAAGGAATGCTGTCTGAATTGCCCGACAAGCAAGAGTTCGAAAGAACCTGATTTAACTTTCAAACTCTTGCCATGGGCTTTATAATCACAGGCAGATTAACAAATAAAGCCAAACAGCATTAGTTCTTTTGCACTTTTAGGCGATTTAAGCCTTAACGTACATTCATTTAGCACCCCATTCAACTCAAACTTTCCAATAAAAGAATACCTTTCAAAAATTAATTGGACCATTCCTGACACACTCTTTTGGTTTTGGCAGTGTTGTATTGTCTTTTCAGACTGATATCTTGATTCAGAGAAGCCAATCTTCCAGTCAAATGAGTGGAATATTGAGAAAAGTGTCTTTGAGAAATATGTGAACCGTAACCCTAACTAGCAAAACCCGAAGCTAGGGTTAGGGTTTTATTCCCATACAATGTAGACAGTTTTTGATGGCATGGCTGTGTTTTAGGGCTGAAAGGATACTTGGGAATATAGTTCTTTCAATGTTTTCTAAACATTTTTTCTGACCTATATGGCTGTATACAGTGCTTTGCCCAGCAAAGGAATGCTGTCTGAATTGCCCGACAAGCAACAGTTCGAAAGAACCTGATTTAACTTTCAAACTCTTCCCATGGGCTTTATAATCACAGGCAGATTAACAAATAAAGCCAAACAGCATTAGTTCTTTTGCACTTTTAGGCGATTTAAGCCTTAACGTACATTCATTTAGCACCCCATTCAACTCAAACTTTCCAATGAAAGAATACCTTTCAAAATTTAATTTGACCATTCCTGACACACTCTTTTTGTTTTGGCAGTGTTGTATTGTCTTTTCAGACTGATATCTTGATTCAGAGAAGCAAATCTTCCAGTCAAATGAGTGGAATATTGAGAAAATTGACTGCTAGAAATATGTGAACCGTAACCCTAACTAGCAAAACCCGAAGCTAGGGTTAGGGGTTTATTCCCATACAATGTAGACAGTTTTTGATGGCATGGCTGTGTTTTAGGGCTGAAAGGATACATGGGAATATAGTTCTTTCAATGTTTTCTAAACATTTTTTTCTGACCTATATGGCTGTATACAGTGCTTTGCCCCACAAAGGAATGCTGTCTGAATTGCCCGACAAGCAACAGTTCGAAAGAACCTGATTTAACTTTCAAACTCATGCCATGGGCTTTATAATCACAGGCAGATTAACAAATAAAGCCAAACTGCATTAGTTCTTTTGCACGTTTAGGCGATTTAAGCCTTAACGTACATTCATTTAGCACCCCATTCAACTCAAACTTTCAAATGAAAGAATACCTTTCAAAAATTAATTTGACCATTCCTGACACACTCTTTTGGTTTTTGCAGTGCTGTATTGTCTTTTCAGACTGATAACTTGATTCAGAGAAGCAAATCTTCCAGTCAAATGAGTGGAATATTGAGAAAAGTGTCTTTGAGAAATATGTGAACCGTAACCCTAACTAGCAAAACCCGAAGCTAGGGTTAGGGTTTTATTCCCATACAATGTAGACAGTTTTTGATGGCATGGCTGTGTTTTAGGGCTGAAAGGATACTTGGGAATATAGTTCTTTCAATGTTTTCTAAACATTTTTTTCTGACCTATATGGCTGTATACAGTGCTTTGCCCCACAAAGGAATGCTGTCTGAATTGCCCGACAAGCAAGAGTTCGAAAGAACCTGATTTAACTTTCAAACTCTTGCCATGGGCTTTATAATCACAGGCAGATTAACAAATAAAGCCAAACAGCATTAGTTCTTTTGCACTTTTAGGCGATTTAAGCCTTAACGTACATTCATTTAGCACCCCATTCAACTCAAACTTTCCAATAAAAGAATACCTTTCAAAAATTAATTGGACCATTCCTGACACACTCTTTTGGTTTTGGCAGTGTTGTATTGTCTTTTCAGACTGATATCTTGATTCAGAGAAGCCAATCTTCCAGTCAAATGAGTGGAATATTGAGAAAAGTGTCTTTGAGAAATATGTGAACCGTAACCCTAACTAGCAAAACCCGAAGCTAGGGTTAGGGTTTTATTCCCATACAATGTAGACAGTTTTTGATGGCATGGCTGTGTTTTAGGGCTGAAAGGATACTTGGGAATATAGTTCTTTCAATGTTTTCTAAACATTTTTTCTGACCTATATGGCTGTATACAGTGCTTTGCCCAGCAAAGGAATGCTGTCTGAATTGCCCGACAAGCAACAGTTCGAAAGAACCTGATTTAACTTTCAAACTCTTCCCATGGGCTTTATAATCACAGGCAGATTAACAAATAAAGCCAAACAGCATTAGTTCTTTTGCACTTTTAGGCGATTTAAGCCTTAACGTACATTCATTTAGCACCCCATTCAACTCAAACTTTCCAATGAAAGAATACCTTTCAAAATTTAATTTGACCATTCCTGACACACTCTTTTGGTTTTGGCAGTGTTGTATTGTCTTTTCAGACTGATATCTTGATTCAGAGAAGCAAATCTTCCAGTCAAATGAGTGGAATATTGAGAAAATTGACTGCTAGAAATATGTGAACCGTAACCCTAACTAGCAAAACCCGAAGCTAGGGTTAGGGGTTTATTCCCATACAATGTAGACAGTTTTTGATGGCATGGCTGTGTTTTAGGGCTGAAAGGATACTTGGGAATATAGTTCTTTCAATGTTTTCTAAACATTTTTTTCTGACCTATATGGCTGTATACAGTGCTTTGCCCCACAAAGGAATGCTGTCTGAATTGCCCGACAAGCAACAGTTCGAAAGAACCTGATTTAACTTTCAAACTCATGCCATGGGCTTTATAATCACAGGCAGATTAACAAATAAAGCCAAACTGCATTAGTTCTTTTGCACTTTTAGGCGATTTAAGCCTTAACGTACATTCATTTAGCACCCCATTCAACTCAAACTTTCCAATGAAAGAATACCTTTCAAAATTTAATTTGACCATTCCTGACACACTCTTTTGGTTTTGGCAGTGTTGTATTGTCTTTTCAGACTGATATCTTGATTCAGAGAAGCAAATCTTCCAGTCAAATGAGTGGAATATTGAGAAAATTGACTGCTAGAAATATGTGAACCGTAACCCTAACTAGCAAAACCCGAAGCTAGGGTTAGGGGTTTATTCCCATACAATGTAGACAGTTTTTGATGGCATGGCTGTGTTTTAGGGCTGAAAGGATACTTGGGAATATAGTTCTTTCAATGTTTTCTAAACATTTTTTTCTGACCTATATGGCTGTATACAGTGCTTTGCCCCACAAAGGAATGCTGTCTGAATTGCCCGACAAGCAACAGTTCGAAAGAACCTGATTTAACTTTCAAACTCATGCCATGGGCTTTATAATCACAGGCAGATTAACAAATAAAGCCAAACTGCATTAGTTCTTTTGCACTTTTAGGCGATTTAAGCCTTAACGTACATTCATTTAGCACCCCATTCAACTCAAACTTTCCAATGAAAGAATACCTTTCAAAATTTAATTTGACCATTCCTGACACACTCTTTTGGTTTTGGCAGTGTTGTATTGTCTTTTCAGACTGATATCTTGATTCAGAGAAGCAAATCTTCCAGTCAAATGAGTGGAATATTGAGAAAATTGACTGCTAGAAATATGTGAACCGTAACCCTAACTAGCAAAACCCGAAGCTAGGGTTAGGGGTTTATTCCCATACAATGTAGACAGTTTTTGATGGCATGGCTGTGTTTTAGGGCTGAAAGGATACTTGGGAATATAGTTCTTTCAATGTTTTCTAAACATTTTTTTCTAACCTATATGGCTGTATACAGTGCTTTGCCCCACAAAGGAATGCTGTCTGAATTGCCTGACAAGCAACAGTTCGAAAGAACCTGATTTAACTTTCAAACTCTTCCCATGGGCTTTATAATCACAGGCAGATTAACAAATAAAGCCAAACTGCATTAGTTCTTTTGCACTTTTAGGCGATGTAAGCCTTAACGTACATTCATTTAGCACCCCATTCAACTCAAACTTTCCAATGAAAGAATACCTTTCAAAAATTAATTTGACCATTCCTGACACACTCTTTTGGTTTTGGCAGTGCTGTATTGTCTTTTCAGACTGATATCTTGATTCAGAGAAGCCAATCTTCCAGTCAAATGAGTGGAATATTGAGAAAATTGACTGCTAGAAATATGTGAACCGTAACCCTAACTAGCAAAACCCGAAGCTAGGGTTAGGGGTTTATTCCCATACAATGTAGACAGTTTTTGATGGCATGGCTGTGTTTTAGGGCTGAAAGGATACTTGGGAATATAGTTCTTTCAATGTTTTCTAAACATTTTTTTCTAACCTATATGGCTGTATACAGTGCTTTGCCCCACAAAGGAATGCTGTCTGAATTGCCCGACAAGCAACAGTTCGAAAGAACCTGATTTAACTTTCAAACTCTTGCCATGGGCTTTATAATCACAGGCAGATTAACAAATAAAGCCAAACTGCATTAGTTCTTTTGCACTTTTAGGCGATGTAAGCCTTAACGTACATTCATTTAGCACCCCATTCAACTCAAACTTTCCAATGAAAGAATACTTTTCAAAAATTAATTTGACCATTCCTGACACACTCTTTTGGTTTTGGCAGTGCTGTATTGTCTTTTCAGACTGATATCTTGATTCAGAGAAGCCAATCTTCCAGTCAAATGAGTGGAATATTGAGAAAAGTGTCTTTGAGAAATATGTGAACCGTAACCCTAACTAGCAAAACCCGAAGCTAGGGTTAGGGTTTTATTCCCATACAATGTAGACAGTTTTTGATGGCATGGCTGTGTTTTAGGGCTGAAAGGATACTTCGGAATATAGTTCTTTCAATGTTTTCTAAACATTTTTTCTGACCTATATGGCTGTATACAGTGCTTTGCCCCACAAAGGAATGTTGTCTGAATTGCCCGACAAGCAACAGTTCGAAAGAACCTGATTTAACTTTCAAACTCTTCCCATGGGCTTTATAATCACAGGCAGATTAACAAATAAAGCCAAACAGCATTAGTTCTATTGCACTTTTAGGCGATTTAAGCCTTAACGTACATTCATTTAGCACCCCATTCAACTCAAACTTTCCAATGAAAGAATACCTTTCAAAATTTAATTTGACCATTCCTGACACACTCTTTTGGTTTTGGCAGTGTTGTATTGTCTTTTCAGACTGATATCTTGATTCAGAGAAGCAAATCTTCCAGTCAAATGAGTGGAATATTGAGAAAAGTGTCTTTGAGAAATATGTGAACCGTAACCCTATCTAGCAAAACCCGAAGCTAGGGTTAGGGTTTTATTCCCATACAATGTAGACAGTTTTTGATGGCATTTCTGTGTTTTAGGGCTGAAAGGATACTTGGGAATATAGTTCTTTCAATGTTTTCTAAACATTTTTTTCTGACCTATATGGCTGTATACAGTGCTTTGCCCCACAAAGGAATGCTGTCTGAATTGCCCGACAAGCAACAGTTCGAAAGAACCTGATTTAACTTTCAAACTCATGCCATGGGCTTTATAATCACAGGCAGATTAACAAATAAAGCCAAACTGCATTAGTTCTTTTGCACTTTTAGGCGATTTAAGCCTTAACGTACATTCATTTAGCACCCCATTCAACTCAAACTTTCCAATGAAAGAATACCTTTCAAAAATTAATTTGACCAATCTTGACACACTGTTTTGGTTTTGGCAGTGCTGTATTGTCTTTTCAGACTGATATCTTGATTCAGAGAAGCCAATCTTCCAGTCAAATGAGTGGAATATTGAGAAAAGTGTCTTTGAGAAATATGTGAACCGTAACCCTAACTAGCAAAACCCGAAGCTAGGGTTAGGGTTTTATTCCCATACAATGTAGACAGTTTTTGATGGCATTTCTGTGTTTTAGGGCTGAAAGGATACTTGGGAATATAGTTCTTTCAATGTTTTCTAAACATTTTTTTCTGACCTATATGGCTGTATACACTGCTTTGCCCCACAAAGGAATGCTGTCTGAATTGCCCGACAAGCAACAGTTCGAAAGAACCTGATTTGACTTTCAAACTCTTGCCATGGGCTTTATAATCACAGGCAGATTAACAAATAAAGCCAAACTGCATTAGTTCTTTTGCACTTTTAGGCGATTTAAGCCTTAACGTACATTCATTTAGCACCCCATTCAACTCAAACTTTCCAATGATAGAATACCTTTCAAAAATTAATTGGACCATTCCTGACACACTCTTTTGGTTTTGGCAGTGTTGTATTGTCTTTTCAGACTGATATCTTGATTCAGAGAAGCCAATCTTCCAGTCAAATGAGTGGAATATTGAGAAAAGTGTATTTGACAAATATGTGAACCGTAACCCTAACTACCAAAACCCGAAGCTAGGGTTAGGGTTTTATTCCCATACAGTGTAGACAGTTTTTGATGGCATGGCTGTGTTTTAGGGCTGAAAGGATACTTCGGAATATAGTTCTTTCAATGTTTTCTAAACATTTTTTCTGACCTATATGGCTGTATACAGTGCTTGGCCCCACAAAGGAATGCTGTCTGAATTGCCCGACAAGCAACAGTTCGAAACAACCTGATTTAACTTTCAAACTCTTGCCATGGGCTTTATAATCACAGGCAGATTAACAAATAAAGCCAAACAGCATTAGTTCTTTTGCACTTTTAGGCGATTTAAGCCTTAACGTACATTCATTTAGCACCCCATTCAACTCAAACTTTCCAATGAAAGAATACCTTTCAAAAATTAATTTGACCATTCCTGACACACTCTTTTGGTTTTGGCAGTGTTGTATTGTCTTTTCAGACTGATATCTTGATTCAGAGAAGCAAATCTTCCAGTCAAATGAGTGGAATATTGAGAAAATTGACTTCTAGAAATATGTGAACCGTAACCCTAACTAGCAAAACCCGAAGCTAGGGTTAGGGGTTTATTCCCATACAATGTAGACAGTTTTTGATGGCATGGCTGTGTTTTAGGGCTGAAAGGATGCTTGGGAATATAGTTCTTTCAATGTTTTCTAAACATTTTTTTCTGACCTATATGGCTGTATACAGTGCTTTGCCCCACAAAGGAATGCTGTCTGAATTGCCCGACAAGCAACAGTTCGAAAGAACCTGATTTAACTTTCAAACTCATGCCATGGGCTTTATAATCACAGGCAGATTAACAAATAAAGCCAAACTGCATTAGTTCTTTTGCACTTTTAGGCGATTTAAGCCTTAACGTACATTCATTTAGCACCCCATTCAACTCAAACTTTCCAATGAAAGAATTCCTTTCAAAAATTAATTTGACCATTCCTGACACACTCTTTTGGTTTTAGCAGTGCTGTATTGTCTTTTCAGACTGATATCTTGATTCAGAGAAGCAAATCTTCCAGTCAAATGAGTGGAATATTGAGAAAAGTGTCTTTGAGAAATATGTGAACCGTAACCCTAACTAGCAAAACCCGAAGCTAGGGTTAGGGTTTTATTCCCATACAATGTAGACAGTTTTTGATGGCATGGCTGTGTTTTAGGGCTGAAAGGATACTTCGGAATATAGTTCTTTCAATGTTTTCTAAACATTTTTTCTGACCTATATGGCTGTATACAGTGCTTTGCCCCACAAAGGAATGTTGTCTGAATTGCCCGACAAGCAACAGTTCGAAAGAACCTGATTTAACTTTCAAACTCTTCCCATGGGCTTTATAATCACAGGCAGATTAACAAATAAAGCCAAACTGCATTAGTTCTTTTGCACTTTTAGGCGATTTAAGCCTTAACGTACATTCATTTAGCACCCCATTCAACTCAAACTTTCCAATGAAAGAATACCTTTCAAAAATTAATTGGACCATTCCTGACACAATCTTTTGGTTTTGGCAGTGTTGTATTGTCTTTTCAGACTGATATCTTGATTCAGAGAAGCCAATCTTCCAGTCAAATGAGTGGAATATTGAGAAAAGTGTATTTGACAAATATGTGAACCGTAACCCTAACTACCAAAACCCGAAGCTAGGGTTAGGGTTTTATTCCCATACAATGTAGACAGTTTTTGATGGAATGGCTGTGTTTTAGGGCTGAAAGGATACTTGGGAATATAGTTCTTTCAATGTTTTCTAAACATTTTTTTCTGACCTATATGGCTGTATACAGTGCTTTGCCCCACAAAGGAATGTTGTCTGAATTGCCCGACAAGCAACAGTTCGAAAGAACCTGATTTAACTTTCAAACTCTTGCCATGGGCTTTATAATCACAGGTAGATTAACAAATAAAGCCAAACTGCATTAGTTCTTTTGCACTTTTAGGCGATTTAAGCCTTAACGTACATTCATTTAGCACCCCATTCAACTCAAACTTTCCAATGAAAGAATACCTTTCAAAAATTAATTTGACCATTCCTGACACACTCTTTTGGTTTTGGCAGTGCTGTATTGTCTTTTCAGACTGATATCTTGATTCAGAGAAGCCAATCTTCCAGTCAAATGAGTGGAATATTGAGAAAAGTGTCTTTGAGAAATATGTGAACCGTAACCCTAACTAGCAAAACCCGAAGCTAGGGTTAGGGTTTTATTCCCATACAATGTAGACAGTTTTTGATGGCATGGCTGTGTTTTAGGGCTGAAAGGATACTTGGGAATATAGTTCTTTCAATGTTTTCTAAACATTTTTTTCTGACCTATATGGCTGTATACAGTGCTTTGCCCCACAAAGGAATGCTGTCTGAATTGCCCGACAAGCAACAGTTCGAAAGAACCTGATTTAACTTTCAAACTCATGCCATGGGCTTTATAATCACAGGCAGATTAACAAATAAAGCCAAACTGCATTAGTTCTTTTGCACTTTTAGGCGATTTAAGCCTTAACGTACATTCATTTAGCACCCCATTCAACTCAAACTTTCCAATGAAAGAATACCTTTCAAAAATTAATTTGACCAATCTTGACACACTGTTTTGGTTTTGGCAGTGCTGTATTGTCTTTTCAGACTGATATCTTGATTCAGAGAAGCCAATCTTCCAGTCAAATGAGTGGAATATTGAGAAAAGTGTCTTTGAGAAATATGTGAACCGTAACCCTAACTAGCAAAACCCGAAGCTAGGGTTAGGGTTTTATTCCCATACAATGTAGACAGTTTTTGATGGCATTTCTGTGTTTTAGGGCTGAAAGGATACTTGGGAATATAGTTCTTTCAATGTTTTCTAAACATTTTTTTCTGACCTATATGGCTGTATACACTGCTTTGCCCCACAAAGGAATGCTGTCTGAATTGCCCGACAAGCAACAGTTCGAAAGAACCTGATTTGACTTTCAAACTCTTGCCATGGGCTTTATAATCACAGGCAGATTAACAAATAAAGCCAAACTGCATTAGTTCTTTTGCACTTTTAGGCGATTTAAGCCTTAACGTACATTCATTTAGCACCCCATTCAACTCAAACTTTCCAATGATAGAATACCTTTCAAAAATTAATTGGACCATTCCTGACACACTCTTTTGGTTTTGGCAGTGTTGTATTGTCTTTTCAGACTGATATCTTGATTCAGAGAAGCCAATCTTCCAGTCAAATGAGTGGAATATTGAGAAAAGTGTATTTGACAAATATGTGAACCGTAACCCTAACTACCAAAACCCGAAGCTAGGGTTAGGGTTTTATTCCCATACAGTGTAGACAGTTTTTGATGGCATGGCTGTGTTTTAGGGCTGAAAGGATACTTCGGAATATAGTTCTTTCAATGTTTTCTAAACATTTTTTCTGACCTATATGGCTGTATACAGTGCTTGGCCCCACAAAGGAATGCTGTCTGAATTGCCCGACAAGCAACAGTTCGAAACAACCTGATTTAACTTTCAAACTCTTGCCATGGGCTTTATAATCACAGGCAGATTAACAAATAAAGCCAAACAGCATTAGTTCTTTTGCACTTTTAGGCGATTTAAGCCTTAACGTACATTCATTTAGCACCCCATTCAACTCAAACTTTCCAATGAAAGAATACCTTTCAAAAATGAATTTGACCATTCCTGACACACTCTTTTGGTTTTGGCAGTGTTGTATTGTCTTTTCAGACTGATATCTTGATTCAGAGAAGCAAATCTTCCAGTCAAATGAGTGGAATATTGAGAAAATTGACTTCTAGAAATATGTGAACCGTAACCCTAACTAGCAAAACCCGAAGCTAGGGTTAGGGGTTTATTCCCATACAATGTAGACAGTTTTTGATGGCATGGCTGTGTTTTAGGGCTGAAAGGATGCTTGGGAATATAGTTCTTTCAATGTTTTCTAAACATTTTTTTCTGACCTATATGGCTGTATACAGTGCTTTGCCCCACAAAGGAATGCTGTCTGAATTGCCCGACAAGCAACAGTTCGAAAGAACCTGATTTAACTTTCAAACTCATGCCATGGGCTTTATAATCACAGGCAGATTAACAAATAAAGCCAAACTGCATTAGTTCTTTTGCACTTTTAGGCGATTTAAGCCTTAACGTACATTCATTTAGCACCCCATTCAACTCAAACTTTCCAATGAAAGAATTCCTTTCAAAAATTAATTTGACCATTCCTGACACACTCTTTTGGTTTTAGCAGTGCTGTATTGTCTTTTCAGACTGATATCTTGATTCAGAGAAGCAAATCTTCCAGTCAAATGAGTGGAATATTGAGAAAAGTGTCTTTGAGAAATATGTGAACCGTAACCCTAACTAGCAAAACCCGAAGCTAGGGTTAGGGTTTTATTCCCATACAATGTAGACAGTTTTTGATGGCATGGCTGTGTTTTAGGGCTGAAAGGATACTTCGGAATATAGTTCTTTCAATGTTTTCTAAACATTTTTTCTGACCTATATGGCTGTATACAGTGCTTTGCCCCACAAAGGAATGTTGTCTGAATTGCCCGACAAGCAACAGTTCGAAAGAACCTGATTTAACTTTCAAACTCTTCCCATGGGCTTTATAATCACAGGCAGATTAACAAATAAAGCCAAACTGCATTAGTTCTTTTGCACTTTTAGGCGATTTAAGCCTTAACGTACATTCATTTAGCACCCCATTCAACTCAAACTTTCCAATGAAAGAATACCTTTCAAAAATTAATTGGACCATTCCTGACACAATCTTTTGGTTTTGGCAGTGTTGTATTGTCTTTTCAGACTGATATCTTGATTCAGAGAAGCCAATCTTCCAGTCAAATGAGTGGAATATTGAGAAAAGTGTATTTGACAAATATGTGAACCGTAACCCTAACTACCAAAACCCGAAGCTAGGGTTAGGGTTTTATTCCCATACAATGTAGACAGTTTTTGATGGAATGGCTGTGTTTTAGGGCTGAAAGGATACTTGGGAATATAGTTCTTTCAATGTTTTCTAAACATTTTTTTCTGACCTATATGGCTGTATACAGTGCTTTGCCCCACAAAGGAATGTTGTCTGAATTGCCCGACAAGCAACAGTTCGAAAGAACCTGATTTAACTTTCAAACTCTTGCCATGGGCTTTATAATCACAGGTAGATTAACAAATAAAGCCAAACTGCATTAGTTCTTTTGCACTTTTAGGCGATTTAAGCCTTAACGTACATTCATTTAGCACCCCATTCAACTCAAACTTTCCAATGAAAGAATACCTTTCAAAAATTAATTTGACCATTCCTGACACACTCTTTTGGTTTTGGCAGTGCTGTATTGTCTTTTCAGACTGATATCTTGATTCAGAGAAGCCAATCTTCCAGTCAAATGAGTGGAATATTGAGAAAAGTGTCTTTGAGAAATATGTGAACCGTAACCCTAACTAGCAAAACCCGAAGCTAGGGTTAGGGTTTTATTCCCATACAATGTAGACAGTTTTTGATGGCATGGCTGTGTTTTAGGGCTGAAAGGATACTTGGGAATATAGTTCTTTCAATGTTTTCTAAACATTTTTTTCTGACCTATATGGCTGTATACAGTGCTTTGCCCCACAAAGGAATGCTGTCTGAATTGCCCGACAAGCAACAGTTCGAAAGAACCTGATTTAACTTTCAAACTCATGCCATGGGCTTTATAATCACAGGCAGATTAACAAATAAAGCCAAACTGCATTAGTTCTTTTGCACTTTTAGGCGATTTAAGCCTTAACGTACATTCATTTAGCACCCCATTCAACTCAAACTTTCCAATGAAAGAATACCTTTCAAAAATTAATTGGACCATTCCTGACACACTCTTTTGGTTTTGGCAGTGTTGTATTGTCTTTTCAGACTGATATCTTGATTCAGAGAAGCCAATCTTCCAGTCAAATGAGTGGAATATTGAGAAAAGTGTCTTTGAGAAATATGTGAACCGTAACCCTAACTAGCAAAACCCGAAGCTAGGGTTAGGGTTTTATTCCCATACAATGTAGACAGTTTTTGATGGCATGGCTGTGTTTTAGGGCTGAAAGGATACTTCGGAATATAGTTCTTTCAATGTTTTCTAAACATTTTTTCTGACCTATATGGCTGTATACAGTGCTTTGCCCCACAAAGGAATGTTGTCTGAATTGCCCGACAAGCAACAGTTCGAAAGAACCTGATTTAACTTTCAAACTCTTCCCATGGGCTTTATAATCACAGGCAGATTAACAAATAAAGCCAAACAGCATTAGTTCTTTTGCACTTTTAGGCGATTTAAGCCTAAACGTACATTCATTTACCACCCCATTCAACTCAAACTTTCCAATGAAAGAATACCTTTCAAAAATTAATTTGACCAATCTTGACACACTCTTTTGGTTTTGGCAGTGCTGTATTGTCTTTTCAGACTGATATCTTGATTCAGAGAAGCCAATCTTCCAGTCAAATGAGTGGAATATTGAGAAAAGTGTCTTTGAGAAATATGTGAACCGTAACCCTAACTAGCAAAACCCGAAGCTAGGGTTAGGGTTTTATTCCCATACAATGTAGACAGTTTTTGATGGCATTTCTGTGTTTTAGGGCTGAAAGGATACTTGGGAATATAGTTCTTTCAATGTTTTCTAAACATTTTTTTCTGACCTATATGGCTGTATACAGTGCCTTGCCCCACAAAGGAATGCTGTCTGAATTGCCCGACAAGCAACAGTTCGAAAGAACCTGATTTAACTTTCAAACTCTTCCCATGGGCTTTATAATCACAGGCAGATTAACAAATAAAGCCAAACTGCATTAGTTCTTTTGCACTTTTAGGCGATTTAAGCCTTAACGTACATTCATTTAGCACCCCATTCAACTCAAACTTTCCAATGAAAGAATACCTTTCAAAAATTAATTGGACCATTCCTGACACACTCTTTTGGTTTTGGCAGTGTTGTATTGTCTTTTCAGACTGATATCTTGATTCAGAGAAGCCAATCTTCCAGTCAAATGAGTGGAATATTGAGAAAAGTGTCTTTGAGAAATATGTGAACCGTAACCCTAACTAGCAAAACCCGAAGCTAGGGTTAGGGTTTTATTCCCATACAATGTAGACAGTTTTTGATGGCATGGCTGTGTTTTAGGGCTGAAAGGTTACTTGGGAATATAGTTCTTTCAATGTTTTCTAAACATTTTTTCTGACCTATATGGCTGTATACAGTGCTTTGCCCAGCAAAGGAATGCTGTCTGAATTGCCCGACAAGCAACAGTTCGAAAGAACCTGATTTAACTTTCAAACTCTTCCCATGGGCTTTATAATCACAGGCAGATTAACAAATAAAGCCAAACAGCATTAGTTCTTTTGCACTTTTAGGTGATTTAAGCCTTAACGTACATTCATTTAGCACCCCATTCAACTCAAACTTTCCAATGAAAGAATACCTTTCAAAATTTAATTTGACCATTCCTGACACACTCTTTTGGTTTTGGCAGTGCTGTATTGTCTTTTCAGTCTGATATCTTGATTCAGAGAAGCCAATCTTCCAGTCAAATGAGTGGAATATTGAGAAAATTGACTTCTAGAAATATGTGAACCGTAACCCTAACTAGCAAAACCCGAAGCTAGGGTTAGGGTTTTATTCCCATACAATGTAGACAGTTTTTGATGGCATGGCTGTGTTTTAGGGCTGAAAGGATTCTTGGGAATATAGTTCTTTCAATGTTTTCTAAACATTTTTTTCTAACCAGTATGGCTGTATACAGTGCTTGGCCCCACAAAGGAATGCTGTCTGAATTGCCCGACAAGCAACAGTTCGAAAGAACCTGATTTAACTTTCAAACTCTTGCCATGGGCTTTATAATCACAGGCAGATTAACAAATAAAGCCAAACTGCATTAGTTCTTTTGCACTTTTAGGCGATTTAAGCCTTAACGTACATTCATTTAGCACCCCATTCAACTCAAACTTTCCAATGAAAGAATACCTTTCAAAAATTAATTTGACCATTCCTGATACATTCTTTTGGTTTTGGCAGTGCTGTATTGTCTTTTCAGACTGATATCTTGATTCAGAGAAGCCAATCTTCCAGTCAAATGAGTGGAATATTGAGAAAAGTGTCTTTGAGAAATATGTGAACCGTAACCCTAACTAGCAAAACCCGAAGCTAGGGTTAGGGTTTTATTCCCATACAATGTAGACAGTTTTTGATGGCATGGCTGTGTTTTAGGGCTGAAAGGATACTTGGGAATATAGTTCTTTCAATGTTTTCTAAACATTTTTTTCTAACCTATATGGCTGTATACAGTGCTTTGCCCCACAAAGGAATGCTGTCTGAATTGCCCGAAAAGCAACAGTTCGAAAGAACCTGATTTAACTTTCAAACTCTTGCCATGGGCTTTATAATCACAGGCAGATTAACAAATAAAGCCAAACTGCATTAGTTCTTTTGCACTTTTAGGCGATTTAAGCCTTAACGTACATTCATTTAGCACCCCATTCAACTCAAACTTTCCAATGAAAGAATACCTTTCAAAAAATTAATTGGACCATTCCTGACACACTCTTTTGGTTTTGGCAGTGTTGTATTGTCTTTTCAGACTGATATCTTGATTCAGAGAAGCCAATCTTCCAGTCAAATGAGTGGAATATTGAGAAAAGTGTCTTTGAGAAATATGTGAACCGTAACCCTAACTAGCAAAACCCGAAGCTAGGATTAGGGTTTTATTCCCATACAATGTAGACAGTTTTTGATGGCATGGCTGTGTTTTAGGGCTGAAAGGATACTTCGGAATATAGTTCTTTCAATGTTTTCTAAACATTTTTTTCTGACCTATATGGCTGTATACAGTGCTTTGCCCCACAAAGGAATGCTGTCTGAATTGCCCGACAAGCAACAGTTCGAAAGAACCTGATTTAACTTTCAAACTCTTGCCATTGGCTTTATAATCACAGGCAGATTAACAAATAAAACCAAAAAGCATTAGTTCTTTTGCACTTTTAGGTGATTTAAGCCTTAACGTACATTCATTTAGCACCCCATTCAACTCAAACTTTCCAATGAAAGAATACCTTTCAAAAATTAATTGGACCATTCCTGACACACTCTTTTGGTTTTGGCAGTGTTGTATTGTCTTTTCAGACTGATATCTTGATTCAGAGAAGCCAATCTTCCAGTCAAATGAGTGGAATATTGAGAAAAGTGTCTTTGAGAAATATGTGAACCGTAACCCTAACTAGCAAAACCCGAAGCTAGGGTTAGGGTTTTATTCCCATACAATGTAGACAGTTTTTGATGGCATGGCTGTGTTTTAGGGCTGAAAGGATACTTGGGAATATAGTTCTTTCAATGTTTTCTAAACATTTTTTCTGACCTATATGGCTGTATACAGTGCTTTGCCCAGCAAAGGAATGCTGTCTGAATTGCCCGACAAGCAACAGTTCGAAAGAACCTGATTTAACTTTCAAACTCTTCCCATGGGCTTTATAATCACACGCAGATTAACAAATAAAGCCAAACAGCATTAGTTCTTTTGCACTTTTAGGCGATTTAAGCCTTAACGTACATTCATTTAGCACCCCATTCAACTCAAACTTTCCAATGAAAGAATACCTTTCAAAATTTAATTTGACCATTCCTGACACACTCTTTTGGTTTTGGCAGTGTTGTATTGTCTTTTCAGACTGATATCTTGATTCAGAGAAGCAAATCTTCCAGTCAAATGAGTGGAATATTGAGAAAATTGACTGCTAGAAATATGTGAACCGTAACCCTAACTAGCAAAACCCGAAGCTAGGGTTAGGGGTTTATTCCCATACAATGTAGACAGTTTTTGATGGCATGGCTGTGTTTTAGGGCTGAAAGGATACTTGGGAATATAGTTCTTGCAATGTTTTCTAAACATTTTTTTCTGACCTATATGGCTGTATACAGTGCTTTGCCCCACAAAGGAATGCTGTCTGAATTGCCCGACAAGCAACAGTTCGAAAGAACCTGATTTAACTTTCAAACTCATGCCATGGGCTTTATAATCACAGGCACATTAACAAATAAAGCCAAACTGCATTAGTTCTTTTGCACGTTTAGGCGATTTAAGCCTTAACGTACATTCATTTAGCACCCCATTCAACTCAAACTTTCCAATGAAAGAATACCTTTCAAAAATTAATTGGACCATTCCTGACACACTCTTTTGGTTTTGGCAGTGCTGTATTGTCTTTTCAGACTGATATCTTGATTCAGAGAAGCCAATCTTCCAGTCAAATGAGTGGAATATTGAGAAAAGTGTCTTTGAGAAATATGTGAACCGTAACCTTAACTAGCAAAACCCGAAGCTAGGGTTAGGGTTTTGTTCCCATACAATGTAGACAGTTTTTGATGGCATGGCTGTGTTTTAGGGCTGAAAGGATACTTCGGAATATAGTTCTTTCAATGTTTTCTAAACATTTTTTCTGACCTATATGGCTGTATACAGTGCTTTGCCCCACAAATGAATGTTGTCTGAATTGCCCGACAAGCAACAGTTCGAAAGAACCTGATTTAACATTCAAACTCTTCCCATGGGCTTTATAATCACAGGCAGATTAACAAATAAAGCCAAACAGCATTAGTTCTTTTGCACTTTTAGGCGATTTAAGCCTTAACGTACATTCATTTACCACCCCATTCAACTCAAACTTACAAATGAAAGAATACCTTTCAAAAATTAATTTGACCATTCCTGACACACTCTTTTGGTTTTAGCAGTGCTGTATTGTCTTTTCAGACTGATATCTTGATTCAGAGAAGCCAATCTTCCAGTCAAATGAGTGGAATATTGAGAAAAGTGTCTTTGAGAAATATGTGAACCGTAACCCTAACTAGCAAAACCCGAAGCTAGGGTTAGGGTTTTATTCCCATACAATGTAGACAGTTTTTGATGGCATGGCTGTGTTTTAGGGCTGAAAGGATACTTGGGAATATAGTTCTTTCAATGTTTTCTAAACATTTTTTCTGACCTATATGGCTGTATACAGTGCTTTGCCCAGCAAAGGAATGCTGTCTGAATTGCCCGACAAGCAACAGTTCGAAAGAACCTGATTTAACTTTCAAACTCTTCCCATGGGCTTTATAATCACAGGCAGATTAACAAATAAAGCCAAACAGCATTAGTTCTTTTGCACTTTTAGGCGATTTAAGCCTTAACGTACATTCATTTAGCACCCCATTCAACTCAAACTTTCCAATGAAAGAATACCTTTCAAAATTTAATTTGACCATTCCTGACACACTCTTTTTGTTTTGGCAGTGTTGTATTGTCTTTTCAGACTGATATCTTGATTCAGAGAAGCAAATCTTCCAGTCAAATGAGTGGAATATTGAGAAAATTGACTGCTAGAAATATGTGAACCGTAACCCTAACTAGCAAAACCCGAAGCTAGGGTTAGGGGTTTATTCCCATACAATGTAGACAGTTTTTGATGGCATGGCTGTGTTTTAGGGCTGAAAGGATACATGGGAATATAGTTCTTTCAATGTTTTCTAAACATTTTTTTCTGACCTATATGGCTGTATACAGTGCTTTGCCCCACAAAGGAATGCTGTCTGAATTGCCCGACAAGCAACAGTTCGAAAGAACCTGATTTAACTTTCAAACTCATGCCATGGGCTTTATAATCACAGGCAGATTAACAAATAAAGCCAAACTGCATTAGTTCTTTTGCACGTTTAGGCGATTTAAGCCTTAACGTACATTCATTTAGCACCCCATTCAACTCAAACTTTCAAATGAAAGAATACCTTTCAAAAATTAATTTGACCATTCCTGACACACTCTTTTGGTTTTTGCAGTGCTGTATTGTCTTTTCAGACTGATAACTTGATTCAGAGAAGCAAATCTTCCAGTCAAATGAGTGGAATATTGAGAAAAGTGTCTTTGAGAAATATGTGAACCGTAACCCTAACTAGCAAAACCCGAAGCTAGGGTTAGGGTTTTATTCCCATACAATGTAGACAGTTTTTGATGGCATGGCTGTGTTTTAGGGCTGAAAGGATACTTGGGAATATAGTTCTTTCAATGTTTTCTAAACATTTTTTTCTGACCTATATGGCTGTATACAGTGCTTTGCCCCACAAAGGAATGCTGTCTGAATTGCCCGACAAGCAAGAGTTCGAAAGAACCTGATTTAACTTTCAAACTCTTGCCATGGGCTTTATAATCACAGGCAGATTAACAAATAAAGCCAAACAGCATTAGTTCTTTTGCACTTTTAGGCGATTTAAGCCTTAACGTACATTCATTTAGCACCCCATTCAACTCAAACTTTCCAATGAAAGAATACCTTTCAAAAATTAATTGGACCATTCCTGACACACTCTTTTGGTTTTGGCAGTGTTGTATTGTCTTTTCAGACTGATATCTTGATTCAGAGAAGCCAATCTTCCAGTCAAATGAGTGGAATATTGAGAAAAGTGTCTTTGAGAAATATGTGAACCGTAACCCTAACTAGCAAAACCCGAAGCTAGGGTTAGGGTTTTATTCCCATACAATGTAGACAGTTTTTGATGGCATGGCTGTGTTTTAGGGCTGAAAGGATACTTGGGAATATAGTTCTTTCAATGTTTTCTAAACATTTTTTCTGACCTATATGGCTGTATACAGTGCTTTGCCCAGCAAAGGAATGCTGTCTGAATTGCCCGACAAGCAACAGTTCGAAAGAACCTGATTTAACTTTCAAACTCTTCCCATGGGCTTTATAATCACAGGCAGATTAACAAATAAAGCCAAACAGCATTAGTTCTTTTGCACTTTTAGGCGATTTAAGCCTTAACGTACATTCATTTAGCACCCCATTCAACTCAAACTTTCCAATGAAAGAATACCTTTCAAAATTTAATTTGACCATTCCTGACACACTCTTTTGGTTTTGGCAGTGTTGTATTGTCTTTTCAGACTGATATCTTGATTCAGAGAAGCAAATCTTCCAGTCAAATGAGTGGAATATTGAGAAAATTGACTGCTAGAAATATGTGAACCGTAACCCTAACTAGCAAAACCCGAAGCTAGGGTTAGGGGTTTATTCCCATACAATGTAGACAGTTTTTGATGGCATGGCTGTGTTTTAGGGCTGAAAGGATACTTGGGAATATAGTTCTTTCAATGTTTTCTAAACATTTTTTTCTGACCTATATGGCTGTATACAGTGCTTTGCCCCACAAAGGAATGCTGTCTGAATTGCCCGACAAGCAACAGTTCGAAAGAACCTGATTTAACTTTCAAACTCATGCCATGGGCTTTATAATCACAGGCAGATTAACAAATAAAGCCAAACTGCATTAGTTCTTTTGCACTTTTAGGCGATTTAAGCCTTAACGTACATTCATTTAGCACCCCATTCAACTCAAACTTTCCAATGAAAGAATACCTTTCAAAATTTAATTTGACCATTCCTGACACACTCTTTTGGTTTTGGCAGTGTTGTATTGTCTTTTCAGACTGATATCTTGATTCAGAGAAGCAAATCTTCCAGTCAAATGAGTGGAATATTGAGAAAATTGACTGCTAGAAATATGTGAACCGTAACCCTAACTAGCAAAACCCGAAGCTAGGGTTAGGGGTTTATTCCCATACAATGTAGACAGTTTTTGATGGCATGGCTGTGTTTTAGGGCTGAAAGGATACTTGGGAATATAGTTCTTTCAATGTTTTCTAAACATTTTTTTCTGACCTATATGGCTGTATACAGTGCTTTGCCCCACAAAGGAATGCTGTCTGAATTGCCCGACAAGCAACAGTTCGAAAGAACCTGATTTAACTTTCAAACTCATGCCATGGGCTTTATAATCACAGGCAGATTAACAAATAAAGCCAAACTGCATTAGTTCTTTTGCACTTTTAGGCGATTTAAGCCTTAACGTACATTCATTTAGCACCCCATTCAACTCAAACTTTCCAATGAAAGAATACCTTTCAAAATTTAATTTGACCATTCCTGACACACTCTTTTGGTTTTGGCAGTGTTGTATTGTCTTTTCAGACTGATATCTTGATTCAGAGAAGCAAATCTTCCAGTCAAATGAGTGGAATATTGAGAAAATTGACTGCTAGAAATATGTGAACCGTAACCCTAACTAGCAAAACCCGAAGCTAGGGTTAGGGGTTTATTCCCATACAATGTAGACAGTTTTTGATGGCATGGCTGTGTTTTAGGGCTGAAAGGATACTTGGGAATATAGTTCTTTCAATGTTTTCTAAACATTTTTTTCTAACCTATATGGCTGTATACAGTGCTTTGCCCCACAAAGGAATGCTGTCTGAATTGCCTGACAAGCAACAGTTCGAAAGAACCTGATTTAACTTTCAAACTCTTCCCATGGGCTTTATAATCACAGGCAGATTAACAAATAAAGCCAAACTGCATTAGTTCTTTTGCACTTTTAGGCGATGTAAGCCTTAACGTACATTCATTTAGCACCCCATTCAACTCAAACTTTCCAATGAAAGAATACCTTTCAAAAATTAATTTGACCATTCCTGACACACTCTTTTGGTTTTGGCAGTGCTGTATTGTCTTTTCAGACTGATATCTTGATTCAGAGAAGCCAATCTTCCAGTCAAATGAGTGGAATATTGAGAAAATTGACTGCTAGAAATATGTGAACCGTAACCCTAACTAGCAAAACCCGAAGCTAGGGTTAGGGGTTTATTCCCATACAATGTAGACAGTTTTTGATGGCATGGCTGTGTTTTAGGGCTGAAAGGATACTTGGGAATATAGTTCTTTCAATGTTTTCTAAACATTTTTTTCTAACCTATATGGCTGTATACAGTGCTTTGCCCCACAAAGGAATGCTGTCTGAATTGCCCGACAAGCAACAGTTCGAAAGAACCTGATTTAACTTTCAAACTCTTGCCATGGGCTTTATAATCACAGGCAGATTAACAAATAAAGCCAAACTGCATTAGTTCTTTTGCACTTTTAGGCGATGTAAGCCTTAACGTACATTCATTTAGCACCCCATTCAACTCAAACTTTCCAATGAAAGAATACCTTTCAAAAATTAATTTGACCATTCCTGACACACTCTTTTGGTTTTGGCAGTGCTGTATTGTCTTTTCAGACTGATATCTTGATTCAGAGAAGCCAATCTTCCAGTCAAATGAGTGGAATATTGAGAAAAGTGTCTTTGAGAAATATGTGAACCGTAACCCTAACTAGCAAAACCCGAAGCTAGGGTTAGGGTTTTATTCCCATACAATGTAGACAGTTTTTGATGGCATGGCTGTGTTTTAGGGCTGAAAGGATACTTCGGAATATAGTTCTTTCAATGTTTTCTAAACATTTTTTCTGACCTATATGGCTGTATACAGTGCTTTGCCCCACAAAGGAATGTTGTCTGAATTGCCCGACAAGCAACAGTTCGAAAGAACCTGATTTAACTTTCAAACTCTTCCCATGGGCTTTATAATCACAGGCAGATTAACAAATAAAGCCAAACAGCATTAGTTCTATTGCACTTTTAGGCGATTTAAGCCTTAACGTACATTCATTTAGCACCCCATTCAACTCAAACTTTCCAATGAAAGAATACCTTTCAAAATTTAATTTGACCATTCCTGACACACTCTTTTGGTTTTGGCAGTGTTGTATTGTCTTTTCAGACTGATATCTTGATTCAGAGAAGCAAATCTTCCAGTCAAATGAGTGGAATATTGAGAAAAGTGTCTTTGAGAAATATGTGAACCGTAACCCTATCTAGCAAAACCCGAAGCTAGGGTTAGGGTTTTATTCCCATACAATGTAGACAGTTTTTGATGGCATTTCTGTGTTTTAGGGCTGAAAGGATACTTGGGAATATAGTTCTTTCAATGTTTTCTAAACATTTTTTTCTGACCTATATGGCTGTATACAGTGCTTTGCCCCACAAAGGAATGCTGTCTGAATTGCCCGACAAGCAACAGTTCGAAAGAACCTGATTTAACTTTCAAACTCATGCCATGGGCTTTATAATCACAGTCAGATTAACAAATAAAGCCAAACTGCATTAGTTCTTTTGCACTTTTAGGCGATTTAAGCCTTAACGTACATTCATTTAGCACCCCATTCAACTCAAACTTTCCAATGAAAGAATACCTTTCAAAAATTAATTTGACCAATCTTGACACACTGTTTTGGTTTTGGCAGTGCTGTATTGTCTTTTCAGACTGATATCTTGATTCAGAGAAGCCAATCTTCCAGTCAAATGAGTGGAATATTGAGAAAAGTGTCTTTGAGAAATATGTGAACCGTAACCCTAACTAGCAAAACCCGAAGCTAGGGTTAGGGTTTTATTCCCATACAATGTAGACAGTTTTTGATGGCATTTCTGTGTTTTAGGGCTGAAAGGATACTTGGGAATATAGTTCTTTCAATGTTTTCTAAACATTTTTTTCTGACCTATATGGCTGTATACACTGCTTTGCCCCACAAAGGAATGCTGTCTGAATTGCCCGACAAGCAACAGTTCGAAAGAACCTGATTTGACTTTCAAACTCTTGCCATGGGCTTTATAATCACAGGCAGATTAACAAATAAAGCCAAACTGCATTAGTTCTTTTGCACTTTTAGGCGATTTAAGCCTTAACGTACATTCATTTAGCACCCCATTCAACTCAAACTTTCCAATGATAGAATACCTTTCAAAAATTAATTGGACCATTCCTGACACACTCTTTTGGTTTTGGCAGTGTTGTATTGTCTTTTCAGACTGATATCTTGATTCAGAGAAGCCAATCTTCCAGTCAAATGAGTGGAATATTGAGAAAAGTGTATTTGACAAATATGTGAACCGTAACCCTAACTACCAAAACCAGAAGCTAGGGTTAGGGTTTTATTCCCATACAGTGTAGACAGTTTTTGATGGCATGGCTGTGTTTTAGGGCTGAAAGGATACTTCGGAATATATTTCTTTCAATGTTTTCTAAACATTTTTTCTGACCTATATGGCTGTATACAGTGCTTGGCCCCACAAAGGAATGCTGTCTGAATTGCCCAACAAGCAACAGTTCGAAAGAACCTGATTTAACTTTCAAACTCTTGCCATGGGCTTTATAATCACAGGCAGATTAACAAATAAAGCCAAACAGCATTAGTTCTTTTGCACTTTTAGGCGATTTAAGCCTTAACGTACATTCATTTAGCACCCCATTCAACTCAAACTTTCCAATGAAAGAATACCTTTCAAAAATTAATTTGACCATTCCTGACACACTCTTTTGGTTTTGGCAGTGTTGTATTGTCTTTTCAGACTGATATCTTGATTCAGAGAAGCAAATCTTCCAGTCAAATGAGTGGAATATTGAGAAAATTGACTTCTAGAAATATGTGAACCGTAACCCTAACTAGCAAAACCCGAAGCTAGGGTTAGGGGTTTATTCCCATACAATGTAGACAGTTTTTGATGGCATGGCTGTGTTTTAGGGCTGAAAGGATGCTTGGGAATATAGTTCTTTCAATGTTTTCTAAACATTTTTTTCTGACCTATATGGCTGTATACAGTGCTTTGCCCCACAAAGGAATGCTGTCTGAATTGCCCGACAAGCAACAGTTCGAAAGAACCTGATTTAACTTTCAAACTCATGCCATGGGCTTTATAATCACAGGCAGATTAACAAATAAAGCCAAACTGCATTAGTTCTTTTGCACTTTTAGGCGATTTAAGCCTTAACGTACATTCATTTAGCACCCCATTCAACTCAAACTTTCCAATGAAAGAATTCCTTTCAAAAATTAATTTGACCATTCCTGACACACTCTTTTGGTTTTAGCAGTGCTGTATTGTCTTTTCAGACTGATATCTTGATTCAGAGAAGCAAATCTTCCAGTCAAATGAGTGGAATATTGAGAAAAGTGTCTTTGAGAAATATGTGAACCGTAACCCTAACTAGCAAAACCCGAAGCTAGGGTTAGGGTTTTATTCCCATACAATGTAGACAGTTTTTGATGGCATGGCTGTGTTTTAGGGCTGAAAGGATACTTCGGAATATAGTTCTTTCAATGTTTTCTAAACATTTTTTCTGACCTATATGGCTGTATACAGTGCTTTGCCCCACAAAGGAATGTTGTCTGAATTGCCCGACAAGCAACAGTTCGAAAGAACCTGATTTAACTTTCAAACTCTTCCCATGGGCTTTATAATCACAGGCAGATTAACAAATAAAGCCAAACTGCATTAGTTCTTTTGCACTTTTAGGCGATTTAAGCCTTAACGTACATTCATTTAGCACCCCATTCAACTCAAACTTTCCAATGAAAGAATACCTTTCAAAAATTAATTGGACCATTCCTGACACAATCTTTTGGTTTTGGCAGTGTTGTATTGTCTTTTCAGACTGATATCTTGATTCAGAGAAGCCAATCTTCCAGTCAAATGAGTGGAATATTGAGAAAAGTGTATTTGACAAATATGTGAACCGTAACCCTAACTACCAAAACCCGAAGCTAGGGTTAGGGTTTTATTCCCATACAATGTAGACAGTTTTTGATGGAATGGCTGTGTTTTAGGGCTGAAAGGATACTTGGGAATATAGTTCTTTCAATGTTTTCTAAACATTTTTTTCTGACCTATATGGCTGTATACAGTGCTTTGCCCCACAAAGGAATGTTGTCTGAATTGCCCGACAAGCAACAGTTCGAAAGAACCTGATTTAACTTTCAAACTCTTGCCATGGGCTTTATAATCACAGGTAGATTAACAAATAAAGCCAAACTGCATTAGTTCTTTTGCACTTTTAGGCGATTTAAGCCTTAACGTTCATTCATTTAGCACCCCATTCAACTCAAACTTTCCAATGAAAGAATACCTTTCAAAAATTAATTGGACCATTCCTGACACACTCTTTTGGTTTTGGCAGTGTTGTATTGTCTTTTCAGACTGATATCTTGATTCAGAGAAGCCAATCTTCCAGTCAAATGAGTGGAATATTGAGAAAAGTGTCTTTGAGAAATATGTGAACCGTAACTCTAACTAGCAAAACCCGAAGCTAGGGTTAGGGTTTTATTCCCATACAATGTAGACAGTTTTTGATGGCATGGCTGTGTTTTAGGGCTGAAAGGATACTTGGGAATATAGTTCTTTCAATGTTTTCTAAACATTTTTTTCTAACCTATATGGCTGTATACAGTGCTTTGCCCCACAAAGGAATGCTGTCTGAATTGCCCGACAAGCAACAGTTCGAAAGAACCTGATTTAACTTTCAAACTCTTGCCATGGGCTTTATAATCACAGGCAGATTAACAAATAAAGCCAAACTGCATTAGTTCTTTTGCACTTTTAGGCGATTTAAGCCTTAACGTACATTCATTTAGCACCCCATTCAACTCAAACTTTCCAATGAAAGAATACCTTTCAAAAATTAATTTGACCATTCCTGACACACTCTTTTGGTTTTGGCAGTGCTGTATTGTCTTTTCAGACTGATATCTTGATTCAGAGAAGCCAATCTTCCAGTCAAATGAGTGGAATATTGAGAAAAGTGTCTTTGAGAAATATGTGAACCGTAACCCTAACTAGCAAAACCCGAAGCTAGGGTTAGGGTTTTATTCCCATACAATGTAGACAGTTTTTGATGGCATGGCTGTGTTTTAGGGCTGAAAGGATACTTGGGAATATAGTTCTTTCAATGTTTTCTAAACATTTTTTTCTGACCTATATGGCTGTATACAGTGCTTTGCCCCACAAAGGAATGCTGTCTGAATTGCCCGACAAGCAACAGTTCGAAAGAACCTGATTTAACTTTCAAACTCATGCCATGGGCTTTATAATCACAGGCAGATTAACAAATAAAGCCAAACTGCATTAGTTCTTTTGCACTTTTAGGCGATTTAAGCCTTAACGTACATTCATTTAGCACCCCATTCAACTCAAACTTTCCAATGAAAGAATACCTTTCAAAAATTAATTGGACCATTCCTGACACACTCTTTTGGTTTTGGCAGTGTTGTATTGTCTTTTCAGACTGATATCTTGATTCAGAGAAGCCAATCTTCCAGTCAAATGAGTGGAATATTGAGAAAAGTGTCTTTGAGAAATATGTGAACCGTAACCCTAACTAGCAAAACCCGAAGCTAGGGTTAGGGTTTTATTCCCATACAATGTAGACAGTTTTTGATGGCATGGCTGTGTTTTAGGGCTGAAAGGATACTTCGGAATATAGTTCTTTCAATGTTTTCTAAACATTTTTTCTGACCTATATGGCTGTATACAGTGCTTTGCCCCACAAAGGAATGTTGTCTGAATTGCCCGACAAGCAACAGTTCGAAAGAACCTGATTTAACTTTCAAACTCTTCCCATGAGCTTTATAATCACAGGCAGATTAACAAATAAAGCCAAACAGCATTAGTTCTTTTGCACTTTTAGGCGATTTAAGCCTAAACGTACATTCATTTACCACCCCATTCAACTCAAACTTTCCAATGAAAGAATACCTTTCAAAAATTAATTTGACCAATCTTGACACACTCTTTTGGTTTTGGCAGTGCTGTATTGTCTTTTCAGACTGATATCTTGATTCAGAGAAGCCAATCTTCCAGTCAAATGAGTGGAATATTGAGAAAAGTGTCTTTGAGAAATATGTGAACCGTAACCCTAACTAGCAAAACCCGAAGCTAGGGTTAGGGTTTTATTCCCATACAATGTAGACAGTTTTTGATGGCATTTCTGTGTTTTAGGGCTGAAAGGATACTTGGGAATATAGTTCTTTCAATGTTTTCTAAACATTTTTTTCTGACCTATATGGCTGTATACAGTGCCTTGCCCCACAAAGGAATGCTGTCTGAATTGCCCGACAAGCAACAGTTCGAAAGAACCTGATTTAACTTTCAAACTCTTCCCATGGGCTTTATAATCACAGGCAGATTAACAAATAAAGCCAAACAGCATTAGTTCTTTTGCACTTTTAGGCGATTTAAGCCTTAACGTACATTCATTTAGCACCCCATTCAACTCAAACTTTCCAATGAAAGAATACCTTTCAAAAATGAATTTGACCATTCCTGACACACTCTTTTGGTTTTGGCAGTGCTGTATTCTCTTTTCAGACTGATATCTTGATTCAGAGAAGCAAATCTTCCAGTCAAATGAGTGGAATATTGAGAAAAGTGTCTTTGAGAAATATGTGAACCGTAACCCTAACTAGCAAAACCCGAAGCTAGGGTTAGGGTTTTATTCCCATACAATGTAGACAGTTTTTGATGGCATGGCTGTGTTTTAGGGCTGAAAGGATACTTGGGAATATAGTTCTTTCAATGTTTTCTAAACATTTTTTTCTAACCTATATGGCTGTATACACAGCTTTGCCCCACAAAGGAATGCTGTCTGAATTGCCCGACAAGCAACAGTTCGAAAGAACCTGATTTAACTTTCAAACTCTTGCCATGGGCTTTATAATCACAGGTAGATTAACAAATAAAGCCAAACTGCATTAGTTCTTTTGCACTTTTAGGCGATTTAAGCCTTAACGTTCATTCATTTAGCACCCCATTCAACTCAAACTTTCCAATGAAAGAATACCTTTCAAAAATTAATTGGACCATTCCTGACACACTCTTTTGGTTTTGGCAGTGTTGTATTGTCTTTTCAGACTGATATCTTGATTCAGAGAAGCCAATCTTCCAGTCAAATGAGTGGAATATTGAGAAAAGTGTCTTTGAGAAATATGTGAACCGTAACCCTAACTAGCAAAACCCGAAGCTAGGGTTAGGGTTTTATTCCCATACAATGTAGACAGTTTTTGATGGCATTTCTGTGTTTTAGGGCTGAAAGGATACTTGGGAATATAGTTCTTTCAATGTTTTCTAAACATTTTTTTCTGACCTATATGGCTCTATACAGTGCCTTGCCCCACAAAGGAATGCTGTCTGAATTGCCCGACAAG
The DNA here is from genome assembly GCF_055471065.1 of Atractosteus spatula. Taxonomy (NCBI): domain Eukaryota; kingdom Metazoa; phylum Chordata; class Actinopteri; order Semionotiformes; family Lepisosteidae; genus Atractosteus; species Atractosteus spatula. Next base: position 30,761,301 of record NC_142708.1, on the reverse strand, counting down.
CAACAGTTCGAAAGAACCTGATTTAACTTTCAAACTCTTCCCATGGGCTTTATAATCACAGGCAGATTAACAAATAAAGCCAAACAGCATTAGTTCTTTTGCACTTTTAGGCGATTTAAGCCTTAACGTACATTCATTTACCACCCCATTCAACTCAAACTTTCCAATGAAAGAATACCTTTCAAAAATTAATTTGACCAATCTTGACACACTCTTTTGGTTTTGGCAGTGCTGTATTGTCTTTTCAGACTGATATCTTGATTCAGAGAAGCCAATCTTCCAGTCAAATGAGTGGAATATTGAGAAAAGTGTCTTTGAGAAATATGTGAACCGTAACCCTAACTAGCAAAACCCGAAGCTAGGGTTAGGGTTTTATTCCCATACAATGTAGACAGTTTTTGATGGCATTTCTGTGTTTTAGGGCTGAAAGGATACTTGGGAATATAGTTCTTTCAATGTTTTCTAAACATTTTTTTCTGACCTATATGGCTCTATACAGTGCCTTGCCCCACAAAGGAATGCTGTCTGAATTGCCCGACAAGCAACAGTTCGAAAGAACCTGATTTAACTTTCAAACTCTTCCCATGGGCTTTATAATCACAGGCAGATTAACAAATAAAGCCAAACAGCATTAGTTCTTTTGCACTTTTAGGCGATTTAAGCCTTAACGTACATTCATTTAGCACCCCATTCAACTCAAACTTTCCAATGATAGAATACCTTTCAAAAATTAATTTGACCATTCCTGACACACTCTTTTGGTTTTGGCAGTGTTGTATTGTCTTTTCAGACTGATATCTTGATTCAGAGAAGCAAATCTTCCAGTCAAATGAGTGGAATATTGAGAAAATTGACTTCTAGAAATATGTGAACCGTAACCCTAACTAGCAAAACCCGAAGCTAGGGTTAGGGGTTTATTCCCATACAATGTAGACAGTTTTTGATGGCATGGCTGTGTTTTAGGGCTGAAAGGATGCTTGGGAATATAGTTCTTTCAATGTTTTCTAAACATTTTTTTCTGACCTATATGGCTGTATACAGTGCTTTGCCCCACAAAGGAATGCTGTCTGAATTGCCCGACAAGCAACAGTTCGAAAGAACCTGATTTAACTTTCAAACTCATGCCATGGGCTTTATAATCACAGGCAGATTAACAAATAAAGCCAAACTGCATTAGTTCTTTTGCACTTTTAGGCGATTTAAGCCTTAACGTACATTCATTTAGCACCCCATTCAACTCAAACTTTCCAATGAAAGAATACCTTTCAAAAATTAATTTGACCATTCCTGACACACTCTTTTGGTTTTAGCAGTGCTGTATTGTCTTTTCAGACTGATATCTTGATACAGAGAAGCAAATCTTCCAGTCAAATGAGTGGAATATTGAGAAAAGTGTCTTTGAGAAATATGTGAACCGTAACCCTAACTAGCAAAACCCGAAGCTAGGGTTAGGGTTTTATTCCCATACAATGTAGACAGTTTTTGATGGCATGGCTGTGTTTTAGGGCTGAAAGGATACTTGGGAATATAGTTCTTTCAATGTTTTCTAAACATTTTTTCTGACCTATATGGCTGTATACAGTGCTTTGCCCCACAAAGGAATGTTGTCTGAATTGCCCGACAAGCAACAGTTCGAAAGAACCTGATTTAACTTTCAAACTCTTGCCATGGGCTTTATAATCACAGGTAGATTAACAAATAAAGCCAAACTGCATTAGTTCTTTTGCACTTTTAGGCGATTTAAGCCTTAACGTACATTCATTTAGCACCCCATTCAACTCAAACTTTCCAATGAAAGAATACCTTTCAAAAATTAATTGGACCATTCCTGACACACTCTTTTGGTTTTGGCAGTGTTGTATTGTCTTTTCAGACTGATATCTTGATTCAGAGAAGCCAATCTTCCAGTCAAATGAGTGGAATATTGAGAAAAGTGTCTTTGAGAAATATGTGAACCGTAACTCTAACTAGCAAAACCCGAAGCTAGGGTTAGGGTTTTATTCCCATACAATGTAGACAGTTTTTGATGGCATGGCTGTGTTTTAGGGCTGAAAGGATACTTGGGAATATAGTTCTTTCAATGTTTTCTAAACATTTTTTTCTAACCTATATGGCTGTATACAGTGCTTTGCCCCACAAAGGAATGCTGTCTGAATTGCCCGACAAGCAACAGTTCGAAAGAACCTGATTTAACTTTCAAACTCTTGCCATGGGCTTTATAATCACAGGCAGATTAACAAATAAAGCCAAACTGCATTAGTTCTTTTGCACTTTTAGGCGATTTAAGCCTTAACGTACATTCATTTAGCACCCCATTCAACTCAAACTTTCCAATGAAAGAATACCTTTCAAAAATTAATTTGACCATTCCTGACACACTCTTTTGGTTTTGGCAGTGCTGTATTGTCTTTTCAGACTGATATCTTGATTCAGAGAAGCCAATCTTCCAGTCAAATGAGTGGAATATTGAGAAAAGTGTCTTTGAGAAATATGTGAACCGTAACCCTAACTAGCAAAACCCGAAGCTAGGGTTAGGGTTTTATTCCCATACAATGTAGACAGTTTTTGATGGCATGGCTGTGTTTTAGGGCTGAAAGGATACTTCGGAATATAGTTCTTTCAATGTTTTCTAAACATTTTTTCTGACCTATATGGCTGTATACAGTGCTTTGCCCCACAAAGGAATGCTGTCTGAATTGCCCGACAAGCAACAGTTCGAAAGAACCTGATTTAACTTTCAAACTCTTGCCATGGGCTTTATAATCACAGGCAGATTAACAAATAAAGCCAAACAGCATTAGTTCTTTTGCACTTTTAGGCGATTTAAGCCTTAACGTACATTCATTTAGCACCACATTCAACTCAAACTTTCCAATGAAAGAATACCTTTCAAAATTTAATTTGACCATTCCTGACACACTCTTTTGGTTTTGGCAGTGTTGTATTGTCTTTTCAGACTGATATCTTGATTCAGAGAAGCAAATCTTCCAGTCAAATGAGTGGAATATTGAGAAAATTGACTTCTAGAAATATGTGAACCGTAACCCTAACTAGGAAAACCCGAAGCTAGGGTTAGGGGTTTATTCCCATACAATGTAGACAGTTTTTGATGGCATGGCTGTGTTTTAGGGCTGAAAGGATACTTGGGAATATAGTTCTTTCAATGTTTTCTAAACATTTTTTCTGACCTATATGGCTGTATACAGTGCTTTGCCCCACAAAGGAATGTTGTCTGAATTGCCCGACAAGCAACAGTTCGAAAGAACCTGATTTAACTTTCAAACTCTTCCCATGGGCTTTATAATCACAGGCAGATTAACAAATGAAGCCAAACAGCATTAGTTCTTTTGCACTTTTAGGCGATTTAAGCCTTAACGTACATTCATTTACCACCCCATTCAACTCAAACTTTCCAATGAAAGAATACCTTTCACAAATTAATTTGACCAATCTTGACACACTGTTTTGGTTTTGGCAGTGCTGTATTGTCTTTTCAGACTGATATCTTGATTCAGAGAAGCCAATCTTCCAGTCAAATGAGTGGAATATTGAGAAAAGTGTCTTTGAGAAATATGTGAACCGTAACCCTAACTAGCAAAACCCGAAGCTAGGGTTAGGGTTTTATTCCCATACAATGTAGACAGTTTTTGATGGCATTTCTGTGTTTTAGGGCTGAAAGGATACTTGGGAATATAGTTCTTTCAATGTTTTCTAAACATTTTTTTCTGACCTATATGGCTGTATACAGTGCTTTGCCCCACAAAGGAATGCTGTCTGAATTGCCCGACAAGCAACAGTTCGAAAGAACCTGATTTAACTTTCAAACTCATGCCATGGGCTTTATAATCACAGGCAGATTAACAAATAAAGCCAAACTGCATTAGTTCTTTTGCACTTTTAGGCGATTTAAGCCTTAACGTACATTCATTTAGCACCCCATTCAACTCAAACTTTCCAATGAAAGAATACCTTTCAAAATTTAATTTGACCATTCCTGACACACTCTTTTGGTTTTGGCAGTGTTGTATTGTCTTTTCAGACTGATATCTTGATTCAGAGAAGCAAATCTTCCAGTCAAATGAGTGGAATATTGAGAAAAGTGTCTTTGAGAAATATGTGAACCGTAACCCTAACTAGCAAAACCCGAAGCTAGGGTTAGGGTTTTATTCCCATACAATGTAGACAGTTTTTGATGGCATGGCTGTGTTTTAGGGCTGAAAGGATACTTCGGAATATAGTTCTTTCAATGTTTTCTAAACATTTTTTCTGACCTATATGGCTGTATACAGTGCTTTGCCCCACAAAGGAATGTTGTCTGAATTGCCCGACAAGCAACAGTTCGAAAGAACCTGATTTAACTTTCAAACTCTTCCCATGAGCTTTATAATCACAGGCAGATTAACAAATAAAGCCAAACAGCATTAGTTCTTTTGCACTTTTAGGCGATTTAAGCCTAAACGTACATTCATTTACCACCCCATTCAACTCAAACTTTCCAATGAAAGAATACCTTTCAAAAATTAATTTGACCAATCTTGACACACTCTTTTGGTTTTGGCAGTGCTGTATTGTCTTTTCAGACTGATATCTTGATTCAGAGAAGCCAATCTTCCAGTCAAATGAGTGGAATATTGAGAAAAGTGTCTTTGAGAAATATGTGAACCGTAACCCTAACTAGCAAAACCCGAAGCTAGGGTTAGGGTTTTATTCCCATACAATGTAGACAGTTTTTGATGGCATTTCTGTGTTTTAGGGCTGAAAGGATACTTGGGAATATAGTTCTTTCAATGTTTTCTAAACATTTTTTTCTGACCTATATGGCTGTATACAGTGCCTTGCCCCACAAAGGAATGCTGTCTGAATTGCCCGACAAGCAACAGTTCGAAAGAACCTGATTTAACTTTCAAACTCTTCCCATGGGCTTTATAATCACAGGCAGATTAACAAATAAAGCCAAACAGCATTAGTTCTTTTGCACTTTTAGGCGATTTAAGCCTTAACGTACATTCATTTAGCACCCCATTCAACTCAAACTTTCCAATGAAAGAATACCTTTCAAAAATGAATTTGACCATTCCTGACACACTCTTTTGGTTTTGGCAGTGCTGTATTCTCTTTTCAGACTGATATCTTGATTCAGAGAAGCAAATCTTCCAGTCAAATGAGTGGAATATTGAGAAAAGTGTCTTTGAGAAATATGTGAACCGTAACCCTAACTAGCAAAACCCGAAGCTAGGGTTAGGGTTTTATTCCCATACAATGTAGACAGTTTTTGATGGCATGGCTGTGTTTTAGGGCTGAAAGGATACTTGGGAATATAGTTCTTTCAATGTTTTCTAAACATTTTTTTCTAACCTATATGGCTGTATACACAGCTTTGCCCCACAAAGGAATGCTGTCTGAATTGCCCGACAAGCAACAGTTCGAAAGAACCTGATTTAACTTTCAAACTCTTGCCATGGGCTTTATAATCACAGGTAGATTAACAAATAAAGCCAAACTGCATTAGTTCTTTTGCACTTTTAGGCGATTTAAGCCTTAACGTTCATTCATTTAGCACCCCATTCAACTCAAACTTTCCAATGAAAGAATACCTTTCAAAAATTAATTGGACCATTCCTGACACACTCTTTTGGTTTTGGCAGTGTTGTATTGTCTTTTCAGACTGATATCTTGATTCAGAGAAGCCAATCTTCCAGTCAAATGAGTGGAATATTGAGAAAAGTGTCTTTGAGAAATATGTGAACCGTAACCCTAACTAGCAAAACCCGAAGCTAGGGTTAGGGTTTTATTCCCATACAATGTAGACAGTTTTTGATGGCATTTCTGTGTTTTAGGGCTGAAAGGATACTTGGGAATATAGTTCTTTCAATGTTTTCTAAACATTTTTTTCTGACCTATATGGCTCTATACAGTGCCTTGCCCCACAAAGGAATGCTGTCTGAATTGCCCGACAAGCAACAGTTCGAAAGAACCTGATTTAACTTTCAAACTCTTCCCATGGGCTTTATAATCACAGGCAGATTAACAAATAAAGCCAAACAGCATTAGTTCTTTTGCACTTTTAGGCGATTTAAGCCTTAACGTACATTCATTTACCACCCCATTCAACTCAAACTTTCCAATGAAAGAATACCTTTCAAAAATTAATTTGACCAATCTTGACACACTCTTTTGGTTTTGGCAGTGCTGTATTGTCTTTTCAGACTGATATCTTGATTCAGAGAAGCCAATCTTCCAGTCAAATGAGTGGAATATTGAGAAAAGTGTCTTTGAGAAATATGTGAACCGTAACCCTAACTAGCAAAACCCGAAGCTAGGGTTAGGGTTTTATTCCCATACAATGTAGACAGTTTTTGATGGCATTTCTGTGTTTTAGGGCTGAAAGGATACTTGGGAATATAGTTCTTTCAATGTTTTCTAAACATTTTTTTCTGACCTATATGGCTCTATACAGTGCCTTGCCCCACAAAGGAATGCTGTCTGAATTGCCCGACAAGCAACAGTTCGAAAGAACCTGATTTAACTTTCAAACTCTTCCCATGGGCTTTATAATCACAGGCAGATTAACAAATAAAGCCAAACAGCATTAGTTCTTTTGCACTTTTAGGCGATTTAAGCCTTAACGTACATTCATTTAGCACCCCATTCAACTCAAACTTTCCAATGATAGAATACCTTTCAAAAATTAATTTGACCATTCCTGACACACTCTTTTGGTTTTGGCAGTGTTGTATTGTCTTTTCAGACTGATATCTTGATTCAGAGAAGCAAATCTTCCAGTCAAATGAGTGGAATATTGAGAAAATTGACTTCTAGAAATATGTGAACCGTAACCCTAACTAGCAAAACCCGAAGCTAGGGTTAGGGGTTTATTCCCATACAATGTAGACAGTTTTTGATGGCATGGCTGTGTTTTAGGGCTGAAAGGATGCTTGGGAATATAGTTCTTTCAATGTTTTCTAAACATTTTTTTCTGACCTATATGGCTGTATACAGTGCTTTGCCCCACAAAGGAATGCTGTCTGAATTGCCCGACAAGCAACAGTTCGAAAGAACCTGATTTAACTTTCAAACTCATGCCATGGGCTTTATAATCACAGGCAGATTAACAAATAAAGCCAAACTGCATTAGTTCTTTTGCACTTTTAGGCGATTTAAGCCTTAACGTACATTCATTTAGCACCCCATTCAACTCAAACTTTCCAATGAAAGAATACCTTTCAAAAATTAATTTGACCATTCCTGACACACTCTTTTGGTTTTAGCAGTGCTGTATTGTCTTTTCAGACTGATATCTTGATACAGAGAAGCAAATCTTCCAGTCAAATGAGTGGAATATTGAGAAAAGTGTCTTTGAGAAATATGTGAACCGTAACCCTAACTAGCAAAACCCGAAGCTAGGGTTAGGGTTTTATTCCCATACAATGTAGACAGTTTTTGATGGCATGGCTGTGTTTTAGGGCTGAAAGGATACTTGGGAATATAGTTCTTTCAATGTTTTCTAAACATTTTTTCTGACCTATATGGCTGTATACAGTGCTTTGCCCCACAAAGGAATGTTGTCTGAATTGCCCGACAAGCAACAGTTCGAAAGAACCTGATTTAACTTTCAAACTCTTGCCATGGGCTTTATAATCACAGGTAGATTAACAAATAAAGCCAAACTGCATTAGTTCTTTTGCACTTTTAGGCGATTTAAGCCTTAACGTACATTCATTTAGCACCCCATTCAACTCAAACTTTCCAATGAAAGAATACCTTTCAAAAATTAATTGGACCATTCCTGACACACTCTTTTGGTTTTGGCAGTGTTGTATTGTCTTTTCAGACTGATATCTTGATTCAGAGAAGCCAATCTTCCAGTCAAATGAGTGGAATATTGAGAAAAGTGTCTTTGAGAAATATGTGAACCGTAACTCTAACTAGCAAAACCCGAAGCTAGGGTTAGGGTTTTATTCCCATACAATGTAGACAGTTTTTGATGGCATGGCTGTGTTTTAGGGCTGAAAGGATACTTGGGAATATAGTTCTTTCAATGTTTTCTAAACATTTTTTTCTAACCTATATGGCTGTATACAGTGCTTTGCCCCACAAAGGAATGCTGTCTGAATTGCCCGACAAGCAACAGTTCGAAAGAACCTGATTTAACTTTCAAACTCTTGCCATGGGCTTTATAATCACAGGCAGATTAACAAATAAAGCCAAACTGCATTAGTTCTTTTGCACTTTTAGGCGATTTAAGCCTTAACGTACATTCATTTAGCACCCCATTCAACTCAAACTTTCCAATGAAAGAATACCTTTCAAAAATTAATTTGACCATTCCTGACACACTCTTTTGGTTTTGGCAGTGCTGTATTGTCTTTTCAGACTGATATCTTGATTCAGAGAAGCCAATCTTCCAGTCAAATGAGTGGAATATTGAGAAAAGTGTCTTTGAGAAATATGTGAACCGTAACCCTAACTAGCAAAACCCGAAGCTAGGGTTAGGGTTTTATTCCCATACAATGTAGACAGTTTTTGATGGCATGGCTGTGTTTTAGGGCTGAAAGGATACTTCGGAATATAGTTCTTTCAATGTTTTCTAAACATTTTTTCTGACCTATATGGCTGTATACAGTGCTTTGCCCCACAAAGGAATGCTGTCTGAATTGCCCGACAAGCAACAGTTCGAAAGAACCTGATTTAACTTTCAAACTCTTGCCATGGGCTTTATAATCACAGGCAGATTAACAAATAAAGCCAAACAGCATTAGTTCTTTTGCACTTTTAGGCGATTTAAGCCTTAACGTACATTCATTTAGCACCACATTCAACTCAAACTTTCCAATGAAAGAATACCTTTCAAAATTTAATTTGACCATTCCTGACACACTCTTTTGGTTTTGGCAGTGTTGTATTGTCTTTTCAGACTGATATCTTGATTCAGAGAAGCAAATCTTCCAGTCAAATGAGTGGAATATTGAGAAAATTGACTTCTAGAAATATGTGAACCGTAACCCTAACTAGGAAAACCCGAAGCTAGGGTTAGGGGTTTATTCCCATACAATGTAGACAGTTTTTGATGGCATGGCTGTGTTTTAGGGCTGAAAGGATACTTGGGAATATAGTTCTTTCAATGTTTTCTAAACATTTTTTCTGACCTATATGGCTGTATACAGTGCTTTGCCCCACAAAGGAATGTTGTCTGAATTGCCCGACAAGCAACAGTTCGAAAGAACCTGATTTAACTTTCAAACTCTTCCCATGGGCTTTATAATCACAGGCAGATTAACAAATGAAGCCAAACAGCATTAGTTCTTTTGCACTTTTAGGCGATTTAAGCCTTAACGTACATTCATTTACCACCCCATTCAACTCAAACTTTCCAATGAAAGAATACCTTTCACAAATTAATTTGACCAATCTTGACACACTGTTTTGGTTTTGGCAGTGCTGTATTGTCTTTTCAGACTGATATCTTGATTCAGAGAAGCCAATCTTCCAGTCAAATGAGTGGAATATTGAGAAAAGTGTCTTTGAGAAATATGTGAACCGTAACCCTAACTAGCAAAACCCGAAGCTAGGGTTAGGGTTTTATTCCCATACAATGTAGACAGTTTTTGATGGCATTTCTGTGTTTTAGGGCTGAAAGGATACTTGGGAATATAGTTCTTTCAATGTTTTCTAAACATTTTTTTCTGACCTATATGGCTGTATACAGTGCTTTGCCCCACAAAGGAATGCTGTCTGAATTGCCCGACAAGCAACAGTTCGAAAGAACCTGATTTAACTTTCAAACTCATGCCATGGGCTTTATAATCACAGGCAGATTAACAAATAAAGCCAAACTGCATTAGTTCTTTTGCACTTTTAGGCGATTTAAGCCTTAACGTACATTCATTTAGCACCCCATTCAACTCAAACTTTCCAATGAAAGAATACCTTTCAAAAATTAATTTGACCATTCCTGACACACTCTTTTGGTTTTAGCAGTGCTGTATTGTCTTTTCAGACTGATATCTTGATTCAGAGAAGCCAATCTTCCAGTCAAATGAGTGGAATATTGAGAAAAGTGTCTTTGAGAAATATGTGAACCGTAACCCTAACTAGCAAAACCCGAAGCTAGGGTTAGGGTTTTATTCCCATACAATGTAGACAGTTTTTGATGGCATGGCTGTGTTTTAGGGCTGAAAGGATACTTGGGAATATAGTTCTTTCAATGTTTTCTAAACATTTTTTTCTGACCTATATGGCTGTATACAGTGCTTTGCCCCACAAAGGAATGCTGTCTGAATTGCCCGACAAGCAACAGTTCGAAAGAACCTGATTTGACTTTCAAACTCTTGCCATGGGCTTTATAATCACAGGCAGATTAACAAATAAAGCCAAACTGCATTAGTTCTTTTGCACTTTTAGGCGATTTAAGCCTTAACGTACATTCATTTAGCACCCCATTCAACTCAAACTTTCCAATGAAAGAATACCTTTCAAAAATTAATTTGACCATTCCTGACACACTCTTTTGGTTTTGGCAGTGCTGTATTGTCTTTTCAGACTGAGATCTTGATTCAGAGAAGCCAATCTTCCAGTCAAATAAGTGGAATATTGAGAAAAGTGTCTTTGAGAAATATGTGAACCGTAACCCTAACTAGCAAAACCCGAAGCTAGGGTTAGGGTTTTATTCCCATACAATGTAGACAGTTTTTGATGGCATGGCTGTGTTTTAGGGCTGAAAGGATACTTGGGAATATAGTTTTTTCAATGTTTTCTAAACATTTTTTTCTGACCTATATGGCTGTATACACTGCTTTGCCCCACAAAGGAATGCTGTCTGAATTGCCCGACAAGCAACAGTTCGAAAGAACCTGATTTAACTTTCAAACTCTTGCCATGGGCTTTATAATCACAGGCAGATTAACAAATAAAGCCAAACTGCATTAGTTCTTTTGCACTTTTAGGTGATTTAAGGCTTAACGTACATTCATTTAGCACCCCATTCAACTCAAACTTTCCAATGAAAGAATACCTTTCAAAAATTAATTGGACCATTCCTGACACACTCTTTTGGTTTTGGCAGTGCTGTATTGTCTTTTCAGACTGAGATCTTGATTCAGAGAAGCCAATCTTCCAGTCAAATGAGTGGAATATTGAGAAAAGTGTCTTTGAGAAATATGTGAACCGTAACCCTAACTAGCAAAACCCGAAGCTAGGGTTAGGGTTTTATTCCCATACAATGTAGACAGTTTTTGATGGCATGGCTGTGTCTTAGGGCTCAAAGGATACTTGGGTATATAGTTCTTTCAATGTTTTCTAAACATTTTTTTCTGACCTATATGGCTGTATACACTGCTTTGCCCCACAAAGGAATGCTGTCTGAATTGCCCGACAAGCAACAGTTCGAAAGAACCTGATTTAACTTTCAAAATCTTGCCATGGGCTTTATAATCACAGGCAGATTAACAAATAAAGCCAAACAGCATTAGTTCTTTTGTACTTTTAGGCGATTTAAGCCTTAACATACATTCATTTAGCACCCCATTCAACTCAAACTTTCCAATGAAAGAATACCTTTCAAAAATTAATTTGACCATTCCTGACACACTCTTTTGGTTTTGGCAGAGCTGTATTGTCTTTTCAGACTGATATCTTGATTCAGAGAAGCCAATCTTCCAGTCAAATAAGTGGAATATTGAGAAAATTGACTTCTAGAAATATGTGAACCGTAACCCTTACTAGCAAAACCCGAAGCTATGGTTAGGGTTTTATTCCCATACAATGTAGACAGTTTTTGATGGCATGGCTGTGTTTTAGGGCTGAAAGGATACTTGGGAATATAGTTCTTTCAATGTTTTCTAAACATTTTTTTCTGACCTATGTAGTGTTTCATAGCCGTTCAGGGATGCCAAATATGTAATCATAGTGGCTCTCTGAAGGCTCCAGTTCTGTAGGGTTTGGGCATTTACTGAGACAATTTTCAATTGTAGCAGTAAATCACAAAGTTGATTCTTTTGATGGCTTTAGAATCCAACCATGCGACATAACTCAAACAATGCACACACACAGGTACTAATACACGAGGATACATTTATTAATACATAGAATATGCATATAAACCTAACAGATCTTATCGAGAGGGTTATCAGAATACAAAAGGTATATATTCAATCAGTTACGAAGAGTTACACATATCAAGAGGACATACGTTCAGTATATCATTCATTAAGACTGTTTCATAAATGAACTTGGTTACAACTTCTACATTAGATACTCAAAACAAGTACATAACTCTTAGGAATTAAATTGATATCAACTGGTTGGGATAACAATTGAATTCTCGAGCTGTAATGCATTGAAGTTGAATACTCATCCAATTTCTGGGGATTCAGATCTCCTGCAGGCACAAACAATCAGCTGCAGGCTTGTTGCTGTCCAATCCGCGCTCTCTGGCTCCGTGCCAGGCTGTGCTGTGCGGCTTGCGACGGTGCGCTGCTGATGCTCACTGACCGGCTAGTTAGTGTTGGCTTTAACTAGCAAAGTTTGTGCACAGGAGAAAAGATGACTGTGGATCCCAGCAAGTCAGGAAGAGGACCGGTTCGTTCCTGATGAAGAGCTAGTTCTGAATAGTGATTCAGCTGTCCACAGTTCTGACCTGTCCACGAGGCCTGCTGCTGGTTACTCTCTGGCAACCTCCACTCTAGACTCTTAGAACAAAGGAAAGTTCTGGCACTCGGACACACTGGCCGTTCCGTGGTTGTCCGGGCTGAGTCTCGGGATGGTCAGGAGGCGCGCTGCGAGAATGTCCTGCCCTTGGGAGCCTTCTGCTCCTGGGCCGTCCTGCCCTGGAATTCTCCTTTGAATTCCCTTTAGAACAGTCCACAGAATCCTCTCCAGAATCTTACTGAATCTCCCGAATCTGAATCTTGTTGAATCTCGCTTACCTGTTTTTACCTGGAGGAACTTCAGCTCGTTGATTGGCTGAAAGTTCCATGGGCATCAGAGTCCCACGTGGGTTACTCGGCCCTACCAGTCCCTGATTGGTTGATCAAGGTGAGATATGAGTCACTTACTTCTGACACTTAGGAATGCAGTCCAGATGTCCATCTGGCACTCCCTAGACATAAAGGCGCCAACGGACGACCATTGATCATGATAGCCAGGCTTAGCTAATTGCATCCCTGTCTGGGAGTTTGTTTCTTATCACAAGAAAACATCTTAAATCAGCTTGCATGAATTCTTTCTCTGTGGCTGCACCACAGAGATGGAGGGTGAGATGGGGCCTCTTTTAGGAGCATACCAACGCTTAATTCTGTCTTATTAACAAGCATTGCTACATATCCCCCCTTTTTGAAGGTCATGAGGTCCTGAGGCGTTGTTGCCTTCAAAACAAAACAGAGTTAAGTGATGTCCCTTGCCATTAGAACATTAATCTTAAATGTCCACATTACTCCTCGAGAATTCATACCGGAACCAGCATTGGATACAAACAGGATGAATAACATCTGGAGTATGTATAAACACGGTAGGAGACATTATCTAAGTCTAGGAATTACACATCAGGAAGTTCACTGTCAATATCTGATACCTCTGTGGTAGATATTTGGGGAGAAGTCACTTCCTTTCTTTTGACATGCTACCTTTGACTCATTCATGCTACCCGGAGTACATCTTGATGTGAGAGTACAGCATTCAGAGTACATCCAGTCATGATCCAGCTACCCGGCAGTAGTGTTACAATAACAACAGTTCCTGTTCCCAGCCCCCCGATAAACCACAACACCTGTGTTGGGTATCTGCTAGGGTGGTTTGGAGGTTTGTTCCATTAAAGCAAACTAACTACCTGTACCTCTTCAGGGCTTACTGTTTCTTGGATTTCTATCCAATTCCTTAGTGTGGCACCTGAAGGCATCCATGACCTCAAGTTTGGTCTTATGTTGTCTGGTTCTAGACCGTACAGTGTTAAGTTACCATGCTGTACTATGGCCTCCTCAGGAACTTAAAGGAACTGTTTTATTAGGTAGCTGCATCATGCCTGTCACAAGTCACAGTGTCAGTTAAACGTGGTGTGCTGACCAGCCATTTACTTCCCACCTGCTCTTCATGGGGTTCATTAACCTTCCTCTGCTCGTTAGTAGCTTTACACCCTTCATTGGTGAATCGTTTAGACACAGCCAATGGATAGCTTTGGTAGCCATACCCATCTCAAGATTTGGAACCGAATTCAATCTTGGATTGCCTTCTGGGTGAGCTATGAGCGATGGGGTTAATGTCACATACTCCTCTACTGAGAAGAGTGGAATCAAGTGGGTTGGGATTTGTGCCGTGGCTAGACTGGCTACAGTGGCACTAAACTCCCTTAACAGGTCTTGTGTCAACATTCTGGCCTGTTGCACACAAGCATAAACCCACTGTATAACACCAACAATCATGTCCACTGGTTGGGGAATAAGGTTTAACCCTGTTGCATAGGAGGTTGCCTGTAGGATTTTCCCTAAGCTTTCCAACTTTTGCTGCTGTCGATACAGTCTGTCACTACCCTCTGGCCTCTCTGACACCTGCCTTCTTGGGGCAGTCAGGGTGAGAGTGCCAGTAGCACACAAACCTACCAAAAAGAGCAAATGCACAACAGTGGTGGCAGCAATCAGTCCTCCCAAAAGTCTTTTAGGGTGGCTGATCCCAGTCATCTCCTTCTGAGTGACTGTTGCCTTTCTAAGCTGGCGCAGCGTGTACATGGTGTCTTTCTCAGTATGCCATGTGGCGTCTTGGGCACCAACATCCTGGAAATCTGGGGAGATCTGACACAGCTGCTGATGCTGCTCCTCCATTTCCAGGGCATCTGCTTTTTCGATTTGTTCATGCCGGTGCTCTAGGAACCCTGCAGGGGGCGGTGCAGCGGTGGACCATGCCTGACCCTCGGCTGAGTGGTCATCTGGAGCACCTGAGTGATCTGGGATTGTTACCCCATTCTCACTGTTCAGGTCCACCCTGCACACTTCCTGATTGAGGAATCCCTCTATCGGCATGTTTACAGTCGTTCGCTGGGGGTAGGTGTAGGACACCTGCTCGCTCCCCCCTTCCCTCGCTAGGGGTTCAGGGAGCTGCCCCAGCACTGGGATAGCTAGTTCATTGTCTTTGAACTTACTATCACCCACCAGGCCCATGTCAGTGCAGGCGGGGATTCTGACACCCCTCTTTGCGATGTCCTGCACTGGCAGGCGGGTGACTTGACCATCCAGCTCCAGTCTGGGTGAACCACTGTTGGTCAGACTCAGACTGACAGACTGAGCTGGTGGCTGTAAGAAAACCGGCTCGGCTTTCATTCCCTGTCCCTTCTGGGGGACTGGGTGTGTTGGCAACCCTGCTGTCGAGGCAGGAACAATCAGGTCAGTCTCACTCACTACCTGGTAGTTGTGAGAAATAATGTTACCTGACTGCAGGTTCCCTGGGTCACAGCAGAGGGAATCGGCATCTGGGATCAGGTGTGTCCACAGCGCAGTAGTCTCAGCGTCCAGCTGGACCTCCTGTCTAACCTGTGAATGTTGCACCAGGGGCACCTGGCGGTGGCCCCATGACAGCTGCTCAAGCAGATCCTCACTGATAGAGGACCTCTCAGGGCTAAGGGTGAGGGCTACATCACCAACCTGCTCTCCTGCCATCTGGATCCCTTCCACCACTGCAGGGTGGTGGTCCTGACCCCTCTTGGGTGCCAGGGTGCACAGGGAAAGCTCCTTTTCATCGCCAGGTGGGGAGATCTGCTCCTCTTTAGGGATGTAAAAGGTGTGTGCTTTACCTGGTGGATCAGGCGGCTGCTCGGAGCACCGCTCCTGCGGCATGGAGGCTGTTGGGACCTTGGCCAGGGCACGACTTCCCTGTATATCCGGGGAACAAGAAAATATTTGTATTTCTTGTCCAGAGGGAACAGAAGGAATCTCCACATAGGCTTCTGTGTTCGGTGGGCACTGTGTGAGCACAGTCTGCCTCTTGGCCCCCCTTTCCTTCTGTACAGAAGGCTTAGGAGCCTTGACCTGTTTCCACACTTTGCCTTTCTGGTGATCCACCAAAGGTTCCACTCTGAGTCGCATGCCCTTTTCTTTTTCAACCCGTTTGAGCTTGCCGTGTGACATCAAACACCTTTCAACCTCAGTGTCAATCAGTGTCTCACTGGGTAAGACATCTCCCATGGCAGCCTTGAGGTAAAAGCTTCCTGCTTTTCCTCTGTGTTTTACTGCCTGCTCTGTGACTTCAGGGGTGGAGTCAGCACTCGCTTGGGAGTGGCTGACCTCATCCAGGCAGGAACCCTTCCGCTCAATCAGATAGACTGAGGGAGGGAGAGGGGGCGGGTCTCCGCCTCCTCCAGTGGAGAGTATCAGCTCATTCACGCTTCCGGCAGCCTTGGGGAGCGGTTGTCCCTGTCCTAATAAAGCTTGTTCAAGCCTGGCCAGGCGGGCGGCTACTGAATCCTTTTGTTCAGCCTTTTCTAGCCCTTTCCCTTCCCCGGTGTTCTCATGGCACTTAGGACGCTGGGTGCGGTCCTGTGTGAGTGCTTTGGAACGGGGCTTAGCCAGCTCAGGAGCCTGTGCTCCTTCGAGCAGGGGGGAATTAACCCTGCTGGCTCTGACGGCGAACACAGTCGCTTTAGCAGCTTTTTGCTCAGAGCGACTTTGGACATCATACTCCCAGGCTTTCTGCGCGAATCTCTTAATATCAGTCATTTTCGTGGTCTGTGCATCTGTATGCATTAAGATCATCTTTCTGACTGACGGGTGGAGATTCGCAATGAATAAACCCTTGAAATGTGTGTTCTCTTCGCAACCCTCATAATTTCGCCCTGCAAAATAAGTTCGTCTAAGTCTCTCGTAATATTCGCGAGGGGACTCTGCTCTCTCGTGCTTAATGTTAAGGGCGGCGGCTATCGCGGCAGTCGGGTCAATAAACGCACTGTATTCTTCGATAAGTGCTTGACATAGCTGCTCAAAGTCATTACAGACTTCTTTCATCTGCCTAGCCATCCACTCATGTACAGCTCTGCTGGTAGTTTTCCTGACCAGAAACACTTTCTCCTGTTCTGTGGCGTTTGGCAGGTACTGCAGGTTATACCTGAGGTCTTGAATATAACTCTCGATATTATTCTCTGACACTGCGGGGTCAAATCTCTCTATGTCCTTCGCTAGCTCTCTCAGAGAATGGAGGTTTATTCTCCTAGCTTCTCCGCTGACGGAGATATGACGGAGATCGTGGTCAGACTTGTCGCTGCTAGAGAGAGTGCTTAATAGCGACTCAAATTCAGACCTTTTAGCAACCATCGTTAAACTTAAAGAGTATTACTTTTAAGTACGAAATCACAGTTTAACCACAGAAAACCACAAGATCAAGTATGCAATCAACCCGGTAGATTGCAAAAGATCACAAAACAATCAAGCACTGCTTAAAGAGCAAGGGGAACTTTTTCTTTCGGCTTTCAGCACACTGTATTATCGTGTATGAAACCCGCGGCGTTTTATATGAATTATTCCGCTTGGTTGATTCATTTCAGTCTTGCCACGCCGACCCAGGGACGCCATAAATGTAGTGTTTCATAGCCGTTCAGGGATGCCAAATATGTAATCATAGTGGCTCTCTGAAGGCTCCAGTTCTGTAGGGTTTGGGCATTTACTGAGACAATTTTCAATTGTAGCAGTAAATCACAAAGTTGATTCTTTTGATGGCTTTAGAATCCAACCATGCGACATAACTCAAACAATGCACACACACAGGTACTAATACACGAGGATACATTTATTAATACATAGAATATGCATGTAAACCTAACAGATCTTATCGAGAGGGTTATCAGAATACAAAAGGTATATATTCAATCAGTTACGAAGAGTTACACATATCAAGAGGACATACGTTCAGTATATCATTCATTAAGACTGTTTCATAAATGAACTTGGTTACAACTTCTACATTAGATACTCAAAACAAGTACATAACTCTTAGGAATTAAATTGATATCAACTGGTTGGGATAACAATTGAATTCTCGAGCTGTAATGCATTGAAGTTGAATACTCATCCAATTTCTGGGGATTCAGATCTCCTGCAGGCACAAACAATCAGCTGCAGGCTTGTTGCTGTCCAATCCGCGCTCTCTGGCTCCGTGCCAGGCTGTGCTGTGCGGCTTGCGACGGTGCGCTGCTGATGCTCACTGACCGGCTAGTTAGTGTTGGCTTTAACTAGCAAAGTTTGTGCACAGGAGAAAAGATGACTGTGGATCCCAGCAAGTCAGGAAGAGGACCGGTTCGTTCCTGATGAAGAGCTAGTTCTGAATAGTGATTCAGCTGTCCACAGTTCTGACCTGTCCACGAGGCCTGCTGCTGGTTACTCTCTGGCAACCTCCACTCTAGACTCTTAGAACAAAGGAAAGTTCTGGCACTCGGACACACTGGCCGTTCCGTGGTTGTCCGGGCTGAGTCTCGGGATGGTCAGGAGGCGCGCTGCGAGAATGTCCTGCCCTTGGGAGCCTTCTGCTCCTGGGCCGTCCTGCCCTGGAATTCTCCTTTGAATTCCCTTTAGAACAGTCCACAGAATCCTCTCCAGAATCTTACTGAATCTCCCGAATCTGAATCTTGTTGAATCTCGCTTACCTGTTTTTACCTGGAGGAACTTCAGCTCGTTGATTGGCTGAAAGTTCCATGGGCATCAGAGTCCCACGTGGGTTACTCGGCCCTACCAGTCCCTGATTGGTTGATCAAGGTGAGATATGAGTCACTTACTTCTGACACTTAGGAATGCAGTCCAGATGTCCATCTGGCACTCCCTAGACATAAAGGCGCCAACGGACGACCATTGATCATGATAGCCAGGCTTAGCTAATTGCATCCCTGTCTGGGAGTTTGTTTCTTATCACAAGAAAACATCTTAAATCAGCTTGCATGAATTCTTTCTCTGTGGCTGCACCACAGAGATGGAGGGTGAGATGGGGCCTCTTTTAGGAGCATACCAACGCTTAATTCTGTCTTATTAACAAGCATTGCTACACCTATATGGCTGTATACAGTGCTTTGCCCCACAAAGGAATACTGTCTGAATTGCCCGACAAGCAACAGTTCGAAAGAACCTGATTTAACTTTCAAACTCTTGCCATGGGCTTTATAATCACAGGCAGATTAACAAATAAAGCCAAACTGCATTAGTTCTTTTGCACTTTTAGGCGATTTAAGGCTTAACGTACATTCATTTGGCACCCCATTCAACTCAAACTTTCCAATGAAAGAATACCTTTCAAAAATGAATTTGACCATTCCTGACACACTCTTTTGGTTTTGGCAGTGTTGTATTGTCTTTTCAGACTGATATCTTGATTCAGAGATGCAAATCTTCCAGTCAAATGAGTGGAATATTGAGAAAATTGACTTCTAGAAATATGTGAACCGTAACCCTAACTAGCAAAACCCGAAGCTAGGGTTAGGGTTTTATTCCCATACAATGTAGACAGTTTTTGATGGCATGGCTGTCTTTTAGGGCTGAAAGGATACTTGGGAATATAGTTCTTTCAATGTTTTCTAAACATTTTTTCTGACCTATATGGCTGTATACAGTGCTTTGCCCCACAAAGGAATACTGTCTGAATTGCCCGACAAGCAACAGTTCGAAAGAACCTGATTTAACTTTCAAACTTGCCATGGGCTTTATAATCACAGGCAGATTAACAAAAAAAGCCAAACTGCATTAGTTCTTTTGCACTTTTAGGCGATTTAAGCCTTAACGTACATTCATTTAGCACCCCATTCAACTCAAACTTTCCAATGAAAGAATACCTTTCAAAAATGAATTTGACCATTCCTGACACACTCTTTTGGTTTTGGCAGTGCTGTATTGTCTTTTCAGACTGATATCTTGATTCAGAGAAGTCAATCTTCCAGTCAAATGAGTGGAATATTGAGAAAAGTGTCTTTGAGAAATATGTGAACCGTAACCCTAACTAGGAAAACCCGAAGCTAGGGTTAGGGTTTTATTCCCATACAATGTAGACAGTTTTTGATGGCATGGCTGTGTTTTAGGGCTGAAAGGATACTTGGGAATATAGTTCTTTCAATGTTTTCTAAACATTTTTTTCTGACCTATATGGCTGTATACAGTGCTTTGCCCTACAAAGGAATGCTGTCTGAATTGCCCGACAAGCAACAGTTCGAAAGAACCTGATTTAACTTTCAAACTCTTGCCATGGGCTTTATAATCACAGGCAGATTAACAAATAAAGCCAAACTGCATTAGTTCTTTTGCACTTGTAGTTGATTTAAGCCTTAACGTACATTCATTTAGCACCCCATTCAACTCAAACTTTCCAATGAAAGAATACCTTTCAAAAATTAATTTGACCATTCCTGAGACACTCTTTTGGTTTTGGCAGTGTTGTATTGTCTTTTCAGACTGATATCTTGATTCAGAGAAGCAAATCTTCCAGTCAAATAACTGGAATATTGAGAAAATTGACTTCTAGGAATATGTGAACCGTAACCCTAACTAGCAAAACCCGAAGCTAGGGTTAGGGTTTTATTCCCATACAATGTAGACAGTTTTTGATGGCATGGCTGTGTTTTAGGGCTGAAAGGATACTTGGGAATATAGTTCTTTCAATGTTTTCTAAACATTTTTTTCTGACCTATATGGCTGTATACAGTGCTTTGCCCCACAAAGGAATACTGTCTGAATTGCCCGACAAGCAACAGTTCGAAAGAACCTGATTTAACTTTCAAACTCTTGCCATGGGCTTTATAATCACAGGCAGATTAACAAATAAAGCCAAACTGCATTAGTTCTTTTGCACTTTTAGGCGATTTAAGCCTTAACGTACATTCATTTAGCACACCATTCAACTCAAACTTTCCAATGAAAGAATACCTTTCAAAAATTAATTGGACCATTCCTGACACACTCTTTTGGTTTTGGCAGTGTTGTATTGTCTTTTCAGACTGATATCTTGATTCAGAGAAGCAAATCTTCCAGTCAAATAAGTGGAATATTGAGAAAATTCACTTCTAGAAATATGTGAACCGTAACCCTAACTAGCAAAACCCGAAGCTAGGGTTAGGGTTTTATTCCCATACAATGTATTTAGAGTAGTTTTTGATGGCATGGCCGTCTTTTAGGGCTGAAAGGATACTTGGGAATATAGTTCTTTCAATGTTTTCTAAACATTTTTTTCTGACCTATATGGCTGTATACAGTGCTTTGCCCCACAAAGGAATGCTGTCTGAATTGCCCGACAAGCAACAGTTCGAAAGAACCTGATTTAACTTTCAAACTCTTGCCATGGGCTTTACAGTCACAGGCAGATTAACAAATAAAGCCAAACAGCATTAATTCTTTTGCACTTTTAGGCGATTTAAGCCTTAACGTACATTCATTTAGCACCCCATTCAACTCAAACTTTCCAATGAAAGAATACCTTTCAAAAATTAATTGGACCATTCCTGACACACTCTTTTGGTTTTGGCAGTGCTGTATTGTCTTTTCAGACTGATATCTTGATTCAGAGAAGCCAATCTTCCAGTCAAATGAGTGGAATATTGAGAAAAGTGTCTTTGAGAAATATGTGAACCGTAACCCTAACTAGGAAAACCCGAAGCTAGGGTTAGGGTTTTATTCCCATACAATGTAGATAGTTTTTGATGGCATGGCTTTGTTTTAGGGCTGAAAGGATACTTGGGAATATAGTTCTTTCAATGTTTTCTAAACATTTTTTTCTGACCTATATGGCTGTATACAGTGCTTTGCCCCACAAAGGAATGCTGTCTGAATTGCCCGACAAGCAACAGTTCGAAAGAACCTGATTTAACTTTCAAACTCTTGCCATGGGCTTTATAATCACAGGCAGATTAACAAATAAAGCCAAACTGCATTAGTTCTTTTGCACTTTTAGGTGATTTAAGCCTTAACATACATTCATTTAGCACCCCATTCAACTCAAACTTTCCAATGAAAGAATTCCTTTCAAAAATTAATTTGACCATTCCTGACACACTCTTTTGGTTTTGGCAGTGTTGTATTGTCTTTTCAGACTGATATCTTGATTCAGAGAAGCAAATCTTCCAGTCAAATGAGTGGAATATTGAGAAAATTGACTTCTAGAAATATGTGAACCGTAACCCTAACTAGCAAAACCCGAAGCTAGGGTTAGGGTTTTATTCCCATACAATGTAGACAGTTTTTGATGGCATGGCTGTCTTTTAGGGCTGAAAGGATACTTGGGAAAATAGTTCTTTCAATGTTTTCTAAACATTTTTTTCTGACCTATATGGCTGTATACAGTGCTTTGCCCCACAAAGGAATGCTGTCTGAATTGCCCGACAAGCAACAGTTCGAAAGAACCTGATTTAACTTTCAACCTCTTGCCATGGGCTTTACAATCACAGGCAGATTAACAAATAAAGCCAAACTGCATTAGTTCTTTTGCACTTTCAGGCGATTTAAGCCTTAACGTACATTCATTTAGCACCCCATTCAACTCAAACTTTCCAATGAAAGAATACCTTTCAAAAATTAATTGGACCATTCCTGACACACTCTTTTGGTTTTGGAAGTGCTGTATTGTCTTTTCAGACTGATATCTTGATTCAGAGAAGCAAATCTTCCAGTCAAATGAGTGGAATATTGAGAAAATTGACTTCTAGAAATATGTGAACCGTAACCCTAACTAGCAAAACCCGAAGCTAGGGTTAGGGTTTTATTCCCATACAATGTAGATACAGTAGTTTTTGATGGCATGGCCGTCTTTTAGGGCTGAAAGGATACTTGGGAATATAGTTCTTTCAATGTTTTCTAAACATTTTTTTCTGACCTATATGGCTGTATACAGTGCTTTGCCCCACAAAGGAATGCTGTCTGAATTGCCCGACAAGCAACAGTTCGAAAGAACCTGAATTAACTTTCAAGCTCTTGCCATGGGCTTTATAATCACAGGCAGATTAACAAAAAAAGCCAAACTGCATTAGTTCTTTTGCACTTTTAGGCGATTTAAGCCTTAACGTACATTCATTTAGCACACCATTCAACTCAAACTTTCCAATGAAAGAATACCTTTCAAAAATTAATTGGACCATTCCTGACACACTCTTTTGGTTTTGGCAGTGTTGTATTGTCTTTTCAGACTGATATCTTGATTCAGAGAAGTCAATTTTCCAGTCAAATGAGTGGAATATTGAGAAAATTGACTTCTAGAAATATGTGAACCGTAACCCTAACTAGGAAAACCCGAAGCTAGGGTTAGGGTTTTATTCCCATACAATGTAGACAGTTTTTGATGGCATGGCTGTGTTTTAGGGCTGAAAGGATACTTGGGAATATAGTTCTTTCAATGTTTTCTAAACATTTTTTTCTGACCTATATGGCTGTATACAGTGCTTTGCCCTACAAAGGAATGCTGTCTGAATTGCCCGACAAGCAACAGTTCGAAAGAACCTGATTTAACTTTCAAACTCTTGCCATGGGCTTTATAATCACAGGCAGATTAACAAATAAAGCCAAACTGCATTAGTTCTTTTGCACTTGTAGTTGATTTAAGCCTTAACGTACATTCATTTAGCACCCCATTCAACTCAAACTTTCCAATGAAAGAATACCTTTCAAAAATTAATTTGACCATTCCTGAGACACTCTTTTGGTTTTGGCAGTGTTGTATTGTCTTTTCAGACTGATATCTTGATTCAGAGAAGCAAATCTTCCAGTCAAATGAGTGGAATATTGAGAAAATTGACTTCTAGGAATATGTGAACCGTAACCCTAACTAGCAAAACCCGAAGCTAGGGTTAGGGTTTTATTCCCATACAATGTAGACAGTTTTTGATGGCATGGCTGTGTTTTAGGGCTGAAAGGATACTTGGGAATATAGTTCTTTCAATGTTTTCTAAACATTTTTTTCTGACCTATATGGCTGTATACAGTGCTTTGCCCCACAAAGGAATACTGTCTGAATTGCCCGACAAGCAACAGTTCGAAAGAACCTGATTTAACTTTCAAACTCTTGCCATGGGCTTTATAATCACAGGCAGATTAACAAATAAAGCCAAACTGCATTAGTTCTTTTGCACTTTTAGGCGATTTAAGCCTTAACGTACATTCATTTAGCACACCATTCAACTCAAACTTTCCAATGAAAGAATACCTTTCAAAAATTAATTGGACCATTCCTGACACACTCTTTTGGTTTTGGCAGTGTTGTATTGTCTTTTCAGACTGATATCTTGATTCAGAGAAGCAGATCTTCCAGTCAAATAAGTGGAATATTGAGAAAATTCACTTCTAGAAATATGTGAACCGTAACCCTAACTAGCAAAACCCGAAGCTAGGGTTAGGGTTTTATTCCCATACAATGTATTTACAGTAGTTTTTGATGGCATGGCCGTCTTTTAGGGCTGAAAGGATACTTGGGAATATAGTTCTTTCAATGTTTTCTAAACATTTTTTTCTGACCTATATGGCTGTATACAGTGCTTTGCCCCACAAAGGAATGCTGTCTGAATTGCCCGACAAGCAACAGTTCGAAAGAACCTGATTTAACTTTCAAACTCTTGCCATGGGCTTTACAGTCACAGGCAGATTAACAAATAAAGCCAAACAGCATTAATTCTTTTGCACTTTTAGGCGATTTAAGCCTTAACGTACATTCATTTAGCACCCCATTCAACTCAAACTTTCCAATGAAAGAATACCTTTCAAAAATTAATTGGACCATTCCTGACACACTCTTTTGGTTTTGGCAGTGCTGTATTGTCTTTTCAGACTGATATCTTGATTCAGAGAAGCCAATCTTCCAGTCAAATGAGTGGAATATTGAGAAAAGTGTCTTTGAGAAATATGTGAACCGTAACCCTAACTAGGAAAACCCGAAGCTAGGGTTAGGGTTTTATTCCCATACAATGTAGACAGTTTTTGATGGCATGGCTTTGTTTTAGGGCTGAAAGGATACTTGGGAATATAGTTCTTTCAATGTTTTCTAAACATTTTTTTCTGACCTATATGGCTGTATACAGTGCTTTGCCCCACAAAGGAATGCTGTCTGAATTGCCCGACAAGCAACAGTTCGAAAGAACCTGATTTAACTTTCAAACTCTTGCCATGGGCTTTATAATCACAGGCAGATTAACAAATAAAGCCAAACTGCATTAGTTCTTTTGCACTTTTAGGCGATTTAAGCCTTAACGTACATTCATTTAGCACACCATTCAACTCAAACTTTCCAATGAAAGAATACCTTTCAAAAATTAATTGGACCATTCCTGACACACTCTTTTGGTTTTGGCAGTTTTGTATTGTCTTTTCAGACTGATATCTTGATTCAGAGAAGCAAATCTTCCAGTCAAATAAGTGGAATATTGAGAAAATTGACTTCTAGAAATATGTGAACCGTAACCCTAACTAGCAAAACCCGAAGCTAGGGTTAGGGTTTTATTCCCATACAATGTAGATACAGTAGTTTTTGATGGCATGGCCGTCTTTTAGGGCTGAAAGGATACTTGGGAATATAGTTCTTTCAATGTTTTCTAAACATTTTTTTCTGACCTATATGGCTGTATACAGTGCTTTGCCCCACAAAGGAATGCTGTCTGAATTGCCCGACAAGCAACAGTTCGAAAGAACCTGATTTAACTTTCAAACTCTTGCCATGGGCTTTACAATCACAGGCAGATTAACAAATAAAGCCAAACAGCATTAGTTCTTTTGCACTTTTAGGCGATTTAAGCCTTAACGTACATTCATTTAGCACCCCATTCAACTCAAACTTTCCAATGAAAGAATACCTTTCAAAAATTAATTTGACCATTCCTGACACACTCTTTTGGTTTTGGCAGTGTTGTATTGTCTTTTCAGACTGATATCTTGATTCAGAGAAGCAAATCTTCCAGTCAAATGAGTGGAATATTGAGAAAATTGACTTCTAGAAATATGTGAACCGTAACCCTAACTAGCAAAACCCGAAGCTAGGGTTAGGGTTTTATTCCCATACAATGTAGACAGTTTTTGATGGCATGGCTGTCTTTTAGGGCTGAAAGGATACTTGGGAATATAGTTCTTTCAATGTTTTCTAAACATTTTTTTCTGACCTATATGGCTGTATACAGTGCTTTGCCCCACAAAGGAATGCTGTCTGAATTGCCCGACAAGCAACAGTTCGAAAGAACCTGATTTAACTTTCAAACTCTTGCCATGGGCTTTACAATCACAGGCAGATTAACAAATAAAGCCAAACAGCATTAGTTCTTTTGCACTTTTAGGTGATTTAAGCCTTAACGTACATTCATTTAGCACCCCATTCAACTCAAACTTTCCAATGAAAGAATACCTTTCAAAAATTAATTTGACCATTCCTGACACACTCTTTTGGTTTTGGCAGTGTTGTATTGTCTTTTCAGACTGATATCTTGATTCAGAGATGCAAATCTTTCAGTCAAATAAGTGGAATATTGAGAAAATTGACTTCTAGAAATATGTGAACCGTAACCCTAACTAGCAAAACCCGAAGCTAGGGTTAGGGTTTTATTCCCATACAATGTAGATACAGTAGTTTTTGATGGCATGGCCGTCTTTTAGGGCTGAAAGGATACTTGGGAATATAGTTCTTTCAATGTTTTCTAAACATTTTTTTCTGACCTATATGGCTGTATACAGTGCTTTGCCCCACAAAGGAATGCTGTCTGAATTGCCCGACAAGCAACAGTTCGAAAGAACCTGATTTAACTTTCAAACTCTTGCCATGGGCTTTATAATCACAGGCAGATTAACAAATAAAGCCAAACTGCATTAGTTCTTTTGCACTTTTAGGCGATTTTAGCCTTAACGTACATTCATTTAGCACCCCATTCAACTCAAACTTTCCAATGAAAGAATACCTTTCAAAAATGAATTTGACCATTCCTGACACACTCTTTTGGTTTTGGCAGTGCTGTATTGTCTTTTCAGACTGATATCTTGATTCAGAGAAGTCAATCTTCCAGTCAAATGAGTGGAATATTGGGAAAAGTGTCTTTGAGAAATATGTGAACCGTAACCCTAACTAGCAAAACCCGAAGCTAGGGTTAGGGTTTTATTCCCATACAATGTAGACAGTTTTTGATGGCATGGCTGTGTTTTAGGGCTGAAAGGATACTTGGGAATATAGTTCTTTCAATGTTTTCTAAACATTTTTTTCTGACCTATATGGCTGTATACAGTGCTTTGCCCTACAAAGGAATGCTGTCTGAATTGCCCGACAAGCAACAGTTCGAAAGAACCTGATTTAACTTTCAAACTCTTGCCATGGGCTTTATAATCACAGGCAGATTAACAAATAAAGCCAAACTGCATTAGTTCTTTTGCACTTTTAGGCGATTTAAGCCTTAACGTACATTCATTTAGCACACCATTCAACTCAAACTTTCCAATGAAAGAATACCTTTCAAAAATTAATTGGACCATTCCTGACACACTCTTTTGGTTTTGGCAGTTTTGTATTGTCTTTTCAGACTGATATCTTGATTCAGAGAAGCAAATCTTCCAGTCAAATAAGTGGAATATTGAGAAAATTGACTTCTAGAAATATGTGAGCCGTAACCCTAACTAGCAAAACCCGAAGCTAGGGTTAGGGTTTTATTCCCATACAATGTAGATACAGTAGTTTTTGATGGCATGGCCGTCTTTTAGGGCTGAAAGGATACTTGGGAATATAGTTCTTTCAATGTTTTCTAAACATTTTTTTCTGACCTATATGGCTGTATACAGTGCTTTGCCCCACAAAGGAATGCTGTCTGAATTGCCCGACAAGCAACAGTTCGAAAGAACCTGATTTAACTTTCAAACTCTTGCCATGGGCTTTACAATCACAGGCAGATTAACAAATAAAGCCAAACAGCATTAGTTCTTTTGCACTTTTAGGCGATTTAAGCCTTAACGTACATTCATTTAGCACCCCATTCAACTCAAACTTTCCAATGAAAGAATACCTTTCAAAAATTAATTTGACCATTCCTGACACACTCTTTTGGTTTTGGCAGTGTTGTATTGTCTTTTCAGACTGATATCTTGATTCAGAGAAGCAAATCTTCCAGTCAAATGAGTGGAATATTGAGAAAATTGACTTCTAGAAATATGTGAACCGTAACCCTAACTAGCAAAACCCGAAGCTAGGGTTAGGGTTTTATTCCCATACAATGTAGACAGTTTTTGATGGCATGGCTGTCTTTTAGGGCTGAAAGGATACTTGGGAATATAGTTCTTTCAATGTTTTCTAAACATTTTTTTCTGACCTATATGGCTGTATACAGTGCTTTGCCCCACAAAGGAATGCTGTCTGAATTGCCCGACAAGCAACAGTTCGAAAGAACCTGATTTAACTTTCAAACTCTTGCCATGGGCTTTACAATCACAGGCAGATTAACAAATAAAGCCAAACAGCATTAGTTCTTTTGCACTTTTAGGTGATTTAAGCCTTAACGTACATTCATTTAGCACCCCATTCAACTCAAACTTTCCAATGAAAGAATACCTTTCAAAAATTAATTTGACCATTCCTGACACACTCTTTTGGTTTTGGCAGTGTTGTATTGTCTTTTCAGACTGATATCTTGATTCAGAGATGCAAATCTTCCAGTCAAATAAGTGGAATATTGAGAAAATTGACTTCTAGAAATATGTGAACCGTAACCCTAACTAGCAAAACCCGAAGCTAGGGTTAGGGTTTTATTCCCATACAATGTAGATACAGTAGTTTTTGATGGCATGGCCGTCTTTTAGGGCTGAAAGGATACTTGGGAATATAGTTCTTTCAATGTTTTCTAAACATTTTTTTCTGACCTATATGGCTGTATACAGTGCTTTGCCCCACAAAGGAATGCTGTCTGAATTGCCCGACAAGCAACAGTTCGAAAGAACCTGATTTAACTTTCAAACTCTTGCCATGGGCTTTACAATCACAGGCAGATTAACAAATAAAGCCAAACAGCATTAGTTCTTTTGCACTTTTAGGTGATTTAAGCCTTAACGTACATTCATTTAGCACCCCATTCAACTCAAACGTTCCAATGAAAGAATACCTTTCAAAAATTAATTTGACCATTCCTGACACACTCTTTTGGTTTTGGCAGTGTTGTATTGTCTTTTCAGACTGATATCTTGATTCAGAGAAGCAAATCTTCCAGTCAAATGAGTGGAATATTGAGAAAATTGTCTTCTAGAAATATGTGAACCGTAACCCTAACTAGCAAAACCCGAAGCTAGGGTTAGGGTTTTATTCCCATACAATGTAGACAGTTTTTGATGGCATGGCTGTCTTTTAGGGCTGAAAGGATACTTGGGAATATAGTTCTTTCAATGTTTTCTAAACATTTTTTTCTGACCTATATGGCTGTATACAGTGCTTTGCCCCACAAGGGAATGCTGTCTGAATTGCCCGACAAGCAGCAGTTCGAAAGAACCTGATTTAACTTTCAAACTCTTGCCATGGGCTTTATAATCACAGGCAGATTAACAAATAAAGCCAAACTGCATTAGTTCTTTTGCACTTTTAGGCGATTTAAGCCTTAACATTGTAGTGTTTCATAGCCGTTCAGGGACGCCAAATATGTAACGTTGTGGCTCTCTGAAGGCACCAGTTCTGTAGGGTTTGGGCATTTACTGTGACAATTATCAATTGTAGCAGTAAATCACAAAGTTGATTCTTTTGATGGCTTTAGAATCCAACCATGCGACATAACTCAAACAACGCACACACGCAGGTACTAATACACGAGGATACATTTATTAATACATAGAATATGCATATAAACCTAACAGATCTTATCGAGAGGGTTATCAGAATACAAAAGGTATATATTCAATCAGTTACGAAGTGTTACACATATCAAGAGGACATACGTTCAGTATATCATTCATTAAGACCGTTTCGTAAATGAACTTGGTTATAACTTCTACATTAGATACTCAAAACAAGTACATAACTCTTAGGAATTAAATTGATATCAACTGGTTGGGATAACAATTGAATTCTCGAGCTGTAATGCATTGAAGTTGAATACTCATCCAATTTCTGGGGATTCAGATCTCCTGCGGGCACAAAGAAACAGTTGCAGGCTGTTGCTGTCCAATCCGCTCTCTCTGGCTCCGTGCCAGGCTGTGCTGTGCGGCTTGCGACGGTGCGCTGCTGATGCTCACTGACCGGCTAGTTGTGTTGGCTTTAACTAGCAAAGTTTGCGCACAGGAGAAAAGATGACTGTGGGTCCCAGCAAGTCAGGAAGAGGACCGGTTCGTTCCTGATGAAGAGCTAGTTCTGAATAGTGATTCAGCTGTCCACAGTTCTGACCTGTTCACGAGGCCTGCTGCTGGTTACTCTCTGGAAACCTCCACTCTAGACTCTTAGAACAAAGGAAAGTTCTGGCACTCGGACACACTGGCCGTTCCGTGGTTGTCCGGGCTGAGTCTCGGGATGGTCAGGAGGCGCGCTGCGAGAATGTCCTGCCCTTGGGAGCCTTCTGCTCCTGGGCCGTCCTGCCCTGGAATTCTCCTTTGAATTCCCTTTAGAACAGTCCACAGAATCCTCTCCAGAATCTTACTGAATCTCCCAGGCTCTCATTGAATCTTGTTGAATCTCTCAGGCTCTCTGTGTTGCCTGTTTTTACCTGGAGGAACTTCAGCTCATTCATTGGCTGAAAGTTCCATGGGCATCAGAGTCCCACGTGGGTTACTCAGCCCTACCAGTCCCTGATTGGTTGATCAAGGTGAGATATGAGTCACTTAGTCCTGACACTTAGTAATGCAGTCCAGATGTCCATCCGGCACTCCCTAGACTGATAGGCGCCAGTGGATGACCATTGATCATGATAGCCAGACTTAGCTAAGTGCATCCCCCTTTGGGAGCTGTCCTAGGAAACCTTAAATCACCCTGCACTAATGGTCTCTCTGTGGCTGCTCCACAGAGATGAACAGAGAAATGGGGCCTCATTTGGGAAGCTCAGAAACACTTAATTCTGCCTTATTATTAAGCCTCGCCGCTACAACGTACATTCATTTAGCACCCCATTCAACTCAAACTTTCCAATGAAAGAATACCTTTCAAAAATTAATTTGACCATTCCTGAAACATTCTTTTGGTTTTGGCAGTGTTGTATTGTCTTTTCAGACTGATATCTTGATTCAGAGAAGCCAATCTTCCAGTCAAATGAGTGGAATATTGAGAAAAGTGTCTTTGAGAAATATGTGAACCGTAACCCTAACTAGCAAAACCCGAAGCTAGGGTTAGGGTTTTATTCCCATACAATGTAGACAGTTTTTGATGGCATGGCTGTATTTTAGGGCTGAAAGGATACTTGGGAATATAGTTCTTTAAATGTTTTCTAATCATTTTTTTCTGTCCTATATGGCTGTATACAGTGCTTTGCCCCACAAAGGAATACTGTCTGAATTGCCCGACAAGCAACAGTTCGAAAGAACCTGATTTAACTTTCAAACTCTTGCCATGGGCTTTAAAATCACAGGCAGATTAACAAATAAAGCCAAACAACATTAGTTCTTTTGCACTTTTAGGCGGTTTAAGCCTTAACGTACATTCATTAAGCACCCCATTCAACTCAAACTTTCCAATGAAAGAATACCTTTCAAAAATTAATTTGACCATTCCTGAAACATTCTTTTGGTTTTGGCAGTGTTGTATTGTCTTTTCAGACTGATATCTTGATTCAGAGAAGCCAATCTTCCAGTCAAATGAGTGGAATATTGAGAAAAGTGTCTTTGAGAAATATGTGAACCGTAACCCTAACTAGCAAAACCCGAAGCTAGGGTTAGGGTTTTATTCCCATACAATGTAGACAGTTTTTGATGGCATGGCTGTATTTTAGGGCTGAAAGGATACTTGGGAATATAGTTCTTTAAATGTTTTCTAATCATTTTTTTCTGTCCTATATGGCTGTATACAGTGCTTTGCCCCACAAAGGAATACTGTCTGAATTGCCCGACAAGCAACAGTTCGAAAGAACCTGATTTAACTTTCAAACTCTTGCCATGGGCTTTATAATCACAGGCAGATTAACAAATAAAGCCAAACTGCATTAGTTCTTTTACGCTTTTAGGCGATTTAAGCCTTAACGTACATTCATTTAGCACACCATTCAACTCAAACTTTCCAATGAAAGAATACCTTTCAAAAATTAATTGGACCATTCCTGACACACTCTTTTGGTTTTGGCAGTGTTGTATTGTCTTTTCAGACTGATATCTTGATTCAGAGAAACAAATCTTCCAGTCAAATAAGTGGAATATTGAGAAAATTGACTTCTAGAAATATGTGAACCGTAACCCTAACTAGCAAAACCCGAAGCTAGGGTTAGGGTTTTATTCCCATACAATGTAGATACAGTAGTTTTTGATGGCATGGCTGTCTTTTAGGGCTGAAAGGATACTTGGGAATATAGTTCTTTCAATGTTTTCTAAACATTTTTTTCTGACCTATATGGCTGTATACTGTGCTTTGCCCCACAAAGGAATGCTGTCTGAATTGCCCGACAAGCAACAGTTCGAAAGAACTTGATTTAACTTTCAAACTCTTGCCATGGGCTTTACAATCACAGGCAGATTAACAAATAAAGCCAAACAGCATTAGTTCTTTTGCACTTTTAGGCGATTTAAGCCTTAACGTACATTCATTTAGCACCCCATTCAACTCAAACTTTCCAATGAAAGAATACCTTTCAAAAATGAATTGGACCATTCCTGACACACTCTTTTGGTTTTGGCAGTGCTGTATTGTCTTTTCAGACTGATATCTTGATTCAGAGAAGCCAATCTTCCAGTCAAATGAGTGGTATATTGAGAAAAGTGTCTTTGAGAAATATGTGAACCGTAACCCTAACAAGCAAAACCTGAAGCTAGGGTTAGGGTTTTATTCCCATACAATGTAGACAGTTTTTGATGGCATGGCTGTCTTTTAGGGCTGAAAGGATACTTGGGAATATAGTTCTTTCAATGTTTTCTAAACATTTTTTCTGACCTATATGGCTGTATACAGTGCTTTGCCCCACAAAGGAATACTGTCTGAATTGCCCGACAAGCAACAGTTCGAAAGAACCTGATTTAACTTTCAAACTCTTGCCATGGGCTTTATAATCACAGGCAGATTAACAAATAAAGCCAAACTGCATTAGTTCTTTTGCACTTTTAGGTGATTTAAGCCTTAACGTACATTCATTTAGCACCCCATTCAACTCAAACTTTCCAATGAAAGAATACCTTTCAAAAATGAATTTGACCATTCCTGACACACTCTTTTGGTTTTGGCAGTGCTGTATTGTCTTTTCAGACTGATATCTTGATTCAGAGAAGCCAATCTTCCAGTCAAATGAGTGGAATATTGAGAAAATTGACTTTGAGAAATATGTGAACCGTAACCCTAACTAGCAAAACCCGAAGCTAGGGTTAGGGTTTTATTCCCATACAATGTAGACAGTTTTTGATGGCATGGCTGTGTTTTAGGGCTGAAAGGATACTTGGGAATATAGTTCTTTCAATGTTTTCTAAACATTTTTTTTCTGACCTATATGGCTGTATACAGTGCTTTGCCCCACAAAGGAATGCTGTCTGAATTGCCCGACAAGCAACAGTTCGAAAGAACCTGATTTAACTTTCAAACTCTTGCCATGGGCTTTACAATCACAGGCAGATTAACAAATAAAGCCAAACAGCATTAGTTCTTTTGCACTTTTAGGCGATTTAAGCCTTAACGTACATTCATTTAGCACCCCATTCAACTCAAACTTTCCAATGAAAGAATACCTTTCAAAAATTAATTTGACCATTCCTGACACACTCTTTTGGTTTTGGCAGTGTTGTATTGTCTTTTCAGACTGATATCTTGATTCAGAGAAGCAAATCTTCCAGTCAAATGAGTGGAATATTGAGAAAATTGACTTCTAGAAATATGTGAACCGTAACCCTAACTAGCAAAACCCGAAGCTAGGGTTAGGGTTTTATTCCCATACAATGTAGACAGTTTTTGATGGCATGGCTGTCTTTTAGGGCTGAAAGGATACTTGGGAATATAGTTCTTTCAATGTTTTCTAAACATTTTTTTCTGACCTATATGGCTGTATACAGTGCTTTGCCCCACAAAGGAATGCTGTCTGAATTGCCCGACAAGCAACAGTTCGAAAGAACCTGATTTAACTTTCAAACTCTTGCCATGGGCTTTACAATCACAGGCAGATTAACAAATAAAGCCAAACAGCATTAGTTCTTTTGCACTTTTAGGTGATTTAAGCCTTAACGTACATTCATTTAGCACCCCATTCAACTCAAACTTTCCAATGAAAGAATACCTTTCAAAAATTAATTTGACCATTCCTGACACACTCTTTTGGTTTTGGCAGTGTTGTATTGTCTTTTCAGACTGATATCTTGATTCAGAGATGCAAATCTTCCAGTCAAATAAGTGGAATATTGAGAAAATTGACTTCTAGAAATATGTGAACCGTAACCCTAACTAGCAAAACCCGAAGCTAGGGTTAGGGTTTTATTCCCATACAATGTAGATACAGTAGTTTTTGATGGCATGGCCGTCTTTTAGGGCTGAAAGGATACTTGGGAATATAGTTCTTTCAATGTTTTCTAAACATTTTTTTCTGACCTATATGGCTGTATACAGTGCTTTGCCCCACAAAGGAATGCTGTCTGAATTGCCCGACAAGCAACAGTTCGAAAGAACCTGATTTAACTTTCAAACTCTTGCCATGGGCTTTACAATCACAGGCAGATTAACAAATAAAGCCAAACAGCATTAGTTCTTTTGCACTTTTAGGTGATTTAAGCCTTAACGTACATTCATTTAGCACCCCATTCAACTCAAACGTTCCAATGAAAGAATACCTTTCAAAAATTAATTTGACCATTCCTGACACACTCTTTTGGTTTTGGCAGTGTTGTATTGTCTTTTCAGACTGATATCTTGATTCAGAGAAGCAAATCTTCCAGTCAAATGAGTGGAATATTGAGAAAATTGTCTTCTAGAAATATGTGAACCGTAACCCTAACTAGCAAAACCCGAAGCTAGGGTTAGGGTTTTATTCCCATACAATGTAGACAGTTTTTGATGGCATGGCTGTCTTTTAGGGCTGAAAGGATACTTGGGAATATAGTTCTTTCAATGTTTTCTAAACATTTTTTTCTGACCTATATGGCTGTATACAGTGCTTTGCCCCACAAGGGAATGCTGTCTGAATTGCCCGACAAGCAGCAGTTCGAAAGAACCTGATTTAACTTTCAAACTCTTGCCATGGGCTTTATAATCACAGGCAGATTAACAAATAAAGCCAAACTGCATTAGTTCTTTTGCACTTTTAGGCGATTTAAGCCTTAACATTGTAGTGTTTCATAGCCGTTCAGGGACGCCAAATATGTAACGTTGTGGCTCTCTGAAGGCACCAGTTCTGTAGGGTTTGGGCATTTACTGTGACAATTATCAATTGTAGCAGTAAATCACAAAGTTGATTCTTTTGATGGCTTTAGAATCCAACCATGCGACATAACTCAAACAACGCACACACGCAGGTACTAATACACGAGGATACATTTATTAATACATAGAATATGCATATAAACCTAACAGATCTTATCGAGAGGGTTATCAGAATACAAAAGGTATATATTCAATCAGTTACGAAGTGTTACACATATCAAGAGGACATACGTTCAGTATATCATTCATTAAGACCGTTTCGTAAATGAACTTGGTTATAACTTCTACATTAGATACTCAAAACAAGTACATAACTCTTAGGAATTAAATTGATATCAACTGGTTGGGATAACAATTGAATTCTCGAGCTGTAATGCATTGAAGTTGAATACTCATCCAATTTCTGGGGATTCAGATCTCCTGCGGGCACAAAGAAACAGTTGCAGGCTGTTGCTGTCCAATCCGCTCTCTCTGGCTCCGTGCCAGGCTGTGCTGTGCGGCTTGCGACGGTGCGCTGCTGATGCTCACTGACCGGCTAGTTGTGTTGGCTTTAACTAGCAAAGTTTGCGCACAGGAGAAAAGATGACTGTGGGTCCCAGCAAGTCAGGAAGAGGACCGGTTCGTTCCTGATGAAGAGCTAGTTCTGAATAGTGATTCAGCTGTCCACAGTTCTGACCTGTTCACGAGGCCTGCTGCTGGTTACTCTCTGGAAACCTCCACTCTAGACTCTTAGAACAAAGGAAAGTTCTGGCACTCGGACACACTGGCCGTTCCGTGGTTGTCCGGGCTGAGTCTCGGGATGGTCAGGAGGCGCGCTGCGAGAATGTCCTGCCCTTGGGAGCCTTCTGCTCCTGGGCCGTCCTGCCCTGGAATTCTCCTTTGAATTCCCTTTAGAACAGTCCACAGAATCCTCTCCAGAATCTTACTGAATCTCCCAGGCTCTCATTGAATCTTGTTGAATCTCTCAGGCTCTCTGTGTTGCCTGTTTTTACCTGGAGGAACTTCAGCTCATTCATTGGCTGAAAGTTCCATGGGCATCAGAGTCCCACGTGGGTTACTCAGCCCTACCAGTCCCTGATTGGTTGATCAAGGTGAGATATGAGTCACTTAGTCCTGACACTTAGTAATGCAGTCCAGATGTCCATCCGGCACTCCCTAGACTGATAGGCGCCAGTGGATGACCATTGATCATGATAGCCAGACTTAGCTAAGTGCATCCCCCTTTGGGAGCTGTCCTAGGAAACCTTAAATCACCCTGCACTAATGGTCTCTCTGTGGCTGCTCCACAGAGATGAACAGAGAAATGGGGCCTCATTTGGGAAGCTCAGAAACACTTAATTCTGCCTTATTATTAAGCCTCGCCGCTACAACGTACATTCATTTAGCACCCCATTCAACTCAAACTTTCCAATGAAAGAATACCTTTCAAAAATTAATTTGACCATTCCTGACACACTCTTTTGGTTTTGGCAGTGTTGTATTGTCTTTTCAGACTGATATCTTGATTCAGAGAAGCAAATCTTCCAGTCAAATGAGTGGAATATTGAGAAAATTGACTTCTAGAAATATGTGAACCGTAACCCTAACTAGCAAAACCCGAAGCTAGGGTTAGGGTTTTATTCCCATACAATGTAGACAGTTTTTGATGGCATGGCTGTGTTTTAGGGCTGAAAGGATACTTGGGAATATAGTTCTTTCAATGTTTTCTAAACATTTTTTTCTGACCTATATGGCTATATACAGTGCTTTGCCCCACAAAGGAATGCTGTCTGAATTGCCCGACAAGCAACAGTTCGAAAGAACCTGATTTAACTTTCAAATTCTTGCCATGGGCTTTAAAATCACAGGCAGATTAACAAATAAAGCCAAACAACATTAGTTCTTTTGCACTTTTAGGCGGTTTAAGCCTTAACGTACATTCATTAAGCACCCCATTCAACTCAAACTTTCCAATGAAAGAATACCTTTCAAAAATTAATTTGACCATTCCTGAAACATTCTTTTGGTTTTGGCAGTGTTGTATTGTCTTTTCAGACTGATATCTTGATTCAGAGAAGCCAATCTTCCAGTCAAATGAGTGGAATATTGAGAAAAGTGTCTTTGAGAAATATGTGAACCGTAACCCTAACTAGCAAAACCCGAAGCTAGGGTTAGGGTTTTATTCCCATACAATGTAGACAGTTTTTGATGGCATGGCTGTATTTTAGGGCTGAAAGGATACTTGGGAATATAGTTCTTTAAATGTTTTCTAATCATTTTTTTCTGTCCTATATGGCTGTATACAGTGCTTTGCCCCACAAAGGAATACTGTCTGAATTGCCCGACAAGCAACAGTTCGAAAGAACCTGATTTAACTTTCAAACTCTTGCCATGGGCTTTATAATCACAGGCAGATTAACAAATAAAGCCAAACTGCATTAGTTCTTTTACGCTTTTAGGCGATTTAAGCCTTAACGTACATTCATTTAGCACACCATTCAACTCAAACTTTCCAATGAAAGAATACCTTTCAAAAATTAATTGGACCATTCCTGACACACTCTTTTGGTTTTGGCAGTGTTGTATTGTCTTTTCAGACTGATATCTTGATTCAGAGAAACAAATCTTCCAGTCAAATAAGTGGAATATTGAGAAAATTGACTTCTAGAAATATGTGAACCGTAACCCTAACTAGCAAAACCCGAAGCTAGGGTTAGGGTTTTATTCCCATACAATGTAGATACAGTAGTTTTTGATGGCATGGCTGTCTTTTAGGGCTGAAAGGATACTTGGGAATATAGTTCTTTCAATGTTTTCTAAACATTTTTTTCTGACCTATATGGCTGTATACTGTGCTTTGCCCCACAAAGGAATGCTGTCTGAATTGCCCGACAAGCAACAGTTCGAAAGAACTTGATTTAACTTTCAAACTCTTGCCATGGGCTTTACAATCACAGGCAGATTAACAAATAAAGCCAAACAGCATTAGTTCTTTTGCACTTTTAGGCGATTTAAGCCTTAACGTACATTCATTTAGCACCCCATTCAACTCAAACTTTCCAATGAAAGAATACCTTTCAAAAATGAATTGGACCATTCCTGACACACTCTTTTGGTTTTGGCAGTGCTGTATTGTCTTTTCAGACTGATATCTTGATTCAGAGAAGCCAATCTTCCAGTCAAATGAGTGGTATATTGAGAAAAGTGTCTTTGAGAAATATGTGAACCGTAACCCTAACAAGCAAAACCTGAAGCTAGGGTTAGGGTTTTATTCCCATACAATGTAGACAGTTTTTGATGGCATGGCTGTCTTTTAGGGCTGAAAGGATACTTGGGAATATAGTTCTTTCAATGTTTTCTAAACATTTTTTCTGACCTATATGGCTGTATACAGTGCTTTGCCCCACAAAGGAATACTGTCTGAATTGCCCGACAAGCAACAGTTCGAAAGAACCTGATTTAACTTTCAAACTCTTGCCATGGGCTTTATAATCACAGGCAGATTAACAAATAAAGCCAAACTGCATTAGTTCTTTTGCACTTTTAGGTGATTTAAGCCTTAACGTACATTCATTTAGCACCCCATTCAACTCAAACTTTCCAATGAAAGAATACCTTTCAAAAATGAATTTGACCATTCCTGACACACTCTTTTGGTTTTGGCAGTGCTGTATTGTCTTTTCAGACTGATATCTTGATTCAGAGAAGCCAATCTTCCAGTCAAATGAGTGGAATATTGAGAAAATTGACTTTGAGAAATATGTGAACCGTAACCCTAACTAGTAAAACCCGAAGCTAGGGTTAGGGTTTTATTCCCATACAATGTAGACAGTTTTTGATGGCATGGCTGTGTTTTAGGGCTGAAAGGATACTTGGGAATATAGTTCTTTCAATGTTTTCTAAACATTTTTTTTCTGACCTATATGGCTGTATACAGTGCTTTGCCCCACAAAGGAATGCTGTCTGAATTGCCCGACAAGCAACAGTTCGAAACAACCTGATTTAACTTTCAAACTCTTGCCATGGGCTTTATAATCACAGGCAGATTGACAAATAAAGCCAAACTGCATTAGTTCTTTTTCACTTTTAGGCGATTTAAGACTTAACGTACATTCATTTAGCACCCCATTCAACTCAAACTTTCCAATGAAAGAATACCTTTCAAAAATGAATTTGACCATTCCTGACACACTCTTTTGCTTTTGGCACTGTTGTATTGTCTTTTCAGACTGATATCTTGATTCAGAGAAGCAAATCTTCCAGTCAAATGAGTGGAATATTGAGAAAATTGACTTCTAGAAATATGTGAACCGTAACCCTAACTAGCAAAACCCGAAGCTAGGGTTAGGGTTTTATTCCCATACAATGTAGATACAGTAGTTTTTGATGGCATGGCTGTCTTTTAGGGCTGAAAGGATACTTGGGAATATAGTTCTTTCAATGTTTTCTAAACATTTTTTTCTGACCTATATGGCTGTATACAGTGCTTTGCCCCACAAAGGAATGCTGTCTGAATTGCCCGACAAGCAACAGTTCGAAAGAACCTGATTTAACTTTCAAACTCTTGCCATGGGCTTTATAATCACAGGCAGATTAACAAATAAAGCCAAACTGCATTAGTTCTTTTGCACTTTTAGGCGATTTAACCCTTAACGTACATTCATTTAGCACCCCATTCAACTCAAACTTTCCAATGAAAGAATACCTTTCAAAAATGAATTTGACCATTGCTGACACACTCTTTTGGTTTTGGCAGTGTTGTATTGTCTTTTCAGACTGATATCTTGATTCAGAGATGCAAATTTTCCAGTCAAATGAGTGGAATATTGAGAAAATTGACATTGAGAAATATGTGAACCGTAAACCTAACTAGGAAAACCCGAAGCTAGGGTTAGGGTTTTATTCCCATACAATGTAGACAGTTTTTGATGGCATGGCTGTGTTTTAGGGCTGAAAGGATACTTGGGAATATAGTTCTTTCAATGTTTTCTAAACATTTTTTTCTGACCTATATGGCTGTATACAGTGCTTTGCCCCACAAAGGAATACTGTCTGAATTGCCCGACAAGCAACAGTTCGAAAGAACCTGATTTAACTTTCAAACTCTTGCCATGGGCTTTATAATCACAGGCAGATTAAGAAATAAAGCCAAACTGCATTAGTTCTTTTGCACTTTTAGGCGATTTAAGCCTTAACGTACATTCATTTAGCACCCCATTCAACTCAAACTTTCCAATGAAAGAATACCTTTCAAAAATGAATTTGACCATTCCTGACACACTCTTTTGGTTTTGGCAGTGCTGTATTGTCTTTTCAGACTGATATCTTGATTCAGAGAAGCCAATCTTCCAGTCAAATGAGTGGAATATTGAGAAAATTGACTTTGAGAAATATGTGAACCGTAACCCTAACTAGCAAAACCCGAAGCTAGGGTTAGGGTTTTATTCCCATACAATGTAGACAGTTTTTGATGGCATGGCTGTGTTTTAGGGCTGAAAGGATACTTGGGAATATAGTTCTTTCAATGTTTTCTAAACATTTTTTTTCTGACCTATATGGCTGTATACAGTGCTTTGCCCCACAAAGGAATGCTGTCTGAATTGCCCGACAAGCAACAGTTCGAAACAACCTGATTTAACTTTCAAACTCTTGCCATGGGCTTTATAATCACATGCAGATTGACAAATAAAGCCAAACTGCATTAGTTCTTTTTCACTTTTAGGCGATTTAAGACTTAACGTACATTCATTTAGCACCCCATTCAACTCAAACTTTCCAATGAAAGAATACCTTTCAAAAATGAATTTGACCATTCCTGACACACTCTTTTGCTTTTGGCACTGTTGTATTGTCTTTTCAGACTGATATCTTGATTCAGAGAAGCAAATCTTCCAGTCAAATGAGTGGAATATTGAGAAAATTGACTTCTAGAAATATGTGAACCGTAACCCTAACTAGCAAAACCCGAAGCTAGGGTTAGGGTTTTATTCCCATACAATGTAGATACAGTAGTTTTTGATGGCATGGCTGTCTTTTAGGGCTGAAAGGATACTTGGGAATATAGTTCTTTCAATGTTTTCTAAACATTTTTTTCTGACCTATATGGCTGTATACAGTGCTTTGCCCCACAAAGGAATGCTGTCTGAATTGCCCGACAAGCAACAGTTCGAAAGAACCTGATTTAACTTTCAAACTCTTGCCATGGGCTTTATAATCACAGGCAGATTAACAAATAAAGCCAAACTGCATTAGTTCTTTTGCACTTTTAGGTGATTTAAGCCTTAACGTACATTCATTTAGCACACCATTCAACTCAAACTTTCCAATGAAAGAATACCTTTCAAAAATTAATTGGACCATTCCTGACACACTCTTTTGGTTTTGGCAGTGTTGTATTGTCTTTTCAGACTGATATCTTGATTCAGAGAAGCAAATCTTCCAGTCAAATGAGTGGAATATTGAGAAAATTGACTTCTAGAAATATGTGAACCGTAACCCTAACTAGCAAAACCCGAAGCTAGGGTTAGGGTTTTATTCCCATACAATGTAGATACAGTAGTTTTTGATGGCATGGCTGTCTTTTAGGGCTGAAAGGATACTTGGGAAT
The DNA here is from genome assembly GCF_055471065.1 of Atractosteus spatula. Taxonomy (NCBI): domain Eukaryota; kingdom Metazoa; phylum Chordata; class Actinopteri; order Semionotiformes; family Lepisosteidae; genus Atractosteus; species Atractosteus spatula. The sequence continues at coordinate 30,719,279 of NC_142708.1, read as the reverse complement.
ATAGTTCTTTCAATGTTTTCTAAACATTTTTTTCTGACCTATATGGCTGTATACAGTGCTTTGCCCCACAAAGGAATGCTGTCTGAATTGCCCGACAAGCAACAGTTCGAAAGAACCTGATTTAACTTTCAAACTCTTGCCATGGTCTTTATAATCACAGGCAGATTAACAAATAAAGCCAAACTGCATTAGTTCTTTTGCACTTTTAGGCGATTTAAGCCTTAACGTACATTCATTTAGCACCCCATTCAACTCAAACTTCCCAATGAAAGAATACCTTTCAAAAATGAATTTGACCATTGCTGACACACTCTTTTGGTTTTGGCAGTGTTGTATTGTCTTTTCAGACTAATATCTTGATTCAGAGAAGCAAATCTTCCAGTCAAATGAGTGGAATATTGAGAAAATTGACTTTGAGAAATATGTGAACCGTAAACCTAACTAGGAAAACCCGAAGCTAGGGTTAGGGTTTTATTCCCATACAATGTAGACAGTTTTTGATGGCATGGCTGTGTTTTAGGGCTGAAAGGATACTTGGGAATATAGTTCTTTCAATGTTTTCTAAACATTTTTTTCTGACCTATATGGCTGTATACAGTGCTTTGCCCCACAAAGGAATGCTATCTGAATTGCCCGACAAGCAACAGTTCGAAAGAACCTGATTTAACTTTCAAACTCTTGCCATGGGCTTTATAATCACAGGCAGATTAACAAATAAAGCCAAACTGCATTAGTTCTTTTGCACTTTTAGGTGATTTAAGCCTTAACGTACATTCATTTAGCACCCCATTCAACTCAAACTTTCCAATGAAAGAATACCTTTCAAAAATTAATTTGACCATTCCTGACACACTCTTTTGCTTTTGGCACTGTTGTATTGTCTTTTCAGACTGATATCTTGATTCAGAGAAGCAAATCTTCCAGTCAAATGAGTGGAATATTGAGAAAATTGACTTCTAGAAATATGTGAACCGTAACCCTAACTAGCAAAACCCGAAGCTAGGGTTAGGGTTTTATTCCCATACAATGTAGATACAGTAGTTTTTGATGGCATGGCTGTCTTTTAGGGCTGAAAGGATACTTGGGAATATAGTTCTTTCAATGTTTTCTAAACATTTTTTTCTGACCTATATGGCTGTATACAGTGCTTTGCCCCACAAAGGAATGCTGTCTGAATTGCCCGACAAGCAACAGTTCGAAAGAACCTGATTTAACTTTCAAACTCTTGCCATGGGCTTTATAATCACAGGCAGATTAACAAATAAAGCCAAACTGCATTAGTTCTTTTGCACTTTTAGGCGATTTAACCCTTAACGTACATTCATTTAGCACCCCATTCAACTCAAACTTTCCAATGAAAGAATACCTTTCAAAAATGAATTTGACCATTGCTGACACACTCTTTTGGTTTTGGCAGTGTTGTATTGTCTTTTCAGACTGATATCTTGATTCAGAGATGCAAATTTTCCAGTCAAATGAGTGGAATATTGAGAAAATTGACATTGAGAAATATGTGAACCGTAAACCTAACTAGGAAAACCCGAAGCTAGGGTTAGGGTTTTATTCCCATACAATGTAGACAGTTTTTGATGGCATGGCTGTGTTTTAGGGCTGAAAGGATACTTGGGAATATAGTTCTTTCAATGTTTTCTAAACATTTTTTTCTGACCTATATGGCTGTATACAGTGCTTTGCCCCACAAAGGAATACTGTCTGAATTGCCCGACAAGCAACAGTTCGAAAGAACCTGATTTAACTTTCAAACTCTTGCCATGGGCTTTATAATCACAGGCAGATTAACAAATAAAGCCAAACTGCATTAGTTCTTTTGCACTTTTAGGCGATTTAAGCCTTAACGTACATTCATTTAGCACCCCATTCAACTCAAACTTTCCAATGAAAGAATACCTTTCAAAAATGAATTTGACCATTCCTGACACACTCTTTTGGTTTTGGCAGTGCTGTATTGTCTTTTCAGACTGATATCTTGATTCAGAGAAGCCAATCTTCCAGTCAAATGAGTGGAATATTGATAAAATTGACTTTGAGAAATATGTGAACCGTAACCCTAACTAGCAAAACCCGAAGCTAGGGTTAGGGTTTTATTCCCATACAATGTAGACAGTTTTTGATGGCATGGCTGTGTTTTAGGGCTGAAAGGATACTTGGGAATATAGTTCTTTCAATGTTTTCTAAACATTTTTTTTCTGACCTATATGGCTGTATACAGTGCTTTGCCCCACAAAGGAATGCTGTCTGAATTGCCCGACAAGCAACAGTTCGAAACAACCTGATTTAACTTTCAAACTCTTGCCATGGGCTTTATAATCACAGGCAGATTGACAAATAAAGCCAAACTGCATTAGTTCTTTTTCACTTTTAGGCGATTTAAGACTTAACGTACATTCATTTAGCACCCCATTCAACTCAAACTTTCCAATGAAAGAATACCTTTCAAAAATGAATTTGACCATTCCTGACACACTCTTTTGCTTTTGGCACTGTTGTATTGTCTTTTCAGACTGATATCTTGATTCAGAGAAGCAAATCTTCCAGTCAAATGAGTGGAATATTGAGAAAATTGACTTCTAGAAATATGTGAACCGTAACCCTAACTAGCAAAACCCGAAGCTAGGGTTAGGGTTTTATTCCCATACAATGTAGATACAGTAGTTTTTGATGGCATGGCTGTCTTTTAGGGCTGAAAGGATACTTGGGAATATAGTTCTTTCAATGTTTTCTAAACATTTTTTTCTGACCTATATGGCTGTATACAGTGCTTTGCCCCACAAAGGAATGCTGTCTGAATTGCCCGACAAGCAACAGTTCGAAAGAACCTGATTTAACTTTCAAACTCTTGCCATGGGCTTTATAATCACAGGCAGATTAACAAATAAAGCCAAACTGCATTAGTTCTTTTGCACTTTTAGGCGATTTAACCCTTAACGTACATTCATTTAGCACCCCATTCAACTCAAACTTTCCAATGAAAGAATACCTTTCAAAAATGAATTTGACCATTGCTGACACACTCTTTTGGTTTTGGCAGTGTTGTATTGTCTTTTCAGACTGATATCTTGATTCAGAGATGCAAATTTTCCAGTCAAATGAGTGGAATATTGAGAAAATTGACTTTGAGAAATATGTGAACCGTAAACCTAACTAGGAAAACCCGAAGCTAGGGTTAGGGTTTTATTCCCATACAATGTAGACAGTTTTTGATGGCATGGCTGTGTTTTAGGGCTGAAAGGATACTTGGGAATATAGTTCTTTCAATGTTTTCTAAACATTTTTTTCTGACCTATATGGCTGTATACAGTGCTTTGCCCCACAAAGGAATGCTATCTGAATTGCCCGACAAGCAACAGTTCGAAAGAACCTGATTTAACTTTCAAACTCTTGCCATGGGCTTTATAATCACAGGCAGATTAACAAATAAAGCCAAACTGCATTAGTTCTTTTGCACTTTTAGGTGATTTAAGCCTTAACGTACATTCATTTAGCACACCATTCAACTCAAACTTTCCAATGAAAGAATACCTTTCAAAAATTAATTGGACCATTCCTGACACACTCTTTTGGTTTTGGCAGTGTTGTATTGTCTTTTCAGACTGATATCTTGATTCAGAGAAGCAAATCTTCCAGTCAAATGAGTGGAATATTGAGAAAATTGACTTCTAGAAATATGTGAACCGTAACCCTAACTAGCAAAACCCGAAGCTAGGGTTAGGGTTTTATTCCCATACAATGTAGATACAGTAGTTTTTGATGGCATGGCTGTCTTTTAGGGCTGAAAGGATACTTGGGAATATAGTTCTTTCAATGTTTTCTAAACATTTTTTTCTGACCTATATGGCTGTATACAGTGCTTTGCCCCACAAAGGAATGCTGTCTGAATTGCCCGACAAGCAACAGTTCGAAAGAACCTGATTTAACTTTCAAACTCTTGCCATGGTCTTTATAATCACAGGCAGATTAACAAATAAAGCCAAACTGCATTAGTTCTTTTGCACTTTTAGGCGATTTAAGCCTTAACGTACATTCATTTAGCACCCCATTCAACTCAAACTTCCCAATGAAAGAATACCTTTCAAAAATGAATTTGACCATTGCTGACACACTCTTTTGGTTTTGGCAGTGTTGTATTGTCTTTTCAGACTAATATCTTGATTCAGAGAAGCAAATCTTCCAGTCAAATGAGTGGAATATTGAGAAAATTGACTTTGAGAAATATGTGAACCGTAAACCTAACTAGGAAAACCCGAAGCTAGGGTTAGGGTTTTATTCCCATACAATGTAGACAGTTTTTGATGGCATGGCTGTGTTTTAGGGCTGAAAGGATACTTGGGAATATAGTTCTTTCAATGTTTTCTAAACATTTTTTTCTGACCTATATGGCTGTATACAGTGCTTTGCCCCACAAAGGAATGCTATCTGAATTGCCCGACAAGCAACAGTTCGAAAGAACCTGATTTAACTTTCAAACTCTTGCCATGGGCTTTATAATCACAGGCAGATTAACAAATAAAGCCAAACTGCATTAGTTCTTTTGCACTTTTAGGTGATTTAAGCCTTAACGTACATTCATTTAGCACCCCATTCAACTCAAACTTTCCAATGAAAGAATACCTTTCAAAAATTAATTTGACCATTCCTGACACACTCTTTTGGTTTTGGTAGTGTTGTATTGTCTTTTCAGACTGATATCTTGATTCAGAGAAGCAAATCTTCCAGTCAAATGAGTGGAATATTGAGAAAATTGACTTCTAGAAATATGTGAACCGTAACCCTAACTAGCAAAACCCGAAGCTAGGGTTAGGGTTTTATTCCCATACAATGTAGACAGTTTTTGATGGCATTGCTGTGTTTTAGGGCTGAAAGGATACTTGAGAATATAGTTCTTTCAATGTTTTCTAACCATTTTTTTCTGACCTATATGGCTGTATACAGTGCTTTGCCCCACAAAGGAATGCTATCTGAATTGCCCGACAAGCAACAGTTCGAAAGAACCTGATTTAACTTTCAAACTCTTGCCATGGGCTTTATAATCACAGGCAGATTAACAAATAAAGCCAAACTGCATTAGTTCTTTTGCACTTTTAGGTGATTTAAGCCTTAACGTACATTCATTTAGCACACCATTCAACTCAAACTTTCCAATGAAAGAATACCTTTCAAAAATTAATTGGACCATTCCTGACACACTCTTTTGGTTTTGGCAGTGTTGTATTGTCTTTTCAGACTGATATCTTGATTCAGAGAAGCAAATCTTCCAGTCAAATGAGTGGAATATTGAGAAAATTGACTTCTAGAAATATGTGAACCGTAACCCTAACTAGCAAAACCCGAAGCTAGGGTTAGGGTTTTATTCCCATACAATGTAGATACAGTAGTTTTTGATGGCATGGCTGTCTTTTAGGGCTGAAAGGATACTTGGGAATATAGTTCTTTCAATGTTTTCTAAACATTTTTTTCTGACCTATATGGCTGTATACAGTGCTTTGCCCCACAAAGGAATGCTGTCTGAATTGCCCGACAAGCAACAGTTCGAAAGAACCTGATTTAACTTTCAAACTCTTGCCATGGTCTTTATAATCACAGGCAGATTAACAAATAAAGCCAAACTGCATTAGTTCTTTTGCACTTTTAGGCGATTTAAGCCTTAACGTACATTCATTTAGCACCCCATTCAACTCAAACTTCCCAATGAAAGAATACCTTTCAAAAATGAATTTGACCATTGCTGACACACTCTTTTGGTTTTGGCAGTGTTGTATTGTCTTTTCAGACTAATATCTTGATTCAGAGAAGCAAATCTTCCAGTCAAATGAGTGGAATATTGAGAAAATTGACTTTGAGAAATATGTGAACCGTAAACCTAACTAGGAAAACCCGAAGCTAGGGTTAGGGTTTTATTCCCATACAATGTAGACAGTTTTTGATGGCATGGCTGTGTTTTAGGGCTGAAAGGATACTTGGGAATATAGTTCTTTCAATGTTTTCTAAACATTTTTTTCTGACCTATATGGCTGTATACAGTGCTTTGCCCCACAAAGGAATGCTATCTGAATTGCCCGACAAGCAACAGTTCGAAAGAACCTGATTTAACTTTCAAACTCTTGCCATGGGCTTTATAATCACAGGCAGATTAACAAATAAAGCCAAACTGCATTAGTTCTTTTGCACTTTTAGGTGATTTAAGCCTTAACGTACATTCATTTAGCACCCCATTCAACTCAAACTTTCCAATGAAAGAATACCTTTCAAAAATTAATTGGACCATTCCTGACACACTCTTTTGGTTTTGGCAGTGTTGTATTGTCTTTTCAGACTGATATCTTGATTCAGAGAAGCAAATCTTCCAGTCAAATGAGTGGAATATTGAGAAAATTGACTTCTAGAAATATGTGAACCGTAACCCTAACTAGCAAAACCCGAAGCTAGGGTTAGGGTTTTATTCCCATACAATGTAGATACAGTAGTTTTTGATGGCATGGCTGTCTTTTAGGGCTGAAAGGATACTTGGGAATATAGTTCTTTCAATGTTTTCTAAACATTTTTTTCTGACCTATATGGCTGTATACAGTGCTTTGCCCCACAAAGGAATGCTGTCTGAATTGCCCGACAAGCAACAGTTCGAAAGAACCTGATTTAACTTTCAAACTCTTGCCATGGTCTTTATAATCACAGGCAGATTAACAAATAAAGCCAAACTGCATTAGTTCTTTTGCACTTTTAGGCGATTTAAGCCTTAACGTACATTCATTTAGCACCCCATTCAACTCAAACTTCCCAATGAAAGAATACCTTTCAAAAATGAATTTGACCATTGCTGACACACTCTTTTGGTTTTGGCAGTGTTGTATTGTCTTTTCAGACTAATATCTTGATTCAGAGAAGCAAATCTTCCAGTCAAATGAGTGGAATATTGAGAAAATTGACTTTGAGAAATATGTGAACCGTAAACCTAACTAGGAAAACCCGAAGCTAGGGTTAGGGTTTTATTCCCATACAATGTAGACAGTTTTTGATGGCATGGCTGTGTTTTAGGGCTGAAAGGATACTTGGGAATATAGTTCTTTCAATGTTTTCTAAACATTTTTTTCTGACCTATATGGCTGTATACAGTGCTTTGCCCCACAAAGGAATGCTATCTGAATTGCCCGACAAGCAACAGTTCGAAAGAACCTGATTTAACTTTCAAACTCTTGCCATGGGCTTTATAATCACAGGCAGATTAACAAATAAAGCCAAACTGCATTAGTTCTTTTGCACTTTTAGGTGATTTAAGCCTTAACGTACATTCATTTAGCACCCCATTCAACTCAAACTTTCCAATGAAAGAATACCTTTCAAAAATTAATTTGACCATTCCTGACACACTCTTTTGGTTTTGGTAGTGTTGTATTGTCTTTTCAGACTGATATCTTGATTCAGAGAAGCAAATCTTCCAGTCAAAAGAGTGGAATATTGAGAAAATTGACTTCTAGAAATATGTGAACCGTAACCCTAACTAGCAAAACCCGAAGCTAGGGTTAGGGTTTTATTCCCATACAATGTAGACAGTTTTTGATGGCATTGCTGTGTTTTAGGGCTGAAAGGATACTTGAGAATATAGTTCTTTCAATGTTTTCTAACCATTTTTTTCTGACCTATATGGCTGTATACAGTGCTTTGCCCCACAAAGGAATGCTGTCTGAATTGCCCGACAAGCAACAGTTCGAAAGAACCTCATTTGACTTTCAAACTCTTGCCATGGGCTTTATAATCACAGGCAGATTAACAAATAAAGCCAAACTGCATTAGTTCTTTTTCACTTTTAGGCGATTTAAGACTTAACGTACATTCATTTAGCACCCCATTCAACTCAAACTTTCCAATGAAAGAATACCTTTCAAAAATGAATTTGACCATTCCTGACACACTCTTTTGCTTTTGGCACTGTTGTATTGTCTTTTCAGACTGATATCTTGATTCAGAGAAGCAAATCTTCCAGTCAAATGAGTGGAATATTGAGAAAATTGACTTCTAGAAATATGTGAACCGTAACCCTAACTAGCAAAACCCGAAGCTAGGGTTAGGGTTTTATTCCCATACAATGTAGATACAGTAGTTTTTGATGGCATGGCTGTCTTTTAGGGCTGAAAGGATACTTGGGAATATAGTTCTTTCAATGTTTTCTAAACATTTTTTTCTGACCTATATGGCTGTATACAGTGCTTTGCCCCACAAAGGAATGCTGTCTGAATTGCCCGACAAGCAACAGTTCGAAAGAACCTGATTTAACTTTCAAACTCTTGCCATGGGCTTTATAATCACAGGCAGATTAACAAATAAAGCCAAACTGCATTAGTTCTTTTGCACTTTTAGGCGATTTAACCCTTAACGTACATTCATTTAGCACCCCATTCAACTCAAACTTTCCAATGAAAGAATACCTTTCAAAAATGAATTTGACCATTGCTGACACACTCTTTTGGTTTTGGCAGTGTTGTATTGTCTTTTCAGACTAATATCTTGATTCAGAGAAGCAAATCTTCCAGTGAAATGAGTGGAATATTGAGAAAATTGACTTTGAGAAATATGTGAACCGTAAACTTAACTAGGAAAACCCGAAGCTAGGGTTAGGGTTTTATTCCCATACAATGTAGACAGTTTTTGATGGCATGGCTGTGTTTTAGGGCTGAAAGGATACTTGGGAATTTAGTTCTTTCAATGTTTTCTAAACATTTTTTTCTGACCTATATGGCTGTATACAGTGCTTTGCCCCACAAAGGAATGCTGTCTGAATTGCCCGACAAGCAACAGTTCGAAAGAACCTGATTTAACTTTCAAACTCTTGCCATGGCCTTTATAATCACAGGCAGATTAACAAATAAAGCCAAACTGCATTAGTTCTTTTGCACTTTTAGGCGATTTAAGCCTTAACGTACATTCATTTAGCACCCCATTCAACTCAAACTTTTCAATGAAAGAATACCTTTCAAAAATTAATTGGACCATTCCTGACACACTCTTTTGGTTTTGGCAGTTTTGTATTGTCTTTTCAGACTGATATCTTGATTCAGAGAAGCAAATCTTCCAGTCAAATAAGTGGAATATTGAGAAAATTGACTTCTAGAAATATGTGAACCGTAACCCTAACTAGCAAAACCCGAAGCTAGGGTTAGGGTTTTATTCCCATACAATGTAGATACAGTAGTTTTTGATGGCATGGCCGTCTTTTAGGGCTGAAAGGATACTTGGGAATATAGTTCTTTCAATGTTTTCTAAACATTTTTTTCTGACCTATATGGCTGTATACAGTGCTTTGCCCCACAAAGGAATGCTGTCTGAATTGCCCGACAAGCAACAGTTCGAAAGAACCTGATTTAACTTTCAAACTCTTGCCATGGGCTTTACAATCACAGGCAGATTAACAAATAAAGCCAAACAGCATTAGTTCTTTTGCACTTTTAGGCGATTTAAGCCTTAACGTACATTCATTTAGCACCCCATTCAACTCAAACTTTCCAATGAAAGAATACCTTTCAAAAATGAATTTGACCATTCCTGACACACTCTTTTGGTTTTGGCAGTGTTGTATTGTCTTTTCAGACTGATATCTTGATTCAGAGAAGCAAATCTTCCAGTCAAATGAGTGGAATATTGAGAAAATTGACTTCTAGAAATATGTGAATCGTAACCCTAACTAGCAAAACCCGAAGCTAGGGTTAGGGTTTTATTCCCATACAATGTAGACAGTTTTTGATGGCATGGCTGTCTTTTAGGGCTGAAAGGATACTTGGGAATATAGTTCTTTCAATGTTTTCTAAACATTTTTTTCTGACCTATATGGCTGTATACAGTGCTTTGCCCCACAAAGGAATGCTGTCTGAATTGCCCGACAAGCAACAGTTCGAAAGAACCTGATTTAACTTTCAAACTCTTGCCATGGGCTTTACAATCACAGGCAGATTAACAAATAAAGCCAAACAGCATTAGTTCTTTTGCACTTTTAGGTGATTTAAGCCTTAACGTACATTCATTTAGCATCCCATTCAACTCAAACTTTCCAATGAAAGAATACCTTTCAAAAATTAATTTGACCATTCCTGACACACTCTTTTGGTTTTGGCAGTGTTGTATTGTCTTTTCAGACTGATATCTTGATTCAGAGATGCAAATCTTCCAGTCAAATAAGTGGAATATTGAGAAAATTGACTTCTAGAAATATGTGAACCGTAACCCTAACTAGCAAAACCCGAAGCTAGGGTTAGGGTTTTATTCCCATACAATGTAGATACAGTAGTTTTTGATGGCATGGCCGTCTTTTAGGGCTGAAAGGATACTTGGGAATATAGTTCTTTCAATGTTTTCTAAACATTTTTTTCTGACCTATATGGCTGTATACAGTGCTTTGCCCCACAAAGGAATGCTGTCTGAATTGCCCGACAAGCAACAGTTCGAAAGAACCTGATTTAACTTTCAAACTCTTGCCATGGGCTTTATAATCACAGGCAGATTAACAAATAAAGCCAAACTGCATTAGTTCTTTTGCACTTTTAGGCGATTTAAGCCTTAACGTACATTCATTTAGCACCCCATTCAACTCAAACTTTCCAATGAAAGAATACCTTTCAAAAATGAATTTGACCATTCCTGACACACTCTTTTGGTTTTGGCAGTGCTGTATTGTCTTTTCAGACTGATATCTTGATTCAGAGAAGTCAATCTTCCAGTCAAATGAGTGGAATATTGGGAAAAGTGTCTTTGAGAAATATGTGAACCGTAACCCTAACTAGCAAAACCCGAAGCTAGGGTTAGGGTTTTATTCCCATACAATGTAGACAGTTTTTGATGGCATGGCTGTGTTTTAGGGCTGAAAGGATACTTGGGAATATAGTTCTTTCAATGTTTTCTAAACATTTTTTTCTGACCTATATGGCTGTATACAGTGCTTTGCCCTACAAAGGAATGCTGTCTGAATTGCCCGACAAGCAACAGTTCGAAAGAACCTGATTTAACTTTCAAACTCTTGCCATGGGCTTTATAATCACAGGCAGATTAACAAATAAAGCCAAACTGCATTAGTTCTTTTGCACTTTTAGTTGATTTAAGCCTTAACGTACATTCATTTAGCACCCCATTCAACTCAAACTTTCCAATGAAAGAATACCTTTCAAAAATTAATTTGACCATTCCTGAGACACTCTTTTGGTTTTGGCAGTGTTGTATTGTCTTTTCAGACTGATATCTTGATTCAGAGAAGCAAATCTTCCAGTCAAATGAGTGGAATATTGAGAAAATTGACTTCTAGAAATATGTGAACCGTAACCCTAACTAGCAAAACCCGAAGCTAGGGTTAGGGTTTTATTCCCATACAATGTAGACAGTTTTTGATGGCATGGCTGTGTTTTAGGGCTGAAAGGATACTTGGGAATATAGTTCTTTCAATGTTTTCTAAACATTTGTTTCTGACCTATATGGCTATATACAGTGCTTTGCCCCACAAAGGAATGCTGTCTGAATTGCCCGACAAGCAACAGTTCGAAAGAACCTGATTTAACTTTCAAACTCTTGCCATGGGCTTTAAAATCACAGGCAGATTAACAAATAAAGCCAAACAACATTAGTTCTTTTGCACTTTTAGGCGGTTTAAGCCTTAACGTACATTCATTAAGCACCCCATTCAACTCAAACTTTCCAATGAAAGAATACCTTTCAAAAATTAATTTGACCATTCCTGACACATTCTTTTGGTTTTGGCAGTGTTGTATTGTCTTTTCAGACTGATATCTTGATTCAGAGAAGCCAATCTTCCAGTCAAATGAGTGGAATATTGAGAAAAGTGTCTTCTAGAAATATGTGAACCGTAACCCTAACTAGCAAAACCCGAAGCTAGGGTTAGGGTTTTATTCCCATACAATGTAGACAGTTTTTGATGGCATGGCTGTCTTTTAGGGCTGAAAGGATACTTGGGAATATAGTTCTTTCAATGTTTTCTAAACATTTTTTTCTGACCTATATGGCTGTATACAGTGCTTTGCCCCACAAGGGAATGCTGTCTGAATTGCCCGACAAGCAGCAGTTCGAAAGAACCTGATTTAACTTTCAAACTCTTGCCATGGGCTTTATAATCACAGGCAGATTAACAAATAAAGCCAAACTGCATTAGTTCTTTTGCACTTTTAGGCGATTTAAGCCTTAACATTGTAGTGTTTCATAGCCGTTCAGGGACGCCAAATATGTAACGTTGTGGCTCTCTGAAGGCACCAGTTCTGTAGGGTTTGGGCATTTACTGTGACAATTATCAATTGTAGCAGTAAATCACAAAGTTGATTCTTTTGATGGCTTTAGAATCCAACCATGCGACATAACTCAAACAACGCACACACGCAGGTACTAATACACGAGGATACATTTATTAATACATAGAATATGCATATAAACCTAACAGATCTTATCGAGAGGGTTATCAGAATACAAAAGGTATATATTCAATCAGTTACGAAGTGTTACACATATCAAGAGGACATACGTTCAGTATATCATTCATTAAGACCGTTTCGTAAATGAACTTGGTTATAACTTCTACATTAGATACTCAAAACAAGTACATAACTCTTAGGAATTAAATTGATATCAACTGGTTGGGATAACAATTGAATTCTCGAGCTGTAATGCATTGAAGTTGAATACTCATCCAATTTCTGGGGATTCAGATCTCCTGCGGGCACAAAGAAACAGTTGCAGGCTGTTGCTGTCCAATCCGCTCTCTCTGGCTCCGTGCCAGGCTGTGCTGTGCGGCTTGCGACGGTGCGCTGCTGATGCTCACTGACCGGCTAGTTGTGTTGGCTTTAACTAGCAAAGTTTGCGCACAGGAGAAAAGATGACTGTGGGTCCCAGCAAGTCAGGAAGAGGACCGGTTCGTTCCTGATGAAGAGCTAGTTCTGAATAGTGATTCAGCTGTCCACAGTTCTGACCTGTTCACGAGGCCTGCTGCTGGTTACTCTCTGGCAACCTCCACTCTAGACTCTTAGAACAAAGGAAAGTTCTGGCACTCGGACACACTGGCCGTTCCGTGGTTGTCCGGGCTGAGTCTCGGGATGGTCAGGAGGCGCGCTGCGAGAATGTCCTGCCCTTGGGAGCCTTCTGCTCCTGGGCCGTCCTGCCCTGGAATTCTCCTTTGAATTCCCTTTAGAACAGTCCACAGAATCCTCTCCAGAATCTTACTGAATCTCCCAGGCTCTCATTGAATCTTGTTGAATCTCTCAGGCTCTCTGTGTTGCCTGTTTTTACCTGGAGGAACTTCAGCTCATTCATTGGCTGAAAGTTCCATGGGCATCAGAGTCCCACGTGGGTTACTCAGCCCTACCAGTCCCTGATTGGTTGATCAAGGTGAGATATGAGTCACTTAGTCCTGACACTTAGTAATGCAGTCCAGATGTCCATCCGGCACTCCCTAGACTGATAGGCGCCAGTGGATGACCATTGATCATGATAGCCAGACTTAGCTAAGTGCATCCCCCTTTGGGAGCTGTCCTAGGAAACCTTAAATCACCCTGCACTAATGGTCTCTCTGTGGCTGCTCCACAGAGATGAACAGAGAAATGGGGCCTCATTTGGGAAGCTCAGAAACACTTAATTCTGCCTTATTATTAAGCCTCGCCGCTACAACGTACATTCATTTAGCACCCCATTCAACTCAAACTTTCCAATGAAAGAATACCTTTCAAAAATTAATTTGACCATTCCTGACACACTCTTTTGGTTTTGGCAGTGTTGTATTGTCTTTTCAGACTGATATCTTGATTCAGAGAAGCAAATCGTCCAGTCAAATGAGTGGAATATTGAGAAAATTGACTTCTAGAAATATGTGAACCGTAACCCTAACTAGCAAAACCCGAAGCTAGGGTTAGGGTTTTATTCCCATACAATGTAGACAGTTTTTGATGGCATGGCTGTGTTTTAGGGCTGAAAGGATACTTGGGAATATAGTTCTTTCAATGTTTTCTAAACATTTTTTTCTGACCTATATGGCTATATACAGTGCTTTGCCCCACAAAGGAATGCTGTCTGAATTGCCCGACAAGCAACAGTTCGAAAGAACCTGATTTAACTTTCAAATTCTTGCCATGGGCTTTAAAATCACAGGCAGATTAACAAATAAAGCCAAACAACATTAGTTCTTTTGCACTTTTAGGCGGTTTAAGCCTTAACGTACATTCATTAAGCACCCCATTCAACTCAAACTTTCCAATGAAAGAATACCTTTCAAAAATTAATTTGACCATTCCTGAAACATTCTTTTGGTTTTGGCAGTGTTGTATTGTCTTTTCAGACTGATATCTTGATTCAGAGAAGCCAATCTTCCAGTCAAATGAGTGGAATATTGAGAAAAGTGTCTTTGAGAAATATGTGAACCGTAACCCTAACTAGCAAAACCCGAAGCTAGGGTTAGGGTTTTATTCCCATACAATGTAGATACAGTAGTTTTTGATGGCATGGCTGTCTTTTAGGGCTGAAAGGATACTTGGGAATATAGTTCTTTCAATGTTTTCTAAACATTTTTTTCTGACCTATATGGCTGTATACTGTGCTTTGCCCCACAAAGGAATGCTGTCTGAATTGCCCGACAAGCAACAGTTCGAAAGAACTTGATTTAACTTTCAAACTCTTGCCATGGGCTTTACAATCACAGGCAGATTAACAAATAAAGCCAAACAGCATTAGTTCTTTTGCACTTTTAGGCGATTTAAGCCTTAACGTACATTCATTTAGCACCCCATTCAACTCAAACTTTCCAATGAAAGAATACCTTTCAAAAATGAATTGGACCATTCCTGACACACTCTTTTGGTTTTGGCAGTGCTGTATTGTCTTTTCAGACTGATATCTTGATTCAGAGAAGCCAATCTTCCAGTCAAATGAGTGGAATATTGAGAAAATTGACTTTGAGAAATATGTGAACCGTAACCCTAACTAGCAAAACCCGAAGCTAGGGTTAGGGTTTTATTCCCATACAATGTAGACAGTTTTTGATGGCATGGCTGTCTTTTAGGGCTGAAAGGATACTTGGGAATATAGTTCTTTCAATGTTTTCTAAACATTTTTTTCTGACCTATATGGCTGTATACAGTGCTTTGCCCCACAAAGGAATGCTATCTGAATTGCCCGACAAGCAACAGTTCGAAAGAACCTGATTTAACTTTCAAACTCTTGCCATGGGCTTTATAATCACAGGCAGATTAACAAATAAAGCCAAACTGCATTAGTTCTTTTGCACTTTTAGGTGATTTAAGCCTTAACGTACATTCATTTAGCACCCCATTCAACTCAAACTTTCCAATGAAAGAATACCTTTCAAAAATGAATTTGACCATTCCTGACACACTCTTTTGCTTTTGGCACTGTTGTATTGTCTTTTCAGACTGATATCTTGATTCAGAGAAGCAAATCTTCCAGTCAAATGAGTGGAATATTGAGAAAATTGACTTCTAGAAATATGTGAACCGTAACCCTAACTAGCAAAACCCGAAGCTAGGGTTAGGGTTTTATTCCCTTACAATGTAGATACAGTAGTTTTTGATGGCATGGCTGTCTTTTAGGGCTGAAAGGATACTTGGGAATATAGTTCTTTCAATGTTTTCTAAACATTTTTTTCTGACCTATATGGCTGTATACAGTGCTTTGCCCCACAAAGGAATGCTGTCTGAATTGCCCGACAAGCAACAGTTCGAAAGAACCTGATTTAACTTTCAAACTATTGCCATGGGCTTTATAATCACAGGCAGATTAACAAATAAAGCCAAACTGCATTAGTTCTTTTGCACTTTTAGGCGATTTAACCCTTAACGTACATTCATTTAGCACCCCATTCAACTCAAACTTTCCAATGAAAGAATACCTTTCAAAAATGAATTTGACCATTCCTGACACACTCTTTTGGTTTTGGCAGTGTTGTATTGTCTTTTCAGACTAATATCTTGATTCAGAGAAGCAAATCTTCCAGTGAAATGAGTGGAATATTGAGAAAATTGACTTTGAGAAATATGTGAACCGTAAACCTAACTAGGAAAACCCGAAGCTAGGGTTAGGGTTTTATTCCCATACAATGTAGACAGTTTTTGATGGCATGGCTGTGTTTTAGGGCTGAAAGGATACTTGGGAATATAGTTCTTTCAATGTTTTCTAAACATTTTTTTCTGACCTATATGGCTGTATACAGTGCTTTGCCCCACAAAGGAATGCTATCTGAATTGCCCGACAAGCAACAGTTCGAAAGAACCTGATTTAACTTTCAAACTCTTGCCATGGGCTTTATAATCACAGGCAGATTAACAAATAAAGCCAAACTGCATTAGTTCTTTTGCACTTTTAGGTGATTTAAGCCTTAACGTACATTCATTTAGCACCCCATTCAACTCAAACTTTCCAATGAAAGAATACCTTTCAAAAATGAATTTGACCATTCCTGACACACTCTTTTGGTTTTGGCAGTGTTGTATTGTCTTTTCAGACTGATATCTTGATTCAGAGAAGCAAATCTTCCAGTCAAATGAGTGGAATATTGAGAAAATTGACTTCTAGAAATATGTGAACCGTAACCCTAACTAGCAAAATCCGAAGCTAGGGTTAGGGTTTTATTCCCATACAATGTAGACAGTTTTTGATGGCATGGCTGTGTTTTAGGGCTGAAAGGATACTTGAGAATATAGTTCTTTCAATGTTTTCTAAACATTTTTTTCTGACCTATATGGCTGTATACAGTGCTTTGCCCCACAAAGGAATGCTGTCTGAATTGCCCGACAAGCAACAGTTCGAAAGAACCTGATTTAACTTTCAAACTCTTGCCATGGGCTTTATAATCACAGGCAGATTAACAAATAAAGCCAAACTGCATTAGTTCTTTTGCACTTTTAGGCGATTTAAGCCTTAACGTACATTCATTTAGCACCCCATTCAACTCAAACTTTTCAATGAAAGAATACCTTTCAAAAATTAATTTGACCATTCTTGACACACTCTTTTGGTTTTGGCACTGTTGTATTGTCTTTTCAGACTGATATCTTGATTCAGAGAAGCAAATCTTCCAGTCAAATGAGTGGAATATTGAGAAAATTGACTTCTAGAAATATGTGAACCGTAACCCTTACTAGCAAAACCCGAAGCAATTGTTAGGGTTTTATTCCCATACAATGTATATACAGTAGTTTTTGATGGCATGGCTGTCTTTTAGGGCTGAAAGGATACTTGGGAATATAGTTCTTTCAATGTTTTCTAAACATTTTTTTCTGACCTATATGGCTGTATACAGTGCTTTGCCCCACAAATGAATGCTGTCTGAATTGCCCGACAAGCAACAGTTCGAAAGAACCTGATTTAACTTTCAAACTCTTGCCATGGGCTTTATAATCACAGGCAGATTAACAAATAAAGCCAAACTGCATTAGTTCTTTTGCACTTTTAGGCGATTTAACCCTTAACGTACATTCATTTAGCACCCCATTCAACTCAAACTTTCCAATGAAAGAATACCTTTCAAAAATGAATTTGACCATTGCTGACACACTCTTTTGGTTTTGACAGTGTTGTATTGTCTTTTCAGACTAATATCTTGATTCAGAGAAGCAAATCTTCCAGTGAAATGAGTGGAATATTGAGAAAATTGACTTTGAGAAATATGTGAACCGTAAACCTAACTAGGAAAACCCGAAGCTAGGGTTAGGGTTTTATTCCCATACAATGTAGACAGTTTTTGATGGCATGGCTGTGTTTTAGGGCTGAAAGGATACTTGGGAATATAGTTCTTTCAATGTTTTCTAAACATTTTTTTCTGACCTATATGGCTGTATACAGTGCTTTGCCCCACAAAGGAATGCTATCTGAATTGCCCGACAAGCAACAGTTCGAAAGAACCTGATTTAACTTTCAAACTCTTGCCATGGGCTTTATAATCACAGGCAGATTAACAAATAAAGCCAAACTGCATTAGTTCTTTTGCACTTTTAGGTGATTTAAGCCTTAACGTACATTCATTTAGCACCCCTTTAACTCAAACTTTCCAATGAAAGAATACCTTTCAAAAATGAATTTGACCATTCCTAACACACTCTTTTGGTTTTGGCAGTGTTGTATTGTCTTTTCAGACTGATATCTTGATTCAGAGAAGCAAATCTTCCAGTCAAATGAGTGGAATATTGAGAAAATTGACTTCTAGAAATATGTGAACCGTAACCCTAACTAGCAAAATCCGAAGCTAGGGTTAGGGTTTTATTCCCATACAATGTAGACAGTTTTTGATGGCATGGCTGTGTTTTAGGGCTGAAAGGATACTTGGGAATTTAGTTCTTTCAATGTTTTCTAAACATTTTTTTCTGACCTATATGGCTGTATACAGTGCTTTGCCCCACAAAGGAATGCTGTCTGAATTGCCCGACAAGCAACAGTTCGAAAGAACCTGATTTAACTTTCAAACTCTTGCCATGGGCTTTATAATCACAGGCAGATTAACAAATAAAGCCAAACTGCATTAGTTCTTTTTCACTTTTAGGCGATTTAAGCCTTAACGTACATTCATTTAGCACCCCATTCAACTCAAACTTTTCAATGAAAGAATACCTTTCAAAAATTAATTTGACCATTCTTGACACACTCTTTTGGTTTTGGCACTGTTGTATTGTCTTTTCAGACTGATATCTTGATTCAGAGAAGCAAATCTTCCAGTCAAATGAGTGGAATATTGAGAAAATTGACTTCTAGAAATATGTGAACCGTAACCCTTACTAGCAAAACCTGAAGCTAGGGTTAGGGTTTTATTCCCATACAATGTAGACAGTTTTTGATGGCATGGCTGTGTTTTAGGGCTGAAAGGATACTTGGGAATATAGTTTTTTCAGTGTTTTCTAAACATTTTTTTCTGACCTATATGGCTGTATACAGTGCTTTGCCCCACAAATGAATGCTGTCTGAATTGCCCGACAAGCAACAGTTCGAAAGAACCTGATTTAACTTTCAAACTCTTGCCATGGGCTTTACAAACACAGGCAGATTAACAAATAAAGCCAAACTGCATTAGTTCTTTTGCACTTTTAGGCGATTTAAGCCTTAACGTACATTCATTTAGCACCCCATTCAACTCAAACTTTCCAATGAAAGAATACCTTTCAAAAATGAATTAGACCATTCCTGACACACTCTTTTGGTTTTGGCAGTGCTGTATTGTCTTTTCAGACTGATATCTTGATTCAGAGAAGCCAATCTTCCAGTCAAATGAGTGGAATATTGAGAAAAGTGTCTTTGAGAAATATGTGAACCGTAACCCTAACTAGCGAAACCTGAAGCTAGGGTTAGGGTTTTATTCCCATACAATGTAGACAGTTTTTGATGGCATGGCTGTGTTTTAGGGCTGAAAGGATACTTGGGAAAATAGATTTTTCAGTGTTTTCTAAACATTTTTTTCTGACCTATATGGCTGTATACAGTGCTTTGCCCCACAAAGGAATGCTGTATGAATTGCCCGACAAGCAACAATTCGAAAGAACCTAATTTAACTTTCAAACTCTTGCCATGGGCTTTGCAATCACAGGCAGATTAACAAGTAAAGCCAAACAGCATTAGTTCTTTTGCACTTTTAGGCGATTTAAGCCTTAACGTACATTCATTTAGCACCCCATTCAACTCAAACTTTCCAATGAAAGAATACCTTTCAAAAATGAATTTGACCATTCCTGACACACTCTTTTGGTTTTGGCAGTGCTGTATTGTCTTTTCAGACTGATATCTTGATTCAGAGAAGCCAATCTTCCAGTCAAATGAGTGGAATATTGAGAAAAGTGTCTTTGAGAAATATGTGAACCGTAACCCTAACTAGCAAAACCCGAAGCTAGGGTTAGGGTTTTATTCCCATACAATGTAGACAGTTTTTGATGGCATGGCTGTGTTTTAGGGCTGAAAGGATACTTGGGAATATAGTTCTTTCAATGTTTTCTAAACATTTTTTTCTAACCTATATGGCTGTATACAGTGCTTTGCCCCACAAAGGAATGCTGTCTGAATTGCCCGACAAGCAACAGTTCGAAAGAACCTGATTTAACTTTCAAACTCTTGCCATGGGCTTTATAATCACAGGCAGATTAACAAAGATAGCCAAACTGCATTAGTTCTTTTGCACTTTTAGGTGATTTAAGCCTTAACGTACATTCATTTAGCACCCCATTCAACTCAAACTTTCCAATGAAAGAATACCTTTCAAAAATTAATTTGACCATTCCTGACACACTCTTTTGGTTTTGGCACTGTTGTATTGTCTTTTCAGACTGATATCTTGATTCAGAGAAGCAAATCTTCTAGTCAAATGAGTGGAATATTGAGAAAAAATTGATTTTGAGAAATATGTGAACCGTAACCCTAACTAGCAAAACCCGAAGCTAGGGTTAGGGTTTTATTCCCATACAATGTAGACAGTTTTTGATGGCATGGCTGTGTTTTAGGGCTGAAAGGATACTTGGGAATATAGTTCTTTCAATGTTTTCTAAACATTTTTTTCTGACCTATATGGCTGTATACAGTGCTTTGCCCCACAAAGGAATGCTGTCTGAATTGCCCGACAAGCAACAGTTCGAAAGAACCTGATTTAACTTTCAAACTCTTGCCATGGGCTTTATAATCACAGGCAGATTAACAAATAAAGCCAAACTGCATTAGCTCTTTTGCACTTTTAGGCGATTTAAGCCTTAACGTACATTCATTTAGCACCCCATTCAACTCAAACTTTCCAATGAAAGAATACCTTTCAAAAATGAATTTGACCATTCCTGACACACTCTTTTGGTTTTGGCAGTGCTGTATTGTCTTTTCAGACTGATATCTTGATTCAGAGAAGCCAATCTTCCAGTCAAATGAGTGGAATATTGAGAAAAGTGTCTTTGAGAAATATGTGAACCGTAACCCTAACTAGCAAAACCTGAAGCTAGGGTTAGGGTTTTATTCCCATACAATGTAGACAGTTTTTGATGGCATGGCTGTGTTTTAGGGCTGAAAGGATACTTGGGAATATAGTTCTTTCAATGTTTTCTAAACATTTTTTTCTGACCTATATGGCTGTATACAGTGCTTTGCCCCACAAAGGAATGCTGTCTGAATTGCCCGACAAGCAACAGTTCGAAAGAACCTGATTTAACTTTCAAACTCTTGCCATGGGCTTTATAATCACAGGCAGATTAACAAATAAAGCCAAACTGCATTAGTTCTTTTGCACTTTTAGGCGATTTAAGCCTTAACGTACATTCATTTAGCACCCCATTCAACCTAAACTTTCCAATGAAAGAATACCTTTCAAAAATGAATTTGACCATTCCTGACACACTCTTTTGGTTTTGGCAGTGTTGTATTGTCTTTTCAGACTGATATCTTGATTCAGAGAAGCAAATCTTCCAGTCAAATTAGTGGAATATTGAGAAAATTGACTTCCAGAAATATGTGAACCGTAACCCTATCTAGCAAAACCCGAAGCTAGGGTTAGAGTTTTATTCCCATACAATGTAGACAGTTTTTGATGGCATGGCTGTGTTTTAGGGCTGAAAGGATACTTGGGAATATAGTTCTTTCAATGTTTTCTAAACATTTTTTTCTGACCTACTGTATATGGCTGTATACAGTGCTTTGCCCCACAAAGGAATGCTGTCTGAATTGCCCAACAAGCAACAGTTCGAAAGAACCTGATTTAACTTTCAAACTCTTGCCATGGTCTTTATAATCACAGGCAGATTAACAAATAAAGCCAAACTGCATTAGTTCTTTTGCACTTTTAGGCGATTTAAGCCTTAACGTACATTCATTTAGCACCCCATTCAACTCAAACTTTTCAATGAAAGAATACCTTTCAAAAATTAATTTGACCATTCTTGACACACTCTTTTGGTTTTGGCACTGTTGTATTGTCTTTTCAGACTGATATCTTGAATCAGAGAAGCAAATCTTCCAGTCAAATGAGTGGAATATTGAGAAAATTGACTTCTAGTAATGTGAACCGTAACCCTAACTAGCAAAACCTGAAGCTAGGGTTAGGGTTTTATTCCCATACAATGTAGACAGTTTTTGATGGCATGGCTGTGTTTTAGGGCTGAAAGGATACTTGGGAATATAGTTTTTTCAGTGTTTTCTAAACATTTTTTTCTGACCTAAATGGCTGTATATAGTGCTTTGCCCCACAAAGGAATGCTGTCTGAATTGCCCGACAAGCAACAGTTCGAAAGAACCTGATTTAACTTTCAAACTCTTGCCATGGGCTTTACAAACACAGGCAGATTAACAAATAATGCCAAACAGCATTAGTTCTTTTGCACTTTTAGGCGATTTAAGCCTTAACGTACATTCATTTAGCACCCCATTCAACTCAAACTTTCCAATGAAAGAATACCTTTCAAAAATGAATTAGACCATTCCTGACACACTCTTTTGGTTTTGGCAGTGCTGTATTGTCTTTCAGACTGATATCTTGATTCAGAGAAGCCAATCTTCCAGTCAAATGAGTGGAATATTGAGAAAATTGACTTTGAGAAATATGTGAACCGTAACCCTAACTAGCAAAACCCGAAGCTAGGGTTAGGGTTTTATTCCCATACAATGTAGACAGTTTTTGATGGCATGGCTGTGTTTTAGGGCTGAAAGGATACTTGGGAATATAGTTCTTTCAATGTTTTCTAAACATTTTTTTCTGACCTATATGGCTGTATACAGTGCTTTGCCCCACAAAGGAATGCTGTCTGAATTGCCCGACAAGCAACAGTTCGAAAGAACCTGATTTAACTTTCAAACTCTTGCCATGGGCTTTATAATCACAGGCAGATTAACAAATAAAGCCAAACTGCATTAGTTCTTTTGCACTTTTAGGGGATTTAAGCCTTAACGTACATTCATTTAGCACCCCATTCAACTCAAACTTTCCAATGAAAGAATACCTTTCAAAAATGAATTTGACCATTCCTGACACACTCTTTTGGTTTTGGCACTGTTGTATTGTCTTTTCAGACTGATATCTTGATTCAGAGAAGCAAATCTTCCAGTCAAATGAGTGGAATATTGAGAAAAGTGTCTTTGAGAAATATGTGAACCGTAACCCTAACTAGCGAAACCTGAAGCTAGGGTTAGGGTTTTATTCCCATACAATGTAGACAGTTTTTGATGGCATGGCTGTGTTTTAGGGCTGAAAGGATACTTGGGAATATAGTTTTTTCAGTGTTTTCTAAACATTTTTTTCTGACCTATATGGCTGTATACAGTGCTTTGCCCCACAAAGGAATGCTGTCTGAATTGCCCGACAAGCAACAGTTCGAAAGAACCTGATTTAACTTTCAAACTCTTGCCATGGGCTTTATAATCACAGGCAGATTAACAAATAAAGCCAAACTGCATTAGTTCTTTTGCACTTTTAGGCGATTTAAGCCTTAACGTACATTCATTTAGCACCCCATTCAACTCAAACTTTTCAATGAAAGAATACCTTTCAAAAATTAATTTGACCATTCTTGACACACTCTTTTGGTTTTGGCACTGTTGTATTGTCTTTTCAGACTGATATCTTGAATCAGAGAAGCAAATCTTCCAGTCAAATGAGTGGAATATTGAGAAAATTGACTTCTAGTAATGTGAACCGTAACCCTAACTAGCAAAACCTGAAGCTAGGGTTAGGGTTTTATTCCCATACAATGTAGACAGTTTTTGATGGCATGGCTGTGTTTTAGGGCTGAAAGGATACTTGGGAATATAGTTTTTTCAGTGTTTTCTAAACATTTTTTTCTGACCTAAATGGCTGTATATAGTGCTTTGCCCCACAAAGGAATGCTGTCTGAATTGCCCGACAAGCAACAGTTCGAAAGAACCTGATTTAACTTTCAAACTCTTGCCATGGGCTTTACAAACACAGGCAGATTAACAAATAATGCCAAACAGCATTAGTTCTTTTGCACTTTTAGGCGATTTAAGCCTTAACGTACATTCATTTAGCACCCCATTCAACTCAAACTTTCCAATGAAAGAATACCTTTCAAAAATGAATTAGACCATTCCTGACACACTCTTTTGGTTTTGGCAGTGCTGTATTGTCTTTCAGACTGATATCTTGATTCAGAGAAGCCAATCTTCCAGTCAAATGAGTGGAATATTGAGAAAATTGACTTTGAGAAATATGTGAACCGTAACCCTAACTAGCAAAACCCGAAGCTAGGGTTAGGGTTTTATTCTCATACAATGTAGACAGTTTTTGATGGCATGGCTGTGTTTTAGGGCTGAAAGGATACTTGGGAATATAGTTCTTTCAATGTTTTCTAAACATTTTTTTCTGACCTATATGGCTGTATACAGTGCTTTGCCCCACAAAGGAATGCTGTCTGAATTGCCCGACAAGCAACAGTTCGAAAGAACCTGATTTAACTTTCAAACTCTTGCCATGGGCTTTATAATCACAGGCAGATTAACAAATAAAGCCAAACTGCATTAGTTCTTTTGCACTTTTAGGGGATTTAAGCCTTAACGTACATTCATTTAGCACCCCATTCAACTCAAACTTTCCAATGAAAGAATACCTTTCAAAAATGAATTTGACCATTCCTGACACACTCTTTTGGTTTTGGCACTGTTGTATTGTCTTTTCAGACTGATATCTTGATTCAGAGAAGCAAATCTTCCAGTCAAATGAGTGGAATATTGAGAAAAGTGTCTTTGAGAAATATGTGAACCGTAACCCTAACTAGCGAAACCTGAAGCTAGGGTTAGGGTTTTATTCCCATACAATGTAGACAGTTTTTGATGGCATGGCTGTGTTTTAGGGCTGAAAGGATACTTGGGAATATAGTTTTTTCAGTGTTTTCTAAACATTTTTTTCTGACCTATATGGCTGTATACAGTGCTTTGCCCCACAAAGGAATGCTGTATGAATTGCCCGACAAGCAACAATTCGAAAGAACCTGATTTAACTTTCAAACTCTTGCCATGGGCTTTGCAATCACAGGCAGATTAACAAATAAAGCCAAACAGCATTAGTTCTTTTGCACTTTTAGGCGATTTAAGCCTTAACGTACATTCATTTAGCACCCCATTCAACTCAAACTTTCCAATGAAAGAATACCTTTCAAAAATTAATTTGACCATTCCTGACACACTCTTTTGGTTTTGGCACTGTTGTATTGTCTTTTCAGACTGATATCTTGATTCAGAGAAGCAAATCTTCCAGTCAAATGAGTGGAATATTGAGAAAAAATTGATTTTGAGAAATATGTGAACCGTAACCCTAACTAGCAAAACCCGAAGCTAGGGTTATGGTTTTATTCCCATACAATGTAGACAGTTTTTGATGGCATGGCTGTGTTTTAGGGCTGAAAGGATACTTGGGAATATAGTTCTTTCAGTGTTTTCTAAACATTTTTTTCTGACCTATATGGCTGTATACAGTGCTTTGCCCCACAAAGGAATGCTGTCTGAATTGCCCGACAAGCAACAGTTCGAAAGAACCTGATTTAACTTTCAAACTCTTGCCATGGGCTTTATAATCACAGGCAGATTAACAAATAAAGCCAAACTGCATTAGTTCTTTTGCACTTTTAGGCGATTTAAGCCTTAACGTACATTCATTTAGCACCCCATTCAACTCAAACTTTCCAATGAAAGAATACCTTTCAAAAATGAATTTGACCATTCCTGACACACTCTTTTGGTTTTGGCAGTGTTGTATTGTCTTTTCAGACTGATATCTTGATTCAGAGAAGCCAATCTTCCAGTCAAATGAGTGGAATATTGAGAAAATTGACTTCTAGAAATATGTGAACCGTAACCCTAACTAGCAAAATCCGAAGCTAGGGTTAGGGTTTTATTCCCATACAATGTAGACAGTTTTTGATGGCATGGCTGTGTTTTAGGGCTGAAAGGATACTTGGGAATTTAGTTCTTTCAATGTTTTCTAAACATTTTTTTCTGACCTATATGGCTGTATACAGTGCTTTGCCCCACAAAGGAATGCTGTCTGAATTGCCCGACAAGCAACAGTTCGAAAGAACCTGATTTAACTTTCAAACTCTTGCCATGGGCTTTATAATCACAGGCAGATTAACAAATAAAGCCAAACTGCATTAGTTCTTTTGCACTTTTAGGCGATTTAAGCCTTAACGTACATTCATTTAGCACCCCATTCAACTCAAACTTTTCAATGAAAGAATACCTTTCAAAAATTAATTTGACCATTCTTGACACACTCTTTTGGTTTTGGCACTGTTGTATTGTCTTTTCAGACTGATATCTTGATTCAGAGAAGCAAATCTTCCAGTCAAATGAGTGGAATATTGAGAAAATTGACTTCTAGAAATATGTGAACCGTAACCCTTACTAGCAAAACCTGAAGCTAGGGTTAGGGTTTTATTCCCATACAATGTAGACAGTTTTTGATGGCATGGCTGTGTTTTAGGGCTGAAAGGATACTTGGGAATATAGTTTTTTCAGTGTTTTCTAAACATTTTTTTCTGACCTATATGGCTGTATACAGTGCTTTGCCCCACAAATGAATGCTGTCTGAATTGCCCGACAAGCAACAGTTCGAAAGAACCTGATTTAACTTTCAAACTCTTGCCATGGGCTTTATAATCACAGGCAGATTAACAAATAAAGCCAAACTGCATTAGTTCTTTTGCACTTATAGGCGATTTAAGCCTTAACGTACATTCATTTAGCACCCCATTCAACCTAAACTTTCCAATGAAAGAATACCTTTCAAAAATGAATTTGACCATTCCTGACACACTCTTTTGGTTTTGGCAGTGTTGTATTGTCTTTTCAGACTGATATCTTGATTCAGAGAAGCAAATCTTCCAGTCAAATGAGTGGAATATTGAGAAAATTGACTTCCAGAAATATGTGAACCGTAACCCTATCTAGCAAAACCCGAAGCTAGGGTTAGGGTTTTATTCCCATACAATGTAGACAGTTTTTGATGGCATGGCTGTGTTTTAGGGCTGAAAGGATACTTGGGAATATAGTTCTTTCAATGTTTTCTAAACATTTTTTTCTGACCTATATGGCTGTATACAGTGCTTTGCCCCACAAAGGAATGCTGTCTGAATTGCCCGACAAGCAACAGTTCGAAAGAACCTGATTTAACTTTCAAACTCTTGCCATGGGCTTTACAAACACAGGCAGATTAACAAATAAAGCCAAACTGCATTAGTTCTTTTGCACTTTTAGGCGATTTAAGCCTTAACGTACATTCATTTAGCACCCCATTCAACTCAAACTTTCCAATGAAAGAATACCTTTCAAAAATGAATTAGACCATTCCTGACACACTCTTTTGGTTTTGGCACTGTTGTATTGTCTTTTCAGACTGATATCTTGATTCAGAGAAGCAAATCTTCTAGTCAAATGAGTGGAATATTGAGAAAAGTGTCTTTGAGAAATATGTGAACCGTAACCCTAACTAGCAAAACCCGAAGCTAGGGTTAGGGTTTTATTCCCATACAATGTAGACAGTTTTTGATGGCATGGCTGTGTTTTAGGGCTGAAAGGATACTTGGGAATATAGTTCTTTCAATGTTTTCTAAACATTTTTTTCTAACCTATATGGCTGTATACAGTGCTTTGCCCCACAAAGGAATGCTGTCTGAATTGCCCGACAAGCAACAGTTCGAAAGAACCTGATTTAACTTTCAAACTCTTGCCATGGGCTTTATAATCACAGGCAGATTAACAAAGATAGCCAAACTGCATTAGTTCTTTTGCACTTTTAGGTGATTTAAGCCTTAACGTACATTCATTTAGCACCCCATTCAACTCAAACTTTCCAATGAAAGAATACCTTTCAAAAATTAATTTGACCATTCCTGACACACTCTTTTGGTTTTGGCACTGTTGTATTGTCTTTTCAGACTGATATCTTGATTCAGAGAAGCAAATCTTCTAGTCAAATGAGTGGAATATTGAGAAAAAATTGATTTTGAGAAATATGTGAACCGTAACCCTAACTAGCAAAACCCGAAGCTAGGGTTAGGGTTTTATTCCCATACAATGTAGACAGTTTTTGATGGCATGGCTGTGTTTTAGGGCTGAAAGGATACTTGGGAATATAGTTCTTTCAATGTTTTCTAAACATTTTTTTCTGACCTATATGGCTGTATACAGTGCTTTGCCCCACAAAGGAATGCTGTCTGAATTGCCCGACAAGCAACAGTTCGAAAGAACCTGATTTAACTTTCAAACTCTTGCCATGGGCTTTATAATCACAGGCAGATTAACAAATAAAGCCAAACTGCATTAGCTCTTTTGCACTTTTAGGCGATTTAAGCCTTAACGTACATTCATTTAGCACCCCATTCAACTCAAACTTTCCAATGAAAGAATACCTTTCAAAAATGAATTTGACCATTCCTGACACACTCTTTTGGTTTTGGCAGTGCTGTATTGTCTTTTCAGACTGATATCTTGATTCAGAGAAGCCAATCTTCCAGTCAAATGAGTGGAATATTGAGAAAAGTGTCTTTGAGAAATATGTGAACCGTAACCCTAACTAGCAAAACCTGAAGCTAGGGTTAGGGTTTTATTCCCATACAATGTAGACAGTTTTTGATGGCATGGCTGTGTTTTAGGGCTGAAAGGATACTTGGGAATATAGTTCTTTCAATGTTTTCTAAACATTTTTTTCTGACCTATATGGCTGTATACAGTGCTTTGCCCCACAAAGGAATGCTGTCTGAATTGCCCGACAAGCAACAGTTCGAAAGAACCTGATTTAACTTTCAAACTCTTGCCATGGGCTTTATAATCACAGGCAGATTAACAAATAAAGCCAAACTGCATTAGTTCTTTTGCACTTTTAGGCGATTTAAGCCTTAACGTACATTCATTTAGCACCCCATTCAACCTAAACTTTCCAATGAAAGAATACCTTTCAAAAATGAATTTGACCATTCCTGACACACTCTTTTGGTTTTGGCAGTGTTGTATTGTCTTTTCAGACTGATATCTTGATTCAGAGAAGCAAATCTTCCAGTCAAATTAGTGGAATATTGAGAAAATTGACTTCCAGAAATATGTGAACCGTAACCCTATCTAGCAAAACCCGAAGCTAGGGTTAGAGTTTTATTCCCATACAATGTAGACAGTTTTTGATGGCATGGCTGTGTTTTAGGGCTGAAAGGATACTTGGGAATATAGTTCTTTCAATGTTTTCTAAACATTTTTTTCTGACCTACTGTATATGGCTGTATACAGTGCTTTGCCCCACAAAGGAATGCTGTCTGAATTGCCCAACAAGCAACAGTTCGAAAGAACCTGATTTAACTTTCAAACTCTTGCCATGGTCTTTATAATCACAGGCAGATTAACAAATAAAGCCAAACTGCATTAGTTCTTTTGCACTTTTAGGCGATTTAAGCCTTAACGTACATTCATTTAGCACCCCATTCAACTCAAACTTTTCAATGAAAGAATACCTTTCAAAAATTAATTTGACCATTCTTGACACACTCTTTTGGTTTTGGCACTGTTGTATTGTCTTTTCAGACTGATATCTTGAATCAGAGAAGCAAATCTTCCAGTCAAATGAGTGGAATATTGAGAAAATTGACTTCTAGTAATGTGAACCGTAACCCTAACTAGCAAAACCTGAAGCTAGGGTTAGGGTTTTATTCCCATACAATGTAGACAGTTTTTGATGGCATGGCTGTGTTTTAGGGCTGAAAGGATACTTGGGAATATAGTTTTTTCAGTGTTTTCTAAACATTTTTTTCTGACCTAAATGGCTGTATATAGTGCTTTGCCCCACAAAGGAATGCTGTCTGAATTGCCCGACAAGCAACAGTTCGAAAGAACCTGATTTAACTTTCAAACTCTTGCCATGGGCTTTACAAACACAGGCAGATTAACAAATAATGCCAAACAGCATTAGTTCTTTTGCACTTTTAGGCGATTTAAGCCTTAACGTACATTCATTTAGCACCCCATTCAACTCAAACTTTCCAATGAAAGAATACCTTTCAAAAATGAATTAGACCATTCCTGACACACTCTTTTGGTTTTGGCAGTGCTGTATTGTCTTTCAGACTGATATCTTGATTCAGAGAAGCCAATCTTCCAGTCAAATGAGTGGAATATTGAGAAAATTGACTTTGAGAAATATGTGAACCGTAACCCTAACTAGCAAAACCCGAAGCTAGGGTTAGGGTTTTATTCCCATACAATGTAGACAGTTTTTGATGGCATGGCTGTGTTTTAGGGCTGAAAGGATACTTGGGAATATAGTTCTTTCAATGTTTTCTAAACATTTTTTTCTGACCTATATGGCTGTATACAGTGCTTTGCCCCACAAAGGAATGCTGTCTGAATTGCCCGACAAGCAACAGTTCGAAAGAACCTGATTTAACTTTCAAACTCTTGCCATGGGCTTTATAATCACAGGCAGATTAACAAATAAAGCCAAACTGCATTAGTTCTTTTGCACTTTTAGGGGATTTAAGCCTTAACGTACATTCATTTAGCACCCCATTCAACTCAAACTTTCCAATGAAAGAATACCTTTCAAAAATGAATTTGACCATTCCTGACACACTCTTTTGGTTTTGGCACTGTTGTATTGTCTTTTCAGACTGATATCTTGATTCAGAGAAGCAAATCTTCCAGTCAAATGAGTGGAATATTGAGAAAAGTGTCTTTGAGAAATATGTGAACCGTAACCCTAACTAGCGAAACCTGAAGCTAGGGTTAGGGTTTTATTCCCATACAATGTAGACAGTTTTTGATGGCATGGCTGTGTTTTAGGGCTGAAAGGATACTTGGGAATATAGTTTTTTCAGTGTTTTCTAAACATTTTTTTCTGACCTATATGGCTGTATACAGTGCTTTGCCCCACAAAGGAATGCTGTCTGAATTGCCCGACAAGCAACAGTTCGAAAGAACCTGATTTAACTTTCAAACTCTTGCCATGGGCTTTATAATCACAGGCAGATTAACAAATAAAGCCAAACTGCATTAGTTCTTTTGCACTTTTAGGCGATTTAAGCCTTAACGTACATTCATTTAGCACCCCATTCAACTCAAACTTTTCAATGAAAGAATACCTTTCAAAAATTAATTTGACCATTCTTGACACACTCTTTTGGTTTTGGCACTGTTGTATTGTCTTTTCAGACTGATATCTTGAATCAGAGAAGCAAATCTTCCAGTCAAATGAGTGGAATATTGAGAAAATTGACTTCTAGTAATGTGAACCGTAACCCTAACTAGCAAAACCTGAAGCTAGGGTTAGGGTTTTATTCCCATACAATGTAGACAGTTTTTGATGGCATGGCTGTGTTTTAGGGCTGAAAGGATACTTGGGAATATAGTTTTTTCAGTGTTTTCTAAACATTTTTTTCTGACCTAAATGGCTGTATATAGTGCTTTGCCCCACAAAGGAATGCTGTCTGAATTGCCCGACAAGCAACAGTTCGAAAGAACCTGATTTAACTTTCAAACTCTTGCCATGGGCTTTACAAACACAGGCAGATTAACAAATAATGCCAAACAGCATTAGTTCTTTTGCACTTTTAGGCGATTTAAGCCTTAACGTACATTCATTTAGCACCCCATTCAACTCAAACTTTCCAATGAAAGAATACCTTTCAAAAATGAATTAGACCATTCCTGACACACTCTTTTGGTTTTGGCAGTGCTGTATTGTCTTTCAGACTGATATCTTGATTCAGAGAAGCCAATCTTCCAGTCAAATGAGTGGAATATTGAGAAAATTGACTTTGAGAAATATGTGAACCGTAACCCTAACTAGCAAAACCCGAAGCTAGGGTTAGGGTTTTATTCCCATACAATGTAGACAGTTTTTGATGGCATGGCTGTGTTTTAGGGCTGAAAGGATACTTGGGAATATAGTTCTTTCAATGTTTTCTAAACATTTTTTTCTGACCTATATGGCTGTATACAGTGCTTTGCCCCACAAAGGAATGCTGTCTGAATTGCCCGACAAGCAACAGTTCGAAAGAACCTGATTTAACTTTCAAACTCTTGCCATGGGCTTTATAATCACAGGCAGATTAACAAATAAAGCCAAACTGCATTAGTTCTTTTGCACTTTTAGGGGATTTAAGCCTTAACGTACATTCATTTAGCACCCCATTCAACTCAAACTTTCCAATGAAAGAATACCTTTCAAAAATGAATTTGACCATTCCTGACACACTCTTTTGGTTTTGGCACTGTTGTATTGTCTTTTCAGACTGATATCTTGATTCAGAGAAGCAAATCTTCCAGTCAAATGAGTGGAATATTGAGAAAAGTGTCTTTGAGAAATATGTGAACCGTAACCCTAACTAGCGAAACCTGAAGCTAGGGTTAGGGTTTTATTCCCATACAATGTAGACAGTTTTTGATGGCATGGCTGTGTTTTAGGGCTGAAAGGATACTTGGGAATATAGTTTTTTCAGTGTTTTCTAAACATTTTTTTCTGACCTATATGGCTGTATACAGTGCTTTGCCCCACAAAGGAATGCTGTCTGAATTGCCCGACAAGCAACAGTTCGAAAGAACCTGATTTAACTTTCAAACTCTTGCCATGGGCTTTATAATCACAGGCAGATTAACAAATAAAGCCAAACTGCATTAGTTCTTTTGCACTTTTAGGCGATTTAAGCCTTAACGTACATTCATTTAGCACCCCATTCAACTCAAACTTTTCAATGAAAGAATACCTTTCAAAAATTAATTTGACCATTCTTGACACACTCTTTTGGTTTTGGCACTGTTGTATTGTCTTTTCAGACTGATATCTTGAATCAGAGAAGCAAATCTTCCAGTCAAATGAGTGGAATATTGAGAAAATTGACTTCTAGTAATGTGAACCGTAACCCTAACTAGCAAAACCTGAAGCTAGGGTTAGGGTTTTATTCCCATACAATGTAGACAGTTTTTGATGGCATGGCTGTGTTTTAGGGCTGAAAGGATACTTGGGAATATAGTTTTTTCAGTGTTTTCTAAACATTTTTTTCTGACCTAAATGGCTGTATATAGTGCTTTGCCCCACAAAGGAATGCTGTCTGAATTGCCCGACAAGCAACAGTTCGAAAGAACCTGATTTAACTTTCAAACTCTTGCCATGGGCTTTACAAACACAGGCAGATTAACAAATAATGCCAAACAGCATTAGTTCTTTTGCACTTTTAGGCGATTTAAGCCTTAACGTACATTCATTTAGCACCCCATTCAACTCAAACTTTCCAATGAAAGAATACCTTTCAAAAATGAATTAGACCATTCCTGACACACTCTTTTGGTTTTGGCAGTGCTGTATTGTCTTTCAGACTGATATCTTGATTCAGAGAAGCCAATCTTCCAGTCAAATGAGTGGAATATTGAGAAAATTGACTTTGAGAAATATGTGAACCGTAACCCTAACTAGCAAAACCCGAAGCTAGGGTTAGGGTTTTATTCTCATACAATGTAGACAGTTTTTGATGGCATGGCTGTGTTTTAGGGCTGAAAGGATACTTGGGAATATAGTTCTTTCAATGTTTTCTAAACATTTTTTTCTGACCTATATGGCTGTATACAGTGCTTTGCCCCACAAAGGAATGCTGTCTGAATTGCCCGACAAGCAACAGTTCGAAAGAACCTGATTTAACTTTCAAACTCTTGCCATGGGCTTTATAATCACAGGCAGATTAACAAATAAAGCCAAACTGCATTAGTTCTTTTGCACTTTTAGGGGATTTAAGCCTTAACGTACATTCATTTAGCACCCCATTCAACTCAAACTTTCCAATGAAAGAATACCTTTCAAAAATGAATTTGACCATTCCTGACACACTCTTTTGGTTTTGGCACTGTTGTATTGTCTTTTCAGACTGATATCTTGATTCAGAGAAGCAAATCTTCCAGTCAAATGAGTGGAATATTGAGAAAAGTGTCTTTGAGAAATATGTGAACCGTAACCCTAACTAGCGAAACCTGAAGCTAGGGTTAGGGTTTTATTCCCATACAATGTAGACAGTTTTTGATGGCATGGCTGTGTTTTAGGGCTGAAAGGATACTTGGGAATATAGTTTTTTCAGTGTTTTCTAAACATTTTTTTCTGACCTATATGGCTGTATACAGTGCTTTGCCCCACAAAGGAATGCTGTATGAATTGCCCGACAAGCAACAATTCGAAAGAACCTGATTTAACTTTCAAACTCTTGCCATGGGCTTTGCAATCACAGGCAGATTAACAAATAAAGCCAAACAGCATTAGTTCTTTTGCACTTTTAGGCGATTTAAGCCTTAACGTACATTCATTTAGCACCCCATTCAACTCAAACTTTCCAATGAAAGAATACCTTTCAAAAATTAATTTGACCATTCCTGACACACTCTTTTGGTTTTGGCACTGTTGTATTGTCTTTTCAGACTGATATCTTGATTCAGAGAAGCAAATCTTCCAGTCAAATGAGTGGAATATTGAGAAAAAATTGATTTTGAGAAATATGTGAACCGTAACCCTAACTAGCAAAACCCGAAGCTAGGGTTATGGTTTTATTCCCATACAATGTAGACAGTTTTTGATGGCATGGCTGTGTTTTAGGGCTGAAAGGATACTTGGGAATATAGTTCTTTCAGTGTTTTCTAAACATTTTTTTCTGACCTATATGGCTGTATACAGTGCTTTGCCCCACAAAGGAATGCTGTCTGAATTGCCCGACAAGCAACAGTTCGAAAGAACCTGATTTAACTTTCAAACTCTTGCCATGGGCTTTATAATCACAGGCAGATTAACAAATAAAGCCAAACTGCATTAGTTCTTTTGCACTTTTAGGCGATTTAAGCCTTAACGTACATTCATTTAGCACCCCATTCAACTCAAACTTTCCAATGAAAGAATACCTTTCAAAAATGAATTAGACCATTCCTGACACACTCTTTTGGTTTTGGCAGTGCTGTATTGTCTTTTCAGACTGATATCTTGATTCAGAGAAGCCAATCTTCCAGTCAAATGAGTGGAATATTGAGAAAAGTGTCTTTGAGAAATATGTGAACCGTAACCCTAACTAGCGAAACCTGAAGCTAGGGTTAGGGTTTTATTCCCATACAATGTAGACAGTTTTTGATGGCATGGCTGTGTTTTAGGGCTGAAAGGATACTTGGCAAAATAGATTTTTCAGTGTTTTCTAAACATTTTTTTCTGACCTATATGGCTGTATACAGTGCTTTGCCCCACAAAGGAATGCTGTATGAATTGCCCGACAAGCAACAATTCGAAAGAACCTGATTTAACTTTCAAACTCTTGCCATGGGCTTTGCAATCACAGGCAGATTAACAAATAAAGCCAAACAGCATTAGTTCTTTTGCACTTTTAGGCGATTTAAGCCTTAACGTACATTCATTTAGCACCCCATTCAACTCAAACTTTCCAATGAAAGAATACCTTTCAAAAATGAATTTGACCATTCCTGACACACTCTTTTGGTTTTGGCAGTGCTGTATTGTCTTTTCAGACTGATATCTTGATTCAGAGAAGCCAATCTTCCAGTCAAATGAGTGGAATATTGAGAAAAGTGTCTTTGAGAAATATGTGAACCGTAACCCTAACTAGCAAAACCCGAAGCTAGGGTTAGGGTTTTATTCCCATACAATGTAGACAGTTTTTGATGGCATGGCTGTGTTTTAGGGCTGAAAGGATACTTGGGAATATAGTTCTTTCAATGTTTTCTAAACATTTTTTTCTAACCTATATGGCTGTATACAGTGCTTTGCCCCACAAAGGAATGCTGTCTGAATTGCCCGACAAGCAACAGTTCGAAAGAACCTGATTTAACTTTCAAACTCTTGCCATGGGCTTTATAATCACAGGCAGATTAACAAAGATAGCCAAACTGCATTAGTTCTTTTGCACTTTTAGGCGATTTAAGCCTTAACGTACATTCATTTAGCACCCCATTCAACTCAAACTTTCCAATGAAAGAATACCTTTCAAAAATTAATTTGACCATTCCTGACACACTCTTTTGGTTTTGGCACTGTTGTATTGTCTTTTCAGACTGATATCTTGATTCAGAGAAGCAAATCTTCTAGTCAAATGAGTGGAATATTGAGAAAAAATTGATTTTGAGAAATATGTGAACCGTAACCCTAACTAGCAAAACCTGAAGCTAGGGTTAGGGTTTTATTCCCATACAATGTAGACAGTTTTTGATGGCATGGCTGTGTTTTAGGGCTGAAAGGATACTTGGGAATATAGTTTTTTCAGTGTTTTCTAAACATTATTTTCTGACCTAAATGGCTGTATATAGTGCTTTGCCCCACAAAGGAATGCTGTCTGAATTGCCCGACAAGCAACAGTTCGAAAGAACCTGATTTAACTTTCAAACTCTTGCCATGGGCTTTACAAACACAGGCAGATTAACAAATAATGCCAAACAGCATTAGTTCTTTTGCACTTTTAGGCGATTTAAGCCTTAACGTACATTCATTTAGCACCCCATTCAACTCAAACTTTCCAATGAAAGAATACCTTTCAAAAATGAATTAGACCATTCCTGACACACTCTTTTGGTTTTGGCAGTGCTGTATTGTCTTTCAGACTGATATCTTGATTCAGAGAAGCCAATCTTCCAGTCAAATGAGTGGAATATTGAGAAAATTGACTTTGAGAAATATGTGAACCGTAACCCTAACTAGCAAAACCCGAAGCTAGGGTTAGGGTTTTATTCCCATACAATGTAGACAGTTTTTGATGGCATGGCTGTGTTTTAGGGCTGAAAGGATACTTGGGAATATAGTTCTTTCAATGTTTTCTAAACATTTTTTTCTGACCTATATGGCTGTATACAGTGCTTTGCCCCACAAAGGAATGCTGTCTGAATTGCCCGACAAGCAACAGTTCGAAAGAACCTGATTTAACTTTCAAACTCTTGCCATGGGCTTTATAATCACAGGCAGATTAACAAATAAAGCCAAACTGCATTAGTTCTTTTGCACTTTTAGGGGATTTAAGCCTTAACGTACATTCATTTAGCACCCCATTCAACTCAAACTTTCCAATGAAAGAATACCTTTCAAAAATGAATTTGACCATTCCTGACACACTCTTTTGGTTTTGGCACTGTTGTATTGTCTTTTCAGACTGATATCTTGATTCAGAGAAGCAAATCTTCCAGTCAAATGAGTGGAATATTGAGAAAAGTGTCTTTGAGAAATATGTGAACCGTAACCCTAACTAGCGAAACCTGAAGCTAGGGTTAGGGTTTTATTCCCATACAATGTAGACAGTTTTTGATGGCATGGCTGTGTTTTAGGGCTGAAAGGATACTTGGGAATATAGTTTTTTCAGTGTTTTCTAAACATTTTTTTCTGACCTATATGGCTGTATACAGTGCTTTGCCCCACAAAGGAATGCTGTATGAATTGCCCGACAAGCAACAATTCGAAAGAACCTGATTTAACTTTCAAACTCTTGCCATGGGCTTTGCAATCACAGGCAGATTAACAAATAAAGCCAAACAGCATTAGTTCTTTTGCACTTTTAGGCGATTTAAGCCTTAACGTACATTCATTTAGCACCCCATTCAACTCAAACTTTCCAATGAAAGAATACCTTTCAAAAATTAATTTGACCATTCCTGACACACTCTTTTGGTTTTGGCACTGTTGTATTGTCTTTTCAGACTGATATCTTGATTCAGAGAAGCAAATCTTCCAGTCAAATGAGTGGAATATTGAGAAAAAATTGATTTTGAGAAATATGTGAACCGTAACCCTAACTAGCAAAACCCGAAGCTAGGGTTATGGTTTTATTCCCATACAATGTAGACAGTTTTTGATGGCATGGCTGTGTTTTAGGGCTGAAAGGATACTTGGGAATATAGTTCTTTCAGTGTTTTCTAAACATTTTTTTCTGACCTATATGGCTGTATACAGTGCTTTGCCCCACAAAGGAATGCTGTCTGAATTGCCCGACAAGCAACAGTTCGAAAGAACCTGATTTAACTTTCAAACTCTTGCCATGGGCTTTATAATCACAGGCAGATTAACAAATAAAGCCAAACTGCATTAGTTCTTTTGCACTTTTAGGCGATTTAAGCCTTAACGTACATTCATTTAGCACCCCATTCAACTCAAACTTTCCAATGAAAGAATACCTTTCAAAAATGAATTTGAC
This sequence comes from Atractosteus spatula, assembly GCF_055471065.1. Lineage (NCBI taxonomy): Eukaryota > Metazoa > Chordata > Actinopteri > Semionotiformes > Lepisosteidae > Atractosteus > Atractosteus spatula. The sequence goes on along the minus strand of NC_142708.1, from coordinate 30,681,138 downwards.
CATTCCTGACACACTCTTTTGGTTTTGGCAGTGTTGTATTGTCTTTTCAGACTGATATCTTGATTCAGAGAAGCCAATCTTCCAGTCAAATGAGTGGAATATTGAGAAAATTGACTTCTAGAAATATGTGAACCGTAACCCTAACTAGCAAAATCCGAAGCTAGGGTTAGGGTTTTATTCCCATACAATGTAGACAGTTTTTGATGGCATGGCTGTGTTTTAGGGCTGAAAGGATACTTGGGAATTTAGTTCTTTCAATGTTTTCTAAACATTTTTTTCTGACCTATATGGCTGTATACAGTGCTTTGCCCCACAAAGGAATGCTGTCTGAATTGCCCGACAAGCAACAGTTCGAAAGAACCTGATTTAACTTTCAAACTCTTGCCATGGGCTTTATAATCACAGGCAGATTAACAAATAAAGCCAAACTGCATTAGTTCTTTTGCACTTTTAGGCGATTTAAGCCTTAACGTACATTCATTTAGCACCCCATTCAACTCAAACTTTCCAATGAAAGAATACCTTTCAAAAATGAATTTGACCATTCCTGACACACTCTTTTGGTTTTGGCAGTGCTGTATTGTCTTTTCAGACTGATATCTTGATTCAGAGAAGCCAATCTTCCAGTCAAATGAGTGGAATATTGAGAAAAGTGTCTTTGAGAAATATGTGAACCGTAACCCTAACTAGCAAAACCCGAAGCTAGGGTTAGGGTTTTATTCCCATACAATGTAGACAGTTTTTGATGGCATGGCTGTGTTTTAGGGCTGAAAGGATACTTGGGAATATAGTTCTTTCAATGTTTTCTAAACATTTTTTTCTAACCTATATGGCTGTATACAGTGCTTTGCCCCACAAAGGAATGCTGTCTGAATTGCCCGACAAGCAACAGTTCGAAAGAACCTGATTTAACTTTCAAACTCTTGCCATGGGCTTTATAATCACAGGCAGATTAACAAAGATAGCCAAACTGCATTAGTTCTTTTGCACTTTTAGGCGATTTAAGCCTTAACGTACATTCATTTAGCACCCCATTCAACTCAAACTTTCCAATGAAAGAATACCTTTCAAAAATTAATTTGACCATTCCTGACACACTCTTTTGGTTTTGGCACTGTTGTATTGTCTTTTCAGACTGATATCTTGATTCAGAGAAGCAAATCTTCTAGTCAAATGAGTGGAATATTGAGAAAAAATTGATTTTGAGAAATATGTGAACCGTAACCCTAACTAGCAAAACCTGAAGCTAGGGTTAGGGTTTTATTCCCATACAATGTAGACAGTTTTTGATGGCATGGCTGTGTTTTAGGGCTGAAAGGATACTTGGGAATATAGTTTTTTCAGTGTTTTCTAAACATTTTTTTCTGACCTAAATGGCTGTATATAGTGCTTTGCCCCACAAAGGAATGCTGTCTGAATTGCCCGACAAGCAACAGTTCGAAAGAACCTGATTTAACTTTCAAACTCTTGCCATGGGCTTTACAAACACAGGCAGATTAACAAATAATGCCAAACAGCATTAGTTCTTTTGCACTTTTAGGCGATTTAAGCCTTAACGTACATTCATTTAGCACCCCATTCAACTCAAACTTTCCAATGAAAGAATACCTTTCAAAAATGAATTAGACCATTCCTGACACACTCTTTTGGTTTTGGCAGTGCTGTATTGTCTTTCAGACTGATATCTTGATTCAGAGAAGCCAATCTTCCAGTCAAATGAGTGGAATATTGAGAAAATTGACTTTGAGAAATATGTGAACCGTAACCCTAACTAGCAAAACCCGAAGCTAGGGTTAGGGTTTTATTCCCATACAATGTAGACAGTTTTTGATGGCATGGCTGTGTTTTAGGGCTGAAAGGATACTTGGGAATATAGTTCTTTCAATGTTTTCTAAACATTTTTTTCTGACCTATATGGCTGTATACAGTGCTTTGCCCCACAAAGGAATGCTGTCTGAATTGCCCGACAAGCAACAGTTCGAAAGAACCTGATTTAACTTTCAAACTCTTGCCATGGGCTTTATAATCACAGGCAGATTAACAAATAAAGCCAAACTGCATTAGTTCTTTTGCACTTTTAGGGGATTTAAGCCTTAACGTACATTCATTTAGCACCCCATTCAACTCAAACTTTCCAATGAAAGAATACCTTTCAAAAATGAATTAGACCATTCCTGACACACTCTTTTGGTTTTGGCAGTGCTGTATTGTCTTTCAGACTGATATCTTGATTCAGAGAAGCCAATCTTCCAGTCAAATGAGTGGAATATTGAGAAAATTGACTTTGAGAAATATGTGAACCGTAACCCTAACTAGCAAAACCCGAAGCTAGGGTTAGGGTTTTATTCTCATACAATGTAGACAGTTTTTGATGGCATGGCTGTGTTTTAGGGCTGAAAGGATACTTGGGAATATAGTTCTTTCAATGTTTTCTAAACATTTTTTTCTGACCTATATGGCTGTATACAGTGCTTTGCCCCACAAAGGAATGCTGTCTGAATTGCCCGACAAGCAACAGTTCGAAAGAACCTGATTTAACTTTCAAACTCTTGCCATGGGCTTTATAATCACAGGCAGATTAACAAATAAAGCCAAACTGCATTAGTTCTTTTGCACTTTTAGGGGATTTAAGCCTTAACGTACATTCATTTAGCACCCCATTCAACTCAAACTTTCCAATGAAAGAATACCTTTCAAAAATGAATTTGACCATTCCTGACACACTCTTTTGGTTTTGGCACTGTTGTATTGTCTTTTCAGACTGATATCTTGATTCAGAGAAGCAAATCTTCCAGTCAAATGAGTGGAATATTGAGAAAAGTGTCTTTGAGAAATATGTGAACCGTAACCCTAACTAGCGAAACCTGAAGCTAGGGTTAGGGTTTTATTCCCATACAATGTAGACAGTTTTTGATGGCATGGCTGTGTTTTAGGGCTGAAAGGATACTTGGGAATATAGTTTTTTCAGTGTTTTCTAAACATTTTTTTCTGACCTATATGGCTGTATACAGTGCTTTGCCCCACAAAGGAATGCTGTATGAATTGCCCGACAAGCAACAATTCGAAAGAACCTGATTTAACTTTCAAACTCTTGCCATGGGCTTTGCAATCACAGGCAGATTAACAAATAAAGCCAAACAGCATTAGTTCTTTTGCACTTTTAGGCGATTTAAGCCTTAACGTACATTCATTTAGCACCCCATTCAACTCAAACTTTCCAATGAAAGAATACCTTTCAAAAATTAATTTGACCATTCCTGACACACTCTTTTGGTTTTGGCACTGTTGTATTGTCTTTTCAGACTGATATCTTGATTCAGAGAAGCAAATCTTCCAGTCAAATGAGTGGAATATTGAGAAAAAATTGATTTTGAGAAATATGTGAACCGTAACCCTAACTAGCAAAACCCGAAGCTAGGGTTATGGTTTTATTCCCATACAATGTAGACAGTTTTTGATGGCATGGCTGTGTTTTAGGGCTGAAAGGATACTTGGGAATATAGTTCTTTCAGTGTTTTCTAAACATTTTTTTCTGACCTATATGGCTGTATACAGTGCTTTGCCCCACAAAGGAATGCTGTCTGAATTGCCCGACAAGCAACAGTTCGAAAGAACCTGATTTAACTTTCAAACTCTTGCCATGGGCTTTATAATCACAGGCAGATTAACAAATAAAGCCAAACTGCATTAGTTCTTTTGCACTTTTAGGCGATTTAAGCCTTAACGTACATTCATTTAGCACCCCATTCAACTCAAACTTTCCAATGAAAGAATACCTTTCAAAAATGAATTAGACCATTCCTGACACACTCTTTTGGTTTTGGCAGTGCTGTATTGTCTTTTCAGACTGATATCTTGATTCAGAGAAGCCAATCTTCCAGTCAAATGAGTGGAATATTGAGAAAAGTGTCTTTGAGAAATATGTGAACCGTAACCCTAACTAGCGAAACCTGAAGCTAGGGTTAGGGTTTTATTCCCATACAATGTAGACAGTTTTTGATGGCATGGCTGTGTTTTAGGGCTGAAAGGATACTTGGCAAAATAGATTTTTCAGTGTTTTCTAAACATTTTTTTCTGACCTATATGGCTGTATACAGTGCTTTGCCCCACAAAGGAATGCTGTATGAATTGCCCGACAAGCAACAATTCGAAAGAACCTGATTTAACTTTCAAACTCTTGCCATGGGCTTTGCAATCACAGGCAGATTAACAAATAAAGCCAAACAGCATTAGTTCTTTTGCACTTTTAGGCGATTTAAGCCTTAACGTACATTCATTTAGCACCCCATTCAACTCAAACTTTCCAATGAAAGAATACCTTTCAAAAATGAATTTGACCATTCCTGACACACTCTTTTGGTTTTGGCAGTGCTGTATTGTCTTTTCAGACTGATATCTTGATTCAGAGAAGCCAATCTTCCAGTCAAATGAGTGGAATATTGAGAAAAGTGTCTTTGAGAAATATGTGAACCGTAACCCTAACTAGCAAAACCCGAAGCTAGGGTTAGGGTTTTATTCCCATACAATGTAGACAGTTTTTGATGGCATGGCTGTGTTTTAGGGCTGAAAGGATACTTGGGAATATAGTTCTTTCAATGTTTTCTAAACATTTTTTTCTAACCTATATGGCTGTATACAGTGCTTTGCCCCACAAAGGAATGCTGTCTGAATTGCCCGACAAGCAACAGTTCGAAAGAACCTGATTTAACTTTCAAACTCTTGCCATGGGCTTTATAATCACAGGCAGATTAACAAAGATAGCCAAACTGCATTAGTTCTTTTGCACTTTTAGGCGATTTAAGCCTTAACGTACATTCATTTAGCACCCCATTCAACTCAAACTTTCCAATGAAAGAATACCTTTCAAAAATTAATTTGACCATTCCTGACACACTCTTTTGGTTTTGGCACTGTTGTATTGTCTTTTCAGACTGATATCTTGATTCAGAGAAGCAAATCTTCTAGTCAAATGAGTGGAATATTGAGAAAAAATTGATTTTGAGAAATATGTGAACCGTAACCCTAACTAGCAAAACCTGAAGCTAGGGTTAGGGTTTTATTCCCATACAATGTAGACAGTTTTTGATGGCATGGCTGTGTTTTAGGGCTGAAAGGATACTTGGGAATATAGTTTTTTCAGTGTTTTCTAAACATTATTTTCTGACCTAAATGGCTGTATATAGTGCTTTGCCCCACAAAGGAATGCTGTCTGAATTGCCCGACAAGCAACAGTTCGAAAGAACCTGATTTAACTTTCAAACTCTTGCCATGGGCTTTACAAACACAGGCAGATTAACAAATAATGCCAAACAGCATTAGTTCTTTTGCACTTTTAGGCGATTTAAGCCTTAACGTACATTCATTTAGCACCCCATTCAACTCAAACTTTCCAATGAAAGAATACCTTTCAAAAATGAATTAGACCATTCCTGACACACTCTTTTGGTTTTGGCAGTGCTGTATTGTCTTTCAGACTGATATCTTGATTCAGAGAAGCCAATCTTCCAGTCAAATGAGTGGAATATTGAGAAAATTGACTTTGAGAAATATGTGAACCGTAACCCTAACTAGCAAAACCCGAAGCTAGGGTTAGGGTTTTATTCCCATACAATGTAGACAGTTTTTGATGGCATGGCTGTGTTTTAGGGCTGAAAGGATACTTGGGAATATAGTTCTTTCAATGTTTTCTAAACATTTTTTTCTGACCTATATGGCTGTATACAGTGCTTTGCCCCACAAAGGAATGCTGTCTGAATTGCCCGACAAGCAACAGTTCGAAAGAACCTGATTTAACTTTCAAACTCTTGCCATGGGCTTTATAATCACAGGCAGATTAACAAATAAAGCCAAACTGCATTAGTTCTTTTGCACTTTTAGGGGATTTAAGCCTTAACGTACATTCATTTAGCACCCCATTCAACTCAAACTTTCCAATGAAAGAATACCTTTCAAAAATGAATTTGACCATTCCTGACACACTCTTTTGGTTTTGGCACTGTTGTATTGTCTTTTCAGACTGATATCTTGATTCAGAGAAGCAAATCTTCCAGTCAAATGAGTGGAATATTGAGAAAAGTGTCTTTGAGAAATATGTGAACCGTAACCCTAACTAGCGAAACCTGAAGCTAGGGTTAGGGTTTTATTCCCATACAATGTAGACAGTTTTTGATGGCATGGCTGTGTTTTAGGGCTGAAAGGATACTTGGGAATATAGTTTTTTCAGTGTTTTCTAAACATTTTTTTCTGACCTATATGGCTGTATACAGTGCTTTGCCCCACAAAGGAATGCTGTATGAATTGCCCGACAAGCAACAATTCGAAAGAACCTGATTTAACTTTCAAACTCTTGCCATGGGCTTTGCAATCACAGGCAGATTAACAAATAAAGCCAAACAGCATTAGTTCTTTTGCACTTTTAGGCGATTTAAGCCTTAACGTACATTCATTTAGCACCCCATTCAACTCAAACTTTCCAATGAAAGAATACCTTTCAAAAATTAATTTGACCATTCCTGACACACTCTTTTGGTTTTGGCACTGTTGTATTGTCTTTTCAGACTGATATCTTGATTCAGAGAAGCAAATCTTCCAGTCAAATGAGTGGAATATTGAGAAAAAATTGATTTTGAGAAATATGTGAACCGTAACCCTAACTAGCAAAACCCGAAGCTAGGGTTATGGTTTTATTCCCATACAATGTAGACAGTTTTTGATGGCATGGCTGTGTTTTAGGGCTGAAAGGATACTTGGGAATATAGTTCTTTCAGTGTTTTCTAAACATTTTTTTCTGACCTATATGGCTGTATACAGTGCTTTGCCCCACAAAGGAATGCTGTCTGAATTGCCCGACAAGCAACAGTTCGAAAGAACCTGATTTAACTTTCAAACTCTTGCCATGGGCTTTATAATCACAGGCAGATTAACAAATAAAGCCAAACTGCATTAGTTCTTTTGCACTTTTAGGCGATTTAAGCCTTAACGTACATTCATTTAGCACCCCATTCAACTCAAACTTTCCAATGAAAGAATACCTTTCAAAAATGAATTTGACCATTCCTGACACACTCTTTTGGTTTTGGCAGTGTTGTATTGTCTTTTCAGACTGATATCTTGATTCAGAGAAGCCAATCTTCCAGTCAAATGAGTGGAATATTGAGAAAATTGACTTCTAGAAATATGTGAACCGTAACCCTAACTAGCAAAATCCGAAGCTAGGGTTAGGGTTTTATTCCCATACAATGTAGACAGTTTTTGATGGCATGGCTGTGTTTTAGGGCTGAAAGGATACTTGGGAATTTAGTTCTTTCAATGTTTTCTAAACATTTTTTTCTGACCTATATGGCTGTATACAGTGCTTTGCCCCACAAAGGAATGCTGTCTGAATTGCCCGACAAGCAACAGTTCGAAAGAACCTGATTTAACTTTCAAACTCTTGCCATGGGCTTTATAATCACAGGCAGATTAACAAATAAAGCCAAACTGCATTAGTTCTTTTGCACTTTTAGGCGATTTAAGCCTTAACGTACATTCATTTAGCACCCCATTCAACTCAAACTTTCCAATGAAAGAATACCTTTCAAAAATGAATTTGACCATTCCTGACACACTCTTTTGGTTTTGGCAGTGCTGTATTGTCTTTTCAGACTGATATCTTGATTCAGAGAAGCCAATCTTCCAGTCAAATGAGTGGAATATTGAGAAAAGTGTCTTTGAGAAATATGTGAACCGTAACCCTAACTAGCAAAACCCGAAGCTAGGGTTAGGGTTTTATTCCCATACAATGTAGACAGTTTTTGATGGCATGGCTGTGTTTTAGGGCTGAAAGGATACTTGGGAATATAGTTCTTTCAATGTTTTCTAAACATTTTTTTCTAACCTATATGGCTGTATACAGTGCTTTGCCCCACAAAGGAATGCTGTCTGAATTGCCCGACAAGCAACAGTTCGAAAGAACCTGATTTAACTTTCAAACTCTTGCCATGGGCTTTATAATCACAGGCAGATTAACAAAGATAGCCAAACTGCATTAGTTCTTTTGCACTTTTAGGCGATTTAAGCCTTAACGTACATTCATTTAGCACCCCATTCAACTCAAACTTTCCAATGAAAGAATACCTTTCAAAAATTAATTTGACCATTCCTGACACACTCTTTTGGTTTTGGCACTGTTGTATTGTCTTTTCAGACTGATATCTTGATTCAGAGAAGCAAATCTTCTAGTCAAATGAGTGGAATATTGAGAAAAAATTGATTTTGAGAAATATGTGAACCGTAACCCTAACTAGCAAAACCTGAAGCTAGGGTTAGGGTTTTATTCCCATACAATGTAGACAGTTTTTGATGGCATGGCTGTGTTTTAGGGCTGAAAGGATACTTGGGAATATAGTTTTTTCAGTGTTTTCTAAACATTTTTTTCTGACCTAAATGGCTGTATATAGTGCTTTGCCCCACAAAGGAATGCTGTCTGAATTGCCCGACAAGCAACAGTTCGAAAGAACCTGATTTAACTTTCAAACTCTTGCCATGGGCTTTACAAACACAGGCAGATTAACAAATAATGCCAAACAGCATTAGTTCTTTTGCACTTTTAGGCGATTTAAGCCTTAACGTACATTCATTTAGCACCCCATTCAACTCAAACTTTCCAATGAAAGAATACCTTTCAAAAATGAATTAGACCATTCCTGACACACTCTTTTGGTTTTGGCAGTGCTGTATTGTCTTTCAGACTGATATCTTGATTCAGAGAAGCCAATCTTCCAGTCAAATGAGTGGAATATTGAGAAAATTGACTTTGAGAAATATGTGAACCGTAACCCTAACTAGCAAAACCCGAAGCTAGGGTTAGGGTTTTATTCCCATACAATGTAGACAGTTTTTGATGGCATGGCTGTGTTTTAGGGCTGAAAGGATACTTGGGAATATAGTTCTTTCAATGTTTTCTAAACATTTTTTTCTGACCTATATGGCTGTATACAGTGCTTTGCCCCACAAAGGAATGCTGTCTGAATTGCCCGACAAGCAACAGTTCGAAAGAACCTGATTTAACTTTCAAACTCTTGCCATGGGCTTTATAATCACAGGCAGATTAACAAATAAAGCCAAACTGCATTAGTTCTTTTGCACTTTTAGGGGATTTAAGCCTTAACGTACATTCATTTAGCACCCCATTCAACTCAAACTTTCCAATGAAAGAATACCTTTCAAAAATGAATTTGACCATTCCTGACACACTCTTTTGGTTTTGGCACTGTTGTATTGTCTTTTCAGACTGATATCTTGATTCAGAGAAGCAAATCTTCCAGTCAAATGAGTGGAATATTGAGAAAAGTGTCTTTGAGAAATATGTGAACCGTAACCCTAACTAGCGAAACCTGAAGCTAGGGTTAGGGTTTTATTCCCATACAATGTAGACAGTTTTTGATGGCATGGCTGTGTTTTAGGGCTGAAAGGATACTTGGGAATATAGTTTTTTCAGTGTTTTCTAAACATTTTTTTCTGACCTATATGGCTGTATACAGTGCTTTGCCCCACAAAGGAATGCTGTATGAATTGCCCGACAAGCAACAATTCGAAAGAACCTGATTTAACTTTCAAACTCTTGCCATGGGCTTTGCAATCACAGGCAGATTAACAAATAAAGCCAAACAGCATTAGTTCTTTTGCACTTTTAGGCGATTTAAGCCTTAACGTACATTCATTTAGCACCCCATTCAACTCAAACTTTCCAATGAAAGAATACCTTTCAAAAATTAATTTGACCATTCCTGACACACTCTTTTGGTTTTGGCACTGTTGTATTGTCTTTTCAGACTGATATCTTGATTCAGAGAAGCAAATCTTCCAGTCAAATGAGTGGAATATTGAGAAAAAATTGATTTTGAGAAATATGTGAACCGTAACCCTAACTAGCAAAACCCGAAGCTAGGGTTAGGGTTTTATTCCCATACAATGTAGACAGTTTTTGATGGCATGGCTGTGTTTTAGGGCTGAAAGGATACTTGGGAATATAGTTCTTTCAATGTTTTCTAAACATTTTTTTCTGACCTATATGGCTGTATACAGTGCTTTGCCCCACAAAGGAATGCTGTCTGAATTGCCCGACAAGCAACAGTTCGAAAGAACCTGATTTAACTTTCAAACTCTTGCCATGGGCTTTATAATCACAGGCAGATTAACAAATAAAGCCAAACTGCATTAGTTCTTTTGCACTTTTAGGCGATTTAAGCCTTAACGTACATTCATTTAGCACCCCATTCAACTCAAACTTTCCAATGAAAGAATACCTTTCAAAAATGAATTTGACCATTCCTGACACACTCTTTTGGTTTTGGCAGTGCTGTATTGTCTTTTCAGACTGATATCTTGATTCAGAGAAGCCAATCTTCCAGTCAAATGAGTGGAATATTGAGAAAAGTGTCTTTGAGAAATATGTGAACCGTAACCCTAACTAGCAAAACCCGAAGCTAGGGTTAGGGTTTTATTCCCATACAATGTAGACAGTTTTTGATGGCATGGCTGTGTTTTAGGGCTGAAAGGATACTTGGGAATATAGTTCTTTCAATGTTTTCTAAACATTTTTTTCTAACCTATATGGCTGTATACAGTGCTTTGCCCCACAAAGGAATGCTGTCTGAATTGCCCGACAAGCAACAGTTCGAAAGAACCTGATTTAACTTTCAAACTCTTGCCATGGGCTTTATAATCACAGGCAGATTAACAAATAAAGCCAAACTGCATTAGTTCTTTTGCACTTTTAGGCGATTTAAGCCTTAACGTACATTCATTTAGCACCCCATTCAACTCAAACTTTTCAATGAAAGAATACCTTTCAAAAATTAATTTGACCATTCTTGACACACTCTTTTGGTTTTGGCACTGTTGTATTGTCTTTTCAGACTGATATCTTGAATCAGAGAAGCAAATCTTCCAGTCAAATGAGTGGAATATTGAGAAAATTGACTTCTAGTAATGTGAACCGTAACCCTAACTAGCAAAACCTGAAGCTAGGGTTAGGGTTTTATTCCCATACAATGTAGACAGTTTTTGATGGCATGGCTGTGTTTTAGGGCTGAAAGGATACTTGGGAATATAGTTTTTTCAGTGTTTTCTAAACATTTTTTTCTGACCTAAATGGCTGTATATAGTGCTTTGCCCCACAAAGGAATGCTGTCTGAATTGCCCGACAAGCAACAGTTCGAAAGAACCTGATTTAACTTTCAAACTCTTGCCATGGGCTTTACAAACACAGGCAGATTAACAAATAATGCCAAACAGCATTAGTTCTTTTGCACTTTTAGGCGATTTAAGCCTTAACGTACATTCATTTAGCACCCCATTCAACTCAAACTTTCCAATGAAAGAATACCTTTCAAAAATGAATTAGACCATTCCTGACACACTCTTTTGGTTTTGGCAGTGCTGTATTGTCTTTCAGACTGATATCTTGATTCAGAGAAGCCAATCTTCCAGTCAAATGAGTGGAATATTGAGAAAATTGACTTTGAGAAATATGTGAACCGTAACCCTAACTAGCAAAACCCGAAGCTAGGGTTAGGGTTTTATTCCCATACAATGTAGACAGTTTTTGATGGCATGGCTGTGTTTTAGGGCTGAAAGGATACTTGGGAATATAGTTCTTTCAATGTTTTCTAAACATTTTTTTCTGACCTATATGGCTGTATACAGTGCTTTGCCCCACAAAGGAATGCTGTCTGAATTGCCCGACAAGCAACAGTTCGAAAGAACCTGATTTAACTTTCAAACTCTTGCCATGGGCTTTATAATCACAGGCAGATTAACAAATAAAGCCAAACTGCATTAGTTCTTTTGCACTTTTAGGGGATTTAAGCCTTAACGTACATTCATTTAGCACCCCATTCAACTCAAACTTTCCAATGAAAGAATACCTTTCAAAAATGAATTTGACCATTCCTGACACACTCTTTTGGTTTTGGCACTGTTGTATTGTCTTTTCAGACTGATATCTTGATTCAGAGAAGCAAATCTTCCAGTCAAATGAGTGGAATATTGAGAAAAGTGTCTTTGAGAAATATGTGAACCGTAACCCTAACTAGCGAAACCTGAAGCTAGGGTTAGGGTTTTATTCCCATACAATGTAGACAGTTTTTGATGGCATGGCTGTGTTTTAGGGCTGAAAGGATACTTGGGAATATAGTTTTTTCAGTGTTTTCTAAACATTTTTTTCTGACCTATATGGCTGTATACAGTGCTTTGCCCCACAAAGGAATGCTGTATGAATTGCCCGACAAGCAACAATTCGAAAGAACCTGATTTAACTTTCAAACTCTTGCCATGGGCTTTGCAATCACAGGCAGATTAACAAATAAAGCCAAACAGCATTAGTTCTTTTGCACTTTTAGGCGATTTAAGCCTTAACGTACATTCATTTAGCACCCCATTCAACTCAAACTTTCCAATGAAAGAATACCTTTCAAAAATTAATTTGACCATTCCTGACACACTCTTTTGGTTTTGGCACTGTTGTATTGTCTTTTCAGACTGATATCTTGATTCAGAGAAGCAAATCTTCCAGTCAAATGAGTGGAATATTGAGAAAAAATTGATTTTGAGAAATATGTGAACCGTAACCCTAACTAGCAAAACCCGAAGCTAGGGTTATGGTTTTATTCCCATACAATGTAGACAGTTTTTGATGGCATGGCTGTGTTTTAGGGCTGAAAGGATACTTGGGAATATAGTTCTTTCAATGTTTTCTAAACATTTTTTTCTGACCTATATGGCTGTATACAGTGCTTTGCCCCACAAAGGAATGCTGTCTGAATTGCCCGACAAGCAACAGTTCGAAAGAACCTGATTTAACTTTCAAACTCTTGCCATGGGCTTTATAATCACAGGCAGATTAACAAATAAAGCCAAACTGCATTAGTTCTTTTGCACTTTTAGGCGATTTAAGCCTTAACGTACATTCATTTAGCACCCCATTCAACTCAAACTTTCCAATGAAAGAATACCTTTCAAAAATGAATTTGACCATTCCTGACACACTCTTTTGGTTTTGGCAGTGTTGTATTGTCTTTTCAGACTGATATCTTGATTCAGAGAAGCCAATCTTCCAGTCAAATGAGTGGAATATTGAGAAAATTGACTTCTAGAAATATGTGAACCGTAACCCTAACTAGCAAAATCCGAAGCTAGGGTTAGGGTTTTATTCCCATACAATGTAGACAGTTTTTGATGGCATGGCTGTGTTTTAGGGCTGAAAGGATACTTGGGAATTTAGTTCTTTCAATGTTTTCTAAACATTTTTTTCTGACCTATATGGCTGTATACAGTGCTTTGCCCCACAAAGGAATGCTGTCTGAATTGCCCGACAAGCAACAGTTCGAAAGAACCTGATTTAACTTTCAAACTCTTGCCATGGGCTTTATAATCACAGGCAGATTAACAAATAAAGCCAAACTGCATTAGTTCTTTTGCACTTTTAGGCGATTTAAGCCTTAACGTACATTCATTTAGCACCCCATTCAACTCAAACTTTTCAATGAAAGAATACCTTTCAAAAATTAATTTGACCATTCTTGACACACTCTTTTGGTTTTGGCACTGTTGTATTGTCTTTTCAGACTGATATCTTGATTCAGAGAAGCAAATCTTCCAGTCAAATGAGTGGAATATTGAGAAAATTGACTTCTAGAAATATGTGAACCGTAACCCTTACTAGCAAAACCTGAAGCTAGGGTTAGGGTTTTATTCCCATACAATGTAGACAGTTTTTGATGGCATGGCTGTGTTTTAGGGCTGAAAGGATACTTGGGAATATAGTTTTTTCAGTGTTTTCTAAACATTTTTTTCTGACCTATATGGCTGTATACAGTGCTTTGCCCCACAAATGAATGCTGTCTGAATTGCCCGACAAGCAACAGTTCGAAAGAACCTGATTTAACTTTCAAACTCTTGCCATGGGCTTTATAATCACAGGCAGATTAACAAATAAAGCCAAACTGCATTAGTTCTTTTGCACTTTTAGGCGATTTAAGCCTTAACGTACATTCATTTAGCACCCCATTCAACTCAAACTTTCCAATGAAAGAATACCTTTCAAAAATTAATTTGACCATTCCTGACACACTCTTTTGGTTTTGGCACTGTTGTATTGTCTTTTCAGACTGATATCTTGATTCAGAGAAGCAAATCTTCTAGTCAAATGAGTGGAATATTGAGAAAAAATTGATTTTGAGAAATATGTGAACCGTAACCCTAACTAGCAAAACCTGAAGCTAGGGTTAGGGTTTTATTCCCATACAATGTAGACAGTTTTTGATGGCATGGCTGTGTTTTAGGGCTGAAAGGATACTTGGGAATATAGTTTTTTCAGTGTTTTCTAAACATTTTTTTCTGACCTAAATGGCTGTATATAGTGCTTTGCCCCACAAAGGAATGCTGTCTGAATTGCCCGACAAGCAACAGTTCGAAAGAACCTGATTTAACTTTCAAACTCTTGCCATGGGCTTTACAAACACAGGCAGATTAACAAATAATGCCAAACAGCATTAGTTCTTTTGCACTTTTAGGCGATTTAAGCCTTAACGTACATTCATTTAGCACCCCATTCAACTCAAACTTTCCAATGAAAGAATACCTTTCAAAAATGAATTAGACCATTCCTGACACACTCTTTTGGTTTTGGCAGTGCTGTATTGTCTTTCAGACTGATATCTTGATTCAGAGAAGCCAATCTTCCAGTCAAATGAGTGGAATATTGAGAAAATTGACTTTGAGAAATATGTGAACCGTAACCCTAACTAGCAAAACCCGAAGCTAGGGTTAGGGTTTTATTCCCATACAATGTAGACAGTTTTTGATGGCATGGCTGTGTTTTAGGGCTGAAAGGATACTTGGGAATATAGTTCTTTCAATGTTTTCTAAACATTTTTTTCTGACCTATATGGCTGTATACAGTGCTTTGCCCCACAAAGGAATGCTGTCTGAATTGCCCGACAAGCAACAGTTCGAAAGAACCTGATTTAACTTTCAAACTCTTGCCATGGGCTTTATAATCACAGGCAGATTAACAAATAAAGCCAAACTGCATTAGTTCTTTTGCACTTTTAGGGGATTTAAGCCTTAACGTACATTCATTTAGCACCCCATTCAACTCAAACTTTCCAATGAAAGAATACCTTTCAAAAATGAATTTGACCATTCCTGACACACTCTTTTGGTTTTGGCACTGTTGTATTGTCTTTTCAGACTGATATCTTGATTCAGAGAAGCAAATCTTCCAGTCAAATGAGTGGAATATTGAGAAAAGTGTCTTTGAGAAATATGTGAACCGTAACCCTAACTAGCGAAACCTGAAGCTAGGGTTAGGGTTTTATTCCCATACAATGTAGACAGTTTTTGATGGCATGGCTGTGTTTTAGGGCTGAAAGGATACTTGGGAATATAGTTTTTTCAGTGTTTTCTAAACATTTTTTTCTGACCTATATGGCTGTATACAGTGCTTTGCCCCACAAAGGAATGCTGTATGAATTGCCCGACAAGCAACAATTCGAAAGAACCTGATTTAACTTTCAAACTCTTGCCATGGGCTTTGCAATCACAGGCAGATTAACAAATAAAGCCAAACAGCATTAGTTCTTTTGCACTTTTAGGCGATTTAAGCCTTAACGTACATTCATTTAGCACCCCATTCAACTCAAACTTTCCAATGAAAGAATACCTTTCAAAAATTAATTTGACCATTCCTGACACACTCTTTTGGTTTTGGCACTGTTGTATTGTCTTTTCAGACTGATATCTTGATTCAGAGAAGCAAATCTTCCAGTCAAATGAGTGGAATATTGAGAAAAAATTGATTTTGAGAAATATGTGAACCGTAACCCTAACTAGCAAAACCCGAAGCTAGGGTTAGGGTTTTATTCCCATACAATGTAGACAGTTTTTGATGGCATGGCTGTGTTTTAGGGCTGAAAGGATACTTGGGAATATAGTTCTTTCAATGTTTTCTAAACATTTTTTTCTGACCTATATGGCTGTATACAGTGCTTTGCCCCACAAAGGAATGCTGTCTGAATTGCCCGACAAGCAACAGTTCGAAAGAACCTGATTTAACTTTCAAACTCTTGCCATGGGCTTTATAATCACAGGCAGATTAACAAATAAAGCCAAACTGCATTAGTTCTTTTGCACTTTTAGGCGATTTAAGCCTTAACGTACATTCATTTAGCACCCCATTCAACTCAAACTTTCCAATGAAAGAATACCTTTCAAAAATGAATTTGACCATTCCTGACACACTCTTTTGGTTTTGGCAGTGTTGTATTGTCTTTTCAGACTGATATCTTGATTCAGAGAAGCAAATCTTCCAGTCAAATGAGTGGAATATTGAGAAAATTGACTTTGAGAAATATGTGAACCGTAACCCTAACTAGCAAAACCCGAAGCTAGGGTTAGGGTTTTATTCCCATACAATTTAGACAGTTATTGATGGCATTGCTGTGTTTTAGGGCTGAAAGGATACTTGGGAATATAGTTCTTTCAATGTTTTCTAAACATTTTTTTCTGACCTATATGGCTGTATACAGTGCTTTGCCCCACAAAGGAATGCTGTCTGAATTGCCCGACAAGCAACAGTTCGAAAGAACCTGATTTAACTTTCAAACTCTTGCCATGGTCTTTATAATCACAGGCAGATTAACAAATAAAGCCAAACTGCATTAGTTCTTTTGCACTTTTAGGCGATTTAAGCCTTAACGTACATTCATTTAGCACCCCATTCAACTCAAACTTTCCAATGAAAGAATACCTTTCAAAAATGAATTTGACCATTCCTGACACACTCTTTTGGTTTTGGCAGTGCTGTATTGTCTTTTCAGACTGATATCTTGATTCAGAGAAGCCAATCTTCCAGTCAAATAAGTGGAATATTGAGAAAAGTGTCTTTGAGAAATATGTGAACCGTAACCCTAACTAGCAGAACCCGAAGCTAGGGTTAGGGTTTTATTCCCATACAATGTAGACAGTTTTTGATGGCATGGCTGTGTTTTAGGGCTGAAAGGATACTTGGGAATATAGTTCTTTCAATATTTTCTAAACATTTTTTTCTGACCTATATGGCTGTATACAGTGCTTTGCCCCACAAAGGAATGCTGTCTGAATTGCCCGACAAGCAACTGTTCGAAAGAACCTGATTTAACTTTCAAACTCTTGCCATGGGCTTTATAATCACAGGCAGATTAACAAATAAAGCCAAACTGCATTAGTTCTTTTGCACTTTTAGGCGATTTAAGCCTTAACGTACATTCATTTAGCACCCCATTCAACTCAAACTTTCCAATGAAAGAATACCTTTCAAAAATGAATTTGACCATTCCTGACACACTCTTTTGGTTTTGGCACTGTTGTATTGTCTTTTCAGACTGATATCTTGATTCAGAGAAGCAAATCTTCCAGTCAAATGAGTGGAATATTGAGAAAAGTGTCTTTGAGAAATATGTGAACCGTAACCCTAACTAGCGAAACCTGAAGCTAGGGTTAGGGTTTTATTCCCATACAATGTAGACAGTTTTTGATGGCATGGCTGTGTTTTAGGGCTGAAAGGATACTTGGGAATATAGTTTTTTCAGTGTTTTCTAAACATTTTTTTCTGACCTATATGGCTGTATACAGTGCTTTGCCCCACAAAGGAATGCTGTATGAATTGCCCGACAAGCAACAGTTCGAAAGAACCTGATTTAACTTTCAAACTCTTGCCATGGTCTTTATAATCACAGGCAGATTAACAAATAAAGCCAAACTGCATTAGTTCTTTTGCACTTTTAGGCGATTTAAGCCTTAACGTACATTCATTTAGCACCCCATTCAACTCAAACTTTCCAATGAAAGAATACCTTTCAAAAATTAATTTGACCATTCCTGACACTCTTTTCGTTTTGGCAGTGCTGTATTGTCTTTTCAGACTGATATCTTGATTCAGAGAAGCCAATCTTCCAGTCAAATAAGTGGAATATTGAGAAAAGTGTCTTTGAGAAATATGTGAACCGTAACCCTAACTAGCAAAACCCGAAGCTAGGGTTAGGGTTTTATTCCCATACAATGTAGACAGTTTTTGATGGCATGGCTGTGTTTTAGGGCTGAAAGGATACTTGGGAATATAGTTCTTTCAATGTTTTCTAAACATTTTTTTCTGACCTATATGGCTGTATACAGTGCTTTGCCCCACAAAGGAATGCTGTCTGAATTGCCCGACAAGCAACAGTTCGAAAGAACCTGATTTAACTTTCAAACTCTTGCCATGGGCTTTATAATCACAGGCAGATTAACAAATAAAGCCAAACTGCATTAGTTCTTTTGCACTTTTAGGCGATTTAAGCCTTAACGTACATTCATTTAGCACCCCATTCAACTCAAACTTTCCAATGAAAGAATACCTTTCAAAAATGAATTTGACCATTCCTGACACACTCTTTTGGTTTTGGCACTGTTGTATTGTCTTTTCAGACTGATATCTTGATTCAGAGAAGCAAATCTTCCAGTCAAATGAGTGGAATATTGAGAAAAGTGTCTTTGAGAAATATGTGAACCGTAACCCTAACTAGCGAAACCTGAAGCTAGGGTTAGGGTTTTATTCCCATACAATGTAGAAAGTTTTTGATGGCATGGCTGTGTTTTAGGGCTGAAAGGATACTTGGGAATATAGTTTTTTCAGTGTTTTCTAAACATTTTTTTCTGACCTATATGGCTGTATACAGTGCTTTGCCCCACAAAGGAATGTTGTATGAATTGCCCGACAAGCAACAATTCGAAAGAACCTGATTTAACTTTCAAACTCTTGCCATGGGCTTTGCAATCACAGGCAGATTAACAAATAAAGCCAAACAGCATTAGTTCTTTTGCACTTTTAGGCGATTTAAGCCTTAACGTACATTCATTTAGCACCCCATTCAACTCAAACTTTCCAATGAAAGAATACCTTTCAAAAATTAATTTGACCATTCCTGACACACTCTTTTGGTTTTGGCACTGTTGTATTGTCTTTTCAGACTGATATCTTGATTCAGAGAAGCAAATCTTCCAGTCAAATGAGTGGAATATTGAGAAAAAATTGATTTTGAGAAATATGTGAACCGTAACCCTAACTAGCAAAACCCGAAGCTAGGGTTAGGGTTTTATTCCCATACAATGTAGACAGTTTTTGATGGCATGGCTGTGTTTTAGGGCTGAAAGGATACTTGGGAATATAGTTCTTTCAATGTTTTCTAAACATTTTTTTCTGACCTATATGGCTGTATACAGTGCTTTGCCCCACAAAGGAATGCTGTCTGAATTGCCCGACAAGCAACAGTTCGAAAGAACCTGATTTAACTTTCAAACTCTTGCCATGGGCTTTATAATCACAGGCAGATTAACAAATAAAGCCAAACTGCATTAGCTCTTTTGCACTTTTAGGCGATTTAAACCTTAACGTACATTCATTTAGCACCCCATTCAACTCAAACTTTCCAATGAAAGAATACCTTTCAAAAATGAATTTGACCATTCCTGACACACTCTTTTGGTTTTGGCAGTGCTGTATTGTCTTTTCAGACTGATATCTTGATTCAGAGAAGCCAATCTTCCAGTCAAATGAGTGGAATATTGAGAAAAGTGTCTTTGAGAAATATGTGAACCGTAACCCTAACTAGCAAAACCTGAAGCTAGGGTTAGGGTTTTATTCCCATACAATGTAGACAGTTTTTGATGGCATGGCTGTGTTTTAGGGCTGAAAGGATACTTGGGAATATAGTTCTTTCAATGTTTTCTAAACATTTTTTTCTGACCTATATGGCTGTATACAGTGCTTTGCCCCACAAAGGAATGCTGTCTGAATTGCCCGACAAGCAACAGTTCGAAAGAACCTGATTTAACTTTCAAACTCTTGCCATGGGCTTTATAATCACAGGCAGATTAACAAATAAAGCCAAACTGCATTAGTTCTTTTGCACTTTTAGGCGATTTAAGCCTTAACGTACATTCATTTAGCACCCCATTCAACCTAAACTTTCCAATGAAAGAATACCTTTCAAAAATGAATTTGACCATTCCTGACACACTCTTTTGGTTTTGGCAGTGTTGTATTGTCTTTTCAGACTGATATCTTGATTCAGAGAAGCAAATCTTCCAGTCAAATTAGTGGAATATTGAGAAAATTGACTTCCAGAAATATGTGAACCGTAACCCTATCTAGCAAAACCCGAAGCTAGGGTTAGAGTTTTATTCCCATACAATGTAGACAGTTTTTGATGGCATGGCTGTGTTTTAGGGCTGAAAGGATACTTGGGAATATAGTTCTTTCAATGTTTTCTAAACATTTTTTTCTGACCTACTGTATATGGCTGTATACAGTGCTTTGCCCCACAAAGGAATGCTGTCTGAATTGCCCAACAAGCAACAGTTCGAAAGAACCTGATTTAACTTTCAAACTCTTGCCATGGTCTTTATAATCACAGGCAGATTAACAAATAAAGCCAAACTGCATTAGTTCTTTTGCACTTTTAGGCGATTTAAGCCTTAACGTACATTCATTTAGCACCCCATTCAACTCAAACTTTCCAATGAAAGAATACCTTTCAAAAATTAATTTGACCATTCCTGACACACTCTTTTGGTTTTGGCACTGTTGTATTGTCTTTTCAGACTGATATCTTGATTCAGAGAAGCAAATCTTCCAGTCAAATGAGTGGAATATTGAGAAAAAATTGATTTTGAGAAATATGTGAACCGTAACCCTAACTAGCAAAACCCGAAGCTAGGGTTAGGGTTTTATTCCCATACAATGTAGACAGTTTTTGATGGCATGGCTGTGTTTTAGGGCTGAAAGGATACTTGGGAATATAGTTCTTTCAATGTTTTCTAAACATTTTTTTCTGACCTATATGGCTGTATACAGTGCTTTGCCCCACAAAGGAATGCTGTCTGAATTGCCCGACAAGCAACAGTTCGAAAGAACCTGATTTAACTTTCAAACTCTTGCCATGGGCTTTATAATCACAGGCAGATTAACAAATAAAGCCAAACTGCATTAGTTCTTTTGCACTTTTAGGCGATTTAAGCCTTAACGTACATTCATTTAGCACCCCATTCAACTCAAACTTTTCAATGAAAGAATACCTTTCAAAAATTAATTTGACCATTCTTGACACACTCTTTTGGTTTTGGCACTGTTGTATTGTCTTTTCAGACTGATATCTTGAATCAGAGAAGCAAATCTTCCAGTCAAATGAGTGGAATATTGAGAAAATTGACTTCTAGTAATGTGAACCGTAACCCTAACTAGCAAAACCTGAAGCTAGGGTTAGGGTTTTATTCCCATACAATGTAGACAGTTTTTGATGGCATGGCTGTGTTTTAGGGCTGAAAGGATACTTGGGAATATAGTTTTTTCAGTGTTTTCTAAACATTTTTTTCTGACCTAAATGGCTGTATATAGTGCTTTGCCCCACAAAGGAATGCTGTCTGAATTGCCCGACAAGCAACAGTTCGAAAGAACCTGATTTAACTTTCAAACTCTTGCCATGGGCTTTACAAACACAGGCAGATTAACAAATAATGCCAAACAGCATTAGTTCTTTTGCACTTTTAGGCGATTTAAGCCTTAACGTACATTCATTTAGCACCCCATTCAACTCAAACTTTCCAATGAAAGAATACCTTTCAAAAATGAATTAGACCATTCCTGACACACTCTTTTGGTTTTGGCAGTGCTGTATTGTCTTTCAGACTGATATCTTGATTCAGAGAAGCCAATCTTCCAGTCAAATGAGTGGAATATTGAGAAAATTGACTTTGAGAAATATGTGAACCGTAACCCTAACTAGCAAAACCCGAAGCTAGGGTTAGGGTTTTATTCCCATACAATGTAGACAGTTTTTGATGGCATGGCTGTGTTTTAGGGCTGAAAGGATACTTGGGAATATAGTTCTTTCAATGTTTTCTAAACATTTTTTTCTGACCTATATGGCTGTATACAGTGCTTTGCCCCACAAAGGAATGCTGTCTGAATTGCCCGACAAGCAACAGTTCGAAAGAACCTGATTTAACTTTCAAACTCTTGCCATGGGCTTTATAATCACAGGCAGATTAACAAATAAAGCCAAACTGCATTAGTTCTTTTGCACTTTTAGGGGATTTAAGCCTTAACGTACATTCATTTAGCACCCCATTCAACTCAAACTTTCCAATGAAAGAATACCTTTCAAAAATGAATTTGACCATTCCTGACACACTCTTTTGGTTTTGGCACTGTTGTATTGTCTTTTCAGACTGATATCTTGATTCAGAGAAGCAAATCTTCCAGTCAAATGAGTGGAATATTGAGAAAAGTGTCTTTGAGAAATATGTGAACCGTAACCCTAACTAGCGAAACCTGAAGCTAGGGTTAGGGTTTTATTCCCATACAATGTAGACAGTTTTTGATGGCATGGCTGTGTTTTAGGGCTGAAAGGATACTTGGGAATATAGTTTTTTCAGTGTTTTCTAAACATTTTTTTCTGACCTATATGGCTGTATACAGTGCTTTGCCCCACAAAGGAATGCTGTATGAATTGCCCGACAAGCAACAATTCGAAAGAACCTGATTTAACTTTCAAACTCTTGCCATGGGCTTTGCAATCACAGGCAGATTAACAAATAAAGCCAAACAGCATTAGTTCTTTTGCACTTTTAGGCGATTTAAGCCTTAACGTACATTCATTTAGCACCCCATTCAACTCAAACTTTCCAATGAAAGAATACCTTTCAAAAATTAATTTGACCATTCCTGACACACTCTTTTGGTTTTGGCACTGTTGTATTGTCTTTTCAGACTGATATCTTGATTCAGAGAAGCAAATCTTCCAGTCAAATGAGTGGAATATTGAGAAAAAATTGATTTTGAGAAATATGTGAACCGTAACCCTAACTAGCAAAACCCGAAGCTAGGGTTAGGGTTTTATTCCCATACAATGTAGACAGTTTTTGATGGCATGGCTGTGTTTTAGGGCTGAAAGGATACTTGGGAATATAGTTCTTTCAATGTTTTCTAAACATTTTTTTCTGACCTATATGGCTGTATACAGTGCTTTGCCCCACAAAGGAATGCTGTCTGAATTGCCCGACAAGCAACAGTTCGAAAGAACCTGATTTAACTTTCAAACTCTTGCCATGGGCTTTATAATCACAGGCAGATTAACAAATAAAGCCAAACTGCATTAGTTCTTTTGCACTTTTAGGCGATTTAAGCCTTAACGTACATTCATTTAGCACCCCATTCAACTCAAACTTTCCAATGAAAGAATACCTTTCAAAAATGAATTTGACCATTCCTGACACACTCTTTTGGTTTTGGCAGTGTTGTATTGTCTTTTCAGACTGATATCTTGATTCAGAGAAGCAAATCTTCCAGTCAAATGAGTGGAATATTGAGAAAATTGACTTTGAGAAATATGTGAACCGTAACCCTAACTAGCAAAACCCGAAGCTAGGGTTAGGGTTTTATTCCCATACAATTTAGACAGTTATTGATGGCATGGCTGTGTTTTAGGGCTGAAAGGATACTTGGGAATATAGTTCTTTCAATGTTTTCTAAACATTTTTTTCTGACCTATATGGCTGTATACAGTGCTTTGCCCCACAAAGGAATGCTGTCTGAATTGCCCGACAAGCAACAGTTCGAAAGAACCTGATTTAACTTTCAAACTCTTGCCATGGTCTTTATAATCACAGGCAGATTAACAAATAAAGCCAAACTGCATTAGTTCTTTTGCACTTTTAGGCGATTTAAGCCTTAACGTACATTCATTTAGCACCCCATTCAACTCAAACTTTCCAATGAAAGAATACCTTTCAAAAATGAATTTGACCATTCCTGACACACTCTTTTGGTTTTGGCAGTGCTGTATTGTCTTTTCAGACTGATATCTTGATTCAGAGAAGCAAATCTTCCAGTCAAATGAGTGGAATATTGAGAAAAGTGTCTTTGAGAAATATGTGAACCGTAACCCTAACTAGCGAAACCTGAAGCTAGGGTTAGGGTTTTATTCCCATACAATGTAGACAGTTTTTGATGGCATGGCTGTGTTTTAGGGCTGAAAGGATACTTGGGAATATAGTTTTTTCAGTGTTTTCTAAACATTTTTTTCTGACCTATATGGCTGTATACAGTGCTTTGCCCCACAAAGGAATGCTGTATGAATTGCCCGACAAGCAACAATTCGAAAGAACCTGATTTAACTTTCAAACTCTTGCTATGGGCTTTGCAATCACAGGCAGATTAACAAATAAAGCCAAACAGCATTAGTTCTTTTGCACTTTTAGGCGATTTAAGCCTTAACGTACATTCATTTAGCACCCCATTCAACTCAAACTTTCCAATGAAAGAATACCTTTCAAAAATGAATTTGACCATTCCTGACACACTCTTTTGGTTTTGGCAGTGCTGTATTGTCTTTTCAGACTGATATCTTGATTCAGAGAAGCCAATCTTCCAGTCAAATGAGTGGAATATTGAGAAAAGTGTCTTTGAGAAATATGTGAACCGTAACCCTAACTAGCAAAACCCGAAGCTAGGGTTAGGGTTTTATTCCCATACAATGTAGACAGTTTTTGATGGCATGGCTGTGTTTTAGGGCTGAAAGGATACTTGGGAATATAGTTCTTTCAATGTTTTCTAAACATTTTTTTCTAACCTATATGGCTGTATACAGTGCTTTGCCCCACAAAGGAATGCTATCTGAATTGCCCGACAAGCAACAGTTCGAAAGAACCTGATTTAACTTTCAAACTCTTGCCATGGGCTTTATAATCACAGGCAGATTAACAAATAAAGCCAAACTGCATTAGTTCTTTTGCACTTTTAGGCGATTTAAGCCTTAACGTACATTGATTTAGCAACCCATTCAAATCAAACTTTCCAATGAAAGAATACCTTTCAAAAATTAATTTGACCATTCCTGACACACTCTTTTGGTTTTGGCACTGTTGTATTGTCTTTTCAGACTGATATCTTGATTCAGAGAAGCAAATCTTCCAGTCAAATGAGTGGAATATTGAGAAAAAATTGATTTTGAGAAATATGTGAACCGTAACCCTAACTAGCAAAACCCGAAGCTAGGGTTAGGGTTTTATTCCCATACAATGTAGACAGTTTTTGATGGCATGGCTGTGTTTTAGGGCTGAAAGGATACTTGGGAATATAGTTCTTTCAATGTTCTCTAAACATTTTTTTCTGACCTATATGGCTGTATACAGTGCTTTGCCCCACAAAGGAATGCTGTCTGAATTGCCCGGCAAGCAACAGTTCGAAAGAACCTGATTTAACTTTCAAACTCTTGCCATGGGCTTTATAATCACAGGCAGATTAACAAATAAAGCCAAACTGCATTAGTTCTTTTGCACTTTTAGGCGATTTAAGCCTTAACGTACATTCATTTAGCACCCCATTCAACTCAAACTTTCCAATGAAAGAATACCTTTCAAAAATGAATTTGACCATTCCTGACACACTCTTTTGGTTTTGGCAGTGTTGTATTGTCTTTTCAGACTGATATCTTGATTCAGAGAAGCAAATCTTCCAGTCAAATGAGTGGAATATTGAGAAAATTGACTTTGAGAAATATGTGAACCGTAACCCTAACTAGCAAAACCCGAAGCTAGGGTTAGGGTTTTATTCACATACAATTTAGACAGTTATTGATGGCATTGCTGTGTTTTAGGGCTGAAAGGATACTTGGGAATATAGTTCTTTCAATGTTTTCTAAACATTTTTTTCTGACCTATATGGCTGTATACAGTGCTTTGCCCCACAAAGGAATGCTGTCTGAATTGCCCGACAAGCAACAGTTCGAAAGAACCTGATTTGACTTTCAAACTCTTGCCATGGGCTTTACAATCACAGGCAGATTAACAAATAAAGCCAAACTGCATTAGTTCTTTTGCACTTTTAGGCGATTTAAGCCTTCACGTACATTCATTTAGCACCCCATTCAACTCAAACTTTCCAATGAAAGAATACCTTTCAAAAATGAATTTGACCATTCCTGACACACTCTTTTGGTTTTGGCAGTGTTGTATTGTCTTTTCAGACTGATATCTTGATTCAGAGAAGCAAATCTTCCAGTCAAATGAGTGGAATATTGAGAAAATTAACTTCTAGAAATATGTGAACCGTAACCCTAACTAGCAAAACCCGAAGCTAGGGTTAGGGTTTTATTCCCATTCAATGTAGACAGTTTTTGATGGCATGGCTGTGTTTTAGGGCTGAAAGGATACTTGGGAATTTAGTTCTTTCAATGTTTTCTAAACATTTTTTTCTGACCTATATGGCTGTATACAGTGCTTTGCCCCACAAAGGAACGCTGTCTGAATTGCCCGACAAGCAACAGTTCGAAAGAACCTGATTTAACTTTCAAACTCTTGCCATGGGCTTTATAATCACAGGCAGATTAACAAATAAAGCCAAACTGCATTAGTTCTTTTGCACTTTTAGGCGATTTAAGCCTTAACGTACATTCATTTAGCACCCCATTCAACTCAAACTTTCCAATGAAAGAATACCTTTCAAAAATTAATTTGACCATTCTTGACACACTCTTTTGGTTTTGGCACTGTTGTATTGTCTTTTCAGACTGATATCTTGATTCAGAGAAGCAAATCTTCCAGTCAAATGAGTGGAATATTGAGAAAATTGACTTCTAGAAATATGTGAACCGTAACACTAACTAGCAAAACCTGAAGCTAGGGTTAGGGTTTTATTCCCATACAATGTAGACAGTTTTTGATGGCATGGCTGTGTTTTAGGGCTGAAAGGATACTTGGGAATATAGTTTTTTCAGTGTTTTCTAAACATTTTTTTCTGACCTATATGGCTGTATACAGTGCTTTGCCCCACAAAGGAATGCTGTCTGAATTGCCTGACAAGCAACAGTTCGAAAGAACCTCAATTGACTTTCAAACTCTTGCCATGGGCTTTATAATCACAGGCAGATTAACAAATAAAGCCAAACTGCATTAGTTCTTTTGTACTTTTAGGCGATTTAAGCCTTAACGTACATTCATTTAGCACCCCATTCAACTCAAACTTTCCAATGAAAGAATACCTTTCAAAAATTAATTTGACCATTCCTGACACACTCTTTTGGTTTTGGCACTGTTGTATTGTCTTTTCAGACTGATATCTTGATTCAGAGAAGCAAATCTTCCAGTCAAATGAGTGGAATATTGAGAAAATTGACTTCTAGAAATATGTGAACCGTAACCCTAACTAGCAAAACCCGAAGCTAGGGTTAGGGTTTTATTCCCATACAATGTAGACAGTTTTTGATGGCATGGCTGTGTTTTAGGGCTGAAAGGATACTTGGGAATTTAGTTCTTTCAATGTTTTCTAAACATTTTTTTCTGACCTATATGGCTGTATACAGTGCTTTGCCCCACAAAGGAACGCTGTCTGAATTGCCCGACAAGCACAAGTTCGAAAGAACCTGATTTAACTTTCAAACTCTTGCCATGGGCTTTACAAACACAGGCAGATTAACAAATAAAGCCAAACAGCATTAGTTCTTTTGCACTTTTAGGCGATTTAAGCCTTAACGTACATTCATTTAGCACCCCATTCAACTCAAACTTTCCAATGAAAGAATACCTTTCAAAAATTAATTTGACCATTCCTGACACACTCTTTTGGTTTTGGCACTGTTGTATTGTCTTTTCAGACTGATATCTTGATTCAGAGAAGCAAATCTTCCAGTCAAATGAGTGGAATATTGAGAAAAAATTGATTTTGAGAAATATGTGAACCGTAACCCTAACTAGCAAAACCCGAAGCTAGGGTTAGGGTTTTATTCCCATACAATGTAGACAGTTTTTGATGGCATGGCTGTGTTTTAGGGCTGAAAGGATACTTGGGAATTTAGTTCTTTCAATGTTTTCTAAACATTTTTTTCTGACCTATATGGCTGTATACAGTGCTTTGCCCCACAAAGGAATGCTGTCTGAATTGCCCGACAAGCAACAGTTCGAAAGAACCTGATTTAACTTTCAAACTCTTGCCATGGGCTTTATAATCACAGGCAGATTAACAAATAAAGCCAAACTGCATTAGTTCTTTTGCACTTTTAGGCGATTTAAGCCTTAACGTACATTCATTTAGCACCCCATTCAACTCAAACTTTCCAATGAAAGAATACCTTTCAAAAATTAATTTGACCATTCTTGACACACTCTTTTGGTTTTGGCAGTGCTGTATTGTCTTTTCAGACTGATATCTTGATTCAGAGAAGCCAATCTTCCAGTCAAATAAGTGGAATATTGAGAAAAGTGTCTTTGAGAAATATGTGAACCGTAACCCTAACTAGCAAAACCCGAAGCTAGGGTTAGGGTTTTATTCCCATACAATGTAGACAGTTTTTGATGGCATGGCTGTGTTTTAGGGCTGAAAGGATACTTGGGAATATAATTCTTTCAATGTTTTCTAAACATTTTTTTCTAACCTATATGGCTGTATACAGTGCTTTGCCCCACAAAGAAATGCTGTCTGAATTGCCGACAAGCAACAGTTCGAAAGAACCTGATTTAACTTTCAAACTCTTGCCATGGGCTTTATAATCACAGGCAGATTAACAAATAAAGCCAAACTGCATTAGTTCTTTTGCACTTTTAGGTGATTTAAACCTTAACGTACATTCATTTAGCACCCCATTCAACTCAAACTTTCCAATGAAAGAATACCTTTCAAAAATTAATTGGACCATTCCTGACACACTCTTTTGGTTTTGGCAGTGTTGTATTGTCTTTTCAGACTGATATCTTGATTCAGAGAAGCAAATCTTCCAGTCAAATAAGTGGAATATTGATAAAATTGACTTCTAGAAATATGTGAACCGTAACCCTAACTAGCAAAACCCGAAGCTAGGGTTAGGGTTTTATTCCCATACAATGTAGACAGTTTTTGATGGCATGGCTGTGTTTTAGGGCTGAAAGGATACTTGGGAATATAGTTCTTTCAATGTTTTCTAAACATTTTTTTCTGACCTATATGGCTGTATACAGTGCTTTGCCCCACAAAGGAATGCTGTCTGAATTGCCCGACAAGCAACAGTTCGAAAGAACCTGATTTAACTTTCAAACTCTTGCCATGGGCTTTATAATCACAGGCAGATTAACAAATAAAGCCAAACTGCATTAGTTCTTTTGCACTTTTAGGCGATTTAAGCCTTAACGTACATTCATTTAGCACCCCATTCAACTCAAACTTTCCAATGAAAGAATACCTTTCAAAAATGAATTTGACCATTCCTGACACACTCTTTTGGTTTTGGCAGTGTTGTATTGTCTTTTCAGACTGATATCTTGATTCAGAGAAGCAAATCTTCCAGTCAAATGAGTGGAATATTGAGAAAATTGACTTTGAGAAATATGTGAACCGTAACCCTAACTAGCAAAACCCGAAGCTAGGGTTAGGGTTTTATTCCCATACAATTTAGACAGTTATTGATGGCATGGCTGTGTTTTAGGGCTGAAAGGATACTTGGGAATATAGTTCTTTCAATGTTTTCTAAACATTTTTTTCTGACCTATATGGCTGTATACAGTGCTTTGCCCCACAAAGGAATGCTGTCTGAATTGCCCGACAAGCAACAGTTCGAAAGAACCTGATTTAACTTTCAAACTCTTGCCATGGGCTTTATAATCACAGGCAGATTAACAAATAAAGCCAAACTGCATTAGTTCTTTTGCACTTTTAGGCGATTTAAGCCTTAACGTACATTCATTTAGCACCCCATTCAACTCAAACTTTCCAATGAAAGAATACCTTTCAAAAATGAATTTGACCATTCCTGACACACTCTTTTGGTTTTGGCAGTGCTGTATTGTCTTTTCAGACTGATATCTTGATTCAGAGAAGCCAATCTTCCAGTCAAATGAGTGGAATATTGAGAAAAGTGTCTTTGAGAAATATGTGAACCGTAACCCTAACTAGCAAAACCTGAAGCTAGGGTTAGGGTTTTATTCCCATACAATGTAGACAGTTTTTGATGGCATGGCTGTGTTTTAGGGCTGAAAGGATACTTGGGAATTTAGTTCTTTCAATGTTTTCTAAACATTTTTTTCTGACCTATATGGCTGTATACAGTGCTTTGCCCCACAAAGGAATGCTGTCTGAATTGCCCGACAAGCAACAGTTCGAAAGAACCTGATTTAACTTTCAAACTCTTGCCATGGGCTTTATAATCACAGGCAGATTAACAAATAAAGCCAAACTGCATTAGTTCTTTTGCACTTTTAGGCGATTTAAGCCTTAACGTACATTCATTTAGCACCCCATTCAACTCAAACTTTCCAATGAAAGAATACCTTTCAAAAATTAATTTGACCATTCTTGACACACTCTTTTGGTTTTGGCACTGTTGTATTGTCTTTTCAGACTGATATCTTGATTCAGAGAAGCAAATCTTCCAGTCAAATGAGTGGAATATTGAGAAAATTGACTTCTAGAAATATGTGAACCGTAACACTAACTAGCAAAACCTGAAGCTAGGGTTAGGGTTTTATTCCCATACAATGTAGACAGTTTTTGATGGCATGGCTGTGTTTTAGGGCTGAAAGGATACTTGGGAATATAGTTTTTTCAGTGTTTTCTAAACATTTTTTTCTGACCTATATGGCTGTATACAGTGCTTTGCCCCACAAAGGAACGCTGTCTGAATTGCCCGACAAGCAACAGTTCGAAAGAACCTGATTTAACTTTCAAACTCTTGCCATGGGCTTTACAAACACAGGCAGATTAACAAATAAAGCCAAACAGCATTAGTTCTTTTGCACTTTTAGGCGATTTAAGCCTTAACGTACATTCATTTAGCACCCCATTCAACTCAAACTTTCCAATGAAAGAATACCTTTCAAAAATGAATTAGACCATTCCTGACACACTCTTTTGGTTTTGGCAGTGCTGTATTGTCTTTTCAGACTGATATCTTGATTCAGAGAAGCCAATCTTCCAGTCAAATGAGTGGAATATTGAGAAAAGTGTCTTTGAGAAATATGTGAACCGTAACCCTAACTAGCAAAACCTGAAGCTAGGGTTAGGGTTTTATTCCCATACAATGTAGACAGTTTTTGATGGCATGGCTGTGTTTTAGGGCTGAAAGGATACTTGGGAATATAGTTTTTTCAGTTTTTTCTAAACATTTTTTTCTGACCTATATGGCTGTATACAGTGCTTTGCCCCACAAAGGAATGCTGTCTGAATTGCCCGACAAGCAACAGTTCGAAAGAGCCTGATTTAACTTTCAAACTCTTGCCATGGGCTTTGCAATCACAGGCAGATTAACAAATAAAGCCAAACAGCATTAGTTCTTTTGCACTTTTAGGCGATTTAAGCCTTAACGTACATTCATTTAGCACCCCATTCAACTCAAACTTTCCAATGAAAGAATACCTTTCAAAAATGAATTTGACCATTCCTGACACACTCTTTTGGTTTTGGCAGTGCTGTATTGTCTTTTCAGACTGATATCTTGATTCAGAGAAGCCAATCTTCCAGTCAAATGAGTGGAATATTGAGAAAAGTGTCTTTGAGAAATATGTGAACCGTAACCCTAACTAGCAAAACCCGAAGCTAGGGTTAGGGTTTTATTCCCATACAATGTAGACAGTTTTTGATGGCATGGCTGTGTTTTAGGAATGAAAGGATACTTGGGAATTTAGTTCTTTCAATGTTTTCTAAACATTTTTTTCTAACCTATATGGCTGTATACAGTGCTTTGCCCCACAAAGGAATGCTATCTGAATTGCCCGACAAGCAACAGTTCGAAAGAACCTGATTTAACTTTCAAACTCTTGCCATGGGCTTTATAATCACAGGCAGATTAACAAATAAAGCCAAACTGCATTAGTTCTTTTGCACTTTTAGGCGATTTAAGCCTTAACGTACATTCATTTAGCAACCCATTCAAATCAAACTTTCCAATGAAAGAATACCTTTCAAAAATTAATTTGACCATTCCTGACACACTCTTTTGGTTTTGGCACTGTTGTATTGTCTTTTCAGACTGATATCTTGATTCAGAGAAGCAAATCTTCCAGTCAAATGAGTGGAATATTGAGAAAAAATTGATTTTGAGAAATATGTGAACCGTAACCCTAACTAGCAAAACCCGAAGCTAGGGTTAGGGTTTTATTCCCATACAATGTAGACAGTTTTTGATGGCATGGCTGTGTTTTAGGGCTGAAAGGATACTTGGGAATATAGTTCTTTCAATGTTTTCTAAACATTTTTTTCTGACCTATATGGCTGTATACAGTGCTTTGCCCCACAAAGGAATGCTGTCTGAATTGCCCGGCAAGCAACAGTTCGAAAGAACCTGATTTAACTTTCAAACTCTTGCCATTGGCTTTATAATCACAGGCAGATTAACAAATAAAGCCAAACTGCATTAGTTCTTTTGCACTTTTAGGTGATTTAAACCTTAACGTACATTCATTTAGCACCCCATTCAACTCAAACTTTCCAATGAAAGAATACCTTTCAAAAATTAATTGGACCATTCCTGACACACTCTTTTGGTTTTGGCAGTGTTGTATTGTCTTTTCAGACTGATATCTTGATTCAGAGAAGCAAATCTTCCAGTCAAATAAGTGGAATATTGATAAAATTGACTTCTAGAAATATGTGAACCGTAACCCTAACTAGCAAAACCCGAAGCTAGGGTTAGGGTTTTATTCCCATACAATGTAGACAGTTTTTGATGGCATGGCTGTGTTTTAGGGCTGAAAGGATACTTGGGAATATAGTTCTTTCAATGTTTTCTAAACATTTTTTTCTGACCTATATGGCTGTATACAGTGCTTTGCCCCACAAAGGAATGCTGTCTGAATTGCCCGACAAGCAACAGTTCGAAAGAACCTGATTTAACTTTCAAACTCTTGCCATGGGCTTTATAATCACAGGCAGATTAACAAATAAAGCCAAACTGCATTAGTTCTTTTGCACTTTTAGGCGATTTAAGCCTTAACGTACATTCATTTAGCACCCCATTCAACTCAAACTTTCCAATGAAAGAATACCTTTCAAAAATGAATTTGACCATTCCTGACACACTCTTTTGGTTTTGGCAGTGTTGTATTGTCTTTTCAGACTGATATCTTGATTCAGAGAAGCAAATCTTCCAGTCAAATGAGTGGAATATTGAGAAAATTGACTTTGAGAAATATGTGAACCGTAACCCTAACTAGCAAAACCCGAAGCTAGGGTTAGGGTTTTATTCCCATACAATTTAGACAGTTATTGATGGCATGGCTGTGTTTTAGGGCTGAAAGGATACTTGGGAATATAGTTCTTTCAATGTTTTCAAAACATTTTTTTCTGACCTATATGGCTGTATACAGTGCTTTGCCCCACAAAGGAATGCTGTCTGAATTGCCCGACAAGCAACAGTTCGAAAGAACCTGATTTAACTTTCAAACTCTTGCCATGGGCTTTATAATCACAGGCAGATTAACAAATAAAGCCAAACTGCATTAGTTCTTTTGCACTTTTAGGCGATTTAAGCCTTAACGTACATTCATTTAGCACCCCATTCAACTCAAACTTTCCAATGAAAGAATACCTTTCAAAAATGAATTTGACCATTCCTGACACACTCTTTTGGTTTTGGCAGTGCTGTATTGTCTTTTCAGACTGATATCTTGATTCAGAGAAGCCAATCTTCCAGTCAAATGAGTGGAATATTGAGAAAAGTGTCTTTGAGAAATATGTGAACCGTAACCCTAACTAGCAAAACCTGAAGCTAGGGTTAGGGTTTTATTCCCATACAATGTAGACAGTTTTTGATGGCATGGCTGTGTTTTAGGGCTGAAAGGATACTTGGGAATTTAGTTCTTTCAATGTTTTCTAAACATTTTTTTCTGACCTATATGGCTGTATACAGTGCTTTGCCCCACAAAGGAATGCTGTCTGAATTGCCCGACAAGCAACAGTTCGAAAGAACCTGATTTAACTTTCAAACTCTTGCCATGGGCTTTACAAACACAGGCAGATTAACAAATAAAGCCAAACTGCATTAGTTCTTTTGCACTTTTAGGCGATTTAAGCCTTAACGTACATTCATTTAGCACCCCATTCAACTCAAACTTTCCAATGAAAGAATACCTTTCAAAAATGAATTAGACCATTCCTGACACACTCTTTTGGTTTTGGCAGTGCTGTATTGTCTTTTCAGACTGATATCTTGATTCAGAGAAGCCAATCTTCCAGTCAAATGAGTGGAATATTGAGAAAAGTGTCTTTGAGAAATATGTGAACCGTAACCCTAACTAGCAAAACCTGAAGCTAGGGTTAGGGTTTTATTCCCATACAATGTAGACAGTTTTTGATGGCATGGCTGTGTTTTAGGGCTGAAAGGATACTTGGGAATATAGTTTTTTCAGTTTTTTCTAAACATTTTTTTCTGACCTATATGGCTGTATACAGTGCTTTGCCCCACAAAGGAATGCTGTCTGAATTGCCCGACAAGCAACAGTTCGAAAGAGCCTGATTTAACTTTCAAACTCTTGCCATGGGCTTTGCAATCACAGGCAGATTAACAAATAAAGCCAAACAGCATTAGTTCTTTTGCACTTTTAGGCGATTTAAGCCTTAACGTACATTCATTTAGCACCCCATTCAACTCAAACTTTCCAATGAAAGAATACCTTTCAAAAATGAATTTGACCATTCCTGACACACTCTTTTGGTTTTGGCAGTGCTGTATTGTCTTTTCAGACTGATATCTTGATTCAGAGAAGCCAATCTTCCAGTCAAATGAGTGGAATATTGAGAAAAGTGTCTTTGAGAAATATGTGAACCGTAACCCTAACTAGCAAAACCCGAAGCT
Source organism: Atractosteus spatula (assembly GCF_055471065.1). Classification (NCBI taxonomy): domain Eukaryota; kingdom Metazoa; phylum Chordata; class Actinopteri; order Semionotiformes; family Lepisosteidae; genus Atractosteus; species Atractosteus spatula. Next base: position 30,646,267 of record NC_142708.1, on the reverse strand, counting down.
AGGGTTAGGGTTTTATTCCCATACAATGTAGACAGTTTTTGATGGCATGGCTGTGTTTTAGGAATGAAAGGATACTTGGGAATTTAGTTCTTTCAATGTTTTCTAAACATTTTTTTCTAACCTATATGGCTGTATACAGTGCTTTGCCCCACAAAGGAATGCTATCTGAATTGCCCGACAAGCAACAGTTCGAAAGAACCTGATTTAACTTTCAAACTCTTGCCATGGGCTTTATAATCACAGGCAGATTAACAAATAAAGCCAAACTGCATTAGTTCTTTTGCACTTTTAGGCGATTTAAGCCTTAACGTACATTCATTTAGCAACCCATTCAAATCAAACTTTCCAATGAAAGAATACCTTTCAAAAATTAATTTGACCATTCCTGACACACTCTTTTGGTTTTGGCACTGTTGTATTGTCTTTTCAGACTGATATCTTGATTCAGAGAAGCAAATCTTCCAGTCAAATGAGTGGAATATTGAGAAAAAATTGATTTTGAGAAATATGTGAACCGTAACCCTAACTAGCAAAACCCGAAGCTAGGGTTAGGGTTTTATTCCCATACAATGTAGACAGTTTTTGATGGCATGGCTGTGTTTTAGGGCTGAAAGGATACTTGGGAATATAGTTCTTTCAATGTTTTCTAAACATTTTTTTCTGACCTATATGGCTGTATACAGTGCTTTGCCCCACAAAGGAATGCTGTCTGAATTGCCCGGCAAGCAACAGTTCGAAAGAACCTGATTTAACTTTCAAACTCTTGCCATTGGCTTTATAATCACAGGCAGATTAACAAATAAAGCCAAACTGCATTAGTTCTTTTGCACTTTTAGGCGATTTAAGCCTTCACGTACATTCATTTAGCACCCCATTCAACTCAAACTTTCCAATGAAAGAATACCTTTCAAAAATGAATTTGACCATTCCTGACACACTCTTTTGGTTTTGGCAGTGTTGTATTGTCTTTTCAGACTGATATCTTGATTCAGAGAAGCAAATCTTCCAGTCAAATGAGTGGAATATTGAGAAAATTGACTTTGAGAAATATGTGAACCGTAACCCTAACTAGCAAAACCCGAAGCTAGGGTTAGGGTTTTATTCCCATACAATTTAGACAGTTATTGATGGCATTGCTGTGTTTTAGGGCTGAAAGGATACTTGGGAATATAGTTCTTTCAATGTTTTCTAAACATTTTTTTCTGACCTATATGGCTGTATACAGTGCTTTGCCCCACAAAGGAATGCTGTCTGAATTGCCCGACAAGCAACAGTTCGAAAGAACCTGATTTGACTTTCAAACTCTTGCCATGGGCTTTACAATCACAGGCAGATTAACAAATAAAGCCAAACTGCATTAGTTCTTTTGCACTTTTAGGCGATTTAAGCCTTCACGTACATTCATTTAGCACCCCATTCAACTCAAACTTTCCAATGAAAGAATACCTTTCAAAAATGAATTTGACCATTCCTGACACACTCTTTTGCTTTTGGCACTGTTGTATTGTCTTTTCAGACTGATATCTTGATTCAGAGAAGCAAATCTTCCAGTCAAATGAGTGGAATATTGAGAAAATTGACTTCTAGAAATATGTGAACCGTAACCCTAACTAGCAAAACCCGAAGCTAGGGTTAGGGTTTTATTCCCATTCAATGTAGACAGTTTTTGATGGCATGGCTGTGTTTTAGGGCTGAAAGGATACTTGGGAATATAGTTCTTTCAATGTTTTCTAAACATTTTTTTCTGACCTATATGGCTGTATACAGTGCTTTGCCCCACAAAGGAATGCTGTCTGAATTGCCCGACAAGCAACAGTTCGAAAGAACCTGATTTGACTTTCAAACTCTTGCCATGGGCTTTACAATCACAGGCAGATTAACAAATAAAGCCAAACTGCATTAGTTCTTTTGCACTTTTAGGCGATTTAAGCCTTCACGTACATTCATTTAGCACCCCATTCAACTCAAACTTTCCAATGAAAGAATACCTTTCAAAAATTAATTGGACCATTCCTGACACACTCTTTTGGTTTTGGCAGTGTTGTATTGTCTTTTCAGACTGATATCTTGATTCAGAGAAGCAAATCTTCCAGTCAAATGAGTGGAATATTGAGAAAATTGACTTCTAGAAATATGTGAACCGTAACCCTAACTAGCAAAACCCGAAGCTAGGGTTAGGGTTTTATTCCCATTCAATGTAGACAGTTTTTGATGGCATGGCTGTGTTTTAGGAATGAAAGGATACTTGGGAATTTAGTTCTTTCAATGTTTTCTAAACATTTTTTTCTGACCTATATGGCTGTATACAGTGCTTTGCCCCACAAAGGAACGCTGTCTGAATTGCCCGACAAGCAACAGTTCGAAAGAACCTGATTTAACTTTCAAACTCTTGCCATGGGCTTTACAAACACAGGCAGATTAAGAAATAAAGCCAAACAGCATTAGTTCTTTTGCACTTTTAGGCGATTTAAGCCTTAACGTACATTCATTTAGCACCCCATTCAACTCAAACTTTCCAATGAAAGAATACCTTTCAAAAATTAATTTGACCATTCCTGACACACTCTTTTGGTTTTGGCACTGTTGTATTGTCTTTTCAGACTGATATCTTGATTCAGAGAAGCAAATCTTCCAGTCAAATGAGTGGAATATTGAGAAAAAATTGATTTTGAGAAATATGTGAACCGTAACCCTAACTAGCAAAACCCGAAGCTAGGGTTAGGGTTTTATTCCCATACAATGTAGACAGTTTTTGATGGCATGGCTGTGTTTTAGGGCTGAAAGGATACTTGGGAATATAGTTCTTTCAATGTTTTCTAAACATTTTTTTCTGACCTATATGGCTGTATACAGTGCTTTGCCCCACAAAGGAATGCTGTCTGAATTGCCCGACAAGCAACAGTTCGAAAGAACCTGATTTAACTTTCAAACTCTTGCCATGGGCTTTATAATCACAGGCAGATTAACAAATAAAGCCAAACTGCATTAGTTCTTTTGCACTTTTAGGCGATTTAAGCCTTCACGTACATTCATTTAGCACCCCATTCAACTCAAACTTTCCAATGAAAGAATACCTTTCAAAAATGAATTTGACCATTCCTGACACACTCTTTTGGTTTTGGCAGTGTTGTATTGTCTTTTCAGACTGATATCTTGATTCAGAGCAGCAAATCTTCCAGTCAAATGAGTGGAATATTGAGAAAATTGACTTTGAGAAATATGTGAACCGTAACCCTAACTAGCAAAACCCGAAGCTAGGGTTAGGGTTTTATTCCCATACAATTTAGACAGTTATTGATGGCATTGCTGTGTTTTAGGGCTGAAAGGATACTTGGGAATATAGTTCTTTCAAAGTTTTCTAAACATTTTTTTCTGACCTATATGGCTGTATACAGTGCTTTGCCCCACAAAGGAATGCTGTCTGAATTGCCCGACAAGCAACAGTTCGAAAGAACCTGATTTAAATTTCAAACTCTTGCCATGGGCTTTATAATCACAGGCAGATTAACAAATAAAGCCAAACTGCATTAGTTCTTTTGCACTTTTAGGCGATTTAAGCCTTAACGTACATTCATTTAGCACCCCATTCAACTCAAACTTTCCAATGAAAGAATACCTTTCAAAAATGAATTTGACCATTCCTGACACACTCTTTTGGTTTTGGCAGTGCTGTATTGTCTTTTCAGACTGATATCTTGATTCAGAGAAGCCAATCTTCCAGTCAAATGAGTGGAATATTGAGAAAAGTGTCTTTGAGAAATATGTGAACCGTAACCCTAACTAGCAAAACCTGAAGCTAGGGTTAGGGTTTTATTCCCATACAATGTAGACAGTTTTTGATGGCATGGCTGTGTTTTAGGGCTGAAAGGATACTTGGGAATATAGTTCTTTCAATGTTTTCTAAACATTTTTTTCTGACCTATATGGCTGTATACAGTGCTTTGCCCCACAAAGGAATGCTGTCTGAATTGCCCGACAAGCAACAGTTCGAAAGAACCTGATTTGACTTTCAAACTCTTGCCATGGGCTTTACAATCACAGGCAGATTAACAAATAAAGCCAAACTGCATTAGTTCTTTTGCACTTTTAGGCGATTTAAGCCTTCACGTATATTCATTTAGCACCCCATTCAACTCAAACTTTCCAATGAAAGAATACCTTTCAAAAATGAATTTGACCATTCCTGACACACTCTTTTGGTTTTGGCACTGTTGTATTGTCTTTTCAGACTGATATCTTGATTCAGAGAAGCAAATCTTCCAGTCAAATGAGTGGAATATTGAGAAAATTGACTTCTAGAAATATGTGAACCGTAACCCTAACTAGCAAAACCCGAAGCTAGGGTTAGGGTTTTATTCCCATACAATGTAGACAGTTTTTGATGGCATGGCTGTGTTTTAGGGCTGAAAGGATACTTGGGAATATAGTTCTTTCAATGTTTTCTAAACATTTTTTTCTGACCTATATGGCTGTATACAGTGCTTTGCCCCACAAAGGAATGCTGTCTGAATTGCCCGACAAGCAACAGTTCGAAAGAACCTGATTTAACTTTCAAACTCTTGACATGGGCTTTGCAATCACAGGCAGATTAACAAATAAAGCCAAACAGCATTAGTTCTTTTGCACTTTTAGGCGATTTAAGCCTTAACGTACATTCATTTAGCACCCCATTCAACCTAAACTTTCTAATGAAAGAATACCTTTCAAAAATGAATTTGACCATTCCTGACACACTCTTTTGGTTTTGGCAGTGCTGTATTGTCTTTTCAGACTGATATCTTGATTCAGAGAAGCCAATCTTCCAGTCAAATGAGTGGAATATTGAGAAAAGTGTCTTTGAGAAATATGTGAACCGTAACCCTAACTAGCAAAACCCGAAGCTAGGGTTAGAGTTTTATTCCCATACAATGTAGACAGTTTTTGATGGCATGGCTGTGTTTTAGGGCTGAAAGGATACTTGGGAATATAGTTCTTTCAATGTTTTCTAAACATTTTTTTCTGACCTATATGGCTGTATACAGTGCTTTGCCCCACAAAGGAATGCTGTCTGAATTGCCCGACAAGCAACAGTTCGAAAGAACCTGATTTGACTTTCAAACTCTTGCCATGGGCTTTACAATCACAGGCAGATTAACAAATAAAGCCAAACTGCATTAGTTCTTTTGCACTTTTAGGCGATTTAAGCCTTCACGTACATTCATTTAGCACCCCATTCAACTCAAACTTTCCAATGAAAGAATACCTTTCAAAAATGAATTTGACCATTCCTGACACACTCTTTTGGTTTTGGCAGTGTTGTATTGTCTTTTCAGACTGATATCTTGATTCAGAGAAGCAAATCTTCCAGTCAAATGAGTGGAATATTGAGAAAATTGACTTCTAGAAATATGTGAACCGTAACCCTAACTAGCAAAACCCGAAGCTAGGGTTAGGGTTTTATTCCCATACAATGTAGACAGTTTTTGATGGCATGGCTGTGTTTTAGGGCTGAAAGGATACTTGGGAATTTAGTTCTTTCAATGTTTTCTAAACATTTTTTTCTGACCTATATGGCTGTATACAGTGCTTTGCCCCACAAAGGAATGCTGTCTGAATTGCCCGACAAGCAACAGTTCGAAAGAACCTGATTTAACTTTCAAACTCTTGCCATGGGCTTTATAATCACAGGCAGATTAACAAATAAAGCCAAACTGCATTAGTTCTTTTGCACTTTTAGGCGATTTAAGCCTTAACGTACATTCATTTAGCACCCCATTCAACTCAAACTTTCCAATGAAAGAATACCTTTCAAAAATTAATTTGACCATTCTTGACACACTCTTTTGGTTTTGGCACTGTTGTATTGTCTTTTCAGACTGATATCTTGATTCAGAGAAGCAAATCTTCCAGTCAAATGAGTGGAATATTGAGAAAATTGACTTCAGAAATATGTGAACCGTAACACTAACTAGCAAAACCTGAAGCTAGGGTTAGGGTTTTATTCCCATACAATGTAGACAGTTTTTGATGGCATGGCTGTGTTTTAGGGCTGAAAGGATACTTGGGAATATAGTTTTTTCAGTGTTTTCTAAACATTTTTTTCTGACCTATATGGCTGTATACAGTGCTTTGCCCCACAAAGGAACGCTGTCTGAATTGCCCGACAAGCAACAGTTCGAAAGAACCTGATTTAACTTTCAAACTCTTGCCATGGGCTTTACAAACACAGGCAGATTAACAAATAAAGCCAAACTGCATTAGTTCTTTTGCACTTTTAGGCGATTTAAGCCTTAACGTACATTCATTTAGCACCCCATTCAACTCAAACTTTCCAATGAAAGAATACCTTTCAAAAATGAATTAGACCATTCCTGACACACTCTTTTGGTTTTGGCAGTGCTGTATTGTCTTTTCAGACTGATATCTTGATTCAGAGAAGCCAATCTTCCTGTCAAATGAGTGGAATATTGAGAAAAGTGTCTTTGAGAAATATGTGAACCGTAACCCTAACTAGCAAAACCTGAAGCTAGGGTTAGGGTTTTATTCCCATACAATGTAGACAGTTTTTGATGGCATGGCTGTGTTTTAGGGCTGAAAGGATACTTGGGAATATAGTTTTTTCAGTTTTTTCTAAACATTTTTTTCTGACCTATATGGCTGTATACAGTGCTTTGCCCCACAAAGGAATGCTGTCTGAATTGCCCGACAAGCAACAGTTCGAAAGAGCCTGATTTAACTTTCAAACTCTTGCCATGGGCTTTGCAATCACAGGCAGATTAACAAATAAAGCCAAACAGCATTAGTTCTTTTGCACTTTTAGGCGATTTAAGCCTTAACGTACATTCATTTAGCACCCCATTCAACTCAAACTTTCCAATGAAAGAATACCTTTCAAAAATGAATTTGACCATTCCTGACACACTCTTTTGGTTTTGGCAGTGCTGTATTGTCTTTTCAGACTGATATCTTGATTCAGAGAAGCCAATCTTCCAGTCAAATGAGTGGAATATTGAGAAAAGTGTCTTTGAGAAATATGTGAACCGTAACCCTAACTAGCAAAACCCGAAGCTAGGGTTAGGGTTTTATTCCCATACAATGTAGACAGTTTTTGATGGCATGGCTGTGTTTTAGGAATGAAAGGATACTTGGGAATTTAGTTCTTTCAATGTTTTCTAAACATTTTTTTCTAACCTATATGGCTGTATACAGTGCTTTGCCCCACAAAGGAATGCTATCTGAATTGCCCGACAAGCAACAGTTCGAAAGAACCTGATTTAACTTTCAAACTCTTGCCATTGGCTTTATAATCACAGGCAGATTAACAAATAAAGCCAAACTGCATTAGTTCTTTTGCACTTTTAGGCGATTTAAGCCTTCACGTACATTCATTTAGCACCCCATTCAACTCAAACTTTCCAATGAAAGAATACCTTTCAAAAATGAATTTGACCATTCCTGACACACTCTTTTGGTTTTGGCAGTGTTGTATTGTCTTTTCAGACTGATATCTTGATTCAGAGAAGCAAATCTTCCAGTCAAATGAGTGGAATATTGAGAAAATTGACTTCTAGAAATATGTGAACCGTAACCCTAACTAGCAAAACCCGAAGCTAGGGTTAGGGTTTTATTCCCATTCAATGTAGACAGTTTTTGATGGCATGGCTGTGTTTTAGGAATGAAAGGATACTTGGGAATTTAGTTCTTTCAATGTTTTCTAAACATTTTTTTCTGACCTATATGGCTGTATACAGTGCTTTGCCCCACAAAGGAACGCTGTCTGAATTGCCCGACAAGCAACAGTTCGAAAGAACCTGATTTAACTTTCAAACTCTTGCCATGGGCTTTACAAACACAGGCAGATTAAGAAATAAAGCCAAACAGCATTAGTTCTTTTGCACTTTTAGGCGATTTAAGCCTTAACGTACATTCATTTAGCACCCCATTCAACTCAAACTTTCCAATGAAAGAATACCTTTCAAAAATTAATTTGACCATTCCTGACACACTCTTTTGGTTTTGGCACTGTTGTATTGTCTTTTCAGACTGATATCTTGATTCAGAGAAGCAAATCTTCCAGTCAAATGAGTGGAATATTGAGAAAAAATTGATTTTGAGAAATATGTGAACCGTAACCCTAACTAGCAAAACCCGAAGCTAGGGTTAGGGTTTTATTCCCATACAATGTAGACAGTTTTTGATGGCATGGCTGTGTTTTAGGGCTGAAAGGATACTTGGGAATATAGTTCTTTCAATGTTTTCTAAACATTTTTTTCTGACCTATATGGCTGTATACAGTGCTTTGCCCCACAAAGGAATGCTGTCTGAATTGCCCGACAAGCAACAGTTCGAAAGAACCTGATTTAACTTTCAAACTCTTGCCATGGGCTTTATAATCACAGGCAGATTAACAAATAAAGCCAAACTGCATTAGTTCTTTTGCACTTTTAGGCGATTTAAGCCTTCACGTACATTCATTTAGCACCCCATTCAACTCAAACTTTCCAATGAAAGAATACCTTTCAAAAATGAATTTGACCATTCCTGACACACTCTTTTGGTTTTGGCAGTGTTGTATTGTCTTTTCAGACTGATATCTTGATTCAGAGAAGCAAATCTTCCAGTCAAATGAGTGGAATATTGAGAAAATTGACTTTGAGAAATATGTGAACCGTAACCCTAACTAGCAAAACCCGAAGCTAGGGTTAGGGTTTTATTCCCATACAATTTAGACAGTTATTGATGGCATTGCTGTGTTTTAGGGCTGAAAGGATACTTGGGAATATAGTTCTTTCAAAGTTTTCTAAACATTTTTTTCTGACCTATATGGCTGTATACAGTGCTTTGCCCCACAAAGGAATGCTGTCTGAATTGCCCGACAAGCAACAGTTCGAAAGAACCTGATTTAACTTTCAAACTCTTGCCATGGGCTTTATAATCACAGGCAGATTAACAAATAAAGCCAAACTGCATTAGTTCTTTTGCACTTTTAGGCGATTTAAGCCTTAACGTACATTCATTTAGCACCCCATTCAACTCAAACTTTCCAATGAAAGAATACCTTTCAAAAATGAATTTGACCATTCCTGACACACTCTTTTGGTTTTGGCAGTGCTGTATTGTCTTTTCAGACTGATATCTTGATTCAGAGAAGCCAATCTTCCAGTCAAATGAGTGGAATATTGAGAAAAGTGTCTTTGAGAAATATTTGAACCGTAACCCTAACTAGCAAAACCTGAAGCTAGGGTTAGGGTTTTATTCCCATACAATGTAGACAGTTTTTGATGGCATGGCTGTGTTTTAGGGCTGAAAGGATACTTGGGAATATAGTTCTTTCAATGTTTTCTAAACATTTTTTTCTGACCTATATGGCTGTATACAGTGCTTTGCCCCACAAAGGAATGCTGTCTGAATTGCCCGACAAGCAACAGTTCGAAAGAACCTGATTTGACTTTCAAACTCTTGCCATGGGCTTTACAATCACAGGCAGATTAACAAATAAAGCCAAACTGCATTAGTTCTTTTGCACTTTTAGGCGATTTAAGCCTTCACGTACATTCATTTAGCACCCCATTCAACTCAAACTTTCCAATGAAAGAATACCTTTCAAAAATGAATTTGACCATTCCTGACACACTCTTTTGGTTTTGGCACTGTTGTATTGTCTTTTCAGACTGATATCTTGATTCAGAGAAGCAAATCTTCCAGTCAAATGAGTGGAATATTGAGAAAATTGACTTCTAGAAATATGTGAACCGTAACCCTAACTAGCAAAACCCGAAGCTAGGGTTAGGGTTTTATTCCCATACAATGTAGACAGTTTTTGATGGCATGGCTGTGTTTTAGGGCTGAAAGGATACTTGGGAATATAGTTCTTTCAATGTTTTCTAAACATTTTTTTCTGACCTATATGGCTGTATACAGTGCTTTGCCCCACAAAGGAATGCTGTCTGAATTGCCCGACAAGCAACAGTTCGAAAGAACCTGATTTAACTTTCAAACTCTTGACATGGGCTTTGCAATCACAGGCAGATTAACAAATAAAGCCAAACAGCATTAGTTCTTTTGCACTTTTAGGCGATTTAAGCCTTAACGTACATTCATTTAGCACCCCATTCAACCTAAACTTTCTAATGAAAGAATACCTTTCAAAAATGAATTTGACCATTCCTGACACACTCTTTTGGTTTTGGCAGTGCTGTATTGTCTTTTCAGACTGATATCTTGATTCAGAGAAGCCAATCTTCCAGTCAAATGAGTGGAATATTGAGAAAAGTGTCTTTGAGAAATATGTGAACCGTAACCCTAACTAGCAAAACCCGAAGCTAGGGTTAGGGTTTTATTCCCATACAATGTAGACAGTTTTTGATGGCATGGCTGTGTTTTAGGGCTGAAAGGATACTTGGGAATTTAGTTCTTTCAATGTTTTCTAAACATTTTTTTCTGACCTATATGGCTGTATACAGTGCTTTGCCCCACAAAGGAATGCTGTCTGAATTGCCCGACAAGCAACAGTTCGAAAGAACCTGATTTAACTTTCAAACTCTTGCCATGGGCTTTATAATCACAGGCAGATTAACAAATAAAGCCAAACTGCATTAGTTCTTTTGCACTTTTAGGCGATTTAAGCCTTAACGTACATTCATTTAGCACCCCATTCAACTCAAACTTTCCAATGAAAGAATACCTTTCAAAAATTAATTTGACCATTCTTGACACACTCTTTTGGTTTTGGCACTGTTGTATTGTCTTTTCAGACTGATATCTTGATTCAGAGAAGCAAATCTTCCAGTCAAATGAGTGGAATATTGAGAAAATTGACTTCAGAAATATGTGAACCGTAACACTAACTAGCAAAACCTGAAGCTAGGGTTAGGGTTTTATTCCCATACAATGTAGACAGTTTTTGATGGCATGGCTGTGTTTTAGGGCTGAAAGGATACTTGGGAATATAGTTTTTTCAGTGTTTTCTAAACATTTTTTTCTGACCTATATGGCTGTATACAGTGCTTTGCCCCACAAAGGAATGCTGTCTGAATTGCCCGACAAGCAACAGTTCGAAAGAACCTCAATTGACTTTCAAACTCTTGCCATGGGCTTTATAATCACAGGCAGATTAACAAATAAAGCCAAACTGCATTAGTTCTTTTGCACTTTTAGGCGATTTAAGCCTTCACGTACATTCATTTAGCACCCCATTCAACTCAAACTTTCCAATGAAAGAATACCTTTCAAAAATGAATTTGACCATTCCTGACACACTCTTTTGGTTTTGGCAGTGTTGTATTGTCTTTTCAGACTGATATCTTGATTCAGAGAAGCAAATCTTCCAGTCAAATGAGTGGAATATTGAGAAAATTGACTTCTAGAAATATGTGAACCGTAACCCTAACTAGCAAAACCTGAAGCTAGGGTTAGGGTTTTATTCCCATTCAATGTAGACAGTTTTTGATGGCATGGCTGTGTTTTAGGAATGAAAGGATACTTGGGAATTTAGTTCTTTCAATGTTTTCTAAACATTTTTTTCTGACCTATATGGCTGTATACAGTGCTTTGCCCCACAAAGGAATGCTGTCTGAATTGCCCGACAAGCAACAGTTCAAAAGAACCTGATTTAACTTTCAAACTCTTGCCATGGGCTTTACAAACACAGGCAGATTAACAAATAAAGCCAAACAGCATTAGTTCTTTTGCACTTTTAGGCGATTTAAGCCTTAACGTACTTTCATTTAGCACCCCATTCAACTCAAACTTTCCAATGAAAGAATACCTTTCAAAAATTAATTTGACCATTCCTGACACACTCTTTTGGTTTTGGCACTGTTGTATTGTCTTTTCAGACTGATATCTTGATTCAGAGAAGCAAATCTTCCAGTCAAATGAGTGGAATATTGAGAAAAAAATGATTTTGAGAAATATGTGAACTGTAACCCTAACTAGCAAAACCCGAAGCTAGGGTTAGGGTTTTATTCCCATACAATGTAGACAGTTTTTGATGGCATGGCTGTGTTTTAGGGCTGAAAGGATACTTGGGAATATAGTTCTTTCAAAGTTTTCTAAACATTTTTTTCTGACCTATATGGCTGTATACAGTGCTTTGCCCCACAAAGGAATGCTGTCTGAATTGCCCGACAAGCAACAGTTCGAAAGAACCTGATTTAACTTTCAAACTCTTGCCATGGGCTTTATAATCACAGGCAGATTAACAAATAAAGCCAAACTGCATTAGTTCTTTTGCACTTTTAGGCGATTTAAGCCTTAACGTACATTCATTTAGCACCCCATTCAACTCAAACTTTCCAATGAAAGAATACCTTTCAAAAATGAATTTGACCATTCCTGACACACTCTTTTGGTTTTGGCAGTGCTGTATTGTCTTTTCAGACTGATATCTTGATTCAGAGAAGCCAATCTTCCAGTCAAATGAGTGGAATATTGAGAAAAGTGTCTTTGAGAAATATGTGAACCGTAACCCTAACTAGCAAAACCTGAAGCTAGGGTTAGGGTTTTATTCCCATACAATGTAGACAGTTTTTGATGGCATGGCTGTGTTTTAGGGCTGAAAGGATACTTGGGAATATAGTTCTTTCAATGTTTTCTAAACATTTTTTTCTGACCTATATGGCTGTATACAGTGCTTTGCCCCACAAAGGAATGCTGTCTGAATTGCCCGACAAGCAACAGTTCGAAAGAACCTGATTTGACTTTCAAACTCTTGCCATGGGCTTTACAATCACAGGCAGATTAACAAATAAAGCCAAACTGCATTAGTTCTTTTGCACTTTTAGGCGATTTAAGCCTTCACGTACATTCATTTAGCACCCCATTCAACTCAAACTTTCCAATGAAAGAATACCTTTCAAAAATGAATTTGACCATTCCTGACACACTCTTTTGGTTTTGGCACTGTTGTATTGTCTTTTCAGACTGATATCTTGATTCAGAGAAGCAAATCTTCCAGTCAAATGAGTGGAATATTGAGAAAATTGACTTCTAGAAATATGTGAACCGTAACCCTAACTAGCAAAACCCGAAGCTAGGGTTAGGGTTTTATTCCCATACAATGTAGACAGTTTTTGATGGCATGGCTGTGTTTTAGGGCTGAAAGGATACTTGGGAATATAGTTCTTTCAATGTTTTCTAAACATTTTTTTCTGACCTATATGGCTGTATACAGTGCTTTGCCCCACAAAGGAATGCTGTCTGAATTGCCCGACAAGCAACAGTTCGAAAGAACCTGATTTAACTTTCAAACTCTTGCCATGGGCTTTGCAATCACAGGCAGATTAACAAATAAAGCCAAACAGCATTAGTTCTTTTGCACTTTTAGGCGATTTAAGCCTTAACGTACATTCATTTAGCACCCCATTCAACCTAAACTTTCCAATGAAAGAATACCTTTCAAAAATGAATTTGACCATTCCTGACACACTCTTTTGGTTTTGGCAGTGCTGTATTGTCTTTTCAGACTGATATCTTGATTCAGAGAAGCCAATCTTCCAGTCAAATGAGTGGAATATTGAGAAAAGTGTCTTTGAGAAATATGTGAACCGTAACCCTAACTAGCAAAACCCGAAGCTAGGGTTAGAGTTTTATTCCCATACAATGTAGACAGTTTTTGATGGCATGGCTGTGTTTTAGGGCTGAAAGGATACTTGGGAATATAGTTCTTTCAATGTTTTCTAAACATTTTTTTCTGACCTATATGGCTGTATACAGTGCTTTGCCCCACAAAGGAATGCTGTCTGAATTGCCCGACAAGCAACAGTTCGAAAGAACCTGATTTGACTTTCAAACTCTTGCCATGGGCTTTACAATCACAGGCAGATTAACAAATAAAGCCAAACTGCATTAGTTCTTTTGCACTTTTAGGCGATTTAAGCCTTCACGTACATTCATTTAGCACCCCATTCAACTCAAACTTTCCAATGAAAGAATACCTTTCAAAAATGAATTTGACCATTCCTGACACACTCTTTTGGTTTTGGCAGTGTTGTATTGTCTTTTCAGACTGATATCTTGATTCAGAGAAGCAAATCTTCCAGTCAAATGAGTGGAATATTGAGAAAATTGACTTCTAGAAATATGTGAACCGTAACCCTAACTAGCAAAACCCGAAGCTAGGGTTAGGGTTTTATTCCCATACAATGTAGACAGTTTTTGATGGCATGGCTGTGTTTTAGGGCTGAAAGGATACTTGGGAATTTAGTTCTTTCAATGTTTTCTAAACATTTTTTTCTGACCTATATGGCTGTATACAGTGCTTTGCCCCACAAAGGAATGCTGTCTGAATTGCCCGACAAGCAACAGTTCGAAAGAACCTGATTTAACTTTCAAACTCTTGCCACGGGCTTTATAATCACAGGCAGATTAACAAATAAAGCCAAACTGCATTAGTTCTTTTGCACTTTTAGGCGATTTAAGCCTTAACGTACATTCATTTAGCACCCCATTCAACTCAAACTTTCCAATGAAAGAATACCTTTCAAAAATTAATTTGACCATTCTTGACACACTCTTTTGGTTTTGGCACTGTTGTATTGTCTTTTCAGACTGATATCTTGATTCAGAGAAGCAAATCTTCCAGTCAAATGAGTGGAATATTGAGAAAATTGACTTCAGAAATATGTGAACCGTAACACTAACTAGCAAAACCTGAAGCTAGGGTTAGGGTTTTATTCCCATACAATGTAGACAGTTTTTGATGGCATGGCTGTGTTTTAGGGCTGAAAGGATACTTGGGAATATAGTTTTTTCAGTGTTTTCTAAACATTTTTTTCTGACCTATATGGCTGTATACAGTGCTTTGCCCCACAAAGGAACGCTGTCTGAATTGCCCGACAAGCAACAGTTCGAAAGAACCTGATTTAACTTTCAAACTCTTGCCATGGGCTTTACAAACACAGGCAGATTAACAAATAAAGCCAAACTGCATTAGTTCTTTTGCACTTTTAGGCGATTTAAGCCTTCACGTACATTCATTTAGCACCCCATTCAACTCAAACTTTCCAATGAAAGAATACCTTTCAAAAATGAATTAGACCATTCCTGACACACTCTTTTGGTTTTGGCAGTGCTGTATTGTCTTTTCAGACTGATATCTTGATTCAGAGAAGCCAATCTTCCAGTCAAATGAGTGGAATATTGAGAAAAGTGTCTTTGAGAAATATGTGAACCGTAACCCTAACTAGCAAAACCTGAAGCTAGGGTTAGGGTTTTATTCCCATACAATGTAGACAGTTTTTGATGGCATGGCTGTGTTTTAGGGCTGAAAGGATACTTGGGAATATAGTTTTTTCAGTGTTTTCTAAACATTTTTTTCTGACCTATATGGCTGTATACAGTGCTTTGCCCCACAAAGGAATGCTGTCTGAATTGCCCGACAAGCAACAGTTCGAAAGAACCTCAATTGACTTTCAAACTCTTGCCATGGGCTTTATAATCACAGGCAGATTAACAAATAAAGCCAAACTGCATTAGTTCTTTTGCACTTTTAGGCGATTTAAGCCTTCACGTACATTCATTTAGCACCCCATTCAACTCAAACTTTCCAATGAAAGAATACCTTTCAAAAATGAATTTGACCATTCCTGACACACTCTTTTGGTTTTGGCAGTGTTGTATTGTCTTTTCAGACTGATATCTTGATTCAGAGAAGCAAATCTTCCAGTCAAATGAGTGGAATATTGAGAAAATTGACTTCTAGAAATATGTGAACCGTAACCCTAACTAGCAAAACCCGAAGCTAGGGTTAGGGTTTTATTCCCATTCAATGTAGACAGTTTTTGATGGCATGGCTGTGTTTTAGGAATGAAAGGATACTTGGGAATTTAGTTCTTTCAATGTTTTCTAAACATTTTTTTCTGACCTATATGGCTGTATACAGTGCTTTGCCCCACAAAGGAATGCTGTCTGAATTGCCCGACAAGCAACAGTTCGAAAGAACCTGATTTAACTTTCAAACTCTTGCCATGGGCTTTACAAACACAGGCAGATTAACAAATAAAGCCAAACAGCATTAGTTCTTTTGCACTTTTAGGCGATTTAAGCCTTAACGTACATTCATTTAGCACCCCATTCAACTCAAACTTTCCAATGAAAGAATACCTTTCAAAAATGAATTTGACCATTCCTGACACACTCTTTTGGTTTTGGCAGTGCTGTATTGTCTTTTCAGACTGATATCTTGATTCAGAGAAGCCAAACTTCCAGTCAAATGAGTGGAATATTGAGAAAAGTGTCTTTGAGAAATATGTGAACCGTAACCCTAACTAGCAAAACCCGAAGCTAGGGTTAGGGTTTTATTCCCATACAATGTAGACAGTTTTTGATGGCATGGCTGTGTTTTAGGGTTGAAAGGATACTTGGGAATATAGTTCTTTCAATGTTTTCTTAACATTTTTTTCTAACCTATATGGCTGTATACAGTGCTTTGCCCCACAAAGGAATGCTGTCTGAATTGCCTGACAAGCAACAGTTCGAAAGAACCTGATTTAACTTTCAAACTCTTGCCATGGGCTTTATAATCACAGGCAGATTAACAAATAAAGCCAAACTGCATTAGTTCTTTTGCACTTTTAGGCGATTTAAGCCTTAACGTACATTCATTTAGCACACCATTCAACTCAAACTTTCCAATGAAAGAATACCTTTCAAAAATGAATTTGACCATTCCTGACACACTCTTTTGGTTTTGGCAGTGCTGTATTGTCTTTTCAGACTGATATCTTGATTCAGAGAAGCCAATCTTCCAGTCAAATGAGTGGAATATTGAGAAAAGTGTCTTTGAGAAATATGTGAGCCGTAACCCTAACTAGCAAAACCTGAAGCTAGGGTTAGGGTTTTATTCCCATACAATGTAGACAGTTTTTGATGGCATGGCTGTGTTTTAGGGCTGAAAGGATACTTGGGAATATAGTTTTTTCAGTGTTTTCTAAACATTTTTTTCTGACCTATATGGCTGTATACAGTGCTTTGCCCCACAAAGGAATGGTGTCTGAATTGCCCGACAAGCAACAATTCGAAAGAACCTGATTTAACTTTCAAACTCTTGCCATGGGCTTTGCAATCACAGGCAGATTAAAAATAAAGCCAAACAGCATTAGTTCTTTTGCACTTTTAGGCGATTTAAGCCTTAACGTACATTCATTTAGCACCCCATTCAACTCAAACTTTCCAATGAAAGAATACCTTTCAAAAATTAATTTGACCATTCCTGACACACTCTTTTGGTTTTGGCACTGTTGTATTGTCTTTTCAGACTGATATCTTGATTCAGAGAAGCAAATCTTCCAGTCAAATGAGTGGAATATTGAGAAAATTGACTTCTAGAAATATGTGAAACGTAACCCTAACCAGCAAAACCCGAAGCTAGGGTTAGGGTTTTATTCCCATACAATGTAGACAGTTTTTGATGGCATGGCTGTGTTTTAGGGCTGAAAGGATACTTGGGAATATAGTTCTTTCAATGTTTTCTAAACATTTTTTTCTGACCTATATGGCTGTATACAGTGCTTTGCCCCACAAAGGAATGCTGTCTGAATTGCCCGACAAGCAACAGTTCGAAAGAACCTGATTTAACTTTCAAACTCTTGCCATGGTCTTTATAATCACAGGCAGATTAACAAATAAAGCCAAACTGCATTAGTTCTTTTGCACTTTTAGGCGATTTAAGCCTTAACGTACATTCATTTAGCACCCCATTCAACCTAAACTTTCCAATGAAAGAATACCTTTCAAAAATGAATTTGACCATTCCTGACACACTCTTTTGGTTTTGGCAGTGTTGTATTGTCTTTTCAGACTGATATCTTGATTCAGAGAAGCAAATCTTCCAGTCAAATGAGTGGAATATTGAGAAAATTGACTTCTAGAAATATGTGAACCGTAACCCTAACTAGCAAAACCCGAAGCTAGGGTTAGGGTTTTATTCCTATGCAATGTAGACAGTTTTTGATGGCATGGCTGTGTTTTAGGGCTGAAAGGATACTTGGGAATATAGTTCTTTCAAAGTTTTGTAAACATTTTTTTCTGACCTATATGGCTGTATACAGTGCTTTGCCCCACAAAGGAATGCTGTCTGAATTGCCCGACAAGCAACAGTTCGAAAGAACCTGATTTAACTTTCAAACTCTTGCCATGGGCTTTATAATCACAGGCAGATTAACAAATAAAGCCAAACTGCATTAGTTCTTTTGCACTTTTAGGCGATTTAAGCCTTAACGTACATTCATTTAGCACCCCATTCAACCTAAACTTTCCAATGAAAGAATACCTTTAAAAAATGAATTTGACCATTCCTGACACACTCTTTTGGTTTTGGCAGTGCTGTATTGTCTTTTCAGACTGATATCTTGATTCAGAGAAGCCAATCTTCCAGTCAAATGAGTGGAATATTGAGAAAAGTGTCTTTGAGAAATATGTGAGCCGTAACCCTAACTAGCAAAACCTGAAGTTAGGGTTAGGGTTTTATTCCCATACAATGTAGACAGTTTTTGATGGCATGGCTGTGTTTTAGGGCTGAAAGGATACTTGGGAATATAGTTTTTTCAGTGTTTTCTAAACATTTTTTTCTGACCTATATGGCTGTATACAGTGCTTTGCCCCACAAAGGAATGGTGTCTGAATTGCCCGACAAGCAACAATTCGAAAGAACCTGATTTAACTTTCAAACTCTTGCCATGGGCTTTGCAATCACAGGCAGATTAAAAATAAAGCCAAACAGCATTAGTTCTTTTGCACTTTTAGGCGATTTAAGCCTTAACGTACATTCATTTAGCACCCCATTCAACTCAAACTTTCCAATGAAAGAATACCTTTCAAAAATGAATTTGACCATTCCTGACACACTCTTTTGGTTTTGGCATTGCTGTATTGTCTTTTCAGACTGATATCTTGATTCAGAGAAGCCAATCTTCCAGTCAAATGAGTGGAATATTGAGAAAAGTGTCTTTGAGAAATATGTGAACCGTAACCCTAACTAGCAAAACCCGAAGCTAGGGTTAGGGTTTTATTCCCATACAATGTAGACAGTTTTTGATGGCATGGCTGTGTTTTCGGGCTGAAAGGATACTTGGGAATATAGTTTTTTCAGTGTTTTCTAAACATTTTTTTCTGACCTATATGGCTGTATACAGTGCTTTGCCCCACAAAGGAATGCTGTCTGAATTGCCCGACAAGCAACAGTTCGAAAGAACCTCAATTGACTTTCAAACTCTTGCCATGGGCTTTATAATCACAGGCAGATTAACAAATAAAGCCAAACTGCATTAGTTCTTTTGCACTTTTAGGCGATTTAAGCCTTCACGTACATTCATTTAGCACCCCATTCAACTCAAACTTTCCAATGAAAGAATACCTTTCAAAAATGAATTTGACCATTCCTGACACACTCTTTTGGTTTTGGCAGTGTTGTATTGTCTTTTCAGACTGATATCTTGATTCAGAGAAGCAAATCTTCCAGTCAAATAACTGGAATATTGAGAAAATTGACTTCTAGAAATATGTGAACCGTAACCCTAACTAGCAAAACCCGAAGCTAGGGTTAGGGTTTTATTCCCATTCAATGTAGACAGTTTTTGATGGCATGGCTGTGTTTTAGGAATGAAAGGATACTTGGGAATTTAGTTCTTTCAATGTTTTCTAAACATTTTTTTCTGACCTATATGGCTGTATACAGTGCTTTGCCCCACAAAGGAATGCTGTCTGAATTGCCCGACAAGCAACAGTTCGAAAGAACCTGATTTAACTTTCAAACTCTTGCCATGGGCTTTACAAACACAGGCAGATTAACAAATAAAGCCAAACAGCATTAGTTCTTTTGCACTTTTAGGCGATTTAAGCCTTAACGTACATTCATTTAGCACCCCATTCAACTCAAACTTTCCAATGAAAGAATACCTTTCAAAAATTAATTTGACCATTCCTGACACACTCTTTTGGTTTTGGCACTGTTGTATTGTCTTTTCAGACTGATATCTTGATTCAGAGAAGCAAATCTTCCAGTCAAATGAGTGGAATATTGAGAAAACATTGATTTTGAGAAATATGTGAACTGTAACCCTAACTAGCAAAACCCGAAGCTAGGGTTAGGGTTTTATTCCCATACAATGTAGACAGTTTTTGATGGCATGGCTGTGTTTTAGGGCTGAAAGGATACTTGGGAATATAGTTCTTTCAATGTTTTCTAAACATTTTTTTCTGACCTATATGGCTGTATACAGTGCTTTGCCCCACAAAGGAATGCTGTCTGAATTGCCCGACAAGCAACAGTTCGAAAGAACCTGATTTAACTTTCAAACTCTTGCCATGGGCTTTATAATCACAGGCAGATTAACAAATAAAGCCAAACAGCATTAGTTCTTTTGCACTTTTAGGCGATTTAAGCCTTAACGTACATTCATTTAGCACCCCATTCAACTCAAACTTTCCAATGAAAGAATACCTTTCAAAAATGAATTTGACCATTCCTGACACACTCTTTTGGTTTTGGCAGTGCTGTATTGTCTTTTCAGACTGATATCTTGATTCAGAGAAGCCAAACTTCCAGTCAAATGAGTGGAATATTGAGAAAAGTGTCTTTGAGAAATATGTGAACCGTAACCCTAACTAGCAAAACCCGAAGCTAGGGTTAGGGTTTTATTCCCATATAATGTAGACAGTTTTTGATGGCATGGCTGTGTTTTAGGGTTGAAAGGATACTTGGGAATATAGTTCTTTCAATGTTTTCTTAACATTTTTTTCTAACCTATATGGCTGTATACAGTGCTTTGCCCCACAAAGGAATGCTGTCTGAATTGCCTGACAAGCAACAGTTCGAAAGAACCTGATTTAACTTTCAAACTCTTGCCATGGGCTTTATAATCACAGGCAGATTAACAAATAAAGCCAAACTGCATTAGTTCTTTTGCACTTTTAGGCGATTTAAGCCTTAACGTACATTCATTTAGCACACCATTCAACTCAAACTTTCCAATGAAAGAATACCTTTCAAAAATGAATTTGACCATTCCTGACACACTCTTTTGGTTTTGGCAGTGCTGTATTGTCTTTTCAGACTGATATCTTGATTCAGAGAAGCCAATCTTCCAGTCAAATGAGTGGAATATTGAGAAAAGTGTCTTTGAGAAATATGTGAGCCGTAACCCTAACTAGCAAAACCTGAAGCTAGGGTTAGGGTTTTATTCCCATACAATGTAGACAGTTTTTGATGGCATGGCTGTGTTTTAGGGCTGAAAGGATACTTGGGAATATAGTTTTTTCAGTGTTTTCTAAACATTTTTTTCTGACCTATATGGCTGTATACAGTGCTTTGCCCCACAAAGGAATGGTGTCTGAATTGCCCGACAAGCAACAATTCGAAAGAACCTGATTTAACTTTCAAACTCTTGCCATGGGCTTTGCAATCACAGGCAGATTAAAAATAAAGCCAAACAGCATTAGTTCTTTTGCACTTTTAGGCGATTTAAGCCTTAACGTACATTCATTTAGCACCCCATTCAACTCAAACTTTCCAATGAAAGAATACCTTTCAAAAATTAATTTGACCATTCCTGACACACTCTTTTGGTTTTGGCACTGTTGTATTGTCTTTTCAGACTGATATCTTGATTCAGAGAAGCAAATCTTCCAGTCAAATGAGTGGAATATTGAGAAAATTGACTTCTAGAAATATGTGAAACGTAACCCTAACCAGCAAAACCCGAAGCTAGGGTTAGGGTTTTATTCCCATATAATGTAGACAGTTTTTGATGGCATGGCTTTGTTTTAGGGCTGAAAGGATACTTGGGAATATAGTTCTTTCAATGTTTTCTAAACATTTTTTTCTGACCTATATGGCTGTATACAGTGCATTGCCCCACAAAGGAATGCTGTCTGAATTGCCCGACAAGCAACAGTTCGAAAGAACCTGATTTAACTTTCAAACTCTTGCCATGGGCTTTATAATCACAGGCAGATTAACAAATAAAGCCAAACTGCATTAGTTCTTTTGCACTTTTAGGCGATTTAAGCCTTAACGTACATTCATTTAGCACCCCATTCAACTCAAACTTTCCAATGAAAGAATACCTTTCAAAAATGAATTTGACCATTCCTGACACACTCTTTTGGTTTTGGCAGTGTTGTATTGTCTTTTCAGACTGATATCTTGATTCAGAGAAGCAAATCTTCCAGTCAAATGAGTGGAATATTGAGAAAATTGACTTCTAGAAATATGTGAACCGTAACCCTAACTAGCAAAACCCGAAGCTAGGGTTAGGGTTTTATTCCTATGCAATGTAGACAGTTTTTGATGGCATGGCTGTGTTTTAGGGCTGAAAGGATACTTGGGAATATAGTTCTTTCAATGTTTTCTAAACATTTTTTTCTGACCTATATGGCTGTATACAGTGCTTTGCCCCACAAAGGAATGCTGTCTGAATTGCCCGACAAGCAACAGTTCGAAAGAACCTGATTTAACTTTCAAACTCTTGCCATGGGCTTTATAATCACAGGCAGATTAACAAATAAAGCCAAACTGCATTAGTTCTTTTGCAATTTTAGGCGATTTAAGCCTTAACGTACATTCATTTAGCACCCCATTCAACCTAAACTTTCCAATGAAAGAATACCTTTAAAAAATGAATTTGACCATTCCTGACACACTCTTTTGGTTTTGGCAGTGCTGTATTGTCTTTTCAGACTGATATCTTGATTCAGAGAAGCCAATCTTCCAGTCAAATGAGTGGAATATTGAGAAAAGTGTCTTTGAGAAATATGTGAGCCGTAACCCTAACTAGCAAAACCTGAAGCTAGGGTTAGGGTTTTATTCCCATACAATGTAGACAGTTTTTGATGGCATGGCTGTGTTTTAGGGCTGAAAGGATACTTGGGAATATAGTTTTTTCAGTGTTTTCTTAACATTTTTTTCTGACCTATATGGCTGTATACAGTGCTTTGCCCCACAAAGGAATGCTGTCTGAATTGCCCGACAAGCAACAATTCGAAAGAACCTGATTTAACTTTCAAACTCTTGCCATGGGCTTTGCAATCACAGGCAGATTAACAAATAAAGCCAAACAGCATTAGTTCTTTTGCACTTTTAGGCGATTTAAGCCTTAACGTACATTCATTTAGCACCCCATTCAACTCAAACTTTCCAATGAAAGAATACCTTTCAAAAATGAATTTGACCATTCCTGACACACTCTTTTGGTTTTGGAAGTGCTGTATTGTCTTTTCAGACTGATATCTTGATTCAGAGAAGCCAAACTTCCAGTCAAATGAGTGGAATATTGAGAAAAGTGTCTTTGAGAAATATGTGAACCGTAACCCTAACTAGCAAAACCCGAAGCTAGGGTTAGGGTTTTATTCCCATACAATGTAGACAGTTTTTGATGGCATGGCTGTGTTTTAGGGCTGAAAGGATACTTGGGAATATAGTTCTTTCAATGTTTTCTTAACATTTTTTTCTAACCTATATGGCTGTATACAGTGCTTTGCCCCACAAAGGAATGCTGTCTGAATTGCCCGACAAGCAACAGTTTGACAGAACCTGATTTAACTTTCAAACTCTTGCCATGGGCTTTATAATCACAGGCAGATTAACAAATAAAGCCAAACTGCATTAGTTCTTTTGCACTTTTAGGCGATTTAAGCCTTAACGTACATTCATTTAGCACACCATTCAACCTAAACTTTCCAATGAAAGAATACCTTTCAAAAATGAATTTGACCATTCCTGACACACTCTTTTGGTTTTGGCAGTGTTGTATTGTCTTTTCAGACTGATATCTTGATTCAGAGAAGCAAATCTTCCAGTCAAATTAGTGGAATATTGAGAAAATTGACTTCCAGAAATATGTGAACCGTAACCCTATCTAGCAAAACCCGAAGCTAGGGTTAGGGTTTTATTCCCATACAATGTAGACAGTTTTTGATGGCATGGCTGTGTTTTAGGGCTGAAAGGATACTTGGGAATATAGTTCTTTCAATGTTTTCTAAACATTTTTTTCTGACCTATATGGCTGTATACAGTGCTTTGCCCCACAAAGGAATGCTGTCTGAATTGCCCGACAAGCAACAGTTCGAAAGAACCTGATTTAACTTTCAAACTCTTGCCATGGTCTTTATAATCACAGGCAGATTAACAAATAAAGCCAAACTGCATTAGTTCTTTTGCACTTTTAGGCGATTTAAGCCTTAACGTACATTCATTTAGCACCCCATTCAACGTAAACTTTCCAATGAAAGAATACCTTTCAAAAATGAATTTGACCATTCCTGACACACTCTTTTGGTTTTGGCAGTGTTGTATTGTCTTTTCAGACTGATATCTTGATTCAGAGAAGCAAATCTTCCAGTCAAATGAGTGGAATATTGAGAAAATTGACTTCTAGAAATATGTGAACCGTAACCCTAACTAGCAAAACCCGAAGCTAGGGTTAGGGTTTTATTCCTATGCAATGTAGACAGTTTTTGATGGCATGGCTGTGTTTTAGGGCTGAAAGGATACTTGGGAATATAGTTCTTTCAAAGTTTTCTAAACATTTTTTTCTGACCTATATGGCTGTATACAGTGCTTTGCCCCACAAAGGAATGCTGTCTGAATTGCCCGACAAGCAACAGTTCGAAAGAACCTGATTTAACTTTCAAACTCTTGCCATGGGCTTTATAATCACAGGCAGATTAACAAATAAAGCCAAACTGCATTAGTTCTTTTGCACTTTTAGGCGATTTAAGCCTTAACGTACATTCATTTAGCACCCCATTCAACCTAAACTTTCCAATGAAAGAATACCTTTAAAAAATGAATTTGACCATTCCTGACACACTCTTTTGGTTTTGGCAGTGCTGTATTGTCTTTTCAGACTGATATCTTGATTCAGAGAAGCCAATCTTCCAGTCAAATGAGTGGAATATTGAGAAAAGTGTCTTTGAGAAATATGTGAGCCGTAACCCTAACTAGCAAAACCTGAAGCTAGGGTTAGGGTTTTATTCCCATACAATGTAGACAGTTTTTGATGGCATGGCTGTGTTTTAGGGTTGAAAGGATACTTGGGAATATAGTTTTTTCAGTGTTTTCTAAACATTTTTTTCTGACCTATATGGCTGTATACAGTGCTTTGCCCCACAACGGAATGGTGTCTGAATTGCCCGACAAGCAACAATTCGAAAGAACCTGATTTAACTTTCAAACTCTTGCCATGGGCTTTGCAATCACAGGCAGATTAAAAATAAAGCCAAACAGTATTAGTTCTTTTGCACTTTTAGGCGATTTAAGCCTTAACGTACATTCATTTAGCACCCCATTCAACTCAAACTTTCCAATGAAAGAATACCTTTCAAAAATGAATTTGACCATTCCTGACACACTCTTTTGGTTTTGGCATTGCTGTATTGTCTTTTCAGACTGATATCTTGATTCAGAGAAGCCAATCTTCCAGTCAAATGAGTGGAATATTGAGAAAAGTGTCTTTGAGAAATATGTGAACCGTAACCCTAACTAGCAAAACCCGAAGCTAGGGTTAGGGTTTTATTCCCATACAATGTAGGCAGTTTTTGATGGCATGGCTGTGTTTTCGGGCTGAAAGGATACTTGGGAATATAGTTTTTTCAGTGTTTTCTAAACATTTTTTTCTGACCTATATGGCTGTATACGTACAGTGCTTTGCCCCACAAAGGAATGCTGTATGAATTGCCCGACAAGCAACAATTCGAAAGAACCTGATTTAACTTTCAAACTCTTGCCATGGGCTTTGCAATCACAGGCAGATTAACAAATAAAGCCAAACAGCATTAGTTCTTTTGCACTTTTAGGCGATTTAAGCCTTAACGTACATTCATTTAGCACCCCATTCAACTCAAACTTTCCAATGAAAGAATACCTTTCAAAAATTAATTTGACCATTCCTGACACACTCTTTTGGTTTTGGCAGTGCTGTATTGTCTTTTCAGACTGATATCTTGATTCAGAGAAGCCAATCTTCCAGTCAAATGAGTGGAATATTGAGAAAAGTGTCTTTGAGAAATATGTGAACCGTAACCCTAACTAGCAAAACCCGAAGCTAGGGTTAGGGTTTTATTCCCATACAATGTAGACAGTTTTTGATGGCATGGCTGTGTTTTAGGGCTGAAAGGATACTTGGGAATATAGTTCTTTCAATGTTTTCTAAACATTTTTTTCTAACCTATATGGCTGTATACAGTGCTTTGCCCCACAAAGGAATGCTGTCTGAATTGCCCGACAAGCAACAGTTCGAAAGAACCTGATTTAACTTTCAAACTCTTGCCATGGGCTTTATAATCACAGGCAGATTAACAAATAAAGCCAAACTGCATTAGTTCTTTTGCACTTTTAGGCGATTTAAGCCTTAACGTACATTCTTTTAGCACCCCATTCAACTCAAACTTTCCAATGAAAGAATACCTTTCAAAAATTAATTTGACCATTCCTGACACACTCTTTTGGTTTTGGCACTGTTGTATTGTCTTTTCAGACTGATATCTTGATTCAGAGAAGAAAATCTTCCAGTCAAATGAGTGGAATATTGAGAAAATTGACTTTGAGAAATATGTGAACCGTAACCCTATCTAGCAAAACCCGAAGCTAGGGTTAGGGTTTTATTCCCATACAATTTAGACAGTTATTGATGGCATTGCTGTGTTTTAGGGCTGAAAGGATACTTGGGAATATAGTTCTTTCAATGTTTTCTAAACATTTTTTTCTGACCTATATGGCTGTATATAGTGCTTTGCCCCACAAAGGAATGCTGTCTGAATTGCCCGACAAGCAACAGTTCGAAAGAACCTGATTTAACTTTCAAACTCTTGCCATGGGCTTTATAATCACAGGCAGATTAACAAATAAAGCCAAACTGCATTAGTTCTTTTGCACTTTTAGGCGATTTAAGCCTTAACGTACATTCATTTAGCACCCCATTCAACTCAAACTTTCCAATGAAAGAATACCTTTCAAAAATTAATTGGACCATTCCTGACACACTCTTTTGGTTTTGGCAGTGTTGTATTGTCTTTTCAGACTGATATCTTGATTCAGAGAAGCAAATCTTCCAGTCAAATGAGTGGAATATTGAGAAAAAATTGATTTTGAGAAATATGTGAACCGTAACCCTAACTAGCAAAACCCGAAGCTAGGGTTAGGGTTTTATTCCCATACAATGTAGACAGTTTTTGATGGCATGGCTGTGTTTTAGGGCTGAAAGGATACTTGGGAATATAGTTCTTTCAATGTTTTCTAAACATTTTTTTCTGACCTATATGGCTGTATACAGTGCTTTGCCCCACAAAGGAATGCTGTCTGAATTGCCCGACAAGCAACAGTTCGAAAGAACTTGATTTAACTTTCAAACTCTTGCCATGGGCTTTATAATCACAGGCAGATTAACAAATAAAGCCAAACTGCATTAGTTCTTTTGCACTTTTAGGCGATTTAAGCCTTAACGTACATTCATTTAGCACCCCATTCAACTCAAACTTTCCAATGAAAGAATACCTTTCAAAAATGAATTTGACCATTCCTGACACACTCTTTTGGTTTTGGCAGTGTTGTATTGTCTTTTCAGACTGATATCTTGATTCAGAGAAGCAAATCTTCCAGTCAAATGAGTGGAATATTGAGAAAATTGACTTTGAGAAATATGTGAACCGTAACCCTAACTAGCAAAACCCGAAGCTAGGGTTAGGGTTTTATTCCCATACAATTTAGACAGTTATTGATGGCATTGCTGTGTTTTAGGGCTGTAAGGATACTTGGGAATATAGTTCTTTCAATGTTTTCTAAACATTTTTTTCTGACCTATATGGCTGTATACAGTGCTTTGCCCCACAAAGGAATGCTGTCTGAATTGCCCGACAAGCAACAGTTCGAAAGAACCTGATTTAACTTTCAAACTCTTGCCATGGGCTTTATAATCACAGGCAGATTAACAAATAAAGCCAAACTGCATTAGTTCTTTTGCACTTTTAGGCGATTTAAGCCTTAACGTACATTCATTTAGCACCCCATTCAACTCAAACATTCCAATGAAAGAATACCTTTCAACAATGAATTTGACCATTCCTGACACACTCTTTTGGTTTTGGCAGTGCTGTATTGTCTTTTCAGACTGATATCTTGATTCAGAGAAGCCAATCTTCCAGTCAAATGAGTGGAATATTGAGAAAAGTGTCTTTGAGAAATATGTGAACCGTAACCCTAACTAGCAAAACCTGAAGCTAGGGTTAGGGTTTTATTCCCATACAATGTAGACAGTTTTTGATGGCATGGCTGTGTTTTAGGGCTGAAAGGATACTTGGGAATATAGTTCTTTCAATGTTTTCTAAACATTTTTTTCTGACCTATATGGCTGTATACAGTGCTTTGCCCCACAAAGGAATGCTGTCTGAATTGCCCGACAAGCAACAGTTCGAAAGAACCTGATTTAACTTTCAAACTCTTGCCATGGGCTTTATAATCACAGGCAGATTAACAAATAAAGCCAAACTGCATTAGTTCTTTTGCACTTTTAGGCGATTTAAGCCTTAACGTACATTCATTTAGCACCCCATTCAACCTAAACTTTCCAATGAAAGAATACCTTTCAAAAATGAATTTGACCATTCCTGACACACTCTTTTGGTTTTGGCAGTGTTGTATTGTCTTTTCAGACTGATATCTTGATTCAGAGAAGCAAATCTTCCAGTCAAATTAGTGGAATATTGAGAAAATTGACTTCCAGAAATATGTGAACCGTAACCCTATCTAGCAAAACCCGAAGCTAGGGTTAGGGTTTTATTCCCATACAATGTAGACAGTTTTTGATGGCATGGCTGTGTTTTAGGGCTGAAAGGATACTTGGGAATATAGTTCTTTCAATGTTTTCTAAACATTTTTTTCTGACCTATATGGCTGTATACAGTGCTTTGCCCCACAAAGGAATGCTGTCTGAATTGCCCGACAAGCAACAGTTCGAAAGAACCTGATTTAACTTTCAAACTCTTGCCATGGGCTTTATAATCACAGGCAGATTAACAAATAAAGCCAAACTGCATTAGTTCTTTTGCACTTTTAGGCGATTTAAGCCTTAACGTACATTCATTTAGCACCCCATTCAACTCAAACTTTCCAATGAAAGAATACCTTTCAAAAATTAATTTGACCATTCCTGACACTCTTTTGGTTTTGGCAGTGCTGTATTGTCTTTTCAGACTGATATCTTGATTCAGAGAAGCCAATCTTCCAGTCAAATAAGTGGAATATTGAGAAAAGTGTCTTTGAGAAATATGTGAACCGTAACCCTAACTAGCAAAACCCGAAGCTAGGGTTAGGGTTTTATTCCCATACAATGTAGACAGTTTTTGATGGCATGGCTGTGTTTTAGGGCTGAAAGGATACTTGGGAATATAGTTCTTTCAATGTTTTCTAAACATTTTTTTCTGACCTATATGGCTGTATACAGTGCTTTGCCCCACAAAGGAATGCTGTCTGAATTGCCCGACAAGCAACAGTTCGAAAGAACCTGATTTAACTTTCAAACTCTTGCCATGGGCTTTATAATCACAGGCAGATTAACAAATAAAGCCAAACTGCATTAGTTCTTTTGCACTTTTAGGCGATTTAAGCCTTAACGTACATTCATTTAGCACCCCATTCAACTCAAACTTTCCAATGAAAGAATACCTTTCAAAAATTAATTGGACCATTCCTGACACACTCTTTTGGTTTTGGCAGTGTTGTATTGTCTTTTCAGACTGATATCTTGATTCAGAGAAGCAAATCTTCCAGTCAAATGAGTGGAATATTGAGAAAAAATTGATTTTGAGAAATATGTGAACCGTAACCCTAACTAGCAAAACCCGAAGCTAGGGTTAGGGTTTTATTCCCATACAATGTAGACAGTTTTTGATGGCATGGCTGTGTTTTAGGGCTGAAAGGATACTTGGGAATATAGTTCTTTCAATGTTTTCTAAACATTTTTTTCTGACCTATATGGCTGTATACAGTGCTTTGCCCCACAAAGGAATGCTGTCTGAATTGCCCGACAAGCAACAGTTCGAAAGAACCTGATTTAACTTTCAAACTCTTGCCATGGGCTTTATAATCACAGGCAGATTAACAAATAAAGCCAAACTGCATTAGTTCTTTTGCACTTTTAGGCGATTTAAGCCTTAACATACATTCATTTAGCACCCCATTCAACTCAAACTTTCCAATGAAAGAATACCTTTCAAAAATTAATTGGACCATTCCTGACACACTCTTTTGGTTTTGGCAGTGTTGTATTGTCTTTTCAGACTGATATCTTGATTCAGAGAAGCAAATCTTCCAGTCAAATGAGTGGAATATTGAGAAAATTGACTTCCAGAAATATGTGAACCGTAATCCTATCTAGCAAAACCCGAAGCTAGGGTTAGGGTTTTATTCCCATACAATGTAGACAGTTTTTGATGGCATGGCTGTGTTTTACGGCTGAAAGGATACTTGGGAATCTAGTTTTTTCAGTGTTTTCTAAACATTTTTTTCTGACCTAAATGGCTGTATACAGTGCTTTGCCCCACAAAGGAATGCTGTCTGAATTGCCCGACAAGCAACAGTTCGAAAGAACCTGATTTAACTTTCAAACTCTTGCCATGGGCTTTACAAACACAGGCAGATTAACAAATAAAGCCAAACAGCATTAGTTCTTTTGCACTTTTAGGCGATTTAAGCCTTAACGTACATTCATTTAGCACCCCATTCAACTCAAACTTTCCAATGAAAGAATACCTTTCAAAAATGAATTTGACCATTCCTGACACACTCTTTTGGTTTTGGCAGTGTTGTATTGTCTTTTCAGACTGATATCTTGATTCAGAGAAGCAAATCTTCCAGTCAAATGAGTGGAATATTGAGAAAATTGACTTTGAGAAATATGTGAACCGTAACCCTAACTAGCAAAACCCGAAGCTAGGGTTAGGGTTTTATTCCCATACAATTTAGACAGTTATTGATGGCATTGCTGTGTTTTAGGGCTGAAAGGATACTTGGGAATATAGTTCTTTCAATGTTTTCTAAACATTTTTTTCTGACCTATATGGCTGTATATAGTGCTTTGCCCCACAAAGGAATGCTGTCTGAATTGCCCGACAAGCAACAGTTCGAAAGAACCTGATTTAACTTTCAAACTCTTGCCATGGGCTTTATAATCACAGGCAGATTAACAAATAAAGCCAAACTGCATTAGTTCTTTTGCACTTTTAGGCGATTTAAGCCTTAACGTACATTCATTTAGCACCCCATTCAACTCAAACTTTCCAATGAAAGAATACCTTTCAAAAATGAATTTGACCATTCCTGACACACTCTTTTGGTTTTGGCAGTGCTGTATTGTCTTTTCAGACTGATATCTTGATTCAGAGAAGCAAATCTTCCAGTCAAATTAGTGGAATATTGAGAAAATTGACTTCCAGAAATATGTGAACCGTAACCCTATCTAGCAAAACCCGAAGCTAGGGTTAGGGTTTTATTCCCATACAATGTAGACAGTTTTTGATGGCATGGCTGTGTTTTAGGGCTGAAAGGATACTTGGGAATATAGTTCTTTCAATGTTTTCTAAACATTTTTTTCTGACCTATATGGCTGTATACAGTGCTTTGCCCCACAAAGGAATGCTGTCTGAATTGCCCGACAAGCAACAGTTCGAAAGAACCTGATTTAACTTTCAAACTCTTGCCATGGGCTTTATAATCACAGGCAGATTAACAAATAAAGCCAAACTGCATTAGTTCTTTTGCACTTTTAGGCGATTTAAGCCTTAACGTACATTCATTTAGCACCCCATTCAACTCAAACTTTCAAATGAAAGAATACCTTTCAAAAATTAATTGGACCATTCCTGACACACTCTTTTGGTTTTGGCAGTGTTGTATTGTCTTTTCAGACTGATATCTTGATTCAGAGAAGCAAATCTTCCAGTCAAATGAGTGGAATATTGAGAAAAAATTGATTTTGAGAAATATGTGAACCGTAACCCTAACTAGCAAAACCCGAAGCTAGGGTTAGGGTTTTATTCCCATACAATGTAGACAGTTTTTGATGGCATGGCTGTGTTTTAGGGCTGAAAGGATACTTGGGAATATAGTTCTTTCAATGTTTTCTAAACATTTTTTTCTGACCTATATGGCTGTATACAGTGCTTTGCCCCACAAAGGAATGCTGTCTGAATTGCCCGACAAGCAACAGTTCGAAAGAACCTGATTTAACTTTCAAACTCTTGCCATGGGCTTTATAATCACAGGCAGATTAACAAATAAAGCCAAACTGCATTAGTTCTTTTGCACTTTTAGGCGATTTAAGCCTTAACGTACATTCATTTAGCACCCCATTCAACTCAAACTTTCCAATGAAAGAATACCTTTCAAAAATGAATTTGACCATTCCTGACACACTCTTTTGGTTTTGGCAGTGTTGTATTGTCTTTTCAGACTGATATCTTGATTCAGAGAAGCAAATCTTCCAGTCAAATGAGTGGAATATTGAGAAAATTGACTTTGAGAAATATGTGAACCGTAACCCTAACTAGCAAAACCCGAAGCTAGGGTTAGGGTTTTATTCCCATACAATTTAGACAGTTATTGATGGCATTGCTGTGTTTTAGGGCTGTAAGGATACTTGGGAATATAGTTCTTTCAATGTTTTCTAAACATTTTTTTCTGACCTATATGGCTGTATACAGTGCTTTGCCCCACAAAGGAATGCTGTCTGAATTGCCCGACAAGCAACAGTTCGAAAGAACCTGATTTAACTTTCAAACTCTTGCCATGGGCTTTATAATCACAGGCAGATTAACAAATAAAGCCAAACTGCATTAGTTCTTTTGCACTTTTAGGCGATTTAAGCCTTAACGTACATTCATTTAGCACCCCATTCAACTCAAACATTCCAATGAAAGAATACCTTTCAACAATGAATTTGACCATTCCTGACACACTCTTTTGGTTTTGGCAGTGCTGTATTGTCTTTTCAGACTGATATCTTGATTCAGAGAAGCCAATCTTCCAGTCAAATGAGTGGAATATTGAGAAAAGTGTCTTTGAGAAATATGTGAACCGTAACCCTAACTAGCAAAACCTGAAGCTAGGGTTAGGGTTTTATTCCCATACAATGTAGACAGTTTTTGATGGCATGGCTGTGTTTTAGGGCTGAAAGGATACTTGGGAATATAGTTCTTTCAATGTTTTCTAAACATTTTTTTCTGACCTATATGGCTGTATACAGTGCTTTGCCCCACAAAGGAATGCTGTCTGAATTGCCCGACAAGCAACAGTTCGAAAGAACCTGATTTAACTTTCAAACTCTTGCCATGGGCTTTATAATCACAGGCAGATTAACAAATAAAGCCAAACTGCATTAGTTCTTTTGCACTTTTAGGCGATTTAAGCCTTAACGTTGTAGTGGTTTGATGGGTTTACTGAGACAATTATCAATTGTAGCAGTAACCACGAGGTTGTTCGTTGGGGCTTTTAGAAAATCAATCGTCAGAACAACTAACAACGCACACACACGGGTTCAATACACGAGATACATTTATTAATATAAACTGTGCACCAAACATATACTAGTCTGCCTGGATACGAGCGGCAGACCTTACTGTGAGGGTTATCAATATACAAGGTATATAATCTCGAAGAGATGCAAACACAAAGAGATACACAACAGAGAATATATGTCAATATATATCGTTCGGTTACCAAATCGCTAATCAGTGTTATTACCCACTGTTACTCTAAACTCGGAAGTAAATACATTACTCATGAATTAAATTGATAACAACTTGTGTTGAGGTACAATTAAATTCTCGAGACGCAATGTAGAACATGGGGTTTACTTATCCACTGTGTTTGGATTTGGAATTTCCCGGCACGAACACCAAACCAGCTGACAGGCTCCGTTGCAGCCTCTGTTGCAGCGGTTGTCCAATGGGCGTTGTGTCGGCGTCCTCTGGCTACCGGCCAACCAGTCGAGGTGCAGCTTGGAGTAGGACGGGCGGAGGAATCTGACTGCGGCGCGCAGGGCAGTCGTTGCTCCGAGGGGATCTACCAGCAGTCCGGCTGGCTAGTAGAAAGTCTCTATGCACAGAGTGTGACCGCGAGTCCTCACAAGTCACTCTTTTGCCTGGGAAGAAACTGGTTCGTTCCCGGTCCAGCGCTGCTTCTGAATAAGCTATTCAGGTTGTCGACGAGGGTCCAACTGTAGGCTGCCGTTGATCAAGCGGAGCATTCACGTTGGTAGAATTCTGAGTACGTACGGGATCCTCGGCCTCGCGCTTAGAACAAAGTCCAAGTCCTTTTGCAGACAACAGCAGTTGTCACGTGATTGTCTCTGAGGATGCGCGAAAATGGCCAAGGAGAGCCCAGAACTGAGCTTGCGCTCCCTTTTTGATCAAGACCCAGATGTGTGCTGATTGGTTGAGAGTTTGGCGGGCATTGGAGACCCACGTGGTATTACCAGTCCCTGATTGGTTGGTCAAGGTGAGATATAAGTCACTTACTCTTGACACTTAGAAATGCAGTCCAGATGTCCATTCGGCACTCCCTAGACTGATAGGCGCCAGTGTATGACCATTGATCATGATAGCCAGGCTTAGCTAATGGCATCCCCGTCTGGGAGCTTGCTTCTTATCAAAAGAAAAACATCTTAAATCAACTTGCATGAATTCTTTCTCTGTGGTTGCACCACAGAGATGGAGGGTGAGATGGGGCCTCCTTTAGGAGCATACCAACGCTTAACTCTGTCTTATTACAAGCATTGCCGCTACATATCCCCCCTTTTTGAAGGTCACGAGGTCCTGAGGCGTTGTTGCCTTCAAAACAAAAA
The DNA here is from genome assembly GCF_055471065.1 of Atractosteus spatula. NCBI lineage: Eukaryota > Metazoa > Chordata > Actinopteri > Semionotiformes > Lepisosteidae > Atractosteus > Atractosteus spatula. Next base: position 30,611,456 of record NC_142708.1, on the reverse strand, counting down.
CAGTGTTAAGTGATGTTTGTTGTACCACGGTGGATTCTACCACCCAATATTCACATTACCTCTCGAGAATTTGTACAGGAAATAGTGTTGAAAAGAACATTGCGTATACCTGCTCTCAGTTATAAGGTACCTAGGAATGAGGCATTGGGCATCATCATTAGCCCTAGACCTTAAACTTCCGGCAATTCACTATCAGTATCGGATAGCTCTGCAGCAGGCAGACGTTTGGGAGTGGTTACCTGATTTCGGTGATAAACCATTGCTCCCTTTGTCTCATTCAAACTACCCCGCAAGGCTTTGATACAAGAGAACAACATCCAACACATTACCCCAGCCATGATCCAGCTACCCAGCAGCAGTGTCAAGATGACCACGTTTATTGTTCTTAGCGCCCCAGAGGATCCACAACGACTGTGCTTGGGACCTACCAGTGTAGTTTTTAAGTTTGTGTCATTAAGAACAAATTCGACTACCTGTACACCCTCAAGACTTACTGTCTCTTGGATTCTCTCATCCAAGTCAACGCCGTGTCCTCTGAAAGCGTCCACAATCTCGAGTTCCGTTTCATACAGTTCTGACTCCAGGTGATACAGTGCTAAATCGTTGAGATGCACTATCGCTCCTTCAGGAACTTGTAGAAAAACTGTTTGGTTGGGTAGCTGCACTTCGGTAGCTGTATCATGCCTGTCATATGTTATTGTAACCATTAACTGTGGTGTGCTGACCAGCCATTTCTTTCCCACCTGCTCAACCTGGGGTTCGTTAACCTCTCTTTTGCTCGTCACTGTGGCTTTACACTTTTCAGTGGCAGCCCCCTTTCTGATACCACACAACCTCTGAGTTGTGTCCCTAAGGAAAGGCTTACTTGGACATACCCAGTGGATATCCTTGGTTGACATACACAGTTCCAGGTTTGGAGCAAGATACAAATTTGGATCATCCTCCTGGTAAGCTACGAGCGGTGGGGTGGTCAACTTCACATGCATGTCCCCCCTCCAGAAGCCAACGTTCGATATAGACTTGAGTCTATAGATATCCTTGCCACTCACGATGGGAAGGTTCAACAGGAAACCTATTTCCTTGGCTTCGGGGTTGACATGTATAGGAATGGCACTGCCTAGACTGTATGCAAGATGTACCTGTAATGGCTGCACCATCTCAGAAGTGGTTGTCCTAAGTACTTCTTCTACTAAGGACAGTGGAACCAAATAAGTTGGAATCTGTCCCATGGCTAGGCTAGTTATCGTGGCACTAAGCTCCCTAAGCAAATCCTGCATCAGCATCCTGACCTGTTGCACGTAAGCATAATCCCACTGTAACACGTCGACAATCCTGCCCACGGTGTGGAGGGTGTTATTTAACACTGCTGCATGAAGGTTTACTGCTAATATTGTGCCCTGTAAGGTTTTCCCTAGGCTTTCCAGCCGCTGCTGCTGTTGATACAGCCTGTCCTGAATTTCTGGCATTTCCTTAAGTAACCCAGACACCTGCCTTCTCAGGGTGGTCAGGGTGACAGTGTTAGCAGCAAACAGACCAGCTGAAAATAGCGAGCCCACGGCGGAGGCCGCAGCAATCAGACCCCCCAAGAACCTTTTGGGGCGGCTGAGGCCTGTCATCTCCTCCTGGCTGACTGTTGCCTTTCTCAGCTGGCGGAGCATGTGTATAGTGTCTAGCTGGGCATGCCATACAGCATCCTTAGCCCACTGCCTGCCATGATGGGACACCCTACTGTTCATGTTGATGTGCTTCCGAAACACATCACCTGGGTCCAGCCGCACATACACTCGCTGAGTATATGTTCTGCAATTTGTTAACAACAATCCGGGAGCGTCCTGCAGGACTATGCCGGTAGGAGGACCGGGTTCCACAACTTCAAGGGGCTGTGTCGAGGCGATCCACAGCACTGTCAGGACCAGCCGTGGCAGTTTTAGGATTCCCATTCTGGAACACAGATGAGGCACATGGTACAGTTCCACTATAATTTTGAATATATTTTCCTAGGAGGACCTACACTACAATACCTAACTACCTGCAGCTACAAAGGGGCACCCCCCTCTTGATCGGGTTTAGATTTTTAACCCTATTCTGTGTCCTCCGGCGCCATTTGAGGTGGGCGATACAACCGGAGGTGGTTGCGATGCACCCACTTATAGACCAGAGATTGTCTTCCTTTTTCAATCCGAATTCGATAAGCTACCGGTGATACCTTATCGACAATCTCGTGGGGTCCTGTCCAACTGGGTAAGAACTTCCGGGCCACCCCTGCGGGTTTGGCAAATTGGAAGTACAGGACCTTGTCTCCTACTTGGAGTTCCTGGTTAACTGCCTTTCGGTCATAGTATGCTTTCCTACCCTCTGCACTCCTTCCCAGATTGTTCTGGGCAAAAGCAAAGGTTGCCTGCAGATGTGCTCGCAGGTCTGACACATACTGATGGGCCGTAGCAGCCCCCGTTGTGCTCAGGTCCTCCACCCCATAAAGACAGTGTAGGGGAAGAGTCATCTTCCGACCTGTCATCATCTCAAAAGGTGGGACCCCCGTAGAGCAATGGGGCGTGGCTCGGATGGCCATCAGAACCAGGGGCAGCTTAATGTCCCAGTCCCTACTGCTGGTGGAGACAAACTTTTTGAGCATACTAACCACCGTTCGGTTTGCCCTTTCTGCCTGGCCCGAGGATTGAGGGTGGTAGGAGATATGCAACTGGGCCTTGACCCCAAGCATATTCCACAGGGTTGCCATTACTGTAGCTGTGAAATGGGTTCCCCGATCCGAGTCCACGGTCAGGGGGAGTCCCCATCGACTGAACACATGGTTCACCAACAGCACTGCAGTTGTCTCTGCCGTGTCGTTGGGCGCTGGGAGGCACTCAATCCATTTTGTGAATGCACACGTAACCGTGAGGAAATATTTGTTCCCTCTGGATGACCTCACCAGCGGCCCCACCCAATCCATTTGTAGATTGGACCAGGGGAATGTCATGCCCTTTTTCTGGAGTGGTGCACGGTGCAAGGGCCGTGATGGTTGGAACTGGCTACACGTCAGACACCCCTTTACATACGCGGCGATGTCTTGGCCCATGTGAGGCCAGAATGCCACCTGCTGGATAGTGTCGTATGTGGCCTTGATTCCCCGGTGACCCCCACAGGGCTCGTCATGAGCGTGTTGGATCATGACCCCCCGATGGCAGCGGGGAACTACCCACTTTGGGACACCTTGTGCAACTGGTACACAAACCAACAACCCCTTTATAATTTTTAGGTTGTCTTTCACCTCTGCCAGCTCCTTCAGCTCTGGAGACTGGCTCAGCACCTGCTCCGAAAGAGGTTGACGCACTGGGTCAACGATATGCTGATACATTAGCCCAATTGCTGGGTCCTGTTTCTGCATTTCCGCAAGATCGGTGTTAAAACCCTGTGACCCAAGCACTACAGATTGAGGGTCAGCTCCGACATCCTGTCTAGCCCTGCTTCGGGTGACCGCCTTGACCTCAGCCACGGTTTCTGGGGGTAGCCATTCCTGCTGGAACTGCCAGGGTTCACCCTCTAAGGCGCCAGACTTAGCCAGCCGGTCGGCCTCATCATTCCCGTCTTTGTCGGGTCCCTTCACCTGGGAGTGTCCCTTCACCTTCCTCCAGTAAACCATCATTCCAGCCTCGGTCGTGAGCTTGTCACTGGCCAGGAACAACTCTTTGTTCTTTACTTCCTTGCCCCGGGCATTTTTCATGCCGTTACCCTTCCAATACGGAAGGTGGGACACGAAGCTATGTCGGGCGTAGTTCGAGTCACTACAGATGACAAATTGTTTAAGGCCATTTGTCAGGGCCTGCTGGAGGGTGATCAGCACCCCAGCTACTTCCGCATACTGACTAGTCTTTGGTCCTAGCTTATAGCGGGTCGGCCCACAGGGAGTATTGTCTTGCCAGACTACTCCTACCCCTGCTAGCACCTGCTGTTCGTGGCGAAAAGAGCAACCGTCAACATAGGCCATGGGTAAGCCCTGGCCCACGTTTTCATCGTAGTACCGGTGATTGTTCGGTAGCTCAGCAGCGGGAATTGTTTCTGGAGCTTCCATGTCAGTGTCACAACCGTGACACACTTGGCCCAAAGCCAGGCCCTGTCCCAGGTACATTTTCTTGCTCTGTGCATAACGTACCTCTATCTCATAGCCTTGTAGGGCCATCATCCATGCCACAATCCTGCTATTTGACACCCTGCCCGCTTTCAGTCTCTGGCTATGCAGGAATGTCACAGGTTGGTGGCAGGTTTCGATGATGATCTTTTGTCCCCCTACATAACTACGGAAGTGTTCTACCGACCAGACCGTAGACAACAGGGCCTTCTCGCAGTCCAAGAACTTTTGCTCCACTGAGCTCAGGGCTCGACTGGCATACGCCACCACCCTTCGCTCTTGGTCATATTCCTGACTCAGAGCAGCCCCAAGGCAGTGCTCTGAGAACCCTGCTTCAAGGTAGAAGACCTTATTTTTGTCAGGGTAGGCCAAGCACGGCGCACTTCCGAGTCTGCGCTTCAGCTCCATTACAGCCTGTTCTGAGGAAGGTCCCCACTCAAAGGGCACGTCTTTCTGCAACAGCTTGTGGAGGGGCCTTGCTATTTCAGCGTAATCCTCAATGAACTGCCGGGAATAATTACATACTCCCAGAAAGCTGCGCAGTTCAGACAGGTTAGTGGGCGACTTCATATTCTGGATAGCTTGGACTCTGCTGGACTGTGGCTGTATGCCTTGGGCTCCAACCAATAGTCCCACGTACTCCACTTGGGTCCTACACCACTGTCCCTTAGCCAGAGACAGTTTGGCCCCTGCACGGGAGAGCTGGGTCAACACATGCCTGATCTCGGCCATGTGTTCTTCCCAGGTCTGACTCCGCATCAGAATATCGTCCACATAGACCAAGTTGCCCCTGGCGGCTGCATCACTCATGGCTTTGTGCAGAAATATGTTGAACTCCGCTGGGGAGTTGGAATACCCAAAGGGGCATCGATTCCAGGTGAACTGCCTGTTTCCAAAGGAAAAGGCCAGTTTGTACTGGTCTGTCGGTTCTACCTTAAGGGTCCAGAACCCATTGGCCACATCCACTGTGGTGAAATATTTCGCTGTTGTCACCTTGGCTAACTCCTGATCTAGGTAGATCATTGGCCATCGTGACAAAGGAACCTGTTTATTCAGCTGCCGGTAGTCAATGGTCAGACGCCACTTACCATTGGGTTTCAGCACCGGCCACAGTGGGGAGTTATAAGTGGAGTTACACTCCCTTATGATCTGACGCTCTAGTAGAGCATCCAACGTCTGCTTTATGGACTCGTATGCCGTGAGGGGAATGCGATACTGCCTGACATAGGTTGGGCGGGCGCCAGGGGCCGTAGGAATGCGCACTGTGTGCAAATCCGTCACCCCGCAGTCATAGGCGTCCCGTGCAAACACTTCCTGGAAATCCTGGAAGATCTGACGCAGCTGCTGACGCTGGCTTTCCGTTTCCAGGGCATCTGCCTTACCAACCTGTTCCTGTACCTGCTCTAGGAACCCCGCTTTTGACGGCATGGCGGTGTCCCGGGTCGCACTCTCGGCTGAGTGGTCCGTCGGAACCCCTGCGTGTACTGTATACACAACCATCTCATCCTTATCGCTAAGGTCCACTCTGCACACTTCCTGGTTGCAGAATCCCTCTATTGGCATAATTGCAATCATCCGCCGGGGGTAGGTGTAGTACACCTGCTCGGTTCCCCCCTCCCTGGCCAAGGGACCAGGGAGCTGCCCCAGTACTGGGATGGCCAGTTCGAAATCATAGAAACCATTGTCAATTACCAGTCCCATGTCAGTGCGAGCAGGGATTTTGACATCTTGTTTTGCTATGTTTTGCACCAACAGACAGGTGGCTCGGCCATTCCTTTCCAGTCTGGGGGTACCACAGACTGCTAGGTTCAGTCTGATAAACTGAGCTGATGGTTGGAAGAAAACCATCTCAGCATCCATTCTCTGTCCCTTCTTTAGGACAAGGCGTACCGGAAACCCTGCTGTTGACGCAGGAACGATCAGGTCCGATTCGTTTACTACCTGGCAGGCCTGAGGAATCGTCTGACCTGACCGAATGTTCTCGGGGTCGCCGCTTAGAGAGTGGGCATCTGGGTTCACCCGTGTCCACAGCACACTGTTTACTGTGTCCAGTTGGGCGCCCAGTCGAACCAACAGGTCTGCACCAATACAGACCGAATGGGTCAGCTGAGGTGCTACCTGGAAGTAGTGAGCAAACTTCCTTTTTCCGATGGAGATGGAAGCTGCACAGCTTCCTTTGCTCCAAATAGACCTATGAGGTGGGGGTGCCCACCACAGAACCTGTGATTGCGTCACCAGGGTCACCTGACGGCTTCGCGACAGGTCCTCGAACAGAACTTCACTGATTATGGACTTCTCAGAGCTGAGGCTGAGAATTACATCATCAACCTGCACTTCTGCCACCTGGACCCCTCCCACCACCATGGGGTGGTAGTCCTGGTCCCCCTGAGGTACCAGGGCGCACAGAAAGGACTCCCATTCATTACCGGACAGGGAGATCCACTCTTCTTCAGGGATGAAAAAGGGGTGTGCTTTACCTGGCGGGTCAAGCAGCTGCTCGGAGCACTGCTCCTGTAGTTGGGAGACCGTGGGAGTGCTGGCCTGGGCAGGACTTCCCTGTAGTTTTGGAAAGCAAGAAGAGACATTTATTTCTCGTCCAGAGGAACCAGGAGGATCCTCCAACTCAGCTATAGTGTTCAGTGGGCACTGTGTGATCACAGCATAACCACTGAACCCCCCTTTTTGCTGTACGACAGGCTTAGGGTTTTTGACCTGAGCCCACAATTTTCCACGCTGGCAGTCCACCAGAGGCTCCAGCCTGTCAAGCAGGTCTTGGCCAATGAGTAGTGGCTCTGTTTTAAACCTAGAGATGTAAACAGGATGCACCACGTTCATTGGCCCGAACCTAAGTGCCACCCACACTCGGTGTGTGATCCTGGCATGATCCTGGGTATAGCTGGAAATATCTATCTTACACGGTTCTACCTTAAGTCTGATGCCTTTTCCTTTCGCTACTCGTTTGAGCTCGCTGAGTAGATCGGCTGACATCAAACTAATTTCAGCCCCAGTGTCAATCAGTGCTTCTCTATCTAAGACGTTTTCAAGAGAAACCTTGATATAAATACGCCTTGCTTTGCCTTTCTGGCTGAGATTCCCTAAGAATTGTTGGAAGCCTGCCTTTTCTTTGACTTCAGGGGCGGGGTCAGCGCCCAACTCAGAGTCACAGCCTTCTTCCAGGCAGGAACCCTCCCACCCAATCAGATAGACTGAGGGAGGGGTTTGGGATGGATCCCCGCCTCCTCCAGTGAGAAGGGGCGTGGTCCCCCTAAGCTCATTCACGCTTCCGGCATTCGGTGCGGAAGGTTTACCCTGTCCTGATCTCTCAAGCAGGGCTTGTTCAAGCCTGGCCAGGCGGGTTGCAGTCGACTCCCTTCGTCCAGCCTTCTGATAGGCTCTGCCTGTGCCCTTGCCTTCCCCGTAGCGCTCACGGCGGCTCTGACGCTTAGTGCGGTCCTGCCTGCCTATTTTGCGCCGGGGCTTAGCGGGCTCAGGAACCTCAGCTCCCTCGAGCTGAGGCGAGTCGTCAACCCTGCTGGCTTTAGTGGCGAACACGGCCGTTTTAGCAGGTTTTCGCTCTGAGGAAGCAGAGACTTCAGCTCCCCAGGCTTTTTGAGCCAACCTTCTAATGTCAGCCATTTTCATCGCTTTTGCATCAGTGTGCATCACAATCATTTTCCTGATTGAGGGATGCAGATTAGCAATGAATAAACCTTTGAAATTCACGTTCTCTTCGCAACCCTCTTCATTCCGCCCTGCAAAATAAGTGCGCCTAAGCCTCTCATAATAGTCGCGAGGGGCTTCAGCTTTTTCGTGCTTAATATGGTGCGCAGCGGCCACGGCAGCTATGGGATCGATAAAAGCCGAAAATTCTCCGATCATTGCCTGACACAGCTCCTCAAAGCTATTACAGACCTCCGGTCCTTGTCTAGACATCCACTCGTGGACCGCTCGGCTAGTAGTTTTCCTTACTAACATAGCCTTTTCCTGTTCGGACGCTCCGGGCATAAACTGCAAAGTGTGTCTCAGCTCATCGATGTAGGTTTCCACATTATTCCCTGACACTGACGGGTCAAACCTTTCTACATCTTTGGCTAACTGCCTCAGGGAGTGGAGGTTAATTTTTACGGTTTCTCCGCGGGCAGGGGGACGGCCGTGATCAGGAGCAGGGGGTCTCTGCCTGAATTGCATCGCCCTTGCGTCTCGCGCAGGACTCGGCGATCTCCCCCATGCCGATCCGACCACAGACCCTGGCCGGGAGAAACCTCCCCCCGGCGCGCTGGGTGAGCGCTCCGGGCTGCTAGATGGGCTGGCATGCAAGTGGAATCTAGCCTGTTTTGCTTCCAGTACGGCAGCATCTAACTCCTTTTGCCTTTCCTGGCTGAGATCATTTAAACGCTCAATTTCTTTTTCTTTTTCTTTCAAGCTCGCTTCCAGGTCTCTCCTAGCTACCTCAGCCGCAGTTTCTCTAGCAGACAGGTCATCTAATTTACCTAAAACTTCCCTGAGTCTGTCTTCACTTTCCTCATTTTTCACTCTCTTTTCTCTGATTATATCCAACAACTCAACTCGCTCCGCCTTATATCTTTCTAGCTTTCCCTGAAGCTTTTGAAACTTTGTCAGCTCGGACAAAGACAGTTCCAGCTGTTTAGCTAGATTTAGGGCGAAACTCGATAGGACCTGAACTGCGTTCACGGACCCTCCTGTGTTAAGCTGGTTCGCTACCTTAGCTACTAAATCTACTTGCAGCTTCTCAATATCATCAAAGTTCAACTTTTCGATACCGCTCCAGTAACCAGGATTGTCGTCGCTAGAAATAGTACTTATAAGCGACTCCACTTCAGACATTTTAGCAGCCATTGTCATTACGTCAGAGAAACTTTAAGAGTATTACTTTTTTTTTTTCTTTTACCAAAATACGGTATGGAATCTAAACACCCGAGCAGATGGATTTCCAATCAGCACACGTTACACTAAACGCTAGAAAACAGGGGGAATTCTTTACGCAGTTATCAGCACACCCGGTATTCGCGTATAGAAGCCGCGGTGCTGTGCTGAACTTGAACTCACAGCAATATCAGTTATTCTGTGCGATTGATTCTCATTTCATTCTAAACTGCCCACCCAGGGACGCCATTAAATGTAGTGGTTTGATGGGTTTACTGAGACAATTATCAATTGTAGCAGTAACCACGAGGTTGTTCGTTGGGGCTTTTAGAAAATCAATCGTCAGAACAACTAACAACGCACACACACGGGTTCAATACACGAGATACATTTATTAATATAAACTGTGCACCAAACATATACTAGTCTGCCTGGATACGAGCGGCAGACCTTACTGTGAGGGTTATCAATATACAAGGTATATAATCTCGAAGAGATGCAAACACAAAGAGATACACAACAGAGAATATATGTCAATATATATCGTTCGGTTACCAAATCGCTAATCAGTGTTATTACCCACTGTTACTCTAAACTCGGAAGTAAATACATTACTCATGAATTAAATTGATAACAACTTGTGTTGAGGTACAATTAAATTCTCGAGACGCAATGTAGAACATGGGGTTTACTTATCCACTGTGTTTGGATTTGGAATTTCCCGGCACGAACACCAAACCAGCTGACAGGCTCCGTTGCAGCCTCTGTTGCAGCGGTTGTCCAATGGGCGTTGTGTCGGCGTCCTCTGGCTACCGGCCAACCAGTCGAGGTGCAGCTTGGAGTAGGACGGGCGGAGGAATCTGACTGCGGCGCGCAGGGCAGTCGTTGCTCCGAGGGGATCTACCAGCAGTCCGGCTGGCTAGTAGAAAGTCTCTATGCACAGAGTGTGACCGCGAGTCCTCACAAGTCACTCTTTTGCCTGGGAAGAAACTGGTTCGTTCCCGGTCCAGCGCTGCTTCTGAATAAGCTATTCAGGTTGTCGACGAGGGTCCAACTGTAGGCTGCCGTTGATCAAGCGGAGCATTCACGTTGGTAGAATTCTGAGTACGTACGGGATCCTCGGCCTCGCGCTTAGAACAAAGTCCAAGTCCTTTTGCAGACAACAGCAGTTGTCACGTGATTGTCTCTGAGGATGCGCGAAAATGGCCAAGGAGAGCCCAGAACTGAGCTTGCGCTCCCTTTTTGATCAAGACCCAGATGTGTGCTGATTGGTTGAGAGTTTGGCGGGCATTGGAGACCCACGTGGTATTACCAGTCCCTGATTGGTTGGTCAAGGTGAGATATAAGTCACTTAATCTTGACACTTAGAAATACAGTCCAGATGTCCATTCGGCACTCCCTAGACTGATAGGCGCCAGTGTATGACCATTGATCATGATAGCCAGGCTTAGCTAATGGCATCCCCGTCTGGGAGCTTGCTTCTTATCAAAAGAAAAACATCTTAAATCAACTTGCATGAATTCTTTCTCTGTGGTTGCACCACAGAGATGGAGGGTGAGATGGGGCCTCCTTTAGGAGCATACCAACGCTTAACTCTGTCTTATTACAAGCATTGCCGCTACAACGTACATTCATTTAGCACCCCATTCAACCTAAACTTTCCAATGAAAGAATACCTTTCAAAAATGAATTTGACCATTCCTGACACACTCTTTTGGTTTTGGCAGTGTTGTATTGTCTTTTCAGACTGATATCTTGATTCAGAGAAGCAAATCTTCCAGTCAAATTAGTGGAATATTGAGAAAATTGACTTCCAGAAATATGTGAACCGTAACCCTATCTAGCAAAACCCGAAGCTAGGGTTAGGGTTTTATTCCCATACAATGTAGACAGTTTTTGATGGCATGGCTGTGTTTTAGGGCTGAAAGGATACTTGGGAATATAGTTCTTTCAATGTTTTCTAAACATTTTTTTCTGACCTATATGGCTGTATACAGTGCTTTGCCCCACAAAGGAATGCTGTTTGAATTGCCCGACAAGCAACAGTTCGAAAGAACCTGATTTAACTTTCAAACTCTTGCCATGGGCTTTATAATCACAGGCAGATTAACAAATAAAGCCAAACTGCATTAGTTCTTTTGCACTTTTAGGCGATTTAAGCCTTAACGTACATTCATTTAGCACCCCATTCAACTCAAACTTTCCAATGAAAGAATACCTTTCAAAAATTAATTTGACCATTCCTGACACTCTTTTGGTTTTGGCAGTGCTGTATTGTCTTTTCAGACTGATATCTTGATTCAGAGAAGCCAATCTTCCAGTCAAATAAGTGGAATATTGAGAAAAGTGTCTTTGAGAAATATGTGAACCGTAACCCTAACTAGCAAAACCCGAAGCTAGGGTTAGGGTTTTATTCCCATACAATGTAGACAGTTTTTGATGGCATGGCTGTGTTTTAGGGCTGAAAGGATACTTGGGAATATAGTTCTTTCAATGTTTTCTAAACATTTTTTTCTGACCTATATGGCTGTATACAGTGCTTTGCCCCACAAAGGAATGCTGTCTGAATTGCCCGACAAGCAACAGTTCGAAAGAACCTGATTTAACTTTCAAACTCTTGCCATGGGCTTTATAATCACAGGCAGATTAACAAATAAAGCCAAACTGCATTAGTTCTTTTGCACTTTTAGGCGATTTAAGCCTTAACGTACATTCATTTAGCACCCCATTCAACTCAAACTTTCCAATGAAAGAATACCTTTCAAAAATTAATTGGACCATTCCTGACACACTCTTTTGGTTTTGGCAGTGTTGTATTGTCTTTTCAGACTGATATCTTGATTCAGAGAAGCAAATCTTCCAGTCAAATGAGTGGAATATTGAGAAAAAATTGATTTTGAGAAATATGTGAACCGTAACCCTAACTAGCAAAACCCGAAGCTAGGGTTAGGGTTTTATTCCCATACAATGTAGACAGTTTTTGATGGCATGGCTGTGTTTTAGGGCTGAAAGGATACTTGGGAATATAGTTCTTTCAATGTTTTCTAAACATTTTTTTCTGACCTATATGGCTGTATACAGTGCTTTGCCCCACAAAGGAATGCTGTCTGAATTGCCCGACAAGCAACAGTTCGAAAGAACCTGATTTAACTTTCAAACTCTTGCCATGGGCTTTATAATCACAGGCAGATTAACAAATAAAGCCAAACTGCATTAGTTCTTTTGCACTTTTAGGCGATTTAAGCCTTAACGTACATTCATTTAGCACCCCATTCAACTCAAACTTTCCAATGAAAGAATACCTTTCAAAAATTAATTGGACCATTCCTGACACACTCTTTTGGTTTTGGCAGTGTTGTATTGTCTTTTCAGACTGATATCTTGATTCAGAGAAGCAAATCTTCCAGTCAAATGAGTGGAATATTGAGAAAATTGACTTCCAGAAATATGTGAACCGTAATCCTATCTAGCAAAACCCGAAGCTAGGGTTAGGGTTTTATTCCCATACAATGTAGACAGTTTTTGATGGCATGGCTGTGTTTTACGGCTGAAAGGATACTTGGGAATCTAGTTTTTTCAGTGTTTTCTAAACATTTTTTTCTGACCTAAATGGCTGTATACAGTGCTTTGCCCCACAAAGGAATGCTGTCTGAATTGCCCGACAAGCAACAGTTCGAAAGAACCTGATTTAACTTTCAAACTCTTGCCATGGGCTTTACAAACACAGGCAGATTAACAAATAAAGCCAAACAGCATTAGTTCTTTTGCACTTTTAGGCGATTTAAGCCTTAACGTACATTCATTTAGCACCCCATTCAACTCAAACTTTCCAATGAAAGAATACCTTTCAAAAATGAATTTGACCATTCCTGACACACTCTTTTGGTTTTGGCAGTGTTGTATTGTCTTTTCAGACTGATATCTTGATTCAGAGAAGCAAATCTTCCAGTCAAATGAGTGGAATATTGAGAAAATTGACTTTGAGAAATATGTGAACCGTAACCCTAACTAGCAAAACCCGAAGCTAGGGTTAGGGTTTTATTCCCATACAATTTAGACAGTTATTGATGGCATTGCTGTGTTTTAGGGCTGAAAGGATACTTGGGAATATAGTTCTTTCAATGTTTTCTAAACATTTTTTTCTGACCTATATGGCTGTATACAGTGCTTTGCCCCACAAAGGAATGCTGTCTGAATTGTCCGACAAGCAACAGTTCGAAAGAACCTGATTTAACTTTCAAACTCTTGCCATGGGCTTTATAATCACAGGCTGATTAACAAATAAAGCCAAACTGCATTAGTTCTTTTGCACTTTTAGGCGATTTAAGCCTTAACGTACATTCATTTAGCACCCCATTCAACTCAAACTTTCCAATGAAAGAATACCTTTCAAAAATGAATTTGACCATTCCTGACACACTCTTTTGGTTTTGGCAGTGCTGTATTGTCTTTTCAGACTGATATCTTGATTCAGAGAAGCCAATCTTCCAGTCAAATTAGTGGAATATTGAGAAAAGTGTCTTTGAGAAATATGTGAACCGTAACCCTAACTAGCAAAACCTGAAGCTAGGGTTAGGGTTTTATTCCCATACAATGTAGACAGTTTTTGATGGCATGGCTGTGTTTTAGGGCTGAAAGGATACTTGGGAATATAGTTCTTTCAATGTTTTCTAAACATTTTTTTCTGACCTATATGGCTGTATACAGTGCTTTGCCCCACAAAGGAATGCTGTCTGAATTGCCCGACAAGCAACAGTTCGAAAGAACCTGATTTAACTTTCAAACTCTTGCCATGGGCTTTATAATCACAGGCAGATTAACAAATAAAGCCAAACTGCATTAGTTCTTTTGCACTTTTAGGCGATTTAAGCCTTAACGTACATTCATTTAGCACCCCATTCAACCTAAACTTTCCAATGAAAGAATACCTTTCAAAAATGAATTTGACCATTCCTGACACACTCTTTTGGTTTTGGCAGTGTTGTATTGTCTTTTCAGACTGATATCTTGATTCAGAGAAGCAAATCTTCCAGTCAAATGAGTGGAATATTGAGAAAATTGACTTTGAGAAATATGTGAACCGTAACCCTAACTAGCAAAACCCGAAGCTAGGGTTAGGGTTTTATTCCCATACAATTTAGACAGTTATTGATGGCATTGCTGTGTTTTAGGGCTGAAAGGATACTTGGGAATATAGTTCTTTCAATGTTTTCTAAACATTTTTTTCTGACCTATATGGCTGTATACAGTGCTTTGCCCCACAAAGGAATGCTGTCTGAATTGCCCGACAAGCAACAGTTCGAAAGAACCTGATTTAACTTTCAAACTCTTGCCATGGGCTTTATAATCACAGGCAGATTAACAAATAAAGCCAAACTGCATTAGTTCTTTTGCACTTTTAGGCGATTTAAGCCTTAACGTACATTCATTTAGCACCCCATTCAACTCAAACTTTCCAATGAAAGAATACCTTTCAAAAATGAATTTGACCATTCCTGACACACTCTTTTGGTTTTGGCAGTGTTGTATTGTCTTTTCAGACTGATATCTTGATTCAGAGAAGCAAATCTTCCAGTCAAATGAGTGGAATATTGAGAAAAAATTGATTTTGAGAAATATGTGAACCGTAACCCTAACTAGCAAAACCCGAAGCTAGGGTTAGGGTTTTATTCCCATACAATGTAGACAGTTTTTGATGGCATGGCTGTGTTTTAGGGCTGAAAGGATACTTGGGAATATAGTTCTTTCAATGTTTTCTAAACATTTTTTTCTGACCTATATGGCTGTATACAGTGCTTTGCCCCACAAAGGAATGCTGTCTGAATTGCCCGACAAGCAACAGTTCGAAAGAACCTGATTTAACTTTCAAACTCTTGCCATGGGCTTTATAATCACAGGCAGATTAACAAATAAAGCCAAACTGCATTAGTTCTTTTGCACTTTTAGGCGATTTAAGCCTTAACGTACATTCATTTAGCACCCCATTCAACTCAAACTTTCCAATGAAAGAATACCTTTCAAAAATGAATTTGACCATTCCTGACACACTCTTTTGGTTTTGGCAGTGTTGTATTGTCTTTTCAGACTGATATCTTGATTCAGAGAAGCAAATCTTCCAGTCAAATGAGTGGAATATTGAGAAAATTGACTTTGAGAAATATGTGAACCGTAACCCTAACTAGTAAAACCCGAAGCTAGGGTTAGGGTTTTATTCCCATACAATTTAGACAGTTATTGATGGCATTGCTGTGTTTTAGGGCTGAAAGGATACTTGGGAATATAGTTCTTTCAATGTTTTCTAAACATTTTTTTCTGACCTATATGGCTGTATACAGTGCTTTGCCCCACAAAGGAATGCTGTCTGAATTGCCCGACAAGCAACAGTTCGAAAGAACCTGATTTAACTTTCAAACTCTTGCCATGGGCTTTATAATCACAGGCAGATTAACAAATAAAGCCAAACTGCATTAGTTCTTTTGCACTTTTAGGCGATTTAAGCCTTAACGTACATTCATTTAGCACCCCATTCAACTCAAACTTTCCAATGAAAGAATACCTTTCAAAAATGAATTTGACCATTCCTGACACACTCTTTTGGTTTTGGCAGTGCTGTATTGTCTTTTCAGACTGATATCTTGATTCAGAGAAGCCAATCTTCCAGTCAAATGAGTGGAATATTGAGAAAAGTGTCTTTGAGAAATATGTGAACCGTAACCCTAACTAGCAAAACCTGAGCTAGGGTTAGGGTTTTATTCCCATACAATGTAGACAGTTTTTGATGGCATGGCTGTGTTTTAGGGCTGAAAGGATACTTGGGAATATAGTTCTTTCAATGTTTTCTAAACATTTTTTTCTGACCTATATGGCTGTATACAGTGCTTTGCCCCACAAAGGAATGCTGTCTGAATTGCCCGACAAGCAACAGTTCGAAAGAACCTGATTTAACTTTCAAACTCTTGCCATGGGCTTTATAATCACAGGCAGATTAACAAATAAAGCCAAACTGCATTAGTTCTTTTGCACTTTTAGGCGATTTAAGCCTTAACGTACATTCATTTAGCACCCCATTCAACCTAAACTTTCCAATGAAAGAATACCTTTCAAAAATGAATTTGACCATTCCTGACACACTCTTTTGGTTTTGGCAGTGTTGTATTGTCTTTTCAGACTGATATCTTGATTCAGAGAAGCAAATCTTCCAGTCAAATTAGTGGAATATTGAGAAAATTGACTTCCAGAAATATGTGAACCGTAACCCTATCTAGCAAAACCCGAAGCTAGGGTTAGGGTTTTATTCCCATACAATGTAGACAGTTTTTGATGGCATGGCTGTGTTTAAGGGCTGAAAGGATACTTGGGAATATAGTTCTTTCAATGTTTTCTAAACATTTTTTTCTGACCTATATGGCTGTATACAGTGCTTTGCCCCACAAAGGAATGCTGTCTGAATTGCCCGACAAGCAACAGTTCGAAAGAACCTGATTTAACTTTCAAACTCTTGCCATGGGCTTTATAATCACAGGCAGATTAACAAATAAAGCCAAACTGCATTAGTTCTTTTGCACTTTTAGGCGATTTAAGCCTTAACGTACATTCATTTAGCACCCCATTCAACTCAAACTTTCCAATGAAAGAATACCTTTCAAAAATGAATTTGACCATTCCTGACACACTCTTTTGGTTTTGGCAGTGTTGTATTGTCTTTTCAGACTGATATCTTGATTCAGAGAAGCAAATCTTCCAGTCAAATGAGTGGAATATTGAGAAAATTGACTTTGAGAAATATGTGAACCGTAACCCTAACTAGTAAAACCCGAAGCTAGGGTTAGGGTTTTATTCCCATACAATTTAGACAGTTATTGATGGCATTGCTGTGTTTTAGGGCTGAAAGGATACTTGGGAATATAGTTCTTTCAATGTTTTCTAAACATTTTTTTCTGACCTATATGGCTGTATACAGTGCTTTGCCCCACAAAGGAATGCTGTCTGAATTGCCCGACAAGCAACAGTTCGAAAGAACCTGATTTAACTTTCAAACTCTTGCCATGGGCTTTATAATCACAGGCAGATTAACAAATAAAGCCAAACTGCATTAGTTCTTTTGCACTTTTAGGCGATTTAAGCCTTAACGTACATTCATTTAGCACCCCATTCAACTCAAACTTTCCAATGAAAGAATACCTTTCAAAAATGAATTTGACCATTCCTGACACACTCTTTTGGTTTTGGCAGTGCTGTATTGTCTTTTCAGACTGATATCTTGATTCAGAGAAGCCAATCTTCCAGTCAAATGAGTGGAATATTGAGAAAAGTGTCTTTGAGAAATATGTGAACCGTAACCCTAACTAGCAAAACCTGAGCTAGGGTTAGGGTTTTATTCCCATACAATGTAGACAGTTTTTGATGGCATGGCTGTGTTTTAGGGCTGAAAGGATACTTGGGAATATAGTTCTTTCAATGTTTTCTAAACATTTTTTTCTGACCTATATGGCTGTATACAGTGCTTTGCCCCACAAAGGAATGCTGTCTGAATTGCCCGACAAGCAACAGTTCGAAAGAACCTGATTTAACTTTCAAACTCTTGCCATGGGCTTTATAATCACAGGCAGATTAACAAATAAAGCCAAACTGCATTAGTTCTTTTGCACTTTTAGGCGATTTAAGCCTTAACGTACATTCATTTAGCACCCCATTCAACCTAAACTTTCCAATGAAAGAATACCTTTCAAAAATGAATTTGACCATTCCTGACACACTCTTTTGGTTTTGGCAGTGTTGTATTGTCTTTTCAGACTGATATCTTGATTCAGAGAAGCAAATCTTCCAGTCAAATTAGTGGAATATTGAGAAAATTGACTTCCAGAAATATGTGAACCGTAACCCTATCTAGCAAAACCCGAAGCTAGGGTTAGGGTTTTATTCCCATACAATGTAGACAGTTTTTGATGGCATGGCTGTGTTTTAGGGCTGAAAGGATACTTGGGAATATAGTTCTTTCAATGTTTTCTAAACATTTTTTTCTGACCTATATGGCTGTATACAGTGCTTTGCCCCACAAAGGAATGCTGTCTGAATTGCCCGACAAGCAACAGTTCGAAAGAACCTGATTTAACTTTCAAACTCTTGCCATGGTCTTTATAATCACAGGCAGATTAACAAATAAAGCCAAACTGCATTAGTTCTTTTGCACTTTTAGGCGATTTAAGCCTTAACGTACATTCATTTAGCACCCCATTCAACTCAAACTTTCCAATGAAAGAATACCTTTCAAAAATTAATTTGACCATTCCTGACACTCTTTTGGTTTTGGCAGTGCTGTATTGTCTTTTCAGACTGATATCTTGATTCAGAGAAGCCAATCTTCCAGTCAAATAAGTGGAATATTGAGAAAAGTGTCTTTGAGAAATATGTGAACCGTAACCCTAACTAGCAAAACCCGAAGCTAGGGTTAGGGTTTTATTCCCATACAATTTAGACAGTTTTTGATGGCATGGCTGTGTTTTAGGGCTGAAAGGATACTTGGGAATATAGTTCTTTCAATGTTTTCTAAACATTTTTTTCTGACCTATATGGCTGTATACAGTGCTTTGCCCCACAAAGGAATGCTGTCTGAATTGCCCGACAAGCAACAGTTCGAAAGAACCTGATTTAACTTTCAAACTCTTGCCATGGGCTTTATAATCACAGGCAGATTAACAAATAAAGCCAAACTGCATTAGTTCTTTTGCACTTTTAGGCGATTTAAGCCTTAACGTACATTCATTTAGCACCCCATTCAACTCAAACTTTCCAATGAAAGAATACCTTTCAAAAATGAATTAGACCATTCCTGACACACTCTTTTGGTTTTGGCACTGTTGTATTGTCTTTTCAGACTGATATCTTGATTCAGAGAAGCAAATCTTTCAGTCAAATGAGTGGAATATTGAGAAAATTGACTTCTAGAAATATGTGAACCGTAACCCTAACTAGCAAAACCTGAAGCTAGGGTTAGGGTTTTATTCCCATACAATGTAGACAGTTTTTGATGGCATGGCTGTGTTTTACGGCTGAAAGGATACTTGGGAATATAGTTTTTTCAGTGTTTTCTAAACATTTTTTTCTGACCTAAATGGCTGTATACAGTGCTTTGCCCCACAAAGGAATGCTGTCTGAATTGCCCGACAAGCAACAGTTCGAAAGAACCTGATTTAACTTTCAAACTCTTGCCATGGGCTTTATAATCACAGGCAGATTAACAAATAAAGCCAAACTGCATTAGTTCTTTTGCACTTTTAGGCGATTTAAGCCTTAACGTACATTCATTTAGCACCCCATTCAACCTAAACTTTCCAATGAAAGAATACCTTTTCAAAATGAATTTGACCATTCCTGACACACTCTTTTGGTTTTGGCACTGTTGTATTGTCTTTTCAGACTGATATCTTGATTCAGAGAAGCCAATCTTCCAGTCAAATGAGTGGAATATTGAGAAAATTGACTTTGAGAAATATGTGAACCGTAACCCTAACTAGCAAAACCCGAAGCTAGGGTTGGGGCTTTATTCCCATACAATGTAGACAGTTTTTGATGGCATGGCTGTGTTTTAGGGCTGAAAGGATACTTGGGAATATAGTTCTTTCAATGTTTTCTAAACATTTTTTTCTGACCTATATGGCTGTATACAGTGCTTTGCCCCACAAAGGAATGCTGTCTGAATTGCCCGACAAGCAACAGTTCGAAAGAACCTGATTTAACTTTCAAACTCTTGCCATGGGCTTTATAATCACAGGCAGATTAACAAATAAAGCCAAACTGCATTAGTTCTTTTGCACTTTTAGGCGATTTAAGCCTTAACGTACATTTATTTAGTACCCCATTCAACTCAAACTTTCCAATGAAAGAATACCTTTCAAAAATTAATTTGACCATTCTTGACACACTCTTTTGGTTTTGGCACTGTTGTATTGTCTTTTCAGACTGATATCTTGATTCAGAGAAGCAAATCTTCCAGTCAAATGAGTGGAATATTGAGAAAATTGACTTCTAGAAATATGTGAACCGTAACCCTGACTAGCGAAACCTGAAGCTAGGGTTAGGGTTTTATTCCCATACAATGTAGACAGTTTTTGATGGCATGGCTGTGTTTTAGGGCTGAAAGGATACTTGGGAATATAGTTTTTTCAGTGTTTTCTAAACATTTTTTTCTGACCTATATGGCTGTATACAGTGCTTTGCCCCACAAAGGAATGCTGTATGAATTGCCCGACAAGCAACAATTCGAAAGAACCTGATTTAACTTTCAAACTCTTGCCATGGGCTTTGCAATCACAGGCAGATTAACAAATAAAGCCAAACAGCATTAGTTCTTTTGCACTTTTAGGCGATTTAAGCCTTAACGTACATTCATTTAGCACCCCATTCAACTCAAACTTTCCAATGAAAGAATACCTTTCAAAAATGAATTTGACCATTCCTGACACACTCTTTTGGTTTTGGCAGTGCTGTATTGTCCTTTCAGACTGATATCTTGATTCAGAGAAGCCAATCTTCCAGTCAAATGAGTGGAATATTGAGAAAAGTGTCTTTGAGAAATATGTGAACCGTAACCCTAACTAGCAAAACCCGAAGCTAGGGTTAGGGTTTTATTCCCATACAATTTAGACAGTTATTGATGGCATTGCTGTGTTTTAGGGCTGAAAGGATACTTGGGAATATAGTTCTTTCAATGTTTTCTAAACATTTTTTTCTGACCTATATGGCTGTATACAGTGCTTTGCCCCACAAAGGAATGCTGTCTGAATTGCCCGACAAGCAACAGTTCGAAAGAACCTGATTTAACTTTCAAACTCTTGCCATGGGCTTTATAATCACAGGCAGATTAACAAATAAAGCCAAACTGCATTAGTTCTTTTGCACTTTTAGGCGATTTAAGCCTTAACGTACATTCATTTAGCACCCCATTCAACCTAAACTTTCCAATGAAAGAATACCTTTCAAAAATGAATTTGACCATTCCTGACACACTCTTTTGGTTTTGGCAGTGTTGTATTGTCTTTTCAGACTGATATCTTGATTCAGAGAAGCAAATCTTCCAGTCAAATTAGTGGAATATTGAGAAAATTAACTTCCAGAAATATGTGAACCGTAACCCTATCTAGCAAAACCCGAAGCTAGGGTTAGGGTTTTATTCCCATACAATGTAGACAGTTTTTGATGGCATGGCTGTGTTTTAGGGCTGAAAGGATACTTGGGAATATAGTTTTTTCAGTGTTTTCTAAACATTTTTTTCTGACCTAAATGGCTGTATACAGTGCTTTGCCCCACAAAGGAATGCTGTCTGAATTGCCCGACAAGCAACAGTTCGAAAGAACCTGATTTAACTTTCAAACTCTTGCCATGGGCTTTACAAACACAGGCAGATTAACAAATAAAGCCAAACTGCATTAGTTCTTTTGCACTTTTAGGGGATTTAAGCCTTAACGTACATTCATTTAGCACCCCATTCAACTCAAACTTTCCAATGAAAGAATACCTTTCAAAAATGAATTTGACCATTCCTGACACACTCTTTTGGTTTTGGCACTGTTGTATTGTCTTTTCAGACTGATATCTTGATTCAGAGAAGCAAATCTTCCAGTCAAATGAGTGGAATATTGAGAAAAGTGTCTTTGAGAAATATGTGAACCGTAACCCTAACTAGCAAAACCCGAAGCTAGGGTTGGGGCTTTATTCCCTTACAATGTAGACAGTTTTTGATGGCATGGCTGTGTTTTAGGGCTGAAAGGATACTTGGGAATATAGTTCTTTCAATGTTTTCTAAACATTTTTTTCTGACCTATATGGCTGTATACAGTGCTTTGCCCCACAAAGGAATGCTGTCTGAATTGCCCGACAAGCAACAGTTCGAAAGAACCTGATTTAACTTTCAAACTCTTGCCATGGGCTTTATAATCACAGGCAGATTAACAAATAAAGCCAAACTGCATTAGTTCTTTTGCACTTTTAGGCGATTTAAGCCTTAACGTACATTCATTTAGTACCCCATTCAACTCAAACTTTCCAATGAAAGAATACCTTTCAAAAATTAATTTGACCATTCTTGACACACTCTTTTGGTTTTGGCACTGTTGTATTGTCTTTTCAGACTGATATCTTGATTCAGAGAAGCAAATCTTCCAGTCAAATGAGTGGAATATTGAGAAAATTGACTTCTAGAAATATGTGAACCGTAACCCTGACTAGCGAAACCTGAAGCTAGGGTTAGGGTTTTATTCCCATACAATGTAGACAGTTTTTGATGGCATGGCTGTGTTTTAGGGCTGAAAGGATACTTGGGAATATAGTTTTTTCAGTGTTTTCTAAACATTTTTTTCTGACCTATATGGCTGTATACAGTGCTTTGCCCCACAAAGGAATGCTGTCTGAATTGCCCGACAAGCAACAATTCGAAAGAACCTGATTTAACTTTCAAACTCTTGCCATGGGCTTTGCAATCACAGGCAGATTAACAAATAAAGCCAAACAGCATTAGTTCTTTTGCACTTTTAGGCGATTTAAGCCTTAACGTACATTCATTTAGCACCCCATTCAACTCAAACTTTCCAATGAAAGAATACCTTTCAAAAATGAATTTGACCATTCCTGACACACTCTTTTGGTTTTGGCAGTGCTGTATTGTCCTTTCAGACTGATATCTTGATTCAGAGAAGCCAATCTTCCAGTCAAATGAGTGGAATATTGAGAAAAGTGTCTTTGAGAAATATGTGAACCGTAACCCTAACTAGCAAAACCCGAAGCTAGGGTTAGGGTTTTATTCCCATACAATGTAGACAGTTTTTGATGGCATGGCTGTGTTTTAGGGCTGAAAGGATACTTGGGAATATAGTTTTTTCAGTGTTTTCTAAACATTTTTTTCTGACCTATATGGCTGTATACAGTGCTTTGCCCCACAAAGGAATGCTGTCTGAATTGCCCGACAAGCAACAGTTCGAAAGAACCTGATTTAACTTTCAAACTCTTGCCATGGGCTTTATAATCACAGGCAGATTAACAAATAAAGCCAAACTGCATTAGTTCTTTTGCACTTTTAGGCGATTTAAGCCTTAACGTACATTCATTTAGCACCCCATTCAAATCAAACTTTCCAATGAAAGAATACCTTTCAAAAATGAATTTGACCATTCCTGACACACTCTTTTGGTTTTGGCACTGTTGTATTGTCTTTTCAGACTGATATCTTGATTCAGAGAAGCAAATCTTCCAGTCAAATGAGTGGAATATTGAGAAAAAATTGATTTTGAGAAATATGTGAACCGTAACCCTAACTAGCAAAACCCGAAGCTAGGGTTAGGGTTTTATTCCCATACAATGTAGACAGTTTTTGATGGCATGGCTGTGTTTTAGGGCTGAAAGGATACTTGGGAATATAGTTCTTTCAATGTTTTCTAAACATTTTTTTCTGACCTATATGGCTGTATACAGTGCTTTGCCCCACAAAGGAATGCTGTCTGAATTGCCCGACAAGCAACAGTTCGAAAGAACCTGATTTAACTTTCAAACTCTTGCCATGGGCTTTATAATCACAGGCAGATTAACAAATAAAGCCAAACTGCATTAGTTCTTTTGCACTTTTAGGCGATTTAAGCCTTAACGTACATTCATTTAGCACCCCATTCAACTCAAACTTTCCAATGAAAGAATACCTTTCAAAAATTAATTTGACCATTCCTGACACACTCTTTTGGTTTTGGCACTGTTGTATTGTCTTTTCAGACTGATATCTTGATTCAGAGAAGCAAATCTTCCAGTCAAATTAGTGGAATATTGAGAAAATTGACTTCCAGAAATATGTGAACCGTAACCCTATCTAGCAAAACCCGAAGCTAGGGTTAGGGTTTTATTCCCATACAATGTAGACAGTTTTTGCTGGCATGGCTGTGTTTTAGGGCTGAAAGGATACTTGGGAATATAGTTCTTTCAATGTTTTCTAAACATTTTTTTCTGACCTATATGGCTGTATACAGTGCTTTGCCCCACAAAGGAATGCTGTCTGAATTGCCCGACAAGAAACAGTTCGAAAGAACCTGATTTAACTTTCAAACTCTTGCCATGGGCTTTATAATCACAGGCAGATTAACAAATAAAGCCAAACTGCATTAGTTCTTTTGCACTTTTAGGCGATTTAAGCCTTAACGTACATTCATTTAGCACCCCATTCAACTCAAACTTTCCAATGAAAGAATACCTTTCAAAAATGAATTTGACCATTCCTGACACACTCTTTTGGTTTTGGCAGTGCTGTATTGTCTTTTCAGACTGATATCTTGATTCAGAGAAGCCAATCTTCCAGTCAAATGAGTGGAATATTGAGAAAAGTGTCTTTGAGAAATATGTGAACCGTAACCCTAACTAGCAAAACCTGAAGCTAGGGTTAGGGTTTTATTCCCATACAATGTAGACAGTTTTTGATGGCATGGCTGTGTTTTAGGGCTGAAAGGATACTTGGGAATATAGTTCTTTCAATGTTTTCTAAACATTTTTTTCTGACCTATATGGGTGTATACAGTGCTTTGCCCCACAAAGGAATGCTGTCTGAATTGCCCGACAAGCAACAGTTCGAAAGAACCTGATTTAACTTTCAAACTCTTGCCATGGTCTTTATAATCACAGGCAGATTAACAAATAAAGCCAAACTGCATTAGTTCTTTTGCACTTTTAGGCGATTTAAGCCTTAACGTACATTCATTTAGCATCCCATTCAACTCAAACTTTCCAATGAAAGAATACCTTTCAAAAATTAATTTGACCATTCCTGACACTCTTTTGGTTTTGGCAGTGCTGTATTGTCTTTTCAGACTGATATCTTGATTCAGAGAAGCCAATCTTCCAGTCAAATAAGTGGAATATTGAGAAAAGTGTCTTTGAGAAATATGTGAACCGTAACCCTAACTAGCAAAACCCGAAGCTAGGGTTAGGGTTTTATTCCCATACAATGTAGACAGTTTTTGATGGCATGGCTGTGTTTTAGGGCTGAAAGGATACTTGGGAATATAGTTCTTTCAATGTTTTCTAAACATTTTTTTCTGACCTATATGGCTGTATACAGTGCTTATACCCCACAAAGGAATGCTGTCTGAATTGCCCGACAAGCAACAGTTCGAAAGAACCTGATTTAACTTTCAAACTCTTGCCATGGGCTTTATAATCACAGGCAGATTAACAAATAAAGCCAAACTGCATTAGTTCTTTTGCACTTTTAGGCGATTTAAGCCTTAACGTACATTCATTTAGCACCCCATTCAACCTAAACTTTCCAATGAAAGAATACCTTTCAAAAATGAATTTGACCATTCCTGACACACTCTTTTGGTTTTGGCAGTGTTGTATTGTCTTTTCAGACTGATATCTTGATTCAGAGAAGCAAATCTTCCAGTCAAATTAGTGGAATATTGAGAAAATTGACTTCCAGAAATATGTGAACCGTAACCCTATCTAGCAAAACCCGAAGCTAGGGTTAGGGTTTTATTCCCATACAATGTAGACAGTTTTTGATAGCATGGCTGTGTTTTAGGGCTGAAAGGATACTTGGGAATATAGTTCTTTCAATGTTTTCTAAACATTTTTTTCTGACCTATATGGCTGTATACAGTGCTTTGCCCCACAAAGGAATGCTGTCTGAATTGCCCGACAAGCAACAGTTCGAAAGAACCTGATTTAACTTTCAAACTCTTGCCATGGTCTTTATAATCACAGGCAGATTAACAAATAAAGCCAAACTGCATTAGTTCTTTTGCACTTTTAGGCGATTTAAGCCTTAACGTACATTCATTTAGCACCCCATTCAACTCAAACTTTCCAATGAAAGAATACCTTTCAAAAATTAATTTGACCATTCCTGACACTCTTTTGGTTTTGGCAGTGCTGTATTGTCTTTTCAGACTGATATCTTGATTCAGAGAAGCCAATCTTCCAGTCAAATAAGTGGAATATTGAGAAAAGTGTCTTTGAGAAATATGTGAACCGTAACCCTAACTAGCAAAACCCGAAGCTAGGGTTAGGGTTTTATTCCCATACAATTTAGACAGTTTTTGATGGCATGGCTGTGTTTTAGGGCTGAAAGGATACTTGGGAATATAGTTCTTTCAATGTTTTCTAAACATTTTTTTCTGACCTATATGGCTGTATACAGTGCTTTGCCCCACAAAGGAATGCTGTCTGAATTGCCCGACAAGCAACAGTTCGAAAGAACCTGATTTAACTTTCAAACTCTTGCCATGGGCTTTATAATCACAGGCAGATTAACAAATAAAGCCAAACTGCATTAGTTCTTTTGCACTTTTAGGCGATTTAAGCCTTAACGTACATTCATTTAGCACCCCATTCAACTCAAACTTTTCAATGAAAGAATACCTTTCAAAAATTAATTTGACCATTCTTGACACACTCTTTTGGTTTTGGCACTGTTGTATTGTCTTTTCAGACTGATATCTTGATTCAGAGAAGCAAATCTTCCAGTCAAATGAGTGGAATATTGAGAAAATTGACTTCTAGAAATATGTGAACCGTAACCCTAACTAGCAAAACCTGAAGCTAGGGTTAGGGTTTTATTCCCATACAATGTAGACAGTTTTTGATGGCATGGCTGTGTTTTACGGCTGAAAGGATACTTTTGAATATAGTTTTTTCAGTGTTTTCTAAACATTTTTTTCTGACCTAAATGGCTGTATACAGTGCTTTGCCCCACAAAGGAATGCTGTCTGAATTGCCCGACAAGCAACAGTTCGAAAGAACCTGATTTAACTTTCAAACTCTTGCCATGGGCTTTACAAACACAGGCAGATTAACAAATAAAGCCAAACAGCATTAGTTCTTTTGCACTTTTAGGCGATTTAAGCCTTAACGTACATTCATTTAGCACCCCATTCAACTCAAACTTTCCAATGAAAGAATACCTTTCAAAAATGAATTAGACCATTCCTGACACACTCTTTTGGTTTTGGCAGTGCTGTATTGTCTTTCAGACTGATATCTTGATTCAGAGAAGCCAATCTTCCAGTCAAATGAGTGGAATATTGAGAAAATTGACTTTGAGAAATATGTGAACCGTAACCCTAACTAGCAAAACCCGAAGCTAGGGTTAGGGTTTTATTCCCATACAATGTAGACAGTTTTTGATGGCATGGCTGTGTTTTAGGGCTGAAAGGATACTTGGGAATATAGTTCTTTCAATGTTTTCTAAACATTTTTTTCTGACCTATATGGCTGTATACAGTGCTTTGCACCACAAAGGAATGCTGTCTGAATTGCCCGACAAGCAACAGTTCGAAAGAACCTGATTTAACTTTCAAACTCTTGCCATGGGCTTTATAATCACAGGCAGATTAACAAATAAAGCCAAACTGCATTAGTTCTTTTGCACTTTTAGGCGATTTAAGCCTTAACGTACATTCATTTAGCACCCCATTCAACCTAAACTTTCCAATGAAAGAATACCTTTTCAAAATGAATTTGACCATTCCTGACACACTCTTTTGGTTTTGGCACTGTTGTATTGTCTTTTCAGACTGATATCTTGATTCAGAGAAGCAAATCTTCCAGTCAAATGAGTGGAATATTGAGAAAAGTGTCTTTGAGAAATATGTGAACCGTAACCCTAACTAGCAAAACCCGAAGCTAGGGTTGGGGCTTTATTCCCATACAATGTAGACAGTTTTTGATGGCATGGCTGTGTTTTAGGGCTGAAAGGATACTTGGGAATATAGTTCTTTCAATGTTTTCTAAACATTTTTTTCTGACCTATATGGCTGTATACAGTGCTTTGCCCCACAAAGGAATGCTGTCTGAATTGCCCGACAAGCAACAGTTCGAAAGAACCTGATTTAACTTTCAAACTCTTGCCATGGGCTTTATAATCACAGGCAGATTAACAAATAAAGCCAAACTGCATTAGTTCTTTTGCACTTTTAGGCGATTTAAGCCTTAACGTACATTCATTTAGTACCCCATTCAACTCAAACTTTCCAATGAAAGAATACCTTTCAAAAATTAATTTGACCATTCTTGACACACTCTTTTGGTTTTGGCACTGTTGTATTGTCTTTTCAGACTGATATCTTGATTCAGAGAAGCAAATCTTCCAGTCAAATGAGTGGAATATTGAGAAAATTGACTTCTAGAAATATGTGAACCGTAACCCTGACAAGCGAAACCTGAAGCTAGGGTTAGGGTTTTATTCCCATACAATGTAGACAGTTTTTGATGGCATGGCTGTGTTTTAGGGCTGAAAGGATACTTGGGAATATAGTTTTTTCAGTGTTTTCTAAACATTTTTTTCTGACCTATATGGCTGTATACAGTGCTTTGCCCCACAAAGGAATGCTGTCTGAATTGCCCGACAAGCAACAGTTCGAAAGAACCTGATTTAACTTTCAAACTCTTGCCATGGGCTTTATAATCACAGGCAGATTAACAAATAAAGCCAAACTGCATTAGTTCTTTTGCACTTTTAGGCGATTTAAGCCTTAACGTACATTCATTTAGCACCCCATTCAACCTAAACTTTCCAATGAAAGAATACCTTTCAAAAATGAATTTGACCATTCCTGACACACTCTTTTGGTTTTGGCAGTGTTGTATTGTCTTTTCAGACTGATATCTTGATTCAGAGAAGCAAATCTTCCAGTCAAATTAGTGGAATATTGAGAAAATTAACTTCCAGAAATATGTGAACCGGAACCCTATCTAGCAAAACCCGAAGCTAGGGTTAGGGTTTTATTCCCATACAATGTAGACAGTTTTTGATGGCATGGCTGTGTTTTAGGGCTGAAAGGATACTTGGGAATATAGTTTTTTCAGTGTTTTCTAAACATTTTTTTCTGACCTAAATGGCTGTATACAGTGCTTTGCCCCACAAAGGAATGCTGTCTGAATTGCCCGACAAGCAACAGTTCGAAAGAACCTGATTTAACTTTCAAACTCTTGCCATGGGCTTTACAAACACAGGCAGATTAACAAATAAAGCCAAACAGCATTAGTTCTTTTGCACTTTTAGGCGATTTAAGCCTTAACGTACATTCATTTAGCACCCCATTCAACTCAAACTTTCCAATGAAAGAATACCTTTCAAAAATGAATTAGACCATTCCTGACACACTCTTTTGGTTTTGGCAGTGCTGTATTGTCTTTCAGACTGATATCTTGATTCAGAGAAGCCAATCTTCCAGTCAAATGAGTGGAATATTGAGAAAATTGACTTTGAGAAATATGTGAACCGTAACCCTAACTAGCAAAACCCGAAGCTAGGGTTAGGGTTTTATTCCCATACAATGTAGACAGTTTTTGATGGCATGGCTGTGTTTTAGGGCTGAAAGGATACTTGGGAATATAGTTCTTTCAATGTTTTCTAAACATTTTTTTCTGACCTATATGGCTGTATACAGTGCTTTGCACCACAAAGGAATGCTGTCTGAATTGCCCGACAAGCAACAGTTCGAAAGAACCTGATTTAACTTTCAAACTCTTGCCATGGGCTTTATAATCACAGGCAGATTAACAAATAAAGCCAAACTGCATTAGTTCTTTTGCACTTTTAGGCGATTTAAGCCTTAACGTACATTCATTTAGCACCCCATTCAACCTAAACTTTCCAATGAAAGAATACCTTTTCAAAATGAATTTGACCATTCCTGACACACTCTTTTGGTTTTGGCACTGTTGTATTGTCTTTTCAGACTGATATCTTGATTCAGAGAAGCAAATCTTCCAGTCAAATGAGTGGAATATTGAGAAAAGTGTCTTTGAGAAATATGTGAACCGTAACCCTAACTAGCAAAACCCGAAGCTAGGGTTGGGGCTTTATTCCCATACAATGTAGACAGTTTTTGATGGCATGGCTGTGTTTTAGGGCTGAAAGGATACTTGGGAATATAGTTCTTTCAATGTTTTCTAAACATTTTTTTCTGACCTATATGGCTGTATACAGTGCTTTGCCCCACAAAGGAATGCTGTCTGAATTGCCCGACAAGCAACAGTTCGAAAGAACCTGATTTAACTTTCAAACTCTTGCCATGGGCTTTATAATCACAGGCAGATTAACAAATAAAGCCAAACTGCATTAGTTCTTTTGCACTTTTAGGCGATTTAAGCCTTAACGTACATTCATTTAGTACCCCATTCAACTCAAACTTTCCAATGAAAGAATACCTTTCAAAAATTAATTTGACCATTCTTGACACACTCTTTTGGTTTTGGCACTGTTGTATTGTCTTTTCAGACTGATATCTTGATTCAGAGAAGCAAATCTTCCAGTCAAATGAGTGGAATATTGAGAAAATTGACTTCTAGAAATATGTGAACCGTAACCCTGACAAGCGAAACCTGAAGCTAGGGTTAGGGTTTTATTCCCATACAATGTAGACAGTTTTTGATGGCATGGCTGTGTTTTAGGGCTGAAAGGATACTTGGGAATATAGTTTTTTCAGTGTTTTCTAAACATTTTTTTCTGACCTATATGGCTGTATACAGTGCTTTGCCCCACAAAGGAATGCTGTATGAATTGCCCGACAAGCAACAATTCGAAAGAACCTGATTTAACTTTCAAACTCTTGCCATGGGCTTTGCAATCACAGGCAGATTAACAAATAAAGCCAAACAGCATTAGTTCTTTTGCACTTTTAGGCGATTTAAGCCTTAACGTACATTCATTTAGCACCCCATTCAACTCAAACTTTCCAATGAAAGAATACCTTTCAAAAATGAATTTGACCATTCCTGACACACTCTTTTGGTTTTGGCAGTGCTGTATTGTCCTTTCAGACTGATATCTTGATTCAGAGAAGCCAATCTTCCAGTCAAATGAGTGGAATATTGAGAAAAGTGTCTTTGAGAAATATGTGAACCGTAACCCTAACTAGCAAAACCCGAAGCTAGGGTTAGGGTTTTATTCCCATACAATGTAGACAGTTTTTGATGGCATGGCTGTGTTTTAGGGCTGAAAGGATACTTGGGAATATAGTTCTTTCAATGTTTTCTAAACATTTTTTTCTGACCTATATGGCTGTATACAGTGCTTTGCCCCACAAAGGAATGCTGTCTGAATTGCCCGACAAGCAACAGTTCGAAAGAACCTGATTTAACTTTCAAACTCTTGCCATGGGCTTTATAATCACAGGCACATTAACAAATAAAGCCAAACTGCATTAGTTCTTTTGCACTTTTAGGCGATTTAAGCCTTAACGTACATTCATTTAGCACCCCATTCAACTCAAACTTTCCAATGAAAGAATACCTTTCAAAAATTAATTGGACCATTCCTGACACACTCTTTTGGTTTTGGCAGTGTTGTATTGTCTTTTCAGACTGATATCTTGATTCAGAGAAGCAAATCTTCCAGTCAAATGAGTGGAATATTGAGAAAATTGACTTTGAGAAATATGTGAACCGTAACCCTAACTAGCAAAACCCGAAGCTAGGGTTAGGGTTTTATTCCCATACAATTTAGACAGTTATTGATGGCATTGCTGTGTTTTAGGGCTGTAAGGATACTTGGGAATATAGTTCTTTCAATGTTTTCTAAACATTTTTTTCTGACCTATATGGCTGTATACAGTGCTTTGCCCCACAAAGGAATGCTGTCTGAATTGCCCGACAAGCAACAGTTCGAAAGAACCTGATTTAACTTTCAAACTCTTGCCATGGGCTTTATAATCACAGGCAGATTAACAAATAAAGCCAAACTGCATTAGTTCTTTTGCACTTTTAGGCGATTTAAGCCTTAACGTACATTCATTTAGCACCCCATTCAACTCAAACTTTCCAATGAAAGAATACCTTTCAAAAATTAATTTGACCATTCCTGACACACTCTTTTGGTTTTGGCACTGTTGTATTGTCTTTTCAGACTGATATCTTGATTCAGAGAAGCAAATCTTCCAGTCAAATTAGTGGAATATTGAGAAAATTGACTTCCAGAAATATGTGAACCGTAACCCTAACTAGCAAAACCCGAAGCTAGGGTTAGGGTTTTATTCCCATACAATGTAGACAGTTTTTGATGGCATGGCTGTGTTTTAGGGCTGAAAGGATACTTGGGAATATAGTTCTTTCAATGTTTTCTAAACATTTTTTTCTGACCTATATGGCTGTATACAGTGCTTTGCCCCACAAAGGAATGCTGTCTGAATTGCCCGACAAGCAACAGTTCGAAAGAACCTGATTTAACTTTCAAACTCTTGCCATGGGCTTTATAATCACAGGCAGATTAACAAATAAAGCCAAACTGCATTAGTTCTTTTGCACTTTTAGGCGATTTAAGCCTTAACGTACATTCATTTAGCACCCCATTCAACTCAAACTTTCCAATGAAAGAATACCTTTCAAAAATGAATTTGACCATTCCTGACACACTCTTTTGGTTTTGGCAGTGCTGTATTGTCTTTTCAGACTGATATCTTGATTCAGAGAAGCCAATCTTCCAGTCAAATGAGTGGAATATTGAGAAAAGTGTCTTTGAGAAATATGTGAACCGTAACCCTAACTAGCAAAACCTGAGCTAGGGTTAGGGTTTTATTCCCATACAATGTAGACAGTTTTTGATGGCATGGCTGTGTTTTAGGGCTGAAAGGATACTTGGGAATATAGTTCTTTCAATGTTTTCTAAACATTTTTTTCTGACCTATATGGCTGTATACAGTGCTTTGCCCCACAAAGGAATGCTGTCTGAATTGCCCGACAAGCAACAGTTCGAAAGAACCTGATTTAACTTTCAAACTCTTGCCATGGGCTTTATAATCACAGGCAGATTAACAAATAAAGCCAAACTGCATTAGTTCTTTTGCACTTTTAGGCGATTTAAGCCTTAACGTACATTCATTTAGCACCCCATTCAACCTAAACTTTCCAATGAAAGAATACCTTTCAAAAATGAATTTGACCATTCCTGACACACTCTTTTGGTTTTGGCAGTGTTGTATTGTCTTTTCAGACTGATATCTTGATTCAGAGAAGCAAATCTTCCAGTCAAATTAGTGGAATATTGAGAAAATTAACTTCCAGAAATATGTGAACCGGAACCCTATCTAGCAAAACCCGAAGCTAGGGTTAGGGTTTTATTCCCATACAATGTAGACAGTTTTTGATGGCATGGCTGTGTTTTAGGGCTGAAAGGATACTTGGGAATATAGTTTTTTCAGTGTTTTCTAAACATTCTTTTCTGACCTAAATGGCTGTATACAGTGCTTTGCCCCACAAAGGAATGCTGTCTGAATTGCCCGACAAGCAACAGTTCGAAAGAACCTGATTTAACTTTCAAACTCTTGCCATGGGCTTTACAAACACAGGCAGATTAACAAATAAAGCCAAACAGCATTAGTTCTTTTGCACTTTTAGGCGATTTAAGCCTTAACGTACATTCATTTAGCACCCCATTCAACTCAAACTTTCCAATGAAAGAATACCTTTCAAAAATGAATTAGACCATTCCTGACACACTCTTTTGGTTTTGGCAGTGCTGTATTGTCTTTCAGACTGATATCTTGATTCAGAGAAGCCAATCTTCCAGTCAAATGAGTGGAATATTGAGAAAATTGACTTTGAGAAATATGTGAACCGTAACCCTAACTAGCAAAACCCGAAGCTAGGGTTAGGGTTTTATTCCCATACAATGTAGACAGTTTTTGATGGCATGGCTGTGTTTTAGGGCTGAAAGGATACTTGGGAATATAGTTCTTTCAATGTTTTCTAAACATTTTTTTCTGACCTATATGGCTGTATACAGTGCTTTGCACCACAAAGGAATGCTGTCTGAATTGCCCGACAAGCAACAGTTCGAAAGAACCTGATTTAACTTTCAAACTCTTGCCATGGGCTTTATAATCACAGGCAGATTAACAAATAAAGCCAAACTGCATTAGTTCTTTTGCACTTTTAGGCGATTTAAGCCTTAACGTACATTCATTTAGCACCCCATTCAACCTAAACTTTCCAATGAAAGAATACCTTTTCAAAATGAATTTGACCATTCCTGACACACTCTTTTGGTTTTGGCACTGTTGTATTGTCTTTTCAGACTGATATCTTGATTCAGAGAAGCAAATCTTCCAGTCAAATGAGTGGAATATTGAGAAAAGTGTCTTTGAGAAATATGTGAACCGTAACCCTAACTAGCAAAACCCGAAGCTAGGGTTGGGGCTTTATTCCCATACAATGTAGACAGTTTTTGATGGCATGGCTGTGTTTTAGGGCTGAAAGGATACTTGGGAATATAGTTCTTTCAATGTTTTCTAAACATTTTTTTCTGACCTATATGGCTGTATACAGTGCTTTGCCCCACAAAGGAATGCTGTCTGAATTGCCCGACAAGCAACAGTTCGAAAGAACCTGATTTAACTTTCAAACTCTTGCCATGGGCTTTATAATCACAGGCACATTAACAAATAAAGCCAAACTGCATTAGTTCTTTTGCACTTTTAGGCGATTTAAGCCTTAACGTACATTCATTTAGCACCCCATTCAACTCAAACTTTCCAATGAAAGAATACCTTTCAAAAATTAATTGGACCATTCCTGACACACTCTTTTGGTTTTGGCAGTGTTGTATTGTCTTTTCAGACTGATATCTTGATTCAGAGAAGCAAATCTTCCAGTCAAATGAGTGGAATATTGAGAAAATTGACTTTGAGAAATATGTGAACCGTAACCCTAACTAGCAAAACCCGAAGCTAGGGTTAGGGTTTTATTCCCATACAATTTAGACAGTTATTGATGGCATTGCTGTGTTTTAGGGCTGTAAGGATACTTGGGAATATAGTTCTTTCAATGTTTTCTAAACATTTTTTTCTGACCTATATGGCTGTATACAGTGCTTTGCCCCACAAAGGAATGCTGTCTGAATTGCCCGACAAGCAACAGTTCGAAAGAACCTGATTTAACTTTCAAACTCTTGCCATGGGCTTTATAATCACAGGCAGATTAACAAATAAAGCCAAACTGCATTAGTTCTTTTGCACTTTTAGGCGATTTAAGCCTTAACGTACATTCATTTAGCACCCCATTCAACTCAAACTTTCCAATGAAAGAATACCTTTCAAAAATTAATTTGACCATTCCTGACACACTCTTTTGGTTTTGGCACTGTTGTATTGTCTTTTCAGACTGATATCTTGATTCAGAGAAGCAAATCTTCCAGTCAAATTAGTGGAATATTGAGAAAATTGACTTCCAGAAATATGTGAACCGTAACCCTAACTAGCAAAACCCGAAGCTAGGGTTAGGGTTTTATTCCCATACAATGTAGACAGTTTTTGATGGCATGGCTGTGTTTTAGGGCTGAAAGGATACTTGGGAATATAGTTCTTTCAATGTTTTCTAAACATTTTTTTCTGACCTATATGGCTGTATACAGTGCTTTGCCCCACAAAGGAATGCTGTCTGAATTGCCCGACAAGCAACAGTTCGAAAGAACCTGATTTAACTTTCAAACTCTTGCCATGGGCTTTATAATCACAGGCAGATTAACAAATAAAGCCAAACTGCATTAGTTCTTTTGCACTTTTAGGCGATTTAAGCCTTAACGTACATTCATTTAGCACCCCATTCAACTCAAACTTTCCAATGAAAGAATACCTTTCAAAAATGAATTTGACCATTCCTGACACACTCTTTTGGTTTTGGCAGTGCTGTATTGTCTTTTCAGACTGATATCTTGATTCAGAGAAGCCAATCTTCCAGTCAAATGAGTGGAATATTGAGAAAAGTGTCTTTGAGAAATATGTGAACCGTAACCCTAACTAGCAAAACCTGAGCTAGGGTTAGGGTTTTATTCCCATACAATGTAGACAGTTTTTGATGGCATGGCTGTGTTTTAGGGCTGAAAGGATACTTGGGAATATAGTTCTTTCAATGTTTTCTAAACATTTTTTTCTGACCTATATGGCTGTATACAGTGCTTTGCCCCACAAAGGAATGCTGTCTGAATTGCCCGACAAGCAACAGTTCGAAAGAACCTGATTTAACTTTCAAACTCTTGCCATGGGCTTTATAATCACAGGCAGATTAACAAATAAAGCCAAACTGCATTAGTTCTTTTGCACTTTTAGGCGATTTAAGCCTTAACGTACATTCATTTAGCACCCCATTCAACCTAAACTTTCCAATGAAAGAATACCTTTCAAAAATGAATTTGACCATTCCTGACACACTCTTTTGGTTTTGGCAGTGTTGTATTGTCTTTTCAGACTGATATCTTGATTCAGAGAAGCAAATCTTCCAGTCAAATTAGTGGAATATTGAGAAAATTAACTTCCAGAAATATGTGAACCGGAACCCTATCTAGCAAAACCCGAAGCTAGGGTTAGGGTTTTATTCCCATACAATGTAGACAGTTTTTGATGGCATGGCTGTGTTTTAGGGCTGAAAGGATACTTGGGAATATAGTTTTTTCAGTGTTTTCTAAACATTCTTTTCTGACCTAAATGGCTGTATACAGTGCTTTGCCCCACAAAGGAATGCTGTCTGAATTGCCCGACAAGCAACAGTTCGAAAGAACCTGATTTAACTTTCAAACTCTTGCCATGGGCTTTACAAACACAGGCAGATTAACAAATAAAGCCAAACAGCATTAGTTCTTTTGCACTTTTAGGCGATTTAAGCCTTAACGTACATTCATTTAGCACCCCATTCAACTCAAACTTTCCAATGAAAGAATACCTTTCAAAAATGAATTAGACCATTCCTGACACACTCTTTTGGTTTTGGCAGTGCTGTATTGTCTTTCAGACTGATATCTTGATTCAGAGAAGCCAATCTTCCAGTCAAATGAGTGGAATATTGAGAAAATTGACTTTGAGAAATATGTGAACCGTAACCCTAACTAGCAAAACCCGAAGCTAGGGTTAGGGTTTTATTCCCATACAATGTAGACAGTTTTTGATGGCATGGCTGTGTTTTAGGGCTGAAAGGATACTTGGGAATATAGTTCTTTCAATGTTTTCTAAACATTTTTTTCTGACCTATATGGCTGTATACAGTGCTTTGCACCACAAAGGAATGCTGTCTGAATTGCCCGACAAGCAACAGTTCGAAAGAACCTGATTTAACTTTCAAACTCTTGCCATGGGCTTTATAATCACAGGCAGATTAACAAATAAAGCCAAACTGCATTAGTTCTTTTGCACTTTTAGGCGATTTAAGCCTTAACGTACATTCATTTAGCACCCCATTCAACCTAAACTTTCCAATGAAAGAATACCTTTTCAAAATGAATTTGACCATTCCTGACACACTCTTTTGGTTTTGGCACTGTTGTATTGTCTTTTCAGACTGATATCTTGATTCAGAGAAGCAAATCTTCCAGTCAAATGAGTGGAATATTGAGAAAAGTGTCTTTGAGAAATATGTGAACCGTAACCCTAACTAGCAAAACCCGAAGCTAGGGTTGGGGCTTTATTCCCATACAATGTAGACAGTTTTTGATGGCATGGCTGTGTTTTAGGGCTGAAAGGATACTTGGGAATATAGTTCTTTCAATGTTTTCTAAACATTTTTTTCTGACCTATATGGCTGTATACAGTGCTTTGCCCCACAAAGGAATGCTGTCTGAATTGCCCGACAAGCAACAGTTCGAAAGAACCTGATTTAACTTTCAAACTCTTGCCATGGGCTTTATAATCACAGGCAGATTAACAAATAAAGCCAAACTGCATTAGTTCTTTTGCACTTTTAGGCGATTTAAGCCTTAACGTACATTCATTTAGTACCCCATTCAACTCAAACTTTCCAATGAAAGAATACCTTTCAAAAATTAATTTGACCATTCTTGACACACTCTTTTGGTTTTGGCACTGTTGTATTGTCTTTTCAGACTGATATCTTGATTCAGAGAAGCAAATCTTCCAGTCAAATGAGTGGAATATTGAGAAAATTGACTTCTAGAAATATGTGAACCGTAACCCTGACAAGCGAAACCTGAAGCTAGGGTTAGGGTTTTATTCCCATACAATGTAGACAGTTTTTGATGGCATGGCTGTGTTTTAGGGCTGAAAGGATACTTGGGAATATAGTTTTTTCAGTGTTTTCTAAACATTTTTTTCTGACCTATATGGCTGTATACAGTGCTTTGCCCCACAAAGGAATGCTGTATGAATTGCCCGACAAGCAACAATTCGAAAGAACCTGATTTAACTTTCAAACTCTTGCCATGGGCTTTGCAATCACAGGCAGATTAACAAATAAAGCCAAACAGCATTAGTTCTTTTGCACTTTTAGGCGATTTAAGCCTTAACGTACATTCATTTAGCACCCCATTCAACTCAAACTTTCCAATGAAAGAATACCTTTCAAAAATGAATTTGACCATTCCTGACACACTCTTTTGGTTTTGGCAGTGCTGTATTGTCCTTTCAGACTGATATCTTGATTCAGAGAAGCCAATCTTCCAGTCAAATGAGTGGAATATTGAGAAAAGTGTCTTTGAGAAATATGTGAACCGTAACCCTAACTAGCAAAACCCGAAGCTAGGGTTAGGGTTTTATTCCCATACAATGTAGACAGTTTTTGATGGCATGGCTGTGTTTTAGGGCTGAAAGGATACTTGGGAATATAGTTCTTTCAATGTTTTCTAAACATTTTTTTCTGACCTATATGGCTGTATACAGTGCTTTGCCCCACAAAGGAATGCTGTCTGAATTGCCCGACAAGCAACAGTTCGAAAGAACCTGATTTAACTTTCAAACTCTTGCCATGGGCTTTATAATCACAGGCACATTAACAAATAAAGCCAAACTGCATTAGTTCTTTTGCACTTTTAGGCGATTTAAGCCTTAACGTACATTCATTTAGCACCCCATTCAACTCAAACTTTCCAATGAAAGAATACCTTTCAAAAATTAATTGGACCATTCCTGACACACTCTTTTGGTTTTGGCAGTGTTGTATTGTCTTTTCAGACTGATATCTTGATTCAGAGAAGCCAATCTTCCAGTCAAATGAGTGGAATATTGAGAAAAGTGTCTTTGAGAAATATGTGAACCGTAACCCTAACTAGCAAAACCTGAGCTAGGGTTAGGGTTTTATTCCCATACAATGTAGACAGTTTTTGATGGCATGGCTGTGTTTTAGGGCTGAAAGGATACTTGGGAATATAGTTCTTTCAATGTTTTCTAAACATTTTTTTCTGACCTATATGGCTGTATACAGTGCTTTGCCCCACAAAGGAATGCTGTCTGAATTGCCCGACAAGCAACAGTTCGAAAGAACCTGATTTAACTTTCAAACTCTTGCCATGGGCTTTATAATCACAGGCAGATTAACAAATAAAGCCAAACTGCATTAGTTCTTTTGCACTTTTAGGCGATTTAAGCCTTAACGTACATTCATTTAGCACCCCATTCAACCTAAACTTTCCAATGAAAGAATACCTTTCAAAAATGAATTTGACCATTCCTGACACACTCTTTTGGTTTTGGCAGTGTTGTATTGTCTTTTCAGACTGATATCTTGATTCAGAGAAGCAAATCTTCCAGTCAAATTAGTGGAATATTGAGAAAATTAACTTCCAGAAATATGTGAACCGGAACCCTATCTAGCAAAACCCGAAGCTAGGGTTAGGGTTTTATTCCCATACAATGTAGACAGTTTTTGATGGCATGGCTGTGTTTTAGGGCTGAAAGGATACTTGGGAATATAGTTTTTTCAGTGTTTTCTAAACATTTTTTTCTGACCTAAATGGCTGTATACAGTGCTTTGCCCCACAAAGGAATGCTGTCTGAATTGCCCGACAAGCAACAGTTCGAAAGAACCTGATTTAACTTTCAAACTCTTGCCATGGGCTTTACAAACACAGGCAGATTAACAAATAAAGCCAAACAGCATTAGTTCTTTTGCACTTTTAGGCGATTTAAGCCTTAACGTACATTCATTTAGCACCCCATTCAACTCAAACTTTCCAATGAAAGAATACCTTTCAAAAATGAATTAGACCATTCCTGACACACTCTTTTGGTTTTGGCAGTGCTGTATTGTCTTTCAGACTGATATCTTGATTCAGAGAAGCCAATCTTCCAGTCAAATGAGTGGAATATTGAGAAAATTGACTTTGAGAAATATGTGAACCGTAACCCTAACTAGCAAAACCCGAAGCTAGGGTTAGGGTTTTATTCCCATACAATGAAGACAGTTTTTGATGGCATGGCTGTGTTTTAGGGCTGAAAGGATACTTGGGAATATAGTTCTTTCAATGTTTTCTAAACATTTTTTTCTGACCTATATGGCTGTATACAGTGCTTTGCACCACAAAGGAATGCTGTCTGAATTGCCCGACAAGCAACAGTTCGAAAGAACCTGATTTAACTTTCAAACTCTTGCCATGGGCTTTATAATCACAGGCAGATTAACAAATAAAGCCAAACTGCATTAGTTCTTTTGCACTTTTAGGCGATTTAAGCCTTAACGTACATTCATTTAGCACCCCATTCAACCTAAACTTTCCAATGAAAGAATACCTTTTCAAAATGAATTTGACCATTCCTGACACACTCTTTTGGTTTTGGCACTGTTGTATTGTCTTTTCAGACTGATATCTTGATTCAGAGAAGCAAATCTTCCAGTCAAATGAGTGGAATATTGAGAAAAGTGTCTTTGAGAAATATGTGAACCGTAACCCTAACTAGCAAAACCCGAAGCTAGGGTTGGGGCTTTATTCCCATACAATGTAGACAGTTTTTGATGGCATGGCTGTGTTTTAGGGCTGAAAGGATACTTGGGAATATAGTTCTTTCAATGTTTTCTAAACATTTTTTTCTGACCTATATGGCTGTATACAGTGCTTTGCCCCACAAAGGAATGCTGTCTGAATTGCCCGACAAGCAACAGTTCGAAAGAACCTGATTTAACTTTCAAACTCTTGCCATGGGCTTTATAATCACAGGCAGATTAACAAATAAAGCCAAACTGCATTAGTTCTTTTGCACTTTTAGGCGATTTAAGCCTTAACGTACATTCATTTAGTACCCCATTCAACTCAAACTTTCCAATGAAAGAATACCTTTCAAAAATTAATTTGACCATTCTTGACACACTCTTTTGGTTTTGGCACTGTTGTATTGTCTTTTCAGACTGATATCTTGATTCAGAGAAGCAAATCTTCCAGTCAAATGAGTGGAATATTGAGAAAATTGACTTCTAGAAATATGTGAACCGTAACCCTGACAAGCGAAACCTGAAGCTAGGGTTAGGGTTTTATTCCCATACAATGTAGACAGTTTTTGATGGCATGGCTGTGTTTTAGGGCTGAAAGGATACTTGGGAATATAGTTTTTTCAGTGTTTTCTAAACATTTTTTTCTGACCTATATGGCTGTATACAGTGCTTTGCCCCACAAAGGAATGGTGTATGAATTGCCCGACAAGCAACAATTCGAAAGAACCTGATTTAACTTTCAAACTCTTGCCATGGGCTTTGCAATCACAGGCAGATTAACAAATAAAGCCAAACAGCATTAGTTCTTTTGCACTTTTAGGCGATTTAAGCCTTAACGTACATTCATTTAGCACCCCATTCAACTCAAACTTTCCAATGAAAGAATACCTTTCAAAAATGAATTTGACCATTCCTGACACACTCTTTTGGTTTTGGCAGTGCTGTATTGTCCTTTCAGACTGATATCTTGATTCAGAGAAGCCAATCTTCCAGTCAAATGAGTGGAATATTGAGAAAAGTGTCTTTGAGAAATATGTGAACCGTAACCCTAACTAGCAAAACCCGAAGCTAGGGTTAGGGTTTTATTCCCATACAATGTAGACAGTTTTTGATGGCATGGCTGTGTTTTAGGGCTGAAAGGATACTTGGGAATATAGTTCTTTCAATGTTTTCTAAACATTTTTTTCTGACCTATATGGCTGTATACAGTGCTTTGCCCCACAAAGGAATGCTGTCTGAATTGCCCGACAAGCAACAGTTCGAAAGAACCTGATTTAACTTTCAAACTCTTGCCATGGGCTTTATAATCACAGGCACATTAACAAATAAAGCCAAACTGCATTAGTTCTTTTGCACTTTTAGGCGATTTAAGCCTTAACGTACATTCATTTAGCACCCCATTCAACTCAAACTTTCCAATGAAAGAATACCTTTCAAAAATTAATTGGACCATTCCTGACACACTCTTTTGGTTTTGGCAGTGTTGTATTGTCTTTTCAGACTGATATCTTGATTCAGAGAAGCAAATCTTCCAGTCAAATGAGTGGAATATTGAGAAAATTGACTTTGAGAAATATGTGAACCGTAACCCTAACTAGCAAAACCCGAAGCTAGGGTTAGGGTTTTATTCCCATACAATTTAGACAGTTATTGATGGCATTGCTGTGTTTTAGGGCTGTAAGGATACTTGGGAATATAGTTCTTTCAATGTTTTCTAAACATTTTTTTCTGACCTATATGGCTGTATACAGTGCTTTGCCCCACAAAGGAATGCTGTCTGAATTGCCCGACAAGCAACAGTTCGAAAGAACCTGATTTAACTTTCAAACTCTTGCCATGGGCTTTATAATCACAGGCAGATTAACAAATAAAGCCAAACTGCATTAGTTCTTTTGCACTTTTAGGCGATTTAAGCCTTAACGTACATTCATTTAGCACCCCATTCAACTCAAACTT
This sequence comes from Atractosteus spatula, assembly GCF_055471065.1. Taxonomy (NCBI): domain Eukaryota; kingdom Metazoa; phylum Chordata; class Actinopteri; order Semionotiformes; family Lepisosteidae; genus Atractosteus; species Atractosteus spatula. Next base: position 30,568,819 of record NC_142708.1, on the reverse strand, counting down.
TCCAATGAAAGAATACCTTTCAAAAATTAATTTGACCATTCCTGACACACTCTTTTGGTTTTGGCACTGTTGTATTGTCTTTTCAGACTGATATCTTGATTCAGAGAAGCAAATCTTCCAGTCAAATTAGTGGAATATTGAGAAAATTGACTTCCAGAAATATGTGAACCGTAACCCTAACTAGCAAAACCCGAAGCTAGGGTTAGGGTTTTATTCCCATACAATGTAGACAGTTTTTGATGGCATGGCTGTGTTTTAGGGCTGAAAGGATACTTGGGAATATAGTTCTTTCAATGTTTTCTAAACATTTTTTTCTGACCTATATGGCTGTATACAGTGCTTTGCCCCACAAAGGAATGCTGTCTGAATTGCCCGACAAGCAACAGTTCGAAAGAACCTGATTTAACTTTCAAACTCTTGCCATGGGCTTTTTAATCACAGCCAGATTAACAAATAAAGCCAAACTGCATTAGTTCTTTTGCACTTTTAGGCGATTTAAGCCTTAACGTACATTCATTTAGCACCCCATTCAACTCAAACTTTCCAATGAAAGAATACCTTTCAAAAATTAATTGGACCATTCCTGACACACTCTTTTGGTTTTGGCAGTGTTGTATTGTCTTTTCAGACTGATATCTTGATTCAGAGAAGCAAATCTTCCAGTCAAATGAGTGGAATATTGAGAAAAAATTGATTTTGAGAAATATGTGAACCGTAACCCTAACTAGCAAAACCCGAAGCTAGGGTTAGGGTTTTATTCCCATACAATGTAGACAGTTTTTGATGGCATGGCTGTGTTTTAGGGCTGAAAGGATACTTGGGAATATAGTTCTTTCAATGTTTTCTAAACATTTTTTTCTGACCTATATGGCTGTATACAGTGCTTTGCCCCACAAAGGAATGCTGTCTGAATTGCCCGACAAGCAACAGTTCGAAAGAACCTGATTTAACTTTCAAACTCTTGCCATGGGCTTTATAATCACAGGCAGATTAACAAATAAAGCCAAACTGCATTAGTTCTTTTGCACTTTTAGGCGATTTAAGCCTTAACGTACATTCATTTAGCACCCCATTCAACTCAAACTTTCCAATGAAAGAATACCTTTCAAAAATGAATTTGACCATTCCTGACACACTCTTTTGGTTTTGGCAGTGCTGTATTGTCTTTTCAGACTGATATCTTGATTCAGAGAAGCCAATCTTCCAGTCAAATGAGTGGAATATTGAGAAAAGTGTCTTTGAGAAATATGTGAACCGTAACCCTAACTAGCAAAACCTGAAGCTAGGGTTAGGGTTTTATTCCCATACAATGTAGACAGTTTTTGATGGCATGGCTGTGTTTTAGGGCTGAAAGGATACTTGGGAATATAGTTCTTTCAATGTTTTCTAAACATTTTTTTCTGACCTATATGGCTGTATACAGTGCTTTGCCCCACAAAGGAATGCTGTCTGAATTGCCCGACAAGCAACAGTTCGAAAGAACCTGATTTAACTTTCAAACTCTTGCCATGGGCTTTATAATCACAGGCAGATTAACAAATAAAGCCAAACTGCATTAGTTCTTTTGCACTTTTAGGCGATTTAAGCCTTAACGTACATTCATTTAGTACCCCATTCAACTCAAACTTTCCAATGAAAGAATACCTTTCAAAAATTAATTTGACCATTCTTGACACACTCTTTTGGTTTTGGCACTGTTGTATTGTCTTTTCAGACTGATATCTTGATTCAGAGAAGCAAATCTTCCAGTCAAATGAGTGGAATATTGAGAAAATTGACTTCTAGAAATATGTGAACCGTAACCCTGACTAGCGAAACCTGAAGCTAGGGTTAGGGTTTAATTCCCATACAATGTAGACAGTTTTTGATGGCATGGCTGTGTTTTAGGGCTGAAAGGATACTTGGGAATATAGTTCTTTCAATGTTTTCTAAACATTTTTTTCTAACCTATATGGCTGTATACAGTGCTTTGCCCCACAAAGGAATGCTGTCTGAATTGCCCGACAAGCAACAGTTCGAAAGAACCTGATTTAACTTTCAAACTCTTGCCATGGGCTTTATAATCACAGGCAGATTAACAAATAAAGCCAAACTGCATTAGTTCTTTTGCACTTTTAGGCGATTTAAGCCTTAACGTACATTCATTTAGCACCCCATTCAAATCAAACTTTCCAATGAAAGAATACCTTTCAAAAATTAATTTGACCATTCCTGACACACTCTTTTGGTTTTGGCACTGTTGTATTGTCTTTTCAGACTGATATCTTGATTCAGAGAAGCAAATCTTCCAGTCAAATGAGTGGAATATTGAGAAAAAATTGATTTTGAGAAATATGTGAACCGTAACCCTAACTAGCAAAACCCGAAGCTAGGGTTAGGGTTTTATTCCCATACAATGTAGACAGTTTTTGATGGCATGGCTGTGTTTTAGGGCTGAAAGGATACTTGGGAATATAGTTCTTTCAATGTTTTCTAAACATTTTTTTCTGACCTATATGGCTGTATACAGTGCTTTGCCCCACAAAGGAATGCTGTCTGAATTGCCCGACAAGGAACAGTTCGAAAGAACCTGATTTAACTTTCAAACTCTTGCCATGGGCTTTATAATCACAGGCAGATTAACAAATAAAGCCAAACTGCATTAGTTCTTTTGCACTTTTAGGCGATTTAAGCCTTAACGTACATTCATTTAGCACCCCATTCAACTCAAACTTTCCAATGAAAGAATACCTTTCAAAAATGAATTTGACCATTCCTGACACACTCTTTTGGTTTTGGCAGTGTTGTATTGTCTTTTCAGACTGATATCTTGATTCAGAGAAGCAAATCTTCCAGTCAAATGAGTGGAATATTGAGAAAATTGACTTTGAGAAATATGTGAACCGCAACCCTAACTAGCAAAACCCGAAGCTAGGGTTAGGGTTTTATTCCCATACAATTTAGACAGTTATTGATGGCATTGCTGTGTTTTAGGGCTGTAAGGATACTTGGGAATATAGTTCTTTCAATGTTTTCTAAACATTTTTTTCTGACCTATATGGCTGTATACAGTGCTTTGCCCCACAAAGGAATGCTGTCTGAATTGCCCGACAAGCAACAGTTCGAAAGAACCTGATTTAACTTTCAAACTCTTGCCATGGGCTTTATAATCACAGGCAGATTAACAAATAAAGCCAAACTGCATTAGTTCTTTTGCACTTTTAGGCGATTTAAGCCTTAACGTACATTCATTTAGCACCCCATTCAACTCAAACTTTCCAATGAAAGAATACCTTTCAAAAATGAATTTGACCATTCCTGACACACTCTTTTGGTTTTGGCACTGTTGTATTGTCTTTTCAGACTGATATCTTGATTCAGAGAAGCAAATCTTCCAGTCAAATTAGTGGAATATTGAGAAAATTGACTTCCAGAAATATGTGAACCGTAACCCTATCTAGCAAGACCCGAAGCTAGGGTTAGGGTTTTATTCCCATACAATGTAGACAGTTTTTGCTGGCATGGCTGTGTTTTAGGGCTGAAAGGATACTTGGGAATATAGTTCTTTCAATGTTTTCTAAACATTTTTTTCTGACCTATATGGCTGTATACAGTGCTTTGCCCCACAAAGGAATGCTGTCTGAATTGCGCGACAAGAAACAGTTCGAAAGAACCTGATTTAACTTTCAAACTCTTGCCATGGGCTTTATAATCACAGGCAGATTAACAAATAAAGCCAAACTGCATTAGTTCTTTTGCACTTTTAGGCGATTTAAGCCTTAACGTACATTCATTTAGCACCCCATTCAACTCAAACTTTCCAATGAAAGAATACCTTTCAAAAATGAATTTGACCATTCCTGACACACTCTTTTGGTTTTGGCAGTGCTGTATTGTCTTTTCAGACTGATATCTTGATTCAGAGAAGCCAATCTTCCAGTCAAATGAGTGGAATATTGAGAAAAGTGTCTTTGAGAAATATGTGAACCGTAACCCTAACTAGCAAAACCTGAAGCTAGGGTTAGGGTTTTATTCCCATACAATGTAGACAGTTTTTGATGGCATGGCTGTGTTTTAGGGCTGAAAGGATACTTGGGAATATAGTTCTTTCAATGTTTTCTAAACATTTTTTTCTGACCTATATGGCTGTATACAGTGCTTTGCCCCACAAAGGAATGCTGTCTGAATTGCCCGACAAGCAACAGTTCGAAAGAACCTGATTTAACTTTCAAACTCTTGCCATGGTCTTTATAATCACAGGCAGATTAACAAATAAAGCCAAACTGCATTAGTTCTTTTGCACTTTTAGGCGATTTAAGCCTTAACGTACATTCATTTAGCACCCCATTCAACTCAAACTTTTCAATGAAAGAATACCTTTCAAAAATTAATTTGACCATTCTTGACACACTCTTTTGGTTTTGGCACTGTTGTATTGTCTTTTCAGACTGATATCTTGATTCAGAGAAGCAAATCTTCCAGTCAAATGAGTGGAATATTGAGAAAATTGACTTCTAGAAATATGTGAACCGTAACCCTAACTAGCAAAACCTGAAGCTAGGGTTAGGGTTTTATTCCCATACAATGTAGACAGTTTTTGATGGCATGGCTGTGTTTTACGGCTGAAAGGATACTTGGGAATATAGTTTTTTCAGTGTTTTCTAAACATTTTTTTCTGACCTAAATGGCTGTATACAGTGCTTTGCCCCACAAAGGAATGCTGTCTGAATTGCCCGACAAGCAACAGTTCGAAAGAACCTGATTTAACTTTCAAACTCTTGCCATGGGCTTTACAAACACAGGCAGATTAACAAATAAAGCCAAACAGCATTAGTTCTTTTGCACTTTTAGGCGATTTAAGCCTTAACGTACATTCATTTAGCACCCCATTCAACTCAAACTTTCCAATGAAAGAATACCTTTCAAAAATGAATTAGACCATTCCTGACACACTCTTTTGGTTTTGGCAGTGTTGTATTGTCTTTCAGACTGATATCTTGATTCAGAGAAGCCAATCGTCCAGTCAAATGAGTGGAATATTGAGAAAATTGACTTTGAGAAATATGTGAACCGTAACCCTAACTAGCAAAACCCGAAGCTAGGGTTAGGGTTTTATTCCCATACAATGTAGACAGTTTTTGATGGCATGGCTGTGTTTTAGGGCTGAAAGGATACTTGGGAATATAGTTCTTTCAATGTTTTCTAAACATTTTTTTCTGACCTATATGGCTGTATACAGTGCTTTGCCCCACAAAGGAATGCTGTCTGAATTGCCCGACAAGCAACAGTTCGAAAGAACCTGATTTAACTTTCAAACTCTTGCCATGGGCTTTATAATCACAGGCAGATTAACAAATAAAGCCAAACTGCATTAGTTCTTTTGCACTTTTAGGCGATTTAAGCCTTAACGTACATTCATTTAGCACCCCATTCAACCTAAACTTTCCAATGAAAGAATACCTTTCAAAAATGAATTTGACCATTCCTGACACACTCTTTTGGTTTTGGCAGTGTTGTATTGTCTTTTCAGACTGATATCTTGATTCAGAGAAGCAAATCTTCCAGTCAAATTAGTGGAATATTGAGAAAATTGACTTCCAGAAATATGTGAACCGTAACCCTATCTAGCAAAACCCGAAGCTAGGGTTAGGGTTTTATTCCCATACAATGTAGACAGTTTTTGATGGCATGGCTGTGTTTTAGGGCTGAAAGGATACTTGGGAATATAGTTCTTTCAATGTTTTCTAAACATTTTTTTCTGACCTATATGGCTGTATACAGTGCTTTGCCCCACAAAGGAATGCTGTCTGAATTGCCCGACAAGCAACAGTTCGAAAGAACCTGATTTAACTTTCAAACTCTTGCCATGGGCTTTATAATCACAGGCAGATTAACAAATAAAGCCAAACTGCATTAGTTCTTTTGCACTTTTAGGCGATTTAAGCCGTAACGTACATTCATTTAGCACCCCATTCAACTCAAACTTTCCAATGAAAGAATACCTTTCAAAAATGAATTTGACCATTCCTGACACACTCTTTTGGTTTTGGCAGTGTTGTATTGTCTTTTCAGACTGATATCTTGATTCAGAGAAGCAAATCTTCCAGTCAAATGAGTGGAATATTGAGAAAATTGACTTTGAGAAATATGTGAACCGTAACCCTAACTAGCAAAACCCAAAGCTAGGGTTAGGGTTTTATTCCCATACAATTTAGACAGTTATTGATGGCATTGCTGTGTTTTAGGGCTGAAAGGATACTTGGGAATATAGTTCTTTCAATGTTTTCTAAACATTTTTTTCTGACCTATATGGCTGTATACAGTGCTTTGCCCCACAAAGGAATGCTGTCTGAATTGCCCGACAAGCAACAGTTCGAAAGAACCTGATTTAACTTTCAAACTCTTGCCATGGGCTTTATAATCACAGGCAGATTAACAAATAAAGCCAAACTGCATTAGTTCTTTTGCACTTTTAGGCGATTTAAGCCTTAACGTACATTCATTTAGCACCCCATTCAACTCAAACTTTCCAATGAAAGAATACCTTTCAAAAATGAATTTGACCATTCCTGACACACTCTTTTGGTTTTGGCAGTGTTGTATTGTCTTTTCAGACTGATATCTTGATTCAGAGTCAAATCTTCCAGTCAAATTAGTGGAATATTGAGAAAATTGACTTCCAGAAATATGTGAACCGTAACCCTATCTAGCAAAACCCGAAGCTAGGGTTAGGGTTTTATTCCCATACAATGTAGACAGTTTTTGATGGCATGGCTGTGTTTTAGGGCTGAAAGGATACTTGGGAATATAGTTCTTTCAATGTTTTCTAAACATTTTCTTCTGACCTATATGGCTGTATACAGTGCTTTGCCCCACAAAGGAATGCTGTCTGAATTGCCCGACAAGCAACAGTTCGAAAGAACCTGATTTAACTTTCAAACTCTTGCCATGGGCTTTATAATCACAGGCAGATTAACAAATAAAGCCAAACTGCATTAGTTCTTTTGCACTTTTAGGCGATTTAAGCCTTAACGTACATTCATTTAGCACCCCATTCAACTCAAACTTTCCAATGAAAGAATACCTTTCAAAAATGAATTTGACCATTCCTGACACACTCTTTTGGTTTTGGCAGTGCTGTATTGTCTTTTCAGACTGATATCTTGATTCAGAGAAGCCAATCTTCCAGTCAAATGAGTGGAATATTGAGAAAAGTGTCTTTGAGAAATATGTGAACCGTAACCCTAACTAGGAAAACCTGAAGCTAGGGTTAGGGTTTTATTCCCATACAATGTAGACAGTTTTTGATGGCATGGCTGTGTTTTAGGGCTGAAAGGATACTTGGGAATATAGTTCTTTCAATGTTTTCTAAACATTTTTTCTGACCTATATGGCTGTATACAGTGCTTTGCCCCACAAAGGAATGCTGTCTGAATTGCCCGACAAGCAACAGTTCGAAAGAACCTGATTTAACTTTCAAACTCTTGCCATGGGCTTTATAATCACAGGCAGATTAACAAATAAAGCCAAACTGCATTAGTTCTTTTGCACTTTTAGGCGATTTAAGCCTTAACGTACATTCATTTAGCACCCCATTCAACTCAAACTTTCCAATGAAAGAATACCTTTCAAAAATGAATTTGACCATTCCTGACACACTCTTTTGGTTTTGGCAGTGTTGTATTGTCTTTTCAGACTGATATCTTGATTCAGAGTCAAATCTTCCAGTCAAATTAGTGGAATATTGAGAAAATTGACTTCCAGAAATATGTGAACCGTAACCCTATCTAGCAAAACCCGAAGCTAGGGTTAGGGTTTTATTCCCATACAATGTAGACAGTTTTTGATGGCATGGCTGTGTTTTAGGGCTGAAAGGATACTTGGGAATATAGTTCTTTCAATGTTTTCTAAACATTTTCTTCTGACCTATATGGCTGTATACAGTGCTTTGCCCCACAAAGGAATGCTATCTGAATTGCCCGACAAGCAACAGTTCGAAAGAACCTGATTTAACTTTCAAACTCTTGCCATGGTCTTTATAATCACAGGCAGATTAACAAATAAAGCCAAACTGCATTAGTTCTTTTGCACTTTTAGGCGATTTAAGCCTTAACGTACATTCATTTAGCACCCCATTCAACTCAAACTTTCCAATGAAAGAATACCTTTCAAAAATTAATTTGACCATTCCTGACACTCTTTTGGTTTTGGCAGTGCTGTATTGTCTTTTCAGACTGATATCTTGATTCAGAGAAGCCAATCTTCCAGTCAAATGAGTGGAATATTGAGAAAAGTGTCTTTGAGAAATATGTGAACCGTAACCCTAACTAGCAAAACCCGAAGCTAGGGTTAGGGTTTTATTCCCATACAATGTAGACAGTTTTTGATGGCATGGCTGTGTTTTAGGGCTGAAAGGATACTTGGGAATATAGTTCTTTCAATGTTTTCTAAACATTTTTTTCTGACCTATATGGCTGTATACAGTGCTTTGCCCCACAAAGGAATGCTGTCTGAATTGCCCGACAAGCAACAGTTCGAAAGAACCTGATTTAACTTTCAAACTCTTGCCATGGGCTTTATAATCACAGGCAGATTAACAAATAAAGCCAAACTGCATTAGTTCTTTTGCACTTTTAGGCGATTTAAGCCTTAACGTACATTCATTTAGCACCCCATTCAACTCAAACTTTCCAATGAAAGAATGCCTTTCAAAAATGAATTTGACCATTCCTGACACACTCTTTTGGTTTTGGCAGTGTTGTGTTGTCTTTTCAGACTGATATCTTGATTCAGAGAAGCAAATCTTCCATTCAAATGAGTGGAATATTGAGAAAATTGACTTTGAGAAATATGTGAACCGTAACCCTAACTAGCAAAACCCGAAGCTAGGGTTAGGGTTTTATTCCCATACAATTTAGACAGTTATTGATGGCATTGCTGTGTTTTAGGGCTGAAAGGATACTTGGGAATATAGTTCTTTCAATGTTTTCTAAACATTTTTTTCTGACCTATATGGCTGTATACAGTGCTTTGCCCCACAAAGGAATGCTGTCTGAATTGCCCGACAAGCAACAGTTCGAAAGAACCTGATTTAACTTTCAAACTCTTGCCATGGGCTTTATAATCACAGGCAGATTAACAAATAAAGCCAAACTGCATTAGTTCTTTTGCACTTTTAGGCGATTTAAGCCTTAACGTACATTCATTTAGCACCCCATTCAACTCAAACTTTCCAATGAAAGAATACCTTTCAAAAATGAATTTGACCATTCCTGACACACTCTTTTGGTTTTGGCAGTGCTGTATTGTCTTTTCAGACTGATATCTTGATTCAGAGAAGCCAATCTTCCAGTCAAATGAGTGGAATATTGAGAAAAGTGTCTTTGAGAAATATGTGAACCGTAACCCTAACTAGCAAAACCTGAAGCTAGGGTTAGGGTTTTATTCCCATACAATGTAGACAGTTTTTGATGGCATGGCTGTGTTTTAGGGCTGAAAGGATACTTGGGAATATAGTTCTTTCAATGTTTTCTAAACATTTTTTTCTGACCTATATGGCTGTATACAGTGCTTTGCCCCAAAAAGGAATGCTGTCTGAATTGCCCGACAAGCAACAGTTCGAAAGAACCTGATTTAACTTTCAAACTCTTGCCATGGGCTTTATAATCACAGGCAGATTAACAAATAAAGCCAAACTGCATTAGTTCTTTTGCACTTTTAGGCGATTTAAGCCTTAACGTACATTCATTTAGCACCCCATTCAACCTAAACTTTCCAATGAAAGAATACCTTTCAAAAATGAATTTGACCATTCCTGACACACTCTTTTGGTTTTGGCAGTGTTGTATTGTCTTTTCAGACTGATATCTTGATTCAGAGAAGCAAATCTTCCAGTCAAATTAGTGGAATATTGAGAAAATTGACTTCCAGAAATATGTGAACCGTAACCCTATCTAGCAAAACCCGAAGCTAGGGTTAGGGTTTTATTCCCATACAATGTAGACAGTTTTTGATGGCATGGCTGTGTTTTAGGGCTGAAAGGATACTTGGGAATATAGTTCTTTCAATGTTTTCTAAACATTTTTTTCTGACCTATATGGCTGTATACAGTGCTTTGCCCCACAAAGGAATGCTGTCTGAATTGCCCGACAAGCAACAGTTCGAAAGAACCTGATTTAACTTTCAAACTCTTGCCATGGTCTTTATAATCACAGGCAGATTAACAAATAAAGCCAAACTGCATTAGTTCTTTTGCACTTTTAGGCGATTTAAGCCGTAACGTACATTCATTTAGCACCCCATTCAACTCAAACTTTCCAATGAAAGAATACCTTTCAAAAATGAATTTGACCATTCCTGACACACTCTTTTGGTTTTGGCAGTGTTGTATTGTCTTTTCAGACTGATATCTTGATTCAGAGAAGCAAATCTTCCAGTCAAATGAGTGGAATATTGAGAAAATTGACTTTGAGAAATATGTGAACCGTAACCCTAACTAGCAAAACCCGAAGCTAGGGTTAGGGTTTTATTCCCATACAATTTAGACAGTTATTGATGGCATTGCTGTGTTTTAGGGCTGAAAGGATACTTGGGAATATAGTTCTTTCAATGTTTTCTAAACATTTTTTTCTGACCTATATGGCTGTATACAGTGCTTTGCCCCACAAAGGAATGCTGTCTGAATTGCCCGACAAGCAACAGTTCGAAAGAACCTGATTTAACTTTCAAACTCTTGCCATGGGCTTTATAATCACAGGCAGATTAACAAATAAAGCCAAACTGCATTAGTTCTTTTGCACTTTTAGGCGATTTAAGCCTTAACGTACATTCATTTAGCACCCCATTCAACTCAAACTTTCCAATGAAAGAATACCTTTCAAAAATGAATTTGACCATTCCTGACACACTCTTTTGGTTTTGGCAGTGTTGTATTGTCTTTTCAGACTGATATCTTGATTCAGAGTCAAATCTTCAGGTCAAATTAGTGGAATATTGAGAAAATTGACTTCCAGAAATATGTGAACCGTAACCCTATCTAGCAAAACCCGAAGCTAGGGTTAGGGTTTTATTCCCATACAATGTAGACAGTTTTTGATGGCATGGCTGTGTTTTAGGGCTGAAAGGATACTTGGGAATATAGTTCTTTCAATGTTTTCTAAACATTTTCTTCTGACCTATATGGCTGTATACAGTGCTTTGCCCCACAAAGGAATGCTATCTGAATTGCCCGACAAGCAACAGTTCGAAAGAACCTGATTTAACTTTCAAACTCTTGCCATGGTCTTTATAATCACAGGCAGATTAACAAATAAAGCCAAACTGCATTAGTTCTTTTGCACTTTTAGGCGATTTAAGCCTTAACGTACATTCATTTAGCACCCCATTCAACTCAAACTTTCCAATGAAAGAATACCTTTCAAAAATTAATTTGACCATTCCTGACACTCTTTTGGTTTTGGCAGTGCTGTATTGTCTTTTCAGACTGATATCTTGATTCAGAGAAGCCAATCTTCCAGTCAAATGAGTGGAATATTGAGAAAAGTGTCTTTGAGAAATATGTGAACCGTAACCCTAACTAGCAAAACCCGAAGCTAGGGTTAGGGTTTTATTCCCATACAATGTAGACAGTTTTTGATGGCATGGCTGTGTTTTAGGGCTGAAAGGATACTTGGGAATATAGTTCTTTCAATGTTTTCTAAACATTTTTTTCTGACCTATATGGCTGTATACAGTGCTTTGCCCCACAAAGGAATGCTGTCTGAATTGCCCGACAAGCAACAGTTCGAAAGAACCTGATTTAACTTTCAAACTCTTGCCATGGGCTTTATAATCACAGGCAGATTAACAAATAAAGCCAAACTGCATTAGTTCTTTTGCACTTTTAGGCGATTTAAGCCTTAACGTACATTCATTTAGCACCCCATTCAACTCAAACTTTCCAATGAAAGAATGCCTTTCAAAAATGAATTTGACCATTCCTGACACACTCTTTTGGTTTTGGCAGTGTTGTATTGTCTTTTCAGACTGATATCTTGATTCAGAGAAGCAAATCTTCCATTCAAATGAGTGGAATATTGAGAAAATTGACTTTGAGAAATATGTGAACCGTAACCCTAACTAGCAAAACCCGAAGCTAGGGTTAGGGTTTTATTCCCATACAATTTAGACAGTTATTGATGGCATTGCTGTGTTTTAGGGCTGAAAGGATACTTGGGAATATAGTTCTTTCAATGTTTTCTAAACATTTTTTTCTGACCTATATGGCTGTATACAGTGCTTTGCCCCACAAAGGAATGCTGTCTGAATTGCCCGACAAGCAACAGTTCGAAAGAACCTGATTTAACTTTCAAACTCTTGCCATGGGCTTTATAATCACAGGCAGATTAACAAATAAAGCCAAACTGCATTAGTTCTTTTGCACTTTTAGGCGATTTAAGCCTTAACGTACATTCATTTAGCACCCCATTCAACTCAAACTTTCCAATGAAAGAATACCTTTCAAAAATGAATTTGACCATTCCTGACACACTCTTTTGGTTTTGGCAGTGCTGTATTGTCTTTTCAGACTGATATCTTGATTCAGAGAAGCCAATCTTCCAGTCAAATGAGTGGAATATTGAGAAAACTGTCTTTGAGAAATATGTGAACCGTAACCCTAACTAGCAAAACCTGAAGCTAGGGTTAGGGTTTTATTCCCATACAATGTAGACAGTTTTTGATGGCATGGCTGTGTTTTAGGGCTGAAATGATACTTGGGAATATAGTTCTTTCAATGTTTTCTAAACATTTTTTTCTGACCTATATGGCTGTATACAGTGCTTTGCCCCACAAAGGAATGCTGTCTGAATTGCCCGACAAGCAACAGTTCGAAAGAACCTGATTTAACTTTCAAACTCTTGCCATGGGCTTTATAATCACAGGCAGATTAACAAATAAAGCCAAACTGCATTAGTTCTTTTGCACTTTTAGGCGATTTAAGCCTTAACGTACATTCATTTAGCACCCCATTCAACTCAAACTTTCCAATGAAAGAATACCTTTCAAAAATGAATTTGACCATTCCTGACACACTCTTTTGGTTTTGGCAGTGTTGTATTGTCTTTTCAGACTGATATCTTGATTCAGAGAAGCAAATCTTCCAGTCAAATTAGTGGAATATTGAGAAAATTGACTTCCAGAAATATGTGAACCGTAACCCTATCTAGCAAAACCCGAAGCTAGGGTTAGGGTTTTATTCCCATACAATGTAGACAGTTTTTGATGGCATGGCTGTGTTTTACGGCTGAAAGGATACTTGGGAATATAGTTTTTTCAGTGTTTTCTAAACATTTTTTTCTAACCTAAATGGCTGTATACAGTGCTTTGCCCCACAAAGGAATGCTGTCTGAATTGCCCGACAAGCAACAGTTCGAAAGAACCTGATTTAACTTTCAAACTCTTGCCATGGGCTTTACAAACACAGGCAGATTAACAAATAAAGCCAAACAGCATTAGTTCTTTTGCACTTTTAGGCGATTTAAGCCTTAACGTACATTCATTTAGCACCCCATTCAACTCAAACTTTCCAATGAAAGAATACCTTTCAAAAATGAATTAGACCATTCCTGACACACTCTTTTGGTTTTGGCAGTGCTGTATTGTCTTTCAGACTGATATCTTGATTCAGAGAAGCCAATCTTCCAGTCAAATGAGTGGAATATTGAGAAAATTGACTTTGAGAAATATGTGAACCGTAACCCTAACTAGCAAAACCCGAAGCTAGGGTTAGGGTTTTATTCCCATACAATGTAGACAGTTTTTGATGGCATGGCTGTGTTTTAGGGCTGAAAGGATACTTGGGAATATAGTTCTTTCAATGTTTTCTAAACATTTTTTTCTGACCTATATGGCTGTATACAGTGCTTTGCCCCACAAAGGAATGCTGTCTGAATTGCCCGACAAGCAACAGTTCGAAAGAACCTGATTTAACTTTCAAACTCTTGCCATGGGCTTTATAATCACAGGCAGATTAACAAATAAAGCCAAACAGCATTAGTTCTTTTGCACTTTTAGGCGATTTAAGCCTTAACGTACATTCATTTAGCACCCCATTCAACTCAAACTTTCCAATGAAAGAATACCTTTCAAAAATGAATTAGACCATTCCTGACACACTCTTTTGGTTTTGGCAGTGCTGTATTGTCTTTTCAGACTGATATCTTGATTCAGAGAAGCAAATCTTCCAGTCAAATAAGTGGAATATTGAGAAAATTGACTTCTAGAAATATGTGAACCGTAACCCTAACTTGCAAAACCCGAAGCTAGGGTTAGGGTTTTATTCCCATACAATGTAGACAGTTTTTGATGGCATGGCTGTGTTTTAGGGCTGAAAGGATACTTGGGAATATAGTTCTTTCAGTGTTTTCTAAACATTTTTTTCTGACCTATATGGCTGTATACAGTGCTTTGCCCCACAAAGGAATGCTGTCTGAATTGCCCGACAAGCAACAGTTCGAAAGAACCTGATTTAACTTTCAAACTCTTGCCATGGGCTTTATAATCACAGGCAGATTAAGAAATAAAGCCAAACTGCATTAGTTCTTTTGCACTTTTAGGCGATTTAAGCCTTAACGTACATTCATTTAGCACCCCATTCAACCTAAACTTTCCAATGAAAGAATACCTTTCAAAAATGAATTTGACCATTCCTGACACACTCTTTTGGTTTTGGCAGTGTTGTATTGTCTTTTCAGACTGCTATCTTGATTCAGAGAAGCAAATCTTCCAGTCAAATGAGTGGAATATTGAGAAAAGTGTCTTTGAGAAATATGTGAACCGTAACCCTAACTAGCAAAACCCGAAGCTAGGGTTGGGGCTTTATTCCCATACAATGTAGACAGTTTTTGATGGCATGGCTGTGTTTTAGGGCTGAAAGGATACTTGGGAATATAGTTTTTTCAGTGTTTTCTAAACATTTTTTTCTGACCTATATGGCTGTATACAGTGCTTTGCCCCACAAAGGAATGCTGTCTGAATTGCCCGACAAGCAACAGTTCGAAAGAACCTGATTTAACTTTCAAACTCTTGCCATGGGCTTTATAATCACAGGCAGATTAACAAATAAAGCCAAACAGCATTAGTTCTTTTGCACTTTTAGGCGATTTAAGCCTTAACGTACATTCATTTAGCACCCCATTCAACTCAAACTTTCCAATGAAAGAATACCTTTCAAAAATGAATTAGACCATTCCTGACACACTCTTTTGGTTTTGGCAGTGCTGTATTGTCTTTTCAGACTGATATCTTGATTCAGAGAAGCCAATCTTCCAGTCAAATGAGTGGAATATTGAGAAAAGTGTCTTTGAGAAATATGTGAACCGTAACCCTAACTAGCGAAACCTGAAGCTAGGGTTAGGGTTTTATTCCCATACAATGTAGACAGTTTTTGATGGCATGGCTGTGTTTTAGGGCTGAAAGGATACTTGGGAATATAGTTTTTTCAGTGTTTTCTAAACATTTTTTTCTGACCTATATGGCTGTATACAGTGCTTTGCCCCACAAAGGAATGCTGTATGAATTGCCCGACAAGCAACAATTCGAAAGAACCTGATTTAACTTTCAAACTCTTGCCATGGGCTTTGCAATCACAGGCAGATTAACAAATAAAGCCAAACAGCATTAGTTCTTTTGCACTTTTAGGCGATTTAAGCCTTAACGTACATTCATTTAGCACCCCATTCAACTCAAACTTTCCAATGAAAGAATACCTTTCAAAAATGAATTTGACCATTCCTGACACACTCTTTTGGTTTTGGCAGTGCTGTATTGTCTTTTCAGACTGATATCTTGATTCAGAGAAGCCAATCTTCCAGTCAAATAAGTGGAATATTGAGAAAAGTGTCTTTGAGAAATATGTGAACCGTAACCCTAACTAGCAAAACCCGAAGCTAGGGTTAGGGTTTTATTCCCATACAATGTAGACAGTTTTTGATGGCATGGCTGTGTTTTAGGGCTGAAAGGATACTTGGGAATATAGTTCTTTCAATGTTTTCTAAACATTTTTTTCTGACCTATATGGCTGTATACAGTGCTTTGCCCCACAAAGGAATGCTGTCTGAATTGCCCGACAAGCAACAGTTCGAAAGAACCTGATTTAACTTTCAAACTCTTGCCATGGGCTTTATAATCACAGGCAGATTAACAAATAAAGCCAAAGTGCATTAGTTCTTTTGCACTTTTAGGCGATTTAAGCCTTAACGTACATTCATTTAGCACCCCATTCAACTCAAACTTTCCAATGAAAGAATACCTTTCAAAAATGAATTTGACCATTCCTGACACACTCTTTTGGTTTTGGCACTGTTGTATTGTCTTTTCAGACTGATATCTTGATTCAGAGAAGCAAATCTTCCAGTCAAATGAGTGGAATATTGAGAAAATTGACTTTGAGAAATATGTGAACCGTAACCCTAACTAGCAAAACCCGAAGCTAGGGTTAGGGTTTTATTCCCATACAATGTAGACAGTTTTTGATGGCATGGCTGTGTTTTAGGGCTGAAAGGATACTTGGGAATATAGTTCTTTCAATGTTTTCTAAACATTTTTTTCTGACCTATATGGCTGTATACAGTGCTTTGCCCCACAAAGGAATGCTGTCTGAATTGCCCGACAAGCAACAGTTCGAAAGAACCTGATTTAACTTTCAAACTCTTGCCATGGGCTTTATAATCACAGGCAGATTAACAAATAAAGCCAAACTGCATTAGTTCTTTTGCACTTTTAGGCGATTTAAGCCTTAACGTACATTCATTTAGCACCCCATTCAACTCAAACTTTTCAATGAAAGAATACCTTTCAAAAATTAATTTGACCATTCTTGACACACTCTTTTGGTTTTGGCACTGTTGTATTGTCTTTTCAGACTGATATCTTGATTCAGAGAAGCAAATCTTCCAGTCAAATGAGTGGAATATTGAGAAAATTGACTTCTAGAAATATGTGAACCGTAACCCTAACTAGCAAAACCTGAAGCTAGGGTTAGGGTTTTATTCCCATACAATGTAGACAGTTTTTGATGGCATGGCTGTGTTTTACGGCTGAAAGGATACTTGGGAATATAGTTTTTTCAGTGTTTTCTAAACATTTTTTTCTGACCTAAATGGCTGTATACAGTGCTTTGCCCCACAAAGGAATGCTGTCTGAATTGCCCGACAAGCAACAGTTCGAAAGAACCTGATTTAACTTTCAAACTCTTGCCATGGGCTTTACAAACACAGGCAGATTAACAAATAAAGCCAAACAGCATTAGTTCTTTTGCACTTTTAGGCGATTTAAGCCTTAATGTACATTCATTTAGCACCCCATTCAACTCAAACTTTCCAATGAAAGAATACCTTTCAAAAATGAATTAGACCATTCCTGACACACTCTTTTGGTTTTGGCAGTGCTGTATTGTCTTTCAGACTGATATCTTGATTCAGAGAAGCCAATCTTCCAGTCAAATGAGTGGAATATTGAGAAAATTGACTTCCAGAAATATGTGAACCGTAACCCTAACTAGCAAAACCCGAAGCTAGGGTTAGGGTTTTATTCCCATACAATGTAGACAGTTTTTGATGGCATGGCTGTGTTTTAGGGCTGAAAGGATACTTGGGAATATAGTTCTTTCAATGTTTTCTAAACATTTTTTTCTGACCTATATGGCTGTATACAGTGCTTTGCCCCACAAAGGAATGCTGTCTGAATTGCCCGACAAGCAACAGTTCGAAAGAACCTGATTTAACTTTCAAACTCTTGCCATGGGCTTTATAATCACAGGCAGATTAACAAATAAAGCCAAACTGCATTAGTTCTTTTGCACTTTTAGGCGATTTAAGCCTTAACGTACATTCATTTAGCACCCCATTCAACTCAAACTTTTCAATGAAAGAATACCTTTCAAAAATTAATTTGACCATTCCTGACACACTCTTTTGGTTTTGGCACTGTTGTATTGTCTTTTCAGACTGATATCTTGATTCAGAGAAGCAAATCTTCCAGTCAAATGAGTGGAATATTGAGAAAATTGACTTTGAGAAATATGTGAACCGTAACCCTAACTAGCAAAACCTGAAGCTAGGGTTAGGGTTTTATTCCCATACAATGTAGACAGTTTTTGATGGCATGGCTGTGTTTTACGGCTGAAAGGATACTTGGGAATATAGTTTTTTCAGTGTTTTCTAAACATTTTTTTCTGACCTAAATGGCTGTATACAGTGCTTTGCCCCACAAAGGAATGCTGTCTGAATTGCCCGACAAGCAACAGTTCGAAAGAACCTGATTTAACTTTCAAACTCTTGCCATGGGCTTTATAATCACAGGCAGATTAACAAATAAAGCCAAACTGCATTAGTTCTTTTGCACTTTTAGGCGATTTAAGCCTTAACGTACATTCATTTAGCACCCCATTCAACTCAAACTTTCCAATGAAAGAATACCTTTCAAAAATGAATTTGACCATTCCTGACACACTCTTTTGGTTTTGGCAGTGCTGTATTGTCTTTTCAGACTGATATCTTGATTCAGAGAAGCCAATCTTCCAGTCAAATGAGTGGAATATTGAGAAAAGTGTCTTTGAGAAATATGTGAACCGTAACCCTAACTAGCAAAACCTGAAGCTAGGGTTAGGGTTTTATTCCCATACAATGTAGACAGTTTTTGATGGCATGGCTGTGTTTTAGGGCTGAAAGGATACTTGGGAATATAGTTTTTTCAGTGTTTTCTAAACATTTTTTTCTGACCTATATGGCTGTATACAGTGCTTTGCCCCACAAAGGAATGCTGTCTGAATTGCCCGACAAGCAACAGTTCGAAAGAACCTGATTTAACTTTCAAACTCTTGCCATGGGCTTTATAATCACAGGCAGATTAACAAATAAAGCCAAACAGCATTAGTTCTTTTGCACTTTTAGGCGATTTAAGCCTTAACGTACATTCATTTAGCACCCCATTCAACTCAAACTTTCCAATGAAAGAATACCTTTCAAAAATGAATTAGACCATTCCTGACACACTCTTTTGGTTTTGGCAGTGCTGTATTGTCTTTTCAGACTGATATCTTGATTCAGAGAAGCCAATCTTCCAGTCAAATGAGTGGAATATTGAGAAAAGTGTCTTTGAGAAATATGTGAACCGTAACCCTAACTAGCGAAACCTGAAGCTAGGGTTAGGGTTTTATTCCCATACAATGTAGACAGTTTTTGATGGCATGGCTGTGTTTTAGGGCTGAAAGGATACTTGGGAATATAGTTTTTTCAGTGTTTTCTAAACATTTTTTTCTGACCTATATGGCTGTATACAGTGCTTTGCCCCACAAAGGAATGCTGTATGAATTGCCCGACAAGCAACAATTCGAAAGAACCTGATTTAACTTTCAAACTCTTGCCATGGGCTTTGCAATCACAGGCAGATTAACAAATAAAGCCAAACAGCATTAGTTCTTTTGCACTTTTAGGCGATTTAAGCCTTAACGTACATTCATTTAGCACCCCATTCAACTCAAACTTTCCAATGAAAGAATACCTTTCAAAAATGAATTTGACCATTCCTGACACACTCTTTTGGTTTTGGCAGTGCTGTATTGTCTTTTCAGACTGATATCTTGATTCAGAGAAGCCAATCTTCCAGTCAAATAAGTGGAATATTGAGAAAAGTGTCTTTGAGAAATATGTGAACCGTAACCCTAACTAGCAAAACCCGAAGCTAGGGTTAGGGTTTTATTCCCATACAATGTAGACAGTTTTTGATGGCATGGCTGTGTTTTAGGGCTGAAAGGATACTTGGGAATATAGTTCTTTCAATGTTTTCTAAACATTTTTTTCTGACCTACATGGCTGTATACAGTGCTTTGCCCCACAAAGGAATGCTGTCTGAATTGCCCGACAAGCAACAGTTCGAAAGAACCTGATTTAACTTTCAAACTCTTGCCATGGGCTTTATAATCACAGGCAGATTAACAAATAAAGCCAAAGTGCATTAGTTCTTTTGCACTTTTAGGCGATTTAAGCCTTAACGTACATTCATTTAGCACCCCATTCAACTCAAACATTCCAATGAAAGAATACCTTTCAAAAATGAATTTGACCATTCCTGACACACTCTTTTGGTTTTGGCACTGTTGTATTGTCTTTTCAGACTGATATCTTGATTCAGAGAAGCAAATCTTCCAGTCAAATGAGTGGAATATTGAGAAAATTGACTTTGAGAAATATGTGAACCGTAACCCTAACTAGCAAAACCCGAAGCTAGGGTTAGGGTTTTATTCCCATACAATGTAGACAGTTTTTGATGGCATGGCTGTGTTTTAGGGCTGAAAGGATACTTGGGAATATAGTTCTTTCAATGTTTTCTAAACATTTTTTTCTGACCTATATGGCTGTATACAGTGCTTTGCCCCACAAAGGAATGCTGTCTGAATTGCCCGACAAGCAACAGTTCGAAAGAACCTGATTTAACTTTCAAACTCTTGCCATGGGCTTTATAATCACAGGCAGATTAACAAATAAAGCCAAACTGCATTAGTTCTTTTGCACTTTTAGGCGATTTAAGCCTTAACGTACATTCATTTAGCACCCCATTCAACTCAAACTTTTCAATGAAAGAATACCTTTCAAAAATTAATTTGACCATTCTTGACACACTCTTTTGGTTTTGGCACTGTTGTATTGTCTTTTCAGACTGATATCTTGATTCAGAGAAGCAAATCTTCCAGTCAAATGAGTGGAATATTGAGAAAATTGACTTCTAGAAATATGTGAACCGTAACCCTAACTAGCAAAACCTGAAGCTAGGGTTAGGGTTTTATTCCCATACAATGTAGACAGTTTTTGATGGCATGGCTGTGTTTTACGGCTGAAAGGATACTTGGGAATATAGTTTTTTCAGTGTTTTCTAAACATTTTTTTCTGACCTAAATGGCTGTATACAGTGCTTTGCCCCACAAAGGAATGCTGTCTGAATTGCCCGACAAGCAACAGTTCGAAAGAACCTGATTTAACTTTCAAACTCTTGCCATGGGCTTTACAAACACAGGCAGATTAACAAATAAAGCCAAACAGCATTAGTTCTTTTGCACTTTTAGGCGATTTAAGCCTTAATGTACATTCATTTAGCACCCCATTCAACTCAAACTTTCCAATGAAAGAATACCTTTCAAAAATGAATTTGACCATTCCTGACACACTCTTTTGGTTTTGGCAGTGCTGTATTGTCTTTCAGACTGATATTTTGATTCAGAGAAGCCAATCTTCCAGTCAAATGAGTGGAATATTGAGAAAATTGACTTCCAGAAATATGTGAACCGTAACCCTAACTAGCAAAACCCGAAGCTAGGGTTAGGGTTTTATTCCCATACAATGTAGACAGTTTTTGATGGCATGGCTGTGTTTTAGGGCTGAAAGGATACTTGGGAATATAGTTCTTTCAATGTTTTCTAAACATTTTTTTCTGACCTATATGGCTGTATACAGTGCTTTGCCCCACAAAGGAATGCTGTCTGAATTGCCCGACAAGCAACAGTTCGAAAGAACCTGATTTAACTTTCAAACTCTTGCCATGGGCTTTATAATCACAGGCAGATTAACAAATAAAGCCAAACTGCATTAGTTCTTTTGCACTTTTAGGCGATTTAAGCCTTAACGTACATTCATTTAGCACCCCATTCAACTCAAACTTTTCAATGAAAGAATACCTTTCAATAATTAATTTGACCATTCTTGACACACTCTTTTGGTTTTGGCACTGTTGTATTGTCTTTTCAGACTGATATCTTGATTCAGAGAAGCAAATCTTCCAGTCAAATGAGTGGAATATTGAGAAAATTGACTTCTAGAAATATGTGAACCGTAACCCTAACTAGCAAAACCTGAAGCTAGGGTTAGGGTTTTATTCCCATACAATGTAGACAGTTTTTGATGGCATGGCTGTGTTTTACGGCTGAAAGGATACTTGGGAATATAGTTTTTTCAGTGTTTTCTAAACATTTTTTTCTGACCTAAATGGCTGTATACAGTGCTTTGCCCCACAAAGGAATGCTGTCTGAATTGCCCGACAAGCAACAGTTCGAAAGAACCTGATTTAACTTTCAAACTCTTGCCATGGGCTTTACAAACACAGGCAGATTAACAAATAAAGCCAAACAGCATTAGTTCTTTTGCACTTTTAGGCGATTTAAGCCTTAACGTACATTCATTTAGCACCCCATTCAACTCAAACTTTCCAATGAAAGAATACCTTTCAAAAATGAATTAGACCATTCCTGACACACTCTTTTGGTTTTGGCAGTGCTGTATTGTCTTTCAGACTGATATCTTGATTCAGAGAAGCCAATCTTCCAGTCAAATGAGTGGAATATTGAGAAAATTGACTTCCAGAAATATGTGAACCGTAACCCTAACTAGCAAAACCCGAAGCTAGGGTTAGGGTTTTATTCCCATACAATGTAGACAGTTTTTGATGGCATGGCTGTGTTTTAGGGCTGAAAGGATACTTGGGAATATAGTTCTTTCAATGTTTTCTAAACATTTTTTTCTGACCTATATGGCTGTTTACAGTGCTTTGCCCCACAAAGGAATGCTGTCTGAATTGCCCGACAAGCAACAGTTCGAAAGAACCTGATTTAACTTTCAAACTCTTGCCATGGGCTTTATAATCACAGGCAGATTAACAAATAAAGCCAAACTGCATTAGTTCTTTTGCACTTTTAGGCGATTTAAGCCTTAACGTACATTCATTTAGCACCCCATTCAACCTAAACTTTCCAATGAAAGAATACCTTTCAAAAATGAATTTGACCATTCCTGACACACTCTTTTGGTTTTGGCACTGTTGTATTGTCTTTTCAGACTGATATCTTGATTCAGAGAAGCAAATCTTCCAGTCAAATGAGTGGAATATTGAGAAAAGTGTCTTTGAGAAATATGTGAACCGTAACCCTAACTAGCAAAACCCGAAGCTAGGGTTGGGGCTTTATTCCCATACAATGTAGACAGTTTTTGATGGCATGGCTGTGTTTTAGGGCTGAAAGGATACTTGGGAATATAGTTCTTTCAATGTTTTCTAAACATTTTTTTCTGACCTATATGGCTGTATACAGTGCTTTGCCCCACAAAGGAATGCTGTCTGAATTGCCCGACAAGCAACAGTTCGAAAGATCCTGATTTAACTTTCAAACTCTTGCCATGGGCTTTATAATCACAGGCAGATTAACAAATAAAGCCAAACTGCATTAGTTCTTTTGCAACTTTAGGCGATTTAAGCCTTAACGTACATTCATTTAGTACCCCATTCAACTCAAACTTTCCAATGAAAGAATACCTTTCAAAAATTAATTTGACCATTCTTGACACACTCTTTTGGTTTTGGCACTGTTGTATTGTCTTTTCAGACTGATATCTTGATTCAGAGAAGCAAATCTTCCAGTCAAATGAGTGGAATATTGAGAAAATTGACTTCTAGAAATATGTGAACCGTAACCCTGACTAGCAAAACCTGAAGCTAGGGTTAGGGTTTTATTCCCATACAATGTAGACAGTTTTTGATGGCATGGCTGTGTTTTAGGGCTGAAAGGATACTTGGGAATATAGTTTTTTCAGTGTTTTCTAAAAATTTTTTTCTGACCTATATGGCTGTATACAGTGCTTTGCCCCACAAAGGAATGCTGTCTGAATTGCCCGACAAGCAACAGTTCGAAAAAACCTGATTTAACTTTCAAACTCTTGCCATGGGCTTTACAAACACAGGCAGACTAACAAATAAAGCCAAACAGCATTAGTTCTTTTGCACTTTTAGGCGATTTAAGCCTTAACGTACATTCATTTAGCACCCCATTCAACTCAAACTTTCCAATGAAAGAATACCTTTCAAAAATGAATTAGACCATTCCTGACACACTCTTTTGGTTTTGGCAGTGCTGTATTGTCTTTTCAGACTGATATCTTGATTCAGAGAAGCCAATCTTCCAGTCAAATGAGTGGAATATTGAGAAAAGTGTCTTTGAGAAATATGTGAACCGTAACCCTAACTAGCAAAACCCGAAGCTAGGGTTGGGGCTTTATTCCCATACAATGTAGACAGTTTTTGATGGCATGGCTGTGTTTTAGGGCTGAAAGGATACTTGGGAATATAGTTTTTTCAGTGTTTTCTAAACATTTTTTTCTGACCTATATGGCTGTATACAGTGCTTTGCCCCACAAAGGAATGCTGTCTGAATTGCCCGACAAGCAACAGTTCGAAAGAACCTGATTTAACTTTCAAACTCTTGCCATGGGCTTTATAATCACAGGCAGATTAACAAATAAAGCCAAACAGCATTAGTTCTTTTGCACTTTTAGGCGATTTAAGCCTTAACGTACATTCATTTAGCACCCCATTCAACTCAAACTTTCCAATGAAAGAATACCTTTCAAAAATGAATTAGACCATTCCTGACACACTCTTTTGGTTTTGGCAGTGCTGTATTGTCTTTTCAGACTGATATCTTGATTCAGAGAAGCCAATCTTCCAGTCAAATGAGTGGAATATTGAGAAAAGTGTCTTTGAGAAATATGTGAACCGTAACCCTAACTAGCGAAACCTGAAGCTAGGGTTAGGGTTTTATTCCCATACAATGTAGACAGTTTTTGATGGCATGGCTGTGTTTTAGGGCTGAAAGGATACTTGGGAATATAGTTTTTTCAGTGTTTTCTAAACATTTTTTTCTGACCTATATGGCTGTATACAGTGCTTTGCCCCACAAAGGAATGCTGTATGAATTGCCCGACAAGCAACAATTCGAAAGAACCTGATTTAACTTTCAAACTCTTGCCATGGGCTTTGCAATCACAGGCAGATTAACAAATAAAGCCAAACAGCATTAGTTCTTTTGCACTTTTAGGCGATTTAAGCCTTAACGTACATTCATTTAGCACCCCATTCAACTCAAACTTTCCAATGAAAGAATACCTTTCAAAAATGAATTTGACCATTCCTGACACACTCTTTTGGTTTTGGCAGTGCTGTATTGTCTTTTCAGACTGATATCTTGATTCAGAGAAGCCAATCTTCCAGTCAAATAAGTGGAATATTGAGAAAAGTGTCTTTGAGAAATATGTGAACCGTAACCCTAACTAGCAAAACCCGAAGCTAGGGTTAGGGTTTTATTCCCATACAATGTAGACAGTTTTTGATGGCATGGCTGTGTTTTAGGGCTGAAAGGATACTTGGGAATATAGTTCTTTCAATGTTTTCTAAACATTTTTTTCTGACCTACATGGCTGTATACAGTGCTTTGCCCCACAAAGGAATGCTGTCTGAATTGCCCGACAAGCAACAGTTCGAAAGAACCTGATTTAACTTTCAAACTCTTGCCATGGGCTTTATAATCACAGGCAGATTAACAAATAAAGCCAAACTGCATTAGTTCTTTTGCACTTTTAGGCGATTTAAGCCTTAACGTACATTCATTTAGCACCCCATTCAACTCAAACTTTCCAATGAAAGAATACCTTTCAAAAATGAATTTGACCATTCCTGACACACTCTTTTGGTTTTGGCACTGTTGTATTGTCTTTTCAGACTGATATCTTGATTCAGAGAAGCAAATCTTCCAGTCAAATGAGTGGAATATTGAGAAAATTGACTTTGAGAAATATGTGAACCGTAACCCTAACTAGCAAAACCCGAAGCTAGGGTTAGGGTTTTATTCCCATACAATGTAGACAGTTTTTGATGGCATGGCTGTGTTTTAGGGCTGAAAGGATACTTGGGAATATAGTTCTTTCAATGTTTTCTAAACATTTTTTTCTGACCTATATGGCTGTATTCAGTGCTTTGCCCCACAAAGGAATGCTGTCTGAATTGCCCGACAAGCAACAGTTCGAAAGAACCTGATTTAACTTTCAAACTCTTGCCATGGGCTTTATAATCACAGGCAGATTAACAAATAAAGCCAAACTGCATTAGTTCTTTTGCACTTTTAGGCGATTTAAGCCTTAACGTACATTCATTTAGCACCCCATTCAACTCAAACTTTTCAATGAAAGAATACCTTTCAAAAATGAATTTGACCATTCTTGACACACTCTTTTGGTTTTGGCACTGTTGTATTGTCTTTTCAGACTGATATCTTGATTCAGAGAAGCAAATCTTCCAGTCAAATGAGTGGAATATTGAGAAAATTGACTTCTAGAAATATGTGAACCGTAACCCTAACTAGCAAAACCCGAAGCTAGGGTTAGGGTTTTATTCCCATACAATGTAGACAGTTTTTGATGGCATGGCTGTGTTTTAGGGCTGAAAGGATACTTGGGAATATAGTTCTTTCAATGTTTTCTAAACATTTTTTTCTGACCTATATGGCTGTATACAGTGCTTTGCCCCACAAAGGAATGCTGTCTGAATTGCCCGACAAGCAACAGTTCGAAAGAACCTGATTTAACTTTCAAACTCTTGCCATGGGCTTTACAAACACAGGCAGATTAACAAATAAAGCCAAACAGCATTAGTTCTTTTGCACTTTTAGGCGATTTAAGCCTTAACGTACATTCATTTAGCACCCCATTCAACTCAAACTTTCCAATGAAAGAATACCTTTCAAAAATGAATTAGACCATTCCTGACACACTCTTTTGGTTTTGGCAGTGCTGTATTGTCTTTCAGACTGATATCTTGATTCAGAGAAGCCAATCTTCCAGTCAAATGAGTGGAATATTGAGAAAAGTGTCTTTGAGAAATATGTGAACCGTAACCCTAACTAGCGAAATCTGAAGCTAGGGTTAGGGTTTTATTCCCATACAATGTAGACAGTTTTTGATGTCATGGCTGTGTTTTAGGGCTGAAAGGATACTTGGGAATATAGTTTTTTCAGTGTTTTCTAAACATTTTTTTCTGACCTATATGGCTGTATACAGTGCTTTGCCCCACAAAGGAATGCTGTATGAATTGCCCGACAAGCAACAATTCGAAAGAACCTGATTTAACTTTCAAACTCTTGCCATGGGCTTTGCAATCACAGGCAGATTAACAAATAAAGCCAAACAGCATTAGTTCTTTTGCACTTTTAGGCGATTTAAGCCTTAACGTACATTCATTTAGCACCCCATTCAACTCAAACTTTCCAATGAAAGAATACCTTTCAAAAATGAATTTGACCATTCCTGACACACTCTTTTGGTTTTGGCAGTGCTGTATTGTCTTTTCAGACTGATATCTTGATTCAGAGAAGCCAATCTTCCAGTCAAATGAGTGGAATATTGAGAAAAGTGTCTTTGAGAAATATGTGAACCGTAACCCTAACTAGCAAAACCCGAAGCTAGGGTTAGGGTTTTATTCCCATACAATGTAGACAGTTTTTGATGGCATGGCTGTGTTTTAGGGCTGAAAGGATACTTGGGAATATAGTTCTTTCAATGTTTTCTAAACATTTTTTTCTAACCTATATGGCTGTATACAGTGCTTTGCCCCACAAAGGAATGCTGTCTGAATTGCCCGACAAGCAACAGTTCGAAAGAACCTGATTTAACTTTCAAACTCTTGCCATGGGCTTTATAATCACAGGCAGATTAACAAATAAAGCCAAACTGCATTAGTTCTTTTGCACTTTTAGGCGATTTAAGCCTTAACGTACATTCATTTAGCACCCCATTCAAATCAAACTTTCCAATGAAAGAATACCTTTCAAAAATGAATTTGACCATTCCTGACACACTCTTTTGGTTTTGGCAGTGCTGTATTGTCTTTTCAGACTGATATCTTGATTCAGAGAAGCCAATCTTCCAGTCAAATGAGTGGAATATTGAGAAAAGTGTCTTTGAGAAATATGTGAACCGTAACCCTAACTAGCAAAACCTGAAGCTAGGGTTAGGGTTTTATTCCCATACAATGTAGACAGTTTTTGATGGCATGGCTGTGTTTTAGGGCTGAAAGGATACTTGGGAATATAGTTCTTTCAATGTTTTCTAAACATTTTTTTCTGACCTATATGGCTGTATACAGTGCTTTGCCCCACAAAGGAATGCTGTCTGAATTGCCCGACAAGCAACAGTTCGAAAGAACCTGATTTAACTTTCAAACTCTTGCCATGGGCTTTATAATCACAGGCAGATTAACAAATAAAGCCAAACTGCATTAGTTCTTTTGCACTTTTAGGCGATTTAAGCCTTAACGTACATTCATTTAGCACCCCATTGAACCTAAACTTTCCAATGAAAGAATACCTTTCAAAAATGAATTTGACCATTCCTGACACACTCTTTTGGTTTTGGCAGTGTTGTATTGTCTTTTCAGACTGATATCTTGATTCAGAGAAGCAAATCTTCCAGTCAAATTAGTGGAATATTGAGAAAATTGACTTCCAGAAATATGTGAACCGTAACCCTATCTAGCAAAACCCGAAGCTAGGGTTAGGGTTTTATTCCCATACAATGTAGACAGTTTTTGATGGCATGGCTGTGTTTTAGGGCTGAAAGGATACTTGGGAATATAGTTCTTTCAATGTTTTCTAAACATTTTTTTCTGACCTATATGGCTGTATACAGTGCTTTGCCCCACAAAGGAATGCTGTCTGAATTGCCCGACAAGCAACAGTTCGAAAGAACCTGATTTAACTTTCAAACTCTTGCCATGGTCTTTATAATCACAGGCAGATTAACAAATAAAGCCAAACTGCATTAGTTCTTTTGCACTTTTAGGCGATTTAAGCCTTAACGTACATTCATTTAGCACCCCATTCAACTCAAACTTTCCAATGAAAGAATACCTTTCAAAAATTAATTTGACCATTCTTGACACACTCTTTTGGTTTTGGCACTGTTGTATTGTCTTTTCAGACTGATATCTTGATTCAGAGAAGCAAATCTTCCAGTCAAATGAGTGGAATATTGAGAAAATTGACTTCTAGAAATATGTGAACCGTAACACTAACTAGCAAAACCTGAAGCTAGGGTTAGGGTTTTATTCCCATACAATGTAGACAGTTTTTGATGGCATGGCTGTGTTTTAGGGCTGAAAGGATACTTGGGAATATAGTTTTTTCAGTGTTTTCTAAACATTTTTTTCTGACCTATATGGCTGTATACAGTGCTTTGCCCCACAAAGGAACGCTGTCTGAATTGCCCGACAAGCAACAGTTCGAAAGAACCTGATTTAACTTTCAAACTATTGCCATGGGCTTTACAAACACAGGCAGATTAACAAATAAAGCCAAACAGCATTAGTTCTTTTGCACTTTTAGGCGATTTAAGCCTTAACGTACATTCATTTAGCACCCCATTCAACTCAAACTTTCCAATGAAAGAATACCTTTCAAAAATGAATTAGACCATTCCTGACACACTCTTTTGGTTTTGGCAGTGCTGTATTGTCTTTTCAGACTGATATCTTGATTCAGAGAAGCCAATCTTCCAGTCAAATGAGTGGAATATTGAGAAAAGTGTCTTTGAGAAATATGTGAACCGTAACCCTAACTAGCAAAACCTGAAGCTAGGGTTAGGGTTTTATTCCCATACAATGTAGACAGTTTTTGATGGCATGGCTGTGTTTTAGGGCTGAAAGGATACTTGGGAATATAGTTTTTTCAGTGTTTTCTAAACATGTTTTTCTGACCTATATGGCTGTATACAGTGCTTTGCCCCACAAAGGAATGCTGACTGAATTGCCCGACAAGCAACAGTTCGAAAGAACCTCAATTGACTTTCAAACTCTTGCCATGGGCTTTATAATCACAGGCAGATTAACAAATAAAGCCAAACTGCATTAGTTCTTTTGCACTTTTAGGCGATTTAAGCCTTAACGTACATTCATTTAGCACCCCATTCAACTCAAACTTTCCAATGAAAGAATACCTTTCAAAAATGAATTTGACCATTCCTGACACACTCTTTTGGTTTTGGCAGTGCTGTATTGTCTTTTCAGACTGACATCTTGATTCAGAGAAGCCAATCTTCCAGTCAAATGAGTGGAATATTGAGAAAAGTGTCTTTGAGAAATATGTGAACCGTAACCCTAACTAGCAAAACCCGAAGCTAGGGTTAGGGTTTTATTCCCATACAATGTAGACAGTTTTTGATGGCATGGCTGTGTTTTAGGGCTGAAAGGATACTTGGGAATATAGTTCTTTCAATGTTTTCTAAACATTTTTTTCTAACCTATATGGCTGTATACAGTGCTTTGCCCCACAAAGGAATGCTGTCTGAATTGCCCGACAAGCAACAGTTCGAAAGAACCTGATTTAACTTTCAAACTCTTGCCATGGGCTTTATAATCACAGGCAGATTAACAAATAAAGCCAAACAGCATTAGTTCTTTTGCACTTTTAGGCGATTTAAGCCTTAACGTACATTCATTTAGCACCCCATTCAAATCAAACTTTCCAATGAAAGAATACCTTTCAAAAATGAATTTGACCATTCCTGACACACTCTTTTGGTTTTGGCAGTGCTGTATTGTCTTTTCAGACTGATATCTTGATTCAGAGAAGCCAATCTTCCAGTCAAATGAGTGGAATATTGAGAAAAGTGTCTTTGAGAAATATGTGAACCGTAACCCTAACTAGCAAAACCTGAAGCTAGGGTTAGGGTTTTATTCCCATACAATGTAGACCGGTTTTGATTGCATGGCTGTGTTTTAGGGCTGAAAGGATACTTGGGAATATAGTTCTTTCAATGTTTTCTAAACATTTTTTTCTGACCTATATGGCTGTATACAGTGCTTTGCCCCACAAAGGAATGCTGTCTGAATTGCCCGACAAGCAACAGTTCGAAAGAACCTGATTTAACTTTCAAACTCTTGCCATGGGCTTTACAATCACAGGCAGATTAACAAATAAAGCCAAACTGCATTGGTTCTTTTGCACTTTTAGGCGATTTAAGCCTTCACGTACATTCATTTAGCACCCCATTCAACTCAAACTTTCCAATGAAAGAATACCTTTCAAAAATGAATTTGACCATTCCTGACACACTCTTTTGGTTTTGGCAGTGTTGTATTGTCTTTTCAGACTGATATCTTGATTCAGAGAAGCAAATCTTCCAGTCAAATGAGTGGAATATTGAGAAAATTGACTTCTAGAAATATGTGAACCGTAACCCTAACTAGCAAAACCCGAAGCTAGGGTTAGGGTTTTATTCCCATACAATGTAGACAGTTTTTGATGGCATGGCTGTGTTTTAGGGCTGAAAGGATACTTGGGAATTTAGTTCTTTCAATGTTTTCTAAACATTTTTTTCTGACCTATATGGCTGTATACAGTGCTTTGCCCCACAAAGGAATGCTGTCTGAATTGCCCGACAAGCAACAGTTCGAAAGAACCTGATTTAACTTTCAAACTCTTGCCATGGGCTTTATAATCACAGGCAGATTAACAAATAAAGCCAAACTGCATTAGTTCTTTTGCACTTTTAGGCGATTTAAGCCTTAACGTACATTCATTTAGCACCCCATTCAACCTAAACTTTCCAATGAAAGAATACCTTTCAAAAATGAATTTGACCATTCCTGACACACTCTTTTGGTTTTGGCAGTGTTGTATTGTCTTTTCAGACTGATATCTTGATTCAGAGAAGCAAATCTTCCAGTCAAATTAGTGGAATATTGAGAAAATTGACTTCCAGAAATATGTGAACCGTAACCCTATCTAGCAAAACCCGAAGCTAGGGTTAGGGTTTTATTCCCATACAATGTAGACAGTTTTTGATGGCATGGCTGTGTTTTAGGGCTGAAAGGATACTTGGGAATATAGTTCTTTCAATGTTTTCTAAACATTTTTTTCTGACCTATATGGCTGTATACAGTGCTTTGCCCCACAAAGGAATGCTGTCTGAATTGCCCGACAAGCAACAGTTCGAAAGAACCTGATTTAACTTTCAAACTCTTGCCATGGTCTTTATAATCACAGGCAGATTAACAAATAAAGCCAAACTGCATTAGTTCTTTTGCACTTTTAGGCGATTTAAGCCTTAACGTACATTCATTTAGCACCCCATTCAACTCAAACTTTCCAATGAAAGAATACCTTTCAAAAATTAATTTGACCATTCTTGACACACTCTTTTGGTTTTGGCACTGTTGTATTGTCTTTTCAGACTGATATCTTGATTCAGAGAAGCAAATCTTCCAGTCAAATGAGTGGAATATTGAGAAAATTGACTTCTAGAAATATGTGAACCGTAACACTAACTAACAAAACCTGAAGCTAGGGTTAGGGTTTTATTCCCATACAATGTAGACAGTTTTTGATGGCATGGCTGTGTTTTAGGGCTGAAAGGATACTTGGGAATATAGTTTTTTCAGTGTTTTCTAAACATTTTTTTCTGACCTATATGGCTGTATACAGTGCTTTGCCCCACAAAGGAACGCTGTCTGAATTGCCCGACAAGCAACAGTTCGAAAGAACCTGATTTAACTTTCAAACTATTGCCATGGGCTTTACAAACACAATCAGATTAACAAATAAAGCCAAACAGCATTAGTTCTTTTGCACTTTTAGGCGATTTAAGCCTTAACGTACATTCATTTAGCACCCCATTCAACTCAAACTTTCCAATGAAAGAAAACCTTTCAAAAATGAATTAGACCATTCCTGACACACTCTTTTGGTTTTGGCAGTGCTGTATTGTCTTTTCAGACTGATATCTTGATTCAGAGAAGCCAATCTTCCAGTCAAATGAGTGGAATATTGAGAAAAGTGTCTTTGAGAAATATGTGAACCGTAACCCTAACTAGCAAAACCTGAAGCTAGGGTTAGGGTTTTATTCCCATACAATGTAGACAGTTTTTGATGGCATGGCTGTGTTTTAGGGCTGAAAGGATACTTGGGAATATAGTTTTTTCAGTGTTTTCTAAACATGTTTTTCTGACCTATATGGCTGTATACAGTGCTTTGCCCCACAAAGGAATGCTGTCTGAATTGCCCGACAAGCAACAGTTCGAAAGAACCTCAATTGACTTTCAAACTCTTGCCATGGGCTTTATAATCACAGGCAGATTAACAAATAAAGCCAAACTGTATTAGTTCTTTTGCACTTTTAGGCGATTTAAGCCTTAACGTACATTCATTTAGCACCCCATTCAACTCAAACTTTTCAATGAAAGAATACCTTTCAAAAATTAATTTGACCATTCCTGACACACTCTTTTGGTTTTGGCACTGTTGTATTGTCTTTTCAGACTGATATCTTGATTCAGAGAAGCAAATTTTCCAGTCAAATGAGTGGAATATTGAGAAAATTGACTTCTAGAAATATGTGAACCGTAACCCTAACTAGCAAAACCCGAAGCTAGGGTTAGGGTTTTATTCCTATGCAATGTAGACAGTTTTTGATGGCATGGCTGTGTTTTAGGGCTGAAAGGATACTTGGGAATATAGTTCTTTCAATGTTTTCTAAACATTTTTTTCTGACCTATATGGCTGTATACAGTGCTTTGCCCCACAAAGGAATGCTGTCTGAATTGCCCGACAAGCAACAGTTCGAAAGAACCTGATTTAACTTTCAAACTCTTGCCATGGGCTTTATAATCACAGGCAGATTAACAAATAAAGCCAAACTGCATTAGTTCTTTTGCAGTTTTAGGCGATTTAAGCCTTAACGTACATTCATTTAGCACCCCATTCAACCTAAACTTTCCAATGAAAGAATACCTTTAAAAAATGAATTTGACCATTCCTGACACACTCTTTTGGTTTTGGCAGTGCTGTATTGTCTTTTCAGACTGATATCTTGATTCAGAGAAGCCAATCTTCCAGTCAAATGAGTGGAATATTGAGAAAAGTGTCTTTGAGAAATATGTGAGCCGTAACTCTAACTAGCAAAACCTGAAGCTAGGGTTAGGGTTTTATTCCCATACAATGTAGACAGTTTTTGATGGCATGGCTGTGTTTTAGGGCTGAAAGGATACTTGGGAATATAGTTTTTTCATTGTTTTCTAAACATTTTTTTCTGACCTATATGGCTGTATACAGTGCTTTGCCCCACAAAGGAATGGTGTCTGAATTGCCCGACAAGCAACAATTCGAAAGAACCTGATTTAACTTTCAAACTCTTGCCATGGGTTTTGCAATCACAGGCAGATTAACAAATAAAGCCAAACAGCATTAGTTCTTTTGCACTTTTAGGCGATTTAAGCCTTAACGTACATTCATTTAGCACCCCATTCAACTCAAACTTTCCAATGAAAGAATACCTTTCAAAAATGAATTTGACCATTCCTGACACACTCTTTTGGTTTTGGCAGTGCTGTATTGTCTTTTCAGACTGATATCTTGATTCAGAGAAGCCAAACTTCCAGTCAAATGAGTGGAATATTGAGAAAAGTGTCTTTGAGAAATATGTGAACCGTAACCCTAACTAGCAAAACCCGAAGCTAGGGTTAGGGTTTTATTCCCATACAATGTAGACAGTTTTTGATGGCATGGCTGTGTTTTAGGGCTGAAAGGATACTTGGGAATATAGTTCTTTCAATGTTTTCTTAACATTTTTTTCTAACCTATATGGCTGTATACAGTGCTTTGCCCCACAAAGGAATGCTGTCTGAATTGCCTGACAAGCAACAGTTCGAAAGAACCTGATTTAACTTTCAAACTCTTGCCATGGGCTTTATAATCACAGGCAGTTTAACAAATAAAGCCAAACTGCATTAGTTCTTTTGCACTTTTAGGCGATTTAAGCCTTAACGTACATTCATTTAGCACACCATTCAACCTAAACTTTCCAATGAAAGAATACCTTTCAAAAATGAATTTGACCATTCCTGACACACTCTTTTGGTTTTGGCAGTGTTGTATTGTCTTTTCAGACTGATATCTTGATTCAGAGAAGCAAATCTTCCAGTCAAATTAGTGGAATATTGAGAAAATTGACTTCCAGAAATATGTGAACCGTAACCCTATCTAGCAAAACCCGAAGCTAGGGTTAGGGTTTTATTCCCATACAATGTAGACAGTTTTTGATGGCATGGCTGTGTTTTAGGGCTGAAAGGATACTTGGGAATATAGTTCTTTCAATGTTTTCTAAACATTTTTTTCTGACCTATATGGCTGTATACAGTGCTTTGCCCCACAAAGGAATGCTGTCTGAATTGCCCGACAAGCAACAGTTCGAAAGAACCTGATTTAACTTTCAAACTCTTGCCATGGTCTTTATAATCACAGGCAGATTAACAAATAAAGCCAAACTGCATTAGTTCTTTTGCACTTTTAGGCGATTTAAGCCTTAACGTACATTCATTTAGCACCCCATTCAACTCAAACTTTCCAATGAAAGAATACCTTTCAAAAATTAATTTGACCATTCTTGACACACTCTTTTGGTTTTGGCACTGTTGTATTGTCTTTTCAGACTGATATCTTGATTCAGAGAAGCAAATCTTCCAGTCAAATGAGTGGAATATTGAGAAAATTGACTTCTAGAAATATGTGAACCGTAACACTAACTAGCAAAACCTGAAGCTAGGGTTAGGGTTTTATTCCCATACAATGTAGACAGTTTTTGATGGCATGGCTGTGTTTTAGGGCTGAAAGGATACTTGGGAATATAGTTTTTTCAGTGTTTTCTAAACATTTTTTTCTGACCTATATGGCTGTATACAGTGCTTTGCCCCACAAAGGAACGCTGTCTGAATTGCCCGACAAGCAACAGTTCGAAAGAACCTGATTTAACTTTCAAACTCTTGCCATGGGCTTTGCAATCACAGGCAGATTAACAAATAAAGCCAAACAGCATTAGTTCTTTTGCACTTTTAGGCGATTTAAGCCTTAACGTACATTCATTTAGCACCCCATTCAACCTAAACTTTCCAATGAAAGAATACCTTTCAAAAATGAATTTGACCATTCCTGACACACTCTTTTGGTTTTGGCAGTGTTGTATTGTCTTTTCAGACTGATATCTTGATTCAGAGAAGCAAATCTTCCAGTCAAATGAGTGGAATATTGAGAAAATTGACTTCTAGAAATATGTGAACCGTAACCCTAACTAGCAAAACCCGAAGCTAGGGTTAGGGTTTTATTCCTATGCAATGTAGACAGTTTTTGATGGCATGGCTGTGTTTTAGGGCTGAAAGGATACTTGGGAATATAGTTCTTTCAATGTTTTCTAAACATTTTTTTCTGACCTATATGGCTGTATACAGTGCTTTGCTCCACAAAGGAATGCTGTCTGAATTGCCCGACAAGCAACAGTTCGAAAGAACCTGATTTAACTTTCAAACTCTTGCCATGGGCTTTATAATCACAGGCAGATTAACAAATAAAGCCAAACTGCATTAGTTCTTTTGCACTTTTAGGCGATTTAAGCCTTAACGTACATTCATTTAGCACCCCATTCAACCTAAACTTTCCAATGAAAGAATACCTTTAAAAAATGAATTTGACCATTCCTGACACACTCTTTTGGTTTTGGCAGTGCTGTATTGTCTTTTCAGACTGATATCTTGATTCAGAGAAGCCAATCTTCCAGTCAAATGAGTGGAATATTGAGAAAAGTGTCTTTGAGAAATATGTGAGCCGTAACCCTAACTAGCAAAACCTGAAGCTAGGGTTAGGGTTTTATTCCCATACAATGTAGACAGTTTTTGATGGCATGGCTGTGTTTTAGGGCTGAAAGGATACTTGGGAATATAGTTTTTTCAGTGTTTTCTAAACATTTTTTTCTGACCTATATGGCTGTATACAGTGCTTTGCCCCACAAAGGAATGGTGTCTGAATTGCCCGACAAGCAACAATTCGAAAGAACCTGATTTAACTTTCAAACTCTTGCCATGGGTTTTGCAATCACAGGCAGATTAACAAATAAAGCCAAACAGCATTAGTTCTTTTGCACTTTTAGGCGATTTAAGCCTTAACGTACATTCATTTAGCACCCCATTCAACTCAAACTTTCCAATGAAAGAATACCTTTCAAAAATGAATTTGACCATTCCTGACACACTCTTTTGGTTTTGGCAGTGCTGTATTGTCTTTTCAGACTGATATCTTGATTCAGAGAAGCCAAACTTCCAGTCAAATGAGTGGAATATTGAGAAAAATGTCTTTGAGAAATATGTGAACCGTAACCCTATCTAGTAAAACCCGAAGCTAGGGTTAGGGTTTTATTCCCATACAATGTAGACAGTTTTTGATGGCATGGCTGTGTTTTAGGGCTGAAAGGATACTTGGGAATATAGTTCTTTCAATGTTTTCTAAACATTTTTTTCTGACCTATATGGCTGTATACAGTGCTTTGCCCCACAAAGGAATGCTGTCTGAATTGCCCGACAAGCAACAGTTCGAAAGAACCTGATTTAACTTTCAAACTCTTGCCATGGTCTTTATAATCACAGGCAGATTAACAAATAAAGCCAAACTGCATTAGTTCTTTTGCACTTTTAGGCGATTTAAGCCTTAACGTACATTCATTTAGCACCCCATTCAACCTAAACTTTCCAATGAAAGAATACCTTTAAAAAATGAATTAGACCATTCCTGACACACTCTTTTGGTTTTGGCAGTGCTGTATTGTCTTTTCAGACTGATATCTTGATTCAGAGAAGCCAATCTTCCAGTCAAATGAGTGGAATATTGAGAAAAGTGTCTTTGAGAAATATGTGAGCCGTAACCCTAACTAGCAAAACCTGAAGCTAGGGTTAGGGTTTTATTCCCATACAATGTAGACAGTTTTTGATGGCATGGCTGTGTTTTAGGGCTGAAAGGATACCTGGGAATATAGTTTTTTCAGTGTTTTCTAAACATTTTTTTCTGGCCTATATGGCTGTATACAGTGCTTTGCCCCACAAAGGAATGGTGTCTGAATTGCCCGACAAGCAACAATTCGAAAGAACCTGATTTAACTTTCAAACTCTTGCCATGGGCTTTGCAATCACAGGCAGATTAACAAATAAAGCCAAACAGCATTAGTTCTTTTGCACTTTTAGGCGATTTAAGCCTTAACGTACATTCATTTAGCACCCCATTCAACTCAAACTTTCCAATGAAAGAATACCTTTCAAAAATGAATTTGACCATTCCTGACACACTCTTTTGGTTTTGGCAGTGCTGTATTTTCTTTTCAGACTGATATCTTGATTCAGAGAAGCCAAACTTCCAGTCAAATGAGTGGAATATTGAGAAAAGTGTCTTTGAGAAATATGTGAACCGTAACCCTAACTAGCAAAACCCGAAGCTAGGGTTAGGGTTTTATTCCCATACAATGTAGACAGTTTTTGATGGCATGGCTGTGTTTTAGGGCTGAAAGGATACTTGGGAATATAGTTCTTTCAATGTTTTCTAAACATTTTTTTCTGACCTATATGGCTGTATACAGTGCTTTGCCCCACAAAGGAATGCTGTCTGAATTGCCCGACAAGCAACAGTTCGAAAGAACCTGATTTAACTTTCAAACTCTTGCCATGGGCTTTGCAATCACAGGCAGATTAACAAATAAAGCCAAACTGCATTAGTTCTTTTGCACTTTTAGGCGATTTAAGCCTTAACGTACATTCATTTAGCACCCCATTCAACCTAAACTTTCCAATGAAAGAATACCTTTCAAAAATGAATTTGACCATTCCTGACACACTCTTTTGGTTTTGGCAGTGCTGTATTGTCTTTTCAGACTGATATCTTGATTCAGAGAAGCCAATCTTCCAGTCAAATGAGTGGAATATTGAGAAAAGTGTCTTTGAGAAATATGTGAACCGTAACCCTAACTAGCAAAACCCGAAGCTAGGGTTAGGGTTTTATTCCCATACAATGTAGACAGTTTTTGATGGCATGGCTGTGTTTTCGGGCTGAAAGGATACTTGGGAATATAGTTCTTTCAATGTTTTCTAAACATTTTTTTCTGACCTATATGGCTGTATACAGTGCTTTGCCCCACAAAGGAATGCTGTCTGAATTGCCCGACAAGCAACAGTTCGAAAGAACCTGATTTAACTTTCAAACTCTTGCCATGGGCTTTATAATCACAGGCAGATTAACAAATAAAGCCAAACTGCATTAGTTCTTTTGCACTTTTAGGCGATTTAAGCCTTAACGTACATTCATTTAGCACCCCATTCAACTCAAACTTTCCAATGAAAGAATACCTTTCAAAAATGAATTTGACCATTCCTGACACACTCTTTTGGTTTTGGCAGTGTTGTATTGTCTTTTCAGACTGATATCTTGATTCAGAGAAGCAAATCTTCCAGTCAAATTAGTGGAATATTGAGAAAATTGACTTCCAGAAATATGTGAACCGTAACCCTATCTAGCAAAACCCGAAGCTAGGGTTAGGGTTTTATTCCCATACAATGTAGACAGTTTTTGATGGCATGGCTGTGTTTTAGGGCTGAAAGGATACTTGGGAATATAGTTCTTTCAATGTTTTCTAAACATTTTTTTCTGACCTATATGGCTGTATACAGTGCTTTGCCCCACAAAGGAATGCTGTCTGAATTGCCCGACAAGCAACAGTTCGAAAGAACCTGATTTAACTTTCAAACTCTTGCCATGGGCTTTATAATCACAGGCAGATTAACAAATAAAGCCAAACTGCCTTAGTTCTTTTGCACTTTTAGGCGATTTAAGCCTTAACGTACATTCATTTAGCACCCCATTCAACTCAAACTTTCCAATGAAAGAATACCTTTCAAAAATGAATTTGACCATTCCTGACACACTCTTTTGGTTTTGGCACTGTTGTATTGTCTTTTCAGACTGATATCTTGATTCAGAGAAGCAAATCTTCCAGTCAAATTAGTGGAATATTGAGAAAATTGACTTCCAGAAATATGTGAACCGTAACCCTATCTAGCAAAACCCGAAGCTAGGGTTAGGGTTTTATTCCCATACAATGTAGACAGTTTTTGATGGCATGGCTGTGTTTTAGGGCTGAAAGGATACTTGGGAATATAGTTCTTTCAATGTTTTCTAAACATTTTTTTCTGACCTATATGGCTGTATACAGTGCTTTGCCCCACAAAGGAATGCTGTCTGAATTGCCCGACAAGCAACAGTTCGAAAGAACCTGATTTAACTTTCAAACTCTTGCCATGGGCTTTGCAATCACAGGCAGATTAACAAATAAAGCCAAACTGCATTAGTTCTTTTGCACTTTTAGGCGATTTAAGCCTTAACGTACATTCATTTAGCACCCCATTCAACTCAAACTTTCCAATGAAAGAATACCTTTCAAAAATTAATTTGACCATTCTTGACACACTCTTTTGGTTTTGGCACTGTTGTATTGTCTTTTCAGACTGATATCTTGATTCAGAGAAGCAAATCTTCCAGTCAAATGAGTGGAATATTGAGAAAATTGACTTCTAGAAATATGTGAACCGTAACACTAACTAGCAAAACCTGAAGCTAGGGTTAGGGTTTTATTCCCATACAATGTAGACAGTTTTTGATGGCATGGCTGTGTTTTAGGGCTGAAAGGATACTTGGGAATATAGTTTTTTCAGTGTTTTCTAAACATTTTTTTCTGACCTATATGGCTGTATACAGTGCTTTGCCCCACAAAGGAACGCTGTCTGAATTGTCCGACAAGCAACAGTTCGAAAGAACCTGATTTAACTTTCAAACTCTTGCCATGGGCTTTGCAATCACAGGCAGATTAACAAATAAAGCCAAACAGCATTAGTTCTTTTGCACTTTTAGGCGATTTAAGCCTTAACGTACATTCATTTAGCACCCCATTCAACCTAAACTTTCCAATGAAAGAATACCTTTCAAAAATGAATTTGACCATTCCTGACACACTCTTTTGGTTTTGGCAGTGTTGTATTGTCTTTTCAGACTGATATCTTGATTCAGAGAAGCAAATCTTCCAGTCAAATTAGTGGAATATTGAGAAAATTGACTTCCAGAAATATGTGAACCGTAACCCTATCTAGCAAAACCCGAAGCTAGGGTTAGGGTTTTATTCCCATACAATGTAGACAGTTTTTGATGGCATGGCTGTGTTTTAGGGCTGAAAGGATACTTGGGAATATAGTTCTTTCAATGTTTTCTAAACATTTTTTTCTGACCTATATGGCTGTATACAGTGCTTTGCCCCACAAAGGAATGCTGTCTGAATTGCCCGACAAGCAACAGTTCGAAAGAACCTGATTTAACTTTCAAACTCTTGCCATGGTCTTTATAATCACAGGCAGATTAACAAATAAAGCCAAACTGCATTAGTTCTTTTGCACTTTTAGGCGATTTAAGCCTTAACGTACATTCATTTAGCACCCCATTCAACTCAAACTTTCCAATGAAAGAATACCTTTCAAAAATTAATTTGACCATTCTTGACACACTCTTTTGGTTTTGGCACTGTTGTATTGTCTTTTCAGACTGATATCTTGATTCAGAGAAGCAAATCTTCCAGTCAAATGAGTGGAATATTGAGAAAATTGACTTCTAGAAATATGTGAACCGTAACACTAACTAGCAAAACCTGAAGCTAGGGTTAGGGTTTTATTCCCATACAATGTAGACAGTTTTTGATGGCATGGCTGTGTTTTAGGGCTGAAAGGATACTTGGGAATATAGTTTTTTCAGTGTTTTCTAAACATTTTTTTCTGACCTATATGGCTGTATACAGTGCTTTGCCCCACAAAGGAACGCTGTCTGAATTGCCCGACAAGCAACAGTTCGAAAGAACCTGATTTAACTTTCAAACTATTGCCATGGGCTTTACAAACACAGGCAGATTAACAAATAAAGCCAAACAGCATTAGTTCTTTTGCACTTTTAGGCGATTTAAGCCTTAACGTACATTCATTTAGCACCCCATTCAACTCAAACTTTCCAATGAAAGAATACCTTTCAAAAATGAATTAGACCATTCCTGACACACTCTTTTGGTTTTGGCAGTGCTGTATTGTCTTTTCAGACTGATATCTTGATTCAGAGAAGCCAATCTTCCAGTCAAATGAGTGGAATATTGAGAAAAGTGTCTTTGAGAAATATGTGAACCGTAACCCTAACTAGCAAAACCTGAAGCTAGGGTTAGGGTTTTATTCCCATACAATGTAGACAGTTTTTGATGGCATGGCTGTGTTTTAGGGCTGAAAGGATACTTGGGAATATAGTTTTTTCAGTGTTTTCTAAACATGTTTTTCTGACCTATATGGCTGTATACAGTGCTTTGCCCCACAAAGGAATGCTGACTGAATTGCCCGACAAGCAACAGTTCGAAAGAACCTCAATTGACTTTCAAACTCTTGCCATGGGCTTTATAATCACAGGCAGATTAACAAATAAAGCCAAACTGCATTAGTTCTTTTGCACTTTTAGGCGATTTAAGCCTTAACGTACATTCATTTAGCACCCCATTCAACTCAAACTTTCCAATGAAAGAATACCTTTCAAAAATGAATTTGACCATTCCTGACACACTCTTTTGGTTTTGGCAGTGCTGTATTGTCTTTTCAGACTGACATCTTGATTCAGAGAAGCCAATCTTCCAGTCAAATGAGTGGAATATTGAGAAAAGTGTCTTTGAGAAATATGTGAACCGTAACCCTAACTAGCAAAACCCGAAGCTAGGGTTAGGGTTTTATTCCCATACAATGTAGACAGTTTTTGATGGCATGGCTGTGTTTTAGGGCTGAAAGGATACTTGGGAATATAGTTCTTTCAATGTTTTCTAAACATTTTTTTCTAACCTATATGGCTGTATACAGTGCTTTGCCCCACAAAGGAATGCTGTCTGAATTGCCCGACAAGCAACAGTTCGAAAGAACCTGATTTAACTTTCAAACTCTTGCCATGGGCTTTATAATCACAGGCAGATTAACAAATAAAGCCAAACAGCATTAGTTCTTTTGCACTTTTAGGCGATTTAAGCCTTAACGTACATTCATTTAGCACCCCATTCAAATCAAACTTTCCAATGAAAGAATACCTTTCAAAAATGAATTTGACCATTCCTGACACACTCTTTTGGTTTTGGCAGTGCTGTATTGTCTTTTCAGACTGATATCTTGATTCAGAGAAGCCAATCTTCCAGTCAAATGAGTGGAATATTGAGAAAAGTGTCTTTGAGAAATATGTGAACCGTAACCCTAACTAGCAAAACCTGAAGCTAGGGTTAGGGTTTTATTCCCATACAATGTAGACCGGTTTTGATTGCATGGCTGTGTTTTAGGGCTGAAAGGATACTTGGGAATATAGTTCTTTCAATGTTTTCTAAACATTTTTTTCTGACCTATATGGCTGTATACAGTGCTTTGCCCCACAAAGGAATGCTGTCTGAATTGCCCGACAAGCAACAGTTCGAAAGAACCTGATTTAACTTTCAAACTCTTGCCATGGGCTTTACAATCACAGGCAGATTAACAAATAAAGCCAAACTGCATTGGTTCTTTTGCACTTTTAGGCGATTTAAGCCTTCACGTACATTCATTTAGCACCCCATTCAACTCAAACTTTCCAATGAAAGAATACCTTTCAAAAATGAATTTGACCATTCCTGACACACTCTTTTGGTTTTGGCAGTGTTGTATTGTCTTTTCAGACTGATATCTTGATTCAGAGAAGCAAATCTTCCAGTCAAATGAGTGGAATATTGAGAAAATTGACTTCTAGAAATATGTGAACCGTAACCCTAACTAGCAAAACCCGAAGCTAGGGTTAGGGTTTTATTCCCATACAATGTAGACAGTTTTTGATGGCATGGCTGTGTTTTAGGGCTGAAAGGATACTTGGGAATTTAGTTCTTTCAATGTTTTCTAAACATTTTTTTCTGACCTATATGGCTGTATACAGTGCTTTGCCCCACAAAGGAATGCTGTCTGAATTGCCCGACAAGCAACAGTTCGAAAGAACCTGATTTAACTTTCAAACTCTTGCCATGGGCTTTATAATCACAGGCAGATTAACAAATAAAGCCAAACTGCATTAGTTCTTTTGCACTTTTAGGCGATTTAAGCCTTAACGTACATTCATTTAGCACCCCATTCAACCTAAACTTTCCAATGAAAGAATACCTTTCAAAAATGAATTTGACCATTCCTGACACACTCTTTTGGTTTTGGCAGTGTTGTATTGTCTTTTCAGACTGATATCTTGATTCAGAGAAGCAAATCTTCCAGTCAAATTAGTGGAATATTGAGAAAATTGACTTCCAGAAATATGTGAACCGTAACCCTATCTAGCAAAACCCGAAGCTAGGGTTAGGGTTTTATTCCCATACAATGTAGACAGTTTTTGATGGCATGGCTGTGTTTTAGGGCTGAAAGGATACTTGGGAATATAGTTCTTTCAATGTTTTCTAAACATTTTTTTCTGACCTATATGGCTGTATACAGTGCTTTGCCCCACAAAGGAATGCTGTCTGAATTGCCCGACAAGCAACAGTTCGAAAGAACCTGATTTAACTTTCAAACTCTTGCCATGGTCTTTATAATCACAGGCAGATTAACAAATAAAGCCAAACTGCATTAGTTCTTTTGCACTTTTAGGCGATTTAAGCCTTAACGTACATTCATTTAGCACCCCATTCAACTCAAACTTTCCAATGAAAGAATACCTTTCAAAAATTAATTTGACCATTCTTGACACACTCTTTTGGTTTTGGCACTGTTGTATTGTCTTTTCAGACTGATATCTTGATTCAGAGAAGCAAATCTTCCAGTCAAATGAGTGGAATATTGAGAAAATTGACTTCTAGAAATATGTGAACCGTAACACTAACTAACAAAACCTGAAGCTAGGGTTAGGGTTTTATTCCCATACAATGTAGACAGTTTTTGATGGCATGGCTGTGTTTTAGGGCTGAAAGGATACTTGGGAATA
Organism: Atractosteus spatula; assembly: GCF_055471065.1. Taxonomy (NCBI): domain Eukaryota; kingdom Metazoa; phylum Chordata; class Actinopteri; order Semionotiformes; family Lepisosteidae; genus Atractosteus; species Atractosteus spatula. Next base: position 30,524,106 of record NC_142708.1, on the reverse strand, counting down.
TAGTTTTTTCAGTGTTTTCTAAACATTTTTTTCTGACCTATATGGCTGTATACAGTGCTTTGCCCCACAAAGGAACGCTGTCTGAATTGCCCGACAAGCAACAGTTCGAAAGAACCTGATTTAACTTTCAAACTATTGCCATGGGCTTTACAAACACAATCAGATTAACAAATAAAGCCAAACAGCATTAGTTCTTTTGCACTTTTAGGCGATTTAAGCCTTAACGTACATTCATTTAGCACCCCATTCAACTCAAACTTTCCAATGAAAGAAAACCTTTCAAAAATGAATTAGACCATTCCTGACACACTCTTTTGGTTTTGGCAGTGCTGTATTGTCTTTTCAGACTGATATCTTGATTCAGAGAAGCCAATCTTCCAGTCAAATGAGTGGAATATTGAGAAAAGTGTCTTTGAGAAATATGTGAACCGTAACCCTAACTAGCAAAACCTGAAGCTAGGGTTAGGGTTTTATTCCCATACAATGTAGACAGTTTTTGATGGCATGGCTGTGTTTTAGGGCTGAAAGGATACTTGGGAATATAGTTTTTTCAGTGTTTTCTAAACATGTTTTTCTGACCTATATGGCTGTATACAGTGCTTTGCCCCACAAAGGAATGCTGTCTGAATTGCCCGACAAGCAACAGTTCGAAAGAACCTCAATTGACTTTCAAACTCTTGCCATGGGCTTTATAATCACAGGCAGATTAACAAATAAAGCCAAACTGTATTAGTTCTTTTGCACTTTTAGGCGATTTAAGCCTTAACGTACATTCATTTAGCACCCCATTCAACTCAAACTTTTCAATGAAAGAATACCTTTCAAAAATTAATTTGACCATTCCTGACACACTCTTTTGGTTTTGGCACTGTTGTATTGTCTTTTCAGACTGATATCTTGATTCAGAGAAGCAAATTTTCCAGTCAAATGAGTGGAATATTGAGAAAATTGACTTCTAGAAATATGTGAACCGTAACCCTAACTAGCAAAACCCGAAGCTAGGGTTAGGGTTTTATTCCTATGCAATGTAGACAGTTTTTGATGGCATGGCTGTGTTTTAGGGCTGAAAGGATACTTGGGAATATAGTTCTTTCAATGTTTTCTAAACATTTTTTTCTGACCTATATGGCTGTATACAGTGCTTTGCCCCACAAAGGAATGCTGTCTGAATTGCCCGACAAGCAACAGTTCGAAAGAACCTGATTTAACTTTCAAACTCTTGCCATGGGCTTTATAATCACAGGCAGATTAACAAATAAAGCCAAACTGCATTAGTTCTTTTGCAGTTTTAGGCGATTTAAGCCTTAACGTACATTCATTTAGCACCCCATTCAACCTAAACTTTCCAATGAAAGAATACCTTTAAAAAATGAATTTGACCATTCCTGACACACTCTTTTGGTTTTGGCAGTGCTGTATTGTCTTTTCAGACTGATATCTTGATTCAGAGAAGCCAATCTTCCAGTCAAATGAGTGGAATATTGAGAAAAGTGTCTTTGAGAAATATGTGAGCCGTAACTCTAACTAGCAAAACCTGAAGCTAGGGTTAGGGTTTTATTCCCATACAATGTAGACAGTTTTTGATGGCATGGCTGTGTTTTAGGGCTGAAAGGATACTTGGGAATATAGTTTTTTCATTGTTTTCTAAACATTTTTTTCTGACCTATATGGCTGTATACAGTGCTTTGCCCCACAAAGGAATGGTGTCTGAATTGCCCGACAAGCAACAATTCGAAAGAACCTGATTTAACTTTCAAACTCTTGCCATGGGTTTTGCAATCACAGGCAGATTAACAAATAAAGCCAAACAGCATTAGTTCTTTTGCACTTTTAGGCGATTTAAGCCTTAACGTACATTCATTTAGCACCCCATTCAACTCAAACTTTCCAATGAAAGAATACCTTTCAAAAATGAATTTGACCATTCCTGACACACTCTTTTGGTTTTGGCAGTGCTGTATTGTCTTTTCAGACTGATATCTTGATTCAGAGAAGCCAAACTTCCAGTCAAATGAGTGGAATATTGAGAAAAGTGTCTTTGAGAAATATGTGAACCGTAACCCTAACTAGCAAAACCCGAAGCTAGGGTTAGGGTTTTATTCCCATACAATGTAGACAGTTTTTGATGGCATGGCTGTGTTTTAGGGCTGAAAGGATACTTGGGAATATAGTTCTTTCAATGTTTTCTTAACATTTTTTTCTAACCTATATGGCTGTATACAGTGCTTTGCCCCACAAAGGAATGCTGTCTGAATTGCCTGACAAGCAACAGTTCGAAAGAACCTGATTTAACTTTCAAACTCTTGCCATGGGCTTTATAATCACAGGCAGTTTAACAAATAAAGCCAAACTGCATTAGTTCTTTTGCACTTTTAGGCGATTTAAGCCTTAACGTACATTCATTTAGCACACCATTCAACCTAAACTTTCCAATGAAAGAATACCTTTCAAAAATGAATTTGACCATTCCTGACACACTCTTTTGGTTTTGGCAGTGTTGTATTGTCTTTTCAGACTGATATCTTGATTCAGAGAAGCAAATCTTCCAGTCAAATTAGTGGAATATTGAGAAAATTGACTTCCAGAAATATGTGAACCGTAACCCTATCTAGCAAAACCCGAAGCTAGGGTTAGGGTTTTATTCCCATACAATGTAGACAGTTTTTGATGGCATGGCTGTGTTTTAGGGCTGAAAGGATACTTGGGAATATAGTTCTTTCAATGTTTTCTAAACATTTTTTTCTGACCTATATGGCTGTATACAGTGCTTTGCCCCACAAAGGAATGCTGTCTGAATTGCCCGACAAGCAACAGTTCGAAAGAACCTGATTTAACTTTCAAACTCTTGCCATGGTCTTTATAATCACAGGCAGATTAACAAATAAAGCCAAACTGCATTAGTTCTTTTGCACTTTTAGGCGATTTAAGCCTTAACGTACATTCATTTAGCACCCCATTCAACTCAAACTTTCCAATGAAAGAATACCTTTCAAAAATTAATTTGACCATTCTTGACACACTCTTTTGGTTTTGGCACTGTTGTATTGTCTTTTCAGACTGATATCTTGATTCAGAGAAGCAAATCTTCCAGTCAAATGAGTGGAATATTGAGAAAATTGACTTCTAGAAATATGTGAACCGTAACACTAACTAGCAAAACCTGAAGCTAGGGTTAGGGTTTTATTCCCATACAATGTAGACAGTTTTTGATGGCATGGCTGTGTTTTAGGGCTGAAAGGATACTTGGGAATATAGTTTTTTCAGTGTTTTCTAAACATTTTTTTCTGACCTATATGGCTGTATACAGTGCTTTGCCCCACAAAGGAACGCTGTCTGAATTGCCCGACAAGCAACAGTTCGAAAGAACCTGATTTAACTTTCAAACTCTTGCCATGGGCTTTGCAATCACAGGCAGATTAACAAATAAAGCCAAACAGCATTAGTTCTTTTGCACTTTTAGGCGATTTAAGCCTTAACGTACATTCATTTAGCACCCCATTCAACCTAAACTTTCCAATGAAAGAATACCTTTCAAAAATGAATTTGACCATTCCTGACACACTCTTTTGGTTTTGGCAGTGTTGTATTGTCTTTTCAGACTGATATCTTGATTCAGAGAAGCAAATCTTCCAGTCAAATGAGTGGAATATTGAGAAAATTGACTTCTAGAAATATGTGAACCGTAACCCTAACTAGCAAAACCCGAAGCTAGGGTTAGGGTTTTATTCCTATGCAATGTAGACAGTTTTTGATGGCATGGCTGTGTTTTAGGGCTGAAAGGATACTTGGGAATATAGTTCTTTCAATGTTTTCTAAACATTTTTTTCTGACCTATATGGCTGTATACAGTGCTTTGCTCCACAAAGGAATGCTGTCTGAATTGCCCGACAAGCAACAGTTCGAAAGAACCTGATTTAACTTTCAAACTCTTGCCATGGGCTTTATAATCACAGGCAGATTAACAAATAAAGCCAAACTGCATTAGTTCTTTTGCACTTTTAGGCGATTTAAGCCTTAACGTACATTCATTTAGCACCCCATTCAACCTAAACTTTCCAATGAAAGAATACCTTTAAAAAATGAATTTGACCATTCCTGACACACTCTTTTGGTTTTGGCAGTGCTGTATTGTCTTTTCAGACTGATATCTTGATTCAGAGAAGCCAATCTTCCAGTCAAATGAGTGGAATATTGAGAAAAGTGTCTTTGAGAAATATGTGAGCCGTAACCCTAACTAGCAAAACCTGAAGCTAGGGTTAGGGTTTTATTCCCATACAATGTAGACAGTTTTTGATGGCATGGCTGTGTTTTAGGGCTGAAAGGATACTTGGGAATATAGTTTTTTCAGTGTTTTCTAAACATTTTTTTCTGACCTATATGGCTGTATACAGTGCTTTGCCCCACAAAGGAATGGTGTCTGAATTGCCCGACAAGCAACAATTCGAAAGAACCTGATTTAACTTTCAAACTCTTGCCATGGGTTTTGCAATCACAGGCAGATTAACAAATAAAGCCAAACAGCATTAGTTCTTTTGCACTTTTAGGCGATTTAAGCCTTAACGTACATTCATTTAGCACCCCATTCAACTCAAACTTTCCAATGAAAGAATACCTTTCAAAAATGAATTTGACCATTCCTGACACACTCTTTTGGTTTTGGCAGTGCTGTATTGTCTTTTCAGACTGATATCTTGATTCAGAGAAGCCAAACTTCCAGTCAAATGAGTGGAATATTGAGAAAAATGTCTTTGAGAAATATGTGAACCGTAACCCTATCTAGTAAAACCCGAAGCTAGGGTTAGGGTTTTATTCCCATACAATGTAGACAGTTTTTGATGGCATGGCTGTGTTTTAGGGCTGAAAGGATACTTGGGAATATAGTTCTTTCAATGTTTTCTAAACATTTTTTTCTGACCTATATGGCTGTATACAGTGCTTTGCCCCACAAAGGAATGCTGTCTGAATTGCCCGACAAGCAACAGTTCGAAAGAACCTGATTTAACTTTCAAACTCTTGCCATGGTCTTTATAATCACAGGCAGATTAACAAATAAAGCCAAACTGCATTAGTTCTTTTGCACTTTTAGGCGATTTAAGCCTTAACGTACATTCATTTAGCACCCCATTCAACCTAAACTTTCCAATGAAAGAATACCTTTAAAAAATGAATTAGACCATTCCTGACACACTCTTTTGGTTTTGGCAGTGCTGTATTGTCTTTTCAGACTGATATCTTGATTCAGAGAAGCCAATCTTCCAGTCAAATGAGTGGAATATTGAGAAAAGTGTCTTTGAGAAATATGTGAGCCGTAACCCTAACTAGCAAAACCTGAAGCTAGGGTTAGGGTTTTATTCCCATACAATGTAGACAGTTTTTGATGGCATGGCTGTGTTTTAGGGCTGAAAGGATACCTGGGAATATAGTTTTTTCAGTGTTTTCTAAACATTTTTTTCTGGCCTATATGGCTGTATACAGTGCTTTGCCCCACAAAGGAATGGTGTCTGAATTGCCCGACAAGCAACAATTCGAAAGAACCTGATTTAACTTTCAAACTCTTGCCATGGGCTTTGCAATCACAGGCAGATTAACAAATAAAGCCAAACAGCATTAGTTCTTTTGCACTTTTAGGCGATTTAAGCCTTAACGTACATTCATTTAGCACCCCATTCAACTCAAACTTTCCAATGAAAGAATACCTTTCAAAAATGAATTTGACCATTCCTGACACACTCTTTTGGTTTTGGCAGTGCTGTATTTTCTTTTCAGACTGATATCTTGATTCAGAGAAGCCAAACTTCCAGTCAAATGAGTGGAATATTGAGAAAAGTGTCTTTGAGAAATATGTGAACCGTAACCCTAACTAGCAAAACCCGAAGCTAGGGTTAGGGTTTTATTCCCATACAATGTAGACAGTTTTTGATGGCATGGCTGTGTTTTAGGGCTGAAAGGATACTTGGGAATATAGTTCTTTCAATGTTTTCTAAACATTTTTTTCTGACCTATATGGCTGTATACAGTGCTTTGCCCCACAAAGGAATGCTGTCTGAATTGCCCGACAAGCAACAGTTCGAAAGAACCTGATTTAACTTTCAAACTCTTGCCATGGGCTTTGCAATCACAGGCAGATTAACAAATAAAGCCAAACTGCATTAGTTCTTTTGCACTTTTAGGCGATTTAAGCCTTAACGTACATTCATTTAGCACCCCATTCAACCTAAACTTTCCAATGAAAGAATACCTTTCAAAAATGAATTTGACCATTCCTGACACACTCTTTTGGTTTTGGCAGTGCTGTATTGTCTTTTCAGACTGATATCTTGATTCAGAGAAGCCAATCTTCCAGTCAAATGAGTGGAATATTGAGAAAAGTGTCTTTGAGAAATATGTGAACCGTAACCCTAACTAGCAAAACCCGAAGCTAGGGTTAGGGTTTTATTCCCATACAATGTAGACAGTTTTTGATGGCATGGCTGTGTTTTCGGGCTGAAAGGATACTTGGGAATATAGTTCTTTCAATGTTTTCTAAACATTTTTTTCTGACCTATATGGCTGTATACAGTGCTTTGCCCCACAAAGGAATGCTGTCTGAATTGCCCGACAAGCAACAGTTCGAAAGAACCTGATTTAACTTTCAAACTCTTGCCATGGGCTTTATAATCACAGGCAGATTAACAAATAAAGCCAAACTGCATTAGTTCTTTTGCACTTTTAGGCGATTTAAGCCTTAACGTACATTCATTTAGCACCCCATTCAACTCAAACTTTCCAATGAAAGAATACCTTTCAAAAATGAATTTGACCATTCCTGACACACTCTTTTGGTTTTGGCAGTGTTGTATTGTCTTTTCAGACTGATATCTTGATTCAGAGAAGCAAATCTTCCAGTCAAATTAGTGGAATATTGAGAAAATTGACTTCCAGAAATATGTGAACCGTAACCCTATCTAGCAAAACCCGAAGCTAGGGTTAGGGTTTTATTCCCATACAATGTAGACAGTTTTTGATGGCATGGCTGTGTTTTAGGGCTGAAAGGATACTTGGGAATATAGTTCTTTCAATGTTTTCTAAACATTTTTTTCTGACCTATATGGCTGTATACAGTGCTTTGCCCCACAAAGGAATGCTGTCTGAATTGCCCGACAAGCAACAGTTCGAAAGAACCTGATTTAACTTTCAAACTCTTGCCATGGGCTTTATAATCACAGGCAGATTAACAAATAAAGCCAAACTGCCTTAGTTCTTTTGCACTTTTAGGCGATTTAAGCCTTAACGTACATTCATTTAGCACCCCATTCAACTCAAACTTTCCAATGAAAGAATACCTTTCAAAAATGAATTTGACCATTCCTGACACACTCTTTTGGTTTTGGCACTGTTGTATTGTCTTTTCAGACTGATATCTTGATTCAGAGAAGCAAATCTTCCAGTCAAATTAGTGGAATATTGAGAAAATTGACTTCCAGAAATATGTGAACCGTAACCCTATCTAGCAAAACCCGAAGCTAGGGTTAGGGTTTTATTCCCATACAATGTAGACAGTTTTTGATGGCATGGCTGTGTTTTAGGGCTGAAAGGATACTTGGGAATATAGTTCTTTCAATGTTTTCTAAACATTTTTTTCTGACCTATATGGCTGTATACAGTGCTTTGCCCCACAAAGGAATGCTGTCTGAATTGCCCGACAAGCAACAGTTCGAAAGAACCTGATTTAACTTTCAAACTCTTGCCATGGGCTTTGCAATCACAGGCAGATTAACAAATAAAGCCAAACTGCATTAGTTCTTTTGCACTTTTAGGCGATTTAAGCCTTAACGTACATTCATTTAGCACCCCATTCAACTCAAACTTTCCAATGAAAGAATACCTTTCAAAAATTAATTTGACCATTCTTGACACACTCTTTTGGTTTTGGCACTGTTGTATTGTCTTTTCAGACTGATATCTTGATTCAGAGAAGCAAATCTTCCAGTCAAATGAGTGGAATATTGAGAAAATTGACTTCTAGAAATATGTGAACCGTAACACTAACTAGCAAAACCTGAAGCTAGGGTTAGGGTTTTATTCCCATACAATGTAGACAGTTTTTGATGGCATGGCTGTGTTTTAGGGCTGAAAGGATACTTGGGAATATAGTTTTTTCAGTGTTTTCTAAACATTTTTTTCTGACCTATATGGCTGTATACAGTGCTTTGCCCCACAAAGGAACGCTGTCTGAATTGTCCGACAAGCAACAGTTCGAAAGAACCTGATTTAACTTTCAAACTCTTGCCATGGGCTTTGCAATCACAGGCAGATTAACAAATAAAGCCAAACAGCATTAGTTCTTTTGCACTTTTAGGCGATTTAAGCCTTAACGTACATTCATTTAGCACCCCATTCAACCTAAACTTTCCAATGAAAGAATACCTTTCAAAAATGAATTTGACCATTCCTGACACACTCTTTTGGTTTTGGCAGTGTTGTATTGTCTTTTCAGACTGATATCTTGATTCAGAGAAGCAAATCTTCCAGTCAAATGAGTGGAATATTGAGAAAATTGACTTCTAGAAATATGTGAACCGTAACCCTAACTAGCAAAACCCGAAGCTAGGGTTAGGGTTTTATTCCTATGCAATGTAGACAGTTTTTGATGGCATGGCTGTGTTTTAGGGCTGAAAGGATACTTGGGAATATAGTTCTTTCAATGTTTTCTAAACATTTTTTTCTGACCTATATGGCTGTATACAGTGCTTTGCTCCACAAAGGAATGCTGTCTGAATTGCCCGACAAGCAACAGTTCGAAAGAACCTGATTTAACTTTCAAACTCTTGCCATGGGCTTTATAATCACAGGCAGATTAACAAATAAAGCCAAACTGCATTAGTTCTTTTGCACTTTTAGGCGATTTAAGCCTTAACGTACATTCATTTAGCACCCCATTCAACCTAAACTTTCCAATGAAAGAATACCTTTAAAAAATGAATTTGACCATTCCTGACACACTCTTTTGGTTTTGGCAGTGCTGTATTGTCTTTTCAGACTGATATCTTGATTCAGAGAAGCCAATCTTCCAGTCAAATGAGTGGAATATTGAGAAAAGTGTCTTTGAGAAATATGTGAGCCGTAACCCTAACTAGCAAAACCTGAAGCTAGGGTTAGGGTTTTATTCCCATACAATGTAGACAGTTTTTGATGGCATGGCTGTGTTTTAGGGCTGAAAGGATACTTGGGAATATAGTTTTTTCAGTGTTTTCTAAACATTTTTTTCTGACCTATATGGCTGTATACAGTGCTTTGCCCCACAAAGGAATGGTGTCTGAATTGCCCGACAAGCAACAATTCGAAAGAACCTGATTTAACTTTCAAACTCTTGCCATGGGTTTTGCAATCACAGGCAGATTAACAAATAAAGCCAAACAGCATTAGTTCTTTTGCACTTTTAGGCGATTTAAGCCTTAACGTACATTCATTTAGCACCCCATTCAACTCAAACTTTCCAATGAAAGAATACCTTTCAAAAATGAATTTGACCATTCCTGACACACTCTTTTGGTTTTGGCAGTGCTGTATTGTCTTTTCAGACTGATATCTTGATTCAGAGAAGCCAAACTTCCAGTCAAATGAGTGGAATATTGAGAAAAATGTCTTTGAGAAATATGTGAACCGTAACCCTATCTAGTAAAACCCGAAGCTAGGGTTAGGGTTTTATTCCCATACAATGTAGACAGTTTTTGATGGCATGGCTGTGTTTTAGGGCTGAAAGGATACTTGGGAATATAGTTCTTTCAATGTTTTCTAAACATTTTTTTCTGACCTATATGGCTGTATACAGTGCTTTGCCCCACAAAGGAATGCTGTCTGAATTGCCCGACAAGCAACAGTTCGAAAGAACCTGATTTAACTTTCAAACTCTTGCCATGGTCTTTATAATCACAGGCAGATTAACAAATAAAGCCAAACTGCATTAGTTCTTTTGCACTTTTAGGCGATTTAAGCCTTAACGTACATTCATTTAGCACCCCATTCAACCTAAACTTTCCAATGAAAGAATACCTTTAAAAAATGAATTAGACCATTCCTGACACACTCTTTTGGTTTTGGCAGTGCTGTATTGTCTTTTCAGACTGATATCTTGATTCAGAGAAGCCAATCTTCCAGTCAAATGAGTGGAATATTGAGAAAAGTGTCTTTGAGAAATATGTGAGCCGTAACCCTAACTAGCAAAACCTGAAGCTAGGGTTAGGGTTTTATTCCCATACAATGTAGACAGTTTTTGATGGCATGGCTGTGTTTTAGGGCTGAAAGGATACCTGGGAATATAGTTTTTTCAGTGTTTTCTAAACATTTTTTTCTGGCCTATATGGCTGTATACAGTGCTTTGCCCCACAAAGGAATGGTGTCTGAATTGCCCGACAAGCAACAATTCGAAAGAACCTGATTTAACTTTCAAACTCTTGCCATGGGCTTTGCAATCACAGGCAGATTAACAAATAAAGCCAAACAGCATTAGTTCTTTTGCACTTTTAGGCGATTTAAGCCTTAACGTACATTCATTTAGCACCCCATTCAACTCAAACTTTCCAATGAAAGAATACCTTTCAAAAATGAATTTGACCATTCCTGACACACTCTTTTGGTTTTGGCAGTGCTGTATTTTCTTTTCAGACTGATATCTTGATTCAGAGAAGCCAAACTTCCAGTCAAATGAGTGGAATATTGAGAAAAGTGTCTTTGAGAAATATGTGAACCGTAACCCTAACTAGCAAAACCCGAAGCTAGGGTTAGGGTTTTATTCCCATACAATGTAGACAGTTTTTGATGGCATGGCTGTGTTTTAGGGCTGAAAGGATACTTGGGAATATAGTTCTTTCAATGTTTTCTAAACATTTTTTTCTGACCTATATGGCTGTATACAGTGCTTTGCCCCACAAAGGAATGCTGTCTGAATTGCCCGACAAGCAACAGTTCGAAAGAACCTGATTTAACTTTCAAACTCTTGCCATGGGCTTTGCAATCACAGGCAGATTAACAAATAAAGCCAAACTGCATTAGTTCTTTTGCACTTTTAGGCGATTTAAGCCTTAACGTACATTCATTTAGCACCCCATTCAACCTAAACTTTCCAATGAAAGAATACCTTTCAAAAATGAATTTGACCATTCCTGACACACTCTTTTGGTTTTGGCAGTGCTGTATTGTCTTTTCAGACTGATATCTTGATTCAGAGAAGCCAATCTTCCAGTCAAATGAGTGGAATATTGAGAAAAGTGTCTTTGAGAAATATGTGAACCGTAACCCTAACTAGCAAAACCCGAAGCTAGGGTTAGGGTTTTATTCCCATACAATGTAGACAGTTTTTGATGGCATGGCTGTGTTTTCGGGCTGAAAGGATACTTGGGAATATAGTTCTTTCAATGTTTTCTAAACATTTTTTTCTGACCTATATGGCTGTATACAGTGCTTTGCCCCACAAAGGAATGCTGTCTGAATTGCCCGACAAGCAACAGTTCGAAAGAACCTGATTTAACTTTCAAACTCTTGCCATGGGCTTTATAATCACAGGCAGATTAACAAATAAAGCCAAACTGCATTAGTTCTTTTGCACTTTTAGGCGATTTAAGCCTTAACGTACATTCATTTAGCACCCCATTCAACTCAAACTTTCCAATGAAAGAATACCTTTCAAAAATGAATTTGACCATTCCTGACACACTCTTTTGGTTTTGGCAGTGTTGTATTGTCTTTTCAGACTGATATCTTGATTCAGAGAAGCAAATCTTCCAGTCAAATTAGTGGAATATTGAGAAAATTGACTTCCAGAAATATGTGAACCGTAACCCTATCTAGCAAAACCCGAAGCTAGGGTTAGGGTTTTATTCCCATACAATGTAGACAGTTTTTGATGGCATGGCTGTGTTTTAGGGCTGAAAGGATACTTGGGAATATAGTTCTTTCAATGTTTTCTAAACATTTTTTTCTGACCTATATGGCTGTATACAGTGCTTTGCCCCACAAAGGAATGCTGTCTGAATTGCCCGACAAGCAACAGTTCGAAAGAACCTGATTTAACTTTCAAACTCTTGCCATGGTCTTTATAATCACAGGCAGATTAACAAATAAAGCCAAACTGCATTAGTTCTTTTGCACTTTTAGGCGATTTAAGCCTTAACGTACATTCATTTAGCACCCCATTCAACTCAAACTTTCCAATGAAAGAATACCTTTCAAAAATTAATTTGACCATTCTTGACACACTCTTTTGGTTTTGGCACTGTTGTATTGTCTTTTCAGACTGATATCTTGATTCAGAGAAGCAAATCTTCCAGTCAAATGAGTGGAATATTGAGAAAATTGACTTCTAGAAATATGTGAACCGTAACACTAACTAGCAAAACCTGAAGCTAGGGTTAGGGTTTTATTCCCATACAATGTAGACAGTTTTTGATGGCATGGCTGTGTTTTAGGGCTGAAAGGATACTTGGGAATATAGTTTTTTCAGTGTTTTCTAAACATTTTTTTCTGACCTATATGGCTGTATACAGTGCTTTGCCCCACAAAGGAATGGTGTCTGAATTGCCCGACAAGCAACAATTCGAAAGAACCTGATTTAACTTTCAAACTCTTGCCATGGGCTTTGCAATCACAGGCAGATTAACAAATAAAGCCAAACAGCATTAGTTCTTTTGCACTTTTAGGCGATTTAAGCCTTAACGTACATTCATTTAGCACCCCATTCAACTCAAACTTTCCAATGAAAGAATACCTTTCAAAAATGAATTTGACCATTCCTGACACACTCTTTTGGTTTTGGCAGTGCTGTATTTTCTTTTCAGACTGATATCTTGATTCAGAGAAGCCAAACTTCCAGTCAAATGAGTGGAATATTGAGAAAAGTGTCTTTGAGAAATATGTGAACCGTAACCCTAACTAGCAAAACCCGAAGCTAGGGTTAGGGTTTTATTCCCATACAATGTAGACAGTTTTTGATGGCATGGCTGTGTTTTAGGGCTGAAAGGATACTTGGGAATATAGTTCTTTCAATGTTTTCTAAACATTTTTTTCTGACCTATATGGCTGTATACAGTGCTTTGCCCCACAAAGGAATGCTGTCTGAATTGCCCGACAAGCAACAGTTCGAAAGAACCTGATTTAACTTTCAAACTCTTGCCATGGGCTTTGCAATCACAGGCAGATTAACAAATAAAGCCAAACAGCATTAGTTCTTTTGCACTTTTAGGCGATTTAAGCCTTAACGTACATTCATTTAGCACCCCATTCAACCTAAACTTTCCAATGAAAGAATACCTTTCAAAAATGAATTTGACCATTCCTGACACACTCTTTTGGTTTTGGCAGTGCTGTATTGTCTTTTCAGACTGATATCTTGATTCAGAGAAGCCAATCTTCCAGTCAAATGAGTGGAATATTGAGAAAAGTGTCTTTGAGAAATATGTGAACCGTAACCCTAACTAGCAAAACCCGAAGCTAGGGTTAGGGTTTTATTCCCATACAATGTAGACAGTTTTTGATGGCATGGCTGTGTTTTCGGGCTGAAAGGATACTTGGGAATATAGTTCTTTCAATGTTTTCTAAACATTTTTTTCTGACCTATATGGCTGTATACAGTGCTTTGCCCCACAAAGGAATGCTGTCTGAATTGCCCGACAAGCAACAGTTCGAAAGAACCTGATTTAACTTTCAAACTCTTGCCATGGGCTTTATAATCACAGGCAGATTAACAAATAAAGCCAAACTGCCTTAGTTCTTTTGCACTTTTAGGCGATTTAAGCCTTAACGTACATTCATTTAGCACCCCATTCAACTCAAACTTTCCAATGAAAGAATACCTTTCAAAAATGAATTTGACCATTCCTGACACACTCTTTTGGTTTTGGCACTGTTGTATTGTCTTTTCAGACTGATATCTTGATTCAGAGAAGCAAATCTTCCAGTCAAATTAGTGGAATATTGAGAAAATTGACTTCCAGAAATATGTGAACCGTAACCCTATCTAGCAAAACCCGAAGCTAGGGTTAGGGTTTTATTCCCATACAATGTAGACAGTTTTTGATGGCATGGCTGTGTTTTAGGGCTGAAAGGATACTTGGGAATATAGTTCTTTCAATGTTTTCTAAACATTTTTTTCTGACCTATATGGCTGTATACAGTGCTTTGCCCCACAAAGGAATGCTGTCTGAATTGCCCGACAAGCAACAGTTCGAAAGAACCTGATTTAACTTTCAAACTCTTGCCATGGGCTTTGCAATCACAGGCAGATTAACAAATAAAGCCAAACTGCATTAGTTCTTTTGCACTTTTAGGCGATTTAAGCCTTAACGTACATTCATTTAGCACCCCATTCAACTCAAACTTTCCAATGAAAGAATACCTTTCAAAAATTAATTTGACCATTCTTGACACACTCTTTTGGTTTTGGCACTGTTGTATTGTCTTTTCAGACTGATATCTTGATTCAGAGAAGCAAATCTTCCAGTCAAATGAGTGGAATATTGAGAAAATTGACTTCTAGAAATATGTGAACCGTAACACTAACTAGCAAAACCTGAAGCTAGGGTTAGGGTTTTATTCCCATACAATGTAGACAGTTTTTGATGGCATGGCTGTGTTTTAGGGCTGAAAGGATACTTGGGAATATAGTTTTTTCAGTGTTTTCTAAACATTTTTTTCTGACCTATATGGCTGTATACAGTGCTTTGCCCCACAAAGGAACGCTGTCTGAATTGTCCGACAAGCAACAGTTCGAAAGAACCTGATTTAACTTTCAAACTCTTGCCATGGGCTTTGCAATCACAGGCAGATTAACAAATAAAGCCAAACAGCATTAGTTCTTTTGCACTTTTAGGCGATTTAAGCCTTAACGTACATTCATTTAGCACCCCATTCAACCTAAACTTTCCAATGAAAGAATACCTTTCAAAAATGAATTTGACCATTCCTGACACACTCTTTTGGTTTTGGCAGTGTTGTATTGTCTTTTCAGACTGATATCTTGATTCAGAGAAGCAAATCTTCCAGTCAAATGAGTGGAATATTGAGAAAATTGACTTCTAGAAATATGTGAACCGTAACCCTAACTAGCAAAACCCGAAGCTAGGGTTAGGGTTTTATTCCTATGCAATGTAGACAGTTTTTGATGGCATGGCTGTGTTTTAGGGCTGAAAGGATACTTGGGAATATAGTTCTTTCAATGTTTTCTAAACATTTTTTTCTGACCTATATGGCTGTATACAGTGCTTTGCTCCACAAAGGAATGCTGTCTGAATTGCCCGACAAGCAACAGTTCGAAAGAACCTGATTTAACTTTCAAACTCTTGCCATGGGCTTTATAATCACAGGCAGATTAACAAATAAAGCCAAACTGCATTAGTTCTTTTGCACTTTTAGGCGATTTAAGCCTTAACGTACATTCATTTAGCACCCCATTCAACCTAAACTTTCCAATGAAAGAATACCTTTAAAAAATGAATTTGACCATTCCTGACACACTCTTTTGGTTTTGGCAGTGCTGTATTGTCTTTTCAGACTGATATCTTGATTCAGAGAAGCCAATCTTCCAGTCAAATGAGTGGAATATTGAGAAAAGTGTCTTTGAGAAATATGTGAGCCGTAACCCTAACTAGCAAAACCTGAAGCTAGGGTTAGGGTTTTATTCCCATACAATGTAGACAGTTTTTGATGGCATGGCTGTGTTTTAGGGCTGAAAGGATACTTGGGAATATAGTTTTTTCAGTGTTTTCTAAACATTTTTTTCTGACCTATATGGCTGTATACAGTGCTTTGCCCCACAAAGGAATGGTGTCTGAATTGCCCGACAAGCAACAATTCGAAAGAACCTGATTTAACTTTCAAACTCTTGCCATGGGTTTTGCAATCACAGGCAGATTAACAAATAAAGCCAAACAGCATTAGTTCTTTTGCACTTTTAGGCGATTTAAGCCTTAACGTACATTCATTTAGCACCCCATTCAACTCAAACTTTCCAATGAAAGAATACCTTTCAAAAATGAATTTGACCATTCCTGACACACTCTTTTGGTTTTGGCAGTGCTGTATTGTCTTTTCAGACTGATATCTTGATTCAGAGAAGCCAAACTTCCAGTCAAATGAGTGGAATATTGAGAAAAGTGTCTTTGAGAAATATGTGAACCGTAACCCTAACTAGCAAAACCCGAAGCTAGGGTTAGGGTTTTATTCCCATACAATGTAGACAGTTTTTGATGGCATGGCTGTGTTTTAGGGCTGAAAGGATACTTGGGAATATAGTTCTTTCAATGTTTTCTTAACATTTTTTTCTAACCTATATGGCTGTATACAGTGCTTTGCCCCACAAAGGAATGCTGTCTGAATTGCCTGACAAGCAACAGTTCGAAAGAACCTGATTTAACTTTCAAACTCTTGCCATGGGCTTTATAATCACAGGCAGATTAACAAATAAAGCCAAACTGCATTAGTTCTTTTGCACTTTTAGGCGATTTAAGCTTTAACGTACATTCATTTAGCACACCATTCAACCTAAACTTTCCAATGAAAGAATACCTTTCAAAAATGAATTTGACCATTCCTGACACACTCTTTTGGTTTTGGCAGTGTTGTATTGTCTTTTCAGACTGATATCTTGATTCAGAGAAGCAAATCTTCCAGTCAAATTAGTGGAATATTGAGAAAATTGACTTCCAGAAATATGTGAACCGTAACCCTATCTAGCAAAACCCGAAGCTAGGGTTAGGGTTTTATTCCCATACAATGTAGACAGTTTTTGATGGCATGGCTGTGTTTTAGGGCTGAAAGGATACTTGGGAATATAGTTCTTTCAATGTTTTCTAAACATTTTTTTCTGACCTATATGGCTGTATACAGTGCTTTGCCCCACAAAGGAATGCTGTCTGAATTGCCCGACAAGCAACAGTTCGAAAGAACCTGATTTAACTTTCAAACTCTTGCCATGGTCTTTATAATCACAGGCAGATTAACAAATAAAGCCAAACTGCATTAGTTCTTTTGCACTTTTAGGCGATTTAAGCCTTAACGTACATTCATTTAGCACCCCATTCAACCTAAACTTTCCAATGAAAGAATACCTTTAAAAAATGAATTTGACCATTCCTGACACACTCTTTTGGTTTTGGCAGTGCTGTATTGTCTTTTCAGACTGATATCTTGATTCAGAGAAGCCAATCTTCCAGTCAAATGAGTGGAATATTGAGAAAAGTGTCTTTGAGAAATATGTGAACCGTAACCCTAACTAGCAAAACCTGAAGCTAGGGTTAGGGTTTTATTCCCATACAATGTAGACAGTTTTTGATGGCATGGCTGTGTTTTAGGGCTGAAAGGATACTTGGGAATATAGTTCTTTCAATGTTTTCTAAACATTTTTTTCTGACCTATATGGCTGTATACAGTGCTTTGCCCCACAAAGGAATGCTGTCTGAATTGCCCGACAAGCAACAGTTCGAAAGAACCTGATTTAACTTTCAAACTCTTGCCATGGGCTTTGCAATCACAGGCAGATTAACAAATAAAGCCAAACAGCATTAGTTCTTTTGCACTTTTAGGCGATTTAAGCCTTAACGTACATTCATTTAGCACCCCATTCAACCTAAACTTTCCAATGAAAGAATACCTTTCAAAAATGAATTTGACCATTCCTGACACACTCTTTTGGTTTTGGCAGTGCTGTATTGTCTTTTCAGACTGATATCTTGATTCAGAGAAGCCAATCTTCCAGTCAAATGAGTGGAATATTGAGAAAAGTGTCTTTGAGAAATGTGTGAACCGTAACCCTAACTAGCAAAACCCGAAGCTAGGGTTAGGGTTTTATTCCCATACAATGTAGACAGTTTTTGATGGCATGGCTGTGTTTTCGGGCTGAAAGGATACTTGGGAATATAGTTCTTTCAATGTTTTCTAAACATTTTTTTCTGACCTATATGGCTGTATACAGTGCTTTGCCCCACAAAGGAATGCTGTCTGAATTGCCCGACAAGCAACAGTTCGAAAGAACCTGATTTAACTTTCAAACTCTTGCCATGGGCTTTATAATCACAGGCAGATTAACAAATAAAGCCAAACTGCATTAGTTCTTTTGCACTTTTAGGCGATTTAAGCCTTAACGTACATTCATTTAGCACCCCATTCAACTCAAACTTTCCAATGAAAGAATACCTTTCAAAAATGAATTTGACCATTCCTGACACACTCTTTTGGTTTTGGCAGTGTTGTATTGTCTTTTCAGACTGATATCTTGATTCAGAGAAGCAAATCTTCCAGTCAAATTAGTGGAATATTGAGAAAATTGACTTCCAGAAATATGTGAACCGTAACCCTATCTAGCAAAACCCGAAGCTAGGGTTAGGGTTTTATTCCCATACAATGTAGACAGTTTTTGATGGCATGGCTGTGTTTTAGGGCTGAAAGGATACTTGGGAATATAGTTCTTTCAATGTTTTCTAAACATTTTTTTCTGACCTATATGGCTGTATACAGTGCTTTGTCCCACAAAGGAATGCTGTCTGAATTGCCCGACAAGCAACAGTTCGAAAGAACCTGATTTAACTTTCAAACTCTTGCCATGGTCTTTATAATTACAGGAAGATTAACAAATAAAGCCAAACTGCATTAGTTCTTTTGCACTTTTAGGCGATTTAAGCCTTAACGTACATTCATTTAGCACCCCATTCAACTCAAACTTTCCAATGAAAGAATACCTTTCAAAAATTAATTTGACCATTCTTGACACACTCTTTTGGTTTTGGCACTGTTGTATTGTCTTTTCAGACTGATATCTTGATTCAGAGAAGCAAATCTTCCAGTCAAATGAGTGGAATATTGAGAAAATTGACTTCTAGAAATATGTGAACCGTAACACTAACTAGCAAAACCTGAAGCTAGGGTTAGGGTTTTATTCCCATACAATGTAGACAGTTTTTGATGGCATGGCTGTGTTTTAGGGCTGAAAGGATACTTGGGAATATAGTTTTTTCAGTGTTTTCTAAACATTTTTTTCTGACCTATATGGCTGTATACAGTGCTTTGCCCCACAAAGGAACGCTGTCTGAATTGTCCGACAAGCAACAGTTCGAAAGAACCTGATTTAACTTTCAAACTCTTGCCATGGGCTTTGCAATCACAGGCAGATTAACAAATAAAGCCAAACAGCATTAGTTCTTTTGCACTTTTAGGCGATTTAAGCCTTAACGTACATTCATTTAGCACCCCATTCAACCTAAACTTTCCAATGAAAGAATACCTTTCAAAAATGAATTTGACCATTCCTGACACACTCTTTTGGTTTTGGCAGTGTTGTATTGTCTTTTCAGACTGATATCTTGATTCAGAGAAGCAAATCTTCCAGTCAAATGAGTGGAATATTGAGAAAATTGACTTCTAGAAATATGTGAACCGTAACCCTAACTAGCAAAACCCGAAGCTAGGGTTAGGGTTTTATTCCTATGCAATGTAGACAGTTTTTGATGGCATGGCTGTGTTTTAGGGCTGAAAGTATACTTGGGAATATAGTTCTTTCAATGTTTTCTAAACATTTTTTTCTGACCTATATGGCTGTATACAGTGCTTTGCTCCACAAAGGAATGCTGTCTGAATTGCCCGACAAGCAACAGTTCGAAAGAACCTGATTTAACTTTCAAACTCTTGCCATGGGCTTTATAATCACAGGCAGATTAACAAATAAAGCCAAACTGCATTAGTTCTTTTGCACTTTTAGGCGATTTAAGCCTTAACGTACATTCATTTAGCACCCCATTCAACTCAAACTTTCCAATGAAAGAATACCTTTCAAAAATGAATTTGACCATTCCTGACACACTCTTTTGGTTTTGGCAGTGCTGTATTGTCTTTTCAGACTGATATCTTGATTCAGAGAAGCCAAACTTCCAGTCAAATTAGTGGAATATTGAGAAAATTGACTTCCAGAAATATGTGAACCGTAACCCTATCTAGCAAAACCCGAAGCTAGGGTTAGGGTTTTATTCCCATACAATGTAGACAGTTTTTGATGGCATGGCTGTGTTTTAGGGCTGAAAGGATACTTGGGAATATAGTTTTTTCAGTGTTTTCTAAACATTTTTTTCTGACCTATATGGCTGTATACAGTGCTTTGCCCCACAAAGGAATGCTGTATGAATTGCCCGACAAGCAACAATTCGAAAGAACCTGATTTAACTTTCAAACTCTTGCCATGGGCTTTGCAATCACAGGCAGATTAACAAATAAAGCCAAACAGCATTAGTTCTTTTGCACTTTTAGGCGATTTAAGCCTTAACGTACATTCATTTAGCACCCCATTCAACTCAAATTTCCAATGAAAGAATACCTTTCAAAAATGAATTTGACCATTCCTGACACACTCTTTTGGTTTTGGCAGTGCTGTATTGTCTTTTCAGACTGATATCTTGATTCAGAGAAGCCAATCTTCCAGTCAAATGAGTGGAATATTGAGAAAAGTGTCTTTGAGAAATATGTGAACCGTAACCCTAACTAGCAAAACCCGAAGCTAGGGTTAGGGTTTCATTCCCATACAATGTAGACAGTTTTTGATGGCATGGCTGTGTTTTAGGGCTGAAAGGATACTTGGGAATATAGTTCTTTCAATGTTTTCTAAACATTTTTTTCTAACCTATATGGCTGTATACAGTGCTTTGCCCCACAAAGGAATGCTGTCTGAATTGCCCGACAAGCAACAGTTCGAAAGAACCTGATTTAACTTTCAAACTCTTGCCATGGGCTTTATAATCACAGGCAGATTAACAAATAAAGCCAAACTGCATTAGTTCTTTTGCACTTTTAGGCGATTTAAGCCTTAACGTACATTCATTTAGCACCCCATTCAAATCAAACTTTCCAATGAAAGAATACCTTTCAAAAATTAATTTGACCATTCCTGACACACTCTTTTGGTTTTGGCACTGTTGTATTGTCTTTTCAGACTGATATCTTGATTCAGAGAAGCCAATCTTCCAGTCAAATGAGTGGAATATTGAGAAAAAATTGATTTTGAGAAATATGTGAACCGTAACCCTAACTAGCAAAACCCGAAGCTAGGGTTAGGGTTTTATTCCCATACAATGTAGACAGTTTTTGATGGCATGGCTGTGTTTTAGGGCTGAAAGGATACTTGGGAATATAGTTCTTTCAATGTTTTCTAAACATTTTTTTCTGACCTATATGGCTGTATACAGTGCTTTGCCCCACAAAGGAATGCTGTCTGAATTGCCCGACAAGCAACAGTTCGAAAGAACCTGATTTAACTTTCAAACTCTTGCCATGGTCTTTATAATCACAGGCAGATTAACAAATAAAGCCAAACTGCATTAGTTCTTTTGCACTTTTAGGCGATTTAAGCCTTAACGTACATTCATTTAGCACCCCATTCAACTCAAACTTTCCAATGAAAGAATACCTTTCAAAAATTAATTTGACCATTCTTGACACACTCTTTTGGTTTTGGCACTGTTGTATTGTCTTTTCAGACTGATATCTTGATTCAGAGAAGCAAATCTTCCAGTCAAATGAGTGGAATATTGAGAAAATTGACTTCTAGAAATATGTGAACCGTAACACTAACTAGCAAAACCTGAAGCTAGGGTTAGGGTTTTATTCCCATACAATGTAGACAGTTTTTGATGGCATGGCTGTGTTTTAGGGGTGAAAGGATACTTGGGAATATAGTTTTTTCAGTGTTTTCTAAACATTTTTTTCTGACCTATATGGCTGTATACAGTGCTTTGCCCCACAAAGGAACGCTGTCTGAATTGCCCGACAAGCAACAGTTCGAAAGAACCTGATTTAACTTTCAAACTCTTGCCATGGGCTTTGCAATCACAGGCAGATTAACAAATAAAGCCAAACTGCATTAGTTCTTTTGCACTTTTAGGCGATTTAAGCCTTAACGTACATTCATTTAGCAACCCATTCAACCTAAACTTTCCAATGAAAGAATACCTTTCAAAAATGAATTTGACCATTCCTGACACACTCTTTTGGTTTTGGCAGTGCTGTATTGTCTTTTCAGACTGATATCTTGATTCAGAGAAGCCAATCTTCCAGTCAAATGAGTGGAATATTGAGAAAAGTGTCTTTGAGAAATATGTGAACCGTAAACCTAACTAGCAAAACCCGAAGCTAGGGTTAGGGTTTTATTCCCATACAATGTAGACAGTTTTTGATGGCATGGCTGTGTTTTCGGGCTGAAAGGATACTTGGGAATATAGTTCTTTCAATGTTTTCTAAACATTTTTTTCTGACCTATATGGCTGTATACAGTGCTTTGCCCCACAAAGGAATGCTGTCTGAATTGCCCGACAAGCAACAGTTCGAAAGAACCTGATTTAACTTTCAAACTCTTGCCATGGGCTTTATAATCACAGGCAGATTAACAAATAAAGCCAAACTGCATTAGTTCTTTTGCACTTTTAGGCGATTTAAGCCTTAACGTACATTCATTTAGCACCCCATTCAACTCAAACTTTCCAATGAAAGAATACCTTTCAAAAATTAATTTGACCATTCCTGACACACTCTTTTGGTTTTGGCACTGTTGTATTGTCTTTTCAGACTGATATCTTGATTCAGAGAAGCAAATCTTCCAGTCAAATGAGTGGAATATTGAGAAAATTGACTTCTAGAAATATGTGAAACGTAACCCTAACTAGCAAAACCCGAAGCTAGGGTTAGGGTTTTATTCCCATACAATGTAGACAGTTTTTGATGGCATGGCTGTGTTTTAGGGCTGAAAGGATACTTGGGAATATAGTTTTTTCAGTGTTTTCTAAACATTTTTTTCTGACCTATATGGCTGTATACAGTGCTTTGCCCCACAAAGGAATGCTGTATGAATTGCCCGACAAGCAACAATTCGAAAGAACCTGATTTAACTTTCAAACTCTTGCCATGGGCTTTGCAATCACAGGCAGATTAACAAATAAAGCCAAACAGCATTAGTTCTTTTGCACTTTTAGGCGATTTAAGCCTTAACGTACATTCATTTAGCACCCCATTCAAATCAAACTTTCCAATGAAAGAATACCTTTCAAAAATAAATTTGACCATTCCTGACACACTCTTTTGGTTTTGGCACTGTTGTATTGTCTTTTCAGACTGATATCTTGATTCAGAGAAGCAAATCTTCCAGTCAAATGAGTGGAATATTGAGAAAAAATTGATTTTGAGAAATATGTGAACCGTAACCCTAACTAGCAAAACCCGAAGCTAGGGTTAGGGTTTTATTCCCATACAATGTAGACAGTTTTTGATGGCATGGCTGTGTTTTAGGGCTGAAAGGATACTTGGGAATATAGTTCTTTCAATGTTTTCTAAACATTTTTTTCTGACCTATATGGCTGTATACAGTGCTTTGCCCCACAAAGGAATGCTGTCTGAATTGCCCGACAAGCAACAGTTCGAAAGAACCTGATTTAACTTTCAAACTCTTGCCATGGTCTTTATAATCACAGGCAGATTAACAAATAAAGCCAAACAGCATTAGTTCTTTTGCACTTTTAGGCGATTTAAGCCTTAACGTACATTCATTTAGCACCCCATTCAACTCAAACTTTCCAATGAAAGAATACCTTTCAAAAATTAATTTGACCATTCTTGACACACTCTTTTGGTTTTGGCACTGTTGTATTGTCTTTTCAGACTGATATCTTGATTCAGAGAAGCAAATCTTCCAGTCAAATGAGTGGAATATTGAGAAAATTGACTTCTAGAAATATGTGAACCGTAACACTAACTAGCAAAACCTGAAGCTAGGGTTAGGGTTTTATTCCCATACAATGTAGACAGTTTTTGATGGCATGGCTGTGTTTTAGGGGTGAAAGGATACTTGGGAATATAGTTTTTTCAGTGTTTTCTAAACATTTTTTTCTGACCTATATGGCTGTATACAGTGCTTTGCCCCACAAAGGAACGCTGTCTGAATTGCCCGACAAGCAACAGTTCGAAAGAACCTGATTTAACTTTCAAACTCTTGCCATGGGCTTTGCAATCACAGGCAGATTAACAAATAAAGCCAAACTGCATTAGTTCTTTTGCACTTTTAGGCGATTTAAGCCTTAACGTACATTCATTTAGCAACCCATTCAACCTAAACTTTCCAATGAAAGAATACCTTTCAAAAATGAATTTGACCATTCCTGACACACTCTTTTGGTTTTGGCAGTGCTGTATTGTCTTTTCAGACTGATATCTTGATTCAGAGAAGCCAATCTTCCAGTCAAATGAGTGGAATATTGAGAAAAGTGTCTTTGAGAAATATGTGAACCGTAAACCTAACTAGCAAAACCCGAAGCTAGGGTTAGGGTTTTATTCCCATACAATGTAGACAGTTTTTGATGGCATGGCTGTGTTTTCGGGCTGAAAGGATACTTGGGAATATAGTTCTTTCAATGTTTTCTAAACATTTTTTTCTGACCTATATGGCTGTATACAGTGCTTTGCCCCACAAAGGAATGCTGTCTGAATTGCCCGACAAGCAACAGTTCGAAAGAACCTGATTTAACTTTCAAACTCTTGCCATGGGCTTTATAATCACAGGCAGATTAACAAATAAAGCCAAACTGCATTAGTTCTTTTGCACTTTTAGGCGATTTAAGCCTTAACGTACATTCATTTAGCACCCCATTCAACTCAAACTTTCCAATGAAAGAATACCTTTCAAAAATTAATTTGACCATTCCTGACACACTCTTTTGGTTTTGGCACTGTTGTATTGTCTTTTCAGACTGATATCTTGATTCAGAGAAGCAAATCTTCCAGTCAAATGAGTGGAATATTGAGAAAATTGACTTCTAGAAATATGTGAAACGTAACCCTAACTAGCAAAACCCGAAGCTAGGGTTAGGGTTTTATTCCCATACAATGTAGACAGTTTTTGATGGCATGGCTGTGTTTTAGGGCTGAAAGGATACTTGGGAATATAGTTTTTTCAGTGTTTTCTAAACATTTTTTTCTGACCTATATGGCTGTATACAGTGCTTTGCCCCACAAAGGAATGCTGTATGAATTGCCCGACAAGCAACAATTCGAAAGAACCTGATTTAACTTTCAAACTCTTGCCATGGGCTTTGCAATCACAGGCAGATTAACAAATAAAGCCAAACAGCATTAGTTCTTTTGCACTTTTAGGCGATTTAAGCCTTAACGTACATTCATTTAGCACCCCATTCAAATCAAACTTTCCAATGAAAGAATACCTTTCAAAAATTAATTTGACCATTCCTGACACACTCTTTTGGTTTTGGCACTGTTGTATTGTCTTTTCAGACTGATATCTTGATTCAGAGAAGCAAATCTTCCAGTCAAATGAGTGGAATATTGAGAAAAAATTGATTTTGAGAAATATGTGAACCGTAACCCTAACTAGCAAAACCCGAAGCTAGGGTTAGGGTTTTATTCCCATACAATGTAGACAGTTTTTGATGGCATGGCTGTGTTTTAGGGCTGAAAGGATACTTGGGAATATAGTTCTTTCAATGTTTTCTAAACATTTTTTTCTGACCTATATGGCTGTATACAGTGCTTTGCCCCACAAAGGAATGCTGTCTGAATTGCCCGACAAGCAACAGTTCGAAAGAACCTGATTTAACTTTCAAACTCTTGCCATGGTCTTTATAATCACAGGCAGATTAACAAATAAAGCCAAACTGCATTAGTTCTTTTGCACTTTTAGGCGATTTAAGCCTTAACGTACATTCATTTAGCACCCCATTCAACTCAAACTTTCCAATGAAAGAATACCTTTCAAAAATTAATTTGACCATTCTTGACACACTCTTTTGGTTTTGGCACTGTTGTATTGTCTTTTCAGACTGATATCTTGATTCAGAGAAGCAAATCTTCCAGTCAAATGAGTGGAATATTGAGAAAATTGACTTCTAGAAATATGTGAACCGTAACACTAACTAGCAAAACCTGAAGCTAGGGTTAGGGTTTTATTCCCATACAATGTAGACAGTTTTTGATGGCATGGCTGTGTTTTAGGGCTGAAAGGATACTTGGGAATATAGTTTTTTCAGTGTTTTCTAAACATTTTTTTCTGACCTATATGGCTGTATACAGTGCTTTGCCCCACAAAGGAATGGTGTCTGAATTGCCCGACAAGCAACAATTCGAAAGAACCTGATTTAACTTTCAAACTCTTGCCATGGGCTTTGCAATCACAGGCAGATTAACAAATAAAGCCAAACAGCATTAGTTCTTTTGCACTTTTAGGCGATTTAAGCCTTAACGTACATTCATTTAGCACCCCATTCAACTCAAACTTTCCAATGAAAGAATACCTTTCAAAAATGAATTTGACCATTCCTGACACACTCTTTTGGTTTTGGCAGTGCTGTATTTTCTTTTCAGACTGATATCTTGATTCAGAGAAGCCAAACTTCCAGTCAAATGAGTGGAATATTGAGAAAAGTGTCTTTGAGAAATATGTGAACCGTAACCCTAACTAGCAAAACCCGAAGCTAGGGTTAGGGTTTTATTCCCATACAATGTAGACAGTTTTTGATGGCATGGCTGTGTTTTAGGGCTGAAAGGATACTTGGGAATATAGTTCTTTCAATGTTTTCTAAACATTTTTTTCTGACCTATATGGCTGTATACAGTGCTTTGCCCCACAAAGGAATGCTGTCTGAATTGCCCGACAAGCAACAGTTCGAAAGAACCTGATTTAACTTTCAAACTCTTGCCATGGGCTTTGCAATCACAGGCAGATTAACAAATAAAGCCAAACAGCATTAGTTCTTTTGCACTTTTAGGCGATTTAAGCCTTAACGTACATTCATTTAGCACCCCATTCAACCTAAACTTTCCAATGAAAGAATACCTTTCAAAAATGAATTTGACCATTCCTGACACACTCTTTTGGTTTTGGCAGTGCTGTATTGTCTTTTCAGACTGATATCTTGATTCAGAGAAGCCAATCTTCCAGTCAAATGAGTGGAATATTGAGAAAAGTGTCTTTGAGAAATATGTGAACCGTAACCCTAACTAGCAAAACCCGAAGCTAGGGTTAGGGTTTTATTCCCATACAATGTAGACAGTTTTTGATGGCATGGCTGTGTTTTCGGGCTGAAAGGATACTTGGGAATATAGTTCTTTCAATGTTTTCTAAACATTTTTTTCTGACCTATATGGCTGTATACAGTGCTTTGCCCCACAAAGGAATGCTGTCTGAATTGCCCGACAAGCAACAGTTCGAAAGAACCTGATTTAACTTTCAAACTCTTGCCATGGGCTTTATAATCACAGGCAGATTAACAAATAAAGCCAAACTGCCTTAGTTCTTTTGCACTTTTAGGCGATTTAAGCCTTAACGTACATTCATTTAGCACCCCATTCAACTCAAACTTTCCAATGAAAGAATACCTTTCAAAAATGAATTTGACCATTCCTGACACACTCTTTTGGTTTTGGCACTGTTGTATTGTCTTTTCAGACTGATATCTTGATTCAGAGAAGCCAATCTTCCAGTCAAATGAGTGGAATATTGAGAAAATTGACTTCTAGAAAAATGTGAACCGTAACCCTAACTAGCAAAACCTGAAGCTAGGGTTAAGGTTTTATTCCCATACAATGTAGACAGTTTTTGATGGCATGGCTGTCTTTTAGGCCTGAAGTGATACTTGAGAATATAGTTCTTTCAATGTTTTTTAAACATTTTTTTCTGACCTATATGGCTGTATACAGTGCTTTGCCCCACAAAGGAATGCTGTCTGAATTGCCCGACAAGCAACAGTTCGAAAGAACCTGATTTGACTTTCAAACTCTTGCCATGGGCTTTATAATCACAGGCAGATTAACAAATAAAGCCAAACTGCATTAGATCCTTAGCACTTTTAGGCGATTTAAGCCTCAACGTACATTCATTTAGCACCCCATTCAACTCAAACTTTCCAATGAAAGAATACCTTTCAGAAATTAATTTGACCATTCCTGACACTCTTTTGGTTTTGGCAGTGCTGTATTGTCTTTTCAGACTGATATCTTGATTCAGAGAAGCCAATCTTCCAGTCAAATGAGTGGAATATTGAGAAAATTGACTTCTGGAAATATGTGAACTGTAACCCTAACTAGCAAAACCCGAAGCTAGGGTTAGGGTTTTATTCCCATACAATGTAGACAGTTTTTGATGGCATGGCTGTGTTTTAGGGCTGAAAGGATACTTGGGAATATAGTTCTTTCAATGTTTTCTAAACATTTTTTTCAGACCTATATGGCTGTATACAGTGCTTTACCCCACAAAGGAATGTTGTCTGAATTGCCCGACAAGCAACAGTTCGAAAGAACCTGATTTAACTTTCAAACTCTTGCCATGGGCTTTTATAATCACAGGCAGATTAACAAATAAAGCCAAACTGCATTAGTTCTTTTGCACTTTTAGGCGATTTAAGCCTTAACGTACATTCATTTAGCACCCCATTCAACTCAAACTTTCCAATGAAAGAATACCTTTCAAAAATTAATTTGACCATTCCTGACACACTCTTTTGGTTTTGGCAGTGTTGTATTGTCTTTTCAGACTGATATCTTGATTCAGAGAAGCCAATCTTCCAGTCAAATGAGTGGAATATTGAGAAAAGTGTCTTTGAGAAATGTGTGAACCGTAACCCTAACTAGCAAAACCCGAAGCTAGGGTTAGGGTTTTATTCCCATACAATGTAGACAGTTTTTGATGGCATGGCTGTGTTTTAGGGCTGAAAGGATACTTGGGAATATAGTTCTTTCAATGTTTTCTAAACATTTTTTTCTGACCTATATGGCTGTATACAGTGCTTTGCCCCACAAAGAAATGCTGTCTGAATTGCCCGACAAGCAACAGTTCGAAAGAACCTGATTTAACTTTCAAACTCTTGCCATGGGCTCTACAATCACAGGCAGATTAACAAATAAAGCCAAACTGCATTAGATCTTTTGCACTTTTAGGCGATTTAAGCCTCAACGTACATTCATTTAGCACCCCATTCAACTCAAGCTTTCCAATGAAAGAATACCTTTCAGAAATTAATTTGACCATTCCTGACACACTCTTTTGGTTTTGGCAGTGCTGTATTGTCTTTTCAGACTAATATCTTGATTCAGAGAAGCCAATCTTCCAGTCAAATGAGTGGAATATTGAGAAAATTGACTTCTAGAAAAATGTGAACCGTAACCCTAACTAGCAAAACCTGAAGCTAGGGTTAAGGTTTTATTCCCATACAATGTAGACAGTTTTTGATGGCATGGCTGTCTTTTAGGGCTGAAGTGATACTTGGGAATATAGTTCTTTCAATGTTTTTTAAACATTTTTTTCTGACCTATATGGCTGTATACAGTGCTTTGCCCCACAAAGGAATGCTGTCTGAATTGCCCGACAAGCAACAGTTCTAAAGAACCTGATTTGACTTTCAAACTCTTGCCATGGGCTTTATAATCACAGGCAGATTAACAAATAAAGCCAAACTGCATTAGATCCTTTGCACTTTTAGGCGATTTAAGCCTCAACGTACATTCATTTAGCACCCCATTCAACTCAAACTTTCCAATGAAAGAATACCTTTCAGAAATTAATTTGACCATTCCTGACACTCTTTTGGTTTTGGCAGTGCTGTATTGTCTTTTCAGACTAATATCTTGATTCAGAGAAGCCAATCTTCCAGTCAAATGAGTGGAATATTGAGAAAAGTGTCTTTGAGAAATATGTGAACCGTAACCCTAACTAGCAAAACCCGAAGCTAGGGTTAGGGTTTTATTCCCATACAATGTAGACAGTTTTTGATGGCATGGCTGTGTTTTAGGGCTGAAAGGATACTTGGGAATATAGTTCTTTCAATGTTTTCTAAACATTTTTTTCTAACCTATATGGCTGTATACAGTGCTTTGCCCCACAAAGGAATGCTGTCTGAATTACCCGATAAGCAACATTTCGAAAGAACCTGATTTGACTTTCAAACTCTTGCCATGGGCTTTACAATCACAGGCAGATTAACAAATAAAGCCAAACAGCATTAGTTCTTTTGCACTTTTAGGCGATTTAAGCCTTAACGTACATTCATTTAGCACCCCATTCAACTCAAACTTTCCAATGAAAGAATACCTTTCAAAAATGAATTTGACCATTCCTGACACACTCTTTTGGTTTTGGCAGTGTTGTCTTGTCTTTTCAGACTGATATCTTGATTCAGAGAAGCAAATCTTCCAGTCAAATGAGTGGAATATTGAGAAAATTGACTTCTAGAAATATGTGAACCGTAACCCTAACTAGCAAAACCCGAAGCTAGGGTTAGGGTTTTATTCCCATACAATGTAGACAGTTTTTGATGGCATGGCTGTGTTTTAGGGCTGAAAGGATACTTGGGAATATAGTTCTTTCAATGTTTTCTAAACATTTGTTTCTGACCTATATGGCTGTATACAGTGCTTTGCCCCACAAAGGAATGCTGTCTGAATTGCCCGACAAGCAACAGTTCGAAAGAACCTGATTTAACTTTCAAACTCTTGCCATGGGCTTTATAATCACAGGCAGATTAACAAATAAAGCCAAACAGCATTAGTTCTTTTGCACTTTTAGGCGATTTGAGCCTTAACGTGCATTCATTTAGCACCCCATTCAACTCAAACTTTCCAATGAAAGAATACCTTTCAAAAATTAATTTGACCATTCTTGACACACTCTTTTGGTTTTGGCAGTGTTGTATTGTCTTTTCAGACTGATATCTTGATTCAGAGAAGCCAGTCTTCCAGTCAAATGAGTGGAATATTGAGAAAAGTGTCTTTGAGAAATATGTGAACCGTAACCCTAACTAGCAAAACCCGAAGCTAGGGTTAGGGTTTTATTCCCATACAATGTAGACAGTTTTTGATGGCATTTCTGTGTTTTAGGGCTGAAAGGATACTTGGGAATATAGTTCTTTCAATGTTTTCTAAACATTTTTTTCTGACCTATATGGCTGTATACAGTGCTTTGCCCCACAAAGGAATGCTGTCTGAATTGCCCGACAAGCAACAGTTCGAAAGAACATGATTTGACTTTCAAACTCTTGCCATGGGCTTTATAATCACAGGCAGATTAACAAATAAATCCAAACTGCATTAGTTCTTTTGCACTTTAAGGCGATTTAAGCCTTAACGTACATTCATTTAACACCCCATTCAATTCAAACTTTCCAATGAAAGAATACCTTTCAAAATTTAATTTGACCATTCTTGACACACTCTTTTGGTTTTGGCAGTGTTGTATTGTCTTTTCAGACTGATATCTTGATTCAGAGAAGCCAATCTTCCAGTCAAATGAGTGGAATATTGAGAAAAGTGTCTTTGAGAAATATGTGAACCGTAACCTTAAGTAGCAAAACCCGAAGCTAGGGTTAGGGTTTTATTCCCATACAATGTAGACAGTTTTTGATGGCATGGCTGTGTTTTAGGGCTGAAAGGATACTTGGGACTATAGTTCTTTCAATGTTTTCTAAACATTTATTTCTGACCTATATGGCTGTATACAGTGCTTTGCCCCACAAAGGAATGCTGTCTGAATTGCCCGACAAGCAACAGTTCGAAAGAACCTGATTTGACTTTCAAACTCTTGCCATGGGCTTTATAATCACAGGCAGATTAACAAATAAAGCCAAACAACATTAGTTCTTTTGCACTTTTAGGCGGTTTAAGCCTTAACGTACATTCATTTAGCACCCCATTCAACTCAAACTTTCCAATGAAAGAATACCTTTCAAAAATTAATTTGACCATTCCTGACACACTCTTTTGGTTTTGGCAGTGTTGTATTGTCTTTTCAGACTGATATCTTGATTCAGAGAGGCAAATCTTCCAGTCAAATGAGTGGAATATTGAGAAAATTGACTTCTAGAAATATGTGAACCGTAACCCTAACTAGCAAAACCCGAAGCTAGGGTTAGGGTTTTATTCCCATACAATGTAGACAGTTTTTGATGGCATGGCTGTGTTTTAGGGCTGAAAGGATACTTGGGAATATAGTTCTTTCAATGTTTTCTAAACATTTTTTTCTAACCTATATGGCTGTATACAGTGCTTTGCCCCACAAAGGAATGCTATCTGAATTACCCGATAAGCAACATTTCGAAAGAACCTGATTTGACTTTCAAACTCTTGCCATGGGCTTTACAATCACAGGCAGATTAACAAATAAAGCCAAACAGCATTAGTTCTTTTGCACTTTTAGGCGATTTAAGCCTTAACGTACATTCATTTAGCACCCCATTCAACTCAAACTTTCCAATGAAAGAATACCTTTCAAAAATGAATTTGACCATTCCTGACACACTCTTTTGGTTTTGGCAGTGTTGTCTTGTCTTTTCAGACTGATATCTTGATTCAGAGAAGCAAATCTTCCAGTCAAATGAGTGGAATATTGAGAAAATTGACTTCTAGAAATATGTGAACCGTAACCCTAACTAGCAAAACCCGAAGCTAGGGTTAGGGTTTTATTCCCATACAATGTAGACAGTTTTTGATGGCATGGCTGTGTTTTAGGGCTGAAAGGATACTTGGGAATATAGTTCTTTCAATGTTTTCTAAACATTTGTTTCTGACCTATATGGCTGTATACAGTGCTTTGCCCCACAAAGGAATGCTGTCTGAATTGCCCGACAAGCAACAGTTCGAAAGAACCTGATTTAACTTTCAAACTCTTGCCATGGGCTTTATAATCACAGGCAGATTAACAAATAAAGCCAAACAGCATTAGTTCTTTTGCACTTTTAGGCGATTTGAGCCTTAACGTGCATTCATTTAGCACCCCATTCAACTCAAACTTTCCAATGAAAGAATACCTTTCAAAAATTAATTTGACCATTCTTGACACACTCTTTTGGTTTTGGCAGTGCTGTATTGTCTTTTCAGACTGATATCTTGATTCAGAGAAGCCAATCTTCCAGTCAAATGAGTGGAATATTGAGAAAAGTGTCTTTGAGAAATATGTGAACCGTAACCCTAACTAGCAAAACCCGAAGCTAGGGTTAGGGTTTTATTCCCATACAATGTAGACAGTTTTTGATGGCATTTCTGTGTTTTAGGGCTGAAAGGATACTTGGGAATATAGTTCTTTCAATGTTTTCTAAACATTTGTTTCTGACCTATATGGCTGTATACAGTGCTTTGCCCCACAAAGGAATGCTGTCTGAATTGCCCGACAAGCAACAGTTCGAAAGAACCTGATTTAACTTTCAAACTCTTGCCATGGGCTTTATAATCACAGGCAGATTAACAAATAAAGCCAAACAGCATTAGTTCTTTTGCACTTTTAGGCGATTTAAGCCTTAACGTACATTCATTTAGCACCCCATTCAACTCAAACTTTCCAATGAAAGAATACCTTTCAAAAATGAAGTTGACCATTCCTGACACACTCTTTTGGTTTTGGCGGTGCTGTATTGTCTTTTCAGACTGATATCTTGATTCAGAGAAGCCAATCTTCCAGTCAAATGAGTGGAATATTGAGAAAAGTGTCTTTGAGAAATATGTGAACCGTAACCCTAACTAGGAAAACCCGAAGCTAGGGTTAGGGTTTTATTCCCATACAATGTAGACAGTTTTTGATGGCATGGCTGTGTTTTAGGGCTGAAAGGATACTTGGGAATATAGTTCTTTCAATGTTTTCTAAACATTTTTTTCTGACCTATATGGTTGTATACAGTGCTTTGCCCCACAAAGGAATGCTGTCTGAATTGCCCGACAAGCAACAGTTTGAAAGAACCTGATTTAACTTTCAAACTCTTGCCATGGGCTTTATAATCACAGGCAGATTAACAAATAAAGCCAAACTGCATTAGTTCTTTTGCACTTTTAGGTGATTTAAGCCTTAACGTACATTCATTTAGCACCCCATTCAACTCAAACTTTCCAATGAAAGAATACCTTTCAAAAATGAATTTGACCATTCCTGACACACTCTTTTGGTTTTGGCAGTGTTGTATTGTCTTTTCAGACTGATATCTTGATTCAGAGAAGCAAATCTTCCAGTCAAATGAGTGGAATATTGAGAAAATTGACTTCTAGAAATATGTGAACCGTAACCCTAACTAGCAAAACACGAAGCTAGGGTTAGGGTTTTATTCCCATACAATGTAGACAGTTTTTGATGGCATGGCTGTGTTTTTGGGCTGAAAGGATACTTGGGAATATAGTTCTTTCAATGTTTTCTAAACATTTGTTTCTGACCTATATGGCTGTATACAGTGCTTTGCCCCACAAAGGAATGCTGTCTGAATTGCCCGACAAGCAACAGTTCGAAAGAACCTGATTTAACTTTCAAACTCTTGCCATGGGCTTTATAGTCACAGGCAGATTAACAAATAAAGCCAAACAACATTAGTTCTTTTGCACTTTTAGGCGGTTTAAGCCTTAACGTACATTCATTTAGCACCCCATTCAACTCAAACTTTCCAATGTAAGAATACCTTTCAAAAATGAAGTTGACCATTCCTGACACACTCTTTTGGTTTTGGCAGTGCTGTATTGTCTTTTCAGACTGATATCTTGATTCAGAGAAGCCAATCTTCCAGTCAAATGAGTGGAATATTGAGAAAAGTGTCTTTGAGAAATATGTGAACCGTAACCCTAACTAGCAAAACCCGAAGCTAGGGTTAGGGTTTTATTCCCATACAATGTAGACAGTTTTTGATGGCATGGCTGTGTTTTAGGGCTGAAAGGATACTTGGGAATATAGTTCTTTCAATGTTTTCTAAATGTTTTTTTCTGACCTATATGGCTGTATACAGTGGTTTGCCCCACAAAGGAATGCTGTCTGAATTGCCCGACAAGCAACAATTCGAAAGAACCTGATTTAACTTTCAAACTCTTGCCATGGGCTTTATAATCACAGCAGATTAACAAATAAAGCCAAACTGCATTAGTTCTTTTGCACTTTTAGGCGATTTAAGCCTTAATGTACATTCATTTAGCACCCCATTCAACTCAAACTTTCCAATGAAAGAATACCTTTCAAAAATTAATTGGACCATTCCTGACACACTCTTTTGGTTTTGGCAGTGTTGTATTGTCTTTTCAGACTGATATCTTGATTCAGAGAAGCCAATCTTCCAGTCAAATGAGTGGAATATTGAGAAAAGTGTCTTTGAGAAATATGTGAACCGTAACCCTAACTAGCAAAACCCGAAGCTAGGGTTAGGGTTTTATTCCCATACAATGTAGATAGTTTTTGATGGCATGGCTGTGTTTTAGGGCTGAAAGGATACTTGGGAATATAGTTCTTTCAATGTTTTCTAAACATTTTTTTCTGACCTATATGGCTGTATACAGTGCTTTTCCCCACAAAGGAATGCTGTGTGAATTGCCCGACAAGCAACAGTTGGAAAGAACCTGATTTATCTTTCAAACTCTTGCCATGGGCTTTATAATCACACGCAGATTAACAAATAAAGCCAAACAGCATTAGTTCTTTTGCACTTTTAGGCGGTTTAAGCCTTAACGTACATTCATTTAGCACCCCATTCAACTCAAACTTTCCAATGAAAGAATACCTTTCAAAAATTAATTTGACCATTCCTGACACACTCTTTTGGTTTTGGCAGTGTTGTATTGTCTTTTCAGACTGATATCTTGATTTAGAGAAGCAAATCTTCCAGTCAAATGAGTGGAATATTGAGAAAATTGACTTCTAGAAATATGTGAACCGTAACCCTAACTAGCAAAACCCGAAGCTAGGGTTAGGGTTTTATTCCCATACAATGTAGACAGTTTTTGATGGCATGGCTGTGTTTTAGGGCTGAAAGGATACTTGGGAATATAGTTCTTTCAATGTTTTCTAAACATTTGTTTCTGACCTATATGGCTGTATACAGTGCTTTGCCCCACAAAGGAATGCTGTCTGAATTGCCCGACAAGCAACAGTTCGAAAGAACCTGATTTAACTTTCAAACTCTTGCCATGGGCTTTATAATCACAGGCAGATTAACAAATAAAGCCAAACTGCATTAGTTCTTTTGCACTTTTAGGCGATTTAAGCCTTAACGTACATTCATTTAGCACCCCATTCAACTCAAACTTTCCAATGAAAGAATACCTTTCAAAAATTAATTTGACCATTCTTGACACACTCTTTTGGTTTTGGCAGTGCTGTATTGTCTTTTCAGACTGATATCTTGATTCAGAGAAGCCAATCTTCCAGTCAAATGAGTGGAATATTGAGAAAAGTGTCTTTGAGAAATATGTGAACCGTAACCCAAACTAGCAAAACCCGAAGCTAGGGTTAGGGTTTTATTCCCATACAATGTAGACAGTTTTTGATGGCATTTCTGTGTTTTAGGG
Organism: Atractosteus spatula; assembly: GCF_055471065.1. NCBI lineage: Eukaryota > Metazoa > Chordata > Actinopteri > Semionotiformes > Lepisosteidae > Atractosteus > Atractosteus spatula. The sequence continues at coordinate 30,487,812 of NC_142708.1, read as the reverse complement.
CTGAAAGGATACTTCGGAATATAGTTCTTTCAATGTTTTCTAAACATTTTTTCTGACCTATATGGCTGTATACAGTGCTTGGCCCCACAAAGGAATGCTGTCTGAATTGCCCGACAAGCAACAGTTCGAAAGAACCTGATTTAACTTTCAAACTCTTGCCATGGGCTTTATAATCACTGGCAGATTAACAAATAAAGCCAAACAGCATTAGTTCTTTTGCACTTTTAGGCGATATAAGCCTTAACGTACATTCATTTAGCACCCCATTCAACTCAAACTTTCCAATGAAAGAATACCTTTCAAAAATGAAGTTGACCATTCCTGACACACTCTATTGGTTTTGGCGGTGCTGTATTGTCTTTTCAGACTGATATCTTGATTCAGAGAAGCCAATCTTCCAGTCAAATGAGTGGAATATTGAGAAAAGTGTCTTTGAGAAATATGTGAACCGTAACCCTAACTAGCAAAACCCGAAGCTAGGGTTAGGGTTTTATTCCCATACAATGTAGACAGTTTTTGATGGCATTTCTGTGTTTTAGGGCTGAAAGGATACTTGGGAATATAGTTCTTTCAATGTTTTCTAAACATTTTTTTCTGACCTATATGGCTGTATACAGTGCTTTGCCCCACAAAGGAATGCTGTCTGAATTGCCCGACAAGCAACAGTTCGAAAGAACCTGATTTAACTTTCAAACTCTTGACATGGGCTTTATAATCACAGGCAGATTAACAAATAAAGCCAAACTGCATTAGTTCTTTTGCACTTTTAGGCGATTTAAGCCTTAACGTACATTCATTTAGCACCCCATTCAACTCAAACTTTCCAATGAAAGAATACCTTTCAAAAATTAATTGGACCATTCCTGACACACTCTTTTGGTTTTGGCAGTGTTGTATTGTCTTTTCAGACTGATATCTTGATTCAGAGAAGCCAATCTTCCAGTCAAATGAGTGGAATATTGAGAAAAGTGTCTTTGAGAAATATGTGAACCGTAACCCTAACTAGCAAAACCCGAAGCTAGGGTTAGGGTTTTATTCCCATACAATGTAGACAGTTTTTGATGGCATGGCTGTGTTTTAGGGCTGAAAGGATACTTGGGAATATTGTTCTTTCAATGTTTTCTAAACATTTTTTTCTAACCTATATGGCTGTATACAGTGCTTTGCCCCACAAAGGAATGCTGTCTGAATTGCCCGAAAAGCAACAGTTCGAAAGAACCTGATTTAACTTTCAAACTCTTGCCATGGGCTTTATAATCACAGGCAGATTAACAAATAAAGCCAAACTGCATTAGTTCTTTTGCACTTTTAGGCGATTTAAGCCTTAACGTACATTCATTTAGCACCCCATTCAACTCAAACTTTCCAATGAAAGAATACCTTTCAAAAATTAATTTGACTATTCCTGACACACTCTTTTGGTTTTGGCAGTGTTGTATTGTCTTTTCAGACTGATATCTTGATTTAGAGAAGCCAATCTTCCAGTCAAATGAGTGGAATATTGAGAAAAGTGTCTTTGAGAAATATGTGAACCGTAACCCTAACTAGCAAAACCCGAAGCTAGGGTTAGGGTTTTATTCCCATACAATGTAGACAGTTTTTGATGGCATTTCTGTGTTTTAGGGCTGAAAGGATACTTGGGAATATAGTTCTTTCAATGTTTTCTAAACATTTTTTTCTGACCTATATGGCTGTATACAGTGCTTTGCCCCACAAAGGAATGCTGTCTGAATTGCCCGACAAGCAACAGTTCGAAAGAACCTGATTTGACTTTCAAACACTTGCCATGGGCTTTATAATCACAGGCAGATTAACAAATAAAGCCAAACTGCATTAGTTCTTTTGCACTTTTAGGTGATTTAAGCCTTAACGTACATTCATTTAGCACCCCATTCAACTCAAACTTTCCAATGTAAGAATACCTTTCTAAAATGAAGTTGACCATTCCTGACACACTCTTTTGGTTTTGTCAGTGCTGTATTGTCTTTTCAGACTGATATCTTGATTCAGAGAAGCCAATCTTCCAGTCAAATGAGTGGAATATTGAGAAAAGTGTCTTTGAGAAATATGTGAACCGTAACCCTAACTAGCAAAACCCGAAGCTAGGGTTAGGGTTTTATTCCCATACAATGTAGACAGTTTTTGATGGCATGGCTGTGTTTTAGGGCTGAAAGGATACTTGGGAATATTGTTCTTTCAATGTTTTCTAAACATTTTTTTCTAACCTATATGGCTGTATACAGTGCTTTGCCCCACAAAGGAATGCTGTCTGAATTGCCCGAAAAGCAACAGTTCGAAAGAACCTGATTTAACTTTCAAACTCTTGCCATGGGCTTTATAATCACAGGCAGATTAACAAATAAAGCCAAACTGCATTAGTTCTTTTGCACTTTTAGGCGATTTAAGCCTTAACGTACATTCATTTAGCACCCCATTCAACTCAAACTTTCCAATGAAAGAATACCTTTCAAAAATTAATTTGACTATTCCTGACACACTCTTTTGGTTTTGGCAGTGTTGTATTGTCTTTTCAGACTGATATCTTGATTTAGAGAAGCCAATCTTCCAGTCAAATGAGTGGAATATTGAGAAAAGTGTCTTTGAGAAATATGTGAACCGTAACCCTAACTAGCAAAACCCGAAGCTAGGGTTAGGGTTTTATTCCCATACAATGTAGACAGTTTTTGATGGCATTTCTGTGTTTTAGGGCTGAAAGGATACTTGGGAATATAGTTCTTTCAATGTTTTCTAAACATTTGTTTCTGACCTATATGGCTGTATACAGTGCTTTGCCCCACAAAGGAATGCTGTCTGAATTGCCCGACAAGCAACAGTTCGAAAGAACCTGATTTGACTTTCAAACACTTGCCATGGGCTTTATAATCACAGGCAGATTAACAAATAAAGCCAAACTGCATTAGTTCTTTTGCACTTTTAGGTGATTTAAGCCTTAACGTACATTCATTTAGCACCCCATTCAACTCAAACTTTCCAATGTAAGAATACCTTTCTAAAATGAAGTTGACCATTCCTGACACACTCTTTTGGTTTTGGCAGTGCTGTATTGTCTTTTCAGACTGATATCTTGATTCAGAGAAGCCAATCTTCCAGTCAAATGAGTGGAATATTGAGAAAAGTGTCTTTGAGAAATATGTGAACCGTAACCCTAACTAGCAAAACCCGAAGCTAGGGTTAGGGTTTTATTCCCATACAATGTAGACAGTTTTTGATGGCATGGTTGTGTTTTAGGGCTGAAAGGATACTTGGGAATATAGTTCTTTCAATGTTTTCTAAACATTTTTTTCTGACCTATATGGCTGTATACAGTGCTTTGCCCCACAAAGGAATGCTGTCTGAATTGCCCGACAAGCAACAGTTCGAAAGAACCTGATTTAACTTTCAAACTCTTGCCATGGGCTTTATAATCACAGGCAGATTAACAAATAAAGCCAAACAGCATTAGTTCTTTTGCACTTTTAGGCGATTTAAGCCTTAACGTACATTCATTTAGCACCCCATTCAACTCAAACTTTCCAATGAAAGAATACCTTTCAAAAATGAAGTTGACCATTCCTGACACACTCTATTGGTTTTGGCGGTGCTGTATTGTCTTTTCAGACTGATATCTTGATTCAGAGAAGCCAATCTTCCAGTCAATGAGTGGAATATTGAGAAAAGTGTCTTTGAGAAATATGTGAACCGTAACCCTAACTAGCAAAACCCGAAGCTAGGGTTAGGGTTTTATTCCCATACAATGTAGACAGTTTTTGATGGCATGGCTGTGTTTTAGGGCTGAAAGGATACTTGGGAATATAGTTCTTTCAATGTTTTCTAAACATTTTTTTCTGACCTATATGGCTGTATACAGTGCTTTGCCCCACAAAGGAATGCTGTCTGAATTGCCCGACAAGCAACAGTTCGAAAGAACCTGATTTAACTTTCAAACTCTTGCCATGGGCTTTATAATCACAGGCAGATTAACAAATAAAGCCAAACTGCATTAGTTCTTTTGCACTTTTAGGCGATTTAAGCCTTAACGTACATTCATTTAGCACCCCATTGAACTCAAACTTTCCAATGAAAGAATACCTTTCAAAAATTAATTTGACTATTCCTGACACACTCTTTTGGTTTTGGCAGTGTTGTATTGTCTTTTCAGACTGATATCTTGATTTAGAGAAGCCAATCTTCCAGTCAAATGAGTGGAATATTGAGAAAAGTGTCTTTGAGAAATATGTGAACCGTAACCCTAACTAGCAAAACCCGAAGCTAGGGTTAGGGTTTTATTCCCATACAATGTAGACAGTTTTTGATGGCATTTCTGTGTTTTAGGGCTGAAAGGATACTTGGGAATATAGTTCTTTCAATGTTTTCTAAACATTTTTTTCTGACCTATATGGCTGTATACAGTGCTTTGCCCCACAAAGGAATGCTGTCTGAATTGCCCGACAAGCAACAGTTCGAAAGAACCTGATTTGACTTTCAAACACTTGCCATGGGCTTTATAATCACAGGCAGATTAACAAATAAAGCCAAACTGCATTAGTTCTTTTGCACTTTTAGGTGATTTAAGCCTTAACGTACATTCATTTAGCACCCCATTCAACTCAAACTTTCCAATGTAAGAATACCTTTCTAAAATGAAGTTGACCATTCCTGACACACTCTTTTGGTTTTGGCAGTGCTGTATTGTCTTTTCAGACTGATATCTTGATTCAGAGAAGCCAATCTTCCAGTCAAATGAGTGGAATATTGAGAAAAGTGTCTTTGAGAAATATGTGAACCGTAACCCTAACTAGCAAAACCCGAAGCTAGGGTTAGGGTTTTATTCCCATACAATGTAGACAGTTTTTGATGGCATGGTTGTGTTTTAGGGCTGAAAGGATACTTGGGAATATAGTTCTTTCAATGTTTTCTAAACATTGTTTTCTGACCTATATGGCTGTATACAGTGCTTTGCCCCACAAAGGAATGCTGTCTGAATTGCCCGACAAGCAACAGTTCGAAAGAACCTGATTTAACTTTCAAACTCTTGCCATGGGCTTTATAATCACAGGCAGATTAACAAATAAAGCCAAACAGCATTAGTTCTTTTGCACTTTTAGGCGATTTAAGCCTTAACGTACATTCATTTAGCACCCCATTCAACTCAAACTTTCCAATGAAAGAATACCTTTCAAAAATGAAGTTGACCATTCCTGACACACTCTATTGGTTTTGGCGGTGCTGTATTGTCTTTTCAGACTGATATCTTGATTCAGAGAAGCCAATCTTCCAGTCAATGAGTGGAATATTGAGAAAAGTGTCTTTGAGAAATATGTGAACCGTAACCCTAACTAGCAAAACCCGAAGCTAGGGTTAGGGTTTTATTCCCATACAATGTAGACAGTTTTTGATGGCATGGCTGTGTTTTAGGGCTGAAAGGATACTTGGGAATATAGTTCTTTCAATGTTTTCTAAACATTTTTTTCTGACCTATATGGCTGTATACAGTGCTTTGCCCCACAAAGGAATGCTGTCTGAATTGCCCGACAAGCAACAGTTCGAAAGCACCTGATTTAACTTTCAAACTCTTGCCATGGGCTTTATAATCACAGGCAGATTAACAAATAAAGCCAAACTGCATTAGTTCTTTTGCACTTTTAGGCGATTTAAGCCTTAACGTACATTCATTTAGCACCCCATTCAACTCAAACTTTCCAATGAAAGAATACCTTTCAAAAATTAATTGGACCATTCCTGACACACTCTTTTGGTTTTGGCAGTGTTGTATTGTCTTTTCAGACTGATATCTTGATTCAGAGAAGCCAATCTTCCAGTCAAATGAGTGGAATATTGAGAAAAGTGTCTTTGAGAAATATGTGAACCGTAACCCTAACTAGCAAAACCCGAAGCTAGGATTAGGGTTTTATTCCCATACAATGTAGACAGTTTTTGATGGCATGGCTGTGTTTTAGGGCTGAAAGGATACTTCGGAATATAGTTCTTTCAATGTTTTCTAAACATTTTTTTCTGACCTATATGGCTGTATACAGTGCTTTGCCCCACAAAGGAATGCTGTCTGAATTGCCCGACAAGCAACAGTTCGAAAGAACCTGATTTAACTTTCAAACTCTTGACATGGGCTTTATAATCACAGGCAGATTAACAAATAAAGCCAAACTGCATTAGTTCTTTTGCACTTTTAGGCGATTTAAGCCTTAACGTACATTCATTTAGCACCCCATTCAACTCAAACTTTCCAATGAAAGAATACCTTTCAAAAATTAATTTGACCATTCCTGATACATTCTTTTGGTTTTGGCAGTGCTGTATTGTCTTTTCAGACTGATATCTTGATTCAGAGAAGCCAATCTTCCAGTCAAATGAGTGGAATATTGAGAAAAGTGTCTTTGAGAAATATGTGAACCGTAACCCTAACTACTGTAGCAAAACCCGAAGCTAGGGTTAGGGTTTTATTCCCATACAATGTAGACAGCTTTTGATGGCATGGCTGTGTTTTAGGGCTGAAAGGATACTTGGGAATATAGTTCTTTCAATGTTTTCTAAACATTTTTTTCTGACCTATATGGCTGTATACAGTGCTTTGCCCCACAAAGGAATGCTGTCTGAATTGCCCGACAAGCAACAGTTCGAAAGAACCTGATTTAACTTTCAAACTCATGCCATGGGCTTTATAATCACAGGCAGATTAACAAATAAAGCCAAACTGCATTAGTTCTTTTGCACTTTTAGGCGATTTAAGCCTTAACGTACATTCATTTAGCACCCCATTCAACTCAAACTTTCCAATGAAAGAATACCTTTCAAAAATTAATTGGACCATTCCTGACACACTCTTTTGGTTTTGGCAGTGTTGTATTGTCTTTTCAGACTGATATCTTGATTCAGAGAAGCCAATCTTCCAGTCAAATGAGTGGAATATTGAGAAAAGTGTCTTTGAGAAATATGTGAACCGTAACCCTAACTAGCAAAACCCGAAGCTAGGGTTAGGGTTTTATTCCCATACAATGTAGACAGTTTTTGATGGCATGGCTGTGTTTTAGGGCTGAAAGGTTACTTGGGAATATAGTTCTTTCAATGTTTTCTAAACATTTTTTCTGACCTATATGGCTGTATACAGTGCTTTGCCCAGCAAAGGAATGCTGTCTGAATTGCCCGACAAGCAACAGTTCGAAAGAACCTGATTTAACTTTCAAACTCTTCCCATGGGCTTTATAATCACAGGCAGATTAACAAATAAAGCCAAACAGCATTAGTTCTTTTGCACTTTTAGGTGATTTAAGCCTTAACGTACATTCATTTAGCACCCCATTCAACTCAAACTTTCCAATGAAAGAATACCTTTCAAAATTTAATTTGACCATTCCTGACACACTCTTTTGGTTTTGGCAGTGCTGTATTGTCTTTTCAGTCTGATATCTTGATTCAGAGAAGCCAATCTTCCAGTCAAATGAGTGGAATATTGAGAAAATTGACTTCTAGAAATATGTGAACCGTAACCCTAACTAGCAAAACCCGAAGCTAGGGTTAGGGTTTTATTCCCATACAATGTAGACAGTTTTTGATGGCATGGCTGTGTTTTAGGGCTGAAAGGATTCTTGGGAATATAGTTCTTTCAATGTTTTCTAAACATTTTTTTCTAACCAGTATGGCTGTATACAGTGCTTGGCCCCACAAAGGAATGCTGTCTGAATTGCCCGACAAGCAACAGTTCGAAAGAACCTGATTTAACTTTCAAACTCTTGCCATGGGCTTTATAATCACAGGCAGATTAACAAATAAAGCCAAACTGCATTAGTTCTTTTGCACTTTTAGGCGATTTAAGCCTTAACGTACATTCATTTAGCACCCCATTCAACTCAAACTTTCCAATGAAAGAATACCTTTCAAAAATTAATTTGACCATTCCTGATACATTCTTTTGGTTTTGGCAGTGCTGTATTGTCTTTTCAGACTGATATCTTGATTCAGAGAAGCCAATCTTCCAGTCAAATGAGTGGAATATTGAGAAAAGTGTCTTTGAGAAATATGTGAACCGTAACCCTAACTAGCAAAACCCGAAGCTAGGGTTAGGGTTTTATTCCCATACAATGTAGACAGTTTTTGATGGCATGGCTGTGTTTTAGGGCTGAAAGGATACTTGGGAATATAGTTCTTTCAATGTTTTCTAAACATTTTTTTCTAACCTATATGGCTGTATACAGTGCTTTGCCCCACAAAGGAATGCTGTCTGAATTGCCCGAAAAGCAACAGTTCGAAAGAACCTGATTTAACTTTCAAACTCTTGCCATGGGCTTTATAATCACAGGCAGATTAACAAATAAAGCCAAACTGCATTAGTTCTTTTGCACTTTTAGGCGATTTAAGCCTTAACGTACATTCATTTAGCACCCCATTCAACTCAAACTTTCCAATGAAAGAATACCTTTCAAAAAATTAATTGGACCATTCCTGACACACTCTTTTGGTTTTGGCAGTGTTGTATTGTCTTTTCAGACTGATATCTTGATTCAGAGAAGCCAATCTTCCAGTCAAATGAGTGGAATATTGAGAAAAGTGTCTTTGAGAAATATGTGAACCGTAACCCTAACTAGCAAAACCCGAAGCTAGGATTAGGGTTTTATTCCCATACAATGTAGACAGTTTTTGATGGCATGGCTGTGTTTTAGGGCTGAAAGGATACTTGGGAATATAGTTCTTGCAATGTTTTCTAAACATTTTTTTCTGACCTATATGGCTGTATACAGTGCTTTGCCCCACAAAGGAATGCTGTCTGAATTGCCCGACAAGCAACAGTTCGAAAGAACCTGATTTAACTTTCAAACTCATGCCATGGGCTTTATAATCACAGGCACATTAACAAATAAAGCCAAACTGCATTAGTTCTTTTGCACGTTTAGGCGATTTAAGCCTTAACGTACATTCATTTAGCACCCCATTCAACTCAAACTTTCCAATGAAAGAATACCTTTCAAAAATTAATTGGACCATTCCTGACACACTCTTTTGGTTTTGGCAGTGCTGTATTGTCTTTTCAGACTGATATCTTGATTCAGAGAAGCCAATCTTCCAGTCAAATGAGTGGAATATTGAGAAAAGTGTCTTTGAGAAATATGTGAACCGTAACCTTAACTAGCAAAACCCGAAGCTAGGGTTAGGGTTTTGTTCCCATACAATGTAGACAGTTTTTGATGGCATGGCTGTGTTTTAGGGCTGAAAGGATACTTCGGAATATAGTTCTTTCAATGTTTTCTAAACATTTTTTCTGACCTATATGGCTGTATACAGTGCTTTGCCCCACAAATGAATGTTGTCTGAATTGCCCGACAAGCAACAGTTCGAAAGAACCTGATTTAACATTCAAACTCTTCCCATGGGCTTTATAATCACAGGCAGATTAACAAATAAAGCCAAACAGCATTAGTTCTTTTGCACTTTTAGGCGATTTAAGCCTTAACGTACATTCATTTACCACCCCATTCAACTCAAACTTACAAATGAAAGAATACCTTTCAAAAATTAATTTGACCATTCCTGACACACTCTTTTGGTTTTAGCAGTGCTGTATTGTCTTTTCAGACTGATATCTTGATTCAGAGAAGCCAATCTTCCAGTCAAATGAGTGGAATATTGAGAAAAGTGTCTTTGAGAAATATGTGAACCGTAACACTAACTAGCAAAACCCGAAGCTAGGGTTAGGGTTTTATTCCCATACAATGTAGACAGTTTTTGATGGCATGGCTGTGTTTTAGGGCTGAAAGGATACTTGGGAATATAGTTCTTTCAATGTTTTCTAAACATTTTTTCTGACCTATATGGCTGTATACAGTGCTTTGCCCAGCAAAGGAATGCTGTCTGAATTGCCCGACAAGCAACAGTTCGAAAGAACCTGATTTAACTTTCAAACTCTTCCCATGGGCTTTATAATCACAGGCAGATTAACAAATAAAGCCAAACAGCATTAGTTCTTTTGCACTTTTAGGCGATTTAAGCCTTAACGTACATTCATTTAGCACCCCATTCAACTCAAACTTTCCAATGAAAGAATACCTTTCAAAATTTAATTTGACCATTCCTGACACACTCTTTTTGTTTTGGCAGTGTTGTATTGTCTTTTCAGACTGATATCTTGATTCAGAGAAGCAAATCTTCCAGTCAAATGAGTGGAATATTGAGAAAATTGACTGCTAGAAATATGTGAACCGTAACCCTAACTAGCAAAACCCGAAGCTAGGGTTAGGGGTTTATTCCCATACAATGTAGACAGTTTTTGATGGCATGGCTGTGTTTTAGGGCTGAAAGGATACATGGGAATATAGTTCTTTCAATGTTTTCTAAACATTTTTTTCTGACCTATATGGCTGTATACAGTGCTTTGCCCCACAAAGGAATGCTGTCTGAATTGCCCGACAAGCAACAGTTCGAAAGAACCTGATTTAACTTTCAAACTCATGCCATGGGCTTTATAATCACAGGCAGATTAACAAATAAAGCCAAACTGCATTAGTTCTTTTGCACGTTTAGGCGATTTAAGCCTTAACGTACATTCATTTAGCACCCCATTCAACTCAAACTTTCAAATGAAAGAATACCTTTCAAAAATTAATTTGACCATTCCTGACACACTCTTTTGGTTTTTGCAGTGCTGTATTGTCTTTTCAGACTGATAACTTGATTCAGAGAAGCAAATCTTCCAGTCAAATGAGTGGAATATTGAGAAAAGTGTCTTTGAGAAATATGTGAACCGTAACCCTAACTAGCAAAACCCGAAGCTAGGGTTAGGGTTTTATTCCCATACAATGTAGACAGTTTTTGATGGCATGGCTGTGTTTTAGGGCTGAAAGGATACTTGGGAATATAGTTCTTTCAATGTTTTCTAAACATTTTTTTCTGACCTATATGGCTGTATACAGTGCTTTGCCCCACAAAGGAATGCTGTCTGAATTGCCCGACAAGCAAGAGTTCGAAAGAACCTGATTTAACTTTCAAACTCTTGCCATGGGCTTTATAATCACAGGCAGATTAACAAATAAAGCCAAACAGCATTAGTTCTTTTGCACTTTTAGGCGATTTAAGCCTTAACGTACATTCATTTAGCACCCCATTCAACTCAAACTTTCCAATGAAAGAATACCTTTCAAAAATTAATTGGACCATTCCTGACACACTCTTTTGGTTTTGGCAGTGTTGTATTGTCTTTTCAGACTGATATCTTGATTCAGAGAAGCCAATCTTCCAGTCAAATGAGTGGAATATTGAGAAAAGTGTCTTTGAGAAATATGTGAACCGTAACCCTAACTAGCAAAACCCGAAGCTAGGGTTAGGGTTTTATTCCCATACAATGTAGACAGTTTTTGATGGCATGGCTGTGTTTTAGGGCTGAAAGGATACTTGGGAATATAGTTCTTTCAATGTTTTCTAAACATTTTTTCTGACCTATATGGCTGTATACAGTGCTTTGCCCAGCAAAGGAATGCTGTCTGAATTGCCCGACAAGCAACAGTTCGAAAGAACCTGATTTAACTTTCAAACTCTTCCCATGGGCTTTATAATCACAGGCAGATTAACAAATAAAGCCAAACAGCATTAGTTCTTTTGCACTTTTAGGCGATTTAAGCCTTAACGTACATTCATTTAGCACCCCATTCAACTCAAACTTTCCAATGAAAGAATACCTTTCAAAATTTAATTTGACCATTCCTGACACACTCTTTTGGTTTTGGCAGTGTTGTATTGTCTTTTCAGACTGATATCTTGATTCAGAGAAGCAAATCTTCCAGTCAAATGAGTGGAATATTGAGAAAATTGACTGCTAGAAATATGTGAACCGTAACCCTAACTAGCAAAACCCGAAGCTAGGGTTAGGGGTTTATTCCCATACAATGTAGACAGTTTTTGATGGCATGGCTGTGTTTTAGGGCTGAAAGGATACTTGGGAATATAGTTCTTTCAATGTTTTCTAAACATTTTTTTCTGACCTATATGGCTGTATACAGTGCTTTGCCCCACAAAGGAATGCTGTCTGAATTGCCCGACAAGCAACAGTTCGAAAGAACCTGATTTAACTTTCAAACTCATGCCATGGGCTTTATAATCACAGGCAGATTAACAAATAAAGCCAAACTGCATTAGTTCTTTTGCACTTTTAGGCGATTTAAGCCTTAACGTACATTCATTTAGCACCCCATTCAACTCAAACTTTCCAATGAAAGAATACCTTTCAAAATTTAATTTGACCATTCCTGACACACTCTTTTGGTTTTGGCAGTGTTGTATTGTCTTTTCAGACTGATATCTTGATTCAGAGAAGCAAATCTTCCAGTCAAATGAGTGGAATATTGAGAAAATTGACTGCTAGAAATATGTGAACCGTAACCCTAACTAGCAAAACCCGAAGCTAGGGTTAGGGGTTTATTCCCATACAATGTAGACAGTTTTTGATGGCATGGCTGTGTTTTAGGGCTGAAAGGATACTTGGGAATATAGTTCTTTCAATGTTTTCTAAACATTTTTTTCTGACCTATATGGCTGTATACAGTGCTTTGCCCCACAAAGGAATGCTGTCTGAATTGCCCGACAAGCAACAGTTCGAAAGAACCTGATTTAACTTTCAAACTCATGCCATGGGCTTTATAATCACAGGCAGATTAACAAATAAAGCCAAACTGCATTAGTTCTTTTGCACTTTTAGGCGATTTAAGCCTTAACGTACATTCATTTAGCACCCCATTCAACTCAAACTTTCCAATGAAAGAATACCTTTCAAAATTTAATTTGACCATTCCTGACACACTCTTTTGGTTTTGGCAGTGTTGTATTGTCTTTTCAGACTGATATCTTGATTCAGAGAAGCAAATCTTCCAGTCAAATGAGTGGAATATTGAGAAAATTGACTGCTAGAAATATGTGAACCGTAACCCTAACTAGCAAAACCCGAAGCTAGGGTTAGGGTTTTATTCCCATACAATGTAGACAGTTTTTGATGGCATGGCTGTGTTTTAGGGCTGAAAGGATACTTGGGAATATAGTTCTTTCAATGTTTTCTAAACATTTTTTTCTAACCTATATGGCTGTATACAGTGCTTTGCCCCACAAAGGAATGCTGTCTGAATTGCCTGACAAGCAACAGTTCGAAAGAACCTGATTTAACTTTCAAACTCTTCCCATGGGCTTTATAATCACAGGCAGATTAACAAATAAAGCCAAACTGCATTAGTTCTTTTGCACTTTTAGGCGATGTAAGCCTTAACGTACATTCATTTAGCACCCCATTCAACTCAAACTTTCCAATGAAAGAATACCTTTCAAAAATTAATTTGACCATTCCTGACACACTCTTTTGGTTTTGGCAGTGCTGTATTGTCTTTTCAGACTGATATCTTGATTCAGAGAAGCCAATCTTCCAGTCAAATGAGTGGAATATTGAGAAAATTGACTGCTAGAAATATGTGAACCGTAACCCTAACTAGCAAAACCCGAAGCTAGGGTTAGGGGTTTATTCCCATACAATGTAGACAGTTTTTGATGGCATGGCTGTGTTTTAGGGCTGAAAGGATACTTGGGAATATAGTTCTTTCAATGTTTTCTAAACATTTTTTTCTAACCTATATGGCTGTATACAGTGCTTTGCCCCACAAAGGAATGCTGTCTGAATTGCCCGACAAGCAACAGTTCGAAAGAACCTGATTTAACTTTCAAACTCTTGCCATGGGCTTTATAATCACAGGCAGATTAACAAATAAAGCCAAACTGCATTAGTTCTTTTGCACTTTTAGGCGATGTAAGCCTTAACGTACATTCATTTAGCACCCCATTCAACTCAAACTTTCCAATGAAAGAATACCTTTCAAAAATTAATTTGACCATTCCTGACACACTCTTTTGGTTTTGGCAGTGCTGTATTGTCTTTTCAGACTGATATCTTGATTCAGAGAAGCCAATCTTCCAGTCAAATGAGTGGAATATTGAGAAAAGTGTCTTTGAGAAATATGTGAACCGTAACCCTAACTAGCAAAACCCGAAGCTAGGGTTAGGGTTTTATTACCATACAATGTAGACAGTTTTTGATGGCCTGGCTGTGTTTTAGTGCTGAAAGGATACTTCGGAATATAGTTCTTTCAATGTTTTCTAAACATTTTTTCTGACCTATATGGCTGTATACAGTGCTTTGCCCCACAAAGGAATGTTGTCTGAATTGCCCGACAAGCAACAGTTCGAAAGAACCTGATTTAACTTTCAAACTCTTCCCATGGGCTTTATAATCACAGGCAGATTAACAAATAAAGCCAAACAGCATTAGTTCTATTGCACTTTTAGGCGATTTAAGCCTTAACGTACATTCATTTAGCACCCCATTCAACTCAAACTTTCCAATGAAAGAATACCTTTCAAAATTTAATTTGACCATTCCTGACACACTCTTTTGGTTTTGGCAGTGTTGTATTGTCTTTTCAGACTGATATCTTGATTCAGAGAAGCAAATCTTCCAGTCAAATGAGTGGAATATTGAGAAAAGTGTCTTTGAGAAATATGTGAACCGTAACCCTATCTAGCAAAACCCGAAGCTAGGGTTAGGGTTTTATTCCCATACAATGTAGACAGTTTTTGATGGCATTTCTGTGTTTTAGGGCTGAAAGGATACTTGGGAATATAGTTCTTTCAATGTTTTCTAAACATTTTTTTCTGACCTATATGGCTGTATACAGTGCTTTGCCCCACAAAGGAATGCTGTCTGAATTGCCCGACAAGCAACAGTTCGAAAGAACCTGATTTAACTTTCAAACTCATGCCATGGGCTTTATAATCACAGGCAGATTAACAAATAAAGCCAAACTGCATTAGTTCTTTTGCACTTTTAGGCGATTTAAGCCTTAACGTACATTCATTTAGCACCCCATTCAACTCAAACTTTCCAATGAAAGAATACCTTTCAAAAATTAATTTGACCAATCTTGACACACTGTTTTGGTTTTGGCAGTGCTGTATTGTCTTTTCAGACTGATATCTTGATTCAGAGAAGCCAATCTTCCAGTCAAATGAGTGGAATATTGAGAAAAGTGTCTTTGAGAAATATGTGAACCGTAACCCTAACTAGCAAAACCCGAAGCTAGGGTTAGGGTTTTATTCCCATACAATGTAGACAGTTTTTGATGGCATTTCTGTGTTTTAGGGCTGAAAGGATACTTGGGAATATAGTTCTTTCAATGTTTTCTAAACATTTTTTTCTGACCTATATGGCTGTATACACTGCTTTGCCCCACAAAGGAATGCTGTCTGAATTGCCCGACAAGCAACAGTTCGAAAGAACCTGATTTGACTTTCAAACTCTTGCCATGGGCTTTATAATCACAGGCAGATTAACAAATAAAGCCAAACTGCATTAGTTCTTTTGCACTTTTAGGCGATTTAAGCCTTAACGTACATTCATTTAGCACCCCATTCAACTCAAACTTTCCAATGATAGAATACCTTTCAAAAATTAATTGGACCATTCCTGACACACTCTTTTGGTTTTGGCAGTGTTGTATTGTCTTTTCAGACTGATATCTTGATTCAGAGAAGCCAATCTTCCAGTCAAATGAGTGGAATATTGAGAAAAGTGTATTTGACAAATATGTGAACCGTAACCCTAACTACCAAAACCCGAAGCTAGGGTTAGGGTTTTATTCCCATACAGTGTAGACAGTTTTTGATGGCATGGCTGTGTTTTAGGGCTGAAAGGATACTTCGGAATATAGTTCTTTCAATGTTTTCTAAACATTTTTTCTGACCTATATGGCTGTATACAGTGCTTGGCCCCACAAAGGAATGCTGTCTGAATTGCCCAACAAGCAACAGTTCGAAAGAACCTGATTTAACTTTCAAACTCTTGCCATGGGCTTTATAATCACAGGCAGATTAACAAATAAAGCCAAACAGCATTAGTTCTTTTGCACTTTTAGGCGATTTAAGCCTTAACGTACATTCATTTAGCACCCCATTCAACTCAAACTTTCCAATGAAAGAATACCTTTCAAAAATTAATTTGACCATTCCTGACACACTCTTTTGGTTTTGGCAGTGTTGTATTGTCTTTTCAGACTGATATCTTGATTCAGAGAAGCAAATCTTCCAGTCAAATGAGTGGAATATTGAGAAAATTGACTTCTAGAAATATGTGAACCGTAACCCTAACTAGCAAAACCCGAAGCTAGGGTTAGGGGTTTATTCCCATACAATGTAGACAGTTTTTGATGGCATGGCTGTGTTTTAGGGCTGAAAGGATGCTTGGGAATATAGTTCTTTCAATGTTTTCTAAACATTTTTTTCTGACCTATATGGCTGTATACAGTGCTTTGCCCCACAAAGGAATGCTGTCTGAATTGCCCGACAAGCAACAGTTCGAAAGAACCTGATTTAACTTTCAAACTCATGCCATGGGCTTTATAATCACAGGCAGATTAACAAATAAAGCCAAACTGCATTAGTTCTTTTGCACTTTTAGGCGATTTAAGCCTTAACGTACATTCATTTAGCACCCCATTCAACTCAAACTTTCCAATGAAAGAATTCCTTTCAAAAATTAATTTGACCATTCCTGACACACTCTTTTGGTTTTTGCAGTGCTGTATTGTCTTTTCAGACTGATATCTTGATTCAGAGAAGCAAATCTTCCAGTCAAATGAGTGGAATATTGAGAAAAGTGTCTTTGAGAAATATGTGAACCGTAACCCTAACTAGCAAAACCCGAAGCTAGGGTTAGGGTTTTATTCCCATACAATGTAGACAGTTTTTGATGGCATGGCTGTGTTTTAGGGCTGAAAGGATACTTCGGAATATAGTTCTTTCAATGTTTTCTAAACATTTTTTCTGACCTATATGGCTGTATACAGTGCTTTGCCCCACAAAGGAATGTTGTCTGAATTGCCCGACAAGCAACAGTTCGAAAGAACCTGATTTAACTTTCAAACTCTTCCCATGGGCTTTATAATCACAGGCAGATTAACAAATAAAGCCAAACTGCATTAGTTCTTTTGCACTTTTAGGCGATTTAAGCCTTAACGTACATTCATTTAGCACCCCATTCAACTCAAACTTTCCAATGAAAGAATACCTTTCAAAAATTAATTGGACCATTCCTGACACAATCTTTTGGTTTTGGCAGTGTTGTATTGTCTTTTCAGACTGATATCTTGATTCAGAGAAGCCAATCTTCCAGTCAAATGAGTGGAATATTGAGAAAAGTGTATTTGACAAATATGTGAACCGTAACCCTAACTACCAAAACCCGAAGCTAGGGTTAGGGTTTTATTCCCATACAATGTAGACAGTTTTTGATGGAATGGCTGTGTTTTAGGGCTGAAAGGATACTTGGGAATATAGTTCTTTCAATGTTTTCTAAACATTTTTTTCTGACCTATATGGCTGTATACAGTGCTTTGCCCCACAAAGGAATGTTGTCTGAATTGCCCGACAAGCAACAGTTCGAAAGAACCTGATTTAACTTTCAAACTCTTGCCATGGGCTTTATAATCACAGGTAGATTAACAAATAAAGCCAAACTGCATTAGTTCTTTTGCACTTTTAGGCGATTTAAGCCTTAACGTTCATTCATTTAGCACCCCATTCAACTCAAACTTTCCAATGAAAGAATACCTTTCAAAAATTAATTGGACCATTCCTGACACACTCTTTTGGTTTTGGCAGTGTTGTATTGTCTTTTCAGACTGATATCTTGATTCAGAGAAGCCAATCTTCCAGTCAAATGAGTGGAATATTGAGAAAAGTGTCTTTGAGAAATATGTGAACCGTAACTCTAACTAGCAAAACCCGAAGCTAGGGTTAGGGTTTTATTCCCATACAATGTAGACAGTTTTTGATGGCATGGCTGTGTTTTAGGGCTGAAAGGATACTTGGGAATATAGTTCTTTCAATGTTTTCTAAACATTTTTTTCTAACCTATATGGCTGTATACAGTGCTTTGCCCCACAAAGGAATGCTGTCTGAATTGCCCGACAAGCAACAGTTCGAAAGAACCTGATTTAACTTTCAAACTCTTGCCATGGGCTTTATAATCACAGGCAGATTAACAAATAAAGCCAAACTGCATTAGTTCTTTTGCACTTTTAGGCGATTTAAGCCTTAACGTACATTCATTTAGCACCCCATTCAACTCAAACTTTCCAATGAAAGAATACCTTTCAAAAATTAATTTGACCATTCCTGACACACTCTTTTGGTTTTGGCAGTGCTGTATTGTCTTTTCAGACTGATATCTTGATTCAGAGAAGCCAATCTTCCAGTCAAATGAGTGGAATATTGAGAAAAGTGTCTTTGAGAAATATGTGAACCGTAACCCTAACTAGCAAAACCCGAAGCTAGGGTTAGGGTTTTATTCCCATACAATGTAGACAGTTTTTGATGGCATGGCTGTGTTTTAGGGCTGAAAGGATACTTCGGAATATAGTTCTTTCAATGTTTTCTAAACATTTTTTCTGACCTATATGGCTGTATACAGTGCTTTGCCCCACAAAGGAATGTTGTCTGAATTGCCCGACAAGCAACAGTTCGAAAGAACCTGATTTAACTTTCAAACTCTTGCCATGGGCTTTATAATCACAGGCAGATTAACAAATAAAGCCAAACAGCATTAGTTCTTTTGCACTTTTAGGCGATTTAAGCCTTAACGTACATTCATTTAGCACCACATTCAACTCAAACTTTCCAATGAAAGAATACCTTTCAAAATTTAATTTGACCATTCCTGACACACTCTTTTGGTTTTGGCAGTGTTGTATTGTCTTTTCAGACTGATATCTTGATTCAGAGAAGCAAATCTTCCAGTCAAATGAGTGGAATATTGAGAAAATTGACTTCTAGAAATATGTGAACCGTAACCCTAACTAGGAAAACCCGAAGCTAGGGTTAGGGGTTTATTCCCATACAATGTAGACAGTTTTTGATGGCATGGCTGTGTTTTAGGGCTGAAAGGATACTTGGGAATATAGTTCTTTCAATGTTTTCTAAACATTTTTTCTGACCTATATGGCTGTATACAGTGCTTTGCCCCACAAAGGAATGTTGTCTGAATTGCCCGACAAGCAACAGTTCGAAAGAACCTGATTTAACTTTCAAACTCTTCCCATGGGCTTTATAATCACAGGCAGATTAACAAATGAAGCCAAACAGCATTAGTTCTTTTGCACTTTTAGGCGATTTAAGCCTTAACGTACATTCATTTACCACCCCATTCAACTCAAACTTTCCAATGAAAGAATACCTTTCAAAAATTAATTTGACCAATCTTGACACACTGTTTTGGTTTTGGCAGTGCTGTATTGTCTTTTCAGACTGATATCTTGATTCAGAGAAGCCAATCTTCCAGTCAAATGAGTGGAATATTGAGAAAAGTGTCTTTGAGAAATATGTGAACCGTAACCCTAACTACCAAAACCCGAAGCTAGGGTTAGGGTTTTATTCCCATACAATGTAGACAGTTTTTGATGGCATGGCTGTGTTTTAGGGCTGAAAGGATACTTGGGAATATAGTTCTTTCAATGTTTTCTAAACATTTTTTTCTGACCTATATGGCTGTATACAGTGCTTTGCCCCACAAAGGAATGCTGTCTGAATTGCCCGACAAGCAACAGTTCGAAAGAACCTGATTTAACTTTCAAACTCATGCCATGGGCTTTATAATCACAGGCAGATTAACAAATAAAGCCAAACTGCATTAGTTCTTTTGCACTTTTAGGCGATTTAAGCCTTAACGTACATTCATTTAGCACCCCATTCAACTCAAACTTTCCAATGAAAGAATACCTTTCAAAAATTAATTGGACCATTCCTGACACACTCTTTTGGTTTTGGCAGTGTTGTATTGTCTTTTCAGACTGATATCTTGATTCAGAGAAGCCAATCTTCCAGTCAAATGAGTGGAATATTGAGAAAAGTGTCTTTGAGAAATATGTGAACCGTAACCCTAACTAGCAAAACCCGAAGCTAGGGTTAGGGTTTTATTCCCATACAATGTAGACAGTTTTTGATGGCATGGCTGTGTTTTAGGGCTGAAAGGATACTTCGGAATATAGTTCTTTCAATGTTTTCTAAACATTTTTTCTGACCTATATGGCTGTATACAGTGCTTTGCCCCACAAAGGAATGTTGTCTGAATTGCCCGACAAGCAACAGTTCGAAAGAACCTGATTTAACTTTCAAACTCTTCCCATGGGCTTTATAATCACAGGCAGATTAACAAATAAAGCCAAACAGCATTAGTTCTTTTGCACTTTTAGGCGATTTAAGCCTAAACGTACATTCATTTACCACCCCATTCAACTCAAACTTTCCAATGAAAGAATACCTTTCAAAAATTAATTTGACCAATCTTGACACACTCTTTTGGTTTTGGCAGTGCTGTATTGTCTTTTCAGACTGATATCTTGATTCAGAGAAGCCAATCTTCCAGTCAAATGAGTGGAATATTGAGAAAAGTGTCTTTGAGAAATATGTGAACCGTAACCCTAACTAGCAAAACCCGAAGCTAGGGTTAGGGTTTTATTCCCATACAATGTAGACAGTTTTTGATGGCATTTCTGTGTTTTAGGGCTGAAAGGATACTTGGGAATATAGTTCTTTCAATGTTTTCTAAACATTTTTTTCTGACCTATATGGCTGTATACAGTGCCTTGCCCCACAAAGGAATGCTGTCTGAATTGCCCGACAAGCAACAGTTCGAAAGAACCTGATTTAACTTTCAAACTCTTCCCATGGGCTTTATAATCACAGGCAGATTAACAAATAAAGCCAAACAGCATTAGTTCTTTTGCACTTTTAGGCGATTTAAGCCTTAACGTACATTCATTTAGCACCCCATTCAACTCAAACTTTCCAATGAAAGAATACCTTTCAAAAATGAATTTGACCATTCCTGACACACTCTTTTGGTTTTGGCAGTGCTGTATTCTCTTTTCAGACTGATATCTTGATTCAGAGAAGCAAATCTTCCAGTCAAATGAGTGGAATATTGAGAAAAGTGTCTTTGAGAAATATGTGAACCGTAACCCTAACTAGCAAAACCCGAAGCTAGGGTTAGGGTTTTATTCCCATACAATGTAGACAGTTTTTGATGGCATGGCTGTGTTTTAGGGCTGAAAGGATACTTGGGAATATAGTTCTTTCAATGTTTTCTAAACATTTTTTTCTAACCTATATGGCTGTATACACAGCTTTGCCCCACAAAGGAATGCTGTCTGAATTGCCCGACAAGCAACAGTTCGAAAGAACCTGATTTAACTTTCAAACTCTTCCCATGGGCTTTATAATCACAGGCAGATTAACAAATAAAGCCAAACAGCATTAGTTCTTTTGCACTTTTAGGCGATTTAAGCCTTAACGTACATTCATTTAGCACCCCATTCAACTCAAACTTTCCAATGAAAGAATACCTTTCAAAAATTAATTGGACCATTCCTGACACAATCTTTTGGTTTTGGCAGTGTTGTATTGTCTTTTCAGACTGATATCTTGATTCAGAGAAGCCAATCTTCCAGTCAAATGAGTGGAATATTGAGAAAAGTGTATTTGACAAATATGTGAACCGTAACCCTAACTACCAAAACCCGAAGTTAGGGTTAGGGTTTTATTCCCATACAATGTAGACAGTTTTTGATGGCATGGCTGTGTTTTAGGGCTGAAAGGATACTTCGGAATATAGTTCTTTCAATGTTTTCTAAACATTTTTTTCTAACCTATATGGCTGTATACAGTGCTTTGCCCCACAAAGGAATGCTGTCTGAATTGCCCGACAAGCAACAGTTCGAAAGAACCTGATTTAACTTTCAAACTCTTCCCATGGGCTTTATAATCACAGGCAGATTAACAAATAAAGCCAAACAGCATTAGTTCTTTTGCACTTTTAGGCGATTTAAGCCTTAACGTACATTCATTTACCACCCCATTCAACTCAAACTTTCCAATGAAAGAATACCTTTCAAAAATTAATTTGACCAATCTTGACACACTCTTTTGGTTTTGGCAGTGCTGTATTGTCTTTTCAGACTGATATCTTGATTCAGAGAAGCCAATCTTCCAGTCAAATGAGTGGAATATTGAGAAAAGTGTCTTTGAGAAATATGTGAACCGTAACCCTAACTAGCAAAACCCGAAGCTAGGGTTAGGGTTTTATTCCCATACAATGTAGACAGTTTTTGATGGCATTTCTGTGTTTTAGGGCTGAAAGGATACTTGGGAATATAGTTCTTTCAATGTTTTCTAAACATTTTTTTCTGACCTATATGGCTCTATACAGTGCCTTGCCCCACAAAGGAATGCTGTCTGAATTGCCCGACAAGCAACAGTTCGAAAGAACCTGATTTAACTTTCAAACTCTTCCCATGGGCTTTATAATCACAGGCAGATTAACAAATAAAGCCAAACAGCATTAGTTCTTTTGCACTTTTAGGCGATTTAAGCCTTAACGTACATTCATTTAGCACCCCATTCAACTCAAACTTTCCAATGATAGAATACCTTTCAAAAATTAATTGGACCATTCCTGACACACTCTTTTGGTTTTGGCAGTGTTGTATTGTCTTTTCAGACTGATATCTTGATTCAGAGAAGCCAATCTTCCAGTCAAATGAGTGGAATATTGAGAAAAGTGTATTTGACAAATATGTGAACCGTAACCCTAACTACCAAAACCCGAAGCTAGGGTTAGGGTTTTATTCCCATACAGTGTAGACAGTTTTTGATGGCATGGCTGTGTTTTAGGGCTGAAAGGATACTTCGGAATATAGTTCTTTCAATGTTTTCTAAACATTTTTTCTGACCTATATGGCTGTATACAGTGCTTGGCCCCACAAAGGAATGCTGTCTGAATTGCCCAACAAGCAACAGTTCGAAAGAACCTGATTTAACTTTCAAACTCTTGCCATGGGCTTTATAATCACAGGCAGATTAACAAATAAAGCCAAACAGCATTAGTTCTTTTGCACTTTTAGGCGATTTAAGCCTTAACGTACATTCATTTAGCACCCCATTCAACTCAAACTTTCCAATGAAAGAATACCTTTCAAAAATTAATTTGACCATTCCTGACACACTCTTTTGGTTTTGGCAGTGTTGTATTGTCTTTTCAGACTGATATCTTGATTCAGAGAAGCAAATCTTCCAGTCAAATGAGTGGAATATTGAGAAAATTGACTTCTAGAAATATGTGAACCGTAACCCTAACTAGCAAAACCCGAAGCTAGGGTTAGGGGTTTATTCCCATACAATGTAGACAGTTTTTGATGGCATGGCTGTGTTTTAGGGCTGAAAGGATGCTTGGGAATATAGTTCTTTCAATGTTTTCTAAACATTTTTTTCTGACCTATATGGCTGTATACAGTGCTTTGCCCCACAAAGGAATGCTGTCTGAATTGCCCGACAAGCAACAGTTCGAAAGAACCTGATTTAACTTTCAAACTCATGCCATGGGCTTTATAATCACAGGCAGATTAACAAATAAAGCCAAACTGCATTAGTTCTTTTGCACTTTTAGGCGATTTAAGCCTTAACGTACATTCATTTAGCACCCCATTCAACTCAAACTTTCCAATGAAAGAATACCTTTCAAAAATTAATTTGACCATTCCTGACACACTCTTTTGGTTTTAGCAGTGCTGTATTGTCTTTTCAGACTGATATCTTGATTCAGAGAAGCAAATCTTCCAGTCAAATGAGTGGAATATTGAGAAAAGTGTCTTTGAGAAATATGTGAACCGTAACCCTAACTAGCAAAACCCGAAGCTAGGGTTAGGGTTTTATTCCCATACAATGTAGACAGTTTTTGATGGCATGGCTGTGTTTTAGGGCTGAAAGGATACTTCGGAATATAGTTCTTTCAATGTTTTCTAAACATTTTTTCTGACCTATATGGCTGTATACAGTGCTTTGCCCCACAAAGGAATGTTGTCTGAATTGCCCGACAAGCAACAGTTCGAAAGAACCTGATTTAACTTTCAAACTCTTCCCATGGGCTTTATAATCACAGGCAGATTAACAAATAAAGCCAAACTGCATTAGTTCTTTTGCACTTTTAGGCGATTTAAGCCTTAACGTACATTCATTTAGCATCCCATTCAACTCAAACTTTCCAATGAAAGAATACCTTTCAAAAATTAATTGGACCATTCCTGACACAATCTTTTGGTTTTGGCAGTGTTGTATTGTCTTTTCAGACTGATATCTTGATTCAGAGAAGCCAATCTTCCAGTCAAATGAGTGGAATATTGAGAAAAGTGTATTTGACAAATATGTGAACCGTAACCCTAACTACCAAAACCCGAAGCTAGGGTTAGGGTTTTATTCCCATACAATGTAGACAGTTTTTGATGGCATGGCTGTGTTTTAGGGCTGAAAGGATACTTGGGAATATAGTTCTTTCAATGTTTTCTAAACATTTTTTTCTGACCTATATGGCTGTATACAGTGCTTTGCCCCACAAAGGAATGTTGTCTGAATTGCCCGACAAGCAACAGTTCGAAAGAACCTGATTTAACTTTCAAACTCTTGCCATGGGCTTTATAATCACAGGTAGATTAACAAATAAAGCCAAACTGCATTAGTTCTTTTGCACTTTTAGGCGATTTAAGCCTTAACGTTCATTCATTTAGCACCCCATTCAACTCAAACTTTCCAATGAAAGAATACCTTTCAAAAATTAATTGGACCATTCCTGACACACTCTTTTGGTTTTGGCAGTGTTGTATTGTCTTTTCAGACTGATATCTTGATTCAGAGAAGCCAATCTTCCAGTCAAATGAGTGGAATATTGAGAAAAGTGTCTTTGAGAAATATGTGAACCGTAACTCTAACTAGCAAAACCCGAAGCTAGGGTTAGGGTTTTATTCCCATACAATGTAGACAGTTTTTGATGGCATGGCTGTGTTTTAGGGCTGAAAGGATACTTGGGAATATAGTTCTTTCAATGTTTTCTAAACATTTTTTCTGACCTATATGGCTGTATACAGTGCTTTGCCCCACAAAGGAATGTTGTCTGAATTGCCCGACAAGCAACAGTTCGAAAGAACCTGATTTAACTTTCAAACTCTTGCCATGGGCTTTATAATCACAGGCAGATTAACAAATAAAGCCAAACAGCATTAGTTCTTTTGCACTTTTAGGCGATTTAAGCCTTAACGTACATTCATTTAGCACCACATTCAACTCAAACTTTCCAATGAAAGAATACCTTTCAAAATTTAATTTGACCATTCCTGACACACTCTTTTGGTTTTGGCAGTGTTGTATTGTCTTTTCAGACTGATATCTTGATTCAGAGAAGCAAATCTTCCAGTCAAATGAGTGGAATATTGAGAAAATTGACTTCTAGAAATATGTGAACCGTAACCCTAACTAGGAAAACCCGAAGCTAGGGTTAGGGGTTTATTCCCATACAATGTAGACAGTTTTTGATGGCATGGCTGTGTTTTAGGGCTGAAAGGATACTTGGGAATATAGTTCTTTCAATGTTTTCTAAACATTTTTTCTGACCTATATGGCTGTATACAGTGCTTTGCCCCACAAAGGAATGTTGTCTGAATTGCCCGACAAGCAACAGTTCGAAAGAACCTGATTTAACTTTCAAACTCTTCCCATGGGCTTTATAATCACAGGCAGATTAACAAATGAAGCCAAACAGCATTAGTTCTTTTGCACTTTTAGGCGATTTAAGCCTTAACGTACATTCATTTACCACCCCATTCAACTCAAACTTTCCAATGAAAGAATACCTTTCAAAAATTAATTTGACCAATCTTGACACACTGTTTTGGTTTTGGCAGTGCTGTATTGTCTTTTCAGACTGATATCTTGATTCAGAGAAGCCAATCTTCCAGTCAAATGAGTGGAATATTGAGAAAAGTGTCTTTGAGAAATATGTGAACCGTAACCCTAACTAGCAAAACCCGAAGCTAGGGTTAGGGTTTTATTCCCATACAATGTAGACAGTTTTTGATGGCATTTCTGTGTTTTAGGGCTGAAAGGATACTTGGGAATATAGTTCTTTCAATGTTTTCTAAACATTTTTTTCTGACCTATATGGCTGTATACAGTGCTTTGCCCCACAAAGGAATGCTGTCTGAATTGCCCGACAAGCAACAGTTCGAAAGAACCTGATTTAACTTTCAAACTCATGCCATGGGCTTTATAATCACAGGCAGATTAACAAATAAAGCCAAACTGCATTAGTTCTTTTGCACTTTTAGGCGATTTAAGCCTTAACGTACATTCATTTAGCACCCCATTCAACTCAAACTTTCCAATGAAAGAATACCTTTCAAAAATTAATTTGACCATTCCTGACACACTCTTTTGGTTTTAGCAGTGCTGTATTGTCTTTTCAGACTGATATCTTGATTCAGAGAAGCAAATCTTCCAGTCAAATGAGTGGAATATTGAGAAAAGTGTCTTTGAGAAATATGTGAACCGTAACCCTAACTAGCAAAACCCGAAGCTAGGGTTAGGGTTTTATTCCCATACAATGTAGACAGTTTTTGATGGCATGGCTGTGTTTTAGGGCTGAAAGGATACTTGGGAATATAGTTCTTTCAATGTTTTCTAAACATTTTTTCTGACCTATATGGCTGTATACAGTGCTTTGCCCCACAAAGGAATGTTGTCTGAATTGCCCGACAAGCAACAGTTCGAAAGAACCTGATTTGACTTTCAAACTCTTGCCATGGGCTTTATAATCACAGGCAGATTAACAAATAAAGCCAAACTGCATTAGTTCTTTTGTACTTTTAGGCGATTTAAGCCTTAACGTACATTCATTTAGCACCCCATTCAACTCAAACTTTCCAATGAAAGAATACCTTTCAAAAATTAATTTGACCATTCCTGACACACTCTTTTGGTTTTGGCAGTGCTGTATTGTCTTTTCAGACTGATATCTTGATTCAGAGAAGCCAATCTTCCAGTCAAATGAGTGGAATATTGAGAAAAGTGTCTTTGAGAAATATGTGAACCGTAACCCTAACTAGCAAAACCCGAAGCTAGGGTTAGGGTTTTATTCCCATACAATGTAGACAGTTTTTGATGGCATGGCTGTGTTTTAGGGCTGAAAGGATACTTGGGAATATAGTTCTTTCAATGTTTTCTAAACATTTTTTTCTGACCTATATGGCTGTATACACTGCTTTGCCCCACAAAGGAATGCTGTCTGAATTGCCCGACAAGCAACAGTTCGAAAGAACCTGATTTAACTTTCAAACTCTTGCCATGGGCTTTATAATCACAGGCAGATTAACAAATAAAGCCAAACTGCATTAGTTCTTTTGCACTTTTAGGTGATTTAAGGCTTAACGTACATTCATTTAGCACCCCATTCAACTCAAACTTTCCAATGAAAGAATACCTTTCAAAAATTAATTGGACCATTCCTGACACACTCTTTTGGTTTTGGCAGTGCTGTATTGTCTTTTCAGACTGAGATCTTGATTCAGAGAAGCCAATCTTCCAGTCAAATGAGTGGAATATTGAGAAAAGTGTGTTTGAGAAATATGTGAACCGTAACCCTAACTAGCAAAACCCGAAGCTAGGGTTAGGGTTTTATTCCCATACAATGTAGACAGTTTTTGATGGCATGGCTGTGTCTTAGGGCTCAAAGGATACTTGGGTATATAGTTCTTTCAATGTTTTCTAAACATTTTTTTCTGACCTATATGGCTGTATACACTGCTTTGCCCCACAAAGGAATGCTGTCTGAATTGCCCGACAAGCAACAGTTCGAAAGAACCTGATTTAACTTTCAAAATCTTGCCATGGGCTTTATAATCACAGGCAGATTAACAAATAAAGCCAAACAGCATTAGTTCTTTTGTACTTTTAGGCGATTTAAGCCTTAACATACATTCATTTAGCACCCCATTCAACTCAAACTTTCCAATGAAAGAATACCTTTCAAAAATTAATTTGACCATTCCTGACACACTCTTTTGGTTTTGGCAGAGCTGTATTGTCTTTTCAGACTGATATCTTGATTCAGAGAAGCCAATCTTCCAGTCAAATAAGTGGAATATTGAGAAAATTGACTTCTAGAAATATGTGAACCGTAACCCTTACTAGCAAAACCCGAAGCTATGGTTAGGGTTTTATTCCCATACAATGTAGACAGTTTTTGATGGCATGGCTGTGTTTTAGGGCTGAAAGGATACTTGGGAATATAGTTCTTTCAATGTTTTCTAAACATTTTTTTCTGACCTATGTAGTGTTTCATAGCCGTTCAGGGATGCCAAATATGTAATCATAGTGGCTCTCTGAAGGCTCCAGTTCTGTAGGGTTTGGGCATTTACTGAGACAATTTTCAATTGTAGCAGTAAATCACAAAGTTGATTCTTTTGATGGCTTTAGAATCCAACCATGCGACATAACTCAAACAATGCACACACACAGGTACTAATACACGAGGATACATTTATTAATACATAGAATATGCATATAAACCTAACAGATCTTATCGAGAGGGTTATCAGAATACAAAAGGTATATATTCAATCAGTTACGAAGAGTTACACATATCAAGAGGACATACGTTCAGTATATCATTCATTAAGACTGTTTCATAAATGAACTTGGTTACAACTTCTACATTAGATACTCAAAACAAGTACATAACTCTTAGGAATTAAATTGATATCAACTGGTTGGGATAACAATTGAATTCTCGAGCTGTAATGCATTGAAGTTGAATACTCATCCAATTTCTGGGGATTCAGATCTCCTGCAGGCACAAACAATCAGCTGCAGGCTTGTTGCTGTCCAATCCGCGCTCTCTGGCTCCGTGCCAGGCTGTGCTGTGCGGCTTGCGACGGTGCGCTGCTGATGCTCACTGACCGGCTAGTTAGTGTTGGCTTTAACTAGCAAAGTTTGTGCACAGGAGAAAAGATGACTGTGGATCCCAGCAAGTCAGGAAGAGGACCGGTTCGTTCCTGATGAAGAGCTAGTTCTGAATAGTGATTCAGCTGTCCACAGTTCTGACCTGTCCACGAGGCCTGCTGCTGGTTACTCTCTGGCAACCTCCACTCTAGACTCTTAGAACAAAGGAAAGTTCTGGCACTCGGACACACTGGCCGTTCCGTGGTTGTCCGGGCTGAGTCTCGGGATGGTCAGGAGGCGCGCTGCGAGAATGTCCTGCCCTTGGGAGCCTTCTGCTCCTGGGCCGTCCTGCCCTGGAATTCTCCTTTGAATTCCCTTTAGAACAGTCCACAGAATCCTCTCCAGAATCTTACTGAATCTCCCGAATCTGAATCTTGTTGAATCTCGCTTACCTGTTTTTACCTGGAGGAACTTCAGCTCGTTGATTGGCTGAAAGTTCCATGGGCATCAGAGTCCCACGTGGGTTACTCGGCCCTACCAGTCCCTGATTGGTTGATCAAGGTGAGATATGAGTCACTTACTTCTGACACTTAGGAATGCAGTCCAGATGTCCATCTGGCACTCCCTAGACATAAAGGCGCCAACGGACGACCATTGATCATGATAGCCAGGCTTAGCTAATTGCATCCCTGTCTGGGAGTTTGTTTCTTATCACAAGAAAACATCTTAAATCAGCTTGCATGAATTCTTTCTCTGTGGCTGCACCACAGAGATGGAGGGTGAGATGGGGCCTCTTTTAGGAGCATACCAACGCTTAATTCTGTCTTATTAACAAGCATTGCTACATATCCCCCCTTTTTGAAGGTCATGAGGTCCTGAGGCGTTGTTGCCTTCAAAACAAAACAGAGTTAAGTGATGTCCCTTGCCATTAGAACATTAATCTTAAATGTCCACATTACTCCTCGAGAATTCATACCGGAACCAGCATTGGATACAAACAGGATGAATAACATCTGGAGTATGTATAAACACGGTAGGAGACATTATCTAAGTCTAGGAATTACACATCAGGAAGTTCACTGTCAATATCTGATACCTCTGTGGTAGATATTTGGGGAGAAGTCACTTCCTTTCTTTTGACATGCTACCTTTGACTCATTCATGCTACCCGGAGTACATCTTGATGTGAGAGTACAGCATTCAGAGTACATCCAGTCATGATCCAGCTACCCGGCAGTAGTGTTACAATAACAACAGTTCCTGTTCCCAGCCCCCCGATAAACCACAACACCTGTGTTGGGTATCTGCTAGGGTGGTTTGGAGGTTTGTTCCATTAAAGCAAACTAACTACCTGTACCTCTTCAGGGCTTACTGTTTCTTGGATTTCTATCCAATTCCTTAGTGTGGCACCTGAAGGCATCCATGACCTCAAGTTTGGTCTTATGTTGTCTGGTTCTAGACCGTACAGTGTTAAGTTACCATGCTGTACTATGGCCTCCTCAGGAACTTAAAGGAACTGTTTTATTAGGTAGCTGCATCATGCCTGTCACAAGTCACAGTGTCAGTTAAACGTGGTGTGCTGACCAGCCATTTACTTCCCACCTGCTCTTCATGGGGTTCATTAACCTTCCTCTGCTCGTTAGTAGCTTTACACCCTTCATTGGTGAATCGTTTAGACACAGCCAATGGATAGCTTTGGTAGCCATACCCATCTCAAGATTTGGAACCGAATTCAATCTTGGATTGCCTTCTGGGTGAGCTATGAGCGATGGGGTTAATGTCACATACTCCTCTACTGAGAAGAGTGGAATCAAGTGGGTTGGGATTTGTGCCGTGGCTAGACTGGCTACAGTGGCACTAAACTCCCTTAACAGGTCTTGTGTCAACATTCTGGCCTGTTGCACACAAGCATAAACCCACTGTATAACACCAACAATCATGTCCACTGGTTGGGGAATAAGGTTTAACCCTGTTGCATAGGAGGTTGCCTGTAGGATTTTCCCTAAGCTTTCCAACTTTTGCTGCTGTCGATACAGTCTGTCACTACCCTCTGGCCTCTCTGACACCTGCCTTCTTGGGGCAGTCAGGGTGAGAGTGCCAGTAGCACACAAACCTACCAAAAAGAGCAAATGCACAACAGTGGTGGCAGCAATCAGTCCTCCCAAAAGTCTTTTAGGGTGGCTGATCCCAGTCATCTCCTTCTGAGTGACTGTTGCCTTTCTAAGCTGGCGCAGCGTGTACATGGTGTCTTTCTCAGTATGCCATGTGGCATCTTGGGCACCAACATCCTGGAAATCTGGGGAGATCTGACACAGCTGCTGATGCTGCTCCTCCATTTCCAGGGCATCTGCTTTTTCGATTTGTTCATGCCGGTGCTCTAGGAACCCTGCAGGGGGCGGTGCAGCGGTGGACCATGCCTGACCCTCGGCTGAGTGGTCATCTGGAGCACCTGAGTGATCTGGGATTGTTACCCCATTCTCACTGTTCAGGTCCACCCTG
This sequence comes from Atractosteus spatula, assembly GCF_055471065.1. Lineage (NCBI taxonomy): Eukaryota > Metazoa > Chordata > Actinopteri > Semionotiformes > Lepisosteidae > Atractosteus > Atractosteus spatula. The sequence goes on along the minus strand of NC_142708.1, from coordinate 30,456,468 downwards.
CACACTTCCTGATTGAGGAATCCCTCTATCGGCATGTTTACAGTCGTTCGCTGGGGGTAGGTGTAGGACACCTGCTCGCTCCCCCCTTCCCTCGCTAGGGGTTCAGGGAGCTGCCCCAGCACTGGGATAGCTAGTTCATTGTCTTTGAACTTACTATCACCCACCAGGCCCATGTCAGTGCAGGCGGGGATTCTGACACCCCTCTTTGCGATGTCCTGCACTGGCAGGCGGGTGACTTGACCATCCAGCTCCAGTCTGGGTGAACCACTGTTGGTCAGACTCAGACTGACAGACTGAGCTGGTGGCTGTAAGAAAACCGGCTCGGCTTTCATTCCCTGTCCCTTCTGGGGGACTGGGTGTGTTGGCAACCCTGCTGTCGAGGCAGGAACAATCAGGTCAGTCTCACTCACTACCTGGTAGTTGTGAGAAATAATGTTACCTGACTGCAGGTTCCCTGGGTCACAGCAGAGGGAATCGGCATCTGGGATCAGGTGTGTCCACAGCGCAGTAGTCTCAGCGTCCAGCTGGACCTCCTGTCTAACCTGTGAATGTTGCACCAGGGGCACCTGGCGGTGGCCCCATGACAGCTGCTCAAGCAGATCCTCACTGATAGAGGACCTCTCAGGGCTAAGGGTGAGGGCTACATCACCAACCTGCTCTCCTGCCATCTGGATCCCTTCCACCACTGCAGGGTGGTGGTCCTGACCCCTCTTGGGTGCCAGGGTGCACAGGGAAAGCTCCTTTTCATCGCCAGGTGGGGAGATCTGCTCCTCTTTAGGGATGTAAAAGGTGTGTGCTTTACCTGGTGGATCAGGCGGCTGCTCGGAGCACCGCTCCTGCGGCATGGAGGCTGTTGGGACCTTGGCCAGGGCACGACTTCCCTGTATATCCGGGGAACAAGAAAATATTTGTATTTCTTGTCCAGAGGGAACAGAAGGAATCTCCACATAGGCTTCTGTGTTCGGTGGGCACTGTGTGAGCACAGTCTGCCTCTTGGCCCCCCTTTCCTTCTGTACAGAAGGCTTAGGAGCCTTGACCTGTTTCCACACTTTGCCTTTCTGGTGATCCACCAAAGGTTCCACTCTGAGTCGCATGCCCTTTTCTTTTTCAACCCGTTTGAGCTTGCCGTGTGACATCAAACACCTTTCAACCTCAGTGTCAATCAGTGTCTCACTGGGTAAGACATCTCCCATGGCAGCCTTGAGGTAAAAGCTTCCTGCTTTTCCTCTGTGTTTTACTGCCTGCTCTGTGACTTCAGGGGTGGAGTCAGCACTCGCTTGGGAGTGGCTGACCTCATCCAGGCAGGAACCCTTCCGCTCAATCAGATAGACTGAGGGAGGGAGAGGGGGCGGGTCTCCGCCTCCTCCAGTGGAGAGTATCAGCTCATTCACGCTTCCGGCAGCCTTGGGGAGCGGTTGTCCCTGTCCTAATAAAGCTTGTTCAAGCCTGGCCAGGCGGGCGGCTACTGAATCCTTTTGTTCAGCCTTTTCTAGCCCTTTCCCTTCCCCGGTGTTCTCATGGCACTTAGGACGCTGGGTGCGGTCCTGTGTGAGTGCTTTGGAACGGGGCTTAGCCAGCTCAGGAGCCTGTGCTCCTTCGAGCAGGGGGGAATTAACCCTGCTGGCTCTGACGGCGAACACAGTCGCTTTAGCAGCTTTTTGCTCAGAGCGACTTTGGACATCATACTCCCAGGCTTTCTGCGCGAATCTCTTAATATCAGTCATTTTCGTGGTCTGTGCATCTGTATGCATTAAGATCATCTTTCTGACTGACGGGTGGAGATTCGCAATGAATAAACCCTTGAAATGTGTGTTCTCTTCGCAACCCTCATAATTTCGCCCTGCAAAATAAGTTCGTCTAAGTCTCTCGTAATATTCGCGAGGGGACTCTGCTCTCTCGTGCTTAATGTTAAGGGCGGCGGCTATCGCGGCAGTCGGGTCAATAAACGCACTGTATTCTTCGATAAGTGCTTGACATAGCTGCTCAAAGTCATTACAGACTTCTTTCATCTGCCTAGCCATCCACTCATGTACAGCTCTGCTGGTAGTTTTCCTGACCAGAAACACTTTCTCCTGTTCTGTGGCGTTTGGCAGGTACTGCAGGTTATACCTGAGGTCTTGAATATAACTCTCGATATTATTCTCTGACACTGCGGGGTCAAATCTCTCTATGTCCTTCGCTAGCTCTCTCAGAGAATGGAGGTTTATTCTCCTAGCTTCTCCGCTGACGGAGATATGACGGAGATCGTGGTCAGACTTGTCGCTGCTAGAGAGAGTGCTTAATAGCGACTCAAATTCAGACCTTTTAGCAACCATCGTTAAACTTAAAGAGTATTACTTTTAAGTACGAAATCACAGTTTAACCACAGAAAACCACAAGATCAAGTATGCAATCAACCCGGTAGATTGCAAAAGATCACAAAACAATCAAGCACTGCTTAAAGAGCAAGGGGAACTTTTTCTTTCGGCTTTCAGCACACTGTATTATCGTGTATGAAACCCGCGGCGTTTTATATGAATTATTCCGCTTGGTTGATTCATTTCAGTCTTGCCACGCCGACCCAGGGACGCCATAAATGTAGTGTTTCATAGCCGTTCAGGGATGCCAAATATGTAATCATAGTGGCTCTCTGAAGGCTCCAGTTCTGTAGGGTTTGGGCATTTACTGAGACAATTTTCAATTGTAGCAGTAAATCACAAAGTTGATTCTTTTGATGGCTTTAGAATCCAACCATGCGACATAACTCAAACAATGCACACACACAGGTACTAATACACGAGGATACATTTATTAATACATAGAATATGCATGTAAACCTAACAGATCTTATCGAGAGGGTTATCAGAATACAAAAGGTATATATTCAATCAGTTACGAAGAGTTACACATATCAAGAGGACATACGTTCAGTATATCATTCATTAAGACTGTTTCATAAATGAACTTGGTTACAACTTCTACATTAGATACTCAAAACAAGTACATAACTCTTAGGAATTAAATTGATATCAACTGGTTGGGATAACAATTGAATTCTCGAGCTGTAATGCATTGAAGTTGAATACTCATCCAATTTCTGGGGATTCAGATCTCCTGCAGGCACAAACAATCAGCTGCAGGCTTGTTGCTGTCCAATCCGCGCTCTCTGGCTCCGTGCCAGGCTGTGCTGTGCGGCTTGCGACGGTGCGCTGCTGATGCTCACTGACCGGCTAGTTAGTGTTGGCTTTAACTAGCAAAGTTTGTGCACAGGAGAAAAGATGACTGTGGATCCCAGCAAGTCAGGAAGAGGACCGGTTCGTTCCTGATGAAGAGCTAGTTCTGAATAGTGATTCAGCTGTCCACAGTTCTGACCTGTCCACGAGGCCTGCTGCTGGTTACTCTCTGGCAACCTCCACTCTAGACTCTTAGAACAAAGGAAAGTTCTGGCACTCGGACACACTGGCCGTTCCGTGGTTGTCCGGGCTGAGTCTCGGGATGGTCAGGAGGCGCGCTGCGAGAATGTCCTGCCCTTGGGAGCCTTCTGCTCCTGGGCCGTCCTGCCCTGGAATTCTCCTTTGAATTCCCTTTAGAACAGTCCACAGAATCCTCTCCAGAATCTTACTGAATCTCCCGAATCTGAATCTTGTTGAATCTCGCTTACCTGTTTTTACCTGGAGGAACTTCAGCTCGTTGATTGGCTGAAAGTTCCATGGGCATCAGAGTCCCACGTGGGTTACTCGGCCCTACCAGTCCCTGATTGGTTGATCAAGGTGAGATATGAGTCACTTACTTCTGACACTTAGGAATGCAGTCCAGATGTCCATCTGGCACTCCCTAGACATAAAGGCGCCAACGGACGACCATTGATCATGATAGCCAGGCTTAGCTAATTGCATCCCTGTCTGGGAGTTTGTTTCTTATCACAAGAAAACATCTTAAATCAGCTTGCATGAATTCTTTCTCTGTGGCTGCACCACAGAGATGGAGGGTGAGATGGGGCCTCTTTTAGGAGCATACCAACGCTTAATTCTGTCTTATTAACAAGCATTGCTACACCTATATGGCTGTATACAGTGCTTTGCCCCACAAAGGAATACTGTCTGAATTGCCCGACAAGCAACAGTTCGAAAGAACCTGATTTAACTTTCAAACTCTTGCCATGGGCTTTATAATCACAGGCAGATTAACAAATAAAGCCAAACTGCATTAGTTCTTTTGCACTTTTAGGCGATTTAAGGCTTAACGTACATTCATTTGGCACCCCATTCAACTCAAACTTTCCAATGAAAGAATACCTTTCAAAAATGAATTTGACCATTCCTGACACACTCTTTTGGTTTTGGCAGTGTTGTATTGTCTTTTCAGACTGATATCTTGATTCAGAGATGCAAATCTTCCAGTCAAATGAGTGGAATATTGAGAAAATTGACTTCTAGAAATATGTGAACCGTAACCCTAACTAGCAAAACCCGAAGCTAGGGTTAGGGTTTTATTCCCATACAATGTAGACAGTTTTTGATGGCATGGCTGTCTTTTAGGGCTGAAAGGATACTTGGGAATATAGTTCTTTCAATGTTTTCTAAACATTTTTTCTGACCTATATGGCTGTATACAGTGCTTTGCCCCACAAAGGAATACTGTCTGAATTGCCCGACAAGCAACAGTTCGAAAGAACCTGATTTAACTTTCAAACTCTTGCCATGGGCTTTATAATCACAGGCAGATTAACAAATAAAGCCAAACTGCATTAGTTCTTTTGCACTTTTAGGCGATTTAAGGCTTAACGTACATTCATTTGGCACCCCATTCAACTCAAACTTTCCAATGAAAGAATACCTTTCAAAAATGAATTTGACCATTCCTGACACACTCTTTTGGTTTTGGCAGTGTTGTATTGTCTTTTCAGACTGATATCTTGATTCAGAGATGCAAATCTTCCAGTCAAATGAGTGGAATATTGAGAAAATTGACTTCTAGAAATATGTGAACCGTAACCCTAACTAGCAAAACCCGAAGCTAGGGTTAGGGTTTTATTCCCATACAATGTAGACAGTTTTTGATGGCATGGCTGTCTTTTAGGGCTGAAAGGATACTTGGGAATATAGTTCTTTCAATGTTTTCTAAACATTTTTTCTGACCTATATGGCTGTATACAGTGCTTTGCCCCACAAAGGAATACTGTCTGAATTGCCCGACAAGCAACAGTTCGAAAGAACCTGATTTAACTTTCAAACTTGCCATGGGCTTTATAATCACAGGCAGATTAACAAAAAAAGCCAAACTGCATTAGTTCTTTTGCACTTTTAGGCGATTTAAGCCTTAACGTACATTCATTTAGCACCCCATTCAACTCAAACTTTCCAATGAAAGAATACCTTTCAAAAATGAATTTGACCATTCCTGACACACTCTTTTGGTTTTGGCAGTGCTGTATTGTCTTTTCAGACTGATATCTTGATTCAGAGAAGTCAATCTTCCAGTCAAATGAGTGGAATATTGAGAAAAGTGTCTTTGAGAAATATGTGAACCGTAACCCTAACTAGGAAAACCCGAAGCTAGGGTTAGGGTTTTATTCCCATACAATGTAGACAGTTTTTGATGGCATGGCTGTGTTTTAGGGCTGAAAGGATACTTGGGAATATAGTTCTTTCAATGTTTTCTAAACATTTTTTTCTGACCTATATGGCTGTATACAGTGCTTTGCCCTACAAAGGAATGCTGTCTGAATTGCCCGACAAGCAACAGTTCGAAAGAACCTGATTTAACTTTCAAACTCTTGCCATGGGCTTTATAATCACAGGCAGATTAACAAATAAAGCCAAACTGCATTAGTTCTTTTGCACTTGTAGTTGATTTAAGCCTTAACGTACATTCATTTAGCACCCCATTCAACTCAAACTTTCCAATGAAAGAATACCTTTCAAAAATTAATTTGACCATTCCTGAGACACTCTTTTGGTTTTGGCAGTGTTGTATTGTCTTTTCAGACTGATATCTTGATTCAGAGAAGCAAATCTTCCAGTCAAATAACTGGAATATTGAGAAAATTGACTTCTAGGAATATGTGAACCGTAACCCTAACTAGCAAAACCCGAAGCTAGGGTTAGGGTTTTATTCCCATACAATGTAGACAGTTTTTGATGGCATGGCTGTGTTTTAGGGCTGAAAGGATACTTGGGAATATAGTTCTTTCAATGTTTTCTAAACATTTTTTTCTGACCTATATGGCTGTATACAGTGCTTTGCCCCACAAAGGAATACTGTCTGAATTGCCCGACAAGCAACAGTTCGAAAGAACCTGATTTAACTTTCAAACTCTTGCCATGGGCTTTATAATCACAGGCAGATTAACAAATAAAGCCAAACTGCATTAGTTCTTTTGCACTTTTAGGCGATTTAAGCCTTAACGTACATTCATTTAGCACACCATTCAACTCAAACTTTCCAATGAAAGAATACCTTTCAAAAATTAATTGGACCATTCCTGACACACTCTTTTGGTTTTGGCAGTGTTGTATTGTCTTTTCAGACTGATATCTTGATTCAGAGAAGCAAATCTTCCAGTCAAATAAGTGGAATATTGAGAAAATTCACTTCTAGAAATATGTGAACCGTAACCCTAACTAGCAAAACCCGAAGCTAGGGTTAGGGTTTTATTCCCATACAATGTATTTAGAGTAGTTTTTGATGGCATGGCCGTCTTTTAGGGCTGAAAGGATACTTGGGAATATAGTTCTTTCAATGTTTTCTAAACATTTTTTTCTGACCTATATGGCTGTATACAGTGCTTTGCCCCACAAAGGAATGCTGTTTGAATTGCCCGACAAGCAACAGTTCGAAAGAACCTGATTTAACTTTCAAACTCTTGCCATGGGCTTTACAGTCACAGGCAGATTAACAAATAAAGCCAAACAGCATTAATTCTTTTGCACTTTTAGGCGATTTAAGCCTTAACGTACATTCATTTAGCACCCCATTCAACTCAAACTTTCCAAGAATACCTTTCAAAAATTAATTGGACCATTCCTGACACACTCTTTTGGTTTTGGCAGTGCTGTATTGTCTTTTCAGACTGATATCTTGATTCAGAGAAGCCAATCTTCCAGTCAAATGAGTGGAATATTGAGAAAAGTGTCTTTGAGAAATATGTGAACCGTAACCCTAACTAGGAAAACCCGAAGCTAGGGTTAGGGTTTTATTCCCATACAATGTAGATAGTTTTTGATGGCATGGCTTTGTTTTAGGGCTGAAAGGATACTTGGGAATATAGTTCTTTCAATGTTTTCTAAACATTTTTTTCTGACCTATATGGCTGTATACAGTGCTTTGCCCCACAAAGGAATGCTGTCTGAATTGCCCGACAAGCAACAGTTCGAAAGAACCTGATTTAACTTTCAAACTCTTGCCATGGGCTTTATAATCACAGGCAGATTAACAAATAAAGCCAAACTGCATTAGTTCTTTTGCACTTTTAGGTGATTTAAGCCTTAACATACATTCATTTAGCACCCCATTCAACTCAAACTTTCCAATGAAAGAATTCCTTTCAAAAATTAATTTGACCATTCCTGACACACTCTTTTGGTTTTGGCAGTGTTGTATTGTCTTTTCAGACTGATATCTTGATTCAGAGAAGCAAATCTTCCAGTCAAATGAGTGGAATATTGAGAAAATTGACTTCTAGAAATATGTGAACCGTAACCCTAACTAGCAAAACCCGAAGCTAGGGTTAGGGTTTTATTCCCATACAATGTAGACAGTTTTTGATGGCATGGCTGTCTTTTAGGGCTGAAAGGATACTTGGGAAAATAGTTCTTTCAATGTTTTCTAAACATTTTTTTCTGACCTATATGGCTGTATACAGTGCTTTGCCCCACAAAGGAATGCTGTCTGAATTGCCCGACAAGCAACAGTTCGAAAGAACCTGATTTAACTTTCAACCTCTTGCCATGGGCTTTACAATCACAGGCAGATTAACAAATAAAGCCAAACAGCATTAGTTCTTTTGCACTTTCAGGCGATTTAAGCCTTAACGTACATTCATTTAGCACCCCATTCAACTCAAACTTTCCAATGAAAGAATACCTTTCAAAAATTAATTGGACCATTCCTGACACACTCTTTTGGTTTTGGAAGTGCTGTATTGTCTTTTCAGACTGATATCTTGATTCAGAGAAGCAAATCTTCCAGTCAAATGAGTGGAATATTGAGAAAATTGACTTCTAGAAATATGTGAACCGTAACCCTAACTAGCAAAACCCGAAGCTAGGGTTAGGGTTTTATTCCCATACAATGTAGATACAGTAGTTTTTGATGGCATGGCCGTCTTTTAGGGCTGAAAGGATACTTGGGAATATAGTTCTTTAAATGTTTTCTAAACATTTTTTTCTGACCTATATGGCTGTATACAGTGCTTTGCCCCACAAAGGAATGCTGTCTGAATTGCCCGACAAGCAACAGTTCGAAAGAACCTGAATTAACTTTCAAGCTCTTGCCATGGGCTTTATAATCACAGGCAGATTAACAAATAAAGCCAAACTGCATTAGTTCTTTTGCACTTTTAGGCGATTTAAGCCTTAACGTACATTCATTTAGCACACCATTCAACTCAAACTTTCCAATGAAAGAATACCTTTCAAAAATTAATTGGACCATTCCTGACACACTCTTTTGGTTTTGGCAGTGTTGTATTGTCGTTTCAGACTAATATCTTGATTCAGAGAAGCAAATTTTCCAGTCAAATGAGTGGAATATTGAGAAAATTGACTTCTAGAAATATGTGAACCGTAACCCTAACTAGGAAAACCCGAAGCTAGGGTTAGGGTTTTATTCCCATACAATGTAGACAGTTTTTGATGGCATGGCTGTGTTTTAGGGCTGAAAGGATACTTGGGAATATAGTTCTTTCAATGTTTTCTAAATATTTTTTTCTGACCTATATGGCTGTATACAGTGCTTTGCCCCACAAAGGAATGCTGTCTGAATTGCCCGACAAGCAACAGTTCGAAAGAACCTGATTTAACTTTCAAACTCTTGCCATGGGCTTTACAATCACAGGCAGATTAACAAATAAAGCCAAACAGCATTAGTTCTTTTGCACTTTTAGGCGATTTAAGCCTTAACGTACATTCATTTAGCACCCCATTCAACTCAAACTTTCCAATGACAGAATACCTTTCAAAAATTAATTGGACCATTCCTGACACACTCTTTTGGTTTTGGCAGTGCTGTATTGTCTTTTCACACTGATATCTTGATTCAGAGAAGCCAATCTTCCAGTCAAATGAGTGGAATATTGAGAAAAGTGTCTTTGAGAAGTATGTGAACCGTAACCCTAACAAGCAAAACCCGAAGCTAAGGTTAGGGTTTTATTCCCATACAATGTAGACAGTTTTTGATGGCATGGCTGTGTTTTAGGGCTGAAAGGATACTTGGGAATATAGTTCTTTCAATGTTTTCTAAACATTTTTTTCTGACCTATATGGCTGTATACAGTGCTTTGCCCCACAAAGGAATGCTTTCTGAATTGCCCGACAAGCAACAGTTCGAAAGAACCTGATTTAACTTTCAAACTCTTGCCATGGGCTTTATAATCACAGGCAGATTAATAAATAAAGCCAAACTGCATTAGTTCTTTTGCACTTTTAGGTGATTTAAGCCTTAACGTACATTCATTTAGCACCCCATTCAACTCAAACTTTCCAATGAAAGAATACCTTTCAAAAATTAATTTGACCATTCCTGACACACTCTTTTGGTTTTGGCAGTGTTGTATTGTCTTTTCAGACTGATATCTTGATTCAGAGAAGCAAATCTTCCAGTCAAATGAGTGGAATATTGATAAAATTGACTTCTAGAAATATGTGAACCGTAACCCTAACTAGCAAAACCCGAAGCTAGGGTTAGGGTTTTATTCCCATACAATGTAGACAGTTTTTGATGGCATGGCTGTCTTTTAGGGCTGAAAGGATACTTGGGAATATAGTTCTTTCAATGTTTTCTAACCATTTTTTTCTGACCTATATGGCTGTATACAGTGCTTTGCCCCACAAAGGAATACTGTCTGAATTGCCCGACAAGCAACAGTTCGAAAGAACCTGATTTAACTTTCAAACTCTTGCCATGGGCTTTATAATCACAGGCAGATTAACAAATAAAGCCAAACTGCATTAGTTCTTTTGCACTTTTAGGCGATTTAAGGCTTAACGTACATTCATTTGGCACCCCATTCAACTCAAACTTTCCAATGAAAGAATACCTTTCAAAAATGAATTTGACCATTCCTGACACACTCTTTTGGTTTTGGCAGTGTTGTATTGTCTTTTCAGACTGATATCTTGATTCAGAGATGCAAATCTTCCAGTCAAATGAGTGGAATATTGAGAAAATTGACTTCTAGAAATATGTGAACCGTAACCCTAACTAGCAAAACCCGAAGCTAGGGTTAGGGTTTTATTCCCATACAATGTAGACAGTTTTTGATGGCATGGCTGTCTTTTAGGGCTGAAAGGATACTTGGGAATATAGTTCTTTCAATGTTTTCTAAACATTTTTTCTGACCTATATGGCTGTATACAGTGCTTTGCCCCACAAAGGAATACTGTCTGAATTGCCCGACAAGCAACAGTTCGAAAGAACCTGATTTAACTTTCAAACTTGCCATGGGCTTTATAATCACAGGCAGATTAACAAAAAAAGCCAAACTGCATTAGTTCTTTTGCACTTTTAGGCGATTTAAGCCTTAACGTACATTCATTTAGCACCCCATTCAACTCAAACTTTCCAATGAAAGAATACCTTTCAAAAATGAATTTGACCATTCCTGACACACTCTTTTGGTTTTGGCAGTGCTGTATTGTCTTTTCAGACTGATATCTTGATTCAGAGAAGTCAATCTTCCAGTCAAATGAGTGGAATATTGAGAAAAGTGTCTTTGAGAAATATGTGAACCGTAACCCTAACTAGGAAAACCCGAAGCTAGGGTTAGGGTTTTATTCCCATACAATGTAGACAGTTTTTGATGGCATGGCTGTGTTTTAGGGCTGAAAGGATACTTGGGAATATAGTTCTTTCAATGTTTTCTAAACATTTTTTTCTGACCTATATGGCTGTATACAGTGCTTTGCCCTACAAAGGAATGCTGTCTGAATTGCCCGACAAGCAACAGTTCGAAAGAACCTGATTTAACTTTCAAACTCTTGCCATGGGCTTTATAATCACAGGCAGATTAACAAATAAAGCCAAACTGCATTAGTTCTTTTGCACTTGTAGTTGATTTAAGCCTTAACGTACATTCATTTAGCACCCCATTCAACTCAAACTTTCCAATGAAAGAATACCTTTCAAAAATTAATTTGACCATTCCTGAGACACTCTTTTGGTTTTGGCAGTGTTGTATTGTCTTTTCAGACTGATATCTTGATTCAGAGAAGCAAATCTTCCAGTCAAATGAGTGGAATATTGAGAAAATTGACTTCTAGGAATATGTGAACCGTAACCCTAACTAGCAAAACCCGAAGCTAGGGTTAGGGTTTTATTCCCATACAATGTAGACAGTTTTTGATGGCATGGCTGTGTTTTAGGGCTGAAAGGATACTTGGGAATATAGTTCTTTCAATGTTTTCTAAACATTTTTTTCTGACCTATATGGCTGTATACAGTGCTTTGCCCCACAAAGGAATACTGTCTGAATTGCCCGACAAGCAACAGTTCGAAAGAACCTGATTTAACTTTCAAACTCTTGCCATGGGCTTTATAATCACAGGCAGATTAACAAATAAAGCCAAACTGCATTAGTTCTTTTGCACTTTTAGGCGATTTAAGCCTTAACGTACATTCATTTAGCACACCATTCAACTCAAACTTTCCAATGAAAGAATACCTTTCAAAAATTAATTGGACCATTCCTGACACACTCTTTTGGTTTTGGCAGTGTTGTATTGTCTTTTCAGACTGATATCTTGATTCAGAGAAGCAGATCTTCCAGTCAAATAAGTGGAATATTGAGAAAATTCACTTCTAGAAATATGTGAACCGTAACCCTAACTAGCAAAACCCGAAGCTAGGGTTAGGGTTTTATTCCCATACAATGTATTTACAGTAGTTTTTGATGGCATGGCCGTCTTTTAGGGCTGAAAGGATACTTGGGAATATAGTTCTTTCAATGTTTTCTAAACATTTTTTTCTGACCTATATGGCTGTATACAGTGCTTTGCCCCACAAAGGAATGCTGTCTGAATTGCCCGACAAGCAACAGTTCGAAAGAACCTGATTTAACTTTCAAACTCTTGCCATGGGCTTTACAGTCACAGGCAGATTAACAAATAAAGCCAAACAGCATTAATTCTTTTGCACTTTTAGGCGATTTAAGCCTTAACGTACATTCATTTAGCACCCCATTCAACTCAAACTTTCCAATGAAAGAATACCTTTCAAAAATTAATTGGACCATTCCTGACACACTCTTTTGGTTTTGGCAGTGCTGTATTGTCTTTTCAGACTGATATCTTGATTCAGAGAAGCCAATCTTCCAGTCAAATGAGTGGAATATTGAGAAAAGTGTCTTTGAGAAATATGTGAACCGTAACCCTAACTAGGAAAACCCGAAGCTAGGGTTAGGGTTTTATTCCCATACAATGTAGACAGTTTTTGATGGCATGGCTTTGTTTTAGGGCTGAAAGGATACTTGGGAATATAGTTCTTTCAATGTTTTCTAAACATTTTTTTCTGACCTATATGGCTGTATACAGTGCTTTGCCCCACAAAGGAATGCTGTCTGAATTGCCCGACAAGCAACAGTTCGAAAGAACCTGATTTAACTTTCAAACTCTTGCCATGGGCTTTATAATCACAGGCAGATTAACAAATAAAGCCAAACTGCATTAGTTCTTTTGCACTTTTAGGCGATTTAAGCCTTAACGTACATTCATTTAGCACACCATTCAACTCAAACTTTCCAATGAAAGAATACCTTTCAAAAATTAATTGGACCATTCCTGACACACTCTTTTGGTTTTGGCAGTTTTGTATTGTCTTTTCAGACTGATATCTTGATTCAGAGAAGCAAATCTTCCAGTCAAATAAGTGGAATATTGAGAAAATTGACTTCTAGAAATATGTGAACCGTAACCCTAACTAGCAAAACCCGAAGCTAGGGTTAGGGTTTTATTCCCATACAATGTAGATACAGTAGTTTTTGATGGCATGGCCGTCTTTTAGGGCTGAAAGGATACTTGGGAATATAGTTCTTTCAATGTTTTCTAAACATTTTTTTCTGACCTATATGGCTGTATACAGTGCTTTGCCCCACAAAGGAATGCTGTCTGAATTGCCCGACAAGCAACAGTTCGAAAGAACCTGATTTAACTTTGAAACTCTTGCCATGGGCTTTACAATCACAGGCAGATTAACAAATAAAGCCAAACAGCATTAGTTCTTTTGCACTTTTAGGCGATTTAAGCCTTAACGTACATTCATTTAGCACCCCATTCAACTCAAACTTTCCAATGAAAGAATACCTTTCAAAAATTAATTTGACCATTCCTGACACACTCTTTTGGTTTTGGCAGTGTTGTATTGTCTTTTCAGACTGATATCTTGATTCAGAGAAGCAAATCTTCCAGTCAAATGAGTGGAATATTGAGAAAATTGACTTCTAGAAATATGTGAACCGTAACCCTAACTAGCAAAACCCGAAGCTAGGGTTAGGGTTTTATTCCCATACAATGTAGACAGTTTTTGATGGCATGGCTGTCTTTTAGGGCTGAAAGGATACTTGGGAATATAGTTCTTTCAATGTTTTCTAAACATTTTTTTCTGACCTATATGGCTGTATACAGTGCTTTGCCCCACAAAGGAATGCTGTCTGAATTGCCCGACAAGCAACAGTTCGAAAGAACCTGATTTAACTTTCAAACTCTTGCCATGGGCTTTACAATCACAGGCAGATTAACAAATAAAGCCAAACAGCATTAGTTCTTTTGCACTTTTAGGTGATTTAAGCCTTAACGTACATTCATTTAGCACCCCATTCAACTCAAACTTTCCAATGAAAGAATACCTTTCAAAAATTAATTTGACCATTCCTGACACACTCTTTTGGTTTTGGCAGTGTTGTATTGTCTTTTCAGACTGATATCTTGATTCAGAGATGCAAATCTTTCAGTCAAATAAGTGGAATATTGAGAAAATTGACTTCTAGAAATATGTGAACCGTAACCCTAACTAGCAAAACCCGAAGCTAGGGTTAGGGTTTTATTCCCATACAATGTAGATACAGTAGTTTTTGATGGCATGGCCGTCTTTTAGGGCTGAAAGGATACTTGGGAATATAGTTCTTTCAATGTTTTCTAAACATTTTTTTCTGACCTATATGGCTGTATACAGTGCTTTGCCCCACAAAGGAATGCTGTCTGAATTGCCCGACAAGCAACAGTTCGAAAGAACCTGATTTAACTTTCAAACTCTTGCCATGGGCTTTATACTCACAGGCAGATTAACAAATAAAGCCAAACTGCATTAGTTCTTTTGCACTTTTAGGCGATTTTAGCCTTAACGTACATTCATTTAGCACCCCATTCAACTCAAACTTTCCAATGAAAGAATACCTTTCAAAAATGAATTTGACCATTCCTGACACACTCTTTTGGTTTTGGCAGTGCTGTATTGTCTTTTCAGACTGATATCTTGATTCAGAGAAGTCAATCTTCCAGTCAAATGAGTGGAATATTGGGAAAAGTGTCTTTGAGAAATATGTGAACCGTAACCCTAACTAGCAAAACCCGAAGCTAGGGTTAGGGTTTTATTCCCATACAATGTAGACAGTTTTTGATGGCATGGCTGTGTTTTAGGGCTGAAAGGATACTTGGGAATATAGTTCTTTCAATGTTTTCTAAACATTTTTTTCTGACCTATATGGCTGTATACAGTGCTTTGCCCTACAAAGGAATGCTGTCTGAATTGCCCGACAAGCAACAGTTCGAAAGAACCTGATTTAACTTTCAAACTCTTGCCATGGGCTTTATAATCACAGGCAGATTAACAAATAAAGCCAAACTGCATTAGTTCTTTTGCACTTTTAGGCGATTTAAGCCTTAACGTACATTCATTTAGCACACCATTCAACTCAAACTTTCCAATGAAAGAATACCTTTCAAAAATTAATTGGACCATTCCTGACACACTCTTTTGGTTTTGGCAGTTTTGTATTGTCTTTTCAGACTGATATCTTGATTCAGAGAAGCAAATCTTCCAGTCAAATAAGTGGAATATTGAGAAAATTGACTTCTAGAAATATGTGAGCCGTAACCCTAACTAGCAAAACCCGAAGCTAGGGTTAGGGTTTTATTCCCATACAATGTAGATACAGTAGTTTTTGATGGCATGGCCGTCTTTTAGGGCTGAAAGGATACTTGGGAATATAGTTCTTTCAATGTTTTCTAAACATTTTTTTCTGACCTATATGGCTGTATACAGTGCTTTGCCCCACAAAGGAATGCTGTCTGAATTGCCCGACAAGCAACAGTTCGAAAGAACCTGATTTAACTTTCAAACTCTTGCCATGGGCTTTACAATCACAGGCAGATTAACAAATAAAGCCAAACAGCATTAGTTCTTTTGCACTTTTAGGCGATTTAAGCCTTAACGTACATTCATTTAGCACCCCATTCAACTCAAACTTTCCAATGAAAGAATACCTTTCAAAAATTAATTTGACCATTCCTGACACACTCTTTTGGTTTTGGCAGTGTTGTATTGTCTTTTCAGACTGATATCTTGATTCAGAGAAGCAAATCTTCCAGTCAAATGAGTGGAATATTGAGAAAATTGACTTCTAGAAATATGTGAACCGTAACCCTAACTAGCAAAACCCGAAGCTAGGGTTAGGGTTTTATTCCCATACAATGTAGACAGTTTTTGATGGCATGGCTGTCTTTTAGGGCTGAAAGGATACTTGGGAATATAGTTCTTTCAATGTTTTCTAAACATTTTTTTCTGACCTATATGGCTGTATACAGTGCTTTGCCCCACAAAGGAATGCTGTCTGAATTGCCCGACAAGCAACAGTTCGAAAGAACCTGATTTAACTTTCAAACTCTTGCCATGGGCTTTACAATCACAGGCAGATTAACAAATAAAGCCAAACAGCATTAGTTCTTTTGCACTTTTAGGTGATTTAAGCCTTAACGTACATTCATTTAGCACCCCATTCAACTCAAACTTTCCAATGAAAGAATACCTTTCAAAAATTAATTTGACCATTCCTGACACACTCTTTTGGTTTTGGCAGTGTTGTATTGTCTTTTCAGACTGATATCTTGATTCAGAGATGCAAATCTTCCAGTCAAATAAGTGGAATATTGAGAAAATTGACTTCTAGAAATATGTGAACCGTAACCCTAACTAGCAAAACCCGAAGCTAGGGTTAGGGTTTTATTCCCATACAATGTAGATACAGTAGTTTTTGATGGCATGGCCGTCTTTTAGGGCTGAAAGGATACTTGGGAATATAGTTCTTTCAATGTTTTCTAAACATTTTTTTCTGACCTATATGGCTGTATACAGTGCTTTGCCCCACAAAGGAATGCTGTCTGAATTGCCCGACAAGCAACAGTTCGAAAGAACCTGATTTAACTTTCAAACTCTTGCCATGGGCTTTACAATCACAGGCAGATTAACAAATAAAGCCAAACAGCATTAGTTCTTTTGCACTTTTAGGTGATTTAAGCCTTAACGTACATTCATTTAGCACCCCATTCAACTCAAACGTTCCAATGAAAGAATACCTTTCAAAAATTAATTTGACCATTCCTGACACACTCTTTTGGTTTTGGCAGTGTTGTATTGTCTTTTCAGACTGATATCTTGATTCAGAGAAGCAAATCTTCCAGTCAAATGAGTGGAATATTGAGAAAATTGTCTTCTAGAAATATGTGAACCGTAACCCTAACTAGCAAAACCCGAAGCTAGGGTTAGGGTTTTATTCCCATACAATGTAGACAGTTTTTGATGGCATGGCTGTCTTTTAGGGCTGAAAGGATACTTGGGAATATAGTTCTTTCAATGTTTTCTAAACATTTTTTTCTGACCTATATGGCTGT
The DNA here is from genome assembly GCF_055471065.1 of Atractosteus spatula. NCBI lineage: Eukaryota > Metazoa > Chordata > Actinopteri > Semionotiformes > Lepisosteidae > Atractosteus > Atractosteus spatula. Next base: position 30,439,390 of record NC_142708.1, on the reverse strand, counting down.
ATACAGTGCTTTGCCCCACAAGGGAATGCTGTCTGAATTGCCCGACAAGCAGCAGTTCGAAAGAACCTGATTTAACTTTCAAACTCTTGCCATGGGCTTTATAATCACAGGCAGATTAACAAATAAAGCCAAACTGCATTAGTTCTTTTGCACTTTTAGGCGATTTAAGCCTTAACATTGTAGTGTTTCATAGCCGTTCAGGGACGCCAAATATGTAACGTTGTGGCTCTCTGAAGGCACCAGTTCTGTAGGGTTTGGGCATTTACTGTGACAATTATCAATTGTAGCAGTAAATCACAAAGTTGATTCTTTTGATGGCTTTAGAATCCAACCATGCGACATAACTCAAACAACGCACACACGCAGGTACTAATACACGAGGATACATTTATTAATACATAGAATATGCATATAAACCTAACAGATCTTATCGAGAGGGTTATCAGAATACAAAAGGTATATATTCAATCAGTTACGAAGTGTTACACATATCAAGAGGACATACGTTCAGTATATCATTCATTAAGACCGTTTCGTAAATGAACTTGGTTATAACTACTACATTAGATACTCAAAACAAGTACATAACTCTTAGGAATTAAATTGATATCAACTGGTTGGGATAACAATTGAATTCTCGAGCTGTAATGCATTGAAGTTGAATACTCATCCAATTTCTGGGGATTCAGATCTCCTGCGGGCACAAAGAAACAGTTGCAGGCTGTTGCTGTCCAATCCGCTCTCTCTGGCTCCGTGCCAGGCTGTGCTGTGCGGCTTGCGACGGTGCGCTGCTGATGCTCACTGACCGGCTAGTTGTGTTGGCTTTAACTAGCAAAGTTTGCGCACAGGAGAAAAGATGACTGTGGGTCCCAGCAAGTCAGGAAGAGGACCGGTTCGTTCCTGATGAAGAGCTAGTTCTGAATAGTGATTCAGCTGTCCACAGTTCTGACCTGTTCACGAGGCCTGCTGCTGGTTACTCTCTGGAAACCTCCACTCTAGACTCTTAGAACAAAGGAAAGTTCTGGCACTCGGACACACTGGCCGTTCCGTGGTTGTCCGGGCTGAGTCTCGGGATGGTCAGGAGGCGCGCTGCGAGAATGTCCTGCCCTTGGGAGCCTTCTGCTCCTGGGCCGTCCTGCCCTGGAATTCTCCTTTGAATTCCCTTTAGAACAGTCCACAGAATCCTCTCCAGAATCTTACTGAATCTCCCAGGCTCTCATTGAATCTTGTTGAATCTCTCAGGCTCTCTGTGTTGCCTGTTTTTACCTGGAGGAACTTCAGCTCATTCATTGGCTGAAAGTTCCATGGGCATCAGAGTCCCACGTGGGTTACTCAGCCCTACCAGTCCCTGATTGGTTGATCAAGGTGAGATATGAGTCACTTAGTCCTGACACTTAGTAATGCAGTCCAGATGTCCATCCGGCACTCCCTAGACTGATAGGCGCCAGTGGATGACCATTGATCATGATAGCCAGACTTAGCTAAGTGCATCCCCCTTTGGGAGCTGTCCTAGGAAACCTTAAATCACCCTGCACTAATGGTCTCTCTGTGGCTGCTCCACAGAGATGAACAGAGAAATGGGGCCTCATTTGGGAAGCTCAGAAACACTTAATTCTGCCTTATTATTAAGCCTCGCCGCTACAACGTACATTCATTTAGCACCCCATTCAACTCAAACTTTCCAATGAAAGAATACCTTTCAAAAATTAATTTGACCATTCCTGACACACTCTTTTGGTTTTGGCAGTGTTGTATTGTCTTTTCAGACTGATATCTTGATTCAGAGAAGCAAATCTTCCAGTCAAATGAGTGGAATATTGAGAAAATTGACTTCTAGAAATATGTGAACCGTAACCCTAACTAGCAAAACCCGAAGCTAGGGTTAGGGTTTTATTCCCATACAATGTAGACAGTTTTTGATGGCATGGCTGTGTTTTAGGGCTGAAAGGATACTTGGGAATATAGTTCTTTCAATGTTTTCTAAACATTTTTTTCTGACCTATATGGCTATATACAGTGCTTTGCCCCACAAAGGAATGCTGTCTGAATTGCCCGACAAGCAACAGTTCGAAAGAACCTGATTTAACTTTCAAATTCTTGCCATGGGCTTTAAAATCACAGGCAGATTAACAAATAAAGCCAAACAACATTAGTTCTTTTGCACTTTTAGGCGGTTTAAGCCTTAACGTACATTCATTAAGCACCCCATTCAACTCAAACTTTCCAATGAAAGAATACCTTTCAAAAATTAATTTGACCATTCCTGAAACATTCTTTTGGTTTTGGCAGTGTTGTATTGTCTTTTCAGACTGATATCTTGATTCAGAGAAGCCAATCTTCCAGTCAAATGAGTGGAATATTGAGAAAAGTGTCTTTGAGAAATATGTGAACCGTAACCCTAACTAGCAAAACCCGAAGCTAGGGTTAGGGTTTTATTCCCATACAATGTAGATACAGTAGTTTTTGATGGCATGGCTGTCTTTTAGGGCTGAAAGGATACTTGGGAATATAGTTCTTTCAATGTTTTCTAAACATTTTTTTCTGACCTATATGGCTGTATACTGTGCTTTGCCCCACAAAGGAATGCTGTCTGAATTGCCCGACAAGCAACAGTTCGAAAGAACTTGATTTAACTTTCAAACTCTTGCCATGGGCTTTACAATCACAGGCAGATTAACAAATAAAGCCAAACAGCATTAGTTCTTTTGCACTTTTAGGCGATTTAAGCCTTAACGTACATTCATTTAGCACCCCATTCAACTCAAACTTTCCAATGAAAGAATACCTTTCAAAAATGAATTGGACCATTCCTGACACACTCTTTTGGTTTTGGCAGTGCTGTATTGTCTTTTCAGACTGATATCTTGATTCAGAGAAGCCAATCTTCCAGTCAAATGAGTGGAATATTGAGAAAAGTGTCTTTGAGAAATATGTGAACCGTAACCCTAACTAGCAAAACCCGAAGCTAGGGTTAGGGTTTTATTCCCATACAATGTAGACAGTTTTTGATGGCATGGCTGTATTTTAGGGCTGAAAGGATACTTGGGAATATAGTTCTTTAAATGTTTTCTAATCATTTTTTTCTGTCCTATATGGCTGTATACAGTGCTTTGCCCCACAAAGGAATACTGTCTGAATTGCCCGACAAGCAACAGTTCGAAAGAACCTGATTTAACTTTCAAACTCTTGCCATGGGCTTTATAATCACAGGCAGATTAACAAATAAAGCCAAACTGCATTAGTTCTTTTACGCTTTTAGGCGATTTAAGCCTTAACGTACATTCATTTAGCACACCATTCAACTCAAACTTTCCAATGAAAGAATACCTTTCAAAAATTAATTGGACCATTCCTGACACACTCTTTTGGTTTTGGCAGTGTTGTATTGTCTTTTCAGACTGATATCTTGATTCAGAGAAACAAATCTTCCAGTCAAATAAGTGGAATATTGAGAAAATTGACTTCTAGAAATATGTGAACCGTAACCCTAACTAGCAAAACCCGAAGCTAGGGTTAGGGTTTTATTCCCATACAATGTAGATACAGTAGTTTTTGATGGCATGGCTGTCTTTTAGGGCTGAAAGGATACTTGGGAATATAGTTCTTTCAATGTTTTCTAAACATTTTTTTCTGACCTATATGGCTGTATACTGTGCTTTGCCCCACAAAGGAATGCTGTCTGAATTGCCCGACAAGCAACAGTTCGAAAGAACTTGATTTAACTTTCAAACTCTTGCCATGGGCTTTACAATCACAGGCAGATCAACAAATAAAGCCAAACAGCATTAGTTCTTTTGCACTTTTAGGCGATTTAAGCCTTAACGTACATTCATTTAGCACCCCATTCAACTCAAACTTTCCAATGAAAGAATACCTTTCAAAAATGAATTGGACCATTCCTGACACACTCTTTTGGTTTTGGCAGTGCTGTATTGTCTTTTCAGACTGATATCTTGATTCAGAGAAGCCAATCTTCCAGTCAAATGAGTGGTATATTGAGAAAAGTGTCTTTGAGAAATATGTGAACCGTAACCCTAACAAGCAAAACCTGAAGCTAGGGTTAGGGTTTTATTCCCATACAATGTAGACAGTTTTTGATGGCATGGCTGTCTTTTAGGGCTGAAAGGATACTTGGGAATATAGTTCTTTCAATGTTTTCTAAACATTTTTTCTGACCTATATGGCTGTATACAGTGCTTTGCCCCACAAAGGAATACTGTCTGAATTGCCCGACAAGCAACAGTTCGAAAGAACCTGATTTAACTTTCAAACTCTTGCCATGGGCTTTATAATCACAGGCAGATTAACAAATAAAGCCAAACTGCATTAGTTCTTTTGCACTTTTAGGTGATTTAAGCCTTAACGTACATTCATTTAGCACCCCATTCAACTCAAACTTTCCAATGAAAGAATACCTTTCAAAAATGAATTTGACCATTCCTGACACACTCTTTTGGTTTTGGCAGTGCTGTATTGTCTTTTCAGACTGATATCTTGATTCAGAGAAGCCAATCTTCCAGTCAAATGAGTGGAATATTGAGAAAATTGACTTTGAGAAATATGTGAACCGTAACCCTAACTAGCAAAACCCGAAGCTAGGGTTAGGGTTTTATTCCCATACAATGTAGACAGTTTTTGATGGCATGGCTGTGTTTTAGGGCTGAAAGGATACTTGGGAATATAGTTCTTTCAATGTTTTCTAAACATTTTTTTTCTGACCTATATGGCTGTATACAGTGCTTTGCCCCACAAAGGAATGCTGTCTGAATTGCCCGACAAGCAACAGTTCGAAACAACCTGATTTAACTTTCAAACTCTTGCCATGGGCTTTATAATCACAGGCAGATTGACAAATAAAGCCAAACTGCATTAGTTCTTTTTCACTTTTAGGCGATTTAAGACTTAACGTACATTCATTTAGCACCCCATTCAACTCAAACTTTCCAATGAAAGAATACCTTTCAAAAATGAATTTGACCATTCCTGACACACTCTTTTGCTTTTGGCACTGTTGTATTGTCTTTTCAGACTGATATCTTGATTCAGAGAAGCAAATCTTCCAGTCAAATGAGTGGAATATTGAGAAAATTGACTTCTAGAAATATGTGAACCGTAACCCTAACTAGCAAAACCCGAAGCTAGGGTTAGGGTTTTATTCCCATACAATGTAGATACAGTAGTTTTTGATGGCATGGCTGTCTTTTAGGGCTGAAAGGATACTTGGGAATATAGTTCTTTCAATGTTTTCTAAACATTTTTTTCTGACCTATATGGCTGTATACAGTGCTTTGCCCCACAAAGGAATGCTGTCTGAATTGCCCGACAAGCAACAGTTCGAAAGAACCTGATTTAACTTTCAAACTCTTGCCATGGGCTTTATAATCACAGGCAGATTAACAAATAAAGCCAAACTGCATTAGTTCTTTTGCACTTTTAGGCGATTTAACCCTTAACGTACATTCATTTAGCACCCCATTCAACTCAAACTTTCCAATGAAAGAATACCTTTCAAAAATGAATTTGACCATTGCTGACACACTCTTTTGGTTTTGGCAGTGTTGTATTGTCTTTTCAGACTGATATCTTGATTCAGAGATGCAAATTTTCCAGTCAAATGAGTGGAATATTGAGAAAATTGACATTGAGAAATATGTGAACCGTAAACCTAACTAGGAAAACCCGAAGCTAGGGTTAGGGTTTTATTCCCATACAATGTAGACAGTTTTTGATGGCATGGCTGTGTTTTAGGGCTGAAAGGATACTTGGGAATATAGTTCTTTCAATGTTTTCTAAACATTTTTTTCTGACCTATATGGCTGTATACAGTGCTTTGCCCCACAAAGGAATACTGTCTGAATTGCCCGACAAGCAACAGTTCGAAAGAACCTGATTTAACTTTCAAACTCTTGCCATGGGCTTTATAATCACAGGCAGATTAACAAATAAAGCCAAACTGCATTAGTTCTTTTGCACTTTTAGGCGATTTAAGCCTTAACGTACATTCATTTAGCACCCCATTCAACTCAAACTTTCCAATGAAAGAATACCTTTCAAAAATGAATTTGACCATTCCTGACACACTCTTTTGGTTTTGGCAGTGCTGTATTGTCTTTTCAGACTGATATCTTGATTCAGAGAAGCCAATCTTCCAGTCAAATGAGTGGAATATTGAGAAAATTGACTTTGAGAAATATGTGAACCGTAACCCTAACTAGCAAAACCCGAAGCTAGGGTTAGGGTTTTATTCCCATACAATGTAGACAGTTTTTGATGGCATGGCTGTGTTTTAGGGCTGAAAGGATACTTGGGAATATAGTTCTTTCAATGTTTTCTAAACATTTTTTTTCTGACCTATATGGCTGTATACAGTGCTTTGCCCCACAAAGGAATGCTGTCTGAATTGCCCGACAAGCAACAGTTCGAAACAACCTGATTTAACTTTCAAACTCTTGCCATGGGCTTTATAATCACAGGCAGATTGACAAATAAAGCCAAACTGCATTAGTTCTTTTTCACTTTTAGGCGATTTAAGACTTAACGTACATTCATTTAGCACCCCATTCAACTCAAACTTTCCAATGAAAGAATACCTTTCAAAAATGAATTTGACCATTCCTGACACACTCTTTTGCTTTTGGCACTGTTGTATTGTCTTTTCAGACTGATATCTTGATTCAGAGAAGCAAATCTTCCAGTCAAATGAGTGGAATATTGAGAAAATTGACTTCTAGAAATATGTGAACCGTAACCCTAACTAGCAAAACCCGAAGCTAGGGTTAGGGTTTTATTCCCATACAATGTAGATACAGTAGTTTTTGATGGCATGGCTGTCTTTTAGGGCTGAAAGGATACTTGGGAATATAGTTCTTTCAATGTTTTCTAAACATTTTTTTCTGACCTATATGGCTGTATACAGTGCTTTGCCCCACAAAGGAATGCTGTCTGAATTGCCCGACAAGCAACAGTTCGAAAGAACCTGATTTAACTTTCAAACTCTTGCCATGGGCTTTATAATCACAGGCAGATTAACAAATAAAGCCAAACTGCATTAGTTCTTTTGCACTTTTAGGTGATTTAAGCCTTAACGTACATTCATTTAGCACACCATTCAACTCAAACTTTCCAATGAAAGAATACCTTTCAAAAATTAATTGGACCATTCCTGACACACTCTTTTGGTTTTGGCAGTGTTGTATTGTCTTTTCAGACTGATATCTTGATTCAGAGAAGCAAATCTTCCAGTCAAATGAGTGGAATATTGAGAAAATTGACTTCTAGAAATATGTGAACCGTAACCCTAACTAGCAAAACCCGAAGCTAGGGTTAGGGTTTTATTCCCATACAATGTAGATACAGTAGTTTTTGATGGCATGGCTGTCTTTTAGGGCTGAAAGGATACTTGGGAATATAGTTCTTTCAATGTTTTCTAAACATTTTTTTCTGACCTATATGGCTGTATACAGTGCTTTGCCCCACAAAGGAATGCTGTCTGAATTGCCCGACAAGCAACAGTTCGAAAGAACCTGATTTAACTTTCAAACTCTTGCCATGGTCTTTATAATCACAGGCAGATTAACAAATAAAGCCAAACTGCATTAGTTCTTTTGCACTTTTAGGCGATTTAAGCCTTAACGTACATTCATTTAGCACCCCATTCAACTCAAACTTCCCAATGAAAGAATACCTTTCAAAAATGAATTTGACCATTGCTGACACACTCTTTTGGTTTTGGCAGTGTTGTATTGTCTTTTCAGACTAATACAGATGCAGCCATTCAAAATGCGCGGGCGATACCGCATTATTTTCCGGTACGCTGTACGCAGTCTACCGCAAGCTACCGGTAAATACCGCGAGTTACCGGTAAATACCGCTAGCAAAATAATAGTATCCGGAATTTCCGCAAGGTGGAGCTAATAAAGCTCAACCTCTCATGTTTGAGCTGTAGCCATCAAAGTCTTTAACGAAGATATTAATAATAGTATTAATAATAAATGACCTTGGACAAGCTGTAAACTCAAAGTATTGCCCTGGTCCACATTCTTTTTTTCATTGACCGTCTTTGTAAAAGTAACGCCACAGCATTTCGCAATCACGCATTTTTTTCCAATCATGCAAAGTACAGTGATTCACCATGCCTTTCACATGCTCATAAAAGAGATTGATTTAGGGACATAAACATATTACCGTATGCAAACTGTACTGTATACAGTATGTATATGTATATTTAATGTCTTAACTGTGCCCGTTTAAGTATTGAATATTCATATCTAATTTTACCACTGAAGGGAAATCTTAGTAGCTGAGCATAAAAACAATAGGAGCATACTGCAACGCGTGTGAAGGCCATAAACGATATTAATTTTGGAACATAAACATACAGTATATGGCTGGTCTCGGTACTTTAAAGAAAACATACACGAAACATGGTTTCATTATGACCAGAATCTTGAGATATTTTTAACTTGATTTACAGTATTTGAGAGGTATGTCTTAACACCGATACTACAGTGCTTAAGTACTACTCACGTATATGTTTCTAGGTTTATATTATGCATTTCATACGGTCAAATTACTTTTGAGCAACTAATAAGAAGCGCGAAACGGTATGCGTTTTACTTTCGTTTCGTGCTGGGACCCGTGGATTGATTAGAGATATCAAGTACATACAAGTCATTTTTTAAATGTTGTAGTTCGTCTTGAAAAAATGTTACGAGTACATCATCTATCAACAATTACACAGGTTCTGTTTCCATATTGCGGATTTTGGTTACGTAATATTATTTTCTAGATTTCACGTTGTGAATATATGATTTGGGCAAACAGAGCCGCAAAGAAGTACATTATGGCTTGTTGTTTTTTTTTGCAGTTTTATCTAGAACAAGCGATGCTTAAACCTTTGTCTGATTCTTGTGAAACTATCCACACGACAGTTACAGTACCTAGGAGTTGACTTCAGTGATGTCACTGATGGGATGTTTCTAAAAATCCATCCTCTGTAAAACGTCTTCTCTAGTTGTCCTGCATATGTATTCGCTAATGAAGCTGTGTGTTCTGAGCCTGGATCTCTACATTTCTGTATGAACCACCTTAGAGGGCTAAAGACAGCTTGTGTTTAAATTGAGTGTAAGGCAATTTATGCTTCTAAAGTCATGGTCAGCATTTTTGTACTGTGCTGTAAACTTGTTCTGTGCCTAGTCACATTATTTTATAGCGTTTTCATAGCGTTATCAAATCTGGTGGCGCTGTGTTAGTTTCCTGACTCCCATGTCACATGGTCTGTGATTGTAACCTGTAATACCGGTTTAATTCGTCACAGCCAGCACTCCGGTTGTAAAGTAGAAGCAGGCGAGATTTCCAGCGAAAAACACCTCCCCCTTCTTCAGGTGTGAGGGTCTTCTGCTCAGAATGAAACGCTAAAATGTAATGTAGGCTCTGAATGGGTTCTGACTTGCTTTAACAAAATATGTTTACAAATCCTTTCACCTGGCATTTTCGTAGTTAGAAATTATGGAACGCTCTGTTAAAAGCAAGGGAGTTTTTATGTCCGTTGCAGTTCTTTTGCAACATGAATATAATTATATCGTTATTAATTTCTTGAGATACGCGATTCCATATTATATTCCCTTTTAATCAAATTCTAAAAGTATGCTTGTTGACTCCGGTATCGCGTTAGTTAAAGACTTCGATGCTTAAAATGTTTAGGAGAAATGGAATACTGGTGTGTATGTTTTCTTTAAAGTACCGAGACCAGCCATATACTGTATGTTTAAGTTCCAAAATTAATATCGTTTATGGACTTCACACGCGTTGCAGTATGCTCCTATTCTTTTTATGCTCAGGCACTAAGTAAAAGGAGATGCTTCATATTGCTTGACTAATTTTAAAAACTAAGTTAGAAATGCAGACGCTCCCTCGGTGCGCTGCTCTGGTGCGCCGGCTCTTACACAGTGCCTGTCTGCCGTAAGCGTTACAATATACATACCCAACACTGCTTGTACCCATCTGTCATGCAAATAAAACACCTTGAATTGAATTGAATTGAGGGGAGAGGGGGGAATACTAAAGGCAATACTGGCTCAATACCCTCGATGGGCTTTGACGTGCTAATGCGTTGGTTTAACAGTCCGGGTGTGGCAGGCTTCCAATGTCAACTCGACTCGATTGGAAGACAATGAACGTATTTTGTGATATTTAGAAATATAAATTTGTTTGGTGCGAGTGAGGTTTTATTTAATCTCTGACCAAGGGAAACGTTTCATTTTTTCAAAGAAATGTTTGTTAAAAAATAAAGTCATAGTTCTATGGGATTCAATCACAGACCATGTGACAAGGGAGTCAGGAAACTACTCTAACACACAGCGCCACCGGATTTAATAACGCAATAAAAACGCTATAAAATAATGTGACTAGGCACAGAAAAAGTTTACAGCACAGTACAATAATAAATGCTGACCATGACTTTAGAAGCATAAATTACCTTACACTCAATTTAAACACAAGCTGTCTTTCTGTATGAACCTCTAAGCTGGTTCATACAGAAAATGTAGAAATGCATTAGCCTGATTATGATTAAAAAACACATAATTAAACACGCGTTTGCGATTTAAATCAGAACACGATTTAAATCAATATAAATGTTTATATTGTAACGCATACTGTCCAGCCTCCATTTCTCTATAAAAATTTACTCTGTTGCACACACACACACAATAGAAGGAGGAACCGCTGTCAGAAGGGAAGATATGTTCAAAATATCGCAAATATCGTTCATGTTGCGATATTTTGAAATATAAAAGTCAATTTATTGTCCATAATATCGCTATTCTATTTTTTCGAAGAAATGTTTGTTAAAAGAAAAGTCCGGCACCAGCTGGATTCGATCACACAACCTCCAGTTGCTAGTCACGCACCTAGACCAGTCGGCTAGAAGACAGCTCGCATGAACAGGCAGGCGAAAAAGCCCTACACAGCCCTGTCGCAGCACACGAATACCGTTATTAAATTCTTTAGATACGCGATTCCATATTATATTCCCTTTTAATCAAATTCTAAAAGTATGCTTGTTGACTCCGGTATCATGTTAGTTAAAGACTTCAAAGCTTAAAATGTTTAGGGAGAAATGGAATACTGGTGTGTATTTTTTTCTTTAAAGTACCAAGACCAGCTACAGTATATACTGTATGTTTATGTTCCAAAATTAATATCGTTTATGGCCTTCACACGCGTTACAGTATGCTCCTATTCTTTTTATGCTCAGCTACTAAGATTTCCCTTCAGTGGTAAAATTCAATATCTACAACGGGCACAGCAAAGACGTTTTTACTGTAAGTCTTTCTACGACAGACCAACGGACCACGAGTGCCCCTGTCGGTCAACCAATCACGTACTGCGGTGCCACGCGTCATCTTGCGTCATACTGAGCGACGTCACCTGCGGTACGTGTCTGTGACGCGCACTTTGAATGGCTGCATCTGTATCTTGATTCAGAGAAGCAAATCTTCCAGTCAAATGAGTGGAATATTGAGAAAATTGACTTTGAGAAATATGTGAACCGTAAACCTAACTAGGAAAACCCGAAGCTAGGGTTAGGGTTTTATTCCCATACAATGTAGACAGTTTTTGATGGCATGGCTGTGTTTTAGGGCTGAAAGGATACTTGGGAATATAGTTCTTTCAATGTTTTCTAAACATTTTTTTCTGACCTATATGGCTGTATACAGTGCTTTGCCCCACAAAGGAATGCTATCTGAATTGCCCGACAAGCAACAGTTCGAAAGAACCTGATTTAACTTTCAAACTCTTGCCATGGGCTTTATAATCACAGGCAGATTAACAAATAAAGCCAAACTGCATTAGTTCTTTTGCACTTTTAGGTGATTTAAGCCTTAACGTACATTCATTTAGCACCCCATTCAACTCAAACTTTCCAATGAAAGAATACCTTTCAAAAATTAATTTGACCATTCCTGACACACTCTTTTGCTTTTGGCACTGTTGTATTGTCTTTTCAGACTGATATCTTGATTCAGAGAAGCAAATCTTCCAGTCAAATGAGTGGAATATTGAGAAAATTGACTTCTAGAAATATGTGAACCGTAACCCTAACTAGCAAAACCCGAAGCTAGGGTTAGGGTTTTATTCCCATACAATGTAGATACAGTAGTTTTTGATGGCATGGCTGTCTTTTAGGGCTGAAAGGATACTTGGGAATATAGTTCTTTCAATGTTTTCTAAACATTTTTTTCTGACCTATATGGCTGTATACAGTGCTTTGCCCCACAAAGGAATGCTGTCTGAATTGCCCGACAAGCAACAGTTCGAAAGAACCTGATTTAACTTTCAAACTCTTGCCATGGGCTTTATAATCACAGGCAGATTAACAAATAAAGCCAAACTGCATTAGTTCTTTTGCACTTTTAGGCGATTTAACCCTTAACGTACATTCATTTAGCACCCCATTCAACTCAAACTTTCCAATGAAAGAATACCTTTCAAAAATGAATTTGACCATTGCTGACACACTCTTTTGGTTTTGGCAGTGTTGTATTGTCTTTTCAGACTGATATCTTGATTCAGAGATGCAAATTTTCCAGTCAAATGAGTGGAATATTGAGAAAATTGACATTGAGAAATATGTGAACCGTAAACCTAACTAGGAAAACCCGAAGCTAGGGTTAGGGTTTTATTCCCATACAATGTAGACAGTTTTTGATGGCATGGCTGTGTTTTAGGGCTGAAAGGATACTTGGGAATATAGTTCTTTCAATGTTTTCTAAACATTTTTTTCTGACCTATATGGCTGTATACAGTGCTTTGCCCCACAAAGGAATACTGTCTGAATTGCCCGACAAGCAACAGTTCGAAAGAACCTGATTTAACTTTCAAACTCTTGCCATGGGCTTTATAATCACAGGCAGATTAACAAATAAAGCCAAACTGCATTAGTTCTTTTGCACTTTTAGGCGATTTAAGCCTTAACGTACATTCATTTAGCACCCCATTCAACTCAAACTTTCCAATGAAAGAATACCTTTCAAAAATGAATTTGACCATTCCTGACACACTCTTTTGGTTTTGGCAGTGCTGTATTGTCTTTTCAGACTGATATCTTGATTCAGAGAAGCCAATCTTCCAGTCAAATGAGTGGAATATTGAGAAAATTGACTTTGAGAAATATGTGAACCGTAACCCTAACTAGCAAAACCCGAAGCTAGGGTTAGGGTTTTATTCCCATACAATGTAGACAGTTTTTGATGGCATGGCTGTGTTTTAGGGCTGAAAGGATACTTGGGAATATAGTTCTTTCAATGTTTTCTAAACATTTTTTTTCTGACCTATATGGCTGTATACAGTGCTTTGCCCCACAAAGGAATGCTGTCTGAATTGCCCGACAAGCAACAGTTCGAAACAACCTGATTTAACTTTCAAACTCTTGCCATGGGCTTTATAATCACAGGCAGATTGACAAATAAAGCCAAACTGCATTAGTTCTTTTTCACTTTTAGGCGATTTAAGACTTAACGTACATTCATTTAGCACCCCATTCAACTCAAACTTTCCAATGAAAGAATACCTTTCAAAAATGAATTTGACCATTCCTGACACACTCTTTTGCTTTTGGCACTGTTGTATTGTCTTTTCAGACTGATATCTTGATTCAGAGAAGCAAATCTTCCAGTCAAATGAGTGGAATATTGAGAAAATTGACTTCTAGAAATATGTGAACCGTAACCCTAACTAGCAAAACCCGAAGCTAGGGTTAGGGTTTTATTCCCATACAATGTAGATACAGTAGTTTTTGATGGCATGGCTGTCTTTTAGGGCTGAAAGGATACTTGGGAATATAGTTCTTTCAATGTTTTCTAAACATTTTTTTCTGACCTATATGGCTGTATACAGTGCTTTGCCCCACAAAGGAATGCTGTCTGAATTGCCCGACAAGCAACAGTTCGAAAGAACCTGATTTAACTTTCAAACTCTTGCCATGGGCTTTATAATCACAGGCAGATTAACAAATAAAGCCAAACTGCATTAGTTCTTTTGCACTTTTAGGCGATTTAACCCTTAACGTACATTCATTTAGCACCCCATTCAACTCAAACTTTCCAATGAAAGAATACCTTTCAAAAATTAATTGGACCATTCCTGACACACTCTTTTGGTTTTGGCAGTGTTGTATTGTCTTTTCAGACTGATATCTTGATTCAGAGAAGCAAATCTTCCAGTCAAATGAGTGGAATATTGAGAAAATTGACTTCTAGAAATATGTGAACCGTAACCCTAACTAGCAAAACCCGAAGCTAGGGTTAGGGTTTTATTCCCATACAATGTAGATACAGTAGTTTTTGATGGCATGGCTGTCTTTTAGGGCTGAAAGGATACTTGGGAATATAGTTCTTTCAATGTTTTCTAAACATTTTTTTCTGACCTATATGGCTGTATACAGTGCTTTGCCCCACAAAGGAATGCTGTCTGAATTGCCCGACAAGCAACAGTTCGAAAGAACCTGATTTAACTTTCAAACTCTTGCCATGGTCTTTATAATCACAGGCAGATTAACAAATAAAGCCAAACTGCATTAGTTCTTTTGCACTTTTAGGCGATTTAAGCCTTAACGTACATTCATTTAGCACCCCATTCAACTCAAACTTCCCAATGAAAGAATACCTTTCAAAAATGAATTTGACCATTGCTGACACACTCTTTTGGTTTTGGCAGTGTTGTATTGTCTTTTCAGACTAATATCTTGATTCAGAGAAGCAAATCTTCCAGTCAAATGAGTGGAATATTGAGAAAATTGACTTTGAGAAATATGTGAACCGTAAACCTAACTAGGAAAACCCGAAGCTAGGGTTAGGGTTTTATTCCCATACAATGTAGACAGTTTTTGATGGCATGGCTGTGTTTTAGGGCTGAAAGGATACTTGGGAATATAGTTCTTTCAATGTTTTCTAAACATTTTTTTCTGACCTATATGGCTGTATACAGTGCTTTGCCCCACAAAGGAATGCTATCTGAATTGCCCGACAAGCAACAGTTCGAAAGAACCTGATTTAACTTTCAAACTCTTGCCATGGGCTTTATAATCACAGGCAGATTAACAAATAAAGCCAAACTGCATTAGTTCTTTTGCACTTTTAGGTGATTTAAGCCTTAACGTACATTCATTTAGCACTCCATTCAACTCAAACTTTCCAATGAAAGAATACCTTTCAAAAATTAATTTGACCATTCCTGACACACTCTTTTGGTTTTGGTAGTGTTGTATTGTCTTTTCAGACTGATATCTTGATTCAGAGAAGCAAATCTTCCAGTCAAATGAGTGGAATATTGAGAAAATTGACTTCTAGAAATATGTGAACCGTAACCCTAACTAGCAAAACCCGAAGCTAGGGTTAGGGTTTTATTCCCATACAATGTAGACAGTTTTTGATGGCATTGCTGTGTTTTAGGGCTGAAAGGATACTTGAGAATATAGTTCTTTCAATGTTTTCTAACCATTTTTTTCTGACCTATATGGCTGTATACAGTGCTTTGCCCCACAAAGGAATGCTATCTGAATTGCCCGACAAGCAACAGTTCGAAAGAACCTGATTTAACTTTCAAACTCTTGCCATGGGCTTTATAATCACAGGCAGATTAACAAATAAAGCCAAACTGCATTAGTTCTTTTGCACTTTTAGGTGATTTAAGCCTTAACGTACATTCATTTAGCACACCATTCAACTCAAACTTTCCAATGAAAGAATACCTTTCAAAAATTAATTGGACCATTCCTGACACACTCTTTTGGTTTTGGCAGTGTTGTATTGTCTTTTCAGACTGATATCTTGATTCAGAGAAGCAAATCTTCCAGTCAAATGAGTGGAATATTGAGAAAATTGACTTCTAGAAATATGTGAACCGTAACCCTAACTAGCAAAACCCGAAGCTAGGGTTAGGGTTTTATTCCCATACAATGTAGATACAGTAGTTTTTGATGGCATGGCTGTCTTTTAGGGCTGAAAGGATACTTGGGAATATAGTTCTTTCAATGTTTTCTAAACATTTTTTTCTGACCTATATGGCTGTATACAGTGCTTTGCCCCACAAAGGAATGCTGTCTGAATTGCCCGACAAGCAACAGTTCGAAAGAACCTGATTTAACTTTCAAACTCTTGCCATGGTCTTTATAATCACAGGCAGATTAACAAATAAAGCCAAACTGCATTAGTTCTTTTGCACTTTTAGGCGATTTAAGCCTTAACGTACATTCATTTAGCACCCCATTCAACTCAAACTTCCCAATGAAAGAATACCTTTCAAAAATGAATTTGACCATTGCTGACACACTCTTTTGGTTTTGGCAGTGTTGTATTGTCTTTTCAGACTAATATCTTGATTCAGAGAAGCAAATCTTCCAGTCAAATGAGTGGAATATTGAGAAAATTGACTTTGAGAAATATGTGAACCGTAAACCTAACTAGGAAAACCCGAAGCTAGGGTTAGGGTTTTATTCCCATACAATGTAGACAGTTTTTGATGGCATGGCTGTGTTTTAGGGCTGAAAGGATACTTGGGAATATAGTTCTTTCAATGTTTTCTAAACATTTTTTTCTGACCTATATGGCTGTATACAGTGCTTTGCCCCACAAAGGAATGCTATCTGAATTGCCCGACAAGCAACAGTTCGAAAGAACCTGATTTAACTTTCAAACTCTTGCCATGGGCTTTATAATCACAGGCAGATTAACAAATAAAGCCAAACTGCATTAGTTCTTTTGCACTTTTAGGTGATTTAAGCCTTAACGTACATTCATTTAGCACCCCATTCAACTCAAACTTTCCAATGAAAGAATACCTTTCAAAAATTAATTGGACCATTCCTGACACACTCTTTTGGTTTTGGCAGTGTTGTATTGTCTTTTCAGACTGATATCTTGATTCAGAGAAGCAAATCTTCCAGTCAAATGAGTGGAATATTGAGAAAATTGACTTCTAGAAATATGTGAACCGTAACCCTAACTAGCAAAACCCGAAGCTAGGGTTAGGGTTTTATTCCCATACAATGTAGATACAGTAGTTTTTGATGGCATGGCTGTCTTTTAGGGCTGAAAGGATACTTGGGAATATAGTTCTTTCAATGTTTTCTAAACATTTTTTTCTGACCTATATGGCTGTATACAGTGCTTTGCCCCACAAAGGAATGCTGTCTGAATTGCCCGACAAGCAACAGTTCGAAAGAACCTGATTTAACTTTCAAACTCTTGCCATGGTCTTTATAATCACAGGCAGATTAACAAATAAAGCCAAACTGCATTAGTTCTTTTGCACTTTTAGGCGATTTAAGCCTTAACGTACATTCATTTAGCACCCCATTCAACTCAAACTTCCCAATGAAAGAATACCTTTCAAAAATGAATTTGACCATTGCTGACACACTCTTTTGGTTTTGGCAGTGTTGTATTGTCTTTTCAGACTAATATCTTGATTCAGAGAAGCAAATCTTCCAGTCAAATGAGTGGAATATTGAGAAAATTGACTTTGAGAAATATGTGAACCGTAAACCTAACTAGGAAAACCCGAAGCTAGGGTTAGGGTTTTATTCCCATACAATGTAGACAGTTTTTGATGGCATGGCTGTGTTTTAGGGCTGAAAGGATACTTGGGAATATAGTTCTTTCAATGTTTTCTAAACATTTTTTTCTGACCTATATGGCTGTATACAGTGCTTTGCCCCACAAAGGAATGCTATCTGAATTGCCCGACAAGCAACAGTTCGAAAGAACCTGATTTAACTTTCAAACTCTTGCCATGGGCTTTATAATCACAGGCAGATTAACAAATAAAGCCAAACTGCATTAGTTCTTTTGCACTTTTAGGTGATTTAAGCCTTAACGTACATTCATTTAGCACCCCATTCAACTCAAACTTTCCAATGAAAGAATACCTTTCAAAAATTAATTTGACCATTCCTGACACACTCTTTTGGTTTTGGTAGTGTTGTATTGTCTTTTCAGACTGATATCTTGATTCAGAGAAGCAAATCTTCCAGTCAAAAGAGTGGAATATTGAGAAAATTGACTTCTAGAAATATGTGAACCGTAACCCTAACTAGCAAAACCCGAAGCTAGGGTTAGGGTTTTATTCCCATACAATGTAGACAGTTTTTGATGGCATTGCTGTGTTTTAGGGCTGAAAGGATACTTGAGAATATAGTTCTTTCAATGTTTTCTAACCATTTTTTTCTGACCTATATGGCTGTATACAGTGCTTTGCCCCACAAAGGAATGCTGTCTGAATTGCCCGACAAGCAACAGTTCGAAAGAACCTCATTTGACTTTCAAACTCTTGCCATGGGCTTTATAATCACAGGCAGATTAACAAATAAAGCCAAACTGCATTAGTTCTTTTTCACTTTTAGGCGATTTAAGACTTAACGTACATTCATTTAGCACCCCATTCAACTCAAACTTTCCAATGAAAGAATACCTTTCAAAAATGAATTTGACCATTCCTGACACACTCTTTTGCTTTTGGCACTGTTGTATTGTCTTTTCAGACTGATATCTTGATTCAGAGAAGCAAATCTTCCAGTCAAATGAGTGGAATATTGAGAAAATTGACTTCTAGAAATATGTGAACCGTAACCCTAACTAGCAAAACCCGAAGCTAGGGTTAGGGTTTTATTCCCATACAATGTAGATACAGTAGTTTTTGATGGCATGGCTGTCTTTTAGGGCTGAAAGGATACTTGGGAATATAGTTCTTTCAATGTTTTCTAAACATTTTTTTCTGACCTATATGGCTGTATACAGTGCTTTGCCCCACAAAGGAATGCTGTCTGAATTGCCCGACAAGCAACAGTTCGAAAGAACCTGATTTAACTTTCAAACTCTTGCCATGGGCTTTATAATCACAGGCAGATTAACAAATAAAGCCAAACTGCATTAGTTCTTTTGCACTTTTAGGCGATTTAACCCTTAACGTACATTCATTTAGCACCCCATTCAACTCAAACTTTCCAATGAAAGAATACCTTTCAAAAATGAATTTGACCATTGCTGACACACTCTTTTGGTTTTGGCAGTGTTGTATTGTCTTTTCAGACTAATATCTTGATTCAGAGAAGCAAATCTTCCAGTGAAATGAGTGGAATATTGAGAAAATTGACTTTGAGAAATATGTGAACCGTAAACTTAACTAGGAAAACCCGAAGCTAGGGTTAGGGTTTTATTCCCATACAATGTAGACAGTTTTTGATGGCATGGCTGTGTTTTAGGGCTGAAAGGATACTTGGGAATTTAGTTCTTTCAATGTTTTCTAAACATTTTTTTCTGACCTATATGGCTGTATACAGTGCTTTGCCCCACAAAGGAATGCTGTCTGAATTGCCCGACAAGCAACAGTTCGAAAGAACCTGATTTAACTTTCAAACTCTTGCCATGGCCTTTATAATCACAGGCAGATTAACAAATAAAGCCAAACTGCATTAGTTCTTTTGCACTTTTAGGCGATTTAAGCCTTAACGTACATTCATTTAGCACCCCATTCAACTCAAACTTTTCAATGAAAGAATACCTTTCAAAAATTAATTGGACCATTCCTGACACACTCTTTTGGTTTTGGCAGTTTTGTATTGTCTTTTCAGACTGATATCTTGATTCAGAGAAGCAAATCTTCCAGTCAAATAAGTGGAATATTGAGAAAATTGACTTCTAGAAATATGTGAACCGTAACCCTAACTAGCAAAACCCGAAGCTAGGGTTAGGGTTTTATTCCCATACAATGTAGATACAGTAGTTTTTGATGGCATGGCCGTCTTTTAGGGCTGAAAGGATACTTGGGAATATAGTTCTTTCAATGTTTTCTAAACATTTTTTTCTGACCTATATGGCTGTATACAGTGCTTTGCCCCACAAAGGAATGCTGTCTGAATTGCCCGACAAGCAACAGTTCGAAAGAACCTGATTTAACTTTCAAACTCTTGCCATGGGCTTTACAATCACAGGCAGATTAACAAATAAAGCCAAACAGCATTAGTTCTTTTGCACTTTTAGGCGATTTAAGCCTTAACGTACATTCATTTAGCACCCCATTCAACTCAAACTTTCCAATGAAAGAATACCTTTCAAAAATGAATTTGACCATTCCTGACACACTCTTTTGGTTTTGGCAGTGTTGTATTGTCTTTTCAGACTGATATCTTGATTCAGAGAAGCAAATCTTCCAGTCAAATGAGTGGAATATTGAGAAAATTGACTTCTAGAAATATGTGAATCGTAACCCTAACTAGCAAAACCCGAAGCTAGGGTTAGGGTTTTATTCCCATACAATGTAGACAGTTTTTGATGGCATGGCTGTCTTTTAGGGCTGAAAGGATACTTGGGAATATAGTTCTTTCAATGTTTTCTAAACATTTTTTTCTGACCTATATGGCTGTATACAGTGCTTTGCCCCACAAAGGAATGCTGTCTGAATTGCCCGACAAGCAACAGTTCGAAAGAACCTGATTTAACTTTCAAACTCTTGCCATGGGCTTTACCATCACAGGCAGATTAACAAATAAAGCCAAACAGCATTAGTTCTTTTGCACTTTTAGGTGATTTAAGCCTTAACGTACATTCATTTAGCATCCCATTCAACTCAAACTTTCCAATGAAAGAATACCTTTCAAAAATTAATTTGACCATTCCTGACACACTCTTTTGGTTTTGGCAGTGTTGTATTGTCTTTTCAGACTGATATCTTGATTCAGAGATGCAAATCTTCCAGTCAAATAAGTGGAATATTGAGAAAATTGACTTCTAGAAATATGTGAACCGTAACCCTAACTAGCAAAACCCGAAGCTAGGGTTAGGGTTTTATTCCCATACAATGTAGATACAGTAGTTTTTGATGGCATGGCCGTCTTTTAGGGCTGAAAGGATACTTGGGAATATAGTTCTTTCAATGTTTTCTAAACATTTTTTTCTGACCTATATGGCTGTATACAGTGCTTTGCCCCACAAAGGAATGCTGTCTGAATTGCCCGACAAGCAACAGTTCGAAAGAACCTGATTTAACTTTCAAACTCTTGCCATGGGCTTTATAATCACAGGCAGATTAACAAATAAAGCCAAACTGCATTAGTTCTTTTGCACTTTTAGTCGATTTAAGCCTTAACGTACATTCATTTAGCACCCCATTCAACTCAAACTTTCCAATGAAAGAATACCTTTCAAAAATGAATTTGACCATTCCTGACACACTCTTTTGGTTTTGGCAGTGCTGTATTGTCTTTTCAGACTGATATCTTGATTCAGAGAAGTCAATCTTCCAGTCAAATGAGTGGAATATTGGGAAAAGTGTCTTTGAGAAATATGTGAACCGTAACCCTAACTAGCAAAACCCGAAGCTAGGGTTAGGGTTTTATTCCCATACAATGTAGACAGTTTTTGATGGCATGGCTGTGTTTTAGGGCTGAAAGGATACTTGGGAATATAGTTCTTTCAATGTTTTCTAAACATTTTTTTCTGACCTATATGGCTGTATACAGTGCTTTGCCCTACAAAGGAATGCTGTCTGAATTGCCCGACAAGCAACAGTTCGAAAGAACCTGATTTAACTTACAAACTCTTGCCATGGGCTTTATAATCACAGGCAGATTAACAAATAAAGCCAAACTGCATTAGTTCTTTTGCACTTTTAGTTGATTTAAGCCTTAACGTACATTCATTTAGCACCCCATTCAACTCAAACTTTCCAATGAAAGAATACCTTTCAAAAATTAATTTGACCATTCCTGAGACACTCTTTTGGTTTTGGCAGTGTTGTATTGTCTTTTCAGACTGATATCTTGATTCAGAGAAGCAAATCTTCCAGTCAAATGAGTGGAATATTGAGAAAATTGACTTCTAGAAATATGTGAACCGTAACCCTAACTAGCAAAACCCGAAGCTAGGGTTAGGGTTTTATTCCCATACAATGTAGACAGTTTTTGATGGCATGGCTGTGTTTTAGGGCTGAAAGGATACTTGGGAATATAGTTCTTTCAATGTTTTCTAAACATTTGTTTCTGACCTATATGGCTATATACAGTGCTTTGCCCCACAAAGGAATGCTGTCTGAATTGCCCGACAAGCAACAGTTCGAAAGAACCTGATTTAACTTTCAAACTCTTGCCATGGGCTTTAAAATCACAGGCAGATTAACAAATAAAGCCAAACAACATTAGTTCTTTTGCACTTTTAGGCGGTTTAAGCCTTAACGTACATTCATTAAGCACCCCATTCAACTCAAACTTTCCAATGAAAGAATACCTTTCAAAAATTAATTTGACCATTCCTGACACATTCTTTTGGTTTTGGCAGTGTTGTATTGTCTTTTCAGACTGATATCTTGATTCAGAGAAGCCAATCTTCCAGTCAAATGAGTGGAATATTGAGAAAAGTGTCTTTGAGAAATATGTGAACCGTAACCCTAACTAGGAAAACCCAAAGCTAGGGTTAGGGTTTTATTCCCATACAATGTAGACAGTTTTTGATGGCATGGCTGTGTTTTAGGGCTGAAAGGATACTTGGGAATATAGTTCTTTCAATGTTTTCTAAACATTTTTTTCTGACCTATATGGCTGTATACAGTGCTTTGCCCCACAAAGGAATGCTGTCTGAATTGCCCGACAAGCAACAGTTCGAAAGAACCTGATTTAACTTTCAAACTCTTGCCATGGGCTTTACAATCACAGGCAGATTAACAAATAAAGCCAAACAGCATTAGTTCTTTTGCACTTTTAGGTGATTTAAGCCTTAACGTACATTCATTTAGCACCCCATTCAACTCAAACGTTCCAATGAAAGAATACCTTTCAAAAATTAATTTGACCATTCCTGACACACTCTTTTGGTTTTGGCAGTGTTGTATTGTCTTTTCAGACTGATATCTTGATTCAGAGAAGCAAATCTTCCAGTCAAATGAGTGGAATATTGAGAAAATTGTCTTCTAGAAATATGTGAACCGTAACCCTAACTAGCAAAACCCGAAGCTAGGGTTAGGGTTTTATTCCCATACAATGTAGACAGTTTTTGATGGCATGGCTGTCTTTTAGGGCTGAAAGGATACTTGGGAATATAGTTCTTTCAATGTTTTCTAAATATTTTTTTCTGACCTATATGGCTGTATACAGTGCTTTGCCCCACAAGGGAATGCTGTCTGAATTGCCCGACAAGCAGCAGTTCGAAAGAACCTGATTTAACTTTCAAACTCTTGCCATGGGCTTTATAATCACAGGCAGATTAACAAATAAAGCCAAACTGCATTAGTTCTTTTGCACTTTTAGGCGATTTAAGCCTTAACGTTGTAGTGTTTCATAGCCGTTCAGGGACGCCAAATATGTAACGTTGTGGCTCTCTGAAGGCACCAGTTCTGTAGGGTTTGGGCATTTACTGTGACAATTATCAATTGTAGCAGTAAATCACAAAGTTGATTCTTTTGATGGCTTTAGAATCCAACCATGCGACATAACTCAAACAACGCACACACGCAGGTACTAATACACGAGGATACATTTATTAATACATAGAATATGCATATAAACCTAACAGATCTTATCGAGAGGGTTATCAGAATACAAAAGGTATATATTCAATCAGTTACGAAGTGTTACACATATCAAGAGGACATACGTTCAGTATATCATTCATTAAGACCGTTTCGTAAATGAACTTGGTTATAACTTCTACATTAGATACTCAAAACAAGTACATACCTCTTAGGAATTAAATTGATATCAACTGGTTGGGATAACAATTGAATTCTCGAGCTGTAATGCATTGAAGTTGAATACTCATCCAATTTCTGGGGATTCAGATCTCCTGCGGGCACAAAGAAACAGTTGCAGGCTGTTGCTGTCCAATCCGCTCTCTCTGGCTCCGTGCCAGGCTGTGCTGTGCGGCTTGCGACGGTGCGCTGCTGATGCTCACTGACCGGCTAGTTGTGTTGGCTTTAACTAGCAAAGTTTGCGCACAGGAGAAAAGATGACTGTGGGTCCCAGCAAGTCAGGAAGAGGACCGGTTCGTTCCTGATGAAGAGCTAATTCTGAATAGTGATTCAGCTGTCCACAGTTCTGACCTGTTCACGAGGCCTGCTGCTGGTTACTCTCTGGCAACCTCCACTCTAGACTCTTAGAACAAAGGAAAGTTCTGGCACTCGGACACACTGGCCGTTCCGTGGTTGTCCGGGCTGAGTCTCGGGATGGTCAGGAGGCGCGCTGCGAGAATGTCCTGCCCTTGGGAGCCTTCTGCTCCTGGGCCGTCCTGCCCTGGAATTCTCCTTTGAATTCCCTTTAGAACAGTCCACAGAATCCTCTCCAGAATCTTACTGAATCTCCCAGGCTCTCATTGAATCTTGTTGAATCTCTCAGGCTCTCTGTGTTGCCTGTTTTTACCTGGAGGAACTTCAGCTCATTCATTGGCTGAAAGTTCCATGGGCATCAGAGTCCCACGTGGGTTACTCAGCCCTACCAGTCCCTGATTGGTTGATCAAGGTGAGATATGAGTCACTTAGTCCTGACACTTAGTAATGCAGTCCAGATGTCCATCCGGCACTCCCTAGACTGATAGGCGCCAGTGGATGACCATTGATCATGATAGCCAGACTTAGCTAAGTGCATCCCCCTTTGGGAGCTGTCCTAGGAAACCTTAAATCACCCTGCACTAATGGTCTCTCTGTGGCTGCTCCACAGAGATGAACAGAGAAATGGGGCCTCATTTGGGAAGCTCAGAAACACTTAATTCTGCCTTATTATTAAGCCTCGCCGCTACAACGTACATTCATTTAGCACCCCATTCAACTCAAACTTTCCAATGAAAGAATACCTTTCAAAAATTAATTTGACCATTCCTGACACACTCTTTTGGTTTTGGCAGTGTTGTATTGTCTTTTCAGACTGATATCTTGATTCAGAGAAGCCAATCTTCCAGTCAAATGAGTGGAATATTGAGAAAAGTGTCTTTGAGAAATATGTGAACCGTAACCCTAACTAGCAAAACCCGAAGCTAGGGTTAGGGTTTTATTCCCATACAATGTAGACAGTTTTTGATGGCATGGCTGTATTTTAGGGCTGAAAGGATACTTGGGAATATAGTTCTTTAAATGTTTTCTAATCATTTTTTTCTGTCCTATATGGCTGTATACAGTGCTTTGCCCCACAAAGGAATACTGTCTGAATTGCCCGACAAGCAACAGTTCGAAAGAACCTGATTTAACTTTCAAACTCTTGCCATGGGCTTTATAATCACAGGCAGATTAACAAATAAAGCCAAACTGCATTAGTTCTTTTACGCTTTTAGGCGATTTAAGCCTTAACGTACATTCATTTAGCACACCATTCAACTCAAACTTTCCAATGAAAGAATACCTTTCAAAAATTAATTGGACCATTCCTGACACACTCTTTTGGTTTTGGCAGTGTTGTATTGTCTTTTCAGACTGATATCTTGATTCAGAGAAACAAATCTTCCAGTCAAATAAGTGGAATATTGAGAAAATTGACTTCTAGAAATATGTGAACCGTAACCCTAACTAGCAAAACCCGAAGCTAGGGTTAGGGTTTTATTCCCATACAATGTAGATACAGTAGTTTTTGATGGCATGGCTGTCTTTTAGGGCTGAAAGGATACTTGGGAATATAGTTCTTTCAATGTTTTCTAAACATTTTTTTCTGACCTATATGGCTGTATACAGTGCTTTGCCCCACAAAGGAATGCTATCTGAATTGCCCGACAAGCAACAGTTCGAAAGAACCTGATTTAACTTTCAAACTCTTGCCATGGGCTTTATAATCACAGGCAGATTAACAAATAAAGCCAAACTGCATTAGTTCTTTTGCACTTTTAGGTGATTTAAGCCTTAACGTACATTCATTTAGCACCCCATTCAACTCAAACTTTCCAATGAAAGAATACCTTTCAAAAATGAATTTCACCATTCCTGACACACTCTTTTGGTTTTGGCAGTTTTGTATTGTCTTTTCAGACTGATATCTTGATTCAGAGAAGCAAATCTTCCAGTCAAATAAGTGGAATATTGAGAAAATTGACTTCTAGAAATATGTGAACCGTAACCCTAACTAGCAAAACCCGAAGCTAGGGTTAGGGTTTTATTCCCATACAATGTAGATACAGTAGTTTTTGATGGCATGGCCGTCTTTTAGGGCTGAAAGGATACTTGGGAATATAGTTCTTTCAATGTTTTCTAAACATTTTTTTCTGACCTATATGGCTGTATACAGTGCTTTGCCCCACAAAGGAATGCTGTCTGAATTGCCCGACAAGCAACAGTTCGAAAGAACCTGATTTAACTTTCAAACTCTTGCCATGGGCTTTACAATCACAGGCAGATTAACAAATAAAGCCAAACAGCATTAGTTCTTTTGCACTTTTAGGCGATTTAAGCCTTAACGTACATTCATTTAGCACCCCATTCAACTCAAACTTTCCAATGAAAGAATACCTTTCAAAAATTAATTTGACCATTCCTGACACACTCTTTTGGTTTTGGCAGTGTTGTATTGTCTTTTCAGACTGATATCTTGATTCAGAGAAGCAAATCTTCCAGTCAAATGAGTGGAATATTGAGAAAATTGACTTCTAGAAATATGTGAACCGTAACCCTAACTAGCAAAACCCGAAGCTAGGGTTAGGGTTTTATTCCCATACAATGTAGACAGTTTTTGATGGCATGGCTGTCTTTTAGGGCTGAAAGGATACTTGGGAATATAGTTCTTTCAATGTTTTCTAAACATTTTTTTCTGACCTATATGGCTGTATACAGTGCTTTGCCCCACAAAGGAATGCTGTCTGAATTGCCCGACAAGCAACAGTTCGAAAGAACCTGATTTAACTTTCAAACTCTTGCCATGGGCTTTACAATCACAGGCAGATTAACAAATAAAGCCAAACAGCATTAGTTCTTTTGCACTTTTAGGTGATTTAAGCCTTAACGTACATTCATTTAGCACCCCATTCAACTCAAACTTTCCAATGAAAGAATACCTTTCAAAAATTAATTTGACCATTCCTGACACACTCTTTTGGTTTTGGCAGTGTTGTATTGTCTTTTCAGACTGATATCTTGATTCAGAGATGCAAATCTTCCAGTCAAATAAGTGGAATATTGAGAAAATTGACTTCTAGAAATATGTGAATCGTAACCCTAACTAGCAAAACCCGAAGCTAGGGTTAGGGTTTTATTCCCATACAATGTAGATACAGTAGTTTTTGATGGCATGGCCGTCTTTTAGGGCTGAAAGGATACTTGGGAATATAGTTCTTTCAATGTTTTCTAAACATTTTTTTCTGACCTATATGGCTGTATACAGTGCTTTGCCCCACCAAGGAATACTGTCTGAATTGCCCGACAAGCAACAGTTCGAAAGAACCTGATTTGACTTTCAAACTCTTGCCATGGGCTTTATAATCACAGGCAGATTAACAAATAAAGCCAAACTGCATTAGTTCTTTTGCACTTTTAGGCGATTTAAGCCTTAACGTACATTCATTTAGCACCCCATTCAACTCAAACTTTCCAATGAAAGAATACCTTTCAAAAATGAATTTGACCATTCCTGACACACTCTTTTGGTTTTGGCAGTGCTGTATTGTCTTTTCAGACTGATATCTTGATTCAGAGAAGTCAATCTTCCAGTCAAATGAGTGGAATATTGGGAAAAGTGTCTTTGAGAAATATGTGAACCGTAACCCTAACTAGCAAAACCCGAAGCTAGGGTTAGGGTTTTATTCCCATACAATGTAGACAGTTTTTGATGGCATGGCTGTGTTTTAGGGCTGAAAGGATACTTGGGAATATAGTTCTTTCAATGTTTTCTAAACATTTTTTTCTGACCTATATGGCTGTATACAGTGCTTTGCCCTA
Organism: Atractosteus spatula; assembly: GCF_055471065.1. Lineage (NCBI taxonomy): Eukaryota > Metazoa > Chordata > Actinopteri > Semionotiformes > Lepisosteidae > Atractosteus > Atractosteus spatula. The sequence continues at coordinate 30,411,499 of NC_142708.1, read as the reverse complement.
CAAAGGAATGCTGTCTGAATTGCCCGACAAGCAACAGTTCGAAAGAACCTGATTTAACTTTCAAACTCTTGCCATGGGCTTTATAATCACAGGCAGATTAACAAATAAAGCCAAACTGCATTAGTTCTTTTGCACTTTTAGTTGATTTAAGCCTTAACGTACATTCATTTAGCACCCCATTCAACTCAAACTTTCCAATGAAAGAATACCTTTCAAAAATTAATTTGACCATTCCTGAGACACTCTTTTGGTTTTGGCAGTGTTGTATTGTCTTTTCAGACTGATATCTTGATTCAGAGAAGCAAATCTTCCAGTCAAATGAGTGGAATATTGAGAAAATTGACTTCTAGAAATATGTGAACCGTAACCCTAACTAGCAAAACCCGAAGCTAGGGTTAGGGTTTTATTCCCATACAATGTAGACAGTTTTTGATGGCATGGCTGTGTTTTAGGGCTGAAAGGATACTTGGGAATATAGTTCTTTCAATGTTTTCTAAACATTTGTTTCTGACCTATATGGCTATATACAGTGCTTTGCCCCACAAAGGAATGCTGTCTGAATTGCCCGACAAGCAACAGTTCGAAAGAACCTGATTTAACTTTCAAACTCTTGCCATGGGCTTTAAAATCACAGGCAGATTAACAAATAAAGCCAAACAACATTAGTTCTTTTGCACTTTTAGGCGGTTTAAGCCTTAACGTACATTCATTAAGCACCCCATTCAACTCAAACTTTCCAATGAAAGAATACCTTTCAAAAATTAATTTGACCATTCCTGACACATTCTTTTGGTTTTGGCAGTGTTGTATTGTCTTTTCAGACTGATATCTTGATTCAGAGAAGCCAATCTTCCAGTCAAATGAGTGGAATATTGAGAAAAGTGTCTTTGAGAAATATGTGAACCGTAACCCTAACTAGGAAAACCCAAAGCTAGGGTTAGGGTTTTATTCCCATACAATGTAGACAGTTTTTGATGGCATGGCTGTGTTTTAGGGCTGAAAGGATACTTGGGAATATAGTTCTTTCAATGTTTTCTAAACATTTTTTTCTGACCTATATGGCTGTATACAGTGCTTTGCCCCACAAAGGAATGCTGTCTGAATTGCCCGACAAGCAACAGTTCGAAAGAACCTGATTTAACTTTCAAACTCTTGCCATGGGCTTTACAATCACAGGCAGATTAACAAATAAAGCCAAACAGCATTAGTTCTTTTGCACTTTTAGGTGATTTAAGCCTTAACGTACATTCATTTAGCACCCCATTCAACTCAAACGTTCCAATGAAAGAATACCTTTCAAAAATTAATTTGACCATTCCTGACACACTCTTTTGGTTTTGGCAGTGTTGTATTGTCTTTTCAGACTGATATCTTGATTCAGAGAAGCAAATCTTCCAGTCAAATGAGTGGAATATTGAGAAAATTGTCTTCTAGAAATATGTGAACCGTAACCCTAACTAGCAAAACCCGAAGCTAGGGTTAGGGTTTTATTCCCATACAATGTAGACAGTTTTTGATGGCATGGCTGTCTTTTAGGGCTGAAAGGATACTTGGGAATATAGTTCTTTCAATGTTTTCTAAACATTTTTTTCTGACCTATATGGCTGTATACAGTGCTTTGCCCCACAAGGGAATGCTGTCTGAATTGCCCGACAAGCAGCAGTTCGAAAGAACCTGATTTAACTTTCAAACTCTTGCCATGGGCTTTATAATCACAGGCAGATTAACAAATAAAGCCAAACTGCATTAGTTCTTTTGCACTTTTAGGCGATTTAAGCCTTAACATTGTAGTGTTTCATAGCCGTTCAGGGACGCCAAATATGTAACGTTGTGGCTCTCTGAAGGCACCAGTTCTGTAGGGTTTGGGCATTTACTGTGACAATTATCAATTGTAGCAGTAAATCACAAAGTTGATTCTTTTGATGGCTTTAGAATCCAACCATGCGACATAACTCAAACAACGCACACACGCAGGTACTAATACACGAGGATACATTTATTAATACATAGAATATGCATATAAACCTAACAGATCTTATCGAGAGGGTTATCAGAATACAAAAGGTATATATTCAATCAGTTACGAAGTGTTACACATATCAAGAGGACATACGTTCAGTATATCATTCATTAAGACCGTTTCGTAAATGAACTTGGTTATAACTTCTACATTAGATACTCAAAACAAGTACATAACTCTTAGGAATTAAATTGATATCAACTGGTTGGGATAACAATTGAATTCTCGAGCTGTAATGCATTGAAGTTGAATACTCATCCAATTTCTGGGGATTCAGATCTCCTGCGGGCACAAAGAAACAGTTGCAGGCTGTTGCTGTCCAATCCGCTCTCTCTGGCTCCGTGCCAGGCTGTGCTGTGCGGCTTGCGACGGTGCGCTGCTGATGCTCACTGACCGGCTAGTTGTGTTGGCTTTAACTAGCAAAGTTTGCGCACAGGAGAAAAGATGACTGTGGGTCCCAGCAAGTCAGGAAGAGGACCGGTTCGTTCCTGATGAAGAGCTAGTTCTGAATAGTGATTCAGCTGTCCACAGTTCTGACCTGTTCACGAGGCCTGCTGCTGGTTACTCTCTGGCAACCTCCACTCTAGACTCTTAGAACAAAGGAAAGTTCTGGCACTCGGACACACTGGCCGTTCCGTGGTTGTCCGGGCTGAGTCTCGGGATGGTCAGGAGGCGCGCTGCGAGAATGTCCTGCCCTTGGGAGCCTTCTGCTCCTGGGCCGTCCTGCCCTGGAATTCTCCTTTGAATTCCCTTTAGAACAGTCCACAGAATCCTCTCCAGAATCTTACTGAATCTCCCAGGCTCTCATTGAATCTTGTTGAATCTCTCAGGCTCTCTGTGTTGCCTGTTTTTACCTGGAGGAACTTCAGCTCATTCATTGGCTGAAAGTTCCATGGGCATCAGAGTCCCACGTGGGTTACTCAGCCCTACCAGTCCCTGATTGGTTGATCAAGGTGAGATATGAGTCACTTAGTCCTGACACTTAGTAATGCAGTCCAGATGTCCATCCGGCACTCCCTAGACTGATAGGCGCCAGTGGATGACCATTGATCATGATAGCCAGACTTAGCTAAGTGCATCCCCCTTTGGGAGCTGTCCTAGGAAACCTTAAATCACCCTGCACTAATGGTCTCTCTGTGGCTGCTCCACAGAGATGAACAGAGAAATGGGGCCTCATTTGGGAAGCTCAGAAACACTTAATTCTGCCTTATTATTAAGCCTCGCCGCTACAACGTACATTCATTTAGCACCCCATTCAACTCAAACTTTCCAATGAAAGAATACCTTTCAAAAATTAATTTGACCATTCCTGACACACTCTTTTGGTTTTGGCAGTGTTGTATTGTCTTTTCAGACTGATATCTTGATTCAGAGAAGCAAATCGTCCAGTCAAATGAGTGGAATATTGAGAAAATTGACTTCTAGAAATATGTGAACCGTAACCCTAACTAGCAAAACCCGAAGCTAGGGTTAGGGTTTTATTCCCATACAATGTAGACAGTTTTTGATGGCATGGCTGTGTTTTAGGGCTGAAAGGATACTTGGGAATATAGTTCTTTCAATGTTTTCTAAACATTTTTTTCTGACCTATATGGCTATATACAGTGCTTTGCCCCACAAAGGAATGCTGTCTGAATTGCCCGACAAGCAACAGTTCGAAAGAACCTGATTTAACTTTCAAATTCTTGCCATGGGCTTTAAAATCACAGGCAGATTAACAAATAAAGCCAAACAACATTAGTTCTTTTGCACTTTTAGGCGGTTTAAGCCTTAACGTACATTCATTAAGCACCCCATTCAACTCAAACTTTCCAATGAAAGAATACCTTTCAAAAATTAATTTGACCATTCCTGAAACATTCTTTTGGTTTTGGCAGTGTTGTATTGTCTTTTCAGACTGATATCTTGATTCAGAGAAGCCAATCTTCCAGTCAAATGAGTGGAATATTGAGAAAAGTGTCTTTGAGAAATATGTGAACCGTAACCCTAACTAGCAAAACCCGAAGCTAGGGTTAGGGTTTTATTCCCATACAATGTAGATACAGTAGTTTTTGATGGCATGGCTGTCTTTTAGGGCTGAAAGGATACTTGGGAATATAGTTCTTTCAATGTTTTCTAAACATTTTTTTCTGACCTATATGGCTGTATACTGTGCTTTGCCCCACAAAGGAATGCTGTCTGAATTGCCCGACAAGCAACAGTTCGAAAGAACTTGATTTAACTTTCAAACTCTTGCCATGGGCTTTACAATCACAGGCAGATTAACAAATAAAGCCAAACAGCATTAGTTCTTTTGCACTTTTAGGCGATTTAAGCCTTAACGTACATTCATTTAGCACCCCATTCAACTCAAACTTTCCAATGAAAGAATACCTTTCAAAAATGAATTGGACCATTCCTGACACACTCTTTTGGTTTTGGCAGTGCTGTATTGTCTTTTCAGACTGATATCTTGATTCAGAGAAGCCAATCTTCCAGTCAAATGAGTGGAATATTGAGAAAATTGACTTTGAGAAATATGTGAACCGTAACCCTAACTAGCAAAACCCGAAGCTAGGGTTAGGGTTTTATTCCCATACAATGTAGACAGTTTTTGATGGCATGGCTGTCTTTTAGGGCTGAAAGGATACTTGGGAATATAGTTCTTTCAATGTTTTCTAAACATTTTTTTCTGACCTATATGGCTGTATACAGTGCTTTGCCCCACAAAGGAATGCTATCTGAATTGCCCGACAAGCAACAGTTCGAAAGAACCTGATTTAACTTTCAAACTCTTGCCATGGGCTTTATAATCACAGGCAGATTAACAAATAAAGCCAAACTGCATTAGTTCTTTTGCACTTTTAGGTGATTTAAGCCTTAACGTACATTCATTTAGCACCCCATTCAACTCAAACTTTCCAATGAAAGAATACCTTTCAAAAATGAATTTGACCATTCCTGACACACTCTTTTGGTTTTGGCAGTGTTGTATTGTCTTTTCAGACTGATATCTTGATTCAGAGAAGCAAATCTTCCAGTCAAATGAGTGGAATATTGAGAAAATTGACTTTGAGAAATATGTGAACCGTAACCCTAACTAGCAAAACCCGAAGCTAGGGTTAGGGTTTTATTCCCATACAATGTAGATACAGTAGTTTTTGATGGCATTGCTGTGTTTTAGGGCTGAAAGGATACTTGGGAATATAGTTCTTTCAATGTTTTCTAAACATTTTTTTCTGACCTATATGGCTGTATACAGTGCTTTGCCCCACAAAGGAATGCTATCTGAATTGCCCGACAAGCAACAGTTCGAAAGAACCTCATTTGACTTTCAAACTCTTGCCATGGGCTTTATAATCACAGGCAGATTAACAAATAAAGCCAAACTGCATTAGTTCTTTTTCACTTTTAGGCGATTTAAGCCTTAACGTACATTCATTTAGCACCCCATTCAACTCAAACTTTCCAATGAAAGAATACCTTTCAAAAATGAATTTGACCATTCCTGACACACTCTTTTGCTTTTGGCACTGTTGTATTGTCTTTTCAGACTGATATCTTGATTCAGAGAAGCAAATCTTCCAGTCAAATGAGTGGAATATTGAGAAAATTGACTTCTAGAAATATGTGAACCGTAACCCTAACTAGCAAAACCCGAAGCTAGGGTTAGGGTTTTATTCCCATACAATGTAGATACAGTAGTTTTTGATGGCATGGCTGTCTTTTAGGGCTGAAAGGATACTTGGGAATATAGTTCTTTCAATGTTTTCTAAACATTTTTTTCTGACCTATATGGCTGTATACAGTGCTTTGCCCCACAAAGGAATGCGGTCTGAATTGCCCGACAAGCAACAGTTCGAAAGAACCTGATTTAACTTTCAAACTCTTGCCATGGGCTTTATAATCACAGGCAGATTAACAAATAAAGCTAAACTGCATTAGTTCTTTTGCACTTTTAGGCGATTTAACCCTTAACGTACATTCATTTAGCACCCCATTCAACTCAAACTTTCCAATGAAAGAATACCTTTCAAAAATTAATTTGACCATTCCTGACACACTCTTTTGGTTTTGGCAGTGTTGTATTGTCTTTTCAGACTGATATCTTGATTCAGAGAAGCAAATCTTCCAGTCAAAAGAGTGGAATATTGAGAAAATTGACTTCTAGAAATATGTGAACCGTAACCCTAACTAGCAAAACCCGAAGCTAGGGTTAGGGTTTTATTCCCATACAATGTAGACAGTTTTTGATGGCATTGCTGTCTTTTAGGGCTGAAAGGATACTTGAGAATATAGTTCTTTCAATGTTTTCTAACCATTTTTTTCTGACCTATATGGCTGTATACAGTGCTTTGCCCCACAAAGGAATGCTGTCTGAATTGCCCGACAAGCAACAGTTCGAAAGAACCTCATTTGACTTTCAAACTCTTGCCATGGGCTTTATAATCACAGGCAGATTAACAAATAAAGCCAAACTGCATTAGTTCTTTTTCACTTTTAGGCGATTTAAGCCTTAACGTACATTCATTTAGCACCCCATTCAACTCAAACTTTCCAATGAAAGAATACCTTTCAAAAATGAATTTGACCATTCCTGACACACTCTTTTGCTTTTGGCACTGTTGTATTGTCTTTTCAGACTGATATCTTGATTCAGAGAAGCAAATCTTCCAGTCAAATGAGTGGAATATTGAGAAAATTGACTTCTAGAAATATGTGAACCGTAACCCTAACTAGCAAAACCCGAAGCTAGGGTTAGGGTTTTATTCCCATACAATGTAGATACAGTAGTTTTTGATGGCATGGCTGTTTTTTAGGGCTGAAAGGATACTTGGGAATATAGTTCTTTCAATGTTTTCTAACCATTTTTTTCTGACCTATATGGCTGTATACAGTGCTTTGCCCCACAAAGGAATGCGGTCTGAATTGCCCGACAAGCAACAGTTCGAAAGAACCTGATTTAACTTTCAAACTCTTGCCATGGGCTTTATAATCACAGGCAGATTAACAAATAAAGCCAAACTGCATTAGTTCTTTTGCACTTTTAGGCGATTTAACCCTTAACGTACATTCATTTAGCACCCCATTCAACTCAAACTTTCCAATGAAAGAATACCTTTCAAAAATTAATTTGACCATTCCTGACACACTCTTTTGGTTTTGGCAGTGTTGTATTGTCTTTTCAGACTGATATCTCGATTCAGAGAAGCAAATCTTCCAGTCAACAGAGTGGAATATTGAGAAAATTGACTTCTAGAAATATGTGAACCGTAACCCTAACTAGCAAAACCCGAAGCTAGGGTTAGGGTTTTATTCCCATACAATGTAGACAGTTTTTGATGGCATTGCTGTCTTTTAGGGCTGAAAGGATACTTGAGAATATAGTTCTTTCAATGTTTTCTAACCATTTTTTTCTGACCTATATGGCTGTATACAGTGCTTTGCCCCACAAAGGAATGCTGTCTGAATTGCCCGACAAGCAACAGTTCGAAAGAACCTCATTTGACTTTCAAACTCTTGCCATGGGCTTTATAATCACAGGCAGATTAACAAATAAAGCCAAACTGCATTAGTTCTTTTTCACTTTTAGGCGATTTAAGCCTTAACGTACATTCATTTAGCACCCCATTCAACTCAAACTTTCCAATGAAAGAATACCTTTCAAAAATGAATTTGACCATTCCTGACACACTCTTTTGCTTTTGGCACTGTTGTATTGTCTTTTCAGACTGATATCTTGATTCAGAGAAGCAAATCTTCCAGTCAAATGAGTGGAATATTGAGAAAATTGACTTCTAGAAATATGTGAACCGTAACCCTAACTAGCAAAACCCGAAGCTAGGGTTAGGGTTTTATTCCCATACAATGTAGATACAGTAGTTTTTGATTGCATGGCTGTCTTTTAGGGCTGAAAGGATACTTGGGAATATAGTTCTTTCAATGTTTTCTAAACATTTTTTTCTGACCTATATGGCTGTATACAGTGCTTTGCCCCACAAAGGAATGCTGTCTGAATTGCCCGACAAGCAACAGTTCGAAAGAACCTGATTTAACTTTCAAACTATTGCCATGGGCTTTATAATCACAGGCAGATTAACAAATAAAGCCAAACTGCATTAGTTCTTTTGCACTTTTAGGCGATTTAACCCTTAACGTACATTCATTTAGCACCCCATTCAACTCAAACTTTCCAATGAAAGAATACCTTTCAAAAATGAATTTGACCATTCCTGACACACTCTTTTGGTTTTGGCAGTGTTGTATTGTCTTTTCAGACTAATATCTTGATTCAGAGAAGCAAATCTTCCAGTGAAATGAGTGGAATATTGAGAAAATTGACTTTGAGAAATATGTGAACCGTAAACCTAACTAGGAAAACCCGAAGCTAGGGTTAGGGTTTTATTCCCATACAATGTAGACAGTTTTTGATGGCATGGCTGTGTTTTAGGGCTGAAAGGATACTTGGGAATATAGTTCTTTCAATGTTTTCTAAACATTTTTTTCTGACCTATATGGCTGTATACAGTGCTTTGCCCCACAAAGGAATGCTATCTGAATTGCCCGACAAGCAACAGTTCGAAAGAACCTGATTTAACTTTCAAACTCTTGCCATGGGCTTTATAATCACAGGCAGATTAACAAATAAAGCCAAACTGCATTAGTTCTTTTGCACTTTTAGGTGATTTAAGCCTTAACGTACATTCATTTAGCACCCCATTCAACTCAAACTTTCCAATGAAAGAATACCTTTCAAAAATGAATTTGACCATTCCTGACACACTCTTTTGGTTTTGGCAGTGTTGTATTGTCTTTTCAGACTGATATCTTGATTCAGAGAAGCAAATCTTCCAGTCAAATGAGTGGAATATTGAGAAAATTGACTTCTAGAAATATGTGAACCGTAACCCTAACTAGCAAAATCCGAAGCTAGGGTTAGGGTTTTATTCCCATACAATGTAGACAGTTTTTGATGGCATGGCTGTGTTTTAGGGCTGAAAGGATACTTGAGAATATAGTTCTTTCAATGTTTTCTAAACATTTTTTTCTGACCTATATGGCTGTATACAGTGCTTTGCCCCACAAAGGAATGCTGTCTGAATTGCCCGACAAGCAACAGTTCGAAAGAACCTGATTTAACTTTCAAACTCTTGCCATGGGCTTTATAATCACAGGCAGATTAACAAATAAAGCCAAACTGCATTAGTTCTTTTGCACTTTTAGGCGATTTAAGCCTTAACGTACATTCATTTAGCACCCCATTCAACTCAAACTTTTCAATGAAAGAATACCTTTCAAAAATTAATTTGACCATTCTTGACACACTCTTTTGGTTTTGGCACTGTTGTATTGTCTTTTCAGACTGATATCTTGATTCAGAGAAGCAAATCTTCCAGTCAAATGAGTGGAATATTGAGAAAATTGACTTCTAGAAATATGTGAACCGTAACCCTTACTAGCAAAACCCGAAGCAATTGTTAGGGTTTTATTCCCATACAATGTATATACAGTAGTTTTTGATGGCATGGCTGTCTTTTAGGGCTGAAAGGATACTTGGGAATATAGTTCTTTCAATGTTTTCTAAACATTTTTTTCTGACCTATATGGCTGTATACAGTGCTTTGCCCCACAAATGAATGCTGTCTGAATTGCCCGACAAGCAACAGTTCGAAAGAACCTGATTTAACTTTCAAACTCTTGCCATGGGCTTTATAATCACAGGCAGATTAACAAATAAAGCCAAACTGCATTAGTTCTTTTGCACTTTTAGGCGATTTAACCCTTAACGTACATTCATTTAGCACCCCATTCAACTCAAACTTTCCAATGAAAGAATACCTTTCAAAAATGAATTTGACCATTGCTGACACACTCTTTTGGTTTTGACAGTGTTGTATTGTCTTTTCAGACTAATATCTTGATTCAGAGAAGCAAATCTTCCAGTGAAATGAGTGGAATATTGAGAAAATTGACTTTGAGAAATATGTGAACCGTAAACCTAACTAGGAAAACCCGAAGCTAGGGTTAGGGTTTTATTCCCATACAATGTAGACAGTTTTTGATGGCATGGCTGTGTTTTAGGGCTGAAAGGATACTTGGGAATATAGTTCTTTCAATGTTTTCTAAACATTTTTTTCTGACCTATATGGCTGTATACAGTGCTTTGCCCCACAAAGGAATGCTATCTGAATTGCCCGACAAGCAACAGTTCGAAAGAACCTGATTTAACTTTCAAACTCTTGCCATGGGCTTTATAATCACAGGCAGATTAACAAATAAAGCCAAACTGCATTAGTTCTTTTGCACTTTTAGGTGATTTAAGCCTTAACGTACATTCATTTAGCACCCCTTTAACTCAAACTTTCCAATGAAAGAATACCTTTCAAAAATGAATTTGACCATTCCTAACACACTCTTTTGGTTTTGGCAGTGTTGTATTGTCTTTTCAGACTGATATCTTGATTCAGAGAAGCAAATCTTCCAGTCAAATGAGTGGAATATTGAGAAAATTGACTTCTAGAAATATGTGAACCGTAACCCTAACTAGCAAAATCCGAAGCTAGGGTTAGGGTTTTATTCCCATACAATGTAGACAGTTTTTGATGGCATGGCTGTGTTTTAGGGCTGAAAGGATACTTGGGAATTTAGTTCTTTCAATGTTTTCTAAACATTTTTTTCTGACCTATATGGCTGTATACAGTGCTTTGCCCCACAAAGGAATGCTGTCTGAATTGCCCGACAAGCAACAGTTCGAAAGAACCTGATTTAACTTTCAAACTCTTGCCATGGGCTTTATAATCACAGGCAGATTAACAAATAAAGCCAAACTGCATTAGTTCTTTTGCACTTTTAGGCGATTTAAGCCTTAACGTACATTCATTTAGCACCCCATTCAACTCAAACTTTTCAATGAAAGAATACCTTTCAAAAATTAATTTGACCATTCTTGACACACTCTTTTGGTTTTGGCACTGTTGTATTGTCTTTTCAGACTGATATCTTGATTCAGAGAAGCAAATCTTCCAGTCAAATGAGTGGAATATTGAGAAAATTGACTTCTAGAAATATGTGAACCGTAACCCTTACTAGCAAAACCTGAAGCTAGGGTTAGGGTTTTATTCCCATACAATGTAGACAGTTTTTGATGGCATGGCTGTGTTTTAGGGCTGAAAGGATACTTGGGAATATAGTTTTTTCAGTGTTTTCTAAACATTTTTTTCTGACCTATATGGCTGTATACAGTGCTTTGCCCCACAAATGAATGCTGTCTGAATTGCCCGACAAGCAACAGTTCGAAAGAACCTGATTTAACTTTCAAACTCTTGCCATGGGCTTTACAAACACAGGCAGATTAACAAATAAAGCCAAACTGCATTAGTTCTTTTGCACTTTTAGGCGATTTAAGCCTTAACGTACATTCATTTAGCACCCCATTCAACTCAAACTTTCCAATGAAAGAATACCTTTCAAAAATGAATTAGACCATTCCTGACACACTCTTTTGGTTTTGGCAGTGCTGTATTGTCTTTTCAGACTGATATCTTGATTCAGAGAAGCCAATCTTCCAGTCAAATGAGTGGAATATTGAGAAAAGTGTCTTTGAGAAATATGTGAACCGTAACCCTAACTAGCGAAACCTGAAGCTAGGGTTAGGGTTTTATTCCCATACAATGTAGACAGTTTTTGATGGCATGGCTGTGTTTTAGGGCTGAAAGGATACTTGGGAAAATAGATTTTTCAGTGTTTTCTAAACATTTTTTTCTGACCTATATGGCTGTATACAGTGCTTTGCCCCACAAAGGAATGCTGTATGAATTGCCCGACAAGCAACAATTCGAAAGAACCTAATTTAACTTTCAAACTCTTGCCATGGGCTTTGCAATCACAGGCAGATTAACAAATAAAGCCAAACAGCATTAGTTCTTTTGCACTTTTAGGCGATTTAAGCCTTAACGTACATTCATTTAGCACCCCATTCAACTCAAACTTTCCAATGAAAGAATACCTTTCAAAAATGAATTTGACCATTCCTGACACACTCTTTTGGTTTTGGCAGTGCTGTATTGTCTTTTCAGACTGATATCTTGATTCAGAGAAGCCAATCTTCCAGTCAAATGAGTGGAATATTGAGAAAAGTGTCTTTGAGAAATATGTGAACCGTAACCCTAACTAGCAAAACCCGAAGCTAGGGTTAGGGTTTTATTCCCATACAATGTAGACAGTTTTTGATGGCATGGCTGTGTTTTAGGGCTGAAAGGATACTTGGGAATATAGTTCTTTCAATGTTTTCTAAACATTTTTTTCTAACCTATATGGCTGTATACAGTGCTTTGCCCCACAAAGGAATGCTGTCTGAATTGCCCGACAAGCAACAGTTCGAAAGAACCTGATTTAACTTTCAAACTCTTGCCATGGGCTTTATAATCACAGGCAGATTAACAAAGATAGCCAAACTGCATTAGTTCTTTTGCACTTTTAGGTGATTTAAGCCTTAACGTACATTCATTTAGCACCCCATTCAACTCAAACTTTCCAATGAAAGAATACCTTTCAAAAATTAATTTGACCATTCCTGACACACTCTTTTGGTTTTGGCACTGTTGTATTGTCTTTTCAGACTGATATCTTGATTCAGAGAAGCAAATCTTCTAGTCAAATGAGTGGAATATTGAGAAAAAATTGATTTTGAGAAATATGTGAACCGTAACCCTAACTAGCAAAACCCCAAGCTAGGGTTAGGGTTTTATTCCCATACAATGTAGACAGTTTTTGATGGCATGGCTGTGTTTTAGGGCTGAAAGGATACTTGGGAATATAGTTCTTTCAATGTTTTCTAAACATTTTTTTCTGACCTATATGGCTGTATACAGTGCTTTGCCCCACAAAGGAATGCTGTCTGAATTGCCCGACAAGCAACAGTTCGAAAGAACCTGATTTAACTTTCAAACTCTTGCCATGGGCTTTATAATCACAGGCAGATTAACAAATAAAGCCAAACTGCATTAGCTCTTTTGCACTTTTAGGCGATTTAAGCCTTAACGTACATTCATTTAGCACCCCATTCAACTCAAACTTTCCAATGAAAGAATACCTTTCAAAAATGAATTTGACCATTCCTGACACACTCTTTTGGTTTTGGCAGTGCTGTATTGTCTTTTCAGACTGATATCTTGATTCAGAGAAGCCAATCTTCCAGTCAAATGAGTGGAATATTGAGAAAAGTGTCTTTGAGAAATATGTGAACCGTAACCCTAACTAGCAAAACCTGAAGCTAGGGTTAGGGTTTTATTCCCATACAATGTAGACAGTTTTTGATGGCATGGCTGTGTTTTAGGGCTGAAAGGATACTTGGGAATATAGTTCTTTCAATGTTTTCTAAACATTTTTTTCTGACCTATATGGCTGTATACAGTGCTTTGCCCCACAAAGGAATGCTGTCTGAATTGCCCGACAAGCAACAGTTCGAAAGAACCTGATTTAACTTTCAAACTCTTGCCATGGGCTTTATAATCACAGGCAGATTAACAAATAAAGCCAAACTGCATTAGTTCTTTTGCACTTTTAGGCGATTTAAGCCTTAACGTACATTCATTTAGCACCCCATTCAACCTAAACTTTCCAATGAAAGAATACCTTTCAAAAATGAATTTGACCATTCCTGACACACTCTTTTGGTTTTGGCAGTGTTGTATTGTCTTTTCAGACTGATATCTTGATTCAGAGAAGCAAATCTTCCAGTCAAATTAGTGGAATATTGAGAAAATTGACTTCCAGAAATATGTGAACCGTAACCCTATCTAGCAAAACCCGAAGCTAGGGTTAGAGTTTTATTCCCATACAATGTAGACAGTTTTTGATGGCATGGCTGTGTTTTAGGGCTGAAAGGATACTTGGGAATATAGTTCTTTCAATGTTTTCTAAACATTTTTTTCTGACCTACTGTATATGGCTGTATACAGTGCTTTGCCCCACAAAGGAATGCTGTCTGAATTGCCCAAAAAGCAACAGTTCGAAAGAACCTGATTTAACTTTCAAACTCTTGCCATGGTCTTTATAATCACAGGCAGATTAACAAATAAAGCCAAACTGCATTAGTTCTTTTGCACTTTTAGGCGATTTAAGCCTTAACGTACATTCATTTAGCACCCCATTCAACTCAAACTTTCCAATGAAAGTATACCTTTCAAAAATTAATTTGACCATTCCTGACACTCTTTTGGTTTTGGCAGTGCTGTATTGTCTTTTCAGACTGATATCTTGATTCAGAGAAGCCAATCTTCCAGTCAAATAAGTGGAATATTGAGAAAAGTGTCTTTGAGAAATATGTGAACCGTAACCCTAACTAGCAAAACCTGAAGCTAGGGTTAGGGTTTTATTCCCATACAATGTAGACAGTTTTTGATGGCATGGCTGTGTTTTAGGGCTGAAAGGATACTTGGGAATATAGTTCTTTCAATGTTTTCTAAACATTTTTTTCTGACCTATATGGCTGTATACAGTGCTTTGCCCCACAAAGGAATGCTGTCTGAATTGCCCGACAAGCAACAGTTCGAAAGAACCTGATTTAACTTTCAAACTCTTGCCATGGGCTTTATAATCACAGGCAGATTAACAAATAAAGCCAAACTGCATTAGTTCTTTTGCACTTTTAGGCGATTTAAGCCTTAACGTACATTCATTTAGCACCCCATTCAACTCAAACTTTTCAATGAAAGAATACCTTTCAAAAATTAATTTGACCATTCTTGACACACTCTTTTGGTTTTGGCACTGTTGTATTGTCTTTTCAGACTGATATCTTGAATCAGAGAAGCAAATCTTCCAGTCAAATGAGTGGAATATTGAGAAAATTGACTTCTAGTAATGTGAACCGTAACCCTAACTAGCAAAACCTGAAGCTAGGGTTAGGGTTTTATTCCCATACAATGTAGACAGTTTTTGATGGCATGGCTGTGTTTTAGGGCTGAAAGGATACTTGGGAATATAGTTTTTTCAGTGTTTTCTAAACATTTTTTTCTGACCTAAATGGCTGTATATAGTGCTTTGCCCCACAAAGGAATGCTGTCTGAATTGCCCGACAAGCAACAGTTCGAAAGAACCTGATTTAACTTTCAAACTCTTGCCATGGGCTTTACAAACACAGGCAGATTAACAAATAATGCCAAACAGCATTAGTTCTTTTGCACTTTTAGGCGATTTAAGCCTTAACGTACATTCATTTAGCACCCCATTCAACTCAAACTTTCCAATGAAAGAATACCTTTCAAAAATGAATTAGACCATTCCTGACACACTCTTTTGGTTTTGGCAGTGCTGTATTGTCTTTCAGACTGATATCTTGATTCAGAGAAGCCAATCTTCCAGTCAAATGAGTGGAATATTGAGAAAATTGACTTTGAGAAATATGTGAACCGTAACCCTAACTAGCAAAACCCGAAGCTAGGGTTAGGGTTTTATTCCCATACAATGTAGACAGTTTTTGATGGCATGGCTGTGTTTTAGGGCTGAAAGGATACTTGGGAATATAGTTCTTTCAATGTTTTCTAAACATTTTTTTCTGACCTATATGGCTGTATACAGTGCTTTGCCCCACAAAGGAATGCTGTCTGAATTGCCCGACAAGCAACAGTTCGAAAGAACCTGATTTAACTTTCAAACTCTTGCCATGGGCTTTATAATCACAGGCAGATTAACAAATAAAGCCAAACTGCATTAGTTCTTTTGCACTTTTAGGGGATTTAAGCCTTAACGTACATTCATTTAGCACCCCATTCAACTCAAACTTTCCAATGAAAGAATACCTTTCAAAAATGAATTTGACCATTCCTGACACACTCTTTTGGTTTTGGCACTGTTGTATTGTCTTTTCAGACTGATATCTTGATTCAGAGAAGCAAATCTTCCAGTCAAATGAGTGGAATATTGAGAAAAGTGTCTTTGAGAAATATGTGAACCGTAACCCTAACTAGCGAAACCTGAAGCTAGGGTTAGGGTTTTATTCCCATACAATGTAGACAGTTTTTGATGGCATGGCTGTGTTTTAGGGCTGAAAGGATACTTGGGAATATAGTTTTTTCAGTGTTTTCTAAACATTTTTTTCTGACCTATATGGCTGTATACAGTGCTTTGCCCCACAAAGGAATGCTGTCTAAATTGCCCGACAAGCAACAGTTCGAAAGAACCTGATTTAACTTTCAAACTCTTGCCATGGGCTTTATAATCACAGGCAGATTAACAAATAAAGCCAAACTGCATTAGTTCTTTTGCACTTTTAGGCGATTTAAGCCTTAACGTACATTCATTTAGCACCCCATTCAACTCAAACTTTTCAATGAAAGAATACCTTTCAAAAATTAATTTGACCATTCTTGACACACTCTTTTGGTTTTGGCACTGTTGTATTGTCTTTTCAGACTGATATCTTGAATCAGAGAAGCAAATCTTCCAGTCAAATGAGTGGAATATTGAGAAAATTGACTTCTAGTAATGTGAACCGTAACCCTAACTAGCAAAACCTGAAGCTAGGGTTAGGGTTTTATTCCCATACAATGTAGACAGTTTTTGATGGCATGGCTGTGTTTTAGGGCTGAAAGGATACTTGGGAATATAGTTTTTTCAGTGTTTTCTAAACATTTTTTTCTGACCTAAATGGCTGTATATAGTGCTTTGCCCCACAAAGGAATGCTGTCTGAATTGCCCGACAAGCAACAGTTCGAAAGAACCTGATTTAACTTTCAAACTCTTGCCATGGGCTTTACAAACACAGGCAGATTAACAAATAATGCCAAACAGCATTAGTTCTTTTGCACTTTTAGGCGATTTAAGCCTTAACGTACATTCATTTAGCACCCCATTCAACTCAAACTTTCCAATGAAAGAATACCTTTCAAAAATGAATTAGACCATTCCTGACACACTCTTTTGGTTTTGGCAGTGCTGTATTGTCTTTCAGACTGATATCTTGATTCAGAGAAGCCAATCTTCCAGTCAAATGAGTGGAATATTGAGAAAATTGACTTTGAGAAATATGTGAACCGTAACCCTAACTAGCAAAACCCGAAGCTAGGGTTAGGGTTTTATTCCCATACAATGTAGACAGTTTTTGATGGCATGGCTGTGTTTTAGGGCTGAAAGGATACTTGGGAATATAGTTCTTTCAATGTTTTCTAAACATTTTTTTCTGACCTATATGGCTGTATACAGTGCTTTGCCCCACAAAGGAATGCTGTCTGAATTGCCCGACAAGCAACAGTTCGAAAGAACCTGATTTAACTTTCAAACTCTTGCCATGGGCTTTATAATCACAGGCAGATTAACAAATAAAGCCAAACTGCATTAGTTCTTTTGCACTTTTAGGGGATTTAAGCCTTAACGTACATTCATTTAGCACCCCATTCAACTCAAACTTTCCAATGAAAGAATACCTTTCAAAAATGAATTTGACCATTCCTGACACACTCTTTTGGTTTTGGCACTGTTGTATTGTCTTTTCAGACTGATATCTTGATTCAGAGAAGCAAATCTTCCAGTCAAATGAGTGGAATATTGAGAAAAGTGTCTTTGAGAAATATGTGAACCGTAACCCTAACTAGCGAAACCTGAAGCTAGGGTTAGGGTTTTATTCCCATACAATGTAGACAGTTTTTGATGGCATGGCTGTGTTTTAGGGCTGAAAGGATACTTGGGAATATAGTTTTTTCAGTGTTTTCTAAACATTTTTTTCTGACCTATATGGCTGTATACAGTGCTTTGCCCCACAAAGGAATGCTGTATGAATTGCCCGACAAGCAACAATTCGAAAGAACCTGATTTAACTTTCAAACTCTTGCCATGGGCTTTGCAATCACAGGCAGATTAACAAATAAAGCCAAACAGCATTAGTTCTTTTGCACTTTTAGGCGATTTAAGCCTTAACGTACATTCATTTAGCACCCCATTCAACTCAAACTTTCCAATGAAAGAATACCTTTCAAAAATTAATTTGACCATTCCTGACACACTCTTTTGGTTTTGGCACTGTTGTATTGTCTTTTCAGACTGATATCTTGATTCAGAGAAGCAAATCTTCCAGTCAAATGAGTGGAATATTGAGAAAAAATTGATTTTGAGAAATATGTGAACCGTAACCCTTACTAGCAAAACCTGAAGCTAGGGTTAGGGTTTTATTCCCATACAATGTAGACAGTTTTTGATGGCATGGCTGTGTTTTAGGGCTGAAAGGATACTTGGGAATATAGTTTTTTCAGTGTTTTCTAAACATTTTTTTCTGACCTATATGGCTGTATACAGTGCTTTGCCCCACAAATGAATGCTGTCTGAATTGCCCGACAAGCAACAGTTCGAAAGAACCTGATTTAACTTTCAAACTCTTGCCATGGGCTTTATAATCACAGGCAGATTAACAAATAAAGCCAAACTGCATTAGTTCTTTTGCACTTATAGGCGATTTAAGCCTTAACGTACATTCATTTAGCACCCCATTCAACCTAAACTTTCCAATGAAAGAATACCTTTCAAAAATGAATTTGACCATTCCTGACACACTCTTTTGGTTTTGGCAGTGTTGTATTGTCTTTTCAGACTGATATCTTGATTCAGAGAAGCAAATCTTCCAGTCAAATGAGTGGAATATTGAGAAAATTGACTTCCAGAAATATGTGAACCGTAACCCTATCTAGCAAAACCCGAAGCTAGGGTTAGGGTTTTATTCCCATACAATGTAGACAGTTTTTGATGGCATGGCTGTGTTTTAGGGCTGAAAGGATACTTGGGAATATAGTTCTTTCAATGTTTTCTAAACATTTTTTTCTGACCTATATGGCTGTATACAGTGCTTTGCCCCACAAAGGAATGCTGTCTGAATTGCCCGACAAGCAACAGTTCGAAAGAACCTGATTTAACTTTCAAACTCTTGCCATGGGCTTTACAAACACAGGCAGATTAACAAATAAAGCCAAACTGCATTAGTTCTTTTGCACTTTTAGGCGATTTAAGCCTTAACGTACATTCATTTAGCACCCCATTCAACTCAAACTTTCCAATGAAAGAATACCTTTCAAAAATGAATTAGACCATTCCTGACACACTCTTTTGGTTTTGGCAGTGCTGTATTGTCTTTTCAGACTGATATCTTGATTCAGAGAAGCCAATCTTC
Organism: Atractosteus spatula; assembly: GCF_055471065.1. Classification (NCBI taxonomy): domain Eukaryota; kingdom Metazoa; phylum Chordata; class Actinopteri; order Semionotiformes; family Lepisosteidae; genus Atractosteus; species Atractosteus spatula. The sequence goes on along the minus strand of NC_142708.1, from coordinate 30,392,345 downwards.
CAGTCAAATGAGTGGAATATTGAGAAAAGTGTCTTTGAGAAATATGTGAACCGTAACCCTAACTAGCGAAACCTGAAGCTAGGGTTAGGGTTTTATTCCCATACAATGTAGACAGTTTTTGATGGCATGGCTGTGTTTTAGGGCTGAAAGGATACTTGGGAAAATAGATTTTTCAGTGTTTTCTAAACATTTTTTTCTGACCTATATGGCTGTATACAGTGCTTTGCCCCACAAAGGAATGCTGTATGAATTGCCCGACAAGCAACAATTCGAAAGAACCTGATTTAACTTTCAAACTCTTGCCATGGGCTTTGCAATCACAGGCAGATTAACAAATAAAGCCAAACAGCATTAGTTCTTTTGCACTTTTAGGCGATTTAAGCCTTAACGTACATTCATTTAGCACCCCATTCAACTCAAACTTTCCAATGAAAGAATACCTTTCAAAAATGAATTTGACCATTCCTGACACACTCTTTTGGTTTTGGCAGTGCTGTATTGTCTTTTCAGACTGATATCTTGATTCAGAGAAGCCAATCTTCCAGTCAAATGAGTGGAATATTGAGAAAAGTGTCTTTGAGAAATATGTGAACCGTAACCCTAACTAGCAAAACCCGAAGCTAGGGTTAGGGTTTTATTCCCATACAATGTAGACAGTTTTTGATGGCATGGCTGTGTTTTAGGGCTGAAAGGATACTTGGGAATATAGTTCTTTCAATGTTTTCTAAACATTTTTTTCTAACCTATATGGCTGTATACAGTGCTTTGCCCCACAAAGGAATGCTGTCTGAATTGCCCGACAAGCAACAGTTCGAAAGAACCTGATTTAACTTTCAAACTCTTGCCATGGGCTTTATAATCACAGGCACATTAACAAAGATAGCCAAACTGCATTAGTTCTTTTGCACTTTTAGGCGATTTAAGCCTTAACGTACATTCATTTAGCACCCCATTCAACTCAAACTTTCCAATGAAAGAATACCTTTCAAAAATTAATTTGACCATTCCTGACACACTCTTTTGGTTTTGGCACTGTTGTATTGTCTTTTCAGACTGATATCTTGATTCAGAGAAGCAAATCTTCTAGTCAAATGAGTGGAATATTGAGAAAAAATTGATTTTGAGAAATATGTGAACCGTAACCCTAACTAGCAAAACCTGAAGCTAGGGTTAGGGTTTTATTCCCATACAATGTAGACAGTTTTTGATGGCATGGCTGTGTTTTAGGGCTGAAAGGATACTTGGGAATATAGTTTTTTCAGTGTTTTCTAAACATTTTTTTCTGACCTAAATGGCTGTATATAGTGCTTTGCCCCACAAAGGAATGCTGTCTGAATTGCCCGACAAGCAACAGTTCGAAAGAACCTGATTTAACTTTCAAACTCTTGCCATGGGCTTTACAAACACAGGCAGATTAACAAATAATGCCAAACAGCATTAGTTCTTTTGCACTTTTAGGCGATTTAAGCCTTAACGTACATTCATTTAGCACCCCATTCAACTCAAACTTTCCAATGAAAGAATACCTTTCAAAAATGAATTAGACCATTCCTGACACACTCTTTTGGTTTTGGCAGTGCTGTATTGTCTTTCAGACTGATATCTTGATTCAGAGAAGCCAATCTTCCAGTCAAATGAGTGGAATATTGAGAAAATTGACTTTGAGAAATATGTGAACCGTAACCCTAACTAGCAAAACCCGAAGCTAGGGTTAGGGTTTTATTCCCATACAATGTAGACAGTTTTTGATGGCATGGCTGTGTTTTAGGGCTGAAAGGATACTTGGGAATATAGTTCTTTCAATGTTTTCTAAACATTTTTTTCTGACCTATATGGCTGTATACAGTGCTTTGCCCCACAAAGGAATGCTGTCTGAATTGCCCGACAAGCAACAGTTCGAAAGAACCTGATTTAACTTTCAAACTCTTGCCATGGGCTTTATAATCACAGGCAGATTAACAAATAAAGCCAAACTGCATTAGTTCTTTTGCACTTTTAGGGGATTTAAGCCTTAACGTACATTCATTTAGCACCCCATTCAACTCAAACTTTCCAATGAAAGAATACCTTTCAAAAATGAATTTGACCATTCCTGACACACTCTTTTGGTTTTGGCACTGTTGTATTGTCTTTTCAGACTGATATCTTGATTCAGAGAAGCAAATCTTCCAGTCAAATGAGTGGAATATTGAGAAAAGTGTCTTTGAGAAATATGTGAACCGTAACCCTAACTAGCGAAACCTGAAGCTAGGGTTAGGGTTTTATTCCCATACAATGTAGACAGTTTTTGATGGCATGGCTGTGTTTTAGGGCTGAAAGGATACTTGGGAATATAGTTCTTTCAATGTTTTCTAAACATTTTTTTCTGACCTATATGGCTGTATACAGTGCTTTGCCCCACAAAGGAATGCTGTCTGAATTGCCCGACAAGCAACAGTTCGAAAGAACCTGATTTAACTTTCAAACTCTTGCCATGGGCTTTATAATCACAGGCAGATTAACAAATAAAGCCAAACTGCATTAGTTCTTTTGCACTTTTAGGCGATTTAAGCCTTAACGTACATTCATTTAGCACCCCATTCAACTCAAACTTTCCAATGAAAGAATACCTTTCAAAAATGAATTTGACCATTCCTGACACACTCTTTTGGTTTTGGCAGTGCTGTATTGTCTTTTCAGACTGATATCTTGATTCAGAGAAGCCAATCTTCCAGTCAAATGAGTGGAATATAGAGAAAAGTGTCTTTGAGAAATATGTGAACCGTAACCCTAACTAGCAAAACCCGAAGCTAGGGTTAGGGTTTTATTCCCATACAATGTAGACAGTTTTTGATGGCATGGCTGTGTTTTAGGGCTGAAAGGATACTTGGGAATATAGTTCTTTCAATGTTTTCTAAACATTTTTTTCTAACCTATATGGCTGTATACAGTGCTTTGCCCCACAAAGGAATGCTGTCTGAATTGCCCGACAAGCAACAGTTCGAAAGAACCTGATTTAACTTTCAAACTCTTGCCATGGGCTTTATAATCACAGGCAGATTAACAAAGATAGCCAAACTGCATTAGTTCTTTTGCACTTTTAGGCGATTTAAGCCTTAACGTACATTCATTTAGCACCCCATTCAACTCAAACTTTCCAATGAAAGAATACCTTTCAAAAATTAATTTGACCATTCCTGACACACTCTTTTGGTTTTGGCACTGTTGTATTGTCTTTTCAGACTGATATCTTGATTCAGAGAAGCAAATCTTCCAGTCAAATTAGTGGAATATTGAGAAAATTGACTTCCAGAAATATGTGAACCGTAACCCTATCTAGCAAAACCCGAAGCTAGGGTTAGAGTTTTATTCCCATACAATGTAGACAGTTTTTGATGGCATGGCTGTGTTTTAGGGCTGAAAGGATACTTGGGAATATAGTTCTTTCAATGTTTTCTAAACATTTTTTTCTGACCTACTGTATATGGCTGTATACAGTGCTTTGCCCCACAAAGGAATGCTGTCTGAATTGCCCAACAAGCAACAGTTCGAAAGAACCTGATTTAACTTTCAAACTCTTGCCATGGTCTTTATAATCACAGGCAGATTAACAAATAAAGCCAAACTGCATTAGTTCTTTTGCACTTTTAGGCGATTTAAGCCTTAACGTACATTCATTTAGCACCCCATTCAACTCAAACTTTCCAATGAAAGTATACCTTTCAAAAATTAATTTGACCATTCCTGACACTCTTTTGGTTTTGGCAGTGCTGTATTGTCTTTTCAGACTGATATCTTGATTCAGAGAAGCCAATCTTCCAGTCAAATAAGTGGAATATTGAGAAAAGTGTCTTTGAGAAATATGTGAACCGTAACCCTAACTAGCAAAACCTGAAGCTAGGGTTAGGGTTTTATTCCCATACAATGTAGACAGTTTTTGATGGCATGGCTGTGTTTTAGGGCTGAAAGGATACTTGGGAATATAGTTCTTTCAATGTTTTCTAAACATTTTTTTCTGACCTATATGGCTGTATACAGTGCTTTGCCCCACAAAGGAATGCTGTCTGAATTGCCCGACAAGCAACAGTTCGAAAGAACCTGATTTAACTTTCAAACTCTTGCCATGGGCTTTATAATCACAGGCAGATTAACAAATAAAGCCAAACTGCATTAGTTCTTTTGCACTTTTAGGCGATTTAAGCCTTAACGTACATTCATTTAGCACCCCATTCAACTCAAACTTTTCAATGAAAGAATACCTTTCAAAAATTAATTTGACCATTCTTGACACACTCTTTTGGTTTTGGCACTGTTGTATTGTCTTTTCAGACTGATATCTTGAATCAGAGAAGCAAATCTTCCAGTCAAATGAGTGGAATATTGAGAAAATTGACTTCTAGTAATGTGAACCGTAACCCTAACTAGCAAAACCTGAAGCTAGGGTTAGGGTTTTATTCCCATACAATGTAGACAGTTTTTGATGGCATGGCTGTGTTTTAGGGCTGAAAGGATACTTGGGAATATAGTTTTTTCAGTGTTTTCTAAACATTTTTTTCTGACCTAAATGGCTGTATATAGTGCTTTGCCCCACAAAGGAATGCTGTCTGAATTGCCCGACAAGCAACAGTTCGAAAGAACCTGATTTAACTTTCAAACTCTTGCCATGGGCTTTACAAACACAGGCAGATTAACAAATAATGCCAAACAGCATTAGTTCTTTTGCACTTTTAGGCGATTTAAGCCTTAACGTACATTCATTTAGCACCCCATTCAACTCAAACTTTCCAATGAAAGAATACCTTTCAAAAATGAATTAGACCATTCCTGACACACTCTTTTGGTTTTGGCAGTGCTGTATTGTCTTTCAGACTGATATCTTGATTCAGAGAAGCCAATCTTCCAGTCAAATGAGTGGAATATTGAGAAAATTGACTTTGAGAAATATGTGAACCGTAACCCTAACTAGCAAAACCCGAAGCTAGGGTTAGGGTTTTATTCCCATACAATGTAGACAGTTTTTGATGGCATGGCTGTGTTTTAGGGCTGAAAGGATACTTGGGAATATAGTTCTTTCAATGTTTTCTAAACATTTTTTTCTGACCTATATGGCTGTATACAGTGCTTTGCCCCACAAAGGAATGCTGTCTGAATTGCCCGACAAGCAACAGTTCGAAAGAACCTGATTTAACTTTCAAACTCTTGCCATGGGCTTTATAATCACAGGCAGATTAACAAATAAAGCCAAACTGCATTAGTTCTTTTGCACTTTTAGGGGATTTAAGCCTTAACGTACATTCATTTAGCACCCCATTCAACTCAAACTTTCCAATGAAAGAATACCTTTCAAAAATGAATTTGACCATTCCTGACACACTCTTTTGGTTTTGGCACTGTTGTATTGTCTTTTCAGACTGATATCTTGATTCAGAGAAGCAAATCTTCCAGTCAAATGAGTGGAATATTGAGAAAAGTGTCTTTGAGAAATATGTGAACCGTAACCCTAACTAGCGAAACCTGAAGCTAGGGTTAGGGTTTTATTCCCATACAATGTAGACAGTTTTTGATGGCATGGCTGTGTTTTAGGGCTGAAAGGATACTTGGGAATATAGTTTTTTCAGTGTTTTCTAAACATTTTTTTCTGACCTATATGGCTGTATACAGTGCTTTGCCCCACAAAGGAATGCTGTATGAATTGCCCGACAAGCAACAGTTCGAAAGAACCTGATTTAACTTTCAAACTCTTGCCATGGGCTTTGCAATCACAGGCAGATTAACAAATAAAGCCAAACAGCATTAGTTCTTTTGCACTTTTAGGCGATTTAAGCCTTAACGTACATTCATTTAGCACCCCATTCAACTCAAACTTTCCAATGAAAGAATACCTTTCAAAAATGAATTTGACCATTCCTGACACACTCTTTTGGTTTTGGCAGTGTTGTATTGTCTTTTCAGACTGATATCTTGATTCAGAGAAGCCAATCTTCCAGTCAAATGAGTGGAATATTGAGAAAAAATTGATTTTGAGAAATATGTGAACCGTAACCCTAACTAGCAAAATCCGAAGCTAGGGTTAGGGTTTTATTCCCATACAATGTAGACAGTTTTTGATGGCATGGCTGTGTTTTAGGGCTGAAAGGATACTTGGGAATTTAGTTCTTTCAATGTTTTCTAAACATTTTTTTCTGACCTATATGGCTGTATACAGTGCTTTGCCCCACAAAGGAATGCTGTCTGAATTGCCCGACAAGCAACAGTTCGAAAGAACCTGATTTAACTTTCAAACTCTTGCCATGGGCTTTATAATCACAGGCAGATTAACAAATAAAGCCAAACTGCATTAGTTCTTTTGCACTTTTAGGCGATTTAAGCCTTAACGTACATTCATTTAGCACCCCATTCAACTCAAACTTTTCAATGAAAGAATACCTTTCAAAAATTAATTTGACCATTCTTGACACACTCTTTTGGTTTTGGCACTGTTGTATTGTCTTTTCAGACTGATATCTTGATTCAGAGAAGCAAATCTTCCAGTCAAATGAGTGGAATATTGAGAAAATTGACTTTTAGAAATATGTGAACCGTAACCCTTACTAGCAAAACCTGAAGCTAGGGTTAGGGTTTTATTCCCATACAATGTAGACAGTTTTTGATGGCATGGCTGTGTTTTAGGGCTGAAAGGATACTTGGGAATATAGTTTTTTCAGTGTTTTCTAAACATTTTTTTCTGACCTATATGGCTGTATACAGTGCTTTGCCCCACAAATGAATGCTGTCTGAATTGCCCGACAAGCAACAGTTCGAAAGAACCTGATTTAACTTTCAAACTCTTGCCATGGGCTTTATAATCACAGGCAGATTAACAAATAAAGCCAAACTGCATTAGTTCTTTTGCACTTATAGGCGATTTAAGCCTTAACGTACATTCATTTAGCACCCCATTCAACCTAAACTTTCCAATGAAAGAATACCTTTCAAAAATGAATTTGACCATTCCTGACACACTCTTTTGGTTTTGGCAGTGTTGTATTGTCTTTTCAGACTGATATCTTGATTCAGAGAAGCAAATCTTCCAGTCAAATGAGTGGAATATTGAGAAAATTGACTTCCAGAAATATGTGAACCGTAACCCTATCTAGCAAAACCCGAAGCTAGGGTTAGGGTTTTATTCCCATACAATGTAGACAGTTTTTGATGGCATGGCTGTGTTTTAGGGCTGAAAGGATACTTGGGAATATAGTTCTTTCAATGTTTTCTAAACATTTTTTTCTGACCTATATGGCTGTATACAGTGCTTTGCCCCACAAAGGAATGCTGTCTGAATTGCCCGACAAGCAACAGTTCGAAAGAACCTGATTTAACTTTCAAACTCTTGCCATGGGCTTTACAAACACAGGCAGATTAACAAATAAAGCCAAACTGCATTAGTTCTTTTGCACTTTTAGGCGATTTAAGCCTTAACGTACATTCATTTAGCACCCCATTCAACTCAAACTTTCCAATGAAAGAATACCTTTCAAAAATGAATTAGACCATTCCTGACACACTCTTTTGGTTTTGGCAGTGCTGTATTGTCTTTTCAGACTGATATCTTGATTCAGAGAAGCCAATCTTCCAGTCAAATGAGTGGAATATTGAGAAAAGTGTCTTTGAGAAATATGTGAACCGTAACCCTAACTAGCGAAACCTGAAGCTAGGGTTAGGGTTTTATTCCCATACAATGTAGACAGTTTTTGATGGCATGGCTGTGTTTTAGGGCTGAAAGGATACTTGGGAAAATAGATTTTTCAGTGTTTTCTAAACATTTTTTTCTGACCTATATGGCTGTATACAGTGCTTTGCCCCACAAAGGAATGCTGTATGAATTGCCCGACAAGCAACAATTCGAAAGAACCTGATTTAACTTTCAAACTCTTGCCATGGGCTTTGCAATCACAGGCAGATTAACAAATAAAGCCAAACAGCATTAGTTCTTTTGCACTTTTAGGCGATTTAAGCCTTAACGTACATTCATTTAGCACCCCATTCAACTCAAACTTTCCAATGAAAGAATACCTTTCAAAAATGAATTTGACCATTCCTGACACACTCTTTTGCTTTTGGCACTGTTGTATTGTCTTTTCAGACTGATATCTTGATTCAGAGAAGCAAATCTTCCAGTCAAATGAGTGGAATATTGAGAAAATTGACTTCTAGAAATATGTGAACCGTAACCCTAACTAGCAAAACCCGAAGCTAGGGTTAGGGTTTTATTCCCATACAATGTAGATACAGTAGTTTTTGATGGCATGGCTGTTTTTTAGGGCTGAAAGGATACTTGGGAATATAGTTCTTTCAATGTTTTCTAAACATTTTTTTCTAACCTATATGGCTGTATACAGTGCTTTGCCCCACAAAGGAATGCTGTCTGAATTGCCCGACAAGCAACAGTTCGAAAGAACCTGATTTAACTTTCAAACTCTTGCCATGGGCTTTATAATCACAGGCAGATTAACAAAGATAGCCAAACTGCATTAGTTCTTTTGCACTTTTAGGCGATTTAAGCCTTAACGTACATTCATTTAGCACCCCATTCAACTCAAACTTTCCAATGAAAGAATACCTTTCAAAAATTAATTTGACCATTCCTGACACACTCTTTTGGTTTTGGCACTGTTGTATTGTCTTTTCAGACTGATATCTTGATTCAGAGAAGCAAATCTTCTAGTCAAATGAGTGGAATATTGAGAAAAAATTGATTTTGAGAAATATGTGAACCGTAACCCTAACTAGCAAAACCTGAAGCTAGGGTTAGGGTTTTATTCCCATACAATGTAGACAGTTTTTGATGGCATGGCTGTGTTTTAGGGCTGAAAGGATACTTGGGAATATAGTTTTTTCAGTGTTTTCTAAACATTTTTTTCTGACCTAAATGGCTGTATATAGTGCTTTGCCCCACAAAGGAATGCTGTCTGAATTGCCCGACAAGCAACAGTTCGAAAGAACCTGATTTAACTTTCAAACTCTTGCCATGGGCTTTACAAACACAGGCAGATTAACAAATAATGCCAAACAGCATTAGTTCTTTTGCACTTTTAGGCGATTTAAGCCTTAACGTACATTCATTTAGCACCCCATTCAACTCAAACTTTCCAATGAAAGAATACCTTTCAAAAATGAATTAGACCATTCCTGACACACTCTTTTGGTTTTGGCAGTGCTGTATTGTCTTTCAGACTGATATCTTGATTCAGAGAAGCCAATCTTCCAGTCAAATGAGTGGAATATTGAGAAAATTGACTTTGAGAAATATGTGAACCGTAACCCTAACTAGCAAAACCCGAAGCTAGGGTTAGGGTTTTATTCCCATACAATGTAGACAGTTTTTGATGGCATGGCTGTGTTTTAGGGCTGAAAGGATACTTGGGAATATAGTTCTTTCAATGTTTTCTAAACATTTTTTTCTGACCTATATGGCTGTATACAGTGCTTTGCCCCACAAAGGAATGCTGTCTGAATTGCCCGACAAGCAACAGTTCGAAAGAACCTGATTTAACTTTCAAACTCTTGCCATGGGCTTTATAATCACAGGCAGATTAACAAATAAAGCCAAACTGCATTAGTTCTTTTGCACTTTTAGGGGATTTAAGCCTTAACGTACATTCATTTAGCACCCCATTCAACTCAAACTTTCCAATGAAAGAATACCTTTCAAAAATGAATTTGACCATTCCTGACACACTCTTTTGGTTTTGGCACTGTTGTATTGTCTTTTCAGACTGATATCTTGATTCAGAGAAGCAAATCTTCCAGTCAAATGAGTGGAATATTGAGAAAAGTGTCTTTGAGAAATATGTGAACCGTAACCCTAACTAGCGAAACCTGAAGCTAGGGTTAGGGTTTTATTCCCATACAATGTAGACAGTTTTTGATGGCATGGCTGTGTTTTAGGGCTGAAAGGATACTTGGGAATATAGTTTTTTCAGTGTTTTCTAAACATTTTTTTCTGACCTATATGGCTGTATACAGTGCTTTGCCCCACAAAGGAATGCTGTATGAATTGCCCGACAAGCAACAATTCGAAAGAACCTGATTTAACTTTCAAACTCTTGCCATGGGCTTTGCAATCACAGGCAGATTAACAAATAAAGCCAAACAGCATTAGTTCTTTTGCACTTTTAGGCGATTTAAGCCTTAACGTACATTCATTTAGCACCCCATTCAACTCAAACTTTCCAATGAAAGAATACCTTTCAAAAATTAATTTGACCATTCCTGACACACTCTTTTGGTTTTGGCACTGTTGTATTGTCTTTTCAGACTGATATCTTGATTCAGAGAAGCAAATCTTCCAGTCAAATGAGTGGAATATTGAGAAAAAATTGATTTTGAGAAATATGTGAACCGTAACCCTAACTAGCAAAACCCGAAGCTAGGGTTAGGGTTTTATTCCCATACAATGTAGACAGTTTTTGATGGCATGGCTGTGTTTTAGGGCTGAAAGGATACTTGGGAATATAGTTCTTTCAATGTTTTCTAAACATTTTTTTCTGACCTATATGGCTGTATACAGTGCTTTGCCCCACAAAGGAATGCTGTCTGAATTGCCCGACAAGCAACAGTTCGAAAGAACCTGATTTAACTTTAAAACTCTTGCCATGGGCTTTATAATCACAGGCAGATTAACAAATAAAGCCAAACTGCATTAGTTCTTTTGCACTTTTAGGCGATTTAAGCCTTAACGTACATTCATTTAGCACCCCATTCAACTCAAACTTTCCAATGAAAGAATACCTTTCAAAAATGAATTTGACCATTCCTGACACACTCTTTTGGTTTTGGCAGTGTTGTATTGTCTTTTCAGACTGATATCTTGATTCAGAGAAGCAAATCTTCCAGTCAAATGAGTGGAATATTGAGAAAATTGACTTTGAGAAATATGTGAACCGTAACCCTAACTAGCAAAACCCGAAGCTAGGGTTAGGGTTTTATTCCCATACAATTTAGACAGTTATTGATGGCATTGCTGTGTTTTAGGGCTGAAAGGATACTTGGGAATATAGTTCTTTCAATGTTTTCTAAACATTTTTTTCTGACCTATATGGCTGTATACAGTGCTTTGCCCCACAAAGGAATGCTGTCTGAATTGCCCGACAAGCAACAGTTCGAAAGAACCTGATTTAACTTTCAAACTCTTGCCATGGTCTTTATAATCACAGGCAGATTAACAAATAAAGCCAAACTGCATTAGTTCTTTTGCACTTTTAGGCGATTTAAGCCTTAACGTACATTCATTTAGCACCCCATTCAACTCAAACTTTCCAATGAAAGAATACCTTTCAAAAATTAATTTGACCATTCCTGACACTCTTTTGGTTTTGGCAGTGCTGTATTGTCTTTTCAGACTGATATCTTGATTCAGAGAAGCCAATCTTCCAGTCAAATAAGTGGAATATTGAGAAAAGTGTCTTTGAGAAATATGTGAACCGTAACCCTAACTAGCAAAACCCGAAGCTAGGGTTAGGGTTTTATTCCCATACAATGTAGACAGTTTTTGATGGCATGGCTGTGTTTTAGGGCTGAAAGGATACTTGGGAATATAGTTCTTTCAATGTTTTCTAAACATTTTTTTCTGACCTATATGGCTGTATACAGTGCTTTGCCCCACAAAGGAATGCTGTCTGAATTGCCCGACAAGCAACAGTTCGAAAGAACCTGATTTAACTTTCAAACTCTTGCCATGGGCTTTATAATCACAGGCAGATTAACAAATAAAGCCAAACTGCATTAGTTCTTTTGCACTTTTAGGCGATTTAAGCCTTAACGTACATTCATTTAGCACCCCATTCAACTCAAACTTTCCAATGAAAGAATACCTTTCAAAAATGAATTTGACCATTCCTGACACACTCTTTTGGTTTTGGCACTGTTGTATTGTCTTTTCAGACTGATATCTTGATTCAGAGAAGCAAATCTTCCAGTCAAATGAGTGGAATATTGAGAAAAGTGTCTTTGAGAAATATGTGAACCGTAACCCTAACTAGCGAAACCTGAAGCTAGGGTTAGGGTTTTATTCCCATACAATGTAGAAAGTTTTTGATGGCATGGCTGTGTTTTAGGGCTGAAAGGATACTTGGGAATATAGTTTTTTCAGTGTTTTCTAAACATTTTTTTCTGACCTATATGGCTGTATACAGTGCTTTGCCCCACAAAGGAATGCTGTATGAATTGCCCGACAAGCAACAATTCGAAAGAACCTGATTTAACTTTCAAACTCTTGCCATGGGCTTTGCAATCACAGGCAGATTAACAAATAAAGCCAAACAGCATTAGTTCTTTTGCACTTTTAGGCGATTTAAGCCTTAACGTACATTCATTTAGCACCCCATTCAACTCAAACTTTCCAATGAAAGAATACCTTTCAAAAATTAATTTGACCATTCCTGACACACTCTTTTGGTTTTGGCACTGTTGTATTGTCTTTTCAGACTGATATCTTGATTCAGAGAAGCAAATCTTCCAGTCAAATGAGTGGAATATTGAGAAAAAATTGATTTTGAGAAATATGTGAACCGTAACCCTAACTAGCAAAACCCGAAGCTAGGGTTAGGGTTTTATTCCCATACAATGTAGACAGTTTTTGATGGCATGGCTGTGTTTTAGGGCTGAAAGGATACTTGGGAATATAGTTCTTTCAATGTTTTCTAAACATTTTTTTCTGACCTATATGGCTGTATACAGTGCTTTGCCCCACAAAGGAATGCTGTCTGAATTGCCCGACAAGCAACAGTTCGAAAGAACCTGATTTAACTTTCAAACTCTTGCCATGGGCTTTATAATCACAGGCAGATTAACAAATAAAGCCAAACTGCATTAGCTCTTTTGCACTTTTAGGCGATTTAAACCTTAACGTACATTCATTTAGCACCCCATTCAACTCAAACTTTCCAATGAAAGAATACCTTTCAAAAATGAATTTGACCATTCCTGACACACTCTTTTGGTTTTGGCAGTGCTGTATTGTCTTTTCAGACTGATATCTTGATTCAGAGAAGCCAATCTTCCAGTCAAATGAGTGGAATATTGAGAAAAGTGTCTTTGAGAAATATGTGAACCGTAACCCTAACTAGCAAAACCTGAAGCTAGGGTTAGGGTTTTATTCCCATACAATGTAGACAGTTTTTGATGGCATGGCTGTGTTTTAGGGCTGAAAGGATACTTGGGAATATAGTTCTTTCAATGTTTTCTAAACATTTTTTTCTGACCTATATGGCTGTATACAGTGCTTTGCCCCACAAAGGAATGCTGTCTGAATTGCCCGACAAGCAACAGTTCGAAAGAACCTGATTTAACTTTCAAACTCTTGCCATGGGCTTTATAATCACAGGCAGATTAACAAATAAAGCCAAACTGCATTAGTTCTTTTGCACTTTTAGGCGATTTAAGCCTTAACGTACATTCATTTAGCACCCCATTCAACCTAAACTTTCCAATGAAAGAATACCTTTCAAAAATGAATTTGACCATTCCTGACACACTCTTTTGGTTTTGGCAGTGTTGTATTGTCTTTTCAGACTGATATCTTGATTCAGAGAAGCAAATCTTCCAGTCAAATTAGTGGAATATTGAGAAAATTGACTTCCAGAAATATGTGAACCGTAACCCTATCTAGCAAAACCCGAAGCTAGGGTTAGAGTTTTATTCCCATACAATGTAGACAGTTTTTGATGGCATGGCTGTGTTTTAGGGCTGAAAGGATACTTGGGAATATAGTTCTTTCAATGTTTTCTAAACATTTTTTTCTGACCTACTGTATATGGCTGTATACAGTGCTTTGCCCCACAAAGGAATGCTGTCTGAATTGCCCAACAAGCAACAGTTCGAAAGAACCTGATTTAACTTTCAAACTCTTGCCATGGTCTTTATAATCACAGGCAGATTAACAAATAAAGCCAAACTGCATTAGTTCTTTTGCACTTTTAGGCGATTTAAGCCTTAACGTACATTCATTTAGCACCCCATTCAACTCAAACTTTCCAATGAAAGAATACCTTTCAAAAATTAATTTGACCATTCCTGACACTCTTTTGGTTTTGGCAGTGCTGTATTGTCTTTTCAGACTGATATCTTGATTCAGAGAAGCCAATCTTCCAGTCAAATAAGTGGAATATTGAGAAAAGTGTCTTTGAGAAATATGTGAACCGTAACCCTAACTAGCAAAACCCGAAGCTAGGGTTAGGGTTTTATTCCCATACAATGTAGACAGTTTTTGATGGCATGGCTGTGTTTTAGGGCTGAAAGGATACTTGGGAATATAGTTCTTTCAATGTTTTCTAAACATTTTTTTCTGACCTATATGGCTGTATACAGTGTTTTGCCCCACAAAGGAATGCTGTCTGAATTGCCCGACAAGCAACAGTTCGAAAGAACCTGATTTAACTTTCAAACTCTTGCCATGGGCTTTATAATCACAGGCAGATTAACAAATAAAGCCAAACTGCATTAGTTCTTTTGCACTTTTAGGCGATTTAAGCCTTAACGTACATTCATTTAGCACCCCATTCAACTCAAACTTTTCAATGAAAGAATACCTTTCAAAAATTAATTTGACCATTCTTGACACACTCTTTTGGTTTTGGCACTGTTGTATTGTCTTTTCAGACTGATATCTTGAATCAGAGAAGCAAATCTTCCAGTCAAATGAGTGGAATATTGAGAAAATTGACTTCTAGTAATGTGAACCGTAACCCTAACTAGCAAAACCTGAAGCTAGGGTTAGGGTTTTATTCCCATACAATGTAGACAGTTTTTGATGGCATGGCTGTGTTTTAGGGCTGAAAGGATACTTGGGAATATAGTTTTTTCAGTGTTTTCTAAACATTTTTTTCTGACCTAAATGGCTGTATATAGTGCTTTGCCCCACAAAGGAATGCTGTCTGAATTGCCCGACAAGCAACAGTTCGAAAGAACCTGATTTAACTTTCAAACTCTTGCCATGGGCTTTACAAACACAGGCAGATTAACAAATAATGCCAAACAGCATTAGTTCTTTTGCACTTTTAGGCGATTTAAGCCTTAACGTACATTCATTTAGCACCCCATTCAACTCAAACTTTCCAATGAAAGAATACCTTTCAAAAATGAATTAGACCATTCCTGACACACTCTTTTGGTTTTGGCAGTGCTGTATTGTCTTTCAGACTGATATCTTGATTCAGAGAAGCCAATCTTCCAGTCAAATGAGTGGAATATTGAGAAAATTGACTTTGAGAAATATGTGAACCGTAACCCTAACTAGCAAAACCCGAAGCTAGGGTTAGGGTTTTATTCCCATACAATGTAGACAGTTTTTGATGGCATGGCTGTGTTTTAGGGCTGAAAGGATACTTGGGAATATAGTTCTTTCAATGTTTTCTAAACATTTGTTTCTGACCTATATGGCTGTATACAGTGCTTTGCCCCACAAAGGAATGCTGTCTGAATTGCCCGACAAGCAACAGTTCGAAAGAACCTGATTTAACTTTCAAACTCTTGCCATGGGCTTTATAATCACAGGCAGATTAACAAATAAAGCCAAACTGCATTAGTTCTTTTGCACTTTTAGGGGATTTAAGCCTTAACGTACATTCATTTAGCACCCCATTCAACTCAAACTTTCCAATGAAAGAATACCTTTCAAAAATGAATTTGACCATTCCTGACACACTCTTTTGGTTTTGGCACTGTTGTATTGTCTTTTCAGACTGATATCTTGATTCAGAGAAGCAAATCTTCCAGTCAAATGAGTGGAATATTGAGAAAAGTGTCTTTGAGAAATATGTGAACCGTAACCCTAACTAGCGAAACCTGAAGCTAGGGTTAGGGTTTTATTCCCATACAATGTAGACAGTTTTTGATGGCATGGCTGTGTTTTAGGGCTGAAAGGATACTTGGGAATATAGTTTTTTCAGTGTTTTCTAAACATTTTTTTCTGACCTATATGGCTGTATACAGTGCTTTGCCCCACAAAGGAATGCTGTATGAATTGCCCGACAAGCAACAATTCGAAAGAACCTGATTTAACTTTCAAACTCTTGCCATGGGCTTTGCAATCACAGGCAGATTAACAAATAAAGCCAAACAGCATTAGTTCTTTTGCACTTTTAGGCGATTTAAGCCTTAACGTACATTCATTTAGCACCCCATTCAACTCAAACTTTCCAATGAAAGAATACCTTTCAAAAATTAATTTGACCATTCCTGACACACTCTTTTGGTTTTGGCACTGTTGTATTGTCTTTTCAGACTGATATCTTGATTCAGAGAAGCAAATCTTCCAGTCAAATGAGTGGAATATTGAGAAAAAATTGATTTTGAGAAATATGTGAACCGTAACCCTAACTAGCAAAACCCGAAGCTAGGGTTAGGGTTTTATTCCCATACAATGTAGACAGTTTTTGATGGCATGGCTGTGTTTTAGGGCTGAAAGGATACTTGGGAATATAGTTCTTTCAATGTTTTCTAAACATTTTTTTCTGACCTATATGGCTGTATACAGTGCTTTGCCCCACAAAGGAATGCTGTCTGAATTGCCCGACAAGCAACAGTTCGAAAGAACCTGATTTAACTTTCAAACTCTTGCCATGGGCTTTATAATCACAGGCAGATTAACAAATAAAGCCAAACTGCATTAGTTCTTTTGCACTTTTAGGCGATTTAAGCCTTAACGTACATTCATTTAGCACCCCATTCAACTCAAACTTTCCAATGAAAGAATACCTTTCAAAAATGAATTTGACCATTCCTGACACACTCTTTTGGTTTTGGCAGTGTTGTATTGTCTTTTCAGACTGATATCTTGATTCAGAGAAGCAAATCTTCCAGTCAAATGAGTGGAATATTGAGAAAATTGACTTTGAGAAATATGTGAACCGTAACCCTAACTAGCAAAACCCGAAGCTAGGGTTAGGGTTTTATTCCCATACAATTTAGACAGTTATTGATGGCATTGCTGTGTTTTAGGGCTGAAAGGATACTTGGGAATATAGTTCTTTCAATGTTTTCTAAACATTTTTTTCTGACCTATATGGCTGTATACAGTGCTTTGCCCCACAAAGGAATGCTGTCTGAATTGCCCGACAAGCAACAGTTCGAAAGAACCTGATTTAACTTTCAAACTCTTGCCATGGTCTTTATAATCACAGGCAGATTAACAAATAAAGCCAAACTGCATTAGTTCTTTTGCACTTTTAGGCGATTTAAGCCTTAACGTACATTCATTTAGCACCCCATTCAACTCAAACTTTCCAATGAAAGAATACCTTTCAAAAATGAATTTGACCATTCCTGACACACTCTTTTGGTTTTGGCACTGTTCTATTGTCTTTTCAGACTGATATCTTGATTCAGAGAAGCAAATCTTCCAGTCAAATGAGTGGAATATTGAGAAAAGTGTCTTTGAGAAATATGTGAACCGTAACCCTAACTAGCGAAACCTGAAGCTAGGGTTAGGGTTTTATTCCCATACAATGTAGACAGTTTTTGATGGCATGGCTGTGTTTTAGGGCTGAAAGGATACTTGGGAATATAGTTTTTTCAGTGTTTTCTAAACATTTTTTTCTGACCTATATGGCTGTATACAGTGCTTTGCCCCACAAAGGAATGCTGTATGAATTGCCCGACAAGCAACAGTTCGAAAGAACCTGATTTAACTTTCAAACTCTTGCCATGGTCTTTATAATCACAGGCAGATTAACAAATAAAGCCAAACTGCATTAGTTCTTTTGCACTTTTAGGCGATTTAAGCCTTAACGTACATTCATTTAGCACCCCATTCAACTCAAACTTTCCAATGAAAGAATACCTTTCAAAAATTAATTTGACCATTCCTGACACTCTTTTGGTTTTGGCAGTGCTGTATTGTCTTTTCAGACTGATATCTTGATTCAGAGAAGCCAATCTTCCAGTCAAATAAGTGGAATATTGAGAAAAGTGTCTTTGAGAAATATGTGAACCGTAACCCTAACTAGCAAAACCCGAAGCTAGGGTTAGGGTTTTATTCCCATACAATGTAGACAGTTTTTGATGGCATGGCTGTGTTTTAGGGCTGAAAGGATACTTGGGAATATAGTTTTTTCAGTGTTTTCTAAACATTTTTTTCTGACCTAAATGGCTGTATATAGTGCTTTGCCCCACAAAGGAATGCTGTCTGAATTGCCCGACAAGCAACAGTTCGAAAGAACCTGATTTAACTTTCAAACTCTTGCCATGGGCTTTACAAACACAGGCAGATTAACAAATAATGCCAAACAGCATTAGTTCTTTTGCACTTTTAGGCGATTTAAGCCTTAACGTACATTCATTTAGCACCCCATTCAACTCAAACTTTCCAATGAAAGAATACCTTTCAAAAATGAATTAGACCATTCCTGACACACTCTTTTGGTTTTGGCAGTGCTGTATTGTCTTTCAGACTGATATCTTGATTCAGAGAAGCCAATCTTCCAGTCAAATGAGTGGAATATTGAGAAAATTGACTTTGAGAAATATGTGAACCGTAACCCTAACTAGCAAAACCCGAAGCTAGGGTTAGGGTTTTATTCCCATACAATGTAGACAGTTTTTGATGGCATGGCTGTGTTTTAGGGCTGAAAGGATACTTGGGAATATAGTTCTTTCAATGTTTTCTAAACATTTTTTTCTGACCTATATGGCTGTATACAGTGCTTTGCCCCACAAAGGAATGCTGTCTGAATTGCCCGACAAGCAACAGTTCGAAAGAACCTGATTTAACTTTCAAACTCTTGCCATGGTCTTTATAATCACAGGCAGATTAACAAATAAAGCCAAACTGCATTAGTTCTTTTGCACTTTTAGGGGATTTAAGCCTTAACGTACATTCATTTAGCACCCCATTCAACTCAAACTTTCCAATGAAAGAATACCTTTCAAAAATGAATTTGACCATTCCTGACACACTCTTTTGGTTTTGGCACTGTTGTATTGTCTTTTCAGACTGATATCTTGATTCAGAGAAGCAAATCTTCCAGTCAAATGAGTGGAATATTGAGAAAAGTGTCTTTGAGAAATATGTGAACCGTAACCCTAACTAGCGAAACCTGAAGCTAGGGTTAGGGTTTTATTCCCATACAATGTAGACAGTTTTTGATGGCATGGCTGTGTTTTAGGGCTGAAAGGATACTTGGGAATATAGTTTTTTCAGTGTTTTCTAAACATTTTTTTCTGACCTATATGGCTGTATACAGTGCTTTGCCCCACAAAGGAATGCTGTATGAATTGCCCGACAAGCAACAATTCGAAAGAACCTGATTTAACTTTCAAACTCTTGCCATGGGCTTTGCAATCACAGGCAGATTAACAAATAAAGCCAAACAGCATTAGTTCTTTTGCACTTTTAGGCGATTTAAGCCTTAACGTACATTCATTTAGCACCCCATTCAACTCAAACTTTCCAATGAAAGAATACCTTTCAAAAATTAATTTGACCATTCCTGACACACTCTTTTGGTTTTGGCACTGTTGTATTGTCTTTTCAGACTGATATCTTGATTCAGAGAAGCAAATCTTCCAGTCAAATGAGTGGAATATTGAGAAAAAATTGATTTTGAGAAATATGTGAACCGTAACCCTAACTAGCAAAACCCGAAGCTAGGGTTAGGGTTTTATTCCCATACAATGTAGACAGTTTTTGATGGCATGGCTGTGTTTTAGGGCTGAAAGGATACTTGGGAATATAGTTCTTTCAATGTTTTCTAAACATTTTTTTCTGACCTATATGGCTGTATACAGTGCTTTGCCCCACAAAGGAATGCTGTCTGAATTGCCCGACAAGCAACAGTTCGAAAGAACCTGATTTAACTTTCAAACTCTTGCCATGGGCTTTATAATCACAGGCAGATTAACAAATAAAGCCAAACTGCATTAGTTCTTTTGCACTTTTAGGCGATTTAAGCCTTAACGTACATTCATTTAGCACCCCATTCAACTCAAACTTTCCAATGAAAGAATACCTTTCAAAAATGAATTTGACCATTCCTGACACACTCTTTTGGTTTTGGCAGTGTTGTATTGTCTTTTCAGACTGATATCTTGATTCAGAGAAGCAAATCTTCCAGTCAAATGAGTGGAATATTGAGAAAATTGACTTTGAGAAATATGTGAACCGTAACCCTAACTAGCAAAACCCGAAGCTAGGGTTAGGGTTTTATTCCCATACAATTTAGACAGTTATTGATGGCATTGCTGTGTTTTAGGGCTGAAAGGATACTTGGGAATATAGTTCTTTCAATGTTTTCTAAACATTTTTTTCTGACCTATATGGCTGTATACAGTGCTTTGCCCCACAAAGGAATGCTGTCTGAATTGCCCGACAAGCAACAGTTCGAAAGAACCTGATTTAACTTTCAAACTCTTGCCATGGTCTTTATAATCACAGGCAGATTAACAAATAAAGCCAAACTGCATTAGTTCTTTTGCACTTTTAGGCGATTTAAGCCTTAACGTACATTCATTTAGCACCCCATTCAACTCAAACTTTCCAATGAAAGAATACCTTTCAAAAATGAATTTGACCATTCCTGACACACTCTTTTGGTTTTGGCAGTGCTGTATTGTCTTTTCAGACTGATATCTTGATTCAGAGAAGCCAATCTTCCAGTCAAATAAGTGGAATATTGAGAAAAGTGTCTTTGAGAAATATGTGAACCGTAACCCTAACTAGCAGAACCCGAAGCTAGGGTTAGGGTTTTATTCCCATACAATGTAGACAGTTTTTGATGGCATGGCTGTGTTTTAGGGCTGAAAGGATACTTGGGAATATAGTTCTTTCAATGTTTTCTAAACATTTTTTTCTGACCTATATGGCTGTATACAGTGCTTTGCCCCACAAAGGAATGCTGTCTGAATTGCCCGACAAGCAACTGTTCGAAAGAACCTGATTTAACTTTCAAACTCTTGCCATGGGCTTTATAATCACAGGCAGATTAACAAATAAAGCCAAACTGCATTAGTTCTTTTGCACTTTTAGGCGATTTAAGCCTTAACGTACATTCATTTAGCACCCCATTCAACTCAAACTTTCCAATGAAAGAATACCTTTCAAAAATGAATTTGACCATTCCTGACACACTCTTTTGGTTTTGGCACTGTTCTATTGTCTTTTCAGACTGATATCTTGATTCAGAGAAGCAAATCTTCCAGTCAAATGAGTGGAATATTGAGAAAAGTGTCTTTGAGAAATATGTGAACCGTAACCCTAACTAGCGAAACCTGAAGCTAGGGTTAGGGTTTTATTCCCATACAATGTAGACAGTTTTTGATGGCATGGCTGTGTTTTAGGGCTGAAAGGATACTTGGGAATATAGTTTTTTCAGTGTTTTCTAAACATTTTTTTCTGACCTATATGGCTGTATACAGTGCTTTGCCCCACAAAGGAATGCTGTATGAATTGCCCGACAAGCAACAGTTCGAAAGAACCTGATTTAACTTTCAAACTCTTGCCATGGTCTTTATAATCACAGGCAGATTAACAAATAAAGCCAAACTGCATTAGTTCTTTTGCACTTTTAGGCGATTTAAGCCTTAACGTACATTCATTTAGCACCCCATTCAACTCAAACTTTCCAATGAAAGAATACCTTTCAAAAATTAATTTGACCATTCCTGACACTCTTTTGGTTTTGGCAGTGCTGTATTGTCTTTTCAGACTGATATCTTGATTCAGAGAAGCCAATCTTCCAGTCAAATAAGTGGAATATTGAGAAAAGTGTCTTTGAGAAATATGTGAACCGTAACCCTAACTAGCAAAACCCGAAGCTAGGGTTAGGGTTTTATTCCCATACAATGTAGACAGTTTTTGATGGCATGGCTGTGTTTTAGGGCTGAAAGGATACTTGGGAATATAGTTTTTTCAGTGTTTTCTAAACATTTTTTTCTGACCTAAATGGCTGTATATAGTGCTTTGCCCCACAAAGGAATGCTGTCTGAATTGCCCGACAAGCAACAGTTCGAAAGAACCTGATTTAACTTTCAAACTCTTGCCATGGGCTTTACAAACACAGGCAGATTAACAAATAATGCCAAACAGCATTAGTTCTTTTGCACTTTTAGGCGATTTAAGCCTTAACGTACATTCATTTAGCACCCCATTCAACTCAAACTTTCCAATGAAAGAATACCTTTCAAAAATGAATTAGACCATTCCTGACACACTCTTTTGGTTTTGGCAGTGCTGTATTGTCTTTCAGACTGATATCTTGATTCAGAGAAGCCAATCTTCCAGTCAAATGAGTGGAATATTGAGAAAATTGACTTTGAGAAATATGTGAACCGTAACCCTAACTAGCAAAACCCGAAGCTAGGGTTAGGGTTTTATTCCCATACAATGTAGACAGTTTTTGATGGCATGGCTGTGTTTTAGGGCTGAAAGGATACTTGGGAATATAGTTCTTTCAATGTTTTCTAAACATTTTTTTCTGACCTATATGGCTGTATACAGTGCTTTGCCCCACAAAGGAATGCTGTCTGAATTGCCCGACAAGCAACAGTTCGAAAGAACCTGATTTAACTTTCAAACTCTTGCCATGGTCTTTATAATCACAGGCAGATTAACAAATAAAGCCAAACTGCATTAGTTCTTTTGCACTTTTAGGGGATTTAAGCCTTAACGTACATTCATTTAGCACCCCATTCAACTCAAACTTTCCAATGAAAGAATACCTTTCAAAAATGAATTTGACCATTCCTGACACACTCTTTTGGTTTTGGCACTGTTGTATTGTCTTTTCAGACTGATATCTTGATTCAGAGAAGCAAATCTTCCAGTCAAATGAGTGGAATATTGAGAAAAGTGTCTTTGAGAAATATGTGAACCGTAACCCTAACTAGCGAAACCTGAAGCTAGGGTTAGGGTTTTATTCCCATACAATGTAGACAGTTTTTGATGGCATGGCTGTGTTTTAGGGCTGAAAGGATACTTGGGAATATAGTTTTTTCAGTGTTTTCTAAACATTTTTTTCTGACCTATATGGCTGTATACAGTGCTTTGCCCCACAAAGGAATGCTGTATGAATTGCCCGACAAGCAACAATTCGAAAGAACCTGATTTAACTTTCAAACTCTTGCCATGGGCTTTGCAATCACAGGCAGATTAACAAATAAAGCCAAACAGCATTAGTTCTTTTGCACTTTTAGGCGATTTAAGCCTTAACGTACATTCATTTAGCACCCCATTCAACTCAAACTTTCCAATGAAAGAATACCTTTCAAAAATTAATTTGACCATTCCTGACACACTCTTTTGGTTTTGGCACTGTTGTATTGTCTTTTCAGACTGATATCTTGATTCAGAGAAGCAAATCTTCCAGTCAAATGAGTGGAATATTGAGAAAAAATTGATTTTGAGAAATATGTGAACCGTAACCCTAACTAGCAAAACCCGAAGCTAGGGTTAGGGTTTTATTCCCATACAATGTAGACAGTTTTTGATGGCATGGCTGTGTTTTAGGGCTGAAAGGATACTTGGGAATATAGTTCTTTCAATGTTTTCTAAACATTTTTTTCTGACCTATATGGCTGTATACAGTGCTTTGCCCCACAAAGGAATGCTGTCTGAATTGCCCGACAAGCAACAGTTCGAAAGAACCTGATTTAACTTTCAAACTCTTGCCATGGGCTTTATAATCACAGGCAGATTAACAAATAAAGCCAAACTGCATTAGTTCTTTTGCACTTTTAGGCGATTTAAGCCTTAACGTACATTCATTTAGCACCCCATTCAACTCAAACTTTCCAATGAAAGAATACCTTTCAAAAATGAATTTGACCATTCCTGACACACTCTTTTGGTTTTGGCAGTGTTGTATTGTCTTTTCAGACTGATATCTTGATTCAGAGAAGCAAATCTTCCAGTCAAATGAGTGGAATATTGAGAAAATTGACTTTGAGAAATATGTGAACCGTAACCCTAACTAGCAAAACCCGAAGCTAGGGTTAGGGTTTTATTCCCATACAATTTAGACAGTTATTGATGGCATTGCTGTGTTTTAGGGCTGAAAGGATACTTGGGAATATAGTTCTTTCAATGTTTTCTAAACATTTTTTTCTGACCTATATGGCTGTATACAGTGCTTTGCCCCACAAAGGAATGCTGTCTGAATTGCCCGACAAGCAACAGTTCGAAAGAACCTGATTTAACTTTCAAACTCTTGCCATGGTCTTTATAATCACAGGCAGATTAACAAATAAAGCCAAACTGCATTAGTTCTTTTGCACTTTTAGGCGATTTAAGCCTTAACGTACATTCATTTAGCACCCCATTCAACTCAAACTTTCCAATGAAAGAATACCTTTCAAAAATGAATTTGACCATTCCTGACACACTCTTTTGGTTTTGGCAGTGCTGTATTGTCTTTTCAGACTGATATCTTGATTCAGAGAAGCCAATCTTCCAGTCAAATAAGTGGAATATTGAGAAAAGTGTCTTTGAGAAATATGTGAACCGTAACCCTAACTAGCAGAACCCGAAGCTAGGGTTAGGGTTTTATTCCCATACAATGTAGACAGTTTTTGATGGCATGGCTGTGTTTTAGGGCTGAAAGGATACTTGGGAATATAGTTCTTTCAATGTTTTCTAAACATTTTTTTCTGACCTATATGGCTGTATACAGTGCTTTGCCCCACAAAGGAATGCTGTCTGAATTGCCCGACAAGCAACTGTTCGAAAGAACCTGATTTAACTTTCAAACTCTTGCCATGGGCTTTATAATCACAGGCAGATTAACAAATAAAGCCAAACTGCATTAGTTCTTTTGCACTTTTAGGCGATTTAAGCCTTAACGTACATTCATTTAGCACCCCATTCAACTCAAACTTTCCAATGAAAGAATACCTTTCAAAAATGAATTTGACCATTCCTGACACACTCTTTTGGTTTTGGCACTGTTGTATTGTCTTTTCAGACTGATATCTTGATTCAGAGAAGCAAATCTTCCAGTCAAATGAGTGGAATATTGAGAAAAGTGTCTTTGAGAAATATGTGAACCGTAACCCTAACTAGCGAAACCTGAAGCTAGGGTTAGGGTTTTATTCCCATACAATGTAGACAGTTTTTGATGGCATGGCTGTGTTTTAGGGCTGAAAGGATACTTGGGAATATAGTTTTTTCAGTGTTTTCTAAACATTTTTTTCTGACCTATATGGCTGTATACAGTGCTTTGCCCCACAAAGGAATGCTGTATGAATTGCCCGACAAGCAACAGTTCGAAAGAACCTGATTTAACTTTCAAACTCTTGCCATGGTCTTTATAATCACAGGCAGATTAACAAATAAAGCCAAACTGCATTAGTTCTTTTGCACTTTTAGGCGATTTAAGCCTTAACGTACATTCATTTAGCACCCCATTCAACTCAAACTTTCCAATGAAAGAATACCTTTCAAAAATTAATTTGACCATTCCTGACACTCTTTTGGTTTTGGCAGTGCTGTATTGTCTTTTCAGACTGATATCTTGATTCAGAGAAGCCAATCTTCCAGTCAAATAAGTGGAATATTGAGAAAAGTGTCTTTGAGAAATATGTGAACCGTAACCCTAACTAGCAAAACCCGAAGCTAGGGTTAGGGTTTTATTCCCATACAATGTAGACAGTTTTTGATGGCATGGCTGTGTTTTAGGGCTGAAAGGATACTTGGGAATATAGTTCTTTCAATGTTTTCTAAACATTTTTTTCTGACCTATATGGCTGTATACAGTGCTTTGCCCCACAAAGGAATGCTGTCTGAATTGCCCGACAAGCAACAGTTCGAAAGAACCTGATTTAACTTTCAAACTCTTGCCATGGGCTTTATAATCACAGGCAGATTAACAAATAAAGCCAAACTGCATTAGTTCTTTTGCACTTTTAGGCGATTTAAGCCTTAACGTACATTCATTTAGCACCCCATTCAACTCAAACTTTCCAATGAAAGAATACCTTTCAAAAATGAATTTGACCATTCCTGACACACTCTTTTGGTTTTGGCACTGTTGTATTGTCTTTTCAGACTGATATCTTGATTCAGAGAAGCAAATCTTCCAGTCAAATGAGTGGAATATTGAGAAAAGTGTCTTTGAGAAATATGTGAACTGTAACCCTAACTAGCGAAACCTGAAGCTAGGGTTAGGGTTTTATTCCCATACAATGTAGAAAGTTTTTGATGGCATGGCTGTGTTTTAGGGCTGAAAGGATACTTGGGAATATAGTTTTTTCAGTGTTTTCTAAACATTTTTTTCTGACCTATATGGCTGTATACAGTGCTTTGCCCCACAAAGGAATGCTGTATGAATTGCCCGACAAGCAACAATTCGAAAGAACCTGATTTAACTTTCAAACTCTTGCCATGGGCTTTGCAATCACAGGCAGATTAACAAATAAAGCCAAACAGCATTAGTTCTTTTGCACTTTTAGGCGATTTAAGCCTTAACG
Source organism: Atractosteus spatula (assembly GCF_055471065.1). Taxonomy (NCBI): domain Eukaryota; kingdom Metazoa; phylum Chordata; class Actinopteri; order Semionotiformes; family Lepisosteidae; genus Atractosteus; species Atractosteus spatula. The sequence goes on along the minus strand of NC_142708.1, from coordinate 30,365,930 downwards.
TACATTCATTTAGCACCCCATTCAACTCAAACTTTCCAATGAAAGAATACCTTTCAAAAATTAATTTGACCATTCCTGACACACTCTTTTGGTTTTGGCACTGTTGTATTGTCTTTTCAGACTGATATCTTGATTCAGAGAAGCAAATCTTCCAGTCAAATGAGTGGAATATTGAGAAAAAATTGATTTTGAGAAATATGTGAACCGTAACCCTAACTAGCAAAACCCGAAGCTAGGGTTAGGGTTTTATTCCCATACAATGTAGACAGTTTTTGATGGCATGGCTGTGTTTTAGGGCTGAAAGGATACTTGGGAATATAGTTCTTTCAATGTTTTCTAAACATTTTTTTCTGACCTATATGGCTGTATACAGTGCTTTGCCCCACAAAGGAATGCTGTCTGAATTGCCCGACAAGCAACAGTTCGAAAGAACCTGATTTAACTTTCAAACTCTTGCCATGGGCTTTATAATCACAGGCAGATTAACAAATAAAGCCAAACTGCATTAGTTGTTTTGCACTTTTAGGCGATTTAAGCCTTAACGTACATTCATTTAGCACCCCATTCAACTCAAACTTTCCAATGAAAGAATACCTTTCAAAAATGAATTTGACCATTCCTGACACACTCTTTTGGTTTTGGCAGTGCTGTATTGTCTTTTCAGACTGATATCTTGATTCAGAGAAGCAAATCTTCCAGTCAAATGAGTGGAATATTGAGAAAATTGACTTTGAGAAATATGTGAACCGTAACCCTAACTAGCAAAACCCGAAGCTAGGGTTAGGGTTTTATTCCCATACAATTTAGACAGTTATTGATGGCATGGCTGTGTTTTAGGGCTGAAAGGATACTTGGGAATATAGTTCTTTCAATGTTTTCTAAACATTTTTTTCTGACCTATATGGCTGTATACAGTGCTTTGCCCCACAAAGGAATGCTGTCTGAATTGCCCGACAAGCAACAGTTCGAAAGAACCTGATTTAACTTTCAAACTCTTGCCATGGTCTTTATAATCACAGGCAGATTAACAAATAAAGCCAAACTGCATTAGTTCTTTTGCACTTTTAGGCGATTTAAGCCTTAACGTACATTCATTTAGCACCCCATTCAACTCAAACTTTCCAATGAAAGAATACCTTTCAAAAATGAATTTGACCATTCCTGACACACTCTTTTGGTTTTGGCAGTGCTGTATTGTCTTTTCAGACTGATATCTTGATTCAGAGAAGCCAATCTTCCAGTCAAATAAGTGGAATATTGAGAAAAGTGTCTTTGAGAAATATGTGAACCGTAACCCTAACTAGCAAAACCCGAAGCTAGGGTTAGGGTTTTATTCCCATACAATGTAGACAGTTTTTGATGGCATGGCTGTGTTTTAGGGCTGAAAGGATACTTGGGAATATAGTTCTTTCAATGTTTTCTAAACATTTTTTTCTGACCTATATGGCTGTATACAGTGCTTTGCCCCACAAAGGAATGCTGTCTGAATTGCCCGACAAGCAACAGTTCGAAAGAACCTGATTTAACTTTCAAACTCTTGCCATGGGCTTTATAATCACAGGCAGATTAACAAATAAAGCCAAACTGCATTAGTTCTTTTGCACTTTTAGGCGATTTAAGCCTTAACGTACATTCATTTAGCACCCCATTCAACTCAAACTTTCCAATGAAAGAATACCTTTCAAAAATGAATTTGACCATTCCTGACACACTCTTTTGGTTTTGGCACTGTTGTATTGTCTTTTCAGACTGATATCTTGATTCAGAGAAGCAAATCTTCCAGTCAAATGAGTGGAATATTGAGAAAAGTGTCTTTGAGAAATATGTGAACCGTAACCCTAACTAGCGAAACCTGAAGCTAGGGTTAGGGTTTTATTCCCATACAATGTAGACAGTTTTTGATGGCATGGCTGTGTTTTAGGGCTGAAAGGATACTTGGGAATATAGTTTTTTCAGTGTTTTCTAAACATTTTTTTCTGACCTATATGGCTGTATACAGTGCTTTGCCCCACAAAGGAATGCTGTATGAATTGCCCGACAAGCAACAATTCGAAAGAACCTGATTTAACTTTCAAACTCTTGCCATGGGCTTTGCAATCACAGGCAGATTAACAAATAAAGCCAAACAGCATTAGTTCTTTTGCACTTTTAGGCGATTTAAGCCTTAACGTACATTCATTTAGCACCCCATTCAACTCAAACTTTCCAATGAAAGAATACCTTTCAAAAATGAATTTGACCATTCCTGACACACTCTTTTGGTTTTGGCAGTGCTGTATTGTCTTTTCAGACTGATATCTTGATTCAGAGAAGCCAATCTTCCAGTCAAATGAGTGGAATATTGAGAAAAGTGTCTTTGAGAAATATGTGAACCGTAACCCTAACTAGCAAAACCCGAAGCTAGGGTTAGGGTTTTATTCCCATACAATGTAGACAGTTTTTGATGGCATGGCTGTGTTTTAGGGCTGAAAGGATACTTGGGAATATAGTTCTTTCAATGTTTTCTAAACATTTTTTTCTAACCTATATGGCTGTATACAGTGCTTTGCCCCACAAAGGAATGCTATCTGAATTGCCCGACAAGCAACAGTTCGAAAGAACCTGATTTAACTTTCAAACTCTTGCCATGGGCTTTATAATCACAGGCAGATTAACAAATAAAGCCAAACTGCATTAGTTCTTTTGCACTTTTAGGCGATTTAAGCCTTAACGTACATTGATTTAGCAACCCATTCAAATCAAACTTTCCAATGAAAGAATACCTTTCAAAAATTAATTTGACCATTCCTGACACACTCTTTTGGTTTTGGCACTGTTGTATTGTCTTTTCAGACTGATATCTTGATTCAGAGAAGCAAATCTTCCAGTCAAATGAGTGGAATATTGAGAAAAAATTGATTTTGAGAAATATGTGAACCGTAACCCTAACTAGCAAAACCCGAAGCTAGGGTTAGGGTTTTATTCCCATACAATGTAGACAGTTTTTGATGGCATGGCTGTGTTTTAGGGCTGAAAGGATACTTGGGAATATAGTTCTTTCAATGTTCTCTAAACATTTTTTTCTGACCTATATGGCTGTATACAGTGCTTTGCCCCACAAAGGAATGCTGTCTGAATTGCCCGGCAAGCAACAGTTCGAAAGAACCTGATTTAACTTTCAAACTCTTGCCATGGGCTTTATAATCACAGGCAGATTAACAAATAAAGCCAAACTGCATTAGTTCTTTTGCACTTTTAGGCGATTTAAGCCTTAACGTACATTCATTTAGCACCCCATTCAACTCAAACTTTCCAATGAAAGAATACCTTTCAAAAATGAATTTGACCATTCCTGACACACTCTTTTGGTTTTGGCAGTGTTGTATTGTCTTTTCAGACTGATATCTTGATTCAGAGAAGCAAATCTTCCAGTCAAATGAGTGGAATATTGAGAAAATTGACTTTGAGAAATATGTGAACCGTAACCCTAACTAGCAAAACCCGAAGCTAGGGTTAGGGTTTTATTCCCATACAATTTAGACAGTTATTGATGGCATTGCTGTGTTTTAGGGCTGAAAGGATACTTGGGAATATAGTTCTTTCAATGTTTTCTAAACATTTTTTTCTGACCTATATGGCTGTATACAGTGCTTTGCCCCACAAAGGAATGCTGTCTGAATTGCCCGACAAGCAACAGTTCGAAAGAACCTGATTTGACTTTCAAACTCTTGCCATGGGCTTTACAATCACAGGCAGATTAACAAATAAAGCCAAACTGCATTAGTTCTTTTGCACTTTTAGGCGATTTAAGCCTTCACGTACATTCATTTAGCACCCCATTCAACTCAAACTTTCCAATGAAAGAATACCTTTCAAAAATGAATTTGACCATTCCTGACACACTCTTTTGGTTTTGGCAGTGTTGTATTGTCTTTTCAGACTGATATCTTGATTCAGAGAAGCAAATCTTCCAGTCAAATGAGTGGAATATTGAGAAAATTAACTTCTAGAAATATGTGAACCGTAACCCTAACTAGCAAAACCCGAAGCTAGGGTTAGGGTTTTATTCCCATACAATGTAGACAGTTTTTGATGGCATGGCTGTGTTTTAGGGCTGAAAGGATACTTGGGAATATAGTTCTTTCAATGTTTTCTAAACATTTTTTTCTGACCTATATGGCTGTATACAGTGCTTTGCCCCACAAAGGAATGCTGTCTGAATTGCCCGACAAGCAACAGTTCGAAAGAACCTGATTTAACTTTCAAACTCTTGCCATGGGCTTTATAATCACAGGCAGATTAACAAATAAAGCCAAACTGCATTAGTTCTTTTGCACTTTTAGGCGATTTAAGCCTTAACGTACATTCATTTAGCACCCCATTCAACTCAAACTTTCCAATGAAAGAATACATTTCAAAAATGAATTTGACCATTCCTGACACACTCTTTTGGTTTTGGCACTGTTGTATTGTCTTTTCAGACTGATATCTTGATTCAGAGAAGCAAATCTTCCAGTCAAATGAGTGGAATATTGAGAAAAGTGTCTTTGAGAAATATGTGAACCGTAACCCTAACTAGCGAAACCTGAAGCTAGGGTTAGGGTTTTATTCCCATACAATGTAGACAGTTTTTGATGGCATGGCTGTGTTTTAGGGCTGAAAGGATACTTGGGAATATAGTTTTTTCAGTGTTTTCTAAACATTTTTTTCTGACCTATATGGCTGTATACAGTGCTTTGCCCCACAAAGGAATGCTGTCTGAATTGCCCGACAAGCAACAGTTCGAAAGAACCTGATTTAACTTTCAAACTCTTGCCATGGGCTTTATAATCACAGGCAGATTAACAAATAAAGCCAAACTGCATTAGTTCTTTTGCACTTTTAGGCGATTTAAGCCTTAACGTACATTCATTTAGCACCCCATTCAACTCAAACTTTCCAATGAAAGAATACCTTTCAAAAATGAATTTGACCATTCCTGACACACTCTTTTGGTTTTGGCAGTGTTGTATTGTCTTTTCAGACTGATATCTTGATTCAGAGAAGCAAATCTTCCAGTCAAATGAGTGGAATATTGAGAAAATTGACTTTGAGAAATATGTGAACCGTAACCCTAACTAGCAAAACCCGAAGCTAGGGTTAGGGTTTTATTCCCATACAATTTAGACAGTTATTGATGGCATTGCTGTGTTTTAGGGCTGAAAGGATACTTGGGAATATAGTTCTTTCAATGTTTTCTAAACATTTTTTTCTGACCTATATGGCTGTATACAGTGCTTTGCCCCACAAAGGAATGCTGTCTGAATTGCCCGACAAGCAACAGTTCGAAAGAACCTGATTTAACTTTCAAACTCTTGCCATGGTCTTTATAATCACAGGCAGATTAACAAATAAAGCCAAACTGCATTAGTTCTTTTGCACTTTTAGGCGATTTAAGCCTTAACGTACATTCATTTAGCACCCCATTCAACTCAAACTTTCCAATGAAAGAATACCTTTCAAAAATTAATTTGACCATTCCTGACACTCTTTTGGTTTTGGCAGTGCTGTATTGTCTTTTCAGACTGATATCTTGATTCAGAGAAGCCAATCTTCCAGTCAAATAAGTGGAATATTGAGAAAAGTGTCTTTGAGAAATATGTGAACCGTAACCCTAACTAGCAAAACCCGAAGCTAGGGTTAGGGTTTTATTCCCATACAATGTAGACAGTTTTTGATGGCATGGCTGTGTTTTAGGGCTGAAAGGATACTTGGGAATATAGTTCTTTCAATGTTTTCTAAACATTTTTTTCTGACCTATATGGCTGTATACAGTGCTTTGCCCCACAAAGGAATGCTGTCTGAATTGCCCGACAAGCAACAGTTCGAAAGAACCTGATTTAACTTTCAAACTCTTGCCATGGGCTTTATAATCACAGGCAGATTAACAAATAAAGCCAAACTGCATTAGTTCTTTTGCACTTTTAGGCGATTTAAGCCTTAACGTACATTCATTTAGCACCCCATTCAACTCAAACTTTCCAATGAAAGAATACCTTTCAAAAATGAATTTGACCATTCCTGACACACTCTTTTGGTTTTGGCACTGTTGTATTGTCTTTTCAGACTGATATCTTGATTCAGAGAAGCAAATCTTCCAGTCAAATGAGTGGAATATTGAGAAAAGTGTCTTTGAGAAATATGTGAACCGTAACCCTAACTAGCGAAACCTGAAGCTAGGGTTAGGGTTTTATTCCCATACAATGTAGAAAGTTTTTGATGGCATGGCTGTGTTTTAGGGCTGAAAGGATACTTGGGAATATAGTTTTTTCAGTGTTTTCTAAACATTTTTTTCTGACCTATATGGCTGTATACAGTGCTTTGCCCCACAAAGGAATGCTGTATGAATTGCCCGACAAGCAACAATTCGAAAGAACCTGATTTAACTTTCAAACTCTTGCCATGGGCTTTGCAATCACAGGCAGATTAACAAATAAAGCCAAACAGCATTAGTTCTTTTGCACTTTTAGGCGATTTAAGCCTTAACGTACATTCATTTAGCACCCCATTCAACTCAAACTTTCCAATGAAAGAATACCTTTCAAAAATTAATTTGACCATTCCTGACACACTCTTTTGGTTTTGGCACTGTTGTATTGTCTTTTCAGACTGATATCTTGATTCAGAGAAGCAAATCTTCCAGTCAAATGAGTGGAATATTGAGAAAAAATTGATTTTGAGAAATATGTGAACCGTAACCCTAACTAGCAAAACCCGAAGCTAGGGTTAGGGTTTTATTCCCATACAATGTAGACAGTTTTTGATGGCATGGCTGTGTTTTAGGGCTGAAAGGATACTTGGGAATATAGTTCTTTCAATGTTTTCTAAACATTTTTTTCTGACCTATATGGCTGTATACAGTGCTTTGCCCCACAAAGGAATGCTGTCTGAATTGCCCGACAAGCAACAGTTCGAAAGAACCTGATTTAACTTTCAAACTCTTGCCATGGGCTTTATAATCACAGGCAGATTAACAAATAAAGCCAAACTGCATTAGTTGTTTTGCACTTTTAGGCGATTTAAGCCTTAACGTACATTCATTTAGCACCCCATTCAACTCAAACTTTCCAATGAAAGAATACCTTTCAAAAATGAATTTGACCATTCCTGACACACTCTTTTGGTTTTGGCAGTGCTGTATTGTCTTTTCAGACTGATATCTTGATTCAGAGAAGCCAATCTTCCAGTCAAATGAGTGGAATATTGAGAAAATTGACTTTGAGAAATATGTGAACCGTAACCCTAACTAGCAAAACCCGAAGCTAGGGTTAGGGTTTTATTCCCATACAATTTAGACAGTTATTGATGGCATGGCTGTGTTTTAGGGCTGAAAGGATACTTGGGAATATAGTTCTTTCAATGTTTTCTAAACATTTTTTTCTGACCTATATGGCTGTATACAGTGCTTTGCCCCACAAAGGAATGCTGTCTGAATTGCCCGACAAGCAACAGTTCGAAAGAACCTGATTTAACTTTCAAACTCTTGCCATGGGCTTTATAATCACAGGCAGATTAACAAATAAAGCCAAACTGCATTAGTTCTTTTGCACTTTTAGGCGATTTAAGCCTTAACGTACATTCATTTAGCACCCCATTCAACTCAAACTTTCCAATGAAAGAATACCTTTCAAAAATGAATTTGACCATTCCTGACACACTCTTTTGGTTTTGGCACTGTTGTATTGTCTTTTCAGACTGATATCTTGATTCAGAGAAGCAAATCTTCCAGTCAAATGAGTGGAATATTGAGAAAAGTGTCTTTGAGAAATATGTGAACCGTAACCCTAACTAGCGAAACCTGAAGCTAGGGTTAGGGTTTTATTCCCATACAATGTAGACAGTTTTTGATGGCATGGCTGTGTTTTAGGGCTGAAAGGATACTTGGGAATATAGTTTTTTCAGTGTTTTCTAAACATTTTTTTCTGACCTATATGGCTGTATACAGTGCTTTGCCCCACAAAGGAATGCTGTATGAATTGCCCGACAAGCAACAATTCGAAAGAACCTGATTTAACTTTCAAACTCTTGCCATGGGCTTTGCAATCACAGGCAGATTAACAAATAAAGCCAAACAGCATTAGTTCTTTTGCACTTTTAGGCGATTTAAGCCTTAACGTACATTCATTTAGCACCCCATTCAACTCAAACTTTCCAATGAAAGAATACCTTTCAAAAATGAATTTGACCATTCCTGACACACTCTTTTGGTTTTGGCAGTGCTGTATTGTCTTTTCAGACTGATATCTTGATTCAGAGAAGCCAATCTTCCAGTCAAATGAGTGGAATATTGAGAAAAGTGTCTTTGAGAAATATGTGAACCGTAACCCTAACTAGCAAAACCCGAAGCTAGGGTTAGGGTTTTATTCCCATACAATGTAGACAGTTTTTGATGGCATGGCTGTGTTTTAGGGCTGAAAGGATACTTGGGAATATAGTTCTTTCAATGTTTTCTAAACATTTTTTTCTAACCTATATGGCTGTATACAGTGCTTTGCCCCACAAAGGAATGCTATCTGAATTGCCCGACAAGCAACAGTTCGAAAGAACCTGATTTAACTTTCAAACTCTTGCCATGGGCTTTATAATCACAGGCAGATTAACAAATAAAGCCAAACTGCATTAGTTCTTTTGCACTTTTAGGCGATTTAAGCCTTAACGTACATTGATTTAGCAACCCATTCAAATCAAACTTTCCAATGAAAGAATACCTTTCAAAAATTAATTTGACCATTCCTGACACACTCTTTTGGTTTTGGCACTGTTGTATTGTCTTTTCAGACTGATATCTTGATTCAGAGAAGCAAATCTTCCAGTCAAATGAGTGGAATATTGAGAAAAAATTGATTTTGAGAAATATGTGAACCGTAACCCTAACTAGCAAAACCCGAAGCTAGGGTTAGGGTTTTATTCCCATACAATGTAGACAGTTTTTGATGGCATGGCTGTGTTTTAGGGCTGAAAGGATACTTGGGAATATAGTTCTTTCAATGTTCTCTAAACATTTTTTTCTGACCTATATGGCTGTATACAGTGCTTTGCCCCACAAAGGAATGCTGTCTGAATTGCCCGGCAAGCAACAGTTCGAAAGAACCTGATTTAACTTTCAAACTCTTGCCATGGGCTTTATAATCACAGGCAGATTAACAAATAAAGCCAAACTGCATTAGTTCTTTTGCACTTTTAGGCGATTTAAGCCTTAACGTACATTAATTTAGCACCCCATTCAACTCAAACTTTCCAATGAAAGAATACCTTTCAAAAATGAATTTGACCATTCCTGACACACTCTTTTGGTTTTGGCAGTGTTGTATTGTCTTTTCAGACTGATATCTTGATTCAGAGAAGCAAATCTTCCAGTCAAATGAGTGGAATATTGAGAAAATTGACTTTGAGAAATATGTGAACCGTAACCCTAACTAGCAAAACCCGAAGCTAGGGTTAGGGTTTTATTCCCATACAATTTAGACAGTTATTGATGGCATTGCTGTGTTTTAGGGCTGAAAGGATACTTGGGAATATAGTTCTTTCAATGTTTTCTAAACATGTTTTTCTGACCTATATGGCTGTATACAGTGCTTTGCCCCACAAAGGAATGCTGTCTGAATTGCCCGACAAGCAACAGTTCGAAAGAACCTGATTTGACTTTCAAACTCTTGCCATGGGCTTTACAATCACAGGCAGATTAACAAATAAAGCCAAACTGCATTAGTTCTTTTGCACTTTTAGGCGATTTAAGCCTTCACGTACATTCATTTAGCACCCCATTCAACTCAAACTTTCCAATGAAAGAATACCTTTCAAAAATGAATTTGACCATTCCTGACACACTCTTTTGGTTTTGGCAGTGTTGTATTGTCTTTTCAGACTGATATCTTGATTCAGAGAAGCAAATCTTCCAGTCAAATGAGTGGAATATTGAGAAAATTAACTTCTAGAAATATGTGAACCGTAACCCTAACTAGCAAAACCCGAAGCTAGGGTTAGGGTTTTATTCCCATACAATGTAGACAGTTTTTGATGGCATGGCTGTGTTTTAGGGCTGAAAGGATACTTGGGAATATAGTTCTTTCAATGTTTTCTAAACATTTTTTTCTGACCTATATGGCTGTATACAGTGCTTTGCCCCACAAAGGAATGCTGTCTGAATTGCCCGACAAGCAACAGTTCGAAAGAACCTGATTTAACTTTCAAACTCTTGCCATGGGCTTTATAATCACAGGCAGATTAACAAATAAAGCCAAACTGCATTAGTTCTTTTGCACTTTTAGGCGATTTAAGCCTTAACGTACATTCATTTAGCACCCCATTCAACTCAAACTTTCCAATGAAAGAATACCTTTCAAAAATGAATTTGACCATTCCTGACACACTCTTTTGGTTTTGGCACTGTTGTATTGTCTTTTCAGACTGATATCTTGATTCAGAGAAGCAAATCTTCCAGTCAAATGAGTGGAATATTGAGAAAAGTGTCTTTGAGAAATATGTGAACCGTAACCCTAACTAGCGAAACCTGTAGCTAGGGTTAGGGTTTTATTCCCATACAATGTAGACAGTTTTTGATGGCATGGCTGTGTTTTAGGGCTGAAAGGATACTTGGGAATATAGTTTTTTCAGTGTTTTCTAAACATTTTTTTCTGACCTATATGGCTGTATACAGTGCTTTGCCCCACAAAGGAATGCTGTATGAATTGCCCGACAAGCAACAATTCGAAAGAACCTGATTTAACTTTCAAACTCTTGCCATGGGCTTTGCAATCACAGGCAGATTAACAAATAAAGCCAAACAGCATTAGTTCTTTTGCACTTTTAGGCGATTTAAGCCTTAACGTACATTCATTTAGCACCCCATTCAACTCAAACTTTCCAATGAAAGAATACCTTTCAAAAATGAATTTGACCATTCCTGACACACTCTTTTGGTTTTGGCAGTGCTGTATTGTCTTTTCAGACTGATATCTTGATTCAGAGAAGCCAATCTTCCAGTCAAATGAGTGGAATATTGAGAAAAGTGTCTTTGAGAAATATGTGAACCGTAACCCTAACTAGCAAAACCCGAAGCTAGGGTTAGGGTTTTATTCCCATACAATGTAGACAGTTTTTGATGGCATGGCTGTGTTTTAGGGCTGAAAGGATACTTGGGAATATAGTTCTTTCAATGTTTTCTAAACATTTTTTTCTAACCTATATGGCTGTATACAGTGCTTTGCCCCACAAAGGAATGCTATCTGAATTGCCCGACAAGCAACAGTTCGAAAGAACCTGATTTAACTTTCAAACTCTTGCCATGGGCTTTATAATCACAGGCAGATTAACAAATAAAGCCAAACTGCATTAGTTCTTTTGCACTTTTAGGCGATTTAAGCCTTAACGTACATTGATTTAGCAACCCATTCAAATCAAACTTTCCAATGAAAGAATACCTTTCAAAAATTAATTTGACCATTCCTGACACACTCTTTTGGTTTTGGCACTGTTGTATTGTCTTTTCAGACTGATATCTTGATTCAGAGAAGCAAATCTTCCAGTCAAATGAGTGGAATATTGAGAAAAAATTGATTTTGAGAAATATGTGAACCGTAACCCTAACTAGCAAAACCCGAAGCTAGGGTTAGGGTTTTATTCCCATACAATGTAGACAGTTTTTGATGGCATGGCTGTGTTTTAGGGCTGAAAGGATACTTGGGAATATAGTTCTTTCAATGTTCTCTAAACATTTTTTTCTGACCTATATGGCTGTATACAGTGCTTTGCCCCACAAAGGAATGCTGTCTGAATTGCCCGGCAAGCAACAGTTCGAAAGAACCTGATTTAACTTTCAAACTCTTGCCATGGGCTTTATAATCACAGGCAGATTAACAAATAAAGCCAAACTGCATTAGTTCTTTTGCACTTTTAGGCGATTTAAGCCTTAACGTACATTCATTTAGCACCCCATTCAACTCAAACTTTCCAATGAAAGAATACCTTTCAAAAATGAATTTGACCATTCCTGACACACTCTTTTGGTTTTGGCAGTGTTGTATTGTCTTTTCAGACTGATATCTTGATTCAGAGAAGCAAATCTTCCAGTCAAATGAGTGGAATATTGAGAAAATTGACTTTGAGAAATATGTGAACCGTAACCCTAACTAGCAAAACCCGAAGCTAGGGTTAGGGTTTTATTCCCATACAATTTAGACAGTTATTGATGGCATTGCTGTGTTTTAGGGCTGAAAGGATACTTGGGAATATAGTTTTTTCAGTGTTTTCTAAACATTTTTTTCTGACCTATATGGCTGTATACAGTGCTTTGCCCCACAAAGGAATGCTGTATGAATTGCCCGACAAGCAACAATTCGAAAGAACCTGATTTAACTTTCAAACTCTTGCCATGGGCTTTGCAATCACAGGCAGATTAACAAATAAAGCCAAACAGCATTAGTTCTTTTGCACTTTTAGGCGATTTAAGCCTTAACGTACATTCATTTAGCACCCCATTCAACTCAAACTTTCCAATGAAAGAATACCTTTCAAAAATTAATTTGACCATTCCTGACACACTCTTTTGGTTTTGGCACTGTTGTATTGTCTTTTCAGACTGATATCTTGATTCAGAGAAGCAAATCTTCCAGTCAAATGAGTGGAATATTGAGAAAAAATTGATTTTGAGAAATATGTGAACCGTAACCCTAACTAGCAAAACCCGAAGCTAGGGTTAGGGTTTTATTCCCATACAATGTAGACAGTTTTTGATGGCATGGCTGTGTTTTAGGGCTGAAAGGATACTTGGGAATATAGTTCTTTCAATGTTTTCTAAACATTTTTTTCTGACCTATATGGCTGTATACAGTGCTTTGCCCCACAAAGGAATGCTGTCTGAATTGCCCGACAAGCAACAGTTCGAAAGAACCTGATTTAACTTTCAAACTCTTGCCATGGGCTTTATAATCACAGGCAGATTAACAAATAAAGCCAAACTGCATTAGTTGTTTTGCACTTTTAGGCGATTTAAGCCTTAACGTACATTCATTTAGCACCCCATTCAACTCAAACTTTCCAATGAAAGAATACCTTTCAAAAATGAATTTGACCATTCCTGACACACTCTTTTGGTTTTGGCAGTGCTGTATTGTCTTTTCAGACTGATATCTTGATTCAGAGAAGCAAATCTTCCAGTCAAATGAGTGGAATATTGAGAAAATTGACTTTGAGAAATATGTGAACCGTAACCCTAACTAGCAAAACCCGAAGCTAGGGTTAGGGTTTTATTCCCATACAATTTAGACAGTTATTGATGGCATGGCTGTGTTTTAGGGCTGAAAGGATACTTGGGAATATAGTTCTTTCAATGTTTTCTAAACATTTTTTTCTGACCTATATGGCTGTATACAGTGCTTTGCCCCACAAAGGAATGCTGTCTGAATTGCCCGACAAGCAACAGTTCGAAAGAACCTGATTTAACTTTCAAACTCTTGCCATGGTCTTTATAATCACAGGCAGATTAACAAATAAAGCCAAACTGCATTAGTTCTTTTGCACTTTTAGGCGATTTAAGCCTTAACGTACATTCATTTAGCACCCCATTCAACTCAAACTTTCCAATGAAAGAATACCTTTCAAAAATGAATTTGACCATTCCTGACACACTCTTTTGGTTTTGGCAGTGCTGTATTGTCTTTTCAGACTGATATCTTGATTCAGAGAAGCCAATCTTCCAGTCAAATAAGTGGAATATTGAGAAAAGTGTCTTTGAGAAATATGTGAACCGTAACCCTAACTAGCAAAACCCGAAGCTAGGGTTAGGGTTTTATTCCCATACAATGTAGACAGTTTTTGATGGCATGGCTGTGTTTTAGGGCTGAAAGGATACTTGGGAATATAGTTCTTTCAATGTTTTCTAAACATTTTTTTCTGACCTATATGGCTGTATACAGTGCTTTGCCCCACAAAGGAATGCTGTCTGAATTGCCCGACAAGCAACAGTTCGAAAGAACCTGATTTAACTTTCAAACTCTTGCCATGGGCTTTATAATCACAGGCAGATTAACAAATAAAGCCAAACTGCATTAGTTCTTTTGCACTTTTAGGCGATTTAAGCCTTAACGTACATTCATTTAGCACCCCATTCAACTCAAACTTTCCAATGAAAGAATACCTTTCAAAAATGAATTTGACCATTCCTGACACACTCTTTTGGTTTTGGCACTGTTGTATTGTCTTTTCAGACTGATATCTTGATTCAGAGAAGCAAATCTTCCAGTCAAATGAGTGGAATATTGAGAAAAGTGTCTTTGAGAAATATGTGAACCGTAACCCTAACTAGCGAAACCTGAAGCTAGGGTTAGGGTTTTATTCCCATACAATGTAGACAGTTTTTGATGGCATGGCTGTGTTTTAGGGCTGAAAGGATACTTGGGAATATAGTTTTTTCAGTGTTTTCTAAACATTTTTTTCTGACCTATATGGCTGTATACAGTGCTTTGCCCCACAAAGGAATGCTGTATGAATTGCCCGACAAGCAACAATTCGAAAGAACCTGATTTAACTTTCAAACTCTTGCCATGGGCTTTGCAATCACAGGCAGATTAACAAATAAAGCCAAACAGCATTAGTTCTTTTGCACTTTTAGGCGATTTAAGCCTTAACGTACATTCATTTAGCACCCCATTCAACTCAAACTTTCCAATGAAAGAATACCTTTCAAAAATGAATTTGACCATTCCTGACACACTCTTTTGGTTTTGGCAGTGCTGTATTGTCTTTTCAGACTGATATCTTGATTCAGAGAAGCCAATCTTCCAGTCAAATGAGTGGAATATTGAGAAAAGTGTCTTTGAGAAATATGTGAACCGTAACCCTAACTAGCAAAACCCGAAGCTAGGGTTAGGGTTTTATTCCCATACAATGTAGACAGTTTTTGATGGCATGGCTGTGTTTTAGGGCTGAAAGGATACTTGGGAATATAGTTCTTTCAATGTTTTCTAAACATTTTTTTCTAACCTATATGGCTGTATACAGTGCTTTGCCCCACAAAGGAATGCTATCTGAATTGCCCGACAAGCAACAGTTCGAAAGAACCTGATTTAACTTTCAAACTCTTGCCATGGGCTTTATAATCACAGGCAGATTAACAAATAAAGCCAAACTGCATTAGTTCTTTTGCACTTTTAGGCGATTTAAGCCTTAACGTACATTGATTTAGCAACCCATTCAAATCAAACTTTCCAATGAAAGAATACCTTTCAAAAATTAATTTGACCATTCCTGACACACTCTTTTGGTTTTGGCACTGTTGTATTGTCTTTTCAGACTGATATCTTGATTCAGAGAAGCAAATCTTCCAGTCAAATGAGTGGAATATTGAGAAAAAATTGATTTTGAGAAATATGTGAACCGTAACCCTAACTAGCAAAACCCGAAGCTAGGGTTAGGGTTTTATTCCCATACAATGTAGACAGTTTTTGATGGCATGGCTGTGTTTTAGGGCTGAAAGGATACTTGGGAATATAGTTCTTTCAATGTTCTCTAAACATTTTTTTCTGACCTATATGGCTGTATACAGTGCTTTGCCCCACAAAGGAATGCTGTCTGAATTGCCCGGCAAGCAACAGTTCGAAAGAACCTGATTTAACTTTCAAACTCTTGCCATGGGCTTTATAATCACAGGCAGATTAACAAATAAAGCCAAACTGCATTAGTTCTTTTGCACTTTTAGGCGATTTAAGCCTTAACGTACATTAATTTAGCACCCCATTCAACTCAAACTTTCCAATGAAAGAATACCTTTCAAAAATGAATTTGACCATTCCTGACACACTCTTTTGGTTTTGGCAGTGTTGTATTGTCTTTTCAGACTGATATCTTGATTCAGAGAAGCAAATCTTCCAGTCAAATGAGTGGAATATTGAGAAAATTGACTTTGAGAAATATGTGAACCGTAACCCTAACTAGCAAAACCCGAAGCTAGGGTTAGGGTTTTATTCCCATACAATTTAGACAGTTATTGATGGCATTGCTGTGTTTTAGGGCTGAAAGGATACTTGGGAATATAGTTCTTTCAATGTTTTCTAAACATGTTTTTCTGACCTATATGGCTGTATACAGTGCTTTGCCCCACAAAGGAATGCTGTCTGAATTGCCCGACAAGCAACAGTTCGAAAGAACCTGATTTGACTTTCAAACTCTTGCCATGGGCTTTACAATCACAGGCAGATTAACAAATAAAGCCAAACTGCATTAGTTCTTTTGCACTTTTAGGCGATTTAAGCCTTCACGTACATTCATTTAGCACCCCATTCAACTCAAACTTTCCAATGAAAGAATACCTTTCAAAAATGAATTTGACCATTCCTGACACACTCTTTTGGTTTTGGCAGTGTTGTATTGTCTTTTCAGACTGATATCTTGATTCAGAGAAGCAAATCTTCCAGTCAAATGAGTGGAATATTGAGAAAATTAACTTCTAGAAATATGTGAACCGTAACCCTAACTAGCAAAACCCGAAGCTAGGGTTAGGGTTTTATTCCCATACAATGTAGACAGTTTTTGATGGCATGGCTGTGTTTTAGGGCTGAAAGGATACTTGGGAATATAGTTCTTTCAATGTTTTCTAAACATTTTTTTCTGACCTATATGGCTGTATACAGTGCTTTGCCCCACAAAGGAATGCTGTCTGAATTGCCCGACAAGCAACAGTTCGAAAGAACCTGATTTAACTTTCAAACTCTTGCCATGGGCTTTATAATCACAGGCAGATTAACAAATAAAGCCAAACTGCATTAGTTCTTTTGCACTTTTAGGCGATTTAAGCCTTAACGTACATTCATTTAGCACCCCATTCAACTCAAACTTTCCAATGAAAGAATACCTTTCAAAAATGAATTTGACCATTCCTGACACACTCTTTTGGTTTTGGCACTGTTGTATTGTCTTTTCAGACTGATATCTTGATTCAGAGAAGCAAATCTTCCAGTCAAATGAGTGGAATATTGAGAAAAGTGTCTTTGAGAAATATGTGAACCGTAACCCTAACTAGCGAAACCTGTAGCTAGGGTTAGGGTTTTATTCCCATACAATGTAGACAGTTTTTGATGGCATGGCTGTGTTTTAGGGCTGAAAGGATACTTGGGAATATAGTTTTTTCAGTGTTTTCTAAACATTTTTTTCTGACCTATATGGCTGTATACAGTGCTTTGCCCCACAAAGGAATGCTGTATGAATTGCCCGACAAGCAACAATTCGAAAGAACCTGATTTAACTTTCAAACTCTTGCCATGGGCTTTGCAATCACAGGCAGATTAACAAATAAAGCCAAACAGCATTAGTTCTTTTGCACTTTTAGGCGATTTAAGCCTTAACGTACATTCATTTAGCACCCCATTCAACTCAAACTTTCCAATGAAAGAATACCTTTCAAAAATGAATTTGACCATTCCTGACACACTCTTTTGGTTTTGGCAGTGCTGTATTGTCTTTTCAGACTGATATCTTGATTCAGAGAAGCCAATCTTCCAGTCAAATGAGTGGAATATTGAGAAAAGTGTCTTTGAGAAATATGTGAACCGTAACCCTAACTAGCAAAACCCGAAGCTAGGGTTAGGGTTTTATTCCCATACAATGTAGACAGTTTTTGATGGCATGGCTGTGTTTTAGGGCTGAAAGGATACTTGGGAATATAGTTCTTTCAATGTTTTCTAAACATTTTTTTCTAACCTATATGGCTGTATACAGTGCTTTGCCCCACAAAGGAATGCTATCTGAATTGCCCGACAAGCAACAGTTCGAAAGAACCTGATTTAACTTTCAAACTCTTGCCATGGGCTTTATAATCACAGGCAGATTAACAAATAAAGCCAAACTGCATTAGTTCTTTTGCACTTTTAGGCGATTTAAGCCTTAACGTACATTGATTTAGCAACCCATTCAAATCAAACTTTCCAATGAAAGAATACCTTTCAAAAATTAATTTGACCATTCCTGACACACTCTTTTGGTTTTGGCACTGTTGTATTGTCTTTTCAGACTGATATCTTGATTCAGAGAAGCAAATCTTCCAGTCAAATAAGTGGAATATTGATAAAATTGACTTCTAGAAATATGTGAACCGTAACCCTAACTAGCAAAACCCGAAGCTAGGGTTAGGGTTTTATTCCCATACAATGTAGACAGTTTTTGATGGCATGGCTGTGTTTTAGGGCTGAAAGGATACTTGGGAATATAGTTCTTTCAATGTTTTCTAAACATTTTTTTCTGACCTATATGGCTGTATACAGTGCTTTGCCCCACAAAGGAATGCTGTCTGAATTGCCCGACAAGCAACAGTTCGAAAGAACCTGATTTAACTTTCAAACTCTTGCCATGGGCTTTATAATCACAGGCAGATTAACAAATAAAGCCAAACTGCATTAGTTCTTTTGCACTTTTAGGCGATTTAAGCCTTAACGTACATTCATTTAGCACCCCATTCAACTCAAACTTTCCAATGAAAGAATACCTTTCAAAAATGAATTTGACCATTCCTGACACACTCTTTTGGTTTTGGCAGTGTTGTATTGTCTTTTCAGACTGATATCTTGATTCAGAGAAGCAAATCTTCCAGTCAAATGAGTGGAATATTGAGAAAATTGACTTTGAGAAATATGTGAACCGTAACCCTAACTAGCAAAACCCGAAGCTAGGGTTAGGGTTTTATTCCCATACAATTTAGACAGTTATTGATGGCATGGCTGTGTTTTAGGGCTGAAAGGATACTTGGGAATATAGTTCTTTCAATGTTTTCTAAACATTTTTTTCTGACCTATATGGCTGTATACAGTGCTTTGCCCCACAAAGGAATGCTGTCTGAATTGCCCGACAAGCAACAGTTCGAAAGAACCTGATTTAACTTTCAAACTCTTGCCATGGGCTTTATAATCACAGGCAGATTAACAAATAAAGCCAAACTGCATTAGTTCTTTTGCACTTTTAGGCGATTTAAGCCTTAACGTACATTCATTTAGCACCCCATTCAACTCAAACTTTCCAATGAAAGAATACCTTTCAAAAATGAATTTGACCATTCCTGACACACTCTTTTGGTTTTGGCAGTGCTGTATTGTCTTTTCAGACTGATATCTTGATTCAGAGAAGCCAATCTTCCAGTCAAATGAGTGGAATATTGAGAAAAGTGTCTTTGAGAAATATGTGAACCGTAACCCTAACTAGCAAAACCTGAAGCTAGGGTTAGGGTTTTATTCCCATACAATGTAGACAGTTTTTGATGGCATGGCTGTGTTTTAGGGCTGAAAGGATACTTGGGAATTTAGTTCTTTCAATGTTTTCTAAACATTTTTTTCTGACCTATATGGCTGTATACAGTGCTTTGCCCCACAAAGGAATGCTGTCTGAATTGCCCGACAAGCAACAGTTCGAAAGAACCTGATTTAACTTTCAAACTCTTGCCATGGGCTTTATAATCACAGGCAGATTAACAAATAAAGCCAAACTGCATTAGTTCTTTTGCACTTTTAGGCGATTTAAGCCTTAACGTACATTCATTTAGCACCCCATTCAACTCAAACTTTCCAATGAAAGAATACCTTTCAAAAATTAATTTGACCATTCTTGACACACTCTTTTGGTTTTGGCACTGTTGTATTGTCTTTTCAGACTGATATCTTGATTCAGAGAAGCAAATCTTCCAGTCAAATGAGTGGAATATTGAGAAAATTGACTTCTAGAAATATGTGAACCGTAACACTAACTAGCAAAACCTGAAGCTAGGGTTAGGGTTTTATTCCCATACAATGTAGACAGTTTTTGATGGCATGGCTGTGTTTTAGGGCTGAAAGGATACTTGGGAATATAGTTTTTTCAGTGTTTTCTAAACATTTTTTTCTGACCTATATGGCTGTATACAGTGCTTTGCCCCACAAAGGAACGCTGTCTGAATTGCCCGACAAGCAACAGTTCGAAAGAACCTGATTTAACTTTCAAACTCTTGCCATGGGCTTTACAAACACAGGCAGATTAACAAATAAAGCCAAACAGCATTAGTTCTTTTGCACTTTTAGGCGATTTAAGCCTTAACGTACATTCATTTAGCACCCCATTCAACTCAAACTTTCCAATGAAAGAATACCTTTCAAAAATGAATTAGACCATTCCTGACACACTCTTTTGGTTTTGGCAGTGCTGTATTGTCTTTTCAGACTGATATCTTGATTCAGAGAAGCCAATCTTCCAGTCAAATGAGTGGAATATTGAGAAAAGTGTCTTTGAGAAATATGTGAACCGTAACCCTAACTAGCAAAACCTGAAGCTAGGGTTAGGGTTTTATTCCCATACAATGTAGACAGTTTTTGATGGCATGGCTGTGTTTTAGGGCTGAAAGGATACTTGGGAATATAGTTTTTTCAGTTTTTTCTAAACATTTTTTTCTGACCTATATGGCTGTATACAGTGCTTTGCCCCACAAAGGAATGCTGTCTGAATTGCCCGACAAGCAACAGTTCGAAAGAGCCTGATTTAACTTTCAAACTCTTGCCATGGGCTTTGCAATCACAGGCAGATTAACAAATAAAGCCAAACAGCATTAGTTCTTTTGCACTTTTAGGCGATTTAAGCCTTAACGTACATTCATTTAGCACCCCATTCAACTCAAACTTTCCAATGAAAGAATACCTTTCAAAAATGAATTTGACCATTCCTGACACACTCTTTTGGTTTTGGCAGTGCTGTATTGTCTTTTCAGACTGATATCTTGATTCAGAGAAGCCAATCTTCCAGTCAAATGAGTGGAATATTGAGAAAAGTGTCTTTGAGAAATATGTGAACCGTAACCCTAACTAGCAAAACCCGAAGCTAGGGTTAGGGTTTTATTCCCATACAATGTAGACAGTTTTTGATGGCATGGCTGTGTTTTAGGAATGAAAGGATACTTGGGAATTTAGTTCTTTCAATGTTTTCTAAACATTTTTTTCTAACCTATATGGCTGTATACAGTGCTTTGCCCCACAAAGGAATGCTATCTGAATTGCCCGACAAGCAACAGTTCGAAAGAACCTGATTTAACTTTCAAACTCTTGCCATGGGCTTTATAATCACAGGCAGATTAACAAATAAAGCCAAACTGCATTAGTTCTTTTGCACTTTTAGGCGATTTAAGCCTTAACGTACATTCATTTAGCAACCCATTCAAATCAAACTTTCCAATGAAAGAATACCTTTCAAAAATTAATTTGACCATTCCTGACACACTCTTTTGGTTTTGGCACTGTTGTATTGTCTTTTCAGACTGATATCTTGATTCAGAGAAGCAAATCTTCCAGTCAAATGAGTGGAATATTGAGAAAAAATTGATTTTGAGAAATATGTGAACCGTAACCCTAACTAGCAAAACCCGAAGCTAGGGTTAGGGTTTTATTCCCATACAATGTAGACAGTTTTTGATGGCATGGCTGTGTTTTAGGGCTGAAAGGATACTTGGGAATATAGTTCTTTCAATGTTTTCTAAACATTTTTTTCTGACCTATATGGCTGTATACAGTGCTTTGCCCCACAAAGGAATGCTGTCTGAATTGCCCGGCAAGCAACAGTTCGAAAGAACCTGATTTAACTTTCAAACTCTTGCCATTGGCTTTATAATCACAGGCAGATTAACAAATAAAGCCAAACTGCATTAGTTCTTTTGCACTTTTAGGTGATTTAAACCTTAACGTACATTCATTTAGCACCCCATTCAACTCAAACTTTCCAATGAAAGAATACCTTTCAAAAATTAATTGGACCATTCCTGACACACTCTTTTGGTTTTGGCAGTGTTGTATTGTCTTTTCAGACTGATATCTTGATTCAGAGAAGCAAATCTTCCAGTCAAATAAGTGGAATATTGATAAAATTGACTTCTAGAAATATGTGAACCGTAACCCTAACTAGCAAAACCCGAAGCTAGGGTTAGGGTTTTATTCCCATACAATGTAGACAGTTTTTGATGGCATGGCTGTGTTTTAGGGCTGAAAGGATACTTGGGAATATAGTTCTTTCAATGTTTTCTAAACATTTTTTTCTGACCTATATGGCTGTATACAGTGCTTTGCCCCACAAAGGAATGCTGTCTGAATTGCCCGACAAGCAACAGTTCGAAAGAACCTGATTTAACTTTCAAACTCTTGCCATGGGCTTTATAATCACAGGCAGATTAACAAATAAAGCCAAACTGCATTAGTTCTTTTGCACTTTTAGGCGATTTAAGCCTTAACGTACATTCATTTAGCACCCCATTCAACTCAAACTTTCCAATGAAAGAATACCTTTCAAAAATGAATTTGACCATTCCTGACACACTCTTTTGGTTTTGGCAGTGTTGTATTGTCTTTTCAGACTGATATCTTGATTCAGAGAAGCAAATCTTCCAGTCAAATGAGTGGAATATTGAGAAAATTGACTTTGAGAAATATGTGAACCGTAACCCTAACTAGCAAAACCCGAAGCTAGGGTTAGGGTTTTATTCCCATACAATTTAGACAGTTATTGATGGCATGGCTGTGTTTTAGGGCTGAAAGGATACTTGGGAATATAGTTCTTTCAATGTTTTCTAAACATTTTTTTCTGACCTATATGGCTGTATACAGTGCTTTGCCCCACAAAGGAATGCTGTCTGAATTGCCCGACAAGCAACAGTTCAAAAGAACCTGATTTAACTTTCAAACTCTTGCCATGGGCTTTATAATCACAGGCAGATTAACAAATAAAGCCAAACTGCATTAGTTCTTTTGCACTTTTAGGCGATTTAAGCCTTAACGTACATTCATTTAGCACCCCATTCAACTCAAACTTTCCAATGAAAGAATACCTTTCAAAAATGAATTTGACCATTCCTGACACACTCTTTTGGTTTTGGCAGTGCTGTATTGTCTTTTCAGACTGATATCTTGATTCAGAGAAGCCAATCTTCCAGTCAAATGAGTGGAATATTGAGAAAAGTGTCTTTGAGAAATATGTGAACCGTAACCCTAACTAGCAAAACCTGAAGCTAGGGTTAGGGTTTTATTCCCATACAATGTAGACAGTTTTTGATGGCATGGCTGTGTTTTAGGGCTGAAAGGATACTTGGGAATTTAGTTCTTTCAATGTTTTCTAAACATTTTTTTCTGACCTATATGGCTGTATACAGTGCTTTGCCCCACAAAGGAATGCTGTCTGAATTGCCCGACAAGCAACAGTTCGAAAGAACCTGATTTAACTTTCAAACTCTTGCCATGGGCTTTATAATCACAGGCAGATTAACAAATAAAGCCAAACTGCATTAGTTCTTTTGCACTTTTAGGCGATTTAAGCCTTAACGTACATTCATTTAGCACCCCATTCAACTCAAACTTTCCAATGAAAGAATACCTTTCAAAAATTAATTTGACCATTCTTGACACACTCTTTTGGTTTTGGCACTGTTGTATTGTCTTTTCAGACTGATATCTTGATTCAGAGAAGCAAATCTTCCAGTCAAATGAGTGGAATATTGAGAAAATTGACTTCTAGAAATATGTGAACCATAACACTAACTAGCAAAACCTGAAGCTAGGGTTAGGGTTTTATTCCCATACAATGTAGACAGTTTTTGATGGCATGGCTGTGTTTTAGGGCTGAAAGGATACTTGGGAATATAGTTTTTTCAGTGTTTTCTAAACATTTTTTTCTGACCTATATGGCTGTATACAGTGCTTTGCCCCACAAAGGAACGCTGTCTGAATTGCCCGACAAGCAACAGTTCGAAAGAACCTGATTTAACTTTCAAACTCTTGCCATGGGCTTTACAAACACAGGCAGATTAACAAATAAAGCCAAACAGCATTAGTTCTTTTGCACTTTTAGGCGATTTAAGCCTTAACGTACATTCATTTAGCACCCCATTCAACTCAAACTTTCCAATGAAAGAATACCTTTCAAAAATGAATTAGACCATTCCTGACACACTCTTTTGGTTTTGGCAGTGCTGTATTGTCTTTTCAGACTGATATCTTGATTCAGAGAAGCCAATCTTCCAGTCAAATGAGTGGAATATTGAGAAAAGTGTCTTTGAGAAATATGTGAACCGTAACCCTAACTAGCAAAACCTGAAGCTAGGGTTAGGGTTTTATTCCCATACAATGTAGACAGTTTTTGATGGCATGGCTGTGTTTTAGGGCTGAAAGGATACTTGGGAATATAGTTTTTTCAGTTTTTTCTAAACATTTTTTTCTGACCTATATGGCTGTATACAGTGCTTTGCCCCACAAAGGAATGCTGTCTGAATTGCCCGACAAGCAACAGTTCGAAAGAGCCTGATTTAACTTTCAAACTCTTGCCATGGGCTTTGCAATCACAGGCAGATTAACAAATAAAGCCAAACAGCATTAGTTCTTTTGCACTTTTAGGCGATTTAAGCCTTAACGTACATTCATTTAGCACCCCATTCAACTCAAACTTTCCAATGAAAGAATACCTTTCAAAAATGAATTTGACCATTCCTGACACACTCTTTTGGTTTTGGCAGTGCTGTATTGTCTTTTCAGACTGATATCTTGATTCAGAGAAGCCAATCTTCCAGTCAAATGAGTGGAATATTGAGAAAAGTGTCTTTGAGAAATATGTGAACCGTAACCCTAACTAGCAAAACCCGAAGCTAGGGTTAGGGTTTTATTCCCATACAATGTAGACAGTTTTTGATGGCATGGCTGTGTTTTAGGAATGAAAGGATACTTGGGAATTTAGTTCTTTCAATGTTTTCTAAACATTTTTTTCTGACCTATATGGCTGTATACAGTGCTTTGCCCCACAAAGGAATGCTATCTGAATTGCCCGACAAGCAACAGTTCGAAAGAACCTGATTTAACTTTCAAACTCTTGCCATGGGCTTTATAATCACAGGCAGATTAACAAATAAAGCCAAACTGCATTAGTTCTTTTGCACTTTTAGGCGATTTAAGCCTTAACGTACATTCATTTAGCAACCCATTCAAATCAAAGTTTCCAATGAAAGAATACCTTTCAAAAATTAATTTGACCATTCCTGACACACTCTTTTGGTTTTGGCACTGTTGTATTGTCTTTTCAGACTGATATCTTGATTCAGAGAAGCAAATCTTCCAGTCAAATGAGTGGAATATTGAGAAAAAATTGATTTTGAGAAATATGTGAACCGTAACCCTAACTAGCAAAACCCGAAGCTAGGGTTAGGGTTTTATTCCCATACAATGTAGACAGTTTTTGATGGCATGGCTGTGTTTTAGGGCTGAAAGGATACTTGGGAATATAGTTCTTTCAATGTTTTCTAAACATTTTTTTCTGACCTATATGGCTGTATACAGTGCTTTGCCCCACAAAGGAATGCTGTCTGAATTGCCCGGCAAGCAACAGTTCGAAAGAACCTGATTTAACTTTCAAACTCTTGCCATTGGCTTTATAATCACAGGCAGATTAACAAATAAAGCCAAACTGCATTAGTTCTTTTGCACTTTTAGGCGATTTAAGCCTTCACGTACATTCATTTAGCACCCCATTCAACTCAAACTTTCCAATGAAAGAATACCTTTCAAAAATGAATTTGACCATTCCTGACACACTCTTTTGGTTTTGGCAGTGTTGTATTGTCTTTTCAGACTGATATCTTGATTCAGAGAAGCAAATCTTCCAGTCAAATGAGTGGAATATTGAGAAAATTGACTTTGAGAAATATGTGAACCGTAACCCTAACTAGCAAAACCCGAAGCTAGGGTTAGGGTTTTATTCCCATTCAATGTAGACAGTTTTTGATGGCATGGCTGTGTTTTAGGGCTGAAAGGATACTTGGGAATATAGTTCTTTCAATGTTTTCTAAACATTTTTTTCTGACCTATATGGCTGTATACAGTGCTTTGCCCCACAAAGGAATGCTGTCTGAATTGCCCGACAAGCAACAGTTCGAAAGAACCTGATTTGACTTTCAAACTCTTGCCATGGGCTTTACAATCACAGGCAGATTAACAAATAAAGCCAAACTGCATTAGTTCTTTTGCACTTTTAGGCGATTTAAGCCTTCACGTACATTCATTTAGCACCCCATTCAACTCAAACTTTCCAATGAAAGAATACCTTTCAAAAATTAATTGGACCATTCCTGACACACTCTTTTGGTTTTGGCAGTGTTGTATTGTCTTTTCAGACTGATATCTTGATTCAGAGAAGCAAATCTTCCAGTCAAATGAGTGGAATATTGAGAAAATTGACTTCTAGAAATATGTGAACCGTAACCCTAACTAGCAAAACCCGAAGCTAGGGTTAGGGTTTTATTCCCATTCAATGTAGACAGTTTTTGATGGCATGGCTGTGTTTTAGGAATGAAAGGATACTTGGGAATTTAGTTCTTTCAATGTTTTCTAAACATTTTTTTCTGACCTATATGGCTGTATACAGTGCTTTGCCCCACAAAGGAACGCTGTCTGAATTGCCCGACAAGCAACAGTTCGAAAGAACCTGATTTAACTTTCAAACTCTTGCCATGGGCTTTACAAACACAGGCAGATTAAGAAATAAAGCCAAACAGCATTAGTTCTTTTGCACTTTTAGGCGATTTAAGCCTTAACGTACATTCATTTAGCACCCCATTCAACTCAAACTTTCCAATGAAAGAATACCTTTCAAAAATTAATTTGACCATTCCTGACACACTCTTTTGGTTTTGGCACTGTTGTATTGTCTTTTCAGACTGATATCTTGATTCAGAGAAGCAAATCTTCCAGTCAAATGAGTGGAATATTGAGAAAAAATTGATTTTGAGAAATATGTGAACCGTAACCCTAACTAGCAAAACCCGAAGCTAGGGTTAGGGTTTTATTCCCATACAATGTAGACAGTTTTTGATGGCATGGCTGTGTTTTAGGGCTGAAAGGATACTTGGGAATATAGTTCTTTCAATGTTTTCTAAACATTTTTTTCTGACCTATATGGCTGTATACAGTGCTTTGCCCCACAAAGGAATGCTGTCTGAATTGCCCGGCAAGCAACAGTTCGAAAGAACCTGATTTAACTTTCAAACTCTTGCCATTGGCTTTATAATCACAGGCAGATTAACAAATAAAGCCAAACTGCATTAGTTCTTTTGCACTTTTAGGCGATTTAAGCCTTCACGTACATTCATTTAGCACCCCATTCAACTCAAACTTTCCAATGAAAGAATACCTTTCAAAAATGAATTTGACCATTCCTGACACACTCTTTTGGTTTTGGCAGTGTTGTATTGTCTTTTCAGACTGATATCTTGATTCAGAGAAGCAAATCTTCCAGTCAAATGAGTGGAATATTGAGAAAATTGACTTTGAGAAATATGTGAACCGTAACCCTAACTAGCAAAACCCGAAGCTAGGGTTAGGGTTTTATTCCCATACAATTTAGACAGTTATTGATGGCATTGCTGTGTTTTAGGGCTGAAAGGATACTTGGGAATATAGTTCTTTCAATGTTTTCTAAACATTTTTTTCTGACCTATATGGCTGTATACAGTGCTTTGCCCCACAAAGGAATGCTGTCTGAATTGCCCGACAAGCAACAGTTCGAAAGAACCTGATTTGACTTTCAAACTCTTGCCATGGGCTTTAC
This sequence comes from Atractosteus spatula, assembly GCF_055471065.1. Lineage (NCBI taxonomy): Eukaryota > Metazoa > Chordata > Actinopteri > Semionotiformes > Lepisosteidae > Atractosteus > Atractosteus spatula. The sequence goes on along the minus strand of NC_142708.1, from coordinate 30,338,345 downwards.
AATCACAGGCAGATTAACAAATAAAGCCAAACTGCATTAGTTCTTTTGCACTTTTAGGCGATTTAAGCCTTCACGTACATTCATTTAGCACCCCATTCAACTCAAACTTTCCAATGAAAGAATACCTTTCAAAAATGAATTTGACCATTCCTGACACACTCTTTTGGTTTTGGCAGTGTTGTATTGTCTTTTCAGACTGATATCTTGATTCAGAGAAGCAAATCTTCCAGTCAAATGAGTGGAATATTGAGAAAATTGACTTCTAGAAATATGTGAACCGTAACCCTAACTAGCAAAACCCGAAGCTAGGGTTAGGGTTTTATTCCCATTCAATGTAGACAGTTTTTGATGGCATGGCTGTGTTTTAGGGCTGAAAGGATACTTGGGAATATAGTTCTTTCAATGTTTTCTAAACATTTTTTTCTGACCTATATGGCTGTATACAGTGCTTTGCCCCACAAAGGAATGCTGTCTGAATTGCCCGACAAGCAACAGTTCGAAAGAACCTGATTTGACTTTCAAACTCTTGCCATGGGCTTTACAATCACAGGCAGATTAACAAATAAAGCCAAACTGCATTAGTTCTTTTGCACTTTTAGGCGATTTAAGCCTTCACGTACATTCATTTAGCACCCCATTCAACTCAAACTTTCCAATGAAAGAATACCTTTCAAAAATTAATTGGACCATTCCTGACACACTCTTTTGGTTTTGGCAGTGTTGTATTGTCTTTTCAGACTGATATCTTGATTCAGAGAAGCAAATCTTCCAGTCAAATGAGTGGAATATTGAGAAAATTGACTTCTAGAAATATGTGAACCGTAACCCTAACTAGCAAAACCCGAAGCTAGGGTTAGGGTTTTATTCCCATTCAATGTAGACAGTTTTTGATGGCATGGCTGTGTTTTAGGAATGAAAGGATACTTGGGAATTTAGTTCTTTCAATGTTTTCTAAACATTTTTTTCTGACCTATATGGCTGTATACAGTGCTTTGCCCCACAAAGGAACGCTGTCTGAATTGCCCGACAAGCAACAGTTCGAAAGAACCTGATTTAACTTTCAAACTCTTGCCATGGGCTTTACAAACACAGGCAGATTAAGAAATAAAGCCAAACAGCATTAGTTCTTTTGCACTTTTAGGCGATTTAAGCCTTAACGTACATTCATTTAGCACCCCATTCAACTCAAACTTTCCAATGAAAGAATACCTTTCAAAAATTAATTTGACCATTCCTGACACACTCTTTTGGTTTTGGCACTGTTGTATTGTCTTTTCAGACTGATATCTTGATTCAGAGAAGCAAATCTTCCAGTCAAATGAGTGGAATATTGAGAAAAAATTGATTTTGAGAAATATGTGAACCGTAACCCTAACTAGCAAAACCCGAAGCTAGGGTTAGGGTTTTATTCCCATACAATGTAGACAGTTTTTGATGGCATGGCTGTGTTTTAGGGCTGAAAGGATACTTGGGAATATAGTTCTTTCAATGTTTTCTAAACATTTTTTTCTGACCTATATGGCTGTATACAGTGCTTTGCCCCACAAAGGAATGCTGTATGAATTGCCCGACAAGCAACAGTTCGAAAGAACCTGATTTAACTTTCAAACTCTTGCCATGGGCTTTATAATCACAGGCAGATTAACAAATAAAGCCAAACTGCATTAGTTCTTTTGCACTTTTAGGCGATTTAAGCCTTCACGTACATTCATTTAGCACCCCATTCAACTCAAACTTTCCAATGAAAGAATACCTTTCAAAAATGAATTTGACCATTCCTGACACACTCTTTTGGTTTTGGCAGTGTTGTATTGTCTTTTCAGACTGATATCTTGATACAGAGCAGCAAATCTTCCAGTCAAATGAGTGGAATATTGAGAAAATTGACTTTGAGAAATATGTGAACCGTAACCCTAACTAGCAAAACCCGAAGCTAGGGTTAGGGTTTTATTCCCATACAATTTAGACAGTTATTGATGGCATTGCTGTGTTTTAGGGCTGAAAGGATACTTGGGAATATAGTTCTTTCAAAGTTTTCTAAACATTTTTTTCTGACCTATATGGCTGTATACAGTGCTTTGCCCCACAAAGGAATGCTGTCTGAATTGCCCGACAAGCAACAGTTCGAAAGAACCTGATTTAACTTTCAAACTCTTGCCATGGGCTTTATAATCACAGGCAGATTAACAAATAAAGCCAAACTGCATTAGTTCTTTTGCACTTTTAGGCGATTTAAGCCTTAACGTACATTCATTTAGCACCCCATTCAACTCAAACTTTCCAATGAAAGAATACCTTTCAAAAATGAATTTGACCATTCCTGACACACTCTTTTGGTTTTGGCAGTGCTGTATTGTCTTTTCAGACTGATATCTTGATTCAGAGAAGCCAATCTTCCAGTCAAATGAGTGGAATATTGAGAAAAGTGTCTTTGAGAAATATGTGAACCGTAACCCTAACTAGCAAAACCTGAAGCTAGGGTTAGGGTTTTATTCCCATACAATGTAGACAGTTTTTGATGGCATGGCTGTGTTTTAGGGCTGAAAGGATACTTGGGAATATAGTTCTTTCAATGTTTTCTAAACATTTTTTTCTGACCTATATGGCTGTATACAGTGCTTTGCCCCACAAAGGAATGCTGTCTGAATTGCCCGACAAGCAACAGTTCGAAAGAACCTGATTTGACTTTCAAACTCTTGCCATGGGCTTTACAATCACAGGCAGATTAACAAATAAAGCCAAACTGCATTAGTTCTTTTGCACTTTTAGGCGATTTAAGCCTTCACGTACATTCATTTAGCACCCCATTCAACTCAAACTTTCCAATGAAAGAATACCTTTCAAAAATGAATTTGACCATTCCTGACACACTCTTTTGGTTTTGGCACTGTTGTATTGTCTTTTCAGACTGATATCTTGATTCAGAGAAGCAAATCTTCCAGTCAAATGAGTGGAATATTGAGAAAATTGACTTCTAGAAATATGTGAACCGTAACCCTAACTAGCAAAACCCGAAGCTAGGGTTAGGGTTTTATTCCCATACAATGTAGACAGTTTTTGATGGCATGGCTGTGTTTTAGGGCTGAAAGGATACTTGGGAATATAGTTCTTTCAATGTTTTCTAAACATTTTTTTCTGACCTATATGGCTGTATACAGTGCTTTGCCCCACAAAGGAATGCTGTCTGAATTGCCCGACAAGCAACAGTTCGAAAGAACCTGATTTAACTTTCAAACTCTTGACATGGGCTTTGCAATCACAGGCAGATTAACAAATAAAGCCAAACAGCATTAGTTCTTTTGCACTTTTAGGCGATTTAAGCCTTAACGTACATTCATTTAGCACCCCATTCAACCTAAACTTTCTAATGAAAGAATACCTTTCAAAAATGAATTTGACCATTCCTGACACACTCTTTTGGTTTTGGCAGTGCTGTATTGTCTTTTCAGACTGATATCTTGATTCAGAGAAGCCAATCTTCCAGTCAAATGAGTGGAATATTGAGAAAAGTGTCTTTGAGAAATATGTGAACCGTAACCCTAACTAGCAAAACCCGAAGCTAGGGTTAGAGTTTTATTCCCATACAATGTAGACAGTTTTTGATGGCATGGCTGTGTTTTAGGGCTGAAAGGATACTTGGGAATATAGTTCTTTCAATGTTTTCTAAACATTTTTTTCTGACCTATATGGCTGTATACAGTGCTTTGCCCCACAAAGGAATGCTGTCTGAATTGCCCGACAAGCAACAGTTCGAAAGAACCTGATTTGACTTTCAAACTCTTGCCATGGGCTTTACAATCACAGGCAGATTAACAAATAAAGCCAAACTGCATTAGTTCTTTTGCACTTTTAGGCGATTTAAGCCTTCACGTACATTCATTTAGCACCCCATTCAACTCAAACTTTCCAATGAAAGAATACCTTTCAAAAATGAATTTGACCATTCCTGACACACTCTTTTGGTTTTGGCAGTGTTGTATTGTCTTTTCAGACTGATATCTTGATTCAGAGAAGCAAATCTTCCAGTCAAATGAGTGGAATATTGAGAAAATTGACTTCTAGAAATATGTGAACCGTAACCCTAACTAGCAAAACCCGAAGCTAGGGTTAGGGTTTTATTCCCATACAATGTAGACAGTTTTTGATGGCATGGCTGTGTTTTAGGGCTTAAAGGATACTTGGGAATTTAGTTCTTTCAATGTTTTCTAAACATTTTTTTCTGACCTATATGGCTGTATACAGTGCTTTGCCCCACAAAGGAATGCTGTCTGAATTGCCCGACAAGCAACAGTTCGAAAGAACCTGATTTAACTTTCAAACTCTTGCCATGGGCTTTATAATCACAGGCAGATTAACAAATAAAGCCAAACTGCATTAGTTCTTTTGCACTTTTAGGCGATTTAAGCCTTAACGTACATTCATTTAGCACCCCATTCAACTCAAACTTTCCAATGAAAGAATACCTTTCAAAAATTAATTTGACCATTCTTGACACACTCTTTTGGTTTTGGCACTGTTGTATTGTCTTTTCAGACTGATATCTTGATTCAGAGAAGCAAATCTTCCAGTCAAATGAGTGGAATATTGAGAAAATTGACTTCAGAAATATGTGAACCGTAACACTAACTAGCAAAACCTGAAGCTAGGGTTAGGGTTTTATTCCCATACAATGTAGACAGTTTTTGATGGCATGGCTGTGTTTTAGGGCTGAAAGGATACTTGGGAATATAGTTTTTTCAGTGTTTTCTAAACATTTTTTTCTGACCTATATGGCTGTATACAGTGCTTTGCCCCACAAAGGAACGCTGTCTGAATTGCCCGACAAGCAACAGTTCGAAAGAACCTGATTTAACTTTCAAACTCTTGCCATGGGCTTTACAAACACAGGCAGATTAACAAATAAAGCCAAACTGCATTAGTTCTTTTGCACTTTTAGGCGATTTAAGCCTTAACGTACATTCATTTAGCACCCCATTCAACTCAAACTTTCCAATGAAAGAATACCTTTCAAAAATGAATTAGACCATTCCTGACACACTCTTTTGGTTTTGGCAGTGCTGTATTGTCTTTTCAGACTGATATCTTGATTCAGAGAAGCCAATCTTCCTGTCAAATGAGTGGAATATTGAGAAAAGTGTCTTTGAGAAATATGTGAACCGTAACCCTAACTAGCAAAACCTGAAGCTAGGGTTAGGGTTTTATTCCCATACAATGTAGACAGTTTTTGATGGCATGGCTGTGTTTTAGGGCTGAAAGGATACTTGGGAATATAGTTTTTTCAGTTTTTTCTAAACATTTTTTTCTGACCTATATGGCTGTATACAGTGCTTTGCCCCACAAAGGAATGCTGTCTGAATTGCCCGACAAGCAACAGTTCGAAAGAGCCTGATTTAACTTTCAAACTCTTGCCATGGGCTTTGCAATCACAGGCAGATTAACAAATAAAGCCAAACAGCATTAGTTCTTTTGCACTTTTAGGCGATTTAAGCCTTAACGTACATTCATTTAGCACCCCATTCAACTCAAACTTTCCAATGAAAGAATACCTTTCAAAAATGAATTTGACCATTCCTGACACACTCTTTTGGTTTTGGCAGTGCTGTATTGTCTTTTCAGACTGATATCTTGATTCAGAGAAGCCAATCTTCCAGTCAAATGAGTGGAATATTGAGAAAAGTGTCTTTGAGAAATATGTGAACCGTAACCCTAACTAGCAAAACCCGAAGCTAGGGTTAGGGTTTTATTCCCATACAATGTAGACAGTTTTTGATGGCATGGCTGTGTTTTAGGAATGAAAGGATACTTGGGAATTTAGTTCTTTCAATGTTTTCTAAACATTTTTTTCTAACCTATATGGCTGTATACAGTGCTTTGCCCCACAAAGGAATGCTATCTGAATTGCCCGACAAGCAACAGTTCGAAAGAACCTGATTTAACTTTCAAACTCTTGCCATGGGCTTTATAATCACAGGCAGATTAACAAATAAAGCCAAACTGCATTAGTTCTTTTGCACTTTTAGGCGATTTAAGCCTTAACGTACATTCATTTAGCAACCCATTCAAATCAAACTTTCCAATGAAAGAATACCTTTCAAAAATTAATTTGACCATTCCTGACACACTCTTTTGGTTTTGGCACTGTTGTATTGTCTTTTCAGACTGATATCTTGATTCAGAGAAGCAAATCTTCCAGTCAAATGAGTGGAATATTGAGAAAAAATTGATTTTGAGAAATATGTGAACCGTAACCCTAACTAGCAAAACCCGAAGCTAGGGTTAGGGTTTTATTCCCATACAATGTAGACAGTTTTTGATGGCATGGCTGTGTTTTAGGGCTGAAAGGATACTTGGGAATATAGTTCTTTCAATGTTTTCTAAACATTTTTTTCTGACCTATATGGCTGTATACAGTGCTTTGCCCCACAAAGGAATGCTGTCTGAATTGCCCGGCAAGCAACAGTTCGAAAGAACCTGATTTAACTTTCAAACTCTTGCCATTGGCTTTATAATCACAGGCAGATTAACAAATAAAGCCAAACTGCATTAGTTCTTTTGCACTTTTAGGCGATTTAAGCCTTCACGTACATTCATTTAGCACCCCATTCAACTCAAACTTTCCAATGAAAGAATACCTTTCAAAAATGAATTTGACCATTCCTGACACACTCTTTTGGTTTTGGCAGTGTTGTATTGTCTTTTCAGACTGATATCTTGATTCAGAGAAGCAAATCTTCCAGTCAAATGAGTGGAATATTGAGAAAATTGACTTCTAGAAATATGTGAACCGTAACCCTAACTAGCAAAACCCAAAGCTAGGGTTAGGGTTTTATTCCCATTCAATGTAGACAGTTTTTGATGGCATAGCTGTGTTTTAGGAATGAAAGGATACTTGGGAATTTAGTTCTTTCAATGTTTTCTAAACATTTTTTTCTGACCTATATGGCTGTATACAGTGCTTTGCCCCACAAAGGAACGCTGTCTGAATTGCCCGACAAGCAACAGTTCGAAAGAACCTGATTTAACTTTCAAACTCTTGCCATGGGCTTTACAAACACAGGCAGATTAAGAAATAAAGCCAAACAGCATTAGTTCTTTTGCACTTTTAGGCGATTTAAGCCTTAACGTACATTCATTTAGCACCCCATTCAACTCAAACTTTCCAATGAAAGAATACCTTTCAAAAATTAATTTGACCATTCCTGACACACTCTTTTGGTTTTGGCACTGTTGTATTGTCTTTTCAGACTGATATCTTGATTCAGAGAAGCAAATCTTCCAGTCAAATGAGTGGAATATTGAGAAAAAATTGATTTTGAGAAATATGTGAACCGTAACCCTAACTAGCAAAACCCGAAGCTAGGGTTAGGGTTTTATTCCCATACAATGTAGACAGTTTTTGATGGCATGGCTGTGTTTTAGGGCTGAAAGGATACTTGGGAATATAGTTCTTTCAATGTTTTCTAAACATTTTTTTCTGACCTATATGGCTGTATACAGTGCTTTGCCCCACAAAGGAATGCTGTCTGAATTGCCCGACAAGCAACAGTTCGAAAGAACCTGATTTAACTTTCAAACTCTTGCCATGGGCTTTATAATCACAGGCAGATTAACAAATAAAGCCAAACTGCATTAGTTCTTTTGCACTTTTAGGCGATTTAAGCCTTCACGTACATTCATTTAGCACCCCATTCAACTCAAACTTTCCAATGAAAGAATACCTTTCAAAAATGAATTTGACCATTCCTGACACACTCTTTTGGTTTTGGCAGTGCTGTATTGTCTTTTCAGACTGATATCTTGATTCAGAGAAGCCAATCTTCCAGTCAAATGAGTGGAATATTGAGAAAAGTGTCTTTGAGAAATATGTGAACCGTAACCCTAACTAGCAAAACCTGAAGCTAGGGTTAGGGTTTTATTCCCATACAATGTAGACAGTTTTTGATGGCATGGCTGTGTTTTAGGGCTGAAAGGATACTTGGGAATATAGTTCTTTCAATGTTTTCTAAACATTTTTTTCTGACCTATATGGCTGTATACAGTGCTTTGCCCCACAAAGGAATGCTGTCTGAATTGCCCGACAAGCAACAGTTCGAAAGAACCTGATTTGACTTTCAAACTCTTGCCATGGGCTTTACAATCACAGGCAGATTAACAAATAAAGCCAAACTGCATTAGTTCTTTTGCACTTTTAGGCGATTTAAGCCTTCACGTACATTCATTTAGCACCCCATTCAACTCAAACTTTCCAATGAAAGAATACCTTTCAAAAATGAATTTGACCATTCCTGACACACTCTTTTGGTTTTGGCACTGTTGTATTGTCTTTTCAGACTGATATCTTGATTCAGAGAAGCAAATCTTCCAGTCAAATGAGTGGAATATTGAGAAAATTGACTTCTAGAAATATGTGAACCGTAACCCTAACTAGCAAAACCCGAAGCTAGGGTTAGGGTTTTATTCCCATACAATGTAGACAGTTTTTGATGGCATGGCTGTGTTTTAGGGCTGAAAGGATACTTGGGAATATAGTTCTTTCAATGTTTTCTAAACATTTTTTTCTGACCTATATGGCTGTATACAGTGCTTTGCCCCACAAAGGAATGCTGTCTGAATTGCCCGACAAGCAACAGTTCGAAAGAACCTGATTTAACTTTCAAACTCTTGACATGGGCTTTGCAATCACAGGCAGATTAACAAATAAAGCCAAACAGCATTAGTTCTTTTGCACTTTTAGGCGATTTAAGCCTTAACGTACATTCATTTAGCACCCCATTCAACCTAAACTTTCTAATGAAAGAATACCTTTCAAAAATGAATTTGACCATTCCTGACACACTCTTTTGGTTTTGGCAGTGCTGTATTGTCTTTTCAGACTGATATCTTGATTCAGAGAAGCCAATCTTCCAGTCAAATGAGTGGAATATTGAGAAAAGTGTCTTTGAGAAATATGTGAACCGTAACCCTAACTAGCAAAACCCGAAGCTAGGGTTAGGGTTTTATTCCCATACAATGTAGACAGTTTTTGATGGCATGGCTGTGTTTTAGGGCTGAAAGGATACTTGGGAATTTAGTTCTTTCAATGTTTTCTAAACATTTTTTTCTGACCTATATGGCTGTATACAGTGCTTTGCCCCACAAAGGAATGCTGTCTGAATTGCCCGACAAGCAACAGTTCGAAAGAACCTGATTTAACTTTCAAACTCTTGCCATGGGCTTTATAATCACAGGCAGATTAACAAATAAAGCCAAACTGCATTAGTTCTTTTGCACTTTTAGGCGATTTAAGCCTTAACGTACATTCATTTAGCACCCCATTCAACTCAAACTTTCCAATGAAAGAATACCTTTCAAAAATTAATTTGACCATTCTTGACACACTCTTTTGGTTTTGGCACTGTTGTATTGTCTTTTCAGACTGATATCTTGATTCAGAGAAGCAAATCTTCCAGTCAAATGAGTGGAATATTGAGAAAATTGACTTCAGAAATATGTGAACCGTAACACTAACTAGCAAAACCTGAAGCTAGGGTTAGGGTTTTATTCCCATACAATGTAGACAGTTTTTGATGGCATGGCTGTGTTTTAGGGCTGAAAGGATACTTGGGAATATAGTTTTTTCAGTGTTTTCTAAACATTTTTTTCTGACCTATATGGCTGTATACAGTGCTTTGCCCCACAAAGGAATGCTGTCTGAATTGCCCGACAAGCAACAGTTCGAAAGAACCTCAATTGACTTTCAAACTCTTGCCATGGGCTTTATAATCACAGGCAGATTAACAAATAAAGCCAAACTGCATTAGTTCTTTTGCACTTTTAGGCGATTTAAGCCTTCACGTACATTCATTTAGCACCCCATTCAACTCAAACTTTCCAATGAAAGAATACCTTTCAAAAATGAATTTGACCATTCCTGACACACTCTTTTGGTTTTGGCAGTGTTGTATTGTCTTTTCAGACTGATATCTTGATTCAGAGAAGCAAATCTTCCAGTCAAATGAGTGGAATATTGAGAAAATTGACTTCTAGAAATATGTGAACCGTAACCCTAACTAGCAAAACCCGAAGCTAGGGTTAGGGTTTTATTCCCATTCAATGTAGACAGTTTTTGATGGCATGGCTGTGTTTTAGGAATGAAAGGATACTTGGGAATTTAGTTCTTTCAATGTTTTCTAAACATTTTTTTCTGACCTATATGGCTGTATACAGTGCTTTGCCCCACAAAGGAATGCTGTCTGAATTGCCCGACAAGCAACAGTTCAAAAGAACCTGATTTAACTTTCAAACTCTTGCCATGGGCTTTACAAACACAGGCAGATTAACAAATAAAGCCAAACAGCATTAGTTCTTTTGCACTTTTAGGCGATTTAAGCCTTAACGTACTTTCATTTAGCACCCCATTCAACTCAAACTTTCCAATGAAAGAATACCTTTCAAAAATTAATTTGACCATTCCTGACACACTCTTTTGGTTTTGGCACTGTTGTATTGTCTTTTCAGACTGATATCTTGATTCAGAGAAGCAAATCTTCCAGTCAAATGAGTGGAATATTGAGAAAAAAATGATTTTGAGAAATATGTGAACTGTAACCCTAACTAGCAAAACCCGAAGCTAGGGTTAGGGTTTTATTCCCATACAATGTAGACAGTTTTTGATGGCATGGCTGTGTTTTAGGGCTGAAAGGATACTTGGGAATATAGTTCTTTCAAAGTTTTCTAAACATTTTTTTCTGACCTATATGGCTGTATACAGTGCTTTGCCCCACAAAGGAATGCTGTCTGAATTGCCCGACAAGCAACAGTTCGAAAGAACCTGATTTAACTTTCAAACTCTTGCCATGGGCTTTATAATCACAGGCAGATTAACAAATAAAGCCAAACTGCATTAGTTCTTTTGCACTTTTAGGCGATTTAAGCCTTAACGTACATTCATTTAGCACCCCATTCAACTCAAACTTTCCAATGAAAGAATACCTTTCAAAAATGAATTTGACCATTCCTGACACACTCTTTTGGTTTTGGCAGTGCTGTATTGTCTTTTCAGACTGATATCTTGATTCAGAGAAGCCAATCTTCCAGTCAAATGAGTGGAATATTGAGAAAAGTGTCTTTGAGAAATATGTGAACCGTAACCCTAACTAGCAAAACCTGAAGCTAGGGTTAGGGTTTTATTCCCATACAATGTAGACAGTTTTTGATGGCATGGCTGTGTTTTAGGGCTGAAAGGATACTTGGGAATATAGTTCTTTCAATGTTTTCTAAACATTTTTTTCTGACCTATATGGCTGTATACAGTGCTTTGCCCCACAAAGGAATGCTGTCTGAATTGCCCGACAAGCAACAGTTCGAAAGAACCTGATTTGACTTTCAAACTCTTGCCATGGGCTTTACAATCACAGGCAGATTAACAAATAAAGCCAAACTGCATTAGTTCTTTTGCACTTTTAGGCGATTTAAGCCTTCACGTACATTCATTTAGCACCCCATTCAACTCAAACTTTCCAATGAAAGAATACCTTTCAAAAATGAATTTGACCATTCCTGACACACTCTTTTGGTTTTGGCACTGTTGTATTGTCTTTTCAGACTGATATCTTGATTCAGAGAAGCAAATCTTCCAGTCAAATGAGTGAAATATTGAGAAAATTGACTTCTAGAAATATGTGAACCGTAACCCTAACTAGCAAAACCCGAAGCTAGGGTTAGGGTTTTATTCCCATACAATGTAGACAGTTTTTGATGGCATGGCTGTGTTTTAGGGCTGAAAGGATACTTGGGAATATAGTTCTTTCAATGTTTTCTAAACATTTTTTTCTGACCTATATGGCTGTATACAGTGCTTTGCCCCACAAAGGAATGCTGTCTGAATTGCCCGACAAGCAACAGTTCGAAAGAACCTGATTTAACTTTCAAACTCTTGCCATGGGCTTTGCAATCACAGGCAGATTAACAAATAAAGCCAAACAGCATTAGTTCTTTTGCACTTTTAGGCGATTTAAGCCTTAACGTACATTCATTTAGCACCCCATTCAACCTAAACTTTCCAATGAAAGAATACCTTTCAAAAATGAATTTGACCATTCCTGACACACTCTTTTGGTTTTGGCAGTGCTGTATTGTCTTTTCAGACTGATATCTTGATTCAGAGAAGCCAATCTTCCAGTCAAATGAGTGGAATATTGAGAAAAGTGTCTTTGAGAAATATGTGAACCGTAACCCTAACTAGCAAAACCCGAAGCTAGGGTTAGAGTTTTATTCCCATACAATGTAGACAGTTTTTGATGGCATGGCTGTGTTTTAGGGCTGAAAGGATACTTGGGAATATAGTTCTTTCAATGTTTTCTAAACATTTTTTTCTGACCTATATGGCTGTATACAGTGCTTTGCCCCACAAAGGAATGCTGTCTGAATTGCCCGACAAGCAACAGTTCGAAAGAACCTGATTTGACTTTCAAACTCTTGCCATGGGCTTTACAATCACAGGCAGATTAACAAATAAAGCCAAACTGCATTAGTTCTTTTGCACTTTTAGGCGATTTAAGCCTTCACGTACATTCATTTAGCACCCCATTCAACTCAAACTTTCCAATGAAAGAATACCTTTCAAAAATGAATTTGACCATTCCTGACACACTCTTTTGGTTTTGGCAGTGTTGTATTGTCTTTTCAGACTGATATCTTGATTCAGAGAAGCAAATCTTCCAGTCAAATGAGTGGAATATTGAGAAAATTGACTTCTAGAAATATGTGAACCGTAACCCTAACTAGCAAAACCCGAAGCTAGGGTTAGGGTTTTATTCCCATACAATGTAGACAGTTTTTGATGGCATGGCTGTGTTTTAGGGCTGAAAGGATACTTGGGAATTTAGTTCTTTCAATGTTTTCTAAACATTTTTTTCTGACCTATATGGCTGTATACAGTGCTTTGCCCCACAAAGGAATGCTGTCTGAATTGCCCGACAAGCAACAGTTCGAAAGAACCTGATTTAACTTTCAAACTCTTGCCACGGGCTTTATAATCACAGGCAGATTAACAAATAAAGCCAAACTGCATTAGTTCTTTTGCACTTTTAGGCGATTTAAGCCTTAACGTACATTCATTTAGCACCCCATTCAACTCAAACTTTCCAATGAAAGAATACCTTTCAAAAATTAATTTGACCATTCTTGACACACTCTTTTGGTTTTGGCACTGTTGTATTGTCTTTTCAGACTGATATCTTGATTCAGAGAAGCAAATCTTCCAGTCAAATGAGTGGAATATTGAGAAAATTGACTTCAGAAATATGTGAACCGTAACACTAACTAGCAAAACCTGAAGCTAGGGTTAGGGTTTTATTCCCATACAATGTAGACAGTTTTTGATGGCATGGCTGTGTTTTAGGGCTGAAAGGATACTTGGGAATATAGTTTTTTCAGTGTTTTCTAAACATTTTTTTCTGACCTATATGGCTGTATACAGTGCTTTGCCCCACAAAGGAACGCTGTCTGAATTGCCCGACAAGCAACAGTTCGAAAGAACCTGATTTAACTTTCAAACTCTTGCCATGGGCTTTACAAACACAGGCAGATTAACAAATAAAGCCAAACTGCATTAGTTCTTTTGCACTTTTAGGCGATTTAAGCCTTCACGTACATTCATTTAGCACCCCATTCAACTCAAACTTTCCAATGAAAGAATACCTTTCAAAAATGAATTAGACCATTCCTGACACACTCTTTTGGTTTTGGCAGTGCTGTATTGTCTTTTCAGACTGATATCTTGATTCAGAGAAGCCAATCTTCCAGTCAAATGAGTGGAATATTGAGAAAAGTGTCTTTGAGAAATATGTGAACCGTAACCCTAACTAGCAAAACCTGAAGCTAGGGTTAGGGTTTTATTCCCATACAATGTAGACAGTTTTTGATGGCATGGCTGTGTTTTAGGGCTGAAAGGATACTTGGGAATATAGTTTTTTCAGTGTTTTCTAAACATTTTTTTCTGACCTATATGGCTGTATACAGTGCTTTGCCCCACAAAGGAATGCTGTCTGAATTGCCCGACAAGCAACAGTTCGAAAGAACCTCAATTGACTTTCAAACTCTTGCCATGGGCTTTATAATCACAGGCAGATTAACAAATAAAGCCAAACTGCATTAGTTCTTTTGCACTTTTAGGCGATTTAAGCCTTCACGTACATTCATTTAGCACCCCATTCAACTCAAACTTTCCAATGAAAGAATACCTTTCAAAAATGAATTTGACCATTCCTGACACACTCTTTTGGTTTTGGCAGTGTTGTATTGTCTTTTCAGACTGATATCTTGATTCAGAGAAGCAAATCTTCCAGTCAAATGAGTGGAATATTGAGAAAATTGACTTCTAGAAATATGTGAACCGTAACCCTAACTAGCAAAACCCGAAGCTAGGGTTAGGGTTTTATTCCCATTCAATGTAGACAGTTTTTGATGGCATGGCTGTGTTTTAGGAATGAAAGGATACTTGGGAATTTAGTTCTTTCAATGTTTTCTAAACATTTTTTTCTGACCTATATGGCTGTATACAGTGCTTTGCCCCACAAAGGAATGCTGTCTGAATTGCCCGACAAGCAACAGTTCGAAAGAACCTGATTTAACTTTCAAACTCTTGCCATGGGCTTTACAAACACAGGCAGATTAACAAATAAAGCCAAACAGCATTAGTTCTTTTGCACTTTTAGGCGATTTAAGCCTTAACGTACATTCATTTAGCACCCCATTCAACTCAAACTTTCCAATGAAAGAATACCTTTCAAAAATGAATTTGACCATTCCTGACACACTCTTTTGGTTTTGGCAGTGCTGTATTGTCTTTTCAGACTGATATCTTGATTCAGAGAAGCCAAACTTCCAGTCAAATGAGTGGAATATTGAGAAAAGTGTCTTTGAGAAATATGTGAACCGTAACCCTAACTAGCAAAACCCGAAGCTAGGGTTAGGGTTTTATTCCCATACAATGTAGACAGTTTTTGATGGCATGGCTGTGTTTTAGGGTTGAAAGGATACTTGGGAATATAGTTCTTTCAATGTTTTCTTAACATTTTTTTCTAACCTATATGGCTGTATACAGTGCTTTGCCCCACAAAGGAATGCTGTCTGAATTGCCTGACAAGCAACAGTTCGAAAGAACCTGATTTAACTTTCAAACTCTTGCCATGGGCTTTATAATCACAGGCAGATTAACAAATAAAGCCAAACTGCATTAGTTCTTTTGCACTTTTAGGCGATTTAAGCCTTAACGTACATTCATTTAGCACACCATTCAACTCAAACTTTCCAATGAAAGAATACCTTTCAAAAATGAATTTGACCATTCCTGACACACTCTTTTGGTTTTGGCAGTGCTGTATTGTCTTTTCAGACTGATATCTTGATTCAGAGAAGCCAATCTTCCAGTCAAATGAGTGGAATATTGAGAAAAGTGTCTTTGAGAAATATGTGAGCCGTAACCCTAACTAGCAAAACCTGAAGCTAGGGTTAGGGTTTTATTCCCATACAATGTAGACAGTTTTTGATGGCATGGCTGTGTTTTAGGGCTGAAAGGATACTTGGGAATATAGTTTTTTCAGTGTTTTCTAAACATTTTTTTCTGACCTATATGGCTGTATACAGTGCTTTGCCCCACAAAGGAATGGTGTCTGAATTGCCCGACAAGCAACAATTCGAAAGAACCTGATTTAACTTTCAAACTCTTGCCATGGGCTTTGCAATCACAGGCAGATTAAAAATAAAGCCAAACAGCATTAGTTCTTTTGCACTTTTAGGCGATTTAAGCCTTAACGTACATTCATTTAGCACCCCATTCAACTCAAACTTTCCAATGAAAGAATACCTTTCAAAAATTAATTTGACCATTCCTGACACACTCTTTTGGTTTTGGCACTGTTGTATTGTCTTTTCAGACTGATATCTTGATTCAGAGAAGCAAATCTTCCAGTCAAATGAGTGGAATATTGAGAAAATTGACTTCTAGAAATATGTGAAACGTAACCCTAACCAGCAAAACCCGAAGCTAGGGTTAGGGTTTTATTCCCATACAATGTAGACAGTTTTTGATGGCATGGCTGTGTTTTAGGGCTGAAAGGATACTTGGGAATATAGTTCTTTCAATGTTTTCTAAACATTTTTTTCTGACCTATATGGCTGTATACAGTGCTTTGCCCCACAAAGGAATGCTGTCTGAATTGCCCGACAAGCAACAGTTCGAAAGAACCTGATTTAACTTTCAAACTCTTGCCATGGTCTTTATAATCACAGGCAGATTAACAAATAAAGCCAAACTGCATTAGTTCTTTTGCACTTTTAGGCGATTTAAGCCTTAACGTACATTCATTTAGCACCCCATTCAACCTAAACTTTCCAATGAAAGAATACCTTTCAAAAATGAATTTGACCATTCCTGACACACTCTTTTGGTTTTGGCAGTGTTGTATTGTCTTTTCAGACTGATATCTTGATTCAGAGAAGCAAATCTTCCAGTCAAATGAGTGGAATATTGAGAAAATTGACTTCTAGAAATATGTGAACCGTAACCCTAACTAGCAAAACCCGAAGCTAGGGTTAGGGTTTTATTCCTATGCAATGTAGACAGTTTTTGATGGCATGGCTGTGTTTTAGGGCTGAAAGGATACTTGGGAATATAGTTCTTTCAAAGTTTTGTAAACATTTTTTTCTGACCTATATGGCTGTATACAGTGCTTTGCCCCACAAAGGAATGCTGTCTGAATTGCCCGACAAGCAACAGTTCGAAAGAACCTGATTTAACTTTCAAACTCTTGCCATGGGCTTTATAATCACAGGCAGATTAACAAATAAAGCCAAACTGCATTAGTTCTTTTGCACTTTTAGGCGATTTAAGCCTTAACGTACATTCATTTAGCACCCCATTCAACCTAAACTTTCCAATGAAAGAATACCTTTAAAAAATGAATTTGACCATTCCTGACACACTCTTTTGGTTTTGGCAGTGCTGTATTGTCTTTTCAGACTGATATCTTGATTCAGAGAAGCCAATCTTCCAGTCAAATGAGTGGAATATTGAGAAAAGTGTCTTTGAGAAATATGTGAGCCGTAACCCTAACTAGCAAAACCTGAAGTTAGGGTTAGGGTTTTATTCCCATACAATGTAGACAGTTTTTGATGGCATGGCTGTGTTTTAGGGCTGAAAGGATACTTGGGAATATAGTTTTTTCAGTGTTTTCTAAACATTTTTTTCTGACCTATATGGCTGTATACAGTGCTTTGCCCCACAAAGGAATGGTGTCTGAATTGCCCGACAAGCAACAATTCGAAAGAACCTGATTTAACTTTCAAACTCTTGCCATGGGCTTTGCAATCACAGGCAGATTAAAAATAAAGCCAAACAGCATTAGTTCTTTTGCACTTTTAGGCGATTTAAGCCTTAACGTACATTCATTTAGCACCCCATTCAACTCAAACTTTCCAATGAAAGAATACCTTTCAAAAATGAATTTGACCATTCCTGACACACTCTTTTGGTTTTGGCATTGCTGTATTGTCTTTTCAGACTGATATCTTGATTCAGAGAAGCCAATCTTCCAGTCAAATGAGTGGAATATTGAGAAAAGTGTCTTTGAGAAATATGTGAACCGTAACCCTAACTAGCAAAACCCGAAGCTAGGGTTAGGGTTTTATTCCCATACAATGTAGACAGTTTTTGATGGCATGGCTGTGTTTTCGGGCTGAAAGGATACTTGGGAATATAGTTTTTTCAGTGTTTTCTAAACATTTTTTTCTGACCTATATGGCTGTATACAGTGCTTTGCCCCACAAAGGAATGCTGTCTGAATTGCCCGACAAGCAACAGTTCGAAAGAACCTCAATTGACTTTCAAACTCTTGCCATGGGCTTTATAATCACAGGCAGATTAACAAATAAAGCCAAACTGCATTAGTTCTTTTGCACTTTTAGGCGATTTAAGCCTTCACGTACATTCATTTAGCACCCCATTCAACTCAAACTTTCCAATGAAAGAATACCTTTCAAAAATGAATTTGACCATTCCTGACACACTCTTTTGGTTTTGGCAGTGTTGTATTGTCTTTTCAGACTGATATCTTGATTCAGAGAAGCAAATCTTCCAGTCAAATGAGTGGAATATTGAGAAAATTGACTTCTAGAAATATGTGAACCGTAACCCTAACTAGCAAAACCCGAAGCTAGGGTTAGGGTTTTATTCCCATTCAATGTAGACAGTTTTTGATGGCATGGCTGTGTTTTAGGAATGAAAGGATACTTGGGAATTTAGTTCTTTCAATGTTTTCTAAACATTTTTTTCTGACCTATATGGCTGTATACAGTGCTTTGCCCCACAAAGGAATGCTGTCTGAATTGCCCGACAAGCAACAGTTCGAAAGAACCTGATTTAACTTTCAAACTCTTGCCATGGGCTTTACAAACACAGGCAGATTAACAAATAAAGCCAAACAGCATTAGTTCTTTTGCACTTTTAGGCGATTTAAGCCTTAACGTACATTCATTTAGCACCCCATTCAACTCAAACTTTCCAATGAAAGAATACCTTTCAAAAATTAATTTGACCATTCCTGACACACTCTTTTGGTTTTGGCACTGTTGTATTGTCTTTTCAGACTGATATCTTGATTCAGAGAAGCAAATCTTCCAGTCAAATGAGTGGAATATTGAGAAAACATTGATTTTGAGAAATATGTGAACTGTAACCCTAACTAGCAAACCCCGAAGCTAGGGTTAGGGTTTTATTCCCATACAATGTAGACAGTTTTTGATGGCATGGCTGTGTTTTAGGGCTGAAAGGATACTTGGGAATATAGTTCTTTCAATGTTTTCTAAACATTTTTTTCTGACCTATATGGCTGTATACAGTGCTTTGCCCCACAAAGGAATGCTGTCTGAATTGCCCGACAAGCAACAGTTCGAAAGAACCTGATTTAACTTTCAAACTCTTGCCATGGGCTTTATAATCACAGGCAGATTAACAAATAAAGCCAAACAGCATTAGTTCTTTTGCACTTTTAGGCGATTTAAGCCTTAACGTACATTCATTTAGCACCCCATTCAACTCAAACTTTCCAATGAAAGAATACCTTTCAAAAATGAATTTGACCATTCCTGACACACTCTTTTGGTTTTGGCAGTGCTGTATTGTCTTTTCAGACTGATATCTTGATTCAGAGAAGCCAAACTTCCAGTCAAATGAGTGGAATATTGAGAAAAGTGTCTTTGAGAAATATGTGAACCGTAACCCTAACTAGCAAAACCCGAAGCTAGGGTTAGGGTTTTATTCCCATATAATGTAGACAGTTTTTGATGGCATGGCTGTGTTTTAGGGTTGAAAGGATACTTGGGAATATAGTTCTTTCAATGTTTTCTTAACATTTTTTTCTAACCTATATGGCTGTATACAGTGCTTTGCCCCACAAAGGAATGCTGTCTGAATTGCCTGACAAGCAACAGTTCGAAAGAACCTGATTTAACTTTCAAACTCTTGCCATGGGCTTTATAATCACAGGCAGATTAACAAATAAAGCCAAACTGCATTAGTTCTTTTGCACTTTTAGGCGATTTAAGCCTTAACGTACATTCATTTAGCACACCATTCAACTCAAACTTTCCAATGAAAGAATACCTTTCAAAAATGAATTTGACCATTCCTGACACACTCTTTTGGTTTTGGCAGTGCTGTATTGTCTTTTCAGACTGATATCTTGATTCAGAGAAGCCAATCTTCCAGTCAAATGAGTGGAATATTGAGAAAAGTGTCTTTGAGAAATATGTGAGCCGTAACCCTAACTAGCAAAACCTGAAGCTAGGGTTAGGGTTTTATTCCCATACAATGTAGACAGTTTTTGATGGCATGGCTGTGTTTTAGGGCTGAAAGGATACTTGGGAATATAGTTTTTTCAGTGTTTTCTAAACATTTTTTTCTGACCTATATGGCTGTATACAGTGCTTTGCCCCACAAAGGAATGGTGTCTGAATTGCCCGACAAGCAACAATTCGAAAGAACCTGATTTAACTTTCAAACTCTTGCCATGGGCTTTGCAATCACAGGCAGATTAAAAATAAAGCCAAACAGCATTAGTTCTTTTGCACTTTTAGGCGATTTAAGCCTTAACGTACATTCATTTAGCACCCCATTCAACTCAAACTTTCCAATGAAAGAATACCTTTCAAAAATTAATTTGACCATTCCTGACACACTCTTTTGGTTTTGGCACTGTTGTATTGTCTTTTCAGACTGATATCTTGATTCAGAGAAGCAAATCTTCCAGTCAAATGAGTGGAATATTGAGAAAATTGACTTCTAGAAATATGTGAAACGTAACCCTAACCAGCAAAACCCGAAGCTAGGGTTAGGGTTTTATTCCCATATAATGTAGACAGTTTTTGATGGCATGGCTTTGTTTTAGGGCTGAAAGGATACTTGGGAATATAGTTCTTTCAATGTTTTCTAAACATTTTTTTCTGACCTATATGGCTGTATACAGTGCATTGCCCCACAAAGGAATGCTGTCTGAATTGCCCGACAAGCAACAGTTCGAAAGAACCTGATTTAACTTTCAAACTCTTGCCATGGGCTTTATAATCACAGGCAGATTAACAAATAAAGCCAAACTGCATTAGTTCTTTTGCACTTTTAGGCGATTTAAGCCTTAACGTACATTCATTTAGCACCCCATTCAACTCAAACTTTCCAATGAAAGAATACCTTTCAAAAATGAATTTGACCATTCCTGACACACTCTTTTGGTTTTGGCAGTGTTGTATTGTCTTTTCAGACTGATATCTTGATTCAGAGAAGCAAATCTTCCAGTCAAATGAGTGGAATATTGAGAAAATTGACTTCTAGAAATATGTGAACCGTAACCCTAACTAGCAAAACCCGAAGCTAGGGTTAGGGTTTTATTCCTATGCAATGTAGACAGTTTTTGATGGCATGGCTGTGTTTTAGGGCTGAAAGGATACTTGGGAATATAGTTCTTTCAATGTTTTCTAAACATTTTTTTCTGACCTATATGGCTGTATACAGTGCTTTGCCCCACAAAGGAATGCTGTCTGAATTGCCCGACAAGCAACAGTTCGAAAGAACCTGATTTAACTTTCAAACTCTTGCCATGGGCTTTATAATCACAGGCAGATTAACAAATAAAGCCAAACTGCATTAGTTCTTTTGCACTTTTAGGCGATTTAAGCCTTAACGTACATTCATTTAGCACCCCATTCAACCTAAACTTTCCAATGAAAGAATACCTTTAAAAAATGAATTTGACCATTCCTGACACACTCTTTTGGTTTTGGCAGTGCTGTATTGTCTTTTCAGACTGATATCTTGATTCAGAGAAGCCAATCTTCCAGTCAAATGAGTGGAATATTGAGAAAAGTGTCTTTGAGAAATATGTGAGCCGTAACCCTAACTAGCAAAACCTGAAGCTAGGGTTAGGGTTTTATTCCCATACAATGTAGACAGTTTTTGATGGCATGGCTGTGTTTTAGGGCTGAAAGGATACTTGGGAATATAGTTTTTTCAGTGTTTTCTTAACATTTTTTTCTGACCGATATGGCTGTATACAGTGCTTTGCCCCACAAAGGAATGCTGTCTGAATTGCCCGACAAGCAACAATTCGAAAGAACCTGATTTAACTTTCAAACTCTTGCCATGGGCTTTGCAATCACAGGCAGATTAACAAATAAAGCCAAACAGCATTAGTTCTTTTGCACTTTTAGGCGATTTAAGCCTTAACGTACATTCATTTAGCACCCCATTCAACTCAAACTTTCCAATGAAAGAATACCTTTCAAAAATGAATTTGACCATTCCTGACACACTCTTTTGGTTTTGGCAGTGCTGTATTGTCTTTTCAGACTGATATCTTGATTCAGAGAAGCCAAACTTCCAGTCAAATGAGTGGAATATTGAGAAAAGTGTCTTTGAGAAATATGTGAACCGTAACCCTAACTAGCAAAACCCGAAGCTAGGGTTAGGGTTTTATTCCCATATAATGTAGACAGTTTTTGATGGCATGGCTGTGTTTTAGGGCTGAAAGGATACTTGGGAATATAGTTCTTTCAATGTTTTCTTAACATTTTTTTCTAACCTATATGGCTGTATACAGTGCTTTGCCCCACAAAGGAATGCTGTCTGAATTGCCCGACAAGCAACAGTTTGACAGAACCTGATTTAACTTTCAAACTCTTGCCATGGGCTTTATAATCACAGGCAGATTAACAAATAAAGCCAAACTGCATTAGTTCTTTTGCACTTTTAGGCGATTTAAGCCTTAACGTACATTCATTTAGCACACCATTCAACCTAAACTTTCCAATGAAAGAATACCTTTCAAAAATTAATTTGACCATTCCTGACACACTCTTTTGGTTTTGGCAGTGTTGTATTGTCTTTTCAGACTGATATCTTGATTCAGAGAAGCAAATCTTCCAGTCAAATTAGTGGAATATTGAGAAAATTGACTTCCAGAAATATGTGAACCGTAACCCTATCTAGCAAAACCCGAAGCTAGGGTTAGGGTTTTATTCCCATACAATGTAGACAGTTTTTGATGGCATGGCTGTGTTTTAGGGCTGAAAGGATACTTGGGAATATAGTTCTTTCAATGTTTTCTAAACATTTTTTTCTGACCTATATGGCTGTATACAGTGCTTTGCCCCACAAAGGAATGCTGTCTGAATTGCCCGACAAGCAACAGTTCGAAAGAACCTGATTTAACTTTCAAACTCTTGCCATGGTCTTTATAATCACAGGCAGATTAACAAATAAAGCCAAACTGCATTAGTTCTTTTGCACTTTTAGGCGATTTAAGCCTTAACGTACATTCATTTAGCACCCCATTCAACCTAAACTTTCCAATGAAAGAATACCTTTCAAAAATGAATTTGACCATTCCTGACACACTCTTTTGGTTTTGGCAGTGTTGTATTGTCTTTTCAGACTGATATCTTGATTCAGAGAAGCAAATCTTCCAGTCAAATGAGTGGAATATTGAGAAAATTGACTTCTAGAAATATGTGAACCGTAACCCTAACTAGCAAAACCCGAAGCTAGGGTTAGGGTTTTATTCCTATGCAATGTAGACAGTTTTTGATGGCATGGCTGTGTTTTAGGGCTGAAAGGATACTTGGGAATATAGTTCTTTCAAAGTTTTCTAAACATTTTTTTCTGACCTATATGGCTGTATACAGTGCTTTGCCCCACAAAGGAATGCTGTCTGAATTGCCCGACAAGCAACAGTTCGAAAGAACCTGATTTAACTTTCAAACTCTTGCCATGGGCTTTATAATCACAGGCAGATTAACAAATAAAGCCAAACTGCATTAGTTCTTTTGCACTTTTAGGCGATTTAAGCCTTAACGTACATTCATTTAGCACCCCATTCAACCTAAACTTTCCAATGAAAGAATACCTTTAAAAAATGAATTTGACCATTCCTGACACACTCTTTTGGTTTTGGCAGTGCTGTATTGTCTTTTCAGACTGATATCTTGATTCAGAGAAGCCAATCTTCCAGTCAAATGAGTGGAATATTGAGAAAAGTGTCTTTGAGAAATATGTGAGCCGTAACCCTAACTAGCAAAACCTGAAGCTAGGGTTAGGGTTTTATTCCCATACAATGTAGACAGTTTTTGATGGCATGGCTGTGTTTTAGGGTTGAAAGGATACTTGGGAATATAGTTTTTTCAGTGTTTTCTAAACATTTTTTTCTGACCTATATGGCTGTATACAGTGCTTTGCCCCACAACGGAATGGTGTCTGAATTGCCCGACAAGCAACAATTCGAAAGAACCTGATTTAACTTTCAAACTCTTGCCATGGGCTTTGCAATCACAGGCAGATTAAAAATAAAGCCAAACAGTATTAGTTCTTTTGCACTTTTAGGCGATTTAAGCCTTAACGTACATTCATTTAGCACCCCATTCAACTCAAACTTTCCAATGAAAGAATACCTTTCAAAAATGAATTTGACCATTCCTGACACACTCTTTTGGTTTTGGCATTGCTGTATTGTCTTTTCAGACTGATATCTTGATTCAGAGAAGCCAATCTTCCAGTCAAATGAGTGGAATATTGAGAAAAGTGTCTTTGAGAAATATGTGAACCGTAACCCTAACTAGCAAAACCCGAAGCTAGGGTTAGGGTTTTATTCCCATACAATGTAGGCAGTTTTTGATGGCATGGCTGTGTTTTCGGGCTGAAAGGATACTTGGGAATATAGTTTTTTCAGTGTTTTCTAAACATTTTTTTCTGACCTATATGGCTGTATACGTACAGTGCTTTGCCCCACAAAGGAATGCTGTATGAATTGCCCGACAAGCAACAATTCGAAAGAACCTGATTTAACTTTCAAACTCTTGCCATGGGCTTTGCAATCACAGGCAGATTAACAAATAAAGCCAAACAGCATTAGTTCTTTTGCACTTTTAGGCGATTTAAGCCTTAACGTACATTCATTTAGCACCCCATTCAACTCAAACTTTCCAATGAAAGAATACCTTTCAAAAATTAATTTGACCATTCCTGACACACTCTTTTGGTTTTGGCAGTGCTGTATTGTCTTTTCAGACTGATATCTTGATTCAGAGAAGCCAATCTTCCAGTCAAATGAGTGGAATATTGAGAAAAGTGTCTTTGAGAAATATGTGAACCGTAACCCTAACTAGCAAAACCCGAAGCTAGGGTTAGGGTTTTATTCCCATACAATGTAGACAGTTTTTGATGGCATGGCTGTGTTTTAGGGCTGAAAGGATACTTGGGAATATAGTTCTTTCAATGTTTTCTAAACATTTTTTTCTAACCTATATGGCTGTATACAGTGCTTTGCCCCACAAAGGAATGCTGTCTGAATTGCCCGACAAGCAACAGTTCGAAAGAACCTGATTTAACTTTCAAACTCTTGCCATGGGCTTTATAATCACAGGCAGATTAACAAATAAAGCCAAACTGCATTAGTTCTTTTGCACTTTTAGGCGATTTAAGCCTTAACGTACATTGTTTTAGCACCCCATTCAACTCAAACTTTCCAATGAAAGAATACCTTTCAAAAATTAATTTGACCATTCCTGACACACTCTTTTGGTTTTGGCACTGTTGTATTGTCTTTTCAGACTGATATCTTGATTCAGAGAAGAAAATCTTCCAGTCAAATGAGTGGAATATTGAGAAAATTGACTTTGAGAAATATGTGAACCGTAACCCTAACTAGCAAAACCCGAAGCTAGGGTTAGGGTTTTATTCCCATACAATTTAGACAGTTATTGATGGCATTGCTGTGTTTTAGGGCTGAAAGGATACTTGGGAATATAGTTCTTTCAATGTTTTCTAAACATTTTTTTCTGACCTATATGGCTGTATATAGTGCTTTGCCCCACAAAGGAATGCTGTCTGAATTGCCCGACAAGCAACAGTTCGAAAGAACCTGATTTAACTTTCAAACTCTTGCCATGGGCTTTATAATCACAGGCAGATTAACAAATAAAGCCAAACTGCATTAGTTCTTTTGCACTTTTAGGCGATTTAAGCCTTAACGTACATTCATTTAGCACCCCATTCAACTCAAACTTTCCAATGAAAGAATACCTTTCAAAAATGAATTTGACCATTCCTGACACACTCTTTTGGTTTTGGCAGTGCTGTATTGTCTTTTCAGACTGATATCTTGATTCAGAGAAGCAAATCTTCCAGTCAAATTAGTGGAATATTGAGAAAATTGACTTCCAGAAATATGTGAACCGTAACCCTATCTAGCAAAACCCGAAGCTAGGGTTAGGGTTTTATTCCCATACAATGTAGACAGTTTTTGATGGCATGGCTGTGTTTTAGGGCTGAAAGGATACTTGGGAATATAGTTCTTTCAATGTTTTCTAAACATTTTTTTCTGACCTATATGGCTGTATACAGTGCTTTGCCCCACAAAGGAATGCTGTCTGAATTGCCCGACAAGCAACAGTTCGAAAGAACCTGATTTAACTTTCAAACTCTTGCCATGGGCTTTATAATCACAGGCAGATTAACAAATAAAGCCAAACTGCATTAGTTCTTTTGCACTTTTAGGCGATTTAAGCCTTAACGTACATTCATTTAGCACCCCATTCAACTCAAACTTTCAAATGAAAGAATACCTTTCAAAAATTAATTGGACCATTCCTGACACACTCTTTTGGTTTTGGCAGTGTTGTATTGTCTTTTCAGACTGATATCTTGATTCAGAGAAGCAAATCTTCCAGTCAAATGAGTGGAATATTGAGAAAAAATTGATTTTGAGAAATATGTGAACCGTAACCCTAACTAGCAAAACCCGAAGCTAGGGTTAGGGTTTTATTCCCATACAATGTAGACAGTTTTTGATGGCATGGCTGTGTTTTAGGGCTGAAAGGATACTTGGGAATATAGTTCTTTCAATGTTTTCTAAACATTTTTTTCTGACCTATATGGCTGTATACAGTGCTTTGCCCCACAAAGGAATGCTGTCTGAATTGCCCGACAAGCAACAGTTCGAAAGAACCTGATTTAACTTTCAAACTCTTGCCATGGGCTTTATAATCACAGGCAGATTAACAAATAAAGCCAAACTGCATTAGTTCTTTTGCACTTTTAGGCGATTTAAGCCTTAACGTACATTCATTTAGCACCCCATTCAACTCAAACTTTCCAATGAAAGAATACCTTTCAAAAATGAATTTGACCATTCCTGACACACTCTTTTGGTTTTGGCAGTGTTGTATTGTCTTTTCAGACTGATATCTTGATTCAGAGAAGCAAATCTTCCAGTCAAATGAGTGGAATATTGAGAAAATTGACTTTGAGAAATATGTGAACCGTAACCCTAACTAGCAAAACCCGAAGCTAGGGTTAGGGTTTTATTCCCATACAATTTAGACAGTTATTGATGGCATTGCTGTGTTTTAGGGCTGTAAGGATACTTGGGAATATAGTTCTTTCAATGTTTTCTAAACATTTTTTTCTGACCTATATGGCTGTATACAGTGCTTTGCCCCACAAAGGAATGCTGTCTGAATTGCCCGACAAGCAACAGTTCGAAAGAACCTGATTTAACTTTCAAACTCTTGCCATGGGCTTTATAATCACAGGCAGATTAACAAATAAAGCCAAACTGCATTAGTTCTTTTGCACTTTTAGGCGATTTAAGCCTTAACGTACATTCATTTAGCACCCCATTCAACTCAAACATTCCAATGAAAGAATACCTTTCAACAATGAATTTGACCATTCCTGACACACTCTTTTGGTTTTGGCAGTGCTGTATTGTCTTTTCAGACTGATATCTTGATTCAGAGAAGCCAATCTTCCAGTCAAATGAGTGGAATATTGAGAAAAGTGTCTTTGAGAAATATGTGAACCGTAACCCTAACTAGCAAAACCTGAAGCTAGGGTTAGGGTTTTATTCCCATACAATGTAGACAGTTTTTGATGGCATGGCTGTGTTTTAGGGCTGAAAGGATACTTGGGAATATAGTTCTTTCAATGTTTTCTAAACATTTTTTTCTGACCTATATGGCTGTATACAGTGCTTTGCCCCACAAAGGAATGCTGTCTGAATTGCCCGACAAGCAACAGTTCGAAAGAACCTGATTTAACTTTCAAACTCTTGCCATGGGCTTTATAATCACAGGCAGATTAACAAATAAAGCCAAACTGCATTAGTTCTTTTGCACTTTTAGGCGATTTAAGCCTTAACGTTGTAGTGGTTTGATGGGTTTACTGAGACAATTATCAATTGTAGCAGTAACCACGAGGTTGTTCGTTGGGGCTTTTAGAAAATCAATCGTCAGAACAACTAACAACGCACACACACGGGTTCAATACACGAGATACATTTATTAATATAAACTGTGCACCAAACATATACTAGTCTGCCTGGATACGAGCGGCAGACCTTACTGTGAGGGTTATCAATATACAAGGTATATAATCTCGAAGAGATGCAAACACAAAGAGATACACAACAGAGAATATATGTCAATATATATCGTTCGGTTACCAAATCGCTAATCAGTGTTATTACCCACTGTTACTCTAAACTCGGAAGTAAATACATTACTCATGAATTAAATTGATAACAACTTGTGTTGAGGTACAATTAAATTCTCGAGACGCAATGTAGAACATGGGGTTTACTTATCCACTGTGTTTGGATTTGGAATTTCCCGGCACGAACACCAAACCAGCTGACAGGCTCCGTTGCAGCCTCTGTTGCAGCGGTTGTCCAATGGGCGTTGTGTCGGCGTCCTCTGGCTACCGGCCAACCAGTCGAGGTGCAGCTTGGAGTAGGACGGGCGGAGGAATCTGACTGCGGCGCGCAGGGCAGTCGTTGCTCCGAGGGGATCTACCAGCAGTCCGGCTGGCTAGTAGAAAGTCTCTATGCACAGAGTGTGACCGCGAGTCCTCACAAGTCACTCTTTTGCCTGGGAAGAAACTGGTTCGTTCCCGGTCCAGCGCTGCTTCTGAATAAGCTATTCAGGTTGTCGACGAGGGTCCAACTGTAGGCTGCCGTTGATCAAGCGGAGCATTCACGTTGGTAGAATTCTGAGTACGTACGGGATCCTCGGCCTCGCGCTTAGAACAAAGTCCAAGTCCTTTTGCAGACAACAGCAGTTGTCACGTGATTGTCTCTGAGGATGCGCGAAAATGGCCAAGGAGAGCCCAGAACTGAGCTTGCGCTCCCTTTTTGATCAAGACCCAGATGTGTGCTGATTGGTTGAGAGTTTGGCGGGCATTGGAGACCCACGTGGTATTACCAGTCCCTGATTGGTTGGTCAAGGTGAGATATAAGTCACTTACTCTTGACACTTAGAAATGCAGTCCAGATGTCCATTCGGCACTCCCTAGACTGATAGGCGCCAGTGTATGACCATTGATCATGATAGCCAGGCTTAGCTAATGGCATCCCCGTCTGGGAGCTTGCTTCTTATCAAAAGAAAAACATCTTAAATCAACTTGCATGAATTCTTTCTCTGTGGTTGCACCACAGAGATGGAGGGTGAGATGGGGCCTCCTTTAGGAGCATACCAACGCTTAACTCTGTCTTATTACAAGCATTGCCGCTACATATCCCCCCTTTTTGAAGGTCACGAGGTCCTGAGGCGTTGTTGCCTTCAAAACAAAAACAGTGTTAAGTGATGTTTGTTGTACCACGGTGGATTCTACCACCCAATATTCACATTACCTCTCGAGAATTTGTACAGGAAATAGTGTTGAAAAGAACATTGCGTATACCTGCTCTCAGTTATAAGGTACCTAGGAATGAGGCATTGGGCATCATCATTAGCCCTAGACCTTAAACTTCCGGCAATTCACTATCAGTATCGGATAGCTCTGCAGCAGGCAGACGTTTGGGAGTGGTTACCTGATTTCGGTGATAAACCATTGCTCCCTTTGTCTCATTCAAACTACCCCGCAAGGCTTTGATACAAGAGAACAACATCCAACACATTACCCCAGCCATGATCCAGCTACCCAGCAGCAGTGTCAAGATGACCACGTTTATTGTTCTTAGCGCCCCAGAGGATCCACAACGACTGTGCTTGGGACCTACCAGTGTAGTTTTTAAGTTTGTGTCATTAAGAACAAATTCGACTACCTGTACACCCTCAAGACTTACTGTCTCTTGGATTCTCTCATCCAAGTCAACGCCGTGTCCTCTGAAAGCGTCCACAATCTCGAGTTCCGTTTCATACAGTTCTGACTCCAGGTGATACAGTGCTAAATCGTTGAGATGCACTATCGCTCCTTCAGGAACTTGTAGAAAAACTGTTTGGTTGGGTAGCTGCACTTCGGTAGCTGTATCATGCCTGTCATATGTTATTGTAACCATTAACTGTGGTGTGCTGACCAGCCATTTCTTTCCCACCTGCTCAACCTGGGGTTCGTTAACCTCTCTTTTGCTCGTCACTGTGGCTTTACACTTTTCAGTGGCAGCCCCCTTTCTGATACCACACAACCTCTGAGTTGTGTCCCTAAGGAAAGGCTTACTTGGACATACCCAGTGGATATCCTTGGTTGACATACACAGTTCCAGGTTTGGAGCAAGATACAAATTTGGATCATCCTCCTGGTAAGCTACGAGCGGTGGGGTGGTCAACTTCACATGCATGTCCCCCCTCCAGAAGCCAACGTTCGATATAGACTTGAGTCTATAGATATCCTTGCCACTCACGATGGGAAGGTTCAACAGGAAACCTATTTCCTTGGCTTCGGGGTTGACATGTATAGGAATGGCACTGCCTAGACTGTATGCAAGATGTACCTGTAATGGCTGCACCATCTCAGAAGTGGTTGTCCTAAGTACTTCTTCTACTAAGGACAGTGGAACCAAATAAGTTGGAATCTGTCCCATGGCTAGGCTAGTTATCGTGGCACTAAGCTCCCTAAGCAAATCCTGCATCAGCATCCTGACCTGTTGCACGTAAGCATAATCCCACTGTAACACGTCGACAATCCTGCCCACGGTGTGGAGGGTGTTATTTAACACTGCTGCATGAAGGTTTACTGCTAATATTGTGCCCTGTAAGGTTTTCCCTAGGCTTTCCAGCCGCTGCTGCTGTTGATACAGCCTGTCCTGAATTTCTGGCATTTCCTTAAGTAACCCAGACACCTGCCTTCTCAGGGTGGTCAGGGTGACAGTGTTAGCAGCAAACAGACCAGCTGAAAATAGCGAGCCCACGGCGGAGGCCGCAGCAATCAGACCCCCCAAGAACCTTTTGGGGCGGCTGAGGCCTGTCATCTCCTCCTGGCTGACTGTTGCCTTTCTCAGCTGGCGGAGCATGTGTATAGTGTCTAGCTGGGCATGCCATACAGCATCCTTAGCCCACTGCCTGCCATGATGGGACACCCTACTGTTCATGTTGATGTGCTTCCGAAACACATCACCTGGGTCCAGCCGCACATACACTCGCTGAGTATATGTTCTGCAATTTGTTAACAACAATCCGGGAGCGTCCTGCAGGACTATGCCGGTAGGAGGACCGGGTTCCACAACTTCAAGGGGCTGTGTCGAGGCGATCCACAGCACTGTCAGGACCAGCCGTGGCAGTTTTAGGATTCCCATTCTGGAACACAGATGAGGCACATGGTACAGTTCCACTATAATTTTGAATATATTTTCCTAGGAGGACCTACACTACAATACCTAACTACCTGCAGCTACAAAGGGGCACCCCCCTCTTGATCGGGTTTAGATTTTTAACCCTATTCTGTGTCCTCCGGCGCCATTTGAGGTGGGCGATACAACCGGAGGTGGTTGCGATGCACCCACTTATAGACCAGAGATTGTCTTCCTTTTTCAATCCGAATTCGATAAGCTACCGGTGATACCTTATCGACAATCTCGTGGGGTCCTGTCCAACTGGGTAAGAACTTCCGGGCCACCCCTGCGGGTTTGGCAAATTGGAAGTACAGGACCTTGTCTCCTACTTGGAGTTCCTGGTTAACTGCCTTTCGGTCATAGTATGCTTTCCTACCCTCTGCACTCCTTCCCAGATTGTTCTGGGCAAAAGCAAAGGTTGCCTGCAGATGTGCTCGCAGGTCTGACACATACTGATGGGCCGTAGCAGCCCCCGTTGTGCTCAGGTCCTCCACCCCATAAAGACAGTGTAGGGGAAGAGTCATCTTCCGACCTGTCATCATCTCAAAAGGTGGGACCCCCGTAGAGCAATGGGGCGTGGCTCGGATGGCCATCAGAACCAGGGGCAGCTTAATGTCCCAGTCCCTACTGCTGGTGGAGACAAACTTTTTGAGCATACTAACCACCGTTCGGTTTGCCCTTTCTGCCTGGCCCGAGGATTGAGGGTGGTAGGAGATATGCAACTGGGCCTTGACCCCAAGCATATTCCACAGGGTTGCCATTACTGTAGCTGTGAAATGGGTTCCCCGATCCGAGTCCACGGTCAGGGGGAGTCCCCATCGACTGAACACATGGTTCACCAACAGCACTGCAGTTGTCTCTGCCGTGTCGTTGGGCGCTGGGAGGCACTCAATCCATTTTGTGAATGCACACGTAACCGTGAGGAAATATTTGTTCCCTCTGGATGACCTCACCAGCGGCCCCACCCAATCCATTTGTAGATTGGACCAGGGGAATGTCATGCCCTTTTTCTGGAGTGGTGCACGGTGCAAGGGCCGTGATGGTTGGAACTGGCTACACGTCAGACACCCCTTTACATACGCGGCGATGTCTTGGCCCATGTGAGGCCAGAATGCCACCTGCTGGATAGTGTCGTATGTGGCCTTGATTCCCCGGTGACCCCCACAGGGCTCGTCATGAGCGTGTTGGATCATGACCCCCCGATGGCAGCGGGGAACTACCCACTTTGGGACACCTTGTGCAACTGGTACACAAACCAACAACCCCTTTATAATTTTTAGGTTGTCTTTCACCTCTGCCAGCTCCTTCAGCTCTGGAGACTGGCTCAGCACCTGCTCCGAAAGAGGTTGACGCACTGGGTCAACGATATGCTGATACATTAGCCCAATTGCTGGGTCCTGTTTCTGCATTTCCGCAAGATCGGTGTTAAAACCCTGTGACCCAAGCACTACAGATTGAGGGTCAGCTCCGACATCCTGTCTAGCCCTGCTTCGGGTGACCGCCTTGACCTCAGCCACGGTTTCTGGGGGTAGCCATTCCTGCTGGAACTGCCAGGGTTCACCCTCTAAGGCGCCAGACTTAGCCAGCCGGTCGGCCTCATCATTCCCGTCTTTGTCGGGTCCCTTCACCTGGGAGTGTCCCTTCACCTTCCTCCAGTAAACCATCATTCCAGCCTCGGTCGTGAGCTTGTCACTGGCCAGGAACAACTCTTTGTTCTTTACTTCCTTGCCCCGGGCATTTTTCATGCCGTTACCCTTCCAATACGGAAGGTGGGACACGAAGCTATGTCGGGCGTAGTTCGAGTCACTACAGATGACAAATTGTTTAAGGCCATTTGTCAGGGCCTGCTGGAGGGTGATCAGCACCCCAGCTACTTCCGCATACTGACTAGTCTTTGGTCCTAGCTTATAGCGGGTCGGCCCACAGGGAGTATTGTCTTGCCAGACTACTCCTACCCCTGCTAGCACCTGCTGTTCGTGGCGAAAAGAGCAACCGTCAACATAGGCCATGGGTAAGCCCTGGCCCACGTTTTCATCGTAGTACCGGTGATTGTTCGGTAGCTCAGCAGCGGGAATTGTTTCTGGAGCTTCCATGTCAGTGTCACAACCGTGACACACTTGGCCCAAAGCCAGGCCCTGTCCCAGGTACATTTTCTTGCTCTGTGCATAACGTACCTCTATCTCATAGCCTTGTAGGGCCATCATCCATGCCACAATCCTGCTATTTGACACCCTGCCCGCTTTCAGTCTCTGGCTATGCAGGAATGTCACAGGTTGGTGGCAGGTTTCGATGATGATCTTTTGTCCCCCTACATAACTACGGAAGTGTTCTACCGACCAGACCGTAGACAACAGGGCCTTCTCGCAGTCCAAGAACTTTTGCTCCACTGAGCTCAGGGCTCGACTGGCATACGCCACCACCCTTCGCTCTTGGTCATATTCCTGACTCAGAGCAGCCCCAAGGCAGTGCTCTGAGAACCCTGCTTCAAGGTAGAAGACCTTATTTTTGTCAGGGTAGGCCAAGCACGGCGCACTTCCGAGTCTGCGCTTCAGCTCCATTACAGCCTGTTCTGAGGAAGGTCCCCACTCAAAGGGCACGTCTTTCTGCAACAGCTTGTGGAGGGGCCTTGCTATTTCAGCGTAATCCTCAATGAACTGCCGGGAATAATTACATACTCCCAGAAAGCTGCGCAGTTCAGACAGGTTAGTGGGCGACTTCATATTCTGGATAGCTTGGACTCTGCTGGACTGTGGCTGTATGCCTTGGGCTCCAACCAATAGTCCCACGTACTCCACTTGGGTCCTACACCACTGTCCCTTAGCCAGAGACAGTTTGGCCCCTGCACGGGAGAGCTGGGTCAACACATGCCTGATCTCGGCCATGTGTTCTTCCCAGGTCTGACTCCGCATCAGAATATCGTCCACATAGACCAAGTTGCCCCTGGCGGCTGCATCACTCATGGCTTTGTGCAGAAATATGTTGAACTCCGCTGGGGAGTTGGAATACCCAAAGGGGCATCGATTCCAGGTGAACTGCCTGTTTCCAAAGGAAAAGGCCAGTTTGTACTGGTCTGTCGGTTCTACCTTAAGGGTCCAGAACCCATTGGCCACATCCACTGTGGTGAAATATTTCGCTGTTGTCACCTTGGCTAACTCCTGATCTAGGTAGATCATTGGCCATCGTGACAAAGGAACCTGTTTATTCAGCTGCCGGTAGTCAATGGTCAGACGCCACTTACCATTGGGTTTCAGCACCGGCCACAGTGGGGAGTTATAAGTGGAGTTACACTCCCTTATGATCTGACGCTCTAGTAGAGCATCCAACGTCTGCTTTATGGACTCGTATGCCGTGAGGGGAATGCGATACTGCCTGACATAGGTTGGGCGGGCGCCAGGGGCCGTAGGAATGCGCACTGTGTGCAAATCCGTCACCCCGCAGTCATAGGCGTCCCGTGCAAACACTTCCTGGAAATCCTGGAAGATCTGACGCAGCTGCTGACGCTGGCTTTCCGTTTCCAGGGCATCTGCCTTACCAACCTGTTCCTGTACCTGCTCTAGGAACCCCGCTTTTGACGGCATGGCGGTGTCCCGGGTCGCACTCTCGGCTGAGTGGTCCGTCGGAACCCCTGCGTGTACTGTATACACAACCATCTCATCCTTATCGCTAAGGTCCACTCTGCACACTTCCTGGTTGCAGAATCCCTCTATTGGCATAATTGCAATCATCCGCCGGGGGTAGGTGTAGTACACCTGCTCGGTTCCCCCCTCCCTGGCCAAGGGACCAGGGAGCTGCCCCAGTACTGGGATGGCCAGTTCGAAATCATAGAAACCATTGTCAATTACCAGTCCCATGTCAGTGCGAGCAGGGATTTTGACATCTTGTTTTGCTATGTTTTGCACCAACAGACAGGTGGCTCGGCCATTCCTTTCCAGTCTGGGGGTACCACAGACTGCTAGGTTCAGTCTGATAAACTGAGCTGATGGTTGGAAGAAAACCATCTCAGCATCCATTCTCTGTCCCTTCTTTAGGACAAGGCGTACCGGAAACCCTGCTGTTGACGCAGGAACAATCAGGTCCGATTCGTTTACTACCTGGCAGGCCTGAGGAATCGTCTGACCTGACCGAATGTTCTCGGGGTCGCCGCTTAGAGAGTGGGCATCTGGGTTCACCCGTGTCCACAGCACACTGTTTACTGTGTCCAGTTGGGCGCCCAGTCGAACCAACAGGTCTGCACCAATACAGACCGAATGGGTCAGCTGAGGTGCTACCTGGAAGTAGTGAGCAAACTTCCTTTTTCCGATGGAGATGGAAGCTGCACAGCTTCCTTTGCTCCAAATAGACCTATGAGGTGGGGGTGCCCACCACAGAACCTGTGATTGCGTCACCAGGGTCACCTGACGGCTTCGCGACAGGTCCTCGAACAGAACTTCACTGATTATGGACTTCTCAGAGCTGAGGCTGAGAATTACATCATCAACCTGCACTTCTGCCACCTGGACCCCTCCCACCACCATGGGGTGGTAGTCCTGGTCCCCCTGAGGTACCAGGGCGCACAGAAAGGACTCCCATTCATTACCGGACAGGGAGATCCACTCTTCTTCAGGGATGAAAAAGGGGTGTGCTTTACCTGGCGGGTCAAGCAGCTGCTCGGAGCACTGCTCCTGTAGTTGGGAGACCGTGGGAGTGCTGGCCTGGGCAGGACTTCCCTGTAGTTTTGGAAAGCAAGAAGAGACATTTATTTCTCGTCCAGAGGAACCAGGAGGATCCTCCAACTCAGCTATAGTGTTCAGTGGGCACTGTGTGATCACAGCATAACCACTGAACCCCCCTTTTTGCTGTACGACAGGCTTAGGGTTTTTGACCTGAGCCCACAATTTTCCACGCTGGCAGTCCACCAGAGGCTCCAGCCTGTCAAGCAGGTCTTGGCCAATGAGTAGTGGCTCTGTTTTAAACCTAGAGATGTAAACAGGATGCACCACGTTCATTGGCCCGAACCTAAGTGCCACCCACACTCGGTGTGTGATCCTGGCATGATCCTGGGTATAGCTGGAAATATCTATCTTACACGGTTCTACCTTAAGTCTGATGCCTTTTCCTTTCGCTACTCGTTTGAGCTCGCTGAGTAGATCGGCTGACATCAAACTAATTTCAGCCCCAGTGTCAATCAGTGCTTCTCTATCTAAGACGTTTTCAAGAGAAACCTTGATATAAATACGCCTTGCTTTGCCTTTCTGGCTGAGATTCCCTAAGAATTGTTGGAAGCCTGCCTTTTCTTTGACTTCAGGGGCGGGGTCAGCGCCCAACTCAGAGTCACAGCCTTCTTCCAGGCAGGAACCCTCCCACCCAATCAGATAGACTGAGGGAGGGGTTTGGGATGGATCCCCGCCTCCTCCAGTGAGAAGGGGCGTGGTCCCCCTAAGCTCATTCACGCTTCCGGCATTCGGTGCGGAAGGTTTACCCTGTCCTGATCTCTCAAGCAGGGCTTGTTCAAGCCTGGCCAGGCGGGTTGCAGTCGACTCCCTTCGTCCAGCCTTCTGATAGGCTCTGCCTGTGCCCTTGCCTTCCCCGTAGCGCTCACGGCGGCTCTGACGCTTAGTGCGGTCCTGCCTGCCTATTTTGCGCCGGGGCTTAGCGGGCTCAGGAACCTCAGCTCCCTCGAGCTGAGGCGAGTCGTCAACCCTGCTGGCTTTAGTGGCGAACACGGCCGTTTTAGCAGGTTTTCGCTCTGAGGAAGCAGAGACTTCAGCTCCCCAGGCTTTTTGAGCCAACCTTCTAATGTCAGCCATTTTCATCGCTTTTGCATCAGTGTGCATCACAATCATTTTCCTGATTGAGGGATGCAGATTAGCAATGAATAAACCTTTGAAATTCACGTTCTCTTCGCAACCCTCTTCATTCCGCCCTGCAAAATAAGTGCGCCTAAGCCTCTCATAATAGTCGCGAGGGGCTTCAGCTTTTTCGTGCTTAATATGGTGCGCAGCGGCCACGGCAGCTATGGGATCGATAAAAGCCGAAAATTCTCCGATCATTGCCTGACACAGCTCCTCAAAGCTATTACAGACCTCCGGTCCTTGTCTAGACATCCACTCGTGGACCGCTCGGCTAGTAGTTTTCCTTACTAACATAGCCTTTTCCTGTTCGGACGCTCCGGGCATAAACTGCAAAGTGTGTCTCAGCTCATCGATGTAGGTTTCCACATTATTCCCTGACACTGACGGGTCAAACCTTTCTACATCTTTGGCTAACTGCCTCAGGGAGTGGAGGTTAATTTTTACGGTTTCTCCGCGGGCAGGGGGACGGCCGTGATCAGGAGCAGGGGGTCTCTGCCTGAATTGCATCGCCCTTGCGTCTCGCGCAGGACTCGGCGATCTCCCCCATGCCGATCCGACCACAGACCCTGGCCGGGAGAAACCTCCCCCCGGCGCGCTGGGTGAGCGCTCCGGGCTGCTAGATGGGCTGGCATGCAAGTGGAATCTAGCCTGTTTTGCTTCCAGTACGGCAGCATCTAACTCCTTTTGCCTTTCCTGGCTGAGATCATTTAAACGCTCAATTTCTTTTTCTTTTTCTTTCAAGCTCGCTTCCAGGTCTCTCCTAGCTACCTCAGCCGCAGTTTCTCTAGCAGACAGGTCATCTAATTTACCTAAAACTTCCCTGAGTCTGTCTTCACTTTCCTCATTTTTCACTCTCTTTTCTCTGATTATATCCAACAACTCAACTCGCTCCGCCTTATATCTTTCTAGCTTTCCCTGAAGCTTTTGAAACTTTGTCAGCTCGGACAAAGACAGTTCCAGCTGTTTAGCTAGATTTAGGGCGAAACTCGATAGGACCTGAACTGCGTTCACGGACCCTCCTGTGTTAAGCTGGTTCGCTACCTTAGCTACTAAATCTACTTGCAGCTTCTCAATATCATCAAAGTTCAACTTTTCGATACCGCTCCAGTAACCAGGATTGTCGTCGCTAGAAATAGTACTTATAAGCGACTCCACTTCAGACATTTTAGCAGCCATTGTCATTACGTCAGAGAAACTTTAAGAGTATTACTTTTTTTTTTTCTTTTACCAAAATACGGTATGGAATCTAAACACCCGAGCAGATGGATTTCCAATCAGCACACGTTACACTAAACGCTAGAAAACAGGGGGAATTCTTTACGCAGTTATCAGCACACCCGGTATTCGCGTATAGAAGCCGCGGTGCTGTGC
Source organism: Atractosteus spatula (assembly GCF_055471065.1). NCBI lineage: Eukaryota > Metazoa > Chordata > Actinopteri > Semionotiformes > Lepisosteidae > Atractosteus > Atractosteus spatula. Next base: position 30,300,013 of record NC_142708.1, on the reverse strand, counting down.
TGAACTTGAACTCACAGCAATATCAGTTATTCTGTGCGATTGATTCTCATTTCATTCTAAACTGCCCACCCAGGGACGCCATTAAATGTAGTGGTTTGATGGGTTTACTGAGACAATTATCAATTGTAGCAGTAACCACGAGGTTGTTCGTTGGGGCTTTTAGAAAATCAATCGTCAGAACAACTAACAACGCACACACACGGGTTCAATACACGAGATACATTTATTAATATAAACTGTGCACCAAACATATACTAGTCTGCCTGGATACGAGCGGCAGACCTTACTGTGAGGGTTATCAATATACAAGGTATATAATCTCGAAGAGATGCAAACACAAAGAGATACACAACAGAGAATATATGTCAATATATATCGTTCGGTTACCAAATCGCTAATCAGTGTTATTACCCACTGTTACTCTAAACTCGGAAGTAAATACATTACTCATGAATTAAATTGATAACAACTTGTGTTGAGGTACAATTAAATTCTAGAGACGCAATGTAGAACATGGGGTTTACTTATCCACTGTGTTTGGATTTGGAATTTCCCGGCACGAACACCAAACCAGCTGACAGGCTCCGTTGCAGCCTCTGTTGCAGCGGTTGTCCAATGGGCGTTGTGTCGGCGTCCTCTGGCTACCGGCCAACCAGTCGAGGTGCAGCTTGGAGTAGGACGGGCGGAGGAATCTGACTGCGGCGCGCAGGGCAGTCGTTGCTCCGAGGGGATCTACCAGCAGTCCGGCTGGCTAGTAGAAAGTCTCTATGCACAGAGTGTGACCGCGAGTCCTCACAAGTCACTCTTTTGCCTGGGAAGAAACTGGTTCGTTCCCGGTCCAGCGCTGCTTCTGAATAAGCTATTCAGGTTGTCGACGAGGGTCCAACTGTAGGCTGCCGTTGATCAAGCGGAGCATTCACGTTGGTAGAATTCTGAGTACGTACGGGATCCTCGGCCTCGCGCTTAGAACAAAGTCCAAGTCCTTTTGCAGACAACAGCAGTTGTCACGTGATTGTCTCTGAGGATGCGCGAAAATGGCCAAGGAGAGCCCAGAACTGAGCTTGCGCTCCCTTTTTGATCAAGACCCAGATGTGTGCTGATTGGTTGAGAGTTTGGCGGGCATTGGAGACCCACGTGGTATTACCAGTCCCTGATTGGTTGGTCAAGGTGAGATATAAGTCACTTACTCTTGACACTTAGAAATGCAGTCCAGATGTCCATTCGGCACTCCCTAGACTGATAGGCGCCAGTGTATGACCATTGATCATGATAGCCAGGCTTAGCTAATGGCATCCCCGTCTGGGAGCTTGCTTCTTATCAAAAGAAAAACATCTTAAATCAACTTGCATGAATTCTTTCTCTGTGGTTGCACCACAGAGATGGAGGGTGAGATGGGGCCTCCTTTAGGAGCATACCAACGCTTAACTCTGTCTTATTACAAGCATTGCCGCTACAACGTACATTCATTTAGCACCCCATTCAACCTAAACTTTCCAATGAAAGAATACCTTTCAAAAATGAATTTGACCATTCCTGACACACTCTTTTGGTTTTGGCAGTGTTGTATTGTCTTTTCAGACTGATATCTTGATTCAGAGAAGCAAATCTTCCAGTCAAATTAGTGGAATATTGAGAAAATTGACTTCCAGAAATATGTGAACCGTAACCCTATCTAGCAAAACCCGAAGCTAGGGTTAGGGTTTTATTCCCATACAATGTAGACAGTTTTTGATGGCATGGCTGTGTTTTAGGGCTGAAAGGATACTTGGGAATATAGTTCTTTCAATGTTTTCTAAACATTTTTTTCTGACCTATATGGCTGTATACAGTGCTTTGCCCCACAAAGGAATGCTGTTTGAATTGCCCGACAAGCAACAGTTCGAAAGAACCTGATTTAACTTTCAAACTCTTGCCATGGGCTTTATAATCACAGGCAGATTAACAAATAAAGCCAAACTGCATTAGTTCTTTTGCACTTTTAGGCGATTTAAGCCTTAACGTACATTCATTTAGCACCCCATTCAACTCAAACTTTCCAATGAAAGAATACCTTTCAAAAATTAATTTGACCATTCCTGACACTCTTTTGGTTTTGGCAGTGCTGTATTGTCTTTTCAGACTGATATCTTGATTCAGAGAAGCCAATCTTCCAGTCAAATAAGTGGAATATTGAGAAAAGTGTCTTTGAGAAATATGTGAACCGTAACCCTAACTAGCAAAACCCGAAGCTAGGGTTAGGGTTTTATTCCCATACAATGTAGACAGTTTTTGATGGCATGGCTGTGTTTTAGGGCTGAAAGGATACTTGGGAATATAGTTCTTTCAATGTTTTCTAAACATTTTTTTCTGACCTATATGGCTGTATACAGTGCTTTGCCCCACAAAGGAATGCTGTCTGAATTGCCCGACAAGCAACAGTTCGAAAGAACCTGATTTAACTTTCAAACTCTTGCCATGGGCTTTATAATCACAGGCAGATTAACAAATAAAGCCAAACTGCATTAGTTCTTTTGCACTTTTAGGCGATTTAAGCCTTAACGTACATTCATTTAGCACCCCATTCAACTCAAACTTTCCAATGAAAGAATACCTTTCAAAAATTAATTGGACCATTCCTGACACACTCTTTTGGTTTTGGCAGTGTTGTATTGTCTTTTCAGACTGATATCTTGATTCAGAGAAGCAAATCTTCCAGTCAAATGAGTGGAATATTGAGAAAAAATTGATTTTGAGAAATATGTGAACCGTAACCCTAACTAGCAAAACCCGAAGCTAGGGTTAGGGTTTTATTCCCATACAATGTAGACAGTTTTTGATGGCATGGCTGTGTTTTAGGGCTGAAAGGATACTTGGGAATATAGTTCTTTCAATGTTTTCTAAACATTTTTTTCTGACCTATATGGCTGTATACAGTGCTTTGCCCCACAAAGGAATGCTGTCTGAATTGCCCGACAAGCAACAGTTCGAAAGAACCTGATTTAACTTTCAAACTCTTGCCATGGGCTTTATAATCACAGGCAGATTAACAAATAAAGCCAAACTGCATTAGTTCTTTTGCACTTTTAGGCGATTTAAGCCTTAACGTACATTCATTTAGCACCCCATTCAACTCAAACTTTCCAATGAAAGAATACCTTTCAAAAATTAATTGGACCATTCCTGACACACTCTTTTGGTTTTGGCAGTGTTGTATTGTCTTTTCAGACTGATATCTTGATTCAGAGAAGCAAATCTTCCAGTCAAATGAGTGGAATATTGAGAAAATTGACTTCCAGAAATATGTGAACCGTAATCCTATCTAGCAAAACCCGAAGCTAGGGTTAGGGTTTTATTCCCATACAATGTAGACAGTTTTTGATGGCATGGCTGTGTTTTACGGCTGAAAGGATACTTGGGAATCTAGTTTTTTCAGTGTTTTCTAAACATTTTTTTCTGACCTAAATGGCTGTATACAGTGCTTTGCCCCACAAAGGAATGCTGTCTGAATTGCCCGACAAGCAACAGTTCGAAAGAACCTGATTTAACTTTCAAACTCTTGCCATGGGCTTTACAAACACAGGCAGATTAACAAATAAAGCCAAACAGCATTAGTTCTTTTGCACTTTTAGGCGATTTAAGCCTTAACGTACATTCATTTAGCACCCCATTCAACTCAAACTTTCCAATGAAAGAATACCTTTCAAAAATGAATTTGACCATTCCTGACACACTCTTTTGGTTTTGGCAGTGTTGTATTGTCTTTTCAGACTGATATCTTGATTCAGAGAAGCAAATCTTCCAGTCAAATGAGTGGAATATTGAGAAAATTGACTTTGAGAAATATGTGAACCGTAACCCTAACTAGCAAAACCCGAAGCTAGGGTTAGGGTTTTATTCCCATACAATTTAGACAGTTATTGATGGCATTGCTGTGTTTTAGGGCTGAAAGGATACTTGGGAATATAGTTCTTTCAATGTTTTCTAAACATTTTTTTCTGACCTATATGGCTGTATACAGTGCTTTGCCCCACAAAGGAATGCTGTCTGAATTGTCCGACAAGCAACAGTTCGAAAGAACCTGATTTAACTTTCAAACTCTTGCCATGGGCTTTATAATCACAGGCTGATTAACAAATAAAGCCAAACTGCATTAGTTCTTTTGCACTTTTAGGCGATTTAAGCCTTAACGTACATTCATTTAGCACCCCATTCAACTCAAACTTTCCAATGAAAGAATACCTTTCAAAAATGAATTTGACCATTCCTGACACACTCTTTTGGTTTTGGCAGTGCTGTATTGTCTTTTCAGACTGATATCTTGATTCAGAGAAGCCAATCTTCCAGTCAAATGAGTGGAATATTGAGAAAAGTGTCTTTGAGAAATATGTGAACCGTAACCCTAACTAGCAAAACCTGAAGCTAGGGTTAGGGTTTTATTCCCATACAATGTAGACAGTTTTTGATGGCATGGCTGTGTTTTAGGGCTGAAAGGATACTTGGGAATATAGTTCTTTCAATGTTTTCTAAACATTTTTTTCTGACCTATATGGCTGTATACAGTGCTTTGCCCCACAAAGGAATGCTGTCTGAATTGCCCGACAAGCAACAGTTCGAAAGAACCTGATTTAACTTTCAAACTCTTGCCATGGGCTTTATAATCACAGGCAGATTAACAAATAAAGCCAAACTGCATTAGTTCTTTTGCACTTTTAGGCGATTTAAGCCTTAACGTACATTCATTTAGCACCCCATTCAACTCAGACTTTCCAATGAAAGAATACCTTTCAAAAATTAATTTGACCATTCCTGACACACTCTTTTGGTTTTGGCAGTGCTGTATTGTCTTTTCAGACTGATATCTTGATTCAGAGAAGCCAATCTTCCAGTCAAATGAGTGGAATATTGAGAAAAGTGTCTTTGAGAAATATGTGAACCGTAACCCTAACTAGCAAAACCCGAAGCTAGGGTTAGGGTTTTATTCCCATACAATGTAGACAGTTTTTGATGGCATGGCTGTGTTTTAGGGCTGAAAGGATACTTGGGAATATAGTTCTTTCAATGTTTTCTAAACATTTTTTTCTGACCTATATGGCTGTATACAGTGCTTTGCCCCACAAAGGAATGCTGTCTGAATTGCCCGACAAGCAACAGTTCGAAAGAACCTGATTTAACTTTCAAACTCTTGCCATGGGCTTTTTAATCACAGGCAGATTAACAAATAAAGCCAAACTGCATTAGTTCTTTTGCACTTTTAGGCGATTTAAGCCTTAACGTACATTCATTTAGCACCCCATTCAACTCAAACTTTCCAATGAAAGAATACCTTTCAAAAATGAATTTGACCATTCCTGACACACTCTTTTGGTTTTGGCAGTGTTGTATTGTCTTTTCAGACTGATATCTTGATTCAGAGAAGCAAATCTTCCAGTCAAATGAGTGGAATATTGAGAAAAAATTGATTTTGAGAAATATGTGAACCGTAACCCTAACTAGCAAAACCCGAAGCTAGGGTTAGGGTTTTATTCCCATACAATGTAGACAGTTTTTGATGGCATGGCTGTGTTTTAGGGCTGAAAGGATACTTGGGAATATAGTTCTTTCAATGTTTTCTAAACATTTTTTTCTGACCTATATGGCTGTATACAGTGCTTTGCCCCACAAAGGAATGCTGTCTGAATTGCCCGACAAGCAACAGTTCGAAAGAACCTGATTTAACTTTCAAACTCTTGCCATGGGCTTTATAATCACAGGCAGATTAACAAATAAAGCCAAACTGCATTAGTTCTTTTGCACTTTTAGGCGATTTAAGCCTTAACGTACATTCATTTAGCACCCCATTCAACTCAAACTTTCCAATGAAAGAATACCTTTCAAAAATGAATTTGACCATTCCTGACACACTCTTTTGGTTTTGGCAGTGTTGTATTGTCTTTTCAGACTGATATCTTGATTCAGAGAAGCAAATCTTCCAGTCAAATGAGTGGAATATTGAGAAAATTGACTTTGAGAAATATGTGAACCGTAACCCTAACTAGTAAAACCCGAAGCTAGGGTTAGGGTTTTATTCCCATACAATTTAGACAGTTATTGATGGCATTGCTGTGTTTTAGGGCTGAAAGGATACTTGGGAATATAGTTCTTTCAATGTTTTCTAAACATTTTTTTCTGACCTATATGGCTGTATACAGTGCTTTGCCCCACAAAGGAATGCTGTCTGAATTGCCCGACAAGCAACAGTTCGAAAGAACCTGATTTAACTTTCAAACTCTTGCCATGGGCTTTATAATCACAGGCAGATTAACAAATAAAGCCAAACTGCATTAGTTCTTTTGCACTTTTAGGCGATTTAAGCCTTAACGTACATTCATTTAGCACCCCATTCAACTCAAACTTTCCAATGAAAGAATACCTTTCAAAAATGAATTTGACCATTCCTGACACACTCTTTTGGTTTTGGCAGTGCTGTATTGTCTTTTCAGACTGATATCTTGATTCAGAGAAGCCAATCTTCCAGTCAAATGAGTGGAATATTGAGAAAAGTGTCTTTGAGAAATATGTGAACCGTAACCCTAACTAGCAAAACCTGAGCTAGGGTTAGGGTTTTATTCCCATACAATGTAGACAGTTTTTGATGGCATGGCTGTGTTTTAGGGCTGAAAGGATACTTGGGAATATAGTTCTTTCAATGTTTTCTAAACATTTTTTTCTGACCTATATGGCTGTATACAGTGCTTTGCCCCACAAAGGAATGCTGTCTGAATTGCCCGACAAGCAACAGTTCGAAAGAACCTGATTTAACTTTCAAACTCTTGCCATGGGCTTTATAATCACAGGCAGATTAACAAATAAAGCCAAACTGCATTAGTTCTTTTGCACTTTTAGGCGATTTAAGCCTTAACGTACATTCATTTAGCACCCCATTCAACCTAAACTTTCCAATGAAAGAATACCTTTCAAAAATGAATTTGACCATTCCTGACACACTCTTTTGGTTTTGGCAGTGTTGTATTGTCTTTTCAGACTGATATCTTGATTCAGAGAAGCAAATCTTCCAGTCAAATTAGTGGAATATTGAGAAAATTGACTTCCAGAAATATGTGAACCGTAACCCTATCTAGCAAAACCCGAAGCTAGGGTTAGGGTTTTATTCCCATACAATGTAGACAGTTTTTGATGGCATGGCTGTGTTTTAGGGCTGAAAGGATACTTGGGAATATAGTTCTTTCAATGTTTTCTAAACATTTTTTTCTGACCTATATGGCTGTATACAGTGCTTTGCCCCACAAAGGAATGCTGTCTGAATTGCCCGACAAGCAACAGTTCGAAAGAACCTGATTTAACTTTCAAACTCTTGCCATGGTCTTTATAATCACAGGCAGATTAACAAATAAAGCCAAACTGCATTAGTTCTTTTGCACTTTTAGGCGATTTAAGCCTTAACGTACATTCATTTAGCACCCCATTCAACTCAAACTTTCCAATGAAAGAATACCTTTCAAAAATTAATTTGACCATTCCTGACACTCTTTTGGTTTTGGCAGTGCTGTATTGTCTTTTCAGACTGATATCTTGATTCAGAGAAGCCAATCTTCCAGTCAAATAAGTGGAATATTGAGAAAAGTGTCTTTGAGAAATATGTGAACCGTAACCCTAACTAGCAAAACCCGAAGCTAGGGTTAGGGTTTTATTCCCATACAATGTAGACAGTTTTTGATGGCATGGCTGTGTTTTAGGGCTGAAAGGATACTTGGGAATATAGTTCTTTCAATGTTTTCTAAACATTTTTTTCTGACCTATATGGCTGTATACAGTGCTTTGCCCCACAAAGGAATGCTGTCTGAATTGCCCGACAAGCAACAGTTCGAAAGAACCTGATTTAACTTTCAAACTCTTGCCATGGGCTTTATAATCACAGGCAGATTAACAAATAAAGCCAAACTGCATTAGTTCTTTTGCACTTTTAGGCGATTTAAGCCTTAACGTACATTCATTTAGCACCCCATTCAACTCAAACTTTCCAATGAAAGAATACCTTTCAAAAATGAATTTGACCATTCCTGACACACTCTTTTGGTTTTGGCAGTGTTGTATTGTCTTTTCAGACTGATATCTTGATTCAGAGAAGCAAATCTTCCAGTCAAATGAGTGGAATATTGAGAAAATTGACTTTGAGAAATATGTGAACCGTAACCCTAACTAGTAAAACCCGAAGCTAGGGTTAGGGTTTTATTCCCATACAATTTAGACAGTTATTGATGGCATTGCTGTGTTTTAGGGCTGAAAGGATACTTGGGAATATAGTTCTTTCAATGTTTTCTAAACATTTTTTTCTGACCTATATGGCTGTATACAGTGCTTTGCCCCACAAAGGAATGCTGTCTGAATTGCCCGACAAGCAACAGTTCGAAAGAACCTGATTTAACTTTCAAACTCTTGCCATGGGCTTTATAATCACAGGCAGATTAACAAATAAAGCCAAACTGCATTAGTTCTTTTGCACTTTTAGGCGATTTAAGCCTTAACGTACATTCATTTAGCACCCCATTCAACTCAAACTTTCCAATGAAAGAATACCTTTCAAAAATGAATTTGACCATTCCTGACACACTCTTTTGGTTTTGGCAGTGCTGTATTGTCTTTTCAGACTGATATCTTGATTCAGAGAAGCCAATCTTCCAGTCAAATGAGTGGAATATTGAGAAAAGTGTCTTTGAGAAATATGTGAACCGTAACCCTAACTAGCAAAACCTGAGCTAGGGTTAGGGTTTTATTCCCATACAATGTAGACAGTTTTTGATGGCATGGCTGTGTTTTAGGGCTGAAAGGATACTTGGGAATATAGTTCTTTCAATGTTTTCTAAACATTTTTTTCTGACCTATATGGCTGTATACAGTGCTTTGCCCCACAAAGGAATGCTGTCTGAATTGCCCGACAAGCAACAGTTCGAAAGAACCTGATTTAACTTTCAAACTCTTGCCATGGGCTTTATAATCACAGGCAGATTAACAAATAAAGCCAAACTGCATTAGTTCTTTTGCACTTTTAGGCGATTTAAGCCTTAACGTACATTCATTTAGCACCCCATTCAACCTAAACTTTCCAATGAAAGAATACCTTTCAAAAATGAATTTGACCATTCCTGACACACTCTTTTGGTTTTGGCAGTGTTGTATTGTCTTTTCAGACTGATATCTTGATTCAGAGAAGCAAATCTTCCAGTCAAATTAGTGGAATATTGAGAAAATTGACTTCCAGAAATATGTGAACCGTAACCCTATCTAGCAAAACCCGAAGCTAGGGTTAGGGTTTTATTCCCATACAATGTAGACAGTTTTTGATGGCATGGCTGTGTTTTAGGGCTGAAAGGATACTTGGGAATATAGTTCTTTCAATGTTTTCTAAACATTTTTTTCTGACCTATATGGCTGTATACAGTGCTTTGCCCCACAAAGGAATGCTGTCTGAATTGCCCGACAAGCAACAGTTCGAAAGAACCTGATTTAACTTTCAAACTCTTGCCATGGTCTTTATAATCACAGGCAGATTAACAAATAAAGCCAAACTGCATTAGTTCTTTTGCACTTTTAGGCGATTTAAGCCTTAACGTACATTCATTTAGCACCCCATTCAACTCAAACTTTCCAATGAAAGAATACCTTTCAAAAATTAATTTGACCATTCCTGACACACTCTTTTGGTTTTGGCAGTGCTGTATTGTCCTTTCAGACTGATATCTTGATTCAGAGAAGCCAATCTTCCAGTCAAATGAGTGGAATATTGAGAAAAGTGTCTTTGAGAAATATGTGAACCGTAACCCTAACTAGCAAAACCCGAAGCTAGGGTTAGGGTTTTATTCCCATACAATTTAGACAGTTATTGATGGCATTGCTGTGTTTTAGGGCTGAAAGGATACTTGGGAATATAGTTCTTTCAATGTTTTCTAAACATTTTTTTCTGACCTATATGGCTGTATACAGTGCTTTGCCCCACAAAGGAATGCTGTCTGAATTGCCCGACAAGCAACAGTTCGAAAGAACCTGATTTAACTTTCAAACTCTTGCCATGGGCTTTATAATCACAGGCAGATTAACAAATAAAGCCAAACTGCATTAGTTCTTTTGCACTTTTAGGCGATTTAAGCCTTAACGTACATTCATTTAGCACCCCATTCAACTCAAACTTTCCAATGAAAGAATACCTTTCAAAAATGAATTTGACCATTCCTGACACACTCTTTTGGTTTTGGCAGTGCTGTATTGTCTTTTCAGACTGATATCTTGATTCAGAGAAGCCAATCTTCCAGTCAAATGAGTGGAATATTGAGAAAAGTGTCTTTGAGAAATATGTGAACCGTAACCCTAACTAGCAAAACCTGAGCTAGGGTTAGGGTTTTATTCCCATACAATGTAGACAGTTTTTGATGGCATGGCTGTGTTTTAGGGCTGAAAGGATACTTGGGAATATAGTTCTTTCAATGTTTTCTAAACATTTTTTTCTGACCTATATGGCTGTATACAGTGCTTTGCCCCACAAAGGAATGCTGTCTGAATTGCCCGACAAGCAACAGTTCGAAAGAACCTGATTTAACTTTCAAACTCTTGCCATGGGCTTTATAATCACAGGCAGATTAACAAATAAAGCCAAACTGCATTAGTTCTTTTGCACTTTTAGGCGATTTAAGCCTTAACGTACATTCATTTAGCACCCCATTCAACCTAAACTTTCCAATGAAAGAATACCTTTCAAAAATGAATTTGACCATTCCTGACACACTCTTTTGGTTTTGGCAGTGTTGTATTGTCTTTTCAGACTGATATCTTGATTCAGAGAAGCAAATCTTCCAGTCAAATTAGTGGAATATTGAGAAAATTAACTTCCAGAAATATGTGAACCGTAACCCTATCTAGCAAAACCCGAAGCTAGGGTTAGGGTTTTATTCCCATATAATGTAGACAGTTTTTGATGGCATGGCTGTGTTTTAGGGCTGAAAGGATACTTGGGAATATAGTTTTTTCAGTGTTTTCTAAACATTTTTTTCTGACCTAAATGGCTGTATACAGTGCTTTGCCCCACAAAGGAATGCTGTCTGAATTGCCCGACAAGCAACAGTTCGAAAGAACCTGATTTAACTTTCAAACTCTTGCCATGGGCTTTACAAACACAGGCAGATTAACAAATAAAGCCAAACAGCATTAGTTCTTTTGCACTTTTAGACGATTTAAGCCTTAACGTACATTCATTTAGCACCCCATTCAACTCAAACTTTCCAATGAAAGAATACCTTTCAAAAATGAATTAGACCATTCCTGACACACTCTTTTGGTTTTGGCAGTGCTGTATTGTCTTTCAGACTGATATCTTGATTCAGAGAAGCCAATCTTCCAGTCAAATGAGTGGAATATTGAGAAAATTGACTTTGAGAAATATGTGAACCGTAACCCTAACTAGCAAAACCCGAAGCTAGGGTTAGGGTTTTATTCCCATACAATGTAGACAGTTTTTGATGGCATGGCTGTGTTTTAGGGCTGAAAGGATACTTGGGAATATAGTTCTTTCAATGTTTTCTAAACATTTTTTTCTGACCTATATGGCTGTATACAGTGCTTTGCACCACAAAGGAATGCTGTCTGAATTGCCCGACAAGCAACAGTTCGAAAGAACCTGATTTAACTTTCAAACTCTTGCCATGGGCTTTATAATCACAGGCAGATTAACAAATAAAGCCAAACTGCATTAGTTCTTTTGCACTTTTAGGCGATTTAAGCCTTAACGTACATTCATTTAGCACCCCATTCAACCTAAACTTTCCAATGAAAGAATACCTTTTCAAAATGAATTTGACCATTCCTGACACACTCTTTTGGTTTTGGCACTGTTGTATTGTCTTTTCAGACTGATATCTTGATTCAGAGAAGCAAATCTTCCAGTCAAATGAGTGGAATATTGAGAAAAGTGTCTTTGAGAAATATGTGAACCGTAACCCTAACTAGCAAAACCCGAAGCTAGGGTTGGGGCTTTATTCCCTTACAATGTAGACAGTTTTTGATGGCATGGCTGTGTTTTAGGGCTGAAAGGATACTTGGGAATATAGTTCTTTCAATGTTTTCTAAACATTTTTTTCTGACCTATATGGCTGTATACAGTGCTTTGCCCCACAAAGGAATGCTGTCTGAATTGCCCGACAAGCAACAGTTCGAAAGAACCTGATTTAACTTTCAAACTCTTGCCATGGGCTTTATAATCACAGGCAGATTAACAAATAAAGCCAAACTGCATTAGTTCTTTTGCACTTTTAGGCGATTTAAGCCTTAACGTACATTCATTTAGTACCCCATTCAACTCAAACTTTCCAATGAAAGAATACCTTTCAAAAATTAATTTGACCATTCTTGACACACTCTTTTGGTTTTGGCACTGTTGTATTGTCTTTTCAGACTGATATCTTGATTCAGAGAAGCAAATCTTCCAGTCAAATGAGTGGAATATTGAGAAAATTGACTTCTAGAAATATGTGAACCGTAACCCTGACTAGCGAAACCTGAAGCTAGGGTTAGGGTTTTATTCCCATACAATGTAGACAGTTTTTGATGGCATGGCTGTGTTTTAGGGCTGAAAGGATACTTGGGAATATAGTTTTTTCAGTGTTTTCTAAACATTTTTTTCTGACCTATATGGCTGTATACAGTGCTTTGCCCCACAAAGGAATGCTGTCTGAATTGCCCGACAAGCAACAATTCGAAAGAACCTGATTTAACTTTCAAACTCTTGCCATGGGCTTTGCAATCACAGGCAGATTAACAAATAAAGCCAAACAGCATTAGTTCTTTTGCACTTTTAGGCGATTTAAGCCTTAACGTACATTCATTTAGCACCCCATTCAACTCAAACTTTCCAATGAAAGAATACCTTTCAAAAATGAATTTGACCATTCCTGACACACTCTTTTGGTTTTGGCAGTGCTGTATTGTCCTTTCAGACTGATATCTTGATTCAGAGAAGCCAATCTTCCAGTCAAATGAGTGGAATATTGAGAAAAGTGTCTTTGAGAAATATGTGAACCGTAACCCTAACTAGCAAAACCCGAAGCTAGGGTTAGGGTTTTATTCCCATACAATGTAGACAGTTTTTGATGGCATGGCTGTGTTTTAGGGCTGAAAGGATACTTGGGAATATAGTTTTTTCAGTGTTTTCTAAACATTTTTTTCTGACCTATATGGCTGTATACAGTGCTTTGCCCCACAAAGGAATGCTGTCTGAATTGCCCGACAAGCAACAGTTCGAAAGAACCTGATTTAACTTTCAAACTCTTGCCATGGGCTTTATAATCACAGGCAGATTAACAAATAAAGCCAAACTGCATTAGTTCTTTTGCACTTTTAGGCGATTTAAGCCTTAACGTACATTCATTTAGCACCCCATTCAAATCAAACTTTCCAATGAAAGAATACCTTTCAAAAATGAATTTGACCATTCCTGACACACTCTTTTGGTTTTGGCACTGTTGTATTGTCTTTTCAGACTGATATCTTGATTCAGAGAAGCAAATCTTCCAGTCAAATGAGTGGAATATTGAGAAAAAATTGATTTTGAGAAATATGTGAACCGTAACCCTAACTAGCAAAACCCGAAGCTAGGGTTAGGGTTTTATTCCCATACAATGTAGACAGTTTTTGATGGCATGGCTGTGTTTTAGGGCTGAAAGGATACTTGGGAATATAGTTCTTTCAATGTTTTCTAAACATTTTTTTCTGACCTATATGGCTGTATACAGTGCTTTGCCCCACAAAGGAATGCTGTCTGAATTGCCCGACAAGCAACAGTTCGAAAGAACCTGATTTAACTTTCAAACTCTTGCCATGGGCTTTATAATCACAGGCAGATTAACAAATAAAGCCAAACTGCATTAGTTCTTTTGCACTTTTAGGCGATTTAAGCCTTAACGTACATTCATTTAGCACCCCATTCAACTCAAACTTTCCAATGAAAGAATACCTTTCAAAAATTAATTTGACCATTCCTGACACACTCTTTTGGTTTTGGCACTGTTGTATTGTCTTTTCAGACTGATATCTTGATTCAGAGAAGCAAATCTTCCAGTCAAATTAGTGGAATATTGAGAAAATTGACTTCCAGAAATATGTGAACCGTAACCCTATCTAGCAAAACCCGAAGCTAGGGTTAGGGTTTTATTCCCATACAATGTAGACAGTTTTTGCTGGCATGGCTGTGTTTTAGGGCTGAAAGGATACTTGGGAATATAGTTCTTTCAATGTTTTCTAAACATTTTTTTCTGACCTATATGGGTGTATACAGTGCTTTGCCCCACAAAGGAATGCTGTCTGAATTGCCCGACAAGCAACAGTTCGAAAGAACCTGATTTAACTTTCAAACTCTTGCCATGGGCTTTATAATCACAGGCAGATTAACAAATAAAGCCAAACTGCATTAGTTCTTTTGCACTTTTAGGCGATTTAAGCCTTAACGTACATTCATTTAGCACCCCATTCAACCTAAACTTTCCAATGAAAGAATACCTTTCAAAAATGAATTTGACCATTCCTGACACACTCTTTTGGTTTTGGCAGTGTTGTATTGTCTTTTCAGACTGATATCTTGATTCAGAGAAGCAAATCTTCCAGTCAAATTAGTGGAATATTGAGAAAATTGACTTCCAGAAATATGTGAACCGAAACCCTATCTAGCAAAACCCGAAGCTAGGGTTAGGGTTTTATTCCCATACAATGTAGACAGTTTTTGATAGCATGGCTGTGTTTTAGGGCTGAAAGGATACTTGGGAATATAGTTCTTTCAATGTTTTCTAAACATTTTTTTCTGACCTATATGGCTGTATACAGTGCTTTGCCCCACAAAGGAATGCTGTCTGAATTGCCCGACAAGCAACAGTTCGAAAGAACCTGATTTAACTTTCAAACTCTTGCCATGGTCTTTATAATCACAGGCAGATTAACAAATAAAGCCAAACTGCATTAGTTCTTTTGCACTTTTAGGCGATTTAAGCCTTAACGTACATTCATTTAGCACCCCATTCAACTCAAACTTTCCAATGAAAGAATACCTTTCAAAAATTAATTTGACCATTCCTGACACTCTTTTGGTTTTGGCAGTGCTGTATTGTCTTTTCAGACTGATATCTTGATTCAGAGAAGCCAATCTTCCAGTCAAATAAGTGGAATATTGAGAAAAGTGTCTTTGAGAAATATGTGAACCGTAACCCTAACTAGCAAAACCCGAAGCTAGGGTTAGGGTTTTATTCCCATACAATTTAGACAGTTTTTGATGGCATGGCTGTGTTTTAGGGCTGAAAGGATACTTGGGAATATAGTTCTTTCAATGTTTTCTAAACATTTTTTTCTGACCTATATGGCTGTATACAGTGCTTTGCCCCACAAAGGAATGCTGTCTGAATTGCCCGACAAGCAACAGTTCGAAAGAACCTGATTTAACTTTCAAACTCTTGCCATGGGCTTTATAATCACAGGCAGATTAACAAATAAAGCCAAACTGCATTAGTTCTTTTGCACTTTTAGGCGATTTAAGCCTTAACGTACATTCATTTAGCACCCCATTCAACTCAAACTTTTCAATGAAAGAATACCTTTCAAAAATTAATTTGACCATTCTTGACACACTCTTTTGGTTTTGGCACTGTTGTATTGTCTTTTCAGACTGATATCTTGATTCAGAGAAGCAAATCTTCCAGTCAAATGAGTGGAATATTGAGAAAATTGACTTCTAGAAATATGTGAACCGTAACCCTAACTAGCAAAACCTGAAGCTAGGGTTAGGGTTTTATTCCCATACAATGTAGACAGTTTTTGATGGCATGGCTGTGTTTTACGGCTGAAAGGATACTTTTGAATATAGTTTTTTCAGTGTTTTCTAAACATTTTTTTCTGACCTAAATGGCTGTATACAGTGCTTTGCCCCACAAAGGAATGCTGTCTGAATTGCCCGACAAGCAACAGTTCGAAAGAACCTGATTTAACTTTCAAACTCTTGCCATGGGCTTTACAAACACAGGCAGATTAACAAATAAAGCCAAACAGCATTAGTTCTTTTGCACTTTTAGGCGATTTAAGCCTTAACGTACATTCATTTAGCACCCCATTCAACTCAAACTTTCCAATGAAAGAATACCTTTCAAAAATGAATTAGACCATTCCTGACACACTCTTTTGGTTTTGGCAGTGCTGTATTGTCTTTCAGACTGATATCTTGATTCAGAGAAGCCAATCTTCCAGTCAAATGAGTGGAATATTGAGAAAATTGACTTTGAGAAATATGTGAACCGTAACCCTAACTAGCAAAACCCGAAGCTAGGGTTAGGGTTTTATTCCCATACAATGTAGACAGTTTTTGATGGCATGGCTGTGTTTTAGGGCTGAAAGGATACTTGGGAATATAGTTCTTTCAATGTTTTCTAAACATTTTTTTCTGACCTATATGGCTGTATACAGTGCTTTGCACCACAAAGGAATGCTGTCTGAATTGCCCGACAAGCAACAGTTCGAAAGAACCTGATTTAACTTTCAAACTCTTGCCATGGGCTTTATAATCACAGGCAGATTAACAAATAAAGCCAAACTGCATTAGTTCTTTTGCACTTTTAGGCGATTTAAGCCTTAACGTACATTCATTTAGCACCCCATTCAACCTAAACTTTCCAATGAAAGAATACCTTTTCAAAATGAATTTGACCATTCCTGACACACTCTTTTGGTTTTGGCACTGTTGTATTGTCTTTTCAGACTGATATCTTGATTCAGAGAAGCAAATCTTCCAGTCAAATGAGTGGAATATTGAGAAAATTGACTTTGAGAAATATGTGAACCGTAACCCTAACTAGCAAAACCCGAAGCTAGGGTTAGGGTTTTATTCCCATACAATTTAGACAGTTATTGATGGCATTGCTGTGTTTTAGGGCTGTAAGGATACTTGGGAATATAGTTCTTTCAATGTTTTCTAAACATTTTTTTCTGACCTATATGGCTGTATACAGTGCTTTGCCCCACAAAGGAATGCTGTCTGAATTGCCCGACAAGCAACAGTTCGAAAGAACCTGATTTAACTTTCAAACTCTTGCCATGGGCTTTATAATCACAGGCAGATTAACAAATAAAGCCAAACTGCATTAGTTCTTTTGCACTTTTAGGCGATTTAAGCCTTAACGTACATTCATTTAGCACCCCATTCAACTCAAACTTTCCAATGAAAGAATACCTTTCAAAAATGAATTTGACCATTCCTGACACACTCTTTTGGTTTTGGCAGTGCTGTATTGTCTTTTCAGACTGATATCTTGATTCAGAGAAGCCAATCTTCCAGTCAAATGAGTGGAATATTGAGAAAAGTGTCTTTGAGAAATATGTGAACCGTAACCCTAACTAGCAAAACCTGAGCTAGGGTTAGGGTTTTATTCCCATACAATGTAGACAGTTTTTGATGGCATGGCTGTGTTTTAGGGCTGAAAGGATACTTGGGAATATAGTTCTTTCAATGTTTTCTAAACATTTTTTTTCTGACCTATATGGCTGTATACAGTGCTTTGCCCCACAAAGGAATGCTGTCTGAATTGCCCGACAAGCAACAGTTCGAAAGAACCTGATTTAACTTTCAAACTCTTGCCATGGGCTTTATAATCACAGGCAGATTAACAAATAAAGCCAAACTGCATTAGTTCTTTTGCACTTTTAGGCGATTTAAGCCTTAACGTACATTCATTTAGCACCCCATTCAACCTAAACTTTCCAATGAAAGAATACCTTTCAAAAATGAATTTGACCATTCCTGACACACTCTTTTGGTTTTGGCAGTGTTGTATTGTCTTTTCAGACTGATATCTTGATTCAGAGAAGCAAATCTTCCAGTCAAATTAGTGGAATATTGAGAAAATTAACTTCCAGAAATATGTGAACCGGAACCCTATCTAGCAAAACCCGAAGCTAGGGTTAGGGTTTTATTCCCATACAATGTAGACAGTTTTTGATGGCATGGCTGTGTTTTAGGGCTGAAAGGATACTTGGGAATATAGTTTTTTCAGTGTTTTCTAAACATTTTTTTCTGACCTAAATGGCTGTATACAGTGCTTTGCCCCACAAAGGAATGCTGTCTGAATTGCCCGACAAGCAACAGTTCGAAAGAACCTGATTTAACTTTCAAACTCTTGCCATGGGCTTTACAAACACAGGCAGATTAACAAATAAAGCCAAACAGCATTAGTTCTTTTGCACTTTTAGGCGATTTAAGCCTTAACGTACATTCATTTAGCACCCCATTCAACTCAAACTTTCCAATGAAAGAATACCTTTCAAAAATGAATTAGACCATTCCTGACACACTCTTTTGGTTTTGGCAGTGCTGTATTGTCTTTCAGACTGATATCTTGATTCAGAGAAGCCAATCTTCCAGTCAAATGAGTGGAATATTGAGAAAATTGACTTTGAGAAATATGTGAACCGTAACCCTAACTAGCAAAACCCGAAGCTAGGGTTAGGGTTTTATTCCCATACAATGTAGACAGTTTTTGATGGCATGGCTGTGTTTTAGGGCTGAAAGGATACTTGGGAATATAGTTCTTTCAATGTTTTCTAAACATTTTTTTCTGACCTATATGGCTGTATACAGTGCTTTGCACCACAAAGGAATGCTGTCTGAATTGCCCGACAAGCAACAGTTCGAAAGAACCTGATTTAACTTTCAAACTCTTGCCATGGGCTTTATAATCACAGGCAGATTAACAAATAAAGCCAAACTGCATTAGTTCTTTTGCACTTTTAGGCGATTTAAGCCTTAACGTACATTCATTTAGCACCCCATTCAACCTAAACTTTCCAATGAAAGAATACCTTTTCAAAATGAATTTGACCATTCCTGACACACTCTTTTGGTTTTGGCACTGTTGTATTGTCTTTTCAGACTGATATCTTGATTCAGAGAAGCAAATCTTCCAGTCAAATGAGTGGAATATTGAGAAAAGTGTCTTTGAGAAATATGTGAACCGTAACCCTAACTAGCAAAACCCGAAGCTAGGGTTGGGGCTTTATTCCCTTACAATGTAGACAGTTTTTGATGGCATGGCTGTGTTTTAGGGCTGAAAGGATACTTGGGAATATAGTTCTTTCAATGTTTTCTAAACATTTTTTTCTGACCTATATGGCTGTATACAGTGCTTTGCCCCACAAAGGAATGCTGTCTGAATTGCCCGACAAGCAACAGTTCGAAAGAACCTGATTTAACTTTCAAACTCTTGCCATGGGCTTTATAATCACAGGCAGATTAACAAATAAAGCCAAACTGCATTAGTTCTTTTGCACTTTTAGGCGATTTAAGCCTTAACGTACATTCATTTAGTACCCCATTCAACTCAAACTTTCCAATGAAAGAATACCTTTCAAAAATTAATTTGACCATTCTTGACACACTCTTTTGGTTTTGGCACTGTTGTATTGTCTTTTCAGACTGATATCTTGATTCAGAGAAGCAAATCTTCCAGTCAAATGAGTGGAATATTGAGAAAATTGACTTTGAGAAATATGTGAACCGTAACCCTAACTAGCAAAACCCGAAGCTAGGGTTAGGGTTTTATTCCCATACAATTTAGACAGTTATTGATGGCATTGCTGTGTTTTAGGGCTGTAAGGATACTTGGGAATATAGTTCTTTCAATGTTTTCTAAACATTTTTTTCTGACCTATATGGCTGTATACAGTGCTTTGCCCCACAAAGGAATGCTGTCTGAATTGCCCGACAAGCAACAGTTCGAAAGAACCTGATTTAACTTTCAAACTCTTGCCATGGGCTTTATAATCACAGGCAGATTAACAAATAAAGCCAAACTGCATTAGTTCTTTTGCACTTTTAGGCGATTTAAGCCTTAACGTACATTCATTTAGCACCCCATTCAACTCAAACTTTCCAATGAAAGAATACCTTTCAAAAATTAATTTGACCATTCCTGACACACTCTTTTGGTTTTGGCACTGTTGTATTGTCTTTTCAGACTGATATCTTGATTCAGAGAAGCAAATCTTCCAGTCAAATTAGTGGAATATTGAGAAAATTGACTTCCAGAAATATGTGAACCGTAACCCTAACTAGCAAAACCCGAAGCTAGGGTTAGGGTTTTATTCCCATACAATGTAGACAGTTTTTGATGGCATGGCTGTGTTTTAGGGCTGAAAGGATACTTGGGAATATAGTTCTTTCAATGTTTTCTAAACATTTTTTTCTGACCTATATGGCTGTATACAGTGCTTTGCCCCACAAAGGAATGCTGTCTGAATTGCCCGACAAGCAACAGTTCGAAAGAACCTGATTTAACTTTCAAACTCTTGCCATGGGCTTTATAATCACAGGCAGATTAACAAATAAAGCCAAACTGCATTAGTTCTTTTGCACTTTTAGGCGATTTAAGCCTTAACGTACATTCATTTAGCACCCCATTCAACCTAAACTTTCCAATGAAAGAATACCTTTTCAAAATGAATTTGACCATTCCTGACACACTCTTTTGGTTTTGGCACTGTTGTATTGTCTTTTCAGACTGATATCTTGATTCAGAGAAGCAAATCTTCCAGTCAAATGAGTGGAATATTGAGAAAAGTGTCTTTGAGAAATATGTGAACCGTAACCCTAACTAGCAAAACCCGAAGCTAGGGTTGGGGCTTTATTCCCATACAATGTAGACAGTTTTTGATGGCATGGCTGTGTTTTAGGGCTGAAAGGATACTTGGGAATATAGTTCTTTCAATGTTTTCTAAACATTTTTTTCTGACCTATATGGCTGTATACAGTGCTTTGCCCCACAAAGGAATGCTGTCTGAATTGCCCGACAAGCAACAGTTCGAAAGAACCTGATTTAACTTTCAAACTCTTGCCATGGGCTTTATAATCACAGGCAGATTAACAAATAAAGCCAAACTGCATTAGTTCTTTTGCACTTTTAGGCGATTTAAGCCTTAACGTACATTCATTTAGCACCCCATTCAACCTAAACTTTCCAATGAAAGAATACCTTTCAAAAATGAATTTGACCATTCCTGACACACTCTTTTGGTTTTGGCAGTGTTGTATTGTCTTTTCAGACTGATATCTTGATTCAGAGAAGCAAATCTTCCAGTCAAATTAGTGGAATATTGAGAAAATTAACTTCCAGAAATATGTGAACCGGAACCCTATCTAGCAAAACCCGAAGCTAGGGTTAGGGTTTTATTCCCATACAATGTAGACAGTTTTTGATGGCATGGCTGTGTTTTAGGGCTGAAAGGATACTTGGGAATATAGTTTTTTCAGTGTTTTCTAAACATTTTTTTCTGACCTAAATGGCTGTATACAGTGCTTTGCCCCACAAAGGAATGCTGTCTGAATTGCCCGACAAGCAACAGTTCGAAAGAACCTGATTTAACTTTCAAACTCTTGCCATGGGCTTTACAAACACAGGCAGATTAACAAATAAAGCCAAACAGCATTAGTTCTTTTGCACTTTTAGGCGATTTAAGCCTTAACGTACATTCATTTAGCACCCCATTCAACTCAAACTTTCCAATGAAAGAATACCTTTCAAAAATGAATTAGACCATTCCTGACACACTCTTTTGGTTTTGGCAGTGCTGTATTGTCTTTCAGACTGATATCTTGATTCAGAGAAGCCAATCTTCCAGTCAAATGAGTGGAATATTGAGAAAATTGACTTTGAGAAATATGTGAACCGTAACCCTAACTAGCAAAACCCGAAGCTAGGGTTAGGGTTTTATTCCCATACAATGTAGACAGTTTTTGATGGCATGGCTGTGTTTTAGGGCTGAAAGGATACTTGGGAATATAGTTCTTTCAATGTTTTCTAAACATTTTTTTCTGACCTATATGGCTGTATACAGTGCTTTGCACCACAAAGGAATGCTGTCTGAATTGCCCGACAAGCAACAGTTCGAAAGAACCTGATTTAACTTTCAAACTCTTGCCATGGGCTTTATAATCACAGGCAGATTAACAAATAAAGCCAAACTGCATTAGTTCTTTTGCACTTTTAGGCGATTTAAGCCTTAACGTACATTCATTTAGCACCCCATTCAACCTAAACTTTCCAATGAAAGAATACCTTTTCAAAATGAATTTGACCATTCCTGACACACTCTTTTGGTTTTGGCACTGTTGTATTGTCTTTTCAGACTGATATCTTGATTCAGAGAAGCAAATCTTCCAGTCAAATGAGTGGAATATTGAGAAAAGTGTCTTTGAGAAATATGTGAACCGTAACCCTAACTAGCAAAACCCGAAGCTAGGGTTGGGGCTTTATTCCCTTACAATGTAGACAGTTTTTGATGGCATGGCTGTGTTTTAGGGCTGAAAGGATACTTGGGAATATAGTTCTTTCAATGTTTTCTAAACATTTTTTTCTGACCTATATGGCTGTATACAGTGCTTTGCCCCACAAAGGAATGCTGTCTGAATTGCCCGACAAGCAACAGTTCGAAAGAACCTGATTTAACTTTCAAACTCTTGCCATGGGCTTTATAATCACAGGCAGATTAACAAATAAAGCCAAACTGCATTAGTTCTTTTGCACTTTTAGGCGATTTAAGCCTTAACGTACATTCATTTAGTACCCCATTCAACTCAAACTTTCCAATGAAAGAATACCTTTCAAAAATTAATTTGACCATTCTTGACACACTCTTTTGGTTTTGGCACTGTTGTATTGTCTTTTCAGACTGATATCTTGATTCAGAGAAGCAAATCTTCCAGTCAAATGAGTGGAATATTGAGAAAATTGACTTCTAGAAATATGTGAACCGTAACCCTGACTAGCGAAACCTGAAGCTAGGGTTAGGGTTTTATTCCCATACAATGTAGACAGTTTTTGATGGCATGGCTGTGTTTTAGGGCTGAAAGGATACTTGGGAATATAGTTTTTTCAGTGTTTTCTAAACATTTTTTTCTGACCTATATGGCTGTATACAGTGCTTTGCCCCACAAAGGAATGCTGTCTGAATTGCCCGACAAGCAACAATTCGAAAGAACCTGATTTAACTTTCAAACTCTTGCCATGGGCTTTGCAATCACAGGCAGATTAACAAATAAAGCCAAACAGCATTAGTTCTTTTGCACTTTTAGGCGATTTAAGCCTTAACGTACATTCATTTAGCACCCCATTCAACTCAAACTTTCCAATGAAAGAATACCTTTCAAAAATGAATTTGACCATTCCTGACACACTCTTTTGGTTTTGGCAGTGCTGTATTGTCCTTTCAGACTGATATCTTGATTCAGAGAAGCCAATCTTCCAGTCAAATGAGTGGAATATTGAGAAAAGTGTCTTTGAGAAATATGTGAACCGTAACCCTAACTAGCAAAACCCGAAGCTAGGGTTAGGGTTTTATTCCCATACAATGTAGACAGTTTTTGATGGCATGGCTGTGTTTTAGGGCTGAAAGGATACTTGGGAATATAGTTCTTTCAATGTTTTCTAAACATTTTTTTCTGACCTATATGGCTGTATACAGTGCTTTGCCCCACAAAGGAATGCTGTCTGAATTGCCCGACAAGCAACAGTTCGAAAGAACCTGATTTAACTTTCAAACTCTTGCCATGGGCTTTATAATCACAGGCAGATTAACAAATAAAGCCAAACTGCATTAGTTCTTTTGCACTTTTAGGCGATTTAAGCCTTAACGTACATTCATTTAGCACCCCATTCAACTCAAACTTTCCAATGAAAGAATACCTTTCAAAAATTAATTGGACCATTCCTGACACACTCTTTTGGTTTTGGCAGTGTTGTATTGTCTTTTCAGACTGATATCTTGATTCAGAGAAGCAAATCTTCCAGTCAAATGAGTGGAATATTGAGAAAATTGACTTTGAGAAATATGTGAACCGTAACCCTAACTAGCAAAACCCGAAGCTAGGGTTAGGGTTTTATTCCCATACAATTTAGACAGTTATTGATGGCATTGCTGTGTTTTAGGGCTGTAAGGATACTTGGGAATATAGTTCTTTCAATGTTTTCTAAACATTTTTTTCTGACCTATATGGCTGTATACAGTGCTTTGCCCCACAAAGGAATGCTGTCTGAATTGCCCGACAAGCAACAGTTCGAAAGAACCTGATTTAACTTTCAAACTCTTGCCATGGGCTTTATAATCACAGGCAGATTAACAAATAAAGCCAAACTGCATTAGTTCTTTTGCACTTTTAGGCGATTTAAGCCTTAACGTACATTCATTTAGCACCCCATTCAACTCAAACTTTCCAATGAAAGAATACCTTTCAAAAATTAATTTGACCATTCCTGACACACTCTTTTGGTTTTGGCACTGTTGTATTGTCTTTTCAGACTGATATCTTGATTCAGAGAAGCAAATCTTCCAGTCAAATTAGTGGAATATTGAGAAAATTGACTTCCAGAAATATGTGAACCATAACCCTATCTAGCAAAACCCGAAGCTAGGGTTAGGGTTTTATTCCCATACAATGTAGACAGTTTTTGCTGGCATGGCTGTGTTTTAGGGCTGAAAGGATACTTGGGAATATAGTTCTTTCAATGTTTTCTAAACATTTTTTTCTGACCTATATGGCTGTATACAGTGCTTTGCCCCACAAAGGAATGCTGTCTGAATTGCCCGACAAGAAACAGTTCGAAAGAACCTGATTTAACTTTCAAACTCTTGCCATGGGCTTTATAATCACAGGCAGATTAACAAATAAAGCCAAACTGCATTAGTTCTTTTGCACTTTTAGGCGATTTAAGCCTTAACGTACATTCATTTAGCACCCCATTCAACTCAAACTTTCCAATGAAAGAATACCTTTCAAAAATGAATTTGACCATTCCTGACACACTCTTTTGGTTTTGGCAGTGCTGTATTGTCTTTTCAGACTGATATCTTGATTCAGAGAAGCCAATCTTCCAGTCAAATGAGTGGAATATTGAGAAAAGTGTCTTTGAGAAATATGTGAACCGTAACCCTAACTAGCAAAACCTGAAGCTAGGGTTAGGGTTTTATTCCCATACAATGTAGACAGTTTTTGATGGCATGGCTGTGTTTTAGGGCTGAAAGGATACTTGGGAATATAGTTCTTTCAATGTTTTCTAAACATTTTTTTCTGACCTATATGGGTGTATACAGTGCTTTGCCCCACAAAGGAATGCTGTCTGAATTGCCCGACAAGCAACAGTTCGAAAGAACCTGATTTAACTTTCAAACTCTTGCCATGGTCTTTATAATCACAGGCAGATTAACAAATAAAGCCAAACTGCATTAGTTCTTTTGCACTTTTAGGCGATTTAAGCCTTAACGTACATTCATTTAGCATCCCATTCAACTCAAACTTTCCAATGAAAGAATACCTTTCAAAAATTAATTTGACCATTCCTGACACTCTTTTGGTTTTGGCAGTGCTGTATTGTCTTTTCAGACTGATATCTTGATTCAGAGAAGCCAATCTTCCAGTCAAATAAGTGGAATATTGAGAAAAGTGTCTTTGAGAAATATGTGAACCGTAACCCTAACTAGCAAAACCCGAAGCTAGGGTTAGGGTTTTATTCCCATACAATGTAGACAGTTTTTGATGGCATGGCTGTGTTTTAGGGCTGAAAGGATACTTGGGAATATAGTTCTTTCAATGTTTTCTAAACATTTTTTTCTGACCTATATGGCTGTATACAGTGCTTTGCCCCACAAAGGAATGCTGTCTGAATTGCCCGACAAGCAACAGTTCGAAAGAACCTGATTTAACTTTCAAACTCTTGCCATGGGCTTTATAATCACAGGCAGATTAACAAATAAAGCCAAACTGCATTAGTTCTTTTGCACTTTTAGGCGATTTAAGCCTTAACGTACATTCATTTAGCACCCCATTCAACTCAAACTTTCCAATGAAAGAATACCTTTCAAAAATGAATTAGACCATTCCTGACACACTCTTTTGGTTTTGGCAGTGCTGTATTGTCTTTCAGACTGATATCTTGATTCAGAGAAGCCAATCTTCCAGTCAAATGAGTGGAATATTGAGAAAATTGACTTTGAGAAATATGTGAACCGTAACCCTAACTAGCAAAACCCGAAGCTAGGGTTAGGGTTTTATTCCCATACAATGTAGACAGTTTTTGATGGCATGGCTGTGTTTTAGGGCTGAAAGGATACTTGGGAATATAGTTCTTTCAATGTTTTCTAAACATTTTTTTCTGACCTATATGGCTGTATACAGTGCTTTGCACCACAAAGGAATGCTGTCTGAATTGCCCGACAAGCAACAGTTCGAAAGAACCTGATTTAACTTTCAAACTCTTGCCATGGGCTTTATAATCACAGGCAGATTAACAAATAAAGCCAAACTGCATTAGTTCTTTTGCACTTTTAGGCGATTTAAGCCTTAACGTACATTCATTTAGCACCCCATTCAACCTAAACTTTCCAATGAAAGAATACCTTTTCAAAATGAATTTGACCATTCCTGACACACTCTTTTGGTTTTGGCACTGTTGTATTGTCTTTTCAGACTGATATCTTGATTCAGAGAAGCAAATCTTCCAGTCAAATGAGTGGAATATTGAGAAAAGTGTCTTTGAGAAATATGTGAACCGTAACCCTAACTAGCAAAACCCGAAGCTAGGGTTGGGGCTTTATTCCCATACAATGTAGACAGTTTTTGATGGCATGGCTGTGTTTTAGGGCTGAAAGGATACTTGGGAATATAGTTCTTTCAATGTTTTCTAAACATTTTTTTCTGACCTATATGGCTGTATACAGTGCTTTGCCCCACAAAGGAATGCTGTCTGAATTGCCCGACAAGCAACAGTTCGAAAGAACCTGATTTAACTTTCAAACTCTTGCCATGGGCTTTATAATCACAGGCAGATTAACAAATAAAGCCAAACTGCATTAGTTCTTTTGCACTTTTAGGCGATTTAAGCCTTAACGTACATTCATTTAGCATCCCATTCAACTCAAACTTTCCAATGAAAGAATACCTTTCAAAAATTAATTTGAACATTCCTGACACTCTTTTGGTTTTGGCAGTGCTGTATTGTCTTTTCAGACTGATATCTTGATTCAGAGAAGCCAATCTTCCAGTCAAATAAGTGGAATATTGAGAAAAGTGTCTTTGAGAAATATGTGAACCGTAACCCTAACTAGCAAAACCCGAAGCTAGGGTTAGGGTTTTATTCCCATACAATGTAGACAGTTTTTGATGGCATGGCTGTGTTTTAGGGCTGAAAGGATACTTGGGAATATAGTTCTTTCAATGTTTTCTAAACATTTTTTTCTGACCTATATGGCTGTATACAGTGCTTTGCCCCACAAAGGAATGCTGTCTGAATTGCCCGACAAGCAACAGTTCGAAAGAACCTGATTTAACTTTCAAACTCTTGCCATGGGCTTTATAATCACAGGCAGATTAACAAATAAAGCCAAACTGCATTAGTTCTTTTGCACTTTTAGGCGATTTAAGCCTTAACGTACATTCATTTAGCACCCCATTCAACTCAAACTTTCCAATGAAAGAATACCTTTCAAAAATGAATTAGACCATTCCTGACACACTCTTTTGGTTTTGGCAGTGCTGTATTGTCTTTCAGACTGATATCTTGATTCAGAGAAGCCAATCTTCCAGTCAAATGAGTGGAATATTGAGAAAATTGACTTTGAGAAATATGTGAACCGTAACCCTAACTAGCAAAACCCGAAGCTAGGGTTAGGGTTTTATTCCCATACAATGTAGACAGTTTTTGATGGCATGGCTGTGTTTTAGGGCTGAAAGGATACTTGGGAATATAGTTCTTTCAATGTTTTCTAAACATTTTTTTCTGACCTATATGGCTGTATACAGTGCTTTGCACCACAAAGGAATGCTGTCTGAATTGCCCGACAAGCAACAGTTCGAAAGAACCTGATTTAACTTTCAAACTCTTGCCATGGGCTTTATAATCACAGGCAGATTAACAAATAAAGCCAAACTGCATTAGTTCTTTTGCACTTTTAGGCGATTTAAGCCTTAACGTACATTCATTTAGCACCCCATTCAACCTAAACTTTCCAATGAAAGAATACCTTTTCAAAATGAATTTGACCATTCCTGACACACTCTTTTGGTTTTGGCACTGTTGTATTGTCTTTTCAGACTGATATCTTGATTCAGAGAAGCAAATCTTCCAGTCAAATGAGTGGAATATTGAGAAAAGTGTCTTTGAGAAATATGTGAACCGTAACCCTAACTAGCAAAACCCGAAGCTAGGGTTGGGGCTTTATTCCCATACAATGTAGACAGTTTTTGATGGCATGGCTGTGTTTTAGGGCTGAAAGGATACTTGGGAATATAGTTCTTTCAATGTTTTCTAAACATTTTTTTCTGACCTATATGGCTGTATACAGTGCTTTGCCCCACAAAGGAATGCTGTCTGAATTGCCCGACAAGCAACAGTTCGAAAGAACCTGATTTAACTTTCAAACTCTTGCCATGGGCTTTATAATCACAGGCAGATTAACAAATAAAGCCAAACTGCATTAGTTCTTTTGCACTTTTAGGCGATTTAAGCCTTAACGTACATTCATTTAGTACCCCATTCAACTCAAACTTTCCAATGAAAGAATACCTTTCAAAAATTAATTTGACCATTCTTGACACACTCTTTTGGTTTTGGCACTGTTGTATTGTCTTTTCAGACTGATATCTTGATTCAGAGAAGCAAATCTTCCAGTCAAATGAGTGGAATATTGAGAAAATTGACTTCTAGAAATATGTGAACCGTAACCCTGACAAGCGAAACCTGAAGCTAGGGTTAGGGTTTTATTCCCATACAATGTAGACAGTTTTTGATGGCATGGCTGTGTTTTAGGGCTGAAAGGATACTTGGGAATATAGTTTTTTCAGTGTTTTCTAAACATTTTTTTCTGACCTATATGGCTGTATACAGTGCTTTGCCCCACAAAGGAATGCTGTATGAATTGCCCGACAAGCAACAATTCGAAAGAACCTGATTTAACTTTCAAACTCTTGCCATGGGCTTTGCAATCACAGGCAGATTAACAAATAAAGCCAAACAGCATTAGTTCTTTTGCACTTTTAGGCGATTTAAGCCTTAACGTACATTCATTTAGCACCCCATTCAACTCAAACTTTCCAATGAAAGAATACCTTTCAAAAATGAATTTGACCATTCCTGACACACTCTTTTGGTTTTGGCAGTGCTGTATTGTCCTTTCAGACTGATATCTTGATTCAGAGAAGCCAATCTTCCAGTCAAATGAGTGGAATATTGAGAAAAGTGTCTTTGAGAAATATGTGAACCGTAACCCTAACTAGCAAAACCCGAAGCTAGGGTTAGGGTTTTATTCCCATACAATGTAGACAGTTTTTGATGGCATGGCTGTGTTTTAGGGCTGAAAGGATACTTGGGAATATAGTTCTTTCAATGTTTTCTAAACATTTTTTTCTGACCTATATGGCTGTATACAGTGCTTTGCCCCACAAAGGAATGCTGTCTGAATTGCCCGACAAGCAACAGTTCGAAAGAACCTGATTTAACTTTCAAACTCTTGCCATGGGCTTTATAATCACAGGCACATTAACAAATAAAGCCAAACTGCATTAGTTCTTTTGCACTTTTAGGCGATTTAAGCCTTAACGTACATTCATTTAGCACCCCATTCAACTCAAACTTTCCAATGAAAGAATACCTTTCAAAAATTAATTGGACCATTCCTGACACACTCTTTTGGTTTTGGCAGTGTTGTATTGTCTTTTCAGACTGATATCTTGATTCAGAGAAGCAAATCTTCCAGTCAAATGAGTGGAATATTGAGAAAATTGACTTTGAGAAATATGTGAACCGTAACCCTAACTAGCAAAACCCGAAGCTAGGGTTAGGGTTTTATTCCCATACAATTTAGACAGTTATTGATGGCATTGCTGTGTTTTAGGGCTGTAAGGATACTTGGGAATATAGTTCTTTCAATGTTTTCTAAACATTTTTTTCTGACCTATATGGCTGTATACAGTGCTTTGCCCCACAAAGGAATGCTGTCTGAATTGCCCGACAAGCAACAGTTCGAAAGAACCTGATTTAACTTTCAAACTCTTGCCATGGGCTTTATAATCACAGGCAGATTAACAAATAAAGCCAAACTGCATTAGTTCTTTTGCACTTTTAGGCGATTTAAGCCTTAACGTACATTCATTTAGCACCCCATTCAACTCAAACTTTCCAATGAAAGAATACCTTTCAAAAATTAATTTGACCATTCCTGACACACTCTTTTGGTTTTGGCACTGTTGTATTGTCTTTTCAGACTGATATCTTGATTCAGAGAAGCAAATCTTCCAGTCAAATTAGTGGAATATTGAGAAAATTGACTTCCAGAAATATGTGAACCGTAACCCTAACTAGCAAAACCCGAAGCTAGGGTTAGGGTTTTATTCCCATACAATGTAGACAGTTTTTGATGGCATGGCTGTGTTTTAGGGCTGAAAGGATACTTGGGAATATAGTTCTTTCAATGTTTTCTAAACATTTTTTTCTGACCTATATGGCTGTATACAGTGCTTTGCCCCACAAAGGAATGCTGTCTGAATTGCCCGACAAGCAACAGTTCGAAAGAACCTGATTTAACTTTCAAACTCTTGCCATGGGCTTTTTAATCACAGGCAGATTAACAAATAAAGCCAAACTGCATTAGTTCTTTTGCACTTTTAGGCGATTTAAGCCTTAACGTACATTCATTTAGCACCCCATTCAACTCAAACTTTCCAATGAAAGAATACCTTTCAAAAATTAATTGGACCATTCCTGACACACTCTTTTGGTTTTGGCAGTGTTGTATTGTCTTTTCAGACTGATATCTTGATTCAGAGAAGCAAATCTTCCAGTCAAATGAGTGGAATATTGAGAAAAAATTGATTTTGAGAAATATGTGAACCGTAACCCTAACTAGCAAAACCCGAAGCTAGGGTTAGGGTTTTATTCCCATACAATGTAGACAGTTTTTGATGGCATGGCTGTGTTTTAGGGCTGAAAGGATACTTGGGAATATAGTTCTTTCAATGTTTTCTAAACATTTTTTTCTGACCTATATGGCTGTATACAGTGCTTTGCCCCACAAAGGAATGCTGTCTGAATTGCCCGACAAGCAACAGTTCGAAAGAACCTGATTTAACTTTCAAACTCTTGCCATGGGCTTTATAATCACAGGCAGATTAACAAATAAAGCCAAACTGCATTAGTTCTTTTGCACTTTTAGGCGATTTAAGCCTTAACGTACATTCATTTAGCACCCCATTCAACTCAAACTTTCCAATGAAAGAATACCTTTCAAAAATGAATTTGACCATTCCTGACACACTCTTTTGGTTTTGGCAGTGCTGTATTGTCTTTTCAGACTGATATCTTGATTCAGAGAAGCCAATCTTCCAGTCAAATGAGTGGAATATTGAGAAAAGTGTCTTTGAGAAATATGTGAACCGTAACCCTAACTAGCAAAACCTGAAGCTAGGGTTAGGGTTTTATTCCCATACAATGTAGACAGTTTTTGATGGCATGGCTGTGTTTTAGGGCTGAAAGGATACTTGGGAATATAGTTCTTTCAATGTTTTCTAAACATTTTTTTCTGACCTATATGGCTGTATACAGTGCTTTGCCCCACAAAGGAATGCTGTCTGAATTGCCCGACAAGCAACAGTTCGAAAGAACCTGATTTAACTTTCAAACTCTTGCCATGGGCTTTATAATCACAGGCAGATTAACAAATAAAGCCAAACTGCATTAGTTCTTTTGCACTTTTAGGCGATTTAAGCCTTAACGTACATTCATTTAGTACCCCATTCAACTCAAACTTTCCAATGAAAGAATACCTTTCAAAAATTAATTTGACCATTCTTGACACACTCTTTTGGTTTTGGCACTGTTGTATTGTCTTTTCAGACTGATATCTTGATTCAGAGAAGCAAATCTTCCAGTCAAATGAGTGGAATATTGAGAAAATTGACTTCTAGAAATATGTGAACCGTAACCCTGACTAGCGAAACCTGAAGCTAGGGTTAGGGTTTAATTCCCATACAATGTAGACAGTTTTTGATGGCATGGCTGTGTTTTAGGGCTGAAAGGATACTTGGGAATATAGTTCTTTCAATGTTTTCTAAACATTTTTTTCTAACCTATATGGCTGTATACAGTGCTTTGCCCCACAAAGGAATGCTGTCTGAATTGCCCGACAAGCAACAGTTCGAAAGAACCTGATTTAACTTTCAAACTCTTGCCATGGGCTTTATAATCACAGGCAGATTAACAAATAAAGCCAAACTGCATTAGTTCTTTTGCACTTTTAGGCGATTTAAGCCTTAACGTACATTCATTTAGCACCCCATTCAAATCAAACTTT
Organism: Atractosteus spatula; assembly: GCF_055471065.1. Classification (NCBI taxonomy): domain Eukaryota; kingdom Metazoa; phylum Chordata; class Actinopteri; order Semionotiformes; family Lepisosteidae; genus Atractosteus; species Atractosteus spatula. Next base: position 30,267,637 of record NC_142708.1, on the reverse strand, counting down.
CCAATGAAAGAATACCTTTCAAAAATTAATTTGACCATTCCTGACACACTCTTTTGGTTTTGGCACTGTTGTATTGTCTTTTCAGACTGATATCTTGATTCAGAGAAGCAAATCTTCCAGTCAAATGAGTGGAATATTGAGAAAAAATTGATTTTGAGAAATATGTGAACCGTAACCCTAACTAGCAAAACCCGAAGCTAGGGTTAGGGTTTTATTCCCATACAATGTAGACAGTTTTTGATGGCATGGCTGTGTTTTAGGGCTGAAAGGATACTTGGGAATATAGTTCTTTCAATGTTTTCTAAACATTTTTTTCTGACCTATATGGCTGTATACAGTGCTTTGCCCCACAAAGGAATGCTGTCTGAATTGCCCGACAAGGAACAGTTCGAAAGAACCTGATTTAACTTTCAAACTCTTGCCATGGGCTTTATAATCACAGGCAGATTAACAAATAAAGCCAAACTGCATTAGTTCTTTTGCACTTTTAGGCGATTTAAGCCTTAACGTACATTCATTTAGCACCCCATTCAACTCAAACTTTCCAATGAAAGAATACCTTTCAAAAATGAATTTGACCATTCCTGACACACTCTTTTGGTTTTGGCAGTGTTGTATTGTCTTTTCAGACTGATATCTTGATTCAGAGAAGCAAATCTTCCAGTCAAATGAGTGGAATATTGAGAAAATTGACTTTGAGAAATATGTGAACCGCAACCCTAACTAGCAAAACCCGAAGCTAGGGTTAGGGTTTTATTCCCATACAATTTAGACAGTTATTGATGGCATTGCTGTGTTTTAGGGCTGTAAGGATACTTGGGAATATAGTTCTTTCAATGTTTTCTAAACATTTTTTTCTGACCTATATGGCTGTATACAGTGCTTTGCATCACAAAGGAATGCTGTCTGAATTGCCCGACAAGCAACAGTTCGAAAGAACCTGATTTAACTTTCAAACTCTTGCCATGGGCTTTATAATCACAGGCAGATTAACAAATAAAGCCAAACTGCATTAGTTCTTTTGCACTTTTAGGCGATTTAAGCCTTAACGTACATTCATTTAGCACCCCATTCAACTCAAACTTTCCAATGAAAGAATACCTTTCAAAAATGAATTTGACCATTCCTGACACACTCTTTTGGTTTTGGCACTGTTGTATTGTCTTTTCAGACTGATATCTTGATTCAGAGAAGCAAATCTTCCAGTCAAATTAGTGGAATATTGAGAAAATTGACTTCCAGAAATATGTGAACCGTAACCCTATCTAGCAAGACCCGAAGCTAGGGTTAGGGTTTTATTCCCATACAATGTAGACAGTTTTTGCTGGCATGGCTGTGTTTTAGGGCTGAAAGGATACTTGGGAATATAGTTCTTTCAATGTTTTCTAAACATTTTTTTCTGACCTATATGGCTGTATACAGTGCTTTGCCCCACAAAGGAATGCTGTCTGAATTGCGCGACAAGAAACAGTTCGAAAGAACCTGATTTAACTTTCAAACTCTTGCCATGGGCTTTATAATCACAGGCAGATTAACAAATAAAGCCAAACTGCATTAGTTCTTTTGCACTTTTAGGCGATTTAAGCCTTAACGTACATTCATTTAGCACCCCATTCAACTCAAACTTTCCAATGAAAGAATACCTTTCAAAAATGAATTTGACCATTCCTGACACACTCTTTTGGTTTTGGCAGTGCTGTATTGTCTTTTCAGACTGATATCTTGATTCAGAGAAGCCAATCTTCCAGTCAAATGAGTGGAATATTGAGAAAAGTGTCTTTGAGAAATATGTGAACCGTAACCCTAACTAGCAAAACCTGAAGCTAGGGTTAGGGTTTTATTCCCATACAATGTAGACAGTTTTTGATGGCATGGCTGTGTTTTAGGGCTGAAAGGATACTTGGGAATATAGTTCTTTCAATGTTTTCTAAACATTTTTTTCTGACCTATATGGCTGTATACAGTGCTTTGCCCCACAAAGGAATGCTGTCTGAATTGCCCGACAAGCAACAGTTCGAAAGAACCTGATTTAACTTTCAAACTCTTGCCATGGTCTTTATAATCACAGGCAGATTAACAAATAAAGCCAAACTGCATTAGTTCTTTTGCACTTTTAGGCGATTTAAGCCTTAACGTACATTCATTTAGCACCCCATTCAACTCAAACTTTCCAATGAAAGAATACCTTTCAAAAATGAATTTGACCATTCCTGACACACTCTTTTGGTTTTGGCAGTGTTGTATTGTCTTTTCAGACTGATATCTTGATTCAGAGAAGCAAATCTTCCAGTCAAATGAGTGGAATATTGAGAAAATTGACTTTGAGAAATATGTGAACCGTAACCCTAACTAGCAAAACCCGAAGCTAGGGTTAGGGTTTTATTCCCATACAATTTAGACAGTTATTGATGGCATTGCTGTGTTTTAGGGCTGAAAGGATACTTGGGAATATAGTTCTTTCAATGTTTTCTAAACATTTTTTTCTGACCTATATGGCTGTATACAGTGCTTTGCCCCACAAAGGAATGCTGTCTGAATTGCCCGACAAGCAACAGTTCGAAAGAACCTGATTTAACTTTCAAACTCTTGCCATGGGCTTTATAATCACAGGCAGATTAACAAATAAAGCCAAACTGCATTAGTTCTTTTGCACTTTTAGGCGATTTAAGCCTTAACGTACATTCATTTAGAACCCCATTCAACTCAAACTTTCCAATGAAAGAATACCTTTCAAAAATGAATTTGACCATTCCTGACACACTCTTTTGGTTTTGGCAGTGCTGTATTGTCTTTTCAGACTGATATCTTGATTCAGAGAAGCCAATCTTCCAGTCAAATGAGTGGAATATTGAGAAAAGTGTCTTTGAGAAATATGTGAACCGTAACCCTAACTAGCAAAACCTGAAGCTAGGGTTAGGGTTTTATTCCCATACAATGTAGACAGTTTTTGATGGCATGGCTGTGTTTTAGGGCTGAAAGGATACTTGGGAATATAGTTCTTTCAATGTTTTCTAAACATTTTTTTCTGACCTATATGGCTGTATACAGTGCTTTGCCCCACAAAGGAATGCTGTCTGAATTGCCCGACAAGCAACAGTTCGAAAGAACCTGATTTAACTTTCAAACTCTTGCCATGGTCTTTATAATCACAGGCAGATTAACAAATAAAGCCAAACTGCATTAGTTCTTTTCCACTTTTAGGCGATTTAAGCCTTAACGTACATTCATTTAGCACCCCATTCAACCTAAACTTTCCAATGAAAGAATAACTTTCAAAAATGAATTTGACCATTCCTGACACACTCTTTTGGTTTTGGCAGTGTTGTATTGTCTTTTCAGACTGATATCTTGATTCAGAGAAGCAAATCTTCCAGTCAAATTAGTGGAATATTGAGAAAATTGACTTCCAGAAATATGTGAACCGTAACCCTATCTAGCAAAACCCGAAGCTAGGGTTAGGGTTTTATTCCCATACAATGTAGACAGTTTTTGATGGCATGGCTGTGTTTTAGGGCTGAAAGGATACTTGGGAATATAGTTCTTTCAATGTTTTCTAAACATTTTTTTCTGACCTATATGGCTGTTTACAGTGCTTTGCCCCACAAAGGAATGCTGTCTGAATTGCCCGACAAGCAACAGTTCGAAAGAACCTGATTTAACTTTCAAACTGTTGCCATGGTCTTTATAATCACAGGCAGATTAACAAATAAAGCCAAACTGCATTAGTTCTTTTGCACTTTTAGGCGATTTAAACCTTAACGTACATTCATTTAGCACCCCATTCAACTCAAACTTTCCAATGAAAGAATACCTTTCAAAAATTAATTTGACCATTCCTGACACTCTTTTGGTTTTGGCAGTGCTGTATTGTCTTTTCAGACTGATATCTTGATTCAGAGAAGCCAATCTTCCAGTCAAATAAGTGGAATATTGAGAAAAGTGTCTTTGAGAAATATGTGAACCGTAACCCTAACTAGCAAAACCCGAAGCTAGGGTTAGGGTTTTATTCCCATACAATGTAGACAGTTTTTGATGGCATGGCTGTGTTTTACGGCTGAAAGGATACTTGGGAATCTAGTTTTTTCAGTGTTTTCTAAACATTTTTTTCTGACCTAAATGGCTGTATACAGTGCTTTGCCCCACAAAGGAATGCTGTCTGAATTGCCCGACAAGCAACAGTTCGAAAGAACCTGATTTAACTTTCAAACTCTTGCCATGGGCTTTACAAACACAGGCAGATTAACAAATAAAGCCAAACAGCATTAGTTCTTTTGCACTTTTAGGCGATTTAAGCCTTAACGTACATTCATTTAGCACCCCATTCAACTCAAACTTTCCAATGAAAGAATACCTTTCAAAAATGAATTAGACCATTCCTGACACACTCTTTTGGTTTTGGCAGTGCTGTATTGTCTTTCAGACTGATATCTTGATTCAGAGAAGCCAATCTTCCAGTCAAATGAGTGGAATATTGAGAAAATTGACTTTGAGAAATATGTGAACCGTAACCCTAACTAGCAAAACCCGAAGCTAGGGTTAGGGTTTTATTCCCATACAATGTAGACAGTTTTTGATGGCATGGCTGTGTTTTAGGGCTGAAAGGATACTTGGGAATATAGTTCTTTCAATGTTTTCTAAACATTTTTTTCTGACCTATATGGCTGTATACAGTGCTTTGCACCACAAAGGAATGCTGTCTGAATTGCCCGACAAGCAACAGTTCGAAAGAACCTGATTTAACTTTCAAACTCTTGCCATGGGCTTTATAATCACAGGCAGATTAACAAATAAAGCCAAACTGCATTAGTTCTTTTGCACTTTTAGGCGATTTAAGCCTTAACGTACATTCATTTAGCACCCCATTCAACCTAAACTTTCCAATGAAAGAATACCTTTCAAAAATGAATTTGACCATTCCTGACACACTCTTTTGGTTTTGGCACTGTTGTATTGTCTTTTCAGACTGATATCTTGATTCAGAGAAGCAAATCTTCCAGTCAAATGAGTGGAATATTGAGAAAAGTGTCTTTGAGAAATATGTGAACCGTAACCCTAACTAGCAAAACCCGAAGCTAGGGTTGGGGCTTTATTCCCATACAATGTAGACAGTTTTTGATGGCATGGCTGTGTTTTAGGGCTGAAAGGATACTTGGGAATATAGTTCTTTCAATGTTTTCTAAACATTTTTTTCTGACCTATATGGCTGTATACAGTGCTTTGCCCCACAAAGGAATGCTGTCTGAATTGCCCGACAAGCAACAGTTCGAAAGAACCTGATTTAACTTTCAAACTCTTGCCATGGGCTTTATAATCACAGGCAGATTAACAAATAAAGCCAAACTGCATTAGTTCTTTTGCACTTTTAGGCGATTTAAGCCTTAACGTACATTCATTTAGTACCCCATTCAACTCAAACTTTCCAATGAAAGAATACCTTTCAAAAATTAATTTGACCATTCTTGACACACTCTTTTGGTTTTGGCACTGTTGTATTGTCTTTTCAGACTGATATCTTGATTCAGAGAAGCAAATCTTCCAGTCAAATGAGTGGAATATTGAGAAAATTGACTTCTAGAAATATGTGAACCGTAACCCTGACTAGCGAAACCTGAAGCTAGGGTTAGGGTTTTATTCCCATACAATGTAGACAGTTTTTGATGGCATGGCTGTGTTTTAGGGCTGAAAGGATACTTGGGAATATAGTTTTTTCAGTGTTTTCTAAACATTTTTGTCTGACCTATATGGCTGTATACAGTGCTTTGCCCCACAAAGGAATGCTGTATGAATTGCCCGACAAGCAACAATTCGAAAGAACCTGATTTAACTTTCAAACTCTTGCCATGGGCTTTGCAATCACAGGCAGATTAACAAATAAAGCCAAACAGCATTAGTTCTTTTGCACTTTTAGGCGATTTAAGCCTTAACGTACATTCATTTAGCACCCCATTCAACTCAAACTTTCCAATGAAAGAATACCTTTCAAAAATGAATTTGACCATTCCTGACACACTCTTTTGGTTTTGGCAGTGCTGTATTGTCCTTTCAGACTGATATCTTGATTCAGAGAAGCCAATCTTCCAGTCAAATGAGTGGAATATTGAGAAAAGTGTCTTTGAGAAATATGTGAACCGTAACCCTAACTAGCAAAACCCGAAGCTAGGGTTAGGGTTTTATTCCCATACAATGTAGACAGTTTTTGATGGCATGGCTGTGTTTTAGGGCTGAAAGGATACTTGGGAATATAGTTCTTTCAATGTTTTCTAAACATTTTTTTCTAACCTATATGGCTGTATACAGTGCTTTGCCCCACAAAGGAATGCTGTCTGAATTGCCCGACAAGCAACAGTTCGAAAGAACCTGATTTAACTTTCAAACTCTTGCCATGGGCTTTATAATCACAGGCAGATTAACAAATAAAGCCAACCTGCATTAGTTCTTTTGCACTTTTAGGCGATTTAAGCCTTAACGTACATTTATTTAGCACCCCATTCAAATCAAACTTTCCAATGAAAGAATACCTTTCAAAAATTAATTTGACCATTCCTGACACACTCTTTTGGTTTTGGCAGTGTTGTATTGTCTTTTCAGACTGATATCTTGATTCAGAGAAGCAAATCTTCCAGTCAAATGAGTGGAATATTGAGAAAAAATTGATTTTGAGAAATATGTGAACCGTAACCCTAACTAGCAAAACCCGAAGCTAGGGTTAGGGTTTTATTCCCATACAATGTAGACAGTTTTTGATGGCATGGCTGTGTTTTAGGGCTGAAAGGATACTTGGGAATATAGTTCTTTCAATGTTTTCTAAACATTTTTTTCTGACCTATATGGCTGTATACAGTGCTTTGCCCCACAAAGGAATGCTGTCTGAATTGCCCGACAAGCAACAGTTCGAAAGAACCTGATTTAACTTTCAAACTCTTGCCATGGGCTTTATAATCACAGGCAGATTAACAAATAAAGCCAAACTGCATTAGTTCTTTTGCACTTTTAGGCGATTTAAGCCTTAACGTACATTCATTTAGCACCCCATTCAACTCAAACTTTCCAATGAAAGAATACCTTTCAAAAATGAATTTGACCATTCCTGACACACTCTTTTGGTTTTGGCAGTGTTGTATTGTCCTTTCAGACTGATATCTTGATTCAGAGAAGCCAATCTTCCAGTCAAATAAGTGGAATATTGAGAAAAGTGTCTTTGAGAAATATGTGAACCGTAACCCTAACTAGCAAAACCCGAAGCTAGGGTTAGGGTTTTATTCCCATACAATGTAGACAGTTTTTGATGGCATGGCTGTGTTTTAGGGCTGAAAGGATACTTGGGAATATAGTTCTTTCAATGTTTTCTAAACATTTTTTTCTGACCTATATGGCTGTATACAGTGCTTTGCCCCACAAAGGAATGCTGTCTGAATTGCCCGACAAGCAACAGTTCGAAAGAACCTGATTTAACTTTCAAACTCTTGCCATGGTCTTTATAATCACAGGCAGATTAACAAATAAAGCCAAACTGCATTAGTTCTTTTGCACTTTTAGGCGATTTAAGCCTTAACGTACATTCATTTAGCACCCCATTCAACTCAAACTTTTCAATGAAAGAATACCTTTCAAAAATTAATTTGACCATTCTTGACACACTCTTTTGGTTTTGGCACTGTTGTATTGTCTTTTCAGACTGATATCTTGATTCAGAGAAGCAAATCTTCCAGTCAAATGAGTGGAATATTGAGAAAATTGACTTCTAGAAATATGTGAACCGTAACCCTAACTAGCAAAACCTGAAGCTAGGGTTAGGGTTTTATTCCCATACAATGTAGACAGTTTTTGATGGCATGGCTGTGTTTTACGGCTGAAAGGATACTTGGGAATATAGTTTTTTCAGTGTTTTCTAAACATTTTTTTCTGACCTAAATGGCTGTATACAGTGCTTTGCCCCACAAAGGAATGCTGTCTGAATTGCCCGACAAGCAACAGTTCGAAAGAACCTGATTTAACTTTCAAACTCTTGCCATGGGCTTTACAAACACAGGCAGATTAACAAATAAAGCCAAACAGCATTAGTTCTTTTGCACTTTTAGGCGATTTAAGCCTTAACGTACATTCATTTAGCACCCCATTCAACTCAAACTTTCCAATGAAAGAATACCTTTCAAAAATGAATTAGACCATTCCTGACACACTCTTTTGGTTTTGGCAGTGTTGTATTGTCTTTCAGACTGATATCTTGATTCAGAGAAGCCAATCGTCCAGTCAAATGAGTGGAATATTGAGAAAATTGACTTTGAGAAATATGTGAACCGTAACCCTAACTAGCAAAACCCGAAGCTAGGGTTAGGGTTTTATTCCCATACAATGTAGACAGTTTTTGATGGCATGGCTGTGTTTTAGGGCTGAAAGGATACTTGGGAATATAGTTCTTTCAATGTTTTCTAAACATTTTTTTCTGACCTATATGGCTGTATACAGTGCTTTGCCCCACAAAGGAATGCTGTCTGAATTGCCCGACAAGCAACAGTTCGAAAGAACCTGATTTAACTTTCAAACTCTTGCCATGGGCTTTATAATCACAGGCAGATTAACAAATAAAGCCAAACTGCATTAGTTCTTTTGCACTTTTAGGCGATTTAAGCCTTAACGTACATTCATTTAGCACCCCATTCAACCTAAACTTTCCAATGAAAGAATACCTTTCAAAAATGAATTTGACCATTCCTGACACACTCTTTTGGTTTTGGCAGTGTTGTATTGTCTTTTCAGACTGATATCTTGATTCAGAGAAGCAAATCTTCCAGTCAAATTAGTGGAATATTGAGAAAATTGACTTCCAGAAATATGTGAACCGTAACCCTATCTAGCAAAACCCGAAGCTAGGGTTAGGGTTTTATTCCCATACAATGTAGACAGTTTTTGATGGCATGGCTGTGTTTTAGGGCTGAAAGGATACTTGGGAATATAGTTCTTTCAATGTTTTCTAAACATTTTTTTCTGACCTATATGGCTGTATACAGTGCTTTGCCCCACAAAGGAATGCTGTCTGAATTGCCCGACAAGCAACAGTTCGAAAGAACCTGATTTAACTTTCAAACTCTTGCCATGGGCTTTATAATCACAGGCAGATTAACAAATAAAGCCAAACTGCATTAGTTCTTTTGCACTTTTAGGCGATTTAAGCCGTAACGTACATTCATTTAGCACCCCATTCAACTCAAACTTTCCAATGAAAGAATACCTTTCAAAAATGAATTTGACCATTCCTGACACACTCTTTTGGTTTTGGCAGTGTTGTATTGTCTTTTCAGACTGATATCTTGATTCAGAGAAGCAAATCTTCCAGTCAAATGAGTGGAATATTGAGAAAATTGACTTTGAGAAATATGTGAACCGTAACCCTAACTAGCAAAACCCAAAGCTAGGGTTAGGGTTTTATTCCCATACAATTTAGACAGTTATTGATGGCATTGCTGTGTTTTAGGGCTGAAAGGATACTTGGGAATATAGTTCTTTCAATGTTTTCTAAACATTTTTTTCTGACCTATATGGCTGTATACAGTGCTTTGCCCCACAAAGGAATGCTGTCTGAATTGCCCGACAAGCAACAGTTCGAAAGAACCTGATTTAACTTTCAAACTCTTGCCATGGGCTTTATAATCACAGGCAGATTAACAAATAAAGCCAAACTGCATTAGTTCTTTTGCACTTTTAGGCGATTTAAGCCTTAACGTACATTCATTTAGCACCCCATTCAACTCAAACTTTCCAATGAAAGAATACCTTTCAAAAATGAATTTGACCATTCCTGACACACTCTTTTGGTTTTGGCAGTGTTGTATTGTCTTTTCAGACTGATATCTTGATTCAGAGTCAAATCTTCCAGTCAAATTAGTGGAATATTGAGAAAATTGACTTCCAGAAATATGTGAACCGTAACCCTATCTAGCAAAACCCGAAGCTAGGGTTAGGGTTTTATTCCCATACAATGTAGACAGTTTTTGATGGCATGGCTGTGTTTTAGGGCTGAAAGGATACTTGGGAATATAGTTCTTTCAATGTTTTCTAAACATTTTCTTCTGACCTATATGGCTGTATACAGTGCTTTGCCCCACAAAGGAATGCTGTCTGAATTGCCCGACAAGCAACAGTTCGAAAGAACCTGATTTAACTTTCAAACTCTTGCCATGGGCTTTATAATCACAGGCAGATTAACAAATAAAGCCAAACTGCATTAGTTCTTTTGCACTTTTAGGCGATTTAAGCCTTAACGTACATTCATTTAGCACCCCATTCAACTCAAACTTTCCAATGAAAGAATACCTTTCAAAAATGAATTTGACCATTCCTGACACACTCTTTTGGTTTTGGCAGTGCTGTATTGTCTTTTCAGACTGATATCTTGATTCAGAGAAGCCAATCTTCCAGTCAAATGAGTGGAATATTGAGAAAAGTGTCTTTGAGAAATATGTGAACCGTAACCCTAACTAGCAAAACCTGAAGCTAGGGTTAGGGTTTTATTCCCATACAATGTAGACAGTTTTTGATGGCATGGCTGTGTTTTAGGGCTGAAAGGATACTTGGGAATATAGTTCTTTCAATGTTTTCTAAACATTTTTTTCTGACCTATATGGCTGTATACAGTGCTTTGCCCCACAAAGGAATGCTGTCTGAATTGCCCGACAAGCAACAGTTCGAAAGAACCTGATTTAACTTTCAAACTCTTGCCATGGGCTTTATAATCACAGGCAGATTAACAAATAAAGCCAAACTGCATTAGTTCTTTTGCACTTTTAGGCGATTTAAGCCTTAACGTACATTCATTTAGCACCCCATTCAACTCAAACTTTCCAATGAAAGAATACCTTTCAAAAATTAATTTGACCATTCCTGACACTCTTTTGGTTTTGGCAGTGCTGTATTGTCTTTTCAGACTGATATCTTGATTCAGAGAAGCCAATCTTCCAGTCAAATGAGTGGAATATTGAGAAAAGTGTCTTTGAGAAATATGTGAACCGTAACCCTAACTAGCAAAACCCGAAGCTAGGGTTAGGGTTTTATTCCCATACAATGTAGACAGTTTTTGATGGCATGGCTGTGTTTTAGGGCTGAAAGGATACTTGGGAATATAGTTCTTTCAATGTTTTCTAAACATTTTTTTCTGACCTATATGGCTGTATACAGTGCTTTGCCCCACAAAGGAATGCTGTCTGAATTGCCCGACAAGCAACAGTTCGAAAGAACCTGATTTAACTTTCAAACTCTTGCCATGGGCTTTATAATCACAGGCAGATTAACAAATAAAGCCAAACTGCATTAGTTCTTTTGCACTTTTAGGCGATTTAAGCCTTAACGTACATTCATTTAGCACCCCATTCAACTCAAACTTTCCAATGAAAGAATGCCTTTCAAAAATGAATTTGACCATTCCTGACACACTCTTTTGGTTTTGGCAGTGTTGTGTTGTCTTTTCAGACTGATATCTTGATTCAGAGAAGCAAATCTTCCATTCAAATGAGTGGAATATTGAGAAAATTGACTTTGAGAAATATGTGAACCGTAACCCTAACTAGCAAAACCCGAAGCTAGGGTTAGGGTTTTATTCCCATACAATTTAGACAGTTATTGATGGCATTGCTGTGTTTTAGGGCTGAAAGGATACTTGGGAATATAGTTCTTTCAATGTTTTCTAAACATTTTTTTCTGACCTATATGGCTGTATACAGTGCTTTGCCCCACAAAGGAATGCTGTCTGAATTGCCCGACAAGCAACAGTTCGAAAGAACCTGATTTAACTTTCAAACTCTTGCCATGGGCTTTATAATCACAGGCAGATTAACAAATAAAGCCAAACTGCATTAGTTCTTTTGCACTTTTAGGCGATTTAAGCCTTAACGTACATTCATTTAGCACCCCATTCAACTCAAACTTTCCAATGAAAGAATACCTTTCAAAAATGAATTTGACCATTCCTGACACACTCTTTTGGTTTTGGCAGTGCTGTATTGTCTTTTCAGACTGATATCTTGATTCAGAGAAGCCAATCTTCCAGTCAAATGAGTGGAATATTGAGAAAAGTGTCTTTGAGAAATATGTGAACCGTAACCCTAACTAGCAAAACCTGAAGCTAGGGTTAGGGTTTTATTCCCATACAATGTAGACAGTTTTTGATGGCATGGCTGTGTTTTAGGGCTGAAAGGATACTTGGGAATATAGTTCTTTCAATGTTTTCTAAACATTTTTTTCTGACCTATATGGCTGTATACAGTGCTTTGCCCCAAAAAGGAATGCTGTCTGAATTGCCCGACAAGCAACAGTTCGAAAGAACCTGATTTAACTTTCAAACTCTTGCCATGGGCTTTATAATCACAGGCAGATTAACAAATAAAGCCAAACTGCATTAGTTCTTTTGCACTTTTAGGCGATTTAAGCCTTAACGTACATTCATTTAGCACCCCATTCAACCTAAACTTTCCAATGAAAGAATACCTTTCAAAAATGAATTTGACCATTCCTGACACACTCTTTTGGTTTTGGCAGTGTTGTATTGTCTTTTCAGACTGATATCTTGATTCAGAGAAGCAAATCTTCCAGTCAAATTAGTGGAATATTGAGAAAATTGACTTCCAGAAATATGTGAACCGTAACCCTATCTAGCAAAACCCGAAGCTAGGGTTAGGGTTTTATTCCCATACAATGTAGACAGTTTTTGATGGCATGGCTGTGTTTTAGGGCTGAAAGGATACTTGGGAATATAGTTCTTTCAATGTTTTCTAAACATTTTTTTCTGACCTATATGGCTGTATACAGTGCTTTGCCCCACAAAGGAATGCTGTCTGAATTGCCCGACAAGCAACAGTTCGAAAGAACCTGATTTAACTTTCAAACTCTTGCCATGGGCTTTATAATCACAGGCAGATTAACAAATAAAGCCAAACTGCATTAGTTCTTTTGCACTTTTAGGCGATTTAAGCCGTAACGTACATTCATTTAGCACCCCATTCAACTCAAACTTTCCAATGAAAGAATACCTTTCAAAAATGAATTTGACCATTCCTGACACACTCTTTTGGTTTTGGCAGTGTTGTATTGTCTTTTCAGACTGATATCTTGATTCAGAGAAGCAAATCTTCCAGTCAAATGAGTGGAATATTGAGAAAATTGACTTTGAGAAATATGTGAACCGTAACCCTAACTAGCAAAACCCGAAGCTAGGGTTAGGGTTTTATTCCCATACAATTTAGACAGTTATTGATGGCATTGCTGTGTTTTAGGGCTGAAAGGATACTTGGGAATATAGTTCTTTCAATGTTTTCTAAACATTTTTTTCTGACCTATATGGCTGTATACAGTGCTTTGCCCCACAAAGGAATGCTGTCTGAATTGCCCGACAAGCAACAGTTCGAAAGAACCTGATTTAACTTTCAAACTCTTGCCATGGGCTTTATAATCACAGGCAGATTAACAAATAAAGCCAAACTGCATTAGTTCTTTTGCACTTTTAGGCGATTTAAGCCTTAACGTACATTCATTTAGCACCCCATTCAACTCAAACTTTCCAATGAAAGAATACCTTTCAAAAATGAATTTGACCATTCCTGACACACTCTTTTGGTTTTGGCAGTGTTGTATTGTCTTTTCAGACTGATATCTTGATTCAGAGTCAAATCTTCCAGTCAAATTAGTGGAATATTGAGAAAATTGACTTCCAGAAATATGTGAACCGTAACCCTATCTAGCAAAACCCGAAGCTAGGGTTAGGGTTTTATTCCCATACAATGTAGACAGTTTTTGATGGCATGGCTGTGTTTTAGGGCTGAAAGGATACTTGGGAATATAGTTCTTTCAATGTTTTCTAAACATTTTCTTCTGACCTATATGGCTGTATACAGTGCTTTGCCCCACAAAGGAATGCTATCTGAATTGCCCGACAAGCAACAGTTCGAAAGAACCTGATTTAACTTTCAAACTCTTGCCATGGTCTTTATAATCACAGGCAGATTAACAAATAAAGCCAAACTGCATTAGTTCTTTTGCACTTTTAGGCGATTTAAGCCTTAACGTACATTCATTTAGCACCCCATTCAACTCAAACTTTCCAATGAAAGAATACCTTTCAAAAATTAATTTGACCATTCCTGACACTCTTTTGGTTTTGGCAGTGCTGTATTGTCTTTTCAGACTGATATCTTGATTCAGAGAAGCCAATCTTCCAGTCAAATGAGTGGAATATTGAGAAAAGTGTCTTTGAGAAATATGTGAACCGTAACCCTAACTAGCAAAACCCGAAGCTAGGGTTAGGGTTTTATTCCCATACAATGTAGACAGTTTTTGATGGCATGGCTGTGTTTTAGGGCTGAAAGGATACTTGGGAATATAGTTCTTTCAATGTTTTCTAAACATTTTTTTCTGACCTATATGGCTGTATACAGTGCTTTGCCCCACAAAGGAATGCTGTCTGAATTGCCCGACAAGCAACAGTTCGAAAGAACCTGATTTAACTTTCAAACTCTTGCCATGGGCTTTATAATCACAGGCAGATTAACAAATAAAGCCAAACTGCATTAGTTCTTTTGCACTTTTAGGCGATTTAAGCCTTAACGTACATTCATTTAGCACCCCATTCAACTCAAACTTTCCAATGAAAGAATGCCTTTCAAAAATGAATTTGACCATTCCTGACACACTCTTTTGGTTTTGGCAGTGTTGTATTGTCTTTTCAGACTGATATCTTGATTCAGAGAAGCAAATCTTCCATTCAAATGAGTGGAATATTGAGAAAATTGACTTTGAGAAATATGTGAACCGTAACCCTAACTAGCAAAACCCGAAGCTAGGGTTAGGGTTTTATTCCCATACAATTTAGACAGTTATTGATGGCATTGCTGTGTTTTAGGGCTGAAAGGATACTTGGGAATATAGTTCTTTCAATGTTTTCTAAACATTTTTTTCTGACCTATATGGCTGTATACAGTGCTTTGCCCCACAAAGGAATGCTGTCTGAATTGCCCGACAAGCAACAGTTCGAAAGAACCTGATTTAACTTTCAAACTCTTGCCATGGGCTTTATAATCACAGGCAGATTAACAAATAAAGCCAAACTGCATTAGTTCTTTTGCACTTTTAGGCGATTTAAGCCTTAACGTACATTCATTTAGCACCCCATTCAACTCAAACTTTCCAATGAAAGAATACCTTTCAAAAATGAATTTGACCATTCCTGACACACTCTTTTGGTTTTGGCAGTGCTGTATTGTCTTTTCAGACTGATATCTTGATTCAGAGAAGCCAATCTTCCAGTCAAATGAGTGGAATATTGAGAAAACTGTCTTTGAGAAATATGTGAACCGTAACCCTAACTAGCAAAACCTGAAGCTAGGGTTAGGGTTTTATTCCCATACAATGTAGACAGTTTTTGATGGCATGGCTGTGTTTTAGGGCTGAAATGATACTTGGGAATATAGTTCTTTCAATGTTTTCTAAACATTTTTTTCTGACCTATATGGCTGTATACAGTGCTTTGCCCCACAAAGGAATGCTGTCTGAATTGCCCGACAAGCAACAGTTCGAAAGAACCTGATTTAACTTTCAAACTCTTGCCATGGGCTTTATAATCACAGGCAGATTAACAAATAAAGCCAAACTGCATTAGTTCTTTTGCACTTTTAGGCGATTTAAGCCTTAACGTACATTCATTTAGCACCCCATTCAACTCAAACTTTCCAATGAAAGAATACCTTTCAAAAATGAATTTGACCATTCCTGACACACTCTTTTGGTTTTGGCAGTGTTGTATTGTCTTTTCAGACTGATATCTTGATTCAGAGAAGCAAATCTTCCAGTCAAATTAGTGGAATATTGAGAAAATTGACTTCCAGAAATATGTGAACCGTAACCCTATCTAGCAAAACCCGAAGCTAGGGTTAGGGTTTTATTCCCATACAATGTAGACAGTTTTTGATGGCATGGCTGTGTTTTACGGCTGAAAGGATACTTGGGAATATAGTTTTTTCAGTGTTTTCTAAACATTTTTTTCTAACCTAAATGGCTGTATACAGTGCTTTGCCCCACAAAGGAATGCTGTCTGAATTGCCCGACAAGCAACAGTTCGAAAGAACCTGATTTAACTTTCAAACTCTTGCCATGGGCTTTACAAACACAGGCAGATTAACAAATAAAGCCAAACAGCATTAGTTCTTTTGCACTTTTAGGCGATTTAAGCCTTAACGTACATTCATTTAGCACCCCATTCAACTCAAACTTTCCAATGAAAGAATACCTTTCAAAAATGAATTAGACCATTCCTGACACACTCTTTTGGTTTTGGCAGTGCTGTATTGTCTTTCAGACTGATATCTTGATTCAGAGAAGCCAATCTTCCAGTCAAATGAGTGGAATATTGAGAAAATTGACTTTGAGAAATATGTGAACCGTAACCCTAACTAGCAAAACCCGAAGCTAGGGTTAGGGTTTTATTCCCATACAATGTAGACAGTTTTTGATGGCATGGCTGTGTTTTAGGGCTGAAAGGATACTTGGGAATATAGTTCTTTCAATGTTTTCTAAACATTTTCTTCTGACCTATATGGCTGTATACAGTGCTTTGCCCCACAAAGGAATGCTGTCTGAATTGCCCGACAAGCAACAGTTCGAAAGAACCTGATTTAACTTTCAAACTCTTGCCATGGGCTTTATAATCACAGGCAGATTAACAAATAAAGCCAAACTGCATTAGTTCTTTTGCACTTTTAGGCGATTTAAGCCTTAACGTACATTCATTTAGCACCCCATTCAACCTAAACTTTCCAATGAAAGAATACCTTTCAAAAATGAATTTGACCATTCCTGACACACTCTTTTGGTTTTGGCAGTGTTGTATTGTCTTTTCAGACTGATATCTTGATTCAGAGAAGCAAATCTTCCAGTCAAATGAGAGGAATATTGAGAAAAGTGTCTTTGAGAAATATGTGAACCGTAACCCTAACTAGCAAAACCCGAAGCTAGGGTTGGGGCTTTATTCCCATACAATGTAGACAGTTTTTGATGGCATGGCTGTGTTTTAGGGCTGAAAGGATACTTGGGAATATAGTTTTTTCAGTGTTTTCTAAACATTTTTTTCTGACCTATATGGCTGTATACAGTGCTTTGCCCCACAAAGGAATGCTGTCTGAATTGCCCGACAAGCAACAGTTCGAAAGAACCTGATTTAACTTTCAAACTCTTGCCATGGGCTTTATAATCACAGGCAGATTAACAAATAAAGCCAAACAGCATTAGTTCTTTTGCACTTTTAGGCGATTTAAGCCTTAACGTACATTCATTTAGCACCCCATTCAACTCAAACTTTCCAATGAAAGAATACCTTTCAAAAATGAATTAGACCATTCCTGACACACTCTTTTGGTTTTGGCAGTGCTGTATTGTCTTTTCAGACTGATATCTTGATTCAGAGAAGCAAATCTTCCAGTCAAATAAGTGGAATATTGAGAAAATTGACTTCTAGAAATATGTGAACCGTAACCCTAACTTGCAAAACCCGAAGCTAGGGTTAGGGTTTTATTCCCATACAATGTAGACAGTTTTTGATGGCATGGCTGTGTTTTAGGGCTGAAAGGATACTTGGGAATATAGTTCTTTCAGTGTTTTCTAAACATTTTTTTCTGACCTATATGGCTGTATACAGTGCTTTGCCCCACAAAGGAATGCTGTCTGAATTGCCCGACAAGCAACAGTTCGAAAGAACCTGATTTAACTTTCAAACTCTTGCCATGGGCTTTATAATCACAGGCAGATTAAGAAATAAAGCCAAACTGCATTAGTTCTTTTGCACTTTTAGGCGATTTAAGCCTTAACGTACATTCATTTAGCACCCCATTCAACCTAAACTTTCCAATGAAAGAATACCTTTCAAAAATGAATTTGACCATTCCTGACACACTCTTTTGGTTTTGGCAGTGTTGTATTGTCTTTTCAGACTGCTATCTTGATTCAGAGAAGCAAATCTTCCAGTCAAATGAGTGGAATATTGAGAAAAGTGTCTTTGAGAAATATGTGAACCGTAACCCTAACTAGCAAAACCCGAAGCTAGGGTTGGGGCTTTATTCCCATACAATGTAGACAGTTTTTGATGGCATGGCTGTGTTTTAGGGCTGAAAGGATACTTGGGAATATAGTTTTTTCAGTGTTTTCTAAACATTTTTTTCTGACCTATATGGCTGTATACAGTGCTTTGCCCCACAAAGGAATGCTGTCTGAATTGCCCGACAAGCAACAGTTCGAAAGAACCTGATTTAACTTTCAAACTCTTGCCATGGGCTTTATAATCACAGGCAGATTAACAAATAAAGCCAAACAGCATTAGTTCTTTTGCACTTTTAGGCGATTTAAGCCTTAACGTACATTCATTTAGCACCCCATTCAACTCAAACTTTCCAATGAAAGAATACCTTTCAAAAATGAATTAGACCATTCCTGACACACTCTTTTGGTTTTGGCAGTGCTGTATTGTCTTTTCAGACTGATATCTTGATTCAGAGAAGCCAATCTTCCAGTCAAATAAGTGGAATATTGAGAAAAGTGTCTTTGAGAAATATGTGAACCGTAACCCTAACTAGCAAAACCCGAAGCTAGGGTTAGGGTTTTATTCCCATACAATGTAGACAGTTTTTGATGGCATGGCTGTGTTTTAGGGCTGAAAGGATACTTGGGAATATAGTTCTTTCAATGTTTTCTAAACATTTTTTTCTGACCTATATGGCTGTATACAGTGCTTTGCCCCACAAAGGAATGCTGTCTGAATTGCCCGACAAGCAACAGTTCGAAATAACCTGATTTAACTTTCAAACTCTTGCCATGGGCTTTATAATCACAGGCAGATTAACAAATAAAGCCAAAGTGCATTAGTTCTTTTGCACTTTTAGGCGATTTAAGCCTTAACGTACATTCATTTAGCACCCCATTCAACTCAAACTTTCCAATGAAAGAATACCTTTCAAAAATGAATTTGACCATTCCTGACACACTCTTTTGGTTTTGGCACTGTTGTATTGTCTTTTCAGACTGATATCTTGATTCAGAGAAGCAAATCTTCCAGTCAAATGAGTGGAATATTGAGAAAATTGACTTTGAGAAATATGTGAACCGTAACCCTAACTAGCAAAACCCGAAGCTAGGGTTAGGGTTTTATTCCCATGCAATGTAGACAGTTTTTGATGGCATGGCTGTGTTTTAGGGCTGAAAGGATACTTGGGAATATAGTTCTTTCAATGTTTTCTAAACATTTTTTTCTGACCTATATGGCTGTATACAGTGCTTTGCCCCACAAAGGAATGCTGTCTGAATTGCCCGACAAGCAACAGTTCGAAAGAACCTGATTTAACTTTCAAACTCTTGCCATGGGCTTTATAATCACAGGCAGATTAACAAATAAAGCCAAACTGCATTAGTTCTTTTGCACTTTTAGGCGATTTAAGCCTTAATGTACATTCATTTAGCACCCCATTCAACTCAAACTTTTCAATGAAAGAATACCTTTCAAAAATTAATTTGACCATTCTTGACACACTCTTTTGGTTTTGGCACTGTTGTATTGTCTTTTCAGACTGATATCTTGATTCAGAGAAGCAAATCTTCCAGTCAAATGAGTGGAATATTGAGAAAATTGACTTCTAGAAATATGTGAACCGTAACCCTAACTAGCAAAACCTGAAGCTAGGGTTAGGGTTTTATTCCCATACAATGTAGACAGTTTTTGATGGCATGGCTGTGTTTTACGGCTGAAAGGATACTTGGGAATATAGTTTTTTCAGTGTTTTCTAAACATTTTTTTCTGACCTAAATGGCTGTATACAGTGCTTTGCCCCACAAAGGAATGCTGTCTGAATTGCCCGACAAGCAACAGTTCGAAAGAACCTGATTTAACTTTCAAACTCTTGCCATGGGCTTTACAAACACAGGCAGATTAACAAATAAAGCCAAACAGCATTAGTTCTTTTGCACTTTTAGGCGATTTAAGCCTTAATGTACATTCATTTAGCACCCCATTCAACTCAAACTTTCCAATGAAAGAATACCTTTCAAAAATGAATTAGACCATTCCTGACACACTCTTTTGGTTTTGGCAGTGCTGTATTGTCTTTCAGACTGATATCTTGATTCAGAGAAGCCAATCTTCCAGTCAAATGAGTGGAATATTGAGAAAATTGACTTCCAGAAATATGTGAACCGTAACCCTAACTAGCAAAACCCGAAGCTAGGGTTAGGGTTTTATTCCCATACAATGTAGACAGTTTTTGATGGCATGGCTGTGTTTTAGGGCTGAAAGGATACTTGGGAATATAGTTCTTTCAATGTTTTCTAAACATTTTTTTCTGACCTATATGGCTGTATACAGTGCTTTGCCCCACAAAGGAATGCTGTCTGAATTGCCCGACAAGCAACAGTTCGAAAGAACCTGATTTAACTTTCAAACTCTTGCCATGGGCTTTATAATCACAGGCAGATTAACAAATAAAGCCAAACTGCATTAGTTCTTTTGCACTTTTAGGGGATTTAAGCCTTAACGTACATTCATTTAGCACCCCATTCAACTCAAACTTTCCAATGAAAGAATACCTTTCAAAAATGAATTTGACCATTCCTGACACACTCTTTTGGTTTTGGCACTGTTGTATTGTCTTTTCAGACTGATATCTTGATTCAGAGAAGCAAATCTTCCAGTCAAATGAGTGGAATATTGAGAAAAGTGTCTTTGAGAAATATGTGAACCGTAACCCTAACTAGCGAAACCTGAAGCTAGGGTTAGGGTTTTATTCCCATACAATGTAGACAGTTTTTGATGGCATGGCTGTGTTTTAGGGCTGAAAGGATACTTGGGAATATAGTTTTTTCAGTGTTTTCTAAACATTTTTTTCTGACCTATATGGCTGTATACAGTGCTTTGCCCCACAAAGGAATGCTGTATGAATTGCCCGACAAGCAACAATTCGAAAGAACCTGATTTAACTTTCAAACTCTTGCCATGGGCTTTGCAATCACAGGCAGATTAACAAATAAAGCCAAACAGCATTAGTTCTTTTGCACTTTTAGGCGATTTAAGCCTTAACGTACATTCATTTAGCACCCCATTCAACTCAAACTTTCCAATGAAAGAATACCTTTCAAAAATTAATTTGACCATTCCTGACACACTCTTTTGGTTTTGGCACTGTTGTATTGTCTTTTCAGACTGATATCTTGATTCAGAGAAGCAAATCTTCCAGTCAAATGAGTGGAATATTGAGAAAAAATTGATTTTGAGAAATATGTGAACCGTAACCCTAACTAGCAAAACCCGAAGCTAGGGTTAGGGTTTTATTCCCATACAATGTAGACAGTTTTTGATGGCATGGCTGTGTTTTAGGGCTGAAAGGATACTTGGGAATATAGTTCTTTCAATGTTTTCTAAACATTTTTTTCTGACCTATATGGCTGTATACAGTGCTTTGCCCCACAAAGGAATGCTGTCTGAATTGCCCGACAAGCAACAGTTCGAAAGAACCTGATTTAACTTTCAAACTCTTGCCATGGGCTTTATAATCACAGGCAGATTAACAAATAAAGCCAAACTGCATTAGTTCTTTTGCACTTTTAGGCGATTTAAGCCTTAACGTACATTCATTTAGCACCCCATTCAACTCAAACTTTCCAATGAAAGAATACCTTTCAAAAATGAATTTGACCATTCCTGACACACTCTTTTGGTTTTGGCAGTGTTGTATTGTCTTTTCAGACTGATATCTTGATTCAGAGAAGCCAATCTTCCAGTCAAATAAGTGGAATATTGAGAAAAGTGTCTTTGAGAAATATGTGAACCGTAACCCTAACTAGCGAAACCTGAAGCTAGGGTTAGGGTTTTATTCCCATACAATGTAGAAAGTTTTTGATGGCATGGCTGTGTTTTAGGGCTGAAAGGATACTTGGGAATATAGTTTTTTCAGTGTTTTCTAAACATTTTTTTCTGACCTATATGGCTGTATACAGTGCTTTGCCCCACAAAGGAATGCTGTATGAATTGCCCGACAAGCAACAATTCGAAAGAACCTGATTTAACTTTCAAACTCTTGCCATGGGCTTTGCAATCACAGGCAGATTAACAAATAAAGCCAAACAGCATTAGTTCTTTTGCACTTTTAGGCGATTTAAGCCTTAACGTACATTCATTTAGCACCCCATTCAACTCAAACTTTCCAATGAAAGAATACCTTTCAAAAATTAATTTGACCATTCCTGACACACTCTTTTGGTTTTGGCACTGTTGTATTGTCTTTTCAGACTGATATCTTGATTCAGAGAAGCAAATCTTCCAGTCAAATGAGTGGAATATTGAGAAAAAATTGATTTTGAGAAATATGTGAACCGTAACCCTAACTAGCAAAACCCGAAGCTAGGGTTAGGGTTTTATTCCCATACAATGTAGACAGTTTTTGATGGCATGGCTGTGTTTTAGGGCTGAAAGGATACTTGGGAATATAGTTCTTTCAATGTTTTCTAAACATTTTTTTCTGACCTATATGGCTGTATACAGTGCTTTGCCCCACAAAGGAATGCTGTCTGAATTGCCCGACAAGCAACAGTTCGAAAGAACCTGATTTAACTTTCAAACTCTTGCCATGGGCTTTATAATCACAGGCAGATTAACAAATAAAGCCAAACTGCATTAGCTCTTTTGCACTTTTAGGCGATTTAAACCTTAACGTACATTCATTTAGCACCCCATTCAACTCAAACTTTCCAATGAAAGAATACCTTTCAAAAATGAATTTGACCATTCCTGACACACTCTTTTGGTTTTGGCAGTGCTGTATTGTCTTTTCAGACTGATATCTTGATTCAGAGAAGCCAATCTTCCAGTCAAATGAGTGGAATATTGAGAAAAGTGTCTTTGAGAAATATGTGAACCGTAACCCTAACTAGCAAAACCTGAAGCTAGGGTTAGGGTTTTATTCCCATACAATGTAGACAGTTTTTGATGGCATGGCTGTGTTTTAGGGCTGAAAGGATACTTGGGAATATAGTTCTTTCAATGTTTTCTAAACATTTTTTTCTGACCTATATGGCTGTATACAGTGCTTTGCCCCACAAAGGAATGCTGTCTGAATTGCCCGACAAGCAACAGTTCGAAAGAACCTGATTTAACTTTCAAACTCTTGCCATGGGCTTTATAATCACAGGCAGATTAACAAATAAAGCCAAACTGCATTAGTTCTTTTGCACTTTTAGGCGATTTAAGCCTTAACGTACATTCATTTAGCACCCCATTCAACCTAAACTTTCCAATGAAAGAATACCTTTCAAAAATGAATTTGACCATTCCTGACACACTCTTTTGGTTTTGGCAGTGTTGTATTGTCTTTTCAGACTGATATCTTGATTCAGAGAAGCAAATCTTCCAGTCAAATTAGTGGAATATTGAGAAAATTGACTTCCAGAAATATGTGAACCGTAACCCTATCTAGCAAAACCCGAAGCTAGGGTTAGAGTTTTATTCCCATACAATGTAGACAGTTTTTGATGGCATGGCTGTGTTTTAGGGCTGAAAGGATACTTGGGAATATAGTTCTTTCAATGTTTTCTAAACATTTTTTTCTGACCTACTGTATATGGCTGTATACAGTGCTTTGCCCCACAAAGGAATGCTGTCTGAATTGCCCAACAAGCAACAGTTCGAAAGAACCTGATTTAACTTTCAAACTCTTGCCATGGTCTTTATAATCACAGGCAGATTAACAAATAAAGCCAAACTGCATTAGTTCTTTTGCACTTTTAGGCGATTTAAGCCTTAACGTACATTCATTTAGCACCCCATTCAACTCAAACTTTCCAATGAAAGAATACCTTTCAAAAATTAATTTGACCATTCCTGACACTCTTTTGGTTTTGGCAGTGCTGTATTGTCTTTTCAGACTGATATCTTGATTCAGAGAAGCCAATCTTCCAGTCAAATAAGTGGAATATTGAGAAAAGTGTCTTTGAGAAATATGTGAACCGTAACCCTAACTAGCAAAACCCGAAGCTAGGGTTAGGGTTTTATTCCCATACAATGTAGACAGTTTTTGATGGCATGGCTGTGTTTTAGGGCTGAAAGGATACTTGGGAATATAGTTCTTTCAATGTTTTCTAAACATTTTTTTCTGACCTATATGGCTGTATACAGTGCTTTGCCCCACAAAGGAATGCTGTCTGAATTGCCCGACAAGCAACAGTTCGAAAGAACCTGATTTAACTTTCAAACTCTTGCCATGGGCTTTATAATCACAGGCAGATTAACAAATAAAGCCAAACTGCATTAGTTCTTTTGCACTTTTAGGCGATTTAAGCCTTAACGTACATTCATTTAGCACCCCATTCAACTCAAACTTTTCAATGAAAGAATACCTTTCAAAAATTAATTTGACCATTCTTGACACACTCTTTTGGTTTTGGCACTGTTGTATTGTCTTTTCAGACTGATATCTTGAATCAGAGAAGCAAATCTTCCAGTCAAATGAGTGGAATATTGAGAAAATTGACTTCTAGTAATGTGAACCGTAACCCTAACTAGCAAAACCTGAAGCTAGGGTTAGGGTTTTATTCCCATACAATGTAGACAGTTTTTGATGGCATGGCTGTGTTTTAGGGCTGAAAGGATACTTGGGAATATAGTTTTTTCAGTGTTTTCTAAACATTTTTTTCTGACCTAAATGGCTGTATATAGTGCTTTGCCCCACAAAGGAATGCTGTCTGAATTGCCCGACAAGCAACAGTTCGAAAGAACCTGATTTAACTTTCAAACTCTTGCCATGGGCTTTACAAACACAGGCAGATTAACAAATAATGCCAAACAGCATTAGTTCTTTTGCACTTTTAGGCGATTTAAGCCTTAACGTACATTCATTTAGCACCCCATTCAACTCAAACTTTCCAATGAAAGAATACCTTTCAAAAATGAATTAGACCATTCCTGACACACTCTTTTGGTTTTGGCAGTGCTGTATTGTCTTTCAGACTGATATCTTGATTCAGAGAAGCCAATCTTCCAGTCAAATGAGTGGAATATTGAGAAAATTGACTTTGAGAAATATGTGAACCGTAACCCTAACTAGCAAAACCCGAAGCTAGGGTTAGGGTTTTATTCCCATACAATGTAGACAGTTTTTGATGGCATGGCTGTGTTTTAGGGCTGAAAGGATACTTGGGAATATAGTTCTTTCAATGTTTTCTAAACATTTTTTTCTGACCTATATGGCTGTATACAGTGCTTTGCCCCACAAAGGAATGCTGTCTGAATTGCCCGACAAGCAACAGTTCGAAAGAACCTGATTTAACTTTCAAACTCTTGCCATGGGCTTTATAATCACAGGCAGATTAACAAATAAAGCCAAACTGCATTAGTTCTTTTGCACTTTTAGGGGATTTAAGCCTTAACGTACATTCATTTAGCACCCCATTCAACTCAAACTTTCCAATGAAAGAATACCTTTCAAAAATGAATTTGACCATTCCTGACACACTCTTTTGGTTTTGGCACTGTTGTATTGTCTTTTCAGACTGATATCTTGATTCAGAGAAGCAAATCTTCCAGTCAAATGAGTGGAATATTGAGAAAAGTGTCTTTGAGAAATATGTGAACCGTAACCCTAACTAGCGAAACCTGAAGCTAGGGTTAGGGTTTTATTCCCATACAATGTAGACAGTTTTTGATGGCATGGCTGTGTTTTAGGGCTGAAAGGATACTTGGGAATATAGTTTTTTCAGTGTTTTCTAAACATTTTTTTCTGACCTATATGGCTGTATACAGTGCTTTGCCCCACAAAGGAATGCTGTATGAATTGCCCGACAAGCAACAATTCGAAAGAACCTGATTTAACTTTCAAACTCTTGCCATGGGCTTTGCAATCACAGGCAGATTAACAAATAAAGCCAAACAGCATTAGTTCTTTTGCACTTTTAGGCGATTTAAGCCTTAACGTACATTCATTTAGCACCCCATTCAACTCAAACTTTCCAATGAAAGAATACCTTTCAAAAATTAATTTGACCATTCCTGACACACTCTTTTGGTTTTGGCACTGTTGTATTGTCTTTTCAGACTGATATCTTGATTCAGAGAAGCAAATCTTCCAGTCAAATGAGTGGAATATTGAGAAAAAATTGATTTTGAGAAATATGTGAACCGTAACCCTAACTAGCAAAACCCGAAGCTAGGGTTAGGGTTTTATTCCCATACAATGTAGACAGTTTTTGATGGCATGGCTGTGTTTTAGGGCTGAAAGGATACTTGGGAATATAGTTCTTTCAATGTTTTCTAAACATTTTTTTCTGACCTATATGGCTGTATACAGTGCTTTGCCCCACAAAGGAATGCTGTCTGAATTGCCCGACAAGCAACAGTTCGAAAGAACCTGATTTAACTTTCAAACTCTTGCCATGGGCTTTATAATCACAGGCAGATTAACAAATAAAGCCAAACTGCATTAGTTCTTTTGCACTTTTAGGCGATTTAAGCCTTAACGTACATTCATTTAGCACCCCATTCAACTCAAACTTTCCAATGAAAGAATACCTTTCAAAAATGAATTTGACCATTCCTGACACACTCTTTTGGTTTTGGCAGTGTTGTATTGTCTTTTCAGACTGATATCTTGATTCAGAGAAGCAAATCTTCCAGTCAAATGAGTGGAATATTGAGAAAATTGACTTTGAGAAATATGTGAACCGTAACCCTAACTAGCAAAACCCGAAGCTAGGGTTAGGGTTTTATTCCCATACAATTTAGACAGTTATTGATGGCATTGCTGTGTTTTAGGGCTGAAAGGATACTTGGGAATATAGTTCTTTCAATGTTTTCTAAACATTTTTTTCTGACCTATATGGCTGTATACAGTGCTTTGCCCCACAAAGGAATGCTGTCTGAATTGCCCGACAAGCAACAGTTCGAAAGAACCTGATTTAACTTTCAAACTCTTGCCATGGTCTTTATAATCACAGGCAGATTAACAAATAAAGCCAAACTGCATTAGTTCTTTTGCACTTTTAGGCGATTTAAGCCTTAACGTACATTCATTTAGCACCCCATTCAACTCAAACTTTCCAATGAAAGAATACCTTTCAAAAATGAATTTGACCATTCCTGACACACTCTTTTGGTTTTGGCAGTGCTGTATTGTCTTTTCAGACTGATATCTTGATTCAGAGAAGCCAATCTTCCATTCAAATAAGTGGAATATTGAGAAAAGTGTCTTTGAGAAATATGTGAACCGTAACCCTAACTAGCAGAACCCGAAGCTAGGGTTAGGGTTTTATTCCCATACAATGTAGACAGTTTTTGATGGCATGGCTGTGTTTTAGGGCTGAAAGGATACTTGGGAATATAGTTCTTTCAATGTTTTCTAAACATTTTTTTCTGACCTATATGGCTGTATACAGTGCTTTGCCCCACAAAGGAATGCTGTCTGAATTGCCCGACAAGCAACTGTTCGAAAGAACCTGATTTAACTTTCAAACTCTTGCCATGGGCTTTATAATCACAGGCAGATTAACAAATAAAGCCAAACTGCATTAGTTCTTTTGCACTTTTAGGCGATTTAAGCCTTAACGTACATTCATTTAGCACCCCATTCAACTCAAACTTTCCAATGAAAGAATACCTTTCAAAAATGAATTTGACCATTCCTGACACACTCTTTTGGTTTTGGCACTGTTCTATTGTCTTTTCAGACTGATATCTTGATTCAGAGAAGCAAATCTTCCAGTCAAATGAGTGGAATATTGAGAAAAGTGTCTTTGAGAAATATGTGAACCGTAACCCTAACTAGCGAATCCTGAAGCTAGGGTTAGGGTTTTATTCCCATACAATGTAGACAGTTTTTGATGGCATGGCTGTGTTTTAGGGCTGAAAGGATACTTGGGAATATAGTTTTTTCAGTGTTTTCTAAACATTTTTTTCTGACCTATATGGCTGTATACAGTGCTTTGCCCCACAAAGGAATGCTGTATGAATTGCCCGACAAGCAACAGTTCGAAAGAACCTGATTTAACTTTCAAACTCTTGCCATGGTCTTTATAATCACAGGCAGATTAACAAATAAAGCCAAACTGCATTAGTTCTTTTGCACTTTTAGGCGATTTAAGCCTTAACGTACATTCATTTAGCACCCCATTCAACTCAAACTTTCCAATGAAAGAATACCTTTCAAAAATTAATTTGACCATTCCTGACACTCTTTTGGTTTTGGCAGTGCTGTATTGTCTTTTCAGACTGATATCTTGATTCAGAGAAGCCAATCTTCCAGTCAAATAAGTGGAATATTGAGAAAAGTGTCTTTGAGAAATATGTGAACCGTAACCCTAACTAGCAAAACCCGAAGCTAGGGTTAGGGTTTTATTCCCATACAATGTAGACAGTTTTTGATGGCATGGCTGTGTTTTAGGGCTGAAAGGATACTTGGGAATATAGTTTTTTCAGTGTTTTCTAAACATTTTTTTCTGACCTAAATGGCTGTATATAGTGCTTTGCCCCACAAAGGAATGCTGTCTGAATTGCCCGACAAGCAACAGTTCGAAAGAACCTGATTTAACTTTCAAACTCTTGCCATGGGCTTTACAAACACAGGCAGATTAACAAATAATGCCAAACAGCATTAGTTCTTTTGCACTTTTAGGCGATTTAAGCCTTAACGTACATTCATTTAGCACCCCATTCAACTCAAACTTTCCAATGAAAGAATACCTTTCAAAAATGAATTAGACCATTCCTGACACACTCTTTTGGTTTTGGCAGTGCTGTATTGTCTTTCAGACTGATATCTTGATTCAGAGAAGCCAATCTTCCAGTCAAATGAGTGGAATATTGAGAAAATTGACTTTGAGAAATATGTGAACCGTAACCCTAACTAGCAAAACCCGAAGCTAGGGTTAGGGTTTTATTCCCATACAATGTAGACAGTTTTTGATGGCATGGCTGTGTTTTAGGGCTGAAAGGATACTTGGGAATATAGTTCTTTCAATGTTTTCTAAACATTTTTTTCTGACCTATATGGCTGTATACAGTGCTTTGCCCCACAAAGGAATGCTGTCTGAATTGCCCGACAAGCAACAGTTCGAAAGAACCTGATTTAACTTTCAAACTCTTGCCATGGTCTTTATAATCACAGGCAGATTAACAAATAAAGCCAAACTGCATTAGTTCTTTTGCACTTTTAGGGGATTTAAGCCTTAACGTACATTCATTTAGCACCCCATTCAACTCAAACTTTCCAATGAAAGAATACCTTTCAAAAATGAATTTGACCATTCCTGACACACTCTTTTGGTTTTGGCACTGTTGTATTGTCTTTTCAGACTGATATCTTGATTCAGAGAAGCAAATCTTCCAGTCAAATGAGTGGAATATTGAGAAAAGTGTCTTTGAGAAATATGTGAACCGTAACCCTAACTAGCGAAACCTGAAGCTAGGGTTAGGGTTTTATTCCCATACAATGTAGACAGTTTTTGATGGCATGGCTGTGTTTTAGGGCTGAAAGGATACTTGGGAATATAGTTTTTTCAGTGTTTTCTAAACATTTTTTTCTGACCTATATGGCTGTATACAGTGCTTTGCCCCACAAAGGAATGCTGTATGAATTGCCCGACAAGCAACAATTCGAAAGAACCTGATTTAACTTTCAAACTCTTGCCATGGGCTTTGCAATCACAGGCAGATTAACAAATAAAGCCAAACAGCATTAGTTCTTTTGCACTTTTAGGCGATTTAAGCCTTAACGTACATTCATTTAGCACCCCATTCAACTCAAACTTTCCAATGAAAGAATACCTTTCAAAAATTAATTTGACCATTCCTGACACACTCTTTTGGTTTTGGCACTGTTGTATTGTCTTTTCAGACTGATATCTTGATTCAGAGAAGCAAATCTTCCAGTCAAATGAGTGGAATATTGAGAAAAAATTGATTTTGAGAAATATGTGAACCGTAACCCTAACTAGCAAAACCCGAAGCTAGGGTTAGGGTTTTATTCCCATACAATGTAGACAGTTTTTGATGGCATGGCTGTGTTTTAGGGCTGAAAGGATACTTGGGAATATAGTTCTTTCAATGTTTTCTAAACATTTTTTTCTGACCTATATGGCTGTATACAGTGCTTTGCCCCACAAAGGAATGCTGTCTGAATTGCCCGACAAGCAACAGTTCGAAAGAACCTGATTTAACTTTCAAACTCTTGCCATGGGCTTTATAATCACAGGCAGATTAACAAATAAAGCCAAACTGCATTAGTTCTTTTGCACTTTTAGGCGATTTAAGCCTTAACGTACATTCATTTAGCACCCCATTCAACTCAAACTTTCCAATGAAAGAATACCTTTCAAAAATGAATTTGACCATTCCTGACACACTCTTTTGGTTTTGGCAGTGTTGTATTGTCTTTTCAGACTGATATCTTGATTCAGAGAAGCAAATCTTCCAGTCAAATGAGTGGAATATTGAGAAAATTGACTTTGAGAAATATGTGAACCGTAACCCTAACTAGCAAAACCCGAAGCTAGGGTTAGGGTTTTATTCCCATACAATTTAGACAGTTATTGATGGCATTGCTGTGTTTTAGGGCTGAAAGGATACTTGGGAATATAGTTCTTTCAATGTTTTCTAAACATTTTTTTCTGACCTATATGGCTGTATACAGTGCTTTGCCCCACAAAGGAATGCTGTCTGAATTGCCCGACAAGCAACAGTTCGAAAGAACCTGATTTAACTTTCAAACTCTTGCCATGGTCTTTATAATCACAGGCAGATTAACAAATAAAGCCAAACTGCATTAGTTCTTTTGCACTTTTAGGCGATTTAAGCCTTAACGTACATTCATTTAGCACCCCATTCAACTCAAACTTTCCAATGAAAGAATACCTTTCAAAAATGAATTTGACCATTCCTGACACACTCTTTTGGTTTTGGCAGTGCTGTATTGTCTTTTCAGACTGATATCTTGATTCAGAGAAGCCAATCTTCCAGTCAAATAAGTGGAATATTGAGAAAAGTGTCTTTGAGAAATATGTGAACCGTAACCCTAACTAGCAGAACCCGAAGCTAGGGTTAGGGTTTTATTCCCATACAATGTAGACAGTTTTTGATGGCATGGCTGTGTTTTAGGGCTGAAAGGATACTTGGGAATATAGTTCTTTCAATGTTTTCTAAACATTTTTTTCTGACCTATATGGCTGTATACAGTGCTTTGCCCCACAAAGGAATGCTGTCTGAATTGCCCGACAAGCAACTGTTCGAAAGAACCTGATTTAACTTTCAAACTCTTGCCATGGGCTTTATAATCACAGGCAGATTAACAAATAAAGCCAAACTGCATTAGTTCTTTTGCACTTTTAGGCGATTTAAGCCTTAACGTACATTCATTTAGCACCCCATTCAACTCAAACTTTCCAATGAAAGAATACCTTTCAAAAATGAATTTGACCATTCCTGACACACTCTTTTGGTTTTGGCACTGTTGTATTGTCTTTTCAGACTGATATCTTGATTCAGAGAAGCAAATCTTCCAGTCAAATGAGTGGAATATTGAGAAAAGTGTCTTTGAGAAATATGTGAACCGTAACCCTAACTAGCGAAACCTGAAGCTAGGGTTAGGGTTTTATTCCCATACAATGTAGACAGTTTTTGATGGCATGGCTGTGTTTTAGGGCTGAAAGGATACTTGGGAATATAGTTTTTTCAGTGTTTTCTAAACATTTTTTTCTGACCTAAATGGCTGTATATAGTGCTTTGCCCCACAAAGGAATGCTGTCTGAATTGCCCGACAAGCAACAGTTCGAAAGAACCTGATTTAACTTTCAAACTCTTGCCATGGGCTTTACAAACACAGGCAGATTAACAAATAATGCCAAACAGCATTAGTTCTTTTGCACTTTTAGGCGATTTAAGCCTTAACGTACATTCATTTAGCACCCCATTCAACTCAAACTTTCCAATGAAAGAATACCTTTCAAAAATGAATTAGACCATTCCTGACACACTCTTTTGGTTTTGGCAGTGCTGTATTGTCTTTCAGACTGATATCTTGATTCAGAGAAGCCAATCTTCCAGTCAAATGAGTGGAATATTGAGAAAATTGACTTTGAGAAATATGTGAACCGTAACCCTAACTAGCAAAACCCGAAGCTAGGGTTAGGGTTTTATTCCCATACAATGTAGACAGTTTTTGATGGCATGGCTGTGTTTTAGGGCTGAAAGGATACTTGGGAATATAGTTCTTTCAATGTTTTCTAAACATTTTTTTCTGACCTATATGGCTGTATACAGTGCTTTGCCCCACAAAGGAATGCTGTCTGAATTGCCCGACAAGCAACAGTTCGAAAGAACCTGATTTAACTTTCAAACTCTTGCCATGGTCTTTATAATCACAGGCAGATTAACAAATAAAGCCAAACTGCATTAGTTCTTTTGCACTTTTAGGGGATTTAAGCCTTAACGTACATTCATTTAGCACCCCATTCAACTCAAACTTTCCAATGAAAGAATACCTTTCAAAAATGAATTTGACCATTCCTGACACACTCTTTTGGTTTTGGCACTGTTGTATTGTCTTTTCAGACTGATATCTTGATTCAGAGAAGCAAATCTTCCAGTCAAATGAGTGGAATATTGAGAAAAGTGTCTTTGAGAAATATGTGAACCGTAACCCTAACTAGCAAAACCCGAAGCTAGGGTTAGGGTTTTATTCCCATACAATGTAGACAGTTTTTGATGGCATGGCTGTGTTTTAGGGCTGAAAGGATACTTGGGAATATAGTTTTTTCAGTGTTTTCTAAACATTTTTTTCTGACCTATATGGCTGTATACAGTGCTTTGCCCCACAAAGGAATGCTGTATGAATTGCCCGACAAGCAACAATTCGAAAGAACCTGATTTAACTTTCAAACTCTTGCCATGGGCTTTGCAATCACAGGCAGATTAACAAATAAAGCCAAACAGCATTAGTTCTTTTGCACTTTTAGGCGATTTAAGCCTTAACGTACATTCATTTAGCACCCCATTCAACTCAAACTTTCCAATGAAAGAATACCTTTCAAAAATTAATTTGACCATTCCTGACACACTCTTTTGGTTTTGGCACTGTTGTATTGTCTTTTCAGACTGATATCTTGATTCAGAGAAGCCAATCTTCCAGTCAAATAAGTGGAATATTGAGAAAAAATTGATTTTGAGAAATATGTGAACCGTAACCCTAACTAGCAAAACCCGAAGCTAGGGTTAGGGTTTTATTCCCATACAATGTAGACAGTTTTTGATGGCATGGCTGTGTTTTAGGGCTGAAAGGATACTTGGGAATATAGTTCTTTCAATGTTTTCTAAACATTTTTTTCTGACCTATATGGCTGTATACAGTGCTTTGCCCCACAAAGGAATGCTGTCTGAATTGCCCGACAAGCAACAGTTCGAAAGAACCTGATTTAACTTTCAAACTCTTGCCATGGGCTTTATAATCACAGGCAGATTAACAAATAAAGCCAAACTGCATTAGTTCTTTTGCACTTTTAGGTGATTTAAACCTTAACGTACATTCATTTAGCACCCCATTCAACTCAAACTTTCCAATGAAAGAATACCTTTCAAAAATGAATTGGACCATTCCTGACACACTCTTTTGGTTTTGGCAGTGTTGTATTGTCTTTTCAGACTGATATCTTGATTCAGAGAAGCAAATCTTCCAGTCAAATAAGTGGAATATTGATAAAATTGACTTCTAGAAATATGTGAACCGTAACCCTAACTAGCAAAACCCGAAGCTAGGGTTAGGGTTTTATTCCCATACAATGTAGACAGTTTTTGATGGCATGGCTGTGTTTTAGGGCTGAAAGGATACTTGGGAATATAGTTCTTTCAATGTTTTCTAAACATTTTTTTCTGACCTATATGGCTGTATACAGTGCTTTGCCCCACAAAGGAATGCTGTCTGAATTGCCCGACAAGCAACAGTTCGAAAGAACCTGATTTAACTTTCAAACTCTTGCCATGGGCTTTATAATCACAGGCAGATTAACAAATAAAGCCAAACTGCATTAGTTCTTTTGCACTTTTAGGCGATTTAAGCCTTAACGTACATTCATTTAGCACCCCATTCAACTCAAACTTTCCAATGAAAGAATACCTTTCAAAAATGAATTTGACCATTCCTGACACACTCTTTTGGTTTTGGCAGTGTTGTATTGTCTTTTCAGACTGATATCTTGATTCAGAGAAGCAAATCTTCCAGTCAAATGAGTGGAATATTGAGAAAATTGACTTTGAGAAATATGTGAACCGTAACCCTAACTAGCAAAACCCGAAGCTAGGGTTAGGGTTTTATTCCCATACAATTTAGACAGTTATTGATGGCATGGCTGTGTTTTAGGGCTGAAAGGATACTTGGGAATATAGTTCTTTCAATGTTTTCTAAACATTTTTTTCTGACCTATATGGCTGTATACAGTGCTTTGCCCCACAAAGGAATGCTGTCTGAATTGCCCGACAAGCAACAGTTCGAAAGAACCTGATTTAACTTTCAAACTCTTGCCATGGGCTTTATAATCACAGGCAGATTAACAAATAAAGCCAAACTGCATTAGTTCTTTTGCACTTTTAGGCGATTTAAGCCTTAACGTACATTCATTTAGCACCCCATTCAACTCAAACTTTCCAATGAAAGAATACCTTTCAAAAATGAATTTGACCATTCCTGACACACTCTTTTGGTTTTGGCAGTGCTGTATTGTCTTTTCAGACTGATATCTTGATTCAGAGAAGCCAATCTTCCAGTCAAATGAGTGGAATATTGAGAAAAGTGTCTTTGAGAAATATGTGAACCGTAACCCTAACTAGCAAAACCTGAAGCTAGGGTTAGGGTTTTATTCCCATACAATGTAGACAGTTTTTGATGGCATGGCTGTGTTTTAGGGCTGAAAGGATACTTGGGAATTTAGTTCTTTCAATGTTTTCTAAACATTTTTTTCTGACCTATATGGCTGTATACAGTGCTTTGCCCCACAAAGGAATGCTGTCTGAATTGCCCGACAAGCAACAGTTCGAAAGAACCTGATTTAACTTTCAAACTCTTGCCATGGGCTTTATAATCACAGGCAGATTAACAAATAAAGCCAAACTGCATTAGTTCTTTTGCACTTTTAGGCGATTTAAGCCTTAACGTACATTCATTTAGCACCCCATTCAACTCAAACTTTCCAATGAAAGAATACCTTTCAAAAATTAATTTGACCATTCTTGACACACTCTTTTGGTTTTGGCACTGTTGTATTGTCTTTTCAGACTGATATCTTGATTCAGAGAAGCAAATCTTCCAGTCAAATGAGTGGAATATTGAGAAAATTGACTTCTAGAAATATGTGAACCGTAACACTAACTAGCAAAACCTGAAGCTAGGGTTAGGGTTTTATTCCCATACAATGTAGACAGTTTTTGATGGCATGGCTGTGTTTTAGGGCTGAAAGGATACTTGGGAATATAGTTTTTTCAGTGTTTTCTAAACATTTTTTTCTGACCTATATGGCTGTATACAGTGCTTTGCCCCACAAAGGAACGCTGTCTGAATTGCCCGACAAGCAACAGTTCGAAAGAACCTGATTTAACTTTCAAACTCTTGCCATGGGCTTTACAAACACAGGCAGATTAACAAATAAAGCCAAACAGCATTAGTTCTTTTGCACTTTTAGGCGATTTAAGCCTTAACGTACATTCATTTAGCACCCCATTCAACTCAAACTTTCCAATGAAAGAATACCTTTCAAAAATGAATTAGACCATTCCTGACACACTCTTTTGGTTTTGGCAGTGCTGTATTGTCTTTTCAGACTGATATCTTGATTCAGAGAAGCCAATCTTCCAGTCAAATGAGTGGAATATTGAGAAAAGTGTCTTTGAGAAATATGTGAACCGTAACCCTAACTAGCAAAACCTGAAGCTAGGGTTAGGGTTTTATTCCCATACAATGTAGACAGTTTTTGATGGCATGGCTGTGTTTTAGGGCTGAAAGGATACTTGGGAATATAGTTTTTTCAGTTTTTTCTAAACATTTTTTTCTGACCTATATGGCTGTATACAGTGCTTTGCCCCACAAAGGAATGCTGTCTGAATTGCCCGACAAGCAACAGTTCGAAAGAGCCTGATTTAACTTTCAAACTCTTGCCATGGGCTTTGCAATCACAGGCAGATTAACAAATAAAGCCAAACAGCATTAGTTCTTTTGCACTTTTAGGCGATTTAAGCCTTAACGTACATTCATTTAGCACCCCATTCAACTCAAACTTTCCAATGAAAGAATACCTTTCAAAAATGAATTAGACCATTCCTGACACACTCTTTTGGTTTTGGCAGTGCTGTATTGTCTTTTCAGACTGATATCTTGATTCAGAGAAGCCAATCTTCCAGTCAAATGAGTGGAATATTGAGAAAAGTGTCTTTGAGAAATATGTGAACCGTAACCCTAACTAGCAAAACCCGAAGCTAGGGTTAGGGTTTTATTCCCATACAATGTAGACAGTTTTTGATGGCATGGCTGTGTTTTAGGAATGAAAGGATACTTGGGAATTTAGTTCTTTCAATGTTTTCTAAAAATTTTTTTCTAACCTATATGGCTGTATACAGTGCTTTGCCCCACAAAGGAATGCTATCTGAATTGCCCGACAAGCAACAGTTCGAAAGAACCTGATTTAACTTTCAAACTCTTGCCATGGGCTTTATAATCACAGGCAGATTAACAAATAAAGCCAAACTGCATTAGTTCTTTTGCACTTTTAGGCGATTTAAGCCTTAACGTACATTCATTTAGCAACCCATTCAAATCAAACTTTCCAATGAAAGAATACCTTTCAAAAATTAATTTGACCATTCCTGACACACTCTTTTGGTTTTGGCACTGTTGTATTGTCTTTTCAGACTGATATCTTGATTCAGAGAAGCAAATCTTCCAGTCAAATGAGTGGAATATTGAGAAAATTGACTTTGAGAAATATGTGAACCGTAACCCTAACTAGCAAAACCCGAAGCTAGGGTTAGGGTTTTATTCCCATACAATGTAGACAGTTTTTGATGGCATGGCTGTGTTTTAGGGCTGAAAGGATACTTGGGAATATAGTTCTTTCAATGTTTTCTAAACATTTTTTTCTGACCTATATGGCTGTATACAGTGCTTTGCCCCACAAAGGAATGCTGTCTGAATTGCCCGGCAAGCAACAGTTCGAAAGAACCTGATTTAACTTTCAAACTCTTGCCATTGGCTTTATAATCACAGGCAGATTAACAAATAAAGCCAAACTGCATTAGTTCTTTTGCACTTTTAGGTGATTTAAACCTTAACGTACATTCATTTAGCACCCCATTCAACTCAAACTTTCCAATGAAAGAATACCTTTCAAAAATTAATTGGACCATTCCTGACACACTCTTTTGGTTTTGGCAGTGTTGTATTGTCTTTTCAGACTGATATCTTGATTCAGAGAAGCAAATCTTCCAGTCAAATAAGTGGAATATTGATAAAATTGACTTCTAGAAATATGTGAACCGTAACCCTAACTAGCAAAACCCGAAGCTAGGGTTAGGGTTTTATTCCCATACAATGTAGACAGTTTTTGATGGCATGGCTGTGTTTTAGGGCTGAAAGGATACTTGGGAATATAGTTCTTTCAATGTTTTCTAAACATTTTTTTCTGACCTATATGGCTGTATACAGTGCTTTGCCCCACAAAGGAATGCTGTCTGAATTGCCCGACAAGCAACAGTTCGAAAGAACCTGATTTAACTTTCAAACTCTTGCCATGGGCTTTATAATCACAGGCAGATTAACAAATAAAGCCAAACTGCATTAGTTCTTTTGCACTTTTAGGCGATTTAAGCCTTAACGTACATTCATTTAGCACCCCATTCAACTCAAACTTTCCAATGAAAGAATACCTTTCAAAAATGAATTTGACCATTCCTGACACACTCTTTTGGTTTTGGCAGTGTTGTATTGTCTTTTCAGACTGATATCTTGATTCAGAGAAGCAAATCTTCCAGTCAAATGAGTGGAATATTGAGAAAATTGACTTTGAGAAATATGTGAACCGTAACCCTAACTAGCAAAACCCGAAGCTAGGGTTAGGGTTTTATTCCCATACAATTTAGACAGTTATTGATGGCATGGCTGTGTTTTAGGGCTGAAAGGATACTTGGGAATATAGTTCTTTCAATGTTTTCTAAACATTTTTTTCTGACCTATATGGCTGTATACAGTGCTTTGCCCCACAAAGGAATGCTGTCTGAATTGCCCGACAAGCAACAGTTCGAAAGAACCTGATTTAACTTTCAAACTCTTGCCATGGGCTTTATAATCACAGGCAGATTAACAAATAAAGCCAAACTGCATTAGTTCTTTTGCACTTTTAGGCGATTTAAGCCTTAACGTACATTCATTTAGCACCCCATTCAACTCAAACTTTCCAATGAAAGAATACCTTTCAAAAATGAATTTGACCATTCCTGACACACTCTTTTGGTTTTGGCAGTGCTGTATTGTCTTTTCAGACTGATATCTTGATTCAGAGAAGCCAATCTTCCAGTCAAATGAGTGGAATATTGAGAAAAGTGTCTTTGAGAAATATGTGAACCGTAACCCTAACTAGCAAAACCTGAAGCTAGGGTTAGGGTTTTATTCCCATACAATGTAGACAGTTTTTGATGGCATGGCTGTGTTTTAGGGCTGAAAGGATACTTGGGAATTTAGTTCTTTCAATGTTTTCTAAACATTTTTTTCTGACCTATATGGCTGTATACAGTGCTTTGCCCCACAAAGGAATGCTGTCTGAATTGCCCGACAAGCAACAGTTCGAAAGAACCTGATTTAACTTTCAAACTCTTGCCATGGGCTTTATAATCACAGGCAGATTAACAAATAAAGCCAAACTGCATTAGTTCTTTTGCACTTTTAGGCGATTTAAGCCTTAACGTACATTCATTTAGCACCCCATTCAACTCAAACTTTCCAATGAAAGAATACCTTTCAAAAATTAATTTGACCATTCTTGACACACTCTTTTGGTTTTGGCACTGTTGTATTGTCTTTTCAGACTGATATCTTGATTCAGAGAAGCAAATCTTCCAGTCAAATGAGTGGAATATTGAGAAAATTGACTTCTAGAAATATGTGAACCGTAACACTAACTAGCAAAACCTGAAGCTAGGGTTAGGGTTTTATTCCCATACAATGTAGACAGTTTTTGATGGCATGGCTGTGTTTTAGGGCTGAAAGGATACTTGGGAATATAGTTTTTTCAGTTTTTTCTAAACATTTTTTTCTGACCTATATGGCTGTATACAGTGCTTTGCCCCACAAAGGAATGCTGTCTGAATTGCCCGACAAGCAACAGTTCGAAAGAGCCTGATTTAACTTTCAAACTCTTGCCATGGGCTTTGCAATCACAGGCAGATTAACAAATAAAGCCAAACAGCATTAGTTCTTTTGCACTTTTAGGCGATTTAAGCCTTAACGTACATTCATTTAGCACCCCATTCAACTCAAACTTTCCAATGAAAGAATACCTTTCAAAAATGAATTTGACCATTCCTGACACACTCTTTTGGTTTTGGCAGTGCTGTATTGTCTTTTCAGACTGATATCTTGATTCAGAGAAGCCAATCTTCCAGTCAAATGAGTGGAATATTGAGAAAAGTGTCTTTGAGAAATATGTGAACCGTAACCCTAACTAGCAAAACCCGAAGCTAGGGTTAGGGTTTTATTCCCATACAATGTAGACAGTTTTTGATGGCATGGCTGTGTTTTAGGAATGAAAGGATACTTGGGAATTTAGTTCTTTCAATGTTTTCTAAACATTTTTTTCTAACCTATATGGCTGTATACAGTGCTTTGCCCCACAAAGGAATGCTATCTGAATTGCCCGACAAGCAACAGTTCGAAAGAACCTGATTTAACTTTCAAACTCTTGCCATGGGCTTTATAATCACAGGCAGATTAACAAATAAAGCCAAACTGCATTAGTTCTTTTGCACTTTTAGGCGATTTAAGCCTTAACGTACATTCATTTAGCAACCCATTCAAATCAAACTTTCCAATGAAAGAATACCTTTCAAAAATTAATTTGACCATTCCTGACACACTCTTTTGGTTTTGGCACTGTTGTATTGTCTTTTCAGACTGATATCTTGATTCAGAGAAGCAAATCTTCCAGTCAAATGAGTGGAATATTGAGAAAAAATTGATTTTGAGAAATATGTGAACCGTAACCCTAACTAGCAAAACCCGAAGCTAGGGTTAGGGTTTTATTCCCATACAATGTAGACAGTTTTTGATGGCATGGCTGTGTTTTAGGGCTGAAAGGATACTTGGGAATATAGTTCTTTCAATGTTTTCTAAACATTTTTTTCTGACCTATATGGCTGTATACAGTGCTTTGCCCCACAAAGGAATGCTGTCTGAATTGCCCGGCAAGCAACAGTTCGAAAGAACCTGATTTAACTTTCAAACTCTTGCCATTGGCTTTATAATCACAGGCAGATTAACAAATAAAGCCAAACTGCATTAGTTCTTTTGCACTTTTAGGCGATTTAAGCCTTCACGTACATTCATTTAGCACCCCATTCAACTCAAACTTTCCAATGAAAGAATACCTTTCAAAAATGAATTTGACCATTCCTGACACACTCTTTTGGTTTTGGCAGTGTTGTATTGTCTTTTCAGACTGATATCTTGATTCAGAGAAGCAAATCTTCCAGTCAAATGAGTGGAATATTGAGAAAATTGACTTTGAGAAATATGTGAACCGTAACCCTAACTAGCAAAACCCGAAGCTAGGGTTAGGGTTTTATTCCCATACAATTTAGACAGTTATTGATGGCATTGCTGTGTTTTAGGGCTGAAAGGATACTTGGGAATATAGTTCTTTCAATGTTTTCTAAACATTTTTTTCTGACCTATATGGCTGTATACAGTGCTTTGCCCCACAAAGGAATGCTGTCTGAATTGCCCGACAAGCAACAGTTCGAAAGAACCTGATTTGACTTTCAAACTCTTGCCATGGGCTTTACAATCACAGGCAGATTAACAAATAAAGCCAAACTGCATTAGTTCTTTTGCACTTTTAGGCGATTTAAGCCTTCACGTACATTCATTTAGCACCCCATTCAACTCAAACTTTCCAATGAAAGAATACCTTTCAAAAATGAATATGACCATTCCTGACACACTCTTTTGGTTTTGGCAGTGTTGTATTGTCTTTTCAGACTGATATCTTGATTCAGAGAAGCAAATCTTCCAGTCAAATGAGTGGAATATTGAGAAAATTGACTTCTAGAAATATGTGAACCGTAACCCTAACTAGCAAAACCCGAAGCTAGGGTTAGGGTTTTATTCCCATTCAATGTAGACAGTTTTTGATGGCATGGCTGTGTTTTAGGGCTGAAAGGATACTTGGGAATATAGTTCTTTCAATGTTTTCTAAACATTTTTTTCTGACCTATATGGCTGTATAGAGTGCTTTGCCCCACAAAGGAATGCTGTCTGAATTGCCCGACAAGCAACAGTTCGAAAGAACCTGATTTGACTTTCAAACTCTTGCCATGGGCTTTACAATCACAGGCAGATTAACAAATAAAGCCAAACTGCATTAGTTCTTTTGCACTTTTAGGCGATTTAAGCCTTCACGTACATTCATTTAGCACCCCATTCAACTCAAACTTTCCAATGAAAGAATACCTTTCAAAAATTAATTGGACCATTCCTGACACACTCTTTTGGTTTTGGCAGTGTTGTATTGTCTTTTCAGACTGATATCTTGATTCAGAGAAGCAAATCTTCCAGTCAAATGAGTGGAATATTGAGAAAATTGACTTCTAGAAATATGTGAACCGTAACCCTAACTAGCAAAACCCGAAGCTAGGGTTAGGGTTTTATTCCCATTCAATGTAGACAGTTTTTGATGGCATGGCTGTGTTTTAGGAATGAAAGGATACTTGGGAATTTAGTTCTTTCAATGTTTTCTAAACATTTTTTTCTGACCTATATGGCTGTATACAGTGCTTTGCCCCACAAAGGAACGCTGTCTGAATTGCCCGACAAGCAACAGTTCGAAAGAACCTGATTTAACTTTCAAACTCTTGCCATGGGCTTTACAAACACAGGCAGATTAAGAAATAAAGCCAAACAGCATTAGTTCTTTTGCACTTTTAGGCGATTTAAGCCTTCACGTACATTCATTTAGCACCCCATTCAACTCAAACTTTCCAATGAAAGAATACCTTTCAAAAATTAATTTGACCATTCCTGACACACTCTTTTGGTTTTGGCACTGTTGTATTGTCTTTTCAGACTGATATCTTGATTCAGAGAAGCAAATCTTCCAGTCAAATGAGTGGAATATTGAGAAAAAATTGATTTTGAGAAATATGTGAACCGTAACCCTAACTAGCAAAACCCGAAGCTAGGGTTAGGGTTTTATTCCCATACAATGTAGACAGTTTTTGATGGCATGGCTGTGTTTTAGGGCTGAAAGGATACTTGGGAATATAGTTCTTTCAATGTTTTCTAAACATTTTTTTCTGACCTATATGGCTGTATACAGTGCTTTGCCCCACAAAGGAATGCTGTCTGAATTGCCCGACAAGCAACAGTTCGAAAGAACCTGATTTAACTTTCAAACTCTTGCCATGGGCTTTATAATCACAGGCAGATTAACAAATAAAGCCAAACTGCATTAGTTCTTTTGCACTTTTAGGCGATTTAAGCCTTCACGTACATTCATTTAGCACCCCATTCAACTCAAACTTTCCAATGAAAGAATACCTTTCAAAAATGAATTTGACCATTCCTGACACACTCTTTTGGTTTTGGCAGTGTTGTATTGTCTTTTCAGACTGATATCTTGATTCAGAGCAGCAAATCTTCCAGTCAAATGAGTGGAATATTGAGAAAATTGACTTTGAGAAATATGTGAACCGTAACCCTAACTAGCAAAACCCGAAGCTAGGGTTAGGGTTTTATTCCCATACAATTTAGACAGTTATTGATGGCATTGCTGTGTTTTAGGGCTGAAAGGATACTTGGGAATATAGTTCTTTCAAAGTTTTCTAAACATTTTTTTCTGACCTATATGGCTGTATACAGTGCTTTGCCCCACAAAGGAATGCTGTCTGAATTGCCCGACAAGCAACAGTTCGAAAGAACCTGATTTAACTTTCAAACTCTTGCCATGGGCTTTATAATCACAGGCAGATTAACAAATAAAGCCAAACTGCATTAGTTCTTTTGCACTTTTAGGCGATTTAAGCCTTCACGTACATTCATTTAGCACCCCATTCAACTCAAACTTTCCAATGAAAGAATACCTTTCAAAAATGAATTTGAACATTCCTGACACACTCTTTTGGTTTTGGCAGTGCTGTATTGTCTTTTCAGACTGATATCTTGATTCAGAGAAGCCAATCTTCCAGTCAAATGAGTGGAATATTGAGAAAAGTGTCTTTGAGAAATATGTGAACCGTAACCCTAACTAGCAAAACCTGA
This sequence comes from Atractosteus spatula, assembly GCF_055471065.1. Lineage (NCBI taxonomy): Eukaryota > Metazoa > Chordata > Actinopteri > Semionotiformes > Lepisosteidae > Atractosteus > Atractosteus spatula. The sequence continues at coordinate 30,224,084 of NC_142708.1, read as the reverse complement.
AGCTAGGGTTAGGGTTTTATTCCCATACAATGTAGACAGTTTTTGATGGCATGGCTGTGTTTTAGGGCTGAAAGGATACTTGGGAATATAGTTCTTTCAATGTTTTCTAAACATTTTTTTCTGACCTATATGGCTGTATACAGTGCTTTGCCCCACAAAGGAATGCTGTCTGAATTGCCCGACAAGCAACAGTTCGAAAGAACCTGATTTGACTTTCAAACTCTTGCCATGGGCTTTACAATCACAGGCAGATTAACAAATAAAGCCAAACTGCATTAGTTCTTTTGCACTTTTAGGCGATTTAAGCCTTCACGTACATTCATTTAGCACCCCATTCAACTCAAACTTTCCAATGAAAGAATACCTTTCAAAAATGAATTTGACCATTCCTGACACACTCTTTTGGTTTTGGCACTGTTGTATTGTCTTTTCAGACTGATATCTTGATTCAGAGAAGCAAATCTTCCAGTCAAATGAGTGGAATATTGAGAAAATTGACTTCTAGAAATATGTGAACCGTAACCCTAACTAGCAAAACCCGAAGCTAGGGTTAGGGTTTTATTCCCATACAATGTAGACAGTTTTTGATGGCATGGCTGTGTTTTAGGGCTGAAAGGATACTTGGGAATATAGTTCTTTCAATGTTTTCTAAACATTTTTTTCTGACCTATATGGCTGTATACAGTGCTTTGCCCCACAAAGGAATGCTGTCTGAATTGCCCGACAAGCAACAGTTCGAAAGAACCTGATTTAACTTTCAAACTCTTGACATGGGCTTTGCAATCACAGGCAGATTAACAAATAAAGCCAAACAGCATTAGTTCTTTTGCACTTTTAGGCGATTTAAGCCTTAACGTACATTCATTTAGCACCCCATTCAACCTAAACTTTCTAATGAAAGAATACCTTTCAAAAATGAATTTGACCATTCCTGACACACTCTTTTGGTTTTGGCAGTGCTGTATTGTCTTTTCAGACTGATATCTTGATTCAGAGAAGCCAATCTTCCAGTCAAATGAGTGGAATATTGAGAAAAGTGTCTTTGAGAAATATGTGAACCGTAACCCTAACTAGCAAAACCCGAAGCTAGGGTTAGAGTTTTATTCCCATACAATGTAGACAGTTTTTGATGGCATGGCTGTGTTTTAGGGCTGAAAGGATACTTGGGAATATAGTTCTTTCAATGTTTTCTAAACATTTTTTTCTGACCTATATGGCTGTATACAGTGCTTTGCCCCACAAAGGAATGCTGTCTGAATTGCCCGACAAGCAACAGTTCGAAAGAACCTGATTTGACTTTCAAACTCTTGCCATGGGCTTTACAATCACAGGCAGATTAACAAATAAAGCCAAACTGCATTAGTTCTTTTGCACTTTTAGGCGATTTAAGCCTTCACGTACATTCATTTAGCACCCCATTCAACTCAAACTTTCCAATGAAAGAATACCTTTCAAAAATGAATTTGACCATTCCTGACACACTCTTTTGGTTTTGGCAGTGTTGTATTGTCTTTTCAGACTGATATCTTGATTCAGAGAAGCAAATCTTCCAGTCAAATGAGTGGAATATTGAGAAAATTGACTTCTAGAAATATGTGAACCGTAACCCTAACTAGCAAAACCCGAAGCTAGGGTTAGGGTTTTATTCCCATACAATGTAGACAGTTTTTGATGGCATGGCTGTGTTTTAGGGCTGAAAGGATACTTGGGAATTTAGTTCTTTCAATGTTTTCTAAACATTTTTTTCTGACCTATATGGCTGTATACAGTGCTTTGCCCCACAAAGGAATGCTGTCTGAATTGCCCGACAAGCAACAGTTCGAAAGAACCTGATTTAACTTTCAAACTCTTGCCATGGGCTTTATAATCACAGGCAGATTAACAAATAAAGCCAAACTGCATTAGTTCTTTTGCACTTTTAGGCGATTTAAGCCTTAACGTACATTCATTTAGCACCCCATTCAACTCAAACTTTCCAATGAAAGAATACCTTTCAAAAATTAATTTGACCATTCTTGACACACTCTTTTGGTTTTGGCACTGTTGTATTGTCTTTTCAGACTGATATCTTGATTCAGAGAAGCAAATCTTCCAGTCAAATGAGTGGAATATTGAGAAAATTGACTTCAGAAATATGTGAACCGTAACATTAACTAGCAAAACCTGAAGCTAGGGTTAGGGTTTTATTCCCATACAATGTAGACAGTTTTTGATGGCATGGCTGTGTTTTAGGGCTGAAAGGATACTTGGGAATTTAGTTCTTTCAATGTTTTCTAAACATTTTTTTCTGACCTATATGGCTGTATACAGTGCTTTGCCCCACAAAGGAATGCTGTCTGAATTGCCCGACAAGCAACAGTTCGAAAGAACCTGATTTAACTTTCAAACTCTTGCCATGGGCTTTATAATCACAGGCAGATTAACAAATAAAGCCAAACTGCATTAGTTCTTTTGCACTTTTAGGCGATTTAAGCCTTAACGTACATTCATTTAGCACCCCATTCAACTCAAACTTTCCAATGAAAGAATACCTTTCAAAAATTAATTTGACCATTCTTGACACACTCTTTTGGTTTTGGCACTGTTGTATTGTCTTTTCAGACTGATATCTTGATTCAGAGAAGCAAATCTTCCAGTCAAATGAGTGGAATATTGAGAAAATTGACTTCAGAAATATGTGAACCGTAACACTAACTAGCAAAACCTGAAGCTAGGGTTAGGGTTTTATTCCCATACAATGTAGACAGTTTTTGATGGCATGGCTGTGTTTTAGGGCTGAAAGGATACTTGGGAATATAGTTTTTTCAGTGTTTTCTAAACATTTTTTTCTGACCTATATGGCTGTATACAGTGCTTTGCCCCACAAAGGAACGCTGTCTGAATTGCCCGACAAGCAACAGTTCGAAAGAACCTGATTTAACTTTCAAACTCTTGCCATGGGCTTTACAAACACAGGCAGATTAACAAATAAAGCCAAACTGCATTAGTTCTTTTGCACTTTTAGGCGATTTAAGCCTTAACGTACATTCATTTAGCACCCCATTCAACTCAAACTTTCCAATGAAAGAATACCTTTCAAAAATGAATTAGACCATTCCTGACACACTCTTTTGGTTTTGGCAGTGCTGTATTGTCTTTTCAGACTGATATCTTGATTCAGAGAAGCCAATCTTCCTGTCAAATGAGTGGAATATTGAGAAAAGTGTCTTTGAGAAATATGTGAACCGTAACCCTAACTAGCAAAACCTGAAGCTAGGGTTAGGGTTTTATTCCCATACAATGTAGACAGTTTTTGATGGCATGGCTGTGTATTAGGGCTGAAAGGATACTTGGGAATATAGTTTTTTCAGTTTTTTCTAAACATTTTTTTCTGACCTATATGGCTGTATACAGTGCTTTGCCCCACAAAGGAATGCTGTCTGAATTGCCCGACAAGCAACAGTTCGAAAGAGCCTGATTTAACTTTCAAACTCTTGCCATGGGCTTTGCAATCACAGGCAGATTAACAAATAAAGCCAAACAGCATTAGTTCTTTTGCACTTTTAGGCGATTTAAGCCTTAACGTACATTCATTTAGCACCCCATTCAACTCAAACTTTCCAATGAAAGAATACCTTTCAAAAATGAATTTGACCATTCCTGACACACTCTTTTGGTTTTGGCAGTGCTGTATTGTCTTTTCAGACTGATATCTTGATTCAGAGAAGCCAATCTTCCAGTCAAATGAGTGGAATATTGAGAAAAGTGTCTTTGAGAAATATGTGAACCGTAACCCTAACTAGCAAAACCCGAAGCTAGGGTTAGGGTTTTATTCCCATACAATGTAGACAGTTTTTGATGGCATGGCTGTGTTTTAGGAATGAAAGGATACTTGGGAATTTAGTTCTTTCAATGTTTTCTAAACATTTTTTTCTAACCTATATGGCTGTATACAGTGCTTTGCCCCACAAAGGAATGCTATCTGAATTGCCCGACAAGCAACAGTTCGAAAGAACCTGATTTAACTTTCAAACTCTTGCCATGGGCTTTATAATCACAGGCAGATTAACAAATAAAGCCAAACTGCATTAGTTCTTTTGCACTTTTAGGCGATTTAAGCCTTAACGTACATTCATTTAGCAACCCATTCAAATCAAACTTTCCAATGAAAGAATACCTTTCAAAAATTAATTTGACCATTCCTGACACACTCTTTTGGTTTTGGCACTGTTGTATTGTCTTTTCAGACTGATATCTTGATTCAGAGAAGCAAATCTTCCAGTCAAATGAGTGGAATATTGAGAAAAAATTGATTTTGAGAAATATGTGAACCGTAACCCTAACTAGCAAAACCCGAAGCTAGGGTTAGGGTTTTATTCCCATACAATGTAGACAGTTTTTGATGGCATGGCTGTGTTTTAGGGCTGAAAGGATACTTGGGAATATAGTTCTTTCAATGTTTTCTAAACATTTTTTTCTGACCTATATGGCTGTATACAGTGCTTTGCCCCACAAAGGAATGCTGTCTGAATTGCCCGACAAGCAACAGTTCGAAAGAACCTGATTTAACTTTCAAACTCTTGCCATGGGCTTTATAATCACAGGCAGATTAACAAATAAAGCCAAACTGCATTAGTTCTTTTGCACTTTTAGGCGATTTAAGCCTTAACGTTGTAGTGGTTTGATGGGTTTACTGAGACAATTATCAATTGTAGCAGTAACCACGAGGTTGTTCGTTGGGGCTTTTAGAAAATCAATCGTCAGAACAACTAACAACGCACACACACGGGTTCAATACACGAGATACATTTATTAATATAAACTGTGCACCAAACATATACTAGTCTGCCTGGATACGAGCGGCAGACCTTACTGTGAGGGTTATCAATATACAAGGTATATAATCTCGAAGAGATGCAAACACAAAGAGATACACAACAGAGAATATATGTCAATATATATCGTTCGGTTACCAAATCGCTAATCAGTGTTATTACCCACTGTTACTCTAAACTCGGAAGTAAATACATTACTCATGAATTAAATTGATAACAACTTGTGTTGAGGTACAATTAAATTCTCGAGACGCAATGTAGAACATGGGGTTTACTTATCCACTGTGTTTGGATTTGGAATTTCCCGGCACGAACACCAAACCAGCTGACAGGCTCCGTTGCAGCCTCTGTTGCAGCGGTTGTCCAATGGGCGTTGTGTCGGCGTCCTCTGGCTACCGGCCAACCAGTCGAGGTGCAGCTTGGAGTAGGACGGGCGGAGGAATCTGACTGCGGCGCGCAGGGCAGTCGTTGCTCCGAGGGGATCTACCAGCAGTCCGGCTGGCTAGTAGAAAGTCTCTATGCACAGAGTGTGACCGCGAGTCCTCACAAGTCACTCTTTTGCCTGGGAAGAAACTGGTTCGTTCCCGGTCCAGCGCTGCTTCTGAATAAGCTATTCAGGTTGTCGACGAGGGTCCAACTGTAGGCTGCCGTTGATCAAGCGGAGCATTCACGTTGGTAGAATTCTGAGTACGTACGGGATCCTCGGCCTCGCGCTTAGAACAAAGTCCAAGTCCTTTTGCAGACAACAGCAGTTGTCACGTGATTGTCTCTGAGGATGCGCGAAAATGGCCAAGGAGAGCCCAGAACTGAGCTTGCGCTCCCTTTTTGATCAAGACCCAGATGTGTGCTGATTGGTTGAGAGTTTGGCGGGCATTGGAGACCCACGTGGTATTACCAGTCCCTGATTGGTTGGTCAAGGTGAGATATAAGTCACTTACTCTTGACACTTAGAAATGCAGTCCAGATGTCCATTCGGCACTCCCTAGACTGATAGGCGCCAGTGTATGACCATTGATCATGATAGCCAGGCTTAGCTAATGGCATCCCCGTCTGGGAGCTTGCTTCTTATCAAAAGAAAAACATCTTAAATCAACTTGCATGAATTCTTTCTCTGTGGTTGCACCACAGAGATGGAGGGTGAGATGGGGCCTCCTTTAGGAGCATACCAACGCTTAACTCTGTCTTATTACAAGCATTGCCGCTACATATCCCCCCTTTTTGAAGGTCACGAGGTCCTGAGGCGTTGTTGCCTTCAAAACAAAAACAGTGTTAAGTGATGTTTGTTGTACCACGGTGGATTCTACCACCCAATATTCACATTACCTCTCGAGAATTTGTACAGGAAATAGTGTTGAAAAGAACATTGCGTATACCTGCTCTCAGTTATAAGGTACCTAGGAATGAGGCATTGGGCATCATCATTAGCCCTAGACCTTAAACTTCCGGCAATTCACTATCAGTATCGGATAGCTCTGCAGCAGGCAGACGTTTGGGAGTGGTTACCTGATTTCGGTGATAAACCATTGCTCCCTTTGTCTCATTCAAACTACCCCGCAAGGCTTTGATACAAGAGAACAACATCCAACACATTACCCCAGCCATGATCCAGCTACCCAGCAGCAGTGTCAAGATGACCACGTTTATTGTTCTTAGCGCCCCAGAGGATCCACAACGACTGTGCTTGGGACCTACCAGTGTAGTTTTTAAGTTTGTGTCATTAAGAACAAATTCGACTACCTGTACACCCTCAAGACTTACTGTCTCTTGGATTCTCTCATCCAAGTCAACGCCGTGTCCTCTGAAAGCGTCCACAATCTCGAGTTCCGTTTCATACAGTTCTGACTCCAGGTGATACAGTGCTAAATCGTTGAGATGCACTATCGCTCCTTCAGGAACTTGTAGAAAAACTGTTTGGTTGGGTAGCTGCACTTCGGTAGCTGTATCATGCCTGTCATATGTTATTGTAACCATTAACTGTGGTGTGCTGACCAGCCATTTCTTTCCCACCTGCTCAACCTGGGGTTCGTTAACCTCTCTTTTGCTCGTCACTGTGGCTTTACACTTTTCAGTGGCAGCCCCCTTTCTGATACCACACAACCTCTGAGTTGTGTCCCTAAGGAAAGGCTTACTTGGACATACCCAGTGGATATCCTTGGTTGACATACACAGTTCCAGGTTTGGAGCAAGATACAAATTTGGATCATCCTCCTGGTAAGCTACGAGCGGTGGGGTGGTCAACTTCACATGCATGTCCCCCCTCCAGAAGCCAACGTTCGATATAGACTTGAGTCTATAGATATCCTTGCCACTCACGATGGGAAGGTTCAACAGGAAACCTATTTCCTTGGCTTCGGGGTTGACATGTATAGGAATGGCACTGCCTAGACTGTATGCAAGATGTACCTGTAATGGCTGCACCATCTCAGAAGTGGTTGTCCTAAGTACTTCTTCTACTAAGGACAGTGGAACCAAATAAGTTGGAATCTGTCCCATGGCTAGGCTAGTTATCGTGGCACTAAGCTCCCTAAGCAAATCCTGCATCAGCATCCTGACCTGTTGCACGTAAGCATAATCCCACTGTAACACGTCGACAATCCTGCCCACGGTGTGGAGGGTGTTATTTAACACTGCTGCATGAAGGTTTACTGCTAATATTGTGCCCTGTAAGGTTTTCCCTAGGCTTTCCAGCCGCTGCTGCTGTTGATACAGCCTGTCCTGAATTTCTGGCATTTCCTTAAGTAACCCAGACACCTGCCTTCTCAGGGTGGTCAGGGTGACAGTGTTAGCAGCAAACAGACCAGCTGAAAATAGCGAGCCCACGGCGGAGGCCGCAGCAATCAGACCCCCCAAGAACCTTTTGGGGCGGCTGAGGCCTGTCATCTCCTCCTGGCTGACTGTTGCCTTTCTCAGCTGGCGGAGCATGTGTATAGTGTCTAGCTGGGCATGCCATACAGCATCCTTAGCCCACTGCCTGCCATGATGGGACACCCTACTGTTCATGTTGATGTGCTTCCGAAACACATCACCTGGGTCCAGCCGCACATACACTCGCTGAGTATATGTTCTGCAATTTGTTAACAACAATCCGGGAGCGTCCTGCAGGACTATGCCGGTAGGAGGACCGGGTTCCACAACTTCAAGGGGCTGTGTCGAGGCGATCCACAGCACTGTCAGGACCAGCCGTGGCAGTTTTAGGATTCCCATTCTGGAACACAGATGAGGCACATGGTACAGTTCCACTATAATTTTGAATATATTTTCCTAGGAGGACCTACACTACAATACCTAACTACCTGCAGCTACAAAGGGGCACCCCCCTCTTGATCGGGTTTAGATTTTTAACCCTATTCTGTGTCCTCCGGCGCCATTTGAGGTGGGCGATACAACCGGAGGTGGTTGCGATGCACCCACTTATAGACCAGAGATTGTCTTCCTTTTTCAATCCGAATTCGATAAGCTACCGGTGATACCTTATCGACAATCTCGTGGGGTCCTGTCCAACTGGGTAAGAACTTCCGGGCCACCCCTGCGGGTTTGGCAAATTGGAAGTACAGGACCTTGTCTCCTACTTGGAGTTCCTGGTTAACTGCCTTTCGGTCATAGTATGCTTTCCTACCCTCTGCACTCCTTCCCAGATTGTTCTGGGCAAAAGCAAAGGTTGCCTGCAGATGTGCTCGCAGGTCTGACACATACTGATGGGCCGTAGCAGCCCCCGTTGTGCTCAGGTCCTCCACCCCATAAAGACAGTGTAGGGGAAGAGTCATCTTCCGACCTGTCATCATCTCAAAAGGTGGGACCCCCGTAGAGCAATGGGGCGTGGCTCGGATGGCCATCAGAACCAGGGGCAGCTTAATGTCCCAGTCCCTACTGCTGGTGGAGACAAACTTTTTGAGCATACTAACCACCGTTCGGTTTGCCCTTTCTGCCTGGCCCGAGGATTGAGGGTGGTAGGAGATATGCAACTGGGCCTTGACCCCAAGCATATTCCACAGGGTTGCCATTACTGTAGCTGTGAAATGGGTTCCCCGATCCGAGTCCACGGTCAGGGGGAGTCCCCATCGACTGAACACATGGTTCACCAACAGCACTGCAGTTGTCTCTGCCGTGTCGTTGGGCGCTGGGAGGCACTCAATCCATTTTGTGAATGCACACGTAACCGTGAGGAAATATTTGTTCCCTCTGGATGACCTCACCAGCGGCCCCACCCAATCCATTTGTAGATTGGACCAGGGGAATGTCATGCCCTTTTTCTGGAGTGGTGCACGGTGCAAGGGCCGTGATGGTTGGAACTGGCTACACGTCAGACACCCCTTTACATACGCGGCGATGTCTTGGCCCATGTGAGGCCAGAATGCCACCTGCTGGATAGTGTCGTATGTGGCCTTGATTCCCCGGTGACCCCCACAGGGCTCGTCATGAGCGTGTTGGATCATGACCCCCCGATGGCAGCGGGGAACTACCCACTTTGGGACACCTTGTGCAACTGGTACACAAACCAACAACCCCTTTATAATTTTTAGGTTGTCTTTCACCTCTGCCAGCTCCTTCAGCTCTGGAGACTGGCTCAGCACCTGCTCCGAAAGAGGTTGACGCACTGGGTCAACGATATGCTGATACATTAGCCCAATTGCTGGGTCCTGTTTCTGCATTTCCGCAAGATCGGTGTTAAAACCCTGTGACCCAAGCACTACAGATTGAGGGTCAGCTCCGACATCCTGTCTAGCCCTGCTTCGGGTGACCGCCTTGACCTCAGCCACGGTTTCTGGGGGTAGCCATTCCTGCTGGAACTGCCAGGGTTCACCCTCTAAGGCGCCAGACTTAGCCAGCCGGTCGGCCTCATCATTCCCGTCTTTGTCGGGTCCCTTCACCTGGGAGTGTCCCTTCACCTTCCTCCAGTAAACCATCATTCCAGCCTCGGTCGTGAGCTTGTCACTGGCCAGGAACAACTCTTTGTTCTTTACTTCCTTGCCCCGGGCATTTTTCATGCCGTTACCCTTCCAATACGGAAGGTGGGACACGAAGCTATGTCGGGCGTAGTTCGAGTCACTACAGATGACAAATTGTTTAAGGCCATTTGTCAGGGCCTGCTGGAGGGTGATCAGCACCCCAGCTACTTCCGCATACTGACTAGTCTTTGGTCCTAGCTTATAGCGGGTCGGCCCACAGGGAGTATTGTCTTGCCAGACTACTCCTACCCCTGCTAGCACCTGCTGTTCGTGGCGAAAAGAGCAACCGTCAACATAGGCCATGGGTAAGCCCTGGCCCACGTTTTCATCGTAGTACCGGTGATTGTTCGGTAGCTCAGCAGCGGGAATTGTTTCTGGAGCTTCCATGTCAGTGTCACAACCGTGACACACTTGGCCCAAAGCCAGGCCCTGTCCCAGGTACATTTTCTTGCTCTGTGCATAACGTACCTCTATCTCATAGCCTTGTAGGGCCATCATCCATGCCACAATCCTGCTATTTGACACCCTGCCCGCTTTCAGTCTCTGGCTATGCAGGAATGTCACAGGTTGGTGGCAGGTTTCGATGATGATCTTTTGTCCCCCTACATAACTACGGAAGTGTTCTACCGACCAGACCGTAGACAACAGGGCCTTCTCGCAGTCCAAGAACTTTTGCTCCACTGAGCTCAGGGCTCGACTGGCATACGCCACCACCCTTCGCTCTTGGTCATATTCCTGACTCAGAGCAGCCCCAAGGCAGTGCTCTGAGAACCCTGCTTCAAGGTAGAAGACCTTATTTTTGTCAGGGTAGGCCAAGCACGGCGCACTTCCGAGTCTGCGCTTCAGCTCCATTACAGCCTGTTCTGAGGAAGGTCCCCACTCAAAGGGCACGTCTTTCTGCAACAGCTTGTGGAGGGGCCTTGCTATTTCAGCGTAATCCTCAATGAACTGCCGGGAATAATTACATACTCCCAGAAAGCTGCGCAGTTCAGACAGGTTAGTGGGCGACTTCATATTCTGGATAGCTTGGACTCTGCTGGACTGTGGCTGTATGCCTTGGGCTCCAACCAATAGTCCCACGTACTCCACTTGGGTCCTACACCACTGTCCCTTAGCCAGAGACAGTTTGGCCCCTGCACGGGAGAGCTGGGTCAACACATGCCTGATCTCGGCCATGTGTTCTTCCCAGGTCTGACTCCGCATCAGAATATCGTCCACATAGACCAAGTTGCCCCTGGCGGCTGCATCACTCATGGCTTTGTGCAGAAATATGTTGAACTCCGCTGGGGAGTTGGAATACCCAAAGGGGCATCGATTCCAGGTGAACTGCCTGTTTCCAAAGGAAAAGGCCAGTTTGTACTGGTCTGTCGGTTCTACCTTAAGGGTCCAGAACCCATTGGCCACATCCACTGTGGTGAAATATTTCGCTGTTGTCACCTTGGCTAACTCCTGATCTAGGTAGATCATTGGCCATCGTGACAAAGGAACCTGTTTATTCAGCTGCCGGTAGTCAATGGTCAGACGCCACTTACCATTGGGTTTCAGCACCGGCCACAGTGGGGAGTTATAAGTGGAGTTACACTCCCTTATGATCTGACGCTCTAGTAGAGCATCCAACGTCTGCTTTATGGACTCGTATGCCGTGAGGGGAATGCGATACTGCCTGACATAGGTTGGGCGGGCGCCAGGGGCCGTAGGAATGCGCACTGTGTGCAAATCCGTCACCCCGCAGTCATAGGCGTCCCGTGCAAACACTTCCTGGAAATCCTGGAAGATCTGACGCAGCTGCTGACGCTGGCTTTCCGTTTCCAGGGCATCTGCCTTACCAACCTGTTCCTGTACCTGCTCTAGGAACCCCGCTTTTGACGGCATGGCGGTGTCCCGGGTCGCACTCTCGGCTGAGTGGTCCGTCGGAACCCCTGCGTGTACTGTATACACAACCATCTCATCCTTATCGCTAAGGTCCACTCTGCACACTTCCTGGTTGCAGAATCCCTCTATTGGCATAATTGCAATCATCCGCCGGGGGTAGGTGTAGTACACCTGCTCGGTTCCCCCCTCCCTGGCCAAGGGACCAGGGAGCTGCCCCAGTACTGGGATGGCCAGTTCGAAATCATAGAAACCATTGTCAATTACCAGTCCCATGTCAGTGCGAGCAGGGATTTTGACATCTTGTTTTGCTATGTTTTGCACCAACAGACAGGTGGCTCGGCCATTCCTTTCCAGTCTGGGGGTACCACAGACTGCTAGGTTCAGTCTGATAAACTGAGCTGATGGTTGGAAGAAAACCATCTCAGCATCCATTCTCTGTCCCTTCTTTAGGACAAGGCGTACCGGAAACCCTGCTGTTGACGCAGGAACGATCAGGTCCGATTCGTTTACTACCTGGCAGGCCTGAGGAATCGTCTGACCTGACCGAATGTTCTCGGGGTCGCCGCTTAGAGAGTGGGCATCTGGGTTCACCCGTGTCCACAGCACACTGTTTACTGTGTCCAGTTGGGCGCCCAGTCGAACCAACAGGTCTGCACCAATACAGACTGAATGGGTCAGCTGAGGTGCTACCTGGAAGTAGTGAGCAAACTTCCTTTTTCCGATGGAGATGGAAGCTGCACAGCTTCCTTTGCTCCAAATAGACCTATGAGGTGGGGGTGCCCACCACAGAACCTGTGATTGCGTCACCAGGGTCACCTGACGGCTTCGCGACAGGTCCTCGAACAGAACTTCACTGATTATGGACTTCTCAGAGCTGAGGCTGAGAATTACATCATCAACCTGCACTTCTGCCACCTGGACCCCTCCCACCACCATGGGGTGGTAGTCCTGGTCCCCCTGAGGTACCAGGGCGCACAGAAAGGACTCCCATTCATTACCGGACAGGGAGATCCACTCTTCTTCAGGGATGAAAAAGGGGTGTGCTTTACCTGGCGGGTCAAGCAGCTGCTCGGAGCACTGCTCCTGTAGTTGGGAGACCGTGGGAGTGCTGGCCTGGGCAGGACTTCCCTGTAGTTTTGGAAAGCAAGAAGAGACATTTATTTCTCGTCCAGAGGAACCAGGAGGATCCTCCAACTCAGCTATAGTGTTCAGTGGGCACTGTGTGATCACAGCATAACCACTGAACCCCCCTTTTTGCTGTACGACAGGCTTAGGGTTTTTGACCTGAGCCCACAATTTTCCACGCTGGCAGTCCACCAGAGGCTCCAGCCTGTCAAGCAGGTCTTGGCCAATGAGTAGTGGCTCTGTTTTAAACCTAGAGATGTAAACAGGATGCACCACGTTCATTGGCCCGAACCTAAGTGCCACCCACACTCGGTGTGTGATCCTGGCATGATCCTGGGTATAGCTGGAAATATCTATCTTACACGGTTCTACCTTAAGTCTGATGCCTTTTCCTTTCGCTACTCGTTTGAGCTCGCTGAGTAGATTGGCTGACATCAAACTAATTTCAGCCCCAGTGTCAATCAGTGCTTCTCTATCTAAGACGTTTTCAAGAGAAACCTTGATATAAATACGCCTTGCTTTGCCTTTCTGGCTGAGATTCCCTAAGAATTGTTGGAAGCCTGCCTTTTCTTTGACTTCAGGGGCGGGGTCAGCGCCCAACTCAGAGTCACAGCCTTCTTCCAGGCAGGAACCCTCCCACCCAATCAGATAGACTGAGGGAGGGGTTTGGGATGGATCCCCGCCTCCTCCAGTGAGAAGGGGCGTGGTCCCCCTAAGCTCATTCACGCTTCCGGCATTCGGTGCGGAAGGTTTACCCTGTCCTGATCTCTCAAGCAGGGCTTGTTCAAGCCTGGCCAGGCGGGTTGCAGTCGACTCCCTTCGTCCAGCCTTCTGATAGGCTCTGCCTGTGCCCTTGCCTTCCCCGTAGCGCTCACGGCGGCTCTGACGCTTAGTGCGGTCCTGCCTGCCTATTTTGCGCCGGGGCTTAGCGGGCTCAGGAACCTCAGCTCCCTCGAGCTGAGGCGAGTCGTCAACCCTGCTGGCTTTAGTGGCGAACACGGCCGTTTTAGCAGGTTTTCGCTCTGAGGAAGCAGAGACTTCAGCTCCCCAGGCTTTTTGAGCCAACCTTCTAATGTCAGCCATTTTCATCGCTTTTGCATCAGTGTGCATCACAATCATTTTCCTGATTGAGGGATGCAGATTAGCAATGAATAAACCTTTGAAATTCACGTTCTCTTCGCAACCCTCTTCATTCCGCCCTGCAAAATAAGTGCGCCTAAGCCTCTCATAATAGTCGCGAGGGGCTTCAGCTTTTTCGTGCTTAATATGGTGCGCAGCGGCCACGGCAGCTATGGGATCGATAAAAGCCGAAAATTCTCCGATCATTGCCTGACACAGCTCCTCAAAGCTATTACAGACCTCCGGTCCTTGTCTAGACATCCACTCGTGGACCGCTCGGCTAGTAGTTTTCCTTACTAACATAGCCTTTTCCTGTTCGGACGCTCCGGGCATAAACTGCAAAGTGTGTCTCAGCTCATCGATGTAGGTTTCCACATTATTCCCTGACACTGACGGGTCAAACCTTTCTACATCTTTGGCTAACTGCCTCAGGGAGTGGAGGTTAATTTTTACGGTTTCTCCGCGGGCAGGGGGACGGCCGTGATCAGGAGCAGGGGGTCTCTGCCTGAATTGCATCGCCCTTGCGTCTCGCGCAGGACTCGACGATCTCCCCCATGCCGATCCGACCACAGACCCTGGCCGGGAGAAACCTCCCCCCGGCGCGCTGGGTGAGCGCTCCGGGCTGCTAGATGGGCTGGCATGCAAGTGGAATCTAGCCTGTTTTGCTTCCAGTACGGCAGCATCTAACTCCTTTTGCCTTTCCTGGCTGAGATCATTTAAACGCTCAATTTCTTTTTCTTTTTCTTTCAAGCTCGCTTCCAGGTCTCTCCTAGCTACCTCAGCCGCAGTTTCTCTAGCAGACAGGTCATCTAATTTACCTAAAACTTCCCTGAGTCTGTCTTCACTTTCCTCATTTTTCACTCTCTTTTCTCTGATTATATCCAACAACTCAACTCGCTCCGCCTTATATCTTTCTAGCTTTCCCTGAAGCTTTTGAAACTTTGTCAGCTCGGACAAAGACAGTTCCAGCTGTTTAGCTAGATTTAGGGCGAAACTCGATAGGACCTGAACTGCGTTCACGGACCCTCCTGTGTTAAGCTGGTTCGCTACCTTAGCTACTAAATCTACTTGCAGCTTCTCAATATCATCAAAGTTCAACTTTTCGATACCGCTCCAGTAACCAGGATTGTCGTCGCTAGAAATAGTACTTATAAGCGACTCCACTTCAGACATTTTAGCAGCCATTGTCATTACGTCAGAGAAACTTTAAGAGTATTACTTTTTTTTTTTCTTTTACCAAAATACGGTATGGAATCTAAACACCCGAGCAGATGGATTTCCAATCAGCACACGTTACACTAAACGCTAGAAAACAGGGGGAATTCTTTACGCAGTTATCAGCACACCCGGTATTCGCGTATAGAAGCCGCGGTGCTGTGCTGAACTTGAACTCACAGCAATATCAGTTATTCTGTGCGATTGATTCTCATTTCATTCTAAACTGCCCACCCAGGGACGCCATTAAATGTAGTGGTTTGATGGGTTTACTGAGACAATTATCAATTGTAGCAGTAACCACGAGGTTGTTCGTTGGGGCTTTTAGAAAATCAATCGTCAGAACAACTAACAACGCACACACACGGGTTCAATACACGAGATACATTTATTAATATAAACTGTGCACCAAACATATACTAGTCTGCCTGGATACGAGCAGCAGACCTTACTGTGAGGGTTATCAATATACAAGGTATATAATCTCGAAGAGATGCAAACACAAAGAGATACACAACAGAGAATATATGTCAATATATATCGTTCGGTTACCAAATCGCTAATCAGTGTTATTACCCACTGTTACTCTAAACTCGGAAGTAAATACATTACTCATGAATTAAATTGATAACAACTTGTGTTGAGGTACAATTAAATTCTCGAGACGCAATGTAGAACATGGGGTTTACTTATCCACTGTGTTTGGATTTGGAATTTCCCGGCACGAACACCAAACCAGCTGACAGGCTCCGTTGCAGCCTCTGTTGCAGCGGTTGTCCAATGGGCGTTGTGTCGGCGTCCTCTGGCTACCGGCCAACCAGTCGAGGTGCAGCTTGGAGTAGGACGGGCGGAGGAATCTGACTGCGGCGCGCAGGGCAGTCGTTGCTCCGAGGGGATCTACCAGCAGTCCGGCTGGCTAGTAGAAAGTCTCTATGCACAGAGTGTGACCGCGAGTCCTCACAAGTCACTCTTTTGCCTGGGAAGAAACTGGTTCGTTCCCGGTCCAGCGCTGCTTCTGAATAAGCTATTCAGGTTGTCGACGAGGGTCCAACTGTAGGCTGCCGTTGATCAAGCGGAGCATTCACG
Source organism: Atractosteus spatula (assembly GCF_055471065.1). Taxonomy (NCBI): domain Eukaryota; kingdom Metazoa; phylum Chordata; class Actinopteri; order Semionotiformes; family Lepisosteidae; genus Atractosteus; species Atractosteus spatula. Next base: position 30,207,907 of record NC_142708.1, on the reverse strand, counting down.
TTGGTAGAATTCTGAGTACGTACGGGATCCTCGGCCTCGCGCTTAGAACAAAGTCCAAGTCCTTTTGCAGACAACAGCAGTTGTCACGTGATTGTCTCTGAGGATGCGCGAAAATGGCCAAGGAGAGCCCAGAACTGAGCTTGCGCTCCCTTTTTGATCAAGACCCAGATGTGTGCTGATTGGTTGAGAGTTTGGCGGGCATTGGAGACCCACGTGGTATTACCAGTCCCTGATTGGTTGGTCAAGGTGAGATATAAGTCACTTACTCTTGACACTTAGAAATGCAGTCCAGATGTCCATTCGGCACTCCCTAGACTGATAGGCGCCAGTGTATGACCATTGATCATGATAGCCAGGCTTAGCTAATGGCATCCCCGTCTGGGAGCTTGCTTCTTATCAAAAGAAAAACATCTTAAATCAACTTGCATGAATTCTTTCTCTGTGGTTGCACCACAGAGATGGAGGGTGAGATGGGGCCTCCTTTAGGAGCATACCAACGCTTAACTCTGTCTTATTACAAGCATTGCCGCTACAACGTACATTCATTTAGCACCCCATTCAACCTAAACTTTCCAATGAAAGAATACCTTTCAAAAATGAATTTGACCATTCCTGACACACTCTTTTGGTTTTGGCAGTGTTGTATTGTCTTTTCAGACTGATATCTTGATTCAGAGAAGCAAATCTTCCAGTCAAATTAGTGGAATATTGAGAAAATTGACTTCCAGAAATATGTGAACCGTAACCCTATCTAGCAAAACCCGAAGCTAGGGTTAGGGTTTTATTCCCATACAATGTAGACAGTTTTTGATGGCATGGCTGTGTTTTAGGGCTGAAAGGATACTTGGGAATATAGTTCTTTCAATGTTTTCTAAACATTTTTTTCTGACCTATATGGCTGTATACAGTGCTTTGCCCCACAAAGGAATGCTGTTTGAATTGCCCGACAAGCAACAGTTCGAAAGAACCTGATTTAACTTTCAAACTCTTGCCATGGGCTTTATAATCACAGGCAGATTAACAAATAAAGCCAAACTGCATTAGTTCTTTTGCACTTTTAGGCGATTTAAGCCTTAACGTACATTCATTTAGCACCCCATTCAACTCAAACTTTCCAATGAAAGAATACCTTTCAAAAATTAATTTGACCATTCCTGACACTCTTTTGGTTTTGGCAGTGCTGTATTGTCTTTTCAGACTGATATCTTGATTCAGAGAAGCCAATCTTCCAGTCAAATAAGTGGAATATTGAGAAAAGTGTCTTTGAGAAATATGTGAACCGTAACCCTAACTAGCAAAACCCGAAGCTAGGGTTAGGGTTTTATTCCCATACAATGTAGACAGTTTTTGATGGCATGGCTGTGTTTTAGGGCTGAAAGGATACTTGGGAATATAGTTCTTTCAATGTTTTCTAAACATTTTTTTCTGACCTATATGGCTGTATACAGTGCTTTGCCCCACAAAGGAATGCTGTCTGAATTGCCCGACAAGCAACAGTTCGAAAGAACCTGATTTAACTTTCAAACTCTTGCCATGGGCTTTATAATCACAGGCAGATTAACAAATAAAGCCAAACTGCATTAGTTCTTTTGCACTTTTAGGCGATTTAAGCCTTAACGTACATTCATTTAGCACCCCATTCAACTCAAACTTTCCAATGAAAGAATACCTTTCAAAAATTAATTGGACCATTCCTGACACACTCTTTTGGTTTTGGCAGTGTTGTATTGTCTTTTCAGACTGATATCTTGATTCAGAGAAGCAAATCTTCCAGTCAAATGAGTGGAATATTGAGAAAAAATTGATTTTGAGAAATATGTGAACCGTAACCCTAACTAGCAAAACCCGAAGCTAGGGTTAGGGTTTTATTCCCATACAATGTAGACAGTTTTTGATGGCATGGCTGTGTTTTAGGGCTGAAAGGATACTTGGGAATATAGTTCTTTCAATGTTTTCTAAACATTTTTTTCTGACCTATATGGCTGTATACAGTGCTTTGCCCCACAAAGGAATGCTGTCTGAATTGCCCGACAAGCAACAGTTCGAAAGAACCTGATTTAACTTTCAAACTCTTGCCATGGGCTTTATAATCACAGGCAGATTAACAAATAAAGCCAAACTGCATTAGTTCTTTTGCACTTTTAGGCGATTTAAGCCTTAACGTACATTCATTTAGCACCCCATTCAACTCAAACTTTCCAATGAAAGAATACCTTTCAAAAATTAATTGGACCATTCCTGACACACTCTTTTGGTTTTGGCAGTGTTGTATTGTCTTTTCAGACTGATATCTTGATTCAGAGAAGCAAATCTTCCAGTCAAATGAGTGGAATATTGAGAAAATTGACTTCCAGAAATATGTGAACCGTAATCCTATCTAGCAAAACCCGAAGCTAGGGTTAGGGTTTTATTCCCATACAATGTAGACAGTTTTTGATGGCATGGCTGTGTTTTACGGCTGAAAGGATACTTGGGAATCTAGTTTTTTCAGTGTTTTCTAAACATTTTTTTCTGACCTAAATGGCTGTATACAGTGCTTTGCCCCACAAAGGAATGCTGTCTGAATTGCCCGACAAGCAACAGTTCGAAAGAACCTGATTTAACTTTCAAACTCTTGCCATGGGCTTTACAAACACAGGCAGATTAACAAATAAAGCCAAACAGCATTAGTTCTTTTGCACTTTTAGGCGATTTAAGCCTTAACGTACATTCATTTAGCACCCCATTCAACTCAAACTTTCCAATGAAAGAATACCTTTCAAAAATGAATTTGACCATTCCTGACACACTCTTTTGGTTTTGGCAGTGTTGTATTGTCTTTTCAGACTGATATCTTGATTCAGAGAAGCAAATCTTCCAGTCAAATGAGTGGAATATTGAGAAAATTGACTTTGAGAAATATGTGAACCGTAACCCTAACTAGCAAAACCCGAAGCTAGGGTTAGGGTTTTATTCCCATACAATTTAGACAGTTATTGATGGCATTGCTGTGTTTTAGGGCTGAAAGGATACTTGGGAATATAGTTCTTTCAATGTTTTCTAAACATTTTTTTCTGACCTATATGGCTGTATACAGTGCTTTGCCCCACAAAGGAATGCTGTCTGAATTGTCCGACAAGCAACAGTTCGAAAGAACCTGATTTAACTTTCAAACTCTTGCCATGGGCTTTATAATCACAGGCTGATTAACAAATAAAGCCAAACTGCATTAGTTCTTTTGCACTTTTAGGCGATTTAAGCCTTAACGTACATTCATTTAGCACCCCATTCAACTCAAACTTTCCAATGAAAGAATACCTTTCAAAAATGAATTTGACCATTCCTGACACACTCTTTTGGTTTTGGCAGTGCTGTATTGTCTTTTCAGACTGATATCTTGATTCAGAGAAGCCAATCTTCCAGTCAAATGAGTGGAATATTGAGAAAAGTGTCTTTGAGAAATATGTGAACCGTAACCCTAACTAGCAAAACCTGAAGCTAGGGTTAGGGTTTTATTCCCATACAATGTAGACAGTTTTTGATGGCATGGCTGTGTTTTAGGGCTGAAAGGATACTTGGGAATATAGTTCTTTCAATGTTTTCTAAACATTTTTTTCTGACCTATATGGCTGTATACAGTGCTTTGCCCCACAAAGGAATGCTGTCTGAATTGCCCGACAAGCAACAGTTCGAAAGAACCTGATTTAACTTTCAAACTCTTGCCATGGGCTTTATAATCACAGGCAGATTAACAAATAAAGCCAAACTGCATTAGTTCTTTTGCACTTTTAGGCGATTTAAGCCTTAACGTACATTCATTTAGCACCCCATTCAACCTAAACTTTCCAATGAAAGAATACCTTTCAAAAATGAATTTGACCATTCCTGACACACTCTTTTGGTTTTGGCAGTGTTGTATTGTCTTTTCAGACTGATATCTTGATTCAGAGAAGCAAATCTTCCAGTCAAATGAGTGGAATATTGAGAAAATTGACTTTGAGAAATATGTGAACCGTAACCCTAACTAGCAAAACCCGAAGCTAGGGTTAGGGTTTTATTCCCATACAATTTAGACAGTTATTGATGGCATTGCTGTGTTTTAGGGCTGAAAGGATACTTGGGAATATAGTTCTTTCAATGTTTTCTAAACATTTTTTTCTGACCTATATGGCTGTATACAGTGCTTTGCCCCACAAAGGAATGCTGTCTGAATTGCCCGACAAGCAACAGTTCGAAAGAACCTGATTTAACTTTCAAACTCTTGCCATGGGCTTTATAATCACAGGCAGATTAACAAATAAAGCCAAACTGCATTAGTTCTTTTGCACTTTTAGGCGATTTAAGCCTTAACGTACATTCATTTAGCACCCCATTCAACTCAGACTTTCCAATGAAAGAATACCTTTCAAAAATTAATTTGACCATTCCTGACACACTCTTTTGGTTTTGGCAGTGCTGTATTGTCTTTTCAGACTGATATCTTGATTCAGAGAAGCCAATCTTCCAGTCAAATGAGTGGAATATTGAGAAAAGTGTCTTTGAGAAATATGTGAACCGTAACCCTAACTAGCAAAACCCGAAGCTAGGGTTAGGGTTTTATTCCCATACAATGTAGACAGTTTTTGATGGCATGGCTGTGTTTTAGGGCTGAAAGGATACTTGGGAATATAGTTCTTTCAATGTTTTCTAAACATTTTTTTCTGACCTATATGGCTGTATACAGTGCTTTGCCCCACAAAGGAATGCTGTCTGAATTGCCCGACAAGCAACAGTTCGAAAGAACCTGATTTAACTTTCAAACTCTTGCCATGGGCTTTTTAATCACAGGCAGATTAACAAATAAAGCCAAACTGCATTAGTTCTTTTGCACTTTTAGGCGATTTAAGCCTTAACGTACATTCATTTAGCACCCCATTCAACTCAAACTTTCCAATGAAAGAATACCTTTCAAAAATGAATTTGACCATTCCTGACACACTCTTTTGGTTTTGGCAGTGTTGTATTGTCTTTTCAGACTGATATCTTGATTCAGAGAAGCAAATCTTCCAGTCAAATGAGTGGAATATTGAGAAAAAATTGATTTTGAGAAATATGTGAACCGTAACCCTAACTAGCAAAACCCGAAGCTAGGGTTAGGGTTTTATTCCCATACAATGTAGACAGTTTTTGATGGCATGGCTGTGTTTTAGGGCTGAAAGGATACTTGGGAATATAGTTCTTTCAATGTTTTCTAAACATTTTTTTCTGACCTATATGGCTGTATACAGTGCTTTGCCCCACAAAGGAATGCTGTCTGAATTGCCCGACAAGCAACAGTTCGAAAGAACCTGATTTAACTTTCAAACTCTTGCCATGGGCTTTATAATCACAGGCAGATTAACAAATAAAGCCAAACTGCATTAGTTCTTTTGCACTTTTAGGCGATTTAAGCCTTAACGTACATTCATTTAGCACCCCATTCAACTCAAACTTTCCAATGAAAGAATACCTTTCAAAAATGAATTTGACCATTCCTGACACACTCTTTTGGTTTTGGCAGTGTTGTATTGTCTTTTCAGACTGATATCTTGATTCAGAGAAGCAAATCTTCCAGTCAAATGAGTGGAATATTGAGAAAATTGACTTTGAGAAATATGTGAACCGTAACCCTAACTAGTAAAACCCGAAGCTAGGGTTAGGGTTTTATTCCCATACAATTTAGACAGTTATTGATGGCATTGCTGTGTTTTAGGGCTGAAAGGATACTTGGGAATATAGTTCTTTCAATGTTTTCTAAACATTTTTTTCTGACCTATATGGCTGTATACAGTGCTTTGCCCCACAAAGGAATGCTGTCTGAATTGCCCGACAAGCAACAGTTCGAAAGAACCTGATTTAACTTTCAAACTCTTGCCATGGGCTTTATAATCACAGGCAGATTAACAAATAAAGCCAAACTGCATTAGTTCTTTTGCACTTTTAGGCGATTTAAGCCTTAACGTACATTCATTTAGCACCCCATTCAACTCAAACTTTCCAATGAAAGAATACCTTTCAAAAATGAATTTGACCATTCCTGACACACTCTTTTGGTTTTGGCAGTGCTGTATTGTCTTTTCAGACTGATATCTTGATTCAGAGAAGCCAATCTTCCAGTCAAATGAGTGGAATATTGAGAAAAGTGTCTTTGAGAAATATGTGAACCGTAACCCTAACTAGCAAAACCTGAGCTAGGGTTAGGGTTTTATTCCCATACAATGTAGACAGTTTTTGATGGCATGGCTGTGTTTTAGGGCTGAAAGGATACTTGGGAATATAGTTCTTTCAATGTTTTCTAAACATTTTTTTCTGACCTATATGGCTGTATACAGTGCTTTGCCCCACAAAGGAATGCTGTCTGAATTGCCCGACAAGCAACAGTTCGAAAGAACCTGATTTAACTTTCAAACTCTTGCCATGGGCTTTATAATCACAGGCAGATTAACAAATAAAGCCAAACTGCATTAGTTCTTTTGCACTTTTAGGCGATTTAAGCCTTAACGTACATTCATTTAGCACCCCATTCAACCTAAACTTTCCAATGAAAGAATACCTTTCAAAAATGAATTTGACCATTCCTGACACACTCTTTTGGTTTTGGCAGTGTTGTATTGTCTTTTCAGACTGATATCTTGATTCAGAGAAGCAAATCTTCCAGTCAAATTAGTGGAATATTGAGAAAATTGACTTCCAGAAATATGTGAACCGTAACCCTATCTAGCAAAACCCGAAGCTAGGGTTAGGGTTTTATTCCCATACAATGTAGACAGTTTTTGATGGCATGGCTGTGTTTTAGGGCTGAAAGGATACTTGGGAATATAGTTCTTTCAATGTTTTCTAAACATTTTTTTCTGACCTATATGGCTGTATACAGTGCTTTGCCCCACAAAGGAATGCTGTCTGAATTGCCCGACAAGCAACAGTTCGAAAGAACCTGATTTAACTTTCAAACTCTTGCCATGGTCTTTATAATCACAGGCAGATTAACAAATAAAGCCAAACTGCATTAGTTCTTTTGCACTTTTAGGCGATTTAAGCCTTAACGTACATTCATTTAGCACCCCATTCAACTCAAACTTTCCAATGAAAGAATACCTTTCAAAAATTAATTTGACCATTCCTGACACTCTTTTGGTTTTGGCAGTGCTGTATTGTCTTTTCAGACTGATATCTTGATTCAGAGAAGCCAATCTTCCAGTCAAATAAGTGGAATATTGAGAAAAGTGTCTTTGAGAAATATGTGAACCGTAACCCTAACTAGCAAAACCCGAAGCTAGGGTTAGGGTTTTATTCCCATACAATGTAGACAGTTTTTGATGGCATGGCTGTGTTTTAGGGCTGAAAGGATACTTGGGAATATAGTTCTTTCAATGTTTTCTAAACATTTTTTTCTGACCTATATGGCTGTATACAGTGCTTTGCCCCACAAAGGAATGCTGTCTGAATTGCCCGACAAGCAACAGTTCGAAAGAACCTGATTTAACTTTCAAACTCTTGCCATGGGCTTTATAATCACAGGCAGATTAACAAATAAAGCCAAACTGCATTAGTTCTTTTGCACTTTTAGGCGATTTAAGCCTTAACGTACATTCATTTAGCACCCCATTCAACTCAAACTTTCCAATGAAAGAATACCTTTCAAAAATGAATTTGACCATTCCTGACACACTCTTTTGGTTTTGGCAGTGTTGTATTGTCTTTTCAGACTGATATCTTGATTCAGAGAAGCAAATCTTCCAGTCAAATGAGTGGAATATTGAGAAAATTGACTTTGAGAAATATGTGAACCGTAACCCTAACTAGTAAAACCCGAAGCTAGGGTTAGGGTTTTATTCCCATACAATTTAGACAGTTATTGATGGCATTGCTGTGTTTTAGGGCTGAAAGGATACTTGGGAATATAGTTCTTTCAATGTTTTCTAAACATTTTTTTCTGACCTATATGGCTGTATACAGTGCTTTGCCCCACAAAGGAATGCTGTCTGAATTGCCCGACAAGCAACAGTTCGAAAGAACCTGATTTAACTTTCAAACTCTTGCCATGGGCTTTATAATCACAGGCAGATTAACAAATAAAGCCAAACTGCATTAGTTCTTTTGCACTTTTAGGCGATTTAAGCCTTAACGTACATTCATTTAGCACCCCATTCAACTCAAACTTTCCAATGAAAGAATACCTTTCAAAAATGAATTTGACCATTCCTGACACACTCTTTTGGTTTTGGCAGTGCTGTATTGTCTTTTCAGACTGATATCTTGATTCAGAGAAGCCAATCTTCCAGTCAAATGAGTGGAATATTGAGAAAAGTGTCTTTGAGAAATATGTGAACCGTAACCCTAACTAGCAAAACCTGAGCTAGGGTTAGGGTTTTATTCCCATACAATGTAGACAGTTTTTGATGGCATGGCTGTGTTTTAGGGCTGAAAGGATACTTGGGAATATAGTTCTTTCAATGTTTTCTAAACATTTTTTTCTGACCTATATGGCTGTATACAGTGCTTTGCCCCACAAAGGAATGCTGTCTGAATTGCCCGACAAGCAACAGTTCGAAAGAACCTGATTTAACTTTCAAACTCTTGCCATGGGCTTTATAATCACAGGCAGATTAACAAATAAAGCCAAACTGCATTAGTTCTTTTGCACTTTTAGGCGATTTAAGCCTTAACGTACATTCATTTAGCACCCCATTCAACCTAAACTTTCCAATGAAAGAATACCTTTCAAAAATGAATTTGACCATTCCTGACACACTCTTTTGGTTTTGGCAGTGTTGTATTGTCTTTTCAGACTGATATCTTGATTCAGAGAAGCAAATCTTCCAGTCAAATTAGTGGAATATTGAGAAAATTGACTTCCAGAAATATGTGAACCGTAACCCTATCTAGCAAAACCCGAAGCTAGGGTTAGGGTTTTATTCCCATACAATGTAGACAGTTTTTGATGGCATGGCTGTGTTTTAGGGCTGAAAGGATACTTGGGAATATAGTTCTTTCAATGTTTTCTAAACATTTTTTTCTGACCTATATGGCTGTATACAGTGCTTTGCCCCACAAAGGAATGCTGTCTGAATTGCCCGACAAGCAACAGTTCGAAAGAACCTGATTTAACTTTCAAACTCTTGCCATGGTCTTTATAATCACAGGCAGATTAACAAATAAAGCCAAACTGCATTAGTTCTTTTGCACTTTTAGGCGATTTAAGCCTTAACGTACATTCATTTAGCACCCCATTCAACTCAAACTTTCCAATGAAAGAATACCTTTCAAAAATTAATTTGACCATTCCTGACACTCTTTTGGTTTTGGCAGTGCTGTATTGTCTTTTCAGACTGATATCTTGATTCAGAGAAGCCAATCTTCCAGTCAAATAAGTGGAATATTGAGAAAAGTGTCTTTGAGAAATATGTGAACCGTAACCCTAACTAGCAAAACCCGAAGCTAGGGTTAGGGTTTTATTCCCATACAATTTAGACAGTTTTTGATGGCATGGCTGTGTTTTAGGGCTGAAAGGATACTTGGGAATATAGTTCTTTCAATGTTTTCTAAACATTTTTTTCTGACCTATATGGCTGTATACAGTGCTTTGCCCCACAAAGGAATGCTGTCTGAATTGCCCGACAAGCAACAGTTCGAAAGAACCTGATTTAACTTTCAAACTCTTGCCATGGGCTTTATAATCACAGGCAGATTAACAAATAAAGCCAAACTGCATTAGTTCTTTTGCACTTTTAGGCGATTTAAGCCTTAACGTACATTCATTTAGCACCCCATTCAACTCAAACTTTCCAATGAAAGAATACCTTTCAAAAATGAATTAGACCATTCCTGACACACTCTTTTGGTTTTGGCACTGTTGTATTGTCTTTTCAGACTGATATCTTGATTCAGAGAAGCAAATCATTCAGTCAAATGAGTGGAATATTGAGAAAATTGACTTCTAGAAATATGTGAACCGTAACCCTAACTAGCAAAACCTGAAGCTAGGGTTAGGGTTTTATTCCCATACAATGTAGACAGTTTTTGATGGCATGGCTGTGTTTTACGGCTGAAAGGATACTTGGGAATATAGTTTTTTCAGTGTTTTCTAAACATTTTTTTCTGACCTAAATGGCTGTATACAGTGCTTTGCCCCACAAAGGAATGCTGTCTGAATTGCCCGACAAGCAACAGTTCGAAAGAACCTGATTTAACTTTCAAACTCTTGCCATGGGCTTTACAAACACAGGCAGATTAACAAATAAAGCCAAACAGCATTAGTTCTTTTGCACTTTTAGGCGATTTAAGCCTTAACGTACATTCATTTAGCACCCCATTCAACTCAAACTTTCCAATGAAAGAATACCTTTCAAAAATGAATTAGACCATTCCTGACACACTCTTTTGGTTTTGGCAGTGCTGTATTGTCTTTCAGACTGATATCTTGATTCAGAGAAGCCAATCTTCCAGTCAAATGAGTGGAATATTGAGAAAATTGACTTTGAGAAATATGTGAACCGTAACCCTAACTAGCAAAACCCGAAGCTAGGGTTAGGGTTTTATTCCCATACAATGTAGACAGTTTTTGATGGCATGGCTGTGTTTTAGGGCTGAAAGGATACTTGGGAATATAGTTCTTTCAATGTTTTCTAAACATTTTTTTCTGACCTATATGGCTGTATACAGTGCTTTGCACCACAAAGGAATGCTGTCTGAATTGCCCGACAAGCAACAGTTCGAAAGAACCTGATTTAACTTTCAAACTCTTGCCATGGGCTTTATAATCACAGGCAGATTAACAAATAAAGCCAAACTGCATTAGTTCTTTTGCACTTTTAGGCGATTTAAGCCTTAACGTACATTCATTTAGCACCCCATTCAACCTAAACTTTCCAATGAAAGAATACCTTTTCAAAATGAATTTGACCATTCCTGACACACTCTTTTGGTTTTGGCACTGTTGTATTGTCTTTTCAGACTGATATCTTGATTCAGAGAAGCAAATCTTCCAGTCAAATGAGTGGAATATTGAGAAAAGTGTCTTTGAGAAATATGTGAACCGTAACCCTAACTAGCAAAACCCGAAGCTAGGGTTGGGGCTTTATTCCCATACAATGTAGACAGTTTTTGATGGCATGGCTGTGTTTTAGGGCTGAAAGGATACTTGGGAATATAGTTCTTTCAATGTTTTCTAAACATTTTTTTCTGACCTATATGGCTGTATACAGTGCTTTGCCCCACAAAGGAATGCTGTCTGAATTGCCCGACAAGCAACAGTTCGAAAGAACCTGATTTAACTTTCAAACTCTTGCCATGGGCTTTATAATCACAGGCAGATTAACAAATAAAGCCAAACTGCATTAGTTCTTTTGCACTTTTAGGCGATTTAAGCCTTAACGTACATTCATTTAGTACCCCATTCAACTCAAACTTTCCAATGAAAGAATACCTTTCAAAAATTAATTTGACCATTCTTGACACACTCTTTTGGTTTTGGCACTGTTGTATTGTCTTTTCAGACTGATATCTTGATTCAGAGAAGCAAATCTTCCAGTCAAATGAGTGGAATATTGAGAAAATTGACTTCTAGAAATATGTGAACCGTAACCCTGACTAGCGAAACCTGAAGCTAGGGTTAGGGTTTTATTCCCATACAATGTAGACAGTTTTTGATGGCATGGCTGTGTTTTAGGGCTGAAAGGATACTTGGGAATATAGTTTTTTCAGTGTTTTCTAAACATTTTTTTCTGACCTATATGGCTGTATACAGTGCTTTGCCCCACAAAGGAATGCTGTATGAATTGCCCGACAAGCAACAATTCGAAAGAACCTGATTTAACTTTCAAACTCTTGCCATGGGCTTTGCAATCACAGGCAGATTAACAAATAAAGCCAAACAGCATTAGTTCTTTTGCACTTTTAGGCGATTTAAGCCTTAACGTACATTCATTTAGCACCCCATTCAACTCAAACTTTCCAATGAAAGAATACCTTTCAAAAATGAATTTGACCATTCCTGACACACTCTTTTGGTTTTGGCAGTGCTGTATTGTCCTTTCAGACTGATATCTTGATTCAGAGAAGCCAATCTTCCAGTCAAATGAGTGGAATATTGAGAAAAGTGTCTTTGAGAAATATGTGAACCGTAACCCTAACTAGCAAAACCCGAAGCTAGGGTTAGGGTTTTATTCCCATACAATGTAGACAGTTTTTGATGGCATGGCTGTGTTTTAGGGCTGAAAGGATACTTGGGAATATAGTTTTTTCAGTGTTTTCTAAACATTTTTTTCTGACCTATATGGCTGTATACAGTGCTTTGCCCCACAAAGGAATGCTGTCTGAATTGCCCGACAAGCAACAGTTCGAAAGAACCTGATTTAACTTTCAAACTCTTGCCATGGGCTTTATAATCACAGGCAGATTAACAAATAAAGCCAAACTGCATTAGTTCTTTTGCACTTTTAGGCGATTTAAGCCTTAACGTACATTCATTTAGCACCCCATTCAAATCAAACTTTCCAATGAAAGAATACCTTTCAAAAATGAATTTGACCATTCCTGACACACTCTTTTGGTTTTGGCACTGTTGTATTGTCTTTTCAGACTGATATCTTGATTCAGAGAAGCAAATCTTCCAGTCAAATGAGTGGAATATTGAGAAAAAATTGATTTTGAGAAATATGTGAACCGTAACCCTAACTAGCGAAACCCGAAGCTAGGGTTAGGGTTTTATTCCCATACAATGTAGACAGTTTTTGATGGCATGGCTGTGTTTTAGGGCTGAAAGGATACTTGGGAATATAGTTCTTTCAATGTTTTCTAAACATTTTTTTCTGACCTATATGGCTGTATACAGTGCTTTGCCCCACAAAGGAATGCTGTCTGAATTGCCCGACAAGCAACAGTTCGAAAGAACCTGATTTAACTTTCAAACTCTTGCCATGGGCTTTATAATCACAGGCAGATTAACAAATAAAGCCAAACTGCATTAGTTCTTTTGCACTTTTAGGCGATTTAAGCCTTAACGTACATTCATTTAGCACCCCATTCAACTCAAACTTTCCAATGAAAGAATACCTTTCAAAAATTAATTTGACCATTCCTGACACACTCTTTTGGTTTTGGCACTGTTGTATTGTCTTTTCAGACTGATATCTTGATTCAGAGAAGCAAATCTTCCAGTCAAATTAGTGGAATATTGAGAAAATTGACTTCCAGAAATATGTGAACCGTAACCCTATCTAGCAAAACCCGAAGCTAGGGTTAGGGTTTTATTCCCATACAATGTAGACAGTTTTTGCTGGCATGGCTGTGTTTTAGGGCTGAAAGGATACTTGGGAATATAGTTCTTTCAATGTTTTCTAAACATTTTTTTCTGACCTATATGGCTGTATACAGTGCTTTGCCCCACAAAGGAATGCTGTCTGAATTGCCCGACAAGAAACAGTTCGAAAGAACCTGATTTAACTTTCAAACTCTTGCCATGGGCTTTATAATCACAGGCAGATTAACAAATAAAGCCAAACTGCATTAGTTCTTTTGCACTTTTAGGCGATTTAAGCCTTAACGTACATTCATTTAGCACCCCATTCAACTCAAACTTTCCAATGAAAGAATACCTTTCAAAAATGAATTTGACCATTCCTGACACACTCTTTTGGTTTTGGCAGTGCTGTATTGTCTTTTCAGACTGATATCTTGATTCAGAGAAGCCAATCTTCCAGTCAAATGAGTGGAATATTGAGAAAAGTGTCTTTGAGAAATATGTGAACCGTAACCCTAACTAGCAAAACCTGAAGCTAGGGTTAGGGTTTTATTCCCATACAATGTAGACAGTTTTTGATGGCATGGCTGTGTTTTAGGGCTGAAAGGATACTTGGGAATATAGTTCTTTCAATGTTTTCTAAACATTTTTTTCTGACCTATATGGGTGTATACAGTGCTTTGCCCCACAAAGGAATGCTGTCTGAATTGCCCGACAAGCAACAGTTCGAAAGAACCTGATTTAACTTTCAAACTCTTGCCATGGTCTTTATAATCACAGGCAGATTAACAAATAAAGCCAAACTGCATTAGTTCTTTTGCACTTTTAGGCGATTTAAGCCTTAACGTACATTCATTTAGCATCCCATTCAACTCAAACTTTCCAATGAAAGAATACCTTTCAAAAATTAATTTGACCATTCCTGACACTCTTTTGGTTTTGGCAGTGCTGTATTGTCTTTTCAGACTGATATCTTGATTCAGAGAAGCCAATCTTCCAGTCAAATAAGTGGAATATTGAGAAAAGTGTCTTTGAGAAATATGTGAACCGTAACCCTAACTAGCAAAACCCGAAGCTAGGGTTAGGGTTTTATTCCCATACAATTTAGACAGTTTTTGATGGCATGGCTGTGTTTTAGGGCTGAAAGGATACTTGGGAATATAGTTCTTTCAATGTTTTCTAAACATTTTTTTCTGACCTATATGGCTGTATACAGTGCTTTGCCCCACAAAGGAATGCTGTCTGAATTGCCCGACAAGCAACAGTTCGAAAGAACCTGATTTAACTTTCAAACTCTTGCCATGGGCTTTATAATCACAGGCAGATTAACAAATAAAGCCAAACTGCATTAGTTCTTTTGCACTTTTAGGCGATTTAAGCCTTAACGTACATTCATTTAGCACCCCATTCAACCTAAACTTTCCAATGAAAGAATACCTTTCAAAAATGAATTTGACCATTCCTGACACACTCTTTTGGTTTTGGCAGTGTTGTATTGTCTTTTCAGACTGATATCTTGATTCAGAGAAGCAAATCTTCCAGTCAAATTAGTGGAATATTGAGAAAATTGACTTCCAGAAATATGTGAACCGTAACCCTATCTAGCAAAACCCGAAGCTAGGGTTAGGGTTTTATTCCCATACAATGTAGACAGTTTTTGATAGCATGGCTGTGTTTTAGGGCTGAAAGGATACTTGGGAATATAGTTCTTTCAATGTTTTCTAAACATTTTTTTCTGACCTATATGGCTGTATACAGTGCTTTGCCCCACAAAGGAATGCTGTCTGAATTGCCCGACAAGCAACAGTTCGAAAGAACCTGATTTAACTTTCAAACTCTTGCCATGGTCTTTATAATCACAGGCAGATTAACAAATAAAGCCAAACTGCATTAGTTCTTTTGCACTTTTAGGCGATTTAAGCCTTAACGTACATTCATTTAGCACCCCATTCAACTCAAACTTTCCAATGAAAGAATACCTTTCAAAAATTAATTTGACCATTCCTGACACTCTTTTGGTTTTGGCAGTGCTGTATTGTCTTTTCAGACTGATATCTTGATTCAGAGAAGCCAATCTTCCAGTCAAATAAGTGGAATATTGAGAAAAGTGTCTTTGAGAAATATGTGAACCGTAACCCTAACTAGCAAAACCCGAAGCTAGGGTTAGGGTTTTATTCCCATACAATTTAGACAGTTTTTGATGGCATGGCTGTGTTTTAGGGCTGAAAGGATACTTGGGAATATAGTTCTTTCAATGTTTTCTAAACATTTTTTTCTGACCTATATGGCTGTATACAGTGCTTTGCCCCACAAAGGAATGCTGTCTGAATTGCCCGACAAGCAACAGTTCGAAAGAACCTGATTTAACTTTCAAACTCTTGCCATGGGCTTTATAATCACAGGCAGATTAACAAATAAAGCCAAACTGCATTAGTTCTTTTGCACTTTTAGGCGATTTAAGCTTTAACGTACATTCATTTAGCACCCCATTCAACTCAAACTTTTCAATGAAAGAATACCTTTCAAAAATTAATTTGACCATTCTTGACACACTCTTTTGGTTTTGGCACTGTTGTATTGTCTTTTCAGACTGATATCTTGATTCAGAGAAGCAAATCTTCCAGTCAAATGAGTGGAATATTGAGAAAATTGACTTCTAGAAATATGTGAACCGTAACCCTAACTAGCAAAACCTGAAGCTAGGGTTAGGGTTTTATTCCCATACAATGTAGACAGTTTTTGATGGCATGGCTGTGTTTTACGGCTGAAAGGATACTTTTGAATATAGTTTTTTCAGTGTTTTCTAAACATTTTTTTCTGACCTAAATGGCTGTATACAGTGCTTTGCCCCACAAAGGAATGCTGTCTGAATTGCCCGACAAGCAACAGTTCGAAAGAACCTGATTTAACTTTCAAACTCTTGCCATGGGCTTTACAAACACAGGCAGATTAACAAATAAAGCCAAACAGCATTAGTTCTTTTGCACTTTTAGGCGATTTAAGCCTTAACGTACATTCATTTAGCACCCCATTCAACTCAAACTTTCCAATGAAAGAATACCTTTCAAAAATGAATTAGACCATTCCTGACACACTCTTTTGGTTTTGGCAGTGCTGTATTGTCTTTCAGACTGATATCTTGATTCAGAGAAGCCAATCTTCCAGTCAAATGAGTGGAATATTGAGAAAATTGACTTTGAGAAATATGTGAACCGTAACCCTAACTAGCAAAACCCGAAGCTAGGGTTAGGGTTTTATTCCCATACAATGTAGACAGTTTTTGATGGCATGGCTGTGTTTTAGGGCTGAAAGGATACTTGGGAATATAGTTCTTTCAATGTTTTCTAAACATTTTTTTCTGACCTATATGGCTGTATACAGTGCTTTGCACCACAAAGGAATGCTGTCTGAATTGCCCGACAAGCAACAGTTCGAAAGAACCTGATTTAACTTTCAAACTCTTGCCATGGGCTTTATAATCACAGGCAGATTAACAAATAAAGCCAAACTGCATTAGTTCTTTTGCACTTTTAGGCGATTTAAGCCTTAACGTACATTCATTTAGCACCCCATTCAACCTAAACTTTCCAATGAAAGAATACCTTTTCAAAATGAATTTGACCATTCCTGACACACTCTTTTGGTTTTGGCACTGTTGTATTGTCTTTTCAGACTGATATCTTGATTCAGAGAAGCAAATCTTCCAGTCAAATGAGTGGAATATTGAGAAAAGTGTCTTTGAGAAATATGTGAACCGTAACCCTAACTAGCAAAACCCGAAGCTAGGGTTGGGGCTTTATTCCCATACAATGTAGACAGTTTTTGATGGCATGGCTGTGTTTTAGGGCTGAAAGGATACTTGGGAATATAGTTCTTTCAATGTTTTCTAAACATTTTTTTCTGACCTATATGGCTGTATACAGTGCTTTGCCCCACAAAGGAATGCTGTCTGAATTGCCCGACAAGCAACAGTTCGAAAGAACCTGATTTAACTTTCAAACTCTTGCCATGGGCTTTATAATCACAGGCAGATTAACAAATAAAGCCAAACTGCATTAGTTCTTTTGCACTTTTAGGCGATTTAAGCCTTAACGTACATTCATTTAGTACCCCATTCAACTCAAACTTTCCAATGAAAGAATACCTTTCAAAAATTAATTTGACCATTCTTGACACACTCTTTTGGTTTTGGCACTGTTGTATTGTCTTTTCAGACTGATATCTTGATTCAGAGAAGCAAATCTTCCAGTCAAATGAGTGGAATATTGAGAAAATTGACTTCTAGAAATATGTGAACCGTAACCCTGACAAGCGAAACCTGAAGCTAGGGTTAGGGTTTTATTCCCATACAATGTAGACAGTTTTTGATGGCATGGCTGTGTTTTAGGGCTGAAAGGATACTTGGGAATATAGTTTTTTCAGTGTTTTCTAAACATTTTTTTCTGACCTATATGGCTGTATACAGTGCTTTGCCCCACAAAGGAATGCTGTATGAATTGCCCGACAAGCAACAATTCGAAAGAACCTGATTTAACTTTCAAACTCTTGCCATGGGCTTTGCAATCACAGGCAGATTAACAAATAAAGCCAAACAGCATTAGTTCTTTTGCACTTTTAGGCGATTTAAGCCTTAACGTACATTCATTTAGCACCCCATTCAACTCAAACTTTCCAATGAAAGAATACCTTTCAAAAATGAATTTGACCATTCCTGACACACTCTTTTGGTTTTGGCAGTGCTGTATTGTCCTTTCAGACTGATATCTTGATTCAGAGAAGCCAATCTTCCAGTCAAATGAGTGGAATATTGAGAAAAGTGTCTTTGAGAAATATGTGAACCGTAACCCTAACTAGCAAAACCCGAAGCTAGGGTTAGGGTTTTATTCCCATACAATGTAGACAGTTTTTGATGGCATGGCTGTGTTTTAGGGCTGAAAGGATACTTGGGAATATAGTTCTTTCAATGTTTTCTAAACATTTTTTTCTGACCTATATGGCTGTATACAGTGCTTTGCCCCACAAAGGAATGCTGTCTGAATTGCCCGACAAGCAACAGTTCGAAAGAACCTGATTTAACTTTCAAACTCTTGCCATGGGCTTTATAATCACAGGCACATTAACAAATAAAGCCAAACTGCATTAGTTCTTTTGCACTTTTAGGCGATTTAAGCCTTAACGTACATTCATTTAGCACCCCATTCAACTCAAACTTTCCAATGAAAGAATACCCTTCAAAAATTAATTTGACCATTCCTGACACACTCTTTTGGTTTTGGCACTGTTGTATTGTCTTTTCAGACTGATATCTTGATTCAGAGAAGCAAATCTTCCAGTCAAATGAGTGGAATATTGAGAAAAAATTGATTTTGAGAAATATGTGAACCGTAACCCTAACTAGCAAAACCCGAAGCTAGGGTTAGGGTTTTATTCCCATACAATTTAGACAGTTATTGATGGCATTGCTGTGTTTTAGGGCTGTAAGGATACTTGGGAATATAGTTCTTTCAATGTTTTCTAAACATTTTTTTCTGACCTATATGGCTGTATACAGTGCTTTGCCCCACAAAGGAATGCTGTCTGAATTGCCCGACAAGCAACAGTTCGAAAGAACCTGATTTAACTTTCAAACTCTTGCCATGGGCTTTATAATCACAGGCAGATTAACAAATAAAGCCAAACTGCATTAGTTCTTTTGCACTTTTAGGCGATTTAAGCCTTAACGTACATTCATTTAGCACCCCATTCAACTCAAACTTTCCAATGAAAGAATACCTTTCAAAAATTAATTTGACCATTCCTGACACACTCTTTTGGTTTTGGCACTGTTGTATTGTCTTTTCAGACTGATATCTTGATTCAGAGAAGCAAATCTTCCAGTCAAATTAGTGGAATATTGAGAAAATTGACTTCCAGAAATATGTGAACCGTAACCCTAACTAGCAAAACCCGAAGCTAGGGTTAGGGTTTTATTCCCATACAATGTAGACAGTTTTTGATGGCATGGCTGTGTTTTAGGGCTGAAAGGATACTTGGGAATATAGTTCTTTCAATGTTTTCTAAACATTTTTTTCTGACCTATATGGCTGTATACAGTGCTTTGCCCCACAAAGGAATGCTGTCTGAATTGCCCGACAAGCAACAGTTCGAAAGAACCTGATTTAACTTTCAAACTCTTGCCATGGGCTTTATAATCACAGGCAGATTAACAAATAAAGCCAAACTGCATTAGTTCTTTTGCACTTTTAGGCGATTTAAGCCTTAACGTACATTCATTTAGCACCCCATTCAACTCAAACTTTCCAATGAAAGAATACCTTTCAAAAATTAATTGGACCATTCCTGACACACTCTTTTGGTTTTGGCAGTGTTGTATTGTCTTTTCAGACTGATATCTTGATTCAGAGAAGCAAATCTTCCAGTCAAATGAGTGGAATATTGAGAAAATTGACTTTGAGAAATATGTGAACCGTAACCCTAACTAGCAAAACCCGAAGCTAGGGTTAGGGTTTTATTCCCATACAATTTAGACAGTTATTGATGGCATTGCTGTGTTTTAGGGCTGTAAGGATACTTGGGAATATAGTTCTTTCAATGTTTTCTAAACATTTTTTTCTGACCTATATGGCTGTATACAGTGCTTTGCCCCACAAAGGAATGCTGTCTGAATTGCCCGACAAGCAACAGTTCGAAAGAACCTGATTTAACTTTCAAACTCTTGCCATGGGCTTTATAATCACAGGCAGATTAACAAATAAAGCCAAACTGCATTAGTTCTTTTGCACTTTTAGGCGATTTAAGCCTTAACGTACATTCATTTAGCACCCCATTCAACCTAAACTTTCCAATGAAAGAATACCTTTAAAAAATGAATTTGACCATTCCTGACACACTCTTTTGGTTTTGGCAGTGCTGTATTGTCTTTTCAGACTGATATCTTGATTCAGAGAAGCCAATCTTCCAGTCAAATGAGTGGAATATTGAGAAAAGTGTCTTTGAGAAATATGTGAGCCGTAACCCTAACTAGCAAAACCTGAAGCTAGGGTTAGGGTTTTATTCCCATACAATGTAGACAGTTTTTGATGGCATGGCTGTGTTTTAGGGCTGAAAGGATACTTGGGAATATAGTTTTTTCAGTGTTTTCTAAACATTTTTTTCTGACCTAAATGGCTGTATACAGTGCTTTGCCCCACAAAGGAATGCTGTCTGAATTGCCCGACAAGCAACAGTTCGAAAGAACCTGATTTAACTTTCAAACTCTTGCCATGGGCTTTACAAACACAGGCAGATTAACAAATAAAGCCAAACAGCATTAGTTCTTTTGCACTTTTAGGCGATTTAAGCCTTAACGTACATTCATTTAGCACCCCATTCAACTCAAACTTTCCAATGAAAGAATACCTTTCAAAAATGAATTAGACCATTCCTGACACACTCTTTTGGTTTTGGCAGTGCTGTATTGTCTTTCAGACTGATATCTTGATTCAGAGAAGCCAATCTTCCAGTCAAATGAGTGGAATATTGAGAAAATTGACTTTGAGAAATATGTGAACCGTAACCCTAACTAGCAAAACCCGAAGCTAGGGTTAGGGTTTTATTCCCATACAATGTAGACAGTTTTTGATGGCATGGCTGTGTTTTAGGGCTGAAAGGATACTTGGGAATATAGTTCTTTCAATGTTTTCTAAACATTTTTTTCTGACCTATATGGCTGTATACAGTGCTTTGCACCACAAAGGAATGCTGTCTGAATTGCCCGACAAGCAACAGTTCGAAAGAACCTGATTTAACTTTCAAACTCTTGCCATGGGCTTTATAATCACAGGCAGATTAACAAATAAAGCCAAACTGCATTAGTTCTTTTGCACTTTTAGGCGATTTAAGCCTTAACGTACATTCATTTAGCACCCCATTCAACCTAAACTTTCCAATGAAAGAATACCTTTTCAAAATGAATTTGACCATTCCTGACACACTCTTTTGGTTTTGGCACTGTTGTATTGTCTTTTCAGACTGATATCTTGATTCAGAGAAGCAAATCTTCCAGTCAAATGAGTGGAATATTGAGAAAAGTGTCTTTGAGAAATATGTGAACCGTAACCCTAACTAGCAAAACCCGAAGCTAGGGTTGGGGCTTTATTCCCTTACAATGTAGACAGTTTTTGATGGCATGGCTGTGTTTTAGGGCTGAAAGGATACTTGGGAATATAGTTCTTTCAATGTTTTCTAAACATTTTTTTCTGACCTATATGGCTGTATACAGTGCTTTGCCCCACAAAGGAATGCTGTCTGAATTGCCCGACAAGCAACAGTTCGAAAGAACCTGATTTAACTTTCAAACTCTTGCCATGGGCTTTATAATCACAGGCAGATTAACAAATAAAGCCAAACTGCATTAGTTCTTTTGCACTTTTAGGCGATTTAAGCCTTAACGTACATTCATTTAGTACCCCATTCAACTCAAACTTTCCAATGAAAGAATACCTTTCAAAAATTAATTTGACCATTCTTGACACACTCTTTTGGTTTTGGCACTGTTGTATTGTCTTTTCAGACTGATATCTTGATTCAGAGAAGCAAATCTTCCAGTCAAATGAGTGGAATATTGAGAAAATTGACTTCTAGAAATATGTGAACCGTAACCCTGACTAGCGAAACCTGAAGCTAGGGTTAGGGTTTTATTCCCATACAATGTAGACAGTTTTTGATGGCATGGCTGTGTTTTAGGGCTGAAAGGATACTTGGGAATATAGTTTTTTCAGTGTTTTCTAAACATTTTTTTCTGACCTATATGGCTGTATACAGTGCTTTGCCCCACAAAGGAATGCTGTCTGAATTGCCCGACAAGCAACAATTCGAAAGAACCTGATTTAACTTTCAAACTCTTGCCATGGGCTTTGCAATCACAGGCAGATTAACAAATAAAGCCAAACAGCATTAGTTCTTTTGCACTTTTAGGCGATTTAAGCCTTAACGTACATTCATTTAGCACCCCATTCAACTCAAACTTTCCAATGAAAGAATACCTTTCAAAAATGAATTTGACCATTCCTGACACACTCTTTTGGTTTTGGCAGTGCTGTATTGTCCTTTCAGACTGATATCTTGATTCAGAGAAGCCAATCTTCCAGTCAAATGAGTGGAATATTGAGAAAAGTGTCTTTGAGAAATATGTGAACCGTAACCCTAACTAGCAAAACCCGAAGCTAGGGTTAGGGTTTTATTCCCATACAATGTAGACAGTTTTTGATGGCATGGCTGTGTTTTAGGGCTGAAAGGATACTTGGGAATATAGTTCTTTCAATGTTTTCTAAACATTTTTTTCTGACCTATATGGCTGTATACAGTGCTTTGCCCCACAAAGGAATGCTGTCTGAATTGCCCGACAAGCAACAGTTCGAAAGAACCTGATTTAACTTTCAAACTCTTGCCATGGGCTTTATAATCACAGGCAGATTAACAAATAAAGCCAAACTGCATTAGTTCTTTTGCACTTTTAGGCGATTTAAGCCTTAACGTACATTCATTTAGCACCCCATTCAAATCAAACTTTCCAATGAAAGAATACCTTTCAAAAATTAATTTGACCATTCCTGACACACTCTTTTGGTTTTGGCACTGTTGTATTGTCTTTTCAGACTGATATCTTGATTCAGAGAAGCAAATCTTCCAGTCAAATGAGTGGAATATTGAGAAAAAATTGATTTTGAGAAATATGTGAACCGTAACCCTAACTAGCAAAACCCGAAGCTAGGGTTAGGGTTTTATTCCCATACAATGTAGACAGTTTTTGATGGCATGGCTGTGTTTTAGGGCTGAAAGGATACTTGGGAATATAGTTCTTTCAATGTTTTCTAAACATTTTTTTCTGACCTATATGGCTGTATACAGTGCTTTGCCCCACAAAGGAATGCTGTCTGAATTGCCCGACAAGCAACAGTTCGAAAGAACCTGATTTAACTTTCAAACTCTTGCCATGGGCTTTATAATCACAGGCAGATTAACAAATAAAGCCAAACTGCATTAGTTCTTTTGCACTTTTAGGCGATTTAAGCCTTAACGTACATTCATTTAGCACCCCATTCAACTCAAACTTTCCAATGAAAGAATACCTTTCAAAAATTAATTGGACCATTCCTGACACACTCTTTTGGTTTTGGCAGTGTTGTATTGTCTTTTCAGACTGATATCTTGATTCAGAGAAGCAAATCTTCCAGTCAAATGAGTGGAATATTGAGAAAATTGACTTTGAGAAATATGTGAACCGTAACCCTAACTAGCAAAACCCGAAGCTAGGGTTAGGGTTTTATTCCCATACAATTTAGACAGTTATTGATGGCATTGCTGTGTTTTAGGGCTGTAAGGATACTTGGGAATATAGTTCTTTCAATGTTTTCTAAACATTTTTTTCTGACCTATATGGCTGTATACAGTGCTTTGCCCCACAAAGGAATGCTGTCTGAATTGCCCGACAAGCAACAGTTCGAAAGAACCTGATTTAACTTTCAAACTCTTGCCATGGGCTTTATAATCACAGGCAGATTAACAAATAAAGCCAAACTGCATTAGTTCTTTTGCACTTTTAGGCGATTTAAGCCTTAACGTACATTCATTTAGCACCCCATTCAACTCAAACTTTCCAATGAAAGAATACCTTTCAAAAATTAATTTGACCATTCCTGACACACTCTTTTGGTTTTGGCACTGTTGTATTGTCTTTTCAGACTGATATCTTGATTCAGAGAAGCAAATCTTCCAGTCAAATTAGTGGAATATTGAGAAAATTGACTTCCAGAAATATGTGAACCGTAACCCTATCTAGCAAAACCCGAAGCTAGGGTTAGGGTTTTATTCCCATACAATGTAGACAGTTTTTGCTGGCATGGCTGTGTTTTAGGGCTGAAAGGATACTTGGGAATATAGTTCTTTCAATGTTTTCTAAACATTTTTTTCTGACCTATATGGCTGTATACAGTGCTTTGCCCCACAAAGGAATGCTGTCTGAATTGCCCGACAAGAAACAGTTCGAAAGAACCTGATTTAACTTTCAAACTCTTGCCATGGGCTTTATAATCACAGGCAGATTAACAAATAAAGCCAAACTGCATTAGTTCTTTTGCACTTTTAGGCGATTTAAGCCTTAACGTACATTCATTTAGCACCCCATTCAACTCAAACTTTCCAATGAAAGAATACCTTTCAAAAATGAATTTGACCATTCCTGACACACTCTTTTGGTTTTGGCAGTGCTGTATTGTCTTTTCAGACTGATATCTTGATTCAGAGAAGCCAATCTTCCAGTCAAATGAGTGGAATATTGAGAAAAGTGTCTTTGAGAAATATGTGAACCGTAACCCTAACTAGCAAAACCTGAAGCTAGGGTTAGGGTTTTATTCCCATACAATGTAGACAGTTTTTGATGGCATGGCTGTGTTTTAGGGCTGAAAGGATACTTGGGAATATAGTTCTTTCAATGTTTTCTAAACATTTTTTTCTGACCTATATGGGTGTATACAGTGCTTTGCCCCACAAAGGAATGCTGTCTGAATTGCCCGACAAGCAACAGTTCGAAAGAACCTGATTTAACTTTCAAACTCTTGCCATGGTCTTTATAATCACAGGCAGATTAACAAATAAAGCCAAACTGCATTAGTTCTTTTGCACTTTTAGGCGATTTAAGCCTTAACGTACATTCATTTAGCATCCCATTCAACTCAAACTTTCCAATGAAAGAATACCTTTCAAAAATTAATTTGACCATTCCTGACACTCTTTTGGTTTTGGCAGTGCTGTATTGTCTTTTCAGACTGATATCTTGATTCAGAGAAGCCAATCTTCCAGTCAAATAAGTGGAATATTGAGAAAAGTGTCTTTGAGAAATATGTGAACCGTAACCCTAACTAGCAAAACCCGAAGCTAGGGTTAGGGTTTTATTCCCATACAATGTAGACAGTTTTTGATGGCATGGCTGTGTTTTAGGGCTGAAAGGATACTTGGGAATATAGTTCTTTCAATGTTTTCTAAACATTTTTTTCTGACCTATATGGCTGTATACAGTGCTTTGCCCCACAAAGGAATGCTGTCTGAATTGCCCGACAAGCAACAGTTCGAAAGAACCTGATTTAACTTTCAAACTCTTGCCATGGGCTTTATAATCACAGGCAGATTAACAAATAAAGCCAAACTGCATTAGTTCTTTTGCACTTTTAGGCGATTTAAGCCTTAACGTACATTCATTTAGCACCCCATTCAACCTAAACTTTCCAATGAAAGAATACCTTTCAAAAATGAATTTGACCATTCCTGACACACTCTGTTGGTTTTGGCAGTGTTGTATTGTCTTTTCAGACTGATATCTTGATTCAGAGAAGCAAATCTTCCAGTCAAATTAGTGGAATATTGAGAAAATTGACTTCCAGAAATATGTGAACCGTAACCCTATCTAGCAAAACCCGAAGCTAGGGTTAGGGTTTTATTCCCATACAATGTAGACAGTTTTTGATAGCATGGCTGTGTTTTAGGGCTGAAAGGATACTTGGGAATATAGTTCTTTCAATGTTTTCTAAACATTTTTTTCTGACCTATATGGCTGTATACAGTGCTTTGCCCCACAAAGGAATGCTGTCTGAATTGCCCGACAAGCAACAGTTCGAAAGAACCTGATTTAACTTTCAAACTCTTGCCATGGTCTTTATAATCACAGGCAGATTAACAAATAAAGCCAAACTGCATTAGTTCTTTTGCACTTTTAGGCGATTTAAGCCTTAACGTACATTCATTTAGCACCCCATTCAACTCAAACTTTCCAATGAAAGAATACCTTTCAAAAATGAATTTGACCATTCCTGACACTCTTTTGGTTTTGGCAGTGCTGTATTGTCTTTTCAGACTGATATCTTGATTCAGAGAAGCCAATCTTCCAGTCAAATAAGTGGAATATTGAGAAAAGTGTCTTTGAGAAATATGTGAACCGTAACCCTAACTAGCAAAACCCGAAGCTAGGGTTAGGGTTTTATTCCCATACAATGTAGACAGTTTTTGATGGCATGGCTGTGTTTTATGGCTGAAAGGATACTTGGGAATATAGTTCTTTCAATGTTTTCTAAACATTTTTTTCTGACCTATATGGCTGTATACAGTGCTTTGCCCCACAAAGGAATGCTGTCTGAATTGCCCGACAAGCAACAGTTCGAAAGAACCTGATTTAACTTTCAAACTCTTGCCATGGGCTTTATAATCACAGGCAGATTAACAAATAAAGCCAAACTGCATTAGTTCTTTTGCACTTTTAGGCGATTTAAGCCTTAACGTACATTCATTTAGCACCCCATTCAACCTAAACTTTCCAATGAAAGAATACCTTTTCAAAATGAATTTGACCATTCCTGACACACTCTTTTGGTTTTGGCACTGTTGTATTGTCTTTTCAGACTGATATCTTGATTCAGAGAAGCAAATCTTCCAGTCAAATGAGTGGAATATTGAGAAAAGTGTCTTTGAGAAATATGTGAACCGTAACCCTAACTAGCAAAACCCGAAGCTAGGGTTGGGGCTTTATTCCCATACAATGTAGACAGTTTTTGATGGCATGGCTGTGTTTTAGGGCTGAAAGGATACTTGGGAATATAGTTCTTTCAATGTTTTCTAAACATTTTTTTCTGACCTATATGGCTGTATACAGTGCTTTGCCCCACAAAGGAATGCTGTCTGAATTGCCCGACAAGCAACAGTTCGAAAGAACCTGATTTAACTTTCAAACTCTTGCCATGGGCTTTATAATCACAGGCAGATTAACAAATAAAGCCAAACTGCATTAGTTCTTTTGCACTTTTAGGCGATTTAAGCCTTAACGTACATTCATTTAGTACCCCATTCAACTCAAACTTTCCAATGAAAGAATACCTTTCAAAAATTAATTTGACCATTCTTGACACACTCTTTTGGTTTTGGCACTGTTGTATTGTCTTTTCAGACTGATATCTTGATTCAGAGAAGCAAATCTTCCAGTCAAATGAGTGGAATATTGAGAAAATTGACTTCTAGAAATATGTGAACCGTAACCCTGACAAGCGAAACCTGAAGCTAGGGTTAGGGTTTTATTCCCATACAATGTAGACAGTTTTTGATGGCATGGCTGTGTTTTAGGGCTGAAAGGATACTTGGGAATATAGTTTTTTCAGTGTTTTCTAAACATTTTTTTCTGACCTATATGGCTGTATACAGTGCTTTGCCCCACAAAGGAATGCTGTATGAATTGCCCGACAAGCAACAATTCGAAAGAACCTGATTTAACTTTCAAACTCTTGCCATGGGCTTTGCAATCACAGGCAGATTAACAAATAAAGCCAAACAGCATTAGTTCTTTTGCACTTTTAGGCGATTTAAGCCTTAACGTACATTCATTTAGCACCCCATTCAACTCAAACTTTCCAATGAAAGAATACCTTTCAAAAATGAATTTGACCATTCCTGACACACTCTTTTGGTTTTGGCAGTGCTGTATTGTCCTTTCAGACTGATATCTTGATTCAGAGAAGCCAATCTTCCAGTCAAATGAGTGGAATATTGAGAAAAGTGTCTTTGAGAAATATGTGAACCGTAACCCTAACTAGCAAAACCCGAAGCTAGGGTTAGGGTTTTATTCCCATACAATGTAGACAGTTTTTGATGGCATGGCTGTGTTTTAGGGCTGAAAGGATACTTGGGAATATAGTTCTTTCAATGTTTTCTAAACATTTTTTTCTGACCTATATGGCTGTATACAGTGCTTTGCCCCACAAAGGAATGCTGTCTGAATTGCCCGACAAGCAACAGTTCGAAAGAACCTGATTTAACTTTCAAACTCTTGCCATGGGCTTTATAATCACAGGCACATTAACAAATAAAGCCAAACTGCATTAGTTCTTTTGCACTTTTAGGCGATTTAAGCCTTAACGTACATTCATTTAGCACCCCATTCAACTCAAACTTTCCAATGAAAGAATACCTTTCAAAAATTAATTGGACCATTCCTGACACACTCTTTTGGTTTTGGCAGTGTTGTATTGTCTTTTCAGACTGATATCTTGATTCAGAGAAGCAAATCTTCCAGTCAAATGAGTGGAATATTGAGAAAATTGACTTTGAGAAATATGTGAACCGTAACCCTAACTAGCAAAACCCGAAGCTAGGGTTAGGGTTTTATTCCCATACAATTTAGACAGTTATTGATGGCATTGCTGTGTTTTAGGGCTGTAAGGATACTTGGGAATATAGTTCTTTCAATGTTTTCTAAACATTTTTTTCTGACCTATATGGCTGTATACAGTGCTTTGCCCCACAAAGGAATGCTGTCTGAATTGCCCGACAAGCAACAGTTCGAAAGAACCTGATTTAACTTTCAAACTCTTGCCATGGGCTTTATAATCACAGGCAGATTAACAAATAAAGCCAAACTGCATTAGTTCTTTTGCACTTTTAGGCGATTTAAGCCTTAACGTACATTCATTTAGCACCCCATTCAACTCAAACTTTCCAATGAAAGAATACCTTTCAAAAATTAATTTGACCATTCCTGACACACTCTTTTGGTTTTGGCACTGTTGTATTGTCTTTTCAGACTGATATCTTGATTCAGAGAAGCAAATCTTCCAGTCAAATTAGTGGAATATTGAGAAAATTGACTTCCAGAAATATGTGAACCGTAACCCTAACTAGCAAAACCCGAAGCTAGGGTTAGGGTTTTATTCCCATACAATGTAGACAGTTTTTGATGGCATGGCTGTGTTTTAGGGCTGAAAGGATACTTGGGAATATAGTTCTTTCAATGTTTTCTAAACATTTTTTTCTGACCTATATGGCTGTATACAGTGCTTTGCCCCACAAAGGAATGCTGTCTGAATTGCCCGACAAGCAACAGTTCGAAAGAACCTGATTTAACTTTCAAACTCTTGCCATAGGCTTTTTAATCACAGGCAGATTAACAAATAAAGCCAAACTGCATTAGTTCTTTTGCACTTTTAGGCGATTTAAGCCTTAACGTACATTCATTTAGCACCCCATTCAACTCAAACTTTCCAATGAAAGAATACCTTTCAAAAATTAATTGGACCATTCCTGACACACTCTTTTGGTTTTGGCAGTGTTGTATTGTCTTTTCAGACTGATATCTTGATTCAGAGAAGCAAATCTTCCAGTCAAATGAGTGGAATATTGAGAAAAAATTGATTTTGAGAAATATGTGAACCGTAACCCTAACTAGCAAAACCCGAAGCTAGGGTTAGGGTTTTATTCCCATACAATGTAGACAGTTTTTGATGGCATGGCTGTGTTTTAGGGCTGAAAGGATACTTGGGAATATAGTTCTTTCAATGTTTTCTAAACATTTTTTTCTGACCTATATGGCTGTATACAGTGCTTTGCCCCACAAAGGAATGCTGTCTGAATTGCCCGACAAGCAACAGTTCGAAAGAACCTGATTTAACTTTCAAACTCTTGCCATGGGCTTTATAATCACAGGCAGATTAACAAATAAAGCCAAACTGCATTAGTTCTTTTGCACTTTTAGGCGATTTAAGCCTTAACGTACATTCATTTAGCACCCCATTCAACTCAAACTTTCCAATGAAAGAATACCTTTCAAAAATTAATTGGACCATTCCTGACACACTCTTTTGGTTTTGGCAGTGTTGTATTGTCTTTTCAGACTGATATCTTGATTCAGAGAAGCAAATCTTCCAGTCAAATGAGTGGAATATTGAGAAAATTGACTTTGAGAAATATGTGAACCGTAACCCTAACTAGCAAAACCCGAAGCTAGGGTTAGGGTTTTATTCCCATACAATTTAGACAGTTATTGATGGCATTGCTGTGTTTTAGGGCTGTAAGGATACTTGGGAATATAGTTCTTTCAATGTTTTCTAAACATTTTTTTCTGACCTATATGGCTGTATACAGTGCTTTGCCCCACAAAGGAATGCTGTCTGAATTGCCCGACAAGCAACAGTTCGAAAGAACCTGATTTAACTTTCAAACTCTTGCCATGGGCTTTATAATCACAGGCAGATTAACAAATAAAGCCAAACTGCATTAGTTCTTTTGCACTTTTAGGCGATTTAAGCCTTAACGTACATTCATTTAGCACCCCATTCAACTCAAACTTTCCAATGAAAGAATACCTTTCAAAAATTAATTTGACCATTCCTGACACACTCTTTTGGTTTTGGCACTGTTGTATTGTCTTTTCAGACTGATATCTTGATTCAGAGAAGCAAATCTTCCAGTCAAATTAGTGGAATATTGAGAAAATTGACTTCCAGAAATATGTGAACCGTAACCCTATCTAGCAAAACCCGAAGCTAGGGTTAGGGTTTTATTCCCATACAATGTAGACAGTTTTTGCTGGCATGGCTGTGTTTTAGGGCTGAAAGGATACTTGGGAATATAGTTCTTTCAATGTTTTCTAAACATTTTTTTCTGACCTATATGGCTGTATACAGTGCTTTGCCCCACAAAGGAATGCTGTCTGAATTGCCCGACAAGAAACAGTTCGAAAGAACCTGATTTAACTTTCAAACTCTTGCCATGGGCTTTATAATCACAGGCAGATTAACAAATAAAGCCAAACTGCATTAGTTCTTTTGCACTTTTAGGCGATTTAAGCCTTAACGTACATTCATTTAGCACCCCATTCAACTCAAACTTTCCAATGAAAGAATACCTTTCAAAAATGAATTTGACCATTCCTGACACACTCTTTTGGTTTTGGCAGTGCTGTATTGTCTTTTCAGACTGATATCTTGATTCAGAGAAGCCAATCTTCCAGTCAAATGAGTGGAATATTGAGAAAAGTGTCTTTGAGAAATATGTGAACCGTAACCCTAACTAGCAAAACCTGAAGCTAGGGTTAGGGTTTTATTCCCATACAATGTAGACAGTTTTTGATGGCATGGCTGTGTTTTAGGGCTGAAAGGATACTTGGGAATATAGTTCTTTCAATGTTTTCTAAACATTTTTTTCTGACCTATATGGGTGTATACAGTGCTTTGCCCCACAAAGGAATGCTGTCTGAATTGCCCGACAAGCAACAGTTCGAAAGAACCTGATTTAACTTTCAAACTCTTGCCATGGTCTTTATAATCACAGGCAGATTAACAAATAAAGCCAAACTGCATTAGTTCTTTTGCACTTTTAGGCGATTTAAGCCTTAACGTACATTCATTTAGCATCCCATTCAACTCAAACTTTCCAATGAAAGAATACCTTTCAAAAATTAATTTGACCATTCCTGACACTCTTTTGGTTTTGGCAGTGCTGTATTGTCTTTTCAGACTGATATCTTGATTCAGAGAAGCCAATCTTCCAGTCAAATAAGTGGAATATTGAGAAAAGTGTCTTTGAGAAATATGTGAACCGTAACCCTAACTAGCAAAACCCGAAGCTAGGGTTAGGGTTTTATTCCCATACAATGTAGACAGTTTTTGATGGCATGGCTGTGTTTTAGGGCTGAAAGGATACTTGGGAATATAGTTCTTTCAATGTTTTCTAAACATTTTTTTCTGACCTATATGGCTGTATACAGTGCTTTGCCCCACAAAGGAATGCTGTCTGAATTGCCCGACAAGCAACAGTTCGAAAGAACCTGATTTAACTTT
This sequence comes from Atractosteus spatula, assembly GCF_055471065.1. Classification (NCBI taxonomy): domain Eukaryota; kingdom Metazoa; phylum Chordata; class Actinopteri; order Semionotiformes; family Lepisosteidae; genus Atractosteus; species Atractosteus spatula. The sequence goes on along the minus strand of NC_142708.1, from coordinate 30,176,041 downwards.
CAAACTCTTGCCATGGGCTTTATAATCACAGGCAGATTAACAAATAAAGCCAAACTGCATTAGTTCTTTTGCACTTTTAGGCGATTTAAGCCTTAACGTACATTCATTTAGCACCCCATTCAACCTAAACTTTCCAATGAAAGAATACCTTTCAAAAATGAATTTGACCATTCCTGACACACTCTTTTGGTTTTGGCAGTGTTGTATTGTCTTTTCAGACTGATATCTTGATTCAGAGAAGCAAATCTTCCAGTCAAATTAGTGGAATATTGAGAAAATTGACTTCCAGAAATATGTGAACCGTAACCCTATCTAGCAAAACCCGAAGCTAGGGTTAGGGTTTTATTCCCATACAATGTAGACAGTTTTTGATAGCATGGCTGTGTTTTAGGGCTGAAAGGATACTTGGGAATATAGTTCTTTCAATGTTTTCTAAACATTTTTTTCTGACCTATATGGCTGTATACAGTGCTTTGCCCCACAAAGGAATGCTGTCTGAATTGCCCGACAAGCAACAGTTCGAAAGAACCTGATTTAACTTTCAAACTCTTGCCATGGTCTTTATAATCACAGGCAGATTAACAAATAAAGCCAAACTGCATTAGTTCTTTTGCACTTTTAGGCGATTTAAGCCTTAACGTACATTCATTTAGCACCCCATTCAACTCAAACTTTCCAATGAAAGAATACCTTTCAAAAATGAATTTGACCATTCCTGACACTCTTTTGGTTTTGGCAGTGCTGTATTGTCTTTTCAGACTGATATCTTGATTCAGAGAAGCCAATCTTCCAGTCAAATAAGTGGAATATTGAGAAAAGTGTCTTTGAGAAATATGTGAACCGTAACCCTAACTAGCAAAACCCGAAGCTAGGGTTAGGGTTTTATTCCCATACAATGTAGACAGTTTTTGATGGCATGGCTGTGTTTTATGGCTGAAAGGATACTTGGGAATATAGTTCTTTCAATGTTTTCTAAACATTTTTTTCTGACCTATATGGCTGTATACAGTGCTTTGCCCCACAAAGGAATGCTGTCTGAATTGCCCGACAAGCAACAGTTCGAAAGAACCTGATTTAACTTTCAAACTCTTGCCATGGGCTTTATAATCACAGGCAGATTAACAAATAAAGCCAAACTGCATTAGTTCTTTTGCACTTTTAGGCGATTTAAGCCTTAACGTACATTCATTTAGCACCCCATTCAACCTAAACTTTCCAATGAAAGAATACCTTTTCAAAATGAATTTGACCATTCCTGACACACTCTTTTGGTTTTGGCACTGTTGTATTGTCTTTTCAGACTGATATCTTGATTCAGAGAAGCAAATCTTCCAGTCAAATGAGTGGAATATTGAGAAAAGTGTCTTTGAGAAATATGTGAACCGTAACCCTAACTAGCAAAACCCGAAGCTAGGGTTGGGGCTTTATTCCCATACAATGTAGACAGTTTTTGATGGCATGGCTGTGTTTTAGGGCTGAAAGGATACTTGGGAATATAGTTCTTTCAATGTTTTCTAAACATTTTTTTCTGACCTATATGGCTGTATACAGTGCTTTGCCCCACAAAGGAATGCTGTCTGAATTGCCCGACAAGCAACAGTTCGAAAGAACCTGATTTAACTTTCAAACTCTTGCCATGGGCTTTATAATCACAGGCAGATTAACAAATAAAGCCAAACTGCATTAGTTCTTTTGCACTTTTAGGCGATTTAACCCTTAACGTACATTCATTTAGTACCCCATTCAACTCAAACTTTCCAATGAAAGAATACCTTTCAAAAATTAATTTGACCATTCTTGACACACTCTTTTGGTTTTGGCACTGTTGTATTGTCTTTTCAGACTGATATCTTGATTCAGAGAAGCAAATCTTCCAGTCAAATGAGTGGAATATTGAGAAAATTGACTTCTAGAAATATGTGAACCGTAACCCTGACAAGCGAAACCTGAAGCTAGGGTTAGGGTTTTATTCCCATACAATGTAGACAGTTTTTGATGGCATGGCTGTGTTTTAGGGCTGAAAGGATACTTGGGAATATAGTTTTTTCAGTGTTTTCTAAACATTTTTTTCTGACCTATATGGCTGTATACAGTGCTTTGCCCCACAAAGGAATGCTGTATGAATTGCCCGACAAGCAACAATTCGAAAGAACCTGATTTAACTTTCAAACTCTTGCCATGGGCTTTGCAATCACAGGCAGATTAACAAATAAAGCCAAACAGCATTAGTTCTTTTGCACTTTTAGGCGATTTAAGCCTTAACGTACATTCATTTAGCACCCCATTCAACTCAAACTTTCCAATGAAAGAATACCTTTCAAAAATGAATTTGACCATTCCTGACACACTCTTTTGGTTTTGGCAGTGCTGTATTGTCCTTTCAGACTGATATCTTGATTCAGAGAAGCCAATCTTCCAGTCAAATGAGTGGAATATTGAGAAAAGTGTCTTTGAGAAATATGTGAACCGTAACCCTAACTAGCAAAACCCGAAGCTAGGGTTAGGGTTTTATTCCCATACAATGTAGACAGTTTTTGATGGCATGGCTGTGTTTTAGGGCTGAAAGGATACTTGGGAATATAGTTCTTTCAATGTTTTCTAAACATTTTTTTCTGACCTATATGGCTGTATACAGTGCTTTGCCCCACAAAGGAATGCTGTCTGAATTGCCCGACAAGCAACAGTTCGAAAGAACCTGATTTAACTTTCAAACTCTTGCCATGGGCTTTATAATCACAGGCACATTAACAAATAAAGCCAAACTGCATTAGTTCTTTTGCACTTTTAGGCGATTTAAGCCTTAACGTACATTCATTTAGCACCCCATTCAACTCAAACTTTCCAATGAAAGAATACCTTTCAAAAATTAATTGGACCATTCCTGACACACTCTTTTGGTTTTGGCAGTGTTGTATTGTCTTTTCAGACTGATATCTTGATTCAGAGAAGCAAATCTTCCAGTCAAATGAGTGGAATATTGAGAAAATTGACTTTGAGAAATATGTGAACCGTAACCCTAACTAGCAAAACCCGAAGCTAGGGTTAGGGTTTTATTCCCATACAATTTAGACAGTTATTGATGGCATTGCTGTGTTTTAGGGCTGTAAGGATACTTGGGAATATAGTTCTTTCAATGTTTTCTAAACATTTTTTTCTGACCTATATGGCTGTATACAGTGCTTTGCCCCACAAAGGAATGCTGTCTGAATTGCCCGACAAGCAACAGTTCGAAAGAACCTGATTTAACTTTCAAACTCTTGCCATGGGCTTTATAATCACAGGCAGATTAACAAATAAAGCCAAACTGCATTAGTTCTTTTGCACTTTTAGGCGATTTAAGCCTTAACGTACATTCATTTAGCACCCCATTCAACTCAAACTTTCCAATGAAAGAATACCTTTCAAAAATTAATTTGACCATTCCTGACACACTCTTTTGGTTTTGGCACTGTTGTATTGTCTTTTCAGACTGATATCTTGATTCAGAGAAGCAAATCTTCCAGTCAAATTAGTGGAATATTGAGAAAATTGACTTCCAGAAATATGTGAACCGTAACCCTAACTAGCAAAACCCGAAGCTAGGGTTAGGGTTTTATTCCCATACAATGTAGACAGTTTTTGATGGCATGGCTGTGTTTTAGGGCTGAAAGGATACTTGGGAATATAGTTCTTTCAATGTTTTCTAAACATTTTTTTCTGACCTATATGGCTGTATACAGTGCTTTGCCCCACAAAGGAATGCTGTCTGAATTGCCCGACAAGCAACAGTTCGAAAGAACCTGATTTAACTTTCAAACTCTTGCCATAGGCTTTTTAATCACAGGCAGATTAACAAATAAAGCCAAACTGCATTAGTTCTTTTGCACTTTTAGGCGATTTAAGCCTTAACGTACATTCATTTAGCACCCCATTCAACTCAAACTTTCCAATGAAAGAATACCTTTCAAAAATTAATTGGACCATTCCTGACACACTCTTTTGGTTTTGGCAGTGTTGTATTGTCTTTTCAGACTGATATCTTGATTCAGAGAAGCAAATCTTCCAGTCAAATGAGTGGAATATTGAGAAAAAATTGATTTTGAGAAATATGTGAACCGTAACCCTAACTAGCAAAACCCGAAGCTAGGGTTAGGGTTTTATTCCCATACAATGTAGACAGTTTTTGATGGCATGGCTGTGTTTTAGGGCTGAAAGGATACTTGGGAATATAGTTCTTTCAATGTTTTCTAAACATTTTTTTCTGACCTATATGGCTGTATACAGTGCTTTGCCCCACAAAGGAATGCTGTCTGAATTGCCCGACAAGCAACAGTTCGAAAGAACCTGATTTAACTTTCAAACTCTTGCCATGGGCTTTATAATCACAGGCAGATTAACAAATAAAGCCAAACTGCATTAGTTCTTTTGCACTTTTAGGCGATTTAAGCCTTAACGTACATTCATTTAGCACCCCATTCAACTCAAACTTTCCAATGAAAGAATACCTTTCAAAAATTAATTGGACCATTCCTGACACACTCTTTTGGTTTTGGCAGTGTTGTATTGTCTTTTCAGACTGATATCTTGATTCAGAGAAGCAAATCTTCCAGTCAAATGAGTGGAATATTGAGAAAATTGACTTTGAGAAATATGTGAACCGTAACCCTAACTAGCAAAACCCGAAGCTAGGGTTAGGGTTTTATTCCCATACAATTTAGACAGTTATTGATGGCATTGCTGTGTTTTAGGGCTGTAAGGATACTTGGGAATATAGTTCTTTCAATGTTTTCTAAACATTTTTTTCTGACCTATATGGCTGTATACAGTGCTTTGCGCCCCACAAAGGAATGCTGTCTGAATTGCCCGACAAGCAACAGTTCGAAAGAACCTGATTTAACTTTCAAACTCTTGCCATGGGCTTTATAATCACAGGCAGATTAACAAATAAAGCCAAACTGCATTAGTTCTTTTGCACTTTTAGGCGATTTAAGCCTTAACGTACATTCATTTAGCACCCCATTCAACTCAAACTTTCCAATGAAAGAATACCTTTCAAAAATTAATTTGACCATTCCTGACACACTCTTTTGGTTTTGGCACTGTTGTATTGTCTTTTCAGACTGATATCTTGATTCAGAGAAGCAAATCTTCCAGTCAAATTAGTGGAATATTGAGAAAATTGACTTCCAGAAATATGTGAACCGTAACCCTATCTAGCAAAACCCGAAGCTAGGGTTAGGGTTTTATTCCCATACAATGTAGACAGTTTTTGCTGGCATGGCTGTGTTTTAGGGCTGAAAGGATACTTGGGAATATAGTTCTTTCAATGTTTTCTAAACATTTTTTTCTGACCTATATGGCTGTATACAGTGCTTTGCCCCACAAAGGAATGCTGTCTGAATTGCCCGACAAGAAACAGTTCGAAAGAACCTGATTTAACTTTCAAACTCTTGCCATGGGCTTTATAATCACAGGCAGATTAACAAATAAAGCCAAACTGCATTAGTTCTTTTGCACTTTTAGGCGATTTAAGCCTTAACGTACATTCATTTAGCACCCCATTCAACTCAAACTTTCCAATGAAAGAATACCTTTCAAAAATGAATTTGACCATTCCTGACACACTCTTTTGGTTTTGGCAGTGCTGTATTGTCTTTTCAGACTGATATCTTGATTCAGAGAAGCCAATCTTCCAGTCAAATGAGTGGAATATTGAGAAAAGTGTCTTTGAGAAATATGTGAACCGTAACCCTAACTAGCAAAACCTGAAGCTAGGGTTAGGGTTTTATTCCCATACAATGTAGACAGTTTTTGATGGCATGGCTGTGTTTTAGGGCTGAAAGGATACTTGGGAATATAGTTCTTTCAATGTTTTCTAAACATTTTTTTCTGACCTATATGGGTGTATACAGTGCTTTGCCCCACAAAGGAATGCTGTCTGAATTGCCCGACAAGCAACAGTTCGAAAGAACCTGATTTAACTTTCAAACTCTTGCCATGGTCTTTATAATCACAGGCAGATTAACAAATAAAGCCAAACTGCATTAGTTCTTTTGCACTTTTAGGCGATTTAAGCCTTAACGTACATTCATTTAGCATCCCATTCAACTCAAACTTTCCAATGAAAGAATACCTTTCAAAAATTAATTTGACCATTCCTGACACTCTTTTGGTTTTGGCAGTGCTGTATTGTCTTTTCAGACTGATATCTTGATTCAGAGAAGCCAATCTTCCAGTCAAATAAGTGGAATATTGAGAAAAGTGTCTTTGAGAAATATGTGAACCGTAACCCTAACTAGCAAAACCCGAAGCTAGGGTTAGGGTTTTATTCCCATACAATGTAGACAGTTTTTGATGGCATGGCTGTGTTTTAGGGCTGAAAGGATACTTGGGAATATAGTTCTTTCAATGTTTTCTAAACATTTTTTTCTGACCTATATGGCTGTATACAGTGCTTTGCCCCACAAAGGAATGCTGTCTGAATTGCCCGACAAGCAACAGTTCGAAAGAACCTGATTTAACTTTCAAACTCTTGCCATGGGCTTTATAATCACAGGCAGATTAACAAATAAAGCCAAACTGCATTAGTTCTTTTGCACTTTTAGGCGATTTAAGCCTTAACGTACATTCATTTAGCACCCCATTCAACCTAAACTTTCCAATGAAAGAATACCTTTCAAAAATGAATTTGACCATTCCTGACACACTCTTTTGGTTTTGGCAGTGTTGTATTGTCTTTTCAGACTGATATCTTGATTCAGAGAAGCAAATCTTCCAGTCAAATTAGTGGAATATTGAGAAAATTGACTTCCAGAAATATGTGAACCGTAACCCTATCTAGCAAAACCCGAAGCTAGGGTTAGGGTTTTATTCCCATACAATGTAGACAGTTTTTGATAGCATGGCTGTGTTTTAGGGCTGAAAGGATACTTGGGAATATAGTTCTTTCAATGTTTTCTAAACATTTTTTTCTGACCTATATGGCTGTATACAGTGCTTTGCCCCACAAAGGAATGCTGTCTGAATTGCCCGACAAGCAACAGTTCGAAAGAACCTGATTTAACTTTCAAACTCTTGCCATGGTCTTTATAATCACAGGCAGATTAACAAATAAAGCCAAACTGCATTAGTTCTTTTGCACTTTTAGGCGATTTAAGCCTTAACGTACATTCATTTAGCACCCCATTCAACTCAAACTTTCCAATGAAAGAATACCTTTCAAAAATGAATTTGACCATTCCTGACACTCTTTTGGTTTTGGCAGTGCTGTATTGTCTTTTCAGACTGATATCTTGATTCAGAGAAGCCAATCTTCCAGTCAAATAAGTGGAATATTGAGAAAAGTGTCTTTGAGAAATATGTGAACCGTAACCCTAACTAGCAAAACCCGAAGCTAGGGTTAGGGTTTTATTCCCATACAATGTAGACAGTTTTTGATGGCATGGCTGTGTTTTATGGCTGAAAGGATACTTGGGAATATAGTTCTTTCAATGTTTTCTAAACATTTTTTTCTGACCTATATGGCTGTATACAGTGCTTTGCCCCACAAAGGAATGCTGTCTGAATTGCCCGACAAGCAACAGTTCGAAAGAACCTGATTTAACTTTCAAACTCTTGCCATGGGCTTTATAATCACAGGCAGATTAACAAATAAAGCCAAACTGCATTAGTTCTTTTGCACTTTTAGGCGATTTAAGCCTTAACGTACATTCATTTAGCACCCCATTCAACCTAAACTTTCCAATGAAAGAATACCTTTTCAAAATGAATTTGACCATTCCTGACACACTCTTTTGGTTTTGGCACTGTTGTATTGTCTTTTCAGACTGATATCTTGATTCAGAGAAGCAAATCTTCCAGTCAAATGAGTGGAATATTGAGAAAAGTGTCTTTGAGAAATATGTGAACCGTAACCCTAACTAGCAAAACCCGAAGCTAGGGTTGGGGCTTTATTCCCATACAATGTAGACAGTTTTTGATGGCATGGCTGTGTTTTAGGGCTGAAAGGATACTTGGGAATATAGTTCTTTCAATGTTTTCTAAACATTTTTTTCTGACCTATATGGCTGTATACAGTGCTTTGCCCCACAAAGGAATGCTGTCTGAATTGCCCGACAAGCAACAGTTCGAAAGAACCTGATTTAACTTTCAAACTCTTGCCATGGGCTTTATAATCACAGGCAGATTAACAAATAAAGCCAAACTGCATTAGTTCTTTTGCACTTTTAGGCGATTTAAGCCTTAACGTACATTCATTTAGTACCCCATTCAACTCAAACTTTCCAATGAAAGAATACCTTTCAAAAATTAATTTGACCATTCTTGACACACTCTTTTGGTTTTGGCACTGTTGTATTGTCTTTTCAGACTGATATCTTGATTCAGAGAAGCAAATCTTCCAGTCAAATGAGTGGAATATTGAGAAAATTGACTTCTAGAAATATGTGAACCGTAACCCTGACAAGCGAAACCTGAAGCTAGGGTTAGGGTTTTATTCCCATACAATGTAGACAGTTTTTGATGGCATGGCTGTGTTTTAGGGCTGAAAGGATACTTGGGAATATAGTTTTTTCAGTGTTTTCTAAACATTTTTTTCTGACCTATATGGCTGTATACAGTGCTTTGCCCCACAAAGGAATGCTGTATGAATTGCCCGACAAGCAACAATTCGAAAGAACCTGATTTAACTTTCAAACTCTTGCCATGGGCTTTGCAATCACAGGCAGATTAACAAATAAAGCCAAACAGCATTAGTTCTTTTGCACTTTTAGGCGATTTAAGCCTTAACGTACATTCATTTAGCACCCCATTCAACTCAAACTTTCCAATGAAAGAATACCTTTCAAAAATGAATTTGACCATTCCTGACACACTCTTTTGGTTTTGGCAGTGCTGTATTGTCCTTTCAGACTGATATCTTGATTCAGAGAAGCCAATCTTCCAGTCAAATGAGTGGAATATTGAGAAAAGTGTCTTTGAGAAATATGTGAACCGTAACCCTAACTAGCAAAACCCGAAGCTAGGGTTAGGGTTTTATTCCCATACAATGTAGACAGTTTTTGATGGCATGGCTGTGTTTTAGGGCTGAAAGGATACTTGGGAATATAGTTCTTTCAATGTTTTCTAAACATTTTTTTCTGACCTATATGGCTGTATACAGTGCTTTGCCCCACAAAGGAATGCTGTCTGAATTGCCCGACAAGCAACAGTTCGAAAGAACCTGATTTAACTTTCAAACTCTTGCCATGGGCTTTATAATCACAGGCACATTAACAAATAAAGCCAAACTGCATTAGTTCTTTTGCACTTTTAGGCGATTTAAGCCTTAACGTACATTCATTTAGCACCCCATTCAACTCAAACTTTCCAATGAAAGAATACCTTTCAAAAATTAATTGGACCATTCCTGACACACTCTTTTGGTTTTGGCAGTGTTGTATTGTCTTTTCAGACTGATATCTTGATTCAGAGAAGCAAATCTTCCAGTCAAATGAGTGGAATATTGAGAAAATTGACTTTGAGAAATATGTGAACCGTAACCCTAACTAGCAAAACCCGAAGCTAGGGTTAGGGTTTTATTCCCATACAATTTAGACAGTTATTGATGGCATTGCTGTGTTTTAGGGCTGTAAGGATACTTGGGAATATAGTTCTTTCAATGTTTTCTAAACATTTTTTTCTGACCTATATGGCTGTATACAGTGCTTTGCCCCACAAAGGAATGCTGTCTGAATTGCCCGACAAGCAACAGTTCGAAAGAACCTGATTTAACTTTCAAACTCTTGCCATGGGCTTTATAATCACAGGCAGATTAACAAATAAAGCCAAACTGCATTAGTTCTTTTGCACTTTTAGGCGATTTAAGCCTTAACGTACATTCATTTAGCACCCCATTCAACTCAAACTTTCCAATGAAAGAATACCTTTCAAAAATTAATTTGACCATTCCTGACACACTCTTTTGGTTTTGGCACTGTTGTATTGTCTTTTCAGACTGATATCTTGATTCAGAGAAGCAAATCTTCCAGTCAAATTAGTGGAATATTGAGAAAATTGACTTCCAGAAATATGTGAACCGTAACCCTAACTAGCAAAACCCGAAGCTAGGGTTAGGGTTTTATTCCCATACAATGTAGACAGTTTTTGATGGCATGGCTGTGTTTTAGGGCTGAAAGGATACTTGGGAATATAGTTCTTTCAATGTTTTCTAAACATTTTTTTCTGACCTATATGGCTGTATACAGTGCTTTGCCCCACAAAGGAATGCTGTCTGAATTGCCCGACAAGCAACAGTTCGAAAGAACCTGATTTAACTTTCAAACTCTTGCCATAGGCTTTTTAATCACAGGCAGATTAACAAATAAAGCCAAACTGCATTAGTTCTTTTGCACTTTTAGGCGATTTAAGCCTTAACGTACATTCATTTAGCACCCCATTCAACTCAAACTTTCCAATGAAAGAATACCTTTCAAAAATTAATTGGACCATTCCTGACACACTCTTTTGGTTTTGGCAGTGTTGTATTGTCTTTTCAGACTGATATCTTGATTCAGAGAAGCAAATCTTCCAGTCAAATGAGTGGAATATTGAGAAAAAATTGATTTTGAGAAATATGTGAACCGTAACCCTAACTAGCAAAACCCGAAGCTAGGGTTAGGGTTTTATTCCCATACAATGTAGACAGTTTTTGATGGCATGGCTGTGTTTTAGGGCTGAAAGGATACTTGGGAATATAGTTCTTTCAATGTTTTCTAAACATTTTTTTCTGACCTATATGGCTGTATACAGTGCTTTGCCCCACAAAGGAATGCTGTCTGAATTGCCCGACAAGCAACAGTTCGAAAGAACCTGATTTAACTTTCAAACTCTTGCCATGGGCTTTATAATCACAGGCAGATTAACAAATAAAGCCAAACTGCATTAGTTCTTTTGCACTTTTAGGCGATTTAAGCCTTAACGTACATTCATTTAGCACCCCATTCAACTCAAACTTTCCAATGAAAGAATACCTTTCAAAAATGAATTTGACCATTCCTGACACACTCTTTTGGTTTTGGCAGTGCTGTATTGTCTTTTCAGACTGATATCTTGATTCAGAGAAGCCAATCTTCCAGTCAAATGAGTGGAATATTGAGAAAAGTGTCTTTGAGAAATATGTGAACCGTAACCCTAACTAGCAAAACCTGAAGCTAGGGTTAGGGTTTTATTCCCATACAATGTAGACAGTTTTTGATGGCATGGCTGTGTTTTAGGGCTGAAAGGATACTTGGGAATATAGTTCTTTCAATGTTTTCTAAACATTTTTTTCTGACCTATATGGCTGTATACAGTGCTTTGCCCCACAAAGGAATGCTGTCTGAATTGCCCGACAAGCAACAGTTCGAAAGAACCTGATTTAACTTTCAAACTCTTGCCATGGGCTTTATAATCACAGGCAGATTAACAAATAAAGCCAAACTGCATTAGTTCTTTTGCACTTTTAGGCGATTTAAGCCTTAACGTACATTCATTTAGTACCCCATTCAACTCAAACTTTCCAATGAAAGAATACCTTTCAAAAATTAATTTGACCATTCTTGACACACTCTTTTGGTTTTGGCACTGTTGTATTGTCTTTTCAGACTGATATCTTGATTCAGAGAAGCAAATCTTCCAGTCAAATGAGTGGAATATTGAGAAAATTGACTTCTAGAAATATGTGAACCGTAACCCTGACTAGCGAAACCTGAAGCTAGGGTTAGGGTTTAATTCCCATACAATGTAGACAGTTTTTGATGGCATGGCTGTGTTTTAGGGCTGAAAGGATACTTGGGAATATAGTTCTTTCAATGTTTTCTAAACATTTTTTTCTAACCTATATGGCTGTATACAGTGCTTTGCCCCACAAAGGAATGCTGTCTGAATTGCCCGACAAGCAACAGTTCGAAAGAACCTGATTTAACTTTCAAACTCTTGCCATGGGCTTTATAATCACAGGCAGATTAACAAATAAAGCCAAACTGCATTAGTTCTTTTGCACTTTTAGGCGATTTAAGCCTTAACGTACATTCATTTAGCACCCCATTCAAATCAAACTTTCCAATGAAAGAATACCTTTCAAAAATTAATTTGACCATTCCTGACACACTCTTTTGGTTTTGGCACTGTTGTATTGTCTTTTCAGACTGATATCTTGATTCAGAGAAGCAAATCTTCCAGTCAAATTAGTGGAATATTGAGAAAAAATTGATTTTGAGAAATATGTGAACCGTAACCCTAACTAGCAAAACCCGAAGCTAGGGTTAGGGTTTTATTCCCATACAATGTAGACAGTTTTTGATGGCATGGCTGTGTTTTAGGGCTGAAAGGATACTTGGGAATATAGTTCTTTCAATGTTTTCTAAACATTTTTTTCTGACCTATATGGCTGTATACAGTGCTTTGCCCCACAAAGGAATGCTGTCTGAATTGCCCGACAAGGAACAGTTCGAAAGAACCTGATTTAACTTTCAAACTCTTGCCATGGGCTTTATAATCACAGGCAGATTAACAAATAAAGCCAAACTGCATTAGTTCTTTTGCACTTTTAGGCGATTTAAGCCTTAACGTACATTCATTTAGCACCCCATTCAACTCAAACTTTCCAATGAAAGAATACCTTTCAAAAATGAATTTGACCATTCCTGACACACTCTTTTGGTTTTGGCAGTGTTGTATTGTCTTTTCAGACTGATATCTTGATTCAGAGAAGCAAATCTTCCAGTCAAATGAGTGGAATATTGAGAAAATTGACTTTGAGAAATATGTGAACCGCAACCCTAACTAGCAAAACCCGAAGCTAGGGTTAGGGTTTTATTCCCATACAATTTAGACAGTTATTGATGGCATTGCTGTGTTTTAGGGCTGTAAGGATACTTGGGAATATAGTTCTTTCAATGTTTTCTAAACATTTTTTTCTGACCTATATGGCTGTATACAGTGCTTTGCCCCACAAAGGAATGCTGTCTGAATTGCCCGACAAGCAACAGTTCGAAAGAACCTGATTTAACTTTCAAACTCTTGCCATGGGCTTTATAATCACAGGCAGATTAACAAATAAAGCCAAACTGCATTAGTTCTTTTGCACTTTTAGGCGATTTAAGCCTTAACGTACATTCATTTAGCACCCCATTCAACTCAAACTTTCCAATGAAAGAATACCTTTCAAAAATGAATTTGACCATTCCTGACACACTCTTTTGGTTTTGGCACTGTTGTATTGTCTTTTCAGACTGATATCTTGATTCAGAGAAGCAAATCTTCCAGTCAAATTAGTGGAATATTGAGAAAATTGACTTCCAGAAATATGTGAACCGTAACCCTATCTAGCAAGACCCGAAGCTAGGGTTAGGGTTTTATTCCCATACAATGTAGACAGTTTTTGCTGGCATGGCTGTGTTTTAGGGCTGAAAGGATACTTGGGAATATAGTTCTTTCAATGTTTTCTAAACATTTTTTTCTGACCTATATGGCTGTATACAGTGCTTTGCCCCACAAAGGAATGCTGTCTGAATTGCGCGACAAGAAACAGTTCGAAAGAACCTGATTTAACTTTCAAACTCTTGCCATGGGCTTTATAATCACAGGCAGATTAACAAATAAAGCCAAACTGCATTAGTTCTTTTGCACTTTTAGGCGATTTAAGCCTTAACGTACATTCATTTAGCACCCCATTCAACTCAAACTTTCCAATGAAAGAATACCTTTCAAAAATGAATTTGACCATTCCTGACACACTCTTTTGGTTTTGGCAGTGCTGTATTGTCTTTTCAGACTGATATCTTGATTCAGAGAAGCCAATCTTCCAGTCAAATGAGTGGAATATTGAGAAAAGTGTCTTTGAGAAATATGTGAACCGTAACCCTAACTAGCAAAACCTGAAGCTAGGGTTAGGGTTTTATTCCCATACAATGTAGACAGTTTTTGATGGCATGGCTGTGTTTTAGGGCTGAAAGGATACTTGGGAATATAGTTCTTTCAATGTTTTCTAAACATTTTTTTCTGACCTATATGGCTGTATACAGTGCTTTGCCCCACAAAGGAATGCTGTCTGAATTGCCCGACAAGCAACAGTTCGAAAGAACCTGATTTAACTTTCAAACTCTTGCCATGGTCTTTATAATCACAGGCAGATTAACAAATAAAGCCAAACTGCATTAGTTCTTTTGCACTTTTAGGCGATTTAAGCCTTAACGTACATTCATTTAGCACCCCATTCAACTCAAACTTTCCAATGAAAGAATACCTTTCAAAAATGAATTTGACCATTCCTGACACACTCTTTTGGTTTTGGCAGTGTTGTATTGTCTTTTCAGACTGATATCTTGATTCAGAGAAGCAAATCTTCCAGTCAAATGAGTGGAATATTGAGAAAATTGACTTTGAGAAATATGTGAACCGTAACCCTAACTAGCAAAACCCGAAGCTAGGGTTAGGGTTTTATTCCCATACAATTTAGACAGTTATTGATGGCATTGCTGTGTTTTAGGGCTGAAAGGATACTTGGGAATATAGTTCTTTCAATGTTTTCTAAACATTTTTTTCTGACCTATATGGCTGTATACAGTGCTTTGCCCCACAAAGGAATGCTGTCTGAATTGCCCGACAAGCAACAGTTCGAAAGAACCTGATTTAACTTTCAAACTCTTGCCATGGGCTTTATAATCACAGGCAGATTAACAAATAAAGCCAAACTGCATTAGTTCTTTTGCACTTTTAGGCGATTTAAGCCTTAACGTACATTCATTTAGCACCCCATTCAACTCAAACTTTCCAATGAAAGAATACCTTTCAAAAATGAATTTGACCATTCCTGACACACTCTTTTGGTTTTGGCAGTGCTGTATTGTCTTTTCAGACTGATATCTTGATTCAGAGAAGCCAATCTTCCAGTCAAATGAGTGGAATATTGAGAAAAGTGTCTTTGAGAAATATGTGAACCGTAACCCTAACTAGCAAAACCTGAAGCTAGGGTTAGGGTTTTATTCCCATACAATGTAGACAGTTTTTGATGGCATGGCTGTGTTTTAGGGCTGAAAGGATACTTGGGAATATAGTTCTTTCAATGTTTTCTAAACATTTTTTTCTGACCTATATGGCTGTATACAGTGCTTTGCCCCACAAAGGAATGCTGTCTGAATTGCCCGACAAGCAACAGTTCGAAAGAACCTGATTTAACTTTCAAACTCTTGCCATGGTCTTTATAATCACAGGCAGATTAACAAATAAAGCCAAACTGCATTAGTTCTTTTCCACTTTTAAGCGATTTAAGCCTTAACGTACATTCATTTAGCACCCCATTCAACCTAAACTTTCCAATGAAAGAATAACTTTCAAAAATGAATTTGACCATTCCTGACACACTCTTTTGGTTTTGGCAGTGTTGTATTGTCTTTTCAGACTGATATCTTGATTCAGAGAAGCAAATCTTCCAGTCAAATTAGTGGAATATTGAGAAAATTGACTTCCAGAAATATGTGAACCGTAACCCTATCTAGCAAAACCCGAAGCTAGGGTTAGGGTTTTATTCCCATACAATGTAGACAGTTTTTGATGGCATGGCTGTGTTTTAGGGCTGAAAGGATACTTGGGAATATAGTTCTTTCAATGTTTTCTAAACATTTTTTTCTGACCTATATGGCTGTTTACAGTGCTTTGCCCCACAAAGGAATGCTGTCTGAATTGCCCGACAAGCAACAGTTCGAAAGAACCTGATTTAACTTTCAAACTGTTGCCATGGTCTTTATAATCACAGGCAGATTAACAAATAAAGCCAAACTGCATTAGTTCTTTTGCACTTTTAGGCGATTTAAACCTTAACGTACATTCATTTAGCACCCCATTCAACTCAAACTTTCCAATGAAAGAATACCTTTCAAAAATTAATTTGACCATTCCTGACACTCTTTTGGTTTTGGCAGTGCTGTATTGTCTTTTCAGACTGATATCTTGATTCAGAGAAGCCAATCTTCCAGTCAAATAAGTGGAATATTGAGAAAAGTGTCTTTGAGAAATATGTGAACCGTAACCCTAACTAGCAAAACCCGAAGCTAGGGTTAGGGTTTTATTCCCATACAATGTAGACAGTTTTTGATGGCATGGCTGTGTTTTACGGCTGAAAGGATACTTGGGAATATAGTTTTTTCAGTGTTTTCTAAACATTTTTTTCTGACCTAAATGGCTGTATACAGTGCTTTGCCCCACAAAGGAATGCTGTCTGAATTGCCCGACAAGCAACAGTTCGAAAGAACCTGATTTAACTTTCAAACTCTTGCCATGGGCTTTACAAACACAGGCAGATTAACAAATAAAGCCAAACAGCATTAGTTCTTTTGCACTTTTAGGCGATTTAAGCCTTAACGTACATTCATTTAGCACCCCATTCAACTCAAACTTTCCAATGAAAGAATACCTTTCAAAAATGAATTAGACCATTCCTGACACACTCTTTTGGTTTTGGCAGTGCTGTATTGTCTTTCAGACTGATATCTTGATTCAGAGAAGCCAATCTTCCAGTCAAATGAGTGGAATATTGAGAAAATTGACTTTGAGAAATATGTGAACCGTAACCCTAACTAGCAAAACCCGAAGCTAGGGTTAGGGTTTTATTCCCATACAATGTAGACAGTTTTTGATGGCATGGCTGTGTTTTAGGGCTGAAAGGATACTTGGGAATATAGTTCTTTCAATGTTTTCTAAACATTTTTTTCTGACCTATATGGCTGTATACAGTGCTTTGCACCACAAAGGAATGCTGTCTGAATTGCCCGACAAGCAACAGTTCGAAAGAACCTGATTTAACTTTCAAACTCTTGCCATGGGCTTTATAATCACAGGCAGATTAACAAATAAAGCCAAACTGCATTAGTTCTTTTGCACTTTTAGGCGATTTAAGCCTTAACGTACATTCATTTAGCACCCCATTCAACCTAAACTTTCCAATGAAAGAATACCTTTCAAAAATGAATTTGACCATTCCTGACACACTCTTTTGGTTTTGGCACTGTTGTATTGTCTTTTCAGACTGATATCTTGATTCAGAGAAGCAAATCTTCCAGTCAAATGAGTGGAATATTGAGAAAAGTGTCTTTGAGAAATATGTGAACCGTAACCCTAACTAGCAAAACCCGAAGCTAGGGTTGGGGCTTTATTCCCATACAATGTAGACAGTTTTTGATGGCATGGCTGTGTTTTAGGGCTGAAAGGATACTTGGGAATATAGTTCTTTCAATGTTTTCTAAACATTTTTTTCTGACCTATATGGCTGTATACAGTGCTTTGCCCCACAAAGGAATGCTGTCTGAATTGCCCGACAAGCAACAGTTCGAAAGAACCTGATTTAACTTTCAAACTCTTGCCATGGGCTTTATAATCACAGGCAGATTAACAAATAAAGCCAAACTGCATTAGTTCTTTTGCACTTTTAGGCGATTTAAGCCTTAACGTACATTCATTTAGTACCCCATTCAACTCAAACTTTCCAATGAAAGAATACCTTTCAAAAATTAATTTGACCATTCTTGACACACTCTTTTGGTTTTGGCACTGTTGTATTGTCTTTTCAGACTGATATCTTGATTCAGAGAAGCAAATCTTCCAGTCAAATGAGTGGAATATTGAGAAAATTGACTTCTAGAAATATGTGAACCGTAACCCTGACTAGCGAAACCTGAAGCTAGGGTTAGGGTTTTATTCCCATACAATGTAGACAGTTTTTGATGGCATGGCTGTGTTTTAGGGCTGAAAGGATACTTGGGAATATAGTTTTTTCAGTGTTTTCTAAACATTTTTGTCTGACCTATATGGCTGTATACAGTGCTTTGCCCCACAAAGGAATGCTGTATGAATTGCCCGACAAGCAACAATTCGAAAGAACCTGATTTAACTTTCAAACTCTTGCCATGGGCTTTGCAATCACAGGCAGATTAACAAATAAAGCCAAACAGCATTAGTTCTTTTGCACTTTTAGGCGATTTAAGCCTTAACGTACATTCATTTAGCACCCCATTCAACCTAAACTTTCCAATGAAAGAATACCTTTCAAAAATGAATTTGACCATTCCTGACACACTCTTTTGGTTTTGGCACTGTTGTATTGTCTTTTCAGACTGATATCTTGATTCAGAGAAGCAAATCTTCCAGTCAAATGAGTGGAATATTGAGAAAAGTGTCTTTGAGAAATATGTGAACCGTAACCCTAACTAGCAAAACCCGAAGCTAGGGTTGGGGCTTTATTCCCATACAATGTAGACAGTTTTTGATGGCATGGCTGTGTTTTAGGGCTGAAAGGATACTTGGGAATATAGTTCTTTCAATGTTTTCTAAACATTTTTTTCTGACCTATATGGCTGTATACAGTGCTTTGCCCCACAAAGGAATGCTGTCTGAATTGCCCGACAAGCAACAGTTCGAAAGAACCTGATTTAACTTTCAAACTCTTGCCATGGGCTTTATAATCACAGGCAGATTAACAAATAAAGCCAAACTGCATTAGTTCTTTTGCACTTTTAGGCGATTTAAGCCTTAACGTACATTCATTTAGTACCCCATTCAACTCAAACTTTCCAATGAAAGAATACCTTTCAAAAATTAATTTGACCATTCTTGACACACTCTTTTGGTTTTGGCACTGTTGTATTGTCTTTTCAGACTGATATCTTGATTCAGAGAAGCAAATCTTCCAGTCAAATGAGTGGAATATTGAGAAAATTGACTTCTAGAAATATGTGAACCGTAACCCTGACTAGCGAAACCTGAAGCTAGGGTTAGGGTTTTATTCCCATACAATGTAGACAGTTTTTGATGGCATGGCTGTGTTTTAGGGCTGAAAGGATACTTGGGAATATAGTTTTTTCAGTGTTTTCTAAACATTTTTGTCTGACCTATATGGCTGTATACAGTGCTTTGCCCCACAAAGGAATGCTGTATGAATTGCCCGACAAGCAACAATTCGAAAGAACCTGATTTAACTTTCAAACTCTTGCCATGGGCTTTGCAATCACAGGCAGATTAACAAATAAAGCCAAACAGCATTAGTTCTTTTGCACTTTTAGGCGATTTAAGCCTTAACGTACATTCATTTAGCACCCCATTCAACTCAAACTTTCCAATGAAAGAATACCTTTCAAAAATGAATTTGACCATTCCTGACACACTCTTTTGGTTTTGGCAGTGCTGTATTGTCCTTTCAGACTGATATCTTGATTCAGAGAAGCCAATCTTCCAGTCAAATGAGTGGAATATTGAGAAAAGTGTCTTTGAGAAATATGTGAACCGTAACCCTAACTAGCAAAACCCGAAGCTAGGGTTAGGGTTTTATTCCCATACAATGTAGACAGTTTTTGATGGCATGGCTGTGTTTTAGGGCTGAAAGGATACTTGGGAATATAGTTCTTTCAATGTTTTCTAAACATTTTTTTCTAACCTATATGGCTGTATACAGTGCTTTGCCCCACAAAGGAATGCTGTCTGAATTGCCCGACAAGCAACAGTTCGAAAGAACCTGATTTAACTTTCAAACTCTTGCCATGGGCTTTATAATCACAGGCAGATTAACAAATAAAGCCAACCTGCATTAGTTCTTTTGCACTTTTAGGCGATTTAAGCCTTAACGTACATTTATTTAGCACCCCATTCAAATCAAACTTTCCAATGAAAGAATACCTTTCAAAAATTAATTTGACCATTCCTGACACACTCTTTTGGTTTTGGCACTGTTGTATTGTCTTTTCAGACTGATATCTTGATTCAGAGAAGCAAATCTTCCAGTCAAATGAGTGGAATATTGAGAAAAAATTGATTTTGAGAAATATGTGAACCGTAACCCTAACTAGCAAAACCCGAAGCTAGGGTTAGGGTTTTATTCCCATACAATGTAGACAGTTTTTGATGGCATGGCTGTGTTTTAGGGCTGAAAGGATACTTGGGAATATAGTTCTTTCAATGTTTTCTAAACATTTTTTTCTGACCTATATGGCTGTATACAGTGCTTTGCCCCACAAAGGAATGCTGTCTGAATTGCCCGACAAGCAACAGTTCGAAAGAACCTGATTTAACTTTCAAACTCTTGCCATGGGCTTTATAATCACAGGCAGATTAACAAATAAAGCCAAACTGCATTAGTTCTTTTGCACTTTTAGGCGATTTAAGCCTTAACGTACATTCATTTAGCACCCCATTCAACTCAAACTTTCCAATGAAAGAATACCTTTCAAAAATGAATTTGACCATTCCTGACACACTCTTTTGGTTTTGGCAGTGTTGTATTGTCCTTTCAGACTGATATCTTGATTCAGAGAAGCCAATCTTCCAGTCAAATAAGTGGAATATTGAGAAAAGTGTCTTTGAGAAATATGTGAACCGTAACCCTAACTAGCAAAACCCGAAGCTAGGGTTAGGGTTTTATTCCCATACAATGTAGACAGTTTTTGATGGCATGGCTGTGTTTTAGGGCTGAAAGGATACTTGGGAATATAGTTCTTTCAATGTTTTCTAAACATTTTTTTCTGACCTATATGGCTGTATACAGTGCTTTGCCCCACAAAGGAATGCTGTCTGAATTGCCCGACAAGCAACAGTTCGAAAGAACCTGATTTAACTTTCAAACTCTTGCCATGGTCTTTATAATCACAGGCAGATTAACAAATAAAGCCAAACTGCATTAGTTCTTTTGCACTTTTAGGCGATTTAAGCCTTAACGTACATTCATTTAGCACCCCATTCAACTCAAACTTTTCAATGAAAGAATACCTTTCAAAAATTAATTTGACCATTCTTGACACACTCTTTTGGTTTTGGCACTGTTGTATTGTCTTTTCAGACTGATATCTTGATTCAGAGAAGCAAATCTTCCAGTCAAATGAGTGGAATATTGAGAAAATTGACTTCTAGAAATATGTGAACCGTAACCCTAACTAGCAAAACCTGAAGCTAGGGTTAGGGTTTTATTCCCATACAATGTAGACAGTTTTTGATGGCATGGCTGTGTTTTACGGCTGAAAGGATACTTGGGAATATAGTTTTTTCAGTGTTTTCTAAACATTTTTTTCTGACCTAAATGGCTGTATACAGTGCTTTGCCCCACAAAGGAATGCTGTCTGAATTGCCCGACAAGCAACAGTTCGAAAGAACCTGATTTAACTTTCAAACTCTTGCCATGGGCTTTACAAACACAGGCAGATTAACAAATAAAGCCAAACAGCATTAGTTCTTTTGCACTTTTAGGCGATTTAAGCCTTAACGTACATTCATTTAGCACCCCATTCAACTCAAACTTTCCAATGAAAGAATACCTTTCAAAAATGAATTAGACCATTCCTGACACACTCTTTTGGTTTTGGCAGTGTTGTATTGTCTTTCAGACTGATATCTTGATTCAGAGAAGCCAATCGTCCAGTCAAATGAGTGGAATATTGAGAAAATTGACTTTGAGAAATATGTGAACCGTAACCCTAACTAGCAAAACCCGAAGCTAGGGTTAGGGTTTTATTCCCATACAATGTAGACAGTTTTTGATGGCATGGCTGTGTTTTAGGGCTGAAAGGATACTTGGGAATATAGTTCTTTCAATGTTTTCTAAACATTTTTTTCTGACCTATATGGCTGTATACAGTGCTTTGCCCCACAAAGGAATGCTGTCTGAATTGCCCGACAAGCAACAGTTCGAAAGAACCTGATTTAACTTTCAAACTCTTGCCATGGGCTTTATAATCACAGGCAGATTAACAAATAAAGCCAAACTGCATTAGTTCTTTTGCACTTTTAGGCGA
The DNA here is from genome assembly GCF_055471065.1 of Atractosteus spatula. Classification (NCBI taxonomy): domain Eukaryota; kingdom Metazoa; phylum Chordata; class Actinopteri; order Semionotiformes; family Lepisosteidae; genus Atractosteus; species Atractosteus spatula. Next base: position 30,154,277 of record NC_142708.1, on the reverse strand, counting down.
TTTAAGCCTTAACGTACATTCATTTAGCACCCCATTCAACCTAAACTTTCCAATGAAAGAATACCTTTCAAAAATGAATTTGACCATTCCTGACACACTCTTTTGGTTTTGGCAGTGTTGTATTGTCTTTTCAGACTGATATCTTGATTCAGAGAAGCAAATCTTCCAGTCAAATTAGTGGAATATTGAGAAAATTGACTTCCAGAAATATGTGAACCGTAACCCTATCTAGCAAAACCCGAAGCTAGGGTTAGGGTTTTATTCCCATACAATGTAGACAGTTTTTGATGGCATGGCTGTGTTTTAGGGCTGAAAGGATACTTGGGAATATAGTTCTTTCAATGTTTTCTAAACATTTTTTTCTGACCTATATGGCTGTATACAGTGCTTTGCCCCACAAAGGAATGCTGTCTGAATTGCCCGACAAGCAACAGTTCGAAAGAACCTGATTTAACTTTCAAACTCTTGCCATGGGCTTTATAATCACAGGCAGATTAACAAATAAAGCCAAACTGCATTAGTTCTTTTGCACTTTTAGGCGATTTAAGCCGTAACGTACATTCATTTAGCACCCCATTCAACTCAAACTTTCCAATGAAAGAATACCTTTCAAAAATGAATTTGACCATTCCTGACACACTCTTTTGGTTTTGGCAGTGTTGTATTGTCTTTTCAGACTGATATCTTGATTCAGAGAAGCAAATCTTCAAGTCAAATGAGTGGAATATTGAGAAAATTGACTTTGAGAAATATGTGAACCGTAACCCTAACTAGCAAAACCCAAAGCTAGGGTTAGGGTTTTATTCCCATACAATTTAGACAGTTATTGATGGCATTGCTGTGTTTTAGGGCTGAAAGGATACTTGGGAATATAGTTCTTTCAATGTTTTCTAAACATTTTTTTCTGACCTATATGGCTGTATACAGTGCTTTGCCCCACAAAGGAATGCTGTCTGAATTGCCCGACAAGCAACAGTTCGAAAGAACCTGATTTAACTTTCAAACTCTTGCCATGGGCTTTATAATCACAGGCAGATTAACAAATAAAGCCAAACTGCATTAGTTCTTTTGCACTTTTAGGCGATTTAAGCCTTAACGTACATTCATTTAGCACCCCATTCAACTCAAACTTTCCAATGAAAGAATACCTTTCAAAAATGAATTTGACCATTCCTGACACACTCTTTTGGTTTTGGCAGTGTTGTATTGTCTTTTCAGACTGATATCTTGATTCAGAGTCAAATCTTCCAGTCAAATTAGTGGAATATTGAGAAAATTGACTTCCAGAAATATGTGAACCGTAACCCTATCTAGCAAAACCCGAAGCTAGGGTTAGGGTTTTATTCCCATACAATGTAGACAGTTTTTGATGGCATGGCTGTGTTTTAGGGCTGAAAGGATACTTGGGAATATAGTTCTTTCAATGTTTTCTAAACATTTTCTTCTGACCTATATGGCTGTATACAGTGCTTTGCCCCACAAAGGAATGCTGTCTGAATTGCCCGACAAGCAACAGTTCGAAAGAACCTGATTTAACTTTCAAACTCTTGCCATGGGCTTTATAATCACAGGCAGATTAACAAATAAAGCCAAACTGCATTAGTTCTTTTGCACTTTTAGGCGATTTAAGCCTTAACGTACATTCATTTAGCACCCCATTCAACTCAAACTTTCCAATGAAAGAATACCTTTCAAAAATGAATTTGACCATTCCTGACACACTCTTTTGGTTTTGGCAGTGCTGTATTGTCTTTTCAGACTGATATCTTGATTCAGAGAAGCCAATCTTCCAGTCAAATGAGTGGAATATTGAGAAAAGTGTCTTTGAGAAATATGTGAACCGTAACCCTAACTAGCAAAACCTGAAGCTAGGGTTAGGGTTTTATTCCCATACAATGTAGACAGTTTTTGATGGCATGGCTGTGTTTTAGGGCTGAAAGGATACTTGGGAATATAGTTCTTTCAATGTTTTCTAAACATTTTTTTCTGACCTATATGGCTGTATACAGTGCTTTGCCCCACAAAGGAATGCTGTCTGAATTGCCCGACAAGCAACAGTTCGAAAGAACCTGATTTAACTTTCAAACTCTTGCCATGGGCTTTATAATCACAGGCAGATTAACAAATAAAGCCAAACTGCATTAGTTCTTTTGCACTTTTAGGCGATTTAAGCCTTAACGTACATTCATTTAGCACCCCATTCAACTCAAACTTTCCAATGAAAGAATACCTTTCAAAAATGAATTTGACCATTCCTGACACACACTTTTGGTTTTGGCAGTGTTGTATTGTCTTTTCAGACTGATATCTTGATTCAGAGTCAAATCTTCCAGTCAAATTAGTGGAATATTGAGAAAATTGACTTCCAGAAATATGTGAACCGTAACCCTATCTAGCAAAACCCGAAGCTAGGGTTAGGGTTTTATTCCCATACAATGTAGACAGTTTTTGATGGCATGGCTGTGTTTTAGGGCTGAAAGGATACTTGGGAATATAGTTCTTTCAATGTTTTCTAAACATTTTCTTCTGACCTATATGGCTGTATACAGTGCTTTGCCCCACAAAGGAATGCTATCTGAATTGCCCGACAAGCAACAGTTCGAAAGAACCTGATTTAACTTTCAAACTCTTGCCATGGTCTTTATAATCACAGGCAGATTAACAAATAAAGCCAAACTGCATTAGTTCTTTTGCACTTTTAGGCGATTTAAGCCTTAACGTACATTCATTTAGCACCCCATTCAACTCAAACTTTCCAATGAAAGAATACCTTTCAAAAATTAATTTGACCATTCCTGACACTCTTTTGGTTTTGGCAGTGCTGTATTGTCTTTTCAGACTGATATCTTGATTCAGAGAAGCCAATCTTCCAGTCAAATGAGTGGAATATTGAGAAAAGTGTCTTTGAGAAATATGTGAACCGTAACCCTAACTAGCAAAACCCGAAGCTAGGGTTAGGGTTTTATTCCCATACAATGTAGACAGTTTTTGATGGCATGGCTGTGTTTTAGGGCTGAAATTATACTTGGGAATATAGTTCTTTCAATGTTTTCTAAACATTTTTTTCTGACCTATATGGCTGTATACAGTGCTTTGCCCCACAAAGGAATGCTGTCTGAATTGCCCGACAAGCAACAGTTCGAAAGAACCTGATTTAACTTTCAAACTCTTGCCATGGGCTTTATAATCACAGGCAGATTAACAAATAAAGCCAAACTGCATTAGTTCTTTTGCACTTTTAGGCGATTTAAGCCTTAACGTACATTCATTTAGCACCCCATTCAACTCAAACTTTCCAATGAAAGAATGCCTTTCAAAAATGAATTTGACCATTCCTGACACACTCTTTTGGTTTTGGCAGTGTTGTGTTGTCTTTTCAGACTGATATCTTGATTCAGAGAAGCAAATCTTCCATTCAAATGAGTGGAATATTGAGAAAATTGACTTTGAGAAATATGTGAACCGTAACCCTAACTAGCAAAACCCGAAGCTAGGGTTAGGGTTTTATTCCCATACAATTTAGACAGTTATTGATGGCATTGCTGTGTTTTAGGGCTGAAAGGATACTTGGGAATATAGTTCTTTCAATGTTTTCTAAACATTTTTTTCTGACCTATATGGCTGTATACAGTGCTTTGCACCACAAAGGAATGCTGTCTGAATTGCCCGACAAGCAACAGTTCGAAAGAACCTGATTTAACTTTCAAACTCTTGCCATGGGCTTTATAATCACAGGCAGATTAACAAATAAAGCCAAACTGCATTAGTTCTTTTGCACTTTTAGGCGATTTAAGCCTTAACGTACATTCATTTAGCACCCCATTCAACTCAAACTTTCCAATGAAAGAATACCTTTCAAAAATGAATTTGACCATTCCTGACACACTCTTTTGGTTTTGGCAGTGCTGTATTGTCTTTTCAGACTGATATCTTGATTCAGAGAAGCCAATCTTCCAGTCAAATGAGTGGAATATTGAGAAAAGTGTCTTTGAGAAATATGTGAACCGTAACCCTAACTAGCAAAACCTGAAGCTAGGGTTAGGGTTTTATTCCCATACAATGTATACAGTTTTTGATGGCATGGCTGTGTTTTAGGGCTGAAAGGATACTTGGGAATATAGTTCTTTCAATGTTTTCTAAACATTTTTTTCTGACCTATATGGCTGTATACAGTGCTTTGCCCCAAAAAGGAATGCTGTCTGAATTGCCCGACAAGCAACAGTTCGAAAGAACCTGATTTAACTTTCAAACTCTTGCCATGGGCTTTATAATCACAGGCAGATTAACAAATAAAGCCAAACTGCATTAGTTCTTTTGCACTTTTAGGCGATTTAAGCCTTAACGTACATTCATTTAGCACCCCATTCAACCTAAACTTTCCAATGAAAGAATACCTTTCAAAAATGAATTTGACCATTCCTGACACACTCTTTTGGTTTTGGCAGTGTTGTATTGTCTTTTCAGACTGATATCTTGATTCAGAGAAGCAAATCTTCCAGTCAAATTAGTGGAATATTGAGAAAATTGACTTCCAGAAATATGTGAACCGTAACCCTATCTAGCAAAACCCGAAGCTAGGGTTAGGGTTTTATTCCCATACAATGTAGACAGTTTTTGATGGCATGGCTGTGTTTTAGGGCTGAAAGGATACTTGGGAATATAGTTCTTTCAATGTTTTCTAAACATTTTTTTCTGACCTATATGGCTGTATACAGTGCTTTGCCCCACAAAGGAATGCTGTCTGAATTGCCCGACAAGCAACAGTTCGAAAGAACCTGATTTAACTTTCAAACTCTTGCCATGGGCTTTATAATCACAGGCAGATTAACAAATAAAGCCAAACTGCATTAGTTCTTTTGCACTTTTAGGCGATTTAAGCCTTAACGTACATTCATTTAGCACCCCATTCAACTCAAACTTTCCAATGAAAGAATGCCTTTCAAAAATGAATTTGACCATTCCTGACACACTCTTTTGGTTTTGGCAGTGTTGTGTTGTCTTTTCAGACTGATATCTTGATTCAGAGAAGCAAATCTTCCATTCAAATGAGTGGAATATTGAGAAAATTGACTTTGAGAAATATGTGAACCGTAACCCTAACTAGCAAAACCCGAAGCTAGGGTTAGGGTTTTATTCCCATACAATTTAGACAGTTATTGATGGCATTGCTGTGTTTTAGGGCTGAAAGGATACTTGGGAATATAGTTCTTTCAATGTTTTCTAAACATTTTTTTCTGACCTATATGGCTGTATACAGTGCTTTGCCCCACAAAGGAATGCTGTCTGAATTGCCCGACAAGCAACAGTTCGAAAGAACCTGATTTAACTTTCAAACTCTTGCCATGGGCTTTATAATCACAGGCAGATTAACAAATAAAGCCAAACTGCATTAGTTCTTTTGCACTTTTAGGCGATTTAAGCCTTAACGTACATTCATTTAGCACCCCATTCAACTCAAACTTTCCAATGAAAGAATACCTTTCAAAAATGAATTTGACCATTCCTGACACACTCTTTTGGTTTTGGCAGTGCTGTATTGTCTTTTCAGACTGATATCTTGATTCAGAGAAGCCAATCTTCCAGTCAAATGAGTGGAATATTGAGAAAAGTGTCTTTGAGAAATATGTGAACCGTAACCCTAACTAGCAAAACCTGAAGCTAGGGTTAGGGTTTTATTCCCATACAATGTATACAGTTTTTGATGGCATGGCTGTGTTTTAGGGCTGAAAGGATACTTGGGAATATAGTTCTTTCAATGTTTTCTAAACATTTTTTTCTGACCTATATGGCTGTATACAGTGCTTTGCCCCAAAAAGGAATGCTGTCTGAATTGCCCGACAAGCAACAGTTCGAAAGAACCTGATTTAACTTTCAAACTCTTGCCATGGGCTTTATAATCACAGGCAGATTAACAAATAAAGCCAAACTGCATTAGTTCTTTTGCACTTTTAGGCGATTTAAGCCTTAACGTACATTCATTTAGCACCCCATTCAACCTAAACTTTCCAATGAAAGAATACCTTTCAAAAATGAATTTGACCATTCCTGACACACTCTTTTGGTTTTGGCAGTGTTGTATTGTCTTTTCAGACTGATATCTTGATTCAGAGAAGCAAATCTTCCAGTCAAATTAGTGGAATATTGAGAAAATTGACTTCCAGAAATATGTGAACCGTAACCCTATCTAGCAAAACCCGAAGCTAGGGTTAGGGTTTTATTCCCATACAATGTAGACAGTTTTTGATGGCATGGCTGTGTTTTAGGGCTGAAAGGATACTTGGGAATATAGTTCTTTCAATGTTTTCTAAACATTTTTTTCTGACCTATATGGCTGTATACAGTGCTTTGCCCCACAAAGGAATGCTGTCTGAATTGCCCGACAAGCAACAGTTCGAAAGAACCTGATTTAACTTTCAAACTCTTGCCATGGGCTTTATAATCACAGGCAGATTAACAAATAAAGCCAAACTGCATTAGTTCTTTTGCACTTTTAGGCGATTTAAGCCGTAACGTACATTCATTTAGCACCCCATTCAACTCAAACTTTCCAATGAAAGAATACCTTTCAAAAATGAATTTGACCATTCCTGACACACTCTTTTGGTTTTGGCAGTGTTGTATTGTCTTTTCAGACTGATATCTTGATTCAGAGAAGCAAATCTTCCAGTCAAATGAGTGGAATATTGAGAAAATTGACTTTGAGAAATATGTGAACCGTAACCCTAACTAGCAAAACCCGAAGCTAGGGTTAGGGTTTTATTCCCATACAATTTAGACAGTTATTGATGGCATTGCTGTGTTTTAGGGCTGAAAGGATACTTGGGAATATAGTTCTTTCAATGTTTTCTAAACATTTTTTTCTGACCTATATGGCTGTATACAGTGCTTTGCCCCACAAAGGAATGCTGTCTGAATTGCCCGACAAGCAACAGTTCGAAAGAACCTGATTTAACTTTCAAACTCTTGCCATGGGCTTTATAATCACAGGCAGATTAACAAATAAAGCCAAACTGCATTAGTTCTTTTGCACTTTTAGGCGATTTAAGCCTTAACGTACATTCATTTAGCACCCCATTCAACTCAAACTTTCCAATGAAAGAATACCTTTCAAAAATGAATTTGACCATTCCTGACACACTCTTTTGGTTTTGGCAGTGTTGTATTGTCTTTTCAGACTGATATCTTGATTCAGAGTCAAATCTTCCAGTCCAATTAGTGGAATATTGAGAAAATTGACTTCCAGAAATATGTGAACCGTAACCCTATCTAGCAAAACCCGAAGCTAGGGTTAGGGTTTTATTCCCATACAATGTAGACAGTTTTTGATGGCATGGCTGTGTTTTAGGGCTGAAAGGATACTTGGGAATATAGTTCTTTCAATGTTTTCTAAACATTTTCTTCTGACCTATATGGCTGTATACAGTGCTTTGCCCCACAAAGGAATGCTATCTGAATTGCCCGACAAGCAACAGTTCGAAAGAACCTGATTTAACTTTCAAACTCTTGCCATGGTCTTTATAATCACAGGCAGATTAACAAATAAAGCCAAACTGCATTAGTTCTTTTGCACTTTTAGGCGATTTAAGCCTTAACGTACATTCATTTAGCACCCCATTCAACTCAAACTTTCCAATGAAAGAATACCTTTCAAAAATTAATTTGACCATTCCTGACACTCTTTTGGTTTTGGCAGTGCTGTATTGTCTTTTCAGACTGATATCTTGATTCAGAGAAGCCAATCTTCCAGTCAAATGAGTGGAATATTGAGAAAAGTGTCTTTGAGAAATATGTGAACCGTAACCCTAACTAGCAAAACCCGAAGCTAGGGTTAGGGTTTTATTCCCATACAATGTAGACAGTTTTTGATGGCATGGCTGTGTTTTAGGGCTGAAAGGATACTTGGGAATATAGTTCTTTCAATGTTTTCTAAACATTTTTTTCTGACCTATATGGCTGTATACAGTGCTTTGCCCCACAAAGGAATGCTGTCTGAATTGCCCGACAAGCAACAGTTCGAAAGAACCTGATTTAACTTTCAAACTCTTGCCATGGGCTTTATAATCACAGGCAGATTAACAAATAAAGCCAAACTGCATTAGTTCTTTTGCACTTTTAGGCGATTTAAGCCTTAACGTACATTCATTTAGCACCCCATTCAACTCAAACTTTCCAATGAAAGAATGCCTTTCAAAAATGAATTTGACCATTCCTGACACACTCTTTTGGTTTTGGCAGTGTTGTATTGTCTTTTCAGACTGATATCTTGATTCAGAGAAGCAAATCTTCCATTCAAATGAGTGGAATATTGAGAAAATTGACTTTGAGAAATATGTGAACCGTAACCCTAACTAGCAAAACCCGAAGCTAGGGTTAGGGTTTTATTCCCATACAATTTAGACAGTTATTGATGGCATTGCTGTGTTTTAGGGCTGAAAGGATACTTGGGAATATAGTTCTTTCAATGTTTTCTAAACATTGTTTTCTCACCTATATGGCTGTATACAGTGCTTTGCCCCACAAAGGAATGCTGTCTGAATTGCCCGACAAGCAACAGTTCGAAAGAACCTGATTTAACTTTCAAACTCTTGCCATGGGCTTTATAATCACAGGCAGATTAACAAATAAAGCCAAACTGCATTAGTTCTTTTGCACTTTTAGGCGATTTAAGCCTTAACGTACATTCATTTAGCACCCCATTCAACTCAAACTTTCCAATGAAAGAATACCTTTCAAAAATGAATTTGACCATTCCTGACACACTCTTTTGGTTTTGGCAGTGTTGTATTGTCTTTTCAGACTGATATCTTGATTCAGAGAAGCAAATCTTCCAGTCAAATTAGTGGAATATTGAGAAAATTGACTTCCAGAAATATGTGAACCGTAACCCTATCTAGCAAAACCCGAAGCTAGGGTTAGGGTTTTATTCCCATACAATGTAGACAGTTTTTGATGGCATGGCTGTGTTTTACGGCTGAAAGGATACTTGGGAATATAGTTTTTTCAGTGTTTTCTAAACATTTTTTTCTAACCTAAATGGCTGTATACAGTGCTTTGCCCCACAAAGGAATGCTGTCTGAATTGCCCGACAAGCAACAGTTCGAAAGAACCTGATTTAACTTTCAAACTCTTGCCATGGGCTTTACAAACACAGGCAGATTAACAAATAAAGCCAAACAGCATTAGTTCTTTTGCACTTTTAGGCGATTTAAGCCTTAACGTACATTCATTTAGCACCCCATTCAACTCAAACTTTCCAATGAAAGAATACCTTTCAAAAATGAATTAGACCATTCCTGACACACTCTTTTGGTTTTGGCAGTGCTGTATTGTCTTTCAGACTGATATCTTGATTCAGAGAAGCCAATCTTCCAGTCAAATGAGTGGAATATTGAGAAAATTGACTTTGAGAAATATGTGAACCGTAACCCTAACTAGCAAAACCCGAAGCTAGGGTTAGGGTTTTATTCCCATACAATGTAGACAGTTTTTGATGGCATGGCTGTGTTTTAGGGCTGAAAGGATACTTGGGAATATAGTTCTTTCAATGTTTTCTAAACATTTTTTTCTGACCTATATGGCTGTATACAGTGCTTTGCCCCACAAAGGAATGCTGTCTGAATTGCCCGACAAGCAACAGTTCGAAAGAACCTGATTTAACTTTCAAACTCTTGCCATGGGCTTTATAATCACAGGCAGATTAACAAATAAAGCCAAACTGCATTAGTTCTTTTGCACTTTTAGGCGATTTAAGCCTTAACGTACATTCATTTAGCACCCCATTCAACCTAAACTTTCCAATGAAAGAATACCTTTCAAAAATGAATTTGACCATTCCTGACACACTCTTTTGGTTTTGGCAGTGTTGTATTGTCTTTTCAGACTGATATCTTGATTCAGAGAAGCAAATCTTCCAGTCAAATGAGAGGAATATTGAGAAAAGTGTCTTTGAGAAATATGTGAACCGTAACCCTAACTAGCAAAACCCGAAGCTAGGGTTGGGGCTTTATTCCCATACAATGTAGACAGTTTTTGATGGCATGGCTGTGTTTTAGGGCTGAAAGGATACTTGGGAATATAGTTTTTTCAGTGTTTTCTAAACATTTTTTTCTGACCTATATGGCTGTATACAGTGCTTTGCCCCACAAAGGAATGCTGTCTGAATTGCCCGACAAGCAACAGTTCGAAAGAACCTGATTTAACTTTCAAACTCTTGCCATGGGCTTTATAATCACAGGCAGATTAACAAATAAAGCCAAACAGCATTAGTTCTTTTGCACTTTTAGGCGATTTAAGCCTTAACGTACATTCATTTAGCACCCCATTCAACTCAAACTTTCCAATGAAAGAATACCTTTCAAAAATGAATTAGACCATTCCTGACACACTCTTTTGGTTTTAGCAGTGCTGTATTGTCTTTTCAGACTGATATCTTGATTCAGAGAAGCAAATCTTCCAGTCAAATAAGTGGAATATTGAGAAAATTGACTTCTAGAAATATGTGAACCGTAACCCTAACTTGCAAAACCCGAAGCTAGGGTTAGGGTTTTATTCCCATACAATGTAGACAGTTTTTGATGGCATGGCTGTGTTTTAGGGCTGAAAGGATACTTGGGAATATAGTTCTTTCAGTGTTTTCTAAACATTTTTTTCTGACCTATATGGCTGTATACAGTGCTTTGCCCCACAAAGGAATGCTGTCTGAATTGCCCGACAAGCAACAGTTCGAAAGAACCTGATTTAACTTTCAAACTCTTGCCATGGGCTTTATAATCACAGGCAGATTAAGAAATAAAGCCAAACTGCATTAGTTCTTTTGCACTTTTAGGCGATTTAAGCCTTAACGTACATTCATTTAGCACCCCATTCAACCTAAACTTTCCAATGAAAGAATACCTTTCAAAAATGAATTTGACCATTCCTGACACACTCTTTTGGTTTTGGCAGTGTTGTATTGTCTTTTCAGACTGCTATCTTGATTCAGAGAAGCAAATCTTCCAGTCAAATGAGTGGAATATTGAGAAAAGTGTCTTTGAGAAATATGTGAACCGTAACCCTAACTAGCAAAACCCGAAGCTAGGGTTGGGGCTTTATTCCCATACAATGTAGACAGTTTTTGATGGCATGGCTGTGTTTTAGGGCTGAAAGGATACTTGGGAATATAGTTTTTTCAGTGTTTTCTAAACATTTTTTTCTGACCTATATGGCTGTATACAGTGCTTTGCCCCACAAAGGAATGCTGTCTGAATTGCCCGACAAGCAACAGTTCGAAAGAACCTGATTTAACTTTCAAACTCTTGCCATGGGCTTTATAATCACAGGCAGATTAACAAATAAAGCCAAACAGCATTAGTTCTTTTGCACTTTTAGGCGATTTAAGCCTTAACGTACATTCATTTAGCACCCCATTCAACTCAAACTTTCCAATGAAAGAATACCTTTCAAAAATGAATTAGACCATTCCTGACACACTCTTTTGGTTTTGGCAGTGCTGTATTGTCTTTTCAGACTGATATCTTGATTCAGAGAAGCCAATCTTCCAGTCAAATGAGTGGAATATTGAGAAAAGTGTCTTTGAGAAATATGTGAACCGTAACCCTAACTAGCGAAACCTGAAGCTAGGGTTAGGGTTTTATTCCCATACAATGTAGACAGTTTTTGATGGCATGGCTGTGTTTTAGGGCTGAAAGGATACTTGGGAATATAGTTTTTTCAGTGTTTTCTAAACATTTTTTTCTGACCTATATGGCTGTATACAGTGCTTTGCCCCACAAAGGAATGCTGTATGAATTGCCCGACAAGCAACAATTCGAAAGAACCTGATTTAACTTTCAAACTCTTGCCATGGGCTTTGCAATCACAGGCAGATTAACAAATAAAGCCAAACAGCATTAGTTCTTTTGCACTTTTAGGCGATTTAAGCCTTAACGTACATTCATTTAGCACCCCATTCAACTCAAACTTTCCAATGAAAGAATACCTTTCAAAAATGAATTTGACCATTCCTGACACACTCTTTTGGTTTTGGCAGTGCTGTATTGTCTTTTCAGACTGATATCTTGATTCAGAGAAGCCAATCTTCCAGTCAAATAAGTGGAATATTGAGAAAAGTGTCTTTGAGAAATATGTGAACCGTAACCCTAACTAGCAAAACCCGAAGCTAGGGTTAGGGTTTTATTCCCATACAATGTAGACAGTTTTTGATGGCATGGCTGTGTTTTAGGGCTGAAAGGATACTTGGGAATATAGTTCTTTCAATGTTTTCTAAACATTTTTTTCTGACCTATATGGCTGTATACAGTGCTTTGCCCCACAAAGGAATGCTGTCTGAATTGCCCGACAAGCAACAGTTCGAAAGAACCTGATTTAACTTTCAAACTCTTGCCATGGGCTTTATAATCACAGGCAGATTAACAAATAAAGCCAAAGTGCATTAGTTCTTTTGCACTTTTAGGCGATTTAAGCCTTAACGTACATTCATTTAGCACCCCATTCAACTCAAACTTTCCAATGAAAGAATACCTTTCAAAAATGAATTTGACCATTCCTGACACACTCTTTTGGTTTTGGCACTGTTGTATTGTCTTTTCAGACTGATATCTTGATTCAGAGAAGCAAATCTTCCAGTCAAATGAGTGGAATATTGAGAAAATTGACTTTGAGAAATATGTGAACCGTAACCCTAACTAGCAAAACCCGAAGCTAGGGTTAGGGTTTTATTCCCATACAATGTAGACAGTTTTTGATGGCATGGCTGTGTTTTAGGGCTGAAAGGATACTTGGGAATATAGTTCTTTCAATGTTTTCTAAACATTTTTTTCTGACCTATATGGCTGTATACAGTGCTTTGCCCCACAAAGGAATGCTGTCTGAATTGCCCGACAAGCAACAGTTCGAAAGAACCTGATTTAACTTTCAAACTCTTGCCATGGGCTTTATAATCACAGGCAGATTAACAAATAAAGCCAAACTGCATTAGTTCTTTTGCACTTTTAGGCGATTTAAGCCTTAACGTACATTCATTTAGCACCCCATTCAACTCAAACTTTTCAATGAAAGAATACCTTTCAAAAATTAATTTGACCATTCTTGACACACTCTTTTGGTTTTGGCACTGTTGTATTGTCTTTTCAGACTGATATCTTGATTCAGAGAAGCAAATCTTCCAGTCAAATGAGTGGAATATTGAGAAAATTGACTTCTAGAAATATGTGAACCGTAACCCTAACTAGCAAAACCTGAAGCTAGGGTTAGGGTTTTATTCCCATACAATGTAGACAGTTTTTGATGGCATGGCTGTGTTTTACGGCTGAAAGGATACTTGGGAATATAGTTTTTTCAGTGTTTTCTAAACATTTTTTTCTGACCTAAATGGCTGTATACAGTGCTTTGCCCCACAAAGGAATGCTGTCTGAATTGCCCGACAAGCAACAGTTCGAAAGAACCTGATTTAACTTTCAAACTCTTGCCATGGGCTTTACAAACAGAGGCAGATTAACAAATAAAGCCAAACTGCATTAGTTCTTTTGCACTTTTAGGCGATTTAAGCCTTAATGTACATTCATTTAGCACCCCATTCAACTCAAACTTTCCAATGAAAGAATACCTTTCAAAAATGAATTAGACCATTCCTGACACACTCTTTTGGTTTTGGCAGTGCTGTATTGTCTTTCAGACTGATATCTTGATTCAGAGAAGCCAATCTTCCAGTCAAATGAGTGGAATATTGAGAAAATTGACTTCCAGAAATATGTGAACCGTAACCCTAACTAGCAAAACCCGAAGCTAGGGTTAGGGTTTTATTCCCATACAATGTAGACAGTTTTTGATGGCATGGCTGTGTTTTAGGGCTGAAAGGATACTTGGGAATATAGTTCTTTCAATGTTTTCTAAACATTTTTTTCTGACCTATATGGCTGTATACAGTGCTTTGCCCCACAAAGGAATGCTGTCTGAATTGCCCGACAAGCAACAGTTCGAAAGAACCTGATTTAACTTTCAAACTCTTGCCATGGGCTTTATAATCACAGGCAGATTAACAAATAAAGCCAAACTGCATTAGTTCTTTTGCACTTTTAGGCGATTTAAGCCTTAACGTACATTCATTTAGCACCCCATTCAACTCAAACTTTTCAATGAAAGAATACCTTTCAAAAATTAATTTGACCATTCCTGACACACTCTTTTGGTTTTGGCACTGTTGTATTGTCTTTTCAGACTGATATCTTGATTCAGAGAAGCAAATCTTCCATTCAAATGAGTGGAATATTGAGAAAATTGACTTTGAGAAATATGTGAACCGTAACCCTAACTAGCAAAACCTGAAGCTAGGGTTAGGGTTTTATTCCCATACAATGTAGACAGTTTTTGATGGCATGGCTGTGTTTTACGGCTGAAAGGATACTTGGGAATATAGTTTTTTCAGTGTTTTCTAAACATTTTTTTCTGACCTAAATGGCTGTATACAGTGCTTTGCCCCACAAAGGAATGCTGTCTGAATTGCCCGACAAGCAACAGTTCGAAAGAACCTGATTTAACTTTCAAACTCTTGCCATGGGCTTTATAATCACAGGCAGATTAACAAATAAAGCCAAACTGCATTAGTTCTTTTGCACTTTTAGGCGATTTAAGCCTTAACGTACATTCATTTAGCACCCCATTCAACTCAAACTTTCCAATGAAAGAATACCTTTCAAAAATGAATTTGACCATTCCTGACACACTCTTTTGGTTTTGGCAGTGCTGTATTGTCTTTTCAGACTGATATCTTGATTCAGAGAAGCCAATCTTCCAGTCAAATGAGTGGAATATTGAGAAAAGTGTCTTTGAGAAATATGTGAACCGTAACCCTAACTAGCAAAACCTGAAGCTAGGGTTAGGGTTTTATTCCCATACAATGTAGACAGTTTTTGATGGCATGGCTGTGTTTTAGGGCTGAAAGGATACTTGGGAATATAGTTCTTTCAATGTTTTCTAAACATTTTTTTCTGACCTATATGGCTGTATACAGTGCTTTGCCCCACAAAGGAATGCTGTCTGAATTGCCCGACAAGCAACAGTTCGAAAGAACCTGATTTAACTTTCAAACTCTTGCCATGGGCTTTATAATCACAGGCAGATTAACAAATAAAGCCAAACAGCATTAGTTCTTTTGCACTTTTAGGCGATTTAAGCCTTAACGTACATTCATTTAGCACCCCATTCAACTCAAACTTTCCAATGAAAGAATACCTTTCAAAAATGAATTAGACCATTCCTGACACACTCTTTTGGTTTTGGCAGTGCTGTATTGTCTTTTCAGACTGATATCTTGATTCAGAGAAGCCAATCTTCCAGTCAAATGAGTGGAATATTGAGAAAAGTGTCTTTGAGAAATATGTGAACCGTAACCCTAACTAGCGAAACCTGAAGCTAGGGTTAGGGTTTTATTCCCATACAATGTAGACAGTTTTTGATGGCATGGCTGTGTTTTAGGGCTGAAAGGATACTTGGGAATATAGTTTTTTCAGTGTTTTCTAAACATTTTTTTCTGACCTATATGGCTGTATACAGTGCTTTGCCCCACAAAGGAATGCTGTATGAATTGCCCGACAAGCAACAATTCGAAAGAACCTGATTTAACTTTCAAACTCTTGCCATGGGCTTTGCAATCACAGGCAGATTAACAAATAAAGCCAAACAGCATTAGTTCTTTTGCACTTTTAGGCGATTTAAGCCTTAACGTACATTCATTTAGCACCCCATTCAACTCAAACTTTCCAATGAAAGAATACCTTTCAAAAATGAATTTGACCATTCCTGACACACTCTTTTGGTTTTGGCAGTGCTGTATTGTCTTTTCAGACTGATATCTTGATTCAGAGAAGCCAATCTTCCAGTCAAATAAGTGGAATATTGAGAAAAGTGTCTTTGAGAAATATGTGAACCGTAACCCTAACTAGCAAAACCCGAAGCTAGGGTTAGGGTTTTATTCCCATACAATGTAGACAGTTTTTGATGGCATGGCTGTGTTTTAGGGCTGAAAGGATACTTGGGAATATAGTTCTTTCAATGTTTTCTAAACATTTTTTTCTGACCTACATGGCTGTATACAGTGCTTTGCCCCACAAAGGAATGCTGTCTGAATTGCCCGACAAGCAACAGTTCGAAAGAACCTGATTTTACTTTCAAACTCTTGCCATGGGCTTTATAATCACAGGCAGATTAACAAATAAAGCCAAAGTGCATTAGTTCTTTTGCACTTTTAGGCGATTTAAGCCTTAACGTACATTCATTTAGCACCCCATTCAACTCAAACATTCCAATGAAAGAATACCTTTCAAAAATGAATTTGACCATTCCTGACACACTCTTTTGGTTTTGGCACTGTTGTATTGTCTTTTCAGACTGATATCTTGATTCAGAGAAGCAAATCTTCCAGTCAAATGAGTGGAATATTGAGAAAATTGACTTTGAGAAATATGTGAACCGTAACCCTAACTAGCAAAACCCGAAGCTAGGGTTAGGGTTTTATTCCCATACAATGTAGACAGTTTTTGATGGCATGGCTGTGTTTTAGGGCTGAAAGGATACTTGGGAATATAGTTCTTTCAATGTTTTCTAAACATTTTTTTCTGACCTATATGGCTGTATACAGTGCTTTGCCCCACAAAGGAATGCTGTCTGAATTGCCCGACAAGCAACAGTTCGAAAGAACCTGATTTAACTTTCAAACTCTTGCCATGGGCTTTATAATCACAGGCAGATTAACAAATAAAGCCAAACTGCATTAGTTCTTTTGCACTTTTAGGCGATTTAAGCCTTAACGTACATTCATTTAGCACCCCATTCAACTCAAACTTTTCAATGAAAGAATACCTTTCAAAAATTAATTTGACCATTCTTGACACACTCTTTTGGTTTTGGCACTGTTGTATTGTCTTTTCAGACTGATATCTTGATTCAGAGAAGCAAATCTTCCAGTCAAATGAGTGGAATATTGAGAAAATTGACTTCTAGAAATATGTGAACCGTAACCCTAACTAGCAAAACCTGAAGCTAGGGTTAGGGTTTTATTCCCATACAATGTAGACAGTTTTTGATGGCATGGCTGTGTTTTACGGCTGAAAGGATACTTGGGAATATAGTTTTTTCAGTGTTTTCTAAACATTTTTTTCTGACCTAAATGGCTGTATACAGTGCTTTGCCCCACAAAGGAATGCTGTCTGAATTGCCCGACAAGCAACAGTTCGAAAGAACCTGATTTAACTTTCAAACTCTTGCCATGGGCTTTACAAACACAGGCAGATTAACAAATAAAGCCAAACAGCATTAGTTCTTTTGCACTTTTAGGCGATTTAAGCCTTAATGTACATTCATTTAGCACCCCATTCAACTCAAACTTTCCAATGAAAGAATACCTTTCAAAAATGAATTAGACCATTCCTGACACACTCTTTTGGTTTTGGCAGTGCTGTATTGTCTTTCAGACTGATATTTTGATTCAGAGAAGCCAATCTTCCAGTCAAATGAGTGGAATATTGAGAAAATTGACTTCCAGAAATATGTGAACCGTAACCCTAACTAGCAAAACCCGAAGCTAGGGTTAGGGTTTTATTCCCATACAATGTAGACAGTTTTTGATGGCATGGCTGTGTTTTAGGGCTGAAAGGATACTTGGGAATATAGTTCTTTCAATGTTTTCTAAACATTTTTTTCTGACCTATATGGCTGTATACAGTGCTTTGCCCCACAAAGGAATGCTGTCTGAATTGCCCGACAAGCAACAGTTCGAAAGAACCTGATTTAACTTTCAAACTCTTGCCATGGGCTTTATAATCACAGGCAGATTAACAAATAAAGCCAAACTGCATTAGTTCTTTTGCACTTTTAGGCGATTTAAGCCTTAACGTACATTCATTTAGCACCCCATTCAACTCAAACTTTTCAATGAAAGAATACCTTTCAATAATTAATTTGACCATTCTTGACACACTCTTTTGGTTTTGGCACTGTTGTATTGTCTTTTCAGACTGATATCTTGATTCAGAGAAGCAAATCTTCCAGTCAAATGAGTGGAATATTGAGAAAATTGACTTCTAGAAATATGTGAACCGTAACCCTAACTAGCAAAACCTGAAGCTAGGGTTAGGGTTTTATTCCCATACAATGTAGACAGTTTTTAATGGCATGGCTGTGTTTTACGGCTGAAAGGATACTTGGGAATATAGTTTTTTCAGTGTTTTCTAAACATTTTTTTCTGACCTAAATGGCTGTATACAGTGCTTTGCCCCACAAAGGAATGCTGTCTGAATTGCCCGACAAGCAACAGTTCGAAAGAACCTGACTTAACTTTCAAACTCTTGCCATGGGCTTTACAAACACAGGCAGATTAACAAATAAAGCCAAACAGCATTAGTTCTTTTGCACTTTTAGGCGATTTAAGCCTTAACGTACATTCATTTAGCACCCCATTCAACTCAAACTTTCCAATGAAAGAATACCTTTCAAAAATGAATTAGACCATTCCTGACACACTCTTTTGGTTTTGGCAGTGCTGTATTGTCTTTCAGACTGATATCTTGATTCAGAGAAGCCAATCTTCCAGTCAAATGAGTGGAATATTGAGAAAATTGACTTCCAGAAATATGTGAACCGTAACCCTAACTAGCAAAACCCGAAGCTAGGGTTAGGGTTTTATTCCCATACAATGTAGACAGTTTTTGATGGCATGGCTGTGTTTTAGGGCTGAAAGGATACTTGGGAATATAGTTCTTTCAATGTTTTCTAAACATTTTTTTCTGACCTATATGGCTGTTTACAGTGCTTTGCCCCACAAAGGAATGCTGTCTGAATTGCCCGACAAGCAACAGTTCGAAAGAACCTGATTTAACTTTCAAACTCTTGCCATGGGCTTTATAATCACAGGCAGATTAACAAATAAAGCCAAACTGCATTAGTTCTTTTGCACTTTTAGGCGATTTAAGCCTTAACGTACATTCATTTAGCACCCCATTCAACCTAAACTTTCCAATGAAAGAATACCTTTCAAAAATGAATTTGACCATTCCTGACACACTCTTTTGGTTTTGGCACTGTTGTATTGTCTTTTCAGACTGATATCTTGATTCAGAGAAGCAAATCTTCCAGTCAAATGAGTGGAATATTGAGAAAAGTGTCTTTGAGAAATATGTGAACCGTAACCCTAACTAGCAAAACCCGAAGCTAGGGTTGGGGCTTTATTCCCATACAATGTAGACAGTTTTTGATGGCATGGCTGTGTTTTAGGGCTGAAAGGATACTTGGGAATATAGTTCTTTCAATGTTTTCTAAACATTTTTTTCTGACCTATATGGCTGTATACAGTGCTTTGCCCCACAAAGGAATGCTGTCTGAATTGCCCGACAAGCAACAGTTCGAAAGATCCTGATTTAACTTTCAAACTCTTGCCATGGGCTTTATAATCACAGGCAGATTAACAAATAAAGCCAAACTGCATTAGTTCTTTTGCAACTTTAGGCGATTTAAGCCTTAACGTACATTCATTTAGTACCCCATTCAACTCAAACTTTCCAATGAAAGAATACCTTTCAATAATTAATTTGACCATTCTTGACACACTCTTTTGGTTTTGGCACTGTTGTATTGTCTTTTCAGACTGATATCTTGATTCAGAGAAGCAAATCTTCCAGTCAAATGAGTGGAATATTGAGAAAATTGACTTCTAGAAATATGTGAACCGTAACCCTAACTAGCAAAACCTGAAGCTAGGGTTAGGGTTTTATTCCCATACAATGTAGACAGTTTTTAATGGCATGGCTGTGTTTTACGGCTGAAAGGATACTTGGGAATATAGTTTTTTCAGTGTTTTCTAAACATTTTTTTCTGACCTAAATGGCTGTATACAGTGCTTTGCCCCACAAAGGAATGCTGTCTGAATTGCCCGACAAGCAACAGTTCGAAAGAACCTGACTTAACTTTCAAACTCTTGCCATGGGCTTTACAAACACAGGCAGATTAACAAATAAAGCCAAACAGCATTAGTTCTTTTGCACTTTTAGGCGATTTAAGCCTTAACGTACATTCATTTAGCACCCCATTCAACCTAAACTTTCCAATGAAAGAATACCTTTCAAAAATGAATTTGACCATTCCTGACACACTCTTTTGGTTTTGGCACTGTTGTATTGTCTTTTCAGACTGATATCTTGATTCAGAGAAGCAAATCTTCCAGTCAAATGAGTGGAATATTGAGAAAAGTGTCTTTGAGAAATATGTGAACCGTAACCCTAACTAGCAAAACCCGAAGCTAGGGTTGGGGCTTTATTCCCATACAATGTAGACAGTTTTTGATGGCATGGCTGTGTTTTAGGGCTGAAAGGATACTTGGGAATATAGTTCTTTCAATGTTTTCTAAACATTTTTTTCTGACCTATATGGCTGTATACAGTGCTTTGCCCCACAAAGGAATGCTGTCTGAATTGCCCGACAAGCAACAGTTCGAAAGATCCTGATTTAACTTTCAAACTCTTGCCATGGGCTTTATAATCACAGGCAGATTAACAAATAAAGCCAAACTGCATTAGTTCTTTTGCAACTTTAGGCGATTTAAGCCTTAACGTACATTCATTTAGTACCCCATTCAACTCAAACTTTCCAATGAAAGAATACCTTTCAAAAATTAATTTGACCATTCTTGACACACTCTTTTGGTTTTGGCACTGTTGTATTGTCTTTTCAGACTGATATCTTGATTCAGAGAAGCAAATCTTCCAGTCAAATGAGTGGAATATTGAGAAAATTGACTTCTAGAAATATGTGAACCGTAACCCTGACTAGCAAAACCTGAAGCTAGGGTTAGGGTTTTATTCCCATACAATGTAGACAGTTTTTGATGGCATGGCTGTGTTTTAGGGCTGAAAGGATACTTGGGAATATAGTTTTTTCAGTGTTTTCTAAAATTTTTTTTCTGACCTATATGGCTGTATACAGTGCTTTGCCCCACAAAGGAATGCTGTCTGAATTGCCCGACAAGCAACAGTTCGAAAAAACCTGATTTAACTTTCAAACTCTTGCCATGGGCTTTACAAACACAGGCAGACTAACAAATAAAGCCAAACAGCATTAGTTCTTTTGCACTTTTAGGCGATTTAAGCCTTAACGTACATTCATTTAGCACCCCATTCAACTCAAACTTTCCAATGAAAGAATACCTTTCAAAAATGAATTAGACCATTCCTGACACACTCTTTTGGTTTTGGCAGTGCTGTATTGTCTTTTCAGACTGATATCTTGATTCAGAGAAGCCAATCTTCCAGTCAAATGAGTGGAATATTGAGAAAAGTGTCTTTGAAAAATATGTGAACCGTAACCCTAACTAGCAAAACCCGAAGCTAGGGTTGGGGCTTTATTCCCATACAATGTAGACAGTTTTTGATGGCATGGCTGTGTTTTAGGGCTGAAAGGATACTTGGGAATATAGTTTTTTCAGTGTTTTCTAAACATTTTTTTCTGACCTATATGGCTGTATACAGTGCTTTGCCCCACAAAGGAATGCTGTCTGAATTGCCCGACAAGCAACAGTTCGAAAGAACCTGATTTAACTTTCAAACTCTTGCCATGGGCTTTATAATCACAGGCAGATTAACAAATAAAGCCAAACAGCATTAGTTCTTTTGCACTTTTAGGCGATTTAAGCCTTAACGTACATTCATTTAGCACCCCATTCAACTCAAACTTTCCAATGAAAGAATACCTTTCAAAAATGAATTAGACCATTCCTGACACACTCTTTTGGTTTTGGCAGTGCTGTATTGTCTTTTCAGACTGATATCTTGATTCAGAGAAGCCAATCTTCCAGTCAAATGAGTGGAATATTGAGAAAAGTGTCTTTGAGAAATATGTGAACCGTAACCCTAACTAGCGAAACCTGAAGCTAGGGTTAGGGTTTTATTCCCATACAATGTAGACAGTTTTTGATGGCATGGCTGTGTTTTAGGGCTGAAAGGATACTTGGGAATATAGTTTTTTCAGTGTTTTCTAAACATTTTTTTCTGACCTATATGGCTGTATACAGTGCTTTGCCCCACAAAGGAATGCTGTATGAATTGCCCGACAAGCAACAATTCGAAAGAACCTGATTTAACTTTCAAACTCTTGCCATGGGCTTTGCAATCACAGGCAGATTAACAAATAAAGCCAAACAGCATTAGTTCTTTTGCACTTTTAGGCGATTTAAGCCTTAACGTACATTCATTTAGCACCCCATTCAACTCAAACTTTCCAATGAAAGAATACCTTTCAAAAATGAATTTGACCATTCCTGACACACTCTTTTGGTTTTGGCAGTGCTGTATTGTCTTTTCAGACTGATATCTTGATTCAGAGAAGCCAATCTTCCAGTCAAATAAGTGGAATATTGAGAAAAGTGTCTTTGAGAAATATGTGAACCGTAACCCTAACTAGCAAAACCCGAAGCTAGGGTTAGGGTTTTATTCCCATACAATGTAGACAGTTTTTGATGGCATGGCTGTGTTTTAGGGCTGAAAGGATACTTGGGAATATAGTTCTTTCAATGTTTTCTAAACATTTTTTTCTGACCTACATGGCTGTATACAGTGCTTTGCCCCACAAAGGAATGCTGTCTGAATTGCCCGACAAGCAACAGTTCGAAAGAACCTGATTTAACTTTCAAACTCTTGCCATGGGCTTTATAATCACAGGCAGATTAACAAATAAAGCCAAACTGCATTAGTTCTTTTGCACTTTTAGGCGATTTAAGCCTTAACGTACATTCATTTAGCACCCCATTCAACTCAAACTTTCCAATGAAAGAATACCTTTCAAAAATGAATTTGACCATTCCTGACACACTCTTTTGGTTTTGGCACTGTTGTATTGTCTTTTCAGACTGATATCTTGATTCAGAGAAGCAAATCTTCCAGTCAAATGAGTGGAATATTGAGAAAATTGACTTTGAGAAATATGTGAACCGTAACCCTAACTAGCAAAACCCGAAGCTAGGGTTAGGGTTTTATTCCCATACAATGTAGACAGTTTTTGATGGCATGGCTGTGTTTTAGGGCTGAAAGGATACTTGGGAATATAGTTCTTTCAATGTTTTCTAAACATTTTTTTCTGACCTATATGGCTGTATTCAGTGCTTTGCCCCACAAAGGAATGCTGTCTGAATTGCCCGACAAGCAACAGTTCGAAAGAACCTGATTTAACTTTCAAACTCTTGCCATGGGCTTTATAATCACAGGCAGATTAACAAATAAAGCCAAACTGCATTAGTTCTTTTGCACTTTTAGGCGATTTAAGCCTTAACGTACATTCATTTAGCACCCCATTCAACTCAAACTTTTCAATGAAAGAATACCTTTCAAAAATGAATTTGACCATTCTTGACACACTCTTTTGGTTTTGGCACTGTTGTATTGTCTTTTCAGACTGATATCTTGATTCAGAGAAGCAAATCTTCCAGTCAAATGAGTGGAATATTGAGAAAATTGACTTCTAGAAATATGTGAACCGTAACCCTAACTAGCAAAACCCGAAGCTAGGGTTAGGGTTTTATTCCCATACAATGTAGACAGTTTTTGATGGCATGGCTGTGTTTTAGGGCTGAAAGGATACTTGGGAATATAGTTCTTTCAATGTTTTCTAAACATTTTTTTCTGACCTATATGGCTGTATACAGTGCTTTGCCCCACAAAGGAATGCTGTCTGAATTGCCCGACAAGCAACAGTTCGAAAGAACCTGATTTAACTTTCAAACTCTTGCCATGGGCTTTACAAACACAGGCAGATTAACAAATAAAGCCAAACAGCATTAGTTCTTTTGCACTTTTAGGCGATTTAAGCCTTAACGTACATACATTTAGCACCCCATTCAACTCAAACTTTCCAATGAAAGAATACCTTTCAAAAATGAATTAGACCATTCCTGACACACTCTTTTGGTTTTGGCAGTGCTGTATTGTCTTTCAGACTGATATCTTGATTCAGAGAAGCCAATCTTCCAGTCAAATGAGTGGAATATTGAGAAAAGTGTCTTTGAGAAATATATGAACCGTAACCCTAACTAGCGAAACCTGAAGCTAGGGTTAGGGTTTTATTCCCATACAATGTAGACAGTTTTTGATGTCATGGCTGTGTTTTAGGGCTGAAAGGATACTTGGGAATATAGTTTTTTCAGTGTTTTCTAAACATTTTTTTCTGACCTATATGGCTGTATACAGTGCTTTGCCCCACAAAGGAATGCTGTATGAATTGCCCGACAAGCAACAATTCGAAAGAACCTGATTTAACTTTCAAACTCTTGCCATGGGCTTTGCAATCACAGGCAGATTAACAAATAAAGCCAAACAGCATTAGTTCTTTTGCACTTTTAGGCGATTTAAGCCTTAACGTACATTCATTTAGCACCCCATTCAACTCAAACTTTCCAATGAAAGAATACCTTTCAAAAATGAATTTGACCATTCCTGACACACTCTTTTGGTTTTGGCAGTGCTGTATTGTCTTTTCAGACTGATATCTTGATTCAGAGAAGCCAATCTTCCAGTCAAATGAGTGGAATATTGAGAAAAGTGTCTTTGAGAAATATGTGAACCGTAACCCTAACTAGCAAAACCCGAAGCTAGGGTTAGGGTTTTATTCCCATACAATGTAGACAGTTTTTGATGGCATGGCTGTGTTTTAGGGCTGAAAGGATACTTGGGAATATAGTTCTTTCAATGTTTTCTAAACATTTTTTTCTAACCTATATGGCTGTATACAGTGCTTTGCCCCACAAAGGAATGCTGTCTGAATTGCCCGACAAGCAACAGTTCGAAAGAACCTGATTTAACTTTCAAACTCTTGCCATGGGCTTTATAATCACAGGCAGATTAACAAATAAAGCCAAACTGCATTAGTTCTTTTGCACTTTTAGGCGATTTAAGCCTTAACGTACATTCATTTAGCACCCCATTCAAATCAAACTTTCCAATGAAAGAATACCTTTCAAAAATGAATTTGACCATTCCTGACACACTCTTTTGGTTTTGGCAGTGCTGTATTGTCTTTTCAGACTGATATCTTGATTCAGAGAAGCCAATCTTCCAGTCAAATGAGTGGAATATTGAGAAAAGTGTCTTTGAGAAATATGTGAACCGTAACCCTAACTAGCAAAACCTGAAGCTAGGGTTAGGGTTTTATTCCCATACAATGTAGACAGTTTTTGATGGCATGGCTGTGTTTTAGGGCTGAAAGGATACTTGGGAATATAGTTCTTTCAATGTTTTCTAAACATTTTTTTCTGACCTATATGGCTGTATACAGTGCTTTGCCCCACAAAGGAATGCTGTCTGAATTGCCCGACAAGCAACAGTTCGAAAGAACCTGATTTAACTTTCAAACTCTTGCCATGGGCTTTATAATCACAGGCAGATTAACAAATAAAGCCAAACTGCATTAGTTCTTTTGCACTTTTAGGCGATTTAAGCCTTAACGTACATTCATTTAGCACCCCATTCAACCTAAACTTTCCAATGAAAGAATACCTTTCAAAAATGAATTTGACCATTCCTGACACACTCTTTTGGTTTTGGCAGTGTTGTATTGTCTTTTCAGACTGATATCTTGATTCAGAGAAGCAAATCTTCCAGTCAAATTAGTGGAATATTGAGAAAATTGACTTCCAGAAATATGTGAACCGTAACCCTATCTAGCAAAACCCGAAGCTAGGGTTAGGGTTTTATTCCCATACAATGTAGACAGTTTTTGATGGCATGGCTGTGTTTTAGGGCTGAAAGGATACTTGGGAATATAGTTCTTTCAATGTTTTCTAAACATTTTTTTCTGACCTATATGGCTGTATACAGTGCTTTGCCCCACAAAGGAATGCTGTCTGAATTGCCCGACAAGCAACAGTTCGAAAGAACCTGATTTAACTTTCAAACTCTTGCCATGGTCTTTATAATCACAGGCAGATTAACAAATAAAGCCAAACTGCATTAGTTCTTTTGCACTTTTAGGCGATTTAAGCCTTAACGTACATTCATTTAGCACCCCATTCAACTCAAACTTTCCAATGAAAGAATACCTTTCAAAAATTAATTTGACCATTCTTGACACACTCTTTTGGTTTTGGCACTGTTGTATTGTCTTTTCAGACTGATATCTTGATTCAGAGAAGCAAATCTTCCAGTCAAATGAGTGGAATATTGAGAAAATTGACTTCTAGAAATATGTGAACCGTAACACTAACTAGCAAAACCTGAAGCTAGGGTTAGGGTTTTATTCCCATACAATGTAGACAGTTTTTGATGGCATGGCTGTGTTTTAGGGCTGAAAGGATACTTGGGAATATAGTTTTTTCAGTGTTTTCTAAACATTTTTTTCTGACCTATATGGCTGTATACAGTGCTTTGCCCCACAAAGGAACGCTGTCTGAATTGCCCGACAAGCAACAGTTCGAAAGAACCTGATTTAACTTTCAAACTATTGCCATGGGCTTTACAAACACAGGCAGATTAACAAATAAAGCCAAACAGCATTAGTTCTTTTGCACTTTTAGGCGATTTAAGCCTTAACGTACATTCATTTAGCACCCCATTCAACTCAAACTTTCCAATGAAAGAATACCTTTCAAAAATGAATTAGACCATTCCTGACACACTCTTTTGGTTTTGGCAGTGCTGTATTGTCTTTTCAGACTGATATCTTGATTCAGAGAAGCCAATCTTCCAGTCAAATGAGTGGAATATTGAGAAAAGTGTCTTTGAGAAATATGTGAACCGTAACCCTAACTAGCAAAACCTGAAGCTAGGGTTAGGGTTTTATTCCCATACAATGTAGACAGTTTTTGATGGCATGGCTGTGTTTTAGGGCTGAAAGGATACTTGGGAATATAGTTTTTTCAGTGTTTTCTAAACATGTTTTTCTGACCTATATGGCTGTATACAGTGCTTTGCCCCACAAAGGAATGCTGACTGAATTGCCCGACAAGCAACAGTTCGAAAGAACCTCAATTGACTTTCAAACTCTTGCCATGGGCTTTATAATCACAGGCAGATTAACAAATAAAGCCAAACTGCATTAGTTCTTTTGCACTTTTAGGCGATTTAAGCCTTAACGTACATTCATTTAGCACCCCATTCAACTCAAACTTTCCAATGAAAGAATACCTTTCAAAAATGAATTTGACCATTCCTGACACACTCTTTTGGTTTTGGCAGTGCTGTATTGTCTTTTCAGACTGATATCTTGATTCAGAGAAGCCAATCTTCCAGTCAAATGAGTGGAATATTGAGAAAAGTGTCTTTGAGAAATATGTGAACCGTAACCCTAACTAGCAAAACCCGAAGCTAGGGTTAGGGTTTTATTCCCATACAATGTAGACAGTTTTTGATGGCATGGCTGTGTTTTAGGGCTGAAAGGATACTTGGGAATATAGTTCTTTCAATGTTTTCTAAACATTTTTTTCTAACCTATATGGCTGTATACAGTGCTTTGCCCCACAAAGGAATGCTGTCTGAATTGCCCGACAAGCAACAGTTCGAAAGAACCTGATTTAACTTTCAAACTCTTGCCATGGGCTTTATAATCACAGGCAGATTAACAAATAAAGCCAAACAGCATTAGTTCTTTTGCACTTTTAGGCGATTTAAGCCTTAACGTACATTCATTTAGCACCCCATTCAAATCAAACTTTCCAATGAAAGAATACCTTTCAAAAATGAATTTGACCATTCCTGACACACTCTTTTGGTTTTGGCAGTGCTGTATTGTCTTTTCAGACTGATATCTTGATTCAGAGAAGCCAATCTTCCAGTCAAATGAGTGGAATATTGAGAAAAGTGTCTTTGAGAAATATGTGAACCGTAACCCTAACTAGCAAAACCTGAAGCTAGGGTTAGGGTTTTATTCCCATACAATGTAGACCGGTTTTGATTGCATGGCTGTGTTTTAGGGCTGAAAGGATACTTGGGAATATAGTTCTTTCAATGTTTTCTAAACATTTTTTTCTGACCTATATGGCTGTATACAGTGCTTTGCCCCACAAAGGAATGCTGTCTGAATTGCCCGACAAGCAACAGTTCGAAAGAACCTGATTTAACTTTCAAACTCTTGCCATGGGCTTTACAATCACAGGCAGATTAACAAATAAAGCCAAACTGCATTGGTTCTTTTGCACTTTTAGGCGATTTAAGCCTTCACGTACATTCATTTAGCACCCCATTCAACTCAAACTTTCCAATGAAAGAATACCTTTCAAAAATGAATTTGACCATTCCTGACACACTCTTTTGGTTTTGGCAGTGTTGTATTGTCTTTTCAGACTGATATCTTGATTCAGAGAAGCAAATCTTCCAGTCAAATGAGTGGAATATTGAGAAAATTGACTTCTAGAAATATGTGAACCGTAACCCTAACTAGCAAAACCCGAAGCTAGGGTTAGGGTTTTATTCCCATACAATGTAGACAGTTTTTGATGGCATGGCTGTGTTTTAGGGCTGAAAGGATACTTGGGAATTTAGTTCTTTCAATGTTTTCTAAACATTTTTTTCTGACCTATATGGCTGAATACAGTGCTTTGCCCCACAAAGGAATGCTGTCTGAATTGCCCGACAAGCAACAGTTCGAAAGAACCTGATTTAACTTTCAAACTCTTGCCATGGGCTTTATAATCACAGGCAGATTAACAAATAAAGCCAAACTGCATTAGTTCTTTTGCACTTTTAGGCGATTTAAGCCTTAACGTACATTCATTTAGCACCCCATTCAACCTAAACTTTCCAATGAAAGAATACCTTTCAAAAATGAATTTGACCATTCCTGACACACTCTTTTGGTTTTGGCAGTGTTGTATTGTCTTTTCAGACTGATATCTTGATTCAGAGAAGCAAATCTTCCAGTCAAATTAGTGGAATATTGAGAAAATTGACTTCCAGAAATATGTGAACCGTAACCCTATCTAGCAAAACCCGAAGCTAGGGTTAGGGTTTTATTCCCATACAATGTAGACAGTTTTTGATGGCATGGCTGTGTTTTAGGGCTGAAAGGATACTTGGGAATATAGTTCTTTCAATGTTTTCTAAACATTTTTTTCTGACCTATATGGCTGTATACAGTGCTTTGCCCCACAAAGGAATGCTGTCTGAATTGCCCGACAAGCAACAGTTCGAAAGAACCTGATTTAACTTTCAAACTCTTGCCATGGTCTTTATAATCACAGGCAGATTAACAAATAAAGCCAAACTGCATTAGTTCTTTTGCACTTTTAGGCGATTTAAGCCTTAACGTACATTCATTTAGCACCCCATTCAACTCAAACTTTCCAATGAAAGAATACCTTTCAAAAATTAATTTGACCATTCTTGACACACTCTTTTGGTTTTGGCACTGTTGTATTGTCTTTTCAGACTGATATCTTGATTCAGAGAAGCAAATCTTCCAGTCAAATGAGTGGAATATTGAGAAAATTGACTTCTAGAAATATGTGAACCGTAACACTAACTAACAAAACCTGAAGCTAGGGTTAGGGTTTTATTCCCATACAATGTAGACAGTTTTTGATGGCATGGCTGTGTTTTAGGGCTGAAAGGATACTTGGGAATATAGTTTTTTCAGTGTTTTCTAAACATTTTTTTCTGACCTATATGGCTGTATACAGTGCTTTGCCCCACAAAGGAACGCTGTCTGAATTGCCCGACAAGCAACAGTTCGAAAGAACCTGATTTAACTTTCAAACTATTGCCATGGGCTTTACAAACACAATCAGATTAACAAATAAAGCCAAACAGCATTAGTTCTTTTGCACTTTTAGGCGATTTAAGCCTTAACGTACATTCATTTAGCACCCCATTCAACTCAAACTTTCCAATGAAAGAAAACCTTTCAAAAATGAATTAGACCATTCCTGACACACTCTTTTGGTTTTGGCAGTGCTGTATTGTCTTTTCAGACTGATATCTTGATTCAGAGAAGCCAATCTTCCAGTCAAATGAGTGGAATATTGAGAAAAGTGTCTTTGAGAAATATGTGAACCGTAACCCTAACTAGCAAAACCTGAAGCTAGGGTTAGGGTTTTATTCCCATACAATGTAGACAGTTTTTGATGGCATGGCTGTGTTTTAGGGCTGAAAGGATACTTGGGAATATAGTTTTTTCAGTGTTTTCTAAACATGTTTTTCTGACCTATATGGCTGTATACAGTGCTTTGCCCCACAAAGGAATGCTGTCTGAATTGCCCGACAAGCAACAGTTCGAAAGAACCTCAATTGACTTTCAAACTCTTGCCATGGGCTTTATAATCACAGGCAGATTAACAAATAAAGCCAAACTGCATTAGTTCTTTTGCACTTTTAGGCGATTTAAGCCTTAACGTACATTCATTTAGCACCCCATTCAACTCAAACTTTTCAATGAAAGAATACCTTTCAAAAATTAATTTGACCATTCCTGACACACTCTTTTGGTTTTGGCACTGTTGTATTGTCTTTTCAGACTGATATCTTGATTCAGAGAAGCAAATCTTCCAGTCAAATGAGTGGAATATTGAGAAAATTGACTTCTAGAAATATGTGAACCGTAACCCTAACTAGCAAAACCCGAAGCTAGGGTTAGGGTTTTATTCCTATGCAATGTAGACAGTTTTTGATGGCATGGCTGTGTTTTAGGGCTGAAAGGATACTTGGGAATATAGTTTTTTCAGTGTTTTCTAAACATGTTTTTCTGACCTATATGGCTGTATACAGTGCTTTGCCCCACAAAGGAATGCTGACTGAATTGCCCGACAAGCAACAGTTCGAAAGAACCTCAATTGACTTTCAAACTCTTGCCATGGGCTTTATAATCACAGGCAGATTAACAAATAAAGCCAAACTGCATTAGTTCTTTTGCACTTTTAGGCGATTTAAGCCTTAACGTACATTCATTTAGCACCCCATTCAACTCAAACTTTCCAATGAAAGAATACCTTTCAAAAATGAATTTGACCATTCCTGACACACTCTTTTGGTTTTGGCAGTGCTGTATTGTCTTTTCAGACTGATATCTTGATTCAGAGAAGCCAATCTTCCAGTCAAATGAGTGGAATATTGAGAAAAGTGTCTTTGAGAAATATGTGAACCGTAACCCTAACTAGCAAAACCCGAAGCTAGGGTTAGGGTTTTATTCCCATACAATGTAGACAGTTTTTGATGGCATGGCTGTGTTTTAGGGCTGAAAGGATACTTGGGAATATAGTTCTTTCAATGTTTTCTAAACATTTTTTTCTAACCTATATGGCTGTATACAGTGCTTTGCCCCACAAAGGAATGCTGTCTGAATTGCCCGACAAGCAACAGTTCGAAAGAACCTGATTTAACTTTCAAACTCTTGCCATGGGCTTTATAATCACAGGCAGATTAACAAATAAAGCCAAACAGCATTAGTTCTTTTGCACTTTTAGGCGATTTAAGCCTTAACGTACATTCATTTAGCACCCCATTCAAATCAAACTTTCCAATGAAAGAATACCTTTCAAAAATGAATTTGACCATTCCTGACACACTCTTTTGGTTTTGGCAGTGCTGTATTGTCTTTTCAGACTGATATCTTGATTCAGAGAAGCCAATCTTCCAGTCAAATGAGTGGAATATTGAGAAAAGTGTCTTTGAGAAATATGTGAACCGTAACCCTAACTAGCAAAACCTGAAGCTAGGGTTAGGGTTTTATTCCCATACAATGTAGACCGGTTTTGATTGCATGGCTGTGTTTTAGGGCTGAAAGGATACTTGGGAATATAGTTCTTTCAATGTTTTCTAAACATTTTTTTCTGACCTATATGGCTGTATACAGTGCTTTGCCCCACAAAGGAATGCTGTCTGAATTGCCCGACAAGCAACAGTTCGAAAGAACCTGATTTAACTTTCAAACTCTTGCCATGGGCTTTACAATCACAGGCAGATTAACAAATAAAGCCAAACTGCATTGGTTCTTTTGCACTTTTAGGCGATTTAAGCCTTCACGTACATTCATTTAGCACCCCATTCAACTCAAACTTTCCAATGAAAGAATACCTTTCAAAAATGAATTTGACCATTCCTGACACACTCTTTTGGTTTTGGCAGTGTTGTATTGTCTTTTCAGACTGATATCTTGATTCAGAGAAGCAAATCTTCCAGTCAAATGAGTGGAATATTGAGAAAATTGACTTCTAGAAATATGTGAACCGTAACCCTAACTAGCAAAACCCGAAGCTAGGGTTAGGGTTTTATTCCCATACAATGTAGACAGTTTTTGATGGCATGGCTGTGTTTTAGGGCTGAAAGGATACTTGGGAATATAGTTCTTTCAATGTTTTCTAAACATTTTTTTCTGACCTATATGGCTGTATACAGTGCTTTGCCCCACAAAGGAATGCTGTCTGAATTGCCCGACAAGCAACAGTTCGAAAGAACCTGATTTAACTTTCAAACTCTTGCCATGGTCTTTATAATCACAGGCAGATTAACAAATAAAGCCAAACTGCATTAGTTCTTTTGCACTTTTAGGCGATTTAAGCCTTAACGTACATTCATTTAGCACCCCATTCAACTCAAACTTTCCAATGAAAGAATACCTTTCAAAAATTAATTTGACCATTCTTGACACACTCTTTTGGTTTTGGCACTGTTGTATTGTCTTTTCAGACTGATATCTTGATTCAGAGAAGCAAATCTTCCAGTCAAATGAGTGGAATATTGAGAAAATTGACTTCTAGAAATATGTGAACCGTAACACTAACTAACAAAACCTGAAGCTAGGGTTAGGGTTTTATTCCCATACAATGTAGACAGTTTTTGATGGCATGGCTGTGTTTTAGGGCTGAAAGGATACTTGGGAATATAGTTTTTTCAGTGTTTTCTAAACATTTTTTTCTGACCTATATGGCTGTATACAGTGCTTTGCCCCACAAAGGAACGCTGTCTGAATTGCCCGACAAGCAACAGTTCGAAAGAACCTGATTTAACTTTCAAACTATTGCCATGGGCTTTACAAACACAATCAGATTAACAAATAAAGCCAAACAGCATTAGTTCTTTTGCACTTTTAGGCGATTTAAGCCTTAACGTACATTCATTTAGCACCCCATTCAACTCAAACTTTCCAATGAAAGAAAACCTTTCAAAAATGAATTAGACCATTCCTGACACACTCTTTTGGTTTTGGCAGTGCTGTATTGTCTTTTCAGACTGATATCTTGATTCAGAGAAGCCAATCTTCCAGTCAAATGAGTGGAATATTGAGAAAAGTGTCTTTGAGAAATATGTGAACCGTAACCCTAACTAGCAAAACCTGAAGCTAGGGTTAGGGTTTTATTCCCATACAATGTAGACAGTTTTTGATGGCATGGCTGTGTTTTAGGGCTGAAAGGATACTTGGGAATATAGTTTTTTCAGTGTTTTCTAAACATGTTTTTCTGACCTATATGGCTGTATACAGTGCTTTGCCCCACAAAGGAATGCTGTCTGAATTGCCCGACAAGCAACAGTTCGAAAGAACCTCAATTGACTTTCAAACTCTTGCCATGGGCTTTATAATCACAGGCAGATTAACAAATAAAGCCAAACTGCATTAGTTCTTTTGCACTTTTAGGCGATTTAAGCCTTAACGTACATTCATTTAGCACCCCATTCAACTCAAACTTTTCAATGAAAGAATACCTTTCAAAAATTAATTTGACCATTCCTGACACACTCTTTTGGTTTTGGCACTGTTGTATTGTCTTTTCAGACTGATATCTTGATTCAGAGAAGCAAATCTTCCAGTCAAATGAGTGGAATATTGAGAAAATTGACTTCTAGAAATATGTGAACCGTAACCCTAACTAGCAAAACCCGAAGCTAGGGTTAGGGTTTTATTCCTATGCAATGTAGACAGTTTTTGATGGCATGGCTGTGTTTTAGGGCTGAAAGGATACTTGGGAATATAGTTCTTTCAATGTTTTCTAAACATTTTTTTCTGACCTATATGGCTGTATACAGTGCTTTGCCCCACAAAGGAATGCTGTCTGAATTGCCCGACAAGCAACAGTTCGAAAGAACCTGATTTAACTTTCAAACTCTTGCCATGGGCTTTATAATCACAGGCAGATTAACAAATAAAGCCAAACTGCATTAGTTCTTTTGCAGTTTTAGGCGATTTAAGCCTTAACGTACATTCATTTAGCACCCCATTCAACCTAAACTTTCCAATGAAAGAATACCTTTAAAAAATGAATTTGACCATTCCTGACACACTCTTTTGGTTTTGGCAGTGCTGTATTGTCTTTTCAGACTGATATCTTGATTCAGAGAAGCCAATCTTCCAGTCAAATGAGTGGAATATTGAGAAAAGTGTCTTTGAGAAATATGTGAGCCGTAACTCTAACTAGCAAAACCTGAAGCTAGGGTTAGGGTTTTATTCCCATACAATGTAGACAGTTTTTGATGGCATGGCTGTGTTTTAGGGCTGAAAGGATACTTGGGAATATAGTTTTTTCATTGTTTTCTAAACATTTTTTTCTGACCTATATGGCTGTATACAGTGCTTTGCCCCACAAAGGAATGGTGTCTGAATTGCCCGACAAGCAACAATTCGAAAGAACCTGATTTAACTTTCAAACTCTTGCCATGGGTTTTGCAATCACAGGCAGATTAACAAATAAAGCCAAACAGCATTAGTTCTTTTGCACTTTTAGGCGATTTAAGCCTTAACGTACATTCATTTAGCACCCCATTCAACTCAAACTTTCCAATGAAAGAATACCTTTCAAAAATGAATTTGACCATTCCTGACACACTCTTTTGGTTTTGGCAGTGCTGTATTGTCTTTTCAGACTGATATCTTGATTCAGAGAAGCCAAACTTCCAGTCAAATGAGTGGAATATTGAGAAAAGTGTCTTTGAGAAATATGTGAACCGTAACCCTAACTAGCAAAACCCGAAGCTAGGGTTAGGGTTTTATTCCCATACAATGTAGACAGTTTTTGATGGCATGGCTGTGTTTTAGGGCTGAAAGGATACTTGGGAATATAGTTCTTTCAATGTTTTCTTAACATTTTTTTCTAACCTATATGGCTGTATACAGTGCTTTGCCCCACAAAGGAATGCTGTCTGAATTGCCTGACAAGCAACAGTTCGAAAGAACCTGATTTAACTTTCAAACTCTTGCCATGGGCTTTATAATCACAGGCAGTTTAACAAATAAAGCCAAACTGCATTAGTTCTTTTGCACTTTTAGGCGATATAAGCCTTAACGTACATTCATTTAGCACACCATTCAACCTAAACTTTCCAATGAAAGAATACCTTTCAAAAATGAATTTGACCATTCCTGACACACTCTTTTGGTTTTGGCAGTGTTGTATTGTCTTTTCAGACTGATATCTTGATTCAGAGAAGCAAATCTTCCAGTCAAATTAGTGGAATATTGAGAAAATTGACTTCCAGAAATATGTGAACCGTAACCCTATCTAGCAAAACCCGAAGCTAGGGTTAGGGTTTTATTCCCATACAATGTAGACAGTTTTTGATGGCATGGCTGTGTTTTAGGGCTGAAAGGATACTTGGGAATATAGTTCTTTCAATGTTTTCTAAACATTTTTTTCTGACCTATATGGCTGTATACAGTGCTTTGCCCCACAAAGGAATGCTGTCTGAATTGCCCGACAAGCAACAGTTCGAAAGAACCTGATTTAACTTTCAAACTCTTGCCATGGTCTTTATAATCACAGGCAGATTAACAAATAAAGCCAAACTGCATTAGTTCTTTTGCACTTTTAGGCGATTTAAGCCTTAACGTACATTCATTTAGCACCCCATTCAACTCAAACTTTCCAATGAAAGAATACCTTTCAAAAATTAATTTGACCATTCTTGACACACTCTTTTGGTTTTGGCACTGTTGTATTGTCTTTTCAGACTGATATCTTGATTCAGAGAAGCAAATCTTCCAGTCAAATGAGTGGAATATTGAGAAAATTGACTTCTAGAAATATGTGAACCGTAACACTAACTAGCAAAACCTGAAGCTAGGGTTAGGGTTTTATTCCCATACAATGTAGACAGTTTTTGATGGCATGGCTGTGTTTTAGGGCTGAAAGGATACTTGGGAATATAGTTTTTTCAGTGTTTTCTAAACATTTTTTTCTGACCTATATGGCTGTATACAGTGCTTTGCCCCACAAAGGAACGCTGTCTGAATTGCCCGACAAGCAACAGTTCGAAAGAACCTGATTTAACTTTCAAACTCTTGCCATGGGCTTTGCAATCACAGGCAGATTAACAAATAAAGCCAAACAGCATTAGTTCTTTTGCACTTTTAGGCGATTTAAGCCTTAACGTACATTCATTTAGCACCCCATTCAACCTAAACTTTCCAATGAAAGAATACCTTTCAAAAATGAATTTGACCATTCCTGACACACTCTTTTGGTTTTGGCAGTGTTGTATTGTCTTTTCAGACTGATATCTTGATTCAGAGAAGCAAATCTTCCAGTCAAATGAGTGGAATATTGAGAAAATTGACTTCTAGAAATATGTGAACCGTAACCCTAACTAGCAAAACCCGAAGCTAGGGTTAGGGTTTTATTCCTATGCAATGTAGACAGTTTTTGATGGCATGGCTGTGTTTTAGGGCTGAAAGGATACTTGGGAATATAGTTCTTTCAATGTTTTCTAAACATTTTTTTCTGACCTATATGGCTGTATACAGTGCTTTGCTCCACAAAGGAATGCTGTCTGAATTGCCCGACAAGCAACAGTTCGAAAGAACCTGATTTAACTTTCAAACTCTTGCCATGGGCTTTATAATCACAGGCAGATTAACAAATAAAGCCAAACTGCATTAGTTCTTTTGCACTTTTAGGCGATTTAAGCCTTAACGTACATTCATTTAGCACCCCATTCAACCTAAACTTTCCAATGAAAGAATACCTTTAAAAAATGAATTTGACCATTCCTGACACACTCTTTTGGTTTTGGCAGTGCTGTATTGTCTTTTCAGACTGATATCTTGATTCAGAGAAGCCAATCTTCCAGTCAAATGAGTGGAATATTGAGAAAAGTGTCTTTGAGAAATATGTGAGCCGTAACCCTAACTAGCAAAACCTGAAGCTAGGGTTAGGGTTTTATTCCCATACAATGTAGACAGTTTTTGATGGCATGGCTGTGTTTTAGGGCTGAAAGGATACTTGGGAATATAGTTTTTTCAGTGTTTTCTAAACATTTTTTTCTGACCTATATGGCTGTATACAGTGCTTTGCCCCACAAAGGAATGGTGTCTGAATTGCCCGACAAGCAACAATTCGAAAGAACCTGATTTAACTTTCAAACTCTTGCCATGGGTTTTGCAATCACAGGCAGATTAACAAATAAAGCCAAACAGCATTAGTTCTTTTGCACTTTTAGGCGATTTAAGCCTTAACGTACATTCATTTAGCACCCCATTCAACTCAAACTTTCCAATGAAAGAATACCTTTCAAAAATGAATTTGACCATTCCTGACACACTCTTTTGGTTTTGGCAGTGCTGTATTGTCTTTTCAGACTGATATCTTGATTCAGAGAAGCCAAACTTCCAGTCAAATGAGTGGAATATTGAGAAAAATGTCTTTGAGAAATATGTGAACCGTAACCCTATCTAGTAAAACCCGAAGCTAGGGTTAGGGTTTTATTCCCATACAATGTAGACAGTTTTTGATGGCATGGCTGTGTTTTAGGGCTGAAAGGATACTTGGGAATATAGTTCTTTCAATGTTTTCTAAACATTTTTTTCTGACCTATATGGCTGTATACAGTGCTTTGCCCCACAAAGGAATGCTGTCTGAATTGCCCGACAAGCAACAGTTCGAAAGAACCTGATTTAACTTTCAAACTCTTGCCATGGTCTTTATAATCACAGGCAGATTAACAAATAAAGCCAAACTGCATTAGTTCTTTTGCACTTTTAGGCGATTTAAGCCTTAACGTACATTCATTTAGCACCCCATTCAACCTAAACTTTCCAATGAAAGAATACCTTTAAAAAATGAATTAGACCATTCCTGACACACTCTTTTGGTTTTGGCAGTGCTGTATTGTCTTTTCAGACTGATATCTTGATTCAGAGAAGCCAATCTTCCAGTCAAATGAGTGGAATATTGAGAAAAGTGTCTTTGAGAAATATGTGAGCCGTAACCCTAACTAGCAAAACCTGAAGCTAGGGTTAGGGTTTTATTCCCATACAATGTAGACAGTTTTTGATGGCATGGCTGTGTTTTAGGGCTGAAAGGATACCTGGGAATATAGTTTTTTCAGTGTTTTCTAAACATTTTTTTCTGGCCTATATGGCTGTATACAGTGCTTTGCCCCACAAAGGAATGGTGTCTGAATTGCCCGACAAGCAACAATTCGAAAGAACCTGATTTAACTTTCAAACTCTTGCCATGGGCTTTGCAATCACAGGCAGATTAACAAATAAAGCCAAACAGCATTAGTTCTTTTGCACTTTTAGGCGATTTAAGCCTTAACGTACATTCATTTAGCACCCCATTCAACTCAAACTTTCCAATGAAAGAATACCTTTCAAAAATGAATTTGACCATTCCTGACACACTCTTTTGGTTTTGGCAGTGCTGTATTTTCTTTTCAGACTGATATCTTGATTCAGAGAAGCCAAACTTCCAGTCAAATGAGTGGAATATTGAGAAAAGTGTCTTTGAGAAATATGTGAACCGTAACCCTAACTAGCAAAACCCGAAGCTAGGGTTAGGGTTTTATTCCCATACAATGTAGACAGTTTTTGATGGCATGGCTGTGTTTTAGGGCTGAAAGGATACTTGGGAATATAGTTCTTTCAATGTTTTCTAAACATTTTTTTCTGACCTATATGGCTGTATACAGTGCTTTGCCCCACAAAGGAATGCTGTCTGAATTGCCCGACAAGCAACAGTTCGAAAGAACCTGATTTAACTTTCAAACTCTTGCCATGGGCTTTGCAATCACAGGCAGATTAACAAATAAAGCCAAACTGCATTAGTTCTTTTGCACTTTTAGGCGATTTAAGCCTTAACGTACATTCATTTAGCACCCCATTCAACCTAAACTTTCCAATGAAAGAATACCTTTCAAAAATGAATTTGACCATTCCTGACACACTCTTTTGGTTTTGGCAGTGCTGTATTGTCTTTTCAGACTGATATCTTGATTCAGAGAAGCCAATCTTCCAGTCAAATGAGTGGAATATTGAGAAAAGTGTCTTTGAGAAATATGTGAACCGTAACCCTAACTAGCAAAACCCGAAGCTAGGGTTAGGGTTTTATTCCCATACAATGTAGACAGTTTTTGATGGCATGGCTGTGTTTTCGGGCTGAAAGGATACTTGGGAATATAGTTCTTTCAATGTTTTCTAAACATTTTTTTC
The DNA here is from genome assembly GCF_055471065.1 of Atractosteus spatula. Taxonomy (NCBI): domain Eukaryota; kingdom Metazoa; phylum Chordata; class Actinopteri; order Semionotiformes; family Lepisosteidae; genus Atractosteus; species Atractosteus spatula. The sequence goes on along the minus strand of NC_142708.1, from coordinate 30,114,905 downwards.
TGACCTATATGGCTGTATACAGTGCTTTGCCCCACAAAGGAATGCTGTCTGAATTGCCCGACAAGCAACAGTTCGAAAGAACCTGATTTAACTTTCAAACTCTTGCCATGGGCTTTATAATCACAGGCAGATTAACAAATAAAGCCAAACTGCATTAGTTCTTTTGCACTTTTAGGCGATTTAAGCCTTAACGTACATTCATTTAGCACCCCATTCAACTCAAACTTTCCAATGAAAGAATACCTTTCAAAAATGAATTTGACCATTCCTGACACACTCTTTTGGTTTTGGCAGTGTTGTATTGTCTTTTCAGACTGATATCTTGATTCAGAGAAGCAAATCTTCCAGTCAAATTAGTGGAATATTGAGAAAATTGACTTCCAGAAATATGTGAACCGTAACCCTATCTAGCAAAACCCGAAGCTAGGGTTAGGGTTTTATTCCCATACAATGTAGACAGTTTTTGATGGCATGGCTGTGTTTTAGGGCTGAAAGGATACTTGGGAATATAGTTCTTTCAATGTTTTCTAAACATTTTTTTCTGACCTATATGGCTGTATACAGTGCTTTGCCCCACAAAGGAATGCTGTCTGAATTGCCCGACAAGCAACAGTTCGAAAGAACCTGATTTAACTTTCAAACTCTTGCCATGGTCTTTATAATCACAGGCAGATTAACAAATAAAGCCAAACTGCATTAGTTCTTTTGCACTTTTAGGCGATTTAAGCCTTAACGTACATTCATTTAGCACCCCATTCAACTCAAACTTTCCAATGAAAGAATACCTTTCAAAAATTAATTTGACCATTCTTGACACACTCTTTTGGTTTTGGCACTGTTGTATTGTCTTTTCAGACTGATATCTTGATTCAGAGAAGCAAATCTTCCAGTCAAATGAGTGGAATATTGAGAAAATTGACTTCTAGAAATATGTGAACCGTAACACTAACTAGCAAAACCTGAAGCTAGGGTTAGGGTTTTATTCCCATACAATGTAGACAGTTTTTGATGGCATGGCTGTGTTTTAGGGCTGAAAGGATACTTGGGAATATAGTTTTTTCAGTGTTTTCTAAACATTTTTTTCTGACCTATATGGCTGTATACAGTGCTTTGCCCCACAAAGGAATGGTGTCTGAATTGCCCGACAAGCAACAATTCGAAAGAACCTGATTTAACTTTCAAACTCTTGCCATGGGCTTTGCAATCACAGGCAGATTAACAAATAAAGCCAAACAGCATTAGTTCTTTTGCACTTTTAGGCGATTTAAGCCTTAACGTACATTCATTTAGCACCCCATTCAACTCAAACTTTCCAATGAAAGAATACCTTTCAAAAATGAATTTGACCATTCCTGACACACTCTTTTGGTTTTGGCAGTGCTGTATTTTCTTTTCAGACTGATATCTTGATTCAGAGAAGCCAAACTTCCAGTCAAATGAGTGGAATATTGAGAAAAGTGTCTTTGAGAAATATGTGAACCGTAACCCTAACTAGCAAAACCCGAAGCTAGGGTTAGGGTTTTATTCCCATACAATGTAGACAGTTTTTGATGGCATGGCTGTGTTTTAGGGCTGAAAGGATACTTGGGAATATAGTTCTTTCAATGTTTTCTAAACATTTTTTTCTGACCTATATGGCTGTATACAGTGCTTTGCCCCACAAAGGAATGCTGTCTGAATTGCCCGACAAGCAACAGTTCGAAAGAACCTGATTTAACTTTCAAACTCTTGCCATGGGCTTTGCAATCACAGGCAGATTAACAAATAAAGCCAAACAGCATTAGTTCTTTTGCACTTTTAGGCGATTTAAGCCTTAACGTACATTCATTTAGCACCCCATTCAACCTAAACTTTCCAATGAAAGAATACCTTTCAAAAATGAATTTGACCATTCCTGACACACTCTTTTGGTTTTGGCAGTGCTGTATTGTCTTTTCAGACTGATATCTTAATTCAGAGAAGCCAATCTTCCAGTCAAATGAGTGGAATATTGAGAAAAGTGTCTTTGAGAAATATGTGAACCGTAACCCTAACTAGCAAAACCCGAAGCTAGGGTTAGGGTTTTATTCCCATACAATGTAGACAGTTTTTGATGGCATGGCTGTGTTTTCGGGCTGAAAGGATACTTGGGAATATAGTTCTTTCAATGTTTTCTAAACATTTTTTTCTGACCTATATGGCTGTATACAGTGCTTTGCCCCACAAAGGAATGCTGTCTGAATTGCCCGACAAGCAACAGTTCGAAAGAACCTGATTTAACTTTCAAACTCTTGCCATGGGCTTTATAATCACAGGCAGATTAACAAATAAAGCCAAACTGCCTTAGTTCTTTTGCACTTTTAGGCGATTTAAGCCTTAACGTACATTCATTTAGCACCCCATTCAACTCAAACTTTCCAATGAAAGAATACCTTTCAAAAATGAATTTGACCATTCCTGACACACTCTTTTGGTTTTGGCACTGTTGTATTGTCTTTTCAGACTGATATCTTGATTCAGAGAAGCAAATCTTCCAGTCAAATTAGTGGAATATTGAGAAAATTGACTTCCAGAAATATGTGAACCGTAACCCTATCTAGCAAAACCCGAAGCTAGGGTTAGGGTTTTATTCCCATACAATGTAGACAGTTTTTGATGGCATGGCTGTGTTTTAGGGCTGAAAGGATACTTGGGAATATAGTTCTTTCAATGTTTTCTAAACATTTTTTTCTGACCTATATGGCTGTATACAGTGCTTTGCCCCACAAAGGAATGCTGTCTGAATTGCCCGACAAGCAACAGTTCGAAAGAACCTGATTTAACTTTCAAACTCTTGCCATGGGCTTTGCAATCACAGGCAGATTAACAAATAAAGCCAAACTGCATTAGTTCTTTTGCACTTTTAGGCGATTTAAGCCTTAACGTACATTCATTTAGCACCCCATTCAACTCAAACTTTCTAATGAAAGAATACCTTTCAAAAATTAATTTGACCATTCTTGACACACTCTTTTGGTTTTGGCACTGTTGTATTGTCTTTTCAGACTGATATCTTGATTCAGAGAAGCAAATCTTCCAGTCAAATGAGTGGAATATTGAGAAAATTGACTTCTAGAAATATGTGAACCGTAACACTAACTAGCAAAACCTGAAGCTAGGGTTAGGGTTTTATTCCCATACAATGTAGACAGTTTTTGATGGCATGGCTGTGTTTTAGGGCTGAAAGGATACTTGGGAATATAGTTTTTTCAGTGTTTTCTAAACATTTTTTTCTGACCTATATGGCTGTATACAGTGCTTTGCCCCACAAAGGAACGCTGTCTGAATTGTCCGACAAGCAACAGTTCGAAAGAACCTGATTTAACTTTCAAACTCTTGCCATGGGCTTTGCAATCACAGGCAGATTAACAAATAAAGCCAAACAGCATTAGTTCTTTTGCACTTTTAGGCGATTTAAGCCTTAACGTACATTCATTTAGCACCCCATTCAACCTAAACTTTCCAATGAAAGAATACCTTTCAAAAATGAATTTGACCATTCCTGACACACTCTTTTGGTTTTGGCAGTGTTGTATTGTCTTTTCAGACTGATATCTTGATTCAGAGAAGCAAATCTTCCAGTCAAATGAGTGGAATATTGAGAAAATTGACTTCTAGAAATATGTGAACCGTAACCCTAACTAGCAAAACCCGAAGCTAGGGTTAGGGTTTTATTCCTATGCAATGTAGACAGTTTTTGATGGCATGGCTGTGTTTTAGGGCTGAAAGGATACTTGGGAATATAGTTCTTTCAATGTTTTCTAAACATTTTTTTCTGACCTATATGGCTGTATACAGTGCTTTGCTCCACAAAGGAATGCTGTCTGAATTGCCCGACAAGCAACAGTTCGAAAGAACCTGATTTAACTTTCAAACTCTTGCCATGGGCTTTATAATCACAGGCAGATTAACAAATAAAGCCAAACTGCATTAGTTCTTTTGCACTTTTAGGCGATTTAAGCCTTAACGTACATTCATTTAGCACCCCATTCAACCTAAACTTTCCAATGAAAGAATACCTTTAAAAAATGAATTTGACCATTCCTGACACACTCTTTTGGTTTTGGCAGTGCTGTATTGTCTTTTCAGACTGATATCTTGATTCAGAGAAGCCAATCTTCCAGTCAAATGAGTGGAATATTGAGAAAAGTGTCTTTGAGAAATATGTGAGCCGTAACCCTAACTAGCAAAACCTGAAGCTAGGGTTAGGGTTTTATTCCCATACAATGTAGACAGTTTTTGATGGCATGGCTGTGTTTTAGGGCTGAAAGGATACTTGGGAATATAGTTTTTTCAGTGTTTTCTAAACATTTTTTTCTGACCTATATGGCTGTATACAGTGCTTTGCCCCACAAAGGAATGGTGTCTGAATTGCCCGACAAGCAACAATTCGAAAGAACCTGATTTAACTTTCAAACTCTTGCCATGGGTTTTGCAATCACAGGCAGATTAACAAATAAAGCCAAACAGCATTAGTTCTTTTGCACTTTTAGGCGATTTAAGCCTTAACGTACATTCATTTAGCACCCCATTCAACTCAAACTTTCCAATGAAAGAATACCTTTCAAAAATGAATTTGACCATTCCTGACACACTCTTTTGGTTTTGGCAGTGCTGTATTGTCTTTTCAGACTGATATCTTGATTCAGAGAAGCCAAACTTCCAGTCAAATGAGTGGAATATTGAGAAAAATGTCTTTGAGAAATATGTGAACCGTAACCCTATCTAGTAAAACCCGAAGCTAGGGTTAGGGTTTTATTCCCATACAATGTAGACAGTTTTTGATGGCATGGCTGTGTTTTAGGGCTGAAAGGATACTTGGGAATATAGTTCTTTCAATGTTTTCTAAACATTTTTTTCTGACCTATATGGCTGTATACAGTGCTTTGCCCCACAAAGGAATGCTGTCTGAATTGCCCGACAAGCAACAGTTCGAAAGAACCTGATTTAACTTTCAAACTCTTGCCATGGGCTTTGCAATCACAGGCAGATTAACAAATAAAGCCAAACTGCATTAGTTCTTTTGCACTTTTAGGCGATTTAAGCCTTAACGTACATTCATTTAGCACCCCATTCAACCTAAACTTTCCAATGAAAGAATACCTTTCAAAAATGAATTTGACCATTCCTGACACACTCTTTTGGTTTTGGCAGTGCTGTATTGTCTTTTCAGACTGATATCTTGATTCAGAGAAGCCAATCTTCCAGTCAAATGAGTGGAATATTGAGAAAAGTGTCTTTGAGAAATATGTGAACCGTAACCCTAACTAGCAAAACCCGAAGCTAGGGTTAGGGTTTTATTCCCATACAATGTAGACAGTTTTTGATGGCATGGCTGTGTTTTCGGGCTGAAAGGATACTTGGGAATATAGTTCTTTCAATGTTTTCTAAACATTTTTTTCTGACCTATATGGCTGTATACAGTGCTTTGCCCCACAAAGGAATGCTGTCTGAATTGCCCGACAAGCAACAGTTCGAAAGAACCTGATTTAACTTTCAAACTCTTGCCATGGGCTTTATAATCACAGGCAGATTAACAAATAAAGCCAAACTGCATTAGTTCTTTTGCACTTTTAGGCGATTTAAGCCTTAACGTACATTCATTTAGCACCCCATTCAACTCAAACTTTCCAATGAAAGAATACCTTTCAAAAATGAATTTGACCATTCCTGACACACTCTTTTGGTTTTGGCAGTGTTGTATTGTCTTTTCAGACTGATATCTTGATTCAGAGAAGCAAATCTTCCAGTCAAATTAGTGGAATATTGAGAAAATTGACTTCCAGAAATATGTGAACCGTAACCCTATCTAGCAAAACCCGAAGCTAGGGTTAGGGTTTTATTCCCATACAATGTAGACAGTTTTTGATGGCATGGCTGTGTTTTAGGGCTGAAAGGATACTTGGGAATATAGTTCTTTCAATGTTTTCTAAACATTTTTTTCTGACCTATATGGCTGTATACAGTGCTTTGCCCCACAAAGGAATGCTGTCTGAATTGCCCGACAAGCAACAGTTCGAAAGAACCTGATTTAACTTTCAAACTCTTGCCATGGTCTTTATAATCACAGGCAGATTAACAAATAAAGCCAAACTGCATTAGTTCTTTTGCACTTTTAGGCGATTTAAGCCTTAACGTACATTCATTTAGCACCCCATTCAACTCAAACTTTCCAATGAAAGAATACCTTTCAAAAATTAATTTGACCATTCTTGACACACTCTTTTGGTTTTGGCACTGTTGTATTGTCTTTTCAGACTGATATCTTGATTCAGAGAAGCAAATCTTCCAGTCAAATGAGTGGAATATTGAGAAAATTGACTTCTAGAAATATGTGAACCGTAACACTAACTAGCAAAACCTGAATCTAGGGTTAGGGTTTTATTCCCATACAATGTAGACAGTTTTTGATGGCATGGCTGTGTTTTAGGGCTGAAAGGATACTTGGGAATATAGTTTTTTCAGTGTTTTCTAAACATTTTTTTCTGACCTATATGGCTGTATACAGTGCTTTGCCCCACAAAGGAATGGTGTCTGAATTGCCCGACAAGCAACAATTCGAAAGAACCTGATTTAACTTTCACACTCTTGCCATGGGCTTTGCAATCACAGGCAGATTAACAAATAAAGCCAAACAGCATTAGTTCTTTTGCACTTTTAGGCGATTTAAGCCTTAACGTACATTCATTTAGCACCCCATTCAACTCAAACTTTCCAATGAAAGAATACCTTTCAAAAATGAATTTGACCATTCCTGACACACTCTTTTGGTTTTGGCAGTGCTGTATTTTCTTTTCAGACTGATATCTTGATTCAGAGAAGCCAAACTTCCAGTCAAATGAGTGGAATATTGAGAAAAGTGTCTTTGAGAAATATGTGAACCGTAACCCTAACTAGCAAAACCCGAAGCTAGGGTTAGGGTTTTATTCCCATACAATGTAGACAGTTTTTGATGGCATGGCTGTGTTTTAGGGCTGAAAGGATACTTGGGAATATAGTTCTTTCAATGTTTTCTAAACATTTTTTTCTGACCTATATGGCTGTATACAGTGCTTTGCCCCACAAAGGAATGCTGTCTGAATTGCCCGACAAGCAACAGTTCGAAAGAACCTGATTTAACTTTCAAACTCTTGCCATGGGCTTTGCAATCACAGGCAGATTAACAAATAAAGCCAAACAGCATTAGTTCTTTTGCACTTTTAGGCGATTTAAGCCTTAACGTACATTCATTTAGCACCCCATTCAACCTAAACTTTCCAATGAAAGAATACCTTTCAAAAATGAATTTGACCATTCCTGACACACTCTTTTGGTTTTGGCAGTGCTGTATTGTCTTTTCAGACTGATATCTTGATTCAGAGAAGCCAATCTTCCAGTCAAATGAGTGGAATATTGAGAAAAGTGTCTTTGAGAAATATGTGAACCGTAACCCTAACTAGCAAAACCCGAAGCTAGGGTTAGGGTTTTATTCCCATACAATGTAGACAGTTTTTGATGGCATGGCTGTGTTTTCGGGCTGAAAGGATACTTGGGAATATAGTTCTTTCAATGTTTTCTAAACATTTTTTTCTGACCTATATGGCTGTATACAGTGCTTTGCCCCACAAAGGAATGCTGTCTGAATTGCCCGACAAGCAACAGTTCGAAAGAACCTGATTTAACTTTCAAACTCTTGCCATGGGCTTTATAATCACAGGCAGATTAACAAATAAAGCCAAACTGCCTTAGTTCTTTTGCACTTTTAGGCGATTTAAGCCTTAACGTACATTCATTTAGCACCCCATTCAACTCAAACTTTCCAATGAAAGAATACCTTTCAAAAATGAATTTGACCATTCCTGACACACTCTTTTGGTTTTGGCACTGTTGTATTGTCTTTTCAGACTGATATCTTGATTCAGAGAAGCAAATCTTCCAGTCAAATTAGTGGAATATTGAGAAAATTGACTTCCAGAAATATGTGAACCGTAACCCTATCTAGCAAAACCCGAAGCTAGGGTTAGGGTTTTATTCCCATACAATGTAGACAGTTTTTGATGGCATGGCTGTGTTTTAGGGCTGAAAGGATACTTGGGAATATAGTTCTTTCAATGTTTTCTAAACATTTTTTTCTGACCTATATGGCTGTATACAGTGCTTTGCCCCACAAAGGAATGCTGTCTGAATTGCCCGACAAGCAACAGTTCGAAAGAACCTGATTTAACTTTCAAACTCTTGCCATGGGCTTTGCAATCACAGGCAGATTAACAAATAAAGCCAAACTGCATTAGTTCTTTTGCACTTTTAGGCGATTTAAGCCTTAACGTACATTCATTTAGCACCCCATTCAACTCAAACTTTCCAATGAAAGAATACCTTTCAAAAATTAATTTGACCATTCTTGACACACTCTTTTGGTTTTGGCACTGTTGTATTGTCTTTTCAGACTGATATCTTGATTCAGAGAAGCAAATCTTCCAGTCAAATGAGTGGAATATTGAGAAAATTGACTTCTAGAAATATGTGAACCGTAACACTAACTAGCAAAACCTGAAGCTAGGGTTAGGGTTTTATTCCCATACAATGTAGACAGTTTTTGATGGCATGGCTGTGTTTTAGGGCTGAAAGGATACTTGGGAATATAGTTTTTTCAGTGTTTTCTAAACATTTTTTTCTGACCTATATGGCTGTATACAGTGCTTTGCCCCACAAAGGAACGCTGTCTGAATTGTCCGACAAGCAACAGTTCGAAAGAACCTGATTTAACTTTCAAACTCTTGCCATGGGCTTTGCAATCACAGGCAGATTAACAAATAAAGCCAAACAGCATTAGTTCTTTTGCACTTTTAGGCGATTTAAGCCTTAACGTACATTCATTTAGCACCCCATTCAACCTAAACTTTCCAATGAAAGAATACCTTTCAAAAATGAATTTGACCATTCCTGACACACTCTTTTGGTTTTGGCAGTGTTGTATTGTCTTTTCAGACTGATATCTTGATTCAGAGAAGCAAATCTTCCAGTCAAATGAGTGGAATATTGAGAAAATTGACTTCTAGAAATATGTGAACCGTAACCCTAACTAGCAAAACCCGAAGCTAGGGTTAGGGTTTTATTCCTATGCAATGTAGACAGTTTTTGATGGCATGGCTGTGTTTTAGGGCTGAAAGGATACTTGGGAATATAGTTCTTTCAATGTTTTCTAAACATTTTTTTCTGACCTATATGGCTGTATACAGTGCTTTGCTCCACAAAGGAATGCTGTCTGAATTGCCCGACAAGCAACAGTTCGAAAGAACCTGATTTAACTTTCAAACTCTTGCCATGGGCTTTATAATCACAGGCAGATTAACAAATAAAGCCAAACTGCATTAGTTCTTTTGCACTTTTAGGCGATTTAAGCCTTAACGTACATTCATTTAGCACCCCATTCAACCTAAACTTTCCAATGAAAGAATACCTTTAAAAAATGAATTTGACCATTCCTGACACACTCTTTTGGTTTTGGCAGTGCTGTATTGTCTTTTCAGACTGATATCTTGATTCAGAAAAGCCAATCTTCCAGTCAAATGAGTGGAATATTGAGAAAAGTGTCTTTGAGAAATATGTGAGCCGTAACCCTAACTAGGAAAACCTGAAGCTAGGGTTAGGGTTTTATTCCCATACAATGTAGACAGTTTTTGATGGCATGGCTGTGTTTTAGGGCTGAAAGGATACTTGGGAATATAGTTTTTTCAGTGTTTTCTAAACATTTTTTTCTGACCTATATGGCTGTATACAGTGCTTTGCCCCACAAAGGAATGGTGTCTGAATTGCCCGACAAGCAACAATTCGAAAGAACCTGATTTAACTTTCAAACTCTTGCCATGGGTTTTGCAATCACAGGCAGATTAACAAATAAAGCCAAACAGCATTAGTTCTTTTGCACTTTTAGGCGATTTAAGCCTTAACGTACATTCATTTAGCACCCCATTCAACTCAAACTTTCCAATGAAAGAATACCTTTCAAAAATGAATTTGACCATTCCTGACACACTCTTTTGGTTTTGGCAGTGCTGTATTGTCTTTTCAGACTGATATCTTGATTCAGAGAAGCCAAACTTCCAGTCAAATGAGTGGAATATTGAGAAAAGTGTCTTTGAGAAATATGTGAACCGTAACCCTAACTAGCAAAACCCGAAGCTAGGGTTAGGGTTTTATTCCCATACAATGTAGACAGTTTTTGATGGCATGGCTGTGTTTTAGGGCTGAAAGGATACTTGGGAATATAGTTCTTTCAATGTTTTCTTAACATTTTTTTCTAACCTATATGGCTGTATACAGTGCTTTGCCCCACAAAGGAATGCTGTCTGAATTGCCTGACAAGCAACAGTTCGAAAGAACCTGATTTAACTTTCAAACTCTTGCCATGGGCTTTATAATCACAGGCAGATTAACAAATAAAGCCAAACTGCATTAGTTCTTTTGCACTTTTAGGCGATTTAAGCTTTAACGTACATTCATTTAGCACACCATTCAACCTAAACTTTCCAATGAAAGAATACCTTTCAAAAATGAATTTGACCATTCCTGACACACTCTTTTGGTTTTGGCAGTGTTGTATTGTCTTTTCAGACTGATATCTTGATTCAGAGAAGCAAATCTTCCAGTCAAATTAGTGGAATATTGAGAAAATTGACTTCCAGAAATATGTGAACCGTAACCCTATCTAGCAAAACCCGAAGCTAGGGTTAGGGTTTTATTCCCATACAATGTAGACAGTTTTTGATGGCATGGCTGTGTTTTAGGGCTGAAAGGATACTTGGGAATATAGTTCTTTCAATGTTTTCTAAACATTTTTTTCTGACCTATATGGCTGTATACAGTGCTTTGCCCCACAAAGGAATGCTGTCTGAATTGCCCGACAAGCAACAGTTCGAAAGAACCTGATTTAACTTTCAAACTCTTGCCATGGTCTTTATAATCACAGGCAGATTAACAAATAAAGCCAAACTGCATTAGTTCTTTTGCACTTTTAGGCGATTTAAGCCTTAACGTACATTCATTTAGCACCCCATTCAACCTAAACTTTCCAATGAAAGAATACCTTTAAAAAATGAATTTGACCATTCCTGACACACTCTTTTGGTTTTGGCAGTGCTGTATTGTCTTTTCAGACTGATATCTTGATTCAGAGAAGCCAATCTTCCAGTCAAATGAGTGGAATATTGAGAAAAGTGTCTTTGAGAAATATGTGAACCGTAACCCTAACTAGCAAAACCTGAAGCTAGGGTTAGGGTTTTATTCCCATACAATGTAGACAGTTTTTGATGGCATGGCTGTGTTTTAGGGCTGAAAGGATACTTGGGAATATAGTTCTTTCAATGTTTTCTAAACATTTTTTTCTGACCTATATGGCTGTATACAGTGCTTTGCCCCACAAAGGAATGCTGTCTGAATTGCCCGACAAGCAACAGTTCGAAAGAACCTGATTTAACTTTCAAACTCTTGCCATGGGCTTTGCAATCACAGGCAGATTAACAAATAAAGCCAAACAGCATTAGTTCTTTTGCACTTTTAGGCGATTTAAGCCTTAACGTACATTCATTTAGCACCCCATTCAACCTAAACTTTCCAATGAAAGAATACCTTTCAAAAATGAATTTGACCATTCCTGACACACTCTTTTGGTTTTGGCAGTGCTGTATTGTCTTTTCAGACTGATATCTTGATTCAGAGAAGCCAATCTTCCAGTCAAATGAGTGGAATATTGAGAAAAGTGTCTTTGAGAAATGTGTGAACCGTAACCCTAACTAGCAAAACCCGAAGCTAGGGTTAGGGTTTTATTCCCATACAATGTAGACAGTTTTTGATGGCATGGCTGTGTTTTCGGGCTGAAAGGATACTTGGGAATATAGTTCTTTCAATGTTTTCTAAACATTTTTTTCTGACCTATATGGCTGTATACAGTGCTTTGCCCCACAAAGGAATGCTGTCTGAATTGCCCGACAAGCAACAGTTCGAAAGAACCTGATTTAACTTTCAAACTCTTGCCATGGGCTTTATAATCACAGGCAGATTAACAAATAAAGCCAAACTGCATTAGTTCTTTTGCACTTTTAGGCGATTTAAGCCTTAACGTACATTCATTTAGCACCCCATTCAACTCAAACTTTCCAATGAAAGAATACCTTTCAAAAATGAATTTGACCATTCCTGACACACTCTTTTGGTTTTGGCAGTGTTGTATTGTCTTTTCAGACTGATATCTTGATTCAGAGAAGCAAATCTTCCAGTCAAATTAGTGGAATATTGAGAAAATTGACTTCCAGAAATATGTGAACCGTAACCCTATCTAGCAAAACCCGAAGCTAGGGTTAGGGTTTTATTCCCATACAATGTAGACAGTTTTTGATGGCATGGCTGTGTTTTAGGGCTGAAAGGATACTTGGGAATATAGTTCTTTCAATGTTTTCTAAACATTTTTTTCTGACCTATATGGCTGTATACAGTGCTTTGTCCCACAAAGGAATGCTGTCTGAATTGCCCGACAAGCAACAGTTCGAAAGAACCTGATTTAACTTTCAAACTCTTGCCATGGTCTTTATAATTACAGGAAGATTAACAAATAAAGCCAAACTGCATTAGTTCTTTTGCACTTTTAGGCGATTTAAGCCTTAACGTACATTCATTTAGCACCCCATTCAACTCAAACTTTCCAATGAAAGAATACCTTTCAAAAATTAATTTGACCATTCTTGACACACTCTTTTGGTTTTGGCACTGTTGTATTGTCTTTTCAGACTGATATCTTGATTCAGAGAAGCAAATCTTCCAGTCAAATGAGTGGAATATTGAGAAAATTGACTTCTAGAAATATGTGAACCGTAACACTAACTAGCAAAACCTGAAGCTAGGGTTAGGGTTTTATTCCCATACAATGTAGACAGTTTTTGATGGCATGGCTGTGTTTTAGGGCTGAAAGGATACTTGGGAATATAGTTTTTTCAGTGTTTTCTAAACATTTTTTTCTGACCTATATGGCTGTATACAGTGCTTTGCCCCACAAAGGAACGCTGTCTGAATTGTCCGACAAGCAACAGTTCGAAAGAACCTGATTTAACTTTCAAACTCTTGCCATGGGCTTTGCAATCACAGGCAGATTAACAAATAAAGCCAAACAGCATTAGTTCTTTTGCACTTTTAGGCGATTTAAGCCTTAACGTACATTCATTTAGCACCCCATTCAACCTAAACTTTCCAATGAAAGAATACCTTTCAAAAATGAATTTGACCATTCCTGACACACTCTTTTGGTTTTGGCAGTGTTGTATTGTCTTTTCAGACTGATATCTTGATTCAGAGAAGCAAATCTTCCAGTCAAATGAGTGGAATATTGAGAAAATTGACTTCTAGAAATATGTGAACCGTAACCCTAACTAGCAAAACCCGAAGCTAGGGTTAGGGTTTTATTCCTATGCAATGTAGACAGTTTTTGATGGCATGGCTGTGTTTTAGGGCTGAAAGTATACTTGGGAATATAGTTCTTTCAATGTTTTCTAAACATTTTTTTCTGACCTATATGGCTGTATACAGTGCTTTGCTCCACAAAGGAATGCTGTCTGAATTGCCCGACAAGCAACAGTTCGAAAGAACCTGATTTAACTTTCAAACTCTTGCCATGGGCTTTATAATCACAGGCAGATTAACAAATAAAGCCAAACTGCATTAGTTCTTTTGCACTTTTAGGCGATTTAAGCCTTAACGTACATTCATTTAGCACCCCATTCAACTCAAACTTTCCAATGAAAGAATACCTTTCAAAAATGAATTTGACCATTCCTGACACACTCTTTTGGTTTTGGCAGTGCTGTATTGTCTTTTCAGACTGATATCTTGATTCAGAGAAGCCAAACTTCCAGTCAAATGAGTGGAATATTGAGAAAAGTGTCTTTGAGAAATATGTGAACCGTAACCCTATCTAGCAAAACCCGAAGCTAGGGTTAGGGTTTTATTCCCATACAATGTAGACAGTTTTTGATGGCATGGCTGTGTTTTAGGGCTGAAAGGATACTTGGGAATATAGTTCTTTCAATGTTTTCTAAACATTTTTTTCTGACCTATATGGCTGTATACAGTGCTTTGCCCCACAAAGGAATGGTGTCTGAATTGCCCGACAAGCAACAATTCGAAAGAACCTGATTTAACTTTCAAACTCTTGCCATGGGCTTTGCAATCACAGGCAGATTAACAAATAAAGCCAAACAGCATTAGTTCTTTTGCACTTTTAGGCGATTTAAGCCTTAACGTACATTCATTTAGCACCCCATTCAACTCAAACTTTCCAATGAAAGAATACCTTTCAAAAATGAATTTGACCATTCCTGACACACTCTTTTGGTTTTGGCAGTGTTGTATTGTCTTTTCAGACTGATATCTTGATTCAGAGAAGCAAATCTTCCAGTCAAATGAGTGGAATATTGAGAAAATTGACTTCCAGAAATATGTGAACCGTAACCCTATCTAGCAAAACCTGAAGCTAGGGTTAGGGTTTTATTCCCATACAATGTAGACAGTTTTTGATGGCATGGCTGTGTTTTAGGGGTGAAAGGATACTTGGGAATATAGTTTTTTCAGTGTTTTCTAAACATTTTTTTCTGACCTATATGGCTGTATACAGTGCTTTGCCCCACAAAGGAACGCTGTCTGAATTGCCCGACAAGCAACAGTTCGAAAGAACCTGATTTAACTTTCAAACTCTTGCCATGGGCTTTGCAATCACAGGCAGATTAACAAATAAAGCCAAACTGCATTAGTTCTTTTGCACTTTTAGGCGATTTAAGCCTTAACGTACATTCATTTAGCAACCCATTCAACCTAAACTTTCCAATGAAAGAATACCTTTCAAAAATGAATTTGACCATTCCTGACACACTCTTTTGGTTTTGGCAGTGCTGTATTGTCTTTTCAGACTGATATCTTGATTCAGAGAAGCCAATCTTCCAGTCAAATGAGTGGAATATTGAGAAAAGTGTCTTTGAGAAATATGTGAACCGTAAACCTAACTAGCAAAACCCGAAGCTAGGGTTAGGGTTTTATTCCCATACAATGTAGACAGTTTTTGATGGCATGGCTGTGTTTTCGGGCTGAAAGGATACTTGGGAATATAGTTCTTTCAATGTTTTCTAAACATTTTTTTCTGACCTATATGGCTGTATACAGTGCTTTGCCCCACAAAGGAATGCTGTCTGAATTGCCCGACAAGCAACAGTTCGAAAGAACCTGATTTAACTTTCAAACTCTTGCCATGGGCTTTATAATCACAGGCAGATTAACAAATAAAGCCAAACTGCATTAGTTCTTTTGCACTTTTAGGCGATTTAAGCCTTAACGTACATTCATTTAGCACCCCATTCAACTCAAACTTTCCAATGAAAGAATACCTTTCAAAAATTAATTTGACCATTCCTGACACACTCTTTTGGTTTTGGCACTGTTGTATTGTCTTTTCAGACTGATATCTTGATTCAGAGAAGCAAATCTTCCAGTCAAATGAGTGGAATATTGAGAAAATTGACTTCTAGAAATATGTGAAACGTAACCCTAACTAGCAAAACCCGAAGCTAGGGTTAGGGTTTTATTCCCATACAATGTAGACAGTTTTTGATGGCATGGCTGTGTTTTAGGGCTGAAAGGATACTTGGGAATATAGTTTTTTCAGTGTTTTCTAAACATTTTTTTCTGACCTATATGGCTGTATACAGTGCTTTGCCCCACAAAGGAATGCTGTATGAATTGCCCGACAAGCAACAATTCGAAAGAACCTGATTTAACTTTCAAACTCTTGCCATGGGCTTTGCAATCACAGGCAGATTAACAAATAAAGCCAAACAGCATTAGTTCTTTTGCACTTTTAGGCGATTTAAGCCTTAACGTACATTCATTTAGCACCCCATTCAAATCAAACTTTCCAATGAAAGAATACCTTTCAAAAATTAATTTGACCATTCCTGACACACTCTTTTGGTTTTGGCACTGTTGTATTGTCTTTTCAGACTGATATCTTGATTCAGAGAAGCAAATCTTCCAGTCAAATGAGTGGAATATTGAGAAAAAATTGATTTTGAGAAATATGTGAACCGTAACCCTAACTAGCAAAACCCGAAGCTAGGGTTAGGGTTTTATTCCCATACAATGTAGACAGTTTTTGATGGCATGGCTGTGTTTTAGGGCTGAAAGGATACTTGGGAATATAGTTCTTTCAATGTTTTCTAAACATTTTTTTCTGACCTATATGGCTGTATACAGTGCTTTGCCCCACAAAGGAATGCTGTCTGAATTGCCCGACAAGCAACAGTTCGAAAGAACCTGATTTAACTTTCAAACTCTTGCCATGGTCTTTATAATCACAGGCAGATTAACAAATAAAGCCAAACTGCATTAGTTCTTTTGCACTTTTAGGCGATTTAAGCCTTAACGTACATTCATTTAGCACCCCATTCAACTCAAACTTTCCAATGAAAGAATACCTTTCAAAAATTAATTTGACCATTCTTGACACACTCTTTTGGTTTTGGCACTGTTGTATTGTCTTTTCAGACTGATATCTTGATTCAGAGAAGCAAATCTTCCAGTCAAATGAGTGGAATATTGAGAAAATTGACTTCTAGAAATATGTGAACCGTAACACTAACTAGCAAAACCTGAAGCTAGGGTTAGGGTTTTATTCCCATACAATGTAGACAGTTTTTGATGGCATGGCTGTGTTTTAGGGCTGAAAGGATACTTGGGAATATAGTTTTTTCAGTGTTTTCTAAACATTTTTTTCTGACCTATATGGCTGTATACAGTGCTTTGCCCCACAAAGGAATGGTGTCTGAATTGCCCGACAAGCAACAATTCGAAAGAACCTGATTTAACTTTCAAACTCTTGCCATGGGCTTTGCAATCACAGGCAGATTAACAAATAAAGCCAAACTGCATTAGTTCTTTTGCACTTTTAGGCGATTTAAGCCTTAACGTACATTCATTTAGCACCCCATTCAACTCAAACTTTCCAATGAAAGAATACCTTTCAAAAATGAATTTGACCATTCCTGACACACTCTTTTGGTTTTGGCAGTGCTGTATTTTCTTTTCAGACTGATATCTTGATTCAGAGAAGCCAAACTTCCAGTCAAATGAGTGGAATATTGAGAAAAGTGTCTTTGAGAAATATGTGAACCGTAACCCTAACTAGCAAAACCCGAAGCTAGGGTTAGGGTTTTATTCCCATACAATGTAGACAGTTTTTGATGGCATGGCTGTGTTTTAGGGCTGAAAGGATACTTGGGAATATAGTTCTTTCAATGTTTTCTAAACATTTTTTTCTGACCTATATGGCTGTATACAGTGCTTTGCCCCACAAAGGAATGCTGTCTGAATTGCCCGACAAGCAACAGTTCGAAAGAACCTGATTTAACTTTCAAACTCTTGCCATGGGCTTTATAATCACAGGCAGATTAACAAATAAAGCCAAACTGCCTTAGTTCTTTTGCACTTTTAGGCGATTTAAGCCTTAACGTACATTCATTTAGCACCCCATTCAACTCAAACTTTCCAATGAAAGAATACCTTTCAAAAATGAATTTGACCATTCCTGACACACTCTTTTGGTTTTGGCACTGTTGTATTGTCTTTTCAGACTGATATCTTGATTCAGAGAAGCAAATCTTCCAGTCAAATTAGTGGAATATTGAGAAAATTGACTTCCAGAAATATGTGAACCGTAACCCTATCTAGCAAAACCCGAAGCTAGGGTTAGGGTTTTATTCCCATACAATGTAGACAGTTTTTGATGGCATGGCTGTGTTTTAGGGCTGAAAGGATACTTGGGAATATAGTTCTTTCAATGTTTTCTAAACATTTTTTTCTGACCTATATGGCTGTATACAGTGCTTTGCCCCACAAAGGAATGCTGTCTGAATTGCCCGACAAGCAACAGTTCGAAAGAACCTGATTTAACTTTCAAACTCTTGCCATGGGCTTTGCAATCACAGGCAGATTAACAAATAAAGCCAAACTGCATTAGTTCTTTTGCACTTTTAGGCGATTTAAGCCTTAACGTACATTCATTTAGCACCCCATTCAACTCAAACTTTCCAATGAAAGAATACCTTTCAAAAATTAATTTGACCATTCTTGACACACTCTTTTGGTTTTGGCACTGTTGTATTGTCTTTTCAGACTGATATCTTGATTCAGAGAAGCAAATCTTCCAGTCAAATGAGTGGAATATTGAGAAAATTGACTTCTAGAAATATGTGAACCGTAACACTAACTAGCAAAACCTGAAGCTAGGGTTAGGGTTTTATTCCCATACAATGTAGACAGTTTTTGATGGCATGGCTGTGTTTTAGGGCTGAAAGGATACTTGGGAATATAGTTTTTTCAGTGTTTTCTAAACATTTTTTTCTGACCTATATGGCTGTATACAGTGCTTTGCCCCACAAAGGAACGCTGTCTGAATTGTCCGACAAGCAACAGTTCGAAAGAACCTGATTTAACTTTCAAACTCTTGCCATGGGCTTTGCAATCACAGGCAGATTAACAAATAAAGCCAAACAGCATTAGTTCTTTTGCACTTTTAGGCGATTTAAGCCTTAACGTACATTCATTTAGCACCCCATTCAACCTAAACTTTCCAATGAAAGAATACCTTTCAAAAATGAATTTGACCATTCCTGACACACTCTTTTGGTTTTGGCAGTGTTGTATTGTCTTTTCAGACTGATATCTTGATTCAGAGAAGCAAATCTTCCAGTCAAATGAGTGGAATATTGAGAAAATTGACTTCTAGAAATATGTGAACCGTAACCCTAACTAGCAAAACCCGAAGCTAGGGTTAGGGTTTTATTCCTATGCAATGTAGACAGTTTTTGATGGCATGGCTGTGTTTTAGGGCTGAAAGGATACTTGGGAATATAGTTCTTTCAATGTTTTCTAAACATTTTTTTCTGACCTATATGGCTGTATACAGTGCATTGCTCCACAAAGGAATGCTGTCTGAATTGCCCGACAAGCAACAGTTCGAAAGAACCTGATTTAACTTTCAAACTCTTGCCATGGGCTTTATAATCACAGGCAGATTAACAAATAAAGCCAAACTGCATTAGTTCTTTTGCACTTTTAGGCGATTTAAGCCTTAACGTACATTCATTTAGCACCCCATTCAACCTAAACTTTCCAATGAAAGAATACCTTTAAAAAATGAATTTGACCATTCCTGACACACTCTTTTGGTTTTGGCAGTGCTGTATTGTCTTTTCAGACTGATATCTTGATTCAGAGAAGCCAATCTTCCAGTCAAATGAGTGGAATATTGAGAAAAGTGTCTTTGAGAAATATGTGAGCCGTAACCCTAACTAGCAAAACCTGAAGCTAGGGTTAGGGTTTTATTCCCATACAATGTAGACAGTTTTTGATGGCATGGCTGTGTTTTAGGGCTGAAAGGATACTTGGGAATATAGTTTTTTCAGTGTTTTCTAAACATTTTTTTCTGACCTATATGGCTGTATACAGTGCTTTGCCCCACAAAGGAATGGTGTCTGAATTGCCCGACAAGCAACAATTCGAAAGAACCTGATTTAACTTTCAAACTCTTGCCATGGGTTTTGCAATCACAGGCAGATTAACAAATAAAGCCAAACAGCATTAGTTCTTTTGCACTTTTAGGCGATTTAAGCCTTAACGTACATTCATTTAGCACCCCATTCAACTCAAACTTTCCAATGAAAGAATACCTTTCAAAAATGAATTTGACCATTCCTGACACACTCTTTTGGTTTTGGCAGTGCTGTATTGTCTTTTCAGACTGATATCTTGATTCAGAGAAGCCAAACTTCCAGTCAAATGAGTGGAATATTGAGAAAAGTGTCTTTGAGAAATATGTGAACCGTAACCCTAACTAGCAAAACCCGAAGCTAGGGTTAGGGTTTTATTCCCATACAATGTAGACAGTTTTTGATGGCATGGCTGTGTTTTAGGGCTGAAAGGATACTTGGGAATATAGTTCTTTCAATGTTTTCTTAACATTTTTTTCTAACCTATATGGCTGTATACAGTGCTTTGCCCCACAAAGGAATGCTGTCTGAATTGCCTGACAAGCAACAGTTCGAAAGAACCTGATTTAACTTTCAAACTCTTGCCATGGGCTTTATAATCACAGGCAGATTAACAAATAAAGCCAAACTGCATTAGTTCTTTTGCACTTTTAGGCGATTTAAGCTTTAACGTACATTCATTTAGCACACCATTCAACCTAAACTTTCCAATGAAAGAATACCTTTCAAAAATGAATTTGACCATTCCTGACACACTCTTTTGGTTTTGGCAGTGTTGTATTGTCTTTTCAGACTGATATCTTGATTCAGAGAAGCAAATCTTCCAGTCAAATTAGTGGAATATTGAGAAAATTGACTTCCAGAAATATGTGAACCGTAACCCTATCTAGCAAAACCCGAAGCTAGGGTTAGGGTTTTATTCCCATACAATGTAGACAGTTTTTGATGGCATGGCTGTGTTTTAGGGCTGAAAGGATACTTGGGAATATAGTTCTTTCAATGTTTTCTAAACATTTTTTTCTGACCTATATGGCTGTATACAGTGCTTTGCCCCACAAAGGAATGCTGTCTGAATTGCCCGACAAGCAACAGTTCGAAAGAACCTGATTTAACTTTCAAACTCTTGCCATGGTCTTTATAATCACAGGCAGATTAACAAATAAAGCCAAACTGCATTAGTTCTTTTGCACTTTTAGGCGATTTAAGCCTTAACGTACATTCATTTAGCACCCCATTCAACCTAAACTTTCCAATGAAAGAATACCTTTAAAAAATGAATTTGACCATTCCTGACACACTCTTTTGGTTTTGGCAGTGCTGTATTGTCTTTTCAGACTGATATCTTGATTCAGAGAAGCCAATCTTCCAGTCAAATGAGTGGAATATTGAGAAAAGTGTCTTTGAGAAATATGTGAACCGTAACCCTAACTAGCAAAACCTGAAGCTAGGGTTAGGGTTTTATTCCCATACAATGTAGACAGTTTTTGATGGCATGGCTGTGTTTTAGGGCTGAAAGGATACTTGGGAATATAGTTCTTTCAATGTTTTCTAAACATTTTTTTCTGACCTATATGGCTGTATACAGTGCTTTGCCCCACAAAGGAATGCTGTCTGAATTGCCCGACAAGCAACAGTTCGAAAGAACCTGATTTAACTTTCAAACTCTTGCCATGGGCTTTGCAATCACAGGCAGATTAACAAATAAAGCCAAACAGCATTAGTTCTTTTGCACTTTTAGGCGATTTAAGCCTTAACGTACATTCATTTAGCACCCCATTCAACCTAAACTTTCCAATGAAAGAATACCTTTCAAAAATGAATTTGACCATTCCTGACACACTCTTTTGGTTTTGGCAGTGCTGTATTGTCTTTTCAGACTGATATCTTGATTCAGAGAAGCCAATCTTCCAGTCAAATGAGTGGAATATTGAGAAAAGTGTCTTTGAGAAATGTGTGAACCGTAACCCTAACTAGCAAAACCCGAAGCTAGGGTTAGGGTTTTATTCCCATACAATGTAGACAGTTTTTGATGGCATGGCTGTGTTTTCGGGCTGAAAGGATACTTGGGAATATAGTTCTTTCAATGTTTTCTAAACATTTTTTTCTGACCTATATGGCTGTATACAGTGCTTTGCCCCACAAAGGAATGCTGTCTGAATTGCCCGACAAGCAACAGTTCGAAAGAACCTGATTTAACTTTCAAACTCTTGCCATGGGCTTTATAATCACAGGCAGATTAACAAATAAAGCCAAACTGCATTAGTTCTTTTGCACTTTTAGGCGATTTAAGCCTTAACGTACATTCATTTAGCACCCCATTCAACTCAAACTTTCCAATGAAAGAATACCTTTCAAAAATGAATTTGACCATTCCTGACACACTCTTTTGGTTTTGGCAGTGTTGTATTGTCTTTTCAGACTGATATCTTGATTCAGAGAAGCAAATCTTCCAGTCAAATTAGTGGAATATTGAGAAAATTGACTTCCAGAAATATGTGAACCGTAACCCTATCTAGCAAAACCCGAAGCTAGGGTTAGGGTTTTATTCCCATACAATGTAGACAGTTTTTGATGGCATGGCTGTGTTTTAGGGCTGAAAGGATACTTGGGAATATAGTTCTTTCAATGTTTTCTAAACATTTTTTTCTGACCTATATGGCTGTATACAGTGCTTTGTCCCACAAAGGAATGCTGTCTGAATTGCCCGACAAGCAACAGTTCGAAAGAACCTGATTTAACTTTCAAACTCTTGCCATGGTCTTTATAATTACAGGAAGATTAACAAATAAAGCCAAACTGCATTAGTTCTTTTGCACTTTTAGGCGATTTAAGCCTTAACGTACATTCATTTAGCACCCCATTCAACTCAAACTTTCCAATGAAAGAATACCTTTCAAAAATTAATTTGACCATTCTTGACACACTCTTTTGGTTTTGGCACTGTTGTATTGTCTTTTCAGACTGATATCT
This sequence comes from Atractosteus spatula, assembly GCF_055471065.1. NCBI lineage: Eukaryota > Metazoa > Chordata > Actinopteri > Semionotiformes > Lepisosteidae > Atractosteus > Atractosteus spatula. Next base: position 30,092,358 of record NC_142708.1, on the reverse strand, counting down.
TGATTCAGAGAAGCAAATCTTCCAGTCAAATGAGTGGAATATTGAGAAAATTGACTTCTAGAAATATGTGAACCGTAACACTAACTAGCAAAACCTGAAGCTAGGGTTAGGGTTTTATTCCCATACAATGTAGACAGTTTTTGATGGCATGGCTGTGTTTTAGGGCTGAAAGGATACTTGGGAATATAGTTTTTTCAGTGTTTTCTAAACATTTTTTTCTGACCTATATGGCTGTATACAGTGCTTTGCCCCACAAAGGAACGCTGTCTGAATTGTCCGACAAGCAACAGTTCGAAAGAACCTGATTTAACTTTCAAACTCTTGCCATGGGCTTTGCAATCACAGGCAGATTAACAAATAAAGCCAAACAGCATTAGTTCTTTTGCACTTTTAGGCGATTTAAGCCTTAACGTACATTCATTTAGCACCCCATTCAACCTAAACTTTCCAATGAAAGAATACCTTTCAAAAATGAATTTGACCATTCCTGACACACTCTTTTGGTTTTGGCAGTGTTGTATTGTCTTTTCAGACTGATATCTTGATTCAGAGAAGCAAATCTTCCAGTCAAATGAGTGGAATATTGAGAAAATTGACTTCTAGAAATATTTGAACCGTAACCCTAACTAGCAAAACCCGAAGCTAGGGTTAGGGTTTTATTCCTATGCAATGTAGACAGTTTTTGATGGCATGGCTGTGTTTTAGGGCTGAAAGTATACTTGGGAATATAGTTCTTTCAATGTTTTCTAAACATTTTTTTCTGACCTATATGGCTGTATACAGTGCTTTGCTCCACAAAGGAATGCTGTCTGAATTGCCCGACAAGCAACAGTTCGAAAGAACCTGATTTAACTTTCAAACTCTTGCCATGGGCTTTATAATCACAGGCAGATTAACAAATAAAGCCAAACTGCATTAGTTCTTTTGCACTTTTAGGCGATTTAAGCCTTAACGTACATTCATTTAGCACCCCATTCAACTCAAACTTTCCAATGAAAGAATACCTTTCAAAAATGAATTTGACCATTCCTGACACACTCTTTTGGTTTTGGCAGTGTTGTATTGTCTTTTCAGACTGATATCTTGATTCAGAGAAGCAAATCTTCCAGTCAAATTAGTGGAATATTGAGAAAATTGACTTCCAGAAATATGTGAACCGTAACCCTATCTAGCAAAACCCGAAGCTAGGGTTAGGGTTTTATTCCCATACAATGTAGACAGTTTTTGATGGCATGGCTGTGTTTTAGGGCTGAAAGGATACTTGGGAATATAGTTTTTTCAGTGTTTTCTAAACATTTTTTTCTGACCTATATGGCTGTATACAGTGCTTTGCCCCACAAAGGAATGCTGTCTGAATTGCCCGACAAGCAACAGTTCGAAAGAACCTGATTTAACTTTCAAACTCTTGCCATGGGCTTTATAATCACAGGCAGATTAACAAATAAAGCCAAACTGCATTAGTTCTTTTGCACTTTTAGGCGATTTAAGCCTTAACGTACATTCATTTAGCACCCCATTCAAATCAAACTTTCCAATGAAAGAATACCTTTCAAAAATTAATTTGACCATTCCTGACACACTCTTTTGGTTTTGGCACTGTTGTATTGTCTTTTCAGACTGATATCTTGATTCAGAGAAGCCAATCTTCCAGTCAAATGAGTGGAATATTGAGAAAAAATTGATTTTGAGAAATATGTGAACCGTAACCCTAACTAGCAAAACCCGAAGCTAGGGTTAGGGTTTTATTCCCATACAATGTAGACAGTTTTTGATGGCATGGCTGTGTTTTAGGGCTGAAAGGATACTTGGGAATATAGTTCTTTCAATGTTTTCTAAACATTTTTTTCTGACCTATATGGCTGTATACAGTGCTTTGCCCCACAAAGGAATGCTGTCTGAATTGCCCGACAAGCAACAGTTCGAAAGAACCTGATTTAACTTTCAAACTCTTGCCATGGTCTTTATAATCACAGGCAGATTAACAAATAAAGCCAAACTGCATTAGTTCTTTTGCACTTTTAGGCGATTTAAGCCTTAACGTACATTCATTTAGCACCCCATTCAACTCAAACTTTCCAATGAAAGAATACCTTTCAAAAATTAATTTGACCATTCTTGACACACTCTTTTGGTTTTGGCACTGTTGTATTGTCTTTTCAGACTGATATCTTGATTCAGAGAAGCAAATCTTCCAGTCAAATGAGTGGAATATTGAGAAAATTGACTTCTAGAAATATGTGAACCGTAACACTAACTAGCAAAACCTGAAGCTAGGGTTAGGGTTTTATTCCCATACAATGTAGACAGTTTTTGATGGCATGGCTGTGTTTTAGGGGTGAAAGGATACTTGGGAATATAGTTTTTTCAGTGTTTTCTAAACATTTTTTTCTGACCTATATGGCTGTATACAGTGCTTTGCCCCACAAAGGAACGCTGTCTGAATTGCCCGACAAGCAACAGTTCGAAAGAACCTGATTTAACTTTCAAACTCTTGCCATGGGCTTTGCAATCACAGGCAGATTAACAAATAAAGCCAAACTGCATTAGTTCTTTTGCACTTTTAGGCGATTTAAGCCTTAACGTACATTCATTTAGCAACCCATTCAACCTAAACTTTCCAATGAAAGAATACCTTTCAAAAATGAATTTGACCATTCCTGACACACTCTTTTGGTTTTGGCAGTGTTGTATTGTCTTTTCAGACTGATATCTTGATTCAGAGAAGCAAATCTTCCAGTCAAATTAGTGGAATATTGAGAAAATTGACTTCCAGAAATATGTGAACCGTAACCCTATCTAGCAAAACCCGAAGCTAGGGTTAGGGTTTTATTCCCATACAATGTAGACAGTTTTTGATGGCATGGCTGTGTTTTAGGGCTGAAAGGATACTTGGGAATATAGTTCTTTCAATGTTTTCTAAACATTTTTTTCTGACCTATATGGCTGTATACAGTGCTTTGCCCCACAAAGGAATGCTGTCTGAATTGCCCGACAAGCAACAGTTCGAAAGAACCTGATTTAACTTTCAAACTCTTGCCATGGTCTTTATAATCACAGGCAGATTAACAAATAAAGCCAAACTGCATTAGTTCTTTTGCACTTTTAGGCGATTTAAGCCTTAACGTACATTCATTTAGCACCCCATTCAACCTAAACTTTCCAATGAAAGAATACCTTTAAAAAATGAATTTGACCATTCCTGACACACTCTTTTGGTTTTGGCAGTGCTGTATTGTCTTTTCAGACTGATATCTTGATTCAGAGAAGCCAATCTTCCAGTCAAATGAGTGGAATATTGAGAAAAGTGTCTTTGAGAAATATGTGAACCGTAACCCTAACTAGCAAAACCTGAAGCTAGGGTTAGGGTTTTATTCCCATACAATGTAGACAGTTTTTGATGGCATGGCTGTGTTTTAGGGCTGAAAGGATACTTGGGAATATAGTTCTTTCAATGTTTTCTAAACATTTTTTTCTGACCTATATGGCTGTATACAGTGCTTTGCCCCACAAAGGAATGCTGTCTGAATTGCCCGACAAGCAACAGTTCGAAAGAACCTGATTTAACTTTCAAACTCTTGCCATGGGCTTTGCAATCACAGGCAGATTAACAAATAAAGCCAAACAGCATTAGTTCTTTTGCACTTTTAGGCGATTTAAGCCTTAACGTACATTCATTTAGCACCCCATTCAACCTAAACTTTCCAATGAAAGAATACCTTTCAAAAATGAATTTGACCATTCCTGACACACTCTTTTGGTTTTGGCAGTGCTGTATTGTCTTTTCAGACTGATATCTTGATTCAGAGAAGCCAATCTTCCAGTCAAATGAGTGGAATATTGAGAAAAGTGTCTTTGAGAAATGTGTGAACCGTAACCCTAACTAGCAAAACCCGAAGCTAGGGTTAGGGTTTTATTCCCATACAATGTAGACAGTTTTTGATGGCATGGCTGTGTTTTCGGGCTGAAAGGATACTTGGGAATATAGTTCTTTCAATGTTTTCTAAACATTTTTTTCTGACCTATATGGCTGTATACAGTGCTTTGCCCCACAAAGGAATGCTGTCTGAATTGCCCGACAAGCAACAGTTCGAAAGAACCTGATTTAACTTTCAAACTCTTGCCATGGGCTTTATAATCACAGGCAGATTAACAAATAAAGCCAAACTGCATTAGTTCTTTTGCACTTTTAGGCGATTTAAGCCTTAACGTACATTCATTTAGCACCCCATTCAACTCAAACTTTCCAATGAAAGAATACCTTTCAAAAATGAATTTGACCATTCCTGACACACTCTTTTGGTTTTGGCAGTGTTGTATTGTCTTTTCAGACTGATATCTTGATTCAGAGAAGCAAATCTTCCAGTCAAATTAGTGGAATATTGAGAAAATTGACTTCCAGAAATATGTGAACCGTAACCCTATCTAGCAAAACCCGAAGCTAGGGTTAGGGTTTTATTCCCATACAATGTAGACAGTTTTTGATGGCATGGCTGTGTTTTAGGGCTGAAAGGATACTTGGGAATATAGTTCTTTCAATGTTTTCTAAACATTTTTTTCTGACCTATATGGCTGTATACAGTGCTTTGTCCCACAAAGGAATGCTGTCTGAATTGCCCGACAAGCAACAGTTCGAAAGAACCTGATTTAACTTTCAAACTCTTGCCATGGTCTTTATAATTACAGGAAGATTAACAAATAAAGCCAAACTGCATTAGTTCTTTTGCACTTTTAGGCGATTTAAGCCTTAACGTACATTCATTTAGCACCCCATTCAACTCAAACTTTCCAATGAAAGAATACCTTTCAAAAATTAATTTGACCATTCTTGACACACTCTTTTGGTTTTGGCACTGTTGTATTGTCTTTTCAGACTGATATCTTGATTCAGAGAAGCAAATCTTCCAGTCAAATGAGTGGAATATTGAGAAAATTGACTTCTAGAAATATGTGAACCGTAACACTAACTAGCAAAACCTGAAGCTAGGGTTAGGGTTTTATTCCCATACAATGTAGACAGTTTTTGATGGCATGGCTGTGTTTTAGGGCTGAAAGGATACTTGGGAATATAGTTTTTTCAGTGTTTTCTAAACATTTTTTTCTGACCTATATGGCTGTATACAGTGCTTTGCCCCACAAAGGAACGCTGTCTGAATTGTCCGACAAGCAACAGTTCGAAAGAACCTGATTTAACTTTCAAACTCTTGCCATGGGCTTTGCAATCACAGGCAGATTAACAAATAAAGCCAAACAGCATTAGTTCTTTTGCACTTTTAGGCGATTTAAGCCTTAACGTACATTCATTTAGCACCCCATTCAACCTAAACTTTCCAATGAAAGAATACCTTTCAAAAATGAATTTGACCATTCCTGACACACTCTTTTGGTTTTGGCAGTGTTGTATTGTCTTTTCAGACTGATATCTTGATTCAGAGAAGCAAATCTTCCAGTCAAATGAGTGGAATATTGAGAAAATTGACTTCTAGAAATATTTGAACCGTAACCCTAACTAGCAAAACCCGAAGCTAGGGTTAGGGTTTTATTCCTATGCAATGTAGACAGTTTTTGATGGCATGGCTGTGTTTTAGGGCTGAAAGTATACTTGGGAATATAGTTCTTTCAATGTTTTCTAAACATTTTTTTCTGACCTATATGGCTGTATACAGTGCTTTGCTCCACAAAGGAATGCTGTCTGAATTGCCCGACAAGCAACAGTTCGAAAGAACCTGATTTAACTTTCAAACTCTTGCCATGGGCTTTATAATCACAGGCAGATTAACAAATAAAGCCAAACTGCATTAGTTCTTTTGCACTTTTAGGCGATTTAAGCCTTAACGTACATTCATTTAGCACCCCATTCAACTCAAACTTTCCAATGAAAGAATACCTTTCAAAAATGAATTTGACCATTCCTGACACACTCTTTTGGTTTTGGCAGTGTTGTATTGTCTTTTCAGACTGATATCTTGATTCAGAGAAGCAAATCTTCCAGTCAAATTAGTGGAATATTGAGAAAATTGACTTCCAGAAATATGTGAACCGTAACCCTATCTAGCAAAACCCGAAGCTAGGGTTAGGGTTTTATTCCCATACAATGTAGACAGTTTTTGATGGCATGGCTGTGTTTTAGGGCTGAAAGGATACTTGGGAATATAGTTTTTTCAGTGTTTTCTAAACATTTTTTTCTGACCTATATGGCTGTATACAGTGCTTTGCCCCACAAAGGAATGCTGTCTGAATTGCCCGACAAGCAACAGTTCGAAAGAACCTGATTTAACTTTCAAACTCTTGCCATGGGCTTTATAATCACAGGCAGATTAACAAATAAAGCCAAACTGCATTAGTTCTTTTGCACTTTTAGGCGATTTAAGCCTTAACGTACATTCATTTAGCACCCCATTCAAATCAAACTTTCCAATGAAAGAATACCTTTCAAAAATTAATTTGACCATTCCTGACACACTCTTTTGGTTTTGGCACTGTTGTATTGTCTTTTCAGACTGATATCTTGATTCAGAGAAGCCAATCTTCCAGTCAAATGAGTGGAATATTGAGAAAAAATTGATTTTGAGAAATATGTGAACCGTAACCCTAACTAGCAAAACCCGAAGCTAGGGTTAGGGTTTTATTCCCATACAATGTAGACAGTTTTTGATGGCATGGCTGTGTTTTAGGGCTGAAAGGATACTTGGGAATATAGTTCTTTCAATGTTTTCTAAACATTTTTTTCTGACCTATATGGCTGTATACAGTGCTTTGCCCCACAAAGGAATGCTGTCTGAATTGCCCGACAAGCAACAGTTCGAAAGAACCTGATTTAACTTTCAAACTCTTGCCATGGTCTTTATAATCACAGGCAGATTAACAAATAAAGCCAAACTGCATTAGTTCTTTTGCACTTTTAGGCGATTTAAGCCTTAACGTACATTCATTTAGCACCCCATTCAACTCAAACTTTCCAATGAAAGAATACCTTTCAAAAATTAATTTGACCATTCTTGACACACTCTTTTGGTTTTGGCACTGTTGTATTGTCTTTTCAGACTGATATCTTGATTCAGAGAAGCAAATCTTCCAGTCAAATGAGTGGAATATTGAGAAAATTGACTTCTAGAAATATGTGAACCGTAACACTAACTAGCAAAACCTGAAGCTAGGGTTAGGGTTTTATTCCCATACAATGTAGACAGTTTTTGATGGCATGGCTGTGTTTTAGGGGTGAAAGGATACTTGGGAATATAGTTTTTTCAGTGTTTTCTAAACATTTTTTTCTGACCTATATGGCTGTATACAGTGCTTTGCCCCACAAAGGAACGCTGTCTGAATTGCCCGACAAGCAACAGTTCGAAAGAACCTGATTTAACTTTCAAACTCTTGCCATGGGCTTTGCAATCACAGGCAGATTAACAAATAAAGCCAAACTGCATTAGTTCTTTTGCACTTTTAGGCGATTTAAGCCTTAACGTACATTCATTTAGCAACCCATTCAACCTAAACTTTCCAATGAAAGAATACCTTTCAAAAATGAATTTGACCATTCCTGACACACTCTTTTGGTTTTGGCAGTGCTGTATTGTCTTTTCAGACTGATATCTTGATTCAGAGAAGCCAATCTTCCAGTCAAATGAGTGGAATATTGAGAAAAGTGTCTTTGAGAAATATGTGAACCGTAAACCTAACTAGCAAAACCCGAAGCTAGGGTTAGGGTTTTATTCCCATACAATGTAGACAGTTTTTGATGGCATGGCTGTGTTTTCGGGCTGAAAGGATACTTGGGAATATAGTTCTTTCAATGTTTTCTAAACATTTTTTTCTGACCTATATGGCTGTATACAGTGCTTTGCCCCACAAAGGAATGCTGTCTGAATTGCCCGACAAGCAACAGTTCGAAAGAACCTGATTTAACTTTCAAACTCTTGCCATGGGCTTTATAATCACAGGCAGATTAACAAATAAAGCCAAACTGCATTAGTTCTTTTGCACTTTTAGGCGATTTAAGCCTTAACGTACATTCATTTAGCACCCCATTCAACTCAAACTTTCCAATGAAAGAATACCTTTCAAAAATTAATTTGACCATTCCTGACACACTCTTTTGGTTTTGGCACTGTTGTATTGTCTTTTCAGACTGATATCTTGATTCAGAGAAGCAAATCTTCCAGTCAAATGAGTGGAATATTGAGAAAATTGACTTCTAGAAATATGTGAAACGTAACCCTAACTAGCAAAACCCGAAGCTAGGGTTAGGGTTTTATTCCCATACAATGTAGACAGTTTTTGATGGCATGGCTGTGTTTTAGGGCTGAAAGGATACTTGGGAATATAGTTCTTTCAATGTTTTCTAAACATTTTTTTCTGACCTATATGGCTGTATACAGTGCTTTGCCCCACAAAGGAATGCTGTCTGAATTGCCCGACAAGCAACAGTTCGAAAGAACCTGATTTAACTTTCAAACTCTTGCCATGGTCTTTATAATCACAGGCAGATTAACAAATAAAGCCAAACTGCATTAGTTCTTTTGCACTTTTAGGCGATTTAAGCCTTAACGTACATTCATTTAGCACCCCATTCAACTCAAACTTTCCAATGAAAGAATACCTTTCAAAAATTAATTTGACCATTCTTGACACACTCTTTTGGTTTTGGCACTGTTGTATTGTCTTTTCAGACTGATATCTTGATTCAGAGAAGCAAATCTTCCAGTCAAATGAGTGGAATATTGAGAAAATTGACTTCTAGAAATATGTGAACCGTAACCCTGACTAGCAAAACCTGAAGCTAGGGTTAGGGTTTTATTCCCATACAATGTAGACAGTTTTTGATGGCATGGCTGTGTTTTAGGGGTGAAAGGATACTTGGGAATATAGTTTTTTCAGTGTTTTCTAAACATTTTTTTCTGACCTATATGGCTGTATACAGTGCTTTGCCCCACAAAGGAACGCTGTCTGAATTGCCCGACAAGCAACAGTTCGAAAGAACCTGATTTAACTTTCAAACTCTTGCCATGGGCTTTGCAATCACAGGCAGATTAACAAATAAAGCCAAACTGCATTAGTTCTTTTGCACTTTTAGGCGATTTAAGCCTTAACGTACATTCATTTAGCAACCCATTCAACCTAAACTTTCCAATGAAAGAATACCTTTCAAAAATGAATTTGACCATTCCTGACACACTCTTTTGGTTTTGGCAGTGCTGTATTGTCTTTTCAGACTGATATCTTGATTCAGAGAAGCCAATCTTCCAGTCAAATGAGTGGAATATTGAGAAAAGTGTCTTTGAGAAATATGTGAACCGTAAACCTAACTAGCAAAACCCGAAGCTAGGGTTAGGGTTTTATTCCCATACAATGTAGACAGTTTTTGATGGCATGGCTGTGTTTTCGGGCTGAAAGGATACTTGGGAATATAGTTCTTTCAATGTTTTCTAAACATTTTTTTCTGACCTATATGGCTGTATACAGTGCTTTGCCCCACAAAGGAATGCTGTCTGAATTGCCCGACAAGCAACAGTTCGAAAGAACCTGATTTAACTTTCAAACTCTTGCCATGGGCTTTATAATCACAGGCAGATTAACAAATAAAGCCAAACTGCATTAGTTCTTTTGCACTTTTAGGCGATTTAAGCCTTAACGTACATTCATTTAGCACCCCATTCAACTCAAACTTTCCAATGAAAGAATACCTTTCAAAAATTAATTTGACCATTCCTGACACACTCTTTTGGTTTTGGCACTGTTGTATTGTCTTTTCAGACTGATATCTTGATTCAGAGAAGCAAATCTTCCAGTCAAATGAGTGGAATATTGAGAAAATTGACTTCTAGAAATATGTGAAACGTAACCCTAACTAGCAAAACCCGAAGCTAGGGTTAGGGTTTTATTCCCATACAATGTAGACAGTTTTTGATGGCATGGCTGTGTTTTAGGGCTGAAAGGATACTTGGGAATATAGTTTTTTCAGTGTTTTCTAAACATTTTTTTCTGACCTATATGGCTGTATACAGTGCTTTGCCCCACAAAGGAATGCTGTATGAATTGCCCGACAAGCAACAATTCGAAAGAACCTGATTTAACTTTCAAACTCTTGCCATGGGCTTTGCAATCACAGGCAGATTAACAAATAAAGCCAAACAGCATTAGTTCTTTTGCACTTTTAGGCGATTTAAGCCTTAACGTACATTCATTTAGCACCCCATTCAAATCAAACTTTCCAATGAAAGAATACCTTTCAAAAATTAATTTGACCATTCCTGACACACTCTTTTGGTTTTGGCACTGTTGTATTGTCTTTTCAGACTGATATCTTGATTCAGAGAAGCAAATCTTCCAGTCAAATGAGTGGAATATTGAGAAAAAATTGATTTTGAGAAATATGTGAACCGTAACCCTAACTAGCAAAACCCGAAGCTAGGGTTAGGGTTTTATTCCCATACAATGTAGACAGTTTTTGATGGCATGGCTGTGTTTTAGGGCTGAAAGGATACTTGGGAATATAGTTCTTTCAATGTTTTCTAAACATTTTTTTCTGACCTATATGGCTGTATACAGTGCTTTGCCCCACAAAGGAATGCTGTCTGAATTGCCCGACAAGCAACAGTTCGAAAGAACCTGATTTAACTTTCAAACTCTTGCCATGGTCTTTATAATCACAGGCAGATTAACAAATAAAGCCAAACTGCATTAGTTCTTTTGCACTTTTAGGCGATTTAAGCCTTAACGTACATTCATTTAGCACCCCATTCAACTCAAACTTTCCAATGAAAGAATACCTTTCAAAAATTAATTTGACCATTCTTGACACACTCTTTTGGTTTTGGCACTGTTGTATTGTCTTTTCAGACTGATATCTTGATTCAGAGAAGCAAATCTTCCAGTCAAATGAGTGGAATATTGAGAAAATTGACTTCTAGAAATATGTGAACCGTAACACTAACTAGCAAAACCTGAAGCTAGGGTTAGGGTTTTATTCCCATACAATGTAGACAGTTTTTGATGGCATGGCTGTGTTTTAGGGGTGAAAGGATACTTGGGAATATAGTTTTTTCAGTGTTTTCTAAACATTTTTTTCTGACCTATATGGCTGTATACAGTGCTTTGCCCCACAAAGGAACGCTGTCTGAATTGCCCGACAAGCAACAGTTCGAAAGAACCTGATTTAACTTTCAAACTCTTGCCATGGGCTTTGCAATCACAGGCAGATTAACAAATAAAGCCAAACTGCATTAGTTCTTTTGCACTTTTAGGCGATTTAAGCCTTAACGTACATTCATTTAGCACCCCATTCAACCTAAACTTTCCAATGAAAGAATACCTTTCAAAAATGAATTTGACCATTCCTGACACACTCTTTTGGTTTTGGCAGTGCTGTATTGTCTTTTCAGACTGATATCTTGATTCAGAGAAGCCAATCTTCCAGTCAAATGAGTGGAATATTGAGAAAAGTGTCTTTGAGAAATATGTGAACCGTAACCCTAACTAGCAAAACCCGAAGCTAGGGTTAGGGTTTTATTCCCATACAATGTAGACAGTTTTTGATGGCATGGCTGTGTTTTCGGGCTGAAAGGATACTTGGGAATATAGTTCTTTCAATGTTTTCTAAACATTTTTTTCTGACCTATATGGCTGTATACAGTGCTTTGCCCCACAAAGGAATGCTGTCTGAATTGCCCGACAAGCAACAGTTCGAAAGAACCTGATTTAACTTTCAAACTCTTGCCATGGGCTTTATAATCACAGGCAGATTAACAAATAAAGCCAAACTGCATTAGTTCTTTTGCACTTTTAGGCGATTTAAGCCTTAACGTACATTCATTTAGCACCCCATTCAACTCAAACTTTCCAATGAAAGAATACCTTTCAAAAATGAATTTGACCATTCCTGACACACTCTTTTGGTTTTGGCAGTGTTGTATTGTCTTTTCAGACTGATATCTTGATTCAGAGAAGCAAATCTTCCAGTCAAATGAGTGGAATATTGAGAAAATTGACTTCTAGAAATATGTGAAACGTAACCCTAACTAGCAAAACCCGAAGCTAGGGTTAGGGTTTTATTCCCATACAATGTAGACAGTTTTTGATGGCATGGCTGTGTTTTAGGGCTGAAAGGATACTTGGGAATATAGTTTTTTCAGTGTTTTCTAAACATTTTTTTCTGACCTATATGGCTGTATACAGTGCTTTGCCCCACAAAGGAATGCTGTATGAATTGCCCGACAAGCAACAATTCGAAAGAACCTGATTTAACTTTCAAACTCTTGCCATGGGCTTTGCAATCACAGGCAGATTAACAAATAAAGCCAAACAGCATTAGTTCTTTTGCACTTTTAGGCGATTTAAGCCTTAACGTACATTCATTTAGCACCCCATTCAACTCAAACTTTCCAATGAAAGAATACCTTTCAAAAATGAATTTGACCATTCCTGACACACTCTTTTGGTTTTGGCAGTGCTGTATTGTCTTTTCAGACTGATATCTTGATTCAGAGAAGCAAATCTTCCAGTCAAATGAGTGGAATATTGAGAAAATTGACTTTTAGAAATATGTGAACCGTAACCCTAACTAGCAAAACCCGAAGCTAGGGTTAGGGTTTTATTCCCATACAATTTAGACAGTTATTGATGGCATTGCTGTGTTTTAGGGCTGAAAGGATACTTGGGAATATAGTTCTTTCAATGTTTTCTAAACATTTTTTTCTGACCTATATGGCTGTATACAGTGCTTTGCCCCACAAAGGAATGGTGTCTGAATTGCCCGACAAGCAACAATTCGAAAGAACCTGATTTAACTTTCAAACTCTTGCCATGGGCTTTGCAATCACAGGCAGATTAACAAATAAAGCCAAACAGCATTAGTTCTTTTGCACTTTTAGGCGATTTAAGCCTTAACGTACATTCATTTAGCAACCCATTCAACTCAAACTTTCCAATGAAAGAATACCTTTCAAAAATTAATTTGACCATTCCTGACACACTCTTTTGGTTTTGGCAGTGCTGTATTGTCTTTTCAGACTGATATCTTGATTCAGAGAAGCCAATCTTCCAGTCAAATGAGTGGAATATTGAGAAAATTGACTTCTAGAAATATGTGAACCGTAACCCTAAGTAGCAAAACCCGAAGCTAGGGTTAGGGTTTTATTCCCATACAATGTAGACAGTTTTTGATGGCATGGCTGTGTTTTAGGGCTGAAAGGATACTTGGGAATATAGTTTTTTCAGTGTTTTCTAAACATTTTTTTCTGACCTATATGGCTGTATACAGTGCTTTGCCCCACAAAGGAATGCTGTCTGAATTGCCCGACAAGCAACAGTTCGAAAGAACCTGATTTAACTTTCAAACTCTTGCCATGGGCTTTATAATCACAGGCAGATTAACAAATAAAGCCAAACTGCATTAGTTCTTTTGCACTTTTAGGCGATTTAAGCCTTAACGTACATTCATTTAGCACCCCATTCAACTCAAACTTTCCAATGAAAGAATACCTTTCAAAAATTAATTTGACCATTCCTGACACACTCTTTTGGTTTAGGCACTGTTGTATTGTCTTTTCAGACTGATATCTTGATTCAGAGAAGCAAATCTTCCAGTCAAATGAGTGGAATTTTGAGAAAATTGACTTCTAGAAATATGTGAAACGTAACCCTAACTAGCAAAACCCGAAGCTAGGGTTAGGGTTTTATTCCCATACAATGTAGACAGTTTTTGATGGCATGGCTTTGTTTTAGGGCTGAAAGGATACTTGGGAATATAGTTCTTTCAATGTTTTCTAAACATTTTTTTCTGACCTATATGGCTGTATACAGTGCTTTGCCCCACAAAGGAATGGTGTCTGAATTGCCCGACAAGCAACAGTTCGAAAGAACCTGATTTAACTTTCAAACTCTTGCCATGGGCTTTGCAATCACAGGCAGATTAACAAATAAAGCCAAACTGCATTAGTTCTTTTGCACTTTTAGGCGATTTAAGCCTTAACGTACATTCATTTAGCACCCCATTCAACTCAAACTTTCCAATGAAAGAATACCTTTCAAAAATTAATTTGACCATTCCTGACACACTCTTTTGGTTTTGGCACTGTTGTATTGTCTTTTCAGACTGATATCTTGATTCAGAGAAGCCAATCTTCCAGTCAAATGAGTGGAATATTGAGAAAATTGACTTCTAGAAATATGTGAACCGTAACCCTAACTAGCAAAACCCGAAGCTAGGGTTAGGGTTTTATTCCCATACAATGTAGACAGTTTTTGATGGCATGGCTGTGTTTTAGGGCTGAAAGGATACTTGGGAATATAGTTCTTTCAATGTTTTCTAAACATTTTTTTCTGACCTATATGGCTGTATACAGTGCTTTGCCCCACAAAGGAATGCTGTCTGAATTGCCCGACAAGCAACAGTTCGAAAGAACCTGATTTAACTTTCAAACTCTTGCCATGGGCTTTGCAATCACAGGCAGATTAACAAATAAAGCCAAACAGCATTAGTTCTTTTGCACTTTTAGGCGATTTAAGCCTTAACGTACATTCATTTAGCACCCCATTCAACTCAAACTTTCCAATGAAAGAATACCTTTCAAAAATGAATTAGACCATTCCTGACACACTCTTTTGGTTTTGGCAGTGCTGTATTGTCTTTTCAGACTGAAATCTTGATTCAGAGAAGCCAATCTTCCAGTCAAATGAGTGGAATATTGAGAAAAGTGTCTTTGAGAAATATGTGAACCGTAACCCTAACTAGCAAAACCTGATGCTAGGGTTAGGGTTTTATTCCCATACAATGTAGACAGTTTTTGATGGCATGGCTGTGTTTTAGGGCTGAAAGGATACTTTGGAATATAGTTTTTTCAGTGTTTTCTAAACATTTTTTTCTGACCTATATGGCTGTATACAGTGCTTTGCCCCACAAAGGAATGCTGTCTGAATTGCCCGACAAGCAACAGTTCGAAAGAACCTGATTTAACTTTCAAACTCTTGCCATGGGCTTTATAATCACAGGCAGATTAACAAATAAAGCCAAACTGCATTAGTTCTTTTGCACTTTTAGGCGATTTAAGCCTTAACGTACATTCATTTAGCACCCCATTCAACTCAAACTTTCCAATGAAAGAATACCTTTCAAAAATTAATTTGACCATTCCTGACACACTCTTTTGGTTTTGGCACTGTTGTATTGTCTTTTCAGACTGATATCTTGATTCAGAGAAGCAAATCTTCCAGTCAAATGAGTGGAATATTGAGAAAATTGACTTCTAGAAATATGTGAACCGTAACCCTAACTAGCAAAACCCGAAGCTAGGGTTAGGGTTTTATTCCCATACAATGTAGACAGTTTTTGATGGCATGGCTGTGTTTTAGGGCTGAAAGGATACTTGGGAATATAGTTCTTTCAATGTTTTCTAAACATTTTTTTCTGACCTACAGATGCAGCCATTCAAAGTGCGCGTCACAGACACGTACCGCAGGTGACGTCGCTCAGTATGACGCAAGATGACGCGTGGCACCGCAGTACGTGATTGGTTGACCGACAGGGGCACTCGTGGTCCGTTGGTCTGTCGTAGAAAGACTTACAGTAAAAACGTCTTTGCTGTGCCCGTTGTAGATATTGAATTTTACCACTGAAGGGAAATCTTAGTAGCTGAGCATAAAAAGAATAGGAGCATACTGTAACGCGTGTGAAGGCCATAAACGATATTAATTTTGGAACATAAACATACAGTATATACTGTAGCTGGTCTTGGTACTTTAAAGAAAAAAATACACACCAGTATTCCATTTCTCCCTAAACATTTTAAGCTTTGAAGTCTTTAACTAACATGATACCGGAGTCAACAAGCATACTTTTAGAATTTGATTAAAAGGGAATATAATATGGAATCGCGTATCTAAAGAATTTAATAACGGTATTCGTGTGCTGCGACAGGGCTGTGTAGGGCTTTTTCGCCTGCCTGTTCATGCGAGCTGTCTTCTAGCCGACTGGTCTAGGTGCGTGACTAGCAACTGGGAGGTTGTGTGATCGAATCCAGCTGGTGCCGGACTTTTCTTTTAACAAACATTTCTTCGAAAAAATAGAATAGCGATATTATGGACAATAAATTGACTTTTATATTTCAAAATATCGCAACATGAACGATATTTGCGATATTTTGAACATATCTTCCCTTCTGACAGCGGTTCCTCCTTCTATTGTGTGTGTGTGTGCAACAGAGTAAATTTTTATAGAGAAATGGAGGCTGGACAGTATGCGTTACAATATAAACATTTATATTGATTTAAATCGTGTTCTGATTTAAATCGCAAACGCGTGTTTAATTATGTGTTTTTTAATCATAATCAGGCTAATGCATTTCTACATTTTCTGTATGAACCAGCTTAGAGGTTCATACAGAAAGACAGCTTGTGTTTAAATTGAGTGTAAGGTAATTTATGCTTCTAAAGTCATGGTCAGCATTTATTATTGTACTGTGCTGTAAACTTTTTCTGTGCCTAGTCACATTATTTTATAGCGTTTTTATTGCGTTATTAAATCCGGTGGCGCTGTGTGTTAGAGTAGTTTCCTGACTCCCTTGTCACATGGTCTGTGATTGAATCCCATAGAACTATGACTTTATTTTTTAACAAACATTTCTTTGAAAAAATGAAACGTTTCCCTTGGTCAGAGATTAAATAAAACCTCACTCGCACCAAACAAATTTATATTTCTAAATATCACAAAATACGTTCATTGTCTTCCAATCGAGTCGAGTTGACATTGGAAGCCTGCCACACCCGGACTGTTAAACCAACGCATTAGCACGTCAAAGCCCATCGAGGGTATTGAGCCAGTATTGCCTTTAGTATTCCCCCCTCTCCCCTCAATTCAATTCAATTCAAGGTGTTTTATTTGCATGACAGATGGGTACAAGCAGTGTTGGGTATGTATATTGTAACGCTTACGGCAGACAGGCACTGTGTAAGAGCCGGCGCACCAGAGCAGCGCACCGAGGGAGCGTCTGCATTTCTAACTTAGTTTTTAAAATTAGTCAAGCAATATGAAGCATCTCCTTTTACTTAGTGCCTGAGCATAAAAAGAATAGGAGCATACTGCAACGCGTGTGAAGTCCATAAACGATATTAATTTTGGAACTTAAACATACAGTATATGGCTGGTCTCGGTACTTTAAAGAAAACATACACACCAGTATTCCATTTCTCCTAAACATTTTAAGCATCGAAGTCTTTAACTAACGCGATACCGGAGTCAACAAGCATACTTTTAGAATTTGATTAAAAGGGAATATAATATGGAATCGCGTATCTCAAGAAATTAATAACGATATAATTATATTCATGTTGCAAAAGAACTGCAACGGACATAAAAACTCCCTTGCTTTTAACAGAGCGTTCCATAATTTCTAACTACGAAAATGCCAGGTGAAAGGATTTGTAAACATATTTTGTTAAAGCAAGTCAGAACCCATTCAGAGCCTACATTACATTTTAGCGTTTCATTCTGAGCAGAAGACCCTCACACCTGAAGAAGGGGGAGGTGTTTTTCGCTGGAAATCTCGCCTGCTTCTACTTTACAACCGGAGTGCTGGCTGTGACGAATTAAACCGGTATTACAGGTTACAATCACAGACCATGTGACATGGGAGTCAGGAAACTAACACAGCGCCACCAGATTTGATAACGCTATGAAAACGCTATAAAATAATGTGACTAGGCACAGAACAAGTTTACAGCACAGTACAAAAATGCTGACCATGACTTTAGAAGCATAAATTGCCTTACACTCAATTTAAACACAAGCTGTCTTTAGCCCTCTAAGGTGGTTCATACAGAAATGTAGAGATCCAGGCTCAGAACACACAGCTTCATTAGCGAATACATATGCAGGACAACTAGAGAAGACGTTTTACAGAGGATGGATTTTTAGAAACATCCCATCAGTGACATCACTGAAGTCAACTCCTAGGTACTGTAACTGTCGTGTGGATAGTTTCACAAGAATCAGACAAAGGTTTAAGCATCGCTTGTTCTAGATAAAACTGCAAAAAAAAACAACAAGCCATAATGTACTTCTTTGCGGCTCTGTTTGCCCAAATCATATATTCACAACGTGAAATCTAGAAAATAATATTACGTAACCAAAATCCGCAATATGGAAACAGAACCTGTGTAATTGTTGATAGATGATGTACTCGTAACATTTTTTCAAGACGAACTACAACATTTAAAAAATGACTTGTATGTACTTGATATCTCTAATCAATCCACGGGTCCCAGCACGAAACGAAAGTAAAACGCATACCGTTTCGCGCTTCTTATTAGTTGCTCAAAAGTAATTTGACCGTATGAAATGCATAATATAAACCTAGAAACATATACGTGAGTAGTACTTAAGCACTGTAGTATCGGTGTTAAGACATACCTCTCAAATACTGTAAATCAAGTTAAAAATATCTCAAGATTCTGGTCATAATGAAACCATGTTTCGTGTATGTTTTCTTTAAAGTACCGAGACCAGCCATATACTGTATGTTTATGTTCCAAAATTAATATCGTTTATGGCCTTCACACGCGTTGCAGTATGCTCCTATTGTTTTTATGCTCAGCTACTAAGATTTCCCTTCAGTGGTAAAATTAGATATGAATATTCAATACTTAAACGGGCACAGTTAAGACATTAAATATACATATACATACTGTATACAGTACAGTTTGCATACGGTAATATGTTTATGTCCCTAAATCAATCTCTTTTATGAGCATGTGAAAGGCATGGTGAATCACTGTACTTTGCATGATTGGAAAAAAATGCGTGATTGCGAAATGCTGTGGCGTTACTTTTACAAAGACGGTCAATGAAAAAAAGAATGTGGACCAGGGCAATACTTTGAGTTTACAGCTTGTCCAAGGTCATTTATTATTAATACTATTATTAATATCTTCGTTAAAGACTTTGATGGCTACAGCTCAAACATGAGAGGTTGAGCTTTATTAGCTCCACCTTGCGGAAATTCCGGATACTATTATTTTGCTAGCGGTATTTACCGGTAACTCGCGGTATTTACCGGTAGCTTGCGGTAGACTGCGTACAGCGTACCGGAAAATAATGCGGTATCGCCCGCGCATTTTGAATGGCTGCATCTGTATATGGCTGTATACAGTGCTTTGCCCCACAAAGGAATGCTGTCTGAATTGCCCGACAAGCAACAGTTCGAAAGAACCTGATTTAACTTTCAATCTCTTGCCATGGGCTTTATAATCACAGGCAGATTAACAAATAAAGCCAAACTGCATTAGTTCTTTTGCACTTTTAGGCGATTTAAGCCTTAACATACATTCATTTAGCACCCCATTCAACTCAAACTTTCCAATGAAAGAATACCTTTCAAAAATGAATTTGACCATTCCTGACACACTCTTTTGGTTTTGGCAGTGTTGTATTGTCTTTTCAGACTGATATCTTGATTCAGAGAAGCAAATCTTCCAGTCAAATGAGTGGAATATTGAGAAAATTGACTTCTAGAAATATGTGAACCGTAACCCTAACTAGCAAAACCCGAAGCTAGGGTTAGGGTTTTATTCCTATGCAATGTAGACAGTTTTTGATGGCATGGCTGTGTTTTAGGGCTGAAAGGATACTTGGGAATATAGTTCTTTCAATGTTTTCTAAACATTTTTTTCTGACCTATATGGCTGTATACAGTGCTTTGCCCCACAAAGGAATGGTGTCTGAATTGCCCGACAAGCAACAATTCGAAAGAACCTGATTTAACTTTCAAACTCTTGCCATGGGCTTTGCAATCACAGGCAGATTAACAAATAAAGCCAAACAGCATTAGTTCTTTTGCACTTTTAGGCGATTTAAGCCTTAACATACATTCATTTAGCACCCCATTCAACTCAAACTTTCCAATGAAAGAATACCTTTCAAAAATGAATTTGACCATTCCTGACACACTCTTTTGGTTTTGGCAGTGCTGTATTGTCTTTTCAGACTGATATCTTGATTCAGAGAAGCCAAACTTCCAGTCAAATGAGTGGAATATTGAGAAAAGTGTCTTTGAGAAATATGTGAACCGTAACCCTAACTAGCAAAACCCGAAGCTAGGGTTAGGGTTTTATTCCCATACAATGTAGACAGTTTTTGATGGCATGGCTGTGTTTTAGGGCTGAAAGGATACTTGGGAATATAGTTCTTTCAATGTTTTCTTAACATTTTTTTCTAACCTATATGGCTGTATACAGTGCTTTGCCCCACAAAGGAATGCTGTCTGAATTGCCTGACAAGCAACAGTTCGAAAGAACCTGATTTAACTTTCAAACTCTTGCCATGGGCTTTACAAACACAGGCAGATTAACAAACAAAGCCAAACAGCATTAGTTCTTTTGCACTTTTAGGCGATTTAAGCCTTAACGTACATTCATTTAGCACCCCATTCAACTCAAACTTTCCAATGAAAGAATACCTTTCAAAAATGAACTAGACCATTCCTGACACACTCTTTTGGTTTTGGCAGTGCTGTATTGTCTTTTCAGACTGATATCTTGATTCAGAGAAGCCAATCTTCCAGTCAAATGAGTGGAATATTGAGAAAAGTGTCTTTGAGAAATATGTGAACCGTAACCCTAACTAGCGAAACCTGAAGCTAGGGTTAGGGTTTTATTCCCATACAATGTAGACAGTTTTTGATGGCATGGCTGTGTTTTAGGGCTGAAAGGATACTTGGGAATATAGTTTTTTCAGTGTTTTCTAAACATTTTTTTCTGACCTATATGGCTGTATACAGTGCTTTGCCCCACAAAGGAATGCTGTCTGAATTGCCCGACAAGCAACAGTTCGAAAGAACCTCAATTGACTTTCAAACTCTTGCCATGGGCTTTATAATCACAGGCAGATTAACAAATAAAGCCAAACTGCATTAGTTCTTTTGCACTTTTAGGTGATTTAAGCCTTAACGTACATTCATTTAGCACACCATTCAACTCAAACTTTCCAATGAAAGAATACCTTTCAAAAATTAATTTGACCATTCCTGACACACTCTTTTGGTTTTGGCACTGTTGTATTGTCTTTTCAGACTGATATCTTGATTCAGAGAAGCAAATCTTCCAGTCAAATGAGTGGAATATTGAGAAAATTGACTTCTAGAAATATGTGAACCGTAACCCTAACTAGCAAAACCCGAAGCTAGGGTTAGGGTTTTATTCCCATACAATGTAGACAGTTTTTGATGGCATGGCTGTGTTTTAGGGCTGAAAGGATACTTGGGAATATAGTTCTTTCAATGTTTTCTAAACATTTTTTTCTGACCTATATGGCTGTATACAGTGCTTTGCCCCACAAAGGAATGCTGTCTGAATTGCCCGACAAGCAACAGTTCGAAAGAACCTGATTTAACTTTCAAACTCTTGCCATGGGCTTTATAATCACAGGCAGATTAACAAATAAAGCCAAACTGCATTAGTTCTTTTGCACTTTTAGGCGATTTAAGCCTTAACGTACATTCATTTAGCACCCCATTCAACTCAAACTTTCCAATGAAAGAATACCTTTCAAAAATGAATTTGACCATTCCTGACACACTCTTTTGGTTTTGGCAGTGTTGTATTGTCTTTTCAGACTGATATCTTGATTCAGAGAAGCAAATCTTCCAGTCAAATGAGTGGAATATTGAGAAAAGTGTCTTTGAGAAATATGTGAGCCGTAACCCTAACTAGCAAAACCTGAAGCTAGGGTTAGGGTTTTATTCCCATACAATGTAGACAGTTTTTGATGGCATGGCTGTGTTTTAGGGCTGAAAGGATACTTGGGAATATAGTTTTTTCAGTGTTTTCTAAACATTTTTTTCTGACCTATATGGCTGTATACAGTGCTTTGCCCCACAAAGGAATGGTGTCTGAATTGCCCGACAAGCAACAATTCGAAAGAACCTGATTTAACTTTCAAACTCTTGCCATGGGCTTTGCAATCACAGGCAGATTAACAAATAAAGCCAAACAGCATTAGTTCTTTTGCACTTTTAGGCGATTTAAGCCTTAACATACATTCATTTAGCACCCCATTCAACTCAAACTTTCCAATGAAAGAATACCTTTCAAAAATGAATTTGACCATTCCTGACACACTCTTTTGGTTTTGGCAGTGCTGTATTGTCTTTTCAGACTGATATCTTGATTCAGAGAAGCCAAACTTCCAGTCAAATGAGTGGAATATTGAGAAAAGTGTCTTTGAGAAATATGTGAACCGTAACCCTAACTAGCAAAACCCGAAGCTAGGGTTAGGGTTTTATTCCCATACAATGTAGACAGTTTTTGATGGCATGGCTGTGTTTTAGGGCTGAAAGGATACTTGGGAATATAGTTCTTTCAATGTATCTTAACATTTTTTTCTAACCTATATGGCTGTATACAGTGCTTTGCCCCACAAAGGAATGCTGTCTGAATTGCCTGACAAGCAACAGTTCGAAAGAACCTGATTTAACTTTCAAACTCTTGCCATGGGCTTTATAATCACAGGCAGATTAACAAATAAAGCCAAACTGCATTAGTTCTTTTGCACTTTTAGGTGATTTAAGCCTTAACGTACATTCATTTAGCACACCATTCAACTCAAACTTTCCAATGAAAGAATACCTTTCAAAAATTAATTTGACCATTCCTGACACACTCTTTTGGTTTTGGCACTGTTGTATTGTCTTTTCAGACTGATATCTTGATTCAGAGAAGCAAATCTTCCAGTCAAATGAGTGGAATATTGAGAAAATTGACTTCTAGAAATATGTGAACCGTAACCCTAACTAGCAAAACCCGAAGCTAGGGTTAGGGTTTTATTCCCATACAATGTAGACAGTTTTTGATGGCATGGCTGTGTTTTAGGGCTGAAAGGATACTTGGGAATATAGTTCTTTCAATGTTTTCTAAACATTTTTTTCTGACCTATATGGCTGTATACAGTGCTTTGCCCCACAAAGGAATGCTGTCTGAATTGCCCGACAAGCAACAGTTCGAAAGAACCTGATTTAACTTTCAAACTCTTGCCATGGGCTTTATAATCACAGGCAGATTAACAAATAAAGCCAAACTGCATTAGTTCTTTTGCACTTTTAGGCGATTTAAGCCTTAACGTACATTCATTTAGCACCCCATTCAACTCAAACTTTCCAATGAAAGAATACCTTTCAAAAATGAATTTGACCATTCCTGACACACTCTTTTGGTTTTGGCAGTGTTGTATTGTCTTTTCAGACTGATATCTTGATTCAGAGAAGCAAATCTTCCAGTCAAATGAGTGGAATATTGAGAAAAGTGTCTTTGAGAAATATGTGAGCCGTAACCCTAACTAGCAAAACCTGAAGCTAGGGTTAGGGTTTTATTCCCATACAATGTAGACAGTTTTTGATGGCATGGCTGTGTTTTAGGGCTGAAAGGATACTTGGGAATATAGTTTTTTCAGTGTTTTCTAAACATTTTTTTCTGACCTATATGGCTGTATACAGTGCTTTGCCCCACAAAGGAATGGTGTCTGAATTGCCCGACAAGCAACAATTCGAAAGAACCTGATTTAACTTTCAAACTCTTGCCATGGGCTTTGCAATCACAGGCAGATTAACAAATAAAGCAAAACAGCATTAGTTCTTTTGCACTTTTAGGCGATTTAAGCCTTAACATACATTCATTTAGCACCCCATTCAACTCAAACTTTCCAATGAAAGAATACCTTTCAAAAATGAATTTGACCATTCCTGACACACTCTTTTGGTTTTGGCAGTGCTGTATTGTCTTTTCAGACTGATATCTTGATTCAGAGAAGCCAAACTTCCAGTCAAATGAGTGGAATATTGAGAAAAGTGTCTTTGAGAAATATGTGAACCGTAACCCTAACTAGCAAAACCCGAAGCTAGGGTTAGGGTTTTATTCCCATACAATGTAGACAGTTTTTGATGGCATGGCTGTGTTTTAGGGCTGAAAGGATACTTGGGAATATAGTTCTTTCAATGTATCTTAACATTTTTTTCTAACCTATATGGCTGTATACAGTGCTTTGCCCCACAAAGGAATGCTGTCTGAATTGCCTGACAAGCAACAGTTCGAAAGAACCTGATTTAACTTTCAAACTCTTGCCATGGGCTTTATAATCACAGGCAGATTAACAAATAAAGCCAAACTGCATTAGTTCTTTTGCACTTTTAGGCGATTTAAGCCTTAACGTACATTCATTTAGCACACCATTCAACTCAAACTTTCCAATGAAAGAATACCTTTCAAAAATGAATTTGACCATTCCTGACACACTCTTTTGGTTTTGACAGTGCTGTATTGTCTTTTTAGACTGATATCTTGATTCAGAGAAGCCAATCTTCCAGTCAAATGAGTGGAATATTGAGAAAAGTGTAATTGAGAAATATGTGAACCGTAACCCTAACTAGCAAAACCTGAAGCTAGGGTTAGGGTTTTATTCCCATACAATGTAGACAGTTTTTGATGGCATGGCTGTGTTTTAGGGCTGAAAGGATACTTGGGAATATAGTTTTTTCAGTGTTTTCTAAACATTTTTTTCTGACCTATATGGCTGTATACAGTGCTTTGCCCCACAAAGGAATGCTGTCTGAATTGCCCGACAAGCAACAGTTCGAAAGAACCTGATTTAACTTTCAAATTCTTGCCATGGGCTTTACAAACACAGGCAGATTAACAAATAAAGCCAAACAGCATTAGTTCTTTTGCACTTTTAGGCGATTTAAGCCTTAACGTACATTCATTTAGCACCCCATTCAACTCAAACTTTCCAATGAAAGAATACCTTTCAAAAATTAATTTGACCATTCCTGACACACTCTTTTGGTTTTGGCACTGTTGTATTGTCTTTTCAGACTGATATCTTGATTCAGAGAAGCAAATCTTCCAGTCAAATGAGTGGAATATTGAGAAAATTGACTTCTAGAAATATGTGAACCGTAACCCTAACTAGCAAAACCCGAAGCTAGGGTTAGGGTTTTATTCCCATACAATGTAGACAGTTTTTGATGGCATGGCTGTGTTTTAGGGCTGAAAGGATACTTGGGAATATAGTTCTTTCAATGTTTTCTAAACATTTTTTTCTAACCTATATGGCTGTATACAGTGCTTTGCCCCACAAAGGAATGCTGTCTGAATTGCCCGACAAGCAACAGTTCGAAAGAACCTGATTTAACTTTCAAACTCTTGCCATGGGCTTTATAATCACAGGCAGATTAACAAATAAAGCCAAACTGCATTAGTTCTTTTGCACTTTTAGGCGATTTAAGCCTTAACGTACATTCATTTAGCACCCCATTCAACTCAAACTTTCCAATGAAAGAATACCTTTCAAAAATTAATTTGACCATTCCTGACACACTCTTTTGGTTTTGGCACTGTTGTATTGTCTTTTCAGACTGATATCTTGATTCAGAGAAGCAAATCTTCCAGTCAAATGAGTGGAATATTGAGAAAATTGACTTCTAGAAATATGTGAAACGTAACCCTAACTAGCAAAACCCGAAGCTAGGGTTAGGGTTTTATTCCCATACAATGTAGACAGTTTTTGATGGCATGGCTTTGTTTTAGGGCTGAAAGGATACTTGGGAATATAGTTCTTTCAATGTTTTCTAAACATTTTTTTCTGACCTATATGGCTGTATACAGTGCTTTGCCCCACAAAGGAATGCTGTCTGAATTGCCCGACAAGCAACAGTTCGAAAGAACCTGATTTAACTTTCAAAGTCTTGCCATGGGCTTTATAATCACAGGCAGATTAACAAATAAAGCCAAACTGCATTAGTTCTTTTGCACTTTTAGGCGATTTAAGCCTTAACGTACATTCATTTAGCACCCCATTCAACTCAAACTTTCCAATGAAAGAATACCTTTCAAAAATTAATTTGACCATTCCTGACACACTCTTTTGGTTTTGGCAGTGCTGTATTGTCTTTTCAGACTGATATCTTGATTCAGAGAAGCCAATCTTCCAGTCAAATGAGTGGAATATTGAGAAAAGTGTCTTTGAGAAATATGTGAACCGTAACCCTAACTAGCGAAACCTGAAGCTAGGGTTAGGGTTTTATTCCCATACAATGTAGACAGTTTTTGATGGCATGGCTGTGTTTTAGGGCTGAAAGGATACTTGGGAATATAGTTTTTTCAGTGTTTTCTAAACATTTTTTTCTGACCTATATGGCTGTATACAGTGCTTTGCCCCACAAAGGAATGCTGTCTGAATTGCCCGACAAGCAACAATTCGAAAGAACCTGATTTAACTTTCAAACTCTTGCCATGGGCTTTGCAATCACAGGCAGATAAACAAATAAAGCCAAACAGCATTAGTAATTTTGCACTTTTAGGCGATTTAAGCCTTAACGTACATTCATTTAGCACCCCATTCAACTCAAACTTTCCAATGAAAGAATACCTTTCAAAAATTAATTTGACCATTCCTGACACACTCTTTTGGTTTTGGCACTGTTGTATTGTCTTTTCAGACTGATATCTTGATTCAGAGAAGCAAATCTTCCAGTCAAATGAGTGGAATATTGAGAAAATTGACTTCTAGAAATATGTGAACCGTAACCCTAACTAGCAAAACCCGAAGCTAGGGTTAGGGTTTTATTCCCATACAATGTAGACAGTTTTTGATGGCATGGCTGTGTTTTAGGGCTGAAAGGATACTTGGGAATATAGTTCTTTCAATGTTTTCTAAACATTTTTTTCTGACCTATATGGCTGTATACAGTGCTTTGCCCCACAAAGGAATGCTGTCTGAATTGCCCGACAAGCAACAGTTCGAAAGAACCTCAATTGACTTTCAAACTCTTGCCATGGGCTTTATAATCACAGGCAGATTAACAAATAAAGCCAAACTTTAGTTAATCGCACTTTTAGGCGATTTAAGCCTTAACGTACATTCATTTAGCACCCCATTCAACTCAAACTTTCCAATGAAAGAATACCTTTCAAAAATTAATTTGACCATTCCTGACACACTCTTTTGGTTTTGGCACTGTTGTATTGTCTTTTCAGACTGATATCTTGATTCAGAGAAGCAAATCTTCCAGTCAAATGAGTGGAATATTGAGAAAATTGACTTCTAGAAATATGTGAACCTGATTTAACTTTCAAACTCTTGCCATGGGCTTTGCAATCACAGGCAGATTAACAAATAAAGCCAAACAGCATTAGTTCTTTTGCACTTTTAGGCGATTTAAGCCTTAACGTACATTCATTTAGCACCCCATTCAACCTAAACTTTCCAATGAAAGAATACCTTTCAAAAATGAATTTGACCATTCCTGACACACTCTTTTGGTTTTGGCAGTGCTGTATTGTCTTTTCAGACTGATATCTTGATTCAGAGAAGCCAATCTTCCAGTCAAATGAGTGGAATATTGAGAAAAGTGTCTTTGAGAAATATGTGAACCGTAACCCTAACTAGCAAAACCCGAAGCTAGGGTTAGGGTTTTATTCCCATACAATGTAGACAGCTTTTGATGGCATGGCTGTGTTTTAGGGCTGAAAGGATACTTGGGAATATAGTTCTTCCAATGTTTTCTAAACATTTTTTTCTAACCTATATGGCTGTATACAGTGCTTTGCCCCACAAAGGAATGCTGTCTGAATTGCCCGACAAGCAACAGTTCGAAAGAACCTGATTTAACTTTCAAACTCTTGCCATGGGCTTTATAATCACAGGCAGATTAACAAATAAAGCCAAACTGCATTAGTTCTTTTGCACTTTTAGGCGATTTAAGCCTTAACGTACATTCATTTAGCACCCCATTCAACTCAAACTTTCCAATGAAAGAATACCTTTCAAAAATTAATTTGACCATTCCTGACACACTCTTTTGGTTTTGGCACTGTTGTATTGTCTTTTCAGACTGATATCTTGATTCAGAGAAGCAAATCTTCCAGTCAAATGAGTGGAATATTGAGAAAATTGACTTCTAGAAATATGTGAAACGTAACCCTAACTAGCAAAACCCGAAGCTAGGGTTAGGGTTTTATTCCCATACAATGTAGACAGTTTTTGATGGCATGGCTTTGTTTTAGGGCTGAAAGGATACTTGGGAATATAGTTCTTTCAATGTTTTCTAAACATTTTTTTCTGACCTATATGGCTGTATACAGTGCTTTGCCCCACAAAGGAATGCTGTCTGAATTGCCCGACAAGCAACAGTTCGAAAGAACCTGATTTAACTTTCAAACTCTTGCCATGGGCTTTGCAATCACAGGCAGATTAACAAATAAAGCCAAACAGCATTAGTTCTTTTGCACTTTTAGGCGATTTAAGCCTTAACGTACATTCATTTAGCACCCCATTCAACTCAAACTTTCCAATGAAAGAATACCTTTCAAAAATGAATTTGACCATTCCTGACACACTCTTTTGGTTTTGGCAGTGTTGTATTGTCTTTTCAGACTGATATCTTGATTCAGAGAAGCAAATCTTCCAGTCAAATGAGTGGAATATTGAGAAAATTGACTTCTAGAAATATGTGAACCGTAACCCTAAATAGCAAAACCCGAAGCTAGGGTTAGGGTTTTATTCCTATACAATGTAGACAGTTTTTGATGGCATGGCTGTGTTTTAGGGCTGAAAGGATACTTGGGAATATAGTTCTTTCAATGTTTTCTAAACATTTTTTTCTGACCTATATGGCTGTATACAGTGCTTTGCCCCACAAAGGAATGCTGTCTGAATTGCCCGACAAGCAACAGTTCGAAAGAACCTGATTTAACTTTCAAACTCTTGCCATGGGCTTTATAATCACAGGCAGATTAACAAATAAAGCCAAACTGCATTAGTTCTTTTGCACTTTTAGGCGATTTAAGCCTTAACGTACATTCATTTAGCACCCCATTCAACTCAAACTTTCCAATGAAAGAATACCTTTCAAAAATTAATTTGACCATTCCTGACACACTCTTTTGGTTTTGGCACTGTTGTATTGTCTTTTCAGACTGATATCTTGATTCAGAGAAGCAAATCTTCCAGTCAAATGAGTGGAATATTGAGAAAATTGACTTCTAGAAATATGTGAACCGTAACCCTAACTAGCAAAACCCGAAGCTAGGGTTAGGGTTTTATTCCCATACAATGTAGACAGTTTTTGATGGCATGGCTGTGTTTTAGGGCTGAAAGGATACTTGGGAATATAGTTTTTTCAGTGTTTTCTAAACATTTTTTTCTGACTTATATGGCTGTATACAGTGCTTTGCCCCACAAAGGAATGGTGTCTGAATTGCCCGACAAGCAACAATTCGAAAGAACCTGATTTAACTTTCAAACTCTTGCCATGGGCTTTGCAATCACAGGCAGATTAACAAATAAAGCCAAACAGCATTAGTTCTTTTGCACTTTTAGGCGATTTAAGCCTTAACGTACATTCATTTAGCACCCCATTCAACTCAAACTTTCCAATGAAAGAATACCTTTCAAAAATGAATTTGACCATTCCTGACACACTCTTTTGGTTTTGGCAGTGCTGTATTGTCTTTTCAGACTGATATCTTGATTCAGAGAAGCCAAACTTCCAGTCAAATGAGTGGAATATTGAGAAAAGTGTCTTTGAGAAATATGTGAACCGTAACCCTAACTAGCAAAACCCGAAGCTAGGGTTAGGGTTTTATTCCCATACAATGTAGACAGTTTTTGATGGCATGGCTGTGTTTTAGGGCTGAAAGGATGCTTGGGAATATAGTTTTTTCAGTGTTTTCTAAACATTTTTTTCTGACCTATATGGCTGTATACAGTGCTTTGCCCCACAAAGGAATGCTGTCTGAATTGCCCGACAAGCAACAATTCGAAAGAACCTGATTTAACTTTCAAACTCTTGCCATGGGCTTTGCAATCACAGGCAGATTAACAAATAAAGCCAAACAGCATTAGTTCTTTTGCACTTTTAGGCGATTTAAGCCTTAACGTACATTCATTTAGCACCCCATTCAACTCAAACTTTCCAATGAAAGAATACCTTTCAAAAATGAATTTGACCATTCCTGACACACTCTTTTGGTTTTGGCAGTGCTGTATTGTCTTTTCAGACTGATATCTTGATTCAGAGAAGCCAATCTTCCAGTCAAATGAGTGGAATATTGAGAAAAGTGTCTTTGAGAAATATGTGAACCGTAACCCTAACTAGCAAAACCTGAAGCTAGGGTTAGGGTTTTATTCCCATACAATGTAGACAGTTTTTGATGGCATGGCTGTGTTTTAGGGCTGAAAGGATACTTGGGAATATAGTTTTTTCAGTGTTTTCTAAACATTTTTTTCTGACCTATATGGCTGTATACAGTGCTTTGCCCCACAAAGGAATGCTGTCTGAATTGCCCGACAAGCAACAGTTCGAAAGAACCTCAATTGACTTTCAAACTCTTGCCATGGGCTTTATAATCACAGGCAGATTAACAAATAAAGCCAAACTGCATTAGTTCTTTTGCACTTTTAGGCGATTTAAGCCTTAACGTACATTCATTTAGCACCCCATTCAACTCAAACTTTCCAATGAAAGAATACCTTTCAAAAATGAATTTGACCATTCCTGACACACTCTTTTGGTTTTGGCACTGTTGTATTGTCTTTTCAGACTGATATCTTGATTCAGAGAAGCAAATCTTCCAGTCAAATGAGTGGAATATTGAGAAAATTGACTTCTAGAAATATGTGAACCGTAACCCTAACTAGCAAAACCCGAAGCTAGGGTTAGGGTTTTATTCCCATACAATGTAGACAGTTTTTGATGGCATGGCTGTGTTTTAGGGCTGAAAGGATACTTGGGAATATAGTTCTTTCAATGTTTTCTAAACATTTTTTTCTGACCTATATGGCTGTATACAGTGCTTTGCCCCACAAAAGAATGCTGTCTGAATTGCCCGACAAGCAACAGTTCGAAAGAACCTGATTTAACTTTCAAACTCTTGCCATGGGCTTTATAATCACAGGCAGATTAACAAATAAAGCCAAACTGCATTAGTTCTTTTGCACTTTTAGGCGATTTAAGCCTTAACTTACATTCATTTAGCACCCCATTCAACCTAAACTTTCCAATGAAAGAATACCTTTCAAAAATGAATTTGACCATTCCTGACACACTCTTTTGGTTTTGGCAGTGCTGTAATGTCTTTTCAGACTGATATCTTGATTCAGAGAAGCCAAACTTCCAGTCAAATGAGTGGAATATTGAGAAAAGTGTCTTTGAGAAATATGTGAACCGTAACCCTAACTAGCAAAACCCGAAGCTAGGGTTAGGGTTTTATTCCCATACAATGTAGACAGTTTTTGATGGCATGGCTGTGTTTTAGGGCTGAAAGGATACTTGGGAATATAGTTTTTTCAGTGTTTTCTAAACATTTTTTTCTGACCTATATGGCTGTATACAGTGCTTTGCCCGACAAAGGAATGGTGTCTGAATTGCCCGACAAGCAACAATTCGAAAGAACCTGATTTAACTTTCAAACTCTTGCCATGGGCTTTGCAATCACAGGCAGATTAACAAATAAAGCCAAACAGCATTAGTTCTTTTGCACTTTTAGGCGATTTAAGCCTTAACGTACATTCATTTAGCACCCCATTCAACTCAAACTTTCCAATGAAAGAATACCTTTCAAAAATGAATTAGACCATTCCTGACACACTCTTTTGGTTTTGGCAGTGCTGTATTGTCTTTTCAGACTGATATCTTGATTCAGAGAAGCCAATCTTCCAGTCAAATGAGTGGAATATTGAGAAAAGTGTCTTTGAGAAATATGTGAACCGTAACCCTAACTAGCGAAACCTGAAGCTAGGGTTAGGGTTTTATTCCCATACAATGTAGACAGTTTTTGATGGCATGGCTGTGTTTTAGGGCTGAAAGGATGCTTGGGAATATAGTTTTTTCAGTGTTTTCTAAACATTTTTTTCTGACCTATATGGCTGTATACAGTGCTTTGCCCCACAAAGGAATGCTGTCTGAATTGCCCGACAAGCAACAATTCGAAAGAACCTGATTTAACTTTCAAACTCTTGCCATGGGCTTTGCAATCACAGGCAGATTAACAAATAAAGCCAAACAGCATTAGTTCTTTTGCACTTTTAGGCGATTTAAGCCTTAACGTACATTCATTTAGCACCCCATTCAACTCAAACTTTCCAATGAAAGAATACCTTTCAAAAATGAATTTGACCATTCCTGACACACTCTTTTGGTTTTGGCAGTGCTGTATTGTCTTTTCAGACTGATATCTTGATTCAGAGAAGCCAATCTTCCAGTCAAATGAGTGGAATATTGAGAAAAGTGTCTTTGAGAAATATGTGAACCGTAACCCTAACTAGCAAAACCTGAAGCTAGGGTTAGGGTTTTATTCCCATACAATGTAGACAGTTTTTGATGGCATGGCTGTGTTTTAGGGCTGAAAGGATACTTGGGAATATAGTTTTTTCAGTGTTTTCTAAACATTTTTTTCTGACCTATATGGCTGTATACAGTGCTTTGCCCCACAAAGGAATGCTGTCTGAATTGCCCGACAAGCAACAGTTCGAAAGAACCTCAATTGACTTTCAAACTCTTGCCATGGGCTTTATAATCACAGGCAGATTAACAAATAAAGCCAAACTGCATTAGTTCTTTTGCACTTTTAGGCGATTTAAGCCTTAACGTACATTCATTTAGCACCCCATTCAACTCAAACTTTCCAATGAAAGAATACCTTTCAAAAATTAATTTGACCATTCCTGACACACTCTTTTGGTTTTGGCACTGTTGTATTGTCTTTTCAGACTGATATCTTGATTCAGAGAAGCAAATCTTCCAGTCAAATGAGTGGAATATTGAGAAAATTGACTTCTAGAAATATGTGAACCGTAACCCTAACTAGCAAAACCCGAAGCTAGGGTTAGGGTTTTATTCCCATACAATGTAGACAGTTTTTGATGGCATGGCTGTGTTTTAGGGCTGAAAGGATACTTGGGAATATAGTTCTTTCAATGTTTTCTAAACATTTTTTTCTGACCTATATGGCTGTATACAGTGCTTTGCCCCACAAAGGAATGCTGTCTGAATTGCCCGACAAGCAACAGTTCGAAAGAACCTGATTTAACTTTCAAACTCTTGCCATGGGCTTTGCAATCACAGGCAGATTAACAAATAAAGCCAAACAGCATTAGTTCTTTTGCACTTTTAGGCGATTTAAGCCTTAACGTACATTCATATAGCACCCCATTCAACCTAAACTTTCCAATGAAAGAATACCTTTCAAAAATGAATTTGACCATTCCTGACACACTCTTTTGGTTTTGGCAGTGCTGTATTGTCTTTTCAGACTGATATCTTGATTCAGAGAAGCCAATCTTCCAGTCAAATGAGTGGAATATTGAGAAAAGTGTCTTTGAGAAATATGTGAACCGTAACCCTAACTAGCAAAACCCGAAGCTAGGGTTAGGGTTTTATTCCCATACAATGTAGACAGTTTTTGATGGCATGGCTGTGTTTTAGGGCTGAAAGGATACTTGGGAATATAGTTCTTTCAATGTTTTCTAAACATTTTTTTCTAACCTATATGGCTGTATACAGTGCTTTGCCCCACAAAGGAATGCTGTCTGAATTGCCCGACAAGCAACAGTTCGAAAGAACCTGATTTAACTTTCAAACTCTTGCCATGGGCTTTATAATCACAGGCAGATTAACAAATAAAGCCAAACTGCATTAGTTCTTTTGCACTTTTAGGCGATTTAAGCCTTAACGTACATTCATTTAGCACCCCATTCAACCTAAACTTTCCAATGAAAGAATACCTTTAAAAAATGAATTTGACCATTCCTGACACACTCTTTTGGTTTTGGCAGTGCTGTATTGTCTTTTCAGACTGATATCTTGATTCAGAGAAGCCAATCTTCCAGTCAAATGAGTGGAATATTGAGAAAAGTGTCTTTGAGAAATATGTGAGCCGTAACCCTAACTAGCAAAACCTGAAGCTAGGGTTAGGGTTTTATTCCCTTACAATGTAGACAGTTTTTGATGGCATGGCTGTGTTTTAGGGCTGAAAGGATACTTGGGAATATAGTTTTTTCAGTGTTTTCTAAACATTTTTTTCTGACCTATATGGCTGTATACAGTGCTTTGCCCCACAAAGGAATGGTGTCTGAATTGCCCGACAAGCAACAATTCGAAAGAACCTGATTTAACTTTCAAACTCTTGCCATGGGCTTTGCAATCACAGGCAGATTAACAAATAAAGCCAAACAGCATTAGTTCTTTTGCACTTTTAGGCGATTTAAGCCTTAACGTACATTCATTTAGCACCCCATTCAACTCAAACTTTCCAATGAAAGAATACCTTTCAAAAATGAATTTGACCATTCCTGACACACTCTTTTGGTTTTGGCAGTGCTGTATTGTCTTTTCAGACTGATATCTTGATTCAGAGAAGCCAATCTTCCAGTCAAATGAGTGGAATATTGAGAAAATTGACTTCTAGAAATATGTGAACCGTAACCCTAAGTAGCAAAACCCGAAGCTAGGGTTAGGGTTTTATTCCCATACAATGTAGACAGTTTTTGATGGCATGGCTGTGTTTTAGGGCTGAAAGGATACTTGGGAATATAGTTTTTTCAGTGTTTTCTAAACATTTTTTTCTGACCTATATGGCTGTATACAGTGCTTTGCCCCACAAAGGAATGCTGTCTGAATTGCCCGACAAGCAACAGTTCGAAAGAACCTCAATTGACTTTCAAACTCTTGCCATGGGCTTTACAAACACAGGCAGATTAACAAATAAAGCCAAACAGCATTAGTTCTTTTGCACTTTTAGGCGATTTAAGCCTTAACGTACATTCATTTAGCACCCCATTCAACTCAAACTTTCCAATGAAAGAATACCTTTCAAAAATGAATTTGACCATTCCTGACACACTCTTTTGGTTTTGGCAGTGTTGTATTGTCTTTTCAGACTGATATCTTGATTCAGAGAAGCCAATCTTCCAGTCAAATGAGTGGAATATTGAGAAAAGTGTCTTTGAGAAATATGTGAACCGTAACCCTAACTAGCGAAACCTGAAGCTAGGGTTAGGGTTTTATTCCCATACAATGTAGACAGTTTTTGATGGCATGGCTGTGTTTTAGGGCTGAAAGGATACTTGGGAATATAGTTCTTTCAATGTTTTCTAAACATTTTTTTCTAACCTATATGGCTGTATACAGTGCTTTGCCCCACAAAGGAATGCTGTCTGAATTGCCCGACAAGCAACAGTTCGAAAGAACCTGATTTAACTTTCAAACTCTTGCCATGGGCTT
Source organism: Atractosteus spatula (assembly GCF_055471065.1). Classification (NCBI taxonomy): domain Eukaryota; kingdom Metazoa; phylum Chordata; class Actinopteri; order Semionotiformes; family Lepisosteidae; genus Atractosteus; species Atractosteus spatula. Next base: position 30,057,100 of record NC_142708.1, on the reverse strand, counting down.
TACAAACACAGGCAGATTAACAAATAAAGCCAAACAGCATTAGTTCTTTTGCACTTTTAGGCGATTTAAGCCTTAACGTACATTCATTTAGCACCCCATTCAACTCAAACTTTCCAATGAAAGAATACCTTTCAAAAATGAATTAGACCATTCCTGACACACTCTTTTGGTTTTGGCAGTGCTGTATTGTCTTTTCAGACTGATATCTTGATTCAGAGAAGCCAAACTTCCAGTCAAATGAGTGGAATATTGAGAAAAGTGTCTTTGAGAAATATGTGAACCGTAACCCTAACTAGCAAAACCCGAAGCTAGGGTTAGGGTTTTATTCCCATACAATGTAGACAGTTTTTGATGGCATGGCTGTGTTTTAGGGCTGAAAGGATACTTGGGAATATAGTTCTTTCAATGTTTTCTTAACATTTTTTTCTAACCTATATGGCTGTATACAGTGCTTTGCCCCACAAAGGAATGCTGTCTGAATTGCCTGACAAGCAACAGTTCGAAAGAACCTGATTTAACTTTCAAACTCTTGCCATGGGCTTTACAAACACAGGCAGATTAACAAACAAAGCCAAACAGCATTAGTTCTTTTGCACTTTTAGGCGATTTAAGCCTTAACGTACATTCATTTAGCACCCCATTCAACTCAAACTTTCCAATGAAAGAATACCTTTCAAAAATGAACTAGACCATTCCTGACACACTCTTTTGGTTTTGGCAGTGCTGTATTGTCTTTTCAGACTGATATCTTGATTCAGAGAAGCCAATCTTCCAGTCAAATGAGTGGAATATTGAGAAAAGTGTCTTTGAGAAATATGTGAACCGTAACCCTAACTAGCGAAACCTGAAGCTAGGGTTAGGGTTTTATTCCCATACAATGTAGACAGTTTTTGATGGCATGGCTGTGTTTTAGGGCTGAAAGGATACTTGGGAATATAGTTTTTTCAGTGTTTTCTAAACATTTTTTTCTGACCTATATGGCTGTATACAGTGCTTTGCCCCACAAAGGAATGCTGTCTGAATTGCCCGACAAGCAACAGTTCGAAAGAACCTCAATTGACTTTCAAACTCTTGCCATGGGCTTTATAATCACAGGCAGATTAACAAATAAAGCCAAACTGCATTAGTTCTTTTGCACTTTTAGGTGATTTAAGCCTTAACGTACATTCATTTAGCACACCATTCAACTCAAACTTTCCAATGAAAGAATACCTTTCAAAAATTAATTTGACCATTCCTGACACACTCTTTTGGTTTTGGCACTGTTGTATTGTCTTTTCAGACTGATATCTTGATTCAGAGAAGCAAATCTTCCAGTCAAATGAGTGGAATATTGAGAAAATTGACTTCTAGAAATATGTGAACCGTAACCCTAACTAGCAAAACCCGAAGCTAGGGTTAGGGTTTTATTCCCATACAATGTAGACAGTTTTTGATGGCATGGCTGTGTTTTAGGGCTGAAAGGATACTTGGGAATATAGTTCTTTCAATGTTTTCTAAACATTTTTTTCTGACCTATATGGCTGTATACAGTGCTTTGCCCCACAAAGGAATGCTGTCTGAATTGCCCGACAAGCAACAGTTCGAAAGAACCTGATTTAACTTTCAAACTCTTGCCATGGGCTTTATAATCACAGGCAGATTAACAAATAAAGCCAAACTGCATTAGTTCTTTTGCACTTTTAGGCGATTTAAGCCTTAACGTACATTCATTTAGCACCCCATTCAACTCAAACTTTCCAATGAAAGAATACCTTTCAAAAATGAATTTGACCATTCCTGACACACTCTTTTGGTTTTGGCAGTGCTGTATTGTCTTTTCAGACTGATATCTTGATTCAGAGAAGCCAAACTTCCAGTCAAATGAGTGGAATATTGAGAAAAGTGTCTTTGAGAAATATGTGAACCGTAACCCTAACTAGCAAAACCCGAAGCTAGGGTTAGGGTTTTATTCCCATACAATGTAGACAGTTTTTGATGGCATGGCTGTGTTTTAGGGCTGAAAGGATACTTGGGAATATAGTTCTTTCAATGTATCTTAACATTTTTTTCTAACCTATATGGCTGTATACAGTGCTTTGCCCCACAAAGGAATGCTGTCTGAATTGCCTGACAAGCAACAGTTCGAAAGAACCTGATTTAACTTTCAAACTCTTGCCATGGGCTTTATAATCACAGGCAGATTAACAAATAAAGCCAAACTGCATTAGTTCTTTTGCACTTTTAGGTGATTTAAGCCTTAACGTACATTCATTTAGCACACCATTCAACTCAAACTTTCCAATGAAAGAATACCTTTCAAAAATTAATTTGACCATTCCTGACACACTCTTTTGGTTTTGGCACTGTTGTATTGTCTTTTCAGACTGATATCTTGATTCAGAGAAGCAAATCTTCCAGTCAAATGAGTGGAATATTGAGAAAATTGACTTCTAGAAATATGTGAACCGTAACCCTAACTAGCAAAACCCGAAGCTAGGGTTAGGGTTTTATTCCCATACAATGTAGACAGTTTTTGATGGCATGGCTGTGTTTTAGGGCTGAAAGGATACTTGGGAATATAGTTCTTTCAATGTTTTCTAAACATTTTTTTCTGACCTATATGGCTGTATACAGTGCTTTGCCCCACAAAGGAATGCTGTCTGAATTGCCCGACAAGCAACAGTTCGAAAGAACCTGATTTAACTTTCAAACTCTTGCCATGGGCTTTATAATCACAGGCAGATTAACAAATAAAGCCAAACTGCATTAGTTCTTTTGCACTTTTAGGCGATTTAAGCCTTAACGTACATTCATTTAGCACCCCATTCAACTCAAACTTTCCAATGAAAGAATACCTTTCAAAAATGAATTTGACCATTCCTGACACACTCTTTTGGTTTTGGCAGTGTTGTATTGTCTTTTCAGACTGATATCTTGATTCAGAGAAGCAAATCTTCCAGTCAAATGAGTGGAATATTGAGAAAAGTGTCTTTGAGAAATATGTGAGCCGTAACCCTAACTAGCAAAACCTGAAGCTAGGGTTAGGGTTTTATTCCCATACAATGTAGACAGTTTTTGATGGCATGGCTGTGTTTTAGGGCTGAAAGGATACTTGGGAATATAGTTTTTTCAGTGTTTTCTAAACATTTTTTTCTGACCTATATGGCTGTATACAGTGCTTTGCCCCACAAAGGAATGGTGTCTGAATTGCCCGACAAGCAACAATTCGAAAGAACCTGATTTAACTTTCAAACTCTTGCCATGGGCTTTGCAATCACAGGCAGATTAACAAATAAAGCAAAACAGCATTAGTTCTTTTGCACTTTTAGGCGATTTAAGCCTTAACATACATTCATTTAGCACCCCATTCAACTCAAACTTTCCAATGAAAGAATACCTTTCAAAAATGAATTTGACCATTCCTGACACACTCTTTTGGTTTTGGCAGTGCTGTATTGTCTTTTCAGACTGATATCTTGATTCAGAGAAGCCAAACTTCCAGTCAAATGAGTGGAATATTGAGAAAAGTGTCTTTGAGAAATATGTGAACCGTAACCCTAACTAGCAAAACCCGAAGCTAGGGTTAGGGTTTTATTCCCATACAATGTAGACAGTTTTTGATGGCATGGCTGTGTTTTAGGGCTGAAAGGATACTTGGGAATATAGTTCTTTCAATGTATCTTAACATTTTTTTCTAACCTATATGGCTGTATACAGTGCTTTGCCCCACAAAGGAATGCTGTCTGAATTGCCTGACAAGCAACAGTTCGAAAGAACCTGATTTAACTTTCAAACTCTTGCCATGGGCTTTATAATCACAGGCAGATTAACAAATAAAGCCAAACTGCATTAGTTCTTTTGCACTTTTAGGCGATTTAAGCCTTAACGTACATTCATTTAGCACACCATTCAACTCAAACTTTCCAATGAAAGAATACCTTTCAAAAATGAATTTGACCATTCCTGACACACTCTTTTGGTTTTGACAGTGCTGTATTGTCTTTTTAGACTGATATCTTGATTCAGAGAAGCCAATCTTCCAGTCAAATGAGTGGAATATTGAGAAAAGTGTAATTGAGAAATATGTGAACCGTAACCCTAACTAGCAAAACCTGAAGCTAGGGTTAGGGTTTTATTCCCATACAATGTAGACAGTTTTTGATGGCATGGCTGTGTTTTAGGGCTGAAAGGATACTTGGGAATATAGTTTTTTCAGTGTTTTCTAAACATTTTTTTCTGACCTATATGGCTGTATACAGTGCTTTGCCCCACAAAGGAATGCTGTCTGAATTGCCCGACAAGCAACAGTTCGAAAGAACCTGATTTAACTTTCAAATTCTTGCCATGGGCTTTACAAACACAGGCAGATTAACAAATAAAGCCAAACAGCATTAGTTCTTTTGCACTTTTAGGCGATTTAAGCCTTAACGTACATTCATTTAGCACCCCATTCAACTCAAACTTTCCAATGAAAGAATACCTTTCAAAAATTAATTTGACCATTCCTGACACACTCTTTTGGTTTTGGCACTGTTGTATTGTCTTTTCAGACTGATATCTTGATTCAGAGAAGCAAATCTTCCAGTCAAATGAGTGGAATATTGAGAAAATTGACTTCTAGAAATATGTGAACCGTAACCCTAACTAGCAAAACCCGAAGCTAGGGTTAGGGTTTTATTCCCATACAATGTAGACAGTTTTTGATGGCATGGCTGTGTTTTAGGGCTGAAAGGATACTTGGGAATATAGTTCTTTCAATGTTTTCTAAACATTTTTTTCTAACCTATATGGCTGTATACAGTGCTTTGCCCCACAAAGGAATGCTGTCTGAATTGCCCGACAAGCAACAGTTCGAAAGAACCTGATTTAACTTTCAAACTCTTGCCATGGGCTTTATAATCACAGGCAGATTAACAAATAAAGCCAAACTGCATTAGTTCTTTTGCACTTTTAGGCGATTTAAGCCTTAACGTACATTCATTTAGCACCCCATTCAACTCAAACTTTCCAATGAAAGAATACCTTTCAAAAATTAATTTGACCATTCCTGACACACTCTTTTGGTTTTGGCACTGTTGTATTGTCTTTTCAGACTGATATCTTGATTCAGAGAAGCAAATCTTCCAGTCAAATGAGTGGAATATTGAGAAAATTGACTTCTAGAAATATGTGAAACGTAACCCTAACTAGCAAAACCCGAAGCTAGGGTTAGGGTTTTATTCCCATACAATGTAGACAGTTTTTGATGGCATGGCTTTGTTTTAGGGCTGAAAGGATACTTGGGAATATAGTTCTTTCAATGTTTTCTAAACATTTTTTTCTGACCTATATGGCTGTATACAGTGCTTTGCCCCACAAAGGAATGCTGTCTGAATTGCCCGACAAGCAACAGTTCGAAAGAACCTGATTTAACTTTCAAAGTCTTGCCATGGGCTTTATAATCACAGGCAGATTAACAAATAAAGCCAAACTGCATTAGTTCTTTTGCACTTTTAGGCGATTTAAGCCTTAACGTACATTCATTTAGCACCCCATTCAACTCAAACTTTCCAATGAAAGAATACCTTTCAAAAATTAATTTGACCATTCCTGACACACTCTTTTGGTTTTGGCAGTGCTGTATTGTCTTTTCAGACTGATATCTTGATTCAGAGAAGCCAATCTTCCAGTCAAATGAGTGGAATATTGAGAAAAGTGTCTTTGAGAAATATGTGAACCGTAACCCTAACTAGCGAAACCTGAAGCTAGGGTTAGGGTTTTATTCCCATACAATGTAGACAGTTTTTGATGGCATGGCTGTGTTTTAGGGCTGAAAGGATACTTGGGAATATAGTTTTTTCAGTGTTTTCTAAACATTTTTTTCTGACCTATATGGCTGTATACAGTGCTTTGCCCCACAAAGGAATGCTGTCTGAATTGCCCGACAAGCAACAATTCGAAAGAACCTGATTTAACTTTCAAACTCTTGCCATGGGCTTTGCAATCACAGGCAGATAAACAAATAAAGCCAAACAGCATTAGTAATTTTGCACTTTTAGGCGATTTAAGCCTTAACGTACATTCATTTAGCACCCCATTCAACTCAAACTTTCCAATGAAAGAATACCTTTCAAAAATTAATTTGACCATTCCTGACACACTCTTTTGGTTTTGGCACTGTTGTATTGTCTTTTCAGACTGATATCTTGATTCAGAGAAGCAAATCTTCCAGTCAAATGAGTGGAATATTGAGAAAATTGACTTCTAGAAATATGTGAACCGTAACCCTAACTAGCAAAACCCGAAGCTAGGGTTAGGGTTTTATTCCCATACAATGTAGACAGTTTTTGATGGCATGGCTGTGTTTTAGGGCTGAAAGGATACTTGGGAATATAGTTCTTTCAATGTTTTCTAAACATTTTTTTCTGACCTATATGGCTGTATACAGTGCTTTGCCCCACAAAGGAATGCTGTCTGAATTGCCCGACAAGCAACAGTTCGAAAGAACCTCAATTGACTTTCAAACTCTTGCCATGGGCTTTATAATCACAGGCAGATTAACAAATAAAGCCAAACTTTAGTTAATCGCACTTTTAGGCGATTTAAGCCTTAACGTACATTCATTTAGCACCCCATTCAACTCAAACTTTCCAATGAAAGAATACCTTTCAAAAATTAATTTGACCATTCCTGACACACTCTTTTGGTTTTGGCACTGTTGTATTGTCTTTTCAGACTGATATCTTGATTCAGAGAAGCAAATCTTCCAGTCAAATGAGTGGAATATTGAGAAAATTGACTTCTAGAAATATGTGAACCTGATTTAACTTTCAAACTCTTGCCATGGGCTTTGCAATCACAGGCAGATTAACAAATAAAGCCAAACAGCATTAGTTCTTTTGCACTTTTAGGCGATTTAAGCCTTAACGTACATTCATTTAGCACCCCATTCAACCTAAACTTTCCAATGAAAGAATACCTTTCAAAAATGAATTTGACCATTCCTGACACACTCTTTTGGTTTTGGCAGTGCTGTATTGTCTTTTCAGACTGATATCTTGATTCAGAGAAGCCAATCTTCCAGTCAAATGAGTGGAATATTGAGAAAAGTGTCTTTGAGAAATATGTGAACCGTAACCCTAACTAGCAAAACCCGAAGCTAGGGTTAGGGTTTTATTCCCATACAATGTAGACAGCTTTTGATGGCATGGCTGTGTTTTAGGGCTGAAAGGATACTTGGGAATATAGTTCTTCCAATGTTTTCTAAACATTTTTTTCTAACCTATATGGCTGTATACAGTGCTTTGCCCCACAAAGGAATGCTGTCTGAATTGCCCGACAAGCAACAGTTCGAAAGAACCTGATTTAACTTTCAAACTCTTGCCATGGGCTTTATAATCACAGGCAGATTAACAAATAAAGCCAAACTGCATTAGTTCTTTTGCACTTTTAGGCGATTTAAGCCTTAACGTACATTCATTTAGCACCCCATTCAACTCAAACTTTCCAATGAAAGAATACCTTTCAAAAATTAATTTGACCATTCCTGACACACTCTTTTGGTTTTGGCACTGTTGTATTGTCTTTTCAGACTGATATCTTGATTCAGAGAAGCAAATCTTCCAGTCAAATGAGTGGAATATTGAGAAAATTGACTTCTAGAAATATGTGAAACGTAACCCTAACTAGCAAAACCCGAAGCTAGGGTTAGGGTTTTATTCCCATACAATGTAGACAGTTTTTGATGGCATGGCTTTGTTTTAGGGCTGAAAGGATACTTGGGAATATAGTTCTTTCAATGTTTTCTAAACATTTTTTTCTGACCTATATGGCTGTATACAGTGCTTTGCCCCACAAAGGAATGCTGTCTGAATTGCCCGACAAGCAACAGTTCGAAAGAACCTGATTTAACTTTCAAACTCTTGCCATGGGCTTTGCAATCACAGGCAGATTAACAAATAAAGCCAAACAGCATTAGTTCTTTTGCACTTTTAGGCGATTTAAGCCTTAACGTACATTCATTTAGCACCCCATTCAACTCAAACTTTCCAATGAAAGAATACCTTTCAAAAATGAATTTGACCATTCCTGACACACTCTTTTGGTTTTGGCAGTGTTGTATTGTCTTTTCAGACTGATATCTTGATTCAGAGAAGCAAATCTTCCAGTCAAATGAGTGGAATATTGAGAAAATTGACTTCTAGAAATATGTGAACCGTAACCCTAAATAGCAAAACCCGAAGCTAGGGTTAGGGTTTTATTCCTATACAATGTAGACAGTTTTTGATGGCATGGCTGTGTTTTAGGGCTGAAAGGATACTTGGGAATATAGTTCTTTCAATGTTTTCTAAACATTTTTTTCTGACCTATATGGCTGTATACAGTGCTTTGCCCCACAAAGGAATGCTGTCTGAATTGCCCGACAAGCAACAGTTCGAAAGAACCTGATTTAACTTTCAAACTCTTGCCATGGGCTTTATAATCACAGGCAGATTAACAAATAAAGCCAAACTGCATTAGTTCTTTTGCACTTTTAGGCGATTTAAGCCTTAACGTACATTCATTTAGCACCCCATTCAACTCAAACTTTCCAATGAAAGAATACCTTTCAAAAATTAATTTGACCATTCCTGACACACTCTTTTGGTTTTGGCACTGTTGTATTGTCTTTTCAGACTGATATCTTGATTCAGAGAAGCAAATCTTCCAGTCAAATGAGTGGAATATTGAGAAAATTGACTTCTAGAAATATGTGAACCGTAACCCTAACTAGCAAAACCCGAAGCTAGGGTTAGGGTTTTATTCCCATACAATGTAGACAGTTTTTGATGGCATGGCTGTGTTTTAGGGCTGAAAGGATACTTGGGAATATAGTTTTTTCAGTGTTTTCTAAACATTTTTTTCTGACTTATATGGCTGTATACAGTGCTTTGCCCCACAAAGGAATGGTGTCTGAATTGCCCGACAAGCAACAATTCGAAAGAACCTGATTTAACTTTCAAACTCTTGCCATGGGCTTTGCAATCACAGGCAGATTAACAAATAAAGCCAAACAGCATTAGTTCTTTTGCACTTTTAGGCGATTTAAGCCTTAACGTACATTCATTTAGCACCCCATTCAACTCAAACTTTCCAATGAAAGAATACCTTTCAAAAATGAATTTGACCATTCCTGACACACTCTTTTGGTTTTGGCAGTGCTGTATTGTCTTTTCAGACTGATATCTTGATTCAGAGAAGCCAAACTTCCAGTCAAATGAGTGGAATATTGAGAAAAGTGTCTTTGAGAAATATGTGAACCGTAACCCTAACTAGCAAAACCCGAAGCTAGGGTTAGGGTTTTATTCCCATACAATGTAGACAGTTTTTGATGGCATGGCTGTGTTTTAGGGCTGAAAGGATGCTTGGGAATATAGTTTTTTCAGTGTTTTCTAAACATTTTTTTCTGACCTATATGGCTGTATACAGTGCTTTGCCCCACAAAGGAATGCTGTCTGAATTGCCCGACAAGCAACAATTCGAAAGAACCTGATTTAACTTTCAAACTCTTGCCATGGGCTTTGCAATCACAGGCAGATTAACAAATAAAGCCAAACAGCATTAGTTCTTTTGCACTTTTAGGCGATTTAAGCCTTAACGTACATTCATTTAGCACCCCATTCAACTCAAACTTTCCAATGAAAGAATACCTTTCAAAAATGAATTTGACCATTCCTGACACACTCTTTTGGTTTTGGCAGTGCTGTATTGTCTTTTCAGACTGATATCTTGATTCAGAGAAGCCAATCTTCCAGTCAAATGAGTGGAATATTGAGAAAAGTGTCTTTGAGAAATATGTGAACCGTAACCCTAACTAGCAAAACCTGAAGCTAGGGTTAGGGTTTTATTCCCATACAATGTAGACAGTTTTTGATGGCATGGCTGTGTTTTAGGGCTGAAAGGATACTTGGGAATATAGTTTTTTCAGTGTTTTCTAAACATTTTTTTCTGACCTATATGGCTGTATACAGTGCTTTGCCCCACAAAGGAATGCTGTCTGAATTGCCCGACAAGCAACAGTTCGAAAGAACCTCAATTGACTTTCAAACTCTTGCCATGGGCTTTATAATCACAGGCAGATTAACAAATAAAGCCAAACTGCATTAGTTCTTTTGCACTTTTAGGCGATTTAAGCCTTAACGTACATTCATTTAGCACCCCATTCAACTCAAACTTTCCAATGAAAGAATACCTTTCAAAAATGAATTTGACCATTCCTGACACACTCTTTTGGTTTTGGCACTGTTGTATTGTCTTTTCAGACTGATATCTTGATTCAGAGAAGCAAATCTTCCAGTCAAATGAGTGGAATATTGAGAAAATTGACTTCTAGAAATATGTGAACCGTAACCCTAACTAGCAAAACCCGAAGCTAGGGTTAGGGTTTTATTCCCATACAATGTAGACAGTTTTTGATGGCATGGCTGTGTTTTAGGGCTGAAAGGATACTTGGGAATATAGTTCTTTCAATGTTTTCTAAACATTTTTTTCTGACCTATATGGCTGTATACAGTGCTTTGCCCCACAAAGGAATGCTGTCTGAATTGCCCGACAAGCAACAGTTCGAAAGAACCTGATTTAACTTTCAAACTCTTGCCATGGGCTTTATAATCACAGGCAGATTAACAAATAAAGCCAAACTGCATTAGTTCTTTTGCACTTTTAGGCGATTTAAGCCTTAACTTACATTCATTTAGCACCCCATTCAACCTAAACTTTCCAATGAAAGAATACCTTTCAAAAATGAATTTGACCATTCCTGACACACTCTTTTGGTTTTGGCAGTGCTGTAATGTCTTTTCAGACTGATATCTTGATTCAGAGAAGCCAAACTTCCAGTCAAATGAGTGGAATATTGAGAAAAGTGTCTTTGAGAAATATGTGAACCGTAACCCTAACTAGCAAAACCCGAAGCTAGGGTTAGGGTTTTATTCCCATACAATGTAGACAGTTTTTGATGGCATGGCTGTGTTTTAGGGCTGAAAGGATACTTGGGAATATAGTTTTTTCAGTGTTTTCTAAACATTTTTTTCTGACCTATATGGCTGTATACAGTGCTTTGCCCGACAAAGGAATGGTGTCTGAATTGCCCGACAAGCAACAATTCGAAAGAACCTGATTTAACTTTCAAACTCTTGCCATGGGCTTTGCAATCACAGGCAGATTAACAAATAAAGCCAAACAGCATTAGTTCTTTTGCACTTTTAGGCGATTTAAGCCTTAACGTACATTCATTTAGCACCCCATTCAACTCAAACTTTCCAATGAAAGAATACCTTTCAAAAATGAATTAGACCATTCCTGACACACTCTTTTGGTTTTGGCAGTGCTGTATTGTCTTTTCAGACTGATATCTTGATTCAGAGAAGCCAATCTTCCAGTCAAATGAGTGGAATATTGAGAAAAGTGTCTTTGAGAAATATGTGAACCGTAACCCTAACTAGCGAAACCTGAAGCTAGGGTTAGGGTTTTATTCCCATACAATGTAGACAGTTTTTGATGGCATGGCTGTGTTTTAGGGCTGAAAGGATGCTTGGGAATATAGTTTTTTCAGTGTTTTCTAAACATTTTTTTCTGACCTATATGGCTGTATACAGTGCTTTGCCCCACAAAGGAATGCTGTCTGAATTGCCCGACAAGCAACAATTCGAAAGAACCTGATTTAACTTTCAAACTCTTGCCATGGGCTTTGCAATCACAGGCAGATTAACAAATAAAGCCAAACAGCATTAGTTCTTTTGCACTTTTAGGCGATTTAAGCCTTAACGTACATTCATTTAGCACCCCATTCAACTCAAACTTTCCAATGAAAGAATACCTTTCAAAAATGAATTTGACCATTCCTGACACACTCTTTTGGTTTTGGCAGTGCTGTATTGTCTTTTCAGACTGATATCTTGATTCAGAGAAGCCAATCTTCCAGTCAAATGAGTGGAATATTGAGAAAAGTGTCTTTGAGAAATATGTGAACCGTAACCCTAACTAGCAAAACCTGAAGCTAGGGTTAGGGTTTTATTCCCATACAATGTAGACAGTTTTTGATGGCATGGCTGTGTTTTAGGGCTGAAAGGATACTTGGGAATATAGTTTTTTCAGTGTTTTCTAAACATTTTTTTCTGACCTATATGGCTGTATACAGTGCTTTGCCCCACAAAGGAATGCTGTCTGAATTGCCCGACAAGCAACAGTTCGAAAGAACCTCAATTGACTTTCAAACTCTTGCCATGGGCTTTATAATCACAGGCAGATTAACAAATAAAGCTAAACTGCATTAGTTCTTTTGCACTTTTAGGCGATTTAAGCCTTAACGTACATTCATTTAGCACCCCATTCAACTCAAACTTTCCAATGAAAGAATACCTTTCAAAAATTAATTTGACCATTCCTGACACACTCTTTTGGTTTTGGCACTGTTGTATTGTCTTTTCAGACTGATATCTTGATTCAGAGAAGCAAATCTTCCAGTCAAATGAGTGGAATATTGAGAAAATTGACTTCTAGAAATATGTGAACCGTAACCCTAACTAGCAAAACCCGAAGCTAGGGTTAGGGTTTTATTCCCATACAATGTAGACAGTTTTTGATGGCATGGCTGTGTTTTAGGGCTGAAAGGATACTTGGGAATATAGTTCTTTCAATGTTTTCTAAACATTTTTTTCTGACCTATATGGCTGTATACAGTGCTTTGCCCCACAAAGGAATGCTGTCTGAATTGCCCGACAAGCAACAGTTCGAAAGAACCTGATTTAACTTTCAAACTCTTGCCATGGGCTTTGCAATCACAGGCAGATTAACAAATAAAGCCAAACAGCATTAGTTCTTTTGCACTTTTAGGCGATTTAAGCCTTAACGTACATTCATATAGCACCCCATTCAACCTAAACTTTCCAATGAAAGAATACCTTTCAAAAATGAATTTGACCATTCCTGACACACTCTTTTGGTTTTGGCAGTGCTGTATTGTCTTTTCAGACTGATATCTTGATTCAGAGAAGCCAATCTTCCAGTCAAATGAGTGGAATATTGAGAAAAGTGTCTTTGAGAAATATGTGAACCGTAACCCTAACTAGCAAAACCCGAAGCTAGGGTTAGGGTTTTATTCCCATACAATGTAGACAGTTTTTGATGGCATGGCTGTGTTTTAGGGCTGAAAGGATACTTGGGAATATAGTTCTTTCAATGTTTTCTAAACATTTTTTTCTAACCTATATGGCTGTATACAGTGCTTTGCCCCACAAAGGAATGCTGTCTGAATTGCCCGACAAGCAACAGTTCGAAAGAACCTGATTTAACTTTCAAACTCTTGCCATGGGCTTTATAATCACAGGCAGATTAACAAATAAAGCCAAACTGCATTAGTTCTTTTGCACTTTTAGGCGATTTAAGCCTTAACGTACATTCATTTAGCACCCCATTCAACCTAAACTTTCCAATGAAAGAATACCTTTAAAAAATGAATTTGACCATTCCTGACACACTCTTTTGGTTTTGGCAGTGCTGTATTGTCTTTTCAGACTGATATCTTGATTCAGAGAAGCCAATCTTCCAGTCAAATGAGTGGAATATTGAGAAAAGTGTCTTTGAGAAATATGTGAGCCGTAACCCTAACTAGCAAAACCTGAAGCTAGGGTTAGGGTTTTATTCCCTTACAATGTAGACAGTTTTTGATGGCATGGCTGTGTTTTAGGGCTGAAAGGATACTTGGGAATATAGTTTTTTCAGTGTTTTCTAAACATTTTTTTCTGACCTATATGGCTGTATACAGTGCTTTGCCCCACAAAGGAATGGTGTCTGAATTGCCCGACAAGCAACAATTCGAAAGAACCTGATTTAACTTTCAAACTCTTGCCATGGGCTTTGCAATCACAGGCAGATTAACAAATAAAGCCAAACAGCATTAGTTCTTTTGCACTTTTAGGCGATTTAAGCCTTAACGTACATTCATTTAGCACCCCATTCAACTCAAACTTTCCAATGAAAGAATACCTTTCAAAAATGAATTTGACCATTCCTGACACACTCTTTTGGTTTTGGCAGTGCTGTATTGTCTTTTCAGACTGATATCTTGATTCAGAGAAGCCAATCTTCCAGTCAAATGAGTGGAATATTGAGAAAATTGACTTCTAGAAATATGTGAACCGTAACCCTAAGTAGCAAAACCCGAAGCTAGGGTTAGGGTTTTATTCCCATACAATGTAGACAGTTTTTGATGGCATGGCTGTGTTTTAGGGCTGAAAGGATACTTGGGAATATAGTTTTTTCAGTGTTTTCTAAACATTTTTTTCTGACCTATATGGCTGTATACAGTGCTTTGCCCCACAAAGGAATGCTGTCTGAATTGCCCGACAAGCAACAGTTCGAAAGAACCTCAATTGACTTTCAAACTCTTGCCATGGGCTTTACAAACACAGGCAGATTAACAAATAAAGCCAAACAGCATTAGTTCTTTTGCACTTTTAGGCGATTTAAGCCTTAACGTACATTCATTTAGCACCCCATTCAACTCAAACTTTCCAATGAAAGAATACCTTTCAAAAATGAATTTGACCATTCCTGACACACTCTTTTGGTTTTGGCAGTGTTGTATTGTCTTTTCAGACTGATATCTTGATTCAGAGCAGCCAATCTTCCAGTCAAATGAGTGGAATATTGAGAAAAGTGTCTTTGAGAAATATGTGAACCGTAACCCTAACTAGCGAAACCTGAAGCTAGGGTTAGGGTTTTATTCCCATACAATGTAGACAGTTTTTGATGGCATGGCTGTGTTTTAGGGCTGAAAGGATACTTGGGAATATAGTTCTTTCAATGTTTTCTAAACATTTTTTTCTAACCTATATGGCTGTATACAGTGCTTTGCCCCACAAAGGAATGCTGTCTGAATTGCCCGACAAGCAACAGTTCGAAAGAACCTCAATTGACTTTCAAACTCTTGCCATGGGCTTTACAAACACAGGCAGATTAACAAATAAAGCCAAACAGCATTAGTTCTTTTGCACTTTTAGGCGATTTAAGCCTTAACGTACATTCATTTAGCACCCCATTCAACTCAAACTTTCCAATGAAAGAATACCTTTCAAAAATGAATTAGACCATTCCTGACACACTCTTTTGGTTTTGGCAGTGCTGTATTGTCTTTTCAGACTGATATCTTGATTCAGAGAAGCCAATCTTCCAGTCAAATGAGTGGAATATTGAGAAAAGTCACTTTGAGAAATATGTGAACCGTAACCCTAACTAGCGAAACCTGAAGCTAGGGTTAGGGTTTTATTCCCATACAATGTAGACAGTTTTTGATGGCATGGCTGTGTTTTAGGGCTGAAAGGATACTTGGGAATATAGTTTTTTCAGTGTTTTCTAAACATTTTTTTCTGACCTATATGGCTGTATACAGTGCTTTGCCCCACAAAGGAATGCTGTCTGAATTGCCCGACAAGCAACAATTCGAAAGAACCTGATTTAACTTTCAAACTCTTGCCATGGGCTTTGCAATCACAGGCAGATTAACAAATAAAGCCAAACAGCATTAGTTCTTTTGCACTTTTAGGCGATTTAAGCCTTAACGTACATTCATTTAGCACCCCATTCAACTCAAACTTTCCAATGAAAGAATACCTTTCAAAAATTAATTTGACCATTCCTGACACACTCTTTTGGTTTTGGCAGTGCTGTATTGTCTTTTCAGACTGATATCTTGATTCAGAGAAGCCAATCTTCCAGTCAAATGAGTGGAATATTGAGAAAATTGACTTCTAGAAATATGTGAACCGTAACCCTAAGTAGCAAAACCCGAAGCTAGGGTTAGGGTTTTATTCCCATACAATGTAGACAGTTTTTGATGGCATGGCTGTGTTTTAGGGCTGAAAGGATACTTGGGAATATAGTTCTTTCAATGTTTTCTAAACATTTTTTTCTGACCTATATGGCTGTATACAGTGCTTTGCCCCACAAAGGAATGCTGTCTGAATTGCCCGACAAGCAACAGTTCGAAAGAACCTGATTTAACTTTCAAACTCTTGCCATGGGCTTTATAATCACAGACAGATTAACAAATAAAGCCAAACTGCATTAGTTCTTTTGCACTTTTAGGCGATTTAAGCCTTAACGTACATTCATTTAGCACCCCATTCAACTCAAACTTTCCAATGAAAGAATACCTTTCAAAAATGAATTTGACCATTCCTGACACACTCTTTAGGTTTTGGCACTGTTGTATTGTCTTTTCAGACTGATATCTTGATTCAGAGAAGCAAATCTTCCAGTCAAATGAGTGGAATATTGAGAAAATTGACTTCTAGAAATATGTGAAACGTAACCCTAACTAGCAAAACCCGAAGCTAGGGTTAGGGTTTTATTACCATACAATGTAGACAGTTTTTGATGGCATGGCTTTGTTTTAGGGCTGAAAGGATACTTGGGAATATAGTTCTTTCAATGTTTTCTAAACATTTTTTTCTAACCTATATGGCTGTATACAGTGCTTTGCCCCACAAAGGAATGCTGTCTGAATTGCCCGACAAGCAACAGTTCGAAAGAACCTGATTTAACTTTCAAACTCTTGCCATAGGCTTTACAAACACAGGCAGATTAACAAATAAAGCCAAACAGCATTAGTTCTTTTGCACTTTTAGGCGATTTAAGCCTTAACGTACATTCATTTAGCACCCCATTCAACTCAATCTTTCCAATGAAAGAATACCTTTCAAAAATGAATTAGACCATTCCTGACACACTCTTTTGGTTTTGGCAGTGCTGTATTGTCTTTTCAGACTGATATCTTGATTCAGAGAAGCCAATCTTCCAGTCAAATGAGTGGAATATTGAGAAAAGTCACTTTGAGAAATATGTGAACCGTAACCCTAACTAGCGAAACCTGAAGCTAGGGTTAGGGTTTTATTCCCATACAATGTAGACAGTTTTTGATGGCATGGCTGTGTTTTAGGGCTGAAAGGATATTTGGGAATATAGTTTTTTCAGTGTTTTCTAAACATTTTTTTCTGACCTATATGGCTGTATACAGTGCTTTGCCCCTCAAAGGAATGCTGTCTGAATTGCCCGACAAGCAACAATTCGAAAGAACCTGATTTAACTTTCAAACTCTTACCATGGGCTTTGCAATCACAGGCAGATTAACAAATAAAGCCAAACAGCATTAGTTCTTTTGCACTTTTAGGCGATTTAAGCCTTAACGTACATTCATTTAGCACCCCATTCAACTCAAACTTTCCAATGAAAGAATACCTTTCAAAAATTAATTTGACCATTCCTGACACACTCTTTTGGTTTTGGCAGTGCTGTATTGTCTTTTCAGACTGATATCTTGATTCAGAGAAGCCAATCTTCCAGTCAAATGAGTGGAATATTGAGAAAATTGACTTCTAGAAATATGTGAACCGTAACCCTAAGTAGCAAAACCCGAAGCTAGGGTTAGGGTTTTATTCCCATACAATGTAGACAGTTTTTGATGGCATGGCTGTGTTTTAGGGCTGAAAGGATACTTGGGAATATAGTTTTTTCAGTGTTTTCTAAACATTTTTTTCTGACCTATATGGCTGTATACAGTGCTTTGCCCCACAAAGGAATGCTGTCTGAATTGCCCGACAAGCAACAGTTCGAAAGAACCTCAATTGACTTTCAAACTCTTGCCATGGGCTTTACAAACACAGGCAGATTAACAAATAAAGCCAAACAGCATTAGTTCTTTTGCACTTTTAGGAGATTTAAGCCTTAACGTACATTCATTTAGCACCCCATTCAACTCAAACTTTCCAATGAAAGAATACCTTTCAAAAATGAATTTGACCATTCCTGACACACTCTTTTGGTTTTGGCAGTGCTGTATTGTCTTTTCAGACTGATATCTTGATTCAGAGAAGCCAATCTTCCAGTCAAATGAGTGGAATATTGAGAAAATTGACTTCTAGAAATATGTGAACCGTAACCCTAAGTAGCAAAACCCGAAGCTAGGGTTAGGGTTTTATTCCCATACAATGTAGACAGTTTTTGATGGCATGGCTGTGTTTTAGGGCTGAAAGGATACTTGGGAATATAGTTCTTTCAATGTTTTCTAAACATTTTTTTCTGACCTATATGGCTGTATACAGTGCTTTGCCCCACAAAGGAATGCTGTCTGAATTGCCCGACAAGCAACAGTTCGAAAGAACCTGATTTAACTTTCAAACTCTTGCCATGGGCTTTATAATCACAGACAGATTAACAAATAAAGCCAAACTGCATTAGTTCTTTTGCACTTTTAGGCGATTTAAGCCTTAACGTACATTCATTTAGCACCCCATTCAACTCAAACTTTCCAATGAAAGAATACCTTTCAAAAATGAATTTGACCATTCCTGACACACTCTTTAGGTTTTGGCACTGTTGTATTGTCTTTTCAGACTGATATCTTGATTCAGAGAAGCAAATCTTCCAGTCAAATGAGTGGAATATTGAGAAAATTGACTTCTAGAAATATGTGAAACGTAACCCTAACTAGCAAAACCCGAAGCTAGGGTTAGGGTTTTATTACCATACAATGTAGACAGTTTTTGATGGCATGGCTTTGTTTTAGGGCTGAAAGGATACTTGGGAATATAGTTCTTTCAATGTTTTCTAAACATTTTTTTCTAACCTATATGGCTGTATACAGTGCTTTGCCCCACAAAGGAATGCTGTCTGAATTGCCCGACAAGCAACAGTTCGAAAGAACCTGATTTAACTTTCAAACTCTTGCCATAGGCTTTACAAACACAGGCAGATTAACAAATAAAGCCAAACAGCATTAGTTCTTTTGCACTTTTAGGCGATTTAAGCCTTAACGTACATTCATTTAGCACCCCATTCAACTCAATCTTTCCAATGAAAGAATACCTTTCAAAAATGAATTAGACCATTCCTGACACACTCTTTTGGTTTTGGCAGTGCTGTATTGTCTTTTCAGACTGATATCTTGATTCAGAGAAGCCAATCTTCCAGTCAAATGAGTGGAATATTGAGAAAAGTCACTTTGAGAAATATGTGAACCGTAACCCTAACTAGCGAAACCTGAAGCTAGGGTTAGGGTTTTATTCCCATACAATGTAGACAGTTTTTGATGGCATGGCTGTGTTTTAGGGCTGAAAGGATATTTGGGAATATAGTTTTTTCAGTGTTTTCTAAACATTTTTTTCTGACCTATATGGCTGTATACAGTGCTTTGCCCCTCAAAGGAATGCTGTCTGAATTGCCCGACAAGCAACAATTCGAAAGAACCTGATTTAACTTTCAAACTCTTACCATGGGCTTTGCAATCACAGGCAGATTAACAAATAAAGCCAAACAGCATTAGTTCTTTTGCACTTTTAGGCGATTTAAGCCTTAACGTACATTCATTTAGCACCCCATTCAACTCCAACTTTCCAATGAAAGAATACCTTTCAAAAATTAATTTGACCATTCCTGACACACTCTTTTGGTTTTGGCAGTGCTGTATTGTCTTTTCAGACTGATATCTTGATTCAGAGAAGCCAATCTTCCAGTCAAATGAGTGGAATATTGAGAAAATTGACTTCTAGAAATATGTGAACCGTAACCCTAAGTAGCAAAACCCGAAGCTAGGGTTAGGGTTTTATTCCCATACAATGTAGACAGTTTTTGATGGCATGGCTGTGTTTTAGGGCTGAAAGGATACTTGGGAATATAGTTTTTTCAGTGTTTTCTAAACATTTTTTTCTGACCTATATGGCTGTATACAGTGCTTTGCCCCACAAAGGAATGCTGTCTGAATTGCCCGACAAGCAACAGTTCGAAAGAACCTCAATTGACTTTCAAACTCTTGCCATGGGCTTTACAAACACAGGCAGATTAACAAATAAAGCCAAACAGCATTAGTTCTTTTGCACTTTTAGGAGATTTAAGCCTTAACGTACATTCATTTAGCACCCCATTCAACTCAAACTTTCCAATGAAAGAATACCTTTCAAAAATGAATTTGACCATTCCTGACACACTCTTTTGGTTTTGGCAGTGTTGTATTGTCTTTTCAGACTGATATCTTGATTCAGAGAAGCCAATCTTCCAGTCAAATGAGTGGAATATTGAGAAAAGTGTCTTTGAGAAATATGTGAACCGTAACCCTAACTAGCGAAACCTGAAGCTAGGGTTAGGGTTTTATTCCCATACAATGTAGACAGTTTTTGATGGCATGGCTGTGTTTTAGGGCTGAAAGGATACTTGGGAATATAGTTCTTTCAATGTTTTCTAAACATTTTTTTCTAACCTATATGGCTGTATACAGTGCTTTGCCCCACAAAGGAATGCTGTCTGAATTGCCCGACAAGCAACAGTTCGAAAGAACCTGATTTAACTTTCAAACTCTTGCCATGGGCTTTATAATCACAGACAGATTAACAAATAAAGCCAAACTGCATTAGTTCTTTTGCACTTTTAGGCGATTTAAGCCTTAACGTACATTCATTTAGCACCCCATTCAACTCAAACTTTCCAATGAAAGAATACCTTTCAAAAATGAATTTGACCATTCCTGACACACTCTTTTGGTTTTGGCACTGTTGTATTGTCTTTTCAGACTGATATCTTGATTCAGAGAAGCAAATCTTCCAGTCAAATGAGTGGAATATTGAGAAAATTGACTTCTAGAAATATGTGAACCGTAACCCTAACTAGCAAAACCCGAAGCTAGGGTTAGGGTTTTATTCCTATACAATGTAGACAGTTTTTGATGGCATGGCTGTGTTTTAGGGCTGAAAGGATACTTGGGAATATAGTTCTTTCAATGTTGTCTAAACATTTTTTTCTGACCTATATGGCTGTATACAGTGCTTTGCCCCACAAAGGAATGGTGTCTGAATTGCCCGACAAGCAACAATTCGAAAGAACCTGATTTAACTTTCAAACTCTTGCCATGGGTTTTGCAATCACAGGCAGATTAACAAATAAAGCCAAACAGCATTAGTTCTTTTGCACTTTTAGGCGATTTAAGCCTTAACGTACATTCATTTAGCACCCCATTCAACTCAAACTTTCCAATGAAAGAATACCTTTCAAAAATGAATTTGACCATTCCTGACACACTCTTTTGGTTTTGGCAGTGCTGTATTGTCTTTTCAGACTGATATCTTGATTCAGAGAAGCCAAACTTCCAGTCAAATGAGTGGAATATTGAGAAAAGTGTCTTTGAGAAATATGTGAACCGTAACCCTAACTAGCAAAACCCGAAGCTAGGGTTAGGGTTTTATTCCCATACAATGTAGACAGTTTTTGATGGCATGGCTGTGTTTTAGGGCTGAAAGGATACTTGGGAATATAGTTCTTTCAATGTTTTCTAAACATTTTTTTCTGACCTATATGGCTGTATACAGTGCTTTGCCCCACAAAGGAATGCTGTCTGAATTGCCCGACAAGCAACAGTTCGAAAGAACCTGATTTAACTTTCAAACTCTTGCCATGGGCTTTATAATCACAGGCAGATTAACAAATAAAGCCAAACTGCAGTAGTTCTTTTGCACTTGTAGGCGATTTAAGCCTTAACGTACATTCATTTAGCACCCCATTCAACTCAAACTTTCCAATGAAAGAATACCTTTCAAAAATGAATTAGACCATTCCTGACACACTCTTTTGGTTTTGGCAGTGCTGTATTGTCTTCTCAGACTGATATCTTGATTCAGAGAAGCCAATCTTCCAGTCAAATGAGTGGAATATTGAGAAAAGTGTCTTTGAGAAATATGTGAACCGTAACCCTAACTAGCAAAACCTGAAGCTAGGGTTAGGGTTTTATTCCCATACAATGTAGACAGTTTTTGATGGCATGGCTGTGTTTTAGGGCTGAAAGGATACTTGGGAATATAGTTTTTTCAGTGTTTTCTAAACATTTTTTTCTGACCTATATGGCTGTATACAGTGCTTTGCCCCACAAAGGAATGCTGTCTGAATTGCCCGACAAGCAACAATTCGAAAGAACCTGATTTAACTTTCAAACTCTTGCCATGGGCTTTGCAATCACAGGCAGATTAACAAATAAAGCCAAACAGCATTAGTTCTTTTGCACTTTTAGGCGATTTAAGCCTTAACGTACATTCATTTAGCACCCCATTCAACTCAAACTTTCCAATGAAAGAATACCTTTCAAAAATGAATTTGACCATTCCTGACACACTCTTTTGGTTTTGGCACTGTTGTATTGTCTTTTCAGACTGATATCTTGATTCAGAGAAGCAAATCTTCCAGTCAAATGAGTGGAATATTGAGAAAATTGACTTCTAGAAATATGTGAACCGTAACCCTAACTAGCAAAACCCGAAGCTAGGGTTAGGGTTTTATTCCTATACAATGTAGACAGTTTTTGATGGCATGGCTGTGTTTTAGGGCTGAAAGGATACTTGGGAATATAGTTTTTTCAGTGTTTTCTAAACATTTTTTTCTGACCTATATGGCTGTATACAGTGCTTTGCCCCACAAAGGAATGCTGTCTGAATTGCCCGACAAGCAACAATTCGAAAGAACCTGATTTAACTTTCAAACTCTTGCCATGGGCTTTGCAATCACAGGCAGATTAACAAATAAAGCCAAACAGCATTAGTTCTTTTGCACTCTTAGGCGATTTAAGCCTTAACGTACATTCATTTAGCACCCCATTCAACTCAAACTTTCCAATGAAAGAATACCTTTCAAAAATGAATTTGACCATTCCTGACACACTCTTTTGGTTTTGGCAGTGTTGTATTGTCTTTTCAGACTGATATCTTGATTCAGAGAAGCAAATCTTCCAGTCAAATGAGTGGAATATTGAGAAAATTGACTTCTAGAAATATGTGAACTGTAACCCTAACTAGCAAAACCCGAAGCTAGGGTTAGGGTTTTATTCCTATACAATGTAGACAGTTTTTGATGGCATGGCTGTGTTTTAGGGCTGAAAGGATACTTGGGAATATAGTTCTTTCAATGTTGTCTAAACATTTTTTTCTGACCTATATGGCTGTATACAGTGCTTTGCCCCACAAAGGAATGGTGTCTGAATTGCCCGACAAGCAACAATTCGAAAGAACCTGATTTAACTTTCAAACTCTTGCCATGGGTTTTGCAATCACAGGCAGATTAACAAATAA
Organism: Atractosteus spatula; assembly: GCF_055471065.1. NCBI lineage: Eukaryota > Metazoa > Chordata > Actinopteri > Semionotiformes > Lepisosteidae > Atractosteus > Atractosteus spatula. The sequence goes on along the minus strand of NC_142708.1, from coordinate 30,034,001 downwards.
AGCCAAACAGCATTAGTTCTTTTGCACTTTTAGGCGATTTAAGCCTTAACGTACATTCATTTAGCACCCCATTCAACTCAAACTTTCCAATGAAAGAATACCTTTCAAAAATGAATTTGACCATTCCTGACACACTCTTTTGGTTTTGGCAGTGCTGTATTGTCTTTTCAGACTGATATCTTGATTCAGAGAAGCCAAACTTCCAGTCAAATGAGTGGAATATTGAGAAAAGTGTCTTTGAGAAATATGTGAACCGTAACCCTAACTAGCAAAACCCGAAGCTAGGGTTAGGGTTTTATTCCCATACAATGTAGACAGTTTTTGATGGCATGGCTGTGTTTTAGGGCTGAAAGGATACTTGGGAATATAGTTCTTTCAATGTTTTCTAAACATTTTTTTCTGACCTATATGGCTGTATACAGTGCTTTGCCCCACAAAGGAATGCTGTCTGAATTGCCCGACAAGCAACAGTTCGAAAGAACCTGATTTAACTTTCAAACTCTTGCCATGGGCTTTATAATCACAGGCAGATTAACAAATAAAGCCAAACTGCATTAGTTCTTTTGCACTTTTAGGCGATTTAAGCCTTAACGTACATTCATTTAGCACCCCATTCAACTCAAACTTTCCAATGAAAGAATACCTTTCAAAAATGAATTTGACCATTCCTGACACACTCTTTTGGTTTTGGCAGTGTTGTATTGTCTTTTCAGACTGATATCTTGATTCAGAGAAGCAAATCTTCCAGTCAAATGAGTGGAATATTGAGAAAATTGACTTCTAGAAATATGTGAACCGTAACCCTAACTAGCAAAACCCGAAGCTAGGGTTAGGGTTTTATTCCTATACAATGTAGACAGTTTTTGATGGCATGGCTGTGTTTTAGGGCTGAAAGGATACTTGGGAATATAGTTCTTTCAATGTTTTCTAAACATTTTTTTCTGACCTATATGGCTGTATACAGTGCTTTGCCCCACAAAGGAATGCTGTCTGAATTGCCCGACAAGCAACAGTTCGAAAGAACCTGATTTAACTTTCAAACTCTTGCCATGGGCTTTGCAATCACAGGCAGATTAACAAATAAAGCCAAACAGCATTAGTTCTTTTGCACTTTTAGGCGATTTAAGCCTTAACGTACATTCATTTAGCACCCCATTCATCTCAAACTTTCCAATGAAAGAATACCTTTCAAAAATGAATTTGACCATTCCTGACACACTCTTTTGGTTTTGGCAGTGCTGTATTGTCTTTTCAGACTGATATCTTGATTCAGAGAAGCCAATCTTCCAGTCAAATGAGTGGAATATTGAGAAAAGTGTCTTTGAGAAATATGTGAACCGTAACCCTAACTAGCAAAACCTGAAGCTAGGGTTAGGGTTTTATTCCCATACAATGTAGACAGTTTTTGATGGCATGGCTGTGTTTTAGGGCTGAAAGGATACTTGGGAATATAGTTTTTTCAGTGTTTTCTAAACATTTTTTTCTGACCTATATGGCTGTATACAGTGCTTTGCCCCACAAAGGAATGCTGTCTGAATTGCCCGACAAGCAACAGTTCGAAAGAACCTCAATTGACTTTCAAACTCTTGCCATGGGCTTTATAATCACAGGCAGATTAACAAATAAAGCCAAACTGCATTAGTTCTTTTGCACTTTTAGGCGATTTAAGCCTTAACGTACATTCATTTAGCACCCCATTCAACTCAAACTTTCCAATGAAAGAATACCTTTCAAAAATGAATTTGACCATTCCTGACACACTCTTTTGGTTTTGGCAGTGCTGTATTGTCTTTTCAGACTGATATCTTGATTCAGAGAAGCAAATCTTCCAGTCAAATGAGTGGAATATTGAGAAAATTGACTTCTAGAAATATGTGAACCGTAACCCTAACTAGCAAAACCCGAAGCTAGGGTTAGGGTTTTATTCCCATACAATGTAGACAGTTTTTGATGGCATGGCTGTGTTTTAGGGCTGAAAGGATACTTGGGAATATAGTTCTTTCAATGTTTTCTAAACATTTTTTTCTAACCTATATGGCTGTATACAGTGCTTTGCCCCACAAAGGAATGCTGTCTGAATTGCCCGACAAGCAACAGTTCGAAAGAACCTGATTTAACTTTCAAACTCTTGCCATGGGCTTTATAATCACAGGCAGATTAACAAATAAAGCCAAACTGCATTAGTTCTTTTGCACTTTTAGGCGATTTAAGCCTTAACGTACATTCATTTAGCACCCCATTCAACTCAAACTTTCCAATGAAAGAATACCTTTCAAAAATGAATTTGACCATTCCTGACACACTCTTTTGGTTTTGGCAGTGTTGTATTGTCTTTTCAGACTGATATCTTGATTCAGAGAAGCAAATCTTCCAGTCAAATGAGTGGAATATTGAGAAAATTGACTTCTAGAAATATGTGAACCGTAACCCTAACTAGCAAAACCCGAAGCTAGGGTTAGGGTTTTATTCCTATACAATGTAGACAGTTTTTGATGGCATGGCTGTGTTTCAGGGCTGAAAGGATACTTGGGAATATAGTTCTTTCAATGTTTTCTAAACATTTTTTTCTGACCTATATGGCTGTATACAGTGCTTTGCCCCACAAAGGAATGCTGTCTGAATTGCCCGACAAGCAACAGTTCGAAAGAACCTGATTTAACTTTCAAACTCTTGCCATGGGCTTTATAATCACAGGCAGATTAACAAATAAAGCCAAACTGCATTAGTTCTTTTGCACTTTTAGGCGATTTAAGCCTTAACGTACATTCATTTAGCACCCCATTCAACCTAAACTTTCCAATGAAAGAATACCTTTAAAAAATGAATTTGACCATTCCTGACACACTCTTTTGGTTTTGGCAGTGCTGTATTGTCTTTTCAGACTGATATCTTGATTCAGAGAAGCCAATCTTCCAGTCAAATGAGTGGAATATTGAGAAAAGTGTCTTTGAGAAATATGTGAGCCGTAACCCTAACTAGCAAAACCTGAAGCTAGGGTTAGGGTTTTATTCCCATACAATGTAGACAGTTTTTGATGGCATGGCTGTGTTTTAGGGCTGAAAGGATACTTGGGAATATAGTTTTTTCAGTGTTTTCTAAACATTTTTTTCTGACCTATATGGCTGTATACAGTGCTTTGCCCCACAAAGGAATGGTGTCTGAATTGCCCGACAAGCAACAATTCGAAAGAACCTGATTTAACTTTCAAACTCTTGCCATGGGTTTTGCAATCACAGGCAGATTAACAAATAAAGCCAAACTGCATTAGTTCTTTTGCACTTTTAGGCGATTTAAGCCTTAACGTACATTCATTTAGCACCCCATTCAACTCAAACTTTCCAATGAAAGAATACCTTTCAAAAATGAATTTGACCATTCCTGACACACTCTTTTGGTTTTGGCAGTGCTGTATTGTCTTTTCAGACTGATATCTTGATTCAGAGAAGCCAAACTTCCAGTCAAATGAGTGGAATATTGAGAAAAGTGTCTTTGAGAAATATGTGAACCGTAACCCTAACTAGCAAAACCCGAAGCTAGGGTTAGGGTTTTATTCCCATACAATGTAGACAGTTTTTGATGGCATGGCTGTGTTTTAGGGCTGAAAGGATACTTGGGAATATAGTTTTTTCAATGTTTTCTAAACATTTTTTTCTGACCTATATGGCTGTATACAGTGCTTTGCCCCACAAAGGAATGCTGTCTGAATTGCCCGACAAGCAACAATTCGAAAGAACCTGATTTAACTTTCAAACTCTTGCCATGGGCTTTGCAATCACAGGCAGATTAACAAATAAAGCCAAACAGCATTAGTTCTTTTGCACTTTTAGGCGATTTAAGCCTTAACGTACATTCATTTAGCACCCCATTCAACTCAAACTTTCCAATGAAAGAATACCTTTCAAAAATGAATTTGACCATTCCTGACACACTCTTTTGGTTTTGGCAGTGCTGTATTGTCTTTTCAGACTGATATCTTGATTCAGAGAAGCCAATCTTCCAGTCAAATGAGTGGAATATTGAGAAAAGTGTCTTTGAGAAATATGTGAACCGTAACCCTAACTAGCAAAACCCGAAGCTAGGGTTAGGGTTTTATTCCCATACAATGTAGACAGTTTTTGATGGCATGGCTTTGTTTTAGGGCTGAAAGGATACTTGGGAATATAGTTCTTTCAATGTTTTCTAAACATTTTTTTCTGACCTATATGGCTGTATACAGTGCTTTGCCCCACAAAGGAATGCTGTCTGAATTGCCCGACAAGCAACAGTTCGAAAGAACCTGATTTAACTTTCAAACTCTTGCCATGGGCTTTATAATCACAGGCAGATTAACAAATAAAGCCAAACTGCATTAGTTGTTTTGCACTTTTAGGCGATTTAAGCCTTAACGTACATTCATTTAGCACCCCATTCAACTCAAACTTTCCAATGAAAGAATACCTTTCAAAAATGAATTTGACCATTCCTGACACACTCTTTTGGTTTTGGCAGTGCTGTATTGTCTTTTCAGACTGATATCTTGATTCAGAGAAGCAAATCTTCCAGTCAAATGAGTGGAATATTGAGAAAATTGACTTCTAGAAATATGTGAACCGTAACCCTAAGTAGCAAAACCCGAAGCTAGGGTTAGGGTTTTATTCCCATACAATGTAGACAGTTTTTGATGGCATGGCTGTCTTTTAGGGCTGAAAGGATACTTGGGAATATAGTTTTTTCAGTGTTTTCTAAACATTTTTTTCTGACCTATATGGCTGTATACAGTGCTTTGCCCCACAAAGGAATGCTGTCTGAATTGCCCGACAAGCAACAATTCGAAAGAACCTGATTTAACTTTCAAACTCTTGCCATGGGCTTTGCAATCACAGGCAGATTAACAAATAAAGCCAAACAGCATTAGTTCTTTTGCACTTTTAGGCGATTTAAGCCTTAACGTACATTCATTTAGCACCCCATTCAACTCAAACTTTCCAATGACAGAATACCTTTCAAAAATGAATTTGACCATTCCTGACACACTCTTTTGGTTTTGGCAGTGCTGTATTGTCTTTTCAGACTGATATCTTGATTCAGAGAAGCCAAACTTCCAGTCAAATGAGTGGAATATTGAGAAAAGTGTCTTTGAGAAATATGTGAACCGTAACCCTAACTAGCAAAACCCGAAGCTAGGGTTAGGGTTTTATTCCCATATAATGTAGACAGTTTTTGATGGCATGGCTGTGTTTTAGGGCTGAAAGGATACTTGGGAATATAGTTCTTTCAATGTTTTCTAAACATTTTTTTCTAACCTATATGGCTGTATACAGTGCTTTGCCCCACAAAGGAATGCTGTCTGAATTGCCCGACAAGCAACAATTCGAAAGAACCTGATTTAACTTTCAAACTCTTGCCATGGGCTTTATAATCACAGGCAGGTTAACAAATAAAGCCAAACTGCATTAGTTCATTTGCACTTTTAGGCGATTTAAGCCTTAACGTACATTCATTTAGCACCCCATTCAACTCAAACTTTCCAATGAAAGAATACCTTTCAAAAATTAATTTGACCATTCCTGACACACTCTTTTGGTTTTGGCACTGTTGTATTGTCTTTTCAGACTGATATCTTGATTCAGAGAAGCAAATCTTCCAGTCAAATGAGTGGAATATTGAGAAAATTGACTTCTAGAAATATGTGAAACGTAACCCTAACTAGCAAAACCCGAAGCTAGGGTTAGGGTTTTATTCCCATACAATGTAGACAGTTTTTGATGGCATGGCTTTGTTTTAGGGCTGAAAGGATACTTGGGAATATAGTTCTTTCAATGTTTTCTAAACATTTTTTTCTAACCTATATGGCTGTATACAGTGCTTTGCCCCACAAAGGAATGCTGTCTGAATTGCCCGACAAGCAACAGTTCGAAAGAACCTGATTTAACTTTCAAACTCTTGCCATGGGCTTTATAATCACAGGCAGATTAACAAATAAAGCCAAACTGCATTAGTTCTTTTGCACTTTTAGGCGATTTAAGCCTTAACGTACATTCATTTAGCACCCCATTCAACTCAAACTTTCCAATGAAAGAATACCTTTCAAAAATGAATTTGACCATTCCTGACACACTCTTTTGGTTTTGGCAGTGCTGTATTGTCTTTTCAGACTGATATCTTGATTCAGAGAAGCCAATCTTCCAGTCAAATGAGTGGAATATTGAGAAAAGTGTCTTTGAGAAATATGTGAGCCGTAACCCTAACTAGCAAAACCTGAAGCTAGGGTTAGGGTTTTATTCCCATACAATGTAGACAGTTTTTGATGGCATGGCTGTGTTTTAGGGCTGAAAGGATACTTGGGAATATAGTTTTTTCAATGTTTTCTAAACATTTTTTTCTGACCTATATGGCTGTATACAGTGCTTTGCCCCACAAAGGAATGCTGTCTGAATTGCCCGACAAGCAACAATTCGAAAGAACCTGATTTAACTTTCAAACTCTTGCCATGGGCTTTGCAATCACAGGCAGATTAACAAATAAAGCCAAAGAGCATTAGTTCTTTTGCACTTTTAGGCGATTTAAGCCTTAACGTACATTCATTTAGCACCCCATTCAACTCAAACTTTCCAATGAAAGAATACCTTTCAAAAATGAATTTGACCATTCCTGACACACTCTTTTGGTTTTGGCAGTGCTGTATTGTCTTTTCAGACTGATATCTTGATTCAGAGAAGCCAATCTTCCAGTCAAATGAGTGGAATATTGAGAAAAGTGTCTTTGAGAAATATGTGAACCGTAACCCTAACTAGCAAAACCCGAAGCTAGGGTTAGGGTTTTATTCCCATACAATGTAGACAGTTTTTGATGGCATGGCTTTGTTTTAGGGCTGAAAGGATACTTGGGAATATAGTTCTTTCAATGTTTTCTAAACATTTTTTTCTGACCTATATGGCTGTATACAGTGCTTTGCCCCACAAAGGAATGCTGTCTGAGTTGCCCGACAAGCAACAGTTCGAAAGAACCTGATTTAACTTTCAAACTCTTGCCATGGGCTTTATAATCACAGGCAGATTAACAAATAAAGCCAAACTGCATTAGTTGTTTTGCACTTTTAGGCGATTTAAGCCTTAACGTACATTCATTTAGCACCCCATTCAACTCAAACTTTCCAATGAAAGAATACCTTTCAAAAATGAATTTGACCATTCCTGACACACTCTTTTGGTTTTGGCAGTGCTGTATTGTCTTTTCAGACTGATATCTTGATTCAGAGAAGCCAATCTTCCAGTCAAATGAGTGGAATATTGAGAAAATTGACTTCTAGAAATATGTGAACCGTAACCCTAAGTAGCAAAACCCGAAGCTAGGGTTAGGGTTTTATTCCCATACAATGTAGACAGTTTTTGATGGCATGGCTGTCTTTTAGGGCTGAAAGGATACTTGGGAATATAGTTTTTTCAGTGTTTTCTAAACATTTTTTTCTGACCTATATGGCTGTATACAGTGCTTTGCCCCACAAAGGAATGCTGTCTGAATTGCCCGACAAGCAACAATTCGAAAGAACCTGATTTAACTTTCAAACTCTTGCCATGGGCTTTGCAATCACAGGCAGATTAACAAATAAAGCCAAACAGCATTAGTTCTTTTGCACTTTTAGGCGATTTAAGCCTTAACGTACATTCATTTAGCACCCCATTCAACTCAAACTTTCCAATGAAAGAATACCTTTCAAAAATGAATTTGACCATTCCTGACACACTCTTTTGGTTTTGGCAGTGCTGTATTGTCTTTTCAGACTGATATCTTGATTCAGAGAAGCCAAACTTCCAGTCAAATGAGTGGAATATTGAGAAAAGTGTCTTTGAGAAATATGTGAACCGTAACCCTAACTAGCAAAACCCGAAGCTAGGGTTAGGGTTTTATTCCCATACACTGTAGACAGTTTTTGATGGCATGGCTGTGTTTTAGGTTTGAAAGGATACTTGGGAATATAGTTCTTTCAATGTTTTCTTAACATTTTTTTCTAACCTATATGGCTGTATACAGTGCTTTGCCCCACAAAGGAATGCTGTCTGAATTGCCTGACAAGCAACAGTTCGAAAGAACCTGATTTAACTTTCAAACTCTTGCCATGGGCTTTATAATCACAGGCAGATTAACAAATAAAGCCAAACTGCATTAGTTGTTTTGCACTTTTAGGCGATTTAAGCCTTAACGTACATTCATTTAGCACCCCATTCAACTCAAACTTTCCAATGAAAGAATACCTTTCAAAAATGAATTTGACCATTCCTGACACACTCTTTTGGTTTTGGCAGTGTTGTATTGTCTTTTCAGACTGATATCTTGATTCAGAGAAGCCAATCTTCCAGTCAAATGAGTGGAATATTGAGAAAAGTGTCTTTGAGAAATATGTGAACCGTAACCCTATCTAGCAAAACCTGAAACTAGGGTTAGGGTTTTATTCCCATACAATGTAGACAGTTTTTGATGGCATGGCTGTGTTTTAGGGCTGAAAGGATACTTGGGAATATAGTTTTTTCAGTGTTTTCTAAACATTTTTTTCTGACCTATATGGCTGTATACAGTGCTTTGCCCCACAAAGGAATGCTGTCTGAATTGCCCGACAAGCAACAGTTCGAAAGAACCTCAATTGACTTTCAAACTCTTGCCATGGGCTTTATAATCACAGGCAGATTAACAAATAAAGCCAAACTGCATTAGTTCTTTTGCACTTTTAGGCGATTTAAGCCTTAACGTACATTCATTTAGCACCCCATTCAACTCAAACTTTCCAATGAAAGAATACCTTTCAAAAATTAATTTGACCATTCCTGACACACTCTTTTGGTTTTGGCACTGTTGTATTGTCTTTTCAGACTGATATCTTGATTCAGAGAAGCAAATCTTCCAGTCAAATGAGTGGAATATTGAGAAAATTGACTTCTAGAAATATGTGAACCGTAACCCTAACTAGCAAAACCCGAAGCTAGGGTTAAGGTTTTATTCCCATACAATGTAGACAGTTTTTGATGGCATGGCTGTGTTTTAGGGCTGAAAGGATACTTGGGAATATAGTTCTTTCAATGTTTTCTAAACATTTTTTTCTGACCTATATGGCTGTATACCGTGCTTTGCCCCACAAAGGAATGCTGTCTGAATTGCCTGACAAGCAACAGTTCGAAAGAACCTGATTTAACTTTCAAACTCTTGCCATGGGCTTTGCAATCACAGGCAGATTAACAAATAAAGCCAAACAGCATTAGTTCTTTTGCACTTTTAGGCGATTTAAGCCTTAACGTACATTCATTTAGCACCCCATTCAACCTAAACTTTCCAATGAAAGAATACCTTTCAAAAATGAATTTGACCATTCCTGACACACTCTTTTGGTTTTGGCAGTGCTGTATTGTCTTTTCAGACTGATATCTTGATTCAGAGAAGCCAATCTTCCAGTCAAATGAGTGGAATATTGAGAAAAGTGTCTTTGAGAAATATGTGAACCGTAACCCTAACTAGCAAAACCCGAAGCTAGGGTTAGGGTTTTATTCCCATATAATGTAGACAGTTTTTGATGGCATGGCTGTGTTTTAGGGCTGAAAGGATACTTGGGAATATAGTTCTTTCAATGTTTTCTAAACATTTTTTTCTAACCTATATGGCTGTATACAGTGCTTTGCCCCACAAAGGAATGCTGTCTGAATTGCCCGACAAGCAACAATTCGAAAGAACCTGATTTAACTTTCAAACTCTTGCCATGGGCTTTATAATCACAGGCAGATTAACAAATAAAGCCAAACTGCATTAGTTCTTTTGCACTTTTAGGCGATTTAAGCCTTAACGTACATTCATTTAGCACCCCATTCAACTCAAACTTTCCAATGAAAGAATACCTTTCAAAAATTAATTTGACCATTCCTGACACACTCTTTTGGTTTTGGCACTGTTGTATTGTCTTTTCAGACTGATATCTTGATTCAGAGAAGCAAATCTTCCAGTCAAATGAGTGGAATATTGAGAAAATTGACTTCTAGAAATATGTGAAACGTAACCCTAACTAGCAAAACCCGAAGCTAGGGTTAGGGTTTTATTCCCATACAATGTAGACAGTTTTTGATGGCATGGCTTTGTTTTAGGGCTGAAAGGATACTTGGGAATATAGTTCTTTCAATGTTTTCTAAACATTTTTTTCTAACCTATATGGCTGTATACAGTGCTTTGCCCCACAAAGGAATGCTGTCTGAATTGCCCGACAAGCAACAGTTCGAAAGAACCTGATTTAACTTTCAAACTCTTGCCATGGGCTTTATAATCACAGGCAGATTAACAAATGAAGCCAAACTGCATTAGTTCTATTGCACTTTTAGGCGATTTAAGCCTTAACGTACATTCATTTAGCACCCCATTCAACTCAAACTTTCCAATGAAAGAATACCTTTCAAAAATGAATTTGACCATTCCTGACACACTCTTTTGGTTTTGGCAGTGTTGTATTGTCTTTTCAGACTGATATCTTGATTCAGAGAAGCAAATCTTCCAGTCAAATGAGTGGAATATTGAGAAAATTGACTTATAGAAATATGTGAACCGTAACCCTAACTAGCAAAACCCGAAGCTAGGGTTAGGGTTTTATTCCTATACAATGTAGACAGTTTTTGATGGCATGGCTGTGTTTTAGGGCTGAAAGGATACTTGGGAATATAGTTCTTTCAATGTTTTCTAAACATTTTTTTCTGACCTATATGGCTGTATACAGTGCTTTGCCCCACAAAGGAATGCTGTCTGAATTGCCCGACAAGCAACAGTTCGAAAGAACCTGATTTAACTTTCAAACTCTTGCCATGGGCTTTATAATCACAGGCAGATTAACAAATAAAGCCAAACTGCATTAGTTCTTTTGCACTTTTAGACGATTTAAGCCTTAACGTACATTCATTTAGCACCCCATTCAACCTAAACTTTCCAATGAAAGAATACCTTTAAAAAATGAATTTGACCATTCCTGACACACTCTTTTGGTTTTGGCAGTGCTGTATTGTCTTTTCAGACTGATATCTTGATTCAGAGAAGCCAATCTTCCAGTCAAATGAGTGGAATATTGAGAAAAGTGTCTTTGAGAAATATGTGAGCCGTAACCCTAACTAGCAAAACCTGAAGCTAGGGTTAGGGTTTTATTCCCATACAATGTAGACAGTTTTTGATGGCATGGCTGTGTTTTAGGGCTGAAAGGATACTTGGGAATATAGTTTTTTCAGTGTTTTCTAAACATTTTTTTCTGACCTATATGGCTGTATACAGTGCTTTGCCCCACAAAGGAATGCTGTCTGAATTGCCCGACAAGCAACAATTCGAAAGAACCTGATTTAACTTTCAAACTCTTGCCATGGGCTTTGCAATCACAGGCAGATTAACAAATAAAGCCAAACAGCATTAGTTCTTTTGCACTTTTAGGCGATTTAAGCCTTAACGTACATTCATTTAGCACCCCATTCAACTCAAACTTTCCAATGAAAGAATACCTTTCAAAAATGAATTTGACCATTCCTGACACACTCTTTTGGTTTTGGCAGTGCTGTATTGTCTTTTCAGACTGATATCTTGATTCAGAGAAGCCAATCTTCCAGTCAAATGAGTGGAATATTGAGAAAAGTGTCTTTGAGAAATATGTGAACCGTAACCCTAACTAGCAAAACCCGAAGCTAGGGTTAGGGTTTTATTCCCATACAATGTAGACAGTTTTTGATGGCATGGCTTTGTTTTAGGGCTGAAAGGATACTTGGGAATATAGTTCTTTCAATGTTTTCTAAACATTTTTTTCTGACCTATATGGCTGTATACAGTGCTTTGCCCCACAAAGGAATGCTGTCTGAATTGCCCGACAAGCAACAGTTCGAAAGAACCTGATTTAACTTTCAAACTCTTGCCATGGGCTTTATAATCACAGGCAGATTAACAAATAAAGCCAAACTGCATTAGTTGTTTTGCACTTTTAGGCGATTTAAGCCTTAACGTACATTCATTTAGCACCCCATTCAACTCAAACTTTCCAATGAAAGAATACCTTTCAAAAATTAATTTCACCATTCCTGACACACTCTTTTGGTTTTGGCAGTGCTGTATTGTCTTTTCAGACTGATATCTTGATTCAGAGAAGCCAATCTTCCAGTCAAATGAGTGGAATATTGAGAAAATTGACTTCTAGAAATATGTGAACCGTAACCCTAAGTAGCAAAACCCGAAGCTAGGGTTAGGGTTTTATTCCCATACAATGTAGACAGTTTTTGATGGCATGGCTGTCTTTTAGGGCTGAAAGGATACTTGGGAATATAGTTTTTTCAGTGTTTTCTAAACATTTTTTTCTGACCTATATGGCTGTATACAGTGCTTTGCCCCACAAAGGAATGCTGTCTGAATTGCCCGACAAGCAACAATTCGAAAGAACCTGATTTAACTTTCAAACTCTTGCCATGGGCTTTGCAATCACAGGCAGATTAACAAATAAAGCCAAACAGCATTAGTTCTTTTGCACATTTAGGCGATTTAAGCCTTAACGTACATTCATTTAGCACCCTATTCAACTCAAACTTTCCAATGAAAGAATACCTTTCAAAAATGAATTTGACCATTCCTGACACACTCTTTTGGTTTTGGCAGTGCTGTATTGTCTTTTCAGACTGATATCTTGATTCAGAGAAGCCAAACTTCCAGTCAAATGAGTGGAATATTGAGAAAAGTGTCTTTGAGAAATATGTGAACCGTAACCCTAACTAGCAAAACCCGAAGCTAGGGTTAGGGTTTTATTCCCATACACTGTAGACAGTTTTTGATGGCATGGCTGTGTTTTAGGTTTGAAAGGATACTTGGGAATATAGTTCTTTCAATGTTTTCTTAACATTTTTTTCTAACCTATATGGCTGTATACAGTGCTTTGCCCCACAAAGGAATGCTGTCTGAATTGCCTGACAAGCAACAGTTCGAAAGAACCTGATTTAACTTTCAAACTCTTGCCATGGGCTTTATAATCACAGGCAGATTAACAAATAAAGCCAAACTGCATTAGTTCTTTTGCACTTTTAGGCGATTTAAGCCTTAACGTACATTCATTTAGCACCCCATTCAACTCAAACTTTCCAATGAAAGAATACCTTTCAAAAATGAATTTGACCATTCCTGACACACTCTTTTGGTTTTGGCAGTGCTGTATTGTCTTTTTAGACTGATATCTTGATTCAGAGAAGCCAATCTTCCAGTCAAATGAGTGGAATATTGAGAAAAGTGTCTTTGAGAAATATGTGAACCGTAACCCTAACTAGCAAAACCTGAAGCTAGGGTTAAGGTTTTATTCCCATACAATGTAGACAGTTTTTGATGGCATGGCTGTGTTTTAGGGCTGAAAGGATACTTGGGAATATAGTTCTTTCAATGTTTTCTAAACATTTTTTTCTGACCTATATGGCTGTATACAGTGCTTTGCCCCACAAAGGAATGCTGTCTGAATTGCCCGACAAGCAACAATTCGAAAGAACCTGATTTAACTTTCAAACTCTTACCATGGGCTTTGCAATCACAGGCAGATTAACAAATAAAGCCAAACAGCATTAGTTCTTTTGCACTTTTAGGCGATTTAAGCCTTAACGTACATTCATTTAGCACCCCATTCAACTCAAACTTTCCAATGAAAGAATACCTTTCAAAAATGAATTTGACCATTCCTGACACACTCTTTTGGTTTTGGCAGTGCTGTATTGTCTTTTCAGACTGATATCTTGATTCAGAGAAGCCAATCTTCCAGTCAAATGAGTGGAATATTGAGAAAAGTGTCTTTGAGAAATATGTGAACCGTAACCCTAACTAGCAAAACCCGAAGCTAGGGTTAGGGTTTTATTCCCATACAATGTAGACAGTTTTTGATGGCATGGCTGTGTTTTAGGGCTGAAAGGATACTTGGGAATATAGTTCTTTCAATGTTTTCTAAACATTTTTTTCTGACCTATATGGCTGTATACAGTGCTTTGCCCCACAAAGGAATGCTGTCTGAATTGCCCGACAAGCAACAGTTCGAAAGAACCTGATTTAACTTTCAAACTCTTGCCATGGGCTTTATAATCACAGTCAGATTAACAAATAAAGCCAAACTGCATTAGTTGTTTTGCACTTTTAGGCGATTTAAGCCTTAACGTACATTCATTTAGCACCCCATTCAACTCAAACTTTCCAATGAAAGAATACCTTTCAAAAATGAATTTGACCATTCCTGACACACTCTTTTGGTTTTGGCAGTGCTGTATTGTCTTTTCAGACTGATATCTTGATTCAGAGAAGCCAATCTTCCAGTCAAATGAGTGGAATATTGAGAAAATTGACTTCTAGAAATATGTGAACCGTAACCCTAAGTAGCAAAACCCGAAGCTAGGGTTAGGGTTTTATTCCCATACAATGTAGACAGTTTTTGATGGCATGGCTGTCTTTTAGGGCTGAAAGGATACTTGGGAATATAGTTTTTTCAGTGTTTTCTAAACATTTTTTTCTGACCCATATGGCTGTATACAGTGCTTTGCCCCACAAAGGAATGGTGTCTGAATTGCCCGACAAGCAACAATTCGAAAGAACCTGATTTAACTTTCAAACTCTTGCCATGGGCTTTGCAATCACAGGCAGATTAACAAATAAAGCCAAACAGCATTAGTTCTTTTGCACTTTTAGGCGATTTAAGCCTTAACGTACATTCATTTAGCACCCCATTCAACTCAAACTTTCCAATGAAAGAATACCTTTCAAAAATGAATTTGACCATTCCTGACACACTCTTTTGGTTTTGGCAGTGCTGTATTGTCTTTTCAGACTGATATCTTGATTCAGAGAAGCCAAACTTCCAGTCAAATGAGTGGAATATTGAGAAAAGTGTCTTTGAGAAATATGTGAACCGTAACCCTAACTAGCAAAACCCGAAGCTAGGGTTAGGGTTTTATTCCCATACACTGTAGACAGTTTTTGATGGCATGGCTGTGTTTTAGGGCTGAAAGGATACTTGGGAATATAGTTCTTTCAATGTTTTCTTAAGATTTTTTTCTAACCTATATGGCTGTATACAGTGCTTTGCCCCACAAAGGAATGCTGTCTGAATTGCCTGACAAGCAATAGTTCGAAAGAACCTGATTTAACTTTCAAACTCTTGCCATGGGCTTTATAATCACAGGCAGATTAACAAATAAAGCCAAACTGCATTAGTTCTTTTGCACTTTTAGGCGATTTAAGCCTTAACGTACATTCATTTAGCACCCCATTCAACTCAAACTTTCCAATGAAAGAATACCTTTCAAAAATGAATTTGACCATTCCTGACACACTCTTTTGGTTTTGGCAGTGCTGTATTGTCTTTTTAGACTGATATCTTGATTCAGAGAAGCCAATCTTCCAGTCAAATGAGTGGAATATTGAGAAAAGTGTCTTTGAGAAATATGTGAACCGTAACCCTAACTAGCAAAACCTGAAGCTAGGGTTAAGGTTTTATTCCCATACAATGTAGACAGTTTTTGATGGCATGGCTGTGTTTTAGGGCTGAAAGGATACTTGGGAATATAGTTCTTTCAATGTTTTCTAAACATTTTTTTCTGACCTATATGGCTGTATACAGTGCTTTGCCCCACAAAGGAATGCTGTCTGAATTGCCCGACAAGCAACAGTTCGAAAGAACCTGATTTAACTTTCAAACTCTTGCCATGGGCTTTATAATCACAGGCAGATTAACAAATAAAGCCAAACTGCATTAGTTCTTTTGCACTTTTAGGCGATTTAAGCCTTAACGTACATTCATTTAGCACCCCATTCAACTCAAACTTTCCAATGAAAGAATACCTTTCAAAAATTAATTTGACCATTCCTGACACACTCTTTTGGTTTTGGCACTGTTGTATTGTCTTTTCAGACTGATATCTTGATTCAGAGAAGCCAATCTTCCAGTCAAATGAGTGGAATATTGAGAAAAGTGTCTTTGAGAAATATGTGAACCGTAACACTAACTAGCAAAACCCGAAGCTAGGGTTAGGGTTTTATTCCCATACAATGTAGACAGTTTTTGATGGAATGGCTGTGTTTTAGGGCTGAAAGGATACTTGGGAATATAGTTCTTTCAATGTTTTCTAAACATTTTTTTCTGACCTATATGGCTGTATACAGTGCTTTGCCCCACAAAGGAATGCTGTCTGAATTGCCCGACAAGCAACAGTTCGAAAGAACCTGATTTAACTTTCAAACTCTTGCCATGGGCTTTGCAATCACAGGCAGATTAACAAATAAAGCCAAACAGCATTAGTTCTTTTGCACTTTTAGGCGATTTAAGCCTTAACGTACATTCATTTAGCACCCCATTCAACCTAAACTTTCCAATGAAAGAATACCTTTCAAAAATGAATTTGACCATTCCTGACACACTCTTTTGGTTTTGGCAGTGCTGTATTGTCTTTTCAGACTGATATCTTGATTCAGAGAAGCCAATCTTCCAGTCAAATGAGTGGAATATTGAGAAAAGTGTCTTTGAGAAATATGTGAACCGTAACACTAACTAGCAAAACCCGAAGCTAGGGTTAGGGTTTTATTCCCATACAATGTAGACAGTTTTTGATGGCATGGCTGTGTTTTAGGGCTGAAAGGATACTTGGGAATATAGTTCTTTCAATGTTTTCTAAACATTTTTTTCTGGCCTATATGGCTGTATACAGTGCTTTGCCCCACAAAGGAATGCTGTCTGAATTGCCCGACAAGCAACAGTTCGAAAGAACCTGATTTAACTTTCAAACTCTTGCCATGGGCTTTATAATCACAGGCAGATTAACAAATAAAGCCAAACTGCATTATTTCTTTTGCACTTTTAGGCGATTTAAGCCTTAACGTACATTCATTTAGCACCCCATTCAACTCAAACTTTCCAATGAAAGAATACCTTTCAAAAATGAATTTGACCATTCCTGACACACTCTTTTGGTTTTGGCAGTGTTGTATTGTCTTTTCAGACTGATATCTTGATTCAGAGAAGCAAATCTTCCAGTCAAATGAGTGGAATATTGAGAAAATTGACTTCTAGAAATATGTGAACCGTAACCCGAAATAGCAAAACCCGAAGCTAGGGTTAGGGTTTTATTCCTATACAATGTAGACAGTTTTTGATGGCATGGCTGTGTTTTAGGGCTGAAAGGATACTTGGGAATATAGTTCTTTCAATGTTTTCTAAACATTTTTTTCTGACCTATATGGCTGTATACAGTGCTTTGCCCCACAAAGGAATGCTGTCTGAATTGCCCGACAAGCAACAGTTCGAAAGAACCTGATTTAACTTTCAAACTCTTGCCATGGGCTTTATAATCACAGGCAGATTAACAAATAAAGCCAAACTGCATTAGTTCTTTTGCACTTTTAGGCGATTTAAGCCTTAACGTACATTCATTTAGCACCCCATTCAACCTAAACTTTCCAATGAAAGAATACCTTTAAAAAATGAATTTGACCATTCCTGACACACTCTTTTGGTTTTGGCAGTGCTGTATTGTCTTTTCAGACTGATATCTTGATTCAGAGAAACCAATCTTCCAGTCAAATGAGTGGAATATTGAGAAAATTGACTTCTAGAAATATGTGAACCGTAACCCTAACTAGCAAAACCCGAAGCTAGGGTTAGGGTTTTATTCCCATACAATGTAGACAGTTCTTGATGCCATGGCTGTGTTTTAGGGCTGAAAGGATACTTGGGAATATAGTTCTTTCAATGTTTTCTAAACATTTTTTTCTGACCTATATGGCTGTATACAGTGCTTTGCCCCACAAAGGAATGCTGTCTGAATTGCCCGACAAGCAACAGGTCGAAAGAACCTGATTTAACTTTCAAACTCTTGCCATGGGCTTTGCAATCACAGGCAGATTAACAAATAAAGCCAAACAGCATTAGTTCTTTTGCACTTTTAGGCGATTTAAGCCTTAATGTACATTCATTTAGCACCCCATTCAACCTAAACTTTCCAATGAAAGAATACCTTTCAAAAATGAATTTGACCATTCCTGACACACTCTTTTGGTTTTGGCAGTGCTGTATTGTCTTTTCAGACTGATATCTGGATTCAGAGAAGCCAATCTTCCAGTCAAATGAGTGGAATATTGAGAAAAGTGTCTTTGAGAAATATGTGAACCGTAACCCTAACTAGCAAAACCCGAAGCTAGGGTTAGGGTTTTATTCCCATACAATGTAGACAGTTTTTGATGGCATGGCTGTGTTTTAGGGCTGAAAGGATACTTGGGAATATAGTTTTTTCAGTGTTTTCTAAACATTTTTTTCTAACCTATATGGCTGTATACAGTGCTTTGCCCCACAAAGGAATGCTGTCTGAATTGCCCGACAAGCAACAGTTCGAAAGAACCTGATTTAACTTTCAAACTCTTGCCATGGGCTTTATAATCACAGGCAGATTAACAAATAAAG
Source organism: Atractosteus spatula (assembly GCF_055471065.1). Taxonomy (NCBI): domain Eukaryota; kingdom Metazoa; phylum Chordata; class Actinopteri; order Semionotiformes; family Lepisosteidae; genus Atractosteus; species Atractosteus spatula. The sequence goes on along the minus strand of NC_142708.1, from coordinate 30,015,571 downwards.
CCAAACTGCATTAGTTCTTTTGCACTTTTAGGCGATTTAAGCCTTAACGTACATTCATTTAGCACCCCATTCAACTCAAACTTTCCAATGAAAGAATACCTTTCAAAAATTAATTTGACCATTCCTGACACACTCTTTTGGTTTTGGCACTGTTGTATTGTCTTTTCAGACTGATATCTTGATTCAGAGAAGCAAATCTTCCAGTCAAATGAGTGGAATATTGAGAAAATTGACTTCTAGAAATATGTGAAACGTAACCCTAACTAGCAAAACCCGAAGCTAGGGTTAGGGTTTTATTCCTATACAATGTAGACAGTTTTTGATGGCATGGCTGTGTTTTAGGGCTGAAAGGATACTTGGGAATATAGTTCTTTCAATGTTTTCTAAACATTTTTTTCTGACCTATATGGCTGTATACAGTGCTTTGCCCCACAAAGGAATGCTGTCTGAATTGCCCGACAAGCAACAGTTCGAAAGAACCTGATTTAACTTTCAAACTCTTGCCATGGGCTTTGCAATCACAGGCAGATTAACAAATAAAGCCAAACAGCATTAGTTCTTTTGCACTTTTAGGCGATTTAAGCCTTAACGTACATTCATTTAGCACCCCATTCAACTCAAACTTTCCAATGAAAGAATACCTTTCAAAAATTAATTTGACCATTCCTGACACACTCTTTTGGTTTTGGCACTGTTGTATTGTCTTTTCAGACTGATATCTTGATTCAGAGAAGCAAATCTTCCAGTCAAATGAGTGGAATATTGAGAAAATTGACTTCTAGAAATATGTGAACCGTAACCCTAACTAGCAAAACCCGAAGCTAGGGTTAGGGTTTTATTCCCATACAATGTAGACAGTTCTTGATGGCATGGCTGTGTTTTAGGGCTGAAAGGATACTTGGGAATATAGTTCTTTCAATGTTTTCTAAACATTTTTTTCTGACCTATATGGCTGTATACAGTGCTTTGCCCCACAAAGGAATGCTGTCTGAATTGCCCGACAAGCAACAGGTCGAAAGAACCTGATTTAACTTTCAAACTCTTGCCATGGGCTTTGCAATCACAGGCAGATTAACAAATAAAGCCAAACAGCATTAGTTCTTTTGCACTTTTAGGCGATTTAAGCCTTAACATACATTCATTTAGCACCCCATTCAACCTAAACTTTCCAATGAAAGAATACCTTTCAAAAATGAATTTGACCATTCCTGACACACTCTTTTGGTTTTGGCAGTGCTGTATTGTCTTTTCAGACTGATATCTGGATTCAGAGAAGCCAATCTTCCAGTCAAATGAGTGGAATATTGAGAAAAGTGTCTTTGAGAAATATGTGAACCGTAACCCTAACTAGCAAAACCCGAAGCTAGGGTTAGGGTTTTATTCCCATACAATGTAGACAGTTTTTGATGGCATGGCTGTGTTTTAGGGCTGAAAGGATACTTGGGAATATAGTTTTTTCAGTGTTTTCTAAACATTTTTTTCTAACCTATATGGCTGTATACAGTGCTTTGCCCCACAAAGGAATGCTGTCTGAATTGCCCGACAAGCAACAGTTCGAAAGAACCTGATTTAACTTTCAAACTCTTGCCATGGGCTTTATAATCACAGGCAGATTAACAAATAAAGCCAAACTGCATTAGTTCTTTTGCACTTTTAGGCGATTTAAGCCTTAACGTACATTCATTTAGCACCCCATTCAACTCAAACTTTCCAATGAAAGAATACCTTTCAAAAATTAATTTGACCATTCCTGACACACTCTTTTGGTTTTGGCACTGTTGTATTGTCTTTTCAGACTGATATCTTGATTCAGAGAAGCAAATCTTCCAGTCAAATGAGTGGAATATTGAGAAAATTGACTTCTAGAAATATGTGAAACGTAACCCTAACTAGCAAAACCCGAAGCTAGGGTTAGGGTTTTATTCCTATACAATGTAGACAGTTTTTGATGGCATGGCTGTGTTTTAGGGCTGAAAGGATACTTGGGAATATAGTTCTTTCAATGTTTTCTAAACATTTTTTTCTGACCTATATGGCTGTATACAGTGCTTTGCCCCACAAAGGAATGCTGTCTGAATTGCCCGACAAGCAACAGTTCGAAAGAACCTGATTTAACTTTCAAACTCTTGCCATGGGCTTTGCAATCACAGGCAGATTAACAAATAAAGCCAAACAGCATTAGTTCTTTTGCACTTTTAGGCGATTTAAGCCTTAACGTACATTCATTTAGCACCCCATTCAACTCAAACTTTCCAATGAAAGAATACCTTTCAAAAATTAATTTGACCATTCCTGACACACTCTTTTGGTTTTGGCACTGTTGTATTGTCTTTTCAGACTGATATCTTGATTCAGAGAAGCAAATCTTCCAGTCAAATGAGTGGAATATTGAGAAAATTGACTTCTAGAAATATGTGAACCGTAACCCTAACTAGCAAAACCCGAAGCTAGGGTTAGGGTTTTATTCCCATACAATGTAGACAGTTCTTGATGGCATGGCTGTGTTTTAGGGCTGAAAGGATACTTGGGAATATAGTTCTTTCAATGTTTTCTAAACATTTTTTTCTGACCTATATGGCTGTATACAGTGCTTTGCCCCACAAAGGAATGCTGTCTGAATTGCCCGACAAGCAACAGGTCGAAAGAACCTGATTTAACTTTCAAACTCTTGCCATGGGCTTTGCAATCACAGGCAGATTAACAAATAAAGCCAAACAGCATTAGTTCTTTTGCACTTTTAGGCGATTTAAGCCTTAACGTACATTCATTTAGCACCCCATTCAACCTAAACTTTCCAATGAAAGAATACCTTTCAAAAATGAATTTGACCATTCCTGACACACTCTTTTGGTTTTGGCAGTGCTGTATTGTCTTTTCAGACTGATATCTGGATTCAGAGAAGCCAATCTTCCAGTCAAATGAGTGGAATATTGAGAAAAGTGTCTTTGAGAAATATGTGAACCGTAACCCTAACTAGCAAAACCCGAAGCTAGGGTTAGGGTTTTATTCCCATACAATGTAGACAGTTTTTGATGGCATGGCTGTGTTTTAGGGCTGAAAGGATACTTGGGAATATAGTTTTTTCAGTGTTTTCTAAACATTTTTTTCTAACCTATATGGCTGTATACAGTGCTTTGCCCCACAAAGGAATGCTGTCTGAATTGCCCGACAAGCAACAGTTCGAAAGAACCTGATTTAACTTTCAAACTCTTGCCATGGGCTTTATAATCACAGGCAGATTAACAAATAAAGCCAAACTGCATTAGTTCTTTTGCACTTTTAGGCGATTTAAGCCTTAACGTACATTCATTTAGCACCCCATTCAACTCAAACTTTCCAATGAAAGAATACCTTTCAAAAATTAATTTGACCATTCCTGACACACTCTTTTGGTTTTGGCACTGTTGTATTGTCTTTTCAGACTGATATCTTGATTCAGAGAAGCAAATCTTCCAGTCAAATGAGTGGAATATTGAGAAAATTGACTTCTAGAAATATGTGAAACGTAACCCTAACTAGCAAAACCCGAAGCTAGGGTTAGGGTTTTATTCCTATACAATGTAGACAGTTTTTGATGGCATGGCTGTGTTTTAGGGCTGAAAGGATACTTGGGAATATAGTTCTTTCAATGTTTTCTAAACATTTTTTTCTGACCTATATGGCTGTATACAGTGCTTTGCCCCACAAAGGAATGCTGTCTGAATTGCCCGACAAGCAACAGTTCGAAAGAACCTGATTTAACTTTCAAACTCTTGCCATGGGCTTTATAATCACAGGCAGATTAACAAATAAAGCCAAACTGCATTATTTCTTTTGCACTTTTAGGCGATTTAAGCCTTAACGTACATTCATTTAGCACCCCATTCAACTCAAACTTTCCAATGAAAGAATACCTTTCAAAAATGAATTTGACCATTCCTGACACACTCTTTTGGTTTTGGCAGTGTTGTATTGTCTTTTCAGACTGATATCTTGATTCAGAGAAGCAAATCTTCCAGTCAAATGAGTGGAATATTGAGAAAATTGACTTCTAGAAATATGTGAACCGTAACCCTAAATAGCAAAACCCGAAGCTAGGGTTAGGGTTTTATTCCTATACAATGTAGACAGTTTTTGATGGCATGGCTGTGTTTTAGGGCTGAAAGGATACTTGGGAATATAGTTCTTTCAATGTTTTCTAAACATTTTTTTCTGACCTATATGGCTGTATACAGTGCTTTGCCCCACAAAGGAATGCTGTCTGAATTGCCCGACAAGCAACAGTTCGAAAGAACCTGATTTAACTTTCAAACTCTTGCCATGGGCTTTATAATCACAGGCAGATTAACAAATAAAGCCAAACTGCATTAGTTCTTTTGCACTTTTAGGCGATTTAAGCCTTAACGTACATTCATTTAGCACCCCATTCAACCTAAACTTTCCAATGAAAGAATACCTTTAAAAAATGAATTTGACCATTCCTGACACACTCTTTTGGTTTTGGCAGTGCTGTATTGTCTTTTCAGACTGATATCTTGATTCAGAGAAACCAATCTTCCAGTCAAATGAGTGGAATATTGAGAAAAGTGTCTTTGAGAAATATGTGAACCGTAACCCTAACTAGCAAAACCCGAAGCTAGGGTTAGGGTTTTATTCCCATACAATGTAGACAGTTTTTGATGGCATGGCTGTGTTTTAGGGCTGAAAGGATACTTGGGAATATAGTTCTTTCAATGTTTTATAAACATTTTTTTCTAACCTATATGGCTGTATACAGTGCTTTGCCCCACAAAGGAATGCTGTCTGAATTGCCCGACAAGCAACAGTTCGAAAGAACCTGATTTAACTTTCAAACTCTTGCCATGGGCTTTGCAATCACAGGCAGATTAACAAATAAAGCCAAACAGCATTAGTTCTTTTGCACTTTTAGGCGATTTAAGCCTTAACGTACATTCATTTAGCACCCCATTCAACTCAAACTTTCCAATGAAAGAATACCTTTCAAAAATTAATTTGACCATTCCTGACACACTCTTTTGGTTTTGGCACTGTTGTATTGTCTTTTCAGACTGATATCTTGATTCAGAGAAGCAAATCTTCCAGTCAAATGAGTGGAATATTGAGAAAATTGACTTCTAGAAATATGTGAACCGTAACCCTAACTAGCAAAACCCGAAGCTAGGGTTAGGGTTTTATTCCCATACAATGTAGACAGTTCTTGATGGCATGGCTGTGTTTTAGGGCTGAAAGGATACTTGGGAATATAGTTCTTTCAATGTTTTCTAAACATTTTTTTCTGACCTATATGGCTGTATACAGTGCTTTGCCCCACAAAGGAATGCTGTCTGAATTGCCCGACAAGCAACAGGTCGAAAGAACCTGATTTAACTTTCAAACTCTTGCCATGGGCTTTGCAATCACAGGCAGATTAACAAATAAAGCCAAACAGCATTAGTTCTTTTGCACTTTTAGGCGATTTAAGCCTTAACGTACATTCATTTAGCACCCCATTCAACCTAAACTTTCCAATGAAAGAATACCTTTCAAAAATGAATTTGACCATTCCTGACACACTCTTTTGGTTTTGGCAGTGCTGTATTGTCTTTTCAGACTGATATCTGGATTCAGAGAAGCCAATCTTCCAGTCAAATGAGTGGAATATTGAGAAAAGTGTCTTTGAGAAATATGTGAACCGTAACCCTAACTAGCAAAACCCGAAGCTAGGGTTAGGGTTTTATTCCCATACAATGTAGACAGTTTTTGATGGCATGGCTGTGTTTTAGGGCTGAAAGGATACTTGGGAATATAGTTCTTTCAATGTTTTCTAAACATTTTTTTCTAACCTATATGGCTGTATACAGTGCTTTGCCCCACAAAGGAATGCTGTCTGAATTGCCCGACAAGCAACAGTTCGAAAGAACCTGATTTAACTTTCAAACTCTTGCCATGGGCTTTATAATCACAGGCAGATTAACAAATAAAGCCAAACTGCATTAGTTCTTTTGCACTTTTAGGCGATTTAAGCCTTAACGTACATTCATTTAGCACCCCATTCAACTCAAACTTTCCAATGAAAGAATACCTTTCAAAAATTAATTTGACCATTCCTGACACACTCTTTTGGTTTTGGCACTGTTGTATTGTCTTTTCAGACTGATATCTTGATTCAGAGAAGCAAATCTTCCAGTCAAATGAGTGGAATATTGAGAAAATTGACTTCTAGAAATATGTGAAACGTAACCCTAACTAGCAAAACCCGAAGCTAGGGTTAGGGTTTTATTCCTATACAATGTAGACAATTTTTGATGGCATGGCTGTGTTTTAGGGCTGAAAGGATACTTGGGAATATAGTTCTTTCAATGTTTTCTAAACATTTTTTTCTGACCTATATGGCTGTATACAGTGCTTTGCCCCACAAAGGAATGCTGTCTGAATTGCCCGACAAGCAACAGTTCGAAAGAACCTGATTTAACTTTCAAACTCTTGCCATGGGCTTTGCAATCACAGGCAGATTAACAAATAAAGCCAAACAGCATTAGTTCTTTTGCACTTTTAGGCGATTTAAGCCTTAACGTACATTCATTTAGCACCCCATTCAACCTAAACTTTCCAATGAAAGAATACCTTTCAAAAATGAATTTGACCATTCCTGACACACTCTTTTGGTTTTGGCAGTGCTGTATTGTCTTTTCAGACTGATATCTTGATTCAGAGAAGCCAATCTTCCAGTCAAATGAGTGGAATATTGAGAAAAGTGTCTTTGAGAAATATGTGAACCGTAACACTAACTAGCAAAACCCGAAGCTAGGGTTAGGGTTTTATTCCCATACAATGTAGACAGTTTTTGATGGTATGGCTGTGTTTTAGGGCTGAAAGGATACTTGGGAATATAGTTTTTTCAGTGTTTTCTAAACATTTTTTTCTGACCTATATGGCTGTATACAGTGCTTTGCCCCACAAAGGAATGCTGTCTGAATTGCCCGACAAGCAACAGTTCGAAAGAACCTGATTTAACTTTCAAACTCTTGCCATGGGCTTTATAATCACAGGCAGATTAACAAATAAAGCCAAACTGCATTAGTTCTTTTGCACTTTTAGGCGATTTAAGCCTTAACGTACATTCATTTAGCACCCCATTCAACCTAAACTTTCCAATGAAAGAATACCTTTAAAAAATGAATTTGACCATTCCTGACACACTCTTTTGGTTTTGGCAGTGCTGTATTGTCTTTTCAGACTGATATCTTGATGCAGAGAAGCCAATCTTCCAGTCAAATGAGTGGAATATTGAGAAAAGTGTCTTTGAGAAATATGTGAACCGTAACCCTAACTAGCAAAACCTGAAGCTAGGGTGGTTAGGGTTTTATTCCCATACAATGTAGACAGTTTTTGATGGCATGGCTGTGTTTTAGGGCTGAAAGTATACTTGGGAATATAGTTTTTTCAGTGTTTTCTAAAGATTTTTTTCTGACCTATATGGCTGTATACAGTGCTTTGCCCCACAAAGGAATGCTGTCTGAATTGCCCGACAAGCAACAGTTCGAAAGAACCTCAATTGACTTTCAAACTCTTGCCATGGGCTTTATAATCACAGGCAGATTAACAAATAAAGCCAAACTGCATTAGTTCTTTTGCACTTTTAGGCGATTTAAGCCTTAACGTACATTCATTTAGCACCCCATTCAACTCAAACTTTCCAATGAAAGAATACCTTTCAAAAATTAATTTGACCATTCCTGACACACTCTTTTGGTTTTGGCACTGTTGTATTGTCTTTTCAGACTGATATCTTGATTCAGAGAAGCAAATCTTCCAGTCAAATGAGTGGAATATTGAGAAAATTGACTTCTAGAAATATGTGAACCGTAACCCTAACTAGCAAAACCCGAAGCTAGGGTTAGGGTTTTATTCCCATACAATGTAGACAGTTTTTGATGGCATGGCTGTGTTTTAGGGCTGAAAGGATACTTGGGAATATAGTTCTTTCAATGTTTTCTAAACATTTTTTTCTGACCTATATGGCTGTATACAGTGCTTTGCCCCACAAAGGAATGCTGTCTGAATTGCCCGACAAGCAACAGTTCGAAAGAACCTGATTTAACTTTCAAACTCTTGCCATGGGCTTTGCAATCACAGGCAGATTAACAAATAAAGCCAAACAGCATTAGTTCTTTTGCACTTTTAGGCGATTTAAGCCTTAACGTACATTCATTTAGCACCCCATTCAACCTAAACTTTCCAATGAAAGAATACCTTTCAAAAATGAATTTGACCATTCCTGACACACTCTTTTGGTTTTGGCAGTGCTGTATTGTCTTTTCAGACTGATATCTTGATTCAGAGAAGCCAATATTCCAGTCAAATGAGTGGAATATTGAGAAAAGTGTCTTTGAGAAATATGTGAACCGTAACCCTAACTAGCAAAACCCGAAGCTAGGGTTATGGTTTTATTCCCATACAATGTAGACAGTTTCTGATGGCATGGCTGTGTTTTAGGGCTGAAAGGATACTTGGGAATATAGTTCTTTCAATGTTTTCTAAACATTTTTTTCTAACCTATATGGCTGTATACAGTGCTTTGCCCCACAAAGGAATGCTGTCTGAATTGCCCGACAAGCAACAGTTCGAAAGAACCTGATTTAACTTTCAAACTCTTGCCATGGGCTTTATAATCACAGGCAGATTAACAAATAAAGCCAAACTGCATTAGTTCTTTTGCACTTTTAGGCGATTTAAGCCTTAACGTACATTCATTTAGCACCCCATTCAACTCAAACTTTCCAATGAAAGAATACCTTTCAAAAATTAATTTGACCATTCCTGACACACTCTTTTGGTTTTGGCAGTGTTGTATTGTCTTTTCAGACTGATATCTTGATTCAGAGAAGCAAATCTTCCAGTCAAATGAGTGGAATATTGAGAAAATTGACTTCTAGAAATATGTGAACCGTAACCCTAAATAGCAAAACCCGAAGCTAGGGTTAGGGTTTTATTCCTATACAATGTAGACAGTTTTTGATGGCATGGCTGTGTTTTAGGGCTGAAAGGATACTTGGGAATATAGTTCTTTCAATGTTTTCTAAACATTTTTTTCTGACCTATATGGCTGTATACAGTGCTTTGCCCCACAAAGGAATGCTGTCTGAATTGCCCGACAAGCAACAGTTCGAAAGAACCTGATTTAACTTTCAAACTCTTGCCATGGGCTTTATAATCACAGGCAGATTAACAAATAAAGCCAAACTGCATTAGTTCTTTTGCACTTTTAGGCGATTTAAGCCTTAACGTACATTCATTTAGCACCCCATTCAACCTAAACTTTCCAATGAAAGAATACCTTTAAAAAATGAATTTGACCATTCCTGACACACTCTTTTGGTTTTGGCAGTGCTGTATTGTCTTTTCAGACTGATATCTTGATGCAGAGAAGCCAATCTTCCAGTCAAATGAGTGGAATATTGAGAAAAGTGTCTTTGAGAAATATGTGAACCGTAACCCTAACTAGCAAAACCTGAAGCTAGGGTGGTTAGGGTTTTATTCCCATACAATGTAGACAGTTTTTGATGGCATGGCTGTGTTTTAGGGCTGAAAGTATACTTGGGAATATAGTTTTTTCAGTGTTTTCTAAAGATTTTTTTCTGACCTATATGGCTGTATACAGTGCTTTGCCCCACAAAGGAATGCTGTCTGAATTGCCCGACAAGCAACAGTTCGAAAGAACCTCAATTGACTTTCAAACTCTTGCCATGGGCTTTATAATCACAGGCAGATTAACAAATAAAGCCAAACTGCATTAGTTCTTTTGCACTTTTAGGCGATTTAAGCCTTAACGTACATTCATTTAGCACCCCATTCAACTCAAACTTTCCAATGAAAGAATACCTTTCAAAAATTAATTTGACCATTCCTGACACACTCTTTTGGTTTTGGCACTGTTGTATTGTCTTTTCAGACTGATATCTTGATTCAGAGAAGCAAATCTTCCAGTCAAATGAGTGGAATATTGAGAAAATTGACTTCTAGAAATATGTGAACCGTAACCCTAACTAGCAAAACCCGAAGCTAGGGTTAGGGTTTTATTCCCATACAATGTAGACAGTTTTTGATGGCATGGCTGTGTTTTAGGGCTGAAAGGATACTTGGGAATATAGTTCTTTCAATGTTTTCTAAACATTTTTTTCTGACCTATATGGCTGTATACAGTGCTTTGCCCCACAAAGGAATGCTGTCTGAATTGCCCGACAAGCAACAGTTCGAAAGAACCTGATTTAACTTTCAAACTCTTGCCATGGGCTTTGCAATCACAGGCAGATTAACAAATAAAGCCAAACAGCATTAGTTCTTTTGCACTTTTAGGCGATTTAAGCCTTGACGTACATTCATTTAGCACCCCATTCAACCTAAACTTTCCAATGAAAGAATACCTTTCAAAAATGAATTTGACCATTCCTGACACACTCTTTTGGTTTTGGCAGTGCTGTATTGTCTTTTCAGACTGATATCTTGATTCAGAGAAGCCAATCTTCCAGTCAAATGAGTGGAATATTGAGAAAAGTGTCTTTGAGAAATATGTGAACCGTAACCCTAACTAGCAAAACCCGAAGCTAGGGTTAGGGTTTTATTCCCATACAATGTAGACAGTTTTTGATGGCATGGCTGTGTTTTAGGGCTGAAAGGATACTTGGGAATATAGTTCTTTCAATGTTTTCTAAACATTTTTTTCTAACCTATATGGCTGTATACAGTGCTTTGCCCCACAAAGGAATGCTGTCTGAATTGCCTGACAAGCAACAGTTCGAAAGAACCTGATTTAACTTTCAAACTCTTGCCATGGGCTTTATAATCACAGGCAGATTAACAAATAAAGCCAAACTGCATTAGTTCTTTTGCACTTTTAGGCGATTTAAGCCTTAACGTACATTCATTTAGCACCCCATTCAACTCAAACTTTCCAATGAAAGAATACCTTTCAAAAATTAATTTGACCATTCCTGACACACTCTTTTGGTTTTGGCACTGTTGTATTGTCTTTTCAGACTGATATCTTGATTCAGAGAAGCAAATCTTCCAGTCAAATGAGTGGAATATTGAGAAAATTGACTTCTAGAAATATGTGAACCGTAACCCTAAATAGCAAAACCCGAAGCTAGGGTTAGGGTTTTATTCCTATACAATGTAGACAGTTTTTGATGGCATGGCTGTGTTTTAGGGCTGAAAGGATACTTGGGAATATAGTTCTTTCAATGTTTTCTAAACATTTTTTTCTGACCTATATGGCTGTATACAGTGCTTTGCCCCACAAAGGAATGCTGTCTGAATTGCCCGACAAGCAACAGTTCGAAAGAACCTGATTTAACTTTCAAACTCTTGCCATGGGCTTTATAATCACAGGCAGATTAACAAATAAAGCCAAACTGCATTAGTTCTTTTGCACTTTTAGGCGATTTAAGCCTTAACGTACATTCATTTAGCACCCCATTCAACCTAAACTTTCCAATGAAAGAATACCTTTAAAAAATGAATTTGACCATTCCTGACACACTCTTTTGGTTTTGGCAGTGCTGTATTGTCTTTTCAGACTGATATCTTGATGCAGAGAAGCCAATCTTCCAGTCAAATGAGTGGAATATTGAGAAAAGTGTCTTTGAGAAATATGTGAACCGTAACCCTAACTAGCAAAACCTGAAGCTAGGGTGGTTAGGGTTTTATTCCCATACAATGTAGACAGTTTTTGATGGCATGGCTGTGTTTTAGGGCTGAAAGTATACTTGGGAATATAGTTTTTTCAGTGTTTTCTAAAGATTTTTTTCTGACCTATATGGCTGTATACAGTGCTTTGCCCCACAAAGGAATGCTGTCTGAATTGCCCGACAAGCAACAGTTCGAAAGAACCTCAATTGACTTTCAAACTCTTGCCATGGGCTTTATAATCACAGGCAGATTAACAAATAAAGCCAAACTGCATTAGTTCTTTTGCACTTTTAGGCGATTTAAGCCTTAACGTACATTCATTTAGCACCCCATTCAACTCAAACTTTCCAATGAAAGAATACCTTTCAAAAATTAATTTGACCATTCCTGACACACTCTTTTGGTTTTGGCACTGTTGTATTGTCTTTTCAGACTGATATCTTGATTCAGAGAAGCAAATCTTCCAGTCAAATGAGTGGAATATTGAGAAAATTGACTTCTAGAAATATGTGAACCGTAACCCTAACTAGCAAAACCCGAAGCTAGGGTTAGGGTTTTATTCCCATACAATGTAGACAGTTTTTGATGGCATGGCTGTGTTTTAGGGCTGAAAGGATACTTGGGAATATAGTTCTTTCAATGTTTTCTAAACATTTTTTTCTGACCTATATGGCTGTATACAGTGCTTTGCCCCACAAAGGAATGCTGTCTGAATTGCCCGACAAGCAACAGTTCGAAAGAACCTGATTTAACTTTCAAACTCTTGCCATGGGCTTTGCAATCACAGGCAGATTAACAAATAAAGCCAAACAGCATTAGTTCTTTTGCACTTTTAGGCGATTTAAGCCTTAACGTACATTCATTTAGCACCCCATTCAACCTAAACTTTCCAATGAAAGAATACCTTTCAAAAATGAATTTGACCATTCCTGACACACTCTTTTGGTTTTGGCAGTGCTGTATTGTCTTTTCAGACTGATATCTTGATTCAGAGAAGCCAATCTTCCAGTCAAATGAGTGGAATATTGAGAAAAGTGTCTTTGAGAAATATGTGAACCGTAACCCTAACTAGCAAAACCCGAAGCTAGGGTTAGGGTTTTATTCCCATACAATGTAGACAGTTTTTGATGGCATGGCTGTGTTTTAGGGCTGAAAGGATACTTGGGAATATAGTTCTTTCAATGTTTTCTAAACATTTTTTTCTGACCTATATGGCTGTATACAGTGCTTTGCCCCACAAAGGAATGCTGTCTGAATTGCCCGACAAGCAACAGTTTGAAAGAACCTGATTTAACTTTCAAACTCTTGCCATGGGCTTTGCAATCACAGGCAGATTAACAAATAAAGCCAAACAGCATTAGTTCTTTTGCACTTTTAGGCGATTTAAGCCTTAACGTACATTCATTTAGCACCCCATTCAACCTAAACTTTCCAATGAAAGAATACCTTTCAAAAATGAATTTGACCATTCCTGACACACTCTTTTGGTTTTGGCAGTGCTGTATTGTCTTTTCAGACTGATATCTTGATTCAGAGAAGCCAATCTTCCAGTCAAATGAGTGGAATATTGAGAAAAGTGTCTTTGAGAAATATGTGAACCGTAACCCTAACTAGCAAAACCCGAAGCTAGGGTTAGGGTTTTATTCCCATACAATGTAGACAGTTTTTGATGGCATGGCTGTGTTTTAGGGCTGAAAGGATACTTGGGAATATAGTTCTTTCAATGTTTTCTAAACATTTTTTTCTAACCTATATGGCTGTATACAGTGCTTTGCCCCACAAAGGAATGCTGTCTGAATTGCCCGACAAGCAACAGTTCGAAAGAACCTGATTTAACTTTCAAACTCTTGCCATGGGCTTTATAATCACAGGCAGATTAACAAATAAAGCCAAACTGCATTAGTTCTTTTGCACTTTTAGGCGATTTAAGCCTTAACGTACATTCATTTAGCACCCCATTCAACTCAAACTTTCCAATGAAAGAATACCTTTCAAAAATTAATTTGACCATTCCTGACACACTCTTTTGGTTTTGGCACTGTTGTATTGTCTTTTCAGACTGATATCTTGATTCAGAGAAGCAAATCTTCCAGTCAAATGAGTGGAATATTGAGAAAATTGACTTCTAGAAATATGTGAAACGTAACCCTAACTAGCAAAACCCAAAGCTAGGGTTAGGGTTTTATTCCCATACAATGTAGACAGTTTTTGGTGGCATGGCTTTGTTTTAGGGCTGAAAGGATACATGGGAATATAGTTCTTTCAATGTTTTCTAAACATTTCTTTCTGACCTATATGGCTGTATACAGTGCTTTGCCCCACAAAGGAATGCTGTCTGAATTGCCCGACAAGCAACAGTTCGAAAGAACCTGATTTAACTTTCAAACTCTTGCCATGGGCTTTATAATCACAGGCAGATTAACAAATAAAGCCAAACTGCATTATTTCTTTTGCACTTTTAGGCGATTTAAGCCTTAACGTACATTCATTTAGCACCCCATTCAACTCAAACTTTCCAATGAAAGAATACCTTTCAAAAATGAGTTTGACCATTCCTGACACACTCTTTTGGTTTTGGCAGTGTTGTATTGTCTTTTCAGACTGATATCTAGATTCAGAGAAGCAAATCTTCCAGTCAAATGAGTGGAATATTGAGAAAATTGACTTCTAGAAATATGTGAACCGTAACCCTAACTAGCAAAACCCGAAGCTAGGGTTAGGGTTTTATTCCTATACAATGTAGACAGTTTTTGATGGCATGGCTGTGTTTTAGGGCTGAAAGGATACTTGGGAATATAGTTCTTTCAATGTTTTCTAAACATTTTTTTCTGACCTATATGGCTGTATACAGTGCTTTGCCCCACAAAGGAATGCTGTCTGAATTGCCCGACAAGCAACAGTTCGAAAGAACCTGATTTAACTTTCAAACTCTTGCCATGGGCTTTGCAATCACAGGCAGATTAACAAATAAAGCCAAACAGCATTAGTTCTTTTGCACTTTTAGGCGATTTAAGCCTTAACGTACATTCATTTAGCACCCCATTCAACCTAAACTTTCCAATGAAAGAATACCTTTCAAAAATGAATTTGACCATTCCTGACACACTCTTTTGGTTTTGGCAGTGCTGTATTGTCTTTTCAGACTGATATCTTGATTCAGAGAAGCCAATCTTCCAGTCAAATGAGTGGAATATTGAGAAAAGTGTCTTTGAGAAATATGTGAACCGTAACACTAACTAGCAAAACCCGAAGCTAGGGTTAGGGTTTTATTCCCATACAATGTAGACAGTTTTTGATGGTATGGCTGTGTTTTAGGGCTGAAAGGATACTTGGGAATATAGTTTTTTCAGTGTTTTCTAAACATTTTTTTCTGACCTATATGGCTGTATACAGTGCTTTGCCCCACAAAGGAATGCTGTCTGAATTGCCCGACAAGCAACAGTTCGAAAGAACCTGATTTAACTTTCAAACTCTTGCCATGGGCTTTATAATCACAGGCAGATTAACAAATGAAGCCAAACTGCATTATTTCTTTTGCACTTTTAGGCGATTTAAGCCTTAACGTACATTCATTTAGCACCCCATTCAACTCAAACTTTCCAATGAAAGAATACCTTTCAAAAATGAATTTGACCATTCCTGACACACTCTTTTGGTTTTGGCAGTGTTGTATTGTCTTTTCAGACTGATATCTTGATTCAGAGAAGCAAATCTTCCAGTCAAATGAGTGGAATATTGAGAAAATTGACTTCTAGAAATATGTGAACCGTAACCCTAAATAGCAAAACCCGAAGCTAGGGTTAGGGTTTTATTCCTATACAATGTAGACAGTTTTTGATGGCATGGCTGTGTTTTAGGGCTGAAAGGATACTTGGGAATATAGTTCTTTCAATGTTTTCTAAACATTTTTTTCTGACCTATATGGCTGTATACAGTGCTTTGCCCCACAAAGGAATGCTGTCTGAATTGCCCGACAAGCAACAGTTCGAAAGAACCTGATTTAACTTTCAAACTCTTGCCATGGGCTTTATAATCACAGGCAGATTAACAAATAAAGCCAAACTGCATTAGTTCTTTTGCACTTTTAGGCGATTTAAGCCTTAACGTACATTCATTTAGCACCCCATTCAACCTAAACTTTCCAATGAAAGAATACCTTTAAAAAATGAATTTGACCATTCCTGACACACTCTTTTGGTTTTGGCAGTGCTGTATTGTCTTTTCAGACTGATATCTTGATGCAGAGAAGCCAATCTTCCAGTCAAATGAGTGGAATATTGAGAAAAGTGTCTTTGAGAAATATGTGAACCGTAACCCTAACTAGCAAAACCTGAAGCTAGGGTGGTTAGGGTTTTATTCCCATACAATGTAGACAGTTTTTGATGGCATGGCTGTGTTTTAGGGCTGAAAGTATACTTGGGAATATAGTTTTTTCAGTGTTTTCTAAAGATTTTTTTCTGACCTATATGGCTGTATACAGTGCTTTGCCCCACAAAGGAATGCTGTCTGAATTGCCCGACAAGCAACAGTTCGAAAGAACCTCAATTGACTTTCAAACTCTTGCCATGGGCTTTATAATCACAGGCAGATTAACAAATAAAGCCAAACTGCATTAGTTCTTTTGCACTTTTAGGCGATTTAAGCCTTAACGTACATTCATTTAGCACCCCATTCAACTCAAACTTTCCAATGAAAGAATACCTTTCAAAAATTAATTTGACCATTCCTGACACACTCTTTTGGTTTTGGCACTGTTGTATTGTCTTTTCAGACTGATATCTTGATGCAGAGAAGCCAATCTTCCAGTCAAATGAGTGGAATATTGAGAAAAGTGTCTTTGAGAAATATGTGAGCCGTAACCCTAACTAGCAAAACCTGAAGCTAGGGTTAGGGTTTTAATCCCTTACAATGTAGACAGTTTTTGATGGTATGGCTGTGTTTTAGGGCTGAAAGGATACTTGGGAATATAGTTTTTTCAGTGTTTTCTAAACATTTTTTTCTGACCTATATGGCTGTATACAGTGCTTTGCCCCACAAAGGAATGCTGTCTGAATTGCCCGACAAGCAACAGTTCGAAAGAACCTGATTTAACTTTCAAACTCTTGCCATGGGCTTTATAATCACAGGCAGATTAACAAATGAAGCCAAACTGCATTATTTCTTTTGCACTTTTAGGCGATTTAAGCCTTAACGTACATTCATTTAGCACCCCATTCAACTCAAACTTTCCAATGAAAGAATACCTTTCAAAAATGAATTTGACCATTCCTGACACACTCTTTTGGTTTTGGCAGTGTTGTATTGTCTTTTCAGACTGATATCTTGATTCAGAGAAGCAAATCTTCCAGTCAAATGAGTGGAATATTGAGAAAATTGACTTCTAGAAATATGTGAACCGTAACCCTAAATAGCAAAACCCGAAGCTAGGGTTAGGGTTTTATTCCTATACAATGTAGACAGTTTTTGATGGCATGGCTGTGTTTTAGGGCTGAAAGGATACTTGGGAATATAGTTCTTTCAATGTTTTCTAAACATTTTTTTCTGACCTATATGGCTGTATACAGTGCTTTGCCCCACAAAGGAATGCTGTCTGAATTGCCCGACAAGCAACAGTTCGAAAGAACCTGATTTAACTTTCAAACTCTTGCCATGGGCTTTATAATCACAGGCAGATTAACAAATAAAGCCAAACTGCATTAGTTCTTTTGCACTTTTAGGCGATTTAAGCCTTAACGTACATTCATTTAGCACCCCATTCAACCTAAACTTTCCAATGAAAGAATACTTTTAAAAAATGAATTTGACCATTCCTGACACACTCTTTTGGTTTTGGCAGTGCTGTATTGTCTTTTCAGACTGATATCTTGATGCAGAGAAGCCAATCTTCCAGTCAAATGAGTGGAATATTGAGAAAAGTGTCTTTGAGAAATATGTGAACCGTAACCCTAACTAGCAAAACCTGAAGCTAGGGTGGTTAGGGTTTTATTCCCATACAATGTAGACAGTTTTTGATGGCATGGCTGTGTTTTAGGGCTGAAAGTATACTTGGGAATATAGTTTTTTCAGTGTTTTCTAAAGATTTTTTTCTGACCTATATGGCTGTATACAGTGCTTTGCCCCACAAAGGAATGCTGTCTGAATTGCCCGACAAGCAACAGTTCGAAAGAACCTCAATTGACTTTCAAACTCTTGCCATGGGCTTTATAATCACAGGCAGATTAACAAATAAAGCCAAACTGCATTAGTTCTTTTGCACTTTTAGGCGATTTAAGCCTTAACGTACATTCATTTAGCACCCCATTCAACTCAAACTTTCCAATGAAAGAATACCTTTCAAAAATTAATTTGACCATTCCTGACACACTCTTTTGGTTTTGGCACTGTTGTATTGTCTTTTCAGACTGATATCTTGATTCAGAGAAGCAAATCTTCCAGTCAAATGAGTGGAATATTGAGAAAATTGACTTCTAGAAATATGTGAACCGTAACCCTAACTAGCAAAACCCGAAGCTAGGTTTAGGGTTTTATTCCCATACAATGTAGACAGTTTTTGATGGCATGGCTGTGTTTTAGGGCTGAAAGGATACTTGGGAATATAGTTCTTTCAATGTTTTCTAAACATTTTTTTCTGACCTATATGGCTGTATACAGTGCTTTGCCCCACAAAGGAATGCTGTCTGAATTGCCCGACAAGCAACAGTTCGAAAGAACCTGATTTAACTTTCAAACTCTTGCCATGGGCTTTGCAATCACAGGCAGATTAACAAATAAAGCCAAACAGCATTAGTTCTTTTGCACTTTTAGGCGATTTAAGCCTTAACGTACATTCATTTAGCACCCCATTCAACCTAAACTTTCCAATGAAAGAATACCTTTAAAAAATGAATTTGACCATTCCTGACACACTCTTTTGGTTTTGGCAGTGCTGTATTGTCTTTTCAGACTGATATCTTGATTCAGAGAAGCCAATCTTCCAGTCAAATGAGTGGAATATTGAGAAAAGTGTCTTTGAGAAATATGTGAGCCGTAACCCTAACTAGCAAAACCTGAAGCTAGGGTTAGGGTTTTATTCCCTTACAATGTAGACAGTTTTTGATGGCATGGCTGTGTTTTAGGGCTGAAAGGATACTTGGGAATATAGTTTTTTCAGTGTTTTCTAAACATTTTTTTCTGACCTATATGGCTGTATACAGTGCTTTGCCCCACAAAGGAATGGTGTCTGAATTGCCCGACAAGCAGCAATTCGAAAGAACCTGATTTAACTTTCAAACTCTTGCCATGGGCTTTGCAATCACAGGCAGATTAACAAATAAAGCCAAACAGCATTAGTTCTTTTGCACTTTTAGGCGATTTAAGCCTTAACGTACATTCATTTAGCACCCCATTCAACTCAAACTTTCCAATGAAAGAATACCTTTCAAAAATGAATTTGACCATTCCTGACACACTCTTTTGGTTTTGGCAGTGCTGTATTGTCTTTTCAGACTGATATCTTGATTCAGAGAAGCCAAACTTCCAGTCAAATGAGTGGAATATTGAGAAAAGTGTCTTTGAGAAATATGTGAACCGTAACCCTAACTAGCAAAACCCGAAGCTAGGGTTAGGGTTTTATTCCGATACAATGTAGACAGTTTTTGATGGCATGGCTGTTTTTTAGGGCTGAAAGGATACTTGGGAATATAGTTCTTTCAATGTTTTCTTAACATTTTTTTCTGACCTATATGGCTGTATACAGTGCTTTGCCCCACAAAGGAATGCTGTCTGAATTGCCCGACAAGCAACAGTTCGAAAGAACCTGATTTAACTTTCAAACTCTTGCCATGGGCTTTATAATCACAGGCAGATTAACAAATAAAGCCAAACTGCATTAGTTCTTTTGCACTTTTAGGCGATTTAAGCCTTAACGTACATTCATTTAGCACGCCATTCAACTCAAACTTTCCAATGAAAGAATACCTTTCAAAAATTAATTTGACCATTCCTGACACACTCTTTTGGTTTTGGCAGTGCTGTATTGTCTTTTCAGACTGATATCTTGATTCAGAGAAGCCAATCTTCCAGTCAAATGAGTGGAATATTGAGAAAAGTGTCTTTGAGAAATATGTGAACCGTAACCCTAACTAGCAAAACCCGAAGCTAGGGTTAGGGTTTTATTCCCATACAATGTAGACAGTTTTTGATGGCATGGCTGTGTTTTAGGGCTGAAAGGATACTTGGGAATATAGTTCTTTCAATGTTTTCTAAACATTTTTTTCTAACCTATATGGCTGTATACAGTGCTTTGCCCCACAAAGGAATGCTGTCTGAATTGCCCGACAAGCAACAGTTCGAAAGAACCTGATTTAACTTTCAAACTCTTGCCATGGGCTTTATAATCACAGGCAGATTAACAAATAAAGCCAAACAGCATTAGTTCTTTTGCACTTTTAGGCGATTTAAGCCTTAACGTACATTCATTTAGCACCCCATTCAACTCAAACTTTCCAATGAAAAAATACCTTTCAAAAATTAATTTGACCATTCCTAACACACTCTTTTGGTTTTGGCACTGTTGTATTGTCTTTTCAGACTGATATCTTGATTCAGAGAAGCAAATCTTCCAGTCAAATGAGTGGAATATTGAGAAAATTGACTTCTAGAAATATGTGAAACGTAACCCTAACTAGCAAAACCCAAAGCTAGGGTTAGGGTTTTATTCCCATACAATGTAGACAGTTTTTGGTGGCATGGCTTTGTTTTAGGGCTGAAAGGATACATGGGAATATAGTTCTTTCAATGTTTTCTAAACATTTCTTTCTGACCTATATGGCTGTATACAGTGCTTTGCCCCACAAAGGAATGCTGTCTGAATTGCCCGACAAGCAACAATTCGAAAGAACCTGATTTAACTTTCAAACTCTTGCCATGGGCTTTATAATCACAGGCAGATTAACAAATAAAGCCAAACTGCATTATTTCTTTTGCACTTTTAGGCGATTTAAGCCTTAACGTACATTCATTTAGCACCCCATTCAACTCAAACTTTCCAATGAAAGAATACCTTTCAAAAATGAGTTTGACCATTCCTGACACACTCTTTTGGTTTTGGCAGTGTTGTATTGTCTTTTCAGACTGATATCTTGATTCAGAGAAGCAAATCTTCCAGTCAAATGAGTGGAATATTGAGAAAATTGACTTCTAGAAATATGTGAACCGTAACCCTAAATAGCAAAACCCGAAGCTAGGGTTAGGGTTTTATTCCTATACAATGTAGACAGTTTTTGATGGCATGGCTGTGTTTTAGGGCTGAAAGGATACTTGGGAATATAGTTCTTTCAATGTTTTCTAAACATTTTTTTCTGACCTATATGGCTGTATACAGTGCTTTGCCCCACAAAGGAATGCTGTCTGAATTGCCCGACAAGCAACAGTTCGAAAGAACCTGATTTAACTTTCAAACTCTTGCCATGGGCTTTATAATCACAGGCAGATTAACAAATAAAGCCAAACTGCATTAGTTCTTTTGCACTTTTAGGCGATTTAAGCCTTAACGTACATTCATTTAGCACCCCATTCAACCTAAACTTTCCAATGAAAGAATACTTTTAAAAAATGAATTTGACCATTCCTGACACACTCTTTTGGTTTTGGCAGTGCTGTATTGTCTTTTCAGACTGATATCTTGATGCAGAGAAGCCAATCTTCCAGTCAAATGAGTGGAATATTGAGAAAAGTGTCTTTGAGAAATATGTGAACCGTAACCCTAACTAGCAAAACCTGAAGCTAGGGTGGTTAGGGTTTTATTCCCATACAATGTAGACAGTTTTTGATGGCATGGCTGTGTTTTAGGGCTGAAAGTATACTTGGGAATATAGTTTTTTCAGTGTTTTCTAAAGATTTTTTTCTGACCTATATGGCTGTATACAGTGCTTTGCCCCACAAAGGAATGCTGTCTGAATTGCCCGACAAGCAACAGTTCGAAAGAACCTCAATTGACTTTCAAACTCTTGCCATGGGCTTTATAATCACAGGCAGATTAACAAATAAAGCCAAACTGCATTAGTTCTTTTGCACTTTTAGGCGATTTAAGCCTTAACGTACATTCATTTAGCACCCCATTCAACTCAAACTTTCCAATGAAAGAATACCTTTCAAAAATTAATTTGACCATTCCTGACACACTCTTTTGGTTTTGGCACTGTTGTATTGTCTTTTCAGACTGATATCTTGATTCAGAGAAGCAAATCTTCCAGTCAAATGAGTGGAATATTGAGAAAATTGACTTCTAGAAATATGTGAACCGTAACCCTAACTAGCAAAACCCGAAGCTAGGTTTAGGGTTTTATTCCCATACAATGTAGACAGTTTTTGATGGCATGGCTGTGTTTTAGGGCTGAAAGGATACTTGGGAATATAGTTCTTTCAATGTTTTCTAAACATTTTTTTCTGACCTATATGGCTGTATACAGTGCTTTGCCCCACAAAGGAATGCTGTCTGAATTGCCCGACAAGCAACAGTTCGAAAGAACCTGATTTAACTTTCAAACTCTTGCCATGGGCTTTGCAATCACAGGCAGATTAACAAATAAAGCCAAACAGCATTAGTTCTTTTGCACTTTTAGGCGATTTAAGCCTTAACGTACATTCATTTAGCACCCCATTCAACCTAAACTTTCCAATGAAAGAATACCTTTAAAAAATGAATTTGACCATTCCTGACACACTCTTTTGGTTTTGGCAGTGCTGTATTGTCTTTTCAGACTGATATCTTGATTCAGAGAAGCCAATCTTCCAGTCAAATGAGTGGAATATTGAGAAAAGTGTCTTTGAGAAATATGTGAGCCGTAACCCTAACTAGCAAAACCTGAAGCTAGGGTTAGGGTTTTATTCCCTTACAATGTAGACAGTTTTTGATGGCATGGCTGTGTTTTAGGGCTGAAAGGATACTTGGGAATATAGTTTTTTCAGTGTTTTCTAAACATTTTTTTCTGACCTATATGGCTGTATACAGTGCTTTGCCCCACAAAGGAATGGTGTCTGAATTGCCCGACAAGCAGCAATTCGAAAGAACCTGATTTAACTTTCAAACTCTTGCCATGGGCTTTGCAATCACAGGCAGATTAACAAATAAAGCCAAACAGCATTAGTTCTTTTGCACTTTTAGGCGATTTAAGCCTTAACGTACATTCATTTAGCACCCCATTCAACTCAAACTTTCCAATGAAAGAATACCTTTCAAAAATGAATTTGACCATTCCTGACACACTCTTTTGGTTTTGGCAGTGCTGTATTGTCTTTTCAGACTGATATCTTGATTCAGAGAAGCCAAACTTCCAGTCAAATGAGTGGAATATTGAGAAAAGTGTCTTTGAGAAATATGTGAACCGTAACCCTAACTAGCAAAACCCGAAGCTAGGGTTAGGGTTTTATTCCGATACAATGTAGACAGTTTTTGATGGCATGGCTGTTTTTTAGGGCTGAAAGGATACTTGGGAATATAGTTCTTTCAATGTTTTCTTAACATTTTTTTCTGACCTATATGGCTGTATACAGTGCTTTGCCCCACAAAGGAATGCTGTCTGAATTGCCCGACAAGCAACAGTTCGAAAGAACCTGATTTAACTTTCAAACTCTTGCCATGGGCTTTATAATCACAGGCAGATTAACAAATAAAGCCAAACTGCATTAGTTCTTTTGCACTTTTAGGCGATTTAAGCCTTAACGTACATTCATTTAGCACGCCATTCAACTCAAACTTTCCAATGAAAGAATACCTTTCAAAAATTAATTTGACCATTCCTGACACACTCTTTTGGTTTTGGCAGTGCTGTATTGTCTTTTCAGACTGATATCTTGATTCAGAGAAGCCAATCTTCCAGTCAAATGAGTGGAATATTGAGAAAAGTGTCTTTGAGAAATATGTGAACCGTAACCCTAACTAGCAAAACCCGAAGCTAGGGTTAGGGTTTTATTCCCATACAATGTAGACAGTTTTTGATGGCATGGCTGTGTTTTAGGGCTGAAAGGATACTTGGGAATATAGTTCTTTCAATGTTTTCTAAACATTTTTTTCTAACCTATATGGCTGTATACAGTGCTTTGCCCCACAAAGGAATGCTGTCTGAATTGCCCGACAAGCAACAGTTCGAAAGAACCTGATTTAACTTTCAAACTCTTGCCATGGGCTTTATAATCACAGGCAGATTAACAAATAAAGCCAAACAGCATTAGTTCTTTTGCACTTTTAGGCGATTTAAGCCTTAACGTACATTCATTTAGCACCCCATTCAACTCAAACTTTCCAATGAAAAAATACCTTTCAAAAATTAATTTGACCATTCCTAACACACTCTTTTGGTTTTGGCACTGTTGTATTGTCTTTTCAGACTGATATCTTGATTCAGAGAAGCAAATCTTCCAGTCAAATGAGTGGAATATTGAGAAAATTGACTTCTAGAAATATGTGAAACGTAACCCTAACTAGCAAAACCCAAAGCTAGGGTTAGGGTTTTATTCCCATACAATGTAGACAGTTTTTGGTGGCATGGCTTTGTTTTAGGGCTGAAAGGATACATGGGAATATAGTTCTTTCAATGTTTTCTAAACATTTCTTTCTGACCTATATGGCTGTATACAGTGCTTTGCCCCACAAAGGAATGCTGTCTGAATTGCCCGACAAGCAACAATTCGAAAGAACCTGATTTAACTTTCAAACTCTTGCCATGGGCTTTATAATCACAGGCAGATTAACAAATAAAGCCAAACTGCATTATTTCTTTTGCACTTTTAGGCGATTTAAGCCTTAACGTACATTCATTTAGCACCCCATTCAACTCAAACTTTCCAATGAAAGAATACCTTTCAAAAATGAGTTTGACCATTCCTGACACACTCTTTTGGTTTTGGCAGTGTTGTATTGTCTTTTCAGACTGATATCTAGATTCAGAGAAGCAAATCTTCCAGTCAAATGAGTGGAATATTGAGAAAATTGACTTCTAGAAATATGTGAACCGTAACCCTAACTAGCAAAACCCGAAGCTAGGGTTAGGGTTTTATTCCTATACAATGTAGACAGTTTTTGATGGCATGGCTGTGTTTTAGGGCTGAAAGGATACTTGGGAATATAGTTCTTTCAATGTTTTCTAAACATTTTTTTCTGACCTATATGGCTGTATACAGTGCTTTGCCCCACAAAGGAATGCTGTCTGAATTGCCCGACAAGCAACAGTTCGAAAGAACCTGATTTAACTTTCAAACTCTTGCCATGGGCTTTATAATCACAGGCAGATTAACAAATAAAGCCAAACTGCATTAGTTCTTTTGCACTTTTAGGCGATTTAAGCCTTAACGTACATTCATTTAGCACCCCATTCAACCTAAACTTTCCAATGAAAGAATACCTTTAAAAAATGAATTTGACCATTCCTGACACACTCTTTTGGTTTTGGCAGTGCTGTATTGTCTTTTCAGACTGATATCTTGATTCAGAGAAGCCAATCTTCCAGTCAAATGAGTGGAATATTGAGAAAAGTGTCTTTGAGAAATATGTGAGCCGTAACCCTAACTAGCAAAACCTGAAGCTAGGGTTAGGGTTTTATTTCCTTACAATGTAGACAGTTTTTGATGGCATGGCTGTGTTTTAGGGCTGAAAGGATACTTGGGAATATAGTTTTTTCAGTGTTTTCTAAACATTTTTTTCTGACCTATATGGCTGTATACAGTGCTTTGCCCCACAAAGGAATGGTGTCTGAATTGCCCGACAAGCAGCAATTCGAAAGAACCTGATTTAACTTTCAAACTCTTGCCATGGGCTTTGCAATCACAGGCAGATTAACAAATAAAGCCAAACAGCATTAGTTCTTTTGCACTTTTAGGCGATTTAAGCCTTAACGTACATTCATTTAGCACCCCATTCAACTCAAACTTTCCAATGAAAGAATACCTTTCAAAAATGAATTTGACCATTCCTGACACACTCTTTTGGTTTTGGCAGTGCTGTATTGTCTTTTCAGACTGATATCTTGATTCAGAGAAGCCAAACTTCCAGTCAAATGAGTGGAATAT
Organism: Atractosteus spatula; assembly: GCF_055471065.1. Taxonomy (NCBI): domain Eukaryota; kingdom Metazoa; phylum Chordata; class Actinopteri; order Semionotiformes; family Lepisosteidae; genus Atractosteus; species Atractosteus spatula. Next base: position 29,989,858 of record NC_142708.1, on the reverse strand, counting down.
TGAGAAAAGTGTCTTTGAGAAATATGTGAACCGTAACCCTAACTAGCAAAACCCGAAGCTAGGGTTAGGGTTTTATTCCGATACAATGTAGACAGTTTTTGATGGCATGGCTGTTTTTTAGGGCTGAAAGGATACTTGGGAATATAGTTCTTTCAATGTTTTCTTAACATTTTTTTCTGACCTATATGGCTGTATACAGTGCTTTGCCCCACAAAGGAATGCTGTCTGAATTGCCCGACAAGCAACAGTTCGAAAGAACCTGATTTAACTTTCAAACTCTTGCCATGGGCTTTACAAACACAGGCAGATTAACAAATAAAGCCAAACAGCATTAGTTCTTTTGCACTTTTAGGCGATTTAAGCCTTAACGTACATTCATTTAGCACCCCATTCAACTCAAACTTTCCAATGAAAGAATACCTTTCAAAAATGAATTAGACCATTCCTGACACACTCTTTTGGTTTTGGCAGTGCTGTATTGTCTTTTCAGACTGATATCTTGATTCAGAGAAGCCAATCTTCCAGTCAAATCAGTGGAATATTGAGAAAAGTCTCTTTGAGAAATATGTGAACCGTAACCCTAACTAGCGAAACCTGAAGCTAGGGTTAGGGTTTTATTCCCATACAATGTAGACAGTTTTTGATGGCATGGCTGTGTTTTAGGGCTGAAAGGATACTTGGGAATATAGTTTTTTCAGTGTTTTCTAAACATTTTTTTCTGACCTATATGGCTGTATACAGTGCTTTGCCCCACAAAGGAATGCTGTCTGAATTGCCCGACAAGCAACAGTTCGAAAGAACCTGATTTAACTTTCAAACTCTTGCCATGGGCTTTACAAACACAGGCAGATTAACAAATAAAGCCAAACAGCATTAGTTCTTTTGCACTTTTAGGCGATTTAAGCCTTAACGTACATTCATTTAGCACCCCATTCAACTCAAACTTTCCAATGAAAGAATACCTTTCAAAAATGAATTAGACCATTCCTGACACACTCTTTTGGTTTTGGCAGTGTTGTATTGTCTTTTCAGACTGATATCTTGATTCAGAGAAGCCAATCTTCCAGTCAAATGAGTGGAATATTGAGAAAAGTCTCTTTGAGAAATATGTGAACCGTAACCCTAACTAGCGAAACCTGAAGCTAGGGTTAGGGTTTTATTCCCATACAATGTAGACAGTTTTTGATGGCATGGCTGTGTTTTAGGGCTGAAAGGATACTTGGGAACATAGTTTTTTCAGTGTTTTCTAAACATTTTTTTCTGACCTATATGGCTGTATACAGTGCTTTGCCCCACAAAGGAATGCTGTCTGAATTGCCCGACAAGCAACAATTCGAAAGAACCTGATTTAACTTTCAAACTCTTGCCATGGGCTTTGCAATCACAGGCAGATTAACAAATAAAGCCAAACAGCATTAGTTCTTTTGCACTTTTAGGCGATTTAAGCCTTATCGTACATTCATTTAGCACCCCATTCAACTCAAACTTTCCAATGAAAGAATACCTTTCAAAAATGAATTTGACCATTCCTGACACACTCTTTTGGTTTTGGCAGTGCTGTATTGTCTTTTCAGACTGATATCTTGATTCAGAGAAGCCAATCTTCCAGTCAAATGAGTGGAATATTGAGAAAAGTGTCTTTGAGAAATATGTGAACCGTAACCCTAACTAGCAAAACCTGAAGCTAGGGTTAGGGTTTTATTCCCATACAATGTAGACAGTTTTTGATGGCATGGCTGTGTTTTAGGGCTGAAAGGATACTTGGGAATATAGTTTTTTCAGTGTTTTCTAAACATTTTTTTCTGACCTATATGGCTGTATACAGTGCTTTGCCCCACAAAGGAATGCTGTCTGAATTGCCCGACAAGCAACAGTTCGAAAGAACCTCAATTGACTTTCAAACTCTTGCCATGGGCTTTATAATCACAGGCAGATTAACAAATAAAGCCAAACTGCATTAGTTCTTTTGCACTTTTAGGCGATTTAAGCCTTAACGTACATTCATTTAGCACGCCATTCAACTCAAACTTTCCAATGAAAGAATACCTTTCAAAAATTAATTTGACCATTCCTGACACACTCTTTTGGTTTTGGCAGTGCTGTATTGTCTTTTCAGACTGATATCTTGATTCAGAGAAGCCAATCTTCCAGTCAAATGAGTGGAATATTGAGAAAAGTGTCTTTGAGAAATATGTGAACCGTAACCCTAACTAGCAAAACCCGAAGCTAGGGTTAGGGTTTTATTCCCATACAATGTAGACAGTTTTTGATGGCATGGCTGTGTTTTAGGGCTGAAAGGATACTTGGGAATATAGTTCTTTCAATGTTTTCTAAACATTTTTTTCTGACCTATATGGCTGTATACAGTGCTTTGCCCCACAAAGGAATGCTGTCTGAATTGCCCGACAAGCAACAGTTCGAAAGAACCTGATTTAACTTTCAAACTCTTGCCATGGGCTTTATAATCACAGGCAGATTAACAAATAAAGCCAAACTGCATTAGTTCTTTTGCACTTTTAGGCGATTTAAGCCTTAACGTACATTCATTTAGCACCCCATTCAACCTAAACTTTCCAATGAAAGAATACCTTTAAAAAATGAATTTGACCATTCCTGACACACTCTTTTGGTTTTGGCAGTGCTGTATTGTCTTTTCAGACTGATATCTTGATTCAGAGAAGCTAATCTTCCAGTCAAATGAGTGGAATATTGAGAAAAGTGTCTTTGAGAAATATGTGAGCCGTAACCCTAACTAGCAAAACCTGAAGCTAGGGTTAGGGTTTTATTCCCTTACAATGTAGACAGTTTTTGATGGCATGGCTGTGTTTTAGGGCTGAAAGGATACTTGGGAACATAGTTCTTTCAATGTTTTCTTAACATTTTTTTCTGACCTATATGGCTGTATACAGTGCTTTGCCCCACAAAGGAATGCTGTCTGAATTGCCCGACAAGCAACAGTTCGAAAGAACCTGATTTAACTTTCAAACTCTTGCCATGGGCTTTACAAACACAGGCAGATTAACAAATAAAGCCAAACAGCATTAGTTCTTTTGCACTTTTAGGCGATTTAAGCCTTAACGTACATTCATTTAGCACCCCATTCAACTCAAACTTTCCAATGAAAGAATACCTTTCAAAAATGAATTAGACCATTCCTGACACACTCTTTTGGTTTTGGCAGTGCTGTATTGTCTTTTCAGACTGATATCTTGATTCAGAGAAGCCAATCTTCCAGTCAAATCAGTGGAATATTGAGAAAAGTCTCTTTGAGAAATATGTGAACCGTAACCCTAACTAGCGAAACCTGAAGCTAGGGTTAGGGTTTTATTCCCATACAATGTAGACAGTTTTTGATGGCATGGCTGTGTTTTAGGGCTGAAAGGATACTTGGGAATATAGTTTTTTCAGTGTTTTCTAAACATTTTTTTCTGACCTATATGGCTGTATACAGTGCTTTGCCCCACAAAGGAATGCTGTCTGAATTGCCCGACAAGCAACAGTTCGAAAGAACCTGATTTAACTTTCAAACTCTTGCCATGGGCTTTACAAACACAGGCAGATTAACAAATAAAGCCAAACAGCATTAGTTCTTTTGCACTTTTAGGCGATTTAAGCCTTAACGTACATTCATTTAGCACCCCATTCAACTCAAACTTTCCAATGAAAGAATACCTTTCAAAAATGAATTAGACCATTCCTGACACACTCTTTTGGTTTTGGCAGTGTTGTATTGTCTTTTCAGACTGATATCTTGATTCAGAGAAGCCAATCTTCCAGTCAAATGAGTGGAATATTGAGAAAAGTGTCTTTGAGAAATATGTGAACCGTAACCCTAACTAGCGAAACCTGAAGCTAGGGTTAGGGTTTTATTCCCATACAATGTAGACAGTTTTTGATGGCATGGCTGTGTTTTAGGGCTGAAAGGATACTTGGGAACATAGTTTTTTCAGTGTTTTCTAAACATTTTTTTCTGACCTATATGGCTGTATACAGTGCTTTGCCCCACAAAGGAATGCTGTCTGAATTGCCCGACAAGCAACAATTCGAAAGAACCTGATTTAACTTTCAAACTCTTGCCATGGGCTTTGCAATCACAGGCAGATTAACAAATAAAGCCAAACTGCATTAGTTCTTTTGCACTTTTAGGCGATTTAAGCCTTAACGTACATTCATTTAGCACCCCATTCAACTCAAACTTTCCAATGAAAGAATACCTTTCAAAAATGAATTTGACCATTCCTGACACACTCTTTTGGTTTTGGCAGTGCTGTATTGTCTTTTCAGACTGATATCTTGATTCAGAGAAGCCAATCTTCCAGTCAAATGAGTGGAATATTGAGAAAAGTGTCTTTGAGAAATATGTGAACCGTAACCCTAACTAGCAAAACCTGAAGCTAGGGTTAGGGTTTTATTCCCATACAATGTAGACAGTTTTTGATGGCATGGCTGTGTTTTAGGGCTGAAAGGATACTTGGGAATATAGTTTTTTCAGTGTTTTCTAAACATTTTTTTCTGACCTATATGGCTGTATACAGTGCTTTGCCCCACAAAGGAATGCTGTCTGAATTGCCCGACAAGCAACAGTTCGAAAGAACCTCAATTGACTTTCAAACTCTTGCCATGGGCTTTATAATCACAGGCAGATTAACAAATAAAGCCAAACTGCATTAGTTCTTTTGCACTTTTAGGCGATTTAAGCCTTAACGTACATTCATTTAGCACCCCATTCAACTCAAACTTTCCAATGAAAGAATACCTTTCAAAAATTAATTTGACCATTCCTGACACACTCTTTTGGTTTTGGCAGTGCTGTATTGTCTTTTCAGACTGATATCTTGATTCAGAGAAGCCAATCTTCCAGTCAAATGAGTGGAATATTGAGAAAAGTGTCTTTGAGAAATATGTGAACCGTAACCCTAACTAGCAAAACCCGAAGCTAGGGTTAGGGTTTTATTCCCATACAATGTAGACAGTTTTTGATGGCATGGCTGTGTTTTAGGGCTGAAAGGATACTTGGGAATATAGTTCTTTCAATGTTTTCTAAACATTTTTTTCTGACCTATATGGCTGTATACAGTGCTTTGCCCCACAAAGGAATGCTGTCTGAATTGCCCGACAAGCAACAGTTCGAAAGAACCTGATTTAACTTTCAAACTCTTGCCATGGGCTTTATAATCACAGGCAGATTAACAAATAAAGCCAAACTGCATTAGTTCTTTTGCACTTTTAGGCGATTTAAGCCTTAACGTACATTCATTTAGCACCCCATTCAACCTAAACTTTCCAATGAAAGAATACCTTTCAAAAATGAATTTGACCATTCCTGACACACTCTTTTGGTTTTGGCAGTGCTGTATTGTCTTTTCAGACTGATATCTTGATTCAGAGAAGCTAATCTTCCAGTCAAATGAGTGGAATATTGAGAAAAGTGTCTTTGAGAAATATGTGAGCCGTAACCCTAACTAGCAAAACCTGAAGCTAGGGTTAGGGTTTTATTCCCTTACAATGTAGACAGTTTTTGATGGCATGGCTGTGTTTTAGGGCTGAAAGGATACTTGGGAATATAGTTTTTTCAGTGTTTTCTAAACATTTTTTTCTGACCTATATGGCTGTATACAGTGCTTTGCCCCACAAAGGAGTGGTGTCTGAATTGCCCGACAAGCAACAATTCGAAAGAACCTGATTTAACTTTCAAACTCTTGCCATGGGCTTTGCAATCACAGGCAGATTAACAAATAAAGCCAAACTGCATTAGTTCTTTTGCACTTTTAGGCGATTTAAGCCTTAACGTACATTCATTTAGCACCCCATTCAACTCAAACTTTCCAATGAAAGAATACCTTTCAAAAATTAATTTGACCATTCCTGACACACTCTTTTGGTTTTGGCAGTGCTGTATTGTCTTTTCAGACTGATATCTTGATTCAGAGAAGCCAATCTTCCAGTCAAATGAGTGGAATATTGAGAAAAGTGTCTTTGAGAAATATGTGAACCGTAACCCTAACTAGCAAAACCCGAAGCTAGGGTTAGGGTTTTATTCCCATACAATGTAGACAGTTTTTGATGGCATGGCTGTGTTTTAGGGCTGAAAGGATACTTGGGAATATAGTTCTTTCAATGTTTTCTAAACATTTTTTTCTAACCTATATGGCTGTATACAGTGCTTTGCCCCACAAAGGAATGCTGTCTGAATTGCCCGACAAGCAACAGTTCGAAAGAACCTGATTTAACTTTCAAACTCTTGCCATGGGCTTTATAATCACAGACAGATTAACAAATAAAGCCAAACTGCATTAGTTCTTTTGCACTTTTAGGCGATTTAAGCCTTAACGTACATTCATTTAGCACCCCATTCAACTCAAACTTTCCAATGAAAGAATACCTTTCAAAAATGAATTTGACCATTCCTGACACACTCTTTTGGTTTTGGCACTGTTGTATTGTCTTTTCAGACTGATATCTTGATTCAGAGAAGCAAATCTTCCAGTCAAATGAGTGGAATATTGAGAAAATTGACTTCTAGAAATATGTGAAACGTAACCCTAACTAGCAAAACCCGAAGCTAGGGTTAGGGTTTTATTCCCATACAATGTAGACAGTTTTTGATGGCATGGCTGTGTTTTAGGGCTGAAAGGATACTTGGGAATATAGTTCTTTCAATGTTTTCTAAACATTTTTTTCTAACCTATATGGCTGTATACAGTGCTTTGCCCCACAAAGGAATGCTGTCTGAATTGCCCGACAAGCAACAGTTCGAAAGAACCTGATTTAACTTTCAAACTCTTGCCATGGGCTTTATAATCACAGGCAGATTAACAAATAAAGCCAAACTGCATTAGTTCTTTTGCACTTTTAGGCGATTTAAGCCTTAACGTACATTCATTTAGCACCCCATTCAACTTAAAACTTTCCAATGAAAGAATACCTTTCAAAAATGAATTTGACCATTCCTGACACACTCTTTTGGTTTTGGCAGTGTTGTATTGTCTTTTCAGACTGATATCTTGATTCAGAGAAGCAAATCTTCCAGTCAAATGAGTGGAATATTGAGAAAATTGACTTCTAGAAATATGTGAACCGTAACCCTAACTAGCAAAACCCGAAGCTAGGATTAGGGTTTTATTCCTATACAATGTAGACAGTTTTTGATGGCATGGCTGTGTTTTAGGGCTGAAAGGATACTTGGGAATATAGTTCTTTCAATGTTTTCTAAACATTTTTTTCTGACCTATATGGCTGTATACAGTGCTTTGCCCCACAAAGGAATGCTGTCTGAATTGCCCGACAAGCAACAGTTCGAAAGAACCTGATTTAACTTTCAAACTCTTGCCATGGGCTTTATAATCACAGGCAGATTAACAAATAAAGCCAAACTGCATTAGTTCTTTTGCACTTTTAGGCGATTTAAGCCTTAACGTACATTCATTTAGCACCCCATTCAACCTAAACTTTCCAATGAAAGAATACCTTTAAAAAATGAATTTGACCATTCCTGACACACTCTTTTGGTTTTGGCAGTGCTGTATTGTCTTTTCACACTGATATCTTGATTCAGAGAAGCCAATCTTCCAGTCAAATGAGTGGAATATTGAGAAAAGTGTCTTTGAGAAATATGTGAACCGTAACCCTAACTAGCGAAACCTGAAGCTAGGGTTAGGGTTTTATTCCCATACAATGTAGACAGTTTTTGATGGCATGGCTGTGTTTTAGGGCTGAAAGGATACTTGGGAATATAGTTCTTTCAATGTTTTCTAAACATTTTTTTCTAACCTATATGGCTGTATACAGTGCTTTGCCCCACAAAGGAATGCTGTCTGAATTGCCCGACAAGCAACAGTTCGAAAGAACCTGATTTAACTTTCAAACTCTTGCCATGGGCTTTACAAACACAGGCAGATTAACAAATAAAGCCAAACAGCATTAGTTCTTTTGCACTTTTAGGCGATTTAAGCCTTAACGTACATTCATTTAGCACCCCATTCAACTCAAACTTTCCAATGAAAGAATACCTTTCAAAAATGAATTTGACCATTCCTGACACACTCTTTTGGTTTTGGCAGTGTTGTATTGTCTTTTCAGACTGATATCTTGATTCAGAGAAGCCAATCTTCCAGTCAAATGAGTGGAATATTGAGAAAAGTGTCTTTGAGAAATATGTGAACCGTAACCCTAACTAGCGAAACCTGAAGCTAGGGTTAGGGTTTTATTCCCATACAATGTAGACAGTTTTTGATGGCATGGCTGTGTTTTAGGGCTGAAAGGATACTTGGGAATATAGTTCTTTCAATGTTTTCTAAACATTTTTTTCTAACCTATATGGCTGTATACAGTGCTTTACCCCACAAAGGAATGCTGTCTGAATTGCCCGACAAGCAACAGTTCGAAAGAACCTGATTTAACTTTCAAACTCTTGCCATGGGCTTTATAATCACAGACAGATTAACAAATAAAGCCAAACTGCATTAGTTCTTTTGCACTTTTAGGCGATTTAAGCCTTAACGTTCATTCATTTAGCACCCCATTCAACTCAAACTTTCCAATGAAAGAATACCTTTCAAAAATTAATTTGACCATTCCTGACACACTCTTTTGGTTTTGGCACTGTTGTATTGTCTTTTCAGACTGATATCTTGATTCAGAGAAGCAAATCTTCCAGTCAAATGAGTGGAATATTGAGAAAATTGACTTCTAGAAATATGTGAAACGTAACCCTAACTAGCAAAACCCGAAGCTAGGGTTAGGATTTTATTCCCATACAATGTAGACAGTTTTTGATGGCATGGCTTTGTTTTAGGGCTGAAAGGATACTTGGGAATATAGTTCTTTCAATGTTTTCTAAACATTTTTTTCTGACCTATATGGCTGTATACAGTGCTTTGCCCCACAAAGGAATGCTGTCTGAATTGCCCGACAAGCAACAGTTCGAAAGAACCTGATTTAACTTTCAAACTCTTGCCATGGGCTTTATAATCACAGGCAGATTAACAAATAAAGCCAAACTGCATTAGTTCTTTTGCACTTTTAGGCGATTTAAGCCTTAACGTACATTCATTTAGCACCCCATTCAACTCAAACTTTCCAATGAAAGAATACCTTTCAAAAATGAATTTGACCATTCCTGACACACTCTTTTGGTTTTGGCAGTGTTGTATTGTCTTTTCAGACTGATATCTTGATTCAGAGAAGCAAATCTTCCAGTCAAATGAGTGGAATATTGAGAAAATTGACTTCTAGAAATATGTGAACCGTAACCCTAACTAGCAAAACCCGAAGCTAGGGTTAGGGTTTTATTCCCATACAATGTAGACAGTTTTTGATGGCATGGCTGTGTTTTAGGGCTGAAAGAATACTTGGGAATATAGTTTTTTCAGTGTTTTCTAAACATTTTTTTCTGACCTATATGGCTGTATACAGTGCTTTGCCCCACAAAGGAATGCTGTCTGAATTGCCCGACAAGCAACAGTTCGAAAGAACCTGATTTAACTTTCAAACTCTTGCCATGGGCTTTACAAACACAGGCAGATTAACAAATAAAGCCAAACAGCATTAGTTCTTTTGCACTTTTAGGCGATTTAAGCCTTAACGTACATTCACTTAGCACCCCATTCAACTCAAACTTTCCAATGAAAGAATACCTTTCAAAAATGAATTTGACCATTCCTGACACACTCTTTTGGTTTTGGCAGTGCTGTATTGTCTTTTCAGACTGATATCTTGATTCAGAGAAGCCAATCTTCCAGTCAAATGAGTGGAATATTGAGAAAAGTGTCTATGAGAAATATGTGAACCATAACCCTAACTAGCAAAACCCGAAGCTAGGGTTAGGGTTTTATTCCCATACAATGTAGACAGTTTTTGATGGCATGGCTGTGTTTTAGGGCTGAAAGGATACTTGGGAATATAGTTCTTTCAATGTTTTCTAAACATTTTTTTCTAACCTATATGGCTGTATACAGTGCTTTGCCCCACAAAGGAATGCTGTCTGAATTGCCCGACAAGCAACAGTTCGAAAGAACCTGATTTAACTTTCAAACTCTTGCCATGGGCTTTATAATCACAGACAGATTAACAAATAAAGCCAAACTGCATTAGTTCTTTTGCACTTTTAGGCGATTTAAGCCTTAACGTACATTCATTTAGCACCCCATTCAACTCAAACTTTCCAATGAAAGAATACCTTTCAAAAATGAATTTGACCATTCCTGACACACTCTTTTGGTTTTGGCACTGTTGTATTGTCTTTTCAGACTGATATCTTGATTCAGAGAAGCAAATCTTCCAGTCAAATGAGTGGAATATTGAGAAAATTGACTTCTAGAAATATGTGAAACGTAACCCTAACTAGCAAAACCCGAAGCTAGGGTTAGGGTTTTATTCCCATACAATGTTGACAGTTTTTGATGGCATGGCTTTGTTTTAGGGCTGAAAGGATACTTGGGAATATAGTTCTTTCAATGTTTTCTAAACATTTTTTTCTGACCTATATGGCTGTATACAGTGCTTTGCCCCACAAAGGAATGCTGTCTGAATTGCCCGACAAGCAACAGTTCGAAAGAACCTCAATTGACTTTCAAACTCTTGCCATGGGCTTTATAATCACAGGCAGATTAACAAATAAAGCCAAACTGCATTAGTTCTTTTGCACTTTTAGGCGATTTAAGCCTTAACGTACATTCATTTAGCACCCCATTCAACTCAAACTTTCCAATGAAAGAATACCTTTCAAAAATTAATTTGACCATTCCTGACACACTCTTTTGGTTTTGGCACTGTTGTATTGTCTTTTCAGACTGATATCTTGATTCAGAGAAGCAAATCTTCCAGTCAAATGAGTGGAATATTGAGAAAATTGACTTCTAGAAATATGTGAACCGTAACCCTAACTAGCAAAACTCGAAGCTAGGGTTAGGGTTTTATTCCCATACAATGTAGACAGTTTTTGATGGCATGGCTGTGTTTTAGGGCTGAAAGGATACTTGGGAATATAGTTCTTTCAATGTTTTCTAAACATTTTTTTCTGACCTATATGGCTGTATACAGTGCTTTGCCCCACAAAGGAATGCTGTCTGAATTGCCCGACAAGCAACAGTTCGAAAGAACCTGATTTAACTTTCAAACTCTTGCCATGGGCTTTGCAATCACAGGCAGATTAACAAATAAAGCCAAACAGCATTAGTTCTTTTGCAATTTTAGGCGATTTAAGCCTTAACGTACATTCATTTAGCACCCCATTCAACTCAAACTTTCCAATGAAAGAATACCTTTCAAAAATGAATTTGACCATTCCTGACACACTCTTTTGGTTTTGGCACTGTTGTATTGTCTTTTCAGACTGATATCTTGATTCAGAGAAGCAAATCTTCCAGTCAAATGAGTGGAATATTGAGAAAATTGACTTCTAGAAATATGTGAAACGTAACCCTAACTAGCAAAACCCGAAGCTAGGGTTAGGGTTTTATTCCCATACAATGTAGACAGTTTTTGATGGCATGGCTTTGTTTTAGGGCTGAAAGGATACTTGGGAATATAGTTCTTTCAATGTTTTCTAAACATTTTTTTCTGACCTATATGGCTGTATACAGTGTTTGCCCCACAAAGGAATGCTGTCTGAATTGCCCGACAAGCAACAGTTCGAAAGAACCTGATTTAACTTTCAAACTCTTGCCATGGGCTTTATAATCACAGGCAGATTAACAAATAAAGCCAAACTGCATTAGTTCTTTTGCACTTTTAGGCGATTTAAGCCTTAACGTACATTCATTTAGCACCCCATTCAACTCAAACTTTCCAATGAAAGAATACCTTTCAAAAATGAATTTGACCATTCCTGACACACTCTTTTGGTTTTGGCAGTGTTGTATTGTCTTTTCAGACTGATATCTTGATTCAGAGAAGCAAATCTTCCAGTCAAATGAGTGGAATATTGAGAAAATTGACTTCTAGAAATATGTGAACCGTAACCCTAACTAGCAAAACCCGAAGCTAGGATTAGGGTTTTATTCCTATACAATGTAGACAGTTTTTGATGGCATGGCTGTGTTTTAGGGCTGAAAGGATACTTGGGAATATAGTTCTTTCAATGTTTTCTAAACATTTTTTTCTGACCTATATGGCTGTATACAGTGCTTTGCCCCACAAAGGAATGCTGTCTGAATTGCCCGACAAGCAACAGTTCGAAAGAACCTGATTTAACTTTCAAACTCTTGCCATGGGCTTTATAATCACAGGCAGATTAACAAATAAAGCCAAACTGCATTAGTTCTTTTGCACTTTTAGGCGATTTAAGCCTTAACGTACATTCATTTAGCACCCCATTCAACCTAAACTTTCCAATGAAAGAATACCTTTAAAAAATGAATTTGACCATTCCTGACACACTCTTTTGGTTTTGGCAGTGCTGTATTGTCTTTTCAGACTGATATCTTGATTCAGAGAAGCCAATCTTCCAGTCAAATGAGTGGAATATTGAGAAAAGTGTCTTTGAGAAATATGTGAGCCGTAACCCTAACTAGCAAAACCTGAAGCTAGGGTTAGGGTTTTATTCCCTTACAATGTAGACAGTTTTTGATGGCATGGCTGTGTTTTAGGGCTGAAAGGATACTTGGGAATATAGTTTTTTCAGTGTTTTCTAAACATTTTTTTCTGACCTATATGGCTGTATACAGTGCTTTGCCCCACAAAGGAATGGTGTCTGAATTGCCCGACAAGCAACAATTCGAAAGAACCTGATTTAACTTTCAAACTCTTGCCATGGGCTTTATAATCACAGACAGATTAACAAATAAAGCCAAACTGCATTAGTTCTTTTGCACTTTTAGGCGATTTAAGCCTTAACGTACATTCATTTAGCACCCCATTCAACTCAAACTTTCCAATGAAAGAATACCTTTCAAAAATGAATTTGACCATTCCTGACACACTCTTTTGGTTTTGGCACTGTTGTATTGTCTTTTCAGACTGATATCTTGATTCAGAGAAGCAAATCTTCCAGTCAAATGAGTGGAATATTGAGAAAATTGACTTCTAGAAATATGTGAACCGTAACCCTAACTAGCAAAACCCGAAGCTAGGGTTAGGGTTTTATTCCCATACAATGTAGACAGTTTTTGATGGCATGGCTTTGTTTTAGGGCTGAAAGGATACTTGGGAATATAGTTCTTTCAATGTTTTCTAAACATTTTTTTCTGACCTATATGGCTGTATACAGTGCTTTGCCCCACAAAGGAATGCTGTCTGAATTGCCCGACAAGCAACAGTTCGAAAGAACCTGATTTAACTTTCAAACTCTTGCCATGGGCTTTGCAATCACAGGCAGATTAACAAATAAAGCCAAACAGCATTAGTTCTTTTGCACTTTTAGGCGATTTGAGCCTTAACGTACATTCATTTAGCACCCCATTCAACTCAAACTTTCCAATGAAAGAATACCTTTCAAAAATGAATTTGACCATTCCTGACACACTCTTTTGGTTTTGGCACTGTTGTATTGTCTTCTCAGACTGATATCTTGATTCAGAGAAGCAAATCTTCCAGTCAAATGAGTGGAATATTGAGAAAATTGACTTCTAGAAATATGTGAAACGTAACCCTAACTAGCAAAACCCGAAGCTAGGGTTAGGGTTTTATTCCCATACAATGTAGACAGTTTTTGATGGCATGGCTTTGTTTTAGGGCTGAAAGGATACTTGGGAATATAGTTCTTTCAATGTTTTCTAAACATTTTTTTCTGACCTATATGGCTGTATACAGTGTTTGACCCACAAAGGAATGCTGTCTGAATTGCCCGACAAGCAACAGTTCGAAAGAACCTGATTTAACTTTCAAACTCTTGCCATGGGCTTTATAATCACAGGCAGATTAACAAATAAAGCCAAACTGCATTAGTTCTTTTGCACTTTTAGGCGATTTAAGCCTTAACGTACATTCATTTAGCACCCCATTCAACCTAAACTTTCCAATGAAAGAATACCTTTCAAAAATGAATTTGACCATTCCTGACACACTCTTTTGGTTTTGGCAGTGTTGTATTGTCTTTTCAGACTGATATCTTGATTCAGAGAAGCCAATCTTCCAGTCAAATGAGTGGAATATTGAGAAAATTGACTTCTAGAAATATGTGAACCGTAACCCTAACTAGCAAAACCCGAAGCTAGGATTAGGGTTTTATTCCTATACAATGTAGACAGTTTTTGATGGCATGGCTGTGTTTTAGGGCTGAAAGGATACTTGGGAATATAGTTCTTTCAATGTTTTCTAAACATTTTTTTCTGACCTATATGGCTGTATACAGTGCTTTGCCCCACAAAGGAATGCTGTCTGAATTGCCCGACAAGCAACAGTTCGAAAGAACCTGATTTAACTTTCAAACTCTTGCCATGGGCTTTATAATCACAGGCAGATTAACAAATAAAGCCAAACTGCATTAGTTCTTTTGCACTTTTAGGCGATTTAAGCCTTAACGTACATTCATTTAGCACCCCATTCAACCTAAACTTTCCAATGAAAGAATACCTTTAAAAAATGAATTTGACCATTCCTGACACACTCTTTTGGTTTTGGCAGTGCTGTATTGTCTTTTCAGACTGATATCTTGATTCAGAGAAGCCAATCTTCCAGTCAAATGAGTGGAATATTGAGAAAAGTGTCTTTGAGAAATATGTGAGCCGTAACCCTAACTAGCAAAACCTGAAGCTAGGGTTAGGGTTTTATTCCCTTACAATGTAGACAGTTTTTGATGGCATGGCTGTGTTTTAGGGCTGAAAGGATACTTGGGAATATAGTTTTTTCAGTGTTTTCTAAACATTTTTTTCTGACCTATATGGCTGTATACAGTGCTTTGCCCCACAAAGGAATGGTGTCTGAATTGCCCGACAAGCAACAATTCGAAAGAACCTGATTTAACTTTCAAACTCTTGCCATGGGCTTTGCAATCACAGGCAGATTAACAAATAAAGCCAAACAGCATTAGTTCTTTTGCACTTTTAGGCGATTTAAGCCTTAACGTACATTCATTTAGCACCCCATTCAACTCAAACTTTCCAATGAAAGAATACCTTTCAAAAATGAATTTGACCATTCCTGACACACTCTTTTGGTTTTGGCAGTGCTGTATTGTCTTTTCAGACTGATATCTTGATTCAGAGAAGCCAAACTTCCAGTCAAATGAGTGGAATATTGAGAAAATTGACTTCTAGAAATATGTGAACCGTAACCCTAAGTAGCAAAACCCGAAGCTAGGGTTAGGGTTTTATTCCCATACAATGTAGACAGTTTTTGATGGCATGGCTGTGTTTTAGGGCTGAAAGGATACTTGGGAATATAATTTTTTCAGTGTTTTCTAAACATTTTTTTCTGACCTATATGGCTGTATACAGTGCTTTGCCCCACAAAGGAATGCTGTCTGAATTGCCCGACAAGCAACAGTTCGAAAGAACCTGATTTAACTTTCAAACTCTTGCCATGGGCTTTACAAACACAGGCAGATTAACAAATAAAGCCAAACAGCATTAGTTCTTTTGCACTTTTAGGCGATTTAAGCCTTAACGTACATTCATTTAGCACCCCATTCAACTCAAACTTTCCAATGAAAGAATACCTTTCAAAAATGAATTTGACCATTCCTGACACACTCTTTTGGTTTTGGCAGTGCTGTATTGTCTTTTCAGACTGATATCTTGATTCAGAGAAGCCAAACTTCCAGTCAAATGAGTGGAATATTGAGAAAAGTGTCTTTG
Organism: Atractosteus spatula; assembly: GCF_055471065.1. NCBI lineage: Eukaryota > Metazoa > Chordata > Actinopteri > Semionotiformes > Lepisosteidae > Atractosteus > Atractosteus spatula. The sequence goes on along the minus strand of NC_142708.1, from coordinate 29,974,124 downwards.
AGAAATATGTGAACCGTAACCCTAACTAGCAAAACCTGAAGCTAGGGTTAGGGTTTTATTCCCATACAATGTAGACAGTTTTTGATGGCATGGCTGTGTTTTAGGGCTGAAAGGATACTTGGGAATATAGTTCTTTCAATGTTTTCTAAACATTTTTTTCTAACCTATATGGCTGTATACAGTGCTTTGCCCCACAAAGGAATGCTGTCTGAATTGCCCGACAAGCAACAGTTCGAAAGAACCTGATTTAACTTTCAAACTCTTGCCATGGGCTTTACAAACACAGGCAGATTAACAAATAAAGCCAAACAGCATTAGTTCTTTTGCACTTTTAGGCGATTTAAGCCTTAACGTACATTCATTTAGCACCCCATTCAACTCAAACTTTCCAATGAAAGAATACCTTTCAAAAATGAATTTGACCATTCCTTACACACTCTTTTGGTTTTGGCAGTGTTGTATTGTCTTTTCAGACTGATATCTTGATTCAGAGAAGCCAATCTTCCAGTCAAATGAGTGGAATATTGAGAAAAGTGTCTTTGAGAAATATGTGAACCGTAACCCTAACTAGCGAAACCTGAAGCTAGGGTTAGGGTTTTATTCCCATACAATGTAGACAGTTTTTGATGGCATGGCTGTGTTTTAGGGCTGAAAGGATACTTGGGAATATAGTTCTTTCAATGTTTTCTAAACATTTTTTTCTAACCTATATGGCTGTATACAGTGCTTTGCCCCACAAAGGAATGCTGTCTGAATTGCCCGACAAGCAACAGTTCGAAAGAACCTGATTTAACTTTCAAACTCTTGCCATGGGCTTTATAATCACAGACAGATTAACAAATAAAGCCAAACTGCATTAGTTCTTTTGCACTTTTAGGCGATTTAAGCCTTAACGTTCATTCATTTAGCACCCCATTCAACTCAAACTTTCCAATGAAAGAATACCTTTCAAAAATTAATTAGACCATTCCTGACACACTGTTTTGGTTTTGGCAGTGCTGTATTGTCTTTTCAGACTGATATCTTGATTCAGAGAAGCCAATCTTCCAGTCAAATGAGTGGAATATTGAGAAAAGTCACTTTGAGAAATATGTGAACCGTAACCCTAACTAGCGAAACCTGAAGCTAGGGTTAGGGTTTTATTCCCATACAATGTAGACAGTTTTTGATGGCATGGCTGTGTTTTAGGGCTGAAAGGATACTTGGGAATATAGTTTTTTCAGTGTTTTCTAAACATTTTTTTCTGACCTATATGGCTGTGTACAGTGCTTTGCCCCACAAAGGAATGCTGTCTGAATTGCCCGACAAGCAACAATTCGAAAGAACCTGATTTAACTTTCAAACTCTTGCCATGGGCTTTGCAATCACAGGCAGATTAACAAATAAAGCCAAACAGCATTAGTTCTTTTGCACTTTTAGGCGATTTAAGCCTTAACGTACATTCATTTAGCACCCCATTCAACTCAAACTTTCCAATGAAAGAATACCTTTCAAAAATTAATTTGACCATTCCTGACACACTCTTTTGGTTTTGGCAGTGCTGTATTGTCTTTTCAGACTGATATCTTGATTCAGAGAAGCCAATCTTCCAGTCAAATGAGTGGAATATTGAGAAAATTGACTTCTAGAAATATGTGAACCGTAACCCTAAGTAGCAAAACCCGAAGCTAGGGTTAGGGTTTTATTCCCATACAATGTAGACAGTTTTTGATGGCATGGCTGTGTTTTAGGGCTGAAAGGATACTTGGGAATATAATTTTTTCAGTGTTTTCTAAACATTTTTTTCTGACCTATATGGCTGTATACAGTGCTTTGCCCCACAAAGGAATGCTGTCTGAATTGCCCGACAAGCAACAGTTCGAAAGAACCTGATTTAACTTTCAAACTCTTGCCATGGGCTTTACAAACACAGGCAGATTAACAAATAAAGCCAAACAGCATTAGTTCTTTTGCACTTTTAGGCGATTTAAGCCTTAACGTACATTCATTTAGCACCCCATTCAACTCAAACTTTCCAATGAAAGAATACCTTTCAAAAATGAATTTGACCATTCCTGACACACTCTTTTGGTTTTGGCAGTGCTGTATTGTCTTTTCAGACTGATATCTTGATTCAGAGAAGCCAAACTTCCAGTCAAATGAGTGGAATATTGAGAAAAGTGTCTTTGAGAAATATGTGAACCGTAACCCTAACTAGCAAAACCTGAAGCTAGGGTTAGGGTTTTATTCCCATACAATGTAGACAGTTTTTGATGGCATGGCTGTGTTTTAGGGCTGAAAGGATACTTGGGAATATAGTTCTTTCAATGTTTTCTAAACATTTTTTTCTAACCTATATGGCTGTATACAGTGCTTTGCCCCACAAAGGAATGCTGTCTGAATTGCCCGACAAGCAACAGTTCGAAAGAACCTGATTTAACTTTCAAACTCTTGCCATGGGCTTTACAAACACAGGCAGATTAACAAATAAAGCCAAACAGCATTAGTTCTTTTGCACTTTTAGGCGATTTAAGCCTTAACGTACATTCATTTAGCACCCCATTCAACTCAAACTTTCCAATGAAAGAATACCTTTCAAAAATGAATTTGACCATTCCTTACACACTCTTTTGGTTTTGGCAGTGTTGTATTGTCTTTTCAGACTGATATCTTGATTCAGAGAAGCCAATCTTCCAGTCAAATGAGTGGAATATTGAGAAAAGTGTCTTTGAGAAATATGTGAACCGTAACCCTAACTAGCGAAACCTGAAGCTAGGGTTAGGGTTTTATTCCCATACAATGTAGACAGTTTTTGATGGCATGGCTGTGTTTTAGGGCTGAAAGGATACTTGGGAATATAGTTCTTTCAATGTTTTCTAAACATTTTTTTCTAACCTATATGGCTGTATACAGTGCTTTGCCCCACAAAGGAATGCTGTCTGAATTGCCCGACAAGCAACAGTTCGAAAGAACCTGATTTAACTTTCAAACTCTTGCCATGGGCTTTATAATCACAGACAGATTAACAAATAAAGCCAAACTGCATTAGTTCTTTTGCACTTTTAGGCGATTTAAGCCTTAACGTTCATTCATTTAGCACCCCATTCAACTCAAACTTTCCAATGAAAGAATACCTTTCAAAAATTAATTTGACCATTCCTGACACACTCTTTTGGTTTTGGCACTGTTGTATTGTCTTTTCAGACTGATATCTTGATTCAGAGAAGCAAATCTTCCAGTCAAATGAGTGGAATATTGAGAAAATTGACTTCTAGAAATATGTGAAACGTAACCCTAACTAGCAAAACCCGAAGCTAGGGTTAGGGTTTTATTCCCATACAATGTAGACAGTTTTTGATGGCATGGCTTTGTTTTAGGGCTGAAAGGATACTTGGGAATATAGTTCTTTCAATGTTTTCTAAACATTTTTTTCTGACCTATATGGCTGTATACAGTGCTTTGCCCCACAAAGGAATGCTGTCTGAATTGCCCGACAAGCAACAGTTCGAAAGAACCTGATTTAACTTTCAAACTCTTGCCATGGGCTTTATAATCACAGGCAGATTAACAAATAAAGCCAAACTGCATTAGTTCTTTTGCACTTTTAGGCGATTTAAGCCTTAACGTACATTCATTTAGCACCCCATTCAACTCAAACTTTCCAATGAAAGAATACCTTTCAAAAATGAATTTGACCATTCCTGACACACTCTTTTGGTTTTGGTAGTGTTGTATTGTCTTTTTAGACTGATATCTTGATTCAGAGAAGCAAATCTTCCAGTCAAATGAGTGGAATATTGAGAAAATTGACTTCTAGAAATATGTGAACCGTAACCCTAACTAGCAAAACCCGAAGCTAGGGTTAGGGTTTTATTCCTATACAATGTAGACAGTTTTTGATGGCATGGCTGTGTTTTAGGGCTGAAAGGATACTTGGGAATATAGTTCTTTCAATGTTTTCTAAACATTTTTTTCTGACCTATATGGCTGTATACAGTGCTTTGCCCCACAAAGGAATGCTGTCTGAATTGCCCGACAAGCAACAGTTCGAAAGAACCTGATTTAACTTTCAAACTCTTGCCATGGGCTTTATAATCACAGGCAGATTAACAAATAAAGCCAAACTGCATTAGTTCTTTTGCACTTTTAGGCGATTTAAGCCTTAACGTACATTCATTTAGCACCCCATTCAACCTAAACTTTCCAATGAAAGAATACCTTTAAAAAATGAATTTGACCATTCCTGACACACTCTTTTGGTTTTGGCAGTGCTGTATTGTCTTTTCAGACTGATATCTTGATTCAGAGAAGCCAATCTTCCAGTCAAATGAGTGGAATATTGAGAAAAGTGTCTTTGAGAAATATGTGAACCGTAACCCTAAGTAGCAAAACCCGAAGCTAGGGTTAGGGTTTTATTCCCATACAATGTAGACAGTTTTTGATGGCATGGCTGTGTTTTAGGGCTGAAAGGATACTTGGGAATATAGTTTTTTCAGTGTTTTCTAAACATTTTTTTCTGACCTATATGGCTGTATACAGTGCTTTGCCCCACAAAGGAATGCTGTCTGAATTGCCCGACAAGCAACAGTTCGAAAGAACCTGATTTAACTTTCAAACTCTTGCCATGGGCTTTACAAACACAGGCAGATTAACAAATAAAGCCAAACAGCATTAGTTCTTTTGCACTTTTAGGCGATTTAAGCCTTAACGTACATTCATTTAGCACGCCATTCAACTCAAACTTTCCAATGAAAGAATACCTTTCAAAAATGAATTAGACCATTCCTGACACACTCTTTTGGTTTTGGCAGTGCTGTATTGTCTTTTCAGACTGATATCTTGATTCAGAGAAGCCAATCTTCCAGTCAAATGAGTGGAATATTGAGAAAAGTGTCTTTGAGAAATATGTGAACCGTAACCCTAACTAGCGAAACCTGAAGCTAGGGTTAGGGTTTTATTCCCATACAATGTAGACAGTTTTTGATGGCATGGCTGTGTTTTAGGGCTGAAAGGATACTTGGGAATATAGTTTTTTCAGTGTTTTCTAAACATTTTTTTCTGACCTATATGGCTGTATACAGTGCTTTGCCCCACAAAGGAATGCTGTCTGAATTGCCCGACAAGCAACAATTCGAAAGAACCTCAATTGACTTTCAAACTCTTGCCATGGGCTTTATAATCACAGGCAGATTAACAAATAAAGCCAAACTGCATTAGTTCTTTTGCACTTTTAGGCGATTTAAGCCTTAACGTACATTCATTTAGCACCCCATTCAACTCAAACTTTCCAATGAAAGAATACCTTTCAAAAATTAATTTGACCATTCCTGACACACTCTTTTGGTTTTGGCACTGTTGTATTGTCTTTTCAGACTGATATCTTGATTCAGAGAAGCAAATCTTCCAGTCAAATCAGTGGAATATTGAGAAAATTGACTTCTAGAAATATGTGAACCGTAACCCTAACTAGCGAAACCTGAAGCTAGGGTTAGGGTTTTATTCCCATACAATGTAGACAGTTTTTGATGGCATGGCTGTGTTTTAGGGCTGAAAGGATACTTGGGAATATAGTTCTTTCAGTGTTTTCTAAACATTTTTTTCTGACCTATATGGCTGTATACAGTGCTTTACCCCACAAAGGAATGCTGTCTGAATTGCCCGACAAGCAACAATTCGAAAGAACCTGATTTAACTTTCAAACTCTTGCCATGGGCTTTGCAATCACAGGCAGATTAACAAATAAAGCCAAACAGCATTAGTTCTTTTGCACTTTTAGGCGATTTAAGCCTTAACGTACATTCATTTAGCACCCCATTCAACTCAAACTTTCCAATGAAAGAATACCTTTCAAAAATGAATTTGACCATTCCTGACACACTCTTTTGGTTTTGGCAGTGCTGTATTGTCTTTTCAGACTGATATCTTGATTCAGAGAAGCCAATCTTCCAGTCAAATGAGTGGAATATTGAGAAAAGTGTCTTTGAGAAATATGTGAACCGTAACCCTAACTAGCAAAACCTGAAGCTAGGGTTAGGGTTTTATTCCCATACAATATAGACAGTTTTTGATGGCATGGCTGTGTTTTAGGGCTGAATGGATACTTGGGAATATAGTTTTTTCAGTGTTTTCTAAACATTTTTTTCTGACCTATATGGCTGTATACAGTGCTTTGCCCCACAAAGGAATGCTGTCTGAATTGCCCGACAAGCAACAGTTCGAAAGAACCTCAATTGACTTTCAAACTCTTGCCATGGGCTTTATAATCACAGGCAGATTAACAAATAAAGCCAAACTGCATTAGTTCTTTTGCACTTTTAGGCGATTTAAGCCTTAACGTACATTCATTTAGCACCCCATTCAACTCAAACTTTCCAATGAAAGAATACCTTTCAAAAATGAATTGGACCATTCCTGACACACTCTTTTGGTTTTGGCACTGTTGTATTGTCTTTTCAGACTGATATCTTGATTCAGAGAAGCAAATCTTCCAGTCAAATGAGTGGAATATTGAGAAAATTGACTTCTAGAAATATGTGAACCGTAACCCTAACTAGCAAAACCCGAAGCTAGGGTTAGGGTTTTATTCCCATACAATGTAGACAGTTTTTGATGGCATGGCTGTGTTTTAGGGCTGAAAGGATACTTGGGAATATAGTTCTTTCAATGTTTTCTAAACATTTTTTTCTGACCTATATGGCTGTATACAGTGCTTTGCCCCACAAAGGAATGCTGTCTGAATTGCCCGACAAGCAACAGTTCGAAAGAACCTGATTTAACTTTCAATCTCTTGCCATGGGCTTTGCAATCACAGGCAGATTAACAAATAAAGCCAAACAGCATTAGTTCTTTTGCACTTTTAGGCGATTTAAGCCTTAACGTACATTCATTTAGCACCCCATTCAACCTAAACTTTCCAATGAAAGAATACCTTTCAAAAATGAATTTGACCATTCCTGACACACTCTTTTGGTTTTGGCAGTGCTGTATTGTCTTTTCAGACTGATATCTTGATTCAGAGAAGCCAATCTTCCAGTCAAATGAGTGGAATATTGAGAAAATTGACTTCTAGAAATATGTGAACCGTAACCCTAACTAGCAAAACCCGAAGCTAGGGTTAGGGTTTTATTCCCATACAATGTAGACAGTTTTTGATGGCATGGCTGTGTTTTAGGGCTGAAAGGATACTTGGGAATATAGTTCTTTCAATGTTTTCTAAACATTTTTTTCTGACCTATATGGCTGTATACAGTGCTTTGCCCCACAAAGGAATGCTGTCTGAATTGCCCGACAAGCAACAGTTCGAAAGAACCTGATTTAACTTTCAAACTCTTGCCATGGGCTTTGCAATCACAGGCAGATTAACAAATAAAGCCAAACAGCATTAGTTCTTTTGCACTTTTAGGCGATTTAAGCCTTAACGTACATTCATTTAGCACCCCATTCAACTCAAACTTTCCAATGAAAGAATACCTTTCAAAAATGAATTTGACCATTCCTGACACACTCTTTTGGTTTTGGCACTGTTGTATTGTCTTTTCAGACTGATATCTTGATTCAGAGAAGCAAATCTTCCAGTCAAATGAGTGGAATATTGAGAAAATTGACTTCTAGAAATATGTGAAACGTAACCCTAACTAGCAAAACCCGAAGCTAGGATTAGGGTTTTATTCCTATACAATGTAGACAGTTTTTGATGGCATGGCTGTGTTTTAGGGCTGAAAGGATACTTGGGAATATAGTTCTTTCAATGTTTTCTAAACATTTTTTTCTGACCTATATGGCTGTATACAGTGCTTTGCCCCACAAAGGAATGCTGTCTGAATTGCCCGACAAGCAACAGTTCGAAAGAACCTGATTTAACTTTCAAACTCTTGCCATGGGCTTTATAATCACAGGCAGATTAACAAATAAAGCCAAACTGCATTAGTTCTTTTGCACTTTTAGGCGATTTAAGCCTTAACGTACATTCATTTAGCACCCCATTCAACCTAAACTTTCCAATGAAAGAATACCTTTAAAAAATGAATTTGACCATTCCTGACACACTCTTTTGGTTTTGGCAGTGCTGTATTGTCTTTTCAGACTGATATCTTGATTCAGAGAAGCCAATCTTCCAGTCAAATGAGTGGAATATTGAGAAAAGTGTCTTTGAGAAATATGTGAGCCGTAACCCTAACTAGCAAAACCTGAAGCTAGGGTTAGGGTTTTATTCCCTTACAATGTAGACAGTTTTTGATGGCATGGCTGTGTTTTAGGGCTGAAAGGATACTTGGGAATATAGTTTTTTCAGTGTTTTCTAAACATTTTTTTCTGACCTATATGGCTGTATACAGTGCTTTACCCCACAAAGGAATGCTGTCTGAATTGCCCGACAAGCAACAATTCGAAAGAACCTGATTTAACTTTCAAACTCTTGCCATGGGCTTTGCAATCACAGGCAGATTAACAAATAAAGCCAAACAGCATTAGTTCTTTTGCACTTTTAGGCGATTTAAGCCTTAACGTACATTCATTTAGCACCCCATTCAACTCAAACTTTCCAATGAAAGAATACCTTTCAAAAATGAATTTGACCATTCCTGACACACTCTTTTGGTTTTGGCAGTGCTGTATTGTCTTTTCAGACTGATATCTTGATTCAGAGAAGCCAATCTTCCAGTCAAATGAGTGGAATATTGAGAAAAGTGTCTTTGAGAAATATGTGAACCGTAACCCTAACTAGCAAAACCTGAAGCTAGGGTTAGGGTTTTATTCCCATACAATATAGACAGTTTTTGATGGCATGGCTGTGTTTTAGGGCTGAATGGATACTTGGGAATATAGTTTTTTCAGTGTTTTCTAAACATTTTTTTCTGACCTATATGGCTGTATACAGTGCTTTGCCCCACAAAGGAATGCTGTCTGAATTGCCCGACAAGCAACAGTTCGAAAGAACCTCAATTGACTTTCAAACTCTTGCCATGGGCTTTATAATCACAGGCAGATTAACAAATAAAGCCAAACTGCATTAGTTCTTTTGCACTTTTAGGCGATTTAAGCCTTAACGTACATTCATTTAGCACCCCATTCAACTCAAACTTTCCAATGAAAGAATACCTTTCAAAAATTAATTTGACCATTCCTGACACACTCTTTTGGTTTTGGCACTGTTGTATTGTCTTTTCAGACTGATATCTTGATTCAGAGAAGCAAATCTTCCAGTCAAATGAGTGGAATATTGAGAAAATTGACTTCTAGAAATATGTGAACCGTAACCCTAACTAGCAAAACCCGAAGCTAGGGTTAGGGTTTTATTCCCATACAATGTAGACAGTTTTTGATGGCATGGCTGTGTTTTAGGGCTGAAAGGATACTTGGGAATATAGTTCTTTCAATGTTTTCTAAACATTTTTTTCTGACCTATATGGCTGTATACAGTGCTTTGCCCCACAAAGGAATGCTGTCTGAATTGCCCGACAAGCAACAGTTCGAAAGAACCTGATTTAACTTTCAATCTCTTGCCATGGGCTTTGCAATCACAGGCAGATTAACAAATAAAGCCAAACAGCATTAGTTCTTTTGCACTTTTAGGCGATTTAAGCCTTAACGTACATTCATTTAGCACCCCATTCAACCTAAACTTTCCAATGAAAGAATACCTTTCAAAAATGAATTTGACCATTCCTGACACACTCTTTTGGTTTTGGCAGTGCTGTATTGTCTTTTCAGACTGATATCTTGATTCAGAGAAGCCAATCTTCCAGTCAAATGAGTGGAATATTGAGAAAATTGACTTCTAGAAATATGTGAACCGTAACCCTAACTAGCAAAACCCGAAGCTAGGGTTAGGGTTTTATTCCCATACAATGTAGACAGTTTTTGATGGCATGGCTGTGTTTTAGGGCTGAAAGGATACTTGGGAATATAGTTCTTTCAATGTTTTCTAAACATTTTTTTCTGACCTATATGGCTGTATACAGTGCTTTGCCCCACAAAGGAATGCTGTCTGAATTGCCCGACAAGCAACAGTTCGAAAGAACCTGATTTAACTTTCAAACTCTTGCCATGGGCTTTGCAATCACAGGCAGATTAACAAATAAAGCCAAACAGCATTAGTTCTTTTGCACTTTTAGGCGATTTAAGCCTTAACGTACATTCATTTAGCACCCCATTCAACTCAAACTTTCCAATGAAAGAATACCTTTCAAAAATGAATTTGACCATTCCTGACACACTCTTTTGGTTTTGGCACTGTTGTATTGTCTTTTCAGACTGATATCTTGATTCAGAGAAGCAAATCTTCCAGTCAAATGAGTGGAATATTGAGAAAATTGACTTCTAGAAATATGTGAAACGTAACCCTAACTAGCAAAACCCGAAGCTAGGATTAGGGTTTTATTCCTATACAATGTAGACAGTTTTTGATGGCATGGCTGTGTTTTAGGGCTGAAAGGATACTTGGGAATATAGTTCTTTCAATGTTTTCTAAACATTTTTTTCTGACCTATATGGCTGTATACAGTGCTTTGCCCCACAAAGGAATGCTGTCTGAATTGCCCGACAAGCAACAGTTCGAAAGAACCTGATTTAACTTTCAAACTCTTGCCATGGGCTTTATAATCACAGGCAGATTAACAAATAAAGCCAAACTGCATTAGTTCTTTTGCACTTTTAGGCGATTTAAGCCTTAACGTACATTCATTTAGCACCCCATTCAACCTAAACTTTCCAATGAAAGAATACCTTTAAAAAATGAATTTGACCATTCCTGACACACTCTTTTGGTTTTGGCAGTGCTGTATTGTCTTTTCAGACTGATATCTTGATTCAGAGAAGCCAATCTTCCAGTCAAATGAGTGGAATATTGAGAAAAGTGTCTTTGAGAAATATGTGAGCCGTAACCCTAACTAGCAAAACCTGAAGCTAGGGTTAGGGTTTTATTCCCTTACAATGTAGACAGTTTTTGATGGCATGGCTGTGTTTTAGGGCTGAAAGGATACTTGGGAATATAGTTTTTTCAGTGTTTTCTAAACATTTTTTTCTGACCTATATGGCTGTATACAGTGCTTTGCCCCACAAAGGAATGGTGTCTGAATTGCCCGACAAGCAACAATTCGAAAGAACCTGATTTAACTTTCAAACTCTTGCCATGGGCTTTGCAATCACAGGCAGATTAACAAATAAAGCCAAACAGCATTAGTTCTTTTGCACTTTTAGGCGATTTAAGCCTTAACGTACATTCATTTAGCACCCCATTCAACTCAAACTTTCCAATGAAAGAATACCTTTCAAAAATGAATTTGACCATTCCTGACACACTCTTTTGGTTTTGGCAGTGCTGTATTGTCTTTTCAGACTGATATCTTGATTCAGAGAAGCCAAACTTCCAGTCAAATGAGTGGAATATTGAGAAAAGTGTCTTTGAGAAATATGTGAACCGTAACCCTAACTAGCAAAACCCGAAGCTAGGGTTAGGGTTTTATTCCCATACAATGTAGACAGTTTTTGATGGCATGGCTGTGTTTTAGGGCTGAAAGGATACTTGGGAATATAGTTCTTTCAATATTTTCTTAACATTTTTTTCTGACCTATATGGCTGTATACAGTGCTTTGCCCCACAAAGGAATGCTGTCTGAATTGCCCGACAAGCAACAGTTCGAAAGAACCTGATTTAACTTTCAAACTCTTGCCATGGGCTTTACAAACACAGGCAGATTAACAAATAAAGCCAAACAGCATTAGTTCTTTTGCACTTTTAGGCGATTTAAGCCTTAACGTACATTCATTTAGCACCCCATTCAACTCAAACTTTCCAATGAAAGAATACCTTTCAAAAATGAATTAGACCATTCCTGACACACTGTTTTGGTTTTGGCAGTGCTGTATTGTCTTTTCAGACTAATATCTTGATTCAGAGAAGCCAATCTTCCAGTCAAATGAGTGGAATATTGAGAAAAGTCACTTTGAGAAATATGTGAACCGTAACCCTAACTAGCGAAACCTGAAGCTAGGGTTAGGGTTTTATTCCCATACAATGTAGACAGTTTTTGATGGCATGGCTGTGTTTTAGGGCTGAAAGGATACTTGGGAATATAGTTTTTTCAGTGTTTTCTAAACATTTTTTTCTGACCTATATGGCTGTGTACAGTGCTTTGCCCCACAAAGGAATGCTGTCTGAATTGCCCGACAAGCAACAATTCGAAAGAACCTGATTTAACTTTCAAACTCTTGCCATGGGCTTTGCAATCACAGGCAGATTAACAAATAAAGCCAAACAGCATTAGTTCTTTTGCACTTTTAGGCGATTTAAGCCTTAACGTACATTCATTTAGCACCCCATTCAACTCAAACTTTCCAATGAAAGAATACCTTTCAAAAATTAATTTGACCATTCCTGACACACTCTTTTGGTTTTGGCAGTGCTGTATTGTCTTTTCAGACTGATATCTTGATTCAGAGAAGCCAATCTTCCAGTCAAATGAGTGGAATATTGAGAAAATTGACTTCTAGAAATATGTGAACCGTAACCCTAAGTAGCAAAACCCGAAGCTAGGGTTAGGGTTTTATTCCCATACAATGTAGACAGTTTTTGATGGCATGGCTGTGTTTTAGGGCTGAAAGGATACTTGGGAATATAGTTTTTTCAGTGTTTTCTAAACATTTTTTTCTGACCTATATGGCTGTATACAGTGCTTTGCCCCACAAAGGAATGCTGTCTGAATTGCCCGACAAGCAACAGTTCGAAAGAACCTGATTTAACTTTCAAACTCTTGCCATGGGCTTTACAAACACAGGCAGATTAACAAATAAAGCCAAACAGCATTAGTTCTTTTGCACTTTTAGGCGATTTAAGCCTTAACGTACATTCATTTAGCACCCCATTCAACTCAAACTTTCCAATGAAAGAATACCTTTCAAAAATGAATTTGACCATTCCTGACACACTCTTTTGGTTTTGGCAGTGCTGTATTGTCTTTTCAGACTGATATCTTGATTCAGAGAAGCAAATCTTCCAGTCAAATGAGTGGAATATTGAGAAAATTGACTTCTAGAAATATGTGAAACGTAACCCTAACTAGCAAAACCCGAAGCTAGGGTTAGGGTTTTATTCCCATACAATGTAGACAGTTTTTGATGGCATGGCTTTGTTTTAGGGCTGAAAGGATACTTGGGAATATAGTTCTTTCAATGTTTTCTAAACATTTTTTTCTGACCTATATGGCTGTATACAGTGCTTTGCCCCACAAAGGAATGCTGTCTGAATTGCCCGACAAGCAACAGTTCGAAAGAACCTGATTTAACTTTCAAACTCTTGCCATGGGCTTTATAATCACAGGCAGATTAACAAATAAAGCCAAACTGCATTAGTTCTTTTGCACTTTTAGGCGATTTAAGCCTTAACGTACATTCATTTAGCACCCCATTCAACTCAAACTTTCCAATGAAAGAATACCTTTCAAAAATGAATTTGACCATTCCTGACACACTCTTTTGGTTTTGGCAGTGCTGTATTGTCTTTTCAGACTGATATCTTGATTCAGAGAAGCCAATCTTCCAGTCAAATGAGTGGAATATTGAGAAAAGTGTCTTTGAGAAATATGTGAACCGTAACCCTAAGTAGCAAAACCTGAAGCTAGGGTTAGGGTTTTATTCCCATACAATGTAGACAGTTTTTGATGGCATGGCTGTGTTTTAGGGCTGAAAGGATACTTGGGAATATAGTTTTTTCAGTGTTTTCTAAACATTTTTTTCTGACCTATATGGCTGTATACAGTGCTTTGCCCCACAAAGGAATGCTGTCTGAATTGCCCGACAAGCAACAGTTCGAAAGAACCTGATTTAACTTTCAAACTCTTGCCATGGGCTTTACAAACACAGGCAGATTAACAAATAAAGCCAAACAGCATTAGTTCTTTTGCACTTTTAGGCGATTTAAGCCTTAACGTACATTCATTTAGCACGCCATTCAACTCAAACTTTCCAATGAAAGAATACCTTTCAAAAATGAATTAGACCATTCCTGACACACTCTTTTGGTTTTGGCAGTGCTGTATTGTCTTTTCAGACTGATATCTTGATTCAGAGAAGCCAATCTTCCAGTCAAATGAGTGGAATATTGAGAAAAGTGTCTTTGAGAAATATGTGAACCGTAACCCTAACTAGCGAAACCTGAAGTTAGGGTTAGGGTTTTATTCCCATACAATGTAGACAGTTTTTGATGGCATGGCTGTGTTTTAGGGCTGAAAGGATACTTGGGAATATAGTTTTTTCAGTGTTTTCTAAACATTTTTTTCTGACCTATATGGCTGTATACAGTGCTTTGCCCCACAAAGGAATGCTGTCTGAATTGCCCGACAAGCAACAATTCGAAAGAACCTCAATTGACTTTCAAACTCTTGCCATGGGCTTTATAATCACAGGCAGATTAACAAATAAAGCCAAACTGCATTAGTTCTTTTGCACTTTTAGGCGATTTAAGCCTTAACGTACATTCATTTAGCACCCCATTCAACTCAAACTTTCCAATGAAAGAATACCTTTCAAAAATGAATTTGACCATTCCTGACACACTCTTTTGGTTTTGGCAGTGCTGTATTGTCTTTTCAGACTGATATCTTGATTCAGAGAAGCCAATCTTCCAGTCAAATGAGTGGAATATTGAGAAAATTGACTTCAAGAAATATGTGAACCGTAACCCTAAGTAGCAAAACCCGAAGCTAGGGTTAGGGTTTTATTCCCATACAATGTAGACAGTTTTTGATGGCATGGCTGTCTTTTAGGGCTGAAAGGATACTTGGGAATATAGTTTTTTCAGTGTTTTCTAAACATTTTTTTCTGACCTATATGGCTGTATACAGTGCTTTGCCCCACAAAGGAATGCTGTCTGAATTGCCCGACAAGCAACAGTTCGAAAGAACCTGATTTAACTTTCAAACTCTTGCCATGGGCTTTATAATCACAGGCAGATTAACAAATAAAGCCAAACTGCATTAGTTCTTTTGCACTTTTAGGCGATTTAAGCCTTAACGTACATTCATTTAGCACCCCATTCAACTCAAACTTTCCAATGAAAGAATACCTTTCAAAAATGAATTTGACCATTCCTGACACACTCTTTTGGTTTTGGCAGTGTTGTATTGTCTTTTCAGACTGATATCTTGATTCAGAGAAGCAAATCTTCCAGTCAAATGAGTGGAATATTGAGAACATTGACTTCTAGAAATATGTGAACCGTAACCCTAAGTAGCAAAACCCGAAGCTAGGGTTAGGGTTTTATTCCTATACAATGTAGACAGTTTTTGATGGCATGGCTGTGTTTTAGGGCTGAAAGGATACTTGGGAATATAGTTCTTTCAATATTTTCTTAACATTTTTTTCTGACCTATATGGCTGTATACAGTGCTTTGCCCCACAAAGGAATGCTGTCTGAATTGCCCGACAAGCAACAGTTCGAAAGAACCTGATTTAACTTTCAAACTCTTGCCATGGGCTTTACAAACACAGGCAGATTAACAAATAAAGCCAAACAGCATTAGTTCTTTTGCACTTTTAGGCGATTTAAGCCTTAACGTACATTCATTTAGCACCCCATTCAACTCAAACTTTCCAATGAAAGAATACCTTTCAAAAATGAATTAGACCATTCCTGACACACTGTTTTGGTTTTGGCAGTGCTGTATTGTCTTTTCAGACTAATATCTTGATTCAGAGAAGCCAATCTTCCAGTCAAATGAGTGGAATATTGAGAAAAGTCACTTTGAGAAATATGTGAACCGTAACCCTAACTAGCGAAACCTGAAGCTAGGGTTAGGGTTTTATTCCCATACAATGTAGACAGTTTTTGATGGCATGGCTGTGTTTTAGGGCTGAAAGGATACTTGGGAATATAGTTTTTTCAGTGTTTTCTAAACATTTTTTTCTGACCTATATGGCTGTGTACAGTGCTTTGCCCCACAAAGGAATGCTGTCTGAATTGCCCGACAAGCAACAATTCGAAAGAACCTGATTTAACTTTCAAACTCTTGCCATGGGCTTTGCAATCACAGGCAGATTAACAAATAAAGCCAAACAGCATTAGTTCTTTTGCACTTTTAGGCGATTTAAGCCTTAACGTACATTCATTTAGCACCCCATTCAACTCAAACTTTCCAATGAAAGAATACCTTTCAAAAATTAATTTGACCATTCCTGACACACTCTTTTGGTTTTGGCAGTGCTGTATTGTCTTTTCAGACTGATATCTTGATTCAGAGAAGCCAATCTTCCAGTCAAATGAGTGGAATATTGAGAAAATTGACTTCTAGAAATATGTGAACCGTAACCCTAAGTAGCAAAACCCGAAGCTAGGGTTAGGGTTTTATTCCCATACAATGTAGACAGTTTTTGATGGCATGGCTGTGTTTTAGGGCTGAAAGGATACTTGGGAATATAGTTTTTTCAGTGTTTTCTAAACATTTTTTTCTGACCTATATGGCTGTATACAGTGCTTTGCCCCACAAAGGAATGCTGTCTGAATTGCCCGACAAGCAACAGTTCGAAAGAACCTGATTTAACTTTCAAACTCTTGCCATGGGCTTTACAAACACAGGCAGATTAACAAATAAAGCCAAACAGCATTAGTTCTTTTGCACTTTTAGGCGATTTAAGCCTTAACGTACATTCATTTAGCACCCCATTCAACTCAAACTTTCCAATGAAAGAATACCTTTCAAAAATGAATTTGACCATTCCTGACACACTCTTTTGGTTTTGGCAGTGCTGTATTGTCTTTTCAGACTGATATCTTGATTCAGAGAAGCAAATCTTCCAGTCAAATGAGTGGAATATTGAGAAAATTGACTTCTAGAAATATGTGAAACGTAACCCTAACTAGCAAAACCCGAAGCTAGGGTTAGGGTTTTATTCCCATACAATGTAGACAGTTTTTGATGGCATGGCTTTGTTTTAGGGCTGAAAGGATACTTGGGAATATAGTTCTTTCAATGTTTTCTAAACATTTTTTTCTGACCTATATGGCTGTATACAGTGCTTTGCCCCACAAAGGAATGCTGTCTGAATTGCCCGACAAGCAACAGTTCGAAAGAACCTGATTTAACTTTCAAACTCTTGCCATGGGCTTTATAATCACAGGCAGATTAACAAATAAAGCCAAACTGCATTAGTTCTTTTGCACTTTTAGGCGATTTAAGCCTTAACGTACATTCATTTAGCACCCCATTCAACTCAAACTTTCCAATGAAAGAATACCTTTCAAAAATGAATTTGACCATTCCTGACACACTCTTTTGGTTTTGGCAGTGCTGTATTGTCTTTTCAGACTGATATCTTGATTCAGAGAAGCCAATCTTCCAGTCAAATGAGTGGAATATTGAGAAAAGTGTCTTTGAGAAATATGTGAACCGTAACCCTAAGTAGCAAAACCTGAAGCTAGGGTTAGGGTTTTATTCCCATACAATGTAGACAGTTTTTGATGGCATGGCTGTGTTTTAGGGCTGAAAGGATACTTGGGAATATAGTTTTTTCAGTGTTTTCTAAACATTTTTTTCTGACCTATATGGCTGTATACAGTGCTTTGCCCCACAAAGGAATGCTGTCTGAATTGCCCGACAAGCAACAGTTCGAAAGAACCTGATTTAACTTTCAAACTCTTGCCATGGGCTTTACAAACACAGGCAGATTAACAAATAAAGCCAAACAGCATTAGTTCTTTTGCACTTTTAGGCGATTTAAGCCTTAACGTACATTCATTTAGCACGCCATTCAACTCAAACTTTCCAATGAAAGAATACCTTTCAAAAATGAATTAGACCATTCCTGACACACTCTTTTGGTTTTGGCAGTGCTGTATTGTCTTTTCAGACTGATATCTTGATTCAGAGAAGCCAATCTTCCAGTCAAATGAGTGGAATATTGAGAAAAGTGTCTTTGAGAAATATGTGAACCGTAACCCTAACTAGCGAAACCTGAAGTTAGGGTTAGGGTTTTATTCCCATACAATGTAGACAGTTTTTGATGGCATGGCTGTGTTTTAGGGCTGAAAGGATACTTGGGAATATAGTTTTTTCAGTGTTTTCTAAACATTTTTTTCTGACCTATATGGCTGTATACAGTGCTTTGCCCCACAAAGGAATGCTGTCTGAATTGCCCGACAAGCAACAATTCGAAAGAACCTCAATTGACTTTCAAACTCTTGCCATGGGCTTTATAATCACAGGCAGATTAACAAATAAAGCCAAACTGCATTAGTTCTTTTGCACTTTTAGGCGATTTAAGCCTTAACGTACATTCATTTAGCACCCCATTCAACTCAAACTTTCCAATGAAAGAATACCTTTCAAAAATGAATTTGACCATTCCTGACACACTCTTTTGGTTTTGGCAGTGCTGTATTGTCTTTTCAGACTGATATCTTGATTCAGAGAAGCCAATCTTCCAGTCAAATGAGTGGAATATTGAGAAAATTGACTTCAAGAAATATGTGAACCGTAACCCTAAGTAGCAAAACCCGAAGCTAGGGTTAGGGTTTTATTCCCATACAATGTAGACAGTTTTTGATGGCATGGCTGTCTTTTAGGGCTGAAAGGATACTTGGGAATATAGTTTTTTCAGTGTTTTCTAAACATTTTTTTCTGACCTATATGGCTGTATACAGTGCTTTGCCCCACAAAGGAATGCTGTCTGAATTGCCCGACAAGCAACAGTTCGAAAGAACCTGATTTAACTTTCAAACTCTTGCCATGGGCTTTATAATCACAGGCAGATTAACAAATAAAGCCAAACTGCATTAGTTCTTTTGCACTTTTAGGCGATTTAAGCCTTAACGTACATTCATTTAGCACCCCATTCAACTCAAACTTTCCAATGAAAGAATACCTTTCAAAAATGAATTTGACCATTCCTGACACACTCTTTTGGTTTTGGCAGTGTTGTATTGTCTTTTCAGACTGATATCTTGATTCAGAGAAGCAAATCTTCCAGTCAAATGAGTGGAATATTGAGAACATTGACTTCTAGAAATATGTGAAACGTAACCCTAACTAGCAAAACCCGAAGCTAGGGTTAGGGTTTTATTCCTATACAATGTAGACAGTTTTTGATGGCATGGCTGTGTTTTAGGGCTGAAAGGATACTTGGGAATATAGTTCTTTCAATGTTTTCTAAACATTTTTTTCTGACCTATATGGCTGTATACAGTGCTTTGCCCCACAAAGGAATGCTGTCTGAATTGCCCGACAAGCAACAGTTCGAAAGAACCTGATTTAACTTTCAAACTCTTGCCATGGGCTTTATAATCACAGGCAGATTAACAAATAAAGCCAAACTGCATTAGTTCTTTTACACTTTTAGGCGATTTAAGCCTTAACGTACATTCATTTAGCACCCCATTCAACTCAAACTTTCCAATGAAAGAATACCTTTCAAAAATGAATTTGACCATTCCTGACACACTCTTTTGGTTTTGGCAGTGCTGTATTGTCTTTTCAGACTGATATCTTGATTCAGAGAAGCACATCATCCAGTCAAATGAGTGGAATATTGAGAAAATTGACTTCTAGAAATATGTGAACCGTAACCCTAACTAGCAAAACCCGAAGCTAGGGTTAGGGTTTTATTCCCATACAATGTAGACAGTTTTTGTTGGCATGGCTGTGTTTTAGGGCTGAAAGGATACTTGGGAATATAGTTCTTTCAATGTTTTCTTAACATTTTTTTCTAACCTATATGGCTGTATACAGTGCTTTGCCCCACAAAGGAATACTGTCTGAATTGCCCGACAAGCAACAGTTCGAAAGAACCTGATTTAACTTTCAAACTCCTGCCATGGGCTTTATAATCACAGGCAGATTAACAAATAAAGCCAAACTGCATTAGTTCTTTTGCACTTTTAGGCGATTTAAGCCTTAACGTACATTCATTTAGCACCCCATTCAACCTAAACTTTCCAATGAAAGAATACCTTTCAAAAATGAATTTGACCATTCCTGACACACTCTTTTGGTTTTGGCAGTGCTGTATTGTCTTTTCAGACTGATATCTTGATTCAGAGAAGCCAATCTTCCAGTCAAATGAGTGGAATATTGAGAAAAGTGTCTTTGAGAAATATGTGAACCGTAACCCTAACTAGCAAAACCTGAAGCTAGGGTTAGGGTTTTATTCCCATACAATGTAGACAGTTTTTGATGGCATGGCTGTGTTTTAGGGCTGAAAGGATACTTGGGAATATAGTTCTTTCAATGTTTTCTTAACATTTTTTTCTGACCTATATGGCTGTATACAGTGCTTTGCCCCACAAAGAAATGCTGTCTGAATTGCCCGACAAGCAACAGTTCGAAAGAACCTGATTTAACTTTCAAACTCTTGCCATGGGCTTTATAATCACAGGCAGATTAACAAATAAAGCCAAACTGCATTAGTTCTTTTGCACTTTTAGGCAATTTAAGCCTTAACGTACATTCATTTAGCACCCCATTCAACTCAAACTTTCCAATGAAAGAATACCTTTCAAAAATTAATTTGACCATTCCTGACACACTCTTTTGGTTTTGGCAGTGTTGTATTGTCTTTTCAGACTGATATCTTGATTCAGAGAAGCACATCTTCCAGTCAAATGAGTGGAATATTGAGAAAATTGACTTCTAGAAATATGTGAACCGTAACCCTAACTAGCAAAACCCGAAGCTAGGGTTAGGGTTTTATTCCCATACAATGTAGACAGTTTTTGTTGGCATGGCTGTGTTTAGGGCTGAAAGGATACTTGGGAATATAGTTCTTTCAATGTTTTCTTAACATTTTTTTCTAACCTATATGGCTGTATACACTGCTTTGCCCCACAAAGGAATGCTGTCTGAATTGCCCGACAAGCAACAGTTCGAAAGAACCTGATTTAACTTTCAAACTCTTGCCATGGGCTTTATAATCACAGGCAGATTAACAAATAAAGCCAAACTGCATTAGTTCTTCTGCACTTTTAGGCGATTTAAGCCTTAACGTACATTCATTTAGCACCCCATTCAACTCAAACTTTCCAATGAAAGAATACCTTTCAAAAATGAATTTGACCATTCCTGACACACTCTTTTGGTTTTGGCAGTGCTGTATTGTCTTTTTAGACTGATATCTTGATTCAGAGAAGCCAATCTTCCAGTCAAATGAGTGGAATATTGAGAAAAGTGTCTTTGAGAAATATGTGAACCGTAACCCTAACTAGCAAAACCTGAAGCTAGGGTTAGGGTTTTATTCCCATACAATGTAGACAGTTTTTGATGGCATGGCTGTGTTTTAGGGCTGAAAGGATACTTGGGAATATAGTTCTTTCAATGTTTTCTTAACATTTTTTTCTGACCTATATGGCTGTATACAGTGCTTTGCCCCACAAAGGAATGCTGTCTGAATTGCCCGACAAGCAACAATTCGAAAGAACCTGATTTAACTTTCAAACTCTTGCCATGGGCTTTGCAATCACAGGCAGATTAACAAATAAAGCCAAACTGCATTAGTTCTTTTGCACTTTTAGGCGATTTAAGCCTTAACGTACATTCATTTAGCACCCCATTCAACCTAAACTTTCCAATGAAAGAATACCTTTCAAAAATTAATTTGACCATTCCTGACACACTCTTTTGGTTTTGGCAGTGCTGTATTGTCTTTTTAGACTGATATCTTGATTCAGAGAAGCCAATCTTCCAGTCAAATGAGTGGAATATTGAGAAAAGTGTCTTTGAGAAATATGTGAACCGTAACCCTAACTAGCAAAACCTGAAGCTAGGGTTAGGGTTTTATTCCCATACAATGTAGACAGTTTTTGATGGCATGGCTGTGTTTTAGGGCTGAAAGGATACTTGGGAATATAGTTCTTTCAATGTTTTCTTAACATTTTTTTCTAACCTATATGGCTGTATACAGTGCTTTGCCCCACAAAGGAATGCTGTCTGAATTGCCCGACAAGCAACAGTTCGAAAGAACCTGATTTAACTTTCAAACTCTTGCCATGGGCTTGATAATCACAGGCAGATTAACAAATAAAGCCAAACTGCATTAGTTCTTTTGCACTTTTAGGCGATTTAAGCCTTAACGTACATTCATTTAGCACCCCATTCAACTCAAACTTTCCAATGAAAGAATACCTTTCAAAAATGAATTTGACCATTCCTGACACACTCTTTTGGTTTTGGCAGTGTTGTATTGTCTTTTCAGACTGATATCTTGATTCAGAGAAGCCAATCTTCCAGTCAAATGAGTGGAATATTGAGAAAAGTGTCTTTGAGAAATATGTGAACCGTAACCCTAAGTAGCAAAACCCGAAGCTAGGGTTAGGGTTTTATTCCCATACAATGTAAACAGTTTTTGATGGCATGGCTGTGTTTTAGGGCTGAAAGGATACTTGGGAATATAGTTCTTTCAATGTTTTCTAAACATTGTTTTCTGACCTATATGGCTGTATACAGTGCTTTGCCCCACAAAGGAATGCTGTCTGAATTGCCCGACAAGCAACAATTCGAAAGAACCTGATTTAACTTTCAAACTCTTGCCATGGGCTTTGCAATCACAGGCAGATTAACAAATAAAGCCAAACAGCATTAGTTCTTTTGCACTTTTAGGCGATTTAAGCCTTAACGTACATTCATTTAGCACCCCATTCAACTCAAACTTTCCAATGAAAGAATACCTTTCAAAAATGAATTTGACCATTCCTGACACACTCTTTTGGTTTTGGCAGTGCTGTATTGTCTTTTCAGACTGATATCTTGATTCAGAGAAGCCAATCTTCCAGTCAAATGAGTGGAATATTGAGAAAAGTGTCTTTGAGAAATTTGTGAACCATAACCCTAACTAGCAAAACCCGAAGCTAGGGTTAGGGTTTTATTCCCATACAATGTAGACAGTTTTTGATGGCATGGCTTTGTTTTAGGGCTGAAAGGATACTTGGGAATATAGTTCTTTCAATGTTTTCTAAACATTTTTTTCTGACCTATATGGCTGTATACAGTGCTTTGCCCCACAAAGGAATGCTGTCTGAATTGCCCGACAAGCAACAGTTCGAAAGAACCTGATTTAACTTTCAAACTCTTGCCATGGGCTTTATAATCACAGGCAGATTAACAAATAAAGCCAAACTGCATTAGTTCTTTTGCACTTTTAGGCAATTTAAGCCTTAACGTACATTCATTTAGCACCCCATTCAACTCAAACTTTCCAATGAAAGAATACCTTTCAAAAATTAATTTGACCATTCCTGACACACTCTTTTGGTTTTGGCAGTGTTGTATTGTCTTTTCAGACTGATATCTTGATTCAGAGAAGCACATCATCCAGTCAAATGAGTGGAATATTGAGAAAATTGACTTCTAGAAATATGTGAACCGTAACCCTAACTAGCAAAACCCGAAGC
The DNA here is from genome assembly GCF_055471065.1 of Atractosteus spatula. Taxonomy (NCBI): domain Eukaryota; kingdom Metazoa; phylum Chordata; class Actinopteri; order Semionotiformes; family Lepisosteidae; genus Atractosteus; species Atractosteus spatula. The sequence goes on along the minus strand of NC_142708.1, from coordinate 29,950,777 downwards.
TAGGGTTAGGGTTTTATTCCCATACAATGTAGACAGTTTTTGTTGGCATGGCTGTGTTTTAGGGCTGAAAGGATACTTGGGAATATAGTTCTTTCAATGTTTTCTTAACATTTTTTTCTAACCTATATGGCTGTATACAGTGCTTTGCCCCACAAAGGAATGCTGTCTGAATTGCCCGACAAGCAACAGTTCGAAAGAACCTGATTTAACTTTCAAACTCTTGCCATGGGCTTTATAATCACAGGCAGATTAACAAATAAAGCCAAACTGCATTAGTTGTTTTGCACTTTTAGGCGATTTAAGCCTTAACGTACATTCATTTAGCACCCCATTCAAGTCAAACTTTCCAATGAAAGAATACCTTTCAAAAATTAATTTGACCATTCCTGACACACTCTTTTGGTTTTGGCAGTGCTGTATTGTCTTTTCAGACTGATATCTTGATTCAGAGAAGCCAATCTTCCAGTCAAATGAGTGGAATATTGAGAAAATTGACTTCTAGAAATATGTGAACCGTAACCCTAAGTAGCAAAACCCGAAGCTAGGGTTAGGGTTTTATTCCCATACAATGTAGACAGTTTTTGATGGCATGGCTGTCTTTTAGGGCTGAAAGGATACTTGGGAATATAGTTTTTTCAGTGTTTTCTAAACATTTTTTTCTGACCTATATGGCTGTATACAGTGCTTTGCCCCACAAAGGAATGGTGTCTGAATTGCCCGACAAGCAACAATTCGAAAGAAACTGATTTAACTTTCAAACTCTTGCCATGGGCTTTGCAATCACAGGCAGATTAACAAATAAAGCCAAACAGCATTAGTTCTTTTGCACTTTTAGGCGATTTAAGCCTTAACGTACATTCATTTAGCACCCCATTCAACTCAAACTTTCCAATGAAAGAATACCTTTCAAAAATGAATTTGACCATTCCTGACACACTCTTTTGGTTTTGGCAGTGCTGTATTGTCTTTTCAGACTGATATCTTGATTCAGAGAAGCCAAACTTCCAGTCAAATGAGTGGAATATTGAGAAAAGTGTCTTTGAGAAATATGTGAACCGTAACCCTAACTAGCAAAACCCGAAGCTAGGGTTAGGGTTTTATTCCCATACACTGTAGACAGTTTTTGATGGCATGGCTGTGTTTTAGGGCTGAAAGGATACTTGGGAATATAGTTTTTTCAGTGTTTTCTAAACATTTTTTTCTGACCTATATGGCTGTATACAGTGCTTTGCCCCACAAAGGAATGCTGTCTGAATTGCCCGACAAGCAACAGTTCGAAAGAACCTGATTTAACTTTCAAACTCTTGCCATGGGCTTTATAATCACAGGCAGATTAACAAATAAAGCCAAACTGCATTAGTTCTTTTGCACTTTTAGGCGATTTAAGCCTTAACGTACATTCATTTAGCACCCCATTCAACTCAAACTTTCCAATGAAAGAATACCTTTCAAAAATGAATTTGACCATTCCTGACACACTCTTTTGGTTTTGGCAGTGTTGTATTGTCTTTTCAGACTGATATCTTGATTCAGAGAAGCAAATCTTCCAGTCAAATGAGTGGAATATTGAGAACATTGACTTCTAGAAATATGTGAACCGTAACCCTAACTAGCAAAACCCGAAGCTAGGGTTAGGGTTTTATTCCTATACAATGTAGACAGTTTTTGATGGCATGGCTGTGTTTTAGGGCTGAAAGGATACTTGGGAATATAGTTCTTTCAATGTTTTCTAAACATTTTTTTCTGACCTATATGGCTGTATACAGTGCTTTGCCCCACAAAGGAATGCTGTCTGAATTGCCCGACAAGCAACAGTTCGAAAGAACCTGATTTAACTTTCAAACTCTTGCCATGGGCTTTATAATCACAGGCAGATTAACAAATAAAGCCAAACTGCATTAGTTCTTTTACACTTTTAGGCGATTTAAGCCTTAACGTACATTCATTTAGCACCCCATTCAACTCAAACTTTCCAATGAAAGAATAGCTTTCAAAAATGAATTTGACCATTCCTGACACACTCTTTTGGTTTTGGCAGTGTTGTATTGTCTTTTCAGACTGATATCTTGATTCAGAGAAGCACATCTTCCAGTCAAATGAGTGGAATATTGAGAAAATTGACTTCTAGAAATATGTGAACCGTAACCCTAACTAGCAAAACCCGAAGCTAGGGTTAGGGTTTTATTCCCATACAATGTAGACAGTTTTTGTTGGCATGGCTGTGTTTAGGGCTGAAAGGATACTTGGGAATATAGTTCTTTCAATGTTTTCTTAACATTTTTTTCTAACCTATATGGCTGTATACACTGCTTTGCCCCACAAAGGAATGCTGTCTGAATTGCCCGACAAGCAACAGTTCGAAAGAACCTGATTTAACTTTCAAACTCTTGCCATGGGCTTTATAATCACAGGCAGATTAACAAATAAAGCCAAACTGCATTAGTTCTTCTGCACTTTTAGGCGATTTAAGCCTTAACGTACATTCATTTAGCACCCCATTCAACTCAAACTTTCCAATGAAAGAATACCTTTCAAAAATGAATTTGACCATTCCTGACACACTCTTTTGGTTTTGGCAGTGCTGTATTGTCTTTTTAGACTGATATCTTGATTCAGAGAAGCCAATCTTCCAGTCAAATGAGTGGAATATTGAGAAAAGTGTCTTTGAGAAATATGTGAACCGTAACCCTAACTAGCAAAACCTGAAGCTAGGGTTAGGGTTTTATTCCCATACAATGTAGACAGTTTTTGATGGCATGGCTGTGTTTTAGGGCTGAAAGGATACTTGGGAATATAGTTCTTTCAATGTTTTCTAAACATTTTTTTCTGACCTATATGGCTGTATACAGTGCTTTGCCCCACAAAGGAATGCTGTCTGAATTGCCCGACAAGCAACAATTCGAAAGAACCTGATTTAACTTTCAAACTCTTGCCATGGGCTTTGCAATCACAGGCAGATTAACAAATAAAGCCAAACTGCATTAGTTCTTTTGCACTTTTAGGCGATTTAAGCCTTAACGTACATTCATTTAGCACCCCATTCAACCTAAACTTTCCAATGAAAGAATACCTTTCAAAAATTAATTTGACCATTCCTGACACACTCTTTTGGTTTTGGCAGTGCTGTATTGTCTTTTTAGACTGATATCTTGATTCAGAGAAGCCAATCTTCCAGTCAAATGAGTGGAATATTGAGAAAAGTGTCTTTGAGAAATATGTGAACCGTAACCCTAACTAGCAAAACCTGAAGCTAGGGTTAGGGTTTTATTCCCATACAATGTAGACAGTTTTTGATGGCATGGCTGTGTTTTAGGGCTGAAAGGATACTTGGGAATATAGTTCTTTCAATGTTTTCTTAACATTTTTTTCTAACCTATATGGCTGTATACAGTGCTTTGCCCCACAAAGGAATGCTGTCTGAATTGCCCGACAAGCAACAGTTCGAAAGAACCTGATTTAACTTTCAAACTCTTGCCATGGGCTTGATAATCACAGGCAGATTAACAAATAAAGCCAAACTGCATTAGTTCTTTTGCACTTTTAGGCGATTTAAGCCTTAACGTACATTCATTTAGCACCCCATTCAACCTAAACTTTCCAATGAAAGAATACCTTTCAAAAATGAATTTGACCATTCCTGACACACTCTTTTGGTTTTGGCAGTGCTGTATTGTCTTTTCAGACTGATATCTTGATTCAGAGAAGCCAATCTTCCAGTCAAATGAGTGGAATATTGAGAAAAGTGTCTTTGAGAAATATGTGAACCGTAACCCTAACTAGCAAAACCTGAAGCTAGGGTTAGGGTTTTATTCCCATACAATGTAGACAGTTTTTGATGGCATGGCTGTGTTTTAGGGCTGAAAGGATACATGGGAATGTAGTTCTTTCAGTGTTTTCTTAACATTTTTTTCTAACCTATATGGCTGTATACAGTGCTTTGCCCCACAAAGGAATGCTGTCTGAATTGCCCGACAAGCAACAGTTCGAAAGAACCTGATTTAACTTTCAAACTCTTGCCATGGGCTTTATAATCACAGGCAGATTAACAAATAAAGCCAAACTGCATTAGTTCTTCTGCACTTTTAGGCGATTTAAGCCTTAACGTACATTCATTTAGCACCCCATTCAACTCAAACTTTCCAATGAAAGAATACCTTTCAAAAATGAATTTGACCATTCCTGACACACTCTTTTGGTTTTGGCAGTGCTGTATTGTCTTTTTAGACTGATATCTTGATTCAGAGAAGCCAGTCTTCCAGTCAAATGAGTGGAATATTGAGAAAAGTGTCTTTGAGAAATATGTGAACCGTAACCCTAACTAGCAAAACCCGAAGCTAGGGTTAGGGTTTTATTCCCATACAATGTAGACAGTTTTTGATGGCATGGCTTTGTTTTCGGGCTGAAAGGATACTTGGGAATATAGTTCTTTCAATGTTTTCTAAACATTTTTTTCTGACCTATATGGCTGTATACAGTACAGTGCTTTGCCCCACAAAGGAATGCTGTCTGAATTGCCCGACAAGCAACAGTTCGAAAGAACCTGATTTAACTTTCAAACTCTTGCCATGGGCTTTATAATCACAGGCAGATTAACAAATAAAGCCAAACTGCATTAGTTGTTTTGCACTTTTAGGCGATTTAAGCCTTAACGTACATTCATTTAGCACCCCATTCAACTCAAACTTTCCAATGAAAGAATACCTTTCAAAAATGAATTTGACCATTCCTGACACACTCTTTTGGTTTTGGCAGTGTTGTATTGTCTTTTCAGACTGATATCTTGATTCAGAGAAGCCAATCTTCCAGTCAAATGAGTGGAATATTGAGAAAAGTGTCTTTGAGAAATATGTGAACCGTAACCCTAAGTAGCAAAACCCGAAGCTAGGGTTAGGGTTTTATTCCCATACAATGTAAACAGTTTTTGATGGCATGGCTGTGTTTTAGGGCTGAAAGGATACTTGGGAATATAGTTCTTTCAATGTTTTCTAAACATTGTTTTCTGACCTATATGGCTGTATACAGTGCTTTGCCCCACAAAGGAATGCTGTCTGAATTGCCCGACAAGCAACAATTCGAAAGAACCTGATTTAACTTTCAAACTCTTGCCATGGGCTTTGCAATCACAGGCAGATTAACAAATAAAGCCAAACAGCATTAGTTCTTTTGCACTTTTAGGCGATTTAAGCCTTAACGTACATTCATTTAGCACCCCATTCAACTCAAACTTTCCAATGAAAGAATACCTTTCAAAAATGAATTTGACCATTCCTGACACACTCTTTTGGTTTTGGCAGTGCTGTATTGTCTTTTCAGACTGATATCTTGATTCAGAGAAGCCAATCTTCCAGTCAAATGAGTGGAATATTGAGAAAAGTGTCTTTGAGAAATTTGTGAACCATAACCCTAACTAGCAAAACCCGAAGCTAGGGTTAGGGTTTTATTCCCATACAATGTAGACAGTTTTTGATGGCATGGCTTTGTTTTAGGGCTGAAAGGATACTTGGGAATATAGTTCTTTCAATGTTTTCTAAACATTTTTTTCTGACCTATATGGCTGTATACAGTGCTTTGCCCCACAAAGGAATGCTGTCTGAATTGCCCGACAAGCAACAGTTCGAAAGAACCTGATTTAACTTTCAAACTCTTGCCATGGGCTTTATAATCACAGGCAGATTAACAAATAAAGCCAAACTGCATTAGTTCTTTTGCACTTTTAGGCGATTTAAGCCTTAACGTACATTCATTTAGCACCCCATTCAACTCAAACTTTCCAATGAAAGAATACCTTTCAAAAATGAATTTGACCATTCCTGACACACTCTTTTGGTTTTGGCAGTGTTGTATTGTCTTTTCAGACTGATATCTTGATTCAGAGAAGCACATCTTCCAGTCAAATGAGTGGAATATTGAGAAAATTGACTTCTAGAAATATGTGAACCGTAACCCTAACTAGCAAAACCCGAAGCTAGGGTTAGGGTTTTATTCCCATACAATGTAGACAGTTTTTGTTGGCATGGCTGTGTTTTAGGGCTGAAAGGATACTTGGGAATATAGTTCTTTCAATGTTTTCTTAACATTTTTTTCTAACCTATATGGCTGTATACAGTGCTTTGCCCCACAAAGGAATGCTGTCTGAATTGCCCGACAAGCAACAGTTCGAAAGAACCTGATTTAACTTTCAAACTCTTGCCATGGGCTTTATAATCACAGGCAGATTAACAAATAAAGCCAAACTGCATTAGTTCTTTTGCACTTTTAGCCGATTTAAGCCTTAACGTACATTCATTTAGCACCCCATTCAACCTAAACTTTCCAATGAAAGAATACCTTTCAAAAATGAATTTGACCATTCCTGACACACTCTTTTGGTTTTGGCAGTGCTGTATTGTCTTTTCAGACTGATATCTTGATTCAGAGAAGCCAATCTTCCAGTCAAATGAGTGGAATATTGAGAAAAGTGTCTGAGAAATATGTGAACCGTAACCCTAACTAGCAAAACCTGAAGCTAGGGTTAGGGTTTTATTCCCATACAATGTAGACAGTTTTTGATGGCATGGCTGTGTTTTAGGGCTGAAAGGATACTTGGGAATATAGTTCTTTCAATGTTTTCTAAACATTTTTTTCTGACCTATATGGCTGTATACAGTGCTTTGCCCCACAAAGGAATGCTGTCTGAATTGCCCGACAAGCAACAGTTCGAAAGAACCTGATTTAACTTTCAAACTCTTGCCATGGGCTTTATAATCACAGGCAGATTAACAAATAAAGCCAAACTGCATTAGTTCTTTTGCACTTTTAGGCGATTTAAGCCTTAACGTACATTCATTTAGCACCCCATTCAACTCAAACTTTCCAATGAAAGAATACCTTTCAAAAATGAATTTGACCATTCCTGACACACTCTTTTGGTTTTGGCAGTGCTGTATTGTCTTTTTAGACTGATATCTTGATTCAGAGAAGCCAGTCTTCCAGTCAAATGAGTGGAATATTGAGAAAAGTGTGTTTGAGAAATATGTGAACCGTAACCCTAACTAGCAAAACCTGAAGCTAGGGTTAGGGTTTTATTCCCATACAATGTAGACAGTTTTTGATGGCATGGCTGTGTTTTAGGGCTGAAAGGATACTTGGGAATATAGTTCTTTCAATGTTTTCTAAACATTTTTTTCTGACCTATATGGCTGTATACAGTACAGTGCTTTGCCCCACAAAGGAATGCTGTCTGAATTGCCCGACAAGCAACAGTTCGAAAGAACCTGATTTAACTTTCAAACTCTTGCCATGGGCTTTATAATCACAGGCAGATTAACAAATAAAGCCAAACTGCATTAGTTGTTTTGCACTTTTAGGCGATTTAAGCCTTAACGTACATTCATTTAGCACCCCATTCAACTCAAACTTTCCAATGAAAGAATACCTTTCAAAAATGAATTTGACCATTCCTGACACACTCTTTTGGTTTTGGCAGTGCTGTATTGTCTTTTCAGACTGATATCTTGATTCAGAGAAGCCAATCTTCCAGTCAAATGAGTGGAATATTGAGAAAAGTGTCTTTGAGAAATATGTGAACCGTAACCCTAACTAGCAAAACCCGAAGCTAGGGTTAGGGTTTTATTCCCATACAATGTAGACAGTTTTTGTTGGTATGGCTGTGTTTTAGGGCTGAAAGGATACTTGGGAATATAGTTCTTTCAATGTTTTCTTAACATTTTTTTCTAACCTATATGGCTGTATACAGTGCTTTGCCCCACAAAGGAATGCTGTCTGAATTGCCCGACAAGCAACAGTTCGAAAGAACCTGATTTAACTTTCAAACTCTTGCCATGGGCTTTATAATCACAGGCAGATTAACAAATAAAGCCAAACTGCATTAGTTCTTTTGCACTTTTAGGCGATTTAAGCCTTAACGTACATTCATTTAGCACCCCATTCAACCTAAACTTTCCAATGAAAGAATACCTTTAAAAAATGAATTTGACCATTCCTGACACACTCTTTTGGTTTTGGCAGTGCTATATTGTCTTTTCAGACTGATATCTTGATTCAGAGAAGCCAATCTTCCAGTCAAATGAGTGGAATATTGAGAAAAGTGTCTTTGAGAAATATGTGAGCCGTAACCCTAACTAGCAAAACCTGAAGCTAGGGTTAGGGTTTTATTCCCATACAATGTAGACAGTTTTTGATGGCATGGCTGTGTTTTAGGGCTGAAAGGATACTTGGGAATATAGTTCTTTCAATGTTTTCTAAACATTTTTTTCTGACCTATATGGCTGTATACAGTGCTTTGCCCCACAAAGGAATGCTGTCTGAATTGCCCGACAAGCAACAATTCGAAAGAACCTGATTTAACTTTCGAACTCTTGCCATGGGCTTTGCAATCACAGGCAGATTAACAAATAAAGCCAAACAGCATTAGTTCTTTTGCACTTTTAGGCGATTTAAGCCTTAACGTACATTCATTTAGCACCCCATTCAACTCAAACTTTCCAATGAAAGAATACCTTTCAAAAATGAATTTGACCATTCCTGACACACTCTTTTGGTTTTGGCAGTGCTGTATTGTCTTTTCAGACTGATATCTTGATTCAGAGAAGCCAATCTTCCAGTCAAATGAGTGGAATATTGAGAAAAGTGTCTTTGAGAAATATGTGAACCGTAACCCTAACTAGCAAAACCCGAAGCTAGGGTTAGGGATTTATTCCCATACAATGTAGACAGTTTTTGATGGCATGGCTTTGTTTTAGGGCTGAAAGGATACTTGGGAATATAGTTCTTTCAATGTTTTCTAAACATTTTTTTCTGACCTATATGGCTGTATACAGTGCTTTGCCCCACAAAGGAATGCTGTCTGAATTGCCCGACAAGCAACAGTTCGAAAGAACCTGATTTAACTTTCAAACTCTTGCCATGGGCTTTGCAATCACAGGCAGATTAACAAATAAAGCCAAACAGCATTAGTTCTTTTGCACTTTTAGGCGATTTAAGCCTTAACGTACGTTCATTTAGCACCCCATTCAACTCAAACTTTCCAATGAAAGAATACCTTTCAAAAATGAATTTGACCATTCCTGACACACTCTTTTGGTTTTGGCAGTGCTGTATTGTCTTTTCAGACTGATATCTTGATTCAGAGAAGCCAATCTTCCAGTCAAATGAGTGGAATATTGAGAAAAGTGTCTTTGAGAAATATGTGAACCGTAACCCTAACTAGCAAAACCCGAAGCTAGGGTTAGGGTTTTATTCCCATACAATGTAGACAGTTTTTGATGGCATGGCTTTGTTTTCGGGCTGAAAGGATACTTGGGAATATAGTTCTTTCAATGTTTTCTAAACATTTTTTTCTGACCTATATGGCTGTATACAGTACAGTGCTTTGCCCCACAAAGGAATGCTGTCTGAATTGCCCGACAAGCAACAGTTCGAAAGAACCTGATTTAACTTTCAAACTCTTGCCATGGGCTTTATAATCACAGGCAGATTAACAAATAAAGCCAAACTGCATTAGTTCTTTTGCACTTTTAGGCGATTTAAGCCTTAACGTACATTCATTTAGCACCCCATTCAACTCAAACTTTCCAATGAAAGAATACCTTTCAAAAATGAATTTGACCATTCCTGACACACTCTTTTGGTTTTGGCAGTGCTATATTGTCTTTTCAGACTGATATCTTGATTCAGAGAAGCCAATCTTCCAGTCAAATGAGTGGAATATTGAGAAAAGTGTCTTTGAGAAATATGTGAACCGTAACCCTAACTAGCAAAACCCGAAGCTAGGGTTAGGGTTTTATTCCCATACAATGTAGACAGTTTTTGTTGGTATGGCTGTGTTTTAGGGCTGAAAGGATACTTGGGAATATAGTTCTTTCAATGTTTTCTTAACATTTTTTTCTAACCTATATGGCTGTATACAGTGCTTTGCCCCACAAAGGAATGCTGTCTGAATTGCCCGACAAGCAACAGTTCGAAAGAACCTGATTTAACTTTCAAACTCTTGCCATGGGCTTTATAATCACAGGCAGATTAACAAATAAAGCCAAACTGCATTAGTTCTTTTGCACTTTTAGGCGATTTAAGCCTTAACGTACATTCATTTAGCACCCCATTCAACCTAAACTTTCCAATGAAAGAATACCTTTAAAAAATGAATTTGACCATTCCTGACACACTCTTTTGGTTTTGGCAGTGCTATATTGTCTTTTCAGACTGATATCTTGATTCAGAGAAGCCAATCTTCCAGTCAAATGAGTGGAATATTGAGAAAAGTGTCTTTGAGAAATATGTGAGCCGTAACCCTAACTAGCAAAACCTGAAGCTAGGGTTAGGGTTTTATTCCCATACAATGTAGACAGTTTTTGATGGCATGGCTGTGTTTTAGGGCTGAAAGGATACTTGGGAATATAGTTCTTTCAATGTTTTCTAAACATTTTTTTCTGACCTATATGGCTGTATACAGTGCTTTGCCCCACAAAGGAATGCTGTCTGAATTGCCCGACAAGCAACAATTCGAAAGAACCTGATTTAACTTTCAAACTCTTGCCATGGGCTTTGCAATCACAGGCAGATTAACAAATTAAGCCAAACAGCATTAGTTCTTTTGAACTTTTAGGCGATTTAAGCCTTAACGTACATTCATTTAGCACCCCATTCAACTCAAACTTTCCAATGAAAGAATACCTTTCAAAAATGAATTTGACCATTCCTGACACACTCTTTTGGTTTTGGCAGTGCTGTATTGTCTTTTTAGACTGATATCTTGATTCAGAGAAGCCAATCTTCCAGTCAAATGAGTGGAATATTGAGAAAAGTGTCTTTGAGAAATATGTGAACCGTAACCCTAACTAGCAAAACCTGAAGCTAGGGTTAGGGTTTTATTCCCATACAATGTAGACAGTTTTTGATGGCATGGCTGTGTTTTAGGGCTGAAAGGATACTTGGGAATATAGTTCTTTCAATGTTTTCTAAACATTTTTTTCTGACCTATATGGCTGTACACAGTGCTTTGCCCCACAAAGGAATGCTGTCTGAATTGCCCGACAAGCAACAATTCGAAAGAACCTGATTTAACTTTCGAACTCTTGCCATGGGCTTTGCAATCACAGGCAGATTAACAAATAAAGCCAAACAGCATTAGTTCTTTTGCACTTTTAGGCGATTTAAGCCTTAACGTACATTCATTTAGCACCCCATTCAACCTAAACTTTCCAATGAAAGAATACCTTTAAAAAATGAATTTGACCATTCCTGACACACTCTTTTGGTTTTGGCAGTGCTATATTGTCTTTTCAGACTGATATCTTGATTCAGAGAAGCCAATCTTCCAGTCAAATGAGTGGAATATTGAGAAAAGTGTCTTTGAGAAATATGTGAACCGTAACCCTAACTAGCAAAACCCGAAGCTAGGGTTAGGGTTTTATTCCCATACAATGTAGACAGTTTTTGATGGCATGGCTTTGTTTTCGGGCTGAAAGGATACTTGGGAATATAGTTCTTTCAATGTTTTCTAAACATTTTTTTCTGACCTATATGGCTGTATACAGTACAGTGCTTTGCCCCACAAAGGAATGCTGTCTGAATTGCCCGACAAGCAACAGTTCGAAAGAACCTGATTTAACTTTCAAACTCTTGCCATGGGCTTTATAATCACAGGCAGATTAACAAATAAAGCCAAACTGCATTAGTTCTTTTGCACTTTTAGGCGATTTAAGCCTTAACGTACATTCATTTAGCACCCCATTCAACTCAAACTTTCCAATGAAAGAATACCTTTCAAAAATGAATTTGACCATTCCTGACACACTCTTTTGGTTTTGGCAGTGCTATATTGTCTTTTCAGACTGATATCTTGATTCAGAGAAGCCAATCTTCCAGTCAAATGAGTGGAATATTGAGAAAAGTGTCTTTGAGAAATATGTGAACCGTAACCCTAACTAGCAAAACCCGAAGCTAGGGTTAGGGTTTTATTCCCATACAATGTAGACAGTTTTTGTTGGTATGGCTGTGTTTTAGGGCTGAAAGGATACTTGGGAATATAGTTCTTTCAATGTTTTCTTAACATTTTTTTCTAACCTATATGGCTGTATACAGTGCTTTGCCCCACAAAGGAATGCTGTCTGAATTGCCCGACAAGCAACAGTTCGAAAGAACCTGATTTAACTTTCAAACTCTTGCCATGGGCTTTATAATCACAGGCAGATTAACAAATAAAGCCAAACTGCATTAGTTCTTTTGCACTTTTAGGCGATTTAAGCCTTAACGTACATTCATTTAGCACCCCATTCAACCTAAACTTTCCAATGAAAGAATACCTTTAAAAAATGAATTTGACCATTCCTGACACACTCTTTTGGTTTTGGCAGTGCTATATTGTCTTTTCAGACTGATATCTTGATTCAGAGAAGCCAATCTTCCAGTCAAATGAGTGGAATATTGAGAAAAGTGTCTTTGAGAAATATGTGAGCCGTAACCCTAACTAGCAAAACCTGAAGCTAGGGTTAGGGTTTTATTCCCATACAATGTAGACAGTTTTTGATGGCATGGCTGTGTTTTAGGGCTGAAAGGATACTTGGGAATATAGTTCTTTCAATGTTTTCTAAACATTTTTTTCTGACCTATATGGCTGTATACAGTGCTTTGCCCCACAAAGGAATGCTGTCTGAATTGCCCGACAAGCAACAATTCGAAAGAACCTGATTTAACTTTCAAACTCTTGCCATGGGCTTTGCAATCACAGGCAGATTAACAAATTAAGCCAAACAGCATTAGTTCTTTTGAACTTTTAGGCGATTTAAGCCTTAACGTACATTCATTTAGCACCCCATTCAACTCAAACTTTCCAATGAAAGAATACCTTTCAAAAATGAATTTGACCATTCCTGACACACTCTTTTGGTTTTGGCAGTGCTGTATTGTCTTTTTAGACTGATATCTTGATTCAGAGAAGCCAATCTTCCAGTCAAATGAGTGGAATATTGAGAAAAGTGTCTTTGAGAAATATGTGAACCGTAACCCTAACTAGCAAAACCTGAAGCTAGGGTTAGGGTTTTATTCCCATACAATGTAGACAGTTTTTGATGGCATGGCTGTGTTTTAGGGCTGAAAGGATACTTGGGAATATAGTTCTTTCAATGTTTTCTAAACATTTTTTTCTGACCTATATGGCTGTACACAGTGCTTTGCCCCACAAAGGAATGCTGTCTGAATTGCCCGACAAGCAACAATTCGAAAGAACCTGATTTAACTTTCGAACTCTTGCCATGGGCTTTGCAATCACAGGCAGATTAACAAATAAAGCCAAACAGCATTAGTTCTTTTGCACTTTTAGGCGATTTAAGCCTTAACGTACATTCATTTAGCACCCCATTCAACCTAAACTTTCCAATGAAAGAATACCTTTAAAAAATGAATTTGACCATTCCTGACACACTCTTTTGGTTTTGGCAGTGCTATATTGTCTTTTCAGACTGATATCTTGATTCAGAGAAGCCAATCTTCCAGTCAAATGAGTGGAATATTGAGAAAAGTGTCTTTGAGAAATATGTGAGCCGTAACCCTAACTAGCAAAACCTGAAGCTAGGGTTAGGGTTTTATTCCCATACAATGTAGACAGTTTTTGATGGCATGGCTGTGTTTTAGGGCTGAAAGGATACTTGGGAATATAGTTCTTTCAATGTTTTCTAAACATTTTTTTCTGACCTATATGGCTGTATACAGTGCTTTGCCCCACAAAGGAATGCTGTCTGAATTGCCCGACAAGCAACAATTCGAAAGAACCTGATTTAACTTTCAAACTCTTGCCATGGGCTTTGCAATCACAGGCAGATTAACAAATTAAGCCAAACAGCATTAGTTCTTTTGAACTTTTAGGCGATTTAAGCCTTAACGTACATTCATTTAGCACCCCATTCAACTCAAACTTTCCAATGAAAGAATACCTTTCAAAAATGAATTTGACCATTCCTGACACACTCTTTTGGTTTTGGCAGTGCTGTATTGTCTTTTTAGACTGATATCTTGATTCAGAGAAGCCAATCTTCCAGTCAAATGAGTGGAATATTGAGAAAAGTGTCTTTGAGAAATATGTGAACCGTAACCCTAACTAGCAAAACCTGAAGCTAGGGTTAGGGTTTTATTCCCATACAATGTAGACAGTTTTTGATGGCATGGCTGTGTTTTAGGGCTGAAAGGATACTTGGGAATATAGTTCTTTCAATGTTTTCTAAACATTTTTTTCTGACCTATATGGCTGTACACAGTGCTTTGCCCCACAAAGGAATGCTGTCTGAATTGCCCGACAAGCAACAATTCGAAAGAACCTGATTTAACTTTCGAACTCTTGCCATGGGCTTTGCAATCACAGGCAGATTAACAAATAAAGCCAAACAGCATTAGTTCTTTTGCACTTTTAGGCGATTTAAGCCTTAACGTACGTTCATTTAGCACCCCATTCAACTCAAACTTTCCAATGAAAGAATACCTTTCAAAAATGAATTTGACCATTCCTGACACACTCTTTTGGTTTTGGCAGTGCTGTATTGTCTTTTCAGACTGATATCTTGATTCAGAGAAGCCAATCTTCCAGTCAAATGAGTGGAATATTGAGAAAAGTGTCTTTGAGAAATATGTGAACCGTAACCCTAACTAGCAAAACCCGAAGCTAGGGTTAGGGTTTTATTCCCATACAATGTAGACAGTTTTTGATGGCATGGCTTTGTTTTAGGGCTGAAAGGATACTTGGGAATATAGTTCTTTCAATGTTTTCTAAACATTTTTTTCTGACCTATATGGCTGTATACAGTGCTTTGCCCCACAAAGGAATGCTGTCTGAATTGCCCGACAAGCAACAGTTCGAAAGAACCTGATTTAACTTTCAAACTCTTGCCATGGGCTTTGCAATCACAGGCAGATTAACAAATAAAGCCAAACAGCATTAGTTCTTTTGCACTTTTAGGCGATTTAAGCCTTAACGTACATTCATTTAGCACCCCATTCAACTCAAACTTTCCAATGAAAGAATACCTTTCAAAAATGAATTTGACCATTCCTGACACACTCTTTTGGTTTTGGCAGTGCTGTATTGTCTTTTCAGACTGATATCTTGATTCAGAGAAGCCAATCTTCCAGTCAAATGAGTGGAATATTGAGAAAAGTGTCTTTGAGAAATATGTGAACCGTAACCCTAACTAGCAAAACCCGAAGCTAGGGTTAGGGTTTTATTCCCATACAATGTAGACAGTTTTTGATGGCATGGCTTTGTTTTCGGGCTGAAAGGATACTTGGGAATATAGTTCTTTCAATGTTTTCTAAACATTTTTTTCTGACCTATATGGCTGTATACAGTACAGTGCTTTGCCCCACAAAGGAATGCTGTCTGAATTGCCCGACAAGCAACAGTTCGAAAGAACCTGATTTAACTTTCAAACTCTTGCCATGGGCTTTATAATCACAGGCAGATTAACAAATAAAGCCAAACTGCATTAGTTCTTTTGCACTTTTAGGCGATTTAAGCCTTAACGTACATTCATTTAGCACCCCATTCAACTCAAACTTTCCAATGAAAGAATACCTTTCAAAAATGAATTTGACCATTCCTGACACACTCTTTTGGTTTTGGCAGTGCTGTATTGTCTTTTCAGACTGATATCTTGATTCAGAGAAGCCAATCTTCCAGTCAAATGAGTGGAATATTGAGAAAAGTGTCTTTGAGAAATATGTGAACCGTAACCCTAACTAGCAAAACCCGAAGCTAGGGTTAGGGTTTTATTCCCATACAATGTAGACAGTTTTTGTTGGTATGGCTGTGTTTTAGGGCTGAAAGGATACTTGGGAATATAGTTCTTTCAATGTTTTCTTAACATTTTTTTCTAACCTATATGGCTGTATACAGTGCTTTGCCCCACAAAGGAATGCTGTCTGAATTGCCCGACAAGCAACAGTTCGAAAGAACCTGATTTAACTTTCAAACTCTTGCCATGGGCTTTATAATCACAGGCAGATTAACAAATAAAGCCAAACTGCATTAGTTCTTTTGCACTTTTAGGCGATTTAAGCCTTAACGTACATTCATTTAGCACCCCATTCAACCTAAACTTTCCAATGAAAGAATACCTTTAAAAAATGAATTTGACCATTCCTGACACACTCTTTTGGTTTTGGCAGTGCTATATTGTCTTTTCAGACTGATATCTTGATTCAGAGAAGCCAATCTTCCAGTCAAATGAGTGGAATATTGAGAAAAGTGTCTTTGAGAAATATGTGAGCCGTAACCCTAACTAGCAAAACCTGAAGCTAGGGTTAGGGTTTTATTCCCATACAATGTAGACAGTTTTTGATGGCATGGCTGTGTTTTAGGGCTGAAAGGATACTTGGGAATATAGTTCTTTCAATGTTTTCTAAACATTTTTTTCTGACCTATATGGCTGTATACAGTGCTTTGCCCCACAAAGGAATGCTGTCTGAATTGCCCGACAAGCAACAATTCGAAAGAACCTGATTTAACTTTCAAACTCTTGCCATGGGCTTTGCAATCACAGGCAGATTAACAAATTAAGCCAAACAGCATTAGTTCTTTTGAACTTTTAGGCGATTTAAGCCTTAACGTACATTCATTTAGCACCCCATTCAACTCAAACTTTCCAATGAAAGAATACCTTTCAAAAATGAATTTGACCATTCCTGACACACTCTTTTGGTTTTGGCAGTGCTGTATTGTCTTTTCAGACTGATATCTTGATTCAGAGAAGCCAATCTTCCAGTCAAATGAGTGGAATATTGAGAAAAGTGTCTTTGAGAAATATGTGAACCGTAACCCTAACTAGCAAAACCTGAAGCTAGGGTTAGGGTTTTATTCCCATACAATGTAGACAGTTTTTGATGGCATGGCTGTGTTTTAGGGCTGAAAGGATACTTGGGAATATAGTTCTTTCAATGTTTTCTAAACATTTTTTTCTGACCTATATGGCTGTACACAGTGCTTTGCCCCACAAAGGAATGCTGTCTGAATTGCCCGACAAGCAACAATTCGAAAGAACCTGATTTAACTTTCGAACTCTTGCCATGGGCTTTGCAATCACAGGCAGATTAACAAATAAAGCCAAACAGCATTAGTTCTTTTGCACTTTTAGGCGATTTAAGCCTTAACGTACGTTCATTTAGCACCCCATTCAACTCAAACTTTCCAATGAAAGAATACCTTTCAAAAATGAATTTGACCATTCCTGACACACTCTTTTGGTTTTGGCAGTGCTGTATTGTCTTTTCAGACTGATATCTTGATTCAGAGAAGCCAATCTTCCAGTCAAATGAGTGGAATATTGAGAAAAGTGTCTTTGAGAAATATGTGAACCGTAACCCTAACTAGCAAAACCCGAAGCTAGGGTTAGGGATTTATTCCCATACAATGTAGACAGTTTTTGATGGCATGGCTTTGTTTTAGGGCTGAAAGGATACTTGGGAATATAGTTCTTTCAATGTTTTCTAAACATTTTTTTCTGACCTATATGGCTGTATACAGTGCTTTGCCCCACAAAGGAATGCTGTCTGAATTGCCCGACAAGCAACAGTTCGAAAGAACCTGATTTAACTTTCAAACTCTTGCCATGGGCTTTGCAATCACAGGCAGATTAACAAATAAAGCCAAACAGCATTAGTTCTTTTGCACTTTTAGGCGATTTAAGCCTTAACGTACATTCATTTAGCACCCCATTCAACTCAAACTTTCCAATGAAAGAATACCTTTCAAAAATGAATTTGACCATTCCTGACACACTCTTTTGGTTTTGGCAGTGCTGTATTGTCTTTTCAGACTGATATCTTGATTCAGAGAAGCCAATCTTCCAGTCAAATGAGTGGAATATTGAGAAAAGTGTCTTTGAGAAATATGTGAACCGTAACCCTAACTAGCAAAACCCGAAGCTAGGGTTAGGGTTTTATTCCCATACAATGTAGACAGTTTTTGATGGCATGGCTTTGTTTTCGGGCTGAAAGGATACTTGGGAATATAGTTCTTTCAATGTTTTCTAAACATTTTTTTCTGACCTATATGGCTGTATACAGTACAGTGCTTTGCCCCACAAAGGAATGCTGTCTGAATTGCCCGACAAGCAACAGTTCGAAAGAACCTGATTTAACTTTCAAACTCTTGCCATGGGCTTTATAATCACAGGCAGATTAACAAATAAAGCCAAACTGCATTAGTTCTTTTGCACTTTTAGGCGATTTAAGCCTTAACGTACATTCATTTAGCACCCCATTCAACTCAAACTTTCCAATGAAAGAATACCTTTCAAAAATTAATTTGACCATTCCTGACACACTCTTTTGGTTTTGGCAGTGCTGTATTGTCTTTTCAGACTGATATCTTGATTCAGAGAAGCCAATCTTCCAGTCAAATGAGTGGAATATTGAGAAAATTGACTTCTAGAAATATGTGAACCGTAACCCTAACTAGCAAAACCCGAAGCTAGGGTTAGGGTTTTATTCCCATACAATGTAGACAGTTTTTGATGGCATGGCTGTCTTTTAGGGCTGAAAGGATATTTGGGAATATAGTTCTTTCAATGTTTTCTAAACATTTTTTTCTGACCTATATGGCTGTATACAGTGCTTTGCCCCACAAAGGAATGCTGTCTGAATTGCCCGACAAGCAACAGTTCGAAAGAACCTGATTTAACTTTCAAACTCTTGCCATGGGCTTTATAATCACAGGCAGATTAACAAATAAAGCCAAACTGCATTAGTTCTTTTGCACTTTTAGGCAATTTAAGCCTTAACGTACATTCATTTAGCACCCCATTCAACTCAAACTTTCCAATGAAAGAATACCTTTCAAAAATTAATTTGACCATTCCTGACACACTCTTTTGGTTTTGGCAGTGTTGTATTGTCTTTTCAGACTGATATCTTGATTCAGAGAAGCACATCTTCCAGTCAAATGAGTGGAATATTGAGAAAATTGACTTCTAGAAATATGTGAACCGTAACCCTAACTAGCAAAACCCGAAACTAGGGTTAGGGTTTTATTCCCATACAATGTAGACAGTTTTTGTTGGCATGGCTGTGTTTTAGGGCTGAAAGGATACTTGGGAATATAGTTCTTTCAATGTTTTCTTAACATTTTTTTCTAACCTATATGGCTGTATACAGTGCTTTGCCCCACAAAGGAATGCTGTCTGAATTGCCCGACAAGCACCAGTTCGAAAGAACCTGATTTAACTTTGAAACTCTTGCCATGGGCTTTATAATCACAGGCAGATTAACAAATAAAGCCAAACAGCATTAGTTCTTTTGCACTTTTAGGCGATTTAAGCCTTAACGTACATTCATTTAGCACCCCATTCAACTCAAACTTTCCAATCAAAGAATACCTTTCAAAAATGAATTTGACCATTCCTGACACACTCTTTCGGTTTTGGCAGTGCTGTGTTGTCTTTTTAGACTGATATCTTGATTCAGAGAAGCCAGTCTTCCAGTCAAATGAGTGGAATATTGAGAAAAGTGTGTTTGAGAAATATGTGAACCGTAACCCTAACTAGCAAAACCCGAAGCTAGGGTTAGGGTTTTATTCCCATACAATGTACACAGTTTTTGATGGCATGGCTGTGTTTTAGGGCTGAAAGGATACTTGGGAATATAGTTCTTTCAATGTTTTCTAAACATTTTTTTCTGACCTATATGGCTGTATACAGTGCTTTGCCCCACAAAGGAATGCTGTCTGAATTGCCCGACAAGCAACAATTCGAAAGAACCTGATTTAACTTTCAAACTCTTGCCATGGGCTTTGCAATCACAGGCAGATTAACAAATAAAGCCAAACAGCATTAGTTCTTTTGCACTTTTAGGCGATTTAAGCCTTAACGTACATTCATTTAGCACCCCATTCAACTCAAACTTTCCAATGAAAAAATACCTTTCAAGAATTAATTTGACCATTCCTGACACACTCTTTTGGTTTTGGCAGTGCTGTATTGTCTTTTCAGACTGATATCTTGATTCAGAGAAGCCAATCTTCCAGTCAAATGAGTGGAATATTGAGAAAAGTGTCTTTGAGAAATATGTGAACCGTAACCCTAAGTAGCAAAACCCGAAGCTAGGGTTAGGGTTTTATTCCCATACAATGTAGACAGTTTTTGATGGCATGGCTGTGTTTTAGGGCTGAAAGGATACTTGGGAATATAGTTCTTTCAATGTTTTCTAAACATTTTTTTCTGACCTATATGGCTGTATACAGTACAGTGCTTTGCCCCACAAAGGAATGCTGTCTGAATTGCCCGACAAGCAACAGTTCGAAAGAACCTGATTTAACTTTCAAACTCTTGCCATGGGCTTTATAATCACAGGCAGATTAACAAATAAAGCCAAACTGCATTAGTTGTTTTGCACTTTTAGGCGATTTAAGCCTTAACGTACATTCATTTAGCACCCCATTCAACTCAAACTTTCCAATGAAAGAATACCTTTCAAAAATGAATTTGACCATTCCTGACACACTCTTTTGGTTTTGGCAGTGCTGTATTGTCTTTTCAGACTGATATCTTGATTCAGAGAAGCCAATCTTCCAGTCAAATGAGTGGAATATTGAGAAAAGTGTCTTTGAGAAATATGTGAACCTTAACCCTAACTAGCAAAACCCGAAGCTAGGGTTAGGGTTTTATTCCCATACAATGTAGACAGTTTTTGTTGGCATGGCTGTGTTTTAGGGCTGAAAGGATACTTGGGAATATAGTTCTTTCAAAGTTTTCTTAACATTTTTTTCTAACCTATATGGCTGTATACAGTGCTTTGCCCCACAAAGGAATGCTGTCTGAATTGCCCGACAAGCAACAGTTCGAAAGAACCTGATTTAACTTTCAAACTCTTGCCATGGGCTTTATAATCACAGGCAGATTAACAAATAAAGCCAAACTGCATTAGTTCTTTTGCACTTTTAGGCGATTTAAGCCTTAACGTACATTCATTTAGCACCCCATTCAACCTAAACTTTCCAATGAAAGAATACCTTTAAAAAATGAATTTGACCATTCCTGACACACTCTTTTGGTTTTGGCAGTGCTATATTGTCTTTTCAGACTGATATCTTGATTCAGAGAAGCCAATCTTCCAGTCAAATGAGTGGAATATTGAGAAAAGTGTCTTTGAGAAATATGTGAGCCGTAACCCTAACTAGCAAAACCTGAAGCTAGGGTTAGGGTTTTATTACCATACAATGTAGACAGTTTTTGATGGCATGGCTGTGTTTTAGGGCTGAAAGGATACTTGGGAATATAGTTCTTTCAATGTTTTCTAAACATTTTTTTCTGACCTATATGGCTGTATACAGTGCTTTGCCCCACAAAGGAATGCTGTCTGAATTGCCCGACAAGCAACAATTCGAAAGAACCTGATTTAACTTTCAAACTCTTGCCATGGGCTTTGCAATCACAGGCAGATTAACAAATAAAGCCAAACAGCATTAGTTCTTTTGCACTTTTAGGCGATTTAAGCCTTAACGTACATTCATTTAGCACCCCATTCAACTCAAACTTTCCAATGAAAGAATACCTTTCAAAAATGAATTTGACCATTCCTGACACACTCTTTTGGTTTTGGCAGTGCTGTATTGTCTTTTCAGACTGATATCTTGATTCAGAGAAGCCAATCTTCCAGTCAAATGAGTGGAATATTGAGAAAAGTGTCTTTGAGAAATATGTGAACCGTAACTCTAACTAGCAAAACCCGAAGCTAGGGTTAGGGTTTTATTCCCATACAATGTAGACAGTTTTTGATGGCATGGCTTTGTTTTAGGGCTGAAAGGATACTTGGGAATATAGTTCTTTCAATGTTTTCTAAACATTTTTTTCTGACCTATATGGCTGTATACAGTGCTTTGCCCCACAAAGGAATGCTGTCTGAATTGCCCGACAAGCAACAGTTCGAAAGAACCTGATTTAACTTTCAAACTCTTGCCATGGGCTTTATAATCACAGGCAGATTAACAAATAAAGCCAAACAGCATTAGTTCTTTTGCACTTTTAGGCGATTTAAGCCTTAACGTACATTCATTTAGCACCCCATTCAACTCAAACTTTCCAATGAAAGAATACCTTTCAAAAATGAATTTGACCATTCCTGACACACTCTTTTGGTTTTGGCAGTGCTGTATTGTCTTTTCAGACTGATATCTTGATTCAGAGAAGCCAATCTTCCAGTCAAATGAGTGGAATATTGAGAAAAGTGTCTTTGAGAAATATGTGAACCGTAACCCTAACTAGCAAAACCCGAAGCTAGGGTTAGGGTTTTATTCCCATACAATGTAGACAGTTTTTGATGGCATGGCTTTGTTTTCGGGCTGAAAGGATACTTGGGAATATAGTTCTTTCAATGTTTTCTAAACATTTTTTTCTGACCTATATGGCTGTATACAGTACAGTGCTTTGCCCCACAAAGGAATGCTGTCTGAATTGCCCGACAAGCAACAGTTCGAAAGAACCTGATTTAACTTTCAAACTCTTGCCATGGGCTTTATAATCACAGGCAGATTAACAAATAAAGCCAAACTGCATTAGTTGTTTTGCACTTTTAGGCGATTTAAGCCTTAACGTACATTCATTTAGCACCCCATTCAACTCAAACTTTCCAATGAAAGAATACCTTTCAAAAATTAATTTGACCATTCCTGACACACTCTTTTGGTTTTGGCAGTGCTGTATTGTCTTTTCAGACTGATATCTTGATTCAGAGAAGCCAATCTTCCAGTCAAATGAGTGGAATATTGAGAAAAGTGTCTTTGAGAAATATGTGAACCGTAACCCTAAGTAGCAAAACCCGAAGCTAGGGTTAGGGTTTTATTCCCATACAATGTAGACAGTTTTTGATGGCATGGCTGTCTTTTAGGGCTGAAAGGATACTTGGGAATATAGTTCTTTCAATGTTTTCTAAACATTTTTTTCTGACCTATATCGCTGTATACAGTGCTTTGCCCCACAAAGGAATGTTGTCTGAATTGCCCGACAAGCAACAGTTCGAAAGAACCTGATTTAACTTTCAAACTCTTGCCATGGGCTTTATAATCACAGGCAGATTAACAAATAAAGCCAAACTGCATTAGTTCTTTTGCACTTTTAGGCGATTTAAGCCTTAACGTACATTCATTTAGCACCCCATTCAACCTAAACTTTCCAATGAAAGAATACCTTTAAAAAATGAATTTGACCATTCCTGACACACTCTTTTGGTTTTGGCAGTGCTATATTGTCTTTTCAGACTGATATCTTGATTCAGAGAAGCCAATCTTCCAGTCAAATGAGTGGAATATTGAGAAAAGTGTCTTTGAGAAATATGTGAGCCGTAACCCTAACTAGCAAAACCTGAAGCTAGGGTTAGGGTTTTATTACCATACAATGTAGACAGTTTTTGATGGCATGGCTGTGTTTTAGGGCTGAAAGGATACTTGGGAATATAGTTCTTTCAATGTTTTCTAAACATTTTTTTCTGACCTATATGGCTGTATACAGTGCTTTGCCCCACAAAGGAATGCTGTCTGAATTGCCCGACAAGCAACAATTCGAAAGAACCTGATTTAACTTTCAAACTCTTGCCATGGGCTTTGCAATCACAGGCAGATTAACAAATAAAGCCAAACAGCATTAGTTCTTTTGCACTTTTAGGCGATTTAAGCCTTAACGTACATTCATTTAGCACCCCATTCAACTCAAACTTTCCAATGAAAGAATACCTTTCAAAAATGAATTTGACCATTCCTGACACACTCTTTTGGTTTTGGCAGTGCTGTATTGTCTTTTCAGACTGATATCTTGATTCAGAGAAGCCAATCTTCCAGTCAAATGAGTGGAATATTGAGAAAAGTGTCTTTGAGAAATATGTGAACCGTAACCCTAACTAGCAAAACCCGAAGCTAGGGTTAGGGTTTTATTCCCATACAATGTAGACAGTTTTTGATGGCATGGCTGTGTTTTAGGGCTGAAAGGATACTTGGGAATATAGTTCTTTCACTGTTTTCTAAACATTTTTTTCTAACCTATATGGCTGTATACAGTGCTTTGCCCCACAAAGGAATGCTGTCTGAATTGCCCGACAAGCAACAGTTCGAAAGAACCTGATTTAACTTTCAAACTCTTGCCATGGGCTTGATAATCACAGGCAGATTAACAAATAAAGCCAAACTGCATTAGTTCTTTTGCACTTTTAGGCGATTTAAGCCTTAACGTACATTCATTTAGCACCCCATTCAACCTAAACTTTCCAATGAAAGAATACCTTTAAAAAATGAATTTGACCATTCCTGACACACTCTTTTGGTTTTGGCAGTGCTATATTGTCTTTTCAGACTGATATCTTGATTCAGAGAAGCCAATCTTCCAGTCAAATGAGTGGAATATTGAGAAAAGTGTCTTTGAGAAATATGTGAGCCGTAACCCTAACTAGCAAAACCTGAAGCTAGGGTTAGGGTTTTATTACCATACAATGTAGACAGTTTTTGATGGCATGGCTGTGTTTTAGGGCTGAAAGGATACTTGGGAATATAGTTCTTTCAATGTTTTCTAAACATTTTTTTCTGACCTATATGGCTGTATACAGTGCTTTGCCCCACAAAGGAATGCTGTCTGAATTGCCCGACAAGCAACAGTTCGAAAGAACCTGATTTAACTTTCAAACTCTTGCCATGGGCTTGATAATCACAGGCAGATTAACAAATAAAGCCAAACTGCATTAGTTCTTTTGCACTTTTAGGCGATTTAAGCCTTAACGTACATTCATTTAGCACCCCATTCAACCTAAACTTTCCAATGAAAGAATACCTTTCAAAAATGAATTTGACCATTCCTGACACACTCTTTTGGTTTTGGCAGTGCTGTATTGTCTTTTCAGACTGATATCTTGATTCAGAGAAGCCAATCTTCCAGTCAAATGAGTGGAATATTGAGAAAAGTGTCTTTGAGAAATATGTGAACCGTAACTCTAACTAGCAAAACCCGAAGCTAGGGTTAGGGTTTTATTCCCATACAATGTAGACAGTTTTTGATGGCATGGCTTTGTTTTAGGGCTGAAAGGATACTTGGGAATATAGTTCTTTCAATGTTTTCTAAACATTTTTTTCTGACCTATATGGCTGTATACAGTGCTTTGCCCCACAAAGGAATGCTGTCTGAATTGCCCGACAAGCAACAGTTCGAAAGAACCTGATTTAACTTTCAAACTCTTGCCATGGGCTTTATAATCACAGGCAGATTAACAAATAAAGCCAAACAGCATTAGTTCTTTTGCACTTTTAGGCGATTTAAGCCTTAACGTACATTCATTTAGCACCCCATTCAACTCAAACTTTCCAATGAAAGAATACCTTTCAAAAATGAATTTGACCATTCCTGACACACTCTTTTGGTTTTGGCAGTGCTGTATTGTCTTTTCAGACTGATATCTTGATTCAGAGAAGCCAATCTTCCAGTCAAATGAGTGGAATATTGAGAAAAGTGTCTTTGAGAAATATGTGAACCGTAACCCTAACTAGCAAAACCCGAAGCTAGGGTTAGGGTTTTATTCCCATACAATGTAGACAGTTTTTGATGGCATGGCTTTGTTTTCGGGCTGAAAGGATACTTGGGAATATAGTTCTTTCAATGTTTTCTAAACATTTTTTTCTGACCTATATGGCTG
Organism: Atractosteus spatula; assembly: GCF_055471065.1. Classification (NCBI taxonomy): domain Eukaryota; kingdom Metazoa; phylum Chordata; class Actinopteri; order Semionotiformes; family Lepisosteidae; genus Atractosteus; species Atractosteus spatula. The sequence continues at coordinate 29,925,133 of NC_142708.1, read as the reverse complement.
TATACAGTACAGTGCTTTGCCCCACAAAGGAATGCTGTCTGAATTGCCCGACAAGCAACAGTTCGAAAGAACCTGATTTAACTTTCAAACTCTTGCCATGGGCTTTATAATCACAGGCAGATTAACAAATAAAGCCAAACTGCATTAGTTGTTTTGCACTTTTAGGCGATTTAAGCCTTAACGTACATTCATTTAGCACCCCATTCAACTCAAACTTTCCAATGAAAGAATACCTTTCAAAAATTAATTTGACCATTCCTGACACACTCTTTTGGTTTTGGCAGTGCTGTATTGTCTTTTCAGACTGATATTTTGATTCAGAGAAGCCAATCTTCCAGTCAAATGAGTGGAATATTGAGAAAAGTGTCTTTGAGAAATATGTGAACCGTAACCCTAAGTAGCAAAACCCGAAGCTAGGGTTAGGGTTTTATTCCCATACAATGTAGACAGTTTTTGATGGCATGGCTGTCTTTTAGGGCTGAAAGGATACTTGGGAATATAGTTCTTTCAATGTTTTCTAAACATTTTTTTCTGACCTATATCGCTGTATACAGTGCTTTGCCCCACAAAGGAATGCTGTCTGAATTGCCCGACAAGCAACAGTTCGAAAGAACCTGATTTAACTTTCAAACTCTTGCCATGGGCTTTATAATCACAGGCAGATTAACAAATAAAGCCAAACTGCATTAGTTCTTTTGCACTTTTAGGCGATTTAAGCCTTAACGTACATTCATTTAGCACCCCATTCAACTCAAACTTTCCAATGAAAGAATACCTTTCAAAAATTAATTTGACCATTCCTGACACACTCTTTTGGTTTTGGCACTGTTGTATTGTCTTTTCAGACTGATATCTTGATTCAGAGAAGCCAAACTTCCAGTCAAATGAGTGGAATATTGAGAAAAGTGTCTTTGAGAAATATGTGAACCGTAACCCTAACTAGCAAAACCCGAAGCTAGGGTTAGGGTTTTATTCCCATACAATGTAGACAGTTTTTGATGGCATGGCTGTGTTTTAGGGCTGAAAGGATACTTGGGAATATAGTTCTTTCAATGTTTTCTTAACATTTTTTTCTAACCTATATGGCTGTATACAGTGCTTTGCCCCACAAAGGAATGCTGTCTGATTTGCCCGACAAGCAACAGTTCGAAAGAACCTGATTTAACTTTCAAACTCTTGCCATGGGCTTTATAATCACAGGCAGATTAACAAATAAAGCCAAACTGCATTAGTTCTTTTGCACTTTTAGGCGATTTAAGCCTTAACGTACATTCATTTAGCACCCCATTCAACTCAAACTTTCCAATGAAAGAATACCTTTCAAAAATGAATTTGACCATTCCTGACACACTCTTTTGGTTTTGGCAGTGCTGTATTGTCTTTTCAGACTGATATCTTGATTCAGAGAAGCCAATCTTCCAGTCAAATGAGTGGAATATTGAGAAAAGTGTCTTTGAGAAATATGTGAACCGTAACCCTAACTAGCAAAACCCGAAGCTAGGGTTAGGGTTTTATTCCCATACAATGTAGACAGTTTTTGATGGCATGGCTGTGTTTTAGGGCTGAAAGGATACTTGGGAATATAGTTCTTTCAATGTTTTCTAAACATTTTTTTCTAACCTATATGGCTGTATACAGTGCTTTGCCCCACAAAGGAATGCTGTCTGAATTGCCCGACAAGCAACAGTTCGAAAGAACCTGATTTAACTTTCAAACTCTTGCCATGGGCTTGATAATCACAGGCAGATTAACAAATAAAGCCAAACTGCATTAGTTCTTTTGCACTTTTAGGCGATTTAAGCCTTAACGTACATTCATTTAGCACCCCATTCAACTCAAACTTTCCAATGAAAGAATACCTTTCAAAAATTAATTTGACCATTCCTGACACACTCTTTTGGTTTTGGCACTGTTGTATTGTCTTTTCAGACTGATATCTTGATTCAGAGAAGCAAGTCTTCCAGTCAAATGAGTGGAATATTGAGAAAATTGACTTCTAGAAATATGTGAACCGTAACCCTAACTAGCAAAACCCGAAGCTAGGGTTAGGGTTTTATTCCTATACAATGTAGACAGTTTTTGATGGCATGGCTGTGTTTTAGGGCTGAAAGGATACTTGGGAATATAGTTCTTTCAATGTTTTCTAAACATTTTTTTCTGACCTATATGGCTGTATACAGTGCTTTGCCCCACAAAGGAATGCTGTCTGAATTGCCCGACAAGCAACAGTTCGAAAGAACCTGATTTAACTTTCAAACTCTTGCCATGGGCTTTATAATCACAGGCAGATTAACAAATAAAGCCAAACTGCAGTAGTTCTTTTGCACTTGTAGGCGATTTAAGCCTTAACGTACATTCATTTAGCACCCCATTCAACCTAAACTTTCCAATGAAAGAATACCTTTACAAAATGAATTTGACCATTCCTGACACACTCTTTTGGTTTTGGCAGTGCTGTATTGTCTTTTCAGACTGATATCTTGATTCAGAGAAGCCAATCTTCCAGTCAAATGAGTGGAATATTGAGAAAAGTGTCTTTGAGAAATATGTGAACCGTAACCCTAAGTAGCAAAACCCGAAGCTAGGGTTAGGGTTTTATTCCCATACAATGTAGACAGTTTTTGATGGCATGGCTGTGTTTTAGGGCTGAAAGGATACTTGGGAATATAGTTTTTTCAGTGTTTTCTAAACATTTTTTTCTGACCTATATGGCTGTATACAGTGCTTTGCCCCACAAAGGAATGCTGTCTGAATTGCCCGACAAGCAACAGTTCGAAAGAACCTGATTTAACTTTCAAACTCTTGCCATGGGCTTTACAAACACAGGCAGATTAACAAATAAAGCCAAACAGCATTAGTTCTTTTGCACTTTTAGGCGATTTAAGCCTTAACGTACATTCATTTAGCACCCCATTCAACTCAAACTTTCCAATGAAAGAATACCTTTCAAAAATGAATTAGACCATTCCTGACACACTCTTTTGGTTTTGGCAGTGCTGTATTGTCTTTTCAGACTTATATCTTGATTCAGAGAAGCCAATCTTCCAGTCAAATGAGTGGAATATTGAGAAAAGTGTCTTTGAGAAATATGTGAACCGTAACCCTAACTAGCGAAACCTGAAGCTAGGGTTAGGGTTTGATTCCCATACAATGTAGACAGTTTTTGATGGCATGGCTGTGTTTTAGGGCTGAAAGGATACTTGGGAATATAGTTCTTTCAATGTTTTCTTAACATTTTTTTCTGACCTATATGGCTGTATACAGTGCTTTGCCCCACAAAGGAATGCTGTCTGAATTGCCCGACAAGCAACAATTCGAAAGAACCTGATTTAACTTTCAAACTCTTGCCATGGGCTTTGCAATCACAAGCAGATTAACAAATAAAGCCAAACAGCATTAGTTCTTTTGCACTTTTAGGCGATTTAAGCCTTAACGTACATTCATTTAGCACCCCATTCAACTCAAACTTTCCAATGAAAGAATACCTTTCAAAAATGAATTTGACCATTCCTGACACACTCTTTTGGTTTTGGCAGTGCTGTATTGTCTTTTCAGACTGATATCTTGATTCAGAGAAGCCAATCTTCCAGTCAAATGAGTGGAATATTGAGAAAAGTGTCTTTGAGAAATATGTGAACCGTAACCCTAACTAGCAAAACCTGAAGCTAGGGTTAGGGTTTTATTCCCATACAATGTAGACAGTTTTTGATGGCATGGCTGTGTTTTAGGGCTGAATGGATACTTGGGAATATAGTTTTTTCAGTGTTTTCTAAACATTTTTTTCTGACCTATATGGCTGTATACAGTGCTTTGCCCCACAAAGGAATGCTGTCTGAATTGCCCGACAAGCAACAGTTCGAAAGAACCTCAATTGACTTTCAAACTCTTGCCATGGGCTTTATAATCACAGGCAGATTAACAAATAAAGCCAAACTGCATTAGTTCTTTTGCACTTTTAGGCGATTTAAGCCTTAACGTACATTCATTTAGCACCCCATTCAACCTAAACTTTCCAATGAAAGAATACCTTTCAAAAATGAATTTGACCATTCCTGACACACTCTTTTGGTTTTGGCAGTGCTGTATTGTCTTTTCAGACTGATATCTTGATTCAGAGAAGCCAATCTTCCAGTCAAATGAGTGGAATATTGAGAAAAGTGTCTTTGAGAAATATGTGAACCGTAACCCTAACTAGCAAAACCCGAAGCTAGGGTTAGGGTTTTATTCCCATATAATGTAGACAGTTTTTGATGGCATGGCTGTGTTTTAGGGCTGAAAGGATACTTGGGAATATAGTTCTTTCAATGTTTTCTAAACATTTTTTTCTAACCTATATGGCTGTATACAGTGCTTTGCCCCACAAAGGAATGCTGTCTGAATTGCCCGACAAGCAACAGTTCGAAAAAACCTGATTTAACTTTCAAACTCTTGCCATGGGCTTTATAATCACAGGCAGATTAACAAATAAAGCCAAACTGCATTAGTTCTTTTGCACTTTTAGGCGATTTAAGCCTTAACGTACATTCATTTAGCACCCCATTCAACTCAAACTTTCCAATGAAAGAATACCTTTCAAAAATTAATTTGACCATTCCTGACACACTCTTTTGGTTTTGGCACTGTTGTATTGTCTTTTCAGACTGATATCTTGATTCAGAGAAGCAAATCTTCCAGTCAAATGAGTGGAATATTGAGAAAATTGACTTCTAGAAATATGTGAAACGTAACCCTAACTAGCAAAACCCGAAGCTAGGGTTAGGGTTTTATTCCCATACAATGTAGACAGTTTTTGATGGCATGGCTTTGTTTTAGGGCTGAAAGGATACTTGGGAATATAGTTCTTTCAATGTTTTCTAAACATTTTTTTCTGACCTATATGGCTGTATACAGTGCTTTGCCCCACAAAGGAATGCTGTCTGAATTGCCCGACAAGCAACAGTTCGAAAGAACCTGATTTAACTTTCAAACTCTTGCCATGGGCTTTATAATCACAGGCAGATTAACAAATAAAGCCAAACTGCATTAGTTGTTTTGCACTTTTAGGCAATTTAAGCCTTAACGTACATTCATTTAGCACCCCATTCAACTCAAACTTTCCAATGAAAGAATACCTTTCAAAAATGAATTTGACCATTCCTGACACACTCTTTTGGTTTTGGCAGTGTTGTATTGTCTTTTCAGACTGATATCTTGATTCAGAGAAGCAAATCTTCCAGTCAAATGAGTGGAATATTGAGAAAATTGACTTCTAGAAATATGTGAACCGTAACCCTAACTAGCAAAACCCGAAGCTAGGGTTAGGGTTTTATTCCTATACAATGTAGACAGTTTTTGATGGCATGGCTGTGTTTTAGGGCTGAAAGGATACTTGGGAATATAGTTCTTTCAATGTTGTCTAAACATTTTTTTCTGACCTATATGGCTGTATACAGTGCTTTGCCCCACAAAGGAATGGTGTCTGAATTGCCCGACAAGCAACAATTCGAAAGAACCTGATTTAACTTTCAAACTCTTGCCATGGGTTTTGCAATCACAGGCAGATTAACAAATAAAGCCAAACAGCATTAGTTCTTTTGCACTTTTAGGCGATTTAAGCCTTAACGTACATTCATTTAGCACCCCATTCAACTCAAACTTTCCAATGAAAGAATACCTTTCAAAAATGAATTTGACCATTCCTGACACACTCTTTTGGTTTTGGCAGTGCTGTATTGTCTTTTCAGACTGATATCTTGATTCAGAGAAGCCAAACTTCCAGTCAAATGAGTGGAATATTGAGAAAAGTGTCTTTGAGAAATATGTGAACCGTAACCCTAACTAGCAAAACCTGAAGCTAGGGTTAGGGTTTTATTCCCATACAATGTAGACAGTTTTTGATGGCATGGCTGTGTTTTAGGGCTGAAAGGATACTTGGGAATATAGTTCTTTCAATGTTTTCTAAACATTTTTTTCTGACCTATATGGCTGTATACAGTGCTTTGCCCCACAAAGGAATGCTGTCTGAATTGCCTGACGAGCAACAGTTCGAAAGAACCTGATTTAACTTTCAAACTCTTGCCATGGGCTTTATAATCACAGGCAGATTAACAAATAAAGCCAAACTGCATTAGTTCTTTTGCACTTTTAGGCGATTTAAGCCTTAACGTACATTCATTTAGCACCCCATTCAACTCAAACTTTCCAATGAAAGAATACCTTTCAAAAATGAATTTGACCATTCCTGACACACTCTTTTGGTTTTGGCAGTGTTGTATTGTCTTTTCAGACTGATATCTTGATTCAGAGAAGCAAATCTTCCAGTCAAATGAGTGGAATATTGAGAAAATTGACTTCTAGAAATATGTGAACCGTAACCCTAACTAGCAAAACCCGAAGCTAGGGTTAGGGTTTTATTCCTATACAATGTAGACAGTTTTTGATGGCATGGCTGTGTTTTAGGGCTGAAAGGATACTTGGGAATATAGTTCTTTCAATGTTTTCTAAACATTTTTTTCTGACCTATATGGCTGTATACAGTGCTTTGCCCCACAAAGGAATGCTGTCTGAATTGCCCGACAAGCAACAGTTCGAAAGAACCTGATTTAACTTTCAAACTCTTGCCATGGGCTTTATAATCACAGGCAGATTAACAAATAAAGCCAAACTGCATTAGTTCTTTTGCACTTTTAGGCGATTTAAGCCTTAACGTACATTCATTTAGCACCCCATTCAACTCAAACTTTCCAATGAAAGAATACCTTTCAAAAATGAATTAGACCATTCCTGACACACTCTTTTGGTTTTGGCAGTGCTGTATTGTCTTCTCAGACTGATATCTTGATTCAGAGAAGCCAATCTTCCAGTCAAATGAGTGGAATATTGAGAAAAGTGTCTTTGAGAAATATGTGAACCGTAACCCTAACTAGCAAAACCTGAAGCTAGGGTTAGGGTTTTATTCCCATACAATGTAGACAGTTTTTGATGGCATGGCTGTGTTTTAGGGCTGAAAGGATACTTGGGAATATAGTTTTTTCAGTGTTTTCTAAACATTTTTTTCTGACCTATATGGCTGTATACACTGCTTTGCCCCACAAAGGAATGCTGTCTGAATTGCCCGACAAGCAACAATTCGAAAGAACCTGATTTAACTTTCAAACTCTTGCCATGGGCTTTGCAATCACAGGCAGATTAACAAATAAAGCCAAACAGCATTAGTTCTTTTGCACTTTTAGGCGATTTAAGCCTTAACGTACATTCATTTAGCACCCCATTCAACTCAAACTTTCCAATGAAAGAATACCTTTCAAAAATGAATTTGACCATTCCTGACACACTCTTTTGGTTTTGGCACTGTTGTATTGTCTTTTCAGACTGATATCTTGATTCAGAGAAGCAAATCTTCCAGTCAAATGAGTGGAATATTGAGAAAATTGACTTCTAGAAATATGTGAACCGTAACCCTAACTAGCAAAACCCGAAGCTAGGGTTAGGGTTTTATTCCTATACAATGTAGACAGTTTTTGATGGCATGGCTGTGTTTTAGGGCTGAAAGGATACTTGGGAATATAGTTTTTTCAGTGTTTTCTAAACATTTTTTTCTGACCTATATGGCTGTATACAGTGCTTTGCCCCACAAAGGAATGCTGTCTGAATTGCCCGACAAGCAACAATTCGAAAGAACCTGATTTAACTTTCAAACTCTTGCCATGGGCTTTGCAATCACAGGCAGATTAACAAATAAAGCCAAACAGCATTAGTTCTTTTGCACTTTTAGGCGATTTAAGCCTTAACGTACATTCATTTAGCACCCCATTCAACTCAAACTTTCCAATGAAAGAATACCTTTCAAAAATGAATTTGACCATTCCTGACACACTCTTTTGGTTTTGGCAGTGTTGTATTGTCTTTTCAGACTGATATCTTGATTCAGAGAAGCAAATCTTCCAGTCAAATGAGTGGAATATTGAGAAAATTGACTTCTAGAAATATGTGAACCGTAACCCTAACTAGCAAAACCCGAAGCTAGGGTTAGGGTTTTATTCCTATACAATGTAGACAGTTTTTGATGGCATGGCTGTGTTTTAGGGCTGAAAGGATACTTGGGAATATAGTTCTTTCAATGTTGTCTAAACATTTTTTTCTGACCTATATGGCTGTATACAGTGCTTTGCCCCACAAAGGAATGGTGTCTGAATTGCCCGACAAGCAACAATTCGAAAGAACCTGATTTAACTTTCAAACTCTTGCCATGGGTTTTGCAATCACAGGCAGATTAACAAATAAAGCCAAACAGCATTAGTTCTTTTGCACTTTTAGGCGATTTAAGCCTTAACGTACATTCATTTAGCACCCCATTCAACTCAAACTTTCCAATGAAAGAATACCTTTCAAAAATGAATTTGACCATTCCTGACACACTCTTTTGGTTTTGGCAGTGCTGTATTTTCTTTTCAGACTGATATCTTGATTCAGAGAAGCCAAACTTCCAGTCAAATGAGTGGAATATTGAGAAAAGTGTCTTTGAGAAATATGTGAACCGTAACCCTAACTAGCAAAACCCGAAGCTAGGGTTAGGGTTTTATTCCCATACAATGTAGACAGTTTTTGATGGCATGGCTGTGTTTTAGGGCTGAAAGGATACTTGGGAATATAGTTCTTTCAATGTTTTCTAAACATTTTTTTCTGACCTATATGGCTGTATACAGTGCTTTGCCCCACAAAGGAATGCTGTCTGAATTGCCCGACAAGCAACAGTTCGAAAGAACCTGATTTAACTTTCAAACTCTTGCCATGGGCTTTATAATCACAGGCAGATTAACAAATAAAGCCAAACTGCATTAGTTCTTTTGCACTTTTAGGCGATTTAAGCCTTAACGTACATTCATTTAGCACCCCATTCAACTCAAACTTTCCAATGAAAGAATACCTTTCAAAAATGAATTTGACCATTCCTGACACACTCTTTTGGTTTTGGCAGTGTTGTATTGTCTTTTCAGACTGATATCTTGATTCAGAGAAGCAAATCTTCCAGTCAAATGAGTGGAATATTGAGAAAATTGACTTCTAGAAATATGTGAACCGTAACCCTAACTGGCAAAACCCGAAGCTAGGGTTAGGGTTTTATTCCTATACAATGTAGACAGTTTTTGATGGCATGGCTGTGTTTTAGGGCTGAAAGGATACTTGGGAATATAGTTCTTTCAATGTTTTCTAAACATTTTTTTCTGACCTATATGGCTGTATACAGTGCTTTGCCCCACAAAGGAATGCTGTCTGAATTGCCCGACAAGCAACAGTTCGAAAGAACCTGATTTAACTTTCAAACTCTTGCCATGGGCTTTATAATCACAGGCAGATTAACAAATAAAGCCAAACTGCATTAGTTCTTTTGCACTTTTAGGCGATTTAAGCCTTAACGTACATTCATTTAGCACCCCATTCAACTCAAACTTTCCAATGAAAGAATACCTTTCAAAAATGAATTAGACCATTCCTGACACACTCTTTTGGTTTTGGCAGTGCTGTATTGTCTTCTCAGACTGATATCTTGATTCAGAGAAGCCAATCTTCCAGTCAAATGAGTGGAATATTGAGAAAAGTGTCTTTGAGAAATATGTGAACCGTAACCCTAACTAGCAAAACCTGAAGCTAGGGTTAGGGTTTTATTCCCATACAATGTAGACAGTTTTTGATGGCATGGCTGTGTTTTAGGGCTGAAAGGATACTTGGGAATATAGTTTTTTCAGTGTTTTCTAAACATTTTTTTCTGACCTATATGGCTGTATACAGTGCTTTGCCCCACAAAGGAATGCTGTCTGAATTGCCCGACAAGCAACAATTCGAAAGAACCTGATTTAACTTTCAAACTCTTGCCATGGGCTTTGCAATCACAGGCAGATTAACAAATAAAGCCAAACAGCATTAGTTCTTTTGCACTTTTAGGCGATTTAAGCCTTAACGTACATTCATTTAGCACCCCATTCAACTCAAACTTTCCAATGAAAGAATACCTTTCAAAAATGAATTTGACCATTCCTGACACACTCTTTTGGTTTTGGCACTGTTGTATTGTCTTTTCAGACTGATATCTTGATTCAGAGAAGCAAATCTTCCAGTCAAATGAGTGGAATATTGAGAAAATTGACTTCTAGAAATATGTGAAACGTAACCCTAACTAGCAAAACCCGAAGCTAGGGTTAGGGTTTTATTCCCATACAATGTAGACAGTTTTTGATGGCATGGCTTTGTTTTAGGGCTGAAAGGATACTTGGGAATATAGTTCTTTCAATGTTTTCTAAACATTTTTTTCTGACCTATATGGCTGTATACAGTGCTTTGCCCCACAAAGGAATGCTGTCTGAATTGCCCGACAAGCAACAGTTCGAAAGAACCTGATTTAACTTTCAAACTCTTGCCATGGGCTTTATAATCACAGGCAGATTAACAAATAAAGCCAAACTGCATTAGTTCTTTTGCACTTTTAGGCGATTTAAGCCTTAACGTACATTCATTTAGCACCCCATTCAACTCAAACTTTCCAATGAAAGAATACCTTTCAAAAATGAATTTGACCATTCCTGACACACTCTTTTGGTTTTGGCAGTGTTGTATTGTCTTTTCAGACTGATATCTTGATTCAGAGAAGCAAATCTTCCAGTCAAATGAGTGGAATATTGAGAAAATTGACTTCTAGAAATATGTGAACCGTAACCCTAACTAGCAAAACCCGAAGCTAGGGTTAGGGTTTTATTCCTATACAATGTAGACAGTTTTTGATGGCATGGCTGTGTTTTAGGGCTGAAAGGATACTTGGGAATATAGTTCTTTCAATGTTGTCTAAACATTTTTTTCTGACCTATATGGCTGTATACAGTGCTTTGCCCCACAAAGGAATGGTGTCTGAATTGCCCGACAAGCAACAATTCGAAAGAACCTGATTTAACTTTCAAACTCTTGCCATGGGTTTTGCAATCACAGGCAGATTAACAAATAAAGCCAAACTGCATTAGTTCTTTTGCACTTTTAGGCGATTTAAGCCTTAACGTACATTCATTTAGCACCCCATTCAACTCAAACTTTCCAATGAAAGAATACCTTTCAAAAATGAATTTGACCATTCCTGACACACTCTTTTGGTTTTGGCAGTGCTGTATTGTCTTTTCAGACTGATATCTTGATTCAGAGAAGCCAAACTTCCAGTCAAATGAGTGGAATATTGAGAAAAGTGTCTTTGAGAAATATGTGAACCGTAACCCTAACTAGCAAAACCCGAAGCTAGGGTTAGGGTTTTATTCCCATACAATGTAGACAGTTTTTGATGGCATGGCTGTGTTTTAGGGCTGAAAGGATACTTGGGAATATAGTTCTTTCAATGTTTTCTAAACATTTTTTTCTGACCTATATGGCTGTATACAGTGCTTTGCCCCACAAAGGAATGCTGTCTGAATTGCCCGACAAGCAACAGTTCGAAAGAACCTGATTTAACTTTCAAACTCTTGCCATGGGCTTTATAATCACAGGCAGATTAACAAATAAAGCCAAACTGCATTAGTTCTTTTGCACTTTTAGGCGATTTAAGCCTTAACGTACATTCATTTAGCACCCCATTCAACTCAAACTTTCCAATGAAAGAATACCTTTCAAAAATGAATTTGACCATTCCTGACACACTCTTTTGGTTTTGGCAGTGTTGTATTGTCTTTTCAGACTGATATCTTGATTCAGAGAAGCAAATCTTCCAGTCAAATGAGTGGAATATTGAGAAAATTGACTTCTAGAAATATGTGAACCGTAACCCTAACTAGCAAAACCCGAAGCTAGGGTTAGGGTTTTATTCCTATACAATGTAGACAGTTTTTGATGGCATGGCTGTGTTTTAGGGCTGAAAGGATACTTGGGAATATAGTTCTTTCAATGTTTTCTAAACATTTTTTTCTGACCTATATGGCTGTATACAGTGCTTTGCCCCACAAAGGAATGCTGTCTGAATTGCCCGACAAGCAACAGTTCGAAAGAACCTGATTTAACTTTCAAACTCTTGCCATGGGCTTTGCAATCACAGGCAGATTAACAAATAAAGCCAAACAGCATTAGTTCTTTTGCACTTTTAGGCGATTTAAGCCTTAACGTACATTCATTTAGCACCCCATTCATCTCAAACTTTCCAATGAAAGAATACCTTTCAAAAATGAATTTGACCATTCCTGACACACTCTTTTGGTTTTGGCAGTGCTGTATTGTCTTTTCAGACTGATATCTTGATTCAGAGAAGCCAATCTTCCAGTCAAATGAGTGGAATATTGAGAAAAGTGTCTTTGAGAAATATGTGAACCGTAACCCTAACTAGCAAAACCTGAAGCTAGGGTTAGGGTTTTATTCCCATACAATGTAGACAGTTTTTGATGGCATGGCTGTGTTTTAGGGCTGAAAGGATACTTGGGAATATAGTTTTTTCAGTGTTTTCTAAACATTTTTTTCTGACCTATATGGCTGTATACAGTGCTTTGCCCCACAAAGGAATGCTGTCTGAATTGCCCGACAAGCAACAGTTCGAAAGAACCTCAATTGACTTTCAAACTCTTGCCATGGGCTTTATAATCACAGGCAGATTAACAAATAAAGCCAAACTGCATTAGTTCTTTTGCACTTTTAGGCGATTTAAGCCTTAACGTACATTCATTTAGCACCCCATTCAACTCAAACTTTCCAATGAAAGAATACCTTTCAAAAATGAATTTGACCATTCCTGACACACTCTTTTGGTTTTGGCAGTGCTGTATTGTCTTTTCAGACTGATATCTTGATTCAGAGAAGCCAAACTTCCAGTCAAATGAGTGGAATATTGAGAAAAGTGTCTTTGAGAAATATGTGAACCGTAACCCTAACTAGCAAAACCTGAAGCTAGGGTTAGGGTTTTATTCCCATACAATGTAGACAGTTTTTGATGGCATGGCTGTGTTTTAGGGCTGAAAGGATACTTGGGAATATAGTTCTTTCAATGTTTTCTAAACATTTTTTTCTGACCTATATGGCTGTATACAGTGCTTTGCCCCACAAAGGAATGCTGTCTGAATTGCCTGACAAGCAACAGTTCGAAAGAACCTGATTTAACTTTCAAACTCTTGCCATGGGCTTTATAATCACAGGCAGATTAACAAATAAAGCCAAACTGCATTAGTTCTTTTGCACTTTTAGGCGATTTAAGCCTTAACGTACATTCATTTAGCACCCCATTCAACTCAAACTTTCCAATGAAAGAATACCTTTCAAAAATGAATTTGACCATTCCTGACACACTCTTTTGGTTTTGGCAGTGTTGTATTGTCTTTTCAGACTGATATCTTGATTCAGAGAAGCAAATCTTCCAGTCAAATGAGTGGAATATTGAGAAAATTGACTTCTAGAAATATGTGAACCGTAACCCTAACTAGCAAAACCCGAAGCTAGGGTTAGGGTTTTATTCCTATACAATGTAGACAGTTTTTGATGGCATGGCTGTGTTTTAGGGCTGAAAGGATACTTGGGAATATAGTTCTTTCAATGTTTTCTAAACATTTTTTTCTGACCTATATGGCTGTATACAGTGCTTTGCCCCACAAAGGAATGCTGTCTGAATTGCCCGACAAGCAACAGTTCGAAAGAACCTGATTTAACTTTCAAACTCTTGCCATGGGCTTTATAATCACAGGCAGATTAACAAATAAAGCCAAACTGCATTAGTTCTTTTGCACTTTTAGGCGATTTAAGCCTTAACGTACATTCATTTAGCACCCCATTCAACTCAAACTTTCCAATGAAAGAATACCTTTCAAAAATGAATTAGACCATTCCTGACACACTCTTTTGGTTTTGGCAGTGCTGTATTGTCTTCTCAGACTGATATCTTGATTCAGAGAAGCCAATCTTCCAGTCAAATGAGTGGAATATTGAGAAAAGTGTCTTTGAGAAATATGTGAACCGTAACCCTAACTAGCAAAACCTGAAGCTAGGGTTAGGGTTTTATTCCCATACAATGTAGACAGTTTTTGATGGCATGGCTGTGTTTTAGGGCTGAAAGGATACTTGGGAATATAGTTTTTTCAGTGTTTTCTAAACATTTTTTTCTGACCTATATGGCTGTATACAGTGCTTTGCCCCACAAAGGAATGCTGTCTGAATTGCCCGACAAGCAACAATTCGAAAGAACCTGATTTAACTTTCAAACTCTTGCCATGGGCTTTGCAATCACAGGCAGATTAACAAATAAAGCCAAACAGCATTAGTTCTTTTGCACTTTTAGGCGATTTAAGCCTTAACGTACATTCATTTAGCACCCCATTCAACTCAAACTTTCCAATGAAAGAATACCTTTCAAAAATGAATTTGACCATTCCTGACACACTCTTTTGGTTTTGGCACTGTTGTATTGTCTTTTCAGACTGATATCTTGATTCAGAGAAGCAAATCTTCCAGTCAAATGAGTGGAATATTGAGAAAATTGACTTCTAGAAATATGTGAACCGTAACCCTAACTAGCAAAACCCGAAGCTAGGGTTAGGGTTTTATTCCTATACAATGTAGACAGTTTTTGATGGCATGGCTGTGTTTTAGGGCTGAAAGGATACTTGGGAATATAGTTCTTTCAATGTTGTCTAAACATTTTTTTCTGACCTATATGGCTGTATACAGTGCTTTGCCCCACAAAGGAATGGTGTCTGAATTGCCCGACAAGCAACAATTCGAAAGAACCTGATTTAACTTTCAAACTCTTGCCATGGGTTTTGCAATCACAGGCAGATTAACAAATAAAGCCAAACAGCATTAGTTCTTTTGCACTTTTAGGCGATTTAAGCCTTAACGTACATTCATTTAGCACCCCATTCAACTCAAACTTTCCAATGAAAGAATACCTTTCAAAAATGAATTTGACCATTCCTGACACACTCTTTTGGTTTTGGCAGTGCTGTATTTTCTTTTCAGACTGATATCTTGATTCAGAGAAGCCAAACTTCCAGTCAAATGAGTGGAATATTGAGAAAAGTGTCTTTGAGAAATATGTGAACCGTAACCCTAACTAGCAAAACCTGAAGCTAGGGTTAGGGTTTTATTCCCATACAATGTAGACAGTTTTTGATGGCATGGCTGTGTTTTAGGGCTGAAAGGATACTTGGGAATATAGTTTTTTCAGTGTTTTCTAAACATTTTTTTCTGACCTATATGGCTGTATACAGTGCTTTGCCCCACAAAGGAATGCTGTCTGAATTGCCCGACAAGCAACAGTTCGAAAGAACCTCAATTGACTTTCAAACTCTTGCCATGGGCTTTATAATCACAGGCAGATTAACAAATAAAGCCAAACTGCATTAGTTCTTTTGCACTTTTAGGCGATTTAAGCCTTAACGTACATTCATTTAGCACCCCATTCAACTCAAACTTTCCAATGAAAGAATACCTTTCAAAAATGAATTTGACCATTCCTGACACACTCTTTTGGTTTTGGCAGTGCTGTATTGTCTTTTCAGACTGATATCTTGATTCAGAGAAGCCAAACTTCCAGTCAAATGAGTGGAATATTGAGAAAAGTGTCTTTGAGAAATATGTGAACCGTAACCCTAACTAGCAAAACCTGAAGCTAGGGTTAGGGTTTTATTCCCATACAATGTAGACAGTTTTTGATGGCATGGCTGTGTTTTAGGGCTGAAAGGATACTTGGGAATATAGTTCTTTCAATGTTTTCTAAACATTTTTTTCTGACCTATATGGCTGTATACAGTGCTTTGCCCCACAAAGGAATGCTGTCTGAATTGCCTGACAAGCAACAGTTCGAAAGAACCTGATTTAACTTTCAAACTCTTGCCATGGGCTTTATAATCACAGGCAGATTAACAAATAAAGCCAAACTGCATTAGTTCTTTTGCACTTTTAGGCGATTTAAGCCTTAACGTACATTCATTTAGCACCCCATTCAACTCAAACTTTCCAATGAAAGAATACCTTTCAAAAATGAATTTGACCATTCCTGACACACTCTTTTGGTTTTGGCAGTGTTGTATTGTCTTTTCAGACTGATATCTTGATTCAGAGAAGCAAATCTTCCAGTCAAATGAGTGGAATATTGAGAAAATTGACTTCTAGAAATATGTGAACCGTAACCCTAACTAGCAAAACCCGAAGCTAGGGTTAGGGTTTTATTCCTATACAATGTAGACAGTTTTTGATGGCATGGCTGTGTTTTAGGGCTGAAAGGATACTTGGGAATATAGTTCTTTCAATGTTTTCTAAACATTTTTTTCTGACCTATATGGCTGTATACAGTGCTTTGCCCCACAAAGGAATGCTGTCTGAATTGCCCGACAAGCAACAGTTCGAAAGAACCTGATTTAACTTTCAAACTCTTGCCATGGGCTTTATAATCACAGGCAGATTAACAAATAAAGCCAAACTGCATTAGTTCTTTTGCACTTTTAGGCGATTTAAGCCTTAACGTACATTCATTTAGCACCCCATTCAACTCAAACTTTCCAATGAAAGAATACCTTTCAAAAATGAATTAGACCATTCCTGACACACTCTTTTGGTTTTGGCAGTGCTGTATTGTCTTCTCAGACTGATATCTTGATTCAGAGAAGCCAATCTTCCAGTCAAATGAGTGGAATATTGAGAAAAGTGTCTTTGAGAAATATGTGAACCGTAACCCTAACTAGCAAAACCTGAAGCTAGGGTTAGGGTTTTATTCCCATACAATGTAGACAGTTTTTGATGGCATGGCTGTGTTTTAGGGCTGAAAGGATACTTGGGAATATAGTTTTTTCAGTGTTTTCTAAACATTTTTTTCTGACCTATATGGCTGTATACAGTGCTTTGCCCCACAAAGGAATGCTGTCTGAATTGCCCGACAAGCAACAATTCGAAAGAACCTGATTTAACTTTCAAACTCTTGCCATGGGCTTTGCAATCACAGGCAGATTAACAAATAAAGCCAAACAGCATTAGTTCTTTTGCACTTTTAGGCGATTTAAGCCTTAACGTACATTCATTTAGCACCCCATTCAACTCAAACTTTCCAATGAAAGAATACCTTTCAAAAATGAATTTGACCATTCCTGACACACTCTTTTGGTTTTGGCACTGTTGTATTGTCTTTTCAGACTGATATCTTGATTCAGAGAAGCAAATCTTCCAGTCAAATGAGTGGAATATTGAGAAAATTGACTTCTAGAAATATGTGAACCGTAACCCTAACTAGCAAAACCCGAAGCTAGGGTTAGGGTTTTATTCCTATACAATGTAGACAGTTTTTGATGGCATGGCTGTGTTTTAGGGCTGAAAGGATACTTGGGAATATAGTTCTTTCAATGTTGTCTAAACATTTTTTTCTGACCTATATGGCTGTATACAGTGCTTTGCCCCACAAAGGAATGGTGTCTGAATTGCCCGACAAGCAACAATTCGAAAGAACCTGATTTAACTTTCAAACTCTTGCCATGGGTTTTGCAATCACAGGCAGATTAACAAATAAAGCCAAACAGCATTAGTTCTTTTGCACTTTTAGGCGATTTAAGCCTTAACGTACATTCATTTAGCACCCCATTCAACTCAAACTTTCCAATGAAAGAATACCTTTCAAAAATGAATTTGACCATTCCTGACACACTCTTTTGGTTTTGGCAGTGCTGTATTTTCTTTTCAGACTGATATCTTGATTCAGAGAAGCCAAACTTCCAGTCAAATGAGTGGAATATTGAGAAAAGTGTCTTTGAGAAATATATGAACCGTAACCCTAACTAGCAAAACCCGAAGCTAGGGTTAGGGTTTTATTCCCATACAATGTAGACAGTTTTTGATGGCATGGCTGTGTTTTAGGGCTGAAAGGATACTTGGGAATATAGTTCTTTCAATGTTTTCTAAACATTTTTTTCTGACCTATATGGCTGTATACAGTGCTTTGCCCCACAAAGGAATGCTGTCTGAATTGCCCGACAAGCAACAGTTCGAAAGAACCTGATTTAACTTTCAAACTCTTGCCATGGGCTTTATAATCACAGGCAGATTAACAAATAAAGCCAAACTGCATTAGTTCTTTTGCACTTTTAGGCGATTTAAGCCTTAACGTACATTCATTTAGCACCCCATTCAACTCAAACTTTCCAATGAAAGAATACCTTTCAAAAATGAATTTGACCATTCCTGACACACTCTTTTGGTTTTGGCAGTGTTGTATTGTCTTTTCAGACTGATATCTTGATTCAGAGAAGCAAATCTTCCAGTCAAATGAGTGGAATATTGAGAAAATTGACTTCTAGAAATATGTGAACCGTAACCCTAACTAGCAAAACCCGAAGCTAGGGTTAGGGTTTTATTCCTATACAATGTAGACAGTTTTTGATGGCATGGCTGTGTTTTAGGGCTGAAAGGATACTTGGGAATATAGTTCTTTCAATGTTGTCTAAACATTTTTTTCTGACCTATATGGCTGTATACAGTGCTTTGCCCCACAAAGGAATGGTGTCTGAATTGCCCGACAAGCAACAATTCGAAAGAACCTGATTTAACTTTCAAACTCTTGCCATGGGTTTTGCAATCACAGGCAGATTAACAAATAAAGCCAAACAGCATTAGTTCTTTTGCACTTTTAGGCGATTTAAGCCTTAACGTACATTCATTTAGCACCCCATTCAACTCAAACTTTCCAATGAAAGAATACCTTTCAAAAATGAATTTGACCATTCCTGACACACTCTTTTGGTTTTGGCAGTGCTGTATTGTCTTTTCAGACTGATATCTTGATTCAGAGAAGCCAAACTTCCAGTCAAATGAGTGGAATATTGAGAAAAGTGTCTTTGAGAAATATGTGAACCGTAACCCTAACTAGCAAAACCCGAAGCTAGGGTTAGGGTTTTATTCCCATACAATGTAGACAGTTTTTGATGGCATGGCTGTGTTTTAGGGCTGAAAGGATACTTGGGAATATAGTTCTTTCAATGTTTTCTAAACATTTTTTTCTGACCTATATGGCTGTATACAGTGCTTTGCCCCACAAAGGAATGCTGTCTGAATTGCCTGACAAGCAACAGTTCGAAAGAACCTGATTTAACTTTCAAACTCTTGCCATGGGCTTTATAATCACAGGCAGATTAACAAATAAAGCCAAACTGCATTAGTTCTTTTGCACTTTTAGGCGATTTAAGCCTTAACGTACATTCATTTAGCACCCCATTCAACTCAAACTTTCCAATGAAAGAATACCTTTCAAAAATGAATTTGACCATTCCTGACACACTCTTTTGGTTTTGGCAGTGTTGTATTGTCTTTTCAGACTGATATCTTGATTCAGAGAAGCAAATCTTCCAGTCAAATGAGTGGAATATTGAGAAAATTGACTTCTAGAAATATGTGAACCGTAACCCTAACTAGCAAAACCCGAAGCTAGGGTTAGGGTTTTATTCCTATACAATGTAGACAGTTTTTGATGGCATGGCTGTGTTTTAGGGCTGAAAGGATACTTGGGAATATAGTTCTTTCAATGTTTTCTAAACATTTTTTTCTGACCTATATGGCTGTATACAGTGCTTTGCCCCACAAAGGAATGCTGTCTGAATTGCCCGACAAGCAACAGTTCGAAAGAACCTGATTTAACTTTCAAACTCTTGCCATGGGCTTTATAATCACAGGCAGATTAACAAATAAAGCCAAACTGCATTAGTTCTTTTGCACTTTTAGGCGATTTAAGCCTTAACGTACATTCATTTAGCACCCCATTCAACTCAAACTTTCCAATGAAAGAATACCTTTCAAAAATGAATTAGACCATTCCTGACACACTCTTTTGGTTTTGGCAGTGCTGTATTGTCTTCTCAGACTGATATCTTGATTCAGAGAAGCCAATCTTCCAGTCAAATGAGTGGAATATTGAGAAAAGTGTCTTTGAGAAATATGTGAACCGTAACCCTAACTAGCAAAACCTGAAGCTAGGGTTAGGGTTTTATTCCCATACAATGTAGACAGTTTTTGATGGCATGGCTGTGTTTTAGGGCTGAAAGGATACTTGGGAATATAGTTTTTTCAGTGTTTTCTAAACATTTTTTTCTGACCTATATGGCTGTATACAGTGCTTTGCCCCACAAAGGAATGCTGTCTGAATTGCCCGACAAGCAACAATTCGAAAGAACCTGATTTAACTTTCAAACTCTTGCCATGGGCTTTGCAATCACAGGCAGATTAACAAATAAAGCCAAACAGCATTAGTTCTTTTGCACTTTTAGGCGATTTAAGCCTTAACGTACATTCATTTAGCACCCCATTCAACTCAAACTTTCCAATGAAAGAATACCTTTCAAAAATGAATTTGACCATTCCTGACACACTCTTTTGGTTTTGGCACTGTTGTATTGTCTTTTCAGACTGATATCTTGATTCAGAGAAGCAAATCTTCCAGTCAAATGAGTGGAATATTGAGAAAATTGACTTCTAGAAATATGTGAACCGTAACCCTAACTAGCAAAACCCGAAGCTAGGGTTAGGGTTTTATTCCTATACAATGTAGACAGTTTTTGATGGCATGGCTGTGTTTTAGGGCTGAAAGGATACTTGGGAATATAGTTTTTTCAGTGTTTTCTAAACATTTTTTTCTGACCTATATGGCTGTATACAGTGCTTTGCCCCACAAAGGAATGCTGTCTGAATTGCCCGACAAGCAACAATTCGAAAGAACCTGATTTAACTTTCAAACTCTTGCCATGGGCTTTGCAATCACAGGCAGATTAACAAATAAAGCCAAACAGCATTAGTTCTTTTGCACTTTTAGGCGATTTAAGCCTTAACGTACATTCATTTAGCACCCCATTCAACTCAAACTTTCCAATGAAAGAATACCTTTCAAAAATGAATTTGACCATTCCTGACACACTCTTTTGGTTTTGGCAGTGTTGTATTGTCTTTTCAGACTGATATCTTGATTCAGAGAAGCAAATCTTCCAGTCAAATGAGTGGAATATTGAGAAAATTGACTTCTAGAAATATGTGAACCGTAACCCTAACTAGCAAAACCCGAAGCTAGGGTTAGGGTTTTATTCCTATACAATGTAGACAGTTTTTGATGGCATGGCTGTGTTTTAGGGCTGAAAGGATACTTGGGAATATAGTTCTTTCAATGTTGTCTAAACATTTTTTTCTGACCTATATGGCTGTATACAGTGCTTTGCCCCACAAAGGAATGGTGTCTGAATTGCCCGACAAGCAACAATTCGAAAGAACCTGATTTAACTTTCAAACTCTTGCCATGGGTTTTGCAATCACAGGCAGATTAACAAATAAAGCCAAACAGCATTAGTTCTTTTGCACTTTTAGGCGATTTAAGCCTTAACGTACATTCATTTAGCACCCCATTCAACTCAAACTTTCCAATGAAAGAATACCTTTCAAAAATGAATTTGACCATTCCTGACACACTCTTTTGGTTTTGGCAGTGCTGTATTGTCTTTTCAGACTGATATCTTGATTCAGAGAAGCCAAACTTCCAGTCAAATGAGTGGAATATTGAGAAAAGTGTCTTTGAGAAATATGTGAACCGTAACCCTAACTAGCAAAACCCGAAGCTAGGGTTAGGGTTTTATTCCCATACAATGTAGACAGTTTTTGATGGCATGGCTGTGTTTTAGGGCTGAAAGGATACTTGGGAATATAGTTCTTTCAATGTTTTCTAAACATTTTTTTCTGACCTATATGGCTGTATACAGTGCTTTGCCCCACAAAGGAATGCTGTCTGAATTGCCCGACAAGCAACAGTTCGAAAGAACCTGATTTAACTTTCAAACTCTTGCCATGGGCTTTATAATCACAGGCAGATTAACAAATAAAGCCAAACTGCATTAGTTCTTTTGCACTTTTAGGCGATTTAAGCCTTAACGTACATTCATTTAGCACCCCATTCAACTCAAACTTTCCAATGAAAGAATACCTTTCAAAAATGAATTTGACCATTCCTGACACACTCTTTTGGTTTTGGCAGTGTTGTATTGTCTTTTCAGACTGATATCTTGATTCAGAGAAGCAAATCTTCCAGTCAAATGAGTGGAATATTGAGAAAATTGACTTCTAGAAATATGTGAACCGTAACCCTAACTAGCAAAACCCGAAGCTAGGGTTAGGGTTTTATTCCTATACAATGTAGACAGTTTTTGATGGCATGGCTGTGTTTTAGGGCTGAAAGGATACTTGGGAATATAGTTCTTTCAATGTTTTCTAAACATTTTTTTCTGACCTATATGGCTGTATACAGTGCTTTGCCCCACAAAGGAATGCTGTCTGAATTGCCCGACAAGCAACAGTTCGAAAGAACCTGATTTAACTTTCAAACTCTTGCCATGGGCTTTGCAATCACAGGCAGATTAACAAATAAAGCCAAACAGCATTAGTTCTTTTGTACTTTTAGGCGATTTAAGCCTTAACGTACATTCATTTAGCACCCCATTCATCTCAAACTTTCCAATGAAAGAATACCTTTCAAAAATGAATTTGACCATTCCTGACACACTCTTTTGGTTTTGGCAGTGCTGTATTGTCTTTTCAGACTGATATCTTGATTCAGAGAAGCCAATCTTCCAGTCAAATGAGTGGAATATTGAGAAAAGTGTCTTTGAGAAATATGTGAACCGTAACCCTAACTAGCAAAACCTGAAGCTAGGGTTAGGGTTTTATTCCCATACAATGTAGACAGTTTTTGATGGCATGGCTGTGTTTTAGGGCTGAAAGGATACTTGGGAATATAGTTTTTTCAGTGTTTTCTAAACATTTTTTTCTGACCTATATGGCTGTATACAGTGCTTTGCCCCACAAAGGAATGCTGTCTGAATTGCCCGACAAGCAACAGTTCGAAAGAACCTCAATTGACTTTCAAACTCTTGCCATGGGCTTTATAATCACAGGCAGATTAACAAATAAAGCCAAACTGCATTAGTTCTTTTGCACTTTTAGGCGATTTAAGCCTTAACGTACATTCATTTAGCACCCCATTCAACTCAAACTTTCCAATGAAAGAATACCTTTCAAAAATTAATTTGACCATTCCTGACACACTCTTTTGGTTTTGGCACTGTTGTATTGTCTTTTCAGACTGATATCTTGATTCAGAGAAGCAAATCTTCCAGTCAAATGAGTGGAATATTGAGAAAATTGACTTCTAGAAATATGTGAACCGTAACCCTAACTAGCAAAACCCGAAGCTAGGGTTAGGGTTTTATTCCCATACAATGTAGACAGTTTTTGATGGCATGGCTGTGTTTTAGGGCTGAAAGGATACTTGGGAATATAGTTCTTTCAATGTTTTCTAAACATTTTTTTCTGACCTATATGGCTGTATACCGTGCTTTGCCCCACAAAGGAATGCTGTCTGAATTGCCCGACAAGCAACAGTTCGAAAGAACCTGATTTAACTTTCAAACTCTTGCCATGGGCTTTGCAATCACAGGCAGATTAACAAATAAAGCCAAACAGCATTAGTTCTTTTGCACTTTTAGGCGATTTAAGCCTTAACGTACATTCATTTAGCACCCCATTCAACCTAAACTTTCCAATGAAAGAATACCTTTCAAAAATGAATTTGACCATTCTTGACATACTCTTTTGGTTTTGGCAGTGCTGTATTGTCTTTTCAGACTGATATCTTGATTCAGAGAAGCCAATCTTCCAGTCAAATGAGTGGAATATTGAGAAAAGTGTCTTTGAGAAATATGTGAACCGTAACCCTAACTAGCAAAACCCGAAGCTAGGGTTAGGGTTTTATTCCCATATAATGTAGACAGTTTTTGATGGCATGGCTGTGTTTTAGGGCTGAAAGGATACTTGGGAATATAGTTCTTTCAATGTTTTCTAAACATTTTTTTCTAACCTATATGGCTGTATACAGTGCTTTGCCCCACAAAGGAATGCTGTCTGAATTGCCCGACAAGCAACAATTCGAAAGAACCTGATTTAACTTTCAAACTCTTGCCATGGGCTTTATAATCACAGGCAGGTTAACAAATAAAGCCAAACTGCATTAGTTCATTTGCACTTTTAGGCGATTTAAGCCTTAACGTACATTCATTTAGCACCCCATTCAACTCAAACTTTCCAATGAAAGAATACCTTTCAAAAATTAATTTGACCATTCCTGACACACTCTTTTGGTTTTGGCACTGTTGTATTGTCTTTTCAGACTGATATCTTGATTCAGAGAAGCAAATCTTCCAGTCAAATGAGTGGAATATTGAGAAAATTGACTTCTAGAAATATGTGAAACGTAACCCTAACTAG
Organism: Atractosteus spatula; assembly: GCF_055471065.1. Classification (NCBI taxonomy): domain Eukaryota; kingdom Metazoa; phylum Chordata; class Actinopteri; order Semionotiformes; family Lepisosteidae; genus Atractosteus; species Atractosteus spatula. Next base: position 29,900,884 of record NC_142708.1, on the reverse strand, counting down.
CAAAACCCGAAGCTAGGGTTAGGGTTTTATTCCCATACAATGTAGACAGTTTTTGATGGCATGGCTTTGTTTTAGGGCTGAAAGGATACTTGGGAATATAGTTCTTTCAATGTTTTCTAAACATTTTTTTCTAACCTATATGGCTGTATACAGTGCTTTGCCCCACAAAGGAATGCTGTCTGAATTGCCCGACAAGCAACAGTTCGAAAGAACCTGATTTAACTTTCAAACTCTTGCCATGGGCTTTATAATCACAGGCAGATTAACAAATAAAGCCAAACTGCATTAGTTCTTTTGCACTTTTAGGCGATTTAAGCCTTAACGTACATTCATTTAGCACCCCATTCAACCTAAACTTTCCAATGAAAGAATACCTTTAAAAAATGAATTTGACCATTCCTGACACACTCTTTTGGTTTTGGCAGTGCTGTATTGTCTTTTCAGACTGATATCTTGATTCAGAGAAGCCAATCTTCCAGTCAAATGAGTGGAATATTGAGAAAAGTGTCTTTGAGAAATATGTGAGCCGTAACCCTAACTAGCAAAACCTGAAGCTAGGGTTAGGGTTTTATTCCCATACAATGTAGACAGTTTTTGATGGCATGGCTGTGTTTTAGGGCTGAAAGGATACTTGGGAATATAGTTTTTTCAGTGTTTTCTAAACATTTTTTTCTGACCTATATGGCTGTATACAGTGCTTTGCCCCACAAAGGAATGGTGTCTGAATTGCCCGACAAGCAACAATTCGAAAGAACCTGATTTAACTTTCAAACTCTTGCCATGGGTTTTGCAATCACAGGCAGATTAACAAATAAAGCCAAACTGCATTAGTTCTTTTGCACTTTTAGGCGATTTAAGCCTTAACGTACATTCATTTAGCACCCCATTCAACTCAAACTTTCCAATGAAAGAATACCTTTCAAAAATGAATTTGACCATTCCTGACACACTCTTTTGGTTTTGGCAGTGCTGTATTGTCTTTTCAGACTGATATCTTGATTCAGAGAAGCCAAACTTCCAGTCAAATGAGTGGAATATTGAGAAAAGTGTCTTTGAGAAATATGTGAGCCGTAACCCTAACTAGCAAAACCTGAAGCTAGGGTTAGGGTTTTATTCCCATACAATGTAGACAGTTTTTGATGGCATGGCTGTCTTTTAGGGCTGAAAGGATACTTGGGAATATAGTTTTTTCAGTGTTTTCTAAACATTTTTTTCTGACCTATATGGCTGTATACAGTGCTTTGCCCCACAAAGGAATGCTGTCTGAATTGCCCGACAAGCAACAATTCGAAAGAACCTGATTTAACTTTCAAACTCTTGCCATGGGCTTTGCAATCACAGGCAGATTAACAAATAAAGCCAAACAGCATTAGTTCTTTTGCACTTTTAGGCGATTTAAGCCTTAACGTACATTCATTTAGCACCCCATTCAACTCAAACTTTCCAATGAAAGAATACCTTTCAAAAATGAATTTGACCATTCCTGACACACTCTTTTGGTTTTGGCACTGTTGTATTGTCTTTTCAGACTGATATCTTGATTCAGAGAAGCAAATCTTCCAGTCAAATGAGTGGAATATTGAGAAAATTGACTTCTAGAAATATGTGAACCGTAACCCTAACTAGCAAAACCCGAAGCTAGGGTTAGGGTTTTATTCCTATACAATGTAGACAGTTTTTGATGGCATGGCTGTGTTTTAGGGCTGAAAGGATACTTGGGAATATAGTTTTTTCAGTGTTTTCTAAACATTTTTTTCTGACCTATATGGCTGTATACAGTGCTTTGCCCCACAAAGGAATGCTGTCTGAATTGCCCGACAAGCAACAATTCGAAAGAACCTGATTTAACTTTCAAACTCTTGCCATGGGCTTTGCAATCACAGGCAGATTAACAAATAAAGCCAAACAGCATTAGTTCTTTTGCACTTTTAGGCGATTTAAGCCTTAACGTACATTCATTTAGCACCCCATTCAACTCAAACTTTCCAATGAAAGAATACCTTTCAAAAATGAATTTGACCATTCCTGACACACTCTTTTGGTTTTGGCAGTGTTGTATTGTCTTTTCAGACTGATATCTTGATTCAGAGAAGCAAATCTTCCAGTCAAATGAGTGGAATATTGAGAAAATTGACTTCTAGAAATATGTGAACCGTAACCCTAACTAGCAAAACCCGAAGCTAGGGTTAGGGTTTTATTCCTATACAATGTAGACAGTTTTTGATGGCATGGCTGTGTTTTAGGGCTGAAAGGATACTTGGGAATATAGTTCTTTCAATGTTGTCTAAACATTTTTTTCTGACCTATATGGCTGTATACAGTGCTTTGCCCCACAAAGGAATGGTGTCTGAATTGCCCGACAAGCAACAATTCGAAAGAACCTGATTTAACTTTCAAACTCTTGCCATGGGTTTTGCAATCACAGGCAGATTAACAAATAAAGCCAAACAGCATTAGTTCTTTTGCACTTTTAGGCGATTTAAGCCTTAACGTACATTCATTTAGCACCCCATTCAACTCAAACTTTCCAATGAAAGAATACCTTTCAAAAATGAATTTGACCATTCCTGACACACTCTTTTGGTTTTGGCAGTGCTGTATTGTCTTTTCAGACTGATATCTTGATTCAGAGAAGCCAAACTTCCAGTCAAATGAGTGGAATATTGAGAAAAGTGTCTTTGAGAAATATGTGAACCGTAACCCTAACTAGCAAAACCCGAAGCTAGGGTTAGGGTTTTATTCCCATACAATGTAGACAGTTTTTGATGGCATGGCTGTGTTTTAGGGCTGAAAGGATACTTGGGAATATAGTTCTTTCAATGTTTTCTAAACATTTTTTTCTGACCTATATGGCTGTATACAGTGCTTTGCCCCACAAAGGAATGCTGTCTGAATTGCCCGACAAGCAACAGTTCGAAAGAACCTGATTTAACTTTCAAACTCTTGCCATGGGCTTTATAATCACAGGCAGATTAACAAATAAAGCCAAACTGCATTAGTTCTTTTGCACTTTTAGGCGATTTAAGCCTTAACGTACATTCATTTAGCACCCCATTCAACTCAAACTTTCCAATGAAAGAATACCTTTCAAAAATGAATTTGACCATTCCTGACACACTCTTTTGGTTTTGGCAGTGTTGTATTGTCTTTTCAGACTGATATCTTGATTCAGAGAAGCAAATCTTCCAGTCAAATGAGTGGAATATTGAGAAAATTGACTTCTAGAAATATGTGAACCGTAACCCTAACTAGCAAAACCCGAAGCTAGGGTTAGGGTTTTATTCCTATACAATGTAGACAGTTTTTGATGGCATGGCTGTGTTTTAGGGCTGAAAGGATACTTGGGAATATAGTTCTTTCAATGTTTTCTAAACATTTTTTTCTGACCTATATGGCTGTATACAGTGCTTTGCCCCACAAAGGAATGCTGTCTGAATTGCCCGACAAGCAACAGTTCGAAAGAACCTGATTTAACTTTCAAACTCTTGCCATGGGCTTTGCAATCACAGGCAGATTAACAAATAAAGCCAAACAGCATTAGTTCTTTTGCACTTTTAGGCGATTTAAGCCTTAACGTACATTCATTTAGCACCCCATTCATCTCAAACTTTCCAATGAAAGAATACCTTTCAAAAATGAATTTGACCATTCCTGACACACTCTTTTGGTTTTGGCAGTGCTGTATTGTCTTTTCAGACTGATATCTTGATTCAGAGAAGCCAATCTTCCAGTCAAATGAGTGGAATATTGAGAAAAGTGTCTTTGAGAAATATGTGAACCGTAACCCTAACTAGCAAAACCTGAAGCTAGGGTTAGGGTTTTATTCCCATACAATGTAGACAGTTTTTGATGGCATGGCTGTGTTTTAGGGCTGAAAGGATACTTGGGAATATAGTTTTTTCAGTGTTTTCTAAACATTTTTTTCTGACCTATATGGCTGTATACAGTGCTTTGCCCCACAAAGGAATGCTGTCTGAATTGCCCGACAAGCAACAGTTCGAAAGAACCTCAATTGACTTTCAAACTCTTGCCATGGGCTTTATAATCACAGGCAGATTAACAAATAAAGCCAAACTGCATTAGTTCTTTTGCACTTTTAGGCGATTTAAGCCTTAACGTACATTCATTTAGCACCCCATTCAACTCAAACTTTCCAATGAAAGAATACCTTTCAAAAATTAATTTGACCATTCCTGACACACTCTTTTGGTTTTGGCACTGTTGTATTGTCTTTTCAGACTGATATCTTGATTCAGAGAAGCAAATCTTCCAGTCAAATGAGTGGAATATTGAGAAAATTGACTTCTAGAAATATGTGAACCGTAACCCTAACTAGCAAAACCCGAAGCTAGGGTTAGGGTTTTATTCCCATACAATGTAGACAGTTTTTGATGGCATGGCTGTGTTTTAGGGCTGAAAGGATACTTGGGAATATAGTTCTTTCAATGTTTTCTAAACATTTTTTTCTGACCTATATGGCTGTATACCGTGCTTTGCCCCACAAAGGAATGCTGTCTGAATTGCCCGACAAGCAACAGTTCGAAAGAACCTGATTTAACTTTCAAACTCTTGCCATGGGCTTTGCAATCACAGGCAGATTAACAAATAAAGCCAAACAGCATTAGTTCTTTTGCACTTTTAGGCGATTTAAGCCTTAACGTACATTCATTTAGCACCCCATTCAACCTAAACTTTCCAATGAAAGAATACCTTTCAAAAATGAATTTGACCATTCTTGACATACTCTTTTGGTTTTGGCAGTGCTGTATTGTCTTTTCAGACTGATATCTTGATTCAGAGAAGCCAATCTTCCAGTCAAATGAGTGGAATATTGAGAAAAGTGTCTTTGAGAAATATGTGAACCGTAACCCTAACTAGCAAAACCCGAAGCTAGGGTTAGGGTTTTATTCCCATATAATGTAGACAGTTTTTGATGGCATGGCTGTGTTTTAGGGCTGAAAGGATACTTGGGAATATAGTTCTTTCAATGTTTTCTAAACATTTTTTTCTAACCTATATGGCTGTATACAGTGCTTTGCCCCACAAAGGAATGCTGTCTGAATTGCCCGACAAGCAACAATTCGAAAGAACCTGATTTAACTTTCAAACTCTTGCCATGGGCTTTATAATCACAGGCAGGTTAACAAATAAAGCCAAACTGCATTAGTTCATTTGCACTTTTAGGCGATTTAAGCCTTAACGTACATTCATTTAGCACCCCATTCAACTCAAACTTTCCAATGAAAGAATACCTTTCAAAAATTAATTTGACCATTCCTGACACACTCTTTTGGTTTTGGCACTGTTGTATTGTCTTTTCAGACTGATATCTTGATTCAGAGAAGCAAATCTTCCAGTCAAATGAGTGGAATATTGAGAAAATTGACTTCTAGAAATATGTGAAACGTAACCCTAACTAGCAAAACCCGAAGCTAGGGTTAGGGTTTTATTCCCATACAATGTAGACAGTTTTTGATGGCATGGCTTTGTTTTAGGGCTGAAAGGATACTTGGGAATATAGTTCTTTCAATGTTTTCTAAACATTTTTTTCTAACCTATATGGCTGTATACAGTGCTTTGCCCCACAAAGGAATGCTGTCTGAATTGCCCGACAAGCAACAGTTCGAAAGAACCTGATTTAACTTTCAAACTCTTGCCATGGGCTTTATAATCACAGGCAGATTAACAAATAAAGCCAAACTGCATTAGTTCTTTTGCACTTTTAGGCGATTTAAGCCTTAACGTACATTCATTTAGCACCCCATTCAACCTAAACTTTCCAATGAAAGAATACCTTTAAAAAATGAATTTGACCATTCCTGACACACTCTTTTGGTTTTGGCAGTGCTGTATTGTCTTTTCAGACTGATATCTTGATTCAGAGAAGCCAATCTTCCAGTCAAATGAGTGGAATATTGAGAAAAGTGTCTTTGAGAAATATGTGAGCCGTAACCCTAACTAGCAAAACCTGAAGCTAGGGTTAGGGTTTTATTCCCATACAATGTAGACAGTTTTTGATGGCATGGCTGTGTTTTAGGGCTGAAAGGATACTTGGGAATATAGTTTTTTCAGTGTTTTCTAAACATTTTTTTCTGACCTATATGGCTGTATACAGTGCTTTGCCCCACAAAGGAATGGTGTCTGAATTGCCCGACAAGCAACAATTCGAAAGAACCTGATTTAACTTTCAAACTCTTGCCATGGGTTTTGCAATCACAGGCAGATTAACAAATAAAGCCAAACTGCATTAGTTCTTTTGCACTTTTAGGCGATTTAAGCCTTAACGTACATTCATTTAGCACCCCATTCAACTCAAACTTTCCAATGAAAGAATACCTTTCAAAAATGAATTTGACCATTCCTGACACACTCTTTTGGTTTTGGCAGTGCTGTATTGTCTTTTCAGACTGATATCTTGATTCAGAGAAGCCAAACTTCCAGTCAAATGAGTGGAATATTGAGAAAAGTGTCTTTGAGAAATATGTGAGCCGTAACCCTAACTAGCAAAACCTGAAGCTAGGGTTAGGGTTTTATTCCCATACAATGTAGACAGTTTTTGATGGCATGGCTGTCTTTTAGGGCTGAAAGGATACTTGGGAATATAGTTTTTTCAGTGTTTTCTAAACATTTTTTTCTGACCTATATGGCTGTATACAGTGCTTTGCCCCACAAAGGAATGCTGTCTGAATTGCCCGACAAGCAACAATTCGAAAGAACCTGATTTAACTTTCAAACTCTTGCCATGGGCTTTGCAATCACAGGCAGATTAACAAATAAAGCCAAACAGCATTAGTTCTTTTGCACTTTTAGGCGATTTAAGCCTTAACGTACATTCATTTAGCACCCCATTCAACTCAAACTTTCCAATGAAAGAATACCTTTCAAAAATGAATTTGACCATTCCTGACACACTCTTTTGGTTTTGGCACTGTTGTATTGTCTTTTCAGACTGATATCTTGATTCAGAGAAGCAAATCTTCCAGTCAAATGAGTGGAATATTGAGAAAATTGACTTCTAGAAATATGTGAACCGTAACCCTAACTAGCAAAACCCGAAGCTAGGGTTAGGGTTTTATTCCTATACAATGTAGACAGTTTTTGATGGCATGGCTGTGTTTTAGGGCTGAAAGGATACTTGGGAATATAGTTTTTTCAGTGTTTTCTAAACATTTTTTTCTGACCTATATGGCTGTATACAGTGCTTTGCCCCACAAAGGAATGCTGTCTGAATTGCCCGACAAGCAACAATTCGAAAGAACCTGATTTAACTTTCAAACTCTTGCCATGGGCTTTGCAATCACAGGCAGATTAACAAATAAAGCCAAACAGCATTAGTTCTTTTGCACTTTTAGGCGATTTAAGCCTTAACGTACATTCATTTAGCACCCCATTCAACTCAAACTTTCCAATGAAAGAATACCTTTCAAAAATGAATTTGACCATTCCTGACACACTCTTTTGGTTTTGGCAGTGTTGTATTGTCTTTTCAGACTGATATCTTGATTCAGAGAAGCAAATCTTCCAGTCAAATGAGTGGAATATTGAGAAAATTGACTTCTAGAAATATGTGAACCGTAACCCTAACTAGCAAAACCCGAAGCTAGGGTTAGGGTTTTATTCCTATACAATGTAGACAGTTTTTGATGGCATGGCTGTGTTTTAGGGCTGAAAGGATACTTGGGAATATAGTTCTTTCAATGTTGTCTAAACATTTTTTTCTGACCTATATGGCTGTATACAGTGCTTTGCCCCACAAAGGAATGGTGTCTGAATTGCCCGACAAGCAACAATTCGAAAGAACCTGATTTAACTTTCAAACTCTTGCCATGGGTTTTGCAATCACAGGCAGATTAACAAATAAAGCCAAACAGCATTAGTTCTTTTGCACTTTTAGGCGATTTAAGCCTTAACGTACATTCATTTAGCACCCCATTCAACTCAAACTTTCCAATGAAAGAATACCTTTCAAAAATGAATTTGACCATTCCTGACACACTCTTTTGGTTTTGGCAGTGCTGTATTGTCTTTTCAGACTGATATCTTGATTCAGAGAAGCCAAACTTCCAGTCAAATGAGTGGAATATTGAGAAAAGTGTCTTTGAGAAATATGTGAACCGTAACCCTAACTAGCAAAACCCGAAGCTAGGGTTAGGGTTTTATTCCCATACAATGTAGACAGTTTTTGATGGCATGGCTGTGTTTTAGGGCTGAAAGGATACTTGGGAATATAGTTCTTTCAATGTTTTCTAAACATTTTTTTCTGACCTATATGGCTGTATACAGTGCTTTGCCCCACAAAGGAATGCTGTCTGAATTGCCCGACAAGCAACAGTTCGAAAGAACCTGATTTAACTTTCAAACTCTTGCCATGGGCTTTATAATCACAGGCAGATTAACAAATAAAGCCAAACTGCATTAGTTCTTTTGCACTTTTAGGCGATTTAAGCCTTAACGTACATTCATTTAGCACCCCATTCAACTCAAACTTTCCAATGAAAGAATACCTTTCAAAAATGAATTTGACCATTCCTGACACACTCTTTTGGTTTTGGCAGTGTTGTATTGTCTTTTCAGACTGATATCTTGATTCAGAGAAGCAAATCTTCCAGTCAAATGAGTGGAATATTGAGAAAATTGACTTCTAGAAATATGTGAACCGTAACCCTAACTAGCAAAACCCGAAGCTAGGGTTAGGGTTTTATTCCTATACAATGTAGACAGTTTTTGATGGCATGGCTGTGTTTTAGGGCTGAAAGGATACTTGGGAATATAGTTCTTTCAATGTTTTCTAAACATTTTTTTCTGACCTATATGGCTGTATACAGTGCTTTGCCCCACAAAGGAATGCTGTCTGAATTGCCCGACAAGCAACAGTTCGAAAGAACCTGATTTAACTTTCAAACTCTTGCCATGGGCTTTGCAATCACAGGCAGATTAACAAATAAAGCCAAACAGCATTAGTTCTTTTGCACTTTTAGGCGATTTAAGCCTTAACGTACATTCATTTAGCACCCCATTCATCTCAAACTTTCCAATGAAAGAATACCTTTCAAAAATGAATTTGACCATTCCTGACACACTCTTTTGGTTTTGGCAGTGCTGTATTGTCTTTTCAGACTGATATCTTGATTCAGAGAAGCCAATCTTCCAGTCAAATGAGTGGAATATTGAGAAAAGTGTCTTTGAGAAATATGTGAAACGTAACCCTAACTAGCAAAACCCGAAGCTAGGGTTAGGGTTTTATTCCCATACAATGTAGACAGTTTTTGATGGCATGGCTTTGTTTTAGGGCTGAAAGGATACTTGGGAATATAGTTCTTTCAATGTTTTCTAAACATTTTTTTCTAACCTATATGGCTGTATACAGTGCTTTGCCCCACAAAGGAATGCTGTCTGAATTGCCCGACAAGCAACAGTTCGAAAGAACCTGATTTAACTTTCAAACTCTTGCCATGGGCTTTATAATCACAGGCAGATTAACAAATAAAGCCAAACTGCATTAATTCTTTTGCACTTTTAGGCGATTTAAGCCTTAACGTACATTCATTTAGCACCCCATTCAACTCAAACTTTCCAATGAAAGAATACCTTTCAAAAATGAATTTGACCATTCCTGACACACTCTTTTGGTTTTGGCAGTGTTGTATTGTCTTTTCAGACTGATATCTTGATTCAGAGAAGCAAATCTTCCAGTCAAATGAGTGGAATATTGAGAAAATTGACTTCTAGAAATATGTGAACCGTAACCCTAACTAGCAAAACCCGAAGCTAGGGTTAGGGTTTTATTCCTATACAATGTAGACAGTTTTTGATGGCATGGCTGTGATTCAGGGCTGAAAGGATACTTGGGAATATAGTTCTTTCAATGTTTTCTAAACATTTTTTTCTGACCTATATGGCTGTATACAGTGCTTTGCCCCACAAAGGAATGCTGTCTGAATTGCCCGACAAGCAACAGTTCGAAAGAACCTGATTTAACTTTCAAACTCTTGCCATGGGCTTTATAATCACAGGCAGATTAACAAATAAAGCCAAACTGCATTAGTTCTTTTGCACTTTTAGGCGATTTAAGCCTTAACGTACATTCATTTAGCACCCCATTCAACCTAAACTTTCCAATGAAAGAATACCTTTAAAAAATGAATTTGACCATTCCTGACACACTCTTTTGGTTTTGGCAGTGCTGTATTGTCTTTTCAGACTGATATCTTGATTCAGAGAAGCCAATCTTCCAGTCAAATGAGTGGAATATTGAGAAAAGTGTCTTTGAGAAATATGTGAGCCGTAACCCTAACTAGCAAAACCTGAAGCTAGGGTTAGGGTTTTATTCCCATACAATGTAGACAGTTTTTGATGGCATGGCTGTGTTTTAGGGCTGAAAGGATACTTGGGAATATAGTTTTTTCAGTGTTTTCTAAACATTTTTTTCTGACCTATATGGCTGTATACAGTGCTTTGCCCCACAAAGGAATGGTGTCTGAATTGCCCGACAAGCAACAATTCGAAAGAACCTGATTTAACTTTCAAACTCTTGCCATGGGTTTTGCAATCACAGGCAGATTAACAAATAAAGCCAAACTGCATTAGTTCTTTTGCACTTTTAGGCGATTTAAGCCTTAACGTACATTCATTTAGCACCCCATTCAACTCAAACTTTCCAATGAAAGAATACCTTTCAAAAATGAATTTGACCATTCCTGACACACTCTTTTGGTTTTGGCAGTGCTGTATTGTCTTTTCAGACTGATATCTTGATTCAGAGAAGCCAAACTTCCAGTCAAATGAGTGGAATATTGAGAAAAGTGTCTTTGAGAAATATGTGAACCGTAACCCTAACTAGCAAAACCCGAAGCTAGGGTTAGGGTTTTATTCCCATACAATGTAGACAGTTTTTGATGGCATGGCTGTGTTTTAGGGCTGAAAGGATACTTGGGAATATAGTTTTTTCAATGTTTTCTAAACATTTTTTTCTGACCTATATGGCTGTATACAGTGCTTTGCCCCACAAAGGAATGCTGTCTGAATTGCCCGACAAGCAACAATTCGAAAGAACCTGATTTAACTTTCAAACTCTTGCCATGGGCTTTGCAATCACAGGCAGATTAACAAATAAAGCCAAACAGCATTAGTTCTTTTGCACTTTTAGGCGATTTAAGCCTTAACGTACATTCATTTAGCACCCCATTCAACTCAAACTTTCCAATGAAAGAATACCTTTCAAAAATGAATTTGACCATTCCTGACACACTCTTTTGGTTTTGGCAGTGCTGTATTGTCTTTTCAGACTGATATCTTGATTCAGAGAAGCCAATCTTCCAGTCAAATGAGTGGAATATTGAGAAAAGTGTCTTTGAGAAATATGTGAACCGTAACCCTAACTAGCAAAACCCGAAGCTAGGGTTAGGGTTTTATTCCCATACAATGTAGACAGTTTTTGATGGCATGGCTTTGTTTTAGGGCTGAAAGGATACTTGGGAATATAGTTTTTTCAGTGTTTTCTAAACATTTTTTTCTGACCTATATGGCTGTATACAGTGCTTTGCCCCACAAAGGAATGCTGTCTGAATTGCCCGACAAGCAACAATTCGAAAGAACCTGATTTAACTTTCAAACTCTTGCCATGGGCTTTGCAATCACAGGCAGATTAACAAATAAAGCCAAACAGCATTAGTTCTTTTGCACTTTTAGGCGATTTAAGCCTTAACGTACATTCATTTAGCACCCCATTCAACTCAAACTTTCCAATGAAAGAATACCTTTCAAAAATGAATTTGACCATTCCTGACACACTCTTTTGGTTTTGGCAGTGCTGTATTGTCTTTTCAGACTGATATCTTGATTCAGAGAAGCCAAACTTCCAGTCAAATGAGTGGAATATTGAGAAAAGTGTCTTTGAGAAATATGTGAACCGTAACCCTAACTAGCAAAACCCGAAGCTAGGGTTAGGGTTTTATTCCCATATAATGTAGACAGTTTTTGATGGCATGGCTGTGTTTTAGGGCTGAAAGGATACTTGGGAATATAGTTCTTTCAATGTTTTCTAAACATTTTTTTCTAACCTATATGGCTGTATACAGTGCTTTGCCCCACAAAGGAATGCTGTCTGAATTGCCCGACAAGCAACAATTCGAAAGAACCTGATTTAACTTTCAAACTCTTGCCATGGGCTTTATAATCACAGGCAGGTTAACAAATAAAGCCAAACTGCATTAGTTCATTTGCACTTTTAGGCGATTTAAGCCTTAACGTACATTCATTTAGCACCCCATTCAACTCAAACTTTCCAATGAAAGAATACCTTTCAAAAATTAATTTGACCATTCCTGACACACTCTTTTGGTTTTGGCACTGTTGTATTGTCTTTTCAGACTGATATCTTGATTCAGAGAAGCAAATCTTCCAGTCAAATGAGTGGAATATTGAGAAAATTGACTTCTAGAAATATGTGAAACGTAACCCTAACTAGCAAAACCCGAAGCTAGGGTTAGGGTTTTATTCCCATACAATGTAGACAGTTTTTGATGGCATGGCTTTGTTTTAGGGCTGAAAGGATACTTGGGAATATAGTTCTTTCAATGTTTTCTAAACATTTTTTTCTAACCTATATGGCTGTATACAGTGCTTTGCCCCACAAAGGAATGCTGTCTGAATTGCCCGACAAGCAACAGTTCGAAAGAACCTGATTTAACTTTCAAACTCTTGCCATGGGCTTTATAATCACAGGCAGATTAACAAATAAAGCCAAACTGCATTAGTTCTTTTGCACTTTTAGGCGATTTAAGCCTTAACGTACATTCATTTAGCACCCCATTCAACTCAAACTTTCCAATGAAAGAATACCTTTCAAAAATGAATTTGACCATTCCTGACACACTCTTTTGGTTTTGGCAGTGCTGTATTGTCTTTTCAGACTGATATCTTGATTCAGAGAAGCCAATCTTCCAGTCAAATGAGTGGAATATTGAGAAAATTGACTTCTAGAAATATGTGAACCGTAACCCTAAGTAGCAAAACCCGAAGCTAGGGTTAGGGTTTTATTCCCATACAATGTAGACAGTTTTTGATGGCATGGCTGTGTTTTAGGGCTGAAAGGATACTTGGGAATATAGTTCTTTCAATGTTTTCTAAACATTTTTTTCTGACCTATATGGCTGTATACCGTGCTTTGCCCCACAAAGGAATGCTGTCTGAATTGCCCGACAAGCAACAGTTCGAAAGAACCTGATTTAACTTTCAAACTCTTGCCATGGGCTTTGCAATCACAGGCAGATTAACAAATAAAGCCAAACAGCATTAGTTCTTTTGCACTTTTAGGCGATTTAAGCCTTAACGTACATTCATTTAGCACCCCATTCAACCTAAACTTTCCAATGAAAGAATACCTTTCAAAAATGAATTTGACCATTCCTGACACACTCTTTTGGTTTTGGCAGTGCTGTATTGTCTTTTCAGACTGATATCTTGATTCAGAGAAGCCAATCTTCCAGTCAAATGAGTGGAATATTGAGAAAAGTGTCTTTGAGAAATATGTGAACCGTAACCCTAACTAGCAAAACCCGAAGCTAGGGTTAGGGTTTTATTCCCATATAATGTAGACAGTTTTTGATGGCATGGCTGTGTTTTAGGGCTGAAAGGATACTTGGGAATATAGTTCTTTCAATGTTTTCTAAACATTTTTTTCTAACCTATATGGCTGTATACAGTGCTTTGCCCCACAAAGGAATGCTGTCTGAATTGCCCGACAAGCAACAATTCGAAAGAACCTGATTTAACTTTCAAACTCTTGCCATGGGCTTTATAATCACAGGCAGATTAACAAATAAAGCCAAACTGCATTAGTTCTTTTGCACTTTTAGGCGATTTAAGCCTTAACGTACCTTCATTTAGCACCCCATTCAACTCAAACTTTCCAATGAAAGAATACCTTTCAAAAATGAATTTGACCATTCCTGACACACTCTTTTGGTTTTGGCACTGCTGTATTGTCTTTTCAGACTGATATCTTGATTCAGAGAAGCCAAACTTCCAGTCAAATGAGTGGAATATTGAGAAAAGTGTCTTTGAGAAATATGTGAACCGTAACCCTAACTAGCAAAACCCGAAGCTAGGGTTAGGGTTTTATTCCCATACAATGTAGACAGTTTTTGATGGCATGGCTGTGTTTTAGGGCTGAAAGGATACTTGGGAATATAGTTTTTTCAATGTTTTCTAAACATTTTTTTCTGACCTATATGGCTGTATACAGTGCTTTGCCCCACAAAGGAATGCTGTCTGAATTGCCCGACAAGCAACAATTCGAAAGAACCTGATTTAACTTTCAAACTCTTGCCATGGGCTTTATAATCACAGGCAGATTAACAAATAAAGCCAAACTGCATTAGTTGTTTTGCACTTTTAGGCGATTTAAGCCTTAACGTACATTCATTTAGCACCCCATTCAACTCAAACTTTCCAATGAAAGAATACCTTTCAAAAATTAATTTGACCATTCCTGACACACTCTTTTGGTTTTGGCAGTGCTGTATTGTCTTTTCAGACTGATATCTTGATTCAGAGAAGCCAATCTTCCAGTCAAATGAGTGGAATATTGAGAAAATTGACTTCTAGAAATATGTGAACCGTAACCCTAAGTAGCAAAACCCGAAGCTAGGGTTAGGGTTTTATTCCCATACAATGTAGACAGTTTTTGATGGCATGGCTGTGTTTTAGGGCTGAAAGGATACTTGGGAATATAGTTTTTTCAGTGTTTTCTAAACATTTTTTTCTGACCTATATGGCTGTATACAGTGCTTTGCCCCACAAAGGAATGCTGTCTGAATTGCCCGACAAGCAACAGTTCGAAAGAACCTGATTTAACTTTCAAACTCTTGCCATGGGCTTTATAATCACAGGCAGATTAACAAATAAAGCCAAACTGCATTAGTTCTTTTGCACTTTTAGGCGATTTAAGCCTTAACGTACATTCATTTAGCACCCCATTCAACTCAAACTTTCCAATGAAAGAATACCTTTCAAAAATGAATTTGACCATTCCTGACACACTCTTTTGGTTTTGGCAGTGCTGTATTGTCTTTTTAGACTGATATCTTGATTCAGAGAAGCCAATCTTCCAGTCAAATGAGTGGAATATTGAGAAAAGTGTCTTTGAGAAATATGTGAACCGTAACCCTAACTAGCAAAACCTGAAGCTAGGGTTAAGGTTTTATTCCCATACAATGTAGACAGTTTTTGATGGCATGGCTGTGTTTTAGGGCTGAAAGGATACTTGGGAATATAGTTCTTTCAATGTTTTCTAAACATTTTTTTCTGACCTATATGGCTGTATACAGTGCTTTACCCCACAAAGGAATGCTGTCTGAATTGCCCGACAAGCAACAATTCGAAAGAACCTGATTTAACTTTCAAACTCTTGCCATGGGCTTTGCAATCACAGGCAGATTAACAAATAAAGCCAAACAGCATTAGTTCTTTTGCACTTTTAGGCGATTTAAGCCTTAACGTACATTCATTTAGCACCCCATTCAACTCAAACTTTCCAATGAAAGAATACCTTTCAAAAATGAATTTGACCATTCCTGACACACTCTTTTGGTTTTGGCAGTGCTGTATTGTCTTTTCAGACTGATATCTTGATTCAGAGAAGCCAATCTTCCAGTCAAATGAGTGGAATATTGAGAAAAGTGTCTTTGAGAAATATGTGAACCGTAACCCTAACTAGCAAAACCTGAAGCTAGGGTTAGGGTTTTATTCCCATACAATATAGACAGTTTTTGATGGCATGGCTGTGTTTTAGGGCTGAATGGATACTTGGGAATATAGTTTTTTCAGTGTTTTCTAAACATTTTTTTCTGACCTATATGGCTGTATACAGTGCTTTGCCCCACAAAGGAATGCTGTCTGAATTGCCCGACAAGCAACAGTTCGAAAGAACCTGATTTAACTTTCAAACTCTTGCCATGGGCTTTGCAATCACAGGCAGATTAACAAATAAAGCCAAACAGCATTAGTTCTTTTGCACTTTTAGGCGATTTAAGCCTTAACGTACATTCATTTAGCACCCCATTCAACTCAAACTTTCCAATGAAAGAATACCTTTCAAAAATGAATTTGACCATTCCTGACACACTCTTTTGGTTTTGGCAGTGCTGTATTGTCTTTTCAGACTGATATCTTGATTCAGAGAAGCCAAACTTCCAGTCAAATGAGTGGAATATTGAGAAAAGTGTCTTTGAGAAATATGTGAACCGTAACCCTAACTAGCAAAACCCGAAGCTAGGGTTAGGGTTTTATTCCCATACAATGTAGACAGTTTTTGATGGCATGGCTGTGTTTTAGGGCTGAAAGGATACTTGGGAATATAGTTTTTTCAATGTTTTCTAAACATTTTTTTCTGACCTATATGGCTGTATACAGTGCTTTGCCCCACAAAGGAATGCTGTCTGAATTGCCCGACAAGCAACAATTCGAAAGAACCTGATTTAACTTTCAAACTCTTGCCATGGGCTTTGCAATCACAGGCAGATTAACAAATAAAGCCAAACAGCATTAGTTCTTTTGCACTTTTAGGCGATTTAAGCCTTAACGTACATTCATTTAGCACCCCATTCAACTCAAACTTTCCAATGAAAGAATACCTTTCAAAAATGAATTTGACCATTCCTGACACACTCTTTTGGTTTTGGCAGTGCTGTATTGTCTTTTCAGACTGATATCTTGATTCAGAGAAGCCAATCTTCCAGTCAAATGAGTGGAATATTGAGAAAAGTGTCTTTGAGAAATATGTGAACCGTAACCCTAACTAGCAAAACCCGAAGCTAGGGTTAGGGTTTTATTCCCATATAATGTAGACAGTTTTTGATGGCATGGCTGTGTTTTAGGGCTGAAAGGATACTTGGGAATATAGTTCTTTCAATGTTTTCTAAACATTTTTTTCTAACCTATATGGCTGTATACAGTGCTTTGCCCCACAAAGGAATGCTGTCTGAATTGCCCGACAAGCAACAATTCGAAAGAACCTGATTTAACTTTCAAACTCTTGCCATGGGCTTTATAATCACAGGCAGGTTAACAAATAAAGCCAAACTGCATTAGTTCATTTGCACTTTTAGGCGATTTAAGCCTTAACGTACATTCATTTAGCACCCCATTCAACTCAAACTTTCCAATGAAAGAATACCTTTCAAAAATTAATTTGACCATTCCTGACACACTCTTTTGGTTTTGGCACTGTTGTATTGTCTTTTCAGACTGATATCTTGATTCAGAGAAGCAAATCTTCCAGTCAAATGAGTGGAATATTGAGAAAATTGACTTCTAGAAATATGTGAAACGTAACCCTAACTAGCAAAACCCGAAGCTAGGGTTAGGGTTTTATTCCCATACAATGTAGACAGTTTTTGATGGCATGGCTTTGTTTTAGGGCTGAAAGGATACTTGGGAATATAGTTCTTTCAATGTTTTCTAAACATTTTTTTCTAACCTATATGGCTGTATACAGTGCTTTGCCCCACAAAGGAATGCTGTCTGAATTGCCCGACAAGCAACAGTTCGAAAGAACCTGATTTAACTTTCAAACTCTTGCCATGGGCTTTATAATCACAGGCAGATTAACAAATAAAGCCAAACTGCATTAGTTCTTTTGCACTTTTAGGCGATTTAAGCCTTAACGTACATTCATTTAGCACCCCATTCAACTCAAACTTTCCAATGAAAGAATACCTTTCAAAAATGAATTTGACCATTCCTGACACACTCTTTTGGTTTTGGCAGTGTTGTATTGTCTTTTCAGACTGATATCTTGATTCAGAGAAGCAAATCTTCCAGTCAAATGAGTGGAATATTGAGAAAATTGACTTCTAGAAATATGTGAACCGTGACCCTAACTAGCAAAACCCGAAGCTAGGGTTAGGGTTTTATTCCTATACAATGTAGACAGTTTTTGATGGCATGGCTGTGTTTTAGGGCTGAAAGGATACTTGGGAATATAGTTCTTTCAATGTTTTCTAAACATTTTTTTCTGACCTATATGGCTGTATACAGTGCTTTGCCCCACAAAGGAATGCTGTCTGAATTGCCCGACAAGCAACAGTTCGAAAGAACCTGATTTAACTTTCAAACTCTTGCCATGGGCTTTATAATCACAGGCAGATTAACAAATAAAGCCAAACTGCATTAGTTCTTTTGCACTTTTAGGCGATTTAAGCCTTAACATACATTCATTTAGCACCCCATTCAACCTAAACTTTCCAATGAAAGAATACCTTTAAAAAATGAATTTGACCATTCCTGACACACTCTTTTGGTTTTGGCAGTGCTGTATTGTCTTTTCAGACTGATATCTTGATTCAGAGAAGCCAATCTTCCAGTCAAATGAGTGGAATATTGAGAAAAGTGTCTTTGAGAAATATGTGAGCCGTAACCCTAACTAGCAAAACCTGAAGCTAGGGTTAGGGTTTTATTCCCATACAATGTAGACAGTTTTTGATGGCATGGCTGTGTTTTAGGGCTGAAAGGATACTTGGGAATATAGTTTTTTCAGTGTTTTCTAAACATTTTTTTCTGACCTATATGGCTGTATACAGTGCTTTGCCCCACAAAGGAATGGTGTCTGAATTGCCCGACAAGCAACAATTCGAAAGAACCTGATTTAACTTTCAAACTCTTGCCATGGGTTTTGCAATCACAGGCAGGTTAACAAATAAAGCCAAACTGCATTAGTTCATTTGCACTTTTAGGCGATTTAAGCCTTAACGTACATTCATTTAGCACCCCATTCAACTCAAACTTTCCAATGAAAGAATACCTTTCAAAAATGAATTTGACCATTCCTGACACACTCTTTTGGTTTTGGCAGTGCTGTATTGTCTTTTCAGACTGATATCTTGATTCAGAGAAGCCAAACTTCCAGTCAAATGAGTGGAATATTGAGAAAAGTGTCTTTGAGAAATATGTGAACCGTAACCCTAACTAGCAAAACCCGAAGCTAGGGTTAGGGTTTTATTCCCATACAATGTAGACAGTTTTTGATGGCATGGCTGTGTTTTAGGGCTGAAAGGATACTTGGGAATATAGTTTTTTCAATGTTTTCTAAACATTTTTTTCTGACCTATATGGCTGTATACAGTGCTTTGCCCCACAAAGGAATGCTGTCTGAATTGCCCGACAAGCAACAATTCGAAAGAACCTGATTTAACTTTCAAACTCTTGCCATGGGCTTTGCAATCACAGGCAGATTAACAAATAAAGCCAAACAGCATTAGTTCTTTTGCACTTTTAGGCGATTTAAGCCTTAACGTACATTCATTTAGCACCCCATTCAACTCAAACTTTCCAATGAAAGAATACCTTTCAAAAATGAATTTGACCATTCCTGACACACTCTTTTGGTTTTGGCAGTGCTGTATTGTCTTTTCAGACTGATATCTTGATTCAGAGAAGCCAATCTTCCAGTCAAATGAGTGGAATATTGAGAAAAGTGTCTTTGAGAAATATGTGAACCGTAACCCTAACTAGCAAAACCCGAAGCTAGGGTTAGGGTTTTATTCCCATACAATGTAGACAGTTTTTGATGGCATGGCTTTGTTTTAGGGCTGAAAGGATACTTGGGAATATAGTTCTTTCAATGTTTTCTAAACATTTTTTTCTGACCTATATGGCTGTATACAGTGCTTTGCCCCACAAAGGAATGCTGTCTGAGTTGCCCGACAAGCAACAGTTCGAAAGAACCTGATTTAACTTTCAAACTCTTGCCATGGGCTTTATAATCACAGGCAGATTAACAAATAAAGCCAAACTGCATTAGTTGTTTTGCACTTTTAGGCGATTTAAGCCTTAACGTACATTCATTTAGCACCCCATTCAACTCAAACTTTCCAATGAAAGAATACCTTTCAAAAATGAATTTGACCATTCCTGACACACTCTTTTGGTTTTGGCAGTGCTGTATTGTCTTTTCAGACTGATATCTTGATTCAGAGAAGCCAATCTTCCAGTCAAATGAGTGGAATATTGAGAAAATTGACTTCTAGAAATATGTGAACCGTAACCCTAAGTAGCAAAACCCGAAGCTAGGGTTAGGGTTTTATTCCCATACAATGTAGACAGTTTTTGATGGCATGGCTGTCTTTTAGGGCTGAAAGGATACTTGGGAATATAGTTTTTTCAGTGTTTTCTAAACATTTTTTTCTGACCTATATGGCTGTATACAGTGCTTTGCCCCACAAAGGAATGCTGTCTGAATTGCCCGACAAGCAACAATTCGAAAGAACCTGATTTAACTTTCAAACTCTTGCCATGGGCTTTGCAATCACAGGCAGATTAACAAATAAAGCCAAACAGCATTAGTTCTTTTGCACTTTTAGGCGATTTAAGCCTTAACGTACATTCATTTAGCACCCCATTCAACTCAAACTTTCCAATGAAAGAATACCTTTCAAAAATGAATTTGACCATTCCTGACACACTCTTTTGGTTTTGGCAGTGCTGTATTGTCTTTTCAGACTGATATCTTGATTCAGAGAAGCCAAACTTCCAGTCAAATGAGTGGAATATTGAGAAAAGTGTCTTTGAGAAATATGTGAACCGTAACCCTAACTAGCAAAACCCGAAGCTAGGGTTAGGGTTTTATTCCCATACACTGTAGACAGTTTTTGATGGCATGGCTGTGTTTTAGGTTTGAAAGGATACTTGGGAATATAGTTCTTTCAATGTTTTCTTAACATTTTTTTCTAACCTATATGGCTGTATACAGTGCTTTGCCCCACAAAGGAATGCTGTCTGAATTGCCTGACAAGCAACAGTTCGAAAGAACCTGATTTAACTTTCAAACTCTTGCCATGGGCTTTATAATCACAGGCAGATTAACAAATAAAGCCAAACTGCATTAGTTGTTTTGCACTTTTAGGCGATTTAAGCCTTAACGTACATTCATTTAGCACCCCATTCAACTCAAACTTTCCAATGAAAGAATACCTTTCAAAAATGAATTTGACCATTCCTGACACACTCTTTTGGTTTTGGCAGTGTTGTATTGTCTTTTCAGACTGATATCTTGATTCAGAGAAGCCAATCTTCCAGTCAAATGAGTGGAATATTGAGAAAAGTGTCTTTGAGAAATATGTGAACCGTAACCCTATCTAGCAAAACCTGAAACTAGGGTTAGGGTTTTATTCCCATACAATGTAGACAGTTTTTGATGGCATGGCTGTGTTTTAGGGCTGAAAGGATACTTGGGAATATAGTTTTTTCAGTGTTTTCTAAACATTTTTTTCTGACCTATATGGCTGTATACAGTGCTTTGCCCCACAAAGGAATGCTGTCTGAATTGCCCGACAAGCAACAGTTCGAAAGATCCTCAATTGACTTTCAAACTCTTGCCATGGGCTTTATAATCACAGGCAGATTAACAAATAAAGCCAAACTGCATTAGTTCTTTTGCACTTTTAGGCGATTTAAGCCTTAACGTACATTCATTTAGCACCCCATTCAACTCAAACTTTCCAATGAAAGAATACCTTTCAAAAATTAATTTGACCATTCCTGACACACTCTTTTGGTTTTGGCACTGTTGTATTGTCTTTTCAGACTGATATCTTGATTCAGAGAAGCAAATCTTCCAGTCAAATGAGTGGAATATTGAGAAAATTGACTTCTAGAAATATGTGAACCGTAACCCTAACTAGCAAAACCCGAAGCTAGGGTTAGGGTTTTATTCCCATACAATGTAGACAGTTTTTGATGGCATGGCTGTGTTTTAGGGCTGAAAGGATACTTGGGAATATAGTTCTTTCAATGTTTTCTAAACATTTTTTTCTGACCTATATGGCTGTATACCGTGCTTTGCCCCACAAAGGAATGCTGTCTGAATTGCCCGACAAGCAACAGTTCGAAAGAACCTGATTTAACTTTCAAACTCTTGCCATGGGCTTTGCAATCACAGGCAGATTAACAAATAAAGCCAAACAGCATTAGTTCTTTTGCACTTTTAGGCGATTTAAGCCTTAACGTACATTCATTTAGCACCCCATTCAACCTAAACTTTCCAATGAAAGAATACCTTTCAAAAATGAATTTGACCATTCCTGACACACTCTTTTGGTTTTGGCAGTGCTGTATTGTCTTTTCAGACTGATATCTTGATTCAGAGAAGCCAATCTTCCAGTCAAATGAGTGGAATATTGAGAAAAGTGTCTTTGAGAAATATGTGAACCGTAACCCTAACTAGCAAAACCCGAAGCTAGGGTTAGGGTTTTATTCCCATATAATGTAGACAGTTTTTGATGGCATGGCTGTGTTTTAGGGCTGAAAGGATACTTGGGAATATAGTTCTTTCAATGTTTTCTAAACATTTTTTTCTAACCTATATGGCTGTATACAGTGCTTTGCCCCACAAAGGAATGCTGTCTGAATTGCCCGACAAGCAACAATTCGAAAGAACCTGATTTAACTTTCAAACTCTTGCCATGGGCTTTATAATCACAGGCAGATTAACAAATAAAGCCAAACTGCATTAGTTCTTTTGCACTTTTAGGCGATTTAAGCCTTAACGTACCTTCATTTAGCACCCCATTCAACTCAAACTTTCCAATGAAAGAATACCTTTCAAAAATGAATTTGACCATTCCTGACACACTCTTTTGGTTTTGGCACTGCTGTATTGTCTTTTCAGACTGATATCTTGATTCAGAGAAGCCAAACTTCCAGTCAAATGAGTGGAATATTGAGAAAAGTGTCTTTGAGAAATATGTGAACCGTAACCCTAACTAGCAAAACCCGAAGCTAGGGTTAGGGTTTTATTCCCATACAATGTAGACAGTTTTTGATGGCATGGCTGTGTTTTAGGGCTGAAAGGATACTTGGGAATATAGTTTTTTCAATGTTTTCTAAACATTTTTTTCTGACCTATATGGCTGTATACAGTGCTTTGCCCCACAAAGGAATGCTGTCTGAATTGCCCGACAAGCAACAATTCGAAAGAACCTGATTTAACTTTCAAACTCTTGCCATGGGCTTTATAATCACAGGCAGATTAACAAATAAAGCCAAACTGCATTAGTTGTTTTGCACTTTTAGGCGATTTAAGCCTTAACGTACATTCATTTAGCACCCCATTCAACTCAAACTTTCCAATGAAAGAATACCTTTCAAAAATTAATTTGACCATTCCTGACACACTCTTTTGGTTTTGGCAGTGCTGTATTGTCTTTTCAGACTGATATCTTGATTCAGAGAAGCCAATCTTCCAGTCAAATGAGTGGAATATTGAGAAAATTGACTTCTAGAAATATGTGAACCGTAACCCTAAGTAGCAAAACCCGAAGCTAGGGTTAGGGTTTTATTCCCATACAATGTAGACAGTTTTTGATGGCATGGCTGTGTTTTAGGGCTGAAAGGATACTTGGGAATATAGTTTTTTCAGTGTTTTCTAAACATTTTTTTCTGACCTATATGGCTGTATACAGTGCTTTGCCCCACAAAGGAATGCTGTCTGAATTGCCCGACAAGCAACAATTCGAAAGAACCTGATTTAACTTTCAAACTCTTGCCATGGGCTTTGCAATCACAGGCAGATTAACAAATAAAGCCAAACAGCATTAGTTCTTTTGCACTTTTAGGCGATTTAAGCCTTAACGTACATTCATTTAGCACCCTATTCAACTCAAACTTTCCAATGAAAGAATACCTTTCAAAAATGAATTTGACCATTCCTGACACACTCTTTTGGTTTTGGCAGTGCTGTATTGTCTTTTCAGACTGATATCTTGATTCAGAGAAGGCAAACTTCCAGTCAAATGAGTGGAATATTGAGAAAAGTGTCTTTGAGAAATATGTGAACCGTAACCCTAACTAGCAAAACCCGAAGCTAGGGTTAGGGTTTTATTCCCATACACTGTAGACAGTTTTTGATGGCATGGCTGTGTTTTAGGTTTGAAAGGATACTTGGGAATATAGTTCTTTCAATGTTTTCTTAACATTTTTTTCTAACCTATATGGCTGTATACAGTGCTTTGCCCCACAAAGGAATGCTGTCTGAATTGCCTGACAAGCAACAGTTCGAAAGAACCTGATTTAACTTTCAAACTCTTGCCATGGGCTTTATAATCACAGGCAGATTAACAAATAAAGCCAAACTGCATTAGTTCTTTTGCACTTTTAGGCGATTTAAGCCTTAACGTACATTCATTTAGCACCCCATTCAACTCAAACTTTCCAATGAAAGAATACCTTTCAAAAATGAATTTGACCATTCCTGACACACTCTTTTGGTTTTGGCAGTGCTGTATTGTCTTTTTAGACTGATATCTTGATTCAGAGAAGCCAATCTTCCAGTCAAATGAGTGGAATATTGAGAAAAGTGTCTTTGAGAAATATGTGAACCGTAACCCTAACTAGCAAAACCTGAAGCTAGGGTTAAGGTTTTATTCCCATACAATGTAGACAGTTTTTGATGGCATGGCTGTGTTTTAGGGCTGAAAGGATACTTGGGAATATAGTTCTTTCAATGTTTTCTAAACATTTTTTTCTGACCTATATGGCTGTATACAGTGCTTTGCCCCACAAAGGAATGCTGTCTGAATTGCCCGACAAGCAACAATTCGAAAGAACCTGATTTAACTTTCAAACTCTTACCATGGGCTTTGCAATCACAGGCAGATTAACAAATAAAGCCAAACAGCATTAGTTCTTTTGCACTTTTAGGCGATTTAAGCCTTAACGTACATTCATTTAGCACCCCATTCAACTCAAACTTTCCAATGAAAGAATACCTTTCAAAAATGAATTTGACCATTCCTGACACACTCTTTTGGTTTTGGCAGTGCTGTATTGTCTTTTCAGACTGATATCTTGATTCAGAGAAGCCAATCTTCCAGTCAAATGAGTGGAATATTGAGAAAAGTGTCTTTGAGAAATATGTGAACCGTAACCCTAACTAGCAAAACCCGAAGCTAGGGTTAGGGTTTTATTCCCATACAATGTAGACAGTTTTTGATGGCATGGCTGTGTTTTAGGGCTGAAAGGATACTTGGGAATATAGTTCTTTCAATGTTTTCTAAACATTTTTTTCTGACCTATATGGCTGTATACAGTGCTTTGCCCCACAAAGGAATGCTGTCTGAATTGCCCGACAAGCAACAGTTCGAAAGAACCTGATTTAACTTTCAAACTCTTGCCATGGGCTTTATAATCACAGTCAGATTAACAAATAAAGCCAAACTGCATTAGTTGTTTTGCACTTTTAGGCGATTTAAGCCTTAACGTACATTCATTTAGCACCCCATTCAACTCAAACTTTCCAATGAAAGAATACCTTTCAAAAATGAATTTGACCATTCCTGACACACTCTTTTGGTTTTGGCAGTGCTGTATTGTCTTTTCAGACTGATATCTTGATTCAGAGAAGCCAATCTTCCAGTCAAATGAGTGGAATATTGAGAAAATTGACTTCTAGAAATATGTGAACCGTAACCCTAAGTAGCAAAACCCGAAGCTAGGGTTAGGGTTTTATTCCCATACAATGTAGACAGTTTTTGATGGCATGGCTGTGTTTTAGGGCTGAAAGGATACTTGGGAATATAGTTTTTTCAGTGTTTTCTAAACATTTTTTTCTGACCCATATGGCTGTATACAGTGCTTTGCCCCACAAAGGAATGGTGTCTGAATTGCCCGACAAGCAACAATTCGAAAGAACCTGATTTAACTTTCAAACTCTTGCCATGGGCTTTGCAATCACAGGCAGATTAACAAATAAAGCCAAACAGCATTAGTTCTTTTGCACTTTTAGGCGATTTAAGCCTTAACGTACATTCATTTAGCACCCCATTCAACTCAAACTTTCCAATGAAAGAATACCTTTCAAAAATGAATTTGACCATTCCTGACACACTCTTTTGGTTTTGGCAGTGCTGTATTGTCTTTTCAGACTGATATCTTGATTCAGAGAAGCCAAACTTCCAGTCAAATGAGTGGAATATTGAGAAAAGTGTCTTTGAGAAATATGTGAACCGTAACCCTAACTAGCAAAACCCGAAGCTAGGGTTAGGGTTTTATTCCCATACACTGTAGACAGTTTTTGATGGCATGGCTGTGTTTTAGGGCTGAAAGGATACTTGGGAATATAGTTCTTTCAATGTTTTCTTAAGATTTTTTTCTAACCTATATGGCTGTATACAGTGCTTTGCCCCACAAAGGAATGCTGTCTGAATTGCCTGACAAGCAATAGTTCGAAAGAACCTGATTTAACTTTCAAACTCTTGCCATGGGCTTTATAATCACAGGCAGATTAACAAATAAAGCCAAACTGCATTAGTTCTTTTGCACTTTTAGGCGATTTAAGCCTTAACGTACATTCATTTAGCACCCCATTCAACTCAAACTTTCCAATGAAAGAATACCTTTCAAAAATTAATTTGACCATTCCTGACACACTCTTTTGGTTTTGGCAGTGCTGTATTGTCTTTTTAGACTGATATCTTGATTCAGAGAAGCCAATCTTCCAGTCAAATGAGTGGAATATTGAGAAAAGTGTCTTTGAGAAATATGTGAACCGTAACCCTAACTAGCAA
The DNA here is from genome assembly GCF_055471065.1 of Atractosteus spatula. Lineage (NCBI taxonomy): Eukaryota > Metazoa > Chordata > Actinopteri > Semionotiformes > Lepisosteidae > Atractosteus > Atractosteus spatula. The sequence continues at coordinate 29,874,323 of NC_142708.1, read as the reverse complement.
AACCTGAAGCTAGGGTTAAGGTTTTATTCCCATACAATGTAGACAGTTTTTGATGGCATGGCTGTGTTTTAGGGCTGAAAGGATACTTGGGAATATAGTTCTTTCAATGTTTTCTAAACATTTTTTTCTGACCTATATGGCTGTATACAGTGCTTTGCCCCACAAAGGAATGCTGTCTGAATTGCCCGACAAGCAACAATTCGAAAGAACCTGATTTAACTTTCAAACTCTTGCCATGGGCTTTGCAAACACAGGCAGATTAACAAATAAAGCCAAACAGCATTAGTTCTTTTGCACTTTTAGGCGATTTAAGCCTTAACGTACATTCATTTAGCACCCCATTCAACTCAAACTTTCCAATGAAAGAATACCTTTCAAAAATTAATTTGACCATTCCTGACACACTCTTTTGGTTTTGGCAGTGCTGTATTGTCTTTTCAGACTGATATCTTGATTCAGAGAAGCCAATCTTCCAGTCAAATGAGTGGAATATTTAGAAAATTGACTTCTAGAAATATGTGAACCGGAACCCTAAGTAGCAAAACCCGAAGCTAGGGTTAGGGTTTTATTCCCATACAATGTAGACAGTTTTTGATGGCATGGCTATGTTTTAGGGCTGAAAGGATACTTGGGAATATAGTTTTTTCAGTGTTTTCTAAACATTTTTTTCTGACCTATATGGCTGTATACAGTGCTTTGCCCCACAAAGGAATGCTGTCTGAATTGCCCGACAAGCAACAGTTCGAAAGAACTTGATTTAACTTTCAAACTCTTGCCATGGGCTTTATAATCACAGGCAGATTAACAAATAAAGCCAAACTGCATTAGTTCTTTTGCACTTTTAGGCGATTTAGGCCTTAACGTACATTCATTTAGCACCCCATTCAACTCAAACTTTCCAATGAAAGAATACCTTTCAAAAATGAATTTGACCATTCCTGACACACTCTTTTGGTTTTGGCAGTGTTGTATTGTCTTTTCAGACTGATATCTTGATTCAGAGAAGCAAATCTTCCAGTCAAATGAGTGGAATATTGAGAAAATTGACTTCTAGAAATATGTGAACCGTAACCCTAACTAGCAAAACCCGAAGCTAGGGTTAGGGTTTTATTCCTATACAATGTAGACAGTTTTTGATGGCATGGCTGTGTTTTAGGGCTGAAAGGATACTTGGGAATATAATTCTTTCAATGTTTTCTAAACATTTTTTTCTGACCTATATGGCTGTATACAGTGCTTTGCCCCACAAAGGAATGCTGTCTGAATTGCCCGACCAGCAACAGTTCGAAAGAACCTGATTTAACTTTCAAACTCTTGCCATGGGCTTTATAATCACAGGCAGATTAACAAATAAAGCCAAACTGCATTAGTTCTTTTACACTTTTAGGCGATTTAAGCCTTAACGTACATTCATTTAGCACCCCATTCAACTCAAACTTTCCAATGAAAGAATACCTTTCAAAAATGAATTTGACCATTCCTGACACACTCTTTTGGTTTTGGCAGTGCTGTATTGTCTTTTCAGACTGATATCTTGATTCAGAGAAGCCAATCTTCCAGTCAAATGAGTGGAATATTGAGAAAAGTGTCTTTGAGAAATATGTGAACCGTAACCCTAACTAGCAAAACCCGAAGCTAGGGTTAGGGTTTTATTCCCATACAATGTAGACAGTTTTTGATGGCATGGCTGTGTTTTAGGGCTGAAAGGATACTTGGGAATATAGTTCTTTCAATGTTTTCTAAACATTTTTTTCTGACCTATATGGCTGTATACAGTGCTTTGCCCCACAAAGGAATGCTGTCTGAATTGCCCGACAAGCAACAGTTCGAAAGAACCTGATTTAACTTTCAAACTCTTGCCATGGGCTTTATAATCACAGTCAGATTAACAAATAAAGCCAAACTGCATTAGTTGTTTTGCACTTTTAGGCGATTTAAGCCTTAACGTACATTCATTTAGCACCCCATTCAACTCAAACTTTCCAATGAAAGAATACCTTTCAAAAATGAATTTGACCATTCCTGACACACTCTTTTGGTTTTGGCAGTGCTGTATTGTCTTTTCAGACTGATATCTTGATTCAGAGAAGCCAATCTTCCAGTCAAATGAGTGGAATATTGAGAAAATTGACTTCTAGAAATATGTGAACCGTAACCCTAAGTAGCAAAACCCGAAGCTAGGGTTAGGGTTTTATTCCCATACAATGTAGACAGTTTTTGATGGCATGGCTGTGTTTTAGGGCTGAAAGGATACTTGGGAATATAGTTTTTTCAGTGTTTTCTAAACATTTTTTTCTGACCCATATGGCTGTATACAGTGCTTTGCCCCACAAAGGAATGGTGTCTGAATTGCCCGACAAGCAACAATTCGAAAGAACCTGATTTAACTTTCAAACTCTTGCCATGGGCTTTGCAATCACAGGCAGATTAACAAATAAAGCCAAACAGCATTAGTTCTTTTGCACTTTTAGGCGATTTAAGCCTTAACGTACATTCATTTAGCACCCCATTCAACTCAAACTTTCCAATGAAAGAATACCTTTCAAAAATGAATTTGACCATTCCTGACACACTCTTTTGGTTTTGGCAGTGCTGTATTGTCTTTTCAGACTGATATCTTGATTCAGAGAAGCCAAACTTCCAGTCAAATGAGTGGAATATTGAGAAAAGTGTCTTTGAGAAATATGTGAACCGTAACCCTAACTAGCAAAACCCGAAGCTAGGGTTAGGGTTTTATTCCCATACACTGTAGACAGTTTTTGATGGCATGGCTGTGTTTTAGGGCTGAAAGGATACTTGGGAATATAGTTCTTTCAATGTTTTCTTAAGATTTTTTTCTAACCTATATGGCTGTATACAGTGCTTTGCCCCACAAAGGAATGCTGTCTGAATTGCCTGACAAGCAATAGTTCGAAAGAACCTGATTTAACTTTCAAACTCTTGCCATGGGCTTTATAATCACAGGCAGATTAACAAATAAAGCCAAACTGCATTAGTTCTTTTGCACTTTTAGGCGATTTAAGCCTTAACGTACATTCATTTAGCACCCCATTCAACTCAAACTTTCCAATGAAAGAATACCTTTCAAAAATTAATTTGACCATTCCTGACACACTCTTTTGGTTTTGGCAGTGCTGTATTGTCTTTTTAGACTGATATCTTGATTCAGAGAAGCCAATCTTCCAGTCAAATGAGTGGAATATTGAGAAAAGTGTCTTTGAGAAATATGTGAACCGTAACCCTAACTAGCAAAACCTGAAGCTAGGGTTAAGGTTTTATTCCCATACAATGTAGACAGTTTTTGATGGCATGGCTGTGTTTTAGGGCTGAAAGGATACTTGGGAATATAGTTCTTTCAATGTTTTCTAAACATTTTTTTCTGACCTATATGGCTGTATACAGTGCTTTGCCCCACAAAGGAATGCTGTCTGAATTGCCCGACAAGCAACAATTCGAAAGAACCTGATTTAACTTTCAAACTCTTGCCATGGGCTTTGCAAACACAGGCAGATTAACAAATAAAGCCAAACAGCATTAGTTCTTTTGCACTTTTAGGCGATTTAAGCCTTAACGTACATTCATTTAGCACCCCATTCAACTCAAACTTTCCAATGAAAGAATACCTTTCAAAAATTAATTTGACCATTCCTGACACACTCTTTTGGTTTTGGCAGTGCTGTATTGTCTTTTCAGACTGATATCTTGATTCAGAGAAGCCAATCTTCCAGTCAAATGAGTGGAATATTTAGAAAATTGACTTCTAGAAATATGTGAACCGGAACCCTAAGTAGCAAAACCCGAAGCTAGGGTTAGGGTTTTATTCCTATACAATGTAGACAGTTTTTGATGGCATGGCTGTGTTTTAGGGCTGAAAGGATACTTGGGAATATAATTCTTTCAATGTTTTCTAAACATTTTTTTCTGACCTATATGGCTGTATACAGTGCTTTGCCCCACAAAGGAATGCTGTCTGAATTGCCCGACCAGCAACAGTTCGAAAGAACCTGATTTAACTTTCAAACTCTTGCCATGGGCTTTATAATCACAGGCAGATTAACAAATAAAGCCAAACTGCATTAGTTCTTTTACACTTTTAGGCGATTTAAGCCTTAACGTACATTCATTTAGCACCCCATTCAACTCAAACTTTCCAATGAAAGAATACCTTTCAAAAATGAATTTGACCATTCCTGACACACTCTTTTGGTTTTGGCAGTGCTGTATTGTCTTTTCAGACTGATATCTTGATTCAGAGAAGCCAATCTTCCAGTCAAATGAGTGGAATATTGAGAAAAGTGTCTTTGAGAAATATGTGAACCGTAACCCTAACTAGCAAAACCCGAAGCTAGGGTTAGGGTTTTATTCCCATACAATGTAGACAGTTTTTGATGGCATGGCTTTGTTTTAGGGCTGAAAGGATACTTGGGAATATAGTTCTTTCAATGTTTTCTAAACATTTTTTTCTAACCTATATGGCTGTATACAGTGCTTTGCCCCACAAAGGAATGCTGTCTGAATTGCCCGACAAGCAACAGTTCGAAAGAACCTGATTTAACTTTCAAACTCTTGCCATGGGCTTTATAATCACAGGCAGATTAACAAATAAAGCCAAACTGCATTAGTTCTTTTGCACTTTTAGGCGATTTAAGCCTTAACGTACATTCATTTAGCACCCCATTCAACTCAAACTTTCCAATGAAAGAATGCCTTTCAAAAATTAATTTGACCATTCCTGACACACTCTTTTGGTTTTGGCACTGTTGTATTGTCTTTTCAGACTGATATCTTGATTCAGAGAAGCCAATCTTCCAGTCAAATGAGTGGAATATTGAGAAAAGTGTCTTTGAGAAATATGTGAACCGTAACACTAACTAGCAAAACCCGAAGCTAGGGTTAGGGTTTTATTCCCATACAATGTAGACAGTTTTTGATGGCATGGCTGTGTTTTAGGGCTGAAAGGATACTTGGGAATATAGTTCTTTCAATGTTTTCTAAACATTTTTTTCTGACCTATATGGCTGTATACAGTGCTTTGCCCCACAAAGGAATGCTGTCTGAATTGCCCGACAAGCAACAGTTCGAAAGAACCTGATTTAACTTTCAAACTCTTGCCATGGGCTTTGCAATCACAGGCAGATTAACAAATAAAGCCAAACAGCATTAGTTCTTTTGCAAATTTAGGCGATTTAAGCCTTAACGTACATTCATTTAGCACCCCATTCAACCTAAACTTTCCAATGAAAGAATACCTTTCAAAAATGAATTTGACCATTCCTGACACACTCTTTTGGTTTTGGCAGTGCTGTATTGTCTTTTCAGACTGATATCTTGATTCAGAGAAGCCAATCTTCCAGTCAAATGAGTGGAATATTGAGAAAAGTGTCTTTGAGAAATATGTGAACCGTAACACTAACTAGCGAAACCTGAAGCTAGGGTTAGGGTTTTATTCCCATACAATGTAGACAGTTTTTGATGGCATGGCTGTGTTTTAGGGCTGAAAGGATACTTGGGAATATAGTTTTTTCAGTGTTTTCTAAACATTTTTTTCTGACCTATATGGCTGTATACAGTGCTTTGCCCCACAAAGGAATGCTGTCTGAATTGCCCGACAAGCAACAATTCGAAAGAACCTGATTTAACTTTCAAACTCTTGCCATGGGCTTTGCAATCACAGGCAGATTAACAAATAAAGCCAAACTGCATTAGTTCTTTTGCACTTTTAGGCGATTTAAGCCTTAACGTACATTCATTTAGCACCCCATTCAACCTAAACTTTCCAATGAAAGAATACCTTTCAAAAATGAATTTGACCATTCCTGACACACTCTTTTGGTTTTGGCAGTGCTGTATTGTCTTTTCAGACTGATATCTTGATTCAGAGAAGCCAATCTTCCAGTCAAATGAGTGGAATATTGAGAAAAGTGTCTTTGAGAAATATGTGAACCGTAACCCTAACTAGCAAAACCCGAAGCTAGGGTTAGGGTTTTATTCCCATACAATGTAGACAGTTTTTGATGGCATGGCTGTGTTTTAGGGCTGAAAGGATACTTGGGAATATAGTTCTTTCAATGTTTTCTAAACATTTTTTTCTAACCTATATGGCTGTATACAGTGCTTTGCCCCACAAAGGAATGCTGTCTGAATTGCCCGACAAGCAACAGTTCGAAAGAACCTGATTTAACTTTCAAACTCTTGCCATGGGCTTTATAATCACAGGCAGATTAACAAATAAAGCCAAACTGCATTAGTTCTTTTGCACTTTTAGGCGATTTAAGCCTTAACGTACATTCATTTAGCACCCCATTCAACCTAAACTTTCCAATGAAAGAATACCTTTCAAAAATGAATTTGACCATTCCTGACACACTCTTTTGGTTTTGGCAGTGCTGTATTGTCTTTTCAGACTGATATCTTGATTCAGAGAAGCCAATCTTCCAGTCAAATGAGTGGAATATTGAGAAAAGTGTCTTTGAGAAATATGTGAACCGTAACACTAACTAGCAAAACCCGAAGCTAGGGTTAGGGTTTTATTCCCATACAATGTAGACAGTTTTTGATGGCATGGCTGTGTTTTAGGGCTGAAAGGATACTTGGGAATATAGTTCTTTCAATGTTTTCTAAACATTTTTTTCTGACCTATATGGCTGTATACAGTGCTTTGCCCCACAAAGGAATGCTGTCTGAATTGCCCGACAAGCAACAATTCGAAAGAACCTGATTTAACTTTCAAACTCTTGCCATGGGCTTTGCAAACACAGGCAGATTAACAAATAAAGCCAAACAGCATTAGTTCTTTTGCACTTTTAGGCGATTTAAGCCTTAACGTACATTCATTTAGCACCCCATTCAACTCAAACTTTCCAATGAAAGAATACCTTTCAAAAATTAATTTGACCATTCCTGACACACTCTTTTGGTTTTGGCAGTGCTGTATTGTCTTTTCAGACTGATATCTTGATTCAGAGAAGCCAATCTTCCAGTCAAATGAGTGGAATATTTAGAAAATTGACTTCTAGAAATATGTGAACCGGAACCCTAAGTAGCAAAACCCGAAGCTAGGGTTAGGGTTTTATTCCCATACAATGTAGACAGTTTTTGATGGCATGGCTATGTTTTAGGGCTGAAAGGATACTTGGGAATATAGTTTTTTCAGTGTTTTCTAAACATTTTTTTCTGACCTATATGGCTGTATACAGTGCTTTGCCCCACAAAGGAATGCTGTCTGAATTGCCCGACAAGCAACAGTTCGAAAGAACTTGATTTAACTTTCAAACTCTTGCCATGGGCTTTATAATCACAGGCAGATTAACAAATAAAGCCAAACTGCATTAGTTCTTTTGCACTTTTAGGCGATTTAGGCCTTAACGTACATTCATTTAGCACCCCATTCAACTCAAACTTTCCAATGAAAGAATACCTTTCAAAAATGAATTTGACCATTCCTGACACACTCTTTTGGTTTTGGCAGTGTTGTATTGTCTTTTCAGACTGATATCTTGATTCAGAGAAGCAAATCTTCCAGTCAAATGAGTGGAATATTGAGAAAATTGACTTCTAGAAATATGTGAACCGTAACCCTAACTAGCAAAACCCGAAGCTAGGGTTAGGGTTTTATTCCTATACAATGTAGACAGTTTTTGATGGCATGGCTGTGTTTTAGGGCTGAAAGGATACTTGGGAATATAATTCTTTCAATGTTTTCTAAACATTTTTTTCTGACCTATATGGCTGTATACAGTGCTTTGCCCCACAAAGGAATGCTGTCTGAATTGCCCGACCAGCAACAGTTCGAAAGAACCTGATTTAACTTTCAAACTCTTGCCATGGGCTTTATAATCACAGGCAGATTAACAAATAAAGCCAAACTGCATTAGTTCTTTTACACTTTTAGGCGATTTAAGCCTTAACGTACATTCATTTAGCACCCCATTCAACTCAAACTTTCCAATGAAAGAATACCTTTCAAAAATGAATTTGACCATTCCTGACACACTCTTTTGGTTTTGGCAGTGCTGTATTGTCTTTTCAGACTGATATCTTGATTCAGAGAAGCCAATCTTCCAGTCAAATGAGTGGAATATTGAGAAAAGTGTCTTTGAGAAATATGTGAACCGTAACCCTAAGTAGCAAAACCCGAAGCTAGGGTTAGGGTTTTATTCCCATACAATGTAGACAGTTTTTGATGGCATGGCTTTGTTTTAGGGCTGAAAGGATACTTGGGAATATAGTTCTTTCAATGTTTTCTAAACATTTTTTTCTAACCTATATGGCTGTATACAGTGCTTTGCCCCACAAAGGAATGCTGTCTGAATTGCCCGACAAGCAACAGTTCGAAAGAACCTGATTTAACTTTCAAACTCTTGCCATGGGCTTTATAATCACAGGCAGATTAACAAATAAAGCCAAACTGCATTAGTTCTTTTGCACTTTTAGGCGATTTAAGCCTTAACGTACATTCATTTAGCACCCCATTCAACTCAAACTTTCCAATGAAAGAATGCCTTTCAAAAATTAATTTGACCATTCCTGACACACTCTTTTGGTTTTGGCACTGTTGTATTGTCTTTTCAGACTGATATCTTGATTCAGAGAAGCCAATCTTCCAGTCAAATGAGTGGAATATTGAGAAAAGTGTCTTTGAGAAATATGTGAACCGTAACCCTAACTAGCAAAACCCGAAGCTAGGGTTAGGGTTTTATTCCCATACAATGTAGACAGTTTTTGATGGCATGGCTGTGTTTTAGGGCTGAAAGGATACTTGGGAATATAGTTCTTTCAATGTTTTCTAAACATTTTTTTCTGACCTATATGGCTGTATACAGTGCTTTGCCCCACAAAGGAATGCTGTCTGAATTGCCCGACAAGCAACAGTTCGAAAGAACCTGATTTAACTTTCAAACTCTTGCCATGGGCTTTATAATCACAGTCAGATTAACAAATAAAGCCAAACTGCATTAGTTGTTTTGCACTTTTAGGCGATTTAAGCCTTAACGTACATTCATTTAGCACCCCATTCAACTCAAACTTTCCAATGAAAGAATACCTTTCAAAAATGAATTTGACCATTCCTGACACACTCTTTTGGTTTTGGCAGTGCTGTATTGTCTTTTCAGACTGATATCTTGATTCAGAGAAGCCAATCTTCCAGTCAAATGAGTGGAATATTGAGAAAATTGACTTCTAGAAATATGTGAACCGTAACCCTAAGTAGCAAAACCCGAAGCTAGGGTTAGGGTTTTATTCCCATACAATGTAGACAGTTTTTGATGGCATGGCTGTGTTTTAGGGCTGAAAGGATACTTGGGAATATAGTTTTTTCAGTGTTTTCTAAACATTTTTTTCTGACCCATATGGCTGTATACAGTGCTTTGCCCCACAAAGGAATGGTGTCTGAATTGCCCGACAAGCAACAATTCGAAAGAACCTGATTTAACTTTCAAACTCTTGCCATGGGCTTTGCAATCACAGGCAGATTAACAAATAAAGCCAAACAGCATTAGTTCTTTTGCACTTTTAGGCGATTTAAGCCTTAACGTACATTCATTTAGCACCCCATTCAACTCAAACTTTCCAATGAAAGAATACCTTTCAAAAATGAATTTGACCATTCCTGACACACTCTTTTGGTTTTGGCAGTGCTGTATTGTCTTTTCAGACTGATATCTTGATTCAGAGAAGCCAAACTTCCAGTCAAATGAGTGGAATATTGAGAAAAGTGTCTTTGAGAAATATGTGAACCGTAACCCTAACTAGCAAAACCCGAAGCTAGGGTTAGGGTTTTATTCCCATACACTGTAGACAGTTTTTGATGGCATGGCTGTGTTTTAGGGCTGAAAGGATACTTGGGAATATAGTTCTTTCAATGTTTTCTTAAGATTTTTTTCTAACCTATATGGCTGTATACAGTGCTTTGCCCCACAAAGGAATGCTGTCTGAATTGCCTGACAAGCAATAGTTCGAAAGAACCTGATTTAACTTTCAAACTCTTGCCATGGGCTTTATAATCACAGGCAGATTAACAAATAAAGCCAAACTGCATTAGTTCTTTTGCACTTTTAGGCGATTTAAGCCTTAACGTACATTCATTTAGCACCCCATTCAACTCAAACTTTCCAATGAAAGAATACCTTTCAAAAATTAATTTGACCATTCCTGACACACTCTTTTGGTTTTGGCAGTGCTGTATTGTCTTTTTAGACTGATATCTTGATTCAGAGAAGCCAATCTTCCAGTCAAATGAGTGGAATATTGAGAAAAGTGTCTTTGAGAAATATGTGAACCGTAACCCTAACTAGCAAAACCTGAAGCTAGGGTTAAGGTTTTATTCCCATACAATGTAGACAGTTTTTGATGGCATGGCTGTGTTTTAGGGCTGAAAGGATACTTGGGAATATAGTTCTTTCAATGTTTTCTAAACATTTTTTTCTGACCTATATGGCTGTATACAGTGCTTTGCCCCACAAAGGAATGCTGTCTGAATTGCCCGACAAGCAACAATTCGAAAGAACCTGATTTAACTTTCAAACTCTTGCCATGGGCTTTGCAAACACAGGCAGATTAACAAATAAAGCCAAACAGCATTAGTTCTTTTGCACTTTTAGGCGATTTAAGCCTTAACGTACATTCATTTAGCACCCCATTCAACTCAAACTTTCCAATGAAAGAATACCTTTCAAAAATTAATTTGACCATTCCTGACACACTCTTTTGGTTTTGGCAGTGCTGTATTGTCTTTTCAGACTGATATCTTGATTCAGAGAAGCCAATCTTCCAGTCAAATGAGTGGAATATTTAGAAAATTGACTTCTAGAAATATGTGAACCGGAACCCTAAGTAGCAAAACCCGAAGCTAGGGTTAGGGTTTTATTCCCATACAATGTAGACAGTTTTTGATGGCATGGCTATGTTTTAGGGCTGAAAGGATACTTGGGAATATAGTTTTTTCAGTGTTTTCTAAACATTTTTTTCTGACCTATATGGCTGTATACAGTGCTTTGCCCCACAAAGGAATGCTGTCTGAATTGCCCGACAAGCAACAGTTCGAAAGAACTTGATTTAACTTTCAAACTCTTGCCATGGGCTTTATAATCACAGGCAGATTAACAAATAAAGCCAAACTGCATTAGTTCTTTTGCACTTTTAGGCGATTTAGGCCTTAACGTACATTCATTTAGCACCCCATTCAACTCAAACTTTCCAATGAAAGAATACCTTTCAAAAATGAATTTGACCATTCCTGACACACTCTTTTGGTTTTGGCAGTGTTGTATTGTCTTTTCAGACTGATATCTTGATTCAGAGAAGCAAATCTTCCAGTCAAATGAGTGGAATATTGAGAAAATTGACTTCTAGAAATATGTGAACCGTAACCCTAACTAGCAAAACCCGAAGCTAGGGTTAGGGTTTTATTCCTATACAATGTAGACAGTTTTTGATGGCATGGCTGTGTTTTAGGGCTGAAAGGATACTTGGGAATATAATTCTTTCAATGTTTTCTAAACATTTTTTTCTGACCTATATGGCTGTATACAGTGCTTTGCCCCACAAAGGAATGCTGTCTGAATTGCCCGACCAGCAACAGTTCGAAAGAACCTGATTTAACTTTCAAACTCTTGCCATGGGCTTTATAATCACAGGCAGATTAACAAATAAAGCCAAACTGCATTAGTTCTTTTACACTTTTAGGCGATTTAAGCCTTAACGTACATTCATTTAGCACCCCATTCAACTCAAACTTTCCAATGAAAGAATACCTTTCAAAAATGAATTTGACCATTCCTGACACACTCTTTTGGTTTTGGCAGTGCTGTATTGTCTTTTCAGACTGATATCTTGATTCAGAGAAGCCAATCTTCCAGTCAAATGAGTGGAATATTGAGAAAAGTGTCTTTGAGAAATATGTGAACCGTAACCCTAACTAGCAAAACCCGAAGCTAGGGTTAGGGTTTTATTCCCATACAATGTAGACAGTTTTTGATGGCATGGCTGTGTTTTAGGGCTGAAAGGATACTTGGGAATATAGTTCTTTCAATGTTTTCTAAACATTTTTTTCTGACCTATATGGCTGTATACAGTGCTTTGCCCCACAAAGGAATGCTGTCTGAATTGCCCGACAAGCAACAGTTCGAAAGAACCTGATTTAACTTTCAAACTCTTGCCATGGGCTTTATAATCACAGTCAGATTAACAAATAAAGCCAAACTGCATTAGTTGTTTTGCACTTTTAGGCGATTTAAGCCTTAACGTACATTCATTTAGCACCCCATTCAACTCAAACTTTCCAATGAAAGAATACCTTTCAAAAATGAATTTGACCATTCCTGACACACTCTTTTGGTTTTGGCAGTGCTGTATTGTCTTTTCAGACTGATATCTTGATTCAGAGAAGCCAATCTTCCAGTCAAATGAGTGGAATATTGAGAAAATTGACTTCTAGAAATATGTGAACCGTAACCCTAAGTAGCAAAACCCGAAGCTAGGGTTAGGGTTTTATTCCCATACAATGTAGACAGTTTTTGATGGCATGGCTGTGTTTTAGGGCTGAAAGGATACTTGGGAATATAGTTTTTTCAGTGTTTTCTAAACATTTTTTTCTGACCCATATGGCTGTATACAGTGCTTTGCCCCACAAAGGAATGGTGTCTGAATTGCCCGACAAGCAACAATTCGAAAGAACCTGATTTAACTTTCAAACTCTTGCCATGGGCTTTGCAATCACAGGCAGATTAACAAATAAAGCCAAACAGCATTAGTTCTTTTGCACTTTTAGGCGATTTAAGCCTTAACGTACATTCATTTAGCACCCCATTCAACTCAAACTTTCCAATGAAAGAATACCTTTCAAAAATGAATTTGACCATTCCTGACACACTCTTTTGGTTTTGGCAGTGCTGTATTGTCTTTTCAGACTGATATCTTGATTCAGAGAAGCCAAACTTCCAGTCAAATGAGTGGAATATTGAGAAAAGTGTCTTTGAGAAATATGTGAACCGTAACCCTAACTAGCAAAACCCGAAGCTAGGGTTAGGGTTTTATTCCCATACACTGTAGACAGTTTTTGATGGCATGGCTGTGTTTTAGGGCTGAAAGGATACTTGGGAATATAGTTCTTTCAATGTTTTCTTAAGATTTTTTTCTAACCTATATGGCTGTATACAGTGCTTTGCCCCACAAAGGAATGCTGTCTGAATTGCCTGACAAGCAATAGTTCGAAAGAACCTGATTTAACTTTCAAACTCTTGCCATGGGCTTTATAATCACAGGCAGATTAACAAATAAAGCCAAACTGCATTAGTTCTTTTGCACTTTTAGGCGATTTAAGCCTTAACGTACATTCATTTAGCACCCCATTCAACTCAAACTTTCCAATGAAAGAATACCTTTCAAAAATTAATTTGACCATTCCTGACACACTCTTTTGGTTTTGGCAGTGCTGTATTGTCTTTTTAGACTGATATCTTGATTCAGAGAAGCCAATCTTCCAGTCAAATGAGTGGAATATTGAGAAAAGTGTCTTTGAGAAATATGTGAACCGTAACCCTAACTAGCAAAACCTGAAGCTAGGGTTAAGGTTTTATTCCCATACAATGTAGACAGTTTTTGATGGCATGGCTGTGTTTTAGGGCTGAAAGGATACTTGGGAATATAGTTCTTTCAATGTTTTCTAAACATTTTTTTCTGACCTATATGGCTGTATACAGTGCTTTGCCCCACAAAGGAATGCTGTCTGAATTGCCCGACAAGCAACAATTCGAAAGAACCTGATTTAACTTTCAAACTCTTGCCATGGGCTTTGCAAACACAGGCAGATTAACAAATAAAGCCAAACAGCATTAGTTCTTTTGCACTTTTAGGCGATTTAAGCCTTAACGTACATTCATTTAGCACCCCATTCAACTCAAACTTTCCAATGAAAGAATACCTTTCAAAAATTAATTTGACCATTCCTGACACACTCTTTTGGTTTTGGCAGTGCTGTATTGTCTTTTCAGACTGATATCTTGATTCAGAGAAGCCAATCTTCCAGTCAAATGAGTGGAATATTTAGAAAATTGACTTCTAGAAATATGTGAACCGGAACCCTAAGTAGCAAAACCCGAAGCTAGGGTTAGGGTTTTATTCCCATACAATGTAGACAGTTTTTGATGGCATGGCTATGTTTTAGGGCTGAAAGGATACTTGGGAATATAGTTTTTTCAGTGTTTTCTAAACATTTTTTTCTGACCTATATGGCTGTATACAGTGCTTTGCCCCACAAAGGAATGCTGTCTGAATTGCCCGACAAGCAACAGTTCGAAAGAACTTGATTTAACTTTCAAACTCTTGCCATGGGCTTTATAATCACAGGCAGATTAACAAATAAAGCCAAACTGCATTAGTTCTTTTGCACTTTTAGGCGATTTAGGCCTTAACGTACATTCATTTAGCACCCCATTCAACTCAAACTTTCCAATGAAAGAATACCTTTCAAAAATGAATTTGACCATTCCTGACACACTCTTTTGGTTTTGGCAGTGTTGTATTGTCTTTTCAGACTGATATCTTGATTCAGAGAAGCAAATCTTCCAGTCAAATGAGTGGAATATTGAGAAAATTGACTTCTAGAAATATGTGAACCGTAACCCTAACTAGCAAAACCCGAAGCTAGGGTTAGGGTTTTATTCCTATACAATGTAGACAGTTTTTGATGGCATGGCTGTGTTTTAGGGCTGAAAGGATACTTGGGAATATAATTCTTTCAATGTTTTCTAAACATTTTTTTCTGACCTATATGGCTGTATACAGTGCTTTGCCCCACAAAGGAATGCTGTCTGAATTGCCCGACCAGCAACAGTTCGAAAGAACCTGATTTAACTTTCAAACTCTTGCCATGGGCTTTATAATCACAGGCAGATTAACAAATAAAGCCAAACTGCATTAGTTCTTTTACACTTTTAGGCGATTTAAGCCTTAACGTACATTCATTTAGCACCCCATTCAACTCAAACTTTCCAATGAAAGAATACCTTTCAAAAATGAATTTGACCATTCCTGACACACTCTTTTGGTTTTGGCAGTGCTGTATTGTCTTTTCAGACTGATATCTTGATTCAGAGAAGCCAATCTTCCAGTCAAATGAGTGGAATATTGAGAAAAGTGTCTTTGAGAAATATGTGAACCGTAACCCTAACTAGCAAAACCCGAAGCTAGGGTTAGGGTTTTATTCCCATACAATGTAGACAGTTTTTGATGGCATGGCTTTGTTTTAGGGCTGAAAGGATACTTGGGAATATAGTTCTTTCAATGTTTTCTAAACATTTTTTTCTAACCTATATGGCTGTATACAGTGCTTTGCCCCACAAAGGAATGCTGTCTGAATTGCCCGACAAGCAACAGTTCGAAAGAACCTGATTTAACTTTCAAACTCTTGCCATGGGCTTTATAATCACAGGCAGATTAACAAATAAAGCCAAACTGCATTAGTTCTTTTGCACTTTTAGGCGATTTAAGCCTTAACGTACATTCATTTAGCACCCCATTCAACTCAAACTTTCCAATGAAAGAATGCCTTTCAAAAATTAATTTGACCATTCCTGACACACTCTTTTGGTTTTGGCACTGTTGTATTGTCTTTTCAGACTGATATCTTGATTCAGAGAAGCCAATCTTCCAGTCAAATGAGTGGAATATTGAGAAAAGTGTCTTTGAGAAATATGTGAACCGTAACACTAACTAGCAAAACCCGAAGCTAGGGTTAGGGTTTTATTCCCATACAATGTAGACAGTTTTTGATGGCATGGCTGTGTTTTAGGGCTGAAAGGATACTTGGGAATATAGTTCTTTCAATGTTTTCTAAACATTTTTTTCTGACCTATATGGCTGTATACAGTGCTTTGCCCCACAAAGGAATGCTGTCTGAATTGCCCGACAAGCAACAGTTCGAAAGAACCTGATTTAACTTTCAAACTCTTGCCATGGGCTTTGCAATCACAGGCAGATTAACAAATAAAGCCAAACAGCATTAGTTCTTTTGCAAATTTAGGCGATTTAAGCCTTAACGTACATTCATTTAGCACCCCATTCAACCTAAACTTTCCAATGAAAGAATACCTTTCAAAAATGAATTTGACCATTCCTGACACACTCTTTTGGTTTTGGCAGTGCTGTATTGTCTTTTCAGACTGATATCTTGATTCAGAGAAGCCAATCTTCCAGTCAAATGAGTGGAATATTGAGAAAAGTGTCTTTGAGAAATATGTGAACCGTAACACTAACTAGCGAAACCTGAAGCTAGGGTTAGGGTTTTATTCCCATACAATGTAGACAGTTTTTGATGGCATGGCTGTGTTTTAGGGCTGAAAGGATACTTGGGAATATAGTTTTTTCAGTGTTTTCTAAACATTTTTTTCTGACCTATATGGCTGTATACAGTGCTTTGCCCCACAAAGGAATGCTGTCTGAATTGCCCGACAAGCAACAATTCGAAAGAACCTGATTTAACTTTCAAACTCTTGCCATGGGCTTTGCAATCACAGGCAGATTAACAAATAAAGCCAAACTGCATTAGTTCTTTTGCACTTTTAGGCGATTTAAGCCTTAACGTACATTCATTTAGCACCCCATTCAACCTAAACTTTCCAATGAAAGAATACCTTTCAAAAATGAATTTGACCATTCCTGACACACTCTTTTGGTTTTGGCAGTGCTGTATTGTCTTTTCAGACTGATATCTTGATTCAGAGAAGCCAATCTTCCAGTCAAATGAGTGGAATATTGAGAAAAGTGTCTTTGAGAAATATGTGAACCGTAACCCTAACTAGCAAAACCCGAAGCTAGGGTTAGGGTTTTATTCCCATACAATGTAGACAGTTTTTGATGGCATGGCTGTGTTTTAGGGCTGAAAGGATACTTGGGAATATAGTTCTTTCAATGTTTTCTAAACATTTTTTTCTAACCTATATGGCTGTATACAGTGCTTTGCCCCACAAAGGAATGCTGTCTGAATTGCCCGACAAGCAACAGTTCGAAAGAACCTGATTTAACTTTCAAACTCTTGCCATGGGCTTTATAATCACAGGCAGATTAACAAATAAAGCCAAACTGCATTAGTTCTTTTGCACTTTTAGGCGATTTAAGCCTTAACGTACATTCATTTAGCACCCCATTCAACCTAAACTTTCCAATGAAAGAATACCTTTCAAAAATGAATTTGACCATTCCTGACACACTCTTTTGGTTTTGGCAGTGCTGTATTGTCTTTTCAGACTGATATCTTGATTCAGAGAAGCCAATCTTCCAGTCAAATGAGTGGAATATTGAGAAAAGTGTCTTTGAGAAATATGTGAACCGTAACACTAACTAGCAAAACCCGAAGCTAGGGTTAGGGTTTTATTCCCATACAATGTAGACAGTTTTTGATGGCATGGCTGTGTTTTAGGGCTGAAAGGATACTTGGGAATATAGTTCTTTCAATGTTTTCTAAACATTTTTTTCTGACCTATATGGCTGTATACAGTGCTTTGCCCCACAAAGGAATGCTGTCTGAATTGCCCGACAAGCAACAATTCGAAAGAACCTGATTTAACTTTCAAACTCTTGCCATGGGCTTTGCAAACACAGGCAGATTAACAAATAAAGCCAAACAGCATTAGTTCTTTTGCACTTTTAGGCGATTTAAGCCTTAACGTACATTCATTTAGCACCCCATTCAACTCAAACTTTCCAATGAAAGAATACCTTTCAAAAATTAATTTGACCATTCCTGACACACTCTTTTGGTTTTGGCAGTGCTGTATTGTCTTTTCAGACTGATATCTTGATTCAGAGAAGCCAATCTTCCAGTCAAATGAGTGGAATATTTAGAAAATTGACTTCTAGAAATATGTGAACCGGAACCCTAAGTAGCAAAACCCGAAGCTAGGGTTAGGGTTTTATTCCCATACAATGTAGACAGTTTTTGATGGCATGGCTATGTTTTAGGGCTGAAAGGATACTTGGGAATATAGTTTTTTCAGTGTTTTCTAAACATTTTTTTCTGACCTATATGGCTGTATACAGTGCTTTGCCCCACAAAGGAATGCTGTCTGAATTGCCCGACAAGCAACAGTTCGAAAGAACTTGATTTAACTTTCAAACTCTTGCCATGGGCTTTATAATCACAGGCAGATTAACAAATAAAGCCAAACTGCATTAGTTCTTTTGCACTTTTAGGCGATTTAGGCCTTAACGTACATTCATTTAGCACCCCATTCAACTCAAACTTTCCAATGAAAGAATACCTTTCAAAAATGAATTTGACCATTCCTGACACACTCTTTTGGTTTTGGCAGTGTTGTATTGTCTTTTCAGACTGATATCTTGATTCAGAGAAGCAAATCTTCCAGTCAAATGAGTGGAATATTGAGAAAATTGACTTCTAGAAATATGTGAACCGTAACCCTAACTAGCAAAACCCGAAGCTAGGGTTAGGGTTTTATTCCTATACAATGTAGACAGTTTTTGATGGCATGGCTGTGTTTTAGGGCTGAAAGGATACTTGGGAATATAATTCTTTCAATGTTTTCTAAACATTTTTTTCTGACCTATATGGCTGTATACAGTGCTTTGCCCCACAAAGGAATGCTGTCTGAATTGCCCGACCAGCAACAGTTCGAAAGAACCTGATTTAACTTTCAAACTCTTGCCATGGGCTTTATAATCACAGGCAGATTAACAAATAAAGCCAAACTGCATTAGTTCTTTTACACTTTTAGGCGATTTAAGCCTTAACGTACATTCATTTAGCACCCCATTCAACTCAAACTTTCCAATGAAAGAATACCTTTCAAAAATGAATTTGACCATTCCTGACACACTCTTTTGGTTTTGGCAGTGCTGTATTGTCTTTTCAGACTGATATCTTGATTCAGAGAAGCCAATCTTCCAGTCAAATGAGTGGAATATTGAGAAAAGTGTCTTTGAGAAATATGTGAACCGTAACCCTAACTAGCAAAACCCGAAGCTAGGGTTAGGGTTTTATTCCCATACAATGTAGACAGTTTTTGATGGCATGGCTTTGTTTTAGGGCTGAAAGGATACTTGGGAATATAGTTCTTTCAATGTTTTCTAAACATTTTTTTCTAACCTATATGGCTGTATACAGTGCTTTGCCCCACAAAGGAATGCTGTCTGAATTGCCCGACAAGCAACAGTTCGAAAGAACCTGATTTAACTTTCAAACTCTTGCCATGGGCTTTATAATCACAGGCAGATTAACAAATAAAGCCAAACTGCATTAGTTCTTTTGCACTTTTAGGCGATTTAAGCCTTAACGTACATTCATTTAGCACCCCATTCAACTCAAACTTTCCAATGAAAGAATGCCTTTCAAAAATTAATTTGACCATTCCTGACACACTCTTTTGGTTTTGGCACTGTTGTATTGTCTTTTCAGACTGATATCTTGATTCAGAGAAGCCAATCTTCCAGTCAAATGAGTGGAATATTGAGAAAAGTGTCTTTGAGAAATATGTGAACCGTAACACTAACTAGCAAAACCCGAAGCTAGGGTTAGGGTTTTATTCCCATACAATGTAGACAGTTTTTGATGGCATGGCTGTGTTTTAGGGCTGAAAGGATACTTGGGAATATAGTTCTTTCAATGTTTTCTAAACATTTTTTTCTGACCTATATGGCTGTATACAGTGCTTTGCCCCACAAAGGAATGCTGTCTGAATTGCCCGACAAGCAACAGTTCGAAAGAACCTGATTTAACTTTCAAACTCTTGCCATGGGCTTTGCAATCACAGGCAGATTAACAAATAAAGCCAAACAGCATTAGTTCTTTTGCAAATTTAGGCGATTTAAGCCTTAACGTACATTCATTTAGCACCCCATTCAACCTAAACTTTCCAATGAAAGAATACCTTTCAAAAATGAATTTGACCATTCCTGACACACTCTTTTGGTTTTGGCAGTGCTGTATTGTCTTTTCAGACTGATATCTTGATTCAGAGAAGCCAATCTTCCAGTCAAATGAGTGGAATATTGAGAAAAGTGTCTTTGAGAAATATGTGAACCGTAACACTAACTAGCGAAACCTGAAGCTAGGGTTAGGGTTTTATTCCCATACAATGTAGACAGTTTTTGATGGCATGGCTGTGTTTTAGGGCTGAAAGGATACTTGGGAATATAGTTTTTTCAGTGTTTTCTAAACATTTTTTTCTGACCTATATGGCTGTATACAGTGCTTTGCCCCACAAAGGAATGCTGTCTGAATTGCCCGACAAGCAACAATTCGAAAGAACCTGATTTAACTTTCAAACTCTTGCCATGGGCTTTGCAATCACAGGCAGATTAACAAATAAAGCCAAACTGCATTAGTTCTTTTGCACTTTTAGGCGATTTAAGCCTTAACGTACATTCATTTAGCACCCCATTCAACCTAAACTTTCCAATGAAAGAATACCTTTCAAAAATGAATTTGACCATTCCTGACACACTCTTTTGGTTTTGGCAGTGCTGTATTGTCTTTTCAGACTGATATCTTGATTCAGAGAAGCCAATCTTCCAGTCAAATGAGTGGAATATTGAGAAAAGTGTCTTTGAGAAATATGTGAACCGTAACCCTAACTAGCAAAACCCGAAGCTAGGGTTAGGGTTTTATTCCCATACAATGTAGACAGTTTTTGATGGCATGGCTGTGTTTTAGGGCTGAAAGGATACTTGGGAATATAGTTCTTTCAATGTTTTCTAAACATTTTTTTCTAACCTATATGGCTGTATACAGTGCTTTGCCCCACAAAGGAATGCTGTCTGAATTGCCCGACAAGCAACAGTTCGAAAGAACCTGATTTAACTTTCAAACTCTTGCCATGGGCTTTATAATCACAGGCAGATTAACAAATAAAGCCAAACTGCATTAGTTCTTTTGCACTTTTAGGCGATTTAAGCCTTAACGTACATTCATTTAGCACCCCATTCAACCTAAACTTTCCAATGAAAGAATACCTTTCAAAAATGAATTTGACCATTCCTGACACACTCTTTTGGTTTTGGCAGTGCTGTATTGTCTTTTCAGACTGATATCTTGATTCAGAGAAGCCAATCTTCCAGTCAAATGAGTGGAATATTGAGAAAAGTGTCTTTGAGAAATATGTGAACCGTAACACTAACTAGCAAAACCCGAAGCTAGGGTTAGGGTTTTATTCCCATACAATGTAGACAGTTTTTGATGGCATGGCTGTGTTTTAGGGCTGAAAGGATACTTGGGAATATAGTTCTTTCAATGTTTTCTAAACATTTTTTTCTGGCCTATATGGCTGTATACAGTGCTTTGCCCCACAAAGGAATGCTGTCTGAATTGCCCGACAAGCAACAGTTCGAAAGAACCTGATTAAACTTTCAAACTCTTGCCATGGGCTTTATAATCACAGGCAGATTAACAAATAAAGCCAAACTGCATTATTTCTTTTGCACTTTTAGGCGATTTAAGCCTTAACGTACATTCATTTAGCACTCCATTCAACTCAAACTTTCCAATGAAAGAATACCTTTCAAAAATGAATTTGACCATTCCTGACACACTCTTTTGGTTTTGGCAGTGCTGTATTGTCTTTTCAGACTGATATCTTGATTCAGAGAAACCAATCTTCCAGTCAAATGAGTGGAATATTGAGAAAAGTGTCTTTGAGAAATATGTGAACCGTAACCCTAACTAGCAAAACCCGAAGCTAGGGTTAGGGTTTTATTCCCATACAATGTAGACAGTTTTTGATGGCATGGCTGTGTTTTAGGGCTGAAAGGATACTTGGGAATATAGTTCTTTCAATGTTTTATAAACATTTTTTTCTGACCTATATGGCTGTATACAGTGCTTTGCCCCACAAAGGAATGCTGTCTGAATTGCCCGACAAGCAACAGTTCGAAAGAACCTGATTTAACTTTCAAACTCTTGCCATGGGCTTTATAATCACAGGCAGATTAACAAATAAAGCCAAACTGCATTAGTTCTTTTGCACTTTTAGGCAATTTAAGCCTTAACGTACATTCATTTAGCACCCCATTCAACTCAAACTTTCCAATGAAAGAATACCTTTCAAAAATTAATTTGACCATTCCTGACACACTCTTTTGGTTTTGGCACTGTTGTATTGTCTTTTCAGACTGATATCTTGATTCAGAGAAGCAAATCTTCCAGTCAAATGAGTGGAATATTGAGAAAATTGACTTCTAGAAATATGTGAACCGTAACCCTAACTAGCAAAACCCGAAGCTAGGGTTAGGGTTTTATTCCCATACAATGTAGACAGTTTTTGATGGCATGGCTGTGTTTTAGGGCTGAAAGGATACTTGGGAATATAGTTCTTTCAATGTTTTCTAAACATTTTTTTCTGACCTATATGGCTGTATACAGTGCTTTGCCCCACAAAGGAATGCTGTCTGAATTGCCCGACAAGCAACAGTTTGAAAGAACCTGTTTTAACTTTCAAACTCTTGCCATGGGCTTTGCAATCACAGGCAGATTAACAAATAAAGCCAAACAGCATTAGTTCTTTTGCACTTTTAGGCGATTTAAGCCTTAACGTACATTCATTTAGCACCCCATTCAACCTAAACTTTCCAATGAAAGAATACCTTTCAAAAATGAATTTGACCATTCCTGACACACTCTTTTGGTTTTGGCAGTGCTGTATTGTCTTTTCAGACTGATATCTTGATTCAGAGAAGCCAATCTTCCAGTCAAATGAGTGGAATATTGAGAAAAGTGTCTTTGAGAAATATGTGAACCGTAACCCTAACTAGCAAAACCCGAAGCTAGGGTTAGGGTTTTATTCCCATACAATGTAGACAGTTTTTGATGGCATGGCTGTGTTTTAGGGCTGAAAGGATACTTGGGAATATAGTTCTTTCAATGTTTTATAAACATTTTTTTCTAACCTATATGGCTGTATACAGTGCTTTGCCCCACAAAGGAATGCTGTCTGAATTGCCCGACAAGCAACAGTTCGAAAAAACCTGATTTAACTTTCAAACTCTTGCCATGGGCTTTGCAATCACAGGCAGATTAACAAATAAAGCCAAACAGCATTAGTTCTTTTGCACTTTTAGGCGATTTAAGCCTTAACGTACATTCATTTAGCACCCCATTCAACTCAAACTTTCCAATGAAAGAATACCTTTCAAAAATTAATTTGACCATTCCTAACACACTCTTTTGGTTTTGGCACTGTTGTATTGTCTTTTCAGACTGATATCTTGATTCAGAGAAGCAAATCTTCCAGTCAAATGAGTGGAATATTGAGAAAATTGACTTCTAGAAATATGTGAACCGTAACCCTAACTAGCAAAACCCGAAGCTAGGGTTAGGGTTTTATTCCCATACAATGTAGACAGTTCTTGATGGCATGGCTGTGTTTTAGGGCTGAAAGGATACTTGGGAATATAGTTCTTTCAATGTTTTCTAAACATTTTTTTCTGACCTATATGGCTGTATACAGTGCTTTGCCCCACAAAGGAATGCTGTCTGAATTGCCCGACAAGCAACAGGTCGAAAGAACCTGATTTAACTTTCAAACTCTTGCCATGGGCTTTGCAATCACAGGCAGATTAACAAATAAAGCCAAACAGCATTAGTTCTTTTGCACTTTTAGGCGATTTAAGCCTTAACGTACATTCATTTAGCACCCCATTCAACCTAAACTTTCCAATGAAAGAATACCTTTCAAAAATGAATTTGACCATTCCTGACACACTCTTTTGGTTTTGGCAGTGCTGTATTGTCTTTTCAGACTGATATCTGGATTCAGAGAAGCCAATCTTCCAGTCAAATGAGTGGAATATTGAGAAAAGTGTCTTTGAGAAATATGTGAACCGTAACCCTAACTAGCAAAACCCGAAGCTAGGGTTAGGGTTTTATTCCCATACAATGTAGACAGTTTTTGATGGCATGGCTGTGTTTTAGGGCTGAAAGGATACTTGGGAATATAGTTTTTTCAGTGTTTTCTAAACATTTTTTTCTAACCTATATGGCTGTATACAGTGCTTTGCCCCACAAAGGAATGCTGTCTGAATTGCCCGACAAGCAACAGTTCGAAAGAACCTGATTTAACTTTCAAACTCTTGCCATGGGCTTTATAATCACAGGCAGATTAACAAATAAAGCCAAACTGCATTAGTTCTTTTGCACTTTTAGGCGATTTAAGCCTTAACGTACATTCATTTAGCACCCCATTCAACTCAAACTTTCCAATGAAAGAATACCTTTCAAAAATTAATTTGACCATTCCTGACACACTCTTTTGGTTTTGGCACTGTTGTATTGTCTTTTCAGACTGATATCTTGATTCAGAGAAGCAAATCTTCCAGTCAAATGAGTGGAATATTGAGAAAATTGACTTCTAGAAATATGTGAAACGTAACCCTAACTAGCAAAACCCAAAGCTAGGGTTAGGGTTTTATTCCCATACAATGTAGACAGTTTTTGGTGGCATGGCTTTGTTTTAGGGCTGAAAGGATACATGGGAATATAGTTCTTTCAATGTTTTCTAAACATTTCTTTCTGACCTATATGGCTGTATACAGTGCTTTGCCCCACAAAGGAATGCTGTCTGAATTGCCCGACAAGCAACAGTTCGAAAGAACCTGATTTAACTTTCAAACTCTTGCCATGGGCTTTATAATCACAGGCAGATTAACAAATAAAGCCAAACTGCATTATTTCTTTTGCACTTTTAGGCGATTTAAGCCTTAACGTACATTCATTTAGCACCCCATTCAACTCAAACTTTCCAATGAAAGAATACCTTTCAAAAATGAGTTTGACCATTCCTGACACACTCTTTTGGTTTTGGCAGTGTTGTATTGTCTTTTCAGACTGATATCTAGATTCAGAGAAGCAAATCTTCCAGTCAAATGAGTGGAATATTGAGAAAATTGACTTCTAGAAATATGTGAACCGTAACCCTAACTAGCAAAACCCGAAGCTAGGGTTAGGGTTTTATTCCTATACAATGTAGACAGTTTTTGATGGCATGGCTGTGTTTTAGGGCTGAAAGGATACTTGGGAATATAGTTCTTTCAATGTTTTCTAAACATTTTTTTCTGACCTATATGGCTGTATACAGTGCTTTGCCCCACAAAGGAATGCTGTCTGAATTGCCCGACAAGCAACAGTTCGAAAGAACCTGATTTAACTTTCAAACTCTTGCCATGGGCTTTATAATCACAGGCAGATTAACAAATAAAGCCAAACTGCATTAGTTCTTTTGCACTTTTAGGCGATTTAAGCCTTAACGTACATTCATTTAGCACCCCATTCAACCTAAACTTTCCAATGAAAGAATACCTTTCAAAAATGAATTTGACCATTCCTGACACACTCTTTTGGTTTTGGCAGTGCTGTATTGTCTTTTCAGACTGATATCTTGATTCAGAGAAGCCAATCTTCCAGTCAAATGAGTGGAATATTGAGAAAAGTGTCTTTGAGAAATATGTGAACCGTAACCCTAACTAGCAAAACCCGAAGCTAGGGTTAGGGTTTTATTCCCATACAATGTAGACAGTTTTTGATGGCATGGCTGTGTTTTAGGGCTGAAAGGATACTTGGGAATATAGTTCTTTCAATGTTTTCTAAACATTTTTTTCTAACCTATATGGCTGTATACAGTGCTTTGCCCCACAAAGGAATGCTGTCTGAATTGCCCGACAAGCAACAGTTCGAAAGAACCTGATTTAACTTTCAAACTCTTGCCATGGGCTTTATAATCACAGGCAGATTAACAAATAAAGCCAAACTGCATTAGTTCTTTTGCACTTTTAGGCGATTTAAGCCTTAACGTACATTCATTTAGCACCCCATTCAACTCAAACTTTCCAATGAAAGAATACCTTTCAAAAATTAATTTGACCATTCCTGACACACTCTTTTGGTTTTGGCACTGTTGTATTGTCTTTTCAGACTGATATCTTGATTCAGAGAAGCAAATCTTCCAGTCAAATGAGTGGAATATTGAGAAAATTGACTTCTAGAAATATGTGAAACGTAACCCTAACTAGCAAAACCCAAAGCTAGGGTTAGGGTTTTATTCCCATACAATGTAGACAGTTTTTGGTGGCATGGCTTTGTTTTAGGGCTGAAAGGATACATGGGAATATAGTTCTTTCAATGTTTTCTAAACATTTCTTTCTGACCTATATGGCTGTATACAGTGCTTTGCCCCACAAAGGAATGCTGTCTGAATTGCCCGACAAGCAACAGTTCGAAAGAACCTGATTTAACTTTCAAACTCTTGCCATGGGCTTTATAATCACAGGCAGATTAACAAATAAAGCCAAACTGCATTATTTCTTTTGCACTTTTAGGCGATTTAAGCCTTAACGTACATTCATTTAGCACCCCATTCAACTCAAACTTTCCAATGAAAGAATACCTTTCAAAAATGAGTTTGACCATTCCTGACACACTCTTTTGGTTTTGGCAGTGTTGTATTGTCTTTTCAGACTGATATCTAGATTCAGAGAAGCAAATCTTCCAGTCAAATGAGTGGAATATTGAGAAAATTGACTTCTAGAAATATGTGAACCGTAACCCTAACTAGCAAAACCCGAAGCTAGGGTTAGGGTTTTATTCCTATACAATGTAGACAGTTTTTGATGGCATGGCTGTGTTTTAGGGCTGAAAGGATACTTGGGAATATAGTTCTTTCAATGTTTTCTAAACATTTTTTTCTGACCTATATGGCTGTATACAGTGCTTTGCCCCACAAAGGAATGCTGTCTGAATTGCCCGACAAGCAACAGTTCGAAAGAACCTGATTTAACTTTCAAACTCTTGCCATGGGCTTTATAATCACAGGCAGATTAACAAATAAAGCCAAACTGCATTAGTTCTTTTGCACTTTTAGGCGATTTAAGCCTTAACGTACATTCATTTAGCACCCCATTCAACCTAAACTTTCCAATGAAAGAATACCTTTCAAAAATGAATTTGACCATTCCTGACACACTCTTTTGGTTTTGGCAGTGCTGTATTGTCTTTTCAGACTGATATCTTGATTCAGAGAAGCCAATCTTCCAGTCAAATGAGTGGAATATTGAGAAAAGTGTCTTTGAGAAATATGTGAACCGTAACCCTAACTAGCAAAACCCGAAGCTAGGGTTAGGGTTTTATTCCCATACAATGTAGACAGTTTTTGATGGCATGGCTGTGTTTTAGGGCTGAAAGGATACTTGGGAATATAGTTCTTTCAATGTTTTCTAAACATTTTTTTCTAACCTATATGGCTGTATACAGTGCTTTGCCCCACAAAGGAATGCTGTCTGAATTGCCCGACAAGCAACAGTTCGAAAGAACCTGATTTAACTTTCAAACTCTTGCCATGGGCTTTATAATCACAGGCAGATTAACAAATAAAGCCAAACTGCATTAGTTCTTTTGCACTTTTAGGCGATTTAAGCCTTAACGTACATTCATTTAGCACCCCATTCAACTCAAACTTTCCAATGAAAGAATACCTTTCAAAAATTAATTTGACCATTCCTGACACACTCTTTTGGTT
Organism: Atractosteus spatula; assembly: GCF_055471065.1. Taxonomy (NCBI): domain Eukaryota; kingdom Metazoa; phylum Chordata; class Actinopteri; order Semionotiformes; family Lepisosteidae; genus Atractosteus; species Atractosteus spatula. The sequence goes on along the minus strand of NC_142708.1, from coordinate 29,846,808 downwards.
TTGGCACTGTTGTATTGTCTTTTCAGACTGATATCTTGATTCAGAGAAGCAAATCTTCCAGTCAAATGAGTGGAATATTGAGAAAATTGACTTCTAGAAATATGTGAAACGTAACCCTAACTAGCAAAACCCAAAGCTAGGGTTAGGGTTTTATTCCCATACAATGTAGACAGTTTTTGGTGGCATGGCTTTGTTTTAGGGCTGAAAGGATACATGGGAATATAGTTCTTTCAATGTTTTCTAAACATTTCTTTCTGACCTATATGGCTGTATACAGTGCTTTGCCCCACAAAGGAATGCTGTCTGAATTGCCCGACAAGCAACAGTTCGAAAGAACCTGATTTAACTTTCAAACTCTTGCCATGGGCTTTGCAATCACAGGCAGATTAACAAATAAAGCCAAACAGCATTAGTTCTTTTGCACTTTTAGGCGATTTAAGCCTTAACGTACATTCATTTAGCACCCCATTCAACTCAAACTTTCCAATGAAAGAATACCTTTCAAAAATGAATTTGACCATTCCTGACACACTCTTTTGGTTTTGGCAGTGCTGTATTGTCTTTTCAGACTGATATCTTGATTCAGAGAAGCCAAACTTCCAGTCAAATGAGTGGAATATTGAGAAAAGTGTCTTTGAGAAATATGTGAACCGTAACCCTAACTAGCAAAACCCGAAGCTAGGGTTAGGGTTTTATTCCGATACAATGTAGACAGTTTTTGATGGCATGGCTGTTTTTTAGGGCTGAAAGGATACTTGGGAATATAGTTCTTTCAATGTTTTCTTAACATTTTTTTCTGACCTATATGGCTGTATACAGTGCTTTGCCCCACAAAGGAATGCTGTCTGAATTGCCCGACAAGCAACAGTTCGAAAGAACCTGATTTAACTTTCAAACTCTTGCCATGGGCTTTACAAACACAGGCAGATTAACAAATAAAGCCATACAGCATTAGTTCTTTTGCACTTTTAGGCGATTTAAGCCTTAACGTACATTCATTTAGCACCCCATTCAACTCAAACTTTCCAATGAAAGAATACCTTTCAAAAATGAATTAGACCATTCCTGACACACTCTTTTGGTTTTGGCAGTGCTGTATTGTCTTTTCAGACTGATATCTTGATTCAGAGAAGCCAATCTTCCAGTCAAATCAGTGGAATATTGAGAAAAGTCTCTTTGAGAAATATGTGAACCGTAACCCTAACTAGCGAAACCTGAAGCTAGGGTTAGGGTTTTATTCCCATACAATGTAGACAGTTTTTGATGGCATGGCTGTGTTTTAGGGCTGAAAGGATACTTGGGAATATAGTTTTTTCAGTGTTTTCTAAACATTTTTTTCTGACCTATATGGCTGTATACAGTGCTTTGCCCCACAAAGGAATGCTGTCTGAATTGCCCGACAAGCAACAGTTCGAAAGAACCTGATTTAACTTTCAAACTCTTGCCATGGGCTTTACAAACACAGGCAGATTAACAAATACAGCCAAACAGCATTAGTTCTTTTGCACTTTTAGGCGATTTAAGCCTTAACGTACATTCATTTAGCACCCCATTCAACTCAAACTTTCCAATGAAAGAATACCTTTCAAAAATGAATTAGACCATTCCTGACACACTCTTTTGGTTTTGGCAGTGTTGTATTGTCTTTTCAGACTGATATCTTGATTCAGAGAAGCCAATCTTCCAGTCAAATGAGTGGAATATTGAGAAAAGTGTCTTTGAGAAATACTGTATGTGAACCGTAACCCTAACTAGCGAAACCTGAAGCTAGGGTTAGGGTTTTATTCCCATACAATGTAGACAGTTTTTGATGGCATGGCTGTGTTTTAGGGCTGAAAGGATACTTGGGAACATAGTTTTTTCAGTGTTTTCTAAACATTTTTTTCTGACCTATATGGCTGTATACAGTGCTTTGCCCCACAAAGGAATGCTGTCTGAATTGCCCGACAAGCAACAATTCGAAAGAACCTGATTTAACTTTCAAACTCTTGCCATGGGCTTTGCAATCACAGGCAGATTAACAAATAAAGCCAAACAGCATTAGTTCTTTTGCACTTTTAGGCGATTTAAGCCTTATCGTACATTCATTTAGCACCCCATTCAACTCAAACTTTCCAATGAAAGAATACCTTTCAAAAATGAATTAGACCATTCCTGACACACTCTTTTGGTTTTGGCAGTGTTGTATTGTCTTTTCAGACTGATATCTTGATTCAGAGAAGCCAATCTTCCAGTCAAATGAGTGGAATATTGAGAAAAGTGTCTTTGAGAAATACTGTATGTGAACCGTAACCCTAACTAGCGAAACCTGAAGCTAGGGTTAGGGTTTTATTCCCATACAATGTAGACAGTTTTTGATGGCATGGCTGTGTTTTAGGGCTGAAAGGATACTTGGGAATATAGTTTTTTCAGTGTTTTCTAAACATTTTTTTCTGACCTATATGGCTGTATACAGTGCTTTGCCCCACAAAGGAATGCTGTCTGAATTGCCCGACAAGCAACAGTTCGAAAGAACCTGATTTAACTTTCAAACTCTTGCCATGGGCTTTGCAATCACAGGCAGATTAACAAATAAAGCCAAACAGCATTAGTTCTTTTGCACTTTTAGGCGATTTAAGCCTTATCGTACATTCATTTAGCACCCCATTCAACTCAAACTTTCCAATGAAAGAATACCTTTCAAAAATGAATTTGACCATTCCTGACACACTCTTTTGGTTTTGGCAGTGCTGTATTGTCTTTTCAGACTGATATCTTGATTCAGAGAAGCCAATCTTCCAGTCAAATGAGTGGAATATTGAGAAAATTGACTTCTAGAAATATGTGAACCGTAACCCTAACTAGCAAAACCCGAAGCTAGGGTTAGGGTTTTATTCCCATACAATGTAGACAGTTTTTGATGGCATGGCTGTGTTTTAGGGCTGAAAGGATACTTGGGAATATAGTTCTTTCAATGTTTTCTAAACATTTTTTTCTGACCTATATGGCTGTATACAGTGCTTTGCCCCACAAAGGAATGCTGTCTGAATTGCCCGACAAGCAACAGTTCGAAAGAACCTGATTTAACTTTCAAACTCTTGCCATGGGCTTTGCAATCACAGGCAGATTAACAAATAAAGCCAAACAGCATTAGTTCTTTTGCACTTTTAGGCGATTTAAGCCTTAACGTACATTCATTTAGCACCCCATTCAACTCAAACTTTCCACTGAAAGAATACCTTTCAAAAATGAATTTGACCATTCCTGACACACTCTTTTGGTTTTGGCACTGTTGTATTGTCTTTTCAGACTGATATCTTGATTCAGAGAAGCAAATCTTCCAGTCAAATGAGTGGAATATTGAGAAAATTGACTTCTAGAAATATGTGAAACGTAACCCTAACTAGCAAAACCCGAAGCTAGGGTTAGGGTTTTATTCCCATACAATGTAGACAGTTTTTGATGGCATGGCTTTGTTTTAGGGCTGAAAGGATACTTGGGAATATAGTTCTTTCAATGTTTTCTAAACATTTTTTTCTGACCTATATGGCTGTATACAGTGTTTGCCCCACAAAGGAATGCTGTCTGAATTGCCCGACAAGCAACAGTTCGAAAGAACCTGATTTAACTTTCAAACTCTTGCCATGGGCTTTATAATCACAGGCAGATTAACAAATAAAGCCAAACTGCATTAGTTCTTTTGCACTTTTAGGCGATTTAAGCCTTAACGTACATTCATTTAGCACCCCATTCAACTCAAACTTTCCAATGAAAGAATACCTTTCAAAAATGAATTTGACCATTCCTGACACACTCTTTTGGTTTTGGCAGTGTTGTATTGTCTTTTCAGACTGATATCTTGATTCAGAGAAGCAAATCTTCCAGTCAAATGAGTGGAATATTGAGAAAATTGACTTCTAGAAATATGTGAACCGTAACCCTAACTAGCAAAACCCGAAGCTAGGATTAGGGTTTTATTCCTATACAATGTAGACAGTTTTTGATGGCATGGCTGTGTTTTAGGGCTGAAAGGATACTTGGGAATATAGTTCTTTCAATGTTTTCTAAACATTTTTTTCTGACCTATATGGCTGTATACAGTGCTTTGCCCCACAAAGGAATGCTGTCTGAATTGCCCGACAAGCAACAGTTCGAAAGAACCTGATTTAACTTTCAAACTCTTGCCATGGGCTTTATAATCACAGGCAGATTAACAAATAAAGCCAAACTGCATTAGTTCTTTTGCACTTTTAGGCGATTTAAGCCTTAACGTACATTCATTTAGCACCCCATTCAACCAAAACTTTCCAATGAAAGAATACCTTTAAAAAATGAATTTGACCATTCCTGACACACTCTTTTGGTTTTGGCAGTGCTGTATTGTCTTTTCAGACTGATATCTTGATTCAGAGAAGCCAATCTTCCAGTCAAATGAGTGGAATATTGAGAAAAGTGTCTTTGAGAAATATGTGAGCCGTAACCCTAACTAGCAAAACCTGAAGCTAGGGTTAGGGTTTTATTCCCATACAATGTAGACAGTTTTTGATGGCATGGCTGTGTTTTAGGGCTGAAAGGATACTTGGGAATATAGTTTTTTCAGTGTTTTCTAAACATTTTTTTCTGACCTATATGGCTGTATACAGTGCTTTGCCCCACAAAGGAATGGTGTCTGAATTGCCCGACAAGCAACAATTCGAAAGAACCTGATTTAACTTTCAAACTCTTGCCATGGGCTTTGCAATCACAGGCAGATTAACAAATAAAGCCAAACAGCATTAGTTCTTTTGCACTTTTAGGCGATTTAAGCCTTAACGTACATTCATTTAGCACCCCATTCAACTCAAACTTTCCAATGAAAGAATACCTTTCAAAAATGAATTTGACCATTCCTGACACACTCTTTTGGTTTTGGCAGTGCTGTATTGTCTTTTCAGACTGATATCTTGATTCAGAGAAGCCAAACTTCCAGTCAAATGAGTGGAATATTGAGAAAAGTGTCTTTGAGAAATATGTGAACCGTAACCCTAAGTAGCAAAACCCGAAGCTAGGGTTAGGGTTTTATTCCCATACAATGTAGACAGTTTTTGATGGCATGGCTGTGTTTTAGGGCTGAAAGAATACTTGGGAATATAGTTTTTTCAGTGTTTTCTAAACATTTTTTTCTGACCTATATGGCTGTATACAGTGCTTTGCCCCACAAAGGAATGCTGTCTGAATTGCCCGACAAGCAACAGTTCGAAAGAACCTGATTTAACTTTCAAACTCTTGCCATGGGCTTTACAAACACAGGCAGATTAACAAATAAAGCCAAACAGCATTAGTTCTTTTGCACTTTTAGGCGATTTAAGCCTTAACGTACATTCATTTAGCACCCCATTCAACTCAAACTTTCCAATGAAAGAATACCTTTCAAAAATGAATTTGACCATTCCTGACACACTCTTTTGGTTTTGGCAGTGCTGTATTGTCTTTTCAGACTGATATCTTGATTCAGAGAAGCCAATCTTCCAGTCAAATGAGTGGAATATTGAGAAAAGTGTCTATGAGAAATATGTGAACCGTAACCCTAACTAGCAAAACCCGAAGCTAGGGTTAGGGTTTTATTCCCATACAATGTAGACAGTTTTTGATGGCATGGCTGTGTTTTAGGGCTGAAAGGATACTTGGGAATATAGTTCTTTCAATGTTTTCTAAACATTTTTTTCTAACCTATATGGCTGTATACAGTGCTTTGCCCCACAAAGGAATGCTGTCTGAATTGCCCGACAAGCAACAGTTCGAAAGAACCTGATTTAACTTTCAAACTCTTGCCATGGGCTTTATAATCACAGACAGATTAACAAATAAAGCCAAACTGCATTAGTTCTTTTGCACTTTTAGGCGATTTAAGCCTTAACGTACATTCATTTAGCACCCCATTCAACTCAAACTTTCCAATGAAAGAATACCTTTCAAAAATGAATTTGACCATTCCTGACACACTCTTTTGGTTTTGGCACTGTTGTATTGTCTTTTCAGACTGATATCTTGATTCAGAGAAGCAAATCTTCCAGTCAAATGAGTGGAATATTGAGAAAATTGACTTCTAGAAATATATGAAACGTAACCCTAACTAGCAAAACCCGAAGCTAGGGTTAGGGTTTTATTCCCATACAATGTTGACAGTTTTTGATGGCATGGCTTTGTTTTGGGGCTGAAAGGATACTTGGGAATATAGTTCTTTCAATGTTTTCTAAACATTTTTTTCTGACCTATATGGCTGTATACAGTGCTTTGCCCCACAAAGGAATGCTGTCTGAATTGCCCGACAAGCAACAGTTCGAAAGAACCTGATTTAACTTTCAAACTCTTGCCATGGGCTTTATAATCACAGGCAGATTAACAAATAAAGCCAAACTGCATTAGTTCTTTTGCACTTTTAGGCGATTTAAGCCTTAACGTACATTCATTTAGCACCCCATTCAACTCAAACTTTCCAATGAAAGAATACCTTTCAAAAATGAATTTGACCATTCCTGACACACTCTTTTGGTTTTGGCAGTGTTGTATTGTCTTTTCAGACTGATATCTTGATTCAGAGAAGCAAATCTTCCAGTCAAATGAGTGGAATATTGAGAAAATTGACTTCTAGAAATAAGTGAACCGTAACCCTAACTAGCAAAACCCGAAGCTAGGATTAGGGTTTTATTCCTATACAATGTAGACAGTTTTTGATGGCATGGCTGTGTTTTAGGGCTGAAAGGATACTTGGGAATATAGTTCTTTCAATGTTTTCTAAACATTTTTTTCTGACCTATATGGCTGTATACAGTGCTTTGCCCCACAAAGGAATGCTGTCTGAATTGCCCGACAAGCAACAGTTCGAAAGAACCTGATTTAACTTTCAAACTCTTGCCATGGGCTTTATAATCACAGGCAGATTAACAAATAAAGCCAAACTGCATTAGTTCTTTTGCACTTTTAGGCGATTTAAGCCTTAACGTACATTCATTTAGCACCCCATTCAACCTAAACTTTCCAATGAAAGAATACCTTTCAAAAATGAATTTGACCATTCCTGACACACTCTTTTGGTTTTGGCAGTGCTGTATTGTCTTTTCAGACTGATATCTTGATTCAGAGAAGCCAATCTTCCAGTCAAATGAGTGGAATATTGAGAAAAGTGTCTTTGAGAAATATGTGAACCGTAACCCTAACTAGCAAAACCTGAAGCTAGGGTTAGGGTTTTATTCCCATACAATGTAGACAGTTTTTGATGGCATGGCTGTGTTTTAGGGCTGAAAGGATACTTGGGAATATAGTTTTTTCAGTGTTTTCTAAACATTTTTTTCTGACCTATATGGCTGTATACAGTGCTTTGCCCCACAAAGGAATGCTGTCTGAATTGCCCGACAAGCAACAGTTCGAAAGAACCTCAATTGACTTTCAAACTTGCCATGGGCTTTATAATCACAGGCAGATTAACAAATAAAGCCAAACTGCATTAGTTCTTTTGCACTTTTAGGCGATTTAAGCCTTAACGTACATTCATTTAGCACCCCATTCAACTCAAACTTTCCAATGAAAGAATACCTTTCAAAAATTAATTTGACCATTCCTGACACACTCTTTTGGTTTTGGCACTGTTGTATTGTCTTTTCAGACTGATATCTTGATTCAGAGAAGCAAATCTTCCAGTCAAATGAGTGGAATATTGAGAAAATTGACTTCTAGAAATATGTGAACCGTAACCCTAACTAGCAAAACCCGAAGCTAGGGTTAGGGTTTTATTCCCATACAATGTAGACAGTTTTTGATGGCATGGCTGTGTTTTAGGGCTGAAAGGATACTTGGGAATATAGTTCTTTCAATGTTTTCTAAACATTTTTTTCTGACCTATATGGCTGTATACAGTGCTTTGCCCCACAAAGGAATGCTGTCTGAATTGCCCGACAAGCAACAGTTCGAAAGAACCTGATTTAACTTTCAAACTCTTGCCATGGGCTTTGCAATCACAGGCAGATTAACAAATAAAGCCAAACAGCATTAGTTCTTTTGCACTTTTAGGCGATTTAAGCCTTAACGTACATTCATTTAGCACCCCATTCAACTCAAACTTTCCAATGAAAGAATACCTTTCAAAAATGAATTTGACCATTCCTGACACACTCTTTTGGTTTTGGCACTGTTGTATTGTCTTTTCAGACTGATATCTTGATTCAGAGAAGCAAATCTTCCAGTCAAATGAGTGGAATATTGAGAAAATTGACTTCTAGAAATATGTGAAACGTAACCCTAACTAGCAAAACCCGAAGCTAGGGTTAGGGTTTTATTCCCATACAATGTAGACAGTTTTTGATGGCATGGCTTTGTTTTAGGGCTGAAAGGATACTTGGGAATATAGTTCTTTCAATGTTTTCTAAACATTTTTTTCTGACCTATATGGCTGTATACAGTGTTTGCCCCACAAAGGAATGCTGTCTGAATTGCCCGACAAGCAACAGTTCGAAAGAACCTGATTTAACTTTCAAACTCTTGCCATGGGCTTTATAATCACAGGCAGATTAACAAATAAAGCCAAACTGCATTAGTTCTTTTGCACTTTTAGGCGATTTAAGCCTTAACGTACATTCATTTAGCACCCCATTCAACTCAAACTTTCCAATGAAAGAATACCTTTCAAAAATGAATTTGACCATTCCTGACACACTCTTTTGGTTTTGGCAGTGTTGTATTGTCTTTTCAGACTGATATCTTGATTCAGAGAAGCAAATCTTCCAGTCAAATGAGTGGAATATTGAGAAAATTGACTTCTAGAAATATGTGAACCGTAACCCTAACTAGCAAAACCCGAAGCTAGGATTAGGGTTTTATTCCTATACAATGTAGACAGTTTTTGATGGCATGGCTGTGTTTTAGGGCTGAAAGGATACTTGGGAATATAGTTCTTTCAATGTTTTCTAAACATTTTTTTCTGACCTATATGGCTGTATACAGTGCTTTGCCCCACAAAGGAATGCTGTCTGAATTGCCCGACAAGCAACAGTTCGAAAGAACCTGATTTAACTTTCAAACTCTTGCCATGGGCTTTATAATCACAGGCAGATTAACAAATAAAGCCAAACTGCATTAGTTCTTTTGCACTTTTAGGCGATTTAAGCCTTAACGTACATTCATTTAGCACCCCATTCAACCTAAACTTTCCAATGAAAGAATACCTTTAAAAAATGAATTTGACCATTCCTGACACACTCTTTTGGTTTTGGCAGTGCTGTATTGTCTTTTCAGACTGATATCTTGATTCAGAGAAGCCAATCTTCCAGTCAAATGAGTGGAATATTGAGAAAAGTGTCTTTGAGAAATATGTGAGCCGTAACCCTAACTAGCAAAACCTGAAGCTAGGGTTAGGGTTTTATTCCCTTACAATGTAGACAGTTTTTGATGGCATGGCTGTGTTTTAGGGCTGAAAGGATACTTGGGAATATAGTTTTTTCAGTGTTTTCTAAACATTTTTTTCTGACCTATATGGCTGTATACAGTGCTTTGCCCCACAAAGGAATGGTGTCTGAATTGCCCGACAAGCAACAATTCGAAAGAACCTGATTTAACTTTCAAACTCTTGCCATGGGCTTTGCAATCACAGGCAGATTAACAAATAAAGCCAAACAGCATTAGTTCTTTTGAACTTTTAGGCGATTTAAGCCTTAACGTACATTCATTTAGCACCCCATTCAACTCAAACTTTCCAATGAAAGAATACCTTTCAAAAATGAATTTGACCATTCCTGACACACTCTTTTGGTTTTGGCAGTGCTGTATTGTCTTTTCAGACTGATATCTTGATTCAGAGAAGCCAAACTTCCAGTCAAATGAGTGGAATATTGAGAAAAGTGTCTTTGAGAAATATGTGAACCGTAACCCTAACTAGCAAAACCCGAAGCTAGGGTTAGGGTTTTATTCCCATACAATGTAGACAGTTTTTGATGGCATGGCTGTGTTTTAGGGCTGAAAGGATACTTGGGAATATAGTTCTTTCAATGTTTTCTTAACATTTTTTTCTGACCTATATGGCTGTATACAGTGCTTTGCCCCACAAAGGAATGCTGTCTGAATTGCCCGACAAGCAACAGTTCGAAAGAACCTGATTTAACTTTCAAACTCTTGCCATGGGCTTTACAAACACAGGCAGATTAACAAATAAAGCCAAACAGCATTAGTTCTTTTGCACTTTTAGGCGATTTAAGCCTTAACGTACATTCATTTAGCACCCCATTCAACTCAAACTTTCCAATGAAAGAATACCTTTCAAAAATGAATTAGACCATTCCTGACACACTGTTTTGGTTTTGGCAGTGCTGTATTGTCTTTTCAGACTGATATCTTGATTCAGAGAAGCCAATCTTCCAGTCAAATGAGTGGAATATTGAGAAAAGTCACTTTGAGAAATATGTGAACCGTAACCCTAACTAGCGAAACCTGAAGCTAGGGTTAGGGTTTTATTCCCATACAATGTAGACAGTTTTTGATGGCATGGCTGTGTTTTAGGGCTGAAAGGATACTTGGGAATATAGTTTTTTCAGTGTTTTCTAAACATTTTTTTCTGACCTATATGGCTGTGTACAGTGCTTTGCCCCACAAAGGAATGCTGTCTGAATTGCCCGACAAGCAACATTTCGAAAGAACCTGATTTAACTTTCAAACTCTTGCCATGGGCTTTGCAATCACAGGCAGATTAACAAATAAAGCCAAACAGCATTAGTTCTTTTGCACTTTTAGGCGATTTAAGCCTTAACGTACATTCATTTAGCACCCCATTCAACTCAAACTTTCCAATGAAAGAATACCTTTCAAAAATTAATTTGACCATTCCTGACACACTCTTTTGGTTTTGGCAGTGCTGTATTGTCTTTTCAGACTGATATCTTGATTCAGAGAAGCCAATCTTCCAGTCAAATGAGTGGAATATTGAGAAAATTGACTTCTAGAAATATGTGAACCGTAACCCTAAGTAGCAAAACCCGAAGCTAGGGTTAGGGTTTTATTCCCATACAATGTAGACAGTTTTTGATGGCATGGCTGTGTTTTAGGGCTGAAAGGATACTTGGGAATATAGTTTTTTCAGTGTTTTCTAAACATTTTTTTCTGACCTATATGGCTGTATACAGTGCTTTGCCCCACAAAGGAATGCTGTCTGAATTGCCCGACAAGCAACAGTTCGAAAGAACCTGATTTAACTTTCAAACTCTTGCCATGGGCTTTACAAACACAGGCAGATTAACAAATAAAGCCAAACAGCATTAGTTCTTTTGCACTTTTAGGCGATTTAAGCCTTAACGTACATTCATTTAGCACCCCATTCAACTCAAACTTTCCAATGAAAGAATACCTTTCAAAAATGAATTTGACCATTCCTGACACACTCTTTTGGTTTTGGCAGTGCTGTATTGTCTTTTCAGACTGATATCTTGATTCAGAGAAGCCAAACTTCCAGTCAAATGAGTGGAATATTGAGAAAAGTGTCTTTGAGAAATATGTGAACCGTAACCCTAACTAGCAAAACCTGAAGCTAGGGTTAGGGTTTTATTCCCATACAATGTAGACAGTTTTTGATGGCATGGCTGTGTTTTAGGGCTGAAAGGATACTTGGGAATATAGTTCTTTCAATGTTTTCTAAACATTTTTTTCTAACCTATATGGCTGTATACAGTGCTTTGCCCCACAAAGGAATGCTGTCTGAATTGCCCGACAAGCAACAGTTCGAAAGAACCTGATTTAACTTTCAAACTCTTGCCATGGGCTTTACAAACACAGGCAGATTAACAAATAAAGCCAAACAGCATTAGTTCTTTTGCACTTTTAGGCGATTTAAGCCTTAACGTACATTCATTTAGCACCCCATTCAACTCAAACTTTCCAATGAAAGAATACCTTTCAAAAATGAATTTGACCATTCCTGACACACTCTTTTGGTTTTGGCAGTGTTGTATTGTCTTTTCAGACTGATATCTTGATTCAGAGAAGCCAATCTTCCAGTCAAATGAGTGGAATATTGAGAAAAGTGTCTTTGAGAAATATGTGAACCGTAACCCTAACTAGCGAAACCTGAAGCTAGGGTTAGGGTTTTATTCCCATACAATGTAGACAGTTTTTGATGGCATGGCTGTGTTTTAGGGCTGAAAGGATACTTGGGAATATAGTTCTTTCAATGTTTTCTAAACATTTTTTTCTAACCTATATGGCTGTATACAGTGCTTTGCCCCACAAAGGAATGCTGTCTGAATTGCCCGACAAGCAACAGTTCGAAAGAACCTGATTTAACTTTCAAACTCTTGCCATGGGCTTTATAATCACAGGCAGATTAACAAATAAAGCCAAACTGCATTAGTTCTTTTGCACTTTTAGGCGATTTAAGCCTTAACGTACATTCATTTAGCACCCCATTCAACCTAAACTTTCCAATGAAAGAATACGTTTCAAAAATGAATTTGACCATTCCTGACACACTCTTTTGGTTTTGGCAGTGCTGTATTGTCTTTTCAGACTGATATCTTGATTCAGAGAAGCCAATCTTCCAGTCAAATGAGTGGAATATTGAGAAAAGTGTCTTTGAGAAATATGTGAACCGTAACCCTAACTAGCAAAACCTGAAGCTAGGGTTAGGGTTTTATTCCCATACAATGTAGACAGTTTTTGATGGCATGGCTGTGTTTTAGGGCTGAAAGGATACTTGGGAATATAGTTTTTTCAGTGTTTTCTAAAGATTTTTTTCTGACCTATATGGCTGTATACAGTGCTTTGCCCCACAAAGGAATGCTGTCTGAATTGCCCGACAAGCAACAGTTCGAAAGAACCTCAATTGACTTTTAAACTCTTGCCATGGGCTTTATAATCACAGGCAGATTAACAAATAAAGCCAAACTGCATTAGTTCTTTTGCACTTTTAGGCGATTTAAGCCTTAACGTACATTCATTTAGCACCCCATTCAACTCAAACTTTCCAATGAAAGAATACCTTTCAAAAATTAATTTGACCATTCCTGACACACTCTTTTGGTTTTGGCACTGTTGTATTGTCTTTTCAGACTGATATCTTGATTCAGAGAAGCAAATCTTCCAGTCAAATGAGTGGAATATTGAGAAAATTGACTTCTAGAAATATGTGAACCGTAACCCTAACTAGCAAAACCCGAAGCTAGGGTTAGGGTTTTATTCCCATACAATGTAGACAGTTTTTGATGGCATGGCTGTGTTTTAGGGCTGAAAGGATACTTGGGAATATAGTTCTTTCAATGTTTTCTAAACATTTTTTTCTGACCTATATGGCTGTATACAGTGCTTTGCCCCACAAAGGAATGCTGTCTGAATTGCCCGACAAGCAACAGTTCGAAAGAACCTGATTTAACTTTCAAACTCTTGCCATGGGCTTTGCAATCACAGGCAGATTAACAAATAAAGCCAAACAGCATTAGTTCTTTTGCACTTTTAGGCGATTTAAGCCTTAACGTACATTCATTTAGCACCCCATTCAACTCAAACTTTCCAATGAAAGAATACCTTTCAAAAATGAATTTGACCATTCCTGACACACTCTTTTGGTTTTGGCACTGTTGTATTGTCTTTTCAGACTGATATCTTGATTCAGAGAAGCAAATCTTCCAGTCAAATGAGTGGAATATTGAGAAAATTGACTTCTAGAAATATGTGAAACGTAACCCTAACTAGCAAAACCCGAAGCTAGGGTTAGGGTTTTATTCCCATACAATGTAGACAGTTTTTGATGGCATGGCTTTGTTTTAGGGCTGAAAGGATACTTGGGAATATAGTTCTTTCAATGTTTTCTAAACATTTTTTTCTGACCTATATGGCTGTATACAGTGTTTGCCCCACAAAGGAATGCTGTCTGAATTGCCCGACAAGCAACAGTTCGAAAGAACCTGATTTAACTTTCAAACTCTTGCCATGGGCTTTATAATCACAGGCAGATTAACAAATAAAGCCAAACTGCATTAGTTCTTTTGCACTTTTAGGCGATTTAAGCCTTAACGTACATTCATTTAGCACCCCATTCAACTCAAACTTTCCAATGAAAGAATACCTTTAAAAAATGAATTTGACCATTCCTGACACACTCTTTTGGTTTTGGCAGTGCTGTATTGTCTTTTCAGACTGATATCTTGATTCAGAGAAGCCAATCTTCCAGTCAAATGAGTGGAATATTGAGAAAAGTGTCTTTGAGAAATATGTGAGCCGTAACCCTAACTAGCAAAACCTGAAGCTAGGGTTAGGGTTTTATTCCCTTACAATGTAGACAGTTTTTGATGGCATGGCTGTGTTTTAGGGCTGAAAGGATACTTGGGAATATAGTTTTTTCAGTGTTTTCTAAACATTTTTTTCTGACCTATATGGCTGTATACAGTGCTTTGCCCCACAAAGGAATGGTGTCTGAATTGCCCGACAAGCAACAATTCGAAAGAACCTGATTTAACTTTCAAACTCTTGCCATGGGCTTTGCAATCATAGGCAGATTAACAAATAAAGCCAAACAGCATTAGTTCTTTTGCACTTTTAGGCGATTTAAGCCTTAACGTACATTCATTTAGCACCCCATTCAACTCAAACTTTCCAATGAAAGAATACCTTTCAAAAATGAATTTGACCATTCCTGACACACTCTTTTGGTTTTGGCAGTGCTGTATTGTCTTTTCAGACTGATATCTTGATTCAGAGAAGCCAAACTTCCAGTCAAATGAGTGGAATATTGAGAAAAGTGTCTTTGAGAAATATGTGAACCGTAACCCTAACTAGCAAAACCCGAAGCTAGGGTTAGGGTTTTATTCCCATACAATGTAGACAGTTTTTGATGGCATGGCTGTGTTTTAGGGCTGAAAGGATACTTGGGAATATAGTTCTTTCAATGTTTTCTAAACATTTTTTTCTGACCTATATGGCTGTATACAGTGCTTTGCCCCACAAAGGAATGCTGTCTGAATTGCCCGACAAGCAACAGTTCGAAAGAACCTGATTTAACTTTCAAACTCTTGCCATGGGCTTTGCAATCACAGGCAGATTAACAAATAAAGCCAAACAGCATTAGTTCTTTTGCACTTTTAGGCGATTTAAGCCTTAACGTACATTCATTTAGCACCCCATTCAACTCAAACTTTCCAATGAAAGAATACCTTTCAAAAATGAATTTGACCATTCCTGACACACTCTTTTGGTTTTGGCACTGTTGTATTGTCTTTTCAGACTGATATCTTGATTCAGAGAAGCAAATCTTCCAGTCAAATGAGTGGAATATTGAGAAAATTGACTTCTAGAAATATGTGAAACGTAACCCTAACTAGCAAAACCCGAAGCTAGGGTTAGGGTTTTATTCCCATACAATGTAGACAGTTTTTGATGGCATGGCTTTGTTTTAGGGCTGAAAGGATACTTGGGAATATAGTTCTTTCAATGTTTTCTAAACATTTTTTTCTGACCTATATGGCTGTATACAGTGTTTGCCCCACAAAGGAATGCTGTCTGAATTGCCCGACAAGCAACAGTTCGAAAGAACCTGATTTAACTTTCAAACTCTTGCCATGGGCTTTATAATCACAGGCAGATTAACAAATAAAGCCAAACTGCATTAGTTCTTTTGCACTTTTAGGCGATTTAAGCCTTAACGTACATTCATTTAGCACCCCATTCAACTCAAACTTTCCAATGAAAGAATACCTTTAAAAAATGAATTTGACCATTCCTGACACACTCTTTTGGTTTTGGCAGTGCTGTATTGTCTTTTCAGACTGATATCTTGATTCAGAGAAGCCAATCTTCCAGTCAAATGAGTGGAATATTGAGAAAAGTGTCTTTGAGAAATATGTGAGCCGTAACCCTAACTAGCAAAACCTGAAGCTAGGGTTAGGGTTTTATTCCCTTACAATGTAGACAGTTTTTGATGGCATGGCTGTGTTTTAGGGCTGAAAGGATACTTGGGAATATAGTTTTTTCAGTGTTTTCTAAACATTTTTTTCTGACCTATATGGCTGTATACAGTGCTTTGCCCCACAAAGGAATGGTGTCTGAATTGCCCGACAAGCAACAATTCGAAAGAACCTGATTTAACTTTCAAACTCTTGCCATGGGCTTTGCAATCATAGGCAGATTAACAAATAAAGCCAAACAGCATTAGTTCTTTTGCACTTTTAGGCGATTTAAGCCTTAACGTACATTCATTTAGCACCCCATTCAACTCAAACTTTCCAATGAAAGAATACCTTTAAAAAATGAATTTGACCATTCCTGACACACTCTTTTGGTTTTGGCAGTGCTGTATTGTCTTTTCAGACTGATATCTTGATTCAGAGAAGCCAAACTTCCAGTCAAATGAGTGGAATATTGAGAAAAGTGTCTTTGAGAAATATGTGAACCGTAACCCTAACTAGCAAAACCCGAAGCTAGGGTTAGGGTTTTATTCCCATACAATGTAGACAGTTTTTGATGGCATGGCTGTGTTTTAGGGCTGAAAGGATACTTGGGAATATAGTTCTTTCAATGTTTTCTTAACATTTTTTTCTGACCTATATGGCTGTATACAGTGCTTTGCCCCACAAAGGAATGCTGTCTGAATTGCCCGACAAGCAACAGTTCGAAAGAACCTGATTTAACTTTCAAACTCTTGCCATGGGCTTTACAAACACAGGCAGATTAACAAATAAAGCCAAACAGCATTAGTTCTTTTGCACTTTTAGGCGATTTAAGCCTTAACGTACATTCATTTAGCACCCCATTCAACTCAAACTTTCCAATGAAAGAATACCTTTCAAAAATGAATTAGACCATTCCTGACACACTGTTTTGGTTTTGGCAGTGCTGTATTGTCTTTTCAGACTGATATCTTGATTCAGAGAAGCCAATCTTCCAGTCAAATGAGTGGAATATTGAGAAAAGTCACTTTGAGAAATATGTGAACCGTAACCCTAACTAGCGAAACCTGAAGCTAGGGTTAGGGTTTTATTCCCATACAATGTAGACAGTTTTTGATGGCATGGCTGTGTTTTAGGGCTGAAAGGATACTTGGGAATATAGTTTTTTCAGTGTTTTCTAAACATTTTTTTCTGACCTATATGGCTGTGTACAGTGCTTTGCCCCACAAAGGAATGCTGTCTGAATTGCCCGACAAGCAACATTTCGAAAGAACCTGATTTAACTTTCAAACTCTTGCCATGGGCTTTGCAATCACAGGCAGATTAACAAATAAAGCCAAACAGCATTAGTTCTTTTGCACTTTTAGGCGATTTAAGCCTTAACGTACATTCATTTAGCACCCCATTCAACTCAAACTTTCCAATGAAAGAATACCTTTCAAAAATTAATTTGACCATTCCTGACACACTCTTTTGGTTTTGGCAGTGCTGTATTGTCTTTTCAGACTGATATCTTGATTCAGAGAAGCCAATCTTCCAGTCAAATGAGTGGAATATTGAGAAAATTGACTTCTAGAAATATGTGAACCGTAACCCTAAGTAGCAAAACCCGAAGCTAGGGTTAGGGTTTTATTCCCATACAATGTAGACAGTTTTTGATGGCATGGCTGTGTTTTAGGGCTGAAAGGATACTTGGGAATATAGTTTTTTCAGTGTTTTCTAAACATTTTTTTCTGACCTATATGGCTGTATACAGTGCTTTGCCCCACAAAGGAATGCTGTCTGAATTGCCCGACAAGCAACAGTTCGAAAGAACCTGATTTAACTTTCAAACTCTTGCCATGGGCTTTACAAACACAGGCAGATTAACAAATAAAGCCAAACAGCATTAGTTCTTTTGCACTTTTAGGCGATTTAAGCCTTAACGTACATTCATTTAGCACCCCATTCAACTCAAACTTTCCAATGAAAGAATACCTTTCAAAAATGAATTTGACCATTCCTGACACACTCTTTTGGTTTTGGCAGTGCTGTATTGTCTTTTCAGACTGATATCTTGATTCAGAGAAGCCAAACTTCCAGTCAAATGAGTGGAATATTGAGAAAAGTGTCTTTGAGAAATATGTGAACCGTAACCCTAACTAGCAAAACCTGAAGCTAGGGTTAGGGTTTTATTCCCATACAATGTAGACAGTTTTTGATGGCATGGCTGTGTTTTAGGGCTGAAAGGATACTTGGGAATATAGTTCTTTCAATGTTTTCTAAACATTTTTTTCTAACCTATATGGCTGTATACAGTGCTTTGCCCCACAAAGGAATGCTGTCTGAATTGCCCGACAAGCAACAGTTCGAAAGAACCTGATTTAACTTTCAAACTCTTGCCATGGGCTTTACAAACACAGGCAGATTAACAAATAAAGCCAAACAGCATTAGTTCTTTTGCACTTTTAGGCGATTTAAGCCTTAACGTACATTCATTTAGCACCCCATTCAACTCAAACTTTCCAATGAAAGAATACCTTTCAAAAATGAATTTGACCATTCCTGACACACTCTTTTGGTTTTGGCAGTGTTGTATTGTCTTTTCAGACTGATATCTTGATTCAGAGAAGCCAATCTTCCAGTCAAATGAGTGGAATATTGAGAAAAGTGTCTTTGAGAAATATGTGAACCGTAACCCTAACTAGCGAAACCTGAAGCTAGGGTTAGGGTTTTATTCCCATACAATGTAGACAGTTTTTGATGGCATGGCTGTGTTTTAGGGCTGAAAGGATACTTGGGAATATAGTTCTTTCAATGTTTTCTTAACATTTTTTTCTGACCTATATGGCTGTATACAGTGCTTTGCCCCACAAAGGAATGCTGTCTGAATTGCCCGACAAGCAACAGTTCGAAAGAACCTGATTTAACTTTCAAACTCTTGCC
Organism: Atractosteus spatula; assembly: GCF_055471065.1. Lineage (NCBI taxonomy): Eukaryota > Metazoa > Chordata > Actinopteri > Semionotiformes > Lepisosteidae > Atractosteus > Atractosteus spatula. The sequence goes on along the minus strand of NC_142708.1, from coordinate 29,828,014 downwards.
ATGGGCTTTACAAACACAGGCAGATTAACAAATAAAGCCAAACAGCATTAGTTCTTTTGCACTTTTAGGCGATTTAAGCCTTAACGTACATTCATTTAGCACCCCATTCAACTCAAACTTTCCAATGAAAGAATACCTTTCAAAAATGAATTAGACCATTCCTGACACACTGTTTTGGTTTTGGCAGTGCTGTATTGTCTTTTCAGACTGATATCTTGATTCAGAGAAGCCAATCTTCCAGTCAAATGAGTGGAATATTGAGAAAAGTCACTTTGAGAAATATGTGAACCGTAACCCTAACTAGCGAAACCTGAAGCTAGGGTTAGGGTTTTATTCCCATACAATGTAGACAGTTTTTGATGGCATGGCTGTGTTTTAGGGCTGAAAGGATACTTGGGAATATAGTTTTTTCAGTGTTTTCTAAACATTTTTTTCTGACCTATATGGCTGTGTACAGTGCTTTGCCCCACAAAGGAATGCTGTCTGAATTGCCCGACAAGCAACATTTCGAAAGAACCTGATTTAACTTTCAAACTCTTGCCATGGGCTTTGCAATCACAGGCAGATTAACAAATAAAGCCAAACAGCATTAGTTCTTTTGCACTTTTAGGCGATTTAAGCCTTAACGTACATTCATTTAGCACCCCATTCAACTCAAACTTTCCAATGAAAGAATACCTTTCAAAAATTAATTTGACCATTCCTGACACACTCTTTTGGTTTTGGCAGTGCTGTATTGTCTTTTCAGACTGATATCTTGATTCAGAGAAGCCAATCTTCCAGTCAAATGAGTGGAATATTGAGAAAATTGACTTCTAGAAATATGTGAACCGTAACCCTAAGTAGCAAAACCCGAAGCTAGGGTTAGGGTTTTATTCCCATACAATGTAGACAGTTTTTGATGGCATGGCTGTGTTTTAGGGCTGAAAGGATACTTGGGAATATAGTTTTTTCAGTGTTTTCTAAACATTTTTTTCTGACCTATATGGCTGTATACAGTGCTTTGCCCCACAAAGGAATGCTGTCTGAATTGCCCGACAAGCAACAGTTCGAAAGAACCTGATTTAACTTTCAAACTCTTGCCATGGGCTTTACAAACACAGGCAGATTAACAAATAAAGCCAAACAGCATTAGTTCTTTTGCACTTTTAGGCGATTTAAGCCTTAACGTACATTCATTTAGCACCCCATTCAACTCAAACTTTCCAATGAAAGAATACCTTTCAAAAATGAATTTGACCATTCCTGACACACTCTTTTGGTTTTGGCAGTGCTGTATTGTCTTTTCAGACTGATATCTTGATTCAGAGAAGCCAAACTTCCAGTCAAATGAGTGGAATATTGAGAAAAGTGTCTTTGAGAAATATGTGAACCGTAACCCTAACTAGCAAAACCTGAAGCTAGGGTTAGGGTTTTATTCCCATACAATGTAGACAGTTTTTGATGGCATGGCTGTGTTTTAGGGCTGAAAGGATACTTGGGAATATAGTTCTTTCAATGTTTTCTAAACATTTTTTTCTAACCTATATGGCTGTATACAGTGCTTTGCCCCACAAAGGAATGCTGTCTGAATTGCCCGACAAGCAACAGTTCGAAAGAACCTGATTTAACTTTCAAACTCTTGCCATGGGCTTTACAAACACAGGCAGATTAACAAATAAAGCCAAACAGCATTAGTTCTTTTGCACTTTTAGGCGATTTAAGCCTTAACGTACATTCATTTAGCACCCCATTCAACTCAAACTTTCCAATGAAAGAATACCTTTCAAAAATGAATTTGACCATTCCTGACACACTCTTTTGGTTTTGGCAGTGTTGTATTGTCTTTTCAGACTGATATCTTGATTCAGAGAAGCCAATCTTCCAGTCAAATGAGTGGAATATTGAGAAAAGTGTCTTTGAGAAATATGTGAACCGTAACCCTAACTAGCGAAACCTGAAGCTAGGGTTAGGGTTTTATTCCCATACAATGTAGACAGTTTTTGATGGCATGGCTGTGTTTTAGGGCTGAAAGGATACTTGGGAATATAGTTCTTTCAATGTTTTCTAAACATTTTTTTCTAACCTATATGGCTGTATACAGTGCTTTGCCCCACAAAGGAATGCTGTCTGAATTGCCCGACAAGCAACAGTTCGAAAGAACCTGATTTAACTTTCAAACTCTTGCCATGGGCTTTATAATCACAGGCAGATTAACAAATAAAGCCAAACTGCATTAGTTCTTTTGTACTTTTAGGCGATTTAAGCCTTAACATACATTCATTTAGCACCCCATTCAACCTAAACTTTCCAATGAAAGAATACCTTTCAAAAATGAATTTGACCATTCCTGACACACTCTTTTGGTTTTGGCAGTGCTGTATTGTCTTTTCAGACTGATATCTTGATTCAGAGAAGCCAATCTTCCAGTCAAATGAGTGGAATATTGAGAAAAGTGTCTTTGAGAAATATGTGAACCGTAACCCTAACTAGCAAAACCTGAAGCTAGGGTTAGGGTTTTATTCCCATACAATGTAGACAGTTTTTGATGGCATGGCTGTGTTTTAGGGCTGAAAGGATACTTGGGAATATAGTTTTTTCAGTGTTTTCTAAACATTTTTTTCTGACCTATATGGCTGTATACAGTGCTTTGCCCCACAAAGGAATGCTGTCTGAATTGCCCGACAAGCAACAGTTCGAAAGAACCTCAATTGACTTTCAAACTCTTGCCATGGGCTTTATAATCACAGGCAGATTAACAAATAAAGCCAAACTGCATTAGTTCTTTTGCACTTTTAGGCGATTTAAGCCTTAACGTACATTCATTTAGCACCCCATTCAACTCAAACTTTCCAATGAAAGAATACCTTTCAAAAATTAATTTGACCATTCCTGACACACTCTTTTGGTTTTGGCACTGTTGTATTGTCTTTTCAGACTGATATCTTGATTCAGAGAAGCAAATCTTCCAGTCAAATGAGTGGAATATTGAGAAAATTGACTTCTAGAAATATGTGAACCGTAACCCTAACTAGCAAAACCCGAAGCTAGGGTTAGGGTTTTATTCCCATACAATGTAGACAGTTTTTGATGGCATGGCTGTGTTTTAGGGCTGAAAGGATACTTGGGAATATAGTTCTTTCAATGTTTTCTAAACATTTTTTTCTGACCTATATGGCTGTATACAGTGCTTTGCCCCACAAAGGAATGCTGTCTGAATTGCCCGACAAGCAACAGTTCGAAAGAACCTGATTTAACTTTCAAACTCTTGCCATGGGCTTTGCAATCACAGGCAGATTAACAAATAAAGCCAAACAGCATTAGTTCTTTTGCACTTTTAGGCGATTTAAGCCTTAACGTACATTCATTTAGCACCCCATTCAACTCAAACTTTCCAATGAAAGAATACCTTTCAAAAATGAATTTGACCATTCCTGACACACTCTTTTGGTTTTGGCACTGTTGTATTGTCTTTTCAGACTGATATCTTGATTCAGAGAAGCAAATCTTCCAGTCAAATGAGTGGAATATTGAGAAAATTGACTTCTAGAAATATGTGAAACGTAACCCTAACTAGCAAAACCCGAAGCTAGGGTTAGGGTTTTATTCCCATACAATGTAGACAGTTTTTGATGGCATGGCTTTGTTTTAGGGCTGAAAGGATACTTGGGAATATAGTTCTTTCAATGTTTTCTAAACATTTTTTTCTGACCTATATGGCTGTATACAGTGTTTGCCCCACAAAGGAATGCTGTCTGAATTGCCCGACAAGCAACAGTTCGAAAGAACCTGATTTAACTTTCAAACTCTTGCCATGGGCTTGATAATCACAGGCAGATTAACAAATAAAGCCAAACTGCATTAGTTCTTTTGCACTTTTAGGCGATTTAAGCCTTAACGTACATTCATTTAGAACCCCATTCAACTCAAACTTTCCAATGAAAGAATACCTTTCAAAAATTAATTTGACCATTCCTGACACACTCTTTTGGTTTTGGCACTGTTGTATTGTCTTTTCAGACTGATATCTTGATTCAGAGAAGCAAGTCTTCCAGTCAAATGAGTGGAATATTGAGAAAATTGACTTCTAGAAATATGTGAACCGTAACCCTAACTAGCAAAACCCGAAGCTAGGGTTAGGGTTTTATTCCTATACAATGTAGACAGTTTTTGATGGCATGGCTGTGTTTTAGGGCTGAAAGGATACTTGGGAATATAGTTCTTTCAATGTTTTCTAAACATTTTTTTCTGACCTATATGGCTGTATACAGTGCTTTGCCCCACAAAGGAATGCTGTCTGAATTGCCCGACAAGCAACAGTTCGAAAGAACCTGATTTAACTTTCAAACTCTTGCCATGGGCTTTATAATCACAGGCAGATTAACAAATAAAGCCAAACTGCATTAGTTCTTTTGCACTTTTAGGCGATTTAAGCCTTAACGTACATTCATTTAGCACCCCATTCAACCTAAACTTTCCAATGAAAGAATACCTTTAAAAAATGAATTTGACCATTCCTGACACACTCTTTTGGTTTTGGCAGTGCTGTATTGTCTTTTCAGACTGATATCTTGATTCAGAGAAGCCAATCTTCCAGTCAAATGAGTGGAATATTGAGAAAAGTGTCTTTGAGAAATATGTGAGCCGTAACCCTAACTAGCAAAACCTGAAGCTAGGGTTAGGGTTTTATTCCCTTACAATGTAGACAGTTTTTGATGGCATGGCTGTGTTTTAGGGCTGAAAGGACACTTGGGAATATAGTTTTTTCAGTGTTTTCTAAACATTTTTTTCTGACCTATATGGCTGTATACAGTGCTTTGCCCCACAAAGGAATGGTGTCTGAATTGCCCGACAAGTAACATTTCGAAAGAACCTGATTTAACTTTCAAACTCTTGCCATGGGCTTTGCAATCACAGGCAGATTAACAAATAAAGCCAAACAGCATTAGTTCTTTTGCACTTTTAGGCGATTTAAGCCTTAACGTACATTCATTTAGCACCCCATTCAACTCAAACTTTCCAATGAAAGAATACCTTTCAAAAATGAATTTGACCATTCCTGACACACTCTTTTGGTTTTGGCAGTGCTGTATTGTCTTTTCAGACTGATATCTTGATTCAGAGAAGCCAAACTTCCAGTCAAATGAGTGGAATATTGAGAAAAGTGTCTTTGAGAAATATGTGAACCGTAACCCTAACTAGCAAAACCCGAAGCTAGGGTTAGGGTTTTATTCCCATACAATGTAGACAGTTTTTGATGGCATGGCTGTGTTTTAGGGCTGAAAGGATACTTGGGAATATAGTTCTTTCAATGTTTTCTTAACATTTTTTTCTGACCTATATGGCTGTATACAGTGCTTTGCCCCACAAAGCAATGCTGTCTGAATTGCCCGACAAGCAACAGTTCGAAAGAACCTGATTTAACTTTCAAACTCTTGCCATGGGCTTTACAAACACAGGCAGATTAACAAATAAAGCCAAACAGCATTAGTTCTTTTGCACTTTTAGGCGATTTAAGCCTTAACGTACATTCATTTAGCACCCCATTCAACTCAAACTTTCCAATGAAAGAATACCTTTCAAAAATGAATTAGACCATTCCTGACACACTGTTTTGGTTTTGGCAGTGCTGTATTGTCTTTTCAGACTGATATCTTGATTCAGAGAAGCCAATCTTCCAGTCAAATGAGTGGAATATTGAGAAAAGTCACTTTGAGAAATATGTGAACCGTAACCCTAACTAGCGAAACCTGAAGCTAGGGTTAGGGTTTTATTCCCATACAATGTAGACAGTTTTTGATGGCATGGCTGTCTTTTAGGGCTGAAAGGATACTTGGGAATATAGTTTTTTCAGTGTTTTCTAAACATTTTTTTCTGACCTATATGGCTGTGTACAGTGCTTTGCCCCACAAAGGAATGCTGTCTGAATTGCCCGACAAGCAACATTTCGAAAGAACCTGATTTAACTTTCAAACTCTTGCCATGGGCTTTGCAATCACAGGCAGATTAACAAATAAAGCCAAACAGCATTAGTTCTTTTGCACTTTTAGGCGATTTAAGCCTTAACGTACATTCATTTAGCACCCCATTCAACTCAAACTTTCCAATGAAAGAATACCTTTCAAAAATTAATTTGACCATTCCTGACACACTCTTTTGGTTTTGGCAGTGCTGTATTGTCTTTTCAGACTGATATCTTGATTCAGAGAAGCCAATCTTCCAGTCAAATGAGTGGAATATTGAGAAAATTGACTTCTAGAAATATGTGAACCGTAACCCTAAGTAGCAAAACCCGAAGCTAGGGTTAGGGTTTTATTCCCATACAATGTAGACAGTTTTTGATGGCATGGCTGTGTTTTAGGGCTGAAAGGATACTTGGGAATATAGTTTTTTCAGTGTTTTCTAAACATTTTTTTCTGACCTATATGGCTGTATACAGTGCTTTGCCCCACAAAGGAATGCTGTCTGAATTGCCCGACAAGCAACAGTTCGAAAGAACCTGATTTAACTTTCAAACTCTTGCCATGGGCTTTATAATCACAGGCAGATTAACAAATAAAGCCAAACTGCATTAGTTCTTTTGCACTTTTAGGCGATTTAAGCCTTAACGTACATTCATTTAGCACCCCATTCAACCTAAACTTTCCAATGAAAGAATACCTTTAAAAAATGAATTTGACCATTCCTGACACACTCTTTTGGTTTTGGCAGTGCTGTATTGTCTTTTCAGACTGATATCTTGATTCAGAGAAGCCAATCTTCCAGTCAAATGAGTGGAATATTGAGAAAAGTGTCTTTGAGAAATATGTGAACCGTAACCCTAAGTAGCAAAACCCGAAGCTAGGGTTAGGGTTTTATTCCCATACAATGTAGACAGTTTTTGATGGCATGGCTGTGTTTTAGGGCTGAAAGGATACTTGGGAATATAGTTTTTTCAGTGTTTTCTAAACATTTTTTTCTGACCTATATGGCTGTATACAGTGCTTTGCCCCACAAAGGAATGCTGTCTGAATTGCCCGACAAGCAACAGTTCGAAAGAACCTGATTTAACTTTCAAACTCTTGCCATGGGCTTTACAAACACAGGCAGATTAACAAATAAAGCCAAACAGCATTAGTTCTTTTGCACTTTTAGGCGATTTAAGCCTTAACGTACATTCATTTAGCACGCCATTCAACTCAAACTTTCCAATGAAAGAATACCTTTCAAAAATGAATTAGACCATTCCTGACACACTCTTTTGGTTTTGGCAGTGCTGTATTGTCTTTTCAGACTGATATCTTGATTCAGAGAAGCCAATCTTCCAGTCAAATGAGTGGAATATTGAGAAAAGTGTCTTTGAGAAATATGTGAACCGTAACCCTAACTAGCGAAACCTGAAGCTAGGGTTAGGGTTTTATTCCCATACAATGTAGACAGTTTTTGATGGCATGGCTGTGTTTTAGGGCTGAAAGGATACTTGGGAATATAGTTTTTTCAGTGTTTTCTAAACATTTTTTTCTGACCTATATGGCTGTATACAGTGCTTTGCCCCACAAAGGAATGCTGTCTGAATTGCCCGACAAGCAACAATTCGAAAGAACCTCAATTGACTTTCAAACTCTTGCCATGGGCTTTATAATCACAGGCAGATTAACAAATAAAGCCAAACTGCATTAGTTCTTTTGCACTTTTAGGCGATTTAAGCCTTAACGTACATTCATTTAGCACCCCATTCAACTCAAAATTTCCAATGAAAGAATACCTTTCAAAAATTAATTTGACCATTCCTGACACACTCTTTTGGTTTTGGCACTGTTGTATTGTCTTTTCAGACTGATATCTTGATTCAGAGAAGCAAATCTTCCAGTCAAATCAGTGGAATATTGAGAAAATTGACTTCTAGAAATATGTGAACCGTAACCCTAACTAGCGAAACCTGAAGCTAGGGTTAGGGTTTTATTCCCATACAATGTAGACAGTTTTTGATGGCATGGCTGTGTTTTAGGGCTGAAAGGATACTTGGGAATATAGTTTTTTCAGTGTTTTCTAAACATTTTTTTCTGACCTATATGGCTGTATACAGTGCTTTGCCCCACAAAGGAATGCTGTCTGAATTGCCCGACAAGCAACAATTCGAAAGAACCTGATTTAACTTTCAAACTCTTGCCATGGGCTTTACAAACACAGGCAGATTAACAAATAAAGCCAAACAGCATTAGTTCTTTTGCACTTTTAGGCGATTTAAGCCTTAACGTACATTCATTTAGCACCCCATTCAACTCAAACTTTCCAATGAAAGAATACCTTTCAAAAATGAATTTGACCATTCCTGACACACTCTTTTGGTTTTGGCAGTGCTGTATTGTCTTTTCAGACTGATATCTTGATTCAGAGAAGCCAATCTTCCAGTCAAATGAGTGGAATATTGAGAAAAGTGTCTTTGAGAAATATGTGAACCGTAACCCTAACTAGCAAAACCTGAAGCTAGGGTTAGGGTTTTATTCCCATACAATATAGACAGTTTTTGATGGCATGGCTGTGTTTTAGGGCTGAATGGATACTTGGGAATATAGTTTTTTCAGTGTTTTCTAAACATTTTTTTCTGACCTATATGGCTGTATACAGTGCTTTGCCCCACAAAGGAATGCTGTCTGAATTGCCCGACAAGCAACAGTTCGAAAGAACCTCAATTGACTTTCAAACTCTTGCCATGGGCTTTATAATCACAGGCAGATTAACAAATAAAGCCAAACTGCATTAGTTCTTTTGCACTTTTAGGCGATTTAAGCCTTAACGTACATTCATTTAGCACCCCATTCAACTCAAACTTTCCAATGAAAGAATACCTTTCAAAAATTAATTTGACCATTCCTGACACACTCTTTTGGTTTTGGCACTGTTGTATTGTCTTTTCAGACTGATATCTTGATTCAGAGAAGCAAATCTTCCAGTCAAATGAGTGGAATATTGAGAAAATTGACTTCTAGAAATATGTGAAACGTAACCCTAACTAGCAAAACCCGAAGCTAGGGTTAGGGTTTTATTCCCATACAATGTAGACAGTTTTTGATGGCATGGCTTTGTTTTAGGGCTGAAAGGATACTTGGGAATATAGTTCTTTCAATGTTTTCTAAACATTTTTTTCTGACCTATATGGCTGTATACAGTGTTTGCCCCACAAAGGAATGCTGTCTGAATTGCCCGACAAGCAACAGTTCGAAAGAACCTGATTTAACTTTCAAACTCTTGCCATGGGCTTTATAATCACAGGCAGATTAACAAATAAAGCCAAACTGCATTAGTTCTTTTGCACTTTTAGGCGATTTAAGCCTTAACGTACATTCATTTAGCACCCCATTCAACTCAAACTTTCCAATGAAAGAATACCTTTCAAAAATGAATTTGACCATTCCTGACACACTCTTTTGGTTTTGGCAGTGTTGTATTGTCTTTTCAGACTGATATCTTGATTCAGAGAAGCAAATCTTCCAGTCAAATGAGTGGAATATTGAGAAAATTGACTTCTAGAAATATGTGAACCGTAACCCTAACTAGCAAAACCCGAAGCTAGGATTAGGGTTTTATTCCTATACAATGTAGACAGTTTTTGATGGCATGGCTGTGTTTTAGGGCTGAAAGGATACTTGGGAATATAGTTTTTTCAGTGTTTTCTAAACATTTTTTTCTGACCTATATGGCTGTATACAGTGCTTTGCCCCACAAAGGAATGGTGTCTGAATTGCCCGACAAGCAACAATTCGAAAGAACCTGATTTAACTTTCAAACTCTTGCCATGGGCTTTGCAATCACAGGCAGATTAACAAATAAAGCCAAACAGCATTAGTTCTTTTGCACTTTTAGGCGATTTAAGCCTTAACGTACATTCATTTAGCACCCCATTCAACTCAAACTTTCCAATGAAAGAATACCTTTCAAAAATGAATTTGACCATTCCTGACACACTCTTTTGGTTTTGGCAGTGCTGTATTGTCTTTTCAGACTGATATCTTGATTCAGAGAAGCCAAACTTCCAGTCAAATGAGTGGAATATTGAGAAAAGTGTCTTTGAGAAATATGTGAACCGTAACCCTAACTAGCAAAACCCGAAGCTAGGGTTAGGGTTTTATTCCCATACAATGTAGACAGTTTTTGATGGCATGGCTGTGTTTTAGGGCTGAAAGGATACTTGGGAATATAGTTCTTTCAATGTTTTCTTAACATTTTTTTCTGACCTATATGGCTGTATACAGTGCTTTGCCCCACAAAGGAATGCTGTCTGAATTGCCCGACAAGCAACAGTTCGAAAGAACCTGATTTAACTTTCAAACTCTTGCCATGGGCTTTACAAACACAGGCAGATTAACAAATAAAGCCAAACAGCATTAGTTCTTTTGCACTTTTAGGCGATTTAAGCCTTAACGTACATTCATTTAGCACCCCATTCAACTCAAACTTTCCAATGAAAGAATACCTTTCAAAAATGAATTAGACCATTCCTGACACACTGTTTTGGTTTTGGCAGTGCTGTATTGTCTTTTCAGACTGATATCTTGATTCAGAGAAGCCAATCTTCCAGTCAAATGAGTGGAATATTGAGAAAAGTCACTTTGAGAAATATGTGAACCGTAACCCTAACTAGCGAAACCTGAAGCTAGGGTTAGGGTTTTATTCCCATACAATGTAGACAGTTTTTGATGGCATGGCTGTGTTTTAGGGCTGAAAGGATACTTGGGAATATAGTTTTTTCAGTGTTTTCTAAACATTTTTTTCTGACCTATATGGCTGTGTACAGTGCTTTGCCCCACAAAGGAATGCTGTCTGAATTGCCCGACAAGCAACATTTCGAAAGAACCTGATTTAACTTTCAAACTCTTGCCATGGGCTTTGCAATCACAGGCAGATTAACAAATAAAGCCAAACAGCATTAGTTCTTTTGCACTTTTAGGCGATTTAAGCCTTAACGTACATTCATTTAGCACCCCATTCAACTCAAACTTTCCAATGAAAGAATACCTTTCAAAAATTAATTTGACCATTCCTGACACACTCTTTTGGTTTTGGCAGTGCTGTATTGTCTTTTCAGACTGATATCTTGATTCAGAGAAGCCAATCTTCCAGTCAAATGAGTGGAATATTGAGAAAATTGACTTCTAGAAATATGTGAACCGTAACCCTAAGTAGCAAAACCCGAAGCTAGGGTTAGGGTTTTATTCCCATACAATGTAGACAGTTTTTGATGGCATGGCTGTGTTTTAGGGCTGAAAGGATACTTGGGAATATAGTTTTTTCAGTGTTTTCTAAACATTTTTTTCTGACCTATATGGCTGTATACAGTGCTTTGCCCCACAAAGGAATGCTGTCTGAATTGCCCGACAAGCAACAGTTCGAAAGAACCTGATTTAACTTTCAAACTCTTGCCATGGGCTTTACAAACACAGGCAGATTAACAAATAAAGCCAAACAGCATTAGTTCTTTTGCACTTTTAGGCGATTTAAGCCTTAACGTACATTCATTTAGCACCCCATTCAACTCAAACTTTCCAATGAAAGAATACCTTTCAAAAATGAATTTGACCATTCCTGACACACTCTTTTGGTTTTGGCAGTGCTGTATTGTCTTTTCAGACTGATATCTTGATTCAGAGAAGCCAAACTTCCAGTCAAATGAGTGGAATATTGAGAAAAGTGTCTTTGAGAAATATGTGAACCGTAACCCTAACTAGCAAAACCTGAAGCTAGGGTTAGGGTTTTATTCCCATACAATGTAGACAGTTTTTGATGGCATGGCTGTGTTTTAGGGCTGAAAGGATACTTGGGAATATAGTTCTTTCAATGTTTTCTAAACATTTTTTTCTAACCTATATGGCTGTATACAGTGCTTTGCCCCACAAAGGAATGCTGTCTGAATTGCCCGACAAGCAACAGTTCGAAAGAACCTGATTTAACTTTCAAACTCTTGCCATGGGCTTTACAAACACAGGCAGATTAACAAATAAAGCCAAACAGCATTAGTTCTTTTGCACTTTTAGGCGATTTAAGCCTTAACGTACATTCATTTAGCACCCCATTCAACTCAAACTTTCCAATGAAAGAATACCTTTCAAAAATGAATTTGACCATTCCTGACACACTCTTTTGGTTTTGGCAGTGTTGTATTGTCTTTTCAGACTGATATCTTGATTCAGAGAAGCCAATCTTCCAGTCAAATGAGTGGAATATTGAGAAAAGTGTCTTTGAGAAATATGTGAACCGTAACCCTAACTAGCGAAACCTGAAGCTAGGGTTAGGGTTTTATTCCCATACAATGTAGACAGTTTTTGATGGCATGGCTGTGTTTTAGGGCTGAAAGGATACTTGGGAATATAGTTCTTTCAATGTTTTCTAAACATTTTTTTCTAACCTATATGGCTGTATACAGTGCTTTGCCCCACAAAGGAATGCTGTCTGAATTGCCCGACAAGCAACAGTTCGAAAGAACCTGATTTAACTTTCAAACTCTTGCCATGGGCTTTATAATCACAGACAGATTAACAAATAAAGCCAAACTGCATTAGTTCTTTTGCACTTTTAGGCGATTTAAGCCTTAACGTACATTCATTTAGCACCCCATTCAACTCAAACTTTCCAATGAAAGAATACCTTTCAAAAATGAATTTGACCATTCCTGACACACTCTTTTGGTTTTGGCAGTGTTGTATTGTCTTTTCAGACTGATATCTTGATTCAGAGAAGCAAATCTTCCAGTCAAATGAGTGGAATATTGAGAAAATTGACTTCTAGAAATATGTGAACCGTAACCCTAACTAGCAAAACCCGAAGCTAGGATTAGGGTTTTATTCCTATACAATGTAGACAGTTTTTGATGGCATGGCTGTGTTTTAGGGCTGAAAGGATACTTGGGAATATAGTTCTTTCAATGTTTTCTAAACATTTTTTTCTGACCTATATGGCTGTATACAGTGCTTTGCCCCACAAAGGAATGCTGTCTGAATTGCCCGACAAGCAACAGTTCGAAAGAACCTGATTTAACTTTCAAACTCTTGCCATGGGCTTTATAATCACAGGCAGATTAACAAATAAAGCCAAACTGCATTAGTTCTTTTGCACTTTTAGGCGATTTAAGCCTTAACGTACATTCATTTAGCACCCCATTCAACCTAAACTTTCCAATGAAAGAATACCTTTCAAAAATGAATTTGACCATTCCTGACACACTCTTTTGGTTTTGGCAGTGCTGTATTGTCTTTTCAGACTGATATCTTGATTCAGAGAAGCCAATCTTCCAGTCAAATGAGTGGAATATTGAGAAAAGTGTCTTTGAGAAATATGTGAACCGTAACCCTAACTAGCAAAACCTGAAGCTAGGGTTAGGGTTTTATTCCCATACAATGTAGACAGTTTTTGATGGCATGGCTGTGTTTTAGGGCTGAAAGGATACTTGGGAATATAGTTTTTTCAGTGTTTTCTAAACATTTTTTTCTGACCTATATGGCTGTATACAGTGCTTTGCCCCACAAAGGAATGCTGTCTGAATTGCCCGACAAGCAACAGTTCGAAAGAACCTCAATTGACTTTCAAACTCTTGCCATGGGCTTTATAATCACAGGCAGATTAACAAATAAAGCCAAACTGCATTAGTTCTTTTGCACTTTTAGGCGATTTAAGCCTTAACGTACATTCATTTAGCACCCCATTCAACTCAAACTTTCCAATGAAAGAATACCTTTCAAAAATTAATTTGACCATTCCTGACACACTCTTTTGGTTTTGGCACTGTTGTATTGTCTTTTCAGACTGATATCTTGATTCAGAGAAGCAAATCTTCCAGTCAAATGAGTGGAATATTGAGAAAATTGACTTCTAGAAATATGTGAACCGTAACCCTAACTAGCAAAACCCGAAGCTAGGGTTAGGGTTTTATTCCCATACAATGTAGACAGTTTTTGATGGCATGGCTGTGTTTTAGGGCTGAAAGGATACTTGGGAATATAGTTCTTTCAATGTTTTCTAAACATTTTTTTCTGACCTATATGGCTGTATACAGTGCTTTGCCCCACAAAGGAATGCTGTCTGAATTGCCCGACAAGCAACAGTTCGAAAGAACCTGATTTAACTTTCAAACTCTTGCCATGGGCTTTGCAATCACAGGCAGATTAACAAATAAAGCCAAACAGCATTAGTTCTTTTGCACTTTTAGGCGATTTAAGCCTTAACGTACATTCATTTAGCACCCCATTCAACTCAAACTTTCCAATGAAAGAATACCTTTCAAAAATGAATTTGACCATTCCTGACACACTCTTTTGGTTTTGGCACTGTTGTATTGTCTTTTCAGACTGATATCTTGATTCAGAGAAGCAAATCTTCCAGTCAAATGAGTGGAATATTGAGAAAATTGACTTCTAGAAATATGTGAAACGTAACCCTAACTAGCAAAACCCGAAGCTAGGGTTAGGGTTTTATTCCCATACAATGTAGACAGTTTTTGATGGCATGGCTTTGTTTTAGGGCTGAAAGGATACTTGGGAATATAGTTCTTTCAATGTTTTCTAAACATTTTTTTCTGACCTATATGGCTGTATACAGTGTTTGCCCCACAAAGGAATGCTGTCTGAATTGCCCGACAAGCAACAGTTCGAAAGAACCTGATTTAACTTTCAAACTCTTGCCATGGGCTTTATAATCACAGGCAGATTAACAAATAAAGCCAAACTGCATTAGTTCTTTTGCACTTTTAGGCGATTTAAGCCTTAACGTACATTCATTTAGCACCCCATTCAACTCAAACTTTCCAATGAAAGAATACCTTTAAAAAATGAATTTGACCATTCCTGACACACTCTTTTGGTTTTGGCAGTGCTGTATTGTCTTTTCAGACTGATATCTTGATTCAGAGAAGCCAATCTTCCAGTCAAATGAGTGGAATATTGAGAAAAGTGTCTTTGAGAAATATGTGAGCCGTAACCCTAACTAGCAAAACCTGAAGCTAGGGTTAGGGTTTTATTCCCTTACAATGTAGACAGTTTTTGATGGCATGGCTGTGTTTTAGGGCTGAAAGGATACTTGGGAATATAGTTTTTTCAGTGTTTTCTAAACATTTTTTTCTGACCTATATGGCTGTATACAGTGCTTTGCCCCACAAAGGAATGGTGTCTGAATTGCCCGACAAGCAACAATTCGAAAGAACCTGATTTAACTTTCAAACTCTTGCCATGGGCTTTGCAATCACAGGCAGATTAACAAATAAAGACAAACAGCATTAGTTCTTTTGCACTTTTAGGCGATTTAAGCCTTAACGTACATTCATTTAGCACCCCATTCAACTCAAACTTTCCAATGAAAGAATACCTTTCAAAAATGAATTAGACCATTCCTGACACACTGTTTTGGTTTTGGCAGTGCTGTATTGTCTTTTCAGACTGATATCTTGATTCAGAGAAGCCAATCTTCCAGTCAAATGAGTGGAATATTGAGAAAAGTCACTTTGAGAAATATGTGAACCGTAACCCTAACTAGCGAAACCTGAAGCTAGGGTTAGGGTTTTATTCCCATACAATGTAGACAGTTTTTGATGGCATGGCTGTGTTTTAGGGCTGAAAGGATACTTGGGAATATAGTTTTTTCAGTGTTTTCTAAACATTTTTTTCTGACCTATATGGCTGTGTACAGTGCTTTGCCCCACAAAGGAATGCTGTCTGAATTGCCCGACAAGCAACATTTCGAAAGAACCTGATTTAACTTTCAAACTCTTGCCATGGGCTTTGCAATCACAGGCAGATTAACAAATAAAGCCAAACAGCATTAGTTCTTTTGCACTTTTAGGCGATTTAAGCCTTAACGTACATTCATTTAGCACCCCATTCAACTCAAACTTTCCAATGAAAGAATACCTTTCAAAAATTAATTTGACCATTCCTGACACACTCTTTTGGTTTTGGCAGTGCTGTATTGTCTTTTCAGACTGATATCTTGATTCAGAGAAGCCAATCTTCCAGTCAAATGAGTGGAATATTGAGAAAATTGACTTCTAGAAATATGTGAACCGTAACCCTAAGTAGCAAAACCCGAAGCTAGGGTTAGGGTTTTATTCCCATACAATGTAGACAGTTTTTGATGGCATGGCTGTGTTTTAGGGCTGAAAGGATACTTGGGAATATAGTTTTTTCAGTGTTTTCTAAACATTTTTTTCTGACCTATATGGCTGTATACAGTGCTTTGCCCCACAAAGGAATGCTGTCTGAATTGCCCGACAAGCAACAGTTCGAAAGAACCTGATTTAACTTTCAAACTCTTGCCATGGGCTTTACAAACACAGGCAGATTAACAAATAAAGCCAAACAGCATTAGTTCTTTTGCACTTTTAGGCGATTTAAGCCTTAACGTACATTCATTTAGCACCCCATTCAACTCAAACTTTCCAATGAAAGAATACCTTTCAAAAATGAATTTGACCATTCCTGACACACTCTTTTGGTTTTGGCAGTGCTGTATTGTCTTTTCAGACTGATATCTTGATTCAGAGAAGCCAAACTTCCAGTCAAATGAGTGGAATATTGAGAAAAGTGTCTTTGAGAAATATGTGAACCGTAACCCTAACTAGCAAAACCTGAAGCTAGGGTTAGGGTTTTATTCCCATACAATGTAGACAGTTTTTGATGGCATGGCTGTGTTTTAGGGCTGAAAGGATACTTGGGAATATAGTTCTTTCAATGTTTTCTAAACATTTTTTTCTAACCTATATGGCTGTATACAGTGCTTTGCCCCACAAAGGAATGCTGTCTGAATTGCCCGACAAGCAACAGTTCGAAAGAACCTGATTTAACTTTCAAACTCTTGCCATGGGCTTTACAAACACAGGCAGATTAACAAATAAAGCCAAACAGCATTAGTTCTTTTGCACTTTTAGGCGATTTAAGCCTTAACGTACATTCATTTAGCACCCCATTCAACTCAAACTTTCCAATGAAAGAATACCTTTCAAAAATGAATTTGACCATTCCTGACACACTCTTTTGGTTTTGGCAGTGTTGTATTGTCTTTTCAGACTGATATCTTGATTCAGAGAAGCCAATCTTCCAGTCAAATGAGTGGAATATTGAGAAAAGTGTCTTTGAGAAATATGTGAACCGTAACCCTAACTAGCGAAACCTGAAGCTAGGGTTAGGGTTTTATTCCCATACAATGTAGACAGTTTTTGATGGCATGGCTGTGTTTTAGGGCTGAAAGGATACTTGGGAATATAGTTCTTTCAATGTTTTCTAAACATTTTTTTCTAACCTATATGGCTGTATACAGTGCTTTGCCCCACAAAGGAATGCTGTCTGAATTGCCCGACAAGCAACAGTTCGAAAGAACCTGATTTAACTTTCAAACTCTTGCCATGGGCTTTATAATCACAGACAGATTAACAAATAAAGCCAAACTGCATTAGTTCTTTTGCACTTTTAGGCGATTTAAGCCTTAACGTACATTCATTTAGCACCCCATTCAACTCAAACTTTCCAATGAAAGAATACCTTTCAAAAATGAATTTGACCATTCCTGACACACTCTTTTGGTTTTGGCAGTGTTGTATTGTCTTTTCAGACTGATATCTTGATTCAGAGAAGCAAATCTTCCAGTCAAATGAGTGGAATATTGAGAAAATTGACTTCTAGAAATATGTGAACCGTAACCCTAACTAGCAAAACCCGAAGCTAGGATTAGGGTTTTATTCCTATACAATGTAGACAGTTTTTGATGGCATGGCTGTGTTTTAGGGCTGAAAGGATACTTGGGAATATAGTTCTTTCAATGTTTTCTAAACATTTTTTTCTGACCTATATGGCTGTATACAGTGCTTTGCCCCACAAAGGAATGCTGTCTGAATTGCCCGACAAGCAACAGTTCGAAAGAACCTGATTTAACTTTCAAACTCTTGCCATGGGCTTTATAATCACAGGCAGATTAACAAATAAAGCCAAACTGCATTAGTTCTTTTGCACTTTTAGGCGATTTAAGCCTTAACGTACATTCATTTAGCACCCCATTCAACCTAAACTTTCCAATGAAAGAATACCTTTCAAAAATGAATTTGACCATTCCTGACACACTCTTTTGGTTTTGGCAGTGCTGTATTGTCTTTTCAGACTGATATCTTGATTCAGAGAAGCCAATCTTCCAGTCAAATGAGTGGAATATTGAGAAAAGTGTCTTTGAGAAATATGTGAACTGTAACCCTAACTAGCAAAACCTGAAGCTAGGGTTAGGGTTTTATTCCCATACAATGTAGACAGTTTTTGATGGCATGGCTGTGTTTTAGGGCTGAAAGGATACTTGGGAATATAGTTTTTTCAGTGTTTTCTAAACATTTTTTTCTGACCTATATGGCTGTATACAGTGCTTTGCCCCACAAAGGAATGCTGTCTGAATTGCCCGACAAGCAACAGTTCGAAAGAACCTCAATTGACTTTCAAACTCTTGCCATGGGCTTTATAATCACAGGCAGATTAACAAATAAAGCCAAACTGCATTAGTTCTATTGCACTTTTAGGCGATTTAAGCCTTAACGTACATTCATTTAGCACCCCATTCAACTCAAACTTTCCAATGAAAGAATACCTTTCAAAAATTAATTTGACCATTCCTGACACACTCTTTTGGTTTTGGCACTGTTGTATTGTCTTTTCAGACTGATATCTTGATTCAGAGAAGCAAATCTTCCAGTCAAATAAGTGGAATATTGAGAAAATTGACTTCTAGAAATATGTGAACCGTAACCCTAACTAGCAAAACCCGAAGCTAGGGTTAGGGTTTTATTCCCATACAATGTAGACAGTTTTTGATGGCATGGCTGTGTTTTAGGGCTGAAAGGATACTTGGGAATATAGTTCTTTCAATGTTTTCTAAACATTTTTTTCTGACCTATATGGCTGTATACAGTGCTTTGCCCCACAAAGGAATGCTGTCTGAATTGCCCGACAAGCAACAGTTCGAAAGAACCTGATTTAACTTTCAAACTCTTGCCATGGGCTTTGCAATCACAGGCAGATTAACAAATAAAGCCAAACAGCATTAGTTCTTTTGCACTTTTAGGCGATTTAAGCCTTAACGTACATTCATTTAGCACCCCATTCAACTCAAACTTTCCAATGAAAGAATACCTTTCAAAAATGAATTTGACCATTCCTGACACACTCTTTTGGTTTTGGCACTGTTGTATTGTCTTTTCAGACTGATATCTTGATTCAGAGAAGCAAATCTTCCAGTCAAATGAGTGGAATATTGAGAAAATTGACTTCTAGAAATATGTGAAACGTAACCCTAACTAGCAAAACCCGAAGCTAGGGTTAGGGTTTTATTCCCATACAATGTAGACAGTTTTTGATGGCATGGCTTTGTTTTAGGGCTGAAAGGATACTTGGGAATATAGTTCTTTCAATGTTTTCTAAACATTTTTTTCTGACCTATATGGCTGTATACAGTGTTTGCCCCACAAAGGAATGCTGTCTGAATTGCCCGACAAGCAACAGTTCGAAAGAACCTGATTTAACTTTCAAACTCTTGCCATGGGCTTTATAATCACAGGCAGATTAACAAATAAAGCCAAACTGCATTAGTTCTTTTGCACTTTTAGGCGATTTAAGCCTTAACGTACATTCATTTAGCACCCCATTCAACTCAAACTTTCCAATGAAAGAATACCTTTCAAAAATGAATTTGACCATTCCTGACACACTCTTTTGGTTTTGGCAGTGTTGTATTGTCTTTTCAGACTGATATCTTGATTCAGAGAAGCAAATCTTCCAGTCAAATGAGTGGAATATTGAGAAAATTGACTTCTAGAAATATGTGAACCGTAACCCTAACTAGCAAAACCCGAAGCTAGGATTAGGGTTTTATTCCTATACAATGTAGACAGTTTTTGATGGCATGGCTGTGTTTTAGGGCTGAAAGGATACTTGGGAATATAGTTCTTTCAATGTTTTCTAAACATTTTTTTCTGACCTATATGGCTGTATACAGTGCTTTGCCCCACAAAGGAATGCTGTCTGAATTGCCCGACAAGCAACAGTTCGAAAGAACCTGATTTAACTTTCAAACTCTTGCCATGGGCTTTATAATCACAGGCAGATTAACAAATAAAGCCAAACTGCATTAGTTCTTTTGCACTTTTAGGCGATTTAAGCCTTAACGTACATTCATTTAGCACCCCATTCAACCTAAACTTTCCAATGAAAGAATACCTTTAAAAAATGAATTTGACCATTCCTGACACACTCTTTTGGTTTTGGCAGTGCTGTATTGTCTTTTCAGACTGATATCTTGATTCAGAGAAGCCAATCTTCCAGTCAAATGAGTGGAATATTGAGAAAAGTGTCTTTGAGGAATATGTGAGCCGTAACCCTAACTAGCAAAACCTGAAGCTAGGGTTAGGGTTTTATTCCCTTACAATGTAGACAGTTTTTGATGGCATGGCTGTGTTTTAGGGCTGAAAGGATACTTGGGAATATAGTTTTTTCAGTGTTTTCTAAACATTTTTTTCTGACCTATATGGCTGTATACAGTGCTTTGCCCCACAAAGGAATGGTGTCTGAATTGCCCGACAAGTAACAATTCGAAAGAACCTGATTTAACTTTCAAACTCTTGCCATGGGCTTTGCAATCACAGGCAGATTAACAAATAAAGCCAAACAGCATTAGTTCTTTTGCACTTTTAGGCGATTTAAGCCTTAACGTACATTCATTTAGCACCCCATTCAACTCAAACTTTCCAATGAAAGAATACCTTTCAAAAATGAATTTGACCATTCCTGACACACTCTTTTGGTTTTGGCAGTGCTGTATTGTCTTTTCAGACTGATATCTTGATTCAGAGAAGCCAAACTTCCAGTCAAATGAGTGGAATATTGAGAAAAGTGTCTTTGAGAAATATGTGAACCGTAACCCTAACTAGCAAAACCCGAAGCTAGGGTTAGGGTTTTATTCCCATACAATGTAGACAGTTTTTGATGGCATGGCTGTGTTTTAGGGCTGAAAGGATACTTGGGAATATAGTTCTTTCAATGTTTTCTTAACATTTTTTTCTGACCTATATGGCTGTATACAGTGCTTTGCCCCACAAAGGAATGCTGTCTGAATTGCCCGACAAGCAACAGTTCGAAAGAACCTGATTTAACTTTCAAACTCTTGCCATGGGCTTTACAAACACAGGCAGATTAACAAATAAAGCCAAACAGCATTAGTTCTTTTGCACTTTTAGGCGATTTAAGCCTTAACGTACATTCATTTAGCACCCCATTCAACTCAAACTTTCCAATGAAAGAATACCTTTCAAAAATGAATTAGACCATTCCTGACACACTGTTTTGGTTTTGGCAGTGCTGTATTGTCTTTTCAGACTGATATCTTGATTCAGAGAAGCCAATCTTCCAGTCAAATGAGTGGAATATTGAGAAAAGTCACTTTGAGAAATATGTGAACCGTAACCCTAACTAGCGAAACCTGAAGCTAGGGTTAGGGTTTTATTCCCATACAATGTAGACAGTTTTTGATGGCATGGCTGTGTTTTAGGGCTGAAAGGATACTTGGGAATATAGTTTTTTCAGTGTTTTCTAAACATTTTTTTCTGACCTATATGGCTGTGTACAGTGCTTTGCCCCACAAAGGAATGCTGTCTGAATTGCCCGACAAGCAACATTTCGAAAGAACCTGATTTAACTTTCAAACTCTTGCCATGGGCTTTGCAATCACAGGCAGATTAACAAATAAAGCCAAACAGCATTAGTTCTTTTGCACTTTTAGGCGATTTAAGCCTTAACGTACATTCATTTAGCACCCCATTCAACTCAAACTTTCCAATGAAAGAATACCTTTCAAAAATTAATTTGACCATTCCTGACACACTCTTTTGGTTTTGGCAGTGCTGTATTGTCTTTTCAGACTGATATCTTGATTCAGAGAAGCCAATCTTCCAGTCAAATGAGTGGAATATTGAGAAAATTGACTTCTAGAAATATGTGAACCGTAACCCTAAGTAGCAAAACCCGAAGCTAGGGTTAGGGTTTTATTCCCATACAATGTAGACAGTTTTTGATGGCATGGCTGTGTTTTAGGGCTGAAAGGATACTTGGGAATATAGTTTTTTCAGTGTTTTCTAAACATTTTTTTCTGACCTATATGGCTGTATACAGTGCTTTGCCCCACAAAGGAATGCTGTCTGAATTGCCCGACAAGCAACAATTCGAAAGAACCTCAATTGACTTTCAAACTCTTGCCATGGGCTTTATAATCACAGGCAGATTAACAAATAAAGCCAAACTGCATTAGTTCTTTTGCACTTTTAGGCGATTTAAGCCTTAACGTACATTCATTTAGCACCCCATTCAACTCAAACTTTCCAATGAAAGAATACCTTTCAAAAATGAATTTGACCATTCCTGACACACTCTTTTGGTTTTGGCAGTGTTGTATTGTCTTTTCAGACTGATATCTTGATTCAGAGAAGCAAATCTTCCAGTCAAATCAGTGGAATATTGAGAAAATTGACTTCTAGAAATATGTGAACCGTAACCCTAACTAGCGAAACCTGAAGCTAGGGTTAGGGTTTTATTCCCATACAATGTAGACAGTTTTTGATGGCATGGCTGTGTTTTAGGGCTGAAAGGATACTTGGGAATATAGTTTTTTCAGTGTTTTCTAAACATTTTTTTCTGACCTATATGGCTGTATACAGTGCTTTGCCCCACAAAGGAATGCTGTCTGAATTGCCCGACAAGCAACAATTCGAAAGAACCTGATTTAACTTTCAAACTCTTGCCATGGGCTTTGCAATCACAGGCAGATTAACAAATAAAGCCAAACAGCATTAGTTCTTTTGCACTTTTAGGCGATTTAAGCCTTAACGTACATTCATTTAGCACCCCATTCAACTCAAACTTTCCAATGAAAGAATACCTTTCAAAAATGAATTTGACCATTCCTGACACACTCTTTTGGTTTTGGCAGTGCTGTATTGTCTTTTCAGACTGATATCTTGATTCAGAGAAGCCAATCTTCCAGTCAAATGAGTGGAATATTGAGAAAAGTGTCTTTGAGAAATATGTGAACCGTAACCCTAACTAGCAAAACCTGAAGCTAGGGTTAGGGTTTTATTCCCATACAATATAGACAGTTTTTGATGGCATGGCTGTGTTTTAGGGCTGAATGGATACTTGGGAATATAGTTTTTTCAGTGTTTTCTAAACATTTTTTTCTGACCTATATGGCTGTATACAGTGCTTTGCCCCACAAAGGAATGCTGTCTGAATTGCCCGACAAGCAACAGTTCGAAAGAACCTCAATTGACTTTCAAACTCTTGCCATGGGCTTTATAATCACAGGCAGATTAACAAATAAAGCCAAACTGCATTAGTTCTTTTGCACTTTTAGGCGATTTAAGCCTTAACGTACATTCATTTAGCACCCCATTCAACTCAAACTTTCCAATGAAAGAATACCTTTCAAAAATTAATTTGACCATTCCTGACACACTCTTTTGGTTTTGGCACTGTTGTATTGTCTTTTCAGACTGATATCTTGATTCAGAGAAGCAAATCTTCCAGTCAAATGAGTGGAATATTGAGAAAATTGACTTCTAGAAATATGTGAACCGTAACCCTAACTAGCAAAACCCGAAGCTAGGGTTAGGGTTTTATTCCCATACAATGTAGACAGTTTTTGATGGCATGGCTGTGTTTTAGGGCTGAAAGGATACTTGGGAATATAGTTCTTTCAATGTTTTCTAAACATTTTTTTCTGACCTATATGGCTGTATACAGTGCTTTGCCCCACAAAGGAATGCTGTCTGAATTGCCCGACAAGCAACAGTTCGAAAGAACCTGATTTAACTTTCAAACTCTTGCCATGGGCTTTATAATCACAGGCAGATTAACAAATAAAGCCAAACTGCATTAGTTCTTTTGCACTTTTAGGCGATTTAAGCCTTAACGTACATTCATTTAGCATCCCATTCAACCTAAACTTTCCAATGAAAGAATACCTTTAAAAAATGAATTTGACCATTCCTGACACACTCTTTTGGTTTTGGCAGTGCTGTATTGTCTTTTCAGACTGATATCTTGATTCAGAGAAGCCAATCTTCCAGTCAAATGAGTGGAATATTGAGAAAAGTGTCTTTGAGAAATATGTGAACCGTAACCCTAAGTAGCAAAACCCGAAGCTAGGGTTAGGGTTTTATTCCCATACAATGTAGACAGTTTTTGATGGCATGGCTGTGTTTTAGGGCTGAAAGGATACTTGGGAATATAGTTTTTTCAGTGTTTTCTAAACATTTTTTTCTGACCTATATGGCTGTATACAGTGCTTTGCCCCACAAAGGAATGCTGTCTGAATTGCCCGACAAGCAACAGTTCGAAAGAACCTGATTTAACTTTCAAACTCTTGCCATGGGCTTTATAATCACAGGCAGATTAACAAATAAAGCCAAACTGCATTAGTTCTTTTGCACTTTTAGGCGATTTAAGCCTTAACGTACATTCATTTAGCACCCCATTCAACCTAAACTTTCCAATGAAAGAATACCTTTCAAAAATGAATTTGACCATTCCTGACACACTCTTTTGGTTTTGGCAGTGCTGTATTGTCTTTTCAGACTGATATCTTGATTCAGAGAAGCCAATCTTCCAGTCAAATGAGTGGAATATTGAGAAAAGTGTCTTTGAGAAATATGTGAACTGTAACCCTAACTAGCAAAACCTGAAGCTAGGGTTAGGGTTTTATTCCCATACAATGTAGACAGTTTTTGATGGCATGGCTGTGTTTTAGGGCTGAAAGGATACTTGGGAATATAGTTTTTTCAGTGTTTTCTAAACATTTTTTTCTGACCTATATGGCTGTATACAGTGCTTTGCCCCACAAAGGAATGCTGTCTGAATTGCCCGACAAGCAACAGTTCGAAAGAACCTCAATTGACTTTCAAACTCTTGCCATGGGCTTTATAATCACAGGCAGATTAACAAATAAAGCCAAACTGCATTAGTTCTTTTGCACTTTTAGGCGATTTAAGCCTTAACGTACATTCATTTAGCACCCCATTCAACTCAAACTTTCCAATGAAAGAATACCTTTCAAAAATTAATTTGACCATTCCTGACACACTCTTTTGGTTTTGGCACTGTTGTATTGTCTTTTCAGACTGATATCTTGATTCAGAGAAGCAAATCTTCCAGTCAAATAAGTGGAATATTGAGAAAATTGACTTCTAGAAATATGTGAACCGTAACCCTAACTAGCAAAACCCGAAGCTAGGGTTAGGGTTTTATTCCCATACAATGTAGACAGTTTTTGATGGCATGGCTGTGTTTTAGGGCTGAAAGGATACTTGGGAATATAGTTCTTTCAATGTTTTCTAAACATTTTTTTCTGACCTATATGGCTGTATACAGTGCTTTGCCCCACAAAGGAATGCTGTCTGAATTGCCCGACAAGCAACAGTTCGAAAGAACCTGATTTAACTTTCAAACTCTTGCCATGGGCTTTGCAATCACAGGCAGATTAACAAATAAAGCCAAACAGCATTAGTTCTTTTGCACTTTTAGGCGATTTAAGCCTTAACGTACATTCATTTAGCACCCCATTCAACTCAAACTTTCCAATGAAAGAATACCTTTCAAAAATGAATTTGACCATTCCTGACACACTCTTTTGGTTTTGGCACTGTTGTATTGTCTTTTCAGACTGATATCTTGATTCAGAGAAGCAAATCTTCCAGTCAAATGAGTGGAATATTGAGAAAATTGACTTCTAGAAATATGTGAAACGTAACCCTAACTAGCAAAACCCGAAGCTAGGGTTAGGGTTTTATTCCCATACAATGTAGACAGTTTTTGATGGCATGGCTTTGTTTTAGGGCTGAAAGGATACTTGGGAATATAGTTCTTTCAATGTTTTCTAAACATTTTTTTCTGACCTATATGGCTGTATACAGTGTTTGCCCCACAAAGGAATGCTGTCTGAATTGCCCGACAAGCAACAGTTCGAAAGAACCTGATTTAACTTTCAAACTCTTGCCATGGGCTTTATAATCACAGGCAGATTAACAAATAAAGCCAAACTGCATTAGTTCTTTTGCACTTTTAGGCGATTTAAGCCTTAACGTACATTCATTTAGCACCCCATTCAACTCAAACTTTCCAATGAAAGAATACCTTTCAAAAATGAATTTGACCATTCCTGACACACTCTTTTGGTTTTGGCAGTGTTGTATTGTCTTTTCAGACTGATATCTTGATTCAGAGAAGCAAATCTTCCAGTCAAATGAGTGGAATATTGAGAAAATTGACTTCTAGAAATATGTGAACCGTAACCCTAACTAGCAAAACCCGAAGCTAGGATTAGGGTTTTATTCCTATACAATGTAGACAGTTTTTGATGGCATGGCTGTGTTTTAGGGCTGAAAGGATACTTGGGAATATAGTTCTTTCAATGTTTTCTAAACATTTTTTTCTGACCTATATGGCTGTATACAGTGCTTTGCCCCACAAAGGAATGCTGTCTGAATTGCCCGACAAGCAACAGTTCGAAAGAACCTGATTTAACTTTCAAACTCTTGCCATGGGCTTTATAATCACAGGCAGATTAACAAATAAAGCCAAACTGCATTAGTTCTTTTGCACTTTTAGGCGATTTAAGCCTTAACGTACATTCATTTAGCACCCCATTCAACCTAAACTTTCCAATGAAAGAATACCTTTAAAAAATGAATTTGACCATTCCTGACACACTCTTTTGGTTTTGGCAGTGCTGTATTGTCTTTTCAGACTGATATCTTGATTCAGAGAAGCCAATCTTCCAGTCAAATGAGTGGAATATTGAGAAAAGTGTCTTTGAGGAATATGTGAGCCGTAACCCTAACTAGCAAAACCTGAAGCTAGGGTTAGGGTTTTATTCCCTTACAATGTAGACAGTTTTTGATGGCATGGCTGTGTTTTAGGGCTGAAAGGATACTTGGGAATATAGTTTTTTCAGTGTTTTCTAAACATTTTTTTCTGACCTATATGGCTGTATACAGTGCTTTGCCCCACAAAGGAATGGTGTCTGAATTGCCCGACAAGTAACAATTCGAAAGAACCTGATTTAACTTTCAAACTCTTGCCATGGGCTTTGCAATCACAGGCAGATTAACAAATAAAGCCAAACAGCATTAGTTCTTTTGCACTTTTAGGCGATTTAAGCCTTAACGTACATTCATTTAGCACCCCATTCAACTCAAACTTTCCAATGAAAGAATACCTTTCAAAAATGAATTTGACCATTCCTGACACACTCTTTTGGTTTTGGCAGTGCTGTATTGTCTTTTCAGACTGATATCTTGATTCAGAGAAGCCAAACTTCCAGTCAAATGAGTGGAATATTGAGAAAAGTGTCTTTGAGAAATATGTGAACCGTAACCCTAACTAGCAAAACCCGAAGCTAGGGTTAGGGTTTTATTCCCATACAATGTAGACAGTTTTTGATGGCATGGCTGTGTTTTAGGGCTGAAAGGATACTTGGGAATATAGTTCTTTCAATGTTTTCTTAACATTTTTTTCTGACCTATATGGCTGTATACAGTGCTTTGCCCCACAAAGGAATGC
The DNA here is from genome assembly GCF_055471065.1 of Atractosteus spatula. Taxonomy (NCBI): domain Eukaryota; kingdom Metazoa; phylum Chordata; class Actinopteri; order Semionotiformes; family Lepisosteidae; genus Atractosteus; species Atractosteus spatula. Next base: position 29,800,439 of record NC_142708.1, on the reverse strand, counting down.
TGTCTGAATTGCCCGACAAGCAACAGTTCGAAAGAACCTGATTTAACTTTCAAACTCTTGCCATGGGCTTTACAAACACAGGCAGATTAACAAATAAAGCCAAACAGCATTAGTTCTTTTGCACTTTTAGGCGATTTAAGCCTTAACGTACATTCATTTAGCACCCCATTCAACTCAAACTTTCCAATGAAAGAACACCTTTCAAAAATGAATTAGACCATTCCTGACACACTGTTTTGGTTTTGGCAGTGCTGTATTGTCTTTTCAGACTGATATCTTGATTCAGAGAAGCCAATCTTCCAGTCAAATGAGTGGAATATTGAGAAAAGTCACTTTGAGAAATATGTGAACCGTAACCCTAACTAGCGAAACCTGAAGCTAGGGTTAGGGTTTTATTCCCATACAATGTAGACAGTTTTTGATGGCATGGCTGTGTTTTAGGGCTGAAAGGATACTTGGGAATATAGTTTTTTCAGTGTTTTCTAAACATTTTTTTCTGACCTATATGGCTGTGTACAGTGCTTTGCCCCACAAAGGAATGCTGTCTGAATTGCCCGACAAGCAACATTTCGAAAGAACCTGATTTAACTTTCAAACTCTTGCCATGGGCTTTGCAATCACAGGCAGATTAACAAATAAAGCCAAACAGCATTAGTTCTTTTGCACTTTTAGGCGATTTAAGCCTTAACGTACATTCATTTAGCACCCCATTCAACTCAAACTTTCCAATGAAAGAATACCTTTCAAAAATTAATTTGACCATTCCTGACACACTCTTTTGGTTTTGGCAGTGCTGTATTGTCTTTTCAGACTGATATCTTGATTCAGAGAAGCCAATCTTCCAGTCAAATGAGTGGAATATTGAGAAAATTGACTTCTAGAAATATGTGAACCGTAACCCTAAGTAGCAAAACCCGAAGCTAGGGTTAGGGTTTTATTCCCATACAATGTAGACAGTTTTTGATGGCATGGCTGTGTTTTAGGGCTGAAAGGATACTTGGGAATATAGTTTTTTCAGTGTTTTCTAAACATTTTTTTCTGACCTATATGGCTGTATACAGTGCTTTGCCCCACAAAGGAATGCTGTCTGAATTGCCCGACAAGCAACAGTTCGAAAGAACCTGATTTAACTTTCAAACTCTTGCCATGGGCTTTACAAACACAGGCAGATTAACAAATAAAGCCAAACAGCATTAGTTCTTTTGCACTTTTAGGCGATTTAAGCCTTAACGTACATTCATTTAGCACGCCATTCAACTCAAACTTTCCAATGAAAGAATACCTTTCAAAAATGAATTAGACCATTCCTGACACACTCTTTTGGTTTTGGCAGTGCTGTATTGTCTTTTCAGACTGATATCTTGATTCAGAGAAGCCAATCTTCCAGTCAAATGAGTGGAATATTGAGAAAAGTGTCTTTGAGAAATATGTGAACCGTAACCCTAACTAGCGAAACCTGAAGCTAGGGTTAGGGTTTTATTCCCATACAATGTAGACAGTTTTTGATGGCATGGCTGTGTTTTATGGCTGAAAGGATACTTGGGAATATAGTTTTTTCAGTGTTTTCTAAACATTTTTTTCTGACCTATATGGCTGTATACAGTGCTTTGCCCCACAAAGGAATGCTGTCTGAATTGCCCGACAAGCAACAATTCGAAAGAACCTCAATTGACTTTCAAACTCTTGCCATGGGCTTTATAATCACAGGCAGATTAACAAATAAAGCCAAACTGCATTAGTTCTTTTGCACTTTTAGGCGATTTAAGCCTTAACGTACATTCATTTAGCACCCCATTCAACTCAAACTTTCCAATGAAAGAATACCTTTCAAAAATGAATTTGACCATTCCTGACACACTCTTTTGGTTTTGGCAGTGTTGTATTGTCTTTTCAGACTGATATCTTGATTCAGAGAAGCAAATCTTCCAGTCAAATCAGTGGAATATTGAGAAAATTGACTTCTAGAAATATGTGAACCGTAACCCTAACTAGCGAAACCTGAAGCTAGGGTTAGGGTTTTATTCCCATACAATGTAGACAGTTTTTGATGGCATGGCTGTGTTTTAGGGCTGAAAGGATACTTGGGAATATAGTTTTTTCAGTGTTTTCTAAACATTTTTTTCTGACCTATATGGCTGTATACAGTGCTTTGCCCCACAAAGGAATGCTGTCTGAATTGCCCGACAAGCAACAATTCGAAAGAACCTGATTTAACTTTCAAACTCTTGCCATGGGCTTTGCAATCACAGGCAGATTAACAAATAAAGCCAAACAGCATTAGTTCTTTTGCACTTTTAGGCGATTTAAGCCTTAACGTACATTCATTTAGCACCCCATTCAACTCAAACTTTCCAATGAAAGAATACCTTTCAAAAATGAATTTGACCATTCCTGACACACTCTTTTGGTTTTGGCAGTGCTGTATTGTCTTTTCAGACTGATATCTTGATTCAGAGAAGCCAATCTTCCAGTCAAATGAGTGGAATATTGAGAAAAGTGTCTTTGAGAAATATGTGAACCGTAACCCTAACTAGCAAAACCTGAAGCTAGGGTTAGGGTTTTATTCCCATACAATATAGACAGTTTTTGATGGCATGGCTGTGTTTTAGGGCTGAATGGATACTTGGGAATATAGTTTTTTCAGTGTTTTCTAAACATTTTTTTCTGACCTATATGGCTGTATACAGTGCTTTGCCCCACAAAGGAATGCTGTCTGAATTGCCCGACAAGCAACAGTTCGAAAGAACCTCAATTGACTTTCAAACTCTTGCCATGGGCTTTATAATCACAGGCAGATTAACAAATAAAGCCAAACTGCATTAGTTCTTTTGCACTTTTAGGCGATTTAAGCCTTAACGTACATTCATTTAGCACCCCATTCAACTCAAACTTTCCAATGAAAGAATACCTTTCAAAAATTAATTTGACCATTCCTGACACACTCTTTTGGTTTTGGCACTGTTGTATTGTCTTTTCAGACTGATATCTTGATTCAGAGAAGCAAATCTTCCAGTCAAATGAGTGGAATATTGAGAAAATTGACTTCTAGAAATATGTGAACCGTAACCCTAACTAGCAAAACCCGAAGCTAGGGTTAGGGTTTTATTCCCATACAATGTAGACAGTTTTTGATGGCATGGCTGTGTTTTAGGGCTGAAAGGATACTTGGGAATATAGTTCTTTCAATGTTTTCTAAACATTTTTTTCTGACCTATATGGCTGTATACAGTGCTTTGCCCCACAAAGGAATGCTGTCTGAATTGCCCGACAAGCAACAGTTCGAAAGAACCTGATTTAACTTTCAAACTCTTGCCATGGGCTTTATAATCACAGGCAGATTAACAAATAAAGCCAAACTGCATTAGTTCTTTTGCACTTTTAGGCGATTTAAGCCTTAACGTACATTCATTTAGCACCCCATTCAACCTAAACTTTCCAATGAAAGAATACCTTTAAAAAATGAATTTGACCATTCCTGACACACTCTTTTGGTTTTGGCAGTGCTGTATTGTCTTTTCAGACTGATATCTTGATTCAGAGAAGCCAATCTTCCAGTCAAATGAGTGGAATATTGAGAAAAGTGTCTTTGAGAAATATGTGAACCGTAACCCTAAGTAGCAAAACCCGAAGCTAGGGTTAGGGTTTTATTCCCATACAATGTAGACAGTTTTTGATGGCATGGCTGTGTTTTAGGGCTGAAAGGATACTTGGGAATATAGTTTTTTCAGTGTTTTCTAAACATTTTTTTCTGACCTATATGGCTGTATACAGTGCTTTGCCCCACAAAGGAATGCTGTCTGAATTGCCCGACAAGCAACAGTTCGAAAGAACCTGATTTAACTTTCAAACTCTTGCCATGGGCTTTACAAACACAGGCAGATTAACAAATAAAGCCAAACAGCATTAGTTCTTTTGCACTTTTAGGCGATTTAAGCCTTAACGTACATTCATTTAGCACGCCATTCAACTCAAACTTTCCAATGAAAGAATACCTTTCAAAAATGAATTAGACCATTCCTGACACACTCTTTTGGTTTTGGCAGTGCTGTATTGTCTTTTCAGACTGATATCTTGATTCAGAGAAGCCAATCTTCCAGTCAAATGAGTGGAATATTGAGAAAAGTGTCTTTGAGAAATATGTGAACCGTAACCCTAACTAGCGAAACCTGAAGCTAGGGTTAGGGTTTTATTCCCATACAATGTAGACAGTTTTTGATGGCATGGCTGTGTTTTAGGGCTGAAAGGATACTTGGGAATATAGTTTTTTCAGTGTTTTCTAAACATTTTTTTCTGACCTATATGGCTGTATACAGTGCTTTGCCCCACAAAGGAATGCTGTCTGAATTGCCCGACAAGCAACAGTTCGAAAGAACCTCAATTGACTTTCAAACTCTTGCCATGGGCTTTATAATCACAGGCAGATTAACAAATAAAGCCAAACTGCATTAGTTCTTTTGCACTTTTAGGCGATTTAAGCCTTAACGTACATTCATTTAGCACCCCATTCAACTCAAACTTTCCAATGAAAGAATACCTTTCAAAAATTAATTTGACCATTCCTGACACACTCTTTTGGTTTTGGCACTGTTGTATTGTCTTTTCAGACTGATATCTTGATTCAGAGAAGCAAATCTTCCAGTCAAATGAGTGGAATATTGAGAAAATTGACTTCTAGAAATATGTGAACCGTAACCCTAACTAGCAAAACCCGAAGCTAGGGTTAGGGTTTTATTCCCATACAATGTAGACAGTTTTTGATGGCATGGCTGTGTTTTAGGGCTGAAAGGATACTTGGGAATATAGTTCTTTCAATGTTTTCTAAACATTTTTTTCTGACCTATATGGCTGTATACAGTGCTTTGCCCCACAAAGGAATGCTGTCTGAATTGCCCGACAAGCAACAGTTCGAAAGAACCTGATTTAACTTTCAAACTCTTGCCATGGGCTTTGCAATCACAGGCAGATTAACAAATAAAGCCAAACAGCATTAGTTCTTTTGCACTTTTAGGCGATTTAAGCCTTAACGTACATTCATTTAGCACCCCATTCAACCTAAACTTTCCAATGAAAGAATACCTTTCAAAAATGAATTTGACCATTCCTGACACACTCTTTTGGTTTTGGCAGTGCTGTATTGTCTTTTCAGACTGATATCTTGATTCAGAGAAGCCAATCTTCCAGTCAAATGAGTGGAATATTGAGAAAAGTGTCTTTGAGAAATATGTGAACCGTAACCCTAACTAGCAAAACCCGAAACTAGGGTTAGGGTTTTATTCCCATATAATGTAGACAGTTTTTGATGGCATGGCTGTGTTTTAGGGCTGAAAGGATACTTGGGAATATAGTTCTTTCAATGTTTTCTAAACATTTTTTTCTAACCTATATGGCTGTATACAGTGCTTTGCCCCACAAAGGAATGCTGTCTGAATTGCCCGACAAGCAACAGTTCGAAAGAACCTGATTTAACTTTCAAACTCTTGCCATGGGCTTTATAATCATAGGCAGATTAACAAATAAAGCCAAACTGCATTAGTTCTTTTTCACTTTTAGGCGATTTAAGCCTTAACGTACATTCATTTAGCACCCCATTCAACTCAAACTTTCCAATGAAAGAATACCTTTCAAAAATGAATTTGACCATTCCTGACACACTCTTTTGGTTTTGGCAGTGTTGTATTGTCTTTTCAGACTGATATCTTGATTCAGAGAAGCCAATCTTCCAGTCAAATGAGTGGAATATTGAGAAAAGTGTCTTTGAGAAATATGTGAACCGTAACCCTAACTAGCGAAACCTGAAGCTAGGGTTAGGGTTTTATTCCCATACAATGTAGACAGTTTTTGATGGCATGGCTGTGTTTTAGGGCTGAAAGGATACTTGGGAATATAGTTCTTTCAATGTTTTCTAAACATTTTTTTCTAACCTATATGGCTGTATACAGTGCTTTGCCCCACAAAGGAATGCTGTCTGAATTGCCCGACAAGCAACAGTTCGAAAGAACCTGATTTAACTTTCAAACTCTTGCCATGGGCTTTATAATCACAGACAGATTAACAAATAAAGCCAAACTGCATTAGTTCTTTTGCACTTTTAGGCGATTTAAGCCTTAACGTTCATTCATTTAGCACCCCATTCAACTCAAACTTTCCAATGAAAGAATACCTTTCAAAAATTAATTTGACCATTCCTGACACACTCTTTTGGTCTTGGCACTGTTGTATTGTCTTTTCAGACTGATATCTTGATTCAGAGAAGCAAATCTTCCAGTCAAATGAGTGGAATATTGAGAAAATTGACTTCTAGAAATATGTGAAACGTAACCCTAACTAGCAAAACCCGAAGCTAGGGTTAGGGTTTTATTCCCATACAATGTAGACAGTTTTTGATGGCATGGCTGTGTTTTAGGGCTGAAAGGATACTTGGGAATATAGTTCTTTCAATGTTTTCTAAACATTTTTTTCTGACCTATATGGCTGTATACAGTGCTTTGCCCCACAAAGGAATGCTGTCTGAATTGCCCGACAAGCAACAGTTCGAAAGAACCTGATTTAACTTTCAAACTCTTGCCATGGGCTTTATAATCACAGGCAGATTAACAAATAAAGCCAAACTGCATTAGTTCTTTTGCACTTTTAGGCGATTTAAGCCTTAACGTACATTCATTTAGCACCCCATTCAACCTAAACTTTCCAATGAAAGAATACCTTTAAAAAATGAATTTGACCATTCCTGACACACTCTTTTGGTTTTGGCAGTGCTGTATTGTCTTTTCAGACTGATATCTTGATTCAGAGAAGCCAATCTTCCAGTCAAATGAGTGGAATATTGAGAAAAGTGTCTTTGAGAAATATGTGAACCGTAACCCTAAGTAGCAAAACCCGAAGCTAGGGTTAGGGTTTTATTCCCATACAATGTAGACAGTTTTTGATGGCATGGCTGTGTTTTAGGGCTGAAAGGATACTTGGGAATATAGTTTTTTCAGTGTTTTCTAAACATTTTTTTCTGACCTATATGGCTGTATACAGTGCTTTGCCCCACAAAGGAATGCTGTCTGAATTGCCCGACAAGCAACAGTTCGAAAGAACCTGATTTAACTTTCAAACTCTTGCCATGGGCTTTACAAACACAGGCAGATTAACAAATAAAGCCAAACAGCATTAGTTCTTTTGCACTTTTAGGCGATTTAAGCCTTAACGTACATTCATTTAGCACCCCATTCAACTCAAACTTTCCAATGAAAGAATACCTTTCAAAAATGAATTTGACCATTCCTGACACACTCTTTTGGTTTTGGCAGTGTTGTATTGTCTTTTCAGACTGATATCTTGATTCAGAGAAGCAAATCTTCCAGTCAAATGAGTGGAATATTGAGAAAATTGACTTCTAGAAATATGTGAACCGTAACCCTAACTAGCAAAACCCGAAGCTAGGGTTAGGGTTTTATTCCTATACAATGTAGACAGTTTTTGATGGCATGGCTGTGTTTTAGGGCTGAAAGGATACTTGGGAATATAGTTCTTTCAATGTTTTCTAAACATTTTTTTCTGACCGATATGGCTGTATACAGTGCTTTGCCCCACAAAGGAATGCTGTCTGAATTGCCCGACAAGCAACAGTTCGAAAGAACCTGATTTAACTTTCAAACTCTTGCCATGGGCTTTATAATCACAGGCAGATTAACAAATAAAGCCAAACTGCATTAGTTCTTTTGCACTTTTAGGCGATTTAAGCCTTAACGTACATTCATTTAGCACCCCATTCAACTCAAACTTTCCAATGAAAGAATACCTTTCAAAAATGAATTTGACCATTCCTGACACACTCTTTTGGTTTTGGCAGTGCTGTATTGTCTTTTCAGACTGATATCTTGATTCAGAGAAGCCAATTTTCCAGTCAAATGAGTGGAATATTGAGAAAATTGACTTCTAGAAATATGTGAACCGTAACCCTAAGTAGCAAAACCCGAAGCTAGGGTTAGGGTTTTATTCCCATACAATGTAGAAAGTTTTTGATGGCATGGCTGTCTTTTAGGGCTGAAAGGATACTTGGGAATATAGTTCTTTCAATGTTTTCTAAACATTTTTTTCTGACCTATATGGCTGTATACAGTGCTTTGCCCCACAAAGGAATGCTGTCTGAATTGCCCGACAAGCAACAGTTCGAAAGAACCTGATTTAACTTTCAAACTCTTGCCATGGGCTTTATAATCACAGGCAGATTAACAAATAAAGCCAAACTGCATTAGTTCTTTTGCACTTTTAGGCAATTTAAGCCTTAACGTACATTCATTTAGCACCCCATTCAACTCAAACTTTCCAATGAAAGAATACCTTTCAAAAATTAATTTGACCATTCCTGACACACTCTTTTGGTTTTGGCAGTGTTGTATTGTCTTTTCAGACTGATATCTTGATTCAGAGAAGCACATCATCCAGTCAAATGAGTGGAATATTGAGAAAATTGACTTCTAGAAATATGTGAACCGTAACCCTAACTAGCAAAACCCGAAGCTAGGGTTAGGGTTTTATTCCCATACAATGTAGACAGTTTTTGTTGGCATGGCTGTGTTTTAGGGCTGAAAGGATACTTGGGAATATAGTTCTTTCAATGTTTTCTTAACATTTTTTTCTAACCTATATGGCTGTATACAGTGCTTTGCCCCACAAAGGAATGCTGTCTGAATTGCCCGACAAGCAACAGTTCGAAAGAACCTGATTTAACTTTCAAACTCTTGCCATGGGCTTTATAATCACAGGCAGATTAACAAATAAAGCCAAACTGCATTAGTTGTTTTGCACTTTTAGACGATTTAAGCCTTAACGTACATTCATTTAGCACCCCATTCAACTCAAACTTTCCAATGAAAGAATACCTTTCAAAAATTAATTTGACCATTCCTGACACACTCTTTTGGTTTTGGCAGTGCTGTATTGTCTTTTCAGACTGATATCTTGATTCAGAGAAGCCAATCTTCCAGTCAAATGAGTGGAATATTGAGAAAATTGACTTCTAGAAATATGTGAACCGTAACCCTAAGTAGCAAAACCCGAAGCTAGGGTTAGGGTTTTATTCCCATACAATGTAGACAGTTTTTGATGGCATGGCTGTCTTTTAGGGCTGAAAGGATACTTGGGAATATAGTTTTTTCAGTGTTTTCTAAACATTTTTTTCTGACCTATATGGCTGTATACAGTGCTTTGCCCCACAAAGGAATGGTGTCTGAATTGCCCGACAAGCAACAATTCGAAAGAAACTGATTTAACTTTCAAACTCTTGCCATGGGCTTTGCAATCACAGGCAGATTAACAAATAAAGCCAAACAGCATTAGTTCTTTTGCACTTTTAGGCGATTTAAGCCTTAACGTACATTCATTTAGCACCCCATTCAACTCAAACTTTCCAATGAAAGAATACCTTTCAAAAATGAATTTGACCATTCCTGACACACTCTTTTGGTTTTGGCAGTGCTGTATTGTCTTTTCAGACTGATATCTTGATTCAGAGAAGCCAAACTTCCAGTCAAATGAGTGGAATATTGAGAAAAGTGTCTTTGAGAAATATGTGAACCGTAACCCTAACTAGCAAAACCCGAAGCTAGGGTTAGGGTTTTATTCCCATACACTGTAGACAGTTTTTGATGGCATGGCTGTGTTTTAGGGCTGAAAGGATACTTGGGAATATAGTTCTTTCAATGTTTTCTTAACATTTTTTTCTAACCTATATGGCTGTATACAGTGCTTTGCCCCACAAAGGAATGCTGTCTGAATTGCCTGACAAGCAACAGTTCGAAAGAACCTGATTTAACTTTCAAACTCTTGCCATGGGCTTTATAATCACAGGCAGATTAACAAATAAAGCCAAACTGCATTAGTTCTTTTGCACTTTTAGGCGATTTAAGCCTTAACGTACATTCATTTAGCACCCCATTCAACTCAAACTTTCCAATGAAAGAATACCTTTCAAAAATGAATTTGACCATTCCTGACACACTCTTTTGGTTTTGGCAGTGCTGTATTGTCTTTTCAGACTGATATCTTGATTCAGAGAAGCCAATCTTCCAGTCAAATGAGTGGAATATTGAGAAAATTGACTTCTAGAAATATGTGAACCGTAACCCTAAGTAGCAAAACCCGAAGCTAGGGTTAGGGTTTTATTCCCATACAATGTAGACAGTTTTTGATGGCATGGCTGTGTTTTAGGGCTGAAAGGATACTTGGGAATATAGTTTTTTCAGTGTTTTCTAAACATTTTTTTCTGACCTATATGGCTGTATACAGTGCTTTGCCCCACAAAGGAATGCTGTCTGAATTGCCCGACAAGCAACAGTTCGAAAGAACCTGATTTAACTTTCAAACTCTTGCCATGGGCTTTATAATCACAGGCAGATTAACAAATAAAGCCAAACTGCATTAGTTCTTTTGCACTTTTAGGCGATTTAAGCCTTAACGTACATTCATTTAGCACCCCATTCAACTCAAACTTTCCAATGAAAGAATACCTTTCAAAAATGAATTTGACCATTCCTGACACACTCTTTTGGTTTTGGCAGTGTTGTATTGTCTTTTCAGACTGATATCTTGATTCAGAGAAGCAAATCTTCCAGTCAAATGAGTGGAATATTGAGAACATTGACTTCTAGAAATATGTGAACCGTAACCCTAACTAGCAAAACTCGAAGCTAGGGTTAGGGTTTTATTCCTATACAATGTAGACAGTTTTTGATGGCATGGCTGTGTTTTAGGGCTGAAAGGATACTTGGGAATATAGTTCTTTCAATGTTTTCTAAACATTTTTTTCTGACCTATATGGCTGTATACAGTGCTTTGCCCCACAAAGGAATGCTGTCTGAATTGCCCGACAAGCAACAGTTCGAAAGAACCTGATTTAACTTTCAAACTCTTGCCATGGGCTTTATAATCACAGGCAGATTAACAAATAAAGCCAAACTGCATTAGTTCTTTTACACTTTTAGGCAATTTAAGCCTTAACGTACATTCATTTAGCACCCCATTCAACTCAAACTTTCCAATGAAAGAATACCTTTCAAAAATGAATTTGACCATTCCTGACACACTCTTTTGGTTTTGGCAGTGCTGTATTGTCTTTTCAGACTGATATCTTGATTCAGAGAAGCACATCATCCAGTCAAATGAGTGGAATATTGAGAAAATTGACTTCTAGAAATATGTGAACCGTAACCCTAACTAGCAAAACCCGAAGCTAGGGTTAGGGTTTTATTCCCATACAATGTAGACAGTTTTTGTTGGCATGGCTGTGTTTTAGGGCTGAAAGGATACTTGGGAATATAGTTCTTTCAATGTTTTCTTAACATTTTTTTCTAACCTATATGGCTGTATACAGTGCTTTGCCCCACAAAGGAATGCTGTCTGAATTGCCCGACAAGCAACAGTTCGAAAGAACCTGATTTAACTTTCAAACTCCTGCCATGGGCTTTATAATCACAGGCAGATTAACAAATAAAGCCAAACTGCATTAGTTCTTTTGCACTTTTAGGCGATTTAAGCCTTAACGTACATTCATTTAGCACCCCATTCAACCTAAACTTTCCAATGAAAGAATACCTTTCAAAAATGAATTTGACCATTCCTGACACACTCTTTTGGTTTTGGCAGTGCTGTATTGTCTTTTCAGACTGATATCTTGATTCAGAGAAGCCAATCTTCCAGTCAAATGAGTGGAATATTGAGAAAAGTGTCTTTGAGAAATATGTGAACCGTAACCCTAACTAGCAAAACCTGAAGCTAGGGTTAGGGTTTTATTCCCATACAATGTAGACAGTTTTTGATGGCATGGCTGTGTTTTAGGGCTGAAAGGATACTTGGGAATATAGTTCTTTCAATGTTTTCTTAACATTTTTTTCTGACCTATATGGCTGTATACAGTGCTTTGCCCCACAAAGGAATGCTGTCTGAATTGCCCGACAAGCAACAGTTCGAAAGAACCTGATTTAACTTTCAAACTCTTGCCATGGGCTTTATAATCACAGGCAGATTAACAAATAAAGCCAAACTGCATTAGTTCTTTTGCACTTTTAGGCAATTTAAGCCTTAACGTACATTCATTTAGCACCCCATTCAACTCAAACTTTCCAATGAAAGAATACCTTTCAAAAATTAATTTGACCATTCCTGACACACTCTTTTGGTTTTGGCAGTGTTGTATTGTCTTTTCAGACTGATATCTTGATTCAGAGAAGCACATCTTCCAGTCAAATGAGTGGAATATTGAGAAAATTGACTTCTAGAAATATGTGAACCGTAACCCTAACTAGCAAAACCCGAAGCTAGGGTTAGGGTTTTATTCCCATACAATGTAGACAGTTTTTGTTGGCATGGCTGTGTTTAGGGCTGAAAGGATACTTGGGAATATAGTTCTTTCAATGTTTTCTTAACATTTTTTTCTAACCTATATGGCTGTATACACTGCTTTGCCCCACAAAGGAATGCTGTCTGAATTGCCCGACAAGCAACAGTTCGAAAGAACCTGATTTAACTTTCAAACTCTTGCCATGGGCTTTATAATCACAGGCAGATTAACAAATAAAGCCAAACTGCATTAGTTCTTCTGCACTTTTAGGCGATTTAAGCCTTAACGTACATTCATTTAGCACCCCATTCAACTCAAACTTTCCAATGAAAGAATACCTTTCAAAAATGAATTTGACCATTCCTGACACACTCTTTTGGTTTTGGCAGTGCTGTATTGTCTTTTTAGACTGATATCTTGATTCAGAGAAGCCAATCTTCCAGTCAAATGAGTGGAATATTGAGAAAAGTGTCTTTGAGAAATATGTGAACCGTAACCCTAACTAGCAAAACCTGAAGCTAGGGTTAGGGTTTTATTCCCATACAATGTAGACAGTTTTTGATGGCATGGCTGTGTTTTAGGGCTGAAAGGATACTTGGGAATATAGTTCTTTCAATGTTTTCTAAACATTTTTTTCTGACCTATATGGCTGTATACAGTGCTTTGCCCCACAAAGGAATGGTGTCTGAATTGCCCGACAAGCAACAATTCGAAAGAAACTGATTTAACTTTCAAACTCTTGCCATGGGCTTTGCAATCACAGGCAGATTAACAAATAAAGCCAAACAGCATTAGTTCTTTTGCACTTTTAGGCGATTTAAGCCTTAACGTACATTCATTTAGCACCCCATTCAACTCAAACTTTCCAATGAAAGAATACCTTTCAAAAATGAATTTGACCATTCCTGACACACTCTTTTGGTTTTGGCAGTGCTGTATTGTCTTTTCAGACTGATATCTTGATTCAGAGAAGCCAAACTTCCAGTCAAATGAGTGGAATATTGAGAAAAGTGTCTTTGAGAAATATGTGAACCGTAACCCTAACTAGCAAAACCCGAAGCTAGGGTTAGGGTTTTATTCCCATACACTGTAGACAGTTTTTGATGGCATGGCTGTGTTTTAGGGCTGAAAGGATACTTGGGAATATAGTTCTTTCAATGTTTTCTTAACATTTTTTTCTAACCTATATGGCTGTATACAGTGCTTTGCCCCACAAAGGAATGCTGTCTGAATTGCCTGACAAGCAACAGTTCGAAAGAACCTGATTTAACTTTCAAACTCTTGCCATGGGCTTTATAATCACAGGCAGATTAACAAATAAAGCCAAACTGCATTAGTTCTTTTGCACTTTTAGGCGATTTAAGCCTTAACGTACATTCATTTAGCACCCCATTCAACTCAAACTTTCCAATGAAAGAATACCTTTCAAAAATGAATTTGACCATTCCTGACACACTCTTTTGGTTTTGGCAGTGCTGTATTGTCTTTTCAGACTGATATCTTGATTCAGAGAAGCCAATCTTCCAGTCAAATGAGTGGAATATTGAGAAAATTGACTTCTAGAAATATGTGAACCGTAACCCTAAGTAGCAAAACCCGAAGCTAGGGTTAGGGTTTTATTCCCATACAATGTAGACAGTTTTTGATGGCATGGCTGTGTTTTAGGGCTGAAAGGATACTTGGGAATATAGTTTTTTCAGTGTTTTCTAAACATTTTTTTCTGACCTATATGGCTGTATACAGTGCTTTGCCCCACAAAGGAATGCTGTCTGAATTGCCCGACAAGCAACAGTTCGAAAGAACCTGATTTAACTTTCAAACTCTTGCCATGGGCTTTATAATCACAGGCAGATTAACAAATAAAGCCAAACTGCATTAGTTCTTTTGCACTTTTAGGCGATTTAAGCCTTAACGTACATTCATTTAGCACCCCATTCAACTCAAACTTTCCAATGAAAGAATACCTTTCAAAAATGAATTTGACCATTCCTGACACACTCTTTTGGTTTTGGCAGTGTTGTATTGTCTTTTCAGACTGATATCTTGATTCAGAGAAGCAAATCTTCCAGTCAAATGAGTGGAATATTGAGAACATTGACTTCTAGAAATATGTGAACCGTAACCCTAACTAGCAAAACCCGAAGCTAGGGTTAGGGTTTTATTCCTATACAATGTAGACAGTTTTTGATGGCATGGCTGTGTTTTAGGGCTGAAAGGATACTTGGGAATATAGTTCTTTCAATGTTTTCTAAACATTTTTTTCTGACCTATATGGCTGTATACAGTGCTTTGCCCCACAAAGGAATGCTGTCTGAATTGCCCGACAAGCAACAGTTCGAAAGAACCTGATTTAACTTTCAAACTCTTGCCATGGGCTTTATAATCACAGGCAGATTAACAAATAAAGCCAAACTGCATTAGTTCTTTTGCACTTTTAGGCAATTTAAGCCTTAACGTACATTCATTTAGCACCCCATTCAACTCAAACTTTCCAATGAAAGAATACCTTTCAAAAATTAATTTGACCATTCCTGACACACTCTTTTGGTTTTGGCAGTGTTGTATTGTCTTTTCAGACTGATATCTTGATTCAGAGAAGCACATCTTCCAGTCAAATGAGTGGAATATTGAGAAAATTGACTTCTAGAAATATGTGAACCGTAACCCTAACTAGCAAAACCCGAAGCTAGGGTTAGGGTTTTATTCCCATACAATGTAGACAGTTTTTGTTGGCATGGCTGTGTTTAGGGCTGAAAGGATACTTGGGAATATAGTTCTTTCAATGTTTTCTTAACATTTTTTTCTAACCTATATGGCTGTATACACTGCTTTGCCCCACAAAGGAATGCTGTCTGAATTGCCCGACAAGCAACAGTTCGAAAGAACCTGATTTAACTTTCAAACTCTTGCCATGGGCTTTATAATCACAGGCAGATTAACAAATAAAGCCAAACTGCATTAGTTCTTCTGCACTTTTAGGCGATTTAAGCCTTAACGTACATTCATTTAGCACCCCATTCAACTCAAACTTTCCAATGAAAGAATACCTTTCAAAAATGAATTTGACCATTCCTGACACACTCTTTTGGTTTTGGCAGTGCTGTATTGTCTTTTTAGACTGATATCTTGATTCAGAGAAGCCAATCTTCCAGTCAAATGAGTGGAATATTGAGAAAAGTGTCTTTGAGAAATATGTGAACCGTAACCCTAACTAGCAAAACCTGAAGCTAGGGTTAGGGTTTTATTCCCATACAATGTAGACAGTTTTTGATGGCATGGCTGTGTTTTAGGGCTGAAAGGATACTTGGGAATATAGTTCTTTCAATGTTTTCTAAACATTTTTTTCTGACCTATATGGCTGTATACAGTGCTTTGCCCCACAAAGGAATGCTGTCTGAATTGCCCGACAAGCAACAATTCGAAAGAACCTGATTTAACTTTCAAACTCTTGCCATGGGCTTTGCAATCACAGGCAGATTAACAAATAAAGCCAAACTGCATTAGTTCTTTTGCACTTTTAGGCGATTTAAGCCTTAACGTACATTCATTTAGCACCCCATTCAACCTAAACTTTCCAATGAAAGAATACCTTTCAAAAATTAATTTGACCATTCCTGACACACTCTTTTGGTTTTGGCAGTGCTGTATTGTCTTTTTAGACTGATATCTTGATTCAGAGAAGCCAATCTTCCAGTCAAATGAGTGGAATATTGAGAAAAGTGTCTTTGAGAAATATGTGAACCGTAACCCTAACTAGCAAAACCTGAAGCTAGGGTTAGGGTTTTATTCCCATACAATGTAGACAGTTTTTGATGGCATGGCTGTGTTTTAGGGCTGAAAGGATACTTGGGAATATAGTTCTTTCAATGTTTTCTTAACATTTTTTTCTAACCTATATGGCTGTATACAGTGCTTTGCCCCACAAAGGAATGCTGTCTCAATTGCCCGACAAGCAACAGTTCGAAAGAACCTGATTTAACTTTCAAACTCTTTCCATGGGCTTGATAATCACAGGCAGATTAACAAATAAAGCCAAACTGCATTAGTTCTTCTGCACTTTTAGGCGATTTAAGCCTTAACGTACATTCATTTAGCACCCCATTCAACTCAAACTTTCCAATGAAAGAATACCTTTCAAAAATGAATTTGACCATTCCTGACACACTCTTTTGGTTTTGGCAGTGCTGTATTGTCTTTTTAGACTGATATCTTGATTCAGAGAAGCCAATCTTCCAGTCAAATGAGTGGAATATTGAGAAAAGTGTCTTTGAGAAATATGTGAACCGTAACCCTAACTAGCAAAACCCGAAGCTAGGGTTAGGGTTTTATTCCCATACAATGTAGACAGTTTTTGATGGCATGGCTTTGTTTTAGGGCTGAAAGGATACTTGGGAATATAGTTCTTTCAATGTTTTCTAAACATTTTTTTCTGACCTATATGGCTGTATACAGTGCTTTGCCCCACAAAGGAATGCTGTCTGAATTGCCCGACAAGCAACAGTTCGAAAGAACCTGATTTAACTTTCAAACTCTTGCCATGGGCTTTGCAATCACAGGCAGATTAACAAATAAAGCCAAACAGCATTAGTTCTTTTGCACTTTTAGGCGATTTAAGCCTTAACGTACATTCATTTAGCACCCCATTCAACTCAAACTTACCAATGAAAGAATACCTTTCAAAAATGAATTTGACCATTCCTGACACACTCTTTTGGTTTTGGCAGTACTGTATTGTCTTTTTAGACTGATATCTTGATTCAGAGAAGCCAATCTTTCAGTCAAATGAGTGGAATATTGAGAAAAGTGTCTTTGAGAAATATGTGAACCGTAACCCTATCTAGCAAAACCCGAAGCTAGGTTTAGGGTTTTATTCCCATACAATGTAGACAGTTTTTGATGGCATGGCTTTGTTTTCGGGCTGAAAGGATACTTGGGAATATAGTTCTTTCAATGTTTTCTAAACATTTTTTTCTGACCTATATGGCTGTATACAGTACAGTGCTTTGCCCCACAAAGGAATGCTGTCTGAATTGCCCGACAAGCAACAGTTCGAAAGAACCTGATTTAACTTTCAAACTCTTGCCATGGGCTTTATAATCACAGGCAGATTAACAAATAAAGCCAAACTGCATTAGTTGTTTTGCACTTTTAGGCGATTTAAGCCTTAACGTACATTCATTTAGCACCCCATTCAACTCAAACTTTCCAATGAAAGAATACCTTTCAAAAATGAATTTGACCATTCCTGACACACTCTTTTGGTTTTGGCAGTGTTGTATTGTCTTTTCAGACTGATATCTTGATTCAGAGAAGCCAATCTTCCAGTCAAATGAGTGGAATATTGAGAAAAGTGTCTTTGAGAAATATGTGAACCGTAACCCTAAGTAGCAAAACCCGAAGCTAGGGTTAGGGTTTTATTCCCATACAATGTAAACAGTTTTTGATGGCATGGCTGTGTTTTAGGGCTGAAAGGATACTTGGGAATATAGTTCTTTCAATGTTTTCTAAACATTGTTTTCTGACCTATATGGCTGTATACAGTGCTTTGCCCCACAAAGGAATGCTGTCTGAATTGCCCGACAAGCAACAATTCGAAAGAACCTGATTTAACTTTCAAACTCTTGCCATGGGCTTTGCAATCACAGGCAGATTAACAAATAAAGCCAAACAGCATTAGTTCTTTTGCACTTTTAGGCGATTTAAGCCTTAACGTACATTCATTTAGCACCCCATTCAACTCAAACTTTCCAATGAAAGAATACCTTTCAAAAATGAATTTGACCATTCCTGACACACTCTTTTGGTTTTGGCAGTGCTGTATTGTCTTTTCAGACTGATATCTTGATTCAGAGAAGCCAATCTTCCAGTCAAATGAGTGGAATATTGAGAAAAGTGTGTTTGAGAAATATGTGAACCGTAACCCTAACTAGCAAAACCTGAAGCTAGGGTTAGGGTTTTATTCCCATACAATGTACACAGTTTTTGATGGCATGGCTGTGTTTTAGGGCTGAAAGGATACTTGGGAATATAGTTCTTTCAATGTTTTCTAAACATTTTTTTCTGACCTATATGGCTGTATACAGTGCTTTGCCCCACAAAGGAATGCTGTCTGAATTGCCCGACAAGCAACAATTCGAAAGAACCTGATTTAACTTTCAAACTCTTGCCATGGGCTTTGCAATCACAGGCAGATTAACAAATAAAGCCAAACAGCATTAGTTCTTTTGCACTTTTAGGCGATTTAAGCCTTAACGTACATTCATTTAGCACCCCATTCAACTCAAACTTTCCAATGAAAGAATACCTTTCAAAAATGAATTTGACCATTCCTGACACACTCTTTTGGTTTTGGCAGTGCTGTATTGTCTTTTCAGACTGATATCTTGATTCAGAGAAGCCAATCTTCCAGTCAAATGAGTGGAATATTGAGAAAAGTGTCTTTGAGAAATATGTGAACCGTAACCCTAACTAGCAAAACCCGAAGCTAGGGTTAGGGTTTTATTCCCATACAATGTAGACAGTTTTTGATGGCATGGCTGTGTTTTAGGGCTGAAAGGATACTTGGGAATATAGTTCTTTCAATGTTTTCTAAACATTTTTTTCTGACCTATATGGCTGTATACAGTACAGTGCTTTGCCCCACAAAGGAATGCTGTCTGAATTGCCCGACAAGCAACAGTTCGAAAGAACCTGATTTAACTTTCAAACTCTTGCCATGGGCTTTATAATCACAGGCAGATTAACAAATAAAGCCAAACTGCATTAGTTGTTTTGCACTTTTAGGCGATTTAAGCCTTAACGTACATTCATTTAGCACCCCATTCAACTCAAACTTTCCAATGAAAGAATACCTTTCAAAAATTAATTTGACCATTCCTGACACACTCTTTTGGTTTTGGCACTGTTGTATTGTCTTTTCAGACTGATATCTTGATTCAGAGAAGCCAATCTTCCAGTCAAATGAGTGGAATATTGAGAAAAGTGTCTTTGAGAAATATGTGAGCCGTAACCCTAACTAGCAAAACCTGAAGCTAGGGTTAGGGTTTTATTCCCATACAATGTAGACAGTTTTTGATGGCATGGCTGTGTTTTAGGGCTGAAAGGATACTTGGGAATATAGTTCTTTCAATGTTTTCTAAACATTTTTTTCTGACCTATATGGCTGTATACAGTGCTTTGCCCCACAAAGGAATGCTGTCTGAATTGCCCGACAAGCAACAATTCGAAAGAACCTGATTTAACTTTCAAACTCTTGCCATGGGCTTTGCAATCACAGGCAGATTAACAAATAAAGCCAAACAGCATTAGTTCTTTTGAACTTTTAGGCGATTTAAGCCTTAACGTACATTCATTTAGCACCCCATTCAACTCAAACTTTCCAATGAAAGAATACCTTTCAAAAATGAATTTGACCATTCCTGACACACTCTTTTGGTTTTGGCAGTGCTGTATTGTCTTTTTAGACTGATATCTTGATTCAGAGAAGCCAATCTTCCAGTCAAATGAGTGGAATATTGAGAAAAGTGTCTTTGAGAAATATGTGAACCGTAACCCTAACTAGCAAAACCTGAAGCTAGGGTTAGGGTTTTATTCCCATACAATGTAGACAGTTTTTGATGGCATGGCTGTGTTTTAGGGCTGAAAGGATACTTGGGAATATAGTTCTTTCAATGTTTTCTAAACATTTTTTTCTGACCTATATGGCTGTACACAGTGCTTTGCCCCACAAAGGAATGCTGTCTGAATTGCCCGACAAGCAACAATTCGAAAGAACCTGATTTAACTTTCGAACTCTTGCCATGGGCTTTGCAATCACAGGCAGATTAACAAATAAAGCCAAACAGCATTAGTTCTTTTGCACTTTTAGGCGATTTAAGCCTTAACGTACATTCATTTAGCACCCCATTCAACTCAAACTTTCCAATGAAAGAATACCTTTCAAAAATTAATTTGACCATTCCTGACACACTCTTTTGGTTTTGGCACTGTTGTATTGTCTTTTCAGACTGATATCTTGATTCAGAGAAGCCAAACTTCCAGTCAAATGAGTGGAATATTGAGAAAAGTGTCTTTGAGAAATATGTGAACCGTAACCCTAACTAGCAAAACCCGAAGCTAGGGTTAGGGTTTTATTCCCATACAATGTAGACAGTTTTTGTTGGCATGGCTGTGTTTTAGGGCTGAAAGGATACTTGGGAATATAGTTCTTTCAATGTTTTCTTAACATTTTTTTCTAACCTATATGGCTGTATACAGTGCTTTGCCCACAAAGGAATGCTGTCTGAATTGCCCGACAAGCACCAGTTCGAAAGAACCTGATTTAACTTTCAAACTCTTGCCATGGGCTTTATAATCACAGGCAGATTAACAAATAAAGCCAAACTGCATTAGTTCTTTTGCACTTTTAGGCGATTTAAGCCTTAACGTACATTCATTTAGCACCCCATTCAACCTAAACTTTCCAATGAAAGAATACCTTTAAAAAATGAATTTGACCATTCCTGACACACTCTTTTGGTTTTGGCAGTGCTATATTGTCTTTTCAGACTGATATCTTGATTCAGAGAAGCCAATCTTCCAGTCAAATGAGTGGAATATTGAGAAAAGTGTCTTTGAGAAATATGTGAGCCGTAACCCTAGCTAGCAAAACCTGAAGCTAGGGTTAGGGTTTTATTCCCATACAATGTAGACAGTTTTTGATGGCATGGCTGTGTTTTAGGGCTGAAAAGATACTTGGGAATATAGTTCTTTCAATGTTTTCTAAACATTTTTTTCTGACCTATATGGCTGTATACAGTGCTTTGCCCCACAAAGGAATGCTGTCTGAATTGCCCGACAAGCAACAATTCGAAAGAACCTGATTTAACTTTCAAACTCTTGCCATGGGCTTTGCAATCACAGGCAGATTAACAAATAAAGCCAAACAGCATTAGTTCTTTTGCACTTTTAGGCGATTTAAGCCTTAATGTACATTCATTTAGCACCCCATTCAAATCAAACTTTCCAATGAAAGAATACCTTTCAAAAATGAATTTGACCATTCCTGACACACTCTTTTGGTTTTGGCAGTGCTGTATTGTCTTTTCAGATTGATATCTTGATTCAGAGAAGCCAAACTTCCAGTCAAATGAGTTGAATATTGAGAAAAGTGTCTTTGAGAAATATGTGAACCGTAACCCTAACTAGCAAAACCCGAAGCTAGGGTTAGGGTTTTATTCCCATACAATGTAGACAGTTTTTGATGGCATGGCTGTGTTTTAGGGCTGAAAGGATACTTGGGAATATAGTTCTTTCAATGTTTTCTTAACATTTTTTTCTAACCTATATGGCTGTATACAGTGCTTTGCCCCACAAAGGAATGCTGTCTGAATTGCCCGACAAGCAACAGTTCGAAAGAACCTGATTTAACTTTCAAACTCTTGCCATGGGCTTTATAATCACAGGCAGATTAACAAATAAAGCCAAACTGCATTAGTTCTTTTGCACTTTTAGGCGATTTAAGCCTTAACGTACATTCATTTAGCACCCCATTCAACTCAAACTTTCCAATGAAAGAATACCTTTCAAAAATGAATTTGACCATTCCTGACACACTCTTTTGGTTTTGGCAGTGCTGTATTGTCTTTTTAGACTGATATCTTGATTCAGAGAAGCCAATCTTCCAGTCCAATGAGTGGAATATTGAGAAAAGTGTCTTTGAGAAATATGTGAACCGTAACCCTAACTTGCAAAACCTGAAGCTAGGGTTAGGGTTTTATTCCCATACAATGTAGACAGTTTTTGATGGCATGGCTGTGTTTTAGGGCTGAAAGGATACTTGGGAATATAGTTCTTTCAATGTTTTCTAAACATTTTTTTCTGACCTATATGGCTGTATACAGTGCTTTGCCCAACAAAGGAATGCTGTCTGAATTGCCCGACAAGCAACAATTCGAAAGAACCTGATTTAACTTTCGAACTCTTGCCATGGGCTTTGCAATCACAGGCAGATTAACAAATAAAGCCAAACAGCATTAGTTCTTTTGCACTTTTAGGCGATTTAAGCCTTAACGTACATTCATTTAGCACCCCATTCAACTCAAACTTTCCAATGAAAGAATACCTTTCAAAAATGAATTTGACCATTCCTGACACACTCTTTTGGTTTTGGCACTGTTGTATTGTCTTTTCAGACTGATATCTTGATTCAGAGAAGCCAATCTTCCAGTCAAATGAGTGGAATATTGAGAAAAGTGTCTTTGAGAAATATGTGAACCGTAACCCTAACTAGCAAAACCCGAAGCTAGGGTTAGGGTTTTATTCCCATACAATGTAGACAGTTTTTGATGGCATGGCTGTGTTTTAGGGCTGAAAGGATACTTGGGAATATAGTTCTTTCAATGTTTTCTAAACATTTTTTTCTAACCTATATGGCTGTATACAGTGCTTTGCCCCACAAAGGAATGCTGTCTGAATTGCCCGACAAGCAACAGTTCGAAAGAACCTGATTTAACTTTCAAACTCTTGCCATGGGCTTGATAATCACAGGCAGATTAACAAATGAAGCCAAACTGCATTAGTTCTTTTGCACTTTTAGGCGATTTAAGCCTTAACGTACATTCATTTAGAACCCCATTCAACTCAAACTTTCCAATGAAAGAATACCTTTCAAAAATTAATTTGACCATTCCTGACACACTCTTTTGGTTTTGGCACTGTTGTATTGTCTTTTCAGACTGATATCTTGATTCAGAGAAGCAAGTATTCCAGTCAAATGAGTGGAATATTGAGAAAATTGACTTCTAGAAATATGTGAACCGTAACCCTAACTAGCAAAACCCGAAGCTAGGGTTAGGGTTTTATTCCTATACAATGTAGACAGTTTTTGATGGCATGGCTGTGTTTTAGGGCTGAAAGGATACTTGGGAATATAGTTCTTTCAATGTTTTCTAAACATTTTTTTCTGACCTATATGGCTGTATACAGTGCTTTGCCCCACAAAGGAATGCTGTCTGAATTGCCTGATAAGCAACAGTTCGAAAGAACCTGATTTAACTTTCAAACTCTTGCCATGGGCTTTATAATCACAGGCAGATTAACAAATAAAGCCAAACTGCATTAGTTCTTTTGCACTTTTAGGCGATTTAAGCCTTAACGTACATTCATTTAGCACCCCATTCAACCTAAACTTTCCAATGAAAGAATACCTTTAAAAAATGAATTTGACCATTCCTGACACACTCTTTTGGTTTTGGCAGTGCTGTATTGTCTTTTCAGACTGATATCTTGATTCAGAGAAGCCAATCTTCCAGTCAAATGAGTGGAATATTGAGATAAGTGTCTTTGAGAAATATGTGAGCCGTAACCCTAACTAGCAAAACCTGAAGCTAGGGTTAGGGTTTTATTCCCATACAATGTAGACAGTTTTTGATGGCATGGCTGTGTTTTAGGGCTGAAAGGATACTTGGGAATATAGTTTTTTCAGTGCTTTCTAAACATTTTTTTCTGACCTATATGGCTTTATACAGTGCTTTGCCCCACAAAGGAATGCTGTCTGAATTGCCCGACAAGCAACAATTCGAAAGAACCTGATTTAACTTTCAAACTCTTGCCATGGGCTTTGCAATCACAGGCAGATTAACAAATAAAGCCAAACAGCATTAGTTCTTTTGCACTTTTAGGCTATTTAAGCCTTAACGAACATTCATTTAGCACCCCATTCAACTCAAACTTTCCAATGAAAGAATACCTTTAAAAAATGAATTTGACCATTCCTGACACACTCTTTTGGTTTTGGCAGTGCTGTATTGTCTTTTCAGACTGATATCTTGATTCAGAGAAGCCAAACTTCCAGTCAAATGAGTGGAATATTGAGAAAAGTGTCTTTGAGAAATATGTGAACCGTAACCCTAACTAGCAAAACCCGAAGCTAGGGTTAGGGTTTTATTCCCATACAATGTAGACAGTTTTTGATGGCATGGCTGTGTTTTAGGGCTGAAAGGATACTTGGGAATATAGTTCTTTCAATGTTTTCTTAACATTTTTTTCTGACCTATATGGCTGTATACAGTGCTTTGCCCCACAAAGGAATGCTGTCTGAATTGCCCGACAAGCAACAGTTCGAAAGAACCTGATTTAACTTTCAAACTCTTGCCATGGGCTTTATAATCACAGGCAGATTAACAAATAAAGCCAAACTGCATTAGTTCTTTTGCACTTTTAGGCGATTTAAGCCTTAACGTACATTCATTTAGCAACCCATTCAACTCAAACTTTCCAATGAAAGAATACCTTTCAAAAATGAATTTGACCATTCCTGACACACTCTTTTGGTTTTGGCAGTGCTGTATTGTCTTTTTAGACTGATATCTTGATTCAGAGAAGCCAATCTTCCAGTCCAATGAGTGGAATATTGAGAAAAGTGTCTTTGAGAAATATGTGAACCGTAACCCTAACTTGCAAAACCTGAAGCTAGGGTTAGGGTTTTATTCCCATACAATGTAGACAGTTTTTGATGGCATGGCTGTGTTTTAGGGCTGAAAGGATACTTGGGAATATAGTTCTTTCAATGTTTTCTAAACATTTTTTTCTGACCTATATGGCTGTATACAGTGCTTTGCCCAACAAAGGAATGCTGTCTGAATTGCCCGACAAGCAACAATTCGAAAGAACCTGATTTAACTTTCGAACTCTTGCCATGGGCTTTGCAATCACAGGCAGATTAACAAATAAAGCCAAACAGCATTAGTTCTTTTGCACTTTTAGGCGATTTAAGCCTTAACGTACATTCATTTAGCACCCCATTCAACTCAAACTTTCCAATGAAAGAATACCTTTCAAAAATTAATTTGACCATTCCTGACACACTCTTTTGGTTTTGGCACTGTTGTATTGTCTTTTCAGACTGATATCTTGATTCAGAGAAGCCAAACTTCCAGTCAAATGAGTGGAATATTGAGAAAAGTGTCTTTGAGAAATATGTGAACCGTAACCCTAACTAGCAAAACCCGAAGCTAGGGTTAGGGTTTTATTCCCATACAATGTAGACAGTTTTTGATGGCATGGCTGTGTTTTAGGGCTGAAAGGATACTTGGGAATATAGTTCTTTCAATGTTTTCTAAACATTTTTTTCTAACCTATATGGCTGTATACAGTGCTTTGCCCCACAAAGGAATGCTGTCTGAATTGCCCGACAAGCAACAGTTCGAAAGAACCTGATTTAACTTTCAAACTCTTGCCATGGGCTTGATAATCACAGGCAGATTAACAAATAAAGCCAAACTGCATTAGTTCTTTTGCACTTTTAGGCGATTTAAGCCTTAACGTACATTCATTTAGAACCCCATTCAACTCAAACTTTCCAATGAAAGAATACCTTTCAAAAATTAATTTGACCATTCCTGACACACTCTTTTGGTTTTGGCACTGTTGTATTGTCTTTTCAGACTGATATCTTGATTCAGAGAAGCAAGTCTTCCAGTCAAATGAGTGGAATATTGAGAAAATTGACTTCTAGAAATATGTGAACCGTAACCCTAACTAGCAAAACCCGAAGCTAGGGTTAGGGTTTTATTCCTATACAATGTAGACAGTTTTTGATGGCATGGCTGTGTTTTAGGGCTGAAAGGATACTTGGGAATATAGTTCTTTCAATGTTTTCTAAACATTTTTTTCTGACCTATATGGCTGTATACAGTGCTTTGCCCCACAAAGGAATGCTGTCTGAATTGCCCGATAAGCAACAGTTCGAAAGAACCTGATTTAACTTTCAAACTCTTGCCATGGGCTTTATAATCACAGGCAGATTAACAAATAAAGCCAAACTGCATTAGTTCTTTTGCACTTTTAGGCGATTTAAGCCTTAACGTACATTCATTTAGCACCCCATTCAACCTAAACTTTCCAATGAAAGAATACCTTTAAAAAATGAATTTGACCATTCCTGACACACTCTTTTGGTTTTGGCAGTGCTGTATTGTCTTTTCAGACTGATATCTTGATTCAGAGAAGCCAATCTTCCAGTCAAATGAGTGGAATATTGAGATAAGTGTCTCTGAGAAATATGTGAGCCGTAACCCTAACTAGCAAAACCTGAAGCTAGGGTTAGGGTTTTATTCCCATACAATGTAGACAGTTTTTGATGGCATGGCTGTGTTTTAGGGCTGAAAGGATACTTGGGAATATAGTTTTTTCAGTGCTTTCTAAACATTTTTTTCTGACCTATATGGCTTTATACAGTGCTTTGCCCCACAAAGGAATGGTGTCTGAATTGCCCGACAAGCAACAATTCGAAAGAACCTGATTTAACTTTCAAACTCTTGCCATGGGTTTTGCAATCACAGGCAGATTAACAAATAAAGCCAAACAGCATTAGTTCTTTTGCACTTTTAGGCGATTTAAGCCTCAACGTACATTCATTTAGCACCCCATTCAACTCAAACTTTCCAATGAAAGAATACCTTTCAAAAATGAATTTGACCATTCCTGACACACTCTTTTGGTTTTGGCAGTGCTGTATTGTCTTTTCAGACTGATATCTTGATTCAGAGAAGCCAAACTTCCAGTCAAATGAGTGGAATATTGAGAAAAGTGTCTTTGAGAAATATGTGAACCGTAACCCTAACTAGCAAAACCCAAAGCTAGGGTTAGGGTTTTATTCCCATACAATGTAGACAGTTTTTGATGGCATGGCTGTGTTTTAGGGCTGAAAGGATACTTGGGAATATAGTTCTTTCAATGTTTTCTAAACATTTTTTTCTGACCTATATGGCTGTATACAGTGCTTTGCCCCACAAAGGAATGCTGTCTGAATTGCCCGACAAGCAACAGTTCGAAAGAACCTGATTTAACATTCAAACTCTTGCCATGGGCTTTATAATCACAGGCAGATTAACAAATAAAGCCAAACTGCATTAGTTCTTTTGCACTTTTAGGCGATTTAAGCCTTAACGTACATTCATTTAGCACCCCATTCAACTCAAACTTTCCAATGAAAGAATACCTTTCAAAAATGAATTTGACCATTCCTGACACACTCTTTTGGTTTTGGCAGTGTTGTATTGTCTTTTCAGACTGATATCTTGATTCAGAGAAGCAAATCTTCCAGTCAAATGAGTGGAATATTGAGAAAAGTGTCTTTGAGAAATATGTGAACCGTAACCCTAACTAGCAAAACCTGAAGCTAGGGTTAGGGTTTTATTCCCATACAATGTAGACAGTTTTTGATGGCATGGCTGTGTTTTAGGGCTGAAAGGATACTTGGGAATATAGTTTTTTCAGTGTTTTCTAAACATTTTTTTCTGACCTATATGGCTGTATACAGTGCTTTGCCCCACAAAGGAATGCTGTCTGAATTGCCCGACAAGCAACAATTCGAAAGAACCTGATTTAACTTTCAAACTCTTGCCATGGGCTTTGCAATCACAGGCAGATTAACAAATAAAGCCAAACAGCATTAGTTCTTTTGCACTTTTAGGCTATTTAAGCCTTAACGAACATTCATTTAGCACCCCATTCAACTCAAACTTTCCAATGAAAGAATACCTTTAAAAAATGAATTTGACCATTCCTGACACACTCTTTTGGTTTTGGCAGTGCTGTATTGTCTTTTCAGACTGATATCTTGATTCAGAGAAGCCAAACTTCCAGTCAAATGAGTGGAATATTGAGAAAAGTGTCTTTGAGAAATATGTGAACCGTAACCCTAACTAGCAAAACCCGAAGCTAGGGTTAGGGTTTTATTCCCATACAATGTAGACAGTTTTTGATGGCATGGCTGTGTTTTAGGGCTGAAAGGATACTTGGGAATATAGTTCTTTCAATGTTTTCTTAACATTTTTTTCTAACCTATATGGCTGTATACAGTGCTTTGCCCCACAAAGGAATGCTGTCTGAATTGCCCGACAAGCAACAGTTCGAAAGAACCTGATTTAACTTTCAAACTCTTGCCATGGGCTTTATAATCACAGGCAGATTAACAAATAAAGCCAAACTGCATTAGTTCTTTTGCACTTTTAGGCGATTTAAGCCTTAACGTACATTCATTTAGCACCCCATTCAACTCAAACTTTCCAATGAAAGAATACCTTTCAAAAATGAATTTGACCATTCCTGACACACTCTTTTGGTTTTGGCAGTGCTGTATTGTCTTTTTAGACTGATATCTTGATTCAGAGAAGCCAATCTTCCAGTCCAATGAGTGGAATATTGAGAAAAGTGTCTTTGAGAAATATGTGAACCGTAACCCTAACTTGCAAAACCTGAAGCTAGGGTTAGGGTTTTATTCCCATACAATGTAGACAGTTTTTGATGGCATGGCTGTGTTTTAGGGCTGAAAGGATACTTGGGAATATAGTTCTTTCAATGTTTTCTAAACATTTTTTTCTGACCTATATGGCTGTATACAGTGCTTTGCCCAACAAAGGAATGCTGTCTGAATTGCCCGACAAGCAACAATTCGAAAGAACCTGATTTAACTTTCGAACTCTTGCCATGGGCTTTGCAATCACAGGCAGATTAACAAATAAAGCCAAACAGCATTAGTTCTTTTGCACTTTTAGGCGATTTAAGCCTTAACGTACATTCATTTAGCACCCCATTCAACTCAAACTTTCCAATGAAAGAATACCTTTCAAAAATTAATTTGACCATTCCTGACACACTCTTTTGGTTTTGGCACTGTTGTATTGTCTTTTCAGACTGATATCTTGATTCAGAGAAGCCAAACTTCCAGTCAAATGAGTGGAATATTGAGAAAAGTGTCTTTGAGAAATATGTGAACCGTAACCCTAACTAGCAAAACCCGAAGCTAGGGTTAGGGTTTTATTCCCATACAATGTAGACAGTTTTTGATGGCATGGCTGTGTTTTAGGGCTGAAAGGATACTTGGGAATATAGTTCTTTCAATGTTTTCTTAACATTTTTTTCTAACCTATATGGCTGTATACAGTGCTTTGCCCCACAAAGGAATGCTGTCTGATTTGCCCGACAAGCAACAGTTCGAAAGAACCTGATTTAACTTTCAAACTCTTGCCATGGGCTTTATAATCACAGGCAGATTAACAAATAAAGCCAAACAGCATTAGTTCTTTTGCACTTTTAGGCGATTTAAGCCTTAACGTACATTCATTTAGCACCCCATTCAACTCAAACTTTCCAATGAAAGAATACCTTTCAAAAATGAATTTGACCATTCCTGACACACTCTTTTGGTTTTGGCAGTGCTGTATTGTCTTTTCAGACTGATATCTTGATTCAGAGAAGCCAATCTTCCAGTCAAATGAGTGGAATATTGAGAAAAGTGTCTTTGAGAAATATGTGAACCGTAACCCTAACTAGCAAAACCCGAAGCTAGGGTTAGGGTTTTATTCCCATACAATGTAGACAGTTTTTGATGGCATGGCTGTGTTTTAGGGCTGAAAGGATACTTGGGAATATAGTTCTTTCAATGTTTTCTAAACATTTTTTTCTAACCCATATGGCTGTATACAGTGCTTTGCCCCACAAAGGAATGCTGTCTGAATTGCCCGACAAGCAACAGTTCGAAAGAACCTGATTTAACTTTCAAACTCTTGCCATGGGCTTGATAATCACAGGCAGATTAACAAATAAAGCCAAACTGCATTAGTTCTTTTGCACTTTTAGGCGATTTAAGCCTTAACGTACATTCATTTAGAACCACATTCAACTCAAACTTTCCAATGAAAGAATACCTTTCAAAAATTAATTTGACCATTCCTGACACACTCTTTTGGTTTTGGCACTGTTGTATTGTCTTTTCAGACTGATATCTTGATTCAGAGAAGCAAGTCTTCCAGTCAAATGAGTGGAATATTGAGAAAATTGACTTCTAGAAATATGTGAACCGTAACCCTAACTAGCAAAACCCGAAGCTAGGGTTAGGGTTTTATTCCTATACAATGTAGACAGTTTTTGATGGCATGGCTGTGTTTTAGGGCTGAAAGGATACTTGGGAATATAGTTCTTTCAATGTTTTCTAAACATTTTTTTCTGACCTATATGGCTGTATACAGTGCTTTGCCCCACAAAGGAATGCTGTCTGAATTGCCCGATAAGCAACAGTTCGAAAGAACCTGATTTAACTTTCAAACTCTTGCCATGGGCTTTATAATCACAGGCAGATTAACAAATAAAGCCAAACTGCATTAGTTCTTTTGCACTTTTAGGCGATTTAAGCCTTAACGTACATTCATTTAGCACCCCATTCAACCTAAACTTTCCAATGAAAGAATACCTTTAAAAAATGAATTTGACCATTCCTGACACACTCTTTTGGTTTTGGCAGTGCTGTATTGTCTTTTCAGACTGATATCTTGATTCAGAGAAGCCAATCTTCCAGTCAAATGAGTGGAATATTGAGATAAGTGTCTTTGAGAAATATGTGAGCCGTAACCCTAACTAGCAAAACCTGAAGCTAGGGTTAGGGTTTTATTCCCATACAATGTAGACAGTTTTTGATGGCATGGCTGTGTTTTAGGGCTGAAAGGATACTTGGGAATATAGTTTTTTCAGTGCTTTCTAAACATTTTTTTCTGACCTATATGGCTTTATACAGTGCTTTGCCCCACAAAGGAATGGTGTCTGAATTGCCCGACAAGCAACAGTTCGAAAGAACCTGATTTAACTTTCAAACTCTTGCCATGGGCTTTATAATCACAGGCAGATTAACAAATAAAGCCAAACTGCATTAGTTCTTTTGCACTTTTAGGCGATTTAAGCCTTAACGTACATTCATTTAGCACCCCATTCAACTCAAACTTTCCAATGAAAGAATACCTTTCAAAAATGAATTTGACCATTCCTGACACACTCTTTTGGTTTTGGCAGTGCTGTATTGTCTTTTCAGACTGATATCTTGATTCAGAGAAGCCAATCTTCCAGTCAAATGAGTGGAATATTGAGAAAAGTGTCTTTGAGAAATATGTGAACCGTAACCCTAACTAGCAAAACCCGAAGCTAGGGTTAGGGTTTTATTCCCATACAATGTAGACAGTTTTTGATGGCATGGCTGTGTTTTAGGGCTGAAAGGATACTTGGGAATATAGTTCTTTCAATGTTTTCTAAACATTTTTTTCTAACCTATATGGCTGTATACAGTGCTTTGCCCCACAAAGGAATGCTGTCTGAATTGCCCGACAAGCAACAGTTCGAAAGAACCTGATTTAACTTTCAAACTCTTGCCATGGGCTTGATAATCACAGGCAGATTAACAAATAAAGCCAAACTGCATTAGTTCTTTTGCACTTTTAGGCGATTTAAGCCTTAACGTACATTCATTTAGAACCCATTCAACTCAAACTTTCCAATGAAAGAATACCTTTCAAAAATTAATTTGACCATTCCTGACACACTCTTTTGGTTTTGGCACTGTTGTATTGTCTTTTCAGACTGATATCTTGATTCAGAGAAGCAAGTCTTCCAGTCAAATGAGTGGAATATTGAGAAAATTGACTTCTAGAAATATGTGAACCGTAACCCTAACTAGCAAAACCCGAAGCTAGGGTTAGGGTTTTATTCCTATACAATGTAGACAGTTTTTGATGGCATGGCTGTGTTTTAGGGCTGAAAGGATACTTGGGAATATAGTTCTTTCAATGTTTTCTAAACATTTTTTTCTGACCTATATGGCTGTATACAGTGCTTTGCCCCACAAAGGAATGCTGTCTGAATTGCCCGATAAGCAACAGTTCGAAAGAACCTGATTTAACTTTCAAACTCTTGCCATGGGCTTTATAATCACAGGCAGATTAACAAATAAAGCCAAACTGCATTAGTTCTTTTGCACTTTTAGGCGATTTAAGCCTTAACGTACATTCATTTAGCACCCCATTCAACCTAAACTTTCCAATGAAAGAATACCTTTAAAAAATGAATTTGACCATTCCTGACACACTCTTTTGGTTTTGGCAGAGCTGTATTGTCTTTTCAGACTGATATCTTGATTCAGAGAAGCCAATCTTCCAGTCAAATGAGTGGAATATTGAGATAAGTGTCTTTGAGAAATATGTGAGCCGTAACCCTAACTAGCAAAACCTGAAGCTAGGGTTAGGGTTTTATTCCCATACAATGTAGACAGTTTTTGATGGCATGGCTGTGTTTTAGGGCTGAAAGGATACTTGGGAATATAGTTTTTTCAGTGCTTTCTAAACATTTTTTTCTGACCTATATGGCTTTATACAGTGCTTTGCCCCACAAAGGAATGGTGTCTGAATTGCCCGACAAGCAACAATTCGAAAGAACCTGATTTAACTTTCAAACTCTTGCCATGGGTTTTGCAATCACAGGCAGATTAACAAATAAAGCCAAACAGCATTAGTTCTTTTGCACTTTTAGGCGATTTAAGCCTCAACGTACATTCATTTAGCACCCCATTCAACTCAAACTTTCCAATGAAAGAATACCTTTCAAAAATGAATTTGACCATTCCTGACACACTCTTTTGGTTTTGGCAGTGCTGTATTGTCTTTTCATACTGATATCTTGATTCAGAGAAGCCAAACTTCCAGTCAAATGAGTGGAATATTGAGAAAAGTGTCTTTGAGAAATATGTGAACCGTAACCCTAACTAGCAAAACCCAAAGCTAGGGTTAGGGTTTTATTCCCATACAATGTAGACAGTTTTTGATGGCATGGCTGTGTTTTAGGGCTGAAAGGATACTTGGGAATATAGTTCTTTCAATGTTTTCTAAACATTTTTTTCTGACCTATATGGCTGTATACAGTGCTTTGCCCCACAAAGGAATGCTGTCTGAATTGCCCGACAAGCAACAGTTCGAAAGAACCTGATTTAACATTCAAACTCTTGCCATGGGCTTTATAATCACAGGCAGATTAACAAATAAAGCCAAACTGCATTAGTTCTTTTGCACTTTTAGGCGATTTAAGCCTTAACGTACATTCATTTAGCACCCCATTCAACTCAAACTTTCCAATGAAAGAATACCTTTCAAAAATGAATTTGACCATTCCTGACACACTCTTTTGGTTTTGGCACTGTTGTATTGTCTTTTCAGACTGATATCTTGATTCAGAGAAGCAAGTCTTCCAGTCAAATGAGTGGAATATTGAGAAAATTGACTTCTAGAAATATGTGAACCGTAACCCTAACTAGCAAAACCCGAAGCTAGGGTTAGGGTTTTATTCCTATACAATGTAGACAGTTTTTGATGGCATGGCTGTGTTTTAGGGCTGAAAGGATACTTGGGAATATAGTTCTTTCAATGTTTTCTAAACATTTTTTTCTGACCTATATGGCTGTATACAGTGCTTTGCCCCACAAAGGAATGCTGTCTGAATTGCCCGATAAGCAACAGTTCGAAAGAACCTGATTTAACTTTCAAACTCTTGCCATGGGCTTTATAATCACAGGCAGATTAACAAATAAAGCCAAACTGCATTAGTTCTTTTGCACTTTTAGGCGATTTAAGCCTTAACGTACATTCATTTAGCACCCCATTCAACCTAAACTTTCCAATGAAAGAATACCTTTAAAAAATGAATTTGACCATTCCTGACACACTCTTTTGGTTTTGGCAGTGCTGTATTGTCTTTTCAGACTGATATCTTGATTCAGAGAAGCCAATCTTCCAGTCAAATGAGTGGAATATTGAGATAAGTGTCTTTGAGAAATATGTGAGCCGTAACCCTAACTAGCAAAACCTGAAGCTAGGGTTAGGGTTTTATTCCCATACAATGTAGACAGTTTTTGATGGCATGGCTGTGTTTTAGGGCTGAAAGGATACTTGGGAATATAGTTTTTTCAGTGCTTTCTAAACATTTTTTTCTGACCTATATGGCTTTATACAGTGCTTTGCCCCACAAAGGAATGGTGTCTGAATTGCCCGACAAGCAACAATTCGAAAGAACCTGATTTAACTTTCAAACTCTTGCCATGGGTTTTGCAATCACAGGCAGATTAACAAATAAAGCCAAACAGCATTAGTTCTTTTGCACTTTTAGGCGATTTAAGCCTCAACGTACATTCATTTAGCACCCCATTCAACTCAAACTTTCCAATGAAAGAATACCTTTCAAAAATGAATTTGACCATTCCTGACACACTCTTTTGGTTTTGGCAGTGCTGTATTGTCTTTTCATACTGATATCTTGATTCAGAGAAGCCAAACTTCCAGTCAAATGAGTGGAATATTGAGAAAAGTGTCTTTGAGAAATATGTGAACCGTAACCCTAACTAGCAAAACCCAAAGCTAGGGTTAGGGTTTTATTCCCATACAATGTAGACAGTTTTTGATGGCATGGCTGTGTTTTAGGGCTGAAAGGATACTTGGGAATATAGTTCTTTCAATGTTTTCTAAACATTTTTTTCTGACCTATATGGCTGTATACAGTGCTTTGCCCCACAAAGGAATGCTGTCTGAATTGCCCGACAAGCAACAGTTCGAAAGAACCTGATTTAACATTCAAACTCTTGCCATGGGCTTTATAATCACAGGCAGATTAACAAATAAAGCCAAACTGCATTAGTTCTTTTGCACTTTTAGGCGATTTAAGCCTTAACGTACATTCATTTAGCACCCCATTCAACTCAAACTTTCCAATGAAAGAATACCTTTCAAAAATGAATTTGACCATTCCTGACACACTCTTTTGGTTTTGGCAGTGTTGTATTGTCTTTTCAGACTGATATCTTGATTCAGAGAAGCAAATCTTCCAGTCAAATGAGTGGAATATTGAAAAGAGTGTCTTTGAGAAATATGTGAGCCGTAACCCTAACTAGCAAAACCTGAAGCTAGGGTTAGGGTTTTATTCCCATACAATGTAGACAGTTTTTGATGGCATGGCTGTGTTTTAGGGCTGAAAGGATACTTGGGAATATAGTTTTTTCAGTGCTTTCTAAACATTTTTTTCTGACCTATATGGCTTTATACAGTGCTTTGCCCCACAAAGGAATGGTGTCTGAATTGCCCGACAAGCAACAATTCGAAAGAACCTGATTTAACTTTCAAACTCTTGCCATGGGTTTTGCAATCACAGGCAGATTAACAAATAAAGCCAAACAGCATTAGTTCTTTTGCACTTTTAGGCGATTTAAGCCTCAACGTACATTCATTTAGCACCCCATTCAACTCAAACTTTCCAATGAAAGAATACCTTTCAAAAATGAATTTGACCATTCCTGACACACTCTTTTGGTTTTGGCAGTGCTGTATTGTCTTTTCATACTGATATCTTGATTCAGAGAAGCCAAACTTCCAGTCAAATGAGTGGAATATTGAGAAAAGTGTCTTTGAGAAATATGTGAACCGTAACCCTAACTAGCAAAACCCAAAGCTAGGGTTAGGGTTTTATTCCCATACAATGTAGACAGTTTTTGATGGCATGGCTGTGTTTTAGGGCTGAAAGGATACTTGGGAATATAGTTCTTTCAATGTTTTCTAAACATTTTTTTCTGACCTATATGGCTGTATACAGTGCTTTGCCCCACAAAGGAATGCTGTCTGAATTGCCCGACAAGCAACAGTTCGAAAGAACCTGATTTAACATTCAAACTCTTGCCATGGGCTTTATAATCACAGGCAGATTAACAAATAAAGCCAAACTGCATTAGTTCTTTTGCACTTTTAGGCGATTTAAGCCTTAACGTACATTCATTTAGCACCCCATTCAACTCAAACTTTCCAATGAAAGAATACCTTTCAAAAATGAATTTGACCATTCCTGACACACTCTTTTGGTTTTGGCACTGTTGTATTGTCTTTTCAGACTGATATCTTGATTCAGAGAAGCAAGTCTTCCAGTCAAATGAGTGGAATATTGAGAAAATTGACTTCTAGAAATATGTGAACCGTAACCCTAACTAGCAAAACCCGAAGCTAGGGTTAGGGTTTTATTCCTATACAATGTAGACAGTTTTTGATGGCATGGCTGTGTTTTAGGGCTGAAAGGATACTTGGGAATATAGTTCTTTCAATGTTTTCTAAACATTTTTTTCTGACCTATATGGCTGTATACAGTGCTTTGCCCCACAAAGGAATGCTGTCTGAATTGCCCGATAAGCAACAGTTCGAAAGAACCTGATTTAACTTTCAAACTCTTGCCATGGGCTTTATAATCACAGGCAGATTAACAAATAAAGCCAAACTGCATTAGTTCTTTTGCACTTTTAGGCGATTTAAGCCTTAACGTACATTCATTTAGCACCCCATTCAACCTAAACTTTCCAATGAAAGAATACCTTTAAAAAATGAATTTGACCATTCCTGACACACTCTTTTGGTTTTGGCAGTGCTGTATTGTCTTTTCAGACTGATATCTTGATTCAGAGAAGCCAATCTTCCAGTCAAATGAGTGGAATATTGAGATAAGTGTCTTTGAGAAATATGTGAGCCGTAACCCTAACTAGCAAAACCTGAAGCTAGGGTTAGGGTTTTATTCCCATACAATGTAGACAGTTTTTGATGGCATGGCTGTGTTTTAGGGCTGAAAGGATACTTGGGAATATAGTTTTTTCAGTGCTTTCTAAACATTTTTTTCTGACCTATATGGCTTTATACAGTGCTTTGCCCCACAAAGGAATGGTGTCTGAATTGCCCGACAAGCAACAATTCGAAAGAACCTGATTTAACTTTCAAACTCTTGCCATGGGTTTTGCAATCACAGGCAGATTAACAAATAAAGCCAAACAGCATTAGTTCTTTTGCACTTTTAGGCGATTTAAGCCTCAACGTACATTCATTTAGCACCCCATTCAACTCAAACTTTCCAATGAAAGAATACCTTTCAAAAATGAATTTGACCATTCCTGACACACTCTTTTGGTTTTGGCAGTGCTGTATTGTCTTTTCATACTGATATCTTGATTCAGAGAAGCCAAACTTCCAGTCAAATGAGTGGAATATTGAGAAAAGTGTCTTTGAGAAATATGTGAACCGTAACCCTAACTAGCAAAACCCAAAGCTAGGGTTAGGGTTTTATTCCCATACAATGTAGACAGTTTTTGATGGCATGGCTGTGTTTTAGGGCTGAAAGGATACTTGGGAATATAGTTCTTTCAATGTTTTCTAAACATTTTTTTCTGACCTATATGGCTGTATACAGTGCTTTGCCCCACAAAGGAATGCTGTCTGAATTGCCCGACAAGCAACAGTTCGAAAGAACCTGATTTAACATTCAAACTCTTGCCATGGGCTTTATAATCACAGGCAGATTAACAAATAAAGCCAAACTGCATTAGTTCTTTTGCACTTTTAGGCGATTTAAGCCTTAACGTACATTCATTTAGCACCCCATTCAACTCAAACTTTCCAATGAAAGAATACCTTTCAAAAATGAATTTGACCATTCCTGACACACTCTTTTGGTTTTGGCAGTGTTGTATTGTCTTTTCAGACTGATATCTTGATTCAGAGAAGCAAATCTTCCAGTCAAATGAGTGGAATATTGAAAAGAGTGTCTTTGAGAAATATGTGAACCGTAACCCTAACTAGCAAAACCTGAAGCTAGGGTTAGGGTTTTATTCCCATACAATGTAGACAGTTTTTGATGGCATGGCTGTGTTTTAGGGCTGAAAGGATACTTGGGAATATAGTTTTTTCAGTGTTTTCTAAACATTTTTTTCTGACCTATATGGCTGTATACAGTGCTTTGCCCCACAAAGGAATGCTGTCTGAATTGCCCGACAAGCAACAATTCGAAAGAACCTGATTTAACTTTCAAACTCTTGCCATGGGCTTTGCAATCACAGGCAGATTAACAAATAAAGCCAAACAGCATTAGTTCTTTTGCACTTTTAGGCGATTTAAGCCTTAACGAACATTCATTTAGCACCCCATTCAACTCAAACTTTCCAATGAAAGAATACCTTTAAAAAATGAATTTGACCATTCCTGACACACTCTTTTGGTTTTGGCAGTGCTGTATTGTCTTTTCAGACTGATATCTTGATTCAGAGAAGCCAAACTTCCAGTCAAATGAGTTGAATATTGAGAAAAGTGTCTTTGAGAAATATGTGAACCGTAACCCTAACTAGCAAAACCCGAAGCTAGGGTTAGGGTTTTATTCCCATACAATGTAGACAGTTTTTGATGGCATGGCTGTGTTTTAGGGCTGAAAGGATACTTGGGAATATAGTTCTTTCAATGTTTTCTTAACATTTTTTTCTAACCTATATGGCTGTATACAGTGCTTTGCCCCACAAAGGAATGCTGTCTGAATTGCCCGACAAGCAACAGTTCGAAAGAACCTGATTTAACTTTCAAACTCTTGCCATGGGCTTTATAATCACAGGCAGATTAACAAATAAAGCCAAACTGCATTAGTTCTTTTGCACTTTTAGGCGATTTAAGCCTTAACGTACATTCATTTAGCACCCCATTCAACTCAAACTTTCCAATGAAAGAATACCTTTCAAAAATGAATTTGACCATTCCTGACACACTCTTTTGGTTTTGGCAGTGCTGTATTGTCTTTTCAGACTGATATCTTGATTCAGAGAAGCCAATCTTCCAGTCAAATGAGTGGAATATTGAGAAAAGTGTCTTTGAGAAATATGTGAACCGTAACCCTAACTAGCAAAACCCGAAGCTAGGGTTAGGGTTTTATTCCCATACAATGTAGACAGTTTTTGATGGCATGGCTTTGTTTTAGGGCTGAAAGGATACTTGGGAATATAGTTCTTTCAATGTTTTCTAAACATTTTTTTCTGACCTATATGGCTGTATACAGTGCTTTGCCCCACAAAGGAATGCTGTCTGAATTGCCCGACAAGCAACAGTTCGAAAGAACCTGATTTAACTTTCAAACTCTTGCCATGGGCTTTATAATCACAGGCAGATTAACAAATAAAGCCAAACAGCATTAGTTCTTTTGCACTTTTAGGCGATTTAAGCCTTAACGTACATTCATTTAGCACCCCATTCAACTCAAACTTTCCAATGAAAGAATACCTTTCAAAAATGAATTTGACCATTCCTGACACACTCTTTTGGTTTTGGCAGTGCTGTATTGTCTTTTCAGACTGATATCTTGATTCAGAGAAGCCAATCTTCCAGTCAAATGAGTGGAATATTGAGAAAAGTGTCTTTGAGAAATATGTGAACCGTAACCCTAACTAGCAAAACCCGAAGCTAGGGTTAGGGTTTTATTCCCATACAATGTAGACAGTTTTTGATGGCATGGCTGTGTTTTAGGGCTGAAAGGATACTTGGGAATATAGTTCTTTCAATGTTTTCTAAACATTTTTTTCTGACCTATATGGCTGTATACAGTGCTTTGCCCAACAAAGGAATGCTGTCTGAATTGCCCGACAAGCAACAATTCGAAAGAACCTGATTTAACTTTCGAACTCTTGCCATGGGCTTTGCAATCACAGGCAGATTAACAAATAAAGCCAAACAGCATTAGTTCTTTTGCACTTTTAGGCGATTTAAGCCTTAACGTACATTCATT
The DNA here is from genome assembly GCF_055471065.1 of Atractosteus spatula. Lineage (NCBI taxonomy): Eukaryota > Metazoa > Chordata > Actinopteri > Semionotiformes > Lepisosteidae > Atractosteus > Atractosteus spatula. The sequence goes on along the minus strand of NC_142708.1, from coordinate 29,760,709 downwards.
TAGCACCCCATTCAACTCAAACTTTCCAATGAAAGAATACCTTTCAAAAATTAATTTGACCATTCCTGACACACTCTTTTGGTTTTGGCACTGTTGTATTGTCTTTTCAGACTGATATCTTGATTCAGAGAAGCCAAACTTCCAGTCAAATAAGTGGAATATTGAGAAAAGTGTCTTTGAGAAATATGTGAACCGTAACCCTAACTAGCAAAACCCGAAGCTAGGGTTAGGGTTTTATTCCCATACAATGTAGACAGTTTTTGATGGCATGGCTGTGTTTTAGGGCTGAAAGGATACTTGGGAATATAGTTCTTTCAATGTTTTCTTAACATTTTTTTCTAACCTATATGGCTGTATACAGTGCTTTGCCCCACAAAGGAATGCTGTCTGATTTGCCCGACAAGCAACAGTTCGAAAGAACCTGATTTAACTTTCAAACTCTTGCCATGGGCTTTATAATCACAGGCAGATTAACAAATAAAGCCAAACTGCATTAGTTCTTTTGCACTTTTAGGCGATTTAAGCCTTAACGTACATTCATTTAGCACCCCATTCAACTCAAACTTTCCAATGAAAGAATACCTTTCAAAAATGAATTTGACCATTCCTGACACACTCTTTTGGTTTTGGCAGTGCTGTATTGTCTTTTCAGACTGATATCTTGATTCAGAGAAGCCAATCTTCCAGTCAAATGAGTGGAATATTGAGAAAAGTGTCTTTGAGAAATATGTGAACCGTAACCCTAACTAGCAAAACCCGAAGCTAGGGTTAGGGTTTTATTCCCATACAATGTAGACAGTTTTTGATGGCATGGCTGTGTTTTAGGGCTGAAAGGATACTTGGGAATATAGTTCTTTCAATGTTTTCTAAACATTTTTTTCTAACCTATATGGCTGTATACAGTGCTTTGCCCCACAAAGGAATGCTGTCTGAATTGCCCGACAAGCAACAGTTCGAAAGAACCTGATTTAACTTTCAAACTCTTGCCATGGGCTTGATAATCACAGGCAGATTAACAAATAAAGCCAAACTGCATTAGTTCTTTTGCACTTTTAGGCGATTTAAGCCTTAACGTACATTCATTTAGAACCCATTCAACTCAAACTTTCCAATGAAAGAATACCTTTCAAAAATTAATTTGACCATTCCTGACACACTCTTTTGGTTTTGGCACTGTTGTATTGTCTTTTCAGACTGATATCTTGATTCAGAGAAGCAAGTCTTCCAGTCAAATGAGTGGAATATTGAGAAAATTGACTTCTAGAAATATGTGAACCGTAACCCTAACTAGCAAAACCCGAAGCTAGGGTTAGGGTTTTATTCCTATACAATGTAGACAGTTTTTGATGGCATGGCTGTGTTTTAGGGCTGAAAGGATACTTGGGAATATAGTTCTTTCAATGTTTTCTAAACATTTTTTTCTGACCTATATGGCTGTATACAGTGCTTTGCCCCACAAAGGAATGCTGTCTGAATTGCCCGATAAGCAACAGTTCGAAAGAACCTGATTTAACTTTCAAACTCTTGCCATGGGCTTTATAATCACAGGCAGATTAACAAATAAAGCCAAACTGCATTAGTTCTTTTGCACTTTTAGGCGATTTAAGCCTTAACGTACATTCATTTAGCACCCCATTCAACCTAAACTTTCCAATGAAAGAATACCTTTAAAAAATGAATTTGACCATTCCTGACACACTCTTTTGGTTTTGGCAGAGCTGTATTGTCTTTTCAGACTGATATCTTGATTCAGAGAAGCCAATCTTCCAGTCAAATGAGTGGAATATTGAGATAAGTGTCTTTGAGAAATATGTGAGCCGTAACCCTAACTAGCAAAACCTGAAGCTAGGGTTAGGGTTTTATTCCCATACAATGTAGACAGTTTTTGATGGCATGGCTGTGTTTTAGGGCTGAAAGGATACTTGGGAATATAGTTTTTTCAGTGCTTTCTAAACATTTTTTTCTGACCTATATGGCTTTATACAGTGCTTTGCCCCACAAAGGAATGGTGTCTGAATTGCCCGACAAGCAACAATTCGAAAGAACCTGATTTAACTTTCAAACTCTTGCCATGGGTTTTGCAATCACAGGCAGATTAACAAATAAAGCCAAACAGCATTAGTTCTTTTGCACTTTTAGGCGATTTAAGCCTCAACGTACATTCATTTAGCACCCCATTCAACTCAAACTTTCCAATGAAAGAATACCTTTCAAAAATGAATTTGACCATTCCTGACACACTCTTTTGGTTTTGGCAGTGCTGTATTGTCTTTTCATACTGATATCTTGATTCAGAGAAGCCAAACTTCCAGTCAAATGAGTGGAATATTGAGAAAAGTGTCTTTGAGAAATATGTGAACCGTAACCCTAACTAGCAAAACCCAAAGCTAGGGTTAGGGTTTTATTCCCATACAATGTAGACAGTTTTTGATGGCATGGCTGTGTTTTAGGGCTGAAAGGATACTTGGGAATATAGTTCTTTCAATGTTTTCTAAACATTTTTTTCTGACCTATATGGCTGTATACAGTGCTTTGCCCCACAAAGGAATGCTGTCTGAATTGCCCGACAAGCAACAGTTCGAAAGAACCTGATTTAACATTCAAACTCTTGCCATGGGCTTTATAATCACAGGCAGATTAACAAATAAAGCCAAACTGCATTAGTTCTTTTGCACTTTTAGGCGATTTAAGCCTTAACGTACATTCATTTAGCACCCCATTCAACTCAAACTTTCCAATGAAAGAATACCTTTCAAAAATGAATTTGACCATTCCTGACACACTCTTTTGGTTTTGGCACTGTTGTATTGTCTTTTCAGACTGATATCTTGATTCAGAGAAGCAAGTCTTCCAGTCAAATGAGTGGAATATTGAGAAAATTGACTTCTAGAAATATGTGAACCGTAACCCTAACTAGCAAAACCCGAAGCTAGGGTTAGGGTTTTATTCCTATACAATGTAGACAGTTTTTGATGGCATGGCTGTGTTTTAGGGCTGAAAGGATACTTGGGAATATAGTTCTTTCAATGTTTTCTAAACATTTTTTTCTGACCTATATGGCTGTATACAGTGCTTTGCCCCACAAAGGAATGCTGTCTGAATTGCCCGATAAGCAACAGTTCGAAAGAACCTGATTTAACTTTCAAACTCTTGCCATGGGCTTTATAATCACAGGCAGATTAACAAATAAAGCCAAACTGCATTAGTTCTTTTGCACTTTTAGGCGATTTAAGCCTTAACGTACATTCATTTAGCACCCCATTCAACCTAAACTTTCCAATGAAAGAATACCTTTAAAAAATGAATTTGACCATTCCTGACACACTCTTTTGGTTTTGGCAGTGCTGTATTGTCTTTTCAGACTGATATCTTGATTCAGAGAAGCCAATCTTCCAGTCAAATGAGTGGAATATTGAGATAAGTGTCTTTGAGAAATATGTGAGCCGTAACCCTAACTAGCAAAACCTGAAGCTAGGGTTAGGGTTTTATTCCCATACAATGTAGACAGTTTTTGATGGCATGGCTGTGTTTTAGGGCTGAAAGGATACTTGGGAATATAGTTTTTTCAGTGCTTTCTAAACATTTTTTTCTGACCTATATGGCTTTATACAGTGCTTTGCCCCACAAAGGAATGGTGTCTGAATTGCCCGACAAGCAACAATTCGAAAGAACCTGATTTAACTTTCAAACTCTTGCCATGGGTTTTGCAATCACAGGCAGATTAACAAATAAAGCCAAACAGCATTAGTTCTTTTGCACTTTTAGGCGATTTAAGCCTCAACGTACATTCATTTAGCACCCCATTCAACTCAAACTTTCCAATGAAAGAATACCTTTCAAAAATGAATTTGACCATTCCTGACACACTCTTTTGGTTTTGGCAGTGCTGTATTGTCTTTTCATACTGATATCTTGATTCAGAGAAGCCAAACTTCCAGTCAAATGAGTGGAATATTGAGAAAAGTGTCTTTGAGAAATATGTGAACCGTAACCCTAACTAGCAAAACCCAAAGCTAGGGTTAGGGTTTTATTCCCATACAATGTAGACAGTTTTTGATGGCATGGCTGTGTTTTAGGGCTGAAAGGATACTTGGGAATATAGTTCTTTCAATGTTTTCTAAACATTTTTTTCTGACCTATATGGCTGTATACAGTGCTTTGCCCCACAAAGGAATGCTGTCTGAATTGCCCGACAAGCAACAGTTCGAAAGAACCTGATTTAACATTCAAACTCTTGCCATGGGCTTTATAATCACAGGCAGATTAACAAATAAAGCCAAACTGCATTAGTTCTTTTGCACTTTTAGGCGATTTAAGCCTTAACGTACATTCATTTAGCACCCCATTCAACTCAAACTTTCCAATGAAAGAATACCTTTCAAAAATGAATTTGACCATTCCTGACACACTCTTTTGGTTTTGGCAGTGTTGTATTGTCTTTTCAGACTGATATCTTGATTCAGAGAAGCAAATCTTCCAGTCAAATGAGTGGAATATTGAGAAGAGTGTCTTTGAGAAATATGTGAACCGTAACCCTAACTAGCAAAACCTGAAGCTAGGGTTAGGGTTTTATTCCCATACAATGTAGACAGTTTTTGATGGCATGGCTGTGTTTTAGGGCTGAAAGGATACTTGGGAATATAGTTTTTTCAGTGTTTTCTAAACATTTTTTTCTGACCTATATGGCTGTATACAGTGCTTTGCCCCACAAAGGAATGCTGTCTGAATTGCCCGACAAGCAACAATTCGAAAGAACCTGATTTAACTTTCAAACTCTTGCCATGGGCTTTGCAATCACAGGCAGATTAACAAATAAAGCCAAACAGCATTAGTTCTTTTGCACTTTTAGGCGATTTAAGCCTTAACGAACATTCATTTAGCACCCCATTCAACTCAAACTTTCCAATGAAAGAATACCTTTAAAAAATGAATTTGACCATTCCTGACACACTCTTTTGGTTTTGGCAGTGCTGTATTGTCTTTTCAGACTGATATCTTGATTCAGAGAAGCCAAACTTCCAGTCAAATGAGTTGAATATTGAGAAAAGTGTCTTTGAGAAATATGTGAACCGTAACCCTAACTAGCAAAACCCGAAGCTAGGGTTAGGGTTTTATTCCCATACAATGTAGACAGTTTTTGATGGCATGGCTGTGTTTTAGGGCTGAAAGGATACTTGGGAATATAGTTCTTTCAATGTTTTCTTAACATTTTTTTCTAACCTATATGGCTGTATACAGTGCTTTGCCCCACAAAGGAATGCTGTCTGAATTGCCCGACAAGCAACAGTTCGAAAGAACCTGATTTAACTTTCAAACTCTTGCCATGGGCTTTATAATCACAGGCAGATTAACAAATAAAGCCAAACTGCATTAGTTCTTTTGCACTTTTAGGCGATTTAAGCCTTAACGTACATTCATTTAGCACCCCATTCAACTCAAACTTTCCAATGAAAGAATACCTTTCAAAAATGAATTTGACCATTCCTGACACACTCTTTTGGTTTTGGCAGTGCTGTATTGTCTTTTCAGACTGATATCTTGATTCAGAGAAGCCAATCTTCCAGTCAAATGAGTGGAATATTGAGAAAAGTGTCTTTGAGAAATATGTGAACCGTAACCCTAACTAGCAAAACCCGAAGCTAGGGTTAGGGTTTTATTCCCATACAATGTAGACAGTTTTTGATGGCATGGCTTTGTTTTAGGGCTGAAAGGATACTTGGGAATATAGTTCTTTCAATGTTTTCTAAACATTTTTTTCTGACCTATATGGCTGTATACAGTGCTTTGCCCCACAAAGGAATGCTGTCTGAATTGCCCGACAAGCAACAGTTCGAAAGAACCTGATTTAACTTTCAAACTCTTGCCATGGGCTTTATAATCACAGGCAGATTAACAAATAAAGCCAAACAGCATTAGTTCTTTTGCACTTTTAGGCGATTTAAGCCTTAACGTACATTCATTTAGCACCCCATTCAACTCAAACTTTCCAATGAAAGAATACCTTTCAAAAATGAATTTGACCATTCCTGACACACTCTTTTGGTTTTGGCAGTGCTGTATTGTCTTTTCAGACTGATATCTTGATTCAGAGAAGCCAATCTTCCAGTCAAATGAGTGGAATATTGAGAAAAGTGTCTTTGAGAAATATGTGAACCGTAACCCTAACTAGCAAAACCCGAAGCTAGGGTTAGGGTTTTATTCCCATACAATGTAGACAGTTTTTGATGGCATGGCTTTGTTTTCGGGCTGAAAGGATACTTGGGAATATAGTTCTTTCAATGTTTTCTAAACATTTTTTTCTGACCTATATGGCTGTATACAGTACAGTGCTTTGCCCCACAAAGGAATGCTGTCTGAATTGCCCGACAAGCAACAGTTCGAAAGAACCTGATTTAACTTTCAAACTCTTGCCATGGGCTTTATAATCACAGGCAGATTAACAAATAAAGCCAAACTGCATTAGTTCTTTTGCACTTTTAGGCGATTTAAGCCTTAACGTACATTCATTTAGCACCCCATTCAACCTAAACTTTCCAATGAAAGAATACCTTTAAAAAATGAATTTGACCATTCCTGACACACTCTTTTGGTTTTGGCAGTGCTATATTGTCTTTTCAGACTGATATCTTGATTCAGAGAAGCCAATCTTCCAGTCAAATGAGTGGAATATTGAGAAAAGTGTCTTTGAGAAATATGTGAGCCGTAACCCTAACTAGCAAAACCTGAAGCTAGGGTTAGGGTTTTATTCCCATACAATGTAGACAGTTTTTGATGGCATGGCTGTGTTTTAGGGCTGAAAGGATACTTGGGAATATAGTTTTTTCAGTGCTTTCTAAACATTTTTTTCTGACCTATATGGCTTTATACAGTGCTTTGCCCCACAAAGGAATGGTGTCTGAATTGCCCGACAAGCAACAATTCGAAAGAACCTGATTTAACTTTCAAACTCTTGCCATGGGTTTTGCAATCACAGGCAGATTAACAAATAAAGCCAAACAGCATTAGTTCTTTTGCACTTTTAGGCGATTTAAGCCTCAACGTACATTCATTTAGCACCCCATTCAACTCAAACTTTCCAATGAAAGAATACCTTTCAAAAATGAATTTGACCATTCCTGACACACTCTTTTGGTTTTGGCAGTGCTGTATTGTCTTTTCATACTGATCTCTTGATTCAGAGAAGCCAAACTTCCAGTCAAATGAGTGGAATATTGAGAAAAGTGTCTTTGAGAAATATGTGAACCGTAACCCTAACTAGCAAAACCCAAAGCTAGGGTTAGGGTTTTATTCCCATACAATGTAGACAGTTTTTGATGGCATGGCTGTGTTTTAGGGCTGAAAGGATACTTGGGAATATAGTTCTTTCAATGTTTTCTAAACATTTTTTTCTGACCTATATGGCTGTATACAGTGCTTTGCCCCACAAAGGAATGCTGTCTGAATTGCCCGACAAGCAACAGTTCGAAAGAACCTGATTTAACATTCAAACTCTTGCCATGGGCTTTATAATCACAGGCAGATTAACAAATAAAGCCAAACTGCATTAGTTCTTTTGCACTTTTAGGCGATTTAAGCCTTAACGTACATTCATTTAGCACCCCATTCAACTCAAACTTTCCAATGAAAGAATACCTTTCAAAAATGAATTTGACCATTCCTGACACACTCTTTTGGTTTTGGCAGTGTTGTATTGTCTTTTCAGACTGATATCTTGATTCAGAGAAGCAAATCTTCCAGTCAAATGAGTGGAATATTGAGAAGAGTGTCTTTGAGAAATATGTGAACCGTAACCCTAACTAGCAAAACCTGAAGCTAGGGTTAGGGTTTTATTCCCATACAATGTAGACAGTTTTTGATGGCATGGCTGTGTTTTAGGGCTGAAAGGATACTTGGGAATATAGTTTTTTCAGTGTTTTCTAAACATTTTTTTCTGACCTATATGGCTGTATACAGTGCTTTGCCCCACAAAGGAATGCTGTCTGAATTGCCCGACAAGCAACAATTCGAAAGAACCTGATTTAACTTTCAAACTCTTGCCATGGGCTTTGCAATCACAGGCAGATTAACAAATAAAGCCAAACAGCATTAGTTCTTTTGCACTTTTAGGCGATTTAAGCCTTAACGAACATTCATTTAGCACCCCATTCAACTCAAACTTTCCAATGAAAGAATACCTTTAAAAAATGAATTTGACCATTCCTGACACACTCTTTTGGTTTTGGCAGTGCTGTATTGTCTTTTCAGACTGATATCTTGATTCAGAGAAGCCAAACTTCCAGTCAAATGAGTTGAATATTGAGAAAAGTGTCTTTGAGAAATATGTGAACCGTAACCCTAACTAGCAAAACCCGAAGCTAGGGTTAGGGTTTTATTCCCATACAATGTAGACAGTTTTTGATGGCATGGCTGTGTTTTAGGGCTGAAAGGATACTTGGGAATATAGTTCTTTCAATGTTTTCTTAACATTTTTTTCTAACCTATATGGCTGTATACAGTGCTTTGCCCCACAAAGGAATGCTGTCTGAATTGCCCGACAAGCAACAGTTCGAAAGAACCTGATTTAACTTTCAAACTCTTGCCATGGGCTTTATAATCACAGGCAGATTAACAAATAAAGCCAAACTGCCTTAGTTCTTTTGCACTTTTAGGCGATTTAAGCCTTAACGTACATTCATTTAGCACCCCATTCAACTCAAACTTTCCAATGAAAGAATACCTTTCAAAAATGAATTTGACCATTCCTGACACACTCTTTTGGTTTTGGCAGTGCTGTATTGTCTTTTCAGACTGATATCTTGATTCAGAGAAGCCAATCTTCCAGTCAAATGAGTGGAATATTGAGAAAAGTGTCTTTGAGAAATATGTGAACCGTAACCCTAACTAGCAAAACCCGAAGCTAGGGTTAGGGTTTTATTCCCATACAATGTAGACAGTTTTTGATGGCATGGCTTTGTTTTAGGGCTGAAAGGATACTTGGGAATATAGTTCTTTCAATGTTTTCTAAACATTTTTTTCTGACCTATATGGCTGTATACAGTGCTTTGCCCCACAAAGGAATGCTGTCTGAATTGCCCGACAAGCAACAGTTCGAAAGAACCTGATTTAACTTTCAAACTCTTGCCATGGGCTTTATAATCACAGGCAGATTAACAAATAAAGCCAAACAGCATTAGTTCTTTTGCACTTTTAGGCGATTTAAGCCTTAACGTACATTCATTTAGCACCCCATTCAACTCAAACTTTCCAATGAAAGAATACCTTTCAAAAATGAATTTGACCATTCCTGACACACTCTTTTGGTTTTGGCAGTGCTGTATTGTCTTTTCAGACTGATATCTTGATTCAGAGAAGCCAATCTTCCAGTCAAATGAGTGGAATATTGAGAAAAGTGTCTTTGAGAAATATGTGAACCGTAACCCTAACTAGCAAAACCCGAAGCTAGGGTTAGGGTTTTATTCCCATACAATGTAGACAGTTTTTGATGGCATGGCTTTGTTTTCGGGCTGAAAGGATACTTGGGAATATAGTTCTTTCAATGTTTTCTAAACATTTTTTTCTGACCTATATGGCTGTATACAGTACAGTGCTTTGCCCCACAAAGGAATGCTGTCTGAATTGCCCGACAAGCAACAGTTCGAAAGAACCTGATTTAACTTTCAAACTCTTGCCATGGGCTTTATAATCACAGGCAGATTAACAAATAAAGCCAAACTGCATTAGTTCTTTTGCACTTTTAGGCGATTTAAGCCTTAACGTACATTCATTTAGCACCCCATTCAACCTAAACTTTCCAATGAAAGAATACCTTTAAAAAATGAATTTGACCATTCCTGACACACTCTTTTGGTTTTGGCAGTGCTATATTGTCTTTTCAGACTGATATCTTGATTCAGAGAAGCCAATCTTCCAGTCAAATGAGTGGAATATTGAGAAAAGTGTCTTTGAGAAATATGTGAGCCGTAACCCTAACTAGCAAAACCTGAAGCTAGGGTTAGGGTTTTATTCCCATACAATGTAGACAGTTTTTGATGGCATGGCTGTGTTTTAGGGCTGAAAGGATACTTGGGAATATAGTTCTTTCAATGTTTTCTAAACATTTTTTTCTGACCTATATGGCTGTATACAGTGCTTTGCCCCACAAAGGAATGCTGTCTGAATTGCCCGACAAGCAACAATTCGAAAGAACATGATTTAACTTTCAAACTCTTGCCATGGGCTTTGCAATCACAGGCAGATTAACAAATAAAGCCAAACAGCATTAGTTCTTTTGCACTTTTAGGCGATTTAAGCCTTAACGTACATTCATTTAGCACCCCATTCAACTCAAACTTTCCAATGAAAGAATACCTTTCAAAAATGAATTTGACCATTCCTGACACACTCTTTTGGTTTTGGCAGTGCTGTATTGTCTTTTCAGACGGATATCTTGATTCAGAGAAGCCAAACTTCCAGTCAAATGAGTTGAATATTGAGAAAAGTGTCTTTGAGAAATATGTGAACCGTAACCCTAACTAGCAAAACCCGAAGCTAGGGTTAGGGTTTTATTCCCATACAATGTAGACAGTTTTTGATGGCATGGCTGTGTTTTAGGGCTGAAAGGATACTTGGGAATATAGTTCTTTCAATGTTTTCTTAAAATTTTTTTCTAACCTATATGGCTGTATACAGTGCTTTGCCCCACAAAGGAATGCTGTCTGAATTGCCCGACAAGCAACAGTTCGAAAGAACCTGATTTAACTTTCAAACTCTTGCCATGGGCTTTATAATCACAGGCAGATTAACAAATAAAGCCAAACTGCATTAGTTCTTTTGCACTTTTAGGCGATTTAAGCCTCAACGTACATTCATTTAGCACCCCATTCAACTCAAACTTTCCAATGAAAGAATACCTTTCAAAAATTAATTTGACCATTCCTGACACACTCTTTTGGTTTTGGCACTGTTGTATTGTCTTTTCAGACTGATATCTTGATTCAGAGAAGCAAGTCTTCCAGTCAAATGAGTGGAATATTGAGAAAATTGACTTCTAGAAATATGTGAACCGTAACCCTAACTAGCAAAACCCGAAGCTAGGGTTAGGGTTTTATTCCTATACAATGTAGACAGTTTTTGATGGCATGGCTGTGTTTTAGGGCTGAAAGGATACTTGGGAATATAGTTCTTTCAATGTTTTCTAAACATTTTTTTCTGACCTATATGGCTGTATACAGTGCTTTGCCCCACAAAGGAATGCTGTCTGAATTGCCCGATAAGCAACAGTTCGAAAGAACCTGATTTAACTTTCAAACTCTTGCCATGGGCTTTATAATCACAGGCAGATTAACAAATAAAGCCAAACTGCATTAGTTCTTTTGCACTTTTAGGCGATTTAAGCCTTAACGTACATTCATTTAGCACCCCATTCAACCTAAACTTTCCAATGAAAGAATACCTTTAAAAAATGAATTTGACCATTCCTGACACACTCTTTTGGTTTTGGCAGTGCTGTATTGTCTTTTCAGACTGATATCTTGATTCAGAGAAGCCAATCTTCCAGTCAAATGAGTGGAATATTGAGATAAGTGTCTTTGAGAAATATGTGAGCCGTAACCCTAACTAGCAAAACCTGAAGCTAGGGTTAGGGTTTTATTCCCATACAATGTAGACAGTTTTTGATGGCATGGCTGTGTTTTAGGGCTGAAAGGATACTTGGGAATATAGTTTTTTCAGTGCTTTCTAAACATTTTTTTCTGACCTATATGGCTTTATACAGTGCTTTGCCCCACAAAGGAATGGTGTCTGAATTGCCCGACAAGCAACAATTCGAAAGAACCTGATTTAACTTTCAAACTCTTGCCATGGGTTTTGCAATCACAGGCAGATTAACAAATAAAGCCAAACAGCATTAGTTCTTTTGCACTTTTAGGCGATTTAAGCCTCAACGTACATTCATTTAGCACCCCATTCAACTCAAACTTTCCAATGAAAGAATACCTTTCAAAAATGAATTTGACCATTCCTGACACACTCTTTTGGTTTTGGCAGTGCTGTATTGTCTTTTCATACTGATATCTTGATTCAGAGAAGCCAAACTTCCAGTCAAATGAGTGGAATATTGAGAAAAGTGTCTTTGAGAAATATGTGAACCGTAACCCTAACTAGCAAAACCCAAAGCTAGGGTTAGGGTTTTATTCCCATACAATGTAGACAGTTTTTGATGGCATGGCTGTGTTTTAGGGCTGAAAGGATACTTGGGAATATAGTTCTTTCAATGTTTTCTAAACATTTTTTTCTGACCTATATGGCTGTATACAGTGCTTTGCCCCACAAAGGAATGCTGTCTGAATTGCCCGACAAGCAACAGTTCGAAAGAACCTGATTTAACATTCAAACTCTTGCCATGGGCTTTATAATCACAGGCAGATTAACAAATAAAGCCAAACTGCATTAGTTCTTTTGCACTTTTAGGCGATTTAAGCCTTAACGTACATTCATTTAGCACCCCATTCAACTCAAACTTTCCAATGAAAGAATACCTTTCAAAAATGAATTTGACCATTCCTGACACACTCTTTTGGTTTTGGCAGTGTTGTATTGTCTTTTCAGACTGATATCTTGATTCAGAGAAGCAAATCTTCCAGTCAAATGAGTGGAATATTGAGAAAAGTGTCTTTGAGAAATATGTGAACCGTAACCCTAACTAGCAAAACCTGAAGCTAGGGTTAGGGTTTTATTCCCATACAATGTAGACAGTTTTTGATGGCATGGCTGTGTTTTAGGGCTGAAAGGATACTTGGGAATATAGTTTTTTCAGTGTTTTCTAAACATTTTTTTCTGACCTATATGGCTGTATACAGTGCTTTGCCCCACAAAGGAATGCTGTCTGAATTGCCCGACAAGCAACAATTCGAAAGAACCTGATTTAACTTTCAAACTCTTGCCATGGGCTTTGCAATCACAGGCAGATTAACAAATAAAGCCAAACAGCATTAGTTCTTTTGCACTTTTAGGCGATTTAAGCCTTAACGAACATTCATTTAGCACCCCATTCAACTCAAACTTTCCAATGAAAGAATACCTTTAAAAAATGAATTTGACCATTCCTGACACACTCTTTTGGTTTTGGCAGTGCTGTATTGTCTTTTCAGACTGATATCTTGATTCAGAGAAGCCAAACTTCCAGTCAAATGAGTTGAATATTGAGAAAAGTGTCTTTGAGAAATATGTGAACCGTAACCCTAACTAGCAAAACCCGAAGCTAGGGTTAGGGTTTTATTCCCATACAATGTAGACAGTTTTTGATGGCATGGCTGTGTTTTAGGGCTGAAAGGATACTTGGGAATATAGTTCTTTCAATGTTTTCTTAACATTTTTTTCTAACCTATATGGCTGTATACAGTGCTTTGCCCCACAAAGGAATGCTGTCTGAATTGCCCGACAAGCAACAGTTCGAAAGAACCTGATTTAACTTTCAAACTCTTGCCATGGGCTTTATAATCACAGGCAGATTAACAAATAAAGCCAAACTGCATTAGTTCTTTTGCACTTTTAGGCGATTTAAGCCTTAACGTACATTCATTTAGCACCCCATTCAACTCAAACTTTCCAATGAAAGAATACCTTTCAAAAATGAATTTGACCATTCCTGACACACTCTTTTGGTTTTGGCAGTGCTGTATTGTCTTTTCAGACTGATATCTTGATTCAGAGAAGCCAATCTTCCAGTCAAATGAGTGGAATATTGAGAAAAGTGTCTTTGAGAAATATGTGAACCGTAACCCTAACTAGCAAAACCCGAAGCTAGGGTTAGAGTTTTATTCCCATACAATGTAGACAGTGTTTGATGGCATGGCTTTGTTTTAGGGCTGAAAGGATACTTGGGAATATAGTTCTTTCAATGTTTTCTAAACATTTTTTTCTGACCTATATGGCTGTATACAGTGCTTTGCCCCACAAAGGAATGCTGTCTGAATTGCCCGACAAGCAACAGTTCGAAAGAACCTGATTTAACTTTCAAACTCTTGCCATGGGCTTTATAATCACAGGCAGATTAACAAATAAAGCCAAACAGCATTAGTTCTTTTGCACTTTTAGGCGATTTAAGCCTTAACGTACATTCATTTAGCACCCCATTCAACTCAAACTTTCCAATGAAAGAATACCTTTCAAAAATGAATTTGACCATTCCTGACACACTCTTTTGGTTTTGGCAGTGCTGTATTGTCTTTTCAGACTGATATCTTGATTCAGAGAAGCCAATCTTCCAGTCAAATGAGTGGAATATTGAGAAAAGTGTCTTTGAGAAATATGTGAACCGTAACCCTAACTAGCAAAACCCGAAGCTAGGGTTAGGGTTTTATTCCCATACAATGTAGACAGTTTTTGATGGCATGGCTTTGTTTTCGGGCTGAAAGGATACTTGGGAATATAGTTCTTTCAATGTTTTCTAAACATTTTTTTCTGACCTATATGGCTGTATACAGTACAGTGCTTTGCCCCACAAAGGAATGCTGTCTGAATTGCCCGACAAGCAACAGTTCGAAAGAACCTGATTTAACTTTCAAACTCTTGCCATGGGCTTTATAATCACAGGCAGATTAACAAATAAAGCCAAACTGCATTAGTTCTTTTGCACTTTTAGGCGATTTAAGCCTTAACGTACATTCATTTAGCACCCCATTCAACCTAAACTTTCCAATGAAAGAATACCTTTAAAAAATGAATTTGACCATTCCTGACACACTCTTTTGGTTTTGGCAGTGCTATATTGTCTTTTCAGACTGATATCTTGATTCAGAGAAGCCAATCTTCCAGTCAAATGAGTGGAATATTGAGAAAAGTGTCTTTGAGAAATATGTGAGCCGTAACCCTAACTAGCAAAACCTGAAGCTAGGGTTAGGGTTTTATTACCATACAATGTAGACAGTTTTTGATGGCATGGCTGTGTTTTAGGGCTGAAAGGATACTTGGGAATATAGTTCTTTCAATGTTTTCTAAACATTTTTTTCTGACCTATATGGCTGTATACAGTGCTTTGCCCCACAAAGGAATGCTGTCTGAATTGCCCGACAAGCAACAATTCGAAAGAAAATGATTTAACTTTCAAACTCTTGCCATGGGCTTTGCAATCACAGGCAGATTAACAAATAAAGCCAAACAGCATTAGTTCTTTTGCACTTTTAGGCGATTTAAGCCTTAACGTACATTCATTTAGCACCCCATTCAACTCAAACTTTCCAATGAAAGAATACCTTTCAAAAATGAATTTGACCATTCCTGACACACTCTTTTGGTTTTGGCAGTGCTGTATTGTCTTTTCAGACTGATATCTTGATTCAGAGAAGCCAAACTTCCAGTCAAATGAGTTGAATATTGAGAAAAGTGTCTTTGAGAAATATGTGAACCGTAACCCTAACTAGCAAAACCCGAAGCTAGGGTTAGGGTTTTATTCCCATACAATGTAGACAGTTTTTGATGGCATGGCTGTGTTTTAGGGCTGAAAGGATACTTGGGAATATAGTTCTTTCAATGTTTTCTTAACATTTTTTTCTAACCTATATGGCTGTATACAGTGCTTTGCCCCACAAAGGAATGCTGTCTGAATTGCCCGACAAGCAACAGTTCGAAAGAACCTGATTTAACTTTCAAACTCTTGCCATGGGCTTTATAATCACAGGCAGATTAACAAATAAAGCCAAACTGCATTAGTTCTTTTGCACTTTTAGGCGATTTAAGCCTTAACGTACATTCATTTACAGGTAGCACCCCATTCAACTCAAACTTTCCAATGAAAGAATACCTTTCAAAAATGAATTTGACCATTCCTGACACACTCTTTTGGTTTTGGCAGTGCTGTATTGTCTTTTTAGACTGATATCTTGATTCAGAGAAGCCAATCTTCCAGTCAAATGAGTGGAATATTGAGAAAAGTGTCTTTGAGAAATATGTGAACCGTAACCCTAACTAGCAATACCTGAAGCTAGGGTTAGGGTTTTATTCCCATAAAATGTAGACAGTTTTTGATGGCATGGCTGTGTTTTAGGGCTGAAAGGATACTTGGGAATATAGTTCTTTCAATGTTTTCTAAACATTTTTTTCTGACCTATATGGCTGTATACAGTGCTTTGCCCCACAAAGGAATGCTGTCTGAATTGCCCGACAGGCAACAATTCGAAAGAACCTGATTTAACTTTCGAACTCTTGCCATGGGGTTTGCAATCACAGGCAGATTAACAAATAAAGCCAAACAGCATTAGTTCTTTTGCACTTTTAGGCGATTTAAGCCTTAACATACATTCATTTAGCACCCCATTCAACTCAAACTTTCCAATGAAAGAATACCTTTCAAAAATGAATTTGACCATTCCTGACACACTCTTTTGGTTTTGGCAGTGCTGTATTGTCTTTTCAGACTGATATCTTGATTCAGAGAAGCCAATCTTCCAGTCAAATGAGTGGAATATTGAGAAAAGTGTCTTTGAGAAATATGTGAACCGTAACCCTAACTAGCAAAACCCGAAGCTAGGGTTAGGGTTTTATTCCCATACAATGTAGACAGTTTTTGATGGCATGGCTGTGTTTTAGGGCTGAAAGGATACTTGGGAATATAGTTTTTTCAGTGTTTTCTAAACATTTTTTTCTGACCTATATGGCTGTATACAGTACAGTGCTTTGCCCCACAAAGGAATGCTGTCTGAATTGCCCGACAAGCAACAGTTCGAAAGAACCTGATTTAACTTTCAAACTCTTGCCATGGGCTTTATAATCACAGGCAGATTAACAAATAAAGCCAAACTGCATTAGTTCTTTTGCACTTTTAGGCGATTTAAGCCTTAACGTACATTCATTTAGCACCCCATTCAACCTAAACTTTCCAATGAAAGAATACCTTTAAAAAATGAATTTGACCATTCCTGACACACTCTTTTGGTTTTGGCAGTGCTATATTGTCTTTTCAGACTGATATCTTGATTCAGAGAAGCCAATCTTCCAGTCAAATGAGTGGAATATTGAGAAAAGTGTCTTTGAGAAATATGTGAGCCGTAACCCTAACTAGCAAAACCTGAAGCTAGGGTTAGGGTTTTATTACCATACAATGTAGACAGTTTTTGATGGCATGGCTGTGTTTTAGGGCTGAAAGGATACTTGGGAATATAGTTCTTTCAATGTTTTCTAAACATTTTTTTCTGACCTATATGGCTGTATACAGTGCTTTGCCCCACAAAGGAATGCTGTCTGAATTGCCCGACAAGCAACAATTCGAAAGAAAATGATTTAACTTTCAAACTCTTGCCATGGGCTTTGCAATCACAGGCAGATTAACAAATAAAGCCAAACAGCATTAGTTCTTTTGCACTTTTAGGCGATTTAAGCCTTAACGTACATTCATTTAGCACCCCATTCAACTCAAACTTTCCAATGAAAGAATACCTTTCAAAAATGAATTTGACCATTCCTGACACACTCTTTTGGTTTTGGCAGTGCTGTATTGTCTTTTCAGACTGATATCTTGATTCAGAGAAGCCAAACTTCCAGTCAAATGAGTTGAATATTGAGAAAAGTGTCTTTGAGAAATATGTGAACCGTAACCCTAACTAGCAAAACCCGAAGCTAGGGTTAGGGTTTTATTCCCATACAATGTAGACAGTTTTTGATGGCATGGCTGTGTTTTAGGGCTGAAAGGATACTTGGGAATATAGTTCTTTCAATGTTTTCTTAACATTTTTTTCTAACCTATATGGCTGTATACAGTGCTTTGCCCCACAAAGGAATGCTGTCTGAATTGCCCGACAAGCAACAGTTCGAAAGAACCTGATTTAACTTTCAAACTCTTGCCATGGGCTTTATAATCACAGGCAGATTAACAAATAAAGCCAAACTGCATTAGTTCTTTTGCACTTTTAGGCGATTTAAGCCTTAACGTACATTCATTTACAGGTAGCACCCCATTCAACTCAAACTTTCCAATGAAAGAATACCTTTCAAAAATGAATTTGACCATTCCTGACACACTCTTTTGGTTTTGGCAGTGCTGTATTGTCTTTTTAGACTGATATCTTGATTCAGAGAAGCCAATCTTCCAGTCAAATGAGTGGAATATTGAGAAAAGTGTCTTTGAGAAATATGTGAACCGTAACCCTAACTAGCAATACCTGAAGCTAGGGTTAGGGTTTTATTCCCATAAAATGTAGACAGTTTTTGATGGCATGGCTGTGTTTTAGGGCTGAAAGGATACTTGGGAATATAGTTCTTTCAATGTTTTCTAAACATTTTTTTCTGACCTATATGGCTGTATACAGTGCTTTGCCCCACAAAGGAATGCTGTCTGAATTGCCCGACAGGCAACAATTCGAAAGAACCTGATTTAACTTTCGAACTCTTGCCATGGGGTTTGCAATCACAGGCAGATTAACAAATAAAGCCAAACAGCATTAGTTCTTTTGCACTTTTAGGCGATTTAAGCCTTAACATACATTCATTTAGCACCCCATTCAACTCAAACTTTCCAATGAAAGAATACCTTTCAAAAATGAATTTGACCATTCCTGACACACTCTTTTGGTTTTGGCAGTGCTGTATTGTCTTTTCAGACTGATATCTTGATTCAGAGAAGCCAATCTTCCAGTCAAATGAGTGGAATATTGAGAAAAGTGTCTTTGAGAAATATGTGAACCGTAACCCTAACTAGC
This sequence comes from Atractosteus spatula, assembly GCF_055471065.1. Classification (NCBI taxonomy): domain Eukaryota; kingdom Metazoa; phylum Chordata; class Actinopteri; order Semionotiformes; family Lepisosteidae; genus Atractosteus; species Atractosteus spatula. The sequence continues at coordinate 29,742,041 of NC_142708.1, read as the reverse complement.
AAAACCCGAAGCTAGGGTTAGGGTTTTATTCCCATACAATGTAGACAGTTTTTGATGGCATGGCTGTCTTTTAGGGCTGAAAGGATACTTGGGAATATAGTTCTTTCAATGTTTTCTAAACATTTTTTTCTAACCTATATGGCTGTATACAGTGCTTTGCCCCACAAAGGAATGCTGTCTGAATTGCCCGACAAGCAACAGTTCGAAAGAACCTGATTTAACTTTCAAACTCTTGCCATGGGCTTTATAATCACAGGCAGATTAACAAATAAAGCCAAACTGCATTAGTTCTTTTGCACTTTTAGGCGATTTAAGCCTTAACGTACATTCATTTAGCACCCCATTCAACCTAAACTTTCCAATGAAAGAATACCTTTAAAAAATGAATTTGACCATTCCTGACACACTCTTTTGGTTTTGGCAGTGCTATATTGTCTTTTCAGACTGATATCTTGATTCAGAGAAGCCAATCTTCCAGTCAAATGAGTGGAATATTGAGAAAAGTGTCTTTGAGAAATATGTGAGCCGTAACCCTAACTAGCAAAACCTGAAGCTAGGGTTAGGGTTTTATTACCATACAATGTAGACAGTTTTTGATGGCATGGCTGTGTTTTAGGGCTGAAAGGATACTTGGGAATATAGTTCTTTCAATGTTTTCTAAACATTTTTTTCTGACCTATATGGCTGTATACAGTGCTTTGCCCCACAAAGGAATGCTGTCTGAATTGCCCGACAAGCAACAATTCGAAAGAACCTGATTTAACTTTCAAACTCTTGCCATGGGCTTTGCAATCACAGGCAGATTAACAAATAAAGCCAAACAGCATTAGTTCTTTTGCACTTTTAGGCGATTTAAGCCTTAACGTACATTCATTTAGCACCCCATTCAACTCAAACTTTCCAATGAAAGAATACCTTTCAAAAATGAATTTGACCATTCCTGACACACTCTTTTGGTTTTGGCAGTGCTGTATTGTCTTTTTAGACTGATATCTTGATTCAGAGAAGCCAATCTTCCAGTCAAATGAGTGGAATATTGAGAAAAGTGTCTTTGAGAAATATGTGAACCGTAACCCTAACTAGCAATACCTGAAGCTAGGGTTAGGGTTTTATTCCCATAAAATGTAGACAGTTTTTGATGGCATGGCTGTGTTTTAGGGCTGAAAGGATACTTGGGAATATAGTTCTTTCAATGTTTTCTAAACATTTTTTTCTGACCTATATGGCTGTATACAGTGCTTTGCCCCACAAAGGAATGCTGTCTGAATTGCCCGACAGGCAACAATTCGAAAGAACCTGATTTAACTTTCGAACTCTTGCCATGGGCTTTGCAATCACAGGCAGATTAACAAATAAAGCCAAACAGCATTAGTTCTTTTGCACTTTTAGGCGATTTAAGCCTTAACGTACATTCATTTAGCACCCCATTCAACTCAAACTTTCCAATGAAAGAATACCTTTCAAAAATGAATTTGACCATTCCTGACACACTCTTTTGGTTTTGGCAGTGCTGTATTGTCTTTTCAGACTGATATCTTGATTCAGAGAAGCCAATCTTCCAGTCAAATGAGTGGAATATTGAGAAAAGTGTCTTTGAGAAATATGTGAACCGTAACCCTAACTAGCAAAACCCGAAGCTAGGGTTAGGGTTTTATTCCCATACAATGTAGACAGTTTTTGATGGCATGGCTTTGTTTTCGGGCTGAAAGGATACTTGGGAATATAGTTCTTTCAATGTTTTCTGAACATTTTTTTCTGACCTATATGGCTGTATACAGTACAGTGCTTTGCCCCACAAAGGAATGCTGTCTGAATTGCCCGACAAGCAACAGTTCGAAAGAACCTGATTTAACTTTCAAACTCTTGCCATGGGCTTTATAATCACAGGCAGATTAACAAATAAAGCCAAACTGCATTAGTTGTTTTGCACTTTTAGGCGATTTAAGCCTTAACGTACATTCATTTAGCACCCCATTCAACTCAAACTTTCCAATGAAAGAATACCTTTCAAAAATGAATTTGACCATTCCTGACACACTCTTTTGGTTTTGGCAGTGCTGTATTGTCTTTTCAGACTGATATCTTGATTCAGAGAAGCCAATCTTCCAGTCAAATGAGTGAAATATTGAGAAAAGTGTCTTTGAGAAATATGTGAACCGTAACCCTAAGTAGCAAAACCCGAAGCTAGGGTTAGGGTTTTATTCCCATACAATGTAGACAGTTTTTGATGGCATGGCTGTCTTTTAGGGCTGAAAGGATACTTGGGAATATAGTTCTTTCAATGTTTTCTTAACATTTTTTTCTAACCTATATGGCTGTATACAGTGCTTTGCCCCACAAAGGAATGCTGTCTGATTTGCCCGACAAGCAACAGTTCGAAAGAACCTGATTTAACTTTCAAACTCTTGCCATGGGCTTTATAATCACAGGCAGATTAACAAATAAAGCCAAACTGCATTAGTTCTTTTGCACTTTTAGGCGATTTAAGCCTTAACGTACATTCATTTAGCACCCCATTCAACTCAAACTTTCCAATGAAAGAATACCTTTCAAAAATTAATTTGACCATTCCTGACACACTCTTTTGGTTTTGGCAGTGCTGTATTGTCTTTTCAGACTGATATCTTGATTCAGAGAAGCCAATCTTCCAGTCAAATGAGTGGAATATTGAGAAAAGTGTCTTTGAGAAATATGTGAACCGTAACCCTAACTAGCAAAACCCGAAGCTAGGGTTAGGGTTTTATTCCCATACAATGTAGACAGTTTTTGATGGCATGGCTGTGTTTTAGGGCTGAAAGGATACTTGGGAATATAGTTCTTTCAATGTTTTCTAAACATTTTTTTCTAACCTATATGGCTGTATACAGTGCTTTGCCCCACAAAGGAATGCTGTCTGAATTGCCCGACAAGCAACAGTTCGAAAGAACCTGATTTAACTTTCAAACTCTTGCCATGGGCTTGATAATCACAGGCAGATTAACAAATAAAGCCAAACTGCATTAGTTCTTTTGCACTTTAAGGCGATTTAAGCCTTAACGTACATTCATTTAGCACCCCATTCAACTCAAACTTTCCAATGAAAGAATACCTTTCAAAAATTAATTTGACCATTCCTGACACACTCTTTTGGTTTTGGCACTGTTGTATTGTCTTTTCAGACTGATATCTTGATTCAGAGAAGCAAGTCTTCCAGTCAAATGAGTGGAATATTGAGAAAATTGACTTCTAGAAATATGTGAAACGTAACCCTAACTAGCAAAACCTGAAGCTAGGGTTAGGGTTTTATTCCCATACAATGTAGACAGTTTTTGATGGCATGGCTTTGTTTTAGGGCTGAAAGGATACTTGGGAATATAGTTCTTTCAATGTTTTCTAAACATTTTTTTCTAACCTATATGGCTGTATACAGTGCTTTGCCCCACAAAGGAATGCTGTCTGAATTGCCCGACAAGCAACAGTTCGAAAGAACCTGATTTAACTTTCAAACTCTTGCCATGGGCTTTATAATCACAGGCAGATTAACAAATAAAGCCAAACTGCATTAGTTCTTTTGCACTTTTAGGCGATTTAAGCCTTAACGTACATTCATTTAGCACCCCATTCAACTCAAACTTTCCAATGAAAGAATACCTTTCAAAAATGAATTTGACCATTCCTGACACACTCTTTTGGTTTTGGCAGTGTTGTATTGTCTTTTCAGACTGATATCTTGATTCAGAGAAGCAAATCTTCCAGTCAAATGAGTGGTATATTGAGAAAATTGACTTCTAGAAATATGTGAACCGTAACCCTAACTAGCAAAACCCGAAGCTAGGGTTAGGGTTTTATTCCCATACAATGTAGACAGTTTTTGATGGCATGGCTGTGTTTTAGGGCTGAAAGGATACTTGGGAATATAGTTCTTTCAATGTTTTCTAAACATTTTTTTCTAACCTATATGGCTGTATACAGTGCTTTGCCCCACAAAGGAATGCTGTCTGAATTGCCCGACAAGCAACAGTTCGAAAGAACCTGATTTAACTTTCAAACTCTTGCCATGGGCTTGATAATCACAGGCAGATTAACAAATAAAGCCAAACTGCATTAGTTCTTTTGCACTTTTAGGCGATTTAAGCCTTAACGTACATTCATTTAGCACCCCATTCAACTCAAACTTTCCAATGAAAGAATACCTTTCAAAAATTAATTTGACCATTCCTGACACACTCTTTTGGTTTTGGCACTGTTGTATTGTCTTTTCAGACTGATATCTTGATTCAGAGAAGCAAGTCTTCCAGTCAAATGAGTGGAATATTGAGAAAATTGACTTCTAGAAATATGTGAAACGTAACCCTAACTAGCAAAACCTGAAGCTAGGGTTAGGGTTTTATTCCCATACAATGTAGACAGTTTTTGATGGCATGGCTTTGTTTTAGGGCTGAAAGGATACTTGGGAATATAGTTCTTTCAATGTTTTCTAAACATTTTTTTCTAACCTATATCGCTGTATACAGTGCTTTGCCCCACAAAGGAATGCTGTCTGAATTGCCCGACAAGCAACAGTTCGAAAGAACCTGATTTAACTTTCAAACTCTTGCCATGGGCTTTATAATCACAGGCAGATTAACAAATAAAGCCAAACTGCATTAGTTCTTTTGCACTTTTAGGCGATTTAAGCCTTAACGTACATTCATTTAGCACCCCATTCAACTCAAACTTTCCAATGAAAGAATACCTTTCAAAAATGAATTTGACCATTCCTGACACACTCTTTTGGTTTTGGCAGTGTTGTATTGTCTTTTCAGACTGATATCTTGATTCAGAGAAGCAAATCTTCCAGTCAAATGAGTGGAATATTGAGAAAATTGACTTCTAGAAATATGTGAACCGTAACCCTAACTAGCAAAACCTGAAGCTAGGGTTAGGGTTTTATTCCCATACAATGTAGACAGTTTTTGATGGCATGGCTGTGTTTTAGGGCTGAAAGGATACTTGGGAATATAGTTCTTTCAATGTTTTCTAAACATTTTTTTCTGACCTATATGGCTGTATACAGTGCTTTGCCCCACAAAGGAATGCTGTCTGAATTGCCCGACAAGCAACAATTCGAAAGAACCTGATTTAACTTTCGAACTCTTGCCATGGGCTTTGCAATCACAGGCAGATTAACAAATAAAGCCAAACAGCATTAGTTCTTTTGCACTTTTAGGCGATTTAAGCCTTAACGTACATTCATTTAGCACCCCATTCAACTCAAACTTTCCAATGAAAGAATACCTTTCAAAAATGAATTTGACCATTCCTGACACACTCTTTTGGTTTTGGCAGTGCTGTATTGTCTTTTCAGACTGATATCTTGATTCAGAGAAGCCAATCTTCCAGTCAAATGAGTGGAATATTGAGAAAAGTGTCTTTGAGAAATATGTGAACCGTAACCCTAACTAGCAAAACCCGAAGCTAGGGTTTGGGTTTTATTCCCATACAATGTAGACAGTTTTTGATGGCATGGCTTTGTTTTAGGGCTGAAAGGATACTTGGGAATATAGTTCTTTCAATGTTTTCTAAACATTTTTTTCTGACCTATATGGCTGTATACAGTGCTTTGCCCCACAAAGGAATGCTGTCTGAATTGCCCGACAAGCAACAGTTCGAAAGAACCTGATTTAACTTTCAAACTCTTGCCATGGGCTTTATAATCACAGGCAGATTAACAAATAAAGCCAAACAGCATTAGTTCTTTTGCACTTTTAGGCGATTTAAGCCTTAACGTACATTCATTTAGCACCCCATTCAACTCAAACTTTCCAATGAAAGAATACCTTTCAAAAATGAATTTGACCATTCCTGACACACTCTTTTGGTTTTGGCAGTGCTGTATTGTCTTTTCAGACTGATATCTTGATTCAGAGAAGCCAATCTTCCAGTCAAATGAGTGGAATATTGAGAAAAGTGTCTTTGAGAAATACGTGAACCGTAACCCTAACTAGCAAAACCCGAAGCTAGGGTTAGGGTTTTATTCCCATACAATGTAGACAGTTTTTGATGGCATGGCTTTGTTTTCGGGCTGAAAGGATACTTGGGAATATAGTTCTTTCAATGTTTTCTAAACATTTTTTTCTGACCTATATGGCTGTATACAGTACAGTGCTTTGCCCCACAAAGGAATGCTGTCTGAATTGCCCGACAAGCAACAGTTCGAAAGAACCTGATTTAACTTTCAAACTCTTGCCATGGGCTTTATAATCACAGGCAGATTAACAAATAAAGCCAAACTGCATTAGTTCTTTTGCACTTTTAGGCGATTTAAGCCTTAACGTACATTCATTTAGCACCCCATTCAACTCAAACTTTCCAATGAAAGAATACCTTTCAAAAATGAATTTGACCATTCCTGACACACTCTTTTGGTTTTGGCAGTGCTGTATTGTCTTTTCAGACTGATATCTTGATTCAGAGAAGCCAAACTTCCAGTCAAATGAGTGGAATATTGAGAAAAGTGTCTTTGAGAAATATGTGAACCGTAACCCTAACTAGCAAAACCTGAAGCTAGGGTTAGGGTTTTATTCCCATACAATGTAGACAGTTTTTGATGGCATGGCTGTGTTTTAGGGCTGAAAGGATTCTTGGGAATATAGTTTTTTCAGTGTTTTCTAAACATTTTTTTCTGACCTATATGGCTGTATACAGTGCTTTGCCCCACAAAGGAATGCTGTCTGAATTGCCCGACAAGCAACAATTCGAAAGAACCTGATTTAACTTTCAAACTCTTGCCATGGGCTTTGCAATCACAGGCAGATTAACAAATAAAGCCAAACAGCATTAGTTCTTTTGCACTTTTAGGCGATTTAAGCCTTAACGTACATTCATTTAGCACCCCATTAAACTCAAACTTTCCAATGAAAGAATACCTTTCAAAAATGAATTTGACCATTCCTGACACACTCTTTTGGTTTTGGCAGTGCTGTATTGTCTTTTCAGACTGATATCTTGATTCAGAGAAGCCAATCTTCCAGTCAAATGAGTGGAATATTGAGAAAAGTGTCTTTGAGAAATATGTGAACCGTAACCCTAACTAGCAAAACCCGAATCTAGGGTTAGGGTTTTATTCCCATACAATGTAGACAGTTTTTGATGGCATGGCTTTGTTTTAGGGCTGAAAGGATACTTGGGAATATAGTTCTTTCAATGTTTTCTAAACATTTTTTTCTGACCTATATGGCTGTATACAGTGCTTTGCCCCACAAAGGAATGCTGTCTGAATTGCCCGACAAGCAACAGTTCGAAAGAACCTGATTTAACTTTCAAACTCTTGCCATGGGCTTTATAATCACAGGCAGATTAACAAATAAAGCCAAACTGCATTAGTTGTTTTGCACTTGTAGGCGATTTAAGCCTTAACGTACATTCATTTAGCACCCCATTCAACTCAAACTTTCCAATGAAAGAATACCTTTCAAAAATGAATTTGACCATTCCTGACACACTCTTTTGGTTTTGGCAGTGCTGTATTGTCTTTTCAGACTGATATCTTGATTCAGAGAAGCCAATCTTCCAGTCAAATGAGTGGAATATTGAGAAAATTGACTTCTAGAAATATGTGAACTGTAACCCTAAGTAGCAAAACCCGAAGCTAGGGTTAGGGTTTTATTCCCATACAATGTAGACAGTTTTTGATGGCATGGCTGTGTTTTAGGGCTGAAAGGATACTTGGGAATATAGTTCTTTCAATGTTTTCTAAACATTTTTTTCTGACCTATATGGCTGTATACAGTGCTTTGCCCCACAAAGGAATGCTGTCTGAATTCCCCGACAAGCAACAATTCGAAAGAACCTGATTTAACTTTCGAACTCTTGCCATGGGCTTTGCAATCACAGGCAGATTAACAAATAAAGCCAAACAGCATTAGTTCTTTTGCACTTTTAGGCGATTTAAGCCTTAACGTACATTCATTTAGCACCCCATTCAACTCAAACTTTCCAATGAAAGAATACCTTTCAAAAATGAATTTGACCATTCCTGACACACTCTTTTGGTTTTGGCAGTGCTGTATTGTCTTTTCAGACTGATATCTTGATTCAGAGAAGCCAATCTTCCAGTCCAATGAGTGGAATATTGAGAAAAGTGTCTTTGAGAAATATGTGAACCGTAACCCTAACTAGCAAAACCCGAAGCTAGGGTTAGGGTTTTATTCCCATACAATGTAGACAGTTTTTGATGGCATGGCTTTGTTTTAGGGCTGAAAGGATACTTGGGAATATAGTTCTTTCAATGTTTTCTAAACATTTTTTTCTGACCTATATGGCTGTATACAGTGCTTTGCCCCACAAAGGAATGCTGTCTGAATTGCCCGACAAGCAACAGTTCGAAAGAACCTGATTTAACTTTCAAACTCTTGCCATGGGCTTTATAATCACAGGCAGATTAACAAATAAAGCCAAACAGCATTAGTTCTTTTGCACTTTTAGGCGATTTAAGCCTTAACGTACATTCATTTAGCACCCCATTCAACTCAAACTTTCCAATGAAAGAATACCTTTCAAAAATGAATTTGACCATTCCTGACACACTCTTTTGGTTTTGGCAGTGCTGTATTGTCTTTTCAGACTGATATCTTGATTCAGAGAAGCCAATCTTCCAGTCAAATGAGTGGAATATTGAGAAAAGTGTCCTTGAGAAATACGTGAACCGTAACCCTAACTAGCAAAACCCGAAGCTAGGGTTAGGGTTTTATTCCCATACAATGTAGACAGTTCTTGATGGCATGGCTTTGTTTTCGGGCTGAAAGGATACTTAGGAATATAGTTCTTTCAATGTTTTCTAAACATTTTTTTCTGACCTATATGGCTGTATACAGTACAGTGCTTTGCCCCACAAAGGAATGCTGTCTGAATTGCCCGACAAGCAACAGTTCGAAAGAACCTGATTTAACTTTCAAACTCTTGCCATGGGCTTTATAATCACAGGCAGATTAACAAATAAAGCCAAACTGCATTAGTTCTTTTGCACTTTTAGGCGATTTAAGCCTTAACGTACATTCATTTAGCACCCCATTCAACCTAAACTTTCCAATGAAAGAATACCTTTAAAAAATGAATTTGACCATTCCTGACACACTCTTTTGGTTTTGGCAGTGCTGTATTGTCTTTTCAGACTGATATCTTGATTCAGAGAAGCCAATCTTCCAGTCAAATGAGTGGAATATTGAGAAAAGTGTCTTTGAGAAATATGTGAGCCGTAACCCTAACTAGCAAAACCTGAAGCTAGGGTTAGGGTTTTATTCCCATACAATGTAGACAGTTTTTGATGGCATGGCTGTGTTTTAGGGCTGAAAGGATACTTGGGAATATAGTTCTTTCAATGTTTTCTAAACATTTTTTTCTGACCTATATGGCTGTATACAGTGCTTTGCCCCACAAAGGAATGCTGTCTGAATTGCCCGACAAGCAACAGTTCGAAAGAACCTGATTTAACTTTCAAACTCTTGCCATGGGCTTTATAATCACAGGCAGATTAACAAATAAAGCCAAACTGCATTAGTTCTTTTGCACTTTTAGGCGATTTAAGCCTTAACGTACATTCATTTAGCACCCCATTCAACTCAAACTTTCCAATGAAAGAATACCTTTCAAAAATGAATTTGACCATTCCTGACACACTCTTTTGGTTTTGGCAGTGTTGTATTGTCTTTTCAGACTGATATCTTGATTCAGAGAAGCAAATCTTCCAGTCAAATGAGTGGAATATTGAGAAAATTGACTTCTAGAAATATGTGAACCGTAACCCTAACTAGCAAAACCTGAAGCTAGGGTTAGGGTTTTATTCCCATACAATGTAGACAGTTTTTGATGGCATGGCTGTGTTTTAGGGCTGAAAGGATACTTGGGAATATAGTTCTTTCAATGTTTTCTAAACATTTTTTTCTGACCTATATGGCTGTATACAGTGCTTTGCCCCACAAAGGAATGCTGTCTGAATTGCCCGACAAGCAACAATTCGAAAGAACCTGATTTAACTTTCGAACTCTTGCCATGGGCTTTGCAATCACAGGCAGATTAACAAATAAAGCCAAACAGCATTAGTTCTTTTGCACTTTTAGGCGATTTAAGCCTTAACGTACATTCATTTAGCACCCCATTCAACTCAAACTTTCCAATGAAAGAATACCTTTCAAAAATGAATTTGACCATTCCTGACACACTCTTTTGGTTTTGGCAGTGCTGTATTGTCTTTTCAGACTGATATCTTGATTCAGAGAAGCCAATCTTCCAGTCAAATGAGTGGAATATTGAGAAAAGTGTCTTTGAGAAATATGTGAACCGTAACCCTAACTAGCAAAACCCGAAGCTAGGGTTAGGGTTTTATTCCCATACAATGTAGACAGTTTTTGATGGCATGGCTTTGTTTTAGGGCTGAAAGGATACTTGGGAATATAGTTCTTTCAATGTTTTCTAAACATTTTTTTCTGACCTATATGGCTGTATACAGTGCTTTGCCCCACAAAGGAATGCTGTCTGAATTGCCCGACAAGCAACAGTTCGAAAGAACCTGATTTAACTTTCAAACTCTTGCCATGGGCTTTATAATCACAGGCAGATTAACAAATAAAGCCAAACAGCATTAGTTCTTTTGCACTTTTAGGCGATTTAAGCCTTAACGTACATTCATTTAGCACCCCATTCAACTCAAACTTTCCAATGAAAGAATACCTTTCAAAAATGAATTTGACCATTCCTGACACACTCTTTTGGTTTTGGCAGTGCTGTATTGTCTTTTCAGACTGATATCTTGATTCAGAGAAGCCAATCTTCCAGTCAAATGAGTGGAATATTGAGAAAAGTGTCTTTGAGAAATACGTGAACCGTAACCCTAACTAGCAAAACCCGAAGCTAGGGTTAGGGTTTTATTCCCATACAATGTAGACAGTTTTTGATGGCATGGCTTTGTTTTCGGGCTGAAAGGATACTTGGGAATATAGTTCTTTCAATGTTTTCTAAACATTTTTTTCTGACCTATATGGCTGTATACAGTACAGTGCTTTGCCCCACAAAGGAATGCTGTCTGAATTGCCCGACAAGCAACAGTTCGAAAGAACCTGATTTAACTTTCAAACTCTTGCCATGGGCTTTATAATCACAGGCAGATTAACAAATAAAGCCAAACTGCATTAGTTCTTTTGCACTTTTAGGCGATTTAAGCCTTAACGTACATTCATTTAGCACCCCATTCAACTCAAACTTTCCAATGAAAGAATACCTTTCAAAAATGAATTTGACCATTCCTGACACACTCTTTTGGTTTTGGCAGTGCTGTATTGTCTTTTCAGACTGATATCTTGATTCAGAGAAGCCAAACTTCCAGTCAAATGAGTGGAATATTGAGAAAAGTGTCTTTGAGAAATATGTGAACCGTAACCCTAACTAGCAAAACCTGAAGCTAGGGTTAGGGTTTTATTCCCATACAATGTAGACAGTTTTTGATGGCATGGCTGTGTTTTAGGGCTGAAAGGATTCTTGGGAATATAGTTTTTTCAGTGTTTTCTAAACATTTTTTTCTGACCTATATGGCTGTATACAGTGCTTTGCCCCACAAAGGAATGCTGTCTGAATTGCCCGACAAGCAACAATTCGAAAGAACCTGATTTAACTTTCAAACTCTTGCCATGGGCTTTGCAATCACAGGCAGATTAACAAATAAAGCCAAACAGCATTAGTTCTTTTGCACTTTTAGGCGATTTAAGCCTTAACGTACATTCATTTAGCACCCCATTAAACTCAAACTTTCCAATGAAAGAATACCTTTCAAAAATGAATTTGACCATTCCTGACACACTCTTTTGGTTTTGGCAGTGCTGTATTGTCTTTTCAGACTGATATCTTGATTCAGAGAAGCCAATCTTCCAGTCAAATGAGTGGAATATTGAGAAAAGTGTCTTTGAGAAATATGTGAACCGTAACCCTAACTAGCAAAACCCGAATCTAGGGTTAGGGTTTTATTCCCATACAATGTAGACAGTTTTTGATGGCATGGCTTTGTTTTAGGGCTGAAAGGATACTTGGGAATATAGTTCTTTCAATGTTTTCTAAACATTTTTTTCTGACCTATATGGCTGTATACAGTGCTTTGCCCCACAAAGGAATGCTGTCTGAATTGCCCGACAAGCAACAGTTCGAAAGAACCTGATTTAACTTTCAAACTCTTGCCATGGGCTTTATAATCACAGGCAGATTAACAAATAAAGCCAAACTGCATTAGTTGTTTTGCACTTGTAGGCGATTTAAGCCTTAACGTACATTCATTTAGCACCCCATTCAACTCAAACTTTCCAATGAAAGAATACCTTTCAAAAATGAATTTGACCATTCCTGACACACTCTTTTGGTTTTGGCAGTGCTGTATTGTCTTTTCAGACTGATATCTTGATTCAGAGAAGCCAATCTTCCAGTCAAATGAGTGGAATATTGAGAAAATTGACTTATAGAAATATGTGAACTGTAACCCTAAGTAGCAAAACCCGAAGCTAGGGTTAGGGTTTTATTCCCATACAATGTAGACAGTTTTTGATGGCATGGCTGTGTTTTAGGGCTGAAAGGATACTTGGGAATATAGTTCTTTCAATGTTTTCTAAACATTTTTTTCTGACCTATATGGCTGTATACAGTGCTTTGCCCCACAAAGGAATGCTGTCTGAATTCCCCGACAAGCAACAATTCGAAAGAACCTGATTTAACTTTCGAACTCTTGCCATGGGCTTTGCAATCACAGGCAGATTAACAAATAAAGCCAAACAGCATTAGTTCTTTTGCACTTTTAGGCGATTTAAGCCTTAACGTACATTCATTTAGCACCCCATTCAACTCAAACTTTCCAATGAAAGAATACCTTTCAAAAATGAATTTGACCATTCCTGACACACTCTTTTGGTTTTGGCAGTGCTGTATTGTCTTTTCAGACTGATATCTTGATTCAGAGAAGCCAATCTTCCAGTCCAATGAGTGGAATATTGAGAAAAGTGTCTTTGAGAAATATGTGAACCGTAACCCTAACTAGCAAAACCCGAAGCTAGGGTTAGGGTTTTATTCCCATACAATGTAGACAGTTTTTGATGGCATGGCTTTGTTTTAGGGCTGAAAGGATACTTGGGAATATAGTTCTTTCAATGTTTTCTAAACATTTTTTTCTGACCTATATGGCTGTATACAGTGCTTTGCCCCACAAAGGAATGCTGTCTGAATTGCCCGACAAGCAACAGTTCGAAAGAACCTGATTTAACTTTCAAACTCTTGCCATGGGCTTTATAATCACAGGCAGATTAACAAATAAAGCCAAACAGCATTAGTTCTTTTGCACTTTTAGGCGATTTAAGCCTTAACGTACATTCATTTAGCACCCCATTCAACTCAAACTTTCCAATGAAAGAATACCTTTCAAAAATGAATTTGACCATTCCTGACACACTCTTTTGGTTTTGGCAGTGCTGTATTGTCTTTTCAGACTGATATCTTGATTCAGAGAAGCCAAACTTCCAGTCAAATGAGTGGAATATTGAGAAAAGTGTCTTTGAGAAATATGTGAACCGTAACCCTAACTAGCAAAACCTGAAGCTAGGGTTAGGGTTTTATTCCCATACAATGTAGACAGTTTTTGATGGCATGGCTGTGTTTTAGGGCTGAAAGGATTCTTGGGAATATAGTTTTTTCAGTGTTTTCTAAACATTTTTTTCTGACCTATATGGCTGTATACAGTGCTTTGCCCCACAAAGGAATGCTGTCTGAATTGCCCGACAAGCAACAATTCGAAAGAACCTGATTTAACTTTCAAACTCTTGCCATGGGCTTTGCAATCACAGGCAGATTAACAAATAAAGCCAAACAGCATTAGTTCTTTTGCACTTTTAGGCGATTTAAGCCTTAACGTACATTCATTTAGCACCCCATTAAACTCAAACTTTCCAATGAAAGAATACCTTTCAAAAATGAATTTGACCATTCCTGACACACTCTTTTGGTTTTGGCAGTGCTGTATTGTCTTTTCAGACTGATATCTTGATTCAGAGAAGCCAATCTTCCAGTCAAATGAGTGGAATATTGAGAAAAGTGTCTTTGAGAAATATGTGAACCGTAACCCTAACTAGCAAAACCCGAATCTAGGGTTAGGGTTTTATTCCCATACAATGTAGACAGTTTTTGATGGCATGGCTTTGTTTTAGGGCTGAAAGGATACTTGGGAATATAGTTCTTTCAATGTTTTCTAAACATTTTTTTCTGACCTATATGGCTGTATACAGTGCTTTGCCCCACAAAGGAATGCTGTCTGAATTGCCCGACAAGCAACAGTTCGAAAGAACCTGATTTAACTTTCAAACTCTTGCCATGGGCTTTATAATCACAGGCAGATTAACAAATAAAGCCAAACTGCATTAGTTGTTTTGCACTTGTAGGCGATTTAAGCCTTAACGTACATTCATTTAGCACCCCATTCAACTCAAACTTTCCAATGAAAGAATACCTTTCAAAAATGAATTTGACCATTCCTGACACACTCTTTTGGTTTTGGCAGTGCTGTATTGTCTTTTCAGACTGATATCTTGATTCAGAGAAGCCAATCTTCCAGTCAAATGAGTGGAATATTGAGAAAATTGACTTCTAGAAATATGTGAACTGTAACCCTAAGTAGCAAAACCCGAAGCTAGGGTTAGGGTTTTATTCCCATACAATGTAGACAGTTTTTGATGGCATGGCTGTGTTTTAGGGCTGAAAGGATACTTGGGAATATAGTTCTTTCAATGTTTTCTAAACATTTTTTTCTGACCTATATGGCTGTATACAGTGCTTTGCCCCACAAAGGAATGCTGTCTGAATTCCCCGACAAGCAACAATTCGAAAGAACCTGATTTAACTTTCGAACTCTTGCCATGGGCTTTGCAATCACAGGCAGATTAACAAATAAAGCCAAACAGCATTAGTTCTTTTGCACTTTTAGGCGATTTAAGCCTTAACGTACATTCATTTAGCACCCCATTCAACTCAAACTTTCCAATGAAAGAATACCTTTCAAAAATGAATTTGACCATTCCTGACACACTCTTTTGGTTTTGGCAGTGCTGTATTGTCTTTTCAGACTGATATCTTGATTCAGAGAAGCCAATCTTCCAGTCCAATGAGTGGAATATTGAGAAAAGTGTCTTTGAGAAATATGTGAACCGTAACCCTAACTAGCAAAACCCGAAGCTAGGGTTAGGGTTTTATTCCCATACAATGTAGACAGTTTTTGATGGCATGGCTTTGTTTTAGGGCTGAAAGGATACTTGGGAATATAGTTCTTTCAATGTTTTCTAAACATTTTTTTCTGACCTATATGGCTGTATACAGTGCTTTGCCCCACAAAGGAATGCTGTCTGAATTGCCCGACAAGCAACAGTTCGAAAGAACCTGATTTAACTTTCAAACTCTTGCCATGGGCTTTATAATCACAGGCAGATTAACAAATAAAGCCAAACAGCATTAGTTCTTTTGCACTTTTAGGCGATTTAAGCCTTAACGTACATTCATTTAGCACCCCATTCAACTCAAACTTTCCAATGAAAGAATACCTTTCAAAAATGAATTTGACCATTCCTGACACACTCTTTTGGTTTTGGCAGTGCTGTATTGTCTTTTCAGACTGATATCTTGATTCAGAGAAGCCAAACTTCCAGTCAAATGAGTGGAATATTGAGAAAAGTGTCTTTGAGAAATATGTGAACCGTAACCCTAACTAGCAAAACCTGAAGCTAGGGTTAGGGTTTTATTCCCATACAATGTAGACAGTTTTTGATGGCATGGCTGTGTTTTAGGGCTGAAAGGATTCTTGGGAATATAGTTTTTTCAGTGTTTTCTAAACATTTTTTTCTGACCTATATGGCTGTATACAGTGCTTTGCCCCACAAAGGAATGCTGTCTGAATTGCCCGACAAGCAACAATTCGAAAGAACCTGATTTAACTTTCAAACTCTTGCCATGGGCTTTGCAATCACAGGCAGATTAACAAATAAAGCCAAACAGCATTAGTTCTTTTGCACTTTTAGGCGATTTAAGCCTTAACGTACATTCATTTAGCACCCCATTAAACTCAAACTTTCCAATGAAAGAATACCTTTCAAAAATGAATTTGACCATTCCTGACACACTCTTTTGGTTTTGGCAGTGCTGTATTGTCTTTTCAGACTGATATCTTGATTCAGAGAAGCCAATCTTCCAGTCAAATGAGTGGAATATTGAGAAAAGTGTCTTTGAGAAATATGTGAACCGTAACCCTAACTAGCAAAACCCGAATCTAGGGTTAGGGTTTTATTCCCATACAATGTAGACAGTTTTTGATGGCATGGCTTTGTTTTAGGGCTGAAAGGATACTTGGGAATATAGTTCTTTCAATGTTTTCTAAACATTTTTTTCTGACCTATATGGCTGTATACAGTGCTTTGCCCCACAAAGGAATGCTGTCTGAATTGCCCGACAAGCAACAGTTCGAAAGAACCTGATTTAACTTTCAAACTCTTGCCATGGGCTTTATAATCACAGGCAGATTAACAAATAAAGCCAAACTGCATTAGTTGTTTTGCACTTGTAGGCGATTTAAGCCTTAACGTACATTCATTTAGCACCCCATTCAACTCAAACTTTCCAATGAAAGAATACCTTTCAAAAATGAATTTGACCATTCCTGACACACTCTTTTGGTTTTGGCAGTGCTGTATTGTCTTTTCAGACTGATATCTTGATTCAGAGAAGCCAATCTTCCAGTCAAATGAGTGGAATATTGAGAAAATTGACTTCTAGAAATATGTGAACTGTAACCCTAAGTAGCAAAACCCGAAGCTAGGGTTAGGGTTTTATTCCCATACAATGTAGACAGTTTTTGATGGCATGGCTGTGTTTTAGGGCTGAAAGGATACTTGGGAATATAGTTCTTTCAATGTTTTCTAAACATTTTTTTCTGACCTATATGGCTGTATACAGTGCTTTGCCCCACAAAGGAATGCTGTCTGAATTCCCCGACAAGCAACAATTCGAAAGAACCTGATTTAACTTTCGAACTCTTGCCATGGGCTTTGCAATCACAGGCAGATTAACAAATAAAGCCAAACAGCATTAGTTCTTTTGCACTTTTAGGCGATTTAAGCCTTAACGTACATTCATTTAGCACCCCATTCAACTCAAACTTTCCAATGAAAGAATACCTTTCAAAAATGAATTTGACCATTCCTGACACACTCTTTTGGTTTTGGCAGTGCTGTATTGTCTTTTCAGACTGATATCTTGATTCAGAGAAGCCAATCTTCCAGTCCAATGAGTGGAATATTGAGAAAAGTGTCTTTGAGAAATATGTGAACCGTAACCCTAACTAGCAAAACCCGAAGCTAGGGTTAGGGTTTTATTCCCATA
The DNA here is from genome assembly GCF_055471065.1 of Atractosteus spatula. Taxonomy (NCBI): domain Eukaryota; kingdom Metazoa; phylum Chordata; class Actinopteri; order Semionotiformes; family Lepisosteidae; genus Atractosteus; species Atractosteus spatula. The sequence continues at coordinate 29,724,641 of NC_142708.1, read as the reverse complement.
CAATGTAGACAGTTTTTGATGGCATGGCTTTGTTTTAGGGCTGAAAGGATACTTGGGAATATAGTTCTTTCAATGTTTTCTAAACATTTTTTTCTGACCTATATGGCTGTATACAGTGCTTTGCCCCACAAAGGAATGCTGTCTGAATTGCCCGACAAGCAACAGTTCGAAAGAACCTGATTTAACTTTCAAACTCTTGCCATGGGCTTTATAATCACAGGCAGATTAACAAATAAAGCCAAACAGCATTAGTTCTTTTGCACTTTTAGGCGATTTAAGCCTTAACGTACATTCATTTAGCACCCCATTCAACTCAAACTTTCCAATGAAAGAATACCTTTCAAAAATGAATTTGACCATTCCTGACACACTCTTTTGGTTTTGGCAGTGCTGTATTGTCTTTTCAGACTGATATCTTGATTCAGAGAAGCCAATCTTCCAGTCAAATGAGTGGAATATTGAGAAAAGTGTCCTTGAGAAATACGTGAACCGTAACCCTAACTAGCAAAACCCGAAGCTAGGGTTAGGGTTTTATTCCCATACAATGTAGACAGTTCTTGATGGCATGGCTTTGTTTTCGGGCTGAAAGGATACTTAGGAATATAGTTCTTTCAATGTTTTCTAAACATTTTTTTCTGACCTATATGGCTGTATACAGTACAGTGCTTTGCCCCACAAAGGAATGCTGTCTGAATTGCCCGACAAGCAACAGTTCGAAAGAACCTGATTTAACTTTCAAACTCTTGCCATGGGCTTTATAATCACAGGCAGATTAACAAATAAAGCCAAACTACATTAGTTCTTTTGCACTTTTAGGCGATTTAAGCCTTAACGTACATTCATTTAGCACCCCATTCAACCTAAACTTTCCAATGAAAGAATACCTTTAAAAAATGAATTTGACCATTCCTGACACACTCTTTTGGTTTTGGCAGTGCTGTATTGTCTTTTCAGACTGATATCTTGATTCAGAGAAGCCAATCTTCCAGTCAAATGAGTGGAATATTGAGAAAAGTGTCTTTGAGAAATATGTGAGCCGTAACCCTAACTAGCAAAACCTGAAGCTAGGGTTAGGGTTTTATTCCCATACAATGTAGACAGTTTTTGATGGCATGGCTGTGTTTTAGGGCTGAAAGGATACTTGGGAATATAGTTCTTTCAATGTTTTCTAAACATTTTTTTCTGACCTATATGGCTGTATACAGTGCTTTGCCCCACAAAGGAATGCTGTCTGAATTGCCCGACAAGCAACAGTTCGAAAGAACCTGATTTAACTTTCAAACTCTTGCCATGGGCTTTATAATCACAGGCAGATTAACAAATAAAGCCAAACTGCATTAGTTCTTTTGCACTTTTAGGCGATTTAAGCCTTAACGTACATTCATTTAGCACCCCATTCAACTCAAACTTTCCAATGAAAGAATACCTTTCAAAAATGAATTTGACCATTCCTGACACACTCTTTTGGTTTTGGCAGTGTTGTATTGTCTTTTCAGACTGATATCTTGATTCAGAGAAGCAAATCTTCCAGTCAAATGAGTGGAATATTGAGAAAATTGACTTCTAGAAATATGTGAACCGTAACCCTAACTAGCAAAACCTGAAGCTAGGGTTAGGGTTTTATTCCCATACAATGTAGACAGTTTTTGATGGCATGGCTGTGTTTTAGGGCTGAAAGGATACTTGGGAATATAGTTCTTTCAATGTTTTCTAAACATTTTTTTCTGACCTATATGGCTGTATACAGTGCTTTGCCCCACAAAGGAATGCTGTCTGAATTGCCCGACAAGCAACAATTCGAAAGAACCTGATTTAACTTTCGAACTCTTGCCATGGGCTTTGCAATCACAGGCAGATTAACAAATAAAGCCAAACAGCATTAGTTCTTTTGCACTTTTAGGCGATTTAAGCCTTAACGTACATTCATTTAGCACCCCATTCAACTCAAACTTTCCAATGAAAGAATACCTTTCAAAAATGAATTTGACCATTCCTGACACACTCTTTTGGTTTTGGCAGTGCTGTATTGTCTTTTCAGACTGATATCTTGATTCAGAGAAGCCAATCTTCCAGTCAAATGAGTGGAATATTGAGAAAAGTGTCCTTGAGAAATACGTGAACCGTAACCCTAACTAGCAAAACCCGAAGCTAGGGTTAGGGTTTTATTCCCATACAATGTAGACAGTTCTTGATGGCATGGCTTTGTTTTCGGGCTGAAAGGATACTTAGGAATATAGTTCTTTCAATGTTTTCTAAACATTTTTTTCTGACCTATATGGCTGTATACAGTACAGTGCTTTGCCCCACAAAGGAATGCTGTCTGAATTGCCCGACAAGCAACAGTTCGAAAGAACCTGATTTAACTTTCAAACTCTTGCCATGGGCTTTATAATCACAGGCAGATTAACAAATAAAGCCAAACTGCATTAGTTCTTTTGCACTTTTAGGCGATTTAAGCCTTAACGTACATTCATTTAGCACCCCATTCAACCTAAACTTTCCAATGAAAGAATACCTTTAAAAAATGAATTTGACCATTCCTGACACACTCTTTTGGTTTTGGCAGTGCTGTATTGTCTTTTCAGACTGATATCTTGATTCATAGAAGCCAATCTTCCAGTCAAATGAGTGGAATATTGAGAAAAGTGTCTTTGAGAAATATGTGAGCCGTAACCCTAACTAGCAAAACCTGAAGCTAGGGTTAGGGTTTTATTCCCATACAATGTAGACAGTTTTTGATGGCATGGCTGTGTTTTAGGGCTGAAAGGATACTTGGGAATATAGTTCTTTCAATGTTTTCTAAACATTTTTTTCTGACCTATATGGCTGTATACAGTGCTTTGCCCCACAAAGGAATGCTGTCTGAATTGCCCGACAAGCAACAGTTCGAAAGAACCTGATTTAACTTTCAAACTCTTGCCATGGGCTTTATAATCACAGGCAGATTAACAAATAAAGCCAAACTGCATTAGTTCTTTTGCACTTTTAGGCGATTTAAGCCTTAACGTACATTCATTTAGCACCCCATTCAACTCAAACTTTCCAATGAAAGAATACCTTTCAAAAATGAATTTGACCATTCCTGACACACTCTTTTGGTTTTGGCAGTGTTGTATTGTCTTTTCAGACTGATATCTTGATTCAGAGAAGCAAATCTTCCAGTCAAATGAGTGGAATATTGAGAAAATTGACTTCTAGAAATATGTGAACCGTAACCCTAACTAGCAAAACCCGAAGCTAGGGTTAGGGTTTTATTCCTATACAATGTAGACAGTTTTTGATGGCATGGCTGTGTTTTAGGGCTGAAAGGATACTTGGGAATATAGTTCTTTCAATGTTTTCTAAACATTTTTTTCTGACCTATATGGCTGTATACAGTGCTTTGCCCCACAAAGGAATGCTGTCTGAATTGCCCGACAAGCAACAATTCGAAAGAACCTGATTTAACTTTCGAACTCTTGCCATGGGCTTTGCAATCACAGGCAGATTAACAAATAAAGCCAAACAGCATTAGTTCTTTTGCACTTTTAGGCGATTTAAGCCTTAACGTACATTCATTTAGCACCCCATTCAACTCAACCTTTCCAATGAAAGAATACCTTTCAAAAATGAATTTGACCATTCCTGACACACTCTTTTGGTTTTGGCAGTGCTGTATTGTCTTTTCAGACTGATATCTTGATTCAGAGAAGCCAATCTTCCAGTCAAATGAGTGGAATATTGAGAAAAGTGTCTTTGAGAAATATGTGAACCGTAACCCTAACTTGCAAAACCTGAAGCTAGGGTTAGGGTTTTATTCCCATACAATGTAGACAGTTTTTGATGGCATGGCTGTGTTTTAGGGCTGAAAGGATACTTGGGAATATAGTTCTTTCAATGTTTTCTAAACATTTTTTTCTGACCTATATGGCTGTATACAGTGCTTTGCCCCACAAAGGAATGCTGTCTGAATTGCCCGACAAGCAACAATTCGAAAGAACCTGATTTAACTTTCGAACTCTTGCCATGGGCTTTGCAATCACAGGCAGATTAACAAATAAAGCCAAACAGCATTAGTTCTTTGCACTTTTAGGCGATTTAAGCCTTAACGTACATTCATTTAGCACCCCATTCAACTCAAACTTTCCAATGAAAGAATACCTTTCAAAAATGAATTTGACCATTCCTGACACACTCTTTTGGTTTTGGCAGTGCTGTATTGTCTTTTCAGACTGATATCTTGATTCAGAGAAGCCAATCTTCCAGTCAAATGAGTGGAATATTGAGAAAAGTGTCTTTGAGAAATATGTGAACCGTAACCCTAACTAGCAAAACCCGAAGCTAGGGTTAGGGTTTTATTCCCATACAATGTAGACAGTTTTTGATGGCATGGCTGTGTTTTAGGGCTGAAAGGATACTTGGGAATATAGTTCTTTCAATGTTTTCTTAACATTTTTTTCTAACCTATATGGCTGTATACAGTGCTTTGCCCCACAAAGGAATGCTGTCTGAATTGCCCGACAAGCAACAGTTCGAAAGAACCTGATTTAACTTTCAAACTCTTGCCATGGGCTTTATAATCACAGGCAGATTAACAAATAAAGCCAAACTGCATTAGTTCTTTTGCACTTTTAGGCGATTTAAGCCTTAACGTACATTCATTTAGCACCCCATTCAACTCAAACTTTCCAATGAAAGAATACCTTTCAAAAATGAATTTGACCATTCCTGACACACTCTTTTGGTTTTGGCAGTGTTGTATTGTCTTTTCAGACTGATATCTTGATTCAGAGAAGCAAATCTTCCAGTCAAATGAGTGGAATATTGAGAAAATTGACTTCTAGAAATATGTGAACCGTAACCCTAACTAGCAAAACCCGAAGCTAGGGTTAGGGTTTTATTCCTATACAATGTAGACAGTTTTTGATGGCATGGCTGTGTTTTAGGGCTGAAAGGATACTTGGGAATATAGTTCTTTCAATGTTTTCTAAACATTTTTTTCTGACCTATATGGCTGTATACACTGCTTTGCCCCACAAAGGAATGCTGTCTGAATTGCCCGACAAGCAACAATTCGAAAGAACCTGATTTAACTTTCGAACTCTTGCCATGGGCTTTGCAATCACAGGCAGATTAACAAATAAAGCCAAACAGCATTAGTTCTTTTGCACTTTTAGGCGATTTAAGCCTTAACGTACATTCATTTAGCACCCCATTCAACTCAACCTTTCCAATGAAAGAATACCTTTCAAAAATGAATTTGACCATTCCTGACACACTCTTTTGGTTTTGGCAGTGCTGTATTGTCTTTTCAGACTGATATCTTGATTCAGAGAACCCAATCTTCCAGTCAAATGAGTGGAATATTGAGAAAAGTGTCTTTGAGAAATATGTGAACCATAACCCTAACTTGCAAAACCTGAAGCTAGGGTTAGGGTTTTTTTCCCATACAATGTAGACAGTTTTTGATGGCATGGCTGTGTTTTAGGGCTGAAAGGATACTTGGGAATATAGTTCTTTCAATGTTTTCTAAACATTTTTTTCTGACCTATATGGCTGTATACAGTGCTTTGCCCCACAAAGGAATGCTGTCTGAATTGCCCGACAAGCAACAATTCGAAAGAACCTGATTTAACTTTCGAACTCTTGCCATGGGCTTTGCAATCACAGGCAGATTAACAAATAAAGCCAAACAGCATTAGTTCTTTTGCACTTTTAGGCGATTTAAGCCTTAACGTACATTCATTTAGCACCCCATTCAACTCAAACTTTCCAATGAAAGAATACCTTTCAAAAATGAATTTGACCATTCCTGACACACTCTTTTGGTTTTGGCAGTGCTGTATTGTCTTTTCAGACTGATATCTTGATTCAGAGAAGCCAATCTTCCAGTCAAATGAGTGGAATATTGAGAAAAGTGTCTTTGAGAAATATGTGAACCGTAACCCTAACTAGCAAAACCCGAAGCTAGGGTTAGGGTTTTATTCCCATACAATGTAGACAGTTTTTGATGGCATGGCTTTGTTTTAGGGCTGAAAGGATACTTGGGAATATAGTTCTTTCAATGTTTTCTAAACATTTTTTTCTGACCTATATGGCTGTATACAGTGCTTTGCCCCACAAAGGAATGCTGTCTGAATTGCCCGACAAGCAACAGTTCGAAAGAACCTGATTTAACTTTCAAACTCTTGCCATGGGCTTTATAATCACAGGCAGATTAACAAATAAAGCCAAACAGCATTAGTTCTTTTGCACTTTTAGGCGATTTAAGCCTTAACGTACATTCATTTAGCACCCCATTCAACTCAAACTTTCCAATGAAAGAATACCTTTCAAAAATGAATTTGACCATTCCTGACACACTCTTTTGGTTTTGGCAGTGCTGTATTGTCTTTTCAGACTGATATCTTGATTCAGAGAAGCCAATCTTCCAGTCAAATGAGTGGAATATTGAGAAAAGTGTCTTTGAGAAATACGTGAACCGTAACCCTAACTAGCAAAACCCGAAGCTAGGGTTAGGGTTTTATTCCCATACAATGTAGACAGTTTTTGATGGCATGGCTTTGTTTTCGGGCTGAAAGGATACTTGGGAATATAGTTCTTTCAATGTTTTCTAAACATTTTTTTCTGACCTATATGGCTGTATACAGTACAGTGCTTTGCCCCACAAAGGAATGCTGTCTGAATTGCCCGACAAGCAACAGTTCGAAAGAACCTGATTTAACTTTCAAACTCTTGCCATGGGCTTTATAATCACAGGCAGATTAACAAATAAAGCCAAACTGCATTAGTTCTTTTGCACTTTTAGGCGATTTAAGCCTTAACGTACATTCATTTAGCACCCCATTCAACTCAAACTTTCCAATGAAAGAATACCTTTCAAAAATGAATTTGACCATTCCTGACACACTCTTTTGGTTTTGGCAGTGCTGTATTGTCTTTTCAGACTGATATCTTGATTCAGAGAAGCCAAACTTCCAGTCAAATGAGTGGAATATTGAGAAAAGTGTCTTTGAGAAATATGTGAACCGTAACCCTAACTAGCAAAACCCGAAGCTAGGGTTAGGGTTTTATTCCCATACAATGTAGACAGCTTTTGATGGCATGGCTGTGTTTTAGGGCTGAAAGGATACTTGGGAATATAGTTCTTTCAATGTTTTCTAAACATTATTTTCTGACCTATATGGCTGTATACAGTGCTTTGCCCCACAAAGGAATGGTGTCTGAATTGCCCGACAAGCAACAATTCGAAAGAACCTGATTTAACTTTCAAACTCTTGCCATGGGTTTTGCAATCACAGGCAGATTAACAAATAAAGCCAAACTGCATTAGTTCTTTTGCACTTTTAGGCGAATTAAGCCTTAACGTACATTCATTTAGCACCCCATTCAACTCAAACTTTCCAATGAAAGAATACCTTTCAAAAATGAATTTGACCATTCCTGACACACTCTTTTGGTTTTGGCAGTGTTGTATTGTCTTTTCAGACTGATATCTTGATTCAGAGAAGCAAATCTTCCAGTCAAATGAGTGGAATATTGAGAAAATTGACTTCTAGAAATATGTGAACCGTAACCCTAACTAGCAAAACCCGAAGCTAGGGTTAGGGTTTTATTCCTATACAATGTAGACAGTTTTTGATGGCATGGCTGTGTTTTAGGGCTGAAAGGATACTTGGGAATATAGTTCTTTCAATGTTTTCTAAACATTTTTTTCTGACCTATATGGCTGTATACAGTGCTTTGCCCCACAAAGGAATGCTGTCTGAATTGCCCGACAAGCAACAATTCGAAAGAACCTGATTTAACTTTCAAACTCTTGCCATGGGCTTTGCAATCACAGGCAGATTAACAAATAAAGCCAAACAGCATTAGTTCTTTTGCACTTTTAGGCGATTTAAGCCTTAACGTACATTCATTTCGCACCCCATTCAACTCAAACTTTCCAATGAAAGAATACCTTTCAAAAATGAATTTGACCATTCCTGACACACTCTTTTGGTTTTGGCAGTGCTGTATTGTCTTTTTAGACTGATATCTTGATTCAGAGAAGCCAATCTTCCAGTCAAATGAGTGGAATATTGAGAAAAGTGTCTTTGAGAAATATGTGAACCGTAACCCTAACTAGCAAAACCTGAAGCTAGGGTTAAGGTTTTATTCCCATACAATGTAGACAGTTTTTGATGGCATGGCTGTGTTTTAGGGCTGAAAGGATACTTGGGAATATAGTTCTTTCAATGTTTTCTAAACATTTTTTTCTGACCTATATGGCTGTATACAGTGCTTTGCCCCACAAAGGAATGCTGTCTGAATTGCCCGACAAGCAGCAATTCGAAAGAACCTGATTTAACTTTCAAACTCTTGCCATGGGCTTTGCAATCACAGGCAGATTAACAAATAAAGCCAAACAGCATTAGTTCTTTTGCACTTTTAGGCGATTTAAGCGTTAACGTACATTCATTTAGCACCCCATTCAACTCAAACTTTCCAATGAAAGAATACCTTTCAAAAATTAATTTGACCATTCCTGACACACTCTTTTGGTTTTGGCAGTGCTGTATTGTCTTTTCAGACTGATATCTTGATTCAGAGAAGCCAATCTTCCAGTCAAATGAGTGGAATATTGAGAAAATTGACTTCTAGAAATATGTGAACCGTAACCCTAAGTAGCAAAACGCGAAGCTAGGGTTAGGGTTTTATTCCCATACAATGTAGACAGTTTTTGATGGCATGGCTGTGTTTTAGGGCTGAAAGGATACTTGGGAATATAGTTTTTTCAGTGTTTTCTAAACATTTTTTTCTGACCTATATGGCTGTATACAGTGCTTTGCCCCACAAAGGAATGCTGTCTGAATTGCCCGACAAGCAACAGTTCGAAAGAACCTGATTTAACTTTCAAACTCTTGCCATGGGCTTTATAATCACAGGCAGATTAACAAATAAAGCCAAACTGCATTAGTTCTTTTGCACTTTTAGGCGATTTAAGCCTTAACGTACATTCATTTAGCACCCCATTCAACTCAAACTTTCCAATGAAAGAATACCTTTCAAAAATGAATTTGACCATTCCTGACACACTCTTTTGGTTTTGGCAGTGTTGTATTGTCTTTTCAGACTGATATCTTGATTCAGAGAAGCAAATCTTCCAGTCAAATGAGTGGAATATTGAGAAAATTGACTTCTAGAAATATGTGAACCGTAACCCTAACTAGCAAAACCCGAAGCTAGGGTTAGGGTTTTATTTCCTATACAATGTAGACAGTTTTTGATGGCATGGCTGTGTTTTAGGGCTGAAAGGATACTTGGGAATATAGTTCTTTCAATGTTTTCTAAACATTTTTTTCTGACCTATATGGCTGTATACACTGCTTTGCCCCACAAAGGAATGCTGTCTGAATTGCCCGACAAGCAACAATTCGAAAGAACCTGATTTAACTTTCGAACTCTTGCCATGGGCTTTGCAATCACAGGCAGATTAACAAATAAAGCCAAACAGCATTAGTTCTTTTGCACTTTTAGGCGATTTAAGCCTTAACGTACATTCATTTAGCACCCCATTCAACTCAACCTTTCCAATGAAAGAATACCTTTCAAAAATGAATTTGACCATTCCTGACACACTCTTTTGGTTTTGGCAGTGCTGTATTGTCTTTTCAGACTGATATCTTGATTCAGAGAAGCCAATCTTCCAGTCAAATGAGTGGAATATTGAGAAAAGTGTCTTTGAGAAATATGTGAACCGTAACCCTAACTAGCAAAACCCGAAGCTAGGGTTAGGGTTTTATTCCCATACAATGTAGACAGTTTTTGATGGCATGGCTTTGTTTTAGGGCTGAAAGGATACTTGGGAATATAGTTCTTTCAATGTTTTCTAAACATTTTTTTCTAACCTATATGGCTGTATACAGTGCTTTGCCCCACAAAGGAATGCTGTCTGAATTGCCCGACAAGCAACAGTTCGAAAGAACCTGATTTAACTTTCAAACTCTTGCCATGGGCTTCATAATCACAGGCAGATTAACAAATAAAGCCAAACTGCATTAGTTCTTTTGCACTTTTAGGCGATTTAAGCCTTAACGTACATTCATTTAGCACCCCATTCAACTCAAACTTTCCAATGAAAGAATACCTTTAAAAAATGAATTTGACCATTCCTGACACACTCTTTTGGTTTTGGCAGTGCTGTATTGTCTTTTCAGACTGATATCTTGATTCAGAGAAGCCAATCTTCCAGTCAAATGAGTGGAATATTGAGAAAAGTGTCTTTGAGAAATATGTGAGCCGTAACCCTAACTAGCAAAACCTGAAGCTAGGGTTAGGGTTTTATTCCCATACAATGTAGACAGTTTTTGATGGCATGGCTGTGTTTTAGGGCTGAAAGGATACTTGGGAATATAGTTCTTTCAATGTTTTCTAAACATTTTTTTCTGACCTATATGGCTGTATACACTGCTTTGCCCCACAAAGGAATGCTGTCTGAATTGCCCGACAAGCAACAGTTCGAAAGAACCTGATTTAACTTTCAAACTCTTGCCATGGGCTTTATAATCACAGGCAGATTAACAAATAAAGCCAAACTGCATTAGTTCTTTTGCACTTTTAGGCGATTTAAGCCTTAACGTACATTCATTTAGCACCCCATTCAACTCAAACTTTCCAATGAAAGAATACCTTTCAAAAATGAATTTGACCATTCCTGACACACTCTTTTGGTTTTGGCAGTGTTGTATTGTCTTTTCAGACTGATATCTTGATTCAGAGAAGCAAATCTTCCAGTCAAATGAGTGGAATATTGAGAAAATTGACTTCTAGAAATATGTGAACCGTAACCCTAACTAGCAAAACCCGAAGCTAGGGTTAGGGTTTTATTCCTATACAATGTAGACAGTTTTTGATGGCATGGCTGTGTTTTAGGGCTGAAAGGATACTTGGGAATATAGTTCTTTCAATGTTTTCTAAACATTTTTTTCTGACCTATATGGCTGTATACACTGCTTTGCCCCACAAAGGAATGCTGTCTGAATTGCCCGACAAGCAACAGTTCGAAAGAACCTGATTTAACTTTCAAACTCTTGCCATGGGCTTTATAATCACAGGCAGATTAACAAATAAAGCCAAACTGCATTAGTTCTTTTGCACTTTTAGGCGATTTAAGCCTTAACGTACATTCATTTAGCACCCCATTCAACTCAAACTTTCCAATGAAAGAATACCTTTCAAAAATGAATTAGACCATTCCTGACACACTCTTTTGGTTTTGGCAGTGCTATATTGTCTTTTCAGACTGATATCTTGATTCAGAGAAGCCAATCTTCCAGTCAAATGAGTGGAATATTGAGAAAAGTGTCTTTGAGAAATATGTGAACCGTAACCCTAACTAGCAAAACCTGAAGCTAGGGTTAGGGTTTTATTCCCATACAATGTAGACAGTTTTTGATGGCATGGCTGTGTTTTAGGGCTGAAAGGATACTTGGGAATATAGTTTTTTCAGTGTTTTCTAAACATTTTTTTCTGACCTATATGGCTGTATACAGTGCTTTGCCCCACAAAGGAATGCTGTCTGAATTGCCCGACAAGCAACAATTCGAAAGAACCTGATTTAACTTTCAAACTCTTGCCATGGGCTTTGCAATCACAGGCAGATTAACAAATAAAGCCAAATAGCATTAGTTCTTTTGCACTTTTAGGCGATTTAAGCCTTAACGTACATTCATTTAGCACCCCATTCAACTCAAACTTTCCAATGAAAGAATACCTTTCAAAAATGAATTTGACCATTCCTGACACACTCTTTTGGTTTTGGCAGTGCTGTATTGTCTTTTCAGACTGATATCTTGATTCAGAGAAGCCAATCTTCCAGTCAAATGAGTGGAATATTGAGAAAAGTGTCTTTGAGAAATATGTGAACCGTAACCCTAACTAGCAAAACCCGAAGCTAGGGTTAGGGTTTTATTCCCATACAATGTAGACAGTTTTTGATGGCATGGCTTTGTTTTAGGGCTGAAAGGATACTTGGGAATATAGTTCTTTCAATGTTTTCTAAACATTTTTTTCTGACCTATATGGCTGTATACAGTGCTTTGCCCCACAAAGGAATGCTGTCTGAATTGCCCGACAAGCAACAGTTCGAAAGAACCTGATTTAACTTTCAAACTCTTGCCATGGGCTTTATAATCACAGGCAGATTAACAAATAAAGCCAAACTACATTAGTTCTTTTGCACTTTTAGGCGATTTAACCCTTAACGTACATTCATTTTGCACCCCATTCAACTCAAACTTTCCAATGAAAGAATACCTTTCAAAAATTAATTTGACCATTCCTGACACACTCTTTTGGTTTTGGCAGTGCTGTATTGTCTTTTCAGACTGATATCTTGATTCAGAGAAGCCAATCTTCCAGTCAAATGAGTGGAATATTGAGAAAATTGACTTCTAGAAATATGTGAACTGTAACCCTAACTAGCAAAACCCGAAGCTAGGGTTAGGGTTTTATTCCCATACAATGTAGACAGTTTTTGATGGCATGGCTGTGTTTTAGGGCTGAAAGGATACTTGGGAATATAGTTCTTTCAATGTTTTCTAAACATTTTTTTCTGACCTATATGGCTGTATACAGTGCTTTGCCCCACAAAGGAATGCTGTCTGAATTGCCCGACAAGCAGCAATTCGAAAGAACCTGATTTAACTTTCAAACTCTTGCCATGGGCTTTGCAATCACAGGCAGATTAACAAATAAAGCCAAACTGCATTAGTTCTTTTGCACTTTTAGGCGATTTAAGCCTTAACGTACATTCATTTAGCACCCCATTCAACTCAAACTTTCCAATGAAAGAATACCTTTCAAAAATGAATTAGACCATTCCTGACACACTCTTTTGGTTTTGGCAGTGCTGTATTGTCTTTTCAGACTGATATCTTGATCCAGAGAAGCCAATCTTCCAGTCAAATGAGTGGAATATTGAGAAAATTGACTTCTAGAAATATGTGAACCTTAACCCTAACTAGCAAAACCCGAAGCTAGGGTTAGGGTTTTATTCCCATACAATGTAGACAGTTTTTGATGGCATGGCTGTGTTTTAGGGCTGAAAGGATACTTGGGAATATAGTTTTTTCAGTGTTTTCTAAACATTTTTTTCTGACCTATATGGCTGTATACAGTGCTTTGCCCCACAAAGGAATGCTGTCTGAGTTGCCCGACAAGCAACAATTCGAAAGAACCTGATTTAACTTTCAAACTCTTGCCATGGGCTTTGCAATCACAGGCAGATTAACAAATAAAGCCAAACAGCATTAGTTCTTTTGCACTTTTAGGCGATTTAAGCCTTAACGTACATTCATTTAGCACCCCATTCAACTCAAACTTTCCAATGAAAGAATAACTTTCAAAAATGAATTTGACCATTCCTGACACACTCTTTTGGTTTTGGCAGTGCTGTATTGTCTTTTCAGACTGATATCTTGATTCAGAGAAGCTAAACTTCCAGTCAAATGAGTGGAATATTGAGAAAAGTGTCTTTGAGAAATATGTGAACCGTAACCCTAACTAGCAAAACCCGAAGCTAGGGTTAGGGTTTTATTCCCATACAATGTAGACAGTTTTTGATGGCATGGCTGTGTTTTAGGGCTGAAAGGATACTTGGGAATATAGTTCTTTCAATGTTTTCTTAACATTTTTTTCTAACCTATATGGCTGTATACAGTGCTTTGCCCCACAAAGGAATGCTGTCTGAATTGCCTGACAAACAACAGTTCGAAAGAACCTGATTTAACTTTCAAACTCTTGCCATGGGCTTTATAATCACAGACAGATTAACAAATAAAGCCAAACTGCATTAGTTCTTTTGCACTTTTAGGCGATTTAAGCCTTAACGTACATTCATTTAGCACCCCATTCAACTCAAACTTTCCAATGAAAGAATACCTTTCAAAAATGAATTTGACCATTCCTGACACACTCTTTTGGTTTTGGCAGTGCTGTATTGTCTTTTCAGACTGATATCTTGATTCAGAGAAGCCAAACTTCCAGTCAAATGAGTGGAATATTGAGAAAATTGACTTCTAGAAATATGTGAACCGTAACCCTAAGTAGCAAAACCCGAAGCTAGGGTTAGGGTTTTATTCCCATACAATGTAGACAGTTTTTGATGGCATGGCTGTGTTTTAGGGCTGAAAGGATACTTGGGAATATAGTTCTTTCAATGTTTTCTAAACATTTTTTTCTGACCTATATGGCTGTATACAGTGCTTTGCCCCACAAAGGAATGCTGTCTGAATTGCCCGACAAGCAACAATTCGAAAGAACCTGATTTAACTTTCAAACTCTTGCCATGGGCTTTGCAATCACAGGCAGATTAACAAATAAAGCCAAACAGCATTAGTTGTTTTGCACTTTTAGGCGATTTAAGCCTTAACGTACATTCATTTAGCACCCCATTCAACTCAAACTTTCCAATGAAAGAATACCTTTCAAAAATGAATTTGACCATTCCTGACACACTCTTTTGGTTTTGGCAGTGCTGTATTGTCTTTTCAGACTGATATCTTGATTCAGAGAAGCCAATCTTCCAGTCAAATGAGTGGAATATTGAGAAAAGTGTCTTTGAGAAATATGTGAACCGTAACCCTAACTAGCAAAACCCGAAGCTAGGGTTAGGGTTTTATTCCCATACAATGTAGACAGTTTTTGATGGCATGGCTTTGTTTTAGGTCTGAAAGGATACTTGGGAATATAGTTCTTTCAATGTTTTCTAAACATTTTTTTCTGACCTATATGGCTGTATACAGTACAGTGCTTTGCCCCACAAAGGAATGCTGTCTGAATTGCCCGACAAGCAACAGTTCGAAAGAACCTGATTTAACTTTCAAACTCTTGCCATGGGCTTTATAATCACAGGCAGATTAACAAATAAAGCCAAACTGCATTAGTTGTTTTGCACTTTTAGGCGATTTAAGCCTTAACGTACATTCATTTAGCACCCCATTCAACTCAAACTTTCCAATGAAAGAATACCTTTCAAAAATTAATTTGACCATTCCTGACACACTCTTTTGGTTTTGGCAGTGCTGTATTGTCTTTTCAGACTGATATCTTGATTCAGAGAAGCCAATCTTCCAGTCAAATGAGTGGAATATTGAGAAAATTGACTTCTAGAAATATGTGAACCGTAACCCTAACTAGCAAAACCCGAAGCTAGGGTTAGGGTTTTATTCCCATACAATGTAGACAGTTTTTGATGGCATGGCTGTCTTTTAGGGCTGAAAGGATACTTGGGAATGTAGTTCTTTCAATGTTTTCTTAACATTTTTTTCTAACCTATATGGCTGTATACAGTGCTTTGCCCCACAAAGGAATGCTGTCTGAATTGCCCGACAAGCAACAGTTCGAAAGAACCTGATTTAACTTTCAAACTCTTGCCATGGGCTTTGCAATCACAGGCAGATTAACAAATAAAGCCAAACTGCATTAGTTGTTTTGCACTTTTAGGCGATTTAAGCCTTAACGTACATTCATTTAGCACCCCATTCAACTCAAACTTTCCAATGAAAGAATACCTTTCAAAAATGAATTTGACCATTCCTGACACACTCTTTTGGTTTTGGCAGTGCTGTATTGTCTTTTCAGACTGATATCTTGATTCAGAGAAGCCAATCTTCCAGTCAAATGAGTGGAATATTGAGAAAATTGACTTCTAGAAATATGTGAACTGTAACCCTAAGTAGCAAAACCCGAAGCTAGGGTTAGGGGTTTATTCCCATACAATGTAGACAGTTTTTGATGGCATGGCTGTCTTTTAGGGCTGAAAGGATACTTGGGAATATAGTTCTTTCAATGTTTTCTAAACATTTTTTTCTGACCTATATGGCTGTATACAGTGCTTTGCCCCACAAAGGAATGCTGTCTGAATTGCCCGACAAGCAACAGTTCGAAATAACCTGATTTAACTTTCAAACTCTTGCCATGGGCTTTATAATCACAGGCAGATTAACAAATAAAGCCAAACTGCATTAGTTCTTTTGGACTTTTAGGCAATTTAAGCCTTAACGTACATTCATTTAGCACCCCATTCAACTCAAACTTTCCAATGAAAGAATACCTTTCAAAAATTAATTTGACCATTCCTGACACACTCTTTTGGTTTTGGCAGTGTTGTATTGTCTTTTCAGACTGATATCTTGATTCAGAGAAGCACATCTTCCAGTCAAATGAGTGGAATATTGAGAAAATTGACTTCTAGAAATATGTGAACCGTAACCCTAACTAGCAAAACCCGAAGCTAGGGTTAGGGTTTTATTCCCATACAATGTAGACAGTTTTTGTTGGCATGGCTGTGTTTTAGGGCTGAAAGGATACTTGGGAATATAGTTCTTTCAATGTTTTCTTAACATTTTTTTCTAACCTATATGGCTGTATACAGTGCTTTGCCCCACAAAGGAATGCTGTCTGAATTGCCCGACAATCAACAGTTCGAAAGAACCTGATTTAACTTTCAAACTCTTGCCATGGGCTTTATAATCACAGGCAGATTAACAAATAAAGCCAAACTGCATTAGTTCTTTTGCACTTTTAGGCGATTTAAGCCTTAACGTACATTCATTTAGCACCCCATTCAACTCAAACTTTCCAATGAAAGAATACCTTTCAAAAATTAATTTGACCATTCCTGACACACTCTTTTGGTTTTGGCAGTGCTGTATTGTCTTTTTAGACTGATATCTTGATTCAGAGAAGCCAATCTTCCAGTCAAATGAGTGGAATATTGAGAAAAGTGTCTTTGAGAAATATGTGAACCGTAACCCTAACTAGCAAAACCTGAAGCTAGGGTTAGGGTTTTATTCCCATACAATGTAGACAGTTTTTGATGGCATGGCTGTGTTTTAGGGCTGAAAGGATACTTGGGAATATAGTTCTTTCAATGTTTTCTAAACAATTTTTTCTGACCTATATGGCTGTATACAGTGCTTTGCCCCACAAAGGAATGCTGTCTGAATTGCCCGACAAGCAACAGTTCGAAAGAACCTGATTTAACTTTCAAACTCTTGCCATGGGCTTTATAATCACAGGCAGATTAACAAATAAAGCCAAACTGCATTAGTTCTTTTGCACTTTTAGGCGATTTAAGCCTTAACGTACATTCATTTAGCACCCCATTCAACTCAAACTTTCCAATGAAAGAATACCTTTCAAAAATTAATTTGACCATTCCTGACACACTCTTTTGGTTTTGGAAGTGTTGTATTGTCTTTTCAGACTGATATCTTGATTCAGAGAAGCACATCTTCCAGTCAAATGAGTGGAATATTGAGAAAATTGACTTCTAGAAATATGTGAACCGTAACCCTAACTAGCAAAACCCGAAGCTAGGGTTAGGGTTTTATTCCCATACAATGTAGACAGTTTTTGTTGGCATGGCTGTGTTTTAGGGCTGAAAGGATACTTGGGAATATAGTTCTTTCAATGTTTTCTTAACATTTTTTTCTAACCTATATGGCTGTATACAGTGCTTTGCCCCACAAAGGAATGCTGTCTGAATTGCCCGACAAGCAACAGTTCGAAAGAACCTGATTTAACTTTCAAACTCTTGCCATGGGCTTTATAATCACAGGCAGATTAACAAATAAAGCCAAACTGCATTAGTTCTTTTGCACTTTTAGGCGATTTAAGCCTTAACGTACATTCATTTAGCACCCCATTCAACCTAAACTTTCCAATGAAAGAATACCTTTAAAAAATGAATTTGACCATTCCTGACACACTCTTTTGGTTTTGGCAGTGCTATATTGTCTTTTCAGACTGATATCTTGATTCAGAGAAGCCAATCTTCCAGTCAAATGAGTGGAATATTGAGAAAAGTGTCTTTGAGAAATATGTGAGCCGTAACCCTAACTAGCACAACCTGAAGCTAGGGTTAGGGTTTTATTCCCATACAATGTAGACAGTTTTTGATGGCATGGCTGTGTTTTAGGGCTGAAAGGATACTTGGGAATATAGTTCTTTCAATGTTTTCTAAACATTTTTTTCTGACCTATATGGCTGTATACAGTGCTTTGCCCCACAAAGGAATGCTGTCTGAATTGCCCGACAAGCAACAATTCGAAAGAACCTGATTTAACTTTCAAACTCTTGCCATGGGCTTTGCAATCACAGGCAGATTAACAAAAAAAGCCAAACAGCATTAGTTCTTTTGCACTTTTAGGCGATTTAAGCCTTAACGTACATTCATTTAGCACCCCATTCAACTCAAACTTTCCAATGAAAGAATACCTTTCAAAAATGAATTTGACCATTCCTGACACTCTCTTTTGGTTTTGGCAGTGCTGTATTGTCTTTTCAGACTGATATCTTGATTCAGAGAAGCCAAACTTCCAGTCAAATGAGTGGAATATTGAGAAAAGTGTCTTTGAGAAATATGTGAACCGTAACCCTAACTAGCAAAACCTGAAGCTAGGGTTGGGGTTTTATTCCCATACAATGTAGACAGTTTTTGATGGCATGGCTGTGTTTTAGGGCTGAAAGGATACTTGGGAATATAGTTCTTTCAATGTTTTCTAAACATTTTTTTCTGACCTATATGGCTGTATACAGTGCTTTGCCCCACAAAGGAATGCTGTCTGAATTGCCCGACAAGCAACAATTCGAAAGAACCTGATTTAACTTTCGAACTCTTGCCATGGGCTTTGCAATCACAGGCAGATTAACAAATAAAGCCAAACAGCATTAGTTCTTTTGCACTTTTAGGCGATTTAAGCCTTAACGTACATTCATTTAGCACCCCATTCAACTCAAACTTTCCAATGAAAGAATACCTTTCAAAAATGAATTTGACCATTCCTGACACACTCTTTTGGTTTTGGCAGTGCTGTATTGTCTTTTCAGACTGATATCTTGATTCAGAGAAGCCAATCTTCCAGTCAAATGAGTGGAATATTGAGAAAAGTGTCTTTGAGAAATATGTGAACCGTAACCCTAACTAGCAAAACCCGAAGCTAGGGTTAGGGTTTTATTCCCATACAATGTAGACAGTTTTTGATGGCATGGCTTTGTTTTAGGGCTGAAAGGATACTTGGGAATATAGTTATTTCAATGTTTTCTAAACATTTTTTTCTGACCTATATGGCTGTATACAGTGCTTTGCCCCACAAAGGAATGCTGTCTGAATTGCCCGACAAGCAACAGTTCGAAAAAACCTGATTTAACTTTCAAACTCTTGCCATGGGCTTTATAATCACAGGCAGATTAACAAATAAAGCCAAACAGCATTAGTTCTTTTGCACTTTTAGGCGATTTAAGCCTTAACGTACATTCATTTAGCACCCCATTCAACTCAAACTTTCCAATGAAAGAATACCTTTCAAAAATGAATTTGACCATTCCTGACACACTCTTTTGGTTTTGGCAGTGCTGTATTGTCTTTTCAGACTGATATCTTGATTCAGAGAAGCCAATCTTCCAGTCAAATGAGTGGAATATTGAGAAAAGTGTCTTTGAGAAATATGTGAACCGTAACCCTAACTAGCAAAACCCGAAGCTAGGGTTAGGGTTTTATTCCCATACAATGTAGACAGTTTTTGATGGCATGGCTGTGTTTTAGGGCTGAAAGGATACTTGGGAATATAGTTCTTTCAATGTTTTCTAAACATTTTTTTCTAACCTATATGGCTGTATACAGTGCTTTGCCCCACAAAGGAATGCTGTCTGAATTGCCCGACAAGCAACAGTTCGAAAGAACCTGATTTAACTTTCAAACTCTTGCCATGGTCTTGATAATCACAGGCAGATTAACAAATAAAGCCAAACTGCATTAGTTCTTTTGCACTTTTAGGCGATTTAAGCCTTAACGTACATTCATTTAGCACCCCATTCAACTCAAACTTTCCAATGAAAGAATACCTTTCAAAAATGAATTGGACCATTCCTGACACACTCTTTTGGTTTTGGCAGTGCTGTATTGTCTTTTCAGACTGATATCTTGATTCAGAGAAGCCAATCTTCCAGTCAAATGAGTGGAATATTGAGAAAAGTGTCTTTGAGAAATATGTGAACCGTAACCCTAACTAGCAAAACCCGAAGCTAGGGTTAGGGTTTTATTCCCATACAATGTAGACAGTTTTTGTTGGCATGGCTGTGTTTTAGGGCTGAAAGGATACTTGGGAATATAGTTCTTTCAATGTTTTCTTAACATTTTTTTCTGACCTATATGGCTGTATACAGTGCTTTGCCCCACAAAGGAATGCTGTCTGAATTGCCCGACAAGCAACAGTTCGAAAGAACCTGATTTAACTTTCAAACTCTTGCCATGGGCTTTATAATCACAGGCAGATTAACAAATAAAGCCAAACTGCATTAGTTCTTTTGCACTTTTAGGCGATTTAAGCCTTAACGTACATTCATTTAGCACCCCATTCAACCTAAACTTTCCAATGAAAGAATACCTTTAAAAAATGAATTTGACCATTCCTGACACACTCTTTTGGTTTTGGCAGTGCTATATTGTCTTTTCAGACTGATATCTTGATTCAGAGAAGCCAATCTTCCAGTCAAATGAGTGGAATATTGAGAAAAGTGTCTTTGAGAAATATGTGAGCCGTAACCCTAACTAGCACAACCTGAAGCTAGGGTTAGGGTTTTATTCCCATACAATGTAGACAGTTTTTGATGGCATGGCTGTGTTTTAGGGCTGAAAGGATACTTGGGAATATAGTTCTTTCAATGTTTTCTAAACATTTTTTTCTGACCTATATGGCTGTATACAATGCTTTGCCCCACAAAGGAATGCTGTCTGAATTGCCCGACAAGCAACAATTCGAAAGAACCTGATTTAACTTTCAAACTCTTGCCATGGGCTTTGCAATCACAGGCAGATTAACAAATAAAGCCAAACAGCATTAGTTCTTTTGCACTTTTAGGTGATTTAAGCCTTAACGTACATTCATTTAGCACCCCATTCAACTCAAACTTTCCAATGAAAGAATACCTTTCAAAAATGAATTGGACCATTCCTGACACACTCTTTTGGTTTTGGCAGTGCTGTATTGTCTTTTCAGACTGATATCTTGATTCAGAGAAGCCAAACTTCCAGTCAAATGAGTTGAATTTTGAGAAAAGTGTCTTTGAGAAATATGTGAACCGTAACCCTAACTAGCAAAACCCGAAGCTAGGGTTAGGGTTTTATTCCCATACAATGTAGACAGTTTTTGATGGCATGGCTGTGTTTTAGGGCTGAAAGGATACTTGGGAATATAGTTCTTTCAATGTTTTCTTAACATTTTTTTCTAACCTATATGGCTGTATACAGTGCTTTGCCCCACAAAGGAATGCTGTCTGAATTGCCCAACAAGCAACAGTTCGAAAGAACCTGATTTAACTTTCAAACTCTTGCCATGGGCTTTATAATCACAGGCAGATTAACAAATAAAGCCAAACTGCATTAGTTCTTTTGCACTTTTAGGCGATTTAAGCCTTAACGTACATTCATTTAGCACCCCATTCAACTCAAACTTTCCAATGAAAGAATACCTTTCAAAAATGAATTTGACCATTCCTGACACACTCTTTTGGTTTTGGCAGTGCTGTATTGTCTTTTTAGACTGATATCTTGATTCAGAGAAGCCAATCTTCCAGTCAAATGAGTGGAATATTGAGAAAAGTGTCTTTGAGAAATATGTGAACCGTAACCCTAACTAGCAAAACCTGAAGCTAGGGTTAGGGTTTTATTCCCATACAATGTAGACAGTTTTTGATGGCATGGCTGTGTTTTAGGGCTGAAAGGATACTTGGGAATATAGTTCTTTCAATGTTTTCTAAACATTTTTTTCTGACCTATATGGCTGTATACAGTGCTTTGCCCCACAAAGGAATGCTGTCTGAATTGCCCGACAAGCAACAATTCGAAAGAACCTGATTTAACTTTCGAACTCTTGCCATGGGCTTTGCAATCACAGGCAGATTAACAAATAAAGCCAAACAGCATTAGATCTTTTGCACTTTTAGGCGATTTAAGCCTTAACGTACATTCATTTAGCACCCCATTCAACTCAAACTTTCCAATGAAAGAATACCTTTCAAAAATGAATTTGACCATTCCTGACACACTCTTTTGGTTTTGGCAGTGCTGTATTGTCTTTTCAGACTGATATCTTGATTCAGAGAAGCCAATCTTCCAGTCAAATGAGTGGAATATTGAGAAAAGTGTCTTTGAGAAATATGTGAACCGTAACCCTAACTAGCAAAACCCGAAGCTAGGGTTAGGGTTTTATTCCCATACAATGTAGACAGTTTTTGATGGCATGGCTGTGTTTTAGGGCTGAAAGGATACTTGGGAATATAGTTCTTTCAATGTTTTCTAAACATTTTTTTCTAACCTATATGGCTGTATACAGTGCTTTGCCCCACAAAGGAATGCTGTCTGAATTGCCCGACAAGCAACAGTTCGAAAGAACCTGATTTAACTTTCAAACTCTTGCCATGGGCTTGATAATCACAGGCAGATTAACAAATAAAGCCAAACTGCATTAGTTCTTTTGCACTTTTAGGCGATTTAAGCCTTAACGTACATTCATTTAGCACCCCATTCAACTCAAACTTTCCAATGAAAGAATACCTTTCAAAAATGAATTTGACCATTCCTGACACACTCTTTTGGTTTTGGCAGTGCTGTATTGTCTTTTTAGACTGATATCTTGATTCAGAGAAGCCAATCTTCCAGTCAAATGAGTGGAATATTGAGAAAAGTGTCTTTGAGAAATATGTGAACCGTAACCCTAACTAGCAAAACCTGAAGCTAGGGTTAGGGTTTTATTCCCATACAATGTAGACAGTTTTTGATGGCATGGCTGTGTTTTAGGGCTGAAAGGATACTTGGGAATATAGTTCTTTCAATGTTTTCTAAACATTTTTTTCTGACCTATATGGCTGTATACAGTGCTTTGCCCCACAAAGGAATGCTGTCTGAATTGCCCGACAAGCAACAATTCGAAAGAACCTGATTTAACTTTCAAACTCTTGCCATGGGCTTTGCAATCACAGGCAGATTAACAAATAAAGCCAAACAGCATTAGTTCTTTTGCACTTTTAGGCGATTTAAGCCTTAACGTACATTCATTTAGCACCCCATTCAACTCAAACTTTCCAATGAAAGAATACCTTTCAAAAATGAATTTGACCATTCCTGACACACTCTTTTGGTTTTGGCAGTGCTGTATTGTCTTTTCAGACTGATATCTTGATTCAGAGAAGCCAATCTTCCAGTCAAATGAGTGGAATATTGAGAAAAGTGTCTTTGAGAAATTTGTGAACCGTAACCCTAACTAGCAAAACCCGAAGCTAGGGTTAGGGTTTTATTCCCATACAATGTAGACAGTTTTTGATGGCATGGCTGTGTTTTAGGGCTGAAAGGATACTTGGGAATATAGTTCTTTCAATGTTTTCTAAACATTTTTTTCTGACCTATATGGCTGTATACAGTGCTTTGCCCCACAAAGGAATGCTGTCTGAATTGCCCGACAAGCAACAGTTCGAAAGAACCTGATTTGACTTTCAAACTCTTGCCATGGGCTTTATATTCACAGGCAGATTAACAAATAAAGCCAAACTGCATTAGTTCTTTTGCAATTTTAGGCGATTTAAGCCTTAACGTACATTCATTTAGCACCCCATTCAACTCAAACTTTCCAATGAAAGAATACCTTTCAAAAATGAATTGGACCATTCCTGACACACTCTTTTGGTTTTGGCAGTGCTGTATTGTCTTTTCAGACTGATATCTTGATTCAGAGAAGCCAATCTTCCAGTCAAATGAGTGGAATATTGAGAAAAGTGTCTTTGAGAAATATGTGAACCGTAACCCTAACTAGCAAAACCCGAAGCTAGGGTTAGGGTTTTATTCCCATACAATGTAGACAGTTTTTGATGGCATGGCTTTGTTTTAGGGCTGAAAGGATACTTGGGAATATAGTTCTTTCAATGTTTTCTAAACATTTTTTTCTGACCTATATGGCTGTATACAGTGCTTTGCCCCACAAAGGAATGCTGTCTGAATTGCCCGACAAGCAACAGTTCGAAAGAACCTGATTTAACTTTCAAACTCTTGCCATGGGCTTTATAATCACAGGCAGATTAACAAATAAAGCCAAACAGCATTAGTTCTTTTGCCCTTTTAGGCGATTTAAGCCTTAACGTACATTCATTTAGCACCCCATTCAACTCAAACTTTCCAATGAAAGAATACCTTTCAAAAATGAATTTGACCATTCCTGACACACTCTTTTGGTTTTGGCAGTGCTGTATTGTCTTTTCAGACTGATATCTTGATTCAGAGAAGCCAATCTTCCAGTCAAACGAGTGGAATATTGAGAAAAGTGTCTTTGAGAAATATGTGAACCGTAACCCTAACTAGCAAAACCCGAAGCTAGGGTTAGGGTTTTATTCCCATACAATGTAGACAGTTTTTGATGGCATGGCTTTGTTTTCGGGCTGAAAGAATACTTGGGAATATAGTTCTTTCAATGTTTTCTAAACATTTTTTTCTGACCTATATGGCTGTATACAGTGCTTTGCCCCACAAAGGAATGCTGTCTGAATTGCCCGACAAGCAACAGTTCGAAAGAACCTGATTTAACTTTCAAACTCTTGCCATGGGCTTTATAATCACAGGCAGATTAACAAATAAAGCCAAACAGCATTAGTTCTTTTGCACTTTTAGGCGATTTAAGCCTTAACGTACATTCATTTAGCACCCCATTCAACTCAAACTTTCCAATGAAAGAATACCTTTCAAAAATGAATTTGACCATTCCTGACACACTCTTTTGGTTTTGGCAGTGCTGTATTGTCTTTTCAGACTGATATCTTGATTCAGAGAAGCCAATCTTCCAGTCAAATGAGTGGAATCTTGAGAAAAGTGTCTTTGAGAAATATGTGAACCGTAACCCTAACTAGCAAAACCTGAAGCTAGGGTTAGGGTTTTATTCCCATACAATGTAGACAGTTTTTGATGGCATGGCTGTGTTTTAGGGCTGAAAGGATACTTGGGAATATAGTTCTTTCAATGTTTTCTAAACATTTTTTTCTGACCTATATGGCTGTATACAGTGCTTTGCCCCACAAAGGAATGCTGTCTGAATTGCCCGACAAGCAACAGTTCGAAAGAACCTGATTTGACTTTCAAACTCTTGCCATGGGCTTTATAGTCACAGGCAGATTAACAAATAAAGCCAAACTGCATTAGTTCTTTTGCACTTTTAGGCGATTTAAGCCTTAACGTACATTCATTTAGCACCCCATTCAACTCAAACTTTCCAATGAAAGAATACCTTTCAAAAATTAATTTGACCATTCCTGACACACTCTTTTGGTTTTGGCACTGTTGTATTGTCTTTTCAGACTGATATCTTGATTCAGAGAAGCAAATCTTCCAGTCAAATGAGTGGAATATTGAGAAAATTGACTTCTAGAAATATGTGAACCGTAACCCTAACTAGCAAAACCCGAAGCTAGGGTTACGGTTTTATTCCCATACAATGTAGACAGTTTTTGATGGCATGGCTTTGTTTTAGGGCTGAAAGGATACTTGGGAATATAGTTCTTTCAATGTTTTCTAAACATTTTTTTCTGACCTATATGGCTGTATACAGTGCTTTGCCCCACAAAGGAATGCTGTCTGAATTGCCCGACAAGCAACAGTTCGAAAGAACCTGATTTAACTTTCAAACTCTTGCCATGGGCTTTATAATCACAGGCAGATTAACAAATAAAGCCAAACTGCATTAGTTCTTTTGCACTTTTAGGTGATTTAAGCCTTAACGTACATTTATTTAGCACCCCATTCAACTCAAACTTTCCAATGAAAGAATACCTTTCAAAAATGAATTGGACCATTCCTGACACACTCTTTTGGTTTTGGCAGTGCTGTATTGTCTTTTCAGACTGATATCTTGATTCAGAGAAGCCAATCTTCCAGTCAAATGAGTGGAATATTGAGAAAATTGACTTTGAGAAATATGTGAACCGTAACCCTAATTAGCAAATCCCGAAGCTAGGGTTAGAGTTTTATTCCCATACAATGTAGACAGTTTTTGATGGCATGGCTGTCTTTTAGGGCTGAAAGGATACTTGGGAATATAGTTCTTTCAATGTTTTCTAAACATTTTTTTCTGACCTATATGGCTGTATACAGTGCTTTGCCCCACAAAGGAATGCTGTCTGAATTGCCCGACAAGCAACAGTTCGAAAGAACCTGATTTAACTTTCAAACTCTTGCCATGGGCTTTATAATCACAGGCAGATTAACAAATAAAGCCAAACAGCATTAGTTCTTTTGCACTTTTAGGCGATTTAAGCCTTAACGTACATTCATTTAGCACCCCATTCAACTCAAACTTTCCAATGAAAGAATACCTTTCAAAAATGAATTTGACCATTCCTGACACACTCTTTTGGTTTTGGCAGTGCTGTATTGTCTTTTCAGACTGATATCTTGATTCAGAGAAGCCAATCTTCCAGTCAAATGAGTGGAATCTTGAGAAAAGTGTCTTTGAGAAATATGTGAACCGTAACCCTAACTAGCAAAACCTGAAGCTAGGGTTAGGGTTTTATTCCCATACAATGTAGACAGTTTTTGATGGCATGGCTGTGTTTTAGGGCTGAAAGGATACTTGGGAATATAGTTCTTTCAATGTTTTCTAAACATTTTTTTCTGACCTATATGGCTGTATACAGTGCTTTGCCCCACAAAGGAATGCTGTCTGAATTGCCCGACAAGCAACAGTTCGAAAGAACCTGATTTGACTTTCAAACTCTTGCCATGGGCTTTATAGTCACAGGCAGATTAACAAATAAAGCCAAACTGCATTAGTTCTTTTGCACTTTTAGGCGATTTAAGCCTTAACGTACATTCATTTAGCACCCCATTCAACTCAAACTTTCCAATGAAAGAATACCTTTCAAAAATTAATTTGACCATTCCTGACACACTCTTTTGGTTTTGGCACTGTTGTATTGTCTTTTCAGACTGATATCTTGATTCAGAGAAGCAAATCTTCCAGTCAAATGAGTGGAATATTGAGAAAATTGACTTCTAGAAATATGTGAACCGTAACCCTAACTAGCAAAACCCGAAGCTAGGGTTACGGTTTTATTCCCATACAATGTAGACAGTTTTTGATGGCATGGCTTTGTTTTAGGGCTGAAAGGATACTTGGGAATATAGTTCTTTCAATGTTTTCTAAACATTTTTTTCTGACCTATATGGCTGTATACAGTGCTTTGCCCCACAAAGGAATGCTGTCTGAATTGCCCGACAAGCAACAGTTCGAAAGAACCTGATTTAACTTTCAAACTCTTGCCATGGGCTTTATAATCACAGGCAGATTAACAAATAAAGCCAAACTGCATTAGTTCTTTTGCACTTTTAGGTGATTTAAGCCTTAACGTACATTTATTTAGCACCCCATTCAACTCAAACTTTCCAATGAAAGAATACCTTTCAAAAATTAATTTGACCATTCCTGACACACTCTTTTGGTTTTGGCAGTGTTGTATTGTCTTTTCAGACTGATATCTTGATTCAGAGAAGCAAATCTTCCAGTCAAATGAGTGGAATATTGAGAAAATTGACTTCTAGAAATATGTGAACCGTAACCCTAACTAGCAAAACCTGAAGCTAGGGTTAGGGTTTTATTCCCATACAATGTAGACAGTTTTTGTTGGCATGGCTGTGTTTTAGGGCTGAAAGGATACTTGGGAATATAGTTCTTTCAATGTTTTCTTAACATTTTTTTCTAACCTATATGGCTGTATACAGTGCTTTGCCCCACAAAGGAATGCTGTCTGAATTGCCCGACAAGCAACAGTTCGAAAGAACCTGATTTAACTTTCAAACTCTTGCCATGGGCTTTATAATCACAGGCAGATTAACAAATAAAGCCAAACTGCATTAGTTCTTTTGCACTTTTAGGTGATTTAAGCCTTAACGTACATTTATTTAGCACCCCATTCAACTCAAACTTTCCAATGAAAGAATACCTTTCAAAAATGAATTGGACCATTCCTGACACACTCTTTTGGTTTTGGCAGTGCTGTATTGTCTTTTCAGACTGATATCTTGATTCAGAGAAGCCAATCTTCCAGTCAAATGAGTGGAATATTGAGAAAATTGACTTTGAGAAATATGTGAACCGTAACCCTAATTAGCAAATCCCGAAGCTAGGGTTAGAGTTTTATTCCCATACAATGTAGACAGTTTTTGATGGCATGGCTGTCTTTTAGGGCTGAAAGGATACTTGGGAATATAGTTCTTTCAATGTTTTCTAAACATTTTTTTCTGACCTATATGGCTGTATACAGTGCTTTGCCCCACAAAGGAATGCTGTCTGAATTGCCCGACAAGCAACAGTTCGAAAGAACCTGATTTAACTTTCAAACTCTTGCCATGGGCTTTATAATCACAGGCAGATTAACTAATAAAGCCAAACTGCATTAGTTCTTTTGCACTTTTAGGCGATTTAAGCCTTAACGTACATTCATTTAGCACCCCATTCAACTCAAACTTTCCAATGAAAGAATACCTTTCAAAAATGAATTTGACCATTCCTGACACACTCTTTTGGTTTTGGCAGTGCTGTATTGTCTTTTCAGACTGATATCTTGATTCAGAGAAGCCAATCTTCCAGTCAAATGAGTGGAATATTGAGAAAAGTGTCTTTGAGAAATATGTGAACCGTAACCCTAACTAGCAAAACCTGAAGCTAGGGTTAGGGTTTTATTCCCATACAATGTAGACAGTTTTTGATGGCATGGCTGTGTTTTAGGGCTGAAAGGATACTTGGGAATATAGTTCTTTCAATGTTTTCTAAACATTTTTTTCTGACCTATATGGCTGTATACAGTGCTTTGCCCCACAAAGGAATGCTGTCTGAATTGCCCGACAAGCAACAGTTCGAAAGAACCTGATTTGACTTTCAAACTCTTGCCATGGGCTTTATATTCACAGGCAGATTAACAAATAAAGCCAAACTGCATTAGTTCTTTTGCACTTTTAGGCGATTTAAGCCTTAACGTACATTCATTTAGCACCCCATTCAACTCAAACTTTCCAATGAAAGAATACCTTTCAAAAATGAATTTGACCATTCCTGACACACTCTTTTGGTTTTGGCAGTGCTGTATTGTCTTTTCAGACTGATATCTTGATTCAGAGAAGCCAATCTTCCAGTCAAATGAGTGGAATATTGAGAAAAGTGTCTTTGAGAAATATGTGAACCGTAACCCTAACTAGCAAAACCTGAAGCTAGGGTTAGGGTTTTATTCCCATACAATGTAGACAGTTTTTGATGGCATGGCTGTGTTTTAGGGCTGAAAGGATACTTGGGAATATAGTTCTTTCAATGTTTTCTAAACATTTTTTTCTGACCTATATGGCTGTATACAGTGCTTTGCCCCACAACGGAATGCTGTCTGAATTGCCCGACAAGCAACAGTTCGAAAGAACCTGATTTGACTTTCAAACTCTTGCCATGGGCTTTATATTCACAGGCAGATTAACAAATAAAGCCAAACTGCATTAGTTCTTTTGCACTTTTAGGCGATTTAAGCCTTAACGTACATTCATTTAGCACCCCATTCAACTCAAACTTTCCAATGAAAGAATACCTTTCAAATATTAATTTGACCATTCCTGACACACTCTTTTGGTTTTGGCAGTGCTGTATTGTCTTTTCAGACTGATATCTTGATTCAGAGAAGCAAATCTTCCAGTCAAATGAGTGGAATATTGAGAAAATTGACTTCTAGAAATATGTGAACCGTAACCCTAACTAGCAAAACCTGAAGCTAGGGTTAGGGTTTTATTCCCATACAATGTAGACAGTTTTTGTTGGCATGGCTGTGTTTTAGGGCTGAAAGGATACTTGGGAATATAGTTCTTTCAATGTTTTCTAAACATTTTTTTCTGACCTATATGGCTGTATACAGTGCTTTGCCCCACAAAGGAATGCTGTCTGAATTGCCCGACAAGCAACAGTTCGAAAGAACCTGATTTAACTTTCAAACTCTTGCCATGGGCTTTACAATCACAGGCAGATTAACAAATAAAGCCAAACAGCATTAGTTCTTTTGCACTTTTAGGCGATTTAAGCCTTAACGTACATTCATTTAGCACCCCATTCAACTCAAACTTTCCAATGAAAGAATACCTTTCAAGAATTAATTTGACCATTCCTGACACACTCTTTTGGTTTTGGCAGTGCTGTATTGTCTTTTCAGACTGATATCTTGATTCAGAGAAGCCAATCTTCCAGTCAAATTAGTGGAATATTGAGAAAATTGACTTCTAGAAATATGTGAACCGTAACCCTAACTAGCAAAACCCGAAGCTAGGGTTAGGGTTTTATTCCCATACAATGTAGACAGTTTTTGATGGCATGGCTGTGTTTTAGGGCTGAAAGGATACTTGGGAATATAGTTCTTTCAATGTTTTCTAAACATTTTTTTCTAACCTATATGGCTATATACAGTGCTTTGCCCCACAAAGGAATGCTGTCTGAATTGCCCGACAAGCAACAGTTCGAAAGAACCTGATTTAACTTTCAAACTCTTGCCATGGGCTTTAAAATCACAGGCAGATTAACAAATAAAGCCAAACAACATTAGTTGTTTTGCACTTTTAGGCTGTTTAAGCCTTAACGTACATTCATTAAGCACCCCATTCAACTCAAACTTTCCAATGAAAGAGTACCTTTCAAAAATTAATTTGACCATTCCTGACACATTCTTTTGGTTTTGGCAGTGTTGTATTGTCTTTTCAGACTGATATCTTGATTCAGAGAAGCCAATCTTCCAGTCAAATGAGTGGAATATTGAGAAAAGTGTCTTTGAGAAATATGTGAACCGTAACTCTAACTAGCAAAACCCGAAGCTAGGGTTAGGGTTTTATTCCCATACAATGTAGACAGTTTTTGATGGCATGGCTGTGTTTTAGGGCTGAAAGGATACTTGGGAATATAGTTCTTTCAATGTTTTCTAAACATTTTTTTCTAACCTATATGGCTGTATACAGTGCTTTGCCCCACAAAGGAATGCTGTCTGAATTGCCCGACAAGCAAGAGTTTGAAAGAACCTGATTTAACTTTCAAACTCTTGCCATGGGCTTTATAATCACAGGCAGATTAACAAATAAAGACAAACTGCATTAGTTCTTTTGCACCTTTAGGCGATTTAAGCCTTAACGTACATTCATTTAGCACCCCATTCAACTCAACCTTTCCAATGAAAGAATACCTTTCAAGAATTAATTTGACCATTCCTGACACACTCTTTTGGTTTTGGCAGTGCTGTATTGTCTTTTCAGACTGATATCTTGATTCAGAGAAGCCAATCTTCCAGTCAAATGAGTGGAATATTGAGAAAAGTGTCTTTGAGAAATATGTGAACCGTAACCCTAACTAGCAAAACCCGAAGCTAGGGTTAGGGTTTTATTCCCATACAATGTAGACAGTTTTTGATGGCATGGCTGTGTTTTAGGGCTGAAAGAATACTTGGGAATATAGTTCTTTCAATGTTTTCTAAACATTTTTTTCTAACCTATATGGCTGTATACAGTGCTTTGCCCCACAAAGGAATGCTGTCTGAATTGCCCGACAAGCAAGAGTTTGAAAGAACCTGATTTAACTTTCAAACTCTTGCCATGGGCTTTATAATCACAGGCAGATTAACAAATAAAGACAAACTGCATTAGTTCTTTTGCACTTTTAGGCGATTTAAGCCTTAACGTACATTCATTTAGCACCCCATTCAACTCAAACTTTCCAATGAAAGAATACCTTTCAAAAATTAATTTGACCATTCCTGACACACTCTTTTGGTTTTGGCAGTGCTGTATTGTCTTTTCAGACTGATATCTTGATTCAGAGAAGCCAATCTTCCAGTCAAATGAGTGGAATATTGAGAAAATTGACTTCTAGAAATATGTGAACCGTAACCCTAACTAGCAAAACCTGAAGCTAGGGTTAGGGTTTTATTCCCATACAATGTAGAAAGTTTTTGTTGGCATGGCTGTGTTTTAGGGCTGAAAGGATACTTGGGAATATAGTTCTTTCAATGTTTTCTTAACATTTTTTTCTAACCTATATGGCTGTATACAGTGCTTTGCCCCACAAAGGAATGCTGTCTGAATTGCCCGACAAGCAACAGTTCGAAAGAACCTGATTTAACTTTCAAACTCTTGCCATGGGCTTTATAATCACAGGCAGATTAACAAATAAAGCCAAACTGCATTAGTTCTTTTGCACTTTTAGGTGATTTAAGCCTTAACGTACATTTCTTTAGCACCCCATTCAACTCAAACTTTCCAATGAAAGAATACCTTTCAAAAATGAATTGGACCATTCCTGACACACTCTTTTGGTTTTGGCAGTGCTGTATTGTCTTTTCAGACTGATATCTTGATTCAGAGAAGCCAATCTTCCAGTCAAATGAGTGGAATATTGAGAAAATTGACTTCTAGAAATATGTGAACCGTAACCCTAACTAGCAAAACCCGAAGCTAGGGTTAGGGTTTTATGCCCAAACAATGTAAACAGTTTTTGATGGCATGGCTGTGTTTTAGGGCTGAAAGGATACTTGGGAATATAGTTCTTTCAATGTTTTCTAAACATTTTTTTCTGACCTATATGGCTGTATACAGTGCTTTGCCCCACAAAGGAATGCTGTCTGAATTGCCCGACAAGCAACAGTTCGAAAGAACCTGATTTAACTTTCAAACTCTTGCCATGGGCTTTATAATCACAGGCAGATTAACTAATAAAGCCAAACTGCATTAGTTCTTTTGCACTTTTAGGCGATTTAAGCCTTAACATACATTCATTTAGCACCCCATTCAACTCAAACTTTCCAATGAAAGAATACCTTTCAAAAATGAATTTGACCATTCCTGACACACTCTTTTGGTTTTGGCAGTGCTGTATTGTCTTTTCAGACTGATATCTTGATTCAGAGAAGCCAATCTTCCAGTCAAATGAGTGGAATATTGAGAAAAGTGTCTTTGAGAAATATGTGAACCGTAACCCTAACTAGCAAAACCTGAAGCTAGGGTTAGGGTTTTATTCCCATACAATGTAGACAGTTTTTGATGGCATGGCTGTGTTTTAGGGCTGAAAGGATACTTGGGAATATAGTTCTTTCAATGTTTTCTAAACATTTTTTTCTGACCTATATGGCTGTATACACTGCTTTGCCCCACAAAGGAATGCTGTCTGAATTGCCCGACAAGCAACAGTTCGAAAGAACCTGATTTGACTTTCAAACTCTTGCCATGGGCTTTATAGTCACAGGCAGATTAACAAATAAAGCCAAACTGCATTAGTTCTTTTGCACTTTTAGGCGATTTAAGCCTTAACGTACATTCATTTAGCACCCCATTCAACTCAAACTTTCCAATGAAAGAATACCTTTCAAAAATTAATTTGACCATTCCTGACACACTCTTTTGGTTTTGGCACTGTTGTATTGTCTTTTCAGACTGATATCTTGATTCAGAGAAGCAAATCTTCCAGTCAAATGAGTGGAATATTGAGAAAATTGACTTCTAGAAATATGTGAACCGTAACCCTAACTAGCAAAACCCGAAGCTAGGGTTAGGGTTTTATTCCCATACAATGTAGACAGTTTTTGATGGCATGGCTTTGTTTTAGGGCTGAAAGGATACTTGGGAATATAGTTCTTTCAATGTTTTCTAAACATTTTTTTCTGACCTATATGGCTGTATACAGTGCTTTGCCCCACAAAGGAATGCTGTCTGAATTGCCCGACAAGCAACAGTTCGAAAGAACCTGATTTAACTTTCAAACTCTTGCCATGGGCTTTAAAATCACAGGCAGATTAACAAATAAAGCCAAACAACATTAGTTGTTTTGCACTTTTAGGCTGTTTAAGCCTTAACGTACATTCATTAAGCACCCCATTCAACTCAAACTTTCCAATGAAAGAGTACCTTTCAAAAATTAATTTGACCATTCCTGACACATTCTTTTGGTTTTGGCAGTGTTGTATTGTCTTTTCAGACTGATATCTTGATTCAGAGAAGCCAATCTTCCAGTCAAATGAGTGGAATATTGAGAAAAGTGTCTTTGAGAAATATGTGAACCGTAACCCTAACTAGCAAAACCCGAAGCTAGGGTTAGGGTTTTATTCCCATACAATGTAGACAGTTTTTGATGGCATGGCTGTGTTTTAGGGCTGAAAGGATACTTGGGAATATAGTTCTTTCAATGTTTTCTAAACATTTTTTTCTAACCTATATGGCTGTATACAGTGCTTTGCCCCACAAAGGAATGCTGTCTGAATTGCCCGACAAGCAAGAGTTTGAAAGAACCTGATTTAACTTTCAAACTCTTGCCATGGGCTTTATAATCACAGGCAGATTAACAAATAAAGACAAACTGCATTAGTTCTTTTGCACTTTTAGGCGATTTAAGCCTTAACGTACATTCATTTAGCACCCCATTCAACTCAACCTTTCCAATGAAAGAATACCTTTCAAAAATTAATTTGACCATTCCTGACACACTCTTTTGGTTTTGGCAGTGTTGTATTGTCTTTTCAGACTAATATCTTGATTCAGAGAAGCAAATCTTCCAGTCATTTGAGTGGAATATTGAGAAAATTGACTTTGAGAAATATGTGAACCGTAACCCTAACTAGCAAAACCCGAAGCTAGGGTTAGGGTTTTATTCCCATACATTGTAGACAGTTTTTGATGGCATGGCTGTGTTTTAGGGCTGAAAGGATACTTGGGAATATAGTTCTTTCAATGTTTTCTAAACATTTTTTTCTGACCTATATGGCTGTATACAGTGCTTTGCCCCACAAAGGAATGCTGTCTGAATTGCCCGACAAGCAACAGTTCGAAAGAACCTGATTTGACTTTCAAACTCTTGCCATGGGCTTTATATTCACAGGCAGATTAACAAATAAAGCCAAACTGCATTAGTTCTTTTGCACTTTTAGGCGATTTAAGCCTTAACGTACATTCATTTAGCACCCCATTCAACTCAAACTTTCCAATGAAAGAATACCTTTCAAATATTAATTTGACCATTCCTGACACACTCTTTTGGTTTTGGCAGTGCTGTA
The DNA here is from genome assembly GCF_055471065.1 of Atractosteus spatula. Lineage (NCBI taxonomy): Eukaryota > Metazoa > Chordata > Actinopteri > Semionotiformes > Lepisosteidae > Atractosteus > Atractosteus spatula. The sequence goes on along the minus strand of NC_142708.1, from coordinate 29,689,538 downwards.
TTGTCTTTTCAGACTGATATCTTGATTCAGAGAAGCAAATCTTCCAGTCAAATGAGTGGAATATTGAGAAAATTGACTTCTAGAAATATGTGAACCGTAACCCTAACTAGCAAAACCTGAAGCTAGGGTTAGGGTTTTATTCCCATACAATGTAGACAGTTTTTGTTGGCATGGCTGTGTTTTCGGGCTGAAAGGATACTTGGGAATATAGTTCTTTCAATGTTTTCTAAACATTTTTTTCTGACCTATATGGCTGTATACAGTGCTTTGCCCCACAAAGGAATGCTGTCTGAATTGCCCGACAAGCAACAGTTCGAAAGAACCTGATTTAACTTTCAAACTCTTGCCATGGGCTTTACAATCACAGGCAGATTAACAAATAAAGCCAAACAGCATTAGTTCTTTTGCACTTTTAGGCGATTTAAGCCTTAACGTACATTCATTTAGCACCCCATTCAACTCAAACTTTCCAATGAAAGAATACCTTTCAAGAATTAATTTGACCATTCCTGACACACTCTTTTGGTTTTGGCAGTGCTGTATTGTCTTTTCAGACTGATATCTTGATTCAGAGAAGCCAATCTTCCAGTCAAATGAGTGGAATATTGAGAAAAGTGTCTTTGAGAAATATGTGAACCGTAACCCTAACTAGAAAAACCCGAAGCTAGGGTTAGGGTTTTATGCCCAAACAATGTAAACAGTTTTTGATGGCATGGCTGTGTTTTAGGGCTGAAAGGATACTTGGGAATATAGTTCTTTCAATGTTTTCTAAACATTTTTTTCTGACCTATATGGCTGTATACAGTGCTTTGCCCCACAAAGGAATGCTGTCTGAATTGCCCGACAAGCAACAGTTCGAAAGAACCTGATTTAACTTTCAAACTCTTGCCATGGGCTTTATAATCACAGGCAGATTAACTAATAAAGCCAAACTGCATTAGTTCTTTTGCACTTTTAGGCGATTTAACCCTTAACGTACATTCATTTAGCACCCCATGCAACTCAAACTTTCCAATGAAAGAATACCTTTCAAAAATGAATTTGACCATTCCTGACACACTCTTTTGGTTTTGGCAGTGCTGTATTGTCTTTTCAGACTGATATCTTGATTCAGAGAAGCCAATCTTCCAGTCAAATGAGTGGAATATTGAGAAAAGTGTCTTTGAGAAATATGTGAACCGTAACCCTAACTAGCAAAACCTGAAGCTAGGGTTATGGTTTTATTCCCATACAATGTAGACAGTTTTTGATGGCATGGCTGTGTTTTAGGGCTGAAAGGATACTTGGGAATATAGTTCTTTCAATGTTTTCTAAACATTTTTTCTAACCTATATGGCTATATACAGTGCTTTGCCCCACAAAGGAATGCTGTCTGAATTGCCCGACAAGCAACAGTTCGAAAGAACCTGATTTAACTTTCAAACTCTTGCCATGGGCTTTAAAATCACAGGCAGATTAACAAATAAAGCCAAACAACATTAGTTGTTTTGCACTTTTAGGCTGTTTAAGCCTTAACGTACATTCATTAAGCACCCCATTCAACTCAAACTTTCCAATGAAAGAGTACCTTTCAAAAATTAATTTGACCATTCCTGACACATTCTTTTGGTTTTGGCAGTGTTGTATTGTCTTTTCAGACTGATATCTTGATTCAGAGAAGCCAATCTTCCAGTCAAATGAGTGGAATATTGAGAAAAGTGTCTTTGAGAAATATGTGAACCGTAACTCTAACTAGCAAAACCCGAAGCTAGGGTTAGGGTTTTATTCCCATACAATGTAGACAGTTTTTGATGGCATGGCTGTGTTTTAGGGCTGAAAGGATACTTGGGAATATAGTTCTTTCAATGTTTTCTAAACATTTTTTTCTGACCTATATGGCTGTGTACAGTGCTTTGCCCCACAAAGGAATGCTGTCTGAATTGCCCGACAAGCAACAGTTCGAAAGAACCTGATTTGACTTTCAAACTCTTGCCATGGGCTTTATATTCACAGGCAGATTTACAAATAAAGCCAAACTGCATTAGTTCTTTTGCACTTTTAGGCGATTTAAGCCTTAACGTACATTCATTTAGCACCCCATTCAACTCAAACTTTCCAATGAAAGAATACCTTTCAAAAATTAATTGGACCATTCCTGACACACTCTTTTGGTTTTGGCAGTGCTGTATTGTCTTTTCAGACTGATATCTTGATTCAGAGAAGCCAATCTTCCAGTCAAATGAGTGGAATATTGAGAAAATTGACTTCTAGAAATATGTGAACCGTAACCCTAACTAGCAAAACCCGACGCTAGGGTTAGGGTTTTATGCCCAAACAATGTAGACAGTTTTTGATGGCATGGCTGTGTTTTAGGGCTGAAAGGATACTTGGGAATATAGTTCTTTCAATGTTTTCTAAACATTTTTTTCTGACCTATATGGCTGTATACAGTGCTTTGCCCCACAAAGGAATGCTGTCTGAATTGCCCGACAAGCAACAGTTTGAAAGAACCTGATTTAACTTTCAAACTCTTGCCATGGGCTTTATAATCACAGGCAGATTAACTAATAAAGCCAAACTGCATTAGTTCTTTTGCACTTTTAGGCGATTTAAGCCTTATCGTACATTCATTTAGCACCCCATTCAACTCAAACTTTCCAATGAAAGAATACCTTTCAAAAATGAATTTGACCATTCCTGACACACTCTTTTGGTTTTGGCAGTGCTGTATTGACTTTTCAGACTGATATCTTGATTCAGAGAAGCCAATCTTCCAGTCAAATGAGTGGAATATTGAGAAAAGTGTCTTTGAGAAATATGTGAACCGTAACCCTAACTAGCAAAACCCGAAGCTAGGGTTAGGGTTTTATTCCCATACAATGTAGACAGTTTTTGATGGCATGGCTGTGTTTTAGGGCTGAAAGGATACCTGGGAATATAGTTCTTTCAATGTTTTCTAAACATTTTTTTCTGACCTATATGGCTGTATACAGTGCTTTGCCCCACAAAGGAATGCTGTCTGAATTGCCCGACAAGCAACAGTTCGAAAGAACCTGATTTAACTTTCAAACTCTTGCCATGGGCTTTATAATCACAGGCAGATTAACAAATAAAGCCAAACTGCATTAGTTCTTTTACACTTTTAGGCGATTTAAGCCTTAACGTACATTCATTTAGCACCCCATTCAACTCAAACATTCCAATGAAAGAATACCTTTCAAAAATGAATTTGACCATTCCTGACACACTCTTTTGGTTTTGGCAGTGCTGTATTGTCTTTTCAGACTGATATCTTGATTCAGAGAAGCCAATCTTCCAGTCAAATGAGTGGAATATTGAGAAAAGTGTCTTTGAGAAATATGTGAACCGTAACCCTAACTAGCAAAACCTGAAGCTAGGGTTAGGGTTTTATTCCCATACAATGTAGACAGTTTTTGATGGCATGGCTGTGTTTTAGGGCTGAAAGGATACTTGGGAACATAGTTCTTTCAATGTTTTCTAAACATTTTTTTCTAACCTATATGGCTGTATACAGTGCTTTGCCCCACAAAGGAATGCTGTCTGAATTGCCCGACAAGCAAGAGTTTGAAAGAACCTGATTTAACTTTCAAACTCTTGCCATGGGCTTTATATTCACAGGCAGATTAACAAATAAAGACAAACTGCATTAGTTCTTTTGCACTTTTAGGCGATTTAAGCCTTAACGTACATTCATTTAGCACCCCATTCAACTCAAACTTTCCAATGAAAGAATACCTTTCAAAAATTAATTTGACCATTCCTGACACACTTTTTTGGTTTTGGCAGTGTTGTATTGTCTTTTCAGACTGATATCTTGATTCAGAGAAGCAAATCTTCCAGTCAAATGAGTGGAATATTGAGAAAATTGACTTTGAGAAATATGTGAACCGTAACCCTAATTAGCAAAACCCGAAGCTAGGGTTAGGGTTTTATTCCCATACAATGTAGACAGTTTTTGATGGCATGGCTGTCTTTTAGGGCTGAAAGGATACTTGGGAATATAGTTCTTTCAATGTTTTCTAAACATTTTTTCTGACCTATATGGCTGTATACAGTGCTTTGCCCCACAAAGGAATGCTGTCTGAATTGCCCGACAAGCAACAGTTCGAAAGAACCTGATTTAACTTTCAAACTCTTGCCATGGGCTTTACAATCACAGGCAGATTAACAAATAAAGCCAAACAGCATTAGTTCTTTTGCACTTTTAGGCGATTTAAGCCTTAACGTACATTCATTTAGCACCCCATTCAACTCAAACTTTCCAATGAAAGAATACCTTTCAAGAATTAATTTGACCATTCCTGACACACTCTTTTGGTTTTGGCAGTGCTGTATTGTCTTTTCAGACTGATATCTTGATTCAGAGAAGCCAATCTTCCAGTCAAATGAGTGGAATATTGAGAAAAGTGTCTTTGAGAAATATGTGAACCGTAACCCTAACTAGCAAAATCCGAAGCTAGGGTTAGGGTTTTATTCCCATACAATGTAGACAGTTTTTGATGGCATGGCTGTGTCTTAGGGCTGAAAGGATACTTGGGAATATAGTTCTTTCAATGTTTTCTAAACATTTTTTTCTAACCTATATGGCTGTATACAGTGCTTTGCCCCACAAAGGAATGCTGTCTGAATTGCCCGACAAGCAAGAGTTTGAAAGAACCTGATTTAACTTTCAAACTCTTGCCATGGGCTTTATAATCACAGGCAGATTAACAAATAAAGACAAACTGCATTAGTTCTTTTGCACTTTTAGGCGATTTAAGCCTTAACGTACATTCATTTAGCACCCCATTCAACTCAAACTTTCCAATGAAAGAATACCTTTCAAAAATTAATTTGACCATTCCTGACACACTCTTTTGGTTTTGGCAGTGTTGTATTGTCTTTTCAGACTAATATCTTGATTCAGAGAAGCAAATCTTCCAGTCATTTGAGTGGAATATTGAGAAAATTGACTTTGAGAAATATGTGAACCGTAACCCTAACTAGCAAAACCCGAAGCTAGGGTTAGGGTTTTATTCCCATACATTGTAGACAGTTTTTGATGGCATGGCTGTGTTTTAGGGCTGAAAGGATACTTGGGAATATAGTTCTTTCAATGTTTTCTAAACATTTTTTTCTGACCTATATGGCTGTATGCAGTGCTTTGCCCCACAAAGGAATGCTGTCTGAATTGCCCGACAAGCAACAGTTCGAAAGAACCTGATTTGACTTTCAAACTCTTACCATGGGCTTTATATTCACAGGCAGATTAACAAATAAAGCCAAACTGCATTAGTTCTTTTGCACTTTTAGGCGATTTAAGCCTTAACGTACATTCATTTAGCACCCCATTCAACTCAAACTTTCCAATGAAAGAATACCTTTCAAATATTAATTTGACCATTCCTGACACACTCTTTTGGTTTTGGCAGTGCTGTATTGTCTTTTCAGACTGATATCTTGATTCAGAGAAGCCAATCTTCCAGTCAAATGAGTGGAATATTGAGAAAATTGACTTCTAGAAATATGTGAACCGTAACCCTAACTAGCAAAACCCGAAGCTAGGGTTAGGGTTTTATTCCCATACAATGTAGACAGTTTTTGTTGGCATGGCTGTGTTTTAGGGCTGAAAGGATACTTGGGAATATAGTTCTTTCAATGTTTTCTTAACATTTTTTTCTAACCTATATGGCTGTATACAGTGCTTTGCCCCACAAAGGAATGCTGTCTGAATTGCCCGACAAGCAACAGTTCGAAAGAACCTGATTTAACTTTCAAACTCTTGCCATGGGCTTTATAATCACAGGCAGATTAACAAATAAAGCCAAACTGCATTAGTTCTTTTGCACTTTTAGGTGATTTAAGCCTTAACGTACATTTATTTAGCACCCCATTCAACTCAAACTTTCCAATGAAAGAATACCTTTCAAAAATGAATTGGACCATTCCTGACACACTCTTTTGGTTTTGGCAGTGCTGTATTGTCTTTTCAGACTGATATCTTGATTCAGAGAAGCCAATCTTCCAGTCAAATGAGTGGAATATTGAGAAAATTGACTTCTAGAAATATGTGAACCGTAACCCTAACTAGGAAAACCCGAAGCTAGGGTTAGGGTTTTATTCCCATACAATGTAGACAGTTTTTGATTGCATGGCTTTGTTTTAGGGCTGAAAGGATACTTGGGAATATAGTTCTTTCAATGTTTTCTAAACATTTTTTTCTGACCTATATGGCTGTATACAGTGCTTTGCCCCACAAAGGAATGCTGTCTGAATTGCCCGACAAGCAACAGTTCGAAAGAACCTGATTTAACTTTCAAACTCTTGCCATGGGCTTTATAATCACAGGCAGATTAACTAATAAAGCCAAACTGCATTAGTTCTTTTGCACTTTTAGGCGATTTAAGCCTTAACGTACATTCATTTAGCACCCCATTCAACTCAAACTTTCCAATGAAAGAATACCTTTCAAAAATGAATTTGACCATTCCTGACACACTCTTTTGGTTTTGGCAGTGCTGTATTGTCTTTTCAGACTGATATCTTGATTCAGAGAAGCCAATCTTCCAGTCAAATGAGTGGAATATTGAGAAAAGTGTCTTTGAGAAATATGTGAACCGTAACCCTAACTAGCAAAACCTGAAGCTAGGGTTAGGGTTTTATTCCCATACAATGTAGACAGTTTTTGATGGCATGGCTGTGTTTTAGGGCTGAAAGGATACTTGGGAATATAGTTCTTTCAATGTTTTCTAAACATTTTTTTCTGACCTATATGGCTGTATACACTGCTTTGCCCCACAAAGGAATGCTGTCTGAATTGCCCGACAAGCAACAGTTCGAAAGAACCTGATTTAACTTTCAAACTCTTGCCATGGGCTTTATAGTCACAGGCAGATTAACAAATAAAGCCAAACTGCATTAGTTCTTTTGCACTTTTAGGTGATTTAAGCCTTAACGTACATTTATTTAGCACCCCATTCAACTCAAACTTTCCAATGAAAGAATACCTTTCAAAAATTAATTTGACCATTCCTGACACACTCTTTTGGTTTTGGCAGTGTTGTATTGTCTTTTCAGACTGATATCTTGATTCAGAGAAGCAAATCTTCCAGTCAAATGAGTGGAATATTGAGAAAATTGACTTCTAGAAATATGTGAACCGTAACCCTAACTAGCAAAACCCGAAGCTAGGGTTAGGGTTTTATTCCCATACAATGTAGACAGTTTTTGATGGCATGGCTGTGTTTTAGGGCTGAAAGGATACTTGGGAATATAGTTCTTTCAATGTTTTCTAAACATTTTTTTCTAACCTATATGGCTATATACAGTGCTTTGCCCCACAAAGGAATGCTGTCTGAATTGCCCGACAAGCAACAGTTCGAAAGAACCTGATTTAACTTTCAAACTCTTGCCATGGGCTTTAAAATCACAGGCAGATTAACAAATAAAGCCAAACAACATTAGTTGTTTTGCACTTTTAGGCTGTTTAAGCCTTAACGTACATTCATTAAGCACCCCATTCAACTCAAACTTTCCAATGAAAGAGTACCTTTCAAAAATTAATTTGACCATTCCTGACACATTCTTTTGGTTTTGGCAGTGTTGTATTGTCTTTTCAGACTGATATCTTGATTCAGAGAAGCCAATCTTCCAGTCAAATGAGTGGAATATTGAGAAAAGTGTCTTTGAGAAATATGTGAACCGTAACTCTAACTAGCAAAACCCGAAGCTAGGGTTAGGGTTTTATTCCCATACAATGTAGACAGTTTTTGATGGCATGGCTGTGTTTTAGGGCTGAAAGGATACTTGGGAATATAGTTCTTTCAATGTTTTCTAAACATTTTTTTCTGACCTATATGGCTGTATACAGTGCTTTGCCCCACAAAGGAATGCTGTCTGAATTGCCCGACAAGCAACAGTTCGAAAGAACCTGATTTGACTTTCAAACTCTTGCCATGGGCTTTATATTCACAGGCAGATTTACAAATAAAGCCAAACTGCATTAGTTCTTTTGCACTTTTAGGCGATTTAAGCCTTAACGTACATTCATTTAGCACCCCATTCAACTCAAACTTTCCAATGAAAGAATACCTTTCAAATATTAATTTGACCATTCCTGACACACTCTTTTGGTTTTGGCAGTGCTGTATTGTCTTTTCAGACTGATATCTTGATTCAGAGAAGCCAATCTTCCAGTCAAATGAGTGGAATATTGAGAAAATTGACTTCTAGAAATATGTGAACCGTAACCCTAACTAGCAAAACCCGAAGCTAGGGTTAGGGTTTTATTCCCATACAATGTAGACAGTTTTTGATGGCATGGCTGTGTTTTAGGGCTGAAAGGATACTTGGGAATATAGTTCTTTCAATGTTTTCTAAACATTTTTTTCTAACCTATATGGCTGTATACAGTGCTTTGCCCCACAAAGGAATGCTGTCTGAATTGCCCGACAAGCAAGAGTTTGAAAGAACCTGATTTAACTTTCAAACTCTTGCCATGGGCTTTATAATCACAGGCAGATTAACAAATAAAGACAAACTACATTAGTTCTTTTGCACCTTTAGGCGATTTAAGCCTTAACGTACATTCATTTAGCACCCCATTCAACTCAACCTTTCCAATGAAAGAATACCTTTCAAAAATTAATTTGACCATTCCTGACACACTCTTTTGGTTTTGGCAGTGTTGTATTGTCTTTTCAGACTGATATCTTGATTCAGAGAAGCCAATCTTCCAGTCAAATGAGTGGAATATTGAGAAAAGTGTCTTTGAGAAATATGTGAACCGTAACTCTAACTAGCAAAACCCGAAGCTAGGGTTAGGGTTTTATTCCCATACAATGTAGACAGTTTTTGATGGCATGGCTGTGTTTTAGGGCTGAAAGAATACTTGGGAATATAGTTCTTTCAATGTTTTCTAAACATTTTTTTCTAACCTATATGGCTGTATACAGTGCTTTGCCCCACAAAGGAATGCTGTCTGAATTGCCCGACAAGCAAGAGTTTGAAAGAACCTGATTTAACTTTCAAACTCTTGCCATGGGCTTTATAATCACAGGCAGATTAACAAATAAAGACAAACTGCATTAGTTATTTTGCACTTTTATCCGATTTAAGCCTTAACGTACATTCATTTAGCACCCCATTCAACTCAAACTTTCCAATGAAAGAATACCTTTCAAAAATTAATTTGACCATTCCTGACACACTCTTTTGGTTTTGGCAGTGCTGTATTGTCTTTTCAGACTGATATCTTGATTCAGAGAAGCCAATCTTCCAGTCAAATGAGTGGAATATTGAGAAAATTGACTTCTAGAAATATGTGAACCGTAACCCTAACTAGCAAAACCTGAAGCTAGGGTTAGGGTTTTATTCCCATACAATGTAGAAAGTTTTTGTTGGCATGGCTGTGTTTTAGGGCTGAAAGGATACTTGGGAATATAGTTCTTTCAATGTTTTCTTAACATTTTTTTCTAACCTATATGGCTGTATACAGTGCTTTGCCCCACAAAGGAATGCTGTCTGAATTGCCCGACAAGCAACAGTTCGAAAGAACCTGATTTAACTTTCAAACTCTTGCCATGGGCTTTATAATCACAGGCAGATTAACAAATAAAGCCAAACTGCATTAGTTCTTTTGCACTTTTAGGTGATTTAAGCCTTAACGTACATTTCTTTAGCACCCCATTCAACTCAAACTTTCCAATGAAAGAATACCTTTCAAAAATGAATTGGACCATTCCTGACACACTCTTTTGGTTTTGGCAGTGCTGTATTGTCTTTTCAGACTGATATCTTGATTCAGAGAAGCCAATCTTCCAGTCAAATGAGTGGAATATTGAGAAAAGTGTCTTTGAGAAATATGTGAACCGTAACCCTAACTAGCAAAACCTGAAGCTAGGGTTAGGGTTTTATTCCCATACAATGTAGACAGTTTTTGATGGCATGGCTGTGTTTTAGGGCTGAAAGGATACTTGGGAATATAGTTCTTTCAATGTTTTCTAAACATTTTTTTCTGACCTATATGGCTGTATACACTGCTTTGCCCCACAAAGGAATGCTGTCTGAATTGCCCGACAAGCAACAGTTCGAAAGAACCTGATTTGACTTTCAAACTCTTGCCATGGGCTTTATAGTCACAGGCAGATTAACAAATAAAGCCAAACTGCATTAGTTCTTTTGCACTTTTAGGCGATTTAAGCCTTAACGTACATTCATTTAACACCCCATTCAACTCAAACTTTCCAATGAAAGAATACCTTTCAAAAATTAATTTGACCATTCCTGACACACTCTTTTGGTTTTGGCACTGTTGTATTGTCTTTTCAGACTGATATCTTGATTCAGAGAAGCCAATCTTCCAGTCAAATGAGTGGAATATTGAGAAAATTGACTTCTAGAAATATGTGAACCGTAACCCTAACTAGCAAAACCCGAAGCTAGGGTTAGGGTTTTATTCCCATACAATGTAGACAGTTTTTGATGGCATGGCTGTGTTTTAGGGCTGAAAGGATACTTGGGAATATAGTTCTTTCAATGTTTTCTAAACATTTTTTTCTAACCTATATGGCTATATACAGTGCTTTGCCCCACAAAGGAATGCTGTCTGAATTGCCCGACAAGCAACAGTTCGAAAGAACCTGATTTAACTTTCAAACTCTTGCCATGGGCTTTATAATCACAGGCAGATTAACAAATAAAGACAAACTGCATTAGTTCTTTTGCACTTTTAGGCGATTTAAGCCTTAACGTACATTCATTTAGCACCCCATTCAACTCAACCTTTCCAATGAAAGAATACCTTTCAAAAATTAATTTGACCATTCCTGACACACTCTTTTGGTTTTGGCAGTGTTGTATTGTCTTTTCAGACTAATATCTTGATTCAGAGAAGCAAATCTTCCAGTCATTTGAGTGGAATATTGAGAAAATTGACTTTGAGAAATATGTGAACCGTAACCCTAACTAGCAAAACCCGAAACTAGGGTTAGGGTTTTATTCCCATACATTGTAGACAGTTTTTGATGGCATGGCTGTGTTTTAGGGCTGAAAGGATACTTGGGAATATAGTTCTTTCAATGTTTTCTAAACATTTTTTTCTGACCTATATGGCTGTATACAGTGCTTTGCCCCACAAAGGAATGCTGTCTGAATTGCCCGACAAGCAACAGTTCGAAAGAACCTGATTTGACTTTCAAACTCTTGCCATGGGCTTTATATTCACAGGCAGATTAACAAATAAAGCCAAACTGCATTAGTTCTTTTGCACTTTTAGGCGATTTAAGCCTTAACGTACATTCATTTAGCACCCCATTCAACTCAAACTTTCCAATGAAAGAATACCTTTCAAATATTAATTTGACCATTCCTGACACACTCTTTTGGTTTTGGCAGTGCTGTATTGTCTTTTCAGACTGATATCTTGATTCAGAGAAGCCAATCTTCCAGTCAAATGAGTGGAATATTGAGAAAATTGACTTATAGAAATATGTGAACCGTAACCCTAACTAGCAAAACCCGAAGCTAGGGTTAGGGTTTTATTCCCATACAATGTAGACAGTTTTTGTTGGCATGGCTGTGTTTTAGGGCTGAAAGGATACTTGGGAATATAGTTCTTTCAATGTTTTCTTAACATTTTTTTCTAACCTATATGGCTGTATACAGTGCTTTGCCCCACAAAGGAATGCTGTCTGAATTGCCCGACAAGCAACAGTTCGAAAGAACCTGATTTAACTTTCAAACTCTTGCCATGGGCTTTATAATCACAGGCAGATTAACAAATAAAGCCAAACTGCATTAGTTCTTTTGCACTTTTAGGTGATTTAAGCCTTAACGTACATTTATTTAGCACCCCATTCAACTCAAACTTTCCAATGAAAGAATACCTTTCAAAAATGAATTGGACCATTCCTGACACACTCTTTTGGTTTTGGCAGTGCTGTATTGTCTTTTCAGACTGATATCTTGATTCAGAGAAGCCAATCTTCCAGTCAAATGAGTGGAATATTGAGAAAATTGACTTCTAGAAATATGTGAACCGTAACCCTAACTAGCAAAACCCGAAGCTAGGGTTAGGGTTTTATGCCCAAACAATGTAAACAGTTTTTGATGGCATGGCTGTGTTTTAAGGCTGAAAGGATACTTGGGAATATAGTTCTTTCAATGTTTTCTAAACATTTTTTTCTGACCTATATGGCTGTATATAGTGCTTTGCCCCACAAAGGAATGCTGTCTGAATTGCCCGACAAGCAACAGTTCGAAAGAACCTGATTTAACTTTCAAACTCTTGCCATGGGCTTTATAATCACAGGCAGATTAACTAATAAAGCCAAACTGCATTAGTTCTTTTGCACTTTTAGGCGATTTAAGCCTTAACGTACATTCATTTAGCACCCCATTCAACTCAAACTTTCCAATGAAAGAATACCTTTCAAAAATGAATTTGACCATTCCTGACACACTCTTTTGGTTTTGGCAGTGCTGTATTGTCTTTTCAGACTGATATCTTGATTCAGAGAAGCCAATCTTCCAGTCAAATGAGTGGAATATTGAGAAAAGTGTCTTTGAGAAATATGTGAACCGTAACCCTAACTAGCAAAACCTGAAGCTAGGGTTAGGGTTTTATTCCCATACAATGTAGACAGTTTTTGATGGCATGGCTGTGTTTTAGGGCTGAAAGGATACTTGGGAATATAGTTCTTTCAATGTTTTCTAAACATTTTTTTCTGACCTATATGGCTGTATACACTGCTTTGCCCCACAAAGGAATGCTGTCTGAATTGCCCGACAAGCAACAGTTCGAAAGAACCTGATTTGACTTTCAAACTCTTGCCATGGGCTTTATAATCACAGGCAGATTAACAAATAAAGCCAAACTGCATTAGTTCTTTTGCACTTTTAGGCGATTTAAGCCTCAACGTACATTCATTTAGCACCCCATTCAACTCAAACTTTCCAATGAAAGAATACCTTTCAAAAATTAATTTGACCATTCCTGACACACTCTTTTGGTTTTGGCACTGTTGTATTGTCTTTTCAGACTGATATCTTGATTCAGAGAAGCAAATCTTCCAGTCAAATGAGTGGAATATTGAGAAAATTGACTTCTAGAAATATGTGAACCGTAACCCTAACTAGCAAAACCCGAAGCTAGGGTTAGGGTTTTATTCCCATACAATGTAGACAGTTTTTGATGGCATGGCTTTGTTTTAGGGCTGAAAGGATACTTGGGAATATAGTTCTTTCAATGTTTTCTAAACATTTTTTTCTGACCTATATGGCTGTATACAGTGCTTTGCCCCACAATGGAATGCTGTCTGAATTGCCCGACAAGCAACAGTTCGAAAGAACCTGATTTAACTTTCAAACTCTTGCCATGGGCTTTATAATCACAGGCAGATTAACAAATAAAGCCAAACTGCATTAGTTGTTTTGCACTTTTAGGCGATTTAAGCCTTAACGTACATTCATTAAGCACCCCATTCAACTCAAACTTTCCAATGAAAGAATACCTTTCAAAAATTAATTTGACCATTCCTGACACACTCTTTTGGTTTTGGCAGTGTTGTATTGTCTTTTCAGACTGATATCTTGATTCAGAGAAGCAAATCTTCCAGTCAAATGAGTGGAATATTGAGAAAATTGACTTCTAGAAATATGTGAACCGTAACCCTAACTAGCAAAACCCGAAGCTAGTGTTAGGGTTTTATTCCCATACAATGTAGACAGTTTTTGATGGCATGGCTGTGTTTTAGGGCTGAAAGGATACTTGGGAATATAGTTCTTTCAATGTTTTCTTAACATTTTTTTCTAACCTATATGGCTATATACAGTGCTTTGCCCCACAAAGGAATGCTGTCTGAATTGCCCGACAAGCAACAGTTCGAAAGAACCTGATTTAACTTTCAAACTCTTGCCATGGGCTTTAAAATCACAGGCAGATTAACAAATAAAGCCAAACAACATTAGTTGTTTTGCACTTTTAGGCTGTTTAAGCCTTAACATACATTCATTAAGCACCCCATTCAACTCAAACTTTCCAATGAAATAATACCTTTCAAAAATTAATTTGACCATTCCTGACACACTCTTTTGGTTTTGGCAGTGTTGTATTGTCTTTTCAGACTGATATCTTGATTCAAAGAAGCCAATCTTCCAGTCAAATGAGTGGAATATTGAGAAAATTGACTTCTAGAAATATGTGAACCGTAACCCTAACTAGCAAAACCCGAAGCTAGGGTTAGGGTTTTATTCCCATACAATGTAGACAGTTTTTGTTGGCATGGCTGTGTTTTAGGGCTGAAAGGATACTTGGGAATATAGTTCTTTCAATGTTTTCTTAACATTTTTTTCTAACCTATATGGCTGTATACAGTGCTTTGCCCCACAAAGGAATGCTGTCTGAATTGCCCGACAAGCAACAGTTCGAAAGAACCTGATTTAACTTTCAAACTCTTGCCATGGGCTTTATAATCACAGGCAGATTAACGAATAAAGCCAAACTGCATTAGTTCTTTTGCACTTTTAGGTGATTTAAGCCTAAACGTACATTTATTTAGCTGCCCATTCAACTCAAACTTTCCAATGAAAGAATACCTTTCAAAAATTAATTGGACCATTCCTGACACACTCTTTTGGTTTTGGCAGTGCTGTATTGTCTTTTCAGACTGATATCTTGATTCAGAGAAGCCAATCTTCCAGTCAAATGAGTGGAATATTGAGAAAATTGACTTCTAGAAATATGTGAACCGTAACCCTAACTAGCAAAACCCGACGCTAGGGTTAGGGTTTTATGCCCAAACAATGTAGACAGTTTTTGATGGCATGGCTGTGTTTTAGGGCTGAAAGGATACTTGGGAATATAGTTCTTTCAATGTTTTCTAAACATTTTTTTCTGACCTATATGGCTGTATACAGTGCTTTGCCCCACAAAGGAATGCTGTCTGAATTGCCCGACAAGCAACAGTTCGAAAGAACCTGATTTAACTTTCAAACTCTTGCCATGGGCTTTATAATCACAGGCAGATTAACTAATAAAGCCAAACTGCATTAGTTCTTTTGCACTTTTAGGCGATTTAAGCCTTATCGTACATTCATTTAGCACCCCATTCAACTCAAACTTTCCAATGAAAGAATACCTTTCAAAAATGAATTGGACCATTCCTGACACACTCTTTTGGTTTTGGCAGTGCTGTATTGTCTTTTCAGACTGATATCTTGATTCAGAGAAGCCAATCTTCCAGTCAAATGAGTGGAATATTGAGAAAATTGACTTCTAGAAATATGTGAACCGTAACCCTAACTAGCAAAACCCGAAGCTAGGGTTAGGGTTTTATTCCCATACAATGTAGACAGTTTTTGATGGCATGGCTGTGTTTTAGGGCTGAAAGGATACCTGGGAATATAGTTCTTTCAATGTTTTCTAAACATTTTTTTCTGACCTATATGGCTGTATACAGTGCTTTGCCCCACAAAGGAATGCTGTCTGAATTGCCCGACAAGCAACAGTTCGAAAGAACCTTATTTAACTTTCAAACTCTTGCCATGGGCTTTATAATCACAGGCAGATTAACAAATAAAGCCAAACTGCATTAGTTCTTTTACACTTTTAGGCGATTTAAGCCTTAACGTACATTCATTTAGCACCCCATTCAACTCAAACATTCCAATGAAAGAATACCTTTCAAAAATGAATTTGACCATTCCTGACACACTCTTTTGGTTTTGGCAGTGCTGTATTGTCTTTTCAGACTGATATCTTGATTCAGAGAAGCCAATCTTCCAGTCAAATGAGTGGAATATTGAGAAAAGTGTCTTTGAGAAATATGTGAACCGTAACCCTAACTAGCAAAACCTGAAGCTAGGGTTAGGGTTTTATTCCCATACAATGTAGACAGTTTTTGATGGCATGGCTGTGTTTTAGGGCTGAAAGGATACTTGGGAACATAGTTCTTTCAATGTTTTCTAAACATTTTTTTCTAACCTATATGGCTGTATACAGTGCTTTGCCCCACAAAGGAATGCCGTCTGAATTGCCCGACAAGCAAGAGTTTGAAAGAACCTGATTTAACTTTCAAACTCTTGCCATGGGCTTTATAATCACAGGCAGATTAACAAATAAAGACAAACTGCATTAGTTCTTTTGCACTTTTAGGCGATTTAAGCCTTAACGTACATTCATTTAGCACCCCATTCAACTCAAACTTTCCAATGAAAGAATACCTTTCAAAAATTAATTTGACCATTCCTGACACACTTTTTTGGTTTTGGCAGTGTTGTATTGTCTTTTCAGACTGATATCTTGATTCAGAGAAGCAAATCTTCCAGTCAAATGAGTGGAATATTGAGAAAATTGACTTTGAGAAATATGTGAACCGTAACCCTAATTAGCAAAACCCGAAGCTAGGGTTAGGGTTTTATTCCCATACAATGTAGACAGTTTTTGATGGCATGGCTGTCTTTTAGGGCTGAAAGGATACTTGGGAATATAGTTCTTTCAATGTTTTCTAAACATTTTTTCTGACCTATATGGCTGTATACAGTGCTTTGCCCCACAAAGGAATGCTGTCTGAATTGCCCGACAAGCAACAGTTCGAAAGAACCTGATTTAACTTTCAAACTCTTGCCATGGGCTTTATAATCACAGGCAGATTAACAAATAAAGCCAAACAGCATTAGTTCTTTTGCACTTTTAGGCGATTTAAGCCTTAACGTACATTCATTTAGCACCCCATTCAACTCAAACTTTCCAATGAAAGAATACCTTTCAAGAATTAATTTGAGCATTCCTGACACACTCTTTTGGTTTTGGCAGTGCTGTATTGTCTTTTCAGACTGATATCTTGATTCAGAGAAGCCAATCTTCCAGTCAAATGAGTGGAATATTGAGAAAAGTGTCTTTGAGAAATATGTGAACCGTAACCCTAACTAGCAAAACCCGAAGCTAGGGTTAGGGTTTTATTCCCATACAATGTAGACAGTTCTTGATGCCATGGCTGTGTTTTAGGGCTGAAAGGATACTTGGGAATATAGTTCTTTCAATGTTTTCTAAACATTTTTTTCTGACCTATATGGCTGTATACAGTGCTTTGCCCCACAAAGGAATGCTGTCTGAATTGCCCGACAAGCAACAGTTCGAAAGAACCTGATTTGACTTTCAAACTCTTGCCATGGGCTTTATATTCACAGGCAGATTAACAAATAAAGCCAAACTGCATTAGTTCTTTTGAACTTTTAGGCGATTTAAGCCTTAACGTACATTCATTTAGCACCCCATTCATCTCAAACTTTCCAATGAAAGAATACCTTTCAAAAATGAATTGGACCATTCCTGACACACTCTTTTGGTTTTGGCACTGTTGTATTGTCTTTTCAGACTGATATCTTGATTCAGAGAAGCAAATCTTCCAGTCAAATGAGTGGAATATTGAGAAAATTGACTTCTAGAAATATGTGAACCGTAACCCTAACTAGCAAAACCCGAAGCTAGGGTTAGGGTTTTATTCCCATACAATGTAGACAGTTTTTGATGGCATGGCTTTGTTTTAGGGCTGAAAGGATACTTGGGAATATAGTTCTTTCAATGTTTTCTAAACATTTTTTTCTGACCTATATGGCTGTATACAGTGCTTTGCCCCACAAAGGAATGCTGTCTGAATTGCCCGACAAGCAACAGTTCGAAAGAACCTGATTTAACTTTCAAACTCTTGCCATGGGCTTTATAATCACAGGCAGATTAACAAATAAAGCCAAACTGCATTAGTTCTTTTGCACTTTTAGGTGATTTAAGCCTTAACGTACATTTATTTAGCACCCCATTCAACTCAAACTTTCCAATGAAAGAATACCTTTCAAAAATTAATTTGACCATTCCTGACACACTCTTTTGGTTTTGGCAGTGTTGTATTGTCTTTTCAGACTGATATCTTGATTCAGAGAAGCAAATCTTCCAGTCAAATGAGTGGAATATTGAGAAAATTGACTTCTAGAAATATGTGAACCGTAACCCTAACTAGCAAAACCCGAAGCTAGTGTTAGGGTTTTATTCCCATACAATGTAGACAGTTTTTGATGGCATGGCTGTGTTTTAGGGCTGAAAGGATACTTGGGAATATAGTTCTTTCAATGTTTTCTAAACATTTTTTTCTAACCTATATGGCTATATACAGTGCTTTGCCCCACAAAGGAATGCTGTCTGAATTGCCCGACAAGCAACAGTTCGAAAGAACCTGATTTAACTTTCAAACTCTTGCCATGGGCTTTAAAATCACAGGCAGATTAACAAATAAAGCCAAACAACATTAGTTGTTTTGCACTTTTAGGCTGTTTAAGCCTTAACATACATTCATTAAGCACCCCATTCAACTCAAACTTTCCAATGAAATAATACCTTTCAAAAATTAATTTGACCATTCCTGACACACTCTTTTGGTTTTGGCAGTGTTGTATTGTCTTTTCAGACTGATATCTTGATTCAAAGAAGCCAATCTTCCAGTCAAATGAGTGGAATATTGAGAAAATTGACTTCTAGAAATATGTGAACCGTAACCCTAACTAGCAAAACCCGAAGCTAGGGTTAGGGTTTTATTCCCATACAATGTAGACAGTTTTTGTTGGCATGGCTGTGTTTTAGGGCTGAAAGGATACTTGGGAATATAGTTCTTTCAATGTTTTCTTAACATTTTTTTCTAACCTATATGGCTGTATACAGTGCTTTGCCCCACAAAGGAATGCTGTCTGAATTGCCCGACAAGCAACAGTTCGAAAGAACCTGATTTAACTTTCAAACTCTTGCCATGGGCTTTATAATCACAGGCAGATTAACAAATAAAGCCAAACTGCATTAGTTCTTTTGCACTTTTAGGTGATTTAAGCCTAAACGTACATTTATTTAGCTGCCCATTCAACTCAAACTTTCCAATGAAAGAATACCTTTCAAAAATTAATTGGACCATTCCTGACACACTCTTTTGGTTTTGGCAGCGCTGTATTGTCTTTTCAGACTGATATCTTGATTCAGAGAAGCCAATCTTCCAGTCAAATGAGTGGAATATTGAGAACATTGACTTCTAGAAATATGTGAACCGTAACCCTAACTAGCAAAACCCGACGCTAGGGTTAGGGTTTTATGCCCAAACAATGTAGACAGTTTTTGATGGCATGGCTGTGTTTTAGGGCTGAAAGGATACTTGGGAATATAGTTCTTTCAATGTTTTCTAAACATTTTTTTCTGACCTATATGGCTGTATACAGTGCTTTGCCCCACAAAGGAATGCTGTCTGAATTGCCCGACAAGCAACAGTTCGAAAGAACCTGATTTAACTTTCAAACTCTTGCCATGGGCTTTATAATCACAGGCAGATTAACAAATAAAGCCAAACTGCATTAGTTCTTTTGCACTTTTAGGTGATTTAAGCCTAAACGTACATTTATTTAGCTGCCCATTCAACTCAAACTTTCCAATGAAAGAATACCTTTCAAAAATGAATTTGACCATTCCTGACACACTCTTTTGGTTTTGGCAGTGCTGTATTGTCTTTTCAGACTGATATCTTGATTCAGAGAAGCCAATCTTCCAGTCAAATGAGTGGAATATTGAGAAAAGTGTCTTTGAGAAATATGTGAACCGTAACCCTAACTAGCAAAACCTGAAGCTAGGGTTAGGGTTTTATTCCCATACAATGTAGACAGTTTTTGATGGCATGGCTGTGTTTTAGGGCTGAAAGGATACTTGGGAACATAGTTCTTTCAATGTTTTCTAAACATTTTTTTCTAACCTATATGGCTGTATACAGTGCTTTGCCCCACAAAGGAATGCTGTCTGAATTGCCCGACAAGCAAGAGTTTGAAAGAACCTGATTTAACTTTCAAACTCTTGCCATGGGCTTTATAATCACAGGCAGATTAACAAATAAAGACAAACTGCATTAGTTCTTTTGCACTTTTAGGCGATTTAAGCCTTAACGTACATTCATTTAGCACCCCATTCAACTCAAACTTTCCAATGAAAGAATACCTTTCAAAAATTAATTTGACCATTCCTGACACACTTTTTTGGTTTTGGCAGTGTTGTATTGTCTTTTCAGACTGATATCTTGATTCAGAGAAGCAAATCTTCCAGTCAAATGAGTGGAATATTGAGAAAATTGACTTTGAGAAATATGTGAACCGTAACCCTAATTAGCAAAACCCGAAGCTAGGGTTAGGGTTTTATTCCCATACAATGTAGACAGTTTTTGATGGCATGGCTGTCTTTTAGGGCTGAAAGGATACTTGGGAATATAGTTCTTTCAATGTTTTCTAAACATTTTTTCTGACCTATATGGCTGTATACAGTGCTTTGCCCCACAAAGGAATGCTGTCTGAATTGCCCGACAAGCAACAGTTCGAAAGAACCTGATTTAACTTTCAAACTCTTGCCATGGGCTTTACAATCACAGGCAGATTAACAAATAAAGCCAAACAGCATTAGTTCTTTTGCACTTTTAGGCGATTTAAGCCTTAACGTACATTCATTTAGCACCCCATTCAACTCAAACTTTCCAATGAAAGAATACCTTTCAAAAATGAATTGGACCATTCCTGACACACTCTTTTGGTTTTGGCAGTGCTGTATTGTCTTTTCAGACTGATATCTTGATTCAGAGAAGCCAATCTTCCAGTCAAATGAGTGGAATATTGAGAAAATTGACTTCTAGAAATATGTGAACCGTAACCCTAACTAGCAAAACCCGAAGCTAGGGTTAGGGTTTTATTCCCATACAATGTAGACAGTTTTTGATGGCATGGCTGTGTTTTAGGGCTGAAAGGATACTTGGGAATATAGTTCTTTCAATGTTTTCTAAACATTTTTTTCTGACCTATATGGCTGTATACAGTGCTTTGCCCCACAAAGGAATGCTGTCTGAATTGCCCGACAAGCAACAGTTCGAAAGAACCTGATTTAACTTTCAAACTCTTGCCATGGGCTTTATAATCACAGGCAGATTAACAAATAAAGCCAAACTGCATTAGTTGTTTTGCACTTTTAGGCGATTTAAGCCTTAACGTACATTCATTTAGCACCCCATTCAACTCAAACTTTCCAATGAAAGAATACCTTTCAAAAATGAATTGGACCATTCCTGACACACTCTTTTGGTTTTGGCAGTGCTGTATTGTCTTTTCAGACTGATATCTTGATTCAGAGAAGCAAATCTTCCAGTCAAATGAGTGGAATATTGAGAAAATTGACTTCTAGAAATATGTGAACCGTAACCCTAACTAGCAAAACCCGAAGCTAGGGTTAGGGTTTTATTCCCAAACAATGTAGACAGTTTTTGATGGCATGGCTGTGTTTTAGGGCTGAAAGAATACTTGGGAATATAGTTCTTTCAATGTTTTCTAAACATTTTTTTCTGACCTATATGGCTGTATACAGTGCTTTGCCCCACAAAGGAATGCTGTCTGAATTGCCCGACAAGCAACAGTTCGAAAGAACCTGATTTAACTTTCAAACTCTTGCCATGGGCTTTATAATCACAGGCAGATTAACAAATAAAGCCAAACTGCATTAGTTCTTTTGCACTTTTAGGTGATTTAAGCCTTAACGTACATTTATTTTGCACCCCATTCAACTCAAACTTTCCAATGAAAGAATACCTTTCAAAAATTAATTTGACCATTCCTGACACACTCTTTTGGTTTTGGCAGTGTTGTATTGTCTTTTCAGACTGATATCTTGATTCAGAGAAGCAAATCTTCCAGTCAAATGAGTGGAATATTGAGAAAATTGACTTCTAGAAATATGTGAACCGTAACCCTAACTAGCAAAACCCGAAGCTAGGGTTAGGGTTTTATTCCCATACAATGTAGACAGTTTTTGATGGCATGGCTGTGTTTTAGGGCTGAAAGGATACTTGGGAATATAGTTCTTTCAATGTTTTCTAAACATTTTTTTCTAACCTATATGGCTATATACAGTGCTTTGCCCCACAAAGGAATGCTGTCTGAATTGCCCGACAAGCAACAGTTCGAAAGAACCTGATTTAACTTTCAAACTCTTGCCATGGGCTTTATATTCACAGGCAGATTAACAAATAAAGCCAAACTGCATTAGTTCTTTTGCACTTTTAGGTGATTTAAGCCTTAACGTACATTTATTTAGCACCCCATTCAACTCAAACTTTCCAATGAAAGAATACCTTTCAAAAATTAATTTGGCCATTCCTGACACACTCTTTTGGTTTTGGCAGTGTTGTATTGTCTTTTCAGACTGATATCTTGATTCAGAGAAGCAAATCTTCCAGTCAAATGAGTGGAATATTGAGAAAAGTGTCTTTGAGAAATATGTGAACCGTAACCCTAACTAGCAAAACCTGAAGCTAGGGTTAGGGTTTTATTCCCATACAATGTAGACAGTTTTTGATGGCATGGCTGTGTTTTAGGGCTGAAAGGATACTTGGGAATATAGTTCTTTCAATGTTTTCTAAACATTTTTTTCTGACCTATATGGCTGTATACAGTGCTTTGCCCCACAAAGGAATGCTGTCTGAATTGCCCGACAAGCAACAGTTCGAAAGAACCTGATTTAACTTTCAAACTCTTGCCATGGGCTTTATAATCACAGGCAGATTAACAAATAAAGCCAAACTGCATTAGTTCTTTTGCACTTTTAGGTGATTTAAGCCTTAACGTACATTTATTTTGCACCCCATTCAACTCAAACTTTCCAATGAAAGAATACCTTTCAAAAATTAATTTGACCATTCCTGACACACTCTTTTGGTTTTGGCAGTGTTGTATTGTCTTTTCAGACTGATATCTTGATTCAGAGAAGCAAATCTTCCAGTCAAATGAGTGGAATATTGAGAAAATTGACTTCTAGAAATATGTGAACCGTAACCCTAACTAGCAAAACCCGAAGCTAGGGTTAGGGTTTTATTCCCATACAATGTAGACAGTTTTTGATGGCATGGCTGTGTTTTAGGGCTGAAAGGATACTTGGGAATATAGTTCTTTCAATGTTTTCTAAACATTTTTTTCTAACCTATATGGCTATATACAGTGCTTTGCCCCACAAAGGAATGCTGTCTGAATTGCCCGACAAGCAACAGTTCGAAAGAACCTGATTTAACTTTCAAACTCTTGCCATGGGCTTTATATTCACAGGCAGATTAACAAATAAAGCCAAACTGCATTAGTTCTTTTGCACTTTTAGGTGATTTAAGCCTTAACGTACATTTATTTAGCACCCCATTCAACTCAAACTTTCCAATGAAAGAATACCTTTCAAAAATTAATTTGGCCATTCCTGACACACTCTTTTGGTTTTGGCAGTGTTGTATTGTCTTTTCAGACTGATATCTTGATTCAGAGAAGCAAATCTTCCAGTCAAATGAGTGGAATATTGAGAAAATTGACTTCTAGAAATATGTGAACCGTAACCCTAACTAGCAAAACCCGAAGCTAGTGTTAGGGTTTTATTTCCATACAATGTAGACAGTTTTTGATGGCATGGCTGTGTTTTAGGGCTGAAAGGATACTTGGGAATATAGTTCTTTCAATGTTTTCTAAACATTTTTTTCTAACCTATATGGCTATATACAGTGCTTTGCCCCACAAAGGAATGCTGTCTGAATTGCCCGACAAGCAACAGTTCGAAAGAACCTGATTTAACTTTCAAACTCTTGCCATGGGCTTTATATTCACAGGCAGATTAACAAATAAAGCCAAACTGCATTAGTTCTTTTGAACTTTTAGGCGATTTAAGCCTTAACGTACATTCATTTAGCACCCCATTCATCTCAAACTTTCCAATGAAAGAATACCTTTCAAAAATGAATTGGACCATTCCTGACACACTCTTTTGGTTTTGGCACTGTTGTATTGTCTTTTCAGACTGATATCTTGATTCAGAGAAGCAAATCTTCCAGTCAAATGAGTGGAATATTGAGAAAATTGACTTCTAGAAATATGTGAACCGTAACCCTAACTAGCAAAACCCGAAGCTAGGGTTAGGGTTTTATTCCCATACAATGTAGACAGTTTTTGATGGCATGGCTTTGTTTTAGGGCTGAAAGGATACTTGGGAATATAGTTCTTTCAATGTTTTCTAAACATTTTTTTCTGACCTATATGGCTGTATACAGTGCTTTGCCCCACAAAGGAATGCTGTCTGAATTGCCCGACAAGCAACAGTTCGAAAGAACCTGATTTAACTTTCAAACTCTTGCCATGGGCTTTATAATCACAGGCAGATTAACAAATAAAGCCAAACTGCATTAGTTCTTTTGCACTTTTAGGTGATTTAAGCCTTAACGTACATTTATTTAGCACCCCATTCAACTCAAACTTTCCAATGAAAGAATACCTTTCAAAAATTAATTTGACCATTCCTGACACACTCTTTTGGTTTTGGCAGTGTTGTATTGTCTTTTCAGACTGATATCTTGATTCAGAGAAGCAAATCTTCCAGTCAAATGAGTGGAATATTGAGAAAATTGACTTCTAGAAATATGTGAACCGTAACCCTAACTAGCAAAACCCGAAGCTAGGGTTAGGGTTTTATTCCCATACAATGTAGACAGTTTTTGATGGCATGGCTGTGTTTTACGGCTGAAAGGATACTTGGGAATATAGTTCTTTCAATGTTTTCTAAACATTTTTTTCTAACCTATATGGCTATATACAGTGCTTTGCCCCACAAAGGAATGCTGTCTGAATTGCCCGACAAGCAACAGTTCGAAAGAACCTGATTTAACTTTCAAACTCTTGCCATGGGCTTTAAAATCACAGGCAGATTAACAAATAAAGCCAAACAACATTAGTTGTTTTGCACTTTTAGGCTGTTTAAGCCTTAACATACATTCATTAAGCACCCCATTCAACTCAAACTTTCCAATGAAATAATACCTTTCAAAAATTAATTTGACCATTCCTGACACACTCTTTTGGTTTTGGCAGTGTTGTATTGTCTTTTCAGACTGATATCTTGATTCAAAGAAGCCAATCTTCCAGTCAAATGAGTGGAATATTGAGAAAATTGACTTCTAGAAATATGTGAACCGTAACCCTAACTAGCAAAACCCGAAGCTAGGGTTAGGGTTTTATTCCCATACAATGTAGACAGTTTTTGTTGGCATGGCTGTGTTTTAGGGCTGAAAGGATACTTGGGAATATAGTTCTTTCAATGTTTTCTTAACATTTTTTTCTAACCTATATGGCTGTATACACTGCTTTGCCCCACAAAGGAATGCTGTCTGAATTGCCCGACAAGCAACAGTTCGAAAGAACCTGATTTGACTTTCAAACTCTTGCCATGGGCTTTATAATCACAGGCAGATTAACAAATAAAGCCAAACTGCATTAGTTCTTTTGCACTTTTAGGCGATTTAAGCCTTAACGTACATTCATTTAGCACCCCATTCAACTCAAACTTTCCAATGAAAGAATACCTTTCAAAAATTAATTTGACCATTCCTGACACACTCTTTTGGTTTTGGCACTGTTGTATTGTCTTTTCAGACTGATATCTTGATTCAGAGAAGCAAATCTTCCAGTCAAATGAGTGGAATATTGAGAAAATTGACTTCTACAAATATGTGAACCGTAACCCTAACTAGCAAAACCCGAAGCTAGGGTTAGGGTTTTATTCCCATACAATGTAGACAGTTTTTGATGGCATGGCTTTGTTTTAGGGCTGAAAGGATACTTGGGAATATAGTTCTTTCAATGTTTTCTAAACATTTTTTTCTGACCTATATGGCTGTATACAGTGCTTTGTCCCACAAAGGAATGCTGTCTGAATTGCCCGACAAGCAACAGTTCGAAAGAACCTGATTTAACTTTCAAACTCTTGCCATGGGCTTTATAATCACAGGCAGATTAACAAATAAAGCCAAACTGCATTAGTTCTTTTGCACTTTTAGGTGATTTAAGCCTTAACGTACATTTATTTAGCACCCCATTCAACTCAAACTTTCCAATGAAAGAATACCTTTCAAAAATTAATTTGACCATTCCTGACACACTCTTTTGGTTTTGGCAGTGTTGTATTGTCTTTTCAGACTGATATCTTGATTCAGAGAAGCCAATCTTCCAGTCAAATGAGTGGAATATTGAGAAAAGTGTCTTTGAGAAATATGTGAACCGTAAATCTAACTAGCAAAACCCGAAGCTAGGGTTAGGGTTTTATTCCCATACAATGTAGACAGTTTTTGATGGCATGGCTGTGTTTTAGGGCTGAAAGGATACTTGGGAATATAGTTCTTTCAATGTTTTCTAATCATTTTTTTCTGTCCTATATGGCTGTATACAGTGCTTTGCCCCACAAAGGAATACTGTCTGAATTGCCCGACAAGCAACAGTTCGAAAGAACGTGATTTAACATTCAAACTCTTGCCATGGGCTTTATAATCACAGGCAGATTAACAAATAAAGCCAAACTGCATTAGTTCTTTTGCACTTTTAGGTGATTTAAGCCTTAACGTACATTTATTTAGCACCCCATTCAACTCAAACTTTCCAATGAAAGAATACCTTTCAAAAATGAATTGGACCATTCCTGACACACTCTTTTGGTTTTGGCAGTGCTGTATTGTGTTTTCAGACTGATATCTTGATTCAGAGAAGCCAATCTTCCAGTCAAATGAGTGGAATATTGAGAAAATTGACTTCTAGAAATATGTGAACCGTAACCCTAACTAGGAAAACCCGAAGCTAGGGTAGGGTTTTATTCCCATACAATGTAGACAGTTTTTGATTGCATGGCTTTGTTTTAGGGCTGAAAGGATACTTGGGAATATAGTTCTTTCAATGTTTTCTAAACATTTTTTTCTGACCTATATGGCTGTATACAGTGCTTTGCCCCACAAAGGAATGCTGTCTGAATTGCCCGACAAGCAACAGTTCGAAAGAACCTGATTTGACTTTCAAACTCTTGCCATGGGCTTTATATTCACAGGCAGATTAACAAATAAAGCCAAACTGCATTAGTTCTTTTGCACTTTTAGGCGATTTAAGCCTTAACGTACATTCATTTAGCACCCCATTCAACTCAAACTTTCCAATGAAAGAATACCTTTCAAATATTAATTTGACCATTCCTGACACACTCTTTTGGTTTTGGCAGTGCTGTATTGTCTTTTCAGACTGATATCTTGATTCAGAGAAGCCAATCTTCCAGTCAAATGAGTGGAATATTGAGAAAATTGACTTCTAGAAATATGTGAACCGTAACCCTAACTAGCAAAACCCGAAGCTAGGGTTAGGGTTTTATTCCCATACAATGTAGACAGTTTTTGTTGGCATGGCTCTGTTTTAGGGCTGAAAGGATACTTGGGAATATAGTTCTTTCAATGTTTTCTTAACATTTTTTTCTAACCTATATGGCTGTATACAGTGCTTTGCCCCACAAAGGAATGCTGTCTGAATTGCCCGACAAGCAACAGTTCGAAAGAACCTGATTTAACTTTCAAACTCTTGCCATGTGCTTTATAATCACAGGCAGATTAACAAATAAAGCCAAACTGCATTAGTTCTTTTGCACTTTTAGGCGATTTAAGCCTTAACGTACATTCATTTAGCACCCCATTCAACTCAAACTTTCCAATGAAAGAATACCTTTCAAATATTAATTTGACCATTCCTGACACACTCTTTTGGTTTTGGCAGTGCTGTATTGTCTTTTCAGACTAATATCTTGATTCAGAGAAGCCAATCTTCCAGTCAAATGAGTGGAATATTGAGAAAATTGACTTCTAGAAATATGTGAACCGGAACCCTAACTAGCAAAACCCGAAACTAGGGTTAGGGTTTTATTCCCATACAATGTAGACAGTTTTTGTTGGCATGGCTGTGTTTTAGGGCTGAAAGGATACTTGGGAATATAGTTCTTTCAATGTTTTCTTAACATTTTTTTCTAACCTATATTGCTGTATATAGTGCTTTGCCCCACAAAGGAATGCTGTCTGAATTGCCCGACAAGCAACAGTTCGAAAGAACCTGATTTAACTTTCAAACTCTTGCCATGGGCTTTATAATCACAGGCAGATTAACAAATAAAGCCAAACTGCATTAGTTCTTTTGCACTTTTAGGCGATTTAAGCCTTAACGTACATTCATTTAGCACACCATTCAACTCATTCTTTCATTGGAAAGTTTACCTTTCAAAAATTAATTTGACCATTCCTGACACACTCTTTTGGTTTTGGCAGTGTTGTATTGTCTTTTCAGACTGATATCTTGATTCAGAGAAGCACATCTTCCAGTCAAATGAGTGGAATATTGAGAAAATTGACTTCTAGAAATATGTGAACCGTAACCCTAACTAGGAAAACCCGAAGCTAGGGTAGGGTTTTATTCCCATACAATGTAGACAGTTTTTGATTGCATGGCTTTGTTTTAGGGCTGAAAGGATACTTGGGAATATAGTTCTTTCAATGTTTTCTAAACATTTTTTCTGACCTATATGGCTGTATACAGTGCTTTGCCCCACAAAGGAATGCTGTCTGAATTGCCCGACAAGCAACAGTTCGAAAGAACCTGATTTAACTTTCAAACTCTTGCCATGGGCTTTATAATCACAGGCAGATTAACAAATAAAGCCAAACTGCATTAGTTCTTTTACACTTTTAGGCGATTTAAGCCTTAACGTACATTCATTTAGCACCCCATTCAACTCAAACATTCCAATGAAAGAATACCTTTCAAAAATGAATTTGTCCATTCCTGACACACTCTTTTGGTTTTGGCAGTGCTGTATTGTTTTCTCAGACTGATATCTTGATTCAGAGAAGCCAATCTTCCAGTCAAATGAGTGGAATATTGAGAAAAGTGTCTTTGAGAAATATTTGAACCGTAACCCTAACTAGCAAAACCTGAAGCTAGGGTTAGGGTTTTATTCCCATACAATGTAGACAGTTTTTGATGGCATGGCTGTGTTTTAGGGCTGAAAGGATACTTGGGAATATAGTTCTTTCAATGTTTTCTAAACATTTTTTTCTGACCTATATGGCTGTATACAGTGCTTTGCCCCACAAAGGAATGCTGTCTGAATTGCCCGACAAGCAACAGTTCGAAAGAACCTGATTTAACTTTCAAACTCTTGCCATGGGCTTTATAATCACAGGCAGATTAACAAATAAAGCCAAACTGCATTAGTTCTTTTGCACTTTTAGGTGATTTAAGCCTTAACGTACATTCATTTAGCACCCCATTCAACTCAAACTTTCCAATGAAAGAATACCTTTCAAAAATGAATTGGACCATTCCTGACACACTCTTTTGGTTTTGGCAGTGCTGTATTGTCTTTTCAGACTGATATCTTGATTCAGAGAAGCCAATCTTCCAGTCAAATGAGTGGAATATTGAGAAAATTGACTTCTAGAAATATGTGAACCGTAACCCTAACTAGCAAAACCCGAAGCTAGGGTTAGGGTTTTATTCCCATACAATGTAGACAGTTTTTGATGGCATGGCTGTGTTTTAGGGCTGAAAGGATACTTGGGAATATAGTTCTTTCAATGTTTTCTAAACATTTTTTTCTGACCTATATGGCTGTATACAGTGCTTTGCCCCACAAAGGAATGCTGTCTGAATTGCCCGACAAGCAACAGTTCGAAAGAACCTGATTTAACTTTCAAACTCTTGCCATGGGCTTTATAATCACAGGCAGATTAACAAATAAAGCCAAACTGCATTAGTTGTTTTGCACTTTTAGGCGATTTAAGCCTTAACGTACATTCATTTAGCACCCCATTCAACTCAAACTTTCCAATGAAAGAATACCTTTCAAAAATGAATTGGACCATTCCTGACACACTCTTTTGGTTTTGGCAGTGCTGTATTGTCTTTTCAGACTGATATCTTGATTCAGAGAAGCAAATCTTCCAGTCAAATGAGTGGAATATTGAGAAAATTGACTTCTAGAAATATGTGAACCGTAACCCTAACTAGCAAAACCCGAAGCTAGGGTTAGGGTTTTATTCCCAAACAATGTAGACAGTTTTTGATGGCATGGCTGTGTTTTAGGGCTGAAAGAATACTTGGGAATATAGTTCTTTCAATGTTTTCTAAACATTTTTTTCTGACCTATATGGCTGTATACAGTGCTTTGCCCCACAAAGGAATGCTGTCTGAATTGCCCGACAAGCAACAGTTCGAAAGAACCTGATTTAACTTTCAAACTCTTGCCATGGGCTTTATAATCACAGGCAGATTAACAAATAAAGCCAAACTGCATTAGTTCTTTTGCACTTTTAGGTGATTTAAGCCTTAACGTACATTTATTTTGCACCCCATTCAACTCAAACTTTCCAATGAAAGAATACCTTTCAAAAATTAATTTGACCATTCCTGACACACTCTTTTGGTTTTGGCAGTGTTGTATTGTCTTTTCAGACTGATATCTTGATTCAGAGAAGCAAATCTTCCAGTCAAATGAGTGGAATATTGAGAAAATTGACTTCTAGAAATATGTGAACCGTAACCCTAACTAGCAAAACCCGAAGCTAGGGTTAGGGTTTTATTCCCATACAATGTAGACAGTTTTTGTTGGCATGGCTGTGTTTTAGGGCTGAAAGGATACTTGGGAATATAGTTCTTTCAATGTTTTCTTAACATTTTTTTCTAACCTATATGGCTGTATACAGTGCTTTGCCCCACAAAGGAATGCTGTCTGAATTGCCCGACAAGCAACAGTTCGAAAGAACCTGATTTAACTTTCAAACTCTTGCCATGGGCTTTATAATCACAGGCAGATTAACAAATAAAGCCAAACTGCATTAGTTCTTTTGCACTTTTAGGTGATTTAAGCCTAAACGTACATTTATTTAGCTGCCCATTCAACTCAAACTTTCCAATGAAAGAATACCTTTCAAAAATTAATTGGACCATTCCTGACACACTCTTTTGGTTTTGGCAGTGCTGTATTGTCTTTTCAGACTGATATCTTGATTCAGAGAAGCCAATCTTCCAGTCAAATGAGTGGAATATTGAGAAAAGTGTCTTTGAGAAATATGTGAACCGTAACCCTAACTAGCAAAACCCGAAGCTAGGGTTAGGGTTTTATTCCCATACAATGTAGACAGTTTTTGATGGCATGGCTGTGTTTTAGGGCTGAAAGGATACCTGGGAATATAGTTCTTTCAATGTTTTCTAAACATTTTTTTCTGACCTATATGGCTGTATACAGTGCTTTGCCCCACAAAGGAATGCTGTCTGAATTGCCCGACAAGCAACAGTTCGAAAGAACCTTATTTAACTTTCAAACTCTTGCCATGGGCTTTATAATCACAGGCAGATTAACAAATAAAGCCAAACTGCATTAGTTCTTTTACACTTTTAGGCGATTTAAGCCTTAACGTACATTCATTTAGCACCCCATTCAACTCAAACATTCCAATGAAAGAATACCTTTCAAAAATGAATTTGACCATTCCTGACACACTCTTTTGGTTTTGGCAGTGCTGTATTGTCTTTTCAGACTGATATCTTGATTCAGAGAAGCCAATCTTCCAGTCAAATGAGTGAAATATTGAGAAAAGTGTCTTTGAGAAATATGTGAACCGTAACCCTAACTAGCAAAACCTGAAGCTAGGGTTAGGGTTTTATTCCCATACAATGTAGACAGTTTTTGATGGCATGGCTGTGTTTTAGGGCTGAAAGGATACTTGGGAACATAGTTCTTTCAATGTTTTCTAAACATTTTTTTCTAACCTTTATGGCTGTATACAGTGCTTTGCCCCACAAAGGAATGCTGTCTGAATTGCCCGACAAGCAAGAGTTTGAAAGAACCTGATTTAACTTTCAAACTCTTGCCATGGGCTTTATAATCACAGGCAGATTAACAAATAAAGACAAACTGCATTAGTTCTTTTGCACTTTTAGGCGATTTAAGCCTTAACGTACATTCATTTAGCACCCCATTCAACTCAAACTTTCCAATGAAAGAATACCTTTCAAGAATTAATTTGACCATTCCTGACACACTCTTTTGGTTTTGGCAGTGCTGTATTGTCTTTTCAGACTAATATCTTGATTCAGAGAAGCAAATCTTCCAGTCATTTGAGTGGAATATTGAGAAAATTGACTTTGAGAAATATGTGAACCGTAACCCTAACTAGCAAAACCCGAAGCTAGGGTTAGGGTTTTATTCCCATACAATGTAGACAGTTTTTGTTGGCATGGCTGTGTTTTAGGGCTGAAAGGATACTTGGGAATATAGTTCTTTCAATGTTTTCTTAACATTTTTTTCTAACCTATATGGCTGTATACAGTGCTTTGCCCCACAAAGGAATGCTGTCTGAATTGCCCGACAAGCAACAGTTCGAAAGAACCTGATTTAACTTTCAAACTCTTGCCATGGGCTTTATAATCACAGGCAGATTAACAAATAAAGCCAAACTGCATTAGTTCTTTTGCACTTTTAGGTGATTTAAGCCTTAACGTACATTTATTTAGCACCCCATTCAACTCAAACTTTCCAATGAAAGAATACCTTTCAAAAATGAATTGGACCATTCCTGACACACTCTTTTGGTTTTGGCAGTGCTGTATTGTCTTTTCAGACTGATATCTTGATTCAGAGAAGCCAATCTTCCAGTCAAATGAGTGGAATATTGAGAAAAGTGTCTTTGAGAAATATGTGAACCGTAACCCTAACTAGCAAAACCCGAAGCTAGGGTTAGGGTTTTATTCCCATACAATGTAGACAGTTTTTGATGGCATGGCTTTGTTTTAGGGCTGAAAGGATACTTGGGAATATAGTTCTTTCAATGTTTTCTAAACATTTTTTTCTGACCTATATGGCTGTATACAGTGCTTTGCCCCACAATGGAATGCTGTCTGAATTGCCCGACAAGCAACAGTTCGAAAGAACCTGATTTAACTTTCAAACTCTTGCCATGGGCTTTATAATCACAGGCAGATTAACAAATAAAGCCAAACTGCATTAGTTGTTTTGCACTTTTAGGCGATTTAAGCCTTAACGTACATTCATTAAGCACCCCATTCAACTCAAACTTTCCAATGAAAGAATACCTTTCAAAAATTAATTTGACCATTCCTGACACACTCTTTTGGTTTTGGCAGTGTTGTATTGTCTTTTCAGACTGATATCTTGATTCAGAGAAGCAAATCTTCCAGTCAAATGAGTGGAATATTGAGAAAATTGACTTCTAGAAATATGTGAACCGTAACCCTAACTAGCAAAACCCGAAGCTAGGGTTAGGGTTTTATTCCCATACAATGTAGACAGTTTTTGATGGCATGGCTTTGTTTTAGGGCTGAAAGGATACTTGGGAATATAGTTCTTTCAATGTTTTCTAAACATTTTTTTCTGACCTATATGGCTGTATACAGTGCTTTGTCCCACAAAGGAATGCTGTCTGAATTGCCCGACAAGCAACAGTTCGAAAGAACCTGATTTAACTTTCAAACTCTTGCCATGGGCTTTATAATCACAGGCAGATTAACAAATAAAGCCAAACTGCATTAGTTCTTTTGCACTTTTAGGTGATTTAAGCCTTAACGTACATTTATTTAGCACCCCATTCAACTCAAACTTTCCAATGAAAGAATACCTTTCAAAAATTAATTTGACCATTCCTGACACACTCTTTTGGTTTTGGCAGTGTTGTATTGTCTTTTCAGACTGATATCTTGATTCAGAGAAGCAAATCTTCCAGTCAAATGAGTGGAATATTGAGAAAATTGACTTCTAGAAATATGTGAACCGTAACCCTAACTAGCAAAACCCGAAGCTAGGGTTAGGGTTTTATTCCCATACAATGTAGACAGTTTTTGATGGCATGGCTGTGTTTTAGGGCTGAAAGGATACTTGGGAATATAGTTCTTTCAATGTTTTCTAAACATTTTTTTCTAACCTATATGGCTATATACAGTGCTTTGCCCCACAAAGGAATGCTGTCTGAATTGCCCGACAAGCAACAGTTCGAAAGAACCTGATTTAACTTTCAAACTCTTGCCATGGGCTTTATAATCACAGGCAGATTAACAAATAAAGCCAAACAACATTAGTTGTTTTGCACTTTTAGGCTGTTTAAGCCTTAACGTACATTCATTAAGCACCCCATTCAACTCAAACTTTCCAATGAAAGAATACCTTTCAAAAATTAATTTGACCATTCCTGACACATTCTTTTGGTTTTGGCAGTGTTGTATTGTCTTTTCAGACTGATATCTTGATTCAGAGAAGCCAATCTTCCAGTCAAATGAGTGGAATATTGAGAAAAGTGTCTTTGAGAAATATGTGAACCGTAACTCTAACTAGCAAAACCCGAAGCTAGGGTTAGGGTTTTATTCCCATACAATGTAGACAGTTTTTGATGGCATGGCTGTGTTTTAGGGCTGAAAGGATACTTGGGAATATAGTTCTTTCAATGTTTTCTAATCATTTTTTTCTGTCCTATATGGCTGTATACAGTGCTTTGCCCCACAAAGGAATGCTGTCTGAATTGCCCGACAAGCAACAGTTCGAAAGAACGTGATTTAACATTCAAACTCTTGCCATGGGCTTTATAATCACAGGCAGATTAACAAATAAAGCCAAACTGCATTAGTTCTTTTGCACTTTTAGGTGATTTAAGCCTTAACGTACATTTATTTAGCACCCCATTCAACTCAAACTTTCCAATGAAAGAATACCTTTCAAAAATGAATTGGACCATTCCTGACACACTCTTCTGGTTTTGGCAGTGCTGTATTGTCTTTTCAGACTGATATCTTGATTCAGAGAAGCCAATCTTCCAGTCAAATGAGTGGAATATTGAGAAAATTGACTTCTAGAAATATGTGAACCGTAACCCTAACTAGGAAAACCCGAAGCTAGGGTAGGGTTTTATTCCCATACATTGTAGACAGTTTTTGATTGCATGGCTTTGTTTTAGGGCTGAAAGGATACTTGGGAATATAGTTCTTTCAATGTTTTCTAAACATTTTTTTCTGACCTATATGGCTGTATACAGTGCTTTGCCCCACAAAGGAATGCTGTCTGAATTGCCCGACAAGCAACAGTTCGAAAGAACCTGATTTAACTTTCAAACTCTTGCCATGGGCTTTATAATCACAGGCAGATTAACAAATAAAGCCAAACTGCATTAGTTCTTTTGCACTTTTAGGTGATTTAAGCCTTAACGTACATTTATTTAGCACCCCATTCAACTCAAACTTTCCAATGAAAGAATACCTTTCAAAAATTAATTTGACCATTCCTGACACACTCTTTTGGTTTTGGCAGTGTTGTATTGTCTTTTCAGACTGATATCTTGATTCAGAGAAGCAAATCTTCCAGTCAAATGAGTGGAATATTGAGAAAATTGACTTCTAGAAATATGTGAACCGTAACCCTAACTAGCAAAACCCGAAGCTAGGGTTAGGGTTTTATTCCCATACAATGTAGACAGTTTTTGATGGCATGGCTGTGTTTTACGGCTGAAAGGATACTTGGGAATATAGTTCTTTCAATGTTTTCTAAACATTTTTTTCTAACCTATATGGCTATATACAGTGCTTTGCCCCACAAAGGAATGCTGTCTGAATTGCCCGACAAGCAACAGTTCGAAAGAACCTGATTTAACTTTCAAACTCTTGCCATGGGCTTTAAAATCACAGGCAGATTAACAAATAAAGCCAAACAACATTAGTTGTTTTGCACTTTTAGGCTGTTTAAGCCTTAACATACATTCATTAAGCACCCCATTCAACTCAAACTTTCCAATGAAATAATACCTTTCAAAAATTAATTTGACCATTCCTGACACACTCTTTTGGTTTTGGCAGTGTTGTATTGTCTTTTCAGACTGATATCTTGATTCAAAGAAGCCAATCTTCCAGTCAAATGAGTGGAATATTGAGAAAATTGACTTCTAGAAATATGTGAACCGTAACCCTAACTAGCAAAACCCGAAGCTAGGGTTAGGGTTTTATTCCCATACAATGTAGACAGTTTTTGTTGGCATGGCTGTGTTTTAGGGCTGAAAGGATACTTGGGAATATAGTTCTTTCAATGTTTTCTTAACATTTTTTTCTAACCTATATGGCTGTATACAGTGCTTTGCCCCACAAAGGAATGCTGTCTGAATTGCCCGACAAGCAACAGTTCGAAAGAACCTGATTTAACTTTCAAACTCTTGCCATGGGCTTTATAATCACAGGCAGATTAACAAATAAAGCCAAACTGCATTAGTTCTTTTGCACTTTTAGGTGATTTAAGCCTAAACGTACATTTATTTAGCTGCCCATTCAACTCAAACTTTCCAATGAAAGAATACCTTTCAAAAATTAATTGGACCATTCCTGACACACTCTTTTGGTTTTGGCAGTGCTGTATTGTCTTTTCAGACTGATATCTTGATTCAGAGAAGCCAATCTTCCAGTCAAATGAGTGGAATATTGAGAAAAGTGTCTTTGAGAAATATGTGAACCGTAACCCTAACTAGCAAAACCCGAAGCTAGGGTTAGGGTTTTATTCCCATACAATGTAGACAGTTTTTGATGGCATGGCTGTGTTTTAGGGCTGAAAGGATACCTGGGAATATAGTTCTTTCAATGTTTTCTAAACATTTTTTTCTGACCTATATGGCTGTATACAGTGCTTTGCCCCACAAAGGAATGCTGTCTGAATTGCCCGACAAGCAACAGTTCGAAAGAACCTTATTTAACTTTCAAACTCTTGCCATGGGCTTTATAATCACAGGCAGATTAACAAATAAAGCCAAACTGCATTAGTTCTTTTACACTTTTAGGCGATTTAAGCCTTAACGTACATTCATTTAGCACCCCATTCAACTCAAACATTCCAATGAAAGAATACCTTTCAAAAATGAATTTGACCATTCCTGACACACTCTTTTGGTTTTGGCAGTGCTGTATTGTCTTTTCAGACTGATATCTTGATTCAGAGAAGCCAATCTTCCAGTCAAATGAGTGGAATATTGAGAAAAGTGTCTTTGAGAAATATGTGAACCGTAACCCTAACTAGCAAAACCTGAAGCTAGGGTTAGGGTTTTATTCCCATACAATGTAGACAGTTTTTGATGGCATGGCTGTGTTTTAGGGCTGAAAGGATACTTGGGAACATAGTTCTTTCAATGTTTTCTAAACATTTTTTTCTAACCTTTATGGCTGTATACAGTGCTTTGCCCCACAAAGGAATGCTGTCTGAATTGCC
This sequence comes from Atractosteus spatula, assembly GCF_055471065.1. Classification (NCBI taxonomy): domain Eukaryota; kingdom Metazoa; phylum Chordata; class Actinopteri; order Semionotiformes; family Lepisosteidae; genus Atractosteus; species Atractosteus spatula. The sequence goes on along the minus strand of NC_142708.1, from coordinate 29,652,391 downwards.
CGACAAGCAAGAGTTTGAAAGAACCTGATTTAACTTTCAAACTCTTGCCATGGGCTTTATAATCACAGGCAGATTAACAAATAAAGACAAACTGCATTAGTTCTTTTGCACTTTTAGGCGATTTAAGCCTTAACGTACATTCATTTAGCACCCCATTCAACTCAAACTTTCCAATGAAAGAATACCTTTCAAGAATTAATTTGACCATTCCTGACACACTCTTTTGGTTTTGGCAGTGCTGTATTGTCTTTTCAGACTAATATCTTGATTCAGAGAAGCAAATCTTCCAGTCATTTGAGTGGAATATTGAGAAAATTGACTTTGAGAAATATGTGAACCGTAACCCTAACTAGCAAAACCCGAAGCTAGGGTTAGGGTTTTATTCCCATACATTGTAGACAGTTTTTGATGGCATGGCTGTGTTTTAGGGCTGAAAGGATACTTGGGAATATAGTTCTTTCAATGTTTTCTAAACATTTTTTTCTGACCTATATGGCTGTATACAGTGCTTTGCCCCACAAAGGAATGCTGTCTGAATTGCCCGACAAGCAACAGTTCGAAAGAACCTGATTTGACTTTCAAACTCTTGCCATGGGCTTTATATTCACAGGCAGATTAACAAATAAAGCCAAACTGCATTAGTTCTTTTGCACTTTTAGGCGATTTAAGCCTTAACGTACATTCATTTAGCACCCCATTCAACTCAAACTTTCCAATGAAAGAATACCTTTCAAATATTAATTTGACCATTCCTGACACACTCTTTTGGTTTTGGCAGTGCTGTATTGTCTTTTCAGACTGATATCTTGATTCACAGAAGCCAATCTTCCAGTCAAATGAGTGGAATATTGAGAAAATTGACTTCTAGAAATATGTGAACCGTAACCCTAACTAGCAAAACCCGAAGCTAGGGTTAGGGTTTTATTCCCATACAATGTAGACAGTTTTTGTTGGCATGGCTGTGTTTTAGGGCTGAAAGGATACTTGGGAATATAGTTCTTTCAATGTTTTCTTAACATTTTTTTCTAACCTATATGGCTGTATACAGTGCTTTGCCCCACAAAGGAATGCTGTCTGAATTGCCCGACAAGCAACAGTTCGAAAGAACCTGATTTGACTTTCAAACTCTTGCCATGGGCTTTATATTCACAGGCAGATTAACAAATAAAGCCAAACTGCATTAGTTCTTTTGCACTTTTAGGTGATTTAAGCCTTAACGTACATTTATTTAGCACCCCATTCAACTCAAACTTTCCAATGAAAGAATACCTTTCAAAAATGAATTGGACCATTCCTGACACACTCTTTTGGTTTTGGCAGTGCTGTATTGTCTTTTCAGACTGATATCTTGATTCAGAGAAGCCAATCTTCCAGTCAAATGAGTGGAATATTGAGAAAAGTGTCTTTGAGAAATATGTGAACCGTAACCCTAACTAGCAAAACCCGAAGCTAGGGTTAGGGTTTTATTCCCATACAATGTAGACAGTTTTTGATGGCATGGCTTTGTTTTAGGGCTGAAAGGATACTTGGGAATATAGTTCTTTCAATGTTTTCTAAACATTTTTTTCTGACCTATATGGCTGTATACAGTGCTTTGCCCCACAATGGAATGCTGTCTGAATTGCCCGACAAGCAACAGTTCGAAAGAACCTGATTTAACTTTCAAACTCTTGCCATGGGCTTTATAATCACAGGCAGATTAACAAATAAAGCCAAACTGCATTAGTTGTTTTGCACTTTTAGGCGATTTAAGCCTTAACGTACATTCATTAAGCACCCCATTCAACTCAAACTTTCCAATGAAAGAATACCTTTCAAAAATTAATTTGACCATTCCTGACACACTCTTTTGGTTTTGGCAGTGTTGTATTGTCTTTTCAGACTGATATCTTGATTCAGAGAAGCAAATCTTCCAGTCAAATGAGTGGAATATTGAGAAAATTGACTTCTAGAAATATGTGAACCGTAACCCTAACTAGCAAAACCCGAAGCTAGGGTTAGGGTTTTATTCCCATACAATGTAGACAGTTTTTGATGGCATGGCTTTGTTTTAGGGCTGAAAGGATACTTGGGAATATAGTTCTTTCAATGTTTTCTAAACATTTTTTTCTGACCTATATGGCTGTATACAGTGCTTTGCCCCACAAAGGAATGCTGTCTGAATTGCCCGACAAGCAACAGTTCGAAAGAACCTGATTTGACTTTCAAACTCTTGCCATGGGCTTTATATTCACAGGCAGATTAACAAATAAAGCGAAACTGCATTAGTTCTTTTGCACTTTTAGGCGATTTAAGCCTTAACGTACATTCATTTAGCACCCCATTCAACTCAAACTTTCCAATGAAAGAATACCTTTCAAATATTAATTTGACCATTCCTGACACACTCTTTTGGTTTTGGCAGTGCTGTATTGTCTTTTCAGACTGATATCTTGATTCAGAGAAGCCAATCTTCCAGTCAAATGAGTGGAATATTGAGAAAATTGACTTCTAGAAATATGTGAACCGTAACCCTAACTAGCAAAACCCGAAGCTAGGGTTAGGGTTTTATTCCCATACAATGTAGACAATTTTTGTTGGCATGGCTGTGTTTTAGGGCTGAAAGGATACTTGGGAATATAGTTCTTTCAATGTTTTCTTAACATTTTTTTCTAACCTATATGGCTGTATACAGTGCTTTGCCCCACAAAGGAATGCTGTCTGAATTGCCCGACAAGCAACAGTTCGAAAGAACCTGATTTAACTTTCAAACTCTTGCCATGGGCTTTATAATCACAGGCAGATTAACAAATAAAGCCAAACTGCATTAGTTCTTTTGCACTTTTAGGCGATTTAAGCCTTAACGTACATTCATTTAGCACCCCATTCAACTCAAACTTTCCAATGAAAGAATACCTTTCAAATATTAATTTGACCATTCCTGACACACTCTTTTGGTTTTGGCAGTGCTGTATTGTCTTTTCAGACTGATATCTTGATTCAGAGAAGCCAATCTTCCAGTCAAATGAGTGGAATATTGAGAAAATTGACTTCTAGAAATATGTGAACCGGAACCCTAACTAGCAAAACCCGAAGCTAGGGTTAGGGTTTTATTCCCATACAATGTAGACAGTTTTTGTTGGCATGGCTGTGTTTTAGGGCTGAAAGGATACTTGGGAATATAGTTCTTTCAATGTTTTCTTAACATTTTTTTCTAACCTATATTGCTGTATACAGTGCTTTGCCCCACAAAGGAATGCTGTCTGAATTGCCCGACAAGCAACAGTTCGAAAGAACCTGATTTAACTTTCAAACTCTTGCCATGGGCTTTATAATCACAGGCAGATTAACAAATAAAGCCAAACTGCATTAGTTCTTTTGCACTTTTAGGCGATTTAAGCCTTAACGTACATTCATTTAGCACCCCATTCAACTCATTCTTTCATTGGAAAGTTTACCTTTCAAAAATTAATTTGACCATTCCTGACACACTCTTTTGGTTTTGGCAGTGTTGTATTGTCTTTTCAGACTGATATCTTGATTCAGAGAAGCACATCTTCCAGTCAAATGAGTGGAATATTGAGAAAATTGACTTCTAGAAATATGTGAACCGTAACCCTAACTAGGAAAACCCGAAGCTAGGGTAGGGTTTTATTCCCATACAATGTAGACAGTTTTTGATGGCATGGCTGTGTTTTAGGGCTGAAAGGATACTTGGGAATATAGTTCTTTCAATGTTTTCTAAACATTTTTTTCTGACCTATATGGCTGTATACAGTGCTTTGCCCCACAAAGGAATGCTGTCTGAATTGCCCGACAAGCAACAGTTCGAAAGAACCTGATTTAACTTTCAAACTCTTGCCATGGGCTTTATAATCACAGGCAGATTAACAAATAAAGCCAAACTGCATTAGTTCTTTTGCACTTTTAGGTGATTTAAGCCTTAACGTACATTCATTTAGCACCCCATTCAACTCAAACTTTCCAATGAAAGAATACCTTTCAAAAATGAATTGGACCATTCCTGACACACTCTTTTGGTTTTGGCAGTGCTGTATTGTCTTTTCAGACTGATATCTTGATTCAGAGAAGCCAATCTTCCAGTCAAATGAGTGGAATATTGAGAAAATTGACTTCTAGAAATATGTGAACCGTAACCCTAACTAGCAAAACCCGAAGCTAGGGTTAGGGTTTTATTCCCAAACAATGTAGACAGTTTTTGATGGCATGGCTGTGTTTTAGGGCTGAAAGGATACTTGGGAATATAGTTCTTTCAATGTTTTCTAAACATTTTTTTCTGACCTATATGGCTGTATACAGTGCTTTGCCCCACAAAGGAATGCTGTCTGAATTGCCCGACAAGCAACAGTTCGAAAGAACCTGATTTAACTTTCAAACTCTTGCCATGGGCTTTATAATCACAGGCAGATTAACAAATAAAGCCAAACTGCATTAGTTGTTTTGCACTTTTAGGCGATTTAAGCCTTAACGTACATTCATTTAGCACCCCATTCAACTCAAACTTTCCAATGAAAGAATACCTTTCAAAAATGAATTGGACCATTCCTGACACACTCTTTTGGTTTTGGCAGTGCTGTATTGTCTTTTCAGACTGATATCTTGATTCAGAGAAGCAAATCTTCCAGTCAAATGAGTGGAATATTGAGAAAATTGACTTCTAGAAATATGTGAACCGTAACCCTAACTAGCAAAACCCGAAGCTAGGGTTAGGGTTTTATTCCCAAACAATGTAGACAGTTTTTGATGGCATGGCTGTGTTTTAGGGCTGAAAGAATACTTGGGAATATAGTTCTTTCAATGTTTCCTAAACATTTTTTTCTGACCTATATGGCTGTATACAGTGCTTTGCCCCACAAAGGAATGCTGTCTGAATTGCCCGACAAGCAACAGTTCGAAAGAACCTGATTTAACTTTCAAACTCTTGCCATGGGCTTTATAATCACAGGCAGATTAACAAATAAAGCCAAACTGCATTAGTTCTTTTGCACTTTTAGGTGATTTAAGCCTTAACGTACATTTATTTTGCACCCCATTCAACTCAAACTTTCCAATGAAAGAATACCTTTCAAAAATTAATTTGACCATTCCTGACACACTCTTTTGGTTTTGGCAGTGTTGTATTGTCTTTTCAGACTGATATCTTGATTCAGAGAAGCACATCTTCCAGTCAAATGAGTGGAATATTGAGAAAATTGACTTCTAGAAATATGTGAACCGTAACCCTAACTAGCAAAACCCGAAGCTAGGGTTAGGGTTTTATTCCCATACAATGTAGACAGTTTTTGATGGCATGGCTGTGTTTTAGGGCTGAAAGGATACTTGGGAATATAGTTCTTTCAATGTTTTCTAAACATTTTTTTCTAACCTATATGGCTATATACAGTGCTTTGCCCCACAAAGGAATGCTGTCTGAATTGCCCGACAAGCAACAGTTCGAAAGAACCTGATTTAACTTTCAAACTCTTGCCATGGGCTTTAAAATCACAGGCAGATTAACAAATAAAGCCAAACAACATTAGTTGTTTTGCACTTTTAGGCTGTTTAAGCCTTAACGTACATTCATTAAGCACCCCATTCAACTCAAACTTTCCAATGAAAGAATACCTTTCAAAAATTAATTTGACCATTCCTGACACACTCTTTTGGTTTTGGCAGTGTTGTATTGTCTTTTCAGACTGATATCTTGATTCAGAGAAGCCAATCTTCCAGTCAAATGAGTGGAATATTGAGAAAAGTGTCTTTGAGAAATATGTGAACCGTAACCCTAACTAGCAAAACCCGAAGCTAGGGTTAGGGTTTTATTCCCATACAATGTAGACAGTTCTTGATGCCATGGCTGTGTTTTAGGGCTGAAAGGATACTTGGGAATATAGTTCTTTCAATGTTTTCTAAACATTTTTTTCTGACCTATATGGCTGTATACAGTGCTTTGCCCCACAAAGGAATGCTGTCTGAATTGCCCGACAAGCAACAGTTCGAAAGAACCTGATTTGACTTTCAAACTCTTGCCATGGGCTTTATATTCACAGGCAGATTAACAAATAAAGCCAAACTGCATTAGTTCTTTTGAACTTTTAGGCGATTTAAGCCTTAACGTACATTCATTTAGCACCCCATTCATCTCAAACTTTCCAATGAAAGAATACCTTTCAAAAATGAATTGGACCATTCCTGACACACTCTTTTGGTTTTGGCACTGTTGTATTGTCTTTTCAGACTGATATCTTGATTCAGAGAAGCAAATCTTCCAGTCAAATGAGTGGAATATTGAGAAAATTGACTTCTAGAAATATGTGAACCGTAACCCTAACTAGCAAAACCCGAAGCTAGGGTTAGGGTTTTATTCCCATACAATGTAGACAGTTTTTGATGGCATGGCTTTGTTTTAGGGCTGAAAGGATACTTGGGAATATAGTTCTTTCAATGTTTTCTAAACATTTTTTTCTGACCTATATGGCTGTATACAGTGCTTTGCCCCACAAAGGAATGCTGTCTGAATTGCCCGACAAGCAACAGTTCGAAAGAACCTGATTTAACTTTCAAACTCTTGCCATGGGCTTTATAATCACAGGCAGATTAACAAATAAAGCCAAACTGCATTAGTTCTTTTACACTTTTAGGCGATTTAAGCCTTAACGTACATTCATTTAGCACCCCATTCAACTCAAACATTCCAATGAAAGAATACCTTTCAAAAATGAATTTGTCCATTCCTGACACACTCTTTTGGTTTTGGCAGTGCTGTATTGTTTTCTCAGACTGATATCTTGATTCAGAGAAGCCAATCTTCCAGTCAAATGAGTGGAATATTGAGAAAAGTGTCTTTGAGAAATATTTGAACCGTAACCCTAACTAGCAAAACCTGAAGCTAGGGTTAGGGTTTTATTCCCATACAATGTAGACAGTTTTTGATGGCATGGCTGTGTTTTAGGGCTGAAAGGATACTTGGGAATATAGTTCTTTCAATGTTTTCTAAACATTTTTTTCTGACCTATATGGCTGTATACAGTGCTTTGCCCCACAAAGGAATGCTGTCTGAATTGCCCGACAAGCAACAGTTCGAAAGAACCTGATTTAACTTTCAAACTCTTGCCATGGGCTTTATAATCACAGGCAGATTAACAAATAAAGCCAAACTGCATTAGTTCTTTTGCACTTTTAGGTGATTTAAGCCTTAACGTACATTCATTTAGCACCCCATTCAACTCAAACTTTCCAATGAAAGAATACCTTTCAAAAATGAATTGGACCATTCCTGACACACTCTTTTGGTTTTGGCAGTGCTGTATTGTCTTTTCAGACTGATATCTTGATTCAGAGAAGCCAATCTTCCAGTCAAATGAGTGGAATATTGAGAAAATTGACTTCTAGAAATATGTGAACCGTAACCCTAACTAGCAAAACCCGAAGCTAGGGTTAGGGTTTTATTCCCATACAATGTAGACAGTTTTTGATGGCATGGCTGTGTTTTAGGGCTGAAAGGATACTTGGGAATATAGTTCTTTCAATGTTTTCTAAACATTTTTTTCTGACCTATATGGCTGTATACAGTGCTTTGCCCCACAAAGGAATGCTGTCTGAATTGCCCGACAAGCAACAGTTCGAAAGAACCTGATTTAACTTTCAAACTCTTGCCATGGGCTTTATAATCACAGGCAGATTAACAAATAAAGCCAAACTGCATTAGTTGTTTTGCACTTTTAGGCGATTTAAGCCTTAACGTACATTCATTTAGCACCCCATTCAACTCAAACTTTCCAATGAAAGAATACCTTTCAAAAATGAATTGGACCATTCCTGACACACTCTTTTGGTTTTGGCAGTGCTGTATTGTCTTTTCAGACTGATATCTTGATTCAGAGAAGCAAATCTTCCAGTCAAATGAGTGGAATATTGAGAAAATTGACTTCTAGAAATATGTGAACCGTAACCCTAACTAGCAAAACCCGAAGCTAGGGTTAGGGTTTTATTCCCATACAATGTAGACAATTTTTGTTGGCATGGCTGTGTTTTAGGGCTGAAAGGATACTTGGGAATATAGTTCTTTCAATGTTTTCTTAACATTTTTTTCTAACCTATATGGCTGTATACAGTGCTTTGCCCCACAAAGGAATGCTGTCTGAATTGCCCGACAAGCAACAGTTCGAAAGAACCTGATTTAACTTTCAAACTCTTGCCATGGGCTTTATAATCACAGGCAGATTAACAAATAAAGCCAAACTGCATTAGTTCTTTTGCACTTTTAGGCGATTTAAGCCTTAACGTACATTCATTTAGCACCCCATTCAACTCAAACTTTCCAATGAAAGAATACCTTTCAAATATTAATTTGACCATTCCTGACACACTCTTTTGGTTTTGGCAGTGCTGTATTGTCTTTTCAGACTGATATCTTGATTCAGAGAAGCCAATCTTCCAGTCAAATGAGTGGAATATTGAGAAAATTGACTTCTAGAAATATGTGAACCGGAACCCTAACTAGCAAAACCCGAAGCTAGGGTTAGGGTTTTATTCCCATACAATGTAGACAGTTTTTGTTGGCATGGCTGTGTTTTAGGGCTGAAAGGATACTTGGGAATATAGTTCTTTCAATGTTTTCTTAACATTTTTTTCTAACCTATATTGCTGTATACAGTGCTTTGCCCCACAAAGGAATGCTGTCTGAATTGCCCGACAAGCAACAGTTCGAAAGAACCTGATTTAACTTTCAAACTCTTGCCATGGGCTTTATAATCACAGGCAGATTAACAAATAAAGCCAAACTGCATTAGTTCTTTTGCACTTTTAGGCGATTTAAGCCTTAACGTACATTCATTTAGCACCCCATTCAACTCATTCTTTCATTGGAAAGTTTACCTTTCAAAAATTAATTTGACCATTCCTGACACACTCTTTTGGTTTTGGCAGTGTTGTATTGTCTTTTCAGACTGATATCTTGATTCAGAGAAGCACATCTTCCAGTCAAATGAGTGGAATATTGAGAAAATTGACTTCTAGAAATATGTGAACCGTAACCCTAACTAGGAAAACCCGAAGCTAGGGTAGGGTTTTATTCCCATACAATGTAGACAGTTTTTGATGGCATGGCTGTGTTTTAGGGCTGAAAGGATACTTGGGAATATAGTTCTTTCAATGTTTTCTAAACATTTTTTTCTGACCTATATGGCTGTATACAGTGCTTTGCCCCACAAAGGAATGCTGTCTGAATTGCCCGACAAGCAACAGTTCGAAAGAACCTGATTTAACTTTCAAACTCTTGCCATGGGCTTTATAATCACAGGCAGATTAACAAATAAAGCCAAACTGCATTAGTTCTTTTGCACTTTTAGGTGATTTAAGCCTTAACGTACATTCATTTAGCACCCCATTCAACTCAAACTTTCCAATGAAAGAATACCTTTCAAAAATGAATTGGACCATTCCTGACACACTCTTTTGGTTTTGGCAGTGCTGTATTGTCTTTTCAGACTGATATCTTGATTCAGAGAAGCCAATCTTCCAGTCAAATGAGTGGAATATTGAGAAAATTGACTTCTAGAAATATGTGAACCGTAACCCTAACTAGCAAAACCCGAAGCTAGGGTTAGGGTTTTATTCCCAAACAATGTAGACAGTTTTTGATGGCATGGCTGTGTTTTAGGGCTGAAAGGATACTTGGGAATATAGTTCTTTCAATGTTTTCTAAACATTTTTTTCTGACCTATATGGCTGTATACAGTGCTTTGCCCCACAAAGGAATGCTGTCTGAATTGCCCGACAAGCAACAGTTCGAAAGAACCTGATTTAACTTTCAAACTCTTGCCATGGGCTTTATAATCACAGGCAGATTAACAAATAAAGCCAAACTGCATTAGTTGTTTTGCACTTTTAGGCGATTTAAGCCTTAACGTACATTCATTTAGCACCCCATTCAACTCAAACTTTCCAATGAAAGAATACCTTTCAAAAATGAATTGGACCATTCCTGACACACTCTTTTGGTTTTGGCAGTGCTGTATTGTCTTTTCAGACTGATATCTTGATTCAGAGAAGCAAATCTTCCAGTCAAATGAGTGGAATATTGAGAAAATTGACTTCTAGAAATATGTGAACCGTAACCCTAACTAGCAAAACCCGAAGCTAGGGTTAGGGTTTTATTCCCAAACAATGTAGACAGTTTTTGATGGCATGGCTGTGTTTTAGGGCTGAAAGAATACTTGGGAATATAGTTCTTTCAATGTTTCCTAAACATTTTTTTCTGACCTATATGGCTGTATACAGTGCTTTGCCCCACAAAGGAATGCTGTCTGAATTGCCCGACAAGCAACAGTTCGAAAGAACCTGATTTAACTTTCAAACTCTTGCCATGGGCTTTATAATCACAGGCAGATTAACAAATAAAGCCAAACTGCATTAGTTCTTTTGCACTTTTAGGTGATTTAAGCCTTAACGTACATTTATTTTGCACCCCATTCAACTCAAACTTTCCAATGAAAGAATACCTTTCAAAAATTAATTTGACCATTCCTGACACACTCTTTTGGTTTTGGCAGTGTTGTATTGTCTTTTCAGACTGATATCTTGATTCAGAGAAGCAAATCTTCCAGTCAAATGAGTGGAATATTGAGAAAATTGACTTCTAGAAATATGTGAACCGTAACCCTAACTAGCAAAACCCGAAGCTAGGGTTAGGGTTTTATTCCCATACAATGTAGACAGTTTTTGATGGCATGGCTGTGTTTTAGGGCTGAAAGGATACTTGGGAATATAGTTCTTTCAATGTTTTCTAAACATTTTTTTCTAACCTATATGGCTATATACAGTGCTTTGCCCCACAAAGGAATGCTGTCTGAATTGCCCGACAAGCAACAGTTCGAAAGAACCTGATTTAACTTTCAAACTCTTGCCATGGGCTTTAAAATCACAGGCAGATTAACAAATAAAGCCAAACAACATTAGTTGTTTTGCACTTTTAGGCTGTTTAAGCCTTAACGTACATTCATTAAGCACCCCATTCAACTCAAACTTTCCAATGAAAGAATACCTTTCAAAAATTAATTTGACCATTCCTGACACACTCTTTTGGTTTTGGCAGTGTTGTATTGTCTTTTCAGACTGATATCTTGATTCAGAGAAGCCAATCTTCCAGTCAAATGAGTGGAATATTGAGAAAAGTGTCTTTGAGAAATATGTGAACCGTAACCCTAACTAGCAAAACCCGAAGCTAGGGTTAGGGTTTTATTCCCATACAATGTAGACAGTTCTTGATGCCATGGCTGTGTTTTAGGGCTGAAAGGATACTTGGGAATATAGTTCTTTCAATGTTTTCTAAACATTTTTTTCTGACCTATATGGCTGTATACAGTGCTTTGCCCCACAAAGGAATGCTGTCTGAATTGCCCGACAAGCAACAGTTCGAAAGAACCTGATTTGACTTTCAAACTCTTGCCATGGGCTTTATATTCACAGGCAGATTAACAAATAAAGCCAAACTGCATTAGTTCTTTTGAACTTTTAGGCGATTTAAGCCTTAACGTACATTCATTTAGCACCCCATTCATCTCAAACTTTCCAATGAAAGAATACCTTTCAAAAATGAATTGGACCATTCCTGACACACTCTTTTGGTTTTGGCACTGTTGTATTGTCTTTTCAGACTGATATCTTGATTCAGAGAAGCAAATCTTCCAGTCAAATGAGTGGAATATTGAGAAAATTGACTTCTAGAAATATGTGAACCGTAACCCTAACTAGCAAAACCCGAAGCTAGGGTTAGGGTTTTATTCCCATACAATGTAGACAGTTTTTGATTGCATGGCTTTGTTTTAGGGCTGAAAGGATACTTGGGAATATAGTTCTTTCAATGTTTTCTAAACATTTTTTCTGACCTATATGGCTGTATACAGTGCTTTGCCCCACAAAGGAATGCTGTCTGAATTGCCCGACAAGCAACAGTTCGAAAGAACCTGATTTAACTTTCAAACTCTTGCCATGGGCTTTATAATCACAGGCAGATTAACAAATAAAGCCAAACTGCATTAGTTCTTTTACACTTTTAGGCGATTTAAGCCTTAACGTACATTCATTTAGCACCCCATTCAACTCAAACATTCCAATGAAAGAATACCTTTCAAAAATGAATTTGTCCATTCCTGACACACTCTTTTGGTTTTGGCAGTGCTGTATTGTTTTCTCAGACTGATATCTTGATTCAGAGAAGCCAATCTTCCAGTCAAATGAGTGGAATATTGAGAAAAGTGTCTTTGAGAAATATTTGAACCGTAACCCTAACTAGCAAAACCTGAAGCTAGGGTTAGGGTTTTATTCCCATACAATGTAGACAGTTTTTGATGGCATGGCTGTGTTTTAGGGCTGAAAGGATACTTGGGAATATAGTTCTTTCAATGTTTTCTAAACATTTTTTTCTGACCTATATGGCTGTATACAGTGCTTTGCCCCACAAAGGAATGCTGTCTGAATTGCCCGACAAGCAACAGTTCGAAAGAACCTGATTTAACTTTCAAACTCTTGCCATGGGCTTTATAATCACAGGCAGATTAACAAATAAAGCCAAACTGCATTAGTTCTTTTGCACTTTTAGGTGATTTAAGCCTTAACGTACATTCATTTAGCACCCCATTCAACTCAAACTTTCCAATGAAAGAATACCTTTCAAAAATGAATTGGACCATTCCTGACACACTCTTTTGGTTTTGGCACTGTTGTATTGTCTTTTCAGACTGATATCTTGATTCAGAGAAGCAAATCTTCCAGTCAAATGAGTGGAATATTGAGAAAATTGACTTCTAGAAATATGTGAACCGTAACCCTAACTAGCAAAACCCGAAGCTAGGGTTAGGGTTTTATTCCCATACAATGTAGACAGTTTTTGATGGCATGGCTTTGTTTTAGGGCTGAAAGGATACTTGGGAATATAGTTCTTTCAATGTTTTCTAAACATTTTTTTCTGACCTATATGGCTGTATACAGTGCTTTGCCCCACAAAGGAATGCTGTCTGAATTGCCCGACAAGCAACAGTTCGAAAGAACCTGATTTAACTTTCAAACTCTTGCCATGGGCTTTATAATCACAGGCAGATTAACAAATAAAGCCAAACTGCATTAGTTCTTTTACACTTTTAGGCGATTTAAGCCTTAACGTACATTCATTTAGCACCCCATTCAACTCAAACATTCCAATGAAAGAATACCTTTCAAAAATGAATTTGTCCATTCCTGACACACTCTTTTGGTTTTGGCAGTGCTGTATTGTTTTCTCAGACTGATATCTTGATTCAGAGAAGCCAATCTTCCAGTCAAATGAGTGGAATATTGAGAAAAGTGTCTTTGAGAAATATTTGAACCGTAACCCTAACTAGCAAAACCTGAAGCTAGGGTTAGGGTTTTATTCCCATACAATGTAGACAGTTTTTGATGGCATGGCTGTGTTTTAGGGCTGAAAGGATACTTGGGAATATAGTTCTTTCAATGTTTTCTAAACATTTTTTTCTGACCTATATGGCTGTATACAGTGCTTTGCCCCACAAAGGAATGCTGTCTGAATTGCCCGACAAGCAACAGTTCGAAAGAACCTGATTTAACTTTCAAACTCTTGCCATGGGCTTTATAATCACAGGCAGATTAACAAATAAAGCCAAACTGCATTAGTTCTTTTGCACTTTTAGGTGATTTAAGCCTTAACGTACATTCATTTAGCACCCCATTCAACTCAAACTTTCCAATGAAAGAATACCTTTCAAAAATGAATTGGACCATTCCTGACACACTCTTTTGGTTTTGGCAGTGCTGTATTGTCTTTTCAGACTGATATCTTGATTCAGAGAAGCCAATCTTCCAGTCAAATGAGTGGAATATTGAGAAAATTGACTTCTAGAAATATGTGAACCGTAACCCTAACTAGCAAAACCCGAAGCTAGGGTTAGGGTTTTATTCCCATACAATGTAGACAGTTTTTGATGGCATGGCTTTGTTTTAGGGCTGAAAGGATACTTGGGAATATAGTTCTTTCAATGTTTTCTAAACATTTTTTTCTGACCTATATGGCTGTATACAGTGCTTTGCCCCACAAAGGAATTCTGTCTGAATTGCCCGACAAGCAACAGTTCGAAAGAACCTGATTTGACTTTCAAACTCTTGCCATGGGCTTTATATTCACAGGCAGATTAACAAATAAAGCGAAACTGCATTAGTTCTTTTGCACTTTTAGGCGATTTAAGCCTTAACGTACATTCATTTAGCACCCCATTCAACTCAAACTTTCCAATGAAAGAATACCTTTCAAATATTAATTTGACCATTCCTGACACACTCTTTTGGTTTTGGCAGTGCTGTATTGTCTTTTCAGACTGATATCTTGATTCAGAGAAGCCAATCTTCCAGTCAAATGAGTGGAATATTGAGAAAATTGACTTCTAGAAATATGTGAACCGTAACCCTAACTAGCAAAACCCGAAGCTAGGGTAGGGTTTTATTCCCATACAATGTAGACAGTTTTTGATTGCATGGCTTTGTTTTAGGGCTGAAAGGATACTTGGGAATATAGTTCTTTCAATGTTTTCTAAACATTTTTTCTGACCTATATGGCTGTATACAGTGCTTTGCCCCACAAAGGAATGCTGTCTGAATTGCCCGACAAGCAACAGTTCGAAAGAACCTGATTTAACTTTCAAACTCTTGCCATGGGCTTTATAATCACAGGCAGATTAACAAATAAAGCCAAACTGCATTAGTTCTTTTACACTTTTAGGCGATTTAAGCCTTAACGTACATTCATTTAGCACCCCATTCAACTCAAACATTCCAATGAAAGAATACCTTTCAAAAATGAATTTGTCCATTCCTGACACACTCTTTTGGTTTTGGCAGTGCTGTATTGTTTTCTCAGACTGATATCTTGATTCAGAGAAGCCAATCTTCCAGTCAAATGAGTGGAATATTGAGAAAAGTGTCTTTGAGAAATATTTGAACCGTAACCCTAACTAGCAAAACCTGAAGCTAGGGTTAGGGTTTTATTCCCATACAATGTAGACAGTTTTTGATGGCATGGCTGTGTTTTAGGGCTGAAAGGATACTTGGGAATATAGTTCTTTCAATGTTTTCTAAACATTTTTTTCTGACCTATATGGCTGTATACAGTGCTTTGCCCCACAAAGGAATGCTGTCTGAATTGCCCGACAAGCAACAGTTCGAAAGAACCTGATTTAACTTTCAAACTCTTGCCATGGGCTTTATAATCACAGGCAGATTAACAAATAAAGCCAAACTGCATTAGTTCTTTTGCACTTTTAGGTGATTTAAGCCTTAACGTACATTCATTTAGCACCCCATTCAACTCAAACTTTCCAATGAAAGAATACCTTTCAAAAATGAATTGGACCATTCCTGACACACTCTTTTGGTTTTGGCAGTGCTGTATTGTCTTTTCAGACTGATATCTTGATTCAGAGAAGCCAATCTTCCAGTCAAATGAGTGGAATATTGAGAAAATTGACTTCTAGAAATATGTGAACCGTAACCCTAACTAGCAAAACCCGAAGCTAGGGTTAGGGTTTTATTCCCAAACAATGTAGACAGTTTTTGATGGCATGGCTGTGTTTTAGGGCTGAAAGGATACTTGGGAATATAGTTCTTTCAATGTTTTCTAAACATTTTTTTCTGACCTATATGGCTGTATACAGTGCTTTGCCCCACAAAGGAATGCTGTCTGAATTGCCCGACAAGCAACAGTTCGAAAGAACCTGATTTAACTTTCAAACTCTTGCCATGGGCTTTATAATCACAGGCAGATTAACAAATAAAGCCAAACTGCATTAGTTGTTTTGCACTTTTAGGCGATTTAAGCCTTAACGTACATTCATTTAGCACCCCATTCAACTCAAACTTTCCAATGAAAGAATACCTTTCAAAAATGAATTGGACCATTCCTGACACACTCTTTTGGTTTTGGCAGTGCTGTATTGTCTTTTCAGACTGATATCTTGATTCAGAGAAGCCAATCTTCCAGTCAAATGAGTGGAATATTGAGAAAATTGACTTCTAGAAATATGTGAACCGTAACCCTAACTAGCAAAACCCGAAGCTAGGGTTAGGGTTTTATTCCCATACAATGTAGACAGTTCTTGATGCCATGGCTGTGTTTTAGGGCTGAAAGGATACTTGGGAATATAGTTCTTTCAATGTTTTCTAAACATTTTTTTCTGACCTATATGGCTGTATACAGTGCTTTGCCCCACAAAGGAATGCTGTCTGAATTGCCCGACAAGCAACAGTTCGAAAGAACCTGATTTAACTTTCAAACTCTTGCCATGGGCTTTAAAATCACAGGCAGATTAACAAATAAAGCCAAACAACATTAGTTGTTTTGCACTTTTAGGCTGTTTAAGCCTTAACGTACATTCATTAAGCACCCCATTCAACTCAAACTTTCCAATGAAAGAATACCTTTCAAAAATTAATTTGACCATTCCTGACACACTCTTTTGGTTTTGGCAGTGTTGTATTGTCTTTTCAGACTGATATCTTGATTCAGAGAAGCCAATCTTCCAGTCAAATGAGTGGAATATTGAGAAAAGTGTCTTTGAGAAATATGTGAACCGTAACCCTAACTAGCAAAACCCGAAGCTAGGGTTAGGGTTTTATTCCCATACAATGTAGACAGTTCTTGATGCCATGGCTGTGTTTTAGGGCTGAAAGGATACTTGGGAATATAGTTCTTTCAATGTTTTCTAAACATTTTTTTCTGACCTATATGGCTGTATACAGTGCTTTGCCCCACAAAGGAATGCTGTCTGAATTGCCCGACAAGCAACAGTTCGAAAGAACCTGATTTGACTTTCAAACTCTTGCCATGGGCTTTATATTCACAGGCAGATTAACAAATAAAGCCAAACTGCATTAGTTCTTTTGAACTTTTAGGCGATTTAAGCCTTAACGTACATTCATTTAGCACCCCATTCATCTCAAACTTTCCAATGAAAGAATACCTTTCAAAAATGAATTGGACCATTCCTGACACACTCTTTTGGTTTTGGCACTGTTGTATTGTCTTTTCAGACTGATATCTTGATTCAGAGAAGCAAATCTTCCAGTCAAATGAGTGGAATATTGAGAAAATTGACTTCTAGAAATATGTGAACCGTAACCCTAACTAGCAAAACCCGAAGCTAGGGTTAGGGTTTTATTCCCATACAATGTAGACAGTTTTTGATGGCATGGCTTTGTTTTAGGGCTGAAAGGATACTTGGGAATATAGTTCTTTCAATGTTTTCTAAACATTTTTTTCTGACCTATATGGCTGTATACAGTGCTTTGCCCCACAAAGGAATGCTGTCTGAATTGCCCGACAAGCAACAGTTCGAAAGAACCTGATTTAACTTTCAAACTCTTGCCATGGGCTTTATAATCACAGGCAGATTAACAAATAAAGCCAAACTGCATTAGTTCTTTTGCACTTTTAGGCGATTTAAGTCTTAACGTACATTCATTTAGCACCCCATTCAACTCATTCTTTCATTGGAAAGTTTACCTTTCAAAAATTAATTTGACCATTCCTGACACACTCTTTTGGTTTTGGCAGTGTTGTATTGTCTTTTCAGACTGATATCTTGATTCAAAGAAGCCAATCTTCCAGTCAAATGAGTGGAATATTGAGAAAATTGACTTCTAGAAATATGTGAACCGTAACCCTAACTAGGAAAACCCGAAGCTAGGGTTAGGGTTTTATTCCCATACAATGTAGACAGTTTTTGATTGCATGGCTTTGATTTAGGGCTGAAAGGATACTTGGGAATATAGTTCTTTCAATGTTTTCTAAACATTTTTTTCTGACCTATATGGCTGTATACAGTGCTTTGCCCCACAAAGGAATGCTGTCTGAATTGCCCGACAAGCAACAGTTCGAAAGAACCTGATTTAACTTTCAAACTCTTGCCATGGGCTTTATAATCACAGGCAGATTAACAAATAAAGCCAAACTGCATTAGTTCTTTTGCACTTTTAGGCGATTTAAGCCTTAACGTACATTCATTTAGCACCCCATTCAACTCAAACTTTCCAATGAAAGAATACCTTTCAAAAATTAATTTGACCATTCCTGACACACTCTTTTGGTTTTGGCAGTGCTGTATTGTCTTTTCAGACTGATATCTTGATTCAGAGAAGCCAATCTTCCAGTCAAATGAGTGGAATATTGAGAAAATTGACTTCTAGAAATATGTGAACCGTAACCCTAACTAGGAAAACCCGAAGCTAGGGTAGGGTTTTATTCCCATACAATGTAGACAGTTTTTGATGGCATGGCTGTGTTTTAGGGCTGAAAGGATACTTGGGAATATAGTTCTTTCAATGTTTTCTAAACATTTTTTTCTGACCTATATGGCTGTATACAGTGCTTTGCCCCACAAAGGAATGCTGTCTGAATTGCCCGACAAGCAACAGTTCGAAAGAACCTGATTTAACTTTCAAACTCTTGCCATGGGCTTTATAATCACAGGCAGATTAACAAATAAAGCCAAACTGCATTAGTTCTTTTGCACTTTTAGGTGATTTAAGCCTTAACGTACATTTATTTTGCACCCCATTCAACTCAAACTTTCCAATGAAAGAATACCTTTCAAAAATTAATTTGACCATTCCTGACACACTCTTTTGGTTTTGGCAGTGTTGTATTGTCTTTTCAGACTGATATCTTGATTCAGAGAAGCAAATCTTCCAGTCAAATGAGTGGAATATTGAGAAAATTGACTTCTAGAAATATGTGAACCGTAACCCTAACTAGCAAAACCCGAAGCTAGGGTTAGGGTTTTATTCCCATACAATGTAGACAGTTTTTGATGGCATGGCTGTGTTTTAGGGCTGAAAGGATACTTGGGAATATAGTTCTTTCAATGTTTTCTAAACATTTTTTTCTAACCTATATGGCTATATACAGTGCTTTGCCCCACAAAGGAATGCTGTCTGAATTGCCCGACAAGCAACAGTTCGAAAGAACCTGATTTAACTTTCAAACTCTTGCCATGGGCTTTATAATCACAGGCAGATTAACAAATAAAGCCAAACAACATTAGTTGTTTTGCACTTTTAGGCTGTTTAAGCCTTAACGTACATTCATTAAGCACCCCATTCAACTCAAACTTTCCAATGAAAGAATACCTTTCAAAAATTAATTTGACCATTCCTGACACATTCTTTTGGTTTTGGCAGTGTTGTATTGTCTTTTCAGACTGATATCTTGATTCAGAGAAGCCAATCTTCCAGTCAAATGAGTGGAATATTGAGAAAAGTGTCTTTGAGAAATATGTGAACCGTAACTCTAACTAGCAAAACCCGAAGCTAGGGTTAGGGTTTTATTCCCATACAATGTAGACAGTTTTTGATGGCATGGCTGTGTTTTAGGGCTGAAAGGATACTTGGGAATATAGTTCTTTCAATGTTTTCTAATCATTTTTTTCTGTCCTATATGGCTGTATACAGTGCTTTGCCCCACAAAGGAATACTGTCTGAATTGCCCGACAAGCAACAGTTCGAAAGAACGTGATTTAACATTCAAACTCTTGCCATGGGCTTTATAATCACAGGCAGATTAACAAATAAAGCCAAACTGCATTAGTTCTTTTGCACTTTTAGGTGATTTAAGCCTTAACGTACATTTATTTAGCACCCCATTCAACTCAAACTTTCCAATGAAAGAATACCTTTCAAAAATGAATTGGACCATTCCTGACACACTCTTTTGGTTTTGGCAGTGCTGTATTGTCTTTTCAGACTGATATCTTGATTCAGAGAAGCCAATCTTCCAGTCAAATGAGTGGAATATTGAGAAAATTGACTTCTAGAAATATGTGAACCGTAACCCTAACTAGGAAAACCCGAAGCTAGGGTAGGGTTTTATTCCCATACAATGTAGACAGTTTTTGATTGCATGGCTTTGTTTTAGGGCTGAAAGGATACTTGGGAATATAGTTCTTTCAATGTTTTCTAAACATTTTTTTCTGACCTATATGGCTGTATACAGTGCTTTGCCCCACAAAGGAATGCTGTCTGAATTGCCCGACAAGCAACAGTTCGAAAGAACCTGATTTAACTTTCAAACTCTTGCCATGGGCTTTAAAATCACAGGCAGATTAACAAATAAAGCCAAACAACATTAGTTGTTTTGCACTTTTAGGCTGTTTAAGCCTTAACATACATTCATTAAGCACCCCATTCAACTCAAACTTTCCAATGAAATAATACCTTTCAAAAATTAATTTGACCATTCCTGACACACTCTTTTGGTTTTGGCAGTGTTGTATTGTCTTTTCAGACTGATATCTTGATTCAAAGAAGCCAATCTTCCAGTCAAATGAGTGGAATATTGAGAAAATTGACTTCTAGAAATATGTGAACCGTAACCCTAACTAGGAAAACCCGAAGCTAGGGTTAGGGTTTTATTCCCATACAATGTAGACAGTTTTTGATTGCATGGCTTTGTTTTAGGGCTGAAAGGATACTTGGGAATATAGTTCTTTCAATGTTTTCTAAACATTTTTTTCTGACCTATATGGCTGTATACAGTGCTTTGCCCCACAAAGGAATGCTGTCTGAATTGCCCGACAAGCAACAGTTCGAAAGAACCTGATTTAACTTTCAAACTCTTGCCATGGGCTTTATAATCACAGGCAGATTAACAAATAAAGCCAAACTGCATTAGTTTTTTTGCACTTTTAGGCGATTTAAGCCTTAACGTACATTCATTTAGCACCCCATTCAACTCAAACTTTCCAATGAAAGAATACCTTTCAAAAATTAATTTGACCATTCCTGACACACTCTTTTGGTTTTGGCAGTGTTGTATTGTCTTTTCAGACTGATATCTTGATTCAGAGAAGCACATCTTCCAGTCAAATGAGTGGAATATTGAGAAAATTGACTTCTAGAAATATGTGAACCGTAACCCTAACTAGGAAAACCCGAAGCTAGGGTAGGGTTTTATTCCCATACAATGTAGACAGTTTTTGATTGCATGGCTTTGTTTTAGGGCTGAAAGGATACTTGGGAATATAGTTCTTTCAATGTTTTCTAAACATTTTTTCTGACCTATATGGCTGTATACAGTGCTTTGCCCCACAAAGGAATGCTGTCTGAATTGCCCGACAAGCAACAGTTCGAAAGAACCTGATTTAACTTTCAAACTCTTGCCATGGGCTTTATAATCACAGGCAGATTAACAAATAAAGCCAAACTGCATTAGTTGTTTTGCACTTTTAGGCGATTTAAGCCTTAACGTACATTCATTTAGCACCCCATTCAACTCAAACTTTCCAATGAAAGAATACCTTTCAAAAATGAATTGGACCATTCCTGACACACTCTTTTGGTTTTGGCAGTGCTGTATTGTCTTTTCAGACTGATATCTTGATTCAGAGAAGCAAATCTTCCAGTCAAATGAGTGGAATATTGAGAAAATTGACTTCTAGAAATATGTGAACCGTAACCCTAACTAGCAAAACCCGAAGCTAGGGTTAGGGTTTTATTCCCAAACAATGTAGACAGTTTTTGATGGCATGGCTGTGTTTTAGGGCTGAAAGAATACTTGGGAATATAGTTCTTTCAATGTTTTCTAAACATTTTTTTCTGACCTATATGGCTGTATACAGTGCTTTGCCCCACAAAGGAATGCTGTCTGAATTGCCCGACAAGCAACAGTTCGAAAGAACCTGATTTAACTTTCAAACTCTTGCCATGGGCTTTATAATCACAGGCAGATTAACAAATAAAGCCAAACTGCATTAGTTCTTTTGCACTTTTAGGTGATTTAAGCCTTAACGTACATTTATTTAGCACCCCATTCAACTCAAACTTTCCAATGAAAGAATACCTTTCAAAAATTAATTTGACCATTCCTGACACACTCTTTTGGTTTTGGCAGTGTTGTATTGTCTTTTCAGACTGATATCTTGATTCAGAGAAGCAAATCTTCCAGTCAAATGAGTGGAATATTGAGAAAATTGACTTCTAGAAATATGTGAACCGTAACCCTAACTAGCAAAACCCGAAGCTAGGGTTAGGGTTTTATTCCCATACAATGTAGACAGTTTTTGATGGCATGGCTGTGTTTTAGGGCTGAAAGGATACTTGGGAATATAGTTCTTTCAATGTTTTCTAAACATTTTTTTCTAACCTATATGGCTATATACAGTGCTTTGCCCCACAAAGGAATGCTGTCTGAATTGCCCGACAAGCAACAGTTCGAAAGAACCTGATTTAACTTTCAAACTCTTGCCATGGGCTTTATAATCACAGGCAGATTAACAAATAAAGCCAAACAACATTAGTTGTTTTGCACTTTTAGGCTGTTTAAGCCTTAACGTACATTCATTAAGCACCCCATTCAACTCAAACTTTCCAATGAAAGAATACCTTTCAAAAATTAATTTGACCATTCCTGACACATTCTTTTGGTTTTGGCAGTGTTGTATTGTCTTTTCAGACTGATATCTTGATTCAGAGAAGCCAATCTTCCAGTCAAATGAGTGGAATATTGAGAAAAGTGTCTTTGAGAAATATGTGAACCGTAACTCTAACTAGCAAAACCCGAAGCTAGGGTTAGGGTTTTATTCCCATACAATGTAGACAGTTTTTGATGGCATGGCTGTGTTTTAGGGCTGAAAGGATACTTGGGAATATAGTTCTTTCAATGTTTTCTAATCATTTTTTTCTGTCCTATATGGCTGTATACAGTGCTTTGCCCCACAAAGGAATACTGTCTGAATTGCCCGACAAGCAACAGTTCGAAAGAACGTGATTTAACATTCAAACTCTTGCCATGGGCTTTATAATCACAGGCAGATTAACAAATAAAGCCAAACTGCATTAGTTCTTTTGCACTTTTAGGTGATTTAAGCCTTAACGTACATTTATTTAGCACCCCATTCAACTCAAACTTTCCAATGAAAGAATACCTTTCAAAAATGAATTGGACCATTCCTGACACACTCTTTTGGTTTTGGCAGTGCTGTATTGTCTTTTCAGACTGATATCTTGATTCAGAGAAGCCAATCTTCCAGTCAAATGAGTGGAATATTGAGAAAATTGACTTCTAGAAATATGTGAACCGTAACCCTAACTAGGAAAACCCGAAGCTAGGGTAGGGTTTTATTCCCATACAATGTAGACAGTTTTTGATTGCATGGCTTTGTTTTAGGGCTGAAAGGATACTTGGGAATATAGTTCTTTCAATGTTTTCTAAACATTTTTTTCTGACCTATATGGCTGTATACAGTGCTTTGCCCCACAAAGGAATGCTGTCTGAATTGCCCGACAAGCAACAGTTCGAAAGAACCTGATTTGACTTTCAAACTCTTGCCATGGGCTTTATATTCACAGGCAGATTAACAAATAAAGCCAAACTGCATTAGTTCTTTTGAACTTTTAGGCGATTTAAGCCTTAACGTACATTCATTTAGCACCCCATTCATCTCAAACTTTCCAATGAAAGAATACCTTTCAAAAATGAATTGGACCATTCCTGACACACTCTTTTGGTTTTGGCACTGTTGTATTGTCTTTTCAGACTGATATCTTGATTCAGAGAAGCAAATCTTCCAGTCAAATGAGTGGAATATTGAGAAAATTGACTTCTAGAAATATGTGAACCGTAACCCTAACTAGCAAAACCCGAAGCTAGGGTTAGGGTTTTATTCCCATACAATGTAGACAGTTTTTGATGGCATGGCTTTGTTTTAGGGCTGAAAGGATACTTGGGAATATAGTTCTTTCAATGTTTTCTAAACATTTTTTTCTGACCTATATGGCTGTATACAGTGCTTTGCCCCACAAAGGAATGCTGTCTGAATTGCCCGACAAGCAACAGTTCGAAAGAACCTGATTTAACTTTCAAACTCTTGCCATGGGCTTTAAAATCACAGGCAGATTAACAAATAAAGCTAAACAACATTAGTTGTTTTGCACTTTTAGGCTGTTTAAGCCTTAACATACATTCATTAAGCACCCCATTCAACTCAAACTTTCCAATGAAATAATACCTTTCAAAAATTAATTTGACCATTCCTGACACACTCTTTTGGTTTTGGCAGTGTTGTATTGTCTTTTCAGACTGATATCTTGATTCAAAGAAGCCAATCTTCCAGTCAAATGAGTGGAATATTGAGAAAATTGACTTCTAGAAATATGTGAACCGTAACCCTAACTAGGAAAACCCGAAGCTAGGGTTAGGGTTTTATTCCCATACAATGTAGACAGTTTTTGATTGCATGGCTTTGTTTTAGGGCTGAAAGGATACTTGGGAATATAGTTCTTTCAATGTTTTCTAAACATTTTTTTCTGACCTATATGGCTGTATACAGTGCTTTGCCCCACAAAGGAATGCTGTCTGAATTGCCCGACAAGCAACAGTTCGAAAGAACCTGATTTAACTTTCAAACTCTTGCCATGGGCTTTATAATCACAGGCAGATTAACAAATAAAGCCAAACTGCATTAGTTCTTTTGCACTTTTAGGCGATTTAAGCCTTAACGTACATTCATTTAGCACCCCATTCAACTCAAACTTTCCAATGAAAGAATACCTTTCAAAAATTAATTTGACCATTCCTGACACACTCTTTTGGTTTTGGCAGTGTTGTATTGTCTTTTCAGACTGATATCTTGATTCAGAGAAGCACATCTTCCAGTCAAATGAGTGGAATATTGAGAAAATTGACTTCTAGAAATATGTGAACCGTAACCCTAACTAGCAAAACCCGAAGCTAGGTTTAGGGTTTTATTCCCATACAATGTAGACAGTTTTTGATGGCATGGCTTTGTTTTAGGGCTGAAAGGATACTTGGGAATATAGTTCTTTCAATGTTTTCTAAACATTTTTTTCTGACCTATATGGCTGTATACAGTGCTTTGCCCCACAATGGAATGCTGTCTGAATTGCCCGACAAGCAACAGTTCGAAAGAACCTGATTTAACTTTCAAACTCTTGCCATGGGCTTTATAATCACAGGCAGATTAACAAATAAAGCCAAACTGCATTAGTTGTTTTGCACTTTTAGGCGATTTAAGCCTTAACGTACATTCATTAAGCACCCCATTCAACTCAAACTTTCCAATGAAAGAATACCTTTCAAAAATTAATTTGACCATTCCTGACACACTCTTTTGGTTTTGGCAGTGTTGTATTGTCTTTTCAGACTGATATCTTGATTCAGAGAAGCAAATCTTCCAGTCAAATGAGTGGAATATTGAGAAAATTGACTTCTAGAAATATGTGAACCGTAACCCTAACTAGCAAAACCCGAAGCTAGGGTTAGGGTTTTATTCCCATACAATGTAGACAGTTTTTGATGGCATGGCTTTGTTTTAGGGCTGAAAGGATACTTGGGAATATAGTTCTTTCAATGTTTTCTAAACATTTTTTTCTGACCTATATGGCTGTATACAGTGCTTTGTCCCACAAAGGAATGCTGTCTGAATTGCCCGACAAGCAACAGTTCGAAAGAACCTGATTTAACTTTCAAACTCTTGCCATGGGCTTTATAATCACAGGCAGATTAACAAATAAAGCCAAACTGCATTAGTTCTTTTGCACTTTTAGGTGATTTAAGCCTTAACGTACATTTATTTAGCACCCCATTCAACTCAAACTTTCCAATGAAAGAATACCTTTCAAAAATTAATTTGACCATTCCTGACACACTCTTTTGGTTTTGGCAGTGTTGTATTGTCTTTTCAGACTGATATCTTGATTCAGAGAAGCAAATCTTCCAGTCAAATGAGTGGAATATTGAGAAAATTGACTTCTAGAAATATGTGAACCGTAACCCTAACTAGCAAAACCCGAAGCTAGGGTTAGGGTTTTATTCCCATACAATGTAGACAGTTTTTGATGGCATGGCTGTGTTTTAGGGCTGAAAGGATACTTGGGAATATAGTTCTTTCAATGTTTTCTAAACATTTTTTTCTAACCTATATGGCTATATACAGTGCTTTGCCCCACAAAGGAATGCTGTCTGAATTGCCCGACAAGCAACAGTTCGAAAGAACCTGATTTAACTTTCAAACTCTTGCCATGGGCTTTATAATCACAGGCAGATTAACAAATAAAGCCAAACAACATTAGTTGTTTTGCACTTTTAGGCTGTTTAAGCCTTAACGTACATTCATTAAGCACCCCATTCAACTCAAACTTTCCAATGAAAGAATACCTTTCAAAAATTAATTTGACCATTCCTGACACATTCTTTTGGTTTTGGCAGTGTTGTATTGTCTTTTCAGACTGATATCTTGATTCAGAGAAGCCAATCTTCCAGTCAAATGAGTGGAATATTGAGAAAAGTGTCTTTGAGAAATATGTGAACCGTAACTCTAACTAGCAAAACCCGAAGCTAGGGTTAGGGTTTTATTCCCATACAATGTAGACAGTTTTTGATGGCATGGCTGTGTTTTAGGGCTGAAAGGATACTTGGGAATATAGTTCTTTCAATGTTTTCTAATCATTTTTTTCTGTCCTATATGGCTGTATACAGTGCTTTGCCCCACAAAGGAATACTGTCTGAATTGCCCGACAAGCAACAGTTCGAAAGAACGTGATTTAACATTCAAACTCTTGCCATGGGCTTTATAATCACAGGCAGATTAACAAATAAAGCCAAACTGCATTAGTTCTTTTGCACTTTTAGGTGATTTAAGCCTTAACGTACATTTATTTAGCACCCCATTCAACTCAAACTTTCCAATGAAAGAATACCTTTCAAAAATGAATTGGACCATTCCTGACACACTCTTTTGGTTTTGGCAGTGCTGTATTGTCTTTTCAGACTGATATCTTGATTCAGAGAAGCCAATCTTCCAGTCAAATGAGTGGAATATTGAGAAAATTGACTTCTAGAAATATGTGAACCGTAACCCTAACTAGGAAAACCCGAAGCTAGGGTAGGGTTTTATTCCCATACAATGTAGACAGTTTTTGATTGCATGGCTTTGTTTTAGGGCTGAAAGGATACTTGGGAATATAGTTCTTTCAATGTTTTCTAAACATTTTTTTCTGACCTATATGGCTGTATACAGTGCTTTGCCCCACAAAGGAATGCTGTCTGAATTGCCCGACAAGCAACAGTTCGAAAGAACATGATTTGACTTTCAAACTCTTGCCATGGGCTTTATATTCACAGGCAGATTAACAAATAAAGCCAAACTGCATTAGTTCTTTTGCACTTTTAGGCGATTTAAGCCTTAACGTACATTCATTTAGCACCCCATTCAACTCAAACTTTCCAATGAAAGAATACCTTTCAAATATTAATTTGACCATTCCTGACACACTCTTTTGGTTTTGGCAGTGCTGTATTGTCTTTTCAGACTGATATCTTGATTCAGAGAAGCCAATCTTCCAGTCAAATGAGTGGAATATTGAGAAAATTGACTTCTAGAAATATGTGAACCGTAACCCTAACTAGCAAAACCCGAAGCTAGGGTTAGGGTTTTATTCCCATACAATGTAGACAGTTTTTGTTGGCATGGCTGTGTTTTAGGGCTGAAAGGATACTTGGGAATATAGTTCTTTCAATGTTTTCTTAACATTTTTTTCTAACCTATATGGCTGTATACAGTGCTTTGCCCCACAAAGGAATGCTGTCTGAATTGCCCGACAAGCAACAGTTCGAAAGAACCTGATTTAACTTTCAAACTCTTGCCATGGGCTTTATAATCACAGGCAGATTAACAAATAAAGCCAAACTGCATTAGTTCTTTTGCACTTTTAGGCGATTTAAGCCTTAACGTACATTCATTTAGCACCCCATTCAACTCAAACTTTCCAATGAAAGAATACCTTTCAAAAATGAATTGGACCATTCCTGACACACTCTTTTGGTTTTGGCAGTGCTGTATTGTCTTTTCAGACTGATATCTTGATTCAGAGAAGCCAATCTTCCAGTCAAATGAGTGGAATATTGAGAAAATTGACTTCTAGAAATATGTGAACCGTAACCCTAACTAGGAAAACCCGAAGCTAGGGTAGGGTTTTATTCCCATACAATGTAGACAGTTTTTGATGGCATGGCTTTGTTTTAGGGCTGAAAGGATACTTGGGAATATAGTTCTTTCAATGTTTTCTAAACATTTTTTCTGACCTATATGGCTGTATACAGTGCTTTGCCCCACAAAGGAATGCTGTCTGAATTGCCCGACAAGCAACAGTTCGAAAGAACCTGATTTAACTTTCAAACTCTTGCCATGGGCTTTATAATCACAGGCAGATTAACAAATAAAGCCAAACTGCATTAGTTCTTTTACACTTTTAGGCGATTTAAGCCTTAACGTACATTCATTTAGCACCCCATTCAACTCAAACATTCCAATGAAAGAATACCTTTCAAAAATGAATTTGACCATTCCTGACACACTCTTTTGGTTTTGGCAGTGTTGTATTGTCTTTTCAGACTGATATCTTGATTCAGAGAAGCAAATCTTCCAGTCAAATGAGTGGAATATTGAGAAAATTGACTTCTAGAAATATGTGAACCGTAACCCTAACTAGCAAAACCCGAAGCTAGGGTTAGGGTTTTATTCCCATACAATGTAGACAGTTTTTGATGGCATGGCTGTGTTTTAGGGCTGAAAGGATACTTGGGAATATAGTTCTTTCAATGTTTTCTAAACATTTTTTTCTAACCTATATGGCTATATACAGTGCTTTGCCCCACAAAGGAATGCTGTCTGAATTGCCCGACAAGCAACAGTTCGAAAGAACCTGATTTAACTTTCAAACTCTTGCCATGGGCTTTAAAATCACAGGCAGATTAACAAATAAAGCCAAACAACATTAGTTGTTTTGCACTTTTAGGCTGTTTAAGCCTTAACGTACATTCATTAAGCACCCCATTCAACTCAAACTTTCCAATGAAAGAATACCTTTCAAAAATTAATTTGACCATTCCTGACACACTCTTTTGGTTTTGGCACTGTTGTATTGTCTTTTCAGACTGATATCTTGATTCAGAGAAGCAAATCTTCCAGTCAAATGAGTGGAATATTGAGAAAATTGACTTCTAGAAATATGTGAACCGTAACCCTAACTAGCAAAACCCGAAGCTAGGGTTAGGGTTTTATTCCCATACAATGTAGACAGTTTTTGATGGCATGGCTTTGTTTTAGGGCTGAAAGGATACTTGGGAATATAGTTCTTTCAATGTTTTCTAAACATTTTTTTCTGACCTATATGGCTGTATACAGTGCTTTGCCCCACAAAGGAATGCTGTCTGAATTGCCCGACAAGCAACAGTTCGAAAGAACCTGATTTAACTTTCAAACTCTTGCCATGGGCTTTATAATCACAGGCAGATTAACAAATAAAGCCAAACTGCATTAGTTCTTTTGCACTTTTAGGTGATTTAAGCCTTAACGTACATTTATTTAGCACCCCATTCAACTCAAACTTTCCAATGAAAGAATACCTTTCAAAAATTAATATGACCATTCCTGACACACTCTTTTGGTTTTGGCAGTGTTGTATTGTCTTTTCAGACTGATATCTTGATTCAGAGAAGCAAATCTTCCAGTCAAATGTGTGGAATATTGAGAAAATTGACTTCTAGAAATATGTGAACCGTAACCCTAACTAGCAAAACCCGAAGCTAGTGTTAGGGTTTTATTCCCATACAATGTAGACAGTTTTTGATGGCATGGCTGTGTTTTAGGGCTGAAAGGATACTTGGGAATATAGTTCTTTCAATGTTTTCTAAACATTTTTTTCTAACCTATATGGCTATATACAGTGCTTTGCCCCACAAAGGAATGCTGTCTGAATTGCCCGACAAGCAACAGTTCGAAAGAACCTGATTTAACTTTCAAACTCTTGCCATGGGCTTTAAAATCACAGGCAGATTAACAAATAAAGCCAAACAACATTAGTTGTTTTGCACTTTTAGGCTGTTTAAGCCTTAACATACATTCATTAAGCACCCCATTCAACTCAAACTTTCCAATGAAATAATACCTTTCAAAAATTAATTTGACCATTCCTGACACACTCTTTTGGTTTTGGCAGTGTTGTATTGTCTTTTCAGACTGATATCTTGATTCAAAGAATCCAATCTTCCAGTCAAATGAGTGGAATATTGAGAAAATTGACTTCTAGAAATATGTGAACCGTAACCCTAACTAGGAAAACCCGAAGCTAGGGTTAGGGTTTTATTCCCATACAATGTAGACAGTTTTTGATTGCATGGCTTTGTTTTAGGGCTGAAAGGATACTTGGGAATATAGTTCTTTCAATGTTTTCTAAACATTTTTTTCTGACCTATATGGCTGTATACAGTGCTTTGCCCCACAAAGGAATGCTGTCTGAATTGCCCGACAAGCAACAGTTCGAAAGAACCTGATTTAACTTTCAAACTCTTGCCATGGGCTTTATAATCACAGGCAGATTAACAAATAAAGCCAAACTGCATTAGTTCTTTTGCACTTTTAGGCGATTTAAGCCTTAACGTACATTCATTTAGCACCCCATTCAACTCAAACTTTCCAATGAAAGAATACCTTTCAAAAATTAATTTGACCATTCCTGACACACTCTTTTGGTTTTGGCAGTGTTGTATTGTCTTTTCAGACTGATATCTTGATTCAGAGAAGCACATCTTCCAGTCAAATGAGTGGAATATTGAGAAAATTGACTTCTAGAAATATGTGAACCGTAACCCTAACTAGGAAAACCCGAAGCTAGGGTAGGGTTTTATTCCCATACAATGTAGACAGTTTTTGATGGCATGGCTTTGTTTTAGGGCTGAAAGGATACTTGGGAATATAGTTCTTTCAATGTTTTCTAAACATTTTTTCTGACCTATATGGCTGTATACAGTGCTTTGCCCCACAAAGGAATGCTGTCTGAATTGCCCGACAAGCAACAGTTCGAAAGAACCTGATTTAACTTTCAAACTCTTGCCATGGGCTTTATAATCACAGGCAGATTAACAAATAAAGCCAAACTGCATTAGTTCTTTTACACTTTTAGGCGATTTAAGCCTTAACGTACATTCATTTAGCACCCCATTCAACTCAAACATTCCAATGAAAGAATACCTTTCAAAAATGAATTTGACCATTCCTGACACACTCTTTTGGTTTTGGCAGTGCTGTATTGTCTTTTTAGACTGATATCTTGATTCAGAGAAGCCAATCTTCCAGTCAAATGAGTGGAATATTGAGAAAAGTGTCTTTGAGAAATATGTGAACCGTAACCCTAACTAGCAAAACCTGAAGCTAGGGTTAGGGTTTTATTCCCATACAATGTAGACAGTTTTTGATGGCATGGCTGTGTTTTAGGGCTGAAAGGATACTTGGGAATATAGTTCTTTCAATGTTATCTAAACATTTTTTTCTGACCTATATGGCTGTATACAGTGCTTTGCCCCACAAAGGAATGCTGTCTGAATTGCCCGACAAGCAACAGTTCGAAAGAACCTGATTTGACTTTCAAACTCTTGCCATGGGCTTTATATTCACAGGCAGATTAACAAATAAAGCCAAACTGCATTAGTTCTTTTGCACTTTTAGGCGATTTAAGCCTTAACGTACATTCATTTAGCACCCCATTCAACTCAAACTTTCCAATGAAAGAATACCTTTCAAATATTAATTTGACCATTCCTGACACACTCTTTTGGTTTTGGCAGTGCTGTATTGTCTTTTCAGACTGATATCTTGATTCAGAGAAGCCAATCTTCCAGTCAAATGAGTGGAATATTGAGAAAATTGACTTCTAGAAATATGTGAACCGTAACCCTTACTAGCAAAACCCGAAGCTAGGGTTAGGGTTTTATTCCCATACAATGTAGACAGTTTTTGTTGGCATGGCTGTGTTTTAGG
The DNA here is from genome assembly GCF_055471065.1 of Atractosteus spatula. NCBI lineage: Eukaryota > Metazoa > Chordata > Actinopteri > Semionotiformes > Lepisosteidae > Atractosteus > Atractosteus spatula. Next base: position 29,620,541 of record NC_142708.1, on the reverse strand, counting down.
GCTGAAAGGATACTTGGGAATATAGTTCTTTCAATGTTTTCTTAACATTTTTTTCTAACCTATATGGCTGTATACAGTGCTTTGCCCCACAAAGGAATGCTGTCTGAATTGCCTGACAAGCAACAGTTCGAAAGAACCTGATTTAACTTTCAAACTCTTGCCATGGGCTTTATAATCACAGGCAGATTAACAAATAAAGCCAAACTGCATTAGTTCTTTTGCACTTTTAGGCGATTTAAGCCTTAACGTACATTCATTTAGCACCCCATTCAACTCAAACTTTCCAATGAAAGAATACCTTTCAAATATTAATTTGACCATTCCTGACACACTCTTTTGGTTTTGGCAGTGCTGTATTGTCTTTTCAGACTGATATCTTGATTCAGAGAAGCCAATCTTCCAGTCAAATGAGTGGAATATTGAGAAAATTGACTTCTAGAAATATGTGAACCGTAACCCTAACTAGCAAAACCCGAAGCTAGGGTTAGGGTTTTATTCCCAAACAATGTAGACAGTTTTTGATGGCATGGCTGTGTTTTAGGGCTGAAAGGATACTTGGGAATATAGTTCTTTCAATGTTTTCTAAACATTTTTTTCTGACCTATATGGCTGTATACAGTGCTTTACCCCACAAAGGAATGCTGTCTGAATTGCCCGACAAGCAACAGTTCGAAAGAACCTGATTTAACTTTCAAACTCTTGCCATGGGCTTTATAATCACAGGCAGATTAACAAATAAAGCCAAACTGCATTAGTTCTTTTGCACTTTTAGGTGATTTAAGCCTTAACGTACATTTATTTAGCACCCCATTCAACTCAAACTTTCCAATGAAAGAATACCTTTCAAAAATTAATTTGACCATTCCTGACACACTCTTTTGGTTTTGGCAGTGTTGTATTGTCTTTTCAGACTGATATCTTGATTCAGAGAAGCAAATCTTCCAGTCAAATGAGTGCAATATTGAGAAAATTGACTTCTAGAAATATGTGAACCGTAACCCTAACTAGCAAAACCCGAAGCTAGGGTTAGGGTTTTATTCCCATACAATGTAGACAGTTTTTGATGGCATGGCTGTGTTTTAGGGCTGAAAGGATACTTGGGAATATAGTTCTTTCAATGTTTTCTAAACATTTTTTTCTAACCTATATGGCTATATACAGTGCTTTGCCCCACAAAGGAATGCTGTCTGAATTGCCCGACAAGCAACAGTTCGAAAGAACCTGATTTAACTTTCAAACTCTTGCCATGGGCTTTATAATCACAGGCAGATTAACAAATAAAGCCAAACAACATTAGTTGTTTTGCACTTTTAGGCTGTTTAAGCCTTAACGTACATTCATTAAGCACCCCATTCAACTCAAACTTTCCAATGAAAGAATACCTTTCAAAAATGAATTGGACCATTCCTGACACACTCTTTTGGTTTTGGCAGTGCTGTATTGTCTTTTCAGACTGATATCTTGATTCAGAGAAGCCAATCTTCCAGTCAAATGAGTGGAATATTGAGAAAATTGACTTCTAGAAATATGTGAACCGTAACCCTAACTAGGAAAACCCGAAGCTAGGGTAGGGTTTTATTCCCATACAATGTAGACAGTTTTTGATTGCATGGCTTTGTTTTAGGGCTGAAAGGATACTTGGGAATATAGTTCTTTCAATGTTTTCTAAACATTTTTTCTGACCTATATGGCTGTATACAGTGCTTTGCCCCACAAAGGAATGCTGTCTGAATTGCCCGACAAGCAACAGTTCGAAAGAACCTGATTTAACTTTCAAACTCTTGCCATGGGCTTTATAATCACAGGCAGATTAACAAATAAAGCCAAACTGCATTAGTTCTTTTACACTTTTAGGCGATTTAAGCCTTAACGTACATTCATTTAGCACCCCATTCAACTCAAACATTCCAATGAAAGAATACCTTTCAAAAATGAATTTGACCATTCCTGACACACTCTTTTGGTTTTGGCAGTGCTGTATTGTCTTTTCAGACTGATATCTTGATTCAGAGAAGCCAATCTTCCAGTCAAATGAGTGGAATATTGAGAAAAGTGTCTTTGAGAAATATTTGAACCGTAACCCTAAGTAGCAAAACCTGAAGCTAGGGTTAGGGTTTTATTCCCATACAATGTAGACAGTTTTTGATGGCATGGCTGTGTTTTAGGGCTGAGAGGATACTTGGGAATATAGTTCTTTCAATGTTTTCTAAACATTTTTTTCTGACCTATATGGCTGTATACAGTGCTTTGCCCCACAAAGGAATGCTGTCTGAATTGCCCGACAAGCAACAGTTCGAAAGAACCTGATTTGACTTTCAAACTCTTGCCATGGGCTTTATATTCACAGGCAGATTAACAAATAAAGCCATACTGCATTAGTTCTTTTGCACTTTTAGGCGACTTAAGCCTTAACGTACATTCATTTAGCACCCCATTCAACTCAAACTTTCCAATGAAAGAATACCTTTCAAATATTAATTTGACCATTCCTGCCACACTCTTTTGGTTTTGGCAGTGCTGTATTGTCTTTTCAGACTGATATCTTGATTCAGAGAAGCCAATCTTCCAGTCAAATGAGTGGAATATTGAGAAAATTGACTTCTAGAAATATGTGAACCGTAACCCTAACTAGCAAAACCCGAAGCTAGGGTTAGGGTTTTATTCCCATACAATGTAGACAGTTTTTGTTGGCATGGCTGTGTTTTAGGGCTGAAAGGATACTTGGGAATATAGTTCTTTCAATGTTTTCTTAACATTTTTTTCTAACCTATATGGCTGTATACAGTGCTTTGCCCCACAAAGGAATGCTGTCTGAATTGCCCGACAAGCAACAGTTCGAAAGAACCTGATTTAACTTTCAAACTCTTGCCATGGGCTTTATAATCACAGGCAGATTAACAAATAAAGCCAAACTGCATTAGTTCTTTTGCACTTTTAGGTGATTTAAGCCTTAACGTACATTTATTTAGCACCCCATTCAACTCAAACTTTCCAATGAAAGAATACCTTTCAAAAATGAATTGGACCATTCCTAACACACTCTTTTGGTTTTGGCAGTGCTGTATTGTCTTTTCAGACTGATATCTTGATTCAGAGAAGCCAATCTTCCAGTCAAATGAGTGGAATATTGAGAAAAGTGTCTTTGAGAAATATGTGAACCGTAACCCTAACTAGCAAAACCTGAAGCTAGGGTTAAGGTTTTATTCCCATACAATGTAGACAGTTTTTGATGGCATGGCTGTGTTTTAGGGCTGAAAGGATACTTGGGAATATAGTTCTTTCAATGTTTTCTAAACATTTTTTTCTAACCTATATGGCTATATACAGTGCTTTGCCCCACAAAGGAATGCTGTCTGAATTGCCCGACAAGCAACAGTTCGAAAGAACCTGATTTAACTTTCAAACTCTTGCCATGGGCTTTATAATCACAGGCAGATTAACAAATAAAGCCAAACAACATTAGTTGTTTTGCACTTTTAGGCTGTTTAAGCCTTAAAGTACATTCATTAAGCACCCCATTCAACTCAAACTTTCCAATGAAAGAATACCTTTCAAAAATGAATTGGACCATTCCTGACACACTCTTTTGGTTTTGGCAGTGCTGTATTGTCTTTTCAGACTGATATCTTGATTCAGAGAAGCCAATCTTCCAGTCAAATGAGTGGAATATTGAGAAAATTGACTTCTAGAAATATGTGAACCGTAACCCTAACTAGGAAAACCCGAAGCTAGGGTTAGGGTTTTATTCCCATACAATGTAGACAGTTCTTGATTGCATGGCTTTGTTTTAGGGCTGAAAGGATACTTGGGAATATAGTTCTTTCAATGTTTTCTAAACATTTTTTTCTGACCTATATGGCTGTATACAGTGCTTTGCCCCACAAAGGAATGCTGTCTGAATTGCCCGACAAGCAACAGTTCGAAAGAACCTGATTTAACTTTCAAACTCTTGCCATGGGCTTTATAATCACAGGCAGATTAACAAATAAAGCCAAACTGCATTAGTTCTTTTGCACTTTTAGGCGATTTAAGCCTTAACGTACATTCATTTAGCACCCCATTCAACTCAAACTTTCCAATGAAAGAATACCTTTCAAAAATGAATTGGACCATTCCTGACACACTCTTTTGGTTTTGGCAGTGTTGTATTGTCTTTTCAGACTGATATCTTGATTCAGAGAAGCACATCTTCCAGTCAAATGAGTGGAATATTGAGAAAATTGACTTCTAGAAATATGTGAACCGTAACCCTAACTAGGAAAACCCGAAGCTAGGGTAGGGTTTTATTCCCATACAATGTAGACAGTTTTTGTTGGCATGGCTGTGTTTTAGGGCTGAAAGGATACTTGGGAATATAGTTCTTTCAATGTTTTCTTAACATTTTTTTCTAACCTATATTGCTGTATACAGTGCTTTGCCCCACAAAGGAATGCTGTCTGAATTGCCCGACAAGCAACAGTTCGAAAGAACCTGATTTGACTTTCAAACTCTTGCCATGGGCTTTATAATCACAGGCAGATTAACAAATAAAGCCATACTGCATTAGTTCTTTTGCACTTTTAGGCGATTTAAGCCTTAACGTACATTCATTTAGCACCCCATTCAACTCAAACTTTCCAATGAAAGAATACCTTTCAAATATTAATTTGACCATTCCTGCCACACTCTTTTGGTTTTGGCAGTGCTGTATTGTCTTTTCAGACTGATATCTTGATTCAGAGAAGCCAATCTTCCAGTCAAATGAGTGGAATATTGAGAAAATTGACTTCTAGAAATATGTGAACCGTAACCCTAACTAGCAAAACCCGAAGCTAGGGTTAGGGTTTTATTCCCATACAATGTAGACAGTTTTTGTTGGCATGGCTGTGTTTTAGGGCTGAAAGGATACTTGGGAATATAGTTCTTTCAATGTTTTCTTAACATTTTTTTCTAACCTATATGGCTGTATACAGTGCTTTGCCCCACAAAGGAATGCTGTCTGAATTGCCCGACAAGCAACAGTTCGAAAGAACCTGATTTAACTTTCAAACTCTTGCCATGGGCTTTATAATCACAGGCAGATTAACAAATAAAGCCAAACTGCATTAGTTCTTTTGCACTTTTAGGTGATTTAAGCCTTAACGTACATTTATTTAGCACCCCATTCAACTCAAACTTTCCAATGAAAGAATACCTTTCAAAAATGAATTGGACCATTCCTGACACACTCTTTTGGTTTTGGCAGTGCTGTATTGTCTTTTCAGACTGATATCTTGATTCAGAGAAGCCAATCTTCCAGTCAAATGAGTGGAATATTGAGAAAATTGACTTCTAGAAATATGTGAACCGTAACCCTAACTAGGAAAACCCGAAGCTAGGGTTAGGGTTTTATTCCCAAACAATGTAGACAGTTTTTGATGGCATGGCTGTGTTTTAGGGCTGAAAGGATACTTGGGAATATAGTTCTTTCAATGTTTTCTAAACATTTTTTTCTGACCTATATGGCTGTATACAGTGCTTTGCCCCACAAAGGAATGCTGTCTGAATTGCCCGACAAGCAACAGTTCGAAAGAACCTGATTTAACTTTCAAACTCTTGCCATGGGCTTTATAATCACAGGCAGATTAACAAATAAAGCCAAACTGCATTAGTTCTTTTGCACTTTTAGGCGATTTAAGCCTTAACGTACATTCATTTAGCACCCCATTCAACTCAAACTTTCCAATGAAAGAATACCTTTCAAAAATGAATTGGACCATTCCTGACACACTCTTTTGGTTTTGGCAGTGCTGTATTGTCTTTTCAGACTGATATCTGGATTCAGAGAAGCAAATCTTCCAGTCAAATGAGTGGAATATTGAGAAAATTGACTTCTAGAAATATGTGAACCGTAACCCTAACTAGCAAAACCCGAAGCTAGGGTTAGGGTTTTATTCCCAAACAATGTAGACAGTTTTTGATGGCATGGCTGTGTTTTAGGGCTGAAAGGATACTTGGGAATATAGTTCTTTCAATGTTTTCTAAACATTTTTTTCTGACCTATATGGCTGTATACAGTGCTTTGCCCCACAAAGGAATGCTGTCTGAATTGCCCGACAAGCAACAGTTCGAAAGAACCTGATTTAACTTTCAAACTCTTGCCATGGGCTTTATAATCACAGGCAGATTAACAAATAAAGCCAAACTGCATTAGTTCTTTTGCACTTTTAGGTGATTTAAGCCTTAACGTACATTTATTTTGCACCCCATTCAACTCAAACTTTCCAATGAAAGAATACCTTTCAAAAATTAATTTGACCATTCCTGACACACTCTTTTGGTTTTGGCAGTGTTGTATTGTCTTTTCAGACTGATATCTTGATTCAGAGAAGCAAATCTTTCAGTCAAATGAGTGGAATATTGAGAAAATTGACTTCTAGAAATATGTGAACCGTAACCCTAACTAGCAAAACCCGAAGCTAGGGTTAGGGTTTTATTCCCATACAATGTAGACAGTTTTTGATGGCATGGCTTTGTTTTAGGGCTGAAAGGATACTTGGGAATATAGTTCTTTCAATGTTTTCTAAACATTTTTTTCTGACCTATATGGCTGTATACAGTGCTTTGCCCCACAAAGGAATGCTGTCTGAATTGCCCGACAAGCAACAGTTCGAAAGAACCTGATTTAACTTTCAAACTCTTGCCATGGGCTTTATAATCACAGGCAGATTAACAAATAAAGCCAAACTGCATTAGTTCTTTTGCACTTTTAGGTGATTTAAGCCTTAACGTACATTTATTTAGCACCCCATTCAACTCAAACTTTCCAATGAAAGAATACCTTTCAAAAATTAATTTGACCATTCCTGACACACTCTTTTGGTTTTGGCAGTGTTGTATTGTCTTTTCAGACTGATATCTTGATTCAGAGAAGCAAATCTTCCAGTCAAATGAGTGGAATATTGAGAAAATTGACTTCTAGAAATATGTGAACCGTAACCCTAACTAGCAAAACCCGAAGCTAGGGTTAGGGTTTTATTCCCATACAATGTAGACAGTTTTTGATGGCATGGCTGTGTTTTAGGGCTGAAAGGATACTTGGGAATATAGTTCTTTCAATGTTTTCTAAACATTTTTTTCTAACCTATATGGCTATATACAGTGCTTTGCCCCACAAAGGAATGCTGTCTGAATTGCCCGACAAGCAACAGTTCGAAAGAACCTGATTTAACTTTCAAACTCTTGCCATGGGCTTTAAAATCACAGGCAGATTAACAAATAAAGCCAAACAACATTAGTTGTTTTGCACTTTTAGGCGATTTAAGCCTTAACGTACATTCATTTAGCACCCCATTCAACTCAAACTTTCCAATGAAAGAATACCTTTCAAAAATGAATTGGACCATTCCTGACACACTCTTTTGGTTTTGGCAGTGCTGTATTGTCTTTTCAGACTGATATCTTGATTCAGAGAAGCAAATCTTCCAGTCAAATGAGTGGAATATTGAGAAAATTGACTTCTAGAAATATGTGAACCGTAACCCTAACTAGCAAAACCCGAAGCTAGGGTTAGGGTTTTATTCCCAAACAATGTAGACAGTTTTTGATGGCATGGCTGTGTTTTAGGGCTGAAAGAATACTTGGGAATATAGTTCTTTCAATGTTTTCTAAACATTTTTTTCTGACCTATATGGCTGTATACAGTGCTTTGCCCCACAAAGGAATGCTGTCTGAATTGCCCGACAAGCAACAGTTCGAAAGAACCTGATTTAACTTTCAAACTCTTGCCATGGGCTTTATAATCACAGGCAGATTAACAAATAAAGCCAAACTGCATTAGTTCTTTTGCACTTTTAGGTGATTTAAGCCTTAACGTACATTTATTTTGCACCCCATTCAACTCAAACTTTCCAATGAAAGAATACCTTTCAAAAATTAATTTGACCATTCCTGACACACTCTTTTGGTTTTGGCAGTGTTGTATTGTCTTTTCAGACTGATATCTTGATTCAGAGAAGCAAATCTTCCAGTCAAATGAGTGGAATATTGAGAAAATTGACTTCTAGAAATATGTGAACCGTAACCCTAACTAGCAAAACCCGAAGCTAGGGTTAGGGTTTTATTCCCATACAATGTAGACAGTTTTTGATGGCATGGCTGTGTTTTAGGGCTGAAAGGATACTTGGGAATATAGTTCTTTCAATGTTTTCTAAACATTTTTTTCTAACCTATATGGCTATATACAGTGCTTTGCCCCACAAAGGAATGCTGTCTGAATTGCCCGACAAGCAACAGTTCGAAAGAACCTGATTTAACTTTCAAACTCTTGCCATGGGCTTTATATTCACAGGCAGATTAACAAATAAAGCCAAACTGCATTAGTTCTTTTGCACTTTTAGGTGATTTAAGCCTTAACGTACATTTATTTAGCACCCCATTCAACTCAAACTTTCCAATGAAAGAATACCTTTCAAAAATTAATTTGGCCATTCCTGACACACTCTTTTGGTTTTGGCAGTGTTGTATTGTCTTTTCAGACTGATATCTTGATTCAGAGAAGCAAATCTTCCAGTCAAATGAGTGGAATATTGAGAAAATTGACTTCTAGAAATATGTGAACCGTAACCCTAACTAGCAAAACCCGAAGCTAGTGTTAGGGTTTTATTTCCATACAATGTAGACAGTTTTTGATGGCATGGCTGTGTTTTAGGGCTGAAAGGATACTTGGGAATATAGTTCTTTCAATGTTTTCTAAACATTTTTTTCTAACCTATATGGCTATATACAGTGCTTTGCCCCACAAAGGAATGCTGTCTGAATTGCCCGACAAGCAACAGTTCGAAAGAACCTGATTTAACTTTCAAACTCTTGCCATGGGCTTTATATTCACAGGCAGATTAACAAATAAAGCCAAACTGCATTAGTTCTTTTGAACTTTTAGGCGATTTAAGCCTTAACGTACATTCATTTAGCACCCCATTCATCTCAAACTTTCCAATGAAAGAATACCTTTCAAAAATGAATTGGACCATTCCTGACACACTCTTTTGGTTTTGGCACTGTTGTATTGTCTTTTCAGACTGATATCTTGATTCAGAGAAGCAAATCTTCCAGTCAAATGAGTGGAATATTGAGAAAATTGACTTCTAGAAATATGTGAACCGTAACCCTAACTAGCAAAACCCGAAGCTAGGGTTAGGGTTTTATTCCCATACAATGTAGACAGTTTTTGATGGCATGGCTTTGTTTTAGGGCTGAAAGGATACTTGGGAATATAGTTCTTTCAATGTTTTCTAAACATTTTTTTCTGACCTATATGGCTGTATACAGTGCTTTGCCCCACAAAGGAATGCTGTCTGAATTGCCCGACAAGCAACAGTTCGAAAGAACCTGATTTAACTTTCAAACTCTTGCCATGGGCTTTATAATCACAGGCAGATTAACAAATAAAGCCAAACTGCATTAGTTCTTTTGCACTTTTAGGTGATTTAAGCCTTAACGTACATTTATTTAGCACCCCATTCAACTCAAACTTTCCAATGAAAGAATACCTTTCAAAAATTAATTTGACCATTCCTGACACACTCTTTTGGTTTTGGCAGTGTTGTATTGTCTTTTCAGACTGATATCTTGATTCAGAGAAGCAAATCTTCCAGTCAAATGAGTGGAATATTGAGAAAATTGACTTCTAGAAATATGTGAACCGTAACCCTAACTAGCAAAACCCGAAGCTAGGGTTAGGGTTTTATTCCCATACAATGTAGACAGTTTTTGATGGCATGGCTGTGTTTTAGGGCTGAAAGGATACTTGGGAATATAGTTCTTTCAATGTTTTCTAAACATTTTTTTCTAACCTATATGGCTATATACAGTGCTTTGCCCCACAAAGGAATGCTGTCTGAATTGCCCGACAAGCAACAGTTCGAAAGAACCTGATTTAACTTTCAAACTCTTGCCATGGGCTTTAAAATCACAGGCAGATTAACAAATAAAGCCAAACAACATTAGTTGTTTTGCACTTTTAGGCTGTTTAAGCCTTAACATACATTCATTAAGCACCCCATTCAACTCAAACTTTCCAATGAAATAATACCTTTCAAAAATTAATTTGACCATTCCTGACACACTCTTTTGGTTTTGGCAGTGTTGTATTGTCTTTTCAGACTGATATCTTGATTCAAAGAAGCCAATCTTCCAGTCAAATGAGTGGAATATTGAGAAAATTGACTTCTAGAAATATGTGAACCGTAACCCTAACTAGCAAAACCCGAAGCTAGGGTTAGGGTTTTATTCCCATACAATGTAGACAGTTTTTGTTGGCATGGCTGTGTTTTAGGGCTGAAAGGATACTTGGGAATATAGTTCTTTCAATGTTTTCTTAACATTTTTTTCTAACCTATATGGCTGTATACAGTGCTTTGCCCCACAAAGGAATGCTGTCTGAATTGCCCGACAAGCAACAGTTCGAAAGAACCTGATTTAACTTTCAAACTCTTGCCATGGGCTTTATAATCACAGGCAGATTAACAAATAAAGCCAAACTGCATTAGTTCTTTTGCACTTTTAGGTGATTTAAGCCTAAACGTACATTTATTTAGCTGCCCATTCAACTCAAACTTTCCAATGAAAGAATACCTTTCAAAAATTAATTGGACCATTCCTGACACACTCTTTTGGTTTTGGCAGTGCTGTATTGTCTTTTCAGACTGATATCTTGATTCAGAGAAGCCAATCTTCCAGTCAAATGAGTGGAATATTGAGAAAAGTGTCTTTGAGAAATATGTGAACCGTAACCCTAACTAGCAAAACCCGAAGCTAGGGTTAGGGTTTTATTCCCATACAATGTAGACAGTTTTTGATGGCATGGCTGTGTTTTAGGGCTGAAAGGATACCTGGGAATATAGTTCTTTCAATGTTTTCTAAACATTTTTTTCTGACCTATATGGCTGTATACAGTGCTTTGCCCCACAAAGGAATGCTGTCTGAATTGCCCGACAAGCAACAGTTCGAAAGAACCTTATTTAACTTTCAAACTCTTGCCATGGGCTTTATAATCACAGGCAGATTAACAAATAAAGCCAAACTGCATTAGTTCTTTTACACTTTTAGGCGATTTAAGCCTTAACGTACATTCATTTAGCACCCCATTCAACTCAAACATTCCAATGAAAGAATACCTTTCAAAAATGAATTTGACCATTCCTGACACACTCTTTTGGTTTTGGCAGTGCTGTATTGTCTTTTCAGACTGATATCTTGATTCAGAGAAGCCAATCTTCCAGTCAAATGAGTGAAATATTGAGAAAAGTGTCTTTGAGAAATATGTGAACCGTAACCCTAACTAGCAAAACCTGAAGCTAGGGTTAGGGTTTTATTCCCATACAATGTAGACAGTTTTTGATGGCATGGCTGTGTTTTAGGGCTGAAAGGATACTTGGGAACATAGTTCTTTCAATGTTTTCTAAACATTTTTTTCTAACCTTTATGGCTGTATACAGTGCTTTGCCCCACAAAGGAATGCTGTCTGAATTGCCCGACAAGCAAGAGTTTGAAAGAACCTGATTTAACTTTCAAACTCTTGCCATGGGCTTTATAATCACAGGCAGATTAACAAATAAAGACAAACTGCATTAGTTCTTTTGCACTTTTAGGCGATTTAAGCCTTAACGTACATTCATTTAGCACCCCATTCAACTCAAACTTTCCAATGAAAGAATACCTTTCAAGAATTAATTTGACCATTCCTGACACACTCTTTTGGTTTTGGCAGTGCTGTATTGTCTTTTCAGACTAATATCTTGATTCAGAGAAGCAAATCTTCCAGTCATTTGAGTGGAATATTGAGAAAATTGACTTTGAGAAATATGTGAACCGTAACCCTAACTAGCAAAACCCGAAGCTAGGGTTAGGGTTTTATTCCCATACATTGTAGACAGTTTTTGATGGCATGGCTGTGTTTTAGGGCTGAAAGGATACTTGGGAATATAGTTCTTTCAATGTTTTCTAAACATTTTTTTCTGACCTATATGGCTGTATACAGTGCTTTGCCCCACAAAGGAATGCTGTCTGAATTGCCCGACAAGCAACAGTTCGAAAGAACCTGATTTGACTTTCAAACTCTTGCCATGGGCTTTATATTCACAGGCAGATTAACAAATAAAGCCAAACTGCATTAGTTCTTTTGCACTTTTAGGCGATTTAAGCCTTAACGTACATTCATTTAGCACCCCATTCAACTCAAACTTTCCAATGAAAGAATACCTTTCAAATATTAATTTGACCATTCCTGACACACTCTTTTGGTTTTGGCAGTGCTGTATTGTCTTTTCAGACTGATATCTTGATTCAGAGAAGCCAATCTTCCAGTCAAATGAGTGGAATATTGAGAAAATTGACTTCTAGAAATATGTGAACCGTAACCCTAACTAGCAAAACCCGAAGCTAGGGTTAGGGTTTTATTCCCATACAATGTAGACAGTTTTTGTTGGCATGGCTGTGTTTTAGGGCTGAAAGGATACTTGGGAATATAGTTCTTTCAATGTTTTCTTAACATTTTTTTCTAACCTATATGGCTGTATACAGTGCTTTGCCCCACAAAGGAATGCTGTCTGAATTGCCCGACAAGCAACAGTTCGAAAGAACCTGATTTAACTTTCAAACTCTTGCCATGGGCTTTATAATCACAGGCAGATTAACAAATAAAGCCAAACTGCATTAGTTCTTTTGCACTTTTAGGTGATTTAAGCCTTAACGTACATTTATTTAGCACCCCATTCAACTCAAACTTTCCAATGAAAGAATACCTTTCAAAAATGAATTGGACCATTCCTGACACACTCTTTTGGTTTTGGCAGTGCTGTATTGTCTTTTCAGACTGATATCTTGATTCAGAGAAGCCAATCTTCCAGTCAAATGAGTGGAATATTGAGAAAAGTGTCTTTGAGAAATACGTGAACCGTAACCCTAACTAGCAAAACCCGAAGCTAGGGTTAGGGTTTTATTCCCATACAATGTAGACAGTTTTTGATGGCATGGCTTTGTTTTAGGGCTGAAAGGATACTTGGGAATATAGTTCTTTCAATGTTTTCTAAACATTTTTTTCTGACCTATATGGCTGTATACAGTGCTTTGCCCCACAATGGAATGCTGTCTGAATTGCCCGACAAGCAACAGTTCGAAAGAACCTGATTTAACTTTCAAACTCTTGCCATGGGCTTTATAATCACAGGCAGATTAACAAATAAAGCCAAACTGCATTAGTTGTTTTGCACTTTTAGGCGATTTAAGCCTTAACGTACATTCATTAAGCACCCCATTCAACTCAAACTTTCCAATGAAAGAATACCTTTCAAAAATTAATTTGACCATTCCTGACACACTCTTTTGGTTTTGGCAGTGTTGTATTGTCTTTTCAGACTGATATCTTGATTCAGAGAAGCAAATCTTCCAGTCAAATGAGTGGAATATTGAGAAAATTGACTTCTAGAAATATGTGAACCGTAACCCTAACTAGCAAAACCCGAAGCTAGGGTTAGGGTTTTATTCCCATACAATGTAGACAGTTTTTGATGGCATGGCTTTGTTTTAGGGCTGAAAGGATACTTGGGAATATAGTTCTTTCAATGTTTTCTAAACATTTTTTTCTGACCTATATGGCTGTATACAGTGCTTTGTCCCACAAAGGAATGCTGTCTGAATTGCCCGACAAGCAACAGTTCGAAAGAACCTGATTTAACTTTCAAACTCTTGCCATGGGCTTTATAATCACAGGCAGATTAACAAATAAAGCCAAACTGCATTAGTTCTTTTGCACTTTTAGGTGATTTAAGCCTTAACGTACATTTATTTAGCACCCCATTCAACTCAAACTTTCCAATGAAAGAATACCTTTCAAAAATTAATTTGACCATTCCTGACACACTCTTTTGGTTTTGGCAGTGTTGTATTGTCTTTTCAGACTGATATCTTGATTCAGAGAAGCAAATCTTCCAGTCAAATGAGTGGAATATTGAGAAAATTGACTTCTAGAAATATGTGAACCGTAACCCTAACTAGCAAAACCCGAAGCTAGGGTTAGGGTTTTATTCCCATACAATGTAGACAGTTTTTGATGGCATGGCTGTGTTTTAGGGCTGAAAGGATACTTGGGAATATAGTTCTTTCAATGTTTTCTAAACATTTTTTTCTAACCTATATGGCTATATACAGTGCTTTGCCCCACAAAGGAATGCTGTCTGAATTGCCCGACAAGCAACAGTTCGAAAGAACCTGATTTAACTTTCAAACTCTTGCCATGGGCTTTATAATCACAGGCAGATTAACAAATAAAGCCAAACAACATTAGTTGTTTTGCACTTTTAGGCTGTTTAAGCCTTAACGTACATTCATTAAGCACCCCATTCAACTCAAACTTTCCAATGAAAGAATACCTTTCAAAAATTAATTTGACCATTCCTGACACATTCTTTTGGTTTTGGCAGTGTTGTATTGTCTTTTCAGACTGATATCTTGATTCAGAGAAGCCAATCTTCCAGTCAAATGAGTGGAATATTGAGAAAAGTGTCTTTGAGAAATATGTGAACCGTAACTCTAACTAGCAAAACCCGAAGCTAGGGTTAGGGTTTTATTCCCATACAATGTAGACAGTTTTTGATGGCATGGCTGTGTTTTAGGGCTGAAAGGATACTTGGGAATATAGTTCTTTCAATGTTTTCTAATCATTTTTTTCTGTCCTATATGGCTGTATACAGTGCTTTGCCCCACAAAGGAATGCTGTCTGAATTGCCCGACAAGCAACAGTTCGAAAGAACGTGATTTAACATTCAAACTCTTGCCATGGGCTTTATAATCACAGGCAGATTAACAAATAAAGCCAAACTGCATTAGTTCTTTTGCACTTTTAGGTGATTTAAGCCTTAACGTACATTTATTTAGCACCCCATTCAACTCAAACTTTCCAATGAAAGAATACCTTTCAAAAATGAATTGGACCATTCCTGACACACTCTTCTGGTTTTGGCAGTGCTGTATTGTCTTTTCAGACTGATATCTTGATTCAGAGAAGCCAATCTTCCAGTCAAATGAGTGGAATATTGAGAAAATTGACTTCTAGAAATATGTGAACCGTAACCCTAACTAGGAAAACCCGAAGCTAGGGTAGGGTTTTATTCCCATACATTGTAGACAGTTTTTGATTGCATGGCTTTGTTTTAGGGCTGAAAGGATACTTGGGAATATAGTTCTTTCAATGTTTTCTAAACATTTTTTTCTGACCTATATGGCTGTATACAGTGCTTTGCCCCACAAAGGAATGCTGTCTGAATTGCCCGACAAGCAACAGTTCGAAAGAACCTGATTTAACTTTCAAACTCTTGCCATGGGCTTTATAATCACAGGCAGATTAACAAATAAAGCCAAACTGCATTAGTTCTTTTGCACTTTTAGGTGATTTAAGCCTTAACGTACATTTATTTAGCACCCCATTCAACTCAAACTTTCCAATGAAAGAATACCTTTCAAAAATTAATTTGACCATTCCTGACACACTCTTTTGGTTTTGGCAGTGTTGTATTGTCTTTTCAGACTGATATCTTGATTCAGAGAAGCAAATCTTCCAGTCAAATGAGTGGAATATTGAGAAAATTGACTTCTAGAAATATGTGAACCGTAACCCTAACTAGCAAAACCCGAAGCTAGGGTTAGGGTTTTATTCCCATACAATGTAGACAGTTTTTGATGGCATGGCTGTGTTTTACGGCTGAAAGGATACTTGGGAATATAGTTCTTTCAATGTTTTCTAAACATTTTTTTCTAACCTATATGGCTATATACAGTGCTTTGCCCCACAAAGGAATGCTGTCTGAATTGCCCGACAAGCAACAGTTCGAAAGAACCTGATTTAACTTTCAAACTCTTGCCATGGGCTTTAAAATCACAGGCAGATTAACAAATAAAGCCAAACAACATTAGTTGTTTTGCACTTTTAGGCTGTTTAAGCCTTAACATACATTCATTAAGCACCCCATTCAACTCAAACTTTCCAATGAAATAATACCTTTCAAAAATTAATTTGACCATTCCTGACACACTCTTTTGGTTTTGGCAGTGTTGTATTGTCTTTTCAGACTGATATCTTGATTCAAAGAAGCCAATCTTCCAGTCAAATGAGTGGAATATTGAGAAAATTGACTTCTAGAAATATGTGAACCGTAACCCTAACTAGCAAAACCCGAAGCTAGGGTTAGGGTTTTATTCCCATACAATGTAGACAGTTTTTGTTGGCATGGCTGTGTTTTAGGGCTGAAAGGATACTTGGGAATATAGTTCTTTCAATGTTTTCTTAACATTTTTTTCTAACCTATATGGCTGTATACAGTGCTTTGCCCCACAAAGGAATGCTGTCTGAATTGCCCGACAAGCAACAGTTCGAAAGAACCTGATTTAACTTTCAAACTCTTGCCATGGGCTTTATAATCACAGGCAGATTAACAAATAAAGCCAAACTGCATTAGTTCTTTTGCACTTTTAGGTGATTTAAGCCTAAACGTACATTTATTTAGCTGCCCATTCAACTCAAACTTTCCAATGAAAGAATACCTTTCAAAAATTAATTGGACCATTCCTGACACACTCTTTTGGTTTTGGCAGTGCTGTATTGTCTTTTCAGACTGATATCTTGATTCAGAGAAGCCAATCTTCCAGTCAAATGAGTGGAATATTGAGAAAAGTGTCTTTGAGAAATATGTGAACCGTAACCCTAACTAGCAAAACCCGAAGCTAGGGTTAGGGTTTTATTCCCATACAATGTAGACAGTTTTTGATGGCATGGCTGTGTTTTAGGGCTGAAAGGATACCTGGGAATATAGTTCTTTCAATGTTTTCTAAACATTTTTTTCTGACCTATATGGCTGTATACAGTGCTTTGCCCCACAAAGGAATGCTGTCTGAATTGCCCGACAAGCAACAGTTCGAAAGAACCTTATTTAACTTTCAAACTCTTGCCATGGGCTTTATAATCACAGGCAGATTAACAAATAAAGCCAAACTGCATTAGTTCTTTTACACTTTTAGGCGATTTAAGCCTTAACGTACATTCATTTAGCACCCCATTCAACTCAAACATTCCAATGAAAGAATACCTTTCAAAAATGAATTTGACCATTCCTGACACACTCTTTTGGTTTTGGCAGTGCTGTATTGTCTTTTCAGACTGATATCTTGATTCAGAGAAGCCAATCTTCCAGTCAAATGAGTGGAATATTGAGAAAAGTGTCTTTGAGAAATATGTGAACCGTAACCCTAACTAGCAAAACCTGAAGCTAGGGTTAGGGTTTTATTCCCATACAATGTAGACAGTTTTTGATGGCATGGCTGTGTTTTAGGGCTGAAAGGATACTTGGGAACATAGTTCTTTCAATGTTTTCTAAACATTTTTTTCTAACCTTTATGGCTGTATACAGTGCTTTGCCCCACAAAGGAATGCTGTCTGAATTGCCCGACAAGCAAGAGTTTGAAAGAACCTGATTTAACTTTCAAACTCTTGCCATGGGCTTTATAATCACAGGCAGATTAACAAATAAAGACAAACTGCATTAGTTCTTTTGCACTTTTAGGCGATTTAAGCCTTAACGTACATTCATTTAGCACCCCATTCAACTCAAACTTTCCAATGAAAGAATACCTTTCAAGAATTAATTTGACCATTCCTGACACACTCTTTTGGTTTTGGCAGTGCTGTATTGTCTTTTCAGACTAATATCTTGATTCAGAGAAGCAAATCTTCCAGTCATTTGAGTGGAATATTGAGAAAATTGACTTTGAGAAATATGTGAACCGTAACCCTAACTAGCAAAACCCGAAGCTAGGGTTAGGGTTTTATTCCCATACATTGTAGACAGTTTTTGATGGCATGGCTGTGTTTTAGGGCTGAAAGGATACTTGGGAATATAGTTCTTTCAATGTTTTCTAAACATTTTTTTCTGACCTATATGGCTGTATACAGTGCTTTGCCCCACAAAGGAATGCTGTCTGAATTGCCCGACAAGCAACAGTTCGAAAGAACCTGATTTGACTTTCAAACTCTTGCCATGGGCTTTATATTCACAGGCAGATTAACAAATAAAGCCAAACTGCATTAGTTCTTTTGCACTTTTAGGCGATTTAAGCCTTAACGTACATTCATTTAGCACCCCATTCAACTCAAACTTTCCAATGAAAGAATACCTTTCAAATATTAATTTGACCATTCCTGACACACTCTTTTGGTTTTGGCAGTGCTGTATTGTCTTTTCAGACTGATATCTTGATTCACAGAAGCCAATCTTCCAGTCAAATGAGTGGAATATTGAGAAAATTGACTTCTAGAAATATGTGAACCGTAACCCTAACTAGCAAAACCCGAAGCTAGGGTTAGGGTTTTATTCCCATACAATGTAGACAGTTTTTGTTGGCATGGCTGTGTTTTAGGGCTGAAAGGATACTTGGGAATATAGTTCTTTCAATGTTTTCTTAACATTTTTTTCTAACCTATATGGCTGTATACAGTGCTTTGCCCCACAAAGGAATGCTGTCTGAATTGCCCGACAAGCAACAGTTCGAAAGAACCTGATTTGACTTTCAAACTCTTGCCATGGGCTTTATATTCACAGGCAGATTAACAAATAAAGCCAAACTGCATTAGTTCTTTTGCACTTTTAGGTGATTTAAGCCTTAACGTACATTTATTTAGCACCCCATTCAACTCAAACTTTCCAATGAAAGAATACCTTTCAAAAATGAATTGGACCATTCCTGACACACTCTTTTGGTTTTGGCAGTGCTGTATTGTCTTTTCAGACTGATATCTTGATTCAGAGAAGCCAATCTTCCAGTCAAATGAGTGGAATATTGAGAAAAGTGTCTTTGAGAAATATGTGAACCGTAACCCTAACTAGCAAAACCCGAAGCTAGGGTTAGGGTTTTATTCCCATACAATGTAGACAGTTTTTGATGGCATGGCTGTGTTTTAGGGCTGAAAGGATACTTGGGAATATAGTTCTTTCAATGTTTTCTAAACATTTTTTTCTGACCTATATGGCTGTATACAGTGCTTTGCCCCACAATGGAATGCTGTCTGAATTGCCCGACAAGCAACAGTTCGAAAGAACCTGATTTAACTTTCAAACTCTTGCCATGGGCTTTATAATCACAGGCAGATTAACAAATAAAGCCAAACTGCATTAGTTGTTTTGCACTTTTAGGCGATTTAAGCCTTAACGTACATTCATTAAGCACCCCATTCAACTCAAACTTTCCAATGAAAGAATACCTTTCAAAAATTAATTTGACCATTCCTGACACACTCTTTTGGTTTTGGCAGTGTTGTATTGTCTTTTCAGACTGATATCTTGATTCAGAGAAGCAAATCTTCCAGTCAAATGAGTGGAATATTGAGAAAATTGACTTCTAGAAATATGTGAACCGTAACCCTAACTAGCAAAACCCGAAGCTAGGGTTAGGGTTTTATTCCCATACAATGTAGACAGTTTTTGATGGCATGGCTTTGTTTTAGGGCTGAAAGGATACTTGGGAATATAGTTCTTTCAATGTTTTCTAAACATTTTTTTCTGACCTATATGGCTGTATACAGTGCTTTGCCCCACAAAGGAATGCTGTCTGAATTGCCCGACAAGCAACAGTTCGAAAGAACCTGATTTGACTTTCAAACTCTTGCCATGGGCTTTATATTCACAGGCAGATTAACAAATAAAGCGAAACTGCATTAGTTCTTTTGCACTTTTAGGCGATTTAAGCCTTAACGTACATTCATTTAGCACCCCATTCAACTCAAACTTTCCAATGAAAGAATACCTTTCAAATATTAATTTGACCATTCCTGACACACTCTTTTGGTTTTGGCAGTGCTGTATTGTCTTTTCAGACTGATATCTTGATTCAGAGAAGCCAATCTTCCAGTCAAATGAGTGGAATATTGAGAAAATTGACTTCTAGAAATATGTGAACCGTAACCCTAACTAGCAAAACCCGAAGCTAGGGTTAGGGTTTTATTCCCATACAATGTAGACAATTTTTGTTGGCATGGCTGTGTTTTAGGGCTGAAAGGATACTTGGGAATATAGTTCTTTCAATGTTTTCTTAACATTTTTTTCTAACCTATATGGCTGTATACAGTGCTTTGCCCCACAAAGGAATGCTGTCTGAATTGCCCGACAAGCAACAGTTCGAAAGAACCTGATTTAACTTTCAAACTCTTGCCATGGGCTTTATAATCACAGGCAGATTAACAAATAAAGCCAAACTGCATTAGTTCTTTTGCACTTTTAGGCGATTTAAGCCTTAACGTACATTCATTTAGCACCCCATTCAACTCAAACTTTCCAATGAAAGAATACCTTTCAAATATTAATTTGACCATTCCTGACACACTCTTTTGGTTTTGGCAGTGCTGTATTGTCTTTTCAGACTGATATCTTGATTCAGAGAAGCCAATCTTCCAGTCAAATGAGTGGAATATTGAGAAAATTGACTTCTAGAAATATGTGAACCGGAACCCTAACTAGCAAAACCCGAAGCTAGGGTTAGGGTTTTATTCCCATACAATGTAGACAGTTTTTGTTGGCATGGCTGTGTTTTAGGGCTGAAAGGATACTTGGGAATATAGTTCTTTCAATGTTTTCTTAACATTTTTTTCTAACCTATATTGCTGTATACAGTGCTTTGCCCCACAAAGGAATGCTGTCTGAATTGCCCGACAAGCAACAGTTCGAAAGAACCTGATTTAACTTTCAAACTCTTGCCATGGGCTTTATAATCACAGGCAGATTAACAAATAAAGCCAAACTGCATTAGTTCTTTTGCACTTTTAGGCGATTTAAGCCTTAACGTACATTCATTTAGCACCCCATTCAACTCATTCTTTCATTGGAAAGTTTACCTTTCAAAAATTAATTTGACCATTCCTGACACACTCTTTTGGTTTTGGCAGTGTTGTATTGTCTTTTCAGACTGATATCTTGATTCAGAGAAGCACATCTTCCAGTCAAATGAGTGGAATATTGAGAAAATTGACTTCTAGAAATATGTGAACCGTAACCCTAACTAGGAAAACCCGAAGCTAGGGTAGGGTTTTATTCCCATACAATGTAGACAGTTTTTGATGGCATGGCTGTGTTTTAGGGCTGAAAGGATACTTGGGAATATAGTTCTTTCAATGTTTTCTAAACATTTTTTTCTGACCTATATGGCTGTATACAGTGCTTTGCCCCACAAAGGAATGCTGTCTGAATTGCCCGACAAGCAACAGTTCGAAAGAACCTGATTTAACTTTCAAACTCTTGCCATGGGCTTTATAATCACAGGCAGATTAACAAATAAAGCCAAACTGCATTAGTTCTTTTGCACTTTTAGGTGATTTAAGCCTTAACGTACATTCATTTAGCACCCCATTCAACTCAAACTTTCCAATGAAAGAATACCTTTCAAAAATGAATTGGACCATTCCTGACACACTCTTTTGGTTTTGGCAGTGCTGTATTGTCTTTTCAGACTGATATCTTGATTCAGAGAAGCCAATCTTCCAGTCAAATGAGTGGAATATTGAGAAAATTGACTTCTAGAAATATGTGAACCGTAACCCTAACTAGCAAAACCCGAAGCTAGGGTTAGGGTTTTATTCCCATACAATGTAGACAGTTTTTGATGGCATGGCTGTGTTTTAGGGCTGAAAGGATACTTGGGAATATAGTTCTTTCAATGTTTTCTAAACATTTTTTTCTGACCTATATGGCTGTATACAGTGCTTTGCCCCACAAAGGAATGCTGTCTGAATTGCCCGACAAGCAACAGTTCGAAAGAACCTGATTTAACTTTCAAACTCTTGCCATGGGCTTTATAATCACAGGCAGATTAACAAATAAAGCCAAACTGCATTAGTTGTTTTGCACTTTTAGGCGATTTAAGCCTTAACGTACATTCATTTAGCACCCCATTCAACTCAAACTTTCCAATGAAAGAATACCTTTCAAAAATGAATTGGACCATTCCTGACACACTCTTTTGGTTTTGGCAGTGCTGTATTGTCTTTTCAGACTGATATCTTGATTCAGAGAAGCAAATCTTCCAGTCAAATGAGTGGAATATTGAGAAAATTGACTTCTAGAAATATGTGAACCGTAACCCTAACTAGCAAAACCCGAAGCTAGGGTTAGGGTTTTATTCCCATACAATGTAGACAATTTTTGTTGGCATGGCTGTGTTTTAGGGCTGAAAGGATACTTGGGAATATAGTTCTTTCAATGTTTTCTTAACATTTTTTTCTAACCTATATGGCTGTATACAGTGCTTTGCCCCACAAAGGAATGCTGTCTGAATTGCCCGACAAGCAACAGTTCGAAAGAACCTGATTTAACTTTCAAACTCTTGCCATGGGCTTTATAATCACAGGCAGATTAACAAATAAAGCCAAACTGCATTAGTTCTTTTGCACTTTTAGGCGATTTAAGCCTTAACGTACATTCATTTAGCACCCCATTCAACTCAAACTTTCCAATGAAAGAATACCTTTCAAATATTAATTTGACCATTCCTGACACACTCTTTTGGTTTTGGCAGTGCTGTATTGTCTTTTCAGACTGATATCTTGATTCAGAGAAGCCAATCTTCCAGTCAAATGAGTGGAATATTGAGAAAATTGACTTCTAGAAATATGTGAACCGGAACCCTAACTAGCAAAACCCGAAGCTAGGGTTAGGGTTTTATTCCCATACAATGTAGACAGTTTTTGTTGGCATGGCTGTGTTTTAGGGCTGAAAGGATACTTGGGAATATAGTTCTTTCAATGTTTTCTTAACATTTTTTTCTAACCTATATTGCTGTATACAGTGCTTTGCCCCACAAAGGAATGCTGTCTGAATTGCCCGACAAGCAACAGTTCGAAAGAACCTGATTTAACTTTCAAACTCTTGCCATGGGCTTTATAATCACAGGCAGATTAACAAATAAAGCCAAACTGCATTAGTTCTTTTGCACTTTTAGGCGATTTAAGCCTTAACGTACATTCATTTAGCACCCCATTCAACTCATTCTTTCATTGGAAAGTTTACCTTTCAAAAATTAATTTGACCATTCCTGACACACTCTTTTGGTTTTGGCAGTGTTGTATTGTCTTTTCAGACTGATATCTTGATTCAGAGAAGCACATCTTCCAGTCAAATGAGTGGAATATTGAGAAAATTGACTTCTAGAAATATGTGAACCGTAACCCTAACTAGGAAAACCCGAAGCTAGGGTAGGGTTTTATTCCCATACAATGTAGACAGTTTTTGATGGCATGGCTGTGTTTTAGGGCTGAAAGGATACTTGGGAATATAGTTCTTTCAATGTTTTCTTAACATTTTTTTCTGACCTATATGGCTGTATACAGTGCTTTGCCCCACAAAGGAATGCTGTCTGAATTGCCCGACAAGCAACAGTTCGAAAGAACCTGATTTAACTTTCAAACTCTTGCCATGGGCTTTATAATCACAGGCAGATTAACAAATAAAGCCAAACTGCATTAGTTCTTTTGCACTTTTAGGTGATTTAAGCCTTAACGTACATTCATTTAGCACCCCATTCAACTCAAACTTTCCAATGAAAGAATACCTTTCAAAAATGAATTGGACCATTCCTGACACACTCTTTTGGTTTTGGCAGTGCTGTATTGTCTTTTCAGACTGATATCTTGATTCAGAGAAGCCAATCTTCCAGTCAAATGAGTGGAATATTGAGAAAATTGACTTCTAGAAATATGTGAACCGTAACCCTAACTAGCAAAACCCGAAGCTAGGGTTAGGGTTTTATTCCCAAACAATGTAGACAGTTTTTGATGGCATGGCTGTGTTTTAGGGCTGAAAGGATACTTGGGAATATAGTTCTTTCAATGTTTTCTAAACATTTTTTTCTGACCTATATGGCTGTATACAGTGCTTTGCCCCACAAAGGAATGCTGTCTGAATTGCCCGACAAGCAACAGTTCGAAAGAACCTGATTTAACTTTCAAACTCTTGCCATGGGCTTTATAATCACAGGCAGATTAACAAATAAAGCCAAACTGCATTAGTTGTTTTGCACTTTTAGGCGATTTAAGCCTTAACGTACATTCATTTAGCACCCCATTCAACTCAAACTTTCCAATGAAAGAATACCTTTCAAAAATGAATTGGACCATTCCTGACACACTCTTTTGGTTTTGGCAGTGCTGTATTGTCTTTTCAGACTGATATCTTGATTCAGAGAAGCAAATCTTCCAGTCAAATGAGTGGAATATTGAGAAAATTGACTTCTAGAAATATGTGAACCGTAACCCTAACTAGCAAAACCCGAAGCTAGGGTTAGGGTTTTATTCCCAAACAATGTAGACAGTTTTTGATGGCATGGCTGTGTTTTAGGGCTGAAAGAATACTTGGGAATATAGTTCTTTCAATGTTTCCTAAACATTTTTTTCTGACCTATATGGCTGTATACAGTGCTTTGCCCCACAAAGGAATGCTGTCTGAATTGCCCGACAAGCAACAGTTCGAAAGAACCTGATTTAACTTTCAAACTCTTGCCATGGGCTTTATAATCACAGGCAGATTAACAAATAAAGCCAAACTGCATTAGTTCTTTTGCACTTTTAGGTGATTTAAGCCTTAACGTACATTTATTTTGCACCCCATTCAACTCAAACTTTCCAATGAAAGAATACCTTTCAAAAATTAATTTGACCATTCCTGACACACTCTTTTGGTTTTGGCAGTGTTGTATTGTCTTTTCAGACTGATATCTTGATTCAGAGAAGCAAATCTTCCAGTCAAATGAGTGGAATATTGAGAAAATTGACTTCTAGAAATATGTGAACCGTAACCCTAACTAGCAAAACCCGAAGCTAGGGTTAGGGTTTTATTCCCATACAATGTAGACAGTTTTTGATGGCATGGCTGTGTTTTAGGGCTGAAAGGATACTTGGGAATATAGTTCTTTCAATGTTTTCTAAACATTTTTTTCTAACCTATATGGCTATATACAGTGCTTTGCCCCACAAAGGAATGCTGTCTGAATTGCCCGACAAGCAACAGTTCGAAAGAACCTGATTTAACTTTCAAACTCTTGCCATGGGCTTTAAAATCACAGGCAGATTAACAAATAAAGCCAAACAACATTAGTTGTTTTGCACTTTTAGGCTGTTTAAGCCTTAACGTACATTCATTAAGCACCCCATTCAACTCAAACTTTCCAATGAAAGAATACCTTTCAAAAATTAATTTGACCATTCCTGACACACTCTTTTGGTTTTGGCAGTGTTGTATTGTCTTTTCAGACTGATATCTTGATTCAGAGAAGCCAATCTTCCAGTCAAATGAGTGGAATATTGAGAAAAGTGTCTTTGAGAAATATGTGAACCGTAACCCTAACTAGCAAAACCCGAAGCTAGGGTTAGGGTTTTATTCCCATACAATGTAGACAGTTCTTGATGCCATGGCTGTGTTTTAGGGCTGAAAGGATACTTGGGAATATAGTTCTTTCAATGTTTTCTAAACATTTTTTCTGACCTATATGGCTGTATACAGTGCTTTGCCCCACAAAGGAATGCTGTCTGAATTGCCCGACAAGCAACAGTTCGAAAGAACCTGATTTGACTTTCAAACTCTTGCCATGGGCTTTATATTCACAGGCAGATTAACAAATAAAGCCAAACTGCATTAGTTCTTTTGAACTTTTAGGCGATTTAAGCCTTAACGTACATTCATTTAGCACCCCATTCATCTCAAACTTTCCAATGAAAGAATACCTTTCAAAAATGAATTGGACCATTCCTGACACACTCTTTTGGTTTTGGCACTGTTGTATTGTCTTTTCAGACTGATATCTTGATTCAGAGAAGCAAATCTTCCAGTCAAATGAGTGGAATATTGAGAAAATTGACTTCTAGAAATATGTGAACCGTAACCCTAACTAGCAAAACCCGAAGCTAGGGTTAGGGTTTTATTCCCATACAATGTAGACAGTTTTTGATTGCATGGCTTTGTTTTAGGGCTGAAAGGATACTTGGGAATATAGTTCTTTCAATGTTTTCTAAACATTTTTTCTGACCTATATGGCTGTATACAGTGCTTTGCCCCACAAAGGAATGCTGTCTGAATTGCCCGACAAGCAACAGTTCGAAAGAACCTGATTTAACTTTCAAACTCTTGCCATGGGCTTTATAATCACAGGCAGATTAACAAATAAAGCCAAACTGCATTAGTTCTTTTACACTTTTAGGCGATTTAAGCCTTAACGTACATTCATTTAGCACCCCATTCAACTCAAACATTCCAATGAAAGAATACCTTTCAAAAATGAATTTGTCCATTCCTGACACACTCTTTTGGTTTTGGCAGTGCTGTATTGTTTTCTCAGACTGATATCTTGATTCAGAGAAGCCAATCTTCCAGTCAAATGAGTGGAATATTGAGAAAAGTGTCTTTGAGAAATATTTGAACCGTAACCCTAACTAGCAAAACCTGAAGCTAGGGTTAGGGTTTTATTCCCATACAATGTAGACAGTTTTTGATGGCATGGCTGTGTTTTAGGGCTGAAAGGATACTTGGGAATATAGTTCTTTCAATGTTTTCTAAACATTTTTTTCTGACCTATATGGCTGTATACAGTGCTTTGCCCCACAAAGGAATGCTGTCTGAATTGCCCGACAAGCAACAGTTCGAAAGAACCTGATTTAACTTTCAAACTCTTGCCATGGGCTTTATAATCACAGGCAGATTAACAAATAAAGCCAAACTGCATTAGTTCTTTTGCACTTTTAGGTGATTTAAGCCTTAACGTACATTCATTTAGCACCCCATTCAACTCAAACTTTCCAATGAAAGAATACCTTTCAAAAATGAATTGGACCATTCCTGACACACTCTTTTGGTTTTGGCACTGTTGTATTGTCTTTTCAGACTGATATCTTGATTCAGAGAAGCAAATCTTCCAGTCAAATGAGTGGAATATTGAGAAAATTGACTTCTAGAAATATGTGAACCGTAACCCTAACTAGCAAAACCCGAAGCTAGGGTTAGGGTTTTATTCCCATACAATGTAGACAGTTTTTGATGGCATGGCTTTGTTTTAGGGCTGAAAGGATACTTGGGAATATAGTTCTTTCAATGTTTTCTAAACATTTTTTTCTGACCTATATGGCTGTATACAGTGCTTTGCCCCACAAAGGAATGCTGTCTGAATTGCCCGACAAGCAACAGTTCGAAAGAACCTGATTTAACTTTCAAACTCTTGCCATGGGCTTTATAATCACAGGCAGATTAACAAATAAAGCCAAACTGCATTAGTTCTTTTACACTTTTAGGCGATTTAAGCCTTAACGTACATTCATTTAGCACCCCATTCAACTCAAACATTCCAATGAAAGAATACCTTTCAAAAATGAATTTGTCCATTCCTGACACACTCTTTTGGTTTTGGCAGTGCTGTATTGTTTTCTCAGACTGATATCTTGATTCAGAGAAGCCAATCTTCCAGTCAAATGAGTGGAATATTGAGAAAAGTGTCTTTGAGAAATATTTGAACCGTAACCCTAACTAGCAAAACCTGAAGCTAGGGTTAGGGTTTTATTCCCATACAATGTAGACAGTTTTTGATGGCATGGCTGTGTTTTAGGGCTGAAAGGATACTTGGGAATATAGTTCTTTCAATGTTTTCTAAACATTTTTTTCTGACCTATATGGCTGTATACAGTGCTTTGCCCCACAAAGGAATGCTGTCTGAATTGCCCGACAAGCAACAGTTCGAAAGAACCTGATTTAACTTTCAAACTCTTGCCATGGGCTTTATAATCACAGGCAGATTAACAAATAAAGCCAAACTGCATTAGTTCTTTTGCACTTTTAGGTGATTTAAGCCTTAACGTACATTCATTTAGCACCCCATTCAACTCAAACTTTCCAATGAAAGAATACCTTTCAAAAATGAATTGGACCATTCCTGACACACTCTTTTGGTTTTGGCAGTGCTGTATTGTCTTTTCAGACTGATATCTTGATTCAGAGAAGCCAATCTTCCAGTCAAATGAGTGGAATATTGAGAAAATTGACTTCTAGAAATATGTGAACCGTAACCCTAACTAGCAAAACCCGAAGCTAGGGTTAGGGTTTTATTCCCATACAATGTAGACAGTTTTTGATGGCATGGCTTTGTTTTAGGGCTGAAAGGATACTTGGGAATATAGTTCTTTCAATGTTTTCTAAACATTTTTTTCTGACCTATATGGCTGTATACAGTGCTTTGCCCCACAAAGGAATTCTGTCTGGATTGCCCGACAAGCAACAGTTCGAAAGAACCTGATTTGACTTTCAAACTCTTGCCATGGGCTTTATATTCACAGGCAGATTAACAAATAAAGCGAAACTGCATTAGTTCTTTTGCACTTTTAGGCGATTTAAGCCTTAACGTACATTCATTTAGCACCCCATTCAACTCAAACTTTCCAATGAAAGAATACCTTTCAAATATTAATTTGACCATTCCTGACACACTCTTTTGGTTTTGGCAGTGCTGTATTGTCTTTTCAGACTGATATCTTGATTCAGAGAAGCCAATCTTCCAGTCAAATGAGTGGAATATTGAGAAAATTGACTTCTAGAAATATGTGAACCGTAACCCTAACTAGCAAAACCCGAAGCTAGGGTAGGGTTTTATTCCCATACAATGTAGACAGTTTTTGATTGCATGGCTTTGTTTTAGGGCTGAAAGGATACTTGGGAATATAGTTCTTTCAATGTTTTCTAAACATTTTTTCTGACCTATATGGCTGTATACAGTGCTTTGCCCCACAAAGGAATGCTGTCTGAATTGCCCGACAAGCAACAGTTCGAAAGAACCTGATTTAACTTTCAAACTCTTGCCATGGGCTTTATAATCACAGGCAGATTAACAAATAAAGCCAAACTGCATTAGTTCTTTTACACTTTTAGGCGATTTAAGCCTTAACGTACATTCATTTAGCACCCCATTCAACTCAAACATTCCAATGAAAGAATACCTTTCAAAAATGAATTTGTCCATTCCTGACACACTCTTTTGGTTTTGGCAGTGCTGTATTGTTTTCTCAGACTGATATCTTGATTCAGAGAAGCCAATCTTCCAGTCAAATGAGTGGAATATTGAGAAAAGTGTCTTTGAGAAATATTTGAACCGTAACCCTAACTAGCAAAACCTGAAGCTAGGGTTAGGGTTTTATTCCCATACAATGTAGACAGTTTTTGATGGCATGGCTGTGTTTTAGGGCTGAAAGGATACTTGGGAATATAGTTCTTTCAATGTTTTCTAAACATTTTTTTCTGACCTATATGGCTGTATACAGTGCTTTGCCCCACAAAGGAATGCTGTCTGAATTGCCCGACAAGCAACAGTTCGAAAGAACCTGATTTAACTTTCAAACTCTTGCCATGGGCTTTATAATCACAGGCAGATTAACAAATAAAGCCAAACTGCATTAGTTCTTTTGCACTTTTAGGTGATTTAAGCCTTAACGTACATTCATTTAGCACCCCATTCAACTCAAACTTTCCAATGAAAGAATACCTTTCAAAAATGAATTGGACCATTCCTGACACACTCTTTTGGTTTTGGCAGTGCTGTATTGTCTTTTCAGACTGATATCTTGATTCAGAGAAGCCAATCTTCCAGTCAAATGAGTGGAATATTGAGAAAATTGACTTCTAGAAATATGTGAACCGTAACCCTAACTAGCAAAACCCGAAGCTAGGGTTAGGGTTTTATTCCCAAACAATGTAGACAGTTTTTGATGGCATGGCTGTGTTTTAGGGCTGAAAGGATACTTGGGAATATAGTTCTTTCAATGTTTTCTAAACATTTTTTTCTGACCTATATGGCTGTATACAGTGCTTTGCCCCACAAAGGAATGCTGTCTGAATTGCCCGACAAGCAACAGTTCGAAAGAACCTGATTTAACTTTCAAACTCTTGCCATGGGCTTTATAATCACAGGCAGATTAACAAATAAAGCCAAACTGCATTAGTTGTTTTGCACTTTTAGGCGATTTAAGCCTTAACGTACATTCATTTAGCACCCCATTCAACTCAAACTTTCCAATGAAAGAATACCTTTCAAAAATGAATTGGACCATTCCTGACACACTCTTTTGGTTTTGGCAGTGCTGTATTGTCTTTTCAGACTGATATCTTGATTCAGAGAAGCCAATCTTCCAGTCAAATGAGTGGAATATTGAGAAAATTGACTTCTAGAAATATGTGAACCGTAACCCTAACTAGCAAAACCCGAAGCTAGGGTTAGGGTTTTATTCCCATACAATGTAGACAGTTTTTGATGGCATGGCTGTGTTTTAGGGCTGAAAGGATACTTGGGAATATAGTTCTTTCAATGTTTTCTAAACATTTTTTTCTGACCTATATGGCTGTATACAGTGCTTTGCCCCACAAAGGAATGCTGTCTGAATTGCCCGACAAGCAACAGTTCGAAAGAACCTGAT
Source organism: Atractosteus spatula (assembly GCF_055471065.1). Taxonomy (NCBI): domain Eukaryota; kingdom Metazoa; phylum Chordata; class Actinopteri; order Semionotiformes; family Lepisosteidae; genus Atractosteus; species Atractosteus spatula. The sequence continues at coordinate 29,590,057 of NC_142708.1, read as the reverse complement.
TTAACTTTCAAACTCTTGCCATGGGCTTTAAAATCACAGGCAGATTAACAAATAAAGCCAAACAACATTAGTTGTTTTGCACTTTTAGGCTGTTTAAGCCTTAACGTACATTCATTAAGCACCCCATTCAACTCAAACTTTCCAATGAAAGAATACCTTTCAAAAATTAATTTGACCATTCCTGACACACTCTTTTGGTTTTGGCAGTGTTGTATTGTCTTTTCAGACTGATATCTTGATTCAGAGAAGCCAATCTTCCAGTCAAATGAGTGGAATATTGAGAAAAGTGTCTTTGAGAAATATGTGAACCGTAACCCTAACTAGCAAAACCCGAAGCTAGGGTTAGGGTTTTATTCCCATACAATGTAGACAGTTCTTGATGCCATGGCTGTGTTTTAGGGCTGAAAGGATACTTGGGAATATAGTTCTTTCAATGTTTTCTAAACATTTTTTTCTGACCTATATGGCTGTATACAGTGCTTTGCCCCACAAAGGAATGCTGTCTGAATTGCCCGACAAGCAACAGTTCGAAAGAACCTGATTTGACTTTCAAACTCTTGCCATGGGCTTTATATTCACAGGCAGATTAACAAATAAAGCCAAACTGCATTAGTTCTTTTGAACTTTTAGGCGATTTAAGCCTTAACGTACATTCATTTAGCACCCCATTCATCTCAAACTTTCCAATGAAAGAATACCTTTCAAAAATGAATTGGACCATTCCTGACACACTCTTTTGGTTTTGGCACTGTTGTATTGTCTTTTCAGACTGATATCTTGATTCAGAGAAGCAAATCTTCCAGTCAAATGAGTGGAATATTGAGAAAATTGACTTCTAGAAATATGTGAACCGTAACCCTAACTAGCAAAACCCGAAGCTAGGGTTAGGGTTTTATTCCCATACAATGTAGACAGTTTTTGATGGCATGGCTTTGTTTTAGGGCTGAAAGGATACTTGGGAATATAGTTCTTTCAATGTTTTCTAAACATTTTTTTCTGACCTATATGGCTGTATACAGTGCTTTGCCCCACAAAGGAATGCTGTCTGAATTGCCCGACAAGCAACAGTTCGAAAGAACCTGATTTAACTTTCAAACTCTTGCCATGGGCTTTATAATCACAGGCAGATTAACAAATAAAGCCAAACTGCATTAGTTCTTTTGCACTTTTAGGCGATTTAAGTCTTAACGTACATTCATTTAGCACCCCATTCAACTCATTCTTTCATTGGAAAGTTTACCTTTCAAAAATTAATTTGACCATTCCTGACACACTCTTTTGGTTTTGGCAGTGTTGTATTGTCTTTTCAGACTGATATCTTGATTCAAAGAAGCCAATCTTCCAGTCAAATGAGTGGAATATTGAGAAAATTGACTTCTAGAAATATGTGAACCGTAACCCTAACTAGGAAAACCCGAAGCTAGGGTTAGGGTTTTATTCCCATACAATGTAGACAGTTTTTGATTGCATGGCTTTGATTTAGGGCTGAAAGGATACTTGGGAATATAGTTCTTTCAATGTTTTCTAAACATTTTTTTCTGACCTATATGGCTGTATACAGTGCTTTGCCCCACAAAGGAATGCTGTCTGAATTGCCCGACAAGCAACAGTTCGAAAGAACCTGATTTAACTTTCAAACTCTTGCCATGGGCTTTATAATCACAGGCAGATTAACAAATAAAGCCAAACTGCATTAGTTCTTTTGCACTTTTAGGCGATTTAAGCCTTAACGTACATTCATTTAGCACCCCATTCAACTCAAACTTTCCAATGAAAGAATACCTTTCAAAAATTAATTTGACCATTCCTGACACACTCTTTTGGTTTTGGCAGTGCTGTATTGTCTTTTCAGACTGATATCTTGATTCAGAGAAGCCAATCTTCCAGTCAAATGAGTGGAATATTGAGAAAATTGACTTCTAGAAATATGTGAACCGTAACCCTAACTAGGAAAACCCGAAGCTAGGGTAGGGTTTTATTCCCATACAATGTAGACAGTTTTTGATGGCATGGCTGTGTTTTAGGGCTGAAAGGATACTTGGGAATATAGTTCTTTCAATGTTTTCTAAACATTTTTTTCTGACCTATATGGCTGTATACAGTGCTTTGCCCCACAAAGGAATGCTGTCTGAATTGCCCGACAAGCAACAGTTCGAAAGAACCTGATTTAACTTTCAAACTCTTGCCATGGGCTTTATAATCACAGGCAGATTAACAAATAAAGCCAAACTGCATTAGTTCTTTTGCACTTTTAGGTGATTTAAGCCTTAACGTACATTTATTTTGCACCCCATTCAACTCAAACTTTCCAATGAAAGAATACCTTTCAAAAATTAATTTGACCATTCCTGACACACTCTTTTGGTTTTGGCAGTGTTGTATTGTCTTTTCAGACTGATATCTTGATTCAGAGAAGCAAATCTTCCAGTCAAATGAGTGGAATATTGAGAAAATTGACTTCTAGAAATATGTGAACCGTAACCCTAACTAGCAAAACCCGAAGCTAGGGTTAGGGTTTTATTCCCATACAATGTAGACAGTTTTTGATGGCATGGCTGTGTTTTAGGGCTGAAAGGATACTTGGGAATATAGTTCTTTCAATGTTTTCTAAACATTTTTTTCTAACCTATATGGCTATATACAGTGCTTTGCCCCACAAAGGAATGCTGTCTGAATTGCCCGACAAGCAACAGTTCGAAAGAACCTGATTTAACTTTCAAACTCTTGCCATGGGCTTTATAATCACAGGCAGATTAACAAATAAAGCCAAACAACATTAGTTGTTTTGCACTTTTAGGCTGTTTAAGCCTTAACGTACATTCATTAAGCACCCCATTCAACTCAAACTTTCCAATGAAAGAATACCTTTCAAAAATTAATTTGACCATTCCTGACACATTCTTTTGGTTTTGGCAGTGTTGTATTGTCTTTTCAGACTGATATCTTGATTCAGAGAAGCCAATCTTCCAGTCAAATGAGTGGAATATTGAGAAAAGTGTCTTTGAGAAATATGTGAACCGTAACTCTAACTAGCAAAACCCGAAGCTAGGGTTAGGGTTTTATTCCCATACAATGTAGACAGTTTTTGATGGCATGGCTGTGTTTTAGGGCTGAAAGGATACTTGGGAATATAGTTCTTTCAATGTTTTCTAATCATTTTTTTCTGTCCTATATGGCTGTATACAGTGCTTTGCCCCACAAAGGAATACTGTCTGAATTGCCCGACAAGCAACAGTTCGAAAGAACGTGATTTAACATTCAAACTCTTGCCATGGGCTTTATAATCACAGGCAGATTAACAAATAAAGCCAAACTGCATTAGTTCTTTTGCACTTTTAGGTGATTTAAGCCTTAACGTACATTTATTTAGCACCCCATTCAACTCAAACTTTCCAATGAAAGAATACCTTTCAAAAATGAATTGGACCATTCCTGACACACTCTTTTGGTTTTGGCAGTGCTGTATTGTCTTTTCAGACTGATATCTTGATTCAGAGAAGCCAATCTTCCAGTCAAATGAGTGGAATATTGAGAAAATTGACTTCTAGAAATATGTGAACCGTAACCCTAACTAGGAAAACCCGAAGCTAGGGTAGGGTTTTATTCCCATACAATGTAGACAGTTTTTGATTGCATGGCTTTGTTTTAGGGCTGAAAGGATACTTGGGAATATAGTTCTTTCAATGTTTTCTAAACATTTTTTTCTGACCTATATGGCTGTATACAGTGCTTTGCCCCACAAAGGAATGCTGTCTGAATTGCCCGACAAGCAACAGTTCGAAAGAACCTGATTTAACTTTCAAACTCTTGCCATGGGCTTTAAAATCACAGGCAGATTAACAAATAAAGCCAAACAACATTAGTTGTTTTGCACTTTTAGGCTGTTTAAGCCTTAACATACATTCATTAAGCACCCCATTCAACTCAAACTTTCCAATGAAATAATACCTTTCAAAAATTAATTTGACCATTCCTGACACACTCTTTTGGTTTTGGCAGTGTTGTATTGTCTTTTCAGACTGATATCTTGATTCAAAGAAGCCAATCTTCCAGTCAAATGAGTGGAATATTGAGAAAATTGACTTCTAGAAATATGTGAACCGTAACCCTAACTAGCAAAACCCGAAGCTAGGGTTAGGGTTTTATTCCCAAACAATGTAGACAGTTTTTGATGGCATGGCTGTGTTTTAGGGCTGAAAGAATACTTGGGAATATAGTTCTTTCAATGTTTTCTAAACATTTTTTTCTGACCTATATGGCTGTATACAGTGCTTTGCCCCACAAAGGAATGCTGTCTGAATTGCCCGACAAGCAACAGTTCGAAAGAACCTGATTTAACTTTCAAACTCTTGCCATGGGCTTTATAATCACAGGCAGATTAACAAATAAAGCCAAACTGCATTAGTTCTTTTGCACTTTTAGGTGATTTAAGCCTTAACGTACATTTATTTAGCACCCCATTCAACTCAAACTTTCCAATGAAAGAATACCTTTCAAAAATTAATTTGACCATTCCTGACACACTCTTTTGGTTTTGGCAGTGTTGTATTGTCTTTTCAGACTGATATCTTGATTCAGAGAAGCACATCTTCCAGTCAAATGAGTGGAATATTGAGAAAATTGACTTCTAGAAATATGTGAACCGTAACCCTAACTAGCAAAACCCGAAGCTAGGGTTAGGGTTTTATTCCCATACAATGTAGACAGTTTTTGATGGCATGGCTGTGTTTTAGGGCTGAAAGGATACTTGGGAATATAGTTCTTTCAATGTTTTCTAAACATTTTTTTCTAACCTATATGGCTATATACAGTGCTTTGCCCCACAAAGGAATGCTGTCTGAATTGCCCGACAAGCAACAGTTCGAAAGAACCTGATTTAACTTTCAAACTCTTGCCATGGGCTTTATAATCACAGGCAGATTAACAAATAAAGCCAAACAACATTAGTTGTTTTGCACTTTTAGGCTGTTTAAGCCTTAACGTACATTCATTAAGCACCCCATTCAACTCAAACTTTCCAATGAAAGAATACCTTTCAAAAATTAATTTGACCATTCCTGACACATTCTTTTGGTTTTGGCAGTGTTGTATTGTCTTTTCAGACTGATATCTTGATTCAGAGAAGCCAATCTTCCAGTCAAATGAGTGGAATATTGAGAAAAGTGTCTTTGAGAAATATGTGAACCGTAACTCTAACTAGCAAAACCCGAAGCTAGGGTTAGGGTTTTATTCCCATACAATGTAGACAGTTTTTGATGGCATGGCTGTGTTTTAGGGCTGAAAGGATACTTGGGAATATAGTTCTTTCAATGTTTTCTAAACATTTTTTCTGACCTATATGGCTGTATACAGTGCTTTGCCCCACAAAGGAATGCTGTCTGAATTGCCCGACAAGCAACAGTTCGAAAGAACCTGATTTAACTTTCAAACTCTTGCCATGGGCTTTATAATCACAGGCAGATTAACAAATAAAGCCAAACTGCATTAGTTCTTTTGCACTTTTAGGCGATTTAAGCCTTAACGTACATTCATTTAGCACCCCATTCAACTCAAACTTTCCAATGAAAGAATACCTTTCAAAAATTAATTTGACCATTCCTGACACACTCTTTTGGTTTTGGCAGTGCTGTATTGTCTTTTCAGACTGATATCTTGATTCAGAGAAGCCAATCTTCCAGTCAAATGAGTGGAATATTGAGAAAATTGACTTCTAGAAATATGTGAACCGTAACCCTAACTAGGAAAACCCGAAGCTAGGGTAGGGTTTTATTCCCATACAATGTAGACAGTTTTTGATGGCATGGCTGTGTTTTAGGGCTGAAAGGATACTTGGGAATATAGTTCTTTCAATGTTTTCTAAACATTTTTTTCTGACCTATATGGCTGTATACAGTGCTTTGCCCCACAAAGGAATGCTGTCTGAATTGCCCGACAAGCAACAGTTCGAAAGAACCTGATTTAACTTTCAAACTCTTGCCATGGGCTTTATAATCACAGGCAGATTAACAAATAAAGCCAAACTGCATTAGTTCTTTTGCACTTTTAGGTGATTTAAGCCTTAACGTACATTTATTTTGCACCCCATTCAACTCAAACTTTCCAATGAAAGAATACCTTTCAAAAATTAATTTGACCATTCCTGACACACTCTTTTGGTTTTGGCAGTGTTGTATTGTCTTTTCAGACTGATATCTTGATTCAGAGAAGCAAATCTTCCAGTCAAATGAGTGGAATATTGAGAAAATTGACTTCTAGAAATATGTGAACCGTAACCCTAACTAGCAAAACCCGAAGCTAGGGTTAGGGTTTTATTCCCATACAATGTAGACAGTTTTTGATGGCATGGCTGTGTTTTAGGGCTGAAAGGATACTTGGGAATATAGTTCTTTCAATGTTTTCTAAACATTTTTTTCTAACCTATATGGCTATATACAGTGCTTTGCCCCACAAAGGAATGCTGTCTGAATTGCCCGACAAGCAACAGTTCGAAAGAACCTGATTTAACTTTCAAACTCTTGCCATGGGCTTTATAATCACAGGCAGATTAACAAATAAAGCCAAACAACATTAGTTGTTTTGCACTTTTAGGCTGTTTAAGCCTTAACGTACATTCATTAAGCACCCCATTCAACTCAAACTTTCCAATGAAAGAATACCTTTCAAAAATTAATTTGACCATTCCTGACACATTCTTTTGGTTTTGGCAGTGTTGTATTGTCTTTTCAGACTGATATCTTGATTCAGAGAAGCCAATCTTCCAGTCAAATGAGTGGAATATTGAGAAAAGTGTCTTTGAGAAATATGTGAACCGTAACTCTAACTAGCAAAACCCGAAGCTAGGGTTAGGGTTTTATTCCCATACAATGTAGACAGTTTTTGATGGCATGGCTGTGTTTTAGGGCTGAAAGGATACTTGGGAATATAGTTCTTTCAATGTTTTCTAATCATTTTTTTCTGTCCTATATGGCTGTATACAGTGCTTTGCCCCACAAAGGAATACTGTCTGAATTGCCCGACAAGCAACAGTTCGAAAGAACGTGATTTAACATTCAAACTCTTGCCATGGGCTTTATAATCACAGGCAGATTAACAAATAAAGCCAAACTGCATTAGTTCTTTTGCACTTTTAGGTGATTTAAGCCTTAACGTACATTTATTTAGCACCCCATTCAACTCAAACTTTCCAATGAAAGAATACCTTTCAAAAATGAATTGGACCATTCCTGACACACTCTTTTGGTTTTGGCAGTGCTGTATTGTCTTTTCAGACTGATATCTTGATTCAGAGAAGCCAATCTTCCAGTCAAATGAGTGGAATATTGAGAAAATTGACTTCTAGAAATATGTGAACCGTAACCCTAACTAGGAAAACCCGAAGCTAGGGTAGGGTTTTATTCCCATACAATGTAGACAGTTTTTGATTGCATGGCTTTGTTTTAGGGCTGAAAGGATACTTGGGAATATAGTTCTTTCAATGTTTTCTAAACATTTTTTTCTGACCTATATGGCTGTATACAGTGCTTTGCCCCACAAAGGAATGCTGTCTGAATTGCCCGACAAGCAACAGTTCGAAAGAACCTGATTTAACTTTCAAACTCTTGCCATGGGCTTTAAAATCACAGGCAGATTAACAAATAAAGCCAAACAACATTAGTTGTTTTGCACTTTTAGGCTGTTTAAGCCTTAACATACATTCATTAAGCACCCCATTCAACTCAAACTTTCCAATGAAATAATACCTTTCAAAAATTAATTTGACCATTCCTGACACACTCTTTTGGTTTTGGCAGTGTTGTATTGTCTTTTCAGACTGATATCTTGATTCAAAGAAGCCAATCTTCCAGTCAAATGAGTGGAATATTGAGAAAATTGACTTCTAGAAATATGTGAACCGTAACCCTAACTAGGAAAACCCGAAGCTAGGGTTAGGGTTTTATTCCCATACAATGTAGACAGTTTTTGATTGCATGGCTTTGTTTTAGGGCTGAAAGGATACTTGGGAATATAGTTCTTTCAATGTTTTCTAAACATTTTTTTCTGACCTATATGGCTGTATACAGTGCTTTGCCCCACAAAGGAATGCTGTCTGAATTGCCCGACAAGCAACAGTTCGAAAGAACCTGATTTAACTTTCAAACTCTTGCCATGGGCTTTATAATCACAGGCAGATTAACAAATAAAGCCAAACTGCATTAGTTCTTTTGCACTTTTAGGCGATTTAAGCCTTAACGTACATTCATTTAGCACCCCATTCAACTCAAACTTTCCAATGAAAGAATACCTTTCAAAAATTAATTTGACCATTCCTGACACACTCTTTTGGTTTTGGCAGTGTTGTATTGTCTTTTCAGACTGATATCTTGATTCAGAGAAGCACATCTTCCAGTCAAATGAGTGGAATATTGAGAAAATTGACTTCTAGAAATATGTGAACCGTAACCCTAACTAGGAAAACCCGAAGCTAGGGTAGGGTTTTATTCCCATACAATGTAGACAGTTTTTGATTGCATGGCTTTGTTTTAGGGCTGAAAGGATACTTGGGAATATAGTTCTTTCAATGTTTTCTAAACATTTTTTCTGACCTATATGGCTGTATACAGTGCTTTGCCCCACAAAGGAATGCTGTCTGAATTGCCCGACAAGCAACAGTTCGAAAGAACCTGATTTAACTTTCAAACTCTTGCCATGGGCTTTATAATCACAGGCAGATTAACAAATAAAGCCAAACTGCATTAGTTGTTTTGCACTTTTAGGCGATTTAAGCCTTAACGTACATTCATTTAGCACCCCATTCAACTCAAACTTTCCAATGAAAGAATACCTTTCAAAAATGAATTGGACCATTCCTGACACACTCTTTTGGTTTTGGCAGTGCTGTATTGTCTTTTCAGACTGATATCTTGATTCAGAGAAGCAAATCTTCCAGTCAAATGAGTGGAATATTGAGAAAATTGACTTCTAGAAATATGTGAACCGTAACCCTAACTAGCAAAACCCGAAGCTAGGGTTAGGGTTTTATTCCCAAACAATGTAGACAGTTTTTGATGGCATGGCTGTGTTTTAGGGCTGAAAGAATACTTGGGAATATAGTTCTTTCAATGTTTTCTAAACATTTTTTTCTGACCTATATGGCTGTATACAGTGCTTTGCCCCACAAAGGAATGCTGTCTGAATTGCCCGACAAGCAACAGTTCGAAAGAACCTGATTTAACTTTCAAACTCTTGCCATGGGCTTTATAATCACAGGCAGATTAACAAATAAAGCCAAACTGCATTAGTTCTTTTGCACTTTTAGGTGATTTAAGCCTTAACGTACATTTATTTAGCACCCCATTCAACTCAAACTTTCCAATGAAAGAATACCTTTCAAAAATTAATTTGACCATTCCTGACACACTCTTTTGGTTTTGGCAGTGTTGTATTGTCTTTTCAGACTGATATCTTGATTCAGAGAAGCAAATCTTCCAGTCAAATGAGTGGAATATTGAGAAAATTGACTTCTAGAAATATGTGAACCGTAACCCTAACTAGCAAAACCCGAAGCTAGGGTTAGGGTTTTATTCCCATACAATGTAGACAGTTTTTGATGGCATGGCTGTGTTTTAGGGCTGAAAGGATACTTGGGAATATAGTTCTTTCAATGTTTTCTAAACATTTTTTTCTAACCTATATGGCTATATACAGTGCTTTGCCCCACAAAGGAATGCTGTCTGAATTGCCCGACAAGCAACAGTTCGAAAGAACCTGATTTAACTTTCAAACTCTTGCCATGGGCTTTATAATCACAGGCAGATTAACAAATAAAGCCAAACAACATTAGTTGTTTTGCACTTTTAGGCTGTTTAAGCCTTAACGTACATTCATTAAGCACCCCATTCAACTCAAACTTTCCAATGAAAGAATACCTTTCAAAAATTAATTTGACCATTCCTGACACATTCTTTTGGTTTTGGCAGTGTTGTATTGTCTTTTCAGACTGATATCTTGATTCAGAGAAGCCAATCTTCCAGTCAAATGAGTGGAATATTGAGAAAAGTGTCTTTGAGAAATATGTGAACCGTAACTCTAACTAGCAAAACCCGAAGCTAGGGTTAGGGTTTTATTCCCATACAATGTAGACAGTTTTTGATGGCATGGCTGTGTTTTAGGGCTGAAAGGATACTTGGGAATATAGTTCTTTCAATGTTTTCTAATCATTTTTTTCTGTCCTATATGGCTGTATACAGTGCTTTGCCCCACAAAGGAATACTGTCTGAATTGCCCGACAAGCAACAGTTCGAAAGAACGTGATTTAACATTCAAACTCTTGCCATGGGCTTTATAATCACAGGCAGATTAACAAATAAAGCCAAACTGCATTAGTTCTTTTGCACTTTTAGGTGATTTAAGCCTTAACGTACATTTATTTAGCACCCCATTCAACTCAAACTTTCCAATGAAAGAATACCTTTCAAAAATGAATTGGACCATTCCTGACACACTCTTTTGGTTTTGGCAGTGCTGTATTGTCTTTTCAGACTGATATCTTGATTCAGAGAAGCCAATCTTCCAGTCAAATGAGTGGAATATTGAGAAAATTGACTTCTAGAAATATGTGAACCGTAACCCTAACTAGGAAAACCCGAAGCTAGGGTAGGGTTTTATTCCCATACAATGTAGACAGTTTTTGATTGCATGGCTTTGTTTTAGGGCTGAAAGGATACTTGGGAATATAGTTCTTTCAATGTTTTCTAAACATTTTTTTCTGACCTATATGGCTGTATACAGTGCTTTGCCCCACAAAGGAATGCTGTCTGAATTGCCCGACAAGCAACAGTTCGAAAGAACCTGATTTGACTTTCAAACTCTTGCCATGGGCTTTATATTCACAGGCAGATTAACAAATAAAGCCAAACTGCATTAGTTCTTTTGAACTTTTAGGCGATTTAAGCCTTAACGTACATTCATTTAGCACCCCATTCATCTCAAACTTTCCAATGAAAGAATACCTTTCAAAAATGAATTGGACCATTCCTGACACACTCTTTTGGTTTTGGCACTGTTGTATTGTCTTTTCAGACTGATATCTTGATTCAGAGAAGCAAATCTTCCAGTCAAATGAGTGGAATATTGAGAAAATTGACTTCTAGAAATATGTGAACCGTAACCCTAACTAGCAAAACCCGAAGCTAGGGTTAGGGTTTTATTCCCATACAATGTAGACAGTTTTTGATGGCATGGCTTTGTTTTAGGGCTGAAAGGATACTTGGGAATATAGTTCTTTCAATGTTTTCTAAACATTTTTTTCTGACCTATATGGCTGTATACAGTGCTTTGCCCCACAAAGGAATGCTGTCTGAATTGCCCGACAAGCAACAGTTCGAAAGAACCTGATTTAACTTTCAAACTCTTGCCATGGGCTTTAAAATCACAGGCAGATTAACAAATAAAGCTAAACAACATTAGTTGTTTTGCACTTTTAGGCTGTTTAAGCCTTAACATACATTCATTAAGCACCCCATTCAACTCAAACTTTCCAATGAAATAATACCTTTCAAAAATTAATTTGACCATTCCTGACACACTCTTTTGGTTTTGGCAGTGTTGTATTGTCTTTTCAGACTGATATCTTGATTCAAAGAAGCCAATCTTCCAGTCAAATGAGTGGAATATTGAGAAAATTGACTTCTAGAAATATGTGAACCGTAACCCTAACTAGGAAAACCCGAAGCTAGGGTTAGGGTTTTATTCCCATACAATGTAGACAGTTTTTGATTGCATGGCTTTGTTTTAGGGCTGAAAGGATACTTGGGAATATAGTTCTTTCAATGTTTTCTAAACATTTTTTTCTGACCTATATGGCTGTATACAGTGCTTTGCCCCACAAAGGAATGCTGTCTGAATTGCCCGACAAGCAACAGTTCGAAAGAACCTGATTTAACTTTCAAACTCTTGCCATGGGCTTTATAATCACAGGCAGATTAACAAATAAAGCCAAACTGCATTAGTTCTTTTGCACTTTTAGGCGATTTAAGCCTTAACGTACATTCATTTAGCACCCCATTCAACTCAAACTTTCCAATGAAAGAATACCTTTCAAAAATTAATTTGACCATTCCTGACACACTCTTTTGGTTTTGGCAGTGTTGTATTGTCTTTTCAGACTGATATCTTGATTCAGAGAAGCACATCTTCCAGTCAAATGAGTGGAATATTGAGAAAATTGACTTCTAGAAATATGTGAACCGTAACCCTAACTAGCAAAACCCGAAGCTAGGTTTAGGGTTTTATTCCCATACAATGTAGACAGTTTTTGATGGCATGGCTTTGTTTTAGGGCTGAAAGGATACTTGGGAATATAGTTCTTTCAATGTTTTCTAAACATTTTTTTCTGACCTATATGGCTGTATACAGTGCTTTGCCCCACAATGGAATGCTGTCTGAATTGCCCGACAAGCAACAGTTCGAAAGAACCTGATTTAACTTTCAAACTCTTGCCATGGGCTTTATAATCACAGGCAGATTAACAAATAAAGCCAAACTGCATTAGTTGTTTTGCACTTTTAGGCGATTTAAGCCTTAACGTACATTCATTAAGCACCCCATTCAACTCAAACTTTCCAATGAAAGAATACCTTTCAAAAATTAATTTGACCATTCCTGACACACTCTTTTGGTTTTGGCAGTGTTGTATTGTCTTTTCAGACTGATATCTTGATTCAGAGAAGCAAATCTTCCAGTCAAATGAGTGGAATATTGAGAAAATTGACTTCTAGAAATATGTGAACCGTAACCCTAACTAGCAAAACCCGAAGCTAGGGTTAGGGTTTTATTCCCATACAATGTAGACAGTTTTTGATGGCATGGCTTTGTTTTAGGGCTGAAAGGATACTTGGGAATATAGTTCTTTCAATGTTTTCTAAACATTTTTTTCTGACCTATATGGCTGTATACAGTGCTTTGTCCCACAAAGGAATGCTGTCTGAATTGCCCGACAAGCAACAGTTCGAAAGAACCTGATTTAACTTTCAAACTCTTGCCATGGGCTTTATAATCACAGGCAGATTAACAAATAAAGCCAAACTGCATTAGTTCTTTTGCACTTTTAGGTGATTTAAGCCTTAACGTACATTTATTTAGCACCCCATTCAACTCAAACTTTCCAATGAAAGAATACCTTTCAAAAATTAATTTGACCATTCCTGACACACTCTTTTGGTTTTGGCAGTGTTGTATTGTCTTTTCAGACTGATATCTTGATTCAGAGAAGCAAATCTTCCAGTCAAATGAGTGGAATATTGAGAAAATTGACTTCTAGAAATATGTGAACCGTAACCCTAACTAGCAAAACCCGAAGCTAGGGTTAGGGTTTTATTCCCATACAATGTAGACAGTTTTTGATGGCATGGCTGTGTTTTAGGGCTGAAAGGATACTTGGGAATATAGTTCTTTCAATGTTTTCTAAACATTTTTTTCTAACCTATATGGCTATATACAGTGCTTTGCCCCACAAAGGAATGCTGTCTGAATTGCCCGACAAGCAACAGTTCGAAAGAACCTGATTTAACTTTCAAACTCTTGCCATGGGCTTTATAATCACAGGCAGATTAACAAATAAAGCCAAACAACATTAGTTGTTTTGCACTTTTAGGCTGTTTAAGCCTTAACGTACATTCATTAAGCACCCCATTCAACTCAAACTTTCCAATGAAAGAATACCTTTCAAAAATTAATTTGACCATTCCTGACACATTCTTTTGGTTTTGGCAGTGTTGTATTGTCTTTTCAGACTGATATCTTGATTCAGAGAAGCCAATCTTCCAGTCAAATGAGTGGAATATTGAGAAAAGTGTCTTTGAGAAATATGTGAACCGTAACTCTAACTAGCAAAACCCGAAGCTAGGGTTAGGGTTTTATTCCCATACAATGTAGACAGTTTTTGATGGCATGGCTGTGTTTTAGGGCTGAAAGGATACTTGGGAATATAGTTCTTTCAATGTTTTCTAATCATTTTTTTCTGTCCTATATGGCTGTATACAGTGCTTTGCCCCACAAAGGAATACTGTCTGAATTGCCCGACAAGCAACAGTTCGAAAGAACGTGATTTAACATTCAAACTCTTGCCATGGGCTTTATAATCACAGGCAGATTAACAAATAAAGCCAAACTGCATTAGTTCTTTTGCACTTTTAGGTGATTTAAGCCTTAACGTACATTTATTTAGCACCCCATTCAACTCAAACTTTCCAATGAAAGAATACCTTTCAAAAATGAATTGGACCATTCCTGACACACTCTTTTGGTTTTGGCAGTGCTGTATTGTCTTTTCAGACTGATATCTTGATTCAGAGAAGCCAATCTTCCAGTCAAATGAGTGGAATATTGAGAAAATTGACTTCTAGAAATATGTGAACCGTAACCCTAACTAGGAAAACCCGAAGCTAGGGTAGGGTTTTATTCCCATACAATGTAGACAGTTTTTGATTGCATGGCTTTGTTTTAGGGCTGAAAGGATACTTGGGAATATAGTTCTTTCAATGTTTTCTAAACATTTTTTTCTGACCTATATGGCTGTATACAGTGCTTTGCCCCACAAAGGAATGCTGTCTGAATTGCCCGACAAGCAACAGTTCGAAAGAACATGATTTGACTTTCAAACTCTTGCCATGGGCTTTATATTCACAGGCAGATTAACAAATAAAGCCAAACTGCATTAGTTCTTTTGCACTTTTAGGCGATTTAAGCCTTAACGTACATTCATTTAGCACCCCATTCAACTCAAACTTTCCAATGAAAGAATACCTTTCAAATATTAATTTGACCATTCCTGACACACTCTTTTGGTTTTGGCAGTGCTGTATTGTCTTTTCAGACTGATATCTTGATTCAGAGAAGCCAATCTTCCAGTCAAATGAGTGGAATATTGAGAAAATTGACTTCTAGAAATATGTGAACCGTAACCCTAACTAGCAAAACCCGAAGCTAGGGTTAGGGTTTTATTCCCATACAATGTAGACAGTTTTTGTTGGCATGGCTGTGTTTTAGGGCTGAAAGGATACTTGGGAATATAGTTCTTTCAATGTTTTCTTAACATTTTTTTCTAACCTATATGGCTGTATACAGTGCTTTGCCCCACAAAGGAATGCTGTCTGAATTGCCCGACAAGCAACAGTTCGAAAGAACCTGATTTAACTTTCAAACTCTTGCCATGGGCTTTATAATCACAGGCAGATTAACAAATAAAGCCAAACTGCATTAGTTCTTTTGCACTTTTAGGCGATTTAAGCCTTAACGTACATTCATTTAGCACCCCATTCAACTCAAACTTTCCAATGAAAGAATACCTTTCAAAAATGAATTGGACCATTCCTGACACACTCTTTTGGTTTTGGCAGTGCTGTATTGTCTTTTCAGACTGATATCTTGATTCAGAGAAGCCAATCTTCCAGTCAAATGAGTGGAATATTGAGAAAATTGACTTCTAGAAATATGTGAACCGTAACCCTAACTAGGAAAACCCGAAGCTAGGGTTAGGGTTTTATTCCCATACAATGTAGACAGTTCTTGATTGCATGGCTTTGTTTTAGGGCTGAAAGGATACTTGGGAATATAGTTCTTTCAATGTTTTCTAAACATTTTTTTCTGACCTATATGGCTGTATACAGTGCTTTGCCCCACAAAGGAATGCTGTCTGAATTGCCCGACAAGCAACAGTTCGAAAGAACCTGATTTAACTTTCAAACTCTTGCCATGGGCTTTATAATCACAGGCAGATTAACAAATAAAGCCAAACTGCATTAGTTCTTTTGCACTTTTAGGCGATTTAAGCCTTAACGTACATTCATTTAGCACCCCATTCAACTCAAACTTTCCAATGAAAGAATACCTTTCAAAAATTAATTTGACCATTCCTGACACACTCTTTTGGTTTTGGCAGTGTTGTATTGTCTTTTCAGACTGATATCTTGATTCAGAGAAGCACATCTTCCAGTCAAATGAGTGGAATATTGAGAAAATTGACTTCTAGAAATATGTGAACCGTAACCCTAACTAGGAAAACCCGAAGCTAGGGTAGGGTTTTATTCCCATACAATGTAGACAGTTTTTGATGGCATGGCTTTGTTTTAGGGCTGAAAGGATACTTGGGAATATAGTTCTTTCAATGTTTTCTAAACATTTTTTCTGACCTATATGGCTGTATACAGTGCTTTGCCCCACAAAGGAATGCTGTCTGAATTGCCCGACAAGCAACAGTTCGAAAGAACCTGATTTAACTTTCAAACTCTTGCCATGGGCTTTATAATCACAGGCAGATTAACAAATAAAGCCAAACTGCATTAGTTCTTTTACACTTTTAGGCGATTTAAGCCTTAACGTACATTCATTTAGCACCCCATTCAACTCAAACATTCCAATGAAAGAATACCTTTCAAAAATGAATTTGACCATTCCTGACACACTCTTTTGGTTTTGGCAGTGTTGTATTGTCTTTTCAGACTGATATCTTGATTCAGAGAAGCAAATCTTCCAGTCAAATGAGTGGAATATTGAGAAAATTGACTTCTAGAAATATGTGAACCGTAACCCTAACTAGCAAAACCCGAAGCTAGGGTTAGGGTTTTATTCCCATACAATGTAGACAGTTTTTGATGGCATGGCTGTGTTTTAGGGCTGAAAGGATACTTGGGAATATAGTTCTTTCAATGTTTTCTAAACATTTTTTTCTAACCTATATGGCTATATACAGTGCTTTGCCCCACAAAGGAATGCTGTCTGAATTGCCCGACAAGCAACAGTTCGAAAGAACCTGATTTAACTTTCAAACTCTTGCCATGGGCTTTAAAATCACAGGCAGATTAACAAATAAAGCCAAACAACATTAGTTGTTTTGCACTTTTAGGCTGTTTAAGCCTTAACGTACATTCATTAAGCACCCCATTCAACTCAAACTTTCCAATGAAAGAATACCTTTCAAAAATTAATTTGACCATTCCTGACACACTCTTTTGGTTTTGGCACTGTTGTATTGTCTTTTCAGACTGATATCTTGATTCAGAGAAGCAAATCTTCCAGTCAAATGAGTGGAATATTGAGAAAATTGACTTCTAGAAATATGTGAACCGTAACCCTAACTAGCAAAACCCGAAGCTAGGGTTAGGGTTTTATTCCCATACAATGTAGACAGTTTTTGATGGCATGGCTTTGTTTTAGGGCTGAAAGGATACTTGGGAATATAGTTCTTTCAATGTTTTCTAAACATTTTTTTCTGACCTATATGGCTGTATACAGTGCTTTGCCCCACAAAGGAATGCTGTCTGAATTGCCCGACAAGCAACAGTTCGAAAGAACCTGATTTAACTTTCAAACTCTTGCCATGGGCTTTATAATCACAGGCAGATTAACAAATAAAGCCAAACTGCATTAGTTCTTTTGCACTTTTAGGTGATTTAAGCCTTAACGTACATTTATTTAGCACCCCATTCAACTCAAACTTTCCAATGAAAGAATACCTTTCAAAAATTAATATGACCATTCCTGACACACTCTTTTGGTTTTGGCAGTGTTGTATTGTCTTTTCAGACTGATATCTTGATTCAGAGAAGCAAATCTTCCAGTCAAATGTGTGGAATATTGAGAAAATTGACTTCTAGAAATATGTGAACCGTAACCCTAACTAGCAAAACCCGAAGCTAGTGTTAGGGTTTTATTCCCATACAATGTAGACAGTTTTTGATGGCATGGCTGTGTTTTAGGGCTGAAAGGATACTTGGGAATATAGTTCTTTCAATGTTTTCTAAACATTTTTTTCTAACCTATATGGCTATATACAGTGCTTTGCCCCACAAAGGAATGCTGTCTGAATTGCCCGACAAGCAACAGTTCGAAAGAACCTGATTTAACTTTCAAACTCTTGCCATGGGCTTTAAAATCACAGGCAGATTAACAAATAAAGCCAAACAACATTAGTTGTTTTGCACTTTTAGGCTGTTTAAGCCTTAACATACATTCATTAAGCACCCCATTCAACTCAAACTTTCCAATGAAATAATACCTTTCAAAAATTAATTTGACCATTCCTGACACACTCTTTTGGTTTTGGCAGTGTTGTATTGTCTTTTCAGACTGATATCTTGATTCAAAGAATCCAATCTTCCAGTCAAATGAGTGGAATATTGAGAAAATTGACTTCTAGAAATATGTGAACCGTAACCCTAACTAGGAAAACCCGAAGCTAGGGTTAGGGTTTTATTCCCATACAATGTAGACAGTTTTTGATTGCATGGCTTTGTTTTAGGGCTGAAAGGATACTTGGGAATATAGTTCTTTCAATGTTTTCTAAACATTTTTTTCTGACCTATATGGCTGTATACAGTGCTTTGCCCCACAAAGGAATGCTGTCTGAATTGCCCGACAAGCAACAGTTCGAAAGAACCTGATTTAACTTTCAAACTCTTGCCATGGGCTTTATAATCACAGGCAGATTAACAAATAAAGCCAAACTGCATTAGTTCTTTTGCACTTTTAGGCGATTTAAGCCTTAACGTACATTCATTTAGCACCCCATTCAACTCAAACTTTCCAATGAAAGAATACCTTTCAAAAATTAATTTGACCATTCCTGACACACTCTTTTGGTTTTGGCAGTGTTGTATTGTCTTTTCAGACTGATATCTTGATTCAGAGAAGCACATCTTCCAGTCAAATGAGTGGAATATTGAGAAAATTGACTTCTAGAAATATGTGAACCGTAACCCTAACTAGGAAAACCCGAAGCTAGGGTAGGGTTTTATTCCCATACAATGTAGACAGTTTTTGATGGCATGGCTTTGTTTTAGGGCTGAAAGGATACTTGGGAATATAGTTCTTTCAATGTTTTCTAAACATTTTTTCTGACCTATATGGCTGTATACAGTGCTTTGCCCCACAAAGGAATGCTGTCTGAATTGCCCGACAAGCAACAGTTCGAAAGAACCTGATTTAACTTTCAAACTCTTGCCATGGGCTTTATAATCACAGGCAGATTAACAAATAAAGCCAAACTGCATTAGTTCTTTTACACTTTTAGGCGATTTAAGCCTTAACGTACATTCATTTAGCACCCCATTCAACTCAAACATTCCAATGAAAGAATACCTTTCAAAAATGAATTTGACCATTCCTGACACACTCTTTTGGTTTTGGCAGTGCTGTATTGTCTTTTTAGACTGATATCTTGATTCAGAGAAGCCAATCTTCCAGTCAAATGAGTGGAATATTGAGAAAAGTGTCTTTGAGAAATATGTGAACCGTAACCCTAACTAGCAAAACCTGAAGCTAGGGTTAGGGTTTTATTCCCATACAATGTAGACAGTTTTTGATGGCATGGCTGTGTTTTAGGGCTGAAAGGATACTTGGGAATATAGTTCTTTCAATGTTATCTAAACATTTTTTTCTGACCTATATGGCTGTATACAGTGCTTTGCCCCACAAAGGAATGCTGTCTGAATTGCCCGACAAGCAACAGTTCGAAAGAACCTGATTTGACTTTCAAACTCTTGCCATGGGCTTTATATTCACAGGCAGATTAACAAATAAAGCCAAACTGCATTAGTTCTTTTGCACTTTTAGGCGATTTAAGCCTTAACGTACATTCATTTAGCACCCCATTCAACTCAAACTTTCCAATGAAAGAATACCTTTCAAATATTAATTTGACCATTCCTGACACACTCTTTTGGTTTTGGCAGTGCTGTATTGTCTTTTCAGACTGATATCTTGATTCAGAGAAGCCAATCTTCCAGTCAAATGAGTGGAATATTGAGAAAATTGACTTCTAGAAATATGTGAACCGTAACCCTTACTAGCAAAACCCGAAGCTAGGGTTAGGGTTTTATTCCCATACAATGTAGACAGTTTTTGTTGGCATGGCTGTGTTTTAGGGCTGAAAGGATACTTGGGAATATAGTTCTTTCAATGTTTTCTTAACATTTTTTTCTAACCTATATGGCTGTATACAGTGCTTTGCCCCACAAAGGAATGCTGTCTGAATTGCCTGACAAGCAACAGTTCGAAAGAACCTGATTTAACTTTCAAACTCTTGCCATGGGCTTTATAATCACAGGCAGATTAACAAATAAAGCCAAACTGCATTAGTTCTTTTGCACTTTTAGGCGATTTAAGCCTTAACGTACATTCATTTAGCACCCCATTCAACTCAAACTTTCCAATGAAAGAATACCTTTCAAATATTAATTTGACCATTCCTGACACACTCTTTTGGTTTTGGCAGTGCTGTATTGTCTTTTCAGACTGATATCTTGATTCAGAGAAGCCAATCTTCCAGTCAAATGAGTGGAATATTGAGAAAATTGACTTCTAGAAATATGTGAACCGTAACCCTAACTAGCAAAACCCGAAGCTAGGGTTAGGGTTTTATTCCCAAACAATGTAGACAGTTTTTGATGGCATGGCTGTGTTTTAGGGCTGAAAGGATACTTGGGAATATAGTTCTTTCAATGTTTTCTAAACATTTTTTTCTGACCTATATGGCTGTATACAGTGCTTTACCCCACAAAGGAATGCTGTCTGAATTGCCCGACAAGCAACAGTTCGAAAGAACCTGATTTAACTTTCAAACTCTTGCCATGGGCTTTATAATCACAGGCAGATTAACAAATAAAGCCAAACTGCATTAGTTCTTTTGCACTTTTAGGTGATTTAAGCCTTAACGTACATTTATTTAGCACCCCATTCAACTCAAACTTTCCAATGAAAGAATACCTTTCAAAAATTAATTTGACCATTCCTGACACACTCTTTTGGTTTTGGCAGTGTTGTATTGTCTTTTCAGACTGATATCTTGATTCAGAGAAGCAAATCTTCCAGTCAAATGAGTGCAATATTGAGAAAATTGACTTCTAGAAATATGTGAACCGTAACCCTAACTAGCAAAACCCGAAGCTAGGGTTAGGGTTTTATTCCCATACAATGTAGACAGTTTTTGATGGCATGGCTGTGTTTTAGGGCTGAAAGGATACTTGGGAATATAGTTCTTTCAATGTTTTCTAAACATTTTTTTCTAACCTATATGGCTATATACAGTGCTTTGCCCCACAAAGGAATGCTGTCTGAATTGCCCGACAAGCAACAGTTCGAAAGAACCTGATTTAACTTTCAAACTCTTGCCATGGGCTTTATAATCACAGGCAGATTAACAAATAAAGCCAAACAACATTAGTTGTTTTGCACTTTTAGGCTGTTTAAGCCTTAACGTACATTCATTAAGCACCCCATTCAACTCAAACTTTCCAATGAAAGAATACCTTTCAAAAATGAATTGGACCATTCCTGACACACTCTTTTGGTTTTGGCAGTGCTGTATTGTCTTTTCAGACTGATATCTTGATTCAGAGAAGCCAATCTTCCAGTCAAATGAGTGGAATATTGAGAAAATTGACTTCTAGAAATATGTGAACCGTAACCCTAACTAGGAAAACCCGAAGCTAGGGTAGGGTTTTATTCCCATACAATGTAGACAGTTTTTGATTGCATGGCTTTGTTTTAGGGCTGAAAGGATACTTGGGAATATAGTTCTTTCAATGTTTTCTAAACATTTTTTCTGACCTATATGGCTGTATACAGTGCTTTGCCCCACAAAGGAATGCTGTCTGAATTGCCCGACAAGCAACAGTTCGAAAGAACCTGATTTAACTTTCAAACTCTTGCCATGGGCTTTATAATCACAGGCAGATTAACAAATAAAGCCAAACTGCATTAGTTCTTTTACACTTTTAGGCGATTTAAGCCTTAACGTACATTCATTTAGCACCCCATTCAACTCAAACATTCCAATGAAAGAATACCTTTCAAAAATGAATTTGACCATTCCTGACACACTCTTTTGGTTTTGGCAGTGCTGTATTGTCTTTTCAGACTGATATCTTGATTCAGAGAAGCCAATCTTCCAGTCAAATGAGTGGAATATTGAGAAAAGTGTCTTTGAGAAATATTTGAACCGTAACCCTAAGTAGCAAAACCTGAAGCTAGGGTTAGGGTTTTATTCCCATACAATGTAGACAGTTTTTGATGGCATGGCTGTGTTTTAGGGCTGAGAGGATACTTGGGAATATAGTTCTTTCAATGTTTTCTAAACATTTTTTTCTGACCTATATGGCTGTATACAGTGCTTTGCCCCACAAAGGAATGCTGTCTGAATTGCCCGACAAGCAACAGTTCGAAAGAACCTGATTTGACTTTCAAACTCTTGCCATGGGCTTTATATTCACAGGGAGATTAACAAATAAAGCCATACTGCATTAGTTCTTTTGCACTTTTAGGCGACTTAAGCCTTAACGTACATTCATTTAGCACCCCATTCAACTCAAACTTTCCAATGAAAGAATACCTTTCAAATATTAATTTGACCATTCCTGCCACACTCTTTTGGTTTTGGCAGTGCTGTATTGTCTTTTCAGACTGATATCTTGATTCAGAGAAGCCAATCTTCCAGTCAAATGAGTGGAATATTGAGAAAATTGACTTCTAGAAATATGTGAACCGTAACCCTAACTAGCAAAACCCGAAGCTAGGGTTAGGGTTTTATTCCCATACAATGTAGACAGTTTTTGTTGGCATGGCTGTGTTTTAGGGCTGAAAGGATACTTGGGAATATAGTTCTTTCAATGTTTTCTTAACATTTTTTTCTAACCTATATGGCTGTATACAGTGCTTTGCCCCACAAAGGAATGCTGTCTGAATTGCCCGACAAGCAACAGTTCGAAAGAACCTGATTTAACTTTCAAACTCTTGCCATGGGCTTTATAATCACAGGCAGATTAACAAATAAAGCCAAACTGCATTAGTTCTTTTGCACTTTTAGGTGATTTAAGCCTTAACGTACATTTATTTAGCACCCCATTCAACTCAAACTTTCCAATGAAAGAATACCTTTCAAAAATGAATTGGACCATTCCTAACACACTCTTTTGGTTTTGGCAGTGCTGTATTGTCTTTTCAGACTGATATCTTGATTCAGAGAAGCCAATCTTCCAGTCAAATGAGTGGAATATTGAGAAAAGTGTCTTTGAGAAATATGTGAACCGTAACCCTAACTAGCAAAACCTGAAGCTAGGGTTAAGGTTTTATTCCCATACAATGTAGACAGTTTTTGATGGCATGGCTGTGTTTTAGGGCTGAAAGGATACTTGGGAATATAGTTCTTTCAATGTTTTCTAAACATTTTTTTCTAACCTATATGGCTATATACAGTGCTTTGCCCCACAAAGGAATGCTGTCTGAATTGCCCGACAAGCAACAGTTCGAAAGAACCTGATTTAACTTTCAAACTCTTGCCATGGGCTTTATAATCACAGGCAGATTAACAAATAAAGCCAAACAACATTAGTTGTTTTGCACTTTTAGGCTGTTTAAGCCTTAAAGTACATTCATTAAGCACCCCATTCAACTCAAACTTTCCAATGAAAGAATACCTTTCAAAAATGAATTGGACCATTCCTGACACACTCTTTTGGTTTTGGCAGTGCTGTATTGTCTTTTCAGACTGATATCTTGATTCAGAGAAGCCAATCTTCCAGTCAAATGAGTGGAATATTGAGAAAATTGACTTCTAGAAATATGTGAACCGTAACCCTAACTAGGAAAACCCGAAGCTAGGGTTAGGGTTTTATTCCCATACAATGTAGACAGTTCTTGATTGCATG
This sequence comes from Atractosteus spatula, assembly GCF_055471065.1. NCBI lineage: Eukaryota > Metazoa > Chordata > Actinopteri > Semionotiformes > Lepisosteidae > Atractosteus > Atractosteus spatula. The sequence continues at coordinate 29,566,379 of NC_142708.1, read as the reverse complement.
GCTTTGTTTTAGGGCTGAAAGGATACTTGGGAATATAGTTCTTTCAATGTTTTCTAAACATTTTTTTCTGACCTATATGGCTGTATACAGTGCTTTGCCCCACAAAGGAATGCTGTCTGAATTGCCCGACAAGCAACAGTTCGAAAGAACCTGATTTAACTTTCAAACTCTTGCCATGGGCTTTATAATCACAGGCAGATTAACAAATAAAGCCAAACTGCATTAGTTCTTTTGCACTTTTAGGCGATTTAAGCCTTAACGTACATTCATTTAGCACCCCATTCAACTCAAACTTTCCAATGAAAGAATACCTTTCAAAAATGAATTGGACCATTCCTGACACACTCTTTTGGTTTTGGCAGTGTTGTATTGTCTTTTCAGACTGATATCTTGATTCAGAGAAGCACATCTTCCAGTCAAATGAGTGGAATATTGAGAAAATTGACTTCTAGAAATATGTGAACCGTAACCCTAACTAGGAAAACCCGAAGCTAGGGTAGGGTTTTATTCCCATACAATGTAGACAGTTTTTGTTGGCATGGCTGTGTTTTAGGGCTGAAAGGATACTTGGGAATATAGTTCTTTCAATGTTTTCTTAACATTTTTTTCTAACCTATATTGCTGTATACAGTGCTTTGCCCCACAAAGGAATGCTGTCTGAATTGCCCGACAAGCAACAGTTCGAAAGAACCTGATTTGACTTTCAAACTCTTGCCATGGGCTTTATAATCACAGGCAGATTAACAAATAAAGCCATACTGCATTAGTTCTTTTGCACTTTTAGGCGATTTAAGCCTTAACGTACATTCATTTAGCACCCCATTCAACTCAAACTTTCCAATGAAAGAATACCTTTCAAATATTAATTTGACCATTCCTGCCACACTCTTTTGGTTTTGGCAGTGCTGTATTGTCTTTTCAGACTGATATCTTGATTCAGAGAAGCCAATCTTCCAGTCAAATGAGTGGAATATTGAGAAAATTGACTTCTAGAAATATGTGAACCGTAACCCTAACTAGCAAAACCCGAAGCTAGGGTTAGGGTTTTATTCCCATACAATGTAGACAGTTTTTGTTGGCATGGCTGTGTTTTAGGGCTGAAAGGATACTTGGGAATATAGTTCTTTCAATGTTTTCTTAACATTTTTTTCTAACCTATATGGCTGTATACAGTGCTTTGCCCCACAAAGGAATGCTGTCTGAATTGCCCGACAAGCAACAGTTCGAAAGAACCTGATTTAACTTTCAAACTCTTGCCATGGGCTTTATAATCACAGGCAGATTAACAAATAAAGCCAAACTGCATTAGTTCTTTTGCACTTTTAGGTGATTTAAGCCTTAACGTACATTTATTTAGCACCCCATTCAACTCAAACTTTCCAATGAAAGAATACCTTTCAAAAATGAATTGGACCATTCCTGACACACTCTTTTGGTTTTGGCAGTGCTGTATTGTCTTTTCAGACTGATATCTTGATTCAGAGAAGCCAATCTTCCAGTCAAATGAGTGGAATATTGAGAAAATTGACTTCTAGAAATATGTGAACCGTAACCCTAACTAGGAAAACCCGAAGCTAGGGTTAGGGTTTTATTCCCAAACAATGTAGACAGTTTTTGATGGCATGGCTGTGTTTTAGGGCTGAAAGGATACTTGGGAATATAGTTCTTTCAATGTTTTCTAAACATTTTTTTCTGACCTATATGGCTGTATACAGTGCTTTGCCCCACAAAGGAATGCTGTCTGAATTGCCCGACAAGCAACAGTTCGAAAGAACCTGATTTAACTTTCAAACTCTTGCCATGGGCTTTATAATCACAGGCAGATTAACAAATAAAGCCAAACTGCATTAGTTCTTTTGCACTTTTAGGCGATTTAAGCCTTAACGTACATTCATTTAGCACCCCATTCAACTCAAACTTTCCAATGAAAGAATACCTTTCAAAAATGAATTGGACCATTCCTGACACACTCTTTTGGTTTTGGCAGTGCTGTATTGTCTTTTCAGACTGATATCTTGATTCAGAGAAGCAAATCTTCCAGTCAAATGAGTGGAATATTGAGAAAATTGACTTCTAGAAATATGTGAACCGTAACCCTAACTAGCAAAACCCGAAGCTAGGGTTAGGGTTTTATTCCCAAACAATGTAGACAGTTTTTGATGGCATGGCTGTGTTTTAGGGCTGAAAGGATACTTGGGAATATAGTTCTTTCAATGTTTTCTAAACATTTTTTTCTGACCTATATGGCTGTATACAGTGCTTTGCCCCACAAAGGAATGCTGTCTGAATTGCCCGACAAGCAACAGTTCGAAAGAACCTGATTTAACTTTCAAACTCTTGCCATGGGCTTTATAATCACAGGCAGATTAACAAATAAAGCCAAACTGCATTAGTTCTTTTGCACTTTTAGGTGATTTAAGCCTTAACGTACATTTATTTTGCACCCCATTCAACTCAAACTTTCCAATGAAAGAATACCTTTCAAAAATTAATTTGACCATTCCTGACACACTCTTTTGGTTTTGGCAGTGTTGTATTGTCTTTTCAGACTGATATCTTGATTCAGAGAAGCAAATCTTTCAGTCAAATGAGTGGAATATTGAGAAAATTGACTTCTAGAAATATGTGAACCGTAACCCTAACTAGCAAAACCCGAAGCTAGGGTTAGGGTTTTATTCCCATACAATGTAGACAGTTTTTGATGGCATGGCTTTGTTTTAGGGCTGAAAGGATACTTGGGAATATAGTTCTTTCAATGTTTTCTAAACATTTTTTTCTGACCTATATGGCTGTATACAGTGCTTTGCCCCACAAAGGAATGCTGTCTGAATTGCCCGACAAGCAACAGTTCGAAAGAACCTGATTTAACTTTCAAACTCTTGCCATGGGCTTTATAATCACAGGCAGATTAACAAATAAAGCCAAACTGCATTAGTTCTTTTGCACTTTTAGGTGATTTAAGCCTTAACGTACATTTATTTAGCACCCCATTCAACTCAAACTTTCCAATGAAAGAATACCTTTCAAAAATTAATTTGACCATTCCTGACACACTCTTTTGGTTTTGGCAGTGTTGTATTGTCTTTTCAGACTGATATCTTGATTCAGAGAAGCAAATCTTCCAGTCAAATGAGTGGAATATTGAGAAAATTGACTTCTAGAAATATGTGAACCGTAACCCTAACTAGCAAAACCCGAAGCTAGGGTTAGGGTTTTATTCCCATACAATGTAGACAGTTTTTGATGGCATGGCTGTGTTTTAGGGCTGAAAGGATACTTGGGAATATAGTTCTTTCAATGTTTTCTAAACATTTTTTTCTAACCTATATGGCTATATACAGTGCTTTGCCCCACAAAGGAATGCTGTCTGAATTGCCCGACAAGCAACAGTTCGAAAGAACCTGATTTAACTTTCAAACTCTTGCCATGGGCTTTAAAATCACAGGCAGATTAACAAATAAAGCCAAACAACATTAGTTGTTTTGCACTTTTAGGCTGTTTAAGCCTTAACGTACATTCATTAAGCACCCCATTCAACTCAAACTTTCCAATGAAAGAATACCTTTCAAAAATGAATTGGACCATTCCTGACACACTCTTTTGGTTTTGGCAGTGCTGTATTGTCTTTTCAGACTGATATCTTGATTCAGAGAAGCCAATCTTCCAGTCAAATGAGTGGAATATTGAGAAAATTGACTTCTAGAAATATGTGAACCGTAACCCTAACTAGGAAAACCCGAAGCTAGGGTTAGGGTTTTATTCCCATACAATGTAGACAGTTCTTGATTGCATGGCTTTGTTTTAGGGCTGAAAGGATACTTGGGAATATAGTTCTTTCAATGTTTTCTAAACATTTTTTTCTAACCTATATGGCTGTATACAGTGCTTTGCCCCACAAAGGAATGCTGTCTGAATTGCCCGACAAGCAACAGTTCGAAAGAACCTGATTTAACTTTCAAACTCTTGCCATGGGCTTTATAATCACAGGCAGATTAACAAATAAAGCCAAACTGCATTAGTTCTTTTACACTTTTAGGCGATTTAAGCCTTAACGTACATTCATTTAGCACCCCATTCAACTCAAACATTCCAATGAAAGAATACCTTTCAAAAATGAATTTGACCATTCCTGACACACTCTTTTGGTTTTGGCAGTGCTGTATTGTCTTTTCAGACTGATATCTTGATTCAGAGAAGCCAATCTTCCAGTCAAATGAGTGGAATATTGAGAAAAGTGTCTTTGAGAAATATGTGAACCGTAACCCTAACTAGCAAAACCTGAAGCTAGGGTTAGGGTTTTATTCCCATACAATGTAGACAGTTTTTGATGGCATGGCTGTGTTTTAGGGCTGAAAGGATACTTGGGAATATAGTTCTTTCAATGTTTTCTAAACATTTTTTTCTGACCTATATGGCTATATACAGTGCTTTGCCCCACAAAGGAATGCTGTCTGAATTGCCCGACAAGCAACAGTTCGAAAGAACCTGATTTGACTTTCAAACTCTTGCCATGGGCTTTATATTCACAGGCAGATTAACAAATAAAGCCAAACTGCATTAGTTCTTTTGCACTTTTAGGCGATTTAAGCCTGAACGTACATTCATTTAGCAGCCCATTCAACTCAAACTTTCCAATGAAAGAATACCTTTCAAAAATTAATTTGACCATTCCTGACACACTCTTTTGGTTTTGGCAGTGCTGTATTGTCTTTTCAGACTGATATCTTGATTCAGAGAAGCCAATCTTCCAGTCAAATGAGTGGAATATTGAGAAAATTGACTTCTAGAAATATGTGAACCGTAACCCTAACTAGCAAAACCCGAAGCTAGGGTTAGGGTTTTATTCCCATACAATGTAGACAGTTTTTGTTGGCATGGCTGTGTTTTAGGGCTGAAAGGATACTTGGGAATATAGTTCTTTCAATGTTTTCTTAACATTTTTTTCTAACCTATATGGCTGTATACAGTGCTTTGCCCCACAAAGGAATGCTGTCTGAATTGCCCGACAAGCAACAGTTCGAAAGAACCTGATTTAACTTTCAAACTCTTGCCATGGGCTTTATAATCACAGGCAGATTAACAAATAAAGCCAAACTGCATTAGTTCTTTTACACTTTTAGGCGATTTAAGCCTTAACGTACATTCATTTAGCACCCCATTCAACTCAAACATTCCAATGAAAGAATACCTTTCAAAAATGAATTTGACCATTCCTGACACACTCTTTTGGTTTTGGCAGTGCTGTATTGTCTTTTCAGACTGATTTCTTGATTCAGAGAAGCCAATCTTCCAGTCAAATGAGTGGAATATTGAGAAAAGTGTCTTTGAGAAATATGTGAACCGTAACCCTAACTAGCAAAACCCGAAGCTAGGGTTAGGGTTTTATTCCCATACAATGTAGACAGTTTTTGATGGCATGGCTGTGTTTTAGGGCTGAAAGGATACTTGGGAATATAGTTCTTTCAATGTTTTCTAAACATTTTTTTCTAACCTATATGGCTATATACAGTGCTTTGCCCCACAAAGGAATGCTGTCTGAATTGCCCGACAAGCAACAGTTCGAAAGAACCTGATTTAACTTTCAAACTCTTGCCATGGGCTTTAAAATCACAGGCAGATTAACAAATAAAGCCAAACAACATTAGTTGTTTTGCACTTTTAGGCTGTTTAAGCCTTAACGTACATTCATTAAGCACCCCATTCAACTCAAACTTTCCAATGAAAGAATACCTTTCAAAAATGAATTGGACCATTCCTGACACACTCTTTTGGTTTTGGCAGTGCTGTATTGTCTTTTCAGACTGATATCTTGATTCAGAGAAGCCAATCTTCCAGTCAAATGAGTGGAATATTGAGAAAATTGACTTCTAGAAATATGTGAACCGTAACCCTAACTAGGAAAACCCGAAGCTAGGGTTAGGGTTTTATTCCCATACAATGTAGACAGTTCTTGATTGCATGGCTTTGTTTTAGGGCTGAAAGGATACTTGGGAATATAGTTCTTTCAATGTTTTCTAAACATTTTTTTCTGACCTATATGGCTGTATACAGTGCTTTGCCCCACAAAGGAATGCTGTCTGAATTGCCCGACAAGCAACAGTTCGAAAGAACCTGATTTAACTTTCAAACTCTTGCCATGGGCTTTATAATCACAGGCAGATTAACCAATAAAGCCAAACTGCATAAGTTCTTTTGCACTTTTAGGCGATTTAAGCCTTAACGTACATTCATTTAGCACCCCATTCAACTCAAACTTTCCAATGAAAGAATACCTTTCAAAAATGAATTGGACCATTCCTGACACACTCTTTTGGTTTTGGCAGTGTTGTATTGTCTTTTCAGACTGATATCTTGATTCAGAGAAGCACATCTTCCAGTCAAATGAGTGGAATATTGAGAAAATTGACTTCTAGAAATATGTGAACCGTAACCCTAACTAGGAAAACCCGAAGCTAGGGTAGGGTTTTATTCCCATACAATGTAGACAGTTTTTGATTGCATGGCTTTGTTTTAGGGCTGAAAGGATACTTGGGAATATAGTTCTTTCAATGTTTTCTAAACATTTTTTTCTAACCTATATGGCTGTATACAGTGCTTTGCCCCACAAAGGAATGCTGTCTGAATTGCCCGACAAGCAACAGTTCGAAAGAACCTGATTTAACTTTCAAACTCTTGCCATGGGCTTTATAATCACAGGCAGATTAACAAATAAAGCCAAACTGCATTAGTTCTTTTACACTTTTAGGCGATTTAAGCCTTAACGTACATTCATTTAGCACCCCATTCAACTCAAACATTCCAATGAAAGAATACCTTTCAAAAATGAATTTGACCATTCCTGACACACTCTTTTGGTTTTGGCAGTGCTGTATTGTCTTTTCAGACTGATATCTTGATTCAGAGAAGCCAATCTTCCAGTCAAATGAGTGGAATATTGAGAAAAGTTTCTTTGAGAAATATGTGAACCGTAACCCTAACTAGCAAAACCTGAAGCTAGGGTTAGGGTTTTATTCCCATACAATGTAGACAGTTTTTGATGGCATGGCTGTGTTTTAGGGCTGAAAGGATACTTGGGAATATAGTTCTTTCAATGTTTTCTAAACATTTTTTTCTGACCTATATGGCTGTATACAGTGCTTTGCCCCACAAAGGAATGCTGTCTGAATTGCCCGACAAGCAACAGTTCGAAAGAACCTGATTTGACTTTCAAACTCTTGCCATGGGCTTTATATTCACAGGCAGATTAACAAATAAAGCCAAACTGCATTAGTTCTTTTGCACTTTTAGGCGATTTAAGCCTGAACGTACATTCATTTAGCAGCCCATTCAACTCAAACTTTCCAATGAAAGAATACCTTTCAAATATTAATTTGACCATTCCTGACACACTCTTTTGGTTTTGGCAGTGCTGTATTGTCTTTTCAGACTGATATCTTGATTCAGAGAAGCCAATCTTCCAGTCAAATGAGTGGAATATTGAGAAAATTGACTTCTAGAAATATGTGAACCGTAACCCTAACTAGGAAAACCCGAAGCTAGGGTTAGGGTTTTATTCCCATACAATGTAGACAGTTTTTGATTGCATGGCTTTGTTTTAGGGCTGAAAGGATACTTGGGAATATAGTTCTTTCAATGTTTTCTAAACATTTTTTTCTGACCTATATGGCTGTATACAGTGCTTTGCCCCACAAAGGAATGCTGTCTGAATTGCCCGACAAGCAACAGTTCGAAAGAACCTGATTTAACTTTCAAACTCTTGCCATGGGCTTTATAATCACAGGCAGATTAACAAATAAAGCCAAACTGCATTAGTTCTTTTGCACTTTTAGGCGATTTAAGCCTTAACGTACATTCATTTAGCACCCCATTCAACTCAAACTTTCCAATGAAAGAATACCTTTCAAAAATTAATTTGACCATTCCTGACACACTCTTTTGGTTTTGGCAGTGCTGTATTTTCTTTTCAGACTGATATCTTGATTCAGAGAAGCCAATCTTCCAGTCAAATGAGTGGAATATTGAGAAAATTGACTTCTAGAAATATGTGAACCGTAACCCTAACTAGCAAAACCCGAAGCTAGGGTTAGGGTTTTATTCCCATACAATGTAGACAGTTTTTGTTGGCATGGCTGTGTTTTAGGGCTGAAAGGATACTTGGGAATATAGTTCTTTCAATGTTTTCTTAACATTTTTTTCTAACCTATATTGCTGTATACAGTGCTTTGCCCCACAAAGGAATGCTGTCTGAATTGCCCGACAAGCAACAGTTCGAAAGAACCTGATTTAACTTTCAAACTCTTGCCATGGGCTTTATAATCACAGGCAGATTAACAAATAAAGCCAAACTGCATTAGTTCTTTTGCACTTTTAGGCGATTTAAGCCTTAACGTACATTCATTTAGCACCCCATTCAACTCAAACTTTCCAATGAAAGAATACCTTTCAAAAATTAATTTGACCATTCCTGACACACTCTTTTGGTTTTGGCAGTGTTGTATTGTCTTTTCAGACTGATATCTTGATTCAGAGAAGCACATCTTCCAGTCAAATGAGTGGAATATTGAGAAAATTGACTTCTAGAAATATGTGAACCGTAACCCTAACTAGGAAAACCCGAAGCTAGGGTAGGGTTTTATTCCCATACAATGTAGACAGTTTTTGATTGCATGGCTTTGTTTTAGGGCTGAAAGGATACTTGGGAATATAGTTCTTTCAATGTTTTCTTAACATTTTTTTCTAACCTATATGGCTGTATACAGTGCTTTGCCCCACAAAGGAATGCTGTCTGAATTGCCCGACAAGCAACAGTTCGAAAGAACCTGATTTAACTTTCAAACTCTTGCCATGGGCTTTATAATCACAGGCAGATTAACAAATAAAGCCAAACTGCATTAGTTCTTTTGCACTTTTAGGTGATTTAAGCCTTAACGTACATTTATTTAGCACCCCATTCAACTCAAACTTTCCAATGAAAGAATACCTTTCAAAAATTAATTTGACCATTCCTGACACACTCTTTTGGTTTTGGCAGTGTTGTATTGTCTTTTCAGACTGATATCTTGATTCAGAGAAGCAAATCTTCCAGTCAAATGAGTGGAATATTGAGAAAATTGACTTCTAGAAATATGTGAACCGTAACCCTAACTAGCAAAACCCGAAGCTAGGGTTAGGGTTTTATTCCCATACAATGTAGACAGTTTTTGATGGCATGGCTGTGTTTTAGGGCTGAAAGGATACTTGGGAATATAGTTCTTTCAATGTTTTCTAAACATTTTTTTCTAACCTATATGGCTGTATACAGTGCTTTGCCCCACAAAGGAATGCTGTCTGAATTGCCCGACAAGCAACAGTTCGAAAGAACCTGATTTAACTTTCAAACTCTTGCCATGGGCTTTATAATCACAGGCAGATTAACAAATAAAGCCAAACTGCATTAGTTCTTTTACACTTTTAGGCGATTTAAGCCTTAACGTACATTCATTTAGAACCCCATTCAACTCAAACATTCCAATGAAAGAATACCTTTCAAAAATGAATTTGACCATTCCTGACACACTCTTTTGGTTTTGGCAGTGCTGTATTGTCTTTTCAGACTGATATCTTGATTCAGAGAAGCCAATCTTCCAGTCAAATGAGTGGAATATTGAGAAAATTGACTTCTAGAAATATGTGAACCGTAACCCTAACTAGGAAAACCCGAAGCTAGGGTTAGGGTTTTATTCCCATACAATGTAGACAGTTCTTGATTGCATGGCTTTGTTTTAGGGCTGAAAGGATACTTGGGAATATAGTTCTTTCAATGTTTTCTAAACATTTTTTTCTGACCTATATGGCTGTATACAGTGCTTTGCCCCACAAAGGAATGCTGTCTGAATTGCCCGACAAGCAACAGTTCGAAAGAACCTGATTTAACTTTCAAACTCTTGCCATGGGCTTTATAATCACAGGCAGATTAACAAATAAAGCCAAACTGCATTAGTTCTTTTGCACTTTCAGGCGATTTAAGCCTTAACGTACATTCATTTAGCACCCCATTCAACTCAAACTTTCCAATGAAAGAATACCTTTCAAAAATGAATTGGACCATTCCTGACACACTCTTTTGGTTTTGGCAGTGTTGTATTGTCTTTTCAGACTGATATCTTGATTCAGAGAAGCACATCTTCCAGTCAAATGAGTGGAATATTGAGAAAATTGACTTCTAGAAATATGTGAACCGTAACCCTAACTAGGAAAACCCGAAGCTAGGGTAGGGTTTTATTCCCATACAATGTAGACAGTTCTTGATGGCATGGCTGTGTTTTAGGGCTGAAAGGATACTTGGGAATATAGTTCTTTCAATGTTTTCTAAACATTTTTTTCTGACCTATATGGCTGTATACAGTGCTTTGCCCCACAAAGGAATGCTGTCTGAATTGCCCGACAAGCAACAGTTCGAAAGAACCTGATTTGACTTTCAAATTCTTGCCATGGGCTTTATATTCACAGGCAGATTAACAAATAAAGCCAAACTGCATTAGTTCTTTTGCACTTTTAGGCGATTTAAGCCTGAACGTACATTCATTTAGCAGCCCATTCAACTCAAACTTTCCAATGAAAGAATACCTTTCAAATATTAATTTGACCATTCCTGACACACTCTTTTGGTTTTGGCAGTGCTGTATTGTCTTTTCAGACTGATATCTTGATTCAGAGAAGCCAATCTTCCAGTCAAATGAGTGGAATATTGAGAAAATTGACTTCTAGAAATATGTGAACCGTAACCCTAACTAGCAAAACCCGAAGCTAGGGTTAGGGTTTTATTCCCATACAATGTAGACAGTTTTTGTTGGCATGGCTGTGTTTTAGGGCTGAAAGGATACTTGGGAATATAGTTCTTTCAATGTTTTCTTAACATTTTTTTCTAACCTACTGTATATGGCTGTATACAGTGCTTTGCCCCACAAAGGAATGCTGTCTGAATTGCCCGACAAGCAACAGTTCGAAAGAACCTGATTTAACTTTCAAACTCTTGCCATGGGCTTTATAATTACAGGCAGATTAACAAATAAAGCCAAACTGCATTAGTTCTTTTGCACTTTTAGGCGATTTAAGCCTTAAAGTACATTCATTTAGCACCCCATTCAACTCAAACTTTCCAATGAAAGAATACCTTTCAAATATTAATTTGACCATTCCTGACACACTCTTTTGGTTTTGGCAGTGCTGTATTGTCTTTTCAGACTGATATCTTGATTCAGAGAAGCCAATCTTCCAGTCAAATGAGTGGAATATTGAGAAAATTGACTTCTAGAAATATGTGAACCGTAACCCTAACTAGCAAAACCCGAAGCTAGGGTTAGGGTTTTATTCCCATACAATGTAGACAGTTTTTGTTGGCATGGTTGTGTTTTAGGGCTGAAAGGATACTTGGGAATATAGTTCTTTCAATGTTTTCTTAACATTTTTTTCTGACCTATATGGCTGTATACAGTGCTTTGCCCCACAAAGGAATGCTGTCTGAATTGCCCGACAAGCAACAGTTCGAAAGAACCTGATTTAACTTTCAAACTCTTGCCATGGGCTTTATAATCACAGGCAGATTAACAAATAAAGCCAAACTGCATTAGTTCTTTTGCACTTTTAGGCGATTTAAGCCTTAACGTACATTCATTTAGCACCCCATTCAACTCAAACTTTCCAATGAAAGAATACCTTTCAAAAATTAATTTGACCATTCCTGACACACTCTTTTGGTTTTGGCAGTGTTGTATTGTCTTTTCAGACTGATATCTTGATTCAGAGAAGCACATCTTCCAGTCAAATGAGTGGAATATTGAGAAAATTGACTTCTAGAAATATGTGAACCGTAACCCTAACTAGGAAAACCCGAAGCTAGGGTAGGGTTTTATTCCCATACAATGTAGACAGTTTTTGATTGCATGGCTTTGTTTTAGGGCTGAAAGGATACTTGGGAATATAGTTCTTTCAATGTTTTCTAAACATTTTTTCTGACCTATATGGCTGTATACAGTGCTTTGCCCCACAAAGGAATGCTGTCTGAATTGCCCGACAAGCAACAGTTCGAAAGAACCTGATTTAACTTTCAAACTCTTGCCATGGGCTTTATAATCACAGGCAGATTAACAAATAAAGCCAAACTGCATTAGTTCTTTTACACTTTTAGGCGATTTAAGCCTTAACATACATTCATTTAGCACCCCATTCAACTCAAACATTCCAATGAAAGAATACCTTTCAAAAATGAATTTGACCATTCCTGACACACTCTTTTGGTTTTGGCAGTGCTGTATTGTCTTTTCAGACTGATATCTTGATTCAGAGAAGCCAATCTTCCAGTCAAATGAGTGGAATATTGAGAAAAGTGTCTTTGAGAAATATGTGAACCGTAACCCTAACTAGCAAAACCTGAAGCTAGGGTTAGGGTTTTATTCCCATACAATGTAGACAGTTTTTGATGGCATGGCTGTGTTTTAGGGCTGAAAGGATACTTGGGAATATAGTTCTTTCAATGTTTTCTAAACATTTTTTTCTGACCTATATGGCTGTATACAGTGCTTTGCCCCACAAAGGAATGCTGTCTGAATTGCCCGACAAGCAACAGTTCGAAAGAACCTGATTTGACTTTCAAACTCTTGCCATGGGCTTTATATTCACAGGCAGATTAACAAATAAAGCCAAACTGCATTAGTTCTTTTGCACTTTTAGGCGATTTAAGCCTTAACGTACATTCATTTAGCACCCCATTCAACTCAAACTTTCCAATGAAAGAATACCTTTCAAATATTAATTTGACCATTCCTGACACACTCTTTTGGTTTTGGCAGTGCTGTATTGTCTTTTCAGACTGATATCTTGATTCAGAGAAGCCAATCTTCCAGTCAAATGAGTGGAATATTGAGAAAATTGACTTCTAGAAATATGTGAACCGTAACCCTAACTAGCAAAACCCGAAGCTAGGGTTAGGGTTTTATTCCCATACAATGTAGACAGTTTTTGTTGGCATGGCTGTGTTTTAGGGCTGAAAGGATACTTGGGAATATAGTTCTTTCAATGTTTTCTTAACATTTTTTTCTAACCTATATGGCTGTATACAGTGCTTTGCCCCACAAAGGAATGCTGTCTGAATTGCCCGACAAGCAACAGTTCGAAAGAACCTGATTTAACTTTCAAACTCTTGCCATGGGCTTTATAATCACAGGCAGATTAACAAATAAAGCCAAACTGCATTAGTTCTTTTGCACTTTTAGGTGATTTAAGCCTTAACGTACATTTATTTTGCACCCCATTCAACTCAAACTTTCCAATGAAAGAATACCTTTCAAAAATTAATTTGACCATTCCTGACACACTCTTTTGGTTTTGGCAGTGTTGTATTGTCTTTTCAGACTGATATCTTGATTCAGAGAAGCCAATCTTCCAGTCAAATGAGTGGAATATTGAGAAAATTGACTTCTAGAAATATGTGAACCGTAACCCTAACTAGCAAAACCCGAAGCTAGGGTTAGGGTTTTATTCCCATACAATGTAGACAGTTTTTGTTGGCATGGCTGTGTTTTAGGGCTGAAAGGATACTTGGGAATATAGTTCTTTCAATGTTTTCTTAACATTTTTTTCTAACCTATATGGCTGTATACAGTGCTTTGCCCCACAAAGGAATGCTGTCTGAATTGCCCGACAAGCAACAGTTCGAAAGAACCTGATTTAACTTTCAAACTCTTGCCATGGGCTTTATAATCACAGGCAGATTAACAAATAAAGCCAAACTGCATTAGTTCTTTTGCACTTTTAGGTGATTTAAGCCTTAACGTACATTTATTTTGCACCCCATTCAACTCAAACTTTCCAATGAAAGAATACCTTTCAAAAATTAATTTGACCATTCCTGACACACTCTTTTGGTTTTGGTACTGTTGTATTGTCTTTTCAGACTGATATCTTGATTCAGAGAAGCAAATCTTCCAGTCAAATGAGTGGAATATTGAGAAAATTGACTTCTAGAAATATGTGAACCGTAACCCTAACTAGCAAAACCCGAAGCTAGGGTTAGGGTTTTATTCCCATACAATGTAGACAGTTTTTGATGGCATGGCTGTGTTTTAGGGCTGAAAGGATACTTGGGAATATAGTTCTTTCAATGTTTTCTAAACATTTTTTTCTAACCTATATGGCTATATACAGTGCTTTGCCCCACAAAGGAATGCTGTCTGAATTGCCCGACAAGCAACAGTTCGAAAGAACCTGATTTCACTTTCAAACTCTTGCCATGGGCTTTATAATCACAGGCAGATTAACTAATAAAGCCAAACTGCATTAGTTCTTTTGCACTTTTAGGTGATTTAAGCCTTAACGTACATTCATTTAGCACCCCATTCAACTCAAACTTTCCAATGAAAGAATACCTTTCAAAAATGAATTGGACCATTCCTGACACACTCTTTTGGTTTTGGCAGTGCTGTATTGTCTTTTCAGACTGATATCTTGATTCAGAGAAGCCAATCTTCCAGTCAAATGAGTGGAATATTGAGAAAATTGACTTCTAGAAATATGTGAACCGTAACCCTAACTAGCAAAACCCGAAGCTAGGGTTAGGGTTTTATTCCCAAACAATGTAGACAGTTTTTGATGGCATGGCTGTGTTTTAGGGCTGAAAGGATACTTGGGAATATAGTTCTTTCAATGTTTTCTAAACATTTTTTTCTGACCTATATGGCTGTATACAGTGCTTTGCCCCACAAAGGAATGCTGTCTGAATTGCCCGACAAGCAACAGTTCGAAAGAACCTGATTTAACTTTCAAACTCTTGCCATGGGCTTTATAATCACAGGCAGATTAACAAATAAAGCCAAACTGCATTAGTTCTTTTGCACTTTTAGGCGATTTAAGCCTTAACGTACATTCATTTAGCACCCCATTCAACTCAAACTTTCCAATGAAAGAATACCTTTCAAAAATGAATTGGACCATTCCTGACACACTCTTTTGGTTTTGGCAGTGCTGTATTGTCTTTTCAGACTGATATCTTGATTCAGAGAAGCAAATCTTCCAGTCAAATGAGTGGAATATTGAGAAAATTGACTTCTAGAGATATGTGAACCGTAACCCTAACTAGCAAAACCCGAAGCTAGGGTTAGGGTTTTATTCCCAAACAATGTAGACAGTTTTTGATGGCATGGCTGTGTTTTAGGGCTGAAAGGATACTTGGGAATATAGTTCTTTCAATGTTTTCTAAACATTTTTTTCTGACCTATATGGCTGTATACAGTGCTTTGCCCCACAAAGGAATGCTGTCTGAATTGCCCGACAAGCAACAGTTCGAAAGAACCTGATTTAACTTTCAAACTCTTGCCATGGGCTTTATAATCACAGGCAGATTAACAAATAAAGCCAAACTGCATTAGTTCTTTTGCACTTTTAGGTGATTTAAGCCTTAACGTACATTTATTTTGCACCCCATTCAACTCAAACTTTCCAATGAAAGAATACCTTTCAAAAATTAATTTGACCATTCCTGACACACTCTTTTGGTTTTGGCAGTGTTGTATTGTCTTTTCAGACTGATATCTTGATTCAGAGAAGCAAATCTTCCAGTCAAATGAGTGGAATATTGAGAAAATTGACTTCTAGAAATATGTGAACCGTAACCCTAACTAGCAAAACCCGAAGCTAGGGTTAGGGTTTTATTCCCATACAATGTAGACAGTTTTTGATGGCATGGCTGTGTTTTAGGGCTGAAAGGATACTTGGGAATATAGTTCTTTCAATGTTTTCTAAACATTTTTTTCTAACCTATATGGCTATATACAGTGCTTTGCCCCACAAAGGAATGCTGTCTGAATTGCCCGACAAGCAACAGTTCGAAAGAACCTGATTTAACTTTCAAACTCTTGCCATGAGCTTTAAAATCACAGGCAGATTAACAAATAAAGCCAAACAACATTAGTTGTTTTGCACTTTTAGGCTGTTTAAGCCTTAACGTACATTCATTAAGCACCCCATTCAACTCAAACTTTCCAATGAAAGAATACCTTTCAAAAATTAATTTGACCATTCCTGACACACTCTTTTGGTTTTGGCAGTGTTGTATTGTCTTTTCAGACTGATATCTTGATTCAGAGAAGCCAATCTTCCAGTCAAATGAGTGGAATATTGAGAAAAGTGTCTTTGAGAAATATGTGAACCGTAACCCTAACTAGCAAAACCCGAAGCTAGGGTTAGGGTTTTATTCCCATACAATGTAGACAGTTCTTGATGCCATGGCTGTGTTTTAGGGCTGAAAGGATACTTGGGAATATAGTTCTTTCAATGTTTTCTAAACATTTTTTTCTGACCTATATGGCTGTATACAGTGCTTTGCCCCACAAAGGAATGCTGTCTGAATTGCCCGACAAGCAACAGTTCGAAAGAACCTGATTTGACTTTCAAACTCTTGCCATGGGCTTTATATTCACAGGCAGATTAACAAATAAAGCCAAACTGCATTAGTTCTTTTGCACGTTTAGGCGATTTAAGCCTTAACGTACATTCATTTAGCAACCCATTCAACTCAAACTTTCCAATGAAAGAATACCTTTCAAAAATGAATTGGACCATTCCTGACACACTCTTTTGGTTTTGGCAGTGCTGTATTGTCTTTTCAGACTGATATCTTGATTCAGAGAAGCCAATCTTCCAGTCAAATGAGTGGAATATTGAGAAAATTGACTTCTAGAAATATGTGAACCCTAACCCTAACTAGCAAAACCCGAAGCTAGGGTTAGGGTTTTATTCCCAAACAATGTAGACAGTTTTTGATGGCATGGCTGTGTTTTAGGGCTGAAAGGATACTTGGGAATATAGTTCTTTCAATGTTTTCTAAACATTTTTTTCTGACCTATATGGCTGTATACAGTGCTTTGCCCCACAAAGGAATGCTGTCTGAATTGCCCGACAAGCAACAGTTCGAAAGAACCTGATTTAACTTTCAAACTCTTGCCATGGGCTTTATAATCACAGGCAGATTAACAAATAAAGCCAAACTGCATTAGTTCTTTTGCACTTTTAGGCGATTTAAGCCTTAACGTACATTCATTTAGCACCCCATTCAACTCAAACTTTCCAATGAAAGAATACCTTTCAAAAATGAATTGGACCATTCCTGACACACTCTTTTGGTTTTGGCAGTGCTGTATTGTCTTTTCAGACTGATATCTTGATTCAGAGAAGCCAATCTTCCAGTCAAATGAGTGGAATATTGAGAAAATTGACTTCTAGAAATATGTGAACCCTAACCCTAACTAGCAAAACCCGAAGCTAGGGTTAGGGTTTTATTCCCAAACAATGTAGACAGTTTTTGATGGCATGGCTGTGTTTTAGGGCTGAAAGGATACTTGGGAATATAGTTCTTTCAATGTTTTCTAAACATTTTTTTCTGACCTATATGGCTGTATACAGTGCTTTGCCCCACAAAGGAATGCTGTCTGAATTGCCCGACAAGCAACAGTTCGAAAGAACCTGATTTAACTTTCAAACTCTTGCCATGGGCTTTATAATCACAGGCAGATTAACAAATAAAGCCAAACTGCATTAGTTCTTTTGCACTTTTAGGCGATTTAAGCCTTAACGTACATTCATTTAGCACCCCATTCAACTCAAACTTTCCAATGAAAGAATACCTTTCAAAAATGAATTGGACCATTCCTGACACACTCTTTTGGTTTTGGCAGTGCTGTATTGTCTTTTCAGACTGATATCTTGATTCAGAGAAGCCAATATTCCAGTCAAATGAGTGGAATATTGAGAAAAGTGTCTTTGAGAAATATGTGAACCGTAACCCTAACTAGCAAAACCCGAAGCTAGGGTTAGGGTTTTATTCCAATACAATGTAGACAGTTCTTGATGCCATGGCTGTGTTTTAGGGCTGAAAGGATACTTGGGAATATAGTTCTTTCAATGTTTTCTAAACATTTTTTTCTGACCTATATGGCTGTATACAGTGCTTTGCCCCACAAAGGAATGCTGTCTGAATTGCCCGACAAGCAACAGTTCGAAAGAACCTGATTTGACTTTCAAACTCTTGCCATGGGCTTTATATTCACAGGCAGATTAACAAATAAAGCCAAACTGCATTAGTTCTTTTGCACGTTTAGGCGATTTCAGCCTTAACGTACATTCATTTAGCACCCCATTCAACTCAAACTTTCCAATGAAAGAATACCTTTCAAAAATTAATTTGACCATTCGTGACACACTCTTTTGGTTTTGGCAGTGTTGTATTGTCTTTTCAGACTGATATCTTGATTCAGAGAAGCCAATCTTCCAGTCAAATGAGTGGAATATTGAGAAAATTGACTTCTAGAAATATGTGAACCGTAACCCTAACTAGCAAAACCCGAAGCTAGGGTTAGGGTTTTATTCCCATACAATGTAGACAGTTTTTGATGGCATGGCTGTGTTTTAGGGCTGAAAGGATACTTGGGAATATAGTTCTTTCAATGTTTTCTAAACATTTTTTTCTAACCTATATGGCTATATACAGTGCTTTGCCCCACAAAGGAATGCTGTCTGAATTGCCCGACAAGCAACAGTTCGAAAGAACCTGATTTAACTTTCAAACTCTTGCCATGGGCTTTAAAATCACAGGCAGATTAACAAATAAAGCCAAACAACATTAGTTGTTTTGCACTTTTAGGCTGTTTAAGCCTTAACGTACATTCATTTAGCACCCCATTCAACTCAAACTTTCCAATGAAAGAATACCTTTCAAAAATTAATTTGACCATTCCTGACACACTCTTTTGGTTTTGGCAGTGTTGTATTGTCTTTTCAGACTGATATCTTGATTCAGAGAAGCAAATCTTCCAGTCAAATGAGTGGAATATTGAGAAAATTGACTTCTAGAAATATGTGAACCGTAACCCTAACTAGCAAAACCCGAAGCTAGGGTTAGGGTTTTATTCCCATACAATGTAGACAGTTTTTGATGGCATGGCTGTGTTTTAGGGCTGAAAGGATACTTGGGAATATAGTTCTTTCAATGTTTTCTAAACATTTTTTTCTAACCTATATGGCTATATACAGTGCTTTGCCCCACAAAGGAATGCTGTCTGAATTGCCCGACAAGCAACAGTTCGAAAGAACCTGATTTAACTTTCAAACTCTTGCCATGGGCTTTAAAATCACAGGCAGATTAACAAATAAAGCCAAACAACATTAGTTGTTTTGCACATTTAGGCTGTTTAAGCCTTAACGTACATTCATTTAGCACCCCATTCAACTCAAACTTTCCAATAAAAGAATACCTTTCAAAAATTAATTTGACCATTCCTGACACACTCTTTTGGTTTTGGCAGTGTTGTATTGTCTTTTCAGACTGATATCTTGATTCAGAGAAGCCAATCTTCCAGTCAAATGAGTGGAATATTGAGAAAAGTGTCTTTGAGAAATATGTGAACCGTAACCCTAACTAGCAAAACCCGAAGCTAGGGTTAGGGTTTTATTCCCATACAATGTAGACAGTTCTTGATGCCATGGGTGTGTTTTAGGGCTGAAAGGATACTTGGGAATATAGTTCTTTCAATGTTTTCTAAACATTTTTTTCTGACCTATATGGCTGTATACAGTGCTTTGCCCCACAAAGGAATGCTGTCTGAATTGCCCGACAAGCAACAGTTCGAAAGAACCTGATTTAACTTTCAAACTCTTGCCATGGGCTTTATAATCACAGGCAGATTAACAAATAAAGCCAAACTGCATTAGTTCTTTTGCACTTTTAGGCGATTTAAGCCTTAACGTACATTCATTTAGCACCCCATTCAACTCAAACTTTCCAATGAAAGAATACCTTTCAAAAATGAATTGGACCATTCCTGACACACTCTTTTGGTTTTGGCAGTGCTGTATTGTCTTTTCAGACTGATATCTTGATTCAGAGAAGCCAATCTTCCAGTCAAATGAGTGGAATATTGAGAAAATTGACTTCTAGAAATATGTGAACCCTAACCCTAACTAGCAAAACCCGAAGCTAGGGTTAGGGTTTTATTCCCAAACAATGTAGACAGTTTTTGATGGCATGGCTGTGTTTTAGGGTTGAAAGGATACTTGGGAATATAGTTCTTTCAATGTTTTCTAAACATTTTTTTCTGACCTATATGGCTGTATACAGTGCTTTGCCCCACAAAGGAATGCTGTCTGAATTGCCCGACAAGCAACAGTTCGAAAGAACCTGATTTAACTTTCAAACTCTTGCCATGGGCTTTATAATCACAGGCAGATTAACAAATAAAGCCAAACTGCATTAGTTCTTTTGCACTTTTAGGCGATTTAAGCCTTAACGTACATTCATTTAGCACCCCATTCAACTCAAACTTTCCAATGAAAGAATACCTTTCAAAAATGAATTGGACCATTCCTGACACACTCTTTTGGTTTTGGCAGTGCTGTATTGTC
Organism: Atractosteus spatula; assembly: GCF_055471065.1. Taxonomy (NCBI): domain Eukaryota; kingdom Metazoa; phylum Chordata; class Actinopteri; order Semionotiformes; family Lepisosteidae; genus Atractosteus; species Atractosteus spatula. The sequence continues at coordinate 29,545,952 of NC_142708.1, read as the reverse complement.
TTTTCAGACTGATATCTTGATTCAGAGAAGCCAATCTTCCAGTCAAATGAGTGGAATATTGAGAAAATTGACTTCTAGAAATATGTGAACCCTAACCCTAACTAGCAAAACCCGAAGCTAGGGTTAGGGTTTTATTCCCAAACAATGTAGACAGTTTTTGATGGCATGGCTGTGTTTTAGGGCTGAAAGGATACTTGGGAATATAGTTCTTTCAATGTTTTCTAAACATTTTTTTCTGACCTATATGGCTGTATACAGTGCTTTGCCCCACAAAGGAATGCTGTCTGAATTGCCCGACAAGCAACAGTTCGAAAGAACCTGATTTAACTTTCAAACTCTTGCCATGGGCTTTATAATCACAGGCAGATTAACAAATAAAGCCAAACTGCATTAGTTCTTTTGCACTTTTAGGCGATTTAAGCCTTAACGTACATTCATTTAGCACCCCATTCAACTCAAACTTTCCAATGAAAGAATACCTTTCAAAAATGAATTGGACCATTCCTGACACACTCTTTTGATTTTGGCAGTGCTGTATTGTCTTTTCAGACTGATATCTTGATTCAGAGAAGCCAATCTTCCAGTCAAATGAGTGGAATATTGAGAAAAGTGTCTTTGAGAAATATGTGAACCGTAACCCTAACTAGCAAAACCCGAAGCTAGGGTTAGGGTTTTATTCCCATACAATGTAGACAGTTCTTGATGCCATGGCTGTGTTTTAGGGCTGAAAGGATACTTGGGAATATAGTTCTTTCAATGTTTTCTAAACATTTTTTTCTGACCTATATGGCTGTATACAGTGCTTTGCCCCACAAAGGAATGCTGTCTGAATTGCCCGACAAGCAACAGTTCGAAAGAACCTGATTTGACTTTCAAACTCTTGCCATGGGCTTTATATTCACAGGCAGATTAACAAATAAAGCCAAACTGCATTAGTTCTTTTGCACGTTTAGGCGATTTCAGCCTTAACGTACATTCATTTAGCACCCCATTCAACTCAAACTTTCCAATGAAAGAATACCTTTCAAAAATTAATTTGACCATTCCTGACACACTCTTTTGGTTTTGGCAGTGTTGTATTGTCTTTTCAGACTGATATCTTGATTCAGAGAAGCACATCTTCCAGTCAAATGAGTGGAATATTGAGAAAATTGACTTCTAGAAATATGTGAACCGTAACCCTAACTAGCAAAACCCGAAGCTAGGGTTAGGGTTTTATTCCCATACAATGTAGACAGTTTTTGTTGGCATGGCTGTGTTTTAGGGCTGAAAGGATACTTGGGAATATAGTTCTTTCAATGTTTTCTTAACATTTTTTTCTAACCTATATGGCTGTATACAGTGCTTTGCCCCACAAAGGAATGCTGTCTGAATTGCCCGACAAGCAACAGTTCGAAAGAACCTGATTTAACTTTCAAACTCTTGCCATGGGCTTTATAATCACAGGCAGATTAACAAATAAAGCCAAACTGCATTAGTTCTTTTGCACTTTTAGGCGATTTAAGCCTTAACGTACATTCATTTAGCACCCCATTCAACTCAAACTTTCCAATGAAAGAATACCTTTCAAAAATTAATTTGACCATTCCTGACACACTCTTTTGGTTTTGGCAGTGTTGTATTGTCTTTTCAGACTGATATCTTGATTCAGAGAAGCACATCTTCCAGTCAAATGAGTGGAATATTGAGAAAATTGACTTCTAGAAATATGTGAACCGTAACCCTAACTAGCAAAACCCGAAGCTAGGGTTAGGGTTTTATTCCCATACAATGTAGACAGTTTTTGTTGGCATGGCTGTGTTTTAGGGCTGAAAGGATACTTGGGAATATAGTTCTTTCAATGTTTTCTTAACATTTTTTTCTAACCTATATGGCTGTATACAGTGCTTTGCCCCACAAAGGAATGCTGTCTGAATTGCCCGACAAGCAACAGTTCGAAAGAACCTGATTTAACTTTCAAACTCTTGCCATGGGCTTTATAATCACAGGCAGATTAACAAATAAAGCCAAACTGCATTAGTTCTTTTGCACTTTTAGGCGATTTAAGCCTTAACGTACATTCATTTAGCACCCCATTCAACTCAAACTTTCCAATGAAAGAATACCTTTCAAAAATTAATTTGACCATTCCTGACACACTCTTTTGGTTTTGGCAGTGTTGTATTGTCTTTTCAGACTGATATCTTGATTCAGAGAAGCACATCTTCCAGTCAAATGAGTGGAATATTGAGAAAATTGACTTCTAGAAATATGTGAACCATAACCCTAACTAGGAAAACCCGAAGCTAGTGTAGGGTTTTATTCCCATACAATGTATACAGTTTTTTATGGCATGGCTGTGTTTTAGGGCTGAAAGGATACTTGGGAATATAGTTCTTTCAATGTTTTCTAAACATTTTTTTCTGACCTATATGGCTGTATACAGTGCTTTGCCCCACAAAGGAATGCTGTCTGAATTGCCCGACAAACAACAGTTCGAAAGAACCTGATTTAACTTTCAAACTCTTGCCATGGGCTTTATAATCACAGGCAGATTAACAAATAAAGCCAAACTGCATTAGTTCTTTTGCACTTTTAGGCGATTTAAGCCTTAACGTACATTCATTTAGCACCCCATTCAACTCAAACTTTCCAATGAAAGAATACCTTTCAAAAATGAATTGGACCATTCCTGACACACTCTTTTGGTTTTGGCAGTGCTGTATTGTCTTTTCAGACTGATATCTTGATTCAGAGAAGCAAATCTTCCAGTCAAATGAGTGGAATATTGAGAAAATTGACTTCTAGAAATATGTGAACCGTAACCCTAACTAGCAAAACCCGAAGCTAGGGTTAGGGTTTTATTCCCAAACAATGTAGACAGTTTTTGATGGCATGGCTGTGTTTTAGGGCTGAAAGGATACTTGGGAATATAGTTCTTTCAATGTTTTCTAAACATTTTTTTCTGACCTATATGGCTGTATACAGTGCTTTGCCCCACAAAGGAATGCTGTCTGAATTGCCCGACAAGCAACAGTTCGAAAGAACCTGATTTAACTTTCAAACTCTTGCCATGGGCTTTATAATCACAGGCAGATTAACAAATAAAGCCAAACTGCATTAGTTCTTTTGCACTTTTAGGCGATTTAAGCCTTAACGTACATTCATTTAGCACCCCATTCAACTCAAACTTTCCAATGAAAGAATACCTTTCAAAAATGAATTGGACCATTCCTGACACACTCTTTTGGTTTTGGCAGTGCTGTATTGTCTTTTCAGACTGATATCTTGATTCAGAGAAGCCAATCTTCCAGTCAAATGAGTGGAATATTGAGAAAATTGACTTCTAGAAATATGTGAACCGTAACCCTAACTAGCAAAACCCGAAGCTAGGGTTAGGGTTTTATTCCCAAACAATGTAGACAGTTTTTGATGGCATGGCTGTGTTTTAGGGCTGAAAGGATACTTGGGAATATAGTTCTTTCAATGTTTTCTAAACATTTTTTTCTGACCTATATGGCTGTATACAGTGCTTTGCCCCACAAAGGAATGCTGTCTGAATTGCCCGACAAGCAACAGTTCGAAAGAACCTGATTTCACTTTCAAACTCTTGCCATGGGCTTTATAATCACAGGCAGATTAACTAATAAAGCCAAACTGCATTAGTTCTTTTGCACTTTTAGGCGATTTAAGCCTTAACGTACATTCATTTAGCACCCCATTCAACTCAAACTTTCCAATGAAAGAATACCTTTCAAAAATGAATTGGACCATTCCTGACACACTCTTTTGGTTTTGGCAGTGCTGTATTGTCTTTTCAGGCTGATATCTTGATTCAGAGAAGCCAATCTTCCAGTCAAATGAGTGGAATATTGAGAAAATTGACTTCTAGAAATATGTGAACCGTAACCCTAACTAGCAAAACCCGAAGCTAGGGTTAGGGTTTTATTCCCAAACAATGTAGACAGTTTTTGATGGCATGGCTGTGTTTTAGGGCTGAAAGGATACTTGGGAATATAGTTCTTTCAATGTTTTCTAAACATTTTTTTCTGACCTATATGGCTGTATACAGTGCTTTGCCCCACAAAGGAATGCTGTCTGAATTGCCCGACAAGCAACAGTTCGAAAGAACCTGATTTAACTTTCAAACTCTTGCCATGGGCTTTATAATCACAGGCAGATTAACAAATAAAGCCAAACTGCATTAGTTCTTTTGCACTTTTAGGCGATTTAAGCCTTAACGTACATTCATTTAGCACCCCATTCAACTCAAACTTTCCAATGAAAGAATACCTTTCAAAAATGAATTGGACCATTCCTGACACACTCTTTTGGTTTTGGCAGTGCTGTATTGTCTTTTCAGACTGATATCTTGATTCAGAGAAGCAAATCTTCCAGTCAAATGAGTGGAATATTGAGAAAATTGACTTCTAGAAATATGTGAACCGTAACCCTAACTAGCAAAACCCTAAGCTAGGGTTAGGGTTTTATTCCCAAACAATGTAGACAGTTTTTGATGGCATGGCTGTGTTTTAGGGCTGAAAGGATACTTGGGAATATAGTTCTTTCAATGTTTTCTAAACATTTTTTTCTGACCTATATGGCTGTATACAGTGCTTTACCCCACAAAGGAATGCTGTCTGAATTGCCCGACAAGCAACAGTTCGAAAGAACCTGATTTAACTTTCAAACTCTTGCCATGGGCTTTATAATCACAGGCAGATTAACAAATAAAGCCAAACTGCATTAGTTCTTTTGCACTTTTAGGTGATTTAAGCCTTAACGTACATTTATTTTGCACCCCATTCAACTCAAACTTTCCAATGAAAGAATACCTTTCAAAAATTAATTTGACCATTCCTGACACACTCTTTTGGTTTTGGCAGTGTTGTATTGTCTTTTCAGACTGATATCTTGATTCAGAGAAGCAAATCTTCCAGTCAAATGAGTGGAATATTGAGAAAATTGACTTCTAGAAATATGTGAACCGTAACCCTAACTAGCAAAACCCGAAGCTAGGGTTAGGGTTTTATTCCCATACAATGTAGACAGTTTTTGATGGCATGGCTGTGTTTTAGGGCTGAAAGGATACTTGGGAATATAGTTCTTTCAATGTTTTCTAAACATTTTTTTCTAATCTATATGGCTATATACAGTGCTTTGCCCCACAAAGGAATGCTGTCTGAATTGCCCGACAAGCAACAGTTCGAAAGAACCTGATTTAACTTTCAAACTCTTGCCATGGGCTTTAAAATCACAGGCAGATTAACAAATAAAGCCAAACAACATTAGTTGTTTTGCACTTTTAGGCTGTTTAAGCCTTAACGTACATTCATTAAGCACCCCATTCAACTCAAACTTTCCAATGAAAGAATACCTTTCAAAAATTAATTTGACCATTCCTGACACACTCTTTTGGTTTTGGCAGTGTTGTATTGTCTTTTCAGACTGATATCTTGATTCAGAGAAGCCAATCTTCCAGTCAAATGAGTGGAATATTGAGAAAAGTGTCTTTGAGAAATATGTGAACCGTAACCCTAACTAGCAAAACCCGAAGCTAGGGTTAGGGTTTTATTCCCATACAATGTAGACAGTTCTTGATGCCATGGCTGTGTTTTAGGGCTGAAAGGATACTTGGGAATATAGTTCTTTCAATGTTTTCTAAACATTTTTTTCTGACCTATATGGCTGTATACAGTGCTTTGCCCCACAAAGGAATGCTGTCTGAATTGCCCGACAAGCAACAGTTCGAAAGAACCTGATTTGACTTTCAAACTCTTGCCATGGGCTTTATAATCACAGGCAGATTAACAAATAAAGCCAAACTGCATTAGTTCTTTTGCACTTTTAGGCGATTTAAGCCTTAACGTACATTCATTTAGCACCCCATTCAACTCAAACTTTCCAATGAAAGAATACCTTTCAAAAATGAATTGGACCATTCCTGACACACTCTTTTGGTTTTGGCACTGTTGTATTGTCTTTTCAGACTGATATCTTGATTCAGAGAAGCAAATCTTCCAGTCAAATGAGTGGAATATTGAGAAAATTGACTTCTAGAAATATGTGAACCGTAACCCTAACTAGCAAAACCCGAAGCTAGTGTTAGGGTTTTATTCCCATACAATGTAGACAGTTTTTGATGGCATGGCTGTGTTTTAGGGCTGAAAGGATACTTGGGAATATAGTTCTTTCAATGTTTTCTAAACATTTTTTTCTAACCTATATGGCTGTATACAGTGCTTTGCCCCACAAAGGAATGCTGTCTGAATTGCCCGACAAGCAACAGTTCGAAAGAACCTGATTTAACTTTCAAACTCTTGCCATGGGCTTTAAAATCACAGGCAGATTAACAAATAAAGCCAAACAACATTAGTTGTTTTGCACTTTTAAGCTGATTAAGCCTTAACGTACATTCATTAAGCACCCCATTCAACTCAAACTTTCCAATGAAAGAATACCTTTCAAAAATTAATTTGACCATTCCTGACACACTCTTTTGGTTTTGGCAGTGTTGTATTGTCTTTTCAGACTGATATCTTGATTCAGAGAAGCCAATCTTCCAGTCAAATGAGTGGAATATTGAGAAAATTGACTTCTAGAAATATGTGAACCGTAACCCTAACTAGGAAAACCCGAAGCTAGGGTTAGGGTTTTATTCCCATACAATGTAGACAGTTATTGATTGCATGGCTTTGTTTTAGGGCTGAAAGGATACTTGGGAATATAGTTCTTTCAATGTTTTCTAAACATTTTTTTCTGACCTATATGGCTGTATACAGTGCTTTGCCCCACAAAGGAATGCTGTCTGAATTGCCCGACAAGCAACAGCTCGAAAGAACCTGATTTAACTTTCAAACTCTTGCCATGGGCTTTATAATCACAGGCAGATTAACAAATAAAGCCAAACTGCATTAGTTCTTTTGCACTTTTAGGCGATTTAAGCCTTAACGTACATTCATTTAGCACCCCATTCAACTCAAACTTTCCAATGAAAGAATACCTTTCAAAAATTAATTTGACCATTCCTGACACACTCTTTTGGTTTTGGCAGTGTTGTATTGTCTTTTCAGACTGATATCTTGATTCAGAGAAGCACATCTTCCAGTCAAATGAGTGGAATATTGAGAAAATTGACTTCTAGAAATATGTGAACCGTAACCCTAACTAGGAAAACCCGAAGCTAGGGTAGGGTTTTATTCCCATACAATGTAGACAGTTTTTGATTGCATGGCTTTGTTTTAGGGCTGAAAGGATACTTGGGAATATAGTTCTTTCAATGTTTTCTAAACATTTTTTCTGACCTATATGGCTGTATACAGTGCTTTGCCCCACAAAGGAATGCTGTCTGAATTGCCCGACAAGCAACAGTTCGAAAGAACCTGATTTAACTTTCAAACTCTTGCCATGGGCTTTATAATCACAGGCAGATTAACAAATAAAGCCAAACTGCATTAGTTCTTTTACACTTTTAGGCGATTTAAGCCTTAACGTACATTCATTTAGCACCCCATTCAACTCAAACATTCCAATGAAAGAATACCTTTCAAAAATGAATTTGACCATTCCTGACACACTCTTTTGGTTTTGGCAGTGCTGTATTGTCTTTTCAGACTGATATCTTGATTCAGAGAAGCCAATCTTCCAGTCAAATGAGTGGAATATTGAGAAAAGTGTCTTTGAGAAATATTTGAACCGTAACCCTAACTAGCAAAACCTGAAGCTAGGGTTAGGGTTTTATTCCCATACAATGTAGACAGTTTTTGATGGCATGACTGTGTTTTAGGGCTGAAAGGATACTTGGGAATATAGTTCTTTCAATGTTTTCTAAACATTTTTTTCTGACCTATATGGCTGTATACAGTGCTTTGCCCCACAAAGGAATGCTGTCTGAATTGCCCGACAAGCAACAGTTCGAAAGAACCTGATTTGACTTTCAAACTCTTGCCATGGGCTTTATATTCACAGGCAGATTAACAAATAAAGCCAAACTGCATTAGTTCTTTTGCACTTTTAGGCGATTTAAGCCTTAACGTACATTCATTTAGCACCCCATTCAACTCAAACTTTCCAATGAAAGAATACCTTTCAAATATTAATTTGACCATTCCTGACACACTCTTTTGGTTTTGGCAGTGCTGTATTGTCTTTTCAGACTGATATCTTGATTCAGAGAAGCCAATCTTCCAGTCAAATGAGTGGAATATTGAGAAAATTGACTTCTAGAAATATGTGAACCGTAACCCTAACTAGCAAAACCCAAAGCTAGGGTTAGGGTTTTATTCCCATACAATGTAGACAGTTTTTGTTGGCATGGCTGTGTTTTAGGGCTGAAAGGATACTTGGGAATATAGTTCTTTCAATGTTTTCTTAACATTTTTTTCTAACCTATATGGCTGTATACAGTGCTTTGCCCCACAAAGGAATGCTGTCTGAATTGCCCGACAAGCAACAGTTCGAAAGAACCTGATTTAACTTTCAAACTCTTGCCATGGGCTTTATAATCACAGGCAGATTAACAAATAAAGCCAAACTGCATTAGTTCTTTTGCACTTTTAGGTGATTTAAGCCTTAACGTACATTTATTTTGCACCCCATTCAACTCAAACTTTCCAATGAAAGAATACCTTTCAAAAATTAATTTGACCATTCCTGACACACTCTTTTGGTTTTGGCAGTGTTGTATTGTCTTTTCAGACTGATATCTTGATTCAGAGAAGCAAATCTTCCAGTCAAATGAGTGGAATATTGAGAAAATTGACTTCTAGAAATATGTGAACCGTAACCCTAACTAGCAAAACCCGAAGCTAGGGTTAGGGTTTTATTCCCATACAATGTAGACAGTTTTTGATGGCATGGCTGTGTTTTAGGGCTGAAAGGATACTTGGGAATATAGTTCTTTCAATGTTTTCTAAACATTTTTTTCTAACCTATATGGCTATATACAGTGCTTTGCCCCACAAAGGAATGCTGTCTGAATTGCCCGACAAGCAACAGTTCGAAAGAACCTGATTTAACTTTCAAACTCTTGCCATGGGCTTTATAATCACAGGCAGATTAACAAATAAAGCCAAACTGCATTAGTTCTTTTGCACTTTTAGGCGATTTAAGCCTTAACGTACATTCATTTAGCACCCCATTCAACTCAAACTTTCCAATGAAAGAATACCTTTCAAATATTAATTTGACCATTCCTGACACACTCTTTTGGTTTTGGCAGTGCTGTATTGTCTTTTCAGACTGATATCTTGATTCAGAGAAGCCAATCTTCCAGTCAAATGAGTGGAATATTGAGAAAATTGACTTCTAGAAATATGTGAACCGTAACCCTAACTAGGAAAACCCGAAGCTAGGGTAGGGTTTTATTCCCATACAATGTAGACAGTTTTTGATTGCATGGCTTTGTTTTAGGGCTGAAAGGATACTTGGGAATATAGTTCTTTCAATGTTTTCTAAACATTTTTTCTGACCTATATGGCTGTATACAGTGCTTTGCCCCACAAAGGAATGCTGTCTGAATTGCCCGACAAGCAACAGTTCGAAAGAACCTGATTTAACTTTCAAACTCTTGCCATGGGCTTTATAATCACAGGCAGATTAACAAATAAAGCCAAACTGCATTAGTTCTTTTACACTTTTAGGCGATTTAAGCCTTAACGTACATTCATTTAGCACCCCATTCAACTCAAACATTCCAATGAAAGAATACCTTTCAAAAATGAATTTGACCATTCCTGACACACTCTTTTGGTTTTGGCAGTGCTGTATTGTCTTTTCAGACTGATATCTTGATTCAGAGAAGCCAATCTTCCAGTCAAATGAGTGGAATATTGAGAAAAGTGTCTTTGAGAAATATTTGAACCGTAACCCTAACTAGCAAAACCTGAAGCTAGGGTTAGGGTTTTATTCCCATACAATGTAGACAGTTTTTGATGGCATGACTGTGTTTTAGGGCTGAAAGGATACTTGGGAATATAGTTCTTTCAATGTTTTCTAAACATTTTTTTCTGACCTATATGGCTGTATACAGTGCTTTGCCCCACAAAGGAATGCTGTCTGAATTGCCCGACAAGCAACAGTTCGAAAGAACCTGATTTGACTTTCAAACTCTTGCCATGGGCTTTATATTCACAGGCAGATTAACAAATAAAGCCAAACTGCATTAGTTCTTTTGCACGTTTAGGCGATTTAAGCCTTAACGTACATTCATTTAGCACCCCATTCAACTCAAACTTTCCAATGAAAGAATACCTTTCAAAAATGAATTGGACCATTCCTGACACACTCTTTTGGTTTTGGCAGTGTTGTATTGTCTTTTCAGACTGATATCTTGATTCAGAGAAGCCAATCTTCCAGTCAAATGAGTGGAATATTGAGAAAAGTGTCTTTGAGAAATATGTGAACCGTAACCCTAACTAGCAAAACCCGAAGCTAGGGTTAGGGTTTTATTCCCATACAATGTAGACAGTTCTTGATGCCATGGCTGTGTTTTAGGGCTGAAAGGATACTTGGGAATATAGTTCTTTCAATGTTTTCTAAACATTTTTTTCTGACCTATATGGCTGTATACAGTGCTTTGCCCCACAAAGGAATGCTGTCTGAATTGCCCGACAAGCAACAGTTCGAAAGAACCTGATTTGACTTTCAAACTCTTGCCATGGGCTTTATATTTACAGGCAGATTAACAAATAAAGCCAAACTGCATTAGTTCTTTTGCACGTTTAGGCGATTTAAGCCTTAACGTACATTCATTTAGCACCCCATTCAACTCAAACTTTCCAATGAAAGAATACCTTTCAAAAATGAATTGGACCATTCCTGACACACTCTTTTGGTTTTGGCAGTGCTGTATTGTCTTTTCAGACTGATATCTTGATTCAGAGAAGCCAATCTTCCAGTCAAATGAGTGGAATATTGAGAAAATTGACTTCTAGAAATATGTGAACCGTAACCCTAACTAGCAAAACCCGAAGCTAGGGTTAGGGTTTTATTCCCAAACAATGTAGACAGTTTTTGTTGGCATGGCTGTGTTTTAGGGCTGAAAGGATACTTGGGAATATAGTTCTTTCAATGTTTTCTAAACATTTTTTTCTGACCTATATGGCTGTATACAGTGCTTTGCCCCACAAAGGAATGCTGTCTGAATTGCCCGACAAGCAACAGTTCGAAAGAACCTGATTTAACTTTCAAACTCTTGCCATGGGCTTTATAATCACAGGCAGATTAACAAATAAAGCCAAACTGCATTAGTTCTTTTGCACTTTTAGGCGATTTAAGCCTTAACGTACATTCATTTAGCACCCCATTCAACTCAAACTTTCCAATGAAAGAATACCTTTCAAAAATGAATTGGACCATTCCTGACACACTCTTTTGGTTTTGGCAGTGCTGTATTGTCTTTTCAGACTGATATCTTGATTCAGAGAAGCCAATCTTCCAGTCAAATGAGTGGAATATTGAGAAAATTGACTTCTAGAAATATGTGAACCGTAACCCTAACTAGCAAAACCCGAAGCTAGGGTTAGGGTTTTATTCCCAAACAATGTAGACAGTTTTTGATGGCATGGCTGTGTTTTAGGGCTGAAAGGATACTTGGGAATATAGTTCTTTCAATGTTTTCTAAACATTTTTTTCTGACCTATATGGCTGTATACAGTGCTTTGCCCCACAAAGGAATGCTGTCTGAATTGCCCGACAAGCAACAGTTCGAAAAAACCTGATTTCACTTTCAAACTCTTGCCATGGGCTTTATAATCACAGGCAGATTAACTAATAAAGCCAAACTGCATTAGTTCTTTTGCACTTTTAGGCGATTTAAGCCTTAACGTACATTCATTTAGCACCCCATTCAACTCAAACTTTCCAATGAAAGAATACCTTTCAAAAATGAATTTGACCATTCCTGACACACTCTTTTGGTTTTGGCAGTGCTGTATTGTCTTTTCTGACTGATATCTTGATTCAGAGAAGCCAATCTTCCAGTCAAATGAGTGGAATATTGAGAAAAGTGTGTTTGAGAAATATGTGAACCGTAACCCTAACTAGCAAAACCTGAAGCTAGGGTTAGGGTTTTATTCCCATACAATGTAGACAGTTTTTGATGGCATGGCTTTGTTTTAGGGCTGAAAGGATACTTGGGAATATAGTTCTTTCAATGTTTTCTAAACATTTTTTTCTGACCTATATGGCTGTATACAGTGCTTTGCCCCACAAAGGAATGCTGTCTGAATTGCCCGACAAGCAACAGTTCGAAAGAACCTGATTTGACTTTCAAACTCTTGCCATGGGCTTTATATTCACAGGCAGATTAACCTATAAAGCCAAACTGCATTAGTTCTTTTGCACTTTTAGGCGATTTAAGCCTTAGCGTACATTCATTTAGCACCCCATTCAACTCAAACTTTCCAATGAAAGAATACCTTTCAAATATTAATTTGACCATTCCTGACACACTCTTCTGGTTTTGGCAGTGCTGTATTGTCTTTTCAGACTGATATCTTGATTCAGAGAAGCCAATCTTCCAGTCAAATTAGTGGAATATTGAGAAAATTGACTTCTAGAAATATGTGAACCGTAACCCTAACTAGCAAAACCCAAAGCTAGGGTTAGGGTTTTATTCCCATACAATGTAGACAGTTTTTGTTGGCATGGCTGTGTTTTAGGGCTGAAAGGATACTTGGGAATATAGTTCTTTCTATGTTTTCTTAACATTTTTTTCTAACCTATATGGCTGTATACAGTGCTTTGCCCCACAAAGGAATGCTGTCTGAATTGCCCGACAAGCAACAGTTCGAAAGAACCTGATTTAACTTTCAAACTCTTGCCATGGGCTTTATAATCACAGGCAGATTAACAAATAAAGCCAAACTGCATTAGTTCTTTTGCACTTTTAGGCGATTTAAGCCTTAACGTACATTCATTTAGCACCCCATTCAACTCAAACTTTCCAATGAAAGAATACCTTTCAAAAATGAATTTGACCATTCCTGACACACTCTTTTGGTTTTGGCAGTGTTGTATTGTCTTTTCAGACTGATATCTTGATTCAGAGAAGCCAATCTTCCAGTCAAATGAGTGGAATATTGAGAAAAGTGTCTTTGAGAAATATGTGAACCGTAACCCTAACTAGCAAAACCCGAAGCTAGGGTTAGGGTTTTATTCCCATACAATGTAGACAGTTTTTGATGGCATGGCTGTCTTTTAGGGCTGAAAGGATACTTGGGAATATAGTTCTTTCAATGTTTTCTAAACATTTTTTTCTGACCTATATGGCTGTATACAGTGCTTTGCCCCACAAAGGAATGCTGTCTGAATTGCCCGACAAGCAACAGTTCGAAAGAACCTGATTTAACTTTCAAACTCTTGCCATGGGCTTTATAATCACAGGCAGATTAACAAATAAAGCCAAACTGCATTAGTTCTTTTGCACTTTTAGGCGATTTAAGCCTTAACGTACATTCATTTAGCACCCCAGTCAACCTAAACTTTCCAATGAAAGAATACCTTTCAAAAATGAATTTGACCATTCCTGACACACTCTTTTGGTTTTGGCAGTGCTGTATTGTCTTTTCAGACTGATATCTTGATTCAGAGAAGCCAATCTTCCAGTCAAATGAGTGGAATATTGAAAAAAGTGTCTTTGAGAAATATGTGAACCGTAACCCTAACTAGCAAAACCTGAAGCTAGGGTTAGGGTTTTATTCCCATACAATGTAGACAGTTTTTGATGGCATGGCTGTGTTTTAGGGCTGAAAGGATACTTGGTAATATAGTTTTTTCAGTGTTTTCTAAACATTTTTTTCTGACCTATATGGCTGTATACAGTGCTTTGCCCCACAAAGGAATGCTGTCTGAATTGCCCGACAAGCAACAATTCGAAAGAACCTGATTTAACTTTCAAACTCTTGCCATGGGCTTTGCAATCACAGGCAGATTAACAAATAAAGCCAAACTGCATTAGTTCTTTTGCACTTTTAGGCGATTTAAGCCTTAACGTACATTCATTTAGCACCCCATTCAACTCAAACTTTCCAATGAAAGAATACCTTTCAAAAATGAATTTGACCATTCCTGACACACTCTTTTGGTTTTGGCAGTGCTGTATTGTCTTTTCAGACTGATATCTTGATTCAGAGAAGCCAATCTTCCAGTCAAATGAGTGGAATATTGAGAAAAGTGTCTATGAGAAATATGTGAACCGTAACCCTAACTAGCAAAACCCGAAGCTAGGGTTAGGGTTTTATTCCCCATACAATGTAGACAGTTTTTGATGGCATGGCTGTGTTTTAGGGCTGAAAGGATACTTGGGAATATAGTTCTTTCAATGTTTTCTAAACATTTTTTTCTGACCTATATGGCTGTATACAGTGCTTTGCCCCACAAAGGAATGCTGTCTGAATTGCCCGACAAGCAACAGTTCGAAAGAACCTGATTTAACTTTCAAACTCTTGCCATGGGCTTTATAATCACAGGCAGATTAACAAATAAAGCCAAACTGCATTAGTTCTTTTACACTTTTAGGCGATTTAAGCCTTAACGTACATTCATTTAGCACCCCATTCAACTCAAACTTTCCAATGAAAGAATACCTTTCAAAAATGAATTGGACCATTCCTGACACACTCTTTTGGTTTTGGCAGTGCTGTATTGTCTTTTCAGACTGATATCTTGATTCAGAGAAGCAAATCTTCCAGTCAAATGAGTGGAATATTGAGAAAATTGACTTCTAGAAATATGTGAACCGTAACCCTAACTAGCAAAACCCGAAGCTAGGGTTAGGGTTTTATTCCCAAACAATGTAGACAGTTTTTGATGGCATGGCTGTGTTTTAGGGCTGAAAGGATACTTGGGAATATAGTTCTTTCAATGTTTTCTAAACATTTTTTTCTGACCTATATGGCTGTATACAGTGCTTTGCCCCACAAAGGAATGCTGTCTGAATTGCCCGACTAGCAACAGTTCGAAAGAACCTGATTTCACTTTCAAACTCTTGCCATGGGCTTTCTAATCACAGGCAGATTAACAAATAAAGCCAAACTGCATTAGTTCTTTTGCACTTTTAGGTGATTTAAGCCTTAACGTACATTTATTTTGCACCCCATTCAACTCAAACTTTCCAATGAAAGAATACCTTTCAAAAATTAATTTGACCATTCCTGACACACTCTTTTGGTTTTGGCAGTGTTGTATTGTCTTTTCAGACTGATATCTTGATTCAGAGAAGCAAATCTTCCAGTCAAATGAGTGGAATATTGAGAAAATTGACTTCTAGAAATATGTGAACCGTAACCCTAACTAGCAAAACCCGAAGCTAGGGTTAGGGTTTTATTCCCATACAATGTAGACAGTTTTTGATGGCATGGCTGTGTTTTAGGGCTGAAAGGATACTTGGGAATATAGTTCCTTCAATGTTTTCTAAACATTTTTTTCTAACCTATATGGCTATATACAGTGCTTTGCCCCACAAAGGAATGCTGTCTGAATTGCCCGACAAGCAACAGTTCGAAAGAACCTGATTTAACTTTCAAACTCTTGCCATGGGCTTTAAAATCACAGGCAGATTAACAAATACAGCCAAACAACATTAGTTGTTTTGCACTTTTAGGCTGTTTAAGCCTTAACGTACATTCATTAAGCACCCCATTCAACTCAAACTTTCCAATGAAAGAATACCTTTCAAAAATTAATTTGACCATTCCTGACACACTCTTTTGGTTTTGGCAGTGTTGTATTGTCTTTTCAGACTGATATCTTGATTCAGAGAAGCCAATCTTCCAGTCAAATGAGTGGAATATTGAGAAAAGTGTCTTTGAGAAATATGTGAACCGTAACCCTAACTAGCAAAACCCGAAGCTAGGGTTAGGGTTTTATTCCCATACAATGTAGACAGTTCTTGATGCCATGGCTGTGTTTTAGGGCTGAAAGGATACTTGGGAATATAGTTCTTTCAATGTTTTCTAAACATTTTTTTCTGACCTATATGGCTGTATACAGTGCTTTGCCCCACAAAGGAATGCTGTCTGAATTGCCCGACAAGCAACAGTTCGAAAGAACCTGATTTGACTTTCAAACTCTTGCCATGGGCTTTATATTCACAGGCAGATTAACAAATAAAGCCAAACTGCATTAGTTCTTTTGCACGTTTAGGCGATTTAAGCCTTAACGTACATTCATTTAGCACCCCATTCAACTCAAACTTTCCAATGAAAGAATACCTTACAAAAATGAATTTGACCATTCCTGACACACTCTTTTGGTTTTGGCAGTGCTGTATTGTCTTTTCAGACTGATATCTTGATTCAGAGAAGCCAATCTTCCAGTCAAATGAGTGGAATATTGAGAAAATTGACTTCTAGAAATATGTGAACCGTAACCCTAACTAGCAAAACCCGAAGCTAGGGTTAGGGTTTTATTCCCAAACAATGTAGACAGTTTTTGTTGGCATGGCTGTGTTTTAGGGCTGAAAGGATACTTGGGAATATAGTTCTTTCAATGTTTTCTAAACATTTTTTTCTGACCTATATGGCTGTATACAGTGCTTTGCCCCACAAAGGAATGCTGTCTGAATTGCCCGACAAGCAACAGTTCGAAAGAACCTGATTTAACTTTCAAACTCTTGCCATGGGCTTTATAATCACAGGCAGATTAACAAATAAAGCCAAACTGCATTAGTTCTTTTGCACTTTTAGGCGATTTAAGCCTTAACGTACATTCATTTAGCACCCCATTCAACTCAAACTTTCCAATGAAAGAATACCTTTCAAAAATGAATTGGACCATTCCTGACACACTCTTTTGGTTTTGGCAGTGCTGTATTGTCTTTTCAGACTGATATCTTGATTCAGAGAAGCCAATCTTCCAGTCAAATGAGTGGAATATTGAGAAAATTGACTTCTAGAAATATGTGAACCGTAACCCTAACTAGCAAAACCCGAAGCTAGGGTTAGGGTTTTATTCCCAAACAATGTAGACAGTTTTTGATGGCATGGCTGTGTTTTAGGGCTGAAAGGATACTTGGGAATATAGTTCTTTCAATGTTTTCTAAACATTTTTTTCTGACCTATATGGCTGTATACAGTGCTTTGCCCCACAAAGGAATGCTGTCTGAATTGCCCGACAAGCAACAGTTCGAAAGAACCTGATTTCACTTTCAAACTCTTGCCATGGGCTTTATAATCACAGGCAGATTAACTAATAAAGCCAAACTGCATTAGTTCTTTTGCACTTTTAGGCGATTTAAGCCTTAACGTACATTCATTTAGCACCCCATTCAACTCAAACTTTCCAATGAAAGAATACCTTTCAAAAATGAATTTGACCATTCCTGACACACTCTTTTGGTTTTGGCAGTGCTGTATTGTCTTTTCAGACTGATATCTTGATTCAGAGAAGCCAATCTTCCAGTCAAATGAGTGGAATATTGAGAAAAGTGTCTTTGAGAAATATTTGAACCGTAACCCTAACTAGCAAAACCTGAAGCTAGGGTTAGGGTTTTATTCCCATACAATGTAGACAGTTTTTGATGGCATGGCTGTGTTTTAGGGCTGAAAGGATACTTGGGAATATAGTTCTTTCAGTGTTTTCTAAACATTTTTTTCTGACCTATATGGCTGTATACAGTGCTTTGCCCCACAAAGGAATGCTGTCTGAATTGCCCGACAAGCAACAGTTCGAAAGAACCTGATTTGACTTTCAAACTCTTGCCATGGGCTTTATATTCACAGGCAGATTAACAAATAAAGCCAAACTGCATTAGTTCTTTTGCACTTTTAGGCGATTTAAGCCTTAACGTACATTCATTTAGCACCCCATTCAACTCAAACTTTCCAATGAAAGAATACCTTTCAAATATTAATTTGACCATTCCTGACACACTCTTTTGGTTTTGGCAGTGTTGTATTGTCTTTTCAGACTGATATCTTGATTCAGAGAAGCCAATCTTCCAGTCAAATGAGTGGAATATTGAGAAAAGTGTCTTTGAGAAATATGTGAACCGTAACCCTAACTAGCGAAACCTGAAGCTAGGGTTAGGGTTTTATTCCCATACAATGTAGACAGTTTTTGATGGCATGGCTGTGTTTTAGGGCTGAAAGGATACTTGGGAATATAGTTCTTTCAATGTTTTCTAAACATTTTTTTCTAACCTATATGGCTGTATACAGTGCTTTGCCCCACAAAGGAATGCTGTCTGAATTGCCCGACAAGCAACAGTTCGAAAGAACCTGATTTAACTTTCAAACTCTTGCCATGGGCTTTATAATCACAGACAGATTAACAAATAAAGCCAAACTGCATTAGTTCTTTTGCACTTTTAGGCGATTTAAGCCTTAACGTTCATTCATTTAGCACCCCATTCAACTCAAACTTTCCAATGAAAGAATACCTTTCAAAAATTAATTTGACCATTCCTGACACACTCTTTTGGTCTTGGCACTGTTGTATTGTCTTTTCAGACTGATATCTTGATTCAGAGAAGCAAATCTTCCAGTCAAATGAGTGGAATATTGAGAAAATTGACTTCTAGAAATATGTGAAACGTAACCCTAACTAGCAAAACCCGAAGCTAGGGTTAGGGTTTTATTCCCATACAATGTAGACAGTTTTTGATGGCATGGCTGTCTTTTAGGGCTGAAAGGATACTTGGGAATATAGTTCTTTCAATGTTTTCTAAACATTTTTTTCTGACCTATATGGCTGTATACAGTGCTTTGCCCCACAAAGGAATGCTGTCTGAATTGCCCGACAAGCAACAGTTCGAAAGAACCTGATTTAACTTTCAAACTCTTGCCATGGGCTTTATAATCACAGGCAGATTAACAAATAAAGCCAAACTGCATTAGTTCTTTTGCACTTTTAGGCGATTTAAGCCTTAACGTACATTCATTTAGCACCCCATTCAACCTAAACTTTCCAATGAAAGAATACCTTTAAAAAATGAATTTGACCATTCCTGACACACTCTTTTGGTTTTGGCAGTGCTGTATTGTCTTTTCAGACTGATATCTTGATTCAGAGAAGCCAATCTTCCAGTCAAATGAGTGGAATATTGAGAAAAGTGTCTTTGAGAAATATGTGAACCGTAACCCTAAGTAGCAAAACCCGAAGCTAGGGTTAGGGTTTTATTCCCATACAATGTAGACAGTTTTTGATGGCATGGCTGTGTTTTAGGGCTGAAAGGATACTTGGGAATATAGTTTTTTCAGTGTTTTCTAAACATTTTTTTCTGACCTATATGGCTGTATACAGTGCTTTGCCCCACAAAGGAATGCTGTCTGAATTGCCCGACAAGCAACAGTTCGAAAGAACCTGATTTAACTTTCAAACTCTTGCCATGGGCTTTACAAACACAGGCAGATTAACAAATAAAGCCAAACAGCATTAGTTCTTTTGCACTTTTAGGCGATTTAAGCCTTAACGTACATTCATTTAGCACCCCATTCAACTCAAACTTTCCAATGAAAGAATACCTTTCAAAAATGAATTTGACCATTCCTGACACACTCTTTTGGTTTTGGCAGTGTTGTATTGTCTTTTCAGACTGATATCTTGATTCAGAGAAGCAAATCTTCCAGTCAAATGAGTGGAATATTGAGAAAATTGACTTCTAGAAATATGTGAACCGTAACCCTAACTAGCAAAACCCGAAGCTAGGGTTAGGGTTTTATTCCTATACAATGTAGACAGTTTTTGATGGCATGGCTGTGTTTTAGGGCTGAAAGGATACTTGGGAATATAGTTCTTTCAATGTTTTCTAAACATTTTTTTCTGACCGATATGGCTGTATACAGTGCTTTGCCCCACAAAGGAATGCTGTCTGAATTGCCCGACAAGCAACAGTTCGAAAGAACCTGATTTAACTTTCAAACTCTTGCCATGGGCTTTATAATCACAGGCAGATTAACAAATAAAGCCAAACTGCATTAGTTCTTTTGCACTTTTAGGCGATTTAAGCCTTAACGTACATTCATTAAGCACCCCATTCAACTCAAACTTTCCAATGAAAGAATACCTTTCAAAAATGAATTTGACCATTCCTGACACACTCTTTTGGTTTTGGCAGTGCTGTATTGTCTTTTCAGACTGATATCTTGATTCAGAGAAGCCAATTTTCCAGTCAAATGAGTGGAATATTGAGAAAATTGACTTCTAGAAATATGTGAACCGTAACCCTAAGTAGCAAAACCCGAAGCTAGGGTTAGGGTTTTATTCCCATACAATGTAGAAAGTTTTTGATGGCATGGCTGTCTTTTAGGGCTGAAAGGATACTTGGGAATATAGTTCTTTCAATGTTTTCTAAACATTTTTTTCTGACCTATATGGCTGTATACAGTGCTTTGCCCCACAAAGGAATGCTGTCTGAATTGCCCGACAAGCAACAGTTCGAAAGAACCTGATTTAACTTTCAAACTCTTGCCATGGGCTTTATAATCACAGGCAGATTAACAAATAAAGCCAAACTGCATTAGTTCTTTTGCACTTTTAGGCAATTTAAGCCTTAACGTACATTCATTTAGCACCCCATTCAACTCAAACTTTCCAATGAAAGAATACCTTTCAAAAATGAATTTGACCATTCCTGACACACTCTTTTGGTTTTGGCAGTGTTGTATTGTCTTTTCAGACTGATATCTTGATTCAGAGAAGCACATCATCCAGTCAAATGAGTGGAATATTGAGAAAATTGACTTCTAGAAATATGTGAACCGTAACCCTAACTAGCAAAACCCGAAGCTAGGGTTAGGGTTTTATTCCCATACAATGTAGACAGTTTTTGTTGGCATGGCTGTGTTTTAGGGCTGAAAGGATACTTGGGAATATAGTTCTTTCAATGTTTTCTTAACATTTTTTTCTAACCTATATGGCTGTATACAGTGCTTTGCCCCAGAAAGGAATGCTGTCTGAATTGCCCGACAAGCAACAGTTCGAAAGAACCTGATTTAACTTTCAAACTCTTGCCATGGGCTTTATAATCACAGGCAGATTAACAAATAAAGCCAAACTGCATTAGTTGTTTTGCACTTTTAGGCGATTTAAGCCTTAACGTACATTCATTTAGCACCCCATTCAACTCAAACTTTCCAATGAAAGAATACCTTTCAAAAATTAATTTGACCATTCCTGACACACTCTTTTGGTTTTGGCAGTGCTGTATTGTCTTTTCAGACTGATATCTTGATTCAGAGAAGCCAATCTTCCAGTCAAATGAGTGGAATATTGAGAAAATTGACTTCTAGAAATATGTGAACCGTAACCCTAAGTAGCAAAACCCGAAGCTAGGGTTAGGGTTTTATTCCCATACAATGTAGACAGTTTTTGATGGCATGGCTGTCTTTTAGGGCTGAAAGGATACTTGGGAATATAGTTTTTTCAGTGTTTTCTAAACATTTTTTTCTGACCTATATGGCTGTATACAGTGCTTTGCCCCACAAAGGAATGGTGTCTGAATTGCCCGACAAGCAACAATTCGAAAGAAACTGATTTAACTTTCAAACTCTTGCCATGGGCTTTGCAATCACAGGCAGATTAACAAATAAAGCCAAACAGCATTAGTTCTTTTGCACTTTTAGGCGATTTAAGCCTTAACGTACATTCATTTAGCACCCCATTCAACTCAAACTTTCCAATGAAAGAATACCTTTCAAAAATGAATTTGACCATTCCTGACACACTCTTTTGGTTTTGGCAGTGCTGTATTGTCTTTTCAGACTGATATCTTGATTCAGAGAAGCCAAACTTCCAGTCAAATGAGTGGAATATTGAGAAAAGTGTCTTTGAGAAATATGTGAACCGTAACCCTAACTAGCAAAACCCGAAGCTAGGGTTAGGGTTTTATTCCCATACACTGTAGACAGTTTTTGATGGCATGGCTGTGTTTTAGGGCTGAAAGGATACTTGGGAATATAGTTCTTTCAATGTTTTCTTAACATTTTTTTCTAACCTATATGGCTGTATACAGTGCTTTGCCCCACAAAGGAATGCTGTCTGAATTGCCTGACAAGCAACAGTTCGAAAGAACCTGATTTAACTTTCAAACTCTTGCCATGGGCTTTATAATCACAGGCAGATTAACAAATAAAGCCAAACTGCATTAGTTCTTTTGCACTTTTAGGCGATTTAAGCCTTAACGTACATTCATTTAGCACCCCATTCAACTCAAACTTTCCAATGAAAGAATACCTTTCAAAAATGAATTTGACCATTCCTGACACACTCTTTTGGTTTTGGCAGTGCTGTATTGTCTTTTCAGACTGATATCTTGATTCAGAGAAGCCAATCTTCCAGTCAAATGAGTGGAATATTGAGAAAATTGACTTCTAGAAATATGTGAACCGTAACCCTAAGTAGCAAAACCCGAAGCTAGGGTTAGGGTTTTATTCCCATACAATGTAGACAGTTTTTGATGGCATGGCTGTGTTTTAGGGCTGAAAGGATACTTGGGAATATAGTTTTTTCAGTGTTTTCTAAACATTTTTTTCTGACCTATATGGCTGTATACAGTGCTTTGCCCCACAAAGGAATGCTGTCTGAATTGCCCGACAAGCAACAGTTCGAAAGAACCTGATTTAACTTTCAAACTCTTGCCATGGGCTTTATAATCACAGGCAGATTAACAAATAAAGCCAAACTGCATTAGTTCTTTTGCACTTTTAGGCGATTTAAGCCTTAACGTACATTCATTTAGCACCCCATTCAACTCAAACTTTCCAATGAAAGAATACCTTTCAAAAATGAATTTGACCATTCCTGACACACTCTTTTGGTTTTGGCAGTGTTGTATTGTCTTTTCAGACTGATATCTTGATTCAGAGAAGCAAATCTTCCAGTCAAATGAGTGGAATATTGAGAACATTGACTTCTAGAAATATGTGAACCGTAACCCTAACTAGCAAAACCCGAAGCTAGGGTTAGGGTTTTATTCCCATACAATGTAGACAGTTTTTGTTGGCATGGCTGTGTTTTAGGGCTGAAAGGATACTTGGGAATATAGTTCTTTCAATGTTTTCTTAACATTTTTTTCTAACCTATATGGCTGTATACAGTGCTTTGCCCCACAAAGGAATGCTGTCTGAATTGCCCGACAAGCAACAGTTCGAAAGAACCTGATTTAACTTTCAAACTCCTGCCATGGGCTTTATAATCACAGGCAGATTAACAAATAAAGCCAAACTGCATTAGTTCTTTTGCACTTTTAGGCGATTTAAGCCTTAACGTACATTCATTTAGCACCCCATTCAACCTAAACTTTCCAATGAAAGAATACCTTTCAAAAATGAATTTGACCATTCCTGACACACTCTTTTGGTTTTGGCAGTGCTGTATTGTCTTTTCAGACTGATATCTTGATTCAGAGAAGCCAATCTTCCAGTCAAATGAGTGGAATATTGAGAAAAGTGTCTTTGAGAAATATGTGAACCGTAACCCTAACTAGCAAAACCTGAAGCTAGGGTTAGGGTTTTATTCCCATACAATGTAGACAGTTTTTGATGGCATGGCTGTGTTTTAGGGCTGAAAGGATACTTGGGAATATAGTTCTTTCAATGTTTTCTTAACATTTTTTTCTGACCTATATGGCTGTATACAGTGCTTTGCCCCACAAAGGAATGCTGTCTGAATTGCCCGACAAGCAACAGTTCGAAAGAACCTGATTTAACTTTCAAACTCTTGCCATGGGCTTTATAATCACAGGCAGATTAACAAATAAAGCCAAACTGCATTAGTTCTTTTGCACTTTTAGGCAATTTAAGCCTTAACGTACATTCATTTAGCACCCCATTCAACTCAAACTTTCCAATGAAAGAATACCTTTCAAAAATTAATTTGACCATTCCTGACACACTCTTTTGGTTTTGGCAGTGTTGTATTGTCTTTTCAGACTGATATCTTGATTCAGAGAAGCACATCTTCCAGTCAAATGAGTGGAATATTGAGAAAATTGACTTCTAGAAATATGTGAACCGTAACCCTAACTAGCAAAACCCGAAGCTAGGGTTAGGGTTTTATTCCCATACAATGTAGACAGTTTTTGTTGGCATGGCTGTGTTTAGGGCTGAAAGGATACTTGGGAATATAGTTCTTTCAATGTTTTCTTAACATTTTTTTCTAACCTATATGGCTGTATACACTGCTTTGCCCCACAAAGGAATGCTGTCTGAATTGCCCGACAAGCAACAGTTCGAAAGAACCTGATTTAACTTTCAAACTCTTGCCATGGGCTTTATAATCACAGGCAGATTAACAAATAAAGCCAAACTGCATTAGTTCGTCTGCACTTTTAGGCGATTTAAGCCTTAACGTACATTCATTTAGCACCCCATTCAACTCAAACTTTCCAATGAAAGAATACCTTTCAAAAATGAATTTGACCATTCCTGACACACTCTTTTGGTTTTGGCAGTGCTGTATTGTCTTTTTAGACTGATATCTTGATTCAGAGAAGCCAATCTTCCAGTCAAATGAGTGGAATATTGAGAAAAGTGTCTTTGAGAAATATGTGAACCGTAACCCTAACTAGCAAAACCTGAAGCTAGGGTTAGGGTTTTATTCCCATACAATGTAGACAGTTTTTGATGGCATGGCTGTGTTTTAGGGCTGAAAGGATACTTGGGAATATAGTTCTTTCAATGTTTTCTAAACATTTTTTTCTGACCTATATGGCTGTATACAGTGCTTTGCCCCACAAAGGAATGGTGTCTGAATTGCCCGACAAGCAACAATTCGAAAGAAACTGATTTAACTTTCAAACTCTTGCCATGGGCTTTGCAATCACAGGCAGATTAACAAATAAAGCCAAACAGCATTAGTTCTTTTGCACTTTTAGGCGATTTAAGCCTTAACGTACATTCATTTAGCACCCCATTCAACTCAAACTTTCCAATGAAAGAATACCTTTCAAAAATGAATTTGACCATTCCTGACACACTCTTTTGGTTTTGGCAGTGCTGTATTGTCTTTTCAGACTGATATCTTGATTCAGAGAAGCCAAACTTCCAGTCAAATGAGTGGAATATTGAGAAAAGTGTCTTTGAGAAATATGTGAACCGTAACCCTAACTAGCAAAACCCGAAGCTAGGGTTAGGGTTTTATTCCCATACACTGTAGACAGTTTTTGATGGCATGGCTGTGTTTTAGGGCTGAAAGGATACTTGGGAATATAGTTCTTTCAATGTTTTCTTAACATTTTTTTCTAACCTATATGGCTGTATACAGTGCTTTGCCCCACAAAGGAATGCTGTCTGAATTGCCTGACAAGCAACAGTTCGAAAGAACCTGATTTAACTTTCAAACTCTTGCCATGGGCTTTATAATCACAGGCAGATTAACAAATAAAGCCAAACTGCATTAGTTCTTTTGCACTTTTAGGCGATTTAAGCCTTAACGTACATTCATTTAGCACCCCATTCAACTCAAACTTTCCAATGAAAGAATACCTTTCAAAAATGAATTTGACCATTCCTGACACACTCTTTTGGTTTTGGCAGTGCTGTATTGTCTTTTCAGACTGATATCTTGATTCAGAGAAGCCAATCTTCCAGTCAAATGAGTGGAATATTGAGAAAATTGACTTCTAGAAATATGTGAACCGTAACCCTAAGTAGCAAAACCCGAAGCTAGGGTTAGGGTTTTATTCCCATACAATGTAGACAGTTTTTGATGGCATGGCTGTGTTTTAGGGCTGAAAGGATACTTGGGAATATAGTTTTTTCAGTGTTTTCTAAACATTTTTTTCTGACCTATATGGCTGTATACAGTGCTTTGCCCCACAAAGGAATGCTGTCTGAATTGCCCGACAAGCAACAGTTCGAAAGAACCTGATTTAACTTTCAAACTCTTGCCATGGGCTTTATAATCACAGGCAGATTAACAAATAAAGCCAAACTGCATTAGTTCTTTTGCACTTTTAGGCGATTTAAGCCTTAACGTACATTCATTTAGCACCCCATTCAACTCAAACTTTCCAATGAAAGAATACCTTTCAAAAATGAATTTGACCATTCCTGACACACTCTTTTGGTTTTGGCAGTGTTGTATTGTCTTTTCAGACTGATATCTTGATTCAGAGAAGCAAATCTTCCAGTCAAATGAGTGGAATATTGAGAACATTGACTTCTAGAAATATGTGAACCGTAACCCTAACTAGCAAAACCCGAAGCTAGGGTTAGGGTTTTATTCCTATACAATGTAGACAGTTTTTGATGGCATGGCTGTGTTTTAGGGCTGAAAGGATACTTGGGAATATAGTTCTTTCAATGTTTTCTAAACATTTTTTTCTGACCTATATGGCTGTATACAGTGCTTTGCCCCACAAAGGAATGCTGTCTGAATTGCCCGACAAGCAACAGTTCGAAAGAACCTGATTTAACTTTCAAACTCTTGCCATGGGCTTTATAATCACAGGCAGATTAACAAATAAAGCCAAACTGCATTAGTTCTTTTGCACTTTTAGGCAATTTAAGCCTTAACGTACATTCATTTAGCACCCCATTCAACTCAAACTTTCCAATGAAAGAATACCTTTCAAAAATTAATTTGACCATTCCTGACACACTCTTTTGGTTTTGGCAGTGTTGTATTGTCTTTTCAGACTGATATCTTGATTCAGAGAAGCACATCTTCCAGTCAAATGAGTGGAATATTGAGAAAATTGACTTCTAGAAATATGTGAACCGTAACCCTAACTAGCAAAACCCGAAGCTAGGGTTAGGGTTTTATTCCCATACAATGTAGACAGTTTTTGTTGGCATGGCTGTGTTTACGGCTGAAAGGATACTTGGGAATATAGTTCTTTCAATGTTTTCTTAACATTTTTTTCTAACCTATATGGCTGTATACACTGCTTTGCCCCACAAAGGAATGCTGTCTGAATTGCCCGACAAGCAACAGTTCGAAAGAACCTGATTTAACTTTCAAACTCTTGCCATGGGCTTTATAATCACAGGCAGATTAACAAATAAAGCCAAACTGCATTAGTTCTTCTGCACTTTTAGGCGATTTAAGCCTTAACGTACATTCATTTAGCACCCCATTCAACTCAAACTTTCCAATGAAAGAATACCTTTCAAAAATGAATTTGACCATTCCTGACACACTCTTTTGGTTTTGGCAGTGCTGTATTGTCTTTTTAGACTGATATCTTGATTCAGAGAAGCCAATCTTCCAGTCAAATGAGTGGAATATTGAGAAAAGTGTCTTTGAGAAATATGTGAACCGTAACCCTAACTAGCAAAACCTGAAGCTAGGGTTAGGGTTTTATTCCCATACAATGTAGACAGTTTTTGATGGCATGGCTGTGTTTTAGGGCTGAAAGGATACTTGGGAATATAGTTCTTTCAATGTTTTCTAAACATTTTTTTCTGACCTATATGGCTGTATACAGTGCTTTGCCCCACAAAGGAATGCTGTCTGAATTGCCCGACAAGCAACAATTCGAAAGAACCTGATTTAACTTTCAAACTCTTGCCATGGGCTTTGCAATCACAGGCAGATTAACAAATAAAGCCAAACTGCATTAGTTCTTTTGCACTTTTAGGCGATTTAAGCCTTAACGTACATTCATTTAGCACCCCATTCAACCTAAACTTTCCAATGAAAGAATACCTTTCAAAAATTAATTTGACCATTCCTGACACACTCTTTTGGTTTTGGCAGTGCTGTATTGTCTTTTTAGACTGATATCTTGATTCAGAGAAGCCAATCTTCCAGTCAAATGAGTGGAATATTGAGAAAAGTGTCTTTGAGAAATATGTGAACCGTAACCCTAACTAGCAAAACCTGAAGCTAGGGTTAGGGTTTTATTCCCATACAATGTAGACAGTTTTTGATGGCATGGCTGTGTTTTAGGGCTGAAAGGATACTTGGGAATATAGTTCTTTCAATGTTTTCTTAACATTTTTTTCTAACCTATATGGCTGTATACAGTGCTTTGCCCCACAAAGGAATGCTGTCTGAATTGCCCGACAAGCAACAGTTCGAAAGAACCTGATTTAACTTTCAAACTCTTTCCATGGGCTTGATAATCACAGGCAGATTAACAAATAAAGCCAAACTGCATTAGTTCTTTTGCACTTTTAGGCGATTTAAGCCTTAACGTACATTCATTTAGCACCCCATTCAACCTAAACTTTCCAATGAAAGAATACCTTTCAAAAATGAATTTGACCATTCCTGACACACTCTTTTGGTTTTGGCAGTGCTGTATTGTCTTTTCAGACTGATATCTTGATTCAGAGAAGCCAATCTTCCAGTCAAATGAGTGGAATATTGAGAAAAGTGTCTTTGAGAAATATGTGAACCGTAACCCTAACTAGCAAAACCTGAAGCTAGGGTTAGGGTTTTATTCCCATACAATGTAGACAGTTTTTGATGGCATGGC
This sequence comes from Atractosteus spatula, assembly GCF_055471065.1. Classification (NCBI taxonomy): domain Eukaryota; kingdom Metazoa; phylum Chordata; class Actinopteri; order Semionotiformes; family Lepisosteidae; genus Atractosteus; species Atractosteus spatula. The sequence continues at coordinate 29,517,604 of NC_142708.1, read as the reverse complement.
TGTGTTTTAGGGCTGAAAGGATACGTGGGAATGTAGTTCTTTCAATGTTTTCTTAACATTTTTTTCTAACCTATATGGCTGTATACAGTGCTTTGCCCCACAAAGGAATGCTGTCTGAATTGCCCGACAAGCAACAGTTCGAAAGAACCTGATTTAACTTTCAAACTCTTGCCATGGGCTTTATAATCACAGGCAGATTAACAAATAAAGCCAAACTGCATTAGTTCTTCTGCACTTTTAGGCGATTTAAGCCTTAACGTACATTCATTTAGCACCCCATTCAACTCAAACTTTCCAATGAAAGAATACCTTTCAAAAATGAATTTGACCATTCCTGACACACTCTTTTGGTTTTGGCAGTGCTGTATTGTCTTTTTAGACTGATATCTTGATTCAGAGAAGCCAGTCTTCCAGTCAAATGAGTGGAATATTGAGAAAAGTGTCTTTGAGAAATATGTGAACCGTAACCCTAACTAGCAAAACCCGAAGCTAGGGTTAGGGTTTTATTCCCATACAATGTAGACAGTTTTTGATGGCATGGCTTTGTTTTAGGGCTGAAAGGATACTTGGGAATATAGTTCTTTCAATGTTTTCTAAACATTTTTTTCTGACCTATATGGCTGTATACAGTGCTTTGCCCCACAAAGGAATGCTGTCTGAATTGCCCGACAAGCAACAGTTCGAAAGAACCTGATTTAACTTTCAAACTCTTGCCATGGGCTTTGCAATTACAGGCAGATTAACAAATAAAGCCAAACAGCATTAGTTCTTTTGCACTTTTAGGCGATTTAAGCCTTAACGTACATTCATTTAGCACCCCATTCAACTCAAACTTACCAATGAAAGAATACCTTTCAAAAATGAATTTGACCATTCCTGACACACTCTTTTGGTTTTGGCAGTACTGTATTGTCTTTTTAGACTGATATCTTGATTCAGAGAAGCCAATCTTTCAGTCAAATGAGTGGAATATTGAGAAAAGTGTCTTTGAGAAATATGTGAACCGTAACCCTATCTAGCAAAACCCGAAGCTAGGTTTAGGGTTTTATTCCCATACAATGTAGACAGTTTTTGATGGCATGGCTTTGTTTTCGGGCTGAAAGGATACTTGGGAATATAGTTCTTTCAATGTTTTCTAAACATTTTTTTCTGACCTATATGGCTGTATACAGTACAGTGCTTTGCCCCACAAAGGAATGCTGTCTGAATTGCCCGACAAGCAACAGTTCGAAAGAACCTGATTTAACTTTCAAACTCTTGCCATGGGCTTTATAATCACAGGCAGATTAACAAATAAAGCCAAACTGCATTAGTTGTTTTGCACTTTTAGGCGATTTAAGCCTTAACGTACATTCATTTAGCACCCCATTCAACTCAAACTTTCCAATGAAAGAATACCTTTCAAAAATGAATTTGACCATTCCTGACACACTCTTTTGGTTTTGGCAGTGTTGTATTGTCTTTTCAGACTGATATCCTGATTCAGAGAAGCCAATCTTCCAGTCAAATGAGTGGAATATTGAGAAAAGTGTCTTTGAGAAATATGTGAACCGTAACCCTAAGTAGCAAAACCCGAAGCTAGGGTTAGGGTTTTATTCCCATACAATGTAAACAGTTTTTGATGGCATGGCTGTGTTTTAGGGCTGAAAGGATACTTGGGAATATAGTTCTTTCAATGTTTTCTAAACATTGTTTTCTGACCTATATGGCTGTATACAGTGCTTTGCCCCACAAAGGAATGCTGTCTGAATTGCCCGACAAGCAACAATTCGAAAGAACCTGATTTAACTTTCAAACTCTTGCCATGGGCTTTGCAATCACAGGCAGATTAACAAATAAAGCCAAACAGCATTAGTTCTTTTGCACTTTTAGGCGATTTAAGCCTTAACGTACATTCATTTAGCACCCCATTCAACTCAAACTTTCCAATGAAAGAATACCTTTCAAAAATGAATTTGACCATTCCTGACACACTCTTTTGGTTTTGGCAGTGCTGTATTGTCTTTTCAGACTGATATCTTGATTCAGAGAAGCCAATCTTCCAGTCAAATGAGTGGAATATTGAGAAAAGTGTGTTTGAGAAATATGTGAACCGTAACCCTAACTAGCAAAACCTGAAGCTAGGGTTAGGGTTTTATTCCCATACAATGTACACAGTTTTTGATGGCATGGCTGTGTTTTAGGGCTGAAAGGATACTTGGGAATATAGTTCTTTCAATGTTTTCTAAACATTTTTTTCTGACCTATATGGCTGTATACAGTGCTTTGCCCCACAAAGGAATGCTGTCTGAATTGCCCGACAAGCAACAATTCGAAAGAACCTGATTTAACTTTCAAACTCTTGCCATGGGCTTTGCAATCACAGGCAGATTAACAAATAAAGCCAAACAGCATTAGTTCTTTTGCACTTTTAGGCGATTTAAGCCTTAACGTACATTCATTTAGCACCCCATTCAACTCAAACTTTCCAATGAAAGAATACCTTTCAAAAATGAATTTGACCATTCCTGACACACTCTTTTGGTTTTGGCAGTGCTGTATTGTCTTTTCAGACTGATATCTTGATTCAGAGAAGCCAATCTTCCAGTCAAATGAGTGGAATATTGAGAAAAGTGTCTTTGAGAAATATGTGAACCGTAACCCTAACTAGCAAAACCCGAAGCTAGGGTTAGGGTTTTATTCCCATACAATGTAGACAGTTTTTGATGGCATGGCTGTGTTTTAGGGCTGAAAGGATACTTGGGAATATAGTTCTTTCAATGTTTTCTAAACATTTTTTTCTGACCTATATGGCTGTATACAGTACAGTGCTTTGCCCCACAAAGGAATGCTGTCTGAATTGCCCGACAAGCAACAGTTCGAAAGAACCTGATTTAACTTTCAAACTCTTGCCATGGGCTTTATAATCACAGGCAGATTAACAAATAAAGCCAAACTGCATTAGTTGTTTTGCACTTTTAGGCGATTTAAGCCTTAACGTACATTCATTTAGCACCCCATTCAACTCAAACTTTCCAATGAAAGAATACCTTTCAAAAATTAATTTGACCATTCCTGACACACTCTTTTGGTTTTGGCACTGTTGTATTGTCTTTTCAGACTGATATCTTGATTCAGAGAAGCCAATCTTCCAGTCAAATGAGTGGAATATTGAGAAAAGTGTCTTTGAGAAATATGTGAGCCGTAACCCTAACTAGCAAAACCTGAAGCTAGGGTTAGGGTTTTATTCCCATACAATGTAGACAGTTTTTGATGGCATGGCTGTGTTTTAGGGCTGAAAGGATACTTGGGAATATAGTTCTTTCAATGTTTTCTAAACATTTTTTTCTGACCTATATGGCTGTATACAGTGCTTTGCCCCACAAAGGAATGCTGTCTGAATTGCCCGACAAGCAACAATTTGAAAGAACCTGATTTAACTTTCAAACTCTTGCCATGGGCTTTGCAATCACAGGCAGATTAACAAATAAAGCCAAACAGCATTAGTTCTTTTGAACTTTTAGGCGATTTAAGCCTTAACGTACATTCATTTAGCACCCCATTCAACTCAAACTTTCCAATGAAAGAATACCTTTCAAAAATGAATTTGACCATTCCTGACACACTCTTTTGGTTTTGGCAGTGCTGTATTGTCTTTTTAGACTGATATCTTGATTCAGAGAAGCCAATCTTCCAGTCAAATGAGTGGAATATTGAGAAAAGTGTCTTTGAGAAATATGTGAACCGTAACCCTAACTAGCAAAACCTGAAGCTAGGGTTAGGGTTTTATTCCCATACAATGTAGACAGTTTTTGATGGCATGGCTGTGTTTTAGGGCTGAAAGGATACTTGGGAATATAGTTCTTTCAATGTTTTCTAAACATTTTTTTCTGACCTATATGGCTGTACACAGTGCTTTGCCCCACAAAGGAATGCTGTCTGAATTGCCCGACAAGCAACAATTCGAAAGAACCTGATTTAACTTTCGAACTCTTGCCATGGGCTTTGCAATCACAGGCAGATTAACAAATAAAGCCAAACAGCATTAGTTCTTTTGCACTTTTAGGCGATTTAAGCCTTAACGTACGTTCATTTAGCACCCCATTCAACTCAAACTTTCCAATGAAAGAATACCTTTCAAAAATGAATTTGACCATTCCTGACACACTCTTTTGGTTTTGGCAGTGCTGTATTGTCTTTTCAGACTGATATCTTGATTCAGAGAAGCCAATCTTCCAGTCAAATGAGTGGAATATTGAGAAAAGTGTCTTTGAGAAATATGTGAACCGTAACCCTAACTAGCAAAACCCGAAGCTAGGGTTAGGGATTTATTCCCATACAATGTAGACAGTTTTTGATGGCATGGCTTTGTTTTAGGGCTGAAAGGATACTTGGGAATATAGTTCTTTCAATGTTTTCTAAACATTTTTTTCTGACCTATATGGCTGTATACAGTGCTTTGCCCCACAAAGGAATGCTGTCTGAATTGCCCGACAAGCAACAGTTCGAAAGAACCTGATTTAACTTTCAAACTCTTGCCATGGGCTTTGCAATCACAGGCAGATTAACAAATAAAGCCAAACAGCATTAGTTCTTTTGCACTTTTAGGCGATTTAAGCCTTAACGTACATTCATTTAGCACCCCATTCAACTCAAACTTTCCAATGAAAGAATACCTTTCAAAAATGAATTTGACCATTCCTGACACACTCTTTTGGTTTTCGCAGTGCTGTATTGTCTTTTCAGACTGATATCTTGATTCAGAGAAGCCAATCTTCCAGTCAAATGAGTGGAATATTGAGAAAATTGTGTTTGAGAAATATGTGAACCGTAACCCTAACTAGCAAAACCCGAAGCTAGGGTTAGGGTTTTATTCCCATACAATGTACACAGTTTTTGATGGCATGGCTTTGTTTTCGGGCTGAAAGGATACTTGGGAATATAGTTCTTTCAATGTTTTCTAAACATTTTTTTCTGACCTATATTGCTGTATACAGTACAGTGCTTTGCCCCACAAAGGAATGCTGTCTGAATTGCCCGACAAGCAACAGTTCGAAAGAACCTGATTTAACTTTCAAACTCTTGCCATGGGCTTTATAATCACAGGCAGATTAACAAATAAAGCCAAACTGCATTAGTTCTTTAGCACTTTTAGGTGATTTAAGCCTTAACGTACATTCATTTAGCACCCCATTCAACTCAAACTTTCCAATGAAAGAATACCTTTCAAAAATTAATTTGACCATTCCTGACACACTCTTTTGGTTTTGGCAGTGCTGTATTGTCTTTTCAGACTGATATCTTGATTCAGAGAAGCCAATCTTCCAGTCAAATGAGTGGAATATTGAGAAAATTGACTTCTAGAAATATGTGAACCGTAACCCTAAGTAGCAAAACCCGAAGCTAGGGTTAGGGTTTTATTCCCATACAATGTAGACAGTTTTTGATGGCATGGCTGTCTTTTAGGGCTGAAAGGATATTTGGGAATATAGTTCTTTCAATGTTTTCTTAACATTTTTTTCTGACCTATATGGCTGTATACAGTGCTTTGCCCCACAAAGGAATGCTGTCTGAATTGCCCGACAAGCAACAGTTCGAAAGAACCTGATTTAACTTTCAAACTCTTGCCATGGGCTTTATAATCACAGGCAGATTAACAAATAAAGCCAAACTGCATTAGTTCTTTTGCACTTTTAGGCAATTTAAGCCTTAACGTACATTCATTTAGCACCCCATTCAACTCAAACTTTCCAATGAAAGAATACCTTTCAAAAATTAATTTGACCATTCCTGACACACTCTTTTGGTTTTGGCAGTGTTGTATTGTCTTTTCAGACTGATATCTTGATTCAGAGAAGCACGTCTTCCAGTCAAATGAGTGGAATATTGAGAAAATTGACTTCTAGAAATATGTGAACCGTAACCCTAACTAGCAAAACCCGAAACTAGGGTTAGGGTTTTATTCCCATACAATGTAGACAGTTTTTGTTGGCATGGCTGTGTTTTAGGGCTGAAAGGATACTTGGGAATATAGTTCTTTCAATGTTTTCTTAACATTTTTTTCTAACCTATATGGCTGTATACAGTGCTTTGCCCCACAAAGGAATGCTGTCTGAATTGCCCGACAAGCACCAGTTCGAAAGAACCTGATTTAACTTTCAAACTCTTGCCATGGGCTTTATAATCACAGGCAGATTAACAAATAAAGCCAAACAGCATTAGTTCTTTTGCACTTTTAGGCGATTTAAGCCTTAACGTACATTCATTTAGCACCCCATTCAACTCAAACTTTCCAATCAAAGAATACCTTTCAAAAATGAATTTGACCATTCCTGACACACTCTTTTGGTTTTGGCAGTGCTGTATTGTCTTTTTAGACTGATATCTTGATTCAGAGAAGCCAGTCTTCCAGTCAAATGAGTGGAATATTGAGAAAATTGTGTTTGAGAAATATGTGAACCGTAACCCTAACTAGCAAAACCCGAAGCTAGGGTTAGGGTTTTATTCCCATACAATGTACACAGTTTTTGATGGCATGGCTGTGTTTTAGGGCTGAAAGGATACTTGGGAATATAGTTCTTTCAATGTTTTCTAAACATTTTTTTCTGACCTATATGGCTGTATACAGTGCTTTGCCCCACAAAGGAATGCTGTCTGAATTGCCCGACAAGCAACAATTCGAAAGAACCTGATTTAACTTTCAAACTCTTGCCATGGGCTTTGCAATCACAGGCAGATTAACAAATAAAGCCAAACAGCATTAGTTCTTTTGCACTTTTAGGCGATTTAAGCCTTAACGTACATTCATTTAGCACCCCATTCAACTCAAACTTTCCAATGAAAGAATACCTTTCAAAAATGAATTTGACCATTCCTGACACACTCTTTTGGTTTTGGCAGTGCTGTATTGTCTTTTCAGACTGATATCTTGATTCAGAGAAGCCAATCTTCCAGTCAAATGAGTGGAATATTGAGAAAAGTGTCTTTGAGAAATATGTGAACCGTAACCCTAACTAGCAAAACCCGAAGCTAGGGTTAGGGTTTTATTCCCATACAATGTAGACAGTTTTTGATGGCATGGCTGTGTTTTAGGGCTGAAAGGATACTTGGGAATATAGTTCTTTCAATGTTTTCTAAACATTTTTTTCTGACCTATATGGCTGTATACAGTACAGTGCTTTGCCCCACAAAGGAATGCTGTCTGAATTGCCCGACAAGCAACAGTTCGAAAGAACCTGATTTAACTTTCAAACTCTTGCCATGGGCTTTATAATCACAGGCAGATTAACAAATAAAGCCAAACTGCATTAGTTGTTTTGCACTTTTAGGCGATTTAAGCCTTAACGTACATTCATTTAGCACCCCATTCAACTCAAACTTTCCAATGAAAGAATACCTTTCAAAAATGAATTTGACCATTCCTGACACACTCTTTTGGTTTTGGCAGTGCTGTATTATCTTTTCAGACTGATATCTTGATTCAGAGAAGCCAATCTTCCAGTCAAATGAGTGGAATATTGAGAAAAGTGTCTTTGAGAAATATGTGAACCTTAACCCTAACTAGCAAAACCCGAAGCTAGGGTTAGGGTTTTATTCCCATACAATGTAGACAGTTTTTGTTGGCATGGCTGTGTTTTAGGGCTGAAAGTATACTTGGGAATATAGTTCTTTCAATGTTTTCTTAACATTTTTTTCTAACCTATATGGCTGTATACAGTGCTTTGCCCCACAAAGGAATGCTGTCTGAATTGCCCGACAAGCAACAGTTCGAAAGAACCTGATTTAACTTTCAAACTCTTGCCATGGGCTTTATAATCACAGGCAGATTAACAAATAAAGCCAAACTGCATTAGTTCTTTTGCACTTTTAGGCGATTTAAGCCTTAACGTACATTCATTTAGCACCCCATTCAACCTAAACTTTCCAATGAAAGAATACCTTTAAAAAATGAATTTGACCATTCCTGACACACTCTTTTGGTTTTGGCAGTGCTGTATTGTCTTTTCAGACTGATATCTTGATTCAGAGAAGCCAATCTTCCAGTCAAATGAGTGGAATATTGAGAAAAGTGTCTTTGAGAAATATGTGAACCGTAACTCTAACAAGCAAAACCCGAAGCTAGGGTTAGGGTTTTATTCCCATACAATGTAGACAGTTTTTGATGGCATGGCTTTGTTTTAGGGCTGAAAGGATACTTGGGAATATAGTTCTTTCAATGTTTTCTAAACATTTTTTTCTGACCTATATGGCTGTATACAGTGCTTTGCCCCACAAAGGAATGCTGTCTGAATTGCCCGACAAGCAACAGTTCGAAAGAACCTGATTTAACTTTCAAACTCTTGCCATGGGCTTTATAATCACAGGCAGATTAACAAATAAAGCCAAACAGCATTAGTTCTTTTGCACTTTTAGGCGATTTAAGCCTTAACGTACATTCATTTAGCACCCCATTCAACTCAAACTTTCCAATGAAAGAATACCTTTCAAAAATGAATTTGACCATTCCTGACACACTCTTTTGGTTTTGGCAGTGCTGTATTGTCTTTTCAGACTGATATCTTGATTCAGAGAAGCCAATCTTCCAGTCAAATGAGTGGAATATTGAGAAAAGTGTCGTTGAGAAATATGTGAACCGTAACCCTAACTAGCAAAACCCGAAGCTAGGGTTAGGGTTTTATTCCCATACAATGTAGACAGTTTTTGATGGCATGGCTTTGTTTTCGGGCTGAAAGGATACTTGGGAATATAGTTCTTTCAATGTTTTCTAAACATTTTTTTCTGACCTATATGGCTGTATACAGTACAGTGCTTTGCCCCACAAAGGAATGCTGTCTGAATTGCCCGACAAGCAACAGTTCGAAAGAACCTGATTTAACTTTCAAACTCTTGCCATGGGCTTTATAATCACAGGCAGATTAACAAATAAAGCCAAACTGCATTAGTTGTTTTGCACTTTTAGGCGATTTAAGCCTTAACGTACATTCATTTAGCACCCCATTCAACTCAAACTTTCCAATGAAAGAATACCTTTCAAAAATTAATTTGACCATTCCTGACACACTCTTTTGGTTTTGGCAGTGCTGTATTGTCTTTTCAGACTGATATCTTGATTCAGAGAAGCCAATCTTCCAGTCAAATGAGTGGAATATTGAGAAAAGTGTCTTTGAGAAATATGTGAACCGTAACCCTAAGTAGCAAAACCCGAAGCTAGGGTTAGGGTTTTATTCCCATACAATGTAGACAGTTTTTGATGGCATGGCTGTCTTTTAGGGCTGAAAGGATACTTGGGAATATAGTTCTTTCAATGTTTTCTAAACATTTTTTTCTGACCTATATCGCTGTATACAGTGCTTTGCCCCACAAAGGAATGCTGTCTGAATTGCCCGACAAGCAACAGTTCGAAAGAACCTGATTTAACTTTCAAACTCTTGCCATGGGCTTTATAATCACAGGCAGATTAACAAATAAAGCCAAACTGCATTAGTTCATTTGCACTTTTAGGCGATTTAAGCCTTAACGTACATTCATTTAGCACCCCATTCAACTCAAACTTTCCAATGAAAGAATACCTTTCAAAAATGAATTTGACCATTCCTGACACACTCTTTTGGTTTTGGCAGTGTTGTATTGTCTTTTCAGACTGATATCTTGATTCAGAGAAGCCAAACTTCCAGTCAAATGAGTGGAATATTGAGAAAAGTGTCTTTGAGAAATATGTGAACCGTAACCCTAACTAGCAAAACCCGAAGCTAGGGTTAGGGTTTTATTCCCATACAATGTAGACAGTTTTTGATGGCATGGCTGTGTTTTAGGGCTGAAAGGATACTTGGGAATATAGTTCTTTCAATGTTTTCTTAACATTTTTTTCTAACCTATATGGCTGTATACAGTGCTTTGCCCCACAAAGGAATGCTGTCTGATTTGCCCGACAAGCAACAGTTCGAAAGAACCTGATTTAACTTTCAAACTCTTGCCATGGGCTTTATAATCACAGGCAGATTAACAAATAAAGCCAAACTGCATTAGTTCTTTTGCACTTTTAGGCGATTTAAGCCTTAACGTACATTCATTTAGCACCCCATTCAACTCAAACTTTCCAATGAAAGAATACCTTTCAAAAATGAATTTGACCATTCCTGACACACTCTTTTGGTTTTGGCAGTGCTGTATTGTCTTTTCAGACTGATATCTTGATTCAGAGAAGCCAATCTTCCAGTCAAATGAGTGGAATATTGAGAAAAGTGTCTTTGAGAAATATGTGAACCGTAACCCTAACTAGCAAAACCCGAAGCTAGGGTTAGGGTTTTATTCCCATACAATGTAGACAGTTTTTGATGGCATGGCTGTGTTTTAGGGCTGAAAGGATACTTGGGAATATAGTTCTTTCAATGTTTTCTAAACATTTTTTTCTAACCTATATGGCTGTATACAGTGCTTTGCCCCACAAAGGAATTCTGTCTGAATTGCCCGACAAGCAACAGTTCGAAAGAACCTGATTTAACTTTCAAACTCTTGCCATGGGCTTGATAATCACAGGCAGATTAACAAATAAAGCCAAACTGCATTAGTTCTTTTGCACTTTTAGGCGATTTAAGCCTTAACGTACATTCATTTAGCACCCCATTCAACTCAAACTTTCCAATGAAAGAATACCTTTCAAAAATTAATTTGACCATTCCTGACACACTCTTTTGGTTTTGGCACTGTTGTATTGTCTTTTCAGACTGATATCTTGATTCAGAGAAGCAAGTCTTCCAGTCAAATGAGTGGAATATTGAGAAAATTGACTTCTAGAAATATGTGAACCGTAACCCTAACTAGCAAAACCCGAAGCTAGGGTTAGGGTTTTATTCCTATACAATGTAGACAGTTTTTGATGGCATGGCTGTGTTTTAGGGCTGAAAGGATACTTGGGAATATAGTTCTTTCAATGTTTTCTAAACATTTTTTTCTGACCTATATGGCTGTATACAGTGCTTTGCCCCACAAAGGAATGCTGTCTGAATTGCCCGATAAGCAACAGTTCGAAAGAACCTGATTTAACTTTCAAACTCTTGCCATGGGCTTTATAATCACAGGCAGATTAACAAATAAAGCCAAACTGCATTAGTTCTTTTGCACTTTTAGGCGATTTAAGCCTTAACGTACATTCATTTAGCACCCCATTCAACCTAAACTTTCCAATGAAAGAATACTTTTAAAAAATGAATTTGACCATTCCTGACACACTCTTTTGGTTTTGGCAGTGCTGTATTGTCTTTTCAGACTGATATCTTGATTCAGAGAAGCCAATCTTCCAGTCAAATGAGTGGAATATTGAGATAAGTGTCTTTGAGAAATATGTGAGCCGTAACCGTAACTAGCAAAACCTGAAGCTAGGGTTAGGTTTTATTCCCATACAATGTAGACAGTTTTTGATGGCATGGCTGTGTTTTAGGGCTGAAAGGATACTTGGGAATATAGTTCTTTCAATGTTTTCTAAACATTTTTTTCTGACCTATATGGCTGTATACAGTGCTTTGCCCCACAAAGGAATGCTGTCTGAATTGCCCGACAAGCAACAGTTCGAAAGAACCTGATTTAACATTCAAACTCTTGCCATGGGCTTTATAATCACAGGCAGATTAACAAATAAAGCCAAACTGCATTAGTTCTTTTGCACTTTTAGGCGATTTAAGCCTTAACGTACATTCATTTAGCACCCCATTCAACTCAAACTTTCCAATGAAAGAATACCTTTCAAAAATGAATTTGACCATTCCTGACACACTCTTTTGGTTTTGGCAGTGTTGTATTGTCTTTTCAGACTGATATCTTGATTCAGAGAAGCAAATCTTCCAGTCAAATGAGTGGAATATTGAGAAAAGTGTCTTTGAGAAATATGTGAACCGTAACCCTAACTAGCAAAACCTGAAGCTAGGGTTAGGGTTTTATTCCCATACAATGTAGACAGTTTTTGATGGCATGGCTGTGTTTTAGGGCTGAAAGGATACTTGGGAATATTGTTTTTTCAGTGTTTTCTAAACATTTTTTTCTGACCTATATGGCTGTATACAGTGCTTTGCCCCACAAAGGAATGCTGTCTGAATTGCCCGACAAGCAACAATTCGAAAGAACCTGATTTAACTTTCAAACTCTTGCCATGGGCTTTGCAATCACAGGCAGATTAACAAATAAAGCCAAACAGCATTAGTTCTTTTGCACTTTTAGGCGATTTAAGCCTTAACGTACATTCATTTAGCACCCCATTCAACTCAAACTTTCCAATGAAAGAATACCTTTCAAAAATGAATTTGACCATTCCTGACACACTCTTTTGGTTTTGGCAGTGCTGTATTGTCTTTTCAGACTGATATCTTGATTCAGAGAAGCCAATCTTCCAGTCAAATGAGTGGAATATTGAGAAAAGTGTCTTTGAGAAATATGTGAACCGTAACCCTAACTAGCAAAACCCGAAGCTAGGGTTAGGGTTTTATTCCCATACAATGTAGACAGTTTTTGATGGCATGGCTGTGTTTTAGGGCTGAAAGGATACTTGGGAATATAGTTCTTTCAATGTTTTCTAAACATTTTTTTCTGACCTATATGGCTGTATACAGTACAGTGCTTTGCCCCACAAAGGAATGCTGTCTGAATTGCCCGACAAGCAACAGTTCGAAAGAACCTGATTTAACTTTCAAACTCTTGCCATGGGCTTTATAATCACAGGCAGATTAACAAATAAAGCCAAACTGCATTAGTTGTTTTGCACTTTTAGGCGATTTAAGCCTTAACGTACATTCATTTAGCACCCCATTCAACTCAAACTTTCCAATGAAAGAATACCTTTCAAAAATGAATTTGACCATTCCTGACACACTCTTTTGGTTTTGGCAGTGCTGTATTATCTTTTCAGACTGATATCTTGATTCAGAGAAGCCAATCTTCCAGTCAAATGAGTGGAATATTGAGAAAAGTGTCTTTGAGAAATATGTGAACCTTAACCCTAACTAGCAAAACCCGAAGCTAGGGTTAGGGTTTTATTCCCATACAATGTAGACAGTTTTTGTTGGCATGGCTGTGTTTTAGGGCTGAAAGTATACTTGGGAATATAGTTCTTTCAATGTTTTCTTAACATTTTTTTCTAACCTATATGGCTGTATACAGTGCTTTGCCCCACAAAGGAATGCTGTCTGAATTGCCCGACAAGCAACAGTTCGAAAGAACCTGATTTAACTTTCAAACTCTTGCCATGGGCTTTATAATCACAGGCAGATTAACAAATAAAGCCAAACTGCATTAGTTCTTTTGCACTTTTAGGCGATTTAAGCCTTAACGTACATTCATTTAGCACCCCATTCAACCTAAACTTTCCAATGAAAGAATACCTTTAAAAAATGAATTTGACCATTCCTGACACACTCTTTTGGTTTTGGCAGTGCTGTATTGTCTTTTCAGACTGATATCTTGATTCAGAGAAGCCAATCTTCCAGTCAAATGAGTGGAATATTGAGAAAAGTGTCTTTGAGAAATATGTGAACCGTAACTCTAACAAGCAAAACCCGAAGCTAGGGTTAGGGTTTTATTCCCATACAATGTAGACAGTTTTTGATGGCATGGCTTTGTTTTAGGGCTGAAAGGATACTTGGGAATATAGTTCTTTCAATGTTTTCTAAACATTTTTTTCTGACCTATATGGCTGTATACAGTGCTTTGCCCCACAAAGGAATGCTGTCTGAATTGCCCGACAAGCAACAGTTCGAAAGAACCTGATTTAACTTTCAAACTCTTGCCATGGGCTTTATAATCACAGGCAGATTAACAAATAAAGCCAAACAGCATTAGTTCTTTTGCACTTTTAGGCGATTTAAGCCTTAACGTACATTCATTTAGCACCCCATTCAACTCAAACTTTCCAATGAAAGAATACCTTTCAAAAATGAATTTGACCATTCCTGACACACTCTTTTGGTTTTGGCAGTGCTGTATTGTCTTTTCAGACTGATATCTTGATTCAGAGAAGCCAATCTTCCAGTCAAATGAGTGGAATATTGAGAAAAGTGTCGTTGAGAAATATGTGAACCGTAACCCTAACTAGCAAAACCCGAAGCTAGGGTTAGGGTTTTATTCCCATACAATGTAGACAGTTTTTGATGGCATGGCTTTGTTTTCGGGCTGAAAGGATACTTGGGAATATAGTTCTTTCAATGTTTTCTAAACATTTTTTTCTGACCTATATGGCTGTATACAGTACAGTGCTTTGCCCCACAAAGGAATGCTGTCTGAATTGCCCGACAAGCAACAGTTCGAAAGAACCTGATTTAACTTTCAAACTCTTGCCATGGGCTTTATAATCACAGGCAGATTAACAAATAAAGCCAAACTGCATTAGTTGTTTTGCACTTTTAGGCGATTTAAGCCTTAACGTACATTCATTTAGCACCCCATTCAACTCAAACTTTCCAATGAAAGAATACCTTTCAAAAATTAATTTGACCATTCCTGACACACTCTTTTGGTTTTGGCAGTGCTGTATTGTCTTTTCAGACTGATATCTTGATTCAGAGAAGCCAATCTTCCAGTCAAATGAGTGGAATATTGAGAAAAGTGTCTTTGAGAAATATGTGAACCGTAACCCTAAGTAGCAAAACCCGAAGCTAGGGTTAGGGTTTTATTCCCATACAATGTAGACAGTTTTTGATGGCATGGCTGTCTTTTAGGGCTGAAAGGATACTTGGGAATATAGTTCTTTCAATGTTTTCTAAACATTTTTTTCTGACCTATATCGCTGTATACAGTGCTTTGCCCCACAAAGGAATGCTGTCTGAATTGCCCGACAAGCAACAGTTCGAAAGAACCTGATTTAACTTTCAAACTCTTGCCATGGGCTTTATAATCACAGGCAGATTAACAAATAAAGCCAAACTGCATTAGTTCATTTGCACTTTTAGGCGATTTAAGCCTTAACGTACATTCATTTAGCACCCCATTCAACTCAAACTTTCCAATGAAAGAATACCTTTCAAAAATGAATTTGACCATTCCTGACACACTCTTTTGGTTTTGGCAGTGTTGTATTGTCTTTTCAGACTGATATCTTGATTCAGAGAAGCCAAACTTCCAGTCAAATGAGTGGAATATTGAGAAAAGTGTCTTTGAGAAATATGTGAACCGTAACCCTAACTAGCAAAACCCGAAGCTAGGGTTAGGGTTTTATTCCCATACAATGTAGACAGTTTTTGATGGCATGGCTGTGTTTTAGGGCTGAAAGGATACTTGGGAATATAGTTCTTTCAATGTTTTCTTAACATTTTTTTCTAACCTATATGGCTGTATACAGTGCTTTGCCCCACAAAGGAATGCTGTCTGATTTGCCCGACAAGCAACAGTTCGAAAGAACCTGATTTAACTTTCAAACTCTTGCCATGGGCTTTATAATCACAGGCAGATTAACAAATAAAGCCAAACTGCATTAGTTCTTTTGCACTTTTAGGCGATTTAAGCCTTAACGTACATTCATTTAGCACCCCATTCAACTCAAACTTTCCAATGAAAGAATACCTTTCAAAAATGAATTTGACCATTCCTGACACACTCTTTTGGTTTTGGCAGTGCTGTATTGTCTTTTCAGACTGATATCTTGATTCAGAGAAGCCAATCTTCCAGTCAAATGAGTGGAATATTGAGAAAAGTGTCTTTGAGAAATATGTGAACCGTAACCCTAACTAGCAAAACCCGAAGCTAGGGTTAGGGTTTTATTCCCATACAATGTAGACAGTTTTTGATGGCATGGCTGTGTTTTAGGGCTGAAAGGATACTTGGGAATATAGTTCTTTCAATGTTTTCTAAACATTTTTTTCTAACCTATATGGCTGTATACAGTGCTTTGCCCCACAAAGGAATTCTGTCTGAATTGCCCGACAAGCAACAGTTCGAAAGAACCTGATTTAACTTTCAAACTCTTGCCATGGGCTTGATAATCACAGGCAGATTAACAAATAAAGCCAAACTGCATTAGTTCTTTTGCACTTTTAGGCGATTTAAGCCTTAACGTACATTCATTTAGCACCCCATTCAACTCAAACTTTCCAATGAAAGAATACCTTTCAAAAATTAATTTGACCATTCCTGACACACTCTTTTGGTTTTGGCACTGTTGTATTGTCTTTTCAGACTGATATCTTGATTCAGAGAAGCAAGTCTTCCAGTCAAATGAGTGGAATATTGAGAAAATTGACTTCTAGAAATATGTGAACCGTAACCCTAACTAGCAAAACCCGAAGCTAGGGTTAGGGTTTTATTCCTATACAATGTAGACAGTTTTTGATGGCATGGCTGTGTTTTAGGGCTGAAAGGATACTTGGGAATATAGTTCTTTCAATGTTTTCTAAACATTTTTTTCTGACCTATATGGCTGTATACAGTGCTTTGCCCCACAAAGGAATGCTGTCTGAATTGCCCGATAAGCAACAGTTCGAAAGAACCTGATTTAACTTTCAAACTCTTGCCATGGGCTTTATAATCACAGGCAGATTAACAAATAAAGCCAAACTGCATTAGTTCTTTTGCACTTTTAGGCGATTTAAGCCTTAACGTACATTCATTTAGCACCCCATTCAACCTAAACTTTCCAATGAAAGAATACTTTTAAAAAATGAATTTGACCATTCCTGACACACTCTTTTGGTTTTGGCAGTGCTGTATTGTCTTTTCAGACTGATATCTTGATTCAGAGAAGCCAATCTTCCAGTCAAATGAGTGGAATATTGAGATAAGTGTCTTTGAGAAATATGTGAGCCGTAACCGTAACTAGCAAAACCTGAAGCTAGGGTTAGGTTTTATTCCCATACAATGTAGACAGTTTTTGATGGCATGGCTGTGTTTTAGGGCTGAAAGGATACTTGGGAATATAGTTCTTTCAATGTTTTCTAAACATTTTTTTCTGACCTATATGGCTGTATACAGTGCTTTGCCCCACAAAGGAATGCTGTCTGAATTGCCCGACAAGCAACAGTTCGAAAGAACCTGATTTAACATTCAAACTCTTGCCATGGGCTTTATAATCACAGGCAGATTAACAAATAAAGCCAAACTGCATTAGTTCTTTTGCACTTTTAGGCGATTTAAGCCTTAACGTACATTCATTTAGCACCCCATTCAACTCAAACTTTCCAATGAAAGAATACCTTTCAAAAATGAATTTGACCATTCCTGACACACTCTTTTGGTTTTGGCAGTGTTGTATTGTCTTTTCAGACTGATATCTTGATTCAGAGAAGCAAATCTTCCAGTCAAATGAGTGGAATATTGAGAAAAGTGTCTTTGAGAAATATGTGAACCGTAACCCTAACTAGCAAAACCTGAAGCTAGGGTTAGGGTTTTATTCCCATACAATGTAGACAGTTTTTGATGGCATGGCTGTGTTTTAGGGCTGAAAGGATACTTGGGAATATAGTTTTTTCAGTGTTTTCTAAACATTTTTTTCTGACCTATATGGCTGTATACAGTGCTTTGCCCCACAAAGGAATGCTGTCTGATTTGCCCGACAAGCAACAATTCGAAAGAACCTGATTTAACTTTCAAACTCTTGCCATGGGCTTTGCAATCACAGGCAGATTAACAAATAAAGCCAAACAGCATTAGTTCTTTTGCACTTTTAGGCGATTTAAGCCTTAACGAACATTCATTTAGCACCCCATTCAACTCAAACTTTCCAATGAAAGAATACCTTTCAAAAATGAATTTGACCATTCCTGACACACTCTTTTGGTTTTGGCAGTGCTGTATTGTCTTTTCAGACTGATATCTTGATTCAGAGAAGCCAAACTTCCAGTCAAATGAGTTGAATATTGAGAAAAGTGTCTTTGAGAAATATGTGAACCGTAACCCTAACTAGCAAAACCCGAAGCTAGGGTTAGGGTTTTATTCCCATACAATGTAGACAGTTTTTGATGGCATGGCTGTGTTTTAGGGCTGAAAGGATACTTGGGAATATAGTTCTTTCAATGTTGTCTTAACATTTTTTTCTAACCTATATGGCTGTATACAGTGCTTTGCCCCACAAAGGAATGCTGTCTGAATTGCCCGACAAGCACCAGTTCGAAAGAACCTGATTTAACTTTCAAACTCTTGCCATGGGCTTTATAATCACAGGCAGATTAACAAATAAAGCCAAACTGCATTAGTTCTTTTGCACTTTTAGGCGATTTAAGCCTTAACGTACATTCATTTAGCACCCCATTCAACTCAAACTTTCCAATGAAAGAATACCTTTCAAAAATGAATTTGACCATTCCTGACACACTCTTTTGGTTTTGGCAGTGCTGTATTGTCTTTTCAGACTGATATCTTGATTCAGAGAAGCCAAACTTCCAGTCAAATGAGTTGAATATTGAGAAAAGTGTCTTTGAGAAATATGTGAACCGTAACCCTAACTAGCAAAACCCGAAGCTAGGGTTAGGGTTTTATTCCCATACAATGTAGACAGTTTTTGATGGCATGGCTGTGTTTTAGGGCTGAAAGGATACTTGGGAATATAGTTCTTTCAATGTTTTCTTAACATTTTTTTCTAACCTATATGGCTGTATACAGTGCTTTGCCCCACAAAGGAATGCTGTCTGAATTGCCCGACAAGCAACAGTTTGAAAGAACCTGATTTAACTTTCAAACTCTTGCCATGGGCTTTATAATCACAGGCAGATTAACAAATAAAGCCAAACTGCATTAGTTCTTTTGCACTTTTAGGCGATTTAAGCCTTAACGTACATTTATGTAGCACCCCATTCAACTCAAACTTTCCAATGAAAGAATACCTTTCAAAAATGAATTTGACCATTCCTGACACACTCTTTTGGTTTTGGCAGTGCTGTATTGTCTTTTTAGACTGATATCTTGATTCAGAGAAGCCAATCTTCCAGTCAAATGAGTGGAATATTGAGAAAAGTGTCTTTGAGAAATATGTGAACCGTAACCCTAACTTGCAAAACCTGAAGCTAGGGTTAGGGTTTTATTCCCATACAATGTAGACAGTTTTTGATGGCATGGCTGTGTTTTAGGGCTGAAAGGATACTTGGGAATATAGTTCTTTCAATGTTTTCTAAACATTTTTTTCTGACCTATATGGCTGTATACAGTGCTTTGCCCCACAAAGGAATGCTGTCTGAATTGCCCGACAAGCAACAATTCGAAAGAACCTGATTTAACTTTCGAACTCTTGCCATGGGCTTTGCAATCACAGGCAGATTAACAAATAAAGCCAAACAGCATTAGTTCTTTTGCACTTTTAGGCGATTTAAGCCTTAACGTACATTCATTTAGCACCCCATTCAACTCAAACTTTCCAATGAAAGAATACCTTTCAAAAATTAATTTGACCATTCCTGACACACTCTTTTGGTTTTGGCACTGTTGTATTGTCTTTTCAGACTGATATCTTGATTCAGAGAAGCCAAACTTCCAGTCAAATGAGTGGAATATTGAGAAAAGTGTCTTTGAGAAATATGTGAACCGTAACCCTAACTAGCAAAACCCGAAGCTAGGGTTAGGGTTTTATTCCCATACAATGTAGACAGTTTTTGTTGGCATGGCTGTGTTTTAGGGCTGAAAGGATACTTGGGAATATAGTTCTTTCAATGTTTTCTTAACATTTTTTTCTAACCTATATGGCTGTATACAGTGCTTTGCCCCACAAAGGAATGCTGTCTGAATTGCCCGACAAGCACCAGTTCGAAAGAACCTGATTTAACTTTCAAACTCTTGCCATGGGCTTTATAATCACAGGCAGATTAACAAATAAAGCCAAACTGCATTAGTTCTTTTGCACTTTTAGGCGATTTAAGCCTTAACGTACATTCATTTAGCACCCCATTCAACCTAAACTTTCCAATGAAAGAATACCTTTAAAAAATGAATTTGACCATTCCTGACACACTCTTTTGGTTTTGGCAGTGCTATATTGTCTTTTCAGACTGATATCTTGATTCAGAGAAGCCAATCTTCCAGTCAAATGAGTGGAATATTGAGAAAAGTGTCTTTGAGAAATATGTGAGCCGTAACCCTAGCTAGCAAAACCTGAAGCTAGGGTTAGGGTTTTATTCCCATACAATGTAGACAGTTTTTGATGGCATGGCTGTGTTTTAGGGCTGAAAAGATACTTGGGAATATAGTTCTTTCAATGTTTTCTAAACATTTTTTTCTGACCTATATGGCTGTATACAGTGCTTTGCCCCACAAAGGAATGCTGTCTGAATTGCCCGACAAGCAACAATTCGAAAGAACCTGATTTAACTTTCAAACTCTTGCCATGGGCTTTGCAATCACAGGCAGATTAACAAATAAAGCCAAACAGCATTAGTTCTTTTGCACTTTTAGGCGATTTAAGCCTTAATGTACATTCATTTAGCACCCCATTCAAATCAAACTTTCCAATGAAAGAATACCTTTCAAAAATGAATTTGACCATTCCTGACACACTCTTTTGGTTTTGGCAGTGCTGTATTGTCTTTTCAGATTGATATCTTGATTCAGAGAAGCCAAACTTCCAGTCAAATGAGTTGAATATTGAGAAAAGTGTCTTTGAGAAATATGTGAACCGTAACCCTAACTAGCAAAACCCGAAGCTAGGGTTAGGGTTTTATTCCCATACAATGTAGACAGTTTTTGATGGCATGGCTGTGTTTTAGGGCTGAAAGGATACTTGGGAATATAGTTCTTTCAATGTTTTCTTAACATTTTTTTCTAACCTATATGGCTGTATACAGTGCTTTGCCCCACAAAGGAATGCTGTCTGAATTGCCCGACAAGCAACAGTTCGAAAGAACCTGATTTAACTTTCAAACTCTTGCCATGGGCTTTATAATCACAGGCAGATTAACAAATAAAGCCAAACTGCATTAGTTCTTTTGCACTTTTAGGCGATTTAAGCCTTAACGTACATTCATTTAGCACCCCATTCAACTCAAACTTTCCAATGAAAGAATACCTTTCAAAAATGAATTTGACCATTCCTGACACACTCTTTTGGTTTTGGCAGTGCTGTATTGTCTTTTTAGACTGATATCTTGATTCAGAGAAGCCAATCTTCCAGTCCAATGAGTGGAATATTGAGAAAAGTGTCTTTGAGAAATATGTGAACCGTAACCCTAACTTGCAAAACCTGAAGCTAGGGTTAGGGTTTTATTCCCATACAATGTAGACAGTTTTTGATGGCATGGCTGTGTTTTAGGGCTGAAAGGATACTTGGGAATATAGTTCTTTCAATGTTTTCTAAACATTTTTTTCTGACCTATATGGCTGTATACAGTGCTTTGCCCAACAAAGGAATGCTGTCTGAATTGCCCGACAAGCAACAATTCGAAAGAACCTGATTTAACTTTCGAACTCTTGCCATGGGCTTTGCAATCACAGGCAGATTAACAAATAAAGCCAAACAGCATTAGTTCTTTTGCACTTTTAGGCGATTTAAGCCTTAACGTACATTCATTTAGCACCCCATTCAACTCAAACTTTCCAATGAAAGAATACCTTTCAAAAATGAATTTGACCATTCCTGACACACTCTTTTGGTTTTGGCACTGTTGTATTGTCTTTTCAGACTGATATCTTGATTCAGAGAAGCCAATCTTCCAGTCAAATGAGTGGAATATTGAGAAAAGTGTCTTTGAGAAATATGTGAACCGTAACCCTAACTAGCAAAACCCGAAGCTAGGGTTAGGGTTTTATTCCCATACAATGTAGACAGTTTTTGATGGCATGGCTGTGTTTTAGGGCTGAAAGGATACTTGGGAATATAGTTCTTTCAATGTTTTCTAAACATTTTTTTCTAACCTATATGGCTGTATACAGTGCTTTGCCCCACAAAGGAATGCTGTCTGAATTGCCCGACAAGCAACAGTTCGAAAGAACCTGATTTAACTTTCAAACTCTTGCCATGGGCTTGATAATCACAGGCAGATTAACAAATGAAGCCAAACTGCATTAGTTCTTTTGCACTTTTAGGCGATTTAAGCCTTAACGTACATTCATTTAGAACCCCATTCAACTCAAACTTTCCAATGAAAGAATACCTTTCAAAAATTAATTTGACCATTCCTGACACACTCTTTTGGTTTTGGCACTGTTGTATTGTCTTTTCAGACTGATATCTTGATTCAGAGAAGCAAGTCTTCCAGTCAAATGAGTGGAATATTGAGAAAATTGACTTCTAGAAATATGTGAACCGTAACCCTAACTAGCAAAACCCGAAGCTAGGGTTAGGGTTTTATTCCTATACAATGTAGACAGTTTTTGATGGCATGGCTGTGTTTTAGGGCTGAAAGGATACTTGGGAATATAGTTCTTTCAATGTTTTCTAAACATTTTTTTCTGACCTATATGGCTGTATACAGTGCTTTGCCCCACAAAGGAATGCTGTCTGAATTGCCTGATAAGCAACAGTTCGAAAGAACCTGATTTAACTTTCAAACTCTTGCCATGGGCTTTATAATCACAGGCAGATTAACAAATAAAGCCAAACTGCATTAGTTCTTTTGCACTTTTAGGCGATTTAAGCCTTAACGTACATTCATTTAGCACCCCATTCAACCTAAACTTTCCAATGAAAGAATACCTTTAAAAAATGAATTTGACCATTCCTGACACACTCTTTTGGTTTTGGCAGTGCTGTATTGTCTTTTCAGACTGATATCTTGATTCAGAGAAGCCAATCTTCCAGTCAAATGAGTGGAATATTGAGATAAGTGTCTTTGAGAAATATGTGAGCCGTAACCCTAACTAGCAAAACCTGAAGCTAGGGTTAGGGTTTTATTCCCATACAATGTAGACAGTTTTTGATGGCATGGCTGTGTTTTAGGGCTGAAAGGATACTTGGGAATATAGTTTTTTCAGTGCTTTCTAAACATTTTTTTCTGACCTATATGGCTTTATACAGTGCTTTGCCCCACAAAGGAATGCTGTCTGAATTGCCCGACAAGCAACAATTCGAAAGAACCTGATTTAACTTTCAAACTCTTGCCATGGGCTTTGCAATCACAGGCAGATTAACAAATAAAGCCAAACAGCATTAGTTCTTTTGCACTTTTAGGCTATTTAAGCCTTAACGAACATTCATTTAGCACCCCATTCAACTCAAACTTTCCAATGAAAGAATACCTTTAAAAAATGAATTTGACCATTCCTGACACACTCTTTTGGTTTTGGCAGTGCTGTATTGTCTTTTCAGACTGATATCTTGATTCAGAGAAGCCAAACTTCCAGTCAAATGAGTGGAATATTGAGAAAAGTGTCTTTGAGAAATATGTGAACCGTAACCCTAACTAGCAAAACCCGAAGCTAGGGTTAGGGTTTTATTCCCATACAATGTAGACAGTTTTTGATGGCATGGCTGTGTTTTAGGGCTGAAAGGATACTTGGGAATATAGTTCTTTCAATGTTTTCTTAACATTTTTTTCTGACCTATATGGCTGTATACAGTGCTTTGCCCCACAAAGGAATGCTGTCTGAATTGCCCGACAAGCAACAGTTCGAAAGAACCTGATTTAACTTTCAAACTCTTGCCATGGGCTTTATAATCACAGGCAGATTAACAAATAAAGCCAAACTGCATTAGTTCTTTTGCACTTTTAGGCGATTTAAGCCTTAACGTACATTCATTTAGCACCCCATTCAACTCAAACTTTCCAATGAAAGAATACCTTTCAAAAATGAATTTGACCATTCCTGACACACTCTTTTGGTTTTGGCAGTGCTGTATTGTCTTTTTAGACTGATATCTTGATTCAGAGAAGCCAATCTTCCAGTCCAATGAGTGGAATATTGAGAAAAGTGTCTTTGAGAAATATGTGAACCGTAACCCTAACTTGCAAAACCTGAAGCTAGGGTTAGGGTTTTATTCCCATACAATGTAGACAGTTTTTGATGGCATGGCTGTGTTTTAGGGCTGAAAGGATACTTGGGAATATAGTTCTTTCAATGTTTTCTAAACATTTTTTTCTGACCTATATGGCTGTATACAGTGCTTTGCCCAACAAAGGAATGCTGTCTGAATTGCCCGACAAGCAACAATTCGAAAGAACCTGATTTAACTTTCGAACTCTTGCCATGGGCTTTGCAATCACAGGCAGATTAACAAATAAAGCCAAACAGCATTAGTTCTTTTGCACTTTTAGGCGATTTAAGCCTTAACGTACATTCATTTAGCACCCCATTCAACTCAAACTTTCCAATGAAAGAATACCTTTCAAAAATTAATTTGACCATTCCTGACACACTCTTTTGGTTTTGGCACTGTTGTATTGTCTTTTCAGACTGATATCTTGATTCAGAGAAGCCAAACTTCCAGTCAAATGAGTGGAATATTGAGAAAAGTGTCTTTGAGAAATATGTGAACCGTAACCCTAACTAGCAAAACCCGAAGCTAGGGTTAGGGTTTTATTCCCATACAATGTAGACAGTTTTTGATGGCATGGCTGTGTTTTAGGGCTGAAAGGATACTTGGGAATATAGTTCTTTCAATGTTTTCTTAACATTTTTTTCTAACCTATATGGCTGTATACAGTGCTTTGCCCCACAAAGGAATGCTGTCTGATTTGCCCGACAAGCAACAGTTCGAAAGAACCTGATTTAACTTTCAAACTCTTGCCATGGGCTTTATAATCACAGGCAGATTAACAAATAAAGCCAAACTGCATTAGTTCTTTTGCACTTTTAGGCGATTTAAGCCTTAACGTACATTCATTTAGCACCCCATTCAACTCAAACTTTCCAATGAAAGAATACCTTTCAAAAATGAATTTGACCATTCCTGACACACTCTTTTGGTTTTGGCAGTGCTGTATTGTCTTTTCAGACTGATATCTTGATTCAGAGAAGCCAATCTTCCAGTCAAATGAGTGGAATATTGAGAAAAGTGTCTTTGAGAAATATGTGAACCGTAACCCTAACTAGCAAAACCCGAAGCTAGGGTTAGGGTTTTATTCCCATACAATGTAGACAGTTTTTGATGGCATAGCTGTGTTTTAGGGCTGAAAGGATACTTGGGAATATAGTTCTTTCAATGTTTTCTAAACATTTTTTTCTAACCTATATGGCTGTATACAGTGCTTTGCCCCACAAAGGAATGCTGTCTGAATTGCCCGACAAGCAACAGTTCGAAAGAACCTGATTTAACTTTCAAACTCTTGCCATGGGCTTGATAATCACAGGCAGATTAACAAATAAAGCCAAACTGCATTAGTTCTTTTGCACTTTTAGGCGATTTAAGCCTTAACGTACATTCATTTAGAACCCCATTCAACTCAAACTTTCCAATGAAAGAATACCTTTCAAAAATTAATTTGACCATTCCTGACACACTCTTTTGGTTTTGGCACTGTTGTATTGTCTTTTCAGACTGATATCTTGATTCAGAGAAGCAAGTCTTCCAGTCAAATGAGTGGAATATTGAGAAAATTGACTTCTAGAAATATGTGAACCGTAACCCTAACTAGCAAAACCCGAAGCTAGGGTTAGGGTTTTATTCCTATACAATGTAGACAGTTTTTGATGGCATGGCTGTGTTTTAGGGCTGAAAGGATACTTGGGAATATAGTTCTTTCAATGTTTTCTAAACATTTTTTTCTGACCTATATGGCTGTATACAGTGCTTTGCCCCACAAAGGAATGCTGTCTGAATTGCCCGATAAGCAACAGTTCGAAAGAACCTGATTTAACTTTCAAACTCTTGCCATGGGCTTTATAATCACAGGCAGATTAACAAATAAAGCCAAACTGCATTAGTTCTTTTGCACTTTTAGGCGATTTAAGCCTTAACGTACATTCATTTAGCACCCCATTCAACCTAAACTTTCCAATGAAAGAATACCTTTAAAAAATGAATTTGACCATTCTTGACACACTCTTTTGGTTTTGGCAGTGCTGTATTGTCTTTTCAGACTGATATCTTGATTCAGAGAAGCCAATCTTCCAGTCAAATGAGTGGAATATTGAGATAAGTGTCTTTGAGAAATATGTGAGCCGTAACCCTAACTAGCAAAACCTGAAGCTAGGGTTAGGGTTTTATTCCCATACAATGTAGACAGTTTTTGATGGCATGGCTGTGTTTTAGGGCTGAAAGGATACTTGGGAATATAGTTTTTTCAGTGCTTTCTAAACATTTTTTTCTGACCTATATGGCTTTATACAGTGCTTTGCCCCACAAAGGAATGGTGTCTGAATTGCCCGACAAGCAACAATTCGAAAGAACCTGATTTAACTTTCAAACTCTTGCCATGGGTTTTGCAATCACAGGCAGATTAACAAATAAAGCCAAACAGCATTAGTTCTTTTGCACTTTTAGGCGATTTAAGCCTCAACGTACATTCATTTAGCACCCCATTCAACTCAAACTTTCCAATGAAAGAATACCTTTCAAAAATGAATTTGACCATTCCTGACACACTCTTTTGGTTTTGGCAGTGCTGTATTGTCTTTTCAGACTGATATCTTGATTCAGAGAAGCCAAACTTCCAGTCAAATGAGTGGAATATTGAGAAAAGTGTCTTTGAGAAATATGTGAACCGTAACCCTAACTAGCAAAACCCAAAGCTAGGGTTAGGGTTTTATTCCCATACAATGTAGACAGTTTTTGATGGCATGGCTGTGTTTTAGGGCTGAAAGGATACTTGGGAATATAGTTCTTTCAATGTTTTCTAAACATTTTTTTCTGACCTATATGGCTGTATACAGTGCTTTGCCCCACAAAGGAATGCTGTCTGAATTGCCCGACAAGCAACAGTTCGAAAGAACCTGATTTAACATTCAAACTCTTGCCATGGGCTTTATAATCACAGGCAGATTAACAAATAAAGCCAAACTGCATTAGTTCTTTTGCACTTTTAGGCGATTTAAGCCTTAACGTACATTCATTTAGCACCCCATTCAACTCAAACTTTCCAATGAAAGAATACCTTTCAAAAATGAATTTGACCATTCCTGACACACTCTTTTGGTTTTGGCAGTGTTGTATTGTCTTTTCAGACTGATATCTTGATTCAGAGAAGCAAATCTTCCAGTCAAATGAGTGGAATATTGAGAAAAGTGTCTTTGAGAAATATGTGAACCGTAACCCTAACTAGCAAAACCTGAAGCTAGGGTTAGGGTTTTATTCCCATACAATGTAGACAGTTTTTGATGGCATGGCTGTGTTTTAGGGCTGAAAGGATACTTGGGAATATAGTTTTTTCAGTGTTTTCTAAACATTTTTTTCTGACCTATATGGCTGTATACAGTGCTTTGCCCCACAAAGGAATGCTGTCTGAATTGCCCGACAAGCAACAATTCGAAAGAACCTGATTTAACTTTCAAACTCTTGCCATGGGCTTTGCAATCACAGGCAGATTAACAAATAAAGCCAAACAGCATTAGTTCTTTTGCACTTTTAGGCTATTTAAGCCTTAACGAACATTCATTTAGCACCCCATTCAACTCAAACTTTCCAATGAAAGAATACCTTTAAAAAATGAATTTGACCATTCCTGACACACTCTTTTGGTTTTGGCAGTGCTGTATTGTCTTTTCAGACTGATATCTTGATTCAGAGAAGCCAAACTTCCAGTCAAATGAGTGGAATATTGAGAAAAGTGTCTTTGAGAAATATGTGAACCGTAACCCTAACTAGCAAAACCCGAAGCTAGGGTTAGGGTTTTATTCCCATACAATGTAGACAGTTTTTGATGGCATGGCTGTGTTTTAGGGCTGAAAGGATACTTGGGAATATAGTTCTTTCAATGTTTTCTTAACATTTTTTTCTAACCTATATGGCTGTATACAGTGCTTTGCCCCACAAAGGAATGCTGTCTGAATTGCCCGACAAGCAACAGTTCGAAAGAACCTGATTTAACTTTCAAACTCTTGCCATGGGCTTTATAATCACAGGCAGATTAACAAATAAAGCCAAACTGCATTAGTTCTTTTGCACTTTTAGGCGATTTAAGCCTTAACGTACATTCATTTAGCACCCCATTCAACTCAAACTTTCCAATGAAAGAATACCTTTCAAAAATGAATTTGACCATTCCTGACACACTCTTTTGGTTTTGGCAGTGCTGTATTGTCTTTTTAGACTGATATCTTGATTCAGAGAAGCCAATCTTCCAGTCCAATGAGTGGAATATTGAGAAAAGTGTCTTTGAGAAATATGTGAACCGTAACCCTAACTTGCAAAACCTGAAGCTAGGGTTAGGGTTTTATTCCCATACAATGTAGACAGTTTTTGATGGCATGGCTGTGTTTTAGGGCTGAAAGGATACTTGGGAATATAGTTCTTTCAATGTTTTCTAAACATTTTTTTCTGACCTATATGGCTGTATACAGTGCTTTGCCCAACAAAGGAATGCTGTCTGAATTGCCCGACAAGCAACAATTCGAAAGAACCTGATTTAACTTTCGAACTCTTGCCATGGGCTTTGCAATCACAGGCAGATTAACAAATAAAGCCAAACAGCATTAGTTCTTTTGCACTTTTAGGCGATTTAAGCCTTAACGTACATTCATTTAGCACCCCATTCAACTCAAACTTTCCAATGAAAGAATACCTTTCAAAAATTAATTTGACCATTCCTGACACACTCTTTTGGTTTTGGCACTGTTGTATTGTCTTTTCAGACTGATATCTTGATTCAGAGAAGCCAAACTTCCAGTCAAATGAGTGGAATATTGAGAAAAGTGTCTTTGAGAAATATGTGAACCGTAACCCTAACTAGCAAAACCCGAAGCTAGGGTTAGGGTTTTATTCCCATACAATGTAGACAGTTTTTGATGGCATGGCTGTGTTTTAGGGCTGAAAGGATACTTGGGAATATAGTTCTTTCAATGTTTTCTTAACATTTATTTCTAACCTATATGGCTGTATACAGTGCTTTGCCCCACAAAGGAATGCTGTCTGATTTGCCCGACAAGCAACAGTTCGAAAGAACCTGATTTAACTTTCAAACTCTTGCCATGGGCTTTATAATCACAGGCAGATTAACAAATAAAGCCAAACTGCATTAGTTCTTTTGCACTTTTAGGCGATTTAAGCCTTAACGTACATTCATTTAGCACCCCATTCAACTCAAACTTTCCAATGAAAGAATACCTTTCAAAAATGAATTTGACCATTCCTGACACACTCTTTTGGTTTTGGCAGTGCTGTATTGTCTTTTCAGACTGATATCTTGATTCAGAGAAGCCAATCTTCCAGTCAAATGAGTGGAATATTGAGAAAAGTGTCTTTGAGAAATATGTGAACCGTAACCCTAACTAGCAAAACCCGAAGCTAGGGTTAGGGTTTTATTCCCATACAATGTAGACAGTTTTTGATGGCATGGCTGTGTTTTAGGGCTGAAAGGATACTTGGGAATATAGTTCTTTCAATGTTTTCTAAACATTTTTTTCTAACCTATATGGCTGTATACAGTGCTTTGCCCCACAAAGGAATGCTGTCTGAATTGCCCGACAAGCAACAGTTCGAAAGAACCTGATTTAACTTTCAAACTCTTGCCATGGGCTTGATAATCACAGGCAGATTAACAAATAAAGCCAAACTGCATTAGTTCTTTTGCACTTTTAGGCGATTTAAGCCTTAACGTACATTCATTTAGAACCACATTCAACTCAAACTTTCCAATGAAAGAATACCTTTCAAAAATTAATTTGACCATTCCTGACACACTCTTTTGGTTTTGGCACTGTTGTATTGTCTTTTCAGACTGATATCTTGATTCAGAGAAGCAAGTCTTCCAGTCAAATGAGTGGAATATTGAGAAAATTGACTTCTAGAAATATGTGAACCGTAACCCTAACTAGCAAAACCCGAAGCTAGGGTTAGGGTTTTATTCCTATACAATGTAGACAGTTTTTGATGGCATGGCTGTGTTTTAGGGCTGAAAGGATACTTGGGAATATAGTTCTTTCAATGTTTTCTAAACATTTTTTTCTGACCTATATGGCTGTATACAGTGCTTTGCCCCACAAAGGAATGCTGTCTGAATTGCCCGATAAGCAACAGTTCGAAAGAACCTGATTTAACTTTCAAACTCTTGCCATGGGCTTTATAATCACAGGCAGATTAACAAATAAAGCCAAACTGCATTAGTTCTTTTGCACTTTTAGGCGATTTAAGCCTTAACGTACATTCATTTAGCACCCCATTCAACCTAAACTTTCCAATGAAAGAATACCTTTAAAAAATGAATTTGACCATTCCTGACACACTCTTTTGGTTTTGGCAGTGCTGTATTGTCTTTTCAGACTGATATCTTGATTCAGAGAAGCCAATCTTCCAGTCAAATGAGTGGAATATTGAGATAAGTGTCTTTGAGAAATATGTGAGCCGTAACCCTAACTAGCAAAACCTGAAGCTAGGGTTAGGGTTTTATTCCCATACAATGTAGACAGTTTTTGATGGCATGGCTGTGTTTTAGGGCTGAAAGGATACTTGGGAATATAGTTTTTTCAGTGCTTTCTAAACATTTTTTTCTGACCTATATGGCTTTATACAGTGCTTTGCCCCACAAAGGAATGGTGTCTGAATTGCCCGACAAGCAACAATTCGAAAGAACCTGATTTAACTTTCAAACTCTTGCCATGGGTTTTGCAATCACAGGCAGATTAACAAATAAAGCCAAACAGCATTAGTTCTTTTGCACTTTTAGGCGATTTAAGCCTCAACGTACATTCATTTAGCACCCCATTCAACTCAAACTTTCCAATGAAAGAATACCTTTCAAAAATGAATTTGACCATTCCTGACACACTCTTTTGGTTTTGGCAGTGCTGTATTGTCTTTTCATACTGATATCTTGATTCAGAGAAGCCAAACTTCCAGTCAAATGAGTGGAATATTGAGAAAAGTGTCTTTGAGAAATATGTGAACCGTAACCCTAACTAGCAAAACCCAAAGCTAGGGTTAGGGTTTTATTCCCATACAATGTATACAGTTTTTGATGGCATGGCTGTGTTTTAGGGCTGAAAGGATACTTGGGAATATAGTTTTTTCAGTGTTTTCTAAATATTTTTTTCTGACCTATATGGCTGTATACAGTGCTTTGCCCCACAAAGGAATGCTGTCTGAATTGCCCGACAAGCAACAATTCGAAAGAACCTGATTTAACTTTCAAACTCTTGCCATGGGCTTTGCAATCACAGGCAGATTAACAAATAAAGCCAAACAGCATTAGTTCTTTTGCACTTTTAGGCGATTTAAGCCTTAACGAACATTCATTTAGCACCCCATTCAACTCAAACTTTCCAATTAAAGAATACCTTTAAAAAATGAATTTGACCATTCCTGACACACTCTTTTGGTTTTGGCAGTGCTGTATTGTCTTTTCAGACTGATATCTTGATTCAGAGAAGCCAAACTTCCAGTCAAATGAGTTGAATATTGAGAAAAGTGTCTTTGAGAAATATGTGAACCGTAACCCTAACTAGCAAAACCCGAAGCTAGGGTTAGGGTTTTATTCCCATACAATGTAGACAGTTTTTGATGGCATGGCTGTGTTTTAGGGCTGAAAGGATACTTGGGAATATAGTTCTTTCAATGTTTTCTTAACATTTTTTTCTAACCTATATGGCTGTATACAGTGCTTTGCCCCACAAAGGAATGCTGTCTGAATTGCCCGACAAGCAACAGTTCGAAAGAACCTGATTTAACTTTCAAACTCTTGCCATGGGCTTTATAATCACAGGCAGATTAACAAATAAAGCCAAACTGCATTAGTTCTTTTGCACTTTTAGGCGATTTAAGCCTTAACGTACATTCATTTAGCACCCCATTCAACTCAAACTTTCCAATGAAAGAATACCTTTCAAAAATGAATTTGACCATTCCTGACACACTCTTTTGGTTTTGGCAGTGCTGTATTGTCTTTTTAGACTGATATCTTGATTCAGAGAAGCCAATCTTCCAGTCCAATGAGTGGAATATTGAGAAAAGTGTCTTTGAGAAATATGTGAACCGTAACCCTAACTTGCAAAACCTGAAGCTAGGGTTAGGGTTTTATTCCCATACAATGTAGACAGTTTTTGATGGCATGGCTGTGTTTTAGGGCTGAAAGGATACTTGGGAATATAGTTCTTTCAATGTTTTCTAAACATTTTTTTCTGACCTATATGGCTGTATACAGTGCTTTGCCCAACAAAGGAATGCTGTCTGAATTGCCCGACAAGCAACAATTCGAAAGAACCTGATTTAACTTTCGAACTCTTGCCATGGGCTTTGCAATCACAGGCAGATTAACAAATAAAGCCAAACAGCATTAGTTCTTTTGCACTTTTAGGCGATTTAAGCCTTAACGTACATTCATTTAGCACCCCATTCAACTCAAACTTTCCAATGAAAGAATACCTTTCAAAAATTAATTTGACCATTCCTGACACACTCTTTTGGTTTTGGCACTGTTGTATTGTCTTTTCAGACTGATATCTTGATTCAGAGAAGCCAAACTTCCAGTCAAATAAGTGGAATATTGAGAAAAGTGTCTTTGAGAAATATGTGAACCGTAACCCTAACTAGCAAAACCCGAAGCTAGGGTTAGGGTTTTATTCCCATACAATGTAGACAGTTTTTGATGGCATGGCTGTGTTTTAGGGCTGAAAGGATACTTGGGAATATAGTTCTTTCAATGTTTTCTTAACATTTTTTTCTAACCTATATGGCTGTATACAGTGCTTTGCCCCACAAAGGAATGCTGTCTGATTTGCCCGACAAGCAACAGTTCGAAAGAACCTGATTTAACTTTCAAACTCTTGCCATGGGCTTTATAATCACAGGCAGATTAACAAATAAAGCCAAACTGCATTAGTTCTTTTGCACTTTTAGGCGATTTAAGCCTTAACGTACATTCATTTAGCACCCCATTCAACTCAAACTTTCCAATGAAAGAATACCTTTCAAAAATGAATTTGACCATTCCTGACACACTCTTTTGGTTTTGGCAGTGCTTTATTGTCTTTTCAGACTGATATCTTGATTCAGAGAAGCCAATCTTCCAGTCAAATGAGTGGAATATTGAGAAAAGTGTCTTTGAGAAATATGTGAACCGTAACCCTAACTAGCAAAACCCGAAGCTAGGGTTAGGGTTTTATTCCCATACAATGTAGACAGTTTTTGATGGCATGGCTGTGTTTTAGGGCTGAAAGGATACTTGGGAATATAGTTCTTTCAATGTTTTCTAAACATTTTTTTCTAACCTATATGGCTGTATACAGTGCTTTGCCCCACAAAGGAATGCTGTCTGAATTGCCCGACAAGCAACAGTTCGAAAGAACCTGATTTAACTTTCAAACTCTTGCCATGGGCTTGATAATCACAGGCAGATTAACAAATAAAGCCAAACTGCATTAGTTCTTTTGCACTTTTAGGCGATTTAAGCCTTAACGTACATTCATTTAGAACCCATTCAACTCAAACTTTCCAATGAAAGAATACCTTTCAAAAATTAATTTGACCATTCCTGACACACTCTTTTGGTTTTGGCACTGTTGTATTGTCTTTTCAGACTGATATCTTGATTCAGAGAAGCAAGTCTTCCAGTCAAATGAGTGGAATATTGAGAAAATTGACTTCTAGAAATATGTGAACCGTAACCCTAACTAGCAAAACCCGAAGCTAGGGTTAGGGTTTTATTCCTATACAATGTAGACAGTTTTTGATGGCATGGCTGTGTTTTAGGGCTGAAAGGATACTTGGGAATATAGTTCTTTCAATGTTTTCTAAACATTTTTTTCTGACCTATATGGCTGTATACAGTGCTTTGCCCCACAAAGGAATGCTGTCTGAATTGCCCGATAAGCAACAGTTCGAAAGAACCTGATTTAACTTTCAAACTCTTGCCATGGGCTTTATAATCACAGGCAGATTAACAAATAAAGCCAAACTGCATTAGTTCTTTTGCACTTTTAGGCGATTTAAGCCTTAACGTACATTCATTTAGCACCCCATTCAACCTAAACTTTCCAATGAAAGAATACCTTTAAAAAATGAATTTGACCATTCCTGACACACTCTTTTGGTTTTGGCAGTGCTGTATTGTCTTTTCAGACTGATATCTTGATTCAGAGAAGCCAATCTTCCAGTCAAATGAGTGGAATATTGAGATAAGTGTCTTTGAGAAATATGTGAGCCGTAACCCTAACTAGCAAAACCTGAAGCTAGGGTTAGGGTTTTATTCCCATACAATGTAGACAGTTTTTGATGGCATGGCTGTGTTTTAGGGCTGAAAGGATACTTGGGAATATAGTTTTTTCAGTGCTTTCTAAACATTTTTTTCTGACCTATATGGCTTTATACAGTGCTTTGCCCCACAAAGGAATGGTGTCTGAATTGCCCGACAAGCAACAATTCGAAAGAACCTGATTTAACTTTCAAACTCTTGCCATGGGTTTTGCAATCACAGGCAGATTAACAAATAAAGCCAAACAGCATTAGTTCTTTTGCACTTTTAGGCGATTTAAGCCTCAACGTACATTCATTTAGCACCCCATTCAACTCAAACTTTCCAATGAAAGAATACCTTTCAAAAATGAATTTGACCATTCCTGACACACTCTTTTGGTTTTGGCAGTGCTGTATTGTCTTTTCATACTGATATCTTGATTCAGAGAAGCCAAACTTCCAGTCAAATGAGTGGAATATTGAGAAAAGTGTCTTTGAGAAATATGTGAACCGTAACCCTAACTAGCAAAACCCAAAGCTAGGGTTAGGGTTTTATTCCCATACAATGTAGACAGTTTTTGATGGCATGGCTGTGTTTTAGGGCTGAAAGGATACTTGGGAATATAGTTCTTTCAATGTTTTCTAAACATTTTTTTCTGACCTATATGGCTGTATACAGTGCTTTGCCCCACAAAGGAATGCTGTCTGAATTGCCCGACAAGCAACAGTTCGAAAGAACCTGATTTAACATTCAAACTCTTGCCATGGGCTTTATAATCACAGGCAGATTAACAAATAAAGCCAAACTGCATTAGTTCTTTTGCACTTTTAGGCGATTTAAGCCTTAACGTACATTCATTTAGCACCCCATTCAACTCAAACTTTCCAATGAAAGAATACCTTTCAAAAATGAATTTGACCATTCCTGACACACTCTTTTGGTTTTGGCAGTGCTATATTGTCTTTTCAGACTGATATCTTGATTCAGAGAAGCAAGTCTTCCAGTCAAATGAGTGGAATATTGAGAAAATTGACTTCTAGAAATATGTGAACCGTAACCCTAACTAGCAAAACCCGAAGCTAGGGTTAGGGTTTTATTCCTATACAATGTAGACAGTTTTTGATGGCATGGCTGTGTTTTAGGGCTGAAAGGATACTTGGGAATATAGTTCTTTCAATGTTTTCTAAACATTTTTTTCTGACCTATATGGCTGTATACAGTGCTTTGCCCCACAAAGGAATGCTGTCTGAATTGCCCGATAAGCAACAGTTCGAAAGAACCTGATTTAACTTTCAAACTCTTGCCATGGGCTTTATAATCACAGGCAGATTAACAAATAAAGCCAAACTGCATTAGTTCTTTTGCACTTTTAGGCGATTTAAGCCTTAACGTACATTCATTTAGCACCCCATTCAACCTAAACTTTCCAATGAAAGAATACCTTTCAAAAATGAATTTGACCATTCCTGACACACTCTTTTGGTTTTGGCAGTGCTGTATTGTCTTTTCAGACTGATATCTTGATTCAGAGAAGCCAAACTTCCAGTCAAATGAGTTGAATATTGAGAAAAGTGTCTTTGAGAAATATGTGAACCGTAACCCTAACTAGCAAAACCCGAAGCTAGGGTTAGGGTTTTATTCCCATACAATGTAGACAGTTTTTGATGGCATGGCTGTGTTTTAGGGCTGAAAGGATACTTGGGAATATAGTTCTTTCAATGTTTTCTTAACATTTTTTTCTAACCTATATGGCTGTATACAGTGCTTTGCCCCACAAAGGAATGCTGTCTGAATTGCCCGACAAGCAACAGTTCGAAAGAACCTGATTTAACTTTCAAACTCTTGCCATGGGCTTTATAATCACAGGCAGATTAACAAATAAAGCCAAACTGCATTAGTTCTTTTGCACTTTTAGGCGATTTAAGCCTCAACGTACATTCATTTAGCACCCCATTCAACTCAAACTTTCCAATGAAAGAATACCTTTCAAAAATTAATTTGACCATTCCTGACACACTCTTTTGGTTTTGGCAGTGCTATATTGTCTTTTCAGACTGATATCTTGATTCAGAGAAGCAAGTCTTCCAGTCAAATGAGTGGAATATTGAGAAAATTGACTTCTAGAAATATGTGAACCGTAACCCTAACTAGCAAAACCCGAAGCTAGGGTTAGGGTTTTATTCCTATACAATGTAGACAGTTTTTGATGGCATGGCTGTGTTTTAGGGCTGAAAGGATACTTGGGAATATAGTTCTTTCAATGTTTTCTAAACATTTTTTTCTGACCTATATGGCTGTATACAGTGCTTTGCCCCACAAAGGAATGCTGTCTGAATTGCCCGATAAGCAACAGTTCGAAAGAACCTGATTTAACTTTCAAACTCTTGCCATGGGCTTTATAATCACAGGCAGATTAACAAATAAAGCCAAACTGCATTAGTTCTTTTGCACTTTTAGGCGATTTAAGCCTTAACGTACATTCATTTAGCACCCCATTCAACCTAAACTTTCCAATGAAAGAATACCTTTAAAAAATGAATTTGACCATTCCTGACACACTCTTTTGGTTTTGGCAGTGCTGTATTGTCTTTTCAGACTGATATCTTGATTCAGAGAAGCCAATCTTCCAGTCAAATGAGTGGAATATTGAGATAAGTGTCTTTGAGAAATATGTGAGCCGTAACCCTAACTAGCAAAACCTGAAGCTAGGGTTAGGGTTTTATTCCCATACAATGTAGACAGTTTTTGATGGCATGGCTGTGTTTTAGGGCTGAAAGGATACTTGGGAATATAGTTTTTTCAGTGCTTTCTAAACATTTTTTTCTGACCTATATGGCTTTATACAGTGCTTTGCCCCACAAAGGAATGGTGTCTGAATTGCCCGACAAGCAACAATTCGAAAGAACCTGATTTAACTTTCAAACTCTTGCCATGGGTTTTGCAATCACAGGCAGATTAACAAATAAAGCCAAACAGCATTAGTTCTTTTGCACTTTTAGGCGATTTAAGCCTCAACGTACATTCATTTAGCACCCCATTCAACTCAAACTTTCCAATGAAAGAATACCTTTCAAAAATGAATTTGACCATTCCTGACACACTCTTTTGGTTTTGGCAGTGCTGTATTGTCTTTTCATACTGATATCTTGATTCAGAGAAGCCAAACTTCCAGTCAAATGAGTGGAATATTGAGAAAAGTGTCTTTGAGAAATATGTGAACCGTAACCCTAACTAGCAAAACCCAAAGCTAGGGTTAGGGTTTTATTCCCATACAATGTAGACAGTTTTTGATGGCATGGCTGTGTTTTAGGGCTGAAAGGATACTTGGGAATATAGTTCTTTCAATGTTTTCTAAACATTTTTTTCTGACCTATATGGCTGTATACAGTGCTTTGCCCCACAAAGGAATGCTGTCTGAATTGCCCGACAAGCAACAGTTCGAAAGAACCTGATTTAACATTCAAACTCTTGCCATGGGCTTTATAATCACAGGCAGATTAACAAATAAAGCCAAACTGCATTAGTTCTTTTGCACTTTTAGGCGATTTAAGCCTTAACGTACATTCATTTAGCACCCCATTCAACTCAAACTTTCCAATGAAAGAATACCTTTCAAAAATGAATTTGACCATTCCTGACACACTCTTTTGGTTTTGGCACTGTTGTATTGTCTTTTCAGACTGATATCTTGATTCAGAGAAGCAAGTCTTCCAGTCAAATGAGTGGAATATTGAGAAAATTGACTTCTAGAAATATGTGAACCGTAACCCTAACTAGCAAAACCCGAAGCTAGGGTTAGGGTTTTATTCCTATACAATGTAGACAGTTTTTGATGGCATGGCTGTGTTTTAGGGCTGAAAGGATACTTGGGAATATAGTTCTTTCAATGTTTTCTAAACATTTTTTTCTGACCTATATGGCTGTATACAGTGCTTTGCCCCACAAAGGAATGCTGTCTGAATTGCCCGATAAGCAACAGTTCGAAAGAACCTGATTTAACTTTCAAACTCTTGCCATGGGCTTTATAATCACAGGCAGATTAACAAATAAAGCCAAACTGCATTAGTTCTTTTGCACTTTTAGGCGATTTAAGCCTTAACGTACATTCATTTAGCACCCCATTCAACCTAAACTTTCCAATGAAAGAATACCTTTAAAAAATGAATTTGACCATTCCTGACACACTCTTTTGGTTTTGGCAGTGCTGTATTGTCTTTTCAGACTGATATCTTGATTCAGAGAAGCCAATCTTCCAGTCAAATGAGTGGAATATTGAGATAAGTGTCTTTGAGAAATATGTGAGCCGTAACCCTAACTAGCAAAACCTGAAGCTAGGGTTAGGGTTTTATTCCCATACAATGTAGACAGTTTTTGATGGCATGGCTGTGTTTTAGGGCTGAAAGGATACTTGGGAATATAGTTCTTTCAATGTTTTCTTAACATTTTTTTCTAACCTATATGGCTGTATACAGTGCTTTGCTCCACAAAGGAATGCTGTCTGAATTGCCCGACAAGCAACAGTTCGAAAGAACCTGATTTAACTTTCAAACTCTTGCCATGGGCTTTATAATCACAGGCAGATTAACAAATAAAGCCAAACTGCATTAGTTCTTTTGCACTTTTAGGCGATTTAAGCCTTAACGTACATTCATTTAGCACCCCATTCAACTCAAACTTTCCAATGAAAGAATACCTTTCAAAAATGAATTTGACCATTCCTGACACACTCTTTTGGTTTTGGCAGTGCTGTATTGTCTTTTCAGACTGATATCTTGATTCAGAGAAGCCAATCTTCCAGTCAAATGAGTGGAATATTGAGAAAAGTGTCTTTGAGAAATATGTGAACCGTAACCCTAACTAGCAAAACCCGAAGCTAGGGTTAGAGTTTTATTCCCATACAATGTAGACAGTGTTTGATGGCATGGCTTTGTTTTAGGGCTGAAAGGATACTTGGGAATATAGTTCTTTCAATGTTTTCTAAACATTTTTTTCTGACCTATATGGCTGTATACAGTGCTTTGCCCCACAAAGGAATGCTGTCTGAATTGCCCGACAAGCAACAGTTCGAAAGAACCTGATTTAACTTTCAAACTCTTGCCATGGGCTTTATAATCACAGGCAGATTAACAAATAAAGCCAAACAGCATTAGTTCTTTTGCACTTTTAGGCGATTTAAGCCTTAACGTACATTCATTTAGCACCCCATTCAACTCAAACTTTCCAATGAAAGAATACCTTTCAAAAATGAATTTGACCATTCCTGACACACTCTTTTGGTTTTGGCAGTGCTGTATTGTCTTTTCAGACTGATATCTTGATTCAGAGAAGCCAATCTTCCAGTCAAATGAGTGGAATATTGAGAAAAGTGTCTTGGAGAAATATGTGAACCGTAACCCTAACTAGCAAAACCCGAAGCTAGGGTTAGGGTTTTATTCCCATACAATGTAGACAGTTTTTGATGGCATGGCTTTGTTTTCGGGCTGAAAGGATACTTGGGAATATAGTTCTTTCAATGTTTTCTAAACATTTTTTTCTGACCTATATGGCTGTATACAGTACAGTGCTTTGCCCCACAAAGGAATGCTGTCTGAATTGCCCGACAAGCAACAGTTCGAAAGAACCTGATTTAACTTTCAAACTCTTGCCATGGGCTTTATAATCACAGGCAGATTAACAAATAAAGCCAAACTGCATTAGTTCTTTTGCACTTTTAGGCGATTTAAGCCTTAACGTACATTCATTTAGCACCCCATTCAACCTAAACTTTCCAATGAAAGAATACCTTTAAAAAATGAATTTGACCATTCCTGACACACTCTTTTGGTTTTGGCAGTGCTATATTGTCTTTTCAGACTGATATCTTGATTCAGAGAAGCCAATCTTCCAGTCAAATGAGTGGAATATTGAGAAAAGTGTCTTTGAGAAATATGTGAGCCGTAACCCTAACTAGCAAAACCTGAAGCTAGGGTTAGGGTTTTATTACCATACAATGTAGACAGTTTTTGATGGCATGGCTGTGTTTTAGGGCTGAAAGGATACTTGGGAATATAGTTCTTTCAATGTTTTCTAAACATTTTTTTCTGACCTATATGGCTGTATACAGTGCTTTGCCCCACAAAGGAATGCTGTCTGAATTGCCCGACAAGCAACAATTCGAAAGAAAATGATTTAACTTTCAAACTCTTGCCATGGGCTTTGCAATCACAGGCAGATTAACAAATAAAGCCAAACAGCATTAGTTCTTTTGCACTTTTAGGCGATTTAAGCCTTAACGTACATTCATTTAGCACCCCATTCAACTCAAACTTTCCAATGAAAGAATACCTTTCAAAAATGAATTTGACCATTCCTGACACACTCTTTTGGTTTTGGCAGTGCTGTATTGTCTTTTCAGACTGATATCTTGATTCAGAGAAGCCAATCTTCCAGTCAAATGAGTGGAATATTGAGAAAAGTGTCTTTGAGAAATATGTGAACCGTAACCCTAACTAGCAAAACCCGAAGCTAGGGTTAGGGTTTTATTCCCATACAATGTAGACAGTTTTTGATGGCATGGCTGTCTTTTAGGGCTGAAAGGATACTTGGGAATATAGTTCTTTCAATGTTTTCTAAACATTTTTTTCTAACCTATATGGCTGTATACAGTGCTTTGCCCCACAAAGGAATGCTGTCTGAATTGCCCGACAAGCAACAGTTCGAAAGAACCTGATTTAACTTTCAAACTCTTGCCATGGGCTTTATAATCACAGGCAGATTAACAAATAAAGCCAAACTGCATTAGTTCTTTTGCACTTTTAGGCGATTTAAGCCTTAACGTACATTCATTTAGCACCCCATTCAACCTAAACTTTCCAATGAAAGAATACCTTTAAAAAATGAATTTGACCATTCCTGACACACTCTTTTGGTTTTGGCAGTGCTATATTGTCTTTTCAGACTGATATCTTGATTCAGAGAAGCCAATCTTCCAGTCAAATGAGTGGAATATTGAGAAAAGTGTCTTTGAGAAATATGTGAGCCGTAACCCTAACTAGCAAAACCTGAAGCTAGGGTTAGGGTTTTATTACCATACAATGTAGACAGTTTTTGATGGCATGGCTGTGTTTTAGGGCTGAAAGGATACTTGGGAATATAGTTCTTTCAATGTTTTCTAAACATTTTTTTCTGACCTATATGGCTGTATACAGTGCTTTGCCCCACAAAGGAATGCTGTCTGAATTGCCCGACAAGCAACAATTCGAAAGAACCTGATTTAACTTTCAAACTCTTGCCATGGGCTTTGCAATCACAGGCAGATTAACAAATAAAGCCAAACAGCATTAGTTCTTTTGCACTTTTAGGCGATTTAAGCCTTAACGTACATTCATTTAGCACCCCATTCAACTCAAACTTTCCAATGAAAGAATACCTTTCAAAAATGAATTTGACCATTCCTGACACACTCTTTTGGTTTTGGCAGTGCTGTATTGTCTTTTTAGACTGATATCTTGATTCAGAGAAGCCAATCTTCCAGTCAAATGAGTGGAATATTGAGAAAAGTGTCTTTGAGAAATATGTGAACCATAACCCTAACTAGCAATACCTGAAGCTAGGGTTAGGGTTTTATTCCCATAAAATGTAGACAGTTTTTGATGGCATGGCTGTGTTTTAGGGCTGAAAGGATACTTGGGAATATAGTTCTTTCAATGTTTTCTAAACATTTTTTTCTGACCTATATGGCTGTATACAGTGCTTTGCCCCACAAAGGAATGCTGTCTGAATTGCCCGACAGGCAACAATTCGAAAGAACCTGATTTAACTTTCGAACTCTTGCCATGGGCTTTGCAATCACAGGCAGATTAACAAATAAAGCCAAACAGCATTAGTTCTTTTGCACTTTTAGGCGATTTAAGCCTTAACGTACATTCATTTAGCACCCCATTCAACTCAAACTTTCCAATGAAAGAATACCTTTCAAAAATGAATTTGACCATTCCTGACACACTCTTTTGGTTTTGGCAGTGCTGTATTGTCTTTTCAGACTGATATCTTGATTCAGAGAAGCCAATCTTCCAGTCAAATGAGTGGAATATTGAGAAAAGTGTCTTTGAGAAATATGTGAACCGTAACCCTAACTAGCAAAACCCGAAGCTAGGGTTAGGGTTTTATTCCCATACAATGTAGACAGTTTTTGATGGCATGGCTTTGTTTTCGGGCTGAAAGGATACTTGGGAATATAGTTCTTTCAATGTTTTCTGAACATTTTTTTCTGACCTATATGGCTGTATACAGTACAGTGCTTTGCCCCACAAAGGAATGCTGTCTGAATTGCCCGACAAGCAACAGTTCGAAAGAACCTGATTTAACTTTCAAACTCTTGCCATGGGCTTTATAATCACAGGCAGATTAACAAATAAAGCCAAACTGCATTAGTTGTTTTGCACTTTTAGGCGATTTAAGCCTTAACGTACATTCATTTAGCACCCCATTCAACTCAAACTTTCCAATGAAAGAATACCTTTCAAAAATGAATTTGACCATTCCTGACACACTCTTTTGGTTTTGGCAGTGCTGTATTGTCTTTTCAGACTGATATCTTGATTCAGAGAAGCCAATCTTCCAGTCAAATGAGTGAAATATTGAGAAAAGTGTCTTTGAGAAATATGTGAACCGTAACCCTAAGTAGCAAAACCCGAAGCTAGGGTTAGGGTTTTATTCCCATACAATGTAGACAGTTTTTGATGGCATGCCTGTCTTTTAGGGCTGAAAGGATACTTGGGAATATAGTTCTTTCAATGTTTTCTTAACATTTTTTTCTAACCTATATGGCTGTATACAGTGCTTTGCCCCACAAAGGAATGCTGTCTGATTTGCCCGACAAGCAACAGTTCGAAAGAACCTGATTTAACTTTCAAACTCTTGCCATGGGCTTTATAATCACAGGCAGATTAACAAATAAAGCCAAACTGCATTAGTTCTTTTGCACTTTTAGGCGATTTAAGCCTTAACGTACATTCATTTAGCACCCCATTCAACTCAAACTTTCCAATGAAAGAATGC
The DNA here is from genome assembly GCF_055471065.1 of Atractosteus spatula. Lineage (NCBI taxonomy): Eukaryota > Metazoa > Chordata > Actinopteri > Semionotiformes > Lepisosteidae > Atractosteus > Atractosteus spatula. Next base: position 29,474,435 of record NC_142708.1, on the reverse strand, counting down.
CTTTCAAAAATTAATTTGACCATTCCTGACACACTCTTTTGGTTTTGGCAGTGCTGTATTGTCTTTTCAGACTGATATCTTGATTCAGAGAAGCCAATCTTCCAGTCAAATGAGTGGAATATTGAGAAAAGTGTCTTTGAGAAATATGTGAACCGTAACCCTAACTAGCAAAACCCGAAGCTAGGGTTAGGGTTTTATTCCCATACAATGTAGACAGTTTTTGATGGCATGGCTGTGTTTTAGGGCTGAAAGGATACTTGGGAATATAGTTCTTTCAATGTTTTCTAAACATTTTTTTCTAACCTATATGGCTGTATACAGTGCTTTGCCCCACAAAGGAATGCTGTCTGAATTGCCCGACAAGCAACAGTTCGAAAGAACCTGATTTAACTTTCAAACTCTTGCCATGGGCTTGATAATCACAGGCAGATTAACAAATAAAGCCAAACTGCATTAGTTCTTTTGCACTTTAAGGCGATTTAAGCCTTAACGTACATTCATTTAGCACCCCATTCAACTCAAACTTTCCAATGAAAGAATACCTTTCAAAAATTAATTTGACCATTCCTGACACACTCTTTTGGTTTTGGCACTGTTGTATTGTCTTTTCAGACTGATATCTTGATTCAGAGAAGCAAGTCTTCCAGTCAAATGAGTGGAATATTGAGAAAATTGACTTCTAGAAATATGTGAAACGTAACCCTAACTAGCAAAACCTGAAGCTAGGGTTAGGGTTTTATTCCCATACAATGTAGACAGTTTTTGATGGCATGGCTTTGTTTTAGGGCTGAAAGGATACTTGGGAATATAGTTCTTTCAATGTTTTCTAAACATTTTTTTCTAACCTATATGGCTGTATACAGTGCTTTGCCCCACAAAGGAATGCTGTCTGAATTGCCCGACAAGCAACAGTTCGAAAGAACCTGATTTAACTTTCAAACTCTTGCCATGGGCTTTATAATCACAGGCAGATTAACAAATAAAGCCAAACTGCATTAGTTCTTTTGCACTTTTAGGCGATTTAAGCCTTAACGTACATTCATTTAGCACCCCATTCAACTCAAACTTTCCAATGAAAGAATACCTTTCAAAAATGAATTTGACCATTCCTGACACACTCTTTTGGTTTTGGCAGTGTTGTATTGTCTTTTCAGACTGATATCTTGATTCAGAGAAGCAAATCTTCCAGTCAAATGAGTGGTATATTGAGAAAATTGACTTCTAGAAATATGTGAACCGTAACCCTAACTAGCAAAACCCGAAGCTAGGGTTAGGGTTTTATTCCCATACAATGTAGACAGTTTTTGATGGCATGGCTGTGTTTTAGGGCTGAAAGGATACTTGGGAATATAGTTCTTTCAATGTTTTCTAAACATTTTTTTCTAACCTATATGGCTGTATACAGTGCTTTGCCCCACAAAGGAATGCTGTCTGAATTGCCCGACAAGCAACAGTTCGAAAGAACCTGATTTAACTTTCAAACTCTTGCCATGGGCTTGATAATCACAGGCAGATTAACAAATAAAGCCAAACTGCATTAGTTCTTTTGCACTTTTAGGCGATTTAAGCCTTAACGTACATTCATTTAGCACCCCATTCAACTCAAACTTTCCAATGAAAGAATACCTTTCAAAAATTAATTTGACCATTCCTGACACACTCTTTTGGTTTTGGCACTGTTGTATTGTCTTTTCAGACTGATATCTTGATTCAGAGAAGCAAGTCTTCCAGTCAAATGAGTGGAATATTGAGAAAATTGACTTCTAGAAATATGTGAAACGTAACCCTAACTAGCAAAACCTGAAGCTAGGGTTAGGGTTTTATTCCCATACAATGTAGACAGTTTTTGATGGCATGGCTTTGTTTTAGGGCTGAAAGGATACTTGGGAATATAGTTCTTTCAATGTTTTCTAAACATTTTTTTCTAACCTATATCGCTGTATACAGTGCTTTGCCCCACAAAGGAATGCTGTCTGAATTGCCCGACAAGCAACAGTTCGAAAGAACCTGATTTAACTTTCAAACTCTTGCCATGGGCTTTATAATCACAGGCAGATTAACAAATAAAGCCAAACTGCATTAGTTCTTTTGCACTTTTAGGCGATTTAAGCCTTAACGTACATTCATTTAGCACCCCATTCAACCTAAACTTTCCAATGAAAGAATAGCTTTAAAAAATGAATTTGACCATTCCTGACACACTCTTTTGGTTTTGGCAGTGCTGTATTGTCTTTTCAGACTGATATCTTGATTCAGAGAAGCCAATCTTCCAGTCAAATGAGTGGACTATTGAGATAAGTGTCTTTGAGAAATATGTGAGCCGTAACCCTAACTAGCAAAACCTGAAGCTAGGGTTAGGGTTTTATTCCCATACAATGTAGACAGTTTTTGATGGCATGGCTGTGTTTTAGGGCTGAAAGGATACTTGGGAATATAGTTTTTTCAGTGTTTTCTAAACATTTTATTCTGACCTATATGGCTTTATACAGTGCTTTGCCCCACAAAGGAATGGTGTCTGAATTGCCCGACAAGCAACAATTCGAAAGAACCTGATTTAACTTTCAAACTCTTGCCATGGGTTTTGCAATCACAGGCAGATTAACAAATAAAGCCAAACAGCATTAGTTCTTTTGCACTTTTAGGCGATTTAAGCCTCAACGTACATTCATTTAGCACCCCATTCAACTCAAACTTTCCAATGAAAGAATACCTTTCAAAAATGAATTTGACCATTCCTGACACACTCTTTTGGTTTTGGCAGTGCTGTATTGTCTTTTCAGACTGATATCTTGATTCAGAGAAGCCAAACTTCCAGTCAAATGAGTGGAATATTGAGAAAAGTGTCTTTGAGAAATATGTGAACCGTAACCCTAACTAGCAAAACCCGAAGCTAGGGTTAGGGTTTTATTCCCATACAATGTAGACAGTTTTTGATGGCATGGCTGTGTTTTAGGGCTGAAAGGATACTTGGGAATATAGTTCTTTCAATGTTTTCTTAACATTTTTTTCTAACCTATATGGCTGTATACAGTGCTTTGCCCCACAAAGGAATGCTGTCTGATTTGCCCGACAAGCAACAGTTCGAAAGAACCTGATTTAACTTTCAAACTCTTGCCATGGGCTTTATAATCACAGGCAGATTAACAAATAAAGCCAAACTGCATTAGTTCTTTTGCACTTTTAGGCGATTTAAGCCTTAACGTACGTTCATTTAGCACCCCATTCAACTCAAACTTTCCAATGAAAGAATACCTTTCAAAAATGAATTTGACCATTCCTGACACACTCTTTTGGTTTTGGCAGTGCTGTATTGTCTTTTCAGACTGATATCTTGATTCAGAGAAGGAAATCTTCCAGTCAAATGAGTGGAATATTGAGAAAATTGACTTCTAGAAATATGTGAACCGTAACCCTAACTAGCAAAACCCGAAGCTAGGGTTAGGGTTTTATTCCTATACAATGTAGACAGTTTTTGATGGTATGGCTGTGTTTTAGGGCTGAAAGGATACTTGGGAATATAGTTCTTTCAATGTTTTCTAAACATTTTTTTCTGACCTATATGGCTGTATACAGTGCTTTGCCCCACAAAGGAATGCTGTCTGAATTGCCCGATAAGCAACAGTTCGAAAGAACCTGATTTAACTTTCAAACTCTTGCCATGGGCTTTATAATCACAGGCAGATTAACAAATAAAGCCAAACTGCATTAGTTCTTTTGCACTTTTAGGCGATTTAAGCCTTAACGTACATTCATTTAGCACCCCATTCAACCTAAACTTTCCAATGAAAGAATACCTTTAAAAAATGAATTTGACCATTCCTGACACACTCTTTTGGTTTTGGCAGTGCTGTATTGTCTTTTCAGACTGATATCTTGATTCAGAGAAGCCAATCTTCCAGTCAAATGAGTGGAATATTGAGATAAGTGTCTTTGAGAAATATGTGAGCCGTAACCCTAACTAGCAAAACCTGAAGCTAGGGTTAGGGTTTTATTCCCATACAATGTAGACAGTTTTTGATGGCATGGCTGTGTTTTAGGGCTGAACGGATACTTGGGAATATAGTTTTTTCAGTGTTTTCTAAACATTTTTTTCTGACCTATATGGCTTTATACAGTGCTTTGCCCCACAAAGGAATGGTGTCTGAATTGCCCGACAAGCAACAATTCGAAAGAACCTGATTTAACTTTCAAACTCTTGCCATGGGTTTTGCAATCACAGGCAGATTAACAAATAAAGCCAAACAGCATTAGTTCTTTTGCACTTTTAGGCGATTTAAGCCTCAACGTACATTCATTTAGCACCCCATTCAACTCAAACTTTCCAATGAAAGAATACCTTTCAAAAATGAATTTGACCATTCCTGACACACTCTTTTGGTTTTGGCAGTGCTGTATTGTCTTGTCAGACTGATATCTTGATTCAGAGAAGCCAAACTTCCAGTCAAATGAGTGGAATATTGAGAAAAGTGTCTTTGAGAAATATGTGAACCGTAACCCTAACTAGCAAAACCCAAAGCTAGGGTTAGGGTTTTATTCCCATACAATGTAGACAGTTTTTGATGGCATGGCTGTGTTTTAGGGCTGAAAGGATACTTGGGAATATAGTTCTTTCAATGTTTTCTAAACATTTTTTTCTAACCTATATGGCTGTATACAGTGCTTTGCCCCACAAAGGAATGCTGTCTGAATTGCCCGACAAGCAACAGTTCGAAAGAACCTGATTTAACTTTCAAACTCTTGCCATGGGCTTTATAATCACAGGCAGATTAACAAATAAAGCCAAACTGCATTAGTTCTTTTGCACTTTTAGGCGATTTAAGCCTTAACGTACATTCATTTAGCACCCCATTCAACTCAAACTTTCCAATGAAAGAATACCTTTCAAAAATTAATTTGACCATTCCTGACACACTCTTTTGGTTTTGGCACTGTTGTATTGTCTTTTCAGACTGATATCTTGATTCAGAGAAGCCAAACTTCCAGTCAAATGAGTGGAATATTGAGAAAAGTGTCTTTGAGAAATATGTGAACCGTAACCCTAACTAGCAAAACCCGAAGCTAGGGTTAGGATTTTATTCCCATACAATGTAGACAGTTTTTGATGGCATGGCTGTGTTTTAGGGCTGAAAGGATACTTGGGAATATAGTTCTTTCAATGTTTTCTAAACATTTTTTTCTGACCTATATGGCTGTATACAGTGCTTTGCCGCACAAAGGAATGCTGTCTGAATTGCCCGACAAGCAACAGTTCGAAAGAACCTGATTTAACTTTCAAACTCTTGCCATGGGCTTTATAATCACAGGCAGATTAACAAATAAAGCCAAACTGCATTAGTTCTTTTGCACTTTTAGGCGATTTAAGCCTTAACGTACATTCATTTAGCACCCCATTCAACTCAAACTTTCCAATGAAAGAATACCTTTCAAAAATGAATTTGACCATTCCTGACACACTCTTTTGGTTTTGGCAGTGCTGTATTGTCTTTTCAGACTGATATCTTGATTCAGAGAAGCCAATCTTCCAGTCAAATGAGTGGAATATTGAGAAAAGTGTCTTTGAGAAATATGTGAACCGTAACCCTAACTAGCAAAACCCGAATCTAGGGTTAGGGTTTTATTCCCATACAATGTAGACAGTTTTTGATGGCATGGCTTTGTTTTAGGGCTGAAAGGATACTTGGGAATATAGTTCTTTCAATGTTTTCTAAACATTTTTTTCTGACCTATATGGCTGTATACAGTGCTTTGCCCCACAAAGGAATGCTGTCTGAATTGCCCGACAAGCAACAGTTCGAAAGAACCTGATTTAACTTTCAAACTCTTGCCATGGGCTTTATAATCACAGGCAGATTAACAAATAAAGCCAAACTGCATTAGTTGTTTTGCACTTGTAGGCGATTTAAGCCTTAACGTACATTCATTTAGCACCCCATTCAACTCAAACTTTCCAATGAAAGAATACCTTTCAAAAATGAATTTGACCATTCCTGACACACTCTTTTGGTTTTGGCAGTGCTGTATTGTCTTTTCAGACTGATATCTTGATTCAGAGAAGGAAATCTTCCACTCAAATGAGTGGAATATTGAGAAAATTGACTTCTAGAAATATGTGAACCGTAACCCTAACTAGCAAAACCCGAAGCTAGGGTTAGGGTTTTATTCCTATACAATGTAGACAGTTTTTGATGGCATGGCTGTGTTTTAGGGCTGAAAGGATACTTGGGAATATAGTTCTTTCAATGTTTTCTAAACATTTTTTTCTGACCTATATGGCTGTATACAGTGCTTTGCCCCACAAAGGAATGCTGTCTGAATTGCCCGATAAGCAACAGTTCGAAAGAACCTGATTTAACTTTCAAACTCTTGCCATGGGCTTTATAATCACAGGCAGATTAACAAATAAAGCCAAACTGCATTAGTTCTTTTGCACTTTTAGGCGATTTAAGCCTTAACGTACATTCATTTAGCACCCCATTCAACCTAAACTTTCCAATGAAAGAATACCTTTAAAAAATGAATTTGACCATTCCTGACACACTCTTTTGGTTTTGGCAGTGCTGTATTGTCTTTTCAGACTGATATCTTGATTCAGAGAAGCCAATCTTCCAGTCAAATGAGTGGAATATTGAGATAAGTGTCTTTGAGAAATATGTGAGCCGTAACCCTAACTAGCAAAACCTGAAGCTAGGGTTAGGGTTTTATACCCATACAATGTAGACAGTTTTTGATGGCATGGCTGTGTTTTAGGGCTGAAAGGATACTTGGGAATATAGTTCTTTCAATGTTTTCTAAACATTTTTTTCTAACCTATATGGCTGTATACAGTGCTTTGCCCCACAAAGGAATGCTGTCTGAATTGCCCGACAAGCAACAGTTCGAAAGAACCTGATTTAACTTTCAAACTCTTGCCATGGGCTTTATAATCACAGGCAGATTAACAAATAAAGCCAAACTGCATTAGTTCTTTTGCACTTTTAGGCGATTTAAGCCTTAACGTACATTCATTTAGCACCCCATTCAACTCAAACTTTCCAATGAAAGAATACCTTTCAAAAATTAATTTGACCATTCCTGACACACTCTTTTGGTTTTGGCACTGTTGTATTGTCTTTTCAGACTGATATCTTGATTCAGAGAAGCCAAACTTCCAGTCAAATGAGTGGAATATTGAGAAAAGTGTCTTTGAGAAATATGTGAACCGTAACCCTAACTAGCAAAACCCGAAGCTAGGGTTAGGGTTTTATTCCCATACAATGTAGACAGTTTTTGATGGCATGGCTGTGTTTTAGGGCTGAAAGGATACTTGGGAATATAGTTCTTTCAATGTTTTCTTAACATTTTTTTCTAACCTATATGGCTGTATACAGTGCTTTGCCCCACAAAGGAATGCTGTCTGATTTGCCCGACAAGCAACAATTCGAAAGAACCTGATTTAACTTTCAAACTCTTGCCATGGGTTTTGCAATCACAGGCAGATTAACAAATAAAGCCAAACAGCATTAGTTCTTTTGCACTTTTAGGCGATTTAAGCCTCAACTTACATTCATTTAGCACCCCATTCAACTCAAACTTTCCAATGAAAGAATACCTTTCAAAAATGAATTTGACCATTCCTGACACACTCTTTTGGTTTTGGCAGTGCTGTATTGTCTTTTCAGACTGATATCTTGATTCAGAGAAGCCAAACTTCCAGTCAAATGAGTGGAATATTGAGAAAAGTGTCTTTGAGAAATATGTGAACCGTAACCCTAACTAGCAAAACCCAAAGCTAGGGTTAGGGTTTTATTCCCATACAATGTAGACAGTTTTTGATGGCATGGCTGTGTTTTAGGGCTGAAAGGATACTTGGGAATATAGTTCTTTCAATGTTTTCTAAACATTTTTTTCTGACCTATATGGCTGTATACAGTGCTTTGCCGCACAAAGGAATGCTGTCTGAATTGCCCGACAAGCAACAGTTCGAAAGAACCTGATTTAACTTTCAAACTCTTGCCATGGGCTTTATAATCACAGGCAGATTAACAAATAAAGCCAAACTGCATTAGTTCTTTTGCACTTTTAGGCGATTTAAGCCTTAACGTACATTCATTTAGCACCCCATTCAACTCAAACTTTCCAATGAAAGAATACCTTTCAAAAATGAATTTGACCATTCCTGACACACTCTTTTGGTTTTGGCAGTGTTGTATTGTCTTTTCAGACTGATATCTTGATTCAGAGAAGCAAATCTTCCAGTCAAATGAGTGGAATATTGAGAAAAGTGTCTTTGAGAAATATGTGAACCGTAACCCTAACTAGCAAAACCTGAAGCTAGGGTTAGGGTTTTATTCCCATACAATGTAGACAGTTTTTGATGGCATGGCTGTGTTTTAGGGCTGAAAGGATTCTTGGGAATATAGTTTTTTCAGTGTTTTCTAAACATTTTTTTCTGACCTATATGGCTGTATACAGTGCTTTGCCCCACAAAGGAATGCTGTCTGAATTGCCCGACAAGCAACAATTCGAAAGAACCTGATTTAACTTTCAAACTCTTGCCATGGGCTTTGCAATCACAGGCAGATTAACAAATAAAGCCAAACAGCATTAGTTCTTTTGCACTTTTAGGCGATTTAAGCCTTAACGTACATTCATTTAGCACCCCATTAAACTCAAACTTTCCAATGAAAGAATACCTTTCAAAAATGAATTTGACCATTCCTGACACACTCTTTTGGTTTTGGCAGTGCTGTATTGTCTTTTCAGACTGATATCTTGATTCAGAGAAGCCAATCTTCCAGTCAAATGAGTGGAATATTGAGAAAAGTGTCTTTGAGAAATATGTGAACCGTAACCCTAACTAGCAAAACCCGAATCTAGGGTTAGGGTTTTATTCCCATACAATGTAGACAGTTTTTGATGGCATGGCTTTGTTTTAGGGCTGAAAGGATACTTGGGAATATAGTTCTTTCAATGTTTTCTAAACATTTTTTTCTGACCTATATGGCTGTATACAGTGCTTTGCCCCACAAAGGAATGCTGTCTGAATTGCCCGACAAGCAACAGTTCGAAAGAACCTGATTTAACTTTCAAACTCTTGCCATGGGCTTTATAATCACAGGCAGATTAACAAATAAAGCCAAACTGCATTAGTTGTTTTGCACTTGTAGGCGATTTAAGCCTTAACGTACATTCATTTAGCACCCCATTCAACTCAAACTTTCCAATGAAAGAATACCTTTCAAAAATGAATTTGACCATTCCTGACACACTCTTTTGGTTTTGGCAGTGCTGTATTGTCTTTTCAGACTGATATCTTGATTCAGAGAAGCCAATCTTCCAGTCAAATGAGTGGAATATTGAGAAAATTGACTTCTAGAAATATGTGAACTGTAACCCTAAGTAGCAAAACCCGAAGCTAGGGTTAGGGTTTTATTCCCATACAATGTAGACAGTTTTTGATGGCATGGCTGTGTTTTAGGGCTGAAAGGATACTTGGGAATATAGTTCTTTCAATGTTTTCTAAACATTTTTTTCTGACCTATATGGCTGTATACAGTGCTTTGCCCCACAAAGGAATGCTGTCTGAATTCCCCGACAAGCAACAATTCGAAAGAACCTGATTTAACTTTCGAACTCTTGCCATGGGCTTTGCAATCACAGGCAGATTAACAAATAAAGCCAAACAGCATTAGTTCTTTTGCACTTTTAGGCGATTTAAGCCTTAACGTACATTCATTTAGCACCCCATTCAACTCAAACTTTCCAATGAAAGAATACCTTTCAAAAATGAATTTGACCATTCCTGACACACTCTTTTGGTTTTGGCAGTGCTGTATTGTCTTTTCAGACTGATATCTTGATTCAGAGAAGCCAATCTTCCAGTCAAATGAGTGGAATATTGAGAAAAGTGTCTTTGAGAAATATGTGAACCGTAACCCTAACTAGCAAAACCCGAAGCTAGGGTTAGGGTTTTATTCCCATACAATGTAGACAGTTTTTGATGGCATGGCTTTGTTTTAGGGCTGAAAGGATACTTGGGAATATAGTTCTTTCAATGTTTTCTAAACATTTTTTTCTGACCTATATGGCTGTATACAGTGCTTTGCCCCACAAAGGAATGCTGTCTGAATTGCCCGACAAGCAACAGTTCGAAAGAACCTGATTTAACTTTCAAACTCTTGCCATGGGCTTTATAATCACAGGCAGATTAACAAATAAAGCCAAACTGCATTAGTTCTTTTGCACTTTTAGGCGATTTAAGCCTTAACGTACATTCATTTAGCACCCCATTCAACCTAAACTTTCCAATGAAAGAATACCTTTAAAAAATGAATTTGACCATTCCTGACACACTCTTTTGGTTTTGGCAGTGCTGTATTGTCTTTTCAGACTGATATCTTGATTCAGAGAAGCCAATCTTCCAGTCAAATGAGTGGAATATTGAGAAAAGTGTCTTTGAGAAATATGTGAGCCGTAACCCTAACTAGCAAAACCTGAAGCTAGGGTTAGGGTTTTATTCCCATACAATGTAGACAGTTTTTGATGGCATGGCTGTGTTTTAGGGCTGAAAGGATACTTGGGAATATAGTTCTTTCAATGTTTTCTAAACATTTTTTTCTGACCTATATGGCTGTATACAGTGCTTTGCCCCACAAAGGAATGCTGTCTGAATTGCCCGACAAGCAACAGTTCGAAAGAACCTGATTTAACTTTCAAACTCTTGCCATGGGCTTTATAATCACAGGCAGATTAACAAATAAAGCCAAACTGCATTAGTTCTTTTGCACTTTTAGGCGATTTAAGCCTTAACGTACATTCATTTAGCACCCCATTCAACTCAAACTTTCCAATGAAAGAATACCTTTCAAAAATGAATTTGACCATTCCTGACACACTCTTTTGGTTTTGGCAGTGTTGTATTGTCTTTTCAGACTGATATCTTGATTCAGAGAAGCAAATCTTCCAGTCAAATGAGTGGAATATTGAGAAAATTGACTTCTAGAAATATGTGAACCGTAACCCTAACTAGCAAAACCCGAAGCTAGGGTTAGGGTTTTATTCCTATACAATGTAGACAGTTTTTGATGGCATGGCTGTGTTTTAGGGCTGAAAGGATACTTGGGAATATAGTTCTTTCAATGTTTTCTAAACATTTTTTTCTGACCTATATGGCTGTATACAGTGCTTTGCCCCACAAAGGAATGCTGTCTGAATTGCCCGACAAGCAACAATTCGAAAGAACCTGATTTAACTTTCGAACTCTTGCCATGGGCTTTGCAATCACAGGCAGATTAACAAATAAAGCCAAACAGCATTAGTTCTTTTGCACTTTTAGGCGATTTAAGCCTTAACGTACATTCATTTAGCACCCCATTCAACTCAACCTTTCCAATGAAAGAATACCTTTCAAAAATGAATTTGACCATTCCTGACACACTCTTTTGGTTTTGGCAGTGCTGTATTGTCTTTTCAGACTGATATCTTGATTCAGAGAAGCCAATCTTCCAGTCAAATGAGTGGAATATTGAGAAAAGTGTCTTTGAGAAATATGTGAACCGTAACCCTAACTTGCAAAACCTGAAGCTAGGGTTAGGGTTTTATTCCCATACAATGTAGACAGTTTTTGATGGCATGGCTGTGTTTTAGGGCTGAAAGGATACTTGGGAATATAGTTCTTTCAATGTTTTCTAAACATTTTTTTCTGACCTATATGGCTGTATACAGTGCTTTGCCCCACAAAGGAATGCTGTCTGAATTGCCCGACAAGCAACAATTCGAAAGAACCTGATTTAACTTTCGAACTCTTGCCATGGGCTTTGCAATCACAGGCAGATTAACAAATAAAGCCAAACAGCATTAGTTCTTTGCACTTTTAGGCGATTTAAGCCTTAACGTACATTCATTTAGCACCCCATTCAACTCAAACTTTCCAATGAAAGAATACCTTTCAAAAATGAATTTGACCATTCCTGACACACTCTTTTGGTTTTGGCAGTGCTGTATTGTCTTTTCAGACTGATATCTTGATTCAGAGAAGCCAATCTTCCAGTCAAATGAGTGGAATATTGAGAAAAGTGTCTTTGAGAAATATGTGAACCGTAACCCTAACTAGCAAAACCCGAAGCTAGGGTTAGGGTTTTATTCCCATACAATGTAGACAGTTTTTGATGGCATGGCTGTGTTTTAGGGCTGAAAGGATACTTGGGAATATAGTTCTTTCAATGTTTTCTTAACATTTTTTTCTAACCTATATGGCTGTATACAGTGCTTTGCCCCACAAAGGAATGCTGTCTGAATTGCCCGACAAGCAACAGTTCGAAAGAACCTGATTTAACTTTCAAACTCTTGCCATGGGCTTTATAATCACAGGCAGATTAACAAATAAAGCCAAACTGCATTAGTTCTTTTGCACTTTTAGGCGATTTAAGCCTTAACGTACATTCATTTAGCACCCCATTCAACTCAAACTTTCCAATGAAAGAATACCTTTCAAAAATGAATTTGACCATTCCTGACACACTCTTTTGGTTTTGGCAGTGTTGTATTGTCTTTTCAGACTGATATCTTGATTCAGAGAAGCAAATCTTCCAGTCAAATGAGTGGAATATTGAGAAAATTGACTTCTAGAAATATGTGAACCGTAACCCTAACTAGCAAAACCCGAAGCTAGGGTTAGGGTTTTATTCCTATACAATGTAGACAGTTTTTGATGGCATGGCTGTGTTTTAGGGCTGAAAGGATACTTGGGAATATAGTTCTTTCAATGTTTTCTAAACATTTTTTTCTGACCTATATGGCTGTATACACTGCTTTGCCCCACAAAGGAATGCTGTCTGAATTGCCCGACAAGCAACAATTCGAAAGAACCTGATTTAACTTTCGAACTCTTGCCATGGGCTTTGCAATCACAGGCAGATTAACAAATAAAGCCAAACAGCATTAGTTCTTTTGCACTTTTAGGCGATTTAAGCCTTAACGTACATTCATTTAGCACCCCATTCAACTCAACCTTTCCAATGAAAGAATACCTTTCAAAAATGAATTTGACCATTCCTGACACACTCTTTTGGTTTTGGCAGTGCTGTATTGTCTTTTTAGACTGATATCTTGATTCAGAGAACCCAATCTTCCAGTCAAATGAGTGGAATATTGAGAAAAGTGTCTTTGAGAAATATGTGAACCATAACCCTAACTTGCAAAACCTGAAGCTAGGGTTAGGGTTTTTTTCCCATACAATGTAGACAGTTTTTGATGGCATGGCTGTGTTTTAGGGCTGAAAGGATACTTGGGAATATAGTTCTTTCAATGTTTTCTAAACATTTTTTTCTGACCTATATGGCTGTATACAGTGCTTTGCCCCACAAAGGAATGCTGTCTGAATTGCCCGACAAGCAACAATTCGAAAGAACCTGATTTAACTTTCGAACTCTTGCCATGGGCTTTGCAATCACAGGCAGATTAACAAATAAAGCCAAACAGCATTAGTTCTTTTGCACTTTTAGGCGATTTAAGCCTTAACGTACATTCATTTAGCACCCCATTCAACTCAAACTTTCCAATGAAAGAATACCTTTCAAAAATGAATTTGACCATTCCTGACACACTCTTTTGGTTTTGGCAGTGCTGTATTGTCTTTTCAGACTGATATCTTGATTCAGAGAAGCCAATCTTCCAGTCAAATGAGTGGAATATTGACAAAAGTGTCTTTGAGAAATATGTGAACCGTAACCCTAACTAGCAAAACCCGGAGCTAGGGTTAGGGTTTTATTCCCATACAATGTAGACAGTTTTTGATGGCATGGCTGTGTTTTAGGGCTGAAAGGATACTTGGGAATATAGTTCTTTCAATGTTTTCTTAACATTTTTTTCTAACCTATATGGCTGTATACAGTGCTTTGCCCCACAAAGGAATGCTGTCTGAATTGCCCGACAAGCAACAGTTCGAAAGAACCTGATTTAACTTTCAAACTCTTGCCATGGGCTTTATAATCACAGGCAGATTAACAAATAAAGCCAAACTGCATTAGTTCTTTTGCACTTTTAGGCGATTTAAGCCTTAACGTACATTCATTTAGCACCCCATTCAACTCAAACTTTCCAATGAAAGAATACCTTTCAAAAATGAATTTGACCATTCCTGACACACTCTTTTGGTTTTGGCAGTGCTGTATTGTCTTTTTAGACTGATATCTTGATTCAGAGAAGCCAATCTTCCAGTCAAATGAGTGGAATATTGAGAAAAGTGTCTTTGAGAAATATGTGAACCGTAACCCTAACTAGCAAAACCTGAAGCTAGGGTTAGGGTTTTATTCCCATACAATGTAGACAGTTTTTGATGGCATGGCTGTGTTTTAGGGCTGAAAGGATACTTGGGAATATAGTTCTTTCAATGTTTTCTAAACATTTTTTTCTGACCTATATGGCTGTATACAGTGCTTTGCCCCACAAAGGAATGCTGTCTGAATTGCCCGACAAGCAACAATTCGAAAGAACCTGATTTAACTTTCGAACTCTTGCCATGGGCTTTGCAATCACAGGCAGATTAACAAATAAAGCCAAACAGCATTAGTTCTTTTGCACTTTTAGGCGATTTAAGCCTTAACGTACATTCATTTAGCACCCCATTCAACTCAAACTTTCCAATGAAAGAATACCTTTCAAAAATGAATTTGACCATTCCTGACACACTCTTTTGGTTTTGGCAGTGCTGTATTGTCTTTTCAGACTGATATCTTGATTCAGAGAAGCCAATCTTCCAGTCAAATGAGTGGAATATTGAGAAAAGTGTCTTTGAGAAATATGTGAACCGTAACCCTAACTAGCAAAACCCGAAGCTAGGGTTAGGGTTTTATTCCCATACAATGTAGACAGTTTTTGATGGCATGGCTTTGTTTTAGGGCTGAAAGGATACTTGGGAATATAGTTCTTTCAATGTTTTCTAAACATTTTTTTCTGACCTATATGGCTGTATACAGTGCTTTGCCCCACAAAGGAATGCTGTCTGAATTGCCCGACAAGCAACAGTTCGAAAGAACCTGATTTAACTTTCAAACTCTTGCCATGGGCTTTATAATCACAGGCAGATTAACAAATAAAGCCAAACAGCATTAGTTCTTTTGCACTTTTAGGCGATTTAAGCCTTAACGTACATTCATTTAGCACCCCATTCAACTCAAACTTTCCAATGAAAGAATACCTTTCAAAAATGAATTTGACCATTCCTGACACACTCTTTTGGTTTTGGCAGTGCTGTATTGTCTTTTCAGACTGATATCTTGATTCAGAGAAGCCAATCTTCCAGTCAAATGAGTGGAATATTGAGAAAAGTGTCTTTGAGAAATACGTGAACCGTAACCCTAACTAGCAAAACCCGAAGCTAGGGTTAGGGTTTTATTCCCATACAATGTAGACAGTTTTTGATGGCATGGCTTTGTTTTCGGGCTGAAAGGATACTTGGGAATATAGTTCTTTCAATGTTTTCTAAACATTTTTTTCTGACCTATATGGCTGTATACAGTACAGTGCTTTGCCCCACAAAGGAATGCTGTCTGAATTGCCCGACAAGCAACAGTTCGAAAGAACCTGATTTAACTTTCAAACTCTTGCCATGGGCTTTATAATCACAGGCAGATTAACAAATAAAGCCAAACTGCATTAGTTCTTTTGCACTTTTAGGCAATTTAAGCCTTAACGTACATTCATTTAGCACCCCATTCAACTCAAACTTTCCAATGAAAGAATACCTTTCAAAAATGAATTTGACCATTCCTGACACACTCTTTTGGTTTTGGCAGTGCTGTATTGTCTTTTCAGACTGATATCTTGATTCAGAGAAGCCAAACTTCCAGTCAAATGAGTGGAATATTGAGAAAAGTGTCTTTGAGAAATATGTGAACCGTAACCCTAACTAGCAAAACCTGAAGCTAGGGTTAGGGTTTTATTCCCATACAATGTAGACAGTTTTTGATGGCATGGCTGTGTTTTAGGGCTGAAAGGATTCTTGGGAATATAGTTTTTTCAGTGTTTTCTAAACATTTTTTTCTGACCTATATGGCTGTATACAGTGCTTTGCCCCACAAAGGAATGCTGTCTGAATTGCCCGACAAGCAACAATTCGAAAGAACCTGATTTAACTTTCAAACTCTTGCCATGGGCTTTGCAATCACAGGCAGATTAACAAATAAAGCCAAACAGCATTAGTTCTTTTGCACTTTTAGGCGATTTAAGCCTTAACGTACATTCATTTAGCACCCCATTAAACTCAAACTTTCCAATGAAAGAATACCTTTCAAAAATGAATTTGACCATTCCTGACACACTCTTTTGGTTTTGGCAGTGCTGTATTGTCTTTTCAGACTGATATCTTGATTCAGAGAAGCCAATCTTCCAGTCAAATGAGTGGAATATTGAGAAAAGTGTCTTTGAGAAATATGTGAACCGTAACCCTAACTAGCAAAACCCGAATCTAGGGTTAGGGTTTTATTCCCATACAATGTAGACAGTTTTTGATGGCATGGCTTTGTTTTAGGGCTGAAAGGATACTTGGGAATATAGTTCTTTCAATGTTTTCTAAACATTTTTTTCTGACCTATATGGCTGTATACAGTGCTTTGCCCCACAAAGGAATGCTGTCTGAATTGCCCGACAAGCAACAGTTCGAAAGAACCTGATTTAACTTTCAAACTCTTGCCATGGGCTTTATAATCACAGGCAGATTAACAAATAAAGCCAAACTGCATTAGTTGTTTTGCACTTGTAGGCGATTTAAGCCTTAACGTACATTCATTTAGCACCCCATTCAACTCAAACTTTCCAATGAAAGAATACCTTTCAAAAATGAATTTGACCATTCCTGACACACTCTTTTGGTTTTGGCAGTGCTGTATTGTCTTTTCAGACTGATATCTTGATTCAGAGAAGCCAATCTTCCAGTCAAATGAGTGGAATATTGAGAAAATTGACTTCTAGAAATATGTGAACTGTAACCCTAAGTAGCAAAACCCGAAGCTAGGGTTAGGGTTTTATTCCCATACAATGTAGACAGTTTTTGATGGCATGGCTGTGTTTTAGGGCTGAAAGGATACTTGGGAATATAGTTCTTTCAATGTTTTCTAAACATTTTTTTCTGACCTATATGGCTGTATACAGTGCTTTGCCCCACAAAGGAATGCTGTCTGAATTCCCCGACAAGCAACAATTCGAAAGAACCTGATTTAACTTTCGAACTCTTGCCATGGGCTTTGCAATCACAGGCAGATTAACAAATAAAGCCAAACAGCATTAGTTCTTTTGCACTTTTAGGCGATTTAAGCCTTAACGTACATTCATTTAGCACCCCATTCAACTCAAACTTTCCAATGAAAGAATACCTTTCAAAAATGAATTTGACCATTCCTGACACACTCTTTTGGTTTTGGCAGTGCTGTATTGTCTTTTCAGACTGATATCTTGATTCAGAGAAGCCAATCTTCCAGTCAAATGAGTGGAATATTGAGAAAAGTGTCTTTGAGAAATATGTGAACCGTAACCCTAACTAGCAAAACCCGAAGCTAGGGTTAGGGTTTTATTCCCATACAATGTAGACAGTTTTTGATGGCATGGCTTTGTTTTAGGGCTGAAAGGATACTTGGGAATATAGTTCTTTCAATGTTTTCTAAACATTTTTTTCTGACCTATATGGCTGTATACAGTGCTTTGCCCCACAAAGGAATGCTGTCTGAATTGCCCGACAAGCAACAGTTCGAAAGAACCTGATTTAACTTTCAAACTCTTGCCATGGGCTTTATAATCACAGGCAGATTAACAAATAAAGCCAAACAGCATTAGTTCTTTTGCACTTTTAGGCGATTTAAGCCTTAACGTACATTCATTTAGCACCCCATTCAACTCAAACTTTCCAATGAAAGAATACCTTTCAAAAATGAATTTGACCATTCCTGACACACTCTTTTGGTTTTGGCAGTGCTGTATTGTCTTTTCAGACTGATATCTTGATTCAGAGAAGCCAATCTTCCAGTCAAATGAGTGGAATATTGAGAAAAGTGTCCTTGAGAAATACGTGAACCGTAACCCTAACTAGCAAAACCCGAAGCTAGGGTTAGGGTTTTATTCCCATACAATGTAGACAGTTCTTGATGGCATGGCTTTGTTTTCGGGCTGAAAGGATACTTAGGAATATAGTTCTTTCAATGTTTTCTAAACATTTTTTTCTGACCTATATGGCTGTATACAGTACAGTGCTTTGCCCCACAAAGGAATGCTGTCTGAATTGCCCGACAAGCAACAGTTCGAAAGAACCTGATTTAACTTTCAAACTCTTGCCATGGGCTTTATAATCACAGGCAGATTAACAAATAAAGCCAAACTGCATTAGTTCTTTTGCACTTTTAGGCGATTTAAGCCTTAACGTACATTCATTTAGCACCCCATTCAACCTAAACTTTCCAATGAAAGAATACCTTTAAAAAATGAATTTGACCATTCCTGACACACTCTTTTGGTTTTGGCAGTGCTGTATTGTCTTTTCAGACTGATATCTTGATTCAGAGAAGCCAATCTTCCAGTCAAATGAGTGGAATATTGAGAAAAGTGTCTTTGAGAAATATGTGAGCCGTAACCCTAACTAGCAAAACCTGAAGCTAGGGTTAGGGTTTTATTCCCATACAATGTAGACAGTTTTTGATGGCATGGCTGTGTTTTAGGGCTGAAAGGATACTTGGGAATATAGTTCTTTCAATGTTTTCTAAACATTTTTTTCTGACCTATATGGCTGTATACAGTGCTTTGCCCCACAAAGGAATGCTGTCTGAATTGCCCGACAAGCAACAGTTCGAAAGAACCTGATTTAACTTTCAAACTCTTGCCATGGGCTTTATAATCACAGGCAGATTAACAAATAAAGCCAAACTGCATTAGTTCTTTTGCACTTTTAGGCGATTTAAGCCTTAACGTACATTCATTTAGCACCCCATTCAACTCAAACTTTCCAATGAAAGAATACCTTTCAAAAATGAATTTGACCATTCCTGACACACTCTTTTGGTTTTGGCAGTGTTGTATTGTCTTTTCAGACTGATATCTTGATTCAGAGAAGCAAATCTTCCAGTCAAATGAGTGGAATATTGAGAAAATTGACTTCTAGAAATATGTGAACCGTAACCCTAACTAGCAAAACCCGAAGCTAGGGTTAGGGTTTTATTCCTATACAATGTAGACAGTTTTTGATGGCATGGCTGTGTTTTAGGGCTGAAAGGATACTTGGGAATATAGTTCTTTCAATGTTTTCTAAACATTTTTTTCTGACCTATATGGCTGTATACAGTGCTTTGCCCCACAAAGGAATGCTGTCTGAATTGCCCGACAAGCAACAATTCGAAAGAACCTGATTTAACTTTCGAACTCTTGCCATGGGCTTTGCAATCACAGGCAGATTAACAAATAAAGCCAAACAGCATTAGTTCTTTTGCACTTTTAGGCGATTTAAGCCTTAACGTACATTCATTTAGCACCCCATTCAACTCAACCTTTCCAATGAAAGAATACCTTTCAAAAATGAATTTGACCATTCCTGACACACTCTTTTGGTTTTGGCAGTGCTGTATTGTCTTTTCAGACTGATATCTTGATTCAGAGAAGCCAATCTTCCAGTCAAATGAGTGGAATATTGAGAAAAGTGTCTTTGAGAAATATGTGAACCATAACCCTAACTTGCAAAACCTGAAGCTAGGGTTAGGGTTTTATTCCCATACAATGTAGACAGTTTTTGATGGCATGGCTGTGTTTTAGGGCTGAAAGGATACTTGGGAATATAGTTCTTTCAATGTTTTCTAAACATTTTTTTCTGACCTATATGGCTGTATACAGTGCTTTGCCCCACAAAGGAATGCTGTCTGAATTGCCCGACAAGCAACAATTCGAAAGAACCTGATTTAACTTTCGAACTCTTGCCATGGGCTTTGCAATCACAGGCAGATTAACAAATAAAGCCAAACAGCATTAGTTCTTTTGCACTTTTAGGCGATTTAAGCCTTAACGTACATTCATTTAGCACCCCATTCAACTCAAACTTTCCAATGAAAGAATACCTTTCAAAAATGAATTTGACCATTCCTGACACACTCTTTTGGTTTTGGCAGTGCTGTATTGTCTTTTCAGACTGATATCTTGATTCAGAGAAGCCAATCTTCCAGTCAAATGAGTGGAATATTGACAAAAGTGTCTTTGAGAAATATGTGAACCGTAACCCTAACTAGCAAAACCCGGAGCTAGGGTTAGGGTTTTATTCCCATACAATGTAGACAGTTTTTGATGGCATGGCTGTGTTTTAGGGCTGAAAGGATACTTGGGAATATAGTTCTTTCAATGTTTTCTTAACATTTTTTTCTAACCTATATGGCTGTATACAGTGCTTTGCCCCACAAAGGAATGCTGTCTGAATTGCCCGACAAGCAACAGTTCGAAAGAACCTGATTTAACTTTCAAACTCTTGCCATGGGCTTTATAATCACAGGCAGATTAACAAATAAAGCCAAACTGCATTAGTTCTTTTGCACTTTTAGGCGATTTAAGCCTTAACGTACATTCATTTAGCACCCCATTCAACTCAAACTTTCCAATGAAAGAATACCTTTCAAAAATGAATTTGACCATTCCTGACACACTCTTTTGGTTTTGGCAGTGCTGTATTGTCTTTTTAGACTGATATCTTGATTCAGAGAAGCCAATCTTCCAGTCAAATGAGTGGAATATTGAGAAAAGTGTCTTTGAGAAATATGTGAACCGTAACCCTAACTAGCAAAACCTGAAGCTAGGGTTAGGGTTTTATTCCCATACAATGTAGACAGTTTTTGATGGCATGGCTGTGTTTTAGGGCTGAAAGGATACTTGGGAATATAGTTCTTTCAATGTTTTCTAAACATTTTTTTCTGACCTATATGGCTGTATACAGTGCTTTGCCCCACAAAGGAATGCTGTCTGAATTGCCCGACAAGCAACAATTCGAAAGAACCTGATTTAACTTTCGAACTCTTGCCATGGGCTTTGCAATCACAGGCAGATTAACAAATAAAGCCAAACAGCATTAGTTCTTTTGCACTTTTAGGCGATTTAAGCCTTAACGTACATTCATTTAGCACCCCATTCAACTCAAACTTTCCAATGAAAGAATACCTTTCAAAAATGAATTTGACCATTCCTGACACACTCTTTTGGTTTTGGCAGTGCTGTATTGTCTTTTCAGACTGATATCTTGATTCAGAGAAGCCAATCTTCCAGTCAAATGAGTGGAATATTGAGAAAAGTGTCTTTGAGAAATATGTGAACCGTAACCCTAACTAGCAAAACCCGAAGCTAGGGTTAGGGTTTTATTCCCATACAATGTAGACAGTTTTTGATGGCATGGCTTTGTTTTAGGGCTGAAAGGATACTTGGGAATATAGTTCTTTCAATGTTTTCTAAACATTTTTTTCTGACCTATATGGCTGTATACAGTGCTTTGCCCCACAAAGGAATGCTGTCTGAATTGCCCGACAAGCAACAGTTCGAAAGAACCTGATTTAACTTTCAAACTCTTGCCATGGGCTTTATAATCACAGGCAGATTAACAAATAAAGCCAAACAGCATTAGTTCTTTTGCACTTTTAGGCGATTTAAGCCTTAACGTACATTCATTTAGCACCCCATTCAACTCAAACTTTCCAATGAAAGAATACCTTTCAAAAATGAATTTGACCATTCCTGACACACTCTTTTGGTTTTGGCAGTGCTGTATTGTCTTTTCAGACTGATATCTTGATTCAGAGAAGCCAATCTTCCAGTCAAATGAGTGGAATATTGAGAAAAGTGTCTTTGAGAAATACGTGAACCGTAACCCTAACTAGCAAAACCCGAAGCTAGGGTTAGGGTTTTATTCCCATACAATGTAGACAGTTTTTGATGGCATGGCTTTGTTTTCGGGCTGAAAGGATACTTGGGAATATTGTTCTTTCAATGTTTTCTAAACATTTTTTTCTGACCTATATGGCTGTATACAGTACAGTGCTTTGCCCCACAAAGGAATGCTGTCTGAATTGCCCGACAAGCAACAGTTCGAAAGAACCTGATTTAACTTTCAAACTCTTGCCATGGGCTTTATAATCACAGGCAGATTAACAAATAAAGCCAAACTGCATTAGTTCTTTTGCACTTTTAGGCGATTTAAGCCTTAACGTACATTCATTTAGCACCCCATTCAACTCAAACTTTCCAATGAAAGAATACCTTTCAAAAATGAATTTGACCATTCCTGACACACTCTTTTGGTTTTGGCAGTGCTGTATTGTCTTTTCAGACTGATATCTTGATTCAGAGAAGCCAAACTTCCAGTCAAATGAGTGGAATATTGAGAAAAGTGTCTTTGAGAAATATGTGAACCGTAACCCTAACTAGCAAAACCCGAAGCTAGGGTTAGGGTTTTATTCCCATACAATGTAGACAGTTTTTGATGGCATGGCTGTGTTTTAGGGCTGAAAGGATACTTGGGAATATAGTTCTTTCAATGTTTTCTAAACATTATTTTCTGACCTATATGGCTGTATACAGTGCTTTGCCCCACAAAGGAATGGTGTCTGAATTGCCCGACAAGCAACAATTCGAAAGAACCTGATTTAACTTTCAAACTCTTGCCATGGGTTTTGCAATCACAGGCAGATTAACAAATAAAGCCAAACTGCATTAGTTCTTTTGCACTTTTAGGCGAATTAAGCCTTAACGTACATTCATTTAGCACCCCATTCAACTCAAACTTTCCAATGAAAGAATACCTTTCAAAAATGAATTTGACCATTCCTGACACACTCTTTTGGTTTTGGCAGTGTTGTATTGTCTTTTCAGACTGATATCTTGATTCAGAGAAGCAAATCTTCCAGTCAAATGAGTGGAATATTGAGAAAATTGACTTCTAGAAATATGTGAACCGTAACCCTAACTAGCAAAACCCGAAGCTAGGGTTAGGGTTTTATTCCTATACAATGTAGACAGTTTTTGATGGCATGGCTGTGTTTTAGGGCTGAAAGGATACTTGGGAATATAGTTCTTTCAATGTTTTCTAAACATTTTTTTCTGACCTATATGGCTGTATACAGTGCTTTGCCCCACAAAGGAATGCTGTCTGAATTGCCCGACAAGCAACAATTCGAAAGAACCTGATTTAACTTTCAAACTCTTGCCATGGGCTTTGCAATCACAGGCAGATTAACAAATAAAGCCAAACAGCATTAGTTCTTTTGCACTTTTAGGCGATTTAAGCCTTAACGTACATTCATTTCGCACCCCATTCAACTCAAACTTTCCAATGAAAGAATACCTTTCAAAAATGAATTTGACCATTCCTGACACACTCTTTTGGTTTTGGCAGTGCTGTATTGTCTTTTTAGACTGATATCTTGATTCAGAGAAGCCAATCTTCCAGTCAAATGAGTGGAATATTGAGAAAAGTGTCTTTGAGAAATATGTGAACCGTAACCCTAACTAGCAAAACCTGAAGCTAGGGTTAAGGTTTTATTCCCATACAATGTAGACAGTTTTTGATGGCATGGCTGTGTTTTAGGGCTGAAAGGATACTTGGGAATATAGTTCTTTCAATGTTTTCTAAACATTTTTTTCTGACCTATATGGCTGTATACAGTGCTTTGCCCCACAAAGGAATGCTGTCTGAATTGCCCGACAAGCAGCAATTCGAAAGAACCTGATTTAACTTTCAAACTCTTGCCATGGGCTTTGCAATCACAGGCAGATTAACAAATAAAGCCAAACAGCATTAGTTCTTTTGCACTTTTAGGCGATTTAAGCGTTAACGTACATTCATTTAGCACCCCATTCAACTCAAACTTTCCAATGAAAGAATACCTTTCAAAAATTAATTTGACCATTCCTGACACACTCTTTTGGTTTTGGCAGTGCTGTATTGTCTTTTCAGACTGATATCTTGATTCAGAGAAGCCAATCTTCCAGTCAAATGAGTGGAATATTGAGAAAATTGACTTCTAGAAATATGTGAACCGTAACCCTAAGTAGCAAAACGCGAAGCTAGGGTTAGGGTTTTATTCCCATACAATGTAGACAGTTTTTGATGGCATGGCTGTGTTTTAGGGCTGAAAGGATACTTGGGAATATAGTTTTTTCAGTGTTTTCTAAACATTTTTTTCTGACCTATATGGCTGTATACAGTGCTTTGCCCCACAAAGGAATGCTGTCTGAATTGCCCGACAAGCAACAGTTCGAAAGAACCTGATTTAACTTTCAAACTCTTGCCATGGGCTTTATAATCACAGGCAGATTAACAAATAAAGCCAAACTGCATTAGTTCTTTTGCACTTTTAGGCGATTTAAGCCTTAACGTACATTCATTTAGCACCCCATTCAACTCAAACTTTCCAATGAAAGAATACCTTTCAAAAATGAATTTGACCATTCCTGACACACTCTTTTGGTTTTGGCAGTGTTGTATTGTCTTTTCAGACTGATATCTTGATTCAGAGAAGCAAATCTTCCAGTCAAATGAGTGGAATATTGAGAAAATTGACTTCTAGAAATATGTGAACCGTAACCCTAACTAGCAAAACCCGAAGCTAGGGTTAGGGTTTTATTCCTATACAATGTAGACAGTTTTTGATGGCATGGCTGTGTTTTAGGGCTGAAAGGATACTTGGGAATATAGTTCTTTCAATGTTTTCTAAACATTTTTTTCTGACCTATATGGCTGTATACACTGCTTTGCCCCACAAAGGAATGCTGTCTGAATTGCCCGACAAGCAACAATTCGAAAGAACCTGATTTAACTTTCGAACTCTTGCCATGGGCTTTGCAATCACAGGCAGATTAACAAATAAAGCCAAACAGCATTAGTTCTTTTGCACTTTTAGGCGATTTAAGCCTTAACGTACATTCATTTAGCACCCCATTCAACTCAACCTTTCCAATGAAAGAATACCTTTCAAAAATGAATTTGACCATTCCTGACACACTCTTTTGGTTTTGGCAGTGCTGTATTGTCTTTTCAGACTGATATCTTGATTCAGAGAACCCAATCTTCCAGTCAAATGAGTGGAATATTGAGAAAAGTGTCTTTGAGAAATATGTGAACCATAACCCTAACTTGCAAAACCTGAAGCTAGGGTTAGGGTTTTTTTCCCATACAATGTAGACAGTTTTTGATGGCATGGCTGTGTTTTAGGGCTGAAAGGATACTTGGGAATATAGTTCTTTCAATGTTTTCTAAACATTTTTTTCTGACCTATATGGCTGTATACAGTGCTTTGCCCCACAAAGGAATGCTGTCTGAATTGCCCGACAAGCAACAATTCGAAAGAACCTGATTTAACTTTCGAACTCTTGCCATGGGCTTTGCAATCACAGGCAGATTAACAAATAAAGCCAAACAGCATTAGTTCTTTTGCACTTTTAGGCGATTTAAGCCTTAACGTACATTCATTTAGCACCCCATTCAACTCAAACTTTCCAATGAAAGAATACCTTTCAAAAATGAATTTGACCATTCCTGACACACTCTTTTGGTTTTGGCAGTGCTGTATTGTCTTTTCAGACTGATATCTTGATTCAGAGAAGCCAATCTTCCAGTCAAATGAGTGGAATATTGACAAAAGTGTCTTTGAGAAATATGTGAACCGTAACCCTAACTAGCAAAACCCGGAGCTAGGGTTAGGGTTTTATTCCCATACAATGTAGACAGTTTTTGATGGCATGGCTGTGTTTTAGGGCTGAAAGGATACTTGGGAATATAGTTCTTTCAATGTTTTCTTAACATTTTTTTCTAACCTATATGGCTGTATACAGTGCTTTGCCCCACAAAGGAATGCTGTCTGAATTGCCCGACAAGCAACAGTTCGAAAGAACCTGATTTAACTTTCAAACTCTTGCCATGGGCTTTATAATCACAGGCAGATTAACAAATAAAGCCAAACTGCATTAGTTCTTTTGCACTTTTAGGCGATTTAAGCCTTAACGTACATTCATTTAGCACCCCATTCAACTCAAACTTTCCAATGAAAGAATACCTTTAAAAAATGAATTTGACCATTCCTGACACACTCTTTTGGTTTTGGCAGTGCTGTATTGTCTTTTCAGACTGATATCTTGATTCAGAGAAGCCAATCTTCCAGTCAAATGAGTGGAATATTGAGAAAAGTGTCTTTGAGAAATATGTGAGCCGTAACCCTAACTAGCAAAACCTGAAGCTAGGGTTAGGGTTTTATTCCCATACAATGTAGACAGTTTTTGATGGCATGGCTGTGTTTTAGGGCTGAAAGGATACTTGGGAATATAGTTCTTTCAATGTTTTCTAAACATTTTTTTCTGACCTATATGGCTGTATACACTGCTTTGCCCCACAAAGGAATGCTGTCTGAATTGCCCGACAAGCAACAGTTCGAAAGAACCTGATTTAACTTTCAAACTCTTGCCATGGGCTTTATAATCACAGGCAGATTAACAAATAAAGCCAAACTGCATTAGTTCTTTTGCACTTTTAGGCGATTTAAGCCTTAACGTACATTCATTTAGCACCCCATTCAACTCAAACTTTCCAATGAAAGAATACCTTTCAAAAATGAATTTGACCATTCCTGACACACTCTTTTGGTTTTGGCAGTGTTGTATTGTCTTTTCAGACTGATATCTTGATTCAGAGAAGCAAATCTTCCAGTCAAATGAGTGGAATATTGAGAAAATTGACTTCTAGAAATATGTGAACCGTAACCCTAACTAGCAAAACCCGAAGCTAGGGTTAGGGTTTTATTCCTATACAATGTAGACAGTTTTTGATGGCATGGCTGTGTTTTAGGGCTGAAAGGATACTTGGGAATATAGTTCTTTCAATGTTTTCTAAACATTTTTTTCTGACCTATATGGCTGTATACAGTGCTTTGCCCCACAAAGGAATGCTGTCTGAATTGCCCGACAAGCAACAGTTCGAAAGAACCTGATTTAACTTTCAAACTCTTGCCATGGGCTTTATAATCACAGGCAGATTAACAAATAAAGCCAAACTGCATTAGTTCTTTTGCACTTTTAGGCGATTTAAGCCTTAACGTACATTCATTTAGCACCCCATTCAACTCAAACTTTCCAATGAAAGAATACCTTTCAAAAATGAATTAGACCATTCCTGACACACTCTTTTGGTTTTGGCAGTGCTATATTGTCTTTTCAGACTGATATCTTGATTCAGAGAAGCCAATCTTCCAGTCAAATGAGTGGAATATTGAGAAAAGTGTCTTTGAGAAATATGTGAACCGTAACCCTAACTAGCAAAACCTGAAGCTAGGGTTAGGGTTTTATTCCCATACAATGTAGACAGTTTTTGATGGCATGGCTGTGTTTTAGGGCTGAAAGGATACTTGGGAATATAGTTTTTTCAGTGTTTTCTAAACATTTTTTTCTGACCTATATGGCTGTATACAGTGCTTTGCCCCACAAAGGAATGCTGTCTGAATTGCCCGACAAGCAACAATTCGAAAGAACCTGATTTAACTTTCAAACTCTTGCCATGGGCTTTGCAATCACAGGCAGATTAACAAATAAAGCCAAATAGCATTAGTTCTTTTGCACTTTTAGGCGATTTAAGCCTTAACGTACATTCATTTAGCACCCCATTCAACTCAAACTTTCCAATGAAAGAATACCTTTCAAAAATGAATTTGACCATTCCTGACACACTCTTTTGGTTTTGGCAGTGCTGTATTGTCTTTTCAGACTGATATCTTGATTCAGAGAAGCCAATCTTCCAGTCAAATGAGTGGAATATTGAGAAAAGTGTCTTTGAGAAATATGTGAACCGTAACCCTAACTAGCAAAACCCGAAGCTAGGGTTAGGGTTTTATTCCCATACAATGTAGACAGTTTTTGATGGCATGGCTTTGTTTTAGGGCTGAAAGGATACTTGGGAATATAGTTCTTTCAATGTTTTCTAAACATTTTTTTCTGACCTATATGGCTGTATACAGTGCTTTGCCCCACAAAGGAATGCTGTCTGAATTGCCCGACAAGCAACAGTTCGAAAGAACCTGATTTAACTTTCAAACTCTTGCCATGGGCTTTATAATCACAGGCAGATTAACAAATAAAGCCAAACTGCATTAGTTCTTTTGCACTTTTAGGCGATTTAACCCTTAACGTACATTCATTTTGCACCCCATTCAACTCAAACTTTCCAATGAAAGAATACCTTTCAAAAATGAATTAGACCATTCCTGACACACTCTTTTGGTTTTGGCAGTGCTGTATTGTCTTTTCAGACTGATATCTTGATCCAGAGAAGCCAATCTTCCAGTCAAATGAGTGGAATATTGAGAAAATTGACTTCTAGAAATATGTGAACCTTAACCCTAACTAGCAAAACCCGAAGCTAGGGTTAGGGTTTTATTCCCATACAATGTAGACAGTTTTTGATGGCATGGCTGTGTTTTAGGGCTGAAAGGATACTTGGGAATATAGTTTTTTCAGTGTTTTCTAAACATTTTTTTCTGACCTATATGGCTGTATACAGTGCTTTGCCCCACAAAGGAATGCTGTCTGAGTTGCCCGACAAGCAACAATTCGAAAGAACCTGATTTAACTTTCAAACTCTTGCCATGGGCTTTGCAATCACAGGCAGATTAACAAATAAAGCCAAACAGCATTAGTTCTTTTGCACTTTTAGGCGATTTAAGCCTTAACGTACATTCATTTAGCACCCCATTCAACTCAAACTTTCCAATGAAAGAATAACTTTCAAAAATGAATTTGACCATTCCTGACACACTCTTTTGGTTTTGGCAGTGCTGTATTGTCTTTTCAGACTGATATCTTGATTCAGAGAAGCTAAACTTCCAGTCAAATGAGTGGAATATTGAGAAAAGTGTCTTTGAGAAATATGTGAACCGTAACCCTAACTAGCAAAACCCGAAGCTAGGGTTAGGGTTTTATTCCCATACAATGTAGACAGTTTTTGATGGCATGGCTGTGTTTTAGGGCTGAAAGGATACTTGGGAATATAGTTCTTTCAATGTTTTCTTAACATTTTTTTCTAACCTATATGGCTGTATACAGTGCTTTGCCCCACAAAGGAATGCTGTCTGAATTGCCTGACAAACAACAGTTCGAAAGAACCTGATTTAACTTTCAAACTCTTGCCATGGGCTTTATAATCACAGACAGATTAACAAATAAAGCCAAACTGCATTAGTTCTTTTGCACTTTTAGGCGATTTAAGCCTTAACGTACATTCATTTAGCACCCCATTCAACTCAAACTTTCCAATGAAAGAATACCTTTCAAAAATGAATTTGACCATTCCTGACACACTCTTTTGGTTTTGGCAGTGCTGTATTGTCTTTTCAGACTGATATCTTGATTCAGAGAAGCCAAACTTCCAGTCAAATGAGTGGAATATTGAGAAAATTGACTTCTAGAAATATGTGAACCGTAACCCTAAGTAGCAAAACCCGAAGTTAGGGTTAGGGTTTTATTCCCATACAATGTAGACAGTTTTTGATGGCATGGCTGTGTTTTAGGGCTGAAAGGATACTTGGGAATATAGTTCTTTCAATGTTTTCTAAACATTTTTTTCTGACCTATATGGCTGTATACAGTGCTTTGCCCCACAAAGGAATGCTGTCTGAATTGCCCGACAAGCAACAATTCGAAAGAACCTGATTTAACTTTCAAACTCTTGCCATGGGCTTTGCAATCACAGGCAGATTAACAAATAAAGCCAAACAGCATTAGTTGTTTTGCACTTTTAGGCGATTTAAGCCTTAACGTACATTCATTTAGCACCCCATTCAACTCAAACTTTCCAATGAAAGAATACCTTTCAAAAATGAATTTGACCATTCCTGACACACTCTTTTGGTTTTGGCAGTGCTGTATTGTCTTTTCAGACTGATATCTTGATTCAGAGAAGCCAATCTTCCAGTCAAATGAGTGGAATATTGAGAAAAGTGTCTTTGAGAAATATGTGAACCGTAACCCTAACTAGCAAAACCCGAAGCTAGGGTTAGGGTTTTATTCCCATACAATGTAGACAGTTTTTGATGGCATGGCTTTGTTTTAGGTCTGAAAGGATACTTGGGAATATAGTTCTTTCAATGTTTTCTAAACATTTTTTTCTGACCTATATGGCTGTATACAGTACAGTGCTTTGCCCCACAAAGGAATGCTGTCTGAATTGCCCGACAAGCAACAGTTCGAAAGAACCTGATTTAACTTTCAAACTCTTGCCATGGGCTTTATAATCACAGGCAGATTAACAAATAAAGCCAAACTGCATTAGTTGTTTTGCACTTTTAGGCGATTTAAGCCTTAACGTACATTCATTTAGCACCCCATTCAACTCAAACTTTCCAATGAAAGAATACCTTTCAAAAATTAATTTGACCATTCCTGACACACTCTTTTGGTTTTGGCAGTGCTGTATTGTCTTTTCAGACTGATATCTTGATTCAGAGAAGCCAATCTTCCAGTCAAATGAGTGGAATATTGAGAAAATTGACTTCTAGAAATATGTGAACCGTAACCCTAACTAGCAAAACCCGAAGCTAGGGTTAGGGTTTTATTCCCATACAATGTAGACAGTTTTTGATGGCATGGCTGTCTTTTAGGGCTGAAAGGATACTTGGGAATGTAGTTCTTTCAATGTTTTCTTAACATTTTTTTCTAACCTATATGGCTGTATACAGTGCTTTGCCCCACAAAGGAATGCTGTCTGAATTGCCCGACAAGCAACAGTTCGAAAGAACCTGATTTAACTTTCAAACTCTTGCCATGGGCTTTGCAATCACAGGCAGATTAACAAATAAAGCCAATCTGCATTAGTTGTTTTGCACTTTTAGGCGATTTAAGCCTTAACGTACATTCATTTAGCACCCCATTCAACTCAAACTTTCCAATGAAAGAATACCTTTCAAAAATGAATTTGACCATTCCTGACACACTCTTTTGGTTTTGGCAGTGCTGTATTGTCTTTTCAGACTGATATCTTGATTCAGAGAAGCCAATCTTCCAGTCAAATGAGTGGAATATTGAGAAAATTGACTTCTAGAAATATGTGAACTGTAACCCTAAGTAGCAAAACCCGAAGCTAGGGTTAGGGGTTTATTCCCATACAATGTAGACAGTTTTTGATGGCATGGCTGTCTTTTAGGGCTGAAAGGATACTTGGGAATATAGTTCTTTCAATGTTTTCTAAACATTTTTTTCTGACCTATATGGCTGTATACAGTGCTTTGCCCCACAAAGGAATGCTGTCTGAATTGCCCGACAAGCAACAGTTCGAAATAACCTGATTTAACTTTCAAACTCTTGCCATGGGCTTTATAATCACAGGCAGATTAACAAATAAAGCCAAACTGCATTAGTTCTTTTGGACTTTTAGGCAATTTAAGCCTTAACGTACATTCATTTAGCACCCCATTCAACTCAAACTTTCCAATGAAAGAATACCTTTCAAAAATTAATTTGACCATTCCTGACACACTCTTTTGGTTTTGGCAGTGCTGTATTGTCTTTTCAGACTGATATCTTGATTCAGAGAAGCCAATCTTCCAGTCAAATGAGTGGAATATTGAGAAAATTGACTTTGAGAAATATGTGAACCGTAACCCTAATTAGCAAATCCCGAAGCTAGGGTTAGGGTTTTATTCCCATACAATGTAGACAGTTTTTGATGGCATGGCTGTCTTTTAGGGCTGAAAGGATACTTGGGAATATAGTTCTTTCAATGTTTTCTAAACATTTTTTTCTGACCTATATGGCTGTATACAGTGCTTTGCCCCACAAAGGAATGCTGTCTGAATTGCCCGACAAGCAACAGTTCGAAAGAACCTGATTTAACTTTCAAACTCTTGCCATGGGCTTTATAATCACAGGCAGATTAACTAATAAAGCCAAACTGCATTAGTTCTTTTGCACTTTTAGGCGATTTAAGCCTTAACGTACATTCATTTAGCACCCCATTCAACTCAAACTTTCCAATGAAAGAATACCTTTCAAAAATGAATTTGACCATTCCTGACACACTCTTTTGGTTTTGGCAGTGCTGTATTGTCTTTTCAGACTGATATCTTGATTCAGAGAAGCCAATCTTCCAGTCAAATGAGTGGAATATTGAGAAAAGTGTCTTTGAGAAATATGTGAACCGTAACCCTAACTAGCAAAACCTGAAGCTAGGGTTAGGGTTTTATTCCCATACAATGTAGACAGTTTTTGATGGCATGGCTGTGTTTTAGGGCTGAAAGGATACTTGGGAATATAGTTCTTTCAATGTTTTCTAAACATTTTTTTCTGACCTATATGGCTGTATACAGTGCTTTGCCCCACAACGGAATGCTGTCTGAATTGCCCGACAAGCAACAGTTCGAAAGAACCTGATTTGACTTTCAAACTCTTGCCATGGGCTTTATATTCACAGGCAGATTAACAAATAAAGCCAAACTGCATTAGTTCTTTTGCACTTTTAGGCGATTTAAGCCTTAACGTACATTCATTTAGCACCCCATTCAACTCAAACTTTCCAATGAAAGAATACCTTTCAAATATTAATTTGACCATTCCTGACACACTCTTTTGGTTTTGGCAGTGCTGTATTGTCTTTTCAGACTGATATCTTGATTCAGAGAAGCCAATCTTCCAGTCAAATGAGTGGAATATTGAGAAAATTGACTTCTAGAAATATGTGAACCGTAACCCTAACTAGCAAAACCCGAAGCTAGGGTTAGGGTTTTATTCCCATACAATGTAGACAGTTTTTGATGGCATGGCTTTGTTTTAGGGCTGAAAGGATACTTGGGAATATAGTTCTTTCAATGTTTTCTAAACATTTTTTTCTGACCTATATGGCTGTATACAGTGCTTTGCCCCACAAAGGAATGCTGTCTGAATTGCCCGACAAGCAACAGTTCGAAAGAACCTGATTTAACTTTCAAACTCTTGCCATGGGCTTTATAATCACAGGCAGATTAACAAATAAAGCCAAACTGCATTAGTTCTTTTGCACTTTTAGGTGATTTAAGCCTTAACGTACATTTATTTAGCACCCCATTCAACTCAAACTTTCCAATGAAAGAATACCTTTCAAAAATTAATTTGACCATTCCTGACACACTCTTTTGGTTTTGGCAGTGTTGTATTGTCTTTTCAGTCTGATATCTTGATTCAGAGAAGCAAATCTTCCAGTCAAATGAGTGGAATATTGAGAAAATTGACTTCTAGAAATATGTGAACCGTAACCCTAACTAGCAAAACCCGAAGCTAGGGTTAGGGTTTTATTCCCATACAATGTAGACAGTTTTTGATGGCATGGCTGTGTTTTAGGGCTGAAAGGATACTTGGGAATATAGTTCTTTCAATGTTTTCTAAACATTTTTTTCTAACCTATATGGCTATATACAGTGCTTTGCCCCACAAAGGAATGCTGTCTGAATTGCCCGACAAGCAACAGTTCGAAAGAACCTGATTTAACTTTCAAACTCTTGCCATGGGCTTTAAAATCACAGGCAGATTAACAAATAAAGCCAAACAACATTAGTTGTTTTGCACTTTTAGGCTGTTTAAGCCTTAACGTACATTCATTAAGCACCCCATTCAACTCAAACTTTCCAATGAAAGAGTACCTTTCAAAAATTAATTTGACCATTCCTGACACATTCTTTTGGTTTTGGCAGTGTTGTATTGTCTTTTCAGACTGATATCTTGATTCAGAGAAGCCAATCTTCCAGTCAAATGAGTGGAATATTGAGAAAAGTGTCTTTGAGAAATATGTGAACCGTAACTCTAACTAGCAAAACCCGAAGCTAGGGTTAGGGTTTTATTCCCATACAATGTAGACAGTTTTTGATGGCATGGCTGTGTTTTAGGGCTGAAAGGATACTTGGGAATATAGTTCTTTCAATGTTTTCTAAACATTTTTTTCTAACCTATATGGCTGTATACAGTGCTTTGCCCCACAAAGGAATGCTGTCTGAATTGCCCGACAAGCAAGAGTTTGAAAGAACCTGATTTAACTTTCAAACTCTTGCCATGGGCTTTATAATCACAGGCAGATTAACAAATAAAGACAAACTGCATTAGTTCTTTTGCACCTTTAGGCGATTTAAGCCTTAACGTACATTCATTTAGCACCCCATTCAACTCAACCTTTCCAATGAAAGAATACCTTTCAAAAATTAATTTGACCATTCCTGACACACTCTTTTGGTTTTGGCAGTGTTGTATTGTCTTTTCAGACTAATATCTTGATTCAGAGAAGCAAATCTTCCAGTCATTTGAGTGGAATATTGAGAAAATTGACTTTGAGAAATATGTGAACCGTAACCCTAACTAGCAAAACCCGAAGCTAGGGTTAGGGTTTTATTCCCATACATTGTAGACAGTTTTTGATGGCATGGCTGTGTTTTAGGGCTGAAAGGATACTTGGGAATATAGTTCTTTCAATGTTTTCTAAACATTTTTTTCTGACCTATATGGCTGTATACAGTGCTTTGCCCCACAAAGGAATGCTGTCTGAATTGCCCGACAAGCAACAGTTCGAAAGAACCTGATTTAACTTTCAAACTCTTGCCATGGGCTTTACAATCACAGGCAGATTAACAAATAAAGCCAAACAGCATTAGTTCTTTTGCACTTTTAGGCGATTTAAGCCTTAACGTACATTCATTTAGCACCCCATTCAACTCAAACTTTCCAATGAAAGAATACCTTTCAAGAATTAATTTGACCATTCCTGACACACTCTTTTGGTTTTGGCAGTGCTGTATTGTCTTTTCAGACTGATATCTTGATTCAGAGAAGCCAATCTTCCAGTCAAATGAGTGGAATATTGAGAAAAGTGTCTTTGAGAAATATGTGAACCGTAACCCTAACTAGCAAAACCCGAAGCTAGGGTTAGGGTTTTATTCCCATACAATGTAGACAGTTTTTGATGGCATGGCTGTGTTTTAGGGCTGAAAGAATACTTGGGAATATAGTTCTTTCAATGTTTTCTAAACATTTTTTTCTAACCTATATGGCTGTATACAGTGCTTTGCCCCACAAAGGAATGCTGTCTGAATTGCCCGACAAGCAAGAGTTTGAAAGAACCTGATTTAACTTTCAAACTCTTGCCATGGGCTTTATAATCACAGGCAGATTAACAAATAAAGACAAACTGCATTAGTTCTTTTGCACTTTTAGGCGATTTAAGCCTTAACGTACATTCATTTAGCACCCCATTCAACTCAAACTTTCCAATGAAAGAATACCTTTCAAAAATTAATTTGACCATTCCTGACACACTCTTTTGGTTTTGGCAGTGCTGTATTGTCTTTTCAGACTGATATCTTGATTCAGAGAAGCCAATCTTCCAGTCAAATGAGTGGAATATTGAGAAAATTGACTTCTAGAAATATGTGAACCGTAACCCTAACTAGCAAAACCTGAAGCTAGGGTTAGGGTTTTATTCCCATACAATGTAGAAAGTTTTTGTTGGCATGGCTGTGTTTTAGGGCTGAAAGGATACTTGGGAATATAGTTCTTTCAATGTTTTCTTAACATTTTTTTCTAACCTATATGGCTGTATACAGTGCTTTGCCCCACAAAGGAATGCTGTCTGAATTGCCCGACAAGCAACAGTTCGAAAGAACCTGATTTAACTTTCAAACTCTTGCCATGGGCTTTATAATCAAAGGCAGATTAACAAATAAAGCCAAACTGCATTAGTTCTTTTGCACTTTTAGGTGATTTAAGCCTTAACGTACATTTCTTTAGCACCCCATTCAACTCAAACTTTCCAATGAAAGAATACCTTTCAAAAATGAATTGGACCATTCCTGACACACTCTTTTGGTTTTGGCAGTGCTGTATTGTCTTTTCAGACTGATATCTTGATTCAGAGAAGCCAATCTTCCAGTCAAATGAGTGGAATATTGAGAAAATTGACTTCTAGAAATATGTGAACCGTAACCCTAACTAGCAAAACCCGAAGCTAGGGTTAGGGTTTTATGCCCAAACAATGTAAACAGTTTTTGATGGCATGGCTGTGTTTTAGGGCTGAAAGGATACTTGGGAATATAGTTCTTTCAATGTTTTCTAAACATTTTTTTCTGACCTATATGGCTGTATACAGTGCTTTGCCCCACAAAGGAATGCTGTCTGAATTGCCCGACAAGCAACAGTTCGAAAGAACCTGATTTAACTTTCAAACTCTTGCCATGGGCTTTATAATCACAGGCAGATTAACTAATAAAGCCAAACTGCATTAGTTCTTTTGCACTTTTAGGCGATTTAAGCATTAACATACATTCATTTAGCACCCCATTCAACTCAAACTTTCCAATGAAAGAATACCTTTCAAAAATGAATTTGACCATTCCTGACACACTCTTTTGGTTTTGGCAGTGCTGTATTGTCTTTTCAGACTGATATCTTGATTCAGAGAAGCCAATCTTCCAGTCAAATGAGTGGAATATTGAGAAAATTGACTTCTAGAAATATGTGAACCGTAACCCTAACTAGCAAAACCCGAAGCTAGGGTTAGGGTTTTATTCCCATACAATGTAGACAGTTTTTGATGGCATGGCTTTGTTTTAGGGCTGAAAGGATACTTGGGAATATAGTTCTTTCAATGTTTTCTAAACATTTTTTTCTGACCTATATGGCTGTATACAGTGCTTTGCCCCACAAAGGAATGCTGTCTGAATTGCCCGACAAGCAACAGTTCGAAAGAACCTGATTTAACTTTCAAACTCTTGCCATGGGCTTTATAATCACAGGCAGATTAACAAATAAAGCCAAACTGCATTAGTTCTTTTGCACTTTTAGGTGATTTAAGCCTTAACGTACATTTATTTAGCACCCCATTCAACTCAAACTTTCCAATGAAAGAATACCTTTCAAAAATTAATTTGACCATTCCTGACACACTCTTTTGGTTTTGGCAGTGTTGTATTGTCTTTTCAGTCTGATATCTTGATTCAGAGAAGCAAATCTTCCAGTCAAATGAGTGGAATATTGAGAAAATTGACTTCTAGAAATATGTGAACCGTAACCCTAACTAGCAAAACCCGAAGCTAGGGTTAGGGTTTTATTCCCATACAATGTAGACAGTTTTTGATGGCATGGCTGTGTTTTAGGGCTGAAAGGATACTTGGGAATATAGTTCTTTCAATGTTTTCTAAACATTTTTTTCTAACCTATATGGCTATATACAGTGCTTTGCCCCACAAAGGAATGCTGTCTGAATTGCCCGACAAGCAACAGTTCGAAAGAACCTGATTTAACTTTCAAACTCTTGCCATGGGCTTTAAAATCACAGGCAGATTAACAAATAAAGCCAAACAACATTAGTTGTTTTGCACTTTTAGGCTGTTTAAGCCTTAACGTACATTCATTAAGCACCCCATTCAACTCAAACTTTCCAATGAAAGAGTACCTTTCAAAAATTAATTTGACCATTCCTGACACATTCTTTTGGTTTTGGCAGTGTTGTATTGTCTTTTCAGACTGATATCTTGATTCAGAGAAGCCAATCTTCCAGTCAAATGAGTGGAATATTGAGAAAAGTGTCTTTGAGAAATATGTGAACCGTAACTCTAACTAGCAAAACCCGAAGCTAGGGTTAGGGTTTTATTCCCATACAATGTAGACAGTTTTTGATGGCATGGCTGTGTTTTAGGGCTGAAAGGATACTTGGGAATATAGTTCTTTCAATGTTTTCTAAACATTTTTTTCTAACCTATATGGCTGTATACAGTGCTTTGCCCCACAAAGGAATGCTGTCTGAATTGCCCGACAAGCAAGAGTTTGAAAGAACCTGATTTAACTTTCAAACTCTTGCCATGGGCTTTATAATCACAGGCAGATTAACAAATAAAGACAAACTGCATTAGTTCTTTTGCACCTTTAGGCGATTTAAGCCTTAACGTACATTCATTTAGCACCCCATTCAACTCAACCTTTCCAATGAAAGAATACCTTTCAAAAATTAATTTGACCATTCCTGACACACTCTTTTGGTTTTGGCAGTGTTGTATTGTCTTTTCAGACTAATATCTTGATTCAGAGAAGCAAATCTTCCAGTCATTTGAGTGGAATATTGAGAAAATTGACTTTGAGAAATATGTGAACCGTAACCCTAACTAGCAAAACCCGAAGCTAGGGTTAGGGTTTTATTCCCATACATTGTAGACAGTTTTTGATGGCATGGCTGTGTTTTAGGGCTGAAAGGATACTTGGGAATATAGTTCTTTCAATGTTTTCTAAACATTTTTTTCTGACCTATATGGCTGTATACAGTGCTTTGCCCCACAAAGGAATGCTGTCTGAATTGCCCGACAAGCAACAGTTCGAAAGAACCTGATTTAACTTTCAAACTCTTGCCATGGGCTTTACAATCACAGGCAGATTAACAAATAAAGCCAAACAGCATTAGTTCTTTTGCACTTTTAGGCGATTTAAGCCTTAACGTACATTCATTTAGCACCCCATTCAACTCAAACTTTCCAATGAAAGAATACCTTTCAAGAATTAATTTGACCATTCCTGACACACTCTTTTGGTTTTGGCAGTGCTGTATTGTCTTTTCAGACTGATATCTTGATTCAGAGAAGCCAATCTTCCAGTCAAATGAGTGGAATATTGAGAAAAGTGTCTTTGAGAAATATGTGAACCGTAACCCTAACTAGCAAAACCCGAAGCTAGGGTTAGGGTTTTATTCCCATACAATGTAGACAGTTTTTGATGGCATGGCTGTGTTTTAGGGCTGAAAGAATACTTGGGAATATAGTTCTTTCAATGTTTTCTAAACATTTTTTTCTAACCTATATGGCTGTATACAGTGCTTTGCCCCACAAAGGAATGCTGTCTGAATTGCCCGACAAGCAAGAGTTTGAAAGAACCTGATTTAACTTTCAAACTCTTGCCATGGGCTTTATAATCACAGGCAGATTAACAAATAAAGACAAACTGCATTAGTTCTTTTGCACTTTTAGGCGATTTAAGCCTTAACGTACATTCATTTAGCACCCCATTCAACTCAAACTTTCCAATGAAAGAATACCTTTCAAAAATTAATTTGACCATTCCTGACACACTCTTTTGGTTTTGGCAGTGCTGTATTGTCTTTTCAGACTGATATCTTGATTCAGAGAAGCCAATCTTCCAGTCAAATGAGTGGAATATTGAGAAAATTGACTTCTAGAAATATGTGAACCGTAACCCTAACTAGCAAAACCTGAAGCTAGGGTTAGGGTTTTATTCCCATACAATGTAGAAAGTTTTTGTTGGCATGGCTGTGTTTTAGGGCTGAAAGGATACTTGGGAATATAGTTCTTTCAATGTTTTCTTAACATTTTTTTCTAACCTATATGGCTGTATACAGTGCTTTGCCCCACAAAGGAATGCTGTCTGAATTGCCCGACAAGCAACAGTTCGAAAGAACCTGATTTAACTTTCAAACTCTTGCCATGGGCTTTATAATCACAGGCAGATTAACAAATAAAGCCAAACTGCATTAGTTCTTTTGCACTTTTAGGTGATTTAAGCCTTAACGTACATTTCTTTAGCACCCCATTCAACTCAAACTTTCCAATGAAAGAATACCTTTCAAAAATGAATTGGACCATTCCTGACACACTCTTTTGGTTTTGGCAGTGCTGTATTGTCTTTTCAGACTGATATCTTGATTCAGAGAAGCCAATCTTCCAGTCAAATGAGTGGAATATTGAGAAAATTGACTTCTAGAAATATGTGAACCGTAACCCTAACTAGCAAAACCCTAAGCTAGGGTTAGGGTTTTATGCCCAAACAATGTAAACAGTTTTTGATGGCATGGCTGTGTTTTAGGGCTGAAAGGATACTTGGGAATATAGTTCTTTCAATGTTTTCTAAACATTTTTTTCTGACCTATATGGCTGTATACAGTGCTTTGCCCCACAAAGGAATGCTGTCTGAATTGCCCGACAAGCAACAGTTCGAAAGAACCTGATTTAACTTTCAAACTCTTGCCATGGGCTTTATAATCACAGGCAGATTAACTAATAAAGCCAAACTGCATTAGTTCTTTTGCACTTTTAGGCGATTTAAGCCTTAACATACATTCATTTAGCACCCCATTCAACTCAAACTTTCCAATGAAAGAATACCTTTCAAAAATGAATTTGACCATTCCTGACACACTCTTTTGGTTTTGGCAGTGCTGTATTGTCTTTTCAGACTGATATCTTGATTCAGAGAAGCCAATCTTCCAGTCAAATGAGTGGAATATTGAGAAAAGTGTCTTTGAGAAATATGTGAACCGTAACCCTAACTAGCAAAACCTGAAGCTAGGGTTAGGGTTTTATTCCCATACAATGTAGACAGTTTTTGATGGCATGGCTGTGTTTTAGGGCTGAAAGGATACTTGGGAATATAGTTCTTTCAATGTTTTCTAAACATTTTTTTCTGACCTATATGGCTGTATACACTGCTTTGCCCCACAAAGGAATGCTGTCTGAA
This sequence comes from Atractosteus spatula, assembly GCF_055471065.1. Lineage (NCBI taxonomy): Eukaryota > Metazoa > Chordata > Actinopteri > Semionotiformes > Lepisosteidae > Atractosteus > Atractosteus spatula. Next base: position 29,433,956 of record NC_142708.1, on the reverse strand, counting down.
TTGCCCGACAAGCAACAGTTCGAAAGAACCTGATTTGACTTTCAAACTCTTGCCATGGGCTTTATAGTCACAGGCAGATTAACAAATAAAGCCAAACTGCATTAGTTCTTTTGCACTTTTAGGCGATTTAAGCCTTAACGTACATTCATTTAGCACCCCATTCAACTCAAACTTTCCAATGAAAGAATACCTTTCAAAAATTAATTTGACCATTCCTGACACACTCTTTTGGTTTTGGCACTGTTGTATTGTCTTTTCAGACTGATATCTTGATTCAGAGAAGCAAATCTTCCAGTCAAATGAGTGGAATATTGAGAAAATTGACTTCTAGAAATATGTGAACCGTAACCCTAACTAGCAAAACCCGAAGCTAGGGTTAGGGTTTTATTCCCATACAATGTAGACAGTTTTTGATGGCATGGCTTTGTTTTAGGGCTGAAAGGATACTTGGGAATATAGTTCTTTCAATGTTTTCTAAACATTTTTTTCTGACCTATATGGCTGTATACAGTGCTTTGCCCCACAAAGGAATGCTGTCTGAATTGCCCGACAAGCAACAGTTCGAAAGAACCTGATTTAACTTTCAAACTCTTGCCATGGGCTTTAAAATCACAGGCAGATTAACAAATAAAGCCAAACAACATTAGTTGTTTTGCACTTTTAGGCTGTTTAAGCCTTAACGTACATTCATTAAGCACCCCATTCAACTCAAACTTTCCAATGAAAGAGTACCTTTCAAAAATTAATTTGACCATTCCTGACACATTCTTTTGGTTTTGGCAGTGTTGTATTGTCTTTTCAGACTGATATCTTGATTCAGAGAAGCCAATCTTCCAGTCAAATGAGTGGAATATTGAGAAAAGTGTCTTTGAGAAATATGTGAACCGTAACCCTAACTAGCAAAACCCGAAGCTAGGGTTAGGGTTTTATTCCCATACAATGTAGACAGTTTTTGATGGCATGGCTGTGTTTTAGGGCTGAAAGGATACTTGGGAATATAGTTCTTTCAATGTTTTCTAAACATTTTTTTCTAACCTATATGGCTGTATACAGTGCTTTGCCCCACAAAGGAATGCTGTCTGAATTGCCCGACAAGCAAGAGTTTGAAAGAACCTGATTTAACTTTCAAACTCTTGCCATGGGCTTTATAATCACAGGCAGATTAACAAATAAAGACAAACTGCATTAGTTCTTTTGCACTTTTAGGCGATTTAAGCCTTAACGTACATTCATTTAGCACCCCATTCAACTCAACCTTTCCAATGAAAGAATACCTTTCAAAAATTAATTTGACCATTCCTGACACACTCTTTTGGTTTTGGCAGTGTTGTATTGTCTTTTCAGACTAATATCTTGATTCAGAGAAGCAAATCTTCCAGTCATTTGAGTGGAATATTGAGAAAATTGACTTTGAGAAATATGTGAACCGTAACCCTAACTAGCAAAACCCGAAGCTAGGGTTAGGGTTTTATTCCCATACATTGTAGACAGTTTTTGATGGCATGGCTGTGTTTTAGGGCTGAAAGGATACTTGGGAATATAGTTCTTTCAATGTTTTCTAAACATTTTTTTCTGACCTATATGGCTGTATACAGTGCTTTGCCCCACAAAGGAATGCTGTCTGAATTGCCCGACAAGCAACAGTTCGAAAGAACCTGATTTGACTTTCAAACTCTTGCCATGGGCTTTATATTCACAGGCAGATTAACAAATAAAGCCAAACTGCATTAGTTCTTTTGCACTTTTAGGCGATTTAAGCCTTAACGTACATTTCTTTAGCACCCCATTCAACTCAAACTTTCCAATGAAAGAATACCTTTCAAAAATGAATTGGACCATTCCTGACACACTCTTTTGGTTTTGGCAGTGCTGTATTGTCTTTTCAGACTGATATCTTGATTCAGAGAAGCCAATCTTCCAGTCAAATGAGTGGAATATTGAGAAAATTGACTTCTAGAAATATGTGAACCGTAACCCTAACTAGCAAAACCCGAAGCTAGGGTTAGGGTTTTATGCCCAAACAATGTAAACAGTTTTTGATGGCATGGCTGTGTTTTAGGGCTGAAGGATACTTGGGAATATAGTTCTTTCAATGTTTTCTAAACATTTTTTTCTGACCTATATGGCTGTATACAGTGCTTTGCCCCACAAAGGAATGCTGTCTGAATTGCCCGACAAGCAACAGTTCGAAAGAACCTGATTTAACTTTCAAACTCTTGCCATGGGCTTTATAATCACAGGCAGATTAACTAATAAAGCCAAACTGCATTAGTTCTTTTGCACTTTTAGGCGATTTAAGCCTTAACATACATTCATTTAGCACCCCATTCAACTCAAACTTTCCAATGAAAGAATACCTTTCAAAAATGAATTTGACCATTCCTGACACACTCTTTTGGTTTTGGCAGTGCTGTATTGTCTTTTCAGACTGATATCTTGATTCAGAGAAGCCAATCTTCCAGTCAAATGAGTGGAATATTGAGAAAAGTGTCTTTGAGAAATATGTGAACCGTAACCCTAACTAGCAAAACCTGAAGCTAGGGTTAGGGTTTTATTCCCATACAATGTAGACAGTTTTTGATGGCATGGCTGTGTTTTAGGGCTGAAAGGATACTTGGGAATATAGTTCTTTCAATGTTTTCTAAACATTTTTTTCTGACCTATATGGCTGTATACACTGCTTTGCCCCACAAAGGAATGCTGTCTGAATTGCCCGACAAGCAACAGTTCGAAAGAACCTGATTTGACTTTCAAACTCTTGCCATGGGCTTTATAGTCACAGGCAGATTAACAAATAAAGCCAAACTGCATTAGTTCTTTTGCACTTTTAGGCGATTTAAGCCTTAACGTACATTCATTTAGCACCCCATTCAACTCAAACTTTCCAATGAAAGAATACCTTTCAAAAATTAATTTGACCATTCCTGACACACTCTTTTGGTTTTGGCACTGTTGTATTGTCTTTTCAGACTGATATCTTGATTCAGAGAAGCAAATCTTCCAGTCAAATGAGTGGAATATTGAGAAAATTGACTTCTAGAAATATGTGAACCGTAACCCTAACTAGCAAAACCCGAAGCTAGGGTTAGGGTTTTATTCCCATACAATGTAGACAGTTTTTGATGGCATGGCTTTGTTTTAGGGCTGAAAGGATACTTGGGAATATAGTTCTTTCAATGTTTTCTAAACATTTTTTTCTGACCTATATGGCTGTATACAGTGCTTTGCCCCACAAAGGAATGCTGTCTGAATTGCCCGACAAGCAACAGTTCGAAAGAACCTGATTTAACTTTCAAACTCTTGCCATGGGCTTTAAAATCACAGGCAGATTAACAAATAAAGCCAAACAACATTAGTTGTTTTGCACTTTTAGGCTGTTTAAGCCTTAACGTACATTCATTAAGCACCCCATTCAACTCAAACTTTCCAATGAAAGAGTACCTTTCAAAAATTAATTTGACCATTCCTGACACATTCTTTTGGTTTTGGCAGTGTTGTATTGTCTTTTCAGACTGATATCTTGATTCAGAGAAGCCAATCTTCCAGTCAAATGAGTGGAATATTGAGAAAAGTGTCTTTGAGAAATATGTGAACCGTAACCCTAACTAGCAAAACCCGAAGCTAGGGTTAGGGTTTTATTCCCATACAATGTAGACAGTTTTTGATGGCATGGCTGTGTTTTAGGGCTGAAAGGATACTTGGGAATATAGTTCTTTCAATGTTTTCTAAACATTTTTTTCTAACCTATATGGCTGTATACAGTGCTTTGCCCCACAAAGGAATGCTGTCTGAATTGCCCGACAAGCAAGAGTTTGAAAGAACCTGATTTAACTTTCAAACTCTTGCCATGGGCTTTATAATCACAGGCAGATTAACAAATAAAGACAAACTGCATTAGTTCTTTTGCACTTTTAGGCGATTTAAGCCTTAACGTACATTCATTTAGCACCCCATTCAACTCAACCTTTCCAATGAAAGAATACCTTTCAAAAATTAATTTGACCATTCCTGACACACTCTTTTGGTTTTGGCAGTGTTGTATTGTCTTTTCAGACTAATATCTTGATTCAGAGAAGCAAATCTTCCAGTCATTTGAGTGGAATATTGAGAAAATTGACTTTGAGAAATATGTGAACCGTAACCCTAACTAGCAAAACCCGAAGCTAGGGTTAGGGTTTTATTCCCATACATTGTAGACAGTTTTTGATGGCATGGCTGTGTTTTAGGGCTGAAAGGATACTTGGGAATATAGTTCTTTCAATGTTTTCTAAACATTTTTTTCTGACCTATATGGCTGTATACAGTGCTTTGCCCCACAAAGGAATGCTGTCTGAATTGCCCGACAAGCAACAGTTCGAAAGAACCTGATTTGACTTTCAAACTCTTGCCATGGGCTTTATATTCACAGGCAGATTAACAAATAAAGCCAAACTGCATTAGTTCTTTTGCACTTTTAGGCGATTTAAGCCTTAACGTACATTCATTTAGCACCCCATTCAACTCAAACTTTCCAATGAAAGAATACCTTTCAAATATTAATTTGACCATTCCTGACACACTCTTTTGGTTTTGGCAGTGCTGTATTGTCTTTTCAGACTGATATCTTGATTCAGAGAAGCAAATCTTCCAGTCAAATGAGTGGAATATTGAGAAAATTGACTTCTAGAAATATGTGAACCGTAACCCTAACTAGCAAAACCTGAAGCTAGGGTTAGGGTTTTATTCCCATACAATGTAGACAGTTTTTGTTGGCATGGCTGTGTTTTCGGGCTGAAAGGATACTTGGGAATATAGTTCTTTCAATGTTTTCTAAACATTTTTTTCTGACCTATATGGCTGTATACAGTGCTTTGCCCCACAAAGGAATGCTGTCTGAATTGCCCGACAAGCAACAGTTCGAAAGAACCTGATTTAACTTTCAAACTCTTGCCATGGGCTTTACAATCACAGGCAGATTAACAAATAAAGCCAAACAGCATTAGTTCTTTTGCACTTTTAGGCGATTTAAGCCTTAACGTACATTCATTTAGCACCCCATTCAACTCAAACTTTCCAATGAAAGAATACCTTTCAAGAATTAATTTGACCATTCCTGACACACTCTTTTGGTTTTGGCAGTGCTGTATTGTCTTTTCAGACTGATATCTTGATTCAGAGAAGCCAATCTTCCAGTCAAATGAGTGGAATATTGAGAAAAGTGTCTTTGAGAAATATGTGAACCGTAACCCTAACTAGAAAAACCCGAAGCTAGGGTTAGGGTTTTATGCCCAAACAATGTAAACAGTTTTTGATGGCATGGCTGTGTTTTAGGGCTGAAAGGATACTTGGGAATATAGTTCTTTCAATGTTTTCTAAACATTTTTTTCTGACCTATATGGCTGTATACAGTGCTTTGCCCCACAAAGGAATGCTGTCTGAATTGCCCGACAAGCAACAGTTCGAAAGAACCTGATTTAACTTTCAAACTCTTGCCATGGGCTTTATAATCACAGGCAGATTAACTAATAAAGCCAAACTGCATTAGTTCTTTTGCACTTTTAGGCGATTTAACCCTTAACGTACATTCATTTAGCACCCCATGCAACTCAAACTTTCCAATGAAAGAATACCTTTCAAAAATGAATTTGACCATTCCTGACACACTCTTTTGGTTTTGGCAGTGCTGTATTGTCTTTTCAGACTGATATCTTGATTCAGAGAAGCCAATCTTCCAGTCAAATGAGTGGAATATTGAGAAAAGTGTCTTTGAGAAATATGTGAACCGTAACCCTAACTAGCAAAACCTGAAGCTAGGGTTATGGTTTTATTCCCATACAATGTAGACAGTTTTTGATGGCATGGCTGTGTTTTAGGGCTGAAAGGATACTTGGGAATATAGTTCTTTCAATGTTTTCTAAACATTTTTTTCTGACCTATATGGCTGTGTACAGTGCTTTGCCCCACAAAGGAATGCTGTCTGAATTGCCCGACAAGCAACAGTTCGAAAGAACCTGATTTGACTTTCAAACTCTTGCCATGGGCTTTATATTCACAGGCAGATTTACAAATAAAGCCAAACTGCATTAGTTCTTTTGCACTTTTAGGCGATTTAAGCCTTAACGTACATTCATTTAGCACCCCATTCAACTCAAACTTTCCAATGAAAGAATACCTTTCAAAAATTAATTGGACCATTCCTGACACACTCTTTTGGTTTTGGCAGTGCTGTATTGTCTTTTCAGACTGATATCTTGATTCAGAGAAGCCAATCTTCCAGTCAAATGAGTGGAATATTGAGAAAATTGACTTCTAGAAATATGTGAACCGTAACCCTAACTAGCAAAACCCGACGCTAGGGTTAGGGTTTTATGCCCAAACAATGTAGACAGTTTTTGATGGCATGGCTGTGTTTTAGGGCTGAAAGGATACTTGGGAATATAGTTCTTTCAATGTTTTCTAAACATTTTTTTCTGACCTATATGGCTGTATACAGTGCTTTGCCCCACAAAGGAATGCTGTCTGAATTGCCCGACAAGCAACAGTTTGAAAGAACCTGATTTAACTTTCAAACTCTTGCCATGGGCTTTATAATCACAGGCAGATTAACTAATAAAGCCAAACTGCCTTAGTTCTTTTGCACTTTTAGGCGATTTAAGCCTTATCGTACATTCATTTAGCACCCCATTCAACTCAAACTTTCCAATGAAAGAATACCTTTCAAAAATGAATTTGACCATTCCTGACACACTCTTTTGGTTTTGGCAGTGCTGTATTGACTTTTCAGACTGATATCTTGATTCAGAGAAGCCAATCTTCCAGTCAAATGAGTGGAATATTGAGAAAAGTGTCTTTGAGAAATATGTGAACCGTAACCCTAACTAGCAAAACCCGAAGCTAGGGTTAGGGTTTTATTCCCATACAATGTAGACAGTTTTTGATGGCATGGCTGTGTTTTAGGGCTGAAAGGATACCTGGGAATATAGTTCTTTCAATGTTTTCTAAACATTTTTTTCTGACCTATATGGCTGTATACAGTGCTTTGCCCCACAAAGGAATGCTGTCTGAATTGCCCGACAAGCAACAGTTCGAAAGAACCTGATTTAACTTTCAAACTCTTGCCATGGGCTTTATAATCACAGGCAGATTAACAAATAAAGCCAAACTGCATTAGTTCTTTTACACTTTTAGGCGATTTAAGCCTTAACGTACATTCATTTAGCACCCCATTCAACTCAAACTTTCCAATGAAAGAATACCTTTCAAAAATGAATTTGACCATTCCTGACACACTCTTTTGGTTTTGGCAGTGCTGTATTGTCTTTTCAGACTGATATCTTGATTCAGAGAAGCCAATCTTCCAGTCAAATGAGTGGAATATTGAGAAAAGTGTCTTTGAGAAATATGTGAACCGTAACCCTAACTAGCAAAACCTGAAGCTAGGGTTAGGGTTTTATTCCCATACAATGTAGACAGTTTTTGATGGCATGGCTGTGTTTTAGGGCTGAAAGGATACTTGGGAACATAGTTCTTTCAATGTTTTCTAAACATTTTTTTCTAACCTATATGGCTGTATACAGTGCTTTGCCCCACAAAGGAATGCTGTCTGAATTGCCCGACAAGCAAGAGTTTGAAAGAACCTGATTTAACTTTCAAACTCTTGCCATGGGCTTTATAATCACAGGCAGATTAACAAATAAAGACAAACTGCATTAGTTCTTTTGCACTTTTAGGCGATTTTAGCCTTAACGTACATTCATTTAGCACCCCATTCAACTCAAACTTTCCAATGAAAGAATACCTTTCAAAAATTAATTTGACCATTCCTGACACACTTTTTTGGTTTTGGCAGTGTTGTATTGTCTTTTCAGACTGATATCTTGATTCAGAGAAGCAAATCTTCCAGTCAAATGAGTGGAATATTGAGAAAATTGACTTTGAGAAATATGTGAACCGTAACCCTAATTAGCAAAACCCGAAGCTAGGGTTAGGGTTTTATTCCCATACAATGTAGACAGTTTTTGATGGCATGGCTGTCTTTTAGGGCTGAAAGGATACTTGGGAATATAGTTCTTTCAATGTTTTCTAAACATTTTTTCTGACCTATATGGCTGTATACAGTGCTTTGCCCCACAAAGGAATGCTGTCTGAATTGCCCGACAAGCAACAGTTCGAAAGAACCTGATTTAACTTTCAAACTCTTGCCATGGGCTTTACAATCACAGGCAGATTAACAAATAAAGCCAAACAGCATTAGTTCTTTTGCACTTTTAGGCGATTTAAGCCTTAACGTACATTCATTTAGCACCCCATTCAACTCAAACTTTCCAATGAAAGAATACCTTTCAAGAATTAATTTGACCATTCCTGACACACTCTTTTGGTTTTGGCAGTGCTGTATTGTCTTTTCAGACTGATATCTTGATTCAGAGAAGCCAATCTTCCAGTCAAATGAGTGGAATATTGAGAAAAGTGTCTTTGAGAAATATGTGAACCGTAACCCTAACTAGCAAAACCCGAAGCTAGGGTTAGGGTTTTATTCCCATACAATGTAGACAGTTTTTGATGGCATGGCTGTGTCTTAGGGCTGAAAGGATACTTGGGAATATAGTTCTTTCAATGTTTTCTAAACATTTTTTTCTAACCTATATGGCTGTATACAGTGCTTTGCCCCACAAAGGAATGCTGTCTGAATTGCCCGACAAGCAAGAGTTTGAAAGAACCTGATTTAACTTTCAAACTCTTGCCATGGGCTTTATAATCACAGGCAGATTAACAAATAAAGACAAACTGCATTAGTTCTTTTGCACTTTTAGGCGATTTAAGCCTTAACGTACATTCATTTAGCACCCCATTCAACTCAAACTTTCCAATGAAAGAATACCTTTCAAAAATTAATTTGACCATTCCTGACACACTCTTTTGGTTTTGGCAGTGTTGTATTGTCTTTTCAGACTAATATCTTGATTCAGAGAAGCAAATCTTCCAGTCATTTGAGTGGAATATTGAGAAAATTGACTTTGAGAAATATGTGAACCGTAACCCTAACTAGCAAAACCCGAAGCTAGGGTTAGGGTTTTATTCCCATACATTGTAGACAGTTTTTGATGGCATGGCTGTGTTTTAGGGCTGAAAGGATACTTGGGAATATAGTTCTTTCAATGTTTTCTAAACATTTTTTTCTGACCTATATGGCTGTATGCAGTGCTTTGCCCCACAAAGGAATGCTGTCTGAATTGCCCGACAAGCAACAGTTCGAAAGAACCTGATTTGACTTTCAAACTCTTGCCATGGGCTTTATATTCACAGGCAGATTAACAAATAAAGCCAAACTGCATTAGTTCTTTTGCACTTTTAGGCGATTTAAGCCTTAACGTACATTCATTTAGCACCCCATTCAACTCAAACTTTCCAATGAAAGAATACCTTTCAAATATTAATTTGACCATTCCTGACACACTCTTTTGGTTTTGGCAGTGCTGTATTGTCTTTTCAGACTGATATCTTGATTCAGAGAAGCCAATCTTCCAGTCAAATGAGTGGAATATTGAGAAAATTGACTTCTAGAAATATGTGAACCGTAACCCTAACTAGCAAAACCCGAAGCTAGGGTTAGGGTTTTATTCCCATACAATGTAGACAGTTTTTGTTGGCATGGCTGTGTTTTAGGGCTGAAAGGATACTTGGGAATATAGTTCTTTCAATGTTTTCTTAACATTTTTTTCTAACCTATATGGCTGTATACAGTGCTTTGCCCCACAAAGGAATGCTGTCTGAATTGCCCGACAAGCAACAGTTCGAAAGAACCTGATTTAACTTTCAAACTCTTGCCATGGGCTTTATAATCACAGGCAGATTAACAAATAAAGCCAAACTGCATTAGTTCTTTTGCACTTTTAGGTGATTTAAGCCTTAACGTAGATTTATTTAGCACCCCATTCAACTCAAACTTTCCAATGAAAGAATACCTTTCAAAAATGAATTGGACCATTCCTGACACACTCTTTTGGTTTTGGCAGTGCTGTATTGTCTTTTCAGACTGATATCTTGATTCAGAGAAGCCAATCTTCCAGTCAAATGAGTGGAATATTGAGAAAATTGACTTCTAGAAATATGTGAACCGTAACCCTAACTAGGAAAACCCGAAGCTAGGGTTAGGGTTTTATTCCCATACAATGTAGACAGTTTTTGATGGCATGGCTGTGTTTTAGGGCTGAAAGGATACTTGGGAATATAGTTCTTTCAATGTTTTCTAAACATTTTTTTCTGACCTATATGGCTGTATACACTGCTTTGCCCCACAAAGGAATGCTGTCTGAATTGCCCGACAAGCAACAGTTCGAAAGAACCTGATTTGACTTTCAAACTCTTGCCATGGGCTTTATAGTCACAGGCAGATTAACAAATAAAGCCAAACTGCATTAGTTCTTTTGCACTTTTAGGCTGTTTAAGCCTTAACGTACATTCATTAAGCACCCCATTCAACTCAAACTTTCCAATGAAAGAATACCTTTCAAAAATTAATTTGACCATTCCTGACACATTCTTTTGGTTTTGGCAGTGTTGTATTGTCTTTTCAGACTGATATCTTGATTCAGAGAAGCCAATCTTCCAGTCAAATGAGTGGAATATTGAGAAAAGTGTCTTTGAGAAATATGTGAACCGTAACTCTAACTAGCAAAACCCGAAGCTAGGGTTAGGGTTTTATTCCCATACAATGTAGACAGTTTTTGATGGCATGGCTGTGTTTTAGGGCTGAAAGGATACTTGGGAATATAGTTCTTTCAATGTTTTCTAAACATTTTTTTCTGACCTATATGGCTGTATACAGTGCTTTGCCCCACAAAGGAATGCTGTCTGAATTGCCCGACAAGCAACAGTTCGAAAGAACCTGATTTGACTTTCAAACTCTTGCCATGGGCTTTATATTCACAGGCAGATTTACAAATAAAGCCAAACTGCATTAGTTCTTTTGCACTTTTAGGCGATTTAAGCCTTAACGTACATTCATTTAGCACCCCATTCAACTCAAACTTTCCAATGAAAGAATACCTTTCAAATATTAATTTGACCATTCCTGACACACTCTTTTGGTTTTGGCAGTGCTGTATTGTCTTTTCAGACTGATATCTTGATTCAGAGAAGCCAATCTTCCAGTCAAATGAGTGGAATATTGAGAAAATTGACTTCTAGAAATATGTGAACCGTAACCCTAACTAGCAAAACCCGAAGCTAGGGTTAGGGTTTTATTCCCATACAATGTAGACAGTTTTTGATGGCATGGCTGTGTTTTAGGGCTGAAAGGATACTTGGGAATATAGTTCTTTCAATGTTTTCTAAACATTTTTTTCTAACCTATATGGCTGTATACAGTGCTTTGCCCCACAAAGGAATGCTGTCTGAATTGCCCGACAAGCAAGAGTTTGAAAGAACCTGATTTAACTTTCAAACTCTTGCCATGGGCTTTATAATCACAGGCAGATTAACAAATAAAGACAAACTACATTAGTTCTTTTGCACCTTTAGGCGATTTAAGCCTTAACGTACATTCATTTAGCACCCCATTCAACTCAACCTTTCCAATGAAAGAATACCTTTCAAAAATTAATTTGACCATTCCTGACACACTCTTTTGGTTTTGGCAGTGTTGTATTGTCTTTTCAGACTGATATCTTGATTCAGAGAAGCCAATCTTCCAGTCAAATGAGTGGAATATTGAGAAAAGTGTCTTTGAGAAATATGTGAACCGTAACCCTAACTAGCAAAACCCGAAGCTAGGGTTAGGGTTTTATTCCCATACAATGTAGACAGTTTTTGATGGCATGGCTGTGTTTTAGGGCTGAAAGAATACTTGGGAATATAGTTCTTTCAATGTTTTCTAAACATTTTTTTCTAACCTATATGGCTGTATACAGTGCTTTGCCCCACAAAGGAATGCTGTCTGAATTGCCCGACAAGCAAGAGTTTGAAAGAACCTGATTTAACTTTCAAACTCTTGCCATGGGCTTTATAATCACAGGCAGATTAACAAATAAAGACAAACTGCATTAGTTCTTTTGCACTTTTAGGCGATTTAAGCCTTAACGTACATTCATTTAGCACCCCATTCAACTCAAACTTTCCAATGAAAGAATACCTTTCAAAAATTAATTTGACCATTCCTGACACACTCTTTTGGTTTTGGCAGTGCTGTATTGTCTTTTCAGACTGATATCTTGATTCAGAGAAGCCAATCTTCCAGTCAAATGAGTGGAATATTGAGAAAATTGACTTCTAGAAATATGTGAACCGTAACCCTAACTAGCAAAACCTGAAGCTAGGGTTAGGGTTTTATTCCCATACAATGTAGAAAGTTTTTGTTGGCATGGCTGTGTTTTAGGGCTGAAAGGATACTTGGGAATATAGTTCTTTCAATGTTTTCTTAACATTTTTTTCTAACCTATATGGCTGTATACAGTGCTTTGCCCCACAAAGGAATGCTGTCTGAATTGCCCGACAAGCAACAGTTCGAAAGAACCTGATTTAACTTTCAAACTCTTGCCATGGGCTTTATAATCACAGGCAGATTAAAAAATAAAGCCAAACTGCATTAGTTCTTTTGCACTTTTAGGTGATTTAAGCCTTAACGTACATTTCTTTAGCACCCCATTCAACTCAAACTTTCCAATGAAAGAATACCTTTCAAAAATGAATTGGACCATTCCTGACACACTCTTTTGGTTTTGGCAGTGCTGTATTGTCTTTTCAGACTGATATCTTGATTCAGAGAAGCCAATCTTCCAGTCAAATGAGTGGAATATTGAGAAAATTGACTAATAGAAATATGTGAACCGTAACCCTAACTAGCAAAACCCGAAGCTAGGGTTAGGGTTTTATGCCCAAACAATGTAAACAGTTTTTGATGGCATGGCTGTGTTTTAGGGCTGAAAGGATACTTGGGAATATAGTTCTTTCAATGTTTTCTAAACATTTTTTTCTGACCTATATGGCTGTATACAGTGCTTTGCCCCACAAAGGAATGCTGTCTGAATTGCACGACAAGCAACAGTTCGAAAGAACCTGATTTAACTTTCAAACTCTTGCCATGGGCTTTATAATCACAGGCAGATTAACTAATAAAGCCAAACTGCATTAGTTCTTTTGCACTTTTAGGCGATTTAAGCCTTAACGTACATTCATTTAGCACCCCATTCAACTCAAACTTTCCAATGAAAGAATACCTTTCAAAAATGAATTTGACCATTCCTGACACACTCTTTTGGTTTTGGCAGTGCTGTATTGTCTTTTCAGACTGATATCTTGATTCAGAGAAGCCAATCTTCCAGTCAAATGAGTGGAATATTGAGAAAAGTGTCTTTGAGAAATATGTGAACCGTAACCCTAACTAGCAAAACCTGAAGCTAGGGTTAGGGTTTTATTCCCATACAATGTAGACAGTTTTTGATGGCATGGCTGTGTTTTAGGGCTGAAAGGATACTTGGGAATATAGTTCTTTCAATGTTTTCTAAACATTTTTTTCTGACCTATATGGCTGTATACACTGCTTTGCCCCACAAAGGAATGCTGTCTGAATTGCCCGACAAGCAACAGTTCGAAAGAACCTGATTTGACTTTCAAACTCTTGCCATGGGCTTTATAGTCACAGGCAGATTAACAAATAAAGCCAAACTGCATTAGTTCTTTTGCACTTTTAGGCGATTTAAGCCTTAACGTACATTCATTTAACACCCCATTCAACTCAAACTTTCCAATGAAAGAATACCTTTCAAAAATTAATTTGACCATTCCTGACACACTCTTTTGGTTTTGGCACTGTTGTATTGTCTTTTCAGACTGATATCTTGATTCAGAGAAGCCAATCTTCCAGTCAAATGAGTGGAATATTGAGAAAATTGACTTCTAGAAATATGTGAACCGTAACCCTAACTAGCAAAACCCGAAGCTAGGGTTAGGGTTTTATTCCCATACAATGTAGACAGTTTTTGATGGCATGGCTGTGTTTTAGGGCTGAAAGGATACTTGGGAATATAGTTCTTTCAATGTTTTCTAAACATTTTTTTCTAACCTATATGGCTATATACAGTGCTTTGCCCCACAAAGGAATGCTGTCTGAATTGCCCGACAAGCAACAGTTCGAAAGAACCTGATTTAACTTTCAAACTCTTGCCATGGGCTTTAAAATCACAGGCAGATTAACAAATAAAGCCAAACAACATTAGTTGTTTTGCACTTTTAGGCTGTTTAAGCCTTAACGTACATTCATTAAGCACCCCATTCAACTCAAACTTTCCAATGAAAGAGTACCTTTCAAAAATTAATTTGACCATTCCTGACACATTCTTTTGGTTTTGGCAGTGTTGTATTGTCTTTTCAGACTGATATCTTGATTCAGAGAAGCCAATCTTCCAGTCAAATGAGTGGAATATTGAGAAAAGTGTCTTTGAGAAATATGTGAACCGTAACTCTAACTAGCAAAACCCGAAGCTAGGGTTAGGGTTTTATTCCCATACAATGTAGACAGTTTTTGATGGCATGGCTGTGTTTTAGGGCTGAAAGGATACTTGGGAATATAGTTCTTTCAATGTTTTCTAAACATTTTTTTCTGACCTATATGGCTGTATACAGTGCTTTGCCCCACAAAGGAATGCTGTCTGAATTGCCCGACAAGCAACAGTTCGAAAGAACCTGATTTGACTTTCAAACTCTTGCCATGGGCTTTATATTCACAGGCAGATTAACAAATAAAGCCAAACTGCATTAGTTCTTTTGCACTTTTAGGCGATTTAAGCCTTAACGTACATTCATTTAGCACCCCATTCAACTCAAACTTTCCAATGAAAGAATTCCTTTCAAATATTAATTTGACCATTCCTGACACACTCTTTTGGTTTTGGCAGTGCTGTATTGTCTTTTCAGACTGATATCTTGATTCAGAGAAGCCAATCTTCCAGTCAAATGAGTGGAATATTGAGAAAATTGACTTCTAGAAATATGTGAACCGTAACCCTAACTAGCAAAACCCGAAGCTAGGGTTAGGGTTTTATTCCCATACAATGTAGACAGTTTTTGATGGCATGGCTGTGTTTTAGGGCTGAAAGGATACTTGGGAATATAGTTCTTTCAATGTTTTCTAAACATTTTTTTCTAACCTATATGGCTGTATACAGTGCTTTGCCCCACAAAGGAATGCTGTCTGAATTGCCCGACAAGCAAGAGTTTGAAAGAACCTGATTTAACTTTCAAACTCTTGCCATGGGCTTTATAATCACAGGCAGATTAACAAATAAAGACAAACTGCATTAGTTCTTTTGCACTTTTAGGCGATTTAAGCCTTAACGTACATTCATTTAGCACCCCATTCAACTCAACCTTTCCAATGAAAGAATACCTTTCAAAAATTAATTTGACCATTCCTGACACACTCTTTTGGTTTTGGCAGTGTTGTATTGTCTTTTCAGACTAATATCTTGATTCAGAGAAGCAAATCTTCCAGTCATTTGAGTGGAATATTGAGAAAATTGACTTTGAGAAATATGTGAACCGTAACCCTAACTAGCAAAACCCGAAGCTAGGGTTAGGGTTTTATTCCCATACATTGTAGACAGTTTTTGATGGCATGGCTGTGTTTTAGGGCTGAAAGGATACTTGGGAATATAGTTCTTTCAATGTTTTCTAAACATTTTTTTCTGACCTATATGGCTGTATACAGTGCTTTGCCCCACAAAGGAATGCTGTCTGAATTGCCCGACAAGCAACAGTTCGAAAGAACCTGATTTGACTTTCAAACTCTTGCCATGGGCTTTATATTCACAGGCAGATTAACAAATAAAGCCAAACTGCATTAGTTCTTTTGCACTTTTAGGCGATTTAAGCCTTAACGTACATTCATTTAGCACCCCATTCAACTCAAACTTTCCAATGAAAGAATACCTTTCAAATATTAATTTGACCATTCCTGACACACTCTTTTGGTTTTGGCAGTGCTGTATTGTCTTTTCAGACTGATATCTTGATTCAGAGAAGCCAATCTTCCAGTCAAATGAGTGGAATATTGAGAAAATTGACTTATAGAAATATGTGAACCGTAACCCTAACTAGCAAAACCCGAAGCTAGGGTTAGGGTTTTATTCCCATACAATGTAGACAGTTTTTGTTGGCATGGCTGTGTTTTAGGGCTGAAAGGATACTTGGGAATATAGTTCTTTCAATGTTTTCTTAACATTTTTTTCTAACCTATATGGCTGTATACAGTGCTTTGCCCCACAAAGGAATGCTGTCTGAATTGCCCGACAAGCAACAGTTCGAAAGAACCTGATTTAACTTTCAAACTCTTGCCATGGGCTTTATAATCACAGGCAGATTAACAAATAAAGCCAAACTGCATTAGTTCTTTTGCACTTTTAGGTGATTTAAGCCTTAACGTACATTTATTTAGCACCCCATTCAACTCAAACTTTCCAATGAAAGAATACCTTTCAAAAATGAATTGGACCATTCCTGACACACTCTTTTGGTTTTGGCAGTGCTGTATTGTCTTTTCAGACTGATATCTTGATTCAGAGAAGCCAATCTTCCAGTCAAATGAGTGGAATATTGAGAAAATTGACTTCTAGAAATATGTGAACCGTAACCCTAACTAGCAAAACCCGAAGCTAGGGTTAGGGTTTTATGCCCAAACAATGTAAACAGTTTTTGATGGCATGGCTGTGTTTTAAGGCTGAAAGGATACTTGGGAATATAGTTCTTTCAATGTTTTCTAAACATTTTTTTCTGACCTATATGGCTGTATATAGTGCTTTGCCCCACAAAGGAATGCTGTCTGAATTGCCCGACAAGCAACAGTTCGAAAGAACCTGATTTAACTTTCAAACTCTTGCCATGGGCTTTATAATCACAGGCAGATTAACTAATAAAGCCAAACTGCATTAGTTCTTTTGCACTTTTAGGCGATTTAAGCCTTAACGTACATTCATTTAGCACCCCATTCAACTCAAACTTTCCAATGAAAGAATACCTTTCAAAAATGAATTTGACCATTCCTGACACACTCTTTTGGTTTTGGCAGTGCTGTATTGTCTTTTCAGACTGATATCTTGATTCAGAGAAGCCAATCTTCCAGTCAAATGAGTGGAATATTGAGAAAAGTGTCTTTGAGAAATATGTGAACCGTAACCCTAACTAGCAAAACCTGAAGCTAGGGTTAGGGTTTTATTCCCATACAATGTAGACAGTTTTTGATGGCATGGCTGTGTTTTAGGGCTGAAAGGATACTTGGGAATATAGTTCTTTCAATGTTTTCTAAACATTTTTTTCTGACCTATATGGCTGTATACACTGCTTTGCCCCACAAAGGAATGCTGTCTGAATTGCCCGACAAGCAACAGTTCGAAAGAACCTGATTTGACTTTCAAACTCTTGCCATGGGCTTTATAATCACAGGCAGATTAACAAATAAAGCCAAACTGCATTAGTTCTTTTGCACTTTTAGGCGATTTAAGCCTCAACGTACATTCATTTAGCACCCCATTCAACTCAAACTTTCCAATGAAAGAATACCTTTCAAAAATTAATTTGACCATTCCTGACACACTCTTTTGGTTTTGGCACTGTTGTATTGTCTTTTCAGACTGATATCTTGATTCAGAGAAGCAAATCTTCCAGTCAAATGAGTGGAATATTGAGAAAATTGACTTCTAGAAATATGTGAACCGTAACCCTAACTAGCAAAACCCGAAGCTAGGGTTAGGGTTTTATTCCCATACAATGTAGACAGTTTTTGATGGCATGGCTTTGTTTTAGGGCTGAAAGGATACTTGGGAATATAGTTCTTTCAATGTTTTCTAAACATTTTTTTCTGACCTATATGGCTGTATACAGTGCTTTGCCCCACAATGGAATGCTGTCTGAATTGCCCGACAAGCAACAGTTCGAAAGAACCTGATTTAACTTTCAAACTCTTGCCATGGGCTTTATAATCACAGGCAGATTAACAAATAAAGCCAAACTGCATTAGTTGTTTTGCACTTTTAGGCGATTTAAGCCTTAACGTACATTCATTAAGCACCCCATTCAACTCAAACTTTCCAATGAAAGAATACCTTTCAAAAATTAATTTGACCATTCCTGACACACTCTTTTGGTTTTGGCAGTGTTGTATTGTCTTTTCAGACTGATATCTTGATTCAGAGAAGCAAATCTTCCAGTCAAATGAGTGGAATATTGAGAAAATTGACTTCTAGAAATATGTGAACCGTAACCCTAACTAGCAAAACCCGAAGCTAGTGTTAGGGTTTTATTCCCATACAATGTAGACAGTTTTTGATGGCATGGCTGTGTTTTAGGGCTGAAAGGATACTTGGGAATATAGTTCTTTCAATGTTTTCTAAACATTTTTTTCTAACCTATATGGCTATATACAGTGCTTTGCCCCACAAAGGAATGCTGTCTGAATTGCCCGACAAGCAACAGTTCGAAAGAACCTGATTTAACTTTCAAACTCTTGCCATGGGCTTTAAAATCACAGGCAGATTAACAAATAAAGCCAAACAACATTAGTTGTTTTGCACTTTTAGGCTGTTTAAGCCTTAACATACATTCATTAAGCACCCCATTCAACTCAAACTTTCCAATGAAATAATACCTTTCAAAAATTAATTTGACCATTCCTGACACACTCTTTTGGTTTTGGCAGTGTTGTATTGTCTTTTCAGACTGATATCTTGATTCAAAGAAGCCAATCTTCCAGTCAAATGAGTGGAATATTGAGAAAATTGACTTCTAGAAATATGTGAACCGTAACCCTAACTAGCAAAACCCGAAGCTAGGGTTAGGGTTTTATTCCCATACAATGTAGACAGTTTTTGTTGGCATGGCTGTGTTTTAGGGCTGAAAGGATACTTGTGAATATAGTTCTTTCAATGTTTTCTTAACATTTTTTTCTAACCTATATGGCTGTATACAGTGCTTTGCCCCACAAAGGAATGCTGTCTGAATTGCCCGACAAGCAACAGTTCGAAAGAACCTGATTTAACTTTCAAACTCTTGCCATGGGCTTTATAATCACAGGCAGATTAACGAATAAGGCCAAACTGCATTAGTTCTTTTGCACTTTTAGGTGATTTAAGCCTAAACGTACATTTATTTAGCTGCCCATTCAACTCAAACTTTCCAATGAAAGAATACCTTTCAAAAATTAATTGGACCATTCCTGACACACTCTTTTGGTTTTGGCAGTGCTGTATTGTCTTTTCAGACTGATATCTTGATTCAGAGAAGCCAATCTTCCAGTCAAATGAGTGGAATATTGAGAAAATTGACTTCTAGAAATATGTGAACCGTAACCCTAACTAGCAAAACCCGACGCTAGGGTTAGGGTTTTATGCCCAAACAATGTAGACAGTTTTTGATGGCATGGCTGTGTTTTAGGGCTGAAAGGATACTTGGGAATATAGTTCTTTCAATGTTTTCTAAACATTTTTTTCTGACCTATATGGCTGTATACAGTGCTTTGCCCCACAAAGGAATGCTGTCTGAATTGCCCGACAAGCAACAGTTCGAAAGAACCTGATTTAACTTTCAAACTCTTGCCATGGGCTTTATAATCACAGGCAGATTAACTAATAAAGCCAAACTGCATTAGTTCTTTTGCACTTTTAGGCGATTTAAGCCTTATCGTACATTCATTTAGCACCCCATTCAACTCAAACTTTCCAATGAAAGAATACCTTTCAAAAATGAATTTGACCATTCCTGACACACTCTTTTGGTTTTGGCAGTGCTGTATTGACTTTTCAGACTGATATCTTGATTCAGAGAAGCCAATCTTCCAGTCAAATGAGTGGAATATTGAGAAAAGTGTCTTTGAGAAATATGTGAACCGTAACCCTAACTAGCAAAACCCGAAGCTAGGGTTAGGGTTTTATTCCCATACAATGTAGACAGTTTTTGATGGCATGGCTGTGTTTTAGGGCTGAAAGGATACCTGGGAATATAGTTCTTTCAATGTTTTCTAAACATTTTTTTCTAACCTATATGGCTGTATACAGTGCTTTGCCCCACAAAGGAATGCTGTCTGAATTGCCCGACAAGCAAGAGTTTGAAAGAACCTGATTTAACTTTCAAACTCTTGCCATGGGCTTTATAATCACAGGCAGATTAACAAATAAAGACAAACTGCATTAGTTCTTTTGCACTTTTAGGCGATGTAAGCCTTAACGTACATTCATTTAGCACCCCATTCAACTCAAACTTTCCAATGAAAGAATACCTTTCAAAAATTAATTTGACCATTCCTGACACACTTTTTTGGTTTTGGCAGTGTTGTATTGTCTTTTCAGACTGATATCTTGATTCAGAGAAGCAAATCTTCCAGTCAAATGAGTGGAATATTGAGAAAATTGACTTTGAGAAATATGTGAACCGTAACCCTAATTAGCAAAACCCGAAGCTAGGGTTAGGGTTTTATTCCCATACAATGTAGACAGTTTTTGATGGCATGGCTGTCTTTTAGGGCTGAAAGGATACTTGGGAATATAGTTCTTTCAATGTTTTCTAAACATTTTTTCTGACCTATATGGCTGTATACAGTGCTTTGCCCCACAAAGGAATGCTGTCTGAATTGCCCGACAAGCAACAGTTCGAAAGAACCTGATTTAACTTTCAAACTCTTGCCATGGGCTTTACAATCACAGGCAGATTAACAAATAAAGCCAAACAGCATTAGTTCTTTTGCACTTTTAGGCGATTTAAGCCTTAACGTACATTCATTTAGCACCCCATTCAACTCAAACTTTCCAATGAAAGAATACCTTTCAAGAATTAATTTGAGCATTCCTGACACACTCTTTTGGTTTTGGCAGTGCTGTATTGTCTTTTCAGACTGATATCTTGATTCAGAGAAGCCAATCTTCCAGTCAAATGAGTGGAATATTGAGAAAAGTGTCTTTGAGAAATATGTGAACCGTAACCCTAACTAGCAAAACCCGAAGCTAGGGTTAGGGTTTTATTCCCATACAATGTAGACAGTTCTTGATGCCATGGCTGTGTTTTAGGGCTGAAAGGATACTTGGGAATATAGTTCTTTCAATGTTTTCTAAACATTTTTTTCTGACCTATATGGCTGTATACAGTGCTTTGCCCCACAAAGGAATGCTGTCTGAATTGCCCGACAAGCAACAGTTCGAAAGAACCTGATTTGACTTTCAAACTCTTGCCATGGGCTTTATATTCACAGGCAGATTAACAAATAAAGCCAAACTGCATTAGTTCTTTTGAACTTTTAGGCGATTTAAGCCTTAACGTACATTCATTTAGCACCCCATTCATCTCAAACTTTCCAATGAAAGAATACCTTTCAAAAATGAATTGGACCATTCCTGACACACTCTTTTGGTTTTGGCACTGTTGTATTGTCTTTTCAGACTGATATCTTGATTCAGAGAAGCAAATCTTCCAGTCAAATGAGTGGAATATTGAGAAAATTGACTTCTAGAAATATGTGAACCGTAACCCTAACTAGCAAAACCCGAAGCTAGGGTTAGGGTTTTATTCCCATACAATGTAGACAGTTTTTGATGGCATGGCTTTGTTTTAGGGCTGAAAGGATACTTGGGAATATAGTTCTTTCAATGTTTTCTAAACATTTTTTTCTGACCTATATGGCTGTATACAGTGCTTTGCCCCACAAAGGAATGCTGTCTGAATTGCCCGACAAGCAACAGTTCGAAAGAACCTGATTTAACTTTCAAACTCTTGCCATGGGCTTTATAATCACAGGCAGATTAACAAATAAAGCCAAACTGCATTAGTTCTTTTGCACTTTTAGGTGATTTAAGCCTTAACGTACATTTATTTAGCACCCCATTCAACTCAAACTTTCCAATGAAAGAATACCTTTCAAAAATTAATTTGACCATTCCTGACACACTCTTTTGGTTTTGGCAGTGTTGTATTGTCTTTTCAGACTGATATCTTGATTCAGAGAAGCAAATCTTCCAGTCAAATGAGTGGAATATTGAGAAAATTGACTTCTAGAAATATGTGAACCGTAACCCTAACTAGCAAAACCCGAAGCTAGTGTTAGGGTTTTATTCCCATACAATGTAGACAGTTTTTGATGGCATGGCTGTGTTTTAGGGCTGAAAGGATACTTGGGAATATAGTTCTTTCAATGTTTTCTAAACATTTTTTTCTAACCTATATGGCTATATACAGTGCTTTGCCCCACAAAGGAATGCTGTCTGAATTGCCCGACAAGCAACAGTTCGAAAGAACCTGATTTAACTTTCAAACTCTTGCCATGGGCTTTAAAATCACAGGCAGATTAACAAATAAAGCCAAACAACATTAGTTGTTTTGCACTTTTAGGCTGTTTAAGCCTTAACATACATTCATTAAGCACCCCATTCAACTCAAACTTTCCAATGAAATAATACCTTTCAAAAATTAATTTGACCATTCCTGACACACTCTTTTGGTTTTGGCAGTGTTGTATTGTCTTTTCAGACTGATATCTTGATTCAAAGAAGCCAATCTTCCAGTCAAATGAGTGGAATATTGAGAAAATTGACTTCTAGAAATATGTGAACCGTAACCCTAACTAGCAAAACCCGAAGCTAGGGTTAGGGTTTTATTCCCATACAATGTAGACAGTTTTTGTTGGCATGGCTGTGTTTTAGGGCTGAAAGGATACTTGGGAATATAGTTCTTTCAATGTTTTCTTAACATTTTTTTCTAACCTATATGGCTGTATACAGTGCTTTGCCCCACAAAGGAATGCTGTCTGAATTGCCCGACAAGCAACAGTTCGAAAGAACCTGATTTAACTTTCAAACTCTTGCCATGGGCTTTATAATCACAGGCAGATTAACAAATAAAGCCAAACTGCATTAGTTCTTTTGCACTTTTAGGTGATTTAAGCCTAAACGTACATTTATTTAGCTGCCCATTCAACTCAAACTTTCCAATGAAAGAATACCTTTCAAAAATTAATTGGACCATTCCTGACACACTCTTTTGGTTTTGGCAGCGCTGTATTGTCTTTTCAGACTGATATCTTGATTCAGAGAAGCCAATCTTCCAGTCAAATGAGTGGAATATTGAGAACATTGACTTCTAGAAATATGTGAACCGTAACCCTAACTAGCAAAACCCGACGCTAGGGTTAGGGTTTTATGCCCAAACAATGTAGACAGTTTTTGATGGCATGGCTGTGTTTTAGGGCTGAAAGGATACTTGGGAATATAGTTCTTTCAATGTTTTCTAAACATTTTTTTCTGACCTATATGGCTGTATACAGTGCTTTGCCCCACAAAGGAATGCTGTCTGAATTGCCCGACAAGCAACAGTTCGAAAGAACCTGATTTAACTTTCAAACTCTTGCCATGGGCTTTATAATCACAGGCAGATTAACAAATAAAGCCAAACTGCATTAGTTCTTTTGCACTTTTAGGTGATTTAAGCCTAAACGTACATTTATTTAGCTGCCCATTCAACTCAAACTTTCCAATGAAAGAATACCTTTCAAAAATGAATTTGACCATTCCTGACACACTCTTTTGGTTTTGGCAGTGCTGTATTGTCTTTTCAGACTGATATCTTGATTCAGAGAAGCCAATCTTCCAGTCAAATGAGTGGAATATTGAGAAAAGTGTCTTTGAGAAATATGTGAACCGTAACCCTAACTAGCAAAACCTGAAGCTAGGGTTAGGGTTTTATTCCCATACAATGTAGACAGTTTTTGATGGCATGGCTGTGTTTTAGGGCTGAAAGGATACTTGGGAACATAGTTCTTTCAATGTTTTCTTAACATTTTTTTCTAACCTATATGGCTGTATACAGTGCTTTGCCCCACAAAGGAATGCTGTCTGAATTGCCCGACAAGCAAGAGTTTGAAAGAACCTGATTTAACTTTCAAACTCTTGCCATGGGCTTTATAATCACAGGCAGATTAACAAATAAAGACAAACTGCATTAGTTCTTTTGCACTTTTAGGCGATTTAAGCCTTAACGTACATTCATTTAGCACCCCATTCAACTCAAACTTTCCAATGAAAGAATACCTTTCAAAAATTAATTTGACCATTCCTGACACACTTTTTTGGTTTTGGCAGTGTTGTATTGTCTTTTCAGACTGATATCTTGATTCAGAGAAGCAAATCTTCCAGTCAAATCAGTGGAATATTGAGAAAATTGACTTTGAGAAATATGTGAACCGTAACCCTAATTAGCAAAACCCGAAGCTAGGGTTAGGGTTTTATTCCCATACAATGTAGACAGTTTTTGATGGCATGGCTGTCTTTTAGGGCTGAAAGGATACTTGGGAATATAGTTCTTTCAATGTTTTCTAAACATTTTTTCTGACCTATATGGCTGTATACAGTGCTTTGCCCCACAAAGGAATGCTGTCTGAATTGCCCGACAAGCAACAGTTCGAAAGAACCTGATTTAACTTTCAAACTCTTGCCATGGGCTTTACAATCACAGGCAGATTAACAAATAAAGCCAAACAGCATTAGTTCTTTTGCACTTTTAGGCGATTTAAGCCTTAACGTACATTCATTTAGCACCCCATTCAACTCAAACTTTCCAATGAAAGAATACCTTTCAAGAATTAATTTGACCATTCCTGACACACTCTTTTGGTTTTGGCAGTGCTGTATTGTCTTTTCAGACTGATATCTTGATTCAGAGAAGCCAATCTTCCAGTCAAATGAGTGGAATATTGAGAAAAGTGTCTTTGAGAAATATGTGAACCGTAACCCTAACTAGCAAAACCCGAAGCTAGGGTTAGGGTTTTATTCCCATACAATGTAGACAGTTTTTGATGGCATGGCTGTGTTTTAGGGCTGAAAGGATACTTGGGAATATAGTTCTTTCAATGTTTTCTAAACATTTTTTTCTAACCTATATGGCTGTATACAGTGCTTTGCCCCACAAAGGAATGCTGTCTGAATTGCCCGACAAGCAAGAGTTTGAAAGAACCTGATTTAACTTTCAAACTCTTGCCATGGGCTTTATAATCACAGGCAGATTAACAAATAAAGACAAACTGCATTAGTTCTTTTGCACTTTTAGGCGATTTAAGCCTTAACGTACATTCATTTAGCACCCCATTCAACTCAAACTTTCCAATGAAAGAATACCTTTCAAAAATTAATTTGACCATTCCTGACACACTCTTTTGGTTTTGGCAGTGTTGTATTGTCTTTTCAGACTAATATCTTGATTCAGAGAAGCAAATCTTCCAGTCATTTGAGTGGAATATTGAGAAAATTGTCTTTGAGAAATATGTGAACCGTAACCCTAACTAGCAAAACCTGAAGCTAGGGTTAGGGTTTTATTCCCATACAATGTAGACAGTTTTTGATGGCATGGCTGTGTTTTAGGGCTGAAAGGATACTTTGGAATATAGTTCTTTCAATGTTTTCTAAACATTTTTTTCTGACCTATATGGCTGTATACAGTGCTTTGCCCCACAAAGGAATGCTGTCTGAATTGCCCGACAAGCAACAGTTCGAAAGAACCTGATTTGACTTTCAAACTCTTGCCATGGGCTTTATATTCACAGGCAGATTAACAAATAAAGCCAAACTGCATTAGTTCTTTTGCACTTTTAGGCGATTTAAGCCTTAACGTACATTCATTTAGCACCCCATTCAACTCAAACTTTCCAATGAAAGAATACCTTTCAAATATTAATTTGAACATTCCTGACACACTCTTTTGGTTTTGGCAGTGCTGTATTGTCTTTTCAGACTGATATCTTGATTCAGAGAAGCCAATCTTCCAGTCAAATGAGTGGAATATTGAGAAAATTGACTTCTAGAAATATGTGAACCGTAACCCTAACTAGCAAAACCCGAAGCTAGGGTTAGGGTTTTATTCCCATACAATGTAGACAGTTTTTGTTGGCATGGCTGTGTTTTAGGGCTGAAAGGATACTTGGGAATATAGTTCTTTCAATGTTTTCTTAACATTTTTTTCTAACCTATATGGCTGTATACAGTGCTTTGCCCCACAAAGGAATGCTGTCTGAATTGCCCGACAAGCAACAGTTCGAAAGAACCTGATTTAACTTTCAAACTCTTGCCATGGGCTTTATAATCACAGGCAGATTAACAAATAAAGCCAAACTGCATTAGTTCTTTTGCACTTTTAGGTGATTTAAGCCTTAACGTACATTTATTTAGCACCCCATTCAACTCAAACTTTCCAATGAAAGAATACCTTTCAAAAATGAATTGGACCATTCCTGACACACTCTTTTGGTTTTGGCAGTGCTGTATTGTCTTTTCAGACTGATATCTTGATTCAGAGAAGCCAATCTTCCAGTCAAATGAGTGGAATATTGAGAAAATTGACTTCTAGAAATATGTGAACCGTAACCCTAACTAGCAAAACCCGAAGCTAGGGTTAGGGTTTTATGCCCAAACAATGTAAACAGTTTTTGATGGCATGGCTGTGTTTTAGGGCTGAAAGGATACTTGGGAATATAGTTCTTTCAATGTTTTCTAAACATTTTTTTCTGACCTATATGGCTGTATACAGTGCTTTGCCCCACAAAGGAATGCTGTCTGAATTGCCCGACAAGCAACAGTTCGAAAGAACCTGATTTAACTTTCAAACTCTTGCCATGGGCTTTATAATCACAGGCAGATTAACTAATAAAGCCAAACTGCATTAGTTCTTTTGCACTTTTAGGCGATTTAAGCCTTAACGTACATTCATTTAGCACCCCATTCAACTCAAACTTTCCAATGAAAGAATACCTTTCAAAAATGAATTTGACCATTCCTGACACACTCTTTTGGTTTTGGCAGTGCTGTATTGTCTTTTCAGACTGATATCTTGATTCAGAGAAGCCAATCTTCCAGTCAAATGAGTGGAATATTGAGAAAAGTGTCTTTGAGAAATATGTGAACCGTAACCCTAACTAGCAAAACCTGAAGCTAGGGTTAGGGTTTTATTCCCATACAATGTAGACAGTTTTTGATGGCATGGCTGTGTTTTAGGGCTGAAAGGATACTTGGGAATATAGTTCTTTCAATGTTTTCTAAACATTTTTTTCTGACCTATATGGCTGTATACACTGCTTTGCCCCACAAAGGAATGCTGTCTGAATTGCCCGACAAGCAACAGTTCGAAAGAACCTGATTTGACTTTCAAACTCTTGCCATGGGCTTTATAATCACAGGCAGATTAACAAATAAAGCCAAACTGCATTAGTTCTTTTGCACTTTTAGGCGATTTAAGCCTTAACGTACATTCATTTAGCACCCCATTCAACTCAAACTTTCCAATGAAAGAATACCTTTCAAAAATTAATTTGACCATTCCTGACACACTCTTTTGGTTTTGGCACTGTTGTATTGTCTTTTCAGACTGATATCTTGATTCAGAGAAGCAAATCTTCCAGTCAAATGAGTGGAATATTGAGAAAATTGACTTCTACAAATATGTGAACCGTAACCCTAACTAGCAAAACCCGAAGCTAGGGTTAGGGTTTTATTCCCATACAATGTAGACAGTTTTTGATGGCATGGCTTTGTTTTAGGGCTGAAAGGATACTTGGGAATATAGTTCTTTCAATGTTTTCTAAACATTTTTTTCTGACCTATATGGCTGTATACAGTGCTTTGCCCCACAATGGAATGCTGTCTGAATTGCCCGACAAGCAACAGTTCGAAAGAACCTGATTTAACTTTCAAACTCTTGCCATGGGCTTTATAATCACAGGCAGATTAACAAATAAAGCCAAACTGCATTAGTTGTTTTGCACTTTTAGGCGATTTAAGCCTTAACGTACATTCATTAAGCACCCCATTCAACTCAAACTTTCCAATGAAAGAATACCTTTCAAAAATTAATTTGACCATTCCTGACACACTCTTTTGGTTTTGGCAGTGTTGTATTGTCTTTTCAGACTGATATCTTGATTCAGAGAAGCAAATCTTCCAGTCAAATGAGTGGAATATTGAGAAAATTGACTTCTAGAAATATGTGAACCGTAACCCTAACTAGCAAAACCCGAAGCTAGGGTTAGGGTTTTATTCCCATACAATGTAGACAGTTTTTGATGGCATGGCTTTGTTTTAGGGCTGAAAGGATACTTGGGAATATAGTTCTTTCAATGTTTTCTAAACATTTTTTTCTGACCTATATGGCTGTATACAGTGCTTTGTCCCACAAAGGAATGCTGTCTGAATTGCCCGACAAGCAACAGTTCGAAAGAACCTGATTTAACTTTCAAACTCTTGCCATGGGCTTTATAATCACAGGCAGATTAACAAATAAAGCCAAACTGCATTAGTTCTTTTGCACTTTTAGGTGATTTAAGCCTTAACGTACATTTATTTAGCACCCCATTCAACTCAAACTTTCCAATGAAAGAATACCTTTCAAAAATTAATTTGACCATTCCTGACACACTCTTTTGGTTTTGGCAGTGTTGTATTGTCTTTTCAGACTGATATCTTGATTCAGAGAAGCAAATCTTCCAGTCAAATGAGTGGAATATTGAGAAAATTGACTTCTAGAAATATGTGAACCGTAACCCTAACTAGCAAAACCCGAAGCTAGGGTTAGGGTTTTATTCCCATACAATGTAGACAGTTTTTGATGGCATGGCTGTGTTTTAGGGCTGAAAGGATACTTGGGAATATAGTTCTTTCAATGTTTTCTAAACATTTTTTTCTAACCTATATGGCTATATACAGTGCTTTGCCCCACAAAGGAATGCTGTCTGAATTGCCCGACAAGCAACAGTTCGAAAGAACCTGATTTAACTTTCAAACTCTTGCCATGGGCTTTATAATCACAGGCAGATTAACAAATAAAGCCAAACAACATTAGTTGTTTTGCACTTTTAGGCTGTTTAAGCCTTAACGTACATTCATTAAGCACCCCATTCAACTCAAACTTTCCAATGAAAGAATACCTTTCAAAAATTAATTTGACCATTCCTGACACATTCTTTTGGTTTTGGCAGTGTTGTATTGTCTTTTCAGACTGATATCTTGATTCAGAGAAGCCAATCTTCCAGTCAAATGAGTGGAATATTGAGAAAAGTGTCTTTGAGAAATATGTGAACCGTAACTCTAACTAGCAAAACCCGAAGCTAGGGTTAGGGTTTTATTCCCATACAATGTAGACAGTTTTTGATGGCATGGCTGTGTTTTAGGGCTGAAAGGATACTTGGGAATATAGTTCTTTCAATGTTTTCTAATCATTTTTTTCTGTCCTATATGGCTGTATACAGTGCTTTGCCCCACAAAGGAATGCTGTCTGAATTGCCCGACAAGCAACAGTTCGAAAGAACGTGATTTAACATTCAAACTCTTGCCATGGGCTTTATAATCACAGGCAGATTAACAAATAAAGCCAAACTGCATTAGTTCTTTTGCACTTTTAGGTGATTTAAGCCTTAACGTACATTTATTTAGCACCCCATTCAACTCAAACTTTCCAATGAAAGAATACCTTTCAAAAATGAATTGGACCATTCCTGACACACTCTTCTGGTTTTGGCAGTGCTGTATTGTCTTTTCAGACTGATATCTTGATTCAGAGAAGCCAATCTTCCAGTCAAATGAGTGGAATATTGAGAAAATTGACTTCTAGAAATATGTGAACCGTAACCCTAACTAGGAAAACCCGAAGCTAGGGTAGGGTTTTATTCCCATACATTGTAGACAGTTTTTGATTGCATGGCTTTGTTTTAGGGCTGAAAGGATACTTGGGAATATAGTTCTTTCAATGTTTTCTAAACATTTTTTTCTGACCTATATGGCTGTATACAGTGCTTTGCCCCACAAAGGAATGCTGTCTGAATTGCCCGACAAGCAACAGTTCGAAAGAACCTGATTTAACTTTCAAACTCTTGCCATGGGCTTTATAATCACAGGCAGATTAACAAATAAAGCCAAACTGCATTAGTTCTTTTGCACTTTTAGGTGATTTAAGCCTTAACGTACATTTATTTAGCACCCCATTCAACTCAAACTTTCCAATGAAAGAATACCTTTCAAAAATTAATTTGACCATTCCTGACACACTCTTTTGGTTTTGGCAGTGTTGTATTGTCTTTTCAGACTGATATCTTGATTCAGAGAAGCAAATCTTCCAGTCAAATGAGTGGAATATTGAGAAAATTGACTTCTAGAAATATGTGAACCGTAACCCTAACTAGCAAAACCCGAAGCTAGGGTTAGGGTTTTATTCCCATACAATGTAGACAGTTTTTGATGGCATGGCTGTGTTTTACGGCTGAAAGGATACTTGGGAATATAGTTCTTTCAATGTTTTCTAAACATTTTTTTCTAACCTATATGGCTATATACAGTGCTTTGCCCCACAAAGGAATGCTGTCTGAATTGCCCGACAAGCAACAGTTCGAAAGAACCTGATTTAACTTTCAAACTCTTGCCATGGGCTTTAAAATCACAGGCAGATTAACAAATAAAGCCAAACAACATTAGTTGTTTTGCACTTTTAGGCTGTTTAAGCCTTAACATACATTCATTAAGCACCCCATTCAACTCAAACTTTCCAATGAAATAATACCTTTCAAAAATTAATTTGACCATTCCTGACACACTCTTTTGGTTTTGGCAGTGTTGTATTGTCTTTTCAGACTGATATCTTGATTCAAAGAAGCCAATCTTCCAGTCAAATGAGTGGAATATTGAGAAAATTGACTTCTAGAAATATGTGAACCGTAACCCTAACTAGCAAAACCCGAAGCTAGGGTTAGGGTTTTATTCCCATACAATGTAGACAGTTTTTGTTGGCATGGCTGTGTTTTAGGGCTGAAAGGATACTTGGGAATATAGTTCTTTCAATGTTTTCTTAACATTTTTTTCTAACCTATATGGCTGTATACAGTGCTTTGCCCCACAAAGGAATGCTGTCTGAATTGCCCGACAAGCAACAGTTCGAAAGAACCTGATTTAACTTTCAAACTCTTGCCATGGGCTTTATAATCACAGGCAGATTAACAAATAAAGCCAAACTGCATTAGTTCTTTTGCACTTTTAGGTGATTTAAGCCTAAACGTACATTTATTTAGCTGCCCATTCAACTCAAACTTTCCAATGAAAGAATACCTTTCAAAAATTAATTGGACCATTCCTGACACACTCTTTTGGTTTTGGCAGTGCTGTATTGTCTTTTCAGACTGATATCTTGATTCAGAGAAGCCAATCTTCCAGTCAAATGAGTGGAATATTGAGAAAAGTGTCTTTGAGAAATATGTGAACCGTAACCCTAACTAGCAAAACCCGAAGCTAGGGTTAGGGTTTTATTCCCATACAATGTAGACAGTTTTTGATGGCATGGCTGTGTTTTAGGGCTGAAAGGATACCTGGGAATATAGTTCTTTCAATGTTTTCTAAACATTTTTTTCTGACCTATATGGCTGTATACAGTGCTTTGCCCCACAAAGGAATGCTGTCTGAATTGCCCGACAAGCAACAGTTCGAAAGAACCTTATTTAACTTTCAAACTCTTGCCATGGGCTTTATAATCACAGGCAGATTAACAAATAAAGCCAAACTGCATTAGTTCTTTTGCACTTTTAGGCGATTTAAGCCTTAACGTACATTCATTTAGCACCCCATTCAACTCAAACATTCCAATGAAAGAATACCTTTCAAAAATGAATTTGACCATTCCTGACACACTCTTTTGGTTTTGGCAGTGCTGTATTGTCTTTTCAGACTGATATCTTGATTCAGAGAAGCCAATCTTCCAGTCAAATGAGTGGAATATTGAGAAAAGTGTCTTTGAGAAATATGTGAACCGTAACCCTAACTAGCAAAACCTGAAGCTAGGGTTAGGGTTTTATTCCCATACAATGTAGACAGTTTTTGATGGCATGGCTGTGTTTTAGGGCTGAAAGGATACTTGGGAACATAGTTCTTTCAATGTTTTCTAAACATTTTTTTCTAACCTTTATGGCTGTATACAGTGCTTTGCCCCACAAAGGAATGCTGTCTGAATTGCCCGACAAGCAAGAGTTTGAAAGAACCTGATTTAACTTTCAAACTCTTGCCATGGGCTTTATAATCACAGGCAGATTAACAAATAAAGACAAACTGCATTAGTTCTTTTGCACTTTTAGGCGATTTAAGCCTTAACGTACATTCATTTAGCACCCCATTCAACTCAAACTTTCCAATGAAAGAATACCTTTCAAGAATTAATTTGACCATTCCTGACACACTCTTTTGGTTTTGGCAGTGCTGTATTGTCTTTTCAGACTAATATCTTGATTCAGAGAAGCAAATCTTCCAGTCATTTGAGTGGAATATTGAGAAAATTGACTTTGAGAAATATGTGAACCGTAACCCTAACTAGCAAAACCCGAAGCTAGGGTTAGGGTTTTATTCCCATACATTGTAGACAGTTTTTGATGGCATGGCTGTGTTTTAGGGCTGAAAGGATACTTGGGAATATAGTTCTTTCAATGTTTTCTAAACATTTTTTTCTGACCTATATGGCTGTATACAGTGCTTTGCCCCACAAAGGAATGCTGTCTGAATTGCCCGACAAGCAACAGTTCGAAAGAACCTGATTTGACTTTCAAACTCTTGCCATGGGCTTTATATTCACAGGCAGATTAACAAATAAAGCCAAACTGCATTAGTTCTTTTGCACTTTTAGGCGATTTAAGCCTTAACGTACATTCATTTAGCACCCCATTCAACTCAAACTTTCCAATGAAAGAATACCTTTCAAATATTAATTTGACCATTCCTGACACACTCTTTTGGTTTTGGCAGTGCTGTATTGTCTTTTCAGACTGATATCTTGATTCAGAGAAGCCAATCTTCCAGTCAAATGAGTGGAATATTGAGAAAATTGACTTCTAGAAATATGTGAACCGTAACCCTAACTAGCAAAACCCGAAGCTAGGGTTAGGGTTTTATTCCCATACAATGTAGACAGTTTTTGTTGGCATGGCTGTGTTTTAGGGCTGAAAGGATACTTGGGAATATAGTTCTTTCAATGTTTTCTTAACATTTTTTTCTAACCTATATGGCTGTATACAGTGCTTTGCCCCACAAAGGAATGCTGTCTGAATTGCCCGACAAGCAACAGTTCGAAAGAACCTGATTTGACTTTCAAACTCTTGCCATGGGCTTTATATTCACAGGCAGATTAACAAATAAAGCCAAACTGCATTAGTTCTTTTGCACTTTTAGGTGATTTAAGCCTTAACGTACATTTATTTAGCACCCCATTCAACTCAAACTTTCCAATGAAAGAATACCTTTCAAAAATGAATTGGACCATTCCTGACACACTCTTTTGGTTTTGGCAGTGCTGTATTGTCTTTTCAGACTGATATCTTGATTCAGAGAAGCCAATCTTCCAGTCAAATGAGTGGAATATTGAGAAAAGTGTCTTTGAGAAATATGTGAACCGTAACCCTAACTAGCAAAACCCGAAGCTAGGGTTAGGGTTTTATTCCCATACAATGTAGACAGTTTTTGATGGCATGGCTTTGTTTTAGGGCTGAAAGGATACTTGGGAATATAGTTCTTTCAATGTTTTCTAAACATTTTTTTCTGACCTATATGGCTGTATACAGTGCTTTGCCCCACAATGGAATGCTGTCTGAATTGCCCGACAAGCAACAGTTCGAAAGAACCTGATTTAACTTTCAAACTCTTGCCATGGGCTTTATAATCACAGGCAGATTAACAAATAAAGCCAAACTGCATTAGTTGTTTTGCACTTTTAGGCGATTTAAGCCTTAACGTACATTCATTAAGCACCCCATTCAACTCAAACTTTCCAATGAAAGAATACCTTTCAAAAATTAATTTGACCATTCCTGACACACTCTTTTGGTTTTGGCAGTGTTGTATTGTCTTTTCAGACTGATATCTTGATTCAGAGAAGCAAATCTTCCAGTCAAATGAGTGGAATATTGAGAAAATTGACTTCTAGAAATATGTGAACCGTAACCCTAACTCGCAAAACCCGAAGCTAGGGTTAGGGTTTTATTCCCATACAATGTAGACAGTTTTTGATGGCATGGCTTTGTTTTAGGGCTGAAAGGATACTTGGGAATATAGTTCTTTCAATGTTTTCTAAACATTTTTTTCTGACCTATATGGCTGTATACAGTGCTTTGTCCCACAAAGGAATGCTGTCTGAATTGCCCGACAAGCAACAGTTCGAAAGAACCTGATTTAACTTTCAAACTCTTGCCATGGGCTTTATAATCACAGGCAGATTAACAAATAAAGCCAAACTGCATTAGTTCTTTTGCACTTTTAGGTGATTTAAGCCTTAACGTACATTTATTTAGCACCCCATTCAACTCAAACTTTCCAATGAAAGAATACCTTTCAAAAATTAATTTGACCATTCCTGACACACTCTTTTGGTTTTGGCAGTGTTGTATTGTCTTTTCAGACTGATATCTTGATTCAGAGAAGCAAATCTTCCAGTCAAATGAGTGGAATATTGAGAAAATTGACTTCTAGAAATATGTGAACCGTAACCCTAACTAGCAAAACCCGAAGCTAGGGTTAGGGTTTTATTCCCATACAATGTAGACAGTTTTTGATGGCATGGCTGTGTTTTAGGGCTGAAAGGATACTTGGGAATATAGTTCTTTCAATGTTTTCTAAACATTTTTTTCTAACCTATATGGCTATATACAGTGCTTTGCCCCACAAAGGAATGCTGTCTGAATTGCCCGACAAGCAACAGTTCGAAAGAACCTGATTTAACTTTCAAACTCTTGCCATGGGCTTTATAATCACAGGCAGATTAACAAATAAAGCCAAACAACATTAGTTGTTTTGCACTTTTAGGCTGTTTAAGCCTTAACGTACATTCATTAAGCACCCCATTCAACTCAAACTTTCCAATGAAAGAATACCTTTCAAAAATTAATTTGACCATTCCTGACACATTCTTTTGGTTTTGGCAGTGTTGTATTGTCTTTTCAGACTGATATCTTGATTCAGAGAAGCCAATCTTCCAGTCAAATGAGTGGAATATTGAGAAAAGTGTCTTTGAGAAATATGTGAACCGTAACTCTAACTAGCAAAACCCGAAGCTAGGGTTAGGGTTTTATTCCCATACAATGTAGACAGTTTTTGATGGCATGGCTGTGTTTTAGGGCTGAAAGGATACTTGGGAATATAGTTCTTTCAATGTTTTCTAATCATTTTTTTCTGTCCTATATGGCTGTATACAGTGCTTTGCCCCACAAAGGAATACTGTCTGAATTGCCCGACAAGCAACAGTTCGAAAGAACGTGATTTAACATTCAAACTCTTGCCATGGGCTTTATAATCACAGGCAGATTAACAAATAAAGCCAAACTGCATTAGTTCTTTTGCACTTTTAGGTGATTTAAGCCTTAACGTACATTTATTTAGCACCCCATTCAACTCAAACTTTCCAATGAAAGAATACCTTTCAAAAATGAATTGGACCATTCCTGACACACTCTTCTGGTTTTGGCAGTGCTGTATTGTCTTTTCAGACTGATATCTTGATTCAGAGAAGCCAATCTTCCAGTCAAATGAGTGGAATATTGAGAAAATTGACTTCTAGAAATATGTGAACCGTAACCCTAACTAGCAAAACCTGAAGCTAGGGTTAGGGTTTTATTCCCATACAATGTAGACAGTTTTTGATGGCATGGCTGTGTTTTAGGGCTGAAAGGATACTTGGGAACATAGTTCTTTCAATGTTTTCTAAACATTTTTTTCTAACCTTTATGGCTGTATACAGTGCTTTGCCCCACAAAGGAATGCTGTCTGAATTGCCCGACAAGCAAGAGTTTGAAAGAACCTGATTTAACTTTCAAACTCTTGCCATGGGCTTTATAATCACAGGCAGATTAACAAATAAAGACAAACTGCATTAGTTCTTTTGCACTTTTAGGCGATTTAAGCCTTAACGTACATTCATTTAGCACCCCATTCAACTCAAACTTTCCAATGAAAGAATACCTTTCAAGAATTAATTTGACCATTCCTGACACACTCTTTTGGTTTTGGCAGTGCTGTATTGTCTTTTCAGACTAATATCTTGATTCAGAGAAGCAAATCTTCCAGTCATTTGAGTGGAATATTGAGAAAATTGACTTTGAGAAATATGTGAACCGTAACCCTAACTAGCAAAACCCGAAGCTAGGGTTAGGGTTTTATTCCCATACATTGTAGACAGTTTTTGATGGCATGGCTGTGTTTTAGGGCTGAAAGGATACTTGGGAATATAGTTCTTTCAATGTTTTCTAAACATTTTTTTCTGACCTATATGGCTGTATACAGTGCTTTGCCCCACAAAGGAATGCTGTCTGAATTGCCCGACAAGCAACAGTTCGAAAGAACCTGATTTGACTTTCAAACTCTTGCCATGGGCTTTATATTCACAGGCAGATTAACAAATAAAGCCAAACTGCATTAGTTCTTTTGCACTTTTAGGCGATTTAAGCCTTAACGTACATTCATTTAGCACCCCATTCAACTCAAACTTTCCAATGAAAGAATACCTTTCAAATATTAATTTGACCATTCCTGACACACTCTTTTGGTTTTGGCAGTGCTGTATTGTCTTTTCAGACTGATATCTTGATTCAGAGAAGCCAATCTTCCAGTCAAATGAGTGGAATATTGAGAAAATTGACTTCTAGAAATATGTGAACCGTAACCCTAACTAGCAAAACCCGAAGCTAGGGTTAGGGTTTTATTCCCATACAATGTAGACAGTTTTTGTTGGCATGGCTGTGTTTTAGGGCTGAAAGGATACTTGGGAATATAGTTCTTTCAATGTTTTCTTAACATTTTTTTCTAACCTATATGGCTGTATACAGTGCTTTGCCCCACAAAGGAATGCTGTCTGAATTGCCCGACAAGCAACAGTTCGAAAGAACCTGATTTGACTTTCAAACTCTTGCCATGGGCTTTATATTCACAGGCAGATTAACAAATAAAGCCAAACTGCATTAGTTCTTTTGCACTTTTAGGTGATTTAAGCCTTAACGTACATTTATTTAGCACCCCATTCAACTCAAACTTTCCAATGAAAGAATACCTTTCAAAAATGAATTGGACCATTCCTGACACACTCTTTTGGTTTTGGCAGTGCTGTATTGTCTTTTCAGACTGATATCTTGATTCAGAGAAGCCAATCTTCCAGTCAAATGAGTGGAATATTGAGAAAAGTGTCTTTGAGAAATATGTGAACCGTAACCCTAACTAGCAAAACCCGAAGCTAGGGTTAGGGTTTTATTCCCATACAATGTAGACAGTTTTTGATGGCATGGCTTTGTTTTAGGGCTGAAAGGATACTTGGGAATATAGTTCTTTCAATGTTTTCTAAACATTTTTTTCTGACCTATATGGCTGTATACAGTGCTTTGCCCCACAATGGAATGCTGTCTGAATTGCCCGACAAGCAACAGTTCGAAAGAACCTGATTTAACTTTCAAACTCTTGCCATGGGCTTTATAATCACAGGCAGATTAACAAATAAAGCCAAACTGCATTAGTTGTTTTGCACTTTTAGGCGATTTAAGCCTTAACGTACATTCATTAAGCACCCCATTCAACTCAAACTTTCCAATGAAAGAATACCTTTCAAAAATTAATTTGACCATTCCTGACACACTCTTTTGGTTTTGGCAGTGTTGTATTGTCTTTTCAGACTGATATCTTGATTCAGAGAAGCAAATCTTCCAGTCAAATGAGTGGAATATTGAGAAAATTGACTTCTAGAAATATGTGAACCGTAACCCTAACTAGCAAAACCCGAAGCTAGGGTTAGGGTTTTATTCCCATACAATGTAGACAGTTTTTGATGGCATGGCTTTGTTTTAGGGCTGAAAGGATACTTGGGAATATAGTTCTTTCAATGTTTTCTAAACATTTTTTTCTGACCTATATGGCTGTATACAGTGCTTTGTCCCACAAAGGAATGCTGTCTGAATTGCCCGACAAGCAACAGTTCGAAAGAACCTGATTTAACTTTCAAACTCTTGCCATGGGCTTTATAATCACAGGCAGATTAACAAATAAAGCCAAACTGCATTAGTTCTTTTGCACTTTTAGGTGATTTAAGCCTTAACGTACATTTATTTAGCACCCCATTCAACTCAAACTTTCCAATGAAAGAATACCTTTCAAAAATTAATTTGACCATTCCTGACACACTCTTTTGGTTTTGGCAGTGTTGTATTGTCTTTTCAGACTGATATCTTGATTCAGAGAAGCAAATCTTCCAGTCAAATGAGTGGAATATTGAGAAAATTGACTTCTAGAAATATGTGAACCGTAACCCTAACTAGCAAAACCCGAAGCTAGGGTTAGGGTTTTATTCCCATACAATGTAGACAGTTTTTGATGGCATGGCTGTGTTTTAGGGCTGAAAGGATACTTGGGAATATAGTTCTTTCAATGTTTTCTAAACATTTTTTTCTAACCTATATGGCTATATACAGTGCTTTGCCCCACAAAGGAATGCTGTCTGAATTGCCCGACAAGCAACAGTTCGAAAGAACCTGATTTAACTTTCAAACTCTTGCCATGGGCTTTATAATCACAGGCAGATTAACAAATAAAGCCAAACAACATTAGTTGTTTTGCACTTTTAGGCTGTTTAAGCCTTAACGTACATTCATTAAGCACCCCATTCAACTCAAACTTTCCAATGAAAGAATACCTTTCAAAAATTAATTTGACCATTCCTGACACATTCTTTTGGTTTTGGCAGTGTTGTATTGTCTTTTCAGACTGATATCTTGATTCAGAGAAGCCAATCTTCCAGTCAAATGAGTGGAATATTGAGAAAAGTGTCTTTGAGAAATATGTGAACCGTAACTCTAACTAGCAAAACCCGAAGCTAGGGTTAGGGTTTTATTCCCATACAATGTAGACAGTTTTTGATGGCATGGCTGTGTTTTAGGGCTGAAAGGATACTTGGGAATATAGTTCTTTCAATGTTTTCTAATCATTTTTTTCTGTCCTATATGGCTGTATACAGTGCTTTGCCCCACAAAGGAATACTGTCTGAATTGCCCGACAAGCAACAGTTCGAAAGAACGTGATTTAACATTCAAACTCTTGCCATGGGCTTTATAATCACAGGCAGATTAACAAATAAAGCCAAACTGCATTAGTTCTTTTGCACTTTTAGGTGATTTAAGCCTTAACGTACATTTATTTAGCACCCCATTCAACTCAAACTTTCCAATGAAAGAATACCTTTCAAAAATGAATTGGACCATTCCTGACACACTCTTCTGGTTTTGGCAGTGCTGTATTGTCTTTTCAGACTGATATCTTGATTCAGAGAAGCCAATCTTCCAGTCAAATGAGTGGAATATTGAGAAAATTGACTTCTAGAAATATGTGAACCGTAACCCTAACTAGGAAAACCCGAAGCTAGGGTAGGGTTTTATTCCCATACATTGTAGACAGTTTTTGATTGCATGGCTTTGTTTTAGGGCTGAAAGGATACTTGGGAATATAGTTCTTTTAATGTTTTCTAAACATTTTTTTCTGACCTATATGGCTGTATACAGTGCTTTGCCCCACAAAGGAATGCTGTCTGAATTGCCCGACAAGCAACAGTTCGAAAGAACCTGATTTGACTTTCAAACTCTTGCCATGGGCTTTATATTCACAGGCAGATTAACAAATAAAGCGAAACTGCATTAGTTCTTTTGCACTTTTAGGCGATTTAAGCCTTAACGTACATTCATTTAGCACCCCATTCAACTCAAACTTTCCAATGAAAGAATACCTTTCAAATATTAATTTGACCATTCCTGACACACTCTTTTGGTTTTGGCAGTGCTGTATTGTCTTTTCAGACTGATATCTTGATTCAGAGAAGCCAATCTTCCAGTCAAATGAGTGGAATATTGAGAAAATTGACTTCTAGAAATATGTGAACCGTAACCCTAACTAGCAAAACCCGAAGCTAG
Organism: Atractosteus spatula; assembly: GCF_055471065.1. Lineage (NCBI taxonomy): Eukaryota > Metazoa > Chordata > Actinopteri > Semionotiformes > Lepisosteidae > Atractosteus > Atractosteus spatula. Next base: position 29,394,022 of record NC_142708.1, on the reverse strand, counting down.
GGTTAGGGTTTTATTCCCATACAATGTAGACAATTTTTGTTGGCATGGCTGTGTTTTAGGGCTGAAAGGATACTTGGGAATATAGTTCTTTCAATGTTTTCTTAACATTTTTTTCTAACCTATATGGCTGTATACAGTGCTTTGCCCCACAAAGGAATGCTGTCTGAATTGCCCGACAAGCAACAGTTCGAAAGAACCTGATTTAACTTTCAAACTCTTGCCATGGGCTTTATAATCACAGGCAGATTAACAAATAAAGCCAAACTGCATTAGTTCTTTTGCACTTTTAGGCGATTTAAGCCTTAACGTACATTCATTTAGCACCCCATTCAACTCAAACTTTCCAATGAAAGAATACCTTTCAAATATTAATTTGACCATTCCTGACACACTCTTTTGGTTTTGGCAGTGCTGTATTGTCTTTTCAGACTGATATCTTGATTCAGAGAAGCCAATCTTCCAGTCAAATGAGTGGAATATTGAGAAAATTGACTTCTAGAAATATGTGAACCGGAACCCTAACTAGCAAAACCCGAAGCTAGGGTTAGGGTTTTATTCCCATACAATGTAGACAGTTTTTGTTGGCATGGCTGTGTTTTAGGGCTGAAAGGATACTTGGGAATATAGTTCTTTCAATGTTTTCTTAACATTTTTTTCTAACCTATATTGCTGTATACAGTGCTTTGCCCCACAAAGGAATGCTGTCTGAATTGCCCGACAAGCAACAGTTCGAAAGAACCTGATTTAACTTTCAAACTCTTGCCATGGGCTTTATAATCACAGGCAGATTAACAAATAAAGCCAAACTGCATTAGTTCTTTTGCACTTTTAGGTGATTTAAGCCTTAACGTACATTCATTTAGCACCCCATTCAACTCAAACTTTCCAATGAAAGAATACCTTTCAAAAATGAATTGGACCATTCCTGACACACTCTTTTGGTTTTGGCAGTGCTGTATTGTCTTTTCAGACTGATATCTTGATTCAGAGAAGCCAATCTTCCAGTCAAATGAGTGGAATATTGAGAAAATTGACTTCTAGAAATATGTGAACCGTAACCCTAACTAGCAAAACCCGAAGCTAGGGTTAGGGTTTTATTCCCAAACAATGTAGACAGTTTTTGATGGCATGGCTGTGTTTTAGGGCTGAAAGGATACTTGGGAATATAGTTCTTTCAATGTTTTCTAAACATTTTTTTCTGACCTATATGGCTGTATACAGTGCTTTGCCCCACAAAGGAATGCTGTCTGAATTGCCCGACAAGCAACAGTTCGAAAGAACCTGATTTAACTTTCAAACTCTTGCCATGGGCTTTATAATCACAGGCAGATTAACAAATAAAGCCAAACTGCATTAGTTCTTTTGCACTTTTAGGTGATTTAAGCCTTAACGTACATTTATTTTGCACCCCATTCAACTCAAACTTTCCAATGAAAGAATACCTTTCAAAAATTAATTTGACCATTCCTGACACACTCTTTTGGTTTTGGCAGTGTTGTATTGTCTTTTCAGACTGATATCTTGATTCAGAGAAGCAAATCTTCCAGTCAAATGAGTGGAATATTGAGAAAATTGACTTCTAGAAATATGTGAACCGTAACCCTAACTAGCAAAACCCGAAGCTAGGGTTAGGGTTTTATTCCCATACAATGTAGACAGTTTTTGATGGCATGGCTGTGTTTTAGGGCTGAAAGGATACTTGGGAATATAGTTCTTTCAATGTTTTCTAAACATTTTTTTCTGACCTATATGGCTGTATACAGTGCTTTGCCCCACAAAGGAATGCTGTCTGAATTGCCCGACAAGCAACAGTTCGAAAGAACCTGATTTGACTTTCAAACTCTTGCCATGGGCTTTATATTCACAGGCAGATTAACAAATAAAGCCAAACTGCATTAGTTCTTTTGAACTTTTAGGCGATTTAAGCCTTAACGTACATTCATTTAGCACCCCATTCATCTCAAACTTTCCAATGAAAGAATACCTTTCAAAAATGAATTGGACCATTCCTGACACACTCTTTTGGTTTTGGCACTGTTGTATTGTCTTTTCAGACTGATATCTTGATTCAGAGAAGCAAATCTTCCAGTCAAATGAGTGGAATATTGAGAAAATTGACTTCTAGAAATATGTGAACCGTAACCCTAACTAGCAAAACCCGAAGCTAGGGTTAGGGTTTTATTCCCATACAATGTAGACAGTTTTTGATGGCATGGCTTTGTTTTAGGGCTGAAAGGATACTTGGGAATATAGTTCTTTCAATGTTTTCTAAACATTTTTTTCTGACCTATATGGCTGTATACAGTGCTTTGCCCCACAAAGGAATGCTGTCTGAATTGCCCGACAAGCAACAGTTCGAAAGAACCTGATTTAACTTTCAAACTCTTGCCATGGGCTTTATAATCACAGGCAGATTAACAAATAAAGCCAAACTGCATTAGTTCTTTTGCACTTTTAGGTGATTTAAGCCTTAACGTACATTTATTTAGCACCCCATTCAACTCAAACTTTCCAATGAAAGAATACCTTTCAAAAATGAATTGGACCATTCCTGACACACTCTTTTGGTTTTGGCAGTGCTGTATTGTCTTTTCAGACTGATATCTTGATTCAGAGAAGCCAATCTTCCAGTCAAATGAGTGGAATATTGAGAAAATTGACTTCTAGAAATATGTGAACCGTAACCCTAACTAGGAAAACCCGAAGCTAGGGTAGGGTTTTATTCCCATACAATGTAGACAGTTTTTGATTGCATGGCTTTGTTTTAGGGCTGAAAGGATACTTGGGAATATAGTTCTTTCAATGTTTTCTAAACATTTTTTTCTGACCTATATGGCTGTATACAGTGCTTTGCCCCACAAAGGAATGCTGTCTGAATTGCCCGACAAGCAACAGTTCGAAAGAACCTGATTTGACTTTCAAACTCTTGCCATGGGCTTTATATTCACAGGCAGATTAACAAATAAAGCCAAACTGCATTAGTTCTTTTGCACTTTTAGGCGATTTAAGCCTTAACGTACATTCATTTAGCACCCCATTCAACTCAAACTTTCCAATGAAAGAATACCTTTCAAATATTAATTTGACCATTCCTGACACACTCTTTTGGTTTTGGCAGTGCTGTATTGTCTTTTCAGACTGATATCTTGATTCAGAGAAGCCAATCTTCCAGTCAAATGAGTGGAATATTGAGAAAATTGACTTCTAGAAATATGTGAACCGTAACCCTAACTAGCAAAACCCGAAGCTAGGGTTAGGGTTTTATTCCCATACAATGTAGACAGTTTTTGTTGGCATGGCTGTGTTTTAGGGCTGAAAGGATACTTGGGAATATAGTTCTTTCAATGTTTTCTTAACATTTTTTTCTAACCTATATGGCTGTATACAGTGCTTTGCCCCACAAAGGAATGATGTCTGAATTGCCCGACAAGCAACAGTTCGAAAGAACGTGATTTAACTTTCAAACTCTTGCCATGGGCTTTATAATCACAGGCAGATTAACAAATAAAGCCAAACTGCATTAGTTCTTTTGCACTTTTAGGCGATTTAAGCCTTAACGTACATTCATTTAGCACCCCATTCAACTCAAACTTTCCAATGAAAGAATACCTTTCAAATATTAATTTGACCATTCCTGACACACTCTTTTGGTTTTGGCAGTGCTGTATTGTCTTTTCAGACTGATATCTTGATTCAGAGAAGCCAATCTTCCAGTCAAATGAGTGGAATATTGAGAAAATTGACTTCTAGAAATATGTGAACCGGAACCCTAACTAGCAAAACCCGAAGCTAGGGTTAGGGTTTTATTCCCATACAATGTAGACAGTTTTTGTTGGCATGGCTGTGTTTTAGGGCTGAAAGGATACTTGGGAATATAGTTCTTTCAATGTTTTCTTAACATTTTTTTCTAACCTATATTGCTGTATACAGTGCTTTGCCCCACAAAGGAATGCTGTCTGAATTGCCCGACAAGCAACAGTTCGAAAGAACCTGATTTAACTTTCAAACTCTTGCCATGGGCTTTATAATCACAGGCAGATTAACAAATAAAGCCAAACTGCATTAGTTCTTTTGCACTTTTAGGCGATTTAAGCCTTAACGTACATTCATTTAGCACCCCATTCAACTCATTCTTTCATTGGAAAGTTTACCTTTCAAAAATTAATTTGACCATTCCTGACATACTCTTTTGGTTTTGGCAGTGTTGTATTGTCTTTTCAGACTGATATCTTGATTCAAAGAAGCCAATCTTCCAGTCAAATGAGTGGAATATTGAGAAAATTGACTTCTAGAAATATGTGAACCGTAACCCTAACTAGGAAAACCCGAAGCTAGGGTTAGGGTTTTATTCCCATACAATGTAGACAGTTTTTGATTGCATGGCTTTGATTTAGGGCTGAAAGGATACTTGGGAATATAGTTCTTTCAATGTTTTCTAAACATTTTTTTCTGACCTATATGGCTGTATACAGTGCTTTGCCCCACAAAGGAATGCTGTCTGAATTGCCCGACAAGCAACAGTTCGAAAGAACCTGATTTAACTTTCAAACTCTTGCCATGGGCTTTATAATCACAGGCAGATTAACAAATAAAGCCAAACTGCATTAGTTCTTTTGCACTTTTAGGCGATTTAAGCCTTAACGTACATTCATTTAGCACCCCATTCAACTCAAACTTTCCAATGAAAGAATACCTTTCAAAAATTAATTTGACCATTCCTGACACACTCTTTTGGTTTTGGCAGTGCTGTATTGTCTTTTCAGACTGATATCTTGATTCAGAGAAGCCAATCTTCCAGTCAAATGAGTGGAATATTGAGAAAATTGACTTCTAGAAATATGTGAACCGTAACCCTAACTAGGAAAACCCGAAGCTAGGGTAGGGTTTTATTCCCATACAATGTAGACAGTTTTTGATGGCATGGCTGTGTTTTAGGGCTGAAAGGATACTTGGGAATATAGTTCTTTCAATGTTTTCTAAACATTTTTTTCTGACCTATATGGCTGTATACAGTGCTTTGCCCCACAAAGGAATGCTGTCTGAATTGCCCGACAAGCAACAGTTCGAAAGAACCTGATTTAACTTTCAAACTCTTGCCATGGGCTTTATAATCACAGGCAGATTAACAAATAAAGCCAAACTGCATTAGTTCTTTTGCACTTTTAGGTGATTTAAGCCTTAACGTACATTTATTTTGCACCCCATTCAACTCAAACTTTCCAATGAAAGAATACCTTTCAAAAATTAATTTGACCATTCCTGACACACTCTTTTGGTTTTGGCAGTGTTGTATTGTCTTTTCAGACTGATATCTTGATTCAGAGAAGCAAATCTTCCAGTCAAATGAGTGGAATATTGAGAAAATTGACTTCTAGAAATATGTGAACCGTAACCCTAACTAGCAAAACCCGAAGCTAGGGTTAGGGTTTTATTCCCATACAATGTAGACAGTTTTTGATGGCATGGCTGTGTTTTAGGGCTGAAAGGATACTTGGGAATATAGTTCTTTCAATGTTTTCTAAACATTTTTTTCTAACCTATATGGCTATATACAGTGCTTTGCCCCACAAAGGAATGCTGTCTGAATTGCCCGACAAGCAACAGTTCGAAAGAACCTGATTTAACTTTCAAACTCTTGCCATGGGCTTTATAATCACAGGCAGATTAACAAATAAAGCCAAACAACATTAGTTGTTTTGCACTTTTAGGCTGTTTAAGCCTTAACGTACATTCATTAAGCACCCCATTCAACTCAAACTTTCCAATGAAAGAATACCTTTCAAAAATTAATTTGACCATTCCTGACACATTCTTTTGGTTTTGGCAGTGTTGTATTGTCTTTTCAGACTGATATCTTGATTCAGAGAAGCCAATCTTCCAGTCAAATGAGTGGAATATTGAGAAAAGTGTCTTTGAGAAATATGTGAACCGTAACTCTAACTAGCAAAACCCGAAGCTAGGGTTAGGGTTTTATTCCCATACAATGTAGACAGTTTTTGATGGCATGGCTGTGTTTTAGGGCTGAAAGGATACTTGGGAATATAGTTCTTTCAATGTTTTCTAATCATTTTTTTCTGTCCTATATGGCTGTATACAGTGCTTTGCCCCACAAAGGAATACTGTCTGAATTGCCCGACAAGCAACAGTTCGAAAGAACGTGATTTAACATTCAAACTCTTGCCATGGGCTTTATAATCACAGGCAGATTAACAAATAAAGCCAAACTGCATTAGTTCTTTTGCACTTTTAGGTGATTTAAGCCTTAACGTACATTTATTTAGCACCCCATTCAACTCAAACTTTCCAATGAAAGAATACCTTTCAAAAATGAATTGGACCATTCCTGACATACTCTTTTGGTTTTGGCAGTGCTGTATTGTCTTTTCAGACTGATATCTTGATTCAGAGAAGCCAATCTTCCAGTCAAATGAGTGGAATATTGAGAAAATTGACTTCTAGAAATATGTGAACCGTAACCCTAACTAGGAAAACCCGAAGCTAGGGTAGGGTTTTATTCCCATACAATGTAGACAGTTTTTGATTGCATGGCTTTGTTTTAGGGCTGAAAGGATACTTGGGAATATAGTTCTTTCAATGTTTTCTAAACATTTTTTTCTGACCTATATGGCTGTATACAGTGCTTTGCCCCACAAAGGAATGCTGTCTGAATTGCCCGACAAGCAACAGTTCGAAAGAACCTGATTTGACTTTCAAACTCTTGCCATGGGCTTTATATTTACAGGCAGATTAACAAATAAAGCCAAACTGCATTAGTTCTTTTGAACTTTTAGGCGATTTAAGCCTTAACGTACATTCATTTAGCACCCCATTCATCTCAAACTTTCCAATGAAAGAATACCTTTCAAAAATGAATTGGACCATTCCTGACACACTCTTTTGGTTTTGGCACTGTTGTATTGTCTTTTCAGACTGATATCTTGATTCAGAGAAGCAAATCTTCCAGTCAAATGAGTGGAATATTGAGAAAATTGACTTCTAGAAATATGTGAACCGTAACCCTAACTAGCAAAACCCGAAGCTAGGGTTAGGGTTTTATTCCCATACAATGTAGACAGTTTTTGATGGCATGGCTTTGTTTTAGGGCTGAAAGGATACTTGGGAATATAGTTCTTTCAATGTTTTCTAAACATTTTTTTCTGACCTATATGGCTGTATACAGTGCTTTGCCCCACAAAGGAATGCTGTCTGAATTGCCCGACAAGCAACAGTTCGAAAGAACCTGATTTAACTTTCAAACTCTTGCCATGGGCTTTAAAATCACAGGCAGATTAACAAATAAAGCCAAACAACATTAGTTGTTTTGCACTTTTAGGCTGTTTAAGCCTTAACATACATTCATTAAGCACCCCATTCAACTCAAACTTTCCAATGAAATAATACCTTTCAAAAATTAATTTGACCATTCCTGACACACTCTTTTGGTTTTGGCAGTGTTGTATTGTCTTTTCAGACTGATATCTTGATTCAAAGAAGCCAATCTTCCAGTCAAATGAGTGGAATATTAAGAAAATTGACTTCTAGAAATATGTGAACCGTAACCCTAACTAGGAAAACCCGAAGCTAGGGTTAGGGTTTTATTCCCATACAATGTAGACAGTTTTTGATTGCATGGCTTTGTTTTAGGGCTGAAAGGATACTTGGGAATATAGTTCTTTCAATGTTTTCTAAACATTTTTTTCTGACCTATATGGCTGTATACAGTGCTTTGCCCCACAAAGGAATGCTGTCTGAATTGCCCGACAAGCAACAGTTCGAAAGAACCTGATTTAACTTTCAAACTCTTGCCATGGGCTTTATAATCACAGGCAGATTAACAAATAAAGCCAAACTGCATTAGTTCTTTTGCACTTTTAGGCGATTTAAGCCTTAACGTACATTCATTTAGCACCCCATTCAACTCAAACTTTCCAATGAAAGAATACCTTTCAAAAATTAATTTGACCATTCCTGACACACTCTTTTGGTTTTGGCAGTGTTGTATTGTCTTTTCAGACTGATATCTTGATTCAGAGAAGCACATCTTCCAGTCAAATGAGTGGAATATTGAGAAAATTGACTTCTAGAAATATGTGAACCGTAACCCTAACTAGGAAAACCCGAAGCTAGGGTAGGGTTTTATTCCCATACAATGTAGACAGTTTTTGATTGCATGGCTTTGTTTTAGGGCTGAAAGGATACTTGGGAATATAGTTCTTTCAATGTTTTCTAAACATTTTTTCTGACCTATATGGCTGTATACAGTGCTTTGCCCCACAAAGGAATGCTGTCTGAATTGCCCGACAAGCAACAGTTCGAAAGAACCTGATTTAACTTTCAAACTCTTGCCATGGGCTTTATAATCACAGGCAGATTAACAAATAAAGCCAAACTGCATTAGTTGTTTTGCACTTTTAGGCGATTTAAGCCTTAACGTACATTCATTTAGCACCCCATTCAACTCAAACTTTCCAATGAAAGAATACCTTTCAAAAATGAATTGGACCATTCCTGACACACTCTTTTGGTTTTGGCAGTGCTGTATTGTCTTTTCAGACTGATATCTTGATTCAGAGAAGCAAATCTTCCAGTCAAATGAGTGGAATATTGAGAAAATTGACTTCTAGAAATATGTGAACCGTAACCCTAACTAGCAAAACCCGAAGCTAGGGTTAGGGTTTTATTCCCAAACAATGTAGACAGTTTTTGATGGCATGGCTGTGTTTTAGGGCTGAAAGAATACTTGGGAATATAGTTCTTTCAATGTTTTCTAAACATTTTTTTCTGACCTATATGGCTGTATACAGTGCTTTGCCCCACAAAGGAATGCTGTCTGAATTGCCCGACAAGCAACAGTTCGAAAGAACCTGATTTAACTTTCAAACTCTTGCCATGGGCTTTATAATCACAGGCAGATTAACAAATAAAGCCAAACTGCATTAGTTCTTTTGCACTTTTAGGTGATTTAAGCCTTAACGTACATTTATTTAGCACCCCATTCAACTCAAACTTTCCAATGAAAGAATACCTTTCAAAAATTAATTTGACCATTCCTGACACACTCTTTTGGTTTTGGCAGTGTTGTATTGTCTTTTCAGACTGATATCTTGATTCAGAGAAGCAAATCTTCCAGTCAAATGAGTGGAATATTGAGAAAATTGACTTCTAGAAATATGTGAACCGTAACCCTAACTAGCAAAACCCGAAGCTAGGGTTAGGGTTTTATTCCCATACAATGTAGACAGTTTTTGATGGCATGGCTGTGTTTTAGGGCTGAAAGGATACTTGGGAATATAGTTCTTTCAATGTTTTCTAAACATTTTTTTCTAACCTATATGGCTATATACAGTGCTTTGCCCCACAAAGGAATGCTGTCTGAATTGCCCGACAAGCAACAGTTCGAAAGAACCTGATTTAACTTTCAAACTCTTGCCATGGGCTTTATAATCACAGGCAGATTAACAAATAAAGCCAAACAACATTAGTTGTTTTGCACTTTTAGGCTGTTTAAGCCTTAACGTACATTCATTAAGCACCCCATTCAACTCAAACTTTCCAATGAAAGAATACCTTTCAAAAATTAATTTGACCATTCCTGACACATTCTTTTGGTTTTGGCAGTGTTGTATTGTCTTTTCAGACTGATATCTTGATTCAGAGAAGCCAATCTTCCAGTCAAATGAGTGGAATATTGAGAAAAGTGTCTTTGAGAAATATGTGAACCGTAACTCTAACTAGCAAAACCCGAAGCTAGGGTTAGGGTTTTATTCCCATACAATGTAGACAGTTTTTGATGGCATGGCTGTGTTTTAGGGCTGAAAGGATACTTGGGAATATAGTTCTTTCAATGTTTTCTAATCATTTTTTTCTGTCCTATATGGCTGTATACAGTGCTTTGCCCCACAAAGGAATACTGTCTGAATTGCCCGACAAGCAACAGTTCGAAAGAACGTGATTTAACATTCAAACTCTTGCCATGGGCTTTATAATCACAGGCAGATTAACAAATAAAGCCAAACTGCATTAGTTCTTTTGCACTTTTAGGTGATTTAAGCCTTAACGTACATTTATTTAGCACCCCATTCAACTCAAACTTTCCAATGAAAGAATACCTTTCAAAAATGAATTGGACCATTCCTGACACACTCTTTTGGTTTTGGCAGTGCTGTATTGTCTTTTCAGACTGATATCTTGATTCAGAGAAGCCAATCTTCCAGTCAAATGAGTGGAATATTGAGAAAATTGACTTCTAGAAATATGTGAACCGTAACCCTAACTAGGAAAACCCGAAGCTAGGGTAGGGTTTTATTCCCATACAATGTAGACAGTTTTTGATTGCATGGCTTTGTTTTAGGGCTGAAAGGATACTTGGGAATATAGTTCTTTCAATGTTTTCTAAACATTTTTTTCTGACCTATATGGCTGTATACAGTGCTTTGCCCCACAAAGGAATGCTGTCTGAATTGCCCGACAAGCAACAGTTCGAAAGAACCTGATTTGACTTTCAAACTCTTGCCATGGGCTTTATATTCACAGGCAGATTAACAAATAAAGCCAAACTGCATTAGTTCTTTTGAACTTTTAGGCGATTTAAGCCTTAACGTACATTCATTTAGCACCCCATTCATCTCAAACTTTCCAATGAAAGAATACCTTTCAAAAATGAATTGGACCATTCCTGACACACTCTTTTGGTTTTGGCACTGTTGTATTGTCTTTTCAGACTGATATCTTGATTCAGAGAAGCAAATCTTCCAGTCAAATGAGTGGAATATTGAGAAAATTGACTTCTAGAAATATGTGAACCGTAACCCTAACTAGCAAAACCCGAAGCTAGGGTTAGGGTTTTATTCCCATACAATGTAGACAGTTTTTGATGGCATGGCTTTGTTTTAGGGCTGAAAGGATACTTGGGAATATAGTTCTTTCAATGTTTTCTAAACATTTTTTTCTGACCTATATGGCTGTATACAGTGCTTTGCCCCACAAAGGAATGCTGTCTGAATTGCCCGACAAGCAACAGTTCGAAAGAACCTGATTTAACTTTCAAACTCTTGCCATGGGCTTTAAAATCACAGGCAGATTAACAAATAAAGCTAAACAACATTAGTTGTTTTGCACTTTTAGGCTGTTTAAGCCTTAACATACATTCATTAAGCACCCCATTCAACTCAAACTTTCCAATGAAATAATACCTTTCAAAAATTAATTTGACCATTCCTGACACACTCTTTTGGTTTTGGCAGTGTTGTATTGTCTTTTCAGACTGATATCTTGATTCAAAGAAGCCAATCTTCCAGTCAAATGAGTGGAATATTGAGAAAATTGACTTCTAGAAATATGTGAACCGTAACCCTAACTAGGAAAACCCGAAGCTAGGGTTAGGGTTTTATTCCCATACAATGTAGACAGTTTTTGATTGCATGGCTTTGTTTTAGGGCTGAAAGGATACTTGGGAATATAGTTCTTTCAATGTTTTCTAAACATTTTTTTCTGACCTATATGGCTGTATACAGTGCTTTGCCCCACAAAGGAATGCTGTCTGAATTGCCCGACAAGCAACAGTTCGAAAGAACCTGATTTAACTTTCAAACTCTTGCCATGGGCTTTATAATCACAGGCAGATTAACAAATAAAGCCAAACTGCATTAGTTCTTTTGCACTTTTAGGCGATTTAAGCCTTAACGTACATTCATTTAGCACCCCATTCAACTCAAACTTTCCAATGAAAGAATACCTTTCAAAAATTAATTTGACCATTCCTGACACACTCTTTTGGTTTTGGCAGTGTTGTATTGTCTTTTCAGACTGATATCTTGATTCAGAGAAGCACATCTTCCAGTCAAATGAGTGGAATATTGAGAAAATTGACTTCTAGAAATATGTGAACCGTAACCCTAACTAGCAAAACCCGAAGCTAGGTTTAGGGTTTTATTCCCATACAATGTAGACAGTTTTTGATGGCATGGCTTTGTTTTAGGGCTGAAAGGATACTTGGGAATATAGTTCTTTCAATGTTTTCTAAACATTTTTTTCTGACCTATATGGCTGTATACAGTGCTTTGCCCCACAATGGAATGCTGTCTGAATTGCCCGACAAGCAACAGTTCGAAAGAACCTGATTTAACTTTCAAACTCTTGCCATGGGCTTTATAATCACAGGCAGATTAACAAATAAAGCCAAACTGCATTAGTTGTTTTGCACTTTTAGGCGATTTAAGCCTTAACGTACATTCATTAAGCACCCCATTCAACTCAAACTTTCCAATGAAAGAATACCTTTCAAAAATTAATTTGACCATTCCTGACACACTCTTTTGGTTTTGGCAGTGTTGTATTGTCTTTTCAGACTGATATCTTGATTCAGAGAAGCAAATCTTCCAGTCAAATGAGTGGAATATTGAGAAAATTGACTTCTAGAAATATGTGAACCGTAACCCTAACTAGCAAAACCCGAAGCTAGGGTTAGGGTTTTATTCCCATACAATGTAGACAGTTTTTGATGGCATGGCTTTGTTTTAGGGCTGAAAGGATACTTGGGAATATAGTTCTTTCAATGTTTTCTAAACATTTTTTTCTGACCTATATGGCTGTATACAGTGCTTTGTCCCACAAAGGAATGCTGTCTGAATTGCCCGACAAGCAACAGTTCGAAAGAACCTGATTTAACTTTCAAACTCTTGCCATGGGCTTTATAATCACAGGCAGATTAACAAATAAAGCCAAACTGCATTAGTTCTTTTGCACTTTTAGGTGATTTAAGCCTTAACGTACATTTATTTAGCACCCCATTCAACTCAAACTTTCCAATGAAAGAATACCTTTCAAAAATTAATTTGACCATTCCTGACACACTCTTTTGGTTTTGGCAGTGTTGTATTGTCTTTTCAGACTGATATCTTGATTCAGAGAAGCAAATCTTCCAGTCAAATGAGTGGAATATTGAGAAAATTGACTTCTAGAAATATGTGAACCGTAACCCTAACTAGCAAAACCCGAAGCTAGGGTTAGGGTTTTATTCCCATACAATGTAGACAGTTTTTGATGGCATGGCTGTGTTTTAGGGCTGAAAGGATACTTGGGAATATAGTTCTTTCAATGTTTTCTAAACATTTTTTTCTAACCTATATGGCTATATACAGTGCTTTGCCCCACAAAGGAATGCTGTCTGAATTGCCCGACAAGCAACAGTTCGAAAGAACCTGATTTAACTTTCAAACTCTTGCCATGGGCTTTATAATCACAGGCAGATTAACAAATAAAGCCAAACAACATTAGTTGTTTTGCACTTTTAGGCTGTTTAAGCCTTAACGTACATTCATTAAGCACCCCATTCAACTCAAACTTTCCAATGAAAGAATACCTTTCAAAAATTAATTTGACCATTCCTGACACATTCTTTTGGTTTTGGCAGTGTTGTATTGTCTTTTCAGACTGATATCTTGATTCAGAGAAGCCAATCTTCCAGTCAAATGAGTGGAATATTGAGAAAAGTGTCTTTGAGAAATATGTGAACCGTAACTCTAACTAGCAAAACCCGAAGCTAGGGTTAGGGTTTTATTCCCATACAATGTAGACAGTTTTTGATGGCATGGCTGTGTTTTAGGGCTGAAAGGATACTTGGGAATATAGTTCTTTCAATGTTTTCTAATCATTTTTTTCTGTCCTATATGGCTGTATACAGTGCTTTGCCCCACAAAGGAATACTGTCTGAATTGCCCGACAAGCAACAGTTCGAAAGAACGTGATTTAACATTCAAACTCTTGCCATGGGCTTTATAATCACAGGCAGATTAACAAATAAAGCCAAACTGCATTAGTTCTTTTGCACTTTTAGGTGATTTAAGCCTTAACGTACATTTATTTAGCACCCCATTCAACTCAAACTTTCCAATGAAAGAATACCTTTCAAAAATGAATTGGACCATTCCTGACACACTCTTTTGGTTTTGGCAGTGCTGTATTGTCTTTTCAGACTGATATCTTGATTCAGAGAAGCCAATCTTCCAGTCAAATGAGTGGAATATTGAGAAAATTGACTTCTAGAAATATGTGAACCGTAACCCTAACTAGGAAAACCCGAAGCTAGGGTAGGGTTTTATTCCCATACAATGTAGACAGTTTTTGATTGCATGGCTTTGTTTTAGGGCTGAAAGGATACTTGGGAATATAGTTCTTTCAATGTTTTCTAAACATTTTTTTCTGACCTATATGGCTGTATACAGTGCTTTGCCCCACAAAGGAATGCTGTCTGAATTGCCCGACAAGCAACAGTTCGAAAGAACATGATTTGACTTTCAAACTCTTGCCATGGGCTTTATATTCACAGGCAGATTAACAAATAAAGCCAAACTGCATTAGTTCTTTTGCACTTTTAGGCGATTTAAGCCTTAACGTACATTCATTTAGCACCCCATTCAACTCAAACTTTCCAATGAAAGAATACCTTTCAAATATTAATTTGACCATTCCTGACACACTCTTTTGGTTTTGGCAGTGCTGTATTGTCTTTTCAGACTGATATCTTGATTCAGAGAAGCCAATCTTCCAGTCAAATGAGTGGAATATTGAGAAAATTGACTTCTAGAAATATGTGAACCGTAACCCTAACTAGCAAAACCCGAAGCTAGGGTTAGGGTTTTATTCCCATACAATGTAGACAGTTTTTGTTGGCATGGCTGTGTTTTAGGGCTGAAAGGATACTTGGGAATATAGTTCTTTCAATGTTTTCTTAACATTTTTTTCTAACCTATATGGCTGTATACAGTGCTTTGCCCCACAAAGGAATGCTGTCTGAATTGCCCGACAAGCAACAGTTCGAAAGAACCTGATTTAACTTTCAAACTCTTGCCATGGGCTTTATAATCACAGGCAGATTAACAAATAAAGCCAAACTGCATTAGTTCTTTTGCACTTTTAGGCGATTTAAGCCTTAACGTACATTCATTTAGCACCCCATTCAACTCAAACTTTCCAATGAAAGAATACCTTTCAAATATTAATTTGACCATTCCTGACACACTCTTTTGGTTTTGGCAGTGCTGTATTGTCTTTTCAGACTGATATCTTGATTCAGAGAAGCCAATCTTCCAGTCAAATGAGTGGAATATTGAGAAAATTGACTTCTAGAAATATGTGAACCGGAACCCTAACTAGCAAAACCCGAAGCTAGGGTTAGGGTTTTATTCCCATACAATGTAGACAGTTTTTGTTGGCATGGCTGTGTTTTAGGGCTGAAAGGATACTTGGGAATATAGTTCTTTCAATGTTTTCTTAACATTTTTTTCTAACCTATATTGCTGTATACAGTGCTTTGCCCCACAAAGGAATGCTGTCTGAATTGCCCGACAAGCAACAGTTCGAAAGAACCTGATTTAACTTTCAAACTCTTGCCATGGGCTTTATAATCACAGGCAGATTAACAAATAAAGCCAAACTGCATTAGTTCTTTTGCACTTTTAGGCGATTTAAGCCTTAACGTACATTCATTTAGCACCCCATTCAACTCATTCTTTCATTGGAAAGTTTACCTTTCAAAAATTAATTTGACCATTCCTGACACACTCTTTTGGTTTTGGCAGTGTTGTATTGTCTTTTCAGACTGATATCTTGATTCAGAGAAGCACATCTTCCAGTCAAATGAGTGGAATATTGAGAAAATTGACTTCTAGAAATATGTGAACCGTAACCCTAACTAGGAAAACCCGAAGCTAGGGTAGGGTTTTATTCCCATACAATGTAGACAGTTTTTGATTGCATGGCTTTGTTTTAGGGCTGAAAGGATACTTGGGAATATAGTTCTTTCAATGTTTTCTAAACATTTTTTCTGACCTATATGGCTGTATACAGTGCTTTGCCCCACAAAGGAATGCTGTCTGAATTGCCCGACAAGCAACAGTTCGAAAGAACCTGATTTAACTTTCAAACTCTTGCCATGGGCTTTATAATCACAGGCAGATTAACAAATAAAGCCAAACTGCATTAGTTCTTTTACACTTTTAGGCGATTTAAGCCTTAACGTACATTCATTTAGCACCCCATTCAACTCAAACATTCCAATGAAAGAATACCTTTCAAAAATGAATTTGACCATTCCTGACACACTCTTTTGGTTTTGGCAGTGCTGTATTGTCTTTTCAGACTGATATCTTGATTCAGAGAAGCCAATCTTCCAGTCAAATGAGTGGAATATTGAGAAAAGTGTCTTTGAGAAATATTTGAACCGTAACCCTAACTAGCAAAACCTGAAGCTAGGGTTAGGGTTTTATTCCCATACAATGTAGACAGTTTTTGATGGCATGGCTGTGTTTTAGGGCTGAAAGGATACTTGGGAATATAGTTCTTTCAATGTTTTCTAAACATTTTTTTCTGACCTATATGGCTGTATACAGTGCTTTGCCCCACAAAGGAATGCTGTCTGAATTGCCCGACAAGCAACAGTTCGAAAGAACCTGATTTAACTTTCAAACTCTTGCCATGGGCTTTATAATCACAGGCAGATTAACAAATAAAGCCAAACAACATTAGTTGTTTTGCACTTTTAGGCTGTTTAAGCCTTAACGTACATTCATTAAGCACCCCATTCAACTCAAACTTTCCAATGAAAGAATACCTTTCAAAAATGAATTGGACCATTCCTGACACACTCTTTTGGTTTTGGCAGTGCTGTATTGTCTTTTCAGACTGATATCTTGATTCAGAGAAGCCAATCTTCCAGTCAAATGAGTGGAATATTGAGAAAATTGACTTCTAGAAATATGTGAACCGTAACCCTAACTAGGAAAACCCGAAGCTAGGGTTAGGGTTTTATTCCCATACAATGTAAACAGTTCTTGATTGCATGGCTTTGTTTTAGGGCTGAAAGGATACTTGGGAATATAGTTCTTTCAATGTTTTCTAAACATTTTTTTCTGACCTATATGGCTGTATACAGTGCTTTGCCCCACAAAGGAATGCTGTCTGAATTGCCCGACAAGCAACAGTTCGAAAGAACCTGATTTAACTTTCAAACTCTTGCCATGGGCTTTATAATCACAGGCAGATTAACAAATAAAGCCAAACTGCATTAGTTCTTTTGCACTTTTAGGCGATTTAAGCCTTAACGTACATTCATTTAGCACCCCATTCAACTCAAACTTTCCAATGAAAGAATACCTTTCAAAAATTAATTTGACCATTCCTGACACACTCTTTTGGTTTTGGCAGTGTTGTATTGTCTTTTCAGACTGATATCTTGATTCAGAGAAGCACATCTTCCAGTCAAATGAGTGGAATATTGAGAAAATTGACTTCTAGAAATATGTGAACCGTAACCCTAACTAGGAAAACCCGAAGCTAGGGTAGGGTTTTATTCCCATACAATGTAGACAGTTTTTGATGGCATGGCTTTGTTTTAGGGCTGAAAGGATACTTGGGAATATAGTTCTTTCAATGTTTTCTAAACATTTTTTCTGACCTATATGGCTGTATACAGTGCTTTGCCCCACAAAGGAATGCTGTCTGAATTGCCCGACAAGCAACAGTTCGAAAGAACCTGATTTAACTTTCAAACTCTTGCCATGGGCTTTATAATCACAGGCAGATTAACAAATAAAGCCAAACTGCATTAGTTCTTTTACACTTTTAGGCGATTTAAGCCTTAACGTACATTCATTTAGCACCCCATTCAACTCAAACATTCCAATGAAAGAATACCTTTCAAAAATGAATTTGACCATTCCTGACACACTCTTTTGGTTTTGGCAGTGTTGTATTGTCTTTTCAGACTGATATCTTGATTCAGAGAAGCAAATCTTCCAGTCAAATGAGTGGAATATTGAGAAAATTGACTTCTAGAAATATGTGAACCGTAACCCTAACTAGCAAAACCCGAAGCTAGGGTTAGGGTTTTATTCCCATACAATGTAGACAGTTTTTGATGGCATGGCTGTGTTTTAGGGCTGAAAGGATACTTGGGAATATAGTTCTTTCAATGTTTTCTAAACATTTTTTTCTAACCTATATGGCTATATACAGTGCTTTGCCCCACAAAGGAATGCTGTCTGAATTGCCCGACAAGCAACAGTTCGAAAGAACCTGATTTAACTTTCAAACTCTTGCCATGGGCTTTAAAATCACAGGCAGATTAACAAATAAAGCCAAACAACATTAGTTGTTTTGCACTTTTAGGCTGTTTAAGCCTTAACGTACATTCATTAAGCACCCCATTCAACTCAAACTTTCCAATGAAAGAATACCTTTCAAAAATTAATTTGACCATTCCTGACACACTCTTTTGGTTTTGGCACTGTTGTATTGTCTTTTCAGACTGATATCTTGATTCAGAGAAGCAAATCTTCCAGTCAAATGAGTGGAATATTGAGAAAATTGACTTCTAGAAATATGTGAACCGTAACCCTAACTAGCAAAACCCGAAGCTAGGGTTAGGGTTTTATTCCCATACAATGTAGACAGTTTTTGATGGCATGGCTTTGTTTTAGGGCTGAAAGGATACTTGGGAATATAGTTCTTTCAATGTTTTCTAAACATTTTTTTCTGACCTATATGGCTGTATACAGTGCTTTGCCCCACAAAGGAATGCTGTCTGAATTGCCCGACAAGCAACAGTTCGAAAGAACCTGATTTAACTTTCAAACTCTTGCCATGGGCTTTATAATCACAGGCAGATTAACAAATAAAGCCAAACTGCATTAGTTCTTTTGCACTTTTAGGTGATTTAAGCCTTAACGTACATTTATTTAGCACCCCATTCAACTCAAACTTTCCAATGAAAGAATACCTTTCAAAAATTAATATGACCATTCCTGACACACTCTTTTGGTTTTGGCAGTGTTGTATTGTCTTTTCAGACTGATATCTTGATTCAGAGAAGCAAATCTTCCAGTCAAATGTGTGGAATATTGAGAAAATTGACTTCTAGAAATATGTGAACCGTAACCCTAACTAGCAAAACCCGAAGCTAGTGTTAGGGTTTTATTCCCATACAATGTAGACAGTTTTTGATGGCATGGCTGTGTTTTAGGGCTGAAAGGATACTTGGGAATATAGTTCTTTCAATGTTTTCTAAACATTTTTTTCTGACCTATATGGCTGTATACAGTGCTTTGCCCCACAAAGGAATGCTGTCTGAATTGCCCGACAAGCAACAGTTCGAAAGAACCTGATTTAACTTTCAAACTCTTGCCATGGGCTTTATAATCACAGGCAGATTAACAAATAAAGCCAAACTGCATTAGTTCTTTTGCACTTTTAGGCGATTTAAGCCTTAACGTACATTCATTTAGCACCCCATTCAACTCAAACTTTCCAATGAAAGAATACCTTTCAAAAATTAATTTGACCATTCCTGACACACTCTTTTGGTTTTGGCAGTGTTGTATTGTCTTTTCAGACTGATATCTTGATTCAGAGAAGCACATCTTCCAGTCAAATGAGTGGAATATTGAGAAAATTGACTTCTAGAAATATGTGAACCGTAACCCTAACTAGGAAAACCCGAAGCTAGGGTAGGGTTTTATTCCCATACAATGTAGACAGTTTTTGATGGCATGGCTTTGTTTTAGGGCTGAAAGGATACTTGGGAATATAGTTCTTTCAATGTTTTCTAAACATTTTTTCTGACCTATATGGCTGTATACAGTGCTTTGCCCCACAAAGGAATGCTGTCTGAATTGCCCGACAAGCAACAGTTCGAAAGAACCTGATTTAACTTTCAAACTCTTGCCATGGGCTTTATAATCACAGGCAGATTAACAAATAAAGCCAAACTGCATTAGTTCTTTTACACTTTTAGGCGATTTAAGCCTTAACGTACATTCATTTAGCACCCCATTCAACTCAAACATTCCAATGAAAGAATACCTTTCAAAAATGAATTTGACCATTCCTGACACACTCTTTTGGTTTTGGCAGTGCTGTATTGTCTTTTTAGACTGATATCTTGATTCAGAGAAGCCAATCTTCCAGTCAAATGAGTGGAATATTGAGAAAAGTGTCTTTGAGAAATATGTGAACCGTAACCCTAACTAGCAAAACCTGAAGCTAGGGTTAGGGTTTTATTCCCATACAATGTAGACAGTTTTTGATGGCATGGCTGTGTTTTAGGGCTGAAAGGATACTTGGGAATATAGTTCTTTCAATGTTATCTAAACATTTTTTTCTGACCTATATGGCTGTATACAGTGCTTTGCCCCACAAAGGAATGCTGTCTGAATTGCCCGACAAGCAACAGTTCGAAAGAACCTGATTTGACTTTCAAACTCTTGCCATGGGCTTTATATTCACAGGCAGATTAACAAATAAAGCCAAACTGCATTAGTTCTTTTGCACTTTTAGGCGATTTAAGCCTTAACGTACATTCATTTAGCACCCCATTCAACTCAAACTTTCCAATGAAAGAATACCTTTCAAATATTAATTTGACCATTCCTGACACACTCTTTTGGTTTTGGCAGTGCTGTATTGTCTTTTCAGACTGATATCTTGATTCAGAGAAGCCAATCTTCCAGTCAAATGAGTGGAATATTGAGAAAATTGACTTCTAGAAATATGTGAACCGTAACCCTAACTAGCAAAACCCGAAGCTAGGGTTAGGGTTTTATTCCCATACAATGTAGACAGTTTTTGTTGGCATGGCTGTGTTTTAGGGCTGAAAGGATACTTGGGAATATAGTTCTTTCAATGTTTTCTTAACATTTTTTTCTAACCTATATGGCTGTATACAGTGCTTTGCCCCACAAAGGAATGCTGTCTGAATTGCCTGACAAGCAACAGTTCGAAAGAACCTGATTTAACTTTCAAACTCTTGCCATGGGCTTTATAATCACAGGCAGATTAACAAATAAAGCCAAACTGCATTAGTTCTTTTGCACTTTTAGGCGATTTAAGCCTTAACGTACATTCATTTAGCACCCCATTCAACTCAAACTTTCCAATGAAAGAATACCTTTCAAATATTAATTTGACCATTCCTGACACACTCTTTTGGTTTTGGCAGTGCTGTATTGTCTTTTCAGACTGATATCTTGATTCAGAGAAGCCAATCTTCCAGTCAAATGAGTGGAATATTGAGAAAATTGACTTCTAGAAATATGTGAACCGTAACCCTAACTAGCAAAACCCGAAGCTAGGGTTAGGGTTTTATTCCCAAACAATGTAGACAGTTTTTGATGGCATGGCTGTGTTTTAGGGCTGAAAGGATACTTGGGAATATAGTTCTTTCAATGTTTTCTAAACATTTTTTTCTGACCTATATGGCTGTATACAGTGCTTTACCCCACAAAGGAATGCTGTCTGAATTGCCCGACAAGCAACAGTTCGAAAGAACCTGATTTAACTTTCAAACTCTTGCCATGGGCTTTATAATCACAGGCAGATTAACAAATAAAGCCAAACTGCATTAGTTCTTTTGCACTTTTAGGTGATTTAAGCCTTAACGTACATTTATTTAGCACCCCATTCAACTCAAACTTTCCAATGAAAGAATACCTTTCAAAAATTAATTTGACCATTCCTGACACACTCTTTTGGTTTTGGCAGTGTTGTATTGTCTTTTCAGACTGATATCTTGATTCAGAGAAGCAAATCTTCCAGTCAAATGAGTGCAATATTGAGAAAATTGACTTCTAGAAATATGTGAACCGTAACCCTAACTAGCAAAACCCGAAGCTAGGGTTAGGGTTTTATTCCCATACAATGTAGACAGTTTTTGATGGCATGGCTGTGTTTTAGGGCTGAAAGGATACTTGGGAATATAGTTCTTTCAATGTTTTCTAAACATTTTTTTCTAACCTATATGGCTATATACAGTGCTTTGCCCCACAAAGGAATGCTGTCTGAATTGCCCGACAAGCAACAGTTCGAAAGAACCTGATTTAACTTTCAAACTCTTGCCATGGGCTTTATAATCACAGGCAGATTAACAAATAAAGCCAAACAACATTAGTTGTTTTGCACTTTTAGGCTGTTTAAGCCTTAACGTACATTCATTAAGCACCCCATTCAACTCAAACTTTCCAATGAAAGAATACCTTTCAAAAATGAATTGGACCATTCCTGACACACTCTTTTGGTTTTGGCAGTGCTGTATTGTCTTTTCAGACTGATATCTTGATTCAGAGAAGCCAATCTTCCAGTCAAATGAGTGGAATATTGAGAAAATTGACTTCTAGAAATATGTGAACCGTAACCCTAACTAGGAAAACCCGAAGCTAGGGTTAGGGTTTTATTCCCATACAATGTAGACAGTTCTTGATTGCATGGCTTTGTTTTAGGGCTGAAAGGATACTTGGGAATATAGTTCTTTCAATGTTTTCTAAACATTTTTTTCTGACCTATATGGCTGTATACAGTGCTTTGCCCCACAAAGGAATGCTGTCTGAATTGCCCGACAAGCAACAGTTCGAAAGAACCTGATTTAACTTTCAAACTCTTGCCATGGGCTTTATAATCACAGGCAGATTAACAAATAAAGCCAAACTGCATTAGTTCTTTTGCACTTTTAGGCGATTTAAGCCTTAACGTACATTCATTTAGCACCCCATTCAACTCAAACTTTCCAATGAAAGAATACCTTTCAAAAATTAATTTGACCATTCCTGACACACTCTTTTGGTTTTGGCAGTGTTGTATTGTCTTTTCAGACTGATATCTTGATTCAGAGAAGCACATCTTCCAGTCAAATGAGTGGAATATTGAGAAAATTGACTTCTAGAAATATGTGAACCGTAACCCTAACTAGGAAAACCCGAAGCTAGGGTAGGGTTTTATTCCCATACAATGTAGACAGTTTTTGATTGCATGGCTTTGTTTTAGGGCTGAAAGGATACTTGGGAATATAGTTCTTTCAATGTTTTCTAAACATTTTTTCTGACCTATATGGCTGTATACAGTGCTTTGCCCCACAAAGGAATGCTGTCTGAATTGCCCGACAAGCAACAGTTCGAAAGAACCTGATTTAACTTTCAAACTCTTGCCATGGGCTTTATAATCACAGGCAGATTAACAAATAAAGCCAAACTGCATTAGTTCTTTTACACTTTTAGGCGATTTAAGCCTTAACGTACATTCATTTAGCACCCCATTCAACTCAAACATTCCAATGAAAGAATACCTTTCAAAAATGAATTTGACCATTCCTGACACACTCTTTTGGTTTTGGCAGTGCTGTATTGTCTTTTCAGACTGATATCTTGATTCAGAGAAGCCAATCTTCCAGTCAAATGAGTGGAATATTGAGAAAAGTGTCTTTGAGAAATATTTGAACCGTAACCCTAAGTAGCAAAACCTGAAGCTAGGGTTAGGGTTTTATTCCCATACAATGTAGACAGTTTTTGATGGCATGGCTGTGTTTTAGGGCTGAAAGGATACTTGGGAATATAGTTCTTTCAATGTTTTCTAAACATTTTTTTCTGACCTATATGGCTGTATACAGTGCTTTGCCCCACAAAGGAATGCTGTCTGAATTGCCCGACAAGCAACAGTTCGAAAGAACCTGATTTGACTTTCAAACTCTTGCCATGGGCTTTATATTCACAGGCAGATTAACAAATAAAGCCATACTGCATTAGTTCTTTTGCACTTTTAGGCGACTTAAGCCTTAACGTACATTCATTTAGCACCCCATTCAACTCAAACTTTCCAATGAAAGAATACCTTTCAAATATTAATTTGACCATTCCTGCCACACTCTTTTGGTTTTGGCAGTGCTGTATTGTCTTTTCAGACTGATATCTTGATTCAGAGAAGCCAATCTTCCAGTCAAATGAGTGGAATATTGAGAAAATTGACTTCTAGAAATATGTGAACCGTAACCCTAACTAGCAAAACCCGAAGCTAGGGTTAGGGTTTTATTCCCATACAATGTAGACAGTTTTTGTTGGCATGGCTGTGTTTTAGGGCTGAAAGGATACTTGGGAATATAGTTCTTTCAATGTTTTCTTAACATTTTTTTCTAACCTATATGGCTGTATACAGTGCTTTGCCCCACAAAGGAATGCTGTCTGAATTGCCCGACAAGCAACAGTTCGAAAGAACCTGATTTAACTTTCAAACTCTTGCCATGGGCTTTATAATCACAGGCAGATTAACAAATAAAGCCAAACTGCATTAGTTCTTTTGCACTTTTAGGTGATTTAACCCTTAACGTACATTTATTTAGCACCCCATTCAACTCAAACTTTCCAATGAAAGAATACCTTTCAAAAATGAATTGGACCATTCCTAACACACTCTTTTGGTTTTGGCAGTGCTGTATTGTCTTTTCAGACTGATATCTTGATTCAGAGAAGCCAATCTTCCAGTCAAATGAGTGGAATATTGAGAAAAGTGTCTTTGAGAAATATGTGAACCGTAACCCTAACTAGCAAAACCTGAAGCTAGGGTTAAGGTTTTATTCCCATACAATGTAGACAGTTTTTGATGGCATGGCTGTGTTTTAGGGCTGAAAGGATACTTGGGAATATAGTTCTTTCAATGTTTTCTAAACATTTTTTTCTAACCTATATGGCTATATACAGTGCTTTGCCCCACAAAGGAATGCTGTCTGAATTGCCCGACAAGCAACAGTTCGAAAGAACCTGATTTAACTTTCAAACTCTTGCCATGGGCTTTATAATCACAGGCAGATTAACAAATAAAGCCAAACAACATTAGTTGTTTTGCACTTTTAGGCTGTTTAAGCCTTAAAGTACATTCATTAAGCACCCCATTCAACTCAAACTTTCCAATGAAAGAATACCTTTCAAAAATGAATTGGACCATTCCTGACACACTCTTTTGGTTTTGGCAGTGCTGTATTGTCTTTTCAGACTGATATCTTGATTCAGAGAAGCCAATCTTCCAGTCAAATGAGTGGAATATTGAGAAAATTGACTTCTAGAAATATGTGAACCGTAACCCTAACTAGGAAAACCCGAAGCTAGGGTTAGGGTTTTATTCCCATACAATGTAGACAGTTCTTGATTGCATGGCTTTGTTTTAGGGCTGAAAGGATACTTGGGAATATAGTTCTTTCAATGTTTTCTAAACATTTTTTTCTGACCTATATGGCTGTATACAGTGCTTTGCCCCACAAAGGAATGCTGTCTGAATTGCCCGACAAGCAACAGTTCGAAAGAACCTGATTTAACTTTCAAACTCTTGCCATGGGCTTTATAATCACAGGCAGATTAACAAATAAAGCCAAACTGCATTAGTTCTTTTGCACTTTTAGGCGATTTAAGCCTTAACGTACATTCATTTAGCACCCCATTCAACTCAAACTTTCCAATGAAAGAATACCTTTCAAAAATGAATTGGACCATTCCTGACACACTCTTTTGGTTTTGGCAGTGTTGTATTGTCTTTTCAGACTGATATCTTGATTCAGAGAAGCACATCTTCCAGTCAAATGAGTGGAATATTGAGAAAATTGACTTCTAGAAATATGTGAACCGTAACCCTAACTAGGAAAACCCGAAGCTAGGGTAGGGTTTTATTCCCATACAATGTAGACAGTTTTTGTTGGCATGGCTGTGTTTTAGGGCTGAAAGGATACTTGGGAATATAGTTCTTTCAATGTTTTCTTAACATTTTTTTCTAACCTATATTGCTGTATACAGTGCTTTGCCCCACAAAGGAATGCTGTCTGAATTGCCCGACAAGCAACAGTTCGAAAGAACCTGATTTAACTTTCAAACTCTTGCCATGGGCTTTATAATCACAGGCAGATTAACAAATAAAGCCAAACTGCATTAGTTCTTTTGCACTTTTAGGCGATTTAAGCCTTAACGTACATTCATTTAGCACCCCATTCAACTCAAACATTCCAATGAAAGAATACCTTTCAAAAATTAATTTGACCATTCCTGACACACTCTTTTGGTTTTGGCAGTGTTGTATTGTCTTTTCAGACTGATATCTTGATTCAGAGAAGCCAATCTTCCAGTCAAATGAGTGGAATATTGAGAAAAGTGTCTTTGAGAAATATTTGAACCGTAACCCTAACTAGCAAAACCTGAAGCTAGGGTTAGGGTTTTATTCCCATACAATGTAGACAGTTTTTGATGGCATGGCTGTGTTTTAGGGCTGAAAGGATACTTGGGAATATAGTTCTTTCAATGTTTTCTAAACATTTTTTTCTGACCTATATGGCTGTATACAGTGCTTTGCCCCACAAAGGAATGCTGTCTGAATTGCCCGACAAGCAACAGTTCGAAAGAACCTGATTTGACTTTCAAACTCTTGCCATGGGCTTTATATTCACAGGCAGATTAACAAATAAAGCCATACTGCATTAGTTCTTTTGCACTTTTAGGCGATTTAAGCCTTAACGTACATTCATTTAGCACCCCATTCAACTCAAACTTTCCAATGAAAGAATACCTTTCAAATATTAATTTGACCATTCCTGCCACACTCTTTTGGTTTTGGCAGTGCTGTATTGTCTTTTCAGACTGATATCTTGATTCAGAGAAGCCAATCTTCCAGTCAAATGAGTGGAATATTGAGAAAATTGACTTCTAGAAATATGTGAACCGTAACCCTAACTAGCAAAACCCGAAGCTAGGGTTAGGGTTTTATTCCCATACAATGTAGACAGTTTTTGTTGGCATGGCTGTGTTTTAGGGCTGAAAGGATACTTGGGAATATAGTTCTTTCAATGTTTTCTTAACATTTTTTTCTAACCTATATGGCTGTATACAGTGCTTTGCCCCACAAAGGAATGCTGTCTGAATTGCCCGACAAGCAACAGTTCGAAAGAACCTGATTTAACTTTCAAACTCTTGCCATGGGCTTTATAATCACAGGCAGATTAACAAATAAAGCCAAACTGCATTAGTTCTTTTGCACTTTTAGGTGATTTAAGCCTTAACGTACATTTATTTAGCACCCCATTCAACTCAAACTTTCCAATGAAAGAATACCTTTCAAAAATGAATTGGACCATTCCTGACACACTCTTTTGGTTTTGGCAGTGCTGTATTGTCTTTTCAGACTGATATCTTGATTCAGAGAATCCAATCTTCCAGTCAAATGAGTGGAATATTGAGAAAATTGACTTCTAGAAATATGTGAACCGTAACCCTAACTAGGAAAACCCGAAGCTAGGGTTAGGGTTTTATTCCCAAACAATGTAGACAGTTTTTGATGGCATGGCTGTGTTTTAGGGCTGAAAGGATACTTGGGAATATAGTTCTTTCAATGTTTTCTAAACATTTTTTTCTGACCTATATGGCTGTATACAGTGCTTTGCCCCACAAAGGAATGCTGTCTGAATTGCCCGACAAGCAACAGTTCGAAAGAACCTGATTTAACTTTCAAACTCTTGCCATGGGCTTTATAATCACAGGCAGATTAACAAATAAAGCCAAACTGCATTAGTTCTTTTGCACTTTTAGGCGATTTAAGCCTTAACGTACATTCATTTAGCACCCCATTCAACTCAAACTTTCCAATGAAAGAATACCTTTCAAAAATGAATTGGACCATTCCTGACACACTCTTTTGGTTTTGGCAGTGCTGTATTGTCTTTTCAGACTGATATCTTGATTCAGAGAAGCAAATCTTCCAGTCAAATGAGTGGAATATTGAGAAAATTGACTTCTAGAAATATGTGAACCGTAACCCTGACTAGCAAAACCCGAAGCTAGGGTTAGGGTTTTATTCCCAAACAATGTAGACAGTTTTTGATGGCATGGCTGTGTTTTAGGGCTGAAAGGATACTTGGGAATATAGTTCTTTCAATGTTTTCTAAACATTTTTTTCTGACCTATATGGCTGTATACAGTGCTTTGCCCCACAAAGGAATGCTGTCTGAATTGCCCGACAAGCAACAGTTCGAAAGAACCTGATTTAACTTTCAAACTCTTGCCATGGGCTTTATAATCACAGGCAGATTAACAAATAAAGCCAAACTGCATTAGTTCTTTTGCACTTTTAGGTGATTTAAGCCTTAACGTACATTTATTTTGCACCCCATTCAACTCAAACTTTCCAATGAAAGAATACCTTTCAAAAATTAATTTGACCATTCCTGACACACTCTTTTGGTTTTGGCAGTGTTGTATTGTCTTTTCAGACTGATATCTTGATTCAGAGAAGCAAATCTTTCAGTCAAATGAGTGGAATATTGAGAAAATTGACTTCTAGAAATATGTGAACCGTAACCCTAACTAGCAAAACCCGAAGCTAGGGTTAGGGTTTTATTCCCATACAATGTAGACAGTTTTTGATGGCATGGCTTTGTTTTAGGGCTGAAAGGATACTTGGGAATATAGTTCTTTCAATGTTTTCTAAACATTTTTTTCTGACCTATATGGCTGTATACAGTGCTTTGCCCCACAAAGGAATGCTGTCTGAATTGCCCGACAAGCAACAGTTCGAAAGAACCTGATTTAACTTTCAAACTCTTGCCATGGGCTTTATAATCACAGGCAGATTAACAAATAAAGCCAAACTGCATTAGTTCTTTTGCACTTTTAGGTGATTTAAGCCTTAACGTACATTTATTTAGCACCCCATTCAACTCAAACTTTCCAATGAAAGAATACCTTTCAAAAATTAATTTGACCATTCCTGACACACTCTTTTGGTTTTGGCAGTGTTGTATTGTCTTTTCAGACTGATATCTTGATTCAGAGAAGCAAATCTTCCAGTCAAATGAGTGGAATATTGAGAAAATTGACTTCTAGAAATATGTGAACCGTAACCCTAACTAGCAAAACCCGAAGCTAGGGTTAGGGTTTTATTCCCATACAATGTAGACAGTTTTTGATGGCATGGCTGTGTTTTAGGGCTGAAAGGATACTTGGGAATATAGTTCTTTCAATGTTTTCTAAACATTTTTTTCTAACCTATATGGCTATATACAGTGCTTTGCCCCACAAAGGAATGCTGTCTGAATTGCCCGACAAGCAACAGTTCGAAAGAACCTGATTTAACTTTCAAACTCTTGCCATGGGCTTTAAAATCACAGGCAGATTAACAAATAAAGCCAAACAACATTAGTTGTTTTGCACTTTTAGGCTGTTTAAGCCTTAACGTACATTCATTAAGCACCCCATTCAACTCAAACTTTCCAATGAAAGAGTACCTTTCAAACATGAATTGGACCATTCCTGACACACTCTTTTGGTTTTGGCAGTGCTGTATTGTCTTTTCAGACTGATATCTTGATTCAGAGAAGCCAATCTTCCAGTCAAATGAGTGGAATATTGAGAAAATTGACTTCTAGAAATATGTGAACCGTAACCCTAACTAGGAAAACCCGAAGCTAGGGTTAGGGTTTTATTCCCATACAATGTAGACAGTTCTTGATTGCATGGCTTTGTTTTAGGGCTGAAAGGATACTTGGGAATATAGTTCTTTCAATGTTTTCTAAACATTTTTTTCTGACCTATATGGCTGTATACAGTGCTTTGCCCCACAAAGGAATGCTGTCTGAATTGCCCGACAAGCAACAGTTCGAAAGAACCTGATTTAACTTTCAAACTCTTGCCATGGGCTTTATAATCACAGGCAGATTAACCAATAAAGCCAAACTGCATTAGTTCTTTTGCACTTTTAGGCGATTTAAGCCTTAACGTACATTCATTTAGCACCCCATTCAACTCAAACTTTCCAATGAAAGAATACCTTTCAAAAATGAATTGGACCATTCCTGACACACTCTTTTGGTTTTGGCAGTGTTGTATTGTCTTTTCAGACTGATATCTTGATTCAGAGAAGCACATCTTCCAGTCAAATGAGTGGAATATTGAGAAAATTGACTTCTAGAAATATGTGAACCGTAACCCTAACTAGGAAAACCCGAAGCTAGGGTAGGGTTTTATTCCCATACAATGTAGACAGTTTTTGATTGCATGGCTTTGTTTTAGGGCTGAAAGGATACTTGGGAATATAGTTCTTTCAATGTTTTCTAAACATTTTTTTCTAACCTATATGGCTGTATACAGTGCTTTGCCCCACAAAGGAATGCTGTCTGAATTGCCCGACAAGCAACAGTTCGAAAGAACCTGATTTAACTTTCAAACTCTTGCCATGGGCTTTATAATCACAGGCAGATTAACAAATAAAGCCAAACTGCATTAGTTCTTTTACACTTTTAGGCGATTTAAGCCTTAACGTACATTCATTTAGCACCCCATTCAACTCAAACATTCCAATGAAAGAATACCTTTCAAAAATGAATTTGACCATTCCTGACACACTCTTTTGGTTTTGGCAGTGCTGTATTGTCTTTTCAGACTGATATCTTGATTCAGAGAAGCCAATCTTCCAGTCAAATGAGTGGAATATTGAGAAAAGTGTCTTTGAGAAATATGTGAACCGTAACCCTAACTAGCAAAACCTGAAGCTAGGGTTAGGGTTTTATTCCCATACAATGTAGACAGTTTTTGATGGCATGGCTGTGTTTTAGGGCTGAAAGGATACTTGGGAATATAGTTCTTTCAATGTTTTCTAAACATTTTTTTCTGACCTATATGGCTGTATACAGTGCTTTGCCCCACAAAGGAATGCTGTCTGAATTGCCCGACAAGCAACAGTTCGAAAGAACCTGATTTGACTTTCAAACTCTTGCCATGGGCTTTATATTCACAGGCAGATTAACAAATAAAGCCAAACTGCATTAGTTCTTTTGCACTTTTAGGCGATTTAAGCCTGAACGTACATTCATTTAGCAGCCCATTCAACTCAAACTTTCCAATGAAAGAATACCTTTCAAAAATTAATTTGACCATTCCTGACACACTCTTTTGGTTTTGGCAGTGCTGTATTGTCTTTTCAGACTGATATCTTGATTCAGAGAAGCCAATCTTCCAGTCAAATGAGTGGTATATTGAGAAAATTGACTTCTAGAAATATGTGAACCGTAACCCTAACTAGCAAAACCCGAAGCTAGGGTTAGGGTTTTATTCCCATACAATGTAGACAGTTTTTGTTGACATGGCTGTGTTTTAGGGCTGAAAGGATACTTGGGAATATAGTTCTTTCAATGTTTTCTTAACATTTTTTTCTAACCTATATGGCTGTATACAGTGCTTTGCCCCACAAAGGAATGCTGTCTGAATTGCCCGACAAGCAACAGTTCGAAAGAACCTGATTTAACTTTCAAACTCTTGC
The DNA here is from genome assembly GCF_055471065.1 of Atractosteus spatula. Taxonomy (NCBI): domain Eukaryota; kingdom Metazoa; phylum Chordata; class Actinopteri; order Semionotiformes; family Lepisosteidae; genus Atractosteus; species Atractosteus spatula. Next base: position 29,362,924 of record NC_142708.1, on the reverse strand, counting down.
CATGGGCTTTATAATCACAGGCAGATTAACAAATAAAGCCAAACTGCATTAGTTCTTTTGCACTTTTAGGCGATTTAAGCCTTAAAGTACATTCATTTAGCACCCCATTCAACTCAAACTTTCCAATGAAAGAATACCTTTCAAATATTAATTTGACCATTCCTGACACACTCTTTTGGTTTTGGCAGTGTTGTATTGTCTTTTCAGACTGATATCTTGATTCAGAGAAGCCAATCTTCCAGTCAAATGAGTGGAATATTGAGAAAATTGACTTCTAGAAATATGTGAACCGTAACCCTAACTAGGAAAACCCGAAGCTAGGGTAGGGTTTTATTCCCATACAATGTAGACAGTTTTTGATTGCATGGCTTTGTTTTAGGGCTGAAAGGATACTTGGGAATATAGTTCTTTCAATGTTTTCTAAACATTTTTTCTGACCTATATGGCTGTATACAGTGCTTTGCCCCACAAAGGAATGCTGTCTGAATTGCCCGACAAGCAACAGTTCGAAAGAACCTGATTTAACTTTCAAACTCTTGCCATGGGCTTTATAATCACAGGCAGATTAACAAATAAAGCCAAACTGCATTAGTTCTTTTACACTTTTAGGCGATTTAAGCCTTAACGTACATTCATTTAGCACCCCATTCAACTCAAACATTCCAATGAAAGAATACCTTTCAAAAATGAATTTGACCATTCCTGACACACTCTTTTGGTTTTGGCAGTGCTGTATTGTCTTTTCAGACTGATTTCTTGATTCAGAGAAGCCAATCTTCCAGTCAAATGAGTGGAATATTGAGAAAAGTGTCTTTGAGAAATATGTGAACCGTAACCCTAACTAGCAAAACCCGAAGCTAGGGTTAGGGTTTTATTCCCATACAATGTAGACAGTTTTTGATGGCATGGCTGTGTTTTAGGGCTGAAAGGATACTTGGGAATATAGTTCTTTCAATGTTTTCTAAACATTTTTTTCTAACCTATATGGCTATATACAGTGCTTTGCCCCACAAAGGAATGCTGTCTGAATTGCCCGACAAGCAACAGTTCGAAAGAACCTGATTTAACTTTCAAACTCTTGCCATGGGCTTTAAAATCACAGGCAGATTAACAAATAAAGCCAAACAACATTAGTTGTTTTGCACTTTTAGGCTGTTTAAGCCTTAACGTACATTCATTAAGCACCCCATTCAACTCAAACTTTCCAATGAAAGAATACCTTTCAAAAATGAATTGGACCATTCCTGACACACTCTTTTGGTTTTGGCAGTGCTGTATTGTCTTTTCAGACTGATATCTTGATTCAGAGAAGCCAATCTTCCAGTCAAATGAGTGGAATATTGAGAAAATTGACTTCTAGAAATATGTGAACCGTAACCCTAACTAGGAAAACCCGAAGCTAGGGTTAGGGTTTTATTCCCATACAATGTAGACAGTTCTTGATTGCATGGCTTTGTTTTAGGGCTGAAAGGATACTTGGGAATATAGTTCTTTCAATGTTTTCTAAACATTTTTTTCTGACCTATATGGCTGTATACAGTGCTTTGCCCCACAAAGGAATGCTGTCTGAATTGCCCGACAAGCAACAGTTCGAAAGAACCTGATTTAACTTTCAAACTCTTGCCATGGGCTTTATAATCACAGGCAGATTAACCAATAAAGCCAAACTGCATAAGTTCTTTTGCACTTTTAGGCGATTTAAGCCTTAACGTACATTCATTTAGCACCCCATTCAACTCAAACTTTCCAATGAAAGAATACCTTTCAAAAATGAATTGGACCATTCCTGACACACTCTTTTGGTTTTGGCAGTGTTGTATTGTCTTTTCAGACTGATATCTTGATTCAGAGAAGCACATCTTCCAGTCAAATGAGTGGAATATTGAGAAAATTGACTTCTAGAAATATGTGAACCGTAACCCTAACTAGGAAAACCCGAAGCTAGGGTAGGGTTTTATTCCCATACAATGTAGACAGTTTTTGATTGCATGGCTTTGTTTTAGGGCTGAAAGGATACTTGGGAATATAGTTCTTTCAATGTTTTCTAAACATTTTTTTCTAACCTATATGGCTGTATACAGTGCTTTGCCCCACAAAGGAATGCTGTCTGAATTGCCCGACAAGCAACAGTTCGAAAGAACCTGATTTAACTTTCAAACTCTTGCCATGGGCTTTATAATCACAGGCAGATTAACAAATAAAGCCAAACTGCATTAGTTCTTTTACACTTTTAGGCGATTTAAGCCTTAACGTACATTCATTTAGCACCCCATTCAACTCAAACATTCCAATGAAAGAATACCTTTCAAAAATGAATTTGACCATTCCTGACACACTCTTTTGGTTTTGGCAGTGCTGTATTGTCTTTTCAGACTGATATCTTGATTCAGAGAAGCCAATCTTCCAGTCAAATGAGTGGAATATTGAGAAAAGTGTCTTTGAGAAATATGTGAACCGTAACCCTAACTAGCAAAACCTGAAGCTAGGGTTAGGGTTTTATTCCCATACAATGTAGACAGTTTTTGATGGCATGGCTGTGTTTTAGGGCTGAAAGGATACTTGGGAATATAGTTCTTTCAATGTTTTCTAAACATTTTTTTCTGACCTATATGGCTGTATACAGTGCTTTGCCCCACAAAGGAATGCTGTCTGAATTGCCCGACAAGCAACAGTTCGAAAGAACCTGATTTGACTTTCAAACTCTTGCCATGGGCTTTATATTCACAGGCAGATTAACAAATAAAGCCAAACTGCATTAGTTCTTTTGCACTTTTAGGCGATTTAAGCCTGAACGTACATTCATTTAGCAGCCCATTCAACTCAAACTTTCCAATGAAAGAATACCTTTCAAATATTAATTTGACCATTCCTGACACACTCTTTTGGTTTTGGCAGTGCTGTATTGTCTTTTCAGACTGATATCTTGATTCAGAGAAGCCAATCTTCCAGTCAAATGAGTGGAATATTGAGAAAATTGACTTCTAGAAATATGTGAACCGTAACCCTAACTAGGAAAACCCGAAGCTAGGGTTAGGGTTTTATTCCCATACAATGTAGACAGTTTTTGATTGCATGGCTTTGTTTTAGGGCTGAAAGGATACTTGGGAATATAGTTCTTTCAATGTTTTCTTAACATTTTTTTCTAACCTATATTGCTGTATACAGTGCTTTGCCCCACAAAGGAATGCTGTCTGAATTGCCCGACAAGCAACAGTTCGAAAGAACCTGATTTAACTTTCAAACTCTTGCCATGGGCTTTATAATCACAGGCAGATTAACAAATAAAGCCAAACTGCATTAGTTCTTTTGCACTTTTAGGCGATTTAAGCCTTAACGTACATTCATTTAGCACCCCATTCAACTCAAACATTCCAATGAAAGAATACCTTTCAAAAATTAATTTGACCATTCCTGACACACTCTTTTGGTTTTGGCAGTGTTGTATTGTCTTTTCAGACTGATATCTTGATTCAGAGAAGCCAATCTTCCAGTCAAATGAGTGGAATATTGAGAAAAGTGTCTTTGAGAAATATTTGAACCGTAACCCTAACTAGCAAAGCCTGAAGCTAGGGTTAGGGTTTTATTCCCATACAATGTAGACAGTTTTTGATGGCATGGCTGTGTTTTAGGGCTGAAAGGATACTTGGGAATATAGTTCTTTCAATGTTTTCTAAACATTTTTTTCTGACCTATATGGCTGTATACAGTGCTTTGCCCCACAAAGGAATGCTGTCTGAATTGCCCGACAAGCAACAGTTCGAAAGAACCTGATTTGACTTTCAAACTCTTGCCATGGGCTTTATATTCACAGGCAGATTAACAAATAAAGCCATACTGCATTAGTTCTTTTGCACTTTTAGGCGATTTAAGCCTTAACGTACATTCATTTAGCACCCCATTCAACTCAAACTTTCCAATGAAAGAATACCTTTCAAATATTAATTTGACCATTCCTGCCACACTCTTTTGGTTTTGGCAGTGCTGTATTGTCTTTTCAGACTGATATCTTGATTCAGAGAAGCCAATCTTCCAGTCAAATGAGTGGAATATTGAGAAAATTGACTTCTAGAAATATGTGAACCGTAACCCTAACTAGCAAAACCCGAAGCTAGGGTTAGGGTTTTATTCCCATACAATGTAGACAGTTTTTGTTGGCATGGCTGTGTTTTAGGGCTGAAAGGATACTTGGGAATATAGTTCTTTCAATGTTTTCTTAACATTTTTTTCTAACCTATATGGCTGTATACAGTGCTTTGCCCCACAAAGGAATGCTGTCTGAATTGCCCGACAAGCAACAGTTCGAAAGAACCTGATTTAACTTTCAAACTCTTGCCATGGGCTTTATAATCACAGGCAGATTAACAAATAAAGCCAAACTGCATTAGTTCTTTTGCACTTTTAGGTGATTTAAGCCTTAACGTACATTTATTTAGCACCCCATTCAACTCAAACTTTCCAATGAAAGAATACCTTTCAAAAATGAATTGGACCATTCCTGACACACTCTTTTGGTTTTGGCAGTGCTGTATTGTCTTTTCAGACTGATATCTTGATTCAGAGAAGCCAATCTTCCAGTCAAATGAGTGGAATATTGAGAAAATTGACTTCTAGAAATATGTGAACCGTAACCCTAACTAGGAAAACCCGAAGCTAGGGTTAGGGTTTTATTCCCAAACAATGTAGACAGTTTTTGATGGCATGGCTGTGTTTTAGGGCTGAAAGGATACTTGGGAATATAGTTCTTTCAATGTTTTCTAAACATTTTTTTCTGACCTATATGGCTGTATACAGTGCTTTGCCCCACAAAGGAATGCTGTCTGAATTGCCCGACAAGCAACAGTTCGAAAGAACCTGATTTAACTTTCAAACTCTTGCCATGGGCTTTATAATCACAGGCAGATTAACAAATAAAGCCAAACTGCATTAGTTCTTTTGCACTTTTAGGCGATTTAAGCCTTAACGTACATTCATTTAGCACCCCATTCAACTCAAACTTTCCAATGAAAGAATACCTTTCAAAAATGAATTGGACCATTCCTGACACACTCTTTTGGTTTTGGCAGTGCTGTATTGTCTTTTCAGACTGATATCTTGATTCAGAGAAGCAAATCTTCCAGTCAAATGAGTGGAATATTGAGAAAATTGACTTCTAGAAATATGTGAACCGTAACCCTGACTAGCAAAACCCGAAGCTAGGGTTAGGGTTTTATTCCCAAACAATGTAGACAGTTTTTGATGGCATGGCTGTGTTTTAGGGCTGAAAGGATACTTGGGAATATAGTTCTTTCAATGTTTTCTAAACATTTTTTTCTGACCTATATGGCTGTATACAGTGCTTTGCCCCACAAAGGAATGCTGTCTGAATTGCCCGACAAGCAACAGTTCGAAAGAACCTGATTTAACTTTCAAACTCTTGCCATGGGCTTTATAATCACAGGCAGATTAACAAATAAAGCCAAACTGCATTAGTTCTTTTGCACTTTTAGGTGATTTAAGCCTTAACGTACATTTATTTTGCACCCCATTCAACTCAAACTTTCCAATGAAAGAATACCTTTCAAAAATTAATTTGACCATTCCTGACACACTCTTTTGGTTTTGGCAGTGTTGTATTGTCTTTTCAGACTGATATCTTGATTCAGAGAAGCAAATCTTTCAGTCAAATGAGTGGAATATTGAGAAAATTGACTTCTAGAAATATGTGAACCGTAACCCTAACTAGCAAAACCCGAAGCTAGGGTTAGGGTTTTATTCCCATACAATGTAGACAGTTTTTGATGGCATGGCTTTGTTTTAGGGCTGAAAGGATACTTGGGAATATAGTTCTTTCAATGTTTTCTAAACATTTTTTTCTGACCTATATGGCTGTATACAGTGCTTTGCCCCACAAAGGAATGCTGTCTGAATTGCCCGACAAGCAACAGTTCGAAAGAACCTGATTTAACTTTCAAACTCTTGCCATGGGCTTTATAATCACAGGCAGATTAACAAATAAAGCCAAACTGCATTAGTTCTTTTGCACTTTTAGGTGATTTAAGCCTTAACGTACATTTATTTAGCACCCCATTCAACTCAAACTTTCCAATGAAAGAATACCTTTCAAAAATTAATTTGACCATTCCTGACACACTCTTTTGGTTTTGGCAGTGTTGTATTGTCTTTTCAGACTGATATCTTGATTCAGAGAAGCAAATCTTCCAGTCAAATGAGTGGAATATTGAGAAAATTGACTTCTAGAAATATGTGAACCGTAACCCTAACTAGCAAAACCCGAAGCTAGGGTTAGGGTTTTATTCCCATACAATGTAGACAGTTTTTGATGGCATGGCTGTGTTTTAGGGCTGAAAGGATACTTGGGAATATAGTTCTTTCAATGTTTTCTAAACATTTTTTTCTAACCTATATGGCTATATACAGTGCTTTGCCCCACAAAGGAATGCTGTCTGAATTGCCCGACAAGCAACAGTTCGAAAGAACCTGATTTAACTTTCAAACTCTTGCCATGGGCTTTAAAATCACAGGCAGATTAACAAATAAAGCCAAACAACATTAGTTGTTTTGCACTTTTAGGCTGTTTAAGCCTTAACGTACATTCATTAAGCACCCCATTCAACTCAAACTTTCCAATGAAAGAGTACCTTTCAAACATGAATTGGACCATTCCTGACACACTCTTTTGGTTTTGGCAGTGCTGTATTGTCTTTTCAGACTGATATCTTGATTCAGAGAAGCCAATCTTCCAGTCAAATGAGTGGAATATTGAGAAAATTGACTTCTAGAAATATGTGAACCGTAACCCTAACTAGGAAAACCCGAAGCTAGGGTTAGGGTTTTATTCCCATACAATGTAGACAGTTCTTGATTGCATGGCTTTGTTTTAGGGCTGAAAGGATACTTGGGAATATAGTTCTTTCAATGTTTTCTAAACATTTTTTTCTGACCTATATGGCTGTATACAGTGCTTTGCCCCACAAAGGAATGCTGTCTGAATTGCCCGACAAGCAACAGTTCGAAAGAACCTGATTTAACTTTCAAACTCTTGCCATGGGCTTTATAATCACAGGCAGATTAACCAATAAAGCCAAACTGCATTAGTTCTTTTGCACTTTTAGGCGATTTAAGCCTTAACGTACATTCATTTAGCACCCCATTCAACTCAAACTTTCCAATGAAAGAATACCTTTCAAAAATGAATTGGACCATTCCTGACACACTCTTTTGGTTTTGGCAGTGTTGTATTGTCTTTTCAGACTGATATCTTGATTCAGAGAAGCACATCTTCCAGTCAAATGAGTGGAATATTGAGAAAATTGACTTCTAGAAATATGTGAACCGTAACCCTAACTAGGAAAACCCGAAGCTAGGGTAGGGTTTTATTCCCATACAATGTAGACAGTTTTTGATTGCATGGCTTTGTTTTAGGGCTGAAAGGATACTTGGGAATATAGTTCTTTCAATGTTTTCTAAACATTTTTTTCTAACCTATATGGCTGTATACAGTGCTTTGCCCCACAAAGGAATGCTGTCTGAATTGCCCGACAAGCAACAGTTCGAAAGAACCTGATTTAACTTTCAAACTCTTGCCATGGGCTTTATAATCACAGGCAGATTAACAAATAAAGCCAAACTGCATTAGTTCTTTTACACTTTTAGGCGATTTAAGCCTTAACGTACATTCATTTAGCACCCCATTCAACTCAAACATTCCAATGAAAGAATACCTTTCAAAAATGAATTTGACCATTCCTGACACACTCTTTTGGTTTTGGCAGTGCTGTATTGTCTTTTCAGACTGATATCTTGATTCAGAGAAGCCAATCTTCCAGTCAAATGAGTGGAATATTGAGAAAAGTGTCTTTGAGAAATATGTGAACCGTAACCCTAACTAGCAAAACCTGAAGCTAGGGTTAGGGTTTTATTCCCATACAATGTAGACAGTTTTTGATGGCATGGCTGTGTTTTAGGGCTGAAAGGATACTTGGGAATATAGTTCTTTCAATGTTTTCTAAACATTTTTTTCTGACCTATATGGCTGTATACAGTGCTTTGCCCCACAAAGGAATGCTGTCTGAATTGCCCGACAAGCAACAGTTCGAAAGAACCTGATTTGACTTTCAAACTCTTGCCATGGGCTTTATATTCACAGGCAGATTAACAAATAAAGCCAAACTGCATTAGTTCTTTTGCACTTTTAGGCGATTTAAGCCTGAACGTACATTCATTTAGCAGCCCATTCAACTCAAACTTTCCAATGAAAGAATACCTTTCAAAAATTAATTTGACCATTCCTGACACACTCTTTTGGTTTTGGCAGTGCTGTATTGTCTTTTCAGACTGATATCTTGATTCAGAGAAGCCAATCTTCCAGTCAAATGAGTGGTATATTGAGAAAATTGACTTCTAGAAATATGTGAACCGTAACCCTAACTAGCAAAACCCGAAGCTAGGGTTAGGGTTTTATTCCCATACAATGTAGACAGTTTTTGTTGACATGGCTGTGTTTTAGGGCTGAAAGGATACTTGGGAATATAGTTCTTTCAATGTTTTCTTAACATTTTTTTCTAACCTATATGGCTGTATACAGTGCTTTGCCCCACAAAGGAATGCTGTCTGAATTGCCCGACAAGCAACAGTTCGAAAGAACCTGATTTAACTTTCAAACTCTTGCCATGGGCTTTATAATCACAGGCAGATTAACAAATAAAGCCAAACTGCATTAGTTCTTTTGCACTTTTAGGCGATTTAAGCCTTAAAGTACATTCATTTAGCAGCCCATTCAACTCAATCTTTCCAATGAAAGAATACCTTTCAAATATTAATTTGACCATTCCTGACACACTCTTTTGGTTTTGGCAGTGTTGTATTGTCTTTTCAGACTGATATCTTGATTCAGAGAAGCCAATCTTCCAGTCAAATGAGTGGAATATTGAGAAAATTGACTTCTAGAAATATGTGAACCGTAACCCTAACTAGGAAAACCCGAAGCTAGGGTAGGGTTTTATTCCCATACAATGTAGACAGTTTTTGATTGCATGGCTTTGTTTTAGGGCTGAAAGGATACTTGGGAATATAGTTCTTTCAATGTTTTCTAAACATTTTTTCTGACCTATATGGCTGTATACAGTGCTTTGCCCCACAAAGGAATGCTGTCTGAATTGCCCGACAAGCAACAGTTCGAAAGAACCTGATTTAACTTTCAAACTCTTGCCATGGGCTTTATAATCACAGGCAGATTAACAAATAAAGCCAAACTGCATTAGTTCTTTTACACTTTTAGGCGATTTAAGCCTTAACGTACATTCATTTAGCACCCCATTCAACTCAAACATTCCAATGAAAGAATACCTTTCAAAAATGAATTTGACCATTCCTGACACACTCTTTTGGTTTTGGCAGTGCTGTATTGTCTTTTCAGACTGATTTCTTGATTCAGAGAAGCCAATCTTCCAGTCAAATGAGTGGAATATTGAGAAAAGTGTCTTTGAGAAATATGTGAACCGTAACCCTAACTAGCAAAACCCGAAGCTAGGGTTAGGGTTTTATTCCCATACAATGTAGACAGTTTTTGATGGCATGGCTGTGTTTTAGGGCTGAAAGGATACTTGGGAATATAGTTCTTTCAATGTTTTCTAAACATTTTTTTCTAACCTATATGGCTATATACAGTGCTTTGCCCCACAAAGGAATGCTGTCTGAATTGCCCGACAAGCAACAGTTCGAAAGAACCTGATTTAACTTTCAAACTCTTGCCATGGGCTTTAAAATCACAGGCAGATTAACAAATAAAGCCAAACAACATTAGTTGTTTTGCACTTTTAGGCTGTTTAAGCCTTAACGTACATTCATTAAGCACCCCATTCAACTCAAACTTTCCAATGAAAGAATACCTTTCAAAAATGAATTGGACCATTCCTGACACACTCTTTTGGTTTTGGCAGTGCTGTATTGTCTTTTCAGACTGATATCTTGATTCAGAGAAGCCAATCTTCCAGTCAAATGAGTGGAATATTGAGAAAATTGACTTCTAGAAATATGTGAACCGTAACCCTAACTAGGAAAACCCGAAGCTAGGGTTAGGGTTTTATTCCCATACAATGTAGACAGTTCTTGATTGCATGGCTTTGTTTTAGGGCTGAAAGGATACTTGGGAATATAGTTCTTTCAATGTTTTCTAAACATTTTTTTCTGACCTATATGGCTGTATACAGTGCTTTGCCCCACAAAGGAATGCTGTCTGAATTGCCCGACAAGCAACAGTTCGAAAGAACCTGATTTAACTTTCAAACTCTTGCCATGGGCTTTATAATCACAGGCAGATTAACCAATAAAGCCAAACTGCATAAGTTCTTTTGCACTTTTAGGCGATTTAAGCCTTAACGTACATTCATTTAGCACCCCATTCAACTCAAACTTTCCAATGAAAGAATACCTTTCAAAAATGAATTGGACCATTCCTGACACACTCTTTTGGTTTTGGCAGTGTTGTATTGTCTTTTCAGACTGATATCTTGATTCAGAGAAGCACATCTTCCAGTCAAATGAGTGGAATATTGAGAAAATTGACTTCTAGAAATATGTGAACCGTAACCCTAACTAGGAAAACCCGAAGCTAGGGTAGGGTTTTATTCCCATACAATGTAGACAGTTTTTGATTGCATGGCTTTGTTTTAGGGCTGAAAGGATACTTGGGAATATAGTTCTTTCAATGTTTTCTAAACATTTTTTTCTAACCTATATGGCTGTATACAGTGCTTTGCCCCACAAAGGAATGCTGTCTGAATTGCCCGACAAGCAACAGTTCGAAAGAACCTGATTTAACTTTCAAACTCTTGCCATGGGCTTTATAATCACAGGCAGATTAACAAATAAAGCCAAACTGCATTAGTTCTTTTACACTTTTAGGCGATTTAAGCCTTAACGTACATTCATTTAGCACCCCATTCAACTCAAACATTCCAATGAAAGAATACCTTTCAAAAATGAATTGGACCATTCCTGACACACTCTTTTGGTTTTGGCAGTGCTGTATTGTCTTTTCAGACTGATATCTTGATTCAGAGAAGCCAATCTTCCAGTCAAATGAGTGGAATATTGAGAAAAGTGTCTTTGAGAAATATGTGAACCGTAACCCTAACTAGCAAAACCTGAAGCTAGGGTTAGGGTTTTATTCCCATACAATGTAGACAGTTTTTGATGGCATGGCTGTGTTTTAGGGCTGAAAGGATACTTGGGAATATAGTTCTTTCAATGTTTTCTAAACATTTTTTTCTGACCTATATGGCTGTATACAGTGCTTTGCCCCACAAAGGAATGCTGTCTGAATTGCCCGACAAGCAACAGTTCGAAAGAACCTGATTTGACTTTCAAACTCTTGCCATGGGCTTTATATTCACAGGCAGATTAACAAATAAAGCCAAACTGCATTAGTTCTTTTGCACTTTTAGGCGATTTAAGCCTGAACGTACATTCATTTAGCAGCCCATTCAACTCAAACTTTCCAATGAAAGAATACCTTTCAAATATTAATTTGACCATTCCTGACACACTCTTTTGGTTTTGGCAGTGCTGTATTGTCTTTTCAGACTGATATCTTGATTCAGAGAAGCCAATCTTCCAGTCAAATGAGTGGAATATTGAGAAAATTGACTTCTAGAAATATGTGAACCGTAACCCTAACTAGGAAAACCCGAAGCTAGGGTTAGGGTTTTATTCCCATACAATGTAGACAGTTTTTGATTGCATGGCTTTGTTTTAGGGCTGAAAGGATACTTGGGAATATAGTTCTTTCAATGTTTTCTAAACATTTTTTTCTGACCTATATGGCTGTATACAGTGCTTTGCCCCACAAAGGAATGCTGTCTGAATTGCCCGACAAGCAACAGTTCGAAAGAACCTGATTTAACTTTCAAACTCTTGCCATGGGCTTTATAATCACAGGCAGATTAACAAATAAAGCCAAACTGCATTAGTTCTTTTGCACTTTTAGGCGATTTAAGCCTTAACGTACATTCATTTAGCACCCCATTCAACTCAAACTTTCCAATGAAAGAATACCTTTCAAAAATTAATTTGACCATTCCTGACACACTCTTTTGGTTTTGGCAGTGCTGTATTGTCTTTTCAGACTGATATCTTGATTCAGAGAAGCCAATCTTCCAGTCAAATGAGTGGAATATTGAGAAAATTGACTTCTAGAAATATGTGAACCGTAACCCTAACTAGCAAAACCCGAAGCTAGGGTTAGGGTTTTATTCCCATACAATGTAGACAGTTTTTGTTGGCATGGCTGTGTTTTAGGGCTGAAAGGATACTTGGGAATATAGTTCTTTCAATGTTTTCTTAACATTTTTTTCTAACCTATATGGCTGTATACAGTGCTTTGCCCCACAAAGGAATGCTGTCTGAATTGCCCGACAAGCAACAGTTCGAAAGAACCTGATTTAACTTTCAAACTCTTGCCATGGGCTTTATAATCACAGGCAGATTAACAAATAAAGCCAAACTGCATTAGTTCTTTTGCACTTTTAGGCGATTTAAGCCTTAACGTACATTAATTTAGCACCCCATTCAACTCAAACTTTCCAATGAAAGAATACCTTTCAAAAATTAATTTGACCATTCCTGACACACTCTTTTGGTTTTGGCAGTGTTGTATTGTCTTTTCAGACTGATATCTTGATTCAGAGAAGCACATCTTCCAGTCAAATGAGTGGAATATTGAGAAAATTGACTTCTAGAAATATGTGAACCGTAACCCTAACTAGGAAAACCCGAAGCTAGGGTAGGGTTTTATTCCCATACAATGTAGACAGTTTTTGATTGCATGGCTTTGTTTTAGGGCTGAAAGGATACTTGGGAATATAGTTCTTTCAATGTTTTCTTAACATTTTTTTCTAACCTATATGGCTGTATACAGTGCTTTGCCCCACAAAGGAATGCTGTCTGAATTGCCCGACAAGCAACAGTTCGAAAGAACCTGATTTAACTTTCAAACTCTTGCCATGGGCTTTATAATCACAGGCAGATTAACAAATAAAGCCAAACTGCATTAGTTCTTTTGCACTTTTAGGCGATTTAAGCCTTAACGTACATTCATTTAGCACCCCATTCAACTCAAACTTTCCAATGAAAGAATACCTTTCAAAAATTAATTTGACCATTCCTGACACACTCTTTTGGTTTTGGCAGTGTTGTATTGTCTTTTCAGACTGATATCTTGATTCAGAGAAGCACATCTTCCAGTCAAATGAGTGGAATATTGAGAAAATTGACTTCTAGAAATATGTGAACCATAACCCTAACTAGGAAAACCCGAAGCTAGTGTAGGGTTTTATTCCCATACAATGTATACAGTTTTTGATGGCATGGCTGTGTTTTAGGGCTGAAAGGATACTTGGGAATATAGTTCTTTCAATGTTTTCTAAACATTTTTTTCTGACCTATATGGCTGTATACAGTGCTTTGCCCCACAAAGGAATGCTGTCTGAATTGCCCGACAAACAACAGTTCGAAAGAACCTGATTTAACTTTCAAACTCTTGCCATGGGCTTTATAATCACAGGCAGATTAACAAATAAAGCCAAACTGCATTAGTTCTTTTGCACTTTTAGGCGATTTAAGCCTTAACGTACATTCATTTAGCACCCCATTCAACTCAAACTTTCCAATGAAAGAATACCTTTCAAAAATGAATTGGACCATTCCTGACACACTCTTTTGGTTTTGGCAGTGCTGTATTGTCTTTTCAGACTGATATCTTGATTCAGAGAAGCAAATCTTCCAGTCAAATGAGTGGAATATTGAGAAAATTGACTTCTAGAAATATGTGAACCGTAACCCTAACTAGCAAAACCCGAAGCTAGGGTTAGGGTTTTATTCCCAAACAATGTAGACAGTTTTTGATGGCATGGCTGTGTTTTAGGGCTGAAAGGATACTTGGGAATATAGTTCTTTCAATGTTTTCTAAACATTTTTTTCTGACCTATATGGCTGTATACAGTGCTTTGCCCCACAAAGGAATGCTGTCTGAATTGCCCGACAAGCAACAGTTCGAAAGAACCTGATTTAACTTTCAAACTCTTGCCATGGGCTTTATAATCACAGGCAGATTAACAAATAAAGCCAAACTGCATTAGTTCTTTTGCACTTTTAGGCGATTTAAGCCTTAACGTACATTCATTTAGCACCCCATTCAACTCAAACTTTCCAATGAAAGAATACCTTTCAAAAATGAATTGGACCATTCCTGACACACTCTTTTGGTTTTGGCAGTGCTGTATTGTCTTTTCAGACTGATATCTTGATTCAGAGAAGCCAATCTTCCAGTCAAATGAGTGGAATATTGAGAAAATTGACTTCTAGAAATATGTGAACCGTAACCCTAACTAGCAAAACCCGAAGCTAGGGTTAGGGTTTTATTCCCAAACAATGTAGACAGTTTTTGATGGCATGGCTGTGTTTTAGGGCTGAAAGGATACTTGGGAATATAGTTCTTTCAATGTTTTCTAAACATTTTTTTCTGACCTATATGGCTGTATACAGTGCTTTGCCCCACAAAGGAATGCTGTCTGAATTGCCCGACAAGCAACAGTTCGAAAGAACCTGATTTCACTTTCAAACTCTTGCCATGGGCTTTATAATCACAGGCAGATTAACTAATAAAGCCAAACTGCATTAGTTCTTTTGCACTTTTAGGCGATTTAAGCCTTAACGTACATTCATTTAGCACCCCATTCAACTCAAACTTTCCAATGAAAGAATACCTTTCAAAAATGAATTGGACCATTCCTGACACACTCTTTTGGTTTTGGCAGTGCTGTATTGTCTTTTCAGACTGATATCTTGATTCAGAGAAGCCAATCTTCCAGTCAAATGAGTGGAATATTGAGAAAATTGACTTCTAGAAATATGTGAACCGTAACCCTAACTAGCAAAACCCGAAGCTAGGGTTAGGGTTTTATTCCCAAACAATGTAGACAGTTTTTGATGGCATGGCTGTGTTTTAGGGCTGAAAGGATACTTGGGAATATAGTTCTTTCAATGTTTTCTAAACATTTTTTTCTGACCTATATGGCTGTATACAGTGCTTTGCCCCACAAAGGAATGCTGTCTGAATTGCCCGACAAGCAACAGTTCGAAAGAACCTGATTTAACTTTCAAACTCTTGCCATGGGCTTTATAATCACAGGCAGATTAACAAATAAAGCCAAACTGCATTAGTTCTTTTGCACTTTTAGGTGATTTAAGCCTTAACGTACATTTATTTTGCACCCCATTCAACTCAAACTTTCCAATGAAAGAATACCTTTCAAAAATTAATTTGACCATTCCTGACACATTCTTTTGGTTTTGGCAGTGTTGTATTGTCTTTTCAGACTGATATCTTGATTCAGAGAAGCAAATCTTCCAGTCAAATGAGTGGAATATTGAGATAATTGACTTCTAGAAATATGTGAACCGTAACCCTAACTAGCAAAACCCGAAGCTAGGGTTAGGGTTTTATTCCCATACAATGTAGACAGTTTTTGATGGCATGGCTGTGTTTTAGGGCTGAAAGGATACTTGGGAATATAGTTCTTTCAATGTTTTCTAAACATTTTTTTCTAATCTATATGGCTATATACAGTGCTTTGCCCCACAAAGGAATGCTGTCTGAATTGCCCGACAAGCAACAGTTCGAAAGAACCTGATTTAACTTTCAAACTCTTGCCATGGGCTTTAAAATCACAGGCAGATTAACAAATAAAGCCAAACAACATTAGTTGTTTTGCACTTTTAGGCTGTTTAAGCCTTAACGTACATTCATTAAGCACCCCATTCAACTCAAACTTTCCAATGAAAGAATACCTTTCAAAAATTAATTTGACCATTCCTGACACACTCTTTTGGTTTTGGCAGTGTTGTATTGTCTTTTCAGACTGATATCTTGATTCAGAGAAGCCAATCTTCCAGTCAAATGAGTGGAATATTGAGAAAAGTGTCTTTGAGAAATATGTGAACCGTAACCCTAACTAGCAAAACCCGAAGCTAGGGTTAGGGTTTTATTCCCATACAATGTAGACAGTTCTTGATGCCATGGCTGTGTTTTAGGGCTGAAAGGATACTTGGGAATATAGTTCTTTCAATGTTTTCTAAACATTTTTTTCTGACCTATATGGCTGTATACAGTGCTTTGCCCCACAAAGGAATGCTGTCTGAATTGCCCGACAAGCAACAGTTCGAAAGAACCTGATTTGACTTTCAAACTCTTGCCATGGGCTTTATAATCACAGGCAGATTAACAAATAAAGCCAAACTGCATTAGTTCTTTTGCACTTTTAGGCGATTTAAGCCTTAACGTACATTCATTTAGCACCCCATTCAACTCAAACTTTCCAATGAAAGAATACCTTTCAAAAATGAATTGGACCATTCCTGACACACTCTTTTGGTTTTGGCACTGTTGTATTGTCTTTTCAGACTGATATCTTGATTCAGAGAAGCAAATCTTCCAGTCAAATGAGTGGAATATTGAGAAAATTGACTTCTAGAAATATGTGAACCGTAACCCTAACTAGCAAAACCCGAAGCTAGTGTTAGGGTTTTATTCCCATACAATGTAGACAGTTTTTGATGGCATGGCTGTGTTTTAGGGCTGAAAGGATACTTGGGAATATAGTTCTTTCAATGTTTTCTAAACATTTTTTTCTAACCTATATGGCTGTATACAGTGCTTTGCCCCACAAAGGAATGCTGTCTGAATTGCCCGACAAGCAACAGTTCGAAAGAACCTGATTTAACTTTCAAACTCTTGCCATGGGCTTTAAAATCACAGGCAGATTAACAAATAAAGCCAAACAACATTAGTTGTTTTGCACTTTTAAGCTGATTAAGCCTTAACGTACATTCATTAAGCACCCCATTCAACTCAAACTTTCCAATGAAAGAATACCTTTCAAAAATTAATTTGACCATTCCTGACACACTCTTTTGGTTTTGGCAGTGTTGTATTGTCTTTTCAGACTGATATCTTGATTCAGAGAAGCCAATCTTCCAGTCAAATGAGTGGAATATTGAGAAAATTGACTTCTAGAAATATGTGAACCGTAACCCTAACTAGGAAAACCCGAAGCTAGGGTTAGGGTTTTATTCCCATACAATGTAGACAGTTATTGATTGCATGGCTTTGTTTTAGGGCTGAAAGGATACTTGGGAATATAGTTCTTTCAATGTTTTCTAAACATTTTTTTCTGACCTATATGGCTGTATACAGTGCTTTGCCCCACAAAGGAATGCTGTCTGAATTGCCCGACAAGCAACAGCTCGAAAGAACCTGATTTAACTTTCAAACTCTTGCCATGGGCTTTATAATCACAGGCAGATTAACAAATAAAGCCAAACTGCATTAGTTCTTTTGCACTTTTAGGCGATTTAAGCCTTAACGTACATTCATTTAGCACCCCATTCAACTCAAACTTTCCAATGAAAGAATACCTTTCAAAAATTAATTTGACCATTCCTGACACACTCTTTTGGTTTTGGCAGTGTTGTATTGTCTTTTCAGACTGATATCTTGATTCAGAGAAGCACATCTTCCAGTCAAATGAGTGGAATATTGAGAAAATTGACTTCTAGAAATATGTGAACCGTAACCCTAACTAGGAAAACCCGAAGCTAGGGTAGGGTTTTATTCCCATACAATGTAGACAGTTTTTGATTGCATGGCTTTGTTTTAGGGCTGAAAGGATACTTGGGAATATAGTTCTTTCAATGTTTTCTAAACATTTTTTCTGACCTATATGGCTGTATACAGTGCTTTGCCCCACAAAGGAATGCTGTCTGAATTGCCCGACAAGCAACAGTTCGAAAGAACCTGATTTAACTTTCAAACTCTTGCCATGGGCTTTATAATCACAGGCAGATTAACAAATAAAGCCAAACTGCATTAGTTCTTTTACACTTTTAGGCGATTTAAGCCTTAACGTACATTCATTTAGCACCCCATTCAACTCAAACATTCCAATGAAAGAATACCTTTCAAAAATGAATTTGACCATTCCTGACACACTCTTTTGGTTTTGGCAGTGCTGTATTGTCTTTTCAGACTGATATCTTGATTCAGAGAAGCCAATCTTCCAGTCAAATGAGTGGAATATTGAGAAAAGTGTCTTTGAGAAATATGTGAACCGTAACCCTAACTAGCAAAACCTGAAGCTAGGGTTAGGGTTTTATTCCCATACAATGTAGACAGTTTTTGATGGCATGGCTGTATTTTAGGGCTGAAAGGATACTTGGGAATATAGTTCTTTCAATGTTTTCTAAACATTTTTTTCTGACCTATATGGCTGTATACAGTGCTTTGCCCCACAAAGGAATGCTGTCTGAATTGCCCGACAAGCAACAGTTCGAAAGAACCTGATTTGACTTTCAAACTCTTGCCATGGGCTTTATATTCACAGGCAGATTAACAAATAAAGCCAAACTGCATTAGTTCTTTTGCACTTTTAGGCGATTTAAGCCTTAACGTACATTCATTTAGCACCCCATTCAACTCAAACTTTCCAATGAAAGAATACCTTTCAAATATTAATTTGACCATTCCTGACACACTCTTTTGGTTTTGGCAGTGCTGTATTGTCTTTTCAGACTGATATCTTGATTCAGAGAAGCCAATCTTCCAGTCAAATGAGTGGAATATTGAGAAAATTGACTTCTAGAAATATGTGAACCGTAACCCTAACTAGCAAAACCCGAAGCTAGGGTTAGGGTTTTATTCCCATACAATGTAGACAGTTTTTGTTGGCATGGCTGTGTTTTAGGGCTGAAAGGATACTTGGGAATATAGTTCTTTCAATGTTTTCTTAACATTTTTTTCTAACCTATATGGCTGTATACAGTGCTTTGCCCCACAAAGGAATGCTGTCTGAATTGCCCGACAAGCAACAGTTCGAAAGAACCTGATTTAACTTTCAAACTCTTGCCATGGGCTTTATAATCACAGGCAGATTAACAAATAAAGCCAAACTGCATTAGTTCTTTTGCACTTTTAGGCGATTTAAGCCTTAACGTACATTCATTTAGCACCCCATTCAACTCAAACTTTCCAATGAAAGAATACCTTTCAAATATTAATTTGACCATTCCTGACACACTCTTTTGGTTTTGGCAGTGCTGTATTGTCTTTTCAGACTGATATCTTGATTCAGAGAAGCCAATCTTCCAGTCAAATGAGTGGAATATTGAGAAAATTGACTTCTAGAAATATGTGAACCGTAACCCTAACTAGGAAAACCCGAAGCTAGGGTAGGGTTTTATTCCCATACAATGTAGACAGTTTTTGATGGCATGACTGTGTTTTAGGGCTGAAAGGATACTTGGGAATATAGTTCTTTCAATGTTTTCTAAACATTTTTTTCTGACCTATATGGCTGTATACAGTGCTTTGCCCCACAAAGGAATGCTGTCTGAATTGCCCGACAAGCAACAGTTCGAAAGAACCTGATTTGACTTTCAAACTCTTGCCATGGGCTTTATATTCACAGGCAGATTAACAAATAAAGCCAAACTGCATTAGTTCTTTTGCACTTTTAGGCGATTTAAGCCTTAACGTACATTCATTTAGCACCCCATTCAACTCAAACTTTCCAATGAAAGAATACCTTTCAAATATTAATTTGACCATTCCTGACACACTCTTTTGGTTTTGGCAGTGCTGTATTGTCTTTTCAGACTGATATCTTGATTCAGAGAAGCCAATCTTCCAGTCAAATGAGTGGAATATTGAGAAAATTGACTTCTAGAAATATGTGAACCGTAACCCTAACTAGCAAAACCCAAAGCTAGGGTTAGGGTTTTATTCCCATACAATGTAGACAGTTTTTGTTGGCATGGCTGTGTTTTAGGGCTGAAAGGATACTTGGGAATATAGTTCTTTCAATGTTTTCTTAACATTTTTTTCTAACCTATATGGCTGTATACAGTGCTTTGCCCCACAAAGGAATGCTGTCTGAATTGCCCGACAAGCAACAGTTCGAAAGAACCTGATTTAACTTTCAAACTCTTGCCATGGGCTTTATAATCACAGGCAGATTAACAAATAAAGCCAAACTGCATTAGTTCTTTTGCACTTTTAGGTGATTTAAGCCTTAACGTACATTTATTTTGCACCCCATTCAACTCAAACTTTCCAATGAAAGAATACCTTTCAAAAATTAATTTGACCATTCCTGACACACTCTTTTGGTTTTGGCAGTGTTGTATTGTCTTTTCAGACTGATATCTTGATTCAGAGAAGCAAATCTTCCAGTCAAATGAGTGGAATATTGAGAAAATTGACTTCTAGAAATATGTGAACCGTAACCCTAACTAGCAAAACCCGAAGCTAGGGTTAGGGTTTTATTCCCATACAATGTAGACAGTTTTTGATGGCATGGCTGTGTTTTAGGGCTGAAAGGATACTTGGGAATATAGTTCTTTCAATGTTTTCTAAACATTTTTTTCTAACCTATATGGCTATATACAGTGCTTTGCCCCACAAAGGAATGCTGTCTGAATTGCCCGACAAGCAACAGTTCGAAAGAACCTGATTTAACTTTCAAACTCTTGCCATGGGCTTTATAATCACAGGCAGATTAACAAATAAAGCCAAACTGCATTAGTTCTTTTGCACTTTTAGGCGATTTAAGCCTTAACGTACATTCATTTAGCACCCCATTCAACTCAAACTTTCCAATGAAAGAATACCTTTCAAATATTAATTTGACCATTCCTGACACACTCTTTTGGTTTTGGCAGTGCTGTATTGTCTTTTCAGACTGATATCTTGATTCAGAGAAGCCAATCTTCCAGTCAAATGAGTGGAATATTGAGAAAATTGACTTCTAGAAATATGTGAACCGTAACCCTAACTAGGAAAACCCGAAGCTAGGGTAGGGTTTTATTCCCATACAATGTAGACAGTTTTTGATTGCATGGCTTTGTTTTAGGGCTGAAAGGATACTTGGGAATATAGTTCTTTCAATGTTTTCTAAACATTTTTTCTGACCTATATGGCTGTATACAGTGCTTTGCCCCACAAAGGAATGCTGTCTGAATTGCCCGACAAGCAACAGTTCGAAAGAACCTGATTTAACTTTCAAACTCTTGCCATGGGCTTTATAATCACAGGCAGATTAACAAATAAAGCCAAACTGCATTAGTTCTTTTACACTTTTAGGCGATTTAAGCCTTAACGTACATTCATTTAGCACCCCATTCAACTCAAACATTCCAATGAAAGAATACCTTTCAAAAATGAATTTGACCATTCCTGACACACTCTTTTGGTTTTGGCAGTGCTGTATTGTCTTTTCAGACTGATATCTTGATTCAGAGAAGCCAATCTTCCAGTCAAATGAGTGGAATATTGAGAAAAGTGTCTTTGAGAAATATTTGAACCGTAACCCTAACTAGCAAAACCTGAAGCTAGGGTTAGGGTTTTATTCCCATACAATGTAGACAGTTTTTGATGGCATGACTGTGTTTTAGGGCTGAAAGGATACTTGGGAATATAGTTCTTTCAATGTTTTCTAAACATTTTTTTCTGACCTATATGGCTGTATACAGTGCTTTGCCCCACAAAGGAATGCTGTCTGAATTGCCCGACAAGCAACAGTTCGAAAGAACCTGATTTGACTTTCAAACTCTTGCCATGGGCTTTATATTCACAGGCAGATTAACAAATAAAGCCAAACTGCATTAGTTCTTTTGCACTTTTAGGCGATTTAAGCCTTAACGTACATTCATTTAGCACCCCATTCAACTCAAACTTTCCAATGAAAGAATACCTTTCAAATATTAATTTGACCATTCCTGACACACTCTTTTGGTTTTGGCAGTGCTGTATTGTCTTTTCAGACTGATATCTTGATTCAGAGAAGCCAATCTTCCAGTCAAATGAGTGGAATATTGAGAAAATTGACTTCTAGAAATATGTGAACCGTAACCCTAACTAGCAAAACCCAAAGCTAGGGTTAGGGTTTTATTCCCATACAATGTAGACAGTTTTTGTTGGCATGGCTGTGTTTTAGGGCTGAAAGGATACTTGGGAATATAGTTCTTTCAATGTTTTCTTAACATTTTTTTCTAACCTATATGGCTGTATACAGTGCTTTGCCCCACAAAGGAATGCTGTCTGAATTGCCCGACAAGCAACAGTTCGAAAGAACCTGATTTAACTTTCAAACTCTTGCCATGGGCTTTATAATCACAGGCAGATTAACAAATAAAGCCAAACTGCATTAGTTCTTTTGCACTTTTAGGTGATTTAAGCCTTAACGTACATTTATTTTGCACCCCATTCAACTCAAACTTTCCAATGAAAGAATACCTTTCAAAAATTAATTTGACCATTCCTGACACACTCTTTTGGTTTTGGCAGTGTTGTATTGTCTTTTCAGACTGATATCTTGATTCAGAGAAGCAAATCTTCCAGTCAAATGAGTGGAATATTGAGAAAATTGACTTCTAGAAATATGTGAACCGTAACCCTAACTAGCAAAACCCGAAGCTAGGGTTAGGGTTTTATTCCCATACAATGTAGACAGTTTTTGATGGCATGGCTGTGTTTTAGGGCTGAAAGGATACTTGGGAATATAGTTCTTTCAATGTTTTCTAAACATTTTTTTCTAACCTATATGGCTATATACAGTGCTTTGCCCCACAAAGGAATGCTGTCTGAATTGCCCGACAAGCAACAGTTCGAAAGAACCTGATTTAACTTTCAAACTCTTGCCATGGGCTTTAAAATCACAGGCAGATTAACAAATAAAGCCAAACAACATTAGTTGTTTTGCACTTTTAGGCTGTTTAAGCCTTAACGTACATTCATTAAGCACCCCATTCAACTCAAACTTTCCAATGAAAGAATACCTTTCAAAAATTAATTTGACCATTCCTGACACACTCTTTTGGTTTTGGCAGTGTTGTATTGTCTTTTCAGACTGATATCTTGATTCAGAGAAGCCAATCTTCCAGTCAAATGAGTGGAATATTGAGAAAAGTGTCTTTGAGAAATATGTGAACCGTAACCCTAACTAGCAAAACCCGAAGCTAGGGTTAGGGTTTTATTCCCATACAATGTAGACAGTTCTTGATGCCATGGCTGTGTTTTAGGGCTGAAAGGATACTTGGGAATATAGTTCTTTCAATGTTTTCTAAACATTTTTTTCTGACCTATATGGCTGTATACAGTGCTTTGCCCCACAAAGGAATGCTGTCTGAATTGCCCGACAAGCAACAGTTCGAAAGAACCTGATTTGACTTTCAAACTCTTGCCATGGGCTTTATATTCACAGGCAGATTAACAAATAAAGCCAAACTGCATTAGTTCTTTTGCACGTTTAGGCGATTTAAGCCTTAACGTACATTCATTTAGCACCCCATTCAACTCAAACTTTCCAATGAAAGAATACCTTTCAAAAATGAATTGGACCATTCCTGACACACTCTTTTGGTTTTGGCAGTGTTGTATTGTCTTTTCAGACTGATATCTTGATTCAGAGAAGCCAATCTTCCAGTCAAATGAGTGGAATATTGAGAAAAGTGTCTTTGAGAAATATGTGAACCGTAACCCTAACTAGCAAAACCCGAAGCTAGGGTTAGGGTTTTATTCCCATACAATGTAGACAGTTCTTGATGCCATGGCTGTGTTTTAGGGCTGAAAGGATACTTGGGAATATAGTTCTTTCAATGTTTTCTAAACATTTTTTTCTGACCTATATGGCTGTATACAGTGCTTTGCCCCACAAAGGAATGCTGTCTGAATTGCCCGACAAGCAACAGTTCGAAAGAACCTGATTTGACTTTCAAACTCTTGCCATGGGCTTTATATTTACAGGCAGATTAACAAATAAAGCCAAACTGCATTAGTTCTTTTGCACGTTTAGGCGATTTAAGCCTTAACGTACATTCATTTAGCACCCCATTCAACTCAAACTTTCCAATGAAAGAATACCTTTCAAAAATGAATTGGACCATTCCTGACACACTCTTTTGGTTTTGGCAGTGCTGTATTGTCTTTTCAGACTGATATCTTGATTCAGAGAAGCCAATCTTCCAGTCAAATGAGTGGAATATTGAGAAAATTGACTTCTAGAAATATGTGAACCGTAACCCTAACTAGCAAAACCCGAAGCTAGGGTTAGGGTTTTATTCCCAAACAATGTAGACAGTTTTTGTTGGCATGGCTGTGTTTTAGGGCTGAAAGGATACTTGGGAATATAGTTCTTTCAATGTTTTCTAAACATTTTTTTCTGACCTATATGGCTGTATACAGTGCTTTGCCCCACAAAGGAATGCTGTCTGAATTGCCCGACAAGCAACAGTTCGAAAGAACCTGATTTAACTTTCAAACTCTTGCCATGGGCTTTATAATCACAGGCAGATTAACAAATAAAGCCAAACTGCATTAGTTCTTTTGCACTTTTAGGCGATTTAAGCCTTAACGTACATTCATTTAGCACCCCATTCAACTCAAACTTTCCAATGAAAGAATACCTTTCAAATATTAATTTGACCATTCCTGACACACTCTTTTGGTTTTGGCAGTGCTGTATTGTCTTTTCAGACTGATATCTTGATTCAGAGAAGCCAATCTTCCAGTCAAATGAGTGGAATATTGAGAAAATTGACTTCTAGAAATATGTGAACCGTAACCCTAACTAGCAAAACCCAAAGCTAGGGTTAGGGTTTTATTCCCATACAATGTAGACAGTTTTTGTTGGCATGGCTGTGTTTTAGGGCTGAAAGGATACTTGGGAATATAGTTCTTTCAATGTTTTCTTAACATTTTTTTCTAACCTATATGGCTGTATACAGTGCTTTGCCCCACAAAGGAATGCTGTCTGAATTGCCCGACAAGCAACAGTTCGAAAGAACCTGATTTAACTTTCAAACTCTTGCCATGGGCTTTATAATCACAGGCAGATTAACAAATAAAGCCAAACTGCATTAGTTCTTTTGCACTTTTAGGTGATTTAAGCCTTAACGTACATTTATTTTGCACCCCATTCAACTCAAACTTTCCAATGAAAGAATACCTTTCAAAAATGAATTGGACCATTCCTGACACACTCTTTTGGTTTTGGCAGTGTTGTATTGTCTTTTCAGACTGATATCTTGATTCAGAGAAGCCAATCTTCCAGTCAAATGAGTGGAATATTGAGAAAAGTGTCTTTGAGAAATATGTGAACCGTAACCCTAACTAGCAAAACCCGAAGCTAGGGTTAGGGTTTTATTCCCATACAATGTAGACAGTTCTTGATGCCATGGCTGTGTTTTAGGGCTGAAAGGATACTTGGGAATATAGTTCTTTCAATGTTTTCTAAACATTTTTTTCTGACCTATATGGCTGTATACAGTGCTTTGCCCCACAAAGGAATGCTGTCTGAATTGCCCGACAAGCAACAGTTCGAAAGAACCTGATTTGACTTTCAAACTCTTGCCATGGGCTTTATATTTACAGGCAGATTAACAAATAAAGCCAAACTGCATTAGTTCTTTTGCACGTTTAGGCGATTTAAGCCTTAACGTACATTCATTTAGCACCCCATTCAACTCAAACTTTCCAATGAAAGAATACCTTTCAAAAATGAATTGGACCATTCCTGACACACTCTTTTGGTTTTGGCAGTGCTGTATTGTCTTTTCAGACTGATATCTTGATTCAGAGAAGCCAATCTTCCAGTCAAATGAGTGGAATATTGAGAAAATTGACTTCTAGAAATATGTGAACCGTAACCCTAACTAGCAAAACCCGAAGCTAGGGTTAGGGTTTTATTCCCAAACAATGTAGACAGTTTTTGTTGGCATGGCTGTGTTTTAGGGCTGAAAGGATACTTGGGAATATAGTTCTTTCAATGTTTTCTAAACATTTTTTTCTGACCTATATGGCTGTATACAGTGCTTTGCCCCACAAAGGAATGCTGTCTGAATTGCCCGACAAGCAACAGTTCGAAAGAACCTGATTTAACTTTCAAACTCTTGCCATGGGCTTTATAATCACAGGCAGATTAACAAATAAAGCCAAACTGCATTAGTTCTTTTGCACTTTTAGGCGATTTAAGCCTTAACGTACATTCATTTAGCACCCCATTCAACTCAAACTTTCCAATGAAAGAATACCTTTCAAATATTAATTTGACCATTCCTGACACACTCTTTTGGTTTTGGCAGTGCTGTATTGTCTTTTCAGACTGATATCTTGATTCAGAGAAGCCAATCTTCCAGTCAAATGAGTGGAATATTGAGAAAATTGACTTCTAGAAATATGTGAACCGTAACCCTAACTAGCAAAACCCAAAGCTAGGGTTAGGGTTTTATTCCCATACAATGTAGACAGTTTTTGTTGGCATGGCTGTGTTTTAGGGCTGAAAGGATACTTGGGAATATAGTTCTTTCAATGTTTTCTTAACATTTTTTTCTAACCTATATGGCTGTATACAGTGCTTTGCCCCACAAAGGAATGCTGTCTGAATTGCCCGACAAGCAACAGTTCGAAAGAACCTGATTTAACTTTCAAACTCTTGCCATGGGCTTTATAATCACAGGCAGATTAACAAATAAAGCCAAACTGCATTAGTTCTTTTGCACTTTTAGGTGATTTAAGCCTTAACGTACATTTATTTTGCACCCCATTCAACTCAAACTTTCCAATGAAAGAATACCTTTCAAAAATTAATTTGACCATTCCTGACACACTCTTTTGGTTTTGGCAGTGTTGTATTGTCTTTTCAGACTGATATCTTGATTCAGAGAAGCAAATCTTCCAGTCAAATGAGTGGAATATTGAGAAAATTGACTTCTAGAAATATGTGAACCGTAACCCTAACTAGCAAAACCCGAAGCTAGGGTTAGGGTTTTATTCCCATACAATGTAGACAGTTTTTGATGGCATGGCTGTGTTTTAGGGCTGAAAGGATACTTGGGAATATAGTTCTTTCAATGTTTTCTAAACATTTTTTTCTAACCTATATGGCTATATACAGTGCTTTGCCCCACAAAGGAATGCTGTCTGAATTGCCCGACAAGCAACAGTTCGAAAGAACCTGATTTAACTTTCAAACTCTTGCCATGGGCTTTATAATCACAGGCAGATTAACAAATAAAGCCAAACTGCATTAGTTCTTTTGCACTTTTAGGCGATTTAAGCCTTAACGTACATTCATTTAGCACCCCATTCAACTCAAACTTTCCAATGAAAGAATACCTTTCAAATATTAATTTGACCATTCCTGACACACTCTTTTGGTTTTGGCAGTGCTGTATTGTCTTTTCAGACTGATATCTTGATTCAGAGAAGCCAATCTTCCAGTCAAATGAGTGGAATATTGAGAAAATTGACTTCTAGAAATATGTGAACCGTAACCCTAACTAGGAAAACCCGAAGCTAGGGTAGGGTTTTATTCCCATACAATGTAGACAGTTTTTGATTGCATGGCTTTGTTTTAGGGCTGAAAGGATACTTGGGAATATAGTTCTTTCAATGTTTTCTAAACATTTTTTCTGACCTATATGGCTGTATACAGTGCTTTGCCCCACAAAGGAATGCTGTCTGAATTGCCCGACAAGCAACAGTTCGAAAGAACCTGATTTAACTTTCAAACTCTTGCCATGGGCTTTATAATCACAGGCAGATTAACAAATAAAGCCAAACTGCATTAGTTCTTTTACACTTTTAGGCGATTTAAGCCTTAACGTACATTCATTTAGCACCCCATTCAACTCAAACATTCCAATGAAAGAATACCTTTCAAAAATGAATTTGACCATTCCTGACACACTCTTTTGGTTTTGGCAGTGCTGTATTGTCTTTTCAGACTGATATCTTGATTCAGAGAAGCCAATCTTCCAGTCAAATGAGTGGAATATTGAGAAAAGTGTCTTTGAGAAATATTTGAACCGTAACCCTAACTAGCAAAACCTGAAGCTAGGGTTAGGGTTTTATTCCCATACAATGTAGACAGTTTTTGATGGCATGACTGTGTTTTAGGGCTGAAAGGATACTTGGGAATATAGTTCTTTCAATGTTTTCTAAACATTTTTTTCTGACCTATATGGCTGTATACAGTGCTTTGCCCCACAAAGGAATGCTGTCTGAATTGCCCGACAAGCAACAGTTCGAAAGAACCTGATTTGACTTTCAAACTCTTGCCATGGGCTTTATATTCACAGGCAGATTAACAAATAAAGCCAAACTGCATTAGTTCTTTTGCACTTTTAGGCGATTTAAGCCTTAACGTACATTCATTTAGCACCCCATTCAACTCAAACTTTCCAATGAAAGAATACCTTTCAAATATTAATTTGACCATTCCTGACACACTCTTTTGGTTTTGGCAGTGCTGTATTGTCTTTTCAGACTGATATCTTGATTCAGAGAAGCCAATCTTCCAGTCAAATGAGTGGAATATTGAGAAAATTGACTTCTAGAAATATGTGAACCGTAACCCTAACTAGCAAAACCCAAAGCTAGGGTTAGGGTTTTATTCCCATACAATGTAGACAGTTTTTGTTGGCATGGCTGTGTTTTAGGGCTGAAAGGATACTTGGGAATATAGTTCTTTCAATGTTTTCTTAACATTTTTTTCTAACCTATATGGCTGTATACAGTGCTTTGCCCCACAAAGGAATGCTGTCTGAATTGCCCGACAAGCAACAGTTCGAAAGAACCTGATTTAACTTTCAAACTCTTGCCATGGGCTTTATAATCACAGGCAGATTAACAAATAAAGCCAAACTGCATTAGTTCTTTTGCACTTTTAGGTGATTTAAGCCTTAACGTACATTTATTTTGCACCCCATTCAACTCAAACTTTCCAATGAAAGAATACCTTTCAAAAATTAATTTGACCATTCCTGACACACTCTTTTGGTTTTGGCAGTGTTGTATTGTCTTTTCAGACTGATATCTTGATTCAGAGAAGCAAATCTTCCAGTCAAATGAGTGGAATATTGAGAAAATTGACTTCTAGAAATATGTGAACCGTAACCCTAACTAGCAAAACCCGAAGCTAGGGTTAGGGTTTTATTCCCATACAATGTAGACAGTTTTTGATGGCATGGCTGTGTTTTAGGGCTGAAAGGATACTTGGGAATATAGTTCTTTCAATGTTTTCTAAACATTTTTTTCTAACCTATATGGCTATATACAGTGCTTTGCCCCACAAAGGAATGCTGTCTGAATTGCCCGACAAGCAACAGTTCGAAAGAACCTGATTTAACTTTCAAACTCTTGCCATGGGCTTTAAAATCACAGGCAGATTAACAAATAAAGCCAAACAACATTAGTTGTTTTGCACTTTTAGGCTGTTTAAGCCTTAACGTACATTCATTAAGCACCCCATTCAACTCAAACTTTCCAATGAAAGAATACCTTTCAAAAATTAATTTGACCATTCCTGACACACTCTTTTGGTTTTGGCAGTGTTGTATTGTCTTTTCAGACTGATATCTTGATTCAGAGAAGCCAATCTTCCAGTCAAATGAGTGGAATATTGAGAAAAGTGTCTTTGAGAAATATGTGAACCGTAACCCTAACTAGCAAAACCCGAAGCTAGGGTTAGGGTTTTATTCCCATACAATGTAGACAGTTCTTGATGCCATGGCTGTGTTTTAGGGCTGAAAGGATACTTGGGAATATAGTTCTTTCAATGTTTTCTAAACATTTTTTTCTGACCTATATGGCTGTATACAGTGCTTTGCCCCACAAAGGAATGCTGTCTGAATTGCCCGACAAGCAACAGTTCGAAAGAACCTGATTTGACTTTCAAACTCTTGCCATGGGCTTTATATTCACAGGCAGATTAACAAATAAAGCCAAACTGCATTAGTTCTTTTGCACGTTTAGGCGATTTAAGCCTTAACGTACATTCATTTAGCACCCCATTCAACTCAAACTTTCCAATGAAAGAATACCTTTCAAAAATGAATTGGACCATTCCTGACACACTCTTTTGGTTTTGGCAGTGTTGTATTGTCTTTTCAGACTGATATCTTGATTCAGAGAAGCCAATCTTCCAGTCAAATGAGTGGAATATTGAGAAAAGTGTCTTTGAGAAATATGTGAACCGTAACCCTAACTAGCAAAACCCGAAGCTAGGGTTAGGGTTTTATTCCCATACAATGTAGACAGTTCTTGATGCCATGGCTGTGTTTTAGGGCTGAAAGGATACTTGGGAATATAGTTCTTTCAATGTTTTCTAAACATTTTTTTCTGACCTATATGGCTGTATACAGTGCTTTGCCCCACAAAGGAATGCTGTCTGAATTGCCCGACAAGCAACAGTTCGAAAGAACCTGATTTGACTTTCAAACTCTTGCCATGGGCTTTATATTTACAGGCAGATTAACAAATAAAGCCAAACTGCATAAGTTCTTTTGCACGTTTAGGCGATTTAAGCCTTAACGTACATTCATTTAGCACCCCATTCAACTCAAACTTTCCAATGAAAGAATACCTTTCAAAAATGAATTGGACCATTCCTGACACACTCTTTTGGTTTTGGCAGTGCTGTATTGTCTTTTCAGACTGATATCTTGATTCAGAGAAGCCAATCTTCCAGTCAAATGAGTGGAATATTGAGAAAATTGACTTCTAGAAATATGTGAACCGTAACCCTAACTAGCAAAACCCGAAGCTAGGGTTAGGGTTTTATTCCCAAACAATGTAGACAGTTTTTGTTGGCATGGCTGTGTTTTAGGGCTGAAAGGATACTTGGGAATATAGTTCTTTCAATGTTTTCTAAACATTTTTTTCTGACCTATATGGCTGTATACAGTGCTTTGCCCCACAAAGGAATGCTGTCTGAATTGCCCGACAAGCAACAGTTCGAAAGAACCTGATTTAACTTTCAAACTCTTGCCATGGGCTTTATAATCACAGGCAGATTAACAAATAAAGCCAAACTGCATTAGTTCTTTTGCACTTTTAGGCGATTTAAGCCTTAACGTACATTCATTTAGCACCCCATTCAACTCAAACTTTCCAATGAAAGAATACCTTTCAAAAATGAATTGGACCATTCCTGACACACTCTTTTGGTTTTGGCAGTGCTGTATTGTCTTTTCAGACTGATATCTTGATTCAGAGAAGCCAATCTTCCAGTCAAATGAGTGGAATATTGAGAAAATTGACTTCTAGAAATATGTGAACCGTAACCCTAACTAGCAAAACCCGAAGCTAGGGTTAGGGTTTTATTCCCAAACAATGTAGACAGTTTTTGATGGCATGGCTGTGTTTTAGGGCTGAAAGGATACTTGGGAATATAGTTCTTTCAATGTTTTCTAAACATTTTTTTCTGACCTATATGGCTGTATACAGTGCTTTGCCCCACAAAGGAATGCTGTCTGAATTGCCCGACAAGCAACAGTTCGAAAGAACCTGATTTCACTTTCAAACTCTTGCCATGGGCTTTATAATCACAGGCAGATTAACTAATAAAGCCAAACTGTATTAGTTCTTTTGCACTTTTAGGCGATTTAAGCCTTAACGTACATTCATTTAGCACCCCATTCAACTCAAACTTTCCAATGAAAGAATACCTTTCAAAAATGAATTTGACCATTCCTGACACACTCTTTTGGTTTTGGCAGTGCTGTATTGTCTTTTCAGACTGATATCTTGATTCAGAGAAGCCAATCTTCCAGTCAAATGAGTGGAATATTGAGAAAAGTGTGTTTGAGAAATATGTGAACCGTAACCCTAACTAGCAAAACCTGAAGCTAGGGTTAGGGTTTTATTCCCATACAATGTAGACAGTTTTTGATGGCATGGCTTTGTTTTAGGGCTGAAAGGATACTTGGGAATATAGTTCTTTCAATGTTTTCTAAACATTTTTTTCTGACCTATATGGCTGTATACAGTGCTTTGCCCCACAAAGGAATGCTGTCTGAATTGCCCGACAAGCAACAGTTCGAAAGAACCTGATTTAACTTTCAAACTCTTGCCATGGGCTTTATAATCACAGGCAGATTAACAAATAAAGCCAAACTGCATTAGTTCTTTTGCACTTTTAGGCGATTTAAGCCTTAACGTACATTCATTTAGCACCCCATTCAACTCAAACTTTCCAATGAAAGAATACCTTTCAAATATTAATTTGACCATTCCTGACACACTCTTTTGGTTTTGGCAGTGCTGTATTGTCTTTTCAGACTGATATCTTGATTCAGAGAAGCCAATCTTCCAGTCAAATGAGTGGAATATTGAGAAAATTGACTTCTAGAAATATGTGAACCGTAACCCTAACTAGGAAAACCCGAAGCTAGGGTAGGGTTTTATTCCCATACAATGTAGACAGTTTTTGATTGCATGGCTTTGTTTTAGGGCTGAAAGGATACTTGGGAATATAGTTCTTTCAATGTTTTCTAAACATTTTTTCTGACCTATATGGCTGTATACAGTGCTTTGCCCCACAAAGGAATGCTGTCTGAATTGCCCGACAAGCAACAGTTCGAAAGAACCTGATTTAACTTTCAAACTCTTGCCATGGGCTTTATAATCACAGGCAGATTAACAAATAAAGCCAAACTGCATTAGTTCTTTTACACTTTTAGGCGATTTAAGCCTTAACGTACATTCATTTAGCACCCCATTCAACTCAAACATTCCAATGAAAGAATACCTTTCAAAAATGAATTTGACCATTCCTGACACACTCTTTTGGTTTTGGCAGTGCTGTATTGTCTTTTCAGACTGATATCTTGATTCAGAGAAGCCAATCTTCCAGTCAAATGAGTGGAATATTGAGAAAAGTGTCTTTGAGAAATATTTGAACCGTAACCCTAACTAGCAAAACCTGAAGCTAGGGTTAGGGTTTTATTCCCATACAATGTAGACAGTTTTTGATGGCATGACTGTGTTTTAGGGCTGAAAGGATACTTGGGAATATAGTTCTTTCAATGTTTTCTAAACATTTTTTTCTGACCTATATGGCTGTATACAGTGCTTTGCCCCACAAAGGAATGCTGTCTGAATTGCCCGACAAGCAACAGTTCGAAAGAACCTGATTTGACTTTCAAACTCTTGCCATGGGCTTTATATTCACAGGCAGATTAACAAATAAAGCCAAACTGCATTAGTTCTTTTGCACTTTTAGGCGATTTAAGCCTTAACGTACATTCATTTAGCACCCCATTCAACTCAAACTTTCCAATGAAAGAATACCTTTCAAATATTAATTTGACCATTCCTGACACACTCTTTTGGTTTTGGCAGTGCTGTATTGTCTTTTCAGACTGATATCTTGATTCAGAGAAGCCAATCTTCCAGTCAAATGAGTGGAATATTGAGAAAATTGACTTCTAGAAATATGTGAACCGTAACCCTAACTAGCAAAACCCAAAGCTAGGGTTAGGGTTTTATTCCCATACAATGTAGACAGTTTTTGTTGGCATGGCTGTGTTTTAGGGCTGAAAGGATACTTGGGAATATAGTTCTTTCAATGTTTTCTTAACATTTTTTTCTAACCTATATGGCTGTATACAGTGCTTTGCCCCACAAAGGAATGCTGTCTGAATTGCCCGACAAGCAACAGTTCGAAAGAACCTGATTTAACTTTCAAACTCTTGCCATGGGCTTTATAATCACAGGCAGATTAACAAATAAAGCCAAACTGCATTAGTTCTTTTGCACTTTTAGGTGATTTAAGCCTTAACGTACATTTATTTTGCACCCCATTCAACTCAAACTTTCCAATGAAAGAATACCTTTCAAAAATTAATTTGACCATTCCTGACACACTCTTTTGGTTTTGGCAGTGTTGTATTGTCTTTTCAGACTGATATCTTGATTCAGAGAAGCAAATCTTCCAGTCAAATGAGTGGAATATTGAGAAAATTGACTTCTAGAAATATGTGAACCGTAACCCTAACTAGCAAAACCCGAAGCTAGGGTTAGGGTTTTATTCCCATACAATGTAGACAGTTTTTGATGGCATGGCTGTGTTTTAGGGCTGAAAGGATACTTGGGAATATAGTTCTTTCAATGTTTTCTAAACATTTTTTTCTAACCTATATGGCTATATACAGTGCTTTGCCCCACAAAGGAATGCTGTCTGAATTGCCCGACAAGCAACAGTTCGAAAGAACCTGATTTAACTTTCAAACTCTTGCCATGGGCTTTAAAATCACAGGCAGATTAACAAATAAAGCCAAACAACATTAGTTGTTTTGCACTTTTAGGCTGTTTAAGCCTTAACGTACATTCATTAAGCACCCCATTCAACTCAAACTTTCCAATGAAAGAATACCTTTCAAAAATTAATTTGACCATTCCTGACACACTCTTTTGGTTTTGGCAGTGTTGTATTGTCTTTTCAGACTGATATCTTGATTCAGAGAAGCCAATCTTCCAGTCAAATGAGTGGAATATTGAGAAAAGTGTCTTTGAGAAATATGTGAACCGTAACCCTAACTAGCAAAACCCGAAGCTAGGGTTAGGGTTTTATTCCCATACAATGTAGACAGTTCTTGATGCCATGGCTGTGTTTTAGGGCTGAAAGGATACTTGGGAATATAGTTCTTTCAATGTTTTCTAAACATTTTTTTCTGACCTATATGGCTGTATACAGTGCTTTGCCCCACAAAGGAATGCTGTCTGAATTGCCCGACAAGCAACAGTTCGAAAGAACCTGATTTGACTTTCAAACTCTTGCCATGGGCTTTATATTCACAGGCAGATTAACAAATAAAGCCAAACTGCATTAGTTCTTTTGCACGTTTAGGCGATTTAAGCCTTAACGTACATTCATTTAGCACCCCATTCAACTCAAACTTTCCAATGAAAGAATACCTTTCAAAAATTAATTTGACCATTCCTGACACACTCTTTTGGTTTTGGCAGTGTTGTATTGTCTTTTCAGACTGATATCTTGATTCAGAGAAGCCAATCTTCCAGTCAAATGAGTGGAATATTGAGAAAAGTGTCTTTGAGAAATATGTGAACCGTAACCCTAACTAGCAAAACCCGAAGCTAGGGTTAGGGTTTTATTCCCATACAATGTAGACAGTTCTTGATGCCATGGCTGTGTTTTAGGGCTGAAAGGATACTTGGGAATATAGTTCTTTCAATGTTTTCTAAACATTTTTTTCTGACCTATATGGCTGTATACAGTGCTTTGCCCCACAAAGGAATGCTGTCTGAATTGCCCGACAAGCAACAGTTCGAAAGAACCTGATTTGACTTTCAAACTCTTGCCATGGGCTTTATATTCACAGGCAGATTAACAAATAAAGCCAAACTGCATTAGTTCTTTTGCACGTTTAGGCGATTTAAGCCTTAACGTACATTCATTTAGCACCCCATTCAACTCAAACTTTCCAATGAAAGAATACCTTTCAAAAATGAATTGGACCATTCCTGACACACTCCTTTGCTTTTGGCAGTGCTGTATTGTCTTTTCAGACTGATATCTTGATTCAGAGAAGCCAATCTTCCAGTCAAATGAGTGGAATATTGAGAAAATTGACTTCTAGAAATATGTGAACCGTAACCCTAACTAGCAAAACCCGAAGCTAGGGTTAGGGTTTTATTCCCATACAATGTAGAAAGTTTTTGATGGCATGGCTGTGTTTTAGGGCTGAAAGGATACTTGGGAATATAGTTCTTTCAATGTTTTCTAAACATTTTTTTCTGACCTATATGGCTGTATACAGTGCTTTGCCCCACAAAGGAATGCTGTCTGAATTGCCCGACAAGCAACAGTTCGAAAGAACCTGATTTAACTTTCAAACTCTTGCCATGGGCTTTATAATCACAGGCAGATTAACAAATAAAGCCAAACTGCATTAGTTCTTTTGCACTTTTAGGCGATTTAAGCCTTAACGTACATTCATTTAGCACCCCATTCAACTCAAACTTTCCAATGAAAGAATACCTTTCAAAAATGAATTTGACCAGTGCTGACACACTCTTTTGGTTTTGGCAGTGTTGTATTGTCTTTTCAGACTGATATCTTGATTCAGAGATGCAAATCCTCCAGTCAAATGAGTGGAATATTGAGAAAATTGACTTTGAGAAATATGTGAACCGTAACCCTAACTAGCAAAACCCGAAGCTAGGGTTAGGGTTTTATTCCCATACAATGTAGACAGTTTTTGATGGCATGGTTGTCTTTTAGGGCTGAAAGGATACTTGGGAATATAGTTCTTTCAATGTTTTCTAAACATTTTTTTCTGACCTATATGGCTGTATACAGTGCTTTGCCCCACAAAGGAATGCTATCTGAATTGCCCGACAAGCAACAGTTCGAAAGAACCTGATTTAACTTTCAAACTCTTGCCATGGGCTTTATAATCACAGGCAGATTAACAAATAAAGCCAAACTGCATTAGTTCTTTTGCACTTTTAGGCGATTTAAGCCTTAACGTACATTCATTTAGCACCCCATTCAACTCAAACTTTCCAATGAAAGAATACCTTTCAAAAATGAATTTGACCATTCCTGACACACTCTTTTGGTTTTGGCAGTGTTGTATTGTCTTTTCAGACTGATATCTTGATTCAGAGAAGCCAATCTTCCAGTCAAATGAGTGGAATATTGAGAAAAGTGTCTTTGAGAAATATGTGAACCGTAACCCTAACTAGCAAAACCCGATGCTAGGGTTAGGGTTTTATTCCCATACAATGTAGACAGTTTTTGATGGCATGGCTGTCTTTTAGGGCTGAAAGGATACTTGGGAATATAGTTCTTTCAATGTTTTCTAAACATTTTTTTCTGACCTATATGGCTGTATACAGTGCTTTGCCCCACAAAGGAATGCTGTCTGAATTGCCCGACAAGCAACAGTTCGAAAGAACCTGATTTAACTTTCAAACTCTTGCCATGGGCTTTATAATCACAGGCAGATTAACAAATAAAGCCAAACTGCATTAGTTCTTTTGCACTTTTAGGCGATTTAAGCCTTAACGTACATTCATTTAGCACCCCAGTCAACCTAAACTTTCCAATGAAAGAATACCTTTCAAAAATGAATTTGACCATTCCTGACACACTCTTTTGGTTTTGGCAGTGCTGTATTGTCTTTTCAGACTGATATCTTGATTCAGAGAAGCCAATCTTCCAGTCAAATGAGTGGAATATTGAAAAAAGTGTCTTTGAGAAATATGTGAACCGTAACCCTAACTAGCAAAACCTGAAGCTAGGGTTAGGGTTTTATTCCCATACAATGTAGACAGTTTTTGATGGCATGGCTGTGTTTTAGGGCTGAAAGGATACTTGGTAATATAGTTTTTTCAGTGTTTTCTAAACATTTTTTTCTGACCTATATGGCTGTATACAGTGCTTTGCCCCACAAAGGAATGCTGTCTGAATTGCCCGACAAGCAACAATTCGAAAGAACCTGATTTAACTTTCAAACTCTTGCCATGGGCTTTGCAATCACAGGCAGATTAACAAATAAAGCCAAACTGCATTAGTTCTTTTGCACTTTTAGGCGATTTAAGCCTTAACGTACATTCATTTAGCACCCCATTCAACTCAAACTTTCCAATGAAAGAATACCTTTCAAAAATGAATTTGACCATTCCTGACACACTCTTTTGGTTTTGGCAGTGCTGTATTGTCTTTTCAGACTGATATCTTGATTCAGAGAAGCCAATCTTCCAGTCAAATGAGTGGAATATTGAGAAAAGTGTCTATGAGAAATATGTGAACCGTAACCCTAACTAGCAAAACCCGAAGCTAGGGTTAGGGTTTTATTCCCCATACAATGTAGACAGTTTTTGATGGCATGGCTGTGTTTTAGGGCTGAAAGGATACTTGGGAATATAGTTCTTTCAATGTTTTCTAAACATTTTTTTCTGACCTATATGGCTGTATACAGTGCTTTGCCCCACAAAGGAATGCTGTCTGAATTGCCCGACAAGCAACAGTTCGAAAGAACCTGATTTAACTTTCAAACTCTTGCCATGGGCTTTATAATCACAGGCAGATTAACAAATAAAGCCAAACTGCATTAGTTCTTTTACACTTTTAGGCGATTTAAGCCTTAACGTACATTCATTTAGCACCCCATTCAACTCAAACTTTCCAATGAAAGAATACCTTTCAAAAATGAATTGGACCATTCCTGACACACTCTTTTGGTTTTGGCAGTGCTGTATTGTCTTTTCAGACTGATATCTTGATTCAGAGAAGCAAATCTTCCAGTCAAATGAGTGGAATATTGAGAAAATTGACTTCTAGAAATATGTGAACCGTAACCCTAACTAGCAAAACCCGAAGCTAGGGTTAGGGTTTTATTCCCAAACAATGTAGACAGTTTTTGATGGCATGGCTGTGTTTTAGGGCTGAAAGGATACTTGGGAATATAGTTCTTTCAATGTTTTCTAAACATTTTTTTCTGACCTATATGGCTGTATACAGTGCTTTGCCCCACAAAGGAATGCTGTCTGAATTGCCCGACTAGCAACAGTTCGAAAGAACCTGATTTCACTTTCAAACTCTTGCCATGGGCTTTCTAATCACAGGCAGATTAACAAATAAAGCCAAACTGCATTAGTTCTTTTGCACTTTTAGGTGATTTAAGCCTTAACGTACATTTATTTTGCACCCCATTCAACTCAAACTTTCCAATGAAAGAATACCTTTCAAAAATTAATTTGACCATTCCTGACACACTCTTTTGGTTTTGGCAGTGTTGTATTGTCTTTTCAGACTGATATCTTGATTCAGAGAAGCAAATCTTCCAGTCAAATGAGTGGAATATTGAGAAAATTGACTTCTAGAAATATGTGAACCGTAACCCTAACTAGCAAAACCCGAAGCTAGGGTTAGGGTTTTATTCCCATACAATGTAGACAGTTTTTGATGGCATGGCTGTGTTTTAGGGCTGAAAGGATACTTGGGAATATAGTTCCTTCAATGTTTTCTAAACATTTTTTTCTAACCTATATGGCTATATACAGTGCTTTGCCCCACAAAGGAATGCTGTCTGAATTGCCCGACAAGCAACAGTTCGAAAGAACCTGATTTAACTTTCAAACTCTTGCCATGGGCTTTAAAATCACAGGCAGATTAACAAATACAGCCAAACAACATTAGTTGTTTTGCACTTTTAGGCTGTTTAAGCCTTAACGTACATTCATTAAGCACCCCATTCAACTCAAACTTTCCAATGAAAGAATACCTTTCAAAAATTAATTTCACCATTCCTGACACACTCTTTTGGTTTTGGCAGTGTTGTATTGTCTTTTCAGACTGATATCTTGATTCAGAGAAGCCAATCTTCCAGTCAAATGAGTGGAATATTGAGAAAAGTGTCTTTGAGAAATATGTGAACCGTAACCCTAACTAGCAAAACCCGAAGCTAGGGTTAGGGTTTTATTCCCATACAATGTAGACAGTTCTTGATGCCATGGCTGTGTTTTAGGGCTGAAAGGATACTTGGGAATATAGTTCTTTCAATGTTTTCTAAACATTTTTTTCTGACCTATATGGCTGTATACAGTGCTTTGCCCCACAAAGGAATGCTGTCTGAATTGCCCGACAAGCAACAGTTCGAAAGAACCTGATTTGACTTTCAAACTCTTGCCATGGGCTTTATATTCACAGGCAGATTAACAAATAAAGCCAAACTGCATTAGTTCTTTTGCACGTTTAGGCGATTTAAGCCTTAACGTACATTCATTTAGCACCCCATTCAACTCAAACTTTCCAATGAAAGAATACCTTACAAAAATGAATTTGACCATTCCTGACACACTCTTTTGGTTTTGGCAGTGCTGTATTGTCTTTTCAGACTGATATCTTGATTCAGAGAAGCCAATCTTCCAGTCAAATGAGTGGAATATTGAGAAAATTGACTTCTAGAAATATGTGAACCGTAACCCTAACTAGCAAAACCCGAAGCTAGGGTTAGGGTTTTATTCCCAAACAATGTAGACAGTTTTTGTTGGCATGGCTGTGTTTTAGGGCTGAAAGGATACTTGGGAATATAGTTCTTTCAATGTTTTCTAAACATTTTTTTCTGACCTATATGGCTGTATACAGTGCTTTGCCCCACAAAGGAATGCTGTCTGAATTGCCCGACAAGCAACAGTTCGAAAGAACCTGATTTAACTTTCAAACTCTTGCCATGGGCTTTATAATCACAGGCAGATTAACAAATAAAGCCAAACTGCATTAGTTCTTTTGCACTTTTAGGCGATTTAAGCCTTAACGTACATTCATTTAGCACCCCATTCAACTCAAACTTTCCAATGAAAGAATACCTTTCAAAAATGAATTGGACCATTCCTGACACACTCTTTTGGTTTTGGCAGTGCTGTATTGTCTTTTCAGACTGATATCTTGATTCAGAGAAGCCAATCTTCCAGTCAAATGAGTGGAATATTGAGAAAATTGACTTCTAGAAATATGTGAACCGTAACCCTAACTAGCAAAACCCGAAGCTAGGGTTAGGGTTTTATTCCCAAACAATGTAGACAGTTTTTGATGGCATGGCTGTGTTTTAGGGCTGAAAGGATACTTGGGAATATAGTTCTTTCAATGTTTTCTAAACATTTTTTTCTGACCTATATGGCTGTATACAGTGCTTTGCCCCACAAAGGAATGCTGTCTGAATTGCCCGACAAGCAACAGTTCGAAAGAACCTGATTTCACTTTCAAACTCTTGCCATGGGCTTTATAATCACAGGCAGATTAACTAATAAAGCCAAACTGCATTAGTTCTTTTGCACTTTTAGGCGATTTAAGCCTTAACGTACATTCATTTAGCACCCCATTCAACTCAAACTTTCCAATGAAAGAATACCTTTCAAAAATGAATTTGACCATTCCTGACACACTCTTTTGGTTTTGGCAGTGCTGTATTGTCTTTTCAGACTGATATCTTGATTCAGAGAAGCCAATCTTCCAGTCAAATGAGTGGAATATTGAGAAAAGTGTCTTTGAGAAATATTTGAACCGTAACCCTAACTAGCAAAACCTGAAGCTAGGGTTAGGGTTTTATTCCCATACAATGTAGACAGTTTTTGATGGCATGGCTGTGTTTTAGGGCTGAAAGGATACTTGGGAATATAGTTCTTTCAGTGTTTTCTAAACATTTTTTTCTGACCTATATGGCTGTATACAGTGCTTTGCCCCACAAAGGAATGCTGTCTGAATTGCCCGACAAGCAACAGTTCGAAAGAACCTGATTTGACTTTCAAACTCTTGCCATGGGCTTTATATTCACAGGCAGATTAACAAATAAAGCCAAACTGCATTAGTTCTTTTGCACTTTTAGGCGATTTAAGCCTTAACGTACATTCATTTAGCACCCCATTCAACTCAAACTTTCCAATGAAAGAATACCTTTCAAATATTAATTTGACCATTCCTGACACACTCTTCTGGTTTTGGCAGTGCTGTATTGTCTTTTCAGACTGATATCTTGATTCAGAGAAGCCAATCTTCCAGTCAAATGAGTGGAATATTGAGAAAATTGACTTCTAGAAATATGTGAACCGTAACCCTAACTAGCAAAACCCAAAGCTAGGGTTAGGGTTTTATTCCCATACAATGTAGACAGTTTTTGTTGGCATGGCTGTGTTTTAGGGCTGAAAGGATACTTGGGAATATAGTTCTTTCAATGTTTTCTTAACATTTTTTTCTAACCTATATGGCTGTATACAGTGCTTTGCCCCACAAAGGAATGCTGTCTGAATTGCCCGACAAGCAACAGTTCGAAAGAACCTGATTTAACTTTCAAACTCTTGCCATGGGCTTTAAAATCACAGGCAGATTAACAAATAAAGCCAAACAACATTAGTTGTTTTGCACTTTTAGGCTGTTTAAGCCTTAACGTACATTCATTAAGCACCCCATTCAACTCAAACTTTCCAATGAAAGAATACCTTTCAAAAATTAATTTGACCATTCCTGACACACTCTTTTGGTTTTGGCAGTGTTGTATTGTCTTTTCAGACTGATATCTTGATTCAGAGAAGCCAATCTTCCAGTCAAATGAGTGGAATATTGAGAAAAGTGTCTTTGAGAAATATGTGAACCGTAACCCTAACTAGCAAAACCCGAAGCTAGGGTTAGGGTTTTATTCCCATACAATGTAGACAGTTCTTGATGGCATGGCTGTGTTTTAGGGCTGAAAGGATACTTGGGAATATAGTTCTTTCAATGTTTTCTAAACATTTTTTTCTGACCTATATGGCTGTATACAGTGCTTTGCCCCACAAAGGAATGCTGTCTGAATTGCCCGACAAGCAACAGTTCGAAAGAACCTGATTTAACTTTCAAACTCTTGCCATGGGCTTTATAATCACAGGCAGATTAACAAATAAAGCCAAACTGCATTAGTTCTTTTGCACTTTTAGGCGATTTAAGCCTTAACGTACATTCATTTAGCACCCCATTCAACTCAAACTTTCCAATGAAAGAATACCTTTCAAAAATGAATTTGACCAGTGCTGACACACTCTTTTGGTTTTGGCAGTGTTGTATTGTCTTTTCAGACTAATATCTTGATTCAGAGAAGCAAATCTTCCAGTCAAATGAGTGGAATATTGAGAAAATTGACTTCTAGAAATATGTGAACCGTAACCCTAACTAGCAAAACCCGAAGCTAGGGTTAGGGTTTTATTCCCATACAATGTAGACAGTTTTTGATGGCATGGCTGTGTTTTAGGGCTGAAAGGATACTTGGGAATATAGTTCTTTCAATGTTTTCTAAACATTTTTTTCTG
This sequence comes from Atractosteus spatula, assembly GCF_055471065.1. Lineage (NCBI taxonomy): Eukaryota > Metazoa > Chordata > Actinopteri > Semionotiformes > Lepisosteidae > Atractosteus > Atractosteus spatula. The sequence continues at coordinate 29,320,227 of NC_142708.1, read as the reverse complement.
ACCTATATGGCTGTATACAGTGCTTTGCCCCACAAAGGAATGCTGTCTGAATTGCCCGACAAGCAACAGTTCGAAAGAACCTGATTTAACTTTCAAACTCTTGCCATGGGCTTTACAATCACAGGCAGATTAACAAATAAAGCCAAACAGCATTAGTTCTTTTGCACTTTTAGGCGATTTAAGCCTTAACGTACATTCATTTAGCACCCCATTCAACTCAAACTTTCCAATGAAAGAATACCTTTCAAAAATGAATTTGACCATTCCTGACACACTCTTTTGGTTTTGGCAGTGTTGTATTGTCTTTTCAGACTGATATCTTGATTCAGAGATGCAAATCTTCCAGTCAAATGAGTGGAATATTGAGAAAATTGACTTTGAGAAATATGTGAACCGTAACCCTAACTAGCAAAACCCGAAGCTAGGGTTAGGGTTTTATTCCCATACAATGTAGACAGTTTTTGATGGCATGGCTGTCTTTTAGGGCTGAAAGGATACTTGGGAATATAGTTCTTTCAATGTTTTCTAAACATTTTTTTCTGACCTATATGGCTGTATACAGTGCTTTGCCCCACAAAGGAATGCTATCTGAATTGCCCGACAAGCAACAGTTCGAAAGAACCTGATTTAACTTTCAAACTCTTGCCATGGGCTTTATATTCACAGCCAGATTAACAAATAAAGCCAAACTGCATTAGTTCTTTTGCACTTTTAGGCGATTTAAGCCTTAACGTACATTCATTTAGCACCCCATTCAACTCAAACTTTCCAATGAAAGAATACCTTTCAAAAATGAATTTGACCATTCCTGACACACTCTTTTGGTTTTGGCAGTGTTGTATTGTCTTTTCAGACTGATATCTTGATTCAGAGAAGCCAATCTTCCAGTCAAATGAGTGGAATATTGAGAAAAGTGTCTTTGAGAAATATGTGAACCGTAACCCTAACTAGCAAAACCCGAAGCTAGGGTTAGGGTTTTATTCCCATACAATGTAGACAGTTTTTGATGGCATGGCTGTCTTTTAGGGCTGAAAGGATACTTGGGAATATAGTTCTTTCAATGTTTTCTAAACATTTTTTTCTGACCTATATGGCTGTATACAGTGCTTTGCCCCACAAAGGAATGCTGTCTGAATTGCCCGACAAGCAACAGTTCGAAAGAACCTGATTTAACTTTCAAACTCTTGCCATGGGCTTTATAATCACAGGCAGATTAACAAATAAAGCCAAACTGCATTAGTTCTTTTGCACTTTTAGGCGATTTAAGCCTTAACGTACATTCATTTAGCACCCCAGTCAACCTAAACTTTCCAATGAAAGAATACCTTTCAAAAATGAATTTGACCATTCCTGACACACTCTTTTGGTTTTGGCAGTGCTGTATTGTCTTTTCAGACTGATATCTTGATTCAGAGAAGCCAATCTTCCAGTCAAATGAGTGGAATATTGAAAAAAGTGTCTTTGAGAAATATGTGAACCGTAACCCTAACTAGCAAAACCTGAAGCTAGGGTTAGGGTTTTATTCCCATACAATGTAGACAGTTCTTGATGCCATGGCTGTGTTTTAGGGCTGAAAGGATACTTGGGAATATAGTTCTTTCAATGTTTTCTAAACATTTTTTTCTGACCTATATGGCTGTATACAGTGCTTTGCCCCACAAAGGAATGCTGTCTGAATTGCCCGACAAGCAACAGTTCGAAAGAACCTGATTTGACTTTCAAACTCTTGCCATGGGCTTTATATTCACAGGCAGATTAACAAATAAAGCCAAACTGCATTAGTTCTTTTGCACGTTTAGGCGATTTAAGCCTTAACGTACATTCATTTAGCACCCCATTCAACTCAAACTTTCCAATGAAAGAATACCTTTCAAAAATGAATTTGACCATTCCTGACACACTCTTTTGGTTTTGGCAGTGCTGTATTGTCTTTTCAGACTGATATCTTGATTCAGAGAAGCCAATCTTCCAGTCAAATGAGTGGAATATTGAGAAAATTGACTTCTAGAAATATGTGAACCGTAACCCTAACTAGCAAAACCCGAAGCTAGGGTTAGGGTTTTATTCCCAAACAATGTAGACAGTTTTTGTTGGCATGGCTGTGTTTTAGGGCTGAAAGGATACTTGGGAATATAGTTCTTTCAATGTTTTCTAAACATTTTTTTCTGACCTATATGGCTGTATACAGTGCTTTGCCCCACAAAGGAATGCTGTCTGAATTGCCCGACAAGCAACAGTTCGAAAGAACCTGATTTAACTTTCAAACTCTTGCCATGGGCTTTATAATCACAGGCAGATTAACAAATAAAGCCAAACTGCATTAGTTCTTTTGCACTTTTAGGCGATTTAAGCCTTAACGTACATTCATTTAGCACCCCATTCAACTCAAACTTTCCAATGAAAGAATACCTTTCAAAAATGAATTGGACCATTCCTGACACACTCTTTTGGTTTTGGCAGTGCTGTATTGTCTTTTCAGACTGATATCTTGATTCAGAGAAGCCAATCTTCCAGTCAAATGAGTGGAATATTGAGAAAATTGACTTCTAGAAATATGTGAACCGTAACCCTAACTAGCAAAACCCGAAGCTAGGGTTAGGATTTTATTCCCAAACAATGTAGACAGTTTTTGATGGCATGGCTGTGTTTTAGGGCTGAAAGGATACTTGGGAATATAGTTCTTTCAATGTTTTCTAAACATTTTTTTCTGACCTATATGGCTGTATACAGTGCTTTGCCCCACAAAGGAATGCTGTTTGAATTGCCCGACAAGCAACAGTTCGAAAGAACCTGATTTAACTTTCAAACTCTTGCCATGGGCTTTATAATCACAGGCAGATTAACAAATAAAGCCAAACTGCATTAGTTCTTTTGCACTTTTAGGCGATTTAAGCCTTAACGTACATTCATTTAGCACCCCATTCAACTCAAACTTTCCAATGAAAGAATACCTTTCAAAAATGAATTTGACCAGTGCTGACACACTCTTTTGGTTTTGGCAGTGTTGTATTGTCTTTTCAGACTAATATCTTGATTCAGAGAAGCAAATCTTCCAGTCAAATGAGTGGAATATTGAGAAAATTGACTTCTAGAAATATGTGAACCGTAACCCTAACTAGCAAAACCCGAAGCTAGGGTTAGGGTTTTATTCCCATACAATGTAGACAGTTTTTGATGGCATGGCTGTGTTTTAGGGCTGAATGGATACTTGGGAATATAGTTCTTTCAATGTTTTCTAAACATTTTTTTCTGACCTATATGGCTGTATACAGTGCTTTGCCCCACAAAGGAATGCTGTCTGAATTGCCCGACAAGCAACAGTTCGAAAGAACCTGATTTAACTTTCAAACTCTTGCCATGGGCTTTACAATCACAGGCAGATTAACAAATAAAGCCAAACAGCATTAGTTCTTTTGCACTTTTAGGCGATTTAAGCCTTAACGTACATTCATTTAGCACCCCATTCAACTCAAACTTTCCAATGAAAGAATACCTTTCAAAAATGAATTTGACCATTCCTGACACACTCTTTTGGTTTTGGCAGTGTTGTATTGTCTTTTCAGACTGATATCTTGATTCAGAGATGCAAATCTTCCAGTCAAATGAGTGGAATATTGAGAAAATTGACTTTGAGAAATATGTGAACCGTAACCCTAACTAGCAAAACCCGAAGCTAGGGTTAGGGTTTTATTCCCATACAATGTAGACAGTTTTTGATGGCATGGCTGTCTTTTAGGGCTGAAAGGATACTTGGGAATATAGTTCTTTCAATGTTTTCTAAACATTTTTTTCTGACCTATATGGCTGTATACAGTGCTTTGCCCCACAAAGGAATGCTATCTGAATTGCCCGACAAGCAACAGTTCGAAAGAACCTGATTTAACTTTCAAACTCTTGCCATGGGCTTTATATTCACAGCCAGATTAACAAATAAAGCCAAACTGCATTAGTTCTTTTGCACTTTTAGGCGATTTAAGCCTTAACGTACATTCATTTAGCACCCCATTCAACTCAAACTTTCCAATGAAAGAATACCTTTCAAAAATGAATTTGACCATTCCTGACACACTCTTTTGGTTTTGGCAGTGTTGTATTGTCTTTTCAGACTGATATCTTGATTCAGAGAAGCCAATCTTCCAGTCAAATGAGTGGAATATTGAGAAAAGTGTCTTTGAGAAATATGTGAACCGTAACCCTAACTAGCAAAACCCGAAGCTAGGGTTAGGGTTTTATTCCCATACAATGTAGACAGTTTTTGATGGCATGGCTGTCTTTTAGGGCTGAAAGGATACTTGGGAATATAGTTCTTTCAATGTTTTCTAAACATTTTTTTCTGACCTATATGGCTGTATACAGTGCTTTGCCCCACAAAGGAATGCTGTCTGAATTGCCCGACAAGCAACAGTTCGAAAGAACCTGATTTAACTTTCAAACTCTTGCCATGGGCTTTATAATCACAGGCAGATTAACAAATAAAGCCAAACTGCATTAGTTCTTTTGCACTTTTAGGCGATTTAAGCCTTAACGTACATTCATTTAGCACCCCAGTCAACCTAAACTTTCCAATGAAAGAATACCTTTCAAAAATGAATTTGACCATTCCTGACACACTCTTTTGGTTTTGGCAGTGCTGTATTGTCTTTTCAGACTGATATCTTGATTCAGAGAAGCCAATCTTCCAGTCAAATGAGTGGAATATTGAAAAAAGTGTCTTTGAGAAATATGTGAACCGTAACCCTAACTAGCAAAACCTGAAGCTAGGGTTAGGGTTTTATTCCCATACAATGTAGACAGTTTTTGATGGCATGGCTGTGTTTTAGGGCTGAAAGGATACTTGGGAATATAGTTTTTTCAGTGTTTTCTAAACATTTTTTTCTGACCTATATGGCTGTATACAGTGCTTTGCCCCACAAAGGAATGCTGTCTGAATTGCCCGACAAGCAACAATTCGAAAGAACCTGATTTAACTTTCAAACTCTTGCCATGGGCTTTGCAATCACAGGCAGATTAACAAATAAAGCCAAACTGCATTAGTTCTTTTGCACTTTTAGGCGATTTAAGCCTTAACGTACATTCATTTAGCACCCCATTCAACTCAAACTTTCCAATGAAAGAATACCTTTCAAAAATGAATTTGACCATTCCTGACACACTCTTTTGGTTTTGGCAGTGCTGTATTGTCTTTTCAGACTGATATCTTGATTCAGAGAAGCCAATCTTCCAGTCAAATGAGTGGAATATTGAGAAAAGTGTCTTTGAGAAATATGTGAACCGTAACCCTAACTAGCAAAACCCGAAGCTAGGGTTAGGGTTTTATTCCCCATACAATGTAGACAGTTTTTGATGGCATGGCTGTGTTTTAGGGCTGAAAGGATACTTGGGAATATAGTTCTTTCAATGTTTTCTAAACATTTTTTTCTGACCTATATGGCTGTATACAGTGCTTTGCCCCACAAAGGAATGCTGTCTGAATTGCCCGACAAGCAACAGTTCGAAAGAACCTGATTTAACTTTCAAACTCTTGCCATGGGCTTTATAATCACAGGCAGATTAACAAATAAAGCCAAACTGCATTAGTTCTTTTACACTTTTAGGCGATTTAAGCCTTAACGTACATTCATTTAGCACCCCATTCAACTCAAACTTTCCAATAAAGAATACCTTTCAAAAATGAATTTGACCATTCCTGACACACTCTTTTGGTTTTGGCAGTGCTGTATTGTCTTTTCAGACTGATATCTTGATTCAGAGAAGCCAATCTTCCAGTCAAATGAGTGGAATATTGAGAAAAGTGTCTTTGAGAAATATGTGAACCGTAACCCTAACTAGCAAAACCCGAAGCTAGGGTTAGGGTTTTATTCCCATACAATGTAGACAGTTTTTGATGGCATGGCTGTGTTTTAGGGCTGAAAGGATACTTGGGAATATAGTTCTTTCAATGTTTTCTAAACATTTTTTTCTGACCTATATGGCTGTATACAGTGCTTTGCCCCACAAAGGAATGCTATCTGAATTGCCCGACAAGCAACAGTTCGAAAGAACCTGATTTAACTTTCAAACTCTTGCCATGGGCTTTATAATCACAGGCAGATTAACAAATAAAGCCAAACTGCATTAGTTCTTTTGCACTTTTAGGCGATTTAAGCCTTAACGTACATTCATTTAGCACCCCAGTCAACCTAAACTTTCCAATGAAAGAATACCTTTCAAAAATGAATTTGACCATTCCTGACACACTCTTTTGGTTTTGGCAGTGCTGTATTGTCTTTTCAGACTGATATCTTGATTCAGAGAAGCCAATCTTCCAGTCAAATGAGTGGAATATTGAAAAAAGTGTCTTTGAGAAATATGTGAACCGTAACCCTAACTAGCAAAACCTGAAGCTAGGGTTAGGGTTTTATTCCCATACAATGTAGACAGTTTTTGATGGCATGGCTGTGTTTTAGGGCTGAAAGGATACTTGGGAATATAGTTTTTTCAGTGTTTTCTAAACATTTTTTTCTGACCTATATGGCTGTATACAGTGCTTTGCCCCACAAAGGAATGCTGTCTGAATTGCCCGACAAGCAACAATTCGAAAGAACCTGATTTAACTTTCAAACTCTTGCCATGGGCTTTGCAATCACAGGCAGATTAACAAATAAAGCCAAACTGCATTAGTTCTTTTGCACTTTTAGGCGATTTAAGCCTTAACGTACATTCATTTAGCACCCCATTCAACTCAAACTTTCCAATGAAAGAATACCTTTCAAAAATGAATTTGACCATTCCTGACACACTCTTTTGGTTTTGGCAGTGCTGTATTGTCTTTTCAGACTGATATCTTGATTCAGAGAAGCCAATCTTCCAGTCAAATGAGTGGAATATTGAGAAAAGTGTCTTTGAGAAATATGTGAACCGTAACCCTAACTAGCAAAACCCGAAGCTAGGGTTAGGGTTTTATTCCCCATACAATGTAGACAGTTTTTGATGGCATGGCTGTGTTTTAGGGCTGAAAGGATACTTGGGAATATAGTTCTTTCAATGTTTTCTAAACATTTTTTTCTGACCTATATGGCTGTATACAGTGCTTTGCCCCACAAAGGAATGCTGTCTGAATTGCCCGACAAGCAACAGTTCGAAAGAACCTGATTTAACTTTCAAACTCTTGCCATGGGCTTTATAATCACAGGCAGATTAACAAATAAAGCCAAACTGCATTAGTTCTTTTACACTTTTAGGCGATTTAAGCCTTAACGTACATTCATTTAGCACCCCATTCAACTCAAACTTTCCAATAAAGAATACCTTTCAAAAATGAATTTGACCATTCCTGACACACTCTTTTGGTTTTGGCAGTGCTGTATTGTCTTTTCAGACTGATATCTTGATTCAGAGAAGCCAATCTTCCAGTCAAATGAGTGGAATATTGAGAAAAGTGTCTTTGAGAAATATGTGAACCGTAACCCTAACTAGCAAAACCCGAAGCTAGGGTTAGGGTTTTATTCCCATACAATGTAGACAGTTTTTGATGGCATGGCTGTGTTTTAGGGCTGAAAGGATACTTGGGAATATAGTTCTTTCAATGTTTTCTAAACATTTTTTTCTGACCTATATGGCTGTATACAGTGCTTTGCCCCACAAAGGAATGCTGTCTGAATTGCCCGACAAGCAACAGTTCGAAAGAACCTGATTTAACTTTCAAGCTCTTGCCATGGGCTTTGCAATCACAGGCAGATTAACAAATAAAGCCAAACAGCATTAGTTCTTTTGCACTTTTAGGCGATTTAAGCCTTAACGTACATTCATTTAGCACCCCATTCAACTCAAACTTTCCAATGAAAGAATACCTTTCAAAAATGAATTTGACCATTCCTGACACACTCTTTTGGTTTTGGCAGTGCTGTATTGTCTTTTCAGACTGATATCTTGATTCAGAGAAGCCAATCTTCCAGTCAAATGAGTGGAATATTGAGAAAAGTGTCTTTGAGAAATATGTGAACCGTAACCCTAACTAGCAAAACCTGAAGCTAGGGTTAGGGTTTTATTCCCATACAATGTAGACAGTTTTTGATGGCATGGCTGTGTTTTAGGGCTGAAAGGATACTTGGGAATATAGTTCTTTCAATGTTTTCTAAACATTTTTTTCTAACCTATATGGCTGTATACAGTGCTTTGCCCCACAAAGGAATGCTGTCTGAATTACCCGACAAGCAACAGTTCGAAAGAACCTGATTTAACTTTCAAACTCTTGCCATGGGCTTTATAATCACAGGCAGATTAACAAATAAAGCCAAACTGCATTAGTTCTTTTGCACGTTTAGGTGATTTAAGCCTTAACGTACATTCATTTAGCACCCCATTCAACTCAAACTTTCCAATGAAAGAATACCTTTCAAAAATGAATTTGACCATTCCTGACACACTCTATTGGTTTTGGAAGTGTTGTATTGTCTTTTCAGACTGATATCTTGATTCAGAGAAGCCAATCTTCCAGTCAAATGAGTGGAATATTGAGAAAAGTGTCTTTGAGAAATATGTGAACCGTAACCCTAACTAGCAAAACCCGAAGCTAGGGTTAGGGTTTTATTCCCATACAATGTAGACAGTTTTTGATGGCATGGCTGTCTTTTAGGGCTGAAAGGATACTTGGGAATATAGTTTTTTCACTGTTTTCTAAACATTTTTTTCTGACCTATATGGCTGTATACAGTGCTTTGCCCCACAAAGGAATGCTGTCTGAATTGCCCGACAAGCAACAATTCGAAAGAACCTGATTTAACTTTCAAACTCTTGCCATGGGCTTTGCAATCACAGGCAGATTAACAAATAAAGCCAAACTGCATTAGTTCTTTTACACTTTTAGGCGATTTAAGCCTTAACGTACATTCATTTAGCACCCCATTCAACTCAAACTTTCCAATGAAAGAATACCTTTCAAAAATTAATTTGACCATTCCTGACACACTCTTTTGGTTTTGGCACTGTTGTATTGTCTTTTCAGACTGATATCTTGATTCAGAGAAGCAAATCTTCCTGTCAAATGAGTGGAATATTGAGAAAATTGACTTCTAGAAATATGTGAACCGTAACCCTAACTAGCAAAACCCGAAGCTAGGGTTAGGGTTTTATTCCCCATACAATGTAGACAGTTTTTGATGGCATGGCTGTGTTTTAGGGCTGAAAGGATACTTGGGAATATAGTTTTTTCAGTGTTTTCTAAACATTTTTTTCTGACCTATATAGCTGTATACAGTGCTTTGCCCCACAAAGGAATGCTGTCTGAATTGCCCGACAAGCAACAGTTCAAAAGAACCTGATTTAACTTTCAAACTCTTGCCATGGGCTTTACAAACACAGGCAGATTAACAAACAAAGCCAAACAGCATTAGTTCTTTTGCACTTTTAGGCGATTTAAGCCTTAACGTACATTCATTTAGCACCCCATTCAACTCAAACTTTCCAATGAAAGAATACCTTTCAAAAATGAATTTGACCATTCCTGACACACTCTTTTGGTTTTGGCAGTGCTGTATTGTCTTTTCAGACTGATATCTTGATTCAGAGAAGCCAATCTTCCAGTCAAATGAGTGGAATATTGAGAAAAGTGTCTTTGAGAAATATGTGAACCGTAACCCTAACTAGCAAAACCCGAAGCTAGGGTTAGGGTTTTATTCCCAAACAATGTAGACAGTTTTTGATGGCATGGCTGTGTTTTAGGGCTGAAAGGATACTTGGGAATATAGTTCTTTCAATGTTTTCTAAACATTTTTTTCTGACCTATATGGCTGTATACAGTGCTTTGCCCCACAAAGGAATGCTGTCTGAATTTCCCGACAAGCAACAGTTCGAAAGAACCTGATTTGACTTTCAAACTCTTGCCATGGGCTTTATATTCACAGGCAGATTAACAAATAAAGCCAAACTGCATTAGTTCTTTTGCACGTTTAGGCGATTTAAGCCTTAACGTACATTCATTTAGCACCCCATTCAACTCAAACTTTCCAATGAAAGAATACCTTTCAAAAATGAATTGGACCATTCCTGACACACTCCTTTGGTTTTGGCAGTGCTGTATTGTCTTTTCAGACTGATATCTTGATTCAGAGAAGCCAATCTTCCAGTCAAATGAGTGGAATATTGAGAAAATTGACTTCTAGAAATATGTGAACCGTAACCCTAACTAGCAAAACCCGAAGCTAGGGTTAGGGTTTTATTCCCATACAATGTAGACAGTTTTTGATGGCATGGCTGTGTTTTAGGGCTGAAAGGATACTTGGGAATATAGTTCTTTCAATGTTTTCTAAACATTTTTTTCTGACCTATATGGCTGTATACAGTGCTTTGCCCCAGAAAGGAATGCTGTCTGAATTGCCCGACAAGCAACAGTTCGAAAGAACCTGATTTAACTTTCAAACTCTTGCCATGGGCTTTATAATCACAGGCAGATTAACAAATAAAGCCAAACTGCATTAGTTCTTTTGCACTTTTAGGCGATTTAAGCCTTAACGTACATTCATTTAGCACCCCATTCAACTCAAACTTTCCAATGAAAGAATACCTTTCAAAAATGAATTTGACCAGTGCTGACACACTCTTTTGGTTTTGGCAGTGTTGTATTGTCTTTTCAGACTAATATCTTGATTCAGAGAAGCAAATCTTCCAGTCAAATGAGTGGAATATTGAGAAAATTGACTTCTAGAAATATGTGAACCGTAACCCTAACTAGCAAAACCCGAAGCTAGGGTTAGGGTTTTATTCCCATACAATGTAGACAGTTTTTGATGGCATGGCTGTGTTTTAGGGCTGAAAGGATACTTGGGAATATAGTTCTTTCAATGTTTTCTAAACATTTTTTTCTGACCTATATGGCTGTATACAGTGCTTTGCCCCACAAAGGAATGCTGTCTGAATTGCCCGACAAGCAACAGTTCGAAAGAACCTGATTTAACTTTCAAACTCTTGCCATGGGCTTTACAATCACAGGCAGATTAACAAATAAAGCCAAACAGCATTAGTTCTTTTGCACTTTTAGGCGATTTAAGCCTTAACGTACATTCATTTAGCACCCCATTCAACTCAAACTTTCCAATGAAAGAATACCTTTCAAAAATGAATTTGACCATTCCTGACACACTCTTTTGGTTTTGGCAGTGTTGTATTGTCTTTTCAGACTGATATCTTGATTCAGAGATGCAAATCTTCCAGTCAAATGAGTGGAATATTGAGAAAATTGACTTTGAGAAATATGTGAACCGTAACCCTAACTAGCAAAACCCGAAGCTAGGGTTAGGGTTTTATTCCCATACAATGTAGACAGTTTTTGATGGCATGGCTGTGTTTTAGGGCTGAAAGGATACTTGGGAATATAGTTCTTTCAATGTTTTCTAAACATTTTTTTCTGACCTATATGGCTGTATACAGTGCTTTGCCCCACAAAGGAATGCTATCTGAATTGCCCGACAAGCAACAGTTCGAAAGAACCTGATTTAACTTTCAAACTCTTGCCATGGGCTTTATAATCACAGGCAGATTAACAAATAAAGCCAAACTGCATTAGTTCTTTTGCACTTTTAGGCGATTTAAGCCTTAACGTACATTCATTTAGCACCCCATTCAACTCAAACTTTCCAATGAAAGAATACCTTACAAAAATGAATTTGACCATTCCTGACACACTCTTTTGGTTTTGGCAGTGCTGTATTGTCTTTTCAGACTGATATCTTGATTCAGAGAAGCCAATCTTCCAGTCAAATGAGTGGAATATTGAGAAAAGTGTCTTTGAGAAATATGTGAACCGTAACCCTAACTAGCAAAACCCGAAGCTAGGGTTAGGGTTTTATTCCCCATACAATGTAGACAGTTTTTGATGGCATGGCTGTGTTTTAGGGCTGAAAGGATACTTGGGAATATAGTTCTTTCAATGTTTTCTAAACATTTTTTTCTGACCTATATGGCTGTATACAGTGCTTTGCCCCACAAAGGAATGCTGTCTGAATTGCCCGACAAGCAACAGTTCGAAAGAACCTGATTTAACTTTCAAACTCTTGCCATGGGCTTTATAATCACAGGCAGATTAACAAATAAAGCCAAACTGCATTAGTTCTTTTACACTTTTAGGCGATTTAAGCCTTAACGTACATTCATTTAGCACCCCATTCAACTCAAACTTTCCAATAAAGAATACCTTTCAAAAATGAATTTGACCATTCCTGACACACTCTTTTGGTTTTGGCAGTGCTGTATTGTCTTTTCAGACTGATATCTTGATTCAGAGAAGCCAATCTTCCAGTCAAATGAGTGGAATATTGAGAAAAGTGTCTTTGAGAAATATGTGAACCGTAACCCTAACTAGCAAAACCCGAAGCTAGGGTTAGGGTTTTATTCCCATACAATGTAGACAGTTTTTGATGGCATGGCTGTGTTTTAGGGCTGAAAGGATACTTGGGAATATAGTTCTTTCAATGTTTTCTAAACATTTTTTTCTGACCTATATGGCTGTATACAGTGCTTTGCCCCACAAAGGAATGCTGTCTGAATTGCCCGACAAGCAACAGTTCGAAAGAACATGATTTAACTTTCAAACTCTTGCCATGGGCTTTATAATCACAGGCAGATTAACAAATAAAGCCAAACTGCATTAGTTCTTTTGCACTTTTAGGCGATTTAAGCCTTAACGTACATTCATTTAGCACCCCATTCAACTCAAACTTTCCAATGAAAGAATACCTTTCAAAAATGAATTTGACCATTCCTGACACACTCTTTTGGTTTTGGCAGTGTTGTATTGTCTTTTCAGACTGATATCTTGATTCAGAGAAGCCAATCTTCCAGTCAAATGAGTGGAATATTGAGAAAAGTGTCTTTGAGAAATATGTGAACCGTAACCCTAACTAGCAAAACCCGAAGCTAGGGTTAGGGTTTTATTCCCATACAATGTAGACAGTTTTTGATGGCATGGCTGTCTTTTAGGGCTGAAAGGATACTTGGGAATATAGTTTTTTCAGTGTTTTCTAAACATTTTTTTCTGACCTATATGGCTGTATACAGTGCTTTGCCCCACAAAGGAATGCTGTCTGAATTGCCCGACAAGCAACAATTCGAAAGAACCTGATTTAACTTTCAAACTCTTGCCATGGGCTTTGCAATCACAGGCAGATTAACAAATAAAGCCAAACTGCATTAGTTCTTTTACACTTTTAGGCGATTTAAGCCTTAACGTACATTCATTTAGCACCCCATTCAACTCAAACTTTCCAATGAAAGAATACCTTTCAAAAATTAATTTGACCATTCCTGACACACTCTTTTGGTTTTGGCACTGTTGTATTGTCTTTTCAGACTGATATCTTGATTCAGAGAAGCAAATCTTCCTGTCAAATGAGTGGAATATTGAGAAAATTGACTTCTAGAAATATGTGAACCGTAACCCTAACTAGCAAAACCCGAAGCTAGGGTTAGGGTTTTATTCCCCATACAATGTAGACAGTTTTTGATGGCATGGCTGTGTTTTAGGGCTGAAAGGATACTTGGGAATATAGTTTTTTCAGTGTTTTCTAAACATTTTTTTCTGACCTATATAGCTGTATACAGTGCTTTGCCCCACAAAGGAATGCTGTCTGAATTGCCCGACAAGCAACAGTTCAAAAGAACCTGATTTAACTTTCAAACTCTTGCCATGGGCTTTACAAACACAGGCAGATTAACAAACAAAGCCAAACAGCATTAGTTCTTTTGCACTTTTAGGCGATTTAAGCCTTAACGTACATTCATTTAGCACCCCATTCAACTCAAACTTTCCAATGAAAGAATAACTTTCAAAAATGAATTTGACCATTCCTGACACACTCTTTTGGTTTTGGGAGTGCTGTATTGTCTTTTCAGACTGATATCTTGATTCAGAGAAGCCAATCTTCCAGTCAAATGAGTGGAATATTGAGAAAATTGACTTCTAGAAATATGTGAACCGTAACCCTAACTAGCAAAACCCAAAGCTAGGGTTAGGGTTTTATTCCCAAACAATGTAGACAGTTTTTGATGGCATGGCTGTGTTTTAGGGCTGAAAGGATACTTGGGAATATAGTTCTTTCAATGTTTTCTAAACATTTTTTTCTGACCTATATGGCTGTATACAGTGCTTTGCCCCACAAAGGAATGCTGTCTGAATTGCCCGACAAGCAACAGTTCGAAAGAACCTGATTTGACTTTCAAACTCTTGCCATGGGCTTTATATTCACAGGCAGATTAACAAATAAAGCCAAACTGCATTAGTTCTTTTGCACGTTTAGGCGATTTAAGCCTTAACGTACATTCATTTAGCACCCCATTCAACTCAAACTTTCCAATGAAAGAATACCTTTCAAAAATGAATTGGACCATTCCTGACACACTCCTTTGGTTTTGGCAGTGCTGTATTGTCTTTTCAGACTGATATCTTGATTCAGAGAAGCCAATCTTCCAGTCAAATGAGTGGAATATTGAGAAAATTGACTTCTAGAAATATGTGAACCGTAACCCTAACTAGCAAAACCCGAAGCTAGGGTTAGGGTTTTATTCCCATACAATGTAGACAGTTTTTGATGGCATGGCTGTGTTTTAGGGCTGAAAGGATACTTGGGAATATAGTTCTTTCAATGTTTTCTAAACATTTTTTTCTGACCTATATGGCTGTATACAGTGCTTTGCCCCACAAAGGAATGCTGTCTGAATTGCCCGACAAGCAACAGTTCGAAAGAACCTGATTTAACTTTCAAACTCTTGCCATGGGCTTTATAATCACAGGCAGATTAACAAATAAAGCCAAACTGCATTAGTTCTTTTGCACTTTTAGGCGATTTAAGCCTTAACGTACATTCATTTAGCACCCCATTCAACTCAAACTTTCCAATGAAAGAATACCTTTCAAAAATGAATTTGACCAGTGCTGACACACTCTTTTGGTTTTGGCAGTGTTGTATTGTCTTTTCAGACTAATATCTTGATTCAGAGAAGCAAATCTTCCAGTCAAATGAGTGGAATATTGAGAAAATTGACTTCTAGAAATATGTGAACCGTAACCCTAACTAGCAAAACCCGAAGCTAGGGTTAGGGTTTTATTCCCATACAATGTAGACAGTTTTTGATGGCATGGCTGTGTTTTAGGGCTGAAAGGATACTTGGGAATATAGTTCTTTCAATGTTTTCTAAACATTTTTTTCTGACCTATATGGCTGTACAGATGCAGCCATTCAAAATGCGTGAGGTATTTCGCGGCATACCCCGGTGGGCGTGTCACAGTATCACGCGGTATGACGCAGTTAACGTGGTGTCACGTGGTTAACTATCCGGCGTCGCCTTGTAAAACCGCCAGGGGGAGCTTAACCTCTCATGTACAGCATTTGAGCCTTTAATTTTGAACTGTGTATTACAGCATGTTAATCATCAGTCATTAAAATGTTGGTATATTTTATGAAAGCAAGATTGCTCAGTTGGACAAAAGTACACAACCTACCTTTATCAGAAATATTTATGCATCAAAGCCTTTACTGAAGATATTACTAATAGTATTAATAATGGATGACTTTAGACAAGCTGTATACTCAAAGTATAATTTCTTTAGCACATTTGTACAAGCACTTGGAATCTGTCCAAGCCATACTTTGTCAGGCATTTTGTTTTACTTCAACGGGCATAAAAACTTCCTTGCTTTTAACAGGGCGTTTCATAATTTCTAACTACGAAAATGATTTAAAATGCGACACTTATCATTCAACTAGAGCTTAAAATATCACAAGGATCCTCAAGAGCACAGCAAAGAGTGTATTAAAAGACACTTGTATTTATCAACGCTTTCTTTTCCGTATACCAGATTTTATGGAACCACTTCAGAGGGGTGTCAGCCAGTCAGATTCCAGGATTCGGCACTTTAAAGGAAAAATACACACCGGTATTCCATTTCTCCCTAACGATTTTAAGCATCGAAGTATTTAACTAGCATGTGAAATAGCGTGTGAAAAAGTGGTAGTTTTAAGCTTTTCTGCTAATATAATATGGAATCGATATTGATTTAAATCGTGTTCTGATTTAAATCGCAAACGCGTGTTTAATTATATGTGTTTTTTAATCATAATCAGGCTAATGCAACATAAATTGATACAGTATCTTTGTCTTCTAAGCATCTTAATAAACTTTCAGCATAGCTTTCTACCCGTCAAGATTTATATTTCTTGGGATTTTGGGATCAAACGTGGAAGGATTAGATTATAATCGTTTTTATTTGTCAAATACGTGATTGTATTTCTGAATGTTATGTGACACCTACAGTAGTTCACTGCTTTAAATACATCGAATTAAGAAAGTTATGTGTAGCACTTTAGATCTTTTTTCTGAACCAGGGAAAATCTGATCATGTTTCTCTATAACAATAATAAAAAAAACCTTTATTTTACATATCGCCTTTAAAAGTGGCATCTCAAAGCAATACAGTAGATCGAAAAACAGTTAAAAGGGACCAAATTAAATACCAGACAATCGCAAACGCATTTTCAATAAAATTATTTTATTCATTCAGCAGTTTGTGAGAGGAACATCCAGCAGGGAGAGACACACACACCGGTTTTCATTGACAAAATTGTTTTTTTTCAATTCCTTTTGTCTAACAGGAATGTTTTGTTTGTGGACAGACTGTTAGACAAGAGGAAAAGACCGCCTCCTCCTACGAAGCATTAATCGCGTATCTAAGGAAAATTGCAGTATACCTTTGTTCATGCACATCATTATACAGTACAGTATCTCAATTTGTATTTCGATAAAAAAAAATCGTTTGCCCAGCCACTACTGTTGTTACTGTTTTTATCCTGTAAAGCGTTTTCTTTTTCTGCGTTTTCCATTTCCTTTTTCTGATCACTCGCTTTCTGGATACACATCTCACCTGTCCTGTTCTTTGTTTTCCTGGTTTGCTGATTATGCCTGCTGCGGTCCACTCCTACCCTCACACCTAAAGAATACTATTTTAAATTTCTTGGCGCAGTTCATTAACCCTTGTATGTGCTGTCCGCGCCCAAAATGCAATTAAAAAAAAGTAAAAAACCGCGCTCAAAATGCAATTTAGAGCTTAATAAGATACACTCCACAGGCAAAATTAAAGACAAAATTAAAGACGATTAAAATCTGTAATCTTTCCACTTGTACTGTGAGTCATCGGACAGTTTCTGCTTTGTGTAAGGATGGTGAGAAAGCTGTGTTCAATGTATTTAAGGGACTCAAAAGTAAAAGAAGATGCTTCATATTGCTTGACTAATTTTAAAAACCAAGTTATAAATGCAGACGCTCCCTCGGTGCCGCGCCGGGTGTAAATATCAAAGTATACATTCCCAACAAGAATTGTACCCATCTGTCATGTAAATAAAACACCTTGAATTGAATTGAGGGAGAGATGGGGGTAGTGGGACAGAGATACTGTAGACAGACTCAAGGCAAATAAGATACTTATGGGTACGCAGGCATTCACGACAGCAACATACGAAACGTTTGCACGTACTGTATAGTTAAGTTATTACTTGGTTTTCAAAGTGCAACGAAATACAATATTGTTGTTGCTGCTGTTCTGGTTGTTTTTATCCCGTAAAGCGTTTTGAGAAGCCACCTTTAAAGGCGATATATACTGTAAAACCACTGATTCTTATGGAATGTGTTCCGCAGGAGATTCAAATTTTTATTTATTTATTTTTTAATCGCGTATCTTAGGAAATCTCAGTATAACTTTGTTCATGAACAGTGGCATGTTACATTATCATTCGTTTTTTTAACAAGGCTAGCCAGCTAATGTGAATCGAAACCTGTCTTGCTAGCTTTTAAAGTCGTGCATGTGTAAACTGTACTAGAGGGCATGCAAGTTACTCTGCCCCTTTCAGTTGCAGGGAGTCCCTCTGCTGCAACACACAGCAGACAGAACGGGAGACTATTGCCTTTCATATCCGACACCAGTGAAGTAAAAGGGGTGTCTAAAGGGGTGACTTCAGACCACATTTTAGTTACTTTATTTTGTTTACTTTTAACATTTCTGTAATTTACAGTAGATGTCACAATAGAAGCCCGAAGCCTATTATACTCAGTCTAGCCTTGGATCCTCTGAGTCCCTTGACTCAGTTATTGCATATTAATTTCTTGAGATACGCGATTCCATATTATATTCCCTTTTAATCAAATTCTAAAAGTATGCTTGTTGACTCCGGTATCGCGTTAGTTAAAGACTTCGATGCTTAAAATGTTTAGGGAGAAATGGAATACTGGTGTGTATGTTTTCTTTAAAGTACCGAGACCAGCCATATGCTGAATGTTTAAGTTCCAAAATTAATATCGTTTATGGACTTCACACGCGTTGCAGTATGCTCCTATTCTTTTTATGCTCAGGCACTAAAATCTCCCTTCTGCTTTGTGTAAGGATGGTATCAAGAGCAATCTTAAGTGGTGAGAAAGCTGTGTTCAATGTATTTAAGGGACTCAAAAGTAAAAGAAGATGCTTCATATTGCTTGACTAATTTTAAAAACCAAGTTATAAATGCAGACGCTCCCTCGGTGCGCTGCTCTGGTGCGCCGGCTGTTACACAGTGCCTGTCTGCCGTAAGCGTTACAATATACATACCCAACACTGCTTGTACCCATCTGTCATGCAAATAAAACACCTTGAATTGAATTGAATTGAGGGGAGAGGGGGGGAATACTAAAGCCAATACTGGCTCAATACCCTCAATGGGCTTTGACGTGCTAATGCGTTGGTTTAACAGTCCGGGTGTGGCAGGCTTCCAATGTCAACTCGACTCGATTGGAAGACAATGAACGTATTTTAGCCCTAAATGAATTAATAGCAAACATGGTTTACATAAAATACATTTTTCCAAGAAAGTTTATAATAATACGATCTATAGTTGAAATCTGAGCCTACTTTAAAAATAAAGGAAAAGCATTTTCAGAGAGTAATCATGCTGTGTTTATATAGAAAAAGCGATTAGGTTTACGAGCAATCTAATTACCTATTCGCTTAAAACGCTATTAAAAATTTACTCTGTTGCACACACACACACAATAGAAGCAGGCACCGCTGTCAGAAGGGAAGATATGTTCAAAATATCGCAAATATCGATCATGTTGCGATATTTTGAAATATAAAAGTCAATTGATTGTCCATAATATCGCTATTCTATTTTTTCGAAGAAATGTTTGTTAAAAGAAAAGTCCAGCACCAGCTGGATTCGAAAACACAACCTGTCAGCTGGTAGTCACGTCTACAAGACAGCTCACATGAACAGGCAGGCGAAACAGCCCTACACAGCCCTGTCGCAGCACACGAATACCGTTATTAAATTCTTTAGATACGCGATTCCATATTATATTCCCTTTTAATCAAATTCTAAAAGTATGCTTGTTGACTCCGGTATCGCGTTAGTTAAAGACTTCGAAGCTTAAAATGTTTAGGGAGAAATGGAATACTGGTGTGTATTTTTTTCTTTAAAGTACCAAGACCAGCTATACACTGTATGTTTATGTTCCAAAATTAATATCGTTTATGGCCTTCACACGCGTTACAGTATGCTCCTATTCTTTTTATGCTCAGCTACTAAGATTTCCCTTCAGTGGTAAAATTCAATACCTACAACGGGCACAGCAAAGACGTTTACTGTCTTTCTACGACAGACCAACGGACCACGAGTGCCCCTGTCGGTCAACCAATCACTTACTGCGGTGCCACGCATCATCTTGCGTCATACTGAGCGACGTCACCTGCGGTACGTGTCTGTAACGCGCACTTTGAATGGCTGCATCTGTATACAGTGCTTTGCCCCACAAAGGAATGCTATCTGAATTGCCCGACAAGCAACAGTTCGAAAGAACCTGATTTAACTTTCAAACTCTTGCCATGGGCTTTATAATCACAGGCAGATTAACAAATAAAGCCAAACTGCATTAGTTCTTTTGCACTTTTAGGCGATTTAAGCCTTAACGTACATTCATTTAGCACCCCATTCAACTCAAACTTTCCAATGAAAGAATACCTTTCAAAAATGAATTTGACCATTCCTGACACACTCTTTTGGTTTTGGCAGTGCTGTATTGTCTTTTCAGACTGATATCTTGATTCAGAGAAGCCAATCTTCCAGTCAAATGAGTGGAATATTGAGAAAAGTGTCTTTGAGAAATATGTGAACCGTAACCCTAACTAGCAAAACCCGAAGCTAGGGTTAGGGTTTTATTCCCCATACAATGTAGACAGTTTTTGATGGCATGGCTGTGTTTTAGGGCTGAAAGGATACTTGGGAATATAGTTCTTTCAATGTTTTCTAAACATTTTTTTCTGACCTATATGGCTGTATACAGTGCTTTGCCCCACAAAGGAATGCTGTCTGAATTGCCCGACAAGCAACAGTTCGAAAGAACCTGATTTAACTTTCAAACTCTTGCCATGGGCTTTATAATCACAGGCAGATTAACAAATAAAGCCAAACTGCATTAGTTCTTTTACACTTTTAGGCGATTTAAGCCTTAACGTACATT
This sequence comes from Atractosteus spatula, assembly GCF_055471065.1. Classification (NCBI taxonomy): domain Eukaryota; kingdom Metazoa; phylum Chordata; class Actinopteri; order Semionotiformes; family Lepisosteidae; genus Atractosteus; species Atractosteus spatula. Next base: position 29,299,719 of record NC_142708.1, on the reverse strand, counting down.
CATTTAGCACCCCATTCAACTCAAACTTTCCAATAAAGAATACCTTTCAAAAATGAATTTGACCATTCCTGACACACTCTTTTGGTTTTGGCAGTGCTGTATTGTCTTTTCAGACTGATATCTTGATTCAGAGAAGCCAATCTTCCAGTCAAATGAGTGGAATATTGAGAAAAGTGTCTTTGAGAAATATGTGAACCGTAACCCTAACTAGCAAAACCCAAAGCTAGGGTTAGGGTTTTATTCCCATACAATGTAGACAGTTTTTGATGGCATGGCTGTGTTTTAGGGCTGAAAGGATACTTGGGAATATAGTTCTTTCAATGTTTTCTAAACATTTTTTTCTGACCTATATGGCTGTATACAGTGCTTTGCCCCACAAAGGAATGCTGTCTGAATTGCCCGACAAGCAACAGTTCGAAAGAACCTGATTTAACTTTCAAGCTCTTGCCATGGGCTTTGCAATCACAGGCAGATTAACAAATAAAGCCAAACAGCATTAGTTCTTTTGCACTTTTAGGCGATTTAAGCCTTAACGTACATTCATTTAGCACCCCATTCAACTCAAACTTTCCAATGAAAGAATACCTTTCAAAAATGAATTTGACCATTCCTGACACACTCTTTTGGTTTTGGCAGTGCTGTATTGTCTTTTCAGACTGATATCTTGATTCAGAGAAGCCAATCTTCCAGTCAAATGAGTGGAATATTGAGAAAAGTGTCTTTGAGAAATATGTGAACCGTAACCCTAACTAGCAAAACCTGAAGCTAGGGTTAGGGTTTTATTCCCATACAATGTAGACAGTTTTTGATGGCATGGCTGTGTTTTAGGGCTGAAAGGATACTTGGGAATATAGTTCTTTCAATGTTTTCTAAACATTTTTTTCTAACCTATATGGCTGTATACAGTGCTTTGCCCCACAAAGGAATGCTGTCTGAATTACCCGACAAGCAACAGTTCGAAAGAACCTGATTTAACTTTCAAACTCTTGCCATGGGCTTTATAATCACAGGCAGATTAACAAATAAAGCCAAACTGCATTAGTTCTTTTGCACGTTTAGGTGATTTAAGCCTTAACGTACATTCATTTAGCACCCCATTCAACTCAAACTTTCCAATGAAAGAATACCTTTCAAAAATTAATTGGACCATTCCTGACACACTCTTTTGGTTTTGGCAGTGTTGTATTGTCTTTTCAGACTGATATCTTGATTCAGAGAAGCAAATCTTCCAGTCAAATGAGTGGAATATTGAGAAAATTGACTTCTAGAAATATGTGACCCGTAACCCTAACTAGCAAAACCCGAAGCTAGGGTTAGGGTTTTATTCCCAAACAATGTAGACAGTTTTTGATGGCATGGCTGTCTTTTTGGGCTGAAAGGATACTTGGGAATATAGTTCTTTCAATGTTTTCTAAACATTTTTTTCTGACCTATATGGCTGTACACAGTGCTTTGCCCCACAAAGGAATGCTGTCTGAATTGCCCGACAAGCAACAGTTCGAAAGAACCTGATTTAACTTTCAAACTCTTGCCATGGGCTTTATAATCACAGGCAGATTAACAAATAAAGCCAAACTGCATTAGTTCTTTTGCACTTTTAGGCGATTTAAGCCTTAACGTACATTCATTTAGCACCCCATTCAACTCAAACTTTCCAATGAAAGAATACCTTTCAAAAATGAATTTGACCATTCCTGACACACTCTTTTGGTTTTGGCAGTGTTGTATTGTCTTTTCAGACTGATATCTTGATTCAGAGAAGCCAATCTTCCAGTCAAATGAGTGGAATATTGAGAAAAGTGTCTTTGAGAAATATGTGAACCGTAACCCTAACTAGCAAAACCCGAAGCTAGGGTTAGGGTTTTATTCCCATACAATGTAGACAGTTTTTGATGGCATGGCTGTCTTTTAGGGCTGAAAGGATACTTGGGAATATAGTTTTTTCAGTGTTTTCTAAACATTTTTTTCTAACCTATATGGCTGTATACAGTGCTTTGCCCCACAAAGGAATGCTGTCTGAATTGCCCGACAAGCAACAATTCGAAAGAACCTGATTTAACTTTCAAACTCTTGCCATGGGCTTTGCAATCACAGGCAGATTAACAAATAAAGCCAAACTGCATTAGTTCTTTTACACTTTTAGGCGATTTAAGCCTTAACGTACATTCATTTAGCACCCCATTCAACTCAAACTTACCAATGAAAGAATACCTTTCAAAAATTAATCTGACCATTCCTGACACACTCTTTTGGTTTTGGCACTGTTGTATTGTCTTTTCAGACTGATATCTTGATTCAGAGAAGCAAATCTTCCTGTCAAATGAGTGGAATATTGAGAAAATTGACTTCTAGAAATATGTGAACCGTAACCCTAACTAGCAAAACCCGAAGCTAGGGTTAGGGTTTTATTCCCCATACAATGTAGACAGTTTTTGATGGCATGGCTGTGTTTTAGGGCTGAAAGGATACTTGGGAATATAGTTTTTTCAGTGTTTTCTAAACATTTTTTTCTGACCTATATAGCTGTATACAGTGCTTTGCCCCACAAAGGAATGCTGTCTGAATTGCCCGACAAGCAACAGTTCAAAAGAACCTGATTTAACTTTCAAACTCTTGCCATGGGCTTTACAAACACAGGCAGATTAACAAACAAAGCCAAACAGCATTAGTTCTTTTGCACTTTTAGGCGATTTAAGCCTTAACGTACATTCATTTAGCACCCCATTCAACTCAAACTTTCCAATGAAAGAATACCTTTCAAAAATGAATTTGACCATTCCTGACACACTCTTTTGGTTTTGGCAGTGCTGTATTGTCTTTTCAGACTAATATCTTGATTCAGAGAAGCCAATCTTCCAGTCAAATGAGTGGAATATTGAGAAAAGTGTCTTTGAGAAATATGTGAACCGTAACCCTAACTAGCAAAACCTGAAGCTAGGGTTAGGGTTTTATTCCCATACAATGTAGACAGTTTTTGATGGCATGGCTGTGTTTTAGGGCTGAAAGGATACTTGGGAATATAGTTCTTTCAATGTTTTCTAAACATTTTTTTCTGACCTATATGGCTGTATACAGTGCTTTGCCCCACAAAGGAATGCTGTCTGAATTGCCCGACAAGCAACAGTTCGAAAGAACCTGATTTGACTTTCAAACTCTTGCCATGGGCTTTATATTCACAGGCAGATTAACAAATAAAGCCAAACTGCATTAGTTCTTTTGCACTTTTAGGCGATTTAAGCCTTAACGTACATTCATTTAGCACCCCATTCAACTCAAACTTTCCAATGAAAGAATACCTTTCAAATATTAATTTGACCATTCCTGACACACTCTTTTGGTTTTGGCAGTGTTGTATTGTCTTTTCAGACTAATATCTTGATTCAGAGAAGCAAATCTTCCAGTCAAATGAGTGGAATATTGAGAAAATTGACTTTGAGAAATATGTGAACCGTAACCCTAACTAGCAAAACCCGAAGCTAGGGTTAGGGTTTTATTCCCATACATTGTAGACAGTTTTTGATGGCATGGCTGTGTTTTAGGGCTGAAAGGATACTTGGGAATATAGTTCTTTCAATGTTTTCTAAACATTTTTTTCTGACCTATATGGCTGTATACAGTGCTTTGCCCCACAAAGGAATGCTGTCTGAATTGCCCGACAAGCAACAATTCGAAAGAACCTGATTTAACTTTCAAACTCTTGCCATGGGCTTTGCAATCACAGGCAGATTAACAAATAAAGCCAAACAGCATTAGTTCTTTTGCACTTTTAGGCGATTTAAGCCTTAACGTACATTCATTTAGCACCCCATTCAACTCAAACTTTCCAATGAAAGAATACCTTTCAAAAATGAATTTGACCATTCCTGACACACTCTTTTGGTTTTGGCAGTGCTGTATTGTCTTTTCAGACTGATATCTTGATTCAGAGAAGCCAATCTTCCAGTCAAATGAGTGGAATATTGAGAAAAGTGTCTTTGAGAAATATGTGAACCGTAACCCTAACTAGCAAAACCCGAAGCTAGGGTTAGGGTTTTATTCCCATACAATGTAGACAGTTTTTGATGGCATGGCTGTGTTTTAGGGCTGAAAGGATACTTGGGAATATAGTTCTTTCAATGTTTTCTAAACATTTTTTTCTGACCTATATGGCTGTATACAGTGCTTTGCCCCACAAATGAATGCTGTCTGAATTGCCCGACAAGCAACAGTTCGAAAGAACCTGATTTAACTTTCAAACTCTTGCCATGGGCTTTATAATCACAGGCAGATTAACAAATAAAGCCAAACTGCATTAGTTCTTTTGCACTTTTAGGCGATTTAAGCCTTAACGTACATTCATTTAGCACCCCATTCAACTCAAACTTTCCAATGAAAGAATACCTTTCAAAAATGAATTTGACCAGTGCTGACACACTCTTTTGGTTTTGGCAGTGTTGTATTGTCTTTTCAGACTAATATCTTGATTCAGAGAAGCAAATCTTCCAGTCAAATGAGTGGAATATTGAGAAAATTGACTTCTAGAAATATGTGAACCGTAACCCTAACTAGCAAAACCCGAAGCTAGGGTTAGGGTTTTATTCCCATACAATGTAGACAGTTTTTGATGGCATAGCTGTGTTTTAGGGCTGAAAGGATACTTGGGAATATAGTTCTTTCAATGTTTTCTAAACATTTTTTTCTGACCTATATGGCTGTATACAGTGCTTTGCCCCACAAAGGAATGCTGTCTGAATTGCCCGACAAGCAACAGTTCGAAAGAACCTGATTTAACTTTCAAACTCTTGCCATGGGCTTTACAATCACAGGCAGATTAACAAATAAAGCCAAACAGCATTAGTTCTTTTGCACTTTTAGGCGATTTAAGCCTTAACGTACATTCATTTAGCACCCCATTCAACTCAAACTTTCCAATGAAAGAATACCTTTCAAAAATGAATTTGACCATTCCTGACACACTCTTTTGGTTTTGGCAGTGTTGTATTGTCTTTTCAGACTGATATCTTGATTCAGAGATGCAAATCTTCCAGTCAAATGAGTGGAATATTGAGAAAATTGACTTTGAGAAATATGTGAACCGTAACCCTAACTAGCAAAACCCGAAGCTAGGGTTAGGGTTTTATTCCCATACAATGTAGACAGTTTTTGATGGCATGGCTGTGTTTTAGGGCTGAAAGGATACTTGGGAATATAGTTCTTTCAATGTTTTCTAAACATTTTTTTCTGACCTATATGGCTGTATACAGTGCTTTGCCCCACAAAGGAATGCTATCTGAATTGCCCGACAAGCAACAGTTCGAAAGAACCTGATTTAACTTTCAAACTCTTGCCATGGGCTTTATAATCACAGGCAGATTAACAAATAAAGCCAAACTGCATTAGTTCTTTTGCACTTTTAGGCGATTTAAGCCTTAACGTACATTCATTTAGCACCCCATTCAACTCAAACTTTCCAATGAAAGAATACCTTTCAAAAATGAATTTGACCATTCCTGACACACTCTTTTGGTTTTGGCAGTGCTGTATTGTCTTTTCAGACTGATATCTTGATTCAGAGAAGCCAATCTTCCAGTCAAATGAGTGGAATATTGAGAAAAGTGTCGTTGAGAAATATGTGAACCGTAACCCTAACTAGCAAAACCCGAAGCTAGGGTTAGGGTTTTATTCCCCATACAATGTAGACAGTTTTTGATGGCATGGCTGTGTTTTAGGGCTGAAAGGATACTTGGGAATATAGTTCTTTCAATGTTTTCTAAACATTTTTTTCTGACCTATATGGCTGTATACAGTGCTTTGCCCCACAAAGGAATGCTGTCTGAATTGCCCGACAAGCAACAGTTCGAAAGAACCTGATTTAACTTTCAAACTCTTGCCATGGGCTTTATAATCACAGGCAGATTAACAAATAAAGCCAAACTGCATTAGTTCTTTTACACTTTTAGGCGATTTAAGCCTTAACGTACATTCATTTAGCACCCCATTCAACTCAAACTTTCCAATAAAGAATACCTTTCAAAAATGAATTTGACCATTCCTGACACACTCTTTTGGTTTTGGCAGTGCTGTATTGTCTTTTCAGACTGATATCTTGATTCAGAGAAGCCAATCTTCCAGTCAAATGAGTGGAATATTGAGAAAAGTGTCTTTGAGAAATATGTGAACCGTAACCCTAACTAGCAAAACCCGAAGCTAGGGTTAGGGTTTTATTCCCATACAATGTAGACAGTTTTTGATGGCATGGCTGTGTTTTAGGGCTGAAAGGATACTTGGGAATATAGTTCTTTCAATGTTTTCTAAACATTTTTTTCTGACCTATATGGCTGTATACAGTGCTTTGCCCCACAAAGGAATGCTGTCTGAATTGCCCGACAAGCAACAGTTCGAAAGAACCTGATTTAACTTTCAAGCTCTTGCCATGGGCTTTGCAATCACAGGCAGATTAACAAATAAAGCCAAACAGCATTAGTTCTTTTGCACTTTTAGGCGATTTAAGCCTTAACGTACATTCATTTAGCACCCCATTCAACTCAAACTTTCCAATGAAAGAATACCTTTCAAAAATGAATTTGACCATTCCTGACACACTCTTTTGGTTTTGGCAGTGCTGTATTGTCTTTTCAGACTGATATCTTGATTCAGAGAAGCCAATCTTCCAGTCAAATGAGTGGAATATTGAGAAAAGTGTCTTTGAGAAATATGTGAACCGTAACCCTAACTAGCAAAACCTGAAGCTAGGGTTAGGGTTTTATTCCCATACAATGTAGACAGTTTTTGATGGCATGGCTGTGTTTTAGGGCTGAAAGGATACTTGGGAATATAGTTCTTTCAATGTTTTCTAAACATTTTTTTCTGACCTATATGGCTGTATACAGTGCTTTGCCCCACAAAGGAATGCTGTCTGAATTGCCCGACAAGCAACAGTTCGAAAGAACCTGATTTAACTTTCAAACTCTTGCCATGGGCTTTATATTCACAGGCAGATTAACAAATAAAGCCAAACTGCATTAGTTCTTTTGCACTTTTAGGCGATTTAAGCCTTAACGTACATTCATTTAGCACCCCATTCAACTCAAACTTTCCAATGAAAGAATACCTTTCAAATATTAATTTGACCATTCCTGACACACTCTTTTGGTTTTGGCAGTGTTGTATTGTCTTTTCAGACTAATATCTTGATTCAGAGAAGCAAATCTTCCAGTCAAATGAGTGGAATATTGAGAAAATTGACTTTGAGAAATATGTGAACCGTAACCCTAACTAGCAAAACCCGAAGCTAGGGTTAGGGTTTTATTCCCATACATTGTAGACAGTTTTTGATGGCATGGCTGTGTTTTAGGGCTGAAAGGATACTTGGGAATATAGTTCTTTCAATGTTTTCTAAACATTTTTTTCTGACCTATATGGCTGTATACAGTGCTTTGCCCCACAAAGGAATACTGTCTGAATTGCCCGACAAGCAACAGTTCGAAAGAACCTGATTTAACTTTCAAACTCTTGCCATGGGCTTTATAATCACAGGCAGATTAACAAATAAAGCCAAACTGCATTAGTTCTTTTGCACTTTTAGGTGATTTAAGCCTTAACGTACATTCATTTAGCACCCCATTCAACTCAAACTTTCCAATGAAAGAATACCTTTCAAAAATTAATTTGACCATTCCTGACACACTCTTTTGGTTTTGGCAGTGTTGTATTGTCTTTTCAGACTGATATCTTGATTCAGAGAAGCCAATCTTCCAGTCAAATGAGTGGAATATTGAGAAAAGTGTCTTTGAGAAATATGTGAACCGTAACCCTAACTAGCAAAACCTGAAGCTAGGGTTAGGGTTTTATTCCCATACAATGTAGACAGTTTTTGATGGCATGGCTGTGTTTTAGGGCTGAAAGGATACTTGGGAATATAGTTCTTTCAATGTTTTCTAAACATTTTTTTCTGACCTATATGGCTGTATACAGTGCTTTGCCCCACAAAGGAATGCTGTCTGAATTGCCCGACAAGCAACAGTTCGAAAGAACCTGATTTAACTTTCAAACTCTTGCCATGGGCTTTATAATCACAGGCAGATTAACAAATAAAGCCAAACTGCATTAGTTCTTTTGCATTTTTAGGCGATTTATGCCTTAACGTACATTCATTTAGCACCCCATTCAACTCAAACTTTCCAATGAAAGAATACCTTTCAAAAATTAATTTGACCATTCCTGACACACTCTTTTGTTTTTGGCAGTGTTGTATTGTCTTTTCAGACTGATATCTTGATTCAGAGAAGCCAATCTTCCAGTCAAATGAGTGGAATATTGAGAAAATTGACTTCTAGAAATATGTGAACCGTAACCCTAACTAGCAAAACCTGAAGCTAGGGTTAGGGTTTTATTCCCATACAATGTAGACAGTTTTTGATGGCATGGCTGTGTTTTAGGGCTGAAAGGATACTTGGGAATATAGTTCTTTCAATGTTTTCTAAACATTTTTTTCTGACCTATATGGCTGTATACAGTGCTTTGCCCCACAAAGGAATGCTGTCTGAATTGCCCGACAAGCGACAGTTCGAAAGAACCTGATTTAACTTTCAAACTCTTGCCATGGGCTTTATAATCACAGGCAGATTAACAAATAAAGCCAAACTGCATTAGTTCTTTTGCACTTTTAGGCGATTTAAGCCTTAACGTACATTCATTTAGCACCCCATTCAACTCAAACTTTCCAATGAAAGAATACCTTTCAAAAATGAATTTGACCATTCCTGACACACTCTTTTGGTTTTGGCAGTGCTGTATTGTCTTTTCAGACTGATATCTTGATTCAGAGAAGCAAATCTTCCAGTCAAATGAGTGGAATATTGAGAAAATTGACTTTGAGAAATATGTGAACCGTAACCCTAACTAGCAAAACCCGAAGCTAGGGTTAGGGTTTTATTCCCATACAATGTAGACAGTTTTTGATGGCATGGCTGTGTTTTAGGGCTGAAAGGATACTTGGGAATATAGTTCTTTCAATGTTTTCTAAACATTTTTTTCTGACCTATATGGCTGTATACAGTGCTTTGCCCCAGAAAGGAATGCTGTCTGAATTGCCCGACAAGCAACAGTTCGAAAGAACCTGATTTAACTTTCAAACTCTTGCCATGGGCTTTATAATCACAGGCAGATTAACAAATAAAGCCAAACTGCATTAGTTCTTTTGCATTTTTAGGCGATTTAAGCCTTAACGTACATTCATTTAGCACCCCATTCAACTCAAACTTTCCAATGAAAGAATACCTTTCAAAAATTAATTTGACCATTCCTGACACACTCTTTTGTTTTTGGCAGTGTTGTATTGTCTTTTCAGACTGATATCTTGATTCAGAGAAGCCAATCTTCCAGTCAAATGAGTGGAATATTGAGAAAATTGACTTCTAGAAATATGTGAACCGTAACCCTAACTAGCAAAACCCGAAGCTAGGGTTAGGGTTTTATTCCCATACAATGTAGACAGTTTTTGATTGCATGGCTTTGTTTTAGGGCTGAAAGGATACTTGGGAATATAGTTCTTTCAATGTTTTCTAAACATTTTTTTCTGACCTATATGGCTGTATACAGTGCTTTGCCCCACAAAGGAATGCTGTCTGAATTGCCCGACAAGCAACAGTTCGAAAGAACTTGATTTAACTTTCAAACTCTTGCCATGGGCTTTATAATCACAGGCAGATTAACAAATAAAGCCAAACTGCATTAGTTCTTTTGCACTTTTAGGCGATTTAAGCCTTAACGTACATTCATTTAGCACCCCATTCAACTCAAACTTTCCAATGAAAGAATACCTTTCAAAAATGAATTTGACCATTCCTGACACACTCTTTTGGTTTTGGCAGTGCTGTATTGTCTTTTCAGACTTATATCTTGATTCAGAGAAGCCAATCTTCCAGTCAAATGAGTGGAATATTGAGAAAATTGACTTCTAGTAATATGTGAACCGTAACCCAAACTAGCAAAACCCGAAGCTAGGGTTAGGGTTTTATTCCCAAACAATGTAGACAGTTTTTGATGGCATGGCTGTGTTTTAGGGCTGAAAGGATACTTGGGAATATAGTTCTTTCAATGTTTTCTAAACATTTTTTTCTGACCTATATGGCTGTATACAGTGCTTTGCCCCACAAGGGAATGCTGTCTGAATTGCCCGACAAGCAACAGTTCGAAAGAACCTGATTTTACTTTCAAACTCTTGCCATGGGCTTTATAATCACAGGCAGATTAACAAATAAAGCCAAACTGCATTAGTTCTTTTGCACTTTTAGGCGATTTAAGCCTTAACGTACATTCATTTAGCACCCCATTCAACTCAAACTTTCCAATGAAAGAATACCTTTCAAAAATGAATTTGACCATTCCTGACACACTCTTTTGGTTTTGGCAGTGCTGTATTGTCTTTTCAGACTTATATCTTGATTCAGAGAAGCCAATCTTCCAGTCAAATGAGTGGAATATTGAGAAAAGTGTCTTTGAGAAATATGTGAACCGTAACCCTAACTAGCAAAACCTGAAGCTAGGGTTAGGGTTTTATTCCCATACAATGTAGACAGTTTTTGATGGCATGGCTGTGTTTTAGGGCTGAAAGGATACTTGGGAATATAGTTCTTTCAATGTTTTCTAAACATTTTTTTCTGACCTATATGGCTGTATACAGTGCTTTGCCCCACATAGGAATACTGTCTGAATTGCCCGACAAGCAACAGTTCGAAAGAACCTGATTTTACTTTCAAACTCTTGCCATGGGCTTTATAATCACAGGCAGATTAACAAATAAAGCCAAACTGCATTAGTTCTTTTGCACTTTTAGGTGATTTAAGCCTTAACGTACATTCATTTAGCACCCCATTCAACTCAACTTTCCAATGAAAGAATACCTTTCAAAAATTAATTTGACCATTCCTGACACACTCTTTTGGTTTTGGCAGTGTTGTATTGTCTTTTCAGACTGATATCTTGATTCAGAGAAGCCAATCTTCCAGTCAAATGAGAGGAATATTGAGAAAATTGACTTTGAGAAATATGTGAACCGTAACCCTAACTAGCAAAACCCGAAGCTAGGGTTAGGGTTTTATTCCCATACAATGTAGACAGTTTTTGATGGCATGGCTGTGTTTTAGGGCTGAAAGGATACTTGGGAATATAGTTCTTTCAATGTTTTCTAAACATTTTTTTCTGACCTATATGGCTGTATACAGTGCTTTGCCCCACAAAGGAATGCTGTCTGAATTGCCCGACAAGCAACAGTTCGAAAGAACCTGATTTAACTTTCAAACTCTTGCCATGGGCTTTATAATCACAGGCAGATTAACAAATAAAGCCAAACTGCATTAGTTCTTTTGCACTTTTAGGCGATTTAAGCCTTAACGTACATTCATTTAGCACCCCATTCAACCTAAACTTTCCAATGAAAGAATACCTTTCAAAAATGAATTTGACCATTCCTGACACACTCTTTTGGTTTTGGCACTGTTGTATTGTCTTTTCAGACTGATATCTTGATTCAGAGAAGCAAATCTTCCAGTCAAATTAGTGGAATATTGAGAAAATTGACTTTGAGAAATATGTGAACCGTAACCCTAACTAGCAAAACCCGAAGCTAGGGTTAGGGTTTTATTCCCATACAATGTAGACAGTTTTTGATGGCATGGCTGTGTTTTAGGGCTGAAAGGATACTTGGGAATATAGTTCTTTCAATGTTTTCTAAACATTTTTTTCTGACCTATATGGCTGTATACAGTGCTTTGCCCCAGAAAGGAATGCTGTCTGAATTGCCCGACAAGCAACAGTTCGAAAGAACCTGATTTAACTTTCAAACTCTTGCCATGGGCTTTATAATCACAGGCAGATTAACAAATAAAGCCAAACTGCATTAGTTCTTTTGCATTTTTAGGCGATTTAAGCCTTAACGTACATTCATTTAGCACCCCATTCAACTCAAACTTTCCAATGAAAGAATACCTTTCAAAAATTAATTTGACCATTCCTGACACACTCTTTTGTTTTTGGCAGTGTTGTATTGTCTTTTCAGACTGATATCTTGATTCAGAGAAGCCAATCTTCCAGTCAAATGAGTGGAATATTGAGAAAATTGACTTCTAGAAATATGTGAACCGTAACCCTAACTAGCAAAACCCGAAGCTAGGGTTAGGGTTTTATTCCCAAACAATGTAGACAGTTTTTGATGGCATGGCTGTGTTTTAGGGCTGAAAGGATACTTGGGAATATAGTTCTTTCAATGTTTTCTAAACATTTTTTTCTGACCTATATGGCTGTATACAGTGCTTTGCCCCACAAGGGAATGCTGTCTGAATTGCCCGACAAGCAACAGTTCGAAAGAACCTGATTTTACTTTCAAACTCTTGCCATGGGCTTTATAATCACAGGCAGATTAACAAATAAAGCCAAACTGCATTAGTTCTTTTGCACTTTTAGGCGATTTAAGCCTTAACGTACATTCATTTAGCACCCCATTCAACTCAAACTTTCCAATGAAAGAATACCTTTCAAAAATGAATTTGACCATTCCTGACACACTCTTTTGGTTTTGGCAGTGCTGTATTGTCTTTTCAGACTTATATCTTGATTCAGAGAAGCCAATCTTCCAGTCAAATGAGTGGAATATTGAGAAAAGTGTCTTTGAGAAATATGTGAACCGTAACCCTAACTAGCAAAACCTGAAGCTAGGGTTAGGGTTTTATTCCCATACAATGTAGACAGTTTTTGATGGCATGGCTGTGTTTTAGGGCTGAAAGGATACTTGGGAATATAGTTCTTTCAATGTTTTCTAAACATTTTTTTCTGACCTATATGGCTGTATACAGTGCTTTGCCCCACATAGGAATACTGTCTGAATTGCCCGACAAGCAACAGTTCGAAAGAACCTGATTTTACTTTCAAACTCTTGCCATGGGCTTTATAATCACAGGCAGATTAACAAATAAAGCCAAACTGCATTAGTTCTTTTGCACTTTTAGGTGATTTAAGCCTTAACGTACATTCATTTAGCACCCCATTCAACTCAACTTTCCAATGAAAGAATACCTTTCAAAAATTAATTTGACCATTCCTGACACACTCTTTTGGTTTTGGCAGTGTTGTATTGTCTTTTCAGACTGATATCTTGATTCAGAGAAGCCAATCTTCCAGTCAAATGAGAGGAATATTGAGAAAATTGACTTTGAGAAATATGTGAACCGTAACCCTAACTAGCAAAACCCGAAGCTAGGGTTAGGGTTTTATTCCCATACAATGTAGACAGTTTTTGATGGCATGGCTGTGTTTTAGGGCTGAAAGGATACTTGGGAATATAGTTCTTTCAATGTTTTCTAAACATTTTTTTCTGACCTATATGGCTGTATACAGTGCTTTGCCCCACAAAGGAATGCTGTCTGAATTGCCCGACAAGCAACAGTTCGAAAGAACCTGATTTAACTTTCAAACTCTTGCCATGGGCTTTATATTCACAGGCAGATTAACAAATAAAGCCAAACTGCATTAGTTCTTTTGCACTTTTAGGCGATTTAAGCCTTAACGTACATTCATTTAGCACCCCATTCAACTCAAACTTTCCAATGAAAGAATACCTTTCAAATATTAATTTGACCATTCCTGACACACTCTTTTGGTTTTGGCAGTGTTGTATTGTCTTTTCAGACTAATATCTTGATTCAGAGAAGCAAATCTTCCAGTCAAATGAGTGGAATATTGAGAAAATTGACTTTGAGAAATATGTGAACCGTAACCCTAACTAGCAAAACCCGAAGCTAGGGTTAGGGTTTTATTCCCATACATTGTAGACAGTTTTTGATGGCATGGCTGTGTTTTAGGGCTGAAAGGATACTTGGGAATATAGTTCTTTCAATGTTTTCTAAACATTTTTTTCTGACCTATATGGCTGTATACAGTGCTTTGCCCCACAAAGGAATACTGTCTGAATTGCCCGACAAGCAACAGTTCGAAAGAACCTGATTTAACTTTCAAACTCTTGCCATGGGCTTTATAATCACAGGCAGATTAACAAATAAAGCCAAACTGCATTAGTTCTTTTGCACTTTTAGGTGATTTAAGCCTTAACGTACATTCATTTAGCACCCCATTCAACTCAAACTTTCCAATGAAAGAATACCTTTCAAAAATTAATTTGACCATTCCTGACACACTCTTTTGGTTTTGGCAGTGTTGTATTGTCTTTTCAGACTGATATCTTGATTCAGAGAAGCCAATCTTCCAGTCAAATGAGTGGAATATTGAGAAAAGTGTCTTTGAGAAATATGTGAACCGTAACCCTAACTAGCAAAACCTGAAGCTAGGGTTAGGGTTTTATTCCCATACAATGTAGACAGTTTTTGATGGCATGGCTGTGTTTTAGGGCTGAAAGGATACTTGGGAATATAGTTCTTTCAATGTTTTCTAAACATTTTTTTCTGACCTATATGGCTGTATACAGTGCTTTGCCCCACAAAGGAATGCTGTCTGAATTGCCCGACAAGCAACAGTTCGAAAGAACCTGATTTAACTTTCAAACTCTTGCCATGGGCTTTATAATCACAGGCAGATTAACAAATAAAGCCAAACTGCATTAGTTCTTTTGCATTTTTAGGCGATTTATGCCTTAACGTACATTCATTTAGCACCCCATTCAACTCAAACTTTCCAATGAAAGAATACCTTTCAAAAATTAATTTGACCATTCCTGACACACTCTTTTGTTTTTGGCAGTGTTGTATTGTCTTTTCAGACTGATATCTTGATTCAGAGAAGCCAATCTTCCAGTCAAATGAGTGGAATATTGAGAAAATTGACTTCTAGAAATATGTGAACCGTAACCCTAACTAGCAAAACCTGAAGCTAGGGTTAGGGTTTTATTCCCATACAATGTAGACAGTTTTTGATGGCATGGCTGTGTTTTAGGGCTGAAAGGATACTTGGGAATATAGTTCTTTCAATGTTTTCTAAACATTTTTTTCTGACCTATATGGCTGTATACAGTGCTTTGCCCCACAAAGGAATGCTGTCTGAATTGCCCGACAAGCGACAGTTCGAAAGAACCTGATTTAACTTTCAAACTCTTGCCATGGGCTTTATAATCACAGGCAGATTAACAAATAAAGCCAAACTGCATTAGTTCTTTTGCACTTTTAGGCGATTTAAGCCTTAACGTACATTCATTTAGCACCCCATTCAACTCAAACTTTCCAATGAAAGAATACCTTTCAAAAATGAATTTGACCATTCCTGACACACTCTTTTGGTTTTGGCAGTGCTGTATTGTCTTTTCAGACTGATATCTTGATTCAGAGAAGCAAATCTTCCAGTCAAATGAGTGGAATATTGAGAAAATTGACTTTGAGAAATATGTGAACCGTAACCCTAACTAGCAAAACCCGAAGCTAGGGTTAGGGTTTTATTCCCATACAATGTAGACAGTTTTTGATGGCATGGCTGTGTTTTAGGGCTGAAAGGATACTTGGGAATATAGTTCTTTCAATGTTTTCTAAACATTTTTTTCTGACCTATATGGCTGTATACAGTGCTTTGCCCCAGAAAGGAATGCTGTCTGAATTGCCCGACAAGCAACAGTTCGAAAGAACCTGATTTAACTTTCAAACTCTTGCCATGGGCTTTATAATCACAGGCAGATTAACAAATAAAGCCAAACTGCATTAGTTCTTTTGCATTTTTAGGCGATTTAAGCCTTAACGTACATTCATTTAGCACCCCATTCAACTCAAACTTTCCAATGAAAGAATACCTTTCAAAAATTAATTTGACCATTCCTGACACACTCTTTTGTTTTTGGCAGTGTTGTATTGTCTTTTCAGACTGATATCTTGATTCAGAGAAGCCAATCTTCCAGTCAAATGAGTGGAATATTGAGAAAATTGACTTCTAGAAATATGTGAACCGTAACCCTAACTAGCAAAACCCGAAGCTAGGGTTAGGGTTTTATTCCCATACAATGTAGACAGTTTTTGATTGCATGGCTTTGTTTTAGGGCTGAAAGGATACTTGGGAATATAGTTCTTTCAATGTTTTCTAAACATTTTTTTCTGACCTATATGGCTGTATACAGTGCTTTGCCCCACAAAGGAATGCTGTCTGAATTGCCCGACAAGCAACAGTTCGAAAGAACTTGATTTAACTTTCAAACTCTTGCCATGGGCTTTATAATCACAGGCAGATTAACAAATAAAGCCAAACTGCATTAGTTCTTTTGCACTTTTAGGCGATTTAAGCCTTAACGTACATTCATTTAGCACCCCATTCAACTCAAACTTTCCAATGAAAGAATACCTTTCAAAAATGAATTTGACCATTCCTGACACACTCTTTTGGTTTTGGCAGTGCTGTATTGTCTTTTCAGACTTATATCTTGATTCAGAGAAGCCAATCTTCCAGTCAAATGAGTGGAATATTGAGAAAATTGACTTCTAGTAATATGTGAACCGTAACCCAAACTAGCAAAACCCGAAGCTAGGGTTAGGGTTTTATTCCCAAACAATGTAGACAGTTTTTGATGGCATGGCTGTGTTTTAGGGCTGAAAGGATACTTGGGAATATAGTTCTTTCAATGTTTTCTAAACATTTTTTTCTGACCTATATGGCTGTATACAGTGCTTTGCCCCACAAGGGAATGCTGTCTGAATTGCCCGACAAGCAACAGTTCGAAAGAACCTGATTTTACTTTCAAACTCTTGCCATGGGCTTTATAATCACAGGCAGATTAACAAATAAAGCCAAACTGCATTAGTTCTTTTGCACTTTTAGGCGATTTAAGCCTTAACGTACATTCATTTAGCACCCCATTCAACTCAAACTTTCCAATGAAAGAATACCTTTCAAAAATGAATTTGACCATTCCTGACACACTCTTTTGGTTTTGGCAGTGCTGTATTGTCTTTTCAGACTTATATCTTGATTCAGAGAAGCCAATCTTCCAGTCAAATGAGTGGAATATTGAGAAAAGTGTCTTTGAGAAATATGTGAACCGTAACCCTAACTAGCAAAACCTGAAGCTAGGGTTAGGGTTTTATTCCCATACAATGTAGACAGTTTTTGATGGCATGGCTGTGTTTTAGGGCTGAAAGGATACTTGGGAATATAGTTCTTTCAATGTTTTCTAAACATTTTTTTCTGACCTATATGGCTGTATACAGTGCTTTGCCCCACATAGGAATACTGTCTGAATTGCCCGACAAGCAACAGTTCGAAAGAACCTGATTTTACTTTCAAACTCTTGCCATGGGCTTTATAATCACAGGCAGATTAACAAATAAAGCCAAACTGCATTAGTTCTTTTGCACTTTTAGGTGATTTAAGCCTTAACGTACATTCATTTAGCACCCCATTCAACTCAACTTTCCAATGAAAGAATACCTTTCAAAAATTAATTTGACCATTCCTGACACACTCTTTTGGTTTTGGCAGTGTTGTATTGTCTTTTCAGACTGATATCTTGATTCAGAGAAGCCAATCTTCCAGTCAAATGAGAGGAATATTGAGAAAATTGACTTTGAGAAATATGTGAACCGTAACCCTAACTAGCAAAACCCGAAGCTAGGGTTAGGGTTTTATTCCCATACAATGTAGACAGTTTTTGATGGCATGGCTGTGTTTTAGGGCTGAAAGGATACTTGGGAATATAGTTCTTTCAATGTTTTCTAAACATTTTTTTCTGACCTATATGGCTGTATACAGTGCTTTGCCCCACAAAGGAATGCTGTCTGAATTGCCCGACAAGCAACAGTTCGAAAGAACCTGATTTAACTTTCAAACTCTTGCCATGGGCTTTATAATCACAGGCAGATTAACAAATAAAGCCAAACTGCATTAGTTCTTTTGCACTTTTAGGCGATTTAAGCCTTAACGTACATTCATTTAGCACCCCATTCAACCTAAACTTTCCAATGAAAGAATACCTTTCAAAAATGAATTTGACCATTCCTGACACACTCTTTTGGTTTTGGCACTGTTGTATTGTCTTTTCAGACTGATATCTTGATTCAGAGAAGCAAATCTTCCAGTCAAATTAGTGGAATATTGAGAAAATTGACTTTGAGAAATATGTGAACCGTAACCCTAACTAGCAAAACCCGAAGCTAGGGTTAGGGTTTTATTCCCATACAATGTAGACAGTTTTTGATGGCATGGCTGTGTTTTAGGGCTGAAAGGATACTTGGGAATATAGTTCTTTCAATGTTTTCTAAACATTTTTTTCTGACCTATATGGCTGTATACAGTGCTTTGCCCCAGAAAGGAATGCTGTCTGAATTGCCCGACAAGCAACAGTTCGAAAGAACCTGATTTAACTTTCAAACTCTTGCCATGGGCTTTATAATCACAGGCAGATTAACAAATAAAGCCAAACTGCATTAGTTCTTTTGCATTTTTAGGCGATTTAAGCCTTAACGTACATTCATTTAGCACCCCATTCAACTCAAACTTTCCAATGAAAGAATACCTTTCAAAAATTAATTTGACCATTCCTGACACACTCTTTTGTTTTTGGCAGTGTTGTATTGTCTTTTCAGACTGATATCTTGATTCAGAGAAGCCAATCTTCCAGTCAAATGAGTGGAATATTGAGAAAATTGACTTCTAGAAATATGTGAACCGTAACCCTAACTAGCAAAACCCGAAGCTAGGGTTAGGGTTTTATTCCCAAACAATGTAGACAGTTTTTGATGGCATGGCTGTGTTTTAGGGCTGAAAGGATACTTGGGAATATAGTTCTTTCAATGTTTTCTAAACATTTTTTTCTGACCTATATGGCTGTATACAGTGCTTTGCCCCACAAGGGAATGCTGTCTGAATTGCCCGACAAGCAACAGTTCGAAAGAACCTGATTTTACTTTCAAACTCTTGCCATGGGCTTTATAATCACAGGCAGATTAACAAATAAAGCCAAACTGCATTAGTTCTTTTGCACTTTTAGGCGATTTAAGCCTTAACGTACATTCATTTAGCACCCCATTCAACTCAAACTTTCCAATGAAAGAATACCTTTCAAAAATGAATTTGACCATTCCTGACACACTCTTTTGGTTTTGGCAGTGCTGTATTGTCTTTTCAGACTTATATCTTGATTCAGAGAAGCCAATCTTCCAGTCAAATGAGTGGAATATTGAGAAAAGTGTCTTTGAGAAATATGTGAACCGTAACCCTAACTAGCAAAACCTGAAGCTAGGGTTAGGGTTTTATTCCCATACAATGTAGACAGTTTTTGATGGCATGGCTGTGTTTTAGGGCTGAAAGGATACTTGGGAATATAGTTCTTTCAATGTTTTCTAAACATTTTTTTCTGACCTATATGGCTGTATACAGTGCTTTGCCCCACATAGGAATACTGTCTGAATTGCCCGACAAGCAACAGTTCGAAAGAACCTGATTTTACTTTCAAACTCTTGCCATGGGCTTTATAATCACAGGCAGATTAACAAATAAAGCCAAACTGCATTAGTTCTTTTGCACTTTTAGGTGATTTAAGCCTTAACGTACATTCATTTAGCACCCCATTCAACTCAACTTTCCAATGAAAGAATACCTTTCAAAAATTAATTTGACCATTCCTGACACACTCTTTTGGTTTTGGCAGTGTTGTATTGTCTTTTCAGACTGATATCTTGATTCAGAGAAGCCAATCTTCCAGTCAAATGAGAGGAATATTGAGAAAATTGACTTTGAGAAATATGTGAACCGTAACCCTAACTAGCAAAACCCGAAGCTAGGGTTAGGGTTTTATTCCCATACAATGTAGACAGTTTTTGATGGCATGGCTGTGTTTTAGGGCTGAAAGGATACTTGGGAATATAGTTCTTTCAATGTTTTCTAAACATTTTTTTCTGACCTATATGGCTGTATACAGTGCTTTGCCCCACAAAGGAATGCTGTCTGAATTGCCCGACAAGCAACAGTTCGAAAGAACCTGATTTAACTTTCAAACTCTTGCCATGGGCTTTATAATCACAGGCAGATTAACAAATAAAGCCAAACTGCATTAGTTCTTTTGCACTTTTAGGCGATTTAAGCCTTAACGTACATTCATTTAGCACCCCATTCAACCTAAACTTTCCAATGAAAGAATACCTTTCAAAAATGAATTTGACCATTCCTGACACACTCTTTTGGTTTTGGCACTGTTGTATTGTCTTTTCAGACTGATATCTTGATTCAGAGAAGCAAATCTTCCAGTCAAATTAGTGGAATATTGAGAAAATTGACTTTGAGAAATATGTGAACCGTAACCCTAACTAGCAAAACCCGAAGCTAGGGTTAGGGTTTTATTCCCATACAATGTAGACAGTTTTTGATGGCATGGCTGTGTTTTAGGGCTGAAAGGATACTTGGGAATATAGTTCTTTCAATGTTTTCTAAACATTTTTTTCTGACCTATATGGCTGTATACAGTGCTTTGCCCCAGAAAGGAATGCTGTCTGAATTGCCCGACAAGCAACAGTTCGAAAGAACCTGATTTAACTTTCAAACTCTTGCCATGGGCTTTATAATCACAGGCAGATTAACAAATAAAGCCAAACTGCATTAGTTCTTTTGCATTTTTAGGCGATTTAAGCCTTAACGTACATTCATTTAGCACCCCATTCAACTCAAACTTTCCAATGAAAGAATACCTTTCAAAAATTAATTTGACCATTCCTGACACACTCTTTTGTTTTTGGCAGTGTTGTATTGTCTTTTCAGACTGATATCTTGATTCAGAGAAGCCAATCTTCCAGTCAAATGAGTGGAATATTGAGAAAATTGACTTCTAGAAATATGTGAACCGTAACCCTAACTAGCAAAACCCGAAGCTAGGGTTAGGGTTTTATTCCCATACAATGTAGACAGTTTTTGATTGCATGGCTTTGTTTTAGGGCTGAAAGGATACTTGGGAATATAGTTCTTTCAATGTTTTCTAAACATTTTTTTCTGACCTATATGGCTGTATACAGTGCTTTGCCCCACAAAGGAATGCTGTCTGAATTGCCCGACAAGCAACAGTTCGAAAGAACTTGATTTAACTTTCAAACTCTTGCCATGGGCTTTATAATCACAGGCAGATTAACAAATAAAGCCAAACTGCATTAGTTCTTTTGCACTTTTAGGCGATTTAAGCCTTAACGTACATTCATTTAGCACCCCATTCAACTCAAACTTTCCAATGAAAGAATACCTTTCAAAAATGAATTTGACCATTCCTGACACACTCTTTTGGTTTTGGCAGTGCTGTATTGTCTTTTCAGACTTATATCTTGATTCAGAGAAGCCAATCTTCCAGTCAAATGAGTGGAATATTGAGAAAATTGACTTCTAGTAATATGTGAACCGTAACCCTAACTAGCAAAACCCGAAGCTAGGGTTAGGGTTTTATTCCCAAACAATGTAGACAGTTTTTGATGGCATGGCTGTGTTTTAGGGCTGAAAGGATACTTGGGAATATAGTTCTTTCAATGTTTTCTAAACATTTTTTTCTGACCTATATGGCTGTATACAGTGCTTTGCCCCACAAGGGAATGCTGTCTGAATTGCCCGACAAGCAACAGTTCGAAAGAACCTGATTTTACTTTCAAACTCTTGCCATGGGCTTTATAATCACAGGCAGATTAACAAATAAAGCCAAACTGCATTAGTTCTTTTGCACTTTTAGGCGATTTAAGCCTTAACGTACATTCATTTAGCACCCCATTCAACTCAAACTTTCCAATGAAAGAATACCTTTCAAAAATGAATTTGACCATTCCTGACACACTCTTTTGGTTTTGGCAGTGCTGTATTGTTTTTTCAGACTTATATCTTGATTCAGAGAAGCCAATCTTCCAGTCAAATGAGTGGAATATTGAGAAAAGTGTCTTTGAGAAATATGTGAACCGTAACCCTAACTAGCAAAACCTGAAGCTAGGGTTAGGGTTTTATTCCCATACAATGTAGACAGTTTTTGATGGCATGGCTGTGTTTAAGGGCTGAAAGGATACTTGGGAATATAGTTCTTTCAATGTTTTCTAAACATTTTTTTCTGACCTATATGGCTGTATACAGTGCTTTGCCCCACATAGGAATACTGTCTGAATTGCCCGACAAGCAACAGTTCGAAAGAACCTGATTTTACTTTCAAACTCTTGCCATGGGCTTTATAATCACAGGCAGATTAACAAATAAAGCCAAACTGCATTAGTTCTTTTGCACTTTTAGGTGATTTAAGCCTTAACGTACATTCATTTAGCACCCCATTCAACTCAACTTTCCAATGAAAGAATACCTTTCAAAAATTAATTTGACCATTCCTGACACACTCTTTTGGTTTTGGCAGTGTTGTATTGTCTTTTCAGACTGATATCTTGATTCAGAGAAGCCAATCTTCCAGTCAAATGAGAGGAATATTGAGAAAATTGACTTTGAGAAATATGTGAACCGTAACCCTAACTAGCAAAACCCGAAGCTAGGGTTAGGGTTTTATTCCCATACAATGTAGACAGTTTTTGATGGCATGGCTGTGTTTTAGGGCTGAAAGGATACTTGGGAATATAGTTCTTTCAATGTTTTCTAAACATTTTTTTCTGACCTATATGGCTGTATACAGTGCTTTGCCCCACAAAGGAATGCTGTCTGAATTGCCCGACAAGCAACAGTTCGAAAGAACCTGATTTAACTTTCAAACTCTTGCCATGGGCTTTATAATCACAGGCAGATTAACAAATAAAGCCAAACTGCATTAGTTCTTTTGCACTTTTAGGCGATTTAAGCCTTAACGTACATTCATTTAGCACCCCATTCAACCTAAACTTTCCAATGAAAGAATACCTTTCAAAAATGAATTTGACCATTCCTGACACACTCTTTTGGTTTTGGCACTGTTGTATTGTCTTTTCAGACTGATATCTTGATTCAGAGAAGCAAATCTTCCAGTCAAATTAGTGGAATATTGATAAAATTGACTTCTAGAAATATGTGAACCGTAACCCTAACTAGCAAAACCCGAAGCTAGGGTTAGGGTTTTATTCCTCTACAATGTAGACAGTTTTTGATTGCATGGCTTTATTTTAGGGCAGAAAGGATACTTGGGAATATAGTTCTTTCAGTGTTTTCTAAACATTTTTTTCTGACCTATATGGCTGTATACAGTGCTTTGCCCCAGAAAGGAATGCTGTCTGAATTGCCCGACAAGCAACAGTTCGAAAGAACCTGATTTGACTTTCAAACTCTTGCCATGGGCTTTATAATCACAGGCAGATTAACAAATAAAGCCAAACTGCATTAGTTCTTTTGCACTTTTAGGCGATTTAAGCCTTAACGTACATTCATTTAGCACCCCATTCAACTCAAACTTTCCAATGAAAGAATACCTTACAAAAATGAATTTGACCATTCCTGACACACTCTTTTGGTTTTGGCAGTGCTGTATTGTCTTTTCAGACTGATATCTTGATTCAGAGAAGCCAATCTTCCAGTCAAATGAGTGGAATATTGAGAAAAGTGTCTTTGAGAAATATGTGAACCGTAACCCTAACTAGCAAAACCCGAAGCTAGGGTTAGGGTTTTATTCCCATACATTGTAGACAGTTTTTGATGGCATGGCTGTGTTTTAGGGCTGAAAGGATACTTGGGAATATAGTTCTTTCAATGTTTTCTAAACATTTTTTTCTGACCTATATGGCTGTATACAGTGCTTTGCCCCACAAAGGAATGCTGTCTGAATTGCCCGACAAGCAACAGTTCGAAAGAACCTGATTTCACTTTCAAACTCTTGCCATGGGCTTTATAATCACAGGCAGATTAACAAATAAAGCCAAACTGCATTAGTTCTTTTGCACTTTTAGGCGATTTAAGCCTTAACGTACATTCATTTAGCACCCCATTCAACTCAAACTTTCCAATGAAAGAATACCTTACAAAAATGAATTTGACCATTCCTGACACACTCTTTTGGTTTTGGCAGTGCTGTATTGTCTTTTCAGACTGATATCTTGATTCAGAGAAGCCAATCTTCCAGTCAAATGAGTGGAATATTGAGAAAATTGACTTCTAGAAATATGTGAACCGTAACCCTAACTAGCAAAACCCGAAGCTAGGGTTAGGGTTTTATTCCCAAACAATGTAGACAGTTTTTGATGGCATGGCTGTG
This sequence comes from Atractosteus spatula, assembly GCF_055471065.1. NCBI lineage: Eukaryota > Metazoa > Chordata > Actinopteri > Semionotiformes > Lepisosteidae > Atractosteus > Atractosteus spatula. The sequence goes on along the minus strand of NC_142708.1, from coordinate 29,275,595 downwards.
TTTTAGGGCTGAAAGGATACTTGGGAATATAGTTCTTTCAATGTTTTCTAAACATTTTTTTCTGACCTATATGGCTGTATACAGTGCTTTGCCCCACAAAGGAATGCTGTCTGAATTGCCCGACAAGCAACAGTTCGAAAGAACCTGATTTAACTTTCAAACTCTTGCCATGGGCTTTGCAATCACAGGCAGATTAACAAATAAAGCCAAACTGCATTAGTTCTTTTGCACTTTTAGGCGATTTAAGCCTTAACGTACATTCATTTAGCACCCCATTCAACTCAAACTTTCCAATGAAAGAATACCTTTCAAAAATGAATTTGACCATTCCTGACACACTCTTTTGGTTTTGGCAGTGCTGTATTGTCTTTTCAGACTGATATCTTGATTCAGAGAAGCCAATCTTCCAGTCAAATGAGTGGAATATTGAGAAAAGTGTCTTTGAGAAATATGTGAACCGTAACCCTAACTAGCAAAACCCGAAGCTAGGGTTAGGGTTTTATTCCCATACATTGTAGACAGTTTTTGATGGCATGGCTGTGTTTTAGGGCTGAAAGGATACTTGGGAATATAGTTCTTTCAATGTTTTCTAAACATTTTTTTCTGACCTATATGGCTGTATACAGTGCTTTGCCCCACATAGGAATACTGTCTGTATTGCCCGACAAGCAACAGTTCGAAAGAACCTGATTTTACTTTCAAACTCTTGCCATGGGCTTTATAATCACAGGCAGATTAACAAATAAAGCCAAACTGCATTAGTTCTTTTGCACTTTTAGGTGATTTAAGCCTTAACGTACATTCATTTAGCACCCCATTCAACTCAACTTTCCAATGAAAGAATACCTTTCAAAAATTAATTTGACCATTCCTGACACACTCTTTTGGTTTTGGCAGTGTTGTATTGTCTTTTCAGACTGATATCTTGATTCAGAGAAGCCAATCTTCCAGTCAAATGAGAGGAATATTGAGAAAATTGACTTTGAGAAATATGTGAACCGTAACCCTAACTAGCAAAACCCGAAGCTAGGGTTAGGGTTTTATTCCCATACAATGTAGACAGTTTTTGATGGCATGGCTGTGTTTTAGGGCTGAAAGGATACTTGGGAATATAGTTCTTTCAATGTTTTCTAAACATTTTTTTCTGACCTATATGGCTGTATACAGTGCTTTGCCCCACAAAGGAATGCTGTCTGAATTGCCCGACAAGCAACAGTTCGAAAGAACCTGATTTAACTTTCAAACTCTTGCCATGGGCTTTATAATCACAGGCAGATTAACAAATAAAGCCAAACTGCATTAGTTCTTTTGCACTTTTAGGCGATTTAAGCCTTAACGTACATTCATTTAGCACCCCATTCAACCTAAACTTTCCAATGAAAGAATACCTTTCAAAAATGAATTTGACCATTCCTGACACACTCTTTTGGTTTTGGCACTGTTGTATTGTCTTTTCAGACTGATATCTTGATTCAGAGAAGCAAATCTTCCAGTCAAATTAGTGGAATATTGATAAAATTGACTTCTAGAAATATGTGAACCGTAACCCTAACTAGCAAAACCCGAAGCTAGGGTTAGGGTTTTATTCCTATACAATGTAGACAGTTTTTGATTGCATGGCTTTATTTTAGGGCAGAAAGGATACTTGGGAATATAGTTCTTTCAGTGTTTTCTAAACATTTTTTTCTGACCTATATGGCTGTATACAGTGCTTTGCCCCAGAAAGGAATGCTGTCTGAATTGCCCGACAAGCAACAGTTCGAAAGAACCTGATTTGACTTTCAAACTCTTGCCATGGGCTTTATAATCACAGGCAGATTAACAAATAAAGCCAAACTGCATTAGTTCTTTTGCACTTTTAGGCGATTTAAGCCTTAACGTACATTCATTTAGCACCCCATTCAACTCAAACTTTCCAATGAAAGAATACCTTACAAAAATGAATTTGACCATTCCTGACACACTCTTTTGGTTTTGGCAGTGCTGTATTGTCTTTTCAGACTGATATCTTGATTCAGAGAAGCCAATCTTCCAGTCAAATGAGTGGAATATTGAGAAAAGTGTCTTTGAGAAATATGTGAACCGTAACCCTAACTAGCAAAACCCGAAGCTAGGGTTAGGGTTTTATTCCCATACATTGTAGACAGTTTTTGATAGCATGGCTGTGTTTTAGGGCTGAAAGGATACTTGGGAATATAGTTCTTTCAATGTTTTCTAAACATTTTTTTCTGACCTATATGGCTGTATACAGTGCTTTGCCCCACAAAGGAATGCTGTCTGAATTGCCCGACAAGCAACAGTTCGAAAGAACCTGATTTAACTTTCAAACTCTTGCCATGGGCTTTATAATCACAGGCAGATTAACAAATAAAGCCAAACTGCATTAGTTCTTTTGCACTTTTAGGCGATTTAAGCCTTAACGTACATTCATTTAGCACCCCATTCAACTCAAACTTTCCAATGAAAGAATACCTTACAAAAATGAATTTGACCATTCCTGACACACTCTTTTGGTTTTGGCAGTGCTGTATTGTCTTTTCAGACTGATATCTTGATTCAGAGAAGCCAATCTTCCAGTCAAATGAGTGGAATATTGAGAAAATTGACTTCTAGAAATATGTGAACCGTAACCCTAACTAGCAAAACCCGAAGCTAGGGTTAGGGTTTTATTCCCAAACAATGTAGACAGTTTTTGATGGCATGGCTGTGTTTTAGGGCTGAAAGGATACTTGGGAATATAGTTCTTTCAATGTTTTCTAAACATTTTTTTCTGACCTATATGGCTGTATACAGTGCTTTGCCCCACAAAGGAATGCTGTCTGAATTGCCCGACAAGCAACAGTTCGAAAGAACCTGATTTAACTTTCAAACTCTTGCCATGGGCTTTGCAATCACAGGCAGATTAACAAATAAAGCCAAACTGCATTAGTTCTTTTGCACTTTTAGGCGATTTAAGCCTTAACGTACATTCATTTAGCACCCCATTCAACTCAAACTTTCCAATGAAAGAATACCTTTCAAAAATGAATTTGACCATTCCTGACACACTCTTTTGGTTTTGGCAGTGCTGTATTGTCTTTTCAGACTGATATCTTGATTCAGAGAAGCCAATCTTCCAGTCAAATGAGTGGAATATTGAGAAAAGTGTCTTTGAGAAATATGTGAACCGTAACCCTAACTAGCAAAACCCGAAGCTAGGGTTAGGGTTTTATTCCCATACATTGTAGACAGTTTTTGATGGCATGGCTGTGTTTTAGGGCTGAAAGGATACTTGGGAATATAGTTCTTTCAATGTTTTCTAAACATTTTTTTCTGACCTATATGGCTGTATACAGTGCTTTGCCCCACATAGGAATACTGTCTGAATTGCCCGACAAGCAACAGTTCGAAAGAACCTGATTTTACTTTCAAACTCTTGCCATGGGCTTTATAATCACAGGCAGATTAACAAATAAAGCCAAACTGCATTAGTTCTTTTGCACTTTTAGGTGATTTAAGCCTTAACGTACATTCATTTAGCACCCCATTCAACTCAACTTTCCAATGAAAGAATACCTTTCAAAAATTAATTTGACCATTCCTGACACACTCTTTTGGTTTTGGCAGTGTTGTATTGTCTTTTCAGACTGATATCTTGATTCAGAGAAGCCAATCTTCCAGTCAAATGAGAGGAATATTGAGAAAATTGACTTTGAGAAATATGTGAACCGTAACCCTAACTAGCAAAACCCGAAGCTAGGGTTAGGGTTTTATTCCCATACAATGTAGACAGTTTTTGATGGCATGGCTGTGTTTTAGGGCTGAAAGGATACTTGGGAATATAGTTCTTTCAATGTTTTCTAAACATTTTTTTCTGACCTATATGGCTGTATACAGTGCTTTGCCCCACAAAGGAATGCTGTCTGAATTGCCCGACAAGCAACAGTTCGAAAGAACCTGATTTAACTTTCAAACTCTTGCCATGGGCTTTATAATCACAGGCAGATTAACAAATAAAGCCAAACTGCATTAGTTCTTTTGCACTTTTAGGTGATTTAAGCCTTAACGTACATTCATTTAGCACCCCATTCAACTCAAACTTTCCAATGAAAGAATACCTTTCAAAAATTAATTTGAGCATTCCTGACACACTCTTTTGGTTTTGGCAGTGTTGTATTGTCTTTTCAGACTGATATCTTGATTCAGAGAAGCAAATCTTCCAGTCAAATGAGTGGAATATTGAGAAAATTGACTTCGAGAAATATGTGAACCGTAACCCTAACTAGCAAAACCCGAAGCTAGGGTTAGGGTTTTATTCCCATACAATGTAGACAGTTTTTGATGGCATGGCTGTGTTTTAGGGCTGAAAGGATACTTGGGAATATAGTTCTTTCAATGTTTTCTAAACATTTTTTTCTGACCTATATGGCTGTATACAGTGCTTTGCCCCAGAAAGCAATGCTGTCTGAATTGCCCGAGAAGCAACAGTTCGAAAGAACCTGATTTAACTTTCAAACTCTTGCCATGGGCTTTATAATCACAGGCAGATTAACAAATAAAGCCAAACTGAATTAGTTCTTTTGCACTTTTAGGCGATTTAAGCCATAACGTACATTCATTTAGCACCCCATTCAACTCAAACTTTCCAATGAAAGAATACCTTACAAAAATGAATTTGACCATTCCTGACACACTCTTTTGGTTTTGGCAGTGCTGTATTGTCTTTTCAGACTGATATCTTGATTCAGAGAAGCCAATCTTCCAGTCAAATGAGTGGAATATTGAGAAAAGTGTCTTTGAGAAATATGTGAACCGTAACCCTAACTAGCAAAACCCGAAGCTAGGGTTAGGGTTTTATTCCCATACATTGTAGACAGTTTTTGATGGCATGGCTGTGTTTTAGGGCTGAAAGGATACTTGGGAATATAGTTCTTTCAATGTTTTCTAAACATTTTTTTCTGACCTGTATGGCTGTATACAGTGCTTTGCCCCACAAAGGAATACTGTCTGAATTGCCCGACAAGCAACAGTTCGAAAGAACCTGATTTTACTTTCAAACTCTTGCCATGGGCTTTATAATCACAGGCAGATTAACAAATAAAGCCAAACTGCATTAGTTCTTTTGCACTTTTAGGCGATTTAAGCCTTAACGTACATTCATTTAGCACCCCATTCAACTCAAACTTTCCAATGAAAGAATACCTTTCAAGAATTAATTTGACCATTCCTGACACACTCTTTTGGTTTTGGCAGTGCTGTATTGTCTTTTCAGACTGATATCTTGATTCAGAGAAGCCAATCTTCCAGTCAAATGAGTGGAATATTGAGAAAATTGACTTTGAGAAATATGTGAACCGTAACCCTAACTAGCAAAACCCGAAGCTAGGGTTAGGGTTTTATTCCCATACAATGTAGACAGTTTTTGATGGCATGGCTGTGTTTTAGGGCTGAAAGGATACTTGGGAATATAGTTCTTTCAATGTTTTCTAAACATTTTTTTCTGACCTATATGGCTGTATACAGTGCTTTGCCCCACAAAGGAATGCTGTCTGAATTGCCCGACAAGCAACAGTTCGAAAGAACCTGATTTAACTTTCAAACTCTTGCCATGGGCTTTATAATCACAGGCAGATTAACAAATAAATCCAAACTCCATTAGTTCTTTTGCACTTTTAGGCGATTTAAGCCTTAACGTACATTCATTTAGCACCCCATTCAACCTAAACTTTCCAATGAAAGAATACCTTTCAAAAATGAATTTGACCATTCCTGACACACTCTTTTGGTTTTGGCAGTGTTGTATTGTCTTTTCAGACTGATATCTTGATTCAGAGAAGCAAATCTTCCAGTCAAATGAGTGGAATATTGAGAAAATTGACTTTGAGAAATATGTGAACCATAACCCTAACTAGCAAAACCCGAAGCTAGGGTTAGGGTTTTATTCCCATACAATGTAGACAGTTTTTGATTGCATGGCTTTGTTTTAGGGCTGAAAGGATACTTGGGAATATAGTTCTTTCAATGTTTTCTAAACATTTTTTTCTGACCTATATGGCTGTATACAGTGCTTTGCCCCACAAAGGAATGCTGTCTGAATTGCCCGACAAGCAACAGTTCGAAAGAACCTGATTTAACTTTCAAACTCTTGCCATGGGCTTTATAATCACAGGCAGATTAACAAATAAAGCCAAACTGCATTAGTTCTTTTGCACTTTTAGGTGATTTAAGCCTTAACGTACATTCATTTAGCACCCCATTCAACTCAAACTTTCCAATGAAAGAATACCTTTCAAAAATTAATTTGAGCATTCCTGACACACTCTTTTGGTTTTGGCAGTGTTGTATTGTCTTTTCAGACTGATATCTTGATTCAGAGAAGCAAATCTTCCAGTCAAATGAGTGGAATATTGAGAAAATTGACTTTGAGAAATATGTGAACCGTAACCCTAACTAGCAAAACCCGAAGCTAGGGTTAGGGTTTTATTCCCATACAATGTAGACAGTTTTTGATGGCATGGCTGTGTTTTAGGGCTGAAAGGATACTTGGGAATATAGTTCTTTCAATGTTTTCTAAACATTTTTTTCTGACCTATATGGCTGTATACAGTGCTTTGCCCCACAAAGGAATGCTGTCTGAATTGCCCGACAAGCAACAGTTCGAAAGAACCTGATTTAACTTTCAAACTCTTGCCATGGGCTTTATAATCACAGGCAGATTAACAAATAAAGCCAAACTGCATTAGTTCTTTTGCACTTTTAGGCGATTTAACCCTTAACGTACATTCATTTAGCACCCCATTCAACTCAAACTTTCCAATGAAAGAATACCTTTCAAAAATTAATTTGACCATTCCTGACACACTCTTTTGGTTTTGGCACTGTTGTATTGTCTTTTCAGAGTAATAGTTTGATTCAGAGAAACAAATTTTCCAGTGAAATGAGTGGAATATTGAGAAAAATGTCTTTGAGAAATATTTGAACCCTAACCCTAACTAGCAAAATCCGAAGCTAGGGTTAGGGTTTTATTGCCCGACAAGCAACAGTTCGAAAGAATCTGATTTAACTTTCAAACTCTTGCCATGGGCTTTAAAATCACAGGCATATTAACAAATAAAGCCAAAATGTGTTAGTTGTTTCTTTTAGTCCACGTAAGCCTTAACTTACATTCATTACGTTAAGGGGTGGAACGGGCAGTACGGGAATAATCACGATGGTGGAGCATCGATAGTGTTACGCCGAAATAACAGATTTGCAACTTTTTTTTAGTCAAGAAGCAATACACTCCTCCTCACTGAGACATTCATCGCAGTGGCAGCTCCTCCACCTTCTTCATCTCAAAACGCGACTCGAACTCCACAAAAAAGATGAACGAGGTCGGATCTGTAATTGGAATTGCATTTTCCAAATTCCCAGGTTGCAAATTTATTTTAATTTGTATTAATAATGTATAATCTTCGGGTAAAATATTTTTTTCACCCGAGCATTTGTTTTCAATTAACCTGAACGTCATTTTCACAGATCGCGTCTCATGTAGGTCACGTGCTCAATCTGTAAAGATGACACGCGGCAATCAGCGTGTCATCTCTGAACTCACAATTGCATTATTACTGAGAGAGTGACACATTGCTCAAGGGGTTAAAATGATCGTAGTTTCTCATAGGTTATTACTTTCGCTAATGTAGGGTGCCGAAAAAAACATGCATGGCAGCAACAGAGTTTTATTTTTGTGCGGTTACTGCGCATCTGCAACCCTGCAACCTGGTAAAGATCAGGCGAAGTCTATTTTCTAAATTAGACTCCAGTTTTCTACACTGTGTAACCAAAGTGGTAAAAAATACTGTTTTTTACATTGGGTGTCAGCAGAAATCTCTGTCGATTTTCCGTTAAGACCAGCTTCAGAAAAACGTTGTGCAAACGGTGCCCTTCTACACGCTACTTTGTGCAGAAGGTATGCATAGGAAGAAGCATGAGAACGCCAGAATGAGCTCCCGTTTTACTATCCTGAATGCAACGAATTCGTTTGATAAAAATCGATGTGTATATCAATGAAGATAAAGAAAGAACCCAGAGAAACCCAGAGAAAAAAGAGTAATTTAGGTTCACATTAACTGCACCAAAATCATTCCAAACATTTCTGTCCATGGTGTGGTAAAGGAAAGTGAAGTACATTTCCCTCCTTGTGTGAGGAAAAAGACATGTGCTCCTGGTAGGGAGTAGTCTGTGTCAGTAACATGCAGTATGTTGGCAGGGCTGGAGGAGGTGAAGTGGGTTGTGCGTGTGCAGTGCTATATGCATGAAACACCAGGCACGTTGAGAGCTCCTGCATGATTAGCAGTTGCTATACAAAAAGATTTTCTGCTGTCCCTGTCAGAGCTGAGGACATGATCAAGATTGGAATCAGGACTTTATTAACAGAGCTTTGATGGGATTAACCTGCTTTGCCAAGGTGCACTGCTTCCCATTATTGGTGCTTGTGTGGTCACCTGTTGTGTTGATTCCTGGCTTTTCAATGCATCTGTCCTCTGCTGCTTCTATTTCTTCTCCCCTGTCCCAAACCCTCTCATGGCAAAACAGCAGCTTGTTCTGATCTTGCCATCAAGCTAGAGAGTAAGATTGTTCCTCTTCAGAGACCGATATTTACTGATCGGTCTATTAGGGCAATGCTTCTCAACCCTGCTTCTGGAGTGTCTTTTACTTTTCCTTCTGGCTGATCTCTAAATGATTGAGGCTGAGTGATTCTTTTTATTTGGTGATTTGACCTTTTCAACCTGTTTCTACTTTTAGACTTTGGTTTCAAAGACTCTGCTATGGACATGTTATGCAAAAGAAACTGACAAATAAAATTCCACCTACTTTGCCCTCAGTTTGCTTATTAAGTGGTAGTTGCCTTATTTGTGTCTAAGCATCTCTTAACAGGAGAAAAAATGATGGTATGATGTTAATTAGTATTTGGTGATGCCACTTTGTCAAAGACTTAAACCAGGTGATTTCAATCATTGTATCATAGACTGCAATGGGAATTTAATCTCAAAAGGTCCAATCACTTCATTCAGTCCATTACTTGAAAGAAGGGATGTGTGAAACTCAAAAACTGAGCATTGATGCTATCCAACTAGTTTTGAATTAGCTTAATCAAGAGCTCAGCTGTCATGGGGGTATTCCAGTACTGGGGATGAGTTTTTACTGAGTTAAAATCTGTAGAAAATTCAGTAGAATTTTCCAGGGTTCTTCCATAGTTGAGTTCCACATAACTAATCAAGTCTGCATTGGGATATACAGTAATTAGGAATAACTATATGTAGATCGCTATTGCGGTGGGGTTCCTAGATAAGTGTGTAGATTTAGACACTAAATTAAATAAAGTGGTTAGAAAATAAATGTGATCTAGTTGCTTTTTTTATTTTTTATGAATGCCTTTCCTACTGTGTCCTTCAGGTGAAGCCCGTGAGAATTGCCCTGTGCTAACTAAAGCCACGCTTGTGTGTTCTCGCTGTTTCTCCAATGGAATCAAGCCTGTGCCGCCGAACACCCAACCCAGGTCTGTCCATGACACACGGCCCTCAGAAATGCACACATTGCAGACACATTCAGAGCAATTAAAATGCTGCCCTTACAGCTCAAGACGGTTGTGGCTTTCATAAACAGTGCACTGAAGCTCGTTTTCCAAACTTGTAACTTTGTTTCTGCTTACTGCCACACAGGTAGCCTCCTACTTTTGAACATCTTTTCTGTTTTTTGTGGGGGCTGGATTGAAGAGTGTTGATAAAGGTAGCTTTTGTGGTTTTATGTGCTTCAAAGCAGGACTGTGAACTTGGCAAGGGAGTGAACAGAGTTGACAACACTGCTCCAACTCTGTCAAGATGACAGAGCAGTGTTTATCATTTTTTCACTTTTCTCCACTGTGTCTCTATTTGTGTCTTGCCTACAGGTCCGATAACTCCCCTCCTTTAGTAGCAAGACCTCGCTTGGCTGGAGTCCCCTCCAGAAAGCTGATGACAGCTTCCAGAGTGGAGGACAGCCCCAACCAAGGTGCTGACAGCTGGAGCTGCTGGCCTGTCATTTGTTTGAATGAGTTTGCTTGTGTGTGTGCTGAGAAACCAGACGTGAGACTGGGCAAAACTGAAAGTAACCTAGTAGCTCTAGGTTTGAACAGTATAGCACAGAAGAGATTGAAACTTCCTGTCTGCTGGGACTCATTTAGAGTTAAAGAGATAAAGAAGATAAAGACCTTGCCGATTATTCTTCTCAGTCAGTTCTTGCATTTGCCCTCCTTGTGTTGAGGTTGGTGCGAGTGTCAGTGTGTCTGCTGCTGTGGGCTGTGGTGTTGTAAGATAGGTGAAAAGGATGACAGGTCTGAAGGGTGTTGAGAAATATTGACCTTGTTTTGCAGGGGTGACCTCGGATGTGAGTGTAGTGGGACAACAACTGACCTATAGTAACGGACCTGCTGAGCCTGAGGAGGACAGACTAATAGTGGTGTCCCCTCCTGCTGCCAGACCCCCAAGCCGTGTGCCCCGCAGGGTGTCCAGAATCCCCAGACGTGAGTCGGCTGCACCATTGGTTAAGATGTCACTAATGATAACAAGGACTGGCTCTGAAGGATAATTTAAAAACACAGACATCCCATTCCAATTGGTCAAACATTAGTTCTTGTTATTGTTATTGCTTATGACATGACTTGCTTCTACTGTGTTGCTTTTTATTTATTAAAGTTTAACTCAAACATTTCTGCTTTTATTTCTTTAATTCAGGTATCTCCTTTTCCCACAGAGGTAGGGTGTTTTTCTTAAAAAGGCTCCTATGTATTTTCTCCATGAGATTTGTTTGAAACTGGGACAGAAAATCTGTTTGTAAGGTTAAGTATGAAGCGATTAAGATTTAGAGTCTGTCAGTGTTGCATCTTGCAAATCAGTGTGATGGGCTGTGCTGCAGTTGTCTTTGAATAGGATGGAGTTCATCAACTGAACCAAAGGAGAGAAATGGCAGCTACATGGAAGTGCATTTAAAACCAAGAACAGGAGGCCCATCTTTATGCAAAAGGTTGTAGGAGTCTGGAACAAGCTAACCAGCTACGTATATTGTCAGATCCAATCCAGTACCCTGGTTTCTGGAGAAGATTCTCAAATCAATGAGCCACTAATTACCAAATAGGCTAAATCTGCCAAATGGCCTCTTCTTGGTTCTAACTGATTCATGTGTTCGTACTGTATGTTCTCATGAGCTCAGTGCAGGTCTAAGTCTCAGGGCCATTGCTTTGGTCACTTTGTCTCTATAGGAGTGCTGGGGAGCTCCACTCGAGTTGCTTCTCAGCAGAGCCTGATGTCGTGCCCTGGGCAAGGCACCAGCACTGGCAAAACAAGTGTCGAGCCCCTGGCGCGAATCTATGGGCAGGCAGTCCAACACAACAGTCACCCCTACGTCGAGGAGGTGAGTAAGAGGCCTTTATTTCTCTTTGCTTTTGTTTTGAGTTTGAAAATGCTCTCTAGGTCTTTAATTTTTGTGTTTCACCAATGTCCTAGTTTTTTATAATACCTTCTATATTTATTTATAAACACTTCACATCAAGACATCAAAAATAATTTAGACATCAAAAACAATCAAGATTAGTAATAATGTCTCTATTAGCATATGTACTCTGTATACTGTAATGCCATAGCACACAAGTGTAACTACAGTATATTATGATCAAGTCCTGTCTATGTACTGACCTAATATTCACAACTATAGTATTTGAAGCCCTATACAAACAGTATTCTGGAATAGAATATTAGAGTGTTTTAGATCTAAAAAATACAGCCTTGAAATGAATTGACCCAATAATAACAAACAGCAAAAATGTGTTCAGGGGTTCACTATATAGGAAATAACAATGATACAGGACTAATATGTTTCTTTTTCCATCTATAGTATATTTGGTATTTGAGGGATTTGATCATTTTGGGACCGGCTAGATTGCTGACAATGATCAGGCGCAGTTATTTATCTCAGAAATTAAAACATTTTTACATTTTTTGTAGACTCTGGTGGATAACTTGTGAAATCCTTTAGCTTGCTTTTAGAAAACACCTATCAAATCCCTTGCATGGCACTTTCATCTATGTACTGTACTAAGTTATGTTACAGCAGCAAAATATAGAGGAAACTCGAAATAAAATGCAAAAAGGCTTGCCAGATATAGCAAACTATGGAAGATATTAATTGACGTTCGGGAGGGATAACAACGACAAGTCAATCTCACACAGCTGTTCCTAATAACCAGCATTATAAAACTAGCTACATACAGTATACCGAACTCCAACACCTCCCTTCGCATTTATCTCTAGCATTCCTCCTACGCCCCATCTCCACCTTGCAGCTACCCCTCGGTTCACTCAAATGACTGGGGTTCGAGACTGCTTGTCTCATGGCCAGGAGGCTGCCTATTAACCAGATGGGTTAAACCAAATTTTTCTAGGTAGGTATTGCTAGCATTCACAAAACATTCAGTTCTTGGATGTTGTTGTCCCTAGTGAAATAAATGTTATGATCACAACTCTAATGGCATCCAATAATAATAATTATAAGACGCAGTAGAAAAAATATATAGAATTTATGGAAATATTTTTACATTGTGTTTGTGTCTTTAATGATTGGGATTAGACTCTGAATATACTGTATGTGTATGTGAAAATGTTTTTATACTGTACTCCCCCAAAAATACACACAACAGCAACCAAGTCCTGAGGGTGACAAGTTGTTTTGTTCTTCTCTTTTTAGAAAAGAAAATTAAATCATATCTGTTCTGTCAATTTGTATGAATTCTTTTTTACAATCCAAGTTGTTTATGCTACAGATGATATATTCTTGTGCAATTTAGTTTTAGCTGAGATCTGAGAAGCTGATTACCCTAAACACTATCTTATCCTATCACTATCCTATTCCCAGAGTGATTTTGTTGCTGGCTACATAAGTGTAATTTCTGTTTCTAATTTGCTAATACTGGCACTGACATTGATACTGACAATATATCAGTACTGTTTTTTTAGGTGGAGCAAGTACAAGTAAATGTATATGTGTATGAATACTATGAATCACTATTCAATGTTGTGAAACAATTGATGTCTTCGGGTCCTACAGTAAATATTTCAGAGGACTCAAAGTAAAAACTTTTACCAAGACTGGTCCAGCTGGTCTTAAAACTGAGCTGGGCCAGGATTCCCTAGGGTTAACTTGTACTTGTCTGTTATTAAAGGAGAAAGCAAAGCTACCAGTAACAGCCCACAAGATGGGGCACGTCCAGGACCAGTGAAGGAGCATGGGGAGTGTTAAGAAACGCCTGCGCATGATAGAGCGGATGGATCTGCAGAGGAGAGGGATAACATCTCTTTTCCGCCTCTGAACAGTACCCCCCATATCACAGGTCAGATCAGCATCTCCCACACATGTGCACTGATTTTCTTTCTCACTTTCTTCCACCACTTTCTTTCAAGGTCAGGTTTTTTTCCTTCTTCTAGAGCTTTTTTACTGATGCCCCGAGGCAGAAGCCTTTCACGATCTGCTTTAGTCAAATCAGTGGTGACCAAACTGATCACAGAACATTTCCCCACTCTGTTGTGACCTTTAGATGAGCTGTCCCCTGCCCTTAAAGGGAAGAGGAGAAATGGTCCAGAGCACCTTGGGCTGCAGTGCTTCTCTAGGCCTGAGCTGGCCCTCACCCAGAGCCTTCAGTTTCTGGCCTCTGACGACTGGTAGGCATAAAGCAGTACAATCAGCATCCAACTATTCCGTTTTCTATGAATACAGTTCTGACTAGTGAAAATACAGACCTTGTTGCCCATAGCTCTATACAGTTAGATCTCTTTCCTTGTCCTGGTTGATATATTTCTTTCATTTCACTGAATTCAGGGAGAGGAAGGTTGACGGACTGACCTTCATAAGGCGTCTGTCCCAGCACCACCCCGCCATCCTGATGAGCAGACTTCACAATGTCTCCCAGGCGGTCGTGCAGGAGGTGTGATCTCTCCAAAATATTAATTGTTAATTTGTATGATTGCTTTTCACTCTTTTTGTATCCATTCTGAACCATTTATATAGAATGGTTCAAGAGAGGGGCACAGACGAGGCCCTGCAGTGTTGACGGTGGTTTGCCTTTCCCCAGGTGAAGAACTTGCGATCAGCTGTGTCTAGGATGGCAGTGGTGTGTCTGGGAGACATGTTCACCTGCCTGCAGAGAGGGATGGACCCGGAACTGGGCAACACAGTCAAGGTGCTGCTACACAAAGCCGGAGAATCCAACACCTTCATCCGACAAGGTGTAGACAGCACACTGGACTGCATGGTGCAGAGCTGTACCCCTGCTTGTGCAATCAATGCACTGCTGAATGGAGGTCTGAGGTGAGGGCAGAAATATACAGAATAGAATAACACCCAGAATCTTAGGGTCTGACTCCAGGAGCTGTGAAGGGTCATTTACGTTTCACGGAGCTTTAAATCAAAGCATGTAATAAAGAATATTTACTACAATACTAATATCCATTCATTTTCTAACCAATTTCTCCAGTTTAGGGTCATGGGGTAGCTGGAGCCTATTTCTGCAAACAGCGGGTGTAAATCAGGCCAAACCTTGGACTTGTCAGCAGTCTGTCACAGGACAGACACACAGACACGGACACGTGCGCACTCACACCAGAAACACATGAGAACACACAAGCAGATAGCACCCCAGGTCCGAAAATTGAACCCATTGGACACTGCGTGGCAGCAATGCTAACCACTGCGCCACCATGCTGCCATACAATGCTAACATACATAACAAAAATGTAAAAACAACATTAGACAGCGTAATACAAACTTTTATAATTTAAAAAGCAACCTGGTTAAGCATTGGAAAATGAGGTCCACATTGCCAATGGTTAGACGACAAGCTGATATGGTTTCAATCAAAGTAACAGCTCAGTAATATACAATACACCTAAACTCCAGAGTGAGGGCATGTATGGCACTTCACCTGGCAGACCTGGTGGAGAGGATGGGCGCACGTAACCTCCCCAGGGACCTCACCAACCGCATCCTGCCTGCTGCCACTCGGCTGGCACAAGACGCCTCCCAGGAAACCAGGTACAAGCTCGCGCTTTTCCTAGACGGGTAAGATGGTGATTTCCTTCAAGGAGCCAGCTTTGCAACTCCGTGGTGCAATGAGTCTCATGCAAAGATTTGTCATTTCAGACACTTTGGACAGCGGTTGCTGTCTTCCCTTAAGCACCGACTTTGAGCAAAAGGTACTGTCTGTGGTCTGCGGTCCTGTATTTTACAGTACAGCTCTAATTTTCAAACTGAAACATTACATTTCCTTTACATTGAAAATGTAGGTCTAAAATGTATAAAATCACAATCTACATTCACAAACACTTAATAGGGGACAATATAAATCATTAACAGCTGGAGTGTTTATTTTGTTAAAATGAATATTCCATGTAGTATGTGCTCTAGAACCTTACAGATTATTAAATATTGTAATACATTTCTACCAACGCATTTTTTAGGTTATTCTTTTTACATTTATAGTACTTAGCACAAAAAACTAATCTGGAATATGTTTAGCTTCCAATGTATTTAAAGGTATCACTCACTAATTAAAAACTACTTTATTTTTGTAAATGTATGTTATTCATAATCAATGAATGAATTAAAGTAATTACTGAATTGTGTGAAAGATGAAAAATGAAAGTACTGTGGCAGGCCTGTTCTGGTACACCCTTAATTAAATTCAGATGGGCTGGAGCTTGAGGCTCCCAGTGATGTTGCTTGACTGATGGACGTATTGTATTCCGTATGCTTCATGTACATGATCACCCAGCCCGTTTGTCTATCCTGGTGCCAACTTCCACCTTTACCAACTCTCCCACCTTTGTGTCTGTTAGACTTCCAAGTGGAAGAAGAGACTTAATGGTGGAGAATGAAACATCACAGTGAAGACATCAGAAACAGACAGAACTTGGGTTATTTGTGTTTAAACTATTCTCTGCTGTTTCTTGGTGGTTTCAAGTGCTTAATAAAGTCGTTATTTTGAAATCATAATTGACCTTGCTTCTCCATTCTTTATGTATTGCCTGTGGCTCATGTGCCTTAGAATGTTGGCTCAGTACTTGTTCAAGCACATCATGGAAACATAAATGCAGTGGTATTGCTGTACTTACATTTATTCCCCACTCTTTCTGTACTGTATGTATTGTAATGCTATAGTTATTTCTAGAACTAATTTCTGCCACTAACGACAGTCTATGAAGTTAAGTTGCTGAAGTTGAAGTTGCACTTCCTTTTTAGTTTCTACTTTTACTCCCAAGTTTGATTTGCTGTTTATTATGAAGATGTCTATGGAGTTAACTCTGTCTATCAATGCCTTTGAGGATTTGGAATACTTGAATGGGTCCTTCCGAGAGTTCTTTTAACCTGTCAGCATAGGATATTCCTTTCAATCCCAGAAAGTATCTGGCTATTTCCTTTTGACTGATTCAATAGATCTCTTGTGTAAACACCATTCAACACAAAATTTCCAATAACAGTATACTTGTCCAAAAACAGAATCTTACCATTGTTGATACAGTTTGTTCTCTTCAGTTGGGCTTGGATGGATGGTCCCTTCAGACGTATATTTTGATTGAGTGAAGGATATTTTGCATGTAAATGAGTGGAAGATTGTGGAAACTCTGAAGCGATCCGAACCCTAACCCTAACGCAGATCCATAGCTTGGGTTATATACACTGCATTGCCCTGAGGGAGAATTTGTCAAAATTGCCCTCAAAGCAAACGTTTGCTTTGATATCACTTATCAAACCCTTGCATTTTGCATTGAATGTACATGTATTTTATCGAATAAAGCCCAGAGTTTTAAGGTATACCTGAGTGTTACCATAGTGTGTAACTAACTGGAACACTGTGGGACCGCTGTGTACATACGTTCACACTGCGAGAAATACTGCTCAATATGGGTTCGTGCAAACAACCCGCATATGACCACAGGAAGTCAGAACAGCATAGAAACAAACTCAAAGTAGTCTCCAGTTATCTAGCCTGTAAGCAGGGAATAAAGCTTTGATTGATTTCTGAAACCCTTTCTTTATGTCCTGTTTTCATTCAGGTAAGGGTCAACTATATATTGTATACAATACTGCTGACAGCCAGACACAGCTTTGTGGTGTGAATCTCTTTTTTTCTTGGTTTTCTTTAATGTGGCACTATGCAGTGGGATGCTGTTCCACAAGCCAATAGCATTTAAACCACAATACTGCAACTAAGTGTTTTACACACGAGGCCAGTCCTCTGACCTTTCCCAGCCTTGCTTTGGGTTGTGAAAGTTTTTAATTTTTTTAATGAATCGACACTTGACACATGCCTCCAATGTAATGAATCTTTATTACTTTTTCTTATCAAGAAATCAATTTAAACTCTCTGGTTATTTTTAAACTTCTTACTGAACTATGGAACAGTTGCAGGGTTGCTATTTCTCTTCCATATTGGCAAACATGGAAAAAACTAAAATATAGCCCTATTTTAAATGTAAAGTTTTTTTTTCATTTTAACACAACAGAAGTCTTAACATCTGAGGAAAAAATGAAGACATCATAACTTAGGAGAAGTCCTCATTGGTGGCAAAAATTATAAATTTTAACAAAACATTTTGAAATATAATGAAACAAATTAAACATTGCTATTTCTCATGGCCATAAAAACAGCCACACACAAAAAAACCCTTTTCAAGCTACGCTGCGTGTAAGTTCAAAACATCTTCCATCTAATCCATGGAACGAATGAAAAAATGTAGACCTATGTTTATTTTACAGTCAAAGTAACAAGCAAAACAAAATCCCGGACAATTTTGGGAATTTAATAAATCCCAGTCAGACCGATGTTTTAGGTCTCAAAAAGAGGACATGCTAAACGTCACACCCCACACTCTCCCTCGCAAAGGCCATTACATTCCCAAACCCACTGTTTCACAATCTCATTCCTAATTGAACCCATCACATTCCCACATGCACCAGGTTCCATAAATTCTCACTCCCAGACCAATTATCCAACCACGTCCCTTTCCCTTCAGTATTTAAAGTTCTCTCACGCCAATTTATGCTCCCTATTGAGAAGCCTCTGAAAGAATCCTCTTGTGTGTTTCTACATTTTTTGATTGATCTCCTGGTTCCTAATCTTTGCTCCTGCCTTTTTGACCATGCTCTTTGGATTTTGTTTTATGGATTGTCATTCTGGGATTTCCCTGGTTACTGGACTCAGTGCTTCTCCAATTGACCAAGTCCCTGGATTATGTGTTTTGGATTGTCCCTGTGCTACTTCACATTCTACAGGATTTGTGGTTATGCATAAGGATCCTCTTATTCTACTGATTGGTTCCCTGACACTAAATACTCAGCAATGACTTTCATTAAATGCTCTCTTTTAATCAAATTTACATACATTTTTTTAGTGTTGCCCTCTACTAATAAAGTGAGCAGTGTTTAGGTTTAAGGTGTATTCAGACCCAGCTAAAAGCCTTTGCTTTGGCTGTTCTGGAAGACTTGGAGCATGCCTTGACTGGCCTGCAAAGGGAAGACCCCAGCCTGGAAGTTAAGGCAGGTGGTAATTGCCAGTTATTTTCTTTTTTTGTACTTTCCCATGTTTTCAGCTTGTAGAAAAAGAGTAAAGATAATGTGCACACCTTCCTTTGACATGTCTACTAAAGAGTTGTCTGTCTTTCTATAGCTCAGTTAAACCTGAATGATTAATTGATGCAGAATTCAATGATACAGTAAAAGATGGGCATCTAACAAACTCAGTTTTATGTTCCACTCAAGGAAACTCAGTTATGGTTAGCCATTTAGAAGAAAAGATCACTTTATTGGCCATATTCAATTTCTTGTATTAGGAATTTGTCTTTTTGCATACTCCAACTTGCTCTCCATGAGACACGGACTGGGAGAGGAGCTTGGGGCTAGAGCGCAGGCTCAGCCATTTACAGTATAAAGCACCCCCGGAGCAGTGGGGGTTAAGGGGCCCTTACTCAGGGGCCCAAGTAATAGTTGGAGTAGGATTCCCCTAACGGTTGTGGGATACAACCTGACAACCTTCCAGCCACAGGTCCAGATCCTTAGCCACAGAGCCACGGCACCATATTGGGTGTACTGTATGCTATCCTTGTATAATGTGTGATTGGATGTGCAGAAGAATTAATTTATTATCTGTATGAGCCTATGTGGGATTAAGATCCAGTTATGACCATAAGTGAAAAGGGATGGGAGTTCTTGCCTTGTTATTTACTTTACATAAACTAATTTTCGACCATAGTCTTTTGATGTTGTTAAGGAAGGGCTAAGGCATTAGCAAGCAAGGCATTAGCAGGACACAAGTGCCCTGCAGACTCCAAAGTTGTTACAACACAAGTAATAGCACCTTGGAACAGCTAACTGTTGTAATTCAGCACCTTCATAATTTCTACTGTTTTGTCAAATTAATTTGCCTTATTCTTTCAAAGACTGTACTGTGTGGAATGGGGGAGCTACACATTGAGATCATTCATGAACGAATAAGAAGAGAATATGGCATTGAGACTCACCTTGGACCTCTACAAGTGGCCTACAGGGAAACCATCTTGCAGTCTGTTTCCACCACAGGTATCGCATTCACACCTCGGCACAATACGCCAGTAATATCTTCACTTTGACAGGTAACAATTGCTTGTACTGTGTATCAGTGTTCATCAGTTTCTTAGAGCACTCATCATTGATAACATGTCACAAAGGATATAGGATGTGTGCTCTGCAAAATGACTGCAGTTTTTTTAGGTATCCCAAATCACGTGTCAGCATTTCTGCCTGGTGTGCATTCCAGCCAATATTTATGAAAGTATGGATTGTTTCTTCTTTCTGTGTCTGTTAGTAGCTAATGCTTTTGTTTTTTTTTTCATTTCCCTACCCTCTACAGAAGCTTGACCCATTCCTGCAATATAGCAAACCGTAATCTGCTGCAGAGCCTGCTGTTCTGAAACTATTCCTGAGTGTCGTTGTTCTCCTCTGTCAGACACACTGGACAGGAGCATTGGGGACAAGAGACACCTGGTGACAGTGGAGCTGGGAGGGAGCCCCTGCGCAGAGGGTAGCTCCACTGCTGCCCCTGCCATCAGCTTTGAGGACAGTGTGAAAGAGCAGCTTCCTTTGGACGTGAAAGAGGCACTGGAGAATGGAATACAAAGTGCTTATCTCCAAGGTAACAGGGCTCTTAAATGAACTTGGGCTGTCAGTGACAGGCAGTTTTCTCTGGTTATTGAAGCACCATTATTTGGGTCAGTTTCAGATTCTGATACCATGAATAGCTTCCTACATAGAGGATGTGTACTATAGTATGACAAAATGTCCAAAAAAGGTTTATCCCTTTTGATATTGCGATAATAAAGTCATGTATGTGAAGGCTCACCTTGAAGCATTATTTTTAAGCACTATAGTTTGCATAAACTCTGGTTGTTTACATATCTTTTGTTTTGAACAACTTTTCATTTAACTTCTTAAGAGTCAGTAGTGGAGATCAAGTTCTGGTGCTACGGTGTCAATTTTTACTGACGTGTTTGAAATAGTGATGTACATTCTGTACATTTTATAAGTCCTTTAGAATTATACTTTCATATGTTATGCTGTCTAATTAACTAAGGTAAGGAGTATTTAATACTTATGGTGTATACACAGTTGAAGAGAGGTTTTGAACTACTCAGCTTGAATTAGGTAGTGTTAAATGATGATGTATGGGTGTGAAAGCTGGACCCTGAAAAAAGCTGACCGAAAGAGGATGGATGCTTTTGAGCTATTGGTGCTGGAGAAGACTGTTACGGATACCATGGACAGCAACGGTCACCAATAAAGAGGTTCTGGAGCGCATCAAGCCAGAAATTTCACTTGAGGGAAAGATCACCAGACTCCGGCTCACTTATGTTGGTCACGTGATGCGATCAGATTCATTGGAGAAAGCAATGATGCTTGGAATGGTCAGTGGAACCAGAAGACAAGGCCGCCAAAGAACGCGGTGGCTCGACGCCATCAAAACGGACACTGGCTTAGGTATAGAACAGCTGAAAGGGAAAGTCCAAGACCGGAAAGGGTGGCCAGAGATGGCCTATAGAATTGCCGAGAGTCGGATCCGACTGACCGGATAACATCATCATCATCAAATGATGATGTGGATGTGTAGGTGCACTGTGAAAAAAGCTTCTAAAAAGCTGCAATTTTACATGTTTGTCCATGTGCTTTCTACATATGCAGCCATTTCCTGATTCTCCAATGCCATTCAATGTAATTCCAGGTCCACTGCTGAGGTTCCCGGTGCAGGATGTGGTCACTAGAGTTTACTCTGTCAGCATACAGCCTGGGACATCAATGGCCATGGTCTCAGCCTGTGTCTCACTGTGTTACAATCCCTGCCTCCCGGCAACGAAAGAGGCAGAAGAAGGCGTAGCCTTAGTTCATTAGTCCACCTATCAGTGTACGCTTTCACCACCACACCACCGTCTCATCTGGTATTTAAGCACTAGTCTTTCCCTACCTCCTCGTCAGTATTGGTTTTCCTTTCGAGCTACTTAGTTGCGCTACGCCTTCTACCTCTTCGTACTGTTCTGGTTCCGACTTTGGTTTCTCCCCTTTTACTACGTCTTTTGGATTACGGCTCGGCTTCGGTTGCTCTCTCCTAGTTTGGATCACTGGCTTCCCCTGGACTCTCGGCTCTCTCCTTCGGCTACGGTATTTGGATCACGACTTGTCTCTATCGGCTCCTGCAAGTGGGTTCATTACTTGGTTTCGGTTTCACTGGCCGAATCCGTAACACACTGTATGCACAAGGTAACATTTAAAAGGAAAAGATGAAGACTAGGATAATCATGCAGCACAATACAATTTCTTCAACCTGTTTGAAATCCGCAGAGAACAAAATCTGAAAGTTCACAAAAAGCAGGGTGTGAGCTGTCGACTAAGTGCACTGGAAGCAAGCGCTCATGATGGAAGGCTCATTTCTAGAAAGTAGTCCCGAAAATGAATAAACCGTTGAAAGAAAACATGAGAGAAATATATGTAGAAAGAAAAGTCATTGCTTATTGCAAGACAGAAGTTAAAGATGCAATTGTTAAATGTTCTGAGTAGCCCAGGGCACAATACATAGAGGTTAGAAGAAGTGTTGTGCTGTTTTTTACAATTGGCTTTGTTAAACCAATATACTAACAACAAAATCAGTTTGGTTTCTTTCAATTTGATTTAAAAATACAACTCAAATATCAAATGCTATATTAAATGTTTATTGCTGCATTTAGTTTTAATCTATTCAAATTTATCGATGAATAGACGGGCCAAAAGACAGGGTTTTTAGTGACAGAATAAATGTTTATGTTTTTTAAAGAACATTTAAGTTTCTGTCCTTCAGGTTTAATTACTATATGGGCTTTGTTGTTTAAAAACATGTTTAACAAAATATTCATCAGGAAACAATGGAGTGTGATGGGAGTGAGCATTTCTTTACAAAAATGACTTTTCTTTTGTTCATCTTTCTCACAGGGTTACTCCACACTCTGACAACTGGCACTGCCACCATCACACTGGAACTGTCCAGCTACGAAGCCATGACTGCCCATGATCAGAACATCCCTCTCAGCCGAATGACAGGAGTGGCATGAAGCCTTCAGCCAAACATGTTTGAATCAAGGAGTACAAGAAACTGTTTCCCTCTTGAAAGCACCAGGCTCATACAAAATGTAAATTGGGCTTTGTCTTTTAAGAAGGGGTTGAAAAGACCTGCATTTCCTTTCATGTGTTGTCATCCATGTTGCTGCAGGATATAACTTTGGAAACACACTAAACTGACTTCAAAATTTGGAATTACCAGCTAACATTCTCTTAATAAATTATGTACAAAACCTCTGACGAAGAGTAGGATAGGTGATTGTTATGGATAAATTAAGATGTACTGAACAAAGTAACATTTTACACACATCAATAAAAATTTAAAATGCAGAAGCATTGAAAACTACCCCAAGAAAGCTAGCACCTTCTTCTTTCAGTCTTATTTCCACAGTGGAGTCTGAGATCATGGTTGAACTGAGTTTAACGGGACATATTTTAACATGCAATGATGCCAGGGCAGCAAACATCAGTACCTCTTCCAAAAGGAGACACTTTTATGTTCAAATGCGGGACTTTCTGGGTCACAAGGGTCGGCTGGCAACCGTACTCGCCTCAAAAGCTGAGGAGTCCTCACGCGTCATTCTGTTGCGGTGGGAGACATGAGTGAGCAGTGTCATGTGTTGATGAGCAAGTTGCTCAAACCTAACGTTTCCGAAGCGGTGGAACGGGCAGTACGGGAATAATTACGATGGTGGAGCACTGATAGTGCTACGCCGAAATAACAGATTTGCAACTTTTTTTCTAGTCAAGAAGCAATACAAAAAAGAAAAAATCTCCCACTCCTCCTCACAACATTCATCGCAGTGGCAGCTCCTCCACCTTCTTCATCTCAAAACGCGACTCTAACTCTACAAAAAAGATGAACGAGGTCGGATCTTGTAATTGGAATTGCATTTTCCAAATTCCAAGGTTGCAAATTTATTTTAATTTGTATTAATAATGTTAAATCTTCGGGTAAAATATTTTTTTTCTCCCGAGCATTTGGTTTTAATTAACCTGAACGTCATTTTCGCAGATCGCGTCTCATGTAGGTCACGTGCTCAATCTGTAAAGCGCCACGCGGCAATCAGTGTGTCATCTCTGAACTCACAATCGCATTATTACTGAGAGAGTGACGCATTGCTCAAGGGGTTAAAATGATCGTAGTTTTTCATAGGTTACTACTTTAGCTAATGCTCTTCGCCAGGGCATATATAAAAAAACGTATTGTACGCCCGGTAGTAATGGTCAAGAGAGTGGCAAGCTATTGCAGCAAAACCTTCCCGGATTAGGAATACCGCAGCAAAGCAGAAAGGTACCTATAGATTTTAGGAGTAGTTACAGTAACCTTTAAGAGAAGTTGCTTTCACTGAGACTTTATCTGGTATAACATTAGGGTTTCACTATTTTTCTATTAGTTAGAAATAGTCTGGTATAATATTTTAAAAGTTAATTAATATGACGAGCGTGTAACACAAGAACAGTAAACTAGGGTGCAGAAAGAGAACTTGCATGGCAGCGACAGCCTTTTATTTTTGTGCGGTTACTGCGCATCTGCAACCCTGCAACTTGGTAAAGATCAGGCGAAGTCTATTTTCTGAATTGGACTGCTGTTTTCTACACTGTGTAACCAAAGCGGTAACAAATACTTTTTTACATTGGGTGTCAGCAGAAATCTGTCGATTTTCCGTTAAGACCAGCTTCAGTAAAACGTGCAAACGGTGCCCTTCTACACGCTACTTTGTGCAGAAGATATGCATAGGAAGAAGCATGAGAGCGCCACAATGAGCTCCCGGTTTACTATCCTGAAAGCAACTAATTCGTTTGATAAAAATCGATGTGTATATCAATAAAGATGTAAATTTGTACAGTTCAAGATTTGTAAAAACTCGTGGGAGGGCATGGGGGTGTAGCGACGCTTTCCAGCACGTGGTGAACCGAAGCGACCGCCGGTAAGAGATGGAGTCGCAAGCGCATCATTGGCCGGGGAACTGAGCAACAGAAACGTTTTTTTTAAAGCGAAGCAGTATCTTCATTCATATTTTTATGAATGGAAATACAAACATATCCAAAAACGATAACGAGTAAAGAGTGGGGTGTGAATTCGAGCACTGGTCTTGTTACTTTTGGATGTGTGCTTACTTCACTCACCTACTGTAAGTCTGTTTCTGCACTGCTGAGTACATTTCCAGGAGCCTTTTTTTTACACCAAAACCACACATCGTATTAAGAAAATAAGTCTTTCCCACAAGACTGTCACAGAACACTATACTAAACATCTAGTAGTTCAAAACAGCAGCCAGTTCTGTCTAGTTCTTTTTGTGCCAGTTCATCTAGAAAACGTCACCCATGTCATGAAATACATACTCTGAATGCACAATCCGTATCTCTACTGAATTTCTTTATGACTTCAAAATACCTTTTTTCCTTCTTATGTTTTTTTCCTTCTTCTTATGTAGAAATTAATTCCCTAATCACACTGTCTTTTCTTCTGATATTGCCAAGTTTTTGTCCTCTCTACCAGATTATGAACAGTGCATGATAAGGCTTTCTAGTAGTCTCACCTTGTAGTCTGTTTTCAGATCTGACCCTAAGACCCTGGCAGTCACATAGATGTAATGATGTACAGTATTCTTTATATTGTCTTCTGTATATTGATTTATTTGGTAAAATTATCTCTCCTGAATGTGCACTTTCCTAAGAAACAATGTTGTCTGAAAACTGCTATGTAAAATAAAGATTAATAATTGAGAATCTCTTTAAAAAAACTGAAACTGTAGACTAAATTTGTAACTTGCACAGTTCTTTAAATCAGGAGTGTCAGACTCAAGTTCTGGAGGGCCTTGAGTCTTCTGATGTTTGTTCCACATGTTCTCTCAGTTATATGCTTTATACATTATACTGTTAATGCAGCTTCACAGTTATCATCACTTCCATTCAAATAGTCATTATTTAATCACACTGATTAGGCCTTTTTGTTTTTATTGGAATTTCTGAAATATTTCGACATATAGTGTTTTTCCACCATCTCTATCTCAAATACATACTCAAAAATCTTGAAATTAATCTGCCAGTATTAGACAAGTCCAAAATGGTTCATGGAGGAAATAGAAACATACCCTATATCCTATAAAAATTGATCATGCTAGTGATTCCAATACTTATTTTTGATAGATTTTTAATGCCTTGGTATACATATCACATGGGCAATATCAATCGCCAGACAGGATTGTACTATAGGCATCTGGGTGTTTATGTTGATTCTTTAATGTTCAAATTAGAACAATAAAATTACAAACAGAATGTTTGGGTACACTGTATAACATGAAGTGTGTAGCTTACTCCCTTCAGCATTGAAACTATACATAAGATTTACAACACCAGTAAAATCTCATTTATAATACTGCATTCATTTTTATTCACCATACCTCTAAAATTACATTAGGTAATTAAATATTCAGACTTTTATAGTTCAGTGGATTGGTGAATCCATAAAAATGAAAAAAAAACAAAAGTAGTGAGAGATATTCCAGTTTATAAAAAACCAAGGAGTGTAGATAGGGTCAACCAGTTTTTTGTAGCAAAAGAGCCACAACTTGAAACTAAAAGAGAATGAATTCTTGAAACATGCCGTGGTATTGATGCTTCAATAAAATGGCTGGGCTGCTTGTTACTTTGGAGAGCTGTGGGTGCTTTCAACAGGATTCCTAGTTAGGTGTCTTAAGGCCCAATCTGGGCTCCTTGAAGTAGCAGCTAGAAATGGGATCTATATACAGTTAGGGGTGGCTTCTCTTGTTCTTCAGATTACAATCTGTGTGTTTAATATTTTTTTTAAATCATCAAGGAGTTGAGTTTTATTAACACTCATCTTTGATAAACATGCTGCTTATAAACTCTGCAAGTACAAATCTGCAAATTGACAACGTTGGCAGTAAGTACAGCCCCCTATTACTGTGTCTCCAGTTGTAAATTATAGATAGAACTGCCTCCTTAGAGTTTGCTGCATTTTGGTTTATAAAATCATTAAGAAGAGATTTAGGACCGTTTATACAGGTCTGATTGTTTGTAATCCCATATTTTTCATGTTTGATTTATACATTCTGTTACATCTGTCAATATGCGATGTTACTGTTGTAATGCTTGAGTTGAGTACTGATAACACATCACAACACTTCGAGGAGTTTTGCTTGAGCGCCAGTTTTAGTACTCGTCATTTTTGATTAAGTAAATCAGAATAGTTTGTAACGAAAACTGTGCTAAGTAAGTAGACTGGATCCAGTGATATCACTGTCCGAATTTGGACATTTTATTGAAATAAACAGGAGTTTGCTGTTTGGACTCTGTGGAAGAGAAGGAGATTGCATACGCTTCTACTGTTCTTGAGTCCTCAGGTTCATGTTCTCCAAAGAAATGAAAGTGGAAATGATGAGCTGAGAACTGTACTTAAATTGAATACAAATTATCACTATATCAGTTATCTGTCAACATGGTAGCTTAAAATGATCTACAGATTTAAATGTCTCTTGCACTCTTTCTACATAACATATTTAAGGATATTCAGATTCAATTACAGTACAGTACATGGAAACGATAAGATATGTAAATTAGTAAAACATGCATTTGCTACAAAAACTGCTGTTATTCTGGAAATCATGCATTAAGCATTAACAAGCACTGAGAACTTCATTGTTCCTGCTCTCAGATGGACAGAGATCCCTGGTCTCCCCAACTGAGTGGCTCCTCTGAGAAAGACCTGCAGTTCACTAGAACAGTGAATATAAGTCAGGAAAATGCAAAACGTGCCAAACGCTTTGGTAAGTACCTGATTTATACTTTCTAGACTATTAATTTCAAGATGAGTGATGAGTTGAGAACTGTAGTTATCACTATGTGTACAGTCTATTTTGAATTCTCTAGCTAATTCTGAACCCAAAGAAAAAGGAGTAATTTAGGTTCACATTAACTCCACCAAAATCATTCCAAACATTTCTGACCATGGTGTGGTAAAGGAAAGTGAAGTACATTTCCCTCCTTGTGTGAGGAAAAACACATGTGCTCCTGGTAGGGAGTAGTCTGTGTCAGTTACATGCAGTATGTTGGCAGGGCTGGAGGAGGTGAAGTGGGTTGTGCGTGTGCAGTGCTATATGCATGAAACACCAGGCACATTGAGAGGTCTTGCATGATTAGCAGTTGCTGAACAAAAAGATTTTCTGCTGTCCCTGTCAGAGCTGAGGACGTGATCAAGATAAATTGCAATCAAGACTAAATTAACAGAGCTTTGATGGGATTATCCCGCTTTGCCAAAGTGCACTGATTCCCATTATTAGTGTTTGTGTGGTCACCTGTTGTGTTGATTCCTGGCTTTTCAATGCGTGTGCCCTCTGCTGTTACTAATTCTTCTCCCCTGTCCCAAACTCTGTCATGGCAAAACAGCAGCTTGTTCTGAACTTGGCAGCAAGCTAGAGAGTAAGATTATTCCTCTTCAGAGACTGATATTTCCTGATCAGTTACAAAACTGATCAGTATTAAAGCAATGTTTCTCAACCCTGCTTCTGGAGTGTCTTTTAGTTTTCCTTCCGGCTGGTGGTACAGTGGTGAGCATTGCTGTCTTGCAGCAGTGGGACTCTTGGCTCACTTCCTGGTGTGCTATCTGCAACACTAAATTGAATAAAGTGGTTAGAAAATAAATGTGATCTAGTTGCTTTTTTTATTTTTTATGAATGCCTTTCCTACTTTATCCTTCAGGTGAAGCCCGTGAGAATTGCCCTGTGCTAACTAAAGCCACGCTTGTGCGTTCTCGCTGTTTCTCCAATGGAATGAAGCCTGTGCCGCCGAACGCCCAACCCAGGTCTGTCCATGACACACGGCCCTCAGAAATGTACACATTGCAGACACATTCAGAGCAATTAAAATGCTGCCCTTACAGCTCAAGTTGTGGCTTTCATAAACAGTGCACTGAAGCTCGTTTTCCAAACTTGTTACTTTGTTTTTGCTTACTGCCACACAGGTAGGCTCCTAGTTTTAGAAACATCTTTTCTGTTTTTTTGTGGGGGCTGGAGTGAAGAGTGTTGATAAAATTAGCTTGTTGTTGTCCTAGCATCTTTTGTGGTTTTATGTGCTTCAAAGCAGGACTGTGAACTTGGCAAGGGAGTGAACACAGTTGACAACACTGCTCCAACTCTGTAAAGATGACAGAGCAGTGTTTATCATTTTTTCAATTTTCTCCACTGTGTCTCCATTTGTGTCTTGCCTGCAGGTCCGATAACTCCCCTTCTTTAGTAGCAAGACCTCGCTTGACTGGAGTCCCCTCCAGAAAGCTGACGGCTGCTTCCAGAGTGGAGGACAGCCCCAACCAAGGTGCTGACAGCTGGAGCTGCTGGCCTGTCATTTGTTTGCTTGTGTGTATGAGTGTGTGCTGAGAAATCATCTGTGAGACTGGGCAAAAGTGAAAGTAACCTAATCAGTACAGCTCTAGGTTTGAGCAGTACAGGACAGTAGTGGTTGAAACTTTCTGTCTGCTCGGACTCATTTAGAGTTAAAGAGATAAAGAAGATAAAGAACTTGCCTATTTTGCTTCTCAGTCAGTTCTTGCATTTGCCCTCCTTGTGTTGAGGTTGGTGCGAGTGTCAGTCTGTCTGCTGCTGTGGGCTGTGGTGTTGTAAGATAGGTGAAAAGGGTGACATGAAGGGTGTTGAGAACTTTTGACCTTGTTTTGCAGGGGTGACCTCAGATGTGAATGTAGTTGGACAGCAACTGACCTATTCTAATGGGCCTGGTGAGCCTGAGGAGGACAGGCTGATAGTGGTGTCCCCTCCTGCTGGCAGACCCCCGGGCCGAGTGCCCCGCAGAGTGTCCAGAATCCCCACATGTGAGTCGGCTGCACCATTGGTTAAGATGTCACTAATGATAACAGGGACTGGTACCAGAGTTACATACAAAAGCTCACTGGTAAGAAAAACTCTCTCATGGCCTGTAAAGAGGGATTTATTACAGACTTGATACTATTTCTGACATCCCACCTTCGTAACTGTACAAAACAAAAATAAACTTACCTTTTTATCCATGATCCAAGATTCTCCAGCAGCACTGAAAAGAAATGTTATTATAACTAATAACAACTAATCAGTTTCAAAGACCTTTAGAACTCTCAAGGACTTGTGAACTGATCTGTAGACAATGGGCACAAATCAAGCCGCGCTAGAGATAGCAGCACAACCCAGGATTTAATGAACTCTGAGGTGTGGCCATGCCAGTTCATATTACTGTACACATTACAGTTCCAGCTGTACCAACACACCAACAGATGGCGTGACAGAGTTTTAGAGTATTGGGTGTTTGGTTCTGTAAGGCAGTAGATCATCAGGTGACAAAAGCTCACAAGGTGATGATATCTCCAGATTCACGGAGAAAATCCCAAGGAGCTCCTTCAGAGTAAGCAAACTCATTTGAAGTAGATTCTGGCCAGAATACAGGTGGTTTTTGTTTTTGTTAACCCCAGCAACTCTGCTTCCCCCACCCAGTTATCCCAGAGCCTTACCAGCCCCAGGTTTCAGGGAAGAAAGGGCTCCTGAGGATGTCACAGATCAGTGGTGGAGAGGACTCGGACATGCAGTTCCTGAGCCCCACCAACCCTTCCGACAGAGAGAGAGGTGAGCTCACAGAGCAGGGTCAGGCCTGAAAGGGGATCTGCAGTCCCAATTTCTCAGGCCCATTTCTCTATGAGCCTTTGGATCACAGATGGAACACGACTTTAAGATAAAAAAGCATTTGATATCTCTTTAAAGTGTTCTGAGTAAACATTAAATCTGACCAAATATCAACCTTACCCTTTGGATAGTGCCAGTGCTGTGTTTCTTCTGGTGAGACACATAGGTCAAAGATTGATACCACAAACTCAAGATACTGGCTTATATGTCTTGCTGAAAGCCAACCAGTTCTAGCCTAGTCAGTATAAATGAGGAAAAATGTGGTTTGTCTGCAACCGGCAGTGGTAATAAAGTACAAATGGTGCCTGTTGAGCGTTAGTTACTAATACACATGCATTGATTATTCCTGTGCACAATACAGGTGGTTCTAGTTTTTTGTTAACCCCAGCAACTCTGCTTCCCCCACCCAGTTATCCCAGAGCCTTACCAGCCCCTGGTTTCAGGGAAGAAAGGGCTCCTGAGGATGTCACAGATCAGTGGTGGAGAGGACTCGGACATGCAGTTCCTGAGCCCCACCAACCCTTCCGACAGAAAGAGAGGTGAGCTCACAGAGGAGGGACAGGCCTGAAAGGGGAACTGCAGTCCCAATTTCTCAGGCGGGTTATTAAATCTTGGTAATCATTTTTTTCGCATAGAAGTGAGAGGCTGTGAAATGTTCAAAGCAAAAAGCAAATCCTTGATGAGGAGCCCAAGTGTCACAGCTGAAACTGATTCGGGGAGTGCTGCTTCCTGCAATTGACGTTTCTTCCCACCAGATTGCCTGTGCTTTGGTTGAGCCTTTGGCTCATAGATGTAACTGGACTTATATGGAGTTAGAGATAAAAAAGCAGTTGATATCTCACGAGCTGTTAAATGTTATTTTTGATTTCTCAACACAACTTTAGTCGTAGCATTAAAACTCGCAATGGATTTTGGATACACAGTTCCACGCATATGCATTAGTTAACAGCTAAGGCTTGGGCTGTCTAATGGTATACTTGATACTTGATGTCTAATGATATACAAGTGATGCTTGGGCTGGTAATGATAATGCTATGCTAGTAAATAATATTAATCCTTTACATCTTTCAATGTTTGGGAAAACCAAGGAATGAGCTAGGTTTGGCTGGTTTTGACAGCTTCCGTCCATGGTGGCGTCGATGTGCCTACCAAGACTTCCTGCCCTCTCTGCGGACATCCCAGTGTAGAGCGTACCTTTCCCACAGCCTCAGGAGCCGCTGGGGGTCTGTGCTCTCAGCCAGCTTGCAGGAATGTAGACCCCAATGTTGGTGTGTCCAGCACCTGGTCCGGCAGGAAGGAGAGCAGTCTTCTGTGCAGATCCCTCTGCCCCAGCTCCCAGAACACTGCAGGCAAGGATACACATCCACTCCTTCTCTTTCTCCTTTCTTTCATCTTGTTCAGTTTTTATTAAGTAATCATAAAAATTGAGGAACATTGATAATGGTAGTTTGGACAATTTTTGACAACTGCAGTTTTGATTCCAATTTTGGTGATAGTAGTACTATTGATTACTGTTAAGTATCAGACTGAGGACTGATTGCCTATAATGAAGGCTGTAGTGGTTACAGTCAGGTTGGTTGGCACAATCTTGACTTCCATGTGGTGAAAGAGCAGGGGACTTGATGTAGTGTTTTAGCCACAATGGCAACTTGTTAGGAAGACTGCCATCCTGACTAACCACTACAGTCTTCACAATAAACAAGCAGTCCTCACCCTTTATTCTTCTTAAAGGTCAAGTGTAAATATAGTTTCCTCTCAGAACGTCATGTTCAGACAGTGTGTGTCAGCCCTGTCTGTGTTCTTCAGGTGAAGCCCAGGGAAGGACCTTCCCAGAGCTCCTCAGAGCCTCTCAGATGTGCTCCACAACCTGCCGCTGTGTCTTCAATGGAATTAAACCCGTGCCCCCGATCTCTCGAGGCACCAAGCCCTTGCCCGACAGGGCCCAGGGCATGCCCAGGGACTCCGGAAAGGCCGGCCAGACAGGGCGCCCCTTGGAGCGCCCAATGGAAAGTAACCTGCAGCTTTATGGAGAAGAGGAGGCAGTGGACTATGAGGAGGTCAGAACACACCAGGGCCTTTCTAACCCACATATCATCATTTAAATGTGCAGAAAAAGGAAGGGATAAGAGCTTGCTTGTGTAGTTTTATTTGGTTATGTTCTTCAGAAGGTTTCAAGGTTTCATTCCCAAGTCTTTTCTATTTTGCTTTGCACAGAGAGTACAATAAGCTGTGCGAATGCACTGGCAGTGAGAGCCCAGCTGGGTAAGGAACTGAGAAGGAATGTTAAAGGCTTGTGTCTTTTGTGTTCTTCAGAGGCCGAACTCCCTCAGGTTCCTGCAGTACACTGTGGCAGAGGAGCAAGACTTGCTCGGCTCACCCCCACACAACTTCCTCGATGGCATCAAAGCCGGGTCAGTCCACAACAGCTCATGGCCCACAGACACACGCCACCTTTACAAATAACAACACCTACAAAAAAAGCTGAAACAAAAAAAACACAAAATATACTAAAAGCAACAGTTAACATAGTTCAGGTGGGTAGCTGCGTCAGCATGCGTAGGCTTCAAAGGAACAACTAATAGGTTTATTCCATGCTGAAAAGAGAAGAAAGAAAACACAAAGTTTCGGCTGTGGAGCCTTCTTCAGGTGTGAGTTAGTTAACATATTCAGAATGATGAAGTTGTCTGCTTGTGGATCATGCTAGCATCTTTATCTTTAGTGGCTTTTACATGCTCCATAGCAGGGCTGTGAACATGGTGATTTTTTAATGCCTCACTGACAGAAAGTGTCATATATTTACAATGTTTTTGTGGAGGGAGCGGTGGACATCACAACATTCTTGCCTGTGGGGTTGGGGATCACAAAATTGACAGCTCTGTTCCAGCTCTGTAAAGATAACTGTCAGAGCAGTGCTGATTGTTATTATTTTTTTCACTTTTCTCCTCTATGTCTCTGTGTCTTGCCTGCAGTTCCGATAACTCCCCTCCTTTAGTAGCAAGGCCTCGCTTGGCTGGAATCCCCTCCAGAAAGCTGATGGCTGCTTCCAGAGTGGAGGACAGCCCCAACCAAGGTGCTGACAGCTGGAGCTTCTGGCCTGTCATTTGTTTGAATGTGTTTGCTTGTGTGTATGAGTGTGTGCTGAGAAACCAGCCGTGAGACTGGGCAAAACTGAACAGTAATTAAACATTACAGCTTGGGTTTTGAATGGGGCACAGTCTATTTCAGTTTTTTTCTTTTCTAGACTAGATTACTGCATTTCCTAGTCATTTTCTTGAGTGAAAAAACTGTCTTTGTCCACAGAAAACACAGTAGCTGTTCATTATTGCTGCCTACTGGGTCTTATTTAGAGATAAAGAAATAAAGAATAACACCTGCCTATATTTCTTCTCAGTTGATTTTGGCATTTGTACTTTGGCATGAGTGTCAGTGTGTCTGCTGCTGTGCGTTTTGATAGGTGAAGGGTGTTGAGAAATGCGGACTTTGTTTTGCAGGGGTGACCTTGGATGTGAGTGTAGTGGGGCAGTGGCTGAACTATTCTAATGGGCCTGGTGAGCCTGAGGAGGACAGGCTGATAGTGGTGTCCCCTCCTGCTGCCACACCCCCGGGCCGAGTGCCCCGCAGAGTGTCCAGAATCCCCAGACGTGAGTCGGTTGCACCATTGGTTAAGATGTCACTAATGATAACAAGGACTGGCTCTGAAGGATAATTTAAAAACACAGACATCCCATTCCAATTGGCCAAATTCCCATGCATGAACACAACCTATGTGATTTCTTCTCCTATTATTATTTTCTGAGGAAAAACAGAGGAAAATTAACTATTAAGCCTTGATACTTTGTTAAATTATGCGTTATGTGATGCATTATGTGATAGCCCACAGAGGAATGATACTATCAGATGGGAATGCAGGCTTTAACTAATCTAATGTAGTCAATGTGACTCTGGATCATGATGATAGACTGTGATAGACTCTGTGTCAACAAATGTGTAACATAGGCAGATATGTGATGTTTTTAAAGTCATAACAATTTGTTGGTGTAATTTCTGAGCCTCAATTTGGTGAGTTGCTTTCAGTCGAATTTGGCTATTATCACATTATTATTTTAATATTGTTGCGTCCATTTCAGTGATGCCTGTCAGACCATGTAATTAAATCATATATTCCAACTCCCTAACACTTTAAAAATAAAACAGGCGATGCAGTTATTAATATTGGTTTTGAAATATGTTCATATGTTCTGATGAGCTCAGTGCAGGTCTAAGTCTCAGGGCCATTGCTTTGGTCACTTTGTCTCTATAGGAGTGTTGGGGAGCTCCACTCGAGTTGCTTCTCAGCAGAGCCTGATGTCGTGCCCTGGGCAAGGCGCCAGCACTGGCAACACAAGTGTCGAGCCCCTGGCGCGAGTCTATTGGCAGGCAGTCCAACACAACAGTCACCCCTACGTCGAGGAGGTGAGTAAGAGGCCTTTATTTCTCTTTGCTTTTGTTTTGAGTTTTTTACAAACAAAACTTTTGAGTTTGAAAATGCTCTGTAGGTCTTTCATTTTTGTGTTTCACCAATGTCCTAGTTTTTTATAATACCTTCTACAGTATATTTATTTATAAACACTTCACATCAAGACATCACAATTTAGACATCAAAAACAATCAAGATTAGTAATAATGTCTCCATCAGCATATGTACTCTGTATATTGTAATGCCATAGCACACAAGTATAACTACAGTATATTATGATCAAGTCCTGTCTACGTACTGACCTAATATTCACAACTATAGTATTTGAAGCCCTATACAGACAGTATTCTGGAATAGAATATTAGAGTATTTTAGATATAAAAATACAGCCTGGAAATGAATTGACCCAATAATGACAAACAGCAAAAAATGTGTTCAGGGGTTCACTATATAGGAAATAACAATGATACAGGACTAATATGTTTCTTTTTCCATCTATAGTATATTTGGTATTTGAGGGATTTGATCATTTTGGGACCGGCCAGATTGCCTACAATGATCAGGCGCAGTTATTTATCTCAGCAATTAAAACATTTTTACATTTTTTGTAGACTCTGGTGGATAACTTGTGAAAGCCTTTAGCTTGCTTTTAGAAAACACCTATCAAATCCTTGCATGGCAAGGCACATCAGCAGCATTATAGAGTTGCTGTCATATGGCTGTAAGTTATGTTACAGCAGCAAAATATAGAGGAAACTCAAAATAAAATCAAAAAGGCTTGCCAGATATAGCAAACTATGGAAGATATTAATTGACGTTCGGGAGGGATAACAACGACAAGTCAATCTCACACAGCAGTTCCTAATCACCAGCATTATAAAACTAGCTACATACAGTATACTGAACTCCAACACCTCCCTTCGCATTTATCTCAAGCATTCCTCCTACGCCCCATCTCCACCTTGCAGCTACCCCTCGGTTCACTCAAATGACTGGGGTTCGAGACTGCTTGTCTTATGGCCAGGAGGCTGCCTAATAACCAGATGGGTTAAACGAAATTATTCTAGGTAGGTAATTTGCAATTTAGTTTTAGCTGAGATCTGAGCAGCTGATTACTCTAAACACTATCCTATCCTATCCTGTCACTATCCTGTTCCCAGGGTGATTTTGTTGCTGGCTACACAATTGCAATTTCTGTTTCTAATTTGCTAATACTGGCACTGACATTGATACTGACAATATATCAGTACTGTTTTTTTAGGTGGAGCAAGTAGAAGTAAATGTATATGAATACTATGAATCACTATTCAGTGCTGTGAAACAATTTATGTCATGGGGTCCTACAGTAAATATTTCAGAGGACTCAAAGTAAAAACGTTTACCAAGACTGGTCCAGCTGGTCTCAAAACTGAGCTGGGCCAGGATTCCCCAGGGTTAACTTGTGCTTGTCTGTTATTACAGACACACAAGATGGGGCACGTCCAGGACCAGTGGAGGAGCATTGGGGGTGTTAAAAAACACCTGCGCATGATAGGGGGGGATGGAACTGCAGAGGAGAGGGATAACATCTCTTTTCCGCCTCTGAAGAGTACCCCCCATATCGCAGGTCAGATCAGCATCTCCCACACATGTGCACTGATTTTCTTTCTCACTTTCTTCCACCACTTTCTTTCAAGGTCAGGTTTTATTCCTTCTTCTAGAGCTTTTTTACTGATGCCCCGAGGCAGAAGCCTTTCAGGATCTGCTTTAGTCAAATCAGTGGTGACCAAACTGATCACAGAACGTTTCCCCACTCTGTTGTGACCTTTAGATGAGCTGTCCCCTGCCCTTGAAGGGAAGAGGAGAAATGCTCCAGAGAACCCTGGGCTGAAATGCTTCTCCAGGCCTGAGCTGGCCCTCACCCAGAGCCTTCAGTTTCTGGCCTCTGATGACTGGTAGGCATAGAGCAGTACAATCAGCATCCAACTATTCCGTTTTCTATGAATACAGTTCTGACTAGTGAAAATACAGACCTTGTTGCCCATAGCTCTATACAGTTAGATCTCTTTCCTTGTCCTGGTTGATGTATTTCTTTCCTTTCACTGAATTCAGGGAGAGGAAGGTTGAAGGACTGACCTTCATAAGGCGTCTGTCCCAGCACCACCCTGCCATCCTGATCAGCAGACTGCACGATGTCTCCCTGGCGCTCGTGCAGGAGGTGTGAGCTCTCCAAAATATTAATTGTTCATTTTTATGATTGTTTTTCACTGTTTTTGTATCCATTCTGAACCATTTATATAGAATGGTTCAAGAGAGAGGCACAGACGAGGCTCTGCAGTGCTGACGGTGGTTTGCCTTTCCTCAGGTGAAGAACTTGCGATCAGTTGTCTCTAGGATGGCAGTGGTGTGTCTGGGAGACATGTTCACCTTCCTGCAGAGAGGGATGGACCCGGAACTGGGCAATACAGTTAAGGTGCTGCTACACAAAGCCGGAGAATCCAACACCTTTATCCGGCAAGGTGTAGACAGCACACTGGACTGCATGGTTCAGAGCTGTACCCCTGCTCGTGCAGTGAACTCACTGCTGAATGGAGGTCTGAGGTGAGGGTAGAAATATACAGAATAGAATAATACCCAGAATCTTAGGGTCTGACTCCAGGAGCTGTGAAGGGTCATTTACGTTTCACGGAGCTTTAAATCAAAGCATGTAATAAAGAATGTTTACTACAATGCTAATATCCATTCATTTTGAAAATGAGGTCCACATTGCCAATGGTTAGGTGACAAGCTGATATGGTTTCAATCAAAGTAACAGCTCAGTAATATACAATACAATGTTCTGTGTGCACAGTCACCTGAACTCCAGAGTGAGGGCATGTATGGCTCATCACCTGGCAGACCTGGTGGAGAGGATGGGTGCACGTAACCTCCCCAGGGACCTCACCGACCGCATCCTGCCTGCTGCCACTCGGCTGGCACAAGACGCCTCCCAGGAAACCAGGTACAAGCTCGCGCTTTTCCTAGACGGGTAAGATGGTGATTTCCTTCAAGGAGCCAGCTTTGCAACTCCCCAGTGCAATGAGTCTCATGCAAAGATTTGTCATTTCAGACACTTTGGAAAGCGGTTGCTGTCTTCCCTGAAGCACCGACTTTGAGCAAAAGGTACTGTCTGTGGTCTGCGGTCCTGTATTTTACAGTACAGCTCTAATTTTAAAACGGAAACATTTCATTTCCTTTAAATTGAAAATGTAGGTCTAAAATGTATAAAATCACAATCTACATTCACAAACACTTAATGGGGACAATATACATCATTAATAGTCAGACTGTTTATTTTATTAAAATGAATATTACATGTAGTATGTGCTCTAGAAAGTTATAGAGTATTAAATATTGTAATACATTTCTACCAATGCTTATTTTAGGTTATTCTTTTTACATTTATAGTACTAATCTGGAATATGTTTAGCTTCCAATGTATTTAAAGGTATCGCTCACTAATTAAAAACGACTTAATTTTTTTAAATGTCTGTTATTCATAATCAGTGAATGAATTAAAGCAATTACTGAATTGTGTGAAAGATGAAAAATGAAAGTACTGTGGCAGGCCTGTTCTGGTACACCCTTAATTAAATGCAGATGGGCTGGAGCTTGAGGCTCCCAGTGATGTTGCTTGACTGATTGATGGACGTATTGTATTCCGTATGCTTCATGTACATGATCACCCAGCCCGTTTGTCTATCCTGGTGCCAACTTCCACCTTTACCAACTCTCCCACCTTTGTGTCTGTTAGACTTCCACAGAGAACAAAATCAGAAAGTTCACAAAAAGCAGGATGTGAGCTGTTGACTAAGTGCACTGGAAGCAAGCGCTCATGATGGAAGGCTGATTTCTAGAAAGTAGTCCCCAAAATGAATAAACCGATAAAAGAAAACATAAGAGAAATATATGTAGAAAGAAAAGTCATTGCTTATTGCAAGACAGAAGTTAAAGATGCAATTGTTAAATGTTCTGAGTAGCCCAGGGCACAATACATAGAGGTTAGAAGAAGTGTTGTGCTGTTTTTTACAATTGGCTTTGTTAAACCAATATGCTAACAATAAAATCAGTTTGGTTTCTTTCAATTTGATTTAAAAATACAACTCAAATATCAAATGCTATATTAAATGTTTATTGCTGCATTTAGTCTTAATCTATTCAAATTTATCAATGAATAGATGGGGCAAAAGACAGGGTTTTTAGTGACAGAATAAATGTTTATATGTTTTATAGAACATTTAAGCTTGTCTGTCCTTCAGGTTTCATTACAATATGGGCTTTGTTGTTTAAAATCCTGTTTAACAAAATATTCATCAGGAAACAATGGAGTGTGATGGAAGTGAGCATTTCTTTACAAAAATGACTTTTCTTTTGTTCATCTTTCTCACAGGGTTACTCCACCGTCCTTCGCTCTTTGACATCTAGCACTGCCACCTTCACACTGGAACTGTCCAGCTACGAAGCCATGACTGCCCATGATCAGAACACCCTTCTCAGCCTTCAGCCAAACAGTTTGAACCAAGGAGTACAAGAAACTGTTTCACTCTTGAAAGCACCAGGCTCATACAAAATACAAAATGGGCTTTGTCTTTTAAGAAGGTGTTGAATAAACCTGCATTTCCTTTCATGTGTTGTCATCCATTTTGCTGCAGGATATGACCTTGGAAGCACGCTAAACAAAACCTACTGTATGTACAAAACCTCTGACTAAGAGTAGGATAGGTGATTGTTATGGATAAATGAAGATGTACTGAACAAAGTAACATTTTACACACATCAATAAAAATTTAAAATGCAGAAGCATTGAAAACTACCCCAAGAAAGCTAGCGCCTTTTTCTTTCAGTCTTACTTCCACAGTGGAGTCTTAGATCATGGTTGAACTGAATTGAACGGGACATATTTTAACATGCAGTGTTGCTAGGGCTGCAAACATCAGTACCTCTTCCAACAGGAGACACTTTTATGTTAAAATGCGGAACTTTGTGGGTCACGAGGGTCAGCTTGCAACCGTACTCGCCTCAAAAGCTGAGGAGTCCTCACGCGTCATTCTGTTGCGGTGGGAGACATGAGTGAGCACAGTGTCATGTGTTGATGAGCAAGTTGCTCAAACCTAACGTTTCCGAAGCGGTGGAACGGGCAGTACGGGAATAATTACGATGGTGGAGCATTGATAGTGCTACGCTGAAATAACAGATTTGCATCTTTTTTTTAGTCAAGAAGCAATACAAAAAAGAAAATCTCCCACTCCTCCTCACTGAAACATTCATCGCAGTGGCAGCTCCTCCACCTTCTTCGTCTAAAAACGCGACTCTTAACTCCACAAAAAAGATGAACGAGGTCAGATCTTGTCATTGGAATTGCATTTTCCAGATTCCCAGGTTGCAGATTTATTTTAATTTGTATTAATACTGTATAATCTTCAGGTAAAATATTTTTTTCACCCGAGCATTTGTTTTCAATTAGCCTGAACGTCATTTTCGCAGATCGCGTCTCATAGGAGGAAGCACGAGAGCGCAAAGTCCAAAAAGAGCTCCCATTTTACTATCCTGAAAGCAACTAATTCGTTTGATAAAAATCGATGTGTATATCAATAAAGATGTAAATTTGTACAGTTCAAGATTTGTAAAAACTCGTGGGAGGGCATGGGGGTGTAGCGACGCTTTCCAGCACGTGGTGAACCGAAGCGACCGCCGGTAAGAGATGGGAGTCGCAAGCAATGGCCGGGGAACGGAGCAACAGAAACGTTTTTTTAAAGCCAACACTTACTTCATTCACCTACTGTAAGTCTGTTTCTGCACTGCTGAGTACATTTCCAGGAGCTGTTTTTTACACAAAAACCACACATCGTATTAAGAGAATACGTCTTTCCCACAAGACTGTCACAGAACACTATACTAAACATCTAGCAGTTCAAAACAGTTCTGTCTAGTTCTTCTTGTGCCAGTTCTTCTAGAAAATGTCACCCATGTCATGAAATACACACAATCCGTATCTCTACTGAATTTCTTTATGACTTCAAAATACCTTTTTTCTTTCTTATGTTTTATGGTCCCAAGAAATTAATTCCCTAATCACACTGTCTTTTCTTCTGATATTGCCAAGTTTTTGTCCTCTCTACCAGATTATGAACAGTGCATGATAAGGCTTTCTAGTAGTCTCACCTTGTAGTCTGTTTTCAGATCTGACCTTAAGACCCTGGCAGTCACATAGATCTTATGATGTATTCTGCATATTGTCTTCTGTATATTGATTTATTTGGTGAAACTATCTCTCCTGAATGTGCACTTTCCTAAGAATGTTTTCTGCAAACTGCTATGTAAAATAAAGATTAATAATTGGTATACATATCACATGGGCAATATCAATCGCCAGACAGG
Source organism: Atractosteus spatula (assembly GCF_055471065.1). NCBI lineage: Eukaryota > Metazoa > Chordata > Actinopteri > Semionotiformes > Lepisosteidae > Atractosteus > Atractosteus spatula. Next base: position 29,234,402 of record NC_142708.1, on the reverse strand, counting down.
ATTCTACTATAGGCATCTTGGTGTTTATGATGCTTTTTTAATGTTCAAATTAGAACAATAAAATTACAAAAAGAATGTTTGGGTATATAACAAAAAGTGTGTAGCTTACTCCATTCAGCATTGAAGCTATACATAAGGTTTGCAACCTAGTCAAATCTCATTTATAATACTGCATTCATTTTTATTCACCATACCTCTAAAATTACATTAGGTAATTAAATGTTCAGACTTTTATAGTTCAGTGGATTGGTGAATCCATAAAAATGAAAGATGTGAGAGATATTCCAGTTTTTAAAAACCCAAGGAGTGTAGATAGCTTATAAACTCTGCTAGTACAAATCAGCGAATAGACAACATTAGCAGTAAGTACAGCCCCCTATTACTGTGTCTCCAGTTGTAAATTATAGAATAGAACTGCCTCCTTAGAGTTTGCTGCATTTTGGTTTATAAAATCATTAAGAAGAGATTTTGGACAGTCCATACAGGTCTGATTGTTTGTAATCCCATATTTTTCATGTTTGATTTATACATTCCATAACATCTGTCAATATGCGATGTTACTGTTGTAATGCTTGAGTTGAGTACAGATAACACATCACAACACTTCAAGGAGTTTTGATTGAGTGACAGTTTTAATACTTGTCATTTTTAATGTAGTAAATCAGAATAGTTTGAATGATAAGTAAGTAGACTGGAACCAGTGATATCTCTGTCCTAGTTTACTGTTTGGACTCCATGGAAGAGAAGGATATTGCATAAGCTTCTACTGTTCTGCATGCAGTCCTTAGATTCATGTTCTCCAAAATATTAAAGTGGGATTGATAAGCCCAAGAACTGTACTTAAATTAAATAGAAATTATCACTATATCAGCTTACTGTCAACATGGTTACTAAAAATGATCTACAGATTTAAATGTCTCTTGCAGTCTTTCTACATAAAATATGTAAGGATATTATTAAGGTTCAATTACAGTACATGGAAAAGATAAGATATGGAAATGTTTAAAACATGCATTTGCTACAAAAACCATGCCGGTTTTCTGGAAATCATACATTAAGCATTAACAAGCACTGAGAACTTCATTGTTCCTGCCTCTCAGATGGACAGAGATCCCTGGTCTCCCCAACTGAGTGGCTCCTCTGAGAAAGACCTGCAGTTCACTAGAACAGTGAATATAAGTCAGGAAAATGCAAAACGTGCCAAACGCTTTGGTAAGTACCTGATTTATGCTTCCTAGACTACTAATTTCAAGATGAGTGATGAGTTGAGAACTGTAGTTATCACTGTGTGTACAGTCTATTTTGAATTCTTTAGCTAATTCTGAACCCAGAGAAAAAAGAATAATTTAGGTTCACATTAACTCCACCAAAATCATTCCAAACATTTCTGTCCATGGTGTGGTAAAGGAAAGTGAAGTACATTTCCCTCCTTGTGTGAGGAAAAAGACATGTGCTCCTGGTAGGGAGTAGTCTGTGTCAGTAACATGCTGTATGTTGTCAGGGCTGGAGGAGGTGAAGTGGGTTGTGCGTGTGCAGTGCTATATGCATGAAACACCAGGCACATTGAGAGCTCCTGCATGATTAGCAGTTGCTATACAAAAAGATTTTCTGCTGTCCCTGTCAGAGCTGAGGACATGGTCAAGATAAATTGGAATCAGGACTATATCATCAGAGCTTTGATGGGATTAACCTGCTTTGCCAAAGTGCACTGATTCCCATTATTGGTGTTTGTGTGGTCACCTATTGTGTTGATTCCTGGCTTTTCAATGCATCTGTCCTCTGCTACTTCAATTTCTTCTCCCCTGTCCCAAACCCTCTAATGGCAAAACAGCAGCTTGTTCTGATCTTGCCATCAAGCTAGAGAGTAAGATTGTTCCTCTTCAGAGACCGATATTTACTGATCGGTCTATTAGGGCAATGCTTCTTAACCCTGCTTCTGGAGTGTCTTTTACTTTTCCTTCTGGCTGATCTCTAAATGATTGAGGCTGAGTGATTCTTTTTATTTGGTGATTTGACCTTTTCAACCTGTTTCTACTTTTAGACTTTGGTTTCAAAGACTCTGCTATGGACATGTTATGCAAAAAAAAACTGATCAATAAAATTCCTCCTACTCTGCCCTCAGGTTGCTTATTAAGTGGTAGTTGCCTTATTTGTTTCTAAGAATCTCTTAACAGGAGAAAAAATGTTGGTATGATGTTAATTAGTATTTGGTGATGCCACTTTGTCAAAGACTTAAACCAGGTGATTTCAATCATTGTATCATAGACTGCAATGAGAATTTAATCTCAAAAGGTCCAATCACTTCATTCAGTCCATTACTTGAAAGAAGGCAGGTGTGAAACTCAAAAACTGAGCATTGATGCTATCCAACTACTTTTGAATTAGCTTAATCAAGAGCTCAGCTGGCATGGGGGTATTCCAGTACTGGGGATGAGTTTTTACCGAGTTAAAATCTGTAGAATATTCAGTAGAATTTTCCAGGGTTCTTCCATAGTTGAGTTCCAAATAACTGATGAAGTCTGCATTTGGGATATACAGTAATTGGGAATAACTATATGTAGATCGCTATTGCGGTTGGGTTCCTAGATAAGTGTGTAGATCTTATGGGCAGCATGGTGGTACAGTGCTGTCTTGCAGCACTGGGGCTCTTGGCTCACTTCCTGGTGTGCTATCTGCAATACTAAATTAAATAAAGTGGTTAGAAAATAAATGTGATCTAGTTGCTTTTTTAATTTTTTATGAATGCCTTTCCTACTGTGTCCTTCAGGTGAAGCCCATGAGAATTGCCCTGTGCTAACTAAAGCCACGCTTGTGCATTCTCGCTGTTTCTCCAGTGGAATCAAGCCTGTGCCACCGAACGCCCAACCCAGGTCTGTCCATGACACATGGCCCTCAGAAATGTACACATTGCAGACACATTCAGAGCAATTAAAATGCTGCCCTTACAACTCTAGACGGTTGTGGCTTTCATAAACAGTGCACTGAAGCTCGTTTTCCAAACTTGTAACTTTGTTTTTCCTTACTGCCACACAGGTAGGCTCCTACTTTTATGAACATCTTTTCTGTTTTTTGTGGGGGCTGGAGTGAAGAGTGTTGATAAAGATAGCTTGTTGTTCAAGCTCGCATCTTTTGTGGTTTTATGTGCTTCAAAGCAGGACTGTAAACTTGGCAAGGGAGTGAACAGAGTTGACAGCACTGCTCCAACTCTGTAAAGATGACAGAGCAGTGTTAATCATTTTTTCACTTTTCTCTATTTGTGTCTTGCCTACAGGTCCGATAACTCCCCTCCTTTAGTAGCAAGACCTCGCTTGACTGGAGTCCCATCCAGAAAGCTGATGGCAGCTTCCAGAGTGGAGGACAGCCCCAACCAAGGTGCTGACAGCTGGAGCTGCTGGCCTGTCATTTGTTTGAATGAGTTTGCTTGTGTGTATGAGTGTGTGCTGAGAAACCAGCCGTGAGACTGGGCAAAACTGAACAGTAATTAATCATTATACTGTAGGTTGGGGTTTGAATGGGGCACAGTCGGTTTCAGTTTTTTTCTTTTCTAGACTACATTACTGCATTTCCTAGTCAATGTCTTGGGTGAAATAACTGTCTTTGTCCACAAAAAACACAGTAAGTGTTCATTATTGCTGCCTACTGGGTCTTATTTGGAGATAAAGAAATAAAGAATAACAACTGCCTATATTTCTTCTCAGTTGATTTTGGCATTTGTACTTCGGCATGAGTGTCAGTGTGTCTGCTGCTGTGGGTTTTGACAGGTGAAGGGTGTTGAGAAATGTGGACTTTGTTTTGCAGGGGTGACCTCGGATGTGAGTGTAGTAGGACAGTAACTGACTTGTTCTAATGGGCCTGCCGAGCCTGAGGAGGACAGGCCAATAGTGGTGTCCCCTCCTGCTGACACACCCCCGGGCCGAGTGCCCCGCAGGGTGTCCAGAATCCCCAGACGTGAGTCGGCTGCACCATTGGTTAAGATGTCACTGATGATAACAAGGACTGGCTCAGAAGGATAATTTAAAAACACAGACATCCCATTCCAATTGGTCAAATTCCCAGGAACAGAGGAAAATTAACTATTAAGCCTTGATTCTTTGTTAAATTATATGCTATGTGATGCATTATGTGATAGTTTGCCCACAGAGGAATGATAATATCAGATGGGAATGCAGGCTTTAACTAATCTAATGTAGTCAATGGGACTCTGGATCATGATGATAGACTGTGATACTCTGTGTCAACAAATATGTAACATAGGTAAGATGTGATGTTATTAAAGTCATAATTTGTTGGTGTAATTTCTGACCCTCAATTTGGTGAGTTGCTTTCAGTCTAATCTGGTTATTACCACATTATTATTTTACTTTTGTTGCATCCATTTCAGTGATGCCTGTCAGACTGTGTCATTAAATCATATTTTCCAACTCACTTACACTTTAAAAATAGAACAGGTGATGCAGTTATTAATATTGTTTTTGAAATGTTGAGCATTTCTTTGTGTTGGGTACATAGAAGGTACCTTCTAAGAAACAAAATTGTAGAGGATGTTTCCACCAAAATATTTACATTAGTTCATGTTATTGCTTATGACATGACTTGCTTCTACTGTGTTGCTTTTTATTCATAAAAGTTTTGTAACTCAAACATTCCCCTTATTTCTTAAATTCAAGTATCTCTTTTGACCACAGAGGTAGGGTGTTTGTCTTAAAAAGGCTCTTGTGTATTTTCTCCATGAGATTTGTTTGAAACTGGGACAGAAAATCAGTATTTGTAAGGTTAAGTATGTAGCAGTTAAGATTTAGAGTCTGTCAGTGTTGCAACTTGTACTGTAGATCAGTGTGATGGGCTGTGCTGCAGTTGTCTTTGAATAGGATGGAGTTCATCAACTGAACCAAAGGAAATAAATGGCAGCTACATGGAAGTGCATTTAAAACCAAGAACAGGAGGCCCATCTTTATGCAAAAGGTTGTAGGAGTCTGGAACAAGCTAACCAGCTATGTTGTCAGATCCAATGCCCTGGTTTCTGGAGGAGATTTTCAAATCAATGAGTCACTAATTACCAAATAGGTTAAATCTGCCAAATGGCCTCTTCTTGATTCTAACTGATTCATGTGTTCATATGTTCTCATGAGCTAAGTCTAAGTCTCAGGGCTATTGTTTCGATCACTTTGTCTCTATAGGAGTGTTGGGGAGCTCCACTCGAGATGCTTCTCAGCAGAACCTCATGTCGTGCCCTGGGCATGGCACCAGCACTGGCAACACAAGTGTCGAGCCCCTGTGGGCAGGCAGTCCAACACAACAGTCACCCCTACGTTGAGGAGGTGAGTAAGAGGCTGTAGTGCCAAACAAATGACAAAGTTCAGGTGTCTGTGAAGCAGAAGTCTCTTTATTCATATACATATGGATGTCCGGCTTGCAACCACCAGACTTAAAAAATAAGTAGCTGAAGATGGTCCTTTATACCTTAAAACACAAAGAGTTACTATGACATATTCTAAACAAATGATGAAACAGCAACACCTGCCAATGAATTACATCTAAGTTGCAGACTAGACAACAGTTAGTTCTTTTCATATTCTGGGCGTACAGCCAGCTTACCAAATACATGCCCTTATCTTACTGACCAAGGACAGGCAGCATCTTTATATACATTTGAGCACAAAGCCTACGTCAAGCCACTAGACTGCATAGTTTGCAAAAACATACAAAATCAAGAAAATGATATTATTATCTCACTTCCTGGGCATCTCTCTTATCTCTTCATTCTTCAGTCCTCCCTTAGAACCTTATTGTTCTACCAATTATGTTCTACCTCTAGATAAGAGATGTAGAAACCTTTCCCAGGAAATCATTCTTGACCTCTGTGTTCCCTTCATGGCGTACAATTAGCACAGAAGCAGCAACTTTAGTACACACGTTTTTCAAGCAGGATGTTAAAAATATGATCATTATAAATAATACCAGGCCCACAAATAATAATCGAACCAGAGACCCTCCCCATGTTCCTAGCACAGACTGTAGCCACGCACCAATGCCCCAATCATCTGGATTATAATTATGATATATTTTTATTGTTCTTCATCATAAATGTGCTGTGCTAAGTCATTAATGTGCTCAGAATTGTCTGGAATACAAGTAGTGCTTAGTCTTCGCTCACCTAAACAGCTGTCTATCACCCTAATAGAGGATGGTCTAGAACTGTGATTATAGCAGGGAGCATACGGTTCGTTCCATTCTAATACATTTGAGTTACACTCAGACTAAAAGCAGAACTATTTACCCATGCCAATAAACCTAAATAATCACCTCTATCAAAGGGGATTACTCCCATGAGCATCTTTTATAGCATTACAAACCCAACATGAGCTCTGATTATTATTTGTGGCTGATTGATAAAGTATTGATTCCATATCCCCATTTATCAAAGTAAAACTCCTTACACTTAACAGGCACACTGTCGGCCCCCCTCAGGAAGCCCATCAAACACAGAAACAGTCACAGCATAATAATTCATGTTCACTCAGTCTCTGGTGCAGTGGCTCGGTGGCAGTGCGACGTGTAGATGGCAGAGTCGGTTGTCAGTTGCACTTGATATGGTCCCTCCCCAGCGGGGTTGCAACATCTGGCAGGGTATATCTTCCTCACCCACACCCACTCGCCAGGCATCAGGTCGTGTCTTCCCTCTACTGGAGGTCCCCAAACGTCCAGCACCTGTTCACCAGCCCCAGGCACTGCTTCAATTAACAATCTACAATACTACAATAGAGAATTAGCAAATTCAATGATCCATTAGCCAGATTTGGCCCTCCCGGAAGGTTCGTTGGTTGGCCCGTGATGATATCAAACAGGCTCTGTTACACAGTTCTGTTTGATCCAGCCCGCAGGCTACACAGGACCACAGGCAGAACATCTACCCATGGTGTTCCTTCAGTCTGATGTTTCGTCGATCTTTCAGAGTTCTGTTCCTTTGTTCCACTGTTCCAGCAGACTGAGGGTGATCTCAGTCCATCTCACCCCAAACAATGCAGCCACAGCCTGACACTTTCCCTGTGAAGTGCGTCCCTTCATCATAATACAAGCGGCAGGGCAGTACCCACCGGGAAAACAGATTATAAGAGCCCAGGTTTCCCTTTACAATTGTCAATTTGCCAGTGCATGAAAGGTTCCTCAGGAGCAGGCCTTTTGAGCTGTTGCACCCGCACCTGAACGGTAGTTGAGTTCCTTTGATAAGCATCACATCGAGATACCACAGAAGTGGCTACTGCTTCAAACCAGGTCCCCACCCAGTTTTGGGTAACCAGCACACCATTTGACTCACACCCGGGTGTCCGACAGAGTGCATTTGTCGGGCTACAAAGGGCATTAGGCTGTGAGGGCATGCAGGGCGTCCAGTGTGCTGGCAGCACCATACCCAATCATCATGCAGCCCCACATTCTTTTCTAACCATGTCCATTTCTCTGCTTTAGAGGCCTCAGCCTGAATGTCCTGTAGCTGTCCCCTTTTCACCAGCAGAGGTTTCACAGAGGTCTCAGACTCCTGCTCTACCAGGACTGCTCACCTGACAGCTGCATCTGCAAAGTTGTTCCCTCGAGTTACTGGAAACATTTCTTTATTATGTGATTTACACTTTACCACAGCTACTTTAGTCAGTAGCTGCAATGCGTCTAACAGTTCAGAGACAAACCCAGCATTCTTAACTGGAGTCCCTGCCGTGTTGAGGAAATCCCTATTCCTCCACCGCCATCCAAAATGTTTCAATTAAATCTTTTCATTAGGTCTGCTGGTTCTACACCAGATTATTCACAGTTTATACAGGCACAACACATAAACATGGCCCCTTGGCCACCGCATCGAGGGGTCCTGAATAATAACCCACCAGACGCTGCCTACCTCCATGCTCCTGCGCCAGCACAGCAGCTCACAACCCATTTCTTTCACTCACACACAGATTACATACAGATGATCCGTCTGAGGGAATCCAGTCCAGGGCCAGTGCCTGCAAAAAAGCTTGTTTCAAAACATTAAAAACGGTTTCTACTGCAGGGGTCAAGGCAATTTTGTCTTTAGACTGCACTGCCCCCCTTAAGCCAGTTCGTCACCGGGCGAGCTCGTTCTGAGAAGGCATTCACCCTGGCTTTATCATGTAGTTGGTTTTATACCCTTTTTTCCGTCCGAAGATCTAATACTTGGAGTAGCCCGGCCTTATGGATTCCCTCATTAGGTAAAACAATCACAATATCACATAGCTCTATTGAGGTAGTTCACATAAATGCTATTTCATACAGAAATTCCTTATAAATGCTGCAGGGCATCCTAGCCCAATAGGACTAGATCTCTCAGCCCTGCTTATACCCCTAACTGGGCTTGGAGACTCTTGTCTTTTCCCTGTAAAAACGTTATGACCTGGGGGTTGCCAGGACCCGTCTCTATCTCAATCATATGAAGTGTCTTCCCAATCCGACCCCCCTTCTGGATACGGCCAGTCCGGATATCTGTCCCAGTCCTCATTTTTGCCTTTTAAAGGTCTCAGATCTGGATATAATTTAGGTGTTACATTCACATTTCCCTAATTCGTTCTTGAGGCGTTCTATTTCTTCTTTTGCTTTTGCTTTTTCAGTATATATAACTTCATGTCGTTCTGCCAAAGCTTTTAGCTTCACATCAAGACATAAAAACAATTTAGACATCAAGAACCATCAAACATAATTAGTAATAATGTCTTCATCAGCATATGTACTCTGTATACAGTATATAACTGTATTTTATATTAATTTAATTTTTATTCCAAGCATCTTCTTCTGTTTTAATGCTGTATTAGGCAGTTTTCACAGTTAGTGACTGTAAAATATATTTAATTGTTCAAGGATTTTTCAAAGAACTTGTTAAAACCTGAAAGAAATGTGACATTATAATGAAAAGCAATGTTAATCAGTATTGAATAGGAAAATGTGTGCCTATCAGTTCTAAATTAACTTACATTACTAATTCTTCAAAACACATGATGCCATAGCTTCAATGCCATAGCACACAAGTGTAACTACACTATATTATGATCAAGTCCTGTCTATATACGGGCCTAATATTCACAACTATAGTATTTGAAGCCCTAAACAGACAGTATTCTGGAATAGAATATTAGAGTGGTTTAGCTATAAAAAATACAGCCTTGAAATGAAATGACCCAATAATAACAAACAGCTAAAATCTGTTCAGGAGTTCAGTATATAGGAAATAACAATGAAACAGGACTAATACAGTATGTTCTTTTTCCATCTACAGTATATTTGGTATTTGAGGGATTTGATCATTTTGGGACCAGCCAGATTGCTTACAATGATCAGGCGCAGTTATTTATCTCAGAAATTAAAACATTTTTACATTTTTGTAGACTCTGGTGGATAACTTGTGAAAGCCTTTACCTGGCTTTTAGAAAACACCTATCAAATCCCTTGCATGGCACTTTCATCTATGTACTGTACTTAGCTTTTATCAGCAGCATTATAGAGTTGCTGTCATATGGCTGTAAGTTATGTTACAGCAGCAAAATATAGTGGAAACTCAAAATAAAATGCAAAAAGGCTTGCCAGATATAACAAACTATGGAAGATATTAACTGACGTTCGGGAGGGATAACAACGACAAGTCAATCTCACACAGCTGTTCCTAATCACCAGCATTATAAAACTAGCTGCATACAGTATACTGAACTCCAACACCCCCCTTCGCATTTATCTCAAGCATTCCTCCTACGCCCCATCTCCACCTTGCAGCTACCCCTCGGTTCACTCAAATGATTGGGGTTCGAGACTGCTTGTCTTTTGGCCAGGAGGCTGGCTGCCTACTAACCAAATGGGTTAAACCACATTTTTCTAGGTAGTGTTGTAACAGAAAGAATAAGGTTCTGGATCCCGAGATGAAGTTAAACAGAAGAGTTTATTGCATGCAAGGAACAATAAAGCCGAAGTCTTGTTTCCTGCAAGAAACAACAAAACCAAAGTATTGTTCCAAGTGCCCGTACAAACTTTTAGTTTATATAGCCCTTCCTTGCCGCTTCTGACGTCACTCGTTATTATGGTAAACGGGGGAGGTCACGTGTTTGGCCAGTTTACAGCCTTTTGGCCAAATGGTCAGGGATTAAGTCCCCAGGGAGTTTCCTAGCTCGCATCTGGAATCCTTATCAGTTAACCCCCTTCCTGCCATAAACTCCAGCCTTAGAAGTCTAATCTTCATTCAGAGAGGACTTAAAATTAACCTCGTCTTCACATCTTGTATCCTACTTCAGTAGGTATTGCAAGCACTCACAAAACATTCAGTTCTTGGATGTTGTTGTCCCTAGTGAAATAAATGTTATGAACACAACTCTAACGGCATCCAATAATAATAATTATAAGACGCAGTAGAAAAAATATATAGAATTAATGAAAGTGTTTTTATATTGTGTTTGTGTCTTTAATGATTGGGATTAGACTCTGAATATACTGTATGTGTATGTGAAAATGTTTTTATACTGTACTTCCCCAAAAATACAAACAACAGCAACCAAGTCCTAAGGGTGACAAGTAGTTACAAAATGTTTTATTCTTCTCTTTTCAGAAAAGTAAATTAAATCAGATCTGTTCTATCAATTTGTATGAATTCTTTTTTTTACAATCCTAGGTGTTTATGCTACAGATGATATATTCTTGTACAATTTAGTTTCAGCTGAGATCTGAGCAGCTGATTACTCTAAACACTATCCTATCCAATCACTATCCTGTTCCCAGGGTGATTTTGTTGCTGGCTACACAATTGTAATTTCTGTTTCTAATTTGCTAATACTGGCACTGACATTGATACTGACAACACATCAGTATTGGTTTTTTTTAGGTGGAGCAAGTACAAGTAAAAGTATATGAATACTATGAATTACTATTCAATGCTGTGAAACAATTTACGTCTTGGGGTCCTAAATATTTCAGAGGACTCAAATTAAAATCTTTTACCAGGACTGGTCCAGCTGGTCTCAAAACCGAGCCATGCCAGGATTCCCCAGGGTTAACTTGTGCTTGTCTGTTATTACAGGAGAAAGCAAAGCTACCAGTAACAGCCCACAAGATGGGGCACGTCCAGGACCAGAAGAGGAGCGTGGGGAGTGTTAAGAAACGCCTGCGCATGATAGGGGGGGATGGATCTGCAGAGGAGAGGGATAACATCTCTTTTCCGCCTCTGAACAGTACCCCCCATTTCACAGGTCTGATCAGCATCTCCCACACATGTGCACTGATTTTCTTTCTCACTTTCTTCCACCACTTTCTTTCAAGGTCAGGTTTTTTTCCTTCTTCTAGAGCTTTTTTACTGATGCCCCGAGGCAGAAGCCTTTCACTATCTGCTTTAGTCAAATCAGTGGTGACCAAACTGATCACAGAACGTTTCCCCACTCTGTTGTGACCTTTAGATGAGCTGTCCCCTGCCCTTAAAGGGAAGAGGAGAAATGGTCCAGAGCACCCTGGGCTGCAGTGCTTCTCTAGGCCCTCACTGGCCCTCACCCAGAGCCTTCAGTTTCTGGCCTCTGACGACTGGTAGGCATAAAGCAGTACAATCAGCATCCAACTATTCCGTTTTCTACGAATACAGTTCTGACTAGTGAAAATACAGACCTTGTTGCCCATAGCTCTATACAGTTAGACCTCTTTCCTTATCCTGGTTGATGTATTTCTTTCTGTTCACTGAATTCAGAGAGAGGAAGGTTGACGGACTGACCTTCATAAGGCGTCTGTCCCTGCATCACCCTGCCATCCTGATGAGCAGACTGCATGATGTCTCCCTGGCGCTCGTGCAGGAGGTGTGAGCTCTCCAAAATATTAATTGTTCATTTGTATGATTGGTTTTCACTGTTTTTGTATCCATTCTGAACCATTTATAGAGAACGGTTCAAGAGAGGGGCACAGACGAGGCTCTGCAGTGCTGACAGTGGTTTGCCTTTCTCCAGGTGAAGAACTTGCGATCAGCTGTGTCTAGGATGGCAGTGGTGTGTCTGGGAGACATGTTCACCTACGTGCAGAGAGGGATGGACCCGGAACTGGGCAACACAGTCAAGGTGCTGCTGCACAAAGCTGGAGAATCCAACACCTTCATCCGACAAGGTGTAGACAGCAAACTGGACTGCATGGTGCAGAGCTGTACTCCTGCTCGTGCAATCAATGCACTGCTGAATGGAGGTCTGAGGTGAGGGCAGAAATATACAGAAAAGAATAACACCCAGAATCTTAGGGTCTCACTCCAGGAGCTGTGAAGGGTCATTTACATTTCATGGAGCTTGAAATCAAAGCATGTAATAAAGAATGTTTACTACAATACTAATATCCATTCATTTTCTAGCCACTTTCTCCAGTTTAATAGGGTAGCTGGAGCCTATTTCTGCAAACAGCAGGTGTAAATCAGGCCAAACCTTGGACTTGTCACCAGTCTGTCACAGGACAGACACACAGACACGGACACGTGCACACTCACACCAGAAACACATGAGAACACACAAGCAGATAGCACCCCAGGTCTGAAATTGAATCCATTGGACACTGCGTAGCAGCAATGCTAACCACTGCGCCACCATGCTGCCATACAATGCTAACATACAGTTCTTAAAACAAATATAAAAACAACATTAGACAGTGAAATACAAACTTTTATCATTTTAAAAGAAATCTGGTTAAGCATTGGAAAATGAGGTCCACATTCGCAATGGTTAGGCGACAAGCTGATATGGCTTCAATCAAAGTAACAGCTCAGTAATATACAATACAATGTTCTGTGTGCACAGTCACCTGAACTCCAGAGTGAGGGCGTGTATGGCACATCACCTGGCAGACCTGGTGGAGAGGATGGGTGCACGTAACCTCCCCAGGGACCTCACCAACCGCATCCTGCCTGCTGCCACTCGGCTGGCACAAGATGCCTCCCAGGAAACCAGGTACAAGCTCGCGCTTTTCCTAGACGGGTAAGATGGTGATTTCCTTCACGGAGCCAGCTTTGCAACTCCGTGGTGCAATGAGTCTCATGCAAAGATTTGTCATTTCAGACACTTTGGACAGCGGCTGCTGTCTTCCCTGAAGCACCGACTTTGAGCAAAAGGTACTGTCTGTGGTCTGCGGTCCTGTATTTTACAGTACAGCTCTAATTTTCAAACTGAAACATTTCATTTCCTTTAAATTGAAAATGTAGGTCTAAAATGTATAAAATCACAATCTACATTCACAAACATTTAATAGGGGATAATATACATCATTAATAGTCAGACTGTTTATTTTGTTAAAATGAATATTACATGTAGTATGTGCTCTAGAAACTTATAGAGTATTAAATATTGTAATACATTTCTACCAATGCATTTTTTAGGTTATTCTTTTTACATTTATAGTACTAAGCACAAAAAAACTAATCTGGAAAATGTTCAGGTTCCAATGTATTTAAAGGTATCACTCACTAATTAAAAAAACTACTTTATTTTTGTAAATGTATGTTATTCATAATCAATGAATGAATTAAAGTAATTACTGAATTGTGTGAAAGATGAAAAATGAAAGTACTGTGGCAGGCCTGTTCTGGTACACCCTTAATTAAATGCAGATGGGCTGGAGCTTGAGGCTCCCAGTGATGTTGCTTGACTGATGGACGTATTGTATTCCGTATGCTTCATGCACATGATCACCCAGTCCATCTGTCTATCCTGGTGGCAACTTCCACCTTTACCAACTCTCCCACCTTTGTGTCTGTTAGACTTCCAAGTGGAAGAAGAGACTTAATGGTGGAGAATGAAACATCACAGTGAAGACATCAGAAACAGACAGAACTTGCGTTATTTGTGTTTAAACTATTCTCTGCTGTTTCTTGGTGGTTTCAAGTGCTTAATAAAGTTGTAATTTTGAAATCATAATTGACCTTGCTTCTTCATTCTTTATGTATTGCCCGTGGCTCATATGCCTTAGAATGTTGGCTCAGTGCTTGTTCAAGCACATCATGGAAACTAAATGCAAGTACAGCAATACCACTGCATTTATTTCTCCACTCTTTCTGTACTGTATGTATTGTAGTGCTATAGTTATTTCTAGAACTAATTTCTGCCTCTAAAGACAGTGTATGAAGTTAACTAGATGTTCTGTTATTTTTTAGTTAAAAAATGAAGAACATAAGGTCTCCCAATGTGAAGAGGTCATTTTGTAGATTGCACCTAAATGATACAAGGATCTCATCCAAATATTTGTTGCAGGCTATCAGCTTCAGCAACACTGAAGTACTGTAGCTTGTTCTTTACTTCATGGTTTTAGATGCACTTCCTTTTTCATTTCTACTTTTACTCCCAAGTTTGATTTACTGTTTATTATGAAGATGTCTATGGAGATAACTCTGTCTATCAATTCCTTTGAGGATTTGGAATACTTGAATGGGTCCTTCCGAGAGTTCTTTTAACCTGTCAGCATAGGATATTCCTTTCAATCCCAGAAAGTATCTGGCTATTTTCTTTTGACTGATTCAATAGATCTCTTGTGTAAACACCATTTAACACAAAATTTCCAATAACAGTATACTTGTCCAAAAACAGAATCTTACCATTGTTGATACAGTATGTTCTCTTCAGATTGGCTTGGATGTGTGGTCCCTTCAGACTTATATTTTGATTGAGTGAAGGATATTTTGCACGATCTGAACCCTAACCCTAAAGCAAATCCACAGCTAGGGTTATATACACTGCATTGCCCTGAGGGAGAATGTTGTCAAAATTGCCCTCAAAGCAAACGTTTATCAAACTCTTGCATTTTGCATTGAATGTACATGTATTTTATCGAATAAAGCCCAGAGTTTTAAGGTATACCTGACTGTTACCATAGTGCGTAACTAACTGGAACACTGCGGAACCGCTGTGTACATACGTTCACACTGCGAGAAATACTGCTCAATATGGGTTCGTGCAAACAACCCGCATATGACCACAGGAAGTCAGAACAGCATCGAAACAAACTCAAAGTAGTCTCCAGTTATCTAGCCTGTAAGCAGGGAATAAAGCTTTGTTTGATTTCTGAAACCCTTTCTTTATGTCCTGTTTTCATTCAGGTAAGGCTCAACTATATACTGTACACAATACTGCTGACAGACAGACACAGCCTTGTGGTGTGAATCTCTTTTTTTCTTGGTTTTATTTAATGTGGCACTATGCAGTGGGATGCTGTTCACAAGCCAATAACATTTAAACCACAATACCCACAATGCTGCAACTAAGTGTTTTACACACGAGGCCAGTCCTCTGACCTTTCCCAGCCTTGCTTTGGGTTGTGAATCGACACTTGACACATGCCTCCAATGTAATGAATCTTTATTACTTTTTTTTTTCAAAAAATCAATTTAAACTCTCTAGTTATTTTTAAACTTCTTACTAAACTATGGAACAGTTGCAGGGTTGCTATTTCTCTTCCATATTGGCAAACATGGAAAAAACTAAAATATAGCCCTATTTTAAACGTAAAGTTTTTTTTTTCATTTTAACACAACAAAAGTCTTAACATCTGAGGAAAAAATGAAGACATCATAACTTAGGAGAAGTCCTCATTGGTTGCAAAAAATGATCAATTTTAAGGAAACATTTTGAAACATAATTAAACAAATTAAACATTGCTATTTCTCATGGCCATAAAAACAGCCACACACACACAAAAAACCCTTTTCAGGCTACGCTGCATGTAAGTTCAAAACATCTACCGCTAATCCATGGAACGAATGAAAATATGTAGACCTATGTTTGTTTACACAGTCTGAGTAACAAGCAAAACAAAATCCCAGACAATTTTTGGAATTTAATCAATCCCAGTCAGACCGATGTTTTAGGTCTCAAAAAGAGGACATGCTAAATGTCACACCCCACACTCTCCCTCGCAAAGGCCATTACATTCCCAAACCCACTGTTTCACAATCTCATTCCTAATTGAACCCATCACATTCCCACATGCACCAGCTTCCATAAATTATCACTCAGACCAATTATCCAACCACGTCCCTTTCCTTTTAGTATTTAAAGTTCCCTCACAGACAAATTTTTGTTTGCTATTGAGAAGCCTCCCAAAGTATTCTTTTGTGTGTGTGTTTCTAAATTTTTTTGATTGATCTCCTGGCTCCTAATCTTTGCTCCTGCCTTTTTGACCATGCTCTTTGGATTTTGTTTTTTGGATTGTTTTTCTGAGATTTCCCTGGTTACTGGACTCAGTGCTTCTCCAATTGACCAAGTCCCTGGATTATGTGTTTTGGATTGTCCCTGTGCTACTCCACATTCTACAGGATTTGTGGTTATGCATAAGGATCCTCTTATTCTACTGATTGGTTCCCTGACACTAAATACTCAGCAATGACTTAATTAAATGCTCTCTTTTAATCAAATTGACATAATATTTTTTTTTATGTTGCCCTTGACTAATAAAGTGAGCAGTGTTTTAGGTTTAAGGTGCATTCAGACCCAGCTAAAAGCCTTTGTTTTGGCTGTTCTGGAAGACTTGGAGCATGCACTGACTGGCCTGCAAAGGGAAGACCCCAGCCTGAAAATTAGGACAGTTGCTGACTCATGACAGGTGATAATGGCCAGATTTTTGTAATACTTCCCATGTTTTCAGCTTGAATAAAAAGAGTAAAGATAATGTGCACACCTTCCTTTGATACGTCTACTGTGGAGTTGTCTGTCTTTCTATAGCTCAGTTAAACCTGAATGATTAATTGAAACAGAGTTTTAGAAAACAGAGGATGTTGGATAGCATAGCTGTGTTTTAGGACAGAAAGGAAATTTAGGAAAAGTGGTTTTGCAAGGTTGCTCATTCTATTCAAGCTAATATTTTGATGCCCTGAGATCTATTTTCTGCTCAAATGAGTGGAAGGTTGCATGAATTCTTCGGAGAAAATCTGACCCTTAACCCTAACTTGCCAAAACCCTTAGCTAGGGTTAGGATTAGAATTTTAATAAACTAAAATTCTTTTCTAAAAAGAAATTTAGAAAATAATTTTAGAGGATGTTTGACGGCATAGCTGTGCTTCAGGACAGAAAGGAAATTTAGGAAAAGTGATATTTCAATGTTACCTGCACTTTTTTTTCTTACATTTATTGCTCTATACACTGCATTGCCCTCAATGGGAACCTTGTGTAATTTTCCCTAACAGCAAACGTTTGAAAGAAAGTGGTTAAACCTTTCAAACTATTGTATTTGGCATTGAATGCACTGGTATTTTAACAGGTGTAGCTAATATTTATTTGGTTTTCCTGACTCTTAACCTATTTAACGCTGATACCATGCTCATGGAGAGCATGATTCCACACAATTTCCAATAGAAGAATAATTGTCAAAAAATGAAATTGTACCACAGTTGATGCATTTTATTTGTTGTGGCAAGGTTGCTAAGTCTTTTCAGACTAATACTTTCATGCCCTGAGTTATATTTTCTGCTTAAATGAGTGTTGGGTTGCATTGAAGAAAATCTGAACCCTAACCCTAATTACCCAAACCCTTAGCTAGGGTTCGGGTTAGTATTATTAGAAAACATAGAGGAGGTTTGGTGGCATGGCTGTGTTTTAGGACAGAAGAGAAATGTAGTAAATGTGATATTTTAATGTTCCCTTGACTTTTTTTTTTCTTGCATACAGATGCAGCCATTCAAAGTGCGTGGTACAAACCTGTACTGCGGGCAAATCATTGTCATAGCGCATCATACCGCGGTATGTGATTGGCTGGCCAAAATGACCGACAGGGGCACTCGTGGTGCGTTGGTTGGTCGTGGAAAGATTTCATCTCTTTACTGTGCACGTTTTAATCCGCTTAGTATTGAGTATTTATATGGAATTTTACTACTAAAGGGAAATTTTAGTAGATGAGCATAAAAAGAATAGGAGCATAACGCATCTAAAGGTCATAAACGATATTAGTTTAGGAACATAAACATATTTTGTAAACTGTATATTGCTGGTCTTGGTATTTTAAAGAAAAAATACACACCAGTATTCCATTTCTCCCTAAACATTTTAAGCATCAAAGTCTTACATGTGGTTATTTCGGATACATTTTTACGTGCTCCTTGTTCCTTCTGACCATGTTACTGTACATTTATACAGTATTCAGTACTTTGTGAGAAAAGTGATAGTTTTAAGGTTTTCTGCGAATACCCTCGATATTGGTGTAAACAGAAGCATACTTTTAGAATTTGATTAATAGGGAATATAATATGGAATCGCGTATCTAAAGAAATGAACAATGGTATAACTATATTAATGTACTGTTGCACAAACAGTAGTATAAGACTTTCCATTGAGATGTGCTTGTCACACGACAGCCTCGGTGGTGTGATCACTTAAGTGACTGACTTGTAACCCTGAGGTCGAGTGTTCAAACCCAGCTGTCGCCATCAGTTTTCTTTTAACAAATAAACATTTCTTTGAAAAACTAAAATAGCAAATATTATTGGCATTATATTGAGATTTTTATATTTCTAAATATCACAACATGTTCATACTGTATGTACACAGCGGTACCGCAGGTTTTAGTGTAGGGCGCAAATTCACGTGAGCCTGAAAGCTCTACATTAATGTGCAAAGGTTATCATCTCCCTCTCCCTCGTACATAAATCGGTTTCACAGGTAGAATAAGGGCAAGTCAACCTCCCCCACTCACGTGTTTTCTTAGCAAAACAGATTCACAACGCGAAGCTGTCAGTTTTCTGTGTAAAAAAAATCAGTTTGAACACCATGGGTGCTGGTTTTAAGACGCTGCTGAGTAAAGAATAGGAATTTTCCTGCGGTCAGCAGTATTGTGTATATAGTTGACCCCTACCTGGATGAAAACAGGACATAAAGAAAGGGTTTCAGAAATCAAACAAAGCTTTATTCCTTTGTTTTGTGGTCTGGGTAACCGAAGGCTACGCTGTTATGCTTCCTATGGTGATATATGGGTTTTTCGCACTAAGCCGTATTGAGCAGTATTTCTCGCGTGGTAAACGTGTGTACACGGCGGTCCCCCCCGAGTTCCAGTTAGTGCGTAATTAAGCACACTGTAAAAAATGTCCGTAGTTCTAACGGTGAAAGACTGTAAAGCAGCGAAGGTAAAAAACTGTAAATTATAAAACATGAAATTACCATTTAATTAACAGTTAAACACTGTTAATGTAAAATACAAGAAAATTTGACACTTTTTGCATTATTGCTTTGAAAAAACTGCATTATTTTACAGTAAAAACCCTTAAAACAACAGTAAAGTACACAAAAACACTAAACAGTAAATCACTGTGTTTACTACAGATGCATGCTGTTAGAACTGTTTTTTTCCCCTTGTGTTTTTTAACAATAAATCACAATATGGTCAACAAGAATATGTGTGTACCTCTATGAAAATAAACCATTTTAGGCCTGCCCTGGTCTCTCCCATTAATTAGATTACATGATCATTTAGATTTCAATGACTCCTTTAGATTCAGAGAGGACTTAACTTGAAGAGTGTTTATGATTATAAGTAATGATTTGTTATTATAAGTGATGACTCCAAAGTCTTTACAAATAAAAAATAATGCAGTGTCATGGAATTATTATCAAATTGATATAAAATGCAATGTGTGACATGTTTTAAAGTCCAGTCTTTATTTTATTGGCCATATGCATCATATTGCATGTATATGGCATTGCATCATATTAATAAAATAATATGTTAAAAAGCATAATTTTATGTTAAATCATATTTTTAACAAGCATTTTATGTTTTAAAGTTATTGCCTTTTGACTTGTCCAATCAGTGCTCAAGACGTTTTTCTGGAATGGACATAAGCAAGCAACACACCGACCACGGCGAGCTGCTGAAATTACATTTTACATTTCACACGAAATCTGTCTGGTGAGCACAACAAACACATTCTGTAAAGTTAAAGTTCAATAATTGTTTTAGTTATTTGAATACAGCTTTTGTGTTGTAAAGCGTTTATTTTATTTTCATATCTTTAATGTCATAGTAACTCACATGACGTGGACCTGTTGGCTGTATAGATGGTAACGTTTTATCCTTTTGATATACAACCTTACACATTGGAAATTAACGAATTTGCTCCCATTTCTTTGATTTAAAACGTTTGTAACGCAGTTTAGCAGTCTGTCGTACTGTAAACATGGCGAGGCGAACTTCATGTTTAAACGATATCTCGCATTGGTTATTGGTTGAGTTCAGTACGAGTAAGTTTTGAATATGCATTAAAATGTGCACTTGCTGCTTTTGTAGTTTAACACTACAAAGTCTGAGGGAATATGTTCTGCACTGCAGACTGCATCGCAACGAACCTCGCACCATTTTCAAATGTGTCGCAGTTGATTGCAAACAGTCGTTTTCCAAATACGAAGCATTTAAGAGTCATTTTTATCGGCGCCATAACAGCTCTACCACTGCTGTGACTGCACATGCAGTGGTTGATACAGCCTTGACAAGCAGTATTTCACTATGTGGTCATCAGTGCCGGGATGTGCCCAGTCTTGTTGCTCACTTAAAGAACCATATGAAGGAAGGTCGTGCAGTTAACTGTCCAGTGAGAAGGTGCAAAAGTGCTTTTCAAATCAAGTCTTCTTTTACCTCTCGTATGTCTAGGAAGTAATGCTGGGCAATAATTCGATAACGATAATTATCGCGATATAATTTTCCTCTATATAATTTTAACAAAAGTTCGATAAATGTTCGATATATATGTTTATGCTTTGCGCATGATATGCGCATGTGCACAAAATACTGCACGAGTGCGCGTGCGTGTTGCAGAGCGGGCAGCTAACGTGGTGTTGTTGACCCACACGGTGGTGGCTGACAGGATTGGAGTTAGAGTGGAGAAATGAGCGACACTGAAGCAAATGTAGTGCTGCCAACGACCAGCTCGAAGGACGGTGACATCGTCGACAGAAAAGGTCATTCAACTTCGGTAATTTGGAGATATTTTGGCTTTTTACGATCAGACATAAAACAGAGCAGCGTGCACTGCAAACTGTGCCGCAGATCTGTGCCAGCAAAGACAGGCAACACCACGAACCTATTTCACCATTTAAAACAACATCACCCATTAGAACACGCAGAAAGTAAAAAATTACAGTCACAAACTAGTATTGTTAGTGGAAGGGGACCATCTATAAGCACCAGGCCAGTATTCAGTGCGACTACACAGCAGCAAACCATAGTAGCATCATTTTCGAGCACCGTGCCTTACGACAAAAAAACGAGAAGACATGAAGACATCACAAATGCAGTTGCATATTGCTTTGCAAAAGACATGCTTCCCATTAGCATGGGACCCCTGGATTGGTGGAAGGTGTATGACAAAAACTTTCCAAGAGTGAGCCAACTAGCAAGGCGCTACTTGTGCATCCCTGCCACCAGCTCCCCCTCTGAGAGGATTTTTAGCACAGGAGGGAACATTGTGACCTGTCATAGGGCAGCTTTAAAACTTGAGACTGTAGACAGACTTGTCTTTCTTGCCCGTAACTTGTAGGGTAATGGCTTTGCTTGTTTAAAACTTGAACAGAAAATACTGACCACACTTGAGATTTTTCTTTTGTCTATTTATTTTGCTTACATTGTCAGCTAAAACACCTATAAAATGTTGTCTATACAAAAGGTTTGGCATGCTGACCAGAATGAACATTTCTTTGTCTATTTTTTTTATTGATATTATCCTTTTAAGCACTTTAAACTTTGCAGTCTGTCTGAGCCATCTTCTATTTATCTCACTACAGTATTTAATTTTTCTATTAAGATATTTATTTTGTAAATTTTACTCATGCATATTTTGACATAAAAAAAGACGTGAATACTCTCTACCTCAGATTTGTTTAATGTTTCTGCTGTTTAGAAAGTGTTTGTTGTGTTCTTAAAATAAAGAGTTGTTTAATTTACCAATTAACTGTCTGGTTTCTTCAACTTTCACTCAGGAGAAAAAATCTGCCTTTAAACTTAATCAAAATAATGATTTAACATTTATCGTGATAATTATCGATATCGACTGATATAAACATTTTTTTCGTGATAATGTTTTTGGCCATATCGCCCAGCCCTACTAGGAAGCACAGGAACTGTTCAGTTAACAGCATTAGTGATTCACATCGGCATTCTGCATCAGAGATACCGTCTGTTTCAACTGAGCAATGTCCTGCTGACCTGGATGCAAATACAGGTGAGTCAGAAGAAAGTGAAATGGGCTCGTTTCAAAATTTTGACGATTTGTATTTGAGAAATGTTAGCCTATTTTATCTGAGATTACAAGGACAGTTTCTTCTCCCAGCTTCTACAATACAGAATATTGTAGATGAGATGCAAAATATTCATGAATTGGGACAGACATATACTTTTAGTAAGCTACATTCACTTTTGCAGAATTTGTCGTTACCCAAGGAGACTATTTCTAAAAACTTTGCTACTGTGAAGGAATCAGACTTGTTTTCTATGTGTCATAAGGGACCGATGCGAACAGAGTATTCAAGGAGTCGGACCTTTAAAAAAGTATTCAAATATGTTGAACCAAAAAGAATACTTTTAGGTAGAGATGAGAATCGGACAGAGCAATTTGCATACTATGTACCTGTGAAAGAGACATTGAAGTGTCTGTTAAATTCAGATGTTGGGAGGAATTGCATTTCGATGCACCTGCCTGAAAAAAAACACTACTGATGTCCTTTGTGATTGCACAGATGGCCAAATACTGAAGTGCAGAGATTTCTCTCAAGACAACCCAAGCCTCCAGCTACTGCTCTATCAGGATGCTGTTGAGGTGGTTAACACTTTAGGGTCTGCACGAAAGAAACACAAAAGTTTGGCTGTATACCTCTCTCTTGTTAATTTGCCAGCTCATCTCAGGTCAAACACAGAACATATGCAGCTGGTTATGTTGTGCAGAGAGGAAGACTTTAAAGACTTCGGCCATGAAAGTGTTTTCTCAGAGCTAGTAGCAGACCTGAAAGACCTTGAGGAAAATGGAATTACTTTGTCACATCAATCTGTTATAAAAGGCACTCTTGACTGCATTGCTGGAGACAATTTGGGATCCCACTGCACTGGCGGATTCACTGAAAATTTTAGTCAGTCCAGCTATTTTTGCAGGTACTGTCTAATTACTAAAGATGAATTCCAGAGTGTTGACCCAAATTTATGTGGTCCGCTACGCACTGTTGAGGGCTACAGTGCTGCTGTTAACCAATTACAGACTGAAATGCAACAGAAGTTCAAGGCATAAAGTTCGATTCAGTTTTCAACTCTTTGAAGAACATTAAAGTGTGCCAACCTGGCTTGCCATCTTGCCTTGGTCACGATATTTTTGAAGTCGTATGATGTTGGTCTTTACATCAAGTACTTTAAGAAGAAGTGGTTCACCTACCCAATTCGTAACCATCAAATCAGGCAGTTCAAATATAATGGCTCTGATGCTTTCACAAAACCTTGTGAGGTCAGTTCACATGGACCTAAGCTGGCAGGTCAGGCCATTCAAAATTGGAATTTTTGCAAATGAAAGATAGTTCTCCATTTTATTCTGCGCTTTACAGTGAAACTGTCAAAGATGCAGTCAGTCAGTTCAGCTTCAGTGAAACAGCAACAAGGGTTTCTGTGGAAATACAGTATAAAGGAACTGTATTCAAAAAGGGCCAACTGGTTGTCATTAGAAATGATGAGACAGTGGAGTTTGGTGAACTTTTGCTCATGTTTATCACAGAGGAGCGTGTTGATTTGCTGACCAGGGTGTTCATAGCCGATTTTCTTCCTGAGCATCATTTGTACTCGCTAAGAAACACCAGCGAAAGGGTTCAGTGTCTGAACATTGAGAACTTGCCTGACGTTTACCCATCGACATCCTACATTTTGCAAGAATGTAGGTTAGTTCCACTGAAACACAGCGTAGTGTCTTATTAGGTCAATACAAGTCTTGTAACATTGGATTGTATTGATAATCGATGCTAAAACTAAAATAATACAAACCAAAATGTGATATTTTTTGCATCATAATATTTCACTGTTTGTTGTTTGCACAGCTGAACACACCCCACAAAATGAAATTTCTGTCATCATTTACACACCATCAAGCTGTTACAAACCTGTATGAGTTTCTTTCTTCTATTGAACATAAAAGAAGATATTTTGAAGAATGTGTGTAACCAAACGTAGTATGAAAAAAATACTATGAAAGTCAATGGGCACCAGTAACTGTTTGGTTACATTCTTCAAAATATTTTCTTTTGTGTTCAACAGAAGAAAGAAACTCATACAGGTTTGTACAGCTTGATGGTGTGTAAATGATGACAAATTTCAGTTTTGGGTCAACTATACCTTTTAATAAATTTTAAAGACACCAAATTGATGATTTTTCTCCGTTTTAGTCATGGATGAGTCAGAGCAAAGCAATGTAACCAGTGCAATTACTGAGTTACTCAAAGATCTTTCATCCTCGGTGCTGCAATCAGTTGTGGAGACACTGAACTCACTTGGAGTACCATCACCTGAAGATTTTCAATATGTTCAGGAAGCAGATCTCCTGCCAGTATTACGACCCATTCAGGCCAGAAAACTTGTATCTGCCTGGAGCCAGATCAGTAAGTACATTTCATCTTACGATTTCATAATGTATAAAAATGTAAAAGTGTTCTTAAATAATCTGGTTTCATAAGTGATCAAATAAATGTCATTTTTTACCTCTTTGTCTTTTAAGAACAAAGTGCTGATAGCTTGTCAAGTTCTAGAGAGAGCAGCAGTGGCACACTTTCATCTTTATGTTCGTCATCCCCATCATGTGGCAAGGCTTCCAGAGTTGCTTCAGACTGGGCCGACAATTTTAAGATTCTATGGCAGAAGTTTCCAGAAGCATTGACTCAATGTTTAGAAAGGAAGAAAAGACCAAGTCCAAGATTGCGACGAGATATGGTCAGAATTGTCGTGTCTGAAATGATGAAGGTACAGATGCAGCCATTCAAAACAAGCGGGCGATACGGCATTATTTTGCGGTGCAACGCAAGTTACCGTATATTCTCACATAGTACCGCATGATACCGCATGTTACCGCAAGTAAAATAATAGTATCTGGAATTTCCGCAAGGTGGAGCTAATAAAGCTCAACCTCTCATGTTTGAGCTGTCGCCATCAAAGTCTTTACCGAAGATATTACTAATAGTATTTATAATGAATGACCTTGGACAAGCTGTAAACTCAAAGTATTGCCCTGGTCCACATTCTTTTTTTCATTGACCGTCTTTGTAAAAGTAACACCACAGCATTCCGTTGATCCAATCACGCATTTGTTTCCAATCATGCAAAGTACAGTAATTTTTGAGAATCTCCGATTCACCATGCCTTTCACATGCTCATAAAAGATATTGATTTAGGAACATAAACATATTACTGTATGCAAACTGTACTGTATACAGCATGCATATGTATATTTAATGTCTTTACTGTGCCCGTTTAAGTATTGAATATTTATATGGGATTTTACCACTGAAGGCAAATCTTAGTAGCTGAGCATAAAAGAATAGGAGCATAATGCGTGTGAAGGCCATAAACAATATTAATTTTGGAACATAAACATACAGTATTACAGTATGCAAACGTAATTGGTCTGTTTAGGTTTTTGTAGCATTCCACACGGCTGGGCAGCTTGTTCCCCCCTCCCGCCCCTCTCTGTGTACAGTAGAGCCTCCTGTCCTGACTGGTGGAGCTCATTCAGCTGTGTCTGGAGAGAATCCAGGGTATCAGCTTCAACCACATGGCTAGGCAGCTTGTTCTCCCCTCCCACCCCTCCAACAGCGACATATCATAAAACATTTACATATATTGTTAAATTATTACTTGTTTTTCAGGAAGTTAAAAAACACTTGAATTACTTATCCAGTCAATCTGGACAAGACCAGAGTTATGGTTTTACAGAAAAAAACAGACCTGACCTGCGCCAAAAAATAAATAAAAACCGGTCTGACAACTCTTAAGCATACTGTGGTTTCTGTTAACACAAGTTTATCAGTGAAAAGACAACTGGCATTCTCAGAGTAGAATAGTCGTGCTTTCCAATCAAAGACAGTCCCCCTTCCCCACACGGAAAGACAGACAAATGTTTTCACTGTCTATTCAGCTACAGGCTACAGGCGTGCGAAAAAGCTACAGGTGTGCCAATTGCAATTGTTTTTATTTTTAAATACATTTTGGCAAAGTCATGTTCCATAAAAGTATGGTAATTAAAAACCATTAATACTTTCGCTTAGGTTTAAATAAAGTCGATGTTTTCTCTTTTGGCTAGACTTGACTATTTAGCCATGAGATACACAATAGATTGTCATTAAACAACCTTATGTTTATTAATCTTCCTTGTTATGCACAGTGGGAATGATAATGTAATGAATTAATTTAATCGCAGAGTGCTCATAAGCTGGATTTTCTCCAGACACAGCTGTATGAGCTCCACCAGTCAGGACAGGAGGCTCTACTGTACACAGAGAGGGGCGGGAGGGGGGAACAAGCTGCCCAGCCGTGTGGTTGAAGCTGATACCCTGGATTCTCTGCAGACACAGCTGTTTGAGCTCTACCAGTCAGGGCAGGAGGCTCTACTGTACACAGAGAGGGGCGGGAGGGGGGAACAAGCTGCCCAGCCATGTGGAATGCTACAGAACCCTAAACAGACAATACACACTAGCCGAATATTTGACCAAGATAAGAAACAACAAAAAGAAACAGACTCTGATGAAGTACAGGCTCAGTGACCACAGCCTGGCTATAGAAACTGGGCGACACAGGCAGACCTGGCTGCCCAGAGGGGACAGGCTGTGCTCCCATGCCAGCAGGGAGAACCAGAGACAGAGGTGCACTTCCTACTGCACTGTGACAGATACTCTGGGATTAGAGAAACATTCTTCCCTAAATTCAGAAATCTAATCCCAGAGTTCCCACACCTGCCAGAATCACAACGGGTCCCAATCCTACTGGGAGGGGGAGGAGGGAACTCAGTGGAACTGGCAGCCCAGTACGTGATCTCCTGTCACAGCCTGAGGAACAGTGAGCCTGTCTCCCAATAATACTCCCTCTGTCTACAGTATATGTCAATATTTTATCATGTCTTTGTTGTAAATGTCTGTAATATGTCTGTAGATTTGATATTACTTTTATTTTTTGTTTTGTTTCATGTGAATCTCATTATTTTATTTGCTTT
The DNA here is from genome assembly GCF_055471065.1 of Atractosteus spatula. Classification (NCBI taxonomy): domain Eukaryota; kingdom Metazoa; phylum Chordata; class Actinopteri; order Semionotiformes; family Lepisosteidae; genus Atractosteus; species Atractosteus spatula. The sequence continues at coordinate 29,207,218 of NC_142708.1, read as the reverse complement.
GGCAACACTGATTGTACCCATCGGTCATGCTAATAAAGCACCTTGAATTGAATTGAAATTGAGAGAGAGAAAGAGAGAGAGGGTGAGCGAGAGAGAGAGGGATAAATACCCAGGGGTGCAAAACCAGGGAACTATTTACATGGAAAACGGGCGATCTCCCCAGACTGTACCCCCGTTTCACTGTGGGACAGCTGCACTGGTCAGCGGCCTTCCTATACTCCGCCCTGACCACTTCCACTCCTGTCCTGCCCCTCACCGCGTACCCCAGCTGGGCGCTCTTCGGCCGCTGCCCGGGGCGAATGCACTACAGTAGATTAGCATACTGTAGAGGAAACCACTACAGGCATCGTTGATATGAGGACTTTTGAAACCAAATTTCCCAAATTTAATATGTGCTTTTCTATATTGGTACAGTAGGACTAATAGGTTCTAGTAAAAACTTACAGTATTCAGAATTGGTAATGGTTAGAAATCCCATTTTATGATAAGGGACTCTGGTCGCTATCCTAAACGGAAACGACTCAGTTTATACTACAGTATATTTCGCTTTGCTTGGTGAAATTGGCATGGTCACTTGTTCTCAATATTTATAGATATCCATAAATACCACATCAATCAACGCTATTATCAGTTCAGGGAAAGATATTCTGCACGCAATATGCATGAAGGTGTGGCTTTTAACAGCAATTGTAACAGCTCTTATCCATTACTAAAGGGTGGAAATATTCCATTGTAACAAGAAAAGGAAGTAGATAGATTTTTATATAATACATGCATTTAATTTACTATCCTCAGATGGCTGTTTATTCTTATTATGAGAGCTTGCTTTGTTGGAATTAGCTTGCTAATTCCAACTGAATAAATTATTTTTTTCCTCAAATATAACAAAGAGAATTATGTTTAGGGAGAAATGATTTTTTCAAAGAAATGTTTGTTAAAAGAAAAGTCATGGCGCTGGCTGGATTTGAACAACCGACCTCTCACTTACAAGTTCGGCACTTAGACCACAGCGCTACTCGCAAGGTCACGTGAGGAGTGGTGAAACAGCCCTACACATACTATGTCAAGAGACATTGTACAGCATGTACTATTGTGTGTAGTACATGAATATAATTATATCGTTATTAATTTCTTTAGATACGCGATTCCCTATTAATCAAATTCTAAAAGTATGCTTGTTTGCTCCGGTATCAAGCGTATTCGCAGAAAAGCTTAAAACTACCACTTTTTGTACACGTTATTTCACATGTTAAAGACTTCGATGCTTAAAATGTTTAGGGAGAAATGGAATACTGGTGTGAATTTTTTCTTTAAAGTACCGAGACCAGCCATATACAGTTTACACACTGTAATACTGTATGTTTATGTTCCAAAATTAATATTGTTTATGGCCTTCACACGCATTATGGTCCTATTCTTTTCATGCTCAGCTACTGTACTAAGATTTCCCTTCAGTGGTAAAATCCCATATAAATATTCAATACGGGCACAGTAAAGACATTAAATATACATATACATACTGCATACAGTACAGTTTGCATACAGTAATATGTTTATGTTCCTAAATCAATATCTTTTATGAGCATGTGAAAGGCATGGTGAATCGGAGAATCTCAAAAATTACTGTACTTTGCATGATTGGAAACAAATGCGTGATTGGATCAACGGAATGCTGTGGTGTTACTTTTACAAAGACGGTCAATGAAAAAAAGAATGTGGACCAGGGCAATACTTTGAGTTTACAGCTTGTCCAAGGTCATTCATTATAAATACTATTAGTAATATCTTCGGTAAAGACTTTGATGGTGACAGCTCAAACAAGAGAGGTTGAGCTTTATTAGCTCCACCTTGCGGAAATTCCGGATACTATTATTTTACTTGCGGTAAAGACATTTAAATCTTTCTACGACCGACCAACGCACCACTAGTGCCCCTCTCGGTCAACCAATCACTTACCGCGGTATGACGCGCGATGACGTAGATAAATGCCCGCGGTACGTGTTTGTGCCGCACACTTTGAATGGCTGCATCTGTATGTGACTGTCCCAGTAAACAAAGCTCTACAGCCATTGCCAAAAAGATGGTGGCCAAATACCCTGCATCCTTGCAGGATGTTATCGAAGGTGATATAGTTGGTTCAGGGTATCACTCGCTGGTCAAGCAGATTCAGAATCACATAGAAAATGTGAAGAGACCCAACGTACCGAAAATCAGAAAACGCAACAGAACAGAAGACTCTGACACAGAGGAGATTCCTGCTGAAAAAAAGGCAGCGGTTCAAGACACTTATGGCTGTGTGAATTGGGATTTAAAATGTATGCCGCACAATGAAACTAAAGAGAGCCAGTTGCATAAACAAGAACGGATGAAGATCATGTCTAAAACAACAAATGTTGACCCAGGGGAAGTTAGCAACCTTCTGAAAGCAACATACTACTCTCAACGCAAAGACATAAACAACGGAGCAAGCATGCAACAGCTTTGTGAGAACTGGCCTTTTCTATTTCAAGAGGTTGGGACGTGTGTACACTGCAAGCAGCTAACCGGAATTGATCTGAAGGAGATGTTCCTTAAAAGCTTGGATAAAAAGGGACAGTGGCTCCTAAACTTTCTTAAAACAGTTGGTGCAGAAAAGAAGACAAAAGTACTGCAAACTGCTGCAAAACTAGAAGTTATGAGGTGTCAAACTGAGGGATGCAGTGAAGATTTGAAAGATGTGGTGCTTCTTCTGCTTACCTACTTTGATGAAAAGGAAGAGGTGATGTTTCATCATGTGGAAGAGTCTTGCCTTGTCGACGATGTGGAGGTAGACAAGTTACCAGCAACACCCTGCATCATTGTCTGTGGGAAGTTTGAATGAATAACATTTAGTGTCATATTTTAAAATTTAAAGGGATAGTTCACCCAAAAATGAAAATTCTGTCATTTACTCACGCTTAATTTGTTCCAAACCTGTATACATTTCTTTGTTCTGCTGAACACAAAGGAAGATATTTGTGGGGCACCATTGACTTCCATAGTAAGGAAAAAAAATACTGTGGAATTCAATGGTGCCCCAAAACTGTTTGGTTACAAACATTCTTCAAAATATCTTCCTTTGTGTTCAGCAGAACAAAGAAATTTATACAGGTGTGGAACCACTTGAGGGTGAGTAAATGATAACAGAATTTTCATTTTTGGGTGAACTATACCTTTAATAGGGAAGGTTACTGTTACAGGTCATTCACGGTTACATTGTCAGAATGGCTGGTTGTGAATGTCAGCACACTGAGATTAAAGCTCCAAAATATATTAAAACCAAAGGCATTTTATTGTTTGTTTATGTCTGTAGGCTCTTCCTGCTACACATCAAAACTATTCATGCTGAGCATCGACCAAAAGATTACAACTCAGCACATTTCTACATTCATCTCAGCAATGTGCATGATGTTTGGCAGTTACTACTGTTTTAACATTCATTACCCTTCGGAACTGAGTTCTACTCTGGAGTTCATGCAAAGGTAGGCATTAAACCATTTCTTTTACATGAAAGTGGTAACACTTTACAGTAAGGTCTCATTTGTTAACATTAGGTAATGTATTAACTAACATGAACTAACATTTGTAACAGTATTTAATCTTTGTTTTTGTAAGAAATACAGTCGTTCATTGGTTGTTCATGTTAGTTCACAGTGCATTAACTAATGTTGAAAGTAACTAAGATTAATAAATGCTGTAGAAGTATTGTTCATTCTTGGTTCATGTTAAAGGGTTAGTTCACCCAAAAATGTAAATTCTGTCATTAATTACTCACCCTCATGTCGTTCCAAACCAGTAAGACTTTCGTTCAACTTCGGAACACAAATGGAGATATTTTTAATGAAACCTGAGAGCTTTCTGTCCCTCCATTGACAGCCTACGCAACTAACACTTTCAAGATCCAGAAAGGTAGTAAAGACATCATTAAAGTAATCCTTGTGACTCCAGTGGATTAACCTTTAATTTATGAAGCGTCGCAAGTGCTTTGTTTGTGCAAAAGAGCATAATTTACTACTTTATTTACAAAAAATATTATCCAAAGCACGTTCACACAATGTCTGCTCTCGCATCAATACAACACACGCGTCGTGATGCTCTCGTGAACAAGTGTTACAGATCAATATTTTTGTAAATAAAGTGGTAAATTGTTTTTTCCCCAAACAAAGCACTCATGTTGCTTCATAAAACTGAGATCTTCATTTGTGTTCTGAAGGTGAACAAATGTCTTACGGGTTTGGAACGACATGAGGGTGAGTAATTAATGACAGAATTTTCATGAACTAACCCTTTTACTAAAGTAGTTAACTAATGTAAACATATGATACCTCATTGTAAAGTGTTACAGAAATTGTTGAAATCTTCACCAAAAAATGGAACATTGACTAGATGGTGAGAAAATAATGACATTCTAAATCCATTCTGACTGACTTCTGCAGATCACAAATGATATATATTTTAAAGAATGTTGCAATGCTGATTTCCATAAAAGTTGACTAATAAATGACTTCCTTTGCAGTGGTACTCTCTAAAGAGTACACAAACGTTTTGTTGTGGTTAAAGGTATAGTTCACCCAAAAATGAAAATTCTGTCATTATTTACTCACCCTCAAGTGGTTCTGCTGAACACAAAAGAAGATATTTGGAAAAATATGGGTAACCAGACATTATCTAGTCCCCACTGACTTCCATAGTCATTTTTCACTCAATGGGCAACAGTAACTGTTTGGTTACCCACATTCTTCGAAATGTCTTTTATGTTTAACAGAAGAAAGAAACTCATACAGGTTTGGAACAACTTGAGGGTAAGTAAATGATGACAGAATTTTCATTTTTGGGTGAACTAACCCTTTAATCAGTGTATATTTGTGAGCAACAAATTCAGTTATTAAATTCTCTTTTTAAGGTGCTTCTTCAGCATAAACCCAGAGAAGGGCACCAAAGTTGAATTGAGGAAAAACAAAAAACAGCTCCAAGTGAACCCCCGAGTCCCTGCACTCATAGCAGACCTTGCTGATCACGAATGGAGAGCAGATTAAGGATGGACAAAACCTTTTTTGACAGATGTCTGAAGATTACGTTGGCACTGATAATGCTTTACAACTTTGTGTTATCTGGATTTACACTGGAAGATGCTTGAACTTTAAATGTCGAAAACGACTTAAATGTGAGTCCTGTCCTCTTAGAAAGCTATTTTTTGGCTTAAATACTGTTTTGTACTTATGGTACGTATGGTACTATACCAGTAATGATTTGAGCAGCCAACAAAACATTATGTGTACCTAAAATAAAATGTCACTTTTTCATTAATATTTAGATGTTTTAACACTGTCTCTACAAAAACTTTTTTTCTTGGATTTCCTTGTTTAACCTTCTGTTGGAAAAAGAAGGAATTTCTAGAGTGTGTTAAAAGAGTAGTTCACTCATATTTAAATTACTGATGATTTACTCACCCACAGGCCATCCAGGATGTACATGACTTTCTTACTTCATCAGAACAAAAATGAACAGTTTTTTAGGAATGATCTCCCACCTCCAATGCAAGTGAATGGGCATCAATTTTGGATCGTTTAGGCACTATCAAAATAATCCACACAGTAATCCACATTTCAGCCCACCAATGAACGTCTTCTGAAGTGATGTGTGAAACAAAGATTAATGGGGAAAATGCCACTGAATCCTACTTAATCACACCAACCAGTAGAAGTGAGACATCAGTGTTTTCATTGAGCAAATTTTTAGTTAATAAAGTTTGAGTCATTTTATTTCTCACACAAATGTATTGATTCATTTTAGAAGACGTTCATTGCTCGACTGGACTTGTGTGGATTATTTTGATACTGCCTAAAGGAGCCTTTTGGATGACTAAAAACTGATGACCATTCACTTGCATTGGAGGTTGGAGATTAATCCTAAAAAAATGTTAATTTCTCTTCTGATGAAGAAAGAAGGTTTTGTACATCTTGAATGGAGTAAATTATCAGCATTTTTTTATTTTAAGTGATTTTATATCTGAGAAAGATAATGTTCATATGGTTATGCTTTTCATGTCCTTTCAATTTATACATTTAAGTTTTCCTACTGGAAGTTTTGTTTTGTGCATCTGAGATTGTAAAAAGCTGTATGTTTATGCTTTCCAAGCATTTGGTTCATGATTAATCCATTCTGTTAGTAGAATGGTGTGCTGTCTTGTTCAGGTTATTGAATGTGTTGCTTTCTGGTAAAGATTGTAATTATTCCAAATGTTTGTTCTGCAAGTTGAAGCCGACATGGAGCACTTCTTTTACTGCTGTTTTAAGGAGAAGAATATGGTTGGCCAAAGTATGTATTCACTATGTTTGTGGTATTTAAATAAAAAGTGTATTTGCTTTTCATACCAATTCTGGGTGTCTTGTTCAATTTACATTTCTTTTACACAAGTACTTTTTTCTGGCAACCACAGCTGCCAGTTTTTACCGTAAATTTTACAGTTCACTTTTAAGTATACCGTAAACAGAAGAACATTTCAACCGTATTTTTTTACGGTAGATTTCTGGCAACCACAGCTGCCAGTTTTTTACCGTAAATTTTACGGGATGTTTTTTACAGTGCATCGATGAAAAACCGGAGGTTTAAAAAAAGAGAATTAGCTCACTGATAGTTTTATGTGGAGGCTGTGAACATTTTCACATGTCGTCGTCTTTAAAATGCATTTGGTTTGAAGGCTTTCTGTGTTTCCCTTCCAAAGATATGGACAGAAGAATATTCTAGCGTGGTCAAAAAATGGCTTAAAAACGACATCGTGAAGGCCGTGAAAACAGCCACATGTATTTTGTACGCACACAAGTGTTTTCGTAACTCTAGGAGTTATCGTGAAAAAGCTACAGGCGTGCCAATTGTAATCGCTTTTATTTTTAAAGAGTTTAGAAAAGTGTCATCTATGTGACCCTGTGGTGAATAGCGGCCTGTTGTGCCAAATCCACTAGATGGCGCTCCCTCTTAGCTCGCGGCTCCTGTCAGTTGAGTTTAGCGTTCTGCGCATGGGCAGTAGGGACTAAGAGGCAGTGAGTTACCGTTAAAAAGAACCCGAAATGACTACAGAGAGTTGTAACGGTAAATACGGTGTTGTTTCCCTATTTACACCCTAAATGAGTATTTCATAGGATTGAGACAAGATTAGCAAGATGGATATTAGATTTTAACGGAGTACACTGAGGCGGTAGCCAGTTTTTAGACAACTTCTCGGGCTAGGGATATTTGTTTATTGATTTGTAAGTAATGGGTTTCACATGCTCCTTGTATTTTCTGTTCCTTCATTCTTTACAGAGACTTATGTTTAGCACCGTTTGTGAAGTGTACGCAATTGTAAGTATTATACTAATTATTGTCGTAATGTAGATCTCAGTGAGGTGACCTGCGCAGCCTGTGAGCGGCTTATTTCTGCGCGCGCTGCGTGGTGAGTTGTTTAAACTTCAGCTGTGACGTCATGTATTTATTTTGTTGTTGTTCAGTGTAGACGCGTTTCTGTAACGGTCAGATGGAATGTAAAAAACTGTAAAACTAAACGTTTTCTTTGTTTCCCCTCTGCGTGAAAGAACCACTGCCGCATTTTGTGTATATACAAATATCGTTATATGTAATTTCTTTTATTTTTATTTTTTAAAACTAAGAACAGATCAGACTACATACTCACCTAGAAATAAAGAACCCCAAAATTATGTGTCCTCTGCTAATTATTCTTTGCCAGGCTACATCTATACAAAAAAGTTGCATTTAATACCACTCGATATTAATATATTTACAGATAGAAGCTCTCGGATCGTGGTCACCGGTGACCACTCGTGTCGTTTCTTTTTTTTTTAAAGATAAACGCAAGATTTTTTCAAACCGCTCCACAAAGTTTCTCATATGCACGTATTCTCCAATATCATCACAACAAAACCATAAAGTTTGTTTCCACAGATATGACACTATTGTGCAATAAACCAGTAAATTAAAGAACTAGCAGAACCTCAATAAAAACACCCGGCCAGCACAGCATGTCAATATCATACCTTTTAACCAACAAAACTGCAAAAGCTTAAACCAGCAAAATATATATATATATCCCATGTTTTTACCTTATTCTGAAGCATGATGTATATCCAAAATAACCCAGACTAGCTCATCTCCAAACCTGGAGGCTATTGAACGTTATTGACTTTGTAGTAAATGTGTGAAGAAGGACCGCGAGAAATAAGGCGATCTGATTGGTAAAAAGCGCTGTCATTCATTGTATATTCAGCCATTCAGAGGCCTCAGGGGGTAAGACTTCCTCTAGAAGCCTCAGTTTGCATTCCACCTGCCTTTTAGCTGTCAATCATTGACTCAGAAGGGGTAATCAATCAGTTTTTTATCAGTTTCTTCTCAGTGCTCCTTTTTTTCACACCGGAAGGCAACTCTGAGGTTTTTTTTCATTGCATAACAGCAGATAAAGGCTCTTTAGCAGTGTCTAAAGGTTTTTATAGCAATTGCAATGGTTTTTATTCTTATTATTTTCAATATTTTTATGATTTTTTATTATAGGCGTGAAATTTAATTCCAGGTCCAGTCTTCTCAAAACATGATGTAGAATTTTTTCTAATTGATCAATTTGTCCCAGATTTTTATCCAAGCTAGTAGTCACCTAGAACAAGGTTTTCAAATCATTCCCAGGACCCTGACAGGCCTAGAATTGAAAATTCTGACCTCTGAATACCAAAAAAACATTTTTGCCTGCTGTTTTTTGTTTTGTTTTTTTTCATATGTTTGTCTGCAGAGTGGACACATTAAGAAATATAAGAAATTTGTTCACACTCAAAGCCAAGGGGGTTCGTTTCAATTTAAGACCTGAACCAGGATCTTGCTATGTTCTGCTGCAGAGATATAACAAATGTTTAAGGGGGAGGAAATTCCAGGCGGAAATTGGCTAAATGTGTCAATGGTTAGAAGTGGTTCAGATCAAAGATCAAGCACAGATCAAACAGCAGGATCTCACACACTGGGACTGATCTGTGATCTGTGATGTGGTTGAGTATGAATTGTGGTGCTCTAGCACTTTGCTGAAAAAAAATGGTTGAACAACTCTTAAGCATACTGTAGTTTTTGTTAACAAGTTTATCAGTGAAAAGACCACGGGCATTTTTCCTCCCCCCTATGTTGTCAGAGTAGAATAGAATTTATTATTAGCACTTACAGTGCTAAATTTAATATTATTGATTACTATTATTGATTATTGTAATTATTGATTACTAATAGTTTATGCTAACACCTAACTTTCTTAACGCGAGAAATACTGCTCAATATGGCTTCGTGCTAAAAACCCGTATATCTCTATAGGAAGCATAACACCGTAGCCTCCAATTACCCAGACCACAAAACAAACGAATAAATGTTAAATGAAATGTCAAAAGAAAACTGAGGACATAAAGAAAGGGTTTCAGAAATCAAACAAAGCTTTATTCCTGTCGCCTAAGTTGGGGGAAATTAGAAGCTTGCCACACCCGGACTGTTACAGTAACGCATTAGCAAGTTAAAGCAATTACGTTGAAAAGCCGGGTGTAATAATTGTTTTCTTCCTTGATGTTCTGATCTGCAAGGCAGTTTGGCCGCGGTGAATGTGGATTCCGTCTGGCATTGCCAGATTGTGAAAAATAAAAGTATTTTATGAAACACACGTTTGCGATTTTAATCAAGAACAAAGGGAAATTAAGAATCAAATTCATTTTCCAAGGCAGACCTGCAGTTTCCAAAAGTCCTTCTTGATACATTTTTCAGAATTCCCAGAAATGCTTAAAACATTTTTCTGTTTTAAGAGAAAATGGGGGTAAGGGAGTCTTCACTATGACACTCTCCCTTATAAAATTAACATGAAACAAAACAAAAACTAAAAATAAGACACAGGTACAATCGACAGACATTCACAACATGTCAATGTTTTATGATATGTCTATAATGGGAATGTCTGTCGATTGTATCTTATTTTTAGTTTTTGGTCAGACCACAGCCAGGACCCGCCAGGCCCCACAGCCCCATCTGCACATACCCCCACAAACCCACCCGCACACACCCCTTCTCCCGCACCTCACCGCGCCCGGCCACCACTGCGTCACACCACACAGTTGCCAGTACACCGCACCGTGCCCGGCCACCACTGTGTCACACCACACAGCTGCCAGCAGACCGCACCGTGCCCGGCCACCACTGTGTCACACCACACAGCTGCCAGCACACCTCACTGTGCCCGGCCACCACTGCGTCACACCACACAGCTGCCAGCGCACCTCACTGCGCCTGGCCACCACTGCATCACACCACACAGTTGCCACCACACTGCACCGTGCCCGGCCACCACTGTGTCACACCACACAGCTGCCAGCACACCGCACCGTGCCCGGCCACCACTGCGTCACACCACAGAGACGGTGTGACGTGAAAGATGGTGACGTCACCGTGCAGGCGAGCAGACACACTCTCTAATGTCAGGAGTATGTGTTAAATATATTTAGATCTTTGAATTAATATCATTATTGATTTCTTTAGCCTCACAGCATTGTCCAATAATACTCTTCTTGTGTCTAATTTTTAGTTAAGCAGGATTTGAGCTACAGACCATAAAAAAACAGGATTCACTTTTTTCACATATTGATGATAATGATATCGGTAACAGTCTGAAACTATCCGTTGTTGTTAATAAATGACTTAGATTCAAACATGTTGTGATATTTAGAAATATAAAAAAGTCAATAGAGTGTCCATAATATTGCTATTTAAGTTTTTCAAGGAAATGTTTGTTAAAAGAAAACTCATTGTAATAGCTGGGTTTGAAAACCCAACCTTTTGCTTATAAGTCAGGCACTTAAACCATCACGCTACTGATACAGTCACATAACAAGTGGTGAAACAGCCGTACACATCAATAGATATGTGTATATACTACTGTGCTACAGTACATGAATATAATTATATTGTTATTAATTTCTTTAGATATGCGATTCCATATTATATTCCCTATAAATCAAATTCTAAAAGTATGCTTCTGTTTACTCTGGTATCGAGCGTATTCACAGAAAAGCTTAAAACTATCACTTTTCTCACAAAGTACTGAATACTGTATAAACGTACAGTAACATGGTCAGAAGGAGCAAGGAGCAAGTAAAAACGTTTCCAAAATAACCACATGTAAGACTTTGATGCTTAAAATGTTTAGGGAGAAATGGAATACTGGTGTGCATTTTTTCTTTAAAATACCAAGACCATCCATATACAGTACAGTTTACAGACAGTAATATGTTTGTTCCTAAATTAATATCTTTTATGAGCATGTGAAAGGCATGGTGAATCGGAGATTCTCAAGAATTACTTTGTATGATTGGAAACAAATGTGTGATTGGATCAATGAAATGCTGTGGCGTTATTTTTTGTCAATGAAAAAATAGTCTTTAGATTTACAAAGAACGTGGACCAGGGTAATACTTGGAGTTTACAGCTTGTCCAAGGTCATTCATTATTAATACTATGAGTAATATCTTCTGTAAAGACTTTGATGGCGAAAGCTCAAACGCTGTACATGAGAGGTTGAGCTTTATTAGCTCCACCTGGCGGTAATTCCGGATACTATTATCTTACTTGCAGTATTATACGGTAACCCGTGTTATACCCGGACACTCCCACCGCGTTTTACCGCGGTATAATCTGCTCGCTTTGAATGGCTGCATCTGTAGGAAGATAGTTCTTTGAGTGGAATATTGTGAAAACCCTTTGATAAATATTTGACCTCTAACCCTGACTAGCAAAACCCCAAGCTAAGTATCCCTTCCTAGAGCATGGCAGTGGATCCCAATCCTCCGCAGTCAGCCCCAGCGTGACACTAGGGTGAGGGTTTTATTCCCATACAATGTAGATAGTTTCTGATGGCATGGCTGTGTTTTAGGGCTGAAAGCATACTTAGGAATATAGTTCTTTCAGTGTTTTCTAAACATTTTTTTCTGACCTATATGGCTGTATACAGTGCTTTGCCCCAAAAAGGAATGCTGTCTGAATTGCCCGACAAGCAACAGTTCGAAAGAACCTGTTTTAACTTTCAAACTCTTGCCATGGGCTTTAAAATCACAGGCATATTAACAAATAAAGCCAAAATGTATTAGTTGTTTCAGACTTTTAGGCCACTTAAGCCTAAACGTACATTCATTCAGGACTCCGTTCAATACGAAATTTCCAATGAAAGAATACCTTTCAACAATGAATTTGACCATTCCTGACACACTCTTTTGGTTTTGGCAGTGTTGTATTGTCTTTTCAGAGTAATAGTTTGATTCAGAGAAACAAATTTTCCAGTCAAATGAGTGGAATATTGAGAAAAATGTCTTTGAGAAATATTTGAACCCTAACCCTAACTAGCAAAATCCGAAGCTAGGGTTAGGGTTTTATTGCCCGACAAGCAACAGTTCGAAAGAACCTGATTTAACTTTCAAACTCTTGCCATGGGCTTTAAAATCACAGGCATATTAACAAATAAAGCCAAAATGTATTAGTTGTTTCTTTTAGTCCACGTAAACCTTAACTTACATTCATTACGTTAAGGGGTGGAACGGGCAGTACGGGAATAATCACGATGGTGGAGCATCGATAGTGTTACGCCGAAATAACAGATTTGCAACTTTTTTTTAGTCAAGAAGCAATACACTCCTCCTCACTGAGACATTCATCGCAGTGGCAGCTCCTCCACCTTCTTCATCTCAAAACGCAACTCGAACTCCACAAAAAAGATGAACGAGGTCGGATCTGTAATTGGAATTGCATTTTCCAAATTCCCAGGTTGCAAATTTATTTTAATTTGTATTAATAATGTATAATCTTCGGGTAAAATATTTTTTTCACCCGAGCATTTGTTTTCAATTAACCTGAACGTCATTTTCACAGATCGCGTCTCATGTAGGTCACGTGCTCAATCTGTAAAGATGACACGCGGCAATCAGCGTGTCATCTCTGAACTCACAATTGCATTATTACTGAGAGAGTGACACATTGCTCAAGGGGTTAAAATGATCGTAGTTTCTCATAGGTTATTACTTTCGCTAATGTAGGGTGCCGAAAAAAACATGCATGGCAGCAACAGAGTTTTATTTTTGTGCGGTTACTGCGCATCTGCAACCCTGCAACCTGGTAAAGATCAGGCGAAGTCTATTTTCTAAATTAGACTCCAGTTTTCTACACTGTGTAACCAAAGTGGTAAAAAATACTGTTTTTTACATTGGGTGTCAGCAGAAATCTCTGTCGATTTTCCGTTAAGACCAGCTTCAGAAAAACGTTGTGCAAACGGTGCCCTTCTACACGCTACTTTGTGCAGAAGGTATGCATAGGAAGAAGCATGAGAACGCCAGAATGAGCTCCCGTTTTACTATCCTGAATGCAACGAATTCGTTTGATAAAAATCGATGTGTATATCAATGAAGATAAAGAAAGAACCCAGAGAAACCCAGAGAAAAAAGAGTAATTTAGGTTCACATTAACTGCACCAAAATCATTCCAAACATTTCTGTCCATGGTGTGGTAAAGGAAAGTGAAGTACATTTCCCTCCTTGTGTGAGGAAAAAGACATGTGCTCCTGGTAGGGAGTAGTCTGTGTCAGTAACATGCAGTATGTTGGCAGGGCTGGAGGAGGTGAAGTGGGTTGTGCGTGTGCAGTGCTATATGCATGAAACACCAGGCACGTTGAGAGCTCCTGCATGATTAGCAGTTGCTATACAAAAAGATTTTCTGCTGTCCCTGTCAGAGCTGAGGACATGATCAAGATTGGAATCAGGACTTTATTAACAGAGCTTTGATGGGATTAACCTGCTTTGCCAAAGTGCACTGCTTCCCATTATTGGTGCTTGTGTGGTCACCTGTTGTGTTGATTCCTGGCTTTTCAATGCATCTGTCCTCTGCTGCTTCTATTTCTTCTCCCCTGTCCCAAACCCTCTCATGGCAAAACAGCAGCTTGTTCTGATCCTGCCATCAAGCTAGAGAGTAAGATTGTTCCTCTTCAGAGACTAATATTTACTGATCAGTCTATTAGGGCAATGCTTCTCAACCCTACTTCTGGAGTGTCTTTTACTTTTCCTTCTGGCTGATCTCTAAATGATTGAGGCTGAATGATTCTTTTTATTTGGTGATTTGACCTTTTCAACCTGTTTCTACTTTTAGACTTTGGTTTCAAAGACTCTGCTATGGACATGTTATGCAAAAGAAACTGACAAATAAAATTCCACCTACTTTGCCCTCAGTTTGCTTATTAAGTGGTAGTTGCCTTATTTGTGTCTAAGCATCTCTTAACAGGAGAAAAAATGATGGTATGATGTTAATTAGTATTTGGTGATGCCACTTTGTCAAAGACTTAAACCAGGTGATTTCAATCATTGTATCATAGACTGCAATGGGAATTTAATCTCAAAAGGTCCAATCACTTCATTCAGTCCATTACTTGAAAGAAGGGAGGTGTGAAACTCAAAAACTGAGCATTGATGCTATCCAACTACTTTTGAATTAGCTTAATCAAGAGCTCAGCTGGCATGGGGGTATTCCAGTACTGGGGATGAGTTTTTACTGAGTTAAAATCTGTAGAAAATTCAGTAGAATTTTCCAGGGTTCTTCCATAGTTGAGTTCCATATAACTGATCAAGTCTGCATTGGGATATACAGTAATTAGGAATAACTATATGTAGATCGCTATTGCGGTGGGGTTCCTAGATAAGTGTGTAGATTTAGACACTAAATTAAATAAAGTGGTTAGAAAATAAATGTGATCTAGTTGCTTTTTTTATTTTTTATGAATGCCTTTCCTACTGTGTCCTTCAGGTGAAGCCCGTGAGAATTGCCCTGTGCTAACTAAAGCCACGCTTGTGTGTTCTCGCTGTTTCTCCAATGGAATCAAGCCTGTGCCGCCGAACACCCAATCCAGGTCTGTCCATGACACACGGCCCTCAGAAATGCACACATTGCAGACACATTCAGAGCAATTAAAATGCTGCCCTTACAGCTCAAGACGGTTGTGGCTTTCATAAACAGTGCACTGAAGCTCGTTTTCCAAACTTGTAACTTTGTTTCTGCTTACTGCCACACAGGTAGCCTCCTACTTTTGAACATCTTTTCTGTTTTTTGTGGGGGCTGGATTGAAGAGTGTTGATAAAGGTAGCTTTTGTGGTTTTATGTGCTTCAAAGCAGGACTGTGAACTTGGCAAGGGAGTGAACAGAGTTGACAACACTGCTCCAACTCTGTCAAGATGACAGAGCAGTGTTTATCATTTTTTCACTTTTCTCCACTGTGTCTCTATTTGTGTCTTGCCTACAGGTCCGATAACTCCCCTCCTTTAGTAGCAAGACCTCGCTTGGCTGGAGTCCCCTCCAGAAAGCTGATGGCAGCTTCCAGAGTGGAGGACAGCCCCAACCAAGGTGCTGACAGCTGGAGCTGCTGGCCTGTCATTTGTTTGAATGAGTTTGCTTGTGTGTATGAGTGTGTGCTGAGAAACCAGACGTGAGACTGGGCAAAACTGAAAGTAACCTAGTAGCTCTAGGTTTGAACAGTATAGCACAGAAGAGATTGAAACTTCCTGTCTGCTGGGACTCATTTAGAGTTAAAGAGATAAAGAAGATAAAGACCTTGCCGATTATTCTTCTCAGTCAGTTCTTGCATTTGCCCTCCTTGTGTTGAGGTTGGTGCGAGTGTCAGTGTGTCTGCTGCTGTGGGCTGTGGTGTTGTAAGATAGGTGAAAAGGATGACAGGTCTGAAGGGTGTTGAGAAATATTGACCTTGTTTTGCAGGGGTGACCTCGGATGTGAGTGTAGTGGGACAACAACTGACCTATAGTAACGGGCCTGCTGAGCCTGAGGAGGACAGACTAATAGTGGTGTCCCCTCCTGCTGCCAGACCCCCAAGCCGTGTGCCCCGCAGGGTGTCCAGAATCCCCAGACGTGAGTCGGCTGCACCATTGGTTAAGATGTCACTAATGATAACAAGGACTGGCTCTGAAGGATAATTTAAAAACACAGACATCCCATTCCAAATGGTCAAACATTAGTTCTTGTTATTGTTATTGCTTATGACATGACTTGCTTCTACTGTGTTGCTTTTTATTTATTAAAGTTTAACTCAAACATTTCTGCTTTTATTTCTTTAATTCAGGTATCTCCTTTGCCCACAGAGGTAGGGTGTTTTTCTTAAAAAGGCTCCTATGTATTTTCTCCATGAGATTTGTTTGAAACTGGGACAGAAAATCTGTTTGTAAGGTTAAGTATGAAGCGATTAAGATTTAGAGTCTGTCAGTGTTGCAACTTGTAAATCAGTGTGATGGGCTGTGCTGCAGTTGTCTTTGAATAGGATGGAGTTCATCAACTGAACCAAAGGAGAGAAATGGCAGCTACATGGAAGTGCATTTAAAACCAAGAACAGGAGGCCCATCTTTATGCAAAAGGTTGTAGGAGTCTGGAACAAGCTAACCAGCTACGTATATTGTCAGATCCAATCCAGTACCCTGGTTTCTGGAGAAGATTCTCAAATCAATGAGCCACTAATTACCAAATAGGCTAAATCTGCCAAATGGCCTCTTCTTGGTTCTAACTGATTCATGTGTTCGTATGTTCTCATGAGCTCAGTGCAGGTCTAAGTCTCAGGGCCATTGCTTTGGTCACTTTGTCTCTATAGGAGTGCTGGGGAGCTCCACTCGAGTTGCTTCTCAGCAGAGCCTGATGTCGTGCCCTGGGCAAGGCACCAGCATTGGCAACACAAGTTTAGAGCCCCTGGCGCGAATCTATGGGCAGGCAGTCCAACACAACAGTCACCCCTACGTCGAGGAGGTGAGTAAGAGGCCTTTATTTCTCTTTGCTTTTGTTTTGAGTTTGAAAATGCTCTCTAGGTCTTTAATTTTTGTGTTTCACCAATGTCCTAGTTTTTTATAATACCTTCTATATTTATTTATAAACACTTCACATCAAGACATCAAAAATAATTTAGACATCAAAAACAATCAAGATTAGTAATAATGTCTCCATTAGCATATGTACTCTGTATACTGTAATGCCATAGCACACAAGTGTAACTACAGTATATTATGATCAAGTCCTGTCTATGTACTGACCTAATATTCACAACTATAGTATTTGAAGCCCTATACAGACAGTATTCTGGAATAGAATATTAGAGTGTTTTAGATCTAAAAAATACAGCCTTGAAATGAATTGACCCAATAATAACAAACAGCAAAAATGTGTTCAGGTGTTCACTATATAGGAAATAACAATGATACAGGACTAATATGTTTCTTTTTCCATCTATAGTATATTTGGTATTTGAGGGATTTGATCATTTTGGGACCGGCTAGATTGCTGACAATGATCAGGCGCAGTTATTTATCTCAGAAATTAAAACATTTTTACATTTTTTGTAGACTCTGGTGGATAACTTGTGAAATCCTTTAGCTTGCTTTTAGAAAACACCTATCAAATCCCTTGCATGGCACTTTCATCTACAGTATGTACTGTACTAAGTTATGTTACAGCAGCAAAATATAGAGGAAACTCAAAATAAAATGCAAAAAGGCTTGCCAAACTATGGAAGATATTAATTGACGTTCGGGAGGGATAACAACAACAAGTCAATCTCACACAGCTGTTCCTAATAACCAGCATTATAAAACTAGCTACATACAGTATACCGAACTCCAACACCTCCCTTCGCATTTATCTCTAGCATTCCTCCTACGCCCCATCTCCACCTTGCAGCTACCCCTCGGTTCACTCAAATGACTGGGGTTCGAGACTGCTTGTCTTATGGCCAGGAGGCTGCCTATTAACCAGATGGGTTAAACCAAATTTTTCTAGGTAGGTATTGCTAGCATTCACAAAACATTCAGTTCTTGGATGTTGTTGTCCCTAGTGAAATAAATGTTATGAACACAACTCTAATGGCATCCAATAATAATAATTATAAGATGCAGTAGAAAAAATATATACAATTTATGGAAATATTTTTACATTGTGTTTGTGTCTTTAATGATTGGGATTAGACTCTGAATATACTGTATGTGTATGTGAAAATGTTTTTATACTGTACTCCCCCAAAAATACACACAACAGCAACCAAGTCCTGAGGGTGACAAGTAGTTACAAAAATGTTTTGTTCTTCTCTTTTTAGAAAAGAAAATTAAATCATATCTGTTCTGTCAATTTGTATGAATTCTTTTTTACAATCCAAGTTGTTTATGCTACAGATGATATATTCTTGTGCAATTTAGTTTTAGCTGAGATCTGAGAAGCTGATTACCCTAAACACTATCTTATCCTATCACTATCCTATTCCCAGAGTGATTTTGTTGCTGGCTACATAAGTGTAATTTCTGTTTCTAATTTGCTAATACTGGCACTGACATTGATACTGACAATATATCAGTACTGTTTTTTTAGGTGGAGCAAGTACAAGTAAATGTATATGTGTATGAATACTATGAATCACTATTCAATGTTGTGAAACAATTGATGTCTTCGGGTCCTACAGTAAATATTTCAGAGGACTCAAAGTAAAAACTTTTACCAAGACTGGTCCAGCTGGTCTTAAAACTGAGCTGGGCCAGGATTCCCTAGGGTTAACTTGTACTTGTCTGTTATTAAAGGAGAAAGCAAAGCTACCAGTAACAGCCCACAAGATGGGGCACGTCCAGGACCAGTGAAGGAGCATGGGGAGTGTTAAGAAACGCCTGCGCATGATAGAGCGGATGGATCTGCAGAGGAGAGGGATAACATCTCTTTTCCGCCTCTGAACAGTACCCCCCATATCACAGGTCAGATCAGCATCTCCCACACATGTGCACTGATTTTCTTTCTCACTTTCTTCCACCACTTTCTTTCAAGGTCAGGTTTTTTTCCTTCTTCTAGAGCTTTTTTACTGATGCCCCGAGGCAGAAGCCTTTCACGATCTGCTTTAGTCAAATCAGTGGTGACCAAACTGATCACAGAACGTTTCCCCACTCTGTTGTGACCTTTAGATGAGCTGTCCCCTGCCCTTAAAGGGAAGAAGAGAAATGGTCCAGAGCACCTTGGGCTGCAGTGCTTCTCTAGGCCTGAGCTGGCCCTCACCCAGAGCCTTCAGTTTCTGGCCTCTGACGACTGGTAGGCATAAAGCAGTACAATCAGCATCCAACTATTCCGTTTTCTATGAATACAGTTCTGACTAGTGAAAATACAGACCTTGTTGCCCATAGCTCTATACAGTTAGATCTCTTTCCTTGTCCTGGTTGATATATTTCTTTCATTTCACTGAATTCAGGGTCAGGAAGGTTGACGGACTGACCTTCATAAGGCGTCTGTCCCAGCACCACCCCGCCATCCTGATGAGCAGACTTCACAATGTCTCCCAGGCGGTCGTGCAGGAGGTGTGATCTCTCCAAAATATTAATTGTTAATTTGTATGATTGCTTTTCACTCTTTTTGTATC
The DNA here is from genome assembly GCF_055471065.1 of Atractosteus spatula. Taxonomy (NCBI): domain Eukaryota; kingdom Metazoa; phylum Chordata; class Actinopteri; order Semionotiformes; family Lepisosteidae; genus Atractosteus; species Atractosteus spatula. The sequence continues at coordinate 29,187,741 of NC_142708.1, read as the reverse complement.
CATTCTGAACCATTTATATAGAATGGTTCAAGAGAGGGGCACAGACGAGGCCCTGCAGTGTTGACGGTGGTTTGCCTTTCCCCAGGTGAAGAACTTGCGATCAGCTGTGTCTAGGATGGCAGTGGTGTGTCTGGGAGACATGTTCACCTGCCTGCAGAGAGGGATGGACCCGGAACTGGGCAACACAGTCAAGGTGCTGCTACACAAAGCCGGAGAATCCAACACCTTCATCCGACAAGGTGTAGACAGCACACTGGACTGCATGGTGCAGAGCTGTACCCCTGCTTGTGCAATCAACGCACTGCTGAATGGAGGTCTGAGGTGAGGGCAGAAATATACAGAATAGAATAACACCCAGAATCTTAGGGTCTGACTCCAGGAGCTGTGAAGGGTCATTTACGTTTCACGGAGCTTTAAATCAAAGCATGTAATAAAGAATGTTTACTACAATGCTAATATCCATTCATTTTCTAACCAATTTCTCCAGTTTAGGGTCATGGGGTAGCTGGAGCCTATTTCTGCAAACAGCGTGTGTAAATCAGGCCAAACCTTGGACTTGTCAGCAGTCTGTCACAGGACAGACACACAGACACGGACACGTGCACACTCACACCAGAAACACATGAGAACACACAAGCAGATAGCACCCCAGGTCCGAAAATTGAACCCATTGGACACTGCGTGGCAGCAATGCTAACCACTGCGCCACCATGCTGCCATACAATGCTAACATACCTAACAAAAATGTAAAAACAACATGAGACAGCGTAATACAAACTTTTATAATTTAAAAAGCAACCTGGTTAAGCATTGGAAAATGAGGTCCACATTGCCAATGGTTAGACGACAAGCTGATATAGTTTCAATCAAAGTAACAGCTCAGTAATATACAATACACCTAAACTCCAGAGTGAGGGCATGTATGGCACATCACCTGGCAGACCTGGTGGAGAGGATGGGCGCACGTAACCTCCCCAGGGACCTCACCAACCGCATCCTGCCTGCTGCCACTCGGCTGGCACAAGACGCCTCCCAGGAAACCAGGTACAAGCTCGCGCTTTTCCTAGACGGGTAAGATGGTGATTTCCTTCAAGCAGCCAGATTTGCAACTCCGTGGTGCAATGAGTCTCATGCAAAGATTTGTCATTTCAGACACTTTGGACAGCGGTTGCTGTCTTCCCTGAAGCACCGACTTTGAGCAAAAGGTACTGTCTGTGGTCTGCGGTCCTGTATTTTACAGTACAGCTCTAATTTTCAAACTGAAACATTACATGTCCTTTAAATTGAAAATGTAGGTCTAAAATGTATAAAATCACAATCTACATTCACAAACACTTAATAGGGGACAATATAAATCATTAACAGCCGGAGTGTTTATTTTGTTAAAATGAATATTCCATGTAGTATGTGCTCTAGAACCTTACAGATTATTAAATATTGTAATACATTTCTACCAATGCATTTTTTAGGTTATTCTTTTTACATTTATAGTACTTAGCACAAAAAACTAATCTGGAATATGTTTAGCTTCCAATGTATTTAAAGGTATCACTCACTAATTAAAAACTACTTTATTTTTGTAAATGTATGTTATTCATAGTCAATGAATGAATTAAAGTAATTACTGAATTGTGTGAAAGATGAAAAATGAAAGTACTGTGGCAGGCCTGTTCTGGTACACCCTTAATTAAATTCAGATGGGCTGGAGCTTGAGGCTCCCAGTGATGTTGCTTGACTGATGGACGTATTGTATTCCGTATGCTTCATGTACATGATCACCCAGCCCGTTTGTCTATCCTGGTGCCAACTTCCACCTTTACCAACTCTCCCACCTTTGTGTCTGTTAGACTTCCAAGTGGAAGAAGAGACTTAATGGTGGAGAATGAAACATCACAGTGAAGACATCAGAAACAGACAGAACTTGGGTTATTTGTGTTTAAACTATTCTCTGCTGTTTCTTGGTGGTTTCAAGTGCTTAATAAAGTCGTTATTTTGAAATCATAATTGACCTTGCTTCTCCATTCTTTATGTATTGCCTGTGGCTCATGTGCCTTAGAATGTTGGCTCAGTACTTGTTCAAGCACATCATGGAAACATAAATGCAGTGGTATTGCTGTACTTACATTTATTCCCCACTCTTTCTGTACTGTATGTATTGTAATGCTATAGTTATTTCTAGAACTAATTTCTGCCACTAACGACAGTCTATGAAGTTAAGTTGCTGAAGTTAAAGTTACACTTCCTTTTTAGTTTCTACTTTTACTCCCAAGTTTGATTTGCTGTTTATTATGAAGATGTCTATGGAGTTAACTCTGTCTATCAATGCCTTTGAGGATTTGGAATACTTGAATGGGTCCTTCCGAGAGTTCTTTTAACCTGTCAGCATAGGATATTCCTTTCAATCCCAGAAAGTATCTGGCTATTTTCTTTTGACTGATTCAATAGATCTCTTGTGTAAACACCATTCAACACAAAATTTCCAATAACAGTATACTTGTCCAAAAACAGAATCTTACCATTGTTGATACAGTATGTTCTCTTCAGTTGGGCTTGGATGCATGGTCCCTTCAGACTTATATTTTGATTGAGTGAAGGATATTTTGCATGTAAATGAGTGGAAGATTGTGGAAACTCTGAAGCGATCTGAACCCTAACCCTAACGCAGATCCATAGCTTGGGTTATATACACTGCATTGCCCTGAGGGAGAATTAGTCAAAATTGCCCTCAAAGCAAACGTTTGCTTTGATATCACTTACCAAACCCTTGCATTTTGCATTGAATGTACATGTATTTTATCGAATAAAGCCCAGAGTTTTAAGGTATACCTGAGTGTTACCATAGTGTGTAACTAACTGGAACACTGTGGGACCGCTGTGTACATACGTTCACACTGCGAGAAATACTGCTCAATATGGGTTCGTGCAAACAACCCGCATATGACCACAGGAAGTCAGAACAGCATCGAAACAAACTCAAAGTAGTCTCCAGTTATCTAGCCTGTAAGCAGGGAATAAAGCTTTGATTGATTTCTGAAACCCTTTCTTTATGTCCTGTTTTCATTCAGGTAAGGGTCAACTATATATTGTATACAATACTGCTGACAGCCAGACACAGCTTTGTGGTGTGAATCTCTTTTTTTCTTGGTTTTATTTAATGTGGCACTATGCAGTGGGATGCTGTTCCACAAGCCAATAGCATTTAAACCACAATACTGCAACTAAGTGTTTTACACACGAGGCCAGTCCTCTGACCTTTCCCAGCCTTGCTTTGGGTTGTAAAAGTTTTAAATTTTTTTAATGAATCGACACTTGACACATGCCTCCAATGTAATGAATCTTTATTACTTTTTCTTATCAAGAAATCAATTTAAACTCTCTGGTTATTTTTAAACTTCTTACTGAACTATGGAACAGTTGCAGGGTTGCTATTTCTCTTCCATATTCGCAAACATGGAAAAAACTAAAATATAGCCCTATTTTAAATGTAAAGTTTTTTTTTCATTTTAACACAACAGAAGTCTTAACATCTGAGGAAAAAATGAAGACATCATAACTTAGGAGAAGTCCTCATTGGTGGCAAAAATTATAAATTTTAACAAAACATTTTGAAATATAATGAAACAAATTAAACATTGCTATTTCTCATGGCCATAAAAACAGCCACACACAAAAAAAACCTTTTCAAGCTACGCTGCGTGTAAGTTCAAAACATCTTCCATCTAATCCATGGAACGAATGAAAAAATGTAGACCTATGTTTATTTTACAGTCAAAGTAACAAGCAAAACAAAATCCCGGACAATTTTGGGAATTTAATAAATCCCAGTCAGACCGATGTTTTAGGTCTCAAAAAGAGGACATGCTAAACGTCACACCCCACACTCTCCCTCGCAAAGGCCATTACATTCCCAAACCCACTGTTTCACAATCTCATTCCTAATTGAACCCATCACATTCCCACATGCACCAGGTTCCATAAATTCTCACTCCCAGACCAATTATCCAACCACGTCCCTTTCCCTTCAGTATTTAAAGTTCTCTCACGCCAATTTATGCTCCCTATTGAGAAGCCTCTGAAAGAATCCTCTTGTGTGTTTCTACATTTTTTGATTGATCTCCTGGTTCCTAATCTTTGCTCCTGCCTTTTTGACCATGCTCTTTGGATTTTGTTTTATGGATTGTCATTCTGGGATTTCCCTGGTTACTGGACTCAGTGCTTCTCCAATTGACCAAGTCCCTGGATTATGTGTTTTGGATTGTCCCTGTGCTACTTCACATTCTACAGGATTTGTGGTTATGCATAAGGATCCTCTTATTCTACTGATTGGTTCCCTGACACTAAATACTCAGCAATGACTTTCATTAAATGCTCTCTTTTAATCAAATTTACATACATTTTTTTAGTGTTGCCCTCTACTAATAAAGTGAGCAGTGTTTAGGTTTAAGGTGTATTCAGACCCAGCTAAAAGCCTTTGCTTTGGCTGTTCTGGAAGACTTGGAGCATGCCTTGACTGGCCTGCAAAGGGAAGACCCCAGCCTGGAAGTTAAGGCAGGTGGTAATTGCCAGTTATTTTCTTTTTTTGTACTTTCCCATGTTTTCAGCTTGTAGAAAAAGAGTAAAGATAATGTGCACACCTTCCTTTGACATGTCTACTATGGAGTTGTCTGTCTTTCTATAGCTCAGTTAAACCTGAATGATTAATTGATGCAGAATTCAATGATACAGTAAAAGATGGGCATCTAACAAACTCAGTTTTATGTTCCACTCAAGGAAACTCAGTTATGGTTGGCCATTTAGAAGAAAAGATCACTTTATTGGCCATATTCAATTTCTTGTATTAGGAATTTGTCTTTTTGCATACTCCAACTTGCTCTCCATGAGACACGGACTGGGAGAGGAGCTTGGGGCTAGATTGCAGGCTCAGCCATTTACAGTATAAAGCACCCCTGGAGCAGTGGGGGTTAAGGGGCCCTTACTCAGGGGCCCAAGTAATAGTTGGAGTAGGATTCCCCTAACGGTTGTGGGATACAACCTGACAGCCTTCCAGCCACAGGTCCAGATCCTTAGCCACAGAGCCACGGCACCATATTGGGTGTATGCTATCCTTGTATAATGTGTGATTGGATGTGCAGAAGAATTAATTTATTATCTGTATGAGCCTATGTGGGATTAAGATCCAGTTATGACCATAAGTGAAAAGGGATGGGAGTTCTTGCCTAGTTATTTACTTAACATAAACTAATTTTCGACCATAGTCTTTTGATGTTGTTAAGGAAGGGCTAAGGCATTAGCAAGCAAGGCATTAGCAGGACACAAGTGCCCTGCAGACTTCAAAGTTGTTACAACACAAGTAATAGCACCTTGGAACAGCTAACTGTTGTAATTCAGCACCTTCATAATTTCTACTGTTTTGTCAAATTAATTTGCCTTATTCTTTCAAAGACTGTACTGTGTGGAATGGGGGAGCTACACATTGAGATCATTCATGATCGAATAAGAAGAGAATATGGCATTGAGACTCACCTTGGACCTCTACAAGTGGCCTACAGGGAAACCATCTTGCAGTCTGTTTCCACCACAGGTATCGCATTCACACCTCGGCACAATACGCCAGTAATATCTTCACTTTGACAGGTAACAATTGCTTGTACTGTGTATCAGTGTTCATCAGTTTCTTAGAGGACTCATCATTGATAACATGTCACAAAGGATATAGGATGTGTGCTCTGCAAAATGACTGCAGTTTTTTTAGGTATCCCAAATCACGTGTCAGCATTTCTGCCTGGTGTGCATTCCAGCCAATATTTATGAAAGTATGGATTGTTTCTTCTTTCTGTGTCTGTTAGTAGCTAATGCTTTTGTTTTTTTTTTCATTTCCCTACCCTCTACAGAAGCTTGACCCATTCCTGCAATATAGCAAACCGTAATCTGCTGCAGAGCCTGCTGTTCTGAAACTATTCCTGAGTGTCGTTGTTCTCCTCTGTCAGACACACTGGACAGGAGCATTGGGGACAAGAGACACCTGGTGACAGTGGAGCTGGGAGGGAGCCCCTGCGCAGAGGGTAGCTCCACTGCTGCCCCTGCCACCAGCTTTGAGGACAGTGTGGAAGAGCAGCTTCCTTTGGACGTGAAAGAGGCACTGGAGAATGGAATACAAAGTGCTTATCTCCAAGGTAACAGGGCTCTTAAATGGACTTGGGCTGTCAGTGACAGGCAGTTTTCTCTGGTTATTGAAGCACCATTATTTGGGTCAGTTTCAGATTCTGATACCATGAATAGCTTCCTACATAGAGGATATGTACTATAGTATGACAAAATGTCCAAAAAAGGTTTATCCCTTTTGATATTGCGATAATAAAGTCATGTATGTGAAGGCTCACCTTGAAGCATTATTTTTAAGCACTATAGTTTGCATAAACTCTGGTTGTTCACATATCTTTTGTTTTGAACAACTTTTCATTTAACTTCTTAAGAGTCAGTAGTGGAGATCAAGTTCTGGTGCTACGGTGTCAATTTTTACTGACGTGTTTGAAATAGTGATGTACATTCTGTACATTTTATAAGTCCTTTAGAATTATACTTTCATATGTTATGCTGTCTAATTAACTAAGGTAAGGAGTATTTAATATTTATGGTGTATACACAGTTGAAGAGAGGTTTTGAACTACTCAGCTTGAATTAGGTAGTGTTAAATGATGATGTATGGGTGTGAAAGCTGGACCCTGAAAAAAGCTGACCGAAAGAGGATGGATGCTTTTGAGCTATTGGTGCTGGAGAAGACTGTTACGGATACCATGGACAGCAAGGGTCACCAATAAAGAGGTTCTGGAGCGCATCAAGCCAGAAATTTCACTTGAGGGAAAGATTACCAGACTCCGGCTCACTTATGTTGGTCACGTGATGCGATCAGATTCATTGGAGAAAGCAATGATGCTTGGAATGGTCAGTGGAACCAGAAGACAAGGCCGCCAAAGAACGCGGTGGCTCGACGCCATCAAAACGGACACTGGCTTAGGTATAGAACAGCTGAAAGGGAAAGTCCAAGACCGGAAAGGGTGGCCAGAGATGGCCTATAGAATTGCCGAGAGTCGGATCCGACTGACCGGATAACATCATCATCATCAAATGATGATGTGGATGTGTAGGTGCACTGTGAAAAAAGCTTCTAAAAAGCTGCAATTTTACATGTTTGTCCATGTGCTTTCTACATATGCAGCCATTTCCTGATTCTCCAATGCCATTCAATGTAATTCCAGGTCCACTGCTGAGGTTCCCGGTGCAGGATGTGGTCACTACAGTTTACTCTGTCAGCATACAGCCTGGGACATCAATGGCCATGGTCTCAGCCTGTGTCTCACTGTGTTACGATCCCTGCCTCCCGGCAACGAAAGAGGCAGAAGAAGGCGTAGCCTTAGTTCATTAGTCCACCTATCAGTGTACGCTTTCACCACCACACCACCGTCTCATCTGGTATTTAAGCACTAGTCTTTCCCTACCTCCTCGCTCAGTATTGGTTTTCCTTTCGAGCTACTTAGTTGTGCTACGCCTTCTACCTCTTCATACTGTTCTGGTTCCGACTTTGGGTTCTCCCCTTTTACTACGTCTTTTGGATTACGGCTCGGCTTCGGTTGCTCTCTCCTAGTTTGGTTCTCTGGCTTCCCCTGGACTCTCGGCTCTCTCCTTCGTCTACGGTTTTGAATTATGGTCTGGCTTTGGCTACTCTCTCCCTGCTTGGATCACTGGCTTCCCCTGGACTCTCGGCTCTCTCCTTCGGCTACGGTATTTGGATCACGACTTGTCTCTATCGGCTCCTGCAAGTGGGTTCATTACTTGGTTTCGGTTTCACTGGCCGAATCCGTAACACACTGTATGCACAAGGTAACATTTACTCAAAAGGAAAAGATGAAGACTAGGATAATCATGCAGCACAATACAATTTCTTCAACCTGTTTGAAATCCGCAGAGAACAAAATCTGAAAGTTCACAAAAAGCAGGGTGTGAGCTGTCGACTAAGTGCACTGGAAGCAAGCGCTCATGATGGAAGGCTCATTTCTAGAAAGTAGTCCCGAAAATGAATAAACCGTTGAAAGAAAACATGAGAGAAATATATGTAGAAAGAAAAGTCATTGCTTATTGCAAGACAGAAGTTAAAGATGCAATTGTTAAATGTTCTGAGTAGCCCAGGGCACAATACATAGAGGTTAGAAGAAGTGTTGTGCTGTTTTTTACAATTGGCTTTGTTAAACCAATATACTAACAACAAAATCAGTTTGGTTTCTTTCAATTTGATTTAAAAATACAACTCAAATATCAAATGCTATATTAAATGTTTATTGCTGCATTTAGTTTTAATCTATTCAAATTTATCGATGAATAGACGGGCCAAAAGACAGGGTTTTTAGTGACAGAATAAATGTTTATGTTTTTTAAAGAACATTTAAGTTTCTGTCCTTCAGGTTTAATTACTATATGGGCTTTGTTGTTTAAAAACATGTTTAACAAAATATTCATCAGGAAACAATGGAGTGTGATGGGAGTGAGCATTTCTTTACAAAAATGACTTTTCTTTTGTTCATCTTTCTCACAGGGTTACTCCACACTCTGACAACTGGCACTGCCACCTTCACACTGGAACTGTCCAGCTACGAAGCCATGACTGCCCATGATCAGAACACCCTTCTCAGCCGAATGACAGGAGTGGCATGAAGCCTTCAGCCAAACATGTTTGAATCAAGGAGTACAAGAAACTGTTTCCCTCTTGAAAGCACCAGGCTCATACAAAATGTAAATTGGGCTTTGTCTTTTAAGAAGGGGTTGAAAAGACCTGCATTTCCTTTCATGTGTTGTCATCCATGTTGCTGCAGGATATAACTTTGGAAACACACTAAACTGACTTCAAAATTTGGAATTACCAGCTAACATTCTCTTAATAAATTATGTACAAAACCTCTGACGAAGAGTAAGATAGGTGATTGTTATGGATAAATTAAGATGTACTGAACAAAGTAACATTTTACACACATCAATAAAAATGTAAAATGCAGAAGCATTGAAAACTACCCCAAGAAAGCTAGCACCTTCTTCTTTCAGTCTTATTTCCACAGTGGAGTCTGAGATCATGGTTGAACTGAGTTTAACGGGACATATTTTAACATGCAATGATGCCAGGGCAGCAAACATCAGTACCTCTTCCAACAGGAGACACTTTAATGTTCAAATGCGGGACTTTCTGGGTCACAAGGGTCGGCTGGCAACCGTACTCGCCTCAAAAGCTGAGGAGTCCTCACGCGTCATTCTGTTGCGGTGGGAGACATGAGTGAGCACAGTGTCATGTGTTGATGAGCAAGTTGCTCAAACCTAACGTTTCCGAAGCGGTGGAACGGGCAGTACGGGAATAATTACGATGGTGGAGCACTGATAGTGCTACGCCGAAATAACAGATTTGCAACTTTTTTTTTAGTCAAGAAGCAATACAAAAAAGAAAAAATCTCCCACTGCTCCTCACTGAAACATTCATCGCAGTGGCAGCTCCTCCACCTTCTTCATCTCAAAACGCGACTCTAACTCTACAAAAAAGATGAACGAGGTCGGATCTTGTAATTGGAATTGCATTTTCCAAATTCCAAGGTTGCAAATTTATTTAATTTGTATTAATAATGTTAAATCTTCGGGTAAAATATTTTTTTCAGCCGAGCATTTGTTTTCAATTAACCTGAACGTCATTTTCACAGATGGTGTCTCATGTAGGTCACGTGCTCAGTCTGTCAAGCGCCACGCGGCAATCAGCGTGTCATCTCTGAACTCACAATCGCATTATTACTGAGAGAGTGACGCATTGCTCAAGGGATTAAAATGATTGTAGCTTTTCATAGGTTATTACTTTAGCTAATGCTCTTCGCCAGGGCATATATAAAAAAACGTATTGTACGCCCGGTAGTAATGGTCAAGAGAGTGGCAAGCTATTGCAGCAAAATCTTCCCGGATTAGGAATACCGCAGCAAAGCAGAAAGGTACCTATAGATTTTAGGAGTAGTTACAGTAACCTTTAAGAGAAGTTGCTTTCACTGAGACTTTATCTGGTATAACATTAGGGTTTCACTATTTTTCTATTAGTTAGAAATAGTCTGGTATAATATTTTAAAAGTTAATTAATATGACGAGCGTGTAACACAAGAACAGTAAACTAGGGTGCAGAAAGAGAACTTGCATGGCAGCGACAGCCTTTTATTTTTGTGCGGTTACTGCGCATCTGCAACCCTGCAACTTGGTAAAGATCAGGCGAAGTCTATTTTCTGAGTTGGACTGCTGTTTTCTACACTGTGTAACCAAAGTGGTAAAAAATACTGTTTTTTTACACTGGGTGTCAGCGGAAATCTCTGTCGATTTTCCGTTAAGACCAGCTTCAGTAAAACGTCGTGCAAACGGTGCCCTTCTACACGCTACTTTGTGCAGTAGGTATGCATAGGAAGAAGCATGAGAGCGCCAGAATGAGCTCCCGTTTTACTATCCTGAAAGCAACGAATTCATTTGATAAAAATCGATGTGTATATCAATAAAGATGTAAATTTGTACAGTTCAAGATTTGTAAAAACTCGTGGGAGGGCATGGGGGTGTAGCGACGCTTTCCAGCACGTGGTGAACCGAAGCGACCGCCGGTAAGAGATGGGAGTCGCAAGCGCATCATTGGCCGGGGAACGGAGCAACATAAACGTTTTTTTAAAGCGAAGCAGTATCTTCATTCATATTTTTATGAATGGAAATACAAACATATCCAAAAACGATAACGAGTAAAGAGTGGGGTGTGAATTCGAGCACTGGTCTTGTTACTTCTGGATGTGTGCTTACTTCACTCACCTACTGTAAGTCTGTTTCTGCACTGCTGAGTACATTTCCAGGAGCCGTTTTTTTACACCAAAACCACACATCGTATTAAGAAAATAAGTCTTTCCCACAAGACTGTCACAGAACACTATACTAAACATCTAGTAGTTCAAAACAGCAGCCAGTTCTGTCTAGTTCTTTTTGTGCCAGTTCATCTAGAAAACGTCACCCATGTCATGAAATACATACTCTGTATGCACAAACCGTATCTCTACTGAATTTCTTTATGACTTCAAAATACCTTTTTTCCTTCTTATGTTTTATGGTCCCAAAAAATAATTCCCTAATCACACTGTCTTTTCTTCTGATATTGCCAAGTTTTTGTCCTCTCTACCAGATTATGAACAGTGCATGATAAGGCTTTCTAGTAGTCTCACCTTGTAGTCTGTTTTCAGATCTGACCCTAAGACCCTTGCAGTCACATAGATCTTATGACGTACAGTATTCTTTATATTGTCTTCTGTATATTGATTTATTTGGTAAAATTATCTCTCCTGAATGTGCACTTTCCTAAGAAACAATGTTGTCTGAAAACTGCTATGTAAAATAAAGATTAATAATTGAGAATCTCTTTAAAAAAACTGAAACTGTAGACTAAATTTGTAACTTGCACAGTTCTTTAAATCAGGAGTGTCAGACTCCATTTCTGGAGGGCCTTGAGTCTTCTGATGTTTGTTCCACATGTTCTCTCAGTTATATGCTTTATACATTATACTGTTAATGCAGCTTCACAGTTATCATCACTTCCATTCAAATAGTCATTATTTAATCACACTGATTAGGCCTTTTTGTTTTTATTGGAATTTCTGAAATATTTCGACATATACTGTTTTTCCACCATCTCTATCTCAAATACATACTCAAAAATCTTGAAATTAATCTGCCAGTATTAGACAAGTCCAAAATGGTTCATGGAGGAAATAGAAACATATCCTATATCCTATAAAAATTGATCATGCTAGTGATTCCAATACTTATTTTTGATAGATTTTTAATGCCTTGGTATACATATCACATGGGCAATATCAATCGCCAGACAGGATTGTACTATAGGCATCTGGGTGTTTATGTTGATTCTTTAATGTTCAAATTAGGACAATAAAATTACAAACAGAATGTTTGGGTACACTGTATAACATGAAGTGTGTAGCTTACTCCCTTCAGCATTGAAACTATACATAAGGTTTACAACACTAGTAAAATCTCATTTATAATACTGCATTCATTTTTATTCACCATACCTCTAAAATTACATTAGGTAATTAAATATTCAGACTTTTATAGTTCAGTGGATTGGTGAATCCATAAAAATGAAAAAAAACAAAAACAAAAGTAGTGAGAGATATTCCAGTTTATAAAAAACCAAGGAGTGTATATAGGGTCAACCAGTTTTTTGTAGCAAAAGAGCCACAACTTGAAACTAAAAGAGAATGAATTCTTGAAACATGACGTGGTATTGATGCTTCAATAAAATGGCTGGGCTGCTTGTTACTTTGGAGAGCTGTGGGTGCTTTCAACAGGATTCCTAGTTAGGTGTCTTAAGGCCCAATCTGGGCTCCTTGAAGTAGCAGCTAGAAATGGGATCTATATATCTATATAAGCTGCTTATAAACTCTGCAAGTACAAGTCAGCAAATAGACAACGTTAGCAGTAAGTACAGCCCCCTATTACTGTGTCTCCAGTTGTAAATTATAGAATAGAACTGCCTCCTTAGAGTTTGCTGCATTTTGGTTTATAAAATCATTAAGAAGAGATTTAGGACAGTCCATACAGGTCTGATTGTTTGTAATCCCATATTTTTCATGTTTGATTTATACATTCCATTACATCTATCAATATGCGATGTTACTGTTGTAATGCTTGAGTTGAGTACTGATAACACATCACAACACTTCAAGGAGTTTTGATTGAGCGCCAGTTTTAGTACTCGTCATTTTTGATAAAGTAAATCAGAATAGTTTGTAACGAAAACTGTGCTAAGTAAGTAGACTGGATCCAGTGATATCACTGTCCGAATTTGGACATTTTATTGAAATAAACAGGAGTTTGCTATTTGGACTCTGTGGAAGAGAAGGAGATTGCATAAGCTTCTACTGTTCTTGAGTCCTCAGGTTCATGTTCTCCAAAGAAATGAAAGTGGAAATGATGAGCTGAGAACTGTACTTGAATTGAATACAAATTATCACTATATCAGTTATCTGTCAACATGGTAGCTAAAAATGATCTACAGATTTAAATGTCTCTTGCACTCTTTCTACATAACATATTTAAGGATATTCAGATTCAATTACAGTACATGGAAACAATAAGATATGTAAATTAGTAAAACATGCATTTGCTACAAAAACTGCTGTTTTTCTGGAAATCATACATTAAGCATTAACAAGCACTGAGAACTTGATTGTTCCTGCTCTCAGATGGACAGAGATCCCCGCTCTCCCCAAATGAGTGGCTCCTCTGAGAAAGACCTGCAGTTCAGAACAATGAATATAAGTCAGAAAAATACAAAACGTGCCAAACGCATTGGTAAGTACTTCATTTATGCTTCCTAGACTATTAATTTCAAGATGAGTGATGAGTTGAGAACTGTAGTTATCACTGTGTGTACAGTCTATTTTGAATTCTTTAGCTAATTCTGAACCCAGAGAAAAAAGAGTAATTTAGGTTCACATTAACTCCACCAAAATCATTCCAAACATTTCTGTCCATGGTGTGGTAAAGGAAAGTGAAGTACGTTTTCCTCCTTGTGTGAGGAAAAAGACATGTGCTCCTGGTAGGGAGTAGTCTGTGTCAGTAACATGCAGTATGTTGTCAGGGCTGGAGGAGGTGAAGTGGGTTGTGCGTGTGCAGTGCTATATGCATGAAACACCAGGCACGTTGAGAGGTCTTGCATGATTAGCAGTTGCTGAACAAAAAGATTTTCTGCTGTCCCTGTCAGAGCTGAGGACGTGATCAAGATAAATTGCAATCAAGACTAAATTAACAGAGCTTTGATGGGATTATCCCGCTTTGCCAAAGTGCACTGATTCCCATTATTAGTGTTTGTGTGGTCACCTGTTGTGTTGATTCCTGGCTTTTCAATGCATGTGCCCTCTGCTTATACTAATTCTTCTCCCCTGTCCCAAACTCTGTCATGGCAAAACAGCAGCTTGTTCTGAATTTGGCAGCAAGCTAGAGAGTAAGATTATTCCTCTTCAGAGACTGTTATTTCCTGATCAGTTACAAAACTGATCAGTATTAAAGCAATGTTTCTCAACCCTGCTTCTGGAGTGTCTTTTAGTTTTCCTTCCGGCTGGTGGTACAGTGGTGAGCATTGCTGTCTTGCAGCACTGGGACTCTTGGCTCACTTCCTGGTGTGCTATCTGCAACACTAAATTGAATAAAGTGGTTAGAAAATAAATGTGATCTAGTTGCTTTATTTTTTATGAATGCCTTTCCTACTTTGTCCTTTAGGTGAAGCCCGTGAGAATTGCCCTGTGCTAACTAAAGCCACGCTTGTGCGTTCTCGTTGTTTCTCCAATGGAATCAAGCCTGTGCCGCCGAACGCCCAACCCAGGTCTGTCCATGACACATGGCCCTCAGAAATGTACACATTGCAGACACATTCAGAGCAATTAAAATGCTGCCCTTACAGCTCAAGACGGTTGTGCCTTTCATAAATAGTGCACTGAAGCTCGTTTTCCAAACTTGTAACTTTGTTTTTGCTTACTGCCGCACAGGTAGGCTCCTACTTTTAGAAACATCTTTTCTGTTTTTTTGTGGGGGCTGGAGTGAAGAGTGTTGATAAAATTACCTTGTTGTTGTCCAAGCTGGCATCTTTTGCGGTTTTATGTGCTTTAAAGCAGGACTGTGAACTTGGCAAGGGAGTGAACAGAGTTGACAACACTGCTCCAACTCTGTAAAGATGACAGAACAGTGTTTATCATTTTTTCAATTTTCTCCACTCTGTCTCCATTTGTGTCTTGCCTGCAGGTCCGATAACTCCCCTCCTTTAGTAGCAAGACCTCGCTTGGCTGGAGTCCCCTCCAGAAAGCTGACGGCTGCTTCCAGAGTGGAGTACAGCCCCAACCAAGGTGCTGACAGCTGGAGCTGCTGGCCTGTCATTTGTTTGCTTGTGTGTATGAGTGTGTGCTGAGAAATCATCTGTGAGACTGGGCAAAAGTGAAAGTAACCTAATCAGTACAGCTCTAGGTTTGAGCAGTACAGGACACTAGTGGTTGAAACTTCCTGTCTGCTCGGACTCATTTAGAGTTAAAGAGATAAAGATAAAGAACTTGCCTATTTTTCTTCTCAGTCAGTTCTTGCATTTACCCTCCTTGTGTTGAGATTGGTGCGAGTGTCAGTGTGTCTGCTGCTGTGGGCTGTGGTGTTGTGAGATTGGTGAAAAGGGTGACATTTCTGAAGGGTGTTGAGAAATTTTGACCTTGTTTTGCAGGGGTGACCTCAGATGTGAGTGTAGTGGGACAGCAACTGACCTATTCTAATGGGCCTGCTGAGCCTGAGGAGGACAGGCTGATAGTGGTGTCCCCTCCTGCTGGCAGACCCCCGGGCCGAGTGCCCCGCAGAGTGTCCAGAATCCCCACATGTGAGTCGGCTGCACCATTGGTTAAGATGTCACTAATGATAACAGGGACTGGTACCAGAGTTACATACAAAAGCTCACTGGTAAGAAAAACTCTCTCATGGCCTGTAAAGAGGGATTTATTACAGACTTGATACTATTTCTGACATCCCACCTTCGTAACTGTACAAAACAAAAATAAACTTACCTTTTTATCCATGATCCAGGATTCTCCAGCAGCACTAAAAAGAAATGTTATTATAACTAATAACAACTAATCAGTTTCAAAGACCTTTCGAACTCTCAAGGACTTGTGAACTGATCTGTAGACAATGGGCACAAATCAAGCCGCGCTAGAGATAGCAGCACAACCCAGGATTTAATGAACTCTGAGGTGTGGCCATGCCAGTTCACATTACTGTACACATTAAAGTTCCAGCTGTACCAACACACCAACAGATGGCGTGACAGAGTTTTAGAGTATTGGGTGTGAAGTTTTGGTTCTGTAAGGCAGTAGATCATCAGGTGACAAAAGCTCACAAGGTGATGATATCTCCAAATTCACGGAGAAAATCCCAAGGAGCTCCTTCAGAGTAAGCAAACTCATTTGAAGTAGATTCTGGCCAGAATACAGGTGGTTTTTGTTTTTGTTAACCCCAGCAACTCTGCTTCCCCCACCCAGTTATCCCAGAGCCTTACCAGCCCCAGGTTTCAGGGAAGAAAGGGCTCCTGAGGATGTCACAGATCAGTGGTGGAGAGGACTCGGACGTGCAGTTCCTGAGCCCCACCAACCCTTCCGACAGAGAGAGAGGTGAGCTCACAGAGCAGGGTCAGGCCTGAAAGGGGATTTGCAGTCCCGATTTCTCAGGCCCATTTCTCTATGAGCCTTTGGATCATAGATGGAACACGACTTTAAGATAAAAAAGCATTTGATATCTCTTTAAAGTGTTCTGAGTAAACATTAAATCTGACCAAATATCAACCTTACCCTTTGGATAGTGCCAGTGCTGTGTTTCTTCTGGTGAGACACATAGGTCAAAGATTGATACCACAAACTCAAGATACTGGCTTATATGTCTTGCTGAAAGCCAACCAGTTCTAGCCTAGTCAGTATAAATGAGGAAAAATGTGGTTTGTCTGCAACCGGCAGTGGTAATAAAGTACAAATGGTGCCTGTTGAGCGTTAGTTACTAATACACATGCATTGATTATTCCTGTGCAGAATACAGGTGGTTCTAGTTTTTTGTTAACCCCAGCAACTCTGCTTCCCCCACCCAGTTATCCCAGAGCCTTACCAGCCCCAGGTTTCAGGGAAGAAAAGGCTCCTGAGGATGTCACAGAACAGTGGTGGAGAGGACTCGGACATGCAGTTCCTGAGCCCCACCAACCCTTCCGACAGAGAGAGAGGTGAGCTCGCGGAGGAGGGTCAGGCCTGAAAGGGGAACTGCAGTCCCAATTTCTCAGGCGGGTTATTAAATCTTGGTAATCATTTTTTTCGCATAGAAGTGAGAGGCTGTGAAATGTTCAAAGCAAAAAGCAAATCCTTGATGAGGAGCCCAAGTGTCACAGCTGAAACTGATTCGGGGAGTGCTGCTTCCTGCAATTGACATTTCTTCCCACCAGATTGCCTGTGCTTTGGTTGAGCCTTTGGCTCATAGATGTAACTGGACTTATATGGAGTTACAGATAAAAAAGCAGTTGATATCTCACGAGCTGTTAAATGTTATTTTTGATTTCTCAACACAACTTTAGTCGTAGCATTAAAACTCACAATGGATTTTGGATACACAGTTCCACGCATATGCATTAATTAACAGCTAAGGCTTGGGCTGTCTAATGGTATACTTGATACTTGATGTCTAATGATATACAAATGATGCTTGGGCTGGTAATGATAATGCTATGCTAGTAAATAATATTAATCCTTTACATCTTTCAATGTTTGGGAAAACCAAGGAATGAGCTAGGTTTGGCTGGTTTTGACAGCTCCCGTCCATGGTGGCATCGATGTGCCTACCAAGACTTCCTGCCCTCTCTGCGGACATCCCAGTGTAGAGCGTACCTTTCCCACAGCCTCAGGAGCCGCTGGGGGTCTGTGCTCTCAGCCAGCTTGCAAGAATGTAGACCCCAATGTTGGTGTGTCCAGCACCTGGTCCGGCAGGAAGAAGAGCAGTCTTCTGTGCAGATCCCTCTGCCCCAGCTCCCAGAACACTGCAGGCAAGGATGAACATCCACTCCTTCTCTTTCTCCTTTCTTTCATCTTGTTCAGTTTTTATTAAGTAATCATAAAAATTGAGGAACATTGATAATGGTAGTTTGGACAATTTTTGACAACTGCAGTTTTGATTCCAATTTTGATGATAGTAGTACTATTGATTACTGTTAAGTATCAGACTGAGGACTGATTGCCTATAATGAAGGCTGTAGTGGTTACAGTCAGGTTGGTTGGCACAATCTTGACTTCCATGTGGTGAAAGAGCAGGGGACTTGATGTAGTGTTTTAGCCACAATGGCAACTTGTTAGGAAGACTGCCATCCTGACTAACCACTACAGTCTTCACAATAGACAAGCAGTCCTCACCCTTTATTCTTCTTAAAGGTCAAGTGGAAATATAGTTTCCTCTCAGAACGTCATGTTCAGACAGTGTGTGTCAGCCCTGTCTGTGTTCTTCAGGTGAAGCCCAGGGAAGGACCTTCCCAGAGCTCCTCAGAGCCTCTCAGATGTGCTCCACAACCTGCCGCTGTGTCTTCAATAGAATTAAACCCGTGCCCCCGATCTCTCGAGGCGCCAAGCCCTTGCCCGACAGGGCCCAGGGCATGCCCAGGAACTCCGGAAAGGCCGGCCAGACAGGGCGCCCCTTGGAGCGCCCAATGGAAAGTAACCTGCAGCTTTATGGAGAAGAGGAGGCAGTGGACTATGAGGAGGTCAGAACACACCAGGGCCTTTCTAACCCACATATCATCATTTAAATGTGCAGAAAAAGGAAGGGATAAGAGCTTGCTTGTGTAGTTTTATTTGGTTATGTTCTTCAGAAGGTTTCAAGGTTTCATTCCCAAGTCTTTTCTATTTTGCTTTGCACAGAGAGTACAATAAGCTGTGCGAATGCACTGGCAGTGAGAGCCCAGCTGGGTAAGGAACTGAGAAGGAATGTTAAAGGCTTGTGTCTTTTGTGTTCTTCAGAGGCCGAACTCCCTCAGGTTCCCGCAGTACACTGTGGCAGAGGAGCAAGACTTGCTCGGCTCACCCCCACACAACTTCCTCGATGGCATCAAAGCCGGGTCAGTCCACAACAGCTCATGGCCCACAGACACACGCCACCTTTACAAATAACAACACCTACAAAAAAAGCTGAAACAAAAAAAACACAAAATATACTAAAAGCAACAGTTAACATAGTTCAGATGGGTAGCTGCGTCAGCATGCGTAGGCTTCAAAGGAACAACTAATAGGTTTATTCCATGCTGAAAAGAGAAGAAAGAAAACACAAAGTTTCGGCTGTGGAGCCTTCTTCAGGTGTGAGTTAGTTAACGTATTCAGAATGATGAAGTTGTCTGCTTGTGGATCATGCTAGCATCTTTATCTTTAGTGGCTTTTACATGCTCCATAGCAGGGCTGTGAACATGGTGATTTTTTAATGCCTCACTGACAGAAAGTGTCATATATTTACAATGTTTTTGTGGAGGGAGCGGTGGACATCACAACATTCTTGCCTGTGGGGTTGGGGATCACAAAATTGACGGCTCTGTTCCAGCTCTGTAAAGATAACTGTCAGAGCAGTGCTGATTGTTATTATTTTTTTCACTTTTCTCCTCTATGTCTCTGTGTCTTGCCTGCAGTTCCGATAACTCCCCTCCTTTAGTAGCAAGGCCTCGCTTGGCTGGAATCCCCTCCAGAAAGCTGATGGCAGCTTCCAGAGTGGAGGACAGCCCCAACCAAGGTGCTGACAGCTGGAGCTTCTGGCCTGTCATTTGTTTGAATGTGTTTGCTTGTGTGTATGAGTGTGTGCTGAGAAACCAGCCATGAGACTGGGCAAAACTGAACAGTAATTAAACATTACAGCTTGGGTTTTGAATGGGGCACAGTCTATTTCAGTTTTTTTCTTTTCTAGACTAGATTACTGCATTTCCTAGTCATTTTCTTGAGTGAAAAAACTGTCTTTGTCCACAGAAAACACAGTAGCTGTTCATTATTGCTGCCTACTGGGTCTTATTTAGAGATAAAGAAATAAAGAATAACACCTGCCTATATTTCTTCTCAGTTGATTTTGGCATTTGTACTTCGGCATGAGTGTCAGTGTGTCTGCTGCTGTGGGTTTTGATAGGTGAAGGGTGTTGAGAAATGCGGACTTTGTTTTGCAGGGGTGACCTTGGATGTGAGTGTAGTGGGGCAGTGGCTGAACTATTCTAATGGGCCTGGTGAGCCTGAGGAGGACAGGCTGATAGTGGTGTCCCCTCCTGCTGCCACACCCCCGGGCCGAGTGCCCCGCAGGGTGTCCAGAATCCCCAGACGTGAGTCGGCTGCACCATTGGTTAAGATGTCACAAATGATAACAAGGACTGGCTCTGAAGGATAATTTAAAAACACAGACATCCCATTCCAATTGGTCAAATTCCCATGCATGAACACAACCTATGTGATTTTTTCTCCTATTATTATTTTCTGAGGAAAAACAGAGGAAAATTAACTATTAAGCCTTGATACTTTGTTAAATTATGCGTTATGTGATGCATTATGTGATAGTTAGCCCACAGAGGAATGATACTATCAGATGGGAATGCAGGCTTTAACTAATCTAATGTAGTCAATGTGACTCTGGATCATGATGATAGACTGTGATAGACTCTGTGTCAACAAATGTGTAACATAGGCAGAGATGTGATGTTTTTAAAGTCATAACAATTTGTTGGTTGCTCAGTGCAGGTGTAAGTCTCAGGGCCATTGCTTTGGTCACTTTGTCTCTATAGGAGTGTTGGGGAGCTCCACTCGAGTTGCTTCTCAGCAGAGCCTGATGTCGTGCCCTGGGCAAGGCGCCAGCACTGGCAACACAAGTGTCGAGCCCCTGGCGCGAGTCTATTGGCAGGCAGTCCAACACAACAGTCACCCCTACGTCGAGGAGGTGAGTAAGAGGCCTTTATTTTTTTTTGCTTTTGTTTTGAGTTTTTTACAAACAAAACTTTTGAGTTTGAAAATGCTCTGTAGGTCTTTCATTTTTGTGTTTCACCAATGTCCTAGTTTTTTATAATACCTTCTACAGTATATTTATTTATAAACACTTTACATCAAGACATCACAATTTAGACATCAAAAACAATCAAGATTAGTAATAATGTCTCCATCAGCATATGTACTCTGTATATTGTAATGCCATAGCACACAAGTATAACTACAGTATATTATGATCAAGTCCTGTCTACGTACTGACCTAATATTCACAACTATAGTATTTGAAGCCCTATACAGACAGTATTCTGGAATAGAATATTAGAGTATTTTAGATATAAAAATACAGCCTGGAAATGAATTGACCCAATAATGACAAACAGCAAAAAATGTGTTCAGGGGTTCACTATATAGGAAATAACAATGATACAGGACTAATATGTTTCTTTTTCCATCTATAGTATATTTGGTATTTGAGGGATTTGATCATTTTGGGACCGGCCAGATTGCCTACAATGATCAGGCGCAGTTATTTATCTCAGCAATTAAAACATTTTTACATTTTTTGTAGACTCTGGTGGATAACTTGTGAAAGCCTTTAGCTTGCTTTTAGAAAACACCTATCAAATCCTTGCATGGCAAGGCACATCAGCAGCATTATAGAGTTGCTGTCATATGGCTGTAAGTTATGTTACAGCAGCAAAATATAGAGGAAACTCAAAATAAAATCAAAAAGGCTTGCCAGATATAGCAAACTATGGAAGATATTAATTGACGTTCGGGAGGGATAACAACGACAAGTCAATCTCACACAGCTGTTCCTAATCACCAGCATTATAAAACTAGCTACATACAGTATACTGAACTCCAACACCTCCCTTCGCATTTATCGCAAGCATTCCTCCTACGCCCCATCTCCACCTTGCAGCTACCCCTCGGTTCACTCAAATGACTGGGGTTCGAGACTGCTTGTCTTATGGCCAGGAGGCTGCCTAATAACCAGATGGGTTAAACGAAATTATTCTAGGTAGGTAATTTGCAATTTAGTTTTAGCTGAGATCTGAGCAGCTGATTACTCTAAACACTATCCTATCCTATCCTGTCACTATCCTGTTCCCAGGGTGATTTTGTTGCTGGCTACACAATTGCAATTTCTGTTTCTAATTTGCTAATACTGGCACTGACATTGATACTGACAATATATCAGTACTGTTTTTTTAGGTGGAGCAAGTAGAAGTAAATGTATATGAATACTATGAATCACTATTCAGTGCTGTGAAACAATTTATGTCATGGGGTCCTACAGTAAATATTTCAGAGGACTCAAAGTAAAAACGTTTACCAAGACTGGTCCAGCTGGTCTCAAAACTGAGCTGGGCCAGGATTCCCCAGGGTTAACTTGTGCTTGTCTGTTATTACAGACACACAAGATGGGGCACGTCCAGGACCAGTGGAGGAGCATTGGGGGTGTTAAAAAACACCTGCGCATGATAGGGGGGGATGGAACTGCAGAGGAGAGGGATAACATCTCTTTTCCGCCTCTGAAGAGTACCCCCCATATCGCAGGTCAGATCAGCATCTCCCACACATGTGCACTGATTTTCTTTCTCACTTTCTTCCACCACTTTCTTTCAAGGTCAGGTTTTATTCCTTCTTCTAGAGCTTTTTTACTGATGCCCCGAGGCAGAAGCCTTTCAGGATCTGCTTTAGTCAAATCAGTGGTGACCAAACTGATCACAGAACGTTTCCCCACTCTGTTGTGACCTTTAGATGAGCTGTCCCCTGCCCTTGAAGGGAAGAGGAGAAATGCTCCAGAGAACCCTGGGCTGAAATGCTTCTCCAGGCCTGAGCTGGCCCTCACCCAGAGCCTTCAGTTTCTGGCCTCTGATGACTGGTAGGCATAGAGCAGTACAATCAGCATCCAACTATTCCGTTTTCTATGAATACAGTTCTGACTAGTGAAAATACAGACCTTGTTGCCCATAGCTCTATACAGTTAGATCTCTTTCCTTGTCCTGGTTGATGTATTTCTTTCCTTTCACTGAATTCAGGGAGAGGAAGGTTGAAGGACTGACCTTCATAAGGCGTCTGTCCCAGCACCACCCTGCCATCCTGATCAGCAGACTGCACGATGTCTCCCTGGCGCTCGTGCAGGAGGTGTGAGCTCTCAAAAATATTAATTGTTCATTTTTATGATTGTTTTTCACTGTTTTTGTATCCATTCTGAACCATTTATATAGAATGGTTCAAGAGAGAGGCACAGACGAGGCTCTGCAGTGCTGACGGTGGTTTGCCTTTCCCCAGGTGAAGAACTTGCGATCAGTTGTCTCTAGGATGGCAGTGGTGTGTCTGGGAGACATGTTCACCTGCCTGCAGAGAGGGATGGACCCGGAACTGGGCAATACAGTTAAGGTGCTGCTACACAAAGCCGGAGAATCCAACACCTTTATCCGGCAAGGTGTAGACAGCACACTGGACTGCATGGTTCAGAGCTGTACCCCTGCTCGTGCAGTGAACTCACTGCTGAATGGAGGTCTGAGGTGAGGGTAGAAATATACAGAATAGAATAATACCCAGAATCTTAGGGTCTGACTCCAGGAGCTGTGAAGGGTCATTTACGTTTCACGGAGCTTTAAATCAAAGCATGTAATAAAGAATGTTTACTACAATGCTAATATCCATTCATTTTGAAAATGAGGTCCACATTGCCAATGGTTAGGTGACAAGCTGATATGGTTTCAATCAAAGTAACAGCTCAGTAATATACAATACAATGTTCTGTGTGCACAATCACCTGAACTCCAGAGTGAGGGCATGTATGGCTCATCACCTGGCAGACCTGGTGGAGAGGATGGGTGCACGTAACCTCCCCAGGGACCTCACCAACCGCATCCTGCCTGCTGCCACTCGGCTGGCACAAGACGCCTCCCAGGAAACCAGGTACAAGCTCGCGCTTTTCCTAGACGGATAAGATGGTGACTTCCTTCAAGGAGTCAGCTTTGCAACTCCCCAGTGCAATGAGTCTCATGCAAAGATTTGTCATTTCAGACACTTTGGACAGCGGTTGCTGTCTTCCCTGAAGCACCGACTTTGAGCAAAAGGTACTGTCTGTGGTCTGCGGTCCTGTATTTTATAGTACAGCTCTAATTTTTAAACTGAAACATTTCATTTCCTTTAAATTGAAAATGTAGGTCTAAAATGTATAAAATCACAATCTACATTCACAAACACTTAATAGGGGACAATATACATCATTAATAGTCAGACTGTTTATTTTGTTAAAATGAATATTACATGTAGTATGTGCTCTAGAAACTTATAGATTATTAAATATTGTAATACATTTCTACCAATGCATTTTTTAGGTTATTCTTTTACATTTATAGTACTAATCTGGAATATGTTTAGCTTCCAATGTATTTCAAGGTATCACTCACTAATTAAAAACAACTTTATTTTTTTAAATGTCTGTTATTCATAATCAGTGAATGAATTAAAGCAATTACTGAATTGTGTGAAAGATGAAAAATGAAAGTACTGTGGCAGGCCTGTTCTGGTACACCCTTAATTAAATGCAGATGGGCTGGAGCTTGAGGCTCCCAGTGATGTTGCTTGACTGATTGATGGACGTATTGTATTCCGTATGCTTCATGTACATGATCACCCAGCCCGTTTGTCTATCCTGGTGCCAACTTCCACCTTTACCAACTCTCCCACCTTTGTGTCTGTTAGACTTCCACAGAGAACAAAATCAGAAAGTTCACAAAAAGCAGGATGTGAGCTGTTGACTAAGTGCACTGGAAGCAAGCGCTCATGATGGAAGGCTGATTTCTAGAAAGTAGTCCCCAAAATGAATAAACCGATAAAAGAAAACATAAGAGAAATATATGTAGAAAGAAAAGTCATTGCTTATTGCAAGACAGAAGTTAAAGATGCAATTGTTAAATGTTCTGAGTAGCCCAGGGCACAATACATAGAGGTTAGAAGAAGTGTTGTGCTGTTTTTTACAATTGGCTTTGTTAAACCAATATGCTAACAATAAAATCAGTTTGGTTTCTTTCAATTTGATTTAAAAATACAACTCAAATATCAAATGCTATATTAAATGTTTATTGCTGCATTTAGTCTTAATCTATTCAAATTTATCAATGAATAGATGGGGCAAAAGACAGGGTTTTTAGTGACAGAATAAATGTTTATATGTTTTATAGAACATTTAAGCTTGTCTGTCCTTCAGGTTTCATTACAATATGGGCTTTGTTGTTTAAAATCCTGTTTAACAAAATATTCATCAGGAAACAATGGAGTGTGATGGAAGTGAGCATTTCTTTACAAAAATGACTTTTCTTTTGTTCATCTTTCTCACAGGGTTACTCCACCGTCCTTCGCTCTTTGACATCTAGCACTGCCACCTTCACACTGGAACTGTCCAGCTACGAAGCCATGACTGCCCATGATCAGAACACCCTTCTCAGCCTTCAGCCAAACAGTTTGAACCAAGGAGTACAAGAAACTGTTTCACTCTTGAAAGCACCAGGCTCATACAAAATACAAAATGGGCTTTGTCTTTTAAGAAGGTGTTGAATAAACCTGCATTTCCTTTCATGTGTTGTCATCCATTTTGCTGCAGGATATGACCTTGGAAGCACGCTAAACAAAACCTACTGTATGTACAAAACCTCTGACTAAGAGTAGGATAGGTGATTGTTATGGATAAATGAAGATGTACTGAACAAAGTAACATTTTACACACATCAATAAAAATTTAAAATGCAGAAGCATTGAAAACTACCCCAAGAAAGCTAGCGCCTTTTTCTTTCAGTCTTACTTCCACAGTGGAGTCTTAGATCATGGTTGAACTGAATTGAACGGGACATATTTTAACATGCAGTGTTGCTAGGGCTGCAAACATCAGTACCTCTTCCAACAGGAGACACTTTTATGTTAAAATGCGGAACTTTGTGGGTCACAAGGGTCAGCTTGCAACCGTACTCGCCTCAAAAGCTGAGGAGTCCTCACGCGTCATTCTGTTGCGGTGGGAGACATGAGTGAGCACAGTGTCATGTGTTGATGAGCAAGTTGCTCAAACCTAACGTTTCCGAAGCGGTGGAACGGGCAGTACGGGAATAATTACGATGGTGGAGCATTGATAGTGCTACGCTGAAATAACAGATTTGCATCTTTTTTTTAGTCAAGAAGCAATACAAAAAGGAAAATCTCCCACTGCTCCTCACTGAAACATTCATCGCAGTGGCAGCTCCTCCACCTTCTTCGTCTAAAAACGCGACTCTTAACTCCACAAAAAAGATGAACGAGGTCGGATCTTGTAATTGGAATTGCATTTTCCAGATTCCCAGGTTGCAGATTTATTTTAATTTGTATTAATACTGTATAATCTTCGGGTAAAATATTTTTTTCACCCGAGCATTTGTTTTCAATTAGCCTGAACGTCATTTTCGCAGATCGCGTCTCATAGGAGGAAGCACGAGAGCGCAAAGTCCAAAAAGAGCTCCCATTTTACTATCCTGAAAGCAACTAATTCGTTTGATAAAAATCGATGTGTATATCAATAAAGATGTAAATTTGTACAGTTCAAGATTTGTAAAAACTCGTGGGAGGGCATGGGGGTGTAGCGACGCTTTCCAGCACGTGGTGAACCGAAGCGACCGCCGGTAAGAGATGGGAGTCGCAAGCAATGGCCGGGGAACGGAGCAACAGAAACGTTTTTTTAAAGCCAACACTTACTTCATTCACCTACTGTAAGTCTGTTTCTGCACTGCTAAGTACATTTCCAGGAGCTGTTTTTTACACCAAAACCACACATCGTATTAAGAGAATACGTCTTTCCCACAAGACTGTCACAGAACACTATACTAAACATCTAGCAGTTCAAAACAGTTCTGTCTAGTTCTTCTTGTGCCAGTTCTTCTAGAAAATGTCACCCATGTCATGAAATACACACAATCCGTATCTCTTCTGAATTTCTTTATGACTTCAAAATACCTTTTTTCTTTCTTATGTTTTATGGTCCCAAGAAATTAATTCCCTAATCACACTGTCTTTTCTTCTGATATTGCCAAGTTTTTGTCCTCTCTACCAGATTATGAACAGTGCATGATAAGGCTTTCTAGTAGTCTCACCTTGTAGTCTGTTTTCAGATCTGACCTTAAGACCCTGGCAGTCACATAGATCTTATGATGTATTCTGCATATTGTCTTCTGTATATTGATTTATTTGGTGAAACTATCTCTCCTGAATGTGCACTTTCCTAAGAATGTTTTCTGCAAACTGCTATGTAAAATAAAGATTAATAATTGGTATACATATCACATGGGCAATATCAATCGCCAGACAGGATTCTACTATAGGCATCTTGGTGTTTATGATGCTTTTTTAATGTTCAAATTAGAACAATAAAATTACAAAAAGAATGTTTGGGTATATAACAAAAAGTGTGTAGCTTACTCCATTCAGCATTGAAGCTATACATAAGGTTTGCAACCTAGTCAAATCTCATTTATAATACTGCATTCATTTTTATTCACCATACCTCTAAAATTACATTAGGTAATTAAATGTTCAGACTTTTATAGTTCAGTGGATTGGTGAATCCATAAAAATGAAAGATGTGAGAGATATTCCAGTTTTTAAAAACCCAAGGAGTGTAGATAGCTTATAAACTCTGCTAGTACAAATCAGCGAATAGACAACATTAGCAGTAAGTACAGCCCCCTATTACTGTGTCTCCAGTTGTAAATTATAGAATAGAACTGCCTCCTTAGAGTTTGCTGCATTTTGGTTTATAAAATCATTAAGAAGAGATTTTGGACAGTCCATACAGGTCTGATTGTTTGTAATCCCATATTTTTCATGTTTGATTTATACATTCCATAACATCTGTCAATATGCGATGTTACTGTTGTAATGCTTGAGTTGAGTACAGATAACACATCACAACACTTCAAGGAGTTTTGATTGAGTGACAGTTTTAATACTTGTCATTTTTAATGTAGTAAATCAGAATAGTTTGAATGATAAGTAAGTAGACTGGACCCAGTGATATCTCTGTCCTAGTTTACTGTTTGGACTCCATGGAAGAGAAGGATATTGCATAAGCTTCTAATGTTCTGCATGCAGTCCTTAGATTCATGTTCTCCAAAATATTAAAGTGGGATTGATAAGCCCAAGAACTGTACTTAAATTAAATAGAAATTATCACTATATCAGCTTACTGTCAACATGGTTACTAAAAATGATCTACAGATTTAAATGTCTCTTGCAGTCTTTCTACATAAAATATGTAAGGATATTATTAAGGTTCAATTACAGTACATGGAAAAGATAAGATATGGAAATGTTTAAAACATGCATTTGCTACAAAAACCATGCCGGTTTTCTGGAAATCATACATTAAGCATTAACAAGCACTGAGAACTTCATTGTTCCTGCCTCTCAGATGGACAGAGATCCCTGGTCTCCCCAACTGAGTGGCTCCTCTGAGAAAGACCTGCAGTTCACTAGAACAGTGAATATAAGTCAGGAAAATGCAAAACGTGCCAAACGCTTTGGTAAGTACCTGATTTATGCTTCCTAGACTACTAATTTCAAGATGAGTGATGAGTTGAGAACTGTAGTTATCACTGTGTGTACAGTCTATTTTGAATTCTTTAGCTAATTCTGAACCCAGAGAAAAAAGAATAATTTAGGTTCACATTAACTCCACCAAAATCATTCCAAACATTTCTGTCCATGGTGTGGTAAAGGAAAGTGAAGTACATTTCCCTCCTTGTGTGAGGAAAAAGACATGTGCTCCTGGTAGGGAGTAGTCTGTGTCAGTAACATGCTGTATGTTGTCAGGGCTGGAGGAGGTGAAGTGGGTTGTGCGTGTGCAGTGCTATATGCATGAAACACCAGGCACATTGAGAGCTCCTGCATGATTAGCAGTTGCTATACAAAAAGATTTTCTGCTGTCCCTGTCAGAGCTGAGGACATGGTCAAGATAAATTGGAATCAGGACTATATCATCAGAGCTTTGATGGGATTAACCTGCTTTGCCAAAGTGCACTGATTCCCATTATTGGTGTTTGTGTGGTCACCTATTGTGTTGATTCCTGGCTTTTCAATGCATCTGTCCTCTGCTACTTCAATTTCTTCTCCCCTGTCCCAAACCCTCTAATGGCAAAACAGCAGCTTGTTCTGATCTTGCCATCAAGCTAGAGAGTAAGATTGTTCCTCTTCAGAGACCGATATTTACTGATCGGTCTATTAGGGCAATGCTTCTCAACCCTGCTTCTGGAGTGTCTTTTACTTTTCCTTCTGGCTGATCTCTAAATGATTGAGGCTGAGTGATTCTTTTTATTTGGTGATTTGACCTTTTCAACCTGTTTCTACTTTTAGACTTTGGTTTCAAAGACTCTGCTATGGACATGTTATGCAAAAAAAAACTGATCAATAAAATTCCTCCTACTCTGCCCTCAGGTTGCTTATTAAGTGGTAGTTGCCTTATTTGTTTCTAAGAATCTCTTAACAGGAGAAAAATGTTGGTATGATGTTAATTAGTATTTGGTGATGCCACTTTGTCAAAGACTTAAACCAGGTGATTTCAATCATTGTATCATAGACTGCAATGAGAATTTAATCTCAAAAGGTCCAATCACTTCATTCAGTCCATTACTTGAAAGAAGGCAGGTGTGAAACTCAAAAACTGAGCATTGATGCTTTTCAACTACTTTTGAATTAGCTTAATCAAGAGCTCAGCTGGCATGGGGGTATTCCAGTACTGGGGATGAGTTTTTACCGAGTTAAAATCTGTAGAATATTCAGTAGAATTTTCCAGGGTTCTTCCATAGTTGAGTTCCAAATAACTGATGAAGTCTGCATTTGGGATATACAGTAATTGGGAATAACTATATGTAGATCGCTATTGCGGTTGGGTTCCTAGATAAGTGTGTAGATCTTATGGGCAGCATGGTGGTACAGTGCTGTCTTGCAGCACTGGGGCTCTTGGCTCACTTCCTGGTGTGCTATCTGCAATACTAAATTAAATAAAGTGGTTAGAAAATAAATGTGATCTAGTTGCTTTTTTAATTTTTTATGAATGCCTTTCCTACTGTGTCCTTCAGGTGAAGCCCATGAGAATTGCCCTGTGCTAACTAAAGCCACGCTTGTGCATTCTCGCTGTTTCTCCAGTGGAATCAAGCCTGTGCCACCGAACGCCCAACCCAGGTCTGTCCATGACACATGGCCCTCAGAAATGTACACATTGCAGACACATTCAGAGCAATTAAAATGCTGCCCTTACAACTCTAGACGGTTGTGGCTTTCATAAACAGTGCACTGAAGCTCGTTTTCCAAACTTGTAACTTTGTTTTTCCTTACTGCCACACAGGTAGGCTCCTACTTTTATGAACATCTTTTCTGTTTTTTGTGGGGGCTGGAGTGAAGAGTGTTGATAAAGATAGCTTGTTGTTCAAGCTCGCATCTTTTGTGGTTTTATGTGCTTCAAAGCAGGACTGTAAACTTGGCAAGGGAGTGAACAGAGTTGACAGCACTGCTCCAACTCTGTAAAGATGACAGAGCAGTGTTAATCATTTTTTCACTTTTCTCTATTTGTGTCTTGCCTACAGGTCCGATAACTCCCCTCCTTTAGTAGCAAGACCTCGCTTGACTGGAGTCCCATCCAGAAAGCTGATGGCAGCTTCCAGAGTGGAGGACAGCCCCAACCAAGGTACTGACAGCTGGAGCTGCTGGCCTGTCATTTGTTTGAATGAGTTTGCTTGTGTGTATGAGTGTGTGCTGAGAAACCAGCCGTGAGACTGGGCAAAACTGAACAGTAATTAATCATTATACTGTAGGTTGGGGTTTGAATGGGGCACAGTCGGTTTCAGTTTTTTTCTTTTCTAGACTACATTACTGCATTTCCTAGTCAATGTCTTGGGTGAAATAACTGTCTTTGTCCACAAAAAACACAGTAAGTGTTCATTATTGCTGCCTACTGGGTCTTATTTGGAGATAAAGAAATAAAGAATAACAACTGCCTATATTTCTTCTCAGTTGATTTTGGCATTTGTACTTCAGCATGAGTGTCAGTGTGTCTGCTGCTGTGGGTTTTGACAGGTGAAGGGTGTTGAGAAATGTGGACTTTGTTTTGCAGGGGTGACCTCGGATGTGAGTGTAGTAGGACAGTAACTGACTTGTTCTAATGGGCCTGCCGAGCCTGAGGAGGACAGGCCAATAGTGGTGTCCCCTCCTGCTGACACACGCCCGGGCCGAGTGCCCCGCAGGGTGTCCAGAATCCCCAGACGTGAGTCGGCTGCACCATTGGTTAAGATGTCACTGATGATAACAAGGACTGGCTCAGAAGGATAATTTAAAAACACAGACATCCCATTCCAATTGGTCAAATTCCCAGGAACAGAGGAAAATTAACTATTAAGCCTTGATTCTTTGTTAAATTATATGCTATGTGATGCATTATGTGATAGTTTGCCCACAGAGGAATGATAATATCAGATGGGAATGCAGGCTTTAACTAATCTAATGTAGTCAATGGGACTCTGGATCATGATGATAGACTGTGATACTCTGTGTCAACAAATATGTAACATAGGTAAGATGTGATGTTATTAAAGTCATAATTTGTTGGTGTAATTTCTGACCCTCAATTTGGTGAGTTGCTTTCAGTCTAATCTGGTTATTACCACATTATTATTTTACTTTTGTTGCATCCATTTCAGTGATGCCTGTCAGACTGTGTCATTAAATCATATTTTCCAACTCACTTACACTTTAAAAATAGAACAGGTGATGCAGTTATTAATATTGTTTTTGAAATGTTGAGCATTTCTTTGTGTTGGGTACATAGAAGGTACCTTCTAAGAAACAAAATTGTAGAGGATGTTTCCACCAAAATATTTACATTAGTTCATGTTATTGCTTATGACATGACTTGCTTCTACTGTGTTGCTTTTTATTCATAAAAGTTTTGTAACTCAAACATTCCCCTTATTTCTTAAATTCAAGTATCTCTTTTGACCACAGAGGTAGGGTGTTTGTCTTAAAAAGGCTCTTGTGTATTTTCTCCATGAGATTTGTTTGAAACTGGGACAGAAAATCAGTATTTGTAAGGTTAAGTATGTAGCAGTTAAGATTTAGAGTCTGTCAGTGTTGCAACTTGTACTGTAGATCAGTGTGATGGGCTGTGCTGCAGTTGTCTTTGAATAGGATGGAGTTCATCAACTGAACCAAAGGAAATAAATGGCAGCTACATGGAAGTGCATTTAAAACCAAGAACAGGAGGCCCATCTTTATGCAAAAGGTTGTAGGAGTCTGGAACAAGCTAACCAGCTATGTTGTCAGATCCAATACCCTGGTTTCTGGAGGAGATTTTCAAATCAATGAGTCACTAATTACCAAATAGGTTAAATCTGCCAAATGGCCTCTTCTTGATTCTAACTGATTCATGTGTTCATATGTTCTCATGAGCTTAGTCTAAGTCTCAGGGCTATTGTTTCGATCACTTTGTCTCTATACTGTAGGAGTGTTGGGGAGCTCCACTCGAGATGCTTCTCAGCAGAACCTCATGTCGTGCCCTGGGCATGGCACCAGCACTGGCAACATAAGTGTCGAGCCCCTGTGGGCAGGCAGTCCAACACAACAGTCACCCCTACGTTGAGGAGGTGAGTAAGAGGCTGTAGTGTCAAACAAATGACAAAGTTCAGGTGTCTGTGAAGCAGAAGTCTCTTTATTCATATACATATGGATGTCCGGCTTGCAACCACCAGACTTAAAAAATAAGTAGCTGAAGATGGTCCTTTATACCTTAAAACACAAAGAGTTACTATGACATATTCTAAACAAATGATGAAACAGCAACACCTGCCAATTAATTACATCTAAGTTGCAGACTAGACAACAGTTAGTTCTTTTCATATTCTGGGCGTACAGCCAGCTTACCAAATACATGCCCTTATCTTACTGACCAAGGACAGGCAGCATCTTTATATACATTTGAGCACAAAGCCTACGTCAAGCCACCAGACTGCATAGTTTGCAAAAACATACAAAATCAAGAAAATGATATTATTATCTCACTTCCTGGGCATCTCTCTTATCTCTTCATTCTTCAGTCCTCCCTTAGAACCTTATTGTTCTACCAATTATGTTCTACCTCTAGATAAGAGATGTAGAAACCTTTCCCAGGAAATCATTCTTGACCTCTGTGTTCCCTTCATGGCGTACAATTAGCACAGAAGCAGCAACTTTAGTACACACGTTTTTCAAGCAGGATGTTAAAAATATGATCATTATAAATAATACCAGGCCCACAAATAATAATCGAACCAGAGACCCTCCCCATGTTCCTAGCACAGACTGTAGCCACGCACCAATGCCCCAATCATCTGGATTATAATTATGATATATTTTTATTGTTCTTCATCATAAATGTGCTGTGCTAAGTCATTAATGTGCTCAGAATTGTCTGGAATACAAGTAGTGCTTAGTCTTCGCTCACCTAAACAGCTGTCTATCACCCTAATAGAGGATTGGTCTAGAACTGTGATTATAGCAGGGAGCATACGGTTCGTTCCATTCTAATACATTTGAGTTACACTCAGACTAAAAGCAGAACTATTTACCCATGCCAATAAACCTAAATAATCACCTCTATCAAAGGGGATTACTCCCATGAGCATCTTTTATAGCATTACAAACCCAACATGAGCTCTGATTATTATTTGTGGCTGATTGATAAAGTATTGATTCCATATCCCCATTTATCAAAGTAAAACTCCTTACACTTAACAGGCGCACTGTCGGCCCCCCTCAGGAAGCCCATCAAACACAGAAACAGTCACAGCATAATAATTCATGTTCACTCAGTCTCTGGTGCAGTGGCTCGGTGGCAGTGCGACGTGTAGATGGCAGAGTCGGTTGTCAGTTGCACTTGATATGGTCCCTCCCCAGCGGGGTTGCAACATCTGGCAGGGTATATCTTCCTCACCCACACCCACTCGCCAGGCATCAGGTCGTGTCTTCCCTCTACTGGAGGTCCCCAAACGTCCAGCACCTGTTCACCAGCCCCATGCACTGCTTCAATTAACAATCTACAATACTACAATAGAGAATTAGCAAATTCAATGATCCATTAGCCAGATTTGGCCCTCCCGGAAGGTTCGTTGGTTGGCCCGTGATGATATCAAACAGGCTCTGTTACACAGTTCTGTTTGATCCAGCCCGCAGGCTACACAGGACCACAGGCAGAACATCTACCCATGGTGTTCCTTCAGTCTGATGTTTCGTCGATCTTTCAGAGTTCTGTTCCTTTGTTCCACTGTTCCAGCAGACTGAGGGTGATCTCAGTCCATCTCACCCCAAACAATGCAGCCACAGCCTGACACTTTCCCTGTGAAGTGCGTCCCTTCATCATAATACAAGCGGCAGGGCACTGCCCACCGGGAAAACAGATTATAAGAGCCCAGGTTTCCCTTTACAATTGTCAATTTGCCAGTGCATGAAAGGTTCCTCAGGAGCAGGCCTTTTGAGCTGTTGCACCCGCACCTGAACTGTAGTTGAGTTCCTTTGATAAGCATCACATCGAGATACCACAGAAGTGGCTACTGCTTCAAACCAGGTCCCCACCCAGTTTTGGGTAACCAGCACACCATTTGACTCACACCCGGGTGTCCGACAGAGTGCATTTGTCGGGCTACAAAGGGCATTAGGCTGTGAGGGCATGCAGGGCGTCCAGTGTGCTGGCAGCACCATACCCAATCATCATGCAGCCCCACATTCTTTTCTAACCATGTCCATTTCTCTGCTTTAGAGGCCTCAGCCTGAATGTCCTGTAGCTGTCCCCTTTTCACCAGCAGAGGTTTCACAGAGGTCTCAGACTCCTGCTCTACCAGGACTGCTCACCTGACAGCTGCATCTGCAAAGTTGTTCCCACGAGTTACTGGAAACATTTCTTTATTATGTGATTTACACTTTACCACAGCTACTTTAGTCAGTAGCTGCAAAGCGTCTAACAGTTCAGAGACAAACCCAGCATTCTTAACTGGAGTCCCTGCCGTGTTGAGGAAATCCCTATTCCTCCACCGACATCCAAAATGTTTCAATTAAATCTTTTCATTAGGTCTGCTGGTTCTACACCAGATTATTCACAGTTTATACAGGCACAACACATAAACATGGCCCCTTGGCCACCGCATCGAGGGGTCCTGAATAATAACCCACCAGACGCTGCCTACCTCCATGCTCCTGCGCCAGCACAGCAGCTCACAACCCATTTCTTTCACTCACACACAGATTACATACAGATGATCCGTCTGAGGGAATCCAGTCCAGGGCCAGTGCCTGCAAAAAAGCTTGTTTCAAAACATTAAAAACGGTTTCTACTGCAGGGGTCAAGGCAATTTTGTCTTTAGACTGCACTGCCCCCCTTAAGCCAGTTCGTCACCGGGCGAGCTCGTTCTGAGAAGGCATTCACCCTGGCTTTATCATGTAGTTGGTTTTATACCCTTTTTTCCGTCCGAAGATCTAATACTTGGAGTAGCCTGGCCTTATGGATTCCCTCATTAGGTAAAACAATCACAATATCACATAGCTCTATTGAGGTAGTTCACATAAATGCTATTTCATACAGAAATTCCTTATAAATGCTGCAGGGCATCCTAGCCCAATAGGACTAGATCTCTCAGCCCTGCTTATACCCCTAACTGGGCTTGGAGACTCTTGTCTTTTCCCTGTAAAAACGTTATGACCTGGGGGTTGCCAGGACCCGTCTCTATCTCTATCATATGAAGTGTCTTCCCAATCCGACCCCCCTTCTGGATACGGCCAGTCGGGATATCTGTCCCAGTCCTCATTTTTGTCTTTTAAAGGTCTCAGATCTGGATATAATTTAGGTGTTACATTCACATTACTGCATTTCCCTAATTCGTTCTTGAGGCGTTCTATTTCTTCTTTTGCTTTTGCTTTTTCAGTATATATAACTTCATTTTGTTCTGCCAAAGCTTTTAGCTTCACATCAAGACATCAAAAACAATTTAGACATCAAGAACCATCAAACATAATTAGTAATGTCTTCATCAGCATATGTACTCTGTATACAGTATATAACTGTATTTTATATTAATTTAACTTTTATTCCAAGCATCTTCTTCTGTTCTAATGCTGTATTAGGCAGTTTTCACAGGCAGTGACTGTAAAATGTATTTATTTGTTAAGGATTTTTCAAAGAACTTGTTAAAACCTGAAAGAAATGTGACATTATAATGAAAAGCAATGTTAATCAGTATTGAATAGGAAAATGTGTGCCTATCAGTTCTAAATTAACTTACATTACTAATTCTTCAAAGCACATGATGCCGTAGCTTCAATGCCATAGCACACAAGTGTAACTACAGTATATTAGGATCAAGTCCTGTCTATATATGGGCCTAATATTCACAACTATAGTATTTGAAGCCCTAAACAGACAGTATTCTGGAATAGAATATTAGAGTGGTTTAACTATAAAAAATACAGCCTTGAAATGAAATGACCCAATAATAACAAACAGCTAAAATCTGTTCAGGGGTTCAGTATATAGGAAATAACAATGAAACAGGACTAATACAGTATGTTCTATTTTCATCTACAGTATATTTGGTATTTGAGGGATTTGATCATTTTGGGACCAGCCAGACTGCTTATAATGATCAGGCGCAGTTATTTATCTCAGAAATTAAAACATTTTTACATTTTTGTAGACTCTGGTGGATAACTTGTGAAAGCCTTTAGCTTGCTTTTAGAAAACACCTATCAAATCCCTTTCATGGCACTTTCATCTATGTACTGTACTTAGCTTTTATCAGCAGCATTATAGAGTTGCTGTCATATGGCTGTAAGTTATGCTACAGCAGCAAAATATAGAGGAAACTCAAAATAAAATGCAAAAAGGCTTGCCTGATATAACAAACTATGGAAGATATTAACTGACATTTGGGAGGGATAACAATGACATGTCAATCTCACACAGCTCTTCCTAATCACCAGCATTATAAAACTAGCTGCATACAGTATACTGAACTCCAACACCCCCCTTTGCATTTATCTCAAGCATTCCTCCTACGCCCCATCTCCACCTTGCAGCTACCCCTCGGTTCACTCAAATGACTAGGGTTCGAGACTGCTTGTCTTTTGGCCAGGAGGCTGGCTGCCTACAAACCAAATGGGTTAAACCAAATTTTTCTAGGTAGTGTTGTAACAGAAAGAATAAGGTTCTGGATCCCGAGATGAAGTTAAACAGAAGAGTTTATCGCATGCAAGGAACAATAAAGCCGAAGTCTTGTTTCCCGCAAGAAACAACAAAACTGAAGTATTGTTCCAAGTGCCGGTACAAACTTTTAGTTTATATAGCCCTTCCTTGCCGCTTCTGACGTCACTCGTTATTATGGTAAAGGGGGGAGGTCACGTGTTTGGCCAGTTTACAGCCTTTTGGCCAAATGGTCAGGGATTAAGTCCCCAGGGAGTTTCCTAGCAAGCATCTGGAATCCTTATCAGTTAACCCCCTTCCTGCCATAAACTCCAGCCTTAGAAGTCTAATCTTCATGCAGAAAGGACTTAAAATTAACCTCGTCTTCACATCTTGTTTCTTACTTCATTCCCCCCTTATAAAATATGGCATACGTCAGTACTGCCTATTTTTTACACATACAATGTCAGGGCAGATCTTTCCTTTCTAGATGTACAGGCATGCATTACCATGACATTGTGCGTTCCACGGTTACAACAAGATGTGATTGATGTTTTTGTACAAGTGATAGTTACAATTATACATATAAAACAATCCTAATCCTACAAATAAATAAAGTCCTACCCCAGGACCCAAACGCAGACCTCAGCCATGTGGAGATCTATCGTCAGGATCTTGGAATAGCAATATTGACCCAACTCTGATTATCATTTTTGGCTGATAGATATGACAACACCAGGAATGCATTGATACCATATTCCCCAGTAATGCTCCTCAGGCCTAACAAGCACACTGTTGGTCCACCTTACGAAGCATCAGACACAGAAACGGTAACAACATTATTCTTTCTGTTCACTCAGTCTCTGGTGCAGTGGCTCGGTGACAGTGCAAATGCGTGGATCCAGCGATCTCATCCTGTCACTCAGATGGCAGAGTCAGTAGTTAGTGGCACTTGATATGGTCCCTCCCAGCAGGGTTGCAACGTCTGGCAGGGTATCTCTTCTTCACCCACACCCACTCGCCAGGTATCCGGTCATGTCTTCCCTCTACTGGAGGTCCCCAAGCGTCCAGCACCTGTTCACGAGCCCTGTGCACTGCTTCAGTTAACAAACCTACAATACTGTAATAGAGAGTTAGTAAATTCAACAGTCCGTTAGCCAAACTTGGCCCTCCAGGGAGTTTCTTTGGCTGCCCGTGATGATCTCAAATGGGCTCAGTCTCACAATTCCGTTTGCTCCAGCCCGCAAACTGCACAGGACCGCAGGTAGAGCATCTACCCACGGTGTTCCTTCAGTTGATATTTCCCTAGTTGGTCTTTTAGACTGTGGGTGATGGGGGCAATGTAACTTCCACCTCACCCCTAGTGAGGCGATTACAACCTGGCACACCTTCCCAGTGTAGTATGCCCCTAGATCAGCATCCAAGGGGCAGGGCAGTCCGCACCACGGGATCATCTTTGTCATACACCTGGGTATCCGCCAGCATGAATTTCTGGCTACAAAATGGCATTAGGCTGTGAGGGCATGCAGGGCATCTGGCGTGCTGACGGCCCCACATCCCATCATCATGCAACCCCACATTCTTTTCACATTTTTTCTAACCACATCTATTAGAGGCCTCAACCTGAATTCTCCCTTTTCCCCAATAGAGGTTTCACAGGGGTCTCAGACTCAGACTCAGGATTATTGATTGTGTTATTTACACCTTAGTACAGCTACTTCAGTCGGCAGCTGTAAAACTACAAATGAGTTCAGAGACAAACCCAGTATTCTTAACTGGAGTCACTGCCGTGGTGAGAGAATCCTATTTTTCCATAGCCATCCAGAATTGTGGCCTACATGCAACAAATACATAGATTATATACATATACAGTAACCCTTTAACATCTTTCTTTTTACAATCTTCCATCAGTGCTCTAAACTGGCTTGCTGCGCTGAGGCAGTGGAGGGGCATTTTCCGGTCATTAGCACCATGAATTCTGTTGCAACAGCTCTGCCTGTTCTCTGTTCTCCCTCATGCGCCAGACCCATCAGTAAACAGTATTACATTTTCTTAAATTTTCACGGTCCTCCACCCTTTGGCTACAGCATCTAATGGTATAATAGTATCCCACCGGATGGTGCCTACCTCCATGCTCCTGCGTCAGCACAGCTGCCCAGAACCCATTTTCCACACTTACATACAAAGGAATGGTTGGTCCATCTGAGGAAACCCCAGTCTCAGCACCTGTAAGAGAGCTTGTTTCAAATTATTACAGGCGGCTTTTGCTGCTGGAACCAAGGCAATCTTGTCCTTGTACTGCACTCCCCCCTTAAGTAGATCTGTTAAAAGTTGTGCTCACCCCATAAAAACATTGCACCCAGGCCCTGTTAAAATTACACAATGCTAGACACAAAAGGGCCTAATCATAACTGCTAAATATTAGACACTCTAAACCTGAAGCAACTCAGACTTGTGGGTTTCCTCATCAGGGGAAGCACTCAGAATACCATCAACATACTGAGTGATCACAGTCAGTTGAAGCCACGTGATACCGTGTTCTGGATAGTCATTCCTTGTAATGCTGCATAACATCCCAACCCAACAGATCTGGGATAGAACCACCCACATTCGCGTGATAAGTGCACGTAAATGGTAGAATCAATGTTAAAATCTGGTACTCAGCAAGTAAAACTCACTGCCCCAATACTCCTGTGGCCTCCTGCCGTCTCCCCATATACATTATTCTATAGCACACTGTGAAGTGAGACAAGCATGACAGTAGTGCTCCAGTATCCCATAACAGAGAAACCAACACACCATTAACAGTACACTTTAGGTTTAACCCCTTCTACACACTGGACTGGGACAGACTTAGGGAGGCTATGAGGGATTTACAGGATCTAATCTTTAGGTAAACAGATCCCTCACAAGACTGTTTATTCTCCCCAGACAAAGCTCTTAGCTGGGTGATACATTTTTCACTGTTCTTCCCTGTCAGTTGAACCACAGGGCAGGTCCTTGCTTCCTTTATCCTACATGCACTTTCTGCAGTATCTGGTTTCAAGCCATTCAAATAAATTCAACTGCTGTTTCAACTCTTACAACGAATTGTACATAAATACAAAAGCTGTTTATCTAACTCCTTTAAGTCCACCTGTACTGTACTTATACGTTTCAGACGCTCTTATATTTTCCAATCTCTTCAAGTTGATTTTCGTCAAGTCTCTTTAGTTATGTCTCTAGCCAGTCCGGCTGGCTAAACACACTCGCACCGCCATTTAGTACGCACTGTGGTCTTTTACACACACACACATACGTACTGTACATGCCGGCACACAAATTCATAAAACACACATACAGATCAAGAATATATTTTTCTCTTCGTACTACAATGCGCTGTATTTTGTTTCACTTCAACATGTATCCTTTTTCCTTTTAACAGCGTAACTTCTCATAAACTCGACATCACTTATTATCCATGTTTATTTTTTTTTACCACTGCTCAGACACTTTCCGACAGTCCTGCTCAGACCAAACACCATCTGACAGTCTTTACCCCTTTTTCAGCTTTCGATCCTCCTGCACAGGCTCTTTTCGCTTTTGTTTTAACTCTTTGTAGCGAGTAAAGTATCTTTTCTTTCATTTATTTCTTTTGGGGTTTTTTTTCTCCCGTAAACACACTTTTTAGTAAACACATTCCAATTTCTCTTTTTTTCTCTCATGTATCTGCCACCACTGGTGCCGGCTGTGCACCAGGGTGGCAGCTACATCCTTGTGCTTTTGCCAATACTTATATGCTTTCTTTACAGGCATCTTCGCCCCAAACTCTTTCTGACAAACTCAGCTTCTTCTTGTATTTTTCCTCCTTTTCCGTCAACTTGCACTTTTCCCGATATATAATCGGACACTTACACTACTTTCTCAAACACCCAGTTAGCACACATGTTCGGTTTCTTTAAGAGTTACTTCGTCGTGTGTGAGGTAACAGCTCATACAGTAGGGGGATGCTTTCACTTGGAAATCCTGTGCATTCCTGCACTTATTCAACTACGGGCGTCTGTTACCTTCAGATCTAAATGTCTCTCAGAGTCTTTAGAGAGGACTTACACAGCACTGTTCACAGGCAAGAAACGAGACCTCGAAAACTCCCTTCCTGGATCAGTAATTCACCATCCCCAGAACACCAGCATTGCTGCTTTTGCCCCGGGGTGGACTTAAGCACTGAGCTCCAGTCAGAGCTATTCTCGGATCTCAGCGTCCTTTAAATCCTGCTACTTAGTGCTGTGCTCTTTTATCATGAGGTGTGTTTATGTTAGTGTTGTGCGTGTATATATGTTCACAAACAAGGAAAACACATAAAAACATACATATATATCTTCTACTTCTCTCATATTCCCTTTAAAACAACAAAAACGGGTACAAACTTTTAGTTTATATAGCCCTTCCTTGCCGCTTCTGACGTCACTTGTTATTATGGTAAAGGGGGGAGGTCACGTATTTGGCCAGTTTACAGCCTTTTGGCCAAATGGTCAGGGATTAAGTCCCCAGGGAGTTTCCTAGCAAGCATCTGGAATCCCTATCAGTTAACCCCCTTCCTGCCGTTAACTCCAGCCTTAGAAGTACATCTTCATGCAGAAAGGACTTAAAATTAACCTCGTCTTCACATCTTGTATCCTACTTCAGTAGGTATTGCAAGCATTCACAAAACATTCAGTTCTTGGATGTCCCTAATTAAATAAACGTTATGAATACAACTCTAACGGCATCCAATAATAATAATTATAAGACGCAGTAGAAAAAATATATAGAATTTATGGAAGTGTTTTTATATTGTGTTTGTGTCTTTAATGATTGGGATTAGACTCTGAATATACTGTATGTGTATATGAAAATGTTTTTATACTGTACTTCCCCAAAAATACAAACAACAGCAACCAAGTCCTGAGGGTGACAAGTAGTTACAAAATGTTTTATTCTTCTCTTTTTAGAAAAGTAAATTAAATCAGATCTGTTCTGTTAATTTGTATGAATTCTTTTTTTTTTACAATCCTAGGTGTTTATGCTACAGATGATATATTCTTGTGCAATTTAGTTTTAGCTGAGATCTGAGCAGCTGATTACTCTAAACACTATCCTATCCTATCACTATCCTGTTCCCAGGGTGATTTTGTTGCTGGCTACACAATTGTAATTTCTGTTTCTAATTTGCTAATACTGGCACTGACATTGATACTGACAACACATCAGTATTGTTTTTTTTAGGTGGAGCAAGTACAAATAAAAGTATATGAATACTATGAATCACTAGTCAATGCTGTGAAACAATTGATGTCTTGGGGTCCTACAGTAAATATTTCAGAGGACTCAAAGTAAAAACTTTTACCAGGACTGGTCCAGCTGGTCTCAAAACTGAGCCGGGCCAGGATTCCCCAGGGTTAACTTGTGCTTGTCTGTTATTACAGCAGAAAGCAAAGCTACCAGTAACAGCCCACAAGATGGGGCACGTCCAGGACCAGAAGAGGAGCGTGATGAGTGTTAAGAAACGCCTGCGCATGATAGGGGGGGATGGATCTGCAGAGGAGAGGGATAACATCTCTTTTCCACCTCTGAACAGTACCCCCCATATCACAGGTCAGATCAGCATCTCCCACACATGTGCACTGATTTTCTTTCTCACTTTCTTCCACCACTTTCTTTCAAGGTCAGGTTTTTTTCCTTCTTCTAGAGCTTTTTTACTGATGCCCCGAGACAGAAGCCTTTCACGATCTACTTTAGTCAAATCAGTGGTGACCAAACTGATCACAGAACGTTTCCCCACTCTGTTGTGACCTTTAGATGAGCTGTCCCCTGCCCTTAAAGGGAAGAGGAGAAATGCTCCAGAGCACCCTGGGCTGCAGTGCTTCTCTAGGCCTGAGCTGGCCCTCACCCAGAGCCTTCAGTTTCTGGCCTCTGACGACTGGTAGGCATAAAGCAGTACAATCAGCATCCAACTGTTCCGTTTTCTATGAATACAGTTCTGACTAGTGAAAATACAGACCTTGTTGCCCATAGCTCTATACAGTTAGATCTCTTTCCTTGTCCTGGTTGATATATTTCTTTCCTTTCACTGAATTCAGGGAGAGGAAGGTTGACGGACTGACCTTCATAAGGCATCTGTCCCAGCATCACCCCACCATCCTGATCAGCAGACTGCATGATGTCTCCCTGGCACTCGTGCAGGAGGTGTGATCTCTCCAAAATATTAATTGTTCATTTGTATGATTGCTTTTCACTGTTTTTGTATCCATTCTGAACCATTTATAGAGAACGGTTCAAGAGAGGGGCACAGACGAGGCTCTGCAGTGCTGACAGTGGTTTGCCTTTCTCTAGGTGAAGAACTTGCGATCAGCTGTCTCTAGGACGGCAGTGGTGTGTCTGGGAGACATGTTCACCTTCCTGCAGAGAGGGATGGA
The DNA here is from genome assembly GCF_055471065.1 of Atractosteus spatula. Classification (NCBI taxonomy): domain Eukaryota; kingdom Metazoa; phylum Chordata; class Actinopteri; order Semionotiformes; family Lepisosteidae; genus Atractosteus; species Atractosteus spatula. Next base: position 29,144,467 of record NC_142708.1, on the reverse strand, counting down.
CCCGGAACTGGGCAACACAGTTAAGGTGCTGCTGCACAAAGCCGGAGAATCCAACACCTTCATCCGACAAGGTGTAGACAGCACACTGGACTGCATGGTGCAGAGCTGTACTCCTGCTCGTGCAATCAATACACTGCTGAATGGAGGTCTGAGGTGAGGGCAGAAATATACAGAAAAGAATAACACCCAGAATCTTAGGGTCTCACTCCAGGAGCTGTGAAGGGTCATTTACATTTCATGGAGCTTGAAATCAAAGCATGTAACAAAGAATGTTTACTACAATGCTAATATCCATTCATTTTCTAACCACTTTCTCCAGTTTAATAGGGTAGCTGGAGCCTATTTCTGCAAACAGCGGGTGTAAATCAGGCCAAACCTTGGACTTGTCACCAGTCTGTCACAGGACAGACACACAGACACGGACACGTGCACACTCACACCAGAAACACATGAGAACACACAAGCAGATAGCACCCCAGGTCCGAAAATTGAACCCATTGGACACTGCGTGGCAGCAATGCTAACCACTGTGCCACCATGCTGCCATACAATGCTAACATACAGTACTTAAAACAAATATAAAAACAACATTAGACGGTGAAATACAAACTTTTATCATTTTAAAAGCAATCTGGTTAAGCATTGGAAAATGAGGTCCACAGTGCCAATGGTTAGACAACAAGCTGATATGGCTTCAATCAAAGTAACAGCTCAGTAATATACAATACAATGTTCTGTGTGCACAGTCACCTGAACTCCAGAGTAAGGGCGTGTATGGCACATCACCTGGCAGACCTGGTGAAGAGGATGGGCGCACGTAACCTCCCCAGGGATCTCACCAACCGCATCCTGCCTGCTGCCACTCGGCTGGCACAAGACGCCTCGCAGGAAACCAGGTACAAGCTTGCGCTTTTCCTAGACGGGTAAGATGGTGATTTCCTTCAAGGAGCCAGCTTTGCAACTCCCCAGTGCAATGAGTCTCATGCAAAGATTTGTCATTTCAGACACTTTGGACAGCGGTTGCTGTCTTCCCTGAAGCACCGACTTTGAGCAAAAGGTACTGTCTGTGGTCTGAGGTCCTGTATTTTACAGTACAGCTCTAATTTTCAAACTGAAACATTTCATTTCCTTTAAATTGAAAATGTAGGTCTAAAATGTATAAAATCACAATCTACATTCACAAACACTTAATAGGGGATAATATACATCATTAATAGTCAGACTGTTTATTTTGTTAAAATGAATATTACATGTAGTATGTGCTCTAGAAAGTTATAGAGTATTAAATGTTGTAATACATTTCTACCAATGCATATTTTAGGTTATTCTTTTTACATTTATAGTACTAATCTGGAATATGTTTAGCTTCCAATGTATTTAAAGGTATCACTCACTAATTAAAAACTACTTTATTTTTGTAAATGTATGTTATTCATAATCAATGAATGAATTAAAGCAATTACTGAATTGTGTGAAAGATGAAAAATGAAAGTACTGTGGCAGGCCTGTTCTGGTACACCCTTAATTAAATGCAGATGGGCTGGAGCTTGAGGCTCCCAGTGATGTTGCTTGACTGATGGACGTATTGTATTCCGTATGCTTCATGCAGATGATCACCCAGTCCATCTGTCTATCCTGGTGCCAACTTTCACCTCTACCAACTCTCCCACCTTTGTGTCTGTTAGACTTCCAAGTGGAAGAAGAGACTTAATGGTGGAGAATGAAACATCACAGTGAAAACATCAGAAACAGACACAGAACTTGGGTTATTTGTGTTTAAACTATTCTCTGCTGTTTCTTGGTGGTTTCAAGTGCTTAATAAAGTTGTAATTTTGAAATCATAATTGACCTTGCTTCTTCATTCTTTATGTATTGCCCGTGGCTCATATGCCTTAGAATGTTGGCTCAGTGCTTGTTCAAGCGCATCATGGAAACTAAATGCAAGTACAGCAATACCACTGCATTTATTTCTCCACTCTTTCTGTACTGTATGTATTGTAGTGCTATAGTTATTTCTAGAACTAATTTCTGCCTCTAAAGACAGTGTATGAAGTTAACTAGATGTTGTTATTTTTTAGTTAAAATATTAAGAACATAAGGTCTCCCAATGTGAAGAGGTCATTTTGTAGATTGCACCTAAATGATACAAGGATCTCATCCAAATATTTGTTGCAGGCTATCAGCTTCAGCAACACTGAAGTACTGTAGCTTGTTCTTTACTTCATGGTTTTAGATGCACTTCCTTTTTCATTTCTACTTGTACTCCCAAGTTTGATTTACTGTTTATTATGAAGATGTCTATGGAGTTAACTCTGTCTATCAATGCCTTTGAGGATTTGGAATACTTGAATGGGTCCTTCCGAGAGTTCTTTTAACCTGTCAGCATAGGATATTCCTTTCAATCCCAGAAAGTATCTGGCTATTTTCTTTTGACTGATTCAATAGATGTCTTGTGTAAACACCATTCAACACAAAATTTCCAATAACAGTATACTTGTCCAAACACAGAATCTTACCACAGTATGTTCTCTTCAGTTTGGCTTGGATGCGTGGTCCCTTCAGACTTATATTTTGATTGAGTGAAGGATATTTTGCACGATCTGAACCCTAACCCTAAAGCAAATCCACAGCTAGGGTTATATACACTGCATTGCCCTGAGGGAGAATGTTGCCAAAATTGCCCTCAAAGCAAACGTTTATCAAACTCTTGCATTTTGCATTGAATGTACATGTATTTTATCGAATAAAGCCCAGAGTTTTAAGGTATACCTGACTGTTACCATAGTGTGTAACTAACTGGAACACTGCGGGACCGCTGTGTACACACGTTCACACTGCGAGAAATACTGCTCAATATGGGTTCGTGCAAACAACCCGCATATGACCACAGGAAGTCAGAACAGCATCGAAACAAACTCAAAGTAGTCTCCAGTTATCTAGCCTGTAAGCAGGGAATAAAGCTTTGTTTGATTTCTGAAACCCTTTCTTTATGTCCTGTTTTCATTCAGGTAAGGCTCAACTATATACAGTACTGTACACAATACTGCTGACAGACAGACACAGCCTTGTGGTGTGAATCTCTTTTTTTCTTGGTTTTATTTAATGTGGCACTATGCAGTGGGATGCTGTTCACAAGCCAATAACATTTAAACCACAATACCCACAATGCTGCAACTAAGTGTTTTACACACGAGGCCAGTCCTCTGACCTTTCCCAGCCTTGCTTTGGGTTGTGAATCGACACTTGACACATGCCTCCAATGTAATGAATCTTTATTACTTTTTCTTATCAAAAAATCAATTTAAACTCTCTAGTTATTTTTAAACTTCTTACTAAACTATGGAATAGTTGCAGGGTTGCTATTTCTCTTCCATATTGGCAAACATGGAAAAAACTAAAATATAGCCCTATTTTAAATGTAAAGTTTTTTTTTCATTTTAACACAACAGAAGTCTTAACATCTGAGGAAAAAATGAAGACATCATAATTTAGGAGAAGTCCTCATTGGTGGCAAAAATGATCAATTTTAAGGAAACATTTTGAAATATAATTAAACAAATTAAACATTGCTATTTCTCATGGCCATAAAAACAGCCACACACACACAAAAAACCCTTTTCAGGCTACGCTGCGTGTAAGTTCAAAACATCTACCGCTAATCCATGGAACGAATGAAAATATGTAGACCTATGTTTGTTTACACAGTCTGAGTAACAAGCAAAACAAAATCCCAGACAATTTTTGGAATTTAATAAATCCCAGTCAGACCGATGTTTTAAGTCTCAAAAAGAGGACATGCTAAATGTCACACCCCACACTCTCCCTCGCAAAGGCCATTACATTCCCAAACCCACTGTTTCACAATCTCATTTCTAATTGAACCCATCACATTCCCACATGCACCAGGTTCCATAAATTATCACTCTCAGACCAATTATCCAACCACGTCCCTTTCCCTTTAGTATTTAAAGTTCCCTCACAGACAAATTTTTGTTTGCTATTGAGAAGCCTCCAAAAGTATTCTTGTGTGTCTGTGTCTGTGTCTGTGTCTGTCTGTGTCTGTCTGTGTCTGTCTGTGTCTGTCTGTGTCTGTCTGTGTCTGTCTGTCTGTGTCTGTCTGTCAATTTTTTTGATTGATCTCCTGGTTCCTAATCTTTGCTCCTGCCTTTTTGACCATGCTCTTTGGATTATGTTTTTTGGATTGTCTTTCTGGGATTTCTCTGGTTACTGGACTCAGTGCTTCTCCAATTGACCAAGTCCCTGGATTATGTGTTTTGGATTGTCCCTCTGCTACTTCACATTCTACAGGATTTGTGGTTATGCATAAGGATCCTCTTATTCTACTGATTGGTTCCCTGACACTAAATACTCAGCAATGACTTTCATTAAATGCTCTCTTTTAATCAAATTGACAAGATTTTTTTAATGTTGCCCTTGACTAATAAAGTGAGCAGTGTTTTAGGTTTAAGGTGCATTCAGACACAGCTAAAAGCCTTTGTTTTGGCTGTTCTGGAAGACTTGGAGCATGCCCTGACTGGTCTGCAAAGGGAAGACCCCAGCCTGAAAATTAGGACAGTTGCTGACTCATGACAGGTGATAATGGCCAGATTTTTGTAATACTTCCCATGTTTTCAGCTTGAATAAAAAGAGTAAAGATAATGTGCACACCTTCCTTTGATACGTCTACTGTGGAGTTGTCTGTCTTTCTATAGCTCAGTTAAACCTGAATGATTAATTGAAACAGTTTTAGAAAACATAGAGGATGTTGGATAGCATAGCTGTGTTTTAGGACAGAAAGGAAATTTAGGAAAAGTGATATTTCAATGTTACCTTCACTTTTTATTGCATATATGGCTCTATTCACTGCATTGCCCTCAATGGGGACCTTGTGTAATTGGCCCTAACAGCTAAAGTTTGAAAGAAAGTGGTTAAACCTTTCAAACTTTTGCATTTGGCATTTGATGCACTGGAATTTTAACAGATAGTTAACATTTATTGGGCATTCCTGACTGTTAACCCTGAAACCACGCTCATTGTGAACATCATTCAACACTAAACTTTCAATAACAGAATCCTTGTCAAAAAATACAATTGTACCATAGTTAAGACATTTTCTTTGGTTTTGCAAGGTTGCTCATTCTATTCAAGCTAATATTTTGATGCCCTGAGATCTATTTTCTGCTCAAATGAGTGGAAGGTTGCATGAATTCTATGGAGAAAATCTGACCCTTAACCCTAACTTGCCAAAACCCTTAGCTAGGGTTAGGATTAGGATTTTAGAAAACATAGAGGATGTTTGATGGCATAGCTGTGCTTCAGGACAGAAAGGAAATTTAGGAAAAGTGATATTTCAATGTTACCTGCACTTTTTTTTTCTTGCATTTATTGCTCTATACACTGCATTGCCCTCAATGGGAACCTTGTGTAATTTTCCCTAACAGCAAAAGTTTGAAAGAAAGTGGTTAAACCTTTCAAACTATTGTATTTGGCATTGAATGCACTGGTATTTTAACAGGTGTAGCTAATATGTATTTGGTTTTCCTGACTCTTAACCTATTTAACGCTGATACCATGCTCATGGAGAGTATGATTCCACACAATTTCCAATCGAAGAATAATTGTCAAAAATGGAATTGTACCACAGTTGATACATTTTATTTGTTGTGGCAAGGTTGCTGAGTCTTTTCAGACTAATACTTTCATGCCCTGAGTTATATTTTCTGCTTAAATGAGTGTTGGGTTGCATTGAAGAAAATCTGAACCCTAACCCTAATTACCCAAACCCTTAGCTAGGGTTAGGATTAGTATTATTAGAAAACATAGAGGAGGTTTGGTGGCATGGCTGTGTTTTAGGAGAGAAGAGAAATGAAGTAAATGTGATATTTTAATGTTCTTTTGACTTTTTTTTTTCTTGCATAGAGATGCAGCCATTCAAAGTGCGTGGTACAAACCTGTACTGCGGGCAAATCATTATGTCATAGCGCATCATACCGCGGTACGTGATTGGCTGGCCAAAATGACCGACAGGGGCACTCGTGGTGCGTTGGTTGGTCGTGAAAAGATTTAATCTCTTTACTGTGCATGTTTTAATCCGCTTAGTATTGAGTATTTATATGGAATTTTACTACTAAAGGGAAATTTTAGTAGGTGAGCATAAAAAGAATAGGAGCATAACACATCTAAAGGTCATAAACGATATTAGTTTAGGAACATAAACATATTATGTAAACTGTATATTGCTGGTCTTGGTACTTTAAAGAAAAAATACACACCAGTATTCCATTTCTCCCTAAACATTTTAAGCATCAAAGTCTTACATGTGGTTATTTCGGATACATTTTTACGTGCTCCTTGCTACTTCTGACCATGTTACTGTACGTTTATACAGTATTCAGTACTTTGTGAGAAAAGTGATAGTTTTAAGCTTTTCTGCGAATACCCTTGATATTGGAGTAAACAGAAGCATACCTTTAGAATTTGATTAATAGGGAATATAATATGGAATCGCGTATCTAAAGAAATGAACAACGGTATAACTATATTCATGTACTGTTGCACAAACAGTAGTATAAGACTTTCCATTGAGATGTGCTTGTCACATGACTGCCTCGGTGGTGTGATCGCTTAAGTGACTGACTTGTAATCCTGAGGTCGAGTGTTCAAACCCAGCTGTCGCCATCAGTTTTCTTTTAACAAATAAACATTTCTTTGAAAAACTAAAATAGCAAATAATATTGGCATTATATTGACTTTTTATATTTCTAAATATCACAACATGTTCATACTGTATGTACACAGCGGTACCGCAGGTTTTAGTGTAGGCCGCAAATTCACGTGAGCCTGAATGCTCTACATTAATGTGCAAAGGGTATCATCTCCCTCTCCCTCATAAAGAAACCGGTTTCACAGCTAGAATAAGGGCAAGTCCACCTCCCCCACTCACGTGTTTTCTTAGCAAAACAGATTCACAACGCAAAGCTGTCAGTTTTCTGTGTAAAAAAAATCAGTTTGAACACCATGGGTGCTGGTTTTAAGACGCTGCTGAGTAAAGAATAGGAATTTTCCTGCGGTCAGCAGTATTGTGTATATAGTTGACCCTTACCTGGATGAAAACAGGACATAAAGAAAGGGTTTCAGAAATCAAACAAAGCTTTATTCCTTTGTTTTGTGGTCTGGGTAATCGAAGGCTACGCTGTTATGCTTCCTATGGTGATATATGGGTTTTTTGCACGAAGCCGTATTGAGCAGTATTTCTCGCGTGGTAAACATGTGTACACAGCGGTCCCCCCCGGGTTCCAGTTAGTGCGTAATTACACACACTGTAAAAAATGTCCGTAGTTCTAACGGTGAAAGACTGTAAAGTAGCGAAGGTAAAAAACTGTAAATTATAAAACATGAAATTACCATTTAATTAACAGTTAAACACTGTTAATGTAAAATACAAGAAAATTTGATACTTTTTGCATTATTGCTTTGTAAAAACTGCATTATTTTACCACAAAAACCCTTAAAACAACAGTAACGTACACAAAAACACTAAACAGTAAATCACTGTGTTTACTACAGATGCATGCTGTTAGAACTGTTTTTTTCCCCTTGTGTTTTTTAACAATAAATCACAATATGGTCAACAAGAATATGTGTGTACCTTTATGAAAATAAACCATTTTAGGCCTGCCCTGGTCTCTCCCATTAATTAGATTACATGATCATTTAGATTTCAATGACTCCTTTAGATTCAGAGAGGACTTAACTTGAAGAGTGTTTATGATTATAAGTAATGATTTGTTATTAGAAGTGATGACTCCAAAGTCTTTACAAATAAAAACTAATGCAGTGTCATGGAATTATTATTAAATTGATATAAAATGCAATGTGTGACATGTTTTAAAGTCCAGTCTTTATTTTATTGGCCATACGCATCATATTAATAAAATAATATGTTAAAAAGCATAATTTTATTTTTTGAAGCTCAGTCTTTATTTTTTATTGGCTTTAAGTTGTTCAATATGTGCCATGACGCTGCATAATATAAATAAATCATATTTTTAACAAGCATTTTATGTTTTAAAGTTATTGACTTTTGACTTGTCCAATCAGCGCTCAAGACGTTTTTCTGGAACGGACATAAGCGAGCAACACACCGACCACGGCGAGCTGCTGAAATTACATTTTGTTTTCACACGAAATCTGTCTGGTGAGCACAAATAAACACATTCTGTAAAGTTAAAGTTCAATAATTGTTTTAGTTATTTGAATACAGCTTTTGTGTTGTAAAGCGTTTATTTTATTTTCATATCTTTAATGTCATAGTAACTCACATGACGTGGACCTGTTGGCTGTCTAGATGGTAACGTTTTATCCTTTTAATATATAACCTTACACATTGGAAATTAACGAATTCGCTCCTATTTCTTTGATTTGAAACGTTTGTAACGCAGTTTAGCAGTCTGTCGTGCTGTAACCATGGCGAGGCGAACTTCATGTTTAAACGATATCTCGCATTAGTTATTGGTTGAGTTCAGTACGAGTAAGTTTTGAATATGCATTAACATGTGCACTTGCTGCTTTTGTAGTTTAACACTACAAAGTCTGAGGGAATATGTTCTGCACTGCAGACTGCATCGCAACGAACCTCGCACCATTTTCAAATGTGTCGCAGTTGATTGCAAACAGTCGTTTTCCAAATACGAAGCATTTAAGAGTCATTTTTATCAGCGCCATAACAGCTCTACCACTGCTGTGACTGCACATGCAGTGGTTGATACAGCCTTGACATGCAGTATTTCACTATGTGGTCATCAGTGCCGGGATGTACCCAGTCTTGTTGCTCACTTAAAGAACCATATGAAGGAAGGTTGTGCAGTTAACTGTCCAGTGAGAAGGTGCAAAAGTGCTTTTCAAATCAAGTCCTCTTTTACCTCTCATATGTCTAGGAAGTAATGCTGGGCGATAATTTGATAATGATAATTATCGCGATATAATTTTCCTCGATATAATTTTAACAAAAGTTCAATAAATGTTCGATATATATGTTTATGCTTTGCGCATGCGCACAAGATACTGCACGAGTGCGCGTGTGTGTTGCAGAGCGGGCAGCTAACGTGGTGTTGTTGACCCACACGGTGGTGGCTGACAGGATTGGAGTTAGAGTGGAGAAATGAGCGACACTGAAGCAAATGTAGTGCTGCCAACAACCAGCTCGAAGGACTGTGACATCGTTGACAGAAAAGGTCATTCAACTTCGGGAATTTGGAGATATTTTGGCTTTTTACGATCAGACATAAAACAGAGCAGCGTGCACTGCAAACTGTGCCGCAGATCCGTGCCAGCAAAGACAGGCAACACCACGAACCTATTTCACCATTTAAAACAACATCACCCATTAGAACACGCAGAAAGTAAAAAATTACAGTCACAAACTAGTGTTGTTAGTGGAAGGGGACCATCTATAAGCACCAGGCCAGTATTCAGTGCGACTACACAGCAGCAAACCATAGTAGCATCATTTTCGAGCAACGTGCCTTACGACAAAAAAACGAAAAGACATGAAGACATCACAAATGCAGTTGCATATTGCTTTGCAAAAGACATGCTTCCCATTAGCATGGGACCCCTGGATTGGTGGAAGGTGTATGACAAAAACTTTCCAAGAGTGAGCCAACTAGCAAGGCGCTACTTGTGCATCCCTGCCACCAGCTCCCCCTCTGAGAGGATTCTTAGCACAGGAGGGAACATTGTGACCTGTCATAGGGCAGCTTTAAAACCTGAGACTGTAGACAGACTTGTCTTTCTTGCCCGTAACTTGTAGGGTAATGGCTTTGCTTGTTTAAAACTTGAACAGAAAATAATGACCGCACTTGAGATTTTTCTTTTGTCTATTTATTTTGCTTACATTGTCAGCTAAAACACCTATAAAATGTTGTAGGTGTTTGTACAGTCTATACAAAAGGTTTGGCATGCTGACCAGAATGAACATTTCTTTGTCTATTTTTTTTTATTGATATTATCCTTTAAAGCACTTTAAACTTTGCAGTCTGTCTGAGCCATCTTCTATTTATCTCACTGCAGTATTTAATTTTTCTATTAAGATATTTATTTTGTAAATTTTACTCATGCATATTTTGACATAAAAAAGACGTGAATACTCTCTACCTCAGATTTGTTTAATGTTTCTGCTGTTTAGAAAGTGTTTGTTGTGTTCTTAAAATAAAGAGTTGTTTAATTTACCAATTAACTGTCTGGTTTCTTCAACTTTCACTCAGGAGAAAAAATCTGCCTTTAAACTTAATCAAAATAATGATTTAACATTTATCGTGATAATTATCGATATCGACTGATATAAACATTTTTTTCGTGATAATGTTTTTGGCCATATCGCCCAGCCCTACTAGGAAGCACAGGAACTGTTCAGTTAACAGCATTAGTGATTCACATCGGCATTCTGCATCAGAGATACCGTCTGTTTCAACTGAGCAATGTCCTGCTGACCTGGATGCAAATACAGGTGAGTCAGAAGAAAGTGAAATGGGCTCGTTTCAAAATTTTGACGATTTGTATTTGAGAAATGTTAGCCTATTTTATCTGAGATTACAAGGACAGTTTCTTCTCCCAGCTTCTACAATACAGAATATTGTAGATGAGATGCAAAATATTCATGAATTGGGACAGACATATACTTTTAGTAAGCTACATTCACTTTTGCAGAATTTGTCGTTACCCAAGGAGACTATTTCTAAAAACTTTGCTACTGTGAAGGAATCAGACTTGTTTTCTATGTGTCATAAGGGACCGATGCGAACAGAGTATTCAAGGAGTCGGACCTTTAAAAAAGTATTCAAATATGTTGAACCAAAAAGAATACTTTTAGGTAGAGATGAGAATCGGACAGAGCAATTTGCATACTATGTACCTGTGAAAGAGACATTGAAGTGTCTGTTAAATTCAGATGTTGGGAGGAATTGCATTTCGATGCACCTGCCTGAAAAAAAACACTACTGATGTCCTTTGTGATTGCACAGATGGCCAAATACTGAAGTGCAGAGATTTCTCTCAAGACAACCCAAGCCTCCAGCTACTGCTCTATCAGGATGCTGTTGAGGTGGTTAACACTTTAGGGTCTGCACGAAAGAAACACAAAAGTTTGGCTGTATACCTCTCTCTTGTTAATTTGCCAGCTCATCTCAGGTCAAACACAGAACATATGCAGCTGGTTATGTTGTGCAGAGAGGAAGACTTTAAAGACTTCGGCCATGAAAGTGTTTTCTCAGAGCTAGTAGCAGACCTGAAAGACCTTGAGGAAAATGGAATTACTTTGTCACATCAATCTGTTATAAAAGGCACTCTTGACTGCATTGCTGGAGACAATTTGGGATCCCACTGCACTGGCGGATTCACTGAAAATTTTAGTCAGTCCAGCTATTTTTGCAGGTACTGTCTAATTACTAAAGATGAATTCCAGAGTGTTGACCCAAATTTATGTGGTCCGCTACGCACTGTTGAGGGCTACAGTGCTGCTGTTAACCAATTACAGACTGAAATGCAACAGAAGTTCAAGGCATAAAGTTCGATTCAGTTTTCAACTCTTTGAAGAACATTAAAGTGTGCCAACCTGGCTTGCCATCTTGCCTTGGTCACGATATTTTTGAAGTCGTATGATGTTGGTCTTTACATCAAGTACTTTAAGAAGAAGTGGTTCACCTACCCAATTCGTAACCATCAAATCAGGCAGTTCAAATATAATGGCTCTGATGCTTTCACAAAACCTTGTGAGGTCAGTTCACATGGACCTAAGCTGGCAGGTCAGGCCATTCAAAATTGGAATTTTTGCAAATGAAAGATAGTTCTCCATTTTATTCTGTGCTTTACAGTGAAACTGTCAAAGATGCAGTCAGTCAGTTCAGCTTCAGTGAAACAGCAACAAGGGTTTCTGTGGAAATACAGTATAAAGGAACTGTATTCAAAAAGGGCCAACTGGTTGTCATTAGAAATGATGAGACAGTGGAGTTTGGTGAACTTTTGCTCATGTTTATCACAGAGGAGCGTGTTGATTTGCTGACCAGGGTGTTCATAGCCGATTTTCTTCCTGAGCATCATTTGTACTCGCTAAGAAACACCAGCGAAAGGGTTCAGTGTCTGAACATTGAGAACTTGCCTGACGTTTACCCATCGACATCCTACATTTTGCAAGAATGTAGGTTAGTTCCACTGAAACACAGCGTAGTGTCTTATTAGGTCAATACAAGTCTTGTAACATTGGATTGTATTGATAATCGATGCTAAAACTAAAATAATACAAACCAAAATGTGATATTTTTTGCATCATAATATTTCACTGTTTGTTGTTTGCACAGCTGAACACACCCCACAAAATGAAATTTCTGTCATCATTTACACACCATCAAGCTGTTACAAACCTGTATGAGTTTCTTTCTTCTATTGAACATAAAAGAAGATATTTTGAAGAATGTGTGTAACCAAACGTAGTATGAAAAAAATACTATGAAAGTCAATGGGCACCAGTAACTGTTTGGTTACATTCTTCAAAATATTTTCTTTTGTGTTCAACAGAAGAAAGAAACTCATACAGGTTTGTACAGCTTGATGGTGTGTAAATGATGACAAATTTCAGTTTTGGGTCAACTATACCTTTTAATAAATTTTAAAGACACCAAATTGATGATTTTTCTCCGTTTTAGTCATGGATGAGTCAGAGCAAAGCAATGTAACCAGTGCAATTACTGAGTTACTCAAAGATCTTTCATCCTCGGTGCTGCAATCAGTTGTGGAGACACTGAACTCACTTGGAGTACCATCACCTGAAGATTTTCAATATGTTCAGGAAGCAGATCTCCTGCCAGTATTACGACCCATTCAGGCCAGAAAACTTGTATCTGCCTGGAGCCAGATCAGTAAGTACATTTCATCTTACGATTTCATAATGTATAAAAATGTAAAAGTGTTCTTAAATAATCTGGTTTCATAAGTGATCAAATAAATGTCATTTTTTACCTCTTTGTCTTTTAAGAACAAAGTGCTGATAGCTTGTCAAGTTCTAGAGAGAGCAGCAGTGGCACACTTTCATCTTTATGTTCGTCATCCCCATCATGTGGCAAGGCTTCCAGAGTTGCTTCAGACTGGGCCGACAATTTTAAGATTCTATGGCAGAAGTTTCCAGAAGCATTGACTCAATGTTTAGAAAGGAAGAAAAGACCAAGTCCAAGATTGCGACGAGATATGGTCAGAATTGTCGTGTCTGAAATGATGAAGGTACAGATGCAGCCATTCAAAACAAGCGGGCGATACGGCATTATTTTGCGGTGCAACGCAAGTTACCGTATATTCTCACATAGTACCGCATGATACCGCATGTTACCGCAAGTAAAATAATAGTATCTGGAATTTCCGCAAGGTGGAGCTAATAAAGCTCAACCTCTCATGTTTGAGCTGTCGCCATCAAAGTCTTTACCGAAGATATTACTAATAGTATTTATAATGAATGACCTTAGACAAGCTGTAAACTCAAAGTATTGCCCTGGTCCACATTCTTTTTTTCATTGACCGTCTTTGTAAAAGTAACACCACAGCATTCCGTTGATCCAATCACGCATTTGTTTCCAATCATGCAAAGTACAGTAATTTTTGAGAATCTCCGATTCACCATGCCTTTCACATGCTCATAAAAGATATTGATTTAGGAACATAAACATATTACTGTATGCAAACTGTACTGTATACAGCATGCATATGTATATTTAATGTCTTTACTGTGCCCGTTTAAGTATTGAATATTTATATGGGATTTTACCACTGAAGGCAAATCTTAGTAGCTGAGCATAAAAGAATAGGAGCATAATGCGTGTGAAGGCCATAAACAATATTAATTTTGGAACATAAACATACAGTATTACAGTATGCAAACGTAATTGGTCTGTTTAGGTTTTTGTAGCATTCCACACGGCTGGGCAGCTTGTTCCCCCCTCCCGCCCCTCTCTGTGTACAGTAGAGCCTCCTGTCCTGACTGGTGGAGCTCATTCAGCTGTGTCTGGAGAGAATCCAGGGTATCAGCTTCAACCACATGGCTAGGCAGCTTGTTCTCCCCTCCCACCCCTCCAACAGCGACATATCATAAAACATTTACATATATTGTTAAATTATTACTTGTTTTTCAGGAAGTTAAAAAACACTTGAATTACTTATCCAGTCAATCTGGACAAGACCAGAGTTATGGTTTTACAGAAAAAAACAGACCTGACCTGCGCCAAAAAATAAATAAAAACCGGTCTGACAACTCTTAAGCATACTGTGGTTTCTGTTAACACAAGTTTATCAGTGAAAAGACAACTGGCATTCTCAGAGTAGAATAGTCGTGCTTTCCAATCAAAGACAGTCCCCCTTCCCCACACGGAAAGACAGACAAATGTTTTCACTGTCTATTCAGCTACAGGCTACAGGCGTGCGAAAAAGCTACAGGTGTGCCAATTGCAATTGTTTTTATTTTTAAATACATTTTGGCAAAGTCATGTTCCATAAAAGTATGGTAATTAAAAACCATTAATACTTTCGCTTAGGTTTAAATAAAGTCAATGTTTTCTCTTTTGGCTAGACTTGACTATTTAGCCATGAGATACACAATAGATTGTCATTAAACAACCTTATGTTTATTAATCTTCCTTGTTATGCACAGTGGGAATGATAATGTAATGAATTAATTTAATCGCAGAGTGCTCATAAGCTGGATTCTCTCCAGACACAGCTGTATGAGCTCCACCAGTCAGGACAGGAGGCTCTACTGTACACAGAGAGGGGCGGGAGGGGGGAACAAGCTGCCCAGCCGTGTGGTTGAAGCTGATACCCTGGATTCTCTGCAGACACAGCTGTTTGAGCTCTACCAGTCAGGGCAGGAGGCTCTACTGTACACAGAGAGGGGCGGGAGGGGGGAACAAGCTGCCCAGCCATGTGGAATGCTACAGAACCCTAAACAGACAATACACACTAGCCGAATATTTGACCAAGATAAGAAACAACAAAAAGAAACAGACTCTGATGAAGTACAGGCTCAGTGACCACAGCCTGGCTATAGAAACTGGGCGACACAGGCAGACCTGGCTGCCCAGAGGGGACAGGCTGTGCTCCCATGCCAGCAGGGAGAACCAGAGACAGAGGTGCACTTCCTACTGCACTGTGACAGATACTCTGGGATTAGAGAAACATTCTTCCCTAAATTCAGAAATCTAATCCCAGAGTTCCCACACCTGCCAGAATCACAACGGGTCCCAATCCTACTGGGAGGGGGAGGAGGGAACTCAGTGGAACTGGCAGCCCAGTACGTGATCTCCTGTCACAGCCTGAGGAACAGTGAGCCTGTCTCCCAATAATACTCCCTCTGTCTACAGTATATGTCAATATTTTATCATGTCTTTGTTGTAAATGTCTGTAATATGTCTGTAGATTTGATATTACTTTTATTTTTTGTTTTGTTTCATGTGAATCTCATTATTTTATTTGCTTTGGCAACACTGATTGTACCCATCGGTCATGCTAATAAAGCACCTTGAATTGAATTGAAATTGAGAGAGAGAAAGAGAGAGAGGGTGAGCGAGAGAGAGAGGGATAAATACCCAGGGGTGCAAAACCAGGGAACTATTTACATGGAAAACGGGCGATCTCCCCAGACTGTACCCCCGTTTCACTGTGGGACAGCTGCACTGGTCAGCGGCCTTCCTATACTCCGCCCTGACCACTTCCACTCCTGTCCTGCCCCTCACCGCGTACCCCAGCTGGGCGCTCTTCGGCCGCTGCCCGGGGCGAATGCACTACAGTAGATTAGCATACTGTAGAGGAAAACACTACAGGCATCGTTGATATGAGGACTTTTGAAACCAAATTTCCCAAATTTAATATGTGCTTTTCTATATTGGTACAGTAGGACTAATAGGTTCTAGTAAAAACTTACAGTATTCAGAATTGGTAATGGTTAGAAATCCCATTTTATGATAAGGGACTCTGGTCGCTATCCTAAACGGAAACGACTCAGTTTATACTACAGTATATTTCGCTTTGCTTGGTGAAATTGGCATGGTCACTTGTTCTCAATATTTATAGATATCCATAAATACCACATCAATCAACGCTATTATCAGTTCAGGGAAAGATATTCTGCACGCAATATGCATGAAGGTGTGGCTTTTAACAGCAATTGTAACAGCTCTTATCCATTACTAAAGGGTGGAAATATTCCATTGTAACAAGAAAAGGAAGTAGATAGATTTTTATATAATACATGCATTTAATTTACTATCCTCAGATGGCTGTTTATTCTTATTATGAGAGCTTGCTTTGTTGGAATTAGCTTGCTAATTCCAACTGAATAAATTATTTTTTTCCTCAAATATAACAAAGAGAATTATGTTTAGGGAGAAATGATTTTTTCAAAGAAATGTTTGTTAAAAGAAAAGTCATGGCGCTGGCTGGATTTGAACAACCGACCTCTCACTTACAAGTTTGGCACTTAGACCACAGCGCTACTCGCAAGGTCACGTGAGGAGTGGTGAAACAGCCCTACACATACTATGTCAAGAGACATTGTACAGCATGTACTATTGTGTGTAGTACATGAATATAATTATATCGTTATTAATTTCTTTAGATACGCGATTCCCTATTAATCAAATTCTAAAAGTATGCTTGTTTGCTCCGGTATCAAGCGTATTCGCAGAAAAGCTTAAAACTACCACTTTTTGTACACGTTATTTCACATGTTAAAGACTTCGATGCTTAAAATGTTTAGGGAGAAATGGAATACTGGTGTGAATTTTTTCTTTAAAGTACCGAGACCAGCCATATACAGTTTACACACTGTAATACTGTATGTTTATGTTCCAAAATTAATATTGTTTATGGCCTTCACACGCATTATGGTCCTATTCTTTTCATGCTCAGCTACTGTACTAAGATTTCCCTTCAGTGGTAAAATCCCATATAAATATTCAATACGGGCACAGTAAAGACATTAAATATACATATACATACTGCATACAGTACAGTTTGCATACAGTAATATGTTTATGTTCCTAAATCAATATCTTTTATGAGCATGTGAAAGGCATGGTGAATCGGAGAATCTCAAAAATTACTGTACTTTGCATGATTGGAAACAAATGCGTGATTGGATCAACGGAATGCTGTGGTGTTACTTTTACAAAGACGGTCAATGAAAAAAAGAATGTGGACCAGGGCAATACTTTGAGTTTACAGCTTGTCCAAGGTCATTCATTATAAATACTATTAGTAATATCTTCGGTAAAGACTTTGATGGTGACAGCTCAAACAAGAGAGGTTGAGCTTTATTAGCTCCACCTTGCGGAAATTCCGGATACTATTATTTTACTTGCGGTAAAGACATTTAAATCTTTCTACGACCGACCAACGCACCACTAGTGCCCCTCTCGGTCAACCAATCACTTACCGCGGTATGACGCGCGATGACGTAGATAAATGCCCGCGGTACGTGTTTGTGCCGCACACTTTGAATGGCTGCATCTGTATGTGACTGTCCCAGTAAACAAAGCTCTACAGCCATTGCCAAAAAGATGGTGGCCAAATACCCTGCATCCTTGCAGGATGTTATCGAAGGTGATATAGTTGGTTCAGGGTATCACTCGCTGGTCAAGCAGATTCAGAATCGCATAGAAAATGTGAAGAGACCCAACGTACCGAAAATCAGAAAACGCAACAGAACAGAAGACTCTGACACAGAGGAGATTCCTGCTGAAAAAAAGGCAGCGGTTCAAGACACTTATGGCTGTGTGAATTGGGATTTAAAATGTATGCCGCACAATGAAACTAAAGAGAGCCAGTTGCATAAACAAGAACGGATGAAGATCATGTCTAAAACAACAAATGTTGACCCAGGGGAAGTTAGCAACCTTCTGAAAGCAACATACTACTCTCAACGCAAAGACATAAACAACGGAGCAAGCATGCAACAGCTTTGTGAGAACTGGCCTTTTCTATTTCAAGAGGTTGGGACGTGTGTACACTGCAAGCAGCTAACCGGAATTGATCTGAAGGAGATGTTCCTTAAAAGCTTGGATAAAAAGGGACAGTGGCTCCTAAACTTTCTTAAAACAGTTGGTGCAGAAAAGAAGACAAAAGTACTGCAAACTGCTGCAAAACTAGAAGTTATGAGGTGTCAAACTGAGGGATGCAGTGAAGATTTGAAAGATGTGGTGCTTCTTCTGCTTACCTACTTTGATGAAAAGGAAGAGGTGATGTTTCATCATGTGGAAGAGTCTTGCCTTGTCGACGATGTGGAGGTAGACAAGTTACCAGCAACACCCTGCATCATTGTCTGTGGGAAGTTTGAATGAATAACATTTAGTGTCATATTTTAAAATTTAAAG
Organism: Atractosteus spatula; assembly: GCF_055471065.1. Lineage (NCBI taxonomy): Eukaryota > Metazoa > Chordata > Actinopteri > Semionotiformes > Lepisosteidae > Atractosteus > Atractosteus spatula. The sequence goes on along the minus strand of NC_142708.1, from coordinate 29,126,063 downwards.
GGATAGTTCACCCAAAAATGAAAATTCTGTCATTTACTCAAGCTTAATTTGTTCCAAACCTGTATACATTTCTTTGTTCTGCTGAACACAAAGGAAGATATTTGTGGGGCACCATTGACTTCCATAGTAAGGAAAAAAAATACTGTGGAATTCAATGGTGCCCCAAAACTGTTTGGTTACAAACATTCTTCAAAATATCTTCCTTTGTGTTCAGCAGAACAAAGAAATTTATACAGGTGTGGAACCACTTGAGGGTGAGTAAATGATAACAGAATTTTCATTTTTGGGTGAACTATACCTTTAATAGGGAAGGTTACTGTTACAGGTCATTCACGGTTACATTGTCAGAATGGCTGGTTGTGAATGTCAGCACACTGAGATTAAAGCTCCAAAATATATTAAAACCAAAGGCATTTTATTGTTTGTTTATGTCTGTAGGCTCTTCCTGCTACACATCAAAACTATTCATGCTGAGCATCGACCAAAAGATTACAACTCAGCACATTTCTACATTCATCTCAGCAATGTGCATGATGTTTGGCAGTTACTACTGTTTTAACATTCATTACCCTTCGGAACTGGGTTCTACTCTGGAGTTCATGCAAAGGTAGGCATTAAACCATTTCTTTTACATGAAAGTGGTAACACTTTACAGTAAGGTCTCATTTGTTAACATTAGGTAATGTATTAACTAACATGAACTAACATTTGTAACAGTATTTAATCTTTGTTTTTGTAAGAAATACAGTCGTTCATTGGTTGTTCATGTTAGTTCACAGTGCATTAACTAATGTTGAAAGTAACTAAGATTAATAAATGCTGTAGAAGTATTGTTCATTCTTGGTTCATGTTAAAGGGTTAGTTCACCCAAAAATGTAAATTCTGTCATTAATTACTCACCCTCATGTCGTTCCAAACCAGTAAGACTTTCGTTCAACTTCGGAACACAAATGGAGATATTTTTAATGAAACCTGAGAGCTTTCTGTCCCTCCATTGACAGCCTACGCAACTAACACTTTCAAGATCCAGAAAGCTAGTAAAGACATCATTAAAGTAATCCTTGTGACTCCAGTGGATTAACCTTTAATTTATGAAGCGTCGCAAGTGCTTTGTTTGTGCAAAAGAGCATAATTTACTACTTTATTTACAAAAAATATTATCCAAAGCACGTTCACACAATGTCTGCTCTCGCATCAATACAACACACGCGTCGTGATGCTCTCGTGAACAAGTGTTACAGATCAATATTTTTGTAAATAAAGTGGTAAATTGTTTTTTCCCCAAACAAAGCACTCATGTTGCTTCATAAAACTGAGATCTTCATTTGTGTTCTGAAGGTGAACAAATGTCTTACGGGTTTGGAACGACATGAGGGTGAGTAATTAATGACAGAATTTTCATGAACTAACCCTTTTACTAAAGTAGTTAACTAATGTAAACATATGATACCTCATTGTAAAGTGTTACAGAAATTGTTGAAATCTTCACCAAAAAATGGAACATTGACTAGATGGTGAGAAAATAATGACATTCTAAATCCATTCTGACTGACTTCTGCAGATCACAAATGATATATATTTTAAAGAATGTTGCAATGCTGATTTCCATAAAAGTTGACTAATAAATGACTTCCTTTGCAGTGGTACTCTCTAAAGAGTACACAAACGTTTTGTTGTGGTTAAAGGTATAGTTCACCCAAAAATGAAAATTCTGTCATTATTTACTCACCCTCAAGTGGTTCTGCTGAACACAAAAGAAGATATTTGGAAAAATATGGGTAACCAGACATTATCTAGTCCCCACTGACTTCCATAGTCATTTTTCACTCAATGGGCAACAGTAACTGTTTGGTTACCCACATTCTTCGAAATTACTCAATGGGCACCAGTAACTGTTTGGTTACCCACATTCTTCGAAATGTCTTTTATGTTTAACAGAAGAAAGAAACTCATACAGGTTTGGAACAACTTGAGGGTAAGTAAATGATGACAGAATTTTCATTTTTGGGTGAACTAACCCTTTAATCAGTGTATATTTGTGAGCAACAAATTCAGTTATTAAATTCTCTTTTTAAGGTGCTTCTTCAGCATAAACCCAGAGAAGGGCACCAAAGTTGAATTGAGGAAAAACAAAAAACAGCTCCAAGTGAACCCCCGAGTCCCTGCACTCATAGCAGACCTTGCTGATCACGAATGGAGAGCAGATTAAGGATGGACAAAACCTTTTTTGACAGATGTCTGAAGATTACGTTGGCACTGATAATGCTTTACAACTTTGTGTTATCTGGATTTACACTGGAAGATGCTTGAACTTTAAATGTCGAAAACGACTTAAATGTGAGTCCTGTCCTCTTAGAAAGCTATTTTTTGGCTTAAATACTGTTTTGTACTTATGGTACGTATGGTACTATACCAGTAATGATTTGAGCAGCCAACAAAACATTATGTGTACCTAAAATAAAATGTCACTTTTTCATTAATATTTAGATGTTTTAACACTGTCTCTACAAAAACTTTTTTTCTTGGATTTCCTTGTTTAACCTTCTGTTGGAAAAAGAAGGAATTTCTAGAGTGTGTTAAAAGAGTAGTTCACTCATATTTAAATTACTGATGATTTACTCACCCACAGGCCATCCAGGATGTACATGACTTGCTTACTTCATCAGAACAAAAATGAAAAGTTTTTTAGGAATGATCTCCCACCTCCAATGCAAGTGAATGGGCATCAATTTTGGATCGTTTAGGCACTATCAAAATAATCCACACAGTAATCCACATTTCAGCCCACCAATGAACGTCTTCTGAAGTGATGTGTGAAACAAAGATTAATGGGGAAAATGCCACTGAATCCTACTTAATCACACCAACCAGTAGAAGTGAGACATCAGTGTTTTCATTGAGCAAATTTTTAGTTAATAAAGTTTGAGTCATTTTATTTCTCACACAAATGTATTGATTCATTTTAGAAGACGTTCATTGCTCGACTGGACTTGTGTGGATTATTTTGATACTGCCTAAAGGAGCCTTTTGGATGACTAAAAACTGATGACCATTCACTTGCATTGGAGGTTGGAGATTAATCCTAAAAAAATGTTAATTTCTCTTCTGATGAAGAAAGAAGGTTTTGTACATCTTGAATGGAGTAAATTATCAGCAATTTTTTTTATTTTAAGTGATTTTATATCTGAGAAAGATAATGTTCATATGGTTATGCTTTTCATGTCCTTTCAATTTATACATTTAAGTTTTCCTACTGGAAGTTTTGTTTTGTGCATCTGAGATTGTAAAAAGCTGTATGTTTATGCTTTCCAAGCATTTGGTTCATGATTAATCCATTCTGTTAGTAGAATGGTGTGCTGTCTTGTTCAGGTTATTGAATGTGTTGCTTTCTGGTAAAAATTGTAATTATTCCAAATGTTTGTTCTGCAAGTTGAAGCCGACATGGAGCACTTCTTTTACTGCTGTTTTAAGGAGAAGAATATGGTTGGCCAAAGTATGTATTCACTATGTTTGTGGTATTTAAATAAAAAGTGTATTTGCTTTTCATACCAATTCTGGGTGTCTTGTTCAATTTACATTTCTTTTACACAAGTACTTTTTTCTGGCAACCACAGCTGCCAGTTTTTACCGTAAATTTTACAGTTCACTTTTAAGTATACCGTAAACAGAAGAACATTTCAACCGTATTTTTTTACGGTAGATTTCTGGCAACCACAGCTGCCAGTTTTTTTACCGTAAATTTTACGGGATGTTTTTTACAGTGCATCGATGAAAAACCGGAGGTTTAAAAAAAGAGAATTAGCTCACTGATAGTTTTATGTGGAGGCTGTGAACATTTTCACATGTCGTCGTCTTTAAAATGCATTTGGTTTGAAGGCTTTCTGTGTTTCCCTTCCAAAGATATGGACAGAAGAATATTCTAGCGTGGTCAAAAAATGGCTTAAAAACGACATCGTGAAGGCCGTGAAAACAGCCACATGTATTTTGTACGCACACAAGTGTTTTCGTAACTCTAGGAGTTATCGTGAAAAAGCTACAGGCGTGCCAATTGTAATCGCTTTTATTTTTAAAGACAGTTTAGAAAAGTGTCATCTATGTGACCCTGTGGTGAATAGCGGCCTGTTGTGCCAAATCCACTAGATGGCGCTCCCTCTTAGCTCGCGGCTCCTGTCAGTTGAGTTTAGCGTTCTGCGCATGGGCAGTAGGGACTAAGAGGCAGTGAGTTACCGTTAAAAAGAACCCGAAATGACTACAGAGAGTTGTAACGGTAAATACGGTGTTGTTTCCCTATTTACACCCTAAATGAGTATTTCATAGGATTGAGACAAGATTAGCAAGATGGATATTAGATTTTAACGGAGTACACTGAGGCGGTAGCCAGTTTTTAGACAACTTCTCGGGCTAGGGATATTTGTTTATTGATTTGTAAGTAATGGGTTTCACATGCTCCTTGTATTTTCTGTTCCTTCATTCTTTACAGAGACTTATGTTTAGCACCGTTTGTGAAGTGTACGCAATTGTAAGTATTATACTAATTATTGTCGTAATGTAGATCTCAGTGAGGTGACCTGCGCAGCCTGTGAGCGGCTTATTTCTGCGCGCGCTGCGTGGCGAGTTGTTTAAACTTCAGCTGTGACGTCATGTATTTATTTTGTTGTTGTTCAGTGTAGACGCGTTTCTGTAACGGTCAGATGGAATGTAAAAAACTGTAAAACTAAACGTTTTCTTTGTTTCCCCCTCTGCGTGAAAGAACCACTGCCGCATTTTGTGTATATACAAATATCGTTATATGTAATTTCTTTTATTTTTATTTTTTAAAACTAAGAACAGATCAGACTACATACTCACCTAGAAATAAAGAACCCCAAAATTATATTTGTGGCCTGTGCTAATTATTCTTTGCCAGGCTACATCTATACAAAAAAGTTTAATACCACTCGATATTAATATATTTACAGAGAGAAGCTCTCGGATCGTGGTCACCGGTGACCACTCGTGTCGTTTCTTTTTTTTTTAAAGATAAACGCAAGATTTTTTCAAACCGCTCCACAAAGTTTCTCATATGCACGTATTCTCCAATATCATCACAACAAAACCATAAAGTTTGTTTCCACAGATATGACACTATTGTGCAATAAACCAGTAAATTAAAGAACTAGCAGAACCTCAATAAAAACACCCGGCCAGCACAGCATGTCAATATCATACCTTTTAACCAACAAAACTGCAAAAGCTTAAACCAGCAAAATATATATATATATCCCATGTTTTTACCTTATTCTGAAGCATGATGTATATCCAAAATAACCCAGACTAGCTCATCTCCAAACCTGGAGGCTATTGAACGTTATTGACTTTGTAGTAAATGTGTGAAGAAGGACCGCGAGAAATAAGGCGATCTGATTGGTAAAAAGCGCTGTCATTCATTGTATATTCAGCCATTCAGAGGCCTCAGGGGGTAAGACTTCCTCTAGAAGCCTCAGTTTGCATTCCACCTGCCTTTTAGCTGTCAATCATTGACTCAGAAGGGGTAATCAATCAGTTTTTTATCAGTTTCTTCTCAGTGCTCCTTTTTTTCACACCGGAAGGCAACTCTGAGGTTTTTTTTCATTGCATAACAGCAGATAAAGGCTCTTTAGCAGTGTCTAAAGGTTTTTATAGCAATTGCAATGGTTTTTATTCTTATTATTTTCAATATTTTTATGATTTTTTATTATAGGCGTGAAATTTAATTCCAGGTCCAGTCTTCTCAAAACATGATGTAGAATTTTTTCTAATTGATCAATTTGTCCCAGATTTTTATCCAAGCTAGTAGTCACCTAGAACAAGGTTTTCAAATCATTCCCAGGACCCTGACAGGCCTAGAATTGAAAATTCTGACCTCTGAATACCAAAAAAACATTTTTGCCTGCTGTTTTTTGTTTTGTTTTTTTTCATATGTTTGTCTGCAGAGTGGACACATTAAGAAATATAAGAAATTTGTTCACACTCAAAGCCAAGGGGGTTCGTTTCAATTTAAGACCTGAACCAGGATCTTGCTATGTTCTGCTGCAGAGATATAACAAATGTTTAAGGGGGAGGAAATTCCAGGCGGAAATTGGCTAAATGTGTCAATGGTTAGAAGTGGTTCAGATCAAAGATCAAGCACAGATCAAACAGCAGGATCTCACACACTGGGACTGATCTGTGATCTGTGATGTGGTTGAGTATGAATTGTGGTGCTCTAGCACTTTGCTGAAAAAAAATGGTTGAACAACTCTTAAGCATACTGTAGTTTTTGTTAACAAGTTTATCAGTGAAAAGACCACGGGCATTTTTCCTCCCCCCTATGTTGTCAGAGTAGAATAGAATTTATTATTAGCACTTACAGTGCTAAATTTAATATTATTGATTACTATTATTGATTATTGTAATTATTGATTACTAATAGTTTATGCTAACACCTAACTTTCTTAACGCGAGAAATACTGCTCAATATGGCTTCGTGCTAAAAACCCGTATATCTCTATAGGAAGCATAACACCGTAGCCTCCAATTACCCAGACCACAAAACAAACGAATAAATGTTAAATGAAATGTCAAAAGAAAACTGAGGACATAAAGAAAGGGTTTCAGAAATCAAACAAAGCTTTATTCCTGTCGCCTAAGTTGGGGGAAATTAGAAGCTTGCCACACCCGGACTGTTACAGTAACGCATTAGCAAGTTAAAGCAATTACGTTGAAAAGCCGGGTGTAATAATTGTTTTCTTCCTTGATGTTCTGATCTGCAAGGCAGTTTGGCCGCGGTGAATGTGGATTCCGTCTGGCATTGCCAGATTGTGAAAAATAAAAGTATTTTATGAAACACACGTTTGCGATTTTAATCAAGAACAAAGGGAAATTAAGAATCAAATTCATTTTCCAAGGCAGACCTGCAGTTTCCAAAAGTCCTTCTTGATACATTTTTCAGAATTCCCAGAAATGCTTAAAACATTTTTCTGTTTTAAGAGAAAATGGGGGTAAGGGAGTCTTCACTATGACACTCTCCCTTATAAAATTAACATGAAACAAAACAAAAACTAAAAATAAGACACAGGTACAATCGACAGACATTCACAACATGTCAATGTTTTATGATATGTCTATAATGGGAATGTCTGTCGATTGTCTTATTTTTAGTTTTTGGTCAGACCACAGCCAGGACCCGCCAGGCCCCACAGCCCCATCTGCACATACCCCCACAAACCCACCCGCACACACCCCTTCTCCCGCACCTCACCGCGCCCGGCCACCACTGCGTCACACCACACAGTTGCCAGTACACCGCACCGTGCCCGGCCACCACTGTGTCACACCACACAGCTGCCAGCAGACTGCACCGTGCCCGGCCACCACTGTGTCACACCACACAGCTGCCAGCACACCGCACCGTGCCCGGCCACCACTGCGTCACACCACAGAGACGGTGTGACGTGAAAGATGGTGACGTCACCGTGCAGGCGAGCAGACACACTCTCTAATGTCAGGAGTATGTGTTAAATATATTTAGATCTTTGAATTAATATCATTATTGATTTCTTTAGCCTCACAGCATTGTCCAATAATACTCTTCTTGTGTCTAATTTTTAGTTAAGCAGGATTTGAGCTACAGACCATAAAAAAACAGGATTCACTTTTTTCACATATTGATGATAATGATATCGGTAACAGTCTGAAACTATCCGTTGTTGTTAATAAATGACTTAGATTCAAACATGTTGTGATATTTAGAAATATAAAAAAGTCAATAGAGTGTCCATAATATTGCTATTTAAGTTTTTCAAGGAAATGTTTGTTAAAAGAAAACTCATTGTAATAGCTGGGTTTGAAAACCCAACCTTTTGCTTATAAGTCAGGCACTTAAACCATCACGCTACTGATACAGTCACATAACAAGTGGTGAAACAGCCGTACACATCAATAGATATGTGTATATACTACTGTGCTACAGTACATGAATATAATTATATTGTTATTAATTTCTTTAGATATGTGATTCCATATTATATTCCCTATAAATCAAATTCTAAAAGTATGCTTCTGTTTACTCTGGTATCGAGCGTATTCACAGAAAAGCTTAAAACTATCACTTTTCTCACAAAGTACTGAATACTGTATAAACGTACAGTAACATGGTCAGAAGGAGCAAGGAGCAAGTAAAAACGTTTCCAAAATAACCACATGTAAGACTTTGATGCTTAAAATGTTTAGGGAGAAATGGAATACTGGTGTGCATTTTTTCTTTAAAATACCAAGACCATCCATATACAGTACAGTTTACAGACAGTAATATGTTTGTTCCTAAATTAATATCTTTTATGAGCATGCGAAAGGCATGGTGAATCGGAGATTCTCAAGAATTACTTTGTATGATTGGAAACAAATGTGTGATTGGATCAATGAAATGCTGTGGCGTTATTTTTTGTCAATGAAAAAATAGTCTTTAGATTTACAAAGAACGTGGACCAGGGTAATACTTGGAGTTTACAGCTTGTCCAAGGTCATTCATTATTAATACTATGAGTAATATCTTCTGTAAAGACTTTGATGGCGAAAGCTCAAACGCTGTACATGAGAGGTTGAGCTTTATTAGCTCCACCTGGCGGTAATTCCGGATACTATTATCTTACTTGCAGTATTATACGGTAACCCGTGTTATACCCGGACACTCCCACCGCGTTTTACCGCGGTATAATCTGCTCGCTTTGAATGGCTGCATCTGTAGGAAGATAGTTCTTTGAGTGGAATATTGTGAAAACCCTTTGATAAATATTTGACCTCTAACCCTGACTAGCAAAACCCCAAGCTAAGTATCCCTTCCTAGAGCACGGCAGTGGATCCCAATCCTCCGCAGTCAGCCCCAGCGTGACACTAGGGTGAGGGTTTTATTCCCATACAATGTAGATAGTTTCTGATGGCATGGCTGTGTTTTAGGGCTGAAAGCATACTTAGGAATATAGTTCTTTCAGTGTTTTCTAAACATTTTTTTCTGACCTATATGGCTGTATACAGTGCTTTGCCCCAAAAAGGAATGCTGTCTGAATTGCCCGACAAGCAACAGTTCGAAAGAACCTGTTTTAACTTTCAAACTCTTGCCATGGGCTTTAAAATCACAGGCATATTAACAAATAAAGCCAAAATGTATTAGTTGTTTCAGACTTTTAGGCCACTTAAGCCTAAATGTACATTCATTCAGCACTCCGTTCAATACGAAATTTCCAATGAAAGAATACCTTTCAACAATGAATTTGACCATTCCTGACACACTCTTTTGGTTTTGGCAGTGTTGTATTGTCTTTTCAGAGTAATAGTTTGATTCAGAGAAACAAATTTTCCAGTCAAATGAGTGGAATATTGAGAAAAATGTCTTTGAGAAATATTTGAACCCTAACCCTAACTAGCAAAATCCGAAGCTAGGGTTAGGGTTTTATTGCCCGACAAGCAACAGTTCGAAAGAACCTGATTTAACTTTCAAACTCTTGCCATGGGCTTTAAAATCACAGGCATATTAACAAATAAAGCCAAAATGTATTAGTTGTTTCTTTTAGTCCACGTAAACCTTAACTTACATTCATTACGTTAAGGGGTGGAACGGGCAGTACGGGAATAATCACGATGGTGGAGCATCGATAGTGTTACGCCGAAATAACAGATTTGCAACTTTTTTTTAGTCAAGAAGCAATACACTCCTCCTCACTGAGACATTCATCGCAGTGGCAGCTCCTCCACCTTCTTCATCTCAAAACGCGACTCGAACTCCACAAAAAAGATGAACGAGGTCGGATCTGTAATTGGAATTGCATTTTCCAAATTCCCAGGTTGCAAATTTATTTTAATTTGTATTAATAATGTATAATCTTCGGGTAAAATATTTTTTTCACCCGAGCATTTGTTTTCAATTAACCTGAACGTCATTTTCACAGATCGCGTCTCATGTAGGTCACGTGCTCAATCTGTAAAGATGACACGCGGCAATCAGCGTGTCATCTCTGAACTCACAATTGCATTATTACTGAGAGAGTGACACATTGCTCAAGGGGTTAAAATGATCGTAGTTTCTCATAGGTTATTACTTTCACTAATGTAGGGTGCCGAAAAAAACATGCATGGCAGCAACAGAGTTTTATTTTTGTGCGGTTACTGCGCATCTGCAACCCTGCAACCTGGTAAAGATCAGGCGAAGTCTATTTTCTAAATTAGACTCCAGTTTTCTACACTGTGTAACCAAAGTGGTAAAAAATACTGTTTTTTACATTGGGTGTCAGCAGAAATCTCTGTCGATTTTCCGTTAAGACCAGCTTCAGAAAAACGTTGTGCAAACGGTGCCCTTCTACACGCTACTTTGTGCAGAAGGTATGCATAGGAAGAAGCATGAGAACGCCAGAATGAGCTCCCGTTTTACTATCCTGAATGCAACGAATTCGTTTGATAAAAATCGATGTGTATATCAATGAAGATAAAGAAAGAACCCAGAGAAACCCAGAGAAAAAAGAGTAATTTAGGTTCACATTAACTGCACCAAAATCATTCCAAACATTTCTGTCCATGGTGTGGTAAAGGAAAGTGAAGTACATTTCCCTCCTTGTGTGAGGAAAAAGACATGTGCTCCTGGTAGGGAGTAGTCTGTGTCAGTAACATGCAGTATGTTGGCAGGGCTGGAGGAGGTGAAGTGGGTTGTGCGTGTGCAGTGCTATATGCATGAAACACCAGGCACGTTGAGAGCTCCTGCATGATTAGCAGTTGCTATACAAAAAGATTTTCTGCTGTCCCTGTCAGAGCTGAGGACATGATCAAGATTGGAATCAGGACTTTATTAACAGAGCTTTGATGGGATTAACCTGCTTTGCCAAAGTGCACTGCTTCCCATTATTGGTGCTTGTGTGGTCACCTGTTGTGTTGATTCCTGGCTTTTCAATGCATCTGTCCTCTGCTGCTTCTATTTCTTCTCCCCTGTCCCAAACCCTCTCATGGCAAAACAGCAGCTTGTTCTGATCCTGCCATCAAGCTAGAGAGTAAGATTGTTCCTCTTCAGAGACTAATATTTACTGATCAGTCTATTAGGGCAATGCTTCTCAACCCTACTTCTGGAGTGTCTTTTACTTTTCCTTCTGGCTGATCTCTAAATGATTGAGGCTGAATGATTCTTTTTATTTGATGATTTGACCTTTTCAACCTGTTTCTACTTTTAGACTTTGGTTTCAAAGACTCTGCTATGGACATGTTATGCAAAAGAAACTGACAAATAAAATTCCACCTACTTTGCCCTCAGTTTGCTTATTAAGTGGTAGTTGCCTTATTTGTGTCTAAGCATCTCTTAACAGGAGAAAAAATGATGGTATGATGTTAATTAGTATTTGGTGATGCCACTTTGTCAAAGACTTAAACCAGGTGATTTCAATCATTGTATCATAGACTGCAATGGGAATTTAATCTCAAAAGGTCCAATCACTTCATTCAGTCCATTACTTGAAAGAAGGGAGGTGTGAAACTCAAAAACTGAGCATTGATGCTATCCAACTACTTTTGAATTAGCTTAATCAAGAGCTCAGCTGGCATGGGGGTATTCCAGTACTGGGGATGAGTTTTTACTGAGTTAAAATCTGTAGAAAATTCAGTAGAATTTTCCAGGGTTCTTCCATAGTTGAGTTCCAAATAACTGATCAAGTCTGCATTGGGATATACAGTAATTAGGAATAACTATATGTAGATCACTATTGCGGTGGGGTTCCTAGATAAGTGTGTAGATTTAGACACTAAATTAAATAAAGTGGTTAGAAAATAAATGTGATCTAGTTGCTTTTTTTATTTTTTATGAATGCCTTTCCTACTGTGTCCTTCAGGTGAAGCCCGTGAGAATTGCCCTGTGCTAACTAAAGCCACGCTTGTGTGTTCTCGCTGTTTCTCCAATGGAATCAAGCCTGTGCCGCCGAACACCCAACCCAGGTCTGTCCATGACACACGGCCCTCAGAAATGCACACATTGCAGACACATTCAGAGCAATTAAAATGCTGCCCTTACAGCTCAAGACGGTTGTGGCTTTCATAAACAGTGCACTGAAGCTCGTTTTCCAAACTTGTAACTTTGTTTCTGCTTACTGCCACACAGGTAGCCTCCTACTTTTGAACATCTTTTCTGTTTTTTGTGGGGGCTGGATTGAAGAGTGTTGATAAAGGTAGCTTTTGTGGTTTTATGTGCTTCAAAGCAGGACTGTGAACTTGGCAAGGGAGTGAACAGAGTTGACAACACTGCTCCAACTCTGTCAAGATGACAGAGCAGTGTTTATCATTTTTTCACTTTTCTCCACTGTGTCTCCATTTGTGTCTTGCCTACAGGTCCGATAACTCCCCTCCTTTAGTAGCAAGACCTCGCTTGGCTGGAGTCCCCTCCAGAAAGCTGATGGCAGCTTCCAGAGTGGAGGACAGCCCCAACCAAGGTGCTGACAGCTGGAGCTGCTGGCCTGTCATTTGTTTGAATGAGTTTGCTTGTGTGTATGAGTGTGTGCTGAGAAACCAGACGTGAGACTGGGCAAAACTGAAAGTAACCTAGTAGCTCTAGGTTTGAACAGTATAGCACAGAAGAGATTGAAACTTCCTGTCTGCTGGGACTCATTTAGAGTTAAAGAGATAAAGAAGATAAAGACCTTGCCGATTATTCTTCTCAGTCAGTTCTTGCATTTGCCCTCCTTGTGTTGAGGTTGGTGCGAGTGTCAGTGTGTCTGCTGCTGTGGGCTGTGGTGTTGTAAGATAGGTGAAAAGGATGACAGGTCTGAAGGGTGTTGAGAAATATTGACCTTGTTTTGCAGGGGTGACCTCGGATGTGAGTGTAGTGGGACAACAACTGACCTATAGTAACGGACCTGCTGAGCCTGAGGAGGACAGACTAATAGTGGTGTCCCCTCCTGCTGCCAGACCCCCAAGCCGTGTGCCCCGCAGGGTGTCCAGAATCCCCAGACGTGAGTCGGCTGCACCATTGGTTAAGATGTCACTAATGATAACAAGGACTGGCTCTGAAGGATAATTTAAAAACACAGACATCCCATTCCAATTGGTCAAACATTAGTTCTTGTTATTGTTATTGCTTATGACATGACTTGCTTCTACTGTGTTGCTTTTTATTTATTAAAGTTTAACTCAAACATTTCTGCTTTTATTTCTTTAATTCAGGTATCTCCTTTTCCCACAGAGGTAGGGTGTTTTTCTTAAAAAGGCTCCTATGTATTTTCTCCATGAGATTTGTTTGAAACTGGGACAGAAAATCTGTTTGTAAGGTTAAGTATGAAGCGATTAAGATTTAGAGTCTGTCAGTGTTGCATCTTGCAAATCAGTGTGATGGGCTGTGCTGCAGTTGTCTTTGAATAGGATGGAGTTCATCAACTGAACCAAAGGAGAGAAATGGCAGCTACATGGAAGTGCATTTAAAACCAAGAACAGGAGGCCCATCTTTATGCAAAAGGTTGTAGGAGTCTGGAACAAGCTAACCAGCTACGTATATTGTCAGATCCAATCCAGTACCCTGGTTTCTGGAGAAGATTCTCAAATCAATGAGCCACTAATTACCAAATAGGCTAAATCTGCCAAATGGCCTCTTCTTGGTTCTAACTGATTCATGTGTTCGTATGTTCTCATGAGCTCAGTGCAGGTCTAAGTCTCAGGGCCATTGCTTTGGTCACTTTGTCTCTATAGGAGTGCTGGGGAGCTCCACTCGAGTTGCTTCTCAGCAGAGCCTGATGTCGTGCCCTGGGCAAGGCACCAGCATTGGCAAAACAAGTGTCGAGCCCCTGGCGCGAATCTATGGGCAGGCAGTCCAACACAACAGTCACCCCTACGTCGAGGAGGTGAGTAAGAGGCCTTTATTTCTCTTTGCTTTTGTTTTGAGTTTGAAAATGCTCTCTAGGTCTTTAATTTTTGTGTTTCACCAATGTCCTAGTTTTTTATAATACCTTCTATATTTATTTATAAACACTTCACATCAAGACATCAAAAATAATTTAGACATCAAAAACAATCAAGATTAGTAATAATGTCTCTATTAGCATATGTACTCTGTATACTGTAATGCCATAGCACACAAGTGTAACTACAGTATATTATGATCAAGTCCTGTCTATGTACTGACCTAATATTCACAACTATAGTATTTGAAGCCCTATACAGACAGTATTCTGGAATAGAATATTAGAGTGTTTTAGATCTAAAAAATACAGCCTTGAAATGAATTGACCCAATAATAACAAACAGCAAAAATGTGTTCAGGGGTTCACTATATAGGAAATAACAATGATACAGGACTAATATGTTTCTTTTTCCATCTATAGTATATTTGGTATTTGAGGGATTTGATCATTTTGGGACCGGCTAGATTGCTGACAATGATCAGGCGCAGTTATTTATCTCAGAAATTAAAACATTTTTACATTTTTTGTAGACTCTGGTGGATAACTTGTGAAATCCTTTAGCTTGCTTTTAGAAAACACCTATCAAATCCCTTGCATGGCACTTTCATCTATGTACTGTACTAAGTTATGTTACAGCAGCAAAATATAGAGGAAACTCGAAATAAAATGCAAAAAGGCTTGCCAGATATAGCAAACTATGGAAGATATTAATTGACGTTCGGGAGGGATAACAACGACAAGTCAATCTCACACAGCTGTTCCTAATAACCAGCATTATAAAACTAGCTACATACAGTATACCGAACTCCAACACCTCCCTTCGCATTTATCTCTAGCATTCCTCCTACGCCCCATCTCCACCTTGCAGCTACCCCTCGGTTCACTCAAATGACTGGGGTTCGAGACTGCTTGTCTCATGGCCAGGAGGCTGCCTATTAACCAGATGGGTTAAACCAAATTTTTCTAGGTAGGTATTGCTAGCATTCACAAAACATTCAGTTCTTGGATGTTGTTGTCCCTAGTGAAATAAATGTTATGATCACAACTCTAATGGCATCCAATAATAATAATTATAAAACGCAGTAGAAAAAATATATAGAATTTATGGAAATATTTTTACATTGTGTTTGTGTCTTTAATGATTGGGATTAGACTCTGAATATACTGTATGTGTATGTGAAAATGTTTTTATACTGTACTCCCCCAAAAATACACACAACAGCAACCAAGTCCTGAGGGTGACAAGTAGTTACAAAAATGTTTTGTTCTTCTCTTTTTAGAAAAGAAAATTAAATCATATCTGTTCTGTCAATTTGTATGAATTCTTTTTTACAATCCAAGTTGTTTATGCTACAGATGATATATTCTTGTGCAATTTAGTTTTAGCTGAGATCTGAGAAGCTGATTACCCTAAACACTATCTTATCCTATCACTATCCTATTCCCAGAGTGATTTTGTTGCTGGCTACATAAGTGTAATTTCTGTTTCTAATTTGCTAATACTGGCACTGACATTGATACTGACAATATATCAGTACTGTTTTTTTAGGTGGAGCAAGTACAAGTAAATGTATATGTGTATGAATACTATGAATCACTATTCAATGTTGTGAAACAATTGATGTCTTCGGGTCCTACAGTAAATATTTCAGAGGACTCAAAGTAAAAACTTTTACCAAGACTGGTCCAGCTGGTCTTAAAACTGAGCTGGGCCAGGATTCCCTAGGGTTAACTTGTACTTGTCTGTTATTAAAGGAGAAAGCAAAGCTACCAGTAACAGCCCACAAGATGGGGCACGTCCAGGACCAGTGAAGGAGCATGGGGAGTGTTAAGAAACGCCTGCGCATGATAGAGCGGATGGATCTGCAGAGGAGAGGGATAACATCTCTTTTCCGCCTCTGAACAGTACCCCCCATATCACAGGTCAGATCAGCATCTCCCACACATGTGCACTGATTTTCTTTCTCACTTTCTTCCACCACTTTCTTTCAAGGTCAGGTTTTTTTCCTTCTTCTAGAGCTTTTTTACTGATGCCCCGAGGCAGAAGCCTTTCACGATCTGCTTTAGTCAAATCAGTGGTGACCAAACTGATCACAGAACATTTCCCCACTCTGTTGTGACCTTTAGATGAGCTGTCCCCTGCCCTTAAAGGGAAGAGGAGAAATGGTCCAGAGCACCTTGGGCTGCAGTGCTTCTCTAGGCCTGAGCTGGCCCTCACCCAGAGCCTTCAGTTTCTGGCCTCTGACGACTGGTAGGCATAAAGCAGTACAATCAGCATCCAACTATTCCGTTTTCTATGAATACAGTTCTGACTAGTGAAAATACAGACCTTGTTGCCCATAGCTCTATACAGTTAGATCTCTTTCCTTGTCCTGGTTGATATATTTCTTTCATTTCACTGAATTCAGGGAGAGGAAGGTTGACGGACTGACCTTCATAAGGCGTCTGTCCCAGCACCACCCCGCCATCCTGATGAGCAGACTTCACAATGTCTCCCAGGCGGTCGTGCAGGAGGTGTGATCTCTCCAAAATATTAATTGTTAATTTGTATGATTGCTTTTCACTCTTTTTGTATCCATTCTGAACCATTTATATAGAATGGTTCAAGAGAGGGGCACAGACGAGGCCCTGCAGTGTTGACGGTGGTTTGCCTTTCCCCAGGTGAAGAACTTGCGATCAGCTGTGTCTAGGATGGCAGTGGTGTGTCTGGGAGACATGTTCACCTGCCTGCAGAGAGGGATGGACCCGGAACTGGGCAACACAGTCAAGGTGCTGCTACACAAAGCCGGAGAATCCAACACCTTCATCCGACAAGGTGTAGACAGCACACTGGACTGCATGGTGCAGAGCTGTACCCCTGCTTGTGCAATCAACGCACTGCTGAATGGAGGTCTGAGGTGAGGGCAGAAATATACAGAATAGAATAACACCCAGAATCTTAGGGTCTGACTCCAGGAGCTGTGAAGGGTCATTTACGTTTCACGGAGCTTTAAATCAAAGCATGTAATAAAGAATATTTACTACAATACTAATATCCATTCATTTTCTAACCAATTTCTCCAGTTTAGGGTCATGGGGTAGCTGGAGCCTATTTCTGCAAACAGCGGGTGTAAATCAGGCCAAACCTTGGACTTGTCAGCAGTCTGTCACAGGACAGACACACAGACACGGACACGTGCGCACTCACACCAGAAACACATGAGAACACACAAGCAGATAG
Source organism: Atractosteus spatula (assembly GCF_055471065.1). Classification (NCBI taxonomy): domain Eukaryota; kingdom Metazoa; phylum Chordata; class Actinopteri; order Semionotiformes; family Lepisosteidae; genus Atractosteus; species Atractosteus spatula. The sequence goes on along the minus strand of NC_142708.1, from coordinate 29,108,930 downwards.
CACCCCAGGTCCGAAAATTGAACCCATTGGACACTGCGTGGCAGCAATGCTAACCACTGCGCCACCATGCTGCCATACAATGCTAACATACATAACAAAAATGTAAAAACAACATTAGACAGCGTAATACAAACTTTTATAATTTAAAAAGCAACCTGGTTAAGCATTGGAAAATGAGGTCCACATTGCCAATGGTTAGACGACAAGCTGATATGGTTTCAATCAAAGTAACAGCTCAGTAATATACAATACACCTAAACTCCAGAGTGAGGGCATGTATGGCACATCACCTGGCAGACCTGGTGGAGAGGATGGGCGCACGTAACCTCCCCAGGGACCTCACCAACCGCATCCTGCCTGCTGCCACTCGGCTGGCACAAGACGCCTCCCAGGAAACCAGGTACAAGCTCGCGCTTTTCCTAGACGGGTAAGATGGTGATTTCCTTCAAGGAGCCAGCTTTGCAACTCCGTGGTGCAATGAGTCTCATGCAAAGATTTGTCATTTCAGACACTTTGGACAGCGGTTGCTGTCTTCCCTGAAGCACCGACTTTGAGCAAAAGGTACTGTCTGTGGTCTGCGGTCCTGTATTTTACAGTACAGCTCTAATTTTCAAACTGAAACATTACATTTCCTTTAAATTGAAAATGTAGGTCTAAAATGTATAAAATCACAATCTACATTCACAAACACTTAATAGGGGACAATATAAATCATTAACAGCCGGAGTGTTTATTTTGTTAAAATGAATATTCGATGTAGTATGTGCTCTAGAACCTTACAGATTATTAAATATTGTAATACATTTCTACCAATGCATTTTTTAGGTTATTCTTTTTACATTTATAGTACTTAGCACAAAAAACTAATCTGGAATATGTTTAGCTTCCAATGTATTTAAAGGTATCACTCACTAATTAAAAACTACTTTATTTTTGTAAATGTATGTTATTCATAATCAATGAATGAATTAAAGTAATTACTGAATTGTGTGAAAGATGAAAAATGAAAGTACTGTGGCAGGCCTGTTCTGGTACACCCTTAATTAAATTCAGATGGGCTGGAGCTTGAGGCTCCCAGTGATGTTGCTTGACTGATGGACGTATTGTATTCCGTATGCTTCATGTACATGATCACCCAGCCCGTTTGTCTATCCTGGTGCCAACTTCCACCTTTACCAACTCTCCCACCTTTGTGTCTGTTAGACTTCCAAGTGGAAGAAGAGACTTAATGGTGGAGAATGAAACATCACAGTGAAGACATCAGAAACAGACAGAACTTGGGTTATTTGTGTTTAAACTATTCTCTGCTGTTTCTTGGTGGTTTCAAGTGCTTAATAAAGTCGTTATTTTGAAATCATAATTGACCTTGCTTCTCCATTCTTTATGTATTGCCTGTGGCTCATGTGCCTTAGAATGTTGGCTCAGTACTTGTTCAAGCACATCATGGAAACATAAATGCAGTGGTATTGCTGTACTTACATTTATTCCCCACTCTTTCTGTACTGTATGTATTGTAATGCTATAGTTATTTCTAGAACTAATTTCTGCCACTAACGACAGTCTATGAAGTTAAGTTGCTGAAGTTGAAGTTGCACTTCCTTTTTAGTTTCTACTTTTACTCCCAAGTTTGATTTGCTGTTTATTATGAAGATGTCTATGGAGTTAACTCTGTCTATCAATGCCTTTGAGGATTTGGAATACTTGAATGGGTCCTTCCGAGAGTTCTTTTAACCTGTCAGCATAGGATATTCCTTTCAATCCCAGAAAGTATCTGGCTATTTTCTTTTGACTGATTCAATAGATCTCTTGTGTAAACACCATTCAACACAAAATTTCCAATAACAGTATACTTGTCCAAAAACAGAATCTTACCATTGTTGATACAGTTTGTTCTCTTCAGTTGGGCTTGGATGCATGGTCCCTTCAGACGTATATTTTGATTGAGTGAAGGATATTTTGCATGTAAATGAGTGGAAGATTGTGGAAACTCTGAAGCGATCTGAACCCTAACCCTAACGCAGATCCATAGCTTGGGTTATATACACTGCATTGCCCTGAGGGAGAATTTGTCAAAATTGCCCTCAAAGCAAACGTTTGCTTTGATATCACTTATCAAACCCTTGCATTTTGCATTGAATGTACATGTATTTTATCGAATAAAGCCCAGAGTTTTAAGGTATACCTGACTGTTACCATAGTGTGTAACTAACTGGAAAACTGTGGGACCGCTGTGTACATACGTTCACACTGCGAGAAATACTGCTCAATATGGGTTCGTGCAAACAACCCGCATATGACCACAGGAAGTCAGAACAGCATAGAAACAAACTCAAAGTAGTCTCCAGTTATCTAGCCTGTAAGCAGGGAATAAAGCTTTGATTGATTTCTGAAACCCTTTCTTTATGTCCTGTTTTCATTCAGGTAAGGGTCAACTATATATTGTATACAATACTGCTGACAGACAGACACAGCTTTGTGGTGTGAATCTCTTTTTTTCTTGGTTTTCTTTAATGTGGCACTATGCAGTGGGATGCTGTTCCACAAGCCAATAGCATTTAAACCACAATACCCACAATGCTGCAACTAAGTGTTTTACACACGAGGCCAGTCCTCTGACCTTTCCCAGCCTTGCTTTGGGTTGTAAAAGTTTTAAATTTTTTTAATGAATCGACACTTGACACATGCCTCCAATGTAATGAATCTTTATTACTTTTTCTTATCAAGAAATCAATTTAAACTCTCTGGTTATTTTTAAACTTCTTACTGAACTATGGAACAGTTGCAGGGTTGCTATTTCTCTTCCATATTGGCAAACATGGAAAAAACTAAAATATAGCCCTATTTTAAATGTAAAGTTTTTTTTTCATTTTAACACAACAGAAGTCTTAACATCTGAGGAAAAAATGAAGACATCATAACTTAGGAGAAGTCCTCATTGGTGGCAAAAATTATAAATTTTAACAAAACATTTTGAAATATAATGAAACAAATTAAACATTGCTATTTCTCATGGCCATAAAAACAGCCACACACAAAAAAAACCTTTTCAAGCTATGCTGCGTGTAAGTTCAAAACATCTTCCATCTAATCCATGGAACGAATGAAAAAATGTAGACCTATGTTTATTTTACAGTCAAAGTAACAAGCAAAACAAAATCCCGGACAATTTTGGGAATTTAATAAATCCCAGTCAGACCGATGTTTTAGGTCTCAAAAAGAGGACATGCTAAACGTCACACCCCACACTCTCCCTCGCAAAGGCCATTACATTCCCAAACACACTGTTTCACAATCTCATTCCTAATTGAACCCATCACATTCCCACATGCACCAGGTTCCATAAATTCTCACTCCCAGACCAATTATCCAACCACGTCCCTTTCCCTTCAGTATTTAAAGTTCCCTCACGCCAATTTATGCTCCCTATTGAGAAGCCTCTGAAAGAATCCTCTTGTGTGTTTCTACATTTTTTGATTGATCTCCTGGTTCCTAATCTTTGCTCCTGCCTTTTTGACCATGCTCTTTGGATTTTGTTTTTTGGATTGTCATTCTGGGATTTCCCTGGTTACTGGACTCAGTGCTTCTCCAATTGACCAAGTCCCTGGATTATGTGTTTTGGATTGTCCCTGTGCTACTTCACATTCTACAGGATTTGTGGTTATGCATAAGGATCCTCTTATTCTACTGATTGGTTCCCTGACACTAAATACTCAGCAATGACTTTCATTAAATGCTCTCTTTTAATCAAATTTACATACATTTTTTTAGTGTTGCCCTCTACTAATAAAGTGAGCAGTGTTTAGGTTTAAGGTGTATTCAGACCCAGCTAAAAGCCTTTGCTTTGGCTGTTCTGGAAGACTTGGAGCATGCCTTGACTGGCCTGCAAAGGGAAGACCCCAGCCTGGAAGTTAAGGCAGGTGGTAATTGCCAGTTATTTTCTTTTTTTGTACTTTCCCATGTTTTCAGCTTGTAGAAAAAGAGTAAAGATAATGTGCACACCTTCCTTTGACATGTCTACTATGGAGTTGTCTGTCTTTCTATAGCTCAGTTAAACCTGAATGATTAATTGATGCAGAATTCAATGATACAGTAAAAGATGGGCATCTAACAAACTCAGTTTTATGTTCCACTCAAGGAAACTCAGTTATGGTTGGCCATTTAGAAGAAAAGATCACTTCATTGGCCATATTCAATTTCTTGTATTAGGAATTTGTCTTTTTGCATACTCCAACTTGCTCTCTATGAGACACGGACTGGGAGAGGAGCTTGGGGCTAGAGCGCAGGCTCAGCCATTTACAGTATAAAGCACCCCTGGAGCAGTGGGGGTTAAGGGGCCCTTACTCAGGGGCCCAAGTAATAGTTGGAGTAGGATTCCCCTAACGGTTGTGGGATACAACCTGACAACCTTCCAGCCACAGGTCCAGATCCTTAGCCACAGAGCCACGGCACCATATTGGGTGTATGCTATCCTTGTATAATGTGTGATTGGATGTGCAGAAGGATTAATTTATTATCTGTGTGAGCCTATGTGGGATTAAGATCCAGTTATGACCATAAGTGAAAAGAGATGGGAGTTCTTGCCTAGTTATTTAGTTAACATAAACTAATTTTCGACCATAGTCTTTTGATGTTGTTAAGGAAGGGCTAAGGCATTAGCAAGTAAGGCATTAGCAGGACACAAGTGCCCTGCAGACTCCAAAGTTGTTACAACACAAGTAATAGCACCTTGGAACAGCTAACTGTTGTAATTCAGCACCTTCATAATTTCTACTGTTTTGTCAAATTAATTTGCCTTATTCTTTCAAAGACTGTACTGTGTGGAATGGGGGAGCTACACATTGAGATCATTCATGATCGAATAAGAAGAGAATATGGCATTGAGACTCACCTTGGACCTCTACAGGTGGCCTACAGGGAAACCATCTTGCAGTCTGTTTCCACCACAGGTATCGCATTCACACCTCGGCACAATACGCCAGTAATATCTTCACTTTGACAGGTAACAATTGCTTGTACTGTGTATCAGTGTTCATCAGTTTCTTAGAGGACTCATCATTGATAACATGTCACAAAGGATATAGGATGTGTGCTCTGCAAAATGACTGAAGTTTTTTTAGGTATCCCAAATCACGTGTCAGCATTTCTGCCTGGTGTGCATTCCAGCCAATATTTATGAAAGTATGGATTGCTTCTTCTTTCTGTGTCTGTTAGTAGCTAATGCTTTTGTTTTTTTTTCATTTCCCTACCCTCTACAGAAGCTTGACCCATTCCTGCAATATAGCAAACCGTAATCTGCTGCAGAGCCTGCTGTTCTGAAACTATTCCTGAGTGTCGTTGTTCTCCTCTGTCAGACACACTGGACAGGAGCATTGGGGACAAGAGACACCTGGTGACAGTGGAGCTGGGAGGGAGCCCCTGCGCAGAGGGTAGCTCCACTGCTGCCCCTGCCATCAGCTTTGAGGACAGTGTGGAAGAGCAGCTTCCTTTGGACGTGAAAGAGGCACTGGAGAATGGAATACAAAGTGCTTATCTCCAAGGTAACAGGGCTCTTAAATGGACTTGGGCTGTCAGTGACAGGCAGTTTTCTCTGGTTATTGAAGCACCATTATTTGGGTCAGTTTCAGATTCTGATACCATGAATAGCTTCCTACATAGAGGATGTGTACTATAGTATGACAAAATGTCCAAAAAAGGTTTATCCCTTTTGATATTGCGATAATAAAGTCATGTATGTGAAGGCTCACCTTGAAGCATTATTTTTAAGCACTATAGTTTGCATAAACTCTGGTTGTTCATATATCTTTTGTTTTGAACAACTTTTCATTTAACTTCTTAAGAGTCAGTAGTGGAGATCAAGTTCTGGTGCTACGGTGTCAATTTTTACTGACGTGTTTGAAATAGTGATGTACATTCTGTACATTTTATAAGTCCTTTAGAATTATACTTTCATATGTTATGCTGTCTAATTAACTAAGGTAAGGAGTATTTAATATTTATGGTGTATACACAGTTGAAGAGAGGTTTTGAACTACTCAGCTTGAATTAGGTAGTGTTAAATGATGATGTATGGGTGTGAAAGCTGGACCCTGAAAAAAGCTGACCGAAAGAGGATGGATGCTTTTGAGCTATTGGTGCTGGAGAAGACTGTTACGGATACCATGGACAGCAAGGGTCACCAATAAAGAGGTTCTGGAGCGCATCAAGCCAGAAATTTCACTTGAGGGAAAGATCACCAGACTCCGGCTCACTTATGTTGGTCACGTGATGCGATCAGATTCATTGGAGAAAGCAATGATGCTTGGAATGGTCAGTGGAACCAGAAGACAAGGCCGCCAAAGAACGTGGTGGCTCGACGCCATCAAAACGGACACTGGCTTAGGTATAGAACAGCTGAAAGGGAAAGTCCAAGACCGGAAAGGGTGGCGAGAGATGGCCTATAGAATTGCCGAGAGTCGGATCCGACTGACCGGATAACATCATCATCATCAAATGATGATGTGGATGTGTAGGTGCACTGTGAAAAAAGCTTCTAAAAAGCTGCAATTTTACATGTTTGTCCATGTGCTTTCTACATATGCAGCCATTTCCTGATTCTCCAATGCCATTCAATGTAATTCCAGGTCCACTGCTGAGGTTCCCAGTGCAGGATGTGGTAACTACAGTTTACTCTGTCAGCATACAGCCTGGGACATCAATGGCCATGGTCTCAGCCTGTGTCTCACTGTGTTACGATCCCTGCCTCCCGGCAACGAAAGAGGCAGAAGAAGGCGTAGCCTTAGTTCATTAGTCCACCTATCAGTGTACGCTTTCACCACCACACCTCCGTCTCATCTGGTATTTAAGCACTAGTCTTTCCCTACCTCCTCGCTCAGTATTGGTTTTCCTTTCGAGCTACTTAGTTTCGCTACGCCTTCTACCTCTTCGTACTGTTCTGGTTCCGACTTTGGTTTCTCCCCTTTTACTACGTCTTTTGGATTACGGCTCGGCTTCGGTTGCTCTCTCCTAGTTTGGTTCTCTGGCTTCCCCTGGACTCTCGGCTCTCTCCTTCGTCTACGGTTTTGGATTATGGTCTGGCTTTGGCTACTCTCTCCCTGCTTGGATCACTGGCTTCCCCTGGACTCTCGGCTCTCTCCTTCGGCTATGGTATTTGGGTTCATTACTTGGTTTCGGTTTCACTGGCCGAATCCGTAACACACTGTATGCACAAGGTAACATTTACTCAAAAGGAAAAGATGAAGACTAGGATATTCATGCAGCACAATACAATTTCTTCAACCTGTTTGAAATCCGCAGAAAACAAAATCTGAAAGTTCACAAAAAGCAGGGTGTGAGCTGTCGACTAAGTGCACTGGAAGCAAGTGCTCATGATGGAAGGCTCATTTCTAGAAAGTAGTCCTGAAAATGAATAAACCGTTGAAAGAAAACATGAGAGAAATATATGTAGAAAGAAAAGTCATTGCTTATTGCAAGACAGAAGTTAAAGATGCAATTGTTAAATGTTCTGAGTAGCCCAGGGCACAATACAGAGAGGTTAGAAGAAGTGTTGTGCTGTTTTTTACAATTGGCTTTGTTAAACCAATATACTAACAACAAAATCAGTTTGGTTTCTTTCAATTTGATTTAAAAATACAACTCAAATATCAAATGCTATATTAAATGTTTATTGCTGCATTTAGTTTTAATCTATTCAAATTTATCGATGAATAGACGGGCCAAAAGACAGGGTTTTTAGTGACAGAATAAATGTTTGTTTTTTAAAGAACATTTAAGTTTCTGTCCTTCAGGTTTAATTACTATATGGGCTTTGTTGTTTAAAAACATGTTTAACAAAATATTCATCAGGAAACAATGGAGTGTGATGGGAGTGAGCATTTCTTTACAAAAATGACTTTTCTTTTGTTCATCTTTCTCACAGGGTTACTCAGCACTCTGACAACTGGCACTGCCACCTTCACACCGGAACTGTCCAGCTACGAAGCCATGACTGCCCATGATCAGAACACCCTTCTCAGCCGAATGACAGGAGTGGCATGAAGCCTTCAGCCAAACATGTTTGAATCAAGGAGTACAAGAAACTGTTTCCCTCTTGAAAGCACCAGGCTCATACAAAATGTAAATTGGGCTTTGTCTTTTAAGAAGGGGTTGAAAAGACCTGCATTTCCTTTCATGTGTTGTCATCCATGTTGCTGCAGGATATAACTTTGGAAACACACTAAACTGACTTCAAAATTTGGAATTACCAGCTAACATTCTCTTAATAAATTATGTACAAAACCTCTGACGAAGAGTAGGATAGGTGATTGTTATGGATAAATTAAGATGTACTGAACAAAGTAACATTTTACACACATCAATAAAAATGTAAAATGCAGAAGCATTGAAAACTACCCCAAGAAAGCTAGCACCTTCTTCTTTCAGTCTTATTTCCACAGTGGAGTCTGAGATCATGGTTGAACTGAGTTTAACGGGACATATTTTAACATGCAATGATGCCAGGGCAGCAAACATCAGTACCTCTTCCAACAGGAGACACTTTTATGTTAAAATGCGGAACTTTGTGGGTCACAAGGGTCAGCTTGCAACCGTACTCGCCTCAAAAGCTGAGGAGTCCTCACGCGTCATTCTGTTGCGGTGGGAGACATGAGTGAGCAGTGTCATGTGTTGATGAGCAAGTTGCTCAAACCTAACGTTTCCGAAGCGGTGGAACGGGCAGTACGGGAATAATTACGATGGTGGAGCACTGATAGTGCTACGCCGAAATAACCGATTTGCAACTTTTTTTCTAGTCAAGAAGCAATACAAAAAAGAAAAAATCTCCCACTCCTCCTCACAACATTCATCGCAGTGGCAGCTCCTCCACCTTCTTCATCTCAAAACGCGACTCTAACTCTACAAAAAAGATGAACGAGGTCGGATCTTGTAATTGGAATTGCATTTTCCAAATTCCAAGGTTGCAAATTTATTTTAATTTGTATTAATAATGTTAAATCTTCGGGTAAAATATTTTTTCAGCCGAGCATTTGTTTTCAATTAACCTGAACGTCATTTTCACAGATGGTGTCTCATGTAGGTCACGTGCTCAGTCTGTCAAGCGCCACGCGGCAATCAGCGTGTCATCTCTGAACTCACAATCGCATTATTACTGAGAGAGTGACGCATTGCTCAAGGGGTTAAAATGATTGTAGCTTTTCATAGGTTATTACTTTAGCTAATGCTCTTCGCCAGGGCATATATAAAAAAACGTATTGTACGCCCGGTAGTAATGGTCAAGAGAGTGGCAAGCTATTGCAGCAAAACCTTCCCGGATTAGGAATACCGCAGCAAAGCAGAAAGGTACCTATAGATTTTAGGAGTAGTTACAGTAACCTTTAAGAGAAGTTGCTTTCACTGAGACTTTATCTGGTATAACATTAGGGTTTCACTATTTTTCTATTAGTTAGAAATAGTCTGGTATAATATTTTAAAAGTTAATTAATATGACGAGCGTGTAACACAAGAACAGTAAACTAGGGTGCAGAAAGAGAACTTGCATGGCAGCGACAGCCTTTTATTTTTGTGCGGTTACTGCGCATCTGCAACCCTGCAACTTGGTAAAGATCAGGCGAAGTCTATTTTCTGAGTTGGACTGCTGTTTTCTACACTGTGTAACCAAAGTGGTAAAAAATACTGTTTTTTTACACTGGGTGTCAGCGGAAATCTCTGTCGATTTTCCGTTAAGACCAGCTTCAGTAAAACGTCGTGCAAACGGTGCCCTTCTACACGCTACTTTGTGCAGTAGGTATGCATAGGAAGAAGCATGAGAGCGCCAGAATGAGCTCCCGTTTTACTATCCTGAAAGCAACGAATTCATTTGATAAAAATCGATGTGTATATCAATAAAGATGTAAATTTGTACAGTTCAAGATTTGTAAAAACTCGTGGGAGGGCATGGGGGTGTAGCGACGCTTTCCAGCACGTGGTGAACCGAAGCGACCGCCGGTAAGAGATGGGAGTCGCAAGCGCATCATTGGCCGGGGAAGTGAGCAACAGAAACGTTTTTTTAAAGCGAAGCAGTATCTTCATTCATATTTTTATGAATGGAAATACAAACATATCCAAAAACGATAACGAGTAAAGAGTGGGGTGTGAATTCGAGCTCTGGTCTTGTTACTTCTGGATGTGTGCTTACTTCACTCACCTACTGTAAGTCTGTTTCTGCACTGCTGAGTACATTTCCAGGAGCCGTTTTTTTTACACCAAAACCACACATCGTATTAAGAAAATAAGTCTTTCCCACAAGACTGTCACAGAACACTATACTAAACATCTAGTAGTTCAAAACAGCAGCCAGTTCTGTCTAGTTCTTTTTGTGCCAGTTCATCTAGAAAACGTCACCCATGTCATGAAATACATACTCTGTATGCACAAACCGTATCTCTACTGAATTTCTTTATGACTTCAAAATACCTTTTTTCCTTCTTATGTTTTATGGTCCCAAAATAATAATTCCCTAATCACACTGTCTTTTCTTCTGATATTGCCAAGTTTTTGTCCTCTCTACCAGATTATGAACAGTGCATGATAAGGCTTTCTAGTAGTCTCACCTTGTAGTCTGTTTTCAGATCTGACCCTAAGACCCTGGCAGTCACATAGATCTTATGACGTACAGCATTCTTTATATTGTCTTCTGTATATTGATTTATTTGGTAAAATTATCTCTCCTGAATGTGCACTTTCCTAAGAAACAATGTTGTCTGAAAACTGCTATGTAAAATAAAGATTAATAATTGAGAATCTCTTTAAAAGAACTGAAACTGTAGACTAAATTTGTAACTTGCACAGTTCTTTAAATCAGGAGTGTCAGACTCCATTTCTGGAGGGCCTTGAGTCTTCTGATGTTTGTTCCACATGTTCTCTCAGTTATATGCTTTATACATTATACTGTTAATGCAGCTTCACAGTTATCATCACTTCCATTCAAATAGTCATTATTTAATCACACTGATTAGGCCTTTTTGTTTTTATTGGAATTTCTGAAATATTTCGACATATACTGTTTTTCCACCATCTCTATCTCAAATACATACTCAAAAATCTTGAAATTAATCTGCCAGTATTAGACAAGTCCAAAATGGTTCATGGAGGAAATAGAAACATATCCTATATCCTATAAAAATTGATCATGCTAGTGATTCCAATACTTATTTTTGATAGATTTTTAATGCCTTGGTATACATATCACATGGGCAATATCAATCGCCAGACAGGATTGTACTATAGGCATCTGGGTGTTTATGTTGATTCTTTAATGTTCAAATTAGAACAATAAAATTACAAACAGAATGTTTGGGTACACTGTATAACATGAAGTGTGTAGCTTACTCCCTTCAGCATTGAAACTATACATCAGGTTTACAACACTAGTAAAATCTCATTTATAATACTGCATTCATTTTTATTCACCATACCTCTAAAATTACATTAGGTAATTAAATATTCAGACTTTTATAGTTCAGTGGATTGGTGAATCCATAAAAATGAAAAAAAACAAAAACAAAAGTAGTGAGAGATATTCCAGTTTATAAAAAACCAAGGAGTGTAGATAGGGTCAACCAGTTTTTTGTAGCAAAAGAGCCACAACTTGAAACTAAAAGAGAATGAATTCTTGAAACATGCCGTGGTATTGATGCTTCAATAAAATGGCTGGGCTGCTTGTTACTTTGGAGAGCTGTGGGTGCTTTCAACAGGATTCCTAGTTAGGTGTCTTAAGGCCCAATCTGGGCTCCTTGAAGTAGCAGCTAGAAATGGGATCTATATACAGTTAGGGGTGGCTTCTCTTGTTCTTCAGATTACAATCTGTATGTTTAATATTTTTTTTAAATCATCAAGGAGTTGAGTTTGAATTAACACTCATCTTTGATAAACATGCTGCTTATAAACTCTGCAAGTACAAGTCAGCAAATAGACAACGTTAGCAGTAAGTACAGCCCCCTATTACTGTGTCTCCAGTTGTAAATTATAGAATAGAACTGCCTCCTTAGAGTTTGCTGCATTTTGGTTTATAAAATCATTAAGAAGAGATTTAGGACAGTCCATACAGGTCTGATTGTTTGTAATCCCATATTTTTCATGTTTGATTTATACATTCCATTACATCTGTCAATATGCGATGTTACTGTTGTAATGCTTGAGTTGAGTACAGATAACACATCACAACACTTCAAGGAGTTTTGATTGAGCGCCAGTTTTAGTACTCGTCATTTTTGATTAAGTAAATCAGAATAGTTTGTAACGAAAACTGTGCTAAGTAAGTAGACTGGATCCAGTGATATCACTGTCTGAATTTGGACATTTTATTGAAATAAACAGGAGTTTGCTATTTGGACTCTGTGGAAGAGAAGGAGATTGCATAAGCTTCTACTGTTCTTGAGTCCTCAGGTTCATGTTCTCCAAAGAAATGAAAGTGGAAATGATGAGCTGAGAACTGTACTTGAATTGAATACAAATTATCACTATATCAGTTATCTGTCAACATGGTAGCTAAAAATGATCTACAGATTTAAATGTCTCTTGCACTCTTTCTACATAACATATTTAAGGATATTCAGATTCAATTACAGTACATGGAAACAATAAGATATGTAAATTAGTAAAACATGCATTTGCTACAAAAACTGCTGTTTTTCTGGAAATCATACATTAAGCATTAACAAGCACTGAGAACTTCATTGTTCCTGCTCTCAGATGGACAGAGATCCCCGCTCTCCCCAACTGAGTGGCTCCTCTGAGAAAGACCTGCAGTTCAGAACAATAAATATAAGTCAGAAAAATACAAAACGTGCCAAACGCATTGGTAAGTACTTCATTTATGCTTCCTAGACTATTAATTTCAAGATGAGTGATGAGTTGAGAACTGTAGTTATCACTGTGTGTACAGTCTATTTTGAATTCTTTAGCTAATTCTGAACCCAGAGAAAAAAGAGTAATTTAGGTTCACATTAACTCCACCAAAATCATTCCAAACATTTCTGTCCATGGTGTGGTAAAGGAAAGTGAAGTACATTTCCCTCCTTGTGTGAGGAAAAAGACATGTGCTCCTGGTAGGGAGTAGTCTGTGTCAGTAACATGCAGTATGTTGGCAGGGCTGGAGGAGGTGAAGTGGGTTGTGCGTGTGCAGTGCTATATGCATGAAACACCAGGCACGTTGAGAGGTCTTGCATGATTAGCAGTTGCTGAACAAAAAGATTTTCTGCTGTCCCTGTCAGAGCTGAGGACGTGATCAAGATAAATTGCAATCAAGACTAAATTAACAGAGCTTTGATGGGATTATCCCGCTTTGCCAAAGTGCACTGATTCCCATTATTAGTGTTTGTGTGGTCACCTGTTGTGTTGATTCCTGGCTTTTCAATGCATGTGCCCTCTGCTTATACTAATTCTTCTCCCCTGTCCCAAACTCTGTCATGGCAAAACAGCAGCTTGTTCTGAATTTGGCAGCAAGCTAGAGAGTAAGATTATTCCTCTTTGAGACTGTTATTTCCTGATCAGTTACAAAACTGATCAGTATTAAAGCAATGTTTCTCAACACTGCTTCTGGAGTGTCTTTTAGTTTTCCTTCCAGCTGGTGGTACAGTGGTGAGCATTGCTGTCTTGCAGCACTGGGACTCTTGGCTCACTTCCTGGTGTGCTATCTGCAACACTAAATTGAATAAAGTGGTTAGAAAATAAATGTGATCTAGTTGCTTTTTTTATTTTTTATGAATGCCTTTCCTACTTTGTCCTTTAGGTGAAGCCCGTGAGAATTGCCCTGTGCTAACTAAAGCCACGCTTGTGCGTTCTCGTTGTTTCTCCAATGGAATCAAGCCTGTGCCGCCGAACGCCCAACCCAGGTCTGTCCATGACACATGGCCCTCAGAAATGTACACATTGCAGACACATTCAGAGCAATTAAAATGCTGCCCTTACAGCTCAAGACGGTTGTGCCTTTCATAAATAGTGCACTGAAGCTCGTTTTCCAAACTTGTAACTTTGTTTTTGCTTACTGCCGCACAGGTAGGCTTCTACTTTTAGAAACATCTTTTCTGTTTTTTTGTGGGGGCTGGAGTGAAGAGTGTTGATAAAATTACCTTGTTGTTGTCCAAGCTGGCATCTTTTGCAGTTTTATGTGCTTTAAAGCAGGACTGTGAACTTGGCAAGGGAGTGAACAGAGTTGACAACACTGCTCCAACTCTGTAAAGATGACAGAACAGTGTTTATCATTTTTTCAATTTTCTCCACTCTGTCTCCATTTGTGTCTTGCCTGCAGGTCCGATAACTCCCCTCCTTTAGTAGCAAGGCCTCGCTTGACTGGAGTCCCCTCCAGAAAGCTGACGGCTGCTTCCAGAGTGGAGTACAGCCCCAACCAAGGTGCTGACAGCTGGAGCTGCTGGCCTGTCATTTGTTTGCTTGTGTGTATGAGTGTGTGCTGAGAAATCATCTGTGAGACTGGGCAAAAGTGAAAGTAACCTAATCAGTACAGCTCTAGGTTTGAGCAGTACAGGACACTAGTGGTTGAAACTTCCTGTCTGCTCGGACTCATTTAGAGTTAATGAGATAAAGAAGATAAAGAACTTGCCTATTTTGCTTCTCAGTCAGTTCTTGCATTTGCCCTCCTTGTGTTGAGGTTGGTGCGAGTGTCAGTGTGTCTGCTGCTGTGGGCTGTGGTGTTGTGAGATTGGTGAAAAGGGTGACATGAAGGGTGTTCAGAACTTTTGACCTTGTTTTGCAGGGGTGACCTCAGATGTGAATGTAGTTGGACAGCAACTGACCTATTCTAACGGTCCTGCTGAGCCTGAGGAGGACAGGCTGATAGTGGTGTCCCCTCCTGCTGGCAGACCCTCGGGCCAAGTGCCCCGCAGAGTGTCCAGAATCCCCACATGTGAGTCGGCTGCACCATTGGTTAAGATGTCACTAATGATAACAGGGACTGGTACCAGAGTTACATACAAAGGCTCACTGGTAAGAAAAACTCTCTCATGGCCTGTAAAGAGGAATTTATTACAGACTTGATACTATTTCTGACATCCCACCTTTGTAACTGTACAAAACAAAAATAAACTTACCTTTTTATCCATGATCCACGATTCTCCAGCAGCACTGAAAAGAAATGTTATTATAACTAATAACAACTAATCAGTTTCAAAGACCTTTAGAACTCTCAAGGACTTGTGAACTGATCTGTAGACAATGGGCACAAATCAAGCCGCGCTAGAGATAGCAGCACAACCCAGGATTTAATGAACTCTGAGGTGTGGCCATGCCAGTTCACATTACTGTACACATTAAAGTTCCAGCTGTACCAACACACCAACAGATGGCGTGACAGAGTTTTAGAGTATTGGGTGTGAAGTTTTGGTTCTGTAAGGCAGTAGATCATCAGGTGACAAAAGCTCATAAGGTGATGATATCTCCAGATTTATGGAGAAAATCCCAAGGAGCTCCTTCAGAGTAAGCAAACTCATTTGAAGTAGATTCTGGCCAGAATACAGGTGGTTTTTGTTTTTGTTAACCCCAGCAACTCTGCTTCCCCCACCCAGTTATCCCAGAGCCTTACCAGCCCCAGGTTTCAGGGAAGAAAGGGCTCCTGAGGATGTCACAGATCAGTGGTGGAGAGGACTCGGACATGCAGTTCCTGAGCCCCACCAACCCTTCCGACAGAGAGAGAGGTGAGCTCACAGAGCAGGGTCAGGCCTGAAAGGGGATCTGCAGTCCCAATTTCTCAGGCCCATTTCTCTATGAGCCTTTGGATCATAGATGGAACACGACTTTAAGATAAAAAAGCATTTGATATCTCTTTAAAGTGTTCTGAGTAAACATTAAATCTGACCAAATATCAACCTTACCCTTTGGATAGTGCCAGTGCTGTGTTTCTTCTGGTGAGACACATAGGTCAAAGATTGATACCACAAACTCAAGATACTGGCTTATATGTCTTGCTGAAAGCCAACCAGTTCTAGCCTAGTCAGTATAAATGAGGAAAAATGTGGTTTGTCTGCAACCGGCAGTGGTAATAAAGTACAAATGGTGCCTGTTGAGTGTTAGTTACTAATACACATGCATTGATTATTCCTGTGCAGAATACAGGTGGTTCTAGTTTTTTGTTAACCCCAGCAACTCTGCTTCCCCCACCCAGTTATCCCAGAGCCTTACCAGCCCCAGGTTTCAGGGAAGAAAGGGCTCCTGAGGATGTCACAGAACAGTGGTGGAGAGGACTCGGACATGCAGTTCCTGAGCCCCACCAACCCTTCCGACAGAGAGAGAGGTGAGCTCACAGAGGAGGGACAGGCCTGAAAGGGGATCTGCAGTCCCGATTTCTCAGGCGGGTTATTAAATCTTGGTAATCATTTTTTTCGCATAGAAGTGAGAGGCTGTGAAATGTTCAAAGCAAAAAGCAAATCCTTGATGAGGAGCCCAAGTGTCACAGCTGAAACTGATTCGGGGAGTGCTGCTTCCTGCAATTGACATTTCTTCCCACCAGATTGCCTGTGCTTTGGTTGAGCCTTTGGCTCATAGATGTAACTGGACTTATATGGAGTTAGAGATAAAAAAGCAGTTGATATCTCACGAGCTGTTAAATGTTATTTTTGATTTCTCAACACAACTTTAGTCGTAGCATTAAAACTCACAATGGATTTTGGATACACAGTTCCACGCATATGCATTAGTTAACAGCTAAGGCTTGGGCTGTCTAATGGTATACTTGATACTTGATGTCTAATGATATACAAGTGATGCTTGGGCTGGTAATGATAATGCTATGCTAGTAAATAATATTAATCCTTTACATCTTTCAATGTTTGGGAAAACCAAGGAATGAGCTAGGTTTGGCTGGTTTTGACAGCTTCCGTCCATGGTGGCGTCGATGTGCCTACCAAGACTTCCTGCCCTCTCTGCGGACATCCCAGTGTAGAGCGTACCTTTCCCACAGCCTCAGGAGCCGCTGGGGGTCTGTGCTCTCAGCCAGCTTGCAGGAATGTAGACCCCAATGTTGGTGTGTCCAGCACCTGGTCCGGCAGGAAGGAGAGCAGTCTTCTGTGCAGATCCCTCTGCCCCAGCTCCCAGAACACTGCAGGCAAGGATACACATCCACTCCTTCTCTTTCTCCTTTCTTTCATCTTGTTCAGTTTTTATTAAGTAATCATAAAAATTGAGGAACATTGATAATGGTAGTTTGGACAATTTTTGACAACTGCAGTTTTGATTCCAATTTTGGTGATAGTAGTACTATTGATTACTGTTAAGTATCAGACTGAGGACTGATTGCCTATAATGAAGGCTGTAGTGGTTACAGTCAGGTTGGTTGGCACAATCTTGACTTCCATGTGGTGAAAGAGCAGGGGACTTGATGTAGTGTTTTAGCCACAATGGCAACTTGTTAGGAAGACTGCCATCCTGACTAACCACTACAGTCTTCACAATAGACAAGCAGTCCTCACCCTTTATTCTTCTTAAAGGTCAAGTGTAAATATAGTTTCCTCTCAGAACGTCATGTTCAGACAGTGTGTGTCAGCCCTGTCTGTGTTCTTCAGGTGAAGCCCAGGGAAGGACCTTCCCAGAGCTCCTCAGAGCCTCTCAGATGTGCTCCACAACCTGCCGCTGTGTCTTCAATGGAATTAAACCCGTGCCCCCGATCTCTCGAGGCACCAAGCCCTTGCCCGACAGGGCCCAGGGCATGCCCAGGGACTCCGGAAAGGCCGGCCAGACAGGGCGCCCCTTGGAGCGCCCAATGGAAAGTAACCTGCAGCTTTATGGAGAAGAGGAGGCAGTGGACTATGAGGAGGTCAGAACACACCAGGGCCTTTCTAACCCACATATCATCATTTAAATGTGCAGAAAAAGGAAGGGATAAGAGCTTGCTTGTGTAGTTTTATTTGGTTATGTTCTTCAGAAGGTTTCAAGGTTTCATTCCCAAGTCTTTTCTATTTTGCTTTGCACAGAGAGTACAATAAGCTGTGCGAATGCACTGGCAGTGAGAGCCCAGCTGGGTAAGGAACTGAGAAGGAATGTTAAAGGCTTGTGTCTTTTGTGTTCTTCAGAGGCCGAACTCCCTCAGGTTCCTGCAGTACACTGTGGCAGAGGAGCAAGACTTGCTCGGCTCACCCCCACACAACTTCCTCGATGGCATCAAAGCCGGGTCAGTCCACAACAGCTCATGGCCCACAGACACACGCCACCTTTACAAATAACAACACCTACAAAAAAAGCTGAAACAAAAAAAACACAAAATATACTAAAAGCAACAGTTAACATAGTTCAGGTGGGTAGCTGCGTCAGCATGCGTAGGCTTCAAAGGAACAACTAATAGGTTTATTCCATGCTGAAAAGAGAAGAAAGAAAACACAAAGTTTCGGCTGTGGAGCCTTCTTCAGGTGTGAGTTAGTTAACATATTCAGAATGATGAAGTTGTCTGCTTGTGGATCATGCTAGCATCTTTATCTTTAGTGGCTTTTACATGCTCCATAGCAGGGCTGTGAACATGGTGATTTTTTAATGCCTCACTGACAGAAAGTGTCATATATTTACAATGTTTTTGTGGAGGGAGCGGTGGACATCACACCATTCTTGCCTGTGGGGTTGGGGATCACAAAATTGACAGCTCTGTTCCAGCTCTGTAAAGATAACTGTCAGAGCAGTGCTGATTGTTATTATTTTTTTCACTTTTCTCCTCTATGTCTCTGTGTCTTGCCTGCAGTTCCGATAACTCCCCTCCTTTAGTAGCAAGGCCTCGCTTGGCTGGAATCCCCTCCAGAAAGCTGATGGCTGCTTCCAGAGTGGAGGACAGCCCCAACCAAGGTGCTGACAGCTGGAGCTTCTGGCCTGTCATTTGTTTGAATGTGTTTGCTTGTGTGTATGAGTGTGTGCTGAGAAACCAGCCGTGAGACTGGGCAAAACTGAACAGTAATTAAACATTACAGCTTGGGTTTTGAATGGGGCACAGTCTATTTCAGTTTTTTTCTTTTCTAGACTAGATTACTGCATTTCCTAGTCATTTTCTTGAGTGAAAAAACTGTCTTTGTCCACAGAAAACACAGTAGCTGTTCATTATTGCTGCCTACTGGGTCTTATTTAGAGATAAAGAAATAAAGAATAACACCTGCCTATATTTCTTCTCAGTTGATTTTGGCATTTGTACTTCGGCATGAGTGTCAGTGTGTCTGCTGCTGTGGGTTTTGATAGGTGAAGGGTGTTGAGAAATGCGGACTTTGTTTTGCAGGGGTGACCTTGGATGTGAGTGTAGTGGGGCAGTGGCTGAACTATTCTAATGGGCCTGGTGAGCCTGAGGAGGACAGGCTGATAGTGGTGTCCCCTCCTGCTGCCACACCCCCGGGCCGAGTGCCCCGCAGAGTGTCCAGAATCCCCAGACGTGAGTCGGTTGCACCATTGGTTAAGATGTCACTAATGATAACAAGGACTGGCTCTGAAGGATAATTTAAAAACACAGACATCCCATTCCAATTGGCCAAATTCCCATGCATGAACACAACCTATGTGATTTCTTCTCCTATTATTATTTTCTGAGGAAAAACAGAGGAAAATTAACTATTAAGCCTTGATACTTTGTTAAATTATGCGTTATGTGATGCATTATGTGATAGCCCACAGAGGAATGATACTATCAGATGGGAATGCAGGCTTTAACTAATCTAATGTAGTCAATGTGACTCTGGATCATGATGATAGACTGTGATAGACTCTGTG
The DNA here is from genome assembly GCF_055471065.1 of Atractosteus spatula. Taxonomy (NCBI): domain Eukaryota; kingdom Metazoa; phylum Chordata; class Actinopteri; order Semionotiformes; family Lepisosteidae; genus Atractosteus; species Atractosteus spatula. The sequence goes on along the minus strand of NC_142708.1, from coordinate 29,089,217 downwards.
TCAACAAATGTGTAACATAGGCAGATATGTGATGTTTTTAAAGTCATAACAATTTGTTGGTGTAATTTCTGAGCCTCAATTTGGTGAGTTGCTTTCAGTCGAATTTGGCTATTATCACATTATTATTTTAATATTGTTGCGTCCATTTCAGTGATGCCTGTCAGACCATGTAATTAAATCATATATTCCAACTCCCTAACACTTTAAAAATAAAACAGGCGATGCAGTTATTAATATTGGTTTTGAAATATGTTCATATGTTCTGATGAGCTCAGTGCAGGTCTAAGTCTCAGGGCCATTGCTTTGGTCACTTTGTCTCTATAGGAGTGTTGGGGAGCTCCACTCGAGTTGCTTCTCAGCAGAGCCTGATGTCGTGCCCTGGGCAAGGCGCCAGCACTGGCAACACAAGTGTCGAGCCCCTGGCGCGAGTCTATTGGCAGGCAGTCCAACACAACAGTCACCCCTACGTCGAGGAGGTGAGTAAGAGGCCTTTATTTCTCTTTGCTTTTGTTTTGAGTTTTTTACAAACAAAACTTTTGAGTTTGAAAATGCTCTGTAGGTCTTTCATTTTTGTGTTTCACCAATGTCCTAGTTTTTTATAATACCTTCTACAGTATATTTATTTATAAACACTTCACATCAAGACATCACAATTTAGACATCAAAAACAATCAAGATTAGTAATAATGTCTCCATCAGCATATGTACTCTGTATATTGTAATGCCATAGCACACAAGTATAACTACAGTATATTATGATCAAGTCCTGTCTACGTACTGACCTAATATTCACAACTATAGTATTTGAAGCCCTATACAGACAGTATTCTGGAATAGAATATTAGAGTATTTTAGATATAAAAATACAGCCTGGAAATGAATTGACCCAATAATGACAAACAGCAAAAAATGTGTTCAGGGGTTCACTATATAGGAAATAACAATGATACAGGACTAATATGTTTCTTTTTCCATCTATAGTATATTTGGTATTTGAGGGATTTGATCATTTTGGGACCGGCCAGATTGCCTACAATGATCAGGCGCAGTTATTTATCTCAGCAATTAAAACATTTTTACATTTTTTGTAGACTCTGGTGGATAACTTGTGAAAGCCTTTAGCTTGCTTTTAGAAAACACCTATCAAATCCTTGCATGGCAAGGCACATCAGCAGCATTATAGAGTTGCTGTCATATGGCTGTAAGTTATGTTACAGCAGCAAAATATAGAGGAAACTCAAAATAAAATCAAAAAGGCTTGCCAGATATAGCAAACTATGGAAGATATTAATTGACGTTCGGGAGGGATAACAACGACAAGTCAATCTCACACAGCAGTTCCTAATCACCAGCATTATAAAACTAGCTACATACAGTATACTGAACTCCAACACCTCCCTTCGCATTTATCTCAAGCATTCCTCCTACGCCCCATCTCCACCTTGCAGCTACCCCTCGGTTCACTCAAATGACTGGGGTTCGAGACTGCTTGTCTTATGGCCAGGAGGCTGCCTAATAACCAGATGGGTTAAACGAAATTATTCTAGGTAGGTAATTTGCAATTTAGTTTTAGCTGAGATCTGAGCAGCTGATTACTCTAAACACTATCCTATCCTATCCTGTCACTATCCTGTTCCCAGGGTGATTTTGTTGCTGGCTACACAATTGCAATTTCTGTTTCTAATTTGCTAATACTGGCACTGACATTGATACTGACAATATATCAGTACTGTTTTTTTAGGTGGAGCAAGTAGAAGTAAATGTATATGAATACTATGAATCACTATTCAGTGCTGTGAAACAATTTATGTCATGGGGTCCTACAGTAAATATTTCAGAGGACTCAAAGTAAAAACGTTTACCAAGACTGGTCCAGCTGGTCTCAAAACTGAGCTGGGCCAGGATTCCCCAGGGTTAACTTGTGCTTGTCTGTTATTACAGACACACAAGATGGGGCACGTCCAGGACCAGTGGAGGAGCATTGGGGGTGTTAAAAAACACCTGCGCATGATAGGGGGGGATGGAACTGCAGAGGAGAGGGATAACATCTCTTTTCCGCCTCTGAAGAGTACCCCCCATATCGCAGGTCAGATCAGCATCTCCCACACATGTGCACTGATTTTCTTTCTCACTTTCTTCCACCACTTTCTTTCAAGGTCAGGTTTTATTCCTTCTTCTAGAGCTTTTTTACTGATGCCCCGAGGCAGAAGCCTTTCACGATCTGCTTTAGTCAAATCAGTGGTGACCAAACTGATCACAGAACATTTCCCCACTCTGTTGTGACCTTTAGATGAGCTGTCCCCTGCCCTTGAAGGGAAGAGGAGAAATGCTCCAGAGAACCCTGGGCTGAAATGCTTCTCCAGGCCTGAGCTGGCCCTCACCCAGAGCCTTCAGTTTCTGGCCTCTGATGACTGGTAGGCATAGAGCAGTACAATCAGCATCCAACTATTCCGTTTTCTATGAATACAGTTCTGACTAGTGAAAATACAGACCTTGTTGCCCATAGCTCTATACAGTTAGACCTCTTTCCTTGCCCAGGTTGATATATTTCTTTCCTTTCACTGAATTCAGGGAGAGGAAGGTTGAAGGACTGACCTTCATAAGGCGTCTGTCCCAGCACCACCCTGCCATCCTGATCAGCAGACTGCACGATGTCTCCCTGGCGCTCGTGCAGGAGGTGTGAGCTCTCCAAAATATTAATTGTTCATTTTTATGATTGTTTTTCACTGTTTTTGTATCCATTCTGAACCATTTATATAGAATGGTTCAAGAGAGAGGCACAGACGAGGCTCTGCAGTGCTGACGGTGGTTTGCCTTTCCCCAGGTGAAGAACTTGCGATCAGCTGTGTCTAGGATGGCAGTGGTGTGTCTGGGAGACATGTTCACCTACGTGCAGAGAGGGATGGACCCGGAACTGGGCAACACAGTCAAGGTGCTGCTACACAAAGCCGGAGAATCCAACACCTTCATCCGACAAGGTGTAGACAGCACACTGGACTGCATGGTGCAGAGCTGTACCCCTGCTCGTGCAGTGAACTCACTGCTGAATGGAGGTCTGAGGTGAGGGCAGAAATATACAGAATAGAATAACACCCAGAATCTTAGGGTCTGACTCCAGGAGCTGTGAAGGGTCATTTACGTTTCACGGAGCTTTAAATCAAAGCATGTAATAAAGAATGTTTACTACAATGCTAATATCCATTCATTTTGAAAATGAGGTCCACATTGCCAATGGTTAGGTGACAAGCTGATATGGTTTCAATCAAAGTAACAGCTCAGTAATATACAATACAATGTTCTGTGTGCACAGTCACCTGAACTCCAGAGTGAGGGCATGTATGGCACATCACCTGGCAGACCTGGTGGAGAGGATGGGCGCACGTAACCTCCCCAGGGACCTCACCGACCGCATCCTGCCTGCTGCCACTCGGCTGGCACAAGACGCCTCCCAGGAAACCAGGTACAAGCTCGCGCTTTTCCTAGACGGGTAAGATGGTGATTTCCTTCAAGGAGCCAGCTTTGCAACTCCCCAGTGCAATGAGTCTCATGCAAAGATTTGTCATTTCAGACACTTTGGAAAGCGGTTGCTGTCTTCCCTGAAGCACCGACTTTGAGCAAAAGGTACTGTCTGTGGTCTGCGGTCCTGTATTTTACAGTACAGCTCTAATTTTAAAACGGAAACATTTCATTTCCTTTAAATTGAAAATGTAGGTCTAAAATGTATAAAATCACAATCTACATTCACAAACACTTAATGGGGACAATATACATCATTAATAGTCAGACTGTTTATTTTATTAAAATGAATATTACATGTAGTATGTGCTCTAGAAAGTTATAGAGTATTAAATATTGTAATACATTTCTACCAATGCTTATTTTAGGTTATTCTTTTTACATTTATAGTACTAATCTGGAATATGTTTAGCTTCCAATGTATTTAAAGGTATCGCTCACTAATTAAAAACGACTTTATTTTTTTAAATGTCTGTTATTCATAATCAGTGAATGAATTAAAGCAATTACTGAATTGTGTGAAAGATGAAAAATGAAAGTACTGTGGCAGGCCTGTTCTGGTACACCCTTAATTAAATGCAGATGGGCTGGAGCTTGAGGCTCCCAGTGATGTTGCTTGACTGATTGATGGACGTATTGTATTCCGTATGCTTCATGTACATGATCACCCAGCCCGTTTGTCTATCCTGGTGCCAACTTCCACCTTTACCAACTCTCCCACCTTTGTGTCTGTTAGACTTCCACAGAGAACAAAATCAGAAAGTTCACAAAAAGCAGGATGTGAGCTGTTGACTAAGTGCACTGGAAGCAAGCGCTCATGATGGAAGGCTGATTTCTAGAAAGTAGTCCCCAAAATGAATAAACCGATAAAAGAAAACATAAGAAAAATATATGTAGAAAGAAAAGTCATTGCTTATTGCAAGACAGAAGTTAAAGATGCAATTGTTAAATGTTCTGAGTAGCCCAGGGCACAATACATAGAGGTTAGAAGAAGTGTTGTGCTGTTTTTTACAATTGGCTTTGTTAAACCAATATGCTAACAATAAAATCAGTTTGGTTTCTTTCAATTTGATTTAAAAATACAACTCAAATATCAAATGCTATATTAAATGTTTATTGCTGCATTTAGTCTTAATCTATTCAAATTTATCAATGAATAGATGGGGCAAAAGACAGGGTTTTTAGTGACAGAATAAATGTTTATATGTTTTATAGAACATTTAAGCTTGTCTGTCCTTCAGGTTTCATTACAATATGGGCTTTGTTGTTTAAAATCCTGTTTAACAAAATATTCATCAGGAAACAATGGAGTGTGATGGAAGTGAGCATTTCTTTACAAAAATGACTTTTCTTTTGTTCATCTTTCTCACAGGGTTACTCCACCGTCCTTCGCTCTTTGACATCTAGCACTGCCACCTTCACACTGGAACTGTCCAGCTACGAAGCCATGACTGCCCATGATCAGAACACCCTTCTCAGCCTTCAGCCAAACAGTTTGAACCAAGGAGTACAAGAAACTGTTTCACTCTTGAAAGCACCAGGCTCATACAAAATACAAAATGGGCTTTGTCTTTTAAGAAGGTGTTGAATAAACCTGCATTTCCTTTCATGTGTTGTCATCCATTTTGCTGCAGGATATGACCTTGGAAGCACGCTAAACAAAACCTACTGTATGTACAAAACCTCTGACTAAGAGTAGGATAGGTGATTGTTATGGATAAATGAAGATGTACTGAACAAAGTAACATTTTACACACATCAATAAAAATTTAAAATGCAGAAGCATTGAAAACTACCCCAAGAAAGCTAGCGCCTTTTTCTTTCAGTCTTACTTCCACAGTGGAGTCTTAGATCATGGTTGAACTGAATTGAACGGGACATATTTTAACATGCAGTGTTGCTAGGGCTGCAAACATCAGTACCTCTTCCAACAGGAGACACTTTTATGTTAAAATGCGGAACTTTGTGGGTCACAAGGGTCAGCTTGCAACCGTACTCGCCTCAAAAGCTGAGGAGTCCTCACGCGTCATTCTGTTGCGGTGGGAGACATGAGTGAGCACAGTGTCATGTGTTGATGAGCAAGTTGCTCAAACCTAACGTTTCCGAAGCGGTGGAACGGGCAGTACGGGAATAATTACGATGGTGGAGCATTGATAGTGCTACGCTGAAATAACAGATTTGCATCTTTTTTTTAGTCAAGAAGCAATACAAAAAAGAAAATCTCCCACTCCTCCTCACTGAAACATTCATCGCAGTGGCAGCTCCTCCACCTTCTTCGTCTAAAAACGCGACTCTTAACTCCACAAAAAAGATGAACGAGGTCGGATCTTGTAATTGGAATTGCATTTTCCAGATTCCCAGGTTGCAGATTTATTTTAATTTGTATTAATACTGTATAATCTTCGGGTAAAATATTTTTTTCACCCGAGCATTTGTTTTCAATTAGCCTGAACGTCATTTTCGCAGATCGCGTCTCATAGGAGGAAGCACGAGAGCGCAAAGTCCAAAAAGAGCTCCCATTTTACTATCCTGAAAGCAACTAATTCGTTTGATAAAAATCGATGTGTATATCAATAAAGATGTAAATTTGTACAGTTCAAGATTTGTAAAAACTCGTGGGAGGGCATGGGGGTGTAGCGACGCTTTCCAGCACGTGGTGAACCGAAGCGACCGCCGGTAAGAGATGGGAGTCGCAAGCAATGGCCGGGGAACGGAGCAACAGAAACGTTTTTTTAAAGCCAACACTTACTTCATTCACCTACTGTAAGTCTGTTTCTGCACTGCTGAGTACATTTCCAGGAGCTGTTTTTTACACCAAAACCACACATCGTATTAAGAGAATACGTCTTTCCCACAAGACTGTCACAGAACACTATACTAAACATCTAGCAGTTCAAAACAGTTCTGTCTAGTTCTTCTTGTGCCAGTTCTTCTAGAAAATGTCACCCATGTCATGAAATACACACAATCCGTATCTCTACTGAATTTCTTTATGACTTCAAAATACCTTTTTTCTTTCTTATGTTTTATGGTCCCAAGAAATTAATTCCCTAATCACACTGTCTTTTCTTCTGATATTGCCAAGTTTTTGTCCTCTCTACCAGATTATGAACAGTGCATGATAAGGCTTTCTAGTAGTCTCACCTTGTAGTCTGTTTTCAGATCTGACCTTAAGACCCTGGCAGTCACATAGATCTTATGATGTATTCTGCATATTGTCTTCTGTATATTGATTTATTTGGTGAAACTATCTCTCCTGAATGTGCACTTTCCTAAGAATGTTTTCTGCAAACTGCTATGTAAAATAAAGATTAATAATTGGTATACATATCACATGGGCAATATCAATCGCCAGACAGGATTCTACTATAGGCATCTTGGTGTTTATGATGCTTTTTTAATGTTCAAATTAGAACAATAAAATTACAAAAAGAATGTTTGGGTATATAACAAAAAGTGTGTAGCTTACTCCATTCAGCATTGAAGCTATACATAAGGTTTGCAACCTAGTCAAATCTCATTTATAATACTGCATTCATTTTTATTCACCATACCTCTAAAATTACATTAGGTAATTAAATGTTCAGACTTTTATAGTTCAGTGGATTGGTGAATCCATAAAAATGAAAGATGTGAGAGATATTCCAGTTTTTAAAAACCCAAGGAGTGTAGATAGCTTATAAACTCTGCTAGTACAAATCAGCGAATAGACAACATTAGCAGTAAGTACAGCCCCCTATTACTGTGTCTCCAGTTGTAAATTATAGAATAGAACTGCCTCCTTAGAGTTTGCTGCATTTTGGTTTATAAAATCATTAAGAAGAGATTTTGGACAGTCCATACAGGTCTGATTGTTTGTAATCCCATATTTTTCATGTTTGATTTATACATTCCATAACATCTGTCAATATGCGATGTTACTGTTGTAATGCTTGAGTTGAGTACAGATAACACATCACAACACTTCAAGGAGTTTTGATTGAGTGACAGTTTTAATACTTGTCATTTTTAATGTAGTAAATCAGAATAGTTTGAATGATAAGTAAGTAGACTGGAACCAGTGATATCTCTGTCCTAGTTTACTGTTTGGACTCCATGGAAGAGAAGGATATTGCATAAGCTTCTAATGTTCTGCATGCAGTCCTTAGATTCATGTTCTCCAAAATATTAAAGTGGGATTGATAAGCCCAAGAACTGTACTTAAATTAAATAGAAATTATCACTATATCAGCTTACTGTCAACATGGTTACTAAAAATGATCTACAGATTTAAATGTCTCTTGCAGTCTTTCTACATAAAATATGTAAGGATATTATTAAGGTTCAATTACAGTACATGGAAAAGATAAGATATGGAAATGTTTAAAACATGCATTTGCTACAAAAACCATGCCGGTTTTCTGGAAATCATACATTAAGCATTAACAAGCACTGAGAACTTCATTGTTCCTGCCTCTCAGATGGACAGAGATCCCTGGTCTCCCCAACTGAGTGGCTCCTCTGAGAAAGACCTGCAGTTCACTAGAACAGTGAATATAAGTCAGGAAAATGCAAAACGTGCCAAACGCTTTGGTAAGTACCTGATTTATGCTTCCTAGACTACTAATTTCAAGATGAGTGATGAGTTGAGAACTGTAGTTATCACTGTGTGTACAGTCTATTTTGAATTCTTTAGCTAATTCTGAACCCAGAGAAAAAAGAATAATTTAGGTTCACATTAACTCCACCAAAATCATTCCAAACATTTCTGTCCATGGTGTGGTAAAGGAAAGTGAAGTACATTTCCCTCCTTGTGTGAGGAAAAAGACATGTGCTCCTGGTAGGGAGTAGTCTGTGTCAGTAACATGCTGTATGTTGTCAGGGCTGGAGGAGGTGAAGTGGGTTGTGCGTGTGCAGTGCTATATGCATGAAACACCAGGCACATTGAGAGCTCCTGCATGATTAGCAGTTGCTATACAAAAAGATTTTCTGCTGTCCCTGTCAGAGCTGAGGACATGGTCAAGATAAATTGGAATCAGGACTATATCATCAGAGCTTTGATGGGATTAACCTGCTTTGCCAAAGTGCACTGATTCCCATTATTGGTGTTTGTGTGGTCACCTATTGTGTTGATTCCTGGCTTTTCAATGCATCTGTCCTCTGCTACTTCAATTTCTTCTCCCCTGTCCCAAACCCTCTAATGGCAAAACAGCAGCTTGTTCTGATCTTGCCATCAAGCTAGAGAGTAAGATTGTTCCTCTTCAGAGACCGATATTTACTGATCGGTCTATTAGGGCAATGCTTCTCAACCCTGCTTCTGGAGTGTCTTTTACTTTTCCTTCTGGCTGATCTCTAAATGATTGAGGCTGAGTGATTCTTTTTATTTGGTGATTTGACCTTTTCAACCTGTTTCTACTTTTAGACTTTGGTTTCAAAGACTCTGCTATGGACATGTTATGCAAAAAAAAACTGATCAATAAAATTCCTCCTACTCTGCCCTCAGGTTGCTTATTAAGTGGTAGTTGCCTTATTTGTTTCTAAGAATCTCTTAACAGGAGAAAAAATGTTGGTATGATGTTAATTAGTATTTGGTGATGCCACTTTGTCAAAGACTTAAACCAGGTGATTTCAATCATTGTATCATAGACTGCAATGAGAATTTAATCTCAAAAGGTCCAATCACTTCATTCAGTCCATTACTTGAAAGAAGGCAGGTGTGAAACTCAAAAACTGAGCATTGATGCTATCCAACTACTTTTGAATTAGCTTAATCAAGAGCTCAGCTGGCATGGGGGTATTCCAGTACTGGGGATGAGTTTTTACCGAGTTAAAATCTGTAGAATATTCAGTAGAATTTTCCAGGGTTCTTCCATAGTTGAGTTCCAAATAACTGATGAAGTCTGCATTTGGGATATACAGTAATTGGGAATAACTATATGTAGATCGCTATTGCGGTTGGGTTCCTAGATAAGTGTGTAGATCTTATGGGCAGCATGGTGGTACAGTGCTGTCTTGCAGCACTGGGGCTCTTGGCTCACTTCCTGGTGTGCTATCTGCAATACTAAATTAAATAAAGTGGTTAGAAAATAAATGTGATCTAGTTGCTTTTTTAATTTTTTATGAATGCCTTTCCTACTGTGTCCTTCAGGTGAAGCCCATGAGAATTGCCCTGTGCTAACTAAAGCCACGCTTGTGCATTCTCGCTAGTTCTCCAGTGGAATCAAGCCTGTGCCACCGAACGCCCAACCCAGGTCTGTCCATGACACATGGCCCTCAGAAATGTACACATTGCAGACACATTCAGAGCAATTAAAATGCTGCCCTTACAACTCTAGACGGTTGTGGCTTTCATAAACAGTGCACTGAAGCTCGTTTTCCAAACTTGTAACTTTGTTTTTCCTTACTGCCACACAGGTAGGCTCCTACTTTTATGAACATCTTTTCTGTTTTTTGTGGGGGCTGGAGTGAAGAGTGTTGATAAAGATAGCTTGTTGTTCAAGCTCGCATCTTTTGTGGTTTTATGTGCTTCAAAGCAGGACTGTAAACTTGGCAAGGGAGTGAACAGAGTTGACAGCACTGCTCCAACTCTGTAAAGATGACAGAGCAGTGTTAATCATTTTTTCACTTTTCTCTATTTGTGTCTTGCCTACAGGTCCGATAACTCCCCTCCTTTAGTAGCAAGACCTCGCTTGACTGGAGTCCCATCCAGAAAGCTGATGGCAGCTTCCAGAGTGGAGGACAGCCCCAACCAAGGTGCTGACAGCTGGAGCTGCTGGCCTGTCATTTGTTTGAATGAGTTTGCTTGTGTGTATGAGTGTGTGCTGAGAAACCAGCCGTGAGACTGGGCAAAACTGAACAGTAATTAATCATTATACTGTAGGTTGGGGTTTGAATGGGGCACAGTCGGTTTCAGTTTTTTTCTTTTCTAGACTACATTACTGCATTTCCTAGTCAATGTCTTGGGTGAAATAACTGTCTTTGTCCACAAAAAACACAGTAAGTGTTCATTATTGCTGCCTACTGGGTCTTATTTGGAGATAAAGAAATAAAGAATAACAACTGCCTATATTTCTTCTCAGTTGATTTTGGCATTTGTACTTCGGCATGAGTGTCAGTGTGTCTGCTGCTGTGGGTTTTGACAGGTGAAGGGTGTTGAGAAATGTGGACTTTGTTTTGCAGGGGTGACCTCGGATGTGAGTGTAGTAGGACAGTAACTGACTTGTTCTAATGGGCCTGCCGAGCCTGAGGAGGACAGGCCAATAGTGGTGTCCCCTCCTGCTGACACACCCCCGGGCCGAGTGCCCCGCAGGGTGTCCAGAATCCCCAGACGTGAGTCGGCTGCACCATTGGTTAAGATGTCACTGATGATAACAAGGACTGGCTCAGAAGGATAATTTAAAAACACAGACATCCCATTCCAATTGGTCAAATTCCCAGGAACAGAGGAAAATTAACTATTAAGCCTTGATTCTTTGTTAAATTATATGCTATGTGATGCATTATGTGATAGTTTGCCCACAGAGGAATGATAATATCAGATGGGAATGCAGGCTTTAACTAATCTAATGTAGTCAATGGGACTCTGGATCATGATGATAGACTGTGATGCTCTGTGTCAACAAATATGTAACATAGGTAAGATGTGATGTTATTAAAGTCATAATTTGTTGGTGTAATTTCTGACCCTCAATTTGGTGAGTTGCTTTCAGTCTAATCTGGTTATTACCACATTATTATTTTACTTTTGTTGCATCCATTTCAGTGATGCCTGTCAGACTGTGTCATTAAATCATATTTTCCAACTCACTTACACTTTAAAAATAGAACAGGTGATGCAGTTATTAATATTGTTTTTGAAATGTTGAGCATTTCTTTGTGTTGGGTACATAGAAGGTACCTTCTAAGAAACAAAATTGTAGAGGATGTTTCCACCAAAATATTTACATTAGTTCATGTTATTGCTTATGACATGACTTGCTTCTACTGTGTTGCTTTTTATTCATAAAAGTTTTGTAACTCAAACATTCCCCTTATTTCTTAAATTCAAGTATCTCTTTTGACCACAGAGGTAGGGTGTTTGTCTTAAAAAGGCTCTTGTGTATTTTCTCCATGAGATTTGTTTGAAACTGGGACAGAAAATCAGTATTTGTAAGGTTAAGTATGTAGCAGTTAAGATTTAGAGTCTGTCAGTGTTGCAACTTGTACTGTAGATCAGTGTGATGGGCTGTGCTGCAGTTGTCTTTGAATAGGATGGAGTTCATCAACTGAACCAAAGGAAATAAATGGCAGCTACATGGAAGTGCATTTAAAACCAAGAACAGGAGGCCCATCTTTATGCAAAAGGTTGTAGGAGTCTGGAACAAGCTAACCAGCTATGTTGTCAGATCCAATACCCTGGTTTCTGGAGGAGATTTTCAAATCAATGAGTCACTAATTACCAAATAGGTTAAATCTGCCAAATGGCCTCTTCTTGATTCTAACTGATTCATGTGTTCATATGTTCTCATGAGCTAAGTCTAAGTCTCAGGGCTATTGTTTCGATCACTTTGTCTCTATAGGAGTGTTGGGGAGCTCCACTCGAGATGCTTCTCAGCAGAACCTCATGTCGTGCCCTGGGCATGGCACCAGCACTGGCAACACAAGTGTCGAGCCCCTGTGGGCAGGCAGTCCAACACAACAGTCACCCCTACGTTGAGGAGGTGAGTAAGAGGCTGTAGTGCCAAACAAATGACAAAGTTCAGGTGTCTGTGAAGCAGAAGTCTCTTTATTCATATACATATGGATGTCCGGCTTGCAACCACCAGACTTAAAAAATAAGTAGCTGAAGATGGTCCTTTATACCTTAAAACACAAAGAGTTACTATGACATATTCTAAACAAATGATGAAACAGCAACACCTGCCAATTAATTACATCTAAGTTGCAGACTAGACAACAGTTAGTTCTTTTCATATTCTGGGCGTACAGCCAGCTTACCAAATACATGCCCTTATCTTACTGACCAAGGACAGGCAGCATCTTTATATACATTTGAGCACAAAGCCTACGTCAAGCCACTAGACTGCATAGTTTGCAAAAACATACAAAATCAAGAAAATGATATTATTATCTCACTTCCTGGGCATCTCTCTTATCTCTTCATTCTTCAGTCCTCCCTTAGAACCTTATTGTTCTACCAATTATGTTCTACCTCTAGATAAGAGATGTAGAAACCTTTCCCAGGAAATCATTCTTGACCTCTGTGTTCCCTTCATGGCGTACAATTAGCACAGAAGCAGCAACTTTAGTACACACGTTTTTCAAGCAGGATGTTAAAAATATGATCATTATAAATAATACCAGGCCCACAAATAATAATCGAACCAGAGACCCTCCCCATGTTCCTAGCACAGACTGTAGCCACGCACCAATGCCCCAATCATCTGGATTATAATTATGATATATTTTTATTGTTCTTCATCATAAATGTGCTGTGCTAAGTCATTAATGTGCTCAGAATTGTCTGGAATACAAGTAGTGCTTAGTCTTCGCTCACCTAAACAGCTGTCTATCACCCTAATAGAGGATGGTCTAGAACTGTGATTATAGCAGGGAGCATACGGTTCGTTCCATTCTAATACATTTGAGTTACACTCAGACTAAAAGCAGAACTATTTACCCATGCCAATAAACCTAAATAATCACCTCTATCAAAGGGGATTACTCCCATGAGCATCTTTTATAGCCTTACAAACCCAACATGAGCTCTGATTATTATTTGTGGCTGATTGATAAAGTATTGATTCCATATCCCCATTTATCAAAGTAAAACTCCTTACACTTAACAGGCACACTGTCGGCCCCCCTCAGGAAGCCCATCAAACACAGAAACAGTCACAGCATAATAATTCATGTTCACTCAGTCTCTGGTGCAGTGGCTCGGTGGCAGTGCGACGTGTAGATGGCAGAGTCGGTTGTCAGTTGCACTTGATATGGTCCCTCCCCAGCGGGGTTGCAACATCTGGCAGGGTATATCTTCCTCACCCACACCCACTCGCCAGGCATCAGGTCGTGTCTTCCCTCTACTGGAGGTCCCCAAACGTCCAGCACCTGTTCACCAGCCCCATGCACTGCTTCAATTAACAATCTACAATACTACAATAGAGAATTAGCAAATTCAATGATCCATTAGCCAGATTTGGCCCTCCCGGAAGGTTCGTTGGTTGGCCCGTGATGATATCAAACAGGCTCTGTTACACAGTTCTGTTTGATCCAGCCCGCAGGCTACACAGGACCACAGGCAGAACATCTACCCATGGTGTTCCTTCAGTCTGATGTTTCGTCGATCTTTCAGAGTTCTGTTCCTTTGTTCCACTGTTCCAGCAGACTGAGGGTGATCTCAGTCCATCTCACCCCAAACAATGCAGCCACAGCCTGACACTTTCCCTGTGAAGTGCGTCCCTTCATCATAATACAAGCGGCAGGGCAGTGCCCACCGGGAAAGCAGATTATAAGAGCCCAGGTTTCCCTTTACAATTGTCAATTTGCCAGTGCATGAAAGGTTCCTCAGGAGCAGGCCTTTTGAGCTGTTGCACCCGCACCTGAACGGTAGTTGAGTTCCTTTGATAAGCATAACATCGAGATACCACAGAAGTGGCTACTGCTTCAAACCAGGTCCCCACCCAGTTTTGGGTAACCAGCACACCATTTGACTCACACCCGGGTGTCCGACAGAGTGCATTTGTCGGGCTACAAAGGGCATTAGGCTGTGAGGGCATGCAGGGCGTCCAGTGTGCTGGCAGCACCATACCCAATCATCATGCAGCCCCACATTCTTTTCTAACCATGTCCATTTCTCTGCTTTAGAGGCCTCAGCCTGAATGTCCTGTAGCTGTCCCCTTTTCACCAGCAGAGGTTTCACAGAGGTCTCAGACTCCTGCTCTACCAGGACTGCTCACCTGACAGCTGCATCTGCAAAGTTGTTCCCTCGAGTTACTGGAAACATTTCTTTATTATGTGATTTACACTTTACCACAGCTACTTTAGTCAGTAGCTGCAATGCGTCTAACAGTTCAGAGACAAACCCAGCATTCTTAACTGGAGTCCCTGCCGTGTTGAGGAAATCCCTATTCCTCCACCGCCATCCAAAATGTTTCAATTAAATCTTTTCATTAGGTCTGCTGGTTCTACACCAGATTATTCACAGTTTATACAGGCACAACACATAAACATGGCCCCTTGGCCACCGCATCGAGGGGTCCTGAATAATAACCCACCAGACGCTGCCTACCTCCATGCTCCTGCGCCAGCACAGCAGCTCACAACCCATTTCTTTCACTCACACACAGATTACATACAGATGATCCGTCTGAGGGAATCCAGTCCAGGGCCAGTGCCTGCAAAAAAGCTTGTTTCAAAACATTAAAAACGGTTTCTACTGCAGGGGTCAAGGCAATTTTGTCTTTAGACTGCACTGCCCCCCTTAAGCCAGTTCGTCACCGGGCGAGCTCGTTCTGAGAAGGCATTCACCCTGGCTTTATCATGTAGTTGGTTTTATACCCTTTTTTCCGTCCGAAGATCTAATACTTGGAGTAGCCCGGCCTTATGGATTCCCTCATTAGGTAAAACAATCACAATATCACATAGCTCTATTAAGGTAGTTCACATAAATGCTATTTCATACAGAAATTCCTTATAAATGCTGCAGGGCATCCTAGCCCAATAGGACTAGATCTCTCAGCCCTGCTTATACCCCTAACTGGGCTTGGAGACTCTTGTCTTTTCCCTGTAAAAACGTTATGACCTGGGGGTTGCCAGGACCCGTCTCTATCTCTATTATATGAAGTGTCTTCCCAATCCGACCCCCCTTCTGGATACGGCCAGTCCGGATATCTGTCCCAGTCCTCATTTTTGCCTTTTAAAGGTCTCAGATCTGGATATAATTTAGGTGTTACATTCACATTACTGCATTTCCCTAATTCGTTCTTGAGGCGTTCTATTTCTTCTTTTGCTTTTGCTTTTTCAGTATATATAACTTCATGTCGTTCTGCCAAAGCTTTTAGCTTCACATCAAGACATAAAAACAATTTAGACATCAAGAACCATCAAACATAATTAGTAATAATGTCTTCATCAGCATATGTACTCTGTATACAGTATATAACTGTATTTTATATTAATTTAATTTTTATTCCAAGCATCTTCTTCTGTTTTAATGCTGTATTAGGCAGTTTTCACAGTTAGTGACTGTAAAATATATTTAATTGTTCAAGGATTTTTCAAAGAACTTGTTAAAACCTGAAAGAAATGTGACATTATAATGAAAAGCAATGTTAATCAGTATTGAATAGGAAAATGTGTGCCTATCAGTTCTAAATTAACTTACATTACTAATTCTTCAAAACACATGATGCCATAGCTTCAATGCCATAGCACACAAGTGTAACTACACTATATTATGATCAAGTCCTGTCTATATACGGGCCTAATATTCACAACTATAGTATTTGAAGCCCTAAACAGACAGTATTCTGGAATAGAATATTAGAGTGGTTTAGCTATAAAAAATACAGCCTTGAAATGAAATGACCCAATAATAACAAACAGCTAAAATCTGTTCAGGGGTTCAGTATATAGGAAATAACAATGAAACAGGACTAATACAGTATGTTCTTTTTCCATCTACAGTATATTTGGTATTTGAGGGATTTGATCATTTTGGGACCAGCCAGATTGCTTACAATGATCAGGCGCAGTTATTTATCTCAGAAATTAAAACATTTTTACATTTTTGTAGACTCTGGTGGATAACTTGTGAAAGCCTTTACCTGGCTTTTAGAAAACACCTATCAAATCCCTTGCATGGCACTTTCATCTATGTACTGTACTTAGCTTTTATCAGCAGCATTATAGAGTTGCTGTCATATGGCTGTAAGTTATGTTACAGCAGCAAAATATAGTGGAAACTCAAAATAAAATGCAAAAAGGCTTGCCAGATATAACAAACTATGGAAGATATTAACTGACGTTCGGGAGGGATAACAACGACAAGTCAATCTCACACAGCTGTTCCTAATCACCAGCATTATAAAACTAGCTGCATACAGTATACTGAACTCCAACACCTCCCTTCGCATTTATCTCAAGCATTCCTCCTACGCCCCATCTCCACCTTGCAGCTACCCCTCGGTTCACTCAAATGATTGGGGTTCGAGACTGCTTGTCTTTTGGCCAGGAGGCTGGCTGCCTACTAACCAAATGGGTTAAACCACATTTTTCTAGGTAGTGTTGTAACAGAAAGAATAAGGTTCTGGATCCCGAGATGAAGTTAAACAGAAGAGTTTATTGCATGCAAGGAACAATAAAGCCGAAGTCTTGTTTCCTGCAAGAAACAACAAAACCAAAGTATTGTTCCAAGTGCCCGTACAAACTTTTAGTTTATATAGCCCTTCCTTGCCGCTTCTGACGTCACTCGTTATTATAGTAAACGGGGGAGGTCACGTGTTTGGCCAGTTTACAGCCTTTTGGCCAAATGGTCAGGGATTAAGTCCCCAGGGAGTTTCCTAGCTCGCATCTGGAATCCTTATCAGTTAACCCCCTTCCTGCCATAAACTCCAGCCTTAGAAGTCTAATCTTCATTCAGAAAGGACTTAAAATTAACCTCGTCTTCACATCTTGTATCCTACTTCAGTAGGTATTGCAAGCACTCACAAAACATTCAGTTCTTGGATGTTGTTGTCCCTAGTGAAATAAATGTTATGAACACAACTCTAACGGCATCCAATAATAATAATTATAAGACGCAGTAGAAAAAATATATAGAATTTATGGAAGTGTTTTTATATTGTGTTTGTGTCTTTAATGATTGGGATTAGACTCTGAATATACTGTATGTGTATGTGAAAATGTTTTTATACTGTACTTCCCCAAAAATACAAACAACAGCAACCAAGTCCTAAGGGTGACAAGTAGTTACAAAATGTTTTATTCTTCTCTTTTCAGAAAAGTAAATTAAATCAGATCTGTTCTGTCAATTTGTATGAATTCTTTTTTTTACAATCCTAGGTGTTTATGCTACAGATGATATATTCTTGTACAATTTAGTTTCAGCTGAGATCTGAGCAGCTGATTACTCTAAACACTATCCTATCCTATCACTATCCTGTTCCCAGGGTGATTTTGTTGCTGGCTACACAATTGTAATTTCTGTTTCTAATTTGCTAATACTGGCACTGACATTGATACTGACAACACATCAGTATTGTTTTTTTTTAGGTGGAGCAAGTACAAGTAAAAGTATATGAATACTATGAATTACTATTCAATGCTGTGAAACAATTTACGTCTTGGGGTCCTAAATATTTCAGAGGACTCAAATTAAAATCTTTTACCAGGACTGGTCCAGCTGGTCTCAAAACCGAGCCATGCCAGGATTCCCCAGGGTTAACTTGTGCTTGTCTGTTATTACAGGAGAAAGCAAAGCTACCAGTAACAGCCCACAAGATGGGGCACGTCCAGGACCAGAAGAGGAGCGTGGGGAGTGTTAAGAAACGCCTGCGCATGATAGGGGGGGATGGATCTGCAGAGGAGAGGGATAACATCTCTTTTCCGCCTCTGAACAGTACCCCCCATATCACAGGTCAGATCAGCATCTCCCACACATGTGCACTGATTTTCTTTCTCACTTTCTTCCACCACTTTCTTTCAAGGTCAGGATTTTTTCCTTCTTCTAGAGCTTTTTTACTGATGCCCCGAGGCAGAAGCCTTTCACGATCTGCTTTAGTCAAATCAGTGGTGACCAAACTGATCACAGAACGTTTCCCCACTCTGTTGTGACCTTTAGATGAGCTGTCCCCTGCCCTTAAAGGGAAGAGGAGAAATGGTCCAGAGCACCCTGGGCTGCAGTGCTTCTCTAGGCCCTCACTGGCCCTCACCCAGAGCCTTCAGTTTCTGGCCTCTGACGACTGGTAGGCATAAAGCAGTACAATCAGCATCCAACTATTCCGTTTTCTACGAATACAGTTCTGACTAGTGAAAATACAGACCTTGTTGCCCATAGCTCTATACAGTTAGACCTCTTTCCTTATCCTGGTTGATGTATTTCTTTCTGTTCACTGAATTCAGAGAGAGGAAGGTTGACGGACTGACCTTCATAAGGCGTCTGTCCCTGCATCACCCTGCCATCCTGATGAGCAGACTGCATGATGTCTCCCTGGCGCTCGTGCAGGAGGTGTGATCTCTCCAAAATATTAATTGTTCATTTTTATGATTGCTTTTCACTGTTTTTGTATCCATTCTGAACCATTTATATAGAATGGTTCAAGAGAGGGGCACAGACGAGGCTCTGCAGTGCTAACAGTGGTTTGCATTTCCCCAGGTGAAGAACTTGCGATCAGCTGTGTCTAGGATGGCAGTGGTGTGTCTGGGAGACATGTTCACCTGCCTGCAGAGAGGGATGGACCCGGAACTGGGCAACACAGTTAAGGTGCTGCTACACAAAGCCGGAGAATCCAACACCTTCATCCGACAAGGCGTAGACAGCACACTGGACTGCATGGTGCAGAGCTGTACCCCTGCTTGTGCAATCAACGCACTGCTGAATGGAGGTCTGAGGTGAGGGCAGAAATATACAGAATAGAATAACACCCAGAATCTTAGGGTCTCACTCCAGGAGCTGTGAAGGGTCATTTACATTTCATGGAGCTTGAAATCAAAGCATGTAACAAAGAATGTTTACTACAATACTAATATCCATTCATTTTCTAACCACTTTCTCCAGTTTAATAGGGTAGCTGGAGCCTATTTCTGCAAACAGCGGGTGTAAATCAGGCCAAACCTTGGACTTGTCACCAGTCCGTCACAGGACAGACACATAGACACGGACACGTGCGCACTCACACCAGAAACACATGAGAACACACAAGCAGATAGCACCATAGGTCCAAAATTGAACCCATTGGACACTGCGTGGCAGCAATGCTAACCACTGCGCCACCATGCTGCCATACAATGCTAACATACAGTACTTAAAACAAATATAAAAACAACATTAGACGGCGAAATACAAACTTTTATCATTTTAAAAGCAATCTGGTTAAGCATTGGAAAATGAGGTCCACATTGCCAATAGTTAGGTGACAAGCTGATATGGTTTCAATCAAAGTAACAGCTCAGTAATATACAATACAATGTTCTGTGTGCACAATCACCTGAACTCCAGAGTGAGGGCATGTATGGCTCATCACCTGGCAGACCTGGTGGAGAGGATGGGTGCACGTAACCTCCCCAGGGACCTCACCAACCGCATCCTGCCTGCTGCCACTCGGCTGGCACAAGACGCCTCCCAGGAAACCAGGTACAAGCTCGCGCTTTTCCTAGACGGATAAGATGGTGACTTCCTTCAAGGAGTCAGCTTTGCAACTCCCCAGTGCAATGAGTCTCATGCAAAGATTTGTCATTTCAGACACTTTGGACAGCGGTTGCTGTCTTCCCTGAAGCACCGACTTTGAGCAAAAGGTACTGTCTGTGGTCTGCGGTCCTGTATTTTATAGTACAGCTCTAATTTTTAAACTGAAACATTTCATTTCCTTTAAATTGAAAATGTAGGTCTAAAATGTATAAAATCACAATCTACATTCACAAACACTTAATAGGGGACAATATACATCATTAATAGTCAGACTGTTTATTTTGTTAAAATGAATATTACATGTAGTATGTGCTCTAGAAACTTATAGATTATTAAATATTGTAATACATTTCTACCAATGCATTTTTTAGGTTATTCTTTTACATTTATAGTACTAATCTGGAATATGTTTAGCTTCCAATGTATTTCAAGGTATCACTCACTAATTAAAAACAACTTTATTTTTTTAAATGTCTGTTATTCATAATCAGTGAATGAATTAAAGCAATTACTGAATTGTGTGAAAGATGAAAAATGAAAGTACTGTGGCAGGCCTGTTCTGGTACACCCTTAATTAAATGCAGATGGGCTGGAGCTTGAGGCTCCCAGTGATGTTGCTTGACTGATTGATGGACGTATTGTATTCCGTATGCTTCATGTACATGATCACCCAGCCCGTTTGTCTATCCTGGTGCCAACTTCCACCTTTACCAACTCTCCCACTTTTGTGTCTGTTAGACTTCCACAGAGAACAAAATCAGAAAGTTCACAAAAAGCAGGATGTGAGCTGTTGACTAAGTGCACTGGAAGCAAGCGCTCATGATTGAAGGCTGATTTCTAGAAAGTAGTCCCCAAAATGAATAAACCGATAAAAGAAAACATAAGAGAAATATATGTAGAAAGAAAAGTCATTGCTTATTGCAAGACAGAAGTTAAAGATGCAATTGTTAAATGTTCTGAGTAGCCCAGGGCACAATACATAGAGGTTAGAAGAAGTGTTGTGCTGTTTTTACAATTGGCTTTGTTAAACCAATATGCTAACAACAAAATCAGTTTGGTTTCTTTCAATTTGATTTAAAAATACAATTCAAATATCAAATGCTATATTAAATGTTTATTGCTGCATTTAGTCTTAATCTATTCAAATTTATCAATGAATAGATGGGGCAAAAGACAGGGTTTTTAGTGACAGAATAAATGTTTATATTTTTTATAGAACATTTAAGCTTGTCTGTCCTTCAGGTTTCATTACAATATGGGCTTTGTTGTTTAAAAACATGTTTAACAAAATATTCATCAGGAAACAATGGAGTGTGATGGAAGTGAGCATTTCTTTACAAAAATGACTTTTGTTCATCTTTCTCACAGGGTTACTCCACCGTCCTTCGCTCTTTGACATCTAGCACTGCCACCTTCACACCGGAACTGTCCAGCTACGAAGCCATGACTGCCCATGATCAGAACACCCTTCTCAGCCGAATGACAGGACTGGCATGAAGCCTTCAGCCAAACATGTTTGAAACAAGGAGTACAAGAAACTGTTTCACTCTTGAAAGCACCAGGCTCATACAAAATACAAAATGGGCTTTGTCTTTTAAGAAGGTGTTGAATAAACCTACATTTCCTTTCATGTGTTGTCATCCATTTTGCTACAGGATATAACCTTGGAAGCACACTAAACAAAACCTATGTACAAAACCTCTGACTAAGAGTAGGATAGGTGATTGTTATGGATAAATGAAGATTGTTACGTCCCAGTGTGTGTTCTCTGTGTGTTTTTTGTTATGTCCACACTGCTGACCTTTGATTGTTCCCCCTTCCCCATTGGCCAACCATCACACCACTGTTTCAATATGATGTCATCATCAATCAGCCTCAGCCAGTCAGAACTCATTTTATTCACTATATAACATGGAGGCTTTCAGGAAGAAAAGGCCTTTTGTTTGACTTCGGTCCCGTTTGGTTTTGGTTATCGCTTCGCTTCGCTTCTGGTTATTGCTTCGGCTTCGTTTGTTGGTTTGTTTTGCTTTGTGTGTGTGTATTTTCGTATTGCTTCGGCTTTGTTGTTTTTTTGGTTTTTTTGTTAGTTTCTTTGTACTTTTGTTTGTTTGTGTGTTCATCCTGGTTTTGCCATTACCTTGCCCCAGTGTTACATGTTCAACTTTTGTGTTCTTTTGTACCCTGCTCCTGTTGATTACTCTTGTTTTCCCTTATTTGTATTCCTGGTTCACTTGTGTTTTTGTGTGAACTTTTGTATATAAAGTTAGTTTAGGTGGGTAGCTGCGTCAGCATGCGTAGGCTGCAAAGGAACAAGTAATAGGTTTATTCCATGCTGAAAAAAAGAAGAAAGAGAACACAACGTTTCGGCCGTGGAGCCTTCTTCAGGTGGAGCCTTCTTCACACCTGAAGAAGGCTCCACGGCCGAAACGTTGTGTTCTCTTTCTTCTTTTTTTCAGCATGGAATAAACCTATTACTTGTTCCTTTAAAGTTAGTTTAGGTTGTTGGGTACACTTACACACTTAGTTGATTTTGTATTAGTACACTAGTTTAGCACGGGTGAGTGCCATTTGTCTTGTATGGTTTTGGGTAGTCAGTGCAGGTTAGCTAGGGTGTTGAAGATGCCGAAGACTGTGTGTTTCGGGTTTTCTTTTGTAGTCAGGTTAGCTTTCCCTCACTGTCCTAGCCAGCTCCATTTTGTTTGTTATTTTCTTTCCTTTGGCACCACTCTAGTTCCTTACCTTTGTTATCACGCTTCCTAGTCCCTCACCAAAACCCACCTGCTTCCAAAAGAATTATTCTAAATGTTACACCCCTTTACCCCTAGACACTTGGGGTCGTAACAAAGATGTACTGAACAAAGTAACATTTTACACACATCAATAAAAATTTAAAATGCAGACGCATTGAAAACTACCCCAAGAAAGCTAGCGCCTTTTTCTTTCAGTCTTACTTCCACAGTGGAGTCTTAGATCATGGTTGAACTGAATTGAACGGGACATATTTTAACATGCAGTGTTGCTAGGGCTGCAAACATCAGTACCTCTTCCAACAGGAGACACTTTTATGTTAAAATGCGGAACTTTGTGGGTCACAAGGGTCAGCTTGCAACCGTACTCGCCTCAAAAGCTGAGGAGTCCTCACGCGTCATTCTGTTGCGGTGGGAGACATGAGTGAGCACAGTGTCATGTGCTGATGAGCAAGTTGCTCAAACCTAACGTTTCTGAAGCGGTGGAACGGGCAGTACGGGAATAATTACGAGGGTGGAGCATTGATAGTGTTACGCCGAAATAACAGATTTGCAACTTTTTTTTAGTCAAGAAGCAATACAAAAAAGAGAAAAATCTCCCACTCCTCCTCACTGAAACATTAATCGCAGTGGCAGCTCCTCCACCTTCTTCGTCTCAAAACGCGACTCCACAAAAAAGATGAACGAGGTCGGATCTGTAATTGGAATCGCATTTTCCAAATTCCCAGGTTGCAGATTTATTTTAAGTTGTATTAATAATGTATAATCTTCGGGTAAAATATTTTTTTCACCTGAGCATTTGTTTTCAATTAACCTGAACGTCATTTTCGCAGATCGCGTCTCATGTAGGTCACGTGCTCAATCTGTAAAGTGCCACGCAGCAATCAGCGTGTCGTCTCTGAACTCACAATTGCGTTATTACTGAGAGAGTGACGCATTGCTCAAGGGGTTAAAATGATCGTAGTTTCTCATATGTTATTACTTTAGCTAATGCTCTTCGCCAGGGCATATGTAAAAAAAAAAACGTATTGTACGCCCAGTAGTAATGGTCAAGAGAGTGGCAAGCTATTGCAGCAAAACCTTCCCGGATTAGGAATACCGCAGCAAAGCAGAAAGGTACCTATAGATTTAAGGAGTAGTTACAGTAACCTTTAAGAGAAGTTGCTTTCACTGAGACTTTATCTGGTATAACATTAGGGTTTCACTATAGGTCTACTAGTTAAAAATAGTGTAACGCTTCGGGGTTTAGGCAGGCACCCTTGCCTTCTGCCTACACAGGTTGGCCCCGCACCGTGGGGGACACGAACCCAGGCCTCTGGCGGCACTCAACAGGGATCCAGCTTGTTGAGCTAAAGAGAGACCTCTCTTTGAAAATCTCTATGAAAAGCTCCCAAATACAAATAAATCAGAGCAAAACACCATTTATGAAAAACTCAAAATTTTTGAATTGGCTATCAAAGACAACCAAAACCCCTTAGACTCCCCAATCACTGAGCAGGAGCTACTGGACAAACTCCAGGCCCTCAGACCATGCAAAGCCTGTGGCCATGATGGAGTCATAAATGAGATGCTGAGACACAGCAGCCCAAAGTTGCAACAAGCCCTGCTCAAACTCCTCAATCTCATCATGACAGCTGGATGTTTCCCCGAGGCCTGGAACCAAGGACTGATCACGCCCATCTATAAGAGTGGAGATAAACTCGATCCCAACAACTACCGGGGCTTCTGTGTGAACAGTAACCTATTACTGGGGAAGGTATTCTGCAGTATCCTAAATACACAAATACTGGCCTTCCTTTCCGAACACAGTGTCCTGAGCAAGAGTCAGATTGGCTTCTTGCCAGATCACCGCACATCTGATCACATTTACACCCTATACACACTGATAGACAAACACGTCCACCAAAAACACAAAGGAAAAATTTTTACCTGCTTTGTCGATTTCAAAAAAGCATTTGACTCGATTTGGCATGAGAGATTGTTTTACAAACTACTCCAAAGTGGCATAGGGGGCAAAGTGTACGACATAATTAAATCAATGTATTCAGAGAGCAAATGTGCAGTGAAAATTGGAAACAAAAGGACTAAATTCTTCACCCAAGGCCTTGGGGTGAGACAGGGCTGCAGCCTGAGCCCAACACTGTTCAATATCTATATCAATGAATTAGCAGGAATGTTGGAGCAGTCTGCAGCTCCTGGTCTCACACTACACGACACAGAAATCAAGTTCCTGCTCTATGCAGATGACCTGGTCCTGCTGTCGCCCACAGAACAGGGGCTGCAGCAGAACCTGGCACTGCTGGAGCAGTACTGTCAGACCTGGGCACTGACAGTCAATCTGGACAAGACCAGAGTTATGGTTTTCCAGAAGAAAGCCAGACCTCAGGGAAACAGGTACAAATTCACACTGAACAACAACACATTGGAGCACACATCCAGCTACACATATCTCGGTCTCACCATCAGCTCTTCCGGGAGTTTTGACCTGGCAGTGAAGGCACTGAGGGAGAAGGCACTCAGGGCTTTCTACGCAATAAGAAGGAGGCTCTTCAACATCAACCCACCAACAAGAATCTGGCTCCAAATATTTGAAAGTGTAATCCAACCCATTGCCCTATATGAATTAGGCCAGTACCCACTATTGTTAAACATACAGAAAAGGATATTAAAGTATTGAATATCGGTATTGGCTTTCGTATTAGCCATACAGAACATTAAAGTGCCCCTTTTCCATTCAGCGGGTGCCTGAGCCGCTGTGTCCTATCTTCTGACAGTTGCCGTTGTGAATGTCTGTAGAGTGTATCTTATTTTTAGTAAATAAAGTGCATTTTTGCACACTATATGTGCAAACGTTTTATGATATGTCGCTGTTGTGAATGTCTGTGGACATGTGCTGGCTGGACAGGAGGCTCTACTGTACACAGAGAGCTTAGAAGACAAAGATATCAAAAATTTATATATCACCTTTAAAAGTGGAATCTCAAAGCAAAGTAAATACCCAACACTGATTGAACCCATCTGCCATGCTAATAAAACACCTTGAATTGAATTGAATTGAGGGAGAGAGGGGGGGAGGGTGCGCGGCAAATAAGATACACTCCACAGGCATTCACAACAGCAACATATGAAACGTTTGCACATATAGTTAAGTTATTACTTGGTTTTCAAAGTGCAATGAAATACAATATTGTTGTTGTTGCTGTTCTTGTTGTCTTTATCCTGTAAAGCGTTTTGAGAAGCCACCTTTAAAGGCGATATATACTGTAAAAGCGCTGATTCTTATGGAATGTGTTCCGCCGGGGATTCAAATTTTTTTTAATTTTTTTTTTAATCGCGTATCTAAGGAAATCTCAGTGTAACTTTGTTCATGAACAAACAGTGGCATGTTACATTATTATTCGTTTTTTTATTTCGAGAGACTGGATAAGTAGTTCAAGTGTTTTTTTTAACTTCCTGAAAAACAACTAATAATTTAACTATATGTGCAAACATTTTATGATATGTCGCTGTTGTGAATGTCTGTGGACATGTGTTGGCTGGACAGGAGGCTCTACTGTACACAGAGAGGGGTGGGAGGAGGGGACAAGCCGATACATTCTCTTAGAGTTTGATTAATAGGGAATATAATACAAAAATATTACTAAAAATAAGGTACACTCTGCAGACACAACGGCGACTGTCAGAAGATAGGACACAGCGGCTCAGGCACCCGCTGAATGGAAAAGGGGCACTTTAATGTTCTGTATGGCTAATACTAAAGCCAATACTAATATTCAATACTTTAATATCCTTTTCTGTATGTTTAAATATAGTGGGTACTGGTCTAATTCGTCCCTGCTCCCGTTGTTAGGTGTTAATGTGTTGTTAAGTGTGAATTTGTACCTGTTTCCCTGAGGTCTGGCTTTTTTTCTGGAAAACCATAACTCTGGTCTTGTCCAGATTGACTGTCCGCGCCCAGGTCTGACAGTGCTGCTCCAGCAGTGCCAGGTTCTGGCGCAGCCTCTGTTCTGTGGGCGACAGCGGGACCAGGTCGTCTGCACAGAGCAGGAACTCGATTTCCATAATTAATGCAGATCAGTAAATCAAGGGACAAAACAATTATTGCGCCCGGGTCCTCAATGGGCTTTGACGTGCTAATGCGTTGGTTTAACAGTCTGGCTGTGGCAAGCCTCTAATGTCTCCCGACTTCGGCAAAAGGCACCTAGCCTTCCTAGGATTGTTGACCGGGGCGGAGGACATTCGGGAATGTAAGTCTGAGAAAGACAGTCTCACGTTTGTGGACAGTCTGTCCACAAACAAAACATGTAAAAAAAATGTTTTTGTCAATGGAAACCGGTGTGTGTGTCTCTCTCTGCTGGATGTCCCTCTCACTCTCTGCTGAATGAATAAAAGCATTTTATTAAAAACGTATTTGCGTTTGTCTGGTATTTACTTTGGTCCCTTTTAACTGTTTTTCGATCTACTGTATTGCTTTGAGATGCCACTTTTAAAGGTGATATGTAAAATAAAGTTTTTTATTATTGTTATAGAGAAACATGATCAGATTTTCCCTGGTTCAGAAAAAAAGATCTAAAGTGCTACACCTAACATTCTTAATTCGATGTATTTAAAGCAGTGAACTACTGTAGGTGTAACATAACATTCAGAAATACAATCGAGAATAGTTTTGTGGTGTTTGTTTAGATTAAACGTTCCTAAAACGTATAACGTAACAAAATTAAAGACGATTAAAATCTGTAATCTTTCCACTTGTACCGTATGTCATCGGAAAGTTTCTGCTTTGTGTAAGGATGGTATCAAAAAAGTAATCTTAAGTGGTGAGAAAGCTGTGCTCAATGTATTTAAGGGACTTAAAAGTAAAAGGAGATGCTTCATATTGCTTGACTAATTTTAAAAACTAAGTTATAAATGCAGACGCTCCCTCGGTGCCGCGCCGGGTGTAAATATCAAAATATACATTCGTCCCGGGCACAGGCCGAAGAGCGCCCGGCTGGGGTGCGTGGGGAAGAGCAGGACACTAGTGAAAGGCGGAGTTTAGGAAGGCGTACAGTCTGGGCAGGTATAGATTACACTTTTCTAAAACGTATTTGAAAAATAAAAACGATTACAATCTAATCCTTCCACGTTTGATCCCAAAATCCCAAGAAATATAAATCTAAACAGGTAGAAAGCTATGCTGAAAGTTTATTAAGATACCTAGAAGACAGAGATACTGTATCAATTTATGTTGCATTAGCCTGATTATGATTAAAAAAACACATATAATTAAACACGCGTTTGCGATTTAAATCAAAACACGATTTAAATCAATATAAATGTTTATATTGTATCGCATACTGTCCAGCCTCCATTTCTCTATAAAAATTTACTCTATTACACACACACACAATAGAAGCAGGAAGCAGAAGCAGGGACCGTTGTCAGAAGGGAAGAAGGTGACTATTCATTGTTATCAAAAATGACTTAGAATCGATCATGTTGTGATATTTTGAAATATAAAAGTCAATTGATTGTCCATAATATCGCTATTCTATTTTTCCGAAGAAATGTTTGTTAAAAGAAAAGTCCAGCACCAGCTGGATTTGAACACACAACCCGTGAGTTGGTAATCGGGCACGTAGACCAGTAGGCTACAAGGGAAGTCGCATGAAGAGAGAGGCGAAACAGCCCTACACAGCCCTGTCGCAGTACATGAATATAATCATATCATTATTAAATTCTTTAGATATGCGATTCCATATTATATTCCCTTTTAATCAAATTCTAAAAGTATGCTTGTTGACTCCGGTATCTCTTTAGTTAAAGACTTCGATGCTTAAAATGTTTAGGGAGAAATGGAATACTGGTGTGTATTTTTTCTTTAAAGTACCAAGACCAGCCATATACTGTATGTTTATGTTCCAAAATTAATATCGTTTATGGCCTTCACACGCGTTACAGTATGCTCCTATTCTTTTTATGCTCAGCTACTAAGATTTCCCTTCAGTGGTAAAATTCAATATCTACAACGGGCACAGCAAAGACGTTTACTATAAGTCTTTCTACGACAGACCAACGGACCACGAGTGCCCCTGTCGGTCAACCAATCACGTACTGCGGTGCCGCGCGTCATCTTGCGTCACACTGCGCGACGCCACCTGCGGTACGTATCTGTAACGCACACTTTGAATGGCTGCATCTGTAGTATGTGCTCTAGAAACTTATAGATTATTAAATATTGTAATACATTTCTACCAATGCATTTTTTAGGTTATTCTTTTTACATTTTTAGTACTAAGCACAAAAAAACTAATCTGGAATATGTTTAGCTTCCAATGTATTTAAGGGTATCACTCACTAATTAAAAACTACTTTATTTTTGTAAATGTATGTAATTCATAATCAATGAATGAATTAAAATAATTACTGAATTGTGTGAAAGATGAAAAATGAAAGTACTGTGGCAGGCCTGTTCTGGTACACCCTTAATTAAATGCAGATGGGCTGGAGCTTGAGGCTCCCAGTGATGTTGCTTGACTGATAGACGTATTGTATTCCGTATGCTTCATGCACATGATCACCCAGCCCGTCTGTCTATCCTGGTGCCAACTTCCACCTTTACCAACTCTCCCACCTTTGTGTCTGTTAGACTTCCAAGTGGAAGAAGAGACTTAATGGTGGAGAATGAAACATCACAGTGAAAACATCAGAAACAGACAGAACTTGCGTTATTTGTGTTTAAACTATTCTCTGCTGTTTCTTGGTGGTTTCAAGTGCTTAATAAAGTCGTTATTTTGAAATCATAATTGACCTTGCTTCTTCATTCTTTATGTATTGCCCGTGGCTCATATGCCTTAGAATGTTGGCTCAGTGCTTGTTCAAGCACATCATGGAAACTAAATGCAAGTACAGCAATACCACTGCATTTATTTCTCCACTCTCTCTGTACTGTATGTATTGTAATGCTATAGTTATTTCTAGAACTAATTTCTGCCTCTAAAGACAGTGTATGAAGTTAACTAGATGTTCTGTTATTTTTTAGTTAAAAGATTAAGAACATAAGGTCTCCCAATGTGAAGAGGTCATTTTGTAGATTGCACCTAAATGATACAAGGATCTCATCCAAATATTTGTTGCAGGCTATCAGCTTCAGCAACACTGAAGTACTGTAGCTTGTTCTTTACTTCATGGTTTTAGATGCACTTCCTTTTTCATTTCTACTTTTACTCCCAAGTTTGATTTACTGTTTATTATGAAGATGTCTATGGAGTTAACTCTGTCTATCAATGCCTTTGAGGATTTGGAATACTTGAATGGGTCCTTCCGAGAGTTCTTTTAACCTGTCAGCATAGGATATTCCTTTCAATCCCAGAAAGTATCTGGCTATTTTCTTTTGACTGATTCAATAGATCTCTTGTGTAAACACCATTCAACACAAAATTTCCAATAACAGTATACTTGTCCAAAAACAGAATCTTACCATTGTTGATACAGTATGTTCTCTTCAGTTTGGCTTGGATGCGTGGTCCCTTCAGACTTATATTTTGATTGAGTGAAGGATATTTTGCACGATCTGAACCCTAACCCTAACGCAAATTCATAGCTAGGGTTATATACACTGCATTGCCCTGAGGGAGAATGCTGTCAAAATTGCCCTCAAAGCAAACGTTTGCAAGAAATTGATAACACTTATCAAACCCTTGCATTTTGCATTGAATGTACATGTATTTTATTGAATAAAGCCCAGAGTTTTAAGGTATACCTGACTGTTACCATAGTGCGTAACTAACTGGAACACTGCGGGAAATACTGCTCAATATGGGTTCGTGCAAACAACCCGCATATGACCACAGGAAGTCAGAACAGCATCAAAACAAACTCAAAGTAGTCTCCAGTTATCTAGCCTGTAAGCAGGGAATAAAGCTTTGTTTGATTTCTGAAACCCTTTCTTTATGTCCTGTTTTCATTCAGGTAAGGGCCAACTATATACAGTACTGTACACAATACTGCTGACAGACAGACACAGCCTTTTGTTGTGAATCTCTTTTTTTCTTGGTTTTATTTAATGTGGCACTATGCAGTGGGATGCTGTTCACAAGCCAATAACATTTAAACCACAATACCCACAATGCTGCAACTAAGTGTTTTACACACTAGGCAAGTCCTCTGACCTTTCCCAGCCTTGCTTTGGGTTGTGAATCGACACTTGACACATGCCTCCAATGTAATGAAACTTTATTACTTTTTCTTATCAAAAAATAAATTTAAGCTCTCTAGTTATTTTTAAACTTCTTACTAAACTATGGAACAGTTGCAGGGTTTTAAACGTAAAGTTGTTTTTTTTTCATTTTAACACAACAAAAGTCTTAATATCTGAGGAAAAACTGAAGACATAACTTAGGAGAAGTCCTCATTGGTTGCAAAAAATGATCAATTTTAACAAAACATTTTGAAATATAATCAAACAAATTAAACATTGCTATTTCTCATGGCCATAAAAACAGCCACACACACACAAAAAACCCTTTTCAGGCTACGCTGCGTGTAAGTTCAAAACATCTACCGCTAATCCATGGAACAAATGAAAATATGTAGACCTATGTTTGTTTACACAGTCTGAGTAACAAGCAAAACAAAATCCCAGACAATTTTTGGAATTTAATAAATCCCAGTCAGACCGATGTTTTAGGTCTCAAAAAGAGGACATGCTAAATGTCACACGCCACACTCTCCCTCGCAAAGGCCACTACATTCCCAAACCCACTGTTTCACAATCTCATTCCTAATTGAACCCATCACATTCCCACATGCACCAGGTTCCATAAATTATCACTCAGACCAATTATCCAACCACGTCCCTTTCCCTTCAGTATTTAAAGTTCCCTCACAGACAAATTTTTGTTTGCTATTGAGAACCCTCCCAAAGTATTCTTTTGTGTGTGTGTGTGTTTCTAAATTTTTTTTGATTGATCTCCTGGCTCCTAATCTTTGCTCCTGCCTTTTTGACCATGCTCTTTGGATTTTGTTTTTTGGATTAGTTTTCTGAGATTTCCCTGGTTACTGGACTCAGTGCTTCTCCAATTGACCAAGTCCCTGGATTATGTGTTTTGGATTGTCCCTGTGCTACTCCACATTCTACAGGATTTGTGGTTATGCATAAGGATCCTCTTATTCTACTGATTGGTTCCCTGACACTAAATACTCAGCAATGACTTTTAATTAAATGCTCTCTTTTAATCAAATTGACATAAGATTGTTTTAATGTTGCCCTTGACTAATAAAGTGAGCAATGTTTTAGGTTTAAGGTGCATTCAGACCCAGCTAAAAGCCTTTGTTTTGGCTGTTCTGGAAGACTTGGAGCATGCCCTGACTGGCCTGCAAAGGGAAGACCCCAGCCTGAAAATTAGGACAGTTGCTGACTCATGACAGGTGATAATGGCCAGATTTTTGTAATACTTCCCATGTTTTCAGCTTGAATAAAAAGAGTAAAGATAATGTGCACACCTTCCTTTGATACGTCTACTGTGGAGTTGTCTGTCTTTCTATAGCTCAGTTAAACCTGAATGATTAATTGAAACAGTTTTAGAAAACAGAGGATGTTGGATAGCATAGCTGTGTTTTAGGACAGAAAGGAAAAGTGGTTTTGCAAGGTTGCTCATTCTATTCAAGCTCATATTTTGATGCCCTGAGATCTATTTTCTGCTCAAATGAGTGGAAGGTTGCATGAGTTCTTTGGAGAAAATCTGACCCTTAACCCTAACTTGCCAAAACCCTTAGCTAGGGTTAGGATTAGGATTTTAGAAAACAGAGGATGTTTGATGGCATAGCCGTGCTTCAGGACAGAAAGGAAATTTAGGAAAAGTGATATTTCAGTGTTACCTGCACTTTTTTTTCTTGCATTTATTGCTCTATACACTGCATTGCCCTCAATGGGAACCTTGTGTAATTTTCCCTAACAGCAAACGTTTGAAAGAAAGTGGTTAAACCTTTCAAACTATTGTATTTGGCATTGAATGCACTGGTATTTTAACAGGTGTAGCTAATATGTATTTGGTTTTCCTGACTCTTAACCTATTTAACGCTGATACCATGCTCATGGAGAGTATGATTCCACACAATTTCCAATCAAAGAATAATTGTCAAAAAATGGAATTGTACCACAGTTGATACATTTTATTTATTGTGGCAAGGTTTCTAAGTCTTTTCAGACTAATACTTTCATGCCCTGAGTTATATTTTCTGCTTAAATGAGTGTTGGGTTGCATTGAAGAAAATCTGAACCCTAACCCTAATTACCCAAACCCTTAGCTAGGGTTAGGGTTAGTATTAGAAAACATAGAGGAGGTTTGGTGGCATAGCTGTGTTTTAGGAGAGAAGAGAAATGTAGTAAATGTGATATTTTAATGTTCTTTTGACTTTTTTTTTTCTTGCATACAGATGCAGCCATTCAAAGTGCGTGGTACAAACCTGTACTGCGGGCAAATCATTATGTCATAGCGCATCATACCGCGGTACGTGATTGGCTGGCCAAAATGACCAACAGGGGCACTCGTGGTGCGTTGGTCGGTCGTGAAAAGATTTAATCTCTTTACTGTGCACGTTTTAATCCGCTTAGTATTGAGTATTTATATGGAATTTTACTACTAAAGGGAAATTTTAGTAGGTGAGCATAAAAAGAATAGGAGCATAACGCATCTAAAGGTCATAAATGATATTAGTTTAGGAACATAAACATATTATGTAAACTGTATATTGCTGGTCTTGGTACTTTAAAGAAAAAATACACACCAGTATTCCATTTCTCCCTAAACATTATAAGCATCAAAGTCTTACATGTGGTTATTTTGGATACATTTTTACGTGCTCCTTGCTACTTCTGACCATGTTACTGTACGTTTATACAGTATTCGGTACTTTGTGAGAAAAGTGATAGTTTTAAGCTTTTCTGCGAATACCCTCGATATTGGTGTAAACAGAAGCATACTTTTAGAATTTGATTAATAGGGAATATAATATGGAATCGTGTATCTAAAGAAATGAACAACGGTATAACTATATTCATGTACTGTTGCACAAACAGTAGTATAAGACTTTCCATTGAGATGTGCTTGTCACATGACTGCCTCGGTGGTGTTATTACTTAAGTGACTGACTTGTAACCCTGAGGTCGAGTGTTCAAGCCCAGCTGTTGCCATCAGTTTTCTTTTAACAAATAAACATTTCTTTGAAAAACTAAAATAGCAAATATTACTGGCATTATATTGAGATTTTTATATTTCTAAATATCACAACATGTTCATACTGTATGTACACAGCGGTACCGAAGGTTTTAGTGTAGGGCGCAAATTCACGTGAGCCTGAAAGCTCTACATTAATGTGCAAAGGGTATCATCTCCCTCTCCCTCGTAAAGAATAAGGGCAAGTCCACCTCCCCCACTCACGTGTTTTCTTAGCAAAACAGATTCACAATGCAAAGCTGTCAGTTTTCTGTGTAAAAAAAATCAGTTTGAACACCATGGGTGCTGGTTTTAAGACGCTGCTGAGTAAAGAATAGGAATTTTCCTGCGGTCAGCAGTATTGTGTATATAGTTGACCCTTACCTGGATGAAAACAGGACATAAAGAAAGGATTTCAGAAATCAAACAAAGCTTTATTCCTTTGTTTTGTGGTCTGGGTAACCGAAGGCTACGCTGTTATGCTTCCTATGGTGATATATGGGTTTTTCGCACGAAGCCGTATTGAGCAGTATTTCTCGCGTGGTAAACCTGTGTACACAGCGGTCCCCCCCGGGTTCCAGTTAGTGCGTAATTACGCACACTGTAAAAAATGTCCGTAGTTCTAACGGTGAAAGACTGTAAAGTAGCGAAGGTAAAAAACTGTAAATTATAAAACATGAAATTACCATTTAATTAACAGTTAAACACTGTTAATGTAAAATACAAGAAAATTTGATACTTTTTGCATTATTGCTTTGTAAAAACTGCATTATTTTACCGTAAAAACCCTTAAAACAACAGTAAAGTACACAAAAACACTAAACAGTAAATCACTGTGTTTACTACAGATGCATGCTGTTAGAACTGTTTTTTTCCCTTTGTGTTTTTTAACAATAAATCACAATATGGTCAACAAGAATATGTGTGTACCTCTATGAAAATAAACCATTTTAGGCCTGCCCTGGTCTCTCCCATTAATTAGATTACATGATCATTTAGATTTCAACGACTCCTTTAGATTCAGAGAGGACTTAACTTGAAGAGTGTTTATGATTATAAGTAATGATTTGTTATTATAAGTGATGACTCCAAAGTCTTTACAAATAAAAACTAATGCAGTGTCATGGAATTATTATTAAATTGATATAAAATGTAATGTGTGACATGTTTTAAAGTCCAGTCTTTATTTTATTGGCCATATGCATTATATTGCATGTATATGGCATTGCATCATATTAATAAAATAATATGTTAAAAAGCATAATTTTATGTTAAATCATATTTTTAACAAGCATTTTATGTTTTAAAGTTATTGCCTTTTGACTTGTCCAATCAGCGCTCAAGACGTTTTTCTGGAACGGACATAAGCAAGCAACACACCGACCACGGCGAGCTGCTGGTATTAAATTTTGTTTTTACATGAAATCTGTCTGGTGAGCACAAATAAACACATTCTGTAAAGTTAAAGTTCAATAATTGTTTTAGTTATTTGAATACAGCTTTTGTGTTGTAAAGCGTTTATTTTATTTTCACATCTTTAATGTCATAGTAACTCACATGACGTGGACCTGTTGGCTGTCTAGATGGTAACCTTTTATCCTTTTAATATATAACCTTACACATTGGAAATGAATGAATTCGCTCCCATTTCTTTGATTTGAAAGGTTTGTAACGCAGTTTAGCAGTCTGTCGTGCTGTAACCATGGCGAGGCGAACTTCATGTTTAAACGATATCTCGCATTGGTTTTTGGTTGAGTTCAGTATGAGTAAGTTTTGAATATGCATTAAAATGTGCACTTGCTGCTTTTGTAGTTTAACACTACAAAGTCTGAGGGAATATGTTCTGCACTGCAGACTGCATCGCAACGAACCTCGCACCATTTTCAAATGTGTCGCAGTTGATTGCAAACAGTCGTTTTCCAAATACGAAGCATTTAAGAGTCATTTTTATCGGCACCATAACAGCTCTACCACTGCTGTGACTGCACATGCAGTGGTTGATACAGCCTTGACATGCAGTATTTCACTATGTGGTCATCAGTGCCGGGATGTGCCCAGTCTTGTTGCTCACTTAATGAACCATATGAAGGAAGGTCGTGCAGTTAACTGTCCAGTGAGAAGGTGCAAAAGTGCTTTTCAAATCAAGTCCTCTTTTACCTCTCATATGTCTAGGAAGTAATGCTGGGCGATAATTCGATAATGATAATTATCGCGATATAATTTTCCTCGATATAATTTTAACAAAAGTTCGATAAATGTTCGATATATATGTTTATGCTTTGCGCATGATATGCGCATGCGCACAAAATACTGCACGAGTGCGCGTGCGTGTTGCAGAGCGGGCAGCTAACGTGGTGTTGTTGACCCACACGGTGGTGGCTGACAGGATTGGAGTTAGAGTGGAGAAATGAGCGACACTGAAGCAAATGTAGTGCTGCCAACGACCAGCTCGAAGGACGGTGACATTCGTCATTCAACTTCGGTAATTTGGAGATATTTTGGCTTTTTACGATCAGACATAAAACAGAGCAGCGTGCACTGCAAACTGTGCCGCAGATCTGTGCCAGCAAAGACAGGCAACACCACGAACCTATTTCACCATTTAAAACAACATCACCCATTAGAACACGCAGAAAGTAAAAAATTACAGTCACAAACTAGTGTTGTTAGTGGAAGGGGACCATCTATAAGCACCAGGCCAGTATTCAGTGCGACTACACAGCAGCAAACCATAGTAGCATCATTTTCGAGCACCGTGCCTTACGTCAAAAAAACAAGAAGACATGAAGACATCACAAATGCAGTTGCATATTGCTTTGCAAAAGACATGCTTCCCATTAGCATGGGACCCCTGGATTGGTGGAAGGTGTATGACAAAAACTTTCCAAGAGTGAGCCAACTAGCAAGGCGCTACTTGTGCATCCCTGCCACCAGCTCCCCCTCTGAGAGGATTTTTAGCACAGGAGGGAACATTGTGACCTGTCATAGGGCAGCTTTAAAACCTGAGACTGTAGACAGACTTGTCTTTCTTGCCCGTAACTTGTAGGGTAATGGCTTTGCTTGTTTAAAACTTGAACAGAAAATACTGACCACACTTGAGATTTTTCTTTTGTCTATTTAATTTGCTTACATTGTCAGTTAAAACACCTATAAAATGTTGTAGGTGTTTGTACAGTCTATACAAAAGGTTTGGCATGCTGACCAGGATGAACATTTCTTTGTCTATTTTTTTTATTGATATTATCCTTTAAAGCACTTTAAACTTTGCAGTCTGTCTGAGCCATCTTCTATTTATCTCACTGCAGTATTTAATTTTTCAATTAAGATATTTATTTTGTAAATTTTACTCATGCATATTTGGACAAAGACTTAAATACTCTCTACCTCAGATTTGTTTAATGTTTCTGCTGTTTAGAAAGTGTTTGTTGTGTTCTTAAAATAAAGAGTTGTTTAATTTACCAATTAACTGTCAAGTTTCTTCAACTTTCACTCAGGAGAAAAAATCTGCCTTTAAACTTAATCAAAATAATGATTTGACATTTATCGTGATAATTATCGATATCGACTGATATGAACATTTTTTTCGTGATAATGTTTTTGGCCATATCGCCCAGCCCTACTAGGAAGCACAGGAACTGTTCAGTTAACAGCATTAGTGATTCACATCGGCATTCTGCATCAGAGATACCGTCTGTTTCAACTGAGCAATGTCCTGCTGACCTGGATGCAAATACAGGTGAGTCAGAAGAAAGTGAAATGGGCTCGTTTCAAAACTTTGACGATTTGTATTTGAGAAATGTTAGCCTATTTTATCTGAAATTACAAGGACAGTTTCTTCTCCCAGCTTCTACAATACAGAATATTGTAGATGAGATACAAAATATTCATGAATTGGGACAGACATATACTTTTAGTAAGCTACATTCACTTTTGCAGAATTTGTCGTTACCCAAGGAGACTATTTCTAAAAACTTTGCTACTGTGAAGGAATCAGACTTGTTTTCTATGTGTCATAAGGGACCGATGCAAACAGAGTATTCAAGGAGTCGGACCTTTAAAAAAGTATTCAAATATGTTGAACCAAAAAGAATACTTTTAGGCAGAGATGAGAATCGGACAGAGCAATTTGCATACCATGTACCTGTGAAAGAGACATTGAAGTGTCTGTTAAATTCAGATGTTGGGAGGAATTGCATTTCGATGTACCTGCCTGAAAAAAAACACTACTGATGTCCTTTGTGATTGCACAGATGGCCAAATACTGAAGTGCAGAGATTTCTCTCAAGACAACCCAAGCCTCCAGCTACTGCTCTATCAGGATGCTGTTGAGGTGGTTAACACTTTAGGGTCTGCACGAAAGAAACACAAAAGTTTGGCTGTATACCTCTCTCTTTTTAATTTGCCAGCTCATCTCAGGTCAAACACAGATCATATGCAGCTGGTTATGTTGTGCAGAGAGAGACTTTAAAGACTTCGGCCATGAAAGTGCTTTCTCACAGCTAGTAGCAGACCTGAAAGACCTTGAGGAAAATGGAATTACTTTGTCACATCAATCTGTTATAAAAGGCACTCTTGACTGCATTGCTGGAGACAATTTGGGATCCCACTGCACTGGCGGATTCACTGAAAATTTTAGTCAGTCCAGCTATTTTTGCAGGTACTGTCTAATTACTAAAGATTAATTCCAGAGTGTTGACCCAAATTTATGTGGTCCGCTACGCACCAATTACAGGCCGAAAATGCAACAGAAGTTCAAGGCATAAAGTCCGATTCAGTTTTCAACTCTTTGAAGAACATTAAAGTGTGCCAACCTGGCTTGCCATCTTGCCTTTGTCACGATATTTTTTAAGTCGTATGATGTTGGTCTTTACATCAAGTACTTTAAGAAGAAGTGGTTCACCTACCCAATTCGTAACCATCAAATCAGGCAGTTCAAATATAATGGCTCTGATGCTTTCACAAAACCTTGTGAGGTCAGTTCACATGGACCTAAGCTGGCAGGTCAGGCCATTCAAAATTGGAATTTTTGCAAATGAAAGATAGTTCTCCATTTTATTCTGCGCTTTACAGTGAAACTGTCAAAGATGCAGTCAGTCAGTTCAGCTTCAGTGAAACAGAAACAAGGGTTTCTGTGGAAATACAGTATAAAGGAACTGTATTCAAAAAGGGCCAACTGTTTGTCATTAGAAATGATGAGACAGTGGAGTTTGGTGAACTTTTTCTCATGTTTATCACAGAGGAGCGTGTTGATTTGCTGACCAGGGTGTTCATAGCCGATTTTCTTCCTGAGTATCATTTGTACTCGCTAAGAAACACCAGCGAAAGGGTTCAGTGTCTGAACATTGAGAACTTGCCTTGCAGATTAGAATGGCATATGTTTAGCAATAATATTATTTATGGTACCTGAAAGTTTCAGGTTGTTGCACAAAGCTAAGGTATGCGTATACGTGATCTGACAACTGGAATCAATTTCCTGTCGTTAAACTCTGTTTATTTTTAATTTTTTTTTTTTAATGGCATCGACATCCTACATTTTGCAAGGATGTAGGGTAGTTCCACTGAAACACAGCATAGTGTCTTATTAGGTCAATACAAGTCTTGTAACATTGGATTGTATTGATAATCGATGCTAAAACTAAAATAATACAAACCAAAATGTGATATTTTTTGCATCATAATATTTCACTGTTTGTTGTTTGCACAGCTGAACACACCCCACAAAATGAAATTTCTGTCATCATTTACACACCATCAAGCTGTTACAAACCTTTATGAGTTTCTTTCTTCTATTGAACATAAAAGAAGATATTTTGAAGAATGTGTGTAACCAAACGTAGTATGAAAAAAATACTATGAAAGTCAATGGGCACCAGTAACTGTTTGGTTACATTCTTCAAAATATTTTCTTTTGTGTTCAACAGAAGAAAGAAACTCATACAGGTTTGTACAGCTTGATGGTGTGTAAATGATGACAAATTTCAGTTTTGGGTCAACTATACCTTTTAATAAATTTTAAAGACACCAAATTGATGATTTTTCTCCGTTTTAGTCATGGATGAGTGAGAGCAAAGCAA
Source organism: Atractosteus spatula (assembly GCF_055471065.1). NCBI lineage: Eukaryota > Metazoa > Chordata > Actinopteri > Semionotiformes > Lepisosteidae > Atractosteus > Atractosteus spatula. The sequence continues at coordinate 29,049,319 of NC_142708.1, read as the reverse complement.
TGTAACCAGTGCAATTGTTGAGTTACTCAAAGATCTTTCATCCTCGGTGCTGCAATCAGTTGTGGAGACACTGAACTCACTTGGAGTACCATCACCTGAAGATTTTCAATATGTTCAGGAAGCAGATCTCCTGGCAGTATTACGACCCATTCAGGCCAGAAAACTTGTATCTGCCTGGACCCAGATCAGTAAGTACATTTCATCTTACGATTTCATAATGTATAAAAATGTAAAAGTGTTCTTAAATAATCTGGTTTCATAAGTGATCAAATAAATGTCATTTTTTACCTCTTTGTCTTTTATGAACAAAGTGCTGATAGCTTGTCAAGTTCTAGAGAGAGCAGCAGTGGCACACTTTCATCTCTATGTTCGTCATCTCCATCATGTGGCAAGGCTTCCAGAGTTGCTTCAGACTGGGCCGACGATTTTAAGATTCTATGGCAGAAGTTTCCAGGAGCATTGACTCAATGTTTAGAAAGGAAGAAAAGACCAAGTCCAAGATTGCGACGAGATATGGTCAGAATTGTCGTGTCTGAAATGATGAATGTACAGATGCAGCCATTCAAAACAAGCGGGCGATACCGCATTATTTTGCGGTGCAACGCAAGTTACCGTATATTCTCGCATAGTACCGCATGATACCGCATGTTACCGCAAGTAAAATAATAGTATCCGGAATTTCCGCAAGGTGGAGCTAATAAAGCTCAACCTCTCATGTTTGAGCTGTCGCCATCAAAGTCTTTACCGAAGATATTACTAATAGTATTTATAATGAATGACCTTGGACAAGCTGTAAACTCAAAGTATTGCCCTGGTCCACATTCTTTTTTCCATTGACCGTCTTTGTAAAAGTAACACCACAGCATTTCATTGATCCAATCACGCATTTGTTTCCAATCATGCAAAGTACAGTAATTTTTGAGAATCTCCGATTCACCATGCCTTTCACATGCTCATAAAAGATATTGATTTAGGAACATAAACATATTACTGTATGCAAACTGTACTGTATACAGCATGCATATGTATATTTAATGTCTTTACTGTGCCCGTTTAAGTATTGAATATTTATATGGGATTTTACCACTGAAGGGAAATCTTAGTAGCTGAGCATAAAAGAATAGGAGCATAATGCGTGTGAAGGCCATAAACAATATTAATTTTGGAACATAAACATACAGTATTACAGTACGCAAACGTAATTTGTCTGTTTAGGTTTCTGTAGCATTCCACACGGCTGGGCAGCTTGTTCCCCCCTCCCGCCCCTCTCTGTGTACAGTAGAGCCTCCTGTCCTGACTGGTGGAGCTCATTCAGCTGTGTCTGGAGAGAATCCAGGGTATCAGCTTCAACCACATGGCTAGGCAGCTTGTTCTCCCCTCCCGCCCCTCCGACAGCGACATATCATAAAACATTTACATATATTGTTAAACTATTACTTGTTTTTCAGGAAGTTAAAAAACACTTGAATTACTTATCCAGTCAATCTGGACAAGACCAGAGTTATGGTTTTACAGAAAAAAACAGACCTGACCTGCGCCAAAAAATAAATAAAAACCGGTCTGACAACTCTTAAGCATACTGTGGTTTCTGTTAACACAAGTTTATCAGTGAAAAGACAACGGGCATTCTCAGAGTAGAATAGTCGTGCTTTCCAATCAAAGACAGTCCCCCTTCCCCACACGGAAAGACAGACAAATGTTTTCACTGCCTATTCAGCTACAGGCTACAGGCGTGCGAAAAAGCTACAGGTGTGCCAATTGCAATTGTTTTTATTTTTAAATACATTTTGGCAAAGTCATGTTCCATAAAAGTACGGTAATTAAAAACCATTAATACTTTCGCTTAGGTTTAAATAAAGTCGATGTTTTCTCTTTTGGCTAGACTTGACTATTTAGCCATGAGATATACAATAGATTGTCATTAAACAACCTTATGTTTATTAATCTTCCTTGTTATGCACAGTGGGAATGATAATGTAATGAATTAATTTAATCACAGAGTGCTCATAAGCTGGATTCTCTCCAGACACAGCTGTATGAGCTCCACCAGTCAGGACAGGAGGCTCTACTGTACACAGAGAGGGGCGGGAGGGGGGAACAAGCTGCCCAGCCGTGTGGTTGAAGCTGATACCCTGGATTCTCTGCAGACACAGCTGTTTGAGCTCTACCAGTCAGGACAGGAGGCTCTACTGTACACAGAGAGGGGCGGGAGGGGGGAACAAGCTGCCCAGCCATGTGGAATGCTACAGAACCCTAAACAGACAATACACACTAGCCGAATATTTGACCAAGATAAGAAACAACAAAAAGAAACAGACTCTGATTAAGTACAGGCTCAGTGACCACAGCCTGGCTATAGAAACTGGGCGACACAGGCAGACCTGGCTGCCCAGAGGGGACAGGCTGTGCTCCCATGCCAGCAGGGAGAAATAGAGACAGAGGTGCACTTCCTACTGCACTGTGACAGATACTCTGGGATTAGAGAAACATTCTTCCCGAAATTCAGAAATCTAATCCCAGAGTTCCCACACCTGCCAGAATCACAACGGGTCCCAATCCTACTGGGAGGGGGAGGAGGGAACTCAGTGGAACTGGCAGCCCAGTACGTGATCTCCTGTCACAGCCTGAGGAACAGTGAGCCTGTCTCCCAATAATACTCCCTCTGTCTACAGTATATGTCAATATTTTATAATGTCTTTGTTGTAAATGTCTGTAATATGTCTGTAGATTTGATATTACTTTTATTTTTTGTTTTGTTTCATGTGAATCTCATTATTTTATTTGCTTTGGCAACACTGATTGTACGCATCGGTCATGCTAATAAAGCAACTTGAATTGAATTGAAATTGAGAGAGAGAAAGAGAGAGAGGGTGAGCGAGAGAGAGAGGGATAAATACCCAGGGGTGCAGAACCAGGGAACTATTTACATGGAAAACGGGCAATCTCCCCAGACTGTACCCCCGTTTCACTGTGGGACAGCTGCACTGGTCAGCGGCCTTCCTATACCCCGCCCTGACCACTTCCACTCCTGTCCTGCCCCTCACCGCGTACCCCAGCCGGGCGCTCTTCGGCCGCTGCCCGGGGCGAATTCACTATAATAGATTAGCATACTGTAGAGGAAAACACTATAGGCATCGTTGATATGAGGACTTTTGAAACCAAATTTCCCAAATTTAATATGTGCTTTTCTATATTGGTACAGTAGGACTAATAGGTTCTAGTAAAAACTTACAGTATTCAGAATTGGTAATGGTTACAAATCACATTTTATGATAAGGGACTCTGGTCGCAATCCTAAACGGAAAGCAACTCAGTTTATACTACAGTATATTTCGCTTTGCTTGGTGAAATTGGCATGGTCACTTGTTCTCAATATTTATAGATATCCATCAATACCACATCAATCAACGCTATTATCAGTTCAGGGAAAGATATTCTGCTCGCAATATGCATGAAGGTGTGGCTTTTAACAGCAATTGTAACAGCTCTTATCCATTACTAAAGGGTGGAAATATTCCATTGTAACAAGAAAAGGAAGTAGATAGATTTTTATATAATACATGCATTTAATTTACTATCCTCAGATGGCTGTTTATTCTTATTATGAGAGCTTGCTTTGTTGGAATTAGCTTGCTAATTCCAACTGAATAAATTAATTTTTCCTCAAATATAACAAAGAGAATTATGTTTAGGGAGAAATGATTTTTTCAAAGAAATGTTTGTTAAAAGAAAAGTCATGGCGCTGGCTGGATTTGAACAGCCGACCTCTCACTTACAAGTCCGGCACTTAGACCACAGCGCTACTCGCAAGGTCACGTGAGGAGTGGTGAAACAGCCCTACACATACTATGTCAAGAGACATTGTACAGCGTGTACTATTGTGTTGTAGTACATTAATATAATTATATCGTTATTAATTTCTTTAGATACGCGATTCCCTATTAATCAAATTCTAAAAGTATGCTTGTTTGCTCCGGTATCAAGCGTATTCGCAGAAAAGCTTAAAACTACCACTTTTTATACACGTTATTTCACGTTAAAGACTTCGATGCTTAAAATGTTTAGGGAGAAATGGAATACTGGTGTGAATTTTTTCTTTAAAGTACCGAGACCATACTGTATGTTTATGTTCCAAAATTAATATCGTTTATGGCCTTCACACGCGTTATGCTCCTATTCTTTTCATGCTCAGCTACTGTACTAAGATTTCCCTTCAGTGGTAAAATCCCATATAAATATTCAATACTTAAACGGGCACAGTAAAGACATTAAATATACATATACATACTGCATACAGTACAGTTTGCATACAGTAATATGTTTATGTTCCTAAATCAATATCTTTTATGAGCATGTGAAAGGCATGGTGAATTGGAGATTCTTAAAAATTACTGTACTTTGCATGATTGGAAACAAATGTGTGATTGGATCAACGGAATGCTGTGGTGTTACTTTTACAAAGACGGTCAATGAAAAAAAGAATGTGGACCAGGGCAATACTTTGAGTTTACAGCTTGTCCAAGGTCATTCATTATAAATACTATTAGTAATATCTTCGGTAAAGACTTTGATGGCAACAGCTCAAACATGAGAGGTTGAGCTTTATTAGCTCCACCTTGTGGAAATTCCGGATACTATTATTTTACTTGCGGTAAAGACATTTACAGATGCAGCCATTCAAAATGAGCGGTAAAAACCCGCGGTACAGTAACCTACCCGCAGGGCACCGGAGGGCACCGCGGTAAGTGATTGGCTGGCCAAAATGACCGACAGGGGCACTCGTGGTGCAATGGTTGGTAGTGAAAAGATTTAATCATTTAATGTCTTTACTGTGCACATTTTAATCCGCTTAGTTTTGAATATTTATATGGAATTTTACCACTAAAGGGAAATTTTAGTAGCTGAGCATAAAAGGAAGAGGAGCATAACGCATCTGAAGGTCATAAACGATATTAATTTAGGAACATAAACATTACTGTATGTACATAAACTGTACTGTGTATGGCTGGTCTTGATAGTTTAAAGAAAAAATACACACCAGTCTTCCATTTCTCCCTAAACATTTTAAGCATGAAAGTTTTATGAAACGGTACCCAAATATGTGATTGCTGTATAGAATGAATTTTAATTTTTAAAAATTATTTAACACGAAAATTAAGCTGTTTACATCTTCCGCCTGAGAACAGTCACCCGTTGCTACCCAACGCAGAAACACAGCCACTAACTAGCAAAGAGAGGACATTAGCTAGCCAATATGATAAAGAAATAAATGATTATTTTGTTAATTTCTTTTGCACATTTATTTGAACATTTCCATCGATTGTACAAGCACTTGGAAACTGTCCAATCCCTAGTTCATCAGGCATTTTGTGTCTTCAGGGATATAATGCCAGCGAACTCTTGTTTTTATGTCCACTATAACTACGCTGGGCAAACGTTCCGAGGTCAAATTCTTCCAGCACGGGGGTACCTTTAAAGCGGAGACGACGGCACCGAAATTTTTGGCGCGCCTTCTCTTTAAAGCCCTGGCCAAATATGAAGACAGTACGTACAGTTATAATTCAAACGGAATTAAAAACTACACATCCCAGTTACCATGGTGGTGCTTGTGATCATTGCGTTTAACCAACGAAACAGGGCGGAAAATCAGTCACATGACTTTGGGGCAGAGTTTCGAAAGCTTAACCTATCAGCAACAAAGCGAAATTTACACGATAGGATACCTCAAACTGTCAGTTACACGACTGTGTATGTCGCTTAAGCCACTCCTATTTGGCATTTTAGTTATGGAGGCGAGAAGAAGCCCCCCCCTCTGGGTGTCTGATTTGCCGCCATCTTTAACTGTTCGGTGTCCGAATCGGAGTAGCTACGCTTACGAAATAAAGTTAATCCCAACTACAAAACATATATTTTTGTGGTAAGAGGGCGCAAAACATCAGTATTTACTGCTATTAATTACTGTACGATTTATAGTTGAAATCTGAGCCTAGATATAAAGTTAGATATAAAGTTAAAATCTCGACAAAGCAATGTAGGAAATACAGAGAAAATAAATCCTTTCTGACATCTAAAATCAGTTTCGATCAAGGTCTCTAAAACGAACAAGAAAAAGAGGATTTTCGGAGGGCAATTACGCTGTGTTTATATAGAATAACTGATTTATGAGCAATCTAATTTCTTGTTCGTTTAAAACAGTGAAATGTCAGCTGCAAAAGATCGCACCAGAAACAGCACTCTCTCTGCCTGTCATAGACGTTCAGGAAAGGCTGAATGAAGTCATGTCAAGTACAATAATTTGGTGATCAATAATAACAGTTGTAGGACAGTGTATAAGGAGGATAAGGATTTTGAAGTTGACTCGAAATCTGATAGGTAACCAGTGCAAGGACTTGAAAACAGGTGTAATGCATCCCTGATAGGATTCTTGCTGTCATATTCTGAACATATTGAAGATTGCTCAGTGTGGATTTAATTTCCCCAGTGAACAGGATGTGCATTTATTAATTCTAGAAAAAAAAGCCTTTCTTGATTTCTCTAGTTCCCTTTAAAATAAACTATTATTCCACAATCCAGAGTATTACATGGCCAGTATTTACACATGATATTTGTGATTTAAAGAAATTAACACAAGCAGCTTTTGGAGATTTAAGTGTTGGCTGAGTTATTGCAGGATAAAAGACTAGAGATGTTGGTAAGAAGAAGATAATTTGGGGAAAGCTGAGGAATACACTTATAACAAGAACACTTCCTAATGGGGTTAGGCATACTTTTGATGAAGATGATGAAGTTAACAGACTATATGTTTACATAGATACTGAAATAAGGATTGTATTTTAGATTATGTGTAGTTGCTGGCATTGAACTGTGTGTTGGATGCACATGAATTGAAGGAATGGGCAAACATAGCTGATGCGGATCCACAGAGCCAGCATATTAAGATGTTTATAATTAGAGGCAATTTGTTTAAATAACTAGGTATGGATACTGATGTGCAAGAGAGGTGGAAAGGCTGTTTCCTTAAGCCAGCACTATAAAATATTTTATTCTCAGTGAGATGCTGCCATTTCATAGTGGGTTTCTAACACTGTGTATAGTTCCATCCACACAGTGCCTTTACTTCCATCCATTTCTAATCTCTTTATCCAGTACAGAGGATTTGGAGCCTATCCCAGTAAGCAACGGACACAAGGCAGAATACACCCTGGACATAGCGCCAGTCCATCACAGGACAGACAGACACAAACACACACACACCAGGGCCAGTTTTCCCATAAACCAATTAACTTACCAGTATGTTTTGGAGTGCGAGAGGGAGTCATATCACACATATGGAGAAAAACCATGTAACCCAGAGAGAACATGTAAACCCCACACACACAGGATGGCAGGAATTGAACCTAGGACCCCAGTGCTGCAAGATAGCAATGCTAACCACTTCGCCACCATTATAAATGGATGGATATCTTAGTTATCTTTCTAGTTCACAGGTTTGCATGCATAATTTAATTTTGAAAGCCACTGAGACATCAGGTACTACTGTTGTATTTATGAAAAAGAAACAAAACAAAAAACATACTAACAACTGTGCCATCCTACTCCTTAGTTAATACATTTTATTATTCATAAACAGTTAACATTGTTAGCAAAATATTTTGAATTATATTTAACCCTATTTTTTCTTTAGTTTTGTATTTAACTTATTATATGATAGTCAGACTTAATGTATATTTGAACAATGAAAATATATTTTTACAAGATGCGGGGGAAAGTGCAACAACTTATTACAGTGCTAAATTTAATATTATTGATTGCTAATAGTTTATGCTAACACCTAACTTTCTTAATTAGATGTATTTAAAACAGTGAACTAAGTGTAACATACTATTCAGAAATACAATCGAAAATAGTTTTGTGGTGTTTGTATGGATGAAACGTTTCTAAAATGTATAACGTAACAAAATTAAAGACGATTAAAATCTGTAATCTTTCCACTTGTAATGTCATTAGACAGAACAACACGTTTCTGGTTTGACTAAGGATGGTATCAAAAAGTAGTCTAGGTGGTGAGAAAGCTGTGCTTAATGATAATTAAGGGACTTAAAAGTAAAAAGAGATGCTTCATATTGCTTGATTAATTTTAAAAACTAAGTTATAAATGCAGACGTGATTGCTGCCATAAGCGCTCCAGGCAGCAGAATGTTCGTTCTGTACTGCTGAGCTCCGCGCCTCCTCCCTCTCTGTAAAATCCTGAGTTCGGTAAAATGTTTCAGGCATTGATGTGAAGGACAACAGAGCTTTCACTGGCCGATTATCATTATTATCATTATAATCATTATTATTAATAATGATATTAATTTAAGGGTCTAAATATCTAAACATATGTATCTGTATAGCAGGTAGTATCACTGTATTCCACTTTCTTTGTAAACACGGAAAAACAGATTCACAACGCAAAGCTGTATCGCTGTGTAAAAAAACCCGGTTTGTAATGAGCTGCTGAGCTAAGAATAGGAATGTTCCTGCTGGCAGAGGGGGTGGAAAGTGCCTGCGGTCATTTAATTAGTATTGCAATTCGCACTGATTCCCTTGCGAAGATATGGACTTAAGAATATTCGTGCCTGGTCAAAAAATGGCATTAAGCACTTAAAATTAATATGGTTAATAATAGTAAACTGTAACATGCTGTAACAAGATCGGCTAAACTGCGAAGAAAATGCTTTCAGAGAAAATGTTTCAGGTGTGAAGAACATAGATCTCCAATGCAATTTCAACCAAACCTGTTCCCACACACCCTGCCCCCACTACCATTAGAATATACACAAAGCACTGAAATATTTCGAGCTAATGATCAGGTGACCCGAGAGAAAGCGAGAGAAACACCAAGGGGTGCGGAACCAGGGAACTATTTACATGGAAAACGGGCGATCTCCCCAGACTGTCCGCCCGTTTCACTGTTACCTGGATACCTCTTTATTTAGAACTCACTAACACTGATTTTTAGTTTAGAAGGATTCAAGTAGGGTTTTACATGAAAGGCAGCGACCTTAATCAAGCCCAAATCATAATTGAACCCATTCAGAGCCTACATTACATTTTAGCGTTTCATTCTGAGCAGAAGACCCTCACACCTGAAGAAGGCTTGCGTTTTCTCTCTTCTCTTTTAAGCATGTGTACAATGTGTAATACAATTACAATGTGTAATTACAATGCTGTAATACAATTTGAATAGTATGGGGGGGGGGGGTGTCTTTCGCTGGAAATCTCGCCTGCTTCTACTTTACGAGTACAACCCCCTCTCTGCCAGAGTGCTGGCTGTGACGAATTAAACCGGTTTCACAGGTATTTTCAAAGTAGGAAGTACAGTGTTAACTGGTAGCTGGTTCAAAACGCGATTCAAATCAATATAAATGTTTATTTTGTAACGCATAGGTGACTATTCATTGTTATTAAAAAGACTTAAATTCGATCATGTTGTGATATTTAGAAATATAAATTTGTTTGGTGCGAGTGAGGTTTTATTTAATCTCTGACCAAGGGAAACGTTTCATTTTTTCAAAGAAATGTTTGTTAAAAAATAAAGTCATAGTTCCATGGGATTCAATCACAGACCATGTGACATGGGAGTCAGGAAACTAACACACAGCGCCACCGGATTTGATAACGCTATAAAAACGCTATAAAATAATGTGACTAGGCACAGAACAAGTTTACAGCACAGTACAATAATAAATGCTGACCATGACTTTAGAAGCATAAATTGCCTTACACTCAATTTAAACACAAGCTGTCTTTAGCCCTCTAAGCTGGTTCATACAGAAATGTAGAGATCCAGGCTCAGAACACACAGCTTCATTAGCGAATACATATGCAGGACAACTAGAGAAGACGTTTTACAGAGGATGGATTTTTAGAAACATCCCATCAGTGACATCACTGAAGTCAACTCCTAGGTACTGTAACTGTCGTGTGGATAGTTTCACAAGAATCGGACAAAGGTTTAAGCATCGCTTGTTCTAGATAAAACTGCAAAAAAAAAAACAACAACCCATAATGTACTTCTTTGCGGCTCTGTTTGCCCAAATCATATATTCACAACGTGAAATCTAGAAAATAATATTACGTAACCAAAATCCGCAATATGGAAACAGAACCTGTGTAATTGTTGATAGATGATGTACTCGTAACATTTTTACAAGACGAACTACAACATTTAAAAAATGACTTGTATGTACTTGATATCTCTTATCAATCCACGGCGACATTGTTAAAAGCAGAGTCCCAGCACAAAACGAAACTAAAACGCATACCGTTTCGAGCTTCTTATTAGTTGCTCAAAAGTAATTTGACCGTATGAAATGCATAATATAAACCTAGAAACATATACGTGAGCAGTATTTACGCACTGTAGTATCGGTGTTAAGACATACCTCTCAAATACTGTAAATCAAGTTAAAAAAATCTCAAGACCGATTCTGGTCATAATGAAACCATGTTTCGTGTATGTTTTCCTTAAAGTACCGAGACCACCCATATACTGTATGTTTATGTTCCAAAATTAATATCGTTTATGGCCTTCACACGCGTTGCAGTATGCTCCTATTCTTTTTATGCTCAGCTACTAAGATTTCCCTTCAGTGGTAAAATTAGATATGAATATTCAATACTTAAACGGGCACAGTTAAGACATTAAATATACATATACATACTGTATACAGTACAGTTTTCATACGGTAATATGTTTATGTTCCTAAATCAATCTCTTTTATGAGCATGTGAAAGGCATGGTGAATCGATTCTCAAAAATTACTGTACTTTGCATGATTGGAAACAAATGCGTGATTGCGAAATGCTGTGGTGTTACTTTTACAAAGACAGTCAATGAAAAAAAGAATGTGGACCAGGGCAATACTTTGAGTTTACAGCTTGTCCAAGGTCATTCATTATAAATACTATTAGTAATATCTTCGGTAAAGACTTTGATGGCGACAGCTCAAACATGAGAGGTTGAGCTTTATTAGCTCCACCTTGCGGAAATTCCGGATACTATTATTTTGCTTGTCATATTATAGGAGAATTTACGGTAACTCGCGGTATTTACCGGTAGCTTGCGGTAGACTGCGTACAGCGTACCGGAAAATAATGCGGTATCGCCCGCGCATTTTGAATGGCTGCATCTGTAAATCTTTCTACGACCGACCAACGCACCACTAGTGCCCCTGTCGGTCAACCAATCACGTACCGCGGTATGACGCGCGATGACGTAGACAAATGCCCGCGGTACGTGTTTGTGCCGCGCACTATGAATGGCTGCATCTGTATGTGACTGTCCCAGTAAACAAAGCTCTACAGCCATTGCCAAAAAGATGGTGGCCAAATACCCTGCATCCTTGCAGGATGTTATCGAAGGTGATATAGTTGGTTCAGGGTATCACTCGCTGGTCAAGCAGATTCAGAATCGCATAGAAAATGTGAAGAGACCCAACGTACCGAAAATCAGAAAACGCAACAGAACAAAAGACTCTGACACAGAGGAGATTCCTGCTGAAAAAAAGGCAGCGGTTCAAGACACTTATGGCTGTGTGAATTGGGATTTAAAATGTATGCCACACAATGAAACTAAAGAGAGCCAGTTGCATAAACAAGAACGGATGAAGATCATGTCTAAAACAACAAATATTGACCCAGAGGAAGTTAGCAACCTTCTGAAAGCAACATACTACTCTCAACGCAAAGACATAAACAATGGAGCAAGCATGCAACAGCTTTGTGAGAACTGGCCTTTTCTATTTCAAGAGGTTGGGACGTGTGTACACTGCAAGCAGCTAACCGGAATTGATCTGAAGGAGATGTTCCTTAAAAGCTTGGATAAAAAGGGACAGTGGCTCCTGAACTTTCTTAAAACAGTTGGTGCAGAAAAGAAGACAAAAGTACTGCAAACTGCTGCAAAACTACAAGTTATGAGGTGTCAAACTGAGGGATGCAGTGAAGATTTGAAAGATGTGGTGCTTCTTCTGCTTACCTACTTTGATGAAAAGGAAGAGGTGATGTTTCATCATGTGGAAGAGTCTTGCCTTGTCGAAGATGTGGAGGTAGACAAGTTACCAGGCAACACCCTGCATCATTGTCTGTGGGAAGTTTGAATGAATAACATTTAGTGTCATATTTTAAAATTTAAAGGGATAGTTCACCCAAAAATGAAAATTCTGTCATTTACTCACGCTTAATTTGTTCCAAACCTGTATACATTTCTTTGTTCTGCTGAACACAAAGGAAGATATTTGTGGGGCACCATTGACTTCCATAGTAAGGAAAAAAAATACTGTGGAAGTCAATGGTGCCCCAAAACTGTTTGGTTACAAACATTCTTCTAAATATCTTCCTTTGTGTTTTTGGGTGAACTATACCTTTAATAGGGAAGGTTACTGCTACAGGTCATTCACGGTTACATTGTCAGAATGGCTGGTTGTGAATGTCGGCACACTGAGATTAAAGCTCCAAAATATATTAAAACCAACGGCATTTTATTGTTTGTTTATGTCTGTAGGCTCTTCCTGCTACACATCGAAACTATTCATGCTGAGCATCGACCAAAAGATTACAACTCAGCACATTTCTACATTCATCTCAGCAATGTGCATGATGTTTGGCAGTTACTACTGTTTTAACATTCATTACCCTTCGGAACTGGGTTCTACTCTGGAGTTCATGCAAAGGTAGGCATTAAACCATTTCTTTTACATGAAAGTGGTAACACTTTACAGTAAGGTCTCATTTGTTAACATTAGGTAATGTATTAACTAACATGAACTAACATTTGTAACAGTATTTAATCTTTGTTTTTGTAAGAAATACAGTCGTTCATTGTTTGATCATGTTAGTTCACAGTGCATTAACTAATGTTGAAAGTAACTAAGATTAATAAATGCTGTAGAAGTATTGTTCATTCTTGGTTCATGTTAAAGGGTTAGTTCACCCAAAAATGTAAATTCTGTCATTAATTACTCACCCTCATGTCGTTCCAAACCCGTAAGACTTTCGTTCAACTTCGGAACACAAATGGAGATATTTTTAATGAAACCTGAGAGCTTTCTGTCCCTCCATTGACAGCCTACGCAACTAACACTTTCAAGATCCAGAAAGGTAGTAAAGACATCATTAAAGTAATCCATGTGACTCCAGTGGATTAACCTTTAATTTATGAAGCGTCGCGAGTGCTTTGTTTGTGCAAAAGAGCATAATTTACTACTTTATTTACAAAAAATATTATCCAAAGCACGTTCACACAATGTCTGCTCTCGCATCAATACAACACACGCGTCGTGATGCTCTCGTGAACAAGTGTTACAGATCAATATTTTTGTAAATAAAGTGGTAAATTGTTTTTTCCCCAAACAAAGCACTCATGTTGCTTCATAAAACTGAGGTTAAACCACTGGAGTCACATGGATTACTTTAATGATGTCTTTACTACCTGTCTGGACCTTGAAAGTGTTAGTTGCGTAGGCTGTCAATGGAGGAACAGAAAGCTCTCAGATTTCATTAAAAAGATCTTCATTTGTGTTCTGAAGGTGAACAAATGTCTTACGGGTTTGGAACGACATGAGGGTGAGTAATTAATGACAGAATTTTCATGAACTAACCCTTTTACTAAAGTAGTTAACTAATGTAAACATATGATACCTCATTGTAAAGTGTTACAGAAATTGTTGAAATCTTCACCAAAAAATGGAACATTGACTAGATGGTGAGAAAATAATGACATTCTAAATCCATTCTGACTGACTTCTGCAGATCACAAATGATATATATTTTAAAGAATGTTGCAATGCTGATTTCCATAAAAGTTGACTAATAAATGACTTCCTTTGCAGTGGTACTCTCTAAAGAGTACACAAACGTTTTGTTGTGGTTAAAGGTATAGTTCACCCAAAAATGAAAATTCTGTCATTATTTACTCACCCTCAAGTGGTTCTGCTGAACACAAAAGAAGATATTTGGAAAAATATGGGTAACCAGACATTATCTAGTCCCCACTGACTTCCATAGTCATTTTTCAATTACTCAATGGGCACCAGTAACTGTTTGGTTACCCACATTCTTCGAAATGTCTTTTATGTTCAACAGAAGAAAGAAACTCATACAGGTTTGGAACAACTTGGGGGTGAGTAAATGATGACAGAATTTTCATTTTTGGGTGAACTAACCCTTTAATCAGTGTATATTTGTGAGCAACAAATTCAGTTATTAAATTCTCTTTTTAAGGTGCTTCTTCAGCATAAACCCAGAGAAGGGCACCAAAGTTGAATCGAGGAAAAACAAAAAACAGCTCCCAGTGAACCCCCGAGTCCCTGCACTCATAGCAGACCTTGCTGATCACGAATGGAGAGCAGATTAAGGATGGACAAAACCTTTTTTGACAGATGTCTGAAGATTACGTTGGCACTGATAATGCTTTACAACTTTGTGTTATCTGGATTTACACTGGAAGGTGCTTGAACTTTAAATGTCAAAAACGACTTAAATGTGAGTCCTGTCCTCTTAGAAAGCTATTTTTTGGCTTAAATACTGTTTTGTACTTATGGTACGTATGGCACTATACCAGTAATGATTTGGGCAGCCAACAAAACATTATGTGTACCTAAAATAAAATGTCACTTTTTCATTAATATTTAGATGTTTTAACACTGTCTCTACAAAAACTTTTTTTCTTGGATTTCCTTGTTTAACCTTCTGTTGGAAAAAGAAGGAATTTCTAGAGTGTGTTAAAAGAGTAGTTCACTCATATTTAAATTACTGATGATTTACTCACCCACAGGCCATCCAGGATGTACATGACTTGCTTACTTCATCAGAACAAAAATGAACAGTTTTTTAGGAATGATCTCCCACCTCCAATGCAAGTGAATGGGCATCAATTTTGGATCGTCTGAAAGGCTCCTTTAGGCACTATCAAAATAATCCACACAGTAATCCACATTTCAGCCCACCAATGAACATCTTCTGAAGTGATGTGTGAAACAAAGATTAATGGGGAAAACGCCACTGAATCCTACTTAATCACACCAACCAGTAGAAGTGAGACATCAGTGTTTTCATTGAGCAAATTTTTAGTTAATAAAGTTTGAGTCATTTTATTTCTCACACAAATGTATTGATTCATTTTAGAAGACGTTCATTGCTCGACTGGACTTGTGTGGATTATTTTGATACTGCCTAAAGGAGCCTTTTGGATGACTAAAAACTGATGACCATTCACTTGCATTGGAGGTTGGAGATTAATCCTAAAAAAATGTTAATTTCTCTTCTGATGAAGAAAGAAGGTTTTGTACATCTTGAATGGAGTAAATTATCAGCATTTTTTTTATTTTAAGTGATTTTATATCTGAGAAAGATAATGTTCATATGGTTATGCTTTTCATGTCCTTTCAATTTATACATTTAAGTTTTCCTACTGGAAGTTTTGTTTTGTGCATCTGAGATTGTAAAAAGCTGTATGTTTATGCTTCCAAGCATTTGGTTCATGATTAATCCATTCTGATAGTAGAATGGTGTGCTGTCTTGTTCAGGTTATTGAATGTGTTGCTTTCTGGTAAAGATTGTAATTATTCCAAATGTTTGTTCTGCAAGTTGAAGCCGACATGGAGCACTTCTTTTACTGCTGTTTTAAGGAGAAGAATATGGTTGGCCAAAGTATGTATTCACTATGTTTGTGGTATTTAAATAAAAAGTGTATTTGCTTTTCATACCAGTTCTGGGTGTCTTGTTCAATTTACATTTCTTTTACACAAGTACTTTTTTCTGGCAACCACAGCTGCCAGTTTTTACCATAAATTTTACAGTTCACTTTTAAGTATACCCTAAACAGAAGAACATTTCAACAGTATTTTTTTAGGTTAGATTTCTGGCAACCACAGCTGCCAGTTTTTTACCGTAAATTTTACGGGATGTTTTTTACAGTGCATCGATGAAAAACCGGAGGTTTAAAAAAAGAGAATTAGCTCACTGATAGTTTTATGTGGAGGCTGTGAACATTTTCACATGTCGTCGTCTTTAAAATGCATTTGGTTTGAAGGCTTTCTGTGTTTCCCTTCCAAAGATATGGACAGAAGAATATTCTAGCGTGGTCAAAAAATGGCTTAAAAACGACATAGTGAAGGCCGTGAAAACAGCCACATGTATTTTGTACGCACACAAGTGTTTTCGTAACTCTAGGAGTTATCGTGAAAAAGCTACAGGCGTGCCAATTGTAATCGCTTTTATTTTTAAAGACAGTTTAGAAAAGTGTCATCTATGTGACCCAGTGGTGAATAGCGGCCTGTTGTGCCAAATCCACTAGATGGCGCTCCCTCTTAGCTCGCGGCTCCTGTCAGTTGAGTTCAGCGTTCTGCGCATGGGCAGTAGGGACTAAGAGGCAGTGAGTTACCGTTAAAAAGAACCCGAAATGACTACAGAGAGTTGTAACGGTAAATACGGTGTTGTTTCCCTATTTACACCCTAAATGAGTATAAAGGGGTTTCATAGGATTGAGACAAGATTAGCAAGATGGATATTAGATTTTAACGGAGTACACTGAGGCGGTAGCCAGTTTTTAGACAACTTCTCGGGCTAGGGATATCTGTTTATTGATTTGTAAGTAATGGGTTTCACATGCTCCTTGTATTTTCTGTTCCTTCATTCTTTACAGAGACTTATGTTTAGCACCGTTTGTGAAGTGTACGCAATTGTAAGTATTATACTAATTATTGTCGTAATGTAGTTCTCAGTGAGGTGACCTGCGCAGCCTGTGAGCGGCTTATTTCTGCGCGCGCTGCGTGGCGAGTTGTTTAAACTTCAGCTGTGACGTCATGTATTTATTTTGTTGTTGTTCAGTGTAGACGCGTTTCTGTAACGGTCAGATGGAATGTAAAAAACTGTAAAACTAAACGTTTTCTTTGTTTTCCCCTCTGCGTGAAAGAACCACTGCCGCATTTTGTGTATATACAAATATCGTTATATGTCATTTCTTTTATTTTTATTTTTTAAAACTAAGAACAGATCAGACCACATACTCACCTAGAAATAAAGAACCCCAAAATTATATTTGTGGCCTGTGCTAATTATTCTTTGCCAGGCTACATCTATACAAAAAAGTTTAATACCACTCGATATTAATATATTTACAGAGAGAAGCTCTCGGATCGTGGTCACCGGTGACCACTCGTGTCGTTTCTTTTTTTTTTAAAGATAAACGCAAGATTTTTTCAAACCGCTCCACAAAGTTTCTCATATGCACGTATTCTCCAATATCATCACAACAAAACCATAAAGTTTGTTTCCACAGATATGACACTATTGTGCAATAAACCAGTAAATTAAAGAACTAGCAGAACCCCAATGAAAACACCCGGCCAGGACAGCATGTCAATATCATACCTTTTTACCAACAAAACCGCAAAAGCTTAAACCAGCAAAATATATATATATATCCCATGTTTTTACCTTATTCTGAAGCATGATGTTTATCCAAAATAACCCAGACTAGCTCATCTCCAAACCTGGAGGCTATTGAAGGTTATTGACTTTGTAGTAAATGTGTGAAGAAGGACCGCGAGAAATAAGGCGATCTGATTGGTAAAAAGCGCTGTCATTCATTGTATTTTCAGCCATTCAGAGGCCTCAGGGGGTAAGACTTCCTCTAGAAGCCTCAGTTTGCATTCCACCTGCCTTTTAGCTGTCAATCATTGACTCAGAAGGGGTAATCAATCAGTTTTTTATCAGTTTCTTCTCAGTGCTCCTTTTTTTCACACCGGAAGGCAATTGTGAGGTTTTTTTTCATTGTATAACAGCAGATAAAGGCTCTTTAGCAGTGTCTAAAGGTTTTTATAGCAATTGCAATGGTTTTTATTCTTATTATTTTCAATATTTTTATGATTTTTTATTATAGGCGTGAAATTACATTCCAGGTCCAGTCTTCTCAAAACATGATGTAGAATTTTTTCTAATTGATCAATTTGTCCCAGATTTTTATCCAAGCTAGTAGTCACCTAGAACAAGGTTTTCAAATCATTCCCAGGACCCTGACAGGCCTAGAATTGAAAATTCTGACCTCTGAATACCAAAAAAACATTTTTGCCTGCTGTTTTTTGTTTTGTTTTTTTTCATATGTTTGTCTGCAGAGTGGACACATTAAGAAATATAAGAAATTTGTTTACACTCAAAGCCAAGGGGGTTCGTTTCAATTTAAGACCTGAACCAGGCTCTTGCTATGTTCTGCTGCAGAGATATAACAAATGTTTAAGGGGGAGGAAATTCCAGGCGGAAATTGGCTAAATGTGTCAATGGTTAGAAGTGGTTCAGATCAAAGATCAAGCACAGATCAAACAGCAGGATCTCACACACTGGGACTGATCTGTGATCTGTGATGTGGTTGAGTGTGAATTGTGGTGCTCTAGCAGCACAGTCTGTGCTGTGCTGAAAAAAAATGGTTGAACAACTCTTAAGCTTACTGTAGTTTTTGTTAACAAGTTTATCAGTGAAAAGACCACGGGCATTTTTCCTCCCCCCTATGTTGTCAGAGTAGAATAGAATTTATTATTAGCACAATTTATTACAGTGCTAAATTTAATATTATTGATTACTAATAGTTTATGCTAACACCTAACTTTCTTAACGCGAGAAATACTGCTCAATATGGCTTCGTGCAAAAAACCCGTATATCACTATAGGAAGCATAACACCGTAGCCTCCAATTACCCAGACCACAAAACAAACGAATAAATGTTAAATGAAATGTCAAAAGAAAACTGAGGACATAAAGCAAGGGTTTCAGAAATCAAACAAAGCTTTATTCCTGTCGCCTAAGTTGGGAGACATTAGAAGCTTGCCACACCCGGACTGTTACAGTAACGCATTAGCAAGTTAAAGCAATTACGTTGAAAAGCCGGGTGTAATAATTGTTTTCTTCCTTGATGTTCTGATCTGCAAGGCAGTTTGGCCACGGTGAATGTGGATTCCGTCTGGCATTGCCAGATTGTGAAAAATAAAAGTATTTTATGAAACACACGTTTGCGATTTTAATCAAGATGGGGGTAAGGGAGTCTTCTCTATGACACTCTCCCTTATAAAATTAACGTGAAACAAAACAAAAACTAAAAATAAGATACAGGTACAATCGACAGACATTCACAACATGTCAATGTTTTATGATATGTCTATGATGGGAATGTCTGTCGATTGTATCTTATTTTTAGTTTTTGGTCAGACCACAGCCAGGACCCGCCAGGCCCCACAGCCCCATCTGCACATACCCCCACAAACCCACCCGCACACACCCCTTCTCCCGCACCTCACCGCGCCCGGCCACCACTGCGTCACGCAGCTGCCAGCGCACCTCACCGTGCCCGGCCACCACTGCGTCACACCACACAGCTGCCAGCGCACCTCACCGTGCCCGGCCACCACTGCGTCACACCACACAGCTGCCAGCGCATCTCACTGCGCCCGGCCACCACTGCGTCACACCACACAGCTGCCAGCGCACCTCACTGCGCCCGGCCACCACTGCGTCACACCACACAGTTGCCAGCACACCTCACTGCGCCCGGCCACCACTGCGTCACACCACACAGCTGCCAGCGCACCTCACCGCGCCCGGCCACCACTGCGTCACACCACACAGTTGCCAGCACACCGCACCATGCCCGGCCACCACTGCGTCACACCACACAGCTGCCAGCACACCGCACCGTGCCCGGCCACCACTGTGTCACACCACACAGCTGCCAGCAGACCGCACCGTGCCCGGCCACCACTGCGTCACACCACACAGCTGCCAGCTCACCGCACCGTGCCAGGCCACCACTGCGTCACACCACACAGACGGTGTGACGTGAAAGATGGTGACGTCACCGTGCAGGTGAGCAGACACACTCTCTAATGTCAGGCGTATGTGTTAAATATATTTAGATCTTTGAATTAATATAATTATTGATTTCTTTAGCCTCACAGCATTGTCCAAAAAATACTCTTCTTGTGTCTAATTTTTAGTTAAGCAGGATTTGAGCTACAGACCATAAAAAAACAGGATTCACTTTTTTCACATATTGATGATAATGATATCGGTAACAGTCTGAAACTATCCGTTGTTGTTAATAAATGACTTAGATTCAAACATGTTGTGATATTTAGAAATATAAAAAAGTCAATAGAGTGTCCATAATATTGCTATTTAAGTTTTTCAAGGAAATGTTTGTTAAAAGAAAACTCATTTTAATAGCTGGGTTTGAAAACCCAACCTTTTGCTTAGAATTCAGGCACTTAAACCATCACGCTACTGATACAGTCACATAACAAGTGGTGAAACAGCCGTACACATCAATAGATATGTGTATATACTACTGTGCTACAGTACATGAATATAATTATATTGTTATTCATTTCTTTAGATATGCGATTCCATATTATATTCCCTATAAATCAAATTCTAAAAGTATGCTTCTGTTTACTCTGGTATCGAGCGTATTCACAGAAAAGCTTAAAACTATCACTTTTCTCACAAAGTACTGAATACTGTATAAACGTACAGTAACATGGTCAGAAGGAGCAAGGAGCAAGTAAAAACGTTTCCAAAATAACCACATGTAAGACTTTGATGCTTAAAATGTTTAGGGAGAAATGGAATACTGGTGTGCATTTTTTCTTTAAAATACCAAGACCATCCATATACAGTACAGTTTACAGACAGTAATATGTTTGTTCCTAAATTAATATCTTTTATGAGCATGTGAAAGGCATGGTGAATCGGAGATTCTCAAGAATTACTTTGTATGATTGGAAACAAATGTGTGATTGGATCAATGAAATGCTGTGGCGTTATTTTTTGTCAATGAAAAAATAGTCTTTAGATTTACAAAGAACGTGGACCAGGGTAATACTTTGAGTTTACAGCTTGTCCAAGGTCATTCATTATTAATACTATTAGTAATATCTTCTGTAAAGACTTTGATGGCGAAAGCTCAAACGCTGTACATGAGAGGTTGAGCTTTATTAGCTCCACCTGGCGGTAATTCCGGATACTATTATCTTACTTGCAGTATTATACGGTAACCCGTGTTATACCCGGACACTCCCACCGCGTTTTACCGCGGTATAATCTGCTCGCTTTGAATGGCTGCATCTGTAGGAAGATAGTTCTTTGAGTGGAATATTGTGAAAAGCCTTTGATAAATATTTGACCTCTAACCCTGACTAGCAAAACCCCAAGCTAAGTATCCCTTCCTAGAGCATGGCAGTGGATCCCAATCCTCCGCAGTCAGCCCCAGCGTGACACTAGGGTGAGGGTTTATTCCCATACAATGTAGATAGTTTCTGATGGCATGGCTGTGTTTTAGGGCTGAAAGCATACTTAGGAATATAGTTCTTTCAATGTTTTCTAAACATTTTTTTCTGACCTATATGGCTGTATACAGTGCTTTGCCCCAAAAAGGAATGCTGTCTGAATTGCCCGACAAGCAACAGTTCGAAAGAACCTGTTTTAACTTTCAAACTCTTGCCATGGGCTTTAAAATCACAGGCATATTAACAAATAAAGCCAAAATGTATTAGTTGTTTCAGACTTTTAGGCCACTTAAGCCTAAACGTACATTCATTCAGGACTCCGTTCAATACGAAATTTCCAATGAAAGAATACCTTTCAACAATGAATTTGACCATTCCTGACACACTCTTTTGGTTTTGGCAGTGTTGTATTGTCTTTTCAGAGTAATACTTTGATTCAGAGAAACAAATTTTCCAGTGAAATGAGTGGAATATTGAGAAAAATGTCTTTGAGAAATATTTGAACCCTAACCCTAACTAGCAAAATCCGAAGCTAGGGTTAGGGTTTTATTGCCCGACAAGCAACAGTTCGAAAGAACCTGATTTAACTTTCAAACTCTTGCCATGGGCTTTAAAATCACAGGCATATTAACAAATAAAGCCAAAATGTATTAGTTGTTTCTTTTAGTCCACGTAAACCTTAACTTACATTCATTACGTTAAGGGGTGGAACGGGCAGTACGGGAATAATCACGATGGTGGAGCATCGATAGTGTTACACCGAAATAACAGATTTGCAACTTTTTTTTAGTCAAGAAGCAATACACTCCTCCTCACTGAGACATTCATCGCAGTGGCAGCTCCTCCACCTTCTTCATCTCAAAACGTGACTCGAACTCCACAAAAAAGATGAACGAGGTCGGATCTGTAATTGGAATTGCATTTTCCAAATTCCCAGGTTGCAAATTTATTTTAATTTGTATTAATAATGTATAATCTTCGGGTAAAATATTTTTTTCACCCGAGCATTTGTTTTCAATTAACCTGAACGTCATTTTCACAGATCGCGTCTCATGTAGGTCACGTGCTCAATCTGTAAAGATGACACGCGGCAATCAGCGTGTCATCTCTGAACTCACAATTGCATTATTACTGAGAGAGTGACACATTGCTCAAGGGGTTAAAATGATCGTAGTTTCTCATAGGTTATTACTTTCGCTAATGTAGGGTGCCGAAAAAAACATGCATGGCAGCGACAGAGTTTTATTTTTGTGCGGTTACTGCGCATCTGCAACCCTGCAACCTGGTAAAGATCAGGCGAAGTCTATTTTCTAAATTAGACTCCAGTTTTCTACACTGTGTAACCAAAGTGGTAAAAAATACTGTTTTTTACATTGGGTGTCAGCAGAAATCTCTGTCGATTTTCCGTTAAGACCAGCTTCAGAAAAACGTCGTGCAAACGGTGCCCTTCTACACGCTACTTTGTGCAGAAGGTATGCATAGGAAGAAGCATGAGAGCGCCAGAATGAGCTCCCGTTTTACTATCCTGAATGCAACGAATTCGTTTGATAAAAATCGATGTGTATATCAATGAAGATAAAGAAAGAACCCAGAGAAACCCAGAGAAAAAAGAGTAATTTAGGTTCACATTAACTGCACCAAAATCATTCCAAACATTTCTGTCCATGGTGTGGTAAAGGAAAGTGAAGTACATTTCCCTCCTTGTGTGAGGAAAAAGACATGTGCTCCTGGTAGGGAGTAGTCTGTGTCAGTAACATGCAGTATGTTGGCAGGGCTGGAGGAGGTGAAGTGGGTTGTGCGTGTGCAGTGCTATATGCATGAAACACCAGGCACGTTGAGAGCTCCTGCATGATTAGCAGTTGCTATACAAAAAGATTTTCTGCTGTCCCTGTCAGAGCTGAGGACATGATCAAGATAAATTGAAATCAGGACTTTATTAACAGAGCTTTGATGGGATTAACCTGCTTTGCCAAAGTGCACTGATTCCCATTATTAGTGTTTGTGTGGTCACCTGTTGTGTTGATTCCTGGCTTTTCAGTGCATGTGCCCTCTGCTGTTACTAATTCTTCTCCCCTGTCCCAAACTCTGTCATGGCAAAACAGCAGCTTGTTCTGAACTTGGCAGCAAGCTAGAGAGTAAGATTATTCCTCTTCAGAGACTGTTATTTCCTGATCAGTTACAAAACTGATCAGTATTAAAGCAATGTTTCTCAACCCTGCTTCTGGAGTGTCTTTTAGTTTTCCTTCCGGCTGGTGGTACAGTGGTGAGCATTGCTGTCTTGCAGCAGTGGGACTCTTGGCTCACTTCCTGGTGTGCTATCTGCAACACTAAATTGAATAAAGTGGTTAGAAAATAAATGTGATCTAGTTGCTTTTTTTATTTTTTATGAATGCCTTTCCTACTGTGTCCTTCAGGTGAAGCCCATGAGAATTGCCCTGTGCCCTCAGAAATGCACACATTGCAGACACATTCAGAACGATTAAAATGCTGCCCTTACAGCTCAAGACGGTTGTGGCTTTCATAAACAGTGCACTGAAGCTTGTTTTCCAAACTTGTAACTTTGTTTTTGCTTACTGCCACACAGGTAGCCTCCTACTTTTATGAACATCTTTTCTGTTTTTTTGTGGGGGCTGGAGTGAAGAGTGTTGATAAAGTTAGCTTGTTGTTCAAGCTCGCATCTTTTGTGGTTTTATGTGCTTCAAAGCAGGAATGTGAACTTGGCAAGAGAGTGAACACAGTTGACAACACTGCTCCAACTCTGTAAAGATGACAGAGCAGTGTTTATCATGTTTTCACTTTTCTCCACTGTCTCCATTTGTGTCTTTCCTGCAGGTTGATAACTCCCCTCTTTTAGTAGCAAGACCTCGCTTGGCTGGAGTCCCCTCCAGAAAGCTGACGGCTGCTTCCAGAGTGGAGGACAGCCCCAACCAAGGTGCTGACAGCTGGAGCTGCTGGCCTTTCATTTGTTTGAATGAGTTTGCTTGTGTGTTTGAGTGTGTGCTGAGAAACCAGCCGTGAGACTGGGCAAAACTGAAAGTAACCTAGTAGCTCTAGGTTTGAACAGTATAGAACAGGAGAGATTGAAACTTCCTGTCTGCTGGGACTCATTTAGAGTTAAAGAGATAAAGAAGATAAAGACCTTGCCGATTATTCTTCTCAGTCAGTTCTTGCATTTGCCCTCCTTGTGTTGAGGTTGGTGCGAGTGTCAGTGTGTCTGCTGCTGTGGGCTGTGGTGTTGTAAGATAGGTGAAAAGAGTGACAGGTCTGAAGGGTGTTGAGAAATGTTGACCTTGTTTTGCAGGGGTGACCTCGGATGTGAGTGTAGTGGGACAGCAACTGACCTATTGTAACGGGGCTGCTGAGCCTGAGGAGGACAGGCAGTTAGTGGTGTCCCCACCTGCTGCCAGACCCCCGGGCCGTGTGCCCCACAGAGTGTCCAGAATCCCCACACGTGAGTCGGCTGCACCATTGGTTAAGATGTCACTAATGATAACAGGGACTGGTACCAGAGTTACATGCAAAACCTCACTGGTAACAAAAACTCTCTAATGGCCTGTAAAGAGGGTTTTATTACAGACGTGACACTATTCCTTTCTAAAATCCCACCTTCATAACTGTACAAAATGAAAATAAACTTACCGTACCTTTTTATCTATGATCCATGATTCTCCAGCAGCGCTGAAAAGAAATGTTATCATACTCGGTGCTGCTCTTTCTTTTTAAACTCCCGTGCAACAAGTAAAGGCTCTACTGCTGCTGCTGATGTGGTAAAAACATTATGTTTCTAACATTAGTTTTCTTGAATGTTTTTTAGGAGTCCTTTGGTAAAAGTTTAGAGGATAGTAAGACTTGCCTTGGGGATCATTGTATTGTTTTATTGATTTTGAGGATCGTTTTGAGTTTGGTGAGTTATTAATGGGCGACATGTTGGCTCAGTGGTTAGCATTGCTGCCTCACAGCACTAGTTTTGATGGGTTTCCTCCAGGTATTCCAGTTTCCTCCCACAGTCCACAGACATGGTGGTAGGTTAATTGGCTTCTGGAACAAGTGGCTTTGGTGTGAGTATATGAGCATGTCTGTGTTTATGTCTGTGTGCCCTGTGACTCCGGCTACCTCCATCATGACCTTGTATTGGATAAAGTGTTTAGAAAGTGGATGGATGAATGAATTGAGAATTGATCAAAATTGGTTCCTGAAAAAGAAAAATTCCTTAAGATAATTGCTCTATCAGAGGGGGTTGCAACAAATCAGTTTCAAAGACCTTTAGAACTGTATTGTGAACTCTCAGGGACATGTGAACTGATCTGTAGACAATGGGCATAAATCAAGCCGCGCTAGAGATAGCAGCACAACCCAGGATTTATTGAACTCTTAGGAGTGGCCATGCCAGTACACATTTCTGTACACATTACAGCTCCAGCTTTAGCAACACACCAACAGATGGCGTGGCAGAGTTTTAGAGTATTGGGTACGAAGTTTTGGTTCTGTGAGGCAGTAGATCATCAGGTGACAAAAGCTCACAAGGTGATGATATCTCCAGATTCACAGAGAAAACCCCAAGGAGCTCCTTCAGAGTAAGCAAACTCATTTGCAGTAGATTCTGGCCAGAATTCAGGTGGTTTTAGTTTTTTGTTAACCCCAGCAACTCTGCTTCCCCCACCCAGTTATCCCAGAGCCTTACCAACCCCAGGTTTCAGGGAAGAAAGGGCTCCTGAGGATGTCACAGAACAGTGGTAGAGAGGACTCGGACATGCAGTTCCTGAGCCCCACCAACCCTTCCGACAGAGAGAGAGGTGAGCTCACAGAGGAGGGTCAGGCCTGAAAGGGGAACTGCAGTCCCAATTTCTCAGGCCGGTTATTAAATCTTGAAATTTTTTTTTCACAAAGAAGTGAGAGCCTGTGAAATTTTCAAAGCAAAAAGCAAATCCTTGATAAGTAGCCCAAGAGTCACAGCTGAAACTGATTCGGGGAGTGCTGCTTCCTGCTATTGACATTTCTTCCCACCAGATTGCCTGTGCCTTGGTTGAGTCTTTGGCTCATAGATGTAACTGGACTTTTAGATAAAAAAGGATTTGATATCTCACGAGCTGTTAAATGTTTTTTTGATTTCTCAACAGAACTTTAGTCATAGCATTAAAACTCGCAATGGATTTTGGATACACAGTTCCACGCATATGCATTAGTCAATAGCTAAGGCTTGGGCTGTCTAATGATATACTTGATACTTGATGTCTAATGATATACAAATGATGCTTGGGCTGGTAATGATAATGCTATGCTAGTTAATAATATTAATCCTTTACAATTCAATTCAATTCAATTCAACTTTATTGTCATTAAACTTACACAGGTGCATAGTATAATGAAAAGTGTTTCTCATTAGTCACTCAGGTGCAGTATATAAATAGGACAGAAGATAAGACAATAGACAGTAACACAATAGCAATAACAGTAACATGTAATAACATAACATAAATAACATGTAATCAAGTGATCAAAACTGTGCAAAATTCCACAAACAGAGAAAATATAACAGGACAAAAACAGTGCAAGGTAATTCTTGGAACAGTGCAAAAATAGTATGGTTAAAAATAGTATGGTTAATTAATATTAATCAGTATGCTCTCCACCGTACATCTGTAGAAGTTGGTGAGGATCTGTGGATGTAGGTGTATTTTCTTCAGCCTTCTCAGGAAGTACAGCCGCTGTTGTGCCTTCTTGATGAGACTGGTGGTGTTCAGTGTCCATGTAAGATCCTTAGAGATGTGAACACCTAGGAATTTGAAGTTATTCACCATCTCCACCGCAGACCCTTCTATGTAGATGGGGGAGTGAACTTTTCCTTGTACATCTTTCAATGTTTGGGTAAACCAAGGAATGAGCTATGTTTGGCTGGTTTTGACAGCTCCCGTCCATGGTGGGGACAATGTGCCTACCAAGACTTCCTGCCATCTCTGCGGACATTCCAGTGTAGAGCGTACCTTTCCCACAGCCCCAGGAGCTGCTGGGGGTCTGGGCTCTCAGCCAGCTTGCAGGAATGTGGACCCCAATGTTGGCATGTCCAGCACCTGATCCAGCAGGAAGGAGAGCAGTCTTCTGTGCAGATCCCTCTGCCCCAGTTTCCAGAACACTGCAGGCAAAGATACACATCCATTCCTTTTCTTTCTCCTTTCTTTCATCTTGTTCAGTTTTTATTAAGTGATCATAAAAATTGAGGAACATTGATAATGGTAGTTTGGACGATTTTTGACAACTGCAGTTTTGAATCCAATTTTGGTGATAGTAGTACTATTGATTACTGTTAAGTATCAGACTGAGGACTGATGGCCTATTATGAAGACTGGTAGTGGTTACAGTCAGGTTGGTTGGCACAATCTTGACTTCCATGTGGTGAAAGAGCAGGGGACTTGATGTAGTGTTTTAGCCACAATGGCAAATTGTTAGGAAGACTGCCATCCTGACTAACCACTACAGCCTTCACAATAGACAAGCAGTCCTCACCCTTTATTCTTATTAAAGGTCAAGTGGAAATATATTTTCCTCTCAGAACGTTATGTACAGACAGTATGTGTAAGCCCTGTCTGTGTTCTTCAGGTGAAGCCCAGGGAAGGACCTTCCCAGAGCTCCTCAGAGCCTCTCAGATGTGCTCCACAACCTGCCGCTGTGTCTTCAATGGAATCAAACCCGTGCCCCCGATCTCTCGAGGCACCAAGCCCTTGCCCGACAGGGCCCAGGGCATGCCCAGGGACTCAGGAAAGGCCGGCCAGACAGGGCGCCCCTTGGAGCGCCCAATGGAAAGTAACCTTCAGCTTTATGGAGAAGAGGAGGCAGTGGACTACGAGGAGGTCAGAACACACCAGTGGTGGACATCACAACATTCTTGCCTGTGGGGTTGGAGATCTCAAAATTGACGGCTCTGTTCCAGCTCTGTAAAGATAACTGTCAGAGCAGTGCTGATTGTTATTATTTTTTTCACTTTTCTCCTCTATGTCTCTGTGTCTTCCCTGCAGTTCCGATAACTCCCCTCCTTTAGTAGCAAGGCCTCGCTTGGCTGGAATCCCCTTCAGAAAGCTGATGGCAGCTTCCAGAGTGGAGGACAGCCCCAACCAAGGTGCTGACAGCTGGAGCTTCTGGCCTGTCATTTGTTTGAATGTGTTTGCTTGTGTGTATGAGTGTGTGCTGAGAAACCAGCCGTGACACTGGGCAAAACTGAACAGTAATTAAACATTACAGCTTGGGTTTTGAATGAGGCACACTCTGTTTCAGTTTTTTCTTTTCTAGACTAGATTACTGCATTTCCTAGTCATTTTCTTGAGTGAAATAACTGTCTTTGTCCACAGAAATCACAGTACAGTAGCTGTTCATTATTGCTGCCTACTGGGTCTTATTTAGAGATAAATAAAGAATAACACCTGCCTATATTTCTTCTCAGTTGATTTTGGCATTTGTACTTCGGCATGAGTGTCAGTGTGTCTGCTGCTGTGGGTTTTGATAGGTGAAGGGTGTTGAGAAATGCGGACTTTGTTTTACAGGGGTGACCTTGGATGTGAGTGTAGTGGGGCAGTGGCTGAACTATTCTAATGGGCCTGGTGAGCCTGAGGAGGACAGGCTGATAGTGGTGTCCCCTCCTGCTGCCACACCCCCGGGCCGAGTGCCCCGCAGGGTGTCCAGAATCCCCAGACGTGAGTCGGCTGCACCATTGGTTAAGATGTCACAAATGATAGGAAGGACTGGCTCTGAAGGATAATTTGTTTTTCTGAGAAAAAACAGAGGAAAATTGACTATTAAGCCTTGATTCTTTGTTAAATTATGCGTTATGTGATGCATTATGTGATAGTTAGCCCACAGAGGAATGATAATATCAGATGGGAATGCAGGCATTAACTAATCTAATGTAGTCAATGGGACTCTGGATCATGATGATAGACTGTGATAGACTCTGTGTCAACAAATGTGTAACATAGGCAGAGATGTGATGTTTTTAAAGTCATAACAATTTGTTGGTGTAATTTCTGAGCCTCAATTTGGTGAGTTGCTTTCAGTTGAATCTGGCTATTATCACATTATTATTTTAATATTTTTGCATCCATTTCAGTGATACCTGTCAGACCATGTAATTAAATCATATATTCCAACTCACTAACACTTTAAAAATAAAACAGGTGATGCAGTTATTAATATTGGTTTTGAAATATGTTCATATGTTCTCATGAGCTCAGTGCAGGTCTAAGTCTCTGGGCCATTGCTTTGGTCACTTTGTCTCTATAGGAGTGTTGGGGAGCTCCACTCGAGTTGCTTCTCTGCAGAGCCTGATGTCGTGCCCTGGGCAAGGCACCAGCACTGGCAACACAAGTGTCAAGCCCCTGGCGCGAGTCTATGGGCAGGCAGTCCAACACAACAGTCACCCCTACGTCGAGGAGGTGAGTAAGAGGCCTTTATTTCTCTTTGCTTTTGTTTTGAGTTTTTTACAAACAAAACTTTTGAGTTTGAAAATGAAAGGTCTTTCATTTTTGTGTTTCAGTTTTTGATAATACCTTCTACAATATATTTATTTATAAACACTTCACATCAAGACATCAAAAACAATTTAGACATCAAAAACAATCAAGATTACTAACAATGTCTCCATCAGCATATGTACTCTGTATACTGTAATGCCATAGCACACAAGTGTAACTACAGTACTGTATATTATGATCAAGTCCTGTCTACATACTGACCTAATATTCACAACTATAGTATTTGAAGCCCTATACAGACAGTATTCTGGAATAGAATATTAGAGTATTTTAGATCTAAAAAATACAGCCTGGAAATGAATTGACCCAATAATAACAAACAGCAAAAATGTGTTCAGGGGTTCACTATATAGGAAATAACAATGATACAGGACTAATATGTTTCTTTTTCCATCTATAGTATATTTGATATTTGAGGGATTTGATCATTTTGGGACCGGCCAGATTGCTTACAATGATCAGGCGCAGTTATTTATCTCAGAAATTAAAACATTTTTACATTTCTTGTAGGCTCTGGTGGATAACTTGTGAAAGCGTTTAGCTTGCTTTTAGAAAACACCTATCAAATCCCTTGCATGGCACTTTCATCTATGTACTGTACTTAATTTTATCAGCAGCATTATAGAGTTGCTGTCATATGGCTGTAAGTTATGTTACAGCAGCAAAATATAGAGGAAACCCAAAATAAAATGCAAAAAGGCTTGCCAGATATAGCAAACTATGGAAGATATTAACTGACGTTCGGGAGGGATAACAACGACAAGTCAATCTCACACAGCTGTTCCTAATAACCAGCATTATAAAACTAGCTACATACAGTATACCGAACTCCAACACCTCCCTTCGGATTTATCTCAAGCATTCCTCCTACGCCCCATCTCCACCTTGCAGCTACCCCTTGGTGCACTCAAATGACTGGGGTTCGAGACTGCTTGTCTTATGGCCAGGAGGCTGCCTATTAACCAGATGGGTTAAACCAAATTTTTCTAGGTAGGTATTGCTAGCATTCACAAAACATTCAGTTCTTGGATGTTGTTGTCCCTAGTGAAGTAAATGTTATGAACACAACTCTAATGGCATCCAATAATAATAATTATAAGACGCAGTAGAAAAAATATATAGAATTTATGGAAGTGTTTTTAAATTGTGTTTGTGTCTTTAATGATTGGGATTAGACTCTGAATATACTGTATGTGTATGTGAAATCTTTTTTATACTGTACCCCCCCAAAAATACACACAACAGCAACCAAGTCCTGAGGGTGACAAGTAGTTACAAAAATGTTTTGTTCTTCTCTTTTTAGAAAACTTAAGTAATTTAAATCAGATCTGTTCTGTTAATTTGTATGAATTCTTTTTTTACAATCCAAGTTGTTTATGCTACAGATGATATATGCTTGTGCAATTTAGTTTTAGCTGAGATCTGAGCAGCTGATTACTCTAAACACTATCCTGTCACTATCCTGTTCCCAGGGTGATTTTGTTGCTGGCTACACAATTTTAATTTCTGTTTCTAATTTGCTAATACTGGCACTGACATTGATACTACAATATATCAGTACTGTTTTTTTAGGTGGAGCAAGTACAAGTAAATGTATATGTGTATGAATACTATGAATCACTATTCAATGCTGTGAAACAATTGATGTCTTGGGGTCCTACAGTAAATATTTCAGAGGACTCAAAATAAAAACTTTTACCAAGACTGGTCCAGCTGGTCTCAAAACTGAGCCGGGCCAGGATTCCCCAGGGTTAACTTGTGCTTGTCTGTTATTACAGAAACACAAGATGGGGCACGTCCAGGACCAGTGGAGGAGCATTGGTGGTGTTAAAAAACGCCTGCACATGATAGGGGGGGATGGATCTGCAGAGGAGAGGGATAACATCTCTTTTCCGCCTCTGAACAGTACCCCCCATATCGCAGGTCAGATCAGCATCTCCCACACATGTGCACTGATTTTCTTTCTCACTTTCTTCCACCACTTTCTTTCAAGGTCAGGTTTTATTCCTTCTTCTAGAGCTTTTTTACTGATGCCCCGAGACAGAAGCCTTTCACGATCTGCTTTAGTCAAATCAGTGGTGACCAAACTGATCACAGAACGTTTCCCCACTCTGTTGTGACCTTTAGATGAGCTGTCCCCTGCCCTTAAAGGGAAGAGGAGAAATGGTCCAGAGAACCCTGGGCTGAAATGCTTCTCCAGGCCTGAGCTGGCCCTCACCCAGAGCCTTCAGTTTCTGGCCTCTGACGACTGGTAGGCATAAAGCAGTACAATCAGCATCCAACTATTCCGTTTTCTATGAATACAGTTCTGACTAGTGAAAATACAGACCTTGTTGCCCATAGCTCTATGCAGTTAGACCTCTTTCCTTGTCCTGGTTGATATATTTCTTTCATTTCACTGAATTCAGGGAGAGGAAGGTTGACGGACTGACCTTCATAAGGCGTCTGTCCCAGCATCACCCTGCCATCCTGATCAGCAGACTGCACGATGTCTCCCTGGCACTCGTTCAGGAGGTGTGATCTCTCCAAAATATTAATTTTTAATTTCTATGATTGCTTTTCACTTTTTTTGTATTCATTCTGAACCATTTATAGACAATGGTTCAAGAGAGGGGCACACACGGGGCTCTGCAGTGCTGACAGTGGTTTGCCTTTCCCCAGTGTGTCTGGAAGACATGTTCACCTTCCTGCAGAGAGGGATGGAACTGGAACTGGGCAACACAGTCAAGGTGCTGCTGCACAAAGCTGGAGAATCCAACACCTTCATCCGACAAGGTGTAGACAGCACACTGGACTGCATGGTGCAGAGCTGTACTCCTGCTCGTGCAATCAATGCACTGCTGAATGGAGGTCTGAGGTGAGGGCAGAAATATACAGAATAGAATAACACCCAGAATCTTAGGATCTGACTTCAGGAGCTGTGAAGGGTCATTTATGTTTCATGGAGCTTGAAATCAAAGCATGTAATAAAGAATGTTTACTACAATGCTAATATCCATTCATTTTCTAACCACTTTCTCCAGTTTAGGGTCATGGGGTAGCTGGAGCCTATTTCTGCAAACAGCGGGTGTAAATCAGGCCAAACCTTGGACTTGTCACCAGTCCGTCACATCTGGAATATGTTTAGCTTCCAATGTACAGTATTTAAAGGTATCGCTCACTAATTAAAAACGACTTTATTTTTGTAAATGTATGTTATTCATAATCAATGAATGAATTAAAGCAATTACTGAATTGTGTGAAAGATGAAAAATGAAAGTACTGTGGCAGGCCTGTTCTGGTACACCCTTAATTAAATGCAGATGGGCTGGAGCTTGAGGCTCCCAGTGATGTTGCTTGACTGATGGACGTATTGTATTCCGTATGCTTCATGCACATGATCACCCAGTCCATCTGTCTATCCTGGTGCCAACTTCCACCTTTACCAACTCTCCCACCTTTGTGTCTGTTAGACTTCCAAGTGGAAGAAGAGACTTAATGGTGGAGAATGAAACATCACAGTGAAGACATCAGAAACAGACAGAACTTGCGTTATTTGTGTTTAAACTATTCTCTGCTGTTTCTTGGTGGTTTCAAGTGCTTAATAAAGTCGTTATTTTGAAATCATAATTGACCTTGCTTCTTCATTCTTTATGTATTGCCCGTGGCTCATATGCCTTAGAATGTTGGCTCAGTGCTTGTTCAAGCACATCATGGAAACTAAATGCAAGTACAGCAATACCACTGCATTTATTTCTCCACTCTTTCTGTACTGTATGTATTGTAATGCTATAGTTATTTCTAGAACTAATTTCTGCCACTAACGACAGTCTATGAAGTTAAGTTGCTGAAGTTGAAGTTGCACTTCCTTTTTAGTTTCTACTTTTACTCCCAAGTTTGATTTACTGTTTATTATGAAGATGTCTATGGAGTTAACTCTGTCTATCAATGCCTTTGAGGATTTGGAATACTTGAATGGGTCCTTCCAAGAGTTCTTTTAACCTGTCAGCATTGGATATTCCTTTCAATCCCAGAAAGTGGCTATTTTCTTTTGACTGATTCAATAGATCTCTTGTGTAAACACCATTCAACACAAAATTTCCAATAACAGTATACTTGTCCAAAAACAGAATCTTACCATTGTTGATACAGTATGTTCTTTTCAGTTTGGCTTGGATGCGTGGTGCCTTCAGACGTATATTTTGATTGAGTGAAGGATATTTTGCATGTAAATGAGTGGAAGATTGTGGAAACTCTGAAGCAATCTGAACCCTAACCCTAACGCAGATCCATAGCTTGGGTTATATACACTGCATTGCCCTGAGGGAGAATTTGTCAAAATTGCCCTCAAAGCAAACGTTTGCTTTGATATCACTTATCAAACCCTTGCATTTTGCATTGAATGTACATGTATTTTATCGAATAAAGCCCAGAGTTTTAAGGTATACCTGAGTGTTACCATAGTGTGTAACTAACTGGAACACTGTGGGACCGCTGTGTACATACGTTCACACTGCGAGAAATACTGCTCAATATGGGTTCGTGCAAACAACCCGCATATGACCACAGGAAGTCAGAACAGCATAGAAACAAACTCAAAGTAGTCTCCAGTTATCTAGCCTGTAAGCAGGGAATAAAGCTTTGATTGATTTCTGAAACCCTTTCTTTATGTCCTGTTTTCATTCAGGTAAGGGTCAACTATATATTGTATACAATACTGCTGACAGACAGACACAGCTTTGTGGTGTGAATCTCTTTTTTTCTTGGTTTTCTTTAATGTGGCACTATGCAGTGGGATGCTGTTCCACAAGCCAATAGCATTTAAACCACAATACCCACAATGCTGCAACTAAGTGTTTTACACACGAGGCCAGTCCTCTGACCTTTCCCAGCCTTGCTTTGGGTTGTGAATCGACACTTGACACATGCCTCCAATGTAATGAAACTTTATTACTTTTTCTTATCAAAAAATCACTTTAAACTCTCTAGTTATTTTTAAACTTCTTACTAAACTATGGAACAGTTGCAGGGTTGCTATTTCTCTTCCATATTGGCAAACATGGAAAAAACTAAAATATAGCCCTATTTTAAATGTAAAGTTTTTTTGTTTTTCATTTTAACACAACAGAAGTCTTAACATCTGAGGAAAAAATGAAGACATCATAACTTAGGAGAAGTCCTCATTGGTTGCAAAAAATGATCAATTTAAAAAAAACATTTTGAAATATAATTAAACAAATTAAACATTGCTATTTCTCATGGCCATTAAAAAAGCCACACACACACAAAAAACCCTTTTCAGGCTACGCTGCGTGTAAGTTCAAAAC
Source organism: Atractosteus spatula (assembly GCF_055471065.1). Lineage (NCBI taxonomy): Eukaryota > Metazoa > Chordata > Actinopteri > Semionotiformes > Lepisosteidae > Atractosteus > Atractosteus spatula. The sequence goes on along the minus strand of NC_142708.1, from coordinate 29,014,179 downwards.
ATCTACCGCTAATCCATGGAACGAATTAAAATATGTAGACCTATGTTTGTGTACACAGTCTGAGTAACAAGCAAAACAAAATCCCAGACAATTTTTGGAATTTAATAAATCCCAGTCAGACCGATGTTTTAGGTCTCAAAAAGAGGACATACTAAATGTCACACCCCACACTCTCCCTCACAAAGGCCATTACATTCCCAAACCCACTGTTTCACAATCTCATTCCTAATTGAACCCATCACATTCCCACATGCACCAGGTTCCATAAATTCTCACTCCCAGACCAATTATCCAACCACGTCCCTTTCCCTTTAGTATTTAAAGTTCCCTCACGCCAATTTATGCTTCCTATTGAAGAGCCTCCCAAAGTATTCTCTTGTGTATTTCTAAATTTTTTGATTGATCTCCTGGTTCCTAATCTTTGCTCCTGCCTTTTTGACCATTCTCTTTGGATTTTGTGTTTTGGATTGTCTTTCTGGGATTTCCCTAGTCACTGGACTCAGTGCTTCTCCAATTGACTAAGTCCCTGCAGTATGTGTTTTGGATTGTCCCTGTGCTACTCCACATTCTACAGGATTTGTGGTTATGCATAAGGATCCTCTTATTCTACTGATTGGTTCCCTGACACTAAATACTCAGCAATGACTTTAATTAAATGCTCTCTTTTAATCAAATTTACATATGTTTTTTTAGTGTTGCCCTCTACTAATAAAGTGAGCAGTGTTTAGGTTTAAGGTGCATTCAGACCCAGCTAAAAGCCTTTGTTTTGGCTGTTCTGGAAGATTTGGAGCATGCCCTGAGTGGCCTGCAAAGGGAAGACCCCAGCCTGAAAGTTAAGGCAGGTGGTAATTGCCAGTTATTTTCTTTTTTTTGTACTTTCCCATGTTTTCAGCTTGTAGAAAAAGAGTAAAGATAATGTGCACACCTTCCTTTGATATGTCTACTATGGAGTTGTCTGTCTTTCTATAGCTCAGTTAAACCTGAATGATTAATTGATGCAGAATTCAATGATACAGTAAAAGATGGGCATCTAACAAACTCAGTTTTATGTTCCACTCAAGGAAACTCAGTTACGGTTGGCCATTTAGAAGAAAAGATCACTTTATTGGCCATATTCAATTTCTTGTATTAGGAATTTGTCTTTTTGCATACTCCAACTTGCTCTCCATGAGACACGGACTGGGAGAGGAGCTTGGGGCTAGAGCGCAGGCTCAGCCATTTACAGTATAAAGCACCCCTGGAGCACGTGGGGGTTAAGGGGCCCTTACTCAGGGGCCCAAGTAATAGTTGGAGTAGGATTCCCCTGACGGTTGTGGGATACAACCTGGCAACCTTCCAGCCACAGGTCCAGATCCTTAGCCACAGAGCCACGGCACCATATTGGGTGTATGCTATCCTTGTATAATGTGTGATTGGATGTGCAGAAGGATTAATTTATTATCTGTATGAGCCTACAGTATGTGGGATTAAGATCTAGTTATGACCATAAGTGAAAAGAGATGGGAGTACTTGCCTAGTTATTTAGTTAACATAAACTAATTTTCAACTATAGTCTTTTGATGTTGTTAAGGAAGGGCTAAGGCATTAGCAAGCAAGGCATTAGCAGGACACAAGTGCCCTGCAGACTCCAAAGTTGTTACAACTCAAGTAATAGCACCTTGGTACAGCTAACTCTTGTAATTCAGCACCTTCATAATTTCTACTGTTTTGTCAAATTAATTTGCCTTATTCTTTCAAAGACTGTACTGTGTGGAATGGGAGAGCTACACATTGAGATCATTCATGATTGAATAAGAAGAGAATATGGCATTGAGACTCACCTTGGACCTCTACAGGTGGCCTACAGGGAAACCATCTTGCAGTCTGTTTCCACCACAGGTATCACATTCACACCTCGGCACAATACGCCAGTAATATCTTCACTTTGACAGGTAACAATTGCTTGTACTGTATATCAGTGTTCATCAGTTTCTTAGAGGACTCATCATTGATAACATGTCACAATTCCTCTTCACAAGGATATAGGATGTGTGCTCTGCAAAATGACTGCAGTTTTTTTAGGTATCCCAAATCACGTGTCAGCATTTCTGCCTGGTGTGCATTCCAGCCAATATTTATGAAAGTATGGATTGTTTCTTCTTTCTGTGTCTGTTAGTAGCTAATGCTTTTGGGTTTTTTTTTCATTTCCCTACCCTCTACAGAAGCTTGACCCATTCCTGCAATATAGCAAACCGTAATCTGCTGCAGAGCCTGCTGTTCTGAAACTATTCCTGAGTGTCGTTGTTCTCCTCTGTCAGACACACTGGACAGGAGCATTGGGGACAAGAGACAACTGGTGACAGTGGAGCTGGGAGGGAGCCCCTGCGCAGAGGGTAGCTCCACTGCTGCCCCTGCCATCAGCTTTGAGGACAGTGTGGAAGAGCAGCTTCCTTTGGATGTGAAAGAGGCACTGGAGAATGGAATACAAAGTGCTTATCTCCAAGGTAACAGGGCTCTTAAATGGACTTGGGCTGTCAGTGACAGGCAGTTTTCTCTGGTTATTGAAGCACCATTATTTGGTTCAGTTTCAGATTCTGATACCTGAATAGCTTCCTATATAGAGGACGTGTACTATAGTATGACAAAATGTCCAAAAAAGGTTTATCCCTTTTGATATTGCGATAATAAAGTCATGTATGTGAAGGCTCACCTTGAAGCATTATTTTTAAGCACTATAGTTTGCATAAACTCTGGTTGTTCACATATCTTTTGTTTTGAACAACTTTTCATTTAACTTCTTAAGAGTCAGTAGTGGAGATCAAGTTCTGGTGCTACAGTGTCAGTTTTTACTGACGTGTTTGAAATAGTGATGTACATTCTGTACATTTTATAAGTCCTTTAGAATTATACTTTCATATGTTATGCTGTCTAATTAACTAAGGTAAGGAGTATTTAATATTCATGGTTTATACACAGTTGAAGAGAGGTTTTGAACTACTCAGCTTGAATTAGGTAGTGTTAAATGATGATGTATGGGTGTGAAAGCTGGACCCTGAAAAAAGCTGACCGAAAGAGGATGGATGCTTTTGAGCTATTGGTGCTGGAGAAGACTGTTACGGATACCATGGACAACAAGGGTCACCAATAAAGAGGTTCTGGAGCGGATCAAGCCAGAAATTTTGCTTGAGGGAAAGATCACCAGACTCCAGCTCACTTATTTTGGTCACGGGATGCGATCAGATTCATTGGAGAAAGCAATGATGCTTGGAAGACAAGGCCGCCAAAGAACGCGGTGGCTCGACGCCATCAAAACGGACACTGGCTTAGGTATAGAACAGCTGAAAGGGAAAGTCCAAGACCGGAAAGGGTGGCGAGAGATGGCCTATAGAATTGCCGAGAGTCGGATCCGACTGACCGGATAACATCATCATCAAATGATGATGTGGATGTGTAGGTGCACTGTGAAAAAAGCTTCTAAAAAGCTGTAATTTTACATGTTTGTCCATGTGCTTTCTACATATGCAGCCATTTCCTGATTCTCCAATGCCATTCAATGTAATTCCAGGTCCACTGCTGAGGTTCCCGGTGCAGAATGTGGTCACTACAGTTTACTCTGTCAGCATACAGCCTGGGACATCAATGGCCATGGTCTCAGCCTGTGTCTCGCTGTAAGCACAAGGTAACATTTACTCAAAAGGAAAAGATGAAGACTAGGATAATCATGCAGCACAATACAATTTCTTCAACCTGTTTGAAATCCGCAGAGAACAAAATCTGAAAGTTCACAAAAAGCAGGATGTGAGCTGTTGACTAAGTGCACTGGAAGCAAGCGCTCATGATGGAAGGCTCATTTCTAGAAAGTAGTCCCTAAAATGAATAAACCGATGAAAGAAAACATGAGAGAAATATATGTAGAAAGAAAAGTAATTGCTTATTGCAAGACAGAAGTTAAAGATGCAATTGTTAAATGATCTGAGTAGCCCAGGGCACAATACATAGAGGTTAGAAGAAGTGTTGTTCTGTTTTTTACAATTGGCTTTGTTAAACCAATATGCTAACAACAAATCAGTTTGGTTTCTTTCAATTTGATTTAAAAATACAACTCAAATATCAAATGCTATATTAAATGTTTATTGCTGCATTTAGTCTTAATCTATTCAAATTTATCGATGAATAGATCGGCCAAAAGACAGGGTTTTTAGTGACAGAATAAATGTTTATATTTTTATAGAACATTTAAGTTTCTGTCCTTCCGTTTCCGAAGGGGTGGAACGGCAATACGGGTATAATCACGAGGGTGGAGCATCGATAGTGTTACGCCGAGATAACAGATTTGCAACTTTTTTTTTTAGTCAAGAAGCAATACAAAAAATTAAAATCTCCCACTCCTCCTCACTGAAACATTCATCGCAGTGGCAGCTCCTCCACCTATTTCATCTCAAAACGCAACTCGAACTCCATAAAAAAGATGAACGAGGTCGAATCCAAATTCCAAGGTTGCAAATTTATTTTAATTTATATTAATAATGTATAATCTTCGGGTAAAATATTTTTTTTCTCCCGAGCATTTGTTTTCAATTAACCTGAACGTCATTTTCACAGATGGCGTCTCATGTAGGTCACGTGCTCAATCTGTCAAGCGCCACGCGGCAATCAGCGTGTCATCTCTGAACTCACAATCGCATTATTACCGAGAGAGTGACGCATTGCTCAAGGGGTTAAAATGATCATAGTTTCTCATAGGTTATTACTTTAGCTAATGCTCTTCGCCCGGGCATATATAAAAAAACGTATTGTACGCCCGGTAGTAATGGTCAAGAGAGTGGCAAGCTATTGCAGCAAAACCTTCCCGGATTAGGAATACCGCAGCAAAGCAGAAAGGTACCTATAGATTTTAGGAGTAGTTACAGTAACCTTTAAGAGAAGTTGCTTTCACTGAGACTTTATCTGGTATAACATTAGGGTTTCACTATTTTTCTATTAGTTAGAAATAGTCTGGTATAATATTTTAAAAGTTAATTAATATGACGAGCGTGTAACACAAGAACAGTAAACTAGGGTGCAGAAAGAGAACTTGCATGGCAGCGACAGCCTTTTATTTTTGTGCGGTTACTGCGCATCTGCAACCCTGCAACTTGGTAAAGATCAGGCGAAGTCTGTTTTCTGAATTGGACTGCTGTTTTCTACACTGTGTTACCAAAGTGGTAAAAAATACCACCCAATGTTTTTTTACATTGGGTGTCCGCGGAAATCTCTGTCGATTTTCCGTTAAGACCAGCTTCAGTAAAAAGTCGTGCAAACGGTGCCCTTCTACACGCTACTTGTGCAGAAGATATGCATAGGAAGAAGCATGAGAGCGCCAGAATGAGCTCCCGTTTTACTATCCTGAAAGCAATGAATTCATTTGATAAAAATCGATGTGTATATCAATAAAGATGTAAATTTGTACAGTTCAAGATTTGTAAAAACTCGTGGGAGGGCATGGGGGTGTAGCGACGCTTTCCAGCACGTGGTGAACCGAAGCGACCGCCGGTAAGAGATGGGAGTCGCAAGCGCATCATTGGCCGGGGAACTGAGCAACATAAACGTTTCTTTAAAGCGAAGCAGTATCTTCATTCATATTTTTATAAATGGAAATACAAACATAAACAAAAACGATAACGAGTAAAGAGTGGGGTGTGAATTCGAGCACTGGTCTTGTTACTTTTGGATGTGTGCTTACTTCACTCACCTACTGTAAGTCTGTTTCTGCACTGCTGAGTACATTTCCAGGAGCCGTTTTTTTACACCAAAACCACACATCGTATTAAGAAAATAAGTCTTTCCCACAAGACTGTCACAGAACACTATACTAAACATCTAGTAGTTCAAAACAGCAGCCAGTTCTGTCTAGTTCTTGTGCCAGTTCTTCTAGAAAATGTCACCCATGTCATGAAATACATACTCTGTATGCTCAATCCGTATCTCTACTGAATTTCTTTATGACTTCAAAATACCTTTTTTCCTTCTTATGTTTTATGGTCCCAAGAAACTATCTCTCCTGAAAGTGCACTTTCCTAAGAATGTTTTTTGAAAACTGCTATGTAAAATAAAGATTAATAATTGGTATACATATCACATGGCAATATCAATCGCCAGACAGGATTGTACTATAGGCATCTGGGTGTTCATGATGATTTTTTAATTTTCAAATTAGAACAATAAAATTACAAACAGAATGTTTGGGTACACTGTATAACAAGAAGTGTGTAGCTTACTCCCTTCAGCATTGAAGCTATACATAAGGTTTGCAACACTAGTAAAATCTCATTTATAATACTGCATTTATTCACCATACCTCTAAAATTACTTTAGGTAATTAAATGTTCAGACTTTTATAGTTCAGTGGATTGGTGAATCCAAAAAAATGGAGTGTGGATAGATAGGTTCAACCAGTTTTTTGTAGCAAAAGAGCCACAACTTGAAACTAAAAGAGAATGAATTCTTGAAACATGCCGTGGTATTGATGCTTCAATAAAATGGCTGGGCTGCTTGTTACTTTGGAGAGCTGTGGGTGCTTTCAACAGGATTCCTAGTTAGGTGTCTTAAGGCCCAATCTGGGCTCCTTGAAGTAGCAGCTAGAAGTGGGATCTATATACAGTTAGGGGTGGCTTCTCTTTGTTCTTCAGATTACAATTTATGTGTTTAATATTTTTTTTAAATCATCATGGAGTTGAGTTGTATTAACACTCATCTTTTATAAACATGCTGCTTATAAACTCTGCAAGTACGAATCTGCAAATTGACAACGTTGGCAGTAAGTACAGCCCCCTATTACTGTGTCTCCAGTTGTAAATTATAGAATAGAACTGCCTCCTTAGAGTTTGCTGCATTTTGGTTTATAAAATCATTAAGAAGAGATTTAGGATCGTTTATACAGGTCTGAATGTTTGTAATCCCATATTTTTCATGTTTGATTTATACATTCTGTTACATCTGTCAATATGCGATGTTACTGTTGTAATGCTTGAGTTGAGTACTGATAACACATCACAACACTTCGAGGAGTTTTGCTTGAGCGTCAGTTTTAATACTTGTCATTTTTAAAGTAGTAAATCAGAATAGTTTGTAATGAAAACTGTGTTAAGTAAGTAGACTGGATCCAGTGATATCACTGTCCAAATTTGGACATTTTATTGAAATAAACAGGATTTTACTGTTTGGACTCTGTGGAAGAGAAGGAGATTGCATAAGCTTCTACTGTTCTTGAGTCCTCAGGTTCATGTTCTCCAAAGAAATGAAAGTGGAAATGATGAGCTGAGAACTGTACTTAAATTGAATACAAATTATCACTATATTAGTTATCTGTCAACATGGTAGCTAAAAATGATCTACAGATTTAAATGTCTCTTGCACTCTTTCTACATAACATATTTAAGGATATTCAGATTCAATTACAGTACATGGAAACAATAAGATATGTAAATTAGTAAAACATGCATTTGCTACAAAAACTGCTGTTTTTCTGGAAATCATACATTAAGCATTAACAAGCACTGAGAACTTCATTGTTCCTGCTCTCAGATGGACAGAGATCCCCGCTCTCCCCAACTGAGTGGCTCCTCTGAGAAAGACCTGCAGTTCAGAACAATGAATATAAGTCAGAAAAATACAAAACGTGCCAAACGCATTGGTAAGTACCTGATTTATGCTTCCTAGACTATTAATTTCAAGATGAGTGATGAGTTGAGAACTGTAGTTATCACTGTGTGTACAGTCTATTTTGAATTCTTTAGCTAATTCTGAACCCAGAGAAAAAAGAGTAATTTAGGTTCACATTAACTCCACCAAAATCATTCCAAACATTTCTGTCCATGGTGTGGTAAAGGAAAGTGAAGTACATTTCCCTCCTTGTGTGAGGAAAAAGACATGTGCTCCTGGTAGGGAGTAGTCTGTGTCAGTTACGTGCAGTATGTTGTCAGGGCTAGAGGAGGTGAAGTGGGCTGTGCGTGTGCAGTGCTATATGCATGAAACACCAGGCACGTTGAGAGGTCTTGCATGATTAGCAGTTGCTGAACAAAAACATTTTCTGCTGTCCCTGTCAGAGCTGAGGACGTGATCAAGATATATTGCAATCAAGACTAAATTAACAGAGCTTTGATGGGATTATCCCACTTTGCCAAAGTGCACTGATTCCCATTATTAGTGTTTGTGTGGTCACCTGTTGTGTTGATTCCTGGCTTTTCAATGCATGTGCCCTCTGCTGTTACTAATTCTTCTCCCCTGTCCCAAACTCTGTCATGGCAAAACAGCAGCTTGTTCTGAATTTTGCAGCAAGCTAGAGAGTAAGATTATTCCTCTTCAGAGACTGTTATTTCCTGATCAGTTACAAAACTGATCAGTATTAAAGCAATGTTTCTCAACCCTGCTTCTGGAGTGTCTTTTAGTTTTCCTTCCGGCTGGTGGTACAGTGGTGAGCATTGCTGTCTTGCAGCACTGGGACTCTTGGCTCAATTCCTGGTGTGCTATCTGCAACACTAAATTGAATAAAGTGGTTAGAAAATAAATGTGATCTAGTTGCTTTTTTTATTTTTTATGAATGCCTTTCCTACTTTGTCCTTCAGGTGAAGCCCGTGAGAATTGCCCTGTGCTAACTAAAGCCACGCTTGTGCGTTCTCGCTGTTTCTCCAATGGAATGAAGCCTGTGCCGCCGAACGCCCAACCCAGGTCTGTCCATGACACACGGCCCTCAGAAATGTACACATTGCAGACACATTCAGAGCAATTAAAATGCTGCCCTTACAGCTCAAGACGGTTGTGGCTTTCATAAACAGTGCACTGAAGCTCGTTTTCCAAACTTGTTACTTTGTTTTTGCTTACTGCCACACAGGTAGGCTCCTAGTTTTAGAAACATCTTTTCTGTTTTTTTGTGGGGGCTGGAGTGAAGAGTGTTGATAAAATTAGCTTGTTGTTGTCCAAGCTAGCATCTTTTGTGGTTTTATGTGCTTCAAAGCAGGACTGTGAACTTGGCAAGGGAGTGAACACAGTTGACAACACTGCTCCAACTCTGTAAAGATGACAGAGCAGTGTTTATCATTTTTTCAATTTTCTCCACTGTGTCTCCATTTGTGTCTTGCCTGCAGGTCCGATAACTCCCCTTCTTTAGTAGCAAGACCTCGCTTGGCTGGAGTCCCCTCCAGAAAGCTGATGGCAGCTTCCAGAGTGGAGGACAGCCCCAACCAAGGTGCTGACAGCTGGAGCTGCTGGCCTGTCATTTGTTTGCTTGTGTGTATGAGTGTGTGCTGAGAAATCATCTGTGAGACAGGGCAAAAGTGAAAGTAACCTAATCAGTACAGCTCTAGGTTTCAGCAGTACAGGACAGTAGTGGTTGAAACTTTCTGTCTGCTCGGACTCATTTAGAGTTAAAGAGATAAAGAAGATAAAGAACTTGCCTATTTTGCTTCTCAGTCAGTTCTTGCATTTGCCCTCCTTGTGTTGAGGTTGGTGCGAGTGTCAGTGTGTCTGCTGCTGTGGGCTGTGGTGTTGTGAGATTGGTGAAAAGGGTGACATGAAGGGTGTTGAGAACTTTTGACCTTGTTTTGCAGGGGTGACCTCAGATGTGAATGTAGTTGGACAGCAACTGACCTATTCTAATGGGCCTGGTGAGCCTGAGGAGGACAGGCTGATAGTGGTGTCCCCTCCTGCTGGCAGACCCCCGGGCCGAGTGCCCCGCAGAGTGTCCAGAATCCCCACATGTGAGTCGGCTGCACCATTGGTTAAGATGTCACTAATGATAACAGGGACTGGTACCAGAGTTACATACAAAAGCTCACTGGTAAGAAAAACTCTCTCATGGCCTGTAAAGAGGGATTTATTACAGACTGGATACTATTTCTGACATCCCACCTTCGTAACTTTACAAAACAAAAATTAACTTACCTTTTTATCCATGATCCAGGATTCTCCAGCAGCACTGAAAAGAAATGTTATAACTAATAACAACTAATCAGTTTCAAAGACCTTTAGAACTCTCAAGGACTTGTGAACTGATCTGTAGACAATGGGCACAAATCAAGCTGCGCTAGAGATAGCAGCACAACCCAGGATTTAATGAACTCTGAGGTGTGGCCATGCCAGTTCACATTACTGTACACATTACAGTTCCAGCTGTACGAACACACCAACAGATGGTGTGACAGAGTTTTAGAGTATTGGGTATGAAGTTTTGGTTCTGTAAGGCAGTAGATCATCAGGTGACAAAAGCTCACAAGGTGATGATATCTCCAGATTCACGGAGAAAATCCCAAGGAGCTCCTTCAGAGTAAGCAAACTCATTTGAAGTAGATTCTGGCCAGAAAACAGGTGGTTTTTGTTTTTGTTAACCCCAGCAACTCTGCTTCCCCCACCCAGTTATCCCAGAGCCTTACCAGCCCCAGGTTTCAGGGAAGAAAGGGCTCCTGAGGATGTCACAGAACAGCGGTAGAGAGGACTCGGACATGCAGTTCCTGAGCCCCACCAACCCTTCCGACAGAGAGAGAGGTGAGCTCACAGAGGAGGGACAGGCCTGAAAGGGGAACTGCAGTCCCACTTTCTCAGGCGGGTTATTAAATCTTGGTAATCATTTTTTTCACATAGAAGTGAGAGGCTGTGAAATGTTCAAAGCAAAAAGCAAATCCTTGATGAGGAGCCCAAGTGTCACAGCTGAAACTGATTTGGGGAGTGCTGCTTCCTGCAATTGACATTTCTTCCCACCAGATTGCCTGTGCTTTGGTTGAGCCTTTGGCTCATAGATGTAACTGGACTTATATGGAGTTAGAGATAAAAAAGCAGTTGATATCTCACGAGCAGTTAAATGTTATTTTTGATTTCTCAACACAACTTTAGTCGTAGCATTAAAACTCACAATGGATTTTAGATACACAGTTCCACGCATATGCATTAGTTAATAGCTAAGGCTTGGGCTGTCTAATGGTATACTTGATACTTGATGTCTAATGATATACAAATGATGCTTGGGCTGGTAATGATAATGCTATGCTAGTAAATAATATTAATCCTTTACATCTTTCAATGTTTGGGAAAACCAAGGAATGAGCTAGGTTTGGCTGGTTTTGACAGCTCCCGTCCATGGTGGCGTCGATGTGCCTACCAAGACTTCCTGCCCTCTCTGCGGACATCCCAGTGTAGAGCGTACCTTTCCCACAGCCTCAGGAGCCGCTGGGGTTCTGTGCTCTCAGCCAGCTTGCAGGAATGTAGACCCCAATGTTGGTGTGTCCAGCACCTGGTCCGGCAGGAAGGAGAGCAGTCTTCTGTGCAGATCCCTCTGCCCCAGCTCCCAGAACACTGCAGGCAAGGATACACATCCTCTCCTTCTCTTTCTCCTTTCTTTCATCTTGTTCAGTTTTTATTAAGTAATCATAAAAATTGAGGAACATTGATAATGGTAGTTTGGACAATTTTTGACAACTGCAGTTTTGATTCCAATTTTGGTGATAGTAGTACTATTGATTACTGTTAAGTATCAGACTGAGGACTGATTGCCTATAATGAAGGCTGTAGTGGTTACAGTCAGGTTGGTTGGCACAATCTTGACTTCCATGTGGTGAAAGAGCAGGGGACTTGATGTAGTGTTTTAGTCACAATGGTAACTTGTTAGGAAGACTGCCATCCTGACTAACCACTACAGTCTTCACAATAGACAAGCAGTCCTCACCCTTTATTCTTCTTAAAGGTCAAGTGTAAATATAGTTTCCTCTCAGAACGTCATGTTCAGACAGTGTGTGTCAGCCCTGTCTGTGTTCTTCAGGTGAAGCCCAGGGAAGGACCTTCCCAGAGCTCCTCAGAGCCTCTCAGATGTGCTCCACAACCTGCCGCTGTGTCTTCAATGGAATTAAACCCGTGCCCCCGATCTCTCGAGGCACCAAGCCCTTGCCCGACAGGGCCCAGGGCATGCCCAGGAACTCCGGAAAGGCCGGCCAGACAGGGCGCCCCTTGGAGCGCCCAATGGAAAGTAACCTGCAGCTTTATGGAGAAGAGGAGGCAGTGGACTATGAGGAGGTCAGAACACACCAGGGCCTTTCTAACCCACATATCATCATTTAAATGTGCAGAAAAAGGAAGGGATAAGAGCTTGCTTGTGTAGTTTTATTTGGTTATGTTCTTCAGAAGGTTTCAAGGTTTCATTCCCAAGTCTTTTCTATTTTGCTTTGCACAGAGAGTACAATAAGCTGTGCGAATGCACTGGCAGTGAGAGCCTAGCTGGGTAAGGAACTGAGAAGGAATGTTAAAGGCTTGTGTCTTTTGTGTTCTTCAGAGGCCGAACTCCCTCAGGTTCCTGCAGTACACTGTGGCAGAGGAGCAAGACTTGCTCGGCTCACCCCCACACAACTTCCTCGATGGCATCAAAGCCGGGTTAGTCCACAACAGCTCATGGCCCACAGACACACGCCACCTTTACAAATAACAACACCTACAAAAAAAGCTGAAACAAAAAAAACACAAAATATACTAAAAGCAACAGTTAACATAGTTCAGGTGGGTAGCTGCGTCAGCATGCGTAGGCTTCAAAGGAACAACTAATAGGTTTATTCCATGCTGAAAAGAGAAGAAAGAAAACACAAAGTTTCGGCTGTGGAGCCTTCTTCAGGTGTGAGTTAGTTAACATATTCAGAATGATGAAGTTGTCTGCTTGTGGATCATGCTAGCATCTTTATCTTTAGTGGCTTTTACATGCTCCATAGCAGGGCTGTGAACATGGTGATTTTTTAATGCCTCACTGACAGAAAGTGTCATATATTTACAATGTTTTTGTGGAGGGCGCGGTGGACATCACAACATTCTTGCCTGTTGGGTTGGGGATCACAAAATTGACAGCTCTGTTCCAGCTCTGTAAAGATAACTGTCAGAGCAGTGCTGATTGTTATTATTTTTTTCACTTTTCTCCTCTATGTCTCTGTGTCTTGCCTGCAGTTCCGATAACTCCCCTCCTTTAGTAGCAAGGCCTCGCTTGGCTGGAATCCCCTCCAGAAAGCTGATGGCTGCTTCCAGAGTGGAGGACAGCCCCAACCAAGGTGCTGACAGCTGGAGCTGCTGGCCTGTCATTTGTTTGAATGTGTTTGCTTGTGTGTATGAGTGTGTGCTGAGAAACCAGCCGTGAGACTGGGCAAAACTGAACAGTAATTAAACATGGAACAAGTAATAGGTTTATTCCATGCTGAAAAAAAGAAGAAAGAGAACACAACGTTTCGGCCGTGGAGCCTTCTTCAGGTGTGAAGAAGGACACCTGAGGAAGGCTCCACGGCCGAAACGTTGTGTTCTCTTTCTTCTTTTTTTCAGCATGGAATAAACCTATTACTTGTTCCTTTGCAGCCTACGCATGCTGACGCAGCTACCCACCTGAGTAATTAAACATTACAGCTTGGGTTTTGAATGGGGCACAGTCTATTTCAGTTTTTTTCTTTTCTAGACCAGATTACTGCATTTTTCCTAGTCATTTTCTTGAGTGAAAAAACTGTCTTTGTCCACAGAAAACACAGTAGCTGTTCATTATTGCTGCCTACTGGGTCTTATTTAGAGATAAAGAAATAAAGAATAACACCTGCCTATATTTCTTCTCAGTTGATTTTGGCATTTGTACTTCGGCATGAGTGTCAGTGTGTCTGCTGCTGTGTGTTTTGATAGGTGAAGGGTGTTGAGAAATGCGGACTTTCTTTTGCAGGGGTGACCTTGGATGTGAGTGTAGTGGGGCAGTGGCTGAACTATTCTAATGGGCCTGGTGAGCCTGAGGAGGACAGGCTGATAGTGGTGTCCCCTCCTGCTGCCACACCCCCGGGCCGAGTGCCCCGCAGAGTGTCCAGAATCCCCAGACGTAAGTCGGCTGCACCATTGGTTAAGATGTCACAAATGATAAGAAGGACTGGCTCTGAAGGATAATTTAAAAACACAGACATCCCATTCCAATTGGTCAAATTCCCATGCATGAACACAACCTATGTGATTTCTTCTCCTATTATTATTTTCTGAGGAAAAACAGAGGAAAATTAACTATTAAGCCTTGATTCTTTGTTAAATTATGCGTTATGTGATGCATTATGTGATAGTTAGCCCACAGAGGAATGATAATATCAGATGGGAATGCAGACTTAACTAATCTAATGTAGTCAATGTGACTCTGGATCATGATGATAGACTGTGATAGACTCTGTGTCAACAAATGTGTAACATAGGCAGATATGTGATGTTTTTAAAGTCATAATTTGTTGGTGTAATTTCTGAGCCTCAATTTGGTGAGTTGCTTTCAGTCGAATTTGGCTATTATCACATTATTATTTTAATATTGTTGCGTCCATTTCAGTGATGCCTGTCAGACCATGTAATTAAATCATATATTCCAACTCCCTAACACTTTAAAAATAAAACAGGTGATGCAGTTATTAATATTGGTTTTGAAATATGTTCATATGTTCTGATGAGCTCAGTGCAGGTCTAAGTCTCAGGGCCATTGCTTTGGTCACTTTGTCTCTATAGGAGTGTTGGGGAGCTCCACTCGAGTTGCTTCTCAGCAGAGCCTGATGTCGTGCCCTGGGCAAGGCGCCAGCACTGGCAACACAAGTGTCAAGCCCCTGGCGCGAGTCTATGGGCAGGCAGTCCAACACAACAGTCACCCCTACGTCGAGGAGGTGAGTAAGAGGCCTTTATTTCTCTTTGTTTTTGTTTTGAGTTTTTTACAAACAAAACTTTTGAGTTTGAAAATGCTCTGTAGGTCTTTCATTTTTGTGTTTCACCAATGTCCTAGTTTTTTATAATACCTTCTACAGTATATTTATTTATAAACACTTCACATCAAGACATTACAATTTAGACATCAAAAACAATCAAGATTAGTAATAATGTCTCCATCAGCATATGTACTCTGTATATTGTAATGCCATAGCACACAAGTATAACTACAGTATATTATGATCAAGTCCTGTCTACGTACTGACCTAATATTCACAACTATAGTATTTGAAGCCCTATACAGACAGTATTCTGGAATAGAATATTAGAGTATTTTAGATATAAAAATACAGCCTGGAAATGAATTGACCCAATAATGACAAACAGCAAAAAATGTGTTCAGGGGTTCACTATATAGGAAATAACAATGATACAGGACTAATATGTTCCTTTTTCCATCTATAGTATATTTGGTATTTGAGGGATTTGATCATTTTGGGACCGGCCAGATTGCCTACAATGATCAGGCGCAGTTATTTATCTCAGAAATTAAAACATTTTTACATTATTTGTAGACTCTGGTGGATAACTTGTGAAAGCCCTTAGCTTGCTTTTAGAAAACACCTATCAAATCCTTGCATGGCAAGGCACATCAGCAGCATTATAGAGTTGCTGTCATATGGCTGTAAGTTATGTTACAGCAGCAAAATATAGAGGAAACTCAAAATAAAATCAAAAAGGCTTGCCAGATATAGCAAACTATGGAAGATATTAATTGACGTTCGGGAGGGATAACAACGACAAGTCAATCTCACACAGCTGTTCCTAATCACCAGCATTATAAAACTAGCTACATACAGTATACCGAACTCCAACACCTCCCTTCGCATTTATCTCAAGCATTCCTCCTACACCCCATCTCCACCTTGCAGCTACCCCTCAGTTCACTCAAATGACTGGGGTTCGAGACTGCTTGTCTTATGGCCAGGAGGCTGCCTAATAACCAGATGGGTTAAACGAAATTATTCTAGGTAGGTAATTTGCAATTTAGTTTTAGCTGAGATCTGAGCAGCTGATTACTCTAAACACTATCCTATCCTATCCTGTCACTATCCTGTTCCCAGGGTGATTTTGTTGCTGGCTACACAATTGCAATTTCTGTTTCTAATTTGCTAATACTGGCACTGACATTGATACTGACAAGATATCAGTACTGTTTTTTTAGGTGGAGCAAGTAGAAGTAAATGTATATGAATACTATGAATCACTATTCAGTGCTGTGAAACAATTTATGGGGTCATGGGGTCCTACAGTAAATATTTCAGAGGACTCAAAGTAAAAACTTTTACCAAGACTGGTCCAGCTGGTCTCAAAACTGAGCTGGGCCAGGATTCCCCAGGGTTAACTTGTGCTTGTCTGTTATTACAGACACACAAGATGGGGCACGTCCAGGACCAGTGGAGGAGCATTGGGGGTGTTAAAAAACGCCTGCGCATGATAGGGGGGGATGGAACTGCAGAGGAGAGGGATAACATCTCTTTTCCGCCTCTGAAGAGTACCCCCCATATCGCAGGTCAGATCAGCATCTCCCACACATGTGCACTGATTTTCTTTCTCACTTTCTTCCACCACTTTCTTTCAAGGTCAGGTTTTATTCCTTCTTCTAGAGCTTTTTTACTGATGCCCCGAGGCAGAAGCCTTTCACGATCTGCTTTAGTCAAATCAGTGGTGACCAAACTGATCACAGAACGTTTCCCCACTCTGTTGTGACCTTTAGATGAGCTGTCCCCTGCCCTTAAAGGGAAGAGGAGAAATGGTCCAGAGAACCCTGGGCTGAAATGCTTCTCCAGGCCTGAGCTGGCCCTCACCCAGAGCCTTCAGTTTCTGGCCTCTGACGACTGGTAGGCATAAAGCAGTACAATCAGCATCCAACTATTCCGTTTTCTATGAATACAGTTCTGACTAGTGAAAATACAGACCTTGTTGCCCATAGCTCTATACAGTTAGACCTCTTTCCTTGTCCTGGTTGATATATTTCTTTCCTTTCACTGAATTCAGGGAGAGGAAGGTTGAAGGACTGACCTGCATAAGGCGTCTGTCCCAGCACCACCCTGCCATCCTGATCAGCAGACTGCACGATGTCTCCCTGGCGCTCGTGCAGGAGGTGTGAGCTCTCCAAAATATTAATTGTTCATTTTTATGATTGTTTTTCACTGTTTTTGTATCCATTCTGAACCATGTATATAGAATGGTTCAAGAGAGAGGCACAGACGAGGCTCTGCAGTGCTGACGGTGGTTTGCCTTTCCCCAGGTGAAGAACTTGCGATCAGTTGTCTCTAGGATGGCAGTGTTGTGTCTGGGAGACATGTTCAGCTTCCTGCAGAGAGGGATGGACCCGGAACTGGGCAATACAGTTAAGGTGCTGCTACACAAAGCCGGAGAATCAAACACCTTTATCCGGCAAGGTGTAGACAGCACACTGGACTGCATGGTTCAGAGCTGTACCCCTGCTCGTGCAGTGAACTCACTGCTGAATGGAGGTCTGAGGTGAGGGTAGACATATACAGAATAGAATAATACCCAGAATCGTAGGGTCTGACTCCAGGAGCTGTGAAGGGTCTTTTATTTTTCACGGAGCTTTAAATCAAAGCATGTAATAAAGAATGTTTACTACAATGCTCATATCCATTCATTTTGAAAATGAGGTCCACATTGCCAATCGTTAGGTGACAAGCTGATATGGTTTCAATCAAAGTAACAGCTCAGTAATATACAATACAATGTTCTGTGTGCACAGTCACCTGAACTCCAGAGTGAGGGCGTGCATGGCACATCACCTGGCAGACCTGGTGGAGAGGATGGGTGCACATAACCTCCCCAGGGACCTCACCGACCGCATCCTGCCTGCTGCCACTCGGCTGGCACAAGACGCCTCCCAGGAAACCAGGTACAAGCTCGCGCTTTTCCTAGACGGGTAAGATGGTGATTTCCTTCAAGAAGCCAGCTTTGCAACTCCCCAGTGCAATGAGTCTCATGCAAAGATTTGTCATTTCAGACACTTTGGAAAGCGGTTGCTGTCTTCCCTGAAGCACCGACTTTGAGCAAAAGGTACTGTCTGTGGTCTGCGGTCCTGTATTTTACAGTACAGCTCTAATTTTAAAACGGAAACATTTCATTTCCTTTAAATTGAAAATGTAGGTCTAAAATGTATAAAATCACAATCTACATTCACAAACACTTAATGGGGACAATATACATCATTAATAGTCAGACTGTTTATTTCATTAAAATGAATATTACATGTAGTATGTGCTCTAGAAAGTTATAGAGTATTAAATATTGTAATACTGTACATTTCTACCAATGCATATTTTAGGTTATTCTTTTTACAATCATAGTACTAATCTGGAATATGTTTAGCTTCCAATGTATTTAAAGGTATCGCTCACTAATTAAAAACGACTTTATTTTTTTAAATGTCTGTTATTCATAATCAGTGAATGAATTAAAGCAATTACTGAATTGTGTGAAAGATGAAAAATGAAAGTACTGTGGCAGGCCTGTTCTGGTACACCCTTAATTAAATGCAGATGGGCTGGAGCTTGAGGCTCCCAGTGATGTTGCTTGACTGATTGATGGACGTATTGTATTCCGTATGCTTCATGTACATGATCACCCAGCCCGTTTGTCTATCCTGGTGCCAACTTCCACCTTTACCAACTCTCCCACTTTTGTGTCTGTTAGACTTCCACAGAGAACAAAATCAGAAAGTTCACAAAAAGCAGGATGTGAGCTGTTGACTAAGTGCACTGGAAGCAAGCGCTCATGATGGAAGGCTGATTTCTAGAATGTAGTCCCCAAAATGAATAAACCGATAAAAGAAAACATAAGAGAAATATATGTAGAAAGAAAAGTCATTGCTTATTGCAAGACAGAAGTTAAAGATTAATTGTTAAATGTTCTGAGTAGCCCAGGGCACAATACATAGAGGTTAGAAGAAGTGTTGTGCTGTTTTTTACAATTGGCTTTGTTAAACCAATATGCTAACAACAAAATCAGTTTGGTTTCTTTCAATTTGATTTAAAAATACAACTCAAATATCAAATGCTATATTAAATGTTTATTGCTGCATTTAGTCTTAATATATTTAAATTTATCGATGAATAGATGGGGCAAAAGACAGGGTTTTTAGTGACAGAATAAATGTTTATATTTTTTATAGAACATTTAAGCTTGTCTGTCCTTCAGGATTCATTACAATATGAGCTTTGTTGTTTAAAATCCTGTTTAACAAAATATTCATCAGGAAACAATGGAGTGTGATGGAAGTGAGCATTTCTTTACAAAAATGACTTTTCTTTTGTTCATCTTTCTCACAGGGTTACTCCACCGTCCTTCGCTCTTTGACATCTAGCACTGCCACCTTCACACTGGAACTGTCCAGCTACGAAGCCATGACTGCCCATGATCAGAACACCCTTCTCAGCTGAATGACAGGAGTGGCATGAAGCCTTCAGCCAAACATGTTTGAACCAAGGAGTACAAGAAACTGTTTCACTCTTGAAAGCACCAGGCTCATACAAAATACAAAATGGGCTTTGTCTTTTAAGAAGGTGTTGAATAAACCTGCCTTTCCTTTCATGTATTGTCATCCATTTTGCTGCAGGATATAACCTTGGAAGCACACTAAACAAAACCTATGTACAAAACCTCTGACTAAGAGTAGGATAGGTGATTGTTTTGGATAAATGAAGATGTACTGAACAAAGTAACATTTTACACACATCAATAAAAAATTAAAATGCAGAAGCATTGAAAACTACCCCAAGAAAGCTAGCGCCTTTTTCTTTCAGTCTTACTTCCACAGTGGAGTCTGAGATCATGGTTGAACTGAATTGAACGGGACATATTTTAACATGCAGTGTTGCTAGGGCTGCAAACATCAGTACCTCTTCCAACAGGAGACACTTTTATGTTAAAATGCAGAACTTTGTGGGTCACAAGGGTCAGCCTGCAACCGTATTCGCCTCAAAAGCTGAGGAGTCCTCACGCGTCATTCTGTTGCGGTGGGAGACATGAGTGAGCACAGTGTCATGTGTTGATGAGCAAGTTGCTCAAACCTAACGTTTCCGAAGCGGTGGAACGGGCAGAACGGGAATAATTACGATGGTGGAGCACTGATAGTGCTACGCCGAAATAACAGATTTGCAACTTTTTTTTAGTCAAGAAGCAATACAAAAAAGAAAAAATCTCCCACTCCTCCTCACTGAAACATTCATCGCAGTGGCAGCTCCTCCACCTTCTTCATCTCAAAACGCGACTCGAACTCCACAAAAAAGATGACCGGGGTCGGATCTTGTAATTGGAATAGCATTTTCCAAATTCCCAGGTTGCAGATTTATTTTAATTTGTATTAATAATGTATAATCTTCGGGTAAAATATTTTTTTCACCCGAGCTTTTGTTTTCAATTAACCTGAACGTCATTTTCGCAGATCGCGTCTCATGTAGGTCACGTGCTCAATCTGTAAAGCGCCACGCAGCAATCAGCGTGTGATCTCTGAACTCACAATCGCATTATTACTGAGAGAGTGACACATTGCTCAAGGGGTTAAAATGATCGTAGTTTCTCATATGTTATTACTTTAGCTAATGCTCTTCGCCAGGGCATATGTAAAAAAAAACGTATTGTACGCCCGGTAGTAATGGTCAAGAGAGTGGCAAGCTATTGCAGCAAAATCTTCCCGGATTAGGAATACCGCAGCAATGCAGAAAGGTACCTATAGATTTTAGGAGTAGTAACAGTAACCTTTAAGAGAAGTTGCTTTCACTGAGACTTTATCTGGTATACCATTAGGGTTTCACTGTAGTTCTACACGTTAAAAATAGTGTAACGCTTCGGGGTTTAGGCAGGTATCCTTACCTTCTGTCTACACAGGTCGACCCCGCACCGTGGGGGACGCGAACCAGGGCCTTTGGTGGCACTCAACAGCTACACAGCATGTTGAGCTAAAGAGAGATCACTCTACAGCCCAGTTGCTGTAGTCCTGCTATTACAGGGAAGGGCGGTGACGTCACCGCTCTCGTAAGCCGGCTCTTACACACCACTGACGGCCGTATGCGTTACAATAGTCTGGTATATGATTTTAAAAGTTATTTGATATGAAGTGTGTGTAACACAAGAACAGCAGGGTAGGGAAAAAACTTGGATGGCAGCGACGGAGATTTATTTTTGTGCGGTTACTGCACATCTACAACCCTGCAACCTGGTAAAGATCAGGCGAAGTCTATTTTCTAAATTAGACTCCTGTTTTCTACACTGTGAACCAAAGTGGTAAAAAATACTATTTTTTACATTTGGTGTCAGCGGAAATCTCTGTCGATTTTCCATTAAGACCAGCTTCAGTAAAAAGTAAAAAGTCGTGCAAACGGTGCCCTTCTACACGCTACTTGTGCAGAAGATATGCATAGGAAGAAGCATGAGAGCGCCAGAATGAGCTCCCGTTTTACTATCCTGAAAGCAACTAATTCGTTTGATAAAAACGATAAAAATCGATGTGTATATCAATAAAGATGTAAATTTGTACAGTTCAAGATTTGTAAAAACTCGTGGGAGGGCATGGGGGTGTAGCGACGCTTTCCAGCACGTGGTGAACCGAAGCGACCGCCGGTAAGAGATGGGAGTCGCAAGCAATGGCCGGGGAACGGAGCAACATAAACGTTTTTTTTAAAGCGAAGCAGTATCTTCATTCATATTTTTATGAATGGAAATACAAACATATCCAAAAACGATAACGAGTAAAGAGTGGGGTGTGAATTCGAGCACTGGTCTTGTTACTTTTGGATGTGTGCTTACTTCACTCACCTACTGTAAGTCTGTTTCTGCACTGCTGAGTACATTTCCAGGAGCCGTTTTTTTACACCAAAACCACACATCGTATTAAGAAAATAAGTCTTTCCCACAAGACTGTCACAGAACACTATACTAAACATCTAGTAGTTCAAAACAGCAGCCAGTTCTGTCTAGTTCTTCTTGTGCCAGTTCTTCTAGAAAACGTCACCCATGTCATGAAATACATACTCTGTATGCACAATCCGTATCTCTACTGAATTTCTTTATGACTTCAAAATACCTTTTTTCCTTCTTATGTTTTATGGTCCCAAGATATTAATTCCCTAATCACACTGTCTTTTCTTCTGATATTGCCAAGTTTTTGTCCTCTCTACCAGATTATGAACAGTGCATGATAAGGCTTTCTAGTAGTCTCACCTTGTAGTCTGTTTTCAGATGTGACCTTAAGACCCTGGCAGTCACATAGATCTTATGATGTATTCTGCATATTGTCTTCTGTATATTGATTTATTTGGTAAAATTATCTCTCCTGAATGTGCACTTTCCTAAGAATATTTTCTGAAAACTGCTATGTAAAATAAAGATTAATAATTGGTATACATATCACATGGGCAATATCAATCACCAGACAGGATTGTCTAATGTTTTTAATGTTCAAATTAGAACAATAAAATTACAAACAGAATGTTTGGGTATATAACAAGAAGTGTGTAGCTTACTCCCTTCAGCATTGAAGCTATACATAAGGTTTGCAACACTAGTAAAATCTCATTTATAATACTGCATTCATTTTTATTCACCATACCTCTAAAATTACATTAGGTAATTTAATGTGGCTTCTCTTTGTTCTTCAGATTACAATCTGTGTGTTTAATATTTTTTTAAAATCATCAAGGAGTTGAGTTGAATTAACACTCCTCTTTTATAAACATGCTGCTTATAAACTCTGCAACTACAAATCAGCAAATAGACAATGTTAGCAGTAAGTACAGCCCCCTATTACTGTGTCTCCAGTTGTAAAATATAGAATAGAACTGCCTCCTTAGATTTTTCTGCATTTTGGTTTATAAAATCATTAAGAAGAGATTTAGGACAGTCCATACAGGTCTGATTGTTTGTAATCCCATATTTTTCATGTTTGATTTATACATTCCATTACATCTATCAATATGCGATGTTACTGTTGTAATGCTTGAGTTGAGTACTGATAACACATCACAACACTTCAAGGAGTTTTGATTGAGTGCCAGTTTTAATACTCGTCATTTTTAATGTAGTAAATCAGAATAGTTTGTAATGAAAACTGTGATAAGTAAGTAGACTGGAACCAGTGATATCTCTGTCGGAATTTTGACATTTTATTGAAATAAACAGGAGTACTGTTTGGACTCCATGGAAGAGAAGGATATTGCATAAGCTTCTACTGTTCTGCATGCAGTCCTTAGATTCATGTTCTCCAAAGAAATGAAAGTGGGATTGATGAGCCCAAGAACTGTACTTAAATTAAATGGAAATGATCACTATATCAGCTTACTGTCAACATGGTTACTAAAAATGATCTACAGATTTAAATGTCTCTTGCAGTCTTTCTACATAAAATATGTAAGGATATTATTAAAGTTCAATTACAGTACATGGAAAAGATAAGATATGGAAATGAGTAAAACATGCATTTGCTACAAAAACTATACCGGTTTTCTGGAAATCATAGATTAAGCATTAACAAGCACTGAGAACTTCATTGTTCCTGCCTCTCAGATGGACAGAGATCCCTGGTCTCCCCAACTGAGTGGCTCCTCTGAGAAAGACCTGCAGTTCACTAGAACAGTGAATATAAGTCAGGAAAATGCAAAACGTGCCAAACGCTTTTGTAAGTACCTGATTTATGCTTCCTAGACTATTAATTTCAAGATGAGTGATGAGTTGAGAACTGTAGTTATCACTGTGTGAACAGTCTATTTTGAATTCTTTAGCTAATTCTGAACCCAGAGAAAAAAGGTTCACATTAACTGCACCAAAATCATTCCAAACATTTCTGTCCATGGTGTGGTAAAGGAAAGTGAAGTACATTTCCCTCTTTGTGTGAGGAAAAAGACATGTGCTCCTGGTAGGGAGTAGTCTGTGTCAGTAACATGCTGTATGTTGGCAGGGCCTGAGGAGATTAAGTGGGCTGTGCGTGTGCAGTGCTATATGCATGAAACACCAGGCACATTGAGAGCTCCTGCATGATTAGCAGTTGCTATACAAAAAGATTTTCTGCTGTCCCTGTCAGAGCTGAGGACATGATCAAGATAAATTGGAATCAGGACTTTATTAACAGAGCTTTGATGGGATTAACCTGCTTTGCCACAGTGCACTGATTCCCATTATTGGTGCTTGTGTGGTCACCTATTGTGTTGATTCCGGCTTTTCAATGCATCTGTCCTCTGCTGCTTCTATATCTTCTCCCCTGTCCCAAACCCTCTCATGGCAAAACAGCAGCTTGTTCTGATCCTGCCATCAAGCTAGAGAGTAAGATTGTTCCTCTTCAGAGAGTGATATTTACTGATCGGTCTATTAGGGCAATGCTTCTCAACCCTACTTCTGGAGTGTCTTTTACTTTTCCTTCTGGCTGATCTCTAAATGATTGAGGCTGAGTGATTCTTTTTATTTGGTGATTTGACCTTTTCAACCTGTTTCTACTTTTAGACTTTGGATTCAAAGACTCTGCTATGGACATGTTATGCAAAAAAAACTGACAAATAAAATTCCACCTACTTTGCCCTCAGTTTGCTTATTAAGTGGTAGTTGCCTTATTTGTGTCTAAGCATCTCTTAACAGGAGAAAAAATGATGGTATGATGTTAATTAGTATTTGGTGATGCCACTTTGTCAAAGACTTAAACCAGGTGATTTCAATCATTGTATCATAGACTGCAATGGGAATTTAATCTCAAAAGGTCCAATCACTTCATTCAGTCCATTACTTGAAAGAAGGGAGGTGTGAAACTCAAAAACTGAGCATTGATGCTATCCAACTACTTTTGAATTAGCTTAATCAAGAGCTCAGCTGGCATGGGGGTATTCCAGTACTGGGGATGAGTTTTTACTGAGTTAAAATCTGTAGAAAATTCAGTAGAATTTTCCAGGGTTCTTCTGTAGTTTAGTTCCAAATAACTGATGAAGTCTGCATTGGGATATACAGTAATTGGGAATAACTATATGTAGATCGCTATTGCACTGGGGTTCCTAGATAAGTGTGTAGATCTGATGGGCAGCATGGTGGTACAGTGGTGAGCATTGCTGTCTTGCAGCACTGGGGCTCTTGGCTCACGTCCTGGTGTGCTTTCTGCAACACTAAATTAAATAAAGTGGTTAGAAAATAAATGTGATCTAGTTGCTTTTTTTATTTTTTATGAATGCCTTTCCTACTGTGTCCTTCAGGTGAAGCCCATGAGAATTGCCCTGTGCCCTCAGAAATGTACACATTGCTGACACATTCAGAGCGATTAAAATGCTGCCCTTATAGCTCAAGACGGTTGTGGCTTTCATAAACAGTGCACTGAAGCTCGTTTTCCAAACTTGTAACTTTGTTTTTGCTTACTGCCACACAGGTAGGCTCCTACTTTTAGAAACATCTTTTCTGTTTTTTGTGGGGGCTGGAGTGAAGAGTGTTGATAAAGATAGCTTGTTGTTCAAGCTGGCATCTTTTGTGGTTTTATGTGCTTCAAAGCAGGACTAGGAACTTGGCAAGAGAGTGAACACATTTGACAACACTGCTCCAACTCTGTAAAGATGACAGAGCAGTGTTTATCATGTTTTCACTTTTCTCCACTGTCTCCATTTGTGTCTTTCCTGCAGGTTGATAACTCCCCTCTTTTAGTAGCAAGACCTCGCTTGGCTGGAGTCCCCTCCAGAAAGCTGATGGCAGCTTCCAGAGTGGAGGACAGCCCCAACCAAGGTGCTGACAGCTGGAGCTGCTGGCCTGTCATTTGTTTGAATGAGTTTGCTTGTGTGTATGAGTGTATGCTGAGAAACCAGACGTGAGACTGGGCAAAACTGAAAGTAACCTGGTAGCTCTAGGTTTGAACAGTATAGCACAGTAGAGATTGAAACTTCCTTTCTGCTGGGACTCATTTAGAGTTAAAGAGATGAAGAAGATAAAGACCTTTCCTATTTTCCTTCTGTCAGTTCTTGAATTTGCCCTCGTTGTGTTGAGGTTGGTGCGTGTGTCAGTGCGTCTGCTGCTGTGGACTGTGGTGTTGTGAGATAGGTGAAAAGGGCATGAGTGAGTGTGTCTGCTGCTGTGGGTTTTGATAGGTGAAAGGTGTTGAGAAATGTTGACCTTGTTTTGCAGGGGTGACCTCGGATGTGAGTGTAGTGAGACAGCAAGTGACCTATTGTAACGGGCCTGCTGAGCCTGAGGAGGACAGACTAATAGTGTTGTCCCCTCCTGCTGCCACACCCCCGGGCCGAGTGCCCCGCAGAGTGTCCAGAATCCCCAGACGTGAGTCGGCTGCACCATTGGTTAAGATGTCACTAATGATAACAAGGATTGGCTCTGAAGGATAATTTAAAAACACAGACATCCCATACCAATTGGTCAAATTCCCGTGCATCAACACAGCCTACGTGATTTCTTCTCCTATTATTATTTGCTGAGGAAAAACAGAGGAAAATTAACTATTAAGCCTTGATTCTTTGTTAAATTATGCATTATGTGATGCATTATGTGATAATTAGCCCACAGAGGAATGATAATATCAGATGGGAATGCAGGCTTTAACTAATCTAATGTAGTCAATGGGACTCTGGATCATGATGATAGAGTGTTTGTAGACTCTGTGTCAACAAATGTGTAACATAGGCAGAGATGTGATGTTATTAAAGTCATAACAATTTGTTGGTGTAATTTCTGACCCTCATTGGTGAGTTGCTTTCAGTCTAATCTGGCTATTACCATATTATTATTTTAATTTTGTTGTGTCCATTTCAGTGAGTCCTGTCAGACCGTGCTATTAAATCATATTTTCCAACTCACTTACACTTTAAAAATAAAACAGGTGATGCAGTTATTAATATTGTTTTTGAAATGTTGAGCATTTCTTTGTGTTGGGTACATAGAGGGTATCTTCTTAGAAACAAATTTGTAGAGAATGTTTCCACCAAAACATTTACTTTAGTTCTTGTTATTGCTTATGACATGACTTGCTTCTACTGTGTTGCTTTTTATTTATTAAAGTTTAACTCAAACATTTCTGCTTTTATTTCTTTAATTCAAGTATCTCCTTTGCCCAGAGAGGTAGGGTGTTTTTCTTAAAAAGGTTCCTATGTATTTTCTCCATGAGATTTGTTTGAAACCAGGACAGAAAATCTGTTTGTAAGGTTAAGAATGTAGCGAGTAAGATTTAGAGTCTGTCAGTGTTGCAACTTGTAAATCAGTATGATGGGCTGTGCTGCAGTTGTCTTTGAATAGGATGGAGTTCATCAACTGAACCAAAGGAGAGAAATGGCAGCTACATGGAAGTGCATTTAAAACCAAGAATAGGGGGTCCATCTTTATGCAAAAGGTTGTAGGAGTCTGGAACAAGCTAACCAGCTATGTTGTCAGATCCAATCCAGTACCCTGGTTTCTGGAGAAGATTCTCAAGTCAATGAGCCACTAATTACCAAATAGGCTAAATCTGCCAAATGGCCTCTTCTTGGTTCTAACTGATTCATGTGTTCGTATGTTCTCATGAGCTCAGTGCAGGTCTAAGTCTCAGGGCCATTGCTTTGGTCACTTTGTCTCTATAGGAGTGTTGGGGAGCTCCACTCGAGTTGCTTCTCAGCAGAGCCTGATGTCGTGCCCTGGGCAAGGCACCAGCACTGGCAACACAAGTTTAGAGCCCCTGGCGCGAGTCTATGGGCAGGCAGTCCAACACAATAGTCACCCCTACGTCGAGGAGGTGAGTAAGAGGCCTTTATTTCTCTTTGCTTTTGTTTTGAGTTTTTTACGAACAACACTTTTGAGTTTGAAAATGCTCCGTAGGTCTTTCATTTTTGTGTTTCACCAATGTCCTAGTTTTTTATAATACCTTCTACAGTATATTTATTTATAAACACTTCACATCAAGACATCAAAAACAATTTAGACATCAAAAACAATCAAACATAATTAGTAATAATGTCTTCATCAGCATATGTACTCTGTATATAGTATATAACTGTATTTTATATTAATTTACCTTTTATTTCAAGCATCTTCTTCTGTTCTAATGCTGTATTAGGCAGTTTTCACAGGCAGTTACAGTAAAATGTATTTAATTGTTCAAGGATTTTTCAAAGAACTTGTTAAAACCTGAAACAAATGTGACGCTATAATGAAAAGCAATGTTAATCATTATTAAATAGGAAAATGTGTGCCTGTCAGTTCTAAATGAACTTACATTACAATTCTTCAATGCCATAACACACAAGTGTAACTGCAGTATATTATGATCAAGTCCTGTCTACATACTGACCTAATATTCACAACTATAGTATTTGAAGCCCTAAACAGACAGTATTCTGGAATAGAATATAAGAGTATTTTAGATCTAAAAAATACAGCCTGGAAATGAATTGGCCCAATAATAACAAACAGCAAAAATCTGTTCAGGGGTTCAGTACATGTATGTAGGAAATAACAATGAAACAGGACTAATATGTTCTATTTCCATCTACAGTGGTATTTGCATCTTTGGTATTTGAGGGATTTGATCAGTTTGGGACCAGCCAGATTGCCTACAATGATCAGGCACAGTTATTTATCTCAGAAATTAAAACATTTTTACATTTTTTGTAGACTCTGGTGGATAACTTGTGAAAGCCTTTAGGTTGCTTTTAGAAAACACCTAACAAATCCCTTGCATGGCACTTTCATCTATGTATTGTACAGTACTTTAGCTTTTATCAGCAGCGTTATAGAGTTGCTGTCATATGGCTGTAAGTTATGTTACGGCAGCAAAATATAGAGGAAACTCAAAATAAAATGCAAAAAGGCTTGCCAGATATAGCAAACTATGGAAGATATTAACAGATGTTCGGGAGGGATAACAATGACAAGTCAATCTCACACAGCTGTTCCTAATCACCAGCATTATAAAACTGGCTACATTCAGTATACTGAACTCCAACACCTCCCTTCGCATTTATCTCAAGCATTCCTCCTACGCCCCATCTCCACCTTGCAGCTACCCCTCGGTTCACTCAAATGACTGGGGTTCGAGACTGCTAGTCTTATGGCCAGGAGGCTGCCTATTAACCAGATGGGTTAAACCAAATTTTTCTAGGTAGGTATTGCTAGCATTCACAAAACATTCAGTTCTTGGATGCTGTCCCTAGTGAAATAAATGTTATGAACACAACTCTAATGGCATCCAATAATAATAATTATAAGACGCAGTTGAAAAAATATATAGAATTTATGGAAATGTTTTTAAATTGCTTGTGTCTTTAATGATTGGGATTGGACTCTGAATATGCTGTATGTGGATGTGAAAAAGGTTTTTATACTGTACTTCACCACAAATACACACAACAGCTACCAAGTCCTGAGAGTGACAAGTAGTTTCAAAAATGTTTTGTTCTTTTCTTTTTAGAAAAGTAAATTAAATCAGATCTGTTCTGTCAATATGTATGAATTCTTTTTTTACAATTCAAGGTGTTTATGCTACAGATTATATATTCTTGTGCAATTTAGTTTTAGCTGAGATCTGAGCAGCTGATTACCCTAAACACTATCCTATCCTATCACTATCCTATTCCCAGGGTGATTTTGTTGCTGGCTACACAATTGTAATTTCTGTTTCTAATTTGCTAATACTAGCACTGACATTGATACTGACAATATATCAGTACTGTTTTTTTAGGTGGAGCAAGTACAAGTAAATGTATATAAATACTATGAATCACTATTCAATGCTGTGAAACAATTGATGTCTTGGGGTCCTACAGTAAATATTTCAGAGGACTCAAAGTAAAAACTTTTACCAGGACTGGTCCAGCTGGTCTCAAAACTGAGCCGGGCCAGGATTCCCTAGGGTTAACTTGTGCTTGTCTGTGATGGAGCCTGCTAATGGCTTTTACATGGTGAACTGTAACAATCACACCTGCTTGATCACAGAGGCTTTCTCCCCCTGTACTTACCCCCAAATGGTGAATGTTTACCCAAATGGTAAATGTTTACACTAAACTCCTGATGACAAAGGAAGGTTTCTATTTCCTTCGGTTACAACAAAGACAGGAGGGGGAGGAGGGGGGGAAACCTGTATATATAAGTTCTGTAGGACCAAATCCACTTTGAGCTGCAATACGTACTATAACTATTATGGTGCTTATTGTGGTTCCTTGTATGCATACAATAAAGCTTGGCCGGACAAACGAACACTTTGCTCAAATTTCTTGGTTTCTACATCTGTTATTACAGGAGAAAGGAAAGCTATCAGTCCACAAGATGGGGCACGTCCAGGACCAGTGGACGAGCGTGGGGAGTGTTAATAAACGCCTGCGTATGATAGCGGGGGATGGATCTGCAGAGGAGAGAGATAACGTCTCTTTTCCACCTCTGAACAGTACCCCCCATTTCACAGGTCAGATCAGCATCTTCCACACATCTGCACTGATTTTCTTTCTCACCTTCTTCCACCACTTTCTTTCAAGGTCAGGTTTTTTTCCTTCTTCTAGAGCTTTTTTACTGATGCCCCGAGGCAGAAGCCTTTCACGATCTGCTTTAGTCAAATCAGTGGTGACCAAACTGATCACAGAACGTTTCCCCACTCTGTTGTGACCTTTAGATGAGCTGTCCCCTGCCCTTAAAGGGAAGAGGAGAAATGGTCCAGAGCACCCTGGGCTGCAGTGCTTCTCTAGGCCTGAGCTGGCCCTCACCCAGAGCCTTCAGTTTCTGGCCTCTGATGACTGGTAGGCATAAAGCAGTACAATCAGCATCCAACTATTCCGTTTTCTATGAATACAGTTCTGACTAGTGAAAATACAGACCTTGTTGCCCATAGCTCTATACAGTTAGACCTCTTTCCTTGCCCAGGTTGATATATTTCTTTCCTTTCACTGAATTCAGGGAGAGGAAGGTTGACGGACTGACCTTCATAAGGCATCTGTCCCAGCATCACCCCGCCATCCTGATGAGCAGACTGCATGATGTCTCCCTGGCGCTTGTGCAGGAGGTGTGATCTCTCCAAAATATTAATTGTTCATTTGTATGATTGCTTTTCACTGTTTTTGTATCCATTCTGAACCATTTATATAGAATGGTTCAAGAGAGGGGTACAGACGAGGCTCTGCAGTGCTGACGGTGGTTTGCCTTTCCTCAGGTGAAAAACTTGCAATCAGCTGTGTCTAGGATGGCAGTGGTGTGTCTGGGAGACATGTTCACCTGCCTGCAGAGAGGGATGGACCCGGAACTGGGCAACACAGTCAAGGTGCTGCTGCACAAAGCCTGAGAATCCAACACCTTCATCCGACAAGGTGTAGACAGCACACTGGACTGCATGGTGCAGAGCTGTACCCCTGCTTGTGCAATCAACGCACTGCTGAATGGAGGTCTGAGGTGAGGGCAGAAATATACAGAATAGAATAACACCCAGAATCTTAGGGTCTGACTCCAGGAGCTGTGAAGGGTCATTTACATTTCATGGAGCTTGAAATCAAAGCATGTAACAAAGAATGTTTACTACAATGCTAATATCCATTCATTTTCTAACCACTTTCTCCAGTTTAGGGTCATGGGGTAGCTGGAGCCTATTTCTGCAAACAGCGGGTGTAAATCAGGCCAAACCTTGGACTTGTCAGCAGTCTGTCACAGGACAGACACACAGACACGGACACGTGCACACTCACACCAAAAACACATGAGAACACACAAGCAGATAGCACCCCAGGTCTGAAATTGAACCCATTGGATACTGCGTGGCAGCAATGCTAACCACTGCGCCACCATGCTGCCATACAATGCTAACATACCTAACAAAAATGTAAAAACAACATGAGACAGCGAAATACAGACTTTTATCATTTACGAAGCAACCTGGTTAAGCTTTGGAAAATGAGGTTCACATTGCCAATGGTTAGGCGACAAGCTGATATGGTTTCAATCAATGTAACAGCTCAGTAATATACAATACACCTAAACTCCAGAGTGAGGGTGTGTATGGCACATCACCTTGCAGACCTGGTGGAGAGGATGGGCGCACGTAACCTCCCCAGGGACCTCACCAACCGCATCCTGCCTGCTGCCACTCGGCTGGCACAAGACGCCTCCCAGGAAGCCAGGTACAAGCTCGCGCTTTTCCTAGACGGGTAAGATGGTGATTTCCTTCAAGGAGCCAGCTTTGCAACTCCCCAGTGCAATGAGTCTCATGCAAAGATTTGTCATTTCAGACACTTTGGACAGCGGTTGCTGTCTTCCCTGAAGCACTGACTTTGAGCAAAAGGTACTGTCTGTGGTCTGTGATCCTGTATTTTACAGTACAGCTCTAATTTTAAAACAGAAACATTTTATTTCCTTTATATTGAAAATTTAGGTCTAAAATGTATAAAATTACAATCTACATTCACAAACACTTAATAGGGGACAATATACATCATTACCAGCCGGACTGTTTATTTTGATAAAATGAATATCCCATGTAGTATGTGCTCTAGAAACTTATAGAGTATTAAATATTGTAATACATTTCTACCAATGCATAGTACTAATCTGGAATATGTTTAGCTTCCAATATATTTAAAGGTATCGCTCACTAATTAAAAACTACTTTATTTTTTTAAATGACTGTTATTCATAATCAATGAATGAATTAAAGCAATTACTGAATTGTGTGAAAGATGAAAAATGAAAGTACTGTGGCAGGCCTGTTCTGGTACACCCTTAATTAAATGCAGATGGGTTGGAGCTTGAGGCTCCCAGTGATGTTGCTTGACTGATTGATGGACGTATTGTATTCCGTATGCTTCATGTACATGATCACCCAGCCCGTTTGTCTATCCTGGTGCCAACTTCCACCTTTACCAACTCTCCCACCTTTGTGTCTGTTAGACTTCCAAGTAAAAGAATGAAGGCTAGATAACACTTATCAAACTCTTGCATTTTGCATTGAATGTACATGTATTTTATCGAATAAAGCCCAGAGTTTTAAGGTATACCTGACTGTTACCATAGTGTGTAACTAACTGGAACACTGCGGGACTGCTGTGTACATACGTTCACACTCCGAGAAATACTGCTCAATATGGGTTCCTGCAAACAACCCGCATATGACCACAGGAAGTCAGAACAGCATCGAAACAAACTCATAGTAGTCTCCAGTTATCTAGCGTGTTTGCAGGGAATAAAGTTTTAATTGATTTCTGAAACCCTTTCTTTATGTCCTGTTTTCATTCAGGTAAGGTTCAACTATATACTGTACACAATACTGCTGACAGACAGACACAGCCTTGTGTTGTGAATCTCTTTTTTTTTCTTGGTTTTATTTAATGTGGCACGATGCAGTGGGATGCTGTTCATAAGCCAATAGCATTTAAACCACAATACCCACAATGCTGCAACTAAGTGTTTTACACACGAGGCAAGTCCTCTGACCTTTCCCAGCCTTGCTTTGGGTTGTGAAAGTTTTTTATTTTTTTAATGAATTGACACTTGACACATGCCTCCAATGTAATGAATCTTTATTACTTTTTCTTATCAAAAAATAAATTTAAACTCTCTAGTAATTTTTAAACTTCTTACTGAAACAGTTGGAACAGTTGCAGGGTTGCTATTTCTCTTCCATATTGGCAAACATGGAAAAAACTAAAATATAGCCCTATTTTAAATGTAAAGTTTTTTTTTTCATTTTAACACAACAGAAGTCTTAACATCTGAGGAAAAAATGAAGACATCATAACTTAGGAGAAGCCCTCATTGGTTGCAAAAATGATAAATTTTAACGAAACATTTTAAAATATAATTAAACAAATTAAATATTGCTATTTCTCATGGCCTTAAAAACAGCCACACACACACACAAGAAACCCTTTTCAAGCTACGCTGCGTGTAAGTTCAAAACATCTACTGCTAATCCATGGAACAAATGAAAATATGTAGACCTATGTTTGTTTACACAGTCTGAGTAACAAGCAAAACAGTATCTCAGACAATTTTTTGAATTTAATAAATCCCAGTCAGACCGATATTTCAGGTCTCAAAAAGAGGACATGCTAAATGTCACACCCCACACTCTCCCTCGCAAAGGCCATTACATTCCCAAACCCACTGTTTCACAATCTCATTTCTAATTGAACCCATCACATTCCCACATGCACCAGGTTCCATAAATTCTCACTCCCAGACCAATTATCCAATTATCCCAGGCTGAAATGGACTTTTCGGTTCCACTGGATGCATGAGGGAGAACCACCGGGACGGCGTGAGTTTGAAGACTATGTTTTGTTTGAGGTTTTGGGCCTTACGTCCAATGATGTGTGGTGTGTGTAAGGGAATAGACCCTTGAAGTATATTGATGTTTCTTTGAGAAATGAAGAGATGTATAAGAGGGCGTCTGTTAGAGTTACGAACAAGAAAAAGGAGAATTGTTTGAGAGACTATGAGGTGTTGGGTTGCTACAACGACAATTTTCGCATGGTGATAGTGCATTTATATGACCCCTTTATTGGGGATGACGACGTAACGGCTTTCCTCCTACGACATGTCTCAGTCATGGGTCAGCCAGAGAAAATTGTGGATAGCCGTTATATCTGGACTGGGAAAAGAAAGTACAGTGCTACTTCGATCTGACGCACGTGGGGCAGGCCCCCAGCATCCTTTTCTTTGGGTTCCAGCAGGGGCTTTTATTTTATCAAAATCAGCCCCAGTTCTGTAGGAAATGTTGTAACTTTGGACACCATGTGGCCGAGTGTAGGGAGAATGTGTGTACGATATGTGATGAGACCGGGCATGTTGCGAGGGAATGTCGAAAGAAAGTGTGCACTTTATGTGTGTGGAAGGACACTTGTTCAAGGGCTGCAAGTGGAGAAACATACAAATGGCATGGGAATATGACCCAGGCACACTTAGAGTGGACGGAGAGGAGGAGGAGGCTAGGCCGGAAGTGGGTGTGGCTCCAGTTAATGAGGGAGCACAAGAGGTCGAGCTTCAGCAGCAAGCAGGGCACGGTCCAGCTGGTCACGATATGGACAACGAAAACATTACAGTGCCGGAAACGACAGAAAGCGATCAGGAACCTGGGAAAGTGATAGCTAAAAGACGAAGGGAAGAGGATGAGGGCGATTCCGGTGCGGAAGAGGAGAAGGTGAGGGAGGAACCAGTGAAAGAGGGCCAGGACGAGGAGATGGAGGATCAACCAATACCAGGAATGGAGGTCGAATCAGAATAATCAGGTGACCCTGTCGAGGAGGAATCTCCAGCTTCGGCCAGGAGGAGGGAGAAAACTTACCTGAGGTTCCAGTCAATTGCCCCGGACATCATCGACACAACGTCTGGGGAAGACAGTTCGCGCCATCTTTCTGTGAGATGGTACTCACCTGTGACGGATATTTCAGAGGATTCCAGCTCTGACCAGTCAGATGGCATGGAGAAAGAGACAGGGCTGGAACCACCATAAGTCTCCGTATCTGTACGGTCAATGCAAGAGGACTGAAAGACAGAATAAAGAGGACTGCAGTTTTTTAAACTTTGAGGAAGCACAGGTTTGACGTGTGTTTCCTACAAGAAGTTCATTTAGCTGGGGAATATGATATCCACAGGTTCGCGAAGAATTGGGGTAGTCTGAAGTTATGGTGGAGTGTGGGGGGAGTGCATTCAGCAGGGGTTGAAATTGTTTTTTGGAGCATGGTGGTGGAGGTAACAGAGTATTTTGTGGTAAGTCCAGGAAGGGTGATTGTGGTGGATGGATTGTGGGCAGGCACCAAAGTCCGTTTGATATGTGTGTACGCACCAGCACAGCGCAGTGCGCGGAGGGGTTTCTTTGCTGACCTAGCGCCTTGGTGCACTACAAACAGGCGGGTCTTTTTGGGGGGGGATTTTAACGAAGACATTTTGGCAAGGACAACAGGGGCAACCGAGATTAATCAGCTGTTGCGTGACTTTGCACTAAAAGATAGTTTTAAAGGCTTCTTCTCAAACTTTCCGGTCACGTGGCAAAATACTAGGGGAGTGGGGAAAAGATTGGATTATATGTTTGTATCCTCAATCATTTCAATCCAAAGTGTCACAGTGACTCTGACATAGTTTTCGGAAATTAAATACAGCCGTTCTGCAGGAACACGATTACATCCAGCTGATCAGAGACAAACTGCAATTATGGGTAGCCCAGAAAAGCAGCCGGCCAGCTTTAATTGAATGGTGGGAAGGTGTGAAACGAAGGCTTAAAAGGATCTCTCAGCAGTATTGCACGCTGAGAGCACGTAGAAAGAACATGGAGGTGTGGCGGTTACAGAAGGAACTACAAAAGATTTATGAGCAAGGGAATTGTGGTCTGGTTTTTGATGTTCAAAGAGCTCAAGAGTTGAGGGTTCAACTGAAGGAGATTCACGTTAGGAGGGCACGAGACTTTTTGTTTTGTTTGGGTGACCGTGTAATGGAGCAATCAGAGGATGTGTCAGGCCAGTTCTTCAGGTCAGTGAGGGCAAAACAAGTAAAGAGAAACTTTGAAGGTATTAGAGTGGGCTCCGATAAAGTGGTGCGGTCACCAGAAGGAATGGTAGAAGCTGCCTCGAGACATTTTGGGGCATGCTTTCAAGAAGAGAGTAAAAACATAGAACCAATGGAAGAAATAGTTAGATTGGTGGTTGTTATCTTGTAAAGCGCTTTGAGAAGCATACTGTATTTCATTGCACTTTGACAGATCGTCTTATCACTTGTCAGAATATCCCCCCCCTCCAAAAATCCTTTTTATTTGTTTTTTTTACAGTAGTACTTCTCACGTTAAGAAAGTTAGGTGTTAGCATAAACTATAAGTAAAAAATAATATTAAATTTAGCACTGGAATAAATTGTGCTAATAATAAATTCTATTCTACTCTGAGAATGTAGGGGGTAGGAAAAATGCCCGTGGTCTTTTCACTGATAAACTTGGGTTAACAAAAACTACAGTATGCTTAAGAGTTGTTCAACCGTTTTTTTTCAGCTCAGCCAGTGGACTGATCACAGATCAGTCCCAGTGTGTGAGATCTTGCCGTTTGATCTGTGCTTGATCTTTGATCTGAGCTTTAATAGAGAGCTTATCTCTGTAAATATATTAATATCGAGTGGTATTAAATGCAACTTTTTTGTATAAATCTGTATTTAATACCACTTGATAGTTATATTAATAGAGATAAGCATTCAAGTTGATACTGTTTAGACTTTTAATTATTTTAAACTGTATTATAGCATCGTACACATGCTTAAAAGAGAAGAGAGAAAATGCAACGTTTCAGCTGTGAAGTCTTCTTCAGGTGTGAGGGTCTTCTGCTCAAAATGAAACGCTAAAATGAAATGTAGGCTCTGAACGGGCTCAACTATTATTTGGGCTTACTTGCCCTCACACCTGAATAAGGATTCACAGCCGAAACTTTGCAGTATTGTATTGCAGTAAATGTTTATATTGTAACGCATACGGCCTCCATTGCATGTTTCTTTTTTGCATCCATTGCTTGTGAGAGCCAGCTTACCAGTGCGGTGACATCACTGCCCTTCCCTGTGAGTAGCAGGGACTGCAGCTGCTGGGCTGACGGGAGATTCCCCTTTGGCTCAAGAAGCTGGGTCCCTGTTGAGTGACAGCGGAGGCCCGGGTTTGAGTCCCCGACGGTGGGGGGCTGACCTGATGCAGCAGTGGCGAGGGTGCCCATGTAAACCCTGTAGTGTTACAATATTATATCAAATGTATTGCTTTTTTAAAAAATTTAAAAAATCGTTTATCCAGCCTAAGAGGGGGGTCTGCTCTGATTGACAGCTGACACTCCTCCATACACTCAAGTGAAAAATTAATAACGCCAATGTAAATGTCGTATTTACAATTTGTTGATAATAAAAATGTTAAGCGCTCTAAAGCTTTCTCAGTCAAGTATGATAATTTACCTAGGGAGCTGTGTAAGCATGCGTAGGCAGCTAAAGATCAGCTAAACTGGGAAGATGCGACACTGAAGATATATTAATAACCTTTTAAATCTGGAGGGAGATCTAAAGGGATCCACACGATAGAGGTTCCTGCTACTGGAGCGATTCAGAGGGAAAGACGGTGACTATTTGGTGTTATTAAAAAATGACTTAGATTCGAACATGTTATATTTAGAAATATAAAAAAGTCAATTAATTGTCTATAATATTGCTATTTTAGTTTTTCAAAGAAATGTTTGTTTAAAGAAAACCTGTGGCGCTAGCTAGATTTGAACAGCCAACCTCTTGCTTATACGTAGATCAGGCACTTAAACTATCACACCACTAACATGGTCACATGACAAGTGGTGAAACAGCCATACACATCAATAGATACTGTATGTGTATACAGTATACTACTGTTTGTATTACAGTACATGAATATAATTATATTGTTATTAATTTCTTTAGATATGCGATTCCATATTATATTCCCTATTAATCAAATACTAAAAGTATGCTTGTTTACTCTGGTATCAAGCATATTTGCAGAAAAGCTTAAAACTATAACTTTTCTCACAAAGTACTGTATACCGTATAAACGTACAGTAACATGGTCAGAAGGACCAAGGAGCACGTAAAACGTTTCCGAAATAACCACATGTAAGACTTGTAAATGTTGAGAAATGGAATATTGGTGTGTATTTTTTCTTTAAAATACCAAGACCATCCACATACAGTACAGTTTACATACAGTAATGTTTATATTCCTAAATTAATCTTTTATGAGCATGTGAAAGGCATGGTGAATCGGGGATTCTCAAGAATTACTTTGTATGATTGGAAACAAATGTGTGATTGGATCAATGAAATGCTGTGGTGTTACATTTAGTCAATGAAATATTAGTCTTTTCGTATACAAAGACGGTCAATGGAAAAAAAAGTATTTTCGTTTACAAAGACGGTTACAAAGAATGTGGACCAGGGTAATACTTTGAGTTTACAGCTTGTCCAAGGTCATTCATTATTAATACTATTAGTAATATCTACGGTAAAGACTTTGATGGCGACAGCTCAAATGCTGTACATGAGAGGTTGAGCTTTATTAGCTCCACCTGGTGGTAATTCTGTATACTATTATCTTACTTGCAGTATTATGCAGTATTATACAATAACCCGTGTTATACCGCGACACGCCCACCGCGTTTTAACGCGGTATAACATGCTCATTTTAAAGGGCTGCATCTGTAGAAATATAGTTCTTTCAATGTTTTCTAAACATTTTTTTCTGACCTATATGGCTGTATACAGTGCTTTGCCCCAGAAAGGAATGCTGTCTGAATTGCCCGACAAGCAACAGTTCGAAATAAACTGATTTCACTTTCAAACTCTTGCCATGGGCTTTAAAATCACAGGCATATTAACAGCTAAAGCCAATATGTATTAGTTGTTTTGGACTTTAAGGCCACTTAAGCCTAAACATACATTTATTCAGCACTCTGTTCAACACAAAATTTCCAATGAAAGAATACCTTTCAAAAATTAATTTGTCCATTCCTGACACACTCTTTTGGTTTTGGCAGTGTTGTATTGTCTTTTCAGACTAATATCTTGATTCAGAGAAGCAAATGTTCCAGACAAATGAGTGGAATATTGAGAAAATTGTCTTTGAGAAATATTTGAACCCTAACCCTAACAAGCAAAACCCGAAGCTAGGGTTAGGGTTTTATTCCCATACAATGTAGACAGTTTTTAAAGGCATAGCTGTGTTTTAGGGCTGAAAGGATACTTACAATGCAGCCATTCAAAACAAGCAGGCAATACCGCATTATTTTGCGGTGCGCTTGACGCAGTGTATCGCAAGTTACCGTATTAATACCGTAAATTCTCGCATAGTGCCGCATAATACCACGTGGTACCGCAAGTAAAATAATAGTATCCGGAATTTCCGCAAGGTGGAGCTAATAAAGCTCAACCTCTCATGTTTGAGCTGTCGCCATCAACGTCTTTAACGAAGATTTCGCTAATAGTATTAATAATGAATGACCTTAGTATTAATAATGAAGGACAAACTGTAAACTCAAAGTATTGCCCTGTTCCACATTCTTTTTTTCATTGACCATCTTTGTAAAAGTAACACCACAGCATTTCGCAATCACGCATTTGTTTCCAATCATGCAAAGTACAGTAATTTTTGAGAATCTCCGATTCACCATGCCTTTCACATGCTCATAAAAGATTGATTTATGAACATAAACATATTACTGTATGCAAACTGTACTGTATACAGTATGTACAGTATATGTATATTTAATGTCTTTACTGTGCCCGTTTAAGTATTGAATATTTATAAGGAATTTTACCACTGAAGGGAAATCTTAGTAGCTGAGCATAAAAAGAATAGGAGCATAACGCGTGTGAAGGCCATAAACGATATTGATTTTGTTACATAAACATACAGTATTACAGTAACTAACACATGAAAGAACATGTGTATAAAAAGTGGTAGTTTTAAGCTTTTCTGCGAATACGCTCGATACCGGAGTCAAAAAGCATACTTTTAGAATTTGATTAATAAGGAAAATAATATGGAATTGCGTATCTAAAGAAATTAATAACGATATAATTATATTCATGTACCGCAACACAAGAATAGTACACGCTGT
This sequence comes from Atractosteus spatula, assembly GCF_055471065.1. NCBI lineage: Eukaryota > Metazoa > Chordata > Actinopteri > Semionotiformes > Lepisosteidae > Atractosteus > Atractosteus spatula. The sequence goes on along the minus strand of NC_142708.1, from coordinate 28,973,897 downwards.
ACAATGTCTGTTGATACTGTTTGTGTAGGGCTGTTTCATCACTTCTCAGGTGATCTTGTGGATGGTACTGTGGTCTACATCCCCCAACTACTAAACTGGAAATTGTGTGTTCAAATCCAGCTGGCACTGTGACTTTTATTTTAACAAACATTTCTTTGAAAAAATAGAATAGCAATATTATAGACAATTAATTGACAATAAATATAGAAAAGCACATATGAAATTTGGGAAATAGTTTTAATATGTAAATAGTTCCCTGGTTCTGCACCCCTGGGTGTTTCTCTCTCTCTCTCTCTCTCTCTCACTTGCTAAAATGTATTTAAAAATAAAAACAATTAAAAAACGCCACCAGAGAGAGAGAGAGAGAGAGAGAGAGAGAGAGAGAGAGACACACACACACTTTTTCAAGTAATTGTGTTTTACTTTGTCAGAGAGTCTTCGTGACTGTTTTTTACTTTGTCAGAGAGTCTTCGTGATTTTGGCCATAGTCCGTTTCCTTACCAAAGCGATACAGTGGTGCAGCTTGAAGTCTGTGCCTGTATACAGTATGGTACAGATAAACTTGCACCATACAGATAAGCTAATACCTGGGAAAGACACTCCTATCTTATTTGAAACACAATACGCAAGGAAATGTGTCTGATGCATTAGCAAGTTAAATAAAAATTGCGTTGAAAAGCCAGGCGTAACAATTGTTTCCTTTTTCTGATCACTCACTGTTTGGATACTCATCTCACCTGCCCTGTTTTTTGTTTTCATTTGCTGTGTATTCCTCCTGCGATCCACTCCTGCCCTCACACCTAAAGAAGACTATTTTACATTTCTTTGTGTGGTCCCTAGTGCAATTAGCCCTTGCTACTGTAGTATCTTTGCGGCCTTCTGAGTCTGTGCTGTCCTCTGAAAGCGAGATGATCTCTGGTTCTTTGACAAAACAAGGCTCGCCAGATAATGTGAAAAAGACACGAATCGAAACCTGTTTTTATAGCTTTTAAAGTCATGCAATGTGTAAGCAGGAACACATCATTATATCTTATATATGAAAAATACATACTGTAATATAGCTCCCAAACAAATGCAAATGTGTTACATACTGTATATTGTTAAATTATTACTTCTTTTTCAGGAAATTAAAAAACACTTGAAATACTTATCCAGTCTCTCGAAATAAAATTATTTTTCAAGCTATGTGATGCAAGATGCTTTTTTAACGTCGGGCAATGTGTTTTTTCTCGAAAAAAAAACTGCGAGCCTGCACTACAGCGACCATAGTAATGTGTTTTTTTTTAATCTAACATTGATAGATTAAAAAATCATTCCTAATAGAAATGATTCCTAATAGAAATTATTTACCTAAATTATTTAATCCCGGTCCCGCCAGGGATAAAAAAAAACACGGAATCGCGTATCTAAAGAAGATGCTTAGACTTTTAATTATTTTAAAGTGTATTACAGCAGCACAATGTGCTTTTTCACAAAACATCCTAGAGTAACGAAATGTCTTGCGTTGTACAGCTTTTCAGCTAAATATACTTATCGTTTACGCCTGACATAAAAGGTGCCCGATAAAAACGGGTTGAACAGCTTTGTTGGAGGTTTCGTGAAAAAGGAGGTTTCTCTCTAGGAGGTTTCGTGAAAAAGCTACAGGCGTGCCAATCGTAATCGTTTTTATTTTCAAATACATTTTAGCAAAGTCATGTTCCATAAGAGTACGGTAATTAAAAACCATTAATACTTTAGTTGTAGTTTAAATACAGTTGATGTTTTCTATAGGAGCTGCTCACCTGCGCGGTGACGTCACTACATTTCCCTCTGAATAGCAACTAATAAGATGTGAAAACATTTGTCTGTCTTTCCTTGGGGGGAAGGGAATCTGATCTGCAAGGCCCTTTGGCTACAAAACTAAAAATAAGATACACTCTACAGACATTCACAACAGCAACATATCATAAAACATTTGCACATATTGTATGGTTAAATTATTACCTGTTTTTCAGGAAGTTAAAAAACACTTGAATTACTTATCCAGTCTCTTGAAATAAAATTATTTTTCAAGCAATGTGATGCAAGATGCTTTTTTAACGTCGGGCAATGTGTTTTTTCTCGAAAAAAAAAACTGCGAGCCTGCACTACAGCGACCATAGTACAGTATGGAGACCAAAAGCTTTTACGGGAAGAGACGAGGTGCTTCTGCCACCCCAGCTTGCAAAGAGTGAAGGATGAGCAAATACAGCAGGCTTAATCTGAAATACGCGATTATAGCGCATATTACAAGGTATTATTGCCGTTTTGAATTATACATTCAATCATAAATATTTCTTTGCAGCCTGTTCTTCAGGAAAACACTGCACGGGCGAAACGATCTTCGAAATCTAACACCAGGACAGTAAAAAAGAAAGCGGTAACACGGATGAAAAGAAAAGTTTATTTTGATGCCTGTTCCGCAACTGATGAATACTACTGTGTGACTTTATTTCTTACATGAATTATTTTATTTTGCCACAGGCTGTGGGTCTCTGCTCTCGGCCACTGGCCAGGGTGCCAACCTGTAGAAGCAGCACCTGTATGGAGACTTTTCGGCAGCAGCGGGAGCAGTATGACGCATTACTGGGGAGGATTGGGAGGTTAGAGACACTCCTGAAGATGCAGAAGAAGGAGACAGTATGTTCCGGCATACTTGTGACTTTTGAAATTTACTGGGGGTGGACCAGAGTGCTCATAAATTGTGCTAGGAAGAAAACAGATAGGTGTTCTGAAAGGTCACATATAAACAGGTTCTCGATGGACAGAATGATAGTGTAACGATGACGGACACAAAAACTCAGAATTGCGGAGTTAAAAGCTGCCTTTATTTTCTTCTCCGTCACCCACCGCCTGCCTGCCGGTTCTCCCGCGCCCCGACCAGAGAGATCTCTGTGATTAAATTAATTCCCATTACATTACCATTCCCACTGTGCATAACAAGGAAGATTAATAAACATAAGGTTGTTTAATGACAATCTATTGTATATCTCATGGCTAAATAGTCAAGTCTAGCCAAAAGAGAAAACATCGACTTTATTTAAACCCAAGCGAAAGTATTAATGGTTTTTAACTACCATACTTTTATGGTACATGACTTTGCTAGACCCTTCTACTTTGAAAATACCTGTGAAACCAGTTTAATTCGTCACAGCCAGCACTCCCACAGAGAGTGATGAAAACCGCACTGCGCCACTCCTATTTGGCATTTTAGTTATGGAGGCGGAAAGACACACCCCCCACCTCTGGGTGCCTGTTCGAGTCGCAGTAGGTAGAGACACGTATGAAAAAAAGTTCATTCCAGCTACAATACATATACATTTTTGTGGTAATAGGGAGCAAAACATCAGTATTTACTGCTAGTAATTAGTGTACGATTTATAGTTGAAATCCTGAGCCTAAATATAAACATCTCAAATCAGTTTCGATCAAGGTCTCCAAAACGATCAAGAAAAAGAGCATTTTCAGAGAGCAATTACGCTGTGTTTATGTAGAATAAGTGATTAGATTTATGAGCAATCTAATTTCTTATTTCTGAACATTATTACGCAGAAGACAAAGGTAGCGATTTACGTTGCATTGTGCATTGTGCTGCTGTAATACAGTTTAAAATAATTAAAAGTCTAAACAGTATCAGCTTTATTTATGGGTTGTAATTTAAAAAAAGTCAGAAACCGCACTCAAAATGCAATTTAGAGCTTTCTGGCAGGAGGAGATACCCAAACTAATAATGTAACATGCTACTGTTTGTGCATGAACATAGTTACAGTATACTGTTATTTCTTTAGATACGTGATTGCATGTTTTTTTTTAATCCCTGGCGGGACCGGGCGTCCATAAGAATCAAGTTATAGGTTTCATTGTACTTTGACAGAAACCAAATTTCCCAAATTTAATATGTGCTTTTTTATATTTATTGTCAATTAATTGTCCATAATATTGCTATTCTATTTTTTCAAAGAAATGTTTGTTAAAAGAAAAATCATGGGGTTGGCTAGATTTAAACACACAACCTGTGATTTAGAAGTCAGGGACGTAGACCACAGGACCACCTGCAAGGTCACATGATGAGTGGTGAAACATGTACATGAATATAATTATATCGTTATTAATTTCTTTAGATACGCGATTCCATATTATATTCCCTATTAATCAAATTCTAAAAGTATGCTTGTTTGCTCCGGTACGGAGCGTATTCGCAGAAAAGCTTAAAACTACCACTTTTTATACATGTTATTTCACGTTAGTTACTGTAATACTGTATGTTTATGTAACAAAATCAATATCGTTTATGGCATTCACACGCGTTATGCTCCTATTCTTTTTATGCTAAGCTACTAAGATTTCCCTTCAGTGGTAAAATTCCTTATAAATATTCAATACTAAAATGGGCACAGTAAAGACATTTAAATCTTTCTACGATCGACCAACGCACCACGAGTGCCCCTGTCGGTCAACCAATCACGTTATGATGCGCGATGACGTAGCCAATTACCCGTAGTATGTGTCTGTACCGCGCACTTTGAATGGCTGCATCTGTAGGAATATAGTTCTTTCAAAGTTTTCTAAACATTTTTTTCTGACCTATATGGCTGTATACAGTGCTTTGCCCCACAAAGGAATGGTGTTTGAATTGCCAGACAAGCAACAGTTCAAAAGAACCTGATTTAACTTTCAAATTCTTGCCATGGGCTTTAAAATCACAGGCATATTAACAAATAAAGCTAAAATGTATTAGTTGCTTTGGACTTTTAGGCCACTTAATCCTAACATACATTAATTTAGCACTCCATTCAACACAAAATTTCCAATGAAAGAATACCTTTCAAAAATTAATTTGACCATTCCTGACACACTCTTTTGGTTTTGGCAGTGTTGTATTGTCTTTTCAGACTAATATCTTGATCCAGAGAAGCCAATCTTCCAGTCAAATGAGTGGAATATTGAGAAAATTGTCTTTGAGAAATATTTGAACCCTAACCCTAACTAGCAAAACCCGAAGCTAGGGTTAGGGTTTTATTCCCATACAATGTAGACAGTTTTTGATGGCATGGCTGTGTTTTAGGGCTGAATGGATACTTAGGAATATTGTTTTTTCAATGTTTTCTAAACATTTTTTTCTGACCTATATGGCTGTAGACAGTGCTTTGCCCCAAAAAGGAATGGTGTCTGAATTGCCCGACAAGCAACAGTTCGAAAGAACCTGATTTAAGTTTCAAACTCTTGCCATGGGCTTTAAAATCACAGGCATATTAACAAATAAAGCCAAAATGTACTAGTTGCTTCGGACTTTTAGGCCACTTAAGCCTTAACGTTTATTCATTTAGCACTCCATTCAACACAAAATTTCCAATGAAAGAATACCTTTCAATAATTAATTTGACCATTCCTGACACACTCTTTTGGTTTTGGCAGTGTTGTATTGTCTTTTCAGACTAATATTTTGATTCAGAGAAGCAAATTTTCCAGTCAAATGAGTGGAATATTGAGAAAATTGTCTTTGAGAAATATTTGAACCCTAACCCTAACTAGCAAAACCCGAAGCTAGGGTTAGGGTTTTATTCCCATACAATGTAGACAGTTTTTGATGGCATGGCTGTGTTTTAGGGCTGAAAGGATACTTCCGAAAATAGTTCTTTCAATGTTTTCTAAACAATTTTTTTCTGACCTATATGGCTGTATACACTGCCTGTCTCGCATTTGACATTGAAATCACAGGCATATAAACAAATAAATCCAAAAATGATTAGGTTTTCCTGCCTCTTATCACAGTTAATTGTGAATCTGTGCTCATTGAGAAGACCATTCAACACAAGATTTTAAAGCAAAAGAAAGAATTTTAATTTGTCCACTCTTTATCCTTTTTGTTCGTTTTTTTTAGGTTATGAAGTTAGTTCAGACTAATATTTTGATTTTAATATATTGAGTGAAGTATATATTTTCCATTCAAATGAGGGGAAGGTATCATAAGCTCTTTGAAGAATGTCTGAATTCAAACACTAACCTATGCCAAACCCTCTTACCATAGTTATGCCTTAATCATTGCTCATTCAGAAGAACATTTCAACAGAATATTTTATATGAAATAATCATAAAGAGTTTTGCTTATTTTACGAATTGTTCCCTATTTTTAACCTGTTTAAGTGTGTGAATATCTTTTCGAAAATATTAATAAGCATATATGGACATACATACATACTGCACTATCCATTTTAAGGATACAAATTTAAAAGGAGATTATAACGTTTTGAGACTTGCTACTGTATTTGGGCGTGGGATGAATATGAGTAGAGTGACATATTATTCCTAATAATATACAATAAGTAACGGTAAAATAAAATAACACGCTTTACACTGATTTATTTGCTCTTATTCCATGCAAGACTAAGGTACTGTTCAATTCAATATAGCAACGTTTAAATGGTTAATTTATAGAATAAATGTAAATAAATAACCATGTTTGATGGAGTTCTGCGTTAATGGTAATGTACTCTGAGTTCCCATTCAGAGCAATTTCCTCCTAACCTGCCAATACCTTGATACAAGAACAAATGTGCGTGGTCCCTTTAAGCGGATCTGCAGCCCTGGATATGAGGTAGCAACAGTGACAAACCCGGAAGGGAAAGGAAAATAACTTGAAACAAAAAATCCCTAGCGTGAGTGGCTCTGCAACAAAAGGGGAAGCAGAAACGAGTATATTATGAGCAAAGCACAAGAAACCAAAAAGCAGAGGCGAATGAGCTGTGGACAGCGAGCGGATTGTTAAGAGACTCGCGAGGGTCCATTGTTCCTGCAGTCTTCACAGTAACAGGTTGTGCGGGGATAACTGAGGGATATGAACTGGAACTAGCGTATATACAGAGATTCCTTCAACTCATACACTTAATTTTTCATTTATGCCTCGACCGAAACCTTTCAATGCTCTAACGAAGCGTTTACCACTTTTTAAACGCTAAAATGACTTCTGCGTTTTAACATGCGATTAAGTACTCTTTTGATTTGATTTTTCTTTTTAGATTTCACAAAGTTTGTAAATGGTAGTTAGATAGCAATGACTGTTGCTGTGTTTTTCGGGTGTACATTTATCGCCTTTGGGCCAGCCTTCGCCCTTTTTATTTTCACTATCGCCAGGGACCCTCTCCGAGTTATCATTCTGATTGCAGGGTGAGTGAACTTCAGCTGTGGTCGTGCGGACTCACATGCGCTGAAAAGAAAAGCCTGGATAAAATTGTTGTATTGAAGTCGATACGTGTTCAAATGTATTGTCTATGACTACAGTATGTGTGATTCTGCTGTGTTTATGAAGTATGGTCCCGGTGTGCTGAAAGAAATAATCTAATTAGCATGACGCGATCTGATCCTAGAGACAATCAGCAAACGTAATTTTCTTGGTAGCTCGGGGTTATTGCGATTATCCTGCTAGAATAGTTAATTGAACAACATACGTAACTATATTATAAGTATGTCTGTTACGGACAATTTGAATTTAAAATTACATATTCTTAGTTTCTTTCTCATAACGAGACAATTCATTGTCATGTGGGTTTCCAGACATTCATCACGTGAAACAAAGGCATATGTCTGTAATACAGTTTTGTATCATCTCAAGTAAGAAACTTGTAGTAAACGGGTTATTAGTATATTCGCAAAATAAGATTTTACTCCTAGGTAGTAGCCAGAATAATTGAAAACCTTTTGGTTTGTATATTATAAATGATGTAGTTTTCAATTTTCTAGTTCTCCTTTTTGGCTAAATGTAGTACATAGGTAAGAGAAGATCACTTTATTGGCCATATACATCTTGTATTAGGAATTTGTCTTTTTCACATACCACAACTTGCTCTCCATGAGACACACACAGGGAGAGAGAAGCTTGGGGTCAGAGCACAGGGTCAGTCATTTATACAGCGCCCATGGAGTAGTTGGGGTTAAGGGGCCCGGGGGCCCAACGAAGTAGGATTTCTCTGCCGCCTGCAGGATTCGAACTGGCAATCTTCCAGCCACAGGCGCAGATCCTTAGCCACAGAGCCACCACATCGTACATTTATGTGTCAGCAGGTTCTGTCTTGTGTACAATATAGCTTCATTTAGTAGGGTAGTAGCTAGTTTTAAGTCCCCTCACAAATGTTTTGTACGTATGTTTATCGTGTATCTACTGAGGTATGGTGACTTCGGAACTTCATATAGGATCACATTTTCAATTTTAGGATGAACAACTTGTTAAAATGACATCTTATTGCATGTGAATGTTAACCTGTATCAGTGGGCATTCTGCAGGTTCAACATCAGACATCATTCTTGGCATCACCTGTTGAATCATATAGCTGCACAAGCTAAAAGATCAGGGGGTTTTAAAAAGCTTACTAAAACACTGCCCCGAATAAAAACACTTTGTAAAAAAAAAAGTATAGATTTCTTGCATACTTGATCAAAATATATTTGAAACAAAACAAAGTACTGGCAAAACATGGGCATTACAATTTGAGGTTCGCCCTGCCCTTTGCATTACATAAAACAGCCATGTGCTCATTAGTTGTAAATGGTGTTCCTGTCCCTGGTACAGCCCATATATGATCAGTGGGGTTTACTTCTTGAGACTGGTGAAGCCAAGTTGTGATGCCCTGATTTTTTTTTCTTTCTGCCTTAAGCAGGGACATCATTTTCTATTAAAAAAAAATACTGTACTCTTTAGACAGATGGCCACTAGCATTGATAGGCAGCAGTCCCTCCAAAAAAATGTTATTGTTTCAAGTAAACGTTACCGCACCCTTGCAGACCACTGGGTGGGTATTTTGTAGTTCAGTTGCTGTGCACCTTGGGGCAGGAAGCCATTTGGTATTGTGGCCTTATGATTTCTCCACAAGGAATCCCCATGTTGGGCAATGCTGTAGCTCAGCACAGCCACCATCTATGATCCATTAAAGCCTGTCCTGTATGAAATGCACATTATAACACATGCTTTGGTACAGTGGTACAGACTGAACATCTGATGTCTGTTAGAACATGGGAAAGTGTCGCCTCCATATTTGCAGCTTCTGGTTTCTCTTCTCATTGCCAGTACAGTCTTTTGCAAATATATTTAGGGCCATTTTATTGTACCACTCATATGAGACTGCATGCTTCTTTTTTTGGAACAGTGTGGCAGTATCCTACTTTTTTCAGTGTACTAGTATATGATGTAACTAGCATCATAGTAGCTGATCACATCCTGTTGCGAAAATTGGCAGGTTTAAGTCGATCGGGAAGAATAATATGATGCAGACCTTTCCCAGTCAAAAAACTGTGTGCTGGTCCCTCCCAGTTGTTTAAGGTAGAGCAGTGAATCTTCAACCCTGTTCCTGGAGAGCCCCAGTCACACAGATTTTGTAGTTCATCATTAAATCAAAAACTACTAAAGATATGGAACCGTTCCATTGTGATCAGTGAAACAGGTGAGGTAACTATTGTAAAGATCATTTAGAACTAAATTCTAAGTACTATTTAGCCCTTAAGAACCAGAGTTCTTTTAATTGATCGCATTACTTGATGGTTAATAAGTATCATCCAGGTGTTGCTAGTCTTTAAAAACAGGTGACCTATAACAATAACTGGGTATGTACTCTACAGGACCAGGATGTGAGACCCATAATCTAGAGGCTCCCTGGGGATTTTTCCAGTGGTACTATGACTGCAGTTAGCTCAAAGTATAATGTGTTGCTATTTACTGACAGTAGAGTGATCTAGATCTTGGAAAGCCTATATTTTGGAAGAATATGAAAACTTAATTTGTCCATCCAGCAATCTGGTCAGTCTGTATTCAGGGTTAACTAGGATTAAGATCATTAGCACTTTAGGCTGTGGCCTAGTGAATGTGCTGTACTTTGGTCCTTGGGAACGAAGAGATAAGAAATGTACGGAGGCAGAAGCTAAGCCTAACTTCAATTCTAGCCTGGACTGGATGGACAATATTAGTTTTGTTTTTGAATTTTGGGGGATGTTGAAACTAAATTTGATCAATGCATTTGAGAAACAATTTTCTGGAATTGTGCTGTTGTAAAATAAATGAATTTGTCAAACAGGAACATAGAAATGAGATGGGCACTAACATTGTGAGACATTTTAGTACCACACCATATGAACATTCTATTATACTAAAAGCTTTTAAGGATTTTGACTTAGATGCAGGTGCCAGAATTTTAGGAACCCCATCTTGTAGTTGTAGTGATCTTATATTGTATAAGTGTCTTCTCTCATTTGCATATCTTGTTTTCTGTTTTGCAATACAAAATCTGTTTTTCAAGTTAAATTTTATTGCATTTATGTTGCTACTACTCATATTAAGTAATTATAATTAGTCTCTTATTTGTGGCTTTATATAATTGAAAGTGCCTTTGAATTGTAGTTTTTTAACACTTTGATCTTATTTAAGGTTTTCTTTGTGGCTGTATATTCACACCATGAAGAGTTTCTCTCAAGGATCATTTTATTGCAGATATGGCCCATAGTGTACAGTGGGTAGGAAAATGAGAGAATGTGTCCTTTGCTGCAATATAATCAGCCTTGGAAAACAACTAATACCTTGATGCTTCATGTTTAGACATGTTAAAAGTAGTTGTTCATAACCCTCTGGGTTATTGCATTTTGTGGAGAGATGGACACACCCTTGTATATTTGTCTTTGATATCACACCTTAATCATGAGTTTACTGTGTTGGCAAAAAAAAGTGCTTTATGCTTCCTGGTAATTCACTTTTAGAGTAGTCTTTCCGGCTGCACTCCACAAAGAAAACAGCATTTCATTCAATTAACCGTTTCCTTTATTCACATTAACATTTTTATTTTATTTATCCCTGATGTGCCTGCTTAGAGATTTTTGGAGTTAGGCTTTAAACTCAGGCATACTTAGTTTACTGTTTTAAGTCCAGACTGATTTTTTTATTATCAATCCTTAATTGATTAAAAGATTAACCTGTCCCTCAAAACCTTACTTTGCTTGCTGCTTTTTTCATGCAGTCCACCTTCAAATATTAGGTTTGTAGTTTCTAAATTTGTATTTATTCCATTCCTAATTAAACTAAACACAATATGAACCCTAAAGGTTGCATTAATAAATGTATGTACAGCAGGGCCTTCCAAAACACTTTCCTTGTGACTGTCTAGTGTTCTGGTGCACATTTCTACTTATACAGGTCACCAGTAATAATGGCTTTTGTGTTGCTTAGTCATTGAAAGGTTTAAGTTCTTCTATAAAGTCTCCCCTGGTTGATCACCTCTCCTGTAATCCCGCACTGAGTCAAATTATCACAAATGTTTGTCTGGCTTGTGCGTGTTCTGACTTAGTATTATAGGTCAGTCTCTTATGTGTTGTTTAAAAAAAAGCTAATGCCTTGTAAAGTAGAGTTTTTATTGCTCTGACAGAAATTAATATCTTAATGTGGATGAAATGTGAAGCACTATTTGTATTTTCAAGACTGTACTCCTGTTCAGAAAAACAAGCACTGGTACAAAAGCAAAACTGAAGTTTTTTTTTCCATGCAGAGGACTTTTGTTTCATTCCATTTGTTGTCTATGGATTTCTGTTCCAGAAGTCTCCTCTCACTGCCTCTCACTTGCTTCTGTCCTGCAGAGCTTTCTTCTGGCTGCTGTCCCTGCTGCTTTCTTCGCTGGTGTGGTTTATTGCCATGAAAGCCACTGGTGGCCAGGACTACCAGTTGCAGAGGGGGCTCCTCATTTTTGGGGTGATGTTTTCTGTGATCCTGCAGGAGGTGTTTCGATTTGCCTACTACAAGCTGCTGAGGTGAGTTCAGATTTTTATATTTTTTTCAAGGCTTAAAATCCCGGTTCATGTTGATGCTACAAAACCGTCAGATTTGCTAAGCCTGTGGGCTGTCGTGTGTTGACACTGGCAAGGTGTCAGTGTTTTTATTACTGTATTTAGGTTTTATAGAGGAAATGCAACCAATGTCACTTTAGTATTCCGGGATGCCAAGAGGTGTTAATCATAATTATTAAATCGTATCAATAAACTTTTCAATCATGTAAAACTTTCGGATACACACTGCCTTGGAATGTACTTATGGCTCTCCATTTTTGTCTTTTTTTAAATATATGATTTTCATTTTAATTGTAATCTAGAAAATGCCAAATTGCTTTATTATTTCCAATGTGAGGATATTAAGTCAGAGGTACTTTATAAAATCTATCCATTTTGACCAGTCTCTGAAATTTTGCATCCCCTGTTATTCTGTGTACAGGAATTTCAACCTAACTGTAATCCATTTGTTCCAGAGCTAGCAAAACTCAACATTTCTTGTGACAGATTTTCTTTAATGTTTTTACTGATCCACATGCTCCCCATTTTTTAATTGTCTGCTTCCTTAATCACTCAATTGGAGACTTATCTTTGGTCTGTTGTCCCAGACACAATTTCCTCAATTCATACTGCTTTGTTTTTGCTGCTGACATACAGTAAGTATATAATAAAAGCAAGAAGCTAAAGCCTTTTGTTCATTTTATCCTGCTTTACAATGAGATGAAATGTGGAATTTAATTGTTTTAAATTTACTAAATATTATCTCATCTAATAATCTGAAGTAGTTCAGGTGGATAGCTGCGTCAGCATGCATAGGCTGCAAAGGAGCAAGTAAAGATTTATTCCATGCTGAAAAGAGACACAACATTTTGGCCGTGGAGCCTTCTTCAGGTGTGAGCTTTCTGAGTGTTATTCTGGGTGGTATCAGAGTCAAAAGAAAAAGTGTTAAATTTCAGGTGAAATCCTTTAGGAATGATATTATGTCGATGACATCTGTAAAGGTATAGAAGGTGATTAGAAATCCTGGTCCTGGAACAGATCGCTGTGAAGAGATGGAAAGCTAGTTTAGTAAGAGTGAGGGGCAAGTGACCCAGGGAAGAAGAGAAGGAATGACAAAGAGATCTAGAAAAAGATTTGGAGGAAGGCATAGTGGGTCGCAGCAGGTGTAGGTTGAAGTAGTTCACGTGGGTAGTTGCGTCAGCACACGTTGGCTGCAAAGGAACAAGTAATAGGTTTATTCCATGCCGAAAAGAGAAGAAATAAAATGCCTTCTTCAGGTGTGAGCTCTTGAATAATTTGAATGCTATGACCCTATTAAAGATTAAAGATCCCCAGGCATAAAAAGTCATTTGAGTTTATTTGGATGCGAAGTGCGGAGCTTTCAGCCTCTGACATTCAAGGAGGACTTCTTCCAAACCCTGTAGTAACAACAGTAAAACTAGAAGTTATAATTTCATTTTGTTGTACAGTGCAAAAGCTATGCAGTTGTACCATCAATGATGTCAGACATGAACTGGAAAATAAAAAGGTGTTTTTTATATGTATAGTAAAACATTCCAGCAGGCAGCTTATTTATATTCGCTGTTGATAGTTTGGGAAGAGAAGGGTTATTGTAAGACCTTGTCTCGTTGTCATTAAGCCAGGTAAGTATCCAGCTCCTCATGCACAACATAATTAATTACATATTGTTTAATCAAGCAAGGAAAAAAGTGACATAAGAAATGCAGGTAGTTTAAAAATACTCTGGATGTGTGCGCTCACACTCGTGCATCTGTCTTGTGGAGTACGTTTTCTGAACAAGAAAAGCAGCTTTTAGAAGGAACTTGACAAGTGTTTGTGATCTTTATTTTTCAATGTATGAAATGCAGAGAACAGTCAGCTCAACAAGAGTAAAGAAAGTGACATGTTTTCAGTAATGTCCAATGAGTAATAGATGTTAAGGGATTAAGGGGTATAAACTTAATAATTTATTTTTAAATTATTTACTTTTCAGGATCACCACATTTATTAATCATTTAATGGACCTCCAGAATGCAAATGTTTGGAAAACAACTAAATCAGATTGTTATTTGGGGATCCTGACAAGTAAATAGTGCAGGACCATTATTTAATTGTACATTAATAGCTCTTTAAAGTGGCCTGTCGGAGAGATTTTCAGCTTGGGGGTGAAGAATTATTATAACCACCTGTAGATTTCTGGCATCTTGGCATCTTGAAAAACTAACAGAAGGTAGGGAAGAGACGAGAGACAAAACAGAGCTCCTATGTCAGAAGCTCTTGCAGACTTTTTCATTCCTGAGCACCCATGAAATGAAACTAATACTATTGAAGGGGGGATTTTCTTAGCAACATCTGTTGGTAATAGCCCTTGCTTTGTGAAAGCAGTATTGTTAGTGGAGTATAGATGTGTGGAGCTTTGCGGTGACAAATTATTGTAACCACCTGTAGATTTCTGTTGCTGAAAGGTAACTTGGCATCTTGAAAAACTAACAGAAGGTAGGGAAGAGACGAGAGACAAAACAGAGCTCCTATGTCAGAAGCTCTTGCAGACTTTTTCATTCCTGGTCACCCATGAAATGAAACTAATACTATTGAAGGGGGGATTTTCTGAGCAACATCTGTTGGTAGTAGCCCTTGCTTTGTGAAAGCAGTATTGTCAGTAGAGTATAGATGCCTGGAGAACTTTTCAGTGACTGAGGCACAAATTAAATTTCTCTTTGTTAGCCTTTTCACTAAATAGAGAAATTAAGCAGAAAACAGAATCCGTAAACATTGGAATTCCAGAAACATTATTTTAAAAGAGATGCTTTTTTATGCATTATCCTTACAGTTTGAAACCTGTCTCATATTTCTGCCTTACAAAGTGCCATCTATTCAGGGAGTGAGACACCATCATACTTGAAAATGTTATTTACTGGTGGTCCTTCATAGGCAAGCATGTTCTTCTTAATGACCGTTTTAGATTGAATCCATGCACTTTTCTTAATTTATTTGGTAAGATATATGGTAAAAATGCCTTTTTGTAAAAATATTATAGTAAAAATGTAATAAGAGAATATTGTCTTCAATAAGAAACCCACAGGAATGGCAAATTGCTTTTAATTACTGTATATACAGTTCATTCACCTTGTAATTTTTGAAAATGTATTGTGTTACAGTATGGAATCATTATGTATTTGTGATTTTTTTACCATTGATCAATGCAAAACACTGCATAATGTCAAAATGAAAACATAAACATCTGCAAATCCTCCTAAATTAAATCTAATATAAAAAATAAAATGACAGACTGAATAAGTATTAATAAGTATAAGTCTAAATAGGCTCTGGTACAACCAATTGTCTTTCGAAGTCATGTAATTAGCTAAATGGGATCCACCACTTTACCCATCCTATTTGAACTGCCGATTTTTTTTAAGACTCAGCTTTCAGAAAACTACTCCTGTACCACTTGGGACTGAGTGAGGCTCCAATTGCTCACCAACATCACTGCAAGCCTGCAGGTTCTAAACCTATCCTAGAGGCACTCTGCCAGTTGTGCAATGCAGAGAGTCAGGTAGATGTCATCACCCAGGTACTTCACTTACACGTCTTTACCAGAAATCCATCCATCCATTTTCTAACCGATTTTCCAATTCATGTTGGTGGGGGAACTGGAGCCTATCTCAGCAAGCAGCGGGCACCAGGCAGGATATATCCTGGATGGGATGCCAGTCCATCGCAGGGCAGACAAGACACAAACACAGACATAATAATAATAATAATAATAATTGCTTACACTTATATAGTGCTTTTCTGAACACTCCACTCAAAGCGCTTTACAGGTAATGGGGACTCCCCTCCACCACCACCAATGTGCAGCATCCACCTGGATGATGCGACGGCAGCCATAGTGGGCAACACATCAGCTATCAGTGGGGAGGAGAGCAAGAGTAATGTAGCCAATTCATAGATGGGGATTATTAGAAGGCCGTGACTGGTAAGAGCCAATGGGAAATTTGTCCAGGACACCAGGGTTGCACCCCTACTCTTTTCAAGAAACACCCTGGGATTTTTAATGACCACAGAGAGTCAGGACCTCGGTTTTACATCTCATCTGAAGGACAGCGCCTGTTTACAGTATAGTGTCCCCATCACTATACTGGGGCATTAGGACCCACATGGACCGCAGGGTGAGTGCCCCCTGCTGGCCCCACTAACACCTCTTCCAGCAGCAACCTTAGTTTTTCCCAGGAGGTCTCCCATCCAGGTACTGACCAGGCTCACACCTGCTTAGCTTCAGTGGGTCACCAGTTGTGAGTTGCAGGGTGATATGGTTGCTGGCAAAGAGTCGGCTTGCACACCTCAATATGCACACCAGGGCCAGTTGTTATGGATACCAGTTAACGTAACAGTATGTTTTTGGACTCTTGGAGGAAGCATCCAGAAGAAATCCACATGAACCAGGGGAGAACATGCAAACTCCACACAGATAGCACTCCAGGTCCAGAATTGAAACGCTGAGAGGCAACAGTGCTAACCAATGTGCCACCATGCTGCCCTTTACTGGAAATTCACATTTTAAAATAATCATGCTGGTAGTATTACAGAGGTTTTTAATATCCATTTCATTCAGCTGCTGTTTAAGGAAACTAATGACTGCTCTGACTACTCAAACTATTCTGACTGTTGGAATGTGTTCAGACAACTTCTATCTGTTAAAAACTCTTGTGTTTTTTTACCTGCAGAAAAGCCAATGAAGGACTGGCAGCACTCAGTGAAGATGAGCACTCACCTATATCAGTCCAGCAAATGGCTTATGGTATGAAATATGTCTTTGTTTATTTTCTAATGCATATATATAAAATATAAAATATAGTCAATAAATGTTCAATATTTTTTTCCTGTTTCTGTAAATATCTAGCTTTTGAATTTATTGACCTTTAGAAACAAATGTCTCATTGGAGTTTCCATTACTGAACAAATCCCATAACCTTTGAAAACATTTTTTACAAAAATAATATTGCAACCTAAAATAGTTGTATACATACCCTTTGCAGATTTTGTATACTCAGATCCTATGTTTCTCTCTGTAAGTTTTGCTTTTTAGAGTTGATTTATGAACATCTTCAATTCACCTGGATTTTTGAGCCGTTGCTGCTACAAGTGTAAGACTGTGTATAGCAGTAATTGTGTACTTTCTTTGCTTCATGTAGCTTGTTCAAACCCAGTGAAATTTGTTTGCATTTTAAGGTATTGACATTTTTAACAGCATCCAGGGGTATGTTTCTGGCAAACTTGTGTGTCTTGAGGTTTTCATTCCAACTTAGTTTTTAATTAGTTCTTAATCGTTTAATTATTCGCTTAATTGGACCATTTGAACAGGTTCTCTCAACTTTTCAGGTTCTATTGCTTTAAATAGATCCAGATCACTCGAGTCCTTCCTGACCAGAACTCAATAACAGAGTCTTATACAATCATGTCAATTTAACAATGGTGCTAGTGTTCTGACGACAACAAAAAATAGTTTTTCACTTAACGTTCCCACTCTTAATAAGCATACTAAAAAGACATAAAAGAGTATTGTATTTTCATTAAACATTGTAATTTGTCATTTGGTTGCTAGTAGCTACAATGCCTTGCAGAATTATTCAGACTATACCAATGGTGTCCCATTTTGTCAAATTACTAAATGATGCATATTCAACTGGCTGAGTATGGCTGTATTTAGAGGAGGGGAGTATAACATGGCTCAGTACACTATGGTCTCCTATTTTATGAAATTAAGATATATGCACATTTTAAACAATATTTTATTTGAAATCTGAATGCTCAAATTGTTAACTGATAAGACTTAGATAGCTTATAGTAAATGTCAGACAAAATTGAAGAGAAAAAACTGAAATATGTTAATTGGATAAGTATTCAGACCCATGAACTCAATTTGGTGGGAGTACCTTTGGCACCAATTGCAGCCTAAGTCTTTTCGGGTGTTGAATCAAATCAAATCAAAGTTTATTTATCAAATGCACAAAAATACAGCATGCAGCAGTAGTTGCTGGCAATGAAATGTTTTTTCTGCGAGCTCACAAAAATCACAAAATTAAGGTTACGAAAATAAGGTTACATGATAATAGATAATAATGTTATAGAAATTGAATAAAACACAATATGAATAGAGCTGCTATGTGTCCATGGTGTATGCAGTATATTATGTCCAAGGAGTGCAGTATGCTGAATACAATGAAAACTGCGTGTCCATATAGTCATTACGGGTGATTTGCTAAAGGAGCTGCAGGTTGGCTGTTTAGCAGTCTTATTGCCTGGAGGTAGAAGCTGTTCCGTAGTCTGCTGGACTTTGACTGAACGCTTTGGTACCGTTTACCGGACGATAGGAGGGAAAACAGTTTGTGACTGGGATGACTGGGGTCCTTGAGAATGGACTTGGCCTTCTTCAGGCATCTAGCTGAGTAGATATCCTGGATGTTTGGTAGCTCACAGCCGGTAATGAGCTGCGCTGACTTCACCACCCTCTGCAGTACTTTGCGATCCCGGGCGGAGCAGCTCCCATACCAAGCAGTGATGCAACCAGTCAGGATGCTCTCAATAGTGCACCTGTAGAAGTTGGCCTGGATATGTGACGGCATGCCAAACGTCTTTAGCCTACGGAGAAAGAATAGGCGCTGCCGTGCTGGTGTTGGTGTGGTGGGTCCAGGTTAAGTCCTCCGAGATGTTAACTCCCAGGAACTTAAAACTGCTGACCCTCTCCACTGCAGTCCCATTGATTTAGATAGGTGATAGGTTTAGGTTTAGATAGGTGTGTGATCTCCTCCCTGGTGTTTCCTATAGTCCAAAATCATCTCCTTAGTCTTACTGATGTTCAGAGAGAGGTTGTTGTGCTGGCACCATGCTGCCAGGGTTTCAACCTCCTCCCTGTACGCAGACTCTTCACCATCTGTGATCAGACCGATGACTGTTATATTGTCCGCAAACTTGATGATGGAGTTTGAGTTATGCCTGGCGACACAATCATGGGTAAATAAGGAGTAGAGGACAGGACTAAGCACACAGCCTCGGGGGGCTCCAGTGTTTAGAGTCAGGGTAGAGGATATGTTGGTGCCCACCCTCACCACCTGCGGACGTTCCGTCAAGAAGTCCAGGAACCAATTACAGAGGGAGGTGCTCAGTTCCAGGTCTTGGAGCTTGATGACTACCTTTGAGGGCACTATGGTATTGAATGCTGAGCTGTAATCAACAAACGGCATTCTCACATACAGTAGTGTGAAAAAGTGTTTGCCCCCTTCCTGATTTCTTATTTTTTTGCATGTTTGTCACACTGAAATGTTTCAGATCATCAAACAAATTAGACAAAGATAACACAAGTAAACACAAAATGCAGTTTTTAAATGAAGGTTTTTATTATTAAGGGAAAAAAAAAATCCAAACCTACATGGCCCTGTGTGAAAAAGTGATTGCCCCCCCTGTTAAAACATGAATCAACTGTGGTTTATCACATCTTTGGAAAGCTGAGTTCAATTTCTCTAGCCACACCCAGGCCTGATTACTGCCACACCTGTTCTCAATCAAGAAATCACTTAAATAGTGATTGACCTGCCTGACAAAGTGAAGTAGACCAAAAGATCCTCAAAAGCTAGACATCATGCTGCGATCCAAAGAAATTCAGGAACAAATGAGAAACAGAGTAATTGAGATTTATCAGTCTGGAAAAGTTTCAAAGCCATTTCTAAAGCTTTGGGACAAATGGCAAAAACATGGAACAGTGGTGAACCTTCCCAGGAGTGGCCGGCCGACCAAAATTACCCCAGGAGCGCAGCGACGACTCATCCAAGAGGTCAAAAAAAACCCTACAACAACATCCAAAGAACTGCAGGCTTCACTTGCCTCAGTTAAGGTCAGTGTTCATGACTCCACCATAAGAAAGAGACTGGGCAAAAATGGCCTGCATAGCAGAGTTCCAAGACAAAAACCACTGCTGAGCAAAAAGAACATAAAGGCTCGTCTCAGAAAACATCTTGATGATCCCCAGGACTTTTGGGGAAAATACTCTGTGGACTGACGAGACAAAAGTTGAACTTTTTGGAAGGTGTATGTCCCATTACATCTGGCGTAAAAGTAACACAGCATTTCAGAAAAGGAACATCATACCAACAGTAAAATATGGTGGTGGTAGTGTGATGGTCTGGGGCTGTTTTGCTGCTTCAGGACCTGGAAGACTTGCTGTGGTAAATGGAACCATGAATTCTGCTGTTTACCAAAAAATCCTGAAGGAGAATGTCCGGCCATCTGTTTGTGACCTCAAGCTGAAGCGCACTTGGGTTCTGCAGCAGGACAATGATCCAAAACACACCAGCAAGTCCACCTCTGAATGGCTTAAGAAAAACAAAATGAAGACTTTGGAGTGGCCTAGTCAAAGTCCTGACCTGAATCCGATTGAGATGTTGTGGCATGACCTTAAAAAAGCGGTTGAGGCTCGAAAACCCTCCAATGTGGCTGAATTACAACAATTCTGCAAAGATGAGTGGGCCAAAATTCCTCTACAGCGCTGTAAAAGACTCATTGCCAGTTATCGCAAACACTTGATTGCAGTTGTTGCTGCTAAGGGTGGCCCAACCAGTTATTAGGTTTAGGGGGCAATCACTTTTTCACACAGGGCCATGTAGGTTTGGATTTTTTTTTCACTTAATAAAAACCTTCATTTAAAAACTGCATTTTGTGTTTACTTGTGTTATCTTTGTCTAATATTTCAATTTGTTTGATGATCTGAAACATTTCAGTGTGACAAACATGCAAAAAAATAAGAAATCAGGAAGGGGGCAAACACTTTTTCACACCACTGTATGTTCCTCTCTTATCCAGGTGTGAGAGGGCAGTGGCAATAGCATCTTCTGTTGACCTGATCTGGCGATACACAAATTGCAGTGGGTCTAGGGTGTCAGGCAGTGAGGAGGTGATGTATGCTTTGACCAACCGCTCGAAGCACTTCATGTTAACTAACGTGAGTGCAACAGGGCGGTAGTCATTCAGGCAGCTGACTCTGGGTTTCTTAGGAATAGGGACAATGGTGGTTTTCTTAAAGCAGGAAGGAACTATAGACTGAGCTAAAGAGAGATTGAATATGTCCGAGAAGAATCATAATCAGAAACTTAACTTGGGTTCGGTCAGAGAAAGGAGTCTTTATTGTGTACACAACGAGCAAACACTTAGCGGGTTAGCAAGAGAAGCTCAAATTACAGTGGGTCTTTCTAGCTTATATATAATATTGTAAGCAGGTTTGGGTGAATCATTATCACTCGTGTTTCTAAGCAACAGAGCGGTAGCAGAAGTACAAGGACAAGAAATAAGGAAAACAAGGTGCTAGTGTTGCATACCAGATGTACCAAGGAGTACTCCCAGAACCTTGAGGCCTTGTGTGACTACTGAATTGCAAACCTTGTAGCTCGCTGAAAACCTTTTAACTCTTTATTACCTCATGAGTAAATCTCTACTAACATTGTACACTGGCTTGATACAATTTGTGCCTAATCATCTAGGTTTTCCTGTAGTATTTACCTGTATTTTGCACCATCCATTGTTCCATCAAACCTGACAATCTTCCCAGACACTGTGAATGAAAAGCACCCCATTAACATGATGCTGCTACCACCATGCTTTCGTGTTGGGATGGTGTTGACAGGGTGATACATAATGTTGGATTTGTGCCAGGTGTTGTGTTTGGAATAAAAAGTTAATCTCTGGTCTTCCCACAAAGCTTTCTGCCACATCTGCGGTACCATTTACATTCTTTGTTGCAAATTCTATCAGTAGTGGCTTCTTTCTTGACAAATTCTTGAATTATCGCATACAAACATTTTAACTCCTTATACTTTTCACACTAATTATTTACTTATCGCTCCTCAAAGGGCCATTTAATTACTGCAGATGTCATGAACATTATAGATAACATAAGAAACATGTTTCTCCTTAGTTCTAAAGCAATGCAATTGTTATGCTGATTTCAAAGTGTGAAGAGTGTGTTCAATAATACCTGCCTTATTGAATTTTTCTTTAATTGTGTGCACAGTCCTGCTTTTTTTTTAGACAGTGGCATATCACCCTGGAGAAGCGGTTTACCTGTAACTTTGTAATTTCTTCCAGCAGCTAGTTTCTGAGGACTCCTCTGGGGTTAGCCCTTAGGAGCCTCTGGCACAGTACATATTTGTGCATATTTGTTAAGCCTTTATTCTGGCTAAAGTATTTGATGTGAATTTAAAATCTATAAATTTGTACATTTCAGAGTCGAGTTTTCCCTTTCTTTTGTCTGATTTATAGAGACGGTTTTTGATTCATTTTAGTGACTTCTAACTGTTGCATCATAAGCCTCAACTGTTACATCAGCATGACTTTAGAAATAATAGGTCTTGCATAACAAACTTAGATTTATTTCAGATTCAAATAACTGTAGTTATTTAAGCAAGCAACAACAGTAATAGACACAATGGTGTATTTCCAATTGTTAAACTTCCTCATAAAAGATTAATTCTCAAATCACAGGCTTCAGGCATTTGGGGAAATGTGTGTATTTTGGACTAAAATTGGCTGATAGAAGGGAGTACAGATAAGGGAAGAATGCTCAGACTCTTGTGATGTAATTAGGTGTGAACCACTGTGATCTGAAATTGGACCACTGTTCTTATAATCTATGTCAATGATCTGTATTCTGGTTAAATAAGTAAACTAGTCACATTTGCAGGTGATGCTAAATTAGAAAGGTTAACCGTAGAAGCAGTAAGACTTAAAAATAAATTAGAAAATACTCAAGACTGCACAACCTGGAAGATTGTTTAATGTAGACAAGTGCAGGGTAATGCATGCACATGTAGTAAAAACAAACTATAAACATAAAATGGACAATTCAGAGCTTAAAAAGGCTACATATGGTTTTAATGTTGACATAACTTTTAAACAACTTGAACCCTTTTAGTTTCGAATGGTGAAGGAATCTGACACAAGTTTTTAAAATCCTCAAAGGCACTGACAGAGTAAACCCTGTGCAGCTCTTCAGTGTCAAAAGTGAAACATGAACTAGTGATCACAAATGGAAACGGGACATGCATTTAAATCTCACAGGAGGCACTTATTCAAGTAAAGTATTATGGGAGTATGGAACAAGCTTCCAGTCATGTTGCTGAAGTGGAAATCCTGGTTTCTTTCAAAAAACAATTGGAAGAGATCCTCACTTACTTACAGACAAACTTGATGAATAGATGGGCCAAATGCTCATGTCTCAATAGCTGAAATAATTCCAGTAGGTTGGGTACAGACAGTTAAGCAATATTTTGCAGTGAAATCAGTAGTGAGGAAATTGTTCTTAACAGCAAACGGCAAAAAAAACAAGGCTTGATTTACTCTGCAGCCGCATTGTGAGCAATTTTTTATCTAGTAAATTCAAGTTAGCGGTTTGACCGCAAGGAGTATACACCTCAGTGTTTAGTCAATCCCTTAATTATTCTTAATGTATTGACAGTAGTATTGACGGTAGTGATCTATGGCAAAAACAACTGGACTTTGATGCTTTCCAATGCTTCCTTCTCAGAAAAAAATAGCATTAACCTCAATGGATTGTGTGTGGTATATTGCATATACCTGGGTCTGCCACTGTGTGGCATGTGCATATCTTTATAAACTTAAGGTGTTTTAAAGTTTTTCCTTAGTCTAAATACTTGGTACTTCTAGTTACCCTGTGCTAGGCAATACTGGGCCACCGGAAAGAGCCACCTTTCCAGCATAAAGACAGGAAAAGGTTCTTGCAGCTGACAGAAATTAATAAAATATATTTTTTGCTACTGTAAGCTATGTACAATATCCATCTTAATTAAACCTCCTGGGCAGTACTTGGCTGTAGTTGATGCCTGTTACCAAGACACAGTCTTATGTGGTGCCTTTTCAAAGGAAATGTAAAAATGGAAATTGTAATAAAAGTAAAACTACTCTACTGTCTTGTGTAACAATTTAGATATGTATCTTTCAAATGCCAGTAACAAGGAAGGGGTCCTATTGCTGTTTGTCAAGTCAGTGGCAGGGCTGAGCCAACATTCAGCTTTCATTGATGGCAGATCCACTATTACCACCCTGTTTATACATGTTTGTCCATTCACTGATCACACACTAGAATGAAAAGAGTCCGATGATAGGCAGCATTTATTGCTTTACACTTTCTTTATATTGAGCTGCACAATTTGGCATATTTGTGATGCTGTTGTAAATGTGCTTTATAGCTGCCTTCAGTCAACAGTCAATTAATGTATCTGTTTGTTCTCTGATTTTTCCTGACTGCCTTGGCACTGTTCAAAAGAGTTCAGGTTTTAACCCCAGGGTCCCAGCCAAGTTTCACTTGGACATTGTGCAAGCCCAAAGTTGTACGATCAGGCCTCCCTAAATTTCTCCAAATCAAATGAATGATTTCCCAATTCACCTCTCTATTGTGTAGTGGGGCAGCAGCATTAATCACTGCTGCCCTCTAGTGGTGAATTAAGTTAATCCTCTTTTATCTGTGAAGCACTTTGGGATCCTTGGAATTAAATTCTCCTCAGTCAGAACACTGAGAGGAAGTGTCACCAATGTCTTGAACACGTTTTATAGAAATTATTGATAAGGTTGTTTTAGTTTGTTTCTCTTAAAGGGTTCATGCTATAGTGTTCACATCCAGAGGCAAAATCTTTTATACTTTGATCCAAATATCAGTCCAACCAGACATTTCTTGTTTTCAGGACTAAATTTGTGATGCATACCTACATGAATACTTAGTTATTTGTTTTTGTCTTGGGAAAGCTTGATCCTCTGATCTACAGCTTTTAAATTCATCAAAAAATTGACGATCCTGAAAATACTGTCTAAATACTGTCGATTGTTTTTTCTGTAGCAAATCTACCTGAAACGAAGAAAATAAATACTCAGACCATTTTCAAACTACAGATTATAAATGATTTATGACCTTATGACCATTTTAATGGTCTGTTATTGCAGTGGGTGCAGTCTTTGGTGTCAAGTGTTTTAATGAATCCAAAGTACATCAAGTGTAGATTGTACTTTTTCCATTTTTGACTGCTTCTAAAGATAAAACCTGAAATAAAAAAAATCAATTTGTCTGTCCATAAGAAATTGAGACTTAAGCATCTAAAATGCAAGAGTGTCGCACTTAATATTTCATTTAGAAATGGTTGTTTTTATAACTCATCAAATGTACTCTTATTTATAACTAGGTAATAAATGACAAAAGTGATAAGTCTTTAACCTAAGGTTTTATCTTTGTGCACATTCCGCACATTCTTTCTATCAACATGTGATGATGACTTTGAAGCTAAGAAATAGCCTAAATGAAGCCAGTTTATCTGAAAGTATCAAAACTACAGTTTTAGTAACAGTTGAAGTGATGTGCTCTTCTTCTGACTGCTTTTACAGTGGCTGGGCTGGGGTTCGGGATCATGAGCGGAGCCTTCTCCATGATCAATATTCTGTCGGACTCTCTAGGGCCGGGGACTGTGGGGATACATGGGGACTCCCAATACTACTTCATCACTTCAGGTGCGTTGCCTTCCTGAGCTTTTAACGAATCATTCAGCATCAGTAACAGGTTGATCCTTTAAAATGTGTTTTTCCCCTACAGAGCCCAAGAGTAATCATCTTCACAACCCATCCCAATGCTTTGCACCTGTTAAAACACCAATTCTGCTGCTTTCAATTCAGATATTTTATGGAATCTGATTTGCAACATGCGTTAGATTTTTATTTAGATGTGACATTTACTGACAAAAGTGTCACTGAAATGTTTGTGTTTCTTTTTTTCTCCAACTAAATTATATTTCAAAATGGTTTATTTCTCTTCCAACATATTGGGGTGCTTTTTAATACTGGACATTTTCTGCCATTACACTGTTATAGTAACTTCGGGTCATTCTCTGGGTCTTTTTCTAGGTCTTTTTCTTCAGTGAAACTGATCTGTTCTTTTCATAATAGTCTGCTGCAATTTTATGTTTGAGCTGGGTTTAATCAAGTAAAGTCAAAAGGCTCCCAAGAACAAAGAGAAACGCTTGTTGACTAAATTAATCTGGATCAGTATACATTGTGTGTTAGTTGTTTAACAGTTGCATGTAATCTTTTCCTTACTTATTGTTTCAGATGCATATGAAGTATTACTGCATAATACCAATAAAAAGTATTGCTAAACTCACAATAAAACTGCTCTGCCTCAGCTGTAAGGAAAAGTCTTTCTTCATTCTGTCTTGTTCTTGCATTTTAACTTGTAATATTTGTCTTTATGGTATTATAATCAGTACTCTTAAACCAAGACTCAGGTGGTTTTTTAACCACATTTCACTGTACTTGAAAGCAACTTTCTTAGTATCTTGCTGCTTCCAGAGGAAGTTGTGCATCTAAAGGCTGTGTGTATTGGTGAGATATAGAAGGTGGTATAGACTGCAAAATTACTGATGGGTAAAGAAGACCATCCTAAATTGTATAGACATCAGTCACTCCCATGTCTTCACATTATAGGCAGCATGTAAAGCACTTGCACCTCTTAGAGGCACACATTGGTGTGGAGCACATGTGGAATGTTATTACAAATGTTGACCAGCTCCAGCCACCTGCACAGATGATGCATTTTGGCCTGCGTGTGTTTATCATGAACTAGTTGGCCCTGAAAGGATCAAATCTCTGGCAAATTCTGTGGACAGTAGGTCATGCAGAGGCAGGCATTGTGCAGTTGTCTGTACTGTGAACAGACATGAACAGAGCTGTTTTAGAATGATACACAGTACAGGTTTCACTGAAGGAAACGGTTATTTGCTTCTACCTGCCATCAATTATGATTTAAACCAAGTAACATACTGGATATCAGATGGAAAAGAATCTACTGTTCCTGTACAAACTTGATCAAAGGGCAACAGTTTCCTCACACAATTATGTTTACTTTGCTTTGTTTCTGACATTGACACTGGCTTCCTCACATGGTGAAAATCTCTTATTAATGAAAATTACATGTAAGTGTTTGAAGGCGTATTTCATTTGACATTAATGATACTATACTTGTATGTGTTGGCAAACAGGTTGAAGGAGGAGGGATGGGGAGGGCACATGTGGGTGGCTGGACTTCAGTGATAAGCTGGGGGAAAGTGAAATTCTCTTCCAGGTTTCAGAGGAGCCGTGTTCAGTCCCTTGTGCTCTGTCCTCCCCGTAGCCTTCATGACGCTGGCGGTGACCTTGTTGCACACGTTCTGGGGCGTGCTGTTCTTTGACGGCTGCGAGAGGAGAAGGTGGTGGGTCATCGTCCTGGTGGTGGCGCTGCACCTGCTAGTGTCAGGACTGGTAAGACAGCCTCTGGAGGGAGACCAGTGGGGGGATGGTGGATGTTACAGAAACTCAACCAATTTAAAGCACAAGCTGCTATCTTAAAACGGAAGAACAAGTAAAGGTTTATTCCATGCTGAATAGAGAAGAGAAGAAACACAATGTTTCAGCTGTGGAGCCTTCTTTAGGTATCTACATGAACTACTTGAACTATCTTAAAACTGAATTGTTTATTTTACTTTTATTTGTTGCAATACAACCTTCAGAATACCAGTGTTTGGCTCCTTTTTCTTTATGATCATATATTTAGAAATTATTCTTCTACTTTTTAAGACCTTAACCCATCTCAGTGTAATACTGTTTTTCTGCCTGATGATTTATGGCAGTATTTTAAATGCATCCTTAAATGTTTTATTAATATTAGCCTAAGATAATGCTTTTCAAGGTCTGCCATGTTGGTCTGTCTGTCTGAAGCCTCCTACTTTTTCTACTTAAATATTAAACTAACATTGTAGGAAAGAAAAGCTTTTTTGTTGTAGATGGAATTTATTTAACTTAGCGATTTGTGATAAAAGAGTCTGTTTTAATTTAAATCCATCATGCCACTATCCATCTCTGAGCTCAGAAGTGCCTGAGCACTGCTATGTGCAGTGCTGTCTGTGAGTCAGGAAGTTAAGCGCTGTCCTCTCCATTCATCACTGAACACCCAGTACCTGTGACATGTTAAAAGAGCAGTGGGCTCAAATTTGGGTGGATTAGGGGAGTCTTTCCTCACTTTCTCATTCTTCCCATGAGCAGTTGTGGCATTTTCTTAGCTGCGAGTTGAGACATGAAAAACACTGATGGATATAAAAAATGCCAATTCATATTCCTAGCCAATTAAAGAACAACATTCTTTAGTGCTTTAATTATTAAAACCAACATTTTATTAGTGGGCTTAAGCTGTGGTGGTGTTATATGGACTCTTCCTTTTTTTTCCAGACATTCCTGAATCCATTTTATGAGGGGAGTCTACCGCCTGCATATATAATCATGGTAGTAATGGGTATATGTGCTTTCTTCTCATCCGGAGGATCTCTTCAGAACATACTGCACGTCTTGTCGTGTAAGTCCAGATCTTACATCTGTAGTACTGTAACTCAGTATATTTTTGGTCAGTTTTATTTTAAATGGACTGTAGCCATCATTGGATGTATAGTCTGTGTCTGTGAAAACAGTTGAAGATCATCTTCTGCTCTGAGTTTCCCTCAATTCACTTTGTAACGTACTGTATAGGCATACCCAGCTTTTGTTTTGTGTACTTAATTATCATCCATTTCAGTTATGGAAGAAAAAATGTTTTCATTTACTTTGAACTTCACTGATTTTGCTCGAGTACACCACTGATATTTTACAGAACTGATAAGAAACCTTAGCGCTACATTATTTATGATTTTACATGTACTACAGTTGTAGAATGCTGATAGTGTGCAAGGAAGGATGCACTGTGGATGGGATGCCAGTCCTTTGCAGGGCACACACACACTCTCACATGCCTGTCGGGGACAAAGTACAAGTTCACAAAGAAAGCATGTCTTTGTACTGTGGAATGAAATCCACATAGCCATGGGGAGAACATGCAAACTCAACACAGACAGTGAGACCAGAGGCCAGAATTGAGCTGTGCCATGCCACTGTGTCTCTCCTGATAGAATTCATTGCTAATTAGTACTGTAATCCTGTGCTTGATCTTCTTTTGTTCTTCATCTTCTTCATTGATATGGTAGAGCAATCCGATAGCACCTACTTTTTTGTAATGTATTTATAGTAAACTCGTGTAAGACCTGCCTAAACTGTAAACCATCCTTTAGTGTGATTCAAGTCTGCTGTAATAAATCGCTGAGTTTCTAGAGATTGTATATGTCTTGTCCTCACAGGAATTTATGATCAGATGCGTGCAATACAAGTACCTTTAAATAGCTTTGTTTAAAATGTATCTCCTTAAAATCAAAGTTGATGTGTTTTGTGCAAAATGTGATACTCATATTAATTGTGTGTGTTTTTTCAGGTAGGAAAAATGGCGTGGATTCACAAGTAACTTCTTAAGTCAAACACATTGTCATTTCTGGCCAAGTGATCGTAACGAGACTTCCAGGTTTTGTCAGAATACTTTGGAAGAATAAATTATACGGGAGGCTCCAGCAGTGTATGGGCAGCAATATGGGCACAATATTCCATTGCCCCTCACAGACCTGTCTGAAGAATTATTCTACAGGGAACTGAGTAATACTGTAACGTATGTAAATGGACTAAGTAGTTTTTTATGTCTCTGTTGACCAGTAAGTGTAACTAAGAACTTGTGCAGTGTGAACGTGAGGTTCAAAAACACAAGGGATCAGTTTTTTATCCATTTTGATTTATATTCTCTGTTTTTTGTTTCTTGATTTTTGTTTCTGGAATAGGTCTGTGCAACATGTACTAAAATATAAAAGCCAAGCCCTAATATCTTTATTCTGAGAACAGATTTTATTAAAATTTTAGATGTTAAAAAAGTTATACAGTGGCATAATTGCTTCATTGTAATTTTTCTAATTAGTATTAACTAGTATGATTTCAGTTTAAGCAAAAAATGTTCCTGTAGAGGAGCTAGGTGGCATACAGCCAGGGATAACTTCCTAATACTGCTGTTCTGTTTTTAAAGGCCTAATTTCAAATCTTGCTGCTGTCACTGGTATGCTCCATTTAGTGTTTTTGAAGATTTGTATTTAGTAGTTTTTCTGGACTCTTGGGTTATGCAAAGCAGCCCCTGAATTTTGAATCATGATTCTTTTGATAAAGTTTAACGTCTCCCATAAAGAGTAGGACATATTGTCAGCTTTGCTTCCCTTTTACATATGTGACATTAGATTCTGGCTACTGGAACAATTATGTTGAGGTACATCACTCAAGAGTGCAATAGTGTCTCACCTAGGGGCTGAACCCACAACCGTCCAAAGCCCTATTCACTACTCCACACTGCTGCAGTTCTGTTTTATATAGATATAACTTTCTTTACCTCCCACATGAGTCGCGAAAGAGGGTAAGATGCAGTGTCACATTATCTGTAATATTTCTGCCAGCCGTGCAAATTCAACAAGTACTTTGAAATTTTGATCAAGGTTAATGAAAGATAAAGCTTTACAAAACACTCCTTGTATCTTTGGGATAGGAATAAGAACCTATCAGAAAAATGCACTGCCACCCTGAAAGCCTTTTTTTTTCCCCAAGACAATGTATTTGAAAATGTAGTAGTTTTGACTGGCTTCTGCTTAAATACTGTACATTACCTTTAATTGTCATTCAGCTAGTTAACTTATTCTGGTGCAATGATAAAAAGGTTGCTCAGATTACTTATTTCTTTGCACATTGTAATTTATAGTGCCGTGTTATCAGAAATGCATCAGAGTGGATAATTATGAATCCTATAGACTTTACTTGATACTTGTAATTGTCTCCATATGTTTAATGTCATTTGCCAAGATCATTAATTTGGGTTTTTGAAGACTCACGTTTATACCTACTTTTGTTTTTTTATTACAGTATTTTTGTCTCACACTATTTTTTCAAAACCAGATTTTCAAAATGGGCTTAAAAGACTTTTGTTTTTTTAGGGTGATTTTGTTTGTTTATGGTGATGAAAGTAGTTTCTGAAAATACGATAGGAAATGTTTATGGATGCACATCCTTAACTCCAAATGTATGATCTTTGTATTATCTGCAGACTTTATAGTTACAAGGCTGCTTTGGTTTTACTTCTGCTCTGTATAATTAGTTTTTGTTGTTAAAATCTTTAAGGAAGTCCAAAGGAATGTTTAAATAAATACTGCTCCTTTCAGTCCATACATAAGGCAAAAAAACATGCATGAAAGCCCCCAAACATCACTAGCAAACCTTTGGCAATCAGTTAGGAACATTTGTACTCTTAAGATGCTAACAAATAAAACAATTGTGTTTTGAATTATTTTGTTAATAGAAGTATTAGAACTTTGATCTTAAGAATAACCACGAGGTGGCGCTGTTAGTTGACAATTGGAAATCTGAGCTCTGAAGGACATCCAAGCCTTAGACAGATGCTACCTTAGCCTTGAATTCAAGAATATTTCAAGTTTTTTTGTGGTAAAGAATGAATAATCATTTTGAGAAACAGTAAAGAATGTCCCCAACAACATCACCACATGTCTTGGCTACAGATTTTTTTTTAATATTCAAATTATATAAGTCATGCACATTTAAAATCATAACAAAATTACATTAGTGGTTAAGATTGGTATTTCATTTTCTGTTGTCAAAAATCTAATTTTTGTACAAGCAGGTTTGTTAGAGAAATAAACATTTCAATCATGTAGAAGTTTTTGTGGAACCACTGCAGTTTTGGGAGAACTTATAAAAAATGAACACCAAAGAAGCTTCTGTTGCTATATATGGTTGCCAGTAAGTAGCAAAGCTCCTTTTGTAATACACTGAAAAGCAGCCAAAGACGGAAAATAGTGCTGACAGTGTGTCAGCTCAATACATTTCAGAAAATAGCTCCCTGTTGTAATTCTCAAAAGTGGCTTCTCTTGAGAGCAGATTTGGAAGTTGAGTGTTTTGTGATTATGCATAAAGTGTGTCAAGGCAGCTGACACTGGAAAGGGGTAGGGTTGATGTCCAGCAAAGCAATACAATAAAGATTACAGTGTTATTTTAGGGGCAGGTAAGATGACATCGGCTGCCTGCACGTGTAATATTGTTTGAAGAGACAAAGCTCCCTCTTCACTGCACCTGGAAGTCTGGTTCTGCAGAAAGTTGTTTAAGGTAAAGATGTGAAACCAGCTGTGGAAATAAGTGTATATTCAGGCTGGTTTCTGGTTTGGTTGGACAAACCCTTTGATTTAATTGTGGTTGTGTGAGCTTTTATTAAGCTGTGTGAGTCTTTGAGTCAGTAAAGTTTTTTTTAAATAATTCTTTGAAAAATAAATATTCTCAGGTCGGTTCTTTAAACAGATATACAGGCTCAGAGGTAACCTGACTTTAAGCTTGTACAGAGAAAAAGTTGGTTCTGCTTTTCTACTACTTTTAGACCTTTTTTACATAATGTATGCAGTATTAGCAGGAACATCTGCAATGTTATCTCTCTGGTTATGGTAGTATTATTTGCAACCTTTTCTTTCCTGATAAGAGGCATAGGCAGATTAACTATTATAGTTTAAAAAATAAAGAATCTTCCAGATACTTTTACCCCCACCTTCCCATCTCCTTAGTATTCATAATACTTGTGTTTGTCTAGTTTCTAACACACTGCTCCTCAGTGTTTCTTTAGTCCATGTAATGTGATCCGTTGATTCATTTGAATTGTAAACCTTCAGAGTCCAGAGAGAATAAGAGGACTAGTTTTCTTTGAAATGGCTAAAAAATTAAGCTTACAGCATTGCAGAACAGTTTCAACACCTAACTGCACCATATACAGTATAAAGCAGATGAAATTAAATTGGCTCCAAGCTAACAATTTAACGGGTGCAGTCTTAACAATGGAACAGGGAAACACAGCTGTGTACTACATATGGATTATGTATGCAAGATTATTTTTCTAAGTAGCAGAAATATCCCAGAAATACTTTCTTTTGCTGTTTTCTTGTTTTGGCTTCTCGGTAGTTTAAAGCATTAATTTTAATTTGGTGCTTCAATTTCAAATGCATTTTGTTAAGAATTGTTTATTAAAATTAGTTAGGTTAAAAAGTTTATACACAAGAGCCCAAGTTGAATAATACCACTGCATTTAACAGTGTATAAAATGTGCCAAAAATATGGGATTAAAGGTCCAGGTCACAGAAACAAGTAATCTCTTGAATTTTGTAATAATAATAAACACATTGTACAGTTTATGTATTTGATTGTCATATTTGTTTGTTTTTGTTTTGCATAGGACCATTGGAATTAGAATTTGTTCCTTATATGTAGTTTTTCATTCATATTTCCTTCTTGGACTTCGTGCAAAGATTTACATTCAGCTCTAATGATAAATTTAATGCTGACAGCTGGTATCCAACCTCATAACTCTTATACTTATTACCATTAATGACCATATTATATGATACATGATGTAAATAAACTGTTACTCTTTAATAAATATGTGGCATTTTTCCTGTAACACCTTCTTAATCTTTTTAAGGTTACTTAACCTTAAAACCTTTTTAAAGTCATACAAGTAAACATTCAAGTAAATTAAAGCTTCCAAATTGTGATAATTAGCGATTACATCATTATATTAAGTTTAATAAACAGTTTTATTACTTATCATGTGGGACTATTGGTAATATTAATGTTGAGAATTTGGAAATAGAAACATTCACAAATGTACAAAAATAAAATTGTAATGGATTATGCAATTTTACACTGTTAAAAATATGCATTTAATAAAACATTTTAACAATATGTTGCTTAAGCTAGCTGTAAATTTCCCTGAATTTGTTTTTTGTTCAGTTGTTATATAGCAAATTGGATATATTACTTGGTATTGTGTAGTTTTAGATTGATATCCATTCCCATGTTACAGAATTATTTATTCTGATGTAATCTTGACCTTGAGACCTTTTTCTTCTTATGAAATGTTTGATTCCTAATACTTATGCTTTCTAGGATCAAGTGGATTTCTAAGTATTACTTTGGAATGAAATCATTAATTCTTCTGGAAATGCCAGAAGCATTTTAAAGTGTGACACACTCTTCCAGTAAAATGGAATCCCTGAGGTGTTAGTCACTTTCAAGGAATAACAGGCTAAATCAATTTTGAATAAACTAGAATATATCTATATTGAATGCATATTGTATTATTTTCTTTTGGGAGTCTAGAAACTATTAAACTTTCTTGGAAGCCCAAATACAGATTTAAATTCAATATTCATTTTTTTCAAATTGCTTATCTGTAGAAATTTTCTACTTCTACAGATGAGGGCAAGAGAAGCAAATTTATTCTGATCAAGGTCTTATAGGCAAAGACATTGATTAGCATAAATTTGCTGTCGGTTTGCTATAACAAAAATGTATGGTGTTGTTAACTTTAATTCTGTTGTGACACATGGTATTTTGAAGTGCAGCACCGGAAAAACTTCATTTGAATTACTTCTCTATTGTAAAAGCTAAAAGTGGCTTTTCAGTGCTGTTTGTATATCCAGAGCACATTTTTTGAATGTGATCATGTTTGAAAATGCCAATCAAGCTGAAGACAGTACAGGTGGGGATATCATACAATTTAACACATTTTTATGATGTTACTGATATCACATTTTTGTAACTGCAATAGATTCAAAGGTTATTATTAGGGAAATTATTAATTTTGTTGCTACTGTATTGACATTCATGACATGAATATCACATAACATCAGTATATTGCTGTACAGTCAGATTGCCATCAATCACTGCATGTGGTTCACGGAACAGGAGTTCAATAGGGACGAGACACTCCTGCCCGGCCCATTCCTCTTGGACCTC
The DNA here is from genome assembly GCF_055471065.1 of Atractosteus spatula. Taxonomy (NCBI): domain Eukaryota; kingdom Metazoa; phylum Chordata; class Actinopteri; order Semionotiformes; family Lepisosteidae; genus Atractosteus; species Atractosteus spatula. The sequence goes on along the minus strand of NC_142708.1, from coordinate 28,939,280 downwards.
TCCATTGACTTTTGTGGTAGGCGACAATTAGCATATTGTTTTACTCACCTGCACTACAATCGCAGAATCACATGACATTTGTCAACTTAAGACCTCGAGTCATGGCTAAAGAAACCTTGACTCCACAGCTGGCAAGACTACCTGGAGTGACGCTCATACCATCTCATTCTGTCGCTTGATGGAACTTGGTGAGTACTGGGCTCCTGCTTGGTCCTCCTCCTTGTTGAGATGCTGATGTGCTTATTGCTGCGACCCACAATTTGTGATGCACTGGAACTGACAGCCCAAAAACAATCAGAAATGGGCGGCATGATGATGCACCAGTCTTTGTGAGGTGTGCCTTGTGGTTTTCTAGATCGGTGCCTGGCATTGTGAATGGACTGCGTTTGGCTGAAACATCTGGCCAGGATAGAAATTGCTGACCATGTAAAATACCCTAGACAGTAGGGCAACACTGCTCTGCCTTAGCCTAGCCTCCAACATCGCTCCAACAACACAGGCATGAAGGCACTTTTCTCTTCATAAGCAGGGCATATTGGTTACCTTCTGTGTTTTTCTGACTTTGAACAGGTCAGACCATTTCATCTCCTGTGAGAAGGTCTAGAGCTCATGTAGCAATTACTCATGTGTCATGGTCACAGTCAGTTATGAAAAATGATGTCAATTTTTTTAATACACAAAATTCTGTTTGTTCTTCTAAAATCTGACATGCTTAGGGAAACGTTTCTTATGATGCTCAACATTTTTGTTATTTTCAATGAGCATTTCTTTAGAAAGTAGATTGATGGTTTAAAAGTTTCCCAGAAAGTCTATTCGCCCAGAGTTCATAATTCCTTTTTGCCTATGAAACTGAATCATATGACATTTCCCTATATACCCATCTCTATTACTCTACTTATGTTTAGAAATCATTGTTAATGCAAAATTATAAAAACCTGAGTTAATAATTATAAAACAACCTTGTTAATAGTACGTCTGAACAAGCATCGTGCAGTCACCTAATAAAGAAATGTTAGGATGGTTGTTTACAAAATGTTGTCTCATTGAGACCAAATGGTCATGATGATTCTTTAGTTGTCTTGCTTAGTGTTTTTTGAAAGTCCCAAAACTTTTTCTTTAACAACTGTTCTACTTGAAGATGCTTATGTAGATTGTATTGTCAGATTATATATGACAATAATATTGTTCACTGAGAACAATCTATACATGCACCTGTAATTGTTCCTGGTCAACTAGCCTTGGACAGCACTTAATTAACATACTCTTTTTTAGATTTTTTGTAAAGAATGCCTTCAGCCAGGCAACTTAAAGAATTCATGAAGTTTGTGCAGGTACCAGTACAAAACAGAACGATACATACCAAGCAGAATTACAATAATGCGAGTGCAAACATAGCACAAAACACTATAAAAACACAAATGTACATTTGCAATTTGTGTTTTAAATGAATTAGATCAGCAAACTGAGGCTAACATAGCAACATACAGACAAGAATCTTGTTTACATTTTTAATGAAACAGAAATCTGCTGAAGCACATGGACAATGATGTTTGATATTGATGTTTTATAATCAGTATCACATGTGATTTTGTGTACAGAATTTGAAATATGCTGGCAACATCGTGTGTTTTTCTGATCATGACAGGAGATAGGTGTTGGCGCCAACAGGGAAATTTCAACAAAGTCACAAGATTTGAAACACCAAAAAGAATGTGGTTTTTGCAATAAAACAGTGTAGCTGAATTTTAAGTTGGACATTGATTTTTACTACACAATTTTTTTTAATCAAAAAGTAGGAAATATTACAAAACAGACTAGACTACTAATGATTTTTACTCTCATCATATAGCTGTTTACATATAGCCAACATTAGATCCTTCAGAAGAGGCCAGGCTTCAAGAGATTGTGCTTCAGTGTTAGAATGTATGGGATGTATGCTGTAATTGATTAATAACTACTTTTGTGAAAAGCCATAAGAAGACATGTTGATGAAACAAGCTGCCTTCTACAAATACAGTGGGTGTACAAACCATTGACCCCACAGGGATAGGGATAGGTTTTTCTTACTCGTATGCTATGGTGGATATCTCCACATTTGTCACTCTATTAATAATTTTTAGATACATTTAATTTAATTAACCACAGCACAAGACAGCCATTGTCTATTTGATGTTGAACCTGAATCTTCCAACCTCATTGTTACATCTCGGCTTATCACTTATCACTGCTGCTTTGTGCCCTACTGGCATCCAATCTTGGCATCTTGGAATTCTCCGTCACCAGGTCCTTGGGGCTCAAAGGAAGGGCATCATCATTTGTAATGTGAGTGTTCTTTTAGAGTTTCAGAGGTCAACTATTTAAAGAATGCAAGATACATTTAGAAAAGGTCGGGTTAAGTGCCTGTGAAATCATTTAATTTCAATTAAACAGTTCTGTGTAAAAGGTTTGTGTAGCACTGTTAAACTATATATATACTATTGTTATTTCATTTTAAAAAATTTAACATTAGACACATTTTATCTTATGTTATATTTTCAGTCCTACTGTAAATACATCACCTGTTAATGTAAAATTGTAACCTCAAGACCTAAAGTCATCCTTGGAAAATTGTGAATATCTTCATTGATTAGTCTCATTTATTAATCTTTCTCTGTAAAGTATTATACTGTATATCTGTGTCTTGGGATTTATTAATATCACTTGTGTAACATGTTGACAATCAAACATTGTTTTAAATCACAGATCTCCATCTTTAGTCCTGGAGAGCTCCTATTCAGTTACTTATAGGTCACCCTAAATCTCCTTTTATTTAAAGATTAAGAACACTTGGTTAAGCAATTGATCAGTTAAGTAATGTTTCAATGAGGGGGACACTGGTCTTTAGTTGAAGATTCTGATATATATTCCAATTGATCTCTAAATTTGTTATTTGAACACCTATTTCATTGATCATTAAACTGTTTCAGTTCTTTCAAAATGATGATTTTAAAGGTCCTGTCTGAAACCTGCCAAACTGGAGCTCATCAGGACCCGGCATGGAGAACCTGTCTAAATTATTTCTCAAGCTACAATGGTACTATATGATCATTCTAAACGTATTTCCAAAAATATATTCTTTCAACCCTATGACTATGCTTTCTTTTAAGCTTTCCCACATTGTTTAAGTGAGGAACAGCACTATCTCATGGGTTACATTTTCTAGATCAGTACAGGACAAGCCTGTTTGTCAGCTTGCAGGTAGTCAAAAGATTAAAGTTGGACATATAAAAGTAAACAGAATTGGCAAGATCACCTTCGCACACCTGGATTAGGGCAATTTTGAAATACAGTATCTTGGAAGTAAATACTTTCATGGACTGCCCTTATGTGGGCCTACAGTGCTCTTACATTTTGTGTTGGTAAAATCAGTGATCTTAATCTGCAGGAATGCAGCCCATTTTTGACACATTGCCTGTATGGGGGAGTCCGTGGACAAGTGCCAACTGAGCAGTACAGCCCAAAGTTAGTCAGGATTAGAGCTTGAATGTGCCATGTTTTTTTATCTTAAGATCATACAGTATTCCATAATATGTTGTCTTTGGACATATGACCATAAATATAATAGGTTCATCTCAATACTTAATGAGTCTTGATGTGTAGGACATTTTTCGTGTATAACCAACTCTGATCATTCTCTAATGGAGACCTCTCAAAAAGCTTTTGATACATTTTCTAGCTTTTCCTGGGAATGTGTTTGTTGTAGTTAGTTTTACTGCTTTGAAATATATCTGCAAATGCAGATATTTCACTTTTTCTTCATCCATTTCAGGGTCATGAGGGAGCTGGCAAGCAACAGGTATAAGGTGGGATACAGACTGGATGGGATGTTATTCCATCACATACAGTAGCACACATAGAGACGCACACACTCACACAAGGGTACGTTTTCCCAAAATTCAGTCAACTAACCAGTATGTATTTGGACTGTGGGAGTAAACCAGAGCAACTGGAGAAAATCTGCACTAACACAGGAAGAGCATAACTCCACATACTGTACAGTACGCATATAGTACATTCGAAATTGAACCTAGGGCTCCAGCCTTGTGAGGCAGCAATGCTACACACTGCTCCACAGTGTTTCTTTTTTTGCTTTCTATATACGTAGGAAAAAATGTTTAAAAATGAAATGTTAATTTCTATACTAATACTCCTTTTTTTTAGCTTTCCTACTGTGGTTGTTCTCAGCCGCTCGCATTTAGATGGCAGATTTCCAGGAAATCTCTTAGCATTTCATTTAACCTTTACTCAGAACTTAAGTCTGAAAGTGGAATTTCATGGTGATTTCAAGCCTTATTATTCTAGTCTCCAGAGAAACTGTTCTAGTCACCTTCACCTACATTTCAGCACCTTTGCTGATTCAGGTCTGTAGCAGTTTTCAAAAAGCAATAGTGTAAATGAAGAGGGAAGTAGTTGGCCTGCGATCTTTATTAATATAAGAGCCATGCAGTGAACATGTAAATGCAGAAAGTTTGGACAATTTTAAAACAACTACTTGTCGCAATACTGTACATAAGTAGAAAATTATTTTTTTTATTTCATTAAAAGGTTGAGGTAAAAACTGCACATGGTCTTTGTTGTGTTACCTATCACTTGCTATGTTTACGCACAACAAGCTAACCTATTTCTAAACAAATACGACCTTTTAGCGAAATGTCACCTCTATGTATGGAAACAAACACACTCGCATATAATTTTCAATATACAGTAGTTCAATAGGTTTCATGGGAAGTTTAAATAGGTCATAATTTTACCTCTTGAATAAAAGAGGCAGGTGTTCCGCCAGACCAAAATATCCTGAGAATAATGAGTTGACAAATCTTTGTTTTCCTTAAGAAAGTATTTACATGTTCAACTTTGTCTGAGAATTGCTAACTTTTGTTAGTTTGAGATTGACACCTCAGTACCTCTATAAACCCGATGTTTTGTTCATCATGAAACCACTTTAAGGAGGAGAGCAGTATTTGGACTGTTGATCTTCTACATCGTCATATAATTTCTTAAAAATGAATTTTCAGTGGATTGTTTTTGTACTTATTTTGAACACCAAATTCCTTATTGCAGAAATCCAAATTTAAAAGCTATGAATTTGTAACTGAATCAAGGACCGTGTTTTCACTTCCATGTTAACAATCTACCTTCATATCTATTGCACTTATTTTGATCATTTACATTTAAATGTTAATTTAATGTTACTGCCTATTCATGTAAAGCTACTAACTGTTTAATTGAAGAATCACAGTAGAGCCAAAATATTTGTGAGGAAAATGTATAGATTGTTAGCTGCTTCCAATGTGCAGTATAAATGTTTTAACATACAGTATAAAGTGTGATATATTTGTTCACTTAGATGTTCCAGATATTTCAAGAGATGTTTCAAGAAGTAGTTCTACTTTAAAAATGATACTTTATACTAGTCATACCTGGTCATACCTTTTTCCAAGACAACCTATAGTTACCAATACAGTGGAAGTACTATAGATGTAATAGAATTTTATACAGTCACAGATGACTTTGTGAAAACACTCTATTAGCATTGAACTGTGTATTTTTTAATTTCCAGGATGCAGAAAAAACATAAAGTTGTAAGTTACACAGTAAATGGGGGGTAAGATTACAAAACAATGTATTCGTAAAGTAAGCATGCAGGAAAACACAAGCTCAGCAGAATATGCTTGTGATGTGAGCTTGTGGGTGTTTTTATCACTAAACCTCTTGCAGATTCTGTTGATAAGGCTGGAGTTTAGTTTCGAATGCTTGATTTCTTAGAGGAAGAGAGCTAGCATGTTATTTGATCTTGCATTATGGAGAAATCTAGGCTGTTGCTGGCATTTAGCTTGTATTGTTTCCTTGGTTTTAAATAGAAATGTGGGTTAAAAAAGATGGGTTAGTTAGGATGTCAGAGCATAAGTGAAATGGTGTTTTGATGGCATGAAGAAACATCAGCTTCCAAGGACTGGATTCCCAATTCTGTAATCTGTGACTAGTGTATCATGGGAAGCATGCTGGAAGACCCCCCAACAGCTAAACAACATCCACAAAAAACTCTGAAAAACTGAATTAATTGGAGTAGGAAATGCCAAAACTGACAATCTCACATTCATGATGATTTCTCATACCATCACAGCAATACAGAGAAACTTACAGAGAAAAGCTGCTACCAGGTTGTCAAACACATAAAATTCAGAAGCCCATCTAGTAAAACCCTACCTAATATCACTGAAAGAATTTTGCACAACTAGGGGACTTGGTAACAAACAGTCAAGTCATGGAAACTCAAGATAGCAGGTACAAGATCGCTATAATCCCAAAGACTGAAGTGCAGACGTTTGGTGTCACTGGTATTCAGACATTAACAGTGACACAAAAGCACAAGACAAAGAGACATAGTGGTTGCTGGAGACTCCATTCTCAGAAACACTACAGGTGATATATTTATTGTAAGTAAAGATATTACAGATTACTTACACAGAAAAATTGAATGAGAATCTTAAGAATATCTGCAGGGAGAATCCCAGAGAAAAATAAACCAAGTAACTACAGTACATGTATATAACAGGAGTGGCCAAGCCTGGTCCTAAAGAGCTCAATCCAGCAGTTAGAGCAGAGCTGGCTGTCCTAATTTAAATACTAGGAGTAAGAGGGAAAAAAAACAAGCATTTGAAATTACTGCATTAGTATGTGATTGTGATGTAAACAAGTGCTAGTAACATCCTACTCTGTTAGCCAGAGAAACTTCTAGAGGGAAAACCTGTACTGATCTTTTTTTTCTTTTACACACGTACAGGTATACTGTAGATAAAGAAATGGATACAGGTATACCTATAGAGACAGATAAATACATAAATTCAGGTGTGGGTACAGGTAATTATATAGGCACAGATGCTGATTCAGTTACAGTGACAAGCACAGGTACAGGTAAAGGTACAGTACAGATGCAAATACAAGTATAGGTATGGATATACAGTACAGTAGGTACAGGTACTTCCCAGGTGACACAGTTGCAGAATGAATATACCTAGTTTCATGGTTGCACACAATTTATACACAAGTGTGATATTATACGACCCAATTCTAGCATTTCAAACATTTTACGAGCATGAACATGCACATTCATGTGTGACGGTAAGATAGAAACTGCTTCTGAAGTAATTCTTTTCTCTTCCCCTTTCTCCCTTGTTCTTCCGTTTTCTTTCCTTCCTCTTTCTCCTTCCCTCTCTCCCCTCCATAGATCTAATGTTTTATTGAAGTCTTGAGAAATGGGAAATCAGAAAATGAGTTTTTTTGCATTCTAACTGTTCTATTTCTATCTAGGGGTTAATTGTTGGGTTAAGGGGAAATCCATTTAATGATAAATTACAGTTTTCTTATCAATTAGTAATTGTGGAAATTAGGTGCCTCTAGTCATCCTTGATTTTTTGCTTTTTTTGGTAGAATGGCTAATTTGATCCTGGGTTTTATTTTTCCACTAGAATTTAGTTGTTAAAGAATCTAAAAAGTGGAACCAGTTACCTGCGAGTTGAGTTGAAATTATTATGAAGAACTAGTTTACTAGTCTACTTTAGATAAAATTACTTTAACTTTAAAATCACCTAAAGTAAAGTAACCTAAAGTTAATTTTAAGAGCTAATATGCTGCCAGTTATAACTTGTATTGATCTAATGTTTTCACATAATCCTGATGGAATAATGAAAGCAGATCTACTGGAACCACACAGTCAGGACCTGTGTTCATAATATGGTTTGTTCTGAAGTATAATTTGAAACTGTACCGCTAAAACACCTGTGGCAGACTGGCCTATGAAGAGACTGTAGTAGCATCTGACATGCCACTAGAGGCCAAAGGTCCTCTGACAATTGTCAATAGGCTCACTTGGTGATAATTATTAGATTATTGGTGATGGGTTAAAGCCCACATTCTCACAGGGGGTTCTGTTATTGGTGAGTCTGTTATAAAAACAGCTTGTACATTGTTAGATATGGTTGGGTGTTAGAGGCAATTATTTAGTAGACCTTTGAATGGAAGATCTGAACCTCTTCAATAAAGACTCCTGCACCCTTTTTTCTGTTTGTGCTTGTTTCTCCAGATCCCTGAAACTCCTGTAGCGATGGTGGGATCTGCCACAAAACTAAGGTTTATAAAACTGTGAATGGGAACGAAGGAGATGGTCTTTATAAGAAGCAGAATGGGACATAATAAATGTCTGAATCAGTAGGAAATGGCTGGCAACAGTTAGTGTAAAGTAAAACAAGCAGTAGCTCATATGATTTGATATATATTTTAAGAAACATAGAAGGAGAAGTTCAAAATAGGATCAAAATAGGAATGTAAGTGTAATGAATCTGGTCAAAAAAATATAAGAAAAAGAAAAGCAGAAAAATATTCCACTGTAGGCTAAAATAACAAGATTTGTTCATTGTTATAACAGCAATGAACAGTAACAGTCTCAGACATGTTTCAGTGTTAATAATGAAGACAGTTTAAGCAATGAAAGAATAATGGCTGATGTATTAAAATTATATTTCACTAAAGTTTTTCCCAGGGAAAAAATGGTTGCATGAATTAGCTCAGGCTGAAAAAATTCTTATTAAAGTTAATATATAAAAAATTAGCATATAATTAGCTTATACATTACACAGGTACTAGAAACACTGAAACAAATCTCTATGATCTCAGTATATTCTATCAATTTGTACCTTGTGGAAACAAGAAGCTGTTAAAAAAACTCACTCACCCAAGACAAGGGTAATACTCTTTCTCTGGAAAATAACTCATGTACATGTAGCACCCATTCATAAAAATGGCAATAAAACTGAATTATAGACCAATAAGTCTTACTTGAGTTACATGCAAAGTTATGGAAATAAAGAGAACTAACTAGAGGATTATAGATATGACAATAAGAAGATACTAGAATTAATATTTTGTGTTCTAGCAGATTGTTGCTGTGGATTTAGAAAAGTTGGATCTTATTATGGTTTATTTTGATTTTCAGAAGTCCTTTAATAAATCTTTCCAGATATACAGGGAAAGAATTGTTTTGATTGAGAGCAGTATAAAAATATATAAAAACTAGTACATAAAAGAAGTGAATGTTCTAACTGGGGTGATGTACCAAGAGGATACAGTATGTACTTGATTTCTTCTTAATTTATATGAATGATTTACATTCTGGTAAACTTGTGAACTTGTAAATGATACAAAAACAATAAAATAAAATAAAAACATTGTAGAAAATGTGACAGGCATTCAATAAGAATAGTTTAAGGGAGATGGGACTGACAGTTAAATTAATTAAATATAATGGATTTTAAAAGTCAGTTTTTCCACAAAAATGATTCAGCTCCCTGACCAAGTTTGTGGTCTCTTCTTTATTAACAAAGTGGCTTTGAAATGGAATGAATACAAGGGAAAAGTTAGCAATTTAGAATAATACTGTAGGAAAAATTTGAAAAAAATAGCAGTGAGGGGAAAGGGGGTTTGTTGAAGGAACATAGAGCCTATGTGATACTTTGAAGGTCTTCATAACTGCCAACACATGGCAGTATTTTGATGAATGATTGATGTAAATCATGAGAAATACCCTTATCTGACAGTAAATAACTTTTATTGCATTTTGACTGTTTCTGTGACAGTGACATGCTGTTTAATGTATTTTAAGGATATTTTTTGTAATTAAAAAGACTATTCTTTCCATGCCTGAACACTTACAAAATTGGCTCAGAAACATTTTAAATGTAGTTTGAAGAGTAAGCACAATATATTGTCATCTGTTGGCAACACGGGTGCTGAAGTTGTGCAGTTGGTTTCAGAACATATCGGCAATATACAGTATTATGGTTTCTGCAGGTGTGGTACCCAGCAGGTTCTGTTTTAGCGCCAGTTCTATGTTTACATACAGTAGTAACTGTTGCAAGTTCTTATTATAGCCCCCCTTACTGAAGTAGGATTAGTCCCTTTTGATCCTCCACAAGACTGAGTCACTGTGCAACTGCTCCCATTGAACACCCCTGGTCTATTTACTGTAGCTGTGACTGATAACACAATATACTATCAGCTGACAACAATAAACAGAGCTGCCCACTGGTGTTACCAAGTGTCTACCAAAGTCTTATCAACTTTAGCACACACTGGTCTCTTTGGTTTAGACAATAACAACAAAAGAGTTTTACACCTCTTGTCAACATTGTTAAACCTTACAAATCCATCAAGTAGGTAGCTGCGTCAGCATGCGTAGGCTTGCAAAAGAAGTAAAGGTTTTTGAACCTTTGACCAGCCAAAGAAGGCTCCACAAGCTAAACGTTGTTTCTTTTCTTCTCTTTTCAGCATGGAATATACCTTTACTTGTTCCATTTCAAATCCATCTTCCACAATACTCAAGGATTGATGTTGTGAGTCCACGTGTTAATATGTTGACCTTACCCATAATTGTAAAAAAGCGAGCTTGTTGCCTGGGTTAGATGTGGAGAATTGCCTTAATTGGCAACTGAAGCAATTTTTGTGTCTAAAATGTCCTATTTTCAAATTTTGCCATTGAACATATCTGATTTCTTCATCCCTAAATCATCATTTTTGCCTTCATGAATTATAAAATATAGCTCTGATGGTTCAATACAAACCATGAAAAGGTTAGTGGATCCCAAAAGAGCAGATAAACAGTACTCTGCTGTTTCTATGTCTTTTTCAGCCTTGTAGCATGTATTCCTTACTACAAACTCCACAATTTAATAGCATAGCAAAGAGGAAATATGGAAGGAAAATTGTAGCACTGAACAATAAAGAGGACATATTTGAAAAACAATTTAGACTATTACCAGCAGTCACAATTCTCAAATGATGATTATTTAACTGTGATTATGCAAAAATGTGTACAAAAGACAACATAGCATTACACAATATTAAATATTAGTGATCTATACAACAGAAAGATAAATAGCATACAAACATTTTGAGATTCACAAACTGTTACATGCATGATGTTATTTTAAGGATCGTAAATACATACTTTTGAAAAATTAGCTCTGTCAAAACAATACACAATACAATTATGCTTGGTTTTGTCTGTTCATTCTTCCAGGTATTACGCAATACAGTCGTTTTCTTTTTCTAGTGACAGTGTGTACCAGTCAGGACTGATTCAGTCAAGGTTATATGTAAAACCACAAATTATTCTGAGAGACAAATAAAGGATTGGTGACTTCATTAATGCCAATTCACTGGTAATGAATGACTAAAGTATTTGCTGTGTGTTTCTATTTACTTTGGGGATTATCAATAGCAGTGGGATGAATGATGATGAAGACTTGTTTTAAGTGGAGGGTTTGTGCAACATTTTAGTCATAGTAAGTCATTGTAGTCTTTGCTTGAAAATCAGGATACGTGATGGTAACATTACAGCAAAGATTTGGATTTTTTTCCACTTTACAATATGCACTTTCCTACCATTGCAAATGCTAAATGCACTTTCCTACCATTGCAAATTTCCTACCATTGAGGCAACATCAATGCCCAAATTCAGTGTAAGTTACTTCCAATACCCTGTGCAGATTGTTTAAACCTAAAAATAAGTTTAGGTACAAACTGCACTTAATACTGTATGTCTGTATTTAATTTTTACTTCATACAGAAATTTCTTGTCATATGTGTTGAAAGGCAGTGTAGGAAAATACCACATATAACAAATATTTTTATATTTTACATAATCTATTATAAGGCCATTCAAAATATTTGTAGTTGCACGTTTTACATTTATGGGGAAATAAAACTGTCAAGTAATTAAAAGATATTTTATAATATCAATATATACAGCATATATAATGTATCTTTTAATTTGCAGACGCTTTGAATAAATACAATGCTAAAATTCAGTCACTCCTCTTCAGTACTTCAGGTCAAGCTTCTTCTTTAGTTGCTGGCTTGTAGATAACATTCTGTCTTGAATCCTTTTGGAATCTATAGAAACAGCATTTTGTGTAAGTATGAATTGAATTAAGACATTTGTGATTTATAGTATAATGATCAGTAATGAACACATCAATGGTACTGATAAAACATGGGAGCTTGCAGTATCTTGTACTAGAATACAGAGATATAATATTAAATGTAGTACTTGAGAGTGAACATTAAGTAGTGGGTCAAATGTATTTTTGCAAATAGATAAGATTTAACAATCGATGGCACTGTTATCTCAACATAATATTCTGTGACGCAGACATTTTTTTCTAAGAAAGCAATATATTGGCTCATGAGCAAAGAGATAGTACAGAGAAGGCTCCATAGTATCTAGAAATACACAGCTTATTATGGAAATATGTTATTGTCATTGTCTGTAGTCTGTTGCATAAATCTCTATATGCTTTCTACTTCTTTGCTTTACTTAAATTGTAAGCATTTAAAACAACATCTGCAAAGGAATCAGGAAATCTGAATTCATAATTACCTTGAGTATTTTTTCCGTTGCTGAACTGCATAAATTATGAACGATAACAACGTGATTGCAAAAAGTGCTCCAAAGGCAATTGCCAGAATGTATCCTGTAAGATAAGAAATGCAATCAGCAGTGACTGTTTTCATATCATACTTATCTTGATTCATACTGTACACAACAAATGATTCTAGACATGTGTGATGGGATAGGGTTCAAATAGATAAAGACAAGTAAAGGTATTTTGTGGAGTTTATAACTTTCTTTAAATTCTCAGTGTTATATTTTATGATGCTGCAATGCTGCATATTTATATGGTATTCAGACCTGGAATATTGTGGACAGTCTTTAACTACAGGTTGTTCTGCTCTGTTAATCACAGTTATTCATCATTGCAGCTGATCTCTCAGTGACCTCATTAGCCAATTATTTGAGCAAATAATTTGTTTTGTTTTCAAGGTCTGATTGACCTTTTGGGCTATCCATGAAAATTCCATGTTTTTTTGTATTGCAGGCCCCTGGTTACTATAGTGCAGTTGAGGTTAGAGTGTACTTGTGTAACAACAGGACTGTACCTCTGGAGAAACCTTCTTCTTCCCCTGTATAAAACAGAAACAGAGACTGTCTTAAATTGGTAAATTATCATAACACAATACCAAACAAGTTCGAACATCAGAAAGGCCAAACAGCTATCAAGCTCTTTTGGTTTTATTTGCCTGTAATCTCATTCATAGCCAGTACTCTTTGTATTAGGACATTCCAGAATTACATCACCTCGACACTCTTCCTTTCCTGGAAAAGGACAATTTGGAATAGCCTCTCCAACCTAATCTGAATGTCTCTAGAAGGTCTGAGAAAATTGGAGCACCTAATGAAAACCTATCAGACGACAGGAAGAACAATCAAAGTACACACAGGTACTTGTTGATGCATGGAGAACATGCAAGCTTCACACAAACAGATCCACAATCAAACTGATGGTCCTGGAGTTGTAAGACAGCAGTTGCAAGACACCACCAAGCCACCATGTCAGCCTACAGTAAAACATACTGTACAGTGCTGCATACATCTTTTTAAACTAGTATCTAGTTCATTTTTATTAATCCATTCTTTCAGGCCTCCTATAGAGAAGGTCAAATGATACACATATAATCTATATGAAAACCAAAACTAGAATTCCAGAATGTGTGCTCAGTTATTCAAATTATCATGCTATTCAACTTGAGAATCAACTCAGCCTTGTGCTTCATTGAAAAAAGAAAGTATGTAGTACTTAAAGTATTAGTTAGTATTTGGTAATTAAATAAATGTAATATGCTCTATTAAGTAGTTTTCACTAGATAAGATATAACATCCGCAGAATCAACCGTGTTTGTTTTTAATATATAAATATATCAAGTTACACGGTAATACCTGGAGAAGGCTCCATGGCCGAAACATTGTGTTTTCTTTCTTCTTTTTTTTCAGCATGGAATAAACCTACTACTTGTTCCTTTGCAGCCTGCGCATGCTGACATAGCTACCCACCTGGTTAACTATCAAGTTACTGTTTCTACTAATCTAGTTTTAGTAACTAGTTCTAGTATAACATTAATAATAATTACGATACATAGGCAGGCTTTTAAATAATACGATAATGATAATACACAAGTGCAGAGTGAGTTTATGGTGTTTCTAGAGGAGATGATTAGTACTAAGTGTATTTAGTGTAAAATAGTATTTTATCAGTTGGTTTAAAACAGATAAACCAAATTCAATGGCTAATAAATGCTACTCAAGTCACTTCCTGTTAAATCTCTTTCATGGCATGAAGCGATTAAATAATTAGAAGTATAAATCAAAGTACTAAATATTAGCATTTCGTTTAGCTTATAAACTTAAAAAACTATACAGCTATAAGCTATACAGCACTGTACATTTCTTCAAATCTGAATGTTCTGTACAGTGACATACACAAAAAACCCACCCAGCAGTGAAGATAAAATCTTTTCACTGGTAGCACAAGACTTCACATTATTTTGTACCACCAGACTGACTGTGGGCTCTCTCACTGGAGTAGAAGTTGTGACAAACCATTTCCCCCCATGTACAGCACATCTTTCAGGTCCCCACTTTTAACAGGTTATAGATAAAAAATAAGCCCTTCATAGATTAAAATATAGGGTTTTGCAATGAAGCTTTGTTGAACAAAGGTGTACAATTTGATATTGTTTATATTCAACATTCTTCACATATTTGTATGATGGCCTTGTGAGTTTGAATTGTTAGACTACAGTATATGCCTTAATATATAGACATACTGGATTTAAAGTATCCAACGCGAAAATACCACACAAGGTTATGAAGTACTGATCCCTGGCCTATAAAGAGATCAAAGACAAGAAACATGCCATTATACATTCTACTCAGACACATATTGTAAAGTGTCTATTGCATTTTGCGAAATTAAGGAAACAAGACTGACTATTGGGATTATTGTGTTTTTTGCCTTGCTATTAACTACTGCTTTAAAATTATAGTTGTAAAATAAAAAATGAAGAATTTTAGTTTTTAAAGCACTATCTCTAAAAGTCTCACAAATGAAAAATGTCAGAGGAAGAGATGTGAATATTTGAATGTGTGAGTATAAGCACAAGCCCTACTCACCCACTGCATTAGTCGAAGATCTGCCTTTACTAGGATTCTGATTCCCATTGACTTGAGACCCTGCAAAGGGCAGTAGGTGACAGTTTTACGGGTATCCCAGGAGAAACATTAATCATAGCACAACAATTGATCCTACTTAAGTGAGAAAAGGCTGGATTTCAAAACACCAAAATA
Organism: Atractosteus spatula; assembly: GCF_055471065.1. Lineage (NCBI taxonomy): Eukaryota > Metazoa > Chordata > Actinopteri > Semionotiformes > Lepisosteidae > Atractosteus > Atractosteus spatula. The sequence continues at coordinate 28,924,000 of NC_142708.1, read as the reverse complement.
AGCAGACAAATAATATGGTGACCCTAAAGCAAATAATTATAAAGCCATGCATGTGTAGACATATTAGTTACAGTTAAAGACTTTGTGACATGACAGTGGTGTAAAGGGCTGAGTGTTATCACAAAATACATACCGAGTATTTGTGAGAGGACTATTCATGATTAGTCAATTAAATGTATTTTTCACTTAAAATACTCAAAATAGCTCTCTTCGCCCAAAGTATTGTATCAAAATTACTTGTTTAAAACATGGTAAGTTGTGAAAAAATCCTATGACCAATCTTACCATCAAAATTTGGTTTGTAACCCAGTTTTGGAGAAGCGGGTAATTATAAAGACAGATGTAAGTAACCATCTGACCTGGGTAAGTTCTGAAAGGATCCAGAGGCAAAACAGCAGAAACAGATACTGCAGGCAGCATTTCAGACAAGGCTGTTGAGCTTTCTTAATTCAGATTTTCTAAATGTTAGATTTCAGTAGTTTTTTGTACTCTTATCTTTTCTATCGGTACAATAAAGAAAATATGAAATCTGAGAGCTAGATGGCATCAGGCAGTGTGATTCAGTTTTATCAGTACCATCTTTTATACTGGTTTCTGTTTCTGGTGAGAATGTGTGGTTGCACAATTCAATGTGCATACCCCGTATTACAATGCAATAAATAAAATGCAATACTAAAATTATTTTACTCAGTCAGTATCATCTGACTTGTTATTTACTTATCATAGACAGTCTTCAGGAAAAAGCACAAACAACTGTTCTACTAACGGTAGTGAGCATTCAAGATATTAGAGTTACTGTAACATTGTCTGAATCTCTCCCATGCTTACCGTACTTGCTGGGAAAGTAGCACCAGCATGTCATTGCTGATTCTGTTTTCTGTGTACTGTACTGTGTGTATTCTGTGTTTAAGGAGTGGTTAATTTAATAGGTGAGACCACTGGGTAAGTGATACAGAAAGCAATGCAGTCATGTGTAAACAAGACTGAAGTATGAATCAACAGGTTTCATATAAATAAAAACCTCTATGAATATTATTTAGCAGAGTTTATTTCTTTTTGTGGATCTGCAATGCTTTTGTACTGTATTTACAGAAATGTTGCCTCCTTTAGAGTTACATAATGCAACCAATAATTGTAATGTTATCTCTGACACAAAGTTTCTCCAGCACTCAGTTTACTTATTAACTTCATGAGGTCAATGTGTCTTCCAGCAAGGACAGCAGAATAATTTGAAAGCATTTCATTCCTTTAGTAGAAACAGTTAAATAGCATTGTAGTAAACTTGCTTGTTTACTGTTCTTATCTCCTGACTTATCTATTAAGGTCAAGTCAGATATGGCTCATCTAGCCTGACTTTCATGGGAATGCGTAGAAGGAAATTTTCCACAGTTGTTGATATCTATCCAATCTCCCTGAAATCATTTAAATTCTTAATATATATATATACTACGACCAGTTCCAAGATGCCATTAGGCGGGAGACACAAAGTGCTGCTATTATAGACTGCAATGCTGACCATTACCTTTTGTGGTTTGTAGAGTCTTGAAAGATGAATAAACTTCCCTCCCATGCAGAAGCTGTGCAGCTCTGAAGTTTCTGGAGAGCAGCGACTGTCCTGCTTTAAGTGTGTCCTCAAGTGCTGCTAACTGAATGATAGGAAAGGGAGAATACATTATCAAAAACAATTTTCAGAAGGCTGAATTTTGAGGCATTTGAGCAGCTGAAACAGTAAGGTAGAGATCAAGTCCTATGGTCTAGATGTAACGCATTCATGCCTGAGTCCTCTAGTGATTTCAGAGTTCTACATTTAACAATGTCTACATTAACAAAATCTGCTGCTCTCAGTCCACAAGTAAATAATATAAAGCACCTTTAAACACATCTGCAAAACCATGACGCGTGTAGCGCTGCACTACTCAGCAAAAGTATAGTATGTAATATCATTGCAATTAATACAAAGTACAAAAGTAAAATTAAGCATGCTCTTCTAGTAACTTGGAAGTTCATTTTTCTAGACAGTCACCTGATAGAGCGGATGTTTTAGGGAATATTTATTAGTCAGGATTTCAAAGTTCAAGAAAGATAAAACAACTGTCTAAGGTAAAAGCTGTGCTGCTTGCAGACCTGTTTCCTTGAAACTGAGATTGTGTCATTAAAAACGGTCCAGTTCACTGTCTGAAAGCAAGGAGGAGTGGTGAGTGATCCATTGTAGCGGTAGAAGCGCTCCAGGTTTGGCGGCAAAAGATGTCGGACATTGAAACCAGGAATCTCAGTGTTCATTTCTGAAAAAGCGTGTAATAGACATTGGATTTCATACAACTCTAAAAGCTCCCCTGATAATATTTATATCAGATTGTTATAGCATTTAAAGTATTTTTCTTAATGAGTTATGATTTTACAAATCCTAGGATAAACAATCTGAGGTGGAGAAAAGTAGAAAAATGTCAAGGGAGAAATGAGACTGAGGGCTGGTGATGAGGTTCTGAACTACAATGACGAGGCTCAGTTATCTTGATTGGCATGCAGCTACAGTATATACAGTACAGTAGGTCATTCTCATTTCCTCTGATGGGCAAGACAGATTCTTAAAACTATCCATCCCTCCATCAAATTTTCTAATTGTTTCTTCCAATTCAGGATCACAGGGGAGCTGGAGCCTACCCTGGAGATCAACAAGGCAGAATACACCCTGGATGCGATGGCAGTCCATTGCAGGGCAGACACACAGAGACATAAACATTGCCAATTTGAACAGAAACCAATTAACCTACCAGTATGTTTTGTACTGTGGGAGGAAACCAGAGCACTCGAAGGAAATTTACGTCAACACGGGAAGAACATACTGTAACGCAACGGGGGCTCAGGCGGGCGCCCTTGCCGCATCAGGTCAGCCCCGCACCGTCCGGGGCTCGAACCCGGGACTCCTGCGTCACTCAGCAGTGACCCAGCCCGGTGAGCTAAAGAGAGATCTCTCTACAGCCCAGTAGCTGTAGTCCTGCTATCACAGGGAAGGGCGGTGACGTCACCTGCTCTGGTACGCCGGCTCTTACACAGTGCCTGTCGGCCGTAAGTGTTACACTCTCCCCCGCTTAAATCGCCGTCCCCGGCGAAGGGCTATCCCACCCCGCTTCTGACACCAATGTAACGCAACGGGGGCTCAGGCGGGCGCCCTTGCCGCATTAGGTCGGCCCTGCACCGTCCGGGGCTCGAACCCGGGACTCCCGCGTCACTCAGCAGTGACCCAGCCCGGTGAGCTAAAGAGAGATCTCTCTACAGCCCAGTAGCTGTAGTCCTGCTATCACAGGGAAGGGCGGTGACGTCACCTGCTCTGGTACGCCGGCTCTTACACAGTACCTGTCGGCCGTAAGCGTTACAATACAAATTCCACACAGATAAAATCACAGGAATTGAACCAAGGGCCCCAGTGCTGCAAAGCAGCAATACTTATCACTGTGCCACCCAATTCTTATATTATACTTCCTGTACTAAACATTCTTCTTATTTTCATTGATTTCCAAATTTGTGTTTGCTAGGATCGTATACATCTACGAAATTACAACAAGTAGCTGAAAATAATCCCATGTCAAAAGCTTGTAGAAAATAATTAAATTATCTGCTTTGCTGAAGGAATTGAAAAAATGCAAACCATTACTCCTCTCTCTTAATTTTGTACCAAATGAATAGACATCAGTAGTGATTAGTAGTACTACGAAAAATTATATTGGAAATGATATATGATGCTTCTAAACCGTTTAAAGAAGGTACACATACACTATATATACCGCTCTCTCTATACGATTCATTTTAAATATGCCTCTATGCACAGACTCTAAATGAAAACATAACTAACTTCAGGGATATTAAAGTAATTGTCACATATAGCCAGTTCTAAACCTTCTCATGGCCAAATTTCCACAACTATTTTTTGGCAAATGTTTGATACAACAAGAACATTATTTCTGATGACGTCCATAGCTTATGCAAGAGCACATTGAGAAATATTTATTACAAAAATTAGGTTGTGCAGTTTGCAACAGAAGATGATTAACGTGGTAATAACTGGGCAACTCTAAAGTGATTCGATATTCTGTCAGTTTTCATCAAAACTCTTTTTACACACAGTGTATGATATCAATGGAGGAGTGCAGGTTTTCATTTGGATTTGTCTTAACATAACAGGAGCCTTGTGAGATCTCCTACCTTTGCCCTGACTTCATATGACCTTTTTCTAAATTTTACAAGCACACTCTCTACTCTTTGGATTATATTGGTAAATCAGCAGTTTTTAAAACCTGCATTCATTATTGAACACTATTAAAGAAAATTATAACCAAGTTAACATTAAAATTCTGCTTATAATTAGATACTAAATGTAGGTAGAACCACATCTTACCTTCTAAACTGACATCAGTAAGAGAAGAAAGGATGTTCTCATAGTTTTCATTTTCAAGCAGACCAATCTAAAATCGGTAAATAACATGAGCAGAGATCAGCACCTCTCGGGATGTTGCTAAACGGAAATGTTCAGAAAGCAGTTTTACATTGAGAATTCGTATTGTGAGCCGTTGTCATCTACACTCCTTTGTCCTTGTGTAGTTCAGAAAGAAAGGCTAGCAGTAGCGTTTATCTAAGCATGTTGTTTAATATAAGTAAACACACAGATAAGACAAGCGATTAAGCGCAATGTCACGTGTGCATTATGTTTGCAACAGCAGTGAAATATCTTACCCCGATGAACCCCCCTAGTACCGCCAGACCGTCCGGCTTTGTTGCTGCTTCTTGTAAACTTCCATACTTGGAGTTGTAGTGAACCACATGGATCTACAACAAAACGGAAGTGTTTCAACAGAGTGATTTAATTAACATTGTAGAAATACATTTAGAAGAGAAACAGAGTTTAAACTTACTAAATGAGCAACAATATGTACAGTAAATCATTCTTAATCATTGATTTTCTGTCATTTTATTACAAATGCCATGTACTGATTTGCATGTGCGGTTTTAAGAAAGCCTTATTAATCCATTAATATGCGCCCGTTATGAAAATAGGAATTTGGTATTTAGTGTTTTCTTGGTATCTTTTACTTACATCTTAATAAAAACAAGTGTTAAATTGTTCTTTAGGTGCTGACTTACAAGTTAAGGAATTTGTGATTCATGGGAGCTTTTTAAATCTGCTTTTTATTTTCTTCCGTTAAACTTTTACAAAGAGGAATTAGCATCTTTTCCTGATTTTAAAAGAACTACATGTGTTTTATATTAGTGGAAAAAAAGAGGAAGTGAAAAAAAACTAGAAAATTTTAATTTCTTAGAAAAATGCAAATTTCTGTTGTGGAGCAAAGAGGTCAGTGGGGAAAGCACCTGTGAAAAAAGACTAGCAATCTTACCTCTGCTGGGAAGTGGACATTATCAATCGTGTGTTCAGATCCAGGAACCTCTTTGGTTCCCCAATGGAAGTGAAGCTGGGCTGCTATGAATATGTTGTCGAAACCTTGGACTATGCGCATGGTGCTTGGCAAGTTTAGCTGTACTGGAGTAGACATTAAAGTACACAGTCCTGTCATTTATTGTTCTTAATATTTTCCATGATCATTTACCATAAAAATTCAGTTCTGCAATGAAGAAGCCTGTTGTGCTTTTTTAAAATAAAGAATACTATTTTTCATGCTTTACCTTCTGTAACACTGTTTGAATTGAGTCCTGAAGAAGCAATACACTACAGTATGTGCTCTTGAGTAAGACAAGGCAAATAACACAAAATACTGCTTCAGTGCTAAGCTGCAGGTGAAATAATGCCTTTTCTATTATCTTCACCTACAGATCAGTTAGATCTTCATTATCTCTTACAGGGTTGGGGGTTAGCTCAGCAGATTTTAACTTACATGTGTGCCCATTATTTTGTAACTTCAGTAACTCTTTGTCCGATAGGTCATATCCTTCAAGAACAATAGCTGGCAGACTGGAGTCATATATGGTTTTTCCAGTTTCAATATTGATTGGAGATTGAGATTTCCCACTACAGTGCTCAAATTCAGAGGGCCACGATTCTTGATCTGTCAAAGAAAAGAAAATGATTAACACACATGTGACCATGTATTATGGTATAAATGCCCTATGGTTTACTGCTGGTGGGTAATTTCTGCTTAAAATCCAATGTGAGTTTGTTTTTTTTTTCAAATGAAAAGAGAACAACTAAATATTAAACAGGTGTTAATTTAAAAAATGTCTGAACTGTATTTGCCCTGTTCTGCAGCCAAATGTAAATTACTTTAAAAAAAACTTTAAAAAACAGTTGCTATTTTAAATTATGTTTGACCTTGTAAGTAAGTATCCTGGAAATTAAATTGGCTGATTGTCTGGGATGAGGTGTAGGTTTCTTCTTCTTGTTTCGGATTACTGATACTTATCTGCCCCCTACAAAGAGCTGCTACAGTATGTGCTACAGCGTGGTCAAAGGGTGGAACAGCAGGACTGACTAAACAGAGGACACATGAATAACAACTCTTAAAAGTGCCTGTGGAGTCAGTCTCTTTGACTGAAGCCCATTGCCAAAATTTTACTTAAGATTATCACTTACAGTAGGTTTTACACCATTTTATCTCTGGAGATCAAACTCTGAGATTATCAAAGTGGACTTAGTGCTGAGGTAGTACTAGTGAGCAATAATGAATGAATACATAAAAGGTACAAACCACACAAACAAAATGTAAGCCAATGAATGAATATATACTGTAATAAAGAGCACCCTGTCTCCCCAGAAAATCAAATTGAATTAATTCAGGGGTATTTTAAAAATTATTTTATTGTAAAGCATGCCGTTAATAACTAAGTTTTCATTACAAAATTATTGCTGAAGAAAAGCTGACAGAGAGGAAAATATATTGTATATTTAAATTTGACCAATTGTAAAATATTAGTAGTACAAAAAATATTTAATTCCTTTGGAGGAAGCAGATATCTTCCATCTTTCAGGGTTATCATTTTTTTAAGAGCAAGTAGTGGCTGTGAATTTTGGGAATCTGAATATTAATTAACTATGACTATTTTAAACACAACAGAAAGCGACATAGCTAACTCAGAGTAAAGTCATACTGTACATATATCTTTAAAGGAACATCTTTACTGGTTATGGTGATTTTTAAAAGGAAATATTAACTTATTGAATTAGGGGAATCTGAATATTAGCTATATACTGTACCAAGGAATAATTTGCAAAATGCAGTAAAATAATTGATAATTACCATCGTACTTCCAATGCACATGAGGTGAACCTAAGAGAAAGGGTTGAAAACACACATCAGTTACTGAACAATTACAAAGCAAAGCTGTTATCTACAAAACCTTTATATATCAACAAAGCTGGGTGAAGATTTTCATTAATGTATCTACTCTTTTTTTTCTCTAATGTAGAATATGGAAAAGCTCTTTTTTATTACTGGTAAAATAAACACTGTTGCCCAGGACATTTTCACATTTCATTCCTAAAAATCTGCTATGGTAACTTAACTCTGTGTTAAACAATATACTAATATAGCTTAAGAAAACAAAAAAGCTCTTATTTTCAAAGAAGGTTCCGCCACTCTTCAAATATGTCAGGATATTTTCCACCTCAGGATGTACACTTCAATGCAGCGCTAAGTTTGCTGACAGCCCTCTTCCCTCTTTGTGCAGCAATCGCTAATTATTGCTACAGTATGTCAATAGTTAGCTTAATAAAATAAAAATATAATATACAGTATATATATCATTAAAGAAAGATCAAAACTGAAATTCTTATGTTGTGCATTTGAGTTTCCAACTGTGCTTAACAGCAATAAGCCATTAATAAACCTGTGTGCTGGTGAAACAGATATCAAGACATCTTGATTTGTAGAAGCTCAGCAAGGATGGGGCTGAATATAAATATATAGATATAAGCATAGCTATTTACTCTATATATAGCATTCTTTATATTAAACCAAATTCTTTAAGGTGGCTCGTGACTTCTTTGGACATACATTTGGTTCAGTGGGACATACAGTAGAAATACTGTCACAGAACTGATCCTTGCTTTACCTGAAGACTTTGAAAAAAATACATTACTGTTAAGTAAAAATAAAATGAATGTTCTTTCATTTTCAGTTCCACGATCTGAAATCTGCTTAGTAAATAAATATTGACCTTTAACAGAATATAAAGGTTAATGTGTGTACTTAAAAACTTGTCACTATTCAGTACACAATATAATGGAATATAAGGTTGTTAAAGCACTGTTGATATAAGCTGTCGCTGTTCTGGAAGGCTCAGTTAAAAGAGAGTGAGAAAGCAAGTTATAATATTTTAATACCATCTGACATTAAGGGCTAGTCCAGCATATTATGTCATGATATTCAGTTAAATCTCTGTAATGAAACCCATTGTCAATCATTGTAGTTAGCATTACTGGAGTACAATAAACAGGACTTTCTTTAGTGACGACTGTACAATATGCAGTATTTTAAATCATTAATCTAGAATTGTGTTATTGGAGGGCTTTATATGATGAAAGGATTAAGACCTGAAGAAGGGGTAAAATTACTATTAAGAAAATAATAACTTAGGCTAGGTAACCAAAGATTTATTTTTTGTGTTTACTTTAAGCATTATTGTATGTTTTTTTCAGCCACCTTGTTTAAGGTAATCTTCTTAGCAAATAAAAAATAATAACAACCTACAGGACAGAAAAAGGAAGATTTGCAGTCATTATGTCCTGTAGGTGTGCAGATGCGACCATCTAGAAAGCACAAGATGTCAGGAGGTATACATGACGAACAGTACAGTGTCACAGCATTTTTATTTTTTTGAATAATCTGATGCAGGACTGCACTACACTGTTAAACTGCCAGGAGATGCAGTGAATCTTTAAAAGTACCACTGCTGTGTGTGGCTGTCGCCCAAATCATTACAGTATTAAATGTTTATTAACCAATTAGTGCTTTCCTGTGCTAATCATACTGTATGTGCACTGTACTAGTAACATTTTTCAACTAATACACTGATTACATTGTTGAGACAGGATGTTGCCACCACACCTTTAAAACAAATACTGTACTACTGTATATGTCACCATACCACACTATAACAGTGATGTCATCATGCTGTTTGATGGCATTATCATTTTAAAGTATACAGCATTATTAGTCATTAGAAAACATAGTTTTATTCTAGATTTTGATTATAAAAATATATATTATACACATACTGTAGTGGCTTTAAAATCATACAGTATCATACTGTATTTAAAAGCAAATAAACATGGAAAAAACTAAACAGGGGCCAGATTAAAATACATTTTGAGTAGTGATTTAAATATCTTTGTTTGTTGTGAACTGTACAATAAGTTGAATTGCAGCTAAAACAAGTCTTCATTACAGAAGATTTGAATATTTAAATTACTAACATTGTAATTTAAAGTTGACATACTGTACAGTATGTTGTGCTTGAAAACATTTACAGTATACAATATAATTTTGATGATCAAAACAATAGTGTGAGTAATCTGGATAAAGGCAGTCTGCAAGAACAACGCTAAACAGTACTATACTGTAGTTGATGTTCTGTACCGTATAGTACTGTTTGGAAATCTGTGGATATGACTTCACCTGAATCTTTTAACATGTGTGGCAAGTTGGGAAATGTAGTCTTTTTGGTCACATATTCAGCTCAGGTCATCACCATTTTTAAAAAAAAAAACGGTACAATACAGGGTGCGAAGGAAATATTCCTGACTGTTTTAAAATGACCTTTTCAAAATAAAAAAGGAATTGAATCACCCATAATCATTCAGAATGGGGATGTACCGGGTATTAAACTGAGAAGAAAATTGTTATTAAAATTCATCAGATATCTGCAGTTTAAAGCAAAACATCCTCAACTTGTATCTTGCTTTGATGAAGGTTAATTCAAATTATCCCGACTTTGCAGTTTAAAGCTCAACATACAGTACATACTATACTGTATATGGAGTAATAAAGACATTTGTACTCAAGTACAAAAATAAAAGCATTTCATGTTCTTGCAGACATGACATAACAATAAGTTGTGGTTAGTGCAACAATTGTTAAACAAATTCCACATTCTAGTTATCCCAGTGTATACTGCTACTATAAATTCAGTATTGATGTGAGGGTTTTAATTTACTGTAACAATTAGTAATCTGTCTTGGCAACTGTTTGGAATCAAACATATTCAATATACAATTTACTGATATAGTACCAAAACAACAAATAGATTAAATCTGTGAAACAATCAGCTGTGATTCAAAAGGGTGAATTTTCACTTAGAGATTGCAAGGAGAAGAGCTAATAACTTCAGAGTTACAATACGTAGACTATATCATGTTATGGTCTACCTCTTAGATTTTAAGAGTCTTATATAATTACATCACATTCATATTCTCAGATACAAATAAATATGTAAATATGTATTTTCTACCATGAACTGAACTACCAAACGTGTTTGGAATAATAGTTCAACTCTTGAGAATTTTAATGTGAATAAAGAACTTTTATACTCAAAGATTTGCTTCCTGTTGAGAAGAAGCTGGCTGGCAGCTATTCACTTTGTGCAGGTAGTGTCCCCAGCAGAGAAAAGAGGAGAGAGCTGTTCCTAGCATTGCTGATGACTGCTCTGCATGAAGTTAATACCTTGCTTTGGTCTGTGCACAGTTATCTTGTTGGGTCCAGCTGCAAGTTAGACACGTGTGACAACTTGGTTCATCCCAGCTATAGCTTGGTATTGAAAATTCTCAGATGGAGAATAAGAAAGGTTCCAACTGTCTTATTTTGTTGAATGGGCAAAAATAACAGTGGGTTCACAGACACAAGATTTCTTCTATTGCAGAAAGAATATCTTGGGCAGAATTCTGTACTTCACTGACTCACTCTCTCGCCTTGATGTCTTGGAGAAAGGTCCTGACTCAAACTGCTTGCAAACACATGGTTGGAAAAGTCAGATTCCCAGTTTAGGTAGAGAGAGAAGAAGAGCCAGTCAGTTAAACAATAAAAAATAAGTTGTGTACTAGCTTTTAAAATGCGACATTACAGCTGGTGATTGTTTGAGGATTTTGTCAGATATAGTCAGGGATATATAATCACGCAGCCTGCAGGTCCCCCATTGGTGAATTCATCTTTGGGTGATGGACAGTGACCTTTGCTCTGTCTGTAGGAGAAACATACTACAATGGAGCCCATCTGCACTATACTGTATATTATTAGATTGTTTTAGGAGAGTGACAGCTTCACAATGCCCCATTCTGTGGACATCTTGGGAAATCTTTCTTATAAAATAGGAGCCCTTTTGTTGTATTCTTCTGCTTTTAAATAGAGGCTGAAGAGCAAAGCTCTTGGTCAAGGTACAGAAAGAATATCTGGAATATTAAGTAATATTTGATTCTCAGTGAAATAATGTGCTTTGCTGATACAATAAAATTGAGAGCAAGTTTTGGTATGTATAAAATTGTCAGAAAAAGTTGTGGACCCTGTATTTTTTATTTTTGGATTTAGAATAATATTTTTTACTTTGCTTCTTCATCAGTGATACCTTTACTATGAAAACGGATTTCTTCTGATACCTAAGATGGTCTAGTGAAGTAACCAATGCAATCAATGTCATTTTAAAGTGTACATTAAAAATACACTTAAGTTTAATTAAGTCATAACAATGGCTCATTTTGAAGGGTTTTCTTCATGTTACTGGTTGAATTGTATACATACTGATAATTTAAAAGGAAATTTCTTTTAATTATTGTACTTTTAATTACTTTTCATTTACTGCATTTCCTCTAATTGTGTATTATTTTTGTGTGTCGTTTTAGTTACTTGTATTGTAAGTTTTTAAGATATATTTGAAGGAAGAAACAATGAAGTGTAAATGTAGATTGACTTAGTCTATTTAAATAAGAGAAAATTAGAGGCTAAATCTTATTTTAGGGCCTCCTGCCAGGATTCACTGATTAACACTAATCACACAGCTTGAAATCTTCAGCGTCCTTGTAAAGGCTTAGTTACAGTTTATCTCTATTGCAGCTCCCTTTTAAAACATGATAGTAAAATTCTGATTATATATGATTATATCAAATATTTTTTTAGGAACAGTGTTAGCAACAATTGTTGCAAAAAAATTAAAAAATTGTAGAACAGAATGTGAAATGAATGCCATAAAATTGTGTTTTGGTTTTTAGTAGTAGTACTGTATATATATGTTTCACATTAGGTGTTAAAATATGTCACATGCCAGAACTTCAATTATAGTAAAATACCAGAATTAAAATACCAGCATTTTGAATATCATTGACACAAGAACAGAGTTTCTAGATGGGTTCTTGAGCCATTAGTTCTGCATCACTATGTTTTTTCTCAGTTAATTTGTCATAATTATATTTTATTCAATACTGTTTCAATCATGGCCTCCTAATAATCCCCCTCTATGAATTGGCTACATTACTCTGCTCTACTCCCCACTGATAGCTGATGTGTGGTGAGTGTTCTCACGCACTGTGGATGCTGCACATTGGTGGTGGTGGAGCATTACCTATAACGCGCTTTGAGTGGAGTGTCCAGAAAAGCGCTATATAAGTGTAAGCAATTATTATTATTATTATTATTATTATTATTATTATTATTATAGTGGGCTTAAAAGTCTTCCATTAAGTGACAAACATCTGCTGTATTGAATCACCTTTCAAATAAATTAAAACATTTAAAAAATCAACCCTATAAATCAATAAATAGCAGTAACTAAGCTATAAATAAGACAGCACATGGGATTACTACAGTTTACTTTACAGTGTAAGCATGGGTAGTTGATGTGACAGTCTGCATATTCAAAACACTTACAGTATAAATACATATTTGGAATCTTGAACTGATGCTATGTGTGATCTGAATGTTGCAGTCGTATTTCTCAATTGAAAAAAAACCATAACAAATGGTGCAAGAGATAATTTTAATCTTTTATAAGACTACCATATTTGTTCAAATCTAACAGTTTTCAGCTGAGTTTTAATAGTGCCTCGTTAATGCTGCCATTTAAAAAGACACCATCTCTGGAAGGCCATCACTTTGTATGCTTTGGATATCATAGAACAACCCCATGTTTTATTTAGAATAAACCTGAGCTATCCCGTATATGCTGATACCCTTTAAAATGCTATGCTTGAGTTTGTGGATCACATGCTCTAGGGTGTACTGTATAGTAGTAATGTTATAAAGACACTTCCAGCAGGGTGTAATTTCAGAACAGACTGAACTTAACCAGGCTTTCTTCATTCTTGCACTATAATAACTAATGGGCTCTGTTCTGAACAGGTGGCAGATCAGGCATAGTAAAAATGCTGTGTCCAATGAACACAATATGAGCAATCTAGGTTACTTTCACAATTGCATCTGAAATTAGTTTGCAAACATCTCCTTTAAGATAGAAGTAATTCTTCTACTAATACCTGTATCCCTGGTTCAAGAGCAAACCTTTGACAGAAGACACTTTGAGATCATCTAGAACAGCACTTTTCCAAAAAAATATTTAGTTCTTGAGTAGTTTGATTAAAGGCACAATTTTGCAACCAAGAAGATTGTAATAAGACTGTCAAAGTGCTTTTGTGAGCTGTAGATGTTATTAATGTATGGGTAAAAATAAAAAAGTTCCAAAAGAATAGAAACACAACTGAAAAATTGTTATCCCAAATAGTTGTTGGACTACAGAACAAACTACCCAGCCATAACGCTGAAGCCGATACAAAGATTTTTTAAAAGAAACTGCTGGAAGTGATTATTGGATCAAAGGAAAGGTCAAATAAAAACTTTGTATTGTGAATGTACACAAGTTCGATACAGTGTGAAGAACCCTACCAATTCCAAGTGGTTTGATTGTCACTGAACAAGCTTTAGAGGGCACAGTTGTGGAGACAAGGTGAATTGAAAAAGCAGGCACGAGTTATATGCATACTCCCTTCTTTTACTCCAATAATATCTACAACATCTGGAATCGAAATGACTCCCCCAATGGTGGGAGACATGTAACTATGTTCTGAATTAGAGTGAATCTAGGTCTTTGGAAAATGCTTCTCAGAGATTTTGTACCTTTGTTATGTTCTTGTACAGCTGTGACCATATATAGCACATTACAAGACTGTTTTAACTCATGAGTTAAAGTTCCTTGACTTGGTTTTTAACCTCAGGGTCATTGTACTGTTATATGATAAATACTTCTAAAAATATCCTGTTTGCTATACAATTACCTTAACTGTAAGCACTAGATATTAAAGAACAGTCCCTACACTGTTGGTTCTTTCTCAGAAAAATATTTTTTTAACTATGCCTTATGATTAAACTAGAGATATTGTAATGTGTTTATCTTATGTTGTAAAATGAGAACCAAAACATAGGTGTTTGCTGGAGGTGGGGGTGGTTGGCTTAAGATCATGGCTCATTTCACAAACTGTAGGCAGAAACACATATTGTACAATAGATTCTGTACCTTTATTGAAAGTGGAGGGCAAAACAGCAAATCAATTGCAGATTTAAACCTGAGATGCAAGCAGCCTGTGTCATCAAAATGGTTTCACTTAGAACTAAGAAGAGGGGATACCATAGTCTGATTGTAGTGTACAAACCAGCCATCACCCCTGTTAAAGAACAGTGTTTGTGAATACACAGGCAAAGGACTACAGATGAATCTTCAAATGGATCATCCTTCACCATGCCAATTCATTATATGTAATTATTTTATAATAAACACAAGCAGACATATAAGCATATGATCTTGAATTTATTATTTTTTAATTTTACAACTGCTACTGTATTTGATTTAGAGTTTAATAACCACTTTATATCGGCTTTGGGGAAAATTGGCCCTGGTGGGAGTGTATATATCTGTGTCTACGTCTGTCTGCCCTGCGATGGACAGGCGTCCTGTCCAAGGTTTACCCTGCCTTGCGCCCGTTGCTTGCTGGGATAGGATCCATCTCCTCTGTGGCATCCATTAAAATATGGATGGAAATTGTTATTGTCCAGAACTACATTTAGTAGAATTTACATGTGTATACTAATTTTTAAAACTCTGTGTATTGTATGTACTACCAAGACTAAGTGTAAACAAAAGTTTTAAATTGGATTTAGAACACAGAAAACATGAATTATATGCAATTTAAAATTCAAACAGATCATTCCAAATGGATAAAATGGCATGAAAAGTTTAGAAAATAACTTGTGTATTAAATTACATATCAACAACGAAGCTGAAGCTAGTTCTTCATGACAATTTAGCGGACGTTTCTGAAGGCACACAGCTCAGACAATAAAACAGTTTACTGAGGAATTTAATTCTATATGCCCTGCTCACTTCATTTTGTATAATAATAGTTTGATCATTATTTTGTTGACATTAAAACAGAAGAATCAAAATGTAGGTGTCAGAACACAGAAAATCCCAGTTTTGAGTCCCTTGTTATTAAGTAGCTTAGTTGAAATACGCCTGATCTTTTAATATATAACATGCAAAAGAAACATTTGTCAGCTTTGTCAGTTTCAAAATAGTAAACTTAGTAAACAAGAGAACCCAAATGCACCGTGGTTAAATATCTGGATGGTTTGCTTTTACACTAGAATTGTTGAAATCATGTATTTCATTGAGCTTTTATGCTGTTTGCTTTCATGACTTACTGCAAGTTCTGCTGAATCTGCTTTTTTAGTCCTTGAGTAGGTCTTTATTTTCCATACCATTGAACTATTCAAGCAAAGAAGCTTACAAAAAGACTTTGAAAATCCTATTGCCAGGAAGTGTGAAAGGGAAGCACATTTGCATCACACCATGTATTTGATTAGTTTGGTAAAGCAGTACAGGGCAGCACTGATCTATTTGCTTGGTTCATTTCCTCTCATTCACTTTTAAGATGTGTTTCACAAGCCGTTAATGCCAGAATTATGGGTTTGCATGGCCAATCAGAATGAATACAACAATGGAATGTCTTCAATAAGTGATGTCTGTTATTTAAGAGATAGTTCACTCTTCAATGAAATGAAAGGGCATTAAGGTATGAATAAGATAAACTGAGATAAAAATAAATTGCACAATACAATGATAATTAAATTTAAATGGAAAGAAAGGGGGCAAATGACAATATTTACTTAAAGTAAATAAAGCTGAAGTTCTTTTGGTGCTCTCTTGCTCATTCTAACTTTGTTTTCTCTAGGAAGAAGTGGAACATGTTGTTTTTTTCTGTAGGTTGAATTCCAGGAGTATCACCGTGGGAATATACTAATTCTGAGCTAACCACTTTTGTTGAAAGGAAATGTCCAATAAGATGTTCCTTGCATATCAGCAGGAGGTTCACAATTTCCTCAATCAGTCAACTGTTAACAGAAATGTACTGGCAGTCCTTTGAAGTTCAATCTCTGCAATGTAGTGTATTTAATTATGTCACATTGGGTTGGGCTTTAAAAGGTTTGATGCTTCTATATAATTTAATGTCATTATTGTGATGCCTTTGATTATTTGTAATTAGACCATTTTTGATGTTGGTTCACTGGTCATGCCTTCTTTTGCCCTACTTCATTCCACATAATTTCTTGAGAAACATTTTCAAATGTGAAGAAAAACTGAAACACATTACCCTGGGTTTTTAAAATGAGTATTTAATAGCAAATACCATTATTACAACTGATCTGATCATATTTAGTTGTCATATATTGTACTTGCAATAATTCATTAGAAACCTAAGCAAAATTGTATATTGCATAACATATGGTCCTGTTGGAGGTTAACTTGATATCACCAGTGGTAGTCATCTATATGTTTTAGGCAAATGTCTGCATCATAATTTACTGTAAATAGCTGTGAGGACAATGAGCACAAGCCATGAATGATGGGCTCACATACAGTACATATCCCAGAAAAATGCAATTAAATTGCTCTTTCCCTGTTGGGTTAACACACACTTGTAAGAGGCACAGAAGTGAGTCTGTTTGTTTACAGTATGTTATTCAGTCTGATAAAGTTTAAAGATTAAGAGACTTCTGTTTGTAGCACAGACGCTTAATCATGTATTCAGATCTTGTACAACAATTCTAAACAGTTAGAAAGTTAGAAATGAGAGACACACGTTCTTCCCGTCTGTTTTAATTGTTTATCCGGTAGCTAATTGATGCAAACATTTTGTGCAGCCACTTTTAGAAGAAGCCAGGACATTAGCTTGTTGGCAGGCTGGGCAGCTTGTCACGTACTCTCACAACCCCTTTAAGTAAAGACATATTTCCTTTCCACTTATGTCATCTGGTTTGTGATGAACTGCTGATTGTGAGTTCCATGGGACTTTTATACTAAAGTAATTGTAAAAGAGGAAAAAGGGAAATCATTTAATTAGATTATATTTCAGTACACATACCAGGAGGGGGCTGTACTTCCACTGTTACTACAGCTCACTGCATTTTGCAGATACGTAGACACACCTCTTTCAGGCACTTTAGTATGCAAACCAAGTATCGATACCACATCTGTAGTAGTGTACTCCTACACTGGGAATATGCATCAGGAAAGTGTTTCATTTTATTCAAATGCTTCATTCAAGTACTGGGGGATGCAAGAAGTTGAGTATTTTTTTAATATTTCATTAAAAGAAACCAAAAAAAATAAAATAATAAAGTGGACTGTGAACCAATGAATATCGGTAAAGACCAAAAACTATTGCATCTGTATTCTCAAAAAAGGGTTTCTTAACTCATATAGCAGAAAGACATCCGAGACCAAAATTATCCTGAAACTTGGTTCACACCTTCCCCCTTCTCTCAACGACAGACTCATTTTCTTCTAATCCTCTATTCATTTGCAGGTTTCAGCTTCACACCTCTCTTCACCTCTCTCAGAGGCCCAATCTGCCTCTCCCCTACTTCCGCCTCCTCCACACTCCCGGCTTTTGTTCTCCCATACTACAGTATATAATCTCCGCCGATTTCCCCGTCTTTCTCACACCCAAAGAAGGCTCCACTGCCGAAACGTTGTGTTCTCTTTGGAATAAACCTTTAACTTGTTCCTAAGGATTATTATTACTTAAAGTGAAGTGTTAGTGTTATCTTGGTGAAGACTCATGGTCTCACAGATCATGGCTTTTTATTGATACATTTTGTTTGGCTGTGACATTTTGCAAGGCTAGAATTTGCTTCCTCCAAACACCCTAGATGGCGAGAGACAGAGCTCTGACTTAGTCCAGCTTCCAACACTATGGCACAAATTGTGGTTCTCCTGGGAAGCAGGACATGTTGACTCCTTTTTTGTATTTTTCTTTCTTGATTTTGACTAGGTTTGACATTCACCAGCTTAAATCACTTCATCACCTGTACCTAGTCAACTCTCTCACTAAAATGGGGTGAGTTCTGGCTTATGCAACTCATACCATGATCCGTCAGATCTATACCAAAAACCATTCAAAGTCTTTGTATTTTATAAAACTATACATGTAAAAATAGTGTTTTCTGATACTCAGTGTACAGTACATAATGTAGTTAAATAGGTTAATTCATGGAAGCTCTGTGTAAATAGTAATGCATATATATGTATCTGTGTTCTCTCACAGTGAGGCAGACGAGGTACAGTAGAGTCACCACAGTGGAAGTGTAGAAGAACACTTTTCAGAATTAAAGGAAAATAAAAATAATTTATTTTCCCTTAATATTTGTATATAAGATAGCATGGCGGCATAATGGTTAACATTGTTGGGACCCTGGGTTCAATTCCACATCTGGACTGCTCTCTGTGTGGAGATTTAGACATGTAGTTGTTATTTTATTAAATGTGGTCCTAAGCAAAATCCTGATATTTATGTGTGGTGTCTGTTTTGGTCCTCCATGTCTGTACAGTGATATGGCATATTTTTAGGAAAGGGTCATAGTCAGGTTTGTAAAGCATGCTGTAAATGTAATAATAAGCAAAAGATTTATCTCTACATGAAGACTAGAGAGAGAGCTGTGCTCTCTGTTGAGCTGGTATGGGTTTTGTGTATTTCAGAACAGCATAAACTAGTACACATGAAGAAAGTGTGTGGAATTGTTGCTACCAGCAATAGAAGTTGTCATGCCCCTATTCTCAGACAGCTTTATCTAGGATACTGCAATATATCAGGAGTGTGTGAGGGAGTGAAACCAGCACTCTCAGCTGTCATGCCTCTCTTCTCTAGTGTTCTGTTTCGCAGACAACAGGAAAGCTGGCACTACAACTGTTTTATTTCTACATTGCACCCTCCTCCTCACAAGGTGGGGGTGGAAAACTCTTTAGACCATTAACTACACTAACAGTGATAAATGATGAATCTTGTTTATTTCCTTGGTCTTGATGACTTTAAAAAGCTACAGTACCACTGAAAAAACTGTTTGAAATTTAACATTGAGTTAAATCAAGTTAGGAACTCTCAAATATCTTTATTGATTAAGAGTCGTTATCTTTATGGTTAACATTACAAGTAAAAAGGATAATGAGTAATGTTTTGTGTTTTTTACTTTGCAGTAGAATGGTTAGTACAAGCAAATTTGTGTCAAGGTTAAGTAAAGAACACCCTAATTATACTCTACATTATCCACAGAGATGTTGAGTTGCTCTGGAAAAATTCAGTAACTATGAAATGTTGTCTTATCTACGTCCATTGTAGTTGCACACTTAACTGACGCAATATATAAAAAGACGCATGATTACTAAATACTGTCAGTAAATTATTGTCGTTAATTGTAAAAGTATCAACTTTTCCAAATTGTGAAACACAATTGGTGATTTCTTACAGTGATGCATAATTTTAAATGTGATCCGAAACAACTTTTATAGACCTACTGTGGACTAACATATTACTCAGCCTCATCTCCTTTTTTATTGTTTTTGAAAACTACCTAAATAAACAATTTTTCTGTAAATGTATACTGTAACTGTAAGAGCACATTTTAGAAAAGAAAACCACGAAAAAAAAGGATTTTTATGTTATACATAAGCTTAAAATGATTGTAAAATCATTTTTTATCAGGACTCTTCAGCAGTCCATCCCCAGCTGATTAGAAAGAAAATCCAATTACATTTCCCCAGATACTATTACTCAATGACTTTTAATAACTTAAACCTTATGTACAACACATATTTAATTCATTTGTTGCATCCACTGTTTGCATTTATAATTTCCCAAACACTTTACAGTTTACTTTACATTACTTTACATTACATGTATATCACAAAATTCCCCCAAAAAAATAATTTTAAATACACAGACCACATAGAAATCTTAGTATTTCACTGAAATTCATCAGCATTTGAAAACAGTGTGAATGGGACTTGATATTTTACAAATGTTGGCAATCTCATACTCTCTCAAATCCAGGGACAGTATGTAGTCAGTAGTCTTGTCACAGATATGTCTGTTTCTGGCTTCATAAAAGTAGATCAGGAGTCAGCAACCCTAGTTTTGGAAAGCACAGTGTTATCTGTTTTTTGTTCCAGGTGAGCTCTGAAGCACTTAATTAGATCAGTCAGTTGCCTAATTAGGAGGAATAAACATATTTTTCAGATCTTTCCTTCTTGACCTACTGAGGCTGTCTAGAAAGCCTGCAGGTCTGTGGGTATCCAGCACCAGAACTGCAGGACATTTATCAAGGACAAAAGTGTTGGTCAATAAGACACAATGAATTGTACTGTTGTGTTTTGTGATTAAAGTTGCTTTCTAGCCATGAATCAAACAATCCTATTATTTTGTTATATAATCGCGTGTATTCTCATATGCCCTGTGTAATATACTGTAGTTGTGTGCCAATAAACCAAGGGTCAGGTTTATTAAGCATTCAGGTTTGTGGTGTTTATGGCATTTGTGAGTATTAGCCATATTTAGTTATGGGCTAAGCAGCTTCGATTGAAGCCAGAATTCTATTTCAAAGCCAACTCACTAAGGAGAACATCTGAGAACCAAAGAAGTCCTTGTTCTTTGTTAATGTAACAGTCAGAGCACAATGGAAGTATAAAGCACTCTCCCCGTCTCTTTTGGCTGACATCCACATTTGCTCATTAATGCATTCAGGTTGACTCTATTCGCTTTCCACATCATGAGGTTTCATCTACCGTCCAGCTCCTGGGTGAATCATGCCTAAAGCTCGTGTTCTAATTGTTGATGAAAATGACATCTGGAAAGCTGAGTTTATACTGTATATCCAGTGTCTAACAACTCCTGTGTGTGCCGACAAAAAAAACAGAATCCAGAATAACAAATCCACTGGTAGCTGAATAAATATAGTAGGTAGATATGACTATTTTATCTGTTTTCATTTGTTTGAAAATAGTTCCGGTTTGTTTAGTCTGAATGACCCCTCATTTAAAGAGAATTTGCATAGAATACACATATGTTAATTTCTGTCAGAAATAGAATATTTTGGTTTAAATGTGTTAAACAATTTAGTCCACAGCATTAATATTCTCTTAAAAACTTTTTTTTAGAAAACCCAGCTGGTGTGTTTATGGTTGTCTTTTGTTGCCTTTTCTAAGGATACTAACAAATAGGGTGCATTTTAAAAATTCAAGATTTTTTTTCAAAATTTAAAGCTTTAAAGCATTTTCTATCTTTGTATAGCCTGCTAAATTAGTAAACGAAACAAAAACTCTTCATGCTGGTGTTGTGTTTCCAAGGAAGAGAGATTCTTATTTTCTATTTTCCTTCTCTGTAATTTCACAGCTGGCACAGTACAGTATTCATGATGAAATACAGTGATGTAGTGTAATATCCCTTTGATTCATGTCAAAACTCACTGAACTGCACGTAGACACTGGCTCCTCACTGAAAACCACCGTTAGCTGTTAAACTGTAAGCATGAATCAGCAATGAAATGCATTTGAACTATGTTAGAAATTCCAGCATACTAAACAGAATGCAAGTGCTTTCGGCACTTGGACTCACTTAGACTTGGTTATTTTTTTACTATTAATGCAAAAATAATTTTTAATTAAAAGTAATGATAATAAAATTAATGTTAAGATATGTGTTCTGGACATGTTTTGTTTTACTTGTAGTTAAAATAACTCGTGCCTTTGCTCTATTTGCTCTCACTGTTAAGAGAGGTATCTTAAGAGTAATTCCCTTCACAGTGTGCCAGGAGAGTGATGATAATCCAGAATTGTAAATAGGACTGGACTGCACACCTCTTCAAGGTAACAGTTTAAATTCACTTAAATCATAATTAGTTTACTTATAATTGCCTTTCATCAGAATATCTTTTCTAATTGAATAGTTTATACTAAATTTTTATATATTTCTATCAGGAAAGGTGAAATTTAGGCAGGGGTCAGTAGTTTTATTTACTAAATACCTTTCTTTTCTAAGTTGCATGTTAACTGATCCACACCAGTAAGTGGCAGTTTAAGACAACCTGCTGTAGTAAAGATTTTTTCTTCACGGCTCACAAGAAATCCTTATTGTGTCTGATTTTATTAAAATTGTATTATATTCTTTGGTTGTCTATTTAAAGTACTCTGACAGTGGTTTATAAAATGGTTTTAGTATTCATTTGACTAAAATTATATATAAAAGACAAATTGTGATATAAAATAAAGTGTAATCCTGAATGTTTGTGAGGAAAAAAAATCAAACCTTGCCATCAAATATCAGAAAAATCAGGGACAAAATAACTCTTTGGAGATGCCTTTTGTGTAGATGTTTTAAATTCAATATTTAAGTAAACTGTCTTAAACATTAGCTTTGTCTTTACAAAAAATGCATTTCGACAGACACTCCGAAAAAAAGTATTTTATCAAATGACACTGTTGCTGTGCTTCTGAAGGAGAAAAAAGAAGAATTGAAAACGAGGAATCAAATTGTCAGCTTACCTTTATGGTGCTCCTTACTTTCTTTTTCAACACTGCTGTCTTCTTCTGATGATGAAGTTGATGACACTACTATAGTCAGGAAAAGAAGAGTTTGTAGCATAAAGACTAGGAAAACTTTACCTAGCATCTTAATTACTACCTCTTGGAATAGCCCTCTAAGTCCAGCAGGAGTCTTTAATCAGTGCCTGCAAAACTCCCCTCTTATGTACAGAGTTATAAAGCCTTGCAGCAATGAGTCAGTAACAAATCACCCTTGTGTAATTTAAAGGCTGCAAACAGGTAAATGACACTGCTGTCACCAATCACAAACAGGCAACCTCTGAAGGTTCCCACAATGTCTTGTGTTTAAAAAGGCTAACTGCAGTCTAATCTAATCCTGTTGTCTAGTAGAGCTACACTTGCTCTTTAAGTTTTTTCTTCATTCAGAACAAAGTCCGGTGCTCTGTGTAGTGTGAAGGGGTGTGATTTGTTTAAAGGTTTTAAAGATTTCTGAGTATCAGTGAACCTCAAACATGTCACTAAATCTCCCAGTATGCACTACTGTCCAGATTCTAGAATTTCAAAGAAGGAAAAGATGCATTCTGTAGAAGTTATGTCAGTCTTTTTGAATTTATCGTTTATGTTTGTTTTAGCTTTAACTCCCGCAGGTTTTTTTATTATTACAGAGAAAAAAAATGTTTTGTTTTCAATGAAGAGATCTTGTCTAGCATCTTCATTAAAGAGAGTTAAATACAGGTCCACATGATTAAAGCACCTTTGCTACAGCAATATTTTACATATATACACATCTAACATTTTCACATTTAAATTTCACAATTAAAAGTTCCTTCATAATCCCTCTCACAATTTTCCTCACAATATCTGATAAAGATTAGAAAAATAAATAAAACGTTCAAATTAGAATGGGTTATCAGCACATTGAAAAGCTGGGTATATCATTTGTTGTAACTAACGCTGAGGAAATGTGTAACTGCTGATATAGTGTATCAATTGATCACTAACGAATATCAAGAGTGTGTATGAATTGTTCTGTTTGTAAAAGTATAAGGCAAGATGACTTTGTGGGATCAAAGACTCCTGCTGCATTCCTATCTTGAGTCAATCACTCTGTGTAATTCACATATAAATTTGCAAGTCATACAATGAATTGATTCACAGTAATGCACAGCTCCACATTTTAATGTCTTTTTTTAATTCTAAGCACTTACTGTGTTTAATTACTCAATGTATTGATTGTTTAAAGATAACGTTAATATCAAGAGTAAAACCCAAGGCATTTCACCATTTATGTTTGTAAAGTTGACACACGCTCTTAAGCTGAGATTTAAAATCCCCATAAAGAAAGTATTATATTGCTATTTTAAGCTAGGAGGAGTTTGTCAAATGAGAAGTAGACCTAACAGGGGGAGTGTTCCCTTAGGTCTTCACCCTCCTTATGTGACACAGGAGATTGCAGCTGGAAAGTTTTAAAACTGGATGGATATAAAGTCCGGGAGTGGAGCAAGTGGCAATTTCTTTGTTATTTTTGTAAAAAGGTACACCATAATATTTAATTGGGAAAATGATACAGCCGCAGATTCCTGACATTGTTTTACACTGGTCTTGAGGCTCATAAGCATGGTTGACCACAGGGTGAAGAAAGATATAAGATGTGAAAAAGGGGTCAGCTGATTTCTTTCTGCACAAAGACTTCTTGTGACACAAGACATTCCACGCTTAAGCACCTTTGAGTTATGGCTGGGAGGGGAGTTAACTGATAAGAGATTCTAAGTGCAAGATAGAGACCCCTAACTAAGGAAAGATAAAAACCTGCCATTCAAAGTGGTCAAGGTCTTGGGAATGTCCAAACACAGGTGACCTCCCCCAATTACCAGGGTAAAAATTAGCCTGAAGTTTGCTATATAAACTGTATATTTTGTACCTATATTCCGAACAATACTTTGATCTTATTGTTCCTTGCATGCAATAAACTCAGTTGTTTAAACTTTATCTCGGGATCCAGAACGCATTTTTCTGTTACAACAAGAGGTATTCAGAAATGGTACAGAAGTACACATCAGGAAGCAGCTCTAGTATAGTCTTTATTATTCTTGCTTCATTTGATTTGTAATGTGCAATGAAGCATTACCAGGAAAGAGAAGGAGATTTGCAGAATCTAAACTAAAATATTCTGGATATTTCTGTGTATGTCCTTTGCATGAGATGGTCATTTTTAAATGAATGATTTTTCTAGAATACATCCTAATATCCTAAAATTATATAAATAAATACATAATATTTTGAAATGATATAAAAGTTGCATTACATGTGGAACACCTGAAAGGTACTGTAAGGGATCTTTGAACCTGAGCATCTTGGTAAAGTGACACACAAAGGCAACCATAACGTATAAAAATAGAGCTCTTTTTTAACATGTATCTCTCTGAGACTAAAGTCTCTTTCTCTTACGTCCTTGCTCCCTTTTCCCTCTGATTTCTCTCACATAAGAGGCTCTGCTTTCCTCCTTAAGAGTAGATGTCAATGACCAATGGAAGCACCTGCTTCCTGCTCTTTAACCTTTACTTGACCAATTGTCTTCCTTCAATTATTTTCCTCCAAATAAGAAAATGGCCAATAGAAAATGGAGTGATTCTAACCTCATGCCAAAGATGTTAGTGATTTGGTGATAGGGAAGCCCTTGATCAGTTATCTCTCAGAGTTATCTCTTAGTCAGGTATCTCTAAAAATCCCCAGAAACTCTGACATGAAGTAAATGCCAACAAAGTTTGGATATAGAAAACTGAATAAGAGCATTACAGGCCAATCCCAATGGAAAGTCAGTACTGTTTTGAAGATTTTCAGTGGCAGGGAATATGATCTCCACAGCATGTTATGAAAATGACTTTGTTTGAGAAACTGGTAGATATGGGGACTATGGTGTGCACTAATTGAGTGCTGATGAAAAATATGTCATTTGTATCAATAGTAAACTAGTGTGTGATCCTTTATGGTAAGTGCAAATGAATGATATTCTCACAAGAGTATGGGTTAGTTAATAGAGTATTTGCAAATTGCCTTTCAGGGCTTTTTCTGTTTAGACAAATGATCAGGTCCACATGCTCAATGGATGCAGGATTCACTGCTATAGACCACCCAGACAGAGAGACTTTGTCTTTTTAAATCTCTTTACTTGTTAATACAGACTCGCTGATTCATTATAATAAACATTTTTATTTTCCTTTGACTCTTCTCACTCTCTGTTGTGAGACAGTGAATTTAGCTTAGCTCAAATGCACATAACATGCAAAATGCCATTTTGAATGTGAAGCCAATGCCCTCTAATGAGCGAGATGACAATTGCACTTGCAGTTTCCTTGTATTAATAATAATTGCTTACACTTTTATAGCGCTTTTCTGGACACTCCACTCAAAACGCTTTACAATGGGAAATTTGGCCAGGACACCGGGGTAACACCCCTACTCTTTTCAAGAAATGCCCTGGGATTTTTAGTGACCACAGAGAGTCAGGACCTCAGTTTTACGTCTCATCCGAAGATCAGCAACCTTAGTTTTTCCCAGGAGGTCTCCCATCCAGGTACTGACCAGGCTCATACCTGCTTAGCTTCAGTTGTGAGTTGCAGAGTGATATGGCTGATGGCTTGTATTGATATTGCTGTATTGATGATGACCAGCCTTCTGTGTAGCATTTGTCTTACATTAATTAATTTTTATAACAAAAACTGCACATTGCAAATTGTCAGTTATCTTGAAAAATAAAATTAGGAACTTGTGTAGCAAATGTTCCTAAATCTGTATTTCTCAAAAACAGTTAAATATTTTTTCTTCAGGTGTCAGGCTCCACGGCCGAAACGTTGTGTTCTCTTTCTTCTTTTTTTCAGCATGGAATAAACCTATTACTTGTTCCTTTGCAGCCTATGCATGCTGACGCAGCTACCCACCTGAACATTAAATGTATCTGTTGTTGAGAAGACTAGGGGCCTGCAGACACAAAGAATGCTTGTTTTAAGAATTCCAATTAATTGTTTTTAAATAGAAGACCAATCGCAACTACCTGCATATACAGTAGCTCAGTTTTGTAGACATCTTATGATTGTGGGCATCTTATGTTTAATTGTCGTAGACATTTGCTTAACCTATAGAAATCAAATACAATTGAAGTTTTCCTTTTTGGAGACTTAAGCTATTTGTTTTTTATCAATAAGTTTATAACAGGTCAGCTGTAACTTTTCTTGTCAGAACAATCCTCGTAATTGCAAGGAGGGTGCGTCTCTTTGGCCAAATATACTGTACAATAAACTGCTCTTCTGCTCGACAAAAAGTCTCCAGTAGATTTTTACTCTACGCTATCCAACAACAACAATAAAAATCCCCAAAGTCTCAAAGTCCTCAACGAAAGCTGACTGTATTGCTCAAGTGTAGGCTCAGGTCCATGTGTTGCTGAGGTAATTTGTAAGTTCTCGTGTCCTACGCAATACAAGGCTTCTTTTAGCAGCAAGTAGGATTTGGGCAGACTCATAGAATTTAATTAATTAATGGCGTTTGACTTTTACTTTTTTTTGTTTTAAAAGCTTTCTCCTCTTCTTTGTATGTACAGTTGTTTGACACCCTTTCATTTTAAGTGAAAAGACGCACCCAGATTTTGCCCCATGAGCACATAAATGGTCGATGAGAATAACAGAACTCCAGGTATTCCTCATGACAACAAACAGCTTCACAGAAATGAAAATATTCAAAAGGATCGTAACCTAGCTTACAAAGAGGAAAAAAGAGTGCAAAAAACATCTCAGTGAGATCAAGGTCTAAAAGAAAATGAAGAGTGATATACTCTGAAATAGTCTTAACAGTCGTAATAGAAGAGACTAGCATCACTCTTGTCACTAGGTCAGCAAATGCCATTTTAGAAGACTGTCCTGGGTCTCAACAAACACAGCAACTCCTGTGGCTTCCTGAGCCCTTGCAGGTTTTTTAGTGCTATCAGTAATGGACAGTAATGGACGGTAATGTCAGTAATATGCCTCCACTTGAATCAGCTCTGAATCTCTGGCCTGTGATCTGTTAAAGAAAAAAGGGTTTAAAGGTGGGCAGGACAGAGGACTTTGTTGATATTTCCTCATATTCCCCCTATGTGAGATATAAAAATGCACACAGCTGGCCCTTTCAAAATTTCATAGATATAACAACAAATCACTGGTCTTTCAAACATTTAAAATAAGAGGATAAATTAATTTCCCAGTGATTAATTTAAATTAATCATTAATATCCTAGAATGGCACTTCATGCCTACCACAAATGAAGGTTTGACATCCAAATATGAAGCTGGCAGTCACCTCTGCCCAGAGGCAGAAGGAGTAAATTGATCCCTAAGAGGAACAGTGCTGACACTTGCCATCAAGCTGCCAACTCCCAAAAGGAGAAGCTCCCTGGAGCGCAGCAGAGAATTGTGAATGTGTTACATTGTTCTGAAGAGGATGAAAAAGTGGATTTACTAACTAGTTTAAACATTTTACTGAAGGTGAAGAACTATACGATTACTGTGAGTCTGACCACCTTAAGGGGAATCTCTATAGGCTCATAGTCTTCATAAATCACAATTCAGTTAGGTACCAGGGAAAGAGCAAAAGCTGCCAATAACTTTGTGAGTGTCATTGTAAAGAGCAGCAGAATCCTAAAGTAGAACAGATTCACACTATGGGAAGTTTCAGTTATTTCTTCTGTGAAACTAGCTGAGTTCACCATATTCAGTCTACGAAGGTCATTTGCTATTTCTAAAAAGTAGTGTAACTGCCAGGTCCAGGGAAACAGCTTGTGATCCGAAATACCCAGTTCAAATGCCTATAGGCTGGACAAGCCAACACCACCAGAACTGACAAAGTCTAATGTACAGCCATGCTTGTGTTTGGAAGTTTGGAACATGTTAAGCCAAAACGGTCCAAAGTAACTGTGAAACTGGCATTTGCCATGCAGTTAAGAGAAATGAACAGAGAAGACACTAATCACTTACTACATTTTGAGTTATTCCAGTAATTGCTAAAAATAAATTGCAAGTGCACTTCCACAGAATACAAACACGTAGAATTTGTACTGTTAAGACGTCAGAAGCAGAGCCTGAACATTTCATGGCAAAGATTGATCCATTATATTCTGTTAGTGCTATTAATTTTTTGTTCTTATTTTTCTTGAACTTCTTGAGTTTCTTTTTTATACCCTCCTGATGAGGAATTACTTTTTTCTCAGCTCACCTCCCTATGTAACACTGCAAGTTTTGCAGCAGCACAGGTGAGATAAGGAGCGCACGCTCTGTACATTTCAAGTCATTTAACAGTTTTACGCACTGTAAACTTCACAATACCTTACAGAAGAGCTGGTGATAAACCCTCACAACACTTTTGTAGTCACCCTAAATTAAAGGGTGACGATATTCTGTATCAGGCTTATCCAAATTATATAATATTGCATACTGTAATTAACATATTAGTTGACAGTTTGTCAAATTCAGTCTGGATTGGTGAACTGTTGTGCAAGAAAAAATGTGCATTATTTTGCACAATTAAATTTGAGGATATAATGATACACTCAAGCCCATAAGACCAACAAGCACCAAAACATTTCTAGCATTTATTTTCATGGTGTCACAACTGACAACAGCTGAAAGGAATCAGACAGCTGGAGTATCTTTGTCTTAGGAACAGTTTCTTGCCTGTTAGATGACTGCTAGTTTCCATAATATCTCTTGTTTTGGTATTTCATGAATCAACACATCAAAACTGGACCAGAAAATTCAACTGCAACACCTTCGCAATTAGTTTCAATCAGATGGCTTATTTTCCAAGGCTTCTACGTTCTCACATAATCAACGTTACACATGTTAATTCGTTCATACATTCAGTGTTCAAGGGCTGTATTGGCTATCATGATCATTTGAAATTAACCCATTTCAACTCTTGTGGAATGAGTTGGGTTTTGGAGCTCATAAGTCACATCCTCAACCACAGAGAATCAGTGTTCCTGCAGCTTTTGCTGTATTATTGGACAGCACTCCCACAACTGCTTGTGAGTCATTTGTGTCAGCTGATGCCTCGTAAACGTCACGCATATCAGGGCACAGTACGGTCAAATACTCAAGCCTTACATTGTTTCTTCACTCGTAATCCACACCAGTCTGACCTATGGTTGCTTCCTCTACTTATTGCATCAACAAACTGAACCGGACTATGCTGTTGACACTTGAACCTC
Organism: Atractosteus spatula; assembly: GCF_055471065.1. Taxonomy (NCBI): domain Eukaryota; kingdom Metazoa; phylum Chordata; class Actinopteri; order Semionotiformes; family Lepisosteidae; genus Atractosteus; species Atractosteus spatula. The sequence continues at coordinate 28,893,919 of NC_142708.1, read as the reverse complement.
TGTTGAGACCTAATCAAAAGTAAAGTGATAGTCCTCTTGTGAATGTTAGTATAATAACTGACCTTGTACTGAAACAAACCAGTGAAGATTCATTGCAAGGTGAACAATTATTGTTTCTAGATAAGCCATGGAGACAGTATGGTTGGGAAGGTCACATAATAATTATATCTAATCCTGGCCACTGAAAGGTTCAGTATTGTTTCTCCTTGTAATTGCCTTATTGATATTTTTTTTAAACTGGTCTTAAACTTCTGTCATAAGTAAAACTGAAATGTTTCCTTCTTCTAAAGAGGAAACCAAAGTGCAGGATATATTTTTATACTGGCTTTGATAACAATGAAATGTTTTAAAGGTACATTTTACCCCTGTTTTTGTCAAGCAAGTTTTACAGATAACAAAAACCTTGCATGATTTTGAACAAGGTCTCAACCGCACACCAAAAAGTGCAGGGCAAAGTAATAGATTAAACAAGGACCAGGATTTAAGGATGATATTACACAAACATTTTAAGTAAATTTTAAGTAAAGTGCAAGTTGTGTTCCTAGATTGTTTTGCGAGGGTTCTTAAACAGATTGTGACTGTAACCAGCAGGGAGGCAATTTTGGAAGTGATGTCCAACTAAAAAAGGGGAAGCGAATCCTGAGCAATCTGATACACGCAGTTTGGAATATATAGCTCTCTTACCCAGAATTCACCAATCCAGATCCTAGTTTTGCTAGTAACTGATTATTTCCCTAAGCATTGACATAGATTAGGCGGAGCACCAGTTGGGCTGAATCAGTCAGGATATCCTGGCTTGCTTCACAACAATAACTCATGGGACTTGCTGGGTACCTGTGAATTTGTTGTGGTCAGTTGAAGATACAATATTTCCTCGAATTTGTGCCAACTCTACCGACGTAGGAATGAATAATCAAATATGACATATCTAGATTTTCATATGAAATCAATTCTCCATGAAACATTTAATTGGGGAACCTGGTAAAAAATTTCGACAGAGTGTCAGGAAATGTTGTAAAAAAAACATTTAAATCATTTAAAGGCTTCCAGTCAAGTGACTACCTATTTAACAGTCTGAGTGAACTGCAAATAACCTAAAGGTAAATTAGAATAAAATAATGTGGATATCTATATAGGTAAATTTAAAAGAACACTAGTGACACAAGTTGTGTTTTGCCAAGGAGGTGATAATCCATATACAGTACAGTAAATTTTCTCTGCACTGTGTGAGGTGTACAGATCGAGCAGGTTTTAATGTGATGAAGCCTGCCAAGTTTTAAGTCAATTAATGTACAGTAGCAGTTTCCAAGACAGTGGTAGTCTGAAGCTTGTAAATTGTGGACAACAGGAGCCCATACTATGACTTACTGTAATTTAACAGCATTACCACTATACCTACCAAGTTTGGCATGAATTAGCCAAACAGTCCCTGAAAGGGAGCAGTGTGCTAAGAGTCCACAATTTGCTAAGCAGTTGATCTTAAAACCTGCCAAGTTTAGTTTCAGTTAGTGATCATTTTAAATGACAGAGGCAGTTTGAGCAGTGAGAATAAAACAGGAGGTAGCACAGCCATCTTGGGATTGCAGGAAAGACAGTGTGTCAGATGTTAATGTTATGTTAACTAGGATGATACAGTTTGGATTTAATTGGCCAAAAGTTTTTAAACTGCAGTTTTTAAAATTTAAACACTAAGTATTTAGTATTAGAAGCTGTGAATAGACGGATGGGAAAAGGAATTGTCCATCAGACAGCCATCATCTTAATATATGAAAAAACTCAATTTTCACACATATTCATCCTTTTCACACACGGTCTTGCCCAGAAGTCATTTGCTTGGTCAAGCATTCATAAAAAATATCCTTGCATATTTTCAGGGAGAAATTGAAAAGGCCTGGATTGTTAATTAAATCTTCGTTGTTTCAATTCTATATCCCCCAGCAATTCAAAAAGATGATGTTGTAGTACATGGATCAGACCACCAGCCAATTTAATGGGTTATACTGTATCTCCCAGTATATCTGCCCAGTCTACAAACATGAACGGTTTCATAAGTGGGAAGTAAAGTTAAAAAAAACTCACAATCTCTGTAGCCTTCTACTACTTGCAGTATTATTTACAAAACAAATTAGTAAGACCTCATCAGAATGTTTTTGTCACCTACACGGAGTATATGTGTATGATGAAGACATTTCAAGGAACCATTCCTGTAGCCAGCAACATAAAGAGAGGCTGTCTTTGTCTTTGTTAATTGATAACATTTTTAATATATTGTAAGCTTATTCATCTCAAAGGATTGCAAAGCGCTTTATATGATTATATACTGTATAAATATATATAGGAAAGTCATGAAAAGTCAAAAGAGTACATGTACTGTATAAAGGGCAAAAGGCAGGATACATCCTGGATGGGATGCCAGTCCATCACAGAGCATATACAGATATAAACACACCACGGCCAGTTTTCCCAGAAGCCAATTAACATATTGTACCAGTATGTCTTTGGACTGAAGGAGGAAACCAGAGCACCCAGAAGAAACCCTTGTTAAGGCAATGCAGAGAGCACTGCAAGAACTGAACCCAGGAACCTGGTACTTCCAAGCCACAATGCCAACCACTGCACCACAGTGCCATCCCGGTATACACTATAATATGTACTGTTAAATGTTATTGTGAACCAATAGAATAAATGCCCCTCACCTGGATAAGTTCTGATTCTGTACTCACCCATATTGCTAGTCTTGATAGCATCTTTACTGTGGAATATCTCAAATGCATGAAACATGAGGACAAAAAATCTTGTTTAGTTGTATTCCCTTTTTATTTACATTTACTACAAATACCATTATATGTATATTACTTTTACATACATTCAGGTTCAGTAACTACTACAGTAACTGCAATTTCCCTCACGGGATCAATAAAGTATCTATCTATCTACTTTATTTACACTTTGAGGAACATACTGAGTCTAAAGTGAGAGGCACAGGGTGCAATGCAGAATTGACCTGCACCTACAAGTAATTTCCTTTCTTTCCTTAATGATGAAAGCACTATAATTTTAAAACACTTTATCGTTCATTTCCAACAAGAAAATGGTGGGTCAGTATATGGCAGCAAAATAATGAAGGATACTAAACTTATCAGAGGATAGAACATTTTTATTTTTATAGACGTGTGAAAGAAAGAGATCAGTGCAGTACTGTGTATAGTATACAAGACTTATTAAACTCTAATTATCAAACCGTCACATACACCTTTTTAAAATGCTGCTATCACAGTGATTCAAACAGTTTCTGGTTGTTTTCATGGTTTCTCAAATACATGTTTTTAAAAACAACACATGTTGGATAGCATTTCCTTGCTGGGAATTCCACTCCTTCCTGTCATGCTGGAATGCGGATTTATATTAAAATGCTGCTGAAACCTAAAAGCAATTTACTGTAGGTTTGCTGAAACCTAAAAACAATACATTGCCTTACTTACAGTAGATTCAGTGTTGACAGTGTATCTGTTTCTCCACCCTACACTACTAGTATGACTACTTCAGCTTTCTAGGTGAGGAGGCTCAAATCATCTCCGAAGTAACTGATTATGAATCATAACTACATTTGATTAGCATTATTATCTACTATTACTAACTGCTTCCTTTTAAAGAAAAACCAGGGTAATGTTCGTGATTGCAGCAAAGTTCATGAACTGGGTGATCTGTTACATTTCTGAAATACAAAAAATGCAGAAAAAAACTTAGAAAGAAGCAGCTTAATCTAAAGTATTTAGTAGGCCAGTTTTACAAAAATTAATGGCGAGGCAATCAAGCAATGTATTCTGATATTTAACTTCTTTCACCCATGAACACTTTATGCCAGCAGCCATGCCACCCTGCAACTTACACTTAGCAGCCCACTGAAGCTAAGCAGGTGTGAGCCTGGTCAGTACCTGGATGGGAGACCTCCTGGGGAAAAACTAAGGTTGCTGCTGGAAGAGGTGTTAGTGGGGCCAGTAGGGGGCACTCACCCTGCGGTCCATGTGGGTCCTAATGCCCCAGTATAGTGACGGGGACACTATACTGTAGAACAAGTGCCGTCTTTCGGATGTGACGTAAAACCGAGGTCCTGATTCTCTGTGGTCATTAAAAGTCCCAGGGTGTTTCTCAAAAAGAGTAGGGGTATAACCCTGCCGTCCTGGCCAAATTTCCATTGGCCCTTACCAATCATGGCCTCCTAATAATCCCCTTCTGTGAATTGGCTACATTACTTTGTTCTCCCCCCCCACTATGATGGCAGGCGGAGCGACGCACCTGTTGGAGTATTTCTCAGTCGCATTTAATGGCAACGTCAGCTCAAAGATTTGGTTCAAACCACCAAATGGAGACAGGAGCCGGCAAGCGGACCCTGCTGATGCGGGATTAACGCTAGGATGAGAGAGAGACCCATGAACGCTTTAAGGAATGAGAATTTAAGTTCCCAGTAAAAATATTCAGGTATAAAATGTCTTACATCACTTATACTTCAACAAAAGGGGACAGCATTGGGAGGGTGGGACTACTTTTTAGCGAAGCACTACTGTATAAATGGTAATATATTAAGCAAAGCATCTTTTACCATGTCCACATTCTGATACAAAAAGCTGGCTACTCCCTGTGTTAACTGCAAATTGGTGCATCTCCCAGATGAAACAGTGCAGGCAACTAGCCAAAACTAGCCAGAAGGAGAAAAGAAAAAGACCATGAAGATGTGGAGTTCATAGCTTCAAAAGTTCAAGGAGAGGACAAGCCCGCATTTCAAACAATCACCTGCTCTGCACTGTATATGAATAAGAAACATCTGACTTCCTTCCCTGCATTCTTTTTTCAGCAGAACTCCACCCCCACCATCTCCAGAGTACTTGCAACTGAGGCTGGGATCATATCATGTTGGTGATGAGGGGTAATCATACCACCATCTTCTACACAAGGACTCCTCTGGCCAGGTGAATAAAAAAAGGGAAGAGGGGGAAGCCAGTGCCAATCTCGGCAAGCAACAGGCACACAGCAGGATACATCTTAAATGGCATGCCAGTGCGGTGCAGGACACATGCAGACACACACACTCACACCAGGGACAGTTTTTCCAGAAGTCAATTAGCCTACCAGTACAGTGCTTTTTTGGACTGTGAGAGGAAACCAGAGTGCCTGAAGGAAAACAACATAAACATGGGGAGAACATACTGTACATACTGTACAAACTCCACACAGAAAGCAACGCAGGTCCGGAATTGAACCTACTGTAGGACCCCAGCTTTGTGAGGCAGCAATGCTAACCACTGTAGGACTATGCCGCCCATTTAAATACATCTACATTCAAAATGTATTATTGGATGTTTATGACCATAACATAAAACGTTATGTGACACATGTTCCTTCACATACTGAGCTGCCCGCTCTATTAGCGGTTTTCTCCGCCCTTCTCCAGAAAGATTGGAAGCTTTTTTGATTCTGGCAGGTGCAAGAATATTACGATTAGATTTTAGAGAATAATGTTTGTGTAATCCCAAAGTATTTCTCATAATGCAGCAGAAAGTGCATCTTTGTCTCTGCTTCTCCCTGCCAGGGTGGGTACACAGACTCGACTCTGGGTGGCCAGGTCTGCCTGTGTTGCCCAGTTTCTATGGCCAGGCTGTGGTCACTGAACCCATGCTTCGCTCTGTATCTCATAAGTTATAAGTAAAGGTAAAATTGGTTATTTTTGAAGTCAGAAAAATCAATCCACGTTTATAATAATAATTCCTTACACTTATGTAAAGCTTTTCTAAACACTCCACCCACCCGGATGATGCAACAGCAGCCATAGTGTGCACAGTACACTCACCACACATCAGCTATTATTGGGGAGGAGAACAGAGTGATGCAACTAAATAATACTGGGGGATTATTAGGAGCCCATAATTTTGATAAAGGCCAATGGGAAATTTGACCAGGACGCCGGGGTAACACCCCTACTAAAAACACCCAGGGATTTTTAATGATCACAGAGAGTCAGGACCTCTGTTTTACATCTCATCCAAAAGATGGCACGTTTTTACAATATAGTGTCCCTGTCACTATACTGGGGCATTAGGATCCACACAGACCACAGGGTGATCACCCCTACTGGCCCCTCTAACACCTCTTCCAGCAGCAACCTTAGCTTTTCCCAGGAGGTCTTCCATCTAGGTACTGCCCAGGCCCACACCTGCTGAGCTTCAGTGGGTTGCTAATGGTGAGTTGCAGGATGATATGGCTGCTGGCTATGTTTCCATATTATTATCATTTCTGTTGAGAAATGTATGTATACATTTTTTTGTTAGACATTTTTTAATTAACTGTTTAGTGTTTAGTGTTTTTTCACAAGAAATTAAAAAAAAACATTAAGTAAGCACTATACAGAACTACAGGAAAAGCTTGACCATTATTTCTAATTCCTAGTCCAAGATCCTCTGCACTGATATATTTTCAAATACCTTTGTGGGAGCTAGAAGAGTAAAATTAATTCATGGTAATACATGCCTTAATGGTAGGATATAATAACTAATCCTAAAACAAAACTCTTTCCTGGAGTCTTTATCCTATGAGAAGGCATATATTATCCCAACTGGTTTCTCTGGCTTGCCAGGCGACAGTATGTTGTTTTCTATGAGTCTGATGTCAAAAAGGCTGAATCTATTCAATTATATCTTAATAAAACACAGAAGAAAATATTGTTGTGCCTCTCTTACTGTGTGGCTTTAAGATTAAATTTAAATGCCAAGAATATTAACTGACAAAGAAGGCCTTTCAGAATGAAAGACAAACATTATAAATTCATTGTTTTTATTTTTGTCTTCAGATCCAACAGATATCAAGATATGTTAACAATGGTCTTGAAAAAGCCAACAGAGTTTTTCAAGACCATTTAAGAGTACAGAACTTCATTAAAATCTCAAAAGCCATCTTTGCAATGAAAATTTTTATACAGCATATATCCTTTCCATGTTACTTTTTCTAGGAATGTGCAGTACTGTATACTGGTATAAACAAGCACTTGTTGCTGCTGTTTTTTCAGGTGTATATACTAAAGCCCGATGGATTAATGTTAATCTATTCTGCTGTAGGAGTCTGAAATAAGGAGATCGCCATAATTGCCAAACCTCATGTGCTTAATTAAACAACACACCCTTGTGGACACCAATAGTGTTGTTTTGTAATGGAGGCTCATTTATTTAATTCAAATCACTTTTGCCCTTTAAATATTCTTGGTTTGTCCCTCAGTCACTGATTGCAATGAGATCTTGAAGATTCTAGGGTGTCTGTCTAGTGATTTTTAAAACAGTATACATGGCTTAACACACTTAACATGTATATTATGCTTAAAAAGAATAAAATTACTTCAGTGAGAAACACAATTTCCCACTGTCTTTATTAGTGTATGTTAATGCCATGAACATCTCTGCTAAGCAGTCTAAGAATACTACACATAGCTTTGGAAACCTGTTGATTAAATCTGTAGTTAACTTTCACTAACTAAATTATACTGCACAGTCCTTGTTACTACAAGGCACAGTATTACATTGATTAAATATGTTCATTTTAAAACTTCTATTTGTTTTTCAGTGCAAAGCAAATACCAAAGGATGGTTGCTGCCAAATCTAAGTACAATCTACAGCCTTTACCTGACCCTGGATCAGACTGAAAGGAAGAAATGCTGTCATTGAGCTTTGGTATTTTGTTTATACAGGTTGGGATGAGATAAAAACAAAAACATCAGGCACAAGATGTGAACACAAAGAGTATACTTGAGGTTATCTGGTGTCTTATTTTCATAAACTATAACCAGATAGAGCAGATAATTACACTATGGTAACTGAAAGTACATAAAGAAATATTATTTAATAAATGTCTGTTTTTTAACCTTCAGGTGGAAGACATGGGAATTTAGTCTGAGGCTCATTAGACTTGTGAGATGGCTATTTACAAGCACTGACATGAAAGGAGTGGTAAGATAACTTTCAGCACTGTGCTTGATCGAACTCCGTCGATACTCTCCTAGAGACCGCACACAAAATGTGATGTGAGAAAACTTGTTTGGCCTTCATGTGCTTGCCATGGCTACTGTTTCCAGTTAGCATTTCAAGACTCTGGCAGTCATTGACCTTTTTCGATTTTCGATGTTTTCGATAACATTTGAGAACAAATGAACAAGTAGGTCTTAGATGAACATAAATTCTGCTATTTCGATGAAACCAAATAAAAATGTGACATCAATAGCAGCAATAGACACATATCACTTATGACTACTACAAATCCACAAAGGCATGAGGAAGATGACTATCTCTTTTGTAGCAGGTGCACTGACATTTTTAGACAGACATGACACTGGTAAAGTCATTATGCTGAGTTTTTCATCAACAGGACAGATTGGTTGGGGGTGTAATGTGAAAGGACAATAGTGTGTCTGGAAGCTTTATGTCTGTGACACAGAATTGGTATCAGGTTGCAAATGCTAATTTCTAGTTCTGTCCTATTTCCTTAATAGAGCCTGGATAAGCATGTGTCTGCCTCCACTGCCTCCAACATGCAAAAGGTAGAAAACTTATTCTCTTGATAAGTGGTGTATCGTGTTTCCATGCGGTGTTTTCTTTATTTTTTTTCTAGTTAGTCTCACTTTAGAGGTGATTCAGTGCTTAAGCAACAGTTAGAATCACTGAAGTGAAAGTCAGCATGAATATTCAGCTTCATCAGAACCACTCCCACAAATTGTGTACACTTTTCAAACTAAACATATCAAATAGAGCAGTCAGGGAGTTAAAAAAACTCTGTCATTCAGAAACTCCTATTGCCCTACAGTTGGTAGCAGCACAATCAAAATTAAAGTACTTCTCAAAAAACAATGCCACTTATCACTGAAAGACTTGAGATGTGTATTTTTACAATTTGTTAAGGTCTGATTAAAGTCCACATTTACGTTCCTCTCCAGACTCTCCTGTCCTTTCTTTTTAAAAGTCTGGTCTCCTTTAAATTGTGGTCTGGCATTTATAGAAACCCAAATAGAAGTTAATGCCATGCTGAAAATTAAAGAAAAGTATGCACAGTTACAGTTGTGAAGTAATGTAAGGCAAACATATTAGGGATAGGAGAGCAAAAGAGAATGTGCGAGTGAGTAAAGAGAGGTGCAGTTTTCTTTCCAACTTCTCCTTACTCATTCAAAATTAGCCTCTACTTTCATAGCACACACTGGGATGAAATCGAACCATTTAAGGAAGTTCTTTTTCAGTGGTTTTATAAGATAAAACCTTTAAAGATGTCTGATATATAATTCATTTACTGCTTTTGGTTTATCCATCCATCTATTTACCGCTTTATCCAATACAGGGTTGCGGAGGAGCCGGAGCCTATCCCAGCAAGCATGGGGGAAAGGCAGGATATACTGTACCATGAATGGGATGCCTGTCCATCACAGGGCACAGACAGACACAAACAGGCACACACTCACACCAGGGACAGTTTTACCAGAAATGAATTAACCTACCAGTATGTCTTTGGATTGTGGAGGAAACCCACAGAGGCACAGGGAGAACATACAAACTTCATGAAAATTACACCACAGGACCCCAGCTCTGTGAGGCCGCAATGCTAACCACTGTGCCATCCTACCAGCCTGCGTTTGGTTTATATGAGCAAAATGTTATTATCTATTTTGTGTATATTGAATATTCACATACAGACACTTCACAGAAATACTGTAACACTAGAATGGACGATATTAGCCTTAAGATTTTAAATTCTGAACATAAAAATGAGCAAATACATGAAAACTAAATGAAGATAAAAATATTAATTTGCCCATTACACAAAGCTTAGCATGATATGGAAAGCTCACGAAGTTCATGAGCCTTCATGTTTGTTTTTTAAAATTGTCAGACAGACACTGTTAAAACTATCCACACAAAAACAACTGACAGAGCGTTTTACAGAGGAAAAAATTATATACTGTGCAGTACAGTACCACTTATGTAAGTCACTAGACTGTGTTTAAGTTACCACAGATATTAATATTTCCTATACTTCTAACCAAACTTGCAATTTATATCTTTTCATATTGGAAACAAATGTCTGCATACAGTGAGAATATTTTTTTATCCTGTTCTGACACCTTGTGGGCATGTTTTTAAAGACACATTGAGGTTTTATTTGCACTTGATTCATTGTTTGTAAGATTGACAAAACTGCCAGTAACTGGTAAAGGGACACTTAACCCTTATGACACCTTCATGTTATCTTTATAAATTCTTGGGAAATTCCTTGACATCATTACTATCAATTTATATCAAGTCTAAATTAAACAAACAACATTTCATACATTTTAAATAAACCCTTTGAATCTTATTGTATTAGTTGTTGGAATATGCCAGCAGCCAAATCACCCTACAACTCACAACTGGCAGCCCACTAAAGGTAAGCAGGTGTGAGTTTGGCCAGTACCTGGATGAGAGACCTCCTGGAAAAAACTAAGGTTGCTGCTGGAAGAGGTGTTAGTGGGGCCAGCAGGGGGTGCTCACCCTGCAGTCTATGTGGGTCCTAATGCCCCAGCATAGTGACGGGGACACTATACTGTAAACAGGCACTGTCCTTTGGAAGAGATGTAAAACCAAGGCCCTGACTCTCTGTGGTCATTAAAAATCCCAGGGCATTTCTTGAAAAGAGTAGGGGTGTAACCCTGGTGTCCTGGCCGAATTTTTCATTGGCCCTTACCACTCATGGCCTCCTTATAATCCCCATCTATGAATTGGCTTCATTACTCTGCTCTCCTCCCCACTGATAGCTTATGTTCTGGCGCACTATGGCTGCTGTTGCGTCATCCAGGTAGATGCTGCACATTGGTGGTGGTGAAGGGGAGTCCCCATTGCCTGTAAAGCACTTTGAGTGGAGTGTCCAGAAAAGTGCTATATAAGTGTAAGCAATTATTATTCATATTAAAAGTACTGGTTTCTTTTGATTATACGCATGTTTATTTATAGTAGTATCAGTATTTTGCATGGTTACTTTTTATAGTTCAGCGACTATACTGAAAGCAAGTCCTGTTGGACAAATTGGTCAGCTAAAATGGTTCATAATATTTCAATGCAGCTAACAAAACACTTCCTTGAGTCCTTAAGTATCGCCATAATTTCATATAGTGTAAAATGAAAAAAATATAATTTGTATATAAAACTGTAAGGTGTGCAACCATATTCTATAGTTTTAGCAGAGATAGAAGAGCCCTTGTAAACAAAGCATACTATTAATTCAGATTAAGGTTGCTGCTGATTAAAGGTATTTAATACCTGGCAAATTAAATTCAATATGTCTGTTGTATCCATGCACTGACAGGTCTACTGTATACAACTGTGATGTAATAATGCCTAATCTGGGGACTAGGTTTTGTTCCACAATGCTGGATAGAGGTATATACAGTATATACAATTTAGCCTATTTTTATTTAGAAGTGACATACTGTATATAGTTTTCTAGTCGAAAAAAAGGCAGTTCTTGTGCAAGTGGGGATTTGCCTGAAATAGGGAATTATTCCATAGGCAGGAAATAAACCAAACAAGGTTAGTGCCACCCTTTTTAATGTAATTAATGATACTGCTAATCTAATATTGCAAACATTTGTCAACAGGTGCTGAAACATGAAGCTACAGGAGTCTAAACCTCCACTAGTTTCAATAAAGCACAGCCTCTTTCTTTTATTGTTTTGTTGCCATTCAGGGTTAGAGTGTTTACGTGTGACTAACAGAACCCCTCCCATCTCATTATAATGGTTGTTGCTAGTAAGAATTGTTGTAAACAGACAGAACTATACAGCACTGGGTACAGAAAACCAGCTAAGGAAAAACATTCATGATCAAAGCAATATCCCTAATCAGCTGACGATAACAAGGGAGGTAAGATTAAACTTTCTGGATTTAAAATATTTGGACTGACAGAAATAGCACACTGCTATCAGCCTGTATTTGCGCATAGTAATGTCTTGTACAGCTCACATTACTTGGGCATGAACAAGCACTTTCCTTTTATTCTGAGAGTATTCTAAAGTTTTTAAGAACATTTTTGGTGTTTTTCTGTTTGAGGAAAAAAAAGGAAAAGTAGCTTAATGGCTGCTGAAAGAAACAGGGAAGTAAAGGCCAGTGCAAGTGTGTCAGGAGGAAAGAAAAGAGAAAAGTTACACTATTCCCAAGGAAACCAAACCACCATGTGTCTGAAGAAAGCCTCCATTGTTACTAAAGGTAAGTACAATGCGTCATTATTTGAAGGCTTCAAATCAAAATCAACATGTGGCTATAAATCTCATATCTCTGAAACCATCACAAAAAAGCTCTTAGTACAGATTAAGCTGGAACTGAGGCATTATTGTACTACTGGCCTGATACCAAGTGCAGTATTAGGTGTGGATTACAGTACCTACAGTATGTATACTGCTCATGTATGCATCTACAGTCATCATCACTATTACCATAACTGGTTTTTGTTGCTGTTTTTATGTTATTAATTTGGTGTTCTATTGTAATTCACCCACTTTTACACAGTGGGAGTCAAGAACATAAAACATTATACAAGTAATTAAAGTCACAGAAGTTTAATAAGCTATGTGCAGTCAAAGTGCATTAGTTTAAATTACATAATACAGGGGTTTATATGGTATAAGATCCAATTCTAATGCACCTTAAATGAAGCATGGAAGGCGTTATGGTACAGAGAATCTACACAATCCAGGTCAGGGCCACTGTTAGTACAATCAAAGGCAGTTGCAGATAATAGTTTTCAGTCAATTAATCTACTCATTTCATCTTGGGCAAAGGAACTAAGAGCTAATCACTTTCCAGCAAATGTACCCCATCCTTGCCCTGAGGGACATTTCATTCAAAACTCTGCTTTCTGTTGGTTTACATCATACTTACAGTGCTCAGTGCAAGTACTCAGATCTTTCCTGTTTAATGTTTGCATTCAGATCTGTTGGAAGTAGCAATTAATATTTCTTACATACACGCTTGTAACCGATTTCACATATTTAAAGCAAACACCCCCTCCACCCCCACAAAGAAAGAAGCAAATAGATAATATTAAGGAAAAATTGAAAAGTCATGATTACTAAGGTATTCAAGACATTTGGGTGTGGCAAATCTAAATTAAACTACTTTAGGTGCACAAAATTACCTTATTGAGCCACAATATTAATTATAGTGGTACTTGTGATTTCATAACAAAAACACCCTTTTCTGTGAGATTTCTTGGTCAGGTAGTGAATTTCAAGCAAAGACTCAACCATGAAAACTAAGGAGCTATGAAAGCAACTCAGGCTTAAAGCTGTTAAAGCATGAAGCAGGAGAACAGCACAAAAATGTAAACCATCTGAATATCTCAGTGCCCATAATCTACTTAATCATCAAAAATGGAAGGTACTTTGTAACACAGAGACACTGCCTAGATCTAGTTCCCCAGCACTCTCTGGTGACTTGATCAAAATTCCTGATAAAATCAAAAACTCATGTCAACATAACTCCTGTTTTGAGTGCTTGTAAAATTTTGAAACCATAAAGTACCTTACAAAGGTTTCATAGTGGGGGAGACTTTTCAGTCGCCTACAAAAACAATGATGAGTAACAGGTTCCACTCCCACAATCCTTTGTATAGTAAAGTGCCTCCTGTCCTCAGATTAATATGTACGTTGTCTTACTCTCAAATGTAAATCGTATTCTACACATGCTGAACCTGAAGTATTTCCAAAACAAAAGTGTTTGATAAAGTAGAGAACTTTAAAGACAGTATTTGCTTTACTTTAATACAGCACAGTAGTAAAGTACAATATTCAGTTTAATACTTCGAGACTATTCTTAAAGAAGTCATAAGCAAAAACAAAAAGGTACCGATGATTTTGGTGGTGTTGAAGCTTAAGAGCACTTGTCATTCTTTATTCAATATTTCAGATTTCAGAATTATCCTCCGATTTCAGATCAATATATTTTTTTATAATGTGTCCATTTACAGAAAGGAAACTAAATTCAGATTCTTCTTTTCATCTGCAGTGAGCAAAAATCCATTCTGTTTATTTATAGGGTATACAGTGAAACCCATAGTACCTGCAAGAAGCAATGATATTGTGTCTGTTGCCAAGGCAATGCACAGAGAGCAGTTTGGAGAGAGTGTGAAAAAACTGTTTGACCCAGAAACGGATGCAGCTATGAAAGCAATTCAGACAGGTACTGTATGCTACACTGCATAATTGTCTTACTTTGTATGTATCATCACAGGTACCATATCTGTGAATGAAGTAAATACAAAGACACATGCAGAATGGAGGCTTGTTTCATTTACAGCATAGAAATGCAGGGGGAGAAAAACAGAAAGTAGATAAAGATCAGCATTTTATAGCTGACCAAGCGAGCTATGGTAAGTAATAATCCATTATACAAATAGTGAAAGCCATCTTCATAGATGTTTTGTTGAGAAGAAAAAGATTCTGGAAATATATCCTAAACCAAACAACCTACATAAAACTAAGAGTGCAGAAGGATAAATTAAGATCAAGCATCAAGCCTTCACTCTTGCTCACCTGAAAGTCATCCTTATAATTTTCAATGTCCTTTGTATTAATAGTATTGTAGAAATGGCTGTACCTGTTTTATTCATTCAGTGTTTTGTCAAATGCACAATATTTACAATATTGAGTTTGTAATACTACAAAAACATTTTCTATGACCTTTTATGGGATGTAACAGGCATTTATATTGGATGGAGATGTCCAGACTATTTGTGGGACTGTTTCCGTGTTGGAGATGAGTCCAAGTGTTTCTGTGGACATCGTCTGAATGAACACAAGAGCTACACAGGTATGCTACTGTATCTCACAGCTCAGCAGTTTGTCTTTAAACACTCCTCCAAGTCTCCCTCTCTGAATGTGTTGTTATTCTTTCACCATAGATAACAAAAAAATGGGATTTGTGCTCAGCTTTTCAATACAGAGCCCTCAAAAAATGACAGTGAAGTGTACTCATGTCCTTATCTAAGTCCTTTTGTAACTGAGATTGTAGGAGTCTGGAATAAGCTAAGCAGACAATTTGTTGAAGATACAGCCTTTTCTTCCTTCAAGAATGAAACCTTGCTTATGTTGTTATGTAATGTAATTTAATGCAATCTAAAAGCTTCATTTAAGAATAATCTAGAAATAGTTTATGTTAGGATCATTCTAAATTCTAGTTTTGCTAATGGTCCAAAGGTTCTGTACTCACTCTTGTATTTGTCTTCTTTCCGAAAATGCCTTAAGACTTCTCTTGCTTCTCTCAGGAGGTGATGTGCAGGTGTCATGCACTGTACATTCCTGCCGCTGTGCAGCCTTCGCCTTCATGCCATCACGACCAGAGGAAGTGGGTGAATTCTGGCTGAGGAAGCGACCAGGCTTTGATGCCTCTGCTTGGAGGGCAGAGTGTCAATGCAAACATTCTCACGAGCAGCATGACCCAACCACCCATAGGTGTAAGAAGAAAGGTACAAAACTCTGTAGAAGCTTCAAAAATGTAAAAGCTACTGTATGTTAAAGGCAAGTTTTATCGTTAAGTGAGGGTGACAAATTGTTACTTACATTAGCAAGCTTATACCTTGAGGTAAAGGCTTTTTAATGCAATTGCTTTCAGTGTTTCATGTTCAGGTGTTCTGATATTGTGTGGTTGCCTTCCTGTTCCTGCCATGGGACTTAAACAACATAACTGAAAAAGGCCACATAAAAGCATGAAAGTGTCTAACCACAGCTGCATAGAAGAGTCACTGCAGAGAATCACCTCTCATCCTTCAGTTTAAGATGCACATCCTTCAGTGTAAGCTGCAATACAGTATAGGGGAGCACAGTTGTTAGCATTGCTGCAACATAGCACTGGGGTCCTGGGTTCAATTCTAGAGTGCTCTCTGTGTGGAGTTTGCATGTTCTTCCCAAGTTTGTGTGGATTTTCTCGGGGTGCTCTGGTTTCCTCCCACAATCCAAAGACATATTGGTAGGTTAATAGGCTTCTGGGAAAATTGGCCCAAATGTGAGTGTGTGCGAATCTGTGGTCTGTGATGGACTGTGATGGACTGGTATCATGTCCAGGTCGTAACCTGCCTTGTGCCTATTGCATAGTTGGGGTAGGTGCTAGCCCCTAACCTAAACTGGGTGAAGTGGTTAGAAAATGGATGGATGGCATACTGTGTTGAGGAACACAGGACCTATTCAACAAGTACTCATCTCACACATCATGTTTGCATTTCTAAAATACACATTTCATTTGACGTTTTACAGGATGCCGTTGTATGTTCTTTGAATCCAGCTTTCTGTGTGCCTCCTGTGACAAGCACTGGGAACAACATGAAACTTTCTTTGATACCGAAGACTCCAGAAAAACGTCTGGCCTTCCTTATGGTAAGAGTGGAATATAACAGTGAATCAATGCAGACCAATTCAAATCTCAATGGACATACAGTCAACATTTTACTTTGATATTAGTGTGCTGACCTGCACACTAATGATCATAGGATACAAGTATTGCCAAAGAAAGCTGTCTTACCAGGCAACAGAAGCACTGTACTTATAAATCTGCATATTCGCATGTAGTACATGCTACTGCTTGTTACCCCTTGTTTTTTCACTTGATGGCTACGTCAAACAATGCCTTTGCTTCTGTTATCCAAAAGGTAAAGGCCAGTATGTAACACATTACATGTTGTAAAACCTAGATTTATGTGTATTGTGTTCAAGAGCAGAAGAATAATTGTAGACAAAAACAGATGAATTCCTAATTTAATAAGCATTTTCATTTGTCCTCAATATCACAATGCAATATTTCAACGTCATTTTCAAGTTGGCCTTAGGAAAGAAATCTTTCCTAATTGTACTATATCTCAAAACCGCAGGCAGCCTAAAGATTTTTCATAGCATAGACAAAAAAGGGGCACAACCAGGAATAACCCACACAATTATGCAATAGTTCAACTACATTGTTATTCCATTTGTACTTCCACAAAAGTACAATGAGTCACAATGAGACAAGTTTCATGCTCTCAGTCAAATTACCAGCAGATGGAGCTATAATATGCTTTTCTTTGTTTCAGTTTCATTAACCTGATTATGCCAAGTGTTAATTTTAAATGTACAGGTGAAGCCTATTTACCATTTGCTGAGATGCCTGGCCTGAGAAATGCAGTCTTAACTGGAAAAGAGAAAGGTGATCCAGCTTTCAAGTCCATTACTGGAATCCTGAAATAATTACAATCGACATTAAGCAAACATCTTCCATTAAATCTTCCATGCACTTCCATTTTATATCATGTGCTTGTTTTTTTTCCTTCTTAAATCTTTATTTATCCTTCATGAAATTTTTTACATGATAATTTTATGTGAAACTGGTGTTAGTCTGGTACTAGGCAGTCATTTTTGTTTCATGAAAACAGTATGTCACTATATAAAGAACATTGTGAATGAACACCAAAAGGCTTGTTGAAACTTTTACACAAAAAGAAAACACCACAAAACATTAAAAATGTATTTTAGAAAATTATTTTATGAAACTTAAGTTAATAAAATAAGTAATTACATTGATATGTATTTATTAAAGTGTAAATACAAATCCTTTTGTTGTTATATAGTTATCAGAGTACTCAGTACTCCGGAAACAGCACTGGTGACTTTAAATAGTACTTTCTACTATCCCAAGGCCTACATAAGGAACAAGCTTGATATCTTTTGAAACTCCTATTTCATAAATTAATCAGTAGCCTTGATTATAGGTACTGATACCACAGAAACTGTAGTTGATCTTTGGACTTGGGAGGGTACTTTTAATTTAAAAGAGAGTTGTTCATTGGACCAGACTGGTTTATTACTCGTCATACTGTATGAGCTGTAGCTCATAAACTATATATTGTTCTCATCAAAACTCTAACGGCTCTGCCATGAAAATATTATTAACGGCACTTAAAAAAAGAGTGCAGTATTTCAGAAATAAGTTCTAATCTTTCATCTCAAACTAGATTTGGCATTACTGCTGTATTCATCAAGAAATTAAATGTTATTGACTAAGTTTTGTGTACAATTTTAGCACTGTACCATTGGTTTTAATAACTAATTTGTTGTGTAACCTACTGACTTTAATTTACTGTATGAATTACACAGTGAATACACTCTAGTAAAATGAAGTTACACAGCAAAGTAATGTGATATAAGTAAAACATAAACAAAACATAAAATAAATTAATAAGAAATGTAATATCTGTGAATTATAAATTAACCTTAGTTCTTAATATATAATATCTGTTATTGTGTGGTGTTTGTGCTCCTTAAGGAAATGTAGGATCTTGAAATGTGAAACTCCCTGGCTTTATTCTACTTCCTGTGACGTTTTCTGATCGTAATAGAAACTGCATAGATAAAGCATATAATAAAGTTAACAATTACATAATATTTATATGAAGTATCAGTTTAGCAATCAGTAGCACAGAAGATTTTATGGGTTTTCCTCACATGTAATGATATAATCACAAAACCTGTGAGTTTTCACATTTATCCTTCATCCTTCTCTAAGTGAAACAAAATGAAAACAAAAATACAATAGGCAGAGTTGAATGTCAACAAAAAATACAAATAAATTTAAAATGTGGTAAATAAGAAATACAACAGATAATGAGGACAAGATTGACAATAATGATTTCTAGACTTATGTGGATAATCTATCAGGGAAAGCAGAGCGAGTTGGAGTAAAAAAATAAAGTACTTTATAAGTGAGAAAAAAACACAGTAAAGTGAGGCCAGATACTAATGCACACCAGATTGGGTTTCTAGGACACAATAGCTTGACAGCATTAACCCATTACAGGGCGGTGCGATGTGGTGGCTAAGACTCTGCACCTGTGGCTGGAAGGTTGCTGGTTTGTATCCAATGGCCGGCAGAGGAATCCTACTCTGTTGAGCCCCTGAGCAAGGCCCTTAACCCCATCTGCTCCAGGGGAGTTCTATAAATGGCTGACCCTGCTCTCTGACCCCAAGCTTCTCTCCATGTCTGTCTCTCGGTAAGCAAGTTGGGGTATGCGAAAAGACAAATTCCTAATACAAGAAATTGTATAGGGCCAATAAAGTAATCTTATCTTATTATGCACATGGGATTAAAGAATAGTCTCTTCTTAGAAGTCACCTTCACAGATGATACCAAAATAGGAGCATTAGAGAATACTTTAGAAGCTGAAAAGTTAATTCAAAAAGACTCAAACAAAATTCAACACTGGGGAAATAGACAAGTACAATGCATTGCATCCAAATAACACCAACATAAACAATAGATACTGTACAATGGGAAGTGTTGGGCTTGGATAATGTAGTTTCGAAGGGCCATAGGTGTTTGACACATCATTTTCATGTTCAAATCTAGACATTATGGAAAAGCAATTGAAAAAGGTATATGGTTAAAAGTATCAGATTTAAATCAAGGGATGGTATGTAAAAACTTTAAAATGTACCAGCAAGACCTCATTTAACATGTTAGTGGGGCCAGCAGGGGGTCCTCACCCATGTGGGTCCTAATGCCCCAGTGTAGTGACGGGGACACTATACTGTAAACAGGCGCCGTCCTTTGGATGAGATGTAAAACCGAGGTCCTGACTCTCTGTGGTCATTAAAAATCCCAGGGCATTTCTCGAAAAGAGTAGGGGTGTAACCCCAGTGTCCTGGCCAAATTTCCCATTGGCCCTTATCAATCATGGCCTCCTAATAATCCCCATCTATGAATTGTCTTCATTACTCTGCTCTCCTCCCCACTAAAAGCTGATGTGTGGTGAGTGTTATGGCGCACTATGGCTGCTGTAACATCATCCAGGTGGATGCTGCACATTGGTGGTGGTGGAGGGGAGTCCCCATTACCTGTAAAGCGCTTTGAGTGGAGTGTCCAGAAAAGCGCTATATAAGTGTAAGCAATTATTATTATTATTACTTTCTGTTCCACATCAATGCAAGGTTAACAGCAAAGTCCAGGTTATCTAGCCTGAAGAACAGAATCTGCGGGATTCCTCTTGATCCTTCTTGATTTGTCTACAGTGGTTCCCCTCGTGTTACAATTGGTGATAATGAAAGAGAATCAGAAAAAATGCCGCCTTGACAGACAGCAATGAACATTGAATACCAATCTGCTAGTGATTTACTGAGGAAGATGATTAACTTTGCAACACGTAACTTGCTGCAAAGCAATTCGATCATTTTCTCAGAGATACTGATGTATGCACTCTACAGTAGTTCTGTTGGTATATGAATGATCTCCCTTTCTTCTCACTAAAACGTATACAAAAATAATTGGGAGACCTTACAATAAAATTTCAGCATTCAACCCATACTGAAATGCTATTACAGGAGACAAAGACATACTGTAATGTGAAATATAAATATTAATCTGTCAAAGCTTGCAACACTGAAGTTAGTGCTCTAACCCTAACCTGTAGAATACAGTAAGTGGATCAGAGATCCAGCCTATCAAATGCGAGGACACAGTTCTCTTTCAAAATACTGTTAAGGCTCTTGTGAAAAATATCTACTGTACATAAAAATATATACTGTGCCCCAAACAGCTGTCAGGAACATTAACCAAACAATTTAAAGATCTATTAATATAATAACAAAAGTAAGGTGTTAGACATTGTCCCAAAGTTCAGGATTTCTTTCTTAAAGTTTCCAAAATATGCCTCAGTAATTACACACTAATTCAAAACATATTTAAAGAAACTTTACAAGATTTTGTGCTACAATTGACCACTTGTTAAATAAAATTTAGTCAGTGGAAAGGTGATGGAAGTCCTCTGGGTAAGAAAACAGGGATTCAATACAGCGAACAGTTGAGTGAAAAACTTGTCATATTAACAACTCCATTAGTTAACTTGCTCTAATGTGTTGCTGTGATACTATCAGGACAGTTGTTCATTTTCATATTTTATTGATGTGAATGACTGAGAATGGGATCAAAGGGTTTCACTGACTGAAACTCACCTGTCATAAAATCTTGAGTCATAGTTACAGGTTCAAAGGGTGACTCTCATGTAAAAGCAAATGACATCTGCTCAGTTATAGCACATACACAATTTGTCAGAGAGAGCTTGAAGATCCATAGCATTTGCATCAAAAACAAAAATGAAGACACTTTACTTTGTGCTTTATTTCATCGTGATTGTTCAAGCTTCATCTGAAAGTGAGTAAAATTCTTTTCGTTCTCAATTTCATCTAAAAATTCACTTTTGATCATGCAAATTTCTAGCAAGTAATATCATTTTCTGTTCACAAGGAAAATACATTAAATAACACATTAAATGTGTGATTCTATTGAATATAAATACATATGGTTTTATTTACATGTACAAGGTATTCATAGGAAGAACATGCAAGTTCCTGTAAATTAGAAATAATTTGATTTACCTTTGGCAAAATGTATTCATGTCACAAATTAAAAAAAGTTTCCAGCATGATCTAACCAAGATCTGAACAAACTATTGAAGTTATTCCTAGAGTACCATTTCTCATAGTCAAAAGCACATGATATATATTTTTTTCTTTTTCTCATTTGTCAGATTGCACTCAACCAAAGGAGGAAGGTATCGGAGATAAACAAGATTTAACATTTTACTATGATCCAACAGCTGGCAAATGTTTACCATTCTATTACAAGGGATCAGGGGGCAATGCTAATCGTTTTAACTCAGACAGAGAATGCATGAAAGCCTGCTCATTGGAAAAAGAAGATCTGTACCCAACTGGAAGTAAGTACAGCCTACCAAGAGCCTGTGATTTTAAGTACAGTATATTTATCCTGACTTGAGACTAATACCTGGACACAATCTAACAGTGTGCAAGTGTATGATTCCATTCTCTTTTACATGTGACCTCTTCCTTCTGTCCAAAACAAGAAAATGTTCCTCCATTAAGTGAAAGGCTAGTAATTTCCAATGCATGGGTAGGATTCTCATGTGCTGAGGAAAATGCAATTATAAAATGATCCCTCTGCCAAGGTCTTTGGAAGCAGAAATATTTAATTCAGAATTGATATTGAAACCGAGACAACGAGGAAAAGACATTCACCACTTCAGTTGGTTTGGAGGTTTTTTATCATAAGGATAATTAAAGAGAAAGTCAGTTCATAAATTAAAATATAATACATTTATTTTTGGTATGGGTGGTATTGTGGCAGAGTGGCTTGCATTGCTGGTTCCAGTTATGGGGCCCTGGGTTCAATTCTGGACCTGGGGTGCTATCTGCATGGAGTTTATGTGTTCTCCCTGTGCTCGTGTGGATTTCCACCTGGTGTTCCAAGTTCCTCCCACAATCCAAAGACGTACTGTGAGGTTAATTGGATTCTGGGAAAATTGGTGTGAGTGTGTGCATGTCTTGTATTTGTTCATGTGTCTGTGCACCCTGCAATGGACTGGCATCCTGTCCAGGGTGTAACACAACTTACGCCCATTGCTTGCTGAGCTAGACTTGGGCTTCACCGCGACTCTGTATTTGAATGAAGTGGCTAGAAAATGGATGGATATATGGATTTTTGTTATGATTGTCTTTTACTGTATTGTTATGTGTTCACCCAATATGGAATCAGCAGCTGTGTCTGTACACAGTACAAACGCCCAGTGTGACTATATGGATGAAGCAGTACAGGCTCCTCTGGTCTGTCTGCCCATTGGTCAGCTCTGCAGTGCAGGAGGGTCCAGAATGAGGGTGAGGCACGTGCCTTGCTGATGTCACTACTAGGCACCAGATTCCTAGGACATCACTGATTTACAAAGTGCAGGGAAAGACGAAGCATCATGCCCATCCCTAATCTAAGGCAACACTCATCCAGTTATTGTACAGTATGTGCTACAGCTTGAGGAAGGGTCACACCCAGGGTCACACTATGGATGATCATTCTGGCACCAGCCCACAGAAGGTTTTCTTACTCATTGAGAACATACTGTACCTGAAAGTTCATTGAAACTCATTGAGAATGTCCCTGAACGTTTTCTGATTGATCAATGCCCACGCTTAGTAGCAGGAGAAATATTGAAGGAAGAATGTGTTGAATTATTGCTGTGTCATATTTTTTTTAATGTGCATTCTACATTTTACAATGTACAATCTATATTCTACAAATCCTTTTAAGCTTTTCACGTCAAAAACACTCTTTTTTGAAAATTATTTTCCAATTGTTTTTCTGAAGGCAGGTCTTAAAGTGCGACTGTGATTTCCAATGGTATCGACGGTGTTGAGCAGCTGCCTTACTAAACAATGGAAATGTAATCTTGTGATGGTGCTTGTCACAATTCTAGCTACACTTTTATCTTAAAAACACCCACATGAGTCAAAATAATCAGTGCCTATATTAAGATCTTATTTTTCATGTCCTGGTAAAGTTAGATTTGTGGTGCTTTTCTGATTTACCCAATTTTTTATTTATCCATTGATTAAAAGTTTGTTTTTATATTTTTATATTTATAAAACATATATTTAAAACAATCATGACACTTTGTAAAAGATTACATTCTTTCATTCTTTTTTTGCAGAAATTATTAACTTTAAAATTCAGTGTAACCTATTTTTCCTAACTAATTTCCAACCTAATTTATTAATCAGAAATGTAAAAACAGCTCTAGTATTAATGTGATGTTTTATTTTTCTCTTTGAATTCAACATAATACTAGAATATTTCTCTTGTCTTTCCTACCTTTTCTAATCTGGGTATTTCTCAACATCATGCCCTCCTCATGTTTGCACCAGGTATAAGACTTGGAGATAAAAACTTTTTTTTTCCTTTTTCGTTTCCTCCCAGGGGCAGTTTGTGAAAAGCCGATGGATCCTGGAATGTGTTTAGGCAGGACCCCCATGTTTTACTATGACTCAAAAGAAAATATCTGCAAGTCCTTCTTCTATGGAGGCTGTCAGGGAAATGGGAACCGATTTCAGAGTAAAAAGGAGTGTAAAGAAACATGCCAAGGTCAGCATTAATTAATGACATTAGTTTCTTGATACATTACTTGATCTTATGTATCATTACTTTCATATTTCCGAGCAGTACTAGTATATAGGAGATCACAATGTTTGTATAGAATATTTTGTAAAGTTTATCTTGTAGTGTAATTATTTTTTTAACAAAGAATACAAAATACAACCATGGTAAACCTGCAGTCTAAACTTCTTAGATTTAACGTTTAAGATGTAAAATTTAACAGATAAGGAAAGTTTCTAAAACACACATGAAAACATTTCAAAATATACTGTAGGTTCAAAATGACATGCTTTTTTTTACCATCTTTCAAGTAGAATTAGAGGTCCCTTCTTGCCTAGGAATGTAAGGTCTTTAAAACACAGTCTTATTTAACTTACTTACACACTTCATCTTATTTCAGGGATGTTAAATAAAATGGCTGTTGTGTCAACATTCTGGTTTACTTTTCAGCTATCACTGTTGATGAAAGGAGTGGCTATTGCTCTGAGCAGAAAACCAAAGTTAATAAATAGCAGAAACTACCATTGTGCAAAACCAAAACTCAAAGGTGAACATTTGAGCACAGGAGTTATAATTAAAAGACCATCTGCTTATTTGTGATGGGACAGTGTGCCATATTAGCATTTTTAATACATCTGTGTTATATTGGGTGAAATTTAAATTTAAAAAGCAAAACAACAACTAAATTAGTGTATCAATTCTGTAGCAAAGGCTAGGAAAAAGAATTGTGCACTATTACAGTGTTTGCCCTTGCCTTGCTATAGTATGTGTGATGTATTCACCTCCCATCCATAAGGGACATTTTACAGACAAGATGAATATTTAAGGAAAAACGCATGATGTTTGTAAATTGAATACAGTTAAATAAAACTATTACTCCTGTAAAAAACTAACACATAAAATACATTTGTGTTATAGGTCTGTTTTTAATCAGGGAAAAAGTCCCAACATTTTTTTTGCTCTCATTCTGGGTTCTAGTTTTAAGCATTTGTGATCTACAATAATCACTATATCGAGTTTCCACTAGGTGGCTGCTCTGTTCTTGATTCCACAAGTTCACTTCCTTGTTTTTTAACAGCATTAATATCAGGAAGATCTGGTGGGAGCGGGAAAGAAGAACTTGAAGAACCTGAACCAACCTCTGTCAATCTAGGTAAATTCTACACATAAGGAAATAGAATATTTTCTGCTTGAAATTAGATGGCTCCATTTTGTTTGCAATTTCTTTCCAAAACTTGTAACTGTATTATTAGTCTATATGGGGTTTTCAAGCATGGTCTGCAGATCCCTTTGGTTCCTTAGACACTGTTCATGGAGTCCCCAATAAAGAAAGTGAACTTCTGCACTTGAAGATTGGATTTGGGCCTCAATATTCTCAAATTGTGGGTTTGGATCTAATAAGTTGTTCAGCGGGTGTGGAGACCCTCTGCCTCACAGTGTCCTGGTTTTTCAGGACCAGTTTATTGATCTTTGTAGCATTATATCTCTTTCTCCAAGCGACTTCTGAGAGAGGACATCTCCAGTAATGCTGAAAGCAACCAGAGGATCTTCCTTACTCAAGCAGGACCTGGTGATAACCTACCTGCTAGCTTTTTAGAATAACGTTGTGTTACTTAAAAAAAAAACTAAGTTTACATCAAAATCTTATTGAGCTATTGATGTAAACATTTTCATTGTGCATAAGTACATTGTTATAGGAAATGACGAGTAATTATGAATTAGGGCGAGTGAAACAAATTGAACCTGACTGCTGTCATCCCACCAGACTTTAGTTGTAAACTACATTTGTACAAGAAGAGCACAGTAGTACGTTTAAAATCATAATGAGGTGGGAAAGCACTTCTAGAGATTAATTTGTTTTTTGTTGTTTTTACCCTTCCAGGACTTTCAGTAGGAATTGTAGGTGGAGTCATTTTTGCAGTGGCACTCATTTCTCTCATAGTTGTTACTGTTCTCCAAAGGTAAGATTCACATAATTGGTTATTTGTTTAGACATAATAGATATGAAACATAGGTATATTTTGTCCATTGACATCACCAAGGAGGAATGAACAGCTCTTTCCCATTTAAACAAACTGAGACTTGCTGAGACCTGCTGTCCATGGCTGCGAACGTTGACTTTCTATATGCAAAATGTAGTCATCATAAGTCTTAAGCCAGTCTGTATACATCTTACTGACATTTGCAATTTTGAAAGGGCTGAAAGTAATCAACATTGATTACTATTACTAGTTTGGTTTTGGTATTTGTGCATGCCTAAAGTATATCAATCATCAAAATAAAATGATTGAAAAAATATTAAGTTTTTTTAACTTCAGATTACACTGCATTGTTCTTGTGAATAACAGTAAAGATTAGAAATTAAAATGCAATTAACGGACTTCAATAAAGGCTCTTTGCACACCTACAGTACAGAGTTGCAGACAATTGTCTTGGAAGTTGCATTCATTCAGTTCATTATTAAATTGAATGAATTTATAAATAAAGTTTCAAATGATGGATGCATATGCTTTTTGTGATACTGTAATCTTACGATGAATCTCAAAACGCAATAACATACTGTAACACATGTCACAATGCTTTCTAGGAAGAAGAAAAGAACACGCAAACCTGTACCAACAGAAGTAGAGATGGCGTAAAAAGAGCATGGAACAGAAGTCAAAAGGATTTTTATACTGTATATTTGTGTGACTAGCTACAGTAAATGCTAATATTTTTAATTTGATCTATTTTTAATTTGAATACTAACCTGACCTCTAAAAGGCAGTTTTAGATTAAATTGTAGTTACTTTTTTGCCAAAAGTGTTGCTTGCATTGTTGATTGTTTAGACGTTAATAGCTTCTTCATTAATCATTATACAGTATGAACACTCACATTTATTGTTACACAAAACCACATTGGAGGGTTAAAGCAAGCACTACTCCAACAGAAACAGTTATAAATGTACTGTAATACAGTACTTTTTTTGGTTCAGTTATTAGTTGAATCAGATAATGCAAATACTTGTGTTACAGTATATCCCAACCCATTTAAATCTCTCAACATTTAATTGTCTTCCTGCTCGGTGAAATGGGTGAGTTTTCTTTTCCATAATTTATACTTGTTCTGCATAGAAAGAAAATAAAGAAAATATTTTGTTCATTTGTTTCTTTTCTTGAAGATTTATGAGTCTTAAGATTGCTTTCTTTTTTTGCAATTGAAGATAAGGATTCAAATTTACAAGTGGGTCTCAAGAAGCAATATTTATTTGCAACACATCTTCAAGTATGAACTATGCAGTTCACAACAGACGAATGTTTGCTAAGCTTTGAGGAGTAGATTCTTCCAGGTCTTTGCATATATCTTTCATTTAGGAACTGAGTATGTCTACAAAAGTAACATATCTGATTTCTTGTTAAATGAAGTAACACACATCAAAAGCAAAAAGAAAAATAGTGCTTTTGAGGACAGAAATTACTCATTCCTCATCTGAATAATGAGGCATCTGCTGTTTTGGTGGTAGCCTTCTTTGCTATCCCTGTTGCACCACTGACAACAAAGCACCAAGTGCATCCGGTGTATACAGTTTGCTACTTACTGGCTATAAATTACCATCTTAAAGTTAAAATATATTATTTTTAAACTAATCTCATTTAAGCTATCTCATTTTTTTTTGCTCTCTGGGGAGGCAATGGTTATCTACTGTATGTAGTGGCTTATTAACACTTGACTGATACTACAGCTTTGTTACCCTGTTCCCTCTTAGTCGTATTCCTAATACCCCATGATGCCTTAACTTTAACTCCAAATGTATTTAGTATTTCCTAACTATTTCTTTCTCATTTTAGCAAATTTGAAAAAACACCCTCTTGCTTTTTTTTCTCCAGTGATATTACTGTACATTCAAATATGGAATGAAGACTCTCCTGAAACCAGTTTGCCTTTTTTCATCCTTGTGTACTTCTATTGTTGTACAGCCTTCCAGTGTTACAATTCTATTCCACACAGAGAAACAAGGACACCATTTTAAAATTGATCTTTGCATTACTTAAAGTAAAATCATAACCTTATGGCTAGATTCACCAGATATGGATTATTGGTATGAATAATGATATTATTATCCTCCGGCTAAGGCTTTTACAATAAAGGAAAGTGTAATACTAACAGAAAGGAGACTTTTTTGGGAGAGAAAAGGAGAGGAAGGCAGAATTACAAAAAAACATAACTTCAAAGATTAAACAGAAAACACACGCGTTAAAAACAATAAAGCCACACAAAACAGCTGTGATATTGGTAACTGTTGCAACACTGTCTACCTATGTATGCCTCCTGCTAACTCCAATGGCATTGACCTCTTACTACAGAGGATCATGGTATGTCTTTGGTAACTATTGTACACTTGTTCTGGCAAAGGCATCTCTTTCTTTCATGCTGGTGTCACGATCGCTACTCCTCCTCTTAAGGGCGCTCCAGCCCTTCCTTTTTCTGCCCCATTACCTGCACCTGTTTCTGATTTCCGTTCCCCCTTAAAAGCCAGACGCAGACGTCACCCGAGGTTCCTCATTGACTTCTGCTTCGTGAGAGTCCGGGGTCCTGCTGCGGCTGGCTCCGTTATGCTTTTAACCTTCTGTTCCTGATTCCCCTCCCTTCGCCGGTCCCGACCCGGTTCATGGTTTTAATCCCCTGGATGGATCTCCTGGCCTTGGACTTTGCTTCTGTCTTGGATTACCAGTTTGGATTTTCTCTTGGATCGTTCGCCCCGGACTTACTCTCCCTGGACACCTGCACCCCTTGGACACGCCCCCTGTCTCCATACCCTCTCCTGCATGACTTTTTCCCCAGTGTTTCCTCACAATTCTGGATCGTGTTGTCTGCATAGGGCCCGGAAAGAACTGTTCGTGACAGCTGGCTTACCTCTACTGTAAGGACTCTTTGCAAATAAGTCCTTCGTATGTCTTGAAGACTCAGCTACCCTTCCTATCATTTTTAGTTTGTTTTTGCACTTGCACCATTCTCTGTTCTATTCTCTAACCTCCTCTTACCTCTGCGCTGTAAAAGTGGCCCTAAATAGCCCAGTGTCTATGGAAATACAATACTTATCTTATTTGCTTCTACTCAAGAAGTTCCTGATACAGGACGCAGCCACACTGCAGAGTACTTGCCGTGCCATGTGTCGATTATTTTACACCACACGATACACTTTTACAATACATTATTCTTACATTACCTCTGAAATTTCATATTCACCTTTCCTGTTGTCACTTCACCTTTTTAGAGAAGCAGTGCTCCTGGGTCTTGTTCAGCCCTCAGTAAAAAGTGATATTTTCCGTTAATAAAAGTAACAGAGCTACATGGTCTACTTCAGCAAACATTGATGGCAAGTAAAATTTGATATAGGCTGCTGACTGCCCCATTATTTCTTCTATACTATAAATAGCAAAAAAGGCAGAGTGGTTCTATGAACAATAAGCAATTTCTTTTTACAATAATCAAGGCTAAAGAGTACAAATAAAGCTAAAATAACATGTCTGGGAAGTGTACACAGAGAAAACAAGTTATACGGTACAAAAGAGAAGGAAGAGCAGCATTCTTTAAACTTCAGCAAAATTAGGTACTGACTTTGGTCAGTGAGTTATGACCACCCGGGACCCCATCCACACCAGAAAAACAAATTCTTGAAGAGGTATTGGTATGTGAAAATCTGACAGAAATATCCAATCACTTACAGACTCATTTGTCAGAATATGGAACTTCAGGAACAGTAAAAACAGTACCACACAAATTAACAATGGCTATAAGAAACCTTTAACTGGCAGGACCAACAGTAATTACAATAATAACAATTGCTTACACTTATAAAGCACTTTTCTGGACACTCCACTCAAAGCGCTTTACAGGTAATGGGGACTCCCCACCACCACCACCAATGTGCAGCCCCACCTGGATGATGCGACGGCAGCCATAGTGCGCCAGAACACTCACCATACATTAGCTATTAGTGGAGAGGAAAGCAGAGTAACGAAGCCAATTCATAGATGGGGATTATTAGGAGGCCATGACTGGTAAGGGCCAATGGAAAATTTGGCCAGGACGCCTGGGTTACACCCCTACTCTTTTTGAGAAACCCTGGGATTTTTAATGACCACAAAGAGTCAAGACCTTGGTTTTACATCTAATCCGAAGGATGGCGCCTTTTTATAGTATAGTGTCCCAATCACTATACTGGGACATTAGGACCCACATGGACTGCAGGGTGAGCGCCCCCTGCTGGCCCCACTAACATCTCTTCCAGTAAGAACCTTAGTTTTTCCCAGCAGGTCTTTCATCCAGGTACTCACCAGGCTCAGACCTGCTTAGCTTTAGTGGGTTACTAGTTGTGAGTTGCAGGGTGATATGGCTGCTGGCTAATTAATTTCCATGGATCTTTTATATAGAAGTTACTTTCATTAAAGGATAGAATGCTCAGAACTGATAAGGACAGTTCCTTCAAAGGCACAAAACAGATTTACAGTATTCTGTGTAATAGAAAAGGAAAATCTTTCTTTTCGATTATATTACTATTTGTAAACAAACAGAATGTCAGTTTTGGCTTTTTTTAGTAATACCAATGATACAATGTATTACATTATTTCATTGTTAGATTTGGCTGTTGTTATTTGCTTCTGCCATATGACTCTAAGTGCATAATGTGAAGCTTACAAAATAGGGTAAATACATTTGGTTCTCTCTTACAGAAGACAATTCTTACAAGAATTTCACATACCATGCAAAACATATGCAAAATGTAAGTGTATGCCAGTTCCAGAAGTGTAACCATGGCAATTGATCAAACTAGAATAGTGGCCTGAATGTCCTCCTCTCGTTTGCAAAATGTCTTTTGTTTTTATTCATGCTGAGTTTAACAACCACTGTTGCATTACAGCAGGTCAATAATGTTGCTTCAGAGTTAACACTGTACAGGACTGATATTTCGTACATTTTCCTCTGATAATGTACCACTGCATAATATACTCTGTATTATCTGTACTAGTTTAATTAAACATTTTTGTTAGCATATATAGTATGTTTTATTTGTAAAATTGTGACACTTCCTATGGTGGAATTACACCCTCATTAAACTTAAATGAGGCTTAAATGTTTTTAAACTTAAGAGAGCTCAATGCACAAAGAGGGCTCAGCCACTATCAGTCACACAAGATCACATGCTTTCAATAGACAGACCAGTGTCAGTAGCTCTGAATATTTTAAGGATTTTAATAATGATACAAAGAATAACTAAAAAGATTGATTACACTTCTCTGTTTTAACACTTTTATTTTTTTTAAGTGTATGTAAAAAATTCTTACATATATCAGAAACATTTCATTTTCTGTGAGTTTCTGGAACAACAGCTACACTATTAAAAACACATTCATGCTAATAGTTTGAATTAGATATATGGGATATAAACTTTCAGAAAAAATAATTACAATAGGAAGCTGGAAAAAATGTGTTGACTGCATGGTATAGATTGTGTATCTTCTTATAGAAGTAGAAAATTTAAACAAATGTTCCTTACTTCACAGGAAATGTCTAATCTCAGAAGCTGGCAGATTCAAAGCTGGTGTAATGCCACTTTATGCTACTTTGTCATAATTTCTTAGCGGTAGCAAAATGTGGCCCGTACAGTTATCAGAATTTAAACCTCATCAAAAATTCCTACAGGAACTAAAATGTTGTCTCAAAGCATAAATATTTGTTGCAACCAGGAAAGGGAAATAATTAAAATAAATAAATATGAAATCCAAGCAGTTGGTATAATTTGAGGCAGCTGAGTTCTTTAATCTCTGTCACAGCTGCAGAGATAGAGTAATAAACCAAATCAAATATTGTGTTGCTGAAACAACACAACTACACAACACTAAACAAAAACACATATACCAGTTACACTATATACAAACCAAAGTGTCTCCAAG
This sequence comes from Atractosteus spatula, assembly GCF_055471065.1. NCBI lineage: Eukaryota > Metazoa > Chordata > Actinopteri > Semionotiformes > Lepisosteidae > Atractosteus > Atractosteus spatula. Next base: position 28,861,978 of record NC_142708.1, on the reverse strand, counting down.
GCCTATGTTTTACAGGTCTACACAATAGGCTAGCCTTTTAACCTGAAAGATACAGTATATCTTTCAAAAATTCAATCCAAGACTAACTGTAACTGCCCACAACCTGGACGCAAACAGTGAATGTGAATCTATCTCCCTATTTTAAAGATGCATCACCAAGTAGGAGAGAATATCTTTATCCTCTTTATTCTCCACTAAAGAAACCTGAATTTCTTAAATTAAAAACTGTAGGATCGCAATCTCTTTATAATATCGTACAGATAACATAGCCAGAAGATTTCCAAGACCGATCAGAAAATGGTCCTCTCAGCTGGCACAAGATTTGAGCAAGAGGATGATGGTAGTGTTTCTTCTTTCTTTCTGTCTTCTGATTCCTTCTTTACTCTTCTGTTGCCTTCTATCCTCCCTTTCTCGTCCTGTCTTTTTGTGCCATGTTTCTGTGTATTGAGCCTTCAAATCAAGAAACTGATTATCTAGGGTAAACCGCAAAATCCCCTTTCATCATTGGTGTTCACCTACAGTACCTGTAAACTCACCTGTAACTAAGCAAATGCCTGATTCGACCCACTGTTCCCAGGCTCCCTGTTTAGGCTTTAATTAGAGCAATAAGATATTAAATGCAAAATATAGATTTAATGATCAAATCATGGATTGTAACATACTGATAAGTGTGTTTGAAAAGAATAATCTAAAAGGATGTACTTTATTACTCAGGAAAAATGTTTTTATATATGTTCAAAAGTGTTCAAGACAATGATTCATCCTTCAAGAGCTGAAGCCTATCCAGGCAAGCAAGGGGCACAAGGCAGGATACACCCTGGATGGGACACCAGTCCATTGCAGGGAACACACACAAAATCAAACATGTACACACTCACATCGATTTTCTCAGAAGCCAGTTAACCTACAGAGTGTCTTTGTACTGTGGGAAGAAATCGAAGCACCTGGAGGAAACCCAGACGAGCACGGAGAGAACTTACAAAGTCCGTGCAGATAGAGCACTAGGTACATAATTGAACCCAGGGCCCTAGTACTATGAGGCAGCAATGCTGACCACTGCCCCACTGTGCTACACTTTTATCATCACAAGACAACGATGATCATAATTCGTAATAGTCATACAATGCTTTCCATGCCATTCAACAACACTTTAACATTTAGGTGGGGAACCACTTCACCAACCGCTGAACTGCAGTACCTACCTGGGTGACACACAGCCCACAGCAGATCAATAGATCAAGTGGAGAAGTTTTAATTTCACCAGTTTAATTAATGAGGAAGTTTAGGTAGGGAACAGTGAGCAAGCCCAAAGTAGAATTTACCTTGGACAGTGGAGTTAAAACAACTTTTCTTATGAACAATACTATGAGATACTGAAGTCCCAAACAATAAATTTCTTATCCGAAGGGGGACAGCACTTAAAGTAGAGTGTCTGCAGTTACCATACTAAATAATGGGTTCGAACCGATCCAGAGGAAACAGTGCCACCTACAGGTCAACTAGTTAATTACAGCAGCAACTTCATTTAGCTCTGGAGTCCTGTTAGGAAAAGGCTACAAAGTAGTAACACAGCTACTCTATAAGTAGTCATTTTGTTAGCAGCATATCATTATCAATCTAAATTTCTCATTATTGTCTATTAATTGGATTATGAAAAAAAATTCATGGTTAATAATTATTTGCCAGTGATTCCAACGCAAGATGAATAGACCAGGGCCGCAAGATCTGACAACTTCTGATCTCCTGTCTTTTATTTCAGTTTTAGGGGTTAAATGAATGTTTTCTACATCTCTTTGAAGGTGCACTTTTTTTTTCTTTTTAAGAAGGCAGCTTATGAAAGTTACAAATGAAAAAGTTATAAAAAGATCATAAGATGGGAATGGAATTCTGTATGCTACTCATGGGTAATAAAAATAAAACCAATATGTAACATACAATACAATTTTTGTCGACTATCCTAGCAGGTTAAAATTAAACAGATCATCAATACAAGCTTTAATTGTTTTGGTGAGCTACAAATGATTAATTGTAAAGAAAAAGGGAAGTTCACTGAGATGTTAAACACCGTTTTAAGAGTTTTAATGTAGTAAGTTATACTGTAGGGGGCGAGTGTCAAGAGAGAGGCCCCGTATCATTCTCTAGGTAACCTTCGCCCCCTGCAGCAGAATTTTCTTACTGCAGCGTTAATATTTTAACAGACCGTACAAGGCAACTACCGTACAAACTCTCAAAACATGCATGTAACACACACATACACTCCTCTCCCTACTTATTATTACTATTAAGAAATGCAACGTGTAAAATTCCTTAGTGATTTAGTAGTGTATGTTTTTTTTCCTCATTGTAATATGATCTCCATTGTCATGTATTTGTGTGCTAAGAACTTTCAGACCATGTCGGCGACTTAGGAACCATATTTAAACATCCCCAGCCACGTTAATATTAAAGTTCCGTCTGCAGTCGCTTTTCCAAAATTGTGCAGGTTACCCTCCTTCACAGATGTTTTGAGAACCTAATCTTTAAAAAAACGAAGCACTTGAAAATGATATTTTCTTAATTTAAACATGCACTTATATTTAACTGTTGAATAAGGCAGAAGTCCGTGTTTGCCCCCGTTATGACCAGCTTTAAACGGTGGACAAAATATACTGGTGTTCCAAAACATGAAAGTCTCCTGCTTCACTCCATACTTCTGAACAGTTTCGTGCGGGGAACAATGGACAAGCGCAGCTCACAGGGTAGTTAAAATTGACGCTACACAGGCTTCTGTTTAACAATATGGTCAAAGCTTTATGCCCTCTTAGTGCTTCTCCCAAAAAACATTGTTAAACGAGGAAACCAGAACACCAAGCAGGGAAGTTATGCATCATTTATACATGAACGTCTTTGACAGCGGTATAACCAGCTGAGCGTATTTAATCCATTTATTGGGACCCACCTTAACTGAGGTTTTTGCTGAGAGAGAGAGGGGGAGGAGTTGCACAGCACTTTAAACTGAACTCGGCGCAATCAAAGCACAAGGCGAATAGTATTTAACGTTTTATTGTAAAACTAGCTTAATTTATGTATTATATTTACTGTGGTTTGTTATGAAAACGGGATGTGACATGCCCACAGGAGGAAACGGTGTGCGTTTTTCAGAAGCTGTAGATGGAAAAAGAATTTAAACATTTTTGTTTAGTTAGTTAGGGGGGCAGGAAGCACAGAATCTCACAACGCCGCTTTAAAGAGTACTGAGAAGGAGAGAAACTTAGCAGTCATTTTTTATCATTACAACGTGTCACTGAAAGAAAATGCCAGCAGACTCTCAAGAGGATTTGGCAACTCTATCTGATCTGGATGAGAAAAGCTTGTTGGAATCTCTAAGTAATCGATTTCAGCAAAATCACATATATGTAAGTACATTTTCTAAAATACCATTTTGAGCTTTCATTTCACTGGAGATAGTAATTGGACGGGAATATTGTGCAGCACTGTATGTATATTAGTTACCAACGAAGCGGGGAAAAAAAACATTTCTGAAACTTCATTGACTGACAGTTGTGATATAGGCTTTTATAATGGTAATAGACGAGTTTATTCAACAGAAAATGTCAAAGTAATGATGGCAATACTGGGTACAAGTAATAGAATAGCAAAGGCATGGATGAGTGTAATGTCAACTAATGTCTTTGAATTCTATTACATTTTATTATATTATTCTATTAAATTTCGTATTCCTATCAAATCGGAGGGCGAAAGATACCCTGTTGCTTAACGACTTTATGGAGTCTGTGTGTTGCTGCTTGGCTTGTTTGACCTTCGGAAGACTAGAGTTTTTTTGGGATAGGGTTGTCCTTCCATCAGATTCTCTTTTGGTTGTGATGTTAGAGTCCTGAAAATCTCATTGTCCATTCACTGACCGTATTCCTTTGCAAAGTACAATATAGTAGAGCGGAAGACAATGGGCGCTTTATGAATCTTTCCCATGTGGAGTAGTTTAAAAAATATATACTGTAGGTGTATTATACTGTATTTGCACAACAAAAATAAGTAAGGTACTGTATATGAAATGCGTAGGGGCTTTTGTGGTCAAGGATTCGTTCCTTTGATTCGAACAGACTTCTGTAGCCGTCCACTATTTTCAGGTGGACTTCAGGAGGTTAAAGAGCTACTGAAGTTCACATTTCTCTTCAAGTGGCAATTGCATGAAGTTTTGCTTAAGGTGCAGGAGAATGCAGAAAATAATTAAAATTGTTTTAACAAGTTGCTTGACTTTTGACCGTCAGCTGCGGATGTAACTTGTAATTTGTCAGACGTGCCATGTGCCTGTATAAAGTGCAATTAATGTTACTTTCAAAATGTGTGTAAACTACGGGGTTTAAGTAGCCTTGTTAGTTCAATATTGAGTGTTTACAATACGTTTTTCTCATTCTATTATTTTCTCACAAGCACGAGTAGGATTCAGTAAACACTGCACTATGACTATTTCATTGAACAGTCGTAAGTTTTGGCAGTTACATTTTTTTTAACAGTTTGAAACACTAAAGACCAAGAATAGTAGGATGATAACTTTGGAATAATTTTCAAAAATGATATTTTTTTTGTCGTATTAGCACAGTGGCACGAAAGGAAGTGTGTTATAATTCTGTAAATTAATTTACGACAGTTTTGATCTGTAATTTTAAAAGGCAAATATTCTGTCTGCATGCCTGTACTTAACAACTATGTGCTCAAGACTGAAATAGTTTTATGGAAGTGTTCCAGCATGCCCTGGAAAAGCCTATAGGAAGAGTTCACATTTTTCAAAAACACAGGAAGAAGAAAGGCATCTCAAAGCAATTAATTCAAAACAGATACTGGATGTGTTTCTAGACTCCCAACTGCATGGCAGCTACATCCATTTAAGAATTTTTAAGATATATTCTAACAATCTTATTGATTACATAGAAAATCATTATATTAAGCATAATTTTATTTCTTTACATCTATCAGTGTCTGCTTATTCAAAAGGTGGTAGCAAGATGGCATTGTCTAAATACAATTTCACATCTTATCAGACGACAACTTAGTCTAAATGTTTGGTTTTTAATGTGATGTATTAAGTGGTCTTGAGGGTGTCTAGGAAGACTGTCAGCCAATGGAAAGAGCTGTATTACGGCCTCAAATATCTAATACCTGATTTTTTTTGTTGAACATAAGCAGCATTCTAGTAGTTTAAGATATGTGGACAAAAGTCTGGAAAACATAAGTCAGCCATAGAGTAATTAATGAAACAACAGTTGTCAATTTAAAAATAAAAGTGGAATAATGTGGTTTCCTTGTTTGCAGTCTGGCCTACAGTATGTAGGATCCACTGTGTGTTATAGAAAAACAAGTTATGTGATGGTTGTTGTAAGTCACGTGGGGAATAAGGGTCTTTCACAAATGTGGTGAACATCTAAAGTTGCACAGCACATATGACAGCGGTTAATTTATATACAAATAGGAGATCCAAATGTGTTCCTATTAGCTCTATTTTTAATGTCCTCATTTGTGCAAATTTTCATATTGCATAATCCACACTATATGTCCCTTCAGCTGGGTTTGTATAGTGGCATAAATGTTGCTGGGGAAACACCAGATTACTGTATGTCACTCAGCTCCTGATGGTAGAACTGATGTTTCTAGAACAAAAGTGCACAACTCCAGGCCTTGAGGGCTGTAATATATCAGGTCGTTCTGGTCTATTTATAGCTCGGGCACCTCAGAAATTGAAAAAGGTATTAAATTAGTTCCATTAAGATGACAAATGTACCAATTCATTGGTCGAGAGTTGACTGAAGTGTGAATCTGCTCACACTACAGCACTCTTGAGCTGCAGTTGTGAAATACTGTTCTAAAGTGACTGTATAGTCTCTGAGCACTGGAACTTCTTTATAATTCATACCTCTGTCAGTCATAATGGACCAAATTAAGTCCCTGCACAGGTTATGGAAAACATATCAATGTGCACATGTGACCTTTTCGGTTCCGCGCGGGCTCGTGCCCTCCACCGCTCCACTCCACCCGTTTCGTCCCGCAACACCTGGGGCGTGAACCCTGGTCTCCAGCGTAACGCAACGTATCGCATGAGCTAAAGAAGACCTCCCTCAGCCCAGGCAGCTGAGGTCACTGCTACACGCAGGGAGGGCGATGACGTCACCGTATCCAAACTAGCTCCGCTACACACACACAACCCTCAGTTAAGCCTCATCGTTTTGGTGTTATTCAATGTTTTCGTTTATTTCCAAGGCTCTGGAGGGTGTAACACAAATGATACACAATCAACACAACTAAGTCAGCATTCAGCCCTGGTTAGATGCTGCAATGTAGGCCAACTTCTCTGATTGGGCCTATATTTTTTTAAAAACAAAAAAAAAACGACTTTAATGTTAAGAAAAATAAGAAAATGTTTCAGGCAGAAGCCAAACCTAAGAGTTCCATTTGTCTTTTGTTTTATTTTTACCATTTAAATTTCTTACTGACTTCTCCAGATTCTCATATAGAAATCTGCTGTACACTTCTATTATCGTGCTGCCTTTCTTTTAACACTAATCTTCCATAAGAAGTTCTTGCAGCAATGGAAGCAAAAGCACATATCGGAGTTCTTATATTTTCTTTACAAAATCCCCCTTAAAACACTTTTTCTTCTTTCTTTGTGCCATTGTTCTCCCATTTGAGCCAAAGAGGTCTGTCCACAGCATTTGCTGAAGTTATCTTCTACATAGATTTGTTGTAAAAAGCTAACCTTTTCTTCCTTCAGACTGCACTGCTTAAGAACTTATTTTTAGCATATGACTGCTGAATGAACTACTTTAAACTTCTGAAACGCCTTTTGTATTTTCCGTTATCCAAGAATCTCATCTAGTTGGTTCTTGAAAGAAGCCACGTTCTTGAAAGGTTTCAGCCTTAACAGATTAGGTAGCTTGTCCCTTACTCCCACAGCCTTTGGTGTAAAGAAGTGCTTCCTCTTCTAACTGAGGTTCCACATAGATATCACCTTTCAGCTCTGTTAAGTGTTTCACTGTTAAATCTGAACGAAATTCGCTGGGTTGACTTGTCGATGTCTTTGAGAATTTTGGAGGCTTGGTTCCTTCTACCTGTCAGTGTAGGACATTCTCTTAAGACCTGGAATGCATCTTCTATGGATTGACCTCAGAGGAGCAATATCTTTTTTTTTTGTATCTTAATGCTAAAAATCGCACACGTATTCTAAATGAGGTCTTACTGATTTCTAACATGCCTTGATTGAAATTGTACACTTTGAAACCTATTCTAATCTTTTAGCCTTTTTTATTGTTTCCCCACATTGTCTAAGATGTAAATGAAATGTCACAATAAATTTCTGTCTTTAAAGGTTTAAAAGTTGCTTGAATACATACTTAATATGGACATATAGCTCTTGTCCTCACATTCAAAATTCATGCCACATACTGTTTATGAAGTTGTGCAATGTAGCACTGCCTGAAGACTGCCTGTTCTTTCTGAGCTTTTGCCTCAGAAAGTGTTGCAAAACTTACTTCCTGTAAAACTGATTAAAACGAGGGAACTGATGTTGTGAATAAACTGTAAGAAACATTTTATATTGTTCTTGATTACGGTTTCCTAGCAAAAACTACTGTATTACCTAGGCATAGTGTGGTAATAGTGACATAGAAACAAATATGCATGCTTTGTATGTGACGTCTGTATTTTTCAAAGTTGCAAACAATTGACCACATTTTAGTTTAGGGATTGCAGCATTGCCCTTTAAAAATGAAAAATAGTGAGTCAACTGGTAATACATTTATAAATGGAAAAGCTACCTTCTGAAAATAACTCCAGGGTGAGGGTATGGTTCAGGCTCTGGTTGGAATTGGTTTTGCCACTAACATGCAGTTAATCTACAGCAGAGGTTGCTTATTATTACATTTATGCCACTGTGGTACATCTATGCCACTTTATTATGTATTCGATTGATTAAATGTTTATAATGGCATCAACACCCCCAATATTAAGTGTTACAAAACATGTTTGTCTCCTTCTGTTTTGCAGACATACATTGGGGATATCTTGGTAGCCATAAATCCATTTAAATATCTTCCACTCTATGAAAAAGCGGTAAGTATTTTCCTAAGAGAAACCAAGGAATTAGTCTCTTAATTTTCCATTCTTTTTTTGGCAACAAGCAAGTGTTTAAAATATCTTGCAGCACAAGGATGGCAAAACCGTTTTGGAGCTTTATTCCTTGGTGTTATCACTCTTTGTTGTGACGTTTTGTCAATCAACCTAGCAATTCCTGAATAATGGAGCTGTGTTGCTTGTTTACCCTCTCGAGAATTGGTACCTTCAAGGAACCAACATTTTGTAATTGTGGACTTCAGATGTATGAACATGTTGGAAGACAGTGTTAATATGTAAAAATAATAATGGGTCCACAAATGCCATCCTGTTTTGCAAGTTGTGCACGCTTGGTTTGCTGATCAGATGAAATCATGCTTTCCCCAGTAGAGAGTCTTTCTGGGCTGACCAAATGCAGGGGCCTCCAGGCTTGGATTTGAGTCTCTGCCGTGTTGAAACTCCTTCAGCCATCAAGTCACTGTGGAGTAATGTTTCCCCTTATACAGCAACCATATAGTCTTGGATTTGCTTTATAGAGTGGTCTTCCTTCACCAAAATTTGAGGTCAAATTGCTTGATTCAGAATGCCACTTGATTTAAAAGTCCATAATTAATTTACTCAGGAAGGCACAAGACAACCTGGGTTATATACAACAGTCATTGAGTAAGGATCAGAATGCAAAACTTTCTGAACACCCCTCCTATGTGCCTAAAGACAAAGCTGATTCCTGGGAGTAGTATTTAATGCTTCCAGTTTAACTGGCTTTATCTAGGTAATTCAAAGGTTTAATATGTGTTTGAGGTGATTAAGTAATTAAGCAATTCTCTGTCACACCTATGGTTGTGAATCAGTATAATATTCTGACCAAGTTGAGATAAAAAGCTTTCAGTAATAGATATAAGAAACATTTTTTTGGAGTTTATTATTTTGAAAAGAAGATGAGCGTAAATTTACTTTTACTTTATAATTTAGGATACTATTATATGTAGTATTAAAGAAAACTCATATAATAAGTCACTGTTCATTGTATGCCTCAAAATTATTGTTTAAGTTCAGTGTCAATGAGGAACCCATGAAAAAAAAATCATCAGTCAAATGTAAAATTATATTTTTGGTTTGTATGAGGCATCTTTGTTCAACACCAATGAAATCTAGCATGAAACAAATTATTTTTATTTTTTAATGGCTGCTTTGATTTTTTTGATGGTTGAAATTTTCGTTAGATTCCATCTTGAGATCTAGATTAAATAATATCCACCAGCACACCACTACCTTTAAACCAGATTTCTCTTAGTGACTATGTGTTCCCGCTTAGTGACTGGATTGAATTGTGGATTTAACGTGTACAGGTATTGGGAAAAATAGTTGCCCAGATTAGTGAAGAGTTGGTGTTGAAGAGTTGATTGCCTTTGAACAACCCATTCCTTGGATTTTTCCATTGAATGATGATTAGATATTTCAAAACTGTTGATAACATTATGAATGTGATTCATTTGCTGTGCAGTAAGTACTGTTTTTTTGTGTACCCAGGTATCGGAAAAATATAAAAACCATGAAAAAAGCTCTTTGCCTCCCCATATTTTTGCCATCGCTGACAGATCTTACCAGTCCATGCTAGGAAGGCTGGCAACTGGACCCAAAAACCAATGTATTGTTATCAGGTAAGCTTAGTCCTTCATTAATTCCTTATGTTCTGAGTCTTGTCAAAATGTGGTATTGAAATTGACAGTGTTAAACACCATACCGAGAAGAACATCTCACAAAACACACAAGCACTGCCATGTAAGAAATGTGAGAGCTTCAGAGAATTGAGAAAACTGAAATTGGCCAAGGGGACTTGTGACTTTCTTTTCTTTTTTTTTTGGCCCAATGGTTTCTTTTCTTTTTTAAAATTAAATAACACGAAAAAACAGACACACAAATATACATACAAATAGATGGAAAAAAGCCATCCACTGAATCAAAAAAAAAAAGTACTCAAATATTAATATTTAGATACGTTTAGAAGGCTTATGATTGAAGCCAAGGTAAAAAAAAATAAATAAAAGCATCAAAGATAGTTCGGTTTTTACCACATAAGCACAGATAATCATGTATAGAAAAATATCTCGTTTAAAATAACATCACTTCTTTAACAGAAATAAGATTTTTACTCAGTACCACTTGATTGCTGTCAGGACCTGGGACAGGACAGTGTTGTTTCTGAAACATAATGTAGACTGCTTTCTACCAGCCTCAAATCCAAGGAAAGAACAAAGTTACTTACAAAGCAGTGCTGGATTTCTTTTGCTACCTTGCTATGCAATGATGTTTCAGAATCGAGTACGGAAAATGCTCCAAGCCCATGACCCCAGTCCGCTCTGTGAGCGAAGACAGGAGTGATCTACATGTCTGAGTTCTGCAGCGGTGCCTGGCCTTGCCAGGCATTACCACTGCCCTTTAGAGGCAGTAGTTCTAGGTATATATCGACCACACACTAATATGCTGGTCTTTGGATCCAGCGACCAGCAGCCTCTGACTAGCCTCTGCTGGTCATGCCGAAGCCAAGTTTGTCTGGTCCTCCCGGATAGGCAGATAGGAAATCTCTACTGAGACCTGCAGCTGGAGTGTTTGCTCTCCATCAGGTGACCAGGCCCAGATGATGGTTTCCGCAGAGCCCGCAATGCCTATCGGCTTCCCCTGGTTAAAGTTGAGGCACATAAGCAGCTGTGCAAAGACAGACAGGCGGCTCTACAGCCTCCGCATGGGAAAAATCTACAGCTGTCCTCATGGCCCACAAGTAGCCAGGGACTGCAGCCAGAGTCAGGCTGCCAGAGCCTCGGACACATGGGCATGCCCAGCCAAGCCTTCGGGTTCGGGCTGCAGACTGGCACCTGCTGGGCAGCACGGACACCCAGGCATCGGCCATATCTGCTCTGGTGAGCGCTAGCAGCCAGTCTCCTAATTCAGCACAGATCCCTGGTAGAAGCCCACGCTCCCTACGACGAGGTAGCTGGTCCACTGGCTCCTCCCCTTGCTCAGGTCCCACGTGCACTCATGCATGTCTAGGCCCCGGCTGGACAGTTACTCGGGCTGCATACGTGCATGTACCAGCCCTGGCTTCAGCACACCTGGAGTCACTCCAGCTGCACATGTACGTGCCCCAGCCCTGAGCTCTTCACACCCGGAGAGACACTCCGGCTACTCGGTTTCAACATGGACTTTAGTATTTTCTAAGGTCATGCTGTATGTCTGCATACACATGCTGCATATACACAGAGTTAAACTTAGTTTTTACTTATTTTGGTTTGAAATAAATACATTTCTATCTTTTAAATCTTGTGTACAATTCCTAGCAGTAAAACGGAACTACAATGCCCCTGCACACTTTAGTTTTGCTGTGTGTTTTCTTATGTACTTACACAGGTAGGGCACACTCTATGGGTAATACTGTATATTAATGTAGTGTTGTATACTGAGGTGTCTAGTCCTTTCTAGAATTTGCAAGTTACAAAACATGTACTGTACAACCATGTCCTTTTTCAGCTATTTATTTTAATGTTGAGTTTTTCTTTTTTGTCTCGGGACGTTTCCTTTTCTTTTTGTGTTTTACTGTTAAAAACCTTTGTCTAAACTAAACAAAATATGTATATTTATACAAGATTAAGCACATTCAGTAAAGTTTACTGTTTATTAATATCCCATAATTGAGTGTGAAGAAATGTAAAATATGTGAACCCAGGTTCTTAATTTGGATCTGTCGTTATCCCTGAGTACACTGCTCACAAACCAAGCTTTTACGGTAATTGTATTAAGGAAGATTTTGCCATTTGCTTACACAATGGATGTTTTTTTCCAATGGTAGTATATAAATTGCAGTTGTGATTTTTAAGAGATCTATTAGTAGAACATCATATCACTATATATAGTAGGGTCATAAATATAAGCAGGTGTGGCCTCATAAAGTTTCACTACCTGTGTCATCGCTTATCTTTATTCTTGATCATCCAGTTGTTTGGTGTGCATGTTTTCCACATACTGGAACCTGCGTCATTTCATTGAGTAACACCTTTGGAATTTAGAAGGACAAAAAAATTTCATGTAAGATGTACACGTAGCGAAAGTAAGATTTGTAATATAAAGCACGACTCATCAAGTAGTTTGTGACATACTGTAATACAGTTTATAAATAATACGAAAATACAGATAGAGGGGAAAAAAAAGACAGTGTTAAATGCTAATCTAGAACTTTTTAAGGAGTCGTTTTGTTTAAATGCTTGGTCAGGGTTTTTGCAAATATATTTTACTTTTTGCAATGATAATCACTTTGATAAATGTGAATCCTACAGTAGTACTTTATTTTACACGCACTACATTTTTGTTTAACTGAAAGGCCCTTTTGTTTTAACAATCCATTTACGGGGTGGAGAAATTTTCTAAAGTGTTTTTACATACTACTGTATGTTTTAATCCTTTATGATTGCATGCCAGCTGGAAAACCAGAGGATACAAAATAAACAGTAGCAGGGTTTTTCATTGTGTTTCTGCACTACAGATCCTTTCTTTTTGTAGCCTTGGGTTTAGGGTATAGTCTGATGGCAGAATGTGGCTTTTTAAAACTAGAAAAAATGCAGAATTTATAAGACCCTCTAGTGCATGTGGAGTGCATTGAAATTCTGGCCCCAAAATTGAGTAAAGAGTGTTTTCAGTAGTTTTGAAAACCATAATTGCAATGCAATTGCAATACTAGTCAGTAGCATTATATTACATCACATACAGTAGGACCCAGCAGTCCCTCATCTCATCAATGAAACAGTCAACAACAGTCTAACTTCAGAACCACAGCCCAAGGAAAAGACTTGTACTGTAGCTTTCCAGTTAAAAAATAACTTACAATATTAGATTATAATTCAGAGTGTGAATATACAGTAAGAATTTGGAATATGTATACTAATTTTCCATCTCAGTTTTGTACCATGTGCAGTGCATTGTAAAAGTATTCAGATCCATGCAATGTTTTTACATTATATTAAAGCTAGCAATTAATATTTTGTGTATACGCACTTTAGTTCACACTTTCAAAGCCAAAAACAATAAATTATTAAATATTTCATTTATATTAAAGAAAATTTGAAAAGTCACGATTGGATTAGTAATAAAATCCTTTGACGTGGCAAACCTAAAGCAAGTTGGGTGCTCAAAATTATATAAAGGAGCTAGACTTTGAGTGTCCTCTGTGTTCAATAATAGTGATTCTCATGTTTTTAGAATGAAAACGCTTAACTCTTTTAATGTTCCTTGGTTAGTTCATTACTCAGTTCAAGTTCAATACTCAACCATAAGACTAAAGAACTTTCTAAGTAAGTCATTGATAAAGTCATTGAAAGGTAAGGCGAATGGTACAAACAATATTAGTATTATATTAGTCTCTCAGTAGCCCTGTAAGTACAGTCTACTCAACAATCAAGAAATGGATAATCTCACTCAGACACTACATTGATCAAACCTTTACCCCAAACCGAGCAAGTGGGCAGGGGGAAAACTAGTAAGGAGTACCACTGTGTGGCCAATGATAGCTTAGAAAGAGCTACAGAGCTCAATGGTTAGGATTGGAGAAAATATACATCAGTCAACAATATCCAACACTTGGCAAAAGTAGTCAGAATGCCAGGGTGGCAAGATGGAAGCCATCATTAAACATATGCCATCTCCAAGTACTTGAGTGATTCTGCAAAAATGTGCAAAAGGTGTTCTGGTCACACAAAACAAAACTGGATCTTCTTGCTCTAAATATCGGGCATTACATTTGATGAAGACTCAACACCATCCCTACAGTGAAGCATGGTGATGACGGCATCGTACTGTGGGACTGGAATGCTTCGTCAGAATTTAAGGAAAGATAGATGAAGCAAAGTATAGACAAATACAACATGATAAACTTGTTTCAGTCTGCTAAGTACATAAAACTGGTATGAAAATTCCCCATTCAGCAGGACAGTAATCCAAAGCACAAGGTCAAAGTTAAACTGAAGTGGTTGAGTTGAATCCTACTGAGGATCTGTAGAAAGACTTGAAATCTGCTGTCCATTAGTGATACCCAAGCAACTGGGAAGAGCTCAATCATATCTACCTATAGATAGATAAAGCCTGAGCGCAAAGTTGGTAGAGATTTACCCAAAACGTCTGGCAACTGTAATTGCTGCCACATATTTGAGTTCACGTGTCTGAATACTTTATGCAGTTGGCATTTTCTGACATATACTGTAACTTGTTTTATCCTTATAAGTCCTCAGTTTGAGCATTTAGGTTTTGAATAAAATACTAAGTTTAAAAAATATGCATGCATCATCATTTGTAGTTTTATAAAATGAGACGGTATATGAAGGGTCTCAGGATATTTGAAAGGCACTGTAGGTTAGAAATACTGGCACTAATAGCTTACCTATCTAAGTAGGTCCTTAATAACTATTTTTAATATTTTTAGAAAAATGTTGTCCCATAAAAATTTTTGTATGTCATAAACATATGTATTGTCTTTTACTGTTATTTATACTGCAAATAATAAATGTATTTTTATTTAATATGCTTCATGCTAAGATCCCAAACTGCAGTAGAGGCCAGATTCTGACTGCACTTAACTGTTCTGCATACTGGCTAAGTGGCATCTTCCTTTCAGTTCCTTTTCAGTCTTGTTCATTTGAATTTGAAAGGATAACATTTTAAGACAAAATCCCAAATGTTATCCCAAGAATCAACAGAAAAAAACATCCTATTGGTTATGGGTCTCTCATTTAGCGCCAGATATTAAAAATAAATAAAATGTATGCTGACATACTGTACCAAGCTTCACATCTGTTGAAATGTAATTCAGCTAAAACTAAAACTGCAAGTTTGACACACAGACAGGAAAATGGCTCAGCAGATTCAGATGTCCTGACCTAATATTCACAAAATCTGTGGCAATTTGCCTGACATTTTCTTTGGTCTTTCATAACATTTACCTCTAAGTTCAGTCAGACATCTATGATTTGTGTAGTACATATAAAGCATACCCTAACACACTTCCAGAGGAACCTGTTCAGAATTGATGGGCGTATAGATGCCTTTCCACCTGTAATTCTAAAAAATTGTCCAGGTCTTTTTTTTTTAACATAATAAAGGAGAACTGCAATGGCATTTTTGTATTTCGTGATTAGAAAGAATCAGCATTGATGAGTGCATTTCAAACTGCAATACAAGTCAAATATACACAGTAACTTGTAAAACCTCCAATCTGCACCACAACATAGACAGAATTACCAGGTCGCGCAGTGCCGTGTTCTGCGATTCAGAAAAAGGCAACAAAACCCCAGGCTTGGGAATATAAGCAGGCTTGGGGAATACATCTCTTTAAAAAAGACAAAAGACACTTGTAAGATATCGTTAAAATATGCATATTTGGAATACATCTGTATATTTGTCGGTTATTTTTTTTATGAGGTATTTTTGCCGCAGTCTGGTAATTTGTTTTAAACTTACAAACACTGCAATTTGTTGGTTTAGTCTTTATATGTGATGATTTTCTTTAGCATTAGTTGTTTCTTTAGCATTTTAGCAAGACTTGTCATACATGCTGATCAAGCAGCAGTTTTTTTTGCTAGCAAAGTGTTACAACTTAGCCAAATATCTAGCTCAGTCTGTGTAATGTAACTGAATTTTTTAAAGACAAGCAAAATGTTATTTGTGTAAGGTGGCTGATTGTGTGAGTTTTGCATGAGGATGCACAATGAACTGGAAATCTGAGCTTTGATACTTGAGGTGTAACATTTAATGGGGGGGAAAAAATTGAATTGTTCTGTAAAGATTATTCAACTATAGCAGAATGTTTTCAGTGTTTCTTTTAACTATAGAACAGGCTATCTGAATGGAGTCTTTAAGGTTTGTCTAAAAAGTATTGCACACATCATATTTACATAGTTATTTTCTCTTTAGGGGCACAAAGAAGCTTTATTACCCATCCACGGTTACTTATCTTGAGTATCCTAAAAAAGTGGCAGATTAATGCCCTTCATTGCTTCAAAGATGGAACAAAAAAGCAATCCAAAATTGTTTCTTTGTAGTGAGTTAATTATTGGTGGCAAATGAGAATTCTAGGGCTACAAAATGAAGTATTGCAATGTTCCGCATGTGAATACTGTATGTTGTGTATTGACCATGAAGTACCTCAGGTAGTTAATTGATAGAACACAAAAAGGCTTAGATAGGAGGCCTGAGTTTCTAGACAGTACAGAAGGGTGATGTACATTCATAGATGTTGACATTTGTTTATTTGCAATTTTGTCTGGCTGAAGGAGTCTTGGATGGAAGAAGGGCAGAATGGGATGAAACCAAGCCAAAGGCTTTGAATGCAACTTTCAGATATGCCATGCGATACACTAGGAACATGAGACAGGTCTAACAAATGAGTGAACCTCTCACTGCCCCCCTGCAGAATATTTTAATTAACTTAAAGCCATGTATTGATAATTTAATTATCATATAAGGGAGGGTTATGTCTGTCTTTTAATCATAATGTACATACCCTATACTAGGTACTGTCCATATACTGCCATTATATGACAGAATAAGGATGGACTTGGTGATATTCAAATTTAGCTATTTGTGACGGTTCTCTGCACTGAATCCTCATGAACGTACTTCTCAAGACCCTACTGAAAAACTTACTAAATGTAGAGTTTGCACATGAGAGCACAAAAACCCCATTCTACCTTGGGTGGCAGGAACGAGACGTGTGCAAATACTGTATAGTTAACCTCGTCTTGTCAAATGATCTGTTTTCACTGAAATGAGGTTTCACTTATAACAGGCAGGCATTATAGAAGAGTTATCTAACACATGGCCTGCGGGCTGCATCTGGCCTGCCAAACCAATCTGTCCCTTCCAGCCTGTGTGTCATTTGTGGTCAGAGATTCGATCTGCAAAATGCCTGAGCCAGCAAAGCCAACTCCTGAAGCAAGTGTTTCTGCATAAGATCTGCATACACAGTGCCCACTGCAGTGTTTTACCTCTGTCCAGTCAGATGGCTTCTGTTTGGTGATGTGGAGGATCTACTTTGACAGGGATGTGTCTGAATGAAAACTGCAACGTCTTCCAAATGTCTCAATTCTGGAGCAAACCTAGTGACTGAACCATGACTTCTCTCAGAAACTGGGTCTTTTATTTAATAATGATCTCAAAACAAGATTTTTGAACATGGTAATGAGGTCTTTGTGATTGTTATTGATGAAAAGAAAACTAATGTGTGGTTCAAGAGGACAGAAGAAATTTCTGTCTTTTCCTAGAAGTGAATGGAAAGCAGACATCCTGGATATGTACACAACAGGTTGCTTTCCAAAGATCTAGCACTAGTAAATTTGTTGTATTTATATAAAAGATATACTCCAAATAGTATTCTGCTAGTTAGAACTTTAAAAAATTCTAACTTTTCTGTGTTTTATTTTCTGTCATGCGCTGTAACTTTGCCTTTTTGCCAATTTCTGTGCCCGTCTAATAAAGTAAAACTCTGCTAATTATACAACAAGGAAAACTCACTTAACACAGAACCTTTTAGTGTCATCATTCCCTCACATGGAATATACCAATGGTGTAACCCTAGAGTCCATTTAATATATATATTTCAATCCTGCAGTTAACCAATTCATAAAAGATCCATCCCTCAGTTCACAAAGGTAATTCACCCTCAAAAATTGTTTGTAATAGCATATTTTGCATAAAGTAAAATAAGTTCCCATTAATTGTAAAAGCTGATGACTTTTTCCGCAAGTCTAGTATTAAATTATATTACTCAATGTTCTTATTTTGACATTTCAGTACCATTAACATAATGATATTTCATGTTGGTAGTAGTTTATTATGTTTTTTTAACTCAGTACGGTAGTCACCTAGACAACATGTATAAAAACTGTAAACTGTTGAGCAAATGCACAGCCAAGTTGAAAGCAATGCAAATGTCTTTCAACAGCTCGTCAAATCTGTCCCTCTGTGAGAGCAATGGGACAGAATCCCACAAGACCTGATCTGTATTTGTAATCTGGTGCAAAACAGGCTGATGGCCACACAGACTGCTAGTCTATCACATTAGACTGTTGGCCAGTCCAGTTGTTGATCAGCATAATGAATTTATCTATTACATGCTTGTTCATATGTTATTAGTGCATGCTCTGTAATCTTCCATTTTTCTGATGATAACCTTGTGAATTCATTTCACTTGCACTTCTTCTGATTCTTAGCATATTTTTCAAGAAATAAGCATAATTCTCTCAACGTTATTTTGCGCTTTTGAGCAACATGCAGAAAATCAGCATATTCCTCTGTCAATGTCTTCCAGCATATGGCTTAAAATACTTGGCCATATACAATCTTATAGTATAGAGCAGTGTGCCTGATGAATCCTATATGCATGGAATACCTTGTCTAATTGGTACTGTTTTGTAGTATCTGGAATTTAGTTTGTATTGGTTTTAGTGGTCCATTGTATTGCAGGTTAAACCTTCTTAAGAACACTGACAAATTACAAAGATGCCTGACAGAGATCCCCTCGTTGACTCTAAATAGCATAACAGAACAGTATTTATCCATTATAACAATGTGGGCTCAATGCATACAGTACGTGGAATAGACTGTTGAAAAATGTTTGCTCTTAATCATTTTATATTGTTTTTCTTGTATACTGCAAATTATGTCTAGAAAATAATTTTAAAGACATTTATCCAGTCCTGGTAATAGTGTACAGTTTATACCTACACCGACACCAGCAAAGCACTGCAAACCACCAGTTGCAAGCTTTTTAAAACATTGTGTGAGGTTTCCTAATACATATAATGTTATTTGGTGTTATTTATATATATTTGGAATTTTATCCTTATACCCAGTTATCCAAATGGAAAGTGAAAGCAAATGCAGAAAAGCAAATCCAGTTTTGAAAAAAAAATCCACTGCTTATAGTGGAGAGGAAAAGTACTGGCTGCTCAGACAATCCAAATAATTGAAGAATTGTCAGATTACAGATAATTTTTCAAGTCCCTTGGATCTATTACTCACTCAAAGGAAACGCAGACATCATGAAAGAAAACAATTTGCATTTAATATTAACATTTTAGACATTTGCAAGTCTTATCTCTTAAGCAAATCAGTAGATTTGCTTTTAAATGTTTGCTAGGATAGAGAAGGCTCTTATAGGCATGTAAAATATGTGGTGCAAGCTTGATTTCTTTCCATTCAATTTGAATGTCATGGTAAAATGTTCCATGTTTTTTTGTAAACTATTGCATTTTGTTATTCATGTACAGTTTTCAAATACAAAAAACACACCTACCAGACAGATGGAATAAAGTTCAGTCTGTGTTTTCACTAGTTATATTTATACAAATATATACAGTATATATTTTTGGTTTGCTCCTGAATCAATTATAACCTCTTTTAATAAATTATCAGACATATACAGTATCTAAAGGTTGACCAGACTTTTTACACAGTATTTTTTTAATCCACTTATCAGTATAAAAATGGGTTAAATTGTTAAAAGCGAATTGTTCTACTCAAGCAAAGACTTCTGGCACTCTTGTATGATGGTGGACTAAGCTACAGTACAGTATATGTTAGATAACTACTTTTTATACCCACTTTATTTAAATCATATGTTATGGATTGTTAATAATATGACCGTCATTGTACCTTTAATTTTTCTGTATCTTTACTTTTAGGAGACTGTGTCTAATCAGTACGTTTCAAATAAAATGATGCATATTCTCGAATGTCATTGATTTGCTTAGGGATCATGCCAGCTCATTCTTCATGTCCTGGCCTGTACATAAAAATAGTTACTTCTTTTTAAAGGACTTCTCCAGCTCCTGCTGTGAACTCACAGTATTTGTTTTTCCTCCTGTCCTCAGTGGCGAGAGTGGTGCAGGGAAGACAGAAAGCACCAAGCATCTGCTGAGACACCTCATGGAGCTGTGCAAAGCCAACTCTCAGCTGGAGCAGCAGATCCTCCAGGTTAGTGTGGAGCACAAGTGCCAAGGGTCCTGGAGCTGCTTTTCCAAGGGCTGCTTCTCTCTCATCAAAGCTAACCAGATGAAAGTGCTCATACTTTACATGAGTCTGTAATCACAATAATTAGAATATCTGCATGCTTCTGTTTCTAGCTAAATTTTGCCACTTCGGCGCTGCCCTATAATAAACTTGACGGGGACAAAATTGTACCCTTTTAAAGTTCTTATGTACTCTTGAAGTCTGGTTTCGTTCACGCCACTCAGCATTTCAATTTCTTGTGATTTTTATAAGCTCATTTCCTGAAGATTTTTCTTTGGTACTCCCTGATTACATTCAGTAGTAATTTTATACCCTGACTGAGAGAGCAAACTGAAAGCAAAGTAAAAAGAAAAAAAATGTGCCAGTAATGAACAGTTTATCCTATGTGGTTTACATGTCCGCAAATTATAATGTATCCTAGTTAATCCTTTTTATTCTGAAAGTAATACAGGAAACGTCTACTGCTTACATTAAATTGTGAGATGTTACTGTATATTATAGCTTAGAACCACCAAACCAATATTGTTTTCTGCTACAGTCCTGTGGAGGTTTTGATGTCTCTGCTAGAATAATAAAGAAAAGAGATTATCAATTTGGAGATTATCATTATCATTGCCTTCTGCAATGAGAGATGCATCAGTGCACTCTCAGAAACCAACATTATGCTTTCAATAAGACAAACGGGCCTTTTCAGTAAATCACATGAGTTTCTTAGTGCAGTGTCTCAGATCACATGTGGAGAGATGAGAAGAAGGCTATTATTACTAATACAAAATGGTTGTCAGTCAGTACAAAATTCCACTGATGACTCGGGAATGGAGCTGTAGTTTAGCACTGTTTCAAGCCGTGTTAGCTGTTTCAGCAGTTGTGGTAAGTTAAAAAAATGAGAGGGATGAACATACAGTGCAGTACTTCTTATGCTAACCTCTCTCTGAGAAGCTCTCACCAGAATATGCACAATGTACTTTAAGCTTTATAGCTGTGGAAGAAAAGCAGGTGATATTTGTTAGGTGGCATAAGTTATTTTGACATTTACAAAAAGTATTTAATGTAGTTAAAATTTTAACTATGATACACTCTCATGCAAAATGACCAAAGGTATTGGATTCAAGGAAATGCTTAAAAGTGAGTCGTGTGTGAGAGCCTCATTGCTTTCTGTAGATCCGTCCCGTTGCCTGGTGGTCGCAGTTACAGTCAGGAGTTGTGCTCTTCAGGTGGTTAAAACCAAAGCTTTTTGCAATGCAGTTTACTAGTGGAAATGGTAGGCTTGGCAGTACCCTTGTCTCATCCACCTGATACAGGTGCTGGGGATTCCAGGAAGAGAGAAATTTGCTTGTGACTCAGGCAGGTAGCTTAACCTTTCAGACGTGTGGCTACATGCCATTTTCAGACATCTACAGTATGCCTCATTGTCGCTGAGTAAAATTGACAAGCATAACAGAGAAGAGTAAATCTGTATGTGAATGCTGGTGAGCAAACGTGCCCTAAAGGATAATAGAGAAACAAGTAAAGGTTTATTCCATGCTCAAAAGAAACACAACGGGTGTCATATACCTGAAGAAAGCTCCACAGCCAAAACGTTGTTTCTTTTCTTCTCTTTTCAGCATGGAATAAATCTTTACTTTTTCCTTTGCAGCCTACGCATGCTGACGCAGCACTACTTGAACTACTGAAGTACTATAGTTTAATCTGTACCTGTTTGATATCTAATCCCTGACAATTGATCTTAGATTAAGGCAGTTAGCAAGTGGAATTGTTTGTTCTGTAGATTTCAGTGGTAAACTGAAATCTACAAAAACAGGGGTGAAATTGCCCTTAAAATGGTGATCATTTCATTATAGGGATAAAAAGTTTAGACAAAAAACAATTACCAGTTGCAATTGCAATCTGTACGAAACATTACTCTCACAAAAGAGGTATTTTTTTAGTTTTTATTTGCACTGAAAAATAAGTGGCTAAAACATACTTTATTCAAATATAACAGCTTGATGTAATTTATTAAGAATGTTATAGTTAAAAAGCAATTACTCTCTCATAGTTTTAACCAGAGAGACCCCAAGTGTCGCTGAGAAAATTCTTCATGTATAAACATTGACAGACGAGCAGCGTATTGAAGAGAAACCCGTTTCTCTCCTTTTGAACAATTAACATTAGAGGGAATCATGTCACTTTATTATTTCCATTAAAGAAGTATCACATGTTTTGTTGCATCATGTCTCTGAAGAAGCTGTTTGTTTAGAAAATCCAGACTGTTTTGCCAGTTTTCTTAGAGTTGCTGTTCCAGAGGTGACACAGTGCATCTCTTGACAACTGCATACAGTATACTGTAATAGTATGTCCCCCATTGAAGCATTTGAGTACTTTTGTGTGAGCAGACGTTCTCCAAAGATCATAAAGATGAGTGTTGATGTGGTCACTATGGAATATTTTTTAGCCTTGTATGATAACTTTTTAATTCTATACAAGTGTTTTCACAACTGATCTACTTTCTCCCAGTGATGGAAGTGGCAGCTGGATGATGTTTATTAAAACTTTAGTGCCAGTGGCAGGTATCATGTGTTTTCTTTTGCATCTCCTCCAGCAAATATGTCAGGCATCTGATCCTGCTGAGTTTATAATGTCACATTTTTTAAACATGAAAGGAAGTTTCTGTTTCTTTAAAATCGGATCAAAAGGAATTCCCAAACCTGTTCTGCAGGTCAGGCGGACATGTCACAAGGGCATTTTTATAAGTGAATGGTGACTCAACAAATATGCTTCTTGTCCACCCTTTTTTGTTTGTGTTGTGATGTGAAAGATTATTTTACACAAGTTGACAGTTTACTCTAGATTAATGTTATGTTGACAAGTGACACAGACTTTGAATAGTTTTATCTATGGGATGTATTTTTGTTAAGTTCAGGAAAGATCAGGTAATGTTGTTTTATTCCTTCATTTTATCATTGTCTAAATTATTCATTTTGTGAAATATGAATAATATAAGTTATGTATTATTCATATTATGTTGTCTGTGTATGATGTATCTTAATGTATTTACATTCTATACGACTTGGAGTTTGCTATGGTAATCCACATAAACAGTACGTCAAATGTTAAATGGGTGGTGCAGTGGCTAAGGATCTGCGCCTGTGGCTGAAGGTTGCTGGTTTGTATCCCGTGGCCAGCAGAGGAATCCTTCTCCATTGGGCCCCTGCGCAAGGCCCTTAACCCCAACTGCTCCAGGGGTGCTGTATAAGTGGCTGACCCTGCATTCTGACGCCAAGCTTCTTGCCCTGTTTGTGTCTCATGGAGAGCAAGTTGGGGTATGCGAAAAGACAAATTCCTAATAGAAGAAATTGTATATTGCTAATAAAGTGATCTTATCTTAAAAGCTAGTAGAAAATGGCTTGTTCGGGTATCAAAGACAAAGGGTGCCTGGGGCAGTTATTAGGTTCTTTGTGTACTACACAATATACTTTTAAGGGCGTAATATAAAATCGTTTATTTTTATGAAAAGATTGCAGTTTACAATTCTGATGTTCTTTACCGATACAGTCTTCTCTAAGATGAGCAAGTGGTCTGTTTTGAAATACATTACACTAAACAGTGATTTGAAGGAAGCTTAGCACTTGTTCCTGAACAGCAGCTTTCAGTTCGTCATTGGAAAACACTGAGCCCATTCTAACAGGCATTTCTCACAGGCGCCCTGGTCAGGATTCACATGGCATGGGGTTTTAACTGTCGCCACTATAGATGGGTGATTTAAATTGTTTAAGGCAAGACAGCTGTTATTTGGAAAAGTCTACAAAATAAATAATTTAAAACAAAATCTGAAGTTATGGGGAAAAAAACATCTGACATGGAATTGTAACCAAAGGAAAAGGGAGAGAAATTGTTAGAATTTCTTAAATGAATTTGGTACAGTACATGTAGTCCTCTCAGAAACGAGTTTTAAACAAATTTTGGAGAACAAGTGTTAGAGAACTGTAGTACCTACTGTACTAATCTCATACTCTCCTTTCTGTTACTCTGTAACTTTTAGCTGCTGAATTAAAGATCAGTTTCTGTGTGACCTCAAAACAGTTTTGTTTCTGTTCTGGTGAAAGGCTGTGAGGAAATTGTGAAATGTTTTTCAAAACTTTAGGAATTACTTTCCATTGATCATTCTAAGAATGGCATCATCAGTGTTTAAAGTAAAAAAAAAAAACACTTGAAAGTGTTACTGAACGTCAACAACAGTGACTCTGAGGTACTGTTCACAATTGAAGTACCTGTATATTTTTGACATGTCAAGTATACTCCCAAAAAGGTATCAAGTCAGTTTGTCTATGTTTTCCTTTTATTATATGAATGCATAATGTTGACCATAGAAACAAGTAGTTTTTATTTATCACTAATATTTCTTAGGAAACATTCTGTTAAATAAGAAATACTCAACTTTTCTCTGTAGGGATGTGACTGGGTATTTGGACTGAAATGTTCTTCCTTGTGTTTCTTGTATTGCACCACTATGATGTGCAACAATATTATAGCCTGGTGTGGTGCATGCAGTACTCTGCACATCTCTGAGAGGATGGACAACTTTTGATTGGAGTCTTTTCAGTGTTGTGGAATGACCCTGAATTGGATGAAGTGGTTACAAAATGAATGGATGTTAGAACTTCAGAATTCCATGGAAAAAATCATTATACTCAATATATGCAAGTCATTTTTATGCAAAGGTTTTACAGTTCAATCAGAAATGAAACTGTTTGTATTTTAAAATATTTTTATCTGCCATTAAAACTCTTTGTTCAAGGTTTCAAGTTCATGCTACAAATCAGTATATTTCTTCACAAGTATAGCTATCATTAAGAAAATTTAATGTAAATGGTGCCACATATAAAAGGAGATATTAATTTAGAATGTGTTGATCAGTGCTTTTGCATTATAGTTTTGAGTAGTGCTGATCCCAGGAAAACGTGTACAGTAAGTTTACAACATTAATAGAAAAAGAGGCTTATTTGTCATTTACCTTTGTAAAGTCAACTAAGAATATTTGGTGCTGTCCAGCTGAAATAGCTAGTTTTGTGTTGTCATCGCTAAATGAATATTCAGATATGTTGTCCCCTCTGTTTTTTAGTACTCACATACTGTAAAGTAAAAATTTGGAATTATATTTTTAGTTTTTATTTGGTACAGTAGCAGCCAAGTGAACTTTGAGGATGATTGACTCGATTTTAATTGAAAGTAATCAAAATAATTTGTGGAGCTCTTCTTTAGTGAGTTAGACATACTGTACCTGTAGTTTTCCAGACTTGATTGGAATTTAAAGCTTAGTACTACTGTCTTAAGGCCATAAATGACTTAAGACAAACATGTTTTGCACTAACCCTGCAAACCAATTTTCTTCTTTTCTATTAGTCCTGGAAAGCGCTTTTAAGTGTCATAAACTGTATCTTGAGGTCTGCAGCCTCCTCCGAGTTTAGTATGATGTTGTTGAAAGTTGTGGTTCTCTCAACTTCTTTACCATAGCCTCAGAGTATATACTGTAAAGAATGCAGAGTGGGTAAATTAAAGCTTGCAGCGCTGCTGGTGGTTTTTATCAAAGCATGCAAATGTAGTCTGTTTTTTTGCATATGATATTAAATGTGCACACTGTATAGAATGAGGTAGGAAAAGACAGTGTGTTGACTCTGCTGTGTGACTGATTGAGATGAGGGACGGTAACGAGAGTTAAGTGCTGGATCTTATAAACAATTGAGAAAGAAATTACTTTTTTACAGTCATTGACCAGGTTTAATTACATTAGCTTCAAAGAGAGCCTTCTTAGCCTGTTGTTATATGTGCCAGGGTAAACACTGTATTTTTATATCATTCTTTGTTGATTTGCTTATAGAACAATGTATTTTGAAAGTACAATTTAAAAAGCTTGCCATTACCTTAAAGTACTTTTATATTTTGGAATTAAAAAGTATTTCATTTCAACAGGAGCGAAAGACTTGCACTAAGACATACTGTAAATGTAAGATAAAACAATTTTCTTTTTAACAACTCAAACATTTCAAAGGTGTGGTTAATAAAACTGAATAGAGCTGCAAATCTTTTGATTATATGGGTGTATGTTGAACTTTTATCAAGAATTGAACTCTTACCTTTGAGCAATGCACACTGACTTGTATTCTCCTATTCTTCAATAAAATAAGCTTACTCAGGTAAAACAATGACATGCATGAGGTACAGTATATGTGAATTATTTGGTCTTCACCTTAACTAGGCATTTGGTTACAAAATGGTACACCAGCAATGCTACTGTAGTAAATGTCAAGTTCCAGGAACATGAAAACTGATGTAGTACAGCCACAATGTCTGTCTTCTACACACGCTCAAGATCTGTTGATATACAGTAAACTGTTGATACAGTATCTCTTCTGGTTTCAGTAAGTAGTGTTTTTTTTTTAGGTAGACATTTTTCCAAGTCATGCTTGATCACATTAGTGGCACTTGTAAGCCACGTGTCTCTATTAATTTATTAATCATTTTGTTTTTTTGTGCTTTGGTCTTTTGCAAACCACAGAGGTCACAGCTGCTTATGTTTGGCCATGCATAATGTCAATACAGGTGGAAGAACACGTTTTGCTCTTGGTGTATCCTGTTGACACTACAGTGTTGGGGTGGAGCTGGAAAGGCAAATCTACTTACTGTACATTATTAGCAGGTTTGCTTTCAAAAGGCTGCACTAGCTTTCCCATGAAACATCAGGCAGTGAAGTCAAAAATAAACTTTTTTCAGGGGGGACTGAACATTATAAAAGCATACCAAGAAAGGTAGCCCTTCAGTTACTTTCAGGAAATCCTAAGAATGCTAATGTAGTAGTGGTACAGTATTTAGGTGTTGGCTTAACATGTTAAAGGCTTCTGCCATTAACACCTCCCCTCTAAGCAGTCATTTATTTACATATATAAAGCAGAAAGCCACATGATCACGCTAATCAGGACTTTCTCCTTTGGCATGGTGTTGTTTTGGTAACCCCACAAAAAAGCCTATTAATGTAGTAATATATAGGAAACCAAAAAAAAAAGTACAGCACAGTAGTGGAACATTCTATCTAAATTAGCTTCAAGTTTTTTTTTTGTCCAGAAAGGTAAAAAAAATAATGTTGAGAAAAGCAACATTCAGTGCTCAATGTAGAATCTCTACTGCAATCATCCTAAAGGAAGTGGCGATGTGCATTGTTAATCCAATAAATTGTTTATTTATTTATATTTATTAAGGACTCATTGGTGTCAGCATCTCTGGGGAATAAATCCTTTGATTTGTGAATGTACATTCTGCAGATGCCAACTTTGTTTTCCTGTGAAGGTTATACTACTTATAATTTTCATTTAATACTGCAGTTTCTCTATACAGTATATAACCAATATTCAAGGAGTTGTAGTAGTTTATTAGCAGAGGACAAACAGAATCAGACATGGAACATCATAACACCTCCGAATCTCAAACACTGGGCTTGACCACAACTGCTGTCATCACTACTTAGAATCCAAAAAGAGAAGTGGTGGTTGTTGGCGATTCCATTCTCTGGAACATGGCAACAGAAATTTGTAGCAAGGACCATGAGACAGCAACATTGTGCTTTCTCTTGGGAGTAGAGGCGACATAAAGTCCACATAGTGTACAGGGCCAACAGTGACCTACTGGACTTGCTGTTGTCCATGTGGGCACAAATGTGATTGGTATGAACTGAAAATTTGATCCAGGACAAATTGAAACTACAGTACTTAGTAAGATGCTGAAGAGCAGGATTTATTTAGTCATTTTCTCAGGAATGCTTCCAGCACCAGGCTGAACAGTTGCAAATGTAAATGTGCCAATCAATGGATGTTAGATGTTATATGTTATGTTATTTTTAGGCCCCATGAAGAAAGTTGGCTATTGCCAAAAAAAAAGGATTGTTGTATTACTGTGCTACAAAAATATTTCTGCTCATGAATCAGTCCAGAGAACCATATCAGCTACATGTATTCTAGAACTTAAAAAATAGCCTGCAGTGTAAAAGGGGTAGAAGACCTTTGATTCTGATGTTCTGTTGTGATCCCACGGCTTGGTATTTCAATCTGGATCTGTGTACACAACTAAAAATGAATCAAAGTAGAAGCAGTGTTACCTCCTTGCAGCTGATGTCATCAGACAGAACTCTGAATCTAAGCAAGGATGGGCCTGATTAGTATTGGGAACGGAGACCTTGAAGGAAACCAGGTTGATGCTGTAAGTGATCTTGGTGGCTCAACAGGTGACACTCTATCCTCTAGACAATAATTTACAAAATACACTGTGCTATTGGAGCCGCCATCCTTTGGATAAAAGTACTAACAATCTTCTCATTAAAGTTACTCTTTTCATATGCATAGAGTGTTTACCCTCAGAGTCCTGACTAATCGCTATGGCCTTGCACAATCTAACCTCCCTAAAGTTCCTAAAGCACTGTCTTACTTCTCCATCTGATCTGCTGTGTAGTGGGGCTGCTGGTGCAGAATAGCTGGTGCACATCACTTGAATGCATATGAAATATTCAATAGTTTTTTTTTTATAATACAAGGTGTAATTCTGTTTATTTTTGCCAGTATTTGTTAAGGAATGCCAACCTGAGATGTATAGTACATACTGTAAAATAAAAAAAACCTAATTGGTTACAGCTTTTTTTTTTATTTCAAAGCCAACTAAATTCAGAAAAATCTGCCTTTTATTTTGCAGGTCAATCCCCTGCTGGAGGCTTTTGGTAACGCTCAGACTGTCATGAATGACAACAGCAGCAGATTTGGAAAGTACATTCAACTCCGTTTCCAGAACGCGTCAGGTGGGGTTTCACTTCTGTTCATGGGTTTACTGGAAAGATTTCTGGTATTGTGGGTATTTGCATATGCATGAGATATTGCATGTTTGTGTTGGTGTCTGTACCCTGTGACTGGCATTCCGTCTAGGGTGTGTCCTGCTTGCACCTGTTGCTTTTCCAGGGTTGGCTCTGGCTCCCCCAAGACCCAGTACTGAATAAGGCACTTGGAAACCGGATGGTTAGATGGATGTACTTAAAACTTTCAAAGAATATTTCTTTCCCATTATTTCAACTAGTTTTTAAAAAGTGGTTTATTATCCACAGCGCGGTTTTGTTTAATACCAATGACAAGGTCTTACTGTAGATGGAAGCTCAAGAACTCACCTTTATGAATCTTCAAATCGGTATATTTTAATATGATTCATAATAAACTTTAAACCCACCTTCGTAATGTTGATTTATTAATGTATTTTCTTATTCAGACTTTTGACTCCTTCCAAATTATTCAAATATTGTCAATAACATATCTATGTTGTACAGTATTTTTTAAAGACTCAGAAGTACTTTTTTGCTCTCATTTGCATTGAAAAGAAACTAGCAAAAATTGGGGCAAATGGAGAACTTTTTGTTGTAAGCAAAACATTTTTTAAGGTTAGTTTGGGCATTTATCGGTGGCATTTTTTTTCTGTCTCAATGGAACATTTAATGTTTGCAGTAAAGGGTGCCAAAATCAATGAATACTTGCTGGAGAAATCACGTGTGGTACATCAGGATGAGGGGGAGAGAAATTTTCACATCTTTTACTGCATGCTGGCTGGGACTTCCAAAGAAGATAAGGAAGTCTATGGACTCTTGGATCCAACCCAGTACAGGTGAGTTACCATTTCTTGTCCCTACCAATGAAATCAAAAGTTTGTTAGTTAAGAGGGAGCTGTCTTCAGTTGCATCATTTGATTGAAGTTTTACACAATTGTTACTCTTTCTTATCATGCTAATATATTCTTTAATACATCACGTTTCCTGGGTGTGTGCAGACTCATAAAAACATACTGTTGTTACATATTTAAGGCTAGAAACTCTGTCACCTCAAAATAAAAGGTGGTTTAAATATTTGCTGCTTTTTAATAATAAAAAGGTTGCCTTAGTAAAAAGACTGCATGTTGTCAATCAGCCCATATTATCAGTGGTTAAAAATATAAAAGCAATTGTGGTTGCTTGTGCCTGTAGATTAGATAAACTTTAAATTCAGCCTCGCATAGTTGCTGCTGTTAGAAAAAAGCATTTATTTCATATGGATTTGCAAGGTGTTTTAATTTAATCCATGAATGTCCCACCAGGTTTTCTGTTTCATTGTTGCTAATAGAGTACCTGTGCTAACAGAGCACTCTTTTACATTTGAATATTGATTTATCTGTATTAAGAGAAATTACAGCTTTATTCACATTCCTAAAGGAATGATGCTCCTTGTATTAAAAATAATACAGATAACATGGCTGTTTATTTCACAAAACCATCCTCTAATGTCTTGTTCAGTGACCTCTGAGGCAGTGTAAAAGGGGTAGAAGACCTTTGATTCTGATGTTCTGTTGTGATCCCACGGCTTGGTATTTCAATCTGGATCTGTATACACAACTAACAATGAATCAAAGTAGAAGCAGTTGTTACCTCCTTGCAGCTGATGTCATCAGACAGAACTCTGAATCTAAGCAAGGATGGGCCTGATTAGTATTGGGAACGGAGACCTTGAAGGAAACCAGGTTGATGCTGTAAGTGATCTTGGTGGCTCAACAGGTGACACTCTATCCTCTAGACAGTAATTTACAAAATACACTGTGCTATTGGAGCTGCCATCCTTTGGATAAAAGTACTAACAATCTTCTCCTTAAAGTTACTCTTTTCATATGCATAGAGTGTTTACCCTCAGAGTCCTGACTAATCGCTGTGGCCTTGCAGAGTCTAACCTCCCTAAAGTTCCTAAAGCACTGTCTTACTTCTCCATCTGATCTGCTGTGTAGTGGGGCTGCTGGTGCACATCACTTGGATGGGCACTGCACTTCAGTGGTAGATGAAGTGGGCCCCCCTTGTATAAGTGAAGCAGTTTGGATGAAACAATATACAGTATATAAATGCAAGGAATTTTAAAGTGCAATATACTGTATGTAGACACACCCCACTCCATATATCTTTTGCAGTTATTTCCAGTTAGTTTACCATGGAAAGCAAGAATTGCACTGAAACATATTCCTCTTTAATGCTGTGCTCAGTATAATAACATTTAATGCAATAAATTCATTTGTCAGTGCTCTGCTTTCTCTTTATTATTATACACACCTCACAGTAGAGATACAGAGATACCCCACAGTAACCAGTTTTAACATTTTATTATTTTAGCAGTAAGTAATGTTAGTGATATTCTTAATGTGGTCTTAGAACATACTTCCTAATCTTTCTTAAAGCAATTTTAAAATGTAGACAATGTTTAAATTGAAATGTAGCATTAGATAAGCTGCATGTTTGTACAGTATACTGGACACTGACAGAGGTTTACAATGTTGCTGTTTTTCTTGCAGATATCTTAATGGCCAATACGGCACAGAGGAGATGGTGAGCTACTGGAGTAAGAAGTACAGTGAGGTGTGCAATGCTATGGATATGGTTGGATTCGAAGAACAGGTGAGAGGTTGTTTTGTGCTCTAGCATTCAAGAAGAAAAGGAGACTTAAATATTTCATGCATACCGTAAGGTTATTCAACAGATTAGAATGAGCAGTGAGCTATGACGAAGCAAAATGGAAGGTATTTATTTCATACACGACACTCCTTCATTTCTGTCCTTCAGGTGTCTGGTATTTCTTTTTCAGACTTGCTTTTATTTGCTTCTACAATGTTAATCCTAAAACACTTCTTCAGTGAGGGTATTTGTTTTAGTGTTTTGTGTGTCTGGTCTCAGAATAATTTTGCGTAGCCACCACAGTTAAGAGTAGCACAATCTGTACATTTAAGACAAGTGAAAAAATAATAAAAAATCTACATTGTTGTATACTACAGTATATACTGTATATTACAGATATTACAAATATTTTATCTGAAAACCTGGCTAATGCTGTTTTGTGATTTCCAGCATGAATACACAGCTCCTCTTCAGAAATGCAAAGTGGAGAAAGTCTTAAATGTGTCAGTTTTTGTCAAAGTTAAAAAAAAAATCAATGCCTTTATTTATTGTAAAAGATAATTATTATTCTTTTATTACAGTTTTGGGAAATCTCTTAATTGTACTTAATGGTCCTTCTGGCAAGTTCCAACTGAAGTATTAATCCAGCAAACAGATGGCACAAAGGTTTTGTTTTCTTGATTAGGGTGGCATAAATATTCTATTTTGTGCTTTTATTTCTTGATTTCAATTAGGCTTGACATTTAACAGGTTAAATCACTTCTAGACATTGTCAGATAGTCTAGGTATTTTCAGATATTGAATGTGGATCTCTGGTTCTGTAAGTAAGCTCCTTATCACGTCAGCAGAAGGCCCAGAGCATCCAGGAACACCACAACATGCTCAATGGATCTGTACCAGAGCGCCTGTGCCCAATTAATTCTCAAAGTAACGTGGACAGATCACAATTAGTCACAAATGATCAATTAATCAAATGACACCATGACACCAAAACATATACTTGAAATTGAAAGTTTGTGTACACTCTGTCCTTGATTTAAGAAAGGATTATTTTCCAAAGTCCCATTCATAACCTTTCTTAAGTCAAATAAAGTTAAAAATAAGAATTTGGCCTAAGTGATTAACAAATTTTCCACTTCTCAATAGAACCACTTCCATTTTAGTAATTAATGTTAACTACACCATTGTAGGTTTTACTTTTTTACTTCTTTTTTAGTTCTTTTTTTGTCCTTAATTGTTCTAGCTAGTGATTAAGGCCAGACACATTGCCAGTGTAACAGTCTTTTCACCTTGTTATTGCCCTTAATGTATTTTTTAGGATTTGATCTTTTTGACATTTACTTTTCTCAGCTCTCAAAATAGATGCAAAATCATAGAGCACAAGTAGGATGTAAATGTACGGTATATACTAGTAAACTATATGTTCATAAAACAACCAGGAATAAATTGGGTGCAGGCTTGATATGCTGATCATCTTTAGAAAATTATGGTTTTGTGTAGTTATGATTACTTTTACATTTTCGTTTTAGGAGCAAGTGGACATGATGACAATCCTGGCTGGGATCTTGTCTCTAGGGAACATCATGTTTGAGCCACAGGACAATGAGATGCTGAAAGTTACAGCAAAGTCTGTTGGTTGGCTCAAAGCTGCTGCAGTGAGTGTAACTTATCTCTCTGTGTGTCAAAATGGTGGAAGAATATATCTAAATGTTCAGAATCTAGAAATAAGGATAACAATGTGTTCAACTAAATTAGAATCTCTAACAAACTCTCACAACCTGTGTAAAAATAGAGGCGGTGTTCAGTATATGTTCTCATAATTACTCACATCCAAACAAGTCATAGCTTGACTTGTTTTTCTGGCAATTAAAACTAAGCTTTGAATTGCTTATCCTTTGAAAAAGCATACATTTCACAAGATATTTGAATATCATATGTAATATCAAGAAGCATTTTTTAAAGAATTTTAAACAAAAATTGTATTGTCTTTATAATGGCATTTATTTTCCCAGAATAGTTTCAATAAAATAAAAGCAATTTGCTTTTTTTAATGTTCAACAGTAACGTATAGCAAAGGACCCTATCCTTTTAATGAAATACTACTTTTGCAGTCTGTGGTAACTTTGATGTGGGATAATTTACTAGAGCTGAAATATCTCTCACGTTACAATTACAATGCTTAATTTTCCCTTTGCTTCAAACTTTCCTGTGTTTTTGGAATTTTACTCCTTTTTCATTGGCTCATATCGGTAGCATCAGTTTTGCTTCCCCTAATCTTCCTTCCAAAGGAAGTTTGGTTAGCAAATTTAGCCCTTTGAAAGTAATAATCCTATAGAGTAGGATAAAGTGTATTTAAGCTGCATCCAATGTATTTGCACATGTTTGTCCATTTCCTGTGAATTGCTATGGCTTTCTTTCTTTCAGAAAAGCCAGGTTAATGGCTTGAACAACATGGATGAGCATCTTATTTTAGACATATCTGTGATATGTCTATCCTATCCTCAGTCTGAATTGCGCAAACTGTTGACTTCCATTTTGAATTCCTATGTTTTTGTTTCATTGTCAATGTTTTGGAAGTTGAATAAACTTTAATACCTTTCAGCACTTTGAGTACTGCTGGCGAGTCCCACTCTAATCTTCTGTCACAGACTGAAGAGATTACATTTTTTAACCTTTCTACAGTATGAAACAAATATCCATTAGACCAGAAATGAACCTAGTATCTCTTTTTGTACAAGTGTAACAGTGCTAAAATTATGAGGACGATAAAAGTGAATAGCTAATATTAATATTCACCTTGAACGTGAATTATAGAACATACAGTAACAAATACATGAAATATATATAGGAAGGTACATTAGAATGTGGTTTGAACAGATTGAGTCTATTAATGGAAACTACAGACAAGGGCTTTGCAGCTATTATAGCCCATATTGACTGTGTTTGAAAACATTAATCAGATTTTTCTATATTGCTTTTCTTTTGAGGCTAGATGATAAAGCATGTTGAAAATGGGTAAAATGTGTTTCACTTCAGATAGCACTTTGAAGGCAAGCCAGAGTGAAGCCTGCATTTTCACACTATGGGTTTCTTGTTGCTTTTCTTCTGGTGCTACAGTTTCACCCTTCCTACCAAAGACACGCTGGCTACTTTAGTCAGACATTCTACTCCCTTCTTTGTGCCCTGCAGTGAGCTGGTGTCCTGCCCAGGAGCCTGAAGTCCCACTACAGTTCTGGGACACACCTAATGTGTTAAATACATTCAGAGGTCTTCATGACACATTTAAGGATGTGTACCGTAAAACCAAAAAGTGCACAATCTCCGTGCTGAACAACTAAAATGTAATATTTTCTTGTGTGACACAGGCTCATACTGTACATTAAGAACATAAGAAGGGTTACAGACAAGAAGAGACCATTTGTCCCATTTAGGTCATTTCACAGTAATGACCTTGTAATCTCTAAACCTTGTAATCTCTTTACAAAAAATTTAGTTATCGCACAATTTCGTCATTTAGTAACTAAACATGAAGGGATCTATTAGAAGGCTTTGTTCAGAACAAAACATGTTTAGGAGCTAAGACCAGACCACACGTTGTTTTTTTTTCCACCCTTGCCCAACCGTAACACATGGCAAGAAATAAACATCTATTCTTGCTTGACCTTAAATCTGGTGTCAGAGTTTCCATGAGAAAAGAGGTGAAGTGTGATTTTGGCGATCTTGATTTTAAAAGCACTTTTGCCTTCCATTAAACAGTTTTCAAGTTAAAAACAGAACTGTTTTATGTTTTATTATAAACATACTGTATGAACACCAGTGCTTGGTGGCAGACGTTCTGGGCAATAGAGAAGACCACAGTATGGTCTGAAAATCATTAGGTGTGAGTGTGTGTGTTATTAGAGAATAGTGAATGCAAGCTTTCTACAAAAGAAGTGTCAAAATAAAACTTCTGATACAATGTTGTGTCAGAGCTGGCTTGTTCAAGGCTGAACCTCCACTCTTGCAGCCCCAGGAGTGTTGCAACAGCCTGTTGCTGAGGAACAGGGTAGAGGTGTGCAAAGGGACAATGCTAGGTTATCGGCGTCAGACATGCGAAGTGAATGAACGGTGCCCATTGTCTGGCTGCACTAAGGCGACAGTTATACTATAACCTCTAACTGGTTAAGGTCTAACTGCAGCCCCTTGCCATGGGGTTTCAGCCTTCGGTTTCCAGTGCTCAGTTTCCTTTGTCGATATTTAAACATGAGTTATTGCTGCCCTTCACCAGTTTAAAAGCTTTTAACAGATCATTGGGCTTAGTTTACATCTGGTCGCCAAAGATAAGCTTCATGCATTTGTAACAGAGCATTGATGCTATATTTGGAAGCTGCAGTCTGTGTTTCAAGAGCCAAGGCAGACATTTATTAAACTGTGTTGTTGCACGTCCCACTCATAATCAGCAATATCTCTTTTGTGAAAACATTGAGATTATCGCATTTAAGGGGTCAGAGCAAAAATTTCCTTTGTTAAATAATTGTCACTTACTCTTCTACAAATAGTTTATCATTTTAAGCATTCTTAAAATCTCCTTTTTATGAGCTGTTTGGTTTATATTAATTATTTTGGTAGGACATTTATTTAATTTTTGAATTTTTACTTTTTTCCAGGCAGTGTGCATAAGTGTCATTAAATTATTTAGAAAAAATAAATTGTTCTTTACTACTGAACATCTTTTCTTACAGTATCTGTCACTTTCTTTTTTAGTTGTTTTTTTTTGCCATAGCCTTGCTTCATCAACTTTTAATATTATGTACTGAATATCCAGTGCTGTCTGGTTTTTAAATACTTAGGGTATTATAGTGTATAGATGTGCAATAAGAAAAGTCGAGAAAACCCACAACAGTGCAAACACAACAGCGGATTTTGTTGGCAACTTGGACCGTACTCTGCTGTTAAGTCTTTTTCATTGATCGCTATTGTGGTGCACAGAACACAGGAAAAAACAGATAAAAATATGTGGTGGTTAGTCTTTTAAAGACATTAAACAACTTGGAGATGTATATCAGTATATATAGATGCTTCACAGTAGATGATATAGAATAATGCTTCACAGTGGATAATGTTTAAATTACTAATGTAGTGTTTGTTTTGTTCTCTTGCTGATGAGGCATTCCACTATTTAAACAATAATAGTAATAATAATAATTTCAGTATTTTATGCAACAAACAATAGATAATGTGATTAATGCACTTCTGAATAAAAAAGCAGCAGTGGATATAATCTGTGGCTAAACATAGTTTCTGTGTCTTTAAAATGGTTACAGGCTTGCACTGTGGTCTGTTTCTACACTATAAAACAAAACCTGTGCTGAATTAAAAGTTTCACATGTTACTGTACTTGTGAATTTGTCAAAAATTAAATGCATTTGCCAGTAGCTTAATTATTATTTTGGATAAACTGCTGTAATGTATACCTTAATGTAAGAAAATAGCTTATTACAGTGATGTATCTTTACTGGGTCACTCAGGAGTATTCAAATCCTTCCCAAGAGAGGCTTTTGGTGTGATGGCTTTTGCTTTTATTTGGTCTGTGAGATTTGAATACATAAGATGTAAAGTGGCTTTAAGTTAGGGTCCAGCCACATGGTCCTATTTTTGATATTTTAACATTTCTAAACCATTGTTTTTCCTTGAGGGATAATAGCATACAAAGTGTAATATGAAACATGATCTTGATTCAGTAAAACAGCATTTGGTCCACTGGCAGTTTCTAAAGCTTGGCAAGGTGAAGAAAACCACGTTTTGGCTTTAGTTGCAAAGACGTGCCATAGCCTGAGCCATTGTCTCTGATGTTATGTGTAAATCATACTCTTTTTTTTAAGTGTCAGCTTGCCTCACGGTGCTGAAAAATCACAACCGTTACCCAGTGAACCTTGGCTGTTTGTGAGAGCAAACATTTTATCTGCCGTCTTACCTGTTTTTTTCTGTGTGGGTTTCAGGGACAGTTTGGGGTCCAGGAAGAGGAACTGCTGAAAAGCCTGATTTGCACTATGTCAGTTACTAGAGGGGAGTCCATTCGCAGGTACCACAATCAGCAGCAAGCCGAAGGTACAAAATAAATTTGCCTTAAATCTCATGTCTCATTGTGATAAGACCATGCTGTACTGTTGCTTTGCATTGTTACTCTTCTGACTTCTACACAGCTACTTAGCACTCTGCTGCTGTAATGGTGAGGAGATAATAAAAGCAGCTACAGCTGGTCTTTTTGGCATAATCTTGTTGACGTTCCCCTTATTCAGTGTAAGGAAGTGGACTTGAAGAAGTCAAAATGTGAGACTTGATTTGAGTAATGCAGCTCTTTCTGCCCTTTGCTTGAGAGGCACTTACTGTAAATGGGTACAAGCGTTGCTTCACATCGGTTTTTTTTCAGCAGTACTTTGCTCTCATCCTCTTGCAATGTGGTGGTCATGCATGTTAACTCTTCATTTTGAAGTGAAGAAGCATTAGTGATTGGGCTTGTTGTTTATTTATTTTCAGACGCACGTGATTCCATTGCCAAAGTAGCCTACGGTAGAGTGTTTGGGTGGATTGTGAGTAAAATCAATGAACTTCTGGCCCCCAATGTGGATTCTAATGTAGAGCTAATGGAAATAGGTGAGTGAGTGAAAGTTTTGCTATTAAACAGATTTATGTACTTGAAAAGCTGCTTTGTAGTCACATACTACAAAGCGCTTTGAGAAGCCACCTTTAAAGGCGATATATATAAAATAAAGTTTATTATTATTATACTCAGTAAGCAATAAGAATTAAATTAAAGGCAATAAACCTATCATTTAATTTCTCTCTACTGTTTTGCACAGAAGTGCTGCAGATTGTGGAACATTTTTAACATCACTATGTAATTGTCAGTTTTCTGTTTTCGCTGTATTAATAAAGGGGTATTTTATGTTGTAGTAATGTTGAGGAATCCATTTTTTTTTCAAGTCCAGAAAGAAGAGTTGGAAACTCTTTAATTTGAGAATAGAACTCAGAATAAATTTAATTTCAGAATAGAACCCACTCCAAGTAAGTTAAACATGATAGCTCAGAACTTTGTATCGATGTAATCTCTGCCATTCTTTTTAATACAACTTTCGTACAACTAAAGATGTCATCAAATCAAGTTTTAAATGTCTCTAAATTATAGTTTTGCTTGTCTTACTTATTTCATGTAACTCCAAGACACAAAAACAGAATGTGCACCTGTACAGACAAATTTTACTTATGCAAACTTCATATACTGTATATTGTGGGATTTTCTGTCCATTTAAATATAAATTGCACCTGTTACGTTTTTCCTCAAGAGTTTTAAACTAAAGAATATTTATACAATGGTATATACAGAAAGCAGTAATATTTTGTGAATGTTGCTCATTAGTGCAAGTTCCTCCCTGTAATTGGGCAGGTCATTATCTGACCATGCATGTGCTCTTTGTCCTACAAATGATTTATTTTCCGTTCTCAGTTGATACTCTGTGTCGACACTGGCTTTGTTGTCATGTTTACCTGCACTGCCTTGTCCACAACAAAGTCTAAAAATGGAACCAGTAATAGGTTTATTCCATGCTGAAAAAAAGAAGAAAGAGAACACAACGTTTCGGCCGTGGAGCCTTCTTCAGGTGGCTCTTCAGGTGACACCTGATGAAGGCTCCACGGCCGAAACGTTGTGTTCTCTTTCTTCTTTTTTTCAGCATGGAATAAACCTATTACTTGTTCCTTTGCAGCCTACGCATGCTGACGCAGCTACCCACCTGAAAGTCTAAAAATGTTCTTTTTTGTTTAGAGATACCCTTTGTTTTCTTTTATTTCAATATGCAGTCTCATTTCAGTGATGTCTGCCAAACAGTTTCCAACCTCTAATTGGGAAGTGAGTATATCTGGGAATTGTCAAACAAATCAAAGAAGACTGCAGTTCTTTTCACTGCCCAGTTTGTAGCAATTAAGCAAGATGGGCAATATAAAATATGGCCTCATGAGTAAAAAATTCACAAGACAATATGTAAGCAGGAGGAAGGAAATGTTCTGACGAAATAAGTGTACAGTTATTATAAACCTTTGTTTTATTTTTTAATGTTTGCTTCACTGACTTCTTATGCAGGGATCTTGGACATCTTCGGATTTGAGAATTTTGCTGTGAACCGCTATGAACAGCTATGCATTAACCTTGCAAATGAACAGCTGCAGTATTTCTTTAACCATGTAAGTTGATAACTAGTGTGGTTAAATATGAGTTGTAAGTCAAGTTCTTAATTGTGTGTTATATTTGGTACTCTGCATTTTAAGTACCTAGCTTTAGATAAGGAGCTTCTTTTGAATCTGGTTGGGTAAAAAACTATTGTAGTGTCTTGTGCACCACAAACGTTCTTCAGTGCCTCGGTTTAATGCAATGTCCTTTAGTCATAGCCAGCATTTGTCTGCCACGGTATACCGTATAGCAGTGGCACACAAACCTGGTCTTGGAGGAGCACTGCATCTTCTGGTTTGTGCTCCGGCTGAGGTCATAATCACAGACTAACTGATTTCAGTACAGAGCATTTTGAAAATTTGCTTTCAGTTCTTAAAATGTCTTGACAGTTGTAATTAGTATCAAGCCTGTATACATTCCTCTGTTTATGTACTGCCCTCATTCAGGTGTGTTGCCTGAAATGTAACCAGCTGGACCTCTGCAGAACTAAAAAATGCTCTTTGTGAGCTTGTCTGATATACTGTCATTTCCACATGTCTGTTCATTAGTCAGAACTAAGGGCAAGGAAGAAAAGAACAGGCTGTGTAACGTTTTGTATTCCGAAATTATTCGTTTTTGAAACTCAGGACTGACTGAAGAAATAATTTAAATAAGTCTAATCAAGCAAATAGATCAAACGTGTCATCAGTTAACACTGGAGATGTAGAGCTCAGCTGTAATGAAAACCAGCAGACACAATGTTCTTTTAGGGCCAATGTTTGGAAACCACTGAAATACACAGAAATATTTTTTTCCCCCCACTGTTGTTGTTGTTTTTTTCCACATCAGTTTTTGAATATCTGAAAAATTGTAAACCATGACAAGTCAGTTTTTAATGGCTTCATTAAGATTTTCTTATCATACCTTTTGTCTAAGGTGAATTAATATATATATATACAATATAACATTTAGATACAAATATATTAAGTTTATAAGGTGTACTGTAAGAAGAATATACAATATAGTATATACAATACCCCACACTGCAAATAAAAATGGCATATAGAACCCATATACAGCACCCTCCATAAGTGCTGGGACAGTGAAGTCAAAATTGCTATACTGAAGCAAATAGGATTTGAGATAAAAAGATGAATATGAGGCAAAAGTACAGGATGTACAGAAAGTACAGAAGAAAAAAGTACCTTTTATTTCTGGGTACTTCTGTGCATATACTGTATGTTCTAATTATTTTATCATAATACCACTTTTTGTTTTCCATCCCCCCATTTTAGGTGAGAATAAGTAATGGGACAAATTAATGTAAATTAAAGAAGTATAAAACTTAGTATTTGGGTGAAGATCCTTTGCACAGGATAAGTGCATCCAGCCTGTGACTTACTGATATCACTAAACTCTTGATTTGTTCTTTTGAGATTTTTTGCCAAGCCTGTGCTGCAGCCATTTCAGTTGTTGTTTGTTTTGGGAGATTTCTGAAACGCATGCTTGATTGGAATTATATCATTGATTTGGCCAGTCTAAGACTTTCCTCTTTTTTTCCTTGATGAACTCCTTGTTTGTGTTAGCAGTGTGTTTTGTATCATTGTCTTGCAGCATGATGAAGTGCCGGCCAATGACTGGAGACATTTTTTGAACATAAGCAGGAATTAGGCTTTGCCATTTAGTGCTCTCATATTTCACATTAAGAAATTATTTTAAGATGGAAAATACTTCTTTGCCAAATATTTTTTTTTATATTTTAGCAGCTCATTTTTCTGAATTTTTTTTAACAAGAACAGGGCCATTTCCAAAACATTACAATTATAGGAAAGTGATCTGTAGTTAAATTTTAAAAATAGAATTATGTTTTTCATGTTGTTCTGCTGTTATTAGTTTCTGTCATGGAGTAGGAAAAATATACTATCTCATCCTTTTTGTGATAAAGCAGTGATATGAACGATGATTTTGTCTCATTCTGCTTTAATTCGTTATCTAATAACACAAAAAAGTTCTATTGATATTAGTAAATCATAGTGAGGTGTGGAGTAGTTTTGGGGGTTTTGGACAGAGAACCATTCTGTTGTACCCTTAAGTAAGGATCAGTAAAATACCCCAGCTATTGTATATACTGTAAATAAATGTGTACAAAATGTAATACTCTTTGAATAAAAGCATCAGCTTAAAATTAAAACATAATTAATCAGTGAAAATTATGTTTTTATTGTTTTTTAGCACATCTTTTTAATGGAGCAAAATGCATATAAAGAGGAGAACATTAAATGGAGCACAATTGAATTTAAAGACAACAAACCCATCCTGGTAAGAAAACAGTTTTGTAGTCTTTTCTTGCTCACAGTTGAAGTTCACGCAGTCATACACACAAATAATTTCCAAATGCACCATGGAATGCTCTGAGTAAGCTGGAGAATGGGAAATGTTGTCAAAGTGGTAGAGAATCACAGTCCTCAAATGGGTACCAGGCATAACAACACTTAAATCAGTCAAATTTGTTGGTTATAACTAAGCCATTATTTATTCATTTTACAAGTCAGTGTTTGGTATACAGTACATAGCTTATTTGGGACCAAGAGATATGTTGTCTTTTAAAAAGTTTAAAATGTTCTCTATTCTCTCTATAGCATTTGTCATCAAACTCTGGGATTTTACTCAGGATAAAAAGGAATGTGTTTTTGTTCACAAATAGCGATGTCTTGTGATCTCTTCTGGCACTGCAAATAGCACTTGTCGGAGACCCTGTGGTTTTGAAAGGGTATATGGGTAGTCTGCTTTTATTTGGATTCCTAAAAAATAGAAGAAAATAGAAGCTATTCTGATAATGTGTTTTTTAATGTGAGAATTAGAATTAAGAATTAGCTGTTCTCTTGCCTTGTCTTAAACTGCTAAGTAGCATTTGGAAAACTACAGACTAATGTTTACATTTAAAGGTCATTAGAAGACATTAATGCAATTAAATGTAATAGTAATATATTTTGCCATTTATTACCCCCTTATTTCAGATTGAGAAAGAAACCGGAAAAATGAAATAGTATTTCTTTACCGAATATTGTTTTATATTCTACCAGCTCTTTTTTAGAAGAAAAACTTGTGATTTATATAAATAAATATGCCTGGTTTTCAAAGAATGCCCAAATGTACTTGAAGTTCCATGATTATTGATGGTAAAAGGAGGACATCTAGTGGCCACTATTAGTATCAGTTCTGTCCTGTTTTGACCACAGTGCAGAGTGCACTTCATACACCATTTACCAGAGCGAGGACTCCTGCATTTTAACGTGTTTGTTTTAACTCGTATATTTTCTTTCCATAATTCATAATCGTTTCTTTTGTTTTGTTTACTCAGGATCTCTTCTTGGCAAAGCCTTTTGGGATTTTCTCTCTGCTGGATGAGCAGAGTACATTTCCTCAGGTGTGATTTGATTAACACATTTTAACGAATCACATAATTGAAATAGAAAGGC
The DNA here is from genome assembly GCF_055471065.1 of Atractosteus spatula. Taxonomy (NCBI): domain Eukaryota; kingdom Metazoa; phylum Chordata; class Actinopteri; order Semionotiformes; family Lepisosteidae; genus Atractosteus; species Atractosteus spatula. The sequence goes on along the minus strand of NC_142708.1, from coordinate 28,818,708 downwards.
ACTTTGTATTTTTTGTGTATTTTGTGTAAATCCATGTGTGGAGTTTCTTTAACACAGCTGCCCATGATAACAATCCAGTTTTTCTTCTAGTAAGCTCTTATAATGCATAATAACTAATTGCTAAAGGATTTATTTCCTTATTCCTTATTTATATTGAAGGCAGTCATCTAGAGTCATTTGCTTTAAAAGTGATTTTGAGCAGATGGCATGGTGGAGCAGTGGTTAACATTGCTGCCACATAGCACTGGGGCCCTGAGTTCAGTTCCAGTCTTTGAATGCTGTCTGTGTGGGTCTGTGTTTGAGTGGGTCTCTTATGGGTGCGCAGGTTTCCTCCCATAGTCCAAGAACATGTACAAGTTTTAATTCTAAAATTAAAATGATTAATTATTAATATTGCCCAGCAGGTGGGAGCATGTAGTCATTGTACAAGATCTACTCATATGACACCCTATTGTGCTTATTAACATGATTAAATACTCATCAAGCAGTTGTGATCTCGGGAAAATGTTAACAAATGATTTGTCTGTATAAAAACTTTAATATACTTAAAAGTAATTAATATGTCTGGCAAAATATTTAAGAAGTTACTTTAATGACTTCAGTTTTAAGTTTCTGATATTCAAGTGTAAATACATTTGTTCTTAACCTGAATCTCCCCTTGTCCTTTTTTATCTTCAGGCGACAGACAGTAATTTTGTTGACAAGCTCAACGGCAAATTCAAGGGGAACCCACACTACGAAATTGTCAGAGGTCATAACCCTCTGTTCACGGTTGTGCACTATGCTGGAAAGGTGAGTTTGCTTACCTGTATACCTGCAGCACACCTAACTACCTGTGCTTCTCACACAGACCTCTCAAGTTAACCTTTGTTCATCAACACAAAACTTTTTTTAGTTTTTTTTTACACGGTGATTTTAAAGACTTGAAAAAAGGCAAAACCACAGGAATGTCATATAGTGTCGCAAGTAGAGAACGGAGGAGGATCTTCTTGTGAGATGTCGGTGAATATAAAAAAGGCTTTCTCTAATCTTGTGGGAAAAAAAGTTGTACACCCACCTGTCTTTTTAGAGCTCACAGCAAAATCACTATAAATATAAACATAAACATATTGAAACTATATATCATTCTTACTTAGTGCCTCTAGTTACAACTGAGTGACATATTGAGTGCTGGCCTGTGTTGTTTTTCCACTGAGTTAGGAGGAACTATAAGAACTGTCTTCCAATGTGTGAAAAACCTCTTGAGTGGTGTTCTTGCCTACTGTTTGCAGTGTCAAGCAATGTGGTCAGTGTCATTTTTCCATTGTGGTCTAAAGTATAGTACGCTTCTGATCGGTGGTTTACCAGCTTTTATCATGATCTCTTCTTTTGGGTTAGATGTTTACTTGTTTTTGATAGCAAGGACAGTGGAGTTTCTTCCTTGTAACCTAATCTCATCAGACTTCAGCAACTACGATAGGCTGGGTCTGGTCATTTCTAGTCAGTACTGTTGTGCAGAACTCTAAGCCAGGTTCCCTGGTCCTTCTTTGTCTTTTCTTTTTGTTACCAGAAAGGCCAAAAGAGAAATTAAAATGGATCTTGCAATAAATAAGAAAAATAAATAAGACATTCCTTCAGTACTACAACAATAAATCAACCATCAAGGATGAAGTGAAATTTTCCATGACAAAAACAGTAGATGGTGAAAGAGAAGTAGTTATTGTTCTAAGCAAGTATTTGGGTTCTTCAGTCTTAAGCAACTGAAGAGGGAGAAATGTTGAAACACTTAAGATTAAGAATTCCAGGGTTCAATGGCATCTTACCAGCTGTACTCAGTGAAATAAGAGGTGTTATTTAGAGGCCCTTAACACATCAGTCATTTAAGACAGGTGTAATACCCAGAGACAGAAGAATTGCTAATATAATCAGAAAAGGGGTGAGAAAACTGGAACAAGCTATTATGGACCAATAAGTTTGACTTCTGTCAAATGTAAGTTAATAGAAACAATTATAAGTCCTACATTTGAGAATCATGGAGATGACGTTATATGGAGATAAGAGAACCGTCAACATTGATTTAGCAAAGGTTTATCTTGCCTAAACAACTTGTTCAAGTTCTTTGAACAGGCAACAACAGTAAAGGATTCACTGAGAGTATATTATTTGGTATATTTAGATTTTCAGGTGTCTTATTTTAAAATTCCACATAAACAAATACTTCTCAAATTGCAGGCAGTAGTAGGTATTCAGAGAAACACGTGTTAGCATGGAGTATTGGGGTGATGTAATTAGTGTAATGATGCAGAGATTTGTACTAGGACTACTGCTGCTCTAGATCAGTGATCTAGTTTCTGGTATCATTATTAGACTAGTTAAGTCTACAGATGATGTCATATTGGGAAAACTAGCAAACACTGTAAAAACAGCAAAAGCAATTTAAATAGATATTTGTATAGAATTCTTTCAAACAAATTGGATCAAATTCAAGACCATGCAAACACCTGGCAGATGATGTGAAATTAGGGAAGTGCAGGGTTTTGCATGCAGGGTATAGAAATGTAAGCTATAAATATGAAGTAGGAAACATTGAACTAGAAAAAGCTACTTTTAAAAAGATTTATTACATTGACACATTTATGTGTTCTAGACAATTTTGGGATGCAAATAAAATTATAGGGTATATAATTAAAACTGTAGAATTGAAATCAATAGGTGTTATGATAAAACTGTATATCGCACTCGTAAGGCCTCATTTAGAATACTACAAGTTTGGGTACCACTTTATAAGAAAGATATTGCTGCTCTGGAACCAGTGCAGAGAAGAACCAGTTACATTGTGGGGCTTAAGAGAATGCCCTACACTGACAGGCTGAAGGAACTGAACGTTTAAGTCCTAAACAGAGAAGACTACATGGGGACCAGGAACAAGAATTCAAAATCAACAAAATCAACCCAGTGAATTTCTTCAGTGTAGAAATCCATATTTAAAACTGAGAATAGGGAACACTTCTTCTCCCAAAGTCTTGTGGAGTATGGAATGACCATGTAGTTGAAGGTGATATTTTGGCTGCTTTCAAGAAATGGGATTCCTGAATGAAGTAACGTCTAGATGAGCCGGCTTTCTCTTGGCTGTGACATTTCTGTTTTTTTGCACTCATATACTATGGCACCTTTGGAAATATTCTGGGATCTTCTCTCCAGTGCGATAGTCCACTTTATACTTGCACTGTCTAGTCTTTCTGAGTTTACCTCTTAGTTTAGCTGTTGATGTAAGCTCTCAGTTCTACACCCCATCTGCTGTATAGTGGGGTCAAAGGCACAGATTGTCTGGCCCATGTCACTTTACTGGTGGATGAAGATGTTTTTTTCCTGTAAGTTTAGCAGCATGGTGATCTGGCAGGTAGTATTATTCCCTCACACATGTGGTTTCATTCCAGACGGGGGCTTCTTTCTCAATTTAACATGTTCCCCATTTCTGCACACGTTTTCTCTAGTTTGAACCCAGCTTCCAATGACATGCTGGCGTCTCTGGTTAATTAGTGATGTACTGCGGTCCCACCTTGTGCCCTATGCTTCCAGGATAATCTCCAGGGTTTCACGATCCTTACTGGAAATATGTGGTTTTCTGATAACAGAAGAATGGAATCCAATGTCAGCAAAGATTAACACACTGCATTCAACATTTACATCTATCCACAGAGCCCTGTTTACATGACCTCATTTAAGAGCATTCCTCTTAAACTTGCTTACAGGTTGTTACTTGTTTTGAGTTTCTGTCCTTGGCTGCAGAAAAGACGTTGCCTGGAGTTTTGTTTTGAGAATTGTAATCATGTAAACATTATGGCAGTTTATGTATATAAGACTACCTCGAGTCATCAACATGTTTTTTGTCATATGACTTAACATATTAAAGTTTAAAAGTGCTTTCTCACAATGCCTTGTAAAAAATGTATTCACCCCTTTTCAATGATGTCCCTTTGTTTCATTCCAAACAACATTCACAGTGTGACATACAAGTACAGTATACACAATGTAATTGAAGAAGTTCAAGTAGGTAGCCGCCTCACACCTGAAGAAGGCTCCACTGCTGAAATGTTTGTGTCTCTTTTCTGTTCAGCATGGAATAAACCTTTACTTGTTCCTTTCCACAATGTTATAGTGTATACTTTAAAGTAATATTTTTAACTAGAACTTGAAATGTCAAAAGAACATTTTCAGGGGTGAAAAAAAGGTGAATGCAAAGCAAAAAACTAAATTGCGTCAGATGCTCGAAATGTGTTGGGCAAGTTGCACAGTTAGTTGAGTGGCTTTTGTCTATGTGTAATAGTGGTTCAGGTACTTTTAGAATAAAAAGACATGTTTTAAGGTCCCCCAGTCACGCAGTGAATTTTAAGCAAAGATTCAGCCATGAAGATGTCCTAGCAGTCTTCAGTCCAAGAGACACACTCTTCGAAACAGTGTCTTAGGTTCGTTAATTGCTAGTCAATACCTCCCTTTCACGCCTGAGCTGAAGACTTACACCTGCTGCAGCACATCATGATCAAACTGCAGATTAATCCTTCATGTACATAGCCATGCCCTCCATATATATCTACATGATATATATGTTCCTCATGGAGTACAGGATGACTCTTAACATCCATGGCTTTTTGAAAGATAGCTCTTAAATGTCTTTAAAATTAGGTCTGTAGTTGTGAAGTACTTTATATGGGAATTGACTGGGCCAGAATAGCCAATATAGTTCAAATTTGCTTGCAGACCAGGGTCCTGTCTGTGGAGGGGGGGCTCTCTAGTCGTCATAACACCATGGAAACCAGGATGAGCTCTGATCTGATGACCCACTGTGGTTCTGGTCTGCACTTTGCCTTTTTGTATTGGAGTTACTTGCAAAAATACAAGTAAATATGCCTAAATACTATCAGTATGCATAATATATAGTATAAGCTCTATTTTACATTCAATTTAATTGTGTACTTTTAAACTATGAGTGTTCCTAATAGCACAAACAATTAAGATGCATATTACAAATAAATATAGTAATGTTTCTTTAATGGTCTGTGACAATGCAGTGAACTATCCCATTGGAATAAAATTGTCAACATGACATTAAAAAACACTGTACTGCATTGTTCTCTTTTGTATATGTACTGTAACTTACCAGTTATAAATATCCATATTTTAACTTAAAAAATTAGTCTATTAAAGAGAACAAGAGGAATAGTACAGTACATATCACAGTTTATTTTTGTGATTCAGTGGCAGACCTTCAAACTGCATAAAATAAAAGTCACCTTTTATTCCTAAAAGCACACCTCCTTAGCTTCTTCCTCTATCCCTGCAATCTGTATATTTTTTTGTCTTTATGAAATAAAAAGCTGTATTTTTCCATATATCAGCCAATTTTAAAATATTTATTACATTGCCACCTGGCATTGTGTTTCACTTATCACAGCAATCAAGAATTTCATTATGTGTTTAGTTATTTTAAAACAAATAGCTTCAGAATTTTTTAGGCCAACATAAACTACTGGTTTATTTGAAACTAGACCAAACTTATTTAGGATTTTTTATAGCTGAGTAATTTTGTGACCTCATTATTTTCCCCTCCCTCTCTCTTTCATTAGGTTCAGTATAATGCCAGCGGATTTTTGGAAAAAAACCGGGACACGATCCCAGCCAGTATCCGAGGGCTATTTATCAACAGTGTTACACCCTTACTCAGTGTGCTTTTTGCAGGTATGCTGTCAGGGATAGTTCAGATTAAAGCAGTGGCCAAATCAGAAGAATGAAAAATTTTAAGCAATAAATCGATATGAACAGTGAATCCTATGCTTTGTATGTTAAAGTATATGTCTGGCAAGGCAAGATCTGCCACTGTTCTTATTACTATTATTATCATTATTTTTAATGCAGTCCAGGTCAACTTGTATGTCTCAGAATTTAAGGGAAATTTTACACAAGGGAGTACCTGTAATGTTTTGTCTGTCATTGTATACTTAATGCACACAGCCACTCAAGAATAGAGAACAAATACATTATCAAAAGATATTTAAAAGCTGTTATTAAGACTCTTAGACCTGGATACCCAGTTTGTTATTTGCAGATTTCGGTTACAAATTAAATATTAAATTCCAAATAATTGAAAGGCTTAGATCATGTTTTCTCGCTATAAGTTAAATCACATTCTTGTGTCAAATTTGTCATCACCCTAGGCTGTCATAATGTGAATTTTGTTTTATTGTCACCCTACCTCTAATCAGTGTGTTTTATCATTTGAATTTCAGCTACAATATCCAGAACTGGCACATTAATGCCACAACGAAGAGCCAAGGTACTTAAATTGTTAAATCAGAGTTTCACATTTAAATTACTCTGTGTGTTTTTTTGGTTTGTCTTTAGACAAACACACCCTTTTTCCTGTTTAGAGACATATTTTCCATTGTTTTTAAGGGATCATGAACAAAGATTTCCAAGTTAAAGTCGGAATTAATTCTAAATGCAAACTTAGTTATAAAAAAAGTAAAACAAGTGATGCATAATCTTACAAAATAATAAGGATTATTTTAATACACGAAATAAGTCAAATTTAAATGCAGATCACCTTTATTTGTAAAAATTGAAAAGCCTCTATGAAGCAACAGCAGATAAAATACTATGTGAGTGAAATGCATAGTACTGTATGTACACTGTATTGGTTCTGACATGTCATTGTTAAGAAAAAGTACAAAGAAAATAAGGGAGTACAGAAAATGAAATTGCAGCATTGTATGCAATTAGAAAATTGTAACGGACATTTTAATAAAAAGTTGTTTTCCTAAAATGCACAAAGAGTACATTGATTTTTAGCCTTTCTGTTCTGTCACATTTGTTTAATGTTTTTGTGTTAGGTCTTACAGGCTGCAGAAGACAATTTTAACTCGACCAGAAAGCAATCTGTAGGTGCCCAGTTCAAGGTATGTAACCCCAGTAAAACTGAGTTTTATTGTATGGCTACAAAGGTTTATTAAACACCATTTAATAAACCTTTACATGTCTATTAAATGGAGCCAAAATTACAGCCAAAATTCAATCAATACTCCTGCTCCTTCCTTCTCAAAGTGAAAAGAGACGTCAGTTTTTCCTTCCCATCATGCTCTGCTCAACAGCACTCTGCCAAGCCCATCTTGACCACCCTGGCAGCAGACTTGGCTCTTCCCTCTTGATTGGTGAAGCTGGACCACTTGTCCTTGTGTCCATTTTGCCAACCCTCTAGCTACGTGGGTGAAGGCTAATGTAATGATTGTGAAGGATTCTAAGGCAGGATCGGTAAGCCGCCAAGATAGAAAGTAACAGTCCAAGCACAAACCAGGCCAGGGTCAAAACCGTAAGCAAATTAGGTTCAAAGTCTGGAGCAAGCGAGGGATAAAACCAGAGGTATCAGCCTAAGAAGAGCAGAGAGAATGCTGAGACCAAAGCAAGATTCTAGACCAAGCAGTAAATGAATAGGAAAGCTGGTTTGAATAGAAGTCTAAATGATAATCGGATGCAGGTGGAGGTGATAATTACTGAGCCAGTGCAGTGGAGAGTAGCCACAGGAAAACTTCTGATGCGAGTGAAACATGGCAGCTTAGAGAGCAGAGTGGTGATGGCAAAAACTCCCAATACTCATCGTTGCACAGTGAGCAGAAAATCATAATTTTAAACTGCAATATTATCATGCCTCACAGCTAAAGTAAAACTCTAGGCATGTGACTGTACTGTATATCACTCTCCATGGGGTTACTGTATGTCTCATAGATTGGAATAGAGAAAAATAAAATTGGACACATTGGGATCACGTTTTCCTGTGATTTACTTGATCATACAGTAGATTTATTTTTTTAATTGACTGTGACTCATTTTAGCATTTGTGAACTTTGAGTCCTGTCACCGGTGTTTCAGTATAAGCCAAGGTGGGATCCACAGTAGAAACAGAGCAATGACTCAGACAAGTGCACATTTCAATGAACTGTTTGGTGATTCCAGAAACAGGGAAATTATAATAAGCAATGTAACTGATAATTCAAGATTTAAAAGAAAATAATTCATCCTAATTAATAATCCAGCTAGTCAGTAAATATGTGAACAAAGGCTTGGAAAGTAAGGAAGTATGAATCAAGTTCTACTAATAAAGTAGGATTAATCCATCTTTCTAATCTGTCACAAATCACTTCGATTCATAGATCCCAATATAAAGTTTATTTCCACATATAATTATTTCAGGTGTCAATGATTTACATCATAGGGTTTCGTTTTCTCCTTAGGCATGAAAACAGAGACTGTAAAATGAGTCAGTTTGCTCAGCACAAGTTCCCTTACACAATCATATCTATAGTTTGTAAGGTTTTTTTTTCCTTGGCATAACAGGATTAGTTTCTGTAAGGGTCTAGTCAGTTTCTTTAATTGGTGCTTTATTTATGTTTTCACATTCATCTTTGGCTTACAGCCAGACCTCACACATTGTTCTTCACGGCTCAAGTTGCATCTGGAAAAAATGTTCTCAGCATTAGTTATTAAGATGCCATAAATTCACTTTGTACACAGGCGATCCTTCAATCTGACAAAACTTATAAAACGAGCATATAGGAACAATTGACTTCTTGTTTAATGGTGTCCTGAAGACACTAAAAGACAAGATATTATTTTTTAAATTGGTGGATTTATATCTTTATATTGAGATGTTGAATAATGTTCATATTAACTTCATTTTCAGCAGTGTCCACTTGAAGGCTTTGTAATAATCAGATTGTTGATCTACAGTAATTGTAATTGTCATTGTCATTTGTGCTCCAGTACAAACTCATGAAAAGTCCTATTCCCTTGTAGGATGGACTGTAGGATGGGACAGTCTGATCTATTATGTAGTGACATCTACATATCTTATATTGTAATATACAGTAAGTGAGATCTTATATTGTAGACATACAATATAAGATATCTTTATAAAATGTTATTGATTATTTTTCAAGCAAATCTCCTAAACACATCTTAATGACTGTCTAAGGTTTGTTTTGGAGTTTTATCACCACTGTAGCAGTATTCAGTTGAGATCCTTTTGTCTTTTCCAGCATTCTTTGGCTGTGTTGATGGAGAAAATGTTTGCAGCTAATCCACATTTTGTTCGGTGCATAAAACCAAACACAAACAAGCTGCCAGATAAAATGGACCCAAAGATTTTAATGGACCAGGTTTGTGGAAAACTTAACTTTTTGTTTTGAATGTCTTTTTTTCACTAGGAAGTTTTATATTTAACACAGTGAGTAATCTGATATATCTGCAGTATTTGTTTTAAAGTAGAGTGCCTTTTTTAATTTATGATGTATACTATAGTGAGCATCAAAAGAAACATCACTTTATGTGTATTTTTAGAAAAAAATACTAATACAGATTTTGAATATTGTTGTCTTTGTCAGCATTTGCTTGGCTATACATATGACTCATCCTCTTCCTTTGTATTACAGTTAATCCTTTGCAGCTGAACATGTTAAATTCGTATTATATGAGGCCACGTGCATTTGCTGGGCATGTGATGATGCAAGGGGAAGTGAAAGTTGGGAGGCAGGACTTGAAATTAAGTTGATATGGTATAGCTGTCTGAAACATATAGGAAGGAAAAGAAAGTGTTTGTGTATCCAGAGTGAAGGTCTGGATAGTAAGTGTTGTTAGGCAGAGAGAAGGTGCATTGGCTTCAATGAACTACTTTAGATGTTTTTATGTTAGGAGCTCTGCGAGGCAGAGAGCATGCCCTACAGGTTTGGGCTGAAAAATACAATCTTTTTAATATAAAACATTATTAACATGTCAAAACCTTCTTGGTATTATTATACTAATTAATCTGTTTGAATGCCAGGGAGAATCGAGTGTGTTAAAACACTTAGGGATATTAACAGAATTCAACACTTAGCTCTAATTATCTGCTATTTTAAGATGTTTTTAAAGGGGATAATGACCAGAAATACCCTTTAATAGCTGCAGCTTCCTCTCAGGGGCCTCGTGTGTATTCAACCCTAAAGCAGCTGTGTCTTCAACCCTAAAACTCTTGAAAGCTGGATAGTAGAACACATTGTTATGTTTTGGCAATTTCAAATATTTCCAATGTTCTTTTTTCTTTAATCCGTCTCCTACATTGGTAGACCATGGGTAATGTGGCCAAGCGCTCTAAGGAGATGGATTAAAGCTCCAGTCTCTTCGGAGGCGTGGGTTGGCATTCCACCACTGCCAAAATCTCCTTGTTAAGAATCACTTTTAGGATAGCAGTCATCCTGGTTTCTCACTTTTCTCTCCCCTTCCCCCTGGTAAGGGTTATAGCAGCATAAAGGCACGAACCTCCAGATTCAGAGACATTTTCTTCCCGCAAGCTTTAAGATTATTTAATTCTTCCTCCACCACTGACTCACACTGATGTTTTTTTGCACACTGCTTGTGTTTTTAAGTTGTTTGTTGCTGTTGCTGCTGCCATTCTGTGTTTGTTTTGGTGTTTCCTTAAATGTCTTTGTATTGGAGCATACACACAAATAGGCATTTCACTTCACCTGTATATGATGCATAAAATATGTTGAATGCTCATTACTCTTCAGATGGTTAAGTATTTCATGCTTTCTAAGGTATTTGTAAAGGACAATTTAGTGCTCCTAAATTTAATTTTGTGCTCCTTTGCCACCATGTCTGTAGCTTTTCAGCAGAGTGAACACAATTGCGTAATTTAACAATTAGTGTTAAAAAAAGAGGAAAAAATTATGTGCAAAGTGGTTTACAGATAATTACACGTACTAATTCACTATAATTAAGATTAATTGTTCAGTTGTTTTTTATTTAAAGTTGAGGTATAATGGCTTATTGGAGACCATTCGCATACGGAGAAATGGATTTTCCTGGCGGCCCTCCTTTGAGGAATTCGTAAAAAGGTATGTCCTGTTTATCATATTTGTGCAGCATTTCTAGGGCCTCATGTTCCATTCTCTGTGGAAATATAAAGTTATCTCCTTTTCAAATAATTTTATAACCTGGTTTCAGATCAGGAACAATGAGGGGTAACGAGTTAATCCAGCTTGTTTGGCATATTTAGATGACTGATATGAAATTATTGATTTCATCCCATTTTTTGATTGGCTGTTTTTGTACTAGGGGAACCTATTCCGTCTTTACAAGAATATTTAATTTTCCACTTTGTTGTGTACAGGTACGGCATTCTCCTGATTAAGCCAGATCTGCCTTTAAACAAAGAAAGGTAAGAGTAAATTATATAGCTTTATAAATATTAATGCTGTAACACTAGGTAGGGAGGATATGTGTCTGTGTAGGCAGAGGAAAGCAGTCCTGTACAGTCAGCAGTAAAGCAGCACAGTACTGCTAAACACAGTACATTCATTGGAGAGAATATTGAAGATTTGTGATTGTTTAGAGTAGGTAAGATTTCAGTTTAGTGGCTGCATAAATTCATTTATAAATCCCTTACAACCTTGAATTCATTTTTAGAACATGAATAAAGTGGTAGGATGTGTCACTATTAATCACCTCTGTTGTTCTTAACTGGGAGATATTTATCAAGTAACAGCTGTGGTTCTTTGTTGTGAGAAAGTGAGTTGCACCTCTTAATATAATTTTTTTTGTTACCCTTACTTTCTCAAAGAATTTTATTTGTTCCGTTTTCATATGACCCACACATTATGGGTGAATTACAGATAGTGAAAATGCTATACATTGATGTCCATAAGTTTTAGGTTTTAGTAGATAATAGATCTCAAATGTTTTAAGGTTGTATTGTATAAAAAGAGACTTATTTTCTTGTAAGCATCATATATATTAGCAGTTCTCAGAATGCACACTGCCCCCTACACACACAGTATGTCACCAGCTCAAGCACAGTAATTATTATTATATTTTATCCTGACAGGAACATATGACAGTGGCACAGAACTCTTTCTCAATCACTTTTAGACATTCTCTGTTTTTGTTATGACTGCCTGTCTTAAATCTCACCTCACAATATTCCAATGTGAACAGTTTTAGAGCATGGGCTCTGTCCCTGTGTATGCACAGAACTTGCAACACAACTTTTTGTTCACTCTACCAAACTTGCATATAAACAATTTTATTTTAGCTCTTTTTTGATATGCGACTTTTCCACATTTCCATGGAACACTAAGCCAGGATGTCTGTGTCATTGCTAAATGGTAATGTCATTGGAATAGAAATGGCTATCTCAAATATAAAACAAGCAAATTTCCCAATTTATTATGTGCAAAAATATTGTGTTTGAGGGATCTGTCAAAATCGGTATTGTTAGGAAAAATTGGCCCTAGGTGTGAATGTCTGTGTTTGTGTCTGTCTGTCCTGCGATGAACTGGTGTCCTATCCTGCCTTGCACCTGTAGCATGCTGGGATAGGCTACACCTCACCCATGATCCTGAATTGGAAAATGTGGTTTGAAAATGGATTGTTGATATTAATAGGATCTTGCAAGTAGAAGGGAAGATGAATTTAGACATAATAATCTGTTCACAAAGCTGCATTTTCTCCACCCATGCATCTGCTTGGACTGACCTAGTGATTGATTTTTCAACAAGAAAATGGCCCTAAACATTGTCCATACTTCTGCTTGGCTCAAGAGAAATAATTATATGGTTTTTCAGTGGATATTTCAAGATCCAGGCTTGAAACGTACAGAAAATGTGTAGTTTAACATGAAATAAACCGTAAGTTCAAAGGTGCTTGTAAAAAATTACATTTTGTATTAACTGTTGGAAATACAGCTGGAAGTCATTGCCAGGGATTATTCTTCATCATTTTCAGGAATGAAGGGATAATTTATTCCTTGTATAGGTAGGATTATAGTAGCTACTGGAAAACATACTAAAGAGTTTCCAAACCTTATTCTCCTTCTTTAGTTGGAGCCCAGCTTTTGGAGTCATTGCATCAAACTTGATCGGGTCAAAACAATAACACTATTACAGCACGTGATTTCAACGCATGAATGTCTGTACATACTGTACACATGTTCATACACTAGAACGCATAACCAAACATAATTTGATATACAGTATGCAGACACTCAATTTCTGGTTGAATCCATCAGCGATTTGTATCAATTTCATCATAGTACCTTATCACAACTAGCTTGAATGGAGTTTGTGATATTCTTAAAATATCACAAATATTTCCTAGAAGATTGACAGAACCTTTTACATAAAGTGACTTCCTTTTCCTACAACACAATTTTGAGGTCACAATTCTGATTGTCTTTATTTATTTTTCTCATTTCATGCGTTATATGTTTTTTTGGTGTTTGTGCTTTAATTGCTTAAACTAAATTTCATAAAGTGAAAATATTCCCTCCAGTTATTTATAAGTCTGGGGATGTGTAAAATAATTGTACTAGCCTTAATCTAAAAGGCTTATCCAAAGCACAACAAAGGCTTGTGCAAAAATTCTATAAAACAGAAAATGCAGACCTACTGTATGCACAGCATCCTTAGATTGCACCATATAAAAAGACATACAAATTACATTTTGGTTATATATTTCACATACTGATTTCGCAGGTTTGTTCTGAGCATTTGTGCATAGATGAATAAAGGAAACAATCTAAAATCTATCCATAAAGACATTACCACACATAATATGTGCATTAAAACTATAACATATTGTAGAAATTGTAAGGTTTTGTGTTACTTTGGCTAGACTTTTTTTGTAAAGCGTTCTAATTTACATAAAAGAGATCAGGAAGTATTGTGCGTCTAGATTTAATGTTTTGTTAGCTTGATCAGTGGATTGAATTGATCGTATGAGCAATGCGTTTCCTGTGCACCAAAAATAAAATTGTTGGGACTCCGATCGTTTCAAATTGTTCTAAAGTTATGATGATAGCCCTTTTGAATCAGGCACAGTTACTGTATGTTCAAATCAAAACTAAAACGTTTGAATTTCTGTGTTTGGCTTGATTATGTTTATTTCATTGTGATCTTATATAGCTGATGTAGATGACGCCAATGCATGATATTGTTTTCCCTGTCTCCAGCTGTTTACAGATTCTGAATACCACTGACCTCAAAGACTGGAAATGTGGGTAAGTTGGACCAGTGAAAACAACTTTTAAACAAAGGCCAAAGGTAAAATGTTAAAAAGTGTTTTACAAAGTTTATACCAAACTGGGCGGAGCGGTGGCTCTGTAGCTAAGGATCTGCGCCTCTGGCTGGAAGGTTGCCGGTTCAAATCCCACGGCCGGCAGAGGAATCCTACTCCGTTGGGCCCTTAACCCCAGCTGCTCCAGGGGTGCTGTACAATGGCAGACCCTGCGCTCTGACCCCAGGCTCTCTCCCTATCTGTGTGTCTCATGGAGAGCAAGCTGGGGTATGCGAAAAGACAAATTCCTAATGCAAGAAATTGTATAGGGTTAATAAAGTGATGTTATTATTGTTATTATTATAGTGTTCCTTTATGTAACAATTCCTTTTCATCCGATTATTACAGTAATCCAGCTGTTTGCTGAAAAACTCTCATTATTAATATTGAATCTAGAAGCTCAAGCTTTCATTAGGAACCTGAAAAATATCCAAATCCAAATAAAACATATAATTCTGAAAACATTTTTTATGAAAGATATTGATTTTAACTCTCTACCTCTTTTTTTTCTGCATTAGATCCTCACGGCTGTTCTTTAAATATTGGCACCAAGAGCAGCTGACTAAACTCTTAGACAGACTGGAAAAGGCAGCCATAGTCATCCAGAAAAGTAAGTTTAATTACACAGGTGAGACAGGAGTGTGGATGTGTGTATATAGAAAATGTGAGATGTCTTTTCAAGGCTGAGTAATTAAACTTCCCAGTATTTGTCAATTATTTTTTGCTGTCATTTTTAATGTCTCATTATATAATATAAATTTGGTTTGAAAGTAAAATTTAGACATAAATTTGGTTCTGCACATGGAAATCAATTTGCATTCAGCTTATTTAATTATTTGCATCAAGTTACTTGATTATTTAATGACTCTCCCTTTAGATTTTAGAGATGCCCCATGGCAAGTTCACTGCACGTGACTTATAAAAAAACTAGTTAAACCTCCTTCACGAGTCTTCCGAATTTCTTAACTTGTGAAGACTCTTGATAAAAACACAGAGCATACAGGCATTGCAATTATGAACTACAGACATGCCAGTAGTTGACTGTCAGGTTTCCCCAAGCAGTTGGCCAGGGACCCAGACTTTGATGGGTTAGAGTTTGAGAGAGTAACCGTGGCAACTTCTGGCAACTTCCAGACACCTGCAAGGTAACAGTGATCACAGTGAGAGATGTGCTGTTCCTCCTGTTGGTTCTAACCCTCCTGTGAACATGTCAGGGCAATCATTCTCTCTCTGTGTTACAGGGCATGTAGCAGTAAGTAGAAGTGTGAAGGGATGCAAGATGTCATAGCACACTTAGGTGCAGTTTGAAGTTGTTGTTTTTTTACGGATAGCCATCAGGAAAGGAAAGCAGGAGTGTGTCTGCCGACTGTTCTGAAAACACCAGCACTTCCGAGGGCATTGTATAACCCAAGCACAGCCCCGGTGTACCTCTTGTGTTAATGTAAATGTCGCATTTGGGACAAGGAGACAACATATACTGTATTTAAACACAGGATGCAAAAGGGAATATGTGGTATAGTAATCATTTTAAGTCTGACAGTCAAGATGGTGTCCTTCTCTCGAGATGTCCGTGCAGCGAGAGGCCGGAGGAGGTACATCGCGCTCCAGGCGGAGCTGCGCAAGCAGAGGCAGCTGCAGCTGGAGAGGGAGGAGGAGCAGCGGAGGCAACAGCAGCAGCAGCAGCAGGAGGAGGAGATGAAGAGACAGCTGGAGATGGAGCAGGAGAATCACAGTGAGGACACTTCCTGTCTCAACCCGCACAGTTACTTCCCTCTTTCAATCCTGATAGGTTTAGGTTCAGTGAAGTCAAAGCCATTTACAATTCCATTGCAGTATTATTTTAGAATTGGTCAGAGGGATTTTGTGGCCGTTTTGTTTAATCCTGTAAAAATGTTGTATGCGCATAGGAGAGCCACAACCCTAAAGACTACCAACTGCTTTAGTTAATTTGTAGAAATGCATTTTACCACAAATTTACTTTAAATAACAATTGTTTTAATCATTCAAAGCTTACCTAAAATGAAAAGAAGACACTCTGCAACTGCTCTGTATTAATTGTTTCCCACCCCTTCATGTCTACCACTGATCACTTATCAGTTTTGTTGAAGGAAGGGCTGTAAAAATGAACTCCTGTAGAGTGTGCTGGTGTATTTATACTGTAGGACCACCTGTGCCTTTGCCAAGAACGAAAAAGCCTCACCCTCAGCCCAGACCACGCACCATTTTAGTGGAGGACAACATACCTCCCCTGCATCCTCCAGTGCCCAGGCCTCGCAGCAGACAATTTATGGTATGAATCTCCTGATTACAGTCAATGTATAGTATCGTCAGTATTCTTTTTTTCACACCATCTCTTGGTCATACTTTCTGTACACCACGTGTGCTTAATGCTCTTCTTGGTGGACCACAGTATCCTGTCTGTATCTGAAAGCCTACAAAAAGGTTTAGGTCTTACAATTAAATTTAGAAGTTCAAATCAAATCAATTTTAGCAAAATCTAACCCTCCTGTTCTGTAGAGAGCAATATAATCTGAATCATTCTTTTCAAGAGCATCGTCTAACAACTCTTTCATATAGGCAGATGTATTGTTGATTAACAAGTCCAAAGTTATTGCTGTGAGTGTGCAGAAAATATAACTTATGTTGAACGATATTCCAGGCCACACCATTTGACAATGACCTGAATATAAAGAATGGTTTTGTCACACTGGGAAACACTGAAGTAGAGGAAGCAGCGACAGAGCGACAGATTAAAAAGAAGAACACCATCCGATGGTTTAAGGAGACACAGGCCAGGAAGGTGGTCAGAAACGGAACCTTTCCAAACTGGTTTCATGGCATGATTACACGCAGGTGAGAAATTTAACACTAAAATATTACCTTTACCTCAGTTACTTTTGTTGTGAGGATGGTGGTTAGTGTTACGTAACTTAGCAAGTTAGATAGGGGAATTTCAATATGGTAAGGGAAAACCAAAAGGACGTTACTTATTTATTCGACTGGAATGCTAAACGATAAACTGAAACTATGTGTTTGATTGATTGAATTGAAAATTGTTGCTTCTTTTCCAGATTTTTATCTGCTGTTCATTCAGACATATTTGAAAGACAGTAGAACTATGGATCTGATTTACTTGTCTTATCCTATTACTCTCTAAATGTGCAGTCTAAAAGAAAATATTTTTTCAGTTTTCACGTTTTCCAGAATAACTTTGCTTTCATGCCTTTTCAAAGTCTGTTCTATGGACTGCATAATCTTATTTGTAAATATCATATGTAGAACCCACACAGTACTATAATGAATTTTTTGTAGTCTTACATTTTTTTTTAACACACCAAACACATTTTAATATATGGCTTTCCAAAAACTCCATGCAATATAATATGCATTTTAAGGTTTGCTTATAAGGATAACCTTATAAGAGTCTTCACATTTTAAAAGAAATCTAGGAGGCAGGAGACACACTGACAACTATAACAATCATGGATTGCATTATCCAAAATATTCTACATGGGAATTAGAAAAACGAATCCTCAAAATGGAGTTTAAACAGGGGTTTGGGCAGAAGGTTAGACTATAATTTCACACACTTCTGCTCGCCTGCGTATATAAGTTTTGCACCAGGTCTTCTTTTCAGGTACCTCTCTCTCATTCCGCCCACTTTCCTATCTACATCCTTGCTCAAATTCTAACTCTGTCTTTGTAATAGTGAGCAGGGGTTCGGGCAGCCTATATCTTCAATTGGCTGCCAATTCCTCAATTATGTGGGTCACGCCAAAAGCTTGCTAAATATTTCATCTCTCTGTCACTTTCATTAGGGTCTAACCAAACTACTGAACATGGCCTATTTAAGCATACGATTAAGATCATTGTTGTTAACCATTTCAGTAGTGGTGCTATATAAAACACCTAATTACCCAAGTTCTTCTTGGTATGAAGAGAATGAAAAATATACATACTGTAAATACTTGTCTGACCCTACTTTTCAGTGTTAGTGTTCAGCACTTCAACAGATTGCATCTAATGAAGAGCTCTGGTTAAATTTCTGTTTCATTTTTACTGTTAGTTTAGCCTTTAAAATATATAAAAATACAAAAAGTAATTAAAATATATCATTCCTGATTTTTGAGAATATTGTTTCATTCCATTGTTTCATGATCATTATTTGTATTCAGCACAAACAAAATAAATGGGCAAAATTTCCCCAGTTTTGTCATTCATTTTTTTATGATCAGATAAAGCAAGCTTTTCTATTCTCCCCAGTTTTTCTCAGGCATGAAGCCAGGAACATTTCGGTCCTGACAGAGGGGAAAGATGCCAAAATTAACATCTGTCACCACCTCTGAAGAAATATCTGAAACATTCTGCTAATCCTTTGTGATTTATTTTCCCAGACAAGCTGAAGATTTCATTGCTGATAAGCCCCTTGGCTGTTTCTTGATTCGTGTTGGCCAGAGTCGAGAAGGATACACATTAACGTACAGGTAAAAATTTAACCTCCTCCCACCCCACCCAAAAGACCTGCTTTTAATCATACAGTAAGCTAATCTCCTCAGGTGAATCACAAATGTGATAGCGGCATGTATATTGATGTATAACAAGTCCACAGTTACTACTATGAGTGTGCAGTAAACTGTTGATTCATTAACGAAACCACATAGTTACAGTAATTCAGGTATGAAGTGTAACATACAACAATTAGATAATTACTGTATTATAATATAATTGTCAAATGTAAAACTAAGTAAATTTATTCCATAATTTTGATAATATTTTTACTACACACAAAAAACCCTGGCTTTTAAACATTTGAGTTCAAAATTAATTGTTTCAACAATTACATATAAGATCACTTTATTGGCCATGTACAATTTCGTGTATTAGGAATTTGTCTTTTCACATACCCCAACTTGCTCTCCACGAGACACACAGACGGGGAGAGAAGCTGTGAGTCAGAGCGCAGGGTCAGCCATTTATAAGGTGCCCCTGGAGCAGTTGGGGTTAAGGGCCTTGCTCAGGGGTCCAACAGAGTAGGATTCCTCTGCTGGCCGTGGGATATGAACTAGCAACCTTCCAGCCACAGGCACAGATCCTTAGCCACAGAGCCACCGCACCGCCCCTACAGTATATCTAACTGTGCATACCAACTAAGTGTATAGCAATTTGTTTCTCACCTTTTGAAAGAAGTATCACAGCCACATTAAGACATGAACAAAAAATATTGGTATTCAGTTTGACAGCCTCCCCTGCCACGGACACATTTAAAAAAAGTATGAGTCTATAATAAAAAGGAAAGGGAAATCAAGATGTCTCACTTTTTAATATAGAAAAATAATGTAATATGATCATTTTATATGGATAGGGCCCCATATTTCAGCCCGAGAATGTACAGTAATTCAATTTATTCATTCTATGAATGAGGAATTAGTTTCACAAATCTTGATTAGCTTTAATCTTGGACAGTTTGTTAACTTAGGTAAGAAAGTCCAAAACTAGTGCTGGTCAGGGTCTGTGAAACCTATCTGTGGAGTGTAAAAAATAATTGCAAATTTACCTCCCCACAAACTAGACAGAAACCACAGTTTTACCATACAGTTGCTATAGTAAATCCAATTCTGTAGACATTAAAAGTGAGCTTTGGGGTTTTTGTACTCTTCAAGCTCACATACTTTGCCTGAATTTTCTCAGAAAGCCAATCACAAGTAGGTTGTTATAGGTTGAAGGTTTCACATAACAATCTGCACTTTTGCACTCTATTCCCAGTTTGCATTGTTTCACGGTTTGCAAATGTCACTTTCCTTTCCTTTCCTAAATCCTGAACCTATCCCTCACTGTTATCTTCACTGACAGCCTGCATAAGGGATTTCAAACTTATATCTGAACACTCATGGGTATGTGCCTGCATGCTGGTTCCTCATGTATAGTGGTACTTGAAACGATTATTTTCTGGCATTCGATGTTTATTTTTATTCCATGTTTGGACTTTCACTTTAATATTTTAAAATTTCACTTTAATATATACATTTTAATATGAGAATGATTTTAAACAATTCAGTTGATCAAACTCATTAGATTTTTAAGTACAGGAAGAACCTAACTTGAGAGTTGCCTCCTGTTCTCAGTTTGAATTGTACTTGTGTTCACCAGATCATGTTTAATTCTTAAGAAGAAGTCCACTAGGTTGGCTTTTTTGATGCCTTTGATGATTTTGAATAATTGAATCAGGTCCCTTCATCCTCTTTTTGAGATAAAAAGGGATTCAGTTATTTTATCCAATCAGCGTAGGGTAATCCTTTGAGCATGTATGCGATTGCTCTTTTCTGAACAGCAATGTTTCTGTTGTATCTTGGTGACAGGATTGTACACACTATCTTAACCATGTTCTTGCTTAAGCAATGTAGAGTTCTAGCATGAAACCAGATTATTTAAATTTTAGGCTACGTACAGTATGTACCCTAACTTTTGCCTGTTTCATTGTTTCCCCACATTATCTGGAAGATGAAAAGGATGTCATCGTAAACCCATTAGTCTTTTTCCCAAGTAGCCTCTTTAATCTCAGCCTTTACCATTTTATATTTGTATGTTATTTGTAATTTTTTAGATTTGTATGTTATTTGTTAACTATGTGAGTTACAACATTAGATTTCCTTTCTCAGTTGGATCACACTGTTTGAACTGCAGGCTCTCCTACAAACTGATGATATCCTCTCAGATTGGTCACAAGCTAATAATGAAGCTATGAAGCTTCCCTAAAATGAACCCTGCATGGCAATTAGGTTGTACTTCAGAAGCAGCATTATTGTAACAAAACGAGGCACAAGACTTCCCTAAATGTCAGCAAGGGATTGTAAATCCCAAAGCACGTTGGTGATTTTATTGTAATGCTTTTGTTTTATCATGTTGTGTGATGACATCACAGTGCATTTCACAAAAAGACAAAAAGCTAGAACATTTGAGTAAAAATAACACTGAATGATTTCTTCTTGTTCTGTGTTCTCGTTGTTGACAGGGGTAAAGACCGTTGCCGACACTACATGATTGAGATGCAGACGAACGGCAAGTATGTCATACTTGGAGAAGACCGGGCCCATGCCTCCTTGCCCGACTTGGTGGAGTACCACAAGAACGTTGGCATCAAACCCTTCATGGAGCTGCTCACGGTGCCCTGTGGACAGGTAACCCACTCACATCCTGTACACTTTACTCCTCCCACTCACAAATGGCACATTGATTCATCAGTTTCAAAAATAATACCAGTTGTGACACCTTGGGGTTGATGGGCTCTTTCAGGCTTGTCCTCTAGCATATTGCAAGATTGTACTGTGCTACAGCAAAATGCAAGACCTAGAGTTTCCTAACATCTTTCAAAAAGAAAAAAAAATGGCTCTTTTTTTTGGACTAGCTATATTAAATATATTACTATGCAAACTATATTTAACTATATGTTTATTTTATCACAAATCACAATTCATCCCAGGAAAGGGCCAAACACTTTCTCTCTTTGTTCTCCAGAATAGTATTTTCATAAATACTAAAAAAAAAAGCTTCTTCTTTCCTTATATTGTTTAATTTGCTATTTTCCAGTACAACTACCAGGTCTCAAATGGACTCCTCACTCCGTTCTTTCATAGGATTATGTACACTGAGCACAGACTGTCTTTATGTGAAGCTTTATTGTGCTTTGTTTCTTTAAAGTGTAGTAGAGAATAAAATGAAAAACAAAAATCCAAATCACCTTGTTTTAATTGCTGTAGATATGCGAGCAGGAGCCTGACTATGAGGAGCTGAAGAACCTCATGCTGAAGCCCTGCTCACAGGCTGATGGAGGCCATGACAGCTCGGATGAGTCTGTGTCTGACCGTGGCCACCTTGAGCTCCTAAAACTATTTATTCCTCCCAATCCAACCCACACAATGGAGGCCCAAGTGCCCCCGGTACTGAAAAAAATTTCAGAGAGGAAGCTCCGGACTGAAGCTCAGGAAACCCAGAAAAATGTGACTGGAGGCCAGGAAACAAATGATGACCAGAGTAACAAGGGTAATCGCCCCTTCCCTCGCTTGTATCCATCTATCCGCCTTGCCATGAGAGAGATTCAGCAGGTCCAACAGGTGAGTCCACCATACGAGACTCTGTATAGGAGAAAAAAAATGAATTTGCAAAAGGCTGAGCTTGTTGATTTATGATCATCATCGAATTATTTTGGTTTTTGCTCATACATAAATAAAACAAAATTTGTATATCCATAATCTCGCCCCAGTAATCAATTTTAGTTGTCTGCTACAGTAACTGGTACTGCTAATCAAAATGTAATTAAATAGTAGCACAAATTAGTAAAGAGGTGTAATGAACTGTCGGGTTCAGCAGAAATATCCTGGGTTTTAAATGCCCGAAATAAAAAGTATCTTGATGGTTTCACTTTGTTACACTAAATAACAATTTTTATTGACAATTATGGCCAATTACAATAATTACAGTTTGTTCAGAATGGAAGGTAGAATAACAAGTATCTGTCAGTCTAGCCCTCATTTTCTTAAATGCTGACCTCACATTAACAGTCCTTTCTTGAGCAAAATAATCTTTGGTTTTAATCAAACTGTGTTTTCAGTCTTCAACCAATGATAACAGAACTAGACCTTGGCAAGCTGTATCATTGTACTATAGCAGAATACATTAGTAGAATGTATAGACAGGTTCTGTAAATCATTGTCATGTTATTGAAGGGTGTTTCCTATAACAAGACTTTTCTGAAACCTTTTTGTTACACAGATTAGTGTTCCCTAAAGCATTATAATACTTTACTCATGGAGCTACCATATAATTAAACATTTAATCACTTTATATAAACATGTATGCCACCCCAGAGAGAAATGTAAATTACTTTTATTAGTTCTGCACTGTCTTTCCTTAAAAATTATTTCCAAATCATGTTCTTCACAATGTGTTGTGAACTTGGCCTGGGATACACAGTGAAAAGCTGCTTTGCTGTAACGGACAGTATGTGCTAAAATAAAATTCTCTCCTTGAAACAAAGTACACATCATCAGTACTTCTCTGTGTACTGGTATTTTGAACTGTGAAATGTATTCTTAACAATGGGCTTACAAGATTAAGTCTTATTCCAAACCTGTTAGTTCTCTCTGGAGTGAGGCATTCATTTATTATGCATTAATAAACATCAACATTCAATTATTTTGTATAGGACTGTTCAAATATTGGCCTCTTATGATGATAATGTGTGTTCTGGGTATCAAATGTTTACTCTAAGAATCACAGTTCTGCTTGCACACTGTAGTTTTCACCTTGAAATTATTTTTAATTTGCAATATAGTTATTGCATTAAACTGAACAACACAACACATTTTTTTCTACATTGATTATACACTCTGGAGCTTTAGTCATGAAATTCAAATCAGAATGAAATATCTCTTAAGAACACCTATGAACACCTAAATAGAATTCTATTTTACCTCATTCTTCAGAATAACAACAGTACAGAAACTACCCCTTAGTTCCTGGTTTCATTTTAGTTCTTTACTTAATTTGCCAGGATAATATTCCACAGTAGTTTTCATATAGCAAAAGGAAAAAGGAGAAAAAGATTAAATGTCAACTACAGTACTCGTTTTTCAAAAGTTGAATGTGTTCTTACATCATATCATCAAAAAAGCACAAATAGTGGTTAAATGACCCATATTTTTACATTTTGTCTTTCCACAGCACTTTTCTGACTGCAAGAAAGATCTAGAGGTGAAACATTCCAGTCACAGTTCCTAGCATAACAAATAAAGGTGAGTGAATATACAGTATAGAACATTTGAACAGGCAAATTGAATATCCCTTCTAAAGCAATTGGATTGAATATTGTGTCAAAAATACATTGTTTAATACATTATTCTTTCTAGGGATAGTTTATTTTTGCTTGAGTACAGCAACCAAATGAGTTACAGTGTTAAGTCTGTAAAATCACTTTAATGTTCAACAAACTGTTTATGACCTCATTCCTTAGCAGGTGTCATTTTTTGTATCTAAAGTATTTAAAATTAAATCGAGGATGATGATAATTCGTTGTATGGATAATAGCTCTTTTCATCCCGAAGAATGAGAATACATTATCCACTCATTAGTTGTTTTTTTAATTCACACTTTTTGAGTTATGTAATTTGTTTTTTTTCTTCTTCTGTTTCAGACTCCTAACACAAATGCAAACTTTTAAACCTCCAGATGAACATGCACTTTTTACAGTAGTATGAAGCAGGGCAGGGAATTATTTGAATGTGAATTAGAGAAATCTATTAGCTGACCCTGATTTTAAGGTTATCTCATGTCATAGTTGTATGTTTTGTAAGTTCCTGTGTATATGTAAGTTTGAATTCTGTACTTAGTGAATAAAACCTTTTTTGTATTATACTGTCCCATGTTTTGATTATACACTTAATTCTGTATTCAGAAACAGGCAGTCTATCTGGTAACACAGGATTCTGTGTGCTGTAGAAAATATGTAAGCCAGTACTCTTGTTCTCAACTTTTGAGGTTACAGTCCTGGAAATGTGTTTGTATGCAGAACCACAGTACTGGTTCTTCATGATATCAGTTGCTGAGATAATACAAAGAAAACGTTTAAAGGTGCACAGAAAGCGAGCTTTTTCAATATAGATATTATCTGGAGACATTAAATGCTGGCTAACCTCTAGCTAGCTAAATAGAGAAAAATTAGAGCTTCAAGGCTGGAGGGTTTCTCGCAGACTCTGGACAAGGCTTATTTTTCACTTGGGTGTTCGAATAATAACATTTTATTGAAATATGAAATATCCCGTATTTAGTTCAGTCATTAATCCATTTAACTTTTTACTGTATATTGTTGTTGTTTAACAAATGTGAACCAGGAAACTGCCTAGTGAACTAGGAAGTCCAATCTGTACTTGACAAAATATGCTATGAAAAACATTTATGGCATGGTATTGGCAAACCCTGTTTATGCTTATTGTTTTCAGATTTCCAGAAAATCATGTGATGTGATTTGCATTCTGTGAAGAAAAAAACAATTTACAACATTATTACTCTGATAATTCAGCTGTTAGTGCTCTGTCTACCCAGGATAAATTTTAGATTTTCCAAGGCTCTCATCTACAGTACCTGAATGTCATATTTAAAATGAGTTGTTTTTTTCTTTGATAACACCTTCAGGAAATGCAAGCCTGTTATTTTTCTTGTTGTAGGATTTTGGATCATTGAGATAAAGCAGTGGATCCCAGCCATGGTACTGGAGGAACACTGCATCAGCTAGTTTTCGTTCAACTGAGCTTCAAATCAACAGTGCTCTTGGCAACATTGTAATTCACATGCTTGCTTGTTTAGACTTATAGTTAACTTGTTTCTGCACTCAGTGTCTGCAGAGTCTTAAAAAATGTATTGCCTCAGAAACACTGTTTCTAACAACCTCAGCTCATGGCATTACAGATGCTTATTTCTGTCTAGACAGCTCTTATTAAGTGATCAGTGTACGAGGAACAGACACAGGTAGGGAATACATTTTATCAAACCCTCCCACAATGGAATCTTTTTCCCTTCTGCAGATGTCCAAGTGGTTAAATTTCAGACATGATTGAGAGGATTTCTGAAACTTGGATGCATTACAAACCCCTTTCAAAATTTGAAGAGCAGAAATTAATTTAAATAGAAAATGGAAATCAATTAGTCTGGGATTAAGAATTTGGCTGGATAAAAACCTAGAAAACAAAATGGTCACCCAGGAACATGGCTGGGGACCACTGAGATAGTGTTCCTAACATCTGCATCTTGCTTGAATAGTACACCTAACTCTGTAAACATAGGCCAGCATTAATGTACAGTAGAAAAGTAATACGGAATGTATGATGAAGTTTAAAAAATAGTTACAAATTAAATTCAGGTGGCTTTATCAGATGTTACACATTTCAAGATTAAAAGTTAAAAACTGGAGCTGGAACTCAAAAGTAGTGAAAAGTAATTATAGTTTCAGTTACAATATCAAGGGGAGGTTGCAGGGGCTACTTTTGATATGAACAAGGAAGGGCTTTAAATTGCACAGTTGCTGGTGAGTCAGTCCTCACAGAAGTGGTCTCACTTCCATGCAAATTAAAACCTTTAAAACAGACAAAGTGATAACCTGATGAGGTTAATAGTTTGGAATCCTGACAGGTAGTTTTGAAATAACAGCCATGCATGAAAATGGAAACATTTGTAGTAGAATAGTGGAGTATTCAGTTATGCAGTTTTGTCTTGTTTCAATATCAGAAGCTGTGCCTTTTAGATTAAGAACAGCCTGCAAATGTTAAACATGCAGATTAGAAAGGAACCAAGGGAAATATAATGTTAAGTGAATCTGGAAATCCTTGACCTAGTCCAGTTGTAGAAGTACATCTAGCCTGGTAAATTGTTATTTTCAGAACAGTAAGGAATAAAGATTTGCCCTGACTACCTACAGTATATACATAAGAAAATTACATGTATTGACAATATTCTGCTGAATGACTACATTTTAGGGTCACATTATTCTTACTTAAAAATGAAAGTCAGATATTTTATTTTATTAATAATTCTTTCAAATGGATGTCTTAGAAATGGCATGCAGCACTTGGATCATTGTTTTGTATAGCTCAGTGTAACACTGTTCTTTTTTCCACTGGAAGAGTTATATTAGTGTTTTTGTGAATTAATCTGTCCATGAGCAGTGGCTACTCTATTTGCTGAACTCCTCAGTAGAATTTGATTGGGTTGGGGTGAACAGAGAGAAGTGAATCAATCGGAGAACCAGCCTGTGTGTATGGCAAGCATGTATTGATGTCCTAGCAGAAAACTGTAAAACTATAAGCAAGTTATAAAACTGATCAAATCTTTTGAAATACTGAAGCAGAAGACATGCTACTGCTGTTTTGAAATGAAATCCACTCTTTTCATGTTCTACAGCTTAATTACGGTTACTTACTGTGTAAGTTGTATTTCACCATTAATGGTTAAATGGTTAAGATTGCTTATACTTCTGATCACCCTGTTCTTTGTTTGATGTTTCCATGTAAAGCTTGTTTTTCCCAGTCCTGTTGCACAATGATGAACATGTAAACTGCCATGAAGGGGCTTGTTAAAACAAGACACAAGCTCCACATAAGCCTGCAAGGCAAATACTCTTGAAGAGGTTGCTTCCTCATACTTTATCTTTGACTGTTAATTGACAATGTCAACAGCAGCCCCCTTAGAACCCTAGCCTGACCTGAAGGTACCTGTTCTTTATGATCCCCAAAGTGTCCACATTTTCCTCTATTTGATACTTGAATGCAGCTTTAACTCTTACATTCAGATTTACTCAACTGTTGTTGCAACAACCAGCGAGTTGTCTGCATGTACCACAGACAGAGTTTGCAACTTGTTTCTAGAATCTGATGTGGTTAGTTGGTTAGACTAGAAATTACAAATTTAAAATAGAGACTTAAAACCATCATTCTAGATTAGAAGAAATTGATACAGCTCATCCTGTCACAGGAATGTGTATGAAAGCACTTAGTGGGGTGAAATAGAAACCTATGTTTCTGACCTTAGTCATAATGCAGCATTCCAGAATTAAGATTTATAATGCTATTTAATCATAAGAATTTTGCCGTAGAATGTATGTATTGTTGAATCTTTTGGTGTATGAGTAAAGTTTACCTGAAAGAGTCAACTTTTAACTTTTGTTTACTCAAATGGAACACCTGCTTTTCAAATGTTCAGATGGTTGAAAGTGAATTTGTGCATTAAAATTGTTATTCCTGGAAGTCTCATCATTCAGGAGTGAAGTACTGTAACTATATTTTAGACCACTTTTGTACATTGTATTTGACTTTAATTTGGGTATATTATTTAAATATATAATGAAAATGATACCTATCTCTGGTTATTAATTATGCATTTTTATTCCCTTTTTATTTTGTTTTTAATCTGTGTTTGAATGTAATATTTTATATTTTAAAGAAGAGAAATAAAGTACAGAAGAAAGGTAAAAAACAAAATAATAAATATAATTTTACAGAATTTTAAAGATCCCAAGAATGAATAAAAAATGTGAAAAAAATGAAAATGTTCTTTAATTACCTCAGGGTTTTTTGTGTGTTTCACCTGCTGCCTCTTATTTTTTACTAGGGCAACGTCGAAGTGTGATCTGATCTTCATCTTAGTCATAATAGATAAACACAATCTGATTAAAAAATTAACACAAATAATTCTACTTTTTCTTGTCTATATTGAACACATTGTTTAACCATTCACTGTCTATGCTGGAAAAAGTATGTGAACCTCTAGGATAATGACTTCCGGAAAGAGTTATAAAAGCATTTCTAAAGACGTGGGCCTCCATCAATCCACAGTCAGGCAGATAGTGTAAATGGATGAAATTCAGTACCATTGCTACAGTACTCTCTCTAGGAGTGTTCGTCTGAACAAAACTCACTGCAAGAGCGAGTTGTACAATGCTCAAGGAGATGACAAAGAACCCTAGGGTAACAGCTGAGGATCTTCAGGCATTTCTTGCACTGGATAATATCTGTGTTCATGACTCCACAATAAGAAAAATGCTGAACAAGAGTGGTGTACATGGGAGGATACCAAATAGGAAACGACTGATCTCGGAAAAAGAAAAACATTGCCTCCTGTTTCAAGTTTAAGACAACCTGGATGTTCCACAGCTGTACTGGAACAGTGTTCTGTGAACAGATGAGACAAAGGTGGAACACAAAAACCTCATTCCAACTCTGAAGTTTGGTGGAGGGAGCATCAGGGTTGGGGCTACTTTGCTGCCTCAGGGCCTTGACAGCTTGCAATCATTGAGGGAACAATGAATTCCAAATTGTATCAGCAAATTCTCCTGGAGAATGTCAGGTTATCCGTTCTTGATCCGAATCTTAATAGAAGTTGGGTCATGCAGCAAGGCAGTGATTCTAAGCACAGGAGAAAATCTACAACAGACTTTTTGAATGTCCAAGTCAGAGTCCTGACCTCACCTCATTTGAAATGACCTGAAGCAAGCTGTTTATGCAATAAATTGAAACAGTTCTGCAAAGAGGAATGGGCCAAAATACCCCCAAACCAATGTGCAAGACTGGTCAGCAGCTATAGGAAATTTTAGGTCATTGCTGCTAAAAAGGAGGTTCCACCAGTTATGAGATCTAAAGATTCACATACTTCTTCCAGCATAAACAGTGAGTGTTTAAACAATGTATTCAATATAAACATGAAAAGAACAATTGTTTGTTATTTATTTAATCGGATTGTGTTTGTTTTATTATTACAGAGATGAAGATCAGATCAGATAAAAGGAGCAGTTACTGCAGAAATACTGATAATTCCAAAGGGTTCACACACTTTTTCACACCACTGTAGGTAATTCTGTATGAATGAAAAAAGACTTGTCTATATTGTTAATTATCATTCATAATTCCTTTGTTTATGTTTCCCCTACAAATACTGAAACCTGACTCTGTGCCAAGTTATTGCTTCAGATGAATATTGTGAAATAAATCCTGATTTTGGTGCGATATGTGATGTTCTGATGTGATACATTCACACTTCACTGATGATACGGGATTCTCGTGCTAAAATAAACAACCACAAACAACTCAACCACAGTGGAAAATTACCCTGTCAGATACGTTGAACTGATAATTTTAAGAATTAAACTTTTCAATTGTGTTAATATTATTAGTAATGGTGTTGATAGCATACTGCTATCTTTTAAATAACCTCACGCAAGATAATGTGTTTTATCTGACCATTTTCAACCTTGAAAGACAGGGAGAGAAGCTGGGGGTCAGCCGTTGTACAGCGCCCCTGGAGCAGGTGGGGTTAAGGGCCTTGCTCAGGGGCCCAGTGGAGTAGGATTCCCCTGCTGGCCGCGGGATTTGAACCGGCAACCTTCCAGCCACAGGCACAGATCCTTAGCCACGGTGCCAGTACTCTCTGAGCTCAAAAAGTATATCATAAAAAATATTATGATATGGTAATAAATGAATTTAAGATCTATAATTTTGAATGAAATTGCTTCATAATGTGAGTTACATTTGTGTTTTAAAATGGCTTATTTAGCATTGTTGATTATTGATTAAATTGTTTTATATGTACATTACTAAATAATGTGAAAC
The DNA here is from genome assembly GCF_055471065.1 of Atractosteus spatula. NCBI lineage: Eukaryota > Metazoa > Chordata > Actinopteri > Semionotiformes > Lepisosteidae > Atractosteus > Atractosteus spatula. The sequence continues at coordinate 28,788,445 of NC_142708.1, read as the reverse complement.
CAAATGTAAAGCTGAGTGTGTGAATATTTTAAGAGTATGGTTTTCCAAAGTAAGTGAACATCACCAGTTGTTTTAATTGGTCACTTCAGGATTTATTTCATTGGTAAGTTTATGAACGCAAGGTATTATTGTAAGTATAATTTCCACTAACAGAACCATTTGTTTTACTTTTTATTGTTGGATTACTGTGTTCTCTAGGGAATGTTTCTAGGTGAGAAAAGATTCCAAGGATCGTAGCTGAGCCCCTAACTTACTTCCAGAGATGGGGTCTTAATGTACTGTAAGTTGGATTTTAGGAAGGTTGTATTTGGTATTGTAGGTGTATTCTTTATTGGCTACTTTACACTCTTGCCCCGAATTCTAGAAAAGTGCAACATCTGTAATCTATTGGTGAATCAAGCAAGTAGTCTGTACAATTACAGTAAGAGGGCTCTAGTCCTTTTGAGGCCTGAAGAATATTTTAATTTTTCGTCGCAAATATTCTGTAAATAATAACATTTAAACTTATTTCCTGTCTAATTTATCACAATGAACTTGTTCCATGTCTTTAGAAACTATGATTCACTGGTCGCTTACAAAACCTGCTGCTTTAGGACCAGGGTTGGAAAAGCCTTTCCTGGCCATAACAGTAGTTACTGTATATTCTATTGTTTTTGTCAGTTAGGATAGAAAGTATTTTAGGTTTCAGGTGATCACCTATGTGTGTAAGTAGGGGATTTTGGTGCCCAGGATCTGTAACATGAATAATTGTTTACAAGGGAGAATTTTCACAGTTCCTAAGAGATTACGTGGCAGTGCTAATACTCTTATAGTACAACTTGCCCATTGAGAAATTATGGTTTAGTTCAGGTGTCCCTAGTCCTAGTCCTGGGCAGGACATAAAAAAAGCCCCGATATCAAACACAGGCTTTTATACTTTCCAAGTGACTTCATGGCGAGTAGGTTGTTGTGCAATATTTGAAATGTATTTCCTCCTTCCACTTTAAATATAAACTATTTCTTATTTCTTTTTATATATGATGACTTATAAGTGCGTATTTAATGTTTTTTTCTTTTATGTAATACTTTATCACAGTTGATTTCCTACAGGTTTTTAGATCAGCCAATCTCTTAATCACCACAATCGGCTCCTTGTTAACTTCACTGAAGCAGTTTAACAATTTCTCCCAGCTCTTCACCTGCTGCTGATTTTTAAAAAAAACTAGATAACCTGGTACAGGATTACAGACCCCTGGTTTAGAGTTTGCATATTACGTACTATTGTATAAATAGGAGGTAGTGTATTAAAACTGTTTATTAATTGACAATAGCTTTCAAGTTATGCTATCATACTGAGAAGGCCATGTGCAAGTCAATGGTGCAGATTTAGCATCTGTAGCAATTTGCCATAAAATACATTGGACCTTGGGTCTAGAATGCTTATGGTAAAACATAGACAAACCACAGAAAGAATAAAAGATTCATTATATTATTATATCACACCTATCATAAGGGTAATGTGATGGGTGTGGCTTACATTCTTTAAATGTAATATCTGGTTTTACATGTAGGCATTTCCCTCCACACAAGCCTGAGTGTCAGAGTGTCACAGAGACAGAATGGACCTGAAGATTGCTGTACTTCTCTTGGCCTTTTTTGTAGGCATTATGACAACTGAAGGTAAGTGGGGAAAAAATGATTCACTCCTCTCTTTCTGTCCTTGCAATAATTATTGTGGATGTATGATCTATACCACACATTTCCCAAAAACAGAATGTTTGCAATTTGTAAAATCCCAAAAGAGGGCAACATTTTTAAGTTCAGGGGTATCTGCTTAGACTGCTGCTGTCTTTACATGTGTGTCAGAGAGCTCAGGTTCCTAAAACCTAAAAAAATAACCAATTTAAGTAAGCTATAGCTTATTCTGCAAATGTAAAGCAATACAATATTGTAGTGGTGTAACACTTCATAATTCACCACAGTTATAGAAACAAGTGACAGAGTGCAACAGAGTGTGCCTCCAGACTCCTGGGGACTCACAGGTCACAGATTGTTCTACAGAACACCTTATTAGTCACATCGCATGTACAGTACTGTGATATAGTGACTACTAATACATTTTATGCAGCTGATACTGTATATTGGTTTTACACTAGAACTCTTTGAATTACGGAATGGTTAAGAAAAAATAAAGGGACAAGATACATTAAAATATTAACATTAATTTCTAAAAGCAGATGAGTAAAACAATGGAGATAGCTGAATGGAATTCAGATGTACAGTAGAAAGCAATGTCCAAAATATAAGGGACTTCTTAAAATACAGATCTTGCTTACTTCACATGACTATTCATTATTGTCCTTTGTTGGCTGCAGCAATCTAGAATTTGAAAAACAGGCTTGGAAAACATCTAAAAAAATTTAGAAGCTAGATATTTTGTAGTTATTTGAGGACTTTGGGTGGTCAACAAGCCTGGCTAAGTGATTCTTGCACATAATTTCAGTAACATTGGATATTACATACAACAGCGCTGTAAAACACAATTTACTAGGTAACACGTAACTGAATCATGCAGTGTCAAACAGGAATTCTAATATAGTTGTACTTATTTAAGTAACATTTTGCATCTGTTTTAATCAACATGTTTTCCCACAACTTCATTGAAGTTGTATATTTGTTAACATCAACACTTCCAGCTTCATGGACACCTGAAGATTGCAGAGCACACTAAAAGGATGATTAATGGAAGTTCTGTTTTTTTAAGTGATTGTGCCTCCAGCAGAGTATGAAGTATTTTGAAAACTCAAACCCTACTCCATCAACTTAATTAATTTATATATAAATCATTGTAAGTTTACTGTATATCAAGAGCCAACGGCTGCATGGTTATCTCTGGCATTTCCTAAATCTGCTCTATGGTACAGTCTGTCAGGGGATGGTTTTCAATACCAGTTTGGTTCCTGACAAAATATGGAGGAACCCTTTGAACTTTCCCAGCTCTAGAGGATGAGATAACAAAGTATGCAACATTCTGTTGGAAGCCCTCTAGATGTGGTTTAAAATTGGGGACCCATGATCTTTAATCTTGAAATTGACAGTCTCTTACCTGAGTATCGAGCAAGGACACGCAGTGACAGACATACTGCCATTCTCTGACCAGTTTTGACCTTTTGACCTTGACAGGCAGCACATTTGGCCTGCTGGTTTCATGGATTTGGAAACAGAAAGAATTTAGAGTAAAACTTTGTTCAAACAGTCATCTATAACTAAGTGTGTCACTCCAATATGAGCACTATTTACCTGGTTGGATTCAGTATTTCATTTCTTTTGCTCAGTTATTGTTTATTTTTGCATTTACTTTTACATAGTTGCCTAATTTGTAAATCACTATGAATAAGGGTGTCTGTTAAGCCAATTAATAACAATAATAATAGTTGTAAAATTAGTATTTATTTTTCATTTTGACAAGATTAAAAAATAAAATAGGTTAAAAAGTAACTGATCCTCTGTAAATGCAGTCTCTTCAGTTTGTTATCCCTAGTTTTCCTTAGTTTATCTTATTGTCTGTCACTGATGTGTTTTTGCTTTTGACTCATATTTTGCTCCTACATTTTCAGTCTTTTCACTTATTAAAAGGTTTTATCATTTACTGTACCATCAAACTACATCTGTGCTTCAACCGCAGTGTGGTTAAGAGAACATGTTCAGTTAAAATCCCCAAATTCTGCAAAAAACCAGATACCCTGCCAGCTTCAAATACCAGACAGCCAACTACCACATGAATATAGCAAACACTCACCACGTAAGATTTTGCACTTTTGTACCCCCACTCTATACCTATACTGGACACAAATAACACCGTTATGAAAAAAATGGATTTGTCGATTACTACTAATTTTCAGAAGTCTCAGATGCCGTACAAACACAGTATTAGAGTGAGTGAAACTGAAATGTTTTGCCAAGCAAGTAAAAGATTTTATTATTCTGCTATTTAACGTTCTACAGCAATATAGAATGCCTTTGAAATAAAGGTTACAACAGATGAAGTGACTACTGCAAATATAAAAGGGTCTTTGTGAAAAACGAATGACGTCACCAATTACTGCTGACACTTAAGCTGTCAATGAATATACAATTATTTATCACAAATATTTGTATCACTAATCACAGAGTAACCCTGCGAAAGATTTCAAAGATTGCATACAGATTTGACTTTGAATCCACAGTTTAGGTAATGCCATAGATATTGTGATACAAGCAGTAATATACCACTGTGTATTTCAGGTTACATACAGAGCTGCTGTTCAGAGACAGCATCAAGGATTTCCCGAAAGCTGCTCCCCAGAGCTAAAAAATTTGACTGTCAAGTCAGCGATGGAATATGTGACATTGATGCTGTGATGTAAGTACTGAGTTCTCTAAAAGTTTATTTCTCTTCTGCTGCTTAAAAATGAAAATTAATGTACAGTATAAGCCTTTTCTACTCAATGTATTCATGTTTGCCTGAATTGCTGTTTCACTTCACAAGAATGTCTCTGATCTGATTCTACACTTGGGTTAAGAAGAGTCTGTAGGTTCTGAGTTAAGGTTGCTCGCATTACAAACTGCTGTTACAACTAGTAACAAGCCACGTGTTGCTTCTTGAGAAATGTGTTGCTGGCTTTCACTAGCGGAATACATAGTATAGATAAAATATGTTATTTTACAATATTTAAAGATCCTCTCCAATCAAACTTCCATGTATCCCAAAACATCCAAAAGGCACGGAAAATGAAAAAATAAAAAGAATCCTCGTTCTCCTGAGGTCTCAAATGAATTAGAACGTCGTCATGTTTGTAATGAGTTGTAAATTTCACATTTAAAAATGTCTTTTGATTTTTTTTTTACTAAAATGATTTTAATAGAAACCCTGTATTGATTTTAAGTTCAATCTATTTTTGCCTGCAACAGATTGCACATCAAAAGCAAGAAATTATGTGCAAGCCCTAGGGACACATCGGTGATGGAATGGCTCAAGAAAAGAAAAGCAGGGAAAGGAAACTGTGAGAAAATTATGAAAAGGCATCTGAAGCAGGGGTAGTAAAAAAAAGACCTACCTGTACACACACCATCTTTTCTTCAGCATCAAGAAACTCGCCCACCTGTTCTTTGGATTCGCACTGACTGGTACCACTCTGCACTGCTGTCTGTTGTATGGGTTCACACTCTGCAAGGCACTGTTTCCTCTAGGTAAAGAAAATGTGACATGAAACAGATTCAGAATTTCCATCTTCCAAAGTGTACATACTGTGCTTATTTTTCTACGTGTAATAATGAAGATATGTTCACTTCAGAACAGGAAAGGTGTTCCTTCTGAAATGGGTGAGGATTGTTAAACACAAATGGCACAGTGGAGTCTGCATGAATATTGACTCAATTGTAAGACACCACTGTAGGCTAATGTGTCATGAAGGGCAGGAAAAATGTGCCAATTCTACATATTTGCAACCTGCGAGAAAATGACAATGTATTTTTCTTGCACATTTAAAAGGCATTTTTAACTTGATTTTCCAAATTTCATTTTGTATTAGAAATGTGTTGTATTTGGGATTTCGTTTTCAGGTTACGTTTTCGCAGTGTTGAAATACACATGCACACCTCCACATGCTTTCATGTATATCTACAGAAAATGCTTTTTAACAGCAACGTCAGGTACCCTAGTGCTGTACTGCCTTTATGTAGCTGACGCCATTATCTGGAGTATTGCATGATCAACACCAGTTATTATCTAATATGAGAAAACAACTACAGTGTGTGTTCTACTATTTTTTTTTTCAAATCTATTAGGTGTTTAATATTCCAGTTAGGCGGTCTGTTCTGTCAGAGCTGCTTTGACTGCTGTAGAATCTCTGACCTTGCACACAAATCACACAACCACACATCACATCCAGCACAGAGGAGCTGGTGTGTGAGGTTCAGGGTAGCCACCTGCATTTCGAAACAGGAGTGTTTCCCAAAGCAAGGGATCGCTCTGGCGAATGCGGAACACCAGACTCCTGCTGGAAAGGGTGCTGGCAGACCAAAGGGTGACATTCTCCCCTCTCAACCTGAATTTCTAAAACCAGACCAGTCATTCAGATGACACATTAAACTGAGGGCCTGACTACTTGTTCATTAAATATCCAATGACATTCTCAACTTTAGAGGAAAAAGTAAAAGTTTAATCCCTGCAGAAACGAGAAGAAAAGAAACACAATGTTTTGGCTGTGGAGCCTTCTTCAGGTGTGGGGAAACAACAACAAAACATTGTGTTTCTTTTCTTCTCTTTTCAGCAAGGAATAAACCTATTACTTGTTCCTTTGCAGCCTACACATGCTGACGCAGCTCCCTACTTGAACTACATTGTCGGCTTTAGCATAGGTGGGTATCCTGCAGCGTTCTGGCTGAATTCCTCACTGGACAATCCAGTCTCCCTAATTACATTTCCCTTTAATCAACTGTTTAAGTAATTTCTCATGTCTCCATTTGATCAGATACATTAATTGCATTCTGCTAGTGCTTCTGGACAGTTAGAGTTGCTCATAGCATTTGGGATCTCAATTTGATTCAATACTAGGGCAGCATTTATGTGTGAAGTTCGCATGTTCTGTCTGCATCCACATCAGAATTCTCTGGGTGCTGCAGCTTCCTCCCACCTCCCACATGCAGTGAAAGTTTGATGGGCAACACTAGGGTATACCCCCAGAGACAGAGAGAAGGGAGGGGAGGAGAAGGGAAAATGTTATATTTATATTTAGGAAAAATGTAATTCCACAAAAAACAAGGATATTCCCTTGTGGCATCTTCTGAATGGCTTTCTGAGTTTTGGATTTTCTGTCATTCTCTGTATTCTAATACAGAATATGTGTATATGTTTAAAATATACATATTACTGTATATGTAAAAAAGTTTATCTGTAATGCATAATCATATCTGTATATGTAGTTCACTGTATCTGCCATAAGGTCAAGCTAGACTTCTGATTAGAATTTCTGATTTTTGAAAAATGTATCAACTATATCAGTTCCAACCATTAAACCACAAACATTCATAATGTAGTAAATTGCTCCTTGCTTTATTATTTTGAATTACCATTAGACCTTGTAAGTTGTTGTAATCTCTGATCAATCGTGTCTCAAACAATACCCAGCTTCTTTTTCACATATATAGAATTGAAACTGTAGCAAGATACATTATATTGTATATTGCATTTATTGGAATATTAATGGACGTTATTAATGAATGTATCTAATTTTCCCAACTTAAATAAAGCCAGATAAATGGAAATGATCTCGGTATATTTGGAAATACAGTTGTTTCTAAAGTACTAATGGAAATGCATGCAAACCATCTGGAGGTGTAGGACATTAGGAAATTGACATTCAATAGTAACTTTAAGCTACAAAGTACATTAGTAAATACGAATATAAAGTAACCCAATGCAAATTCCTAGGAACTTTAAGTTGTGTAATTGATAAACTGGAATTGAAGTATATACTGAGAAGCATCAGAAAATGCAACAAATGCTATTGGTTCAAATACTCAATTTTTATATTTGCAATGCCTTTCAGAATAGTTTAAGCTAAATTTAATATAACAAAACATTGCACTGTGGTGAAAAGAAAGTATGAAAGTTTTTTTATTGTATTAATTTAATAAAGTATTAAATGAAAAAGACAATCAACAAAATACACATATTTCCCTGAGCTTTAGAAAATAGCAGTAGGTTATTTTTATAAAATAACTATAACATTAAATAATCCAATTTCCAGGCCTGTTAATTTGCTAAATTGTCATTTTTAAAACTTTACCCAAGTTTTCCTAACTGGATTGGAAATATTAATGAAAGTAAAACTAAACAATTCTAAACAATCTGCCATATTGTAAAAAATGATATAATGTTTAGCAAGTTATTTCAGGCACATACTAGACAACATTAGGAAATATAAGATTGTGGGGCTTCAGGTAAAGACCCAATTAGAACATTTTATTTGTCATCAAGCTGGCAACTTATGAAAAAAACTGCATATTTCAGAGGACGCCGAGTAGTATAAGTAACAAACAACAACTTATAGCAGTTAATGACCCTACCAACTTTAACTGAATCATGTGGAGAAAGTGTCACGATCGCTAACCCCACCTCTTAAGGGAGCTCCAGCCCTTCCTCGTTCCCTCCCATTGTCTGCACCTGTTCCCTATTCCCGTTCCCCCTTAAAAGCCAGACGCGGACCTTACTCCTGGTTCCTCATTGATTTCCACATCATGAGAGCCCGGGGGTCTTGCTGCATCTGGCTCCGTTATGCTTTTAACTTTCTGTTCCTAGTTCCTAGTTCCTAGTTCCTAGTTCCCGGTTCCCCTCGCCGGTTCCGACCCGGTTCCTGTTCCCCCCCCTCAGGATGGATCGCCTGGCTATGGACTTCAGCCCTTGTTTCTGATTTCCCGTTTGGATTTCCTACATGGATTGTTCGCCTGGATTCACTTCCCCTGGACACCTGCACTGCATGAACACGCCCCCCGTCTCCAGACCCTTTTCCTGCATAACCATTTTTCCCCTTGTGTCTTCACTATTCTGGATCGTGTCGTCCGCATAGGGCCCAGAAAGAACTGTTCGTGACAGAAAGGTCACCAAAAATCAAAGAAAAAAAAATCCTATTTACCTTTAGTAGAATAATTTTGAAACTCCTGACCGAAAAATTCTAAAAATAGAGGAAGTTAAAAAGTCTCATAGAAGCAACTTAAATTAAACGAATCAATTAGCCGCAGTGATAAAGATCTTGTTACGACACAGCGCTGACCTGCGAATTCCACAGCTGTGAGACGGGTAGATGAATCCAGTCTCTGTGGTCCCAGTGACAGCAAGCAGTTAGACGAGGCAGAAGATGCGTTGAGCTGACAAACAGAGCAGAGAGGAGTGTGTGCTTTACAGTTCGTCAATGGCTGTGCAGCATGCTGAATTCGTTAGGAAATTCAGGTTTGAGTTCAGGTCCTGGCCCAGAGTCGGAATTGAAGGGTTGGGCGGTTTCAGCCAGACTGCTGGATCAGCACAAACAGGAGAGAACGTGCAAAAAGCACACTGAGACTCTCAGAGCAGTAACCCAATGACAGAGCCCCAGACAGAGGACAGGACAGCGCTCAAGTATCTCAAAGGAAGCAACAGAGCACAACAGCTCCACTGATGCAGAGAATGCCATAACTAAAAAATAAGTTATGTGGTCTATCATATCATGTTGCAGATTGTTCTGTATGGATGTATAGTGGACTTAGCGACTGCTCCATTTTGTCTTGAATCCATCTTGTCTAATGGTTACTGTATGTTACATGCCACAGGAGGCATTCTAATGGCATGGACAGTATTTACAATATCCACAAATGGAGGGGATTCAGTAAGAAGAAAGGTGTCATACTGGGCAGCAAGTGTTACAGAATCCATGTTACACAACCTGTGGAGGGATTGCCGGTCATTTTGCCAGTCAGTATAGAATAGGATGAAATCTAGAGACAGCTTCTGCATCACGACTGTCTTACCCATTGGAAGAATGGGGATTCAGGTCCAAAATTTGGCTGTACCAGTAACATTCTTAAGTCTCCTGAAATACCCAACAAACTGGAAAATAAAGTTTGTTGTTAGAGGCTGTGTACAGTTGAATTAGAAAGAGTGGCATTGGGCAAACTTTACGATTAGCTCCCAGCCTTTGTTTATGGACTACAAAATGCAAATACTAAGAAACCACAGCACAGATCAGGTGCTTTTCACCTAGCAACAGGGTGAAACAGTGAAAGGAGAAAATGCATTCTAAGACTTGCATGTTTAAGTGCCACTTGGAAAGACTGAACTGACAAAACGTCCTTAAGACTGGAAGAGTGTTCAATTGTGTGCAAATCAACATATTTTTTATTGTACGAAAAAGTAAATAAAAAGAAGTAAAAAGAAGTTGATGATTAACACAATCTTCAGGAATGCTGAGGGCATCCAGAAAGAAAGTAACCTTCCTTGACAAGCCATCTTTTTGTAAGTATTCAGCTTATTGGAAATGGAGCTCCTATATTTGATTAAGTAAATCTAATTTAAAACTCTCTTACAGTCTGTCAATTTTTTGTATTTTCGCACTGCAATAAAGTGCTGGCAGCAAGGACAAAGGGGAGATAGATTTCTGTATTCTAGCATAAAGACATCAGTTGTTTAAAGAAAAACAATCAAGATATTCAATTACTTGCAAATATATCGATTTTTAAGATAGTAAAATCCAGTACTATTATCCATGAGTTAAGAGGAAAAAATAAGATCTAAATACACTATAATTACTAGTTTAATAACCTTTACTTCACTGGATAGTCAGATTCAAAATGTCTTTTACAAGTGGGACCCAGTCATTAAAGGAAGCAGCAAATAAAGTCTGTGAACAATTCCTATCATAACTAAGCATACAGAACACTCAAATAGACAAAAAAACATTCCTGAAAAATAGTATATGTGCACATCTGTGCCAGGAAATAAAAAATGTTCCTAATGTAGTTACAAAATATTATTCCAGCTTTGCTTGTAAATCATTCCCAGAGAATTGGCAAATTAGCCGTTTTTTTGTCTTTTGTGTACTTTTAAGATCCCAAATTTAAAATGATGGTGAGATTGTAAACTAAGTCTCCACAGGCAATTATATCTTTCTCAATGTTTTAACCAACCATTTAATGTTCCTCAGTTTTGCAGCAAAAATGATTTCATTTTCTTCTATCCAGTTCATCATAGAAATAAATAAAAGCACAAGATGAAGCTCATGTACTGACAGGCAACAAAATTGCAATTCCATACAATCATTTTATGACTCCATGAAGACTTGCGTGGCAACATATATTTCTTGATTCAGTTTATTAATGGAATAAACTTAGAAAATACCCACAGTTAACACACACGATTAAGCTTTAGTGCCTCCTAATTGAGTGCATCTACCTTGTGCCTTGACATACAGTAAGTTGTCCAACAAAGTTACCAGATCTGTAACACGTAATGGTCTGTGGTTGGAAATGCTGTCAAACACTACAACTCAGGTCATTCCACAAGAGTTCAGCTGGGTTTAGATGGTTAAGGTCAATCCACCACTTGAACAACATGAGTGAAAAGAATACATTTCTAACACCGGTTGTGTTAGAAAATTAGCTGTCTGTGTCTGCCAGGCTGCACTAACAGTGGAGAAAGAACAGGAACTGGTTGCGTATTAATTCTGTAAAGCGCTTTGAGAAGCCACCTTTAAAGGTGCTATATAAAATAAAGTTTATTATTTTTTATTATTAAAATTATTATACACACCACCGGTATGCCTAATACATCATGCAAATCCATATAAATACACCAAATAACAATGAACGTGACAAAAAATAAGTTTTACATTATTAAAATGAATTATATAAAACATTGAACTACAATTTTACAGTTATTTAGCAATGTAATCTTCAGGAAAATGTGAGGAGAGAAAGAGTTTGAGTGAGAGGGGATGGGTAAAAATTAGGCCAGGTGTCTGTGTGTCCCCATCCTGTGATGCAATGGTGTACTGTCCAATGTGTATCCTGCTTTGTGCCTGTTGCTTGCTGGCTCCCCCACAGCCCTGAGTCAGATGAAGCACTAACAAAGAGGATAGATGGATGGGATGGGCAATAAGGAGGAAAATGTGCATGAGAATTTGAATAGAGCCTCAGAGATGGTCTGAGAAGCTCTAGCCTCTCAAGCCATGTTTGTTATGATACCACAGCTATGAAAAACTACATACAGAGAAACTGGGGACATGGGAGTAAACCGTCCCTCAATTACCTTTATAGGTTTTAGTGTATACAAAAAACATATAACGGTAACTGAGAAAATTCATCCTAGCCTCTCGAAAAGACTCACCACAGAGGCCCACCCCCAAAGTCAAAACCTTGAGAGAGATCAATTGAAATTTAGAGCTGAGGGAAAGTGACATTTCTTTAAGCAGTGAGCTGGGGTCAGTGGAACAATTGACCAAAAGATAAAAATCAATGCTTGTTCAATAGACCCTAGCAAGAAACCTTGACAAGGATCTTAGGAGAACAGATTAAACTAGTACTACAGGCAAGGTTAAGAGGCTGAAGCAGGTTATTTTTAATCTGATGGAGGAAAACATTTCTTCCCCTGTTTTGTATTTGTTCACAGTTGGAAACGGTGCAGATTCCACAACTAGACAGCCTCACTCGAGAGACCCCCAGTCTGTCCTTCCTGAGATTGTCAGGCAGCAGTCACAGGTGAACCTCTCTTACAGAAGACTCAGAGACAGAGGAGTTCTGACAACAGAACAAATCAGGAAGATTAAGGTTTGCAAATGTTTCAGTTATTCCAGTTAAAAAAGTGAAGGTCTGGTGACCGAGAAATATTGTTTACAGCCTTGGCAGAGCTAATTCGGTGTAGAAGTCCATAACCACAGCAAAGAATTGTTCTAGTCAAAGGACATAGGACATAATCCGAAGCATAAATCCCTGATTAAGCTGAGAAGGGTGAATGTTGTACCATTAGTGGTTCTGAGCACTTTGTAGATTAACCTGCTCAAAAGAAACATCATTGTTTTTTCTTCACTATTTTTCTTCATTTTATTTTAATTCCCAGAATTCCTGTCAATTCACAATTCTATATAACCATAATATAATAATAGAATAGAATACCAACTTCAATAAAAGATATTCATTTATCTAATACGTTGCATTTCAAAAATTGCTTATATGATTTATTGTTGTTTTAAAAAACAGCCTTTATGATTAGACAGTTATAAGATATGTAGAGGTTTATATTAGAAAAATGAAGCTAATAGATTTATGCACTTTTACTGTAACGTGCACCACTTCTCCAACATGCTTGTACCCTTGCTTACCAATTTGAAGACTGATCATGTTAGTACTTGTCTGACTTTTAATTTCACCAGTTTCACTCAGTAGTGAGTTCATGTGCCAAACACTCTGCTTAATGGCTCTTGTTTCTCACTGAAATACAGCACAAAAACTAAAATATGAACATTTCTTAGATATACAGTACATTAGAGTAGAGGCCATAAAGTATATTGTTTGTATATATAATAATACATTTGTTATAATATCTATACTCTTTGAATTATATACTGTGTATATTTTCTGGGACGTACTATAAATACCAGAATTCTACATACACCTTTGCCTTCAAGACCATGTTATCAGAAGTTCCAATGTACTTTTTCACTTTGTAAAAGCTGCTCCTTCAATAAAAGAAGAAGAAATTCAGGGCACTAAATAGCTATTTTATTAAAGGCACCACTTTAATGTAGGGCAGCAGTGAATAAAAAAAACATTTTCTATTCTGTTTCACCATTTTCCAGTTTATTGCAAGAGAAATAGTTAGTGTCCTGGAGCAAAGTATTTTATCATTTTGTGTTGATTTCAGCCCCAAACTGTCAAGGACCATTTTAAATGTGCAAATAAAATCATATGAACTTTAAACATCAGTGAATAAGATTCTACCATATTATTTGGTTGTTTCTCTTTATTTAACAACAATACTTTCAAACATCACCATATGCATCCTCGTTGAATTACCTTTTTGTGCAATAATTATATTAAACTGAGCCCCTCTAATGTCCAATAGAGTAGAACCTCGTCATAAATTTGATCATTTCCTGCATGAGTTGTGTGGTCAGAGTTATTATAAAATGAATCATGGAAACTTCTTTTTTTCCTCTTATGCTTCTACCAGCTTGAAAACTCTCAGGAGCTGAAGGTTGCGAAGCTCCTTGAGATAATCCAGAATGCTGACATTCCAGTTTTTGACTCATTCTGTGCTGTGCTTGGGGAAATGGGATGCTGGCAGCTTGTGCAAACACTTCAGGCTGCAGTCAGAGCGAAACCGCATGCTACGGGTAATAAATAAAAATTCAAGCATGAAAAACACTACTTGTTTATTCCTTTTTACAGTTGAATTAACTATTAGATGTTGCTGTCTGTTTTAGAAATAAGGAAGTCTATTTAACGCATCAAATTTTACATATCTTAACTGAAACAGCTTTAAAAAAAATAAAAGGAAAATAGAACATTTTTCTGATTTATTTTTTGCACGCATTTTATTTCTTAGAAGTTGTGGGAGTATGGAACAGAGTACCCATCCATGTTGTTGAAGCAGACACCCAAGCTTCTTTCAAGAAAGTGACTGTATGAGAACCTTATGCCAGTTAGCTACAGCACTAACTACCCATTGGGTTACTTGAGCTGAAAGGCTTCTAGTGTGTAATGGTTCTTATGCTACCTCACTTAAAATATTTTTTTGAATTATTTTTAATATTTGTGACACAAAGATGCAGGAGACTTTAGTTTAATCTTTAGTTTTAATCTCTCTCTCTCATACAAATGAAAGAAAACACACAAACTTCCACAACATGGCAATTTTCTCTTTTTTTTTCTTTTGCTTTGCTAGAAGCTCTCTACTATATTTGAGACATACACAAAAATTAAATATGGTATGTAGAAGATGTTTTTTTTAAACGCAGTAGTAAGTATATTTTCTATATAAATGACAAGCCAAGCCAGGTAAGATATGATAAGATAAGATCACTTTATCAGCCCTATACAATTTCTTGCATTAGGAATTTGTCTGTTAGCATACCCCAGCTTGCTCTCCATGAGAATCACAGACACACAGATTGGGAGAGAGAAGTCTGGGGTCAGAGTGCAGGGTCAGCCACTGTACAGTGCCCCTGGAGCAGTTGGGGTTAAGGGCCTTGCTCAAGAGCCCAAAGGAGTAGGATTCCTCTGCCCGCCGCAGGATTTGAACCGGCAACCTTCTAGCCACAGAGCCACTGCTCTGTGTAAGACTAGTTGAAAGGAGTTTTGTAATTATTGTTGCAAGTTTATATCTCACAGCTTCAAAGATAAAAGATACAAGAATGTTAAAAAATGGGAAGTCATTCGGTCCATAGACCATTGGGCAGCAAGTATGATCTGTGGATTTCAAAAAGTCATTTCTTAAAAGCAGCCAGGGTATGGTTTCATATGTGAAGCACACTCTTTTATTAACGTCATTTAATGCTATTTTATTTTTCAGTCACAGCCATTAAGAAAAGCAAAACATCAAAACATGTTTTGTTTCATGAGCAAAACTACAAAGGGGCAAAAGAGGAAAACAAATGTCTGTGCAGAAAAATGCAGTATCTGAGACAAGAATATGAGAAAAGGTTTGTTTTACATCTACAACACATGCAATAGCCCAGTGAAAAACTACCCAGGCATATTCAAAGTTATTGTTCTATTTGGTCTTAGTAAGGGGCAATTATGGTATATAATCAAGACTTGAGATATTAACCAGCAAATTGACAGTAGCACTGAAATTGCTTAGTTATTTTACCCACGTGAGCAGTAAGAAAAATGTCTGTTGAAACATTCTGAGATCATTCCCTTAGCCTGGAAAATAAAGACTAGCCTAGCACAAAGAAAATCACAAAAGAAACAACACAAAAGAAACTCCACTCATCGTGAGAACACCTTTGAAAAATAGGTATATGGGAGACTGGATTAGGTCAGCCCACTGTTGCTCACCATCTGCTCATGATATACCTGTAGGGTGGTCACAAAAAGCAATATCTCACATGATAAGACATTGGAGCCAAGCACAGGCCATCAATGACAGGCCACTCTCTGGGATGCCAGTAGTCAATAATAAGACAGGTGGGGATCTGCATTTGTTGGTCTTGGCTGGAATACTACTTGCTACAGAAATCCTCTTGGAGCAATTGCCAGCTACATAACAGCATTACAATAATCAAGTCCAGGGACCTCACTTGCTGCCCTTCCTGCAGAGTCATACTGACAAACCAGTATGACAACACACATCCTCATAATGCTCGTTTTACAACAGCTTTCTTGTAAGAAGAGAACATGATGGTAAAACAGTAGATTCCGTACTTGACAGACATGAGCTCCATTAACATTTCTGAGATGAAGTGGGACATTGCATGGCACCTAGGATTCAAAGACTAGAACACAGTTACATGCTTGTCCAGGCTCCTATGATGGGGAAATGGGACAGAATCCCACAAGACCGCATCTGCAAACTGGAACAATGCATGTCAGCATTGTGCAGCTTGTAATTTTCCAAATGGCGGCCACACATGCTGTTATTCTGTAGCCTTTCAGTAGACCTCCTGTTGATGGCAAATTTTCATCAGCATGATGAATGTACTATTGTCATAAGTTGTGTGGTCGGAGGTATTGTATAAAGAGTCATAAAGAAACTACTTTTTTTGCAATGCCAGAGTACTGCACCTGCTACAAAAAAAAAAAAGTTTTTTCCTAAAACTTTAAACCTTACCCCCTTCTTCATGGGTAATTTAAAACTGCAAGATCTCAGTGCAAAAATGTATGTGAAGTATCCTTGGATCTGTATAACACATGGCTTCTCAAACTGAAGGTTTCTTGGCTTAACCTTTCTTTCCCCAGATTACGCAACCTGGAGGGGATGTTGGCTGAGGCACGAGAGGAGAGAGAGCAGGCAGAACGGGAGAGATGTGACAGCCAGCAGCAGAGTGCTGAGCTGAGGAGACTCAACACAGAACTCCAGGCACTCATTGCCAGGCTGCAGTCTTCCTTCAAAGAGTCGGCTGTCATCACCGACGTAGGATACAGCATGGACTGTCTGCCCAGATCCAAAGTGTACACTCATGGAAATCGCGGTCTGGGCTTGTTCTTGGGTTGAAGGTCAGATGATGCTGCCACCATGGTCAGCGTTCAGTCCCATCTACCTCTCATTGGGTGATCAATGTTCTTTGGGGAACAGCCAGTCTAGTCGATGAGAAGAACTCTTTACAAACTCTCTAAAATAGTCTTTAAATATTCCTCATGACAGTACTAAGACTGCACTCCTGAAATATGAAAAACCTTTCAAATCAAATCAAGGCACTGCACATGATTCATAGAAAAATGGATATAAAGTTTTTTAAGAACATGACTACAAAAGCAGGTACCAAGGAATGTACAGGTACAAATATTTTAATATTTTTGAAACACTCCCAACAGGAAAAATAAATATTCAAAATTATTCAGGAAAAAAAGATAATCATTCCAACTTGGAAGTTAAAATACTCTGAATTCCATTGTTAACATTTTATTTAATTCCATTGTTAACATTTTATTGATTTTAAAATTTATATACATTTTGTATTAAAAAAAGATCAAACTTATGTGTGTGTGGCAAGTTACAACCAATATTTGAAGTTTTAAGACAAGATGTTAATATTGTTTTCATAGAATTCAGTGAGTACATTTTAAAAATTAATTAAAAATTTGGAATGGAAATTAAATGTTTGATTTACAAATTTAATTATACAATGAAAAATGTTATCCAAATATTACAGGTGTGCCATCATATACCATTATAATTTCTCTGAAAAGGGGAATCATTGTCATAATTATATATATATTTTTTAAAGTACATAAAAATGTAACCACTCTTAAATGTATCAAACTTGAATGGCTTCATAGAGTATATACAATATTTGAACAAAACACTGAACCAATTCTAATTCTACATGTTCGTTTAAACGAATATGTGCTGAAAAGATAATGTAATTGTAAAAAAATTGTGATCTACTTTCCAAACAGCAATGTGGTTGAATTGAAGTCATAAGACTTTCAGGTAGCAGCAAAATATTATATTATAAATTAAAAGTTTTTCATGCATTCTTCAAAATGTATGAAGGTCAATCAAAAAGTAATGCTCTGTTGTTCTGAAAGTGTGAACCAAAGGTAATGTTTTAACAAAAACTAAACTGTCTGAAAAATTATTTCAGTAGATCTTTTGTTTTCAGAATATAAATGTAAGAATGTAAAGTATCCAGCAAGTATCATTAACTGATTTATCCAGCACAGGGTTGTGAGAGACCCTAAACCTGTCCCTGTAAGCAACAGGAGCAAGGCAGGATACACCCTGGACAATCACAGGACGCGTACAGACACAGACACACATTCACAGTAGGACCAATTTTCCCAGAGACTAATTAACCTACCATTATGTCTTTGGACTGTGGGAGGAAACTGGAGTATCTGGAGGAAACTCAAAATAAACACAGGGAGAACATACAAACTCCAGATACATTAGATAGCACCCTGGGAATTGAACCCAGGGCCCCAGCATTGCGTGGCAGAAATGCTAACCACAGCCCCACTTGCATGTCTACTTTTTACTTTTTCTGTCTCTCCATGTTACAGTATGTCACTGCAATTGTGTGAAAGCCTGGAAGTACCATGCATACCAAATCTCCTGTGAGACATTTCACATAACTGATAGGTGTGTTAGAATTCTTCCCGATTTCAGGTGGTTCCACATGGCCTCAAATGGATTCATTTCTGGATCTTGCAGTGGCACCACAGACATTTTAGAAGAACTGCTTCTACTGTGCCTTCCAAATCACAGTATCTGAATTCACAATCAAAGATCAAACATTTGTGTTTGATGGAAGACATTTCGGTCCTGCTGTACATAATGATATTTTAAAGTCAAATCTTGTAAGATGGTGCAAGACAAAGCAGCTTTTTATCCCAACATTCTTTGGGAGGACGGCTGTGTGATCCGTCAACAAGTTTGGAAGAGAGATTAAGGTCTGCAAACATATATTACTACCTGGTATTTCTTAATATGTCTCTTTCCAGGTAAAATATTTACCAGCATCCTTAACATAATACAAAGACAGGTGCTTAAATGGCATCTACAGTGACATGAAATGGAAACTTCTAATCAAGTAAAACAATGCCCTTCATTACCCTATATTTTCTTAGTGTTATGCAAATCCTTTTTATTTCCATTTTTAACTATGTTCCTCGCATTAAGGAAAATATAACACATACATTTATCTAAAATAAAACCTATATAAAATACATTAAAAACATATATTGGCAACAAAATAATGTAAAAACAAATTGCACATCAACAGTACTGCATACTTCTCCCTGAGTCATCCTACAGTCTCTTTGCAAGTCTGGGTTTTTGTGGGCTGAAATAGATTTCCTTCAGGGCCAGCAGCAGTTTGAGAACAGGAGTACAAAGAGCAGTGAGGACAGGCACACTATAATACTGCAAATAAAAGAATAAATCCCGCACTGGAATGAGTCCAAACACACTAAGGGTCCCCTTGGCTGTTGGTGGAAGGCATCGAACTCTCCAGTAAGCAGCAACATTGTGATAAGCTTTGAGATCGAAGTCTACTGTAGCAAGATGAGCCTTTAATACAATAACAAGAAATTTACAATGATATCAAGGCGAGATTTTTTGACTACATTTATTCTGCATTAGAATAAGACCATTTCCACTTACTGTAAATATCAATATTCTACACTATCTCA
Organism: Atractosteus spatula; assembly: GCF_055471065.1. Classification (NCBI taxonomy): domain Eukaryota; kingdom Metazoa; phylum Chordata; class Actinopteri; order Semionotiformes; family Lepisosteidae; genus Atractosteus; species Atractosteus spatula. The sequence continues at coordinate 28,769,098 of NC_142708.1, read as the reverse complement.
AACGACAATAAAATATTCAAAAGGACTTTATAGCAACAGCAGGCCATGAGTAAAACTTTCGTTTGCTTTTAAAGTTGTTTTTAGCCTCCATAATCTTGAGTAGTGCCTTAATCAAAACAAAAAAAAAACAGTCAATCATCAACTCAACCAGGTTATCTTTGTTTCTCTCAGAGCTCTTCTGAGTTTCTTCAGTACAGATTATATGCTAACAAGCATCTCCTTAAACATCCGTTTACGGTAGTCACTCATCTGCAGCTAACACACCTACTGTATGTCTCACTCATCTGTGCACTATAAATAAAATAACAGGCAGTCCTTACCAGCTCTTCCTGCAGCCTGTGAACAGTGACCTCAATGGAGTGCTCCAGGTGCTGAGAGGACAGGAGTAAGCTCAGCATCAGCACCGTCCAGGATGCTGTGGCAACCAGAAGAAGAACCCTGCAGTACCAGAGACATTAGAATGACTTGAGTCCATCTAAGCACTGACACCATCCATCCATTTTCTAACTCCTGTATCCGATACTGTGGTGCAGGGGAGTCGGAGTCTATCCCGCAAGAAATGGGCGCCAGTCTATCACAAGGCACACACACACATAGACACAAACACAAACACATACACACTCACACCAGGGCCAGTTTTCCCAGAAGCCAATTAACCTACCAGTATGTCTTTGGGTTGTGGGAGGAAACTGGAGGACCTAGAAGAAGCCCACATGAACACAAGGAGAACATACAAAGTCCACACAGATAGAACCCAACATCTGGAATTGAACCAGCTCTGCAAGGCAGCAATGCTAAGCACTGTGCCACATGCATTGACACTATTTTGTGAATAATGTTTTCTGAACAGAGAGAAATCCTTTCTTTCAACCTTTTTAAAATGAGAAAATATTTAAACTTTCTTTAATCCATTCAGATGTGTTGAATCCTATGCAAATGAGAATTCACCTCAAACATTTTAATTGAGTTTCTGTTGTATTCTATCATTTGTCTAGAAATTTAGATTACTAATTCACTTTTAAAATGCTGTACAGTACAACTTTTTCCATAACGCACATTAAACAAAAGCAGTGAGGCTCAACATGTATATTCTAATTTGACTGTTAAGCACAGTACATAAAATCACTTTAAACATCACACTGCTAAAATCATTATTCAATCATTATCAATATTCTTTGACAAGGTAATCAGCAAAATTAGTGCAGAAGCCTCTCAGAATCCTTCCTCATCATGTTTGTCCTGACTTGTCACAAAGTTTTCTGCGATCTACAGGTGAATGTGTTCATATCCATTTTGAAATGTTTTCCTTTCCGCACCCTGAACGTCTGTTTTCTTATGTATCAAGAAATTCAAAGGCATAGACAAATGGATTCCATGATGTACATTATTACAGAAAGTGAATCCATTACGCGTTTATTGTATGTTATAGAAAATTGGTTTGAAAAACAATATAAAAATGAAAGTAGTATTTCTTGAACAGAGAAGACTACGAATAGACCTGATACAAACTTTCAAAATCCTCAAAGGAACTGATTAACTTAATATCTTTAGAATAAGGAGGGAAACACGAACCAGACGACAAAAGTGGAAACATGAAGTCTGGTGGGAATGTGAAACAAGTTACCCATCCATGCTGTTGAAGCTAATTCCTTGGCTTCTTTCAAGAAACAGCTGGATGTATTCCTGGGATCAATACTTTACACAAACCTAAATAGGCTGGATAGGCCAATTTTCTCAATACGTTTTCAGAACTGTCTTAAAGTTTATGTTCGGAGGAAAGGCGAGTCATGAATCTTACCAAATCTTTATCCTCCGCGGTGTCAGTCTGCTTTTCTGAATCACATTATCTGCCAGATAGTAAAGCAGAGTGCTGATCGCAACAAAATACAGGCTGAGATAGAGAAGATAGGTGGCGTGAGCTTGCAGAAGGTGGGTCTCAAACTGCCTCTGGATATCATCCTGAATGACATGGAAGACAAACATCAACACAACAGAGTGCATTTTAAAATGAGATAATTATCTCAGAAAATAATTTCTAAACATAATGTAGCTTTTATATTTGGATTACAAGTAAGCATCATTAGTATTGGTTGTATACAGTATGTACAGCAAATAATAAAACCCATTTATCCTCTCCAAAGCAGCAGCCTTTTGTCAATATCTTCAGGATTACTGATTACCTCTTTCATTTCTGTAACACTGTTTGATTTGTCAGCCATAAATATTTATTGACAGGCTAAATTATATGGAAATGGCTTTTAAAAACATCCACATTAGGAAGGAAATGCCATAAAGACAGGGCAGAAAAATGTTATAACTTGGTATAAACGTTATGTTTCTTAATTTGCCTAAATACTCCACCCTAATCTAATATTAGTTAAGGCATCCCAGTTATAGGTGGAAAATTGTGTCATGCATTTACTGTATTTGTGATCAACTAATAGAGTCTGAATTCAGGACCACTGGAAACAAGAAAGGGTGAAGAATTGTAGTTGCTGACATGTAAGAGATAAAAGGGATATAAGGAACTGCTCTGGAATTGTTTCCCTTTATTAAAAGAGGGAGCTTGGTTGCATACAGTAGCTTCCTTGGCTGTTATGGGAGTCTGTGGAGACCTGGAGGCAGCAGAGGCTGTATAAGACCAGCATTTAATCATAATCACTGATTTATACCAAAACGTCAAGTGAAGCACAAAACCAGAGGAGATACTTCTTAAAAGCTGCATTACACATGGAAGATAATGCATATTGAATTAACTGGCCCATTACTTAACACAAAGATATTCACTTAGCACTGAGAATACTGTCCAAACAAATACATGCTATCAAAGCCCACCCATTATGAAGCCATTATCATTTTTCCATAATACATATAATTTACAGGTGCAGGGTAGCTGGAGGTGCATGCACAAAATAGCTTACAATAGGTACAGTAAATGCTCCCTGGAATGCTGCCTGTCTTCTGAATATAAAACATGGGAGAAATGAGGAAAAGAGTTGCTGTTTGAATCTGAAAATTGTATTTCACATGTAAGTTTATATTTTGTAACTCTACTAAATTCAGTCCTGTCACAGAGATTGTCTGTGGCAGGAGAGTAGAAGAATATGAGAAGTGTTACTTAGGGATATTCTGTAATCTTAAAACAGCATTATTGAGGATTATTTATTGTCCATAAATCAGAAACCTACTGAAGGGTTACAGAGCCTCTCTGTGAGAGAGCTGTGGAATGCCCTACTTACCCTACCCAATGTACATTTATAGTCTGGATCTTTGTCAATTTTATAATCCATCTTAAAACACTTTTTAAACTTGCTTTTCTGGATTTTTACATTTGGAGCATGCTTCAAATGAGCTTTTTTTTACTGTAGTTTCCTGTTTTGCAAGGTACTTTGTATCATGTTCAACCCTGACCAGCAAGGATAATTAACTCATCCTTGACTGCTTAATAGTAATATTAGTCAATTGTAGCAGACATATTTCTTATTATAAGCAGCCTTTTCACAGCATTGTGTACTGTTTCAACAACTGGAAAAGGAGGATTATTAAGTAATGGTTTCTGGAATAAATGTATCACTTTCCGAAACAATGTACATAGTCAAACTCATGTTGTCGTTTTTGCTGTTATATTCAATGTATGTACTTCTTTTGTACAGAAAGAAAAAAACTCCAGAACTTACTCACCAGCAGCTTCCAAAAATCTTTGTGCCAAGTGAGGACAGAGTTCTTGAGGGAAGATTCTGAGATGCTTATAATTGGATGTCTTGCAGAAAAGTTCTTCACCTGTCCTGTATAGTTGTGCAAGCTCAGCAGCAAGGGACCTTGTCAAGCAACAGGATGAGTTTCCATTGTAAATCACAGTGTTGTAGTTTGTATGATTTGAACACCTATATTTACTGTAAGAAAGCACTGCATACCTTCTTTCCATTGAATGTGAACAAGCACAGTGCTATATACTTAGCGTATAATGATGTAATATGTTACAATATCATATGTTATATGATACACATAAATGAAAATGCAAACAGTATTTTTTTTTCTCTGTTCACACATGGATTCTGGACTCTGAGTTGCATCTAACAAGTCAATATATCCTAAATGTAGAAAGGTATTTACAATCACTCTTTTAAATCAAATCAAATCTCATTGTCTTCATAATATTACAAGCATTCATTGTAGAAAGAGGAAATGGCTCTCAATATTACAGTTTAGAAAACAACCTGCTTTTAATACATCTGCTAATAGGAGTCTTTTCAACAAATGAAAATAGACTTACCATGTAGATATCTGAACACAAGAAAGACTGATAAAATCATCAGCACACAAGATATAAAGAGAACAAAGCCCTCCTCTGCAGTCAGCCTCATGTTGTCCATTTCTGGCCACAGAGTAACCTACATAACAAAAGACACTATGAAAGCAATTTCTTCATTTGTGACAAGAATATGTTCAATATGGAACAAAGATATTCAACACAAGGTGCTCTATGTTTTTGCAACGTGACCTCGTTTTAGATGTGCTTTTGCAGAGCACACAGAGACACAAACACAAAGCTAATTAACCTACTATTATGTGCTTGGACAGTGGACGAAAACCAGAGCACTTTGTGAAAATGCACATAAACGCAGGAAGAACATACAAACTCCATACAGGGTCCAAGGGTTTCAGGACTGCGAGGCAACAATGCTAACCACTGTGTCACTGTGCTGCCCTAATCACAGCTATGATTTTTAAAATAATTATGATAAATAATGATGATAAACATCCTATACCTACAGGGCAATAAATGTTTTGCTAAACTGAAATCTAGGGAAGAGGCAATAACTGCTAATTGAATTTTAAGGAGTGGTAAGGCATAATAAGACAGAAAAAACAGAATACTATAAATACCATAGGGCCAGAGTATTAAAAGGACTGAGCGCCAACAAGACTTCAATTTTACAACATCAGTTTGATTCTCATGTAATAAAATTGTGCCAATCGATCAATGTTTGGTTTCCAGTTTGAAATGATTGAAACCTGGCAAAAAAAGCATCCATACTTGTTTTGAGCACCTGTTTTGCAATGTTTAGTTAAAAGTGGTGTGAACACACAATGATGATTCTTGATCTAGCGCCAGAACTCTGACTGACATTTTAATCTGTAGCTTGAATGCACTCCTATGAAAACAAACAACCTAATTCAAACCTTGTGACTAAGTGCAGAATAAGTTGCCAGGCTTTCAGATTCAAGCTGCACTGCCAACAGTTTGTTGCAGAACAGGGTAAACATTTGGCAGAAGGACTCAGGAGGAGAAGCACAAAAAGTCAGGTGGTTTTCCAGAAGCCTGAAGCTGGCCAAGGACTGGTGAGTGTTAGCTCTTCCAATAATAATAATAACATCACTTTATTAACCCTTTACAATTTCTTGCATTAGGAATTTGTCTTTTCACATACCCCAGCTTGCTCTTCATGAGACACACAGACAGGGAGAGAGCCTGGGGTCAGAGCACAGGGTCTGCCATTGTACAGCACCCCTGGAGCAGCTGGGGTTAAGGGCCTTGCTCAGGGGCCCAACAGAGTAGGATTCCTCTGCCAGCTGTGGGATTTGAACCAGCAACCTTCCAACCACAGGCGCAGATCCTTAGCCACAGAGCCACCACTCCGCCCCAACATTACCAACAGTTCTCTAATATTTTCTGAATGTTGTTTGTACTATAGCGCTGCAGTGTGAACTGATGAACAAATCAATTAATTTGCATTTTAGAGACTGCAAATACACCTTCTGTAGCACACACATGCAGTGGTTGAATAATTATCAGGTACTGCAATATGAAAAGCAAATGTTACATGTAAATCCTCCTTCACAAAATGATTTTAATGTGATTAGAAATGAGAAGCTTTACATGCATGTACTGTATACAACCCTGTAAAAAGTTAGATATGCATATACTGTATTTAGAAGTGCTGCATATGGATTTATGCAATGCTAATACTGTATGTGAAAATAATGTGAGAGAATAGTAGTAATTAGAGTAACAATGTACATGGAGTATTCACAAGGTGTTTTTAACTACAGTATATGGTAAACCTAACTTACAATGGACATTTGCCTGGATGGAAAGCAGACATAATGAACTACTACATTAAAATATAATTCAAATGTTCTTATCAAAAGCAGCCAGGTAGCAGAACTGGTCTTATCTGGACACTTAAGTAGCCCATGCGCAGAGGGAAAGTCACCGCTATCAAAGAGTGGAAGAAGAAAGGCCCTGAGCTCAATGAGCAGCAATGACCAGTAATGTAGAGTATAATAATATATTTTAAAGATGGTGTCCATGTATGGAGTCATTACACTTTAGTGCCCATTTTCTACATAAGGGGTACTTGCCGTCATGAAAACAAACGTACTTATTGTTACTATTACAACTGTGTAAAAGGATAGTTTACATATAGATTTAGAAATATTCAGACACATAATTTTCAGTATTCTGACTGCCTTGACAAGCATTCTTATTTAATGTAATAATTTGTTATGTAATTTTTTATTATCAACCCAACAAAACTTCAAGACATGAGGATCCAAATCCAGTTTACAGTGCTGCCTTACCTGAAATTACCTGAAAGATTTATGATTATTTTTTAAACAGGGAAAATGCGGTCAGTTTTATTACTGGTGGCTTAAAATGTTTGTATAATAAATGTGTTTAAAAAGTATTTTTCCGGAAACAAACATATACACTGAAGTAAAATGAATCCTGTATCTAACTGCAGGTATACATACTCCTCCCCCAACAGCCAGCTTGTCCAGGGACTCTTTTGCCTTCTTGTGTTTCTCCTGAAGTAATTTCTGCTTCTCCTGCAGACTTGGGCCTGTTAAAGAGAACAGGGAAATTCCTTCAACAGACACAAAGTTTTCTTTACTATCTCTGGAAACTGGAAATGAAAGACCTTCACAAAAAGTAAAGTACCACACCCGAAGAAGGCTCCACAGCCAAAAACATTGTGTTTCTTTTCTTCTCTTTTCAGCATGCAATAAACCTTTACTTGTTCCTTTGCAGCCTACACATGCTGACGCAGCTATAGTACTTATCTGAACTACTAGATTATAACAAATACATTTAAAATAAACACTTTAATTTGGGAAAAATATTCTTGCCTGCAATTTGTACTGGATGACATATAAAAGGTTTTCCTAACTTTTCTTGTTCAATTAACAAACAAACAGTTCTGTTTATAAATGAAGTAGATGGTATTTTCAATCTCTGGTTGTGACCTTTTAGTGACATACTATTCATAATTATGTGCTTAATTCTAACACAGCTGTGAATAAATTATTAATCCATATATAACTTTTTGCAAATGTAAATAACAAATATACATACCTGGAGTCATTCTCAACATAGCAAGGCTGGGACTAACAGACTTCCCAGATAAATTGTTGCTGGATTCCACATTGGACCTTAAAAAATATTTAAATTAATCACAAACTAAACATACAAGGCACTAAAAGAATGAGCATTTTTCCTGTGAAGAGGGTAATCCTGAAGGTGAGTAAGAACACCTTACTCACCAAGCAGACCTCATTCTAATAGTCCTAATTAACATTTCCATAAATAACAGAAGTCTAGAAGTTAGACATGTTGGCTTATAATAAATTGGTTCAACTTTGTTATCGTTTGTATGGATGGGTGCTACATAAGCAATTTTCCAGTCAATTGACATTACAATGTCTTCAGTAACTGTTGGAAGAGTTTTGTTAGTGATCAATTAAAAAAATGCCTTGCTTCCTTAAATTGGTAGAATACTATCAGCCCCTGGAGATTTATGTTAAAAGCTTCCACTGTCGGTAACAGTTCTACCTCTTTTAGGCTAATACTGCACTGTTTCTTATAGAACGTTATCCTTGCTCACTCTGAGTCATATTACCAATTACCTCCTTGGCAATCACCCTAGACAAATATTAATTAATTAGCCATTTCTCTTAGATACCCACTTCATCCTTTAGGGTTCTTTAGTGTACCTGAACCAAGTATCTTTATTAAACACTTGCTGTTTCAAAACACATGACTTTGTGTTTCTAGTGTTATAAACTGACTATATATGCCCCCCCAGCACAATAATACTTAAATACATCCAACCATTTTCTAACCTCTTCATTCAAATCAGTGTTGAAAGAAAGCTGGAGCCGATCCCGCGAACAAGGCAGGAGACACCCTGGATGGGACACCTGTCCATCACAGGGTACACACAGACACAAACACACATCCACACCAGGGCCAATCTTCCCTGAAGTTACCGGTATATCCAATATAAGATCACTTTACTCCATGAGACACACAGACAGGGAGAGAAGCTTGGGGTTAGAGCACAGGATCAGCCATTTCTGCAGCACCCCTGGAGCAGTTGGGGTTAAGGGCTTTGCTCAGGGGCCCAACAGAGTAGGATTCCTCTGCCGGCCGCTGGATACGAACTGGCAACCTTCCAGCCACAGGTGCAGATCCGCCACTGCACTGCCCCCATGTTTGTCTTTGGACTGTGGGGGGAAACAGGAGCACCTGGCAAAAACTCATGCAAAAGGGGGAGAACATACAAACTCCACGCAGATAGCACTCCAGATCCAGAATTGAACCATGGGCCCCAGCACTCTGAGGCAGTAATGCTAACAACTGTGCCACCATGCTGCCCCCCAATTCTGGAATGAAGAGGCACAACACAAAGATATACTTACATAAGGTTTGCCTGTGTCTTCAATACTGAAGGGGTCACTGAGCGCATTCGGGTGTCAAAGATAATGGTCTTGATGGGCGTTTCAAAATTTTCCTTTGAATCATTGCTGTTAAGAACTCGCATTTTCTTCCTTTCCCTGAAAAGCCCAGTGGGAACCTTCCGTGGTGTGCTGTACAGCTCTGGAGACTTCGAGGGTTTGAGAGGAGGTGACATTTCAGTTTATTGGCCAACTCAAGTGTGCTGAGCTGAAAAATAAACAATGGCGTACAAACGTATGCAAAGTGTGCAATGAAGGAGCCCAACTGCTTAACTTTTTTTCAGTTTTCATAGTAAGACAACTCAAGCAATCTCAGAGGTATTAGCACAATTATCAACACCTCCTTGTACACAGCTGTATTGCAGATTTCAGTATCCCCCTCACAAAATGTTTGTATCCCGTAACATTAATCAAATCAAATCAAAGTTTATTTATCAATTGCACAACAATACAACGTGCAGCAGTAGTTGCTGGCAATGAAATGTATGCAAAGGATACATTTGTATGCAAGGGATGCAAAGGATCTGTGGCTAAGTTAATCATAACCCTAGCGCCTTCTATGGTTCAGAATTATGTTTCGGCCAGTGGAATAACATCTTCTGAAGTTCAAAACACCCGTATAATTTATTGAACAAATCATTACTACTCTTGCGTCATGGTAACAAAAAATTAGAATCCTTCTGTTGTCTTTTCTTGTGTGCCTCACTCTCAGTGTGTCGATTACAGTGACAGAGATGTTGTGAGGAGAGTGTGAGGGGACGGGAGTGCTCATACAAGACACCACCATTCGAAGTCACAGTGCAAAGCACAGTGATTCCGTACTTTCCGTAAAATTCCGAAGAAACCCAATGAGCCTGATGAGCGAAAGGCTTCCTCTCCTTTGTAACGTTTGTGTGCCACCTCGGGACTAACTGCAGCGATTCAAGGAGTATAAATTCTCATGGTACAACCCCACAGTGTTATACAGTCTGTGCTTGTACACTTGCGCACTGCATAGCAATTAACTATTTCGCAGAGGATATTCAATAAAACGTAAAACAACCACGTTTAACAGCGTGTGCATGTTAACACCATGAAAACCGAATTAACCTGGAGGTTCTTAAATCGTTCTTCAGCATGCACGACCAAAATACAGTAGCTCGTTTTTAGTTAAGATGACACATTTTACACAGAGGCGTATTTTTTTGTGAACCAAGCTTCTGTGTATTTCCCATTCAGTGCAAACAATAAAAAGTATATTGTAACGCAACGGGGGCTCAGGCGGGCGCCCTTGCCGCATCAGGTCGGCCCCACACCGTCCGGGGCTCGAACCCGGGACTTCCGCGTCTCTCTGCAGCGACCCAGCCCCGTGAGCTAAAGAGAGATCTCTCCACAGCCCAGTAGCTGTAGTCCTGCTATCACAGGGAAGGGCGGTGACGTCACCTGCTCTGGTACGCCGGCTCTTACACAGTACCTGTCGGCCGTAAGCGTTACACTCTCCCCCGCTTAAATCGCCGTCCCCGGCGAAGGGCTATCCCACCCCGCTTCTGACACCAATGTAACGCAACGGGGGCTCAGGCGGGCGCCCTTGCCGCATCAGGTCGGCCCCACACCGTCCGGGGCTCGAACCCGGGACTTCCGCGTCTCTCTGCAGCGACCCAGCCCCGTGAGCTAAAGAGAGATCTCTCCACAGCCCAGTAGCTGTAGTCCTGCTATCACAGGGAAGGGCGGTGACGTCACCTGCTCTGGTACGCCGGCTCTTACACAGTACCTGTCGGCCGTAAGCGTTACAATATAAAAGACATAAGTGCACAGTGTACGACCACAAATTTGAGTGTTACTTAAAATTCTGATTGATTTTATATTTTATATGTTTCGAGTCATGTAACATACGGAGCAAAAAACCTACCTTACCTACCATGAAACCTCATCTAAAAACCTTTTTCTACAGTCTCTAACTCTGCAATGTTTAAAATTGCCTCTCCACAGACACGATTAGTTGCAAACAAAACATGTCGCTAAATCATCTCTTTTAATGAACTATTTTTTGAGCTGCACTGGATTACTCCAGTCTATCCAGTCTGCTTCGAGATACCACTTTAAAAACTGTGAACACAAGCGATGATTGGGCGTTTCTAACGCCATCAAAGTGGTAATTGGGTAATCCTGACGTCACTCAGTCTTGGATGATCCAATTAGATCCACTTTAATAACCAATACTGACCTTGATACCAACTCTAGCTATGAATATGCGCTGTATTTCTGCAATTATTGGAAAGTATATTTAAAATAGAGGAAAAAAATAACAGCTTCACTTTATCTATAAAGGAAATAAAATGTGTAGCATTAACTATTTACAAAAAATATAGATGAATGCATAGTTTCTTACTTTTGATGCTGAAGAGACGAATATTTAAAGATGCACTATGGATGTTGATTTTGAAGCGTTGTTGAAGTTATTACTAGGATATTTATAATCACCTTTTTGCATGTGTTAGTTTGTGTCATTTTTTATACCTAAGACCAGAAAACTGGGGTTTCGTTTTATTTTAAACGTACATAATGAACTTTTTCTTTCTTTCTTTAAAAAATAAGCACGAGACAAATAGCAATGTTTTCCCAGATCCCATCGCAAGGTAATTCTACTCTGAAAAGTTAAAGGAAAAACGTTTCAACACCCGAAGGTCAAACGTCCGAAATGTTATCTTATGTTTTTCATCATGGAATGAATCTATATTTGTTCCCAATTTAATCGAGACAAGTACAAGACATACTGTTAATCTTGGGCAGCAAAATTTCCCTACAGTGTAAAGAATTCTTACTCTTAGAAATGAACTATCCTCGCTATCAAAAATCTATCGACAGGAGGTGCAGTTTCTCATAATTCACACGTAATAGCACTTACCTTCTTCAGATGAACAGAAGACAATTTAGCCAATCACAGAAGACAGCTGTTGCCGTCAATGGTAAACGAAATCTAAACAGTGTAGAAATTGTAATCATGTACATTTTAACTACACTAGCTATACTGAATTCAAAGTATTTACCAAACACTGCTTAACGTTTCATTATTGACCACTTAAAATAATTGGTCAACTATCGCTTTAGTAACAGGGGTTCATGATTAACCCTAGTCACTAGAAACCTAAATAGATGAAAAAAGACTGAACTCTTTTTGTAACCATAAACTTGTTTCCCTTACAAGTTTCCATGATCTGATGTGCTGTAGATTCTGAAATTTTAAGAACTGTACATTTCTGGCATACATGCTACTACTGCAGCCCACGCCGTTGCTGCTATAAAAAAACACAAAAAAATATCAGAGGGTGATTTACAAATTTATTTATTTTTTAACAATGAAGTTGAGCAGATGAGTCATTTTGGGAGAATATCCGTTATCTTTGTGCTCGTCTTCTAAACGTTATTTTACTGGTCCAGTTATTTCATGACTAGGTCAGTTATGTTTAAAACAAAAGAACCCAGAGTTACTGTTCTTCCCAGGAGTTGTGCACCACTGCATAGTGCAGAGGATCAGACTATGAATAAAGTTACTCCTCTTATATTGAATATACTTGGGGGAAAAAAAATCAATACATTTTTTCTAAGTTTCTAAGAAGCATGACATGTAAAAAGGGTTGTGTAAAGCTGTAGAGGTAAGTTAGTAAAATTCGGTTGAGGTAAGAAATGCATTATCAGAAAATTCAGTTTTTCTAGATTAATTTCATAGTTCATAGTTAAATTTTGGGTTTATTTACATATTTAGCTGCTGCAGCTGGACAAATGGCACTTGTATATTCTTCTAGCATCAGTGTAACTTCTTTTCACATAAACAAGTTACAGCTGTCACACAAGCACCAGTACTGTCCAAATTATGCGTCACCTTAGATTACAGTTAAATTCTTATAACAATAAGCATGGTATTTTCTGTGCTGCCCCCGACCAAAGTCTTTAATGTAATAGACATGTGGTTGAAGACGTTCCTTCTTCATTCAACAATTAGGTTGTCCTCCATTCCCAAGATGATATCCTTCAGCTTGGAATCTGCAGCCCAGTTCACTTTGCTGGCAATGATAATGCCCTGAAGGAGTGAGAGAAAAACCAGTCATCTGACACGCATCCTAATTTTTCAGTTCTGGACAATTAGTGATCAGATTCGTTAATAGGATAGAAAGAGCAAATAAACAATAGCTTAGATAATAAAAGATATTATCGTAACAATATCATTTTTAAGTCTCTCCATTAAAAACAGAACCAAATCAATTTATATAATCTATGAATCGCTAAATGTAAATGAGCAGGATTTATAGCTCCAACCCCTGCACCCATTCAGAAGAGGATGAAGTGCACACACTCCTTCACCATGCCTTTCTGCAGAGCAATTCATCCTCTGATCTGTTGCAAACTGTACAGCGCCTTTCAGGAGAGGTGGTGCTGATTGGAGGAGCAGTGCATCGCTTATTGCAGATACCCAGCAAGACACAGGAACTGCAGTCTGTAGAATAATTCAGACGGTTTCCTTGCCAACAATTCAGCTTGTTCTGCAGCTCCACCTAGGAAATCTTTTTTTACTTTTTAACTAACACAAAGGTGAGCTACCATTTTTTTTTATCTGTATGATACATACACAAATCAATACATTACAACATATTTTATATATAAAGTGGCTGTCAATAAACTGGATTTAGTTTTCTCTTCCTGAGATAATGGTTCAGGTGATAAAAATTCTAGGTACTAACCTTGTATGTGGTCCTGGACTTTAAAATCACTGTGATTTAAGACTTTTCTCCTAGTACTCCTAGTTTAGTAAAAAATACTAAATGGATAGAACTGAACAGTACATTTTACCTGAAAAACATTCTTAACAACTGCAACCATCTGCAGGTACTTGTCCAGGTTCTTTTGACCTTGTTTTAAAATCTCACTGTATTTGCCTCTCTCTGGATGGTCACACTTCATCTTCAGTTCTTGAATTTCTTTCATTTTCCCATTATTTAGTTTCTTGAGTTCTAGAAGCAAAAAAAAAATATTGCACGACAAAAAACATCTCACCAATTTGCACGACAGTCTTGAGGCATTGCAGTTTCTAATGCCACACAGAAGATATGGGTGGAAAAAACTGGAATAAGAACCCTTCTAAGAAAGGGACTATTTAGAAAAGCCAGTCACTGCCAAACCTAACCTGCATGCGTCTGGGAGATGGCATTAACTCAGGAAAGCACTTAGGGAACTAGCAACACTAGGCATGAGAACTCCATGTACACAGGACACTTATCCAGGTCCCTGGTGCTATTAAAGCAGAAATTCAAAACTCCAAGCCACTCAGTAATTGTATAACCCCAATTTAACTTGCAAAACAATCAATCAAACCTGCAAAGCCCAAGTCTTTTTGTGCTACACTGCTCTCTTGTTTTTGTTCCACTTAAACTTTAAAGTACTATTGCAGGATTTTTGTCAAAAAACTACAGGCTACAAAAAGCACCACTGATTTCCTGTAAATCTGAGAACATATATAACTAAAAAGTCATATCTATAATGATTACTCTAATAAACAGCAATTATGGATAGCAGAGAAAAAGCTGGAAAAGCACAATTCATATGAAGTACACGAAAATGTATGTCATACATTTATATTGATAATATTGTAATATTTTATGTTAATACAATCCCAAAAAGGCATTAATAAATAGAACATAATACATAACAGAAAGGCTACTGCTTTTAATAATCCCTTGAATGTGTATAATTACTGAATATACTAAAGAGCATAAAAATCTTCACTTAAAAACAAATTACCAAGTCTCTTTTTTTGAATTTCCAAGAGTTGATCCTCAGTCTCTCTGGATTCCTGTGAAAATAGGGGGAAAATGAAAAACAAATTAACAGTTTAACTTAAGAATATTGCATCTGAATATACCTGAAAATGATCTAAAGGACAACCAAAATGTCCCTGGGGTTCTTGTCTGAGCAGGATTTATGAGCACCACAGGAAAATGTACATTTCATCATCAGTTACCACAGACAGGTTGGTATTCATAGACAAGCTATGAATATAAAAATAAAGAAACAGTAAGACTGTCACATGAAGCGGGTGTTGTAAGTAAATTAGTAAATGTAAGAATATGTTGCAGAGGTTAGTTAATAGTTAAACTTTAGTAATGCTCATTTTTATCTTAGACCAATCTTTAAGCAGGTTTTGACACCATCTTGAGTACAGTAAATTTAGGATTATTATATCTATGTAAGGAAACACTTGTTTCCTTTTTCAACATTGTTTCCCTTACTTAATGACAGGTGAGGGAATACTGCCTTCGTTACATTTTCATGAACAATTTGTTGGAGGAAAAATAAGCAATAACTTAAAAAGGTTAGCATTTATTACACAAATGACAGGTACACAAGTTTCTGCAGTACTTACAATCTACTATTTACAACAGATTCATATTTACCTTTCTCAGATCCCCAACTTCAACCACTTTAATACACCCAAAAGTAGGCCATTTTTAGAAAGGAAAGGAGGAGAACTTAAAAACATAACTAAGCACTTATAGGAAAGCCTTCCTCTAAGCTGCTAAAGACAACTTTTGATCCATAAGCATTGTGTCACTTCTCCTCTCCTGCTATATGCTACTTCCTCTTGTTTCTGGCTGGCTGTATTTTAAAAGACTCTGAAAAATTGAATTGGTTTGGGATTTACCAGTCACAAACCTGAGATGTAAACCCATCTCAACTTGAATTAATTGTGATTCTTATCTTGTTAGATATCCCTGAAGTTGCTTATCAACTGCCTCAGGCTTTAAAACATACTTTGGCGGATTACACTATCAGCATCCAGAGTAGCTGTACACGATAATGGGAAAAAAACAAAAACAAATAACCAGCATGGACACTGAAATAAGATTCAACGCAACAGACAGAAAACAGAAAGCACTCACCTGCTTCATTTTCTGTATCCTAGAACAAAGGCTCAGAGTGTGATTAATTGTTGCCATCATTAACCTGAAACCAGAATAAATATGCACATATAAAGTTGCTCAAGATCATCATGGTCTCCATCTATGGTAAGTGACAAAACACTAAGGGTCTCTCAAGCAGAGGAGCCAGTAAAGGTATTCATTGCAAACACAAGTCAGACTCTGTGATGGAGACAAGGTCAGGTCTGGATAATGTTCCTATCCAGGATTCACCAGGCATCTTGAACAATTCAGCTCAGAGCCAACAAATCGGTGACCTCGGCGATTTTACCCACAATGACAACTGTCTCCCAGCGAAAATCAGTGAGGGACCCGCCTCTAAAAAGATCCAGGCGTTGCTGAGCTTGCAGCGAATCAAAAAGACGATTGGCTGGATGGGTTGGCGGGTCATATGAGCCTGTCTACACTTTCTCAGTTTCGCATGTGGAATGTCGCTTTAAGTCATGATGTTAAACCATCTCACGGAAGTAAACTGGGTGGGTATGCAATAAAAACAATTGACAATTCTGAATACTACTAAAAACTAAGACCCCATATTGCCACAAGGAAGGTGTATATGCATTAAACAATAATTCCAGTATTTCTTACACTAACTGAGTTACCGAAAAGGTGTCCTGTACTGTATATTCAAGTGGTTTTAGCAGGGGAAACTATACAAGTCATATACCTACTTCAGGTGGGTAGCTGCGTCAGCATGCGTAGGCTGCAAAGGAACAAGTAATAGGTTTATTCCACGCTGAAAAAAAGAAGAAAGAAAACACACACCTGAAGAACACCTGAAGAAGGCTCCACGGATGAAACGTTGTGTTTTTTTTCTTCTTTTTTTCAGCATGGAATAAACCTATTACTTGTTCCTTATTTACCTACTTCTACAAAGACAATCATAGTACTTACTCTGCTTCTTTTCCTTTTCTCTTTAGGTTTTCCAAGATTGCCTGAGTCACCTGCATACTGAAAAAAAGAGGATTTTGTAATAAAATAGAGGTTTCAAAAGTAATTTCAAGCCTCATCTAAAGCAACATACTTTCCCCAATAAATCCAAAATCCTTTTCAGATGTTTGATCAAAAATACAAAATACTAAATGTTCCTCACTAGTGTATTAAATAATTAAATGAAATATTCTTTTAAGTAAATAATTCACCCTCCATAACATCACCCTTGGTCTCAACCTCTTTGTCAACCCCTTTACCAGTTACAAAAGGCTGCAAAATATACAACAGACACCCAGTGCAGTGATAAGAAAGGAAACAGATTTTCTTCAACAATGACTTACTTGTGTAGAGCCAATACTTTGTTGCAATAGGAGAATTTTGCATTTTCTAGATCTTCCTGGATTTTACATCTGCTTAAACAGAACATTAAAATGGGATTAGTAATAACTTTGCTAGCTCTTACAGCACATCATATACTTTTATATGAACTACAAGACATGAGGATACAATTACATGCTCTGGACATGACATTTTAAAATACTGTAAAAAAACATTGCTCCTCTTTACATGAATAAGTACGCAGGCTTAAAAAGTGCAGATGTCAAAAATGAACTTACATGTCTGAACTTTTATCAGGAATTGAATCATCAATATTCTCAGATTCTATTAAAAAAGTAGAAAATGTTACCCGATAAAGACTATAAATATAAGTCATTCAAGGTACATAATTCTAAATTAATATTCAGATGCCCCTCAAAGGTATTGGTAATTAAATGGACACTATATTAAATTAAATTCACTATAAAAACAGCAGGAGGTTTACATTAATTACTTAACATTTATTAAAAGGGGAGTTCAAAGAAAAAACAGATCTTAAATAAAATTATTTATAAAAAAAACACTCAATTAGAAGGCAAACTGTGTATATACATGTAAATCATGTGTATAAGGAATAGACTGGATGGAACAAATTAATGTTAAAATATCTTAAACCAATTTTAGCCATACACTAACCATTAATTCCATTTATAAAACTCTTATGAAAGGACTAAAAAAAGGGATGGCAACCATTCTAGTTTTGCAATGTGAAGTTAGTATAAAACAATGCTAACCTGCATTTGTCCTTACTTCCATTTCAAAACACTGGTTTGCTACTTGTTCCTTTATCCTGTACAGCAGAAAACAGACAAGATTACAAAAGCTAACACCAATCCTGATTTGTCTCAAATACTGCTGACCTTATTCGCAAAAGGTACAAATGCAATTAAAAGTATATATGTTAAATATAAAGAGTGAAAAGACGAGATAGCCACACATGCTCATGCCTAAAAATGAGTAAAAAAGTAGGCATATATTTACATGTGCTGAAGGGTAAGACTGTAGATGATATTGTTTACATTCAAACTGTTTACTTGTACATTGTCTTGATGCACTATCTGCACTTTGTGTTTTTACACTTGTTTTAACAATCGAGAGACTTTCTGTAAGTAAGAATTCCATTGTACCAGTACATGTACCGGTTACATATGGCAATAAAGTTCAAGATCATAAAGACTGTCTATATCTATAAATTGGCTTCATTACTCTGCTCTCCTCCCCAATAATAGCTGGTGTGTGGTGAGCGTTCTGGCACACTATGGCTGCCGTCACATCATCCAGGTGAATGCTTCACATTGGTGGTGGTGGAGGGGAGTCCCCATTACCTGTAAAGTGCTTTGAGTGGAGTGTCTAGAAAAGCGCTATATAAGTGTAAGCAATTATTATTATTATTATTATTATATCAGACTATATCTATATAGCCATATCACCATGCAACTCACAATGGGCAACCCACAAAGCTACGTTATAGCTAAGCTAAGCAAGTGTAAGGCTGACCAGTACCTGGATGGGAGACCTCCTGGAAGAGGTGTTAGTGGGGCCAGTAGGGGGCACTCACCCTGCGGTCTGTGTGGGTCTTAATTCCCCAATATAGTGATGGGGACACTATACTGTAAAAAGGCGCCATCCTTCAGATGAGACTTAAAACCTTTTTCATGACTCTCTGTGGTCATTAAACATCCAAGAGCATTTTCGAAAAGAGTAAAGGTCCTGGCCAAATTTCCCCCTGGCCTTTACCTATCATGGTCTCTTAATAATTCCCCTCTATGATTTGGCATCTTCATTCTGTTCTCCTCCCCACTGATAAGTGATGTGGTGAGTGTTCTGGCGCACTATGGCTGCCGTCACATCATCCAGGTGGGGCTGCACATTGGTGGTGGTGGAGGGGAGTCCCAATTACCTGTAAAGCACTTTGAGTGGAGACTCCAGAAAAGCGCTATATAAGTGTAAGGAATTATTAATTATTATAAGGTGCACCTACATAACCTGAATACTGTATGTGTATGTATGTGTCTGTACGTGTAATGAAACAGCTGGCTTGACAAGTGGTTTAAGTGAACATGGATGCTCTTTTGAAACAGGTAAAGGCGCCATTATGAATGGACAGCTTAAGAACGTCCAGACCCCAAAGGATAGCGATACCCAGAATATTTTAGATAAATACATTAAAATCGAATGAAATTAAAGTTTAGAAAGTTATATTGGTCACGAAAACAAGTGCCTCCACGTGATGTCTCCTCACCTCCTTTCCGGACTCTAAATCTCTTGAGACATACATCTTTTAAGATGTTTTTGTGAATGAGGGCCTGTGTATTAAAAACAAACGTCAGCCCTTCCATTTCCAAAATGCAGCTCTCTGCAGCTCTCTCTCCTCCCAATATTTGCAAATGGATTAAGCATTCATTCCTTCGTTGACAGCACAACGTCTCTGTAGTAATATACGTTTTGGAGGGATATAGGCTGGCTTTACAGAAATCTGACATGAGCAAAACCAACTCTGCTTCTAAAAAAAACAGCCAGAGGGAAGCACAGCTTGAAATTGGCAGAAGGAACATAACCAAACCATAGCCAGCGGACAGGGTCTGGCTGGTTGGTTGCACTTCCTTTGTGGAACATTTCGCTGCATGAAAATTTACACTAGGGTAGCATCTAGCATTTCAAAAAAAGACAATTTGTTTTGAGAGGCATGGAGCTATTACAATCACTTACCCATAACAAGCCAGACGAGAAAAGCACTATCGGAAAAAGACACTTATTTCCTCAAATGCTTAACAAATGCTTCATACTATTATTAAGGTGAATTAAAATGTCAGACACCTGGAAAAGCACAATACGCAACAAACCTGAGCAAATGTGTGAGTGTTTCTTCTTCCTTGCTGCTGGTAAGGACAGGAGACTGGCAGCTGCTCAGTGCCATGTTTCTCAACTTCAGGGCAGTACTTTCAAGCTTCTCAAAGACGTCCATTTTGTCCTCGTCTCTGCAAAGACAAAAAGCACATCCGTAATGAGTTTATAAATTTGACCCTCCCGGTTCCACTCGGGCTAATGCCCTCACCACTCCGACCCGCCAGTTCGTCCCACAACACCTGGGCGCGAACCCGGGTCTCCGGCGTAACGCAACAGGGAACCAGCCGATTGAGCTAAAGAAGACCTCCCTCAACCCGGGCGGCTGAGGTCCCTGCTACATCCCTCAATCATCCATTGCCTTCCTATTAGGAGGACTGGTTTCAGCAGCATAGAAAGTTATGAAAAGTTCATGTCCAGTTTAACGGTCTTTTAAAAATATACTCTTCACACAGGTTAAAGTACAGCAACAAAGAAAATAATGTCATAGCAAGATGGCACGTATTACTAAGAGACAAAACTGACTATGCTGAAGTGAGATTGCATGAACACAGAATGAGAGATGGCTATCAAGCCCACTTAACTCATTAGGTTTCAGATAGGTGTTTGATATAAGAATCTCAACCACTACTAGGTTGAAACCAGGGTATCAGGTAGCTGGTTAGCTTGTTTTAAAATCCCACTATAATTTGTTTTAGAATTGTTCTCCCTCTGGAAAAGTAATGCATTCATAGTAATTCATTGCACAATTTAAACAATATCCCTTTATTTAGATGTGCACTATCTAAATATATTTCTTAAAATTAGAAGTACAAAATTTCCATTGCACTGTGATTACTTGTAACTAGACCAGACTGTATTAATCTTCCTAAGGTTTCAGGCAAAATATGAAAAAAAAAACAGTTTAACCAACTTGTTCAAGCATGTTTCAAGCAGGGTAACAATCCTGCAGTAGTCCTGTCTTATCTGGTTTTAACTGTATCAAGCACTTAATGAATTAAGCTGATTGAAGCCTTAAGCAAACCTTTTTTTTAAAGACATTAAATAATAGAACAGGAACAGAAACTATCATGAACCCTGTGCAAGAAGCGGGATTTCAGAATCTCTGCCATTTAGGGTTATTGTTAAAATGGTGAGGTGGCATTTAACTATTATGTCTTTACAGACTAAGAATGCTTATGATGCTAAGAAGTTACAGTGTCCTTGCCACCTGTCTGATAACCAGTTTGGAGTCAGTGGGCACTGGGTCCACAATCCTTGGTCTACTCATTGGTATGGTGCAAAACAGAAAATCTGGCAACTACATAGTAAAGTAAATGCTAGAACATCTATCAATCACCAGAAAGCTGCTTATTCCTGGTAATAAGTGCTGACTGACTGTGACCACCTCAGAAGCACAATGTACAAGCAAGATGAAACCCTGGACAAGTAGCCAATGCAGAGCAATCAGTGACAACAGTTTTGAAGGTTTGACATGTTGAGGACTCAGGGTTTCAAATAAGGGAGCCAAAGGTTTGATTTTCTGGCATGAGTGTGGCAAAGAAACTAATAGCATATGAGTGGCCACTTCCTCATATCCTGCCAATACGGGTACAGCTGTCATAATCCAGGGATCTAGTGATGCTACAATTTTCTATTACCAGAATAAATAAGGATTGATGCCACTCTGGAGGAAAGCTGGGGCTACAGTAAACGAGACTGACATGGGTCAGATTATTGTGGGGTGTGGAGAGGAATCCACATTGCAACACATACATGAAAGCACTAAGGACAGGTAGCACTTCTTTACACAGAGCTGTGGCAGCATGTAATGAGCTACCCTGTCTGTTGTTGAAGATGACACTCTGGCACTCTTCAGGGAATTATTGGATCAAGTAGCTAAAAATGGAAAAAAACTAGCTAGACACGCTGAACTGCCTCCTCTAGTTTGTAAATAAGTACATGACTGCCACCACCTGGAAACACAAAGATGGAGCACTACGAGACAGGAATTGATAAAGGCTAAACAACACTCTTGACTTAATGAGTCAGTAGAGGAAAAATAATTAGCAGTTTAAGGGTTTTACTTTTTACATAAATCTTAACCCTAACGTTTTTCATCCTCTGACCAAAACGTTTACAACTCGTAAAGTAACTTCAAGACGAGTCTGTCACTGTACGCTAGCGGAACCGGCGAGCCCCTCTAATTCTAAGTAAAACATAATAACGATTTACCAGTCGCAATTTCTGATTGATTTAATAAACCGTAAACATAAATGATAATATTTAGACTACAGCTTCCCAGCCCACTGACCTACATCGTAAACAGATGCGCTTTCACAACTTAAAGGCAAGTAATACTCTTCAATTAAAAAATAAAACCGTAAATCAAATAGCTCATCTTATGATCCTTTCCAGAAAAAAATAAATAAAAGCACTTTACCCTTCTCCCAAACCCGCAATAGGAAACCAACTCCTGTCCACCGATGTAACCATGCCCTCCTTACAAAACAAAACTATTCACCCACCCCCCACTGTTCCTTATTGGGTTTAAGAGTTGAACGCGAAAGATCCGTCATGGATTTGTGCAATATGAATGGCTGAAATAAATGTCAATTAAAATAACACCCGTTTCTGCTTTTCCTATTGGCTCCTGCCCTAGAATCGAATGTGCCGCGCGGAAGCGGTCGCTTCCGGTGTTGCTGGGTCTTGGCTGTGAACATAAACATTTCATATGACAATACACGTAACGTATAGCTCTTGTGTGATCCGTTTTTACCGTGGACGTGTCTCAAGATGTTTTAAATGATAGAGTCTATTTGCAAATGTTTTAATAATAAAATGTTGACACGCCATTTGTGTCTTCTAGACAATGAGGGGAAGAAAATAAAAAGGCAAAAAACGTTAAGATACTGTATGTAGTCGAAGTAACGAATTCAAATCAAGGGATGCTGTGTTAAAATTGTATATAAAATTAGTTTGGCCTCATTTAAAAGGTTGTGTGTAATTCTGCTTATTTTATGGAAAAGTTATTGCTGCAATGGCATCATAAGCGAATGTGCTACACTTTCAAGCTGAAGGAACCGAACCGTTTTAGTCTTAAATACAACGAGGAGATCTGATAGAAGTTCTAAGCTATCAAATGTATTGACAAAGTCAAAGCAACAGGCTTCTTTAGAATAAACAGTGAAACATAAACCAGAGGACATAAGTGGAGACTATGTCACAGTGCATTTAAAACCAAGAACAGAATGCACTTTTTTATCCAAAGGCTGACAAAAGTGTGGAAGAAGCTACCCAGTCTTATGGCAGAGGCTGATATTTTGGCTTCCTTCAAGAAACGGCTGTTTGATCTAGCCACTAACTACCAAAATGGCTAGATGGGCCAATTGGCCTCCCCTTTGTTTGTAACCTTTTTTATGTTCTTAAATTTTAGGAATCTGGGGTGTCTTCACAAGGACCAACTAATACTATATTGATATTTTATTGATTTCCCTGCTTTGATCCTTAAACTTAGTATTTGTACATAGTATTTAATCAATTTACCCAAACAACATAGGTAAGAATATAAGGACAACAGGCTATAGAAAAAAAACTACTCAGTTGAAATAACTTTTTTACAGTTCATTTGCAAATATATGCTACGTTTTAAACGTCACTTCCATACAATTAGAGGTTGGAGTACAATTACATGTATGATTTGGGTTTCACATAAATATATAACTGTGCATTTAGCAAATATATAAAAGTGTCTGAGTTTTTTATTAGTGTTACAAATATACAAACACCGTGTGGTATAAAGCAGTTTGGAAAATCACATGACAAATATACAATGAATTACGAGATTATGCATGTTATTTGCCTGTGTCGTGAAGGGACTTTCCCCCAGAGTTCCCCAGTTCCACTTCAAAAGTCATCACCCCTCTTTCGATATGCCTGGAAAACTACATCTACCAGAAGTCCCGAGTACTTCCTGTCCAAGTTTTAGAAGGTCACCATGGGAAGCAAGATGGCAGCTGCCAGTAGGGTCGTGCAGGTAAATATTCCACTTTCATAAAGAACATAGGGTAGT
Source organism: Atractosteus spatula (assembly GCF_055471065.1). Taxonomy (NCBI): domain Eukaryota; kingdom Metazoa; phylum Chordata; class Actinopteri; order Semionotiformes; family Lepisosteidae; genus Atractosteus; species Atractosteus spatula. The sequence goes on along the minus strand of NC_142708.1, from coordinate 28,745,200 downwards.
ATGTTTATTTTCTTCTCTGCATGTACAGGAAATGTTCAATGAAGCGTGTCAGTTTTGGATGCGGCAGTTTTCTGACTTCTTATTTGGAATATATCAGTGTAGTTACGACTTAAGTTTTCAGTGTCCTTGCAAGTGAAGATTGGGAAAACAGAACTGGAGTTCATAGCAATCTTCGCCTGGGGACCCACAACAATTAACAGTCCACGAACCAATGGTTTGCGTTTTTCCAATATTTTTCTCTTTATCCCACCGTACATAACAGCTTTAACATTTTAAAATAATCCTTTGTTTAACCAGATAAGTGACATTTAAAATAATTCTCTCTTACCATAACGAGCTGATGATGAACCTTTCTTACAAAAGGACACTGAAATAATGTGACTAAATAATCTTCTTCACAGGTACAGTCCCTATTCTGTCCTGCTAAAGTTACTAATGAAATAACAAATAAGATGTCCAAATGTCTAATTGAAATGGTGTTTTGGACACACTTAGGTTGGGAGTAATAATGCACTACAGAAAGCACACTGACAGGTTGCATCACAGTGTGGTATGGCAACTGCAGTATTGTTGACCACAAAGCCCTACAGCGGGTGGTGAAAACTGCCCGGTCCATTACTGGGGTTGCCCTCCCATCCATACAGGACATTTATTACAGGCGGTGCTCTAAGCATCATCAAAAACCCCACACACCGCAGCTACAGACTGTATGACCCTCTACCATCTGGAAAACGGTACCTGAGCATTCGGGCCCAGACTACCAGACTCAGAGACAGTTTTTACCCCCGCGCTACTATCAAACTATTAAACTTCCAGCCTCTCTCACTTACAATCTGAACCTCGCAGTGCCTTCTTTCTTACCAAAAACTCAAACACACATTGAAATCTACCTCTACTTCACATGTCAAAAAGCTCCCTTCCCATAATTTTCTATCCTTTATTTCATTCTGTTGATGTATGTTTTTGCACATCTGATGTTGTTTTGCACATTACCTGTTACCTTTTGTTGTTTTGCACACTGCCTGTTGTCTCTGTCTTTCTTTTATTATACAATTGTATTGTTGTTTTTTTGTACTACTTATCATCTGAGAGCTAGCTAAATAGCATTTCTTTATACCATATATCTGTATATGAGTATAATTACAATAAACTTGAACTATTGTAACATGCTGTGCATTCACAATTGTAAAATATAGGTTATGATGGCAGGAATTTTTTCCATTACATGTGAATTATTCTAGCCATTCAAACCATAAGTAGTTCATTTATGAGTTTGGATGTAAAGTCACAATTCTGTTAATGTTGCATTTCCAAAATACCTACTTTTGAAATTCAATATGTTCTAGTGCATTAATCTGCAAGTAAATTGTCTAGTTCTTTTCACTTGAAGGAATGGGAACATTTGAACTTTTTAGAAATGACATGCAGATGGATTTGCAATAAGACTGTGCTTTTGTGTTTCAGGCAGTACGGCCTCATGCCCCTTTAATCAAATTCCCCGATCGACGGAATATACCAAGACCTGAGGGTTAGTGAGTAAATATCTAAAATGTTTAAAATGTTCAGGAATGCTTCTGTGTAATGGCAATGCAGGGGATGTAATTAAGTGATCTTGATTTATTACTTGATTATTGATTAAAAATGCTATATACATTTTTAAAACTATGTTAAAGCTTCCATATAAATAGTATCTAAAGAGTATATACAATTAAAAAAACATTCAGTATAAAGTGCCCTCCAAAGGTATTGGGACAGCAAGCTGCATTTTTGCTTTGCAGCTAAACAATTTGTATTGTTGGCCTTGAGATTTACATGAGTAAGTACAATATAATATACAGTTAATTTCTGGGTAATTCCATGCATACATTGATCATATTAGAAATGGTTGTGAACACCAAAGTTGGAAAACATTAGCATGCATGACTGCCTCTAATACAGGCTCTCTTGTGTTAATTGATGTAACTAATAATGGCTGCACCAGAGGAAGTTGTGATGTTTACGGAACATTTTGTCTGCTTGTGTAGAAGAAAAACATCTTGGGTGGCACTTCAACAGGCAGTATGTTGATAGCCTGATATGCACAGTGAAACTAGGGAGTTCATCAGGAGATAAACATTGAAAGTCTTAGTGTGGCCAAGTAAGTTTCCAGATTTCAATCTAGTTGGGCATGTATTTTATATGCTGAAGAAAAAATTGTAGTAGGAATCTTGAACATTGCAAGAGCAGACAGGAACTCAAAGCAAAGAATTTCAAAGGATTACACAAAGTTTGTGGAACTCGGCGTGCTCGGAATATGCATCCAAATACAGTACTAACATTTACTCTTTGAAAGTGAACGTCCCAAAACTAATTAATCACTGCATTGAACTTGATGTGTTTACGTTCTGTATGATCAAAAGTACTTTTGGATAACTCCAGGCATTAAACTGTATTGTACTTTTCATTGGCATTAATCTCATGATCATATCTTGAGTGTATGTATATGTTGTGTGGGGGGGCTGTGTCAGTGTGCTGCAAAGAAACGGGTGATTCCACAATAAAACAAAATAGAAGAAACAATGTTTCAGCTGTTGAGCCTTCTTTAGTGATGTATTTGTATCTTCTACAAATGTTTTATTCTTGATTTTAGTGCAGGAAGCACTTAAGACGATGGTGGCTACCCCATCACCATCCCCTGGGACCCATAATTCACCACAGTCATTAAGTTCTCCATCTATACCACCGGGAACTCAGAGCACAGGCCCACCAAGCCACACACCAGGCCCTCCGGACACTGCAGCCACTATCCGAGACTTCCCCCAGCGATACCGCAGGAGGACAATAGCTACAGAAGAGATGGATTACATCCAGGTGAGGGGCTGCAGATTATCTTGAAATTGTAACATGCTAATAGATAAGACCTCGGATAAGGTTTCAAATATTTAGAAATGTTCATTGAACAACACCAGACATCATTTGGAAAGGTGTTACTAGGTTCAACGATTGCTGAAACACCCTTCTACATATTATTAATGTCTGATGCCATTATGATTATTGTGATGGAAACTTGCTAAAATGAGTGTCAAACGTGTCTTTTCTCTTACAGCGTGGCGGACCAGAATGAACCTGGATTCTTTAGAGTATACCAGCCAAAGGCACTTATTTGTGTACTTTATTTCTTTTTTTAATTAACTACTAGATATATAAAACATGTTTGTTGTTTTTCTGCAGATTAAAATAAAGCCTATTTAATTCAGGTTTTTTTTTCCTTTCTTGGCAAATTATAAATGGTTTATATAAAACAGTATTTACAAAATGTAACTTTTTGTGAATTGTTGTTCATCTAGCACAATTAAAACACTAGATTATTTTTATTGCAAATAATCCTGATAGTGCAACTATATATAGAAAATATAATAAATGTTTCCATTTGAAAAAGCAGTTGTTTTTTTAAATTTCCATCGGTCCCTTTCGAAAGCTGCTTATTTCTGGTGAGGGTATTTGCAACCTGGTGGCTAACACAGAAGCACAAAAGAAAATTACACCCTGGAATGGACATGGTCTGTCTCTGGTTACAAAGGGACAATTTAGTGATGCCAGTTACCTTAGTCTGCATGTCTTTGAAATGTTGATGAAGCCAGAGCATTCAGAGAATCCACATCCACACTGACACAAGAAGGTCATACAAACTGCACATGAAAATATGGAATTGCCACTCAATTGTTAAAGAAATGTCCCTTTTTAAAAGAATTCGTTATGGATGAATAATATTGATTTTTTTAAACTTGTCATTATAAGCAGAAACTGGTAATTAAAGTGGGGGTAGTTTGATTCCTTTCAGCAAATTTATTTATGGGACTCAGATCAATTCAATGAGTTGATTAAAAATGTTTTCATTTAATTCACCAAATCACCTGAATGAAACATTGCCTCTGAATTACTAAAACAAATCTGCTTCAGTCAGACTGCTCAGAACCACTATATCGCAGAAATAATCAAGAGATGCTTATTTAGCGTGTGGACAAGAATCCATTCATTCATTTTCTAACCGCTTTATCCAGTATGTGGTTGCGGGGAAGCCGGGACAACGCCAGTCCATCACTGGGGACACACGGAGACAAACGTGCACATTCACACCATGTTCCATTTAACCATAAGCCAATTAACCTGCCAGTATGTCTTTGGACTATGAGGAAACTGGAGCATCTAGAAGAAACACAAGGAGAACATAAAACCTCACACAGATAGCACCTCAGGAATTGAACCCAGGGGCTCAATGCTGCAAGGTAGCAATACTAACCACTGCCCCACCATGCTGCCCATGTGGGCCATGATATATTGTAAAATTCATAGTTGTGGTGACAGCTGTGGTATGTATTCCAGTCTGTTTCTAGGAGATTTAAATCAAACATTTTACAAATACATACAGATATACAAAAGTCACATTTTGTTGTTTTAAAGTTTGCAGCACTTTGAACTGGCAGTTAATGTTATATGCATAACATACTCCACACTTCTAAAGCAAAAATAAAAAATAAGTAAATTGATCATTTTAAAGAAATGGAAAAGCCATGATTTGATATGTATTCAAACCTTTTACTTTTGCATATCTAAATTAACCTAGGAGTATAACATTAAATTAACAAGCCACACAAATAGTTAAGTGGCCTCTTTGTGCAATAATAGTGGTTTTCATGATGAGGACACTTGTCTTTGTAAGCTCCCTTACTAATATAAAAATAGGGAATATTATAGGGAAATATAATAAATAGGAAACAACCATGAAGACCAAAGAGCTTTCAAAACAACTCATGGATATTGCTTTAAAAGTACAATTTAGGACTAGGGAATACAATTGTTTCAAGACCCTTAAAAGTTGAGAAGGGTGAATTTGACCAATAAGAAGTGAAAAACATAAGACTGCCTAGATCGGCCTGTCCTTCTAAACTGAACAGATCTAAAGGAGAAAACTTTAGATTAGGTACGCCACCATGAGGCCAGTGGTGACTTTGAAAGAGTTCCAGAATTAAGTGGATGAGTAGAAATAAATGCTCATGGCTCAACAACATCCCAGTAATTCCACAGAGGGTGCATCTTGTCATCTAAGATAAATATCTTGCATCCTACATGGGGTTTGCAACAAAACAATCAGTCAACACCAACCCTGCTGTCGTGCATGGTGGTGGCAGCCCTGTGTTCTAGTCCTGTTTCTCATCAGAAGGGGCTGGGAAGCTTGTGAATACTGACAGGAACATAGATGAAGCAAAGTTCTGGCAAATCTTACAGACTGCTTCAGATCTAAAACTACATAGCACAAAGGCCAAAGCTACACTAAAGTGTCTTCGGAATAAGAAAGTGAGTGTTCTGGGTGGCACAGTTCAAGTACTGCCTTAAATCCAATTGAGAATCTGTTGCAAGACTTGAAAACTGCTGCCCATAAGCAGTTCCCAAGCACCTTGAGAGATCTTGAGCAAACATGCCAAGAAGAATAGACTAACATTGCACCAAGCCAGTGTGCAAAGTTGGTAGTGACTTACCCAAAAAGACTTATGGTTGTAATTGCTGCCAAAGATGGTTCCACTAGTATTGAGTTCACAGGTGTAAATACTTATGCAATTAACATACTTTTTTCTTCTCTTTAGTTTTTGCTGACATTTACTGTAACTTACCTTACCCTTAGAGTTTTTCAGTATGAGCATTCAGAATTTGAATAAAATATGAAGTTTAAAAAATGTGTAGGCATCATTTTGTAATTTCACTAAATGGGATAAAATAGGAAAAGTCTGAATCCTTTTGCAAGTTTTGCAGACGTCATAAAAATACAATACCAGCACATTTAAGGAGAAGTGTATGGAGGCAGAGAGCAGGTTGCTCAAGAGAATGAAGATCTTGAAGATAAATTAAACTTTTATCTCTTTAAGATACATGTAATTTGGGTGAAATTTAATGGATTGAAAGGTTTTGAAAATTAATTCAAATGAGATTTTTGTTGATGGAAAATAAAGACAGGATACCAAGATATTTGGTACAGCCAGGACAGGAGAAATCTGAAACCTAAGGAATGGAAAGAAAAGTTATAAATGAATTGTAAAATTTAGTGAAATGCGGACATGATGAGGCCGGCACAGTGGTAAGAATTGCTGCATTGCAGCTTTGGAGCCCTGGGTTTAATTCCTGGAGTGCTATATGCACGGATTTTGTATGTTTTCCCTGTGTTTGTGTGGTTCCTCTGGGTTCTCAGCTTTCCTCCTGCAGTCCAAAGACCTACTGGTAGGCTAATTGGCTTCAGTAAATTTGTTGGAATTAAATAAGATATTCTATTTGGATTGAGTGGCTGTTACTGAGTCAGTAGTGATTACTGCAATCTTTGAAGTGGCATTTATTTTAACAGTGTTACAGTAACCACAGTCTACTTAATGTTTTCGATATAGGACTGTCATGATATCATGGTTGAATAACAGTTTCTTTCACAAAATAAATGTATTCTTGCACATTTAATAACCTAAAATGTTGTAACTTGTGCCAATAAAGTTGCATTTCTGCAAAAATCACATATTTTATGTTTTACAAAAATCCAAGCTCCAAGCCAGGCGATTCAAACAGCTTCTGATTGGAAGACAGGCTGAGGACTTTGGAGACAATGCTGGACGGTTTCAGTGTTTATGGTCTAGCTATTCAGGAGGAACATTGTGTTGCACAAAAAAAGAAAAAAAAATCATGTGACAATGAATTGTTGTCAATATTGCTGACGACGTATATTCTGTTGAAACTGTGATCTCGTCAATAGCAGCTAGGCTGTAATTCCCTTGCATCTTCTAGTCTCTATGCCATATAATGTGCTCTGCGCACTTTGTTTTAGTTACTGTTGTAATTGTTTCATTGACTCTGAACAAATAGTATTAGAAAAGGAAAGCGACCACCACCGCCTAGATGTTTGTACCGTTCAAGTCCGGATAAAAGAGTGATGCTGGCGATTCATTGGTAGGGAGAGGTGGAGGGGGCGTGGCGTAATGCCAAAACCATTGCAAGGAATATAGCAGGGGGTTGTGCATCGCGGACTGATGGTGCCGACCTGCAAAGATGCTTTTATGTGCGAATATTTTTCCTTGGACTGTCTGTATCTGAATTAAGGTAGGAGTGAAAGGCTACAGAAATAACGCCTTTGATTGGTACTTTATCACCAAGTGACGCAGTTTTCCCCGGTTTAAACAGGCACGTACAGTACTGACCACTATGGCAGGCGCAGTGAGCAGCAGGGGCTGTAAGAAAATCAGAGGCTCGCAGATAAGAGATCTCCTGGACGTGAAAAGCAGCGTTCTCTTCGACTGCGACGGTGTCATCTGGGAAGGGGAAAAAGCTGTTGCAGGAGCGCCGGAGGTCGTGAGTTTGCTGAAGAAAGAAGGCAAAAAGGTCTTCTTCGTAACCAACAATTGCACCAGGCCTAGGGAGAACTACGTGCAGAAGTTTACCAGGCTGGGCTTTACCGATGTCGAGCAAGAAGAAATTTTTAGTTCGGCGTACTGCTCCGCTGTGTACCTGCGGGATGTTGCCAAAGTGCAAGGCAAGGTGTTTGTTATTGGAGGCGACGGAGTGTACAAGGAGCTGCGGGAAGCTGGCGTACCCTTCGTGGAAGGAGAGGTTGATGCCCCTGACGTGACCATTTACGACTGTCCATTGGATTCGGACGTCAAGGCGGTTCTGGTCGGATACGACGACAAGTTGAATTTTCTGAAGTTAGCTAAAGCGTGCTGCTATTTGCGGAACGCGGAATGTTTGTTTTTGGCCACAGACCCAGACCCTTGGCATCCTCTCCGCGGCGGGAGAGTTACACCAGGTAAGGAGCAGATTGCTCGTTGCTCCAAAAGCAGGTCGTTTTCGCGTTTAGACTGTGCATTGTATTTAAATGTCAGGATGCCTACTAAACATGTAAAATGCCATTTCAAACTCGGTGCAGTACACGGGGATATTTCACCTGCTGTAGATAGAACGTGCACACACGTTAACATACTGTAATACTCAAGTGATTTGCCGAAATATATTGATCGTGTTAGCTGCAGTTGCTGGAATAATTTAATCTTCAGACTAACAGACACAAAAAGAATCAGAGCTGAAACTAGACTTTGCTCTTTAGACTGGACCTCTGCTGTAAACAGGGCCGAGTGGTGCATCATACGCTGTTACCGTAAATTTAATACAGGCGACCCACCTACCTTTTGTTGTAATTTACTCAAGATTTAGATGTTGTTTTTTTGATAGTTGAATACATTTGTATTGTAGCTGTTGGATATATAGATGGAATGAACCTCCATATAACGTGCACCTTTCTAAAGGTCCAAAGTCTGTGATGTAAGTACAGTAGCTACCGGTTTTTAAAATAGTGTACAGTGATATGGAACTCGTATTTTATATTTCAAAGTATGAAGCAGCTGGCAATGCTGTAATACCTTAATTTCCAAAGTGGAGAGACGATTATTTGTTGTGAACACTGCCTTTATTTTTTTCACATTTGTATGAAACTACACATTACTGATGAGGTTAGTTTTTTAGTATGGATCTGGAATAACTAAAGATTAGTTATTATGAAATTAAACTGTGGGAGCACACACCAAGTAGGTTACACTTTTAAGGCTGACGTGTAGAGGTCTGAATGTGTATAAAATGCTTCTACCGTAATATTAAGTAATGTATAAATCATGCTCTGACTTGTAGGGTCTGGAAGTCTCACGGCTGCCTTGGAAACCGCGACCAACCGAAAGGCCACAGTGATCGGGAAGCCAAGCAAGTTCATGTTCGAGTGCATTGCCAGTCAGTTCGATGTTGACCCCTCGCAGTCTCTGATGGTGGGCGACCGGCTGGAAACAGACATCCTGTTTGGTGCCAATTGTGGGCTCGCAACAATGCTCACCTTGACAGGGGTGTCAAAACTCGAGGAGGCTCATGTCTACATGGACAGCGAGACCCCAGAGAAAAAGAATTGTGTACCAGATTATGTGGTGGACAGTATTGCTGATTTTCTGCAAGCTTTGAATGCCTGATTTCTGTGTGATGCCTCAGCAGAAGACAGTACCAACCACAAATAAAAATCTCCTGTGAGCCGAGGAAACCCAGCCTTACACAACTGTAACTCTCCGTTATGCCTAAGTGGAATTGTATCTCAACTGACAGCCCCTAGGTGTTGTGTAGCACATAGCTGCAGATAGCATGGTTTCTTTCAGTACCTCCTCCTATGAAGTAATGAAATTCCATTTAAGCAGCAGCACAGTTTCTGTTTCACATTTCTGAGGTTCAGCAGTGTATAAATTGCAATCCCCGGTAACATATTTAAATGTACTTCTGTTTGTATCTATTCTAAGAACATTTTAACAAGTGTAAATGAACTTGGTTAACACACTTGCAGAATGGCACAGAGTGTGACCATGATTGTGCTTTCAGAGAGATTGCTGCTTTATTGTATTTTTTTACAATTACAAATTAATATGTTCTGCCTCTCTTTAAGTTTTAAAATGTAGTTTGTGGATTTTAGATTTTATGGTTTGCATTTTACATGAAGTAGTGAAAATGGTTGTAATTCAAGTATTGGACATTTTCAAAGAATAGACTGACGGCACACCGAGTTCACAGAGGTCATTTATTTTCCTTTAGGGCATTGTTTCCCTGCCTTAGGAGAACATACTGTAAACGGTAGTGTTTTCAAAAGGGAATTGCATAAATTGTGCCTTTGGCTCCGAAAAGGAAAATTAACTGCAGCAGTTTTAAGATCGGCTAGATGGTAGTTCTTCAACCTTTTTTTCAGAGGATTTAGTTACTCTGATATTTACCACAAAACACTAACATTATTATTTTAAAAAAATAGAATCACCACAGTGTCAACTCAAGAGTACATTATCTGCAAGGCTTCATGAGATCCTTTATTCAAAAAGGGAGTTAAAAGATGTTTTCTTCAGTGTTTGTTGTTTTGAGTCAGGGTTGTTGCTTAGGTGTGAGAATTTTCACTGACTTTAGAACATCAAATCTCTTCACAAATTGTATACTTTGAGATTCAGCTTTCGTGTCAAAATTGACATTCAGTGTTTTTTAAGTTCAGCCTTCAGAATTGGTGTGCTTAATTGTCTGCCTTTTAGCCCACTTTATCTTTTTTTAGGACTGTAACAAAGTGGATTCTTTTGTAATGCTCTGCACTGACCTAGATCTCTCAGAGCTATATCTGGAGTCCAGTGGTGGACCCGACTAAGTTTGTAGTATTTTTTTTTTTCACTGTATAAATATGCTTGTATTTGTACTTAATGGATACGTACAGCACCTGACAGTACAGTGTTTTTTTTAAATTAATTTTTAATTGCCCAATGATTATATATGAGGTTGTGCAGTGGTTAGCATTGCTGCCTCACAGTGCTGGGGCCTGGCTTGATTTCCGGACCTGGGGTGCCATCTGCCTGGAGTTTGTATACTCCAGTTTTCTCCCACAGTTCAAAAACATACTTTTAGGCTAATTGGCTTCTAGGAAAATTGGCCCTGGTGAGTCCGTGTGTCTGCCTTGTGATGGATTGGAGTCCCATCCAGGGTGTACCTCTCCTTGCACCCATTGCTTGCTGGGATAAGCTCTGGCTTTTCTTGGAAGGAAAGGTTAGAAAATAAATGGAGGGGTGGGTGGGTTTTATACCAACCTAACCAGCTCAAATTATAGTCTACAAACCCTAGGGAGAATGAGGAACTGTGCACGTACGCATCAGCATGCCAGCCTATCAGGGCCATCTGTCAGTCGACACACTGCAGACTCTGTAGTATTTCATCATTCAATAAAAAAATGAGTGAGACACACTGTGTTAGAATCCAGTGTGATAGAGTCCCAGTATTGGTGTGGATAACGTACATATGCTTTTGTTTAACCAATAGAAAGTTTGCTACAGTTTCGTCCCATATTGTGATGGAAGAATAACCACTGTTGTGACCCACAACTTTGTAGGAGTCTAGCAGGTGTGCAGCAGGGAGATTAAGTCATGGCCAACTCTAGCTCAAATACCCAGTGATGTTCAGCCATGTAGATGAAAGGTGCAATTAATTTATAGAAAAGGGCATAAAATGCATTTCTTTTAGACTAAGACAGATCTAGACAAAGTCAACAGCATGTGCTTCTGCTCTTATTCCATCTACATGCCCCCACACCAGCGGACATGTGCTCATTGCTCTGAAGTATATCTGAAAAACGTAAATCTTGAAAAAAGAAACATGTTTCTCGCCATAGTTGGACATATGTCTTTATACAGGCTGGCTTTAATACACTATAAGTTGGCAGTAAAGAATAAACAAGTAGACCATTTGCAAGAAATGTGCTTAATAAAAGATGGTATTAAAGCTAGTGAATGATTCTTTAGTTCCTGCAGTGCCCAATCTCTTGAATTTCTGACACCCTTCAGCTTTGTGAAAATGTCATTTAAAGGATGGGGGAAAATATGGATGGCAGAATGTAGAGCAGGCTTGAGTTAAACTCTTGAGTGACAAGTGAAAAGAGTCTGACCCTGGTTTTAACCCTTATAAATGTATGTTTTAAAATGGTCTGTTGTGTATAAGTTTATGTATTAATCTTTGAACATTTTTTACTTTATCAAAGGGGAATGGTACTATTGTCTAATGTTTCCTGATAAGCTCAAATAGTTCTTTAAACTTTAACTATTTTAATGTAGCTATTAGACTTTTGTTTCTTTTTCTTAAGCACTGGACTTCAATCAGTAAAATAGATCGGTAACAGTCTATATACAGTGTAACCTCAAATTGTAAAAATTGCTGTTGCACCACACATTCTTAATTACCTACTGACAGATGTATTCAGGCTCTTTAATGGGTAAATTGCTTGCACTATCACATGCAAATGTATAGGTGGTGATAATTACAATATTCTGGCCTGAATGCAGGGACAGGAAAACGCTACACTGATTAAGATAGAAAATATCGATACACAAAAAAGGAACATTTAGATTTAAACTGCCCATGAAAGAACGAGTCTACCGTAAGAAATATTTCTGCATAGTACTGTCATGTATCTTTTATAAGATGAATAATGGGCTAAACATTGAGCACTGACCACACCAGAACCACAATGCTTAACCAACAGATTTGTACAACACTAATGTGCTTCTCCTTTACACATCTTGACCATGAGACCTTTTAAAAGCAGTTTTACTGTGATTTATATACTGTAGCAAATAATCGGAAGCAGAAAAAGAACTCCACATATGCAGTATATGAAGTTATGCCATATATTAGTAAAACCTTGGAAGTACAGGTGTTAAAATTATTCTGTTTTGTTTGTATTTAAGTTTGTAAAGTAAAATGTCACTGGTATTTTTAAATAAGCACAACAGAATATATGTGCTTGAAATATTTATTCAAGATGGGAGTACTGTATTTTACTAGTTAAGGCAAGTTGTGAAAATCTGTCATTTTGTGAAATGCCTAACATTTTCAGCACAACTCACTACGCTGTTTGCCTGTTTTACTGAAACTAAAGGTTTCAAATTGTAAGCAACGTATTATTTGACTAAATATGGGATAATTTAAGGTGTGATCCCTATAAAAGCCCCATAAAAAGGACATACTTTTTATAGGAATGTTTGCATTTTTCAGAATGTTCACTGCATTCATGCAGTTAATACTTAGCAATCATAAAAGGAGATAAAGTTAATAATGTATAATTCTTTTCTCATAATATAGGATTGAGATTGTGTACTAGGAACCTTATCAGCAGACCTGCACCAAATACTTATTTGAATGATTTGAATATTTGAATGTTATAATAAATGCATACAGTATTCTGTATCTAACGTCCTAATTTTCAATGTATTTGACAGTTAATTATATTTAAAAAACTGAAAAAAAATCTGTAATTGCTTTTAGAAATGGTCAGTGCTGAATGATAAAGATGCATTTATCTTAAGATGTCTATATGAAAGGTGATGCAGAGCAGTAAGTGCTCTTAAAAATCTGTGAACATCATAGAGAGCAGAGCACTGTAGTGTAACTAGAGGAACTGGAGTAAATTAATAGTACATCAGAGAGTAAAACTAACATTTAGAAGTGAATTGAAAAAAATGATTTGAAATTCATTTAAAATTTCTTTAACTTGGCTTAGTTTTATGAAATCATTAAATGACACGTATTCCTGTGTAGTTTTGAAAATACATATTTTAATTAAAATTAAGTAAATGCAAATAATCACAGAGTTGGAATTTCACATAACACTCTCTATTTTAAATCATGACAGATGACAAATGTGAACACTGAAGACCATGTGAACATAAAGCTGGTTTTGGAAATGAATTAAATAGGTTAACATTGTTTTAGGTCTGTGAAATGATGTCTATCATTGCATAATGTAACAAATACATTAAATAAAAGCATTTTTGCTTGACTTAATAATTGCAAATAACAAAATTAGGCATCTCACAACACTGATTTCACTGCTTGTCTGCAACATACATCAATTCAATATGAAGAGAAATATACTATTACTGCTTTTTTGTTTTTAGATCAGAGTGTATGCTTCTGAAGAGAACCAATGGGTTGTGATCTACAAGCAGAAATGCCTTAATCTAAGAGAAAAGGATTTCAATTTGTGACAAAATCTTATCTTCCTGAGCTGTCTTCTAATATGGTTCATTGATAACTGACTATTGTATATTTCTTTAAGCATTTAGATCCTGCAGAGATTGAATTACATTGAACAAGCAGTGTAATTATTTTGGAAATGCTGTACAGCTTGCAGTAATATTAAGTTATTTATTTTGTATTGGTTTTCCCCCTGTACTATATTGCAGTGTGTCTTACTGTATTACTGTATTGATAATTGTTGTATTGCTTTTCAATTTAAAACGATTTGATTTGTATCTGGACACGTTTCTTACCTTTTATTTCTTACGACAGTGTTACAGCGACATAACCTGTGGATTTTGTTCAAGCCAACAGGGTATTTATCCTTAAATTTTCACACCCTGTTAAAGTTAATTTAACCAATGCTTGCTGTGATGTATGTTAAACTAGAAATTGCTCATTTTAGTAGGAGGTATAACATTTTCTTAGGTCTTTACTGACCTTAAAAGTTTCTAGATGTTTGCTTCCCTGCGACCTGAACTGCGCGAAGTTTTTACAAAATGGACGGATGGAGTTTAATTTTCTTGCCCTGCACAGTATTTCTAAAATTCTGCTTGTGTTGGCACTTTCGTTCCCTCCTGTTTCCTTACACAATCCCGAGAAACACAATCTCGACCACACAGCGGCGCTTTGAATGTGGAGCTCCTATCCGCTGTTGGTGTGTCGCTAGGTGTCGGTAGCGAGATATTTCGAGGAGGCTCTGAGTGAAAGGGGGGAAAATGTCGCCGAACAACTTTAAAATTGTTATAAAAGCTACATTGAAAGCGCTGCAGAAAAAATGGAACTCGCACAAATATAGATTTGTACCGTGGATTGCCGTACAATCTCACACAATAATTTTGCGTTTCAAGTTCCAATCTGGCAATACTGAGATTTGTATGAATTCAAAAGTTGCACAAATAACATCCGTTTGATTTAGTTAGCAATTTGTGCCCTATAAAATTGTCTGTTACAGAGACTGATTTTTTTTACTGGGTTCGATTTCATTAATGAGCTTGGTTTCAGAATGGCTACTGTAAAAATGCAGCTAATTGAACATAAAAAGTAAAACACTAATTGTATAGAGAATAAATATCAATGTCCACAATAGTTTTTGTATTTGCTATCGCATAAGGAAAAGCTTTCCAAACTAATGTGTATAAGGTCACCAAATAAGCGTATTATTTGCGAAATCTAAAATTTCCATATAAATGTACTTTATATACTTGAGCATGGTTAGCATGAACATGGTCACGTGGTAATTGCACCTATATTATCTTTTAATGTGATTTTTGTCAGAATATCCAAAATAATTTACACGCATTATACTTATTTTATGTAAGACCCAATGTCTAGTCCAGCTTACGGAATGGAAAAGAGTACCTACATTTAGAGTTTTGCACATGGGTCATGTCACATCATCTAGGTGGGGCTGCACATTGGTGGTGGGGGAGGGGAGTCCCCATTACCTGTAAAGCACTTTGAGTGGTGTCCAGAAAAGTGCTATATAAGTGTAAGCAATTATTATTATTATTATGGGTTGGTTTAAAGTTTATAATGTTTTTTGAACAACACCAAGAACTATAGATGTCTTTCAAAATAGGTATTTTTTCCACAGGCTTAATCAGATTAAAAGTTCAAATGTTAACATGTTCAGTTTACTTGCTTGAAGAAAATAGTATTGTACCCATTGATTAATATTTTTGGCTTTAAATTACGGTTCATCTAGAAAATATGAATATAAGAATGCACAGGGGCAGTACATTAGCTTAGCACTGAGACATTAATCAAAGGCAAATGTGCAGCAATTATAAGTTCATAAGAACAGTTACAAACAAGAAAAGGCTGGTCGGCCCATTCGCTTACTTGGTAGTAGCTTTCTGATTCAAGAATCTCATCCAGCTGCTTTCTTGAATTGAAGGATGTCAGGGTATTAGCTTTAACATTAGGGCAGAGTGGAGGCACTGTGGCTAAGGATCTGTGCCTATGGCTGGAAGGTTGCCAGTTCAAATCTGCTTTAGGGGTGCCGTATAAATGACTGACCCTGCGCTCTGACCCCGAGCTTCTCTCTCCCTGTCTGTGTGCCTCTGCGTCTCATGGAGAGCAAGCTGGGGTATGCAAAAAAAAGACAAATTCCTAATGCAAGAAACTGTATATGGCCAATAAAGTGATCTTATCTATTATGGCTTGTTAGCTTGTACCATACTTCCACAACCTTTTGGGTAAAGAACTGCCTCCTGATCTCAGTTCTAAATATACCCTCATATAACGTTTTACACTCTTTAGATAGTATATTATTAGAAAGTGATTTAGTATGGAGTGTAAACCTATAACTGCTTTTAACACTTACAACAACATCAACAACAACAACAACGAAATTGCTCTTGCCCCACCAGAAACGATCAGACAGCGGCGCTTTGAATATGGAGCTCTCAGCTGCTGTCTGTGCCACTAGGTGTCGGTAGCGAAATATTTCGAGGAGGGTTTTAAGGCTCTGAGTGAAAGGGGTAAAAATGTCGTCGAACGATTTTAAATTATGATAAAGGCTACATTTAAAGCACTGCAGAAAAAATGGAACTCGTACAAATATAGATTTGTACCGTGGATTGCTGTAAACTTGGGTAAAAATGAAAGGTAATTATGTGCAAAGTCTAAGTCAACCCTTTAAATTTTTTTGGTTCACCTTTCTGGCGGAAGTAGGAAACTTACTGCATCTGCATCCTTTAGAGTGTGTGTATATGGGACTTAGTGCTAAAGTTTAGTACAGAGGTTTGTTTTTCGAAGTAGATCATTATCTGATCATAGATCACACACGGGTACTGTATCTTGTGGGTAAAATACAAGCGAAATTATCTTTCCTTTCTTGTTAAGCATAACCCAGCTGTCTATTATTTACATCCTGCAGGTTAACGTTTTATATTAAGATCCATTAAATGAACATTGACTATGTACCGCTTTTAAAATAATGATAGGTAGGGATGGTGAATTAAGGTGAAGGTCATATTGTTTCACGAACTAATCTACAAATGACTATATTTCCTAAGTGTGAATAACGCAACTCAATGTAGTATTGCACAATTCCCTTGCAGCTGTGAACTAAGCAGCCTAGAAGAATGCCGAATCGGTGTATTGGACTGCATTCAGTAACGTTGTTGTTATAAATTATATTGATTGTCAAAACAAAATAATTTTGTCTGCCCCGTTTTTTATATCGGGGAGAAACCTGAACAATCTAATGGCCCTAAAATGTACACACACCTTTTATTTTTGTCGTGTTCTGCATATTGCTGTTGAGTGTCAGTGAAACATTGCTCTGCACCTGGTCTCGGAACTGAGAATTGATACAAAAAGGAAACCAACCCCCTTCGTGTGTGCAAGCCAGCTTCACAGTGCTGTGCAGGATTTCGTCCAGGGCTGCCCTTTCTAGTTCCTGGAGGGCTGTCTGTATCTTGTTTTCTTATTCCCCTAAAGCAGCATCTGAAGAGCTGGAAGAAACTTTTAAAATTGCTCCAGCTAAGGCAGCGACAGGTAGATTTAACTCACTCAAGATTTAGTTTGAATGAAAACCCACAAATACAGTCCTGCTTACAGTAACAATTCCTTTCGTTATGTGACCCGAGCTGACTCGGTTCGTATTAGGTGTAAGATTACGTCGCCAAACCCTTTTTAGTAATTCGAGGCTGTATTTCTATTTGTTTGCTCAATATTTTGAGTTGTAAACTTGTAAAATCTTTTAAATGAACGTGTAATGATCGTATGTCAGAAACGTTGGGTTCGTTCGGTGTCAAATCTCCTTTAGATTTTAATTTTGCCTGCAATCCATGTATTGTCAGATACGGATTAGATATAAAACCAGGATTTTTTTTTTGAAGATTAACATAGAAGAGTAGCTGAGGTACAGTACTGTATATCCTCATTTGTGCTCAGGGGGGTTGCCATACATCAACTAATATTGTATGATATGACCCAAAACTGCTAAGTGTGGCAGCAAGGCCATTAGGCACTTTGTTCCTGCTTTTGAGTCTTGCCTGAGGCACCTTATAAATGGAGTTTGCATATTCTGCCTCTTGCTCAGGTTTATCCAGGTGCTCTGGTTTCCTCCCTTAGCCTAAAGACATGCTGTCAAGGTCACTTGGCGTTTCTAAGTAGTCCTCTGTCTGCATGCACGAGTCTGTCTGCTCTGGAGTGGACTGTCCTGCGCTGCTCCTGTTTTCTGTTGGGTTAGGTTCGAGCTCACTGTGACCATGTATTGGTCTAACTCTAATTAATGTAAATGTACAACACAGAACGTTAATGTGTGTTGTTCATGTATGCAAATTTATCATTTTGTTTAAATTACATTTAAGACTGTTATGTAGATGGATTACCAAGTCAGTTATTTTATGTTTTTTTGATAATTCTTTAATACATTTTTACTTATTTTGTTCTATTTTTTCTACTTTTAAATTTAAGGTCCTTCAAATTTTCAGGCCTTCCAAAAGTCAGTTTGTTTTCTTGCCCTTCCAAGATGGGAGCATTTTCAATTTTTACATTCTGGAGCCATTCTGTGAGGCTGTTAAATCAGATGAATCAGTAGACAGACAATAGCAGAACTGTATAGAGAAGGTTAGTTAAATAGGGAACAGACCTGAGTTCTTTGAAATTGATATATATAGATACTGATGGAAAAAAAAAACGCAACACCTCCTCCTCCAAACTCTGGCCTGTCTGCGTGGAACAGGCTGAAGAGTGACTCATCCGTGAGCAGGTGTGAGCAGAGGGCCTCTGACAGGTCGACTTGCTCTTAAAGCCAGCAGCATGGAGCCTCACTGTCCTGTCACTGATGCAAGCATTGTGTCTGCTGGCAGTTTCAGCAGCAGTAGGGGTGGCAGATCTGAAACGATCTCTCAGATGGACCAGTCTGATGTGTCGGTCCTGTCTGGTGTGGTCACTCGAGGGCGACCGGATCTTGGACGGTCATCTTTCCTGCCGGTCTGCTGAAACCTTCTCTGCAGTCGGGACACAGTGGAGCGGCTTATTCCATAGTGTCTGGCAATGCTGGCACATGACACGCCTGCCTGCAGCATGTCAATGGCCCTCTCCCTTGCTTCTGGTGACAATCAAGGCATTATGGAATGCACAGAAAACTAAGTGTGGCTTTTTTCTTCCAGTGACCTAAGCTTTGAATAACGGCCTTTTTAAAGGTGACCTGATCAGGCATTTTTCCACCTGGACCTTGTTGGGTAAAAGTGCACCTAACAAGCTTTTCGTGTGATTGGCAAGTTGTAATACCTCACTGCACAAGCTGTGTTGTTGGTCAGAGGGCTTAAAACAAATTGACAACTTTTTGTGAAAGTACATAAGCTATAACTGTAATATTCTCATTCCAGAAAATGTTGCATTTATTTTTTCAATCAGTACATATTTTTTTACTTTAGAAGCATCTAGCACTTTTGAAACACTTTGTAATTGGGAAATGTTTAACTCTAGTTATACAGAAATATTAACGTTGTGGTGCTTATTGCATATTAATTCTGTAAAAGACTTACAGTACCTGGAGCTGGACTTGTATAGAAACATTCACACGTGCACCTGAAATACTAAATATAAATTTTTAGATGCCCAAAGTCACACCAAAATATTTCATAGCTGATTTCCATGTTCTACTTCACAAAATATTAGCAAAATCAAATTCTTTAAGTGAGAAGCTCTGTTTGAAATGACTCATTTATATGTACAGTAGCTACACAAGAATAACATATTTTTTTCCTCCTGGCTTGGCTCTTTCTTTGGGTTTCATCTCTAAATTGTCCTGAATGCTTCTCATTAAGAGAAGCAGCTCCTTAAAAACAGATCAACCTGATTTTGTTATACTGTATGTATTTTTTTATTAAATGAAAAACAACAAGAGGTCATGAAATGCTCCCTGTTCTGTTTTTTAATTCAGAACTCTGCGCCAGGTCATGGACCGGACTCAGGACAAACTTGTCTCTGATGAAGAGATTTCAGCCTCCTTGAGAACTTTTTTCCGGGCCCTGTTTAAAAGCAGTCTCCAGAGGCAGCAGGAGGTTTTAAGTGTACTTCCAGACTCATCGCGATCCACTTACCAAGCTTTTCCGTATACCATTGAGAGGCAGAAGAGCCTTGATGGACATCATGACCCCAGTAAAGTTATGCTTGAAACAATGGGGTTTAGTATCCATCGAGCACCTAGTTCTCTCCAATCTGCTGGAACTGGGGTCTTTATTTCCATAGGGACAGTTCCACAAGGTGCTACAGTAGCCATGTATCCAGGTATCTGTTTTGTTCATCTTGAGAGTGTTTTTGTTCATCATGAGTGAACCATGATCCCAGTATAGGAGTGAAGGTAGTTTCACGCCTTTTTGGATCTTTGTTAGGGTACGTATCCACAGGTGCAGTTTTTAAAGTCTTATCATGATGTCAGTTTTAATGGTAACACGGCTTCAGTCAGTACTGGGAATTTGTTAATATGGGTGGATAAAAAGGTTCTAGTTTCAACTGGTGACAGTTCTTCAAGTAGATGTGCCTATGCCCCGCAGAGACATTCACACTTGGTGTCTGGTGCAATCTCTTTTCCTAAAAGGACAGAACATTCTTACTATTCCAAAATAATGTTTTGCAAATGTGAACGCTCAATGTTAAGAATAGGGAAGAGAAAAAGAAACACAAAGGAAAGCTCATCTGAGTGATGTTAGGACGAACATACTGATTGCCTGTTTTTTCCTGTGCTGTTTTAAAGAAAAATAATCTGTTGTCGTAAATGCTTTTCACAGGTACTGTCTATTATGCACATGAGCCCATCTTTTTCCAATCCATCCACAATCCATTTATTTTTCGCTGTATTGATGGTGTACTTGTTGATGGCAATGACAGAGGCCTTTCAAAAGTTGTGTTTCGGTAAGTAATTATTGTTCCTTGTATTGATATAGAGCTTTTCATCTTAGAGGATCCTTCTGTGCTTTACAAGAGGGAGAGACCTTATTCGTCAATCGCTGAAGTGCAGCTCCCAGCTGGGTGATGTGCGGCGGCCATAATGTATCAGCAGCCCCAGTACATAGCAGATCAGGTGAAGTGAGAAATTACTTCACCATTTGAATTAAGAGTAAAATTTAGAGAAGCTAGATTGTGCAAATGGTATTTAATTAGGACACAGGGGCTAACTCCCCTACAGTTCAGAAAAGTGCCAGGTGATCTTTAATGAGTCACAACCTCAGTTGTGCAGTGCAGTGGTTCCCAAATCCTGGCCCTGGTAACCCACACACCTGCTGGTTTTTGTTCCAGTTACCGAACCGAGCCCTCGGTTACACAGTCAAACCCATCGTTAACTTAATAATAAAATTAATTTGAACTGTTTGTTTCCAGCTCTGGAGCATGTTATATTGTTTTTGTTGTTTTACAGTATTTTGTAAGTGAAATCATATCCCAAACCTGACTAGGAACTGAACTGTGACTAGAAACAAAATGCAAATATTCAATTGAAGCAACTTTCTTGGGTAAAGTAAGGCTTCAGTTATTCTAATGAAGGTGGGAGGGAATGAAAACCAACAGGTGTGTGGGTCACCAGGACCAGAACTGGGAACTCATGAGAAAAACAGCCCCTCCTACTGCACTGTCCCTGGTCACCTTACTGATTTATGGGCATTGGATTAGAATTTGTGGGCCAGAAGAAGAAAACACCACCAGCTGGTTCATCAACACCACGCCACTTGCAGGAAGAGCCTGTTTTTTTTTAGAGGTCTCTTATTCCCATACTAATTTTAAGTGCGGTTGTTACTGAAGGTGTTGAGATCGACATACCCTGTATAACAGCCAATAAGTTTTTATGCCAGGAATGGCGCATTTGCATGTATACAATCAGGACACAGCAGCAACAGCTTGGCTCGTAGATCTTATGCCGTATTGTCCTCTCTTCCCAGCCCTCCTAGCTGGAAGAGAACATAAAACAAAGTAATACTCAGCTATATAAGTACACAGTACTAAGCACATGTGGAACAAAACTACTGTTTCAATTAAACATAAACCATACACAGACACATCTTTACTAATTTTCTGTTATACTAACCAGGCCCAGCATTGCTCAGCTTCCGAGATCTGACAACATCAGGCTGAAAGTGGAGACCTACTTGGCACCTGGATTTCTCCCAGCAATGACTTTGCCATTCATTTTTCACTCCAAAAAAACTGTGTTCGTGCATAAAGATGGAAACAATAAGAAAAGAAAAGCTGAACTCTGTAGACATCAAGACTAGTTGTCTGTCTGTCTTAGAAGAAAAGTTTTGAGATCAGTACTGTATCTTGTTCAACATAGCAAATGAGTGGAGGCAATGACTTTAGTATTAGGCCTGTCCCATAACTGTGCAATTGTTTTCATCTGAGTCCCTCTACAGACTGTGGTTTCCTTTATAAGTCTCTTTCTGTGACTTTTATTCATTTAAATATAGACTTATTCTGACAGGAGAACATCTGTGACAAATTGGTTTTAGAAACTTATGCTGCTGTTTCGGGCCACTGTCGAGAGATCTTTGGCAGCTGTTCTGTTGTTTAAAAACAGATACTGTCAATGATGTGTGTTTAACCTTTTTTATTAGATTATTTGTGGCCATTCTGCTACAGTTAATGTTTGGTGTCCAAATAAAAATAGCCTAGTAAATTGTGTGTTAAATGTTGTTCAATGCATTACTGAGATGAATGATCATAAATGGATTACTATCATACCAGCTGGTAGTGAATTTAGAAAAAAATGTTTTTAAGGCTTTAAAAAAATAAACATTATTTCTAATAAATCCTTGACACCTGGTTAGTCTGGAGCAGCCTCACAACTGCTTGATTCTTGACGCTGGGTGGAAACCCTGAGGCTTGAAAACTTTATTGCGATGTAGGCAGAACCCAAAGTCATTTAAACTAAGGCAGCACTCAGAATGGACATAGTATATTCTGTGATCCTTGGCTCTCACTATGTTCTTCTGTTATTGTTACCATACATGAATCATTCTGAAAGGCCTCCAGACAAGCAGTTGCCATTGGATCGATTTGCTGAGAGGATGGTAGAAGGATCTACCATCCTTGGTAGAAGTCAAAAGACCATCGGTGACTGTAAAAGTAAAAAGGAGTATTTCAGGAGAGTTCATGATTCCCAGACAGGGGCTAGCAACTCTTGGTAGTCAGCCAAATCAAATCAAATCAAAGTTTATTTATCAAATGCACAACAATACACCGTGCAGCAGTAGTTGCTGGCAATGAAATGTCTTTTCTGCGAGCTCACAAAAATCACAGAAATCACAAGAATCACAAAATTAAGGTTACGAAAATAAGGTTACATGATAATAGATAATAATGTAATAGAAATTGAATAAAACACAATATGAATAGAGCTGCTATGTGACCATGGTGTATGCAATATATTATGTCCAAGTAGTGCAGTATGCTGAATACAATGAAAACTGTATGCCCATGTAGCCATTACGAATGATTTGCTAAAGGAGCTGCAGGTTGGTTGTTTAGCAGTCTTATTGCCTGGAGGTAGAAGCTGTTCCGTAATCTGTTGGACTTTGACCACTGGGGTCGTGGAGTTCTGAACCAAAGAACATGGAAAGACTTCAAGAGAGCAGGGCAGTGAGCTGCAGGGGTTTTAGTGACGTCCAGGAAGAAGGAGTCATGAGATTAAACGATGCTCCTGCATGGCAGTGAAATAAACTGCGGCAATCAGCCTCCCTGTCAGGGGACTGCGTCAGTCTGGACAACTTTGGCAGGACGGTGCGCTTTCCAAGACACTTGAAAGTTACCGTTCATTTTCAAGTTGGACTGAGCGAGCATAATGGACATTGACAGTGGCAATTTTGACACCAGCTATCTGCTGTTTAGTAGTATCCACAAAGCAGAAGGCATCTCAGAATGTGTCTTGAGAAATGCAAATGCTGACTAGACTTCACATGCAGACTTTTTTGGTAGCACAACAACAGTAAAACAATTTTAAGAACGTATAATAAGATAAGATGGCTTTATTGGCCACATACAACTTCTTGTATTAGGAATTTGTCTTTTCCCATACCCCGACTTGCTCTCCATGAGACACACAGGTAGGTTCTCCTACCTTAAGAGACATTTCACCCTTGTGTACATAACCAATACCAAAAGCTACAGTAGTATAGTGTTTCTAAGCTCCATAGCCATTAAGGTGAAGGTGACTGACCCTTTCACACATTAACTGGTATTTAACTGTAAAGGTATGAAACCTCCCTGTTATATGTCTTGCAGCTTGAAATGATTAACATCTTTTTTGTGAAAACATGTTTTACGGCACTCTGTTTAAAGACTTCTTATTTATTTAGGTCATGCAGTGGAAGGGATAGGCTGGGCCCTTTTCAGATGAGTGACACCAGCTGGCTCACAACCATTCCACAGAACCCACTGGCTGTGGGACAGTATGTGAACAACTGCTCTAATGGCATGTGCACACTTTACTTCTCTCCTTTCTGTGTGGTTCATTGTAATATGTTTGTGCCTTTTTTAAGGATTTAAATGGTGTATGAATTGTAATGATGTCTAGAGAACTCACAATAACAAAAAATGGATTGCAGGAAACTTTAAAAAGGTATGCTATGGGCCAAGGACATTTGTTATAAAAAGTTCAATATATACAAATAAGTGTTCCTAAAAAGAACAGTGATGCTGCTCAACTTGTATTTGATTATATCTGGGAAGAAAACTGAATGTACAGATGATTTGTGTTTGGTTGAGAAAGGGAATTGAGGTTTTGTCTCTGGATTAAAAAGGTCTGTTGCTAAATTCAGTTTTTTATGTGTTTTCCATTTTTATATACTTTAAATCTCTTTTCATTTACACATATTTTTGTAGGAAAGAGCTAATTTTATTTTTTACCTTTTTTTATTTAGAAAAGGCTGCAAATGTATGTTATCAAGAATTCGATGTGCCGGCAGAATTTCCCCTAGAACTTCGCCAGTTCCTTCCCAATGTGAATTACAGGCATGAGATACAAAGGTATGACCAGTTTTAAAGGGGTCTGCAACAAAACTCAGTGAGTTTAAACTATAAAATACTTGATATTTTGTTCTATAAAAGAATTGACCCAAATATTCAGTTTCTGAAATAAGTATAGTTGATTAGTCCAAGGAAAAAATGCTTAAAATGATCCCTTTTATGCTCACCTTTTATAAATATCCAAAATTACAATAAAATATGGTGTGCATTTGCCTGTCATGTTTTGCTCTATTCATGCAGTGAATACTAAGTGGATTTTCAAAGATATTTAATAGATTTAACTTGTTCACTTACCTCTAAACTCCTCCTAGTGTAAAGTACCATCTAGCCCAAACTTAATTACAATCACCTTTATTCCTTAATCCACCTGAGATGTGTGTGTGTACTTACCAACTTTCAGCTCATCATGCTCAGCTTTTGTCATGAAATAAAGAAAAGATCCAATTTCAAGTTCAAGTTTATTGTCATTATACTCATATACATGGTATATGGTATAACGAAATGCTATTTAGCTAGGACATAAGTAGTACAAAGAAAAAAACAACAACAACAATACAATTGTGTAACAAAAGAAAGACAGAGACAACAGGCTCTCTCCAAAAAACAACAACAGACGATGTGCAAAAACAGCAACAGGCAATGTGCAAAACAACAAAAGGTAACAGGTTATGTGCAAAAATATGCATCAACAGAATGAAATAAAGGGATAGAAATTATGGGGAGTGAGCCTTTGACATGTATGGTAGAGGTAGATTTTCAATGTGTGTTTGGGTTTTTGGTAAGAAAGAAAGAAGGCACTGTGAGGTTCAGATCATAGGTGAGAGGTGAGGTGAGAGTGAGAGAGGCTGGGAGTTTAACAGTTTGATAGTGCGAGGGTAAAATGCTGTCTCTGAGTCTGGTAGTCCGGGCCCGAATGCTCTGGTACCGTTTTCCAGATGGTAGCAGATCATAAAGTCTGTAGCTGGGGTGTGTGGGGTCTTTGATGATGCTTAGAGCTTTCCTCAAGCACTGTCTGTCATAAATGTCCTGTATAGATGGGAGGGTAACCCCAGTGATGGACTGGGCAGTTTTCACCACCCGCTGTAGGGCTTTGCGGTCAGCAGTACTGCAGTTGCCATACCACACTGTGATGCAACCTGTCAGTGTGCTTTCTGTAGTGCATCTGTAAAAGTTAGTGAGGATCTGGGGACATATACATGAGACATGAGACAACATATTGACTGCAGCCCTGCATTTTTACTGAGACCATATCTTAATGAGACATCATCTAATCTGTTCAACACTTCCATTGTCTCACATTTTGAAATACACAGCAATGGTTGATGTGGAACAGTGAGACAGTTTATCACCATTTAAGTTTTATTCTGCCTTCTGCCAAAGGTTTCAAACCTGTTTTTTTTATCTTAGTCTTGCTATTGTCTCAATACCAAATACAGCCTTGCTGTGACCACTGGATTGCAATTGCAGTAGTTGCTTAGATGTACCTTTTTGTAAGATTGAATGTCTTGTTCTTTTATTTATAATGTTTTTCAGGCCTTTGAGGTGTGTTGTTCTTGTGGCACTGAGAGAAATTCACCAAGGGGAGGAGCTCTTCTCAAACTACTACACCATTGTACATTAAGAGTGTTTCCACATGAAAAAAGCAAAAATCTTTGACAGGGTTTTCATACCAACAATCAGAATATATTTTATAATGTAATTGCAATAAATTATCATACTGTAAATGTATTGGCCTTTTTAAACTGTTTTCATTGCTTAGTTTCTCTCCTGCTTTTCTGTCTGTATTTTCAGCCCTGGTTTTTTATTGTGTCTCAGTAAGAACATAAGATGGGTAACATACATGATGAAGTCAGCCCATCTTACTCATGTGGTACCCTGTGGCAGAATGATCTAAGAATTACCTCAACCTGTTCCTTGAAGTAGCCCAGTGTCTGCCTGTGGCACATGGCTGGATTCCAGTCTTTTGTGTAAGGAAGAATATTCTTACTTAAGCTTTCTCAGAAGAATTAGCGTTCTGCAATTCTTTTTTCCCCCACTGCCGCTTGGATGAGGCAAAAACACATATAGATTGTATGGAAAACAGTATAGCACCTATATTGATGGGACATGGGACCGAGACTATAGAAAGCCTTTTAAATGAAACAATTGCACAAAGTATTCCATTCTATCAGCATTAAAAACTGTTCAGTTTTAAGTTTCACATTGCAGACCTGAAGGTTGTGGCTATTTAAGAAATAGTTAAGCATGAATATCTTAGAAATATGTACTTTTAAACCAGTTCTAGGGAATGCAGGGTTCTAGTCCTGTACATTATGGAATGTCTTAGGACAGCCTCTGTATTACAAAATTAGTATAAAAATCTGTATAGCACTGTACAATTTGCCCTTTTTTTAGTGCAGACAGTACTTTACGTAAGTACTGTGTCTGCACTTAAGTATATAAGTATGTTGTGAATGTCACAAGCACAGTCATTTCACAGTGGGGACGCTCGAGGGTAGCACAGTGGTTTGCAGTCAAATGCAGGATTCTTGTTATTCTCTTTGAGGACTTTAATACCATTAAAAATTTAATGTAATACGGTTTAATGTCCTTGGGCTCTCCTGGTGTTATTTAATAAAACCCATTATATATAAAAGAAGAAGTGTCTGACATACTGTATACAGTAAATCCATGGGTATCTACATGCTTATGAAAAAAAAAGGGCACAGCTAGGCCATGACTTTTGGACAGATGCTGTTAACAAAGGTTTAGGTTTATACAAGGGAGCTAATGTGAGGTGATGGTTCAGTTTGATAAGCACTTGGTTGTACTCTTAATTTAAATCAGGGATGAGAAATATGCCTGAAGGAGAAGCTACACTTAACCTTCAAACATTGTATTACTTACAGTCATATCAAAATGCAATGATGACTGCATAGCAAGACCAATCATGAACCTTAATCCATGCTATATGGAGTATATTTTACTTATACTATGACTTTTGACAGAGTAGTTGGTTAACAGACCCCTGACACTTTAGCAAAATACACCAGTGAAAATGTGGAAGGAAAACACATAAGATTTCCAGAGCTTTATTCTGGATCTGTACACCAGGTATTAAAGTACAACAGAAAATACAAAATAATGCTCAACAAAACAAAAAAAAATTCAGTGTTTATGTACAAATATTAAAAACAGATTTCCTCTTGAACATTTCTGATACTAAATGCAGTTTTGATTGTCTATAATTCAGGTTATATTTTTACTCACAAAGTAGGTTTCTTATTCATATGAACCATGGCCAAGAAAATAACTCTCACAACAACAGTGTTGCTGTTGGTAATTCTTATTCTAAAATAAAATAAAAATATAGAAATTAATATACTGTTTACAAAACAATTTTATACTTAAGATTTCTTTAAAATATCACATTTTACAGATTTCAGGGATGGGGTGTGGTTAAAATATACACATTACTTCCCTACATGGAAATTGCCAATAGTTTACATTCTGATTTTACCTAGAACTTTCTTACAAACTTTGGATAAAATAAATACCACTGCACCACTAGATTTGCTAAGGAACCAATCATAAGAAAGACAAGAGGAAAATAAATTGCACAATCTAAATGACCCAATTGTACACACTTTAGTATTTGCCAACTGATACTAATGTGCATCCTTCAAGTAAGTTTGATGTGAGGGAAAACTTATGATAGAATGAAAAGAAAAAGGCTTGTCAAAAAGAAGAAAATTAAAAGTATTGCTATCAACACAGCACCAGGTACTCATGAAGTGGTTATTCACTCTTCAGTAACTTCATACAAATATTTTAGTTTAAGTTACTAATGACCTTGTTTTTAGTTCCACTTGTTGTCTGTATTTTCATTTGTACAAAGCAATGAATTAATGATCTGGCTTGCATTTCCCTATTGTGAATAGCAGGTGGGAAGGCCCTTATTAGGCACAGATTACAGCAATTAACTGTCCATGGAGTATCAGACAGACAAAAAAAGAGCCAAAATTTAAAAGGCTGTAATACAGGCATCTGCATACATCTGCATTATCCTATTTTTAGTGTTTAAACAAAAATCTTCCCTTAACATTCAGTAAAAATGCATAATTTGGAATGTGGCACACCATAATACTGCATATATAAATATTCCTTCACACTTAGTATGGGCCTAAAAACTGAAACTCTGATCCCGTATGCAAAACAGCAGATATAAATCAAACTGCGTTACTTCCATCTCAAATGCATCAAGGTATAATAAACATTTGTGACAGGAGAGATATCCTGCGTTTTCAGTTTGCAATTAAACAGTTTCAATATACTAAAAATAACTATTGAGACATGTAACAGTTAATGATGAATTCTCAGAACAAAAGTTTTGATTTTGTTCCAGTGGGCAGCAGCATGCTTAATCTGTACTTCTAGCAGAATCTGTGATACTAACCATGGATGACAGATTCTAAAGTGCGCATCCACATCTTTTTAATAAATCAATAGATGCTGTATTAAATAGGTTCTTTACAGGAACAAACGCATAAACTTTTAAAGCAAACGCAACATTAAATAGCTAAATACATAAAGCAGTTTTAGTGGTACAATTGTGAAAATACACAGCTAGCATGCATGGAAATGCTCTGCTGCAAAATGTTGGGGGGGAAAAAGTCAGTTCAACCTAAAAAGGTAGTCTGTACATATTTACAAATTATTGCCTTATAATAACAAGGAATTAAAAGAAATCTTTGTCTTAACACAAGTTCACAAGTTCATGAGGTCAAATAACTGACTTTTCAAAACTACCCAATGACGATAAACTCAGTAACCATCAATTCTCTGCATCATTAGACCGAAGTAAAGATTTTCCAATGGTTCACAACCCATTATTCATTATTAGTAAGCCGACATTCAAAATTCTATACCTGAAAACACTCCATCTTACTTTAGATCTCAAATGCATAGATAAATTAAGTAAACACTAGTACTGCATTAATTACCAACTGACATGATTTTGATCTTATGAGCTTCCAGAAAAGGCATTCAGTCATGAGCATGAGAAGACCAGCCATCAACTAAATTAAAATACATAATCTCCTGTGTACATCTTACTCAACTGTAATCACTTTACAGCATTGGAAAATATGAATTAACAATGCAGACTTGCACAACACATTGTAACAAGGTGCTGACAAAGCAGAAAATGACATGACATAATACTGGCAACAAGCCAAGGCTACCCGTTAAGTGTTGTGTGTACTTAGGTGTTAACGTTGATTTGTACGATAAAAACATCTAGTTTTTCACTATTCACCATGACAAGCCTACTGAACTAAAGATGTACATGCACACTGTTTAACTTACATAAATAGTACTCAAGTCAGTCAAAATAGATTTTTTCATACATCTCAAATTAAGAAAAGTTAAATGTGCCTATTTTTAGCAAATTTATTTCACTGTACATTTGCTAGAAAAGCATTAAAAAGTACAAACAAGGCTAAGGCTAAAGTTGGGATGACATTGGTGCAGTCCATAACGTCCTTTTTAATAAATACCCACCCTCTAACTATCCACTAACAACTAATTTCATTCAAGCCAAACACTTTTAATGGATAAGATCTAAAGATGGATTTCGTTACCACAAAATTGCAAAAGGACAGTATGACAAAATACAAAGGAAAGGATACAAGTAATGTTATAAGATAAGCATTTCAGAATGAGCTGCAGTTGTTGTTGCTGTCATTTTCAGATAGAATAATTGTTTAAACAGGCTTGGAGAAATATTTAAACAGTTGGGTGTTCATCTCACTCTCTTCAGAGCCTACAAAGCAGCCAGCGTATTTACAGTATACTATTCATACTTCTTAGCAAATTCCCTATTTCAAACATTATGAACTGCACTTTATCACCTCAACGCTGACCGAAAGTCAACCAATTGAGTTGAGTAGCAAAAATTAAAAGCAGTATTTTTGGCTGCCTCTGAACATTTTTAAGGATACACTGTAAAACATTTACACTGGTTTCACAAATCTATTGTTGAACTTGGAAAAAAAATGTATAAAATATTAAAATGTTTTTTTTTTGCCAATTTTACACTGTGAAATAGCAATCTGGCAGTGGAGTTCGACTTTCAGTATGAGGGCAACCACTCAAATTTGGTTTTTAGAAAACTCAAAAGTTTTCTTCTTTTCATATGCAGTCCTGGTACCTGCCTACATAAAAAAATCAAAATATTGTCATTGTGTAAACTGAAGTGCTCCTTTTAATATACAGAAAGGCTCCGTGTAAGAAAGTCTCTGCACTTCTCAGTGCATTTCTAGAATATAAAAGCCTGGACCCTCTTATACAAAATGCTACATAAGCCAGGGTCTAGTCTCTAGGGTACCTGTAAACACTGATATTCCAAAGTACCAAATTGAAAAGAAAACCAGAAGAACAAAAAACTGTTTCTGGCAGCCATTCTGAGTGGCTCAAAAACCTTGTCATTGGTTCAGAGGTGTGGCTGTAAGCTTTAGAGATGCCTGTAGGAGCAACAAAAACCGAGACTACAGAGCTTGAACTTACACCACAATATTCAGTTCCACCAGTTTATGAACATTGACATATGACACTTCCAAATTTAGGACTGAAAAATAAATGGCTATTCTTAACTCTTGAGAAATCAAGATTTAGTTCTATACGATAAAAGACATCACTGATGTCATAGTAAAAAAAAAGTTCAAACTTCCAGTGAATGAGAATATGTACACATTTGATGGCTATGCCATCAAATTCAATGGTCGTGTTTTCTTGTTGCTAGTCACTCGGATTGCAGGGCTGTGTGTTGATGTAGTGTGTGGGAGTTCATGAATCCATTTGACTCGCTGGTCGATAAGCTACCAAAGTCAGTCACAGACACAGCCATTTTGGCAC
This sequence comes from Atractosteus spatula, assembly GCF_055471065.1. NCBI lineage: Eukaryota > Metazoa > Chordata > Actinopteri > Semionotiformes > Lepisosteidae > Atractosteus > Atractosteus spatula. Next base: position 28,713,706 of record NC_142708.1, on the reverse strand, counting down.
TCGTGATGTGATGTGCGTGGTTCTCGAAGTCTACGCCAAGGTTATTCACGGAGACGTCGTTGATGAAAGGTTCAGAGAGGCCCATTTTCAACCTCTTTGCAGGCCGTTCACACTCCTCACTGCACATGTTAATCTGGTTCAAATCGGAGTGGTAGAACCCTGCGTCAAGCAAGTTCAGACAGTCGGTGTCGCCATTGGCGGAGAAATTGAGAGGTTCCTCATGATTGAGTGCTCCTCTGTGCAAGCTGTCCAATGCAGGAAAGTTGTAGGAATCCAGGCAGTTCACATCTGGATTACAAACTGTGGCCACAGTATTGGTGAGAGCTAGAAAGAGAAGTTAAGAACACGAGTTTAAAGGCCACAGACAACAGAAATAAAAAAAAACTCTTATACATACACCTTCCCTCCTCACTTTATGACATTGGGGTTTGTTTTTGCAATTTCTTTTATGACAGCATCTTAAAGTTGTAATCAAAGGACACTGAAATACCACATTCCCTATTCAATAAATGTCTACAAAAAGCAAACTGAGCAGAAAAACAATTTAAGTTAAGTACCTTTATCTTTCAATAAGATTATTCAGAGCAGTAATTATAAGGCAAGGCTAAACAAATCAGTACATTCAAAGCACGTGTCCCTTCTGATCTCAACAGCTCATATCATTGTCAAAATTTGAGTAAAACTTTCAATTTCTGGAACAAATTCCAGAGTTTCAACCCATTTTCAAATATCTACAAACAAAATTAGATTAATGCAGTGCTTTGATGGTTTGTCAATTTTCCATTATTTGCAACACAAGATCCCTGTTTTTTTTACAGCTGATGTTCCACATCTAAGAATTCTGAATTGTGTGACAAGATTTACCAGTCTGATTTCCCCTACCTCTCTCATCGAGAAATACAGTACTCGTGAGAGCCACAACAGAAGCATTCATTTTCAGCCCCAGTTTCTCGTTACCTGTAAGATCGCTGGCAGTTATGGAGTTCAGAATGCTCAGCTGTTGATCTGGAGTAGGATCCATCCTCCCACTGCTGGAACACACTGATGAGGAGCTGTCAACAGCTAATCCTTCTGCTTCATCTACTAGGCGGTCCATCAAATCCCTAAAGGAGAATCAGAAAACAGGATTAATCTTCCCTCCTTCTGTCTCTGACACTTTATCTAGAACAGGCACCTACCACAATGAATGAGGTCAAATACACTGAACAGCAGAACTCACATTAACTAAAAAAATTCCAAAATGGGGACTCCTTTTGGAAGTATCTAACATTCAGTGAATTGATTCCTACAATCAGTTGTCAGGAGTCAAAAGGCTTGTCACTTACAAATTTCCTTCAGATTCACAAAATTCTTAGAAGTGTGAACTAATGTCATGACATTGAAACATGAAAACAAAAAATGCTAAAGCCCTTCTGCAATTTGTACTTTTCAAAGAACAATTACTTACGTTACACCAGGATAGCTGCTGTATTTCTTCTTTCCAAACCTATTCTGTTGGACAAAATAGTCAAAACGTTCTGACTTTTTCCACACATAATAAAAGGCAACACATTCAGCAACTGTTCGTGTTTTAACCTGAAGAGGAAAGAGAAAAACAGTAGGTCAGGTGATATGAAAATTCACTGAATTATTTTTATTCTATTTATAACAAAATCCTACGAAATACTAGAGAACTAACAGGAAAGAAGTCTGATTTATTTTATTTATTTGTGAGAAACAAAAAATGTTAAATGTAGAAAACCTGTCTGATATTCACTCCTAACTACACATCAGTGTGAAACTAGCTACTGAACTATTCTTTATTTAGGTAAAAGAAAAAGTTAAACAGCAGCTACAATTCTAAATCCTAATCTGCCTCTAAAATTAAAAATATAGATTCAAAAGTATTAGCTGCATTAGATGATTTTTGGATTTATATCAGTTGACATTCTCAGGTTATGTTAAAAGAGTAAACCAAAAAAATGCACAATAATAATAAATACACACATTGAATAATGTAATAACATGCTCTGCAACACGTTAAGGTAGCAGTATATTTCACAAGTTAAAAATAAATACTACACTACACAGCATTTCTCAAACACTATGAAATACTTGCTGGTGTAACTTATTGCTGCAAAGAAATTAAAAATATCCTATCAAAAATAAGTACAAAGGTTTTTGTCTTAAGACTTTTACAAGAAAATTAAAACCCACCTTATGTTTTTGTATAAGATGGAAGTTCTTCTCATATAACTGAAGTGCATGTTCAAAGTTTCTGCATTCTTCTTCAGACCAAGGAAGCATTTCATCTAAAAACAAAAATATCACTTAAATAGATGCTACTTTCTAGAATAAAACAGTACTTATACTGAATACTGCAAGTTCACATGCAATCCTCTTAACTTACCCTTTGAAGACTTTGAATTTTTCCGATACCTTTCAAGAGCTTCATGGATATTAAAATCGCATTTCACAAGCTCATACAAAGCCTAAAGGATAGAAGAAAAACACTTTTAGGAATGTTTACACAAACTTAACAGTAGATTAACTATTACAAACATTTACTGCATTAACATTTAAAAATTATGAAAAAAGCTATTAATGATTGAAGGGAAATCAAGGAATTGAATAGTAAAAAACTGGCAGTAGGTGGAAAATTTGTTGGATAAATTTCTGACACTATATAGTACCATAAAACTTTGACAGCCTGTATTTAAAAAAATAAAGGATTCCAATTTTCAATATTATAAAAACCAAATATTTTTTCTCTCTACATTTGTTAATTTTCTAGTTTATTTTTACTTTACATGTAGTCTTTAACAGGAGACAAAGAGTCTACTGTATATTATATTTACCAGATAAAGCATTCTGCACTGACTTGCTTAATTATGTGGGGTCTGCTGAAATCAGACAAAATACCTGAACTATTTTCAATGTCTACACTATAAAAAATAATGATCGTGCCAATAGTGTTGAATGTATTCCTGTGCATTCTTATCAAATTTGTCAGATGATCAGGTCATGCAGAAAGTAATATTTTGCATCAAGAGTGGGGTCACAATCTGCAGTAAACCTAATTAACAACTAAAAATAATTTCCAAGAATATTCTTATCAGTGTACACAATATGAAATACAGTTGCGTCCAAAACAAATGCCACTAATTTTACTATATTGAAAACAGAAGACTTAGTAGCATTAAATACTTAACCAATTTCACATTTTTTTTTTATTCACTCATTTTAGAGTGTAAAATAAGGTGGATTTAATTTAGGCTGCTGTATCAGTTTGCTACCGATATTAGTACTGAAAAAATAACTGAAGTCTTATCTGGCAATTAACACATTTTCTTAGGTTCATGGGCATTTTAGTGATATCTGGCTGCTGCCAATATGGAAAGAATATTGCGAAAATATTTCAAAGGTGCTGAGGTGACCATTGTTAACTTCAAGCCTCCCCAAGTACACATTTGATTTGGGTGGTTCTTTTTAAACTGTTTGTCGTTCAGTATCACATTCACTCCCTTTTACTAAGCTGTTTGCATCTTCTGATGACAGTACCATCACCATATTGCCTCTTGTAATGAGGCCTATCTGGCGCTTTAGGGAGTATCTTGCTTGCAGTACGTACTTGCTCATTGTCTCGAATGTGGCTTCCCTCCATCGTCCCGACTGTCTTCTCATCTAGGTCTCGCAGGGCCACCTCACACAAGAACTCTTTCACCTTACTCTCGGGCAAGACAGTGGGACTCCAGAGGAGCTGGTCTTCGTCTTCATACGCTGCATAGAACAGTCACACACACTTTTATGTCTGCTTTTATTTAAAACTGGGATACTTTCATTTTGAAACGAGAAGTCAATGTCTTTTCTCTTTCCACTCGCAAAACACTCGTCCCAAAATTTTTCAGTGATTTTAAACAATCACTGTGCTCGTGTACCTAGGGCACCTGTAAACACTTATATTCCAAAGTACCAAATTGAAAAGAAAACCGGAAGAACAAAAAGCTTTCTGGCAGCCATTCCGAGTGGCTCAAAAACCTTACTGGTTTAGAGGTGTGGTAGTAAGCTTTAGATATGCGTTAGAATAACAAAATAACAAAAGCCAAACCAAGACTACAGACCTTTAACTTACATCACAATATTCAGCTCCAACAGTTCATGAAAATTGAAAATTAAATGGCTATTCTTAACTCTGGAGAAGTCAGGATTTAACGGTATAAAAGACATCGCTGAAGTCATAGTTAAAAAAAATTGCAATGCTTTTTTGCAAAACTCAATGAAGAGAAATAAAAAGTTTTACATCTCCTGCAAAATGTTTAAATTTACATAATTTACGTTTGTGCCCAATGCTTACATCTTAAATAGGGAGCAGATATGTCTGTTGACTGAGTATTATTGTTGCTTGGGACAACAAAATGAGGTCAATTCATGTGATTTCATAAAAATAGCACACTCAATGAGAAGGGATTACATGAATCATTTAAAAAGTCATTCAGATATAATTTCTATAAATGCACGGACTATAAAGATGACTATCTTTAACAAGGAAAATTGCTTGGTTGTTTCTGACAGAGAGTGTCCCATCAGAGAGAAGCTGTCTGGACAAGGACGTGTTCTGCTTCATCAATTAGAGAAACCACACTGGCAACATTGTCAGATCCATCTCCAGAAATGCTATAGCATGAGAAGTTCCAGGAAGTAGTAACTCATGCATTAAAAACACAGTATGACTAAGTTATTTTGGTTATGCAAAGCATCATATATTGTCTATACAATGGTGTCTTTGTTTTCAAATAACGCTAGATGCTGAAAAAATTATTATCCAAAATATAAAAGATTTCCAATGTTAACTGCTCAACCATGAAGTCAACACATACATAATTTGCTACCTTATCAAAGGCTGGAATGTCATTAACTGAAAAGTATTTGTGCATAGAAACGTAAAATATAACTGCACTTTCAAAGAATTCTAAATAAGAGGCACATGTGGGAAATCAGAATAAGAACACTGCACATTATTAACATTAATAATAAACAGAATGGTTGTTTTACAGTAAAAATATTTAAAAATACCAAAAGTAACCACCAGATGGTGGTAGCAAAATTTCTTCTGGCACACAGGCCAGTCACTACCAGTCCATTATAGACATTTCCATTTGTGCTTGTTGTCAAATAAAAGACATCCCTTCATATATAAAGTCTCCTGTTTCAAGCCTTGCATTGCAAAATGTGTCTCCAACCCCAATGCGCACATAAAGAAAAGTGGGCATTTTCTTCTTTGATGTGAGTTTTAATGCATTACTTCTATAGTATACCTAATAGTATATCCATTTCAGTTTCTCCAGTTTAGAAAACTTTCTTTTCTCTCAATGCAGCCCATAGGACAAACTGCAGCCCTTCAATAGAAACTAGGACAGTTGTGTTTAAAAACTCACGTTTTTCTTCGTCGCCATAGGTGCCGAGTCGAGAGGGAATTTCAGCTTGGTACTGGGATCCCACCATTATCTCCTACAAGCAATAGAATAAGTTCAGGTTATGTCAAGACCGCACCGATTTCTTATATATACTGAAAGGCATTAAAAACAACATACTATTGATTCAAATACCTCAGTTTACATTTACAAAGAATCCACTTTTTATATACGGTGGTGGGGCTATAGTGACAGATTCAGATTTCTGTGAAATGTAAATCCAAAGAATGACAAAAGCACCAACTGTTACTCGGACAATCAGCAGGAACATCAATTTTTCACAGTATATAAACAGTTCAGGTCACTGATTTACCATAAATTGAACATACCTTTCTGGAGTCTTCAGGGTTTACACCTTCATCCTCGCCTTCAGATTCCTTATCGCCATCATAAATAGTGTTTGCTGGAAAGGCACAAGAAGCATTACTATATTGCTGACATTTTACTAACTAAATAAAACAATTTACAGCATTAGGATATAATTACTGTGATCTACACATCTATGTCTAATATTCCATTGAACGAGGTAGTATTTTTACGCACATTCTTAATTAATGCAAGAGTTTAAAAAGCAAAATGGACTGACTCATTTTGTAAAATTCAACATCTGCATCTGTTCTCCATTTTAAGAATATGAATATCTTTGTGAAGAGCCAGGATTTTGAACAAATACCCATGCCTTTTGGAATTCATTTAAACATGCTAATAGAATGTAACAAATAGGTATAGCCTATATTTACACACAGATGTGTACCAGGAAACTTAGTTCAAAACTTTTCCATTTCACAATCCGTAAGTATCCCACCCTCTTTCTACTTACATCTCAGGGTTCTTGGGAAGAAATCTGTGGTTTCATGGGAAGTTACGGATGGGGTCAGGTCATCGGCTGACGACTGTGTTTCTTCATCATCACCAGATAACAGGTCTTTAGCAATTTCTTCCTGTTATAAAGTATACATATATGTTTAATGTTCCTAATATCTGTATATCGGTTATATAGGAGAGTGTTTTTAACATTTAGCAATCTTATTAAAAGTCACTCAAAACTTTCAATGAAAGCATGAGCTGTCACTTAAACCACTGAACTGCAATGTAGTATTTCTGTCAGAAGTCAAAAACCTGATATCTAATTTAGCTTGAAGTCACAAATTAGATATCATTCATAACTTTTATTTCTATTCAGCATTAAGACACTCAGGTATTACCTTATACTAACGAACTATTCTCTACCTAGTCAGTCTAGGTGGACACGCACTTGTCTTCATAAGAAATGAGGTTTGAGAAGATCTTCATGCACCCCATAAAGTATCATGTATTCAGACTTTTACCATTTTAGATATTATGAAGGATACATACATACCTAAGATTATGACAAATTCAAGGTCTTTAAAAGGTACTGCTGAATTAAGTGTTAAAGAGCTCTACTTCATGTCTGTAATGTGTGTATTGTGTTCATTTACACAATATACTTCAATAACGCTTTCAGGGCAGAAGACATTCCTGAGGTAGACAGGGTATGGAATTAAGGACTTTTTAAAATTTTATTAATTATAAAATGTAAGCATTCTTGTATAATTCATAAATATAAGCTTAACAAAACTAATAAAGGAACACTAAATCTTAAAAGCAGATAAAGATTTGCAGAGCTTTCAGCTTGTCAAAAGAAGAGTGATGTATTTCACACCCTCATACTCCTTTGTGTGGTGACAGAGTTGTACTAAAAAAAAAACAAAATAACAAACAACTGAAATAAAATAATATTACACTACATACCTTATCCAATGTCATATCTGGCAGATCATCTGCGAGTTCTCCTGAGGAGCTGTCCACACTCGAGCCCGCAACAGTGCTGACAGATGCTTCATATCGATAAATAGCCAGCAGCTGTTCTAAAGGCATATTGCCCTCCTGTTAAAACATTATCACTAATATTACAAACAATTCAGATAATATACACAAGTGACCATGCTATTTGTATATTCGTACATATTTGCCCAAATGGGCAATTTCAGAACAAAATATAGAACTTTCTACTGAATAAGATGTGATATTCATAAAAGACTAACTGTATGAATTTGTTGAGTAGGAACAAACGGAACTAGAAAAACTTTTTTCATATACAATGCAAATGGATACCTCTATAAAAAGTTCAGTTACACTATACTTTTTTCACATTTCGACCAACATTCTGACTTTTCTTCCATCTCAGATCTTAATTACTTAGTTGAGTTTATTACTTGGAAAAGAGTAGGTACCCTTTTCTACTGTAATCATAATCCAGTGATTGAAAGACCCACATTACCTGAAGAAGACTGATCCTTGATGACTTGATTAGGCCATCACTGTTTTAAAACTAAGAAGCTACTAATTCTCCTTGTTATGAATGGCAATATCTTTGAATCTAATTCAAACCAAAGGATCATAAATTTGTCTATAAAATGTTTTATTTCTTCCAAACATGTCATATCTTCACTCTGATGCCAGCAGCCATACCACCCTGCAACTCACAACCGGCAACCCACTGAAGCTAAGCAGGTGTGAGCTTGGTCAGTAACTGGATGAGAGACCTCCTGGGAAAAACTAAGGTTGCTGCTGGAAGAGCCATTAGTGGGGCCAGCAGGGGGCACTCACCCTGCAGTCCATGTGGGTCCTAATGCCCCAGTATAGTGATGGGGACACCATACTGTAAAAAGGCGCCGTCCTTCGGATGAGACGTAAAACCGAGGTCCTGACTCTCTGTGGTCATTAAAAATCCCAGGGGGCTTCTCGAAAAGAGTAGGGGTGTAACCCGGTGTCCTGGCCTAATTTCTCATTGGCCTTTACCAATCATGGGCTCCTAATAATCCCCATCTATGAACTGGCTTCATCACTTTGTTCTCCTCCCCACTAGTAGCTGGTGTGTGGTGAGAGTACTGGCGGATCATCCAGGTGGGGCTGCACATTGGTGGTGGTGGTGGAAGGGAGGCCCCCTTACCTGTAAAGCACTTTGAGTGGAGTGTCCAGATATTAATTATAATTATTATTAAAGCAGGAATCTCGATGCTTGTTCTGGTGAGTCCCAATCCAGCAGGTTTTATAGGCCACCATTTCTAAATATGGAGTAATTCCATTGTGATCAATTAAATGGGCAATTTGCTGAATTTAGAGATCATATAGGACTAAAATTTAAATACTCTTCATCCCTCAAGAACAAGTTCCCTTAATCAATCAGATTACTTGCTTAATCCATCAACAGTTCACATACATTTCCCATCTTTCAAAACAGGTGACCTATAAGACTCACTGGATTTGTGCTCTGAAAGACCATGTTTCCCAGGATCACGGGTGTCAGCCCTAAGGGGTCAATAGATCTAAGTTTATCACACAATGGTATTGCACTTATGATGTTGGTATATTAAAAACTAATAAAAATCAAGAGCTGATCCAGTGAAAAAATAACCCAAGATCATGTGATACCAATTACAGGAAAAATCCTGATTTAAAAAGTTTACCTTCTCCAAATCAGCAATTTCAGCGCTGAAGTTTTTATCCCCTTCCAACAGTTCTTCCTCTTCGAGAGTTCGCTCGTCATCATATTCATGAACTAACATTTCAGCCGTTGGATCAAAGTCATGATCTTCCGAGGACAAAGAGCCAACTGACAAATGAAAACCAAACAAGTAATTTAAAAATGCAATACACATTGGCGCAAATACAACGAAAGCATGAACATAATCTATTAACTTAGTTGAAGTAGGTCACGAAATCTACTGTACAAAAACGACACACTGAGCGCGCGATTAAAGATTGAGCTTTTCATTAGGGACTGCGCCTAAAATTATAGTTATACATTTCGTAGTGGCTGTGTAAAGTAGCACCAATGTATCACCATTTTTAAATCGACGCAAAACAAAAAAATGTAACTACTGCTGCCGCAGGGCCAGGGAAGATAGACGACGACTTACCTGGGCTCGAACTTCCGAAGGAAGCCTGAAACAGGAAGGAAAAAGGACAGATCAGTACGACATCCTTCACTAACCGAGAGCCGACACCTAATAAATCTCTAATATCGGGAACTCGGCGATACCCTGTCATCACGTCGTCAAACCGAAGCACAGGCGAGGTCAGCTTTACCGTTACCTGAGGGAGGGGGGCATAGTTCGCTAAGCATCGCGTTTTAAATACAAAAAATATATAGGAAAAGGCTACCTACACGTCTTTTGAGTAAAAAAAAAATCCTATCTGAAGCTTGTGATATTACTGTTACGCTACCACCTCTCTATCACAGCGCTCAGCTATTAATCTCATCAGGCAGAGCCTGGGCTACAAAATATAAACAACGTTTGGTTTATACACGATCAACACAATTTCTTCTTGGATCAAGCTCTTTTAAAACTCTAAGTACACAACATACATATTCTCCAATCTATACTTGAAATACATTTTCTAAAAGCGATCTCCTTTATATTTTTCCTGCCCCTTGGCTTATGAAACAGTTCTTACAATCTGTGTTTAGATACACACGGACGCCGCGGCCTAGTCCCGTAGGATCCCGCTTTGCGTTCACATCTACTTTACACACCCAATCCCGCTCATTTACCCACCGATGCAAAAGTACTAACACATTAACGTCTAATAAACACAATCGAGCCAACATAACCATATTGTAGCCGCTAAAAAACTAAAAAATAGCCATTTAAAATCTGATGCTTCTTCCCTATTTTCCTCCTTACCTCCGCCATATTGGTACCTTTAGGCTAATAAGCTGGCTCCAGTCGGGTACCCGGATAGACACAGCCGGCCAATCGGAGGCCCCGGCTACATTGCTCACGGTGACTGGACTGTATTTTGCTGTTCAGAACCAGTACATTCAAAAAAAAAACGCAGTACATTCCAGACTGCGTGTTTGACTTTTAATTTAGCCTTTTTACAAAACAATAGGCTCCTTAATGGAAGGCTGAAATGCCAGAAAATTGGAACATACTTAACACATACCCCTGTTGCCTTTACTTATTGTGAAAACTTTTTGAGACTCACAAAAGTTAGTACATAGCACATATTAAACGTACTTTTTCACTCGACACTTTTTAAAAATATTTATTGGTATTTCTAACAGTGAACGAAGAGAACGGCATTTAACAGATGCTCTGAAAATAATAGAATTAATATTGTACAACAATATTCACTCCACTTACATAATAAGTACACTACACAAATACACTACATTGTAAGATAACTTCTGCTTCTGGTGATTTTCAAGGTCTTTTTAAAAAAGGAACACCTGAAGAGCTGGTACAAGCTGGTTAAACTGGTCAGCTTAAGCCAGTAAAATGTTTTAGCTTGTTAAGAGCTGATATGGAATGGAAAAAAAAAAAACTGTACACACACCAGCTACTCTAAGATTGGATACTCCTGGTCTAGAAGATGGACATAATGTGTCAACTTCAACACTAAAAAGCCGCCAGCACTTCAACCTCAGCATTTTCCAGTTTGGTTTTTACAGGTGCTCTTTGCATCACAGGAAACAAAGCCCCTATATGACAACATTTATAAAACGTATTGTACAGTCAGAATGACAGAAAATGGCACAATTACAATATGGCATTTGATACTCCTAATTTTCTTTTAGCAGAAAATTAGCTTTGCAATACTCTACTTTTTCGGGATAAACTTATGAAATCATGTTTTATTATACTCAGAAGCTGAATAAGAAGGAGGCATTCTTTAACAGATTTAGGTTCAAAAGCCTAAAGAAAAATTAAACAGTTAATAAAACAGGAAGACTCACCCCAGCCAATTAGCATATCAGTTTGTCTTTAGACAGCTGGGGGAAACTGGAGCACCCAGACTATTCAATTAATTTAAAGAAAGGCTACATGTTGAGTAAAGCCATTAAGAAGCTGCATTTGTTAAACTTGTATAATTCTATAAACCTTGTATAGGCACTCAAAAAGTGCCCTAACATTTAGAATCATCACAATAAAAAACTGTTTTCCTAGTCTACGTAAATTCAATATTTTCTTGATGAACCTGTAAGTTTAGTTTTTTAAAAGACAGATATCATCAGGACTTAAACCATTTGATATTCTGCTGATTTTAAGGTTGAAAGCAAAGTCTATGTGCCTCTGAAATAACCATTAAAAGACTGCATTAAACATCACATGAAGAGCATTTTTCATTCTTTTATGCTTTTTCTGCTTTTATCCATTTTGTAATTGATCAGTCTTTATATTTTTAGTATTTGAATTCTATAACACAACAAAGAAATATGTACATGCATACAGTCCTTCAGAAAAGTCTGTAGGCTTTAATCCAGCATGTTTTATGAATCGCATTAATATAATGCATCCCCAATATTGATATAAATATCAGTAAACATTTTCATATCATGTCATTAGTCAGAAACTGCACCGAGGCTTCATATTTTGTCAGTATTACTCAGAATTCATGTTTAATTCTCTTTAAAGCTCAATATTACTTCTTCATCCCAGTATAATTTTAATAGGTGTATACATGCCACAAAATAAAGTTTACCACTCTTGGTCTTGGCTCTGTCTTTGCACGTTTACTTCATAATCAGTTAGAAAGTGTTAGTGAAGCTGTGGTGGAGTACCAATTTTGATTCACGTTGTGTACAAAATAAATGGCTTTATTTCATTTTTTTTTGTAAAATACACATAGTGCACCCTAGTCTTAAACTGAGAACTAAGAGCAGAAAACATAAAAATCTTACAATTACTTAAAGACTTCAATAAACATTTTTACAATAGTAAAGAGTTCAGCAGGTATAATAAGCAGAAGACACAGGGGTACTAGCATTTTCACAGTCCTCAATGAATTATCAATGAAAATAAATTAACCTCTAGGTCTGACAGTAGCATCAATTAATGTATTGACAGAAAGAGCCATAGTGACAACACACACCTTGTATGAAAGTACTTCTGTTGTATTTTCCTGCAAAATGATAAAATTTTAGTCGATGATGCATAAACAGTGTTTTCCTTATACTCCTCATCAGAACAATGTAAATGCCAAGACCTACTTTCAAATTTATTTAATAACACAGGATACTAAAATAAGAGACATAAATCTAGAGCACATTCTTTTGATGTCGACATTTTAACAAAGAAAAATTAAGCTTAAATGTGAGTTTTGTTCCCCTCAGTTTTCCATAATTACAATGTAATTGTTGGAACAAATCCTTAGAACAAATTAAGACACTTGAATAAAGAAGTGAAGTGAATTTAGAAAAGAAAACAACAAAAGTAATTTTGCTTTTGACATGCACTGTATTTGCTCTGCACAATCAGGGTGTGTAAAAACCATGTTCTGAAGGGTGAATTTTGCAACACCATATCAATGAGCTCATGTAGTTACTGTGCTTTTAGTATCAGGACAAGGCTGAATTTCCATAGTTAGCTTTGTCAGTTTATATCAGATCAGGTACGACTTCATTCACCACTGAAGAATCTTAAGAGTTCTCCTGAAGAAACACAGCTTTACTGCCAGTATTGGTTTCCAAATACTCTGGTGTTACCTTTTACCTGTATTCTTCCATTCCATGTGTTTGTTAAAGAATAGTTAATGTCCAGACATATCTACCGTGCATTCACTTTGTATGATTTTATGACTGTTAATGGTTCGGATATACCATTGTTGGGAACTATATAGGTTTATACAGTGTAACAGAATATCAAGTAAAGTTGTATTGGACGTCTGTTATTGGCCTAGGATATGGTAATGCTACCCCATTTAACATTCCAGATTTTGTGTTTGTAGTAGAAAAAGCTAATCAGAAAAGGATGTAATTGCATTTCCCTAGGGATAAGGTATAGGCAAGGCCAATTATAGGATTTACCCCCTAGAGAAATAGCCAGGTTGAGCCCAGCAACCTTACAGGTGTCAAAATAGCCATTTTAAAGGAGCAAGGAAACAAAAATTGTTTGTTTTCTATGATGTAGAATTTGTGAAACAAACACAGTTTGTACTTGCGTGTCAGCGTCTGCATTTACACAACACAATTATCTTTATTATGATTATTATTAGAAGGCTTTGTGATTATATACCTTTAATTCTGAAAGGTGCATCTTTAACAATAACACAACCTAAATATAAACCCTCCTGAGTTTTTTCAAAATATATATTAGTTACAAGAAGATTCTTCCTAAAGATAATGTTGAAGTGATGTATGTTAAACCTTGAATATTGTTGAAAATTAGGGTTTCCACTGTGTAGAACCTAGCATATATAGCTTGCTTAATGGGTTTTCATGTAGGACAAGGGAGCAGATATTAATCATTCATGCTGCATGAATGACCGTATGAGGCCTAGCATGGTGCACACTAGCAGACAACCAGATACCACTATTTTATAGGCCTGTTTTGTGCTTTGTTTGGTGCCAAATCTTGGTTAAAGCTACACCACATACGATGACTGTAATTAATTGTTTAACTTGGCTTTCTCAACTGTACATTAATTTACATGCATTCAACTGTTACCCGGAGGAAAACCACACAAACATGGGGAGAACATACTTCAGACAGATAGCACCCCAGGTCCTGATCTCAATCCAGGGCCCCAGCACTGCGAGGCTGCAATGCTAACCACTGTCCCACCATACCACCCTAGCACTAAATGCTTTTTTTAATAGAATGAGAAAGGGTAAAGAGTAATTAAAGAGCATTAATATTGTAGTGGCAAAGTAAATTACAGATATATACACCGAGGAGATAATAAACAAGTAACAACAGAAAATATTGAAATATGAGAAAATGATATATGAGACAAATTAAAAACAAAACTAATCTATCTTCATATCCAGATGGTATATACTCTAGGGGTCTAAAGAGATTAGTGATGTCATTTATAAATCACTAATTTTGTCAGTCATTAAAAACGGTGGTAATTACAGGAGACATACATGCTCATATAATACCAGTTTATAGCTAGAAAAGTGCAAGGAGCATGAACAGTGTTACTAAACTGTCAGTCAACTAAGGGTATGCTAGTGATATATGATGTATATCCTACCATATGATATGAACTCCACTAGCCTGGAGTTCACTGGCTTGTTTTTGAACAAGAGCAGTTTAGAGTGTATTTCTCCAAGCAGCTGATGACTTCCTGTGAGTGTATATAAGGTATTGCAGTAACTTGTAAATTGCAAGCCTAAAGGAAGTTGAAGTGTAACGGAACCTACACGTTTTCTAATCCATCGCGTAGAGGCCAAAACAGTGGTAATTTGGAGTTTAAGAATATAAATTACATTATAACTTTAGTTCAGTCAGGAACATCTCCTTTTGACAACAAAGTTTTGTATTAATTGTTCCTACATTTTTTTTTCTTCAGGAGCTGTATGTGGTATGGCAAACAAAAGAATGAAATGGAGGTCATGCAGGAATATTGGTTTATGTAAAAATCGTTATTCACCATATTGTAATTGCGTTATCACTGGAATGATAGCTACCAAGTTTGCAGTTACCTGGCTGAACAGTTTTTGCAAAAGAGCAGATAGTGTCATAGGGCGCTTTTTGTCAGGCAGGTGGTGATGGACTAATGTGAATGTATAACGTTTTGGTGCGAACTCTAAGGTACCATTAAGTACAGGTTTAGGTGTGATGCAACCTTTCCAGTTGCAAATAAATAATGGCAGCAGCTCCCAAGCAAATGGTAGTTTAGAATTTGCAAAAATATTTTTAAAAAACAAACTATCCTTATAAATGAAAATAAATCAAGACATTTGCATTACACTATACAATGCCGTTCAAAAAGTGTTGAAGTTCTGATGAGAAATATTCACCTTAAAAAAACATGTATACATGTTTTGTAATTCAACGAAATGTGAAATTGTGGTAAAAATAAATATTTTTTACAAGTAACCGTTTATTTCTTTTAACTTCACAATTGTGATTTTTGTCTGCCCCAAGCAAACAAGTGAGAACAAAAAATTAAATGTATGTCTACTGTGCTGTGTTGATGTTCACACAACACATAAGGGTAAAAGTGATTTACTTCCAGCTGCTGTTTAGAAATTTAATGAGACAGAAAAGAAATCATTCATTGTACACTTTAGCAAGCAAAAATGGCTTCTGGCGACAACAAAGCACAGAACCCACTGTTTCACTGGATTCTTGGGAATTCATTCAACCTGTACGGAGGCAGACATTGAAAAGCTATGACTAAAATTATGCCTCAGCTCTTTAGGATTATTATTATTATGAAGTGACCTTACAGAATTAATAACTTCATTTTTTTGCCTTTTGAAACATGACTAAGAATTATGAATGGATATCAACTGCCCCCCAAAACATTATATTGTACTCTAATCAAAGTTAGTATGAATGCTAAGAAAGATTCAGTTCTTATTTAGACGATTAATGTTCAGAAATAATTGACGAAGTACAGTATATAAAGTCTCTAATATGTTCCAATCATGGCCTTTACTGGTGATGCAGAATAAGTTATACTGCTCAGTAACAGGCATCAATAGTCTCCAACTTTATCATAATTAAAAAAATGGTATTTATCCACTTCTAGTAGTATTTTGTACCAGCATTTAATCTTCACTTGTGAATGAACATGAACAATTATGATTATGTTTATGTTTAAGCTTTTTAACTGATGAAATGTTGAAATCTATGGAAGCTTATAAGTGCCACAGAGAAAAAATATGTTTTATGTTTAATGAGAAGACATGATATTTTGGGGAGACAATATTGTCAACTATATTAATACAATTTCTTGCAATATGTATGCAATAATATTGACCCATTCAAACTAGCATTGGCTTTAACATCAGTTGAATTAGAACACCTTGTCAGTGAGCATTCCTGGGTTGAAGGCATATCTTTTTCATTGTTTCTGTGAAAAGTTGAAATGACACAGCTTTCCAAATGCATGTTATTCTACATGGGAAACTGCAGAAAAATGCACTATACATAGGTTTTTGCTTACTTTTTAAACATTGAACGGACTACGTTGACAGTAATACTTACACCAACTGTTGGATTACTTACTGTTCTTCTTGGTAACAGTAAACAGCAAGCCAGCAATGTGCAAACTGTATAATGGGTTGTGTGCCATCCTGGAATTGTTTTTCTTTTTTGTTTGGCATTCCTCTATCTCTGTACATTCATGTCTATACAAACAGACACATAAATACAGTTTGTTCTCTCTTTTCTGCAGTTTGAAGTGTTATTACAAATTTTAAATGTATTTGATGTAAGCACAGTCTAAAAGCTTTTGAGGGATTGTGCTTAAAGCTTCAGTGTTTGACCAACAACAGTATTGTTCACCAATTTATTATTGTGTTTTTAACACAAAAAAAGTTTCTTGCGGAACTGCAATTCTATCTCTTATTAAGGCCCATTTGTTTTCTCCATGGTACTAATAAGCTTAGTATAAGTGCTTCCCAAACCTACGAGTTGTTATCCTCTCATATGCAGTGTGAAGTCTTTTCAGGAGAGAGATCTTTTGTGGGACAGAGATACCTACAAAAGTCAGGATGACAATCTAAGCAGAAATCACTTCACTCAGTGATCATGAGACATACTGTACATATATTACATCAGGAATTGGAATTTATAGTTAATACATACTGTAGTTGAATATTTTATTGTAAAATGAATGCTCTTAAGGTATTTTTATTCTGTTGTTTTTAAAGAGACTAGTAAAAATGTTCAGTACATTATCAAAAACTGAACATTGAAAGGAACTAATCATTTTATTTATTTATGTATGTTTGGACAGAGATAAAGTACAAAGATTGATTACTCAAGTACTTGTGGCCTATTTTGATGAATTGATCATTCATGCCTGACTGTGATACACTCGAGTCACTTGGCTCCACAAGTACTAACTGCTTTCATCTGTGTGAGAGTTTATTGGGGAGAGGTGATGAGGTGTTAATATGTTGAATTTCAAGCCTTCTTGGTGAACCCACAAAGGAACCAATATGACTTACTAAGAGTACACTGCCTTCATTAATTAAGCATGAGGTATGACTAAATCACCATGTTGTTACTTGCAATTTTTGACTTGGCAAAATGCTATAGCCAAACACTGTCCATCAATGACAGGCCTTGATCAGTAAGAGCACAGGTAAACAACACATTGTCATGATAGAAATATCATCCTGTACTATCTTTGTGATCTGATTCACATTGCCTGTTCCACAGCAACAGAAATGCTAGGTTGTAAGAACTTGTGAATCAGCATGCACCAGTGAATTAAGATATGCTTTATCTCCCATCCTTCCACATTTCCTTCCAAATTAGGGTGGGAGATAAAAGCAGCAGTGGTCCCTTAGAATTTTAGGGAATGAATATTAATTAGACCTTCATCCTTTTTCAAAGCTGACCATGGGTGCTCTGACTTTTAAAGTGCAAGAGATGGAATGAGAAGACACTTTGATTTCATGTAACATCGTAAAAGAACAAGGGACATTCATATTCATACCCATAAATTAGGATGAATGCCAAACTGATGATAAAGTGTCATTGAAGAGTTATTTATTCAAAAGTTATATTTCAGTTTAATTAATTCCAAAATAAAATTGCGTTATTTTCTGGAAAATTACAAAAGAGAAAAGTGACTTTGTCATGAAAGGACTATAACATTGCTTGTAGTCTGCAGAACAGTCTGTGGTGAAAGACTGTATAAGTATAACAGCACCTCTGTATAAATGTTAGCACTGCATACTTTTATATAATGTATGTCCTTCATGCATGAATAACAGGATGAATTTTAAAACTTTTTCATGCTGTGGAAATAAGCCCTGCTTTTTGTGTTTTACATCTAGTTAATTCTCCAAGCCTGTATTTAATTAGCTTTCCTTCTCAAGGACTACATTCTTTCTGATCAGAGATGTACCCTTGAACATTGGGGTGCAAATTATGTTTGGGAAAAAAAACCCAAACAAACATGAAAAAACTAAAGAGCCATACTGTAAAATACCAGTCCATGAATCTCAGCCCCATATTGCATTATACTACTTCTAATAATAATAAACTTTATTTTATATATCACCTTTAAAGGTGGCTTCTCAAAGCGCTTGAGAACAACATAGAGCGGCTTAAGACAAATAAAGACAAGGGTTACAGAGAAAGAAGAAAAAAGTAGATTAAAAAATGAAAAGAGGCAAGAGGAGTGGCAGCCAAACACACCAGCGTTCCCTCTCATTCAGAACTGGAAGTGAATACCTATATATGAATTTCTGCCCTTCTTACTATGATTGCTACTGTTTGCCCAGGATGCCTATCATAAGAATAAGGGTGTCAGTATCCTGGCTAAATTTCGCTCTGGGCTTGTACAGCCTATCCTACCTAACAATCGCTCTTAATTCAACTGCTGAAGCAGTTTTCACACCTCTACTTGATCTGCTCTGCTGTAAGGTGCTGGTGCATAATGCCTATTGCACATCACTCAAATGGATACTGCACTTTAGGGAGGGTGAAGAGTGCCCCTTCTGATAAATTTAAAGGGCTTTGGGATTCTTTTGGGATGAAAAGCGCTTTACAGTATAAGCATGATTAATTCTTGATGATCCTTCATGATAAGAACGAGTCAGATATTAAACTGCAGAAAAGACGTTACAGCGTACAAAATAAACTAAAACTGACATTCAAGAGAAAGAATCCCAGTTTGAAAGCTGGCATAGCAATATGTGAGATGGTTTGGGAGGGGGAAGCAAAAAAAGCATTCTGACTGGCCATTCTCCTGGCAGTAACTGGACAGAACTTGGCTGTCATTTTCAGAATTTAACAAGGAGGTAACAATTCAGTTGAAGAAAAAAACCCCATGAGAATTATGCTAGCAGCTCACGAAGAAAATAATATAGTTTCCTTGGAAATATAAATTAATATAAAACAATGTAAGAGATACAAAGGTTTTACTGCCACATATAAACTAAGGAATAAGAAGATCTGGGGGGTTTTCAGTTATTTCCCTCTAATTTTGTTAATCCAGCCATGAGGTAAATTTAGTCTTTACAATAAACAAGGCGGTCAGAAGTCATTAAACAATCTTCCACTGAATTTATATTCCATGAATGGATAATTCTTTTTACTATAAGCTGTATGTTAAAATATTATTAATATGAACACTAGATGAATGCTGACATTATTTGTCTTTCCATCATTATTACTATAATAGAAAATTCAAACGTACACCAGGCTCTATTTTTATTCATATGTTGAATGCCAAGCAATTGAAAGCTAGTTTTAGCAAAACAGAGGCATTCAGTATCTGCTGTACAAACCAATGAAATATGAATTCATATATGAAAGATTGGTATTGCATAAAAAATCACAATTGTCCTAAATAATTTTGCTAAGTTTCCGAATGCTGAAATCAAAATGAATTTAAAATAATCCCAATCAGCAACCAGTATTTCTTTGAACTTGGTTTGATAAGCCTTCTTATAGGTTCAGGCACTTGTCAATAGGGATTTTTGATCATTTTTCCATATACCACTTCCACTCATTCAGCTGCTAGAAACTTATCTGAACTTTCTGAGACTATTTGAAACTGGCAATGACTGAGAACACCAGAGGCTTACATTTCAGAATTGTATGACAAATTTGCAGAATGTAAATAAGTTTTAACATTGTGTATTTAGAATGCTATACAGTTATTTTGCACAGATATCCTTGTGTAACATTCAAAACTGCAGTTACAGGCAGTTTATGTTTTAATTTATTCATGCAACAAATATTGAATGGGCACTTTCATTATTTTCTGCTAATACTAGCTTTCAGCAAGATTCTTTTAAGGGTATAAATTAATTTGGCATCAGCTGTGTAAGTTAATATTAATAGGTTTGATTTGATATACATTTTTCAGTGGATTAGTCTGAATTTCCAAATAATATTCAATATTATATATTATCTTAATATTTAGATCTCTCCAGCAACTGAAATTCAACAACAGAAGAAAAAAAACACTTCATCAATCATAAACAATTTTGCTCACATGCAAGAAAAAATGCGTGAAGATCTGATACCTTCTACAGCAGATTTAATTTAAAACCAGACAAAAAACTAAATCAATGAAAGTAAATAAATTAGCTTTTGACCATCTGGGTTGACAGAGATATTTCGCAAAGTATTGTCACATCATCTACATATTGTTTCTTCATGAAAAGTGTAAGAATTGGAACAGTGAAATGAAATTTATCTTTTTTTTTGCTGTGTACTAATGAAATTTGTATTTTAGACCAAAAGATTTGATATAAGATAAAATAGAGTTGATTTAATGTAAGAAATACAGAATTTCAGCTGTTGTTCCTGGGTATTATTTTTTAGCCACATTAAACCAATATAATTTATTGTGTTCAATTACCAATTTCTTCAGTATCCCAAAATATGCTTTTCACTGTATGTGAGAAATACTGTCTTCCATGTTGTCCCAGACAACAACGCAAAGAACAGAAAGCATTTTCTAAGATATCAGTGCAAAAATTAAGGAACACTAATTTAAAAATTAAATCAATCAACATTGTTGTTTGAGTCTTAGTGCTAGGAAAGACAGATTACATTGTGAAAAGCACTCAACGTCAAAAACACTAGCTGTTGGGGGGGGGGGGGGGGGGAATCATAACCATCATATTACGCAGGAAAATGGAGAGCTTTCTTAATGAAAATTGAGATTAATGTAGTAAATTACCAAGTAGTAGTATTATTTTTACCAAGGATGATGATGACAACACAAAGTTAACCTTGTTATGGACATCTCGGAGCAAAGATCAAGCAGCTCATAACTTTTGGAGAAGCAAAGCAGAGTGAGGCTACGAACTAGCACAGATAAAAAAAAAAACTTGCGTTACAAAACAAGGGGGATCCAAAAACGCAGTATATTCAATTTCCTTTTCTCGGTGGTCTAGAATATGCATATTCTTTAAATGACGATTTATGGTTGTTGTTGTTATTATTATAAGTCGTCACATTTCAAGAACTGGGAATATTACTGTTTTACATTTGTCTGGGAAACACGATAAAATACAATGTTCTTTTAATAGTTTTCTTGAGACTTGTGTTTCTAACGCATTAAAACGAAGAGCATTGTATTTATTCAGCACCTTACCGTTAAACTGCGTGAAAAGTCAAACAGAATGATAGTGAATTGTTTATTTTATAGGAACTGAGGCTGGATTCCGAGTGACATTTAGCGGAGTTTCAGTGCAAACGAACATCAAGAGGTTCACCCTTCTAGCGAATTACAGCTCACTGCAGGAAACCCCCTTACCTTTCCAATGACGTAACACACACGGGCAGAAGGCGTTCCTCCGTTAGGTCATTGTTCAGCCTGCCGTGACGTCCTCATACTCCTCCGGCACTGAAAAAGCTCAGGTTCTCCTGTCTCTCCCCTGGCAGAGTGCGAGCGACATGCCGCTTTAAACGTTAACAGCTTTCAACAATTCCTTCCTCTCCTGTTAGGAGGTTGCATTTCTGACATGGAATAGCAAAGTAAATCAATTCATGATCCTAGGAAAAAGAAACGGTTAGTTCTCTAACTACAGGTAATTTCTGTAGCAACACATTTTACCACTGCTGTGTGAAAATAGGTTGCGTTTTTCTTTGTTGTTTGGTAATACTGCTCACTACAGTATAAATCAGCAGGATCGCACCTATACGAAGCATAAGTGTATTAAATGATATATAAATAGATGAAAGTCATGTATGTACATGAATACGTATGTAAATGAATAAATTATACATACCACTATAATTGTATACATAAAGCATCCGTCTCACTTTGGAGCAAGAAAAATAAGAGAAAACCACTAACTGTGGCCGTGCAGGCAGGGATGAAAGACAGCTCCGGCTCCTGACACTGACAGCCGAGGGGTCGAGCAATTCACGGGCGCCTGCGAGATTCTCGCGAAGCATTGCGGATAGCGACGCCATTTTGGGAAGGAGAGGGGCAAAAGCGGCAAAAATTAAAAATAAAAAGAAGAAAAAAGATCGTATTAAGCAAATCCGTCGTCCGCAATGGTGCTTGGGAACGCCAAGGATAACGCTTGACAATGGGGAACTTTCTTGCTCGCCTGGTATTGCTCACAAATTGAGAAAGTGGATAGGAAATTGTAAAAAAGGAAGAGGCTGAATTTTGGCTAATGAGTGTGTCTTGTAATTGGACAGTGTTAAGAAGTGGTACCAGTGTTAAGTATTTGCAGGGCCATCGGGAGAAAACTAGTGGAATAGGTTTGCCACAGGTAAGCGGACTGTAAAGAAGTTCTCAACGAGCTGTAAAAATAGCGGCGGTGATGATCGATTTGCAAGCCCGTTTAAAGACGACTGCAAACAGAAATCAAGTGTTATTTTCTTATGGTAGTTGTGTGCGCAGTTGTCCCACGCTGGTGTTTTATTTTTCCATTATGTAACATGCGATGCACAGTGTGACGGTCGTCACCCGCGCCGCTGCGGCGATCCGCGGTCCTGGAGCTGCCTTGTCTGGACAGGGGGGTTTCCAAACCTGCTCCCGGAGGGCCGGTGGGTGCGTATGTGCGGGTTTTCACTCCAGCTCCCCTCTGAACGAGCCAAATCAGATGGGTACCGTCTTAACTGCGCCCTTCTAATATCTTCTCTCTCTTCTCCGGGTGCTGCTGCTTTAAGAGAGCTTGAAAACCCGCGGAAGAACCGACCCCTCCAGGACCAGGATTGGGGACTCCGGCTGGACTGTCGGGCGCTTTGCTCATCGCTTTCTTTTTTTTACTGTCACCTTTTCGTATGTCATTAAAAAAAAAACAACGAATCGGATGCTTCGCTGAAAATAAAAACGGAGCAACATTTTGGATAGTTGGTGATATGTTTTATAACTATTATTGTGTAGTCTTCGCGTGTTGGAGATCCACTAACCTTTTTCGTATTCTTTCTCTTGCAGACGAGGAGCTGTTTGCCCGTTGATCTGCATTAATAATATACTGTCAGAAGCTGCTGTTTATTTGGAGTCCAAACCTGACGACGAATGGCCCATTTCTCGGCTTTTGTGTGTGCCAAATATGCCGAAGGACGGACTGCTGGCCCTGAGAATCCCGAGATGAAATAGGAAGTCCGTATCTTTAAATATCGTGACATTTACACTCAGACTTGACGAGAGAGCCCTTGGTCCAAGAGGTTTTGTGAGACTGGCGTTTGAAGAATATGAGTCAGTAGTTGCACTTTACTGAGTTGGACAGAAAAATTTTCCAGATTTTTTGGCTTGAATTGCCCGGAATCGGCTTTAAATCATGACCGATTAAAAACACTTCGAGATTCTTCTACCGGCGGGTTATGCTGCACGTTTATAGATGAGGGCAATTGAGAGTAGCAGCCGTCGTCTCATTTTTTGTGATGTGATTTTTTTATTTTCTCTTTGTTTTTGTAGGTAGTGCGAGAATGGTGTCAAGATAGTCTCCTGTTTTGATAACTTTTGCAGGGGACGCCTGATCCTGAGCCTCAGCCCCTTCTTTTTTTTCCTGAAAAGTGTCATACACACACTGATGTATCGGGCACAGTAAACGTTAATTCGCTTAACGTTGACATCCTTAAAACGTCTCTTCCATTCTGGGATTTGGGATTATTCAAAAGAAGATGGCAAGTTGATTGAGGATTACGTGTACATATTGTAAAGGACCCGATCTGCATGAGAAATCTGTAGGCAGAACACCGGGATTATTACATTGTTGGTATTTTTTTTTCATTGCTAAAGACAAAAGGAAGAAACGTGGAGCTTTTGGGAAGTCTGACGACAAGAGACGCCTTTTTGTACAGTCCTCAACATTTGGTTAGTAACATCTTACTGAACGCTTCGGCTTTGTTTTTTAAGGATTTTACCCTTAATGGATCGCAAGCTTTAAAAGTCGGAATATACTTGTGTATTCAATTATAGCACATGCGGATATTCATTTTACTTATGTTGTCGGTCTATGAATGGAAAAGATATTAAGCAAACCTAGCTATTACCTTATTGCCAGTAATTGATATTAAAAAAGTATATATGTGAGTGGTATAGACCTACTTTATTTTCATAGGGGAAGTAATAGTGCCTTCTGTCATGGTCGGTATTTTATTGTGTTCGTTGATTGTTGGTAGTAATAACTGAACAACGATAGAGAAGAAATAACAGAAAATTTCAGTATCACTTTTTAGTGATTGGACATAACAGCGGTATCCTGGGAAAATCTTTTTTTTGCAGACATCATTTTTACGTCATCTCAGTTTTTGTCCGCAGAAAGCCACATGATTTCGACTGTAAAGCTGCGATGTTTTTCTTCTGGCATCATAGGGTTGCAGTGTTTGAGAGTACAGCCAAAAGATGGTACTCTGTGAAAGGAAATCTGTGGGCGGACAGATCTTATGTGCACTTTCACTTCTTTCTGTGTTTTCAGACCGTAACCCTGTTGTCACCGCTTGTTTTGTATTGGTGCCCATTGGTGTCTGGCTCTGGTTTGGGAAAATAAAAAAAAACAGGTGTTTGATCATGCATGCTGTAAACTGAAGTATTAAGATTTTTAAAAACTTATCTTCAGGGTGGTTAAAGATTGCATGACATTGGAGAGCCTGAGATCCCAGGGATTTTCACTAAAGAAAGGTTTGCTTACTTTTAGCTTTTTAATTTCTTGTTATCGGGCTTGTGGTGTTCGTCACAGTTTTGAATTCTAATGGTTGTAGGACTAGGGCACATGTTCTTGGATAAACCATGCTTAATAGCAGGTTTTCTTTGTGCATCTGAACATTTACTGGCAAGGTAGTACTATTGCATCATATGAATAGCTACTGTAAAATAAATTGTGATAGTTGTCAATTTTATGGTCTCTAGGCCTGTAGCGTTCTCTAAGAAATCCTGTGAAGCGGTCCAGCACAGTGTGCAGTCTGTTGATTGAAATTGAGTGTTGTGTAAAACAAGTGTTGAACATTTTAAGAACTGTGAATTAGTTAATTTAAAAGAGAAGCATGTACAGTACATGGAAGTCTCAGTAGTTTATAGTAAGACATTGAAGGAGAATTCTTTTTAGTGTAAGTGTAAGGTAACACATTGGGATCCCCGGTACTTAGAATTGAGCACAAAGCAGTTTAAGAGGTCTAACACTTGTTCAGATATGTGGATGGATAAGGTGTCCAGATGTTTGTTGAGTGTTTTCATATAGACTAGTTTATTACTTGGTGTTTGGACCGATGTTAAAGAATATATAAATATATCTGATTTTATTTTTGTTCAAAAACAATATGTGCTTGGAAGTGCAATCCTAGATTTTGAATTGTTAAATAGAATATTTATCAGTATATTTATGTTTTGTGCTCTAGGGAATTAAAAATCACTAAAGAGATGGTTCAAACAGGGGGATGACACAGCATTAATGTCACACATCTCTGCTTTCGTTTCTGGTTGTAAAGTCTGAGTGGCATATTTTATATCCATGCAGCACATCGGTGTGAAGAATTCCTTTTGAAACCGGATTAATCACACACAAAAGAAAGACTGCTCTGTGACTGTTGACAGAGATTTTTAATAAGAAGCAGTTTAATGATTGCTAAGACTGCTGAATCTCCAGAACATCTTCTGGTGCTTTCATGAAACTTCTCTCAACGTAATGGGCATTATGATTAAAATAGTATTTTAAAGTTACAATGTTACTGATCAGTCTTATTTGCAAATTACTTAAAGACATTCTGTTAATGTAGGAAGAATTTGCTAAATAGTGTTGGTCTACACTGAATTCTTTTTTCTGCTTTCTACCAGCTCTATAAAGAGGTACATTCAACTGTACTCTTCCCTCTCTAAAGGTGATACTCATTTGCTTTAAATTGCCTTGGAGGACTGGAGCTTGCTTTGTCTTATTGGTACTGTTAGAATGCAGGTGGTTATTTGGGCTGTTGTTGTGCAGTGTCATACAGAGATTAAACCCTGTATTTGGAATCTGGTCCCTCTAACATTTATGTTACTTATAGACAGTAGTTTTCTGAAGTACTAATAGTATTCGAGTAATTGTTCGTTTTTGTGCACCAATGTTTCAGGTGGGGGCATCTCGGTGCTGCAGTGGATATGATTGCTGTCTTGCTGCACTGGGGCCCTGGGTTAAATTCCAGGCCAGGGGTGCTGTCTGTGTGGAATTTGTATGTTCTTTCTGTGTTTGCATGGGTTTCCACCGGGTGCTCCGGTTTCCTCCCACACTTCAGACATTGGTACAGTGTAGGTTAATTCTTTTGGGAACATTGGCCCTGGCGTGAGTGTAATTGAAAGTGTAATTTTGTGTCTGTGTCTGCCCTGTGATGGACTGGCGCCCTGTCCAGGACGTATATTGTCTTGTGTCCATTGCTAGCCGGGACAGGCTCCGGCTCCCCTGTGAACCTATAATGGATTAAGCAGTTAAAAAAAATGGATGGATAGTTTTGAAGTGGTATTGGCGAAGGGATGGATACCCTAACTCAGTTCCTTACCAGTTGGCCCATGCTGACGTTGGGATGTGTTGTGAGTGACACCACTGTATTACTTCTGTTTGTCTAGGTAGCATGCTTAAGCAGCAAAACCCTTTTCTTACAGGTTTCTTCTTTTCTTTCAATTATCATTTGTGAACATTCAGTTATGGGATTTCAGTTTTAATAGAGATCGAATTGGATCTATTAAATGCATTTATTATTTAGGGTTGTGTTTTTTATTTACATGGCACGACAGTGGTAGTAGAGGTTCCATGCTGTACTATACACTTTTTTTTATAATAGTGCAGCTGCTTCATTTATTATGATATTCAGTGAATGCACTTTCATTTCTGCTCAGCTGTTAAAGATACTTAATCATACTCCTGTAATCTAACGTAATGATGCTAGAGAGCAGATAGGCTACTGCAGTGCTGTTGTTCCAGGGTTTGGGGAGAGCTCAGGCATTTAATTTTACTCCTGCCCTTTTGCGGGATGTGTCGCCAGAGATGTTGGGATAGTCTGATTTCCAGATTTGTAAAACCTTTCAAAATGCACTTGGAAATGTGAGCATGGAATCAAACTGGGAAATATGAAAACCCACGGATATCGAGGACATGCTGGACATTTCAATGTTTCATTTTTCAGGTTTATGCATAGGCAGTTAGCAGCAGGTTTAAGTGGAGACTGGCCCTGTTAATATGCAAGTACAAACATCATGAAATTGTCCATGTGCTCTGCGGTAGTTTTCTAACTCCATTGCTCAGAACAAGGTTAAGCATCTAGAAAGGTTACCCTTAAACATAAGACTTTTTTTTTTACACTTAAAAATGAGGTTTACAAAACAAGCTACATGGGAGGAAAGGCCTCTTCTCATTTGGTCATTTTTTATGATATTAAGTGATGTATAATATCATACGGGAGACAGCAGGGTGGCACAGTGGTTAGCACTGCCGCTTCACAGTGCTGGGGCCCTGGGTTTGTATGTTCTCCCTGACTCCACGTGGGATTCCTCTGGGAGCTCCGGTTTCCTCTCACAGTCCAAACACATACTAGTAGGTTAATAGGCTTCTGGGAAAATCGGTCTTGGTTTGAGTGTGTGCCTGTCTGTGTGTGCCCTGTGATGGGCAGGTGTCCCATCCAGAGTGTACGCTGCTGGCTTGTGCCCATTGCTTGGCAGCATAGGCTCCAGCTCCTCCTCGACCCTGGATTGGATTTAGAGTGGTTAGAAAATAGATGGATGGATGGATAATATCATGCATTATAAGATACCGTTTCTTAATGACTAGGCTGTCTCTTGCTATGAGGAGCAAAGAGTAGAAATGAGGAGAAAAGAGCTGTTTTTATATTTAATGAATGTGAGTCGAGTGAACTCTTACTCGCCACTCATAGTACGCTTATGTTATTCTCTGCTTCTAAGTAAAATGTGAACGGAAGAATCCTCTCCTGCTTTTATAAGACTCCTTTTTTATACAGGGCCAGTATTTCTTATTTTTTTGCCCTATTTGCTAATTTATATGACTGTGCTTGTTATATACAGTATTGTCAGATGTTAACACGTAATGCTGTTTTTTTCTGGCTTGTATTCAGCGTGTGGCACAGAATGAGTCCGTAGAAACGTGATTTGAGTCTGTCCAGCTGGCCTGTTAAAGTGAAGTTTTGGCCAAATGATTTGTGAATCTGTCTCTTCACTGTTTGTTGTTATTTGGGTATATTTAAGTATGATCTGTTTTGGATTTTCCTTCAGTACCTTGTTAATCTGCTTTGGTTAAGGTAAAGTAAAAGTTTGGGTAGTACTATGATATTGAGAACTGTTTTGTGTTGTTGTTTGATAGGTGTTGCTTTAGCAGCTGATGTTCAATGCATGCAGTAACTAGAAAATATATAGAATACTGATTTAGGTCAGTCCGTCCATCTTTCATTCAGGAATGTGTTACTATGCAGGTACATGCCAGTAATTATTTTGTCTGCTCGACATATAGTGCAAGTCTGTAGTAGGGTGCTCAGTCGCATTTACCTTGTTGCAAAAGCACAGGTTGGTGTGTCATGTAATTCAAAGAAATTTCCCAGTACTGCATGAGAGCCGCTTAGGCCAGTGGCCTTTTTAATTTCGCCGTCTGTTAATTTGGTGATTTTCCAACTCCAAGTGGTCCCCTAAGACTGAAGAAGACAGGCAACTGGTCACAAGTTTGAGAAATACAGGCATAAGTAATTGATGATCTTTTTAAACATTCAGAGGTTTCCCTCTATTCACAAGCCATAAGAAAAAGAGACATAGCTTAACTCTAGAGGTACATAATTTCAGATCCTGAGAGTTTATTATTAAAAGTGATGCTTGCTTATTGCACTAGATTGCATCAGCCAAACCAATTTTAGATGAATGTAGGAAAAGTAATTGACAGTTTTTTTCCAGAAGTGACTTGCAGTGATCTAATAAGTAGTTTAAAGCTAAGCTGGTTTGATATGATATTTCCTTTTACCTTAAATTAGATTTCTGTATTTTTTTACACTCTGGTGCAAAGTAATTATATGAAAAAGTGCACCTTGGCTCTTTTAGCATTTAATATTTGTGATAGAGTGTCTTTAAATCCTATTTGGGGGAATCTTGGATATTACTGTTTTTTTCTGTATTTGAGTTGTGAATTGTCTGAGTCTTCAGTTTTTTTAAGTTCAACAAACCCCAAATCAGCAGGTTTTAAACTAAAATCCAGAAAAACAAAGTATTAGGTTTACAATTCCAGCTGGAATGAAATACAACTGATTAAGAGTTGAAAGCACTGTTTAACGGTTAAGCTCCCGTAAAGGTAATGGGAATTCTTTTTTGTCTTTTCCCCTGCTAACTGTTCCATTTTGCTTATGTTTTCTGTGTTCTGACATTTCTCTTTGAATGAATTCTTCAGCTTCAATTCTTCAATGATAGGTCCAGTCTTTTTTTTCTTTGTTCCTGTCATCTAAAAAGGTATTATGTGAAGTTCATTGCACACTGGGTGTGCAAACACAGCAGAAAAAATGACAAAGGTATCTTCCATCTAGCCTCAGCAGTGATGATGAACTACTTACTCTTATTTATAGAAGTCCAAGCCAAAACTCCCCAATAAGGTGATATTGGGTGCAGCCAATGTTTCAGAAACCTGCTGAGAGAGTATCAAAGCCTGATACAAGAGCTCAAATTAGACTAGGAACAGTACCCAGTTCTTCTCTTTGTCTTTCGTGTCCTGTTAAATGGCAATTTTTTTCTACTTTTTCTCTGTTTTTTTATAAAAGTCTTTTTTCATCTACACCAAAAATTGCTGTAGCGTTTTTTAGAAGAGCACGTCTTCCCTATTCTAAATTTTGTAGGCTGCAAATCGAATCAGTCCGAACTTTTGATTAGAAAATTGACAGATCACCATTGTACGACAATTGTGGACTGTGCTTCTGGAGAGATCCGGCCTACATATTCATTCATCATTCATTCATTTTTATGAATGAGAGAAAAGTGCATAGTAATATGATATGTCAAACCTGTGGGAAACAAAAAAAAAACAGAAATAAGGATACAGTAAACAAGATTATTCTTGAAGAGGTGATGTTCAAGTTGAAGTAGATGTATTCAGATAGTTTCACTTTTGGTTTCTTCCTTTGAATCACCTTTTCTGCTCTCTTCACTTCTTAAAGGATTAAATTGAACAACTTTAAAGTGAAAGGTCATGGCTTTTCAAGCAAAATGTTTGCCCTACAGTATTTCTCTGTTCTATAATGCAGTAGTGTAGTCACCATCTCTAATTAAATATTTACATTTTAATAGATTTATTATTAAATGGAGTCTTACTGTTTAGAAGGCCAGGTGGTATTAGTCTTCTTTCACAAGGTACTGCAACTGCTATGCATCATCATACGGCAGACACTTCTCTTTCTCTCAGAAGCTCTGAGCTCTGTAACTCTCTCTTCTTTCCCAGGGACTTGCGATGAGGTGTTAATGCCTTATCCTCAGTTCTGGAGACCTAGACCTAAATGGCGCAGCATGATTTTGCTCCTGCCTGGCTTAATTTTCCTACTCCACCATCATCAACAAAGGTAATGCTTTTATGGTTCTATAACGTAAAATAGTTTAAAATTAAGCCCCACAGCTATTGAAATTGCATATACCAAGTACGTGTTTTAATGTGAAATAGAAATCTTGAATGCCCTTGGGTCTTTTTGGTGTATATTACTTTCAGGACTTTAGATGTTAAGTTTGTTAGACTGAATCCTTTCATATTTCTTGTTTGCAATGTTATGGTAATACTCAAGAATTTAAAAAGTGTGACACATTGGTATTGTTCTGTAGCCCTCTCTGAACTGTGAGAAGCTGCCTGAAGCTTCTGTGCGTCTGGACAACCGCAGTGATGTGAATCGCAGACGACATAATTCTTCAGATGGGTTTGAATCAACCAATGGTTGTCCAGGAGGAGGTATGTTCAGTTTATATTTGTGATTGGCATTCTTCTGTGACGAGATGTGATAATTACTCCACTTTTGTTTGAACAAGCGGTAGAACCTTTCATTGGTGTTGTTTAGTGTCTTGATAAAACTTATTTCTGTCGGGTTTGGTGCTAAACATTTTATGCTTCAGGTGTAATAACCAAACTTTTTTCCAAATCCGCCAATCACCTCATACTGCTGACCATATGATTTACACCACCTTCTCGTCCACAGTTCTAGTAAACACCCACAGCCACCTTTAAAACCAGGCGCTTTTTATTGCTATAGATTGTATTGCTATTCATTAGGGGTGTCATCCAAAGAATAGTGAGCTTTTCCAGCAGTCTCATTTACTGCGTCTCTTGCAGAAAGTGCCCTGCCATTTACGGCGGCTAAACAAGAAGCAGACTGGCTGACCCTTTTCTGAAGTCTGTCAGAGAAGATCAAAGATCAAGCTTAAAATTCTTCATTTTACCCACTCCAGCCCTGATTATGCTAGCTTTTCTCCCTGGATCGATTCACTCAGATTCAAAGACTCCCAATCCAGAAAGACAAATTTATCCTTAAACTAGGTTCCCGCCTTCCCCCGGCTTCCAGTCCACTGTCTTCTAAATCCCCTCATTCAGTTACAGATCTCTGCCTTCCCCACTTTCCCTGTATTTGTCTTACATTTCCATCTCTTTACTCCACTACTTTCGTGCACTAGATATTAATATTATTAACCACATATAGCTATCAGGAGAACAGAGTGATGATACCAATTCATAGATGGGGATTATTAGGAGGCCATAAGGGCCTATGGGAAATTTGGCCAGGATTTTTGACCGGGGTTACAAGATACCCCCGAGGATTTTTAATGACCACAGAGAGTCAGGACCTCGGTTTTACATCTCATCCAAACAACAGCACCTTTTTTACAGTATAGTGTCCCCGTCACTATACTGGGGCTTTAGGACCCACACTGACTGCAGGGTGAGCACTCCCTGCTGGCCCCACTAACACCTCTTCCAGCAGCAACCTTAGTTTTTCCCCAGGAGGTCTCCCATCCAGGTACTGACCAAGCTCACTTCTGCTTAGCTTCAGTGGGCTTCCTGTTGTGAGCTGCAGGGTGCTATGGCTACTGTTCTCATATTCTTTCCTTTGCTCAGCATACCCAAGCCTTTGCTTTCTTATTCTCTTTCCCTCTTTCCACCACACACCTGAAGAAGAACCCAGAGCTGAAATAGTTTTTCATCTTTTTTTTTACTTTTCAAAGTGGAATTAACCAGTACTAATTCCTTTACAGGGCTTATGCAGTTCCCTGCTCTTAACTTGTTCACATCACATACCATTTTAATCCTGCGTTTTCTTGCTGTGGGCAGCAGGTCAGAGTAAATGAAGGAGCCCAGTACAGCATAAAGGGCAAGACTGAAATTTCATTTAGAAACAAAAAAAAAAGTGGGATATAAACTGGATTGTAAAACGCATTGGGGGTTTGAGAATCTGGAAATGCAATCTAGGCCATGGGATTTTGTTCTTCACTACAATGAAAGACATCTGCTGGATAAGCCACTTTGGGAGCGCCTGTTGAGCGTTGTTTGTGAATGCTGTCCTGCAGGAGGTTTCGGAAGGAAAGAAAAGAACGGCTGGAGAGGACGAAGTGGTGCCGAAAGTGGGGGTATTCGCGGGGGCGTCCGTGTTGGGGGTCATTCCCGCTCCAGGCCTGGCGCCTGCCACGTGGCAAAAACCAAGCTTCTGAACGAGAATGGCTCTGGGGAGAATGGACATGGGAAGAGAGACGAAGGGGACACGCGCAAGCAGTTTGGGGCTGAAGATTTTGTAAGTCTCAGAAATGCATTTAGGTGTGAAGGTTGTATTTTCTGTTTGACGTGTCCTGTGGCTCACTTTTCTCGCGGCGGCGGTTTTGGGCCCATGGGTGAAAAAGCCATAT
This sequence comes from Atractosteus spatula, assembly GCF_055471065.1. Lineage (NCBI taxonomy): Eukaryota > Metazoa > Chordata > Actinopteri > Semionotiformes > Lepisosteidae > Atractosteus > Atractosteus spatula. The sequence goes on along the minus strand of NC_142708.1, from coordinate 28,680,512 downwards.
GCTCCAACTCACTGTTTTCATACCTGCAAGTCTAACTTTAGTCCATGGTCTCTCGGGTGGGTTGTGATTGCCTAACTTGTACACATTAAGCTCGTGTATCCACTTTTCAGTCTTCCTTTTTAATTTCGGAAAGCAAAAGCTTGGTGACTAAAAACACACAGAGCGTGTATCTAAAGCTGCTGCTGATTTGTTATTAGTCTAGGTTAATTAATGTCTAGTGGGGAGCAAGCATACGTGTCTTCTGATTCTGCTTATCTGTATAGTCATATATTTGATACTGTTTTGTGTAAAATCGACATATTTTGCCTATGCTACAGAGGTATTCAGACCTCTCTGGTTTGTCTACTGTAAGATAGTGAGTAGCCATAAGTGCTATAGTCACATTTTATTCTAGCATATTATTGATATAAAATATAAGGCATTTTATAGTGTGGATGGAACATTGACACATTGTATAATTTAATTTGTATAGTTTAATTTTTAGTTTTATGCAACAGGTCACCTCTTTTTGTATGTGTGACACTTTAAAGCTGTTGCTTAAAAAATGAACTACTTTCTTCTTAAAGCATTCAGCAGTAGTGTCATCACCTTGTGTGCCTGACCTCATTGCTAACTTAAGGTTTGGCCTGTTCAGTACTGGGTTTTGAGATCTCTAATGAAACCACTGGCAGCAGCTACCTGGTTTTTGGTGGACCAGCGGATGAACCAGAAATTCCATTCCTTTGTGTTCCGGCGAAATACGGTCTTAGAAAATGTGTCCTCCCTAAATTTAAAGTGGTGGAGCGTTCATGCATCTGTACCTGAACGTCAGTGTAGTGGCTGCTGGAGTATAATTGGAGTAAACTTTGTTACAGTACTATAGTAGTGAGTATCCTCACTTGTCATGTGGGAAAATGGGGTTTGATTCCCTGAATGGAAGGCTGCTGCCTTTAAACCAGTGAGCTCTATGGGCTGAATGGCCTCCTTCTATACTGTATGTGTATTGCTTTGAGATCCTTGGGAACATAAAGTAAGGATTTTTTTTGTTTGCTTGTCCTTCCAGATGATTCTATATCTTGCTCTATCATAGGTTTTGGACAGAGTTGTACAGAGTGGCAATAATAAGGTACACTACCAGGAAACTAGAAATGTTAAGTTTCTCTTTCCATTAAGTGCACTTAATGCCAACTACAGTCCATTTTCATGTGTCTTCCAGCCATCCCTTAATCCAGAGTCCGAAAGAGAGCTCAACCAGAACAAAGCTGTTGCCGGCGGTGTGTGGGGTAAGCCATTATGTTTGCTCAACATGCAATAAAGGCAAGAAAATGATTTGTTTTTAGAGTTCAGATTTTTTTTTTTACTCATGTAGCTCTTGCATTTGCATCTTTTGTTATATTCTCAATCTTTTGTCATAGTACTCTGTCGTGTAGATCCTTTGTTGCCATTCTTGATGTACAGAATTCCAGCAAATGAATTTCATGCATGCATTTCATACTTTCATATTGTTTGTGGCTGCGGTTCTTTTGAACAAATTAAGTGACCAGCTATTTGTCATGCCTGCACTTGTGGCTTGAAACTCAGCTGCTTCTGCCAGGACACACTGTGTCTTACATAGCGATTCTGGAACTCTGTAAAATATTTCCTTGCCAGTAACCGTCTGAACGGTTTTGCCGACGATAACCATAATTTGGTTTGGTGAGAACATCAGCTGTTTCTATGAGAAAGATGTCATAGATGTGTGTTCACAGCTGTACCATATACCATGGATTATACCTCAGGTCACGCATGCCATCTGTCATAAAGATTGTCAGAAGGTATCTTCTTCACTTTAGCCAGAAGTTTGCTTGCACAATGTCTCTGCTACTGTACTTCCGTAGTGTTGCAGCAAATGTCAGCAGAATTCTGATCCACTGGGAAAGGAAAAATTCCTAAGATTAATCCAGAATTAACGATGAATACTGTTCAACTAAGAAAAAGCTGATGTCTTTGGGTAGTAAAATCTAAAGTGAATTTCCAGTGGAGCTAAAGCCAGAAGTAAACCGAACAATACATTTTTTTGAAATCACAGAACAACTTTTTTTTTAACTAGTCTAGTGAGTTAAGCTTTTAGATCTTTTTTTTTTTTTTAGATTTTGGAGTATTCTAGCTCGTTTCAGGTTGTCAGTAACATTGATGGTGACCACAGCAAAGAGGGATGAGTAATCCTTTCTATCTGAGGAGAAACAAAAGTGTATTCCACACTGAATTTATTGAAATGCTAAAAAGAGAGCTTTTACATATTCCTGTTTGTGTAATAATTGTATAATATCCACTAGCAAGCAGAATTCGTGACAGGCCAAATTGCCTGCTTTCATATTGCAACGTGGTTTTAATGTTGTGGCATTTTTGCATGCTTCTTATGTAAGAAACAAGAAAAAACTTAAATTCTTGTCCTTCTGCCTCCTAATTTCATTGTTACAAACCTTTAAATAATCTTTTGCCCACAGTTTACTATTGCTAATCAATAGAAAGACTATTTCGAGGATGAGTAGTTAAATGATTTTTAAAAGTCTTTTTCTGTTTCAAAACAGAACACCCACCAAACCCCAAATCAAGAACTTCCAAAATGATGGTTATAAAGAGAATCCCAAAGGAAGACCAGTCCTCTGCATATCCTGCCACCTGTCCTGCCCAGCATCTTTCCTCCAAGAATGGCACTGGCCTCACTGTCTACAAGGGCCTGGTGCCCAAGCCATCTGCACTGCCTGTAAAGGTATTGGCCAGTGTAAATGCTTGTTGTGTCTAAAACCAGATTTGTTTCAACTGGGGGTGCACGATGTATCGGAGGCCAATATATTATTCTCCGATTAAATAGAAAAATTGAATTATTATCGTTCCGATATTGGAATTACAGCCGATAATTACAACTGATAATGTGGCGCCCTATTTTTGTTTGTGAAACTATTTTTTTTTATGTGCACGCACTGACGCACTACACTGGGTACAGTACAGTTGCTGCAGAATGAAAATGTCGGGGTTGTGGAACTTTTTTACAACAGAATTGCAATTTGCAACAAATGTACAGCAAGGAGAAAACAAAGTAAAGAGTTTTAGTACCACTAATCTAATTAGTAATTTGAAAGCTTCTCATTCTAATGACTTGTTTAAAGAATATGAGGTAGCTAGCATTAACAAGAAAACAAAAAAAAGTAGCAAGTGCAGCGATTGCCTATCCAACAGGCAGTTGAAAATTGCAGAAAATTTGCCAAGGACGGTCCGAAGGCTAAAGCAATCAAAGACAGAATCATGGAGTTTATGGCCCTTGATGACCAACCCTTTTCGATTGTGGAGGATCGAGGATTCCGTCAACTAATTGAGCATTTGGAACCCCGTTATATTCTCCCAAGCCACAGCTAATTCTCTGATGTTGCCTTGCCGGCTCTGTAGGGTCACCACACATACCCAGCCTGATCAAAGCTATCGTCAGAGACATTAGCTTCACGACCAACGTACGGACTTCTGACGTTAAGTCGTTTTAAAATGCAAAAAAGTAAAATTATCGGTCATCGGTATCTGTATCGGCCACTTGCAAGCTGTTAATTATCGGTTATCGTTATCGGCCCAGAAATTCCATATCAGTGCATCCCTAGTTTCAATCAAAGAATATTTTATGTTTTATTCATTACCTGAAAGAAAGTAGTATAGTTATGAAATTGCCATGTATCACATTTTCTTTTGGCCAAAAGTGGATTAGACTCCTTAAATTATATTTGATAAGTTACTACCATTTCTTGTCAAATTGCAAATTACAATTAAATGTAATATATTTCTGACTGGATTGAAGCAACCTAAAGATCACCCAATGTGTTGTAATAATACATTGGTTAACTGAGGTGTAAGGTTTTGGTTTGTATAGTCATGAGAAAAGAATTCAAAAGGTTTGTATAACAGAAAATGAAGCAGTTCAGTTTTCTTGAAAATGGGTCACAAAAGAATGAAAAATAACAATCAAAATTTCAAAACATGTTGAGTCAGAAAGCAATTAATTTTGAATGTACTGTATGTAAACCTCCAAAATAATTTCAACCACCCTGGATGACTGGTGATTTCAACGCTTGATACTTAGTGTGTTGTAGTTGTAATAGCATAACCTGCCTCAGCTCAAAAAAGTTTGATTTTTGAAAGATTAAAAATGTTATGTAAAAAAATACAAAACTTTTCCCCACTACTTCTTTTAATTGCTTTAGTTTTAACTAGCCGTAAATTGGACTTTCTTCTAAGCTGTGAAATACTGGAGGGTGTTAATGAATATGGGACGTTATTTTTAGTAGGATTGGATAATTTATGATGTTAGCTAAATGTGGGTGAGTAAAAAGAGGAGAAATGTGAAACAAGCCTAAAAGCATGGGGGTAATACATGCTAATTTAATTCAGTTCTAGAACAGAAACACTCCCAAGATAATCTTGCAGATGTTTCCTCTTGCCTTGCAAGTGTACTGCTTGGTATAGTAGAAGCATCTGATTTTGTCTGAACAGCACAATTCAAGAATAAAAAGAGAAAAGTTGTGGAAGAGCACAGTACTAGCTGCGACTAAACTAATTACAGGTAGAATTCTTTTTTTGAACCAGTGGAAAATGAGAGAAGCACAAAAACAGCATTCTGTTTCATGATTAAGGACATGTAAGCTGTAATTACATGTTGTAATCTTTCTCTTTAGGATTCTTGCCCCTCTAAAGATTCAATAAAAGAAATGTGGTTTGTTTTCCATGAATGTAGAAGATGAAGCTTCCATAAAATCTTTTTGGTACAATCTGAAGGTTTCACGTTTGGTGGAATATTTAGTCCGAGTGAAAACGCATTTCCTTTGTAAAATCTGTTTCAGTTGAACTTAAGGATCTTCAGTCATGCTGTCAGTTTAAATGAAAACAATTTTTCTTCAGGGCAGCCGTTCCAGTTCTTCTTCACCTGTGGACAAAATGAGTCAGCCTCGTTTAATGAAACTGACCCGGGTGCGAACAGACAAGAAGAGTGAATTCCTTAAAGCTTTGAAACAGGACCGAGGTGATGTCGAAGATCTTGATGACAGGAGTCAGTGCAAGGTATTTCTGGTCTTGTCTGTGAATTAAAGTAATTTTAACACAGCAGTGATTTTTACTTTATCAGAAAATCACTCTTTCACAAATATAGGGGTTCTGATACTGAGACTGACTGACCTGATTACAGTCAATGCAAAAACTGCTTGAAGGATATTAAGGTGTACTGTTCATCGTATTATTTAGAGTGCCTTCATTTTAACAAAGAACATGCAGATGTTGAATGTCATGGTCATGGACAATCCTGTGAAAAAACATTTGCAATGTAAAATGTTGCCCTTTTCACAGACAAAGTTTAACTTAAACCCAGATTAAAACAAATCTTGGGCCTACACCCTCATGTCATATTTGGGCTTCCTCGTGATTTCTATTTGCACTTTGGGTTTCTGCCCTTACTTCAACTCTTACTCTGCATTTGATGAGTCCCAGCATGTAAGGAGCCCATGACCCATGATTCCAAATGTGTATAAAAATGGAAAACAAGCAACAGATGAGACAAACTGCTAACTACAGCTATCTTCCTGAGAAACCTTCAGTTTTTTTTTGTGCCATCTCAATGTCTTTTAAATGAAGGGTAACGAAATCCTCCATATGCAAAACGGCAACAACAGCCTCCGGCAGAGGGATGAAAATCTCAACTCCTATGACCCTGCTGCCCGCCGGGAGAATGGGAATGGGAACGGCACAGCTCCAGGAATGACCCAGCAGGTCATCTGCTCCCCGGCGTTTCCCCAGGCGGATGTGCTGTCCAGCTCGCTGGAAGCAGAGCACAGGTGCGCAGCCAGCAAGGGACTCTCACTCTTATCGTGAAAGTAGGCTAATAGTGTGTTTTTATGCGGGTTAAAATAAATTGATCCTGTTTTTGGCAGCATCGAATTTTAACTTTTTGTTAAAAGAAAGTCAAGTTATTATTGCGTCCCGTTGGATGGTAGCTTTAGCGTTGCTGTTGCTCCCTTTACAATTTCAAAACCTTAGAAACAGAGATTTGGAAGTGTGTAATACAAAAAGAACAGGACCCCCTTAGAAAAAACTTGATATTTAATTTGTATTTAAGAAATATCAGTGCTAATCCACAGGGATTTAATTTGAAGCTTTGTACGTCACAAGTTAGGTATTTAGAGAGAGAATTGTTTTGTAACCTTTATGATCACATTTAGTATCTCAGTATTCCGATATTCTGAGCTGAAAAGCAAAAACAAAGAAGAGGAGAGATGCTGGGTTATATTCCCTAGGCTCCTGAAAGAGATGGGCTGGCAGGAGGAGAATGAGAATGACGAGACCTGTGCTCCCCTCACAGAGGATGAGATGAGGGAATTCCAAGCCATAAGCGAACAGGTACATGTGCGCCGTTTAACTTGATTGAATTTCATCTAGTGGGCTCAGACATTTGAGGAATTTGTGTAGGGCATGGAGGTCACCCAAGAAGTTAGAACACCCCTGAGTAATAAATTCTGCTTTGTTTATTTTGTACTTCATATCAATCATTTAATAAATTAGTTTAGAAATCTGTCCTATAGTATTCTGGCCTGCGGTTCTTATAGTCTGTGAGAAAAACATCATTAAACTTCTTAAACATCAAAGTGCCTTTTAGGTTTGCTATGAACTCTGTGTATGTAGACAAAAAACACTCAATTTAGACACTGGTTCATGAAATACAGGGTAATAATGTTTCTGTGTTGGTATGTAGTTATAAGTTATTGTTAAGAGTTCATTTCCAAATGTAGCATACAGAGAAGCAAAGATGTATCAGCATGATAGAGTTTACTACTTTATCTCATCAATTGAAGTAAGTAGGGAGCGTTCAAGAGTACATACTGATATCTGTGTTCCGTCAAAACAATTCAAGGAAACTAACACAAGGACAAAGAAGCAGTATGCGTATCACGAACAATAACATGCTCTAAAAAAGCAATATAAAACAGAAATTATATATGATGGTGTTTGTATGTACTGTAGCTTCATGGACTAGAGAATACATTTTCTTGTAGCTGTGACTGACTTTTTTTACATTTTAAAATGAAGTTAGTAAAAAAAATAGCAAAGGTTTAATAGAGGAAACCCAACCATAGAGAAAACAGTGTTGATAATTATATAATTATATTTATGTTTGTTTTATAGAAGGGTTTGCCAGCCCTTCCTGCAGAGTCCCAATCCAGTTATCCAAAAAATCCAATATTACAGATTCTGTTTTTAAAAATTGGTGACATCTAAGTTCTGTAAGTTCTGATGAATCAAGCTAGTACAGTAAACTTTTGCTTAAACGGACTATAGATTAAACCAACAAAATCTTCTAAAGAGGATTTTGTCTAAAATCAGAAATGCCGGGCTATTCCTACAATAAAGATGAAATGGAATAAAATAAGTACTACACAGGTTAGAAAATAAACAGTTCCCTGTTGGGGTAGGTAATTTGCTTATAATGTGCATTGTTGTTGTATGTATAAAATTTACTAAAGCATCTTATTTATGGGAAATTAAATAAAGAGGTTGTATATTTATGATGATAAAGGCACAAATATTTTTATTGACTACATTGATTGCGATTCTTAAAATAAGAAAATTTCATAATATAAAAAAATCATTCTTCTCATTCAGTTACATTCTTTGGATGAAACCTCCCTCCCCATGCTGATTGGTTAAACTGGGAGTTTACTGCAGTCTGTTCATATAAGAGAACTCTGGCTCTTGAGGGCTCACGATTTATAGATTTTAGTCCTAAATGATCTCTATATTACCTAACATCTCTAAGCATTGATATAGTGCCCTAAAAAACCTGGTGGATTTTGGCTCTCCAGAACAATAGTTGTAGATCCCCGATTTATAGCAATGAAACAGACTCCAGGTGTTTCAGTGTCTGGCAACTGTGTGTGCTATACATGATTAAATCACTCATTTACTTCAGGAAGTATACCCAAGTAACTGTTGGCAGGCAGTTGTCTTGACACCATCAGATAGCCGTGTCTTTTGTAGCTTTGGTCCCATCCTCTGTATGAAAACTGTTCTGTGACTGTAGGTGATCAGGGTTGCCTAACCTCTCATGTTGTTTCTTTATCATCAGTTGCAGAAAAATGGCCTTAGGAAGAATGGTTTTCTAAAAAACGGCCTTCCCCATGACTTTCTCGGAACCTGGAGAAACCACGCTTTCCAACCCACCGCCGAGAACGACGACACGGAAACGAGCAGCAGCGATACGTCGGATGACGAAGTTTGAAAGGTGTGGATTGCCACAGTTGCGACTTCACTTTAATCCGCTCTGGAGCGAGCTGCAGCAGTTAGAAAAATAAAAGGACTCCAGTCTGAGTTTGAGCAAAATAGCTGGCTGAGATGCTAGAGGAGCGTTTTTCTGAAGACACGGCTATCGTTGGGACTCGAAAGAATGTTTGCTTTTTTTTTTTGCTTTGTAAATGGCCCCTGTAGAGAAAAGAGAATTTTGGGTTGGATTTCATGTTGGAATTGCTTTTGTCACTAAAAAAACAAACAAACTTGTCAACTGCAATGTGAAAGAATCCATTTTGGAAAGAATCAATAAAATGATTGCAATTTAAAAATTGTCTGTTGTTCTATGGAACTTTGTGCTTACAAATGTTAAGATGTGTGCGTTTGGGGGCATCAGAGCAACTTGAAGCTTGTTTTTTATGCCCATCAAACTAAATCTTCAGGTTTGTATTACAATGAAATTGAGCTTCATGGCAAACTAATCAGAGGGCATATTTCTTTTTTATGTCTCCCTTGGGACAGTTACTTACAGGTATGGCTGAACGAGATATATCTCATCGTAATTCCTTTTATAAGTAGTATAATGTAGGAATATAAACAAATCCAAACTTAAGAATGGAAAATATCCTTGTCTATTAGGAGCTATTTAGAAAAGGTGTGGAAGAACAAGTAACAGAAAAGTAAAAATCACATATGCTGTGTCTGTCAACATTTCGGACCATAAAACTGGACTTAAAATGATTGTATGTAAGGTGAATGTCTTAGAAGTATTGAAATTGACTGAACCCCCTTTTGAAATGTTAATGAGTTGCTGCAAACTGGTATTTGAACACGACTGCGATTGTTTATTTCATTTAAAAACCTGAAACAAAAGTGAGACAAAAATAAAAACTGAGGTTAAGAATCTCAGACTACTGAGGATCGCAGCCTTCTCTTTTTTTGGCTGATCCCAAGTGTATTTTATTCTGTGGTAAAATAATCACTGGCTTTTTTTATTTGAAATGAGGGCAGATTGAACAATAGTAAATACAGAAGCATTTTCCACTGTGGTTTTAGAAGGTTTTCACTGCAATGGTGAGACCAAGACATTTTGGTAAATAGCCATTGAATAAGAATTACTGGGTAATGTAATACTGTGCATCAAAATGTAAAACGTTTTAAAGACTATAGAAACCATTACCCTGCACAAATTTGAAAACTCCCTCTTCCTTTGCAGGGCCATTCAGCACGTCCAAACCAAGTTTCATAATTGAGTACCCCAGCAGGTACATTGTCGACATAATCCGAAAGAAATACCAGGGCTTCTTTGTGATAGAAGCAGTAATCCTCCATAACCTTTTTAATGGTTAGATACGGGGCCAAAAAACATCTTATCTCGGCATTTTTGAGCTAGGAAATGTTTGCATTTTTTAACATATTAATGTTAGTCTCCAATGCGTAGGTTCTACTTCTACCCATGCCTTGAGCAATTGTAGGAAAATTTGCGTCAGTGGCTCAAAGAAGAGGGTATTATTCATATTATCTCAGAATCTTGCTGGTCTGCGCAAGTTAAAAACAAGCACTGTAGCACAAACCTGAAAAAAATGAGTTTCTAGTGCTCAGTCTGTGTACAGTGACATTTTTCTCTTTTGACATTCCAAATAGGAGGTCAGCTGTGTTTGATGATTTCTGGGTTTTACTATTCTTTGGGCTCTGGATCTTTCTATTTCCTGGTTCTATTGAAAATGTTACCTTTCCCTTTTGGCAAGGAGTACCACCATGTTCACTTAAACACACATGCTGCTTGTTAGCTTAGGACAGCATAGTGGCAGTTAGTGCTGCTACTTCACAGCTCCTGGATTCCTCGATTCTTTTCTGGACATGAGGTCCTTCTGTGCGGAGCCGGTATCTTATTTTAATAGTACAGTATGTCGGTTTTGGTTTCCCCACGCCTTTTCGAAGACTAGTATCGAAATACTGGCTAGGTTACTTAGAGTCTGTAATTTGATCCTGGTTGTTTGGTGTGGTGCGTGAACTTTGATTAGAAGCTTGATTCTAATGAACAATTATAGAAAACGTCCTCTCACAGGAATGTGAGATGATGCCATTTAGGCCATCTCATGGGTAATTGGTAGTTAGTAGTTAATGGCTCATCCAGCCATTTTTTTAAAAGAGGTCAGGGTGTTGGCTTCAACAGCTTGGCTGGGTAGCTTGTTTCAGACTCCCATAACCCTCTGGGCAAAGAGGTGCCCTGTTCTTGGTTATGAATGCACTTCCACATGGTTTCAACTTGTGTCCCCTGGTTCATGTTTCATTCATCTAATGGTTAATACTGAAACTGCCTGCAGAGCAGTGAGGCTCACATCATGCAGCCTACAGCAGCGGAGACGATTCTGAGTGGAAGGGAAAAACAGATAAGGAATGTTGTCTGTAATTTTCTTGAACATTTTCTGTTGGTTTAATATGAATAGATATATCCATCTAGGTTTTATATTATGTATATGTATTGATCTCTTACAAGTGTACAAACCAAAATTATTTTTTAAAATAATATGCACCACTTGGTAAAGGGATATCAACTGATGAACTTAAAGTCTTGAAGGTGACACCTTGAAGATGAGGATTGTGTTTCACAGTATGTACCTATTTGGTTCTGCAGGACTTAGACCACATTTTGTTCAGGTAATTTCTGATGCCAAACGGACAATAACTGTGTTAAACATTTTAAGCAAGACAGCACACAACGCCCACCAAAGAAATGCATTTACAGTAATTTTACCCATTTGAACTGCGTTCACATTCTTCTGCATTTAACAGATTGATATACACAGGACTACTGCAGGAAAGAAGTTGCCTTTGTGCCTTAAAGTTTTATAATGATACTAACTGTTCTATGGTTTTTAAGATTTAGTGCAAATGAAGCCCATATGAGGGGTCAAAAGCCTGGTAAGTTGATTGTTTTTAATGTGCATAAAATAAACTTATAGTTTTAAATTGTTTTTTATTTCTCTGAATTTTGTTCATTCTGTTATATAAATGCCTTTCTATTAGGATTTCTATTAGGATTTCGGCGGTGGAAAGACTGATTCAAAGATTGTCTTTATCTGATCTTCATAACTGTCATTACAGCCTGATTCATCTCATTAAATGTGCTTTGATTGTTCTCAGTATCACTGTAAAGTAGTTTATTTCCAAGAATAAAATGACAAACTAATACTGGGCAAAGACAAAATTCAGCCCATAATACTGTGCCAGCTGTAAATTGCATTTCATTTTTTCTTCTCTTGCAACTTAAGTGCATGAAAATTTTAATGATTATGATCAGAAGATCCTGTTTTAATTGAAACGTTCTATAAAAAATCACTCTTGGTAGTTCTGCCTTCATTTTTGTTTTCATGTGCTCAGAAAATCTTTACTTTTACTTTTCACATTCAGTTGGGCTTCTTTAAGCTTGACACTTTAGCCACCAAAACACACATTGGTTTTCCAAATAAGAAACAAGGTGGATAATTATTTTTGGTTTTTAATTATCAAGTGAGGTGTATTTCTTTCTTGTAAGCATCTTGCAGAATGCATCTATCCTGCTTCTCTCAATTAATTTGGAGAGTTGTGAAAATAAAACAGAAAAGAAGTTGAAAGATATTAAAAATCAGCTTTTCAGAATATGATTACCCCATTTGGTCCTACTGCATGCCCAATATATAAAAAGCACCTGTGAAAAGGAACATGAAATGGCACAGTGGTGAACTGTTAATATATAATAAAAACTTTTTTGTCGCAGTTACCCTATGCAGGACATGAAATTGCAAGTCACAGCCATTTATGTATGGCCACCATAAGCATTAGGACTGCAGAGAATCTGTACATTGGTATGGAATATTATTCCAAATCACAGGTCTCGATGTGTCCATAGTGCATTCATAAGTTGGTAACGACAAAAGTCCATCATGTCACACACATCTTCAATCAGGGACAAATCTGGAGAATTCAGGAACTCACTTTGTTCCTGTTGCAACATCTGGTAGAACGTGTGCCATGTTTATGGTGTTCACCTAATTGCTGTATATGCTGACACAGTGGTTAGCACTGCTGCCTCACTATTGTAGGGTTCTGGGTTTGAATTGAATCTCTGGCACCCATCTGCATGGAGTTTGCATGTTCTTCCAATGTGTGTGTGAATTTTTGCTCGGTGGTTTAGATTCCTGCTATGTCCTAAAATCTTTAGGTTAAGTGTGATTGCCTATTCTAAACTGCCCAGGTGAAGTATGAATATTTTGAATGAAGACTAGAGTTACCTTAGGTTGGCAGTGTGTACTTTGAGTGGATGTTATGTCTCTCTAGAGATCATTGAAAAAACAACTTCAAATCCTCTGCCTTCCACAGTCCTGTGCATCTTAATGTCTATTGACATTATGATTGACATTGTAACAACTCAGGGATGCATTGATAGTGGGACATACACTTTCTGAAATTTATGCTGGCATGGCACACCTAGTTCACATGATCTGGTAAATAAACTCGATATACAAGGATTTTAAGAAGTCATGTTTGAAAACTTTTCTTTGACACCCGCTTTCATGTGAAAAATGTGATTGGTTGTCCTACTTCCATCCATTTTCTAGCCGTTTTATCCAGTACAGGGCTGTGGGATAGCCAGAGCCTTGTTCGCAAGCAACGGGCACAAGGCAGGGTACACTCTGGATGGAACACCAGTCCATCACAGGATACATACAGACACACACTCACACCAGGACCGATTTTCTCATGAGCTCATGAATCTACCAGTATGTCTTTGGACTGTTGGGGGAAACCAGATGACCAGGAGGAAAACTACAGTGTGTGAACTCAGGGAGGTCTGGAATTGAACCCAGGCCCACTGTGCTCCAAGCTAGCAATGCTAAACACTGTGCCACCATGATGCCCAGTATGTAATAGTTTATTTAAAATGTGAACTTTTTTGTGGATGAGGAGTTTTTTTCCTTTTCTCTGTTTCAAACAGCTCTTCAGAGCATTCTGAAGGGTGACGTTCCTCGCTACTCCTAGATCATTTGGAGCTACACATAATTCAGTTGGAATCAGGCCAAGCAATTGTGATGGCAAATCACTTATTTTTAATTTTATTCTTTAGAAGCTATTTGATTGAATACTGTCCTCCCGTTTATTTTTGGCATTTGAAACTATGACAAGCATTTTACCATTTGGCATCACTGGAATTAGGAGTGTCTCAATATGCTGCAGCATTTAAACTCCTTCAGTCATGTTACTGTTTCAAGTTCCTGAAGTGTGAAGTTTAAACCATGATAGTGCTGTGCATGATAGTAGACACAATTAACATTTCAGTTTGTGTATACTTTTCATAATGTCTATATGGTCTTGCTTTGGAGTCAGTTAACTGTTTACCATTTAACATGGTAAACATTTCATGTGGTGAGAACATTAGTGGTGGAATGGAAAGTAATGAATGATTCTATTGACCGCATTTCTCTGCAGTCCAATGTATCTGTCTTTGGGGGTGAACTCAACGTCATCCTTTTTTGTCCATTGGAGGGCAAAAACAGCTCTGTAGCACAATGTGCTCTACCTGTGTCTGTAGATGGTGAACAAGAAATCCTAGAAATCCTTTTACTATCACGGTATATAAACTCAATTTTCATTTACTTCTGTAAAAGTGCTGTTTGTGTCTGTTTATATACCGCTCTTTGAATAAACCATCTTAAAGCTCTTAAGCAGGCCGCTGTTGGCAGCTTGCAGCTTGTGCTTACACAGGTCCATAGATTTGGCACTTTGTCTCTGAATGCCAAGAAACTTTAACACAGGAAAGGATTTTAGATTTGCATCAATTCACTGCAGGGCGATGGAAATCAGTAAAAGCTTTAACATTTTAAGGAAATCTGATTAAATCATTTAGCTTGCTTTATGGATGCTAACTGATGATCAATAAGTGAAGTTGCATGTTTGTTTAGGGCAAGAAAGAGACAGATTGGGCTCAACATAAAGACAGCTTTAAAACCTTGATGATAGTTTGTAAAAAATCTTTTATACATGCCTAGTGTGTATCAAATAAAGTTTACTAGGTGTCTACAAAGGGATTTGTTTCAACAGTCAATACTATGTGTGTTAATTCCTCGAATTGTAAGCAAATCTCTCAAAACTTGTCTTAAAATCACCTCCGATTGGGTGTCCAGGTGTGTACAGAGAAGTAGCTCTAAAATGGAATGACGATTTAATGAGTTCAAACTTTGTTTCATGTCACAGCCACTGAAGCAGTATTTTAAGTAATTTTGAAAAGAAAGTGTTCATAAAGGGAAGAAAAATCAATATGACATAATGTTGTCTTAATGAGGATAATATCAAATATTTTGATTTCTATATGTCAATATAAGTTACATCAGTCCAGGTGTTACCCAATTGTAACATGTGATTTTTATCTTGAAAACACTCAGAATTTAATTTAAAGGTTATTACAGAAGGCTTCTGACCACATACTGTATAACATCCTTTCACAAAGTCAAACAATTAAATTAACTAAATGTCTGGCTTTGTGAGTGGCTTCTAACACATGCGGTCCAGTCTTATTATTGTCAAAGTAATGTCCAACAGGTCATTAGTAGTTAGTAGCTAACTGATCTCATCCAGCTATTTCTTGAAAGAAGCCAGGGTATTGGCATTGACAACATGCCAGGGTGAAATATTTCATATTCCTACAGCCCTTTGTGTAAAGAAGTATCTCTTGTTCTTTGTTTTAAATGCACCTCCATATTGTTTCAAGGTTCCAGTTCCAGCTTGTTAACCTCTTAACCTCAACTGACCCAGAGTCTCGTAGATGTAGCCAGGCAGATGATTTGGGTTTGATTTCCTTATCAGGTTGCATCAATATTGCCTTCTGTTACTTTCTCTAGACAGAAAGGCATTTCCAAAACCCTGAGATACATGCATATTTTTCATTGGTACCAAGGAGTATGCAGCTTTTTATCTGAATTGTCAGTTAAGATGCAATGTGGTTTGAAGAAATGCATCAAAATTAAAATGAGTGCAATCATCTTATTTAAGATTATTAATTACATCGTGTGCCCAATATAAAATTGATTTGCATTTAACTTATATTCATTCATTTGACATGTGAAGTAAACATTTTAAGTAAATAATTTGCTTAGAGTGAAGAGTACATGTTATCAACTTCTTCACTTCTGGAACTATCCTTCTGGAGGACCTGGCAGAAGATGTAGCTCACTCATTTTTGTGTAAATGCTTCAACCAGGACAGCATCTTCAAGTCTAAGAATACTTGCATCGTAAAAAGTAAGTGGGATTCAAAAACCAACTTGGTTTAAAATGTGTGAAGTATACAAAAAAGGCTTGTCAAACTACACTGATGCACAAAGAAGCATAATACTTAGGTCCAACAGATTTCATCAACAATTTTAAACATGCATGTCAGAAAGCCTGTCTGGAAAAACCCAGAAGACTAAGTCATGAAACTGACCTATGAGAACAAAAACATTATGAAGTTTGGTTGGATATGACTTACTCAAGCATTAGTACAACCGTGGTTGTTTTGATGCTCAGAATCCGGAGAAGTACCCCAGCCTTCGTTTTAAAACTGCAAACAACTGGTGAAGTCAGGCTGGTCACTACAGTCTCTTGTTCATAGCCTTGCCCATCTGGTCCCACCAATGTTCTGTTGGGCTCAGGTCAGGAGAAAATCCTGGCATGACAAACATTTTGAGGTTATCTGCATGAAGTATATAGTTATGTGTCTCCTTGCATTTTTGCATTTGTAGAAAATCAAAAAAGAGGTTACCCTCAATTTGCACTAAAGGTGCACTTCGGTTAAACAGTCACCAAAATTCTCATCATGACATCTTAACACACAGTATTCCATCTAATTAGCTGAAGGCAAAACAGCATTCATCTGTGAATAAAACACTCCTTCACCTTCTCTGCCTCCAACTCAGATATTCAGTTTGGTAGCTTGTCTATCAACGTGTTAACCCCGAATACCCTCTGAGCATACTGATCATTCTCATGCAGATGGCGTGCTACACTTGTCCTGCTGATGTGAGGGCTACTTCCTGCAGGAATTTCTTGAGCTGTCACCACTGCAGCTCTGCAGATGTAGATGGATGAGACAGACCAGTCATGGGCCAGTCAGGGAATCCTTTGCCTTCCTAAACACAGTTGACTCCTCACAGGGTGATTTTTCTGATTGTTGTCAAATGTCAGGAATGTTGTCAAACATTCCTTAGGGACCATGGTCAGTCTAAATAAAGATTTATCAATCCCAGAGTAACACAACAACAGGTGTACTGTCCGCTTTCTTAAAGGATAAAGGAAATTAGTCAAACTGAATCAAAACAATCATCAATACTCAAGCAGGACCATGGCTATGGATTTAGCTTTTTTTTGTGTGAATTGAATTTTTATGGTTTTGAGTGACTATTTATACAGATAATCAACTGAATTGGATTGTTTTGACTCAGCTAAAATACCAAATCATAAACACCTTTCCTTTTATGAAATCACAAGACATGAGCTCAACATTTTGTAATCTCGGGGAACAATACAATCTAGTCTATATTTCCAATGTAAATCACTTTATCTGTGTGCCTAATTATAACATCATCACTTTATTAACCCTTTACAATTTCTTGCATTAGGAATTAACTTTTCACATACCCCAGCTTGCTCTCCATGAGACACACAGACAGGGAGAGAGCCTGGGGTCAGAGCACAGGGTCTGCCATTGTACAGCACCCCTGCAGCAGTTGGGGTTAAGGGCCTTGCTCAGGGGCCCAACAGAGTAGGATTCCTCTGCTGGCTGCCAGATTTGAACCAGCAACCTTTCAGCCACAGGCACAGATCCTTAGCCACAGAGCCACCGCTCCACCTCCAAAGCTTTTTTTTGGGGGACTTGAACCAGGTCTGCACTGACCACACATTAGTCTGGGGATTTGAACCCGGACTCTTACCGCCCGCAGCCCAGCGCGCTACACGACGAGCCGACGAGCCACAGTGTCAATTAGCTTTAAGTTTAAATTGTGCATCAGGGTAGTTTGTTGGCTGTAAGACTGAGAACTTGTTTATATTTACTTAGATGGACTAAAGTGAATTGAAATAAAACATTTATAAAAAGTGACTAGAAAAAACAGAAACCCGATGTATTAAATTTTGTCCAGCATACAGTAACTTTATCAGTGACTGTAGTGCGTGCACACTCAGTAACAATGTAGATGGGGTGAGATCATTCTGAAGGCAGCTCTACTTTTATTATTATGAATTGCATTATGTCATTTAATGTCATATGATAAACTTGATTTTCAATGTTTTCTTATATAACCCTATGTGCTATTTTTTCCTTCCTGGTTTGTTATGCAGACTTACCATCAATTTTTACACCTCTAGCCACCATTGCGATTTCCAATGGCAGATACACAGAAAATGGCAGCCCTGAAAGTCACATGAGTTCGTATGCATTCTTGTATTGAGATTTCTTTTTCAAAACAGCAACGGTGAAGAGAAAAGGCCGAAAGAATTTTATAAAAAGCACAATAGCGCCATCTCCTGTGAGACAGTGAAATGAATTAAACTCAAACTGAGACCTGGGATGTTTACGTTGGGATTCTGAGATTTAAACTGGTTTTTTTATGATCATTGTTATTAATAAGAATAAAATCATGACTAAAATGCTGCAGTTATAAATACCAATTTTAATTTTTGGAAACTATGGAATATTCAGAATTATTAAGTGGATTTCTTAGGTTCATGAATGCACTTTTGGGAATGTATGCTATTATTATCTAGTAAGAAACATGCCATAATGTATTTAACCCTCATCTGTAAGCATTAATTGTCTACCAAACATGTATAAATTCTTCTATCCTTTACTAGTGCAACATGGTGGTGCAGTGGTTAGCATTTTGGTTAGATGGATTGAGATCACACATGCAGGAGAAATCATAGAATATTTCCTGAGGTGTAAGTAAGCAATCATCACTGTTTCTTTCACTTTCTTTGATAACTGCATAAGCTCCTGCAAACAAAATGATGTAATTTATTAGTGGTACCATTAATACCAGTTTTAGGAGTCCAGATTGTGTTGATAGTAATGTTGTGACAGAGTTTGATATATGATTTCCAGCCATTGTTCTGGTAAAACCAACAACAGCTCAACCTCTTGAAGATTCAACATGATAATACCAATGATGACTAAAGACATGGACCACTCATACTTACAACTCACTTCACCAAGCTAGTGTCAACAGCATGTACCGGCCTCTTGCATCACCAAATAGTTTATTTCCTCAAAATTCAGAATTTCCAGTTTCCTCTATTTCTCTAAATATTTAAAATATAAATTATTTTATTTTATACAAGCACCCAATTTGGAATTGTTAGTTGTGCTGTTACTGTACATCCACACACAGTGGATCATCATGTGGATCATCAGTGGATATCATGTTGAATTTCTCAACACACAGTGAGGGCAGGATAGCCGGCACATTTACCTGAACAACTCACCCATTGAGCCTTTCTTCTGACATACTGTCAACTATCATGTGCCACCTCTTATAGGTTAAATCTTACAGGTTTGTATTGGAAGATTTCTATAGAATACTTTAGGTCATTTTCAAAAGGAACACCTCTCCTCCAAGGGCACTGAACCTCTTGTACATTGTTGCAGACTTTGTACCATAATACATTTCTTCTGTGACTGCCTTTTAGCTTTCTTTGTCATCTGCAGAACATCTTTTATTACATGGTGTTTGAATGTGATTTTAAGCACTTTTCATAGTTATTTTTGGTGAAGAGTAATTTGGGTTACAATATTTCAGATTTTCCAAGATTCACATAGATGTAGTATAGTTGGTATAATTGTATAGGTTTGAGATGTAGTCCTAAAACATTACTTTAAGACAAAGTCTGTTGTTATTTGTATGTTTTAGTTTAGTTTCTGTTGTTGCTGTTTGTGTTCCTTTCAATGTTGATGTCATTGGTGATATTGTTATGTGAATGGGCAGGTTAATCATTTGCTTTGTCACTTATTTTAATTCAGCTCACTAATTAAATCATGCTGCTCACTAATTAAAAGACTAGCATGTAATGCTCATGGTTTTTGTAGTTAATTCTATACACTCTTAGCTAGTGTCTCCAGGTTGATTGTGGTTTTGGCTACACGTCTGCTGTGAGCAAAATTGAGATGAGTCAGTTGTTTTTTGACACCAGAGGAAATCATAAGTGTTTTTATTTATTAATCTATTCCTGCTGTAGTCTATCACCAGAAGGAGCAAGAGGGGATATAAGATTCAGCCCCACTGCCTCCTTTGAAAACAATAGGCTTAAACAGCAACTTGATTTATTTTGTATGATCTTGCATTGCAGCATCTGACTGTGACAAGATTTTGCGAGATTGTCTGATATGGTATTCAGAAGCCCTGAAAAATGTGAAAAAAAGTGTAATACTGAAACTAGTTAATATTTTACAAGTGTAATATTTTCCCTTCTCAGTTTAGTCAAAGATTGTTCATATCAACAGCACTAGGAGGCAGCAAATGACAGCTATTCATTTGTGCTGCTCTTAACATGTCAAAAGCAATTGAGCAATTCACTTGTAAACAGATTTCGTTTATCTTCTTTAAAACCTTTTATAAAGAAATATATATAATAAATATATTAGAAATATTTATAATATTTCATATTATTATAATACATCATATACAACATGCTGGAAAAAAACGTTTTATTAAATAATAGATGAAAGATAGACTTATTGTTATTACAACAGGCAGTGCATTATACTATACCAGATTCAATTTCGTATACAGTTTCGTTTTTGGTCTGAATGCTAATATCAACAATATAAAGTGCTCGAAATGTTTGTTTCTTAGAAAGCAATGGATTGCCACAACTTCAGAAGCCCCATTTGTTCTGTCCATTGTTATGTCTGTCTTTATGTCCTTTTTTTGTAGGAGAAACTGCTGATTTAAGACAGTTAAACCAATATGTTCATACTAACACCATTTCAAATAATGCCTTGTTTATGGAATCTATGGGTTAGAAATCATTAATCCTTGCTAAAAACTATTTTGCACTTCAAAGTCTACACAAGAAAATACATTTCTTTTGTATTTTGTTATTATTGTTAGCTATATTAACCTGTTATTGATTCAATATATTGAGTTTGTAAGGGGTCGTAAGCAACTAAAAACTGATCTTCATTTAGACAGCAACATGACAGTAAATAAGCAAAAATTACCAAACAAATAGAATCTCAAAAGAAGCGGGACAAGTTATTTTTAAAGGCTGAGTAAATCAGCAGAAAAATAAAAACAGACAAAAATTACAGTAACAGCTCAGGGAATAATTTTATCATTATTTTATTAGCAACACTCCTGTTGTTTTTATTCTTAATGTTAATTATCTTTAAAATGCATAATGTGGCTTGCAATTACATGAGAGAAAATGTTGGCATTTCTGGCCTACACAAAAATAGTTTCCCTACTAATTCTTTAGGAGCTATCATATCCTGTTTCTTCTATAAATGACACTGAAAAAGTGCATTAAGTTTTGCACAACAGAAACACCACTAGCACACTCCACTCCTACATTGTTTTTTAGAATATCTAGCTAGGCAGGCTAAAAGGTTTCTTAATATAATTCTGTTTGTTGTGGTGGGTGGGAGGCAGGTCATGCTGTGTTGAACCAAACCATGAAAAATAAATTACAGTATGGGGCAAAACAGGCAGTTGCGATTAAGCAATATTGATTTTACAAATGCTAGAAGTTATTGTGTATCCATAAAATTCCACAAGAAACCAAATAGCTGGATTATTATTTATAATTAACAATGTGTAAACATAATTCCACATTTTCCAGCCACATTTCCATTTTAGAGTTGTTTGATGTCAGCAGTTGTTCTCATTAGCAGATTAAGTCAGATATTATCATAGCATCTAAGACACAGAGCTTTGTTTCACAGCCACCGCATTATAACAGTTCCTTTGAAACTGAATTTGAGATTGTGCAGAGAGTAAGATTGGTGATTCAGGAAACCAGAAGATAACATTAAGAAGACCTTCAAAACATAGGCAAAAACTAAACATATTTACCACCAACATTTTATTCAACTCTTTATTGAAGTTTAATTTAACTTGAGAATTTTGTGATAGTACATAAGATACAGTATAATGTATAGTAACACAGTCACTACATACTGTTGCTCCCTATGGGCTGCAGTAAGGATTAGATTGTCACCTCAGGTGGCTCGTGAGGCCTGAACAAATGTACAAAGCACAATGAAAGGAAAATGCTGTGCAAAGTGATTTTATTTCAGTAAAGTTCTTTACTCAAAAAAAAAAACACCTGCTCTGAAAACCTAACTAGCTCCTGAATCTTTTTTTATACTAAACCTACGGTAATAGAAACCCAAGGGAGAATGTTACTCTCACCCTTCTCCAGTGAAGGAGCTAATTCACCAATGTGATTGAGAGCCAAACAGCCCCCTGTGGCAAGTCAGCTGAAACTAATATATTACTACTACTGGCCTGCCACAATGTGATAAAATCATGACTGCAAGAGAATATTAGCATAGTATGATTTCCTAAAAAGATACTGCATATTCTCTAGAAAATATACTGTATTTGTCCATTGTCTTTCTTTTTAAACCCTCACGTTGGGAGTTCTCCATTACTAATCTGACTACCAACACACCAAAATGAAGGAAACCCTTCCCTCAAATCTATATTCCCTTGAACATCCATAGTGCCTTCAGGAGAGTTATCAAAGATGGAGTGATGGGGCTTTCATGAACAATACTACAAATTCACAGGCCCCACACATGCCACACAGTACAGCTGAGGACATGTCAGCTGACTCAGGTCCAAGCATCACCTGGGGAAGGCTAATTATAATCAGATAATGAGAGCCCATAACATGTTCTCCAACACAGAGTCTTTGCTGTTCTAGCCCCCCAGAATACAACTAATTTATGCCAGTTAACTGCATTTGTGTACTACATCTGAAATGAGAGATAAAATCAACATTTATATAATAACCAATTACTTTGTCTTTGATCTGAACCACCTTACCTTAAAGGCAAATTAAACAGGCCAAGTTGACACAGCATTGCTTACAATTGTTTACAATTTCTGCAATTCCAGAGAGTTTCATACAAGACTAAATCTAGAGTTAGAATTTGTTGTAGCCAGATCTTTTTTGTCTTGCAGCCATTTCCCATATATGTCTGAGCCAGTCAGCCTGGCATAGAGGTGCTGTAAAAAGTTTATCTGTACTCTTCTTGTAGAATTCTACTGATTCTGCATTCTGTATGCCCGCTGAAACCTGATGTGAAAATGTGAGGCAAATGTTTCTGAACCATTTATTTGTAAATATTAGCTAATTATTTGAGTTGTCCCACTTCTATAACATCTGGGTATTTGAAAAAGTATTATTGCTTTATTTCCCCTTGTATGTAATATATAAAACTTAACCATACAAACACAGCTTAACCATTTTTCAGTATAATGCTCTCAGAACCATCTTATTATTGTACTGCATTTTAATAAAAAAGCAACAAAATCATCAAGTGGCAGCGTACTTTAGTTTATTCATAATGTACTGATAATTAAGTGGATAAATAAGTGTTGTTGCTGTGATACTGTACTAATTACATTTATATCAGCTTGATATTTTACAATGCAATTGTTCTTTGTCTCCTGAGATCCAAAACTGAACTCCTCTTCTGTTTGGTCTCCTGCTCCAAACTGACGAAACATTCTCTTTAGATACAGCTGTCTGGCCCTTTTTCAGTATGAGATATGAAAGTGCACAGGCCTTGGTATGCCTGCAGTGTAGCTCACCTGCGGTAGACATGCTTTTAGTTTTATCTTGGTTCCAGTCAGCACAGCTATAGTAGGAATATGGTGGTGGAAATAGGTCATTCGCGTATGTTTAAGTGGTCAAGGCAGACTATAGCACCATCTTTTGGAGCTCTGAGAGTTTAAAGGCTTCTGTCCAGTATGGATTGTGGGCATTTCTTGATGATGTGTGTCACAGTCAACACCTGTCTCAGTCAGTTCACTGAGTCTTCTCAATCATACGATCAGGTAGATACTATCTACATAGATCAACCAGGGTTTTCTGGTAGGCCACTGAAGCGGTATATAAGATAAATATAATTTGAGCCAGGCTAGAGTGCTTAGGTAAGGCATTTGCCTGTGTAAAGTTGATTTTGTTGCCGGTGTTAACTCTAGCTGGCTGATATGTTTTGGACATGTGAGGGGGTGGGAGGACATTGACTATGGTGACATTCTGTAAGCAAAATGTGATGAAAGCTGTATGAATCTTCTTACCTTAGGAAAGCCCTGAACTGAACATCCCTTCCCCACTTCCTACAGATTGAATAAGTGAGGAAGATGAGAAGCCTTCCCCCAGCAGTGCCAAAGACAGCTCCTGTAACGCCATCCCTGTTAATAACACAATAATATTATATTGTAGAAGTGCTTGTGTGTGTATATATATCATTATTATAATTATATTGTGTATTATACAATATTATTATAATATATATTGTTATTATGATGTTGGTAAATGGTATGACTGTTTATTTTTCCCTTGTTATATTTAAAGCAATTAATATATGGTGAAAAAGAGAGATGTAGTGATAAAAACATTTAATACTACAAGTGAAACAATGCACTAACATTGGCACTAAAAGCAAAATCTATAATGTACAGTGGTCTCTAAATATACAAAGGTTTAAATATATGTATAAATTAGTGAACTGTATGATTTATGGAGAATCGTGTAAGAAACAATAACACTTCTCCAAACAGTTCAGAACTTGGAAAAAATGATTATTTTATACTTTCTGACAGGCAGTCAAATGTTTTTGGCCTTTTTATATTCTCTAGATTTTTCTATAGTATTTTCTTAGAAAGACTCACCCAAACATTAAACTTAAGACTTAATCAGACTGATCAATAGACTGGTTTATTGTGCTGATGTATATAAAATTTGTGGTCAAACTAGCTAAAGTGAATAAAATGTAAAATGAAAATAATAAACATAGAGAAGGAGAAATGTTGTTTAGCTGTCTTTTTCTAGAAAATGTATAAACTCTCATAACAGTCATCAGCTGTTTGGGTTTTAAGAATGGTACCTGGTGTTTAGTTAGGTAATTAGTTAGGTTTAATTAGGTATAAGAAAGCAAATTAATTCTGTAGTAGCCATTACAGGTTAAAAAGGACTATATGTATAATAAGGACAAATCAAGCATTGCTGTTATTTCAGTGGTGACCAAAGATAAGCATACTGTAACTGAGGTAAATGTAAATGAGGTAGATGAAAAGAAATACAATGTAATTTGTTTCATTAATGCTCTGTGATTCATCAGCTCTTGAATAAACTGTGCCTTCACACTCAAAGATGGACCTTTCCACCATGAAATGTATTACTGTAAAATGACGCCTATTTAGTAAAAGAAGGGTGCCTCATGTAAGCAACTTCTGCACTTGTTAAAGTAAACAAACACAAAAATGACCACTACTTTTTGTGCACTCAGAACCTCCAGTGGTATAACAACAAAAACAGCTGCAGAAATGGCATTCTTAAAGGGAAAGTGTACAGAATAGTGAACTGAACTCAATAAACACATTGTGTTCTTTCTGATTTCATGTTCTATTTTTTTTTTCAAATATAGACTTGGAAGCTTCTGTTTACCTCACCTCAACTGAACCTACTTAATAAACCGATGAGTGTATTTCTCAGTCTTATCTAAAATTATATATCTGCAGTTGTTTTATGTCTTATCCACTGAGAAAGTGAATAAAAATGTCTGTTTTTATTCCTGACCAGAACTACAGTTTCCAAAGACTATTGGCCCTTAAGTCAAGTAATTTAAACCACTATGGCCACTGATCTCAATACCACACACTTACTTTTTGTGATGTTAACTGGAGTTACTGTACTTGAAATCCACATACTTTTATTACAGGTCATTGAAGATGGATTTGTCTCTTGTTGATTTTTCTATAACCCTAATTGTTTCTTTAGCTTTGAAGCCAGAATGTACATGAAACATACTCCCACATAAGAGAATCGAAATTCACTTGTTTCTATAATTTAAGAAAATACAGTGTGCACCAAATATGGGAAACCACAACTCCTTTAATTTGGGCTGGTCATTTAATAAATTGTCTCATCACATTTTGAGGCATTTGACTTAAAATGAGGTTGAAATTTAGTTTGATCAAAATTAAAAAACCAGCACAATGCAACAAAGTATAGAATGGCAGCCAGTACTTTAGAACTTCCTACTGGAACACAAGTTCTGTGACATTAGGGAAAGTTTTCTACTGGTAGGTTTTAGCATTACTGGTGAATAATTGAAAGGAACTGACTCTTATTTTGATGTATCTTTCATCACAGGGCTGACAATTAAGCAAATTATGGCTATTTTCTAGTAAAACATAAGAATTAAATATTTCCTTATTTGTGACTTTCCAATAAACCAGTTCTGTGACTCTACCCTTAGTGATTTGTTTTATTTGTATTTTATTCTCTGAGTCATATTTCTTCTGAGTGATACTTTCCTGTTTATATTGCAGTGTAGTGGGAGTTTCAGGAGAAAAATGCTACACTAGAGAATGGCAACTCAGGCAGATGTCACAAGGGAGAAGGCCGCAGGGGATTTTATCTGTTTTCATAATCCTAGTTAAAGTATAGTATGTCTGCTTATATAATCAGACAACTGTGGAATAAACCGTGCTACAGATGACGCACGTATACGTGTTACTGCTTTGAGAGAAAAATAAAAATAGAAAATGTCCAGTAAATTGAGTATTGTTCATAGGCTGCTGAGTTACGTAAAGGAAATAACCTCCTGAGTAACTTCATGATGTACCATTTAACCTCACTGGCCTTGGCCTTACTCTTAGCAGAAAAAATATTTAAATTGTCATTCAAAGCCCACTCAGTTCTTATCTTGACAACATTCATTAACATGCTGCTTTATGTATTATCAAGAATAAGAATAAGAACAAGAATTGTCTCCTGTTCACAATGCAACAAAGAACTCAGAATGCATCTCCCTACTAAACATCCCAATATCACGACTTCAACACCTGCTGAAAAGTGTTAAGTTTCACTTAACTGGCCCATTTTCATCAGAATTATGGGTGGTGCACACTCTGACTGTCACTAGCCAAAACAGATGTGAAAAGAAACTAAAAACTGAAAATGGCTGCAATGATAGTTGGACTTTTCTCCCTGTGAGACCATTTGGCATAATGTACAACTTCTTAAGCTTTCTAGAGTTCTCCTATACCATGTTGTTATTGCAGAGGAGTTCACAAAGTCATCCCTAAAGGGGATTCACAAACTTGTGCTGGATCTTAGTTATAACACCCACTAAAACATGCATTTATTTATAATTTTTAAGCTTCCTGAAATATGGATAGTGTGCAAACGTTCTCAGGCAGTAACAGAATCAGCACTTTGAAGGCTTGCTTTTGCTGATGAGCCCTTTCAGCCATAGTTGAGCTGGGATTGCCTATAACTTCTCTCTGCTGACATTCAAGGGATATGAAGGTGTTTCAGATGGCAAGAGTGTAGAAAAAAAATTGGACTCTGTATCTAAAAGTTAATAGATGCTGAAATCCAAAGTGCTCTGAAACCATAACAAATATTGGTCATGCATTTGTAAATAAAATGTAACAAGATTGTTTGACTAAGATTGCCATTTTTCTATTCCCAGGCTAGGACAAGATTACAATGCTATCCTAATGACAAACCCACCCATCCATCCATTTTCTAACCACTTCATCCAATTCAGAATCGCAAGGGAGCTGGAGCCTGTACCAGCCAGCCTGGGCATAAGATATGACACACTCTAGACAGGACACCAGTCCATCGCAGGGGAGACAGACACAAATACACATGCACTCATGCCAGGGCTAAGTTTCCCAAAACCCAATTAACCTATTAGTATGTTATTTTTTTTTAAGTTTTTATTTTTTACTGAGTCACTGCAGGCTCTGAAGAAAACACTAAATTAGTGCCTTTATTACTTCTAATTAATTTGGCTGAGGTTTTTATCCAAAGGAAAATACATTTTCAGTGTCATAGGAGTAATTCAAGTGGAGTACCTTGCTCAGGGGTACAACAGTGTCTCACCTGGGATTTAAACCCACCACCTTCTAATTATAAATCCAGAACACTAATCAGTACTCTTCCAGCCTGACAAGTCCAGAGCTTTTACTTAGAAAGGCACACCTGGACATCAGGTGCAACCAGAGGCAACAATCGTAAGAACTGTTGGCCACTAGCTGATATTTTGTTCCATGTGGAACTGTAGCTACTTCAATGTGACAGGCTCTTCTGGTCCCAACTTCCTTATGCTAAATCTTGACAAAAATTAGGAGATTAGTTCTGCAAGTGAAATTGGTTAAGAGCACCATGGGCAATCGCTTTGATTTTAAAAACAGAAAGCATCAGCAACTATACAAAGGCACTTTTCATTATAGAGTCCCGCCTTGAATGTCTTCTGTAGTTGTTTATGGCACCACAAGGCTCCTCAGGGTTCATTGCATAGATTACAATTAGCATTTTCTCAGTGCATCTGCTGAAAATGAAGGCACTGTAGCAATGAATAAATTACACTAGCCTCTGGAAACATTAGATGTGGTATGACTGCTCGTCAAGCACATTAAATTCTCATTAAAAAGTAAGCACTGTTTAATTCCTTTAACACAGTAGACTACTGAAAATGTAATTGGTTCCTGAATAATAAATATATCAAATGTTAATGGCAGTAAATAGAATTGCTCAGCATTGTTATTGTCACAGCTATTTAATGCCAAACACATTCATGTTATGTTGAGGTGTCACAGGGATACTGATTATAATAAAATGTTAATAAATCAACATCATGAATCCAACGAAGGTGAGATAAAGGTCAGTCACATTTTTAAGTTTCTACACGTCTGCCAGTTAGCACTACTGCCTCACAGTTCTTGGGTTCTGGTTCAAATCCAGCTTACAATGGGTTGCTTCTGCGTGGCATTCGCCTGTTCTCTGTTTCTCTGGGTGAACATATGAATGATTATAAATGAGAGGAGAGTCCCACACTCCCATACAGTAACTCTTTAATAAGGAAATACCACATGTTCTCAGTGTGCAGTGCAGTTCCATGTTGTTTCTACCAGTGCCTTGTGATTTGTGTCTCAGTTTAGTTTGAAGTCGTCCGATAGGTTGACTTTATCAGTGCGCATGAGAATTTTGTATTCTTGGGTAGCTCCCCTTCATAGTCTTCTCTTTTCAAGACCATGAGTACAGCTTTTCTAGCCTGTCAGTGTACGGCATGAACTAAAACCTCAGAATGTGTCTTGCTGCTCTTTTCTGCAGTTTCCAGAGTCCTTCAGAGCAATGTCTTTTCTAAAAAATGGGACCAAATCTGTGCACAATATTCAAATCAGGGCCTTGCTAGTCCATTAATTAATCATAACATTCTTTGATTCAAATTCTACAATTTTGATTAAATATCCTATATGTCTATATAAACACCTACAGTAGTTTTTTTTCAGAAGTAGGCTCTTCAGTTTTAGCATTTCCCATTTTGTATTTATAGTTTTTGTGTTTTCTACCTGCATATAAAACTCTACTCTTGTCCACATTAAACGTCATTTGCCAGGACTTTGCCCAGTCGTGATGGAGACTGCTTCAGATTCCTCCCAAAGATATGCTTTGTGAAATTTCATCTCTAAATTGTTACTGATTGTGCTTGCTTGCCCTGCAAGCCCTGCATTTTTCCAGCCTGTTGAAGATTTTCAAATACATTCTCAAAACATGAATAAGTAGAATTATTTCTTAATCCTTTGTCTCCGCATTTCAGGTCATTATATGCTTAGTGTCCCTCTTCCAAAGAATGCTGATGTCTGAGTGGAAAGCCTCAGCAGAGCTGTAATTTTATCTGAGGAGAAAGATGTCAGGCTGCTATTTTCTGTTCTTCAGGCCTGTGTGTTTGTGTTTAAACCAGTAATCTCTCCAGGGAGAGTAGCACGACTTCTGGGCTGGGATATAACGTCTTTTGAAAACTGCTTTAATCTGCCAGGTGGTGACAAGAGGATGAAATTTAATGCAGTAGAAAGCATTTTACATAACTTAATATATGCACGTCATCCTGTTTCCGAGGCAGAAGTGCCACTTTCTGTAATTAAACACTTGCATATATACTGTATACTTGGCATACCTGCCAATCATAGTTTTTTGGTTGTCACTGGTGCTAATGTTATTTTTTTTCTTTTTTATTAACCTAACAATGCTTCTCGTAACATTTGAATGCTGTGTTTCTGTCATTTTAGTTTCAGACACTTTAATTAGTAGTTGTCCTGAAGCCAACACCTGGCTCTCAAGTACTGAGTTGAAACACTAACAAAGGAAGTGATAAAACTAATGATGAACCTCCAGATTGATCTTCCCTGCTATAATTCATTACCTTTGTGATACTCAAACTAAACCCAATTGGAATAGGTTATTCCCATAGATATCTTTTAAATAATTTATACTGTTTTATATAGTTTTATATAGGAATAAACCAGAGAAGAATCAAATGATAATATAATGAGAAGAATGTATAATTTAAATAGATTAATGAAGATTGTAGGGATGCAAGTTTTTTTTTCCAACAGGCACTGTTATTTACACATGTAAGTGTTTAAAAGACTCTAAAGATAATATCAAATCTACAGGGTAACAAGACATAGAGGTAAAATGAACATTATTAAAGGCTATAATACGAACTCTCTAAATGAAATTGGGCCTGTGGATTAAAAACACATTGTTTGCGTCTTTTAAGAAGTGCTGGGCCTCCTTTATGGACCCACCCTTGCCTGAATCCTGTTATTAAAATTTGCTGGCATTTTGTTTTCTTAACTACCCTGCAGCATCTTTCTCTCTCAGCATTACCTGCTGCATTGTACATTTCTATTCTGAATACACATAAATATTTCTTATCATGGTAATGTAGTAGAATAACTCTAATGTTACTCTTGCACTTTGTCTTTGATATTGACAATAAGTTAAAAGTTAATCAAAAATACCTGTAAAACCTTTATACTAGGATTGTATGAAATGCTAAAGAATTACATTTACTGTGATACCACAGTTTATTATTAATGAAACTAATTAACTCCATAAACTAACTCTGCAAACTTGTTTGTGTGTGATTTTGAACTGCAGTTGGACCTTCCCCGACCCATGGTCACCAAGAACCTAATACCACTTTGCCAGGTCTAGAGCTTACAAATTCACTGAGTGGGGAAACACTAGTGCAAAAGATGTGTTTAACAATGACCGCAAGGTAAACCAAATGCAACCGAGGAAAATTGAAAACCAGAAGAAAATGGCTCAGTTGTCACTGTTTGAAATACACACTCATTGTGGCAAAGATATGATTGCTAGGTCAAAGCAGAGATTCATATCTTGTACAATGACAAGAGACATAATTCAAATTGTACAAATCTTAGCAACATATGGGGCCATTCGGGAAATACTAAATGGAGTATTTGGAGCACCTAAAGAAGATACCCCAGCTATTCCAAAACTAAGGACTGCTGATTCCCCTCTGATATAATGTGGAAAGTTCCCAAAATTATTGATGAATAATGAATAATGCCAAGGAAAAAAAAATCATATCCATTTGCATTGGAGAGAAAAGAATACACATCCAGGAAAGGCTTATACTGCAAACATGAGTATTAAAGAAACATATCCAGTAAAAATGATGAGCTTTTTAATGGTTGCTGAGTTATGACAGAAAAGGTGTGCCTGCTGGAGCAACTGACATCCATCCATTTGAAATGGTCGCTTTCCACAATACATCAAAAGTGAAAGTGAACTTTCTCCATCCGGTTCAGTCTGGTCACTCTCTCTCAATTATTCTGAACAGTGCCATTTTTTTCATTTTTTTTGATATCCATATTTTTCTGTACTAGGAAGTAAATGCATAACTAATACCATTCTCCGTGCACTTAAATTCAGATATGTGAGTCATCATGTTTGACTAAAAAAAAAGATAAACATTACATTCATCTGAGGGGGCAGAAAGTGTCACATCACTCTATGTTTGGAAAGTTTGAAGTTTCATAACAGTTTATGTTTAGTTGTTTATTCAGCATCAATTAAGGCATAGAATTCTAAACATTGCAAAGGGTCTGTGGGGGCTTGGATTAAATACACACAGACATATTAAAAATATGCTTTTCAGATTATTCAACAAGGTATATCACCTGAAATTCAAAACTACTACTACTACTAAACTACTTATATGAAAACTATTTTGTAATGTGAAGTGAGAGACTTTAGTTAAAATTGAAGAATTTTTTTTATTTCAGTGCCTTCCTTTATTTAAGTTGTGATTCATTTCAAACCTTAATTTACAAAGCAATTTGTTTTTGATTTGCAACAGTTAGATTATGATATGAAAACCATCCATTTTCATAACGTTTTGCTTACCATAAGAAGTTGTTTTAAATCAGCATTAATACAAAAACAGTAGAATGTCAAAGCCTTAATTTCTTTGCAAATACAACACTTTTCTTTCCTTTAATGATCTATTTCTTATACAGGCCTAAGGTTTCAGTCATTTATATCCATTTGTGATGCATATGATTTCAGTTAATTTGAAGTGTAATTATTTTTTGAACGTTTGTCAAATCCACAGTATAAACACCACAAATCAAACTACAGAGATGGGTCTGGTTTTCTTTCATGTATTCACATTTCTTTCTTTTGTGGGCTACAAAATGGAAAAACATTATAAAAGCCTTATTAAAGTAATCTGTCATCTGTAGTTTGAGAAGATTTTCTGCATGAAAGCACTCTAATGTTTGTATTAACTAAAATAGAAGTTTGGATGTTTGGAGCTGAATAGTTTCCTTTAAGCCCACTGAACACCAAAAAACTGAAAGTTGTTTATAGTGTTTTACTTTTATACTGTGTAGCATCTGAGGACTAGTTTTGAATATATCTTTCCCCTAAAAGCCTAAGCCTAAGTATTGTCAAAAGTAAACATGTAAGCTAGCTACCTGCAATTCCATTCAGGGATGGTATGGCATTTACCAGGAATAAGCCACTTTCTGATAATGGGTGGATACTGGTACCATTCTGAACTTTTGCTTTGCATTTCACTCTCTAAAAACTGTTTGCTTGTAAAAGAGTAAGGGTTATCATGCTGAATTTTCTGACAGATTTAAATAATCTACTTGGATCTGGCTCAATCTAAACAGTTACTGTATACAAATGATGCTACTATCGTTTATATTTCTGTTTCTGCTTAAAGCTGTTTATCAGAATTCATGTCCAGCTGCAGCTCAAGAGTTTTATACTGTTGTGATTTCTGCTCAAGAAGATTTTGTAGAGATAAAACTAAAGAAAAAGAAAAAAAATGTTAACAGTTTGCATTTTCCAACAGAAAATGTGATTGTCAGAGAAGGAACTGCATACAAATTTATTGAGACAGCAATGTAAAAACTGTTATGTTTCATTACCGTCAAGCAATTTACATACAATATGTGATTGTTAGATTAATTTTATTTTCAAGTAATTGAAAATGACACATTCATATTACGTAAATTTCAGAATATAAAATTCAGTAGTAAAGTTTCATATCTTTGAAGCAAAAGCTGCATGAAATCAGCCACCCATTGGGCTCACTAAACTCTTTGTGTAATCATTTCTGATGCTTTGCTGCCACCATTTTGAGTTCTTGTCTGTTGTCTCTTGTCTGTTGTCGAGGTGTTCATGACAGCATTTTTCTTCAGCATGTCAACCTGTTCAGTTTGATTTGAATCTGGATATTAACTTGGAGAGATTTTTTACTTTTTCTGGATAATTTGGTTGCATCAAACACATTGTTACAGCTATTATTCTTTAAGAATCTAGATACAATGGTTAACACCTGGATAGGATAAACATTTGAAGTTCTTGGAGCCTCAAAACAAGGAAAGAATTATGGTGGTTACTTGGGTGTGCTGGGTATGAGAAACACTGATCAAAGGAATTGTCTGGTTTACCTTGGTTAATTATGTTCTGGGAAAACGATTAAGTGTCAATTAATAGTCTGGGAACATAGCATAAAAACGGGCAGGTACGGAGAGACAAGGGTTGGAAAAAAAGAAAGAACACATGGGAAAATACAGAAAGACAGAGAGGACTGAAGAGAAAGGAGGATACAGAAAATAAAGCCAGGAAAGAGTTCCTTGTCCAGATTACCCATGACCAGATTCGAGTTAAGGATTTGAACCTTGTTAATAGAGCTTCCCATTCTGTTTGTTTTTAGATAACTGATTTGATGTATAGAGAACAATATGGTTAAAAACAGCCTCTCCTGGTTGTGAAACGTAGTTCAGGACCCTATGCAGACAGTATAATCCAAAAGTAAGTGAGGAAGGTCGACAGGGAGGAGATGACGAGGATCAGGGCAGGTTGACAAACTGGGGGGCGTGACTACGGTGAACTGGTGTTTGGGAGGCGTAGCCAAGGAAAACAAGTCCAAGGAGTCCAGGGTGGAAATCCAGGGTGAAGTCCAAGGTCCAAAACCGGGTGATCCATCCGAGACGGGAC
This sequence comes from Atractosteus spatula, assembly GCF_055471065.1. NCBI lineage: Eukaryota > Metazoa > Chordata > Actinopteri > Semionotiformes > Lepisosteidae > Atractosteus > Atractosteus spatula. The sequence goes on along the minus strand of NC_142708.1, from coordinate 28,646,649 downwards.
AAGACATGGTTAAAAACCACGGGATCTGGGACAGGGACAGGGAACAAAAACATGATGACGAGGCCAGACGCTCCGAGCCCCAGACCCAGATGGTCAGGACGCCGTGATTAAGCCTATGCCGTCAGGTTTCTCCTGGACCCGCTGGTAGGCGGGCTTCTGGGCATCCATCTCCCAATGCTGAGCCCAGAATAGCGAGAGCGCCAGGCTTAAATAAGGAGATGGCAGGATTGGGGGCTGGTGCATGTAATCAGCAAAATGTGAAAGAACCGGAGTGCCCTTTAAGAGGATCATGACAGGTGCATTTTTAGAATAGGGAGATAGATTCCTATTCATTTTGTAGCAGTCAGGTTTACAGAGAGAGATTTAACTGTAGGTCATATTCTGTTATTTTAGAAGGCAGCTTTATATCTGATGTGGACCCCTGAAAGATTTGAATACTTTGTAGTAGTCTGGGGTCTTTCTGGGGTGGTCTGGACAAGAGTCTCTTGGATGCCTTGTCTGTAACTAGTGTAAACTTGCATGTTGTATACATACTGTATATTGTGTGTTGTTTAGTGTGTCATTGTCATTAATTAATAATTTTGTAATCCAGTGTGTCTTATTTATTACTCTTTGCACCAAAACAGTGCCAGAGAACAAAGAACAAAAAATCAGGTGTTTTAATTATCCAAACCTCTTGGGTATATGTTTGACAAATCTTTACAAATTAGGGGTTATGATAATTTAATGTACATATTGACTAACATGCTCAGTCATTTTCTGACATTCTCTATTTTTGTAACTCCTATTTGTAACAATATGTTCTGGGTCATTTTCATGTTGCATGGTGAAGTGCTGCCAAATACATATGGAAGTATTTACTTTTAGAGAAGCAGAACCTATTTCTGTAAACTCCAGAATTTGTTCAGTTGCTGCTATCACTAGTTACATCATCAATAAAGATGTATGTACCTGTTCCAGAGACAGACGCTTTTTTCCAAACTATGACATCACTGCTACTGTTCTTCAGAATTTGCTCAGAAGTCTAAAGTTGAGCCTGGAGATTTTTGGAAATGTTATGGAAAAACAAAAACAAGATCAACCTAAAAGATACCAAAGCTAAATAATGGTTAAAGTGTGGAGAAAGAAAGGAATTGCAGATGCTCCAATGAACACCACCTCATCTGTGAAGCATGGCCTGGGAAAGTATGGCTGCCTCTGGGACTGGCTCACTTTGTTATGCACTGTGACTTCCTGTGTGGATGAGAGGGGTTGCAGTGTTGTCAGTGATGTGTCATAGCTGTAGCTACTTTGGGACTCATAGCATATAAAATGACATGCACCTAAATGACTATTTTACAGTTTGGAGAAAAAGCATGCAGGGTCCTTAAACCCATTCTTCCCTCTCCTGAGTGGTGATGGTACAACTGTAGTGGAACTACGCTGACTGATAATGATTGAGGTAATCTAGAAAGATGAATGACTAACAACTCTGGATTTAAAAAGGCGCCAGCTAGAGCTTAGCTTTTCTAGGAAACTGTTTTTTTCCCATCAGCTGTGGACACAGGATGATTAAGTGTAGGATTATTACTCTGTACAGCTAATCTTACACTGTTAAAAAGCTGGTGGTGGCAAATACACCTTCATCAAGACAAACTAAAATACAGAATGACAAGATCTGGAGAAAATTGACCATATCCCAGATATCTTTGGGTCAACATCTTTTATTTTCAGTTCTTTGAAGGACTGAAGAGACATGTACAGTATAATATTGTACCATAAATAAGGTTAAATATTTTATCTTTGTGGGTATTTTCTTCTGATTTCTTAGATGAAAACTTTACAAAACAGTCTTAAGGATTTTGTCTCTGGTATAAACACAGCACTCGAGGCAAACTTCTGTTTATTGCACATAATAAATAGACCCTCACAAATACAACATGCATAAGATAAACATTACCACAGCTGTATTTTCTTAGTAGTATAGTATACAGAATTCAATGTTATCACAGTTTAGGGTTTGCAAAGGAAAGCTTCCATAGCTTCCATGTGAGTGCCTAAATGGACTTGTGGACAGTAAAAGCTTTCAGCGTGGAATTAATAAAACACAATGCTGTCAAGCTTGTAGGAAACAGTGGATTGAAATCTGTTCTGCATTTATGTCTCATTTAAATAAAGCAGAGAGGCTGTAATTAAGAAGCACAGAGCCTTTTACTGTGCTAAGATGCAACAAATTAGAGGCCTAAAACTTGATCTCTAGCCAGTAAATTGCACGCAATGTATTGTTATTGTTTCTGAGAGAGGTTTATAGAACGTACAATTACAAGCTGGGTTGTGGCATGAATTGTAATGCAAATATATTTGGCTCCTTTACACTCAGTTGTCTGCCTAGGAAAAGTGAGGCTTCAAAAATATTCATGACTTAGTTTTTTGTGACTAGAAGAAGTTATTTTATCGGAGATACAATAACAAAAAAAAATTAAAAGGACTTTTTATTTTACCACTCCACAAAGTATCCCATTTATTTATTGAATATAAACGTCTTGAAACTGCAATTGGTTTGAAACTTAGACTTTTCCATCTATAATTCAGTGGAGTCTGTGGTTAACGGTGGTTTACGCTAAGAAAACTTTCCACACTTCCAGGAAATAGTCTCTCTACAAAGTAGGGAAATTTGTGTATTTTCTCTATGATTCTCTTCTAATATCTACTAATATTAGAAGTCATGGGATTTAAAGACATACAAACAGAGACGACTTGAACAGAGATGACTATTTAGAAACCTGACATTCAAAATGGAACCCCGTAGACTTCTTCAGAAGCGAAACATACTGTAAACTAGAGGACGCAGGAGGGAACAGGGATATGTATTTAAAAAGGGCTGTGGGATTGTGGAACAGTCTAACCAGCCAAATTGGTACCCTGGATTCTTTTAAGAAATGGCTAGATAAGATCCTTACCTATTCTTTACCAAATGGGCTCTCATTTGTACTTATTCTTTTTTTGTTCTGTTGCTGTTTTTAATTATAATTCATTGTTATTTTTCTCTCACCTGTACCCCACAATTTGGAATATGCTGCTTGTTAATCAAATCAATTTGACAACCATGGACCTCATACAAACACATGTTGTACAGTACTGTATACTTGTCCCCAGATAAATGCCGTTATCAAAGCCATTGCCCATTTTCCACATTGAAAAATCCTGTTACAGCAGAAAAAAAAAAACATTACAATATTGTTTTTAAAGGAACAAAAAATTGAGAACGTGTCTGTTTTCATTTCTTGCAAAACTGCAGGATGCTATATACTGAAATGTAAGTACATAACAGACATGTGCCCGAGTTAAAGTGAGCCAATAAGTTTTGATGTAACTCACCAGCAAATCAAGTCTGCAGTTAGTTATGTTGAGATAAGTTGAGGGAAAAATAGTCAAGCCAAATGCATCACAGAGAAGTGTGAAACACTCAGAGGGTATTGAAGTAATGTTTTGGAGAAATTGTAATATTCCAGTGGTCAACAAGTGAAAAACAGTCTGCCACAAACATACAAAACTGCTTTACATGAAAAGAAGCCAGAAAGCCTTGAATTGATTTAGTTGAGAGAAGGCTAAAACACAAAACACAGGAAATGAACTGTTTTCTGTATAGAATGAAGAACAAATGTATTGTATGACAGAAGCTGACCCATTTGCAGGGGCTTTCTCTTCTGATATCTACCAGTGAGATGTTTCAATAGAATTCTAAAATTGAATTGAAAAGCACTACCTGTATATCAGAAGACCACAAGAACAGTTGGCTTTCTTTCATTTGTTCTATTCCTCGTCAATTCCTTTAGAACCTCAACTTCATACTGTACCTCACTAACAAAGATCTCTGTTTAGGGCTTAGCTATGCTCAGTTCATATCAAGTGTGAAAAATGTACTTTCTGTGAACCATGTCTTGTCGTACATAAAACAACATAGGCTGAAGGGTGTTATATACAATAATTTGCATACTGCAGTACCCTCTTACGTGCTGTCCAGCATTATGCTTGATAATACACTAGTGATACTGTACATCAAGTCTCTTGTGATTGAGTAAAGTTTCTCAAATAATTTATTAGGGGAAAAATCTATATACATTGCTGCAATAACACTGGAAGCTACTAATTTCTAGAATATTTGCTTAAGTAACATACAGTACTAAGCAGTGGTGCTTAAGTAGTCATACTGGAGAAACAATACCATGTACAAAATGAAAACAGTAATTATGTAGAGTCCAGAATCAGTGGTTGGCATTAAGTTAAAGAAGATGAAAACATAAAATTTGTTCACAGATGTATTCTGTTAAGACAGCTATGTGCTTGATGAGAACATGTTTTCATTAAAGGAAAAAGGTTCTGAAGGAAAAAAAAACATGTTTTCATTACAGCTATAAACATTTACTGTAGCAATAACACAACAGAAATACAGTTACACCAGAAATTGTGCCTAGATGCTTAATGTAACATTTATAGTAGGTTCAAAACCTATTAAAAGTAAGTAGTTTTTCAACTTAGGTTTATATGCCAATAAACAAATGGGACTCAGGAGAATTTAGTAATAAAAGATGACTTTCAAGAAATTAATAATAGAAGCAGTGTATTAAGCATGTGCCTGTTGTAAGTTAACAACACTATTAAAAGTATATACATATATTAGTTAAAAACTATAAATAGGTTTCTATACAACCACTTCCTTATTTAAACTTAATATATCCAATATAGATCAATTTTAACTTGCAGTATCATTGCTCTCTCATTCCTTTCATTATTACTTTGCCACCAGATGGCAATAAAATCTATGAAGTTCTAGCAACAACAAAAGGCACAGAAATAGTTTTGAATACAACTACATTTAAGTGAATAAGTAGGTTGCCCTTTTCTGAAAAATGTTCTACTGAACTCTAATGTTTTAAAAAATTACTGCTCTTAAACCTTGGTTAGGAGGATAAATAGAGGCTGTAATAAATAATGGAAATTAAATTATGCCTTCATCTCTGCTGCTCTTACTTACAGTATAATCCTCCATGGATCTAATCCCAAAAAAGTCTCTAAAAATCATAGTAAACCTGCTCTTCCTCACATACAAATTCTTTTGTATCTCTCTTCCACCCAGCAACCCTTGGGTTAATTTTACTCTGCATGGAGGTCCTAACTTCCTCATCCTACAGTTAGGTGGTTGAATCTCTCCCTAGTGAGTTAAACCAAAAGTCTTTTTGTCTAATGTGTGTAACTATTTGCAGGATGCAGTAGCTACTGCATGAAAAACTCCAGGAAGAATTAATGTGCAACATCAGAATATCACTGGCTCATAGTCTGTATGCAAATGACTTAATGCTTGGAGACCATTCAGGGGTAATATTTTGGTAGGCCAAGGAACTGTTTTATCTGTTTGTGTTGGAGTGTTTTATTTATGATTGAAAGTGATTTTTACGGTGAAAGACCTCGTATAAAACAACATACATAAATACATAATAACAAGTAATAGGTTTATTCCATGCTTGAAAAAAGAAGAAAGAGAACACAACGTTTAGGCCGTGGAGCCTTCTTCAGGTATGAGAGAGACAGGGCAGTAGGTAAAGGTAAAGTAGCGGGAGAACAAAGGTTGGGAGGGAGGAGGAGTGAGAGGCGGGAGCAGGGGACAGAAAGAGAGGCCAATCAAGAGGTGTGAAGTCAGAATGGGTGCAGAGAGGTGTGAAATGAAACTTCCAATGAATGGAGAAAATTTAAAAGAACAGTAGTCTGTCGTTAAGAGAAGGGAGAATGTGTGATCCTAGCTGCAGAATAATTTTAGTTTTGGTGGTCTTTCTGATGTATGAGTTTGGAAAACCGTCTTTGAGAACACAGACGGAGAGATTAGAGTGGTCGTGGCCGTCAGAGGTGAAATGAGAAACAATGGGCTTGGAGAGATCTTTAATCTTCACAGCCCTGACGTGTTCTCTGAAGTGGTCTCCGAGTCTCCTTCCTGTTTCTCCAATGTAGATGGCTGGGCATTTACTGCAAAAGATACAGTAAATAAGGTTGCTGGAGGTACAAGATGCTGTCTGGGTGAACCGGAATTGTCCTGAGGGGCCTTGAATGAGTGTGGTGGTGGATGTGTACTTGCAGGTGATACAGCGAGCTCTGTTGCAAGGGAAAGTGCCTGGTGTGGATGGTTGTTGAGGGCGGTCAAGGGAGCTGTGAACAAGGAGTTAACGCAGATTAGGTGGTCGGCGATATGAGATGATAGGGCGATCAGAAAAGAGGGCCCCAATGGAGGGATCATCCTGTAGGATGGAAAAGTTGTGGTTAATGGTCCTGGGGATAGGAAGTGTGTTAGGGTGGTAAGGAAGCACCAAAGGAATGCGGTTGTTACGGCGGGAGTTCCTGATCGGGTTGATGGTCCGGGGGGTGTTTTTGGCTCGGGCAAGGGCCCTGTCAATCACACTGCTGGGGTATCCTCTGTTGATGAAAAAGGAGTACATTTCGAGGGCTTGGTTCTCGAAGTCGATGTCGTCGCTGCATAATCGTCGTAGCCTAAGGAACTGTGAAAAAGGAAGAGAGTTTTTAGTGTGGTTGAGGTGAAATGAGCTGTACAGGAGCTAGCTGTGTGAATCTGTGGGTTTGTAATAAACTGAAGTGGACAGTCAGGGGTAGTTGATAGAGAAGTTGATGTCTAGAAACGGAAGAGTAGTGGAAGATATGTTAACCGTATATTTGAGGGACGGGTGGAAGTTGGTGAAATGGTGCAGGAAGAACTCAAGCTGATCATTGGAGCATGTGGCGGCACCGACGCAGTCATCAATATATCGTTTGTAGAGGTCAGGGACATAGCCAGTGTAGGAAGCGAAGAAGCGTTCTTCTACCCAGCCGACAAAAATATTGGCATAGCTGGGTCCCATTCTGGTGCCCATGGCGACTCCTATTATAAATACATAATAGTTAGAATCATTCTGATTAGGTCAATCAAGTCAATCACTGGGGCAATGGAAAAGAGATGTTGGAAGGAATCTCCTTTACTTTAGTGATGCCTTTGGTGCAGGTTGAGGTTGAGGTAATCTTATTCCAATACATTGATTACAACACATTGATACATTGATTAAGCCCTTGGGCCTCCAGTTTTTTAGTTCTTGTAAGTCTATTCGAGCTTGTATATTTTTAGCTAAACAGCGCAATACCACACAGTACTATGTGACACAACTTCAGAAACACAATATGGTTACCTTAACCGTCCATGGTTTTTCCTGACCTGAATCCAATACATCTGTGGGACCAACTCACCTTTGCCTAGCTTGTCAACAGGGGTGAGCATTTCACAATCCACCTTTAGCTTTAGACTTATCTCCAGCAATTCATACCAGAGTTGACTTGTGGATGGGTTTTTTTCTTCCATGGTCCTGGGGTTGCGTCACTCTGAAAATCTACACTTCTTAGTCCACCATCCTACCCTGCCTTCAGAATTGGACTTCCTGCTCTCTTTGACACTCTAAACGTCTCTGAGTTTATCAAAGAATGGCCTTTTTTTTCACTGAGCGATTTTTTGTTACAAAGGGCCACGTTCTTATCTCTTGGCTAGCTGATGGGTATTAAGACTGTCATGATTGGTGACCCCTAAATGCAGAAATATTTTGACTTTCTACCAAACTACACCACCTCCCCAGGTGAACACACTCTCTCCATCTTCTTTTTTATCTTCACAGCTCCAGTATGATATCAAAGGTGATGATACATGAATCATTTCAAGAAGTGCTTCCCTCCAGCAGTTGGTCCATGGTTCAGCTGTTTGTTCTTCTCCAGTAGTGCCTCCCTTAGTCAGCAATACTTCAGAGTTTATTTGTCCTATTTTCTCTTGCCACAGCTCCCAGTCTCTTCCCCTGTGGAGGCATGGAGCAGAATCTCTTTTCCTTCTCTTAGCATTGCATAGTGTGGAGCCATAAACAGTATACAACAATATCAGCCAACCTTTGCCACCTGGTTGCAGCTGCACAGGAATAATAACAGAACATCCAACATCCAATGGCAGAACAGTGATATTCAGAGACTAATCAATGCTGTGTGCCTAGATTAGTTGTCTAGATTGTTAGCACTTTTTGTACCTAATTTGTAATGTTTTCATTTTGACTGTCGAGTTTCATACAGAATACACATATTGATAATTTGATTTGTATTGCTCTTCACTTTTTAAAGATTTTGCTTTATATCTTTTTAAAAATTTTAACTCGCTTTGACCTATTATGGTTCTTTTGTCAGAACGTTTCATGATATTAAATATTTATTTGTGTAAGGAATTTGCATATGAAAGACTAAAGCCTCACATTGAGTATAGCTGTATAAATCAGAATTTAATATAGATTTACAAAACATTTCAGAGATATAAATGGAATAGAAACGATGGATTAGTGGGAGTTAAAATTGTATCTGCTACTGTACCTGATTTAATTATCATCAATATTGTGTTCCCATGGCCTACCCACTGACTGAGATAATTGCAGCAGGCTAGATGTCATCTGTTGCCCCTTGAGAATCTTAAATGAATTATTGAAAGGAGATCCATCTTCATCAATAACAAAAACAGGAAGCTAGACAGAAACAAAACAGAAGTTGTGAGCAGTATACATCAGTGTTCTCCAAAACGCTATTACCACCTTCAAACGGAGAGATAGCAGGCTGTAAGAATAAAAAGTACCCATCTACTGTACTTCAAAGGACACCTACAGTAGTCTCTATGCATAAAAAAGCACATATGACATTACAAAATGTGTGTGCCTCAGTTTTAGTCAAATATACGTATATGTATTATAATTAAACTCCTTTATGTGGTCTAGTTATATATTTATATACACACACACACATTTATTTTTCAACATGCACATTAAATTACAAACGTTTTCATTGTACAATAGAATTGATTCATATAAATTAGTCAGGCTAGGTCTTGATAAGACAAAATGAAAGTATAATATCATAAAGGCCACAAATTGGAGGAAGCCATTCACCCCATCATTCTCATTTGGTTCTTTTTCTTTCTAGTCTAACACACAGTATAGTTCACAAATTCAAGTATGAACTTCCCTCCCCTAAAAAGTACACAATTTGGATTTAATCATGATTGTCCCTATCCTAGTCATTTTCTTTATGAAGTGGGAGAAAACTGGAATATTTGGAAAAATCACATGCTAGTTTCACAGACACCCCAAACTACAGGACAATGAAACCTAGGATCTATGAGGCTCTAGTGCTAACAATTGTCACCATGTTGGCAAATACAGGCACAGTTCTCAATATTAAAATCATTGTGCATCTTCTTCACTTTAGCTGAATTCTCATTTCACCAAGACTTTGTGTGGAAGTGAAGAGCAGTTTTAGTGGCCCATAATCAACAAAACCTCAAATGATGTGCATTTAAATTAAATTAATTAATTCTCCCCACGAACTAGGGACACTGTAAATTAATTTACCCTACAGTGCAAAATGCCTGTCTTACAGAGCAAAATGTATGAATCTTCTCAGAAAAGTACTAGAAACAATCTCACTGAAATGTTGTTTAACATTATAATATGCAAAGCCAGTGTTGGAATTTAACTTATTTTATACCTGCATACTTCAACTTGTCTGCAAGCTTCCTGCAACACAGTTTAGTAAAAAGTTAATATGTAACAGTATATTAAAAAGTGGAACATAAATGGTTATCAATATTCAGCTTTCAACTGAATTACATTTCACTAAATCAGCCAAACACAAATTCATGTGATCTAACAAAGGAATTAATAGAGATAGCATATTAAAATTTAGATAACCAGCCTGGCTTAGGAAATAGCCATCTAACTGTAAGATTGAAGCTGACCAGGCCCCCGAAACAGATCAAAGGAACCCCTGAACACCAAAACAGAGATCTTCAATGACAGAGCTTGTTGTTGATTGGGATAGTGTTAGGAATCCCTGGTGGAAAGATGCGAGGATCCTGTGCAGACGCAGGAGTGGGTAGTTGACAAGGCAGGCGAAAAATCCAATATGATAGGCGAGTACGTGGTCCAATGGATAAGGGTGTTTCAGTAACCAGGAAGAGCGATAGAAGCGAACAATCCGAAGCAAGAGGCAAGGTCGTGGTCAAAAGGGGTAGGGTACGTCGTAATCCGGGGAGAACACAGGAGGCAAACAGTCCGAGACGAGAGGAGAGGTCCAAAGTCGAAAAGGCAGAAGGGGAGCCCAGAATCCAGAATAAACGAGGTACGGGAAAAACGCTAGGTAGAGCTCTCAAGGAGTAGACTCAATACCGAGCAGCGGGAAGCAGGTTAGGATGGTATAAATAGCGCTGCGTGCAATATATATCTAGGCCTGAGCTTCTTGGAAGGCAGCGTAAAGGTAGGTTCCTTGTTGATAGCCAGATGAACTGTCCTCTCCGAAAACGGGGGCTGGTCTGCAGTGCCGGTTGGCGAATTTGGCATGGTGCTGGGTCGACTTGGTGAGAGCTGTCCTCGCCATTCTCCAGGTCCTCCGCATCTTGGAAATATATTGTCGCACCGACGGCACTGCCGTGTCCCGAGGGGTGACAGGGATGAGAGTGGGTTGATATCCTAATGAACAGAGGAGGAGGTAAGAGACTTGTGGGCATACTCTGCCCAGGGAAGCCGCGATGACCAATCATCCTGTGAGTTGGAGGTGAAGGCTCTCAAAAAGGTAAGGAGGCTTTGGTTGGTCCTTTCCACCTGACCATTGGCCTCAGGATGATAACCCGAAGTCAAAGATACATGGGTCCCCAGAGCCTGACAGAAAGCCTTCCAAAAGGCCGAGACAAACTGAGGTCCCCTGTCCGAGACGACATCGTCGGGCAAACCATATATCCTGAAGACCTGCTGCACAAACAGTGACGCCATTTCCTGGGCTGTGGGCAGTGCTGGGAGGGGGACGAAATGGGCTGCTTTGGAAAAATGATCGGAGACCACCATGATTACCGTATGACCTTGACTGTTAGGAAGGTCTGTAATGAAGTCAACAGCTATGTGGGACCAAGGGCAGTGAGGGATTGGAAGGGGATGAAGGAGGCCGGCCTTCCTAGTGCACGGAGTCTTGGTCCTGGCACAGACCGGGCAAGCCCTGAGGTACTCTGCAGCATCAGATCACATGGAAGGCCACCAGAAGTCCCTGGTGAGGAGGTCCAGAGTACGTCTGCAACCAGGATGGCCCGCAAACCGGGAGTCATGCCCCCACTGCAGGACGGCAGAACTCAAGTGGTCCGGTACAAAAAGCTTATCCGGGGGACAGCACAGAGGAACTGTAGCCTCCGGGTTCCATTTACCCAAGCCTGGTTGGTTGCAGGTTAGAGCCGTGATGGGAGCCAAGACGGACCTAAAATTCCAGATGAAACGTCTATAGAAGTTAGCAAAACCTAGAAATCGTTGGATTTGCTTTAAATTATAAGTTGCTGGCCAGTCATTGATAGCCGCAACCTTAGGAGAGTCCAACTCTACACCAAGGGGAGAAATGATGTAACTTATAGGCGTGAAAAACGCACTTCTCGAGCTTGGCGTAGTTTATTGTCATTGAGTCTGGACAGGACCTCCTGGATGTGGTGGACTTGTTCCCTAGGGTTGGCAGAAAAGATGTCCCTAAAGATGTCATTCATGAATGACTGGAGGACTGCCGGGGCATTAACAAGACCAAAAGCCATCACATGATACTCATAATGTCCGTACATGGTCATAAAGGCCGTCTTCCACTCGTCAGTCCCTGGTGGAAAGATACGAGAATCCTGTGCAGACGCAGGAGTGGGTAATTGACAAGCCAGGCGAATAATACAATATGATAGGCGAGTATGTGGTCCAAAGTAAAATGGTGTTTCAGTAACCAGGAAGAGCGATAGAAGCGATCAATCCGAAGCAAGAGGCAAGCTTGTGGTCAAAAGGGGAAGGGTAAGTCGTAATCCAGGGAGAACACAGGAGGCAAACAGTCTGAGACGAGAGTAAAGGTCCAAAGTTGAAAAGGCAGAAGGGGAGTCCAGAATCCAGAATAAACGAGGTACAGGGAAGAACACCAGGTAAAGCTCTCAAGGAGTAGATTCAATACCGAGCAACGGGAAACAGGTTAGGATGGTATAAATAGCGTGGCGTGCCACACTGTAGAGCGTTTGCAGGTGGGTTAACGCGTGTGGCGGCACTTGTTAATAATAACCCACTGCTGGTGCTGATTAGATCGCTTAAGAGTTGGTCTCCGCTGGCTGGCGGTCGTGACAGATAGTTCAGATATATGCAAGTTTTCTGAGGAATGCTGTATTCTTGTGTTTTTCTTAGAAGGTACTGTACCTGTGCCCAGAAGAAATAAGCTGAAGCTATTGGTGCTGTGGCCAGCTTCGAATATCCTGACGTGGAAGTGCTGTAGGAACTAGTATTGAATAGTGACTTGCTAATGCCTGTTAAGTGAATGTACAGAATGGCAGAATTAGCAAATTGAAGGGATTAATAGAAATAAAGAGACCTGTGGGTCTGATAGAGGAAAAGAGCTTGAAGTACTGAATGTAAGCACATTGTCATGTCTGGTTTATTTCCTATGTATCCCCAGTATAGAAACTAAAGCTATGTGATGAGGGGAAGTATGACTTCTGTAAACTTGTTAGGGTCTCTCTCAGGGCTACAAGTGTGAAAACCTTTGATGTGTGGGGGGAGTTTAGGGCTGGACCATTTGGCCAGGGGAAGGGGGGAACCTGCTGCTCTGGCTGGGCCTTTACCGGGGGTGAACACCAGGGTCGGCAAGAGATTAAACGAGGAGCCCTGACCCAGCACAGACTGATGCTGTGTACTCACACCTCCTCTTAGAAGGACAGCAGGAAAGAAAAAAATGAGGAAGGGGAATAGATGAACACTGGGGATAGACTGGTGCTTAAGGTGTGTTGGGTTGATATTGGAATAAGGTAGAAAGGGGGGAGATAAGGAGAGAGAGAAGAACAGACATCATGGTGTCGTCAGTGAATTGATAAGATGTGTATAACAAGTGATCCGTAGCCAAACACTGCTTGCACTCTGTGTTTACTAAAGCTGACCTTCAGTTACACTGTATAATGGGTTATGAATAAATTCTGAGCCAAGTGTGTGTTACATAAAACTAATTTGATTCTGTACCAACTACTGTAAGATGTACAGTGCCAAAGTTCAGAAACCCTTATTTTTAATTCTGAAAATGCAAGCCTCACATATACTGATCCCCTTTAAATACTGAATTGCCTGGTATCCTATTTCTTTTTATAAATCATCAAAGCATGAACTGGAATTATACTGTCAAAAGGCCCCTTTCTGGAGATATTCCAGTGCAGGAGGAACATATTAGAGGGTGCTGTTTGGTGGAGACAGCTTGTCTTGGTTTTTCAATATAACATTTTTTGTCATATTTATGTGGCTTTGAGCTTCAGCAAGTTTTCAGTTGTGATTGCCAATGCATGTGAATCATATTAAGCCACATTTTCATAGCTGGAAAACGCCTGAAACCCCTGCAAGCCTTAAGGAACTGTTTTGAAAAGATCTTTTCATTCAGTCCTTTGGATATGATAAGCTGGAAGTGAAAAACAAAATAGAATTTAAACATTTATTATGCAGCTAACAATAAACGCAATCCTGTCTTCTCATGTCTTTAAAATGAAATAAACTTCAAAGAGTTTTGAATGTATCATCACTGAAAGTGGGAATATTAAAGCAAATGGTCTGATCCACTCAGGGTTTGTAAAACCTGTTTCTACCTACTTGTTTTTCTTAGCTCAATAATTCAATTAGTTCCCCTTATAATATATACCCAAATAATGAAGCAGTTTCTCACATCTTCATTTGATCTGCTGTGCAGTGAACTGCAGGCCCATAATGGCTGGATGGTACTGTACATGTGTCACCCACATGGGCAGTGCTGGGTAGTGGTGGATTAAATAAGTCTACTTGACTTTGAATCCTTTGGGATAAAAAACACTGTATATGTAAATGGAAGGAATTATTATTACTAATTGCCAGGTCATCCTACATTTCCCTGCTGTGTAGCAAAAGGTTAACTGTCCATTAGGAGAAGTAAGAAGAGTAGGGGTCTCCAGCCCCATACTCTTTTACAATATAATTGGCCATTATTTTTTTCTTATACCCATTTGATATTGAAATGGCAATTGTGTTTCCTGGGTCTTGGTTTGTGGCTATAAACTCTTAGATAGCAGGAGGAGAAAGAACCATTTGTGCATTGGTGCCAGGATGAAGTTGATTGAATTGTTTAATTTAAGATTTAATTGGGTAATTGGTCCTATTATTTGTAACACCTGTGTGAGTGTAGGGGAGGAGCTTAGGGTTTTAAAAGGAAGTTCCTGAAGGACATTCTGAGAGAAAGAAAGAGCGAGCTACACCTGCCCACAGGCCAAAAGCCAGTATTCCAGTTTGTATCATAGTAGGCAAACCTTTGTGAAGATAATGTTTTTTTTATGACTATAGTAAAAGATGCAAGGACATTTCACAAAGCAGGAGGGAATCTTTGAGGCATCTAAGGGGACTGAGATACTACTATTAAGGACCCAGGCCCTTTCCAGGATAGCCTAAGTGTAGTTGGATCTAGTTGGCTGCATAGCACAAACTGTTCTAATTGTTTTGGAAAAACTCCTACTGCCTTACTTGTTTCATGGTTGATTTGAATACACTTGAGCATTTAATTGACTCTATTCCAATCAAGCACTTTTAATGATCCTTAGTTTAATTAAATGAACATGGTGGCTGTGAAAACTTGCAGGTGAATTATTTATATAATAAATATATAAAAAAGAGAAAACGGGCAACTTACACATCTGTGCTTACAATAGGTTTCTATGCATATCAAAGCTCATTTATAAATCTAACAGCATGCAGAGGGTTATATTTTTAGAAGCAATCTAATTAGTGTGATGCTTTTTTTTTAAGTTTGTACAGTAAAGTGCAACTCCAGAGAATACATTATTTCATGTAATTTTTTAATAAAAGTGATATAAACTGTGGTTTTAAAGGAGATTGTAAATAGTGATGCATTGTTGTTCAGGTGTTTCTGATATGCCTATATATTTTATTGGAGCCTTTTTGTAGATAAGTTGATTTACATCGATGAGACAAACTGAAAAGAATACTTTTATATCTCAGGTATACAATGTTGTGTTATTTGTAACTTTGTTGTTCTTTGTGTGCTAGTCTCACACCAAACATGGTCTCTGTTTGAATACAGATATCAAATGGTCTTTTTGTCTTTCAAGTATGGAGAATATACAGCTATAATACATTTTAAAATGACTGAAAGTTTTTTACATCTCTGATAATGGTGGAAGACAATCCTTGGTTGACTGAATGTTTAGTTTAATTCTTGTAATAGGGAAATGCAGCTGCTGCAGTATCAGCTGGAATTGAACTTGAACTACTGTAAATGTTTAAATGATTTGATTTGTGTAGTTCTTTGATTCTGTATGATCACTGTAGTTGCTAGCCTGGGAAAAGTAAAGAGCTTTGTCCTGACTTGTCTCCTAGATGAGTAGCTCCTGAAAACCTCCAGAGTGATGGCCTAGAGGTCATTTTGATGTTAATTTTAATTAAAAACAAGACATTTGGTTGTCCAACTCCAAACATCTATTAATCAGCTTTCTGCCAACATGGAAATGCTTGGTTTACTGACAACTTAATTGTGTGAAAAATGTTGAAAAAAACACAACTAACAAAACATTAGCATTTAAACAGCAAAAAATCAGCAGCTCCAACACAGATGCCAACTTAATTCTATAGTTCTTTAATACTGCATGCAATACAACAATACCTTATTAATACATGCTCAAACAAATCCAAGACAACAAACTAATTTTACTGTGATAAATCTCTTCAAAACATCCGTACTACTCCAAAGAAAAACAATAAACCATATCTGTGCTTTGATTTGATCTGTTAAATTATCCCCTTTGTAGATTGTTTTTAATATCTCAGTCAGTGTTAAGCAGACTACAGGCTTTAAGGGTTTAGAAAGGATTTAATGTATTTACATGAAATAATTAAATTTACCAAAAAATGGAAAATGTCTTCTTATTCATTTTTATTTTCTTTCAAATGCAAAATATTTTCTCTGCTTTTTAAACCACATTTGTTTTTAACTGGCATGGAACAAGGACATGTAAAGGTAAAATTCTTCCTTTTAAAGAGAGCCTTGCTTCATTAGTTTTCTTTGATTTTACTCAAGTACTGTTAAATATTGTACTTACAAATTAGAAATATGTTATGCATTACTGATAAATTGTGCTGCACAGCATATTTCAAATGTGATCCAAGGAATTTGAGTTTCTGATCACTCTAGGGAGTGACATCATCATTGACAGGCTCATGATAGACCAAGTTGCTTTTAACAAATGCAGATTTCTAAAACATTGGACAGCTTACTAATTCAAAATTCAATGTGATAACAGTTATGAAAATTTGTACGCCTGCATCATATTGATGGGTGTCCTATAAAACTTGTTAGCTGTTACTGTACTTCTTTTAATGGAGAGTTAATTATATTTTTCCAGCATGACGGTCATCAATCAGACCACAGAAAAATGTAGATGCTAGGAATTAGACCATAAGCTACTTTACTATATGGTTTCAGCCTGGAAAATAAAATGGCTTACATGTATTTTGTATTTTAGGCTTTTTGTTCATTACGGAGAACGTAAACTCTCTCAAAACCATTTTCCATGCCATAAACTATGAATAAAACCATGGAAAACAAATTAAATCCACAGAACTTTTACTGTACATCCTTTATATATGTACTGAAGTAATTTCTTACCACTTCTTTGAAACTAGATTTTTACAAGGGTAAGTTAAAGATGAGTCATTTTAAACACGGTCTTCTTTGTCATCAGAAGTTTAAATGCCTGAACTGCTTTCTGAATTGACTTTACCTTGGAGTGATGATGCCTCACTGTGGGCTGTGCAGAACAAATGCCCTCTCTTCCTAATAGTCCGGTATTACAGCAATTTACGTTGAAGGCTGTATTTTCTGTGCTAGAATATGACATTTAACGTACAATATTCTCTGAGGAGAAATATCACCGGATTGATTTTGACAGGGTCCAGCTGTCCCTGAAATGCCAAATTACTTTGTCTACCTCCATGTAGACAACAGTTAGCTAAATTATGACAGCCTATTTAAAAAAACAAGTTTTCTGATATGTTTTCATTAAAAATAATGAAATACAGTTAAACAAATATATACCAAGATGCATTTAAAAGACAATAAATGAGATTTGGCACCAATAGCTTCTATTGGATTTCAAAACCAAACAGAACTATGATTTATAATATAATTTTCAGAATGGCAAATAAGTATCTTTACTTCTAGTTGGGACCATGAAGACTATTCTTTGTATACCTATTTTTTATACAAATGATCCCTTATGAGTGGCATGGTGGCTCAGTTTTTATTATACTGCCTGGCAGCTCTGGCTTTGGGTTCATTTTCTAAGGTGCTATCTGTGTGGAGCTCTTCTGTTTGTATGGTATGCTCTCCCTGTGTTCAAGTGAGTTTTATTCTGGGTGCTCTGGTGTCCTTCCACAGTCTAAAGACATACTGGTAGGTCAATTAGCTTTGGAGAGAACTGGCCCTGCTGTGCGTTACTGTGTATGCCCTGCAATGGACTGCTGTCCAAGTCTTTCACCTCTTGCTGGCTGGGATAGGCTCTGGCTCCCCTACCCTGTATCATAATGGATAAAGCAATTAGAGAATGGATGGATAGACTTTAAGCTCTTTTGTTCAATTCTTGCATCGATAAGTACTGTTTAAAACGCACTCTGATCACATAAAATGGCACCAGACAAATGGGAATATCTTTATTAACACGGGAACATATTCTTGCTGAATCAAACTTCCTGGGCAGAAAATTGTTGGAAGGACAAAAGGGGAAGCTGAATTCTCTCTTTGGCAGTCATTCAAACACAGTTGTGATCTTGAAGGCAACACCTGTTCCTTACAGAATTTGCTTTTAAAAATTCAGACTGTTTTTGTGTTTTAATTAATAATTATGCCAGAAGAACATGATTTCAATTTCAAAAAGTGCCATTAAACAGGCTCTTTTAATTGGATAGACAACTATATTGGGACCAAAATTGCAATGAAGTCCACACAATATTTGCATTGTAGAGCAATATGAGAGCAATAATGTATGAAATGTTCACATCCATTTTCTTCTGATTCCATATTTATCATGCCCTCTCTACTTCACTTAAGCTGTGACTCACTCCTTCACAGTCAGCTTCCCTGAAATGGCAGGTCTTTGCTTTTGACTGTGCTTGCACACTCTATTATGATTAGGGAACTGTAAATTACAGTGCAATGGTTCTTTCACCTCCGTTTGCCTCCCTCTTGTTTGATTGGTTGAAAGCACAACGTCAATACAACATCATTGTCAAAGCACAATGTCCACTGTCTCGCACAATGAGTCAGGAGGCAGGTGGAGGGGTCCTGTGAGAGAGCAGGAGAGAGATCCAGTGAGAGAGCAGGATTTAGTTATGACTGCCTCTAGTAGTCCTATTGTTTTATTTATTGTTTTATTCTACACTTATGCAACTAATTTTAATCTAAATGACTGCATTAAGGGGTGGCTGTGAATGTGTGTGTGTCTGTATTTGTGTCTGTGTTTGCCCTCCAGTGTATTTTCTAACCTTGTGTCTTTCGCTTGCTGGCTTAGAAAATGGAAGCATGGGTGAGTGAAGTATAATTGATATTGAAGTGAGAGATCTGTAGCATATTCCTAATACTATGCTATTTAAATGTTTTTTATAACTCTAACCCATATTGATTCTAAGACCCTTGATTCATCTATCCTGTGGATGTGTGCTGTTCACTTCTCCCCCTCATTCATTTCCTATCTCCTCGAAGTGGTGCATATTCAATAATGTGCTATTTGTTGCCTCAAATCTCTGTTGATATGCTCCAGCTTTTACTACTCCTGGCATTAAAGTTAAGCATTTACTTTCCTGACTCTTCTTTGGACTCTCTTCTCATCCTCATTTAAATTTAAATGGTTTTTGAATTTTGTTTGGATCCTAACCCTTTGCAAATTGGTGCCTTGTTCAGATGCAGCCTATAATATCTGTGAAGATATTCTATTTCTGTGCTGTTCACAACACTAAATGCTGAGTTTTCCTTCTGTAGGATTCTGATGTTTATTTTTTTTTATTGAAAACAGTGCTTCAAAACTGAAATAAAACAAATTGGCTCGTGGCATTAATACTAACGGAATTAATTAATACTAATATTTACTTTTTATGACATACGGTAGGGTTCAGCAGCCCTTTAACTAGAATCCAAGGTTTAACTAACTTAACCAAAATCTTATTCTGTAAGAATTCAAATGTATCTTTAGTGTAAACATTGTATCAATCTGAAACACAACCAAATACCAGTTCTAAGATACATTATTTACTGCATTTTTCAAAGAGAAATTAAGATAAAAATAAGCCATTTTTGAATGCAAACTGTTATCAATCAATAAGTATAGCTACCTTATTTATTATTTTTTAAAAAGCAGTTGTTTAATACAAATACCATATTACATATTAACATTTGGTATGTGGCCTGAATGAACTGCACATATTCCCAAATAGAGCAGACATGTAAATAAGAATGATAAATGGGAAACTTAAAGTAGCATACTGTACCAGCTATAATTGTAATTCAAAGAGGTTGAGGAGTAGCAAGTTCTGTCTTTTGCTATCTTTATTTGCTGCTGTTGGAAACCTAGGACATTTAAAGGTTGTAGAATGACGTTAAAGATAAAGGCCAATATTTAAACAACTATTTCCAGCCTTCTTAACACTTGGATTGCCTGTGCAACATATTACCATCTTAAAAAAAGGCTTAAACACAAAATCAAAGACACAGAATGTACAGTATATGGCATGTATAAGTGCTGATGACAATTTTGTTTTTCCTTAAGTTTCCGTAAAGTTTCAACATTTTATTTTCCAAAGAGAATGTAAGGACAAGTCTCTTTTCATTTATGACCACTGTTTAGTCCTGTTCTCATCAAAGACCTTTGTATATGTACTCTTTCCTTTGAAGTCCTTCACAGTAGGAAAATGTGTTTACTGTGTCTTTTCTGTTGGAATGACTACATGAAGTACATGAGTCACCAGAGTTGTGCTGATTTACTTTGTGTGTCTGACAGCAGTGGCAAAAAAGGTCATAATGGTATTGACAAAGAAAAAATCCATTATCATAATTATTCTTTCAATGGGAAAGTGTTTAGCATTTTCTTAAAATTGTAAGGAATTTTTAAATTAAATCTGAAGCATGAGCATAAGGACAAAATAAAAAGTATTTTTCTTAGCAAACATCCATACATTATTTAAAAATCTAATTGTATGAACTTTGGAAATATATATGGTTTAACATGCCAAAGCTGTTTTAATTAAAAGTGTTCAGTCATCATGAATTTAGTTTTGTCATATACAGTACCTGTAAATGTATTGTGTACAGTGTTCCATAGGCTAGATAACAAATGTTCCAGTGTAGAATCAGTTAATAAAATGAATTGAATCTCAAACAATTCAGTGTCATTTGGATTGTCATAATTACCTTGATTGTAGTTCAGGTGGGTAGCTGCATCAGCATGCGAAGTCTGCAAAGGAACAAGTAACAGGTTTATTCCATGCTGAAGAGAGAAGAGAGAAAACACAACATTTCATCTGTGAAGCCTTCTTTAGGTCTGAAGGCTGAAGAAGGCCTGAAGAAGGCTTCACAGCCGAAATGTTGTTTTCTCTCTTCTCTTTTCAGCATGGAATAAACCTATTAATTTATCCATTATCTTGATTGTCCTATTAAGAAAATTAATAACAGGTTTTTAGATGCAAATGATCAATGATTGTTCTCTGATAAAACATTTTTCATTTGTTTGTACTTCTCATATAACAAGAACTTGTGATACACCTCACGTGCTCCTGATCCACTTAACACGTGAGTGAGGAAAGGCTGAAGCATTAAATCCTCCAGAAAATCCTGCTCTTTATATTTCATGAAAAGAGAAAAGTATTTTTTTCCCCATGAAATACATACACACCCTAGGATTAGTCACTAACACAAAATAAGACCAAAGAGGAAAAAGAGCACCACATGCACTGCTAAAAACATCAATGCACAAAGCAAACGAAACATGTTGTGTATGGGGGTCCCAGCCTACTGGCCTTATGGCCAGGAGAAAAATTGGAGCATCCAGGGGAAACCCACATGAATACAGTAAAAACATATATACTCCACACAGACAGCACCCCAGGATCTTTATTGAACCCAGGGCAACAGCAGTGCTAAACTGCTGGCAAACATGTTGAATGAAATTTCTATTTCTTATTATGATAATACTGGATGTCTACAATAATTACTGCCTCATTAGGATTGGAGAGAAGTTTTACCGTCACTAAAATTATTTTTGGTTAGTTTTGTGCTAAAACATACAGAGTAATTCCCAAACAGGTATAAAAAATGAAACAAATTCTATTGGTTCGAGTTGTAGTTTGTAACATTCTTAATGCCTCTTTTCAGTTAGAAGCTAATTTTCATTTAGTTTTCCATTTTATTGCTCTCAAAATTAAATTCTGAAAAGCATTTTAGCAGCTTGTTTTAAAACATTCATTTTTTTGTTAAGATAAATATTACATTTACAGTGAGGTGCAAAATTTAAAAGAACTCCTCCACCAAACAAATTAGATTGTATGGACAATGAGAGAGTGAGAAGTTGATGGTTAATGAACAAACACATAATGATCATCAAGGAATGAGTTGCAATGCTGCTTCTAATAATCCATTTTGTTTGGTGCATGCATTTGCCTTCTCTATTGCTTGTGCCTGCTTTCAACATTTACAGAGGAGCAGTATAGTGGCTGACTGGCCTGGAACTACAAATAGTCAGGGAAGCTCAGTTATTTAGAATTGTTTAGGCAGCAGTGGTGCCCCTAGAGCCTGGATCAAAGGTCTACAGTATGATGGTCACTGTACAAAAATACTAAAACATTTTCCTGACTGAGCTCTGATTAATTCAGGACTTCCCTTGGTCACAGTTTGTTGTTACATATTATTTGTTCTTATTTTATGTATTTGTGAACTAAAAATTCTGAATTATTAAACATGACCTTTAAATCAGGAGAGGAAATTAAAAATGAATCCAGCCTTCTTCATGACTGGGTTAAACAAACTGTGAATAAATGGGTTGAGTCAAAGGTTAACAGAATTCTAGTAATCTCTTCTTTTTCCAGGTTTCATGTACTGTATTCTTATTAAATTATAATTACTTAATTATGTTTCAAAATGCAATTGTTTTAATGTGGTCAATATAGAGAATTTTAAAATGACTCATGAATCTCAAAATGCAGAAGACTTTGTTAAAGAGATTGTAATAATTTACTTGATTTTTTTTCCTTGTTTGACTCTTCAGATAGATGTCTACTTCTGTTCAGTAGTTCTGTAAAACCCTGATTAAGGCAGAGAAGAGGCCTGATATGAATAGTAAATGTTATTTGCAATAAGGATGGGGATGGGATATCAGGAGGAGCTGCTGAAGGGAGACAGACTGGCACCTGGAGACCAGCAGGAAACCGGTCTGCTAGGGAAGTTTACATCTCTTTTTTTAATGTATGGTATCAAAAATAGGATTTTTAGATTAACTGGTTTTAATATGAGAAATACCTAATAGTGATCAGTGCATTATAAACCAGTTCTGTCTGGAGAAGTATACTGTAAATGGTAACACTGGACTGCATTTTCCGTTAAGTGTATGTCACGAAAAAGATAAAAACAAATTGTATCTGCTTTTATAGAATAGAAGGTCCTTGGAAACAGGAAAATGATTCTGCATTTGCTGTCGTAATGCAAAGTCTAGCGATTTCAAAGGATTGAAACGGCTTTCAATTTGAAAAAAGGTAAGCCCTGTCATCAGGAACAAGCTGTTTCTATAGCAACCTAGCTGTGTCCTTGAGGTATAAATATATATTTCCCAAGTTGTACATCTTAAAAAGCATTGAGTCTGCAAAAGAAAATGTTTCACAAACGCATCTAAAATCTTACTAACATTTCTAAAAAAACTGCACACTAACTTGTACAATACATATACATACAGTAGATGATAGTACTCCTATCTAAAAACACAATTATCAACAAGCAAGACACCTTTTGCTATGATGGACATTTTCCATTTTTCCATTTATTCATAAATAAAACATCTGTAAATTCATGATTTGGGACCTCTTGCGAATAAATGCAAGTTATGAAAGGAAAGAGAATATTTTAAAGAAACAGGTGGAAAAAGCCTCTTGTTGAATAATAACAAAGTTAAAAGATTAAATGATATAAAATTAAATGTGATTAAATAAATATTATATTATATAAGACTAAATGTGATTATTGCAGCTTGAATCTCATGATCAGTTCATTTTCTCTACAGTACCACTGCAGTCAAATCATATACTGTATCCTACACCTAATATTTCTAATGTGTAAATGTTTTCCTTATTCTACAAGAATATTACATGAATTAAATTGAATTTATTTATTGTTGTGGTAATTTTACTATCACCAGAGCGATACATACAAGTGAAATCATTCATCTGGGTGAGACCCATTTGGCATAACTTAAAAGTCAGGAATGTTGCTTTGCATGCACAAACCACAAAAAAGATTATCTCAATGGATTTATACTGCATATTTCTTTTGGTAGGTAATGTGGTAGCAATACAATTGTTTTTGAAAAACAGCTTGCTCATCCTTACCACACAGGAAAAATGATGCTGTGCCTGACCGTATTATAAAAAATGATTCTTGAAAATCAATGCAACAAGAGTATTATTCAATTGTATACAGTGCTCTTGTTTTCTGTTTAATTTAATATTTTTCATTAACATTCTGTGGCTGTCTTCTTACACTCAAGCTTATAATGCAGTATAATCAATGACCGTGAAATGTGACATCTTCTGTATATTGATGACGCCAATGACATATGTTAGCAAGACACTAGTTCTGCCAGTGGTGCTTTCAGTAATTTTAACATTAGTGTAAAAGACATGGTGTGATTAAAAGGCATGCGTTTATTAAATATGTCCAGATTACCTTTTCTGTGCAGATGAAATTCAATTAATTAAATAACTGAATTGAAACCATTTGAATAATAATAGATTAACTGTCATATTAATGAATTTTTTTCAGGATAAAAGGAGTTGTTAAACATAAGTTAGGAGAATGTCTAATTGTAATCTTGGACTTCTGTTGTGTTATGCTAAGTATTTATCTGTGGTACATCTATGCGGTCATCTACTCTAATACTCAGCATTTTTGTTTCATCATAGACTGACATCTCTTGTACTCACAGCTTTATCTGGTCTTTGTCACTCCTGCACCGCATCATTTTTTCACTTTTTACTTGCCATCCCTTGTAGTTTTGTGATCCGACCACCATTTGTCTCCAAAGACAGGTGTAGCTTTCGTGCCATTTCTCAAGCAGCTTTTCAACCTCAAATTCTCCAAGAAAAATTGTCTTTGTGTGCCTGCCATGCTGTCTGTTTTTTGTTCCTGTTCTCCTAATGCCGTCAAGCCTTCCTGGAACACCAGAACTGTAGCCACTTCCTCTCTTCCTTCTCTTCCTCTCACCAACACTCTTTTTCTTTTATATCAAATATCCAACCTGCTGCATTTACAGCCCCACCTTATCATTGTGGTTTCATCTCTAATGCTTCCCTGATTCTCCTTCTTGTTGTCTGCTTATTATTCCCTGTGTCAGTGTGGACAGCATCTGGGGTCCTTGATCTCAACCCTCTCTGAGGGTTGACTAATACCCATATTAGTTGCAGCCCTGGCTGATATGGCTGTCCAATTGTCTCATCCTCTCTCTGTTGGTGTCCAGCTGGTGTGATGTTGGCCCTCAACTATTCCCTTTGTCCAACAAGCTTGCATCTTTGGCTCCTCAAGTGCACCAGACTCCTATTTATCCTCAGGGCCATCGCTGAAGATGTCCTTATGTCTTCTTTTGGGCATATTGTATGGAAATTTATCCTCATTCATTCAGTTGTGATGTAGGGATGCAAGAGGTCACAGCACAACTCAGTGGAGTTTTGAAACACGTTCACTCTTTCTGGAGAGAAAAAAATAAATACAAATAATGATATAAATGTATCTTTGTATCCTATGCTCTAAACACAAGCATTTCTTCAGTTTTTTTATACATCAGAACATCCTTCTGAGTTACTATAAATGTTGTGCTTTGGATTAAGACACTTAGGCATATATTTAAACACAAACTAAAGATGGACATACAAGGTGCACAGTATTTTTTAACACAGAGTATATCTAACTTCCAGTTTCTCTGAAATGCCACATACCCATTCTGCAAACATTTGTTTCTCTTTCACCAGCATGCACATAGCTTAACCCTGTCATACAAAGCTGATAAACAGAAGTTTGGGAGGAAGCAAAATTGTGATCTCACACTTGCACCCTGTTACTTATAGTCCCTTGCTCTCCACAACCCTACATAATCTTTTATAGCATTCCTCCTTGCACATCATCTTAAACCTTGTAGTAGCCTCCCTGTTTAGGGGGATTTTGACAATCCTCACCTTATGCCCATGGCTGTCATTTCCTCAGCTAGAAGAGTTAATGACAAACACCAAAATATTTAGTACACCATCCCTTTGTCTTGTTGTAATTAGAAATTGACTGAAATACTGAATCACTAAGTGTATTTTAAATGCTAAAAATATTGTGATCAAGGCCAGTGAAGTTAAATGAGCTGTCAGTAGGAAATAAATGCTATGACATTCTCATTTTACATTAATTATAATATGCATAACATTTTCCTAGTAGATTTTCCAGTTGGCTTAAAAATGACTCCTCTGGGAATTAATACGAATTATGAACAGAAACACAAGGTTATATTTTAAAATGTTTTTTTTTACACTGGATGGTACTCCAGTTCATCAGAGGGCACAGAAACTCACAGAAGCACCCATTAACCAAGCAAGATGGTGAGGAAAAAAACACATAAAACTCCACATGTTGGAGAAGTTGCCCCTGACTGGAACTGAGCTCCGAAATCAAGAATTGTGAAGCAGCAGCACTTACTGAGACACTACATGCCTTCCATTTATTTATCCATCCATCTTCCAACTGCTTCTTCCAATTTAGGGTCACAGGGGAGCCGGAGCCTATTTTGGCAAGGAATGGATGCAAGGCAGGGTACACAGTCTATCACAGGGCTGACACTCAGACACACACTTTTTTTCATGCAAACTCCATGCAGATAGCACCCCCAGTGCAGAATTGAACCAACAGCCCCAGCACTGCGAGGCAGCAGTGATATACCACTGTGTCACCATGCCACCCCCATATTTCCCTACGGGACTAAAAAAGTATTATCTATCTATCTGTTTATTTATTCATATTTTAATTACAGTGGTGTGAAAAAGTGTTTGCCCCCTTCCTGATTTCTTATTTTTTTGCATGTTTGTCACACTGAAATGTTTCAGATCATCAAACAAATTGAAATATTAGACAAAGATAACACAAGTAAACACAAAATGCATTTTTTAAATGAAGGTTTTTATTATTAAGGGAAAAAAAAAATCCAAACCTACATGGCCCTGTGTGAAAAAGTGATTGCCCCCCTAAACCTAATAACTGGTTGGGCCACCCTTAGCAGCAACAACTGCAATCAAGCGTTTGCGATAACTGGCAATGAGTCTTTTACAGCGCTGTGATCTGAAACATTTCAGTCCTCCCGGCGGCTGTCAGGGTGTATAACGCTGCCCTAGGCTAGGACTGTTAGCCCTTCATTTGCTCCTCTATGGACAGCATGTTTACTCCATTGTACTTTTTGGACAATCAGTCTGTATAAACCTATGCACATTTTGCACATATTTTATTGTTTTTACAGTGACTATGATCAGCACATTTTGCACACACCTATGTATTTATTTATTTTTATTTATTTTGTTTGTCTTTTGTTTTATAACTATTCTGATGTCTGTTTTGCTTGTCTTGGGCTGGACTGCTGTAACACATCAATTTCCCTACGGGATTAATAAAGTATTATCTATGTATCTAAAACAACTGATGGTGAGTAAAAAGATTTTCCCACACTACTAAATGAGTTCCTGTCATATTAGATCTAACCTGTTAAGCATGTTTCTTGTAAAACCAAAACAGGTGTGGGTGAGTTCCAGCAAAACAACTATATCAAAGGTCACACTAAAATTTAGTTGAATGAAGAGTGATGAGGTGGCAACTATGTTTTAGCACTCAAAGATGTTTGAGTGTTCTAGTACTATCCCGTTCAACTGTAAGCAGATGAGCAGTAGACTCCTTACAGTTAATCAGGCCTACTGTCAACTCAGCTGTGTAATGACACAAACAAGGATACTGCAAGACCAAGACAAGACTAGCACCATAAATGCCAGGTTAAATACCCTAAGGTTCACTCTTGGCTCCTTTTGATCTACAAGACAGCCTCCATTTACACCAGAGGCAAGCCAGGGTCAGTAACTTGACACAAAATGGTGGAACAAACAGACATGTAAACATTGGGGATCCACAGCAGCACAAGACACAAATACAATTATTACATAGATTAAATTAACAATACATATTTACAATAACCACAATATAATTAAGTAATGTATTAGGATTTATATACATTGTAGGTATAAAATACATACAAAACTTTGTTTTAAAGATCTTGTGCCACTGAGGTCATGATATTGTGGCATGCCAGTGTTGAAAGCGAAACATTACCATTTCCAGCATGTTTTTGTTTAGATAATCCAGGAATTTTCCACGGCTCAGTCAATGATTTCATGTCTTTGAAGTGACTGAAGTTAGAGACAGAGGCTGATTGAATCGCCCACAGAATGCCTTGTTTTTGTGAAGACCTGCTCTGTAGTGTAGTTCCCCATCATGTTAAACTGATTGCCTATTTAGGAATACAATAATTAATTACTAGGAGTTGCTTTTAAGTACTTCTTATAGTGTATTAAATAGCATTGTCTGTGGTCTCATACTTTTTATGAAATTATTTTTGAAAAGTTAACAACTCTAAGCATTATTCAAGTATCGTTTGTAATACCTATAAATACAAATATCATAGTATGAATACCTATTTTATATATCATGATGTCATTATAGCAGGTTGTGTCTGATGTGACATGGTTTACAGGAAATCACAGTCCTCCACAGTGAACTATCAGAAGGATGTATTATGTTAGGGAGCTTCTTTTCCTCAGAAGGGACTGGGAACCTTGCTTGTAAAAAGTGATGGGAGAGTGGATGGAGCGAATTACAGGCAAATCTGCTGCTTTGCTGCCTCAGGATCAGGACAGCTTGCCATCATTGATGGAACAATGAATCCAGCATTGTATTAGCGAGCTCTGAAGAAGAAAGCCAGGTCACCCCATAGTACATGGGCCATAGAGCTTCACTTTGATCATAAACATCCTGTATGAGCAGAGTTACAACAGGATGAGTGAAGAAGAAATTATACATTTTGTGTTGGCGCAGTAAAAGTCTGGACCAAAACCTCATTGAAATGTTATGGAATGAAATAATCCAAATAAATCTCACATCTTTGTTATGTTTCATCTTCATCTTTTATTAAGACTTTCATGAATATCCAGTTACATTTCAAGTCTAAAACATACATGAATAGAGATCAACCTAGGGGGTCACAAACCTATTGGCGCTGTTAAACAGGAAGAAAGTCCAGTCTTGCCATGGCTAAACCTGAAATGTGCTGTCCATAAACGATCCCCAACTGATTTGTCAGAAGCTGAGCAGATTTGCAAAGAAGAATGGGTGAAAATTACACCATCTTGGTGTACAAACATGCATGAAACTTCTCACTGTATCTAAAAAAAGTTGTTCTGCTTCACCTTGTCTATGTTCTAATTAAGGGACTACCATGACTCGGAGTATGATAGAATACAAACAAAAAACAAAAAAGTAGGGCCCTACATATTTGACATGAAAGATTATTTATTCATTTAAAAATCTGGACCATCTGCAAAGCACTGGAATGTGGCTTTCTGTTTTGTAGATACTGGTAGCCTCTGCCAAACAGAAAGCCAACACACCTTGAATGTGTTGAAGGTGGAAGTGATGACATTTTGATTTACATCAGGCTAAAATATTCTTTTGTCCTAATATCTTCATACCTGAAGAAGGCTCCACGGCCGAAACGTTGTGTTTTCTTTCTTCTCTTTTTCAGCAAGTAATAAACCTATAACTTGTTCCTTAAAATATTCTTTGCCTATTTTCCCTTTTAACAATACTTTGAGCCATGACACTACAGTATTTTACTATTGATTTACACAAGCATATGTACATGGGCACATACAGTATCTTAATACAGCAAGCATGACTAGGATACATGCTTAGTTACTGCGAAGTCAATTTAAAGCAGCAAATTAATTTCACTAAAACCTTCCATGGAGGGAATATTTTTGAGTAAAGTCACAACTTTAAAGTCACACAAAGTAAAGTCACACAAAAATCAGTTCCTGGATGTTTACTTCTCCAGCATAACTATATAAAGAAAAGAAAACTTAACATGTCCATTTTTGGTCTGTATGTAAATGCTATCAAATGAAATACATTTGTTTCTCATACTTCTCATACTTTGCAAGATGTACAGGCCTTGATTTGTTCTTCATTGCATGCCAGGAAGATATGCATCAGACTCCAAAACTCAGGTGTAAGTTTTTAGTTTTGGGTGAATGGTATAATCTAACAATTTAACAAAGGCATGATGTTTGAAAAGCAAGATTGACATTTCATAATGTGTGAAATCAAGTGTTTCTTCCCCTATGTGAGTCAAAGTAGCAAGATCTTGCAAGCAAATGATGTGAGTTTCAGTGAACTAATGGCAATGTTTTGGCATAATTAATGAAAATCCATTACAGTGACTTAATAAATAAGTAAATACATGTTTAATATCTTTGGACATTAATCTTACCTTGTAAGACTGTACAGGACCTTCATTTATTAATTATGATGTTGTATAATATATGTCATACTGTAGTTTACACGTCTGTGGTATTGTGATTTGTTTTCATTAAAGCTCAAAGTATAATTACTGCCTTTATTCATGTATGTTTGTACATTTACAACAGTTTACCACAGTAGAAAGTCTGAAAATGCTTTGCAATAATGCACTTTAAATCATACTTTTTTTAAAACTATTCCCTTTTAATTTATTGTGCTCTTCAATTGATATATGAAAGTGGAAAAGCAGACAGTTCTTGCAAAGAAATTAAGATATGCTATATCTTCCAAATGTAAGCAACATACAAATTGGCATTTATCAGACGTCTACAGTAGTTATGCGACAACTTTCTAGCTGACTGTTGATTTTTCACATCTGCAGTAAGTGTGAAGGCCTGTTTCACACTGTGGTTTTCATACACAGCTTCATGAAGTTCTGTCACTTACAGGGCACATTTGGTCCTTTATTTAAAAACAAAGCATTCTGTGATTCACAGTGATGAAAGAAATTCATAAAAAATCTCTTAACTCTTTGGTCTAGACTCAAAATACACTGGTGCTAGGCAGAATTGTATGTTCTAATTTCCAACAACTGAAATAATCAGGTTGCAGTGGAAAACATTTGTGCAAGATTAATATCTAGCATTGAAGCCAAAACAAGCTCATTTGTGTGCTGTGATCACTATGAATTTTGCTCATATGAATCAGTTCAATTGCTGGAAGCTGTCAAGAAACTGTTAAGATTTAATATGAATGGCATTTATTAATTTGTCCAGGACCAACCACAGATGCTGGTTTTAAATTGTTGCTGTAAGAACCCTGACATTTGACTCCGTGTTTAAATCTTTAACAATTCTTTTTTTCAACAGATAATAATCGCTTCCTAAAATGTCAGAATTGTGACATACCCCACGATTTCTTCTGCTATGGTCAGTTAAGGAAAATGTTATATATCAAACAATTAACAAAAGTCTATTGTGGCAAAAGCACTCAGAAACTGCTGAACAAAGATGTTTTGGCTACGGCTGCACAGAGGAGGCCAGAAGAGGGCAGTATGAACCCATGGATAAAAGCAGGTTTTTATAGTACTTTTTCATTTTGTCATTTAGCATTTTTAATAAGATATGTTTATCTTATTAAAGCGGTGATATCTGGTGCAGGAAGGTTCTGTTTATTAAAGAAAAGGGTGAGGCTGCTCAGCTGCCCAGCTGCAACCTGACAGGTTTGTTGTAGTCTTCTTTGGCAAACGGTGGGAGCTAATATAATACGTCTTTAGTAAGAGGGATGAGCACGGTTTTAGGACAGAGACCTGTTTGGGAATGTGTGGTCATGGAGCTAATTAGCTACTGAAAAACCAAACAAGATCAATGGCCTAATTGGCTTCTTCTCATATGTTACTGTTCTTATGTTCTAGCATGCGAGGATTTTCACAAAAAATGTCTTTGAAGGTGAAGTGTAAACACGTCTAAAACATTTTACAAAAGATAATCTTTTCACAGAAAACAAAATTAAGCCTTAATCTTTTTTGAAGCTCTGAAATCTGGTTTTTATAGGTCATCTGCATTTAAAAAAAGTCATATCATTTGAATTTTATTGTATTATTTTTTGTGGGGAAAAAAAACTGAACAATACAAACATCAGATACAGATCATCACATCACTTTCGATGACCGCGTATCCAATTCAGGGTCACTATGGCCCAGAGCCTATCCCAGCAAGCACTGGGAGGAAGGAGGGATACTGTATACCCTGGACCAGATGCCAGTCCACTGCAGGTCACACACAGACACAAACACACACTCACGCTAGAGTCAGTTTAATCTACCAGCATGTCTTTGACTGTGGGAAGAAACTGGTGCACCAGGAGGAAATCCACATAAAACCCAGAGAGAACATGCAAACTCTCACAGCCAGGTGAGCAGGAATTGAATCCAGGGCCCCAGCACTGTAAGATGGAAATGCAAACCACTGTTCCACCATGTCACCCCACAATACTTACCTATAAAACACAAAATTTCAGTTTCCAGTTTTAAATATATAAACGCCTTCTCTCTACCTTTTTAATAGGTGGCAATCTTTCCCAATCCATCCCACAATGGAAACTTTATTCAACTAAATTAAAAAGTGAAAATTAGTCACAAGTTTAATAGTGCCCCTGTGTTATCAGCCACTTGACAAGCTTCCTTTTACAATATCCAGAGGAGAAAATCTTGGACATACAGTATAATGAGTGAAATTAATAATACAGTATAGAATAATATATTGTCTATTTGCATTGGGATACGTATGTTGATATCCCAAAGTATCTTCAGGAAGGAACATCATAATCATATCAACAATGATTTCAAGATTTGTATTCTTATAACCTGGAAAGTTACCAGACTAAAAAAGGTATGAACAAAGAGACAAGTATGTTTTTCGCACAGGGCAAACAGCATTATTCTTATCTTGTCCGAGCAAGTACAGCATAGAAGAAACATGTTTTGCTCTATTGTATTAAATAGTGCATTATGTTCCAGACACACCATGTCATATTTACAAAAATCTACAATAAATAATACTTAAAATCATGTCTTAGATTCTAAAAATACATAGGACTTTCAATTATTTTTAATTAGATTTTTTTTGGAATGGTTAGTACAATTCAAATTTTACTGTATCGCATGTATTGAAAGGCATTAAAAAAGAACAACAGCTAAGTATAACATCCAATAGTATTTGTTGTATGCCTATCAGTGTATTTTGGTTTATGGATGCTCACAATTTACTTTAAAATGTTATGTCTCCCTTTCTATAGATTTGTCTGAATATGGTTTCAGATTTGACTTCAATACTTAATCTCCCACACAGTTCATGGCCTATCTGTTCAGGCAGTCTCTCAAAGCAGCACTTACTAATGTCAATAGTACTTGAAGTTATTTTTAAACAGTCTCCTTACTAATATTTTTCATTATTGGAAAAGATGGATTTATTTCCCATAAATACAATTTGCATTTTTGGATTTTTTTCAAATGCTTTAAAGCAGGCCACCAGTGCAAATTCCAGTTATAATTATAGTTATACTGTAATTGTGACTTGAAAAGCACAAAAAAAACATTAAAATGAGAAAAATAATCAACACCAAATATAACAAAGTAGAAAGTTTATACTGAGAGCTGATGCTTAATAGTTCCAAAGCAAACAATAATAGCAAGATAATATCCCTGACATATTATAATATTATAAGTGATAATATATAATATAAATATTATTTTTTTCTTGTTGTTTTCATTTTCATTACAACTCTGATAAAGAGGCTATTTAGTTTAAGTTAAAAAAGTTACATAATTGAATATGCAATGATTCTTATCAGCTGTTCATTAAGTCTGATCAACATATGGTCAGCTTATGCTAAGGGGTAGGCCTTCCTCTTCAGCGTGGAGTTTTGTGTGGGCAGTGTGTGCTTATACAACCTAGAATGCTGACACTGAAAGCCTGAAGGAATTGCGCCTTTTTAGTTTTGAACAGAGAAGAGCAAAGAAAATTCCCATTGGGACAAGTATTCAAAATCTTCAAAAGCAACCCAGCAGATTTCTTCAGAATGGATAGTGAAACACAAAGCAGAGGACGCAAGTGGAACCTACATCATGAAAGTACTTTTAAAACGGAGAACAGAAGGCACTACGTTAACCAGGGGGTTATAGGACATATGCAACAAGCAATCCAGCCATGTTGTTGAAGCTCATGCCTTGTTTTGTTTCAAGAAACAGCTGGATGAGATCCTTGGATCAATTAACTACTAAATACCAAAGGCTAGATGGACCAAAAGACCGGCTTTTGTTTCTAACCATTGTTGTGTTCTTAATATTCAATTGTGTCCATGGCCAGCCTTGATACATATTAATCCATTGCACTGAATGAACATTTGGACAAACACCAGAAATTCAACTGTTCCCACCGAATTTCCAATAACTAGAAGCTCTTTGTGCTTAGCATTGGTCAAGAATGTCCAGACATCCATTCAGTAACTCATTCAATAGATGAGGTAGAACTTTTAAAACTCACATTGGAAGTCATATGCGGTAGACGCTTTTGAAAGTTACCCTTGTGCTTTTAATGCTTTCTCTTGAACAGCATTCTTTTCTCCACATAGGATTAAGCTAATTACAAACAATTAAAGTACTCCATGAGACTGTGCATTGGTACAGTCTCACCACCCTTAAAAACATGTGGTTTGTTATTAAATCAAATAATTGTAATTATGGAATGTTTCTCAAGGACTTTGAAAGGATGAGATCACCAGTGTGTTTGAATGACTGTTCTGGGGTGTAGTGAAGAACAGGTCGACCTTAATTGAGAGCAACAAGTACTGCTTCTGGCCAAAACCACAGGCATTTCTAATGGAGATTGAGACCCTTGATTTCCACATCAGAAGAATTCAATATGTGCTGAATGTTTATTACTGTACATAGGGTGGGTCCTCAAGGCGTTCTTCTGGAAAGCGCAAATTCTATACAAAGGACAGAATTTATTAATATCTCACATTTGAACTCCTTTTTTTTCAAATGTTTGAAATTAATTAATCCTTACAAGATTCCACCCTCTGATAGATTTACTGTTCTTTCACTTCTCATCCTACTGTAAAATCTGAAAAAAAATCCACTTATCCAATCACAATCACAAACTGACTTTCAGTAAGATAGAAGGAAAAAATCATTCAACACTCTTATTATCTTATCTATGCTTATATCTCATTTGTCACATGTTTTGTAAATCTTGTGGTGCCTGGAGGCTTCGGAGTTTGGACAGGATGGTGATTATGCAGGCCCTTGGAACTGATGAATATGTAGGTAATTGTATTGGTTTGTGCAAGGTCATTAGTGTTCATGTCTTGTAAAAGGGGTCTGAAAAGTATTGAAGTTGGCCATGACTTGTTTTTATAATCTTAGGAAGTTTGTTGATCAAACCAATTTTTCTTAGACTTTTTGAAGCCGGAAATCCACTGACTGCCTTCATGAACTGTTGTGGACTTCCTACTATCGAGTCTATATTCACCTGCTTTTATTTTGTCAAATTTTTCATATAACCTTTAAAAAATAAGGCCATCAAATAAATGTTATATATGAAATAAAATGCTAGGTTCTCATTAAAGAATAGTTTTCAGCGTCTCAAGCTCACCTTGTTTGGTACAGACAACAGTAAGAAGGCAATAAAGCCTTGTATCAAAAATAAATCACATATACTAGACCTTGCTTTGTTGAGTGATAGTGTAGCATAGCACTTCTCAGGACAAGAACAACATCTGCTACTTTATGCTGTTTGAGCAATTCATTGAGCAGGAAAGTCTCAATGAATTATTGCAGTGAGAATACTAATTAGCTCTGGCAAGTGCACAACACTAGAAATTAGACTTATCGTTCCGCTTTGCATTCGTAAAGTCAAAATTAGCAGCATAAATTTAAATCTAAATTCTAAAAATGTATACCTGGTTAGTTTACACACACAATGTGCAAGCTTTTTATCCAATCCTTTCCATACCACATCAGTGAGCAGGTAGTGCTAATCATATTTTCTTATCATTAATCCATAAATCATTTCATACAATTGTGCTTCGCTCTGCTTTCATGTCCCTGCTTGGTAGTTCTGTTTTAATTACTGTCATAAATTAAGACAGTTCTCAAGCTATCTTAGGTTTTGGGTATGGTAAAGCCCTTTCCTCTATTTAAACTGTTACTGTTACTGTTCTTGAAGTAGATTATGAAAAGTTTTGTCTCTGTTTTGAGAACAAACAGATTCCATGCTTCTCTAAAGGTATAAGTGGCTTGCATTAATGGTTTGATAACACTGGGAGTTTTGAGTATTCTTTTGGGAAGGTTTGTGTTTATAGTCAACTTATTATAAACCTATGAAATTATTGTAAATATTGTACCTTTTGGGCAGCACAGTAGTATGGTACTGTAGTTGCTGCTTTTGCCTCATAACTACTGTGTCTTGGGGCACTTCTTTCTGGAATTTGCATGTGCTGCTCTTGTTCATGTGGGATTTTGCCACGGGTTCCTGTTCTTCCATCTTCCAAAGACATGCGGGCTGCATTAATTGATGTCTCTCAATTGTGCTTCTGTGTGTGTGTGTTCTTTAATGGACTGACACCCCATCCAGAGTGTAGGCACACCCTGTGCCCTGTGTTAACCCAGGTTACACCCTTATCAAAAATAAGCAAACGTCTAGTAACATAAGGATAGAAAGACATACATGAAATTATCTCGAAGTATTGTACATTAAAAATGCTAAATTATACTAAAATATATAAATACAAAGAAGAATAACAATAAAAGATCTCACATTTTAAAATACAAATGGAAACAGCCCCTGTTAGTCTTAAACATGTAGGAAAGAGAAGAGGATGTTTGTCCTATTGTTCATTTATTTTTATTTTCCAGTAGTCCAATAGCCAGAACAGGTTTTATTGGGAACAGTACCCCTTATCCACCTCTGCCAAATATGAAACCCTAATTACAGGACGTGATTTACAGGTCAGAGGAAACCAGATCACCCATTGAAAACCCACAAAAACACTGGGAGAATGTGAAAATTTCATGCAGATAGGTGCCAAAGATTCAGGAGTAAGTAAAATATAAAATAATGATAAAGACAGAAAATCAATATCACTTTTGGACTACAGACAATGGAACCTGAAAAGTACAATAAATGGAGGAAAAAAACAGCAAATAAGGAAGAAGTGCTTTATAGAAAAAGAACATGTAGGTTAAGCTCAGACAAAAAAGAAAAAGAGTTCAAATGTTTAAAAAGTTTAACCCCCCTAAAAAAAGTTTACAACACATTTGCCAATGATATTATACAACATGAACATCAGTGTATGTGTTCACTGATCTTAAATATCATGTGGTTTCAATAAGAAACATTTTTATAATGGATCCTCAAAAGGACTCATAAGCTTTTTATCATTCTGGTAGTCTTAAATGATCAAACACTTTAGTGAAAAAGAAATAAGGAAACTTTTTAAGCAGCCCAAATGTGATATCTAGCTCACGGGGGAATAAATGCCCGACTTCAAAGTTTCACCTTGGGAGCTCTGAAAATTCCCAATATACTGTTTGGAAAGATATGGAATAAGATACAGCCTTGAATGCCACTTCAATACAATAGATCCTGCACTTGTGATCTCTGTTCTAGGCCAGCTATAATAAGGAGTCCATACTTTATTTAATCCTGCTTTTATCTACAACGGTACAGCTTACCTTGAATTGAAGCCGAGTATCAGCTACAGCTCTGCCTTTTGTTAAAGCTGAAACTCATTTATCTGACATGTGAAACCCTTAAGAAAAAAATCTCAGAATATTGAAATCTAGTAATCGAAGGAACATTCCCATTTTAATAAAGGAAAAATATTTTAAAATAAGTACATATTCTGTTAATTAATACAAATGATAAATGCATCTAGATATATTTTGTCACACAGCAAAGAAACCTGAGAAACAATGAATATGACCTGCTCTGCTTGTTCAGTTCAGCTCAAGTTTGAAACACATAATGAGTTGTCACTGTGAAAAGATTGTGGCCAGCCAATCCACTGAATGCCATTATCATATAAAGGAGCATCTGCTTCTCCTTTGGGTGCTTTTCCAATAATATAAAAGCATTTGTTCTTTGAGTTTGTCTTTATACAACACAGGAATCGAAATTCTATCATGAAAATGAGGAACCATTTATTGCCTTGAGATAACAGGCTGCTATCCATTGACGTCAATGCTGTTGTTGTGGTGTGCAGAGATGACATGAGCAGACTGCCAATTCATCCCTCCCATCCAGGGAAAGCTTTCTGGCTCAATCTATTCTTTCCTATTTACAAACAGAGGGAACTGATTCAATCTACACAAATAAAAGCATATCACCACACAATAAAAACAAATTACAATGAATACATTTTAAATATTTAAATATTACACAGACATCTGTAACTCAGCTAATGTTAATGACTCAGTAATAGTAAGACAATTAATAATCCAATTTGTTACAAAAATGTAATACACGTGATATCAGAACACCTTCACTGTGATACTTGGACTTATTGAAGCTTAAGACATATTTGTTAAACAAAATTCTGTCAAAATCTTGGGAGCAGCATACAGTATATGCTCCATGTGACAGTAATTATGCACACAGAGATGTCATACTGTATATCAATTACCATTCACTATACTGTAGCTGATTCATTTTGAACTGAAAACTAAATGAAAGACACTGACAAAACAGTTTTGATTATCACGATACAAAAACAGATATTGCTGCTCTCGAATTAGCCCAGAGAAGAGCACCAAAATACATTCCCAGGCTCAAAGGAATAGTCTTTGAGTACCGACTTAACATAGAAAACTACAAGGGGCCCAGATTCAAGTATTCAAAATCCAGTGGACGTTTTCAGAATCATTACTGAAACATGAACCAAAGTACATAAGTGGAAACTACACAAAATTCCATTTAATAAAAAAGAACAGGAGCCACTTTCACACAAAGGGTGGTGAGAATCTGGAATGAGGGACCTAATCATGTTGTTGAAGCTGATGCCCTGGCTTCATTCAAGCATTAGCTGCATGAGAACTTGAGAACTTCAGATCAATAAGCTACTGTAGATAAATCCAAATTAGCTAGATGGGCCAATTGTCCTCCTCTTATATGTAACCGTTAATATATTGAAACATTTTGAATTTCAAAATTCTGAATGCACACGGATACTATAACAGTATGTGAGCTTCTGTGTTCATAGGTAGTAGTTCAATGCTTTCTTCCATTCAGGCTACAAACACAATTGGCTTAAGTTAGAGATGAGACCAATTTATTCAAATATGGGTATTATGGGCCTGTTCGAATAAATAAGAAATCCTAACAAAAGAAGTGAACAAAAACTGAAAGGAACAATCCCTCTCATTAGTCAATTTAAGTCAAAGACATTATGGAAAATGATTATGACTAGCTAACTTAGCTGCAAGATAAAAAACATGTCAATCAATTTGGTCCTTATTTTTTATAATACATTAAATAGTTTCACTTCCGTAATGTCACCTTTTTCTAGCCTCCTAGAATAAGGTGCTGTATCTAGACACTGTAAATCAATGTTTAAGGCCTGCATGACAGCAAGCGCAATTACCTTGACAAATGGTGTCCCGCTAGGTTTTTGAAAGATGAATGTCTGAGAAGATGAAGCAGCTCTGGCAGGTGGGATGATTGTAGTGATGACCTTTCCTGGAACAAAACAAAGAGACTGGAAGAAAATGGAAAAAAAGCATGTGCCAGTTTTTAAGCTCTTGAATACACTAAACGTTCTATGCTCATTTTTGCCCACAGCTTAGTGCTATGAAATCCAAATTTGAACTACAGTACATACTGTATCTTTTAACTTATTTGTTATTCTTGAACGAATACGTAAATGTATAAATGGAAAATCTGTGGACCTACATTAACATACTTTCAAGGCAGAGAATCTTCTCAAATAGCTTTACTTAAAAAATAATATTAATAATAATAGTAATATTACAAATTCAAAGTAACATCTTTAAACATGTTAGTTGTCTAAACTTGTATATAAAGCAAGAACCAAATATCTGAATTTTAGTACCTTTCAATGTTACATACATACATTTTTCTCCTAATCAACACCCCAACATTTATACATTGACTAATACATGGAATACAGTTCATGACTGGGGCAATTTAATAGAAAATCTAATTAAAAAAATAATATTTAGCATGTTTTGAATGTCCTGTGCTATAATTACTGTTTTAAAATGCGTGCATTTTACTTCCTGTGTTTTGTCATTATTGTGAAAATTCATATTTTTCCAGTAAAGATCTGGAATATCTGATTATCTGTATCGGAAACTGTCAAAACTTTCTTCCCCCCCTATTTATATTTGTAAAACATGTTAAATGCTCAACATTAACCGTTCATCCTGTGTTAACAAATGTAGAGTCCAGAGCCAGCAGCTGAAAAAGTAGCAAAAACCTTAAACTATTTCATGAACACATACTTTACTTTGTAAATGTCTCTCTCCTTTTCTAAGTAAAGAAGGATCTTCACTCTTCCAGACATTTAAAGATGACAAGTGGAGGTTAACTCCATGCAGAAAAGATAAAAAAGAAACAAAGATTTCGGCACTGTAGCCTTCTGCATGCAGAACCTGTTAAAAGCCGACTTCGTGAAGGTAAATGGATTATCTGGAGGCAAATCACTAAAATAGTTTAGAAACGGCTTAAAAATAGAAAACTGACTTATATGTATACAATTAAGCTCACTACACACACTAAGGAAATGTGATATGTAATGGAAGCTAAATTTAGGTAAAGCAGTTTTTAAAATCAAAATACATATGAATGGGAATAAATTAAATGTATTTTAGTAGTGCAGTACTTAGTTTTTAAGTGTGGTAAATTT
This sequence comes from Atractosteus spatula, assembly GCF_055471065.1. Taxonomy (NCBI): domain Eukaryota; kingdom Metazoa; phylum Chordata; class Actinopteri; order Semionotiformes; family Lepisosteidae; genus Atractosteus; species Atractosteus spatula. The sequence goes on along the minus strand of NC_142708.1, from coordinate 28,606,233 downwards.
TCACAGTTTCAGAATACTGTGGCAACTCACCATTCTAGTGTGTTCTGATGGCCCCATAGATTCTAACTTGTATGTCAATATGCTGTTTCAAATGGGCATGGGAATTGTACTGAACTGTTTGACTGGGTTTATGGTTGCTGCTTGGGATATATTTCAGTGTAAGGTGCTTATTTTCTGTCTGTTCTGTGTTGTTTGTTAGCACTATGTAGTTGGACTTGATTTGCTGTGACTGATCTTGAGAAATTTGACTGTGCCCAGGACAGGGCACCTCCTACTCTTAGCTGGACTAAATGATCCTGACACCTCTCTTAGCTGACTTCTGGCTCCATGCTGGCTGAAAAACACTGTCAATGTGGGTGTCTGTTAGTAAAGCCCAAACTTCACCCTGTCTTGTGTTTTTCTTCATTAGATGCCTACTACATAATTTATTCAGTTATCTAATAAATATTCAAAGCAGAATTTAAGGTTGCTATAGTCCTTGTAACTGTGGTTGCAGTATTTCAGGTGAAACGTACAAATGTACTAATAATTAAAAAAATATATCATTTTTTAAAGTTTTATATTTAAATGGTTATATTTTTCTGGGGGAGGGCATCACTTGTGATTTTTTTGTCTTGTGATTTTGCATCACATTGTTACAATTTGTTTCCATGGCGATAGACTTACAAACTATAGAAACATTAAGGCCAAAAAATAATAATAGGATTGTAACAGCCTTCAATTCTGCTTTGAATGGGTATGGCTTTGTACTTAACTAAAACGGTATGTAGTGCATATAGGTTCAATTAATTGAATGTATTAAAATAATTGTTCAGTATGTTATTAGTGTGGCTTCGTAGTGACAATACAGCATCAAAGTAGAAAAACTCACCCAGAAAAGCCTGAAACATTTTACCTATTGTTTTGTAATGTCAGTTAATCATGCATTTTATTTACTATGGTGCCTTTTTAGAAAACTTCGCCACAGAGTGCTTTTCCAATTTCTACAGCAGTTAAAAATATAATAACAATTTACCGTTGGGAAGGGAGAAAGTAAAACTGAAAATCCTAATGGAAGAATATTTTTTGCTTTTTGCACTCCCAGACCCAACAGCTGCCTCTTTCCAGGCAGCTTCAGTTTGTGGTACATTAATAATAATAGATTGTGAGCAGTTCCTGCAATGTCCAGAACTGATATCTAAGCTCCCATGTCTGATGTCAGGGTTATCCAAGGGAAGTAGCTGAAGTTTCCTGGGTCTGCCATCTGGGGTCTGGTATTCCAGTTTCTGACAATGTGCTACAGTTGTAAAGGCACAATTGCTATGAGACACAAGACACATGTAAAATCTTCCTCATGCTAGATATCAAGCTTGAAGGAAGACAAAGAGCTCTTCTTGCATTATTTTAGAGATTTGTTTTCTTATATTCTGTTCTGATATTCTAGAATTCTCTTCACAGTCCATAAACACCAAAAACCGTTTGATTTTCTATTTGCAGAGCATAATAGCAGGGATTACAGCAAGTTACCTTTCAACTAACATACTGTACATAGCTTTTGGTGCTGAAAATTACCATGCAGAAATGTACCATTGAACATTATCTTGTTTGCTTTCACTGGTTTTTCATCCTTGAAATGTTTCAAAACCAGTAAAAAGGCACTTAATATCACGATGTTGAACCACCTTACTTAGGACAGGACATGAGAATGATGAAATAGATAAAACAGCTCTGGAAAGATCTTTTCTCATTTGATTTCTACTTTATAGCACTGAGAATACTTCAGCACCATTTCAAGGGACTTTACGATCAGAATTTTTTCAACAGAACATGGCAAAAATACTACAAAATGTATGTATTATGAAAGTATAAACGAAAACTTAACAACACTAGTTTACTGGCAGTAAACTAAAGCAGCAAACACTAGGATACTGCTCTTTTGCTGTAAGATCATTTGACAGTTTACTTTGCCTACGTGATGCACAGTTTCAAAGGGTTTATTGTTTGATGTTTCAAAGGTGCAGTAGTTTTCTTGTCATATTTTGTTTAAGCTGTTTCCTTATCCCCCAATGAAACAGGTTTAAAAAAGCAAAGCATGCCTGTGATGCCACATTCACAAAGAGATGGAATCTGCTTGAATACCATCTTGTCATTAATAAATTAGGCCATTTGTATGAATGAATAGCAACATTCAACATGGTTAGCAAACTGTTGTCTGGATGCAGAAATCTTATTTACCACGGCAATTTTGCATACAAAATTGTAAGTTTACTAAAAATATCATCATTCGAATACTGACAACATACCCAGTTTAATTATTCCAGACATTTGCTTCAATTGCTTTTACATTACATTTTAAGATCAGTTATCACTGTTCTGCAAATGCATTTAAGTAATCATTACCTCTTCAAAATTGTGGGCATGTGTACTGTATATCAGACATAAAAATCTTCTCAGCTCCTGTGGTTTCTAGTTACTCTAAGAATGCTTTTCAAGCTGTGACAATGACAATGATGATGTTCAAATAAGACTCACATTATATAAAGTATCTTTTTAAATGCATTGTCATAAAATGAATTAAAACAATATATAGATCAATACAAGCATATGTCTATGCATATATTGGAAGAGGTACTTTTTGCACTCAACAAAGGCTCTGGAATACACTAAAATTCTCTTCATTAAACATTTGTATATTTTCAGAGCCCAAAATGTCCCGCTCTTCAAGAAGCAAAAAACATTTGTTGTATGATTCACTTTTGTTAAAAAAACCTTCCTGATCTATGTGTTGAGGAAACCCTGAAACCAAGGGGAAGCATGACATTCCAGTGACAAAATATTTCCCTTAGAGTTCACACGTACGATTCTTTTACCGACAGATCAGCTTTTCTAAATATAGTTTAAATTTGTACGTGACTTTGTAATACAGGAAGCAATTGTGCTTATTTGGGTCTACAGGTTTTTTTAAGCCATGAGAATTCATTTTAGTGCACGTCGCATTTTCATTTTATTCAAAAGAGTACTTACTGTACTTCCGAGACCCTTGATCCTATCATAGATTTATTGGAGAAGAAGAATCTAGAATTGACATACAAATTGTAAAAAAAAAAAATTAATGAAAATCATATTTTAAAGCTTTGCCTTTCACTGATTCAAAGCCTTATTTCACTGAGTGGTAGAAAAGTAGATAAAAAGGAAATGCAGCATTAGTTAATATACAGTAGGGCATACTTTTTGGATGCTGTTCATCATGAAGCCTAAGCCGGGTGTAAACGCATTTAGAATTATTCAAACATAAACAGAATCTCTATCATACACTGAAAATTCTATCAATAATCCCTTACCAATTTGACAGAACTTGAGCAAATTTCCCAAGAAGAATGGGAGAAAAATTGCACCCAGTGTGCAAATCTGGTAGAGACAGTATAGAACAAGACTGTTTCTTGCAGGGGTTGATAGGGAATTACATTTTACTAGATTCATTTTAACATGTATATAGTGTTTTAAAATTGCATGTATATAGTATGTGCACAAAACTTAAATGGCAGTTACATATGAGAATTGCTCCACATACTTGCTGCTATAGAGTCACTCAGGATGTATCTGTTATCTATCTACACATGTTATGGAAGCATTCTTTGATAGATCACCTATAGGTGCAAGCATGTAACGTGCTTTTGAATGTACTCTTGACTGCCTCTTCTCAGTGATGACTGTCAAGCTGCTATCAATCTTAGGCCATGATATAATCTGTTGACATGCCTAACTGTGGCCACAAAGATCAGTTTTACCAGACTGGGTGGAGACTCAGACACACTTAAATCACACATGGTTGCTTTTCGTCCATCTGTTTATTTTCTGGCTGCCGATCTTCCAATTTAGGGGAGCCAGAGCCTATCCCGGCAAACAAATGGAGCAAGGCAGGGTACACACTAGACATAAAGCCAGTTCATCGTAATGGAAAATACACAAACACACTGAAAGCACAGCCAGTTTTCCCAGAAGCCAGTAAACCTACCAGTAGGTCTTTGGACTGTGTAGAGGAAACTGGAGCACCTAGAGGGAATCCCACGTGACCATGGTAAAAAACATACATACAGTATCTCCACACAGATAACACTGCTAGAATTGAACCCAGGATCCCACCACTGCAAGGCAGCAGTGCTAACCACTGCGCCACTCTGCCTTCCATGGGTACTTTACTTAGCGGGAATTGTTCTTGCACACATTGCATTTTGCTTGCAGAAAACTGACAGTCGGAAATTGTTCCATTTTTTACTTATTTTGTGTACCAACTCCCATCTTGGGCATGTTTTGTGCATTTTGTATTTTGTTTTCAAAATGTTAAACAGAAGACATTAAAAACGAGTAAGAGAAATAAAGAGTGACTGTGAGTGAATCAGTAAGAGAGTGGGTTCTGGTGGGGGAAAGGAAGGCAGGCCTTGCACCAGAATTTTTCTTCAGGCATGGAAATTGTAATTAGAATTAAAAAAAAAGCTTCTCAACATGCCGTTAAAGGTTATAATAATGCTAAACCTGGGAAAATGGTTACAGCTTATTTTATGTGTTAAAAGGAAGGGTTATGCAGCATGCTCTCATGAATGCCAAGCGTCTCTTTGGAATAAAGAATATACAATGAGTCGTTAACTTACACTAATAGGCTCATAACCCAGCTATGGTACATGTGTAATCAGTAACTAGTTACGTGTGTATGTGCTCATTAGGCAAAATAAGTTGACACCTTTAATGAATGACCACAAATTTGTATTCATGGAGTGACTAACAATCAAATGTGTTAGCATTTCCTGTGAGCTCTCCTGCTGATCACATGCATATACCTCAGCCCTAACCTTAAAGCTAGCTGAAACACCAAATCTAATCCTTAACCAAAGGAAATTGTCAGTGTCCTGTTTAACTCTGTACTGTATGTCATTCTGATGTCTCACCCTGTACACTATGCAGCCTGGAGAGATGTCAGGTTGCCACAGACCTTACTGGCTAATAGATGTCTTCAGATTTCAAATTACATGATTTAATATTTGATTTAATAATATCAAATCAGAATAATCCTTCATCAAATACAGTTTTTCCTTTATTCTTCAGGAACATTTTTTTTAAATACCGTAGCATCATATATTAAAATTAGTTTGAAATATTTTCTGATATACAAACCTTCTTTTCTAAACCAAATGGACATCTGTCTCCACAAGATAAATGATTATGATGAAACATGCATAGCTGGTTTGATAATCATGCAAGAAATACCATCTGCCTGTTTAAATACCAATATCGGATATCATACAATGATCTTAAAAAAAAAGATCAATTGGAACAAAATAGTGTATCCAAACTGATATTCACATCAAGGCTTTAATGGAGGGGAAGCTAGATCAAAACAGTAGGCATACTTTTAGGACTTGAACTTGTAGAGGCTTAAAATAGTATCTCTATGTAAGCATTGTTATTCTCTTCCATCTTTTCAAAGTGGAAAAACCCTTAGACAAATGGATAAAACAGTTATAAAATGTTTTAAAAATCTGATACTCAGAACAGGGCAATACACCTTACTGATTAAATGCAAAAAACATCTGTGCAGCATCACTTCCCTTCCAGAAGCTGACAGTGCACCTAATGTTAAATAATGAGGGTTCCTGTGGAAGTAATGGACGTGCTGGCCCGCTGCTGGTCCTTACTGATTGATTGTGTCTGTTAGCAGTGACCTGGGTGTTGGCAGGTTTTCACAGCATTGTTCTTGCAGCTCGGCTCTGTGATTTCTCGAAGAGGAAGTCCTGCAGCAGTTTTCCCACTGCTACAGTTTAGCTTACAGCTGACCTATCAGGATGCCCTTCTCATCCTGGAGAGAGTCTGAGCACACACCTTCCTTAAACAACAGTACTTCTGCTTAGCTTTGCAGAAAAAAAAAACGTAAAACCCAACAATTAATACAGAAGAATCTGTTTCACAGGAGAAAAAAATCCCATTTTGTATGTCAGGCAATCCTTGCTTAGATCACACTTCACACATTGTGACAGGAGTACACAACGTGAAATGTGTTGTGAACACAGTCAAGCAATACAGATTTGTCTTCAAGTCATAAAAAGAAATGCATAATTTATTAAAAGGAAACTACTAAAGGAGCTATGGATTCTACAATAGAAATGATTTGCTTATTAAGATAATTATTTTAAGAGTATTAAAAATATACACAAATGGAAAGAGCAAATAGGTTAATTATCAACCTTTTCAGCTTTTCTGGTGCTTATACACAAGAAGGAGTGATAACCTATGTGCTTTAAGATGAGCATACAAAAAGAAAATTATAAAGAACATAACAAAACAAGCATTTCTGGTTATCTAAAGATAAATTTTTCTTAAGAAAAGATAATTTGTTTGTTATTGGAGGAAATATATTGCATTTAAGATAGAAAGTAAATGTTTAGTTGTATATTGCTTGCTATCTGGTTATATTTGCTTAAATAACTGACAAGAAATCTCAGTGTTTTCTTTAAGTAAATCTACGAGGACTTTTTTTCCCCAGCTCTGCCAGTTAACAGATGGATGAATCATGTGAGGAAAACAGATGCTGAAGCATACTGCATATTGAGACATTTCTTGCTTTTTGATTGGTGCTGCCATTTTCTAGTTTTTGGTCTAACATTAGAACAAAGATGGAACAAACACCGGGAAGCAATTGAACACCTGAGTTAGATTTAGTAAGAGTAAGTAAATGGATTTAAAATAATATACTGTACAGTAGATGAGTATACTGTCAGATTTTGCTGTTTCCTGATGTGTGTAACAAGTTGTTGGTTTATGACATAGGATTCAGGACTAAAAAGAGTTGCCACACATATTCATGAATGCATTATCATAAACAATATTACTACTCACATTTACGGAAAAAAAAATAACTCAGCCTTCCAAGCTAATGCGTAGACACACAAGCGTAGTCTAATAGGTTGTTAACAGCGCAACAGACTGCTCAGCATAATGGATATTTAAAGCCATTTCATGCTATCCAGAACATAAAGGAAACAGTGTGAGGAAATGGTTTTGTTGTAATTTACAGGCTTTTAAAAAGCTAAAAGGAAGTCTTAAAATGATATCCAGTATAAACATAAAGTGCATAGACAAATTAATACATAGAGATACATTATTTACTGTATGAACCTACATGAAATATTTTTATGAAATAAAATTGAACAATACTTATTATTGAGAACAATTTTGAAGAACTAAGAGAAGCATAGACAATAACATTAATAAATATCAATCACAAATACTAAAGGAAATGTACATTTAAACAAAATTCCATGGTCAAACTCTATGATTTTAGTGTTTTCTTCTCCTTAATTTTAGTCTCTTAGGTTTATACTTTGTATATAATGAATACTTTGGTGTGTGTGTGTTTTAATGTTTTTTTCGTTTCATCATGCCGACGGAATATGAAAGGGACAGAAATTTTAAAGAAAAACACACCTGGAACACTTTGATCCTTTTAATGTAATTGATTTTTTTGGCAGCAGTGTCTCTCCACTCTGTAACCTGTTTAGATCTTTTAAGCCTGAGGATGGGGGTGTGGAATATACAGTACAGTACTGTACTTCTGGTAACAGTGGGAATAGTTCTTTTCTTGTGTTCAGTTTTGTGTTGGTCTGAGTGTTTTTGTACATACTTAGTATTTTTGCATTGGCTCATTTTTTTAAGCAAGTGAAAGAAAAATGTGCTGGTGAATCATATAAATTCATACTTGTTAATATCAATACAACTTGTTACATATAAAAATATGCATATAAATTGTTGTAACACCCGCCAGAGGTTTTAGTTGGATGATTTCCATGCACCTCTGCCTCATTAATAAAATAACAGATACATAGTCTGGAATATACTTATGGAGAACATTTATTTTCCTCATCATAAACAATACTTTCAAAAATATAAAGGAATAACAGCAATTAACAGTTGGATCTCAGTGTTTAGAATAAAAATGTTAAGAAAAAAGAAATCTACAGTATGTTTCTGCTCTCAGAAGCTGACAAAGAGAGCCCATGCAGCCTTATCACCATACCACAGACTTAATAATCATTCTTTTTGTGATTGAGTTTGCAAATGTCAGATTTTCTAGAAGGCAGCCAATTATGTTGTCCCTAGTAACCCTGCCCAAGCAATTTTCTTCTTCTTCTGTGGAAATTCTAGACTGAAATATATGCATGCACAGCTTAAAAGCATCATTTGAATGTGTTGTTTACATAAAGGAATATAAATTAAAGTTCTCTTGTTGCAAGATTTAATTAAGTTTCTTAACAAATATCCACCAGTCTTCCTCTAACCCAATTATTTTTGTGTTGTAAAACCCATTCTTTCATTATTTAAACAACAGCAATTTTATGCTCAAATGCAAAACAGAAATGCTAATGATCAGTTCTGTGTTTTTCCCATTTGAAACCCAATTATCCCATTAATTGATGGTTGTGACAATACAGAACTGTAACATCTTCTGAGATTTTGTTGACAGAGCAACATTACTCATTCATAAATCATTGACTAGGCCACGTTTATTTAGCAAAATTCACTTAAATTTACTTTCCAAAATTTACAACAAAGAACCTTACTTTTGTTGAAAATGAGGTCTGACCACAACAAAATGTAAAACACACTGATTTTCCTCTCGTGCCTTGAAAAGGCAATTGGAATGCTGAAAACAAAACAAAAAGCACACGTAACACTTCTCTGTTATTTAAAAGAAAACACAACAGCCTGTTTACTGAGACATAGCCTTTTCTGTATGCTTTGCTATGAATTGTTGGAGTGTCACTCAATATCTAAGCAATAAAGCATTGCTTTAGGGAAAAGTATTTTTCTTACCACTGCATAAACATGTATATTATATATACACATATATTATTTACTGTATACACATATTTACTGTATATACTACAATATTGCTTACTTTAAGTTTTTGATTATTAAAAGTTAGTGGTATATCTTTTGAGTTTTATTTATAAAGACAGTGTCTTTTGCAGCATGGAAGAATAAATACAAAATGAATTGTACCTTCTGCTTCATACTAGCAAAGAACATTTTTTAAAACTTAGTTATACCCTAAGTTAGGTAAAACGGATGGTTCAGGTTGGACGGTGTTTCATCAGTGACTTGCAATTAAGTCTCTTAATGTATCTCTTCCCTAATCTCTCACTATTAATATACATACCATTTTCCAGGTGCTAGTTGAAGAAACTCCACAATTATCACCAATCTAATCGGTGCTGCCCAAAATACTAAACATCCATATTGACTATTTTAAATTTAATTGTCATAAAAAGTTGTAAATAATGATCAATATTTTTCAGACACATGCCACTTTGCTCCTCCCAGTTCTTTTGATATTTAATATACTGTATGTCAGAGACCATAACAATAGCCTTTTGGCTATCCATATCTTTTATAACAGCTCTTTAAAGTGCCTCTCAACACGTTACATGGTGATAAACTCAAGAACACAGATAAATCACTGTTGACAGTTTCACTTTGTGTACACCTGCACTACTTGTTTTCAGTAACATAAGGTGCTCCTGTGTGTCAGGACAATGAAAAGCTCATAATTGCCTTCCTGTACATCTGCCTGTGAACCTAGTATGCTTCCATGGGAAAATGAACTGCCACAATAATGAGTGCTGTAAAAATCTCCAATGAGCAGGGAGGCACTGTTTCAAATGACAGACATGGCAGGAAGACAGATAGAGTCTTGGTGAAATACAAGCTCTGCCATTCTCACGAGAGACCTTGACCATTGAAAACTCAGCAGTGTATTCAATGCATTTACTTACATGTTATGTTTGAGAGTTTGCAACTTGGTCTTCAGAATAGATGTACTAAAGTTGTTTTCGTGCTTTTGTAATTTTTAACTGTTGTAACTTTTAATAAGCCCTACACAATGCTGAGGTGAATACTTTCCTGCCTACTTAATTTGCAATTGCCTAGACTGGGATTCATGTTCTAACATATTAGCATTTATATGACAACTTTTAATCAAATAATATCCGCTTCACACATCCTAAGGTGTGAGAAGGATAGTTAATACTGAAAATACCTCACATCAGGAAAAAGGCTTTAGATCAGAAACGTTGTGGGGTTTCAATTTATATTTTTCAAAGAAGAGAAGGTTTTTTCACTGTAGGGGAATCAGCAATATTACATTTAACCTCTCACATTATTCTGGTCAGTTTCTCTATTTTTGTTACTGTACCATTTCATAACTTAGTAAGTGTTGTCCACAGTGTATCGGTAGTCCTTGTGTTAATTAGAATAGCATGATACAATGAGGCTCAACAGGACTGATCAGGTGGCTTTTTGGAGGGAAAAAATAATTTTCCATGTTTGAGAACTTTGTTCTGTGTTGTATACAGGTTTTATATTGCAAAGCAAGAAAAATATTAATTTAACTCAGCAGTACAGCCAACATATCATATACCGTACATTCTTTTTTATAAATTCTGCTACCTGAGAACATAAGAGAAGCTACTAGAGAGAGGAGGTATTTGGCATAAGTTTCTCATTAAATTGTGCTCAGTTTCCACTTGTCTCCACATGTACTTGTTTCACAGTTAGTTCTGACACAGTTTTCTGGGTTGACTTTATCAATACTTGTGAGGATCCCAAATCTTGCTTGCCCCCTTACAGCTTCACAATGATTTTACTTACACTTGTTTGGAAGTTTTTATTCTTTTGTGAGAGAGCTCAATTTGACAGATTTCATTGCTGAACTCTCTTAGGCCCCAAGGGTGTTCACTGAGTTTGATCTTTTGCCCATTTAGCAGCATGTGGAGCCAGCAGTCGGGGTTCAGTTCCTAGCGTTATCAGCTACAGATGAAGCTTCTCTTTACCAAAATGACCTATTTTTTCTTTTGGCTTGTAAAATAAGCCAGTGCCCCACTCATATTTCACCAACGCAATCTACTGTACATGTATATTCTATTTGATACATTTTTAAATGAAAAAACTAACAGCAATGGTTTGGGGGGACTTTCAGTGACATACTGAAGGTAAGAAATGGATGTCTGATATCACCTCGTCTTATAATGTAAGATTACAAACCTGAGGTATTTTAAGCTTTTGTATTTTTTTTTATTTTGTCTGCCTTATACAGAATAGAAAACGACAGATAAAAGCTAATGCTGTAATGGAGTATACTGTATATTATGAAATTATGTATAGACAGAGAGAAAGTTATTGGTCAACAGGTTAATTTTGTTTATGAATTGGTTTAGTTGTGAAGACACTGGAACATTTTCACTGCCTATTAGCTGCCTTTTACAGAGATTGCACCTAGTACATTAGATTGATAAGAAAGAATACCAGCAATAACAGCACTGCACGTGTTGACTATGTCTTCCAAATAGATGTTCTAGTACACCTGAGAAAGTAATTAACTTCAGCACTTGTTTTCTCTTCCAAAAGAATGCTTATCTGCTCAGAAAATACCACTTGAAAAATGACTAAGTTGTGACCTGTTGGGTGGAGACAAAGGGTGAGAGCGGTTCATACCATCACTTGTTTGGTATTTAACTTCCTATAACCGTTTCTTGAGGGAAGATCACACCCATCCCTTGCATTCCTCTCAGACAAGTTGTGTCACGGTGAGGTGAGAAAATGAGCTGACACACACTGAGGCTTTGCCTTTAATACAGGATATGGCCAAACAGTAAAGGGCATTGAAATCACAGACCACTCCACAGGTTCAGATCAGTGGCAGGAAAGTGATTCATGTTGCATTCAGAAGAAAGGAGCAGCTTGAACTGGAGGGTACAAAATCTTTCGATGGTGTTGAAAATATTTTAAGAGGAATGGCCGCATGCATCCAGTAACTTAATTAACCAAGAGGGCTGCGCCTACTGTGAAAAAATTACAAACATTTCTTTCCTCTGCTATAAAGCACATAGCAGGACATACTTTTTATTTTCCTGTGTTTGCACTGGTGGTGCCTATGTCTCACATGCACGTGAGAGTATTCCAGAAATATTACGACTTCAGTAGAGACCTTAAAATAATTCAAATTAAAATTAATTATTTTTAAGTATATGTACCTGTAACCAGGTCAGCAATGGTAGACCTGCGATAATGTCTGCATGGAGTAAGTATGTTCTCCCCATGTTCTTGTGGGGAGTGTTCTCTGGGTGTTTCAAATTCCTCCCACAGTCTAAAGCCATTCAGGTAGGTAAGCTGGCTTCTAGCAAAAATTAGCCCTGATTTGTGTTAATGTGAGTGTTTGTGTCAGTGTGTACCCTGTAATAAATGTTCTGCCCAGATGTATCCCGCCTTGTGCTTGTTGCGTGTTGGGATAGGCTCTGGTTCCTCTACGACCCTACATTAGAAAAATGGGTGGATGTACTTGTATCCTTAACTCAATATGGGTGGACTCCACTGTGGGTCTTCTGGGTTTCCTCCCATCTCAATCTTATTTTACTTAAGCAGTTAATAATTGACTCAGCTGTAAGTAAGTACTGTCACCCTGCATTTGAAATGAAGTCATTTACTAATTTTCATCTCTGCATTATCAGAAAGCCAGTTATTCTTGGTAAAGGTTGTGGCACCTTTGAATATATTCAAGAAGCATAGGACCAGAGTAAGGCTGCTGCACCCAGAATGGGACACACACACATACAAATAAACACAGTCATTCTAGCCAGCTTTCATTTTTAGGCATGAAGAAATCCCAAGAGGACAAAAGGAGAACATGCAAACTCCACACAGAAAGCAAAATGAGATGTAGGCCCAAGTAGCTGAGATGCAGCAGCTCTAACTAACATGCCCTGAGACACCATTATTCACTAATTTAATCAGTGTCATGCTACTGTTTACTGCTATTAGTTCATGTTCAAACTGTTGTGAAGTTGATCAGATTTTCTAAAGAGGAAAAATAAAAATTGATTAATTATGAAGTGGAAGGTAGGGCAAGAGTTTAGATGGGTTTTAGATTTATTTACCTTACCTTATCCAACAGACATGTTTTTGCAAAGACCTTGGTGAGTCTTTATTTGCATTCCATATGACAATCACAAAACACTGAATCATGTAAGCATTTCGGAGGTTTTTCTGGTTGAAAAGGGCTGCCTGAGCAGACAATGTATATCCAGAAGCACCCGGTAAAAGGAGTAATAAACAAATGCAGTTTTAGAACCCACACATTATATTGCATATAATAACATTCACTGGTATTAAAACTAATTTCTTTTTTTTTGTTGTTTTCTCTTGATTTTTTTTAACGATGTCAATAATACAGTGCTTTCAAAATGATGGGGCTTCTGAAGAGATGAAGCTAAACAAAATTAATTACAAAAGAAATGCTTATAGAATGTTAAGATTTTCTTTAAAACTTTGAAAAACACATTTAAAATATTAGGAATTTCCCGCTGCACTTTACTTTGAAAATGACAGTGGACCTTGGATTATAGTATATCTGACATTGACCTTGCTTAGTTATTCACTTCAGGAAGGCTGGTGACATTACATTATCTCTGGGTGATCCTATAGCGTACCTCTGGAATAGTAACAAAATAGATGGCAATTGGTGCTGACACTTCCATTGAGTTTTTTATTGGAAATGAAGGCTTAAGGCATGGGAGGAAAAGGAATGCATCAAGTATGCAGTGAGGTAAAAACTATTCTTGTTTTTTCTTTGAAGCATTTATTATAGTGAGTTATTAAAGATACACGCTATCATTGAAGTATCACACTTAGCATTATGAATGGCCTATACAGGATCAGAACAAACAACATACAGGGAAAAACAATTTTAAAACAGTCTGATTTTAAAAACTGAATCCGGTCCGATTCAGTAACCTTTCATTAAATGAGTATGACCAGGGTTCCCCAGGCATTGATGCATCTGGATGGGCCAAAAGCTATCACAGGCTTTCGTCGGCCATCATTTCCTTGGGTTTGAACTGACAAGGATTCCTGTGTCTTGCTGGCTGCCTGCACGCTGTCAGTACCATTTCTGTTATCATGATGGGAGGCAATGTGAAACTTGCAGCCTGTCAAATGACGTGTCAGAGAAGCATCAAAGGAGCTCTATTTTCTCTATGCTGTACAAAGGTCATACCATGTAAGGTAAGCTGATAAACAAAATGTGTTTGCACACTTTAAGGATATAAAAAAGCCGAAATATGTAATGGGAGAAAACAGGGCTGCCTGCTCAAGTTGAAAGCAGGAACAAATAAGAAAAAGGAGCTCACCCACACAAAGGTTTCCACTCCAAATATTTTTTTGTTGAATAGGTGACACAGTGGTGCAGTGGTTAGCATTTCTGCCTTGCAGCACTTGGGCCCTGGGTTCAAGTTCATACCTGAGGTACTATCTGCATGGAGTTTGTGGGTTTACTGTGGGTGGTCTGGTTTTCTCCCACAGTCCAAAGACATGGTAGGTTAATTGGCTTTTGGGTAAAACTGGCCCTCGTCTGAGTGTGTGGATGTTTGTGTCTGTGTGTGTTCTGTGTCCTGTCCAAGCTGGATCCTGCTTTGTGCTTGTTGCTTGCTGGGATAGGATCCTCCTGTGCATAAAGTGGTAAGACAATGGATGGATATTTTTTATTCATTAATTGGATATTTCTTAATCATTAATTTTCTTGTGACACAGAGCTCAAAATCTTTTAGTGGGTAATCTTAAGAATCAATACAAGGTACCATCACCCTCATCAATATTCCTTCCCTTACTTCATTCCCTAGACTTTCCCTACTCCCAAGTCCCTCTTTTATCCACTTTCTCTTCGACTTTCTCTTCAGGGATTTCTTTTTTTGCTGGACGAATTGCCCTTACCTATTCTACTGCAGCTTGTGGCAACTTACATAGTGGCACTCTCTGACATGTGTGCAGTGACCTCTCCATTAAGGCAGGTAAAGAGGGATTCACGACTGGCCCTTTCTTCTAGCTTCTGCTCACGACTGGATAAGCTCCCTCGGAAAAGCCACCTGCATGTAGTTAGGTTGACAACACCATATCATTAACCTCTCAATTCCCCATAACTCCTCTACCCTCAGCAACTCCTGCCGAATGGTTAATTCTGACTGTACTCTCATCACATTATACATTTGATCACAGTGAGAGGGCAAAATTGTTGTATTACCAACTATCATATAAGAAATACAGCATACTCAAGAATTATAATACTGTATTTCAGGCCTTTCCTGTGAGGCACTGCACACTTCATATCTAGAATACATATACTGTAGATATGTACATATACATAATACATATGTCAGTGGAAGGTACTGACATTGTCATTCATTCAGATACTTTTCAAGCACTGCTTATTAGAATCTGAGGCTTCTGCAAGCTTTCATTATGGGATAAAACGCAAGCTTTTTTAGTATACTGTATAAAACAGTCCAGCACAAGTAGTTGAGAATGGAGAAGTGTACAGTACTATTAAAATACAGTAAGAGTCCAGTTAATTGCTGTAAATTAGAAAGTTATAAACTTGCCTAAAAGATAAAATAAAGTTCTTAGGTTTTGGCACATAGAATTAAATACTTACAGCAGTTTCATGTTTTGCAACTTAGGTCTGGTGCAGTGCCAAAAATTGCAACAGAAACCCAATCGTGTTAAGTCCTCAACAGTTTAAGCTGTTTTCTACAGTACAATTTTTATTTTAAAGTAAGAGAAGCACAGGTAAATCAAATATAATCTTTGTTTAGTGCATGTGTGTAATTTCTTAAAGTGGTTTCCTTTGCCAAGAGAGTCTGTTGAGTATTGTTTTTGTAAGGTTTTCCTTGGACGGTATGAAATAATTATAATGATATTATACTGGGTATACCTAGATTTAACATCTGTTTTACTGTAAATAGGTCTTTTAATTTTTTCAGAGTTAGTTCAATTTGGGCATATCTCTGTGAAAGTGGCTGTAGATAGTTTAGTGTGTGTCTGAAAAGTGAATATTATTAGATTGATATGTGTATTTGCTATGGAAATTAAGCTGATATTTTCAGTGGGACAAAAGTTAGAACATTTACATTCTAAAATATTTTATCTCTTTTGAGTGAGTGTTTTATTCTTTTATGAACGCAAGTACATTTCTGTGAAAGTACACACACCCACACAGCCATATTTGCATAAGTGCTTAAAGAGATGATGAATCAATGAGTCACTGATATTACTCTATTAGATTCATTATATCCAAAGAAAAAGAAAGCATTTTTTCAAATTTACTGGGAAATAAATCTGTTAATCTAATCGCATGTTTAATTAACTATCTTTTTTCAAGTGAAATTAACTCAATTCATCTAAAAAATTAATAAAACAATGTAAAAAAAGTTCTAGCCTATATAGGATTCAGACAGCAATTAATGTAAGCATAAACTATTTCCCATGCAAATGCAAAACGTTTAGAATCACACTGTAGCTATCCAAAGTTTACAGACAATGAAGATTTTATCCTTTTCTGAAAGAAACAAAATTAATTAAAATCCATTCCATTATTTTATGCCTTAAATACAACCTAAGAAAGCACCACGAGAAATACAACTCAATAAAATTGTACAGAAATCTTGCTCACAGTACCTTTTATAAAGAACATTACTTCTGTCCTAACCACAATTACGGTGCTATTAATTTTTAGCAACTGCAGGTATAATTTTAAAAATGCAGTATAAGAGTATTTTAAGTATTTTATGAGAGGAAGATTGATATCTTTGCAACACTTTGCTTAGTTTTTTCTTTCTACAAATGCAAATATCATTCTAAAATGATTAACTTTACACTTACTCCGAATGTAAAGTGATTAGCTCAACCTTGATGGCTTCTAAATCTGTGTAATCTTGACTGACCCAAATGATTCTCAGCAGTATTTGACATCTTCAGCCTTGATTTGAATGGTCTTGAGAGTATCCCTCCATATCACAGTACATAACTTAACAAACTACTCTTTAAGAGTACCTTGGTTTCTAGGCTTGAGTAGCTTTAATTGGCTTCAATCATTCTTAATATTCTCAAGAATACTTTACTCTTTTATGGTACTTGACTCAACAGTTTTGTAGCTGGGGGTTTTGCACTACATTGACCTCTACTGACCATGACCTCACTGGATCTTGAGTTTTGTTCTACCATATTTTTTCATACTCCAGATAGAGAACATCTATAGTGAACATCTCATGATGTGTGAGAATGCTTTGGTTAAACCGAGGAGGTCTGCATGCTTCCAGGGACTCAGTGTGCTGGCTATCATGGTTCTGTTTCTAGGGCATCAATGTACAGGCTCACTTTTGGCCCGAAAAACTCCTTTTTACCTTACTGATAATAAATCGCTTTCCTCAGTGCCTTTCATGTCTGAAGACCTGACATGATAAAGCCCATCTCCTGGTTCTGTGAAGTGTTTGTAGCTGCTTGTTCACCTTGACGTCTTGACCCATGAAGATGGTACTCTATGATCCCAGTATCCTTTAGGTTTGGCATTTGAAAAAAGAAGGTTAATGGGCTTAGGCCTGTCCTAGCCAGTAGACCACATTTTGCAGTGTACCTAGGATTCCACTTGGTGTGAGTTCTCTTACATATTTTCAAGTCCTGGTATACAAACTGGAATAAAAGACCCAATCTCTTGCCCCATGTCTATGTTGCTCAAATGCATGCAATCCCTGCATAAAATAAGAAGAATGCTCACAGTCTACTTAGTAGCCATTTAAACTTGCCTTTGAAGAATCAATGGTGAGACTGTTGGCGCATACCACCTCACCAGTCAGTTCTTGCTCTAGCCTGCTGTATGGTGTCCACTTTCCTCTTAGGGCTTGATGCAGGCTAACTTCATGCCATTGGATGTGGCAATCATTTTGTTTAAAGAAGCCCTTTTCTAGTTATTACTTCTTCTCTCAAAGAAGATAATCATAATTCACTATTTTTTTCCCCTTTCACCTAGTCCATACTAGGCCTCTAATATATCTCAATCCAGCCTGATCTCTGTGCAAGGCATTTGGGACAGACCTGATACCAGATTGGTTATGACCAGATTGAGTACTGGATACCTACTGTATTTTCCCCACATGACATCTGTTCAGCTGGAACCTCTGGGGTAAGAAACGGCACAGGTTGTGTCATTGGATCAAACACTTCATCTGACTGTTCATCTGTATGAGATTAATGGCCTCCTAATTTTGGAACCCATCCAGGTACAGCACATTGCATTAGGGTTCAGGCCTCTTTCTCAATCCTCTGTTCCTGAGGAGGCTTACCGAAGTTTCCATGGCGGATGTGATGTGGACTTCCTACTCCGCTTTCACTACGTGATTACCTTAATAAGAGCATAGCATTGGTTGGCCCCTGAGCTCTACAGTCAGGCCACTGTTCGACCATTCCATTAGCCAACTGTATGTGTCAGCTTTATTAGGCCTATTCCATTGATGATTATTGCATTCATCGAAAGGTTTCCTTCCTAAGTTACTCTCAGTGGTTTACTTGTGTTCCCATGAATGTTTCTCTAAAACCCAGGGTGACACAGGTTAATCTAACATTCACAGCCCATGGTGATCTAGCAGGAACCCATTGGACAGATTTGGCATAGTATCTCAGCAAAGGTCAGTGGCATAACACTTGGCTGTGAGGTAAAAAAAATAAAGTGAAGTGAAAACCCCATGAGGTGAAAACTTCATTACTTTCATGGAACCAATGTTCAGAAGACAACAACGCATTTCTCAAAATAAATGAAAGATCTGTGTGAAAAACACTCCACAAGGGAGACAATTTATACTGAATTCCCACATGTGTGATCTTGTAAGATGAGCCAACAAGCACTTCAAAAGTGGCTGGCCCTCTTACAAATAAGCTATGATCACTGTTTCAAGGATGTATACTTTTCTCGGGCAGGTACTTTAAGCACTTCAAAAATGATTGCCAATGCACAGTGTAAATTTTTGGAATAAAAAAAGAATCCAGATTTGTACCTGCTATACACTAAATGATATTCTATGCACTAGCAAAGGTAATTCTCTCACATCTCTTATTACAGCAGTGTTAAGGGGTCAGGGCTTTATACTGTATGTTAGTCATTGTTGTCATAAAGCAGTAGTGATGAATAATACAGTAGATAAGATATGTAGTCCAGTAGATGGACATTTATTGCCACAAATAATAGGGTAGATCTAGAAAAATAAAAATAAAAAAAATAAAAAATTCGGACATTATTTCTGTTACACACCATCTTTATATGTGGTGTTTTGTTTTCCGATTGATAATTCATAGAGCGTATTCAAGGCAATCCACAATTGTGAAATTCTTTATTTGTCACTTTCTAAAACTCAAATAAACTAGGTTTACAGTTCTACCCTGCTTTCCAGAAATAGATTAGAAACAGTAACTGAAATGATGGTGTTGGTATAACAGTACAATGTACTTAATTACCTAAAAGTGTTTGCACACTTCATCTGAGTTATCAGTTATTATATATCAGTACATGCATTTGTATATGCAGTTGGCACTTCCTTAACATCATTAATATGTTTGAAATATACAGTATTTGCATATCTCTGGCACTGAAGACAACATAATACTTTAAGCCACAATCTCATAAGACATGATACTGAGAGCATTTTCATTTTATGATTTTGGCTAATTTCTGAGCTCTTTCACCATCTAGAAATATTCAATTTCACTGTAATCGTAACTCACACCTTTTAGAACCTTTTAGTATTTCATAGTTACTAGTGGAGGTATCTTCGACAAATGATAATGGTTTAATGAACACAGATTTTTATTTTTATAAAACCTTCAGGTATGCATTTATGTGCAGGTTTCTCTCAGACTCTTCATTTTTCAAGAGACATTGTTCATTATTATTAGACAGCAGGCTAAGCATCTCAAAGTTACATAAGGGTTACCCAATGCCAGATGTTGTTTGTCTTTGAAATGTTGCAACTCTAATTATCACTACAGAAACAGCTTTTATGCTTTAGCCTATGTTTTGAGGTGGGACCACCACAGTGGGAGAATGTGCATCCTTTCCAGCTAATGTGTTCACAGGAAGAGCCTCTGTGCAAGCTTCATTAAATCAATGTTTACTGTGCCAGAGTTAAAACCTGGTGTTATTCCTCTTTGTTCTTGGCAGTCTCTGCAGCTGCCATTAAGACGATGCAGGCTTTGTTTTTTGAAATTCCAATTATTTGGAATGTGAACGTTCACAAACCTGCTCTGAATGCACTATAATTTCTCATAATCCTGATTCAAATTAGTTTTTTAGCTACAGGCCAGCTGTCATTTGAAAGAAATGCATTATTCAAGAGGCTTTGAAGTTTTCATTCATCTTCTGCTTCCTCCAAAAATTGCTATGCTAAAACCTTGGGGAAAGGCCTATTCACGCACATTTGCAAAAGTACCTAAATGAAATTTATGTAGCTTTTGAACATTGACACTTTCAAGGAAAATGGATTTTTATTTGAATTTTGATTTATATAATCCACAATTATAAATGCATACACCCCAACGCAGTCATGTATCCCCTAAGCATTATAAAATACAGTATTAGAGAAATTCAGGTATTCTAGTGTACAGTAAGTAAAACAACCCTTTTGTGGATGCCCCTCATCTGCTCTTCATCTTACAATATTCATGTTCATAATGTTCTGTTGTTTACAATCATGTAAAACAAACTTTGCGCAGAAAAAAAATGGCATCATTTTTTGTATGGAATTAAAATCAACTGAAAGAAAGAAACATAAGAGCAGAATAAAAACATCTAATGAGCTACAGTAAAACAAAAATAATGTTCATTGATTAGAATACAACAGCTTTCCTGTATATTCTTTTACTCAAAGCTGCCAATATTTCATATACTGTATACTATATTTTATTTTTAATGGTGTAAGTGATGAGATGAGCGAATCCTAATGCTGCAGAATCTCTTAAATTAAATTATAATTTATCATCTTTATTCCTTAATAATAGTCTAGTGGCTCTTAATATGGAGATAATTGCTGGAAGATTTATACTGTATATTAAGAAACTCTTATACACAATGACAAGATCCAAAAGGTTTGTGATGAATTATTATCTGCAAAAGCAAATCTAAAACGTATGTTTGCCGAATACGAGCCTGTATCGAAACAAACCCAAAACGAAGAAATCCCTGATTGGCATGCAGAAGTGAATTGTGTTGCTAATGTACAGTAGTTCCGACTAAGGTTGATTCTCTGGTGAAAAGCACGGCTGTGGAAAATAAAGAGCATTCTGATTCATCAGATGAAAAAAGATGTGAATCTTGGTAACAAAGACAAACCAAGGGCTTCTGATTGTTTGGACAACTGCGCTATTTGACCCATGGCTAATTATGGAGAAACAGATCGTAGCTATATAAGATGTTGAAAACAATGGGAAATGGTTACAACACCAGGCATGAAACTGGCTAAAGAGAGGCTAACATGAACTGTGACATTCTCTGTTCAAGATGTAGAAATATACTGAAGGACACTCAGGAACAAAGTTGTGGAACATGCTTTACCAAGGAGAGTTTAGCCACTCTTAGCCACAAAGTTAATATTTCAAAGGGGAACTGTTGAGCCCAAAAAGCCATTTACAGCAGGGTGAATGATTGTAAGAGTGATGTGGCTCCCACTGACAGTACTGCAAGTTCACAGGATCCTGCCAATCAAAGGTGTGGTGGTTGCAAGTTTAAAAAAAATAAAAAGTAGGCAGCCAAGGATTTTTTAAGTTTTATTTTTTTAAAATAAGCAAGGCAAGAGAGCATGGTCATCTCCAGCAGTACTCCAGCAGTTAGTTGTACACCACAAGAAAGTCTGGTCCTAATAATGATACAACCTAGACTTGGACCAGGAATGTTTGTAAGATGGGGCTTGAGTGGGCCTTGCATTCCAAATGTGTTTAGTGGCTGAGTCATGCAGGTGTTATTAGAAGTTGAACTCAAGTCCCCCCTCGTGATCCCCAAAAATGTATTTTTCCCCGATCCCCAAAAACGGGAGAAAAACAATCTCTGGAGCTCCTAAAATGATGCATTTTAGCATATGTCCCTGAGTTATAATTCCATTCAATCAGAAAATCATGAATCATGAAAAGAATGTAAGAAACATTTTTGAAAGGATGTCCAGCAAAAATAGTTGCTCTCCTGCCCAAGGTTAAAAGATATTGGTAAAAAAAATCACTAAATATCTAAAATGTTTGTGCATCACTGTTTCCCACTGTAGGTTACATTGCTGGAATACTTACTCATTATAGACTGAGATTTCAAAAGGTTTGAATTTTCAAGTAAAAGACCTATAATAATTGATTGTAGTCTAACAACAAATTGTGTTGGCTTGGATATCATTTTAGTTCGTAGTTTATTTTTTTTTCGCTAGGATAGATGTTAGAGTGAGTGGCCACTTGATGGCCATTTTCTGGATTCATAAATATAGTTAATAGTCTGTTTTCTTTTCAAATACCTTGTTGAATAAATTAATAAGGAAAATTACACTGACTTGTTAAAAAAGCTCATGTTCATTATTTTATGATTACATTTTTGAGGTGGTACAATTTTACTTAATGGCTGCAATTATATAAGAATAGTCTGAGCAATAATATTACTGCACTACATTTACTAGCTAATTAGGTTGTAAAAATATGATTTCATTCCTAATCTGAAGTGTAACTGCATTTTTCAATCACCTGAAGGGACTGAAAGATGTCTTATTTTCTCAAATGTAAGAGCTGAGGTCAAATCAATTGGCTACTCAATAAGTCTGGACTTTAAATCAATCCTTTAATCGTTAACCTCATTTTTATCCATGTCACTTATAACACAGTAGTTGTTTGGGATAGCAAAATCTATGAAATGTTTCTGAAATCTCATGTTGAAATTTATTTGTACAAATAAGGAATATTTATTAAGAGGGCGTGAGCTTCCAAAAATGAAGAATAGTGATAAAGAAACCCAATTCAAGAGACCTTTCCAGTCATCTAGAACATATAAAAATCTGAAGGTGGTTTGTAATTGAAACATATGCAGTAAGTTATGGGTCATACATTAAAAGGTTAAGTGTTTTAATTTTAGGTCATTTTAGATTGCTTACATTTTTCTCATACCTTACTATTTCCTTCATGCTGAGTGCCTTAAAGCGGAGTTGTCCAACTGAGGTAATCTGAGTTTGTCTCTTAGACTTACATACCACCCATCACCTACAGTTAATTGGTACACAGGGAAATTCCCATAGAGACTTGTAAATCAAGCTGCAATAACGATAATTAGAATGTATTTTACTGAACCGCACAGAAATTAAAATACATCCAGAGTTTCAAGAGTCCCTGGCATACAGTTTGTACATTTCATAGTATTCTCAAACCAAAATTATCTTCTTACTGAAAGTAAATAAAATGTGAAGCATAACATAAATGTTTAGTAAATGTTTTTTTCCAGCTATTCATACATTAGAGTTTTAACACAAACCATTAATAATATACAATTACCAGCTGGGTATCAACAAAGGTATTGTAATTCATTCAAAAACCTCACATACAGTAAATGCAGTTTGGAACTGAGAATCTATATTAATGATCGAAAGTACCAATTAAGCTTCATCCAATAATTGCTTTGTGTTGTGACCATTAAGAAATGGCATTGCTACTTTCTTTATCCCATAGGTTTTGATATGTTTCTGTTTCTATGGACACAAAGGTTTCTTTACTGGCCTTTGCTTTGGTCTATTTACATTGTGTTCAGCCCTTAGCATCTATGTCTTACAGTACTAGCTATAGTTTTTTGTGGCTGTTGTGGCATAATGGTGGGCTTTAAGACCCTAGTTGTTAAGTCTTTTGTCTCAATATTTTTGTATGCGTTAATCTTTTTGCATTGTTTTATTTATTAAACATTACCATTCATTATTCTCTTCAGAATAACAAATGCAAGAAGTAAGATAACATGCATATAGCATATTTCAATATGCTAAATCTAAGAATGAAAGGCCCAAAAGTCACTAGTGTGGAGTTGAGCTTTTTATTTGTTGGTTGTTACTTTCACTGCAAAAAGACAGAAGTTATTCTTCTGGCATCTGCCAAGTGTGTTTGAACTGTCTGTGCTTCCTGAAGTGAACTGAGAGCTGTGGCAGCTGCTGTCGCCTCAGCCGCCATTGGCCCAGGCAGCACCATTACATACTGTAAACTCAAGGTGTAGTAAAGACACACACAGGCTGGAGGAAGAGCTGACATTTCATATACCCCCAATATAAATATGATCTGAAGATGAGCCTGCTTGCCCCTGGCAACACAGCAGAACGGAGTCTCTGACTCTGATTTATTTGTGTTGAAGAAGGGTGATTTTATTAAAGCTCATTTTTACACATTTTACAATTTCTTTACCACTTTAAGATTAAATAGGATTAAATTCCAGTGAATGCAATATATTTTAATCGACTAAACCACAAATCCATAACATTTAATTAGTCTCTATTTACTGCTTCCACATGTGAGTATCAAACAGTCTTGTTCGCCGGAATTAAAATCATACAGTTTGGTTTGGTGTTGTGATAGAGTTACTTCTAATTATACAATGTTAGTCGAAAGATCAGCCCAAGCAAAGAAGGTTGTGTGCTACAGATCTGTAGATAGTAAGAAATTGGTAGAGTGTAGTAATTACATTTCATTTCATGCTTGATAAACCCAATTATAAACACCCCCATCTATTTGCTTGCTGCAGCTCAGAATGTGATTCCTGTGCATTAATGCTTCAAGAGTGTGGTGCTTGGCTGATAGAGAAAAAAGATTTTCTTCTTGACAATGCAGCCTGAAGATTGGAAACGTATATACCTCTTGCACTCAAACTGGAAACTTGCAGTATGTTTTTTTTTTCCAGATGATCTCACCTCTGATGTTTAGCTTTTTTTACCTGCTTGGCCCCAGAGCCTGCAGACCAGTTTATACACTAGCTGGTAAATGAAAACCTATTTACTTAGCTCTTTTCTGGTGTATGTGTTTACTAATAAAAACTGTATAAAAGTCCCATTAAAAATAAAACAAAAAATGAATAAAAGTCTTATAACATTTTTAATATTTGTAAAGGAGTATGTATTGGGGTCATGTAAGTTTTTTTCTCACTGCTGTTTTAGACTATTACAGTACAGTTTTAAATAATGACCATGACAATAAGGGTATTTAACGTTTCCCAGACTGTTTACAAGTTGTAATATTAGAGATTTTGTATCTTAAATTGAGTTGCACAATATATCGGCTGATGCCTTCACTGACTTTCATGTACCCAGCGCTTCAGAAAAAAGCACAACTGAAGGAAAGATTTTCCCTTTTTTCTAGAGGGCAGGAGAAATCTCTTCATCTCCCTAGGAGAAATTTTCACAAGTCAGTGAAACTCTGTCATGGGTCACGTAGTATCTCATACCACAGAAAATGAATTATATATGGTATATCAATCTGTAGCCTTCAGCTCTCTCTTTTCTGAGTAAAGACATGCCATCAGTGTCTCTCTCTGCTGTATCAACCAAGCAAAACCTGAGAAGACAGCGGGTGTTGGTGATCATAATACACACTGTGATCGTCAAGTGCTCAAGTTAATGTACAGCATAGCAAGAACTTCAAAATAGGATGATTTTTCAAAGGTTACATGCCTGATAAATACTTTTAGAGTGTTAAAATGAGTAAATCTCTGGTCTCATAACTGACGGGTTGTAAGTCTCTGCTGTAGACCTGCTGTTATTCCTTAGTAAATTCCAGTACTTTACCCCAGTTGCTCCAGTCCATGCAATGGTTTAAAAAAGGGACCAGTATTGCTGGGGGATAATCCCTGCAGTGGAAAAGTGTTCCTTCCAGGAGGGAGTCATGTGCTCTGTCATCTGTCATGGAAGCCAAAATAATCTCTAGCCTGGTTAGCTGCTGTGGCTCAAATATAGAAATTACCTACTGTATCTACCTACATCATATTGTTATTTAATATAATATATACTTTTATATGTTAATATTAATTTAATGTAATTACATATAACATATGTAATTAGAATTATACACATAATTCTACCTGTTACAAACATAGTAAAAGGTGTAGTTGTTAACAGGATTAAAAAGGTCTAGTACTGTACCTCTGCTATCAGAAATGTCCATTTCATGACTTATACGTTGAAAATTAAAGTCTCCTTATCATTTTTTATGGCTCTCATCACTAGAAAGTTTTCATTTTGTAGAATGAACCTTCTGTTGAATGTAAAAACCTATTATTACTTAATTAATTTTAAATAATATTTCCCTTTAATGGTCTGAAAGGAGAGAGTAGTTTTGAAGAATATTCAGGTTAGACTCATTTTTCAGGCAAGTGTCTGCAAGTGCTCCTTTCCAGGAACATTCCCCAAATTAGGTACTGTATTTGGAATAAGATACAGTACATGGAATAACAGTATCTCTATGGTGTTTTTCTTTTTTAAAAAAATGTCCCTGGATTACTCTTGAACTGCGATTTTTTATGAGCTTTTGGGGTGCATCAGCGAGAAATCTTCATTTTCAATTATTTTTCTTCAGCTTGGTATGTGCTACAGAGTCTGTGCAGCACTAGAACAGTTGTCATAGCAACTACCCTGAGATACTGTAGAACATTTTCCTGATGTTTTCCTGAAAGCCGTGGCAGACGCACGTTTTGGGGGATTTGAATACTTTGGTATGACATTGACTTTTAACAGTATTTCATTTTTTGCATTTATATTATTCACAATTTTTCCTTCGGTGATTTTCTGTCTGCATTGTGTTGTTTTTTTAAAGTGCCTTTCTGACTTTCAGTAAATTGACATTAACAAGAACAATCTGTATTTTTTGTGGTAGAAGGCACCTTTGTATATTTGCATAAAACATAAATGGAATAAATAAGCAATCAAATGCTTTCACATAGACAATTTATGAAACCGACTGCAGAAAATGGTTACATTAAACTTATTGCTTTGACTGATTTTGTAGAACCATCCATTTATTTTTTAGGTTTATTCATCACACAAATGCTTCAACTTAAGTGCATCAGACTCTTAAAATAACAGGGTAATCACAGATGTTCCAGCAAAGTGCTTTACAACAGCACTGCCATGAAAAGGCTTAATAGGTGAATTACTAAATGAATACATTTTCTCTTCCAAAAAAAATGGTTAGTAATGGACAAAAACCTGTCTTTCTATTACAACACAACGGTTTAAGAATTATCACGAATAACCACCCTGGATTATTGTTGTTGTTACACATACATGTAATATACATGTAGCACACATCTTTACTCAATAAGACTTAAGAAACATTATTACAAACAAAAAAGCAAAAACCTACAGATAACTGTATCTAGGATACATAGAGCAACAAGAACAGTGGTACAATAAAACTTATTGTACATCATAACTAAACGAAATAAAAAATACCAACACAACATTATGTAGAGAAGTAGCAATGCAATATGTGAAGAGAAAGATAAAATGAATAACCAAAATAAAGGAAAAATAGTTACATTTAGTCATGGTTAAGTATATTTTGGAAACTACAAATATTCACACATCTGTTACAATAATACATTCAACAGCAGCAACAGCATTTTTCTTTATCATGTTTGCTTTTCTAGGTGTTGCTGAGAAATCACGCATAACCGGTAAGTAAATTAGATATGTTTGTTCTTGCTTTTTGTGGGTACTATTTGTCAGTTAAAAATATGTTTATAGAGAAAATCCTCGGTTAAAGTGAAGTCCAAACAAACTGGTATGTGAGTTTTCTAATGTGAAATGACATACAGTATACTGTATGTCACATGCACTGACTAGCTGGAGGCCTTGGTCTGACTTGTTAGTGATAATGAGAAGGCCATCCTCGAAGCCCTGCATCAGGACTTCAACCAGCTCAAGTGTGAGGCCCTGCTGTCAGAGATAGACATGGTTTTGAATGAAGAGAATTGCACCGTTAATGACTTTGGGATCTGGATGCAGTATGTTCTTCCCGTGCTTATTTGGGTTTCTTCCAGATACTATGGTTTCCTCCTCAGTCCTTGGTCTTGGGAAAATTGGCCCTGTTGTGAGTGTGTAGGTCTGTGTTTTATATCTCTGCCCTGCGATTGACTGGCATCCTTTCCAGTGTGGACCCTGCCTTGTGCCCAGTGCTTGCTGTGATAGGCTCTGGCTCCTCAATGACCTTCAATTGGAAGAAGTGGTTTGAAAATGGATGAATGACTGAAAAACAATTTGAAAGTAAACTGAAGTATGTAGAAACCAAATGAGCAAAGTCCAAACCAAATATTTATTGCCACCATATGGAGGAAGCAAACATCTTTCGTGGAAGAAAGCAAGTCCATCTGTCACCTTTTTCTATATAACGGTATGGTTGAGAAACAAAAATATTGACACAGGTTTTCTGCTGTCATCACTGAGTAGCTGTTCCTGAAAACTACTTCAGGCTGTTAATGTGTAAATCAGCATCTTCATAAACTTGAAAGGCATATTTTTCATTATGGATGCAAAGTGATATTTCTTGATGTATATTAACTTCAGTTAATAGTTATTTTACACTCAGCATTTTAAATTCAACTAATATCCAAACAATATTTTACACAAAACCCTTTTTTGCTTTGAATGGTATAAAAGTTATAAATATTCTTAAAAGGTAGAGACTGGAGACATAGTAAGCAAATAAGAGAAAAAAAAGAAAGACCAGTGACTGAAATTGAATACCTATCATTTTGTCTATGCTGTACACAAGTTAATAACTAGTTTTTGCATTTGGCTATTTGTTGCACTGCCTGACATATGTTATACAGCAGTAAGCCCTCACAGTATGTGCTTCTCAAATAAGAATGGTTATGATTTGAAGTCTATTTAAGTCTAGTCTATTTTATTTATTTTTGTTTATAAGAAACTGTTTTATTGCCTTCTTGAACTTATTGAAGATTCCGCATAGCTGCTTTTCATCGGCAGTCCTCCTGGAACCTCCAAAAGTTCATCCATTGACTGTTTTGTATACGTCAGCATATGCTAGCTGCGAAGTGACAAGTAAATGTTAATTCCACGCTGAAAAACAGAAAGGAGAAACACAACATTTTGGCTGTTGGCCTTTTTGTGGATATAACTTTCCTCTGCAAGAGGAATGTGAATAAGCCTAGTACTGACCAGCCCAGACTGCCTATTTCTTGAGATAGAACGATATCAGGCTACAAGGTGTAAAGGAATAGTGTACTCCGCAAGGAGTGTTGGTTGGTGTAACTTTTTGCCTGAGATGGCTGAGCACAAGGCTTCAGGAAATCCAGAACCACTCAAGGGATGTTATTCCAGCACAATGCTCACTCTGGGGTGCATGATTCCCATTACACAAACGCTTGTTTAAGTGAAAAAAAAAACAGAACATTTTAACTAATATTCTTCTACCTTGTAAAATAATTCTAGTTCCATTTGTCAGTTTTGGCAGCTTGGTCTTCAAGTAGGCAGTTACCACAGAGGTGTCTGTGAAATTATGTCAGGATATTTCATATTTTCCAGTAACATATGCCCTCCACAGCCTTGTGCCATATAAAACATTTATAGTTAAATCGATGTAAAAAATGTCTAACAAACAAGCTGAAATGCTCTGAGCATACATACAGCATGAATGTATGTATTCATACAGACGCTCAGTTCTTCTACGTAATGTCTTCATATAGTTTATTTATTAAGTTTCCAGTGTCACCTGTATAAAGGTAATTTACTTTTCCCTTTATCATTGTCACTTTAAAATGAGGTGTGTCTTTGCTCACTTGTTTGTAAATGAATTATAAGGTGTTGAAACTTATTTGATTATTATGGTTTATTTGGGTAATGATTCTTTTAAGAAGTAAAACATTTACTTTATCCTTGTGTGGTTGGAGGAAATTTATTCTAGGAGTATAATAACAAATATGGAAGTTATTTTTCTTTTATATTATTTTGTTTTATATATACAGGTAACTGCCAAAATAAAGGAAACACCAACATAAAATGTCTTAACAGGACGTTGGGCCACCATGAGCCATCACTACAGCTTTAATACACCTTGGCACAGATTCTATATGTGTCTTGAACTCTACTGCAGGGATGCAACACCGTTCTTTCATGAGAAATTTCATAATCTGTGTTTTGTTGATGGTGGTGAAAAAAGCTGTCTTGAGCTCCATTCTATAATCTCCCATAAGTGTTCAACTTGGTTGAGATCTGGTGACTGGGCCTGTCATGGCATATGGTTGACATTGTTGTGATGTTCATCAAACCATTCAATGGCCCCTTGTGCACTGACATTATGGTATCATCATTCTGGAAGACTCCCTTCCCATCAGAATAGTAATACTTCGCCACAGGATGAGCATGATCACTCACATTGGCTTTGTATATATGGCATATATACCATTTATTGGTATATATTGGGCTGAGTGAACCTAAACCATGCCAGAAAAATGCACCCCTCACCAAGCACAGTAGGCTTCTTTTGTCTTTTTTTGTTTTGTTTTTGAGAACAGGGTGAAAGATGGCTCATCTGACCATGTGATTTTTTTTCTACTGCTCAGTAGACCGCTGCTTGTGTTCTTTGCATAAGTGTACTTGAAAAAGTGCATTTTTAGGAGTAATAAGGGATTTATGCACCGCAACTCGACCATAGTATGTCTCTGTGTGAAGTTCTCAATGGACTGTACTTGATAACACAGCCTGCTCACACCTTAGAGTGACATTTCAAGTCAACTGGTTCAGAGCTGCTTGTCTTTTTTGCTTTGCATCTTGAACCAATGCACAGACATCATGGTCGACAAGTATACACTTTTGTCCAGTTGCCCCTAGATGATGATATTTCCCTCAGACTTCCATGCCAACCTCACCTTAGCCTCTGTTCCTCGGGAAACATCAGCAAGCTGAGCAGTCTTCATTGCTGATGTTCCTGCCAAACGTGCACCAACAACCACCCTTCTCTCAAAGTCACTGAGATCTCTTCTTCGAGCCATGGTAGCCAAGATTATGGGCAACTAGGACTGCCCAGCATTTTTTTTACAAACTTAAGAATGATGAGATGTTAATTGTTTAATTAACTCGAGAACCACACCTATGTTGAAGTACCTGTTTTTGATATACAGTACTTTGAATTCCTCATTTACTTCAGTGCTTCCTTTATTTTGGCAGTTATCTGTACATACAGTACATACTATATATCATGTCAAGATGACATTCCGTACTATAATTATTTAAGTCACAACCAACCTGAGATGAATGTATTATCTTGCCATTGTAAAAACAAAACAATACAAAACATAACATGTTTGTTGTTCAGTTTTCATTTTTTTATTAAACTGATTCCAGGAAAAAGCCTGTGAGATTGATGGTAGCAAACGTCAATTTAGGAGTTGTGAGTAAATCTAAGTCTACACTTGCACTAGTTCACAACATATATCTGTAGCTTTATTGAAAAGTTATAATAGACTGTTAAGTTTCATTTCTCTTGACTTCAAAGTTCTTTCTCTAGAACAGCTGAGGGTGTTTTGCTGGAATTTTCCCACTCTTCACTCTTGAGTCACTGATTCGGTTTTCTGTGTCGTGTATTCTCCTTTTATAACACAAAACTTTTTTCTTCATAATTCTCATTATCAACAACTGTGACACTTGTTTTCAGTAACCATGTTGTGAAAACCCACAACCTAGATACAAACACCCACACATGAATTGCAACTTCACACAATTTAAATTAACAGTTGGTTCTCTTAAATCAGAAAATTGCTGGAGATATTAAATAAATTACTTTGTTTTTGAACAGGCGGCTCAAATATTTGAAATAATAATAGAATTTCATTTCAGCGGAAGGTTTCATAGTTTGACAGTGATTTTTTACATGAAACAAAACTGCATATCACTTTCGTCCCTGTTCCTTCAGCCCTAATGTTATTTCTAATTTCCTGAACTTGCAGGAAGGTAAAAAATGGTATGAAGAATGTGTGAAATATGTGGTTAAAGTAGGAACACCTCTAAATTTAAAATAAAAAAACAGGTTAATTACATGAGGTCTTCACAATTCAATAGAATTTCACTACAAAACCCAACAGAAATCAAACATCAAAGGCTGGATATAAAAAAGACATGCATGATAGACACTAAACTACAAGTGAAAGTACACAAAAGACAATGAAAGACACAAAAGACAAAGGGAGTTATGGGGTTAGGGAAAAACAGGGGACAGCACTAAAGTCGGTTTACTAAATGTGTGCATCACAACAAAAATCTTACAATCTGTTATTCTGTTGCAAATGCAAATCAAGAAGCCTACCAAAGATAATGATTAATTACTGTATTATTTAGTTGCTTGAATATCTACTGTATTTTAAGTGTTTCAGGTGGCCTGAATAAAAGCTTGACCATTTTCAGAAAGGAATATAATTTTAAATTCTAATGCTTGACTTATCCTACATCCTAAATGATTGTAAGTATTCATTTTCCTTTGCAAGAATCAAATACGGAGTCAAGAAAAGTTCAAAATGAATGGCCTGAATATTTAATCAACATTGATGTCTTGAATAACCCCTTTAAGATTTCTGTCCTGCTCATATTCTTTGTAATTGAAACTGAAACAGATGGTGTTCATTTCCTGTGTCACACCTTCATCCCACTTCCTGGTATTCTGCACAGTTTCTGGAAGGATGTTGCTGCCATATTCTCCATCCTCTACAGCTGGGGGATCCCAGTATGAAAGGTGGAGGAGAGGCTGTTACGGGAGGTGGGGTCACAACTGAATCCAAGCAAGATGAGAAGACAAAGACCTGGACAGCAATCAGGGTCAGAAGTACTTCCACAAGAGGAAGCACAAAGCTGAGGGATGGACACTTCCACAGGATTTATGGCATGTAAATTCACACCGCAAGGTTAAAATATGTGGTTCATTAAAAACACATTCCCTTGAAGGATATCTGGAATGTCATTTGCTTTGCCTGCGCCTTAACCTCCACGTCCATTCAGCTCCACCCAAGGTCATTTATACGGCATAGACCCATATAGCGGAAGCTGTGTTCTCTGTTATATGCATTGCAAAAGCTATATGTACATAAAAGAAGTGAATCTTTTAGCTGTGTTTTGTTTAGCAAGAGGAAGGGATGTTACAGTGGGGTGGTGCAGTTTCAAAGAGTCTTTCCTGGCATAAAATAGTGAGATATGATGTTATAAACATCTAGCACCGAAACATCACAGAATGTGACGCATTGCTGTTGCACACTAAAGGAAACTCAGTAACTCTCCTGTTACCTGCAGGTTACATGTTCCTGGTAAGTACTGTAGCAACCCTAAGACTCTCAGAAACATGGTTTGGAAGGCGGGACTGCACCCTTGGATGTCTGGGCACATACAGGGACAATTATCAGACACAAATTATCCTCAGCAGCATGTCTGGATTTTTTGGAAGAAACAAAAGCACAAAATCATGCAAAAACAAGCAAACACCACACAGCAGGCAAAACCTAAAACACTGGACTCAAGGGCTATAAGGGCAGCACTGCATAAACATCATATTAATATTCAAATTGTGGTAGCCAGCAGAAATAAATTAATTTAATTTATCTAAAGACTCATCATGGATGATTAGTCCTAGTCTGCAAATTATGCAAATATTTTACTGCAAGATTGAATTTCTGGAATTTCTTATTTTTATATGTTTCTGTTTTGATGACACACTGAGAATGAATTTCTAAGCTATGACATTGCTTCTGGAAACAGATTCTATGAAAACCTTGTAATTTAAAAGTAAATTAATATTTTAATTTAAGTTTTATTCACTCCCATTCTCCATTTGCTGATTAACCTGGCCTTATCTCTAGGGATATGGAGGAAGGAACATTTTGCCTCCCATGTTGAAATTCTCACTATCTGAGATCTATAGTGTCTATCACAGAGTCAGAACCAATTGGGGGGACATCACATCACTGTTGACACCACAAGCTTGTGGATCCCCAACTAGTTGAAGGCATTCCTGTTGCTAGGCAAGCTTAGGACACCTTGTCTGGTTACCGTGGTTACAATGCTGGTGGCACTGACACTTGAGAAATTTTTACCCAGAAAAAAATACTGTTTGTGACTGAGCAAGAACACTATTTTACAGAAAACAAATTTTTAAAAGAAGCTTAATCTTCTTTATGTGACTATGAAATACATAATTTATTGAGTCTTTTATTTTACCTAACAGATGCCTTTCTTGACAGGATTTCATAAGGTTTCGGAATCTTGTAAGTGCTGGTGACTTCAACAGATACTGATTAACGGATATCCAGGAAGAAAATGCAAGAAATGCATGGTATTTGAAATTTTCATTGAACTCCAAGAACAAGTTCTGAAACAAATAGCTAACATTCCTCAGAAAACTAACTGGATTCTTCAGAAATGAAGAATACTTTTAGGTATCTGAGGCACCCTTCCCTTTATAGACTTAATCTTTTCCAAAGCTATATACAGTACATAGCTTTATATCGTATGTTTTATGGTTTAATATGTTTAATGGTAGATAATAATAATGATAACCATCAGGTGAAGGTTCAGGGGCAGAAGCAGTGACTCCTCCTCTTCCCCTATTATTCTCCTATTAAAAAGTAATAATAATAATAATAATAATAATAATAATAATAATGTATTCACTTATAAAGCTCTTTTCTGGACACTACACTCAAAGCGCTTCATAGTTAACGGGGACTCCTCTCCACCACTACCAATGTGTAGCCCCACATGGATGATGCAACGACAGCCAACGTGTGCCACTACATTTGCCTCACATCAGTTCTCATCACTGGGATGTTAGGCAGAGTAATGAAGTAATGAACAGAGCTACGAAGACAATTTCTAGATTAATATTTAATATAAATGTTTCAAATAATCTATATTTCAATATTACTTCTATCAGGTATTAAGAAAATAGGGGGATTTATTAGTCTTTTTTAATATTAGTAGTTGCTTAAAGTTTGTAGTTTGCTGCCATTATCTACTGTAGGTACCTGCAGGTCATTCATGTAATAAGACCATGGGAGCAATGATTCCCTCAATAGAGGGCACTGTTAATTCACATGACCCACTAAAAGGGAAGAGTAGGCTCTCCAGGTAATTACAGCAGGCTCTGTTAGTTTTTTTATCCAACACCTTCAGCAAACAGATACTATACTTTTATTTGGAACCCCGGTGTTATTGCATATGAATCCCAAGGGTTTAGGGACCATGGGAGGAAACTGAAAAACAGGAGACAATATAAAATACATTGATATAAGAGAACTTTATGTGGTGAGTTTACATATGTTTATAAGACTATAACAGAAACTCATAACAAAGACATCTTTTTAAAAGTACCTGTAAAACAGGGGTTGGGGCTGTGGGGCATCCATGGTCAGCTACAGGTACGAGACAGGGTACACCCTGGATGGGATGCCAGTCCATCGCAGGGCAGACACATAGACTCATACACTCATACTCACACCAGGGACAATTTTCCCAGAAGCTAATTAACCTACCAGTATGTTTTTGAGTTGTGGGAGGAAACCAGAGCACCCAGAGGAATTAGGAGAATATACAAACTCCACTTACCCCAGGAATAGACGCTTCATTAAAATGTTTTAAATGATTATTTTTGAAAATTCCCTGTTTGTTGTTGTTTACCTTCTTGACTCAAGTGTGGGTTACGTAAGTGGTTGTAGCATCAATTCCTTTCTTCACAGAAGAATGTATCAGGATTTCTAGTAAAGTATTTGAACAATGTACAGTATGAAGGGCAACATGAGAGGATAAATTAATTATTCACAAGAAAGTTTAGAAATGACAGCTACATTTTAGAGTTTTAGACTTACAGATTTTATATTCTTCCCAACATTGATCTAAAATGTCCATGCATTTTAAAACAATACATTTCTCTATATTAAGTAATCTCAAACTGAGACAGAGGGGCTGTTGGTTTGTGGGATAAGAATAGAACAAATTAGGGTTTTTAAATTGCAAATTAGCATACTATCTATGATTGTAGCCTGCCAGCACCACCATGGAAAAAATAGGTTAATAAAAATGTGGTGTAAGAAGCTTATTTCTTGTGAAAATATAATTTTCTATCAAGGACAAAAAATAGTTAGTACTGAATGATTAATAAATGATTAATAGACATTAATAGACCCACCATGACACTAATTTGTACACACCTCTACAAACAATCCTTCTCCGCCTGACATTGTTTCACCAGGTGTTAAGAACTAAAGCTGAAGCATCCTTGCTGTGTAATAATAGTCATTATAAAGGTGCCGGGGAAAATTACTTTTAAAAAGCAATCCATTGCAGCTTTGTGAAATTAGCAAGTATTTGGGGTCTTCAATAACAGTGCTTTTTGTGGTGATTTTATAGGTACCATGTAAAGGATTGCATTACCTCTTGAAAAGCAATTTTTCACAACTTATTATGTTAAAAAAGATCTTCCTTAATGTAATGTAATGGATAACCTAAAAGTTACTTTTAAACAGCAATGATTATAATATACCAGCTGATATATAGTGGGAAGAGCTCTGTGTAGGTGTAGGTTCTAAATGTGCACGGGTAAGGGTGGAAATTATTGTAAAATACAATGAGTCCCGGATATTGTAAGCCATAGCTCTTAGTTTTAGACAGGCTGGATTCTTGTTGCAGCATTATTCCTTATTATTTGACATTAGACACACTAGACATTATTCACAGAGCGTTAAGATTTTATGATTTTACATATAGTTAGACATATTTGACCTTCACCTAGTCCTAATAGTAGATTAAACTAACCTCTTTTGACGGATAACACAAAATTCCACTTTGTCATTTATTTAAAAAAAGCTCAGTTAATATTCTGATAAATTAATACATTATAATAAAATGAATAAATAATAAATTTGCCCATGTGGTTGACACATGTTTGCTCAATCTTGGTAATTGTTATTGTTTCAAAGAAAGAATGAAGTTTAAGCAAAAAGCTGGGCTAATCTAAAGTATGAGCCAAACTTTCTGAAATACAGAAACAAAACTACTGTTGAACTGCAGGAATGTAGAAAAGCTTCCATTGTTTAACTTCCCATAAAAATTGTTTTAGCCATGTAACCACTGTTATCTGTAGTCATCTATCAACAAGAGAGAGACCTATCATGGTGGTAAACCAAGTATAAAGGCCTTAACTTCCTATTCCCACAAGCCTAGAGTGTTTATCCAAGCAAAAGACCTCTAAAACTCTGGGGAGACTTGGGGGGGTGGATACTGTGAATTTTCTATACTTGCAGTCCTACAGTTACCATGATCTTGCCCATAGTGATCCTTAACAGCTCTTGTCTGGTAAATATGCTTATCTGTACAATGTAGCTGCCAAAATCCGCTTTGCTGAGTAATAAACAAACTGCAGAAGGCAGAACACGAGGGTATTCAAGAGAGCAAAACACCCTTTGACACGGTTCTTTTTATTTTTTATATATGGCCAGCACATTCAGAATTTTATCCCTAAAGCCATATTCATTTAGAAAAAATAGCAATAATAACAAAAATAGCTATAAAATATAAAATTTATGTTCTCATTTGGTTTCACATGCTATAAGTCATAACACCTACTACAATGTAGAAAAGCACAAAATATACAGAAAGTTTATTAGAGTAATGTTGAAAGCAATATGCTTAGTATTAAATACAGGGAGATTTAGAAATCACACAATACTGAAAGGGAAACAAAAATGGGAAGGTGCAATGCTAGAGAATATTTCACCTGTGTTTAAAACAATTTTAAATTACAGTAGCTCCATGAAAGGAAATTTCATCTTAAGCTTTTGACAAATCTTCAATATCAAAGCATTGTAGCGATCTTAGATTATATGAGAATAAAACAATTTCATTGCAGCTTGATTTCCTAAGCCAGTGGTGTCCATATTCAGTCACTGCAAAGGTTACAGTCCTGTAGGTCTGTTGTTTCTGCAGGTTTTCATTCCAGATTGGCTATCTGACACAATAGAACTAATCACTGGCTCAACTGGAGCAGTTTAATAGCTTTTCCCAGCTCTTCAGGAGCTGCTGATTTAATGACTGTGGAACTCCAGGACTGGAATAATTTTAAGTACCCCAAACTAAGTTCATTAACATTGCAGCTTTTTCATCAATACCCTGATGCCTACAGGTTTCTGAAGAGGGAAAAAACCCTAGAGCTCTGCAATCTCTTTTCAATTACCCTGATCTCAGTTACTTGTTCAGTTTACTGATATTGTGCTTGTCCAGCAAGATTGATCACAAACAGTATGGATTACCATATGGAAACTATTTAAATTCTTATTATAATCCTAAAGGTTTTCATCCCTTTTTAAATTATAATCATCCTGTTTTAAATACAAATAAAGGTTTGTTAAACTTTTCATTTTTCATATTCATATCTTCCTGACTCAGAAATCTGTTGTAATGATTTCCTACCTATCTTCTATCTTCAGAAGGTAAGAGATAATTTTGTGCAGGATTTCTGAACAGTGAAAATCTTCATAACATCTTCTTAAAATTAATTGAATGACATTTCTTAAAATGAATTAAACTCCAGGACAGGATAATAATTAATTCTTAAAATTAATTTCCATAAGTACACAAACGGTATTTATAATCTTCAGATGTAATCATCACTTTGTTAATTCACTTTTACACTTTTTAATTAATTATAGTGCACATTGTCCTCCTCTCATTCCCCACACTTGTTACTGTTATTGCAGGAATATTGGTAGTTCTTGTTTTCAGTAAAATATGTAGATTTAAAATATATTTCTAATCACTTTTGAAAGAAATTTAAAACATGTATTTCATTATCCACATTATCCTAATTATGCTAATCTACTGTTAATTTGTACATCATACATGATAATACATTATATATACTGTACATAATTATAATAACAATTTAACATGCTAGCAGCCATATCGCTCTGCAACTCACAACTGGTACCCCACTGAAGCTCAGCAGGTGTGAGCCTGGCCAGTACCTGGATGGGAGACCTCCTGGGAAAAACTAAGGTTGCTGCTGGAAGAGGTGTTAGTGGGGCCAGCAGGGGGCACTCACCCTGTGGTCCATGTGGGTCCTAATGTCCCAGTATAGTGAAGGGGACACTATACTGTACACAGGTGCAGTCCATCAGATGAGACGTAAAACCGAGGTCCTGACTCTCTGTGGTCATTAAAAATCGCACGGCATTTCTCGAAAAGATTAGGGGTGTAACCTCAGGGTCCTGGCCAAATTTCTCATTGGCCCTTACCAATCATGGCCTCCTAATAATCCCCATCTATGAATTGGCTTCATCACTCTGCTCTCCTCCCCACTGATAGCTGATGTGTGGTGAGCGTTCTGGTGCACTATAGCTGCCGTCGCATCATCCAGGTGGATGCGGCATATTGGTGGTGTTGGAGGGGAGTCCCCATTACCTGTAAAGGTGGAGTTGAGTGGAGTGTCCAGAAAAGTGTTATATAAGTGTAAGCAATACATTAGCATAATAATCAAAATATATCTTATTATTTCATGTTTTATGTTTAATAAGGTTATATTAATATTTTATTTATACTTTCATGAAAATTTAATTGCGTTTTAGGTCTAAAATATAGGAGAATACAAACGAACCTGTTACTATTTCTCTGCACTGTATTTGCAGCTTTACTATGAGAGTTGCCTGCTTATTCAAGAAATGTTGTCTGGAGGCTCAGCGGTTGTTGCATACAGTTTTGAAAATGGTGGGATTTTCATTCTCGGAAGTATATTTGTAGCTGCAAAAGAACAATTGCCAAGGTCCCCTTTGTGGTTGACCTTTGTTTGGATTTTGTAAATGAGTATTTCAATGATGAGAAACATGTCATGCAGGAACTCCAAGTCACCCTGCCCTTTCATTAGAGGTAGCAACAAATAACAGTGTGAAGCATAACCGTCCTCCCATTCATTCATTGCAAGAAGAAAATATGGAAATGCCACACCCAAAGAAAACCCCATTTACAATATCTTTCAGGAATCTACCTGTTTAAACTACTGACTTGTAATGACAATTACATAATACAAACAGAGAAAGTGGCCCTTGGAACTGAAGTTACAGAAGTTAAGCATCAGGTATGTTAAGAATATAAGAGCAGTTACAAATGAGAGGAGGCCAATGGGACTGTTCACCAGTTTTGTAGGTAGTAGTTAATTGATACCAGAATCCCATCCAGCTGTTTCTTGAAAGCTTCATCAAAAATGTGGCTTGGAAGCTTGTCCCATAGTCCCACAACCTTTTGTGTAAAGAAGTGCCTCCCGTTTTCCTTTTCAAATGCCCTTCCATTTACTTTCCATGTGTGCCCTCTGGTTCGTGGTTCATTGCTCAGGCGGATCAAATCCTCTGAGTTAAAATTAAATCTAGCAGGAGATCTTCAGCATTATATACCAAATAAAACAAGACATTATTTGCTGTGTTGAGTTAAAAATATTCAAAAATCAATTTTTCAAAACTCAATTTTCCTGATGATGCTTAAAGCATCTTAAATATACAGTATTTCAAGCACAAGTCAGCACAGAAAGCACAGGACTGCTTTTCCTTGTACTTGATAACAGTCAATCAGTCACAATCACAGGACCATAGAGGGAGGAACAATCTAACAAAGACAGTCAACACATACAGTACTGTACGCCACTTACAGGACAATCATTCATACAGCACATACCATCCATACAAACTGGATAGTGTTTTAATCTTTAATGTTTTATTTTGCTTAAACCTGCCTAATTGTTTAATCATTAGCTTAGTCTTGAACTACTCACATGATTATTTGTTTGTAAACTTCATTTAATAGGATCAGGCACCTGGAGTGCTGTCTCCATGGGGTTTGTATGTTCTTCCTGTGTTCACATGGGTTTTGTCCAGGATGCTCCAGTTTCCTCCTACAGTCCATAAACATACTGGTGCTATAGGTTAATTACCTCCTGGGAAAACTGGCCCTAATGTGAGTGTGTGTTTGTTTGCTTCTGTGCGTCCCCTGCGATGAACTTGCATCTCTACCCAGATGTATCCGTCATGTGTATTCTGTCTTGCACCCTTGCCTGCCAGCTCCCTCGCATTCCAGATTTGGAAGAACTTTTAAGAAAATAGATGGAATAATAATAATAAGAAGAAGTATGTGTAGGTTAAGAGTACATTTAGATTCCTCATTCAACTGAACCTGAGCCCCCAGGCTGGTGCTTCAAGGCAAGCATTTGCCACGTTAATATCTCCAGCACCTCAGGATAATCGCTCCAAGTACAGAAAATAACTTTTCCACCAAAAGACCGTTGAACGGAATTTCAAAAGCATAATCAACAAAAACAAAGAGAACAGGGGAAAAAAGTTTTTTTTTTCCGTCATTATTATTTTTGTTTTGCTCATTGTAAGTTCACTGACTTTAAAGGCTCATGCCATGGGCTTTGTCCTCCACAATGAAAACAATGATGTGAAACAAACACTAACTAGAAAGTGTATCATAAAGTGAACCCTTGAGGGAACCACATTAAGGAAATTATTTCACTTTTTGATTTTATCAGCAGGCTATTCAGAATCAGTTTTTAATCCCCCTTTTTTACATGGTGACCAAAGCAGCATTTTTCTCAAAGAAATGCCTTACTTTATGAGTGCCATGTTTCATCTTCTGCATTTCACAAAATTCTAATTTTTAACAGGTAAATTACTGTTTGAAAACACCCCATAAGGAACAGTACTCCAAAGACTAGTAGAATAATAGTAATGAAAATTAACAAAGGCAATAGAAAATGATATCTTTGAAATATAGGGTAATATAAAAGAGGAAAAATCATACCGTCTATTATGAAAACTAATTTGTTTCTCAAGACATCTTACATCTGAAGAAGGCTCCACAGCTGAAATGTTGTGTTTTCTTATCTTTTCAGCTTGGAATAAACTTATTACTTGTTGCTTTGCAGCCTACGCATGCTGACGCAGCTACCCACCTGAGCTACGTCTTCCTAAATTATAAAAAATAATAATTTACTAACCTTAAATCAGTTTTTTTGCTGTGAACAAAATCATGTAGCACAAAGAAATCTGTTTTTCAAAGTTTCATTTTAGTTGTGAGAACCATTGATATACAGTATGAGGAGTTAGCATGACTGAATGACATGACTGGCATTATTATGATAAGTATGTGAGTATTGAATTATACGATTTTAAATGGAGGCTTTTGCTTCTGGCCTTTGTTTTATCGTGTGACAACATTTTCTGCATGCAAGGCAATCTCAGTTGCCTAGTTACTGGCACTTCACATAACCATGCAAGCTGATCACGTTTAAGTTCCTATTATCAGGAATATACTAGCACACAGAATTCAGAACTGGAGTATCTCAAGAAATTGTTTTTTTACTGTCATCTGCCTTGAAGAATGCGTTGTACAGTAGCATTTTGTCTTATCAGTGGTACAGTAATTGTTTTTTGTAGTACCTAGTGTAATTACAGATGGGGATACAAGGAAACGAGGAGAAAGCATTAAATGACTAGATACATCTATTTCACTGGGCTACAAAATACAAAGATTGACATCATCTGACAGCCCTTCAGGCTCACTTTTGAGTCACAAGCCAGTAAATAAGCTCTAAACACATTAAGGACTCAGCCAAGGAGTCATTCATCCATGACAGCTTATACTCTTATCAAATTTGTAACATTGAAAAATATTTCTATTTATTATGTTTTTGAACAATTCGGAGTTTTAATATCTGCTGCGAACACTATACAGTTTAATTAACCTACTCTGCAATGAAAATAGAAATATTGTCAAAAAACAAATTTCAATATGATATAAATGAAATAAAATGCATTTATTTTTATGTAATTTACAAGACAGACATTTACATGTGTGATGTTAAAATAGCTTATTATGAAATATTATTAGTAATGCACAAATCTAAATATGTAGGGTGTAAGCTTCAGAAATGTCCTCTTTTCTGGGGCAACTAAGATACTTGCAATTTAAAATAAAAATGATCACTTCCAGTGATCTCTCCTTAAAGACACCTAGTTTTTCAATATTCTGAAATGTATTATAGTGTTTATATTAATAATTTATTAATTCCAACAAGCTTATTTCTATCAAGTTTCCTTCCAAAGATGAAGGGATCTCAAAAATGTTTAATCAAACATCCTTAAAAATAATGGTTAGAGATTTATGATAATTAATTCATTTATTAATTCATATTTTTCAATGTGTAGTACAATGGACAATAGCAGTAACTGCTATTTGATTCTTCATTCCAGCCACCTAAATCATAGTCTCATGACAGCAACCCCAGCAGGAATTTGAAAGTTTAATACAGTCTGGAAGTGCATCCCAACATAGCAGCAGGCTGCCTCCTTAGAGCATGATTTGCCTAAATAAATCTCTGGAAATATCTGCAGCTCTAATGAAGTCTGTGGCTCAGCTGTCAAAGAAAATGTAATTGTTACTTGATTCTTTTTAATCTGAATGCAAAGACCAATTACTCTAAATTCCCAAACCTTATTTCTTGATAATATGCATTGATAAATCATTGTTAGGTCCATCTGGTGAAAGACACTGCTTTCAGTTAACTTTATTCCACTGCAGCTCCTGCTTACAATGCACAGTGACTTTTACAATGCTTACAATGTTTTAAAATTAATTATGTTAATGCATAAAAGACAAGATACTCTATATTCAGTTTTGTGGTGCATTTTTCTACATTTTCCATGTATAATTCATATCCACACCCTAGCAATCAGCATTACAGTACATTGATCCTTCTTTAGCTTTGATAGCATAGAGAAAGAGGATTCCTGTAGCCTTTTATAGGCTCAGGTATTTCTCTGTAGTGATATCTGACTCTTCCTCTAGGTACAGTAGAACTTCTGTAACCTTTTCAGATTTTGCATGCCTATCTGAAATATTATTTAGCTCACAGCCCAGAAGTTTAATTAAATTAAGATCTATCTGTGAACATTGTAAATGAGGGAGAAAACCTAAAGGAACCTAGTTTTTGATCAACATAATCTGATAGGATTTGGAAATCATCTGTTCCTCATTTCAAACAAGAACATCAGAATCGGAGAATTCAGCGTAGCCTCAAAGTATAACAAGACCACCTCCATAGTTCACAAAGGAGATTATATTCTTTTTAACTTGAGCTTCACCAGTCTGTGCTAATCATACCACTGGTGAGACCAAAAACTCAATCAGT
The DNA here is from genome assembly GCF_055471065.1 of Atractosteus spatula. NCBI lineage: Eukaryota > Metazoa > Chordata > Actinopteri > Semionotiformes > Lepisosteidae > Atractosteus > Atractosteus spatula. The sequence goes on along the minus strand of NC_142708.1, from coordinate 28,562,130 downwards.
GTTTCATCCAACCACACTATTTGTTCCTATTTAACTTGACATTCAAGCCAATTAGTTAATATTTTGGCAAACTTATGAGTTTCTTTTTATGTTGCCATGGCACTCTGCCACAGACACCACATTAATAAGGTCTGCCTCGAATGGTAGTCATGGAGTCATTGAGTGCTGATGAGCTAGAGTTTTGTTTGAACATTACTAATTGTTGCCCTTGGGTGTTAGAACCCTAAACCTCCCAGTGATGATCAAGGCAACATCCAGAAGCTTCTATAAACTTTCCTTGTGAAGCTATCAAATGACTAAAAAACATCAGAGGATCTAGTTTGTTGGATTTGTTTTTTACCATATTTATGGAATATGAATACATTTGAACATTATATATTTGAAACATTGTATACTGTATCTAGTAGTATAGTAGTTACAGTAGTAATGACTGATTTTCATATATTTCTCTATTTTCTAATTCTCCTTTTAGTCATGAAGGTTATAAATACATTGAGAGGCTACTGTACTATTTTAATGGACAAATCTTATTCATCTGTTATGAAAAAAATTAAAACTTTGTGCAAAGAACAAATAAAAATGCAAATAAGAAAAGCATAATGCAAATAATTTTCCTTACAGTCACTGTTATGCCACTCTCTGTTAGATGAAATTGAAAGATATCCATGACTCACAATATTTTTGTAGAGTCTATTGTCTCTTTACTGACCGAAAAACCTGTATCTATTCTATCAACATATTTAAATGTTTATACATTTGGGAGAAACAGGTATCATGGAATTTTATCAAAGAAGAGCTAGGAGAGGTGTTCTCAATCACTCAGTAAGGTCTTTATTCATATTGCAATATGGGAAAAAGCCATCACTGGTCTGTGCAGAGAAGTAAAGGCTGATTCAAAAGCAAGCAAGGAGAACCCTTTGTTTTATATCTTTTTTAAGCTGGTGCAACACTTCAAGGACAGGCGAAGCAGTAATTTTCCATTCCTTAATAGGTTTTTGCTTTAAGCAAAGAAGAGCAGTTATTCAAATAGTTTTTCATACTCCCTTTTTCAAGCAGCAGTGATAAACATTGTTAAAACATCCCGTGCCCTTGACGAGTTGGGTGCGATCACACTTTGTTCTAAGTATCCAGCTGCTTCTGCAGCACAGCTCTGTCCGTAAACAACACTTTTAGGATAAAACACTTTTTCTCAGTTACTTTCCATTACACCGGTTTCACTGAGTTCCGCAAGGAACATCCAAGTGTGTGCTTTGTTCATATGACTAAAACTACAATATAAATAAATCTGATTGATGACAGCGCCTTCTATATCTAAACTAAGATATACAGTATGGCTGAAAAGACTTGACTATTGATAAAAGAGCTGCACAGCTGTTAAAGAGTATGTTAATATGGCAGAATATAGTCTATTTTAAAGGCATTTATGCTGTAATTTACTATTCTGGATTTTGCACTCTGTCTTTGAGATTTAGTGAATATTTTACTGAATACATCAGACATATAAATAGACCAGTAAAGGTATTAGCATAATACATAATCCAAATAGTGACTCTCAGACTCCTAGATGTGTGTTGTATTTGTGTGTGTACAAGCAGGCACATTAAGTTAGAAATTAATTTAATCTTAATGCCTTGGTGGATGCAAGCATTCAGCCTTAATGGCTTTAGTATTTTAAAATCCCCTGACAAGGTGAAAGTCATTCAAATTTGCACAGGGGTAACGATCAGAAATTTAGCAGGCGATTGCATGCGAAATTTCAGAAAGATGACACACAAAAAGCACTCAGCCATTGAAAATTAAAATATGCAAATTATGCTAGTGGTGAGATACTGGAAGCGCCTACTCTGCACCTTACAACAATTTGACTATGAACGTCTTAGTTGTGATTTGGATAAAATAAATAACAAATATTAAAATAGAAAAATATGATGTGGTATTTGCATGAAGTCTCCAATGAATGTTTTTTGTCCTGAAAAAAAGTTGAACAATATGATAACAGTGTTCAAAAGCAGTCAGTAGGACCAGATCTTTACAGCCAGCATTAAAACTCGTTCTTCTTTAAATTCTGTATGAGTATTAAAAAAGACACAAGCTATTTTCCCATGAATAAATATACATGCATGAATAAATGTACTATTAGACCATGTTAACCACAGCAATGCGATTACTTCACAATCATTGAACATGCTTTATCAACCATTATGTATATATAAAAGGTAAAAAAATAGTACTAGTTAGTTTAGTTTGACCCCATGATATGACTGCAGGATCTTATGGCTTCCCCTTTATATGTACTGTATGTCTACACTTTCATTTTCATGTCATTCAGCTGGCTGTCCTCAGTATACAGAAGATATGTATACTGTAATATTACTTCACTTCTTGTAAGAAATGGTTCATTCCTAGAGAAATGCATCGACAAAAGAGATTTTTCAACTGCTGCATTAGGGTTTTATGATGATAACTCACAGTAAATTCTTATTTCCTAGTATTTTAAAATATCTAATCTGCTTCAAAACCTTTGTCTTTTGAGGATCATTTGTAAGTCTATAATATGTACGAAGCATGGGGTGAAATGTCTAGCTATTTTATATGTGTATAAAATGTATAAAATACACATTTTGGATATTGATTAAATCTTTTGACATTATTTTCATTAACTGATCATTCATGACTGTGCTACAGTAGACAGACTTTGTTGCTAAAGCACTAAATCAGCTCATCAATGAGAGAGCCGATGGGGCACAGGTGACGTTGTGACTTAACCTGAATGTCAAGCCCGGTGCAAGCAAAACAAAAAAAATCAGAAACGATCAGGTTCACCCCACTTATCAAGAGAATAATGCTTTTCTGATATTGGTATGCTGGCGGCTGCGCTAAGTGCACCATAGATCTCCATCTCAAGTGTTTACAGCCAGTAGCTACTAACCTGGAAAGACATTACTGTCAAACATCATCCTTAATGATGGGCCATGGAAAAACAGGTCCCAACACCTCCTTATGATTGACAGCAAGGTACAAGTTTATAGTTTGACTTGGAGTGTCTTGTCACCCTTAAAAATAAGTAGTCAATGCTGGCAACCTGACTGTGCAGCTCTACATTGGTCAAGTCCTGTGGTCCTGCTACTGGTCCTACCTGTGGTCTCATCCTCATGTGGCAATATCCCAGATGGGCAACACACATACTCATGCTTGTTTTGCAAGTTGAGCACACAATAGCTATGCTGTAAATGCCCTGCCTGTTAGACTTAAGTCCCCCAGAAATTCTGTGGTATGAAGTGTGGTATCTGGGGCTTAATACCAGTGAACCGACCCATTCTTGTCTAAGTATTATGAGGGGAACAGGGTAGAATCTCACAAGACATCATTAACAACAACCTGGTAGAAAACATGTGCTCTTAATTTACAGCTTGTATTGCTTGCAAAGGTGGTCACATGTACCAATGTGGGACTTTCAAAGCAGACCCTCGACCCTGTCGATGATGAACGTCAATCAGCCTGATTGATGATGAATTCATCATTGTCATGTCTGTTCAGTTGTTGCAGTTAAAAGTTAGGTGGTTATGATATATTCACAAGGCTGCTTTACACCAGTTCATGTATTCTAACAGAAAGAAAAATGAATATGTGGAATGGAAGCTGTGAAGTGCATGTTGCTTGAGAATGCTGTGTACCTAATCTGTGTGGAGCTACTGATGAGGTTACCATGGAGATGATGGTATGAGACAGAGCTCTCAGCATTGAATTAAAATTAATAAGTATGGCTCTGCTACATGACTCCAAAGTAGTTGTTATAGCAACAGACTATATTGATTATCTGTATCAGCAAAGAGAAAAAGGAAGAGTTAAAATGCATGTGCCTTGAGGGATTATCAACATTTCCTTTTACACTGCAGAGATTTATTTTAATAAATTGCAGTTTATATGCAAATAAACTATAATGGATGGGAAAGTACATAATTTATTTCGCTTTTATTTTCAGCCTGTCCATGGCTATTTACTGGTATTTACTGTCCATGATTTACCTGAGTGGAGATTTCTTTTATAGGGATCGAATTATCTGTTTATGCCTTATTTTCAGGGATATTTTAATTATCTGAGTCTAGAATGTTGTTAAAACTGAGGTGAACCTTCAGCAGCTGTTCTGTTAATGTACTGTATCAGATCCCCATGCCTGGGGGATTTTGTTTCAAGTTAATCCTCTCAGGATTCCCAGTGGCCTTCTGAGATGTCCATATTTCTTTCAAGTCAACTTAACTATCAGTTTTAAAGTTTTTATTGTATCAAATGACACTCTAAAATCCAGATATTATTTTCAAAGGGGTTAGATTTACCACATGTGCCTTTTAATGTTTCAAAAGTATAGTATTAAATAGTATTTAGGCCCTTAAGGATAATACTATCCCTTCTCCACTTTTCTATAGAATTATATTTTTGATGTGTTGTGCCAGAATGACAAAAAACAAACCCTGAGATCTGAACTGATCATCTGTGTTTGGTAATGCAAGATAATAAGCAGTGCTGTTTTCATTCATCGTTTCATGGAGATGTAGGTGGTCAGAGTTTGAAACGACAAACCATCCATTTCAGTGTAACAGAGGCTTATTGAGAGACAGAAAGTGGACGTGACATTCAGGAATGTGGGCTTGCAAATTATTCTCAGCTGAAAATGCTTATGATATTGACCTTTTAATATGGTTCTCCAACAGCTCTGCTTTCTCCTCAAGCTTCTCCTGCCTCACTCAGACCAATCTTCAGTCCTGTTTTTGATTTTAAATATCTTGAGGAAATAGGAAAATACATACAAATAACAAAGTATATACCACCTGTTTTCATAGTCTTTATTTATTTATTCACATTTAAAAATGAAGGTCTGTTAAACAGTATATCATCTCATCTATTAAAACAGTACCGACAAGATAAAAAAACAGCTGCATGGCTGATTGTTTTACCTTTTCTTTAAGCCTGGGAAGATATTTGGCAACTGTTCTCTGGAATAATTCTAGATTAAATAATAATATTACTAGCTCACTGTACAGTTTTCCACATTTAACAATATCACCTAACATTCTGTTATAGGGCTTTGCCCATTGTCTAGAACATGTAAATGATGTGTCAACATAAATACTTATGACTTTTTCATAATAGCTTGTTTAAGCTCAAGGTTTTCCATCTGATACACATTTTTGCTAAACACATGTAACTTGTCTACATCAAAGATTATCTTCCTGGTGTTATTCAGTCTTAAATTTCCTCTAAATCATTTGAATTTCCTTTACTCCTGCCAGTCCTACTACATTTGCTAATCCTCATACTTTGGTGACTGCAATATACTATATTTACTATCTATACCAGAATCTAAACTATTGAACTAAATTAGGAGAAGGCTAGGTCCTATACCGTACATGTGCAGTGCTAAGGGCTATTATTTCACATTGAATTAAGTGCTTTTAAAGATTTCAAGTAATTTTTGTGTTCCTTCACCAAGTGCCATAGTGCCTGGCTGTGTGATAGCATAGGAATGCTGCTAAAGAGCCCCCCTGTTTGTGATCTCAGAGACAGAATGACAAAATGAATGGTCTTTGCGTGTGGGAAAGTAAGGGAGGTGAACTATCTTTTGAATAACGATCTTCCCAAGGACAGTGATGATCTTAACTCCCCCAGATGGAAGTCCACTGCTGGCAACTGGATGTCCAGCACAGAGCCATAGGCACATCTGGACCTTATCTTGAAATCGCATCACCAATCACCCAAAGGTAGATCCACTGGGGAACCCACAGAACCCATTGGGTATCAAAACCAAACCTGATAGCATCTCAGCCAAATTGTGATGTCGGACTATAAAACAGTAACCCAAGTCATCTGTAGCCAGTTAACCCACTGGCTTTCTCAATCTCTCCAACTGAATTAGCAAACTGACTTTTACGACCACATGACTGCAAGCAGTTCAAGTTAGAACTTTAACTTTTCTCCAAGAAGTCAGGCTGAGAAAGTGAGTCAATGAAGGACAGGATTCGGTCCAAGATGTACTTCCTGAAACAGAAGAAATCTTGCGTTCGTGAATCAACTGTTACTTTCGCTTAATCAAGTAAATTAGACAGGTGGACTCTGAGCATATAAATGTGATTTAGTTATATGAGACTGATAGAACCTACGGCTTAGACTGTAACTCGTTATAGTCAATGCATATTTTAACTCTGAAGTTAACTCAACTCTGAATAAATGATCAGCATTTTGTGTCACAGCAGATCTTTTCACAAATTTATTGTGTTTGTTGCCTGTCATGCATCTTTTGTTATATCAATAAATGGTATATTGTTTTGTTAGTCTCCATGTGTGAGACTGTACATTATTATGTTTGATTGGTTCCTAAACATCGTTAAGTACAATTTCTGAATATTACAGCAAATTAAAAATCCCACCAGTCATACCCTAGTTGTTGCATCAACCCAGACTATACCTAATTAAGTTCATTCTTTATTATTCTCTATTTCCTACCATTAATCCATTCTCAATGTCACAAAAGCATTCTTTCAGGACCCTATGCAGACGACACGATCCGGGGTAGAGTGAGGAAAACACTGGGGAAAAAACATGCGGGAGTCGGGAATGAAAACAGGGGGTGTGTCCATGGTGCGCTGGTGATCGGGGAAGGTGTGGCCGAGGCAAACAGTCCAGAAGTGAGTCCAAGGGGGAATCCAAGAGGAGGCAAAAGTCCAAAGCCGGGCAGTCCATCCAAGGCAAACGGGGTTAAAAACAGGAACCGGGTCGGGACCGGGACCGGGAACGGGAACTAAAAACTTGACGGGACCAGGCGCTTCCAGGTCCCGGACTCGCCTGGTACGGAAACCAATGCAGCGCCTGGAATAGAGTGAGCGCCTTGTTTTTAAGGTGAACTGAAAAGAGGGCTGGAACAGGGAGCAGGTGTGGTGGATGAGTAGAAAACAAGGAAGAGCTGGAGCGTCCTTAAGAGGAGGGGTTTACGAACGTGACACTCAATTGAAGAACATTCTGTAACCCTAATGAAAGAATGTTATTCTTTTACGAGGAACTTCTTCAGATACTTTCTAAAACTTCCTTATGACTATTCCTATTCCCTAGTTCTATCTAGTCTACTGTAAGCACTAGTTTATCTCCATAACCCTAACTGTAGTGGAATAAGACTTGATCTTTAATCATTTGGTTTGATTTTGTCACCCTTTTAATGCATTAGCAATCATTTTTTGGAATTTACTCCAGATACCTTATAATTGCATTTCTGATCTAGATGTATTAAAAATTTGCTTCACCATTTTCTATGTTTAATGATTTGTTGGGTGTAGTGCAGATACCCTTGGTTACGTGTATACTTAAAAAGTTAGGCAATTTCTGTATGCCACCACCTCCAAAGTTAATGATCGGGGTAAAGATAGCAAGCAAGGGTGGAAAGAGAAGCAGCTTTTGAATAGAGAAGTGTGCTGCATACCAAACCATTTCAGCAGTTGAGTTTCACAGCAAAAAAAACCCGTTATGATTTTTTTGTAATGGATTTTAAAGAACATATTTTTTGAGGAAAAATAATTTTAGTCAAGACCAAAGTAATTCTTGATGCTGCAATTCTAATTGAACTCTGACTAACACACCAGTGATCATTTCTTTCTTTTTTTTCTGATTTCCACCCACAGAGGAATTTCACTCATCATTAGTATTCTGATCTGCTGCAGACAGTCTGATCCATATTCCTTTGGCACTATCTCACAGAATCAGTAGCGTGAAGCCAAGGCACCAGCAGTGATGGTTTATTCATGACTTTCTAATTGTGTCACAATGTGGGGTGCATTAATATCTCCAAATAACCCATTATGCAATTAAAAATAATATTTCACAGGAAGGCTTTGATTTCACAGTGCGCTCAGTTCTTCACTCAATGGCCTACATTTGTAATGGGATCCTAATCCCTGGAGATTGTAGGTGGCAGTCCAGATTGTGCCAGTTGGTCAATGCTGCCTGGCATTTTCAGACTGGATAAGACAGAATTGGAGGCGAAGTCCGTATCTCATAGCAGTTACTTCTTTCATTGGCATGCAACCTGAAGGATTATATGATGTTTTAGGTTGTTGTGTCTTTGTCCTCTAGCTAGCACCAAAGTTCAGTTGTTTCTAATCTGAATTCACATTTGAAGAGGCTATTAGTTCTACACTCTTAGTGTCCACCTGCATATGCCTTTGGTTACCCTTAATTAACAAGATCATGATCCACATTTGATCCACATGATGCCATTTGGTGTAAATAATTAATAGTTCTACAAAAAAGTCTTCATGTGACTGTTGCCTAAAGGGACAATGTATTAAGTTTAGATTCTTCTTGATAGGCAGTAGGTGAATATTACCTAATGTGGGCAGCTCGTCTTTATACTGTAACTACTTACAAGCTCATGGTTAGTCAGATTAAAAACTAAAGAAAAAATAAAAAAATGTGCAGGCTGTAATTAAACTTGGCCCCATTATTTACCTATAGTCTTTTCCTGAAAAATAATTTTGAATATACAAGATCATTCTGTACTTCAGATTTTAGCTTTTTAAAAGCTCTTGTTTTAGTGTAATGTATAGAATATAATGTATGTATTTTAAAAGAGTTAAAATTGGTATAATGTTGTATACTGTTCTGACAATGTAGAATTGGAAAATTAGCCTTAATTGATGTCTGGATGAATAATATGAAAAATATTGCCAATTAAAAAAGGTAATAAATACTGAACTGTAATGTACAGTTATGTGATAAGTGGCAGGGATATTGTTCTGTAAATTAAGTATTTTTGAAAAAAATGTATAAAGAATTTCAAGGTATTTAAGTTATTTGAAATAAAGTGTTAGTTTTTCATACCTACGCAACTACTACGCAAACCAATTGGCTAAACCTATTCAATGCTAAATAAATTATATAAGCTTTTTTGTTCACTTTCTATACAGAACCATTTCAGTGAAAAGCCATTTGAAGATCTCAGCAATGGAAACTGAGAGACAATCCTTGACACGTACTGCACATAGTGACCTTAGATAGTAAGACAAAGTGGTGTTTAAAGTCCAGTGCACTAGCCCACATCTCTGTAGTCACGTTTCTCTCATTCTTGCCACAGCAATGGCATCTTTAATGTAAGTAATTTATTGAATGAAGATATTATTCCTTCTTAACTTTCCATTACATCTGCTTTCTTAGTTGGAATATTCTGCGAAAAGGGGAAATATTTAACTTCAGGCCCTTCTCCAGGAACTATTACCTTTTCAATGTTTTATCCTGAAAGGGTTTCAAGAATTCTGCTTTGTGCTCTATTAGGTTTTTAGTGTATGCATACATGGTTCACTCCACGCATGCACAGTAACCTGCAAATTTATTCATGGCTTTCTTGAAGTAAGACTAAGATTGACCTCATTGACTCTATATTCACTTCAACAACTCTATCACTGACTAGATTGTAAGTAATTTCAGGATTTGGGTTCCATTCTTAAGAAATTCAAGGTTAATAGGTTGGTAATTACCCCACGAACCTTTTACCCAAATGGTTTTGGAAGTCTAGAGCACACCTAAGGGCAACAATTTGGAATATTTTAATCCCACTCACTCATGTTGGGTGGACTGGTGGCTCTGTGGCTAAGGATCTCTGCCTATGACTAGAAGGTTGCTGGTTCAAATCCTGCAGCTGGTAGAGGAATCCTACTCTGTTGGGCCCCTGAGCAAGGCCCTTAACCCCAACTGCTCCAGGGGTGCTATACAATGGCTGACCCTGTGCTTTGACCCTAAGCTTCTCTCCCTGTCTGTGTCTCATGGCAAGTGTATGAAAAGACAAATTCCTAATGCAAGAAATTGTATAGGGCTAATAAAGCAACATTATTATTATTACCATCAGGATACTGTATGTTTCCAAGAGTTTCACTCAAGGCTGATCTCATGCATTTGACTCCCAAGTTAAATGAGACCAAACTATGTACTTTAGGTAGATGAAACACAAATTTACTTCAAGTTGGAAAAGAATCCTTTCTATAAAGAAAATAATATTTTATTAAAATGCTGAACATGACAAGCACTGGACCGCTGTACATTAAACCATGTGTGGTATGAGTTAAAGAAAGGTCACAAGAGCAAGTTGTGTAGTGTGAAGGAGGAGAAGGTGTACATTGAGGTTTTATTTAAAATTACTGATTTATATACAGTACATGCTTTACTAAATAGTTTACTAAAGGCTACGTCATAAATACTTACTGTACCATTAACCTCACACTGATGTGTTTTGTTTCCTAAGATGTATGTTATTTAATTTGTTGTTGCTGCTGCTGCTGTTCTTTGTTTATGTTTTTGGTGTTTTCTTGATGTCTTTGTATTCTTTGTATTGGAGCATACATGCAAATATGCATTTCATTGCACTTGTGCATATGACAATAAACTGAATTGAACAATAAACTGAACCCTAACAATGGGAAGAAAATCTGCCTCAGACAAGTATTTACAATGAAAATTATCTCTGTCTCTGAGCTTCGAACATCAGTCCGTTCCTAGCAAGTGTTTGCATGCCTTTTAACTAGTTTCATTACTTACTCACATTTTATGGAGGGGAATACATTTTTTTTGGAGTTCACAGGCACATATATATGTTCAGTATTTTAAATATCTGTGTTTCATATATGAATTGACCATACTTACCAAAGATCAATGGTGAATTTGTTTTCAGCATTGTTATTTGTAGCTTCCAAAGCCTATAATAATGATTTTTTTACTTTTTGAGAGGCAGATCCCACAATTTGTTTTAATTTGCCTGACAAAGTCAGCAATAAACACTTGTGGTGTGGTTACTTTTTTCATTGTACTTACAAACATGTGGAAATTACGTCATGTGCAATGAATGGCCAATTGTAGAAAAATAGAAAGAACAAATCAGTATAAACCTTGTGCATGACAGGAAATCAATTAAAACCTATTGTGATCAGTGAGAAACTTTCCTGCAGAGCTTCCATAACAGAGCACTTGTTGTGCAGCTGCATTCCACAGAAATTAATGGAGTGAGGATTGTCTAGAAGAACAGTACTCTTGTCAAACACCCACATACAGTATGCATTTAAAGCAACCATCATGCTTTATGAATTCAGACTATGTTATTCTCCCATGAAGTCTATTCAGCACAATCATTTTCAGCCAGAATTGTGACAGTGAGCAAAAATAAGATTGTAAGCTCAGTGACTGCATCATTATTTGTTATAGAACTACAAACTGCGAGCAAATATCGAAGTGTACATTTTAGATGCTACAGTACGTTTAACAGCATTTGAATCTTAGAGTACGTTTCATTCATTCATCCATATTGTCAAATTCTTTTATGATAATGCAAGTTTTGAAATACATACAGTACTTATATACAGTATTTTCAATAAAATATTGTACAGTGCATTTTAATTTTACTTTTATACAGTGTCTTATAATTTCAATTTCTACATAATATATACCAGAAGTAAATTATTGATTTAATTTGAGTTCTTTGTAAAGCTCCCCATTTTACCACACTAATTACATCACCCACCTTAATTATTCACCCCTTTTGTGTACTTATTTACCATTTCTCAATCCAACCACTCTTGTTCCCCCTGAATGCCATTCAATGCAATTTGGAAATTAAACTTTTACGAAGAACTTTATCAAAAGCTTTCTGAAAATCTAAATACACCATACTGTGTCTTGCATGTATCCTTTACTATTGTTGCTTGTTCAAAGACTTATAACAGGTTGGTTAGGTTTTGTAGGCTACACTTACTTTACACTGGATTGACATTTGATACCCTAACAATAACCACAAAGAAATAAAAATATACCACAGATAGGAGTATTTGTTTAAGGAATAAGATTTTTGCCAAAAGGTCATAGGAAAATAAAATAACTAAAGAAGTCTGTTCAATCAAACACTACATGAACAGTTGTCTTTATTTGACACTGGATTGCCAGACTATTTAAAAAACACAAACAAAATAACAATTTATGTCAGAAATTAAATGGAATATTCTCAAATTTCATCAGTTACCTTTTTGGGGAATATACTGTATTATAATATATTGTTCTTCTAAGAAGAGTCATTATAGATTTTCTAGGAAGGATGTTACTACAGAAAAAATGAAAATGTGGTAAAAAAAAAGACAAGGTTTTTTTTAAAGTCAAAATCATCACTGCTAGTTTTAGTCAATAATCGATTATAGCCTGGTGAAAACTTTAATTTTACTGTATTAAACAAATGTACTGTCACAAAGCACATTTAAACCCATAGCTACTTCTATTATCTTTTTTAAGATGCAGTAATGTCATACATATGAAACTACTTACATCATACTTGACCTATTTTTTTACAGAAGCAGCTTGCCATACTCTCATTTACATACATGAAAAATGGTTCATGTCCAGAATGTCTACTGTGTCAGGCACAAATCCCTGCAGTCTGCAGACTATGAAAAGCATTGACACAATTGCCTGAGCTGTACTGTGTGTCTGAGGCAAATGCCTACAGTTTTCTGCATCAGCTTTGATGTTTTAAATAGATTAGCCTGAAACCCTGTGTGACCCTTGACAAAGGAAAGCCTATAACATGTACTGTACAATAGCATATAATACAAGTTTTTGTTTTTAGCATTGCAACAGGCTTTTACACAAAATCCTAGATTGAAAGGCCTTTTATTCAAAACCTGGATTTCCATTCCTGTGTCAGTTTGACATCTGAAAACATTGTTTTGGAGTCTGTTTGACTTACTAAGGGGGGCAGTGGAACACTGTAAATGAAATATGTCAAAACCATTTTCTAGCTAAAGTTTCCTTCAGTATTCTTTACGTAGTGTCCTCTGGTAACTCCTTGGTAGCTTGCTTTGGTCAAGATACATTTTGCCTTGGGACTTGACTTTTGGGACTAACTTCTGACTGTGATTTCTGTGGTTCACTTTGATCCCTACATTTCTTTCACTGTTTAATTTTTTGAGGAGGACTGCACTTGACCCATGTCCTTGGTGATGCACATAAACAATAACCCAAGGACAAGTAAACTAAAGGTTTATACATCCTCCATCTGCATTCCTAGAACAAGATCCCGAATGAGATTTGCATATGACATGGGTTAGCCCAGATGTTAGAAAGACCACTGGTTAATGATGAAACCACTTGCTAATGTACTGAGATGGAACCTATCATACAGTAAAAAGGTTGTGAGCCTAATAATTTGAATGTAGTTCAACCCAGATGCTGTCTTGTGATACTTCATTTTTTTACTAGCAAACAAGTACCAAAGACAAAACATTACACATATTTCCAGTACAGTATAAATGATTGTCAATGATATTAAACAGAGGTGAATTCATCTTTTTGCATTAAAAATGATAAAAATGTTAAGCCTTAACTTCATTCTGTTTTCACATTAAAAGCATTATGCTGGTTTTCTTAATTTCAACTATTCAATGTGGTATTAACCTTACATGTTCCTTTAAAGTGATCATACCCTACCTATGTGGTAGATGACTTTGATATTTGTAATAATACACTAAGCCTGACCATAGATTTAACTATATCTACAATCCTAGAGTTTGCATTCATTTTCAATTTTTTATGGCATTGTAGGTAGACCTCCGTGTGAAGTACAGGAATAATTCTCAAGTGATTTAAAGATAACATCATTTGGAAACAGGCAGATATAATACAAGAGACCACTCATGCAGATGTTGCACAATATTAGGATGAAATAATGCTTCAGAGGACTAATGCAGATCCTCAGTCACTTGGCTGGAAAACATTGTGCTTAGGATCAAGATACGTTTTTGGATTGGCAGATTTCCCATACCATCAAATTACAGCTAATTAGGGAATGGGAAAAGTGTGATTTAATAGTAATCACAGGGTTACTCTGAAAAAGTCCAATGAAGATATAATTTCTTGAGTACTCTTGAAACCGACAGAAGATAATTACTTAAAATCACATCCCAAAGGAAAGGCAAGTACTGTATAGGGAGAAGCATTTCTTTCAACTCCAGCCCCTCTCCTTATCATCCCTGTACTGCTTGTTTCCAATGCACAATTTTCTGTAATTGTCCTTGTTTCCTTTGATGCTGACCCACCCATTAACCACATTATAATTAGTTTTCTGTTTCTTCTTATTAAATGAAACTAATTTCCAGTTCACATGCAAACCAGTTGCTAGTTTGTTTCTACTCAGCACTCACCTTTGAAGCTTGCAGCTGTCAAAGCAGTGTATTGAGATCATTCTTCTTGAATGCACTCAAAGAGAGGACAACAACAATTAGTATTTTAATACGATTTCTTATTCATTAAACAACTCCAATAAATATAGCAATAGGAATGGGACAAGCTGCATAATATGCTTTAACACCTGACAGCTCTAGGATGCTAAAGATCTCCGCGGACCAACTGGGTTCAGTGCTGCAGTACATCTTCAACCTGAGCCTGAGATTAGAAAGGGTTCCCGTGCTCTGGAAGACATCTTGCCTGGTGCCAGTACCCAAAAAGGGGCACTGTATTTATTTTATATTTATTTTGTATAACTTTACATAATTTAATTTTTCGTCTATTCTGATGTCTGTTTTTTGCTTGTCTTGGACTGGACTGCTGTAACACATCAATTTCCCTTTGGGATCAATAAAGTCTTATCTATCTATCTATTTTTTATTTCCTTACTTAAATATGATTAAGTGTGTTTAAAATCTACATTATAACACGGTGTAGTTTCCTAAAAGCTACATATAGAAATAAAAAGTAAACAGAATTTAATTTTAATTAAAAAAAACATAAAAACCTGTTAAGGCATACCTTGAAACTAAGAAGATTAAGAACCTTTTGTACATGAAACCCCCACTGCAAATATAAACATCATCATTGTTGGCTTCCGTGTAGTTCGTTTTCTTTGACCGTATCCGGTTTGAAATGGAAACATCTTTAATGATTGCTGCAGTTTCCTCTTTCGCCTGCCTGCTTTTACTTTACAGATTTATTATAGAATCTAGTACACTGCATGCTAGATTAGAGTAAACAATCCACATTGCATTACAACACAGGAGAACATAAAGTGCTTTTATAATTTATGGAGAGATTAATAAAATGGTTATGCAAAGCATACAGTATATTATTTTTTACTGGGTAAAATTCTAGCAATTTTACACATGAGCTTGGTATAATTTTTCCCATTCGTCTTGACATATTTTCTCAAGCTCTCTCAAATTGTTTGGGGATTGCTTATGGACAGCAGGTTTCAAGTCTTTCTACAGATTGTCATTAGGATTCACGTGAGCCCTTTGACTGGGTCGGAAGGACATTTACTTTTCTTACTGGCCATGTGGTTTGAGTTTGGTGTCCTACTTAATGATTTATTTTTTTGTTATTTTAGGCTTGAAACATATTGTTTCATATACAACATCTTGCATTAGGAATTTGTCTTTTTCACATACCCCAGCTTGCTCTCCATGAGACACACAGGCAGAGAGAAGCTTGGGGTCAGAGCACAAGGTCAGCCAATGTACAGACCACAGGAGCAGTTGGGGTTAAGGGCCTTGCTCAGAAGCCCAACGAAGTAAGATTCCTTTGTACGCCACAGGATTTGAAGCGGCAACCTTCTAGCCACAGGCGCAGATCCTTAGCCACAGAGCCACTGCTTCACCCAAACAGGTCTCTCTCTAAGATTTATGACCAGTTTGTTCCACCTACTGTATGTCCCCACTAGTCTTAACAAACATCCTAGTCCTCGCTGAGGAGAAGCAGAACTATAATATAATGCTGCCACCACCTTGCTTGGCTTCAAGGATGGTGTTGACGCAGTGATGTACTATGCTGGGTTTATGTCAGCTGTGACAATTTGCTTTTGGACCAAAAAGTTCTAATTTTTTCTTGTCTGATCACAAAACCTGTTGCCACATGTTTAAAGGATCGCTCATGTTTTTGTTGCAAACCTCATGCAGGATTTTAGACATTTTTTGTCACTGTTTTTGAAGGTAATCTGTGATTGCTGTTGTCAGTCGCCAGACATTTATGATTTTAGTAGTATTTTAAGCAGGTAGCTGCATCAGCATACGTAGGCTGCAAAGGAACAAGTAAAGGTTTATTCCATGCTGAAAAGAGAAGAAAACAAAAACAACATTTCGGCTGTGGGGCCTTCTTTGGGTGTGATGCCCAAAAAGGCTCCACAGCCGAAACGCTGCATTTATGATTTTAAAATAATGAAGTAGATTCATGTTGATGATAGTAATTTCTCTATAGGGAAAATCCATTAAGGTTAAACACAAAATAACTACTCAGTTTTGGGACAAGAAGTAAAGAAAAGGTCTAGCAAAAAAATGTTTTTAAAGTTAATCACAAAATTTTATTTTGCTTGCATGTGTTATTTAGCATCTGGAAAACATAATGATCCTGTTATTTTTTGGTATTTCAAGGGAAATAAATTAAAAACTTTATTTACTCTGGATGTAGATTAAAAGCTCTGAGCCATATGTCTGTTTGACATAAAATGGACATAAATCTGTAGTAGGGTTATACTGAAATCTTGGAAACGAATGGCAGAATCAGAGGCCTTGCTGAAGATTTATTTTTAAACACAGCTTACTTGCCCTACTGAAGACACAAGTTTTATTAAACTCAGATATTATTGCTCAAAATCCAGTTAACTAAGACAGTTGCATAATAAAATTTTGATTTTTTTTTTGCTCAGGAAACTGGTCAATAATAGTCTAGAGGTTAAGTGGAAAGTTTAGTCTTTGCCATGTAACAGCTTTTCTCAGCCCTAGTAATGACACAGACCTAGACAACAGCAACCCACATAAAGGATTACTACTGTATGTCCAAAACATTAAGTACCACTTATAAGGGCTTTACTATGGGATATGTTACTTATACAGAGCTAACTTTGTGCGCAGGTAGGTAAGTTGTCTATCAGACACTCCCATTAACATGCGTGGGTGATGACAAGAGCTTTATTTAAATTGGATTTGATCTGATGCCCCTTATTGTTGCATCTGGTTGATCATCAGTGAGATGGAGAGACTGAAAAGAATCTTTTGCCCTGTTGTTAAGCCAGTACATAAATCCACCTTGAAGCCAGATATTGATGCAAAAGCTAAAAGTCTGGGTCTGATCACGGTTCCAAGGAAAACCAGGTTACTGCAGTACATAGTGCATAGTGTCAATGAAGCAGTAGGTGGCACTTATCCCTCTAGCCTAGAATTTTCTATACCTATGCACCAGGATGGTGACTAGGGACATTGTGAAGGTCCATTTCTGAAGAGAGGTTAAAATGACATCCTGACTACTTGGCCATTGAAGATCCCATGGCATTTTAAATGAAAGAGAGTAGGATTGTTCACTTCAGTGTCCTAGTGAAATTCCACTCTGGGCTTGTGCTGTGCACTGGGGCAGAGGGGCATTATGCTTCTAAAAAATGGCTGCCACACATCACCCAGGAAAAAGTTCTACATCAAAAGTGGATGAAGTGGAATCTCTCCTGTATGTAAAGTCCTTAGGGGTCCTTTGGGGTGAAAAGTGCTATGTAATTTCAAGGATTTCTTCTACTTCTGCTATACTGTAAATACAGCGGGGCTACACAGTGGCATGGTGGATAGTGTTGCTGTCTCAGAGTTCTTGGGCTTTGCATTCACTTCCTGTCATATCTAGGTGGAGTATATGTGTACAAAGCTATGTGTATACGTTTCCATGTGACTGTGTGAGGTTTTTCCTATGTGCTTTCATTTTTTCCACGGTCCAAAGACATACTGTCTTGAGTAATTGGATTCTCTAAATTGTTCCCTGATTTGCATGGGCAAGTGCAAGATCTGTGATTGATGGCCAATTTGATCCTGCCTTTTTGCCACTGTGATTTTTTACTTCATACACTGGAATTCTAAAAACTGAGCATCATTGGTTTCATTTGTGACTGCATCAAACTGGTATCATGTAAAACCGCTATATTTTTATGTATTTTGAATACCTCACTTTGAAACTATAAGCAAGAACTCCAAGAGAAAACACTGAATCAGAAGCAGTATTTATAAAGATTCAAATATTATAAACATACTGAAACTTAGTTGAGTCAACAAGCTCATTTACAGTCATTTAAGGTACTGTAGGACTGAGTTAAAGAGATCACAGAATTCTCACACTGTATAAAGAATGTTGGTATTGTGTCCAAATTAAGTCTATACCATTGTGCCAAATATTTTCGCACGGTACACTAAAAAAAGAGAAAGCACAAACATCATTAATAAAAGACAAATTCTGATGGTTTGTATGCAGACACTAAAGCTTTTAATGCAAATCTTTTAATAACAAAATCGTTTCCAAATAAAAAAAAGAGATACAACAAAGCATGGTCTATATTCACATAGTTCTTAAATAACACACCTGAAATCACATTATCTCTTTGCTTCATTGCCAATACATGCCCTAAAGAATGTTCACATACAATTGACAATTGTAGATTGAGGAATCTAGAAGTCATATTCTAAGAATCCTTTTCTCATAAGCAAACATAAAAGTAAGCCTCTTTATTGTGGTGTGGTATTTTAGTATCTTCTGTTGGAAAGCATCTAGAAATATGATCTTAAACGTGTTTTGAAAGTGTTTATATACATTCTGTGGCAAGAAAGGAGGAAAAGGCAAGTGAAGACAACTGTTTTGAATAAAATATGTTCATTGTGGAGAGCCTCCAGCTCAATTTTGTATTGCTATTAAATACTTATTTTTATGAGAAAAAAAATCACCCCTATTACTGAAACAAAAATGTCCTTTGATATAAAATGAAATATGATATGCCAAAACATGTTCAGACTTTTTATTGTTGAGAAGCTAGTAGAGAAGACCTTGCTCACTAAAGAAATAAAAAAGTATTTTCCATCATAGCCTGAAAACTAAACCATACACCATTGAAAAGATTTCAAGACTTCAGAAGCTCTCATGTTAACTGTCTCATCTGAAGGCTGGCACCTCCAAGGGAACAGTGGTTTGGATATCCTGCTATCGTCTTCTGATCCGCCAGCACCACTTACACCAACAACCTAGTTTTCTCTCTAGTACTGACCAGGCCCGGCCTTGCTTAACTTTGGTGATCTCATGAGATCAGACAACAAAGTCAAATGAAAAAAAAACAAATCAAAAGGAAAAGACTCGACTGATTGCATTTCTGGGTTCTGTGGTTTTGACATCTTCTAGATCTCTAGCCTTCAACAAAAGGCTGTCTGACACAAATTGACAATTGTGTCTGATTTTTAGATTACATTGTTGCCTCTAGATAGATTAAGATCTCTACATGGATCAATAGTTTTGAAAAGACTTTACTTTTTGAAAAATGTTTTGCAATACAGAATGTCTTTACTAAAACATTAACTTTATATGAAACTCAAAGCTCAGCAAAATGTTTTGAAATATCAACTGTTATACAAAATAATTTTGCTAACGATGTTAACCACAGAAACCCCAAGCCTCAGGTTCTCATTTATGAACCCTAGTTTCTGTGGTAGTTCAAGAAATGCTGGATGTGGTTCTGACAGAGATTAAACTTAAAAATTATATGAGAAAGTGAGTTAAGGGAATGCATAGTCTTCTTTGAGACTCAGAAAAGATTTCTTTCTTAGAAAATGCTTGTCATGCACAACTTTCATATACTCTTCTGCTGTTATACACTTCAGCAAGGCACCTGAAGGCCAGCATCTTCCTGGAGCTGTGAAATAGTACATACAGTACTGTAGAACATAATGTTTGTGTCCATCCTAAAACAGAAGAGCAATGGTTTTTGTACTGATAGTGTTTACTGTTAATAGTGTTACAAGTCTGATTAAATCATTTCTTCTTGTCTTCATGTAAAAATGTCTAAATATTCTTCACCACAGATGCTAAAGACAAATCAGCCTATGGATCAGCAGATTCTCAGATTGTCAGGTTTGTCAGGACAAGCTGGTGAGGCTTATCTATCCTCACAGCAGCATGGATGTATTTCTGACAGTCTTTATTATTCTGGGTTAGGTGCCAAGATCAGTGAGAATTAAGATAGGAGTTAAGAACTGTACCAAAAAAAAGAACCATAACAGTGAATTCCCCGGAGGAAAACACAGTTAAACTTAAACTGAACTTTCTTAACAGTAAGGAACTTCTTTTGTTTATTTTGGCTTATTAATGTACTTTCAAATTTATAGTAACAATCTGGATACTTTGTAACCTGTTATAACATCAAATTATTTGAAAAATTAATAAAATGTTGTGTATAAATGCATTGTACAAATCAAAAATAAAACACAATGTCCTAAAGTTTCACAACCTTATAATTCTAATTTTAATACCTTACCAATGGATACGTGAAGAGAAGGAAATTGATAGATTTATTCTAGGGAATAAACAGAACTATCGCATTTCATGTCAAAAATGAACCTTTAGGAATTCTGATCTCTAGTGTTTAGGTCCCAGTAGTTATTTATAAAGTTTCATGCTTCTGTGCACCTGAGCGGCTAAGGAAACAAGCACAATGGAAGCAAAATAAAAACAGCTGGGTTATTTTCCTCTCATCCTGTTTGTCAGTGAGCAAAATAATCTTTGCCCACGATATGGAGTGAACTACAGTAGAAGCTTTTTTTAGTAAACAGTTTTTCACCTAATGGCAAACACTAGTTCACAGTGAATGTACACAAGGAAACCCAATGGAAAAATCATTTGCATTGGCAATTATCCAGTGGTTATCTTGGTGAAGGACACTCTGTTTTGAGTTCGAATATGAAAACAGTGTGGCAATGTTGTGAGTACAGTATGTGATAAAACAATGTATGCACAAAATGAAAAAGAATATAATTTGATTGTATGTGGTAAAACTAGAGATAACTGGAATCCAGGAATCCAATAAGCAGGAAATATCTATTAATTGGGTTCTTTGAATTGTCACCTGTCTGAATGAGACTGTGGTCTGCAATGGACTGGCATCCTACCTCAGAAGAGCAAATATCATTTGTGCCTGGTATTTCCATCAGATGAGTCTGCAGAGGTGTGTTCCATACAATAAATGGCAAAATGTTTTCAGTTTTCATATTAATTGAGTTTTTGTGTCTGTTTACTGATTCAGGATGTGTGTGCTAGGAAATGAAACAGAATCAACATGTGTTTTATTTAGCTCTCAGGAAGAACGGCACTGGGGAGGTAACATGACAGGCATCCTCTTCCCAGGGAAACGAAAGTTGCAATTCATTTCAAAAGCTACACTTTTATAGTAATCCTGCACTAGGTACAAGCACATGATCCTTCCAGCAAAATATGACTATAAATTAAACAAAATCTAGAGATATGGTAGTGCAGTGCAGCATTGCAGCCTTGCAGTGCTGGGGTCCTTGGTTCTGTTCTGGACTGGTGCTATCTATATAGAGTTTGTATACTGTATATCCCCCATGTTCATGTAAGTGCGTTTGTGTCTGTGTCTGCCCTCTGATGGACTGGCGTCCTACCCCGAGTGTACCCTGCCTTTCTCCCTTTGCTTGCCAAGAAGGCAAGAAACTGGCTGAAAGATGGATACTGTAGATAAAATAATTTAAAATTAATGTGGTTGCCCTGAAACAAAGAAACAAAACCTATATACTGTATACTTGGCCTCTACAGGGAAAACGTACACAGCCAAAGTATGTGTTTTTTCCCCTCATGATCATTACTGTAGTGAAAACCTATCCTTTTAAGCCTATGTTCATTTTCTCTCTGCTTTATATTTGAAAGAGAACAGGAAGCATTTTTTTAAACAAAGGGTGGTGGGAGTCTGGAACAAGTTACCCAGCCATGTTGTTGAAGCTAACACCCTGACAACCATAAGTATAATGTTCTCTCACGTTTGTAAGCCTTCTTATGCACTTACATATAAAAAAACATAGTTTGATGACACACCCATGAGACAAACCGAACAATTGCCTCAAACACAGAACTGTTTCTTAAATAAAAATACAGTTCTTACTATAGGCCTTTGATTCACCAATCCAATAAAAAATATTAGAATCGGCTTCAGTGACTGATTCCTGATCAAGTTGCCTTCAGTACAAATAGTTTTTTAGCAGATTGGAGATACAATGTAGTATGAGTATATGGATTTGATTTTCAAAAACATCAGCTGCAAGTGCATCCCTTCTCTCTAATTCTGGAGACAGCAAATTAGGCTGTCATTTTTTGCCTGATTTAAGGATTGTGATATTTTTCTTTCCAAATATGGACTGATTATTTTCTTCACAAATTGTTTACAATTTCTCATTGACTGGTAACCAAAAATATAACCTTCTTTGATCACATGAGAGAATTGACAGAATGGGACTTGCAAATCCTGTATCTTGTGTCAGGCTACTAACAAATTGGCATCTTTCAAATTTAAACAAGGCTTGGACACCTAGGGGCCTGGAAAAACTGTCATCGACCCATCAAACACACTGTCAGTGGTTCAGACAGTGAGCTCGCTTTTACTAACTTGCTGACGTGGTTAATTTCTGTTTACTACATGTATCATCACACCATCTTACAAACCCACATGGTAATAAGTAAAACTTTGCTTCCTCCTCCTTTGTTTTACATGAAGTTTGCCACCAGGCAGGTAAGGTGGTCATAAAGTTACTCTGAGGCAGCGGTACCTCGAAAGGATGCTATTCAGTGAGCAAAGGTCATTGAATTTGCATTTTAATGGCTAACAACATTATATCAATTAAAGTTTATTTATCAAATGCACAACAATACAGCGCATTTATACTGTGCAAATGTGCTGCACACATGCTCTAATAAATGACTAATTCAATAACTAACATCTAACTTAATCAAAATTCCACTCAAAAAGTGTTCTCACACTGAGATATGCCTTCAGGCTTGTCATAGAGCCTAACATGGAGGACACTGACTTACCTAAAAAGACCTCCTTTCATGACCATTAATTCCCCATTCAAAGCATAGGATAGAATAATCTATTAAATAAACATATAGTTATATAGTTTATCGTGAGAAGCTGCAGTATCATTTGGATAGCCTGGAAACAAATACAACTACTGTAGGTAATTAAGTTAGCTCCACTGATCCATAAATAAACTCAGGCTGGCATTTTCCATTACACTACATCCAAAAGGCAAACATTTTATATGTCAAAAAGGAAGCAAACCAAATAATTGGTTATACTGTAGAGCTTAAATCAATAGGCAGTCAAGTAGACACTAGGATCTCCATTTATCCAAATGCAAAAGCCATAGTTCAGAATTTTTATATAACACAAAGAGTTATACTTTTGTGTTACATAAATCATTGGCAAGCCAATTAATTAATTTTATACAAAACAAGAATAGTAAATCCTATTATCCAGCAAAACATATGTCATGCCACTGGGCTCTTCTTTAAATTTGTACATTCTTGTAATATATATCTCTTCACAAAATTTGAAAATTGAGGTTTGGCTGACGGAATTATGTTTCTCTCTCTTTTAAAGTGAGCCTGTCTTTGTGTCCTTTTTAACTTAAAAGATGAAAAGAAATAAACAGTAGCAGGGCCACACTGGTATTATACAGTACATGTGTAGAACAGGTAACTTCACAAAAAAAGGAGAAAATTGTCATGTTGTAGAAGTTTGTGTGTTTCTTTTATTTATATGAGAGAGAGGTTAAAGAGAAAAAAAGTTTTACAAAAACATTAAAACTAAAACATTGAAAACCATTTTACTTTTGACAGTCTGCCACATAGAGAGTTTCTGTACAGTTCCCAGTTCCCTGCGTGACTCAGACACTCTTAGAATGCACTCCCTTATGTAACATGTCCTCATCCCACGTAGCACAACCTGGTGTGCCCTGATAATCAATTCAGAAATCATGCTCCAGGATTTTATTATCATCCTTATTTGAAAGCCCACACTATATCTAAACACAGTGGCCAACTGGAGCCCAGAGGACAAAATAAAACATAAAATTACAAAATCCTTTCATGACCAGTAATAACACCGATGACATATGGACACGTTTTTAAAACAGTTAGCTGTTTTTTTATGATACTGGTAGAAATGATCCCATATATTACATACAGTATACAGCTGAAGATAAAACAATGAAATGAAATTAACATCTACAAGTAATTTTTTTTTGTTTGTGAAGGACTGGATGAAAGTCACAACAGCTTGGTGAAATATAGATACAGCACATGTGAAATAATCATTATGGTCTATGAAAGATAAATGTGAGTTATAGTCTCTCTTCTCTGTACTGCTTGAAATCAAGCAGGAGTGAAAAGAAATGCCACTTCTAACAGATTCCTCATTGCACTGCATTGTAAGCTTTGCCATGTGTCAGCACACATTTTTATGTTGCAGTATCACACCAATACTGTGTCCTCCATCGTTACCAGAAAAGTTCAGATGTACAGTATACTTGTCACTATTTTCATTATGCTTTGCAAAACAGTAATAGTATGCAATGCATTCTGCAGTTCTGTGAATGAAATTGAAGACAGTGTAACAGGGTGCAATGCTGATCCTTCTCAGTCTTCAATACATGAGACATGGTCTTTTGTCATAATGGAGTTTCCCATTGTTTAGAGAGTGTTACAGCCTATGCTTTTGGATTACCATAAATAAAGCCTGATAGAGATGCACCTGTCACACATACTCAAAGAGTCATTGGGAATTCACAAATGGCCATTTTTTGTCCAATGGAAGGCCAGTGTGTTCTGGTTTTCAAAGTCTCTTCAA
Organism: Atractosteus spatula; assembly: GCF_055471065.1. Classification (NCBI taxonomy): domain Eukaryota; kingdom Metazoa; phylum Chordata; class Actinopteri; order Semionotiformes; family Lepisosteidae; genus Atractosteus; species Atractosteus spatula. Next base: position 28,537,427 of record NC_142708.1, on the reverse strand, counting down.
AGGAGCAATATTTGAATAGCTGGGAGAAATAGTTAAACTGGTCCTGCTAAGTCAGTAACCAGCTGGTTTGACTCATTAAAGAATTAAATCCTGCAGCCATTCAGGACTAACAGTGGCCACACCGTATCCATGAGGACTTGAGAACATCATGATGTTTTGTCTTAAACGTATCAATAAACTATATTAAAGGCTTCTTTCACCTTTCAGACAAACATGATAGCAATTAATATATACTATCAAATAACATTGTAAAATAAAGAACAAATGGTTGGTCTTTCCAGTTTATTATAATTAATATTTAAAATTAAAATTTAATATTTTGTTAGAGACAGTTGACAATAATAACTCATAGAAGAAAAGTGGCATGAACATGTAGTGTTCATTTAATTTGTACATGCAGCTTCCTGTCAGAATGTCAAAATAGACCAGATTTATTGAGACTGATTAACCTGGTTATCACATTAGTGAGCATGTGTATTTTCAACATATATCAAACTGCTGTCCTATGATTGTGTTGTTAACGCTAGCTATGTATATTAGCACTCCATTTTACCTTTCACAAGGCCCACTGAGAGGAAAATTAGACTTAAATGATGACAAGAATAAAAATAAATGTTACGAGACTTAATTTAAGACTGATTGCATAAAATTGTTTTATTTAAAAATGGGCTAGGCCAAAAATATATAGCCTGTGACTGCAATTTAAGACAAAATAATTAAAAATATATATATATATTTATGAACTGAAATGTTGCTGTAACACTGGAATCTAGTTTAAACATAAAACACCTACAGTAAACCTCCGAAGTGGAAAAGTGAAATAGCTGGCCTGTGTAATGTGTTGTGCCAAAACACTGGAGAATCTGGGCTGTTAATGTTGGGGGAAATTGTGGCAGAACAGTGCTCCACCAGGCTTCCTCTGCGTCACGTTTGACACCTGCTTCCTGCCTGTTTTGCCCCCTACAGTTAAGCAATAAAGCTATGGAAATGTTTAACACTGTCCTTTGCTCTGTATCACAACACCACAGGAAGGCCTCTGATTATTAGTGAAAATATACACTTCAGGAATATTTGCTACTGTACATAACTTTCACACACACAAAACATACAGGTGTCTATAGAAAGAATTGATGGTACAGTAGGTGACATGTTAGACCTTCTTCTTATTCTTTCAATATATATGATTGGCTCTATCAGCTCTCCTTTATTGAATACATAAAAAGATAAATTAAGTTTATTTGACAGAGAAATATCTTTGGGTACTATTTGTCGTACATTAGATCTTTTTTTACAAGGTAGTTAACAGCTCACAGATACAGTATAAGAACTCTGAAAATTCATGTTTTTTTTAACCTGAAACAATCAACATGGTTTTCTACTCCTGGTGCAAACTGAAGATCATGGTTTATCACAGAAAAATACATATTTTGCAAATTATGTCCATGAAAAGCCTGACAAAGGAAATCCAAAACCGTTAAATCTGTGTCACACTCTCTTGATTTCAAGTGAGACTCTTATGTGTAATGAGCAAACACGTGACCCTTACTATTTCCATAGATCACTGGCTATTATTATCATTTATTAAAGGCCTTTCTGAATTCAAACAACAGTTTAGAGGCATATCTACAAAATTTGATTGCAAGATGAGTTATTTATTGAATAAGAGCTGTCACAACAATTCAATTGATTTCTGCTTCAGCAGTGCAAGGGCATAGCTGAAATTTAAATAGGCAACACATTTTGTTGTTGACATTATATTTAGATGGGTGAACATTGTCCTGCTTTGACCTGAGTGTTTGTCAAATTTTTGTTTCCAGGATAAACAAACAGATCATCTAACCTCAAAATACTGAAATTATAACATTACTCACAAAGAAATATATTGAGACTTGAGCTATTGTATATCTTTTCTGCACTTGTTTTTCCTAATTTCACACATATCCTGAGGATCTGAAGAAGCTTCTGTAGTAAATAACACTTACTTGTTTTTTTTCATAAAAAATGAGCATTTCAAAACATTGCAGCTATGAAATATAATAAAATATTTGAATATTGATATCTGAACTTTTCTTTTGAAGTAGAAATGAAACTACCATGGGCTTTTCCTTTGATTCTAAATATTACAGCCAAGAATGTGGGTGTAACCACTTAAATGTTTTTTGTACAATTCAGCCAAAGGTATTTCCTATAATCCTAGACCACTGTTTCAGTATTGTAAATTATGCAACCTTTTCTTTTAGATGTCCTTCTCATTTACAAATAGACAGTGACTTTTGGCAGTCAGAAATAAGACTATTCACTTTTATGTCTAATTATTGTTGTCTTCAACAGTTAGTGAATCTTCTTCAGGATTTCAATGTGCACCTTCATCCCAGCAAATGGGAGCTGTGGCATTTCAGTGAATGTATTGTACACATTTAAAGGTGCTGACATGATATTTGCAGCTGTAGTTCTTCAAGAAGACCAGAGAGCAGTTTCCTGAAGTATCTGCACATATTTTTTTTTCTTAAGCGCACCTGGTATTATCTTTCAATATATAGCCAATCATCATGGCTGTGCGTCACTGGAGCTTAGGAGGATGTGTGGCTACCGGTTGATCCCTGAAACATCTGCCTCAGGGCTGCTGAAGGCGGAATCAGATGACATATCATGCTTTGGAAAGGAATTCCTTTTTCCTTTTCTTGACAAACACAAAAGAACAGATGCACATCAGGATGTTATTTGGAAGGCAGCACCATTTATGTTTAACCCTAAGTACATTTGATGGCAGAAAGAGAAATAATACATTTACTACGTTTACTACTAGTGCTTAAGAAAGCACTTCTCTGCAGAACTTAGAGAAACAAATAGTTTGGGAGTGTCTAATTTTCTTGTAATTCTCTGACATTAAATACACTAAGGATTTGTACTTATCATTATTCTATACCAATATCTCATGCATACAGTATGTGGATCTTTTTATATAACTTCAGCTAAAGTATCCCCCATGGTACTGATATACAGTACTGTACATTCCTCAGATGAAAAATCACTCACCAGTTCTGTAAAGCAATGTTGTATCTGAGTAACTTGCTTAAAGACAGCGTTATTGTTGTCTGGGAGCCAACAAGGAGGTAACTTTATCTGCCATTGAAACTTCAGGAATACCTAAAGGGGCTTGTGTGTTCGTCTACACCAGGGACTAAATTAATTTGGAAAAACAGGAGCAGGTTTAACTGCATGGAAGTAACGACTATAGAGCAAATATAAATTAATGAGTGCTGACCTAAAGTTTCACAACCATATATACTGTATGTCACCCAAATAATACTTCTTACTTTTTAAATCAGGTTTCTCATATGTGAATATTTCACCACCAGTCTAGCAGAAATTAACTGTAGATTTTGTGTATATTTCACCTAGGTTGAGATAAGGTTCCTGAAATGCCTAAAGGCAAAGTTTTTTGATGAAGAACCTTAGTATTTAACAATGATTAAAGAAGGCATTTCAAATTCCAATGATGTTATTAATGAGCTCACCGAAACTAATTTGCATTTTCTTTTCTTTCCCTTCTTCATTCTTGCTTATCCTGTTAAATGTGTTACACATGATGATAGTTAGCATTGTACTGTTTCACTGCAGGGCCTTAGACTTCTGTACAATGGCAATATGTCTTTCTATATTTGTACTGAAATAATCATTTAGATGTTCAGGTAGGTAGCTGAGTCAGCATGCGTAGGCTGCAAAGGAAAAAGTAATAGGTTTATTCCATGCTTAAAAAGAGAAGAAAGAAAATACACCGTTTCGACTCCACAACCAAAACGCTGTGTTTTCTTTTGTCTCTTTTCAGCATGGAATAAACCTATTACTTGATCACTAAGATGTGGCAACATTCTGAGTGTGAATTCCAGTATAAGGATGACTAGTAAAGTGTTAAGAGAGAAATAAATAAGTAACTCCACAAAAGAAATTCCACAAATTCAAGATGATGTGCTAAACGATTCAATAATAATAATGATTCAAAATCATTATTTTGAATTTTACAGAGTTGGTGCATTAACCCCATAGAAAATTTATTAGATAGGCAATCTGCCTAAAGTTTGCCCTCAGAAGACAATGGGCCCTAGTACAGCATGTCAATTAGTTTGCCCAGAGGTTTCCTAACTTTTGGGAGTAACTCTTCCTTTTGTAATCATCAAGGCTCTTAATGGTGTCATTTGGTCAGATACAGTGTAATGGCATTTCCCTGCTTTTCTGCAATCATTTAAAAAAAATAGTATCAAGCTGGTGCCAAACAAGCACAGCTTATGCAAGGTACTTAGAACATACTGTCCAGTAAGTACTGATTTTTCTGAGTCTTACAAATGTTACTTGCATTTACTCATGATTCCAGAGAATAACAATTAGGCAACTTATCATCCTTATTTTTGCTTTAAAACATACACATAATTAAACTGAAGAAAGAATCCTAAATGGAAAGGTGCTGCGAACACTGCAAGAAGAATTGATTAGCACTAAACTGAGGTGCTCTACAGAAAGGAAATTACATCTGACAAGAGTATAAACCAAAGCAACAATTTCAGTGCCAAGCAGCACATCTGAAGCTGGAGTTCAGCTGGAACTGGAGTTTCTCAGTGTCAACAGTCACATTTAGCTAGGTCAAATTGAAGGCATTAAAGTACCATCAGTCATGATAATCTTGACCTAAGCAAATTATGTTTTGTGTCATCATGACACTAATGCAACGAGTTTTAACAAAGCTTGAGAGACATCAGAGATTTTCATTCGACCTGATGGTCACTGACTGCATCAATATGGTTTTATAAGTTTGGTTTTAGACACTGTAATTATAAGTGGAATTATGCTGAAATAGTATATAAAGGAGTACAGGAGTTTGAGTTTTGTGAGGACCTGGAAAGAGCAGCACTAAAAAAAACCTTAGTATGTTTCCTATTTTACAAACTGTATACTTTCTTTTTTATTATAAGGATAAATTTCTTCTCTTTGTATTAATAAATAACAGATAGTATTATGGGTCAACTTCTAATGTGCTTCAAGTTTGTAATTAGAAAAGGCATAAGAGAGACAAGCTTCATTTGACACACAACCTCATTGGATGGGCATGACGTTACTGCGTTAAATTTTTGTTCACTTAATATAAGATGTCCAATCACAACAACATAGATTGTGTTTTAAAATACACTTAAACCAGCTTCCTAGAAAGTGACAGATGTGGTGTTGGTGGTAAAGTCAAATGGGAAGTGTGTTATTCTAGAATATTGTTGTGCACAACATACACATCTGTAGTATTTCAGCAACATTGTCAGCCCTTTCAACATTCTCCTTCAGGGATATCATTGTCCAAATTTCTTCATGGATAAAAGCAACAGACCACATAAGATGAAAATGTGGCCTTGGATCTATGTATCCTGCTAGAGAATTTCAATTTGAAAGCCTGAAGCAAACATAATCGATCACCCAGTGAGATTAAGTGGGGAGACATCACAACATGTAATCTTAAAATGTGATTTGGGTGAGCGACCATGACAGTTTATTAGGAGCAGGGAATACAGTGCTTGAAGATCAACAGAACATTATGGCTCATAGTATACTTTATTAATTATGCTATAAACAATATTTATCTACTGTAATTAGGTATGGATATGTTTGGAAGTATATTTGCATTATTTGCAGCATGATATACAGTATAGTGGAACTTTTAATTTTGCATTAAATTGGAACAAACGATCCAAAACAAGCCTCAACATGTTTTTCCTTTTTGTAGCCTGTGGATATTTTTTTTTTGTTTGAAGAGTCAAAGGTTCTTCACTATACATCACTTTGCTAAATAAGGTATGACATCATGGTTCAACTTCAAATAAACATCACGATCGTAATCAGAGTAAACGGGAGGCAGTACACTCTAATCTTTCTTCCCTGTCCCTTTAAGCATTTGTTGACATTTCAAAAATAGGCTTGAAAGTAGGATAAAGATCCAATAAAGATACTGTTTAACACAGGTGTGAATATATTTTATTTTAACCAGAGCCATATCAAACAACCAGTGAGATTACAGCTTGCTGTTTTCTCTGAAAGCTCTATTTATGTGGAGCATTTTATCAGTGTTGTACTTACTTAAAAACACAAACCACATTTCTCAAGGGGCCTTCTTTTCCAAAATATCTAGCTTGTTGTTTATTTTTAAGCCAAAGCTGTTTTTTAAGCCCTTTCTGTTCTGTACCTTTTAATATTGGAATCAATGGAAAAAACCCCACCTCAAAGTCAAACATGTTTTAGTCTTTCTATTTCAGGTTTCTTTTTTGGAGCCAAAACAGCAGATCATAACCTCAGCCAACACTAAGAACTAAAATATGCTTCCAATATTAATATTAATTTATCAACAGATATGAAATAGAGATCTTCTGTCTTATTCCTTCTGGCTCACTATTAATCCTAAATGTATATACAATAATAAAAGGAATAAAGAAACCAAAAACAAACATGGCAAATAATCCAAAAAGTTACCTTTAGGTACCCAGACTTTTTCTTACATGCTGCTTTTGATTACTGGAACAACTGATTCTGCATTGAAAAATACTGAATCACAGAAATAATTACTGTGATATGTCATATTAATTATAAACATATCAGAAACATGCAATAAAAGTGATTTAAAAAATACAGTACAGTGGCAGGAAAAGCTTGCCCACAGCAAAAATACTCCTGGCACTGAACTGTTTTGCAAGCGCCCGTTGTTAAAAACCTTCTTTTAACTATGCCATTAAAATGCCATTTCCAAAGTGGAACAAAATGAGGATTACAAAATTGGCTAATGGGACAAATTTGTATGATGAGAAGTCAGTTAAACAAGTAAATTAAATCCATTTTGTTATACTTTATAGTATCTCTTTTGTGCTTAATTAATGCTGGCTCTTTGAGAGTGCTTTTTGCATAGTTTTATAATGATTCAAGATCAAATGATGTAAGACAACAACATGAGTACTGTATATCCCTACTGTGCCGTGATACTTTTTATGGTATACTACAGTATAACGCCTTAAAAAAAGTGACCACATGGCTACATAAAAAATATTTTACAGTCAAACATGATCTGATGTAAAATAGATACAGTAATTAATTCTAATGAGTGTTTAGAGGCTGTAAGTGGTAATGAAATGTATGCATGAATTTTTAATTGCTTGATACTCCCAGTACACAAGGCACTTAGCCAAACTTTTTTGCATCTTATTAATATTACTGCTTTTTAAAAAAAATGCTTAGCCTTTCTTTTCAGAAGGTATCACCTTTGCCAAGGTTTTTCAATGACGTAAAATTAGATGCCCATTTTCTTATTTATTATTCAGAGCTATAATTAAGAACACATCCTGATTGAAAAGAACAAAAACAATTAACAGGCAGCACGGTGATGTAGTGGTTTGTGAAGTTGCCTCACAGCTCTGGGGCCAGGGGTTCTCCCTGTGTTTGCAGCGGTTTCCTCTAGGTGCTCCGGTTTCCTCCCACAGTACAAACACTTACTGGTCAGTTAATTGGCTTCTGGGAAAATTGGCACTGGCGTAGTAGTCAAGACATAGTCTGTAGTAGACATAGTCTGTGGCTATGTCTGTCAGCCCTGCAATGGACTGCGTTCTGTGTCCTGACCAGGGACAGGCTGCAGCTTCCCTATGACCCAGAATTGGAAGAAGTGGTTAGAAAATGTATAAATGGACAAGGAGAAGGAGACAAACATAGTGTGGTGCAAGAGAACATGTGAAGAGTTTCAGTGTAAAGAAGTTGGCTCCAGAGATGGAACAATGCACTTTATTGATGAAAGCACCCAGTAAGAAATTCACAATACCAGAACCAGCAAGCAGCACAGCACCAGCTAGGACCAACATGGTAATTGTGACAGATCAACAGCTATGGAGACTGATAGAAACCGCTGATACAGTAGGTAAGACACCAATTCAGGGCCATTTACAGGTTTATGGTTACAGCGACAGGATATTAGGAGTACTACCCAAACTCCAAATCTAGACTGTTTTAGAACTTCAGACTCTCCAGGTTCTTTGGTTCCCCAGTAGTCATTGCCAGAGTGTGTTTATATTCTTGAAGCACGTGGAACCCAGCTTTAGAATATAGGAAAATAGGGACATAAATCATACTGTAAATATTTGAGAAAGCTGGTACATGTAAATTAGTAAAGAAATTCAAGCATTCTTGGAAATGTACTGTATTCATAGACTTGGATAAAATGGGATTGCATGCAAATAGAGTCAGTAGCAATTACAGTACATGAAGAAGTTTGGTTTTAGGATAGTTTAATCTTATGCATTGGAGTATTTCAAGTTTATGTTTTCATTAATTAAGTACATCACTCACATACTTTTCAGTTCCAAAACACATAAACAAAACAGTTCCCTGCACAAAACTAAAGACTACACCTTTATTTTTACTTTTTTCAACTCTGCTATCTCCTGTATATCTGGCAATGTTGAAACACTTTATTGTCAAAACTCTTTTTCCCAGCATGGCTACTGCATCTGACTTCCTTTGTATTTCTTATATCTGTGTTATGTATTAAACCCATATAACCGTGGAACTAGATGTGTCTGGACATGTTAGTTGATTTCCTTTCATCCTTGAACTTTCAGCTCCTTATGTTCTTCAAAGATTTACAGATCTACTTTCAATTATAATGAACTGTGTTGCAACACAGCTTGCATTTCAGTTTCAGATTTCTCATTGCTTGCATCAGTTTCAGAAAAAAAGATTACGTTTGAATGGCAGGAAATCTTCCCAATCAAGGAAGTGGGACAGAGCTGTAAAGCAACACCTGGCTGTTGCATGTGTGCAAAATGAAAATGTAACTCTGTGTAATGTCTGCATATATTTGAAAGAAATAAAGAGAATTAAGCTGTTTCTCTGAAGCACATTTTCAGGTATTGTTTATCAAAGACATACATTGTACTTGCTCCAAATGTTGAGTCTTCAATTGAAACATTCAGGTTTTGTCAAGTTTAATTAAAAGGTGTATTTTGTAATTTCACAAAATGGGACACCATAGGAAGGATGTATTTTTGCAAAGCACTGCACTTCATTACCCATTTACACAGCTACAGTAGGAATTTTACTCTGAATGCAGTACTGTACCTCTCTCAAGAGTAAAACAGCAAAAATCCTTTAATCTCACAGCCTTTCAGTTACAAATCCAGAGCCCTAAACCCAACACTACAGCCTAAATGAAGGTCGATAGGCATAAATGTCTATATTATCAATAATTTTATAACAAAAGATTTGCTATTTGATTCTTTAGAATGATAAAATCTTAATTAATAATACAATTTTGAAAACAGATAATTTTTCTTTTTTCTTTTTAAAATTCTGGTTTTGGAATAATAGTTATACAATTGAGATCAACATAAAGCCACATGCGATTATTTCATACACATTTATTCATTATGAATTCACTAACCCTATGGCTAGACAAATCGCTTTAAGATATCAGCAGACAGTTCATAATGCCAGCAGAATTATAAAGAACACTAAGCCACAGACAGTGAGTCACAGGGGGGAAGCCAAAGGGCTTTCTAAACCCCCTATAAAATTTCTGTTTCAGGTGATGTATTTACAACTTGGATGACTTATAAATGGCGTATTGTGGTTTCCAGAAGCTAACACAGACTGTGCTTTGGCTACAAATGTTTCACCAAAACTGTGACTTTGAAGAGGAACAGGTCAGCTGTCAAGGAACAACTCCAGACATCTACTGCATGAGAGAACAAGTAAATATGATAACACACACATTGTGAAGAAGCAGATTGTGGAAGTCAAAACAAGGTATATAAAAGTGTGGTTGTTCTACTTCCACAACTTAAAAGCTTGTGAACTTTCTTCATTCCAGTTACACACTTTAGAAGTGCACCTTAATGAATCAACATGTCAGAATTCTAAACAATTCTCTCTTCGTGCGTGTCTCATTCTTGATTAATAAAACTGCCTTTTCACCTTCGTCACATGGGTTTGCTCAGGCTAGACAAACCTATCTGGACATTAAATTTTTAAATCACTTATTCACCTGCTTACAACTTACAGTCAGACTTAAGTGAATAATTAAAATTCTAGAATGATACTAGTGACAAATGAGTCCATGTAACTCAGAATAAAGGCTGAAGTAACACTTCAGTAACCATGTTAACAGCCCTGAACCTTTGGCCCCACTGAGGTTTATCACAGGTATTATAAAAGCTGAAGTATGCACATTCTTACATTTATTTATGAACAGATTTAAGCATCATTACTTAATGTACTACACAATATAACATTATTGATTTACAAGAATAATCAGTCACAACAGGTAAGGGCCTCTTTGTCACCTGCCCTGCACTATCGACATAATACAAAGGCTAAGGTCTGCATTTGAGGTGCTTAGTTTTGGAAGTCAGGCTTGTTGGTGCAGAAATCCCAGCATCTGAGCAGCTGTGAGACTGAGCTGTGTATTGAGCGTGTCTGGAGTGACGCTGGAAATGAGATAACTGAGTGAATCAGTGGTTTTTACTTCACACTGCCTTAACAGGGCCCTCACTTGAACCACAAAACACTCCTTTAGAACATCAATCCCTCCAGGTACAGTATTCCAACACCCAGATGAATTCTACTACTCATTTCTACCACACCAACATGCTTTTTATTCCCAAGGACATCAATAAAATGTCCATTTTACAGAATTTCCCATTAACTGCAACCTTCTTGTTGACTGTTCTTATAACCACCCCACAGCTACCACCCAGGCCAGGCACTTTGTGTTGCAACAGAAGCCACTGTATCACTTGTGAATACATATCCTGCAGCAAACACATACAGTACAGTCAATCTCACCATTTCAGGATTGCCCAGCAGGTATCACGTTTGTTCAGCAATCTTATTTGTTGCATCTCTGCCAACTCTCCTGCCATTTTACTGTAAATTGACAAACCAGGAAGAAGACTGGCTGCCCCAGGGAGGCTAAAAATAGTAGAACTGTGAGGATCAAAGATCTTTCCAGGCCGATAATTCCACATTTTACTGCCAATGATTACACTACCCTTCCTACAGTAACAGTGTCCTCTTGTAGGGGTTCAAGGACCAGAAAGACATCAGAAAAATTATTTTTCAATTTCTTCTATCTGAAATTTAGCATTCAATTGGAGATTTCTGCCTTCCGCACTTCCCCTGGATTTTGTTTCTCAGATTTTCATGTATTTATTTCTCTGTTCTCTTCCATACCCATACTCATATTTTTTTCCTTTCATTTCCTTTCCCCTCAGCTGAGGGAAGCTCCAGAGCTCAAATGCTGTTTTCCTTATGCCTTACCATGTGGAATTTACAACTCATTGTCCCTATTTGTGTTTCCATTAAATTGTTTTTTCTCGTCACAATAAAAAAGTAATACATGGAGGAAGTCCAGCTGAAACAGTTTATTTCATTTTTTTACCATTTTTAAAATGGCCCCTTCAGACAACTTTGATGATTTTGTATTTTTGCTTCTTTAAATAATCAGATTATAACTGTTATTGTTATACGTACTGTCAAATTATACCTACTGTATGTGGGACTGAAATGTCTCTCAATACAACCCTAAATCAATTGTAATGTAATGGTATTGTGAATTTATAGGCTCAGTGTTTGGCCTTAGGTTAGACAAGAGTGTCAGAAAATAAACTGTGGACAATTTTATGGTTCTGAACTGTTGATATATACTGAGAGGTATTGAGAATCTAATAAATGTTATTGGTTCCAGTGCTGTTTTATTTCTCTCAGTATACAGTATACTGTATATAGAATTTAAGAATGAAAATATTGCTTTCTGCCTTTTTAATCACCACAGCATCTTGAGTGTGTAACAATACTGTATATACTTCAGTAAGTTCAATTCTGATTTTTCTTGCATGAGAGCCAATGCATTTCTGGATACGTGATTTTGATTAATGTTCACTAAAAATATAGGAACAGGCATAGGTAACATAAATTGAAAAGTAGTTCAGGTGGGTAGCTGCGTCAGCATGCGTAGGCTGCAAAGGAACAAGTAATAGGTTTATTCCATGCTGAAAAAAAGAAGAAAGAGAACACAACGTTTCAGCCGTGGAGCCTTCTTCAGGTGGGGGCATAATCTTCTTCGTAAATTGAAAAGACAGAGCTGGAAAAAAACAGCTCAGCTCTCCATTGTATAAACAGCACAATGCTTTTTTAAAGCAGCTGTGGGAAATTCCATAAGAACAGCATACCTTTTTCGCTGCAAAGCTCACTGTAATGTCTTATATTGTATTAACAGTTTCAAGTCTGACAAAGATCTCCATGGTTTAGCTATCATCAAATCTGGCAAGGCAGGCACTCTGTGTAGATCTGAGAACTGGAGCCCTAAACATAAATTGAGCAATATAGTAAAGCTTTCAGCTAGGAAATCAGCAGTAAAATAATACTGTATATCACATGCTCATGGCACCTTGAAAAATATGGGCATCAATTTTAACAGGCATCTGTTGTGAGCTGATTTGACAATGCTTTGGTTTTTATTATATGCCCAAGCTTGTTCCCAAACTATCACAGCATTTCCAGGAATTTTTCAGCCTCATGGTTTCACAGGGGCAGCCCTCTGCCTTGAACAATCCCAATTCTTTCAGTAATTTGGGCATCTGTTCTTACTGTGAAACAAAACATTACAAACTCATATCCTATGAAGCCTTTGTTTGAAACTGAGGGGGATCATGGAGAAAAACAAGACCCAATCAGAAAGTGTGTTATGGATGTTTATTTGCAAATGTTAGGCACACAGAGTTTTGGCCAAGGGCCAAACACCTGACTGAAGGACAAGGAAAGTAGGACCCCATGCAGAGTCAGATTAATCAAGGGTTTGCTGCAGAGGTGGAGATGGAATGGAAGAAGGGTGTGATAGAAAAATGTTTGCAAGTAATATTTTAAAAGCAACAATAGTTTACCCTTACTAGTTACTGCACTAGTGATGTTGTAAAGTACCACAGATGTCTTTGAAGTATAATTAAAGTCAAGTCATGGAAAGCCCTCGAAAATGACTCCATCACTTAATAAATGCCAACCTTTTCATGTAACGCACCATGCAGTGGTAACTGGAACCTACAAAGTCTGAGACATCATAAGTTTTCGTACTGAAGCATTGTACCAAGTGCTTGAAATGATGCTAAATCAAACGGCATGAGCTCATGGCTCACTATGGCATTTATGCATGTTCTTGTAAAGCATTATGCACAAGATTGTAATTTCTTGTGTAATGGTTATGAATGGATTATAAAGCCATTATGTAGCAACATTCAAATACAGTATTACCCTTTTTATTAATGCCATTGTTTTATTCCCATATAAATAAATAGAATATTTTAAACAATATTTGCATTGTTATCATTCTTGTATGACGCCTATTTTTTAAATATACCTTTTATATACTGTACTGTTGTTTGGAATAAATATCATAACTAAAGTGTGATTAATGTTGTAGTGCCCCCTACAATCTACAGTAAAACATGTATACTGTATATACAAACTTACTGCTGAATCACTAACACGTAAAAAAGCTTCTGAATTAACCAAAAAGAATGTACAGTAAATTTATTGAAATATTATTTTGCCTTGAAATTCAATATTAGTAACTGTAATTGCCATTTGCTTACTATGAATCATCGGTTTGTTGTGTTGCAGAGCTATGGGCTCTTAGCAGTTATGCTGCAATCCCATGCTAAATCTTTAAGAATTTATGACTACACCATTAAAAGCAAAGGGGCTGACAATGTCTCTTCCCATGATGTAATGTGTTTTAGAGTTTAAGCAGCTCCTCCCCTCATTTTTGTCCTGTTGTGCTGTTGGGCTGATGTCATCAACCAACTCAGCCAACTCAGATGAAGAGAAAACGTTCTAAGAAACCTTTGATCCAAACTACAGTGCATGGCTACTGATGCTACTGAATATTCATTTTAAATCAAAACAATATTCTGCAGGAAAAAGACGTTGGTATACTGTATTGACTGATTCTGGTTCTAAAACAGGAAGAGATCCCTGCCTACAGACAGATTCCCACAACTAAGTTTTACCATAAACAAACACAAATATACTTACAGTACAGTATACCATATAGTGTATACATTTAAAGGTTACATACAGTATGTTTATAGAAACATAGAAAGTATTGATAACCCTCAGACCTCTCCCACATTTTCCTGTGTTACAACTTCACATTTCAACAGGATTCAAATTGAACAGGATTTCTTTTTGTACAATCAACAAGACATACTGTACTTAACAGTTTGATGGGGCATAGTAAAAAAAATAAAAATAGAAAACTGAAAAATGCAGCTTTGACAAGTATTCACCCCCCTGAGACCTGAAGCATTTATTATTGAGTTCCCCCTCCCACCCCCCCACACCTGAACTATTGCAGCAGTTCCAGCCTCAAGTCTTTTGTGGTGCAGTATGTTGTAACCTGCTTTTCACATCTGTGGGCTTAATTTTTACCCACTCGTCCTTGCAAAATTGAAATGTTGAAACATGAATCTCTATCCGAATTTCAGATTCTTTGCAGACTGTTTCAAGTTTTGCTCCAGGATCTGCTTACTATTTTCCTGCCCATCTATTCTGCCCTCTTTTTTGACAACCTTATCAACCCCTGCTGATGACAAGAAACCCCACTACATTATGGTGCCGCCAACACGCTTCAATACAGCGTTTTGTGGGCAAGGAGATGAGATTTTCTTTCGCCAGGCATTATGCTTAGCATTAGGGCCAAATAATGTCATTTTTGTCTCATTAGACCACTTTTATCCCCACATATCATTCCAGAGACATCCTCCTTGCCGCTCTACCAGGTACAGGCTAGGTTTGTGGAATACCTTAGCCATTGTTGACTCAGTTACAGTTTCTCCCAACTCAATGGGAGATTGTAAGTCTCTAAAGGTGGTGTTCAGCCACTTGACTGCTTCTCTAACCAATATCCTTCTTGCCCAGTTACTGGGTTTTGGTGAACAACTTGGTTGCTGAAAATTCTAAGTGGTTTTATTTATCCTCCACTTCCTCATAATTGATTTAACAGATCTCTGCAGGACAGTCATTGCCTTTGAAATCTTTTAACATCCTTTGCCTAACTTGTGTCTGTCCACAATGCTGTTGCAGAAGCTCCTTTGTCAATACTGTATATTGTGGCACGTGTACAGGTGTGCTCAATCTGAATGGTTAAAAACTTTAAATGCACACAATAATTCCAATCAACATATTGTAGAAATTCTGAAGGCAGCTGGTTGAGGCAGAGTTTATTAGGGAGTGTTAATGTTAAGGGGGTAAATGCTTTTCCACTGAATATTTTTAGGATTTTTATTTTTAAGCTCCAAATTTTTGGAAAGCATTGATATTAAAGAGGATGTTGTATGGATCAAAATGGAAAACAATATGTAAATCTATGTACAATATAATACTGTATAGTACTGTATA
The DNA here is from genome assembly GCF_055471065.1 of Atractosteus spatula. Classification (NCBI taxonomy): domain Eukaryota; kingdom Metazoa; phylum Chordata; class Actinopteri; order Semionotiformes; family Lepisosteidae; genus Atractosteus; species Atractosteus spatula. Next base: position 28,521,965 of record NC_142708.1, on the reverse strand, counting down.
GTACTGTAAATATGTAAAATTCAGCTTTCCAGTTATAACACAACAAAAACATGGCCAAATAAAATGAGGCTCAATACTTTCTACACCCACTGTATATACTCTAGAATAGATTAATATATGTCTCCTGCCACATTCAAAGGTCAATTTGCTATTCAAACACATTAAAATATAGAGAAAATATTAAAATTAGTAATATAGACATCTGCCCCTTTTAAAAACATTTTATAACTGTGTAAAAACACAAGGTTAAATTCTGAAATATAACTGTATAACACTTCAGTGCTTCAAGAAAGAGATTTGAAAATGGAGACTGTTGGAGTTATTTGTAAAGTGTTTTTTTCTGGTTTGTTCATAGGTCAGAGTTTGTTCTTTGAATTGAAAATAGGCTGCAATGGCAACAGTGAAGGTCTACCATAACAGCGTGTAAAACAAATATAAGATCTGAAGGAGAATTTCAGATCTACCGCAAAAAGGCTGAATAAAAAATAGCCCAAGACTGTAGAAAAGGAATTTATAGCATCAGGGACATGAAGCTTCCTATCAAAGTGTCAGTGCCTTGGGCTCAATTTTGCCACAGCTGATCCTTGCACATATGAGTAGAAGAATTCCCTCTTTGGCAGACAATTAAATTACAGTTAGTATAGAAAATAAAAATTACAAAATTATAAACAAAAATGCAGGGTGACCATTCTTTGTTCCAGAAAGAACCAGATGGAGTCATCTTTATCTATTAAATTGTGCTAAAAAGATGATTAATTCTTTGAGGCTGTTAATAAGATGAAATTAAGTGAGCAGAGCCATCATGCAATAACGAGCTCTTGGAGCACTTGGAGAGTTATAAAGCTCTGTATTTACTTAGAGCAATAAAGACTGTGAATGGAGCTTTCATATTGTTGTTTAACAAATAAAGGTCAAATGTTTGCCAATTTCTCTAAATTTAGCACTAATCCACACATCCATTTCATTTTATTTATAGAAATTCCATTTAAAAGATGTTATAACGAGCAGCCAAATTAGAATGATAGGCCTTGGAAAAATTAGAAAAATTAGAAAAATTTCCTTGAAGGTAATGTGAATATGAATATACAGTATGTAAGAAAAATTTGAACAACTGCATATTTTTGTTTCAGTATTTATTGAAAGACATAACAGAGATTAGTGATATTGGATTGTTTCTTATGCATATTTTAATTATAATAAGGTGAGAAGAATTCAAAGTATATAATACTAGAAACTATAAACTATAGATGTCCAAAGGTGGTCTCACTGCTGTAGAGGCTATGCAATCCTGAATTTAAATAGCTCTATTATGTATTTTGATCATTTAATTTCCCTTTAAATTCAAATCTGTTCCCAGAAGTAATCATTATGAGACTTTCTGAAGAATACAAATCTTAAAATGAATGATAAACGGAATTAATTGCACTGCTACAGTATATTACAGTACTGAATTACAAATATACTGAAATATAATGGCACACTTTATTTTCTGCGGTTTAAATCTGTCTATAAAAGATGGCTTTTCTGTCATCTGTAAATAATTTATTCCATTGGGTTCTCCACTTTAGATTTATCATTTTAATTTTTCTCAGCTATGAATTGATGAGTTACAACTATTTAAGGATGGGGTAAAGATTATGAAGTGTCAGATGTGAGAAAAGTCCCAAGTGTTCCATCCTTTCTACCCTGTATTTTGAACTTGTAAACTTGGTGTAGTGCAAAATCCAATTACTGTATAATGGCATTGTGTGTAGCAGGGACAGTGTGGTGGCACAGTGTTTAGCCTTGTGGCCTGGCAGCACTGGGGCCCTGCGTTCAATTCTGGACCTGGGGTGTTGTTTGAGTCGAGCTTTTTCCATCTAGTTTTTTCCCTACTGTCCAAAAACAGATTGGTGGGTTAATTGGCTTCTGGGAAAATTTGCCCAGGTTTGAGGGTGTGGGTTGTATCTTTGTGGGCCCTGTGATGGACTGCTGCCTTGTGACTGTTGTTAGCTGGGATAGGCTTCCCTCTGACCCTGTATTGGATGAAGTGGTTAGAAAATGTACGGATGAGTATCAGTAACAGGAGAGCTGTAGTGAGGATAGTAGTTGCTGCTGACCTGCCACTAGAGACCATTAAGTCTTCTATAGGTTTACCTACGATGCATTGTTTATCTAATTAGCTAATTGATGGTAAGTCAGATTTCCCCATAGGGATAAATGATAAATGAAGAAATCTGGGATATAAAGGGACTCATGATGGCAATTATGGCTTTGTTATTTTGGAAAAGGTCTTTGTTGGTTGTGTCCTAGAAAATGTTTACCATAAGGAGATTTGGTTAATAGTGTTTTTTTTTTTTAAGTCCATAGTGGGTCTCATGAGCACAGACCTCATGAACCACTTGTTAATAGGGACGCCTGGCATACCTTTAAAGATATAAATGGATGCACTCTTTCAAACTCCAGAAATGTATTTATATAAGTCACATAATTACTTTCAGTCACTAGTTTTCCATCAGGTAAAATAAAGCAATCACTAGAAGTTCATCAATTTAGTGGAATAAAGTGATATGGTAAATTAAAGATGTGCTGTTGTTGATTAAGGTGGAACTTGAGCCAACTCAAATGAGCCAACGTTTGCTCTTTTAAAGTTTATTTTTCACACTTCACAATGACGTATTCATTTAATTTATGAAAAATTAGATAATTTATCCAGCAGCAAATATCAGAGACCTTAAAATATTGCTTTAAAAAAAATGTTAACACCTAATACACTGCAAAATATCTTGACATTTTTGCAAACATTGTGCTAATAAGCTTAACGAAATTCTTAAAAGAGAAAATCCTGTTTTAAATCATATTTTTATATGAAATTACTACTGCAATCCGGATTGTGAATTCATGCTGTGCCTATTGGATGTTCCATTCTCTTGAATGTCTTCCTATAAGCCTGAATGTCTCATGAACATTCCAAAAATGTATTCTTATCTCATTCAGCAATTAACAACATCCATCCCCACAACTGAAAAGAAGGACAGTTGGCAGGTTTTGTAAGGTTATTGAGGGTGCTCCAATGCGATATGCTTATTTGTTTAGCAGACAAGTAGCTCTGCAGAGTGCACTTAAGAGGAAGTGGATAATACTATCTTGACTGCAAAAGATTACCATAATAGACTTAGAGGAATGTGGCATGGCAGCTTATTCTGCCTTTATGGAATGTGTTGGGGAGAAAGCAAGTGACAAAATCACTGATGAGTGGTACAGCACAAGATATGCATTTAAATTTAGACATCCCGTGATCACACTCCTGTCACTTTTTCGTAGAATTCTGTAGTTTAAGTTGACTGCTGTGTCTATGTTATCAGAAATGAACTCCTCACCATAGATAGCATTCCAAACATATATTTCTAGTTATGTGTCCTTGCAGGAAAATCCTCTTGCATCTCATGCCTGGACCAACAGTTTTAGAATCACCTTAAATGGGATAAAGTCAGAGAAATAGGAGAAGTATTTTGTGCTTCATCCAACAAAGTGAACGTTCTTCAAGGTGTTAGCTGAAATGAAGAGAGAGATTCAGTGGTGTTGGAATGTTTGTCAACATGATTAACTACATCATAATCTTGCTCATACTGTGGGTTAATTTTGATTTACTTCTGTGTAGTAAGAATAAAAAAAACATTAACACTTTATTCCAAATCAATCTTCAGTGCATAACAACCACAACATTGTATAATAAAATAGTAACTAATAGTTATAAATGAAAATGAACAGATATAAAATAAACGTGATTAATTATTACTATCTTATAATTAGGTTAATGATGCTACATTATTAATTTATCATATGAAGAGCTGTTGAAAAAAATGGTCAGAGTTACATCTGTGAGTTTGATAATAACTATTAGCATGATAATTAAATCCATAATACTTCAAACGCAAATTAATATTCAATCAGAATTAATTGCATTTATATAGCACTATTCATCTGAAAGGTTTTTACCAACCCACTTCATCCAGCACCAAATTACCTGTGTGACATGCAGACATGCACCCTGCATCAGCAGCCCTATAGTGAAGAAATACAAAAGTTCTTCACTGATCAAATTAAGGGACATTTTTGGTAGGCAGGGATATTCAAGCTCCAAGTGGAATTCTACTAGAGTACCAAAGTTAAAAAGAGCTCTTCTAAACTGTGCAATGGGATCTTTAATGACCATGTAATCAGGACCTCAGTTCAATATTTCATCTGTAGAACAGCATCATCTAGAGAACAGTGTCCCTGGTCATCATACAGGGGCATTGGCTCAAGAATATGCATCCAGAAGGAAGTGTGACACCTTTCTTTGTTGAGGTCCACCAACACAACTTGCAGCAGCAACCTGCTTTCAAATCTGGTTTTAAAGATCTGTTCCATTACTAACCAGACCCAGCCTTGCTCACCTTCTGAGGTCCAATACAGATCTGACAAAGCCAGTCTTGAACCTATTAACCTATTAATTTGCTCCTGTAATAGTGCTCTTTAACAAGTTAATATTTTTCTATTGGAGTTAAGTCCTTGGCTCCATGAATGACCCTTTTTAAATCTCAAAGTCTATCTATGTCACCTTCCAAAGTACTGTGGATCTAATCTAAATAATCTATGCTGATACTGTTATACAACTCTAAGATTTGGAGTTCTAATGGCTGTTGGCAATAATGAGGCAAAATTATTTTAAAAAATAAATCTCAGGTTGTGTCTTGCATCTGTTGAGCTACTGTACATTACTATAAAAAAACTTTTAGTAATCAAAAAACATAAATTCAAACAAAGAACAACAATAATTTCTTCAAATTACATTAACAATATTTATAGTACTATCAGACGCCTTGATTTGTCATATGAATAAAGGAATATAAGAAAAGCTACAACAAAAGAAAGGTTACTCGTATTTAGGGCTGGGCAATTCGGCCTAAAATTTATATCACGGTATATTTTAAACAGTAACGATATACAGTATATCACGGTATGGAACTTTTTCTCATACTTTCATTAGAACATGCTTTAAAAGGAGTACAAGACTTGGATAGTACGTTTTATTGCCTGGAGTTAACTATTAGGTTATAATTAACTGTTGGTTAGCTACTGGGTCGATCCTTTAGTATTTTTGAAACTTCACATTAAACTGAAGTAGAAGTTGACCATTTTAAGAACATTTTGATTTTGCAGAGCTTAAACATTAGAATAAGCTTATGAACATGTATTAAATAAGTAAATATGTAATACTTAAAATAAAAATCTTATAAACTTAAGTACGTATGTAATACTTCTTAAAACAAAAAAAAACAGAAGCTCACTATTCTGTCAAAGATGGCGTTAGGAGCACCAGGTTGGACCCTACGTAGCGCTGAACGTGAGGAAGACTGGAACCGATAAGCAACCAAATCCAAAAGGCAAAAATCGAAGAAAAACTAGAATTAGGTCGGGTATCAAGTCAGGTCGAGAGTAGAAGCGCGTACCTTAGGAAGCCGAAGAGTACTTCTCAATAGTGAGCGGGGACTGAGTGGAGTGAGAAGGTATAAATAGGGAAGAGCATGAGGAATGACAATTGATTAATTAGTGCGTGGACGTTGGCGGCGAGAGGTGCTCGTGATTATGTGGTTCGTGACACCTGTGCTACAGCCTTCTCCTGTTCGATCATTTTCTGGCAAGAGCCCCATCTGGTAGGTGTTACAGTGATGAGCTGGTAGGTAGGCAAGTTCAGTTCAGCCATTTCCCTCTTCCTCTTCCATGTGTAAGAAAAGGCGCTAACCACCTTCTTACACAATATAAGTTTTTTTTGACATTAGCTAAAATATTACTGATTTAAAATACAACGATTCAAAATGTTTGAAATGTAAATAAAATGGAAAAAAACCTCAGTTTGATCACAGATTGTAGTGCACACATTTTAGCTCTTGGCCTACAGTTGAACAAAACAAAGCAATACCAAATATTTTATGTGATGATTGATCATAATTCAAAGTCACCAATGGCAAGGTGAAGCCTTTGGGCAAAACACTGAAGTCTTTTCCAGCCGTTAAGCTGCACTGCTTTGACAATGTTTGTACCATTGTCTGTGGTAATACCACTTGTTGTTCTTCTTTTAGGCATCCCCATGACTCTGTCGCTTCCCTCAGGCCCTGGGTAATCATTTCTTCAGTAGAAAAGTGTGTAATACTGACAAGTTCCTGCTCCACTTTCTAAAGACATGTGCTGTACAACTTTGGGATTTTGGTTTGAGTGAAAGATTTGTGGTTTGGCGTTACATAGCACGAATCCAGTGTTTTCACCACTGCCTTAAAGCCATCTCTCTCAACGGTTTGGATGGGCACCATGTCCTAACACAGGTACACAGTCATGGCGTTTGTAATGTCCTTCCGCCACTGGCTTTTCCTGTCATAAGGACGATGACTAGTTAATAACTCAGGCAGCAATGTCTGCTTTTCTTTTCACACCAACACTAGAACTGCTCGATTCGGAGTGCATTCTCGTACTTTCCTCATACTTGCATACATGTTTTGTCTTTAGGTGATAGAAGAGGTTGCTTGTATTACCACCTCTGGCTAAAATCGTCACCCGACATAACCTGACCAATGAAGCACCCTTCTTTTCAACAGTTTTGTCACTTGTTGCGTCTCGCTGCCTTTCTCCAGTTCTCTACTTATTTGTGTTTGCAGACGGGCACGCCAAACACGTGCATTTGTTTTTGTGGTAAAGGGAAGAGGACTGCCCGCATGTTTTTATTGACCGCAATGACCCCAGATGCGACATAAACCGGACATCTGAACCATAGAAGATAAATAATTCTGAACCTATCAGATTTCCAAATTGTAGCAAGATGAACATTTTCAGAATTGTATAATTAGAGCTAAAATACGGCAGAATTTTAAACAATGATGGGTCAATAGTAAAAATTTCCAAACCCCGTTTTGCGATGATGCTCTGCAATCTATTATATGTAAACATTAAAATTCATTCTCTACCAGTATAAATGGTATAGCCAAATTGATGTTTCTACTGGTATACTGTCTATACTGGTTATACATCAGACTTCCCTTATAGATTTTTTGATTCAAGACCAAGAGAAACTGTTAAGCTGCCAGTTGAACTTATCTGAGACCTGGAATTAACCTGACCACTCTTTTCTGGGTGGATGTCAATGCAGTAAATTTTTTGTTGTAATACCATAATCATGATTCCAAATGAGGATAATAGTGTTGTGCTTAATTTTAATATCACTTCTCTAGATCTGAGTTATACAATGACCCTCTCAGATACAATAATTTTTAATTGCCTAATTTTCATGGTCTCCAGCACTGACTCTGAACCGGTACTGTAATCTTTACTACTCATTATAGAGAATTGCAACACTAGAAGGACTGAGGCTTCAACTGTTAAAAACTCATGTACAAATGATAAAAATGATGTCTCAGTTTATGCTCAAAGAACAAATCTAAATTTATCCCACCTTAAATGTATTTTGAATATTGGCATGGGTTTTAATATGCACAGCATGTTAATTATTGTATAAAAGAAGAGGAATATTTTAGTTACAATGTGTTTTAATTGTTCTGTGAAAAACAGAACCATTGTTGACACCACCTGTTTCCCTGTTTCCAGCAGTGTTATGCTGTTGAGGAACATGAGTACTGTGGTTTGTTGATGGAGAAGAATAGAGTGTCAACAACTACATTTTCCATGTACTGTAGTTTTAATATAAACAGTTGCACTTGCTTCTATAACAATGAGGTCATGTGGAGAAAGGTGGCTGGCAGATCTCAATGAATTTGAAAGAAACTCTCATGTAAAGCAGGGAGGATTGTGACTGTAGAAAGCATAAACATGAGTGCTCACTCATTTTTCCTACAAAGAAAAACATGATTACCTGACATTTTGTGAGGTATATTTGTAAAAAAATAAAAATATAAGTAAAAAGCATGGCATGGCATGTGAGGGACTTTCTGAAACTTCAAATTTTAATCCGTGCTTAAGCTCTCCCTGTGCTCTTAAGTTAGACCCTGCTTTCTTCCAAATTGCTTGAAAAACAAGGGGGCAGTTGTTTACTTTGCATACTACAAGAAAAATGTCATATCCTAATATAAAGAGATAAACGAGGATGATAATAAGTGGAAATATTTTAAAAGAGTATACCTGGAAGGGTTTTCAGGTTATTTGGCACAAACTATAGCAGATTAAATCATGAAAAATGCCTTCTCAACACCTTACTTAAGATACATTGTTTTATTTGCTTGACAGTCTCTTCATTGGTATCTTGTTTTCATGAGATTTAAGTCCAAAATACTATATTATGAATCAGAGTTTCCAGTCTTCTTATTTTATACAGGTGCCTACAGATGGATAAGCAATAATGTAAGCATTGTTCCATTGCTGGTGGGGATAATGATGTACACGGATTCTATGAGGAAGCATAACTCCCATTGAACAAAGTTTTTCTTTGTTGAGATCCGATGCTGCACAAACAGCAAATCCAGACTTGTTTTCTTTCTAATGAAATGAGACAGTAACAGGCTTCCCCCAAGCAGTTATTTTAATGAAGCAATATTACCCTAGCAGTGCATTTCTGGAGTGGGATTTCTTTGCAGAGGGGGAACGTAGACTCTTGGGTTCTCTGGGGTCATTTCCATTACCAGCACAATTACTTTGTGCACGAAAGGCACATAGATCTCATAGAGCAATCTTCAATACAGGCTTAGGAGCAATACATGTCCTGCATACTGAAAGAATTGTGTTCTGAGGATAACATCTGGTGACAAACTATGTATATGTACATGTACTGTATATAATATATACACATTGCCAGTGCTGTGCAAGTGCTTATACACAATCAGGAGTTAAAATACATGCATGGAGCAATCATTAGCAATTTACTCAAAAACCCTCACTAGTATTTTCTATTATACGACTACAGTATTTATTTATACTGTAGTAAATAATTTCTACAATCATAAAAACTTTGAGTGCTATTAATACAGCTACATTTGGGTAAAAAGAAATTAAATTTATCCATTTTTATTAATTTTTAATTGACATTGATTGGAAGCTTCAAAAACATGAGCACAAAAGCTCAAGGTAAACTATACATAAGCAGCCAAACTGAAGTGTTCTGTAGCTGATCCATTTCGTATTCAAATTTAATCAACTGATTCTCAAGTGTTCCTCTTCGTTAATGTTATTTGTTCCTTTTTACACATCCATAAAGGCTACTTTTTGTATTACAAAATACAGATCTATCAAGATTCACTGTTAGAGTAAGTTTGTGATCCTAAAACAAAAATGGCCAAAGGTTCAACAGAAAATCACCATAGAATTGTGCTTCCATGAAGACAAAGAAAAATCAAGAAGTGAAATGAGTAAAACAATGCAAAATATCAAAGATGTTTGCACAGTAGTATATACTGTATATACATTATATACTGTATGCATGTGTTTATTTTGTGTGATAACAAAGATCCTTCTCAGAGGCTCTATCCCAGTCAGTTACCACAGTGCTATAATGCTAGGGGCTAGTCATACTTTCTGTATTCTGGGAAAAAAAGATATGTCAATAAAAGTCAGGAATTTCACTTATGGGGAAGAAATGTATATGATTTCAATATAAAGTGGAGATTCATGTTGTTTCCTCAGATCATAATCTTACAATGGAGATGAGATATTGCAGCAATGTGCTGACAGAAGATTGCTGCCAAATACAAGTGAGCCAGAGGAAGGACAGGCTGTTGAATGATTAAACCATACACAACTATAACTGCTATATCCTTTTCTCTTTACATTTTAGTCTTAGATACTGGGCCATGGATTTTAATCATTTCAGCAGATGACTCTCAGTCATGCACATTTGACAGTACAATGGATATTGAAATAACAGATTGTTTTTAAAGATTTGTAACAGTGTAAAACATCACTATTTACATGCAGTATGCCATTTTGCCATTTTTATTTTAAAAAACAAGACATTTTTCCTTACTTTTTGTTTCACAAGGATAATTTTTGCAGGATTAAGCAATTCGACTGCTCAAGGATCACAGTGTCCTGTTTCTCAATTCAACTTTGATCTTAATTACTTAATTATATTTAACTGGATGAAATAAATCAAAGAAATGGCTCTTCAAAGATTTAATCAGTTTTAAATGAAATTGTGTAAATATTTTTAAATGACGAGCTATAGCATAAGACTCAAGTACTGTATGTCTTTCTATTTTTTTTCTTTGCATGAGTTGCTTTAATGCATGTTGCTGGTTTTCCATTAAAATCCCATTTGGTAAATTAAGCATTCTAAATTAGAGTTTAGTTGATAATAATTCGAGCAGACAGGGAGTTTTTTTCTCTCTGTCTCTAAAACTAATTTACATACTGTATAGTTTGGGGATGCGAATTCACATCCAAGGAAATCTGCTGTACCAGTCTTGTCAAATCAAATCAAAAACTCGACCTTCCCGACAATTACAAATGTCCTTCCAGTGGGTGAATGTAACAAAAAATATAGCTGTGTATGATTTTTCTTATATTCAGCCCTTAATACAGTGCTCAGAAATAATCATGCACTCTCGACACTATGTGTATTTTGTAGCTGACAACCAGAAGTAATAAATAAAGCATTGTGTCACTTGTCTTTGCCATGTAATGCAAGACCCGGGGTTTTTCTTGGGAAATTTAAAGTTACCTTTGCAATCCCCACATTTGACAAACTATGAAGACTGCTTTTGGATAATATACACATTCATCACATTCATATGCTTTAATCAAAAATGTTCTATCATGAGTACAGAAAATAAAATAAAAGTAAAACAATCAAGAGCACCAATCACTGACTACAATGCAGTTAAACTAGTTTAACTTCTGTAAGCTCTTGATGTGGAACTATTAATATAATGTCTACTGTGCATTCTTCAGATGAGCTTTAAGCCCTGTAGGCTTTCTTTGTTTCAATTGGTTAACCAGCTGTTTAAAGCTTCTTCACTTCCACATCACAATATTGATAGATGTTTCAGTATTAAGCTCTGGATATTTTTTCTAGGAGGCATTTTGAAAAGAAAATCAAATATGATATTGCCACATCATCTGCTTGAAATTCCAGTTTTCCATGCGACTCTGATGTCAAAAGATCTAATGCAGTTACCATGTGTATGGGTTCTGATGAGAGTCAGGTCCTACTGCAAACTGTCAGTAAATAAATCACAGTAATTTTATTTCTGATTAGGCTATCATAGCTGAGCCATACCTGCAACTGTTTGACATTTTACAGTAAGGGGTGTCATGCTTATCATACAAGGGACATTATTAACTAATGCTTTTCATTTTGTTGCTTACCAAGTGGTACATGAAGCATTCCTTTTGTACCATCCTTGTAGTTTAAGGGAGTCTTGTAGTTTCTTTTTTCCTACGTGACATCACACACCTACACAGTTGTCAAAAACTGAATTGATGGTAATGGGACTTCCAAATCTATTGCCTCATCTCCAATGCTGTACTGAGGAAAAATATACAGATAATCAGTGTACCTTTCTTAATATCAAACATGAAGACCCATGTTGCAATTATCTTTCCTGCATCCCCATACATGAACAGTATACAACTGTTTGATTTAAGCTAGAAATATAAAACGTGGGGAGTGGTTCAGCGTGTGGGTTTCAAAGGAACAAGCAAGAGGCTAACTTCAAGCTGAAAGTTAGAAAGAAAATAACAAAAAATGCACCTATGGAGCATTTCTCAGGCATGAGCAAGGACAAGGTTTTGAATTTCAGACAATATCCTTCCAGTATAATGTTGTGCATCTACAGAGAAATAGGAGGTGGGTAGATGGCCTGGTCTTGTATTAAATTGCTATAAAGAAGAGGCAAGGGTCCTAATAACATTAATTATCTGGTAAAGTGCTGTAAAATGGTATCAACAATACTTGATGATACTGGGTTTCCTTTTTTCATCCTTTTTCATATGCACTCCTAAGAAAAGGCAAGATTAACGCAAAAGCAAAAGGCCTGATTTTCTCTCTGGGCAAATAGCATACGAATTGCTTAACTAACTAATTTGCTTTAGAATGTGTGGCTTGCCCGCAACCAAATATCTGTGAAATGTTTGCTTAAAGCATTTCTACATTTTGCTCATTCTGCAAATTCATGATTGCATGAGAAAATGATTCAACATTCAATAGAATTTTTTAAAAATACAGTATTAAAATAAATACCATGATATTTTGGTAGAAGAAATACAGAATATCTCTTGTTCTGTGCACAGTGAATAAAAGTCACTGGCTATAGGTTTTGAGGTTTTACAGGGCCTTGAAAAATGATTCATACCGATTTCTTAAAAAAAGAACATTTTACATTTAACATTTTCAAAACATAAGTTCTCAAAGCGAACTCTTATATGGTTATAAAAAGTTCAATGACAGCAAAAATAACACAAAAATAAACAATGCGGATCACAAAGGTATTCACTTCCTGAATGAATGCATGTGGTAGCAACTTTGGCAGGAATTACAGCTGTCTTTTTGAATGAGTCTCTACCAGCTTTACATATCCAGATAGTGCAATTTTAGCCCGTTTTTCTTTGCTGACTTGCTAAGTCAGTATCAGGTTTGTTGGGGATCAGTGTCGGACAGCAGTTTTCAAATCTTTTATCCTGACAAGTCCTGACAAAGATTTAGGTCAGAATTTTGACTGGGGCAAGGGCAATTTACAGTACATTCTTATTCTTAACCAACTGCTGTGTAGCTTTGGCCTTGTGTTTGGGTCTTTGTCTTGCTGAAATAGTTTTTTTAGTTTTATGTCTGTAGCAGACTGAAGAAGGTTTTCATCTATCTTTACTCCACCCATTTTCCCCATCAGTCTTGACAAACTTCCCAGTCCCTGCTGAGAAGTATCCCAATAACAAAACACTGGTACCACCATGCTTGACAGTAGGGATGGTGTTGAGTGTATGAGCTGTGTTGGGTTTGCATAGATATAACACTTTGCATTTATACTAAAAAGTTCCATTTTTTAAACATAATTTTTATTATTGTTTTTCCATTTGTAACCCCACCAACAAAAACAAGTTACAAAAATGTCTAAAACATCATTGTGTACATACAGTATACTTATTGATAACTATTGATAAACTATTGATAAAAAGTTCCATTTTTGTCTCATCTGACAACAAAATCTTTTACTATTTTAACCATATCTTGCCACTATTATGTCAGTTATTTTGTACACCTGAACTGATTTAAGTATTTCAAAACAAATGAGGTGAATGCTTATGTAACCTAAATATTTTGCTATTTGAGTTTTATTTTCAATTTTCGCTGACATTTATCTTTTTTCAGCCCTGAAACTATATTCAGGGGGTGTTTGTTTTATTTAAAATATCAACTTAAAAAACATGTGTACACATAGTTTGGAATTTAAATTACATAAGATATTATTGGAAAGGGGTCAGATTTTCAAGGCAATACATGTAACTATTGGAATAACAAAAGCTGAGCTATGAAGAAAGGGGTAGGAGAGGGGTAAAATAATAATACGTGGGATATAAAGCAACTGAATAATAACAGGGGATTATTATTGGAATTTGATACCTTAAGCATTCTCTACTTTTATTTGAAAGTTCCTTGAAAGCCAGGGAGAGAAAGCACACACTTTGCCAGCAGCTGTACAGTATATGGGCAGGACACTTTCATCCTCTCTGGTCTTTGTTGAGAGGAATGCAACGAGCATGTTCAAACTTTGAATAAAGAGAAGGTGGTAAGCCGCTAAAGATATTTATTTCCCTCTCCTATTTTCTTCACCACATGCCCATTGCATGAATGGGCTAGCCAGGATTGACAAATATGTCTGAGAAATATCATAATTATGCACGCTACCTAAGCCCTCTAGCCACTAAATCCTTTACTGTATGTGAAATGTTTAGCCGCATGGTCACGGCTGGGCAAAGCAATCTTCGTTTTATGTGGCGAGACCACTTTGTTAGATGTTGTCTCTTTTCATGTATTTTCCCATTTTACCATGAGGTTCACTGTGCTTATCTTTAACTGTCAATTAACACTGCAGTAGACTAAAGTTATAATCGGAACATATTCTTTTTCTAAAATTTATCGTTGCTTAATATACTGTAGTTAGGTACACTAGCTTTGATCCTTTCAGATTAACCCCTGACAAGAAGACTTAACAAGCTGTAGCTCTTGGAAGGTCTCATTTCCTCTTTTCTTGCAATTCATACGTAAAGAAAGTGGGCAGGTTACACAGATGTTGACGTGTTTTTTTTTACAGGCAATGGATTAATGACATTCCTGACGGAGGTGTGTGAAATCAAGTAACGCATACACTGTATTATGTTTCTTGCTGGAAAAGAAGAACACAGTAAATCGTCAGGAGACATTAACAACTGGATGACAAAAAGATAATTTGGGTGCAATTTGCTGTCCACAAACATTTTAAAAGCTGTTAATGGTATATTCCTGCTTTTTCATTTCAAATGGCAACACAGTTGTTTTTTGTAAGGAAATGTTCTTTTCTAAACCACAGTTTCACAGAAACGAGGCTAAAATCAGTATATTAACTTCCTAGGTTTTAATTTTTTATTTCCTACCAAAGGAATACAATAAAAGCTGTATACTCTGTTAGACATAGCAGTAAACTGGATATTAAGTCACACTATCAGTACCACATAATAAGAGTCTTATTGTACCTTGGCTTCAGCACAGATATCATGAATTATTCATAGCACAAATTTGAAATGCAAAACTTTGAAGGTTGAACCGCCTCCTGATTTCAAACCTACTTTTTTTCCTGAGGTGGAGAAACAATATTTGTCAAATTTATCACATTCTTTCAATGCTTGCAAAGTGTCCCAGGGTCAATGTTGTTTTGTGTCTTGAAAAGTATTGAAATCTCCTTAAGATAAAACTACATTTATAACTACAGTAGGTAGGTTCAACATAGATTATACATTATACAGTATGCTGAAGACTCTGAAACATGAAAATACCTGCATTTCTTGGTTCTTGTTGCTCACACCCTGGTGTGGTTAGCTGGTGGGAACACCTGGTTAAATTACTGTATACAGTCTAAAGGACCCTATAACTTGACAAAACATGTGCTGGTGTTTTATCTTGAAAACCTTTCTGACCTTTTTATGACCTTATCTTCTGAAACCAGATGAAAATACTTTTTTGCACACCCAGAAACTGGGAGAACTGATCATTTACAGACTTTGGTGTTTTTGTGTATGTGTCCTGACAGGCAGAGTTTGCATGTTCTTCAGGTATCTGAGACCATTACCTGTATGACTACAGATTTAACCAAGGTTAATTATATAATGAAATTTTACCTTACATTTAGATTATGCATTTCACCTATTATTGATTGCTTTTAATAAAAATGTAATAACAATATTTGCATTTCAGTTGGTTTAGGAATTTCTGGTGTAGTACAATCAAAATTATTTGATTTTACAATTTCTGTCCTATGTCATTATTGCACTGAACAGACTGTTTTGTAATGTTAAATGAACTCCTGGGGCAGTGGTGAGGAACTGTAGGGGTCATGGGCTGAAATCACCAGGTCGCTGCTGGAAATGAGAATGTGTTCTCAATCAACTTATCTAGTGGAGTAAAAACTCTTGGGAGACACTTTTGCCCTTTCTTCAACATTGATTGGTTTCGGTTCCATCATTTACTTTTATTTCCTCAATGCAGCAGAAGTCTTCAGTTGAACTTAAACATCTCAATATGATTCAAGTCAGGCAACTGAAGTGGCCAGTCTATCCCTGTAATCTTCCTTTTTTTTTGCAGCCTTTTCTTTGTAGATTTTGCAGAATACTTAAAGCCTTTATCCTGCTAGAACACAGCCTTCTAATAATCCTTCTGGAACTGGATAACATTCAAAAGAGGAACAAAATGTTTGATGTTTTACAGCATTCAATTCTTCTTCTTCAATAAGTTACCAGTGCCTGAGGAAAACAATAACAACCTCATGCCACTGTAGAGCTTGCACGATGTTTAACACTAGACACTGTTCTTCAAAAAGTCCATTTCAATCTGGTTACAATAGTTGGTTGACGTAATAATCAGGCCTTTATACTTGTTCAGTGAAAAGTTCCAATCATTTTCTTTTGTGTATTGTTTAAAAAAAAGGTTTGAATCTGGGTCTTTGCTTTTGGACAGCTAAAAAGGATACTTTTGACAAACATTCTTGACCACTCTCAATTCTTTTGTTATATCCTTATATGAAACAATAAGATATTTGAACACAAACATTTTTGAAAATACTGGTATTTTATAGGTTTAATTTTAAAATGATTTTTGCCTAAGTGTGTCAAAAATTATTTGGTTTGCTGCTTGAATAGTATAATAATAAATACTTAAATTCAATAACATATTACAAAAATGGGACATATGATGTCAGAACATATCATGCTTTGTCATCTCATTCTGTCATCCAGCAGCTTGGGTAGACAGCAGCTCTGAAGTCTGTTCATTACAACACATTCCCCCACAGCAAAGATATCTAGGAAAGTAGGACAAACTTTGATAAATGTGGAATTTGTATGTAGGACACTTGGAAGCGTTGCAAGGAACAGATTTCACTGTCAAGCAGCAGTGAATTTACATAACAGCATGATTCACTGACTTGATTTTTTTGTGTGCAATTGTGATTTGTGGGAGGGGAGTGCCTCAGAATAATCAGGTCAATCTCCTAATCATTCAACAAGAAATGTGACCCATTTTCTTGCTCTTTCAGTGGTTATTTCATAGCTTATCTGTTTTGTGTTATTAAATTATAATTCACAAAAGTGCAGTGTCAAAAGTGCAGCGTCAGATGGGAAGACTGTTTGAAATGATCTATGCAACATTATAATTGTAAAGTTTCATTGAAATTATGTATAATTTAGTTTGCTTACCTCCCGAATTGGTCAGTTAATGATGCCATCTCTACATAATGCCCTAGAACATTTAGGCAGGCGGGCCACCTATGTTAGGATGCTGTTTATAGATTAAAGCTTGGCCTTTAATACAATTGTTCCCACCAGGCTTGTCCCAAAACTCAGGAATCTGGGTTTATGCAACTGGACATTGGATTTCTTGACGGGTAGGCCTCAGGTGGTAAAAATATCCTTTCTACGGTGATCCTAAACACTGGAGCTCTCCAAGACTGCTGTCTCAGTCCTAGGCTGCAGTGACCATAAAAAATGAAGATTAATTGAAATTGTTCTCATCTTTCTATTCTATGAGGAAAAGTTATTAATCTATATTAATCAAAAGCTCGATGTATTCTTGCAGTTTGTTAACTGGGTCTATAAATGATGTTCATGGCTTGCAATTTATATATACAGTATATCTATACATACTGTACTGTATGCAATACAGTAGGATAGAGTGCTCATTATTGATGTTTTTGCTAAGCATGTGTTTAATGAATCTTGTTTCATTAGCAGAATATAACTATGTTTTTTAAAGTAGAAATAGTCTTTAGTATTACTTATTTTCAGGTTAAAGTTATTTAACCTGTTTTCTGTTTTTTGTATTACTCATATGATATAGCAAGTCGAACAGGAGACATGTTAGAATGATTTGTGCAATCACTATGTTATTAATCATAACAGCTTCAAAGCCTGCTTGCTTATTAGCCCAATGCAATAGGATAATACATCCATCCATCTTCTAACTGCTTTATCCAATACAGGAAGGATCACGGGAGAGCCAGATACTATCCCAGCAAGCAAAAGACGCAAGGCAGGATTCACCCTGGATGGACACAGGGCACACACACAAATACTAACACACACTTGCAGCAGGGCCAGCTTTTCCAGAAACCAATTATCCTACCAGTATGTCTTAAGACCGTAGAAGGTAACTGGAGTACCTGGAGGAAACCAATGCAAACACAGAGAGAACATGCAAACTCCACACAGATAGCACCCTAGGTCCACGATTGAACTCGGGGTCCCAGCGCTGTAAGGGAGCAACCCTAACTACTGAACCAGCTTGCAACCCTGCAAACATCATTCTTAAACATTCTTAAACACTGTGATTGTGATGAAATTTTGCACAGGGACTGTGAAAACACTAACAACCTTGAAACGTCCACCACAACGTGATCAAATACAAATACACGGAAAATGTCTTAACCTTTGAAGGTTTTAACCTTCTTTGATTGATACCTGTAAGGAATTCTTTAGAAATGACAGCAAATTCCATTAACTGGTTTAGCAGCTTCTGGACACAGGACTATTGCATAAACACTTTCTTCTGGGTGGTGAAGAAGTAAACTTAAAAAGGAAAAAGACACTTAAACCGTGAGAAAAAGTACTGTGAGAAAAGCTTCCAGTCACACACCCATACCTTTCAGTTTTTTTTCATTTTACCTCATTATAAAGGTATGGCCTTTAGTGTTTTGAAGTTATACGGACAATTTGTGTTTGTATTGTTCACACCTCAGTGAGTAATGTGACCGAAGCCATTTTGAAGCCTAATAATTGTCTAGCAGTTTAATCCTTTAACGACATTTGTCATATGAATAGCACTTCAAAACATTTCCATTCTTGGCTGAACACCCAAGTATTCATCTTTGAATGGCTCCCAGCTAAAAATAGCTTTAGCCGGAAAAGGTACAGCAGGTCCGCATTATTAAACACCTCATTTTGTCACATATGCAAATATTTCCTATTGATTTCATTCTGTATGAAAAATCTATTATCATGGGATCACCAAATGGTGCACCATGGGACAAGCATTGTGGGTGTCATAGTGATAAGCAGAACAGCAAATTCACTGCTCCTTTATAGAGGTCAGCCTATTACCTTCCACCCCCGGAATATACACATAGAGGCTATATGTAGCGACTGGAAAAATACTAGATGAGGGGAAAAAATACCAAAATCCCTCTTATTTAATCTAGCTCAAAGCATTCAATAGTTTATGCTGTCATATAAAACAAAATAGATTTTTTTACTTATTCCATATACTGTATGTGTGTTTCCACTTTCTTAATAGGCTACCCAGAAATCTATTTATGAATTGTTGCTTTTACGTTAAAGGTGTTTATTAATTTTGCTGTCATTTGCTCCTCCTATTCAGTGAGTACAATACACAGGCTTCCAGAACAACAGTGTGCTTTTCATATTCAAATAACTCAATAAAGAATAACAGACTTTTGGATCTTCAATAAATTTCCATTTCTGAAAACATTTAAGCAATTGGCTGCTGTAAGGAGTGTGAAAAGCATATGGGCTAGAGCACTCCATTCTGCATTTGACTGTATCACCATTTTTAAAACAGACATAATTTAGTATTATGTTTATAACATAATTGGATTATTTGACCACAAAATGCTGCTATCCCTGCTTCTATGGCATGTATAATCTGAGAACAAGTGCTGTGTATGATTATTTTACAAAGTGTTTACATTCTGCCCCCCATACAGAAATGTATTTCACTGGAGCAATCTGGGAGATGAACCTTTGTTGAAGCATACAACAGTAAGGCCCCACCTGGGATGTGATCTGAAATTCCAATTACGAGTCTAGAATCCTGACCACTGTTCCATACTTCCATCAATCTAAAACAGCACCCTAGGACTTCTACCTACTGACAGGTGAAATCCTAGCCAATGTAATGATAGGTTTGTGTTGGACCTGTTGTCTCTTGAGTCATTCGCAGCCTCCCTCAGAGCGCAGTAGCCCTAAAGTTTGAAGAGCCAATTTGCACCTTCTGTCAAGAACCTTCTTAGACTCAGGCACAGTGCACTGGTGAGGGGGTGGAAAGTGTAACTAAACCAGCTGGAAACTGCAGATGGTACCTTGCTGTAAAGAGAGACAGGAAGATGAAGTGATTTGTTTGTTTAATTTTGAACTGGGTTATCATAAAAGGCAATGGAGAAAGTTTAATCTATTCATACATGTCAGTCATGAAAGCTGACAGTATTAAACATTTGCCTGCCTTTTCCCATATATTCAGTTTATTTAAACAAAATAATTAATCAGCGAAGACTAACATGTTCACTGAAATAGTTTGCTTTTGTAAATTATGCAGACATAGTCAGAATGTCATTTGCGGTAGAATTTAAAATATTACATGAACATTTCACAATATTAAAATTGACAAAAACAGCAGTGCTTGATTTCTTTGTTGTCGTTTCATTGTACACTAAATTCATCAGAGTACTGAAATGGTCATGAAAAACAGAACAGAACATCAGTGCAAAGTACTTTCAAAGAAAGTGGTTCCTATGGAACTCTACAGTAATAAGAAAACAAAAATTCCTTGCCCATTATCTCTGATCTTCAACAGCAAAGGGTTGTATCCAAAACTTGCTTATAACTCCTTAGAGAATGCACAGAGGGTCATGGTTACCTTGGGAGATCAAGGTAAGCATAAAAATAAAAAAATCCATAGAAATCCATACATGCTCTGTCGAAATGTCTGTGATCTACAGTGTGAATTCTACTAAAGGTCAAATGCTAAGCTATCCAAAAACTCTTTTCAAAGTGCACATGGGGCCACTGTTTTTTATGTAATACATATATTGATCCAGAATACGCTCTATCAAAAAAATGCCCTGCCTATGATCTTTAACATCTATTTAAGGTAAAAAAAAAAGGCACGATAGATCTCGGGTGTAATTTCTTTTTATATTTTGGTGATTGATTGAACATTTGTTTGAACATTCAGCTTATTCACACCAAATGCAAGCAGATCTTCCTAGGGCTTAAAGGTAAATCCAAAGCGGTATTTTCCATTCACACCTGAAATGACTCAGACACAATGAGAAGTGAAATACCAGATCCATGAGAAAGTAAACATTCTTAAGTGTCAGTGAAAAAATAACATAAATGGTAATCTGTATGAGCAAAAAGGTGTGCTTTGTGTGTTTCAACTCAGCAATATTCATTTATTTTAATAATAATGTGTTAATACAGTTTGATTTAAAACATTTCATTTGTTACATTGATGGATGTCCAGTTATTTTGAAATGAACTCCCAAGCTATGTACAGTATTTATTTTTTTTCTTTTTATAATGGAGTACACTGAGCTGATATTTGATTCCTTAGTTCCCAAACTGTTACATGATGAATTTTTGAAAATAGAGCTCAATTTATTTCTTCAATGATGCCCTGATGTTGGAGTCACTTGTGTTCTGGAAGCACCTGTCAGCTTGCATCCAGTGTTAAAAGTACAGATGACTTTCCTGGATTTTGCAGGTGCTTATATTTGACTTTTGCATTACTTCCACTCTACATGTTGACCCAGAATCATCACAGGCCATAAGTCAATGAAAAAGTAAAAATCAAGAATAAAATCAGGTGTTGTGGTTCTGCTCTCCAATCCCACAGTCAACAGACATTCAACATCTCAGGGAAACAAAAGCTAAGATGTTGATTCCATCATCATACTGTTTTGAGATCTGAGAACAGCTGGAGGCAATCAAAAGTGCAGAGACCTCATCTAGCTGAAATGTATCTGGAGAGCAGTGCATGGCGTGCTTGGAGTTGCCATGTCAGATAACAATGATGAGATTACTACAACTGTAGTTGTACCACAACACCCAGAGTTTTTCAGATAAACTGTATCATACTGTCTGTAATTACAGAGTAACTTCTTAAAAAATCTATTCTGTGAGGTTATATTAGGATATTAGAAAGAAAAGAATATTAAAAACACTGGTCTCTGAAATGTAATTGATTCACTATTTGAATAAAACAGTTTTAAATAAAACTTTTACATTATGTAAATTCCAGACAAGAATTCCAGACAGAGTTGTTAGTTTTCTCATTTATTCATCCATTAAGAAACAGAAGCCACATTTTAAATTATGCGTGAATGACAAAGCGTCTTTGTCGACACATATTTAAAATATATAAAACATCACTTCAGAGATTTTTCAATAAAACATCGCAGTGGGATTAAAAGTTCATTTATATGAAGTACCGTATGAAGTTGGCTTGGGACAAGACTGTGTCATCAGATGAAGGTGGGTGTGCTGGTGCAAAAGGTGACATACAGAAGTCCAGGTGGGCCCGATGTTACCAAGTCATCCTCAGCTTGTCATCGTAACAGTGCTTCCTGATGGAACATAAAGATCGGGGAACGTAGCACATGTACTGTAGCATGTAAGGAAAAATAAAAGCCTCCTGTGCAATTTGGAGATTTCTGAACACTGCACAAGCACGTCGAGCATTAGAAAATTAGTAGTAACTAAGATTAAGGTACAGTTTGCCTGTGAAGACGACATCCCTTCTCCCAGAGATGAAATGCATGTCTGTGAGTCATACAATTTTTCAGTATGTTGCAGCGAACTGTTTTTCAAAGTTCATTATAAAATGCATACAATGCAACTGAATAACAATAAGGGTTATATGTAATGCAGAGCTATGGTTTCAGTGCATAGGTGTTATGAATTGCATCAATTTTTAGAAAATGAGGGTATGGCAATACCTATGTTACACCAACTACAGTAAATGGGATCATCATGTTACGATGTATAACTATATAACTATGTCATATAAAAGGTGTGATTTGTTGCATTTTAAAATAGTAAATTTGTATGCAACATGAACATTACAGGAGGTGTAGTGTAACAGGATTCATTTGGTTCTGAGCTTGTTACAGAAGGTGTCACACTCTTGGAACTGGGTAGCATTGAACTTATTGAGAGAGGCTCAAAATCTCGTGGGAGCAGAGCATTAACTTTTTACTTTTGTCAATCTCTAGACAAACACTAAAACAAATAATGTACATATATGTATACAGTATTATAAAACAACATGGTTTATTAATAAAACTGTAGTATTATTTTGCAATATCATCATGACATAGTAAAATTATTTATTGTTAATTTTTAAAAAGGTCAAAAATTAGATAATTTGAAGACGAAATGGATGATTAATAATTTCCTGACTGAGACAGAATTAAGCTTATTAATTTTTGGAGAATATGTACTGTATCTGCAGAATACAGTGTGCTATTAAGCAATGTGCAGTAGCATTGATTTACAAAATAAAGTATATTAACACACTAGATTGCTGTAGACAAAATGATTTAGTATTTCTTAAAAATAAATCTGTTGGAAAAATGTGGGAACTCCTACTAGCAAAATCTGTAACCATTCTGTTGGAAGCTGTTAGTGTTATTCACATAATTCATTATATTTCTAGCAATGTCATCAGCTAAGAATCCCCAGATGGTTTACATATACTGTACAGTACACAAAGGACACTATCTGAGATTTGGCAAATGGTACAGTACTGGAATATTATTTTGGCAAAAAAAAAACTAAATACCATAATTATTTTTGCATACATTAACCCATTTTTTAAAGAATTTCTGCAGTCTTCTGATTTATGTTTAAATGTTATGTAGTATTTTGAGTATTTTGTGTTTTGCTTGCACAAAGTCCCAGCTCCTTCTTGCTGATAACACTTAGGTCCAGTGGTGAAAACAGAAATTAGGCTGCTTTTCCTGCGTTTCTTCTCCATCTGTACACCACCTCTGCAGTGATAATCTCCTGTTGAGTCTGCCAGGCTTGAACCTGGGCCAATACATAACCTTACCCTTTAAAACTGCTTTCCTGCTAGGTCCAGAGTCCAAGTTCTTTTCAGACACAGCTGAATCATACTGGCGTATTGATGATTACACTGACATAAACCATAAACCAGTTCTTTTAGTTCTACATACAGTATATTGCAAAGCTTTGACTTTAGTTAGTTTAATAGTTTGGAAAGAATTGCTAGACCCATGACTCTTAAAACATATTAGTCTTCTGATTCTTTCAAAAGGGGCTACACTAGTTTTAACATTATTTTAAAAGTAATGTGTCATTGGTTGTTAATCTACAACGTTAAATAACCTACTGATATGCCTTAAATTATTATAAATAGAAACAGACCAGATCAGTGGTTTTCAAACATTATTAAACTTTTGACCTCACTGTCAAAAGCAAACAAATGAACCTTCGCTGCAGAACAGTAAGTACTGTTACAAATGCTGACAAAGTAACCATCAGCTACATGTACGATAGGTAGATGGATAAGAAAGGCATTTTTTTCAGCACCGTGGTATTATCAGAAAGTCATTGTCACTTAAAACTTGAAGTGAACTGCTTCAAACTAGAAATGCAGTTGTAGCTTTCAGGATTTGCAGGTAATGGTTGCGATGAAAAAAATATGTGTTCACAGAGCAGCAATGGAGACTGTAAGGCTCATAATCATAAAGAAAAGTTTTAATGTTTCATACCTTCAGGTATATCAGAAGAAAACAATGAGCAGATAATGGGCATAACCATGCTGGTATGATCTAAAATAGGCAATCTTATCACTGATGGGCCTTCAACAAAAAACATTTATTGGGAACATCATAACAAGCCACTAATAACTGGAAGCTGACTGAAATCCTGGGGCTAGAACGTTTAACAGACTATCTCAGGGCAAAACTGTACTAATGTTTTCCTTTATTTACTCATGCTTGGAGAGCATTTAGCATTGACACAGTAATTTTGATAATTACTATTTTATAAACTACATACAGTAGATGAGACTATAAGATCCTAAATATTCTCTATAAGGTCTATTACTGCCACTGTATTAGGAACGCTGTATTAAGAAATAGTCTTACTAAAGATCCCTCTGGTAATTGACTAATTGACCAAATTGAAGAATTCACTCCATTCCATTAACCAGCTCTCAGTCAAAACACATTACATTTCATTGGAAATCTACTGCATGCAATTTGAGAAGGAACTTTTTTCTAAAGAAATTTATGAAAATCTGAACACACATTTTGCTTTCTGTATGTGTCCACTACTGTTGTTGAGTGTTTCAAAAATTAGTTAAATAAGGTCTACCTGTCCTAAATCTACGTGAGCTACAATATACTGTAGAACAGTTTCATAAAGTAAGAGTACACTAAGCTTCCCTTAAGAGAAGCAGGAGGATTTATGTGGAGGCACAGAACTATCAAAATGTTTCCCTAGGCTCCTGTTTTTAGATAGATTTTATTTCAGCAATTTGTACAATACCAACAGGCATTGAAGATCTGCTTATCATAAGCGCTTCTAGTACATACTGTATAACATTTCTGCCTCTTTTGTAAGAGCACTATTTAATGTAGACATTTGTCTTTCCTGTCTGATGAATGTTGATCATTTTTCCTCGGTGATCAGTGAAAAAATAATTTACAGAAATACATCAGCAATTCACCTTTGAGTGTCTAGAAATCTCCAAATATAAGATCACTTTATTAGCCATATACAATTTCTTGCAATTGGAATTTGCTCTCTATGAGACACACAGGCAGAGAGAGAGAAGCTTGGGGTCAGAGCACAGGGTCAGCCATCATACAGCACTCCTGGAGCAGTTGGGGTTAAGGACCTTGCTCTGGGGCCCCAGTGGAGTAGGATACCTCTGCCAGCCACAGGATTTGAACCGGCAACCTTCCAGCCACAGCCACAGAGCCTTAGCCACAGTGCCACTGCTCCACCCACTTAATTTTTTACTGCTCTTGAGTCGTTGCAGTACCAAAAAATGATTTGTTTGTGCTTCCAGGATTGATTTTGCTTTAACTCTTAGGATGAATCTGTATTGTGCTTCAAGAACATGATTTTATTATTATACTTTTATATATTAATTTTATTTGCCACTAATTCATTATCCATCTCATCCCATTCTGCTTCTTTTAAGCTCCGACTCATTCAGTTAAAGAGTGATTTTGTTCAATCAAATAAACATTCGATTTCGACTTCTACAAGTTACAACTTACAACTTGTACTAGTTATGAACAGACACTATTCCTTATATTTTGTAATAGTACTACCTTTAAAAGAAATGAAGAATAAGCAGAAGTACAGTAATATTCCTTATTCCTACAGGAAGAACAGTCAAGGGTAGCTCTCCCACTGTTGATAAAAGCAGGTTAAGACCTCACAAGTGCGGGTAGAGGGGCCTGTGAGATCATGGATAGGTGTAGTGGCTGCAGTAACGCTGATTCTGTGCTGAACTGTAGCCTTGTATACCTGTAACGTATATTCTGATGTCCTTGATTCTCCTAGATTAAATTCCTGCACCTGAATGTTCTTTTTCATGTATAGTGCTAAACATCACCCCATTTCCATCTTTCCAGTCTCTCCACAACACTGATGTAGGTACTAATGTTGTTTCTTCACCATCACTATCAGCCATGTTTCTGTGATGACAATTGCATCATAGTCACCCACTAATGTAGCATCTCTGCCTTATGAATATTGCTTCTCGTGGGCTAGTATTTATAAACATTATACAGTATATAAAGGCACCTGGTACACTGGTTTGTTTTCCCTTTGGGTTCCTATGTGATATAACATCTCTGCTGTTTGCGGATGCCATCCTCCTTGCTGCATCTGACTATAATCTCCGACTGGAAAGGTTTGTAGCCAAGTATGCCGTGGTCATGCTGAGAGGGCAGTACCTACAAAACTGAGGACATGGTTCTCTCGGAGAAAATAGTGGCTTGCTCTCTCCAGTTGAGGGGGGTACAGCTGCCCCAAGTGAAGCAAATACCTCAGGGACTGAGGTCGTGATTGTGAGACTGTGGATCAGAGCAGCAGCTTCAGTATTGCTAACACTGTACCTGTGGCCATGAAGCGGGAGCTGAGTTTGCAGATGAAGCTCAGTTTTCCAGTCCATGATCACAGGCTTTGAGTAGTGACCAAAAGCACCAGCCAAACATTTAACTTGTAATAATTTAAACATGCTGTAGTATTTAAAAGGAGGATAAGAATGATGTATCCACACTCACACGGGGGAGGAAATAAATCTGTTCGCTTATCAATTACTGTAAGTGTATAGGCAAGATTTGGAAATGCTTTATTTTTGCTGATAAGAGCAACAAAACAGCAACTTGGCAAGCCAAATTAATTCAGTCTCGCCAAAGCAGTCAGGACAATTCACTGACCGCCTGCTTACTGTAACTAAACAGCTGGTGCCCTCACCAGCTCAGGCAGGAGAAGCTAAGGAGGATCACAGAAGTCATCTATTCCATTTCTAATTGAAACACTATTGAAAAATGTTGTCAGAACAAATAAGATACAGAGGGAATGTTTCATTATTGAAGTAGAGCAACTTGGCATTGGAAAAATACATTTATTAATATATTGCACCTCTGTACAGATCTGTTGAAACAGATTCGGAGGGAATTTTAACTGAATTGTGGCAACAGTAATTTGAATGAAGATGCCAGTTTTTTAATTAAATCACATTCTCTCTGTATTGCCAAGGTTAATTAAAAGGGAAAATGTATTCTATATAAAGGATACTGGCATACTTATTTACCTTTATGTTGCAACTGCAACCTCAGATTTTTAAGTTTTACAAATAAGAAATATGATGGGTACTTTACTGTTAAAAAATACAGTATATCCATTGTGCTGGTTTATGCTCCAGTCATTAACAAATATAAAAGAATAGTTCTAAAATGCCAGGAAATGTATTTTGCTGCAAGAAAGTACCCAGCAAAGCAAAAACACTGTTAAATAGGACTTCAGAGAAACATTTTCACAAAGAGAAAAGCAAGACTTGTCAGTTTCATAGCCTTTAATAACAATATGAATATAACTTTAAAACAAGTTTCAGTCACAAAAGCATGAATTATTTCAATTTATTATTTTTATTAAATAAATAATAAATACTGCACTTTGTCCATAAGTTATTTCTGTAACAACAAGGAATGTATCTGTCCAGACACACATGTGGAATTGTCCTCATTCCAACACAGACTTTCAAAAGTAAGGTGTTCTTACGTTCACAGCTAGGCAGCACAAGACTGCCTTGTCAGAAGTTGACCACAATCTAGCCCTGGTGGTTTTAAAAAATCCACCCCTTCTGTGGGATGTTTTCACAGTTTTAAGTCTATTTTGCTCTACAGAGAGCTACGTGATATTACCCTGCTTTGTTGATGCATATGTTACAAGCTGCAAGACTAAATTATCCAGAATTCCAAGTCAAGTTCAACAAAGCAAGATTTTCTACAATAAAATTTAAATAAAAAAGTCCATCTGGATCCAGCCCAGCATTCTTCTCAAAAAGGATTGGTTGGATGTTTCGTACCTCCGTCCTTTTAAATCACTTCCGGCCCGCCAAACTGTCAACATACAAGTACATCCACTGAAAACGCTTGCCAAAGCCCCACTGATTAGAAATCCACCCTTTTTCATTCTTGCAAAGTCCCTCAGAGTTCTCAGACTTTAGTTACATCTTTGCAGAAGCATATTTAAGGCATATTCCATTCTGTTGCGAAGATCAGATGAGCATCCTGACATGAGCAAGGTGGTCAGCCTGAAGGTGGTAGAGACACGCTCCTCATTGATGTATGTCAGCAGATATTCCTCATTCTGGTTGCAAATTATGATCTTTGTGTGGTCGTGGTAGAAATTTACCTTTAAAAAAAGAGAAGACTCAATTAGTTAATGTTACAAACATGGCTGTTTCTCTTAATAAGCTAATGCTTTTTTTTTCCCCAGTTCTGGCTACAAACTGCTTGGTCCCACTGTTCTGGACCAGAATGCTGATATTACACCTCATCCATCGCTAGAAGAGTCATTAGCATTTATTTACCTGGAATGTGCCGTCATTGAAAAGCATCATCAATGCACGATCCGATTTCAACCACTGAAGAAGGTACAGCCTGGGTTTGCGCATATCAGTTGCACTAGGCAAATCCCCACCCTATTAAGAAGGAAAAAAGGAAAAAATAAATAAACCAAAATAAGTACCTCACAGTTTACATTAGATCACAATAGCACACAGCTGTGTTAAATCCTTGTAAAAGGTAACTTACATCCATGAGGTTTTCCTCCATGTAGTGTGCAAAGTACTTCAGAATGGTCACTTGGCTGATGAACTGCTCTGGGGCATCCACTGTAGAGAAGACTGAGCACTGACCAAGCTCAGCATAGTAGTGGATAGTCCTAACAAAGATAAGATGAGGAAACTCCATCAGAACATTTTAAGCCTTTTGGAAGACATCTGATCTAAAAAATAATACCAAATCATCATTTTGTTGATTTTACAAGCGGGTGCTTACTTCTTGTCAGAGAGCAGGCTCATGTGGGTCCCATTGTTGAAGAGAACGCCAACGGTGTTGTCCGAAAGCTGATAACCAAAGCCGTACTTGTTGGAATAATCCACCCATTTCGTCACCCACTGGAAGGTGCTGTTAATATTCTCGTTTGGAATGCTCTCAGCTGAAACAACACAGGAAACCAAATTAGCACCCTCTGGAAAAAAATCCTTTTTACCTACTCAGTAAAACTTCTACCCCTAGCATCCTTCTGCCTTTTAGGACTATCCATTTCCTGTGTACTAAAATCTCTTTATCTCACAGGACAAATTATATCCTTTCCCATAGCATGCCTAAAAAAATCCATCACAACATCGAAAAACACCTACACAGAAACGGCCCCTCCCTTCTATTTGTCTTAGATCCTCACTGATTAAACCTTACCTTCTGGCATGTTTTCAAGACAGCCCCTCAAAACTCTGGCAACAGTATCGGCAACACTGCCCATTGTGCTGTCTTCAAGACCTGCAATATAACCCCACAGTTAAAATCAACTCTTTAAAAAAAAAAATCAGGATTGCAGACAGAAACAGTAACTCAAACAAAGCAGCTCGTCTGCTGAGAAAGCCACTATGAGCAATTGTATACAGTAAGTAAATCTGTTAACTTACATTCGCTACTGCTGCTACAGCTCCCAAGGGTTCCCCTCACAATCATGCGAATTGTGTCTCGGATCTGCTGTTTGTTCTCTTTCACCAATACTATTGGCTTCCCAGCAGGGGCAATTGGAGGCTTGGTGTCCTGTAGGGCCAACCAGAAAACAATTGTCAAGTTACAAACACACAAAACTCCAACTTTAGACTTGTCAACATAAAAAAAATGTAGATAATGTAAACATGAACTTTAAGGAGAATTTATCTTTCCCTAATCCATTTTCTTATCTTGACTAGGTAAGTGTAAGAAGTCTCACCTCCACTTGTTTGCAGGGCTGGTGGCTGATAGAGGTCTTTTTCAGGTCGTGACGAAGTTTGTACATCTCATCCTCTTCTTTGGTTAATTTATCTGTACCAACAGGAACAAACCGATAGAAACTATTGGTAAACATACATACACTTTGCTTTACATAAACAGTGTTCCTGCCCATCTGTAAATAGTGCAACCTAGTTGTACAGCCAGGAAAATTGCCATTACACCAGATTGTAGATCAATGGTCAAAGCACGCAGACTACATTGTCCGCTTAATATGAATTTAATTTTACCCAAGGCATTCTAGTTGAAAGTAGCAATGCAGGAGCCCAAACTGGAAGCTAAATCAATCTACAGTGTACATGCCTGTAGCAGTATCCCTTTTCTGCTGCACAACAATAGGGTGGAGGAATTACTCAACATTTAAAAAATGTAGACTGTCCCTGGCAATGAGACTGGATACTTACTGAGATTTTCATAGTACTTGGCTTTCTCCTTTTTCCCTCCAAACAGTGCAGCGGCTGCCTTCTTGAAGAAATTCTTGGCAGGGCTTGATAAGTGGAAATCTGGAACAGAGTGGCAACAGCTAGGGGATAGCCTTTCTGGAGTAAATCCCTGTAATTGAAAAAAGAGAACCAGAGAAAATATTAAAGAATGAAACTGCTTATGGGCCGAGAGTAATTTATTACTAAAAAATAAATGAAAGGTGCGTGACGCTAAAATCAATGCATAAAAACTTGGCATGGCATAAATTATAAGTAATATATGCCAGAGTATGCATATTATTTTTTCTTTTTCAGTCTAATCATTTTCTAAAATATGGAAGCATAAAAAAAATTCACAAACCTGTGAGAAAAAGTCATGTCTAATGATGTCATCTAAATGAGGTCGGTCATCTGGATTCTTTGACAGCATGCTGGCTATTAGCTGCTTGGCAGAGAGTGACAGGGAAGAAGGTAGCAGATACCTTGCTTCTCTTATACATCTGTAGGTCTCTTTCAGGTTAGTGGTTTCAAACGGGGGCCTTCCAAGTAGCATGGTGTACCTGTTCAAATGAACACTACAGTCAATTACCAGCACATGAAAAGATTTTTAAAACATGTACAATATTTTAGCCTTCTCTTTGTTAAAGAAAAGAGTTATTAACATCCATAACTAAAACCCACGCAAATTTACAAACAGACCAAGTACTTTTACAAAGGGTTAATATCCAAGGCAACGGATGCAAACTATAGCCAGAGATTGACAACACATGCAGCAGAATACACATGCCAGCAAAATGTGAGGCTTACATTACACAGCCTAGGGCCCAGACATCCGATTCACAGCCATGTCCCTGCTTGTTCAGGACCTCTGGAGATAGGTAGTTTGGCGTTCCACAGATTGTTCTGCAAAACCAGGGAGGTGCAAGTTTAGATTCAGATTCCTACTTACATTACCAAACAGATTTCAATGAGCTCCAGCTAAAACATACCTCCTCCTGTTTTCAAGGGGTTCCAATTTTGCTGCAAGGCCAAAATCTCCAACTTTAAGATCCATTGATTCATTGATAAAAAAGTTGCCTATAAAAAAAGAATAGGTTAAATTATTTTTGGTCTATGCTTTGGGAACAACCATAATCATTACAAAATGTTGCCAAGTGTTCAGACATTTAGTCCTTTCTAGTTTACATACAAACGTACCCAATTTTAAGTCTCTGTGCAGGATTTCTTGCTCGTGAAGGTACTTCAGTCCCGAGACGATCTGCCTGAGATAGTATCTCACTTCTGGCTCAGTCAACACCTTTCGGGCTTTTAGAATATGAGCCAAAGACTGCATGTAACAAACAAAAAAAAAAGATACTTAGCACTATAGATATGGTTAACAAATTAGAGTCAGGTATCTTAATACAGGTGACAAGCTGAGCTCGCTAAACAAGAAAACACAAACCAGCTACCTATATACTCTCAGCATAGTCAGTTCTCATGTAGGGTTCTCATTGAGGGGCATTATTTATAAATGCAGAAAATGCTATTTCCTAATCAAGAAATGCTTCTATCCAAACCAGTTTCATAAGTTAAAAATTCGTTATTGCATAGTTTAAGCAGTTGTATTGTGTAAATCAAATTGCTATTAACCAAACCAAAGTGAAAATGACTCTTACCCTTCTGCTGCAGTATTCCAGTAAGATGTAGATGTTCTCTTTGTCCTCAAAGTGGTGGAAGAAGTGAACGATGTGCCTGTGGTGCAGAATTCTGTGCAGCTCGATTTCTCTGTCAATCTATAAAAACAAAGGAATTGCATATACTGTATATTTTTCGCTTATCTTACTCTTGTCTTGAAATGTTAAGAGAGAAACCATGCGCTTAAAATAACAGATTTCTTTTCGTTTTACATACCTTTTCCCTCTGGTGTGGTTTGGAAACGCGCGTGTGAGGGATGATTTTCGCAGCATACACTTTGTTGGTGGATAGGTCTGTCAGTTCGTAGCATTTGGCAAAACCTCCCTGTAAAGATGCACAATAAAAAAAGCTTCAGGCAAGTTACAAAATTTAACGCAAAGCCAAGCTTATTCCTGCTTCTTTACAAAATAACCTATTAAATGCACTGCGAAAACTAACATAAAACAATGCACATGAAAACCTATATACAGTACATTCAATATATATAAATCGCATAATTTCCAAGCAGAATGAAACATGTCCATGTACAATAAAACTCCAAAATAGTGTTATTTTTCCAGTCCAAGGAAAATCCCCCAAAATAAGGACGCTCTAATTTCCAGTGGTTTCTCGTCTGCCTCAATTACCTTTCCCAAAACTTTCCCCCGGCAGTAACATTTGCCGGTGGTGGGGTCTGTTATGATCCGTGACATCTCAGGAGCTACGTGGCTGTGGTCCTCCGATTTCTTTCTTTTAAACTCGCATGATTTGCTGAGCGTCTGCTCGGACATCTTGCCGTTATTCGCCGGCTGGTAAGTGATTGATCTTAGTATATCCATTCCGAAACAATCCTTAATGCTCTCCTCACAAGTGTGGTGCGGAAAGAGCGAGCGGATCATTTTTATAACCAAACGGTCCGCCCCCTTCTCCGGCTTTCAAACGTCACATGGTTGGAGTTTCTCTATGGAGGTCGTGTTTCTGTGCTGTGACTTACTTATTGGCTCATGATGCCAGAAGAAAGGAATCTCACCTACGTCTATGCGAAAGCTTGTACAGGCTCGAGAAACATGTGCAGAGGAACATGTCCTAACCAAAGCAACAGTGACATGAATGTATAGCTTAGCACAATTCTCAGGTTTAAACGTTATAGCTACAAAACTCCAGAAACATTATGGGACAAAAACAAAATCCCAATTGTGAAGTGAATCGGTGATTTTAATATTTATACGATCCAAAACATTTGTTACAGTATATGCAATTAGTATTCTTTTTTATAACATTTCCCTTACAGAAAGTGTTAAAATGAACCGCTAAATAGCGTTACTAGTAACAGATAATAACTGAATTACTGTTTATTATCATTGAAATTTTAACTTTCTAATGGAAGACTATTTCGATGTGAATTTCACGCTAATCTGTGGAATTCAAATTGAACCAGTTACGAGTAAACATCTTCTTACGGGCTTGGCATGCTTAGTTTGTAAAAAATTCGAATAGAATGTGAATTATAGGTGCTATATAAACAATATAAACAATGGCTAAAACAAAACGTCTGAACGAAAACAAAAAGAGAAATGAGATAATGCCGCCCTCAAGTGGTAAATATTGAACATTACAACTTCAACGTATTGCAGTTCGTTCACCTCATGTATTCTGAATAACAAGGTCTACATTCATGCTGCTATCTGTAATTACAGCAAAATTCCATTTTGAAATAAAGATAATCTAAGCTTGTTTTATGTAATAGATCAAATCATTCTCTTGTAGTACCAAAGCTGAAAGTGATGTTACACGGTAATTTCAAACCAATGCCCTTGAAGGCTATGGGGTGAAATAATGGAACTTGTTATATTGCTGCACCATGGAATTTTAAACACAGTGACGCCACCACATGGTAGGACCAATGAAGTGCAGAAATACTATTGCTGTCAGCACCATAAGACTTCGATCCAGGATCCTTTCTAGGCTTTACGTGATTGCTCTACTTTAATAAAATCAGAATGTTCTTCCTATTCATTTTTTGGCTGCCCCTCGTGGTCAAGGATGACTGCTCCAATATGGGATCTGCACACTTTTGGCAGATGGAGCAGGTTTTGTCTAGGGAGATGTTTAGGTATGAGATGCCTGTGCCTGACACCTTTTACTATGGAAAAATTATTGCCTTCTATCTTTACATCCAGACAAAGCACGATATTGATCCACTAACATGGTGACCAAGATGATTGGTGGTATCCTACAGCTGTAGCCTTCATACACCAGAACTACTATTCCGCCATAGAAAACTTGGTACACAAAACCTTGTTTGCTGAGTATAACGTAACTTTCAACGGTTAATCCAAAGAACCATCATTGGGTGTGCAGTTATGTGTTTTCATATATTTTAAAACCTGCTGTAAATTTTAGTCTTCAACAATTAAGCTTACTGAGTTTTAATTGTTTACCAAAGACAAACATCTAAACTCGCAACCCAGTATATTTAGAATTAGATAAGTCTTTCTGCATCTTTTTTCTTACACTGTACTGTATATACACAAATATATTTTCTGACACTGGAAAAAACCCTATGTCTAAACATAAAACAAAGTCTGACGAGTTGGTGGCACAAACCACAAAGCAGTAAGAGGAAATGCATACGAGCAGAAAGGGATCACTTGTTCCTATCAAGAACATATTATATTGCAACTTGACCTTGACACCACAACCATTTCTTTAAGACATCAGTTCAGAAGATTTCTATGCAGGTAAAAAGTTCTTGGTGTGTTGTTTATTTTGCAATTGTCTGGTTTTTCTTTAATGGAATCTAAAGATTTTCTTTTCATCGTTTTAAAATGCATCATAGATTATTTCCTGTTACTATTAAGCTGTTCACAGTTTTACTTGTGGCACAAATTATTTACTGCATACTGCATGATAGACAGAAGGACACTGGTGATTTTTGTTCTGCTGAATCCAATCAGAAATTTTCTGAAAGTAACCTTTCATGGTGTTATTTTCCACTTTCTTCCAAACAATATATTAACAGTACCATCGATTAAAATTAGGAAATAGATGGAGAACTGAAATTTGATTAATCCATGTTTTAAGATAAATTCATGCTGAAAAGCAAAAAGAAAGAAGGAAAAAAAGAGAAAGAGAAAAAGAATGAACAGCTTTTCAGCTGTGAAGCAAATCTGTATATAATATCTTGTAGGATATACATTATACCGTGTATTTTATATATTTACAGTATAATATAATATACTACACATTACAGTTTACTGAAAATAATACACATTATTACATAATGATACACATTAAATAGTACACATTATTTTCACTGAGATAAATGGACAGAGACTACTGAACATTTTCAGTATTTTTCATCTGATGGATAACCTACTGATACAAGATACAAAAGAATGGTTCATCTTCCATTCCATCTAGAAATGTTCAATGAAAATGGTTATATGGTTTCAAAGAATGTAAAGCTGGTGACAAAGCTCAGCATTAATGAAAAATAGTGAAATGAATAGTTAATTATTTATTTGAACTGAATGGCAAATCTTTTAACTTTTACTGCATAACAAAATTTTGGGGACTGGTAAAATTATGTTGCCTGTCATCTACCGAGTTAGGCACCTACTCCCCCCAAGACCCTGAATTGAACAAATTCAATAGAAAGTGGATGATTGTTAAAATGATATTAGTTTGCTCACTTGAAATAAACTTCATTAGTTACACCGTGCATTCGTGAAACTATACCAGTGATACATTTTAAAGTGTAAATCTATAGTCTCTTCAGAAAGCTTCATTAAGATCCTTCATCAATATCATAAAGACCAACAAGGATAGATCTATAATATGTATTAGGCACTACTATTGTAATTGAAAGTAGTTTTTATTATTAACCAGTTAAGAATTTTCTAAAGTAATTGCAGGGAAAATGTTAGTTTGCTGTGTTAAATTATTACGCTTTGAAATTTTCCATTTACACTTATTTGTGCAGTTATATACCTGCTCAAATGCATTTTTGCCTTGCAACCGGAACCTTAGATAACAATATCCTCTTTTAGCTTCCCTTTCCCCTTTATTTTCACACAGATCTTTCTTCATGACAACCCAAGTTGCTCTCTAGAAGGCAAAGTCAGCAGCATATCTGGGAGCACTTATTCCTCGAAGACTGATGTCTGCAGAGAGTGACTCGATCTGGCAACAACATTAAACAAAAAATAAAGACTCAGATTCAAGGAGCCGTACTAAATTAAAGGCCCATCTGCTGTAAAATAAAATCGGAATATAGCCTTATGCGGTAAATTAAAAGTTCATTAAGTGCTGTAGCAGTTCAAGTAAATTCATATTCTATAGTTTCCAAGTCTGAGGTGGTCACAATTCATACGTATTGAAACAGCAATGTCAAACTGCACTTCTTTGGAGAAATGTGGACAAGAGTGTTGTCCAGAAAAAGTCTCTGTTTGCTGTGGCCTGATTTTCCAGTGGTGCAGATGCTATCGTGGACAGAGGGCTAACATTTCAAGAGACTTAGAAAAAGTAATGGAAAAAAAACGTTACCGAATGAAAGCCTCCCCAGAACCAAAATCCTACGAAGTAAGACCTCAGTCATCTCACTCTGTGTCAGGACCTGTTGGTGTTCTCACTTATTCTTCCGATTCTCTCTCGGGAAGTGGCCCCAAGCAGAGTCTTTATGAGAACATTAATATTCAGAAACAGATGGATCAGAGTCAGAAGAATACAGGAGGCTATGCACAGCATGAGGAGCCTGAAGACGTTTACATTGAGTGCAATACAGCTGTGGAAGACCATATTTATGGGAATGATGCATCCAACCTGTATTATAACTATGAGGGACCTACAGATAATAAAGAGCCTCACAATGAAGAGGGAGATGACGTTTACATTTTCCCAGATAATGTACTTGGCAGGAACTGAACAGAACTACTTAGTCAATCCATATATTTTGCCCTGCCAAAACAAGACAGTGCGTATAAAAAGACTCAAGAATGCCGGAGTACTGTTATTCTGAATCTGAATACCTCCTTTTGCATTTGTGGCAGCAGTATCTCTACTACAATTTCATTTTAATACTGTTAAGTCAATATGCTACTAGATGTTTATTAGAAATGTGCTAAATGTGGATAGCTCTAGTTGTGTTTAAATAGCTTCTAGCATTTTTGCTTGTTTTAATATACCTGATATTTAATTAGAAAATTGCATTTTGTAGTTCCGTTTTGAATAATAAAAAATATGAAAGTCCCTAAATGTAAAACATCTGCGGACAACCTGCTGAAATGGAGAGATACTTTGTATGACAAAAATATGTTGTTTCCACTTCGGAACAAACTACATTTAAAATATCCTTTTGAAAACTATTGCGTTGCTTTATAAAAGTCTTATTTTCATTCAGTAAAAAAGTATTTAATCATAATAATTTAAAGTTTGACATAACCACGTTAATATAACTAGGGTTTAGCAGATTTATTACAAAAACCAGACAATGTAAGAGAAATAATAACAGTAAGGTACAGGACATGCGCACTATTCCAGAATATTCCCTGGATTCTGTGAACAAGGAAATACATTCCTGTTTAACCTCTGCTCTTGGTATGGTGACACTTTGCCTTTCCTGAACTAGTCCAGTAGGGGACCTTGAGCTTGATTTCCATTCTTATACAATCACTGCAGAACCAGTGGGGAATAGAGGCGGAATCGTTAACGAAAATCACACTTTCAAGCTCTGTGATAAGTGGCACTAGTTAAGATCCGATACTCGTCACAAAATAACGACAAATAATATTGCAATGGAAGTTGCGGCTATTTTTATGCAAAGCATTTGTTTTTCCCAAAGAGCAATTTAAATGTGGTTTGTTTTTCAGTGGAAGTGACATACAGTTTATTGGCCACAAAGCATTTCAGAGAACATTTTACATAGGGAGTTCGTAACTGAATGCTGCTCTATCTTGCTCAGTTATACAAATCTGTTTAGTGAAGTGCTTCACCAAATTACTATTGAACGTTGCTAATCTCTAACTTTTTGTTAGGGTTTCAAAGCTTTTGTGTAAACTGAACTGAGGAGAAAATCCCCTTGGTTATTGCTGATTAATTTTATATAATTTAATAGTTTTGAAAAGAGATAGGGATATGATATGGACACCTGCTCCTGTCCCATATGTTTATTGTTGAGCTCTTTTAATTGATGTATACTATATATACTGTATAAGTCAAATAATGGCTTAAAGGAAACTACTGTATCTAGAATCAACTGTGTTTATACATCTGACAAATTTAGGCCTCGTAAAAAAGTATTCCTTAGTATTAATGCAGACCTCACACAGTAATTGCAAATTTAATTTTTATTTTTGATTCATCTCTATTTATAGATTATTGTTCACAAACGATGGAAATGCAAACTTGCATGTCTTTTTTACTGTGAAATGAATGCATTAGTCAGACATTAATTTCTAACAGAAAGTCAATATAACCTGTTGCATATGAAGAAGTGAATACACATCTAACCAAAATAGGAGACATACAGTGTTTAATGGACTATGGGTGAATGATGCCTTCCCTAAAACCTAACTCTTCATGATGAATTCTCAAAGTTAGGTTTTGATTATGGCTTATGTAAGTATGCAGGCTTTGTAGAGGCATCTGCAAAAGTAGAAACCATAAACATGATATGAAACGAAATTATCCAGGCGTATACAATCGTGGTCCAGAGCAGTCAGTATGTCTGTAGTTCTTCATTCCAGCTCACCTCTGAAGAACCTAAAGCAGCCACTACTGACTTAATTGGACTAATTTATCAACTTCAGGGGACGATGATAACAAGAACCTCAAGACAGCGGCTTACCAAGATCTAGTGTAGAGTGAACAACAAATGCAGTTTCACACACAGTTTCCGTTACATTAAAAGGTTTGTTTCAAAAGAGAGGTTTTTTGTAGACGATTATATTTAGTATTAAAATATTATGCCTCTTTTAAAAAACTGTTTGTCAATACCCAATTAGCTTCAAATTGAAAGCGATTGGGTAGCAATCCTGCGTACAGCATTTATGTCATAGGCCCATACTTGATCCAGGCCTGCTCCTTCAGTGCAGGCGGAGGGCCAGTGTGGGAAAGGGAAACGACATGAAATGACTCTGGCACCATCAGGGAGTTCTGCCAGGAGCTTCTTCTCCAGCACCTCCATCTGAGGAAAACAGCAGAACAGTGGTCTGTGAATCAGCTGATTAACAGATATGTGCAAACAAGAATAAACATCTCTTTTGTTGAAAAAAAATACTGTATATACTGTATATGTATTAGATTTTTGAGGAACATTCATCACTGGAAAATACACAGAATTCATCCGTTTGTAGATTATTTGGTAAAAATGAACCAAATTCCTAATTAAAATGAAAAGAGTTTAAAACTTCACTAACACACATACTAAAAGACGTATAAGTAAAATACTTTTAGTTTTTTTCTGGGCTGTAATCTTGCTGTGTTTTAAATTTTAAAATTTTTTAAATTAATATTTTATATTTCTAATGCATAACATCTGATTAAGATTTTTGTTTCTGAATTCAGGTAGAATCTAAAATCAATGTGATACTTTATTTTTTTTACCAGCCCTCTTCTTTAAGTACAAAAACAATATTTTTTGTAGACAATTTGTAACACATGTGTATGCATTTATGAAGGACGGGAGATGGTGTGTTAATACTTCATTAGTTATGCATGATTTTAATCCATGAGTATGTCTTTGCTGTGCATAAGAATCTTGATAATGTATTTGATAAACATGTCTTTCTTAGAAAGGATCTCAGATTTTCTAATATTGATTAATCTGGAGCGATAAATTAATAACCAGAATGCATTGAAATGAGGAGATTATTCCGGCTTCACAATGAATGGAAATGTGTCCTCACTTCTTGTATTGGGTAAATAAAGTAAATGACAAGCACTTAGATTATTTTTGGATATACAAACTACTGTATAATGTCCATGGAAGGGTAGGCAAGATGTTTTTTTTTCAAACATGGATGAATCCTTAGCTTTTGAATACAAAAAGACTGACTGTCGCTAAATACCTTACCTTGTTACCTTCTTTCATACTGCATGCTCCTTCTAATTTCTCTTCAGTAATAAATGGGTATTACTTTCAATGGAATATTTGATTAAACACAAGTAGTATACT
Organism: Atractosteus spatula; assembly: GCF_055471065.1. Taxonomy (NCBI): domain Eukaryota; kingdom Metazoa; phylum Chordata; class Actinopteri; order Semionotiformes; family Lepisosteidae; genus Atractosteus; species Atractosteus spatula. Next base: position 28,481,661 of record NC_142708.1, on the reverse strand, counting down.
TTTTATCTTTGTTTAAAAATCTAAAAAGCGGAGCAGGAATTTCAAACTATCTCTTTACTCCTGCCAGATTTCTATATACTATTTTAATGTAGTTCTAGCCTGGAGCGGACTTGGTGTTCATAGTTCGACCGATATCCAAAGTACAATATGTGTTTACTGTATGTCAATGTGTATCTGAGCTGGAATTTCCCCTTTGTGAAGATAAATAAGTACCTGAAGTAGCATGCCTGTTTAAGACTGCTGAATAACTTTAACACATTTGATACAATTAGTTTTACAAGAGAGTATAACTCATGCCTGCTGAAGGTTATTAAAATGTAAAGCTTCATCTGACATTCAAATGGTGCAAATTCAATCAAAACTAAAAAAAAAAAACAACCTCTTGAGCACCTTTCCATACTCCTAAACAACATGATTCTCTCTTTTTGCAATTGCATTAACAAATCATACAAATATCATCAGGGTATATAAATATAGAAATAAGTCTAATTCTAGAAAACCATACATTGCTACATAGGCCACACAGGCTGTGGTTGGATATAAATATAATGGCTAAAAGTCAATATTTATACAAATCTGAACAGGAAATATACTTTAGACTTTAAAACTTTAGACTCAGCACAGTGCTACAGAGACCACACTCTCTACTGGATAAATACACAGTATTATAAATCTGGAAACAGGATAAAGTAGGCATACAAAGCAAAGTACACATTTCCCTAATATAATCTTGCGTTAAAATGCAATGATGCATAAACATAGGACAGTGTAATAGACTGCCCATAAATGCATCTAATCATGCAAAACCTGTACAAGACCTACAGTACATATATTTAGGTAGTGGTACAACATTACAGTTAAAAGTTCATTTTGAAGACAATGGCTTTTACATACAAAATCACACACACAAAGCACATAAACATTTGGCTGAAGAATTTATCTAAAAATGACGATGTTTAATTCATTAGTTGAAGTTCTAAGGGTCTTTTCATCTTAAAGATCCCCAAATGATTGGAGATCAGAAAGATCTGTGAGAAAGAAATTGATGTGAAGTAAGAAACTGGGAAGACCAAATTGTTTAGCCATCTCCTCACAGTGGAATGGCTGATGTACTGTCACCCTGGCATTTCTGATGTGGTGGAACTGGCGCTGAGAAAACACCACACTTATATACTGATCATGGTGAGGTATCGTGATGCTTGGCTTTCCAAATCATGATCTGACACTGAGGTACAGGACTTGGCTGTGACTTTTAGTCTGGTTAGAAATTGCACGTAGTGCAGCCTCCAACCTGTTCTCTTAATAAACTGGGCATGTTAGATCCTTTCTGCAATTTTCTTTCTTAAATTTTTACCAGGCTTGACTTTCAAAAGATTAAATAACCTGATAATGTGTGCCCAATTATCTGTCACTAATATGAGGCTTTAATGTTTAGGCAACTATTAAAGTTACTCAGATTATAACCAACCATGATACAGTATCTGCATCAATCAAGTATCAGTCGGCTGCCCATAAATGATCAATTATATATTTAAAATATATACATGCATTGCATGATACAGTATGTTGCTTTTAACAGTATGTTTGGAAACCTTTGTTTAAAAAGAGGTAAAAAAAGACTGCAAAAAAGAAGTGCTACTGTAAGCAATCCCCAGCAATAAAAACAAACTACTATATACTGTTAGATGGGAAATATGAAATGGAAGAAACTACTTATTAAAACCATTTTGTGTTTAAGTTGATATTTTTCGCTTTTTAGACACTGCTGGCATGCAACAAAACACACAAATGAGATGAGTTTATAATGTCAGCGTATATAGTTAAAAGTGTAGAATTAAAATTAAAGGAAGAACAGTTATGCACTAGTGAGACCTCATTTACAGAATAATTTTGACTACCAGTTTATGAAAAAGGTTACTGCTGCTTTGAAATCAGTCAAAAGAAGAGAGAACTGATGCATTTGTGGGCTCAAAGAATGTCTATGCGCCGTATACTGTCAGGAACTGATGTTTTAGGGACTTGAACAGAGAAGACTACGGAACCTCATCTATAAGCATTAAAAATCCTCAAACACACTGACAAAGTCAACACCACTCCAAAAACTAATTTCACACGTTTCCACCTGAACTGCTGTGTAGGGTGGCAACTTGTGTATAATGTCTGCCACACAACACCCAAGTGGGCACTGCACGGCACTGGTGTATGATGTGGTGCCTCTCTTAACTGTGAAGCTTTGGGATGAAATGTGATGTATAATATATAATTGTAAGCTACTTCCATTTCTCTATATTGTGACTACATTGCAAGGTAATTATTTTGGTGTATAACAGCTTATTATAAAAGCTGAAGAAGTTTGCAAATGATCTTTAGACCTATATAGGATAAGTGCGGTAGGTTTAAAAATAAAGAACAATCAAATACCATCTCTCACTTGCTTTTGTTGTATTGCTTTGACAGCAGATACTTACCACACCTGGAGCTAAAAATATGGTCACATTATTGTACTTTGACAGATCGGTCTGTAAATAGAAAAAAACAGCATTTCATACTTGAAGTGAAAAACAGTTCATACTTGAAGTGAAAAAAAACATATACAGTTATATACAGTGACTTACAAACACTAATTAAAATCAGTTAGCTAAGTCAAATTAAATTATTAAGCAAATCTAACAGAAAATCTAAAGGTTTTCCTAACAAAGGTCTTAAAACCCCTACTACATACAGTACATTTTTTCTGTCTAAGCCTAAGAATTGTGAAGATGCAGACCTGGTCAAAAGTAAAGAAAGTGGTAGAAAATTCACTTTCTTGAAAAGTACTGTAATTCTCCCCTTCCAATGATGTCCAATTTTGAAATACAAATAGTAAAAACACATCTTTCAAATTGAACATTTTAAATCAAAATGTTGAATGCTGAAATTGAACACTTTTATGTGTGAAATAAGTTAAAAATAGAAGTTAAAAGATGAAATTCAAAAAAATGATACATCATTGGAAGCCGACAGATACCTCTATTGTACAGTATATAGGAAGCATATTTGAGCTTTGTGAAATACCAACCTGGCTTCACTTACAGCATTTTGGATCATAAAAGAAAATCAGACCCAATGAAATTGCATATCCTGAACTTTTTCAGTTTTAGAGCCACTTCTCTCTTTTTGAAAGTATAAACCAATTAATTATTTTGAGGTCATACCATAAAGAGCTTAGTTTTAATTGCACTGTTCATTTTCTCATTCCAGGTAAATAAAGCCCAACATCTGAAACTGAATCAGGTTAAAAAACACTGAACCGAAATAAGGTTTACATGTTATTATTACTCTACTGCATCCGATTCTGATACATTTATATAGTCTTGAAAATTAAAATGGTAACTATGTGACATTAAAATGTGTACCTTTCTACGGCTACAGATACAGATTTGGAAAGATGTTAATTTTTAACAAATATCTATTTATGTGAAAAAGTACCTTCCAAAAATCCTTGTTGACAAAAGTAGCTTTATAGGTTGGTGTTCCTTTCCACCAAGCTTTACTTCTTGCATAGGTTAACAAAATTGAGTTGATCTCAAATCCAGTACTCTGAAGTCCCAGAGAAGAAGCAGCAAAGACCTAATATAAGACAACCAAGACAGTATTACAGATGTAGTACAATTAGCCTACAATAAAAGGAAAGGATCTTCTGGTGTTTAACAAAATAGGTAGAAGAGACTTACTACAACTGTTTTAATAGTATTCAATATTATTATCAATATTTTAAAAAGACCAAGCATTTTTAGTCCTGAGATCTGTAAGTTTTTTTTTATTTACATAAAAATATTAATAAATAGAGCTTTTTTTTTCTACAGGAAGTTTGCGTGAGAGCTTCATCTGAGTCATTATCATCACTTCACAACACGTAACTTCAACATTATCAGACATACTTTATACAGCATTTTACAAAGAAACTCTTAAGTTCATCGAAACAAACCATCCTTTGCTTTATAAAATTGTGCCTAAACTAAAGGAAGATGGCAGGAATTGGCTTAAAAATGATGAAAGAATTAGCAGGGAAAATAATCAATCATGATCTGGCCAGTAAGAAAAAAAAACCATTACAGATACGGAGCACTCTGCAAACACTTTGTGTTATTTAAGAACAGTTTTTAAAAATTCACGTTCTCAAGGGATTATTATAAGTACTGGATCCAACATTCACTGTATAAGATACTGCCTCAAAAACCAATAACAATAACTGATGAAACTCAAATGTATCTTAACTGACCATCGACCAAGACTGTATCAAGTCTACTGAAAACTGAGAGTACATGTGCTTAAAATCACTTCCTTAAGTACAAGTGTTTATTTTCACAAACACAAAAATCAATTGTTTATAATAGGAAAGTGACAATGATGCTGGAAATTTGTAACACATTTGTGGTCTGTAATATATTACGAGTCACTTTTGCTTCCTGTTTGTGTCAGTTTCCACCTTTTGACACAATGTATTTATACATAAAGCTGGGTTAATTTATAGTTCAGTGCATCTGCAATCATGAGTTTTTCATATGTATTTGAAAGTGTCTGATAAAAACACATGGTTTAAAAAATAGAAATCTGCACCCCATATCTTTCATTTAAAAAACTATCCAATTCTCTGACATATGTTCTTTGGACACTTTCTTTTCTAAACACACTCTTTTTCTAAACACAGAACAGGGTACTCATTGCAAAATTCATTTGCTCTAGGAACAGGTTATTGCCCAACTAAATGCAACAGTTATTTACCAATTTCAGACACAGATGCACTTGGTTATTATCACTGAATCTACCACATAAGAAGCAAGTGCAAAGCATGCAACGAAAGTGTAACAAGGACAAATAACAACTGCATTGTAATGTATTTCAGGTCAAGTACTTATATTTTTGTTTGAAAACATGGAGTTATTCACCAGGCCCATCAGTTCCCTTCTCTTATGGTCATACAGCTCAGTCTGCTGATATTCTTGGCGTATAGAGGCTGTAATTTAATTCAAAAATTTTTTGTAAATAGGAAAGCAAGCCGGGCAAACCTCCTGAAGCTGTACAGATTGAGAGTGACTGGTCTTCAGGTTGTGAGCTTCACTAGGAAGAGCTCTTGGCTAACAGCAGTAGATGTTGCACATCTCAAAAGCAAAAATATACTGTATCAGGATAGGACCGCACAACCTCCTCATTCTCCACCTCTTTAGAGAGGTTCTCTTCACACTTTGAGATTCCCCAGTTCCTGGGGAGGCATGGCATTAGAAAAGGTGGATGTTGCTTCACCAAACATCATCTGCCAGGCATTTGCCTAGTCTTGAATTTTACACGTCTTGTCACACCTGCAGTGTTTGTTAGTCTCTTTATATTAGTATCATATGAGAACTTGATTAGTTTACTATGTACTGTACCAGAATCTAAATAATTTACATCAGCTAGGAGGTACAGTGCTACACAAATCTCTGTAGTAGTTCACCACCTTAGTTTGAGCATTTACCCCTTGACTGTACTCCATTGTCAGTTTTCAATCGAAAGGCAAGCATTAACTTGAGTTCCTACTGCCTTCAATGTAAAAAATGTTAATAAGAAACTTTATCGGAATACAAATATGCCGTAACATATGCTCTTTTGTGTCAATTCTTGTTGTTGCTTGTTCAAAGAACTTTTAGAGTGTAGAAGTGCAGAGTACTTTAGTACATGCAGGTAGGAGCAAAACATGCTACAAATATAAGATGGCTGGAAGAAGCAATCTGTGAAAACAGATGTTAATGCAGACACATTTAGTCCTCTAGACAATGTGGAGGGCAATAAAGAGCAAATATACTGTATAGTAATACAAAAATATGTAAAATATATTTTAATATAAAAAGAAAATATGTGCTCTTTACAAGAAAATATGTTGTACAGTTAAAGTTGTAGAATTAAATCAAGGTACGTTATGTTAAAATTGTATTCTACACTCATAAGGCTAATAAGACATTTAGAGTAAAATGTACAGCTTTGCTCTGCACATTATGTATTGTGTTGCTGTTGATCTGGAAGCACTACAGAGACCAGTGATCAGATATACTGCCAAGCCTGAAGTAACACTTCAAGTAACAGGCTGACAAAACCAATTCTGGGGCCTGAACAGAGAAGATTGTGAATCAAGGCATTGACAAGGTTAACAAACAGAAGAACACACTGCCCAGCCAAGCTATCAAACCCTGGTTTGGAAGAAGAAACTGCTAGATGAGATCCCAATTATTATAGGGACTAGCAACAAAAAGAGCTAGATGAGCTTAATGTCTTCCTCTTATTTGTGAATATTTTTTTAATGTAAATACATTTCTAGAAAAACATATACATCAAGCCAAGGAAATGTCAGCCATATTCAGTGTACAGTACCTGTTGACAAATAAAGGCTGAACAATAATGGGAAGGAAAAAAATTAAAAATTCTTTATCCTGAAAACCTGATTTTTTTAAATCCAGAAATGAAATAAGTGAAACGTCTGTAACTATTCTGAAACCCTAAGCAATGACTTTATACGACTTGTCAGAAGTGAGCCAAGGCTGCGTATTACAAGTGAAAAGAACTTGTATTTAGGTATTGTATTATATATCTTGTTCAATGCTTCAGAAAAAAATAATATTACTCATTTTATTGCTCATACAGTGCCTTGCAAAAGTATTTGATATCTTCCAAATGTGTCCAATTTTATGAAATTACAAAATGATGCATGCAAACTTTGCAACTTAAGTTTTATTAAAAAATAGAATGCAGTTGGAAAGCAGACTGAAACCGTTTTTTCCGCTATTATTTGCTTGGACTTTGTTCTGTCCATTTTTCCTCAGGAAAGAAACTTCCAGTGACAAACTTTCCATGTGTGACTGTAGGGATGCTGCTGACTGGGAGATGTTTGATCTGCGCCAAGTAAAACAATTGGCATTTAGACCCAAAAGCCCCAATTTGCTCCCATCTGACCATAACAACTCTTACCACATTTTTGCATGATCACTCAGGTGCTTAACTGCAAAATTTGAAATGGGTTATTTTTTATACTGACTTCCTTTTTGTCTCCCTGCCATACAGGTTAATTTTGTGACTTTCATTCCCACAGTTCTCCTTTCTTTGGAATGCATCTTCAGTCTGCACTGAGGATCTGCTGTAGTGTCCAGGCCCAGCCTTGCGTACTGTAGCTTCTAAAATCTGATGAAAAACAGTTTACACGGTAGTACACCTACTGTACTGCCAAACATCATCTAAAAGAAGAGAGTAGATTCTGGCTATAACAATCATGAAGTTTTCATTCATCTATTGATGGTCGTCTGTGCTTGGATTATTTGTGCCAAGACAAAATAAATAATGGACTTCAATCTATTTTTTAACCCCTTCTTCCAATACCTGGTCATGGGGATGCTGGAGCCTGACAAGCAATGGGCACCATTTCACCCTGGATGGGAACGCCAGTTCATCACCGGACAGACACAAACACAGACAAACACACACTCACACCAGGGGCAGTTCTCACAAAAGCCAACTAACCAAACCTGTATGGTTTTTGGACTGTGGGACGAAAACTAAAGCAATAACCATCATATGATTATAATATTTCATAGTGAAGAAAGAACTGTGCAATGTAAACAATTTGTTTTACATGTAAAAATGCCAGATTTTTAACAAAAGATGATGATAATAATATGCTTTGCTTACACAGACGTAAAAATTAAGTAGAAGAACTGAGATAAATGAGATTTTGAGTGTTTGTATGAGAAGCAGCTTGCCATGATTTTGAGAAAGATTAGTAAATGACAGCAGACATAAAATAACTACAAATAGTAGCATTGTATTTAACTGGCATTACTTAAACGTGAAAAGGCTTGCTTCGTGATAACGCTGCAGACAGTTTTGGATAAAATCTGGGGTTTCTGCTTAAATGACACTGTACAGTTCTTTCTTTCCTGTCACAAACTCAGAAAATTACACCTTGCGTTTGTGTGACAATTTGAATCTGGCTCTGTTTTTTTTTTTACATTTTATTATCGTGATCTTTGTGGCAACTGAAAAAATGTCTGTGATATACTGTATTATAATACCATGACCTTCAGACACCAAGAATGACATAATTATGTGACAGAATGAATTAATTTTCATATTCTGCCCTGGAGCAAATATATGAAGTACCTAATCAGTTTTGTATTACAATTTTCACTTAATATAATTTAGATTTTATTTCAGTACAATTACATAAAATCTTGAATCATGATTCCTTTAAATAGAAAAATCTAAAGTGGCTACAAGATGTCCACTCATTGTCCATTTACATCTACCAAGTAAATTTGCAAGACTTGAATTGTAAACCAAGGCTAATGGGGTTCAGTAAACATGGTCTCTGTTTTGCCTTAAAAATTAAGAAAATGGGTGGCTGGTGTAAAGAGACTAGTTATCCCCACATTACATTATATTCCAACTCCAGGATATAACTGAAATGTGTTTTCCTTCATGTGGGTGCCCAGACAAAATAAAGGGATTTCTTTTTGATTTCTGGATTTCAAGAACTTTATGTCAGACATCACTCTTCTTTAAGGACACAAATATCGCAAGATTACTAATAAACTTTGTGACCATCAATCCACACATTATTTTGCTCATTGTGTAACTGTATTTGAAGCAAACACACAGTTTAATTTAAGCTGTGTGATGAGAGTGTTTTGTTCCATCAGTTCTATTACTGTATACAGTTATACGTCAAGGTTATGTTCTTTGACCCTCAGTAGATGAATATGTAAATGTTTATTTCCTGGGCATCAGGTATACAAGCTGAGAAGTGCAACTGCAGAGTTTTCTGAATAACTCACCAGTCTCCCATCTCCAGAACCAAGGTCAGCCAGGCAACCTTTTCGTCCCTCCAGGAGTTTCATTACATTCTGTGTCTGTATTGTACTGGAAGGTAAATATGGTACCTGCACAGCATTGAAAATGTTCAACATTCAATATCATGTTGCTTACAAAAAGACTGTCTTGTGACCTAGTTCATTATTTAAAAACAGATGCCACTTTTGCACTTTATGGAAAAAATATTCCAGCTTGAAGTCCAGAGCTGTACTGTATTTTTCACACTTTTTATTGGCCTAGCAAAATTTTGTATCAGCCGTTTTGCTATTGGTTGGTAAAAAAAAAAGAGTGGGCAAGAATTTCTTTATGAAAAATGAGATAAACACTTTTGATCATATGGGATAGTGTAATAAAAAATAAAGCAGTGTTACCTGAAGGCAAGATTGTTATATAAAAGGTTCAACTTAAAACAACTGAGCTCACAAAAACTTCTCAAATCAGAAAGACTAAGATGACACTCAGCTAAGGTCTACAACTGAATATCCTGCACCTGTTACTTATTTGGAAATGTTAAAGTGCAAAATGGTGTTGAGGTTTACTGGAAATAGTGCTTTCAAAGGCGTATCATTCAATCTGCACAAAAAAAACATAGGGAAACCTGACATTTAAATGTCTTACTACATATAGCAAGGAAACATACCATTCTACCCTCAGCACTGTACTGTAAAGTACAGAAGGTAAAACAGAAAATCATTTTTCAAAGTAATACATTACAGTTAAAACTAACTTATGTAAGGGATTACCTTTTGAAATTAACAAGCTGAAGAAAATTGCATTTTAAAAGGCAATCCTTTATTTTACATATTAACTATTCACACTACTGTACATAGATCACTTTACATAAGAATATACTGTAAGAAACATTACAAAGTCAATGGGTTGACTTTGTGAATGCCTTTTAACCAGATAACTTTGAAACTTTGAAAATTATTTGTTAAAATGATTTTCCCCCAGCGTCTGGTTCTTTTCCTAAAGCAGTCATTTGCACAAATAATTTTAAACTGCAATGGATTATTTTTTAAACTTATGCCAACATTGCATCCAGAAAGTGTTGCTGGAAGACATAAATAACAAATAATTGCATATCTGCTGTATATGGAAAAATGTGTTTAGCTACAGACGCTACTGAGGGAAATGGCTTAAAGTAAAGTTACATACAGTATGCTGTGGAAACAAAGGTTTTGCAAAGGCAACGTGGGATACTGTATATTTTTCTTTATAGGTTCTTTATAGGAAAGAACTACAGTTCAGAGTTGGACTACAGATTAAAGGACTGTTACTAAGAACAATACCTGTAACTTAATTGGTACTTTTCGGAAGCCAGGCTGTACAAACATTGTCCATAGTCTGTAGAAGCCAACAAGCAACCCCCCTAATACCATACTCAAGTGATGATTGTCCTGAGGCCGGTGCAAAAACTTTGTGTTCTGATCCTGAAGAATGACATCTATGGAGTCCTCCATATTGCACTGCTGCACTCCTGCTGCAGCTCCGTATGATTCTACAAACAAAAAAAAATAATCCTGAACTTTTCACACACATTTTCCAAGTGAAAAAATTATTTTTCTTAATACCCTTTCAGTGCATGTACAGTAGCTCTCACAGTTCTAATGTCTTTAAAAAGGTTTATGTTAAAAATACTGAAAAGTACAATTTACTGTTTAAGAACAACAGATTCCAGGAGTGTTTTTGTGTAGAGGTCTAAACGATGAAAAAAATCCAGTTAATGCATTTGCACAGAAGGTTACAGAAGTAGTTATAACAAAAAGAAAATATACCCACAACTATTCTACAATATATCCTAATTTTATGATAAGTGTGTCCCATAGGTTTTTAGTGAAATCCCATTACTTTTAAAATACTATATATAAGGGAGTGTATATATAGTATATAAGGGAGTACTTTTTACAAAAGTGTTTGCTCTAACTGTAGTATAGAAACTCTTGGGTAAAACAGCCCTACCTCCACTGTGGTCAGTAGCTGTGAAAGGGCAGTGTGCTTTGATCAAAAACCACCTTTTATAGCATTAACGTCTTACATTCACACATTGATTATATCTCAGCTCGTTCAGGGTTTTTTCTTGCTGATAGCCAACAAGTGCTCAAAAGATGCATGAACGTTAAACAGTTATAAAACTTATTTGACAACTGTCGCTACCATTTATAGAAACGAAAGTCACAACATGTCACATGGCAAGAAACCCTTTCAGAGAAATGAGAAATTTCCGTACTAATAAAGTCCCTTAGCTCTGCTAGAGCCAAATAGTTTTTTAGGTCTTTAAGCAGTAGATTATGTTATCAACATTTTCTCTTTTGCTCCATTTTTACTAGGTGCACACTACATTACTGGGATAATATTTCGTTTTGCTGCCGCACAATTTGTCTTTTATTGCAGTTTATTTGCTGTGCAAACTATTGCAACAGTTTTCTTTCTAAATGACCACAGCAAAACTCCTTGTGTCTATTTAAAGCAAGACCACAGGGAACCCAAAACTGCATAATGTAAAATGTTATCCATTAGAAAACCGTCGTGATGCAACAACTATTGCTCGGCTTTAAGAAGTCTAAGAGAAGATTCTGGAGCTAAGTATTTTGATAGTCAACATGGGAAGTCACAGCTGAAGCAGAATGATGAACAAAGCATCACTGACAACACACAGTAGGTTTCCTCTACACATTTGGATTCCTCGATCCACTCAGGTATGGTGTTCTAATCTCTAATGATCCCCAGATACTAAGGTGCCATCTACATTGGAAGGTACAGTATGTAGTGTATGTATTATATGGCATGTAATGTATTAATGCATTTCACAGGAGAGTAGTGGATACTGGGTATGGGACTGAAAGGGGAACTGCAACGCTATTTTTATATTCTGGGGTTAGAAAGGATCAGCACTGATGAGTGCATTTCAAACCACAATAAAAGTGAAATGTACATGGTAACTTGTAAAACCTTCAACGAACAAAATAGACTAAATTTCAAGGTACGGACAGGGATATGTTCTGAGATTCAGAACAAGGCAACAAAACTTCTGGTGAAGTGAAGTGGCCCTATCACATTGTAGACAAACAGGCTTGTGAATATGTCACTTTTAAGACAACAGAAATCTCGCTCTTGACACTGAGACGGTTCTGCTGACAAATACAAATTACTTGTTAACTCTGCCTGTGGATTACAGTAGAATATTTCTGCAGTGATGTACAGTACGTATTTGTTTGCACATCACATTATATTTGTCATTACGGAGACTAGTGAGCAAGAAGACCACACCACATCTTAATCCATGGGAACTCGAATGCGAGTTAGTGACAACATGGCAACTTACACTACTTTCACAAAGTTCATAATTTTATGCTTAATTCGAAATTTGTAATTTTTTCTATAATGTCAATTGATTGATTTTGTTAGAGAGATTTAATAACCGTTCTTGGGATTGCAGTTCCCCTTGAAGTACAGACCACTCTTCTCAATACATAATTGAATAGTCCCATTTACCCACTTTCCAACCTTTTCTTCCAATTCAGGGTCACGGGAGAGCCAGAGCACAAGCCAGTGTACACCTTGGAGGGGACGCCAGTCCATCACAGGATAGACAGACACAAACACAGACACACGCTCTGTCACACTAGGGCGAGTTTTACCAAAAAACAATTAACAAAACCAATATATTTTTAGACTGTGGAAGGAAAACTAGAACAATAGTCTTAATATGATTATAATATTTCATAGTGATTAAGGGACTATACAATGTAACAAATTTCTTTATACAGAATGTAAAATATCTGATTTATTTATACAAGATGAAGATAATGTGTTTTGCACCAGGGCCAGTTTTTCCGGAAGCCTAACTGGACATTTGGGCAGTGCCATCAATTTCTACCTCCTCTCAGGCTTATCATCACTGTAACAAAAAAGTGTTTCTTTTCAAAACAATGACAACACACTACCAGTAGGGTCAAAGGAAGACCTAATGATAGAAATGCAAAAATAAACACTTAAACTTACACTTTGATATGCTCTTAAAAAGATTTCAGTCTTATATGCATCCTAAAAAGGGTGTTATTAATGTGAAAGGGGGGTTTCTGTGCGTTTGTTTGCACTTCGATGTCATCCTCACTCAGACTTCATTTACTTCCACTTATTCTTGTCAGTTACAAAAAAAAACTTCAACAATTTGAACTTGATGTAAACCAGTAAAGTTCCTTTGAGACCTTTATCAAATGCGAGTTGCAGTACCCGACAGATACAGCAGGTGCCGCGTTAATGGCATTGTCATTCGGTGAAGAGTTTTCTAGAAATCTTGCTTCCTTTCCAAACCCTGAAAAATCAAAACTCTGAAACAAAAACATCAAAGTAAAAATAAATAAACCCGTAAAGAACTAAATGTATATCTGAAAGCACGAAATAATGCCTCAAACAAATGAAACAGCTATTTCATTTTCACTTTCTGGCTTTATTTATTTTCCGATTGGAGATTCTGTACGAATTGTAGACGCGAAATGCTGGCCACATTTGTAATGATATGATTTATATAACATATTAACAGCGCGATTGCAATGAAAGGTTTTATTTTTTCACTGCATACTTACTCACCTCGGGCATATAGCTCACTGAAGCCCTATTTCCATGTAAAAGCAGTACAAGAAAAAGACTGACATCGTATTGCCCAATGACAACAAAGAATATTATTCTTCAACCTCACATGACCTTGCTCAGAGCCAATCCGGTTTGTGATAAACTGCTTGTCGTAACGTCCCCCCTCGTACGCTATACTCAAATAGGAAGGCGAGTAGGTGGTCTCGGACTAAATCGGAGATTTGGAATCGCAGGCTACCTACTATATCTCCATTTTCTAATTTGTGTTGAACTTTTACAACGTAGAAAGGAAGATATGTCTCTTCCGTCTTTCTCCAACAGTAAAACTATGCAACAAGTTAAATATCATAACTGTATATAACTTTACGTTTTAACATTTTAAATTTAAATTTAACATTTTAAATTAACATTTTAGTTTAAGTAAGATGTGGAAAAACAATCTGTTAGATCAGCATTTGTAAATAATTTATTTCACGTAATATTCACTAGGTCACAGGTGACATTACGATATAATGGAAAATACTGAATAAACTATGTGTATACCATGTATTACATTACTTACCAATCGCGAGCAATTTTGATCGTGTTTTGCATTTATGCTAGAACATACTGTAGCGCCCACGTGGGGCGCTTTAACGGCTGCTCCGTCCACTTGAGCCATAAGCAAGGAAGGCGGACTGGGAACAGCGCCTGAGGGGCGGGACTTGGGGGGAGTAACCGGACTGTATATAGGGGGGCGGGGACTGTGAGGTGGGCTGGTCCCTTCCGTGTCTGTGTTAGTGTAGGTGCAGCGCTGTGACCCCCTGCCTCTGGGTGTGTACCTTTCCCCGGTTCTGGTTCATAAATGTGTTGTTCAACCCCTTTTCTTGAGTTCTACGCCTGCTCCATTCTGTACCAAACCCCGCGGTCGTTACGATACATTGCTCATAAAATTAAATAAAAATCTGTCAAAAAAGATCACCTCACTATTCTGTGAATACAAAGTTTGCCAGTCGTGTTATTTTATCAGAGCACAAAAACATGCCTATGTGGTTTTTCTAATTAGCGAATTTACAATTTACCACCTCCCTTAACTAGATAAGTTGTACCCCAAAAGAAAAATAAAGCACCAAAAAGGATTACCTCTACCAACTCAACACTAAAACAAAACATCCATTCTTAAAATGCTTCTCTAAACCATCTCTTTTTAACAGAGACAAAAATTCAAGTTAGAAGCAAAAACCTAAGAAGGTTTCTGTTTTAAATGTGCTGCAATAAGGACCTCATTAAGATGTATTAAGTTTAAATACCTGGATACATCAATACAGAAACCATTCAGTTTGTATTTAAACTGGGATCTGTGAGGCAGGGACACAAGTGGAAATCAAGAAGAAGCACATTTTGGACTGAAATCATCTGTGAAAGCATCTTTCACATCCATGGTTGTATACTGTATGTTGGGAGCAGAATGCCCAGCAACTTTGGTAAAGCTCATTACTTGGGATTCTTCAGCATTTGTCTTGGCAAGATCCTTGGGTCAATTAGCTACAAGCAAATGAACAAGATGGACCCAGCAGCTTCTCATTTGTAATTTCTCATGTACTAATTAAATACTGTACCAAACGCACCATTTAGTTTTGTGAAGTGCCTGAAGTAGAAAATGATTTGTGGTGTTAGTGAAGGAGCCATTGCCTGAATTGTCTTCTGTCTCATTTCCACTGGCTGGAGGTTGGTGATCCACTAAGCCATACGAAGAACTGTTTCTACTCCCGAAGGCGCCATGGTTTGTTTCCAATTAAGTTCTGTACTCGCCTGACCTGAAAATGAAGAAACTACACTATCAACTTATCAGGGAGGATTGTGCTTGAATAGTAAACCCACAGAGAAATGGAGATACAGAGGTCGAACAAAAATATTTTTTTACGTGTACTACCTTTTTAGTTTTTATTCATACAAGCAAGCACACAAACCAAAATCTAAAAGAATTACATATATACGACTTTCCAGAGGAGAATGAAATTTCCATTGTGTTCTTCACAAGCAGAGATGATTCACATTCAGTTTGTTTTCTTTTTGGCTGGGGACAAAAGTCTCTAGAAAATGTTGTTTACAGCTTTGTGTAGCTACTGATTTGTTTTGGAATATCTGAGTCTAGCAATTTGTGATTCAACTTCTGAAATTAAATTTTAAAACAGATGGAGTCTTAAAGTAAATTTAATTAAAAGAACTTGTGTCCTTATTTTAAAATGCAAACATTTAATATTTTAAAATATTACTGAGTGTAATTGAGGACAACATATTATGTGCTGATTTTACAACATTATGTTCCAGAGACAGTAATAAAAATGAAATGTGTCATTGGGCTCTGTTCTCTAAGCTTTATCAACAAATTTGATACACTATACAGTATGTATGACATTGTCTGATGTTTATTAACTACAAGGTGTAAAAGGTGTCAAATTAAATAACCATGATCTAAAATCAATAGTATCTGTAAAGTACACCAGATGTATTGTGACTTATTGGATTATAACATTCCTATGAAACCTACTGTATTCCTCAATCAACATACTGTATTAGGTCTAACTATCATTTGACCACAGTCAGGTGTATAATTGTTTTATCATAATTATATATAGTTTGGCGTATTCATTTAGCATACCACACAGTATGCAGCAGGTGTATAACATCGTGGATCTGTGTAATAAAAAAAACCCAACAAAGATATGGATTGACTGTTTTCATCATTATTATTTATCAACATTACCTTGTTATAGAATGCTGATGGCTTCAGCTGTTTTTTTTATTTGATCAAATTAATTGAATAAATCTGTTATCAAAGGCAATTAGATAAATAAAAAACAACCTTTATGTGTTGTTAGCATGACCAAATTGGATTTTAAATGGTTATTTTTGTTACATACAGTTTATGATACAGCTACTTAAACTGTATATGCTTTTATTAATAATTATGAAATTATTCTCCTGGTCATGTCCATAACATTGTTCAGCTGTTCATTCACCAGCGTTTGAGAAACATTTACAGTATTAAATGTTTGCTGCATGCAGAAATTAAGCACCAATATTTATTAATAGTAATATCTCACAATGTCATACTTACAGTGTAGCCATACACCAAATTATTAACATTAAAGTGTCATCTTTCCTCAGCATAACTTCCAGGTTTGGCCACACTTTAGAAAAAAAAACTGAAGAGCACATCTTTTTAATTGCTTGGCACAGCTAGAGTTGAGCCAGCCAGCCCCTCAGCAGCAGAAGAAATGAGGCATTAAAAAGCAGGTGGCCAACAGAAAGCTCTGAGAACTCTCAGTTTCCACTGACACATTGGAGAGTGGGGGATGAGAAAGGGCATGTGACCATCAGTTCTCTTTAACTGCACTTCACCACTCCTGCTGAGTAGCTGAAGGACCTTGATTGCCGCATACACCATATACTGTACCTGTAGTCCATGTACCTGTAAGAGGGCTCTGACCTTAAGAACTGCACTGAAAATCAGTGCTCTGCCAGCACAGATGTAGTATACAAGATACAATTAATTAAGACCCTTCTGCGACCTTCCCCTCTTTCTGCTGGGTGAACTCACACACCTTGTTTGTCACAGTTTCTCCACTGCCCACTCGACCTCCATTCTGCGGGCAAGGCACCCCTTTCCTGAGCCGTGTATTGAGGGCAGTCCTGTGGAAAACAATGCTGAAGCAGAAACCAGTTTTCATGTCTGGTGCCTGCCTGGAGTTTTCCATTGAGTGTGAACCATTCTGCTCTTCTGGCGCCCTCGCTCCCAGAAGACCACTTTGATCATGTTTGCAGCTTCTAGAGGAGGAAACCCCTGATCCATTCATTGGTTCTCTTCTACAAAGCCATGTGGGAGGCAGACCAATGTGATGTGGCTGATATAACTGCCATGCTGTTCATTTTTGTTCCTTCCTCCTGCTCAGAGGAATCTGAGTGGATGTCTTGTAGAGGACAGGGATAGAGATGCCTCCATCATGGCCATGATAGACCCAGGCCTAGTACGCTCCATCATGAATGCCTTCCAGGTGGAAGACCTCTTAACTCAAGTTCCTCTAGTCACACCAGGGGGTGAGGTGTGCACAAGAATGGATCACCACCTGTAAACAGACTACCAGGTTCTTGTCAGACTTGGGCAGAATTCCAGGGAAGATACTGGAGACAGTGATACCTGACCAACATTGCCAGTGTACTGGGTCTTTTCTGGTGTTCTTTGTTCAATCAGTCTATATAACAAAATAATGTCTTTCTGACGATCAAATATGACACATAGATACTGTACATAAAAGTATGTACAACTGATATGGAACACATTTTAATTGTTTTATAGGACCTATAAAACAGCCCAAGGAATAGTGTGACTACTCTGATGCAATGCGTGTCTATAGAAAAAAATTCAAGATGCTTGAAGTTCAGGCTGGTATAGATGAAAGTTCAGTGGACATGATACCTCTCTACCTCATTATTAAAGCACTCCCGGTCTATCTGCAGCTAATATGGCAGATTGTGTGACCCACGGCAGCTCTACATTTACTGGCTTGACATCCAAAAGCATCTTGCAGAATGTGCAACTGTGCAAAATCCACTGATACCATGTGCCTCGGATGGTGCCTAGAGTTTATTGGGAACGGAAACGAAGGTGTGGAATCAAAAGCGGTTGAAAAACTGCGTGGAGGTGTTTTTTTTCACTTTTGAAAGAGACACCACATCATAATTATGGTGAGTCATTGCCATATGCTCAGAAGTGTACAAGTAAACCCACAAACAAGAAAGGAATGTGTAATGCTAATATTATATTCAGTTATCATAGTAGCTTATATGTAATAAAAAGAAAAATATATTTTTTCTACATAACACAAAATGAAAGAACAGATCTTAACTAAGCTGTATTGGTGAAGACAAATTACCCTTTCATTCATGGTAACTTATTCATGCTGATATTATTACATCATAGGAAATACGCATACTGTAATTAATTATATAAACTCATCATTACACCAGGAAGAAAAAGTGTTATGAGCTGCCCTAAAATTATTAAAATAAGATTGTCAAGAAAAAAAGAAATACATACTACCTGTTTTTGAAAACATGTTCTTACATGGTGTTGTTATTTTAGCTTTTTATTTCTCTTTAAATTCTAAAACTAAAAAAATCAAATAAAGGTGTTAATAGACAAAGACAAATATTTGCTTTTAACTTTCTCATATTTTTCTTTGCGACTGAAAATAATTTTGAAATTGTTCTGAAAAATAAGTATTGCAATACTTTGAAGACTTATCATATACATAGACTGTAAAATATTTATGCACATCTCTTAAGCAGTGCATGCATTAGATAATATTTCATTGAAATCTGAGACACAAACATTTATCTATGGCCATATGCGCTGTATACAATGGAAGAAAAATATTTTCAGTTTAAATGAATACCTAAGCTTGAGAATTTCATTAAATGTGTGACAGATGAAAAATAATATCACATACAAGAAAGCTGTGAAAAATATAAAGGTCAACAAGAACTCTTTTTTAATATTTCACACACTGACATCACTGTAGAGAAAACAGCATATTAATATGTGCACAGTTTACGTTTTATATAACTGTAGCACTCACATTCTGAAGAAAGTGGCTTTTGGGATGCTGATAACCTGGGGCTGGGGAGTTTATGTGATGAGTACTAGTAACCCAATGGCATCGAAGGGTTCTTCTTGGGCTTGAAGATTACTAGACTCTGTACAGTAGGTAAGAGACGGTATACCGTCCTCCTGCCAAAAATGAGCCTCTTACTATTTCTTCGTTCACCTCTGGGAAGGTTGTGGATATAAAGTACAGTAGGTGCACCTACTATTACTATTCTGCTTATTGTTACATTTTGATTGTTATTTTGTGTCTTTCCTTATTGTACAGTCTTGCTCCTTTTAACACAGATTGATTATTGTGACTTTTGAAATCCTCATAACTCATGCTGAGCACAATGAAAAGTGCTAGGTTATGTCTCTTACTGTTTGGCCAAGTATGACTTAATGTAGTTGCATCGTGTCAGGTAGCGATAGTCATGTCTGGTCCTGAAGGGCTGTCATCTATCAGGTTTCATAGGTCACTTAAAATTCCCGATGAGTAAAGACTTTAAAACAGTGAAACTATAATATGAATAACTTTATTTCATGAAACCATAAAATAAATTAAACTAAATGAATAACTGAGTCAAGTCAAACCATTCAGGGTCCTGGGTAGAATGAGAATCAGAGGACACAGTGGCCCTCCAGAAACAGGAGCGATCTACAATGTAAGTGTTAAAAAGTCCCCATATTTATTAATATTTGCCATATACTGTAGCTGTGTCATACTGCTCAAGCATTTCTGTAATTTGATCAATTCCCTCTCCGGTTCTGCATGTCAGGTCTTCAAAACAAATTGTTCTTGAATCTGATTATTTTCAGTGAATTTGAATAGGATTGTCAATACTGTAGGTCTACAGCAACACTGTCAGTCATTATGTGTGCAGGAGGTGCAAGAAAAAATCTGTTGTTCACATACTGTACTTACCAGTGTCTGACAGATGAGGTACTGTAACTGCTTGTTAGGAGAGTTGCATTGCTACCACTTGTTTTTATATTTGGTTTCAGAACTTCATCATCTGGTTGCAAATCTCAGAGCTACACAAAACTTTCCACCATTATTGTTTGGATCTTCAAGAGAGAGATTACTACTGCCATTGCAAGCCTGTAATGAAAATCCTTGATTTGCACAGGAAATATGGTTTCTATTATTGGAACCAAAATCTTTTTCTTTCAGCTGTAATCAATATCCTCCAAACGTGCAACATCCATTTCTCTCCTAATACGATATGTTGAAAACTCTTAAAGTGCATTATTCCATTTATTCAACTGTTCTGTCACTCTGGAAGTTTGAATCTTCCCATACTGTACATTGTTTTGGCATTTGTGTACAGAAAAGGAGTATTACAAAATTAATTTATGCACTGTCAGCCAACCAATTGTATGTTTTTAAAGAGCTAAACTGCAAATGACTTGAGGGACAGAAGGAAATCATAGGACACTGGTGGTGTTCAACAAGAATGATGAAAATTCATCATCAAACATCATCGAGTATAACTATCTTATTGGTCTAAGTGCTACAGCTGAGTTTAGGTGTCTGCTCATGTTATCCAATTTTCACGATCATATCCAGGCTTGACATTCAACAAAACACTCTACAATCAACAAGTTACTTCATCACTTGTCCCAAAACATCTCTCTCACTACTGAGGAAATTTAGTGCTTATACAGTAAAACAGTCAAAGTCGCTTGAGTATATCATGGTCAGTCATGAATGATCGATTAATCAAAATTGATCAAAATGACGCCAAAAACTCTTCATCAATACTTTAAATGTTCATACTATATTTCTAGAAAAATACATGCATAAAGTGACATGTATGTTTTCATGCTCATTATAAATTTTAATTCACAATGCATTTTTGAGAAATAGAAAGCTTGCAGTCTACTGTGTTATTTTGTTTTGTTCATTTTAAACAGAAATTTGGTTTTCATTGGACTCTTATAATACGCATTTAATTATCCTTTATCCATCCATTTGATCAACAAGTAAGAAATCTGGAAGTGGAAGAGTTCTTTTTGTAAGAATTAGATCTGAGTGATCCATCTGTTAGCAGAGAACTGCTTATGCTGTTATTAAACTGTGTGGAAGAGGGTCAACACAGAACCTATCATGGATACATTGGAACAAGGTAGATCTATGCCTTAGACAATATGGATGTAGATAATAGGTGCACACAATAAGGGACAATGGAGAGATACAAAAACCAGTAAACATGTTTTATGGAGACATCTGCTTAAAGCCCATACCTCATGAAAAGACCATAGAAACTCTAGAAGGCACCCATGGCTGGAAATAATCCCAAGATCTAAGAGCCATAAAATAGATGTGTTAAAGGCCATTTTAATACTGTCCCATCTGTATCATTCAGGTGATAAATACTTTAATGTTGTTTGGTTAGTTCTGAAACTTAAAATGTCAGTAGTTGGACATTTGGACTGAAACTTCTAATGTTTTTTTTTTCTTTGATGGTAATCCAGGGAACAAACTGTTCTAGCAATGTGGTTTTGAATCATTTGAAATTTTGATGAAACAGGTAATTTACTATCATCTGACTAATTGGTCTCTATTTGCAATGCAAGACCAGATGGCTTCTTCATATTAATCTGATTCATTCAAAGCAGAACTCCATCTGGGATACGACATAACAAAAGGCTGTTAAATGTCAGAATAATGAGGTTAGAACTTGACTTGTCAATACTCTCTTATGTGCTGTAATGTCAGTTCAGTTCATCTGTGTAAAAAGCCTTGCATCATCTTTTCAGTGAAAGTCCAAGTCCATGCAGTAAACAAACAACAAACAACCCACTCCCAAAAATTCAAACAACATTCAGTCCCAGAAAAAAATCCAAATCAAACAAAATCAGGGACATCAAAATAGACAGAAAATCTATCATACTGTATGTTTAAAGTATTAATTTTTCTTCATCTTCTTTTAAAAAGCTCTCTCTAGACAAAACAGTCAAAAAGATAAATGTTTTGAGAGCCTTTTGACTGTTGTGTGAGGATCAGATGGTTTTGGAGAATTTTCTAAATCTCCAGTCAATCATGTACTGTATGTATTCTAGGAGAAAACCATATGTGACTAAACCTTAGACCCAGTTGTAAGCACATCCGAACGCAAGACCCAAACCACGTGTCCTAGATGTTATTGAAACATCAAGGGAAGGTATAAAATGGGTCTTGTGATCTAGTGGTCATCATCGTACCAACCCGTAAATGACTGTTTCTTCTGAAAATACAATCACGGTAATATGATAACTAACACAATGCTTAACAACCTGAATTTAAGAGTGGAGAGGTTGATCTGTGTGAACTCAAGTCAAAACTGCTATGTTTTATTAAAAGGCTGATTTTATGAGGAATAAAAATAATACAAAAAATATTCAGAGATGCAGGCTTACAGACTTACCTGTTAACAAGAAATGAGAACACAAACCCCAATATCAGATAGTATGACTTTCTGTACATGTGTATTTGAGTCCCAGTCTTATTTGTTAATAGTCAGAAAAACATTTTTTCTATTTTTCTTCATAATACTTTTTACATTTCTCTGCCTGTGCCTCAATTGTGATTAAAATTTCATTGTATGAATCTTTAAAAGTACACCTTGTTTTTCAAATGTATTATAACATACTGTGTGAATAATTTTCTAGCAATTCTTTTCTTTCTCATTTTTTGGTGTTCATCAGATATATCATCATGAACTACAGTAGCAATGGTGATGGAAATGTATGATAAAGACATTTTTATTATAGTCAAAATAAGATTGGCAATAAAATATCTCCTAAAGGGAGTTTATCTGTATATAAACTTTACATACTGTATGTATAATGAATCTAGAAATAGATACAGTATATTGTCCTAGCATGTTTGAGCATTAGCTGTCCAGAACAATTTTGTCTGTCCACAGAATGAATGCTACTACTTGAAACTAAGACACTTCTTTTCACAAATTAAATCCAAAACCTTTATTCTTCATTTCTGGCTTCAGACTGGCTTCATTTCTGGCTTCATCTGTTTGAGATTTCCAAAAGGGCACATTTTCCATTGAGACATTAAAGGAAAGGAGAACTGATTTATATGTTGATTTAGAACCATCTCTAATGGGAGTGCAGCACACAGTACAAAACGACATTCTTAAGCATTCATATTGCATGCATATGCAGATTTAAAGTATCAATATACATACATATGCAATGCAGACTTAGAATTAGTCACAAAGAATTAAATGTCTCTAAATCTCTAAAAAATTGTTACATTAAAACAGAATGAAAAAATAATTTCAAGTTTTAAGACATTGAGGATGTCCAGAAATCTAAATGGATTAATTTCAGCTATTCAAGTTTCCACTTGAGAATCTGTGGGTCTAATTCAGTTTTGAGTTACTGTATGTATGGAGGGACTATGGAGGGGAAACAATATTTATCAATTCTGCTTCACTTTTATATCTAGATATTGCACCCCTCAACAGACAGCAGTTTTCTGTTTCATACATGTACAACTGACAGTGATATTTAAGTGTAATGGCAGACTAATAGTTCCTTCCCATTTTTTAATAAAAGCTGTGCAACTGGGTTATGACCCTGGCTTGATCTTATGGTTGTAGGGACTGGGACAGGTGCTTTCAACATTTAAGCTCTTCAGAGGCTCTGTAAATCTAAAAGTATCCCAAATTGATTTATCACACACTTCATACACCAGCTCATACTTCATACTGTACATTTAGCCTAGCAAAAGGGTTACCACACCAAGACATCTTCCTAATTAATGATAAAGAGGAAGGTTCAGTACCTCAGCCAATGTGGTATTCCAGTATTTAAAACAAAAATTGCTCTATATACAGTACTGTACATACTTTACACTACTGTATGAGAAAATGTTTAATTTGCAGTACTCTTGCCAAGTGATAAACTGTTTAGTATGTTTAACAACAGATGCATGAATGATTTTATGATAGTATGACAATTATTTTTTTCCCGATGGTTGTTCAAAGGTCTTGGTTATTTGAGTTTATTGAAGAGAAAAATTAAACATTAACATCAGCCTCAGCAATGAATGTTCTAAGCTTCCTCTTGTGAACTGTGGGTGGCATGATGGTTAGAACTAAGGCACTAAAGCCCTAGGCTCCTGTGTCCAATTCCAGTCTGTTTGTGTGACTTTGCTTAGGCTCCTATGTATATGCGTGGTTTTGACATGTGCTCTGGTTACCTTCCATAGACAGATAAGCAAGGTTCAGTCAGTGAAGCAGGGGAGTCATAATCAGAGGTTTGTTCCTATTACAAGAAGATACTGCAATGGGTTAAGGCTAAAAATTTAAATCCAATGATGTTATTGTACGTTAAATTATACAATGCACGTGTAAGACCACATTTGAGTTTTTACAATTTTGGTAACCACAAAAAAAACATATTGCAGCTCTGGAATCAGCTATGCTATACCTCCAGGATTAACAGAATGCTAAACTGCGCGTTTGTAGCCTTCAACTGAGAAGACTATGAGGGGTCCTTAGTCAAGTATTTAAAAGCCTCACAGGTGTTGAAAAAGTCAACCCAATGCACTTCTTCAGAATCAGCAGTGAAACATGAACCTGAGGACACAAGTGGAAGCTATGTGGACATGCATTTTTAAACTGAGAACAGGGGGTTCCTCTTTACACAAAGGGTTGTGGAACTATGGAACAAGCCAGAAAGGGCTGGACTAGAGCCTCAAATAAATGAGGTGCTAGAAATCATACAGACTAGACAATCCATATGGCCTTCTCTGACTTCATATGGACATGGAATATTACACCATCATTTGTAAGCTTTGGACACAGTAGCTCCATTCATGAACAAGTGTGGAGGAGGGCAGCCCAGCTGCTGTCCTTGTGGAAGCTGGAGGTTTTCCCAGGGACACCAGTCAACCCCTCACATGTTTTAGAGAAGTGAAATGAAACCGGACAAACCCGTGAAAACCCATGCTATAACAGGGAGGACACACAGGCGCAACACAGGAACTGAAGGCTGGGATCGACTCCAATCATTGACATTATAAGAAGCAGTGCTAATCACCTCGCCACCTTAAATGATCAAATAAACCGATAGCTACTGTAGGTTTTGTGTAGACCACATGTTTATGTACATTCCAATACGGAATATAAATATTATACACAATAGACCTTTTCAATAATAAAAGATAGCTACACCGCATTGTACTACCGTTAAATTACAGTAATTGCCTATTTAATATTACGTGATATACTGTATTGTTTATAAAGTTTTGTAATTGATTAGCATACTTCAGTCACGCGTACTATTTATTTAGGAAGAAAACAGTACATTTTTAAACATCTTTATAAAGCCGTTTTTATTCCCCACATTTAATTAATTCCAAACATTCAATCACCTCCTCTCCAGCCGTCTCTCTCCGTGTTTGCACGGGATGTCTGTCACGCGCCCTCTTCTTTACTCGTGCTGTTGCCGGCGATTGATTTGCTGGCAAGAGTCGACTGCAGAGTGCATGTAGACTATTAAAGCATTTGTACGTTTTCACTAAGTATCACCAAAGTCCTTATGTTTAACTGTAGAAAGGACATATATAATCGTGAAAGTGGTCTACAGAACGCAGCCAATAAATACAGCACCGCTCATCTTCACTTATAACCACACATGGAACTATACGGAAAGGTAAGGCATAATCTGCATATGGAAAACTATAAACTGCATGCATAAGTAAAAGTTCATTCGTTTTTTTTGTACGAAGAAAAAAAAATCTGTCACCACTTCTGTAGAAAAGTCATGCTGTTAAAATAAGGGTATGTCTTTATTTTAGAATGCTTCAACCAATGTAATTGATTTACGCATTTGTGATGTACAGATTTAGGAAAAAATAACAATATTTTTTTTTATTAAATTAGTCCGCCAGATACAAATACGATTTATTAGAAATATGGCTCCGTTCATTAAGATAAAGCTCTTCCATGGCTCCAAATCTACCTGGCAATTATCAATGCATTGCATGCCGAATAATGTAGTTTTACCCGAACTACTAGTTGTGCAGAGCGTTGGTTGTCCTTTGAGCTAAAAGACTACAAACCCCAGAGAACATCTGTTGATGAAATGTTCCTGGTGCGTGCGCACGCGACTAAGCGCGTGCCCGTTGGGATTGTGAGGAGAGGACAGTTCCAGTGCTGATTTGCAGAGGTTAGGGAGGTACTGGGAGAGCATCCTTGGAGTGTTATTAATAGCATTATTACAGAATCGAGAGATCACTAAAGTCATTGGCAACATGAGACACGAAGCACCTATGCAGGTCTGTACATTTCGCATGTATTTTTAAAAACATATAAACGACTATGTAAGTTTTTTTAAAGGTTTTGTTTGTTTTTCTTATTTGTAATGGGTAGAATCTGTAGCACACAAAAATCCTAAATTAATTTTAAAGCCTGTATCCCACTAATTTATTACCCTTTATATGTGTAGGGGGTGGTAAGTAGTAGAAAGTATAAACAAACCAACGAAAGGCATATTCTTACGACGTGCAAGTCCATAGCTCCTGTTGTAATGCTATTTCAACGTCGTTTTATGCCGGAATAACGTTTAATGAATGTAATGACGATAATTATTGAAATCGTTGTAAACTAAATCAAATGATATATAAACAACACGTTTTTAAGTGATGCATGTATTTTTCTGTATTTATTTGGAGGGGGTGGGGGTGAGATGATATGATTTGCCTATTTTATATAAGAAGAAACGACCCGCAAAAATGGGGAACCGCATGTAGAGCAATTAAATCGGATGTTGACATTTACACGAAGACTTCGAATATTCTGTAAGAATATTTATGGTACAATTCCAACCTTCAATTCTTATTCAATTGATGGTCGTAAAACATTGAAAGATTTATGTGTGAAATACGATCAGTTATTTCATTAGTTTTATTCTTTTCTGAAATTGAAAGTACAATTTAAATAATATTGCAAATACTTCCTAGCCTTTTAAATGAATGTTCACGTTACAAATCTCAGTTTGTACGTCGCGGTTTCTATATTGTATTACAAAATATATAACAATTCAAATACACTGAGTTATACAGTATGTTTATTGAATAATTTAGGAGTAACATTTGAATGATATATTGGGGGATGCTCAAATTCGATACTGAAACTTAAAAAATATAGACAGATTCTGAATCAAGTCTCTAAGTGATGCCCAGATGTCACCTTAATGTGGGATATTAAATGCTACACTTAGTAACAAAATTGTTATGAAAGGTGAAGTACTGGTTTCTTTTGTAGACTACTCTACTTTTCACTGAATGACAATGCATTTTGACTTAATACTGGTGCTTCTTAAACCATCAGATTTGTCTGTTGATCCAGCTATCTGTTTACAGATTGTGATTGTGATATTGTCAGGCTCGTTGGTGATAACATTGAGAGCTACTTCTGCCGGGGTGCATCTGTTTAATTTTTGGAATCTGGGTAGCTTACAGTCATATGAGTGGATTCAGTATTTAAAGCAGAATATTTGCATATCACTTGAATAACTTTATCATAGCTCATTGTCTTCTGTAAGCAATTTGACTAATCGCATATAACAAAATGTGCCAGGGCTTCGCATACTGTCAATCTGAGTAAATTGTAAAATATTTTACCTGCATCAATGTTGTCTTACAACAATTTTTAAAACACAAAAAAAGACATATAAAATCAAATATACAGTACATGACTACAATCCAGCAGAGCAAATATTACAGGAGTCAATTATTTTTATACAGCACTCTTCATGTCAAAGCATCCCAAAATGCCGCATAGAGATAAAGCTGAAAAACAGCAACTGCAAAAAAAAAAAACAACAAAGAAATTGAATAAAACCATGTTCAAATAAAAATGTTTTCACCTTTTTCTTAGAAATATTTCATGCTTCCTGCCTGACTAATATCAAGTGCAATAGGATTCTATTGATGGGAAGCATTTCAGCAAACAATTGCAGCTCCACCTGATTTCAGGTGGGGATTCTGTTACAACAGGGAAGTCTGCATTTGCAGACCTCAGAGAACATACAGGAATAAATGAAATTTATATTTTTAAAAATGTGAATACATGGGTAACCAGTGTAAATATTAAAACTATATTTAATATATTAAAACTGGTCCAATTATTGATTGTGTCTAGTTTTTTCTCACAGCTACTTTTTGAACAAATTTTGAACAAATATTGTAAATTTAGTAAAGGGTAGACCAGCAAATGAAGAGTTGCAGTAATCCATCCAGGAAGTTATGAATGTGTATATTCGTATCTCTATGGCTCTCTGATCCGGCACTGCTATTTTATTGACAATAGCATGGAGACTCTAACATCAGAGATGAAAAGAAATTCCAACTTAAATTTTGTACGTTCTGTTTCTAAAGATGTGGCAGAAAAATAGTTACATTGGCTCAGTTCAGCAAATAATTAAGCTGTTTACCGTAGATAATAACTGTAGATAGAGAGTCCAGGTGGCATAAAAAAACAGAACACCCTGAGGCCTGTGATGACTGGAGTTTTTATCCTTGGTGTGCACACCTGGTTTCAATTTATTACACAGTATTAACACAGGGAAATGTCATTGGATGACACTTCTAGGTCAACATTTCTGACATCTGGTCAGCCATTTATCCTGGTCTTCATTGAGTATGTGTAAACTATTGACTAACATTTGTGGAGATACTGTATGTTTACAGGCCACACGACCTGTTAGCTCTTTAGAACTAAAAGAAATTGAGAGGTTAGCCCTCCCCAGTAAGGAAGCAAGCATCTGTTCACATCCTTAGTTTTGTTGATAAAATGCAGTTCAATTAAATGATGACATTCATGTCTTCTGATTTGGGAATATATATATATAAATGTTTTTTGTGGACTCTACACTCCATTGTCCAGAAAGTTGTCAGCTGAGCTACTGTACATGAACACTCTATCAGACCTGCATTTTGATTTTAAAATTTGCAGGTTCGCCTTATGTTGGATTCTCTGACATGATACATTATTTAGAAATGGACAAATTTTCTTTGCAGCCATGTTTGTCTGTAGTGGAGCATGCATGATTTAATGATCCAGTCCAAAGAGTTTTTTTTCATGAGCAACCATTTTATTTGACACATGTGCCCTTACCTTAGTGAATGTCACTTTCTTTTTTTCAATAATGAATGGATCAATTCCAAATAATCTGAACCAGAAATTAGAATGGAAAATTTAGTGACCAGTGTTAAATTCTGAGCCATTACACATGCAAAAAGTAGAACTATAAATGTAATTAGAAATATCGTCTAGTCTTTAGCATTGCTTTGGTAAAACGTGTCTTGGGCACATTTAATTACAGCGTACAGATTTCAGCAATATTGAAAATCAAGCTGCAGCTAAAGTATGTTATTTATGATTAACTACAGCGCATATCCAGTATTTTAGGATTGTGTATTTGAATGCTGTTTGGTAAAACTAATTGGATTTTGTATATAGTCTCAAACATTTGCAACTCGTTGCTTTTTCAACTCTATAAATATGTTATCTACAGTACCTTGTAATTTATGGTGTAGCCAGTGAAAGTCTTTCCAAATGCATGTTTATATCTCAGTGTAAAACACTGGCATGGCTGATGTAATGTTTCCCATCCTGAATATACAGATGTTTTATTTCATAAAACAGGCACTCTAGAATTTGATTACTGTGGTCTAGCATCAGAATTTTATTTCTGAAGCTATGAAATTTACATTTTGAATAAAATAAGGTTTGAAACACAGTGAAAGGAGGACAGAAAATGGAAAATGTCATTCTGAAAATAAAGTTAAACACAGGAAAGATATTTAAGTATAACTTCACATACTTTTATGCTAACAATAAGCATTTCCTAAATTTGCACTGGCATAATGGAATACGCTCAGAAAACTACTATGTAAGGGATGTTTATGATTTTTGGACAGCAGACATTTATTCATGTGTTTTCTTTTCATTTTACAGATGGCTGCTGCCCAAGATGCTAAATTTGGCCAGAAGGAGACATCTGACCAGAACTTTGATTACATGTTTAAACTGCTTATCATTGGCAATAGCAGTGTGGGAAAAACGTCTTTTCTTTTCCGCTACGCTGATGACTCTTTCACCTCTGCCTTTGTCAGCACTGTGGGTATTGATTTCAAAGTGAAAACTGTCTATAAGAATGACAAAAGGATTAAACTGCAAATCTGGGTAAGTTAACAAACTGGACTATATTCAAGATCAGCCTACTTATTGAAAGGTGCAGAGGTAGAGAGGTCTCTCAGATCCTCATTAACATTTTAATATTCAATATTAGTGAAATGAATAACGTACAAATGAGTAACGATACAAATAAATGCTGCCAATTTTTATGAAGTAATTCATTTGAAAGGAATGTCACAGAGATAGGAGGCCAGTTGTAGTTTTTTTTCAAGAACCTTTAAAATACTGAAATGTAATGGTAAGCCAGCTATGTCCAAGAGCTCTGAATGGGTGGCTCTAGAGACAGAGAGAGTTGCTTTTCATTTGCAGTGTGGAGTGAGGGGTGATGCAACCAGGGAACAGTTTATCATGAAACTGAAAAATCAATAAATCAATCAATTTTTAACGAAACTCCCATCTATTATTAATGTTAAGGAAGACATTAAGGAAGAAGTACAGGCTGGCATCATGTTATAAATAGAAATGTGTGAAAGTGTGAAAGAATGGAGATAGAAGAGAAAGATAGGTGGGGGTGGAGCAAACAAAAGATAAAAGAAGGGAAAGTGGGGACCAGGTGGTTAAATGGAGGATGATTAGATGGCGGTGTGAGGAACTGATTATAGAGTGAGGTGTGAAAGGCAGCAAGTCAAAAATTGGGGGTTCCCCAATCCTGGTTCTGGGGACCAGAACACTGTTGGTTTTTGTTCCACCTGAGCAATAAATTTAATAATAAAACCCCCAAATAGGCTTAATTCCAACTCTTTAATTTTCAGTAAACATGCAGGAGATTACCTATTGCCTAATGCATTTCTTAAGTAACTTAAAAATCTGTAACCTTTTGAGTAAACAAAAAAACTGCAAGGATTATAGTTAAGTAATTTATTGGTTTCATGAAGGATTCATTGAAGTAAAGAGCTCAGATGCAGATGATGATACTGAGGACAAACAGAGCAGTCAGTGTGGTCATGATCCTGGCTACTCAGACATGAAACTCGAAATACAGTAATTGGAGAGTCGTTTCCCTGATGGAAATGGTGAAGCACTACACTAAACATAATGAGTGACTGGCCAAGCGTGATGCCCTCTAGGTGATCCTGAAGTGGCCAGATGGACCAAGAGTGTGTGTGCTGTTGGAAGTATGTGCAGTTTCTCTAACAGCGTAAAGTGCCTGGTGTGGTTGATAGTTATGGACAGTTTAGAAAAGGAAGAGAGTTCTGGGAGAAAATGGTTTCCACAGAAGTGACATTCTGTGAACCAAAGAAGAACACTGGTGGGACGTGGTTGTGCGTGTGGGCAGTCTTCCTGTGGCTTATATAGTGAAGGTTATTTTTTTTTTTTGCTCAGTGGTGTGCGAGGGATATCCTCTGCCAATGTAAACTCAACATATTTAGGGCTTTGTGTAGGATGTCAGACTCAATGCTGCAGAAATGCTGAACCCTGGAGGAGCTGTGAAAAAGGAAGGGAGGTTTTATTCTTTCCATCAAAATGTTTCTTATTATATTTATTTCATTTTACAAGCTCTTGACCATGTTCTGTGCAGGTATCTTTGAATCTTGGTGAAAGGGCACACAGAGCACCCAGTGTGATCATGATCAACATTATTGCCTTGGAAAGAATTCTGATCTTTACTACTCAGACATGGAACTTAAAGCAATTGAACAGTTGGTCATTGATTATGCTGAGACCTTGTCTGTTGACTGTTTCTAAACTTATAAACCAAACCAATTAACAGAGATGTGTTAGTAAAGCAATTTAAGGAAAAAGGCACAAAAAGAAATAAATGCGTTTAATTGTAGGCCTACCTTTACTAGAGCAATTATTGTTCCTTTCAGTGGTACTGTAGTTAATTAGGAATATAAAGAATAATTTAAGAACTTACAAAATACTAAATGTGTACACAGGCACAACACGTTTATATTTTATTCTGTGGTGTGTAATGTTTTCAGACACATTTGTGCACAATATTTTATGTCCAGAGATACAAAATTAATAAACTGGTCTAAACGTTAGAAACATTTTACTTCAGTGAAAAGAGATGTGTGCTGCAAAATGTCTGAAGCATTGTTTTCACTTAAGTCCAGGGAAATCCATGTTAAACTTTCATTAAAGTACTTGATCTTTTATGTACAATATGTAAGATTGTCACCATAAAATTAACCCTTTTCTCCATCATATGCTTTATACCGAATATATAATTCCCATTGGCTGGCTTTTTATTAAATTTTAAGATTATCCCAGATAACCTTAAAATTGAATGATAACATTATTATTATCATTAGATACAGTAACATTATTTCTTAATGACTGCAGGATAGTTACTGTGGCTGATATTGCCCCAGGCATTAACAAGCAATGGTCACACTGAGTTGCATCAGCCTATGATTTCACTAGTGAGTGAACCCCTCCCCCAATACACACACATGGGAAAAGAAGAAAAGGAAATACATACATAGCATTATGTATAGAATTTGTGTACCTGCTATTTGTGGTGTAATGTGTACTATGCCTTAATAAGTATCTAAAGGAAAACAATTAAAAAGAGAATATAGGATTGTGTTGTACAGTACATTCATATATTTTTATGTCTTACAAAGCATTATTGAATCTTGAAAATTGTATCTTCAAAGTTAATGATGTCTCAGATGACCTTGGGCATCACCAAACTCAAACTCAGAAGAAAAGATGGCATCCAATAATTATAGGTGTTTGAGGATGTCTATTCAGTATTTAGGTGTAGTGGAATTTGGTTTAATACACTTGCCTGAAGACCAGCCCCTGGATGTTGGACAAGGAGTCTCAGACCCCCAATCAGAGTGAGGGTTTAACCAAGGGGAAGCTACCTATACAAAGGCGGATGAGCTGGGATGTGTGAGGTGAAATATGAAAAGAGATAGTTTGTGTATTATAATATACTGTAGTTTGAGAAATGAAACCAGGAATGAATATGATTTTCAACATCTAGGGAAAACACTTGGTTATCATCATCCCTCCTGAACGTCAGCTAAGATCTTCCATTTCTGAGTAACTCGTCAGAGGATGTTAATTTTTACTGACTCATTCTACTCTTTCTATGAGACTCTAAAAAAAGAGTTGCAAGTACCCTACAAAGTGATGC
The DNA here is from genome assembly GCF_055471065.1 of Atractosteus spatula. Classification (NCBI taxonomy): domain Eukaryota; kingdom Metazoa; phylum Chordata; class Actinopteri; order Semionotiformes; family Lepisosteidae; genus Atractosteus; species Atractosteus spatula. The sequence goes on along the minus strand of NC_142708.1, from coordinate 28,448,252 downwards.
CATAAAGTGAATTATTATTTAAGTCTTACAGCAATGTTTAGTTCACTAATGTAAGAATAGTTTAAATTATATATTTCTCCCTGCCGTGATATGTGAGGAAATATTTATACAGCATTTACTATTTAAATCATATAATTAACTTTTATGTTCTGTATATGGTGTTGGAAACATTCAGATATGATTTGTAGGATAATTAAAGTCCTCATGAGTTTATGATAAATTACTGCTGTTTTGAAATAAAGCATTTTAAACATTTTGAAGTTGCATCTTTAAAGGGTTTTAATGTAATTTAGATAAACTGAACTCAGCATTTCCACAAAGAACAATTAATCACTTGCAGATAAAAGCTGAAATGCCATTTGCCCCTGAATGGGTAGCATAATGAACTGCATATATAAAATGCAATGTCATTGACTTTTGGTTTGTTTAATGAAGATATTTTTGGGGGTTTAGGTAATTCAATTAGGCCGTATTTCATTATTTCAATATTTTGTGTAATAATTAATGTCAAAATCATTTACAAACCTGCAAGGTATACAGTACATACTAGCAGACATTATCTGTCATTCTTATAATTACCACAATGTATATTGATATGCCAGAAATTTGGGATCAATTTTTGTATTGATTCTTCAGGATTTTATTTAAAAACATTTAAAACAAATGGTGACAAAATCATAAATTATATCAAAAAGGAACTCCAGGGATAGTATGGATTTACAGTACAACAGATAAGTCATGCTTAATTAAGAGGTCTTTGAAAATGCAATTGTGCTAATTGTGTTACTGAAGATATAGTTTGGTATATTTAAATGTATAACATTTAAAAGAAAATTGATAAAGTTTCTCAAGATTCTCTTGTAGGCATTCAAGGAGGTGCTTAGAAAACAGAAAACAGAAAACAGAAAATAGAAAACAGAAAATAGTACAGAATGAGTAAATCATTTGCCTAATTTGAGGTGGTGTAATTAGCAATTGGTATCACAGGGATTTGTATTAAGACTTCTGCTTTTCCTAATTTATATTAATTACTTCTTCTGACACAGTAAACTTGTGAAGTTTACAGATGATACCAAAATAGGATGATTGTGAGACTGAAGCTCCAAAGAAAATTTCAAAAAGATCCAGGTATACTTTAAAACTGGTCAGCCAACATGCAGACAACATATGTAGCAATATTGGCAAGTATAGTGTTAAACTATCCAATTAATATTGCGTAAATGCTGAGGTGAATGGAATACTTATGAGAAATACTTAGTTGGCATTTATGTTGACACATCATTTATATCTTCTAGACAATGTGTGGAAGCAGTAAAAAGGCAAATGTAAAGCTAATTAAAAGACATAAGTAACAATCCATTCCATTATTTAGTCCTTAATGCATAAGACTGCTTAATGCATAAGACCTCAATGTTTATCTGTTAGGTAGAGCAGTGATATGATATCTGTTTGGTCCTTAGATGACATAGATATTGTTGCAATGGTTTGGAAAATATGTTAAGAACCTGAGAGCACAAGCTTATTCATTAAATGTTAATAGCTTCTGTCTATTCTTGCAGTTTCAAAGCTATTGAAATTATAGAGTTTGCTTCAGTAATGAATAGAAGTTTAAGCTATTATTTTCCATCACATATACAAAATAAAAAATGAAGTGACAAAAGCAACCCCTGGAGATGTAATCTCAATACCAACCAAGTGAGGAAAATCTAGCATTAATGATTTTGAAACATGGCCTTGCAAGAGAACCTTACTTTATTCAAGCAGCATTTTTAAAGTTATTTTGTAATTACATGTTATCATGAAACTGAAGTGCATGATGCGTTGAAATGCAAAGTAGAAAGCAGAAAAAGAGGCAAAGAAAATGCTGCATTTCTAAATATTTCAGTACGTAAAGAATACCTAAAATATAACTTTCATTAATAATTCATGAAAAGTATTATTCCGAACACCTGTAATTCTTTAATATAAACTTGCACGTCTTCTGTGAAGTAGAATTTAAGAATAGGTTAATAGAACTGCAGTTTTCCGTGTTACTGTTTTAAAACTATTGACAAATCAGTCTTGAAGTGAAAGATGATTATATTGACTAATATTATGAGTCACCCTTCATTTGCATTTGATTAAAAAGGCAATGCACTTTCTGAATTAGATTATAATTTAAGGGATGACAGTTTTCATGTAAGGGAAAATGTTTATGATTTGTACGTACTGTATATACAGTGTAAAATCTTGCACTTCTATGTGAAAACAGCATTGTTTTTTTCTCCTTCAAAAATGTTGACCACAATTGTATTTACTTCACAGCTGCCATTAATGATTTAATGTGATTTACAAAAAGTGATATTTTAGAATTTGTCATCACTGGAAAAGTGCATGTTAGTTTTATCTGCCATAGCTAAATACATCACATATACAGTATTACAGTATATAGAACAGAACAATTCCAAAATGCAATCTAATTCTTTAATTAGATAGTTTACATGTAATATATAAAGGGAAAAATACACAAATGTTGTTTTCCTCTTGTAAAGTGCTATCAATAGCTTTATGTGTTGCAGCCTAAATATAATTTAATTGTCTCAGAAACGGGTTACGCTGGTAGAATGTGGTAATGCCAGTAAATGTTATTATTAAATGCATGGTTTTGCAGATATGTTGAAAAAAACAAAAAAAAATATCTTCAGCAATGTATTGGTGCTATACAAAACAAATAGCAGTTTCTTACTGCTTGTCTTGCATTTTTTTATTTGCTTCTCCAACAATAAATGATTAAAGCAATACACAAAGAAGTGGATTCTGAAAATGTGTGCATTATGAAGTTACTAACCAAATAAATTGGACCTGTTTTTCAGACAAAGAACTGTGAATAAATAAGTGCTGTCAGCAGTTGCTGCCATGGTACCTCAGAAAAGAACAGAACATGTCTCCATAGACTGCATTGTGTTGACTGGTTGTCTGCGTGCTCTTTTTGCTCTAGTGCTTGAAGTTTTGACTCATTGCCTTAGTCAGTTTTTTTTTCCTGTGGGTTCAAAATGCATGTCAGGACATGTAAATAGCAAATGTAAATCAAGATGGGGCTAATCTAGATTGTGAGTACAGATTGCTAGCAAGAACATTATTCTTGAAGACTTCTCTTTGCTTTTAGATCAGCTCCTTGGCCTTCATTGTGAAAGAAGAGACTGCTTCCTTCTTATTTCATCATTCACATGCACTGCAATTTTACAGTACATTTTTCTTTGGCCTTTTTGAAAACGGGGGGTGTTGTGACGAAAGGGAGACCTAAAATGTTCTTCCCTGACAAAGTAATGGTACCTACAATATACAGTACTATACTGTATATCTTATGTGTACTGGTAGTCTGTACTTGTACAGCAATGTGTTTATAAGCATACAGCAGCTGATGTGCAAATTTTGAGGAGTCAGTTATAAATTTGGTGACTTGTGCCATTTTCTCTGAAGCTAAATGATTACTGAATTGTCAGTACAGCAGAGTAAGAAATGAGAACAGATAGTTGATAATATTTTCCTGAAAAAAATTTACAATATTTTTAGCATTACATAGCTAGTTCAGAAATTTCATAAAAGCCTAATGTTATGAATGACCTGGTTCTGTCGAGAACAATATGAAGGCTAATTATTTACATTCTGCTGGAGTCCATAGGCTGTGATCCAGTAGTCGGGAGAAGAAACACCCATGTGTAAATGCCCTATGGAGTACACAGGCTGGAATGTGGCATAATACAATAAACCTGTTATTATAAACAGCCTGCTAAATAAATGAATATTATACCTGTTATGGAACGACAAAGAAATGTTCAGTACATGAACAAACGGGGAAGACTGAGGCAAATAGTAATTTTACCCTTCTAAAACAGTAGGTAGGTTGCATGGTGTATGGGCTATTATCAATGAAAAATAACAGATACATAAATATTGTTGCACTGTGAACGTGAGTAGCAGATACAGTAGCAAGGGTTAGGGTTCATGTGTGTGCTATGCAGGCACAGACAAGGTATGAATTGAATCCTGGATTCAGTTCAGCTTCTGATAGCTGCTGCCACACAGGGTGGATAAATCGTTCTCAAAGTACAGTAAATTGGCTTTGAAATGCCACACTTTGAAAACACACAGATTTGAAGTCTTTAATTAAAGGTTTATTATTTTTCCTATAGTATGTTGTCAAGCATAGGAAAATGATGTACTGTGGAATAGATGAGAATCATTAAAAAGAGGTAATCCTGCATAAAATATGGATTTGTACTGTAGCTTTTTGCCTCATTCTTTTTTGTTGTAGAAAAAATAAATTATTTTAAAATGTATTTACAGTATGTCATAGATAACTGCAACCAAGCTTGAATATACTACAGAAGAGTATGAACCTGATTAGAGCGGTGGACATACTGTAAATACTGTCAGACTCTGTAACACTGGTGTAAATATATATTGTTTCCTATGAATTTGCAATTGCAATTGCAATTTACTGTCCATCAAGGATTTCTCAGTGCAGCCTTGGGAAAGTCCTGAATCTTGACTGTATGGATAATGAGGCCTTGCTTGCTTAGATGTACTGTATGTAGAATTACATCACATGTTAAGAATTACAGCGCCATACCATGAAAAGTATTGCACAGTTTTCACATTTTGGTGCTTTAAAGCCCTCAGTAATGACACAGCAGCTAATGTTGATTACACAACCTACTCCACACATTAAAAGGAAAAAAAAGAAAGAAATTGATAATTAATCTGAAAGAAAAATGGAACAGTCATGATTGCACAAGTTAGATGAGTGGCTACCAGTAGTTCACATGATTTCAGAATTAAATACACCTCCCTCTATATGGCTCCTCAGTCAGGTAGTGAATTTCAAGCAAAAAATGTAACTATGGAGACCAAGCAGCTTATAACGCAGATCCAGGATACAGCTATATAAAGGTGAATAAATGACCTTTAATATTTCTTTGAGCATGGTGAAATAGATCATTAGTGCAAATAGGAGCATGGTGAAATAGGTCATTAGTACTAATAGATCAAATAGTGCAAGGCATGGAAACACAGCCTAGGTTAGGATCACCATCCAAACTGAGAAAGCAGTCATAGACAAATCTGGTTATAGGTACTACTGTGAGGCCAACAGTGACTTTGAAAGAGTTGCAGAGTTCAATGGCTGATATGGAAGAAAATGTCAATTGGTCAAAAATATCCTTGTCAGTCCATAAGCGAAGCTGGTTCGGAACTGAAAAGACATCATTCCACATGGATTTTGGAGCAAAGCACTAAATGATCCTGCAAATATGTGGCAAAGGGTTTTGTGGACAGAAATTGAAACTCTCTGGTCTATATCGAAAGCATTACTGTACGTCTGACACAAACCCAACATGGAGCATCACTCAGTCAACAACTTAAGTACTACTGAGCAGGTTGGAGGCAGCATTATGTTGTAGTTCTTTTGCTCAGCGATTGGGAAGCTTGTCAAGACATACAGGATAATAGAGCAAAGCACATGTACAGTAAATCCTTGTGTAAAACCCTCGTAATATCCTGTCGAAGAAAATTCTTCACTCAGGTTAGGTGTGGTTCAGCAGAGTCCTTCATTCATGCGCATGGAGAGGATACAATCATACAGATATGAGAGCAGTCTCCGAATGATTATGTCAAAGGTAATGGATTTTATACAGCAAGTTCATGGTAACATAGTGTTTTTCTCATACAAATATTTCTTTGTATCTGACCACTTCATTGTTAAGAAATGAAAATTCTCCTTTTATTCTTTTATTAGCTTTATAAAGGAATTGAATACAAATACAATACGTGAAGTTTAAACATTCTGTGGTTATACCATTAGCATCAAAAAGATCAAATGATATGCCTAAAATGTATTCTTTATTACTATCACTAGGCAGAAAAAGCATATTAGCAAGAACAAATAGTTACTATCTTGTACACTTAAAAGGTAAATGCTAAAATTCTTCCTCAATCCAAAACTGGGACAAAAATGTATCATTCAGCCAAAGCACAACACCAGAGCCTGGAATGGCTTAAAAATTAGAAAGTGAAAGTACTTGAGTGGTTCAGCCCTGACCTGAATCCTATATAAAATCAGTGAAAAAATTGAAAACTCCTAATCCTAAAACTAACCCTACCCCTTAAGTGTTCCCCAAGCAACTTTTGCATCAAATTGCACCAAGCCAGTGTACAAAGCTGGCATAGACTTACCCAAAAAGACTTGCTGTTGAAGTTGTCAAGGTGTTTCCACCAAATACCACAAGTTGAATTCTTATGAAGTCATTGTATTTCAATTTTTTTATCTTACTCTCAGAAGTCTTCAGTTTACGCATTCATGTTTTGAATAAATTATTTTTTTTAATGTGTATGCATCATTTTGAATGTGTATGCATCACAAAACACCATAGTAGGGGTCTGAATACTTGCATGCACTACTGTATACTGTATGCTGGAGGTAAGATTAGGTAAGATACTCCATTTGATCTGGTTATCAACTGAAAGCCAAAATCCAGTTCTCATCTGAACAAGTAACTCCCTTGACCAATGTCCTATTTAATGATGTTGGAGTTGTAGAATTATTTGTCTAGTTTTGTCTATCTATGAAATAGTCAGTAAACAGTGAGAAATTTCCATTGCTTGCAAACAAATGACAGTATTCTGACAGCACTAATGCAATTAAGACAAACCTGTACAAGGATTTATCTACCAGAGTTACCAGGTTTACCAGGCTTGCTGTATGTGTTCTAGACATGGACAATGACAAGGCACTGAATGACAGGCTTTATATTTTTGATCAGTGTTGTCTGAGACGCATTCTGTACAGTACGTGTACGTCAGGAAATAAGTAACTCCCTGGCAGCGGTCCAGTGTGAGAATCAGAACAAGTGATTTTGTTGATCAGGTCATGGTATCAGATCAGATACAGCAAAGGACCAAAGGGGTATATGATTCGGCAAGGACCTACAGACACCCAAGAGGCTGGCCAAGAGCTATCTGGCATCAAGCCATTGAGGATGATTAATTGTCTCCTAAAGTGAGCCTGGAGATGTGCACAGGACTAGACTTACCTATAACAGCTCACTGAGGTTACTGTACTCCACATAGTAGCTGACTAGCAATAATGTAGAAAGTGTCCTGAAGACATTCTGAAAAAATACAAGGACACCTTACTGTATGTGCATAAACTTATATACTTTAAAAAACAGTGCACATATTTACAAAAATGGTACATGTAATTGAGTCAGAACTGCTCATTCATTGCATTCTTATTTTTAGTGTATATAATTAAGAGAATTGAAGGTGAATGCAAATGACATGTACAGTACTTAAACTCCAATGTGACCCACACCAGAGGAAAAAAATGACAGCTTCTGAAAATACTGGCCTTTTTAATCTATTTAGTCTAGGTTTTACATTCTTTTATAACCCTTTGAAAATCCTAGCTCCTTCAGGAATATCAAATGAAAGCATGTAATGAAAGGTGTGTCATAATTTATGGTGCAATCTGTCTTGTAAATGCATGAGGCTGTTTAGTTTTTTTAGCCTTTCCAGGGAAATATGATTAAACACGTCAGTATTCTCGTTCTAACAATTACCATATTAGCCCATGCTGTCTTTTAAGTATTGGAAGCTTTCCGAATTAAATTTAAAAAAAGTTTATTTTTTTTAGAGCACCATTTAAATGGGTTCAGAATTTAGTCTTTTAATATTAGAGTTTGAATGTGAATTTTAAGGATCAAGGTATGTAATACTGTATATTAACTTCTGATTAAAAATATTCGACCCAAATCTTTAGCAATTGTTCATCGGGAGGAAAGGATTTTGAGAAATGTCATTAATTTCAATTTCATCATAGGTATTTAATCTTTCTAAATTTCACATACCATCATAGATTTTAAAATTAACCTAATTAAAATGTGTTATAGTAGAAATGAAATCCATTTTTTGTTGGTCTCTACTTACCAAATTGTAATATTGGCTTCTTACTGTCAAAGTGCTCCTTTTCAGAACTTAGGCCTACACCAAACGGTAAAAAAAAATTACCTTTACTTGTGCTGCTAGTGAAAAAGTGGGTGAAAAAGTACTCCTGTTAAAAAGTGTAGATAATGATAATGTTCACATACTGTATTTGCATGTTTTGTTGATGAACAAACTGTAATACTGTAATACTGTAACTCAGTTACAGTATTTGAAAGACCTCTGTGTGCAACTATAGTCATTTACATGCTTTCAGAATAAATATCTGTCTCTGTAAGGTTTTGAATTCATTTGAATGAATGAAAGCCTCTGAATTATCGATGGGAAAAAGACGTGGTTGTTTTATTCTCTACTGACCTAACGTTTAGTAGGGCACACGCAATCTCATGAAGACTGCGCAGAGCCTGTGCTTCAATTCCATTATGTGGCATCTTTAACTGTTTGGAGAGCTGGACTTTGACACTGCCCATTTGCCTGCTTATTCTTATGTGACTGTAAATTGCAGCAAGACAATGTGTCACAACAGCTTTCTTTGGAAATGAGGACATAGAGTTACAGCATGTCTTGGATGCAGTACTCTCCACATGTGAGCTCCATTCAATATCTCTGGGATGAACTGGGATGACATGTGGCATCTAGAGCTCAGAGACCAGTGAGATGGCACATTGTTCGGCATCTGCGACGAGGTGCAAGACATGCAACATGTTTATCTTTTATTACATTTAGCTGTGGCCATGTATGTTACTAGCTTGTGACTTTCACAGTAGACTTCCTGTTTATAAGCACTGTGTCTGGCAAATATTATTCAGTATATTTTACGTATGTTGTGTCTGTTCAACAATACGTCAGTGCATCAGCTATAGATTTTTTTTTTCATTTTACTTATAACTTTGACGTTGTTCAGTTTTGATGCTCTGGAGGTGGCTCACTGCATTACAGTATGTAACGTTATCTTATTGTATAACATTTTATTATTATTTTAGTGTTATTATTGAAACAAATGCACCCTTAAAAAAAGCTTTTGGGTGGTAAACCTGTTTTGTCTCTTCCCATCTATTTTATTTGAAAACATAGAGGCTTTTCACATAGTTGTATTTTTCATTTTTAAAAGCAGTATTTGTTCTATATATTATTAATTAAAGCAGTCTAATTAAGGAATACAAATTTATTATTACATGCAATTTATGTAATATTTGTATGTTAAAATGATATAATCTACAGTATACATATATTTATATTATAAATGGTCAAATCCATCTATCACAGAAATGGACCCAGTTCCATTATAATTTGCCCCAATATATTAAGTTAGCTTCTCTTTTTATGGGACAACATCACAACAGAACCATCTTTTTCTTTAAAACTGGCCCACAATAACTCACTGTTGTTGCTTATTGAACTGGTTCTGTTGTCTGTTCATTTTAATCTCCTTTTTTATAATTACATTTCTTTCTGTAAGTGCAAGACACATTTTGCAGTGTAGTTGTGTTTTACTTGGGGTGCACTAGCCCATGACTGCTTAATGACTTATTCACTATCTGGGTTTAATTTATTAGGCTACACTACAAAGGCAGAAATCAATACACTTGTGCTACAAATTGTGAGATGAGTTTCTGGAGCAAGGCCAGATGCATGACTCTTCTGGCCAGGCGGACAACTGAGATGCCCATCTGCAGAGGCAAGTGGATTAGCAATCGTGGCCTTCATTTAGTTAATTACCTGAGTACAAGCTCAGCATTAAAGAACTGATAGCAACATCATTTTTTATTAACTTTCATGTGACTCCAACATAGATGTAACTTAAGCTAAATTAGATGTAAAATAAAATATACAGCACAGAGAGGAAATAAAGTTTGCTGTAATTAAATTGTGGGTCAAGGTCAGTGGAGCTATCTATTTTAAGCATAGGCTTTGAACCCCAAATATTGTGTGGAAATATATACTTTTCAAATTGCAGAAAGCGGTTTCTGGCTTTTTTTTAACCTTAATGTATTTTGTTTTAATCTAATGTCATCTGTACTTGATATGTTTAGGAAAATCGATCTCCTTCGGTGGTTATTATTCTCCATCTTATTTCCAGGCATGTGTGAGGAGTGTCCATATTTGCATAGTACTGTATACATGAGTGCTGCTTCTCAAAACCATATTTAATAATAAATGGCAAAAGACAGACATGACTGAGGGCACTTTGAGATTATTAAAATATTTCAGTATTAATAATATTCAGTAGGTCAATAATAATAATAATAATTGCTTACACTTACAGTATATAGCACTTTTCTGGACATTCCATTCAAAGCTCTTTACAGGTAATGGGGACTCCCCTCCACCACCACCAATGTGCAGCCCCACCTAGAACGCTCACCACACATCAGCTATCAGTGGGGAGGAGAACAGAGTGATGAAGCCACTGCATAGATAAAATTTGGCCAGGATGCAGGGGTTACACCCCTAGTCTTTTCGAGAAATGCCCTGGGAGTTTTAATGACCATAGAGAGTTAGGATCCTGATTTTATGTCTCATCCGAAGGACGGTGCCTTTTTACAGTATAGTGTCCCGGTCACTATACTGGGGCATTAGGACCCACATAGACCGTAGGGTGAGCGCCCCCTGCTGGCCCCACTAACACCTCTTCTAGTAGCAACCTTAGTTTTTTCCCAGGAGGTCTCCCATCCAGGTACAGACCAGGTTCACACCTGCTTAGCTTCAGTGGGTTGTCAGTTGTGAGTTGGAGGGTGATCTAGCTGCTGGCAATTGGATCTGAATGAATATGATAGAGGGAAACAATGTGTAGAGTGGATTTGGTGTGACTCATCCAGGTGTGGGAATGGCAACCTAGTCAAGCCCTCCCTCACTATATAGAGAGTGAGCTAGGCGGTTTGCTGCAAATGAGTGGTGGGAGGGGTGCAGGAGGGGGGGTTCAGTCATAAACCCACAGATGGGACCTTCACACCATTGGCTCCTTATTCAATGTCTAAACCTGTGGTTCCTCTCGTACTGTGTAGAAATTAGTATTGCAACAACACATCATCAGTAGGGTAAAACTAACGTGATCTAGTCCTGGGTATGATATTCATATACAGTACATATGAGAGTGGAAGTGGGAGAGGCAGGACTCTAACCTTCCTCTTAAAATGATTATATTAACTCCATTAATTGCAATATTAAATATTAAATTATTACATGTAGAAATTCATCTCAGATATTTAATGTAATAACCGTCACATTTGAAAAAAAACTTTTTAGAGTTTTAAAACTACAGCAGTTGAAAACAGGCTGTTCTGTTTTGAGGTTTTAAATGAACCTTCCTTCTTATGGATAATAAGTTCTAATAGGTATTACAGTAACTATATGCTGCAAGGGCCATGCTTTCATAATACATCTGGTCATTCTACATAATTGAATCTGCCACAACTATCCATTTGCATGAGACTGTCACAAAAGATTTGCAATCTTTGATTTGGTTGCATCGTTTGTCCTAGTAACTACATGGATGGGTTTTTCAATTCAGCTGTGACTACTAAAAAAATCAAGTTTTTTATTAAAATAAACATGCTTAATTTGTTATACACAGCATTGTGAATTAATATAAAATGTTTCTGGAAATCCATTGACTGACAGGGTTATAAATAGCTTATTTTTAAATTATTCTCAAGGAAGCTCATGAATAACCAAACATAATAATTATAGACATGTATATCTAAAAGATAGTAGCACATAGACAGTAATTACTGGGACTAAGTAATTATTAGTCCAGTAATTATTTTCCAGAGAAAATGTTTTATTAATTAGTGAAATAAGCTTCAATTAGAATGTTCCTTTTGAAGTTGAAAGTGCACATAAGCCTACAAATAATCATTCTTTCTGTGAGAATAACAAATAAAATTGAGTAGATTGTTTAACATGAAAGAAGAAGCAAAGGTACAACAGTGGCTTCCTTTGATTGTTTGCTTATTTTTATTCTTTACGTTTGTTGTGGTTAATTAAGAGCCTATCATGCCATGTTTGTTTGGAGAGGATATTACCCAAGAGTATACAGTACTTAGTTTACACGAGAATTTACTTGATACTGTTACAAAAAGGGGTAACAAGAATGGTGAATATCAGAAATAGGCCAAGCAAATGAATCAGTAATTAAAATAAATAATCATAACTGCCAACTAGATTTTGCCAAGAATATAGCTGTGTGGTTGGTATAATTAGAAGCACCTGAGTCCTTTGTTCTCTGGCACAGCTTTGGTTAAAAGAATAATAATTAAGGCACAATGGGTTAAACGGATAATATATTCACCCACTAAACAGCACACAACATAAACATACAACATACTAATTACACTTTTACAAACAAGGCATTTCAGAGGCCTACAGGTATGTCCTGATTACACAGAAAAACCCTAGACTGCTTCCAAGTATAGAAATACACTATAACCCCTACATACTGTAGGTCTACAAGAGAGATAAAGTAATGGAGCAGTTCTCTTTTTATTTAACTGACAAGAATTATATAATTTATGTATAATTTATTGATCTCTTTCCTGTAAGGGAGCCCAGTTAAAGGGAAATTAACTTTATTAGATTTGGTCCCACACAAACATATTGCAACATCTCAAAGCCAAGCTTGGCACTAAATAGGTTTCACTGCAAAGCTTCAGAATAAGCTGATTTGAAAATGCTTTGTGATAGTAAAGAGGCAAAAATGCATCCATAAAAGTCAAATAATTAGCTATTTTTTTCTGATACATTAGCTTAAGCATTTTACTTGGCTTGCAGAGAATGTTGTAGATTAATTTAAAACTATTTTATATACTGTGATCAGAGGCGACAGGCAAAACTATAAGCAAAAAATATACCATTTCTAGGTGCTTATATAATTAGACATGACATGAACAGCCTCCTGTGTTTCCTTATAAAGGAACGAAACACTGCTCTAGAACAAAGGTATATCTGAAACAACTGTATATTTAAAGGTCAGCACAGAAATAATGTCCAGTTGTCTCACAACTGTCATATCCTAAATAAAGACCTGTCACTACCAATTTGACCTGACAGGGGTATCGCCTGTTTTCTTAACTTAAAGGAACTACTTTAAACACAGTACACACAATATAGGGATAATACAAATATCTCTGAAATGTCTTGGAATTTGTATGGCTATCGAGAATAAAAGATGAAGGTGAATGCAAAGAAGACCACTAGGCTCTGACAGGTTGTAATCAGACATTTACCTGATTTCATGGGTGACCAAAGTAAATGTGCACACAGAATTTTGAATTGGGCAATGACCGATGGATTTCGGCTGTGAGTCAGAAAAAAGTAGTGGTCATAAAGGGCCCATCTGCAGTCTAATTGTCTCTTCACAGAAAAGTCAGGTTTTAATGTATTTTAGGAGATAAGAAAGGTTAACATCAGAAGCCAAGTACTGGGGAAGTTACAGTTGTGGTTAGACATGTAGAGGTGTGGATGGTATCCATCCTTTCTAAAGCTTATATTGTATCTATCATTTTAGTTGGTGGTTTTATTTTAAACCATCGTTAAAAGTAAATCTAGAAAGCTTCATTTCTTGTGAAGGTCAAAGTGTTTCACAGTACATAAGAGGATCCCTGAGACCCAGAAACCGCAAGTGGGGATCTTTCATTCTGGAGACTAAAAAACAAGATAACAGCCACACCATGTGACTATTCACTTTGCCATAAACACTGTATTATTATAGGTACAAGCACATGCTCATCAGGATTTATATCTACAGAACAACAATTATCAGTATTTTCAGTAAATAACAAAAGTTGTTAAAAATCCAACATTGAGGTGAAGCCATGTGCCCTGCTAGCATACTGTAATTCTCCCACTGTTGCAACTTTTTATAGGTTTTAACAATCCAGTAAAAATTCACGCTTTCACCTGGGGGGTTGTATTACATACTGTAGGTGAAATAAATACTCTAAAATAATGACAATAATATGGGTTCCAGCATATTCGTTAACTGACACCGTAGTTAATATTCAGACCTGTACAGATGTTTGAGAAACAAAAACAAAATTTAAACTGGTTCAGTGTAAAATATCACATGCAAGTAGCAAGTATACAGGTTTTAAATATCAAATGGAGGTATTGAACAAGAAGAAGCAAGATGTGCAAGATACATTTACTGTACAGTATGTTCACCTTCCATCATGTTGTATAAGAAAACAATAAGAAAATCCCAAGAAAAAGTTTGATCACCATGCTCCAACAGATGTTGCTGCCTTAGAGAAAGTACTGTACAAAGGAGAGAGATTAATTCTTTGGTTTTTGAGAGACTACATCTAATGTAAATTTAAAAAGTATTGAGCGAGTCAATCTGGGGGATATTTTCAAGTTCAATAATAATTCAAGGAACCATAGACAGGAAAAAAATATGTGAGGGAACATTTATGTAGTATAGAAATGCCTTTTTACTCATAGATTCATGGACATCTGGACGTCCATGTTGTTGAAGATGACTCTAGGGAATGGTATGAAATGGGTTTATGGTTTTCTTAAATCATTTAGAACCTTTCAGCTGTACAAGGAAGGTGGGGCAAATTGCACAATGTTTGTTACCTGTTTTTTTAGGAATACATCCTAGGGGAGTTTATTTCAATTAAAATGATAGAAATAGAAATTGGAATATTTGTGGACATTAAAGTATTGTTTCACCATTTGTTTTTTAAATAGAAGGAGGTATATATTACGTTTTTTACTCTTGAAGTCTTGAACTTCAAACCATAATAATATGCTTAAAATATAATAATATGCTTTTCCGATATCATTAATTATCACAATGCATTTTGATGAAACTCCTTGTTAATCATATGGATTTTTTTATCTCCGAATCTTTAGCTTATCTCAAGGTTGTAAGGGAGGGAAGGCACTGTGACCTCTGGAACTCTGGCCAGATGGCTAACTACAACTTCTCTTAATAGCTAATTGTTCTGAACATGATCTTAACCATACACCCTGACAAATTCCTTGTAACCATGGAAATCTTGCCGTTACTGAGCTGTATAAAGGTAACTGCTTCCTTTGTATTCCCTGAACATCCCTACTATTAAGGTGTCCCTTGTATGCATACAATAATACTGTTTACACTCTCATCCCAGGGCAAGAACTCTTCTGTTACAACAATTTGGTTTTTACAGTATTCTGATTTACAAAATATTATTTTAACGTTCTGGGAAACACAAGATTTCTGATAAAAAACTTAGTTTACAAAGGTGAAAGCTGACGACCAATGGATTAAATTATATCTAAGAAAAAAAGCAGCTGTGTTTTACTACAGTGTATTGATGTTCTACAGTTGTAACACACTGCTCTTTAAACAAAATTAAACATTTAAATTATAGAAAGCAAAAATAATATATATTGAAATATAGAACAATACCTAAAAAGGAAAAGCAGTAATTGTATTCATAAATAATCCATTGCTAAAGCATTCCATTTACTTCTCAGTGATACAGTACATCTTTAAATCTTTCCTCCTGAGATGCATTACACAATAATAAAAAAAAATATTATTCTACCAAATTTGACATAAAGCTGGCAGGTTTGTGTGGCGGTGCAGAATTTAGTGTCACTGCAAGCCTTCAAATTCAAAACGAATTTAAGTAGATTTTGATTACAAGTGAAGAGACGCAGGAAGCTTTTTCAGATGCTATCAGCGTTCGTTAGTTATTATTATCTTTACAGCCACTGCCTTGAAGGGCACAGGGCAGCTTTATCAACGGCTCTGTTTTCAGTAATTAGAGGTCTTGAGCTCCTCACTTTGTGTCTAAACACAAGCTAGGTAGACTATAAAAGAAAGGGGGTCTGCATGCAATCTAATTATTAGCATTAGAGAACCATGACTTTCTACTTCTAATTGGTTTCTGCTTGAACGTTCTTGAGGATTTGTTTGCTTCCCATGATGCAGCCATTTCCCTGCTGGTTCTCCCTGATAAGGGGAGAGCCACTATCATTGCACAACCCCGTGACTGAAAATAAAGTCTCTTTTTGGCATGGATCATTTCATAATATGGGCCACAGTTAACAGATTTTGATGTTACTGTATAGCAAAAAATTAAAGAGTGGTTGCGGGGGTTTTGCTGTCAGTCTAAAGTGTTTAAATGTATTGGCTATTTCGCTGCAAATTACAGTGCAAAAGGATTTTACTGAATAATGTTGAACATCATCGTCCTTCTCCTTTCCCAGTCAAATTTAGAGTTGTTGCAGTATTCCTACTGGAACGTCTCATCACCATTCATACAATTTTTGAACCAGTTAATAAGTCTGCTTTTTCTCCCTCTACTGACCAATGTAACACATTCATGCATTTTTTTCACAGTACAATACATAACATTAATAACCAGATGCTGACCTCATCTCCTGTAGTCATGACAACTGTGCCCTCTTCTGCTTTCACAGATTTGAGAATCTCTCATTTTACTGTTGTTGACACAACATATGTGAATTGGTATCTAAAATGAGACCAAGTACTTGTGTAATGGAGCCTATTTCCACACCCCTACTTAGATCTAGCTTCTCTGCGTTTTGTCCATTTATTACTACCTTATCAATCAGTCCCTTTAATCTGTTCTTGCTCATGTAGGTTTAAAGTCTGCTCTAATATAACACCTTTGATGAAAAGATTTAACAAAATACTCACCCACTTAACAATTACCATCCTATTTCCAATTCGTTTTTTCTTGAAAACATTCTGAAATGCACAGTACCAGCTCATTGTCAGTGTTATGTTTCATCTAATGAGCTCTATGAACCTTTACGGTTAGGGTTTAACAAAATCAGAATCCTTTTCAAGATAGTGATTCACTGATATGTTGTGACTCTGAATGACTTAATATTATCATCTCAGAATGACATAAAGTGCAACTTTTGATACTGTCAATTATGGCATCTTACTCTGAACCATGAAAATAGATTACTTTTACTTATCTTTGTTTTGTTGTTTGATTTACTTCGTTTTACAAAAGGGTGTCACTTTGTAAACCTTGGGTGATTTAAATCTGGTGATTTTATCCTGCTTGTTTAGAATGTTCCTCAGGGGCCTGTGTTGGGACTGATGTCATGGACTTGAGTTATACTGCCATGCTGATGCCACTCAGATTTACGTATATCACCAGCTCAGGTGCTAAATGTTGGTGTTTTCTGCACTTTACATTTGCCTGACAAAACTGAGATTACACTTGTAGACATCCCCAATTAGGCTTGCAAATGTAGTGGCTTCATTGGTGTTGATGATGCTGAAATTAAAACCATGATGAATGTAAGAAACCTTGGTATTGTTTTTGATCCTATTGTGATTTGATACTCATGGTTGGAATGGCACATGGGTATCTTTTAATCACCTGCACAATATTGCTCGCTTAAGGCACTTGATCTGTTGTCCATCTGATGCTTAAATATTGATACATGGCATTATTTAGTCAAGATTAGATTAGGGTAACAGCTTACTGGAGTAACCAGTAAAGCTCTAAATAAGCTGAAGTACAGTACGTCCAGAATGCTTTGATGTGTGTATTCACTAAAACTATTGTACTTCAGCATTTAAAGGAGAGCTGTAATGCTACTTTTTTATTTTTAGATTGAATTGGCATTCATGAGTACATTTCAAATCACAACGAAAGTTACAGTAAATGTTCACAATGACGTATAATGTGCAATTTACATCATGAAATAGATTAAATTTCCAGGTATGCTCATCTCAGATTCTACATTTTTAGAAAGAGGCAACCAAACTTCTGGTGAGATGAAGCAGCCCTATTATATTGTAAACAAGCAGGCTTGTGAGTACTGTACATTTCTTTTAATTTAATAGAAATACTGCTCTTTACTTTGCCGACAAGATACAGTACAACTTACTTGCTAACTCTGCATGCAAATCAGGTTGGAAAAGTTCTGCAGTGAAATGTCTGCTGCACAACATGTACTTATTCACACGTACTTCTTATTACATTAGTCATTACAGTGACTAGTGAGCAGGAAGGGCTTCATCACATCGCAAATCACATGAACTCTTGCTCTCACCAGTGGCAAGACCAGGAGTTTGCGACAACATGGCAACTGTAAGGTACTTTCACAAGGATTTTATGCTTAATTTGGAATTTTGTAAAATTTGTGAATATCTGTTCTTTAATATGGTTGTCCTAGTGATCTCCTAGTGAAGTTAATTATCTGAGTAAATTATTAGGTACAACCTATTCCACTTTCTTCTGTTTGCCTGATTGTTCAAGGACAGATAGATAAATACAGGAAAACAATATCCATTGTTCCAAACATTCTCAGTAAGGTGACCAAGCTGGGAAGTGCAAAATGTGCTAACTTTTCTGTCCTCCACATTATTCACAACAATATGTACATTTAAAAAAAATGTTAAATTTCAACAATAAATGGTACTCCTAATGTCTCCACTCTTAGTATTAATGTTGTTCTGGTCAGTTCAGGAATCACTTAATGAATCTGTAACTTGCCTTTGTTTTTAAGTATGTACGAATGTAAGATTTTGTATATTCTGTTGACAGAGCTCTAGGTTTATACTTTTATTCTTTTAATTAAAATCCACACCAAATAAATGCAGCACTTATTTCATCCATTCTCATTTGTTTTACCGCCTTCATTAAATTTTTTCTTAAATCACTCTTTAAAGACATATTCAACTATGAAACTTCACAGAACAGAATTCACAGCAACAGGGACACTTTCTAATACATTGTTTCAGTCAAGGTCTCATACTATAGCAACCCTATTTCCAACCCTAGGAAAGAGTTAAAAAGACAGGCTTAACCTTTATGTTTGGTTGCTGTGAATCTGGTAGTTTAATATTTTTTTAATAAAATTATCTGGAGCAATAAACCTGGAATTATTGCAACAGGTCTGCAATTGTTACAGCTCTCCTTGTTTTATAGCTTTTACCTACTGTATCTCTTCAAGGCAAGTAAGACAGAAGTACAGTACATGGAGTACAGTCAACAAGCAATAGCTCTATCACAGTATTATCCAGAACTATGACATTGTGGTGATCATGGGCTTATTCATCACAGGAATCAAATGTCATTCAGGTCTTTTTCCACATTGAATTTTTGCAATTAACCACTCATGCTTGAAGGGTAACATTAAATGTCAAAGACTGATTTTGGTGTTAAAATGCAGCAGATAAATGCAATATATTGATTTTTGTACTCTTTAAACATGATGTTATTGAAGCCCTTTTATTATTATTAACCTGAGGCATGCAACATTAACTAATGTCCTCTTTTTTAACTAATGAATCAATTAAAATGATTTTCATCAGCAGGAAATGTTCCTGAAATATTTTTGAACCACCAAATACGGGGTATTTAACCTAGACAGCTCACAATTAGTTAATGCGAGTCTTAATGGCTAGGCTATCTAATGAAAAATTGTTCATGTTTTGAAATGAAAGTGCGTGTCTTGCAATGTTGCATTTATCTAGTTATCTTTTTGACTTTTCATTAGTATGTCCTCTCTTGATTTGTACACTTGTAATCTAATAGAGTCTTATGGAGCCAACAAAATACATACTCATTTTTTCACACTGTAAAGTAGGACAAAACATAGCCTTTCTCTTCCTCTTTCATGGGAATAAGTAATTGATCTTGTTTTACATTGTATATACTTTTAGCTCAGCTATGTATTGTAAATACATCAAGTTCAACAATCTAAATCTCCATTACCAAATGAAATGGCAGCTGAGATGTCTTAAGGTCAGTGATTTTTAAGTACTGTCTGGGCACTGTGCTGCTTAGCAAAGAGATGTGAAATTGCTATGGTAACATCCTGGCAGAAGAATAGGTCAATTTTTATTATGGAGTTCTAGGTTTATGCTTTTATTCTGCCTAGCTTGGCTGGAGATAAATGCCAGTAAACACAGCCTTTGTAGTGCCAATTAATCAGAAAATCTGAAAATTATCATTTATCTTAATACGTTTCTCATAATTACAGTATCAGGGGATGTTTGATTCTAAATTTGTTTCATTAACAATAAGAAAGCACAAGAACTCAAGATAACTGGTTGAATTTTGATTAATGTCAACCTTTATCCTTCACAACATATTTCATTCTTTCTAAGAGGAAAATTGTATATATTTTTATCTTTAAAAATATGGCTATTTTTTGTTTCTTGTGCTCTGTATTTATAATGGGTATGTTTTGTTGAATAAAAGCTGAGGCTGTGCATCTTTTTTTTAAAAATAAAAAAAGTAAAGCAGCATATTAACTCATCAATGTTTTGTTTGTAGGACACAGCAGGACAGGAGCGTTACAGAACAATTACAACAGCATACTACCGTGGTGCAATGGGGTTTATTTTGATGTACGACATAACCAATGAAGAATCATTTAGTGCAGTACAAGACTGGTAAGTTAAACTCTTGTTACAGTCATAATAAAACCAAAGGACTTCACTTTAGAATTTAGAATAGGAATGCCAATGTAAAGAGTAAAACAAGAACAATAATCAAATCTGATTAAATTAAGGGCTTCAGAGTAAGTGAACATAGCAGTATCAAGATCATATTGTCCAAATCAAATCTGTAGCATTTAGTTCTGGGAGTCAAAATAAATTCAACAATCCTGCATTGTAGAACTGCTAACTAATCGCTCCAGCAACTCATTATTATTCTCTGCAGGACTAAGCATGACTAGGCAGTAACAGTGTGTATCCTCTAAGGCAGTCATACTCAAGTTACACACTTTTAGGTCATTATAAGAGGCTACTGGCAAGACAGAAGAAGCTATGTGTTTCTCCAGTTCCCTATTCTCATTCTAGAACTCCATAATAGGGGAAATTAGCTGAATAATTGTTGTCATTAATGATGTGTTGGAATTGATAAAATAATTAAAAAGCAAAACAGTTGTGAGACTGTGGAAATGAACATTTGCTGTACTTACCATAACACCAAAATGTTCTTGTGTGAGTATCTGTATTGTGCCAAAAATAATAATTTAAAGATGTTTGAAAAAAGGCCTGTTAACTTGGTAAAAAGAAAAATTTGTACATACTGTGCCTTGCAAAGTATTCAGACAAGCTTTCAGTCATGATTCTTTGAAGTAGCAATTAATATTTCTTATATACCAAACCTATCCCACACATTTACAGCATGAAATTAAAAAAGGAGATAAATAGATCATTTAAAAGAAAATTATCACACCACAAAGAAAAATAAAAAGCTAAAATGTTTGGATTTGCTTAATACGAAGTGCAGTCAACATATTTCAGTTTTTTCTGATTAGATTTTGCTGACATTTGCTGTAACTTATAGTATATGACCTGAGCATTCGGGATTTGAATAAATATATTTTAAAAATGTGTATGCATCATTTTGTAATATCACAAAATTTGAAAGCATGGAATGGGTTGGAATACTGTATTTTTAATTACTGTCAGAAGACAAAGAAAGGCCATCAATGTAGTGGTGGTGACTTGGTAGATGTAAATTTTTATCTTGATTTTATTAGTGGCATTAATTAGTGTAGGGCACTGTATGGGAAACACATGTAAAAGAAAAAGAAAAAGGAGGACAGATAAACAATATTTAAAATAAATATTGTTTTTTTTCTTGGTGTTGTCCCCAAAAGATGGAAAATATGATAGTAGGGATATTGTGTTGTATTGTGTAGCAAAATATAGTGTAGTACATGCTTGTATAATACATAACAGGGTGAGTATTAATAGAGAAAACATATTTTGTTAAGTGTTTACAATTTATCATCTTGTCGTGTCATCCCTTGTCTTGAAAGATACCCTGAATATCAGAAGTGCGTTCATATAACTAAATACAGTATATGCAGTAACCGTTTACATATCCTGCATGAGTCTTTGTATAGTACGTTGATGTGATAAATACATGAGGCAAAGATAATGCTACTATAATGGGCAAGGTGAAAAGTTCATGAGTTTATCTAGAATGGAATACTATACAGAATTCAAATCACTGTTAATCTTAAATTGTGAAAAAATAGATGAAAAATACTGGACTCACAAGTATTTAAATGATACAGTGTGCTGCATTTTTAATGTTGTCCTTTTTCCTGTACAATTTAAGGTAATTCTTAAATGAATAGTTATCTTATGAATCAGCTAAGTATCTTCAGCACATATTCTGTCCTGTATTTAATGTTAATATGCCTTTAATGAGAGGACCATTCTCTAGTGAGAATTTTTAGATACAAGTTAACTTGTTATAGAAAATTATAAGAGAATTTCTCATGCATTTGTTATGTCTGCATATAATTTCCCCCCTTTTTTCCACAAACTGTAATAACATATATTGAGGGCATTAAAATGCAAAGTAAGAGTATAGAAACCAATAACAACTGCAGTGTGTTTTTAATTACTTTCAGAAGACACAGAAAGGCCATCAATGTCTTGGTGGTGACTTGGCAGATTCAAATTTGGCAGATACAAATTTGTATCTTGATTTCATTACTGCCATTTCGTACCACTAATGAGCGGAATTCAATTTTATGAGCCTAGCCCGTTTCTGATATCCCCTAATTATAAAACAGATCAGTTAACTGCAGAATTGCTTTTCTTAAGATCAAATCCAGGTTAAAACAGGAGATGTCACAGTGAAGGTAGAATACTATGCATTCATGGAGTTTCAGTAACATGGTTTACAATCCAATGTTTGCAAGTATAATCTGTAAGAACAGAAGAAAAACAAATACAAAACAATACAAATAAAATGTATGTTTGGTCAGGTCTGTATAGTGTCTTTTCTTAAATGCAACTGGTATTTCTCTAGGCAGTTCTAATAATGTAAACAGACAGACCTACAATACCAGAATTTTTTTAACTAAAATTTCATAATGGTTTACTGAGCAATATATCAATACACATAACAGCGGACATTCATTGTCTTTATTGAATCAGTGAAACCAACTACACAGTGTTGTTTAATTCACATGAAATGGCTTTTTTAAAATTAGTTGATGACTCTAGAGTAGGAGTCTCCAACTGTAGTCCTGAAGAGCCCTGGTCTAGCAGAGTTTATAGGCAGCTTTTAAATCATTAATATCTAAAAGGCCTGGAACAGTTTTAACCAGCAGGTGGTGTGTTCAATTATACAACTTAAAGATGATTTGGAACACAAAACAAAATAACCTTTGGCCCTCAATCATCAGTTCCCCCTTAATTAAAATGGTTTTTGCTCAGGTGACTTTGGATGACCTATTTGAAAATGCAGGTCTCCAGGATGAGGGTTGCAGAACCGATACCTAGAGTAACCACCTTGATCAATCTTATTGTCCAAAAACGGTAATCAATCCTTCGCTTGTGGCATTAAGTGTTATCTTACTACTATAACATGTTATCTTACCTTATACAGTATGTGTTTTGCAAGATAGAAGTAATACAGTTAATATTCTAATGGGGCTTCAGTGTGGAGTACATTCTTGCT
Organism: Atractosteus spatula; assembly: GCF_055471065.1. Classification (NCBI taxonomy): domain Eukaryota; kingdom Metazoa; phylum Chordata; class Actinopteri; order Semionotiformes; family Lepisosteidae; genus Atractosteus; species Atractosteus spatula. The sequence goes on along the minus strand of NC_142708.1, from coordinate 28,424,841 downwards.
TCTGAAACAAGGTCATGATTTCAAATGCTGCATACACAACGTTGTAATATCATTGAATAAAAAATAAAACTACCCACTAAATCTCCTACTGTAAAATGGGAACACTCCAGGCCATAACAACGTAAGAAGGGTTACATATGAAAGGAGTTCATTCAGTCCACCTATTTTGTTTAGTTCAACCAAGAGCCAACAGACACTTTCCTGGAGTTAAGGGAACGTCATGCACTGAATATTTGTAGTCTTGACAATGAGACAATGAGGGAACCTGATTTACTGTAATTATGCAAAATCTTCAAAGGCATTGATAAAAGTCACACAACTGACTCCTTCAGAATAAGCACCAATAAGCACAAACATCAGGACACAAGTGGAAACAAGTGTGCTACAAGTGTGGCAGTGAATTGTGAGAATAGTAGGCACTTTTATCATGCAGAGGATTATGGAAGTATGGAAAAAGCTACCCAACCATGCTATCAAAGCCGATATCATAGCTTGTCTCAAGAAACAGTCAGTTAGCTTCTTCTACAAAACAGGATGGATCAAATGGCCTTCACTCATTTGTAGCTGTTCCTATTGTTCTGCCAAACAAAGGGCATCAGCCGAGAGTTTGTGTGTTGAAAGTTGTCTTTATTTCATATGCATATGGGAGTCTTGCTCTTGTACACAAGACTCAAAAGACTCTCTGGTTGCATTGTGGCTATATATGGTCATTCTAGAAAGCTGACCAGTACATATATTTTCTTACTGCTGGCTTGCATGACAAGCAGCCCATCTCCTGAATAGACCATTTGTTCCAGGAGAGGTCACTTGGTCATTTCCCTGAGAACTATGGCAGCTATGCATAAAGACCCCATGTGGCTATGTTATCTTTTGAGACCAGACATCCTGAGATGGATTTAATAAAATATAAGTAAAAAGATACATAGTTAACAAGATAAAAAACATATATTTTTTTAAAACTTTTAGGTGATTCCCTCAGTCCCCCCTTTAGAAAATATTGCAATTAGCCAATTGTTTTCTAAATGTATCCTGTGATTTCTGATGAATTCTTTATGGGTGAATTGCATGATTCTTTATGGTGTCCTAAACAAGTGGTCAGGACTGAAGTAGTAGCTTTAGTGCAGAGGGATTTAATACAAGTTAGTATGACAATAGTTAGTAGAAGCAGTACCAATCCTACTAGTACGTATTGCATCAGCGTGCCCGCCCTTGACCTGAATACAGGCTTCAGCCAGCTCGCTATCCTCCAGTCATGGGGGTTGTATTTATGATACTTTTGTCCTTCATCATAGATATGCTGTGCTAGGTCTGTAATGTGCTCGGAATTATCCGGAATGTAAGTACTGTACAACATTCTGTTCCGATTGCGGCACATGTTCCTCCTTGAGCTGCTAACAAATAGTCCAGAGCCAGCCTATTCTGCATGGCTACCGTTCTTAAGGCTACCATTTCATCTTTTACTGCCTTAAGTCCGTCTGAAGTCTTGTTAGCTAATGTTTCCAATGAGGCTGCCATGGTAATGACTTCCCTTGTTAATTTGCCAGTACCATACCAAGGGAATGCTATAGCAAAGAAGTGTTCTGTCTTGGTAATAGCCCTAGGATATATTCTAGAGTGATATGGAGAGAATGGGCTACGTATCCAATAACTCTGACACTGTTTTTCCCCAATATCCCAAAGTCATAACAGACTCCAAAAACATACCGCAAGTCCATATAAATAGTTATAATTTGATCTTTAGCATATTTACAAGCTATGAGCGCCTTGCGCTCAGCCTACTTGTCTAACACCAGATTATTCATAGCTTGTACAGCAGGTAGTCTGCACAGCCCTTAAACACAGCCAACGCCCCTTTGCCACAACACTGAGGGGTCCTGAATAACCCCCTGGGCCATGCCTACCTCCATGCTCCTGCGCCAGCGCAGCAGCCCAGAACCCATTTCTTATACTTACATACAGACATAAAAACAGTTGATCTGTCTGAGGGAATCCATCCAATGGCCATTTCCTGCAAAAGAGCTTGTTTCAAATCATTAAAAGTGGTTTCTGCTGCTGGGATCAAGGCAATTTTGTCTCACCATGCAAAGGAGGAGAATCCATAAATCTTTATAGATTTTATATTAATGTTATATTTTTCATTTTCTTTTCTTTTTCATACCATGTTATGATTATTGACTTCTATTAAGTCAACTGACTTCTATTCTGTCCATAAAGACATCCATTCAGTTTATGAACTTAAAGGTTCTAACATAACTGTCATGATCTGCATATTGGTTAATTGCACCATGTGTGTGCTTTAATCTGTTCTTAGTTTTTCCACTGTGAATTCTGTGAGGTTTGACTAAAGCTACTTAATGCTCTTATGCACCTCTTGGGGCTGGTGTATAGAGCCCTATCTTAAACCTTGAGGCAGATTAAGATGAACATGTTTTTGAATAAAATATTAGTCTTAACAAGGAATCCTGTTAAAATGCTTTAACCAATTTCTGTTGCTGTGTGGTGTTAGGTTTTTAGATATATAATTCAATGCTACCTGAGTAAATTTATTGTTTTTGCGTGCAGAGTTTTGGCTGTCAGTTTTTTTTATATTTCACATGTAATATAAAAATTTGAGTAAAGGATTCTAGTTAAATGATTTTATGCTGCAGAACAAGGTAAGGAAGCTTGAAGTTTCAGAAGTGAGGTAATTTTATAGAAGAAAATCAGCAGTACCTCTATTACTCAGTGAGTAGACACTGCCTTTGTTTTTTAGTGTGTTGTTTTCCAAGTCTTTGCAATCCGGTAAGTATATGATAGAACTTTAAGGATTGTTATATATTTTTGTGAAAGCTTTGGTTTTAAACTAAATAAAAAGTAGAGTGATACTGAAGCTGTTGAGCTTCTGTGTGCTATGAGCCTTAAGAGCACCATAATATGTAATTGATTTTCAGAAACACGTAAAACAAGTTGATACTCTTCACTGTGATTTTCACAGTTAACAGCCAATATAAAAGCCCTTCACCCTGCCACACGGTCAGTTTATGGATACCAGGGATCAAAATAAAACAAATTTATTTTGATACTTAGAACTTAGTGGCATGTGCTGAAACATATTTGGCTAGCTTATAATGCTTTTCCTGCTTTTCCACATCCCCATCACCAGATACTGGAATCATTATATAAAAATGTTTTTTTTTAAATCTAACCTTTTACTTGTTTTATGACTGTTATCCACAAAATAGATTTCCCTGCATGAGAATAGAATGCAGGCATTGTAATGAAATTCGGTCTTGTAGGTAAAATGAGATTCTTTTCTAGCTGCAATTTTAATATCTTTCTAGTTATTGCGTTCTGTTAGAAAAAAACAGTGTAGTATCAATGATTGTAATGCCCCTAACCTAAAGTATACTGGGCTTAAAGCATTCTTAATTGCCAAGGTTACTTGAATCATAAAACTTTAATAGATGAAATACGGAGCTGATAAGACAGATGCTGTCTTGTTAGTGATAATGGTAACATCAAATAAAACAAGTTATTCCATTATTTTGCATATACTTTCTGCTTGAAATTCTTTGACATGCATGAAAAAATAAACATTTCAGTAGGTTTGGTTCAATAGGTTCAATAATGAAACAGTTTTGAAAGCTATGTTAAACATTTGATATGACATACGGTACATAAGGAAATGTCAACTATTGCCATGATAAACATTAGTGTTTCGATCACATCACAATCACATCAGTGAAAAATAAATTAACAATAAAAAAGAAAATACAAAGTGTAATCAGATACTTCTCTTTGAATTTGATTCCACTCAAAGTGCTTTACAGTCACGTGCTTTACAATCATGAATCACAGCCAAAATGTGAATATACAGTATGGGATTATATGGCAATGGTCATGGCACTATATCATGAATGCACAAACTGTCTTTAATATCAGTTCCTGTGCTCCAATAATCTAAATACCATATCCAGAATGTTTTGTAATGCCTGTGCTGCATGCTACTGGAAATCATGCTGAATAACTACTTTTTATGACAGCTGTCATAGCCATGCCATGCACATTCATTAACAATGAAATGTATCAGTTTCAAGGCTCAGAATATGAAAATGATGATGAGGCAGAATTGACCTTGAGATGAGATTCTGCATTTTTTACTCCATGTTTGTAAGAATCGCATCCTACAGGATGTTGTTATTGCTGCTAACTAATCCGAAGGAATCTGCTCAGGCAGGTATGAAAGACAAGAGCAGAGGGAGAAGTACAGCAACCCCTTGGCATAGAGGTGCTGCATGGTAGAAGAATAAGAAAGGGACAGATATACACCAGTAGGAAAAAATCTAATGGAAAAAATTATCTACAATATCAGAATGCATATTTATTTGTGCAGTTTTACAATTACTACAACCTTCCAATACAACCCTATAAGACCAGGACTGCTGTAAAATTCTGGAATCTTTTTTTTATTTAAGGGGGGAAAGCTATTCCGTCTGCTGTGGTTCACAACACAAAAATATGCAATAGTATGAAAAAGATCAATGAGGAGAGTCATGATATTAAATGACTAGTTTAACAGAATGATAATGATATACACCCAACGACCATATCACCCTGCAACTCTCAACTGAAAAGCCACTGAAGCTAAACAGGTGTGAGCCTGGTCAGTACCTGGATCGGAGACCTCCTGGGAAAAACTAAGATTGCTGCTGGAAGAGATGTTAGTGGGGCCAGGAGGGGGCGCTCTCCCTGCAGTCCATGTGGGTCCTAATGGCCTGGTATAGTGATGGGGACACTATGCTGTAAAAAGGCGCCGTCCTTCAGGTGAGACATAAAACTGAGGTCCTGACTCTCTGTGGTCATTAAAAATCCCAGGGCGTTTCTCAAAAAGAGTAGAGGTGTTACCCCAGTGTCCTGGCCAAATTTCCCATTGGCCTTCATCAATCATGGCCTCCTAGTAATCCCCATCTATGAATTGCCTTCATCACTCAGTTCTCCTCCCCACTAATAGCTGGCGTGCGGTGAGAGTACTGGCAGATCATCCAGGTGGATGCTGCACATTGGTGGTGGTGGAAGGGGGTCCCCATTACCTGTAAAGCACTTTGAGTGGAGTGTCCAGAAAATCACCTTTTAAATGCAAGGAATTCTTCTTATTATTAAATGAAATACACAGAAATTAATCTCTACAGGGAAAAGAGATAGTAAAACAATAATATGTTGTAGCATGTAAAGGAACAAGTAAAGGTTTATTCCATGCTGAAAAGAGAAGAAAAGAAACAACATTTCCCCTGTGGAGCCTGTAACATGCTTCCATTCATACTCATTATTGGGTATTCTGTACCCAAGATTCTGTGTAATTGCTCTGATGTGTTATGCAGCATGCACTGTCGAATCATGTTTTTTTTAATTAAGTCACAGACCAACTTCAGAGTACTTGAGCCATACAAACCAAGCTACAATAGCATCAAACTTGTCTAATGAAAAGAGGCAATCTCCTAGAATGGGAGATTTAAAAATATACAGGTGACCCTGTCGAGTGATGAGACCCTAATGGTTTCACTATACACTGTAGGCAATCTACAAAGGAGGAGCAGGACAAAAGTAGATCTTTATGTTCAACATATACTGTATTTGAAGATATGGACTCCAGTTGTGTCTTACTTTCTTAGATGCAGAAAAGCTGGACCTGTTCCTGACACAGAAATATGTATCAGTTGAGTAGCAGCAGGACATACAACAGGCACTGAACATTAATGACAATAAAAGTAAAGGGCAGCCAAAAACAGATGCTCTGCTAAACAAAACAGCAGGAGCTATCAGTGGGAAACATACAGTATCCCAGGTGATACTGTATCAACAATTGCAATATTCTAGTTTCCTTCTACTGTCCAAGGTGTAATTTATCCAGAGCTTTGTTTATAAAATTGTTTCAGAAATAGAGTGAAATAAAGATTAAGTTAAAAAAATAATGATTTAAGAGACTTGTTCCTTTAGTAATACAAATGATTCGGATTTCTTTATGTTTCACTAAAAATACTGTGTAACGTTACAAAAAAGTTACAAAAAAAGGTATATTTCTGTGTGTCCAAGTATACAGTAGTTCATTTCAAATGTTTATTGCTATTGCAGACAGGCTTCATGATTGTTGCCTTTTAAATTCCTTGGCTGTGTATTTTCATTATGTTCTTGTCTTATAACCACCAGGGTAACAATTTAAACATTGATTTCCTCATGTTTAGAGACCTAAGATTACACTGTATTAAATAGAGAAAAATGCACCAGGGAAAATAAGTTTTAATATTTCCTAATGCTTTGAGTACTGATACAGTATATGCATATATTATGGCACCCTCCATCACCTGTATTGTTCAATATTTAATTTAGTGTTATGAATATTTTAATAATTTAAAGCACTGATTCAAAATGGTATGTCTAAAGGAGTCTTTTTTAATATATTTGTTCACCTAGATTTTTCTAAGACATATGAACTGAACCTTAGTTAAAATGGAATTAAAATTAAAACTCTTCTCTAGACTTTGAGACTGACAACCCATTCCCTTCTGTCAATATACTGCATTTCTACTTGCACTTGGTTTGGCATTTGTGTTTGGTTAGAGGAATCAGTTTTTGGTTTCCAAGGTAACTGTTTCTAGTCTTAAGACACTGTCATTATATTAGTATCTGAACTTCTGCTTCATTTCCTGCTTGACATTCTGGGATTCTTTGCATGTAGATTTTCTTGGCACCATAGAAGAAGTAACTGCTGGAGAATTTTAACATCTGTTCATCTAAGATTATTCTTAGAATGTGATCTAACGACCAATTAATTAGTCCAACATTTTATTTAACCCTCAGATGCAATCTAGAATACAGGTCTCCACATTTTTTAAATTTTGTAACTAAAACTGTACCTGGTATTATAAATAAGGCCTTGTTGGTGCATTGTATGATTTTAAAATATCCATTCATTTAAATTCAAAATTTTTAGTATATATCCTAACATTGTTTGTCTTTTTAATTGCTATGCCACACTGTCTAGAAGATGTAAATAATGTTTCAACACACATAAATCGTGTTGATCAGTAGCTCATTTTGACTTAGTGTTTCCCATTTAGTTTTATATTTCGTTTCTGCCACATTGGAAAACCTAAATTGTGTGTGACGGAGAATTCTGTTCACAGAAATTAAACAGTCAAAATGTGATGTGTTGCCTGTTGTGGTACATTGATGAGTGCACGCCTACTGTTGTGAGAGTGCTATTGCTCTGCTGCATTTGTTGATAAAGTTCAGCTCACATTCCTGCACACCCGGGGTGAGACACGTCTGTGCTTCATCCCATGTGAATCATGTGAAGCCAACTGACCTCAGTAGAGATCTCTAAAATCTCTGTTTAGAGATGTTACCTTGAGGCCAATGGTGGCTATGAAAGAGTTACAGAGTTCTGTAGTTAAGATGGGAAAAAAATGTCCATGGATCAGCAATATCCCATGGTCTTCACAGAAGAGGCTTGAACTGAAATTACAAATCCTGTATGAAGGCTGCAAAAATACTTGGATGATAGTGCAAACATATAACCAAAACAAAATGCAATTTTGTATTCTAAATGCAAAAAGTATTTGATCCAAACCTTACATGTTTGCATCCTGTATTTACATGGTGCATCATTTACTTCTCATTAGCAGTGACTGGGGAACTTGTTAAGACCAATTGGAATATAGCCTAAGCAAAGTACCAGCACATCTTACAGAAAAACCTGCAGCAGATCCACAGTAAATTTGGGACCAAAATTCACCTCTCAGCAGGACCAAAGCATGCACAAAAGCAAAAGTTATATTGGACAGGTATAATTATAAAAGTTATAATTTTACAGGTCTTATCAACAGTGCAGTTTTTTTCTCTTTTTCTCTTTGCTGACATTAACTGTAACTTACAGTATCTTTCCCTCAGAACTCTTCAGTTTAGTCTGTCAGTTTTTGAATATCATATTAAGTTTTTTTCTAAAATTGCATTTACAGTATTATAATAATTTTGCAACATGAAACACCAAAGGGAATGGTCTGAAAATGTTTTCAAGGAACAGCTTCAGACAGGAGTCGAGGTTTAGAAAGATTTTCTTCTCCAGCATATTTAAACCCTTTCAATGAGCATTTCATTTCCTTTGTTGACCTAATTATCTAAAGCACACAACAGTCTTCTTACCCATGTGGATATTATGTGAAAAAAAGAGTGAATCTGAGATCTGAAGTGTTTCATGATAATCAATTTTTCTTCTTTATAGATGCATGTTTTCCTGTAATACTGGCACAACATTATTGCTCCATTCACCTTTTAATTAAATTCGATCAAAATGAAAAGTGAAAAGTCATTTCAGCAGTCATTTTAATTAAAAGAACAGAATCACATTAACATTAGCTCTGATGTCTGTAAGCTTTTAAAGCATATAAACCATGTGATAGTAATTTAAAAATCATAGCAGCATCACAACTACAGTATTTTGAGCAAACAGCATTGTACTTCTGTTCTATGTCATGCTCTTGGAATTGTCTATTCCAAACTCTCCTAGACAGTGTGGCAGTATCTTTCCCTGCTACACCATAGAATGATTAGTTATTCCAAGGGGTGAGACCATATTCCAGGTATACAATGCCTGTAGGTGATTTATGCACCAGCACATATTATAGTTACATAGTCCTAAAACACACAGAACAAACACCACAGCATTAAAAATCCATAAACCATTTCCCTTAGAGCTTCTGGCCTGTTTATGTAGATAAGCTGTTGAGCCTCAGGGTGTCACTATCACACAGTTAGGTCTCCTGAAACCTAAGGCTGCTGCAATATGTTACATATCATTTTCATTTGATTCAGTCACAATCTTTCCTTTGGAAACGGCTAAACCTTATTCAGTGCTTTCAGAACTTTTGGCTGTTTTTTATAGTCTCCGTACTGTCAGTCCTGACACCAGCCTGAACAACATATTGTATTTTGTTAAGAGTTTTAATATGTTAGAATGCTTATAAATCAGAGGATGCTATTCAGCCCATTTAGCTGTTTTTTTTTAGTAGCTTATAAATGAACCTCCTACTATCTGCATTCTTACAGTGTATAAAATACCATAAAACACAATATCTTGTCTGCAGTAGCAGTAGAGTTTAAAAAGGTGTATTAACATGCTTGAGATACCTGAGGTACTGCACTGTTTGTCTTCCTGGCAGTATATGGGCCAGCTTAAAGTACTTAAGGATTTATCTTTGCAATGTTCTTTAATAGGTGTATGTGGGACACTTGAGGCATAATTATCTTATATGACCACGTATGTATTTGAAATGATTTATAATAAAACAAATTCAAGGACAATTCAATGTAATCCAAGACCATTGCATTTATTTCAATGTATTACAGTTGTGTTTAATATACTTTTGCATTACCAGAGTTTCAGATTATCCAGACATTTGGAAGCCTTTTGTCTTATTTGTCTTTTATCATATGTAGCCATCAAAGTCTTTGTAGGTCAAGAAAAGACATTCCAGCTCTTCTTAAGCTGGCTTTTGTGTCCTTTGTCTCTGGACCATTGTTTGCCCCACCCTCCTCCAGGTAACAGGTTTGTGGTACATGTACATGAATCATAATGGATCATGAACTCTTCAGGGCTATCTGAGTGAGGTAACTGAGGATTTATTGTTCTGCCATCTTGGGTCTAGTATCCTAGGTTGTGTCGTTCCTGGCCAGTAGGACATGCGTACTTAGTGTCAGATTCCAGTGCCAGGATCCAGGCAGTTGGAATATAGAAAGATGAGAAAGTGTGTTACAGTAACTAGATAGAAGTTGTGGTTTAATGTGAATTAAATTACTTTAATAACAGACATTCATAAGGAGATTTCTGTCCCTGTAGTGTGACGGGAACACATGTTAAGTCTTCTAATCCCTTCTATTCCGTGGCAAGAACTGAACCACAAGGTGTATTACACCTCAGAGAGAAACAGCACATGCCTGTGCCTCACCCCTCATGCAGCAGCTTGGCTCCCCAATGGCTGGATAAACTCCCTGGGAGCCCACCCACTCCCTTGCTCTCTGGCCCCTGTGGGTGCAGCGTGAGCACTGCATGCCCACAGTCCCACGGCTTGTGTGCTAACAGCAAGATGCAGTGGCCATGCCCCCCTGCTTTAATGCAGCCACAGCCACACAGAACAGGCACAGGAACATATAGTGAATTATACAGTATACAGATGCTACCAATTTCTTCAAGTATCCATATCTATTTCAGTTTTATTAATTTTCATTGTTTCGTATCTGGTTTGAATTCCTTTAATATGTTTGCATATAATGCTAAAAGTCCCTCAATGATAACACAGAACTCTCAATGTCTGTGATTTAGTGTGTTTGTCATAATATCATCTAAGAGCCTATATGAATGATACTGGTTGTTGCATCAGACTTTTTCAAAATGTTTGTACTTTATGCTTTCCTCCATCTCTGTTATGTTGCCACTTTCTATTACTAAGTAGCATTGAATTTGTGCTTGAAGGAACTCTGTGATATGCTTTTCAATTGTTTAATGATTTTAATAAAGACAGTTAATGCTTATTATTTAGACTGTATTTATTTTTGTCCTCATCATGTTTGAACATAATTTGGATGCCAGTTGTGATTTTTGTAGAACTTTCCTCGGGTGGATAGAGGTCAGATATAATAACCAGAAACGACTGATAATAACCAGAAAAGAGAATATTTCTTGTAGATAACAAGTTTTGCTAAGATTACTGTTCAACACATACTGTAAAAGATGTTGGTGTCTTTTATGTTACCATTTTGTAGCATTTTGTGCAAATCTGTCTGGAAAATCATTTCATATACTTGTAAAATATTGTTATTATAGAGCAACAAAGAAAATATACAATACAATATACAATATTTAGCTTGTCTGTGAAGATGCATAAAGCTCATTAGGCTGGAAGACCACCATTCTGAAAATGCTGAGCCTCAAGGTCGTGAAAGGTAGTTTAAATGCAGGGCTCAGATCGGCGCTGCCAGTTTATCTTAACAAAAGCCCCTCTGGAGACTTCCTGTTTAGACATTCTTACACTCATCTGTCTTCAACCTGCTGTCTCTGAAAATGCTATGACACTTTACTTCACTGCAGCTGGGCGGGATCTTTTTCATGAGAAGCAGTTTAAAAACAAAACTGGAATAAATTAACAAGCAAAACCCAAAAGTGAAAGTTTTCAAAAACAAAACATAATCTGCAATAATAATTGGTAATTTAAAGTTATCCTTTTGGTGTATCCTTTCATCTTTAACAAGGAATTGTGAAACTCATTAGTGAGTTTGAAGACCATGCAATTCGGAATGTGTATGTGAAAAAAACAAAATGTGTATCTGAAAAAGTGAATTGTAAATACTGAATTTTAATATTTCTAAATAGATCAATCTTAAAATGGGGCAAAAACCTTAAAGTGATGTTTAATCAATGATAAGAGTTTCAGTGCTTTATTACTTGCACTCCTATTACTTGCACGCTTTTTTGTATTTGTTGTGTTTGATAATATTTTATTTACAACCTTTTTATAGAAACAATTGTTAAGAAGACAAACTTGTGCTCATTGTTCAATAATTGTTAATTAATCTGTTTTAACAGGTCAACCCAGATTAAGACATACTCCTGGGACAATGCGCAGGTAATCCTGGCAGGCAATAAGTGTGACATGGAAGAAGAGCGAGTAGTGTCCACAGAGAGTGGGAGACACTTAGCTGAACAACTAGGTAGGCCTAGTTTAATTTTTTCAGAAAATACAGAATGTTTTTTGTAGTTCACTCTTTAAAAAAGAACATAAATGTAAGTAGCCGTGAGTACAATAAATAAGTAAGCAATTCTTTTTTCTAAACATGTCAATATTATTGTGGAACTACTATCACAATAATGCCTTTTCCTGGAAAAAATAATGTGTATAATCTGTCCTCTGTAACAGACAGCCACAGTATTAACCAAAATATTCTGAAGGGAGAGTTGAGAAAACAGGATTCAAATGAACCTTTGAAAAATAAAATTTAAAATATGATTTTATTATAGGCTATACTGTGGCCAACAATGCTAATGAAACATACAGTAAATTATTAGTAGTTGTCTAAATTGACTGTAATTTAAACACTAAGGAATACTCTTCTAACCCGTTTATTTTTATGAAAGTACTGTAACTGGTACCTCTGAAATAACATCTAAAATTAAAGTCAGATTATTTTTTAAACTTTTAAATGTACGAACAGTGTAAAACACCTTCATTTGATTACTGGGAATCTTTATTTGCTACCCTTATTTACAAAATGTGTTTGAGTTATGAATTAGCTTGAATCTAAATTATTTATTTTACTTTTGAGAGCTATTTCCTTAAGTGGTGTATTAATTAATGTACGTATTGGTCTCCTGGTTGGTGAGTCTGCCCTCAATTTTTTTTACCACATGCATTCATCAGTGAATTAACAGTCATGCAAGTTTGCTGCTTATATAATATTCTTCACTTTCACCAACTCCAGTTGCTAATGAAACACATTTAATTGGCTAACACCTACAGTTTTCTGACACATGGGTGTTTGAACAAAACTGGAAATACCAGGCAGATAATTTTATCCTGAAACAATTTAAACCCTTCACAGATTACTTTCTTTAAAGACTTGCTTGAGTTTAGGAGTCATGTCTATAAAATCTTTACTGCCATAATAAGCTGACTTTTTTCCTGGAGAAAACAAATTATATTAAACCACTGGCCCTCTTAGAGAAACTGAGATGTCTAGAAGCTTTATTTGGCTTTGTAACATTGAAGGTTTGTATGTACCTCTTGGCAAAGTTCCCTAAAGGTAATGTGAAAGAGAGTGAAAACAGGTCCATCACAAAATCCCTCTTGCAGATCATAAAAATACCTGTAACTCCATCGTGTCCATCAGTCCACATTAGTACATGCTGAAAATGTTCCACACACCCAATCCAGTCAACACAAGAATATTAATCTCCAGTATTCTGCAAGTCTTTGTCTCACTATTCAATACTCACATTCTCCTGTAACAAAAAAACTCTGAAAAACAAAGTGTTCTTAATCTTTTTTTCTTGATCAAAACTAGTCCATACATAATCAAATCATTCCATACATTATGTATTCCTAAAGCGCTTCTGTTTTAATTAAACTAAGACTTATACTTGAAAATTGCTAAGAGCACTTGTTGTTTTGTTTGCCCTGAAGGATTTGAGTTCTTTGAAACGAGTGCAAAGGACAACATAAACGTCAAACAGACATTTGAGCGGCTTGTGGACATCATCTGTGACAAGATGTCCGACAGCTCAGAACCTGACCCTGCAGTCACTGCTGGAACCCAGAATACAAGACTAATAGACAATCCACCACCTCTACAGCAACCCAACTGCGGCTGTTAATAACTGCTGGTAATGCTGAAACGGGTCTAACATGTGCTGTTGCCAAGATATGAAAATCCTTAGGCATTATCTTTTAAACATTAATTTAAATATTACCATATCTTATTTAAAAATATTGACGCCTGCTGCCATGTGCACAGCACATTCTTCTGGAAATCTCTAGTTTTAATGCACTTAACAAAACACAGAAAAACAAGCTTATAGTATGTACATAGCCTAGCAAAAAATTTTAATCTAAAACATAACAGTCTTGTTTGAGTATTTATTAAGCCTTTCGCTTTTGAGTTTCCAGCATTAAAAAATCATCAGTAATGTAGGCAACTGATATAAACTATGTGTGTTTGTTCTTTGTCTTAAACACACAGGCAATGCTTCTTTCCACCAATACACTTTATGAAACAATACTTACTGTATTCAGCTAGTGTTGAAAACCCCTCAGTCCCTGACAGTAGTTGTGTTACCTAATGCAATCTTCTGTGTTAGAGTGATGTTTCAGCAGTGATATCAGTGGCATTGCTGGCTTCAAAGTGACCAGTTGGGAAATCAAGTCTTTTTCTGCATCTTTAGCAATGGGTTAGTCCAGAGTTAATAGCAAGGCAAGACTGGCAGTGACATGAATCAGCACCTCTTGATTAGTGAGGCATCCAGTGACATTGTTGGTGAACAATCCAAAACATGTGATTTAGCTTAGAGGTCCAAAGGCATTTACTGGCCAAGGTAAGATATGGATATTCATACTTTGGAAATGGTCAATAATGATACATGTACAATAAGACTGGGCATTCTTTATCCATCCATTTTCCAGCCCTTTAATATACTGTCACAGGGGAGCCAGAGCCTATTCTGGCAAGCAACTGATGCAAGGCAGGATTCACAGTCCATGCAGGGCGCGCACACATAGACACAAACATGCACACACTCACACTAGGGCGTCAGCACTGCATCATGATATTATGTCACGCAAGATTAATTTCCCTAGAAGAGAATGTCCAGGGCCGGCATGGTGTCGCTTTGGTTAGCATTGCTGCATTTCAGCCCTAGGGCCCAGGGCACAAAAATAAAGTACAGTATATTATGTAATGAAAACAGTTTTCAGTTAGTGTTTCTAAAGTACAAATGCTGTTTTAAAGATCCTTAACACCTAAAGGTGTTCTAAATATGCATGAAATATTACATACTGTACAGTACATACACCAGTAACCGTACCTACAATAATATCATTGGTTCTAATGGGAGAAACTCACCTGTTGTTGCATACAGTAGGTGATATTTATGTTCTTACAGTCCCTAACCTCCGTATTTTACATTATTCTTATGGAAAAAAATTCCCTGTTATAAGTGGTTTCACTATGCATTGGACTTTTATGGTCCCTAACCCAGTATGTAATGGGGACCCTCTTTATACCCTCGGGTTTCCCCATATCTCAAGCTTTTTGTTTTTTTTTATTGGATGTTGCATCATTGCTACAACCAAAGGGAAAAAAAAATACTGTTTTTATACTCACCTTTGAAATGCACTATTCACCTTGTCACTGCAACACCATACTGGAAAAGGGCGAGAACTATCCTGACCATGTTTTGACAGCCATATGTTTCATGACAAGAACTATTACTTACTGTAAACATGAAGTGTATGTAGACCAACATCAGGTTTGAATCTCCATTAATGATACACCTTATCTAAAATGCCTCATCTGAGCAACCTGACTGACTTTCATACGCATTATGCAAAGTAATTGATGAACAGGTGCAGGAAATTTGTACGTTCTTGACACACTGGGGAAATTACATCTTGGTAATACTGTAACAGTGCTTCAGTTTGGATGGATACTAATAAAGGTGATATAAAGACAAAAGGTATTACAGGCTGTTGAGGTAACTTGCCTAGCTGAGGGAAAAGCACGGGACCCATAAGAAAGAGGCTGCCAGACCCCACCCATATTCACCAGGAATGAGCCAGGGAGCTGCTGCAAGAGTGTAGATGGCGTGGCAGAAGGGGTGCAAGAGAGATGGGAAGCTCAAGAGGTGAGATATGGAGGGAGGAAGTATCAGAGACTACAGTGGGACCTGACTTTCTTCCCGATTTTCTGCAAACTTGATTTAGTGAGTCACTCTTTTCAACCCACAGTTTCACTGATGTTACCTTTGTCTTTCCACACTTAGATTGGTTCATGTTTCATTTTAAATTTTTATTTTGAAGTCAGCTTTTCCCTGCTATTTGTAAGTGGCATGCTTGTATATGCATTGTTAAAATATGCAAATACAAGCACAAAACACCAGATTGTTTTTTTCCAATGTACATGTTCTTAGATGTTTTGCATTTAGTATGCAAATGAATAATAGACTCTGTCCTTACGGTGACCTTATTTTCACAGTGTGTTTCAGGCAGTGACTTTTACTACTGTATATTCTATTAAAAATCCCATTTTGTCTTAAAGAAAAATTAAAGCATGTTAGAAAAGAGACCCTGTATTAACCCTAAAAGAAGTTTATCAAAAAGTAAAATCCCAATATAGATAAGTTAATATTTTGTTCCTGTATTCTAAACGATTTAATGCATCAGACCAAGAGAAATAATTTTGTAGATCTAAATGCTATATGCTTTTGGGACAACACTATCATTCCATACAACATTTTCTTGCTTAAACTGAAAAATAATACATTTCCACAAAACAGTGATATTCAGTTTTCTTTGTTCAAAATGTGTAATGTATTATAGTTTATTTTATTATTATTATTTTAATGTTTTTGTAACAGATACTGTTTTTGTGTGGACTGACTAGAATGAACTAGTGTGTCCTGTGCTCAATGTGGAGTTTATCTGTGTGTTTGTGCCATTGTAATTCATTGAACTCTATAATATAAACTACCTACCTGAAAAAAATGTGGCCTTGAGCATTTTTCACATTGTGTCCATATTCTAACATTTATGTCTTAACCCAAATTAATTCCTTTCGAATTAACCTCTTTTGGCAAAGAGTCTGCATTTCATGTAGCTGGCTTACTGAATGAAGTGCAATATACTGTATTTCAAGTTGATAAAACAGCTCTTTAATTGGACAAAATACATATCGGTATTTCAAATGTTCAGACTAATAAAGGATTTGGCTATGATCAAGTAAATCAGTTCTCCTTCACTTTAATATTAGTTCTACATACAAAATGTAACCCTATCCCTCTTCTCCATTAAATCATTAATTTTTCATGCATTGCCAGCTTACAGGTTCACAGTTTTTACTTTAAATTTGAATGCTTTTCTTTAAAAAACAAAACATGATTTAAAGTGCCAAAATGTTACCATTACCAGTTAAATTTGCAACATTATACCTTGATAAATAATTTGTATGAAACAAATTAGAGAGAATGGCATGAAGAGTAACAGAACTAGTAGAGTAAATCTTAAATGTTGCATGAATTAGAAAATTATATATATTTAGATTTGTTGAATTTGTGCATCCTCAGATTTTGAGGTGCAGTGGGCCAATAAGTGCAATATTTAAAGAACTACTTCCTGTATATAGTCATATGTAACCATGTATGTCAGCTGTAGCTGTGTGACTGATACGATTCAGTTTGCAAATGATGCCATTTCTGACTAGTTGAAAACAAAATTAACATCTTTGTAGTCTTGTAACCCATGTCTGTCTCTGTATATAATGTATTAAGTAAATATGTATTGGATTTATTTATATAGTAATTTTTTATAGTTTTAGTAATATTGAATATAGAAGTAAATTGCCTTTTTACTGTAGGTCAAGACTTCACGCTTGAAAGCTTGGTGTATGGAGAAAAGAAACTGCATCTTCATGATATGTTTTCAGATCAATTACTTTATGTATAGGCTAATATCTGTAAAATACAAATGGATATAAGAGTAAATTGCTGTTTTGCAGTCCTCAGTGATGACTTTCGTAGACTAGTTTTTGTGTTGAATTGTAGAGTTTTGTGAGTTGTTGACAGGTGTGAATGTTGGGTACTGTTTACATTTTCCAGTAGAAGCCAGCATTATAACAAGCCACACCACGTCCTTATGATCACCATTAAATAGTCAGTTTCACTATAATGTTGGATTCATGAATCAAGTACATCTTGAAATACTCAATATGAATGACAGACATTTAAAAAAATCTCTTTATCCAGTATGGATCTAAGTAGCCATCCGATGAAGTTAATGAAACAATGATGACCTCAATATAATTTTAAAGCAAACTTTTGGTTAAAACAAATCCTTCAAGTTTAATAGAAATGTATTCCCTACGTTTCAAAACGTATGACGAAATATAGTCACAAAGTAGTGAAACAGCCTGTTTGCTTTTATCCAAGAAGCACAGGAGTGCTGATTTTCATCTCTCTTTTGCTGTCTCCACCAGCAAGGTATTGAAAATGTCAGAGATTTTCAGCAGTGATTAAACTTCCACATTATCTTGCATTATCTTCCCTATGAGATTAACATTTTAGTAAGGATCTGCAGTTTTTGGACAATGTTAATCTTTACCACAATTTGGCTCAAATACGTTTTTTGAATAGCTAGAGAGTTCTCTGTCATTTGTTATAATTTGGTTAAAGACCTTTTCTGGAGAGTGAGAGATTTAAGTATACATACTAAGGAAATTATCCTTATGTCAACCCTGTAATATCATGGTGTTATCTGAGGTGTCTGAGTTAGCCAGGTATATCCATTTTATTAGCTTTTTATTAGGAGTGTGGAGTGCTAATGCAGGATGCAATTTAGCTCAATACATGTCTGCTCATCCTGGCTGTATATTAACCCCTAAAACTTAACTTTGTTTCTGTCCAGAAATTAATTATGTAATTATCTCTAGCTTAAGATTAATTTCCATGCCATTCTTCCTGAGCAGGGGAAATGCGCCTTACTCAGAACATATTTCTGCTAGAGATCTTAATCTTTAAAACCCCAAAGACCATGCTTTATTCTGTCGAAATAGCATTTGATTCAAATAATATAATATGTTGGCTTGTAATAGAAAATGCAATCGCATATGCAAGAGAAAGCAAAGTAAAATCACCTGGGAAAATGCTACATTTAGTCTCCACAGAGCAGTTCAGACACATGGGGTCAGGTGGAAAGTGTAGCAACTGCTCTGCAGTCCTCCTGAGCTCTGTGACTTGGCAACATCTCCTAATTTCGTTGGCTTCCTTAAGGGTGGGATGATCTGTCTGGTTAATGTGATAGTAAGTAATACATCTGTTTGCGGTATCATCCATGTTGTTTCACAGCTGTGAGGCATAGTTTTAAATTGGCAAAACATAAGAAAACTGCACTGGAAACACCACATTTTCATCTTGTTTTTTCTCTGTTGTTTACTCCACATCATACCATAATGTTCTTGGCTGTGTTACAGTCTGAGTTTACAGCAATGTGAACTGCATTGTCTGCCCATCATATCAAATCCAAGCGAGAAGATAACAATAAGTTATTTGTGTCCTCTGGTTTTAAAAGAGTTTACATTGCTGCATTCAAGATCATTACTGTGATCATTGGCGAAGTTTCTTAAATCTGTAACATTCTGAAAATTCGGTACATATTAATATAGAGGGAAAAAGGCAAGCTGAATACATTATTCATATGCATGTATTACTCTAAATATAGTTTGTAAGATGCCCTCCCCACATGGGTGATCACAAAACAAGAATAAAATGTACTCCTGGACTGGTAGATGCAGAATTGATACAACTGGGACACTGAAAAATATTAAGCAGCTTAATGTACTGTAGTTTGTATTTTCTAAAACTGTGACTGCAGACTGTTTTGTGCTGTACGCCTGTAAATAGTGCAAGTACAACACCTGTTCTTTCATTCGGTAAGCCAGCTACTAACATCATATTTACTTTAGAGATTGCTCCAGGGTTTAAAATCTTTCACCCAGTTCAAAATCACACATGAACCCTTAGAACGATTAGGACCTCAAGTGAACATTTCCTGTCTTCTAAAATGATTCAGTAAACAGTTTTCTTCCTTGTTTTAGTTACAATAATGTACTGATAATAATGACTGTTAGATATAGTCACTGATTAAGATATTTCAAATGAGTAGAAAAATATTGTTGATTGAGTTTTGTCTGCCTGTTTTAAATTTAGTGAGATTGTGTAGTTCAAATCCAGGTGTTATAATGGCAATGGAAACAAACAGCTGTATTACAAATGTGTATGTATTATATAATCCAATCGACCTAAACTAATAATATATCATTGTGCACTAGTTAATTCTGTTTCCTCGTATGGATTATTCTAGAACTGGGTATTTTGTTTGTATGTGAGTTATGTACAACAAAGGTGTTTTAGAAATGACAATAAATATACCACTTGTATTAGTGTGTTCCTGTGTGGATCTTTGATTGATGTTTTGTTTACACTTTTCTGCTACAGTCATATAAAAATGCAGTTTATTTTCAAGTGGCTTAGCATATTGGGAAAATCAATTTTAAAATGCATCAATAAAATTATTTTATGTTCATTGAATTC
Organism: Atractosteus spatula; assembly: GCF_055471065.1. Taxonomy (NCBI): domain Eukaryota; kingdom Metazoa; phylum Chordata; class Actinopteri; order Semionotiformes; family Lepisosteidae; genus Atractosteus; species Atractosteus spatula. Next base: position 28,404,959 of record NC_142708.1, on the reverse strand, counting down.
TGTGGTAAGTCTTCATGGAACAATGACTTCTCTTTCTGAGTCTTTGCTGAAACGTACCCACCTGCTGGGAACTGTAAAACTGGGCTGAATGCAGGGATGCAGAAGATCTTGCATTTTGTGCAAATAGCCAATATGTGCCATTCTACTTGTAAAATTGTAAATTATTGTAAGATTTCGCTGAGTTCTGATCCTCCATGTTTTGAGTGAAAGAACCCACCTGTAATCTTTCTGTAAGTGCTATGAATTAGGAAACCAGAAAGTAGTTGTGTGGTGGCGAACCCCATATTTTTATTTTATGAAGAAGAAGGTTAAAGGAATCAGTCTTAGCAAACAGCTTGAGAAGTATGGGCCCCTATAGCAACAGATGGCATGGTTTCACCCAGTTCTGTCTTATTTAAGCATTGTATAAACTTGGAACTATGGCAGAAAATAAGACAAGATGGCTAGGGAAAGGGTGAGTTCTTATGTTACAGGTAGTGTAACTGAGAGGCCAGATTTACCATGTACAAACTGTTACGCTGGAAGGAACAGAAGTTGATGACATCTGAAAAAAAAAAAGTGAAGAATTCTGCTCACAATCAATGAAGTGGAACTGCCCATTATAAAACCTGCCAAAGCAAAGAAAGAGATGATGAAATATATTGTGTCATACCATCATATTGCCAATCTCCAATCAGTCTGATAGTGCAGTCCAGGTACAAAGACCTTCTTGTCCATTTACTCTATGTATTGACCCTTATAGCTCAATTTCATGCACAGTCTGAATTCTGTTTTGTGCAGGAAACAGGTTTGCAAAGCTGAATCTCTAAAACAATAAACATGACCCCTTTAATTATAATTATTGATAATTCCTGCAACGGAGTACGTTTACAGAAGATAGAGATCCTTGTCCGAACCACATTCCCCATAATACAGCAGGGAATGAAATGCTGCCCTTGATCACCTTAACGTGTTTTGAAATGATGATTGGTCAGGCAATAATATAAAAGCCAGGGAGCAGAGGCTTCTAGAGTTGGCTTATCTACTGTCTAGTAACAGAAATAGGTTTTCTGTGTTTGTTTTAACAGTGTTTCCGTTAAGAGTCTGTGATGCACCTGAGAGTTGTAGTGCAGTTGCAAGTGATTGTTTTATATACGGTACAGCAGGTGGACCTGGGGAACTGACACACACTCAGTCTTTTTTACTTAGAATCTAGGGAAGCAAAACTAAAAGACAAACAACATAAACAAAAGCTTAGCTCCTTATTGAGCGAGTCTCTAACTAACTTCTTTCTTCACTATCTGTAGCAGAACTGATAAGCTGCTTACCAACTTCACAAACAATATCCGAGACTATTTATGAGGAATGCTGTTCAGACACAGGGATCTGCATCATAATGACATTAGGTATAGGAGTATGCACTACTTCACAAAACACTTTATCAAGATTTTCCATTTGTGTCCACAAAGTCATTAGAATTAATTAATTAATTTGGCCCATTTAAAGAAAGTGGTAAGATTATTTTCATTCAAAATGTGGTAGAAATGTTAACCTTAATCCCAGGTAGAGCTTACTTCTTATACTACTCTCATTCCTGCATTCACAATGATTTGCACATCAGGACATTTAGAGTACAAAATCATGAAAAGTCTTCATTCAGATTTTCCAAAAATACAAAGCATTATCACTAGTTTGCCTTGGTAGTTCCTTTCTCTACTTATTTGTTGCTCCCACATATCCATTGAAATAATGTATACCTGAAGCACTAACCATTTTTCAGCATTTATGTCTATCAGGACAGCGTTAGCCTCTTAACCAAAGTTCCAGATGCCTGCATCTGTACAAGGGTTTCAGTACGGTTACAACACCCTCAAGTTAGACATGCATCATGATAGCAAACATTTTTTATCATTTCAAAGTATTTCACATGTACAGGTAAGTACTTTCCAATATCCTCTTAATCCAACTATTAAATTTGTTTTCACAGCACTGGTACCTTTTTTTAAAAAACTAACATACTATATTAATAACGTAGGACTGACAGCAATAACGCAATAGACTGCAATACAAACTACAGCCCTACCAGTCGATTTAAAAAACATTGAGCATCAAAATCAAAATGCACTCCAACAAACTGTATATCATAAGAAACTAGATAATCTCTGTTTGAAAAAGGAGTACTTCAAATCCCAATTCAGCAATTTTTTATCTTATCTAAGACAATTTCTCTGATGACGCAGAATATAAAATGTGCTACTGTATATTCAATTAATTTGCCTTTTTTTTTTACAAAAATGTAATTGCAAAAGCAAATACATGCAGAAATATAAGAAATCCATCATCCTTATTGTGAAGATGCAAAGAAATATCCGAATTATTTATTTCAAACCAAAAATAACTTATAGTACCTGAAAATCAAAATATCAAGACTAGAGAAATAGAGGTCCTCATACTAAATTCAGACTGTGCACCTTTAGGGAAGGGTTATAGGTGTTCAAAGTGAATGCCAATTTTTATTTGCTTTCCTTTGTCTGTCAATCACATGAAGATCAAACAGACTTTTATTACTTTCTAGTTTCTTGGACTCCAGCTTAGAAAGGCTCTTTTTTTTTACAGTCAGTAAATAGTCTCCAGTATTGCCTGTAGCTCAGTAAAATTAGTGGAATGCTTTTCAGATTTTTGGAACGGTAAGAAAACCATGTCAGGACCTGCCTTTATAAAACCTCATGCATCCTATTTCTGTCTTTTTTTAAATCAGACTCGGATTTTTATCCTACAGTAAGTAGTAGATATATTGGACAAGGCGTGGAAAAAATGGCTACCTGCATGTGAAAAAACAACCTTGGAAGTAAGAAACTTAAATGCATTTGTTTTTTTGTTATTTACATGTTTCTCAAAAAGTGAGAAAGTGTGTTTTAAGTAAGACATAAAAATTAACTGTTTCAGATTGGGTGCCCATATGTTTACCTTCAATTCGAGCCTTGAAGCAGACCTGTATTGTCTGTACATTCCAAGATAATTTGAGAAGCTACAGTATGATACAACCAGATTTGTCACCTTATATAAATTAAGGCCAATACACATTTAATATAGAAATTAAACTAAAACAATTTTTCTTAATTTTTGCAAGTGTGGTGGTACAAATTAACAAAGGAGTTATGGTTTTGTGGAAAATTTAACTGCAATTACCTTGTTTCCTGAAAAGAAGTTACAATTTACCTTCTAATGTGTCCAATATGTTTCTGGTATATAGCATAGAAAAGTCAGCAGGATACAGTTGCCAATATGATTTACATCAGCAATCCAAAGATTCCCTTTCAGGTTCAGATGTGCTGCTCAGAATCATCTTTCAGTTCAATGAATTACCAATTACAGAGTTTAAGTATTGGAATGCTTTCTGTGGTGCTGTATGTATTTGCGACACATTGTATCCACAGTCAGGGACAGTGTTACAGCATAATCACAATTTATGCCATTGTAGCAGCTTGTATTGTAGAATAAACTGGAAATTAAAAATTTAACTTGGTTATCAATTCAAAATATTTGTTTTTCCTATCTTTCAATGCAGTCACATTCGATGGTCACAGCAACATGGAGCCGTTCCTAGAAGCATAGGGTGCAAATGCACAACAATACCCTCCGCATGACATCAGTTCATCACAGGGTTTACTGTACACAGAGCAAATTGAAGCTTCAAGGACTGCCTTCTGTAGTCCTTGGAGCTGTTAGATGCCAGCACAATCTGCCTGACCACCTATATCCACCATGTCACCCATGTATTGTTATACACTTTTCTATAAAGATAGCATATTATTAATCAGCACTATTAGTAACTGTTTTATTAAAGACAGTATTGCGCCCAGAAAGACAAAAGGAAATGTAGGCAGAATCAACCCATGCTTTTATTTAATCTGTTGCATATAAAAGGTTTTTTTAAAATATTTTTTCATTTTTATTTTACTGAAGGGTCAGAGCATGATCTACAGTGCTATCCAATAGACTGTAAGAGACAATGAATCCAATAAAAGTATTGTCTTGTGAAACGTCCAGACAAGTTGGCATTCTAAAGACACAAACCCATAGAAAAAATAATAGTTGTTCTGGAGCCTTTGAAATTACAGTTTGTGTATCCCTTTTAAACCATTTAAAAAACAAAATGAAAAAAAAACAAAAGCTACCGATTCCTTTGGGCCAGGGCTGCTAGAATCTACAGTATGTGTGTCAAAAGGAGGCTTTGTTGAGAAACAAGAAGGAAAAGACATACTCCTCCCTCTACACAAGCACATTTCCTCTAAGCTGGACTAAGGTAGATTACATATATTGTACCTGAACTCTTATCTTGACAAAGTTTGTAACAGCATGAAATTAAAATATACTTCCACAGTTATACTGACCTATGTCTCCAAGTATATACTTGAATTTTATAGTATTGCATTCATCTGTGTTGTATACTGCATCTTATATGGATTTTTACATGTTCATTTTCAATGACACCAATAGTATTTCATTTGGTGACGACTCAACCTAAACAATAATGCAATGGTAAAAAATAATGGGTTTTAGTTTAACGTACAGCTTATTAAACCTTTGCACACAGGCAGTTTAGGGATAAAAATGTCCAGCCTAGTCACACAGACATCCTAATGCAGCAGAAAAGAGGAACATATATACAAAGACAAAAATAAAAAACTTTGTTTAAAGTTAAGGCACAGCCCTGGGGCCAAAGACTTGCGGCTTTTTTTTTCATTGTTTGGCTTTCCCCGGTTCTCCATAAACAAGCTCTAAGGTGACGTAATACAGAAGATAATCTTTACATTGAATAAGTATATATAATATTCATTCTCTCAACAAGAGTTTCCAAATACAGCAACACCATCCCAACAAGGGATGATATAATATGAATTGATAATTTACAATTAACATGATAATATTTACAGCACAATAAATACATGGTTGTAAACAGAGACAAACATGAAACTCTATTACAAGTAAGGTCATCCGGTGAGGAAAAAAGGCATGGCACAAAATAAAATAATTAAATAATGCATTTTAACTATCCTCTTTTCAGCGAGCACTCTGTAAAAGCTGGATTCATTCAAGTTTGTTTCATTAACAAAAAAATGTTCTACCTAAATATTCTCATGATAAACAAAGAAAAGTATCTAGGTGTCTGACAGAGTAACTTGCAAGCTATAATGTGCTGCTATGAATGCTACAGTTAATGAGCTACAGTACCGTATTATATTATTAATATGGTGTAATAGCAACATGAAATACAGAAAAAGCCACTTTATTGAATTATGTCATAAAGCATTCAGCAGTTTCATTGTGGTGCACAGTTTTGGCAAGAAAAAGAAAAAGACTTCAGTGCATGTATTAAGCTATGACTCCTATATGCAGTAGATTGTCTGATAATGGGTGCTTTTTTCAAAGAAAAAATAGACAAAAACAATCCAAGCAAATGTGTTGGGTTTCATGTATTTTTTTTCTTCCTTTTTTAATAAAATAAATTTGATACAAATTAATCCTTTAATGTATTTTGTAATTATGTATTTTTATTTAATCTACTATACATGTATATAATTTGGCAGCACAATAAATCATTTATGATATAAAATGCATTAGATTTGTAAAGGACTTATGTGAATGATCTTTTCCTTATGCATTTTCCAGATGGTCTTTTACAGTTTTCTAAATATTATATACTGTAAGTATAAGTATTTTATTAAACTAGTAGGAAATTATGGATTGCTATTGTGCTGAACCATACACTTGATAATTCCCCCTATCAAGTCTAATGTGATGACCAGTGTATAATTCATATACGGTAGCTTTTTTGTGTCACAGATTCTGCTATAATTTTGACAAAAGCAAGTGTAGTGTGGTTATACACATAATAAGGTGGATGGTAATTACATTTGGGCATACTGTAAGTGGGAACGCAGTACACCTATAAAAATCTTTTAATTCTTTTTTCAAGAACAATGTGGACTTAAAAGATGAATTGTAGATTAAAAGATGAATTGTAAAATTAAAAACATATATTATGAAATGTTTATAAAACTTGTCAATCCAATTCTTTATGTAAAAATGTTTGCACACAAGATCAATATTAAAATGGCATATTTGTATCAGAGCTGCTTGTAATGACATGGAGTGCTTCAAATACACAGGCGCTACTAATGTGTTCACTGCTAAGAGTTGCGTAGCAAACTTGCAAGTTACTTTTTGGAGAAAAAGAAAAAATAATATAGCAATGGCCGATGAAACTTTTAAAATATTCTTTAAATATAATATCTCCATATGTTCTTATAATAAAAGTAAAATCTACAAAAGATCTCCATTTTTACATACAATACAAAACTCAAGAGGTCAAAACAGCACATTAGCTGTATGTTTTTTTTTTCAGTCATGTTTCAAGGAAGACTTGAACTTTAGAAAAGTGTCTTGTTTAATTCACACTGCACATTTCACATAGTCTTTTAATTTCTTCCAAGAAAAGGTTGCAGTAGGATGCCATACAGGATACAGTTGAACGCTTTCCTTGGATATAATAGCTATATAAAGTAGAACCAAAAAAAAAATCTTCATCTTTAGGTCTGTCAGACAAGGTAAGATCCAGGAACACCATCCTTCTGTTTGGGAAAAAAGAGGGGGCAAGGGAAAGAATTCACTGTGATTTCAAAACCTTTGACCCGGTGGGCTAAATGTCAGCCACTGACGTGCCATTCCTATAAAGTTGAAAAAATCTGACCTAATATTCCTGAGTGCAAAATTGTAGGACTATCAGCAGTCTCAGACATAGTCTGTCCAGGCAGAAGGGAGTGAGGAGTGGCCAAGGTTGTGATGTGCAACATGTGCGCTTTGGAACTTTTACTTTATTATTATTTATTATTATGGATATTACTATAATTTAATACTGTCCACACTGTTATGTGTCGGCAGGCTGGTCTTCTTCTACCACGACACAGGGCTCAACACAGACCCCATCTTCCTCTTCCTCCTCTTCCGCTTGCTCGTCCAGGGGGATTTCTGTGGACTCAGAGTCCTGAGTGCAAAGGGTTTTGGAGTCACTGCAGCTGTTCTCCTCTTCCTCCTCCTCCTCCTCCTCCTCTGCTTGGCTGCCACTGTCTTTCTCCGTGTCAGACTCGCCATCCTCCTCCAGTGTCAGCTCGAACTGGAACTTGTCCGCTGTGCCCTGCTGCCCCTCCTCGGGGTCACCCGGGGCAGGTGAAGGGCTCTGAGGAATTGTGCTCTGGTACCACTCTCGATTGTCCTCTAGCGTGTCCAGGATGTCCTGTGCATCAGGATGGACCAGGTCTGCCCATGTTTCCCACAGTGGATGGACAATGTAGTCAATGAATCCAACCTGCAAGCAAGAGAGAATGAGGAAGAGCTGGTCAGTAACTCTTGAAATGCTTTCCTATATTAGAATGTCTGAAAACCAAATTGCACCTTAAAAACCATGGTAGAGAGGGAGTCCAATGGACACAAGAAAGGTAACAAATGAAGGTAAGACATTGGACGTTTCTAGTCGTTTAGTTGCTAACTAAACCACACAAACATTAGCAAACACATACACACCAAGCTTTTCAATCATTTTTATTTTCTTTCTCTTCTTGCTCTGAGTAAGGTTAAATCCACTCAAGCACTTTTGTTTTGCCAATTTAAATGATTAGTAATAAATTATCTTTGCAATCCATGTAGATACCATTGTCCTTTAAAATTCTTAATATTAGAATTGACCACAGAAAGGGCATGTTTTTTTAATGTTGCAGTAACTTACAGATAGTTCCACAAGACTAACTCTGAATAAAAAAAGCACTTTAACAGAAACAAAACCAAAATTGTTGCGACTGCACAAACTGGTTTGTTGTTTTCTTTTCTTTCATTAATGCTAACAATAACAGAGGAGCATTTGTGTCTATACCAAACTACCATATCTTAAAAACTACAGAAATTAACTGATAGATTAATTACGTGTTCCTATGGAGAAAGGAATGGTGCTTACCTGTGACTTTTCTACTGATGCATTGTGCTTGTCACACATGGGACTGATCTCCATGCCTCTTTCCCTCTCCCGGTCTCCTTGGCTGAAAAACTCCTCCATGATACGGTCTGTCCACTGTCGGTACAGCTGCAGGGGTTTCGTGGGATTGCTCAGATCTGCACAGTGGACCATGTTTTGTAGAACCTATGTATGCAATAAAAAGTAGAACCATTTCACAAAAGGAATGCAGTAGCAATCTGAAAAGCAATTGGTGCCATTGACATGTGTAGAGAAATACTTGTCTGTGAAAGGTCTCAACCTAGTTAAAACAAATTTGGATGACCATACAGTATATCTCACAATGCAATATTTAAAGTAGAAACCATTCAGAATAAATAAGAAAATAGCAAGGGCCACGCTTACTGTTACAAGTCATTATTCATTCTCATTAACATAATTTTGAACATGCTTAATGATTTTTCTTTCATTTGTGTTTAAAAAACCTAAGTGTAGAAAACAGGACTCACAGAATCATGTCCTGGTTTATGTATGACAAAGAACAGAAATGTCCTACCTGTATTCTGTCTGAATAGTTATCCAAGAGGAGAACTCCAGAGCTGGTTACTTTTTTTGTTTCTACCATTGTTTTTAAGTCTGCTAGAAGGTTCATGTGTTTGGACATATCAGTGGCAAGAACCTAGAAAACAAAACAATCAAAGTGGTGTCAGGAATATAATGAGAAATCCTGCATGGTAAACAATAGAGCAAGTGCATATACTGTACATGTACTCTATATACAGTAGACTGTATCATACAGTACAGTATGTATCAGTCATATATTTTTTTCAATTTTTACATTATCCATTAAACATTTAACTTGATAATATTTCATTTGACTATTTTTTATACTGAGCATCTAATAATAATAATACTATTTCTAATACCTACTGTAGATAGCTAACACATTATTCACAGAACTGCAGGTACTTACAATGTCAATCACCATCTTTCTTAATGATTGTCTCTGTTTTTTGGTCAGATTTTGGAAAATGTCACAGTTTTCTTCCTGTAGCAGCTTGAAACCCACAGCCAAATGATGATTCTCCAGAACAGAAGAGTCATTGTACATCAAGGCAAGCTCAGAGTCTGGAAACAAGCAAAGATTCAAATAAGATCCACATGGTAATGCAGTCAGTTAAACGAAAGTTACATTATTATTACCATCATTCCATACAAAATACTCTCGGCCCAGAGCAAATCTAATGTTTTCCAGGTTAGAAATGTGTTTTACTTTACTTTAATCTACGTTCACTGTAAAGGGACTTGGTGAGGATGTGACAATGTTAAGGACATGGTGAATGTCTTATACCTCTGATAACATTATGATTTTCTCTTTTATAACACAAATAGTGCTCATTTCCATTTGCTTTCATGTACTCTAAGATTAAGGGTTTTTAAAGAATAGATGGAGATAATGATCCATTAACAAAATGCTACTACTGCCCATGAATCACTCTGGAAAAGCATTTTTGGGGGTATTTTAAGGATAACGACTGCCCACTACAGGTGTATTATCAAAGAACCACTGTACCAATGTGCTTAAAATAGGAATTTACTTATTCACTCCCTTCCAATTATGTTTCAATATCTGAATTATATATACATATTTCAAAGTTTTATAAAGTGAATATTTTTTAATCAAAACCTAAATGCTCAAACTGAACAATTTTAGAGGTGAAAGAAGTCAAATGTTAGCAAAAACTGCAAAGAAAAATATTTAAAAACTGAAATATATTGTTGCATAAATATTCACCTTCCTGAGTCAATAATTTCACATGAGCATTTCATTGTGAGTTATAAATCACCAAATCACATTGATTCCAAAAATATTTGGTTTATATCTACAATCTTTACATTTATTCTTCTTAAACACACAACAACAAAGAAAGTTTCTTTTGACAGTATCTAAACATTCTAAAGGAAGCAAGCTTGCAACGTTGTGACATTTTTTTTGGTATATCATTCAGTGTCAACAAATATCAATTTAGTTAGTTGAGGGTATTGTTGTTTAGGAATTACTTTTACAATGTTACAGTATATTGTGAAAACTATGCAGAAATGTGCAAAATAGAATGTTCTTGTTTATATAAAGAACATTTTCCTGCTTAAGCTTTTGATTCAGAGACAGCTCTTGCATTCTCTGGCTAAAAGCTGTTCTGGTCTTCTAAGATGACTGACAAGAAACTGCTGCAGTACAGTTAGGTTTGAAGTCACTGAGCATTTTGCTGTCATATGAAGAATGTAAGAATATAAACAAATGAGAAGAGGCCATTTGGCCCATTTAGCTTATTTGAATTTCCAGTTCTATTTGAATTAGGATCTTAGCCATCTGTTTTATTTTGAAGAAATCCAGGATATGAACTTCCATTCCTTCTGTATTCTTTTTATGCAGGGAACATGCCAGATTCTGCTGCTAGTGCTGTGTTTTAAGTAGATTATACAAGGGGAATTTTGAGATTCCATGAGTTCTTACATCCCTACGGTATAATAGGAGAAACACAACATATTTCTTAATTGATTTAGTTGTTTTTGGTTTTGACACTTCTCTGATGTTTTACAATGTCATTGTCTGCCAATTGCTGTCTCTGTAGGATACAAATACAGACCTTCAGACTCTTACAGACTCTTATTTCTCATCATTAAACACCATTCTCCACTACCACTGCAGCAACTCTTCAGTTTTGTCATAGGGAAGTTCTGATTCTCCTATCCCTATGGCCAGGCAGTAGTCAATCAAAGCCAGACATGTCAATAACTGCAGTTTGTGTGTATGTTCTGAATCTGAATATTATACAGTACACAGTATTCTTCTTAACGAAAACTACAGTTGTCTGACAAGCCTTTACTTTTTCTTACTGGCACAAAAGTCAGCCTTTCATAAATTTAATAATTTGTATATTAAAAAGAAAAATTAACTGTAAAACCCGTCTACAAGTCTTAAATTAATTTATCAGTTTAGTTAAGGAAAACCGCTACTGAATATTATAAGGTAACCAAATATTCTGCCCATACTCATCATAATGTACATGATTCTGTACATTATTCTGTACATTATGCAATGTTAGCATTGCAGCATAAAATTTTTAGTTTTTTTTTAGACATATTATCCAATTATACATTTTTCTGTTTTTTTTATTCCTACTGTATGTCATAAGGGTATGGATACTTATCTTGGGAACTTCACAGCTCGCATCACATGATCGTATCACAAATCACATCTTCCTCAAACACAACATTGCTTTTTCAGTTTGGTTTCAGATTTTACTCTTCGGCAATCACTTGATGACCAACTACTAATTGCAATATTTAATCTCTGTAATGCATTAATCACAGAGAACTGGCCCACTTCAGATCATTAGTCTTATAAGACACTACAGTCAAGCATGTGCTTTGCAATGTTTACCTTAGCCTGTGGCTCAAGTGCACTTACTACTGCCTACGCAATCCATATAAATTGATGGATGTCCTTTTGTTTCGAAGCGATGAGTCATCTAATAGCAGGTTACTGCAGGGGTTCCCTTTGGTTCACACAGAGGAATATTAAAGACTGGGGGAATCCACATCCTGACAGTAACACCAATGTTAGCAAATGAATAATGTGGTAAACTGCTATGCTGGTCATCCATGTACAGTACACGTTTTCACTAGGGACAACAACATCCAAGAATTTAACAGATTGCAAATGTTTGGAATACTTGGCGAGATAAGTTTGGCTTAACCCATTTGTTTAATAGGTAGCCTCCTGGCCATAGGACGATAGGATGAAGAGGCGCGAACCCCATTTAGAGAGGAGTGAACCAAGGTGAGATTTAATAACTTTTACATTAGATTTTATCATGAGACTATATTGTATATGTGTGTAGGATTAAAGAATTGTCATTGGTATTACATAAGAAACCTAATAATGTGTATGCCAGGCATTTCATACTGTATCTACTGTATCATGTGATACTTCGAAAAAACATGGATGTTAAATAATATGCCAAAGAATTGAAAAACTGCAATTAATTCATGCTTCCTTACCAGCATTAAGTTTGGACTGCCTTATTTTACTTTAGTCTAGTCTTATTTTCTTTTGATTTTTTCGAGTTTCTTAAGATAATTACTAGAAGCCTATTTTGCACAGTCATGAAAGATAAAATAATTAGATATAATATACTGTAAGATGGGACAGATTAAGGTGTAATTAAGGTACAGTTTAACAGGATGTTTGGTTTCACATGGATTTTGATCAGATTGGTCTTGGTCTAACCTACAACCCACTGCAGGCAACATGAATTCTCCACATAAGGCTTGAAATTACTTTTAATCAGTGTAAAATATGGGTGTGAAGTAAATTTTCCTTTTAATTTTGTTTTTAGAAAGATACTCACTCGTATTAATAAGGAACTGGTTGGAGACACCAGGATGGTCTACATCATGGATAGCACTGGCAAAAATGGCAGCAAGAATCTCTAGATCGGTGAACACAGCCTATAAAAAATAAAAAATGCAGTAGTTAGATTTGGGAAATACAATTCCAGAATAGAAGAAAAATGCATTTTTTGTTTTAAAAAATATTTTTAATGAAACTAGAAACTGTTTAAAAAAATAAGTTTTTGAGAAGGCTACTGAAAGAGCACTTTTGGTTAAGACATTCATAAGACATTCATTGCCCTTCCGTGCACAACACAACTACTTAACATCTAAAACCCAAATTGTGCATACTAGTGATCTACAGTACTAACAGCAAAATGAGCATGCCTTTTCATGATTTGTCCCCTGAATAGTTCTGGAAACAAAGAACAAATACAGTAGATCTGTTTGTCCTTCTGTACAGTATATCTATCTGTCATAAGTGTAAATTAGCCTGTGATCCAATCACATTAAGAAAACTCAGATTAATAGGAAATTATCTCCTGACACTACCTGTCAGAGATTATGCAGGTCTTGTGCTGGTATTACCTGTCGCCTTTATGTTCATAGAAGTCAATCATCCTCAATCAAGATTGGACATTTATTTGTTTACTGCATTTTAATCTATTCTAAAGTCCATCAATTATGGACATGAATATCAATAAGTACAGTATGATAAACTCTTTAAATGTTTCTTGCCACTAGATGGCAGAAACTGCCTAAAGGCTTCTAATTCCACTTGTCACAAGCTTACAGTTGCTTGAAAGGGTTTGACTTTGATTTTATGTATATGAAACAGAAGTGCAACTCTGTTTAGACAGATGAACTTTCTAGTGTTTTGAAATGGCCACACTGGTGAGTGTTAATAAATGTTCACATTGCCATAACCCATAAAACTGCTTGTTCATAGAAGACACTAACAGCTGCTCTGTGACAATGATCAATATATCACAACGGACATCTGTTTATGATGTACATCTGTATGTGTATATGAAACAGAAACGCCAGTCTGTTTAGATAGATAAGCTTTCTAGCGTTTTGAAATGACCACACTGGTAAATGTTAATAAATGTTCACATTGCCTTTACCCATAGCAACTGCTTGTTCTTAGAAGATACTGATAGGAGATTCTTGACATTTATCTATATATCACAACAGACGTCTGTCATTGTGCGGATATCCTCACCACTTTTACCAGTGCCACATTGTGGGTATAAGAAATGTTTAATTTCCAGCTAAAAACTACAGTAAATTAAATAGTCTTGTACTTTATACAATGTAACTTGATGATTGTAAGAATATACTGTAACTACTTTTATTTCACTGAGCGCAAATAAAGCAATCAGCAGCGATTGGCTTTATTTCCAGAACTACAGGTATAAGCCTTTCATCAAGCGAATCACACTATTTTGTCAAACGAAGATTCACTTTAATAGTTTCATTTAAAATGATGTTTGATCATTTGAAAATGTTTCCAATGTAACATTTTATAATACAGTACATACATAGAAAATCCCCCAGTTTACTCCATGTTTAAAGTTTTCAGCATTTCAGAATGTTATTTCAGCATGACAAATTAATCTAGATATTACATTTCTATTCAAGAGTAAGACTGCATTCTACTCCTATTTCATTATGCATTTTAAATTAAAAATTACCTTAAATTAAGGTACTGTATGCTTGAGTGTGTATTGAAAGTTTTTAAACTTATTTGAAGGAAATTTGTCAGGGGAGATCTACAAATAATATATTCTTACAACACCACTCCTGTGTTATAACTAATAGGAAGGATTTCTGGCAAAAAAAACACATTCCTTGTTACATATAATGTACGTATTTTTTTTTCTTTCAGTTGTCAGCAATAACAAAGGTTTCTAAAAAAATGTTTGAGGTGTCTGTAAAACAAATCTATTACTTTTGTTATGGTAGATAGAGTACTGTAGGATAAATAATTATTGCCTTATTTATTAACCACTGATATTATATTTACTTATATTAAATCAGATTTAAAAGTACATGTACTGTCTATGTGGATTTGAAAAGTAGGCTTACAAAGCACTGTTTAATTTCTATGCCTGTTACATAAAATTTCAACTTGGAAAAAATATTTTAAAAAACAATGTTTTCCGCCACAACACTGCTTTCTCAACTTGAAAGCCCTCGTTTTTTTTCTGAATGTCTTACTGTCATTACTGTGCTTAGAAAGAACCCCAAAAAATCAAATCCACTGAAATGATCAAGGTCTACTTCAGTAATATACTGTAGCTCTTTTAGAATTCACCCTTCTGAGCATTTGTTTGGTTGGGAATATTGCTTTACGGTGCAACACAATGTTTTTTTTTATTTCTGATTATAGTTTAGGATCCTTACCTCTAGAGCAGGTGTGGATAGCAGCACATGGGTCGACTGAGCAACATCAGCAGCATGGATGTTGTTGTGATATGCAACATCTCCATGATAATGATCTTCTAAGGTCATCAAGTAGGTTATAAAGGTGTCTAAAGGAATTTTGAATGTTTTTAACAAGTCTCTTTCCTAAAAATTAAAACAAATGACAACAAAAGGGTTAGCAAGATTAACACTAATGCATTTGTAGGTGAAGAGTATTTTTAAATATTTACTGTATGTTTTACTTGATTTCATGCTAATATCAGTTTTAAAATGTCTTTAAAATTTCCATTGTACTGAAAAGTTGTATTGGAACACTAAAAGACGTTATGTCACATGAGAAACATTCTGGTCAATCCTTTTTTTCAAACCTTGAGTAACCAATAGGTCAGGATTTTAAAGAGACAATCACATTCCTGTTGACTTTTTACAGATCTAATGGGATAACATTTTTAAAATCAAATCTACAGTCTTATAGTGCTTGTATATTAAAATACTTGAATATAAGGTTTCAAGATGGTAATTATACTGTAGCTAACAAAAGGAAGACAGTTTTCCCATTTATGCTGTACTAATTTCCCAGCAGGTATCTGGTTTTCAGTATTTAGGAGATTTTTGTCCAAGTTTTCTATTCCCCTCACATAGGGTTAAAACAACGATCAAATTACATGAAAAAACAGGACTGACTTTGTTTTTATTTAATATTTTGATTGCTAAGTATTACAGTCAATTAAATAATGTCTCACCTGGAAGATTGTGTACATGATGACTGTTAAAGGCCTGTTTCCCGAAAACTCTGTAACTTTGAAAACATTAAGGCCCCATTTGTTTACATCTTCCAACTCCTGTAAAGTTAATTAACAGTTTGTGTTAATTAAACACATATGTAATGTAATGGACATAAAGGAGCAGTATATTCTGAATATTTTAACTCTAAAACATATATTACTAAAAATATAATTAATTATAGTTTATTTTTAATGTTTAAAGTCATATTTACTGTTATGAACTAGAAACATAAATTCTAGGAAGCTACAGTACAGTATTTCTCTGACTTTCAAATAAATGAAATGTGCAGGTATCAAAAGTATTTTTTCCCTAATACAAAGATACAGTCAATGCACCTTAAAATCTCTTAGTTGCACTCACCTTTGCCAGTGAGTCTTCTGTGTCTGTTTTCACACCGAACCGTGGAATATTAGAGTTGGTCAAGCTGGAGCTGTGCATTAATTTCTTTACTCCACTGATCTGTGACATTGGCCTCTTCTTCTTGTCTTTCTCTTTTTGTGTCAGGGAAGGCATTTCAACCTCATGTTGTTTATCTGTTAAAACAGAGAGGCAAGCATAAAGCTGAATGAATCTCCTCAAATTAACTGGCAGCCTTCAGCGCACAGTAAACATAACTAACCTGTGACTTAAACTAGTAAAATGTAAACAGCCTAAGAAACAAACCTGAAGCTACCTACTGTAAATGTATAATTTGTTCTTAGCTCTTAAAAAAATATAAAATGAGTATATTACTTATATTCTGTATGATGATTTTGATTTTCAGAAGAGTGGGTTTGCAGAGAAGCTGCCTGACGGATATTGTAATTGTCGTCTGTGCAGTGTGTACTCTCATCAAATGAGAGGTCAAAAGTCATGCTGTCAGGTGATCTGAAGCAGAAGGAAGCGTTTGTCTCAAGGGTTTCACATTGATATGGAATTCCAAAGGCTTTCCTCTAAGCTTAAATCAAACTTACTGAACATATATCCATAGTGAAAGGTCTCAAGTATGCTTCATCGGACTCCTATTGAAAAATCTGATGTGATTTCAACAAACTATGCAAATGAATATAACATTTCATGCTGCAGTGATGGAGAATTCCTAAACAAAATTCTGGGACCACATGCTGACACCATCTGCTCCTGATTTTATAAATGTTGATTTGAATGTAATACACAATGATGATGAACCTAGAGTTGTAAGCAAATAATTATAAAGGTATTGGTGTCACTGTAATCAGTGTGGATGAAATTTGTAGTTCAACATTACGGGAATTCTCATTATTGACATACTACTGTACATATGTCACCAATAACTGAATACTACTATTTACATCAGATCCTTTAACTATTACAAATTTGCCAGCTTTTTAAATATGAACTTCATTCTGAAACTTTTTAGTCATGTACTGTATGAAGAGCATTCTTATCAATATCCTAAATCAAACACTGTACTGTATGATGACAGATAACAAATATCATGGACCTGAAACTGTTTCTGTGTGAAATTTGGTATAATTGCCTTAGGCAGAAACACAAGCTACATACTTAAGATACAGTAAGTACATTTTAGGAACTTTTGAACAGCAAACATTACAAATAGTGTTTGCACAATGAGGTGAGAGAAGCAAAGTAATTCAGTTCTTGGAATATGTTATTAAATACAGCCAATTCTTCATATGAGAAAAGACATAGCGCTGAAAGCTGTCGCATGCACACTGCCATATAATCCACCAGCAAATCTGAATTCAGAGCATGTCACAAAAGAGAGAGCCAAACATCAACTGCATGTGTTTGTTAAAAAAAAAGAAAACACAACATTTCCCGTCCCATCATTATGCCACCTTTTTGTTTGAAGTTAGAAAATACGTCAAGAAAATTTAATCTTTCCAATCAAATTTGCTTGAATGAATTATTTTTATGTGGGGCATTCTTCCTTTGGCACTCTATTTACATGGTGACTCAGTAAGAATTCAAGGGTCTTGTCTCTCTGCAGGCAGTGAGAGCCTGGACATCAGCACTATATCAGGTGAATACTAATGAGTGTGGTCTGCAGCCTGTTACACTGCCAAGGCCTCAGCACCATTTTATCAATTCTCTTCATAACCAAACTGAACAGTATGTCACTTATTCTACATAAAGTATACCCCTTCACTACTGTGATGCAAAGGCCTTTTTTAAAAATCTTTTTAAAATTCTTATTTTAAAATATTTTTTTCATGATAATACTTCAAACATATATTTAAACCTAAATCATTAAGACACTTTTGATGGATGACGACATACCTAAAAATGTGTTTGAAATGTATTCTGAAACCTGGTTCCCAGACCGGCTCATTTCAGAGAGATGGGTCAGCTCCCGGTTTAGCATTCTCTTAAACTGAAAAACAAGAATCAAAGAAACAAAGATTACAAATCTGTATGACCTACACTAAAATGTTGATCTTCTTTACTGATATTTGTACAGTATGCTCACATCCTCTCATGACTTTCAATAAAACTTTATCCTATTCGTGGTCAGAACCTATTCCAGGCCCAGAACCTATACACTGTACATACAAGTACATACATCAGGGCAGGCTTTTTACAGAAGCCAATTCTGTATTTTTGTTTTGCAGAAGCCATTTACCTAATGAATGTTTTTGGACTGCAGAAGGAAACCAGAGCACCCAGATGAAACCCAAAGAGACACAAGGAGAACATATAAACGTCATACAGACAGCACCCCAGGTCTGGAATTGAACCCAGGGCCCCAGCATTGTGAGGCAGCAGTGCCAACCAGTGCACCACTATTCTGTCCTCATTTGTATATTATCAATATTGAAACACTTTGCCATGCATTTCTTATACTAGCATGTTTAAATAAAATTGAAACAGAATACAAATACCATTTAGGTACAATACTAGCATGGTAAACACTCAAGATGTTTACGTATCATTTGGATTTTGTTTTTGGCAAAGTTTATTTTCATGTTTCACAAAAAATATCATGTAAACATTATTTGCATTTTCTATCATTTATAAAGAAAACAGTGTGTAAAATATTAGTACTGCCACACCAGAAGCTAGCAGGAACAGAATTATATAACACAATATAATACATGTGTTATGCATAGAAATCTGGTTTTAGTATAGATTAATGATGATACTGTATAACTTTTTTAATATTGTAGAGTTATTTTAAATTTTTGGTTAAATAAGGTAATATGGAGGTTACTGTATATTATGAAATGTTAGAGAAGTATTCCAACCTGGCATATTTGTAAATTTTTCATTTTCATTGAAAAATATAACCCAACCAAATTGATCACAAAGTATGTTACAGAAGGGAATGGCTAAATTTTCTAGAAACAGTAAAAAATGGTTCTATAATTAATGGCAAGCTTCCATTAAGAATATTTCACAAAGAATTTCATCCAGAAAAGATATGACTCCATGAAATGGCTTTTGTAATTTTACATGTCAAGAAAAATAGAGCTGTTTCTTTCTAAGACAGTGGAAATCACAGTATTATCAAAATTCTGTTAAACTTTAGATGCTGACATTTTTTTAATAACCAGAATTATTAATAGGACAGGCTTTCTCTTCCAATAAAAGATCAACTGAATCTGGCGTGTGAATTAATGTGCAGTCAATTAGGTACAGTATTATAAATGCAAAGCACAAGCAAATTGAAGGGACAAATGTACTGATGTGCAATGTGTGAAGAATTTTACATGCCCCAAAAAGCATCACCTCTGTATTCTTCAAAGCAGGTGTGAGTACATTGTGAGCTACTTGGAAACCCAGACTCTAATAGCTGTGATGGGCTAAGATGGCCCCCAGCCACTGCATCTTGATAAGACTAAGGATTGTGAGATGGATTCCGAGAGGAGCATTCAGGGTTGGCATTTGCTGGCAGGGAAATCCTTAGCAGTGTGCAGCAGTGCGTGGGAATAAAGGAGGCTGAAAGGGCAGACACAGCACAGCACATAAATAAGATATTATAGTGTATGCAGTCAAAGCTTTCCTTCACAGAAGGTAGCCACCAATGATATAACACAAACATAATTTAATGTGCCCAGTGAAGCCCTTTTCCAAAGATTCAAAAGCAGATTAAGACAGATTTTTCTTTGGAAATAGCTATATTAATTGGCCTGCAAAACTAGTGATCAGAAATCTATACCGTAAAAATGTGCGCAATGAAACAATGACATTTTCCAACAAATGTATTTTTTTTACCATCAGTACTGTAATTTTCTGTCATACAATTTTTCAGATAAAATTTAATTCGCATTTAAACCATAACCTACAGTAACTGCGTGTTCATCTTTAATGTTATTCAAAACCTCAAGAAATTTAAATATGTCATTCCTGGTGCACATGTGACCTGATGAGATAAAACAATACCTGCATTTACTGCAATGCATTTTTTTCATATGAAGAAAACTATGTACTGCAAATGTTTTATGCGTTTACAGCTGTAGCAGAATGAAAGGATCTCCCTGATTTTGTGCACAGCCTTGAGCTAAAGAAGACTGCAGAAAACACATCTGAGTCTGCAAGATAAATCCTGCTTATCTTTTTTCTTTTCCAAACCAGCAATTACTGGTAATAGACAATTCCAACCTCTCCATGATGCAGTAGCAATGTTTAAATCCACTCCAACCAACTCAATTGCCTGTTCCTTAAACATCCAGTAGTGGTTATCCTTTATCAATGTACAGTACATTACATTCTTTATTGATACAAGCAAGATACAATCTACTAGAATAACACTGCTTATCCAGTACTATTAAGACAGAAGTGGTCATTTGCACATATTTTTTGATGAACAAACATACTTAATCACACTTTTCAACCAAACAATTCTTCCAGATGCAAAAGAAGAAACAATAACATAGCTAGCAAAAAATACATTTAAAAAAATCTTACTAATGCAAGCTAGTGGCAAGCTAGTTATTTGCAAATTTGTCATTTTAAGTTTCTCAGATAGCTGTATAGCAGAATAAAATGCAGTGTATTCTATATATTTTTTGAGGAACTAACACAATACAGATAAGGGTATGAATGAACCATTTTGATGCCCCAGTTTGTCTACAATGTTCAGTGCATTGAACAGATGTCCTCATTATTGTTAATTAAAAAGGGACAAACCTTCTGACAAAATGCTTAAAAATGCAAAATCAACATATCTAAAAAAACCTAATTCTTACCTTTATATATCCCCAAGAAACTGACAGCAAATAATTTGCTTCAGGCATTTTGAAAAAATGTTAGATTTTGCAAACAGCAAAAAAGAACAAAAAATCTAAGAAAGAGCTGCAGTAGGTCACTCAGCAGCAGATCTCCAGTAAAACAAAAGACAATAAGAAACTGTTAATCCATTGATTGTTTTAGATTATCTTATTTGTACAGTACAGGAGGCGCATCTTGGGTATCCTGACAGAGCAATTCATTTTTTTATCGATTCCCCACGTTGAAAATCCCATTTGTAAACGTCCAGATTGGAGATATGTGTCAGGTAAAGCTGAAGCCAACCAAATCCAGGATTTGAAGGGAGAGCCAAGAAATAGCATCTTCTTGCGTGCACCACAGCTTGATGAATAATGTATGTAGAGAGATGTTAAGCTCCTGGAAGGAAAAGTTCTGTCAACAGCTACCAAATAAGGATCTCTACATACTGTCAGCCACATACAACACATGGGTAAGTACCCCCCACTCCTAATCACCAGCCTATCATTTGGATTTATAAAAATGTACAAGACAGAAAAAAAACAAAGACATGGATGCTGCAAGCTGATTGGTAGTAAATGGAAGGTGAATCCTTTGGGACTGGGATTTGTCCTTTCTTTTCAGCAGTACTGTATAAGCCATAAGCCATTTAACACAGGCGTGTCTGAGAGTGACATACCCCAAGGTACATTTTGTACAATATTTCTTACAGAGAAACATTACCTCATTTTCAAAGTGATTTCACTGTTAAGGGGAGTGATTGCATGCCTCTGTGCACTGTGAAGTTACGTTTTAGCACTCAATAATTTATGAAGCTCGGTGTACACACCACGTTACTGTAAGCAGAAAGTTCCACATTGTCTATAGTGCATTTATTTCCAATAAAATGCTCAACAATATGCATATATTCTATTTTTAAGTTTATTGCAAGAAAACGATGCGTCATGAAGGTTCTATTCTATTCTCTGAACACACATCTCTCATAAATGCTTTGATGCTACAAATAATATATTTAATATTCTTACTATTTGGAATTAATTTTTAATGTGTCCAAATATAGCATTCTATTGTGCTAAACCAAGATTAATTACATTTTCACAAATCAATTTGTTATTTGCTGCAGCTATAAAAGATGAACTGTTATATTCTATTTGTTTTTAAAGGGCAATGTATATGAACTTCCATTACAAGTTTAATATGTCAAATACAGTGCCTTTACAGTATACTGTATATCTAAAGATCTTAGAGATTGACCATCCTTTTGTGTAATAGTGTATACAGTATATCCATGTATAAAATGTACAATGTATTTCATTAGTCTTTTAATCAAATATCTTGATGTACCATTACAAAATTCTTAAAAAGAGCCATTTTTTTCTGAGTTATAAACTTAATCGTTTTTCAAGAATGGATATGCTCATTATTCATTCAACTATTGTTTCAAGAATAATTAAAGCAATTACATTTAAATAAGGTGATATTATTCAAATGGTAGCAATGACACCCACCCTTTTGTCAACCGGACAAATGAAGGCCTTTCGAGTCGATTAATTTAAAAAACAAATTGAGGGCTCTTTTTGTCTTCTTTAAAAGGGACCCACAAGGACTAATGAAACAAACAAACAAAAAAAGACCTCTATAAATATATAAATAGAATTTGCTGTGGCACATGAACTTCTGTCTAGCGTGCACTATGGAGTGTGTCTGCTAAGTGTAAATGTGACAGTGCATCTCTGTTCCTGCCAGCATCTGATTATGGTACTTTGGCTTCAAAGCTGCTCAGCGCAACTAACAGTGGAGAAGAAGATTTCTGGCATAAGAGAATTCAGTTCTAAGGAGGTGACATTACCTTTCTGTAAAAGGCTCAGTACTAATAATCTCTATTACATGAAAAACATCTTCTGTAAAATCATTTGGTTTCAGAAAAATCACACTTGTATAGCCTCGTTCCCAAAGGATCTCAAAGCTCAAAACATTTCAGATCAGGTAGAAAAGTGAGAATCTCCTTCCCTGGCTTAGTTAAGGGGAAGCTTTAAGGAGGCCAGACTGAACAAGCACTTTAACCATGACCGTAAGGGTCAACACCCTCATCATCCTTACAAACAGTTGCAGGATCAGGATCTTTAATGACTAAGTAATTAGAACTTCTTCAGTTTTCCTTTCTCATTGGAAGGCTGACTTCTCTTACTGTACAGGGCCACCAGTCATATTACTGGCACCTTAGTTTTATAACTCCTGGGCCAGAGAAAATTAAACCTGCTTTGTTTGAGGTTTCCCATCCAAGGACTGACCAGACCTAGTCTTACTTAGCTTCTGAGATCAGGTGATTGTGGGCCACCACTGGTGTCAAAAGGTGGCTGCAGAATTCCTGAATGACCACAAATTTATAAAACAGAGCTCTCCTGTCCTCAGCGCAGAAATATTCCGATTGAATTTGTCTTGAGTCATCTAAATCTTTTTTTCAGGTCTACATGGAAATAAATGCACATACAGTCTCTCTGATAACACTAAATCATTGTCTGCCTCAGACTCAGTTTGGTACTGTACATAATGTCCTTTAAGATGTTTTCTTTCATTCACTCTCTGTCTGTTAAGGACATTATTTTGGGGGGTTATTCACATTTAAGGTACAGTAGCTGTCCAATCACATTATGCCAACATTTTAACATATCAAACTCTATATCAGCTGTTAATTGTAATAAAGTATTACAGTTTCCATGGCACAATGTGGGTTTATTCATTCAATACTAATGTGGCACTTCCCCTCTTATTTATACAAAGATGAACAGTACATGTGTTTTTTGTCTTTAATTGTGTGGTAAATTTCTGACATAAGAAACAAACAGTCACAGCAACATTTAAGCCTGTATAGATTTTCCATTTTTCATTGACTGGAATGTAATGCTCATTTCCACATTTGGAAAACAAGTTACTTAGACTGATCATTTACAAAAAAGTCAGAAACTTTTTTGTAAACTGCTTACTACTGTATCTAAGTTTGTGAAAAGTTTAAAACGAGAGCTCTCAAAGATTAGGTGTTAACTTAAGCAAATGGTATAAAAGAAACAAATACCTTAGAGCTCTATTCTCCTTAATTGATGGATAAACAATAGCTGCTGTACACTAACTGCTAAATATTCATAACATTGAACAAGTACAAGCAAAAAAATGTTCAACAAAAGCAGAGTCAGGTCCTTAACCTATACTGACTTGTCCAATTCTTTCATATTATGCACTGTATTTAGATTTTATATTATTTTGGTGACATTAAAATAACATTTTAACTCACAGATTACACGTGAATTTCAAAAAATTTATCCATTTAATCTTTATATTCCTGTTCCAATAATTCAGATATTTAAGATGACTTTAATAAAAGTTAATGACATTTTAAAAGAAATATATTCCGTTGAATCATTTTCCTTTTCACCTTGAGAAAGTATAAATATACAAAGAAAAAAGAAATAAATAAACTAAATGACAATCAAACAAAGCAACAGAGGTTATGTTTTTAGTCCTGTTTACACACGTATGACAAGAGTCTTTGGACCTGTGAAGTATCTTACCAAAATATGGGGATATTTTGTACAGTATAAAGCCCTATATTTTAATTTTGTAAGTTAATGCTCTGTCATCGGCACACCTTGAAAAAATAATGCCCACTGTGACCAAATTACAGGCAAGTTGTAGTTGAGTGATGTTTGTGACAAAAAGATGTCTTTGTTTGTATGTGTTTGAATATTACACAAGATGACAATAAAATCAACAGGACTGCAACACAACCTGCACAAGAATTGGACGAGGGCACCAAACTCCTTTAAATGGGCCATGGTACCTACAGATTTTCAATTAACATGCTACTGTACCTCCAACTGAAGTAAATATCCTATATTTAAACCAGTCAACATTACTTATAATACTTTCTCTAACTGAGATTATATACTGTAAGTAAATTATCCATACACATGGATCAATTGACAAAAAAAAGTCATCATTGATGCAAGCTATTTGTTAAATTATAAGAACTGCCAATAAAGGTCCAGGAAAAAAAATGTGAAAAAAACAAGGTAACTGTATAGATCATTCTTAAACCAAATTCTTGAAGTTTGTAAAGTAATTGTCAATCATTCCAATAATTGCTACTGAGCAATACTCTTGCATACCTGTAAATCCACAAAAATGGATGATTTCATTAGTGCGTAAACTCATTGGAATGATCTAGAAAACATAAGAAAGTTACAAACGAGTGGCTATTCGGCCCTTCTAGCCACTTGGTAGCTAGAAGTTAATTCAGAGCAAAATCAAGGTCAAAGATGTGCCATGTTTTTCAGAAAGATCTTGAGCTTACAGTTAAGCTTGAATACTATTTTGAAACATATTTCTTTTGAAGGCTGTTTACAAGTGTTACTAATAGTGTTAGTGTTTACTAATAGATTTATATCAAATGTTTGTTATATCATGAACGTAAAACTTTTGTATTGTCCTTTAAAATGATTAAATATTAAACTGGTCCAAAATGAATAAAATTCAGACACAACAAAAAGGGCACTATTTGCAAGTTTGAGATACTGTAGGGGTTGCCTTTTAAAATCTTTGCCAGCTCTAAGAACTAGAAGGTTATACAAAAAATCGTCAGTGTAAGCATACTTCCCAGCACATAGACAGGGTTCAACTAATATTTAAAAAGAAATAAACAAAAGAATGAAAACATGCACATCACAGCAGCAAATTTGATAAGCATTTCTATCATTAACAACATTAGTATGACAAGGAGCTGTAAAGCTAAAAAACTATGTTCTGCTCTTCTTGTATGTTCTTTATTCATTTACATAAATTACTTGATGTGGTACATTAGCATTTCATGTCTATGATATAACTTGTGCTGTGCCATTATCGAGACCCTTTTACAGCTCTCCGTATCTGTTATAAAGTGAGAGAGGATCTGTGGCCTTTCATTTTCTAAAAAAACAGCAACCACCCAATAGTCAAAAGGGGAGAAACATGCAACCTCGTGCGTCAATGTGGCTGAGGCAGGCGCTTTGAAGCAACACATCAGAGGTTATTGCACTATGATGTGAAGGAGTGTTCTCTTCCGTACAACGCCTGCTACTCCCTTTCATCTACTTCATTAGTGAGCTTACTATAAGGGGGCATTCAGATTAATCCAGCCCCTTGGATAAAATAAGCAACGATTACTCTGTGTCATTGTATGCAACACATGTACAGTATATATATACAGTATATCTCCAACTGTGATAAAATACAGCTCACTATGAGCAATGTAAAATGAAATCAACATCATTGTTGACATCTATCCATTATCATAAAGTTGCTCATTTGTGTTAGGATCACCTGATGAACACATCCCATTAGGCACATGGCTGGAAATGGAATAACACACTGGTTGGGATGCCAGTCACGGGCATCCATAAAATAGTATTTTATTTTGTTATTAAGGAAATCAAGAATGTTGCTGATCAGTAACTTCAGGAATTTTAAACACATTTAATTCAAATAGCAGTATACTTAAATGTGTTTGAAAAGCAGTGTCAATAGTTTAAATAAATCCATATGAAAACTATTACAATAATAGAAACACAGAGGCTTGCAGGACAAGGTATAAGGATTTGGCAAATTAAAGCAACTATGAAACTCATCCATCCATTTTCTAACTTCTTCTTCCAATTCAGGGTCACTGGGGAGCCAAAGCTTATCCTGGCAACCAACGGGCACAAGGCAGGGTACTCCCTGGATGGGATGCCAGTCCATTGTTATCTATAGTGTATAATAGGAGATTAATGCAAATGGCCAGACTATAGTATGTTACCAATGTTACTATGTTTATGTAAATAGAAAATATTTATTTTAATATGAAAAATCTATAGCAAATAATGCAAAAAATAAATAGTAGTGCTTAAGGACAATATATAATTATCATATTGATCTGGATACTCATCAATCAAACAAAATTGAGCTGGTTGGAATAAACTTCTGCATAAATGACTTTGCATGCAGAAATTAGAGAATAGCAAAAAAATAACATCTCAGTTTAACAAAGTAGTATATCTCAGTTCTGAAACCTCGTTATGAAAACGAAATAATTATATATGCCAGACTTTAAAGGGTCAACTGCAGAACTTAAAGGCAGCGAGTGGAGCCTGGCATCTTAGAGAAAGAGGATAACCATAGATTAGACCTTAATTACTTTCTTTTTTTTAAGAGTTTCTAAGACCTCAGTTGGCTTCCTGGAATTGGAGGTCTACCGACCCACAGTTGCAGACGTGTGTGATGTTTTATTCTTGTCAGTACATTCTATGTAAACATGTGGTGAGGCTTCCAGTTTAATAACATGCTCTTTTGCAACATGATAGAGATCCTTGTTAAACCGTGTTTGAGGTTTTAAGAAACCATTAATTTATGAAAAATATACTAGTATTATGTGCACAATTTCCTAGAATATAATCTATTTTACATTATGTGATTAATGTAATAATGTGGTTATACTATGGTGTACAATGGGTTTACAACAATGACACTCTTGTTACTTTGCTTTGCAATGTCTGTAACAGTGTAAAAAAAAAGAAATTGTTTAACATGTCACAATGGTCATGGGCCACTGGGTGCCAGGAGACTAGACTTCACTGACCATGCTGGCCCTCTGTCTGCTTCACTGGTGATGGATGCTCCCCAGCCTTTTTGCATAGCAGCTGTTGCCTGAAGAACATGGCAGCAATTGTACAGATTATGTGGCAAGGTACATAGAAGCAATGCCCAATGGGAAAGGAAACCCTCCTCCAGAGAATGATAATACTGTGTCCACTGTATTGGAGAAGACAAAGAACTAGCCTGTGTGATGTTCCTTTACATCCCTAAACACAGTCTGGGGACACAAGGAGTGGGGGTTGGGGAGTCTGTTCCTCCTTTACTTTATGTAATGCTGTAGAGTATAGGTGATAGCTAAATCCGGTCATTGCAGTAAAACAGCAAATTCCACATCTGTCAGAGACCATAGGAACACATAGAATCACTACAATATTTTAAAAGTCATTTTCAGCTTTCTGCACCCTTTTCACCATAATACAATGTTTACATGTGTCTTTTAATATCTACCTTGTGCATATCAAGGAGAAAACTGAAATCAGTGGCTTGAAAAAGCTTTAAAACTAGAATAGGTGTTCATTTCCTCAAGAATAAGTCTTCTTGACTGTATTTACTGGCAATCACTCCAATAGTCTGCTTTATTATGGTTGCTATGGTCACGCTGAGTATCAGGGCTACAAGAAGTTTTCTTTTAGATGCTCAGTACGTGCCTCAGACAGGTCTAGGTGTTGGTTTATGTTCCTGTATCAGCTGCCTGCACACAGCAGCAGGGAAACAGACCAAGCTTATCAGTATGCAGCACAGCACAGGGATGCTAGAGATTCAGACCACACTCATTCAGCAAGAGTACAGAGCTACTGCTAACACAAAGTAGGACAGACACTTAAAGCTGACCAGGTCATGCACGTTAAAGTTAAACTTCACAATGTTTTTCCAGTTCACTTAGCAAGTTTACATTCACTCTACATTTCTTCAGATGTGCACTTTTACAGTACTGTATGTAGGGAAACAAATTAAATGTTGTGTCCCTTCTGCAATGATAGCAACTCACCCCATAATTTGAATTTAATTTTCATTAAGAAAACAGCAAAATGCTTTGTATATCATGCCCTTTCGTTTTTTTTTTCTGAAAGGGACAGAATCGGAAATTACAAACATTTGTTATTTGTTATTTCATTTTCATTGACCAAAGAAAGGTCAATATTGATCCTCCATCAAGATAAAAAAATAAATAATGGTAATTATTCCTTAGAATTAGGATTTGTGTAGCCTGTATAATACATTTCTAATGCATTAGTGGGTATGTAAGATGTTATAACAACATTCATAACCCCGTAGGACATAAATGGTTATGCACCATCTATAACACAAATGTTCATGACATTTATGATAGTCCATATTATGAAATATTTCAGATTTAGATCTATGGATTAAGGTTAAGACTGGAGCTGAAGGTGGTAAATATTTATGAGTTGTATTAAGGTCTGTGATATTATGGACACTAGTGCCTGTTATGTCTTTTGGAACAATTCTCATAAAAGGTTATGAATGTAGTTCTAATATCTTATTCTAGATAACATACTTGCTGAATAAACTCTGATTCAAAGGAAGCATGGTCACAATCATTTAGATTTTAACTTCATGATATGTCACTTGTCCAATGAAGTCCTTATACAGTACTTTCGTCTTTACTGTAGCCATATTTTCACAATAAAATACTGAATGATATTAATATTGTAAACATATCATTCTATAGATCTTCACAATACATAACAACCTCAAATGTTTTCAATTACATGCAATTACATATACCAATGTCTTATTTGGCAACAAAAATTTTTAAAAATGAATTCATGAGGAATGACAACGCCCAAAATAAAAGCGTAACGAACTATTGTGGAGCGAATGTTTGGCTTAACTTGCTTGGCTGAGGGTCAACCTCCTGGCCATAGGATGAGGATGCCAGGACCCCCACGCAAGGTAACCAAGGCGTAGCGGAAGAGGTGGAGTTGGGGTGGAGGTGGGATGCAAAAGTCGCACGAGAGGGAGATTTCGCATTTGGTATTTATAGCGTTCAGTGGAGGAAGGACGAAGGGAGTGATTGCTAATCACTGACGGCTGGGAATGATTGAGCGTGGTTGTTGTCATCCCTCCCGAACTTTCATTGAATAAACTCCATAAGAACAGATAACATGTAGTACATCCATTTTCTAACCACTTCTGCCAATTCAGGATTGCAAGGGAGCAGGAGCCTATCCAAGCATGCAATGAGTGAAAACCAGGATACACCCTGGATGGGATGCCAGTCCATTGCAGGACTCACACAGACACCAACATGCATGCATACTTAAACCAGGGACCATTTGCCCAGAAGCAAATTAACACACCGGCATGTCTTTGGACAGTGGGAGGAAGCAAGAGCAATTGGAAGAACCCCATGTGAACTCAGAGAGATCATACAAACTCCACCCAGATTGCACCACGATTCCAGAATTGAACTCAGGGCCCCAGTAGTGCAAAGCAGCAAAGCTAACCATATACTTTACTCGATTTACTGTATGTTCAGATTGGTCTTCATAAGTTTCCCACTCCCTGCTGATGAGAAACAGAACTATAACATAATGCTGCCACCACTGTGCTTGACTGTAGACATGGTGTTGTTATACAGTAGGATTAGCTTTAAAGCTTTGATTTTAGACCAAAAAGTTCCAATTTTGTCCTTTTCTGATTACAAAATCTTTTGCCCCTTGATTGCATTAACACTTGGATGCTTTGTTGTAAACCCCATATGAGAATGCAAATGCTTTTTTTGTTCAATTCCATGCAAGTCTAATTTATGGAGTGATAGGGGTACTGTTGATCTATGGCCATTTTCTTCCACTGTTGTCTGCAATAACTTCAAAGTGGCCATTGTCCTCACAGTTGCATCCCTAGCTTAGGTCAAGGTGGTATCTTAGTACCTTCCACTTTGTGAGAATCAACTTCCTCATGCTCAAAAATATATTAAGGGCCTTTTAAAGGTTTTATACTCTCCTCCTGTCTTGTGCCTTCATACAACTTAATCCCTGAGATGTTTTGAAAACTCCCTGGTCTTCATGATTACATTCACTGCCTGGCTAAAGGAACTTAGAGATAGGTGTATAGTATGTATGCTGAAATCATGTGAACAATCATTACTGCACACAGATGCAAGATACTCATCTACTGTAATTGTGTAGGTCATTGAGATAATTTAAATACTGCAATCGTGACTTTTTTCATATAATCTATATGCGTTTTTGTTTTTTTTTGCTGTATGGAGTGGGTTGCGTATATAACACATATCAAAGTGTCATGAGAGCAAGCTTTAGAGCAATAAAATGTGAAAACTCTGCAAGGGTCTGAATAGTTTTGTCACTGTGTGTTTTAACATGTATTCACAGTAAGGTTTAGAAATGGCAGCATTTGCTTGCATACCACAAAAGCCACAGAGCTGGAAGTTAATTATAATGAAAACAAACTAAATTACAGCTGGAGTCTCTTCATGGTTTTCTAACTGATGGGAAATCAAAAATGAACATGAATCTGCTTGTGTCCTTAAGTGGGAGCTACTGATATGCATTCTATTTTCATTTACATCATAAAAATAAATAGCATTTAAAAAGTACATAATTGTTTCATGTAAGGTTTAATTTAACCCTACTTTGTTTATTTGTTTACAAATCCCAATAAAACACTTGAGCAAGGCTTTTAATTATTAACATGCAATGACAAACACTGACATTATATCACAGATAATTATCCCCAAAATGATTGTATACTTTTAAATGATACTACTACTCTGTTGAATCTTCTTCATTCATAACAATAATAGTAAACTAAAGAAAGTTGAAATCATTCTCCTTAAAAAAAAACAATACTTTTGAGAAAATTCTTAAAAGGTTTAATTTCGTACTCAAAATTAAGAACTGAGAATCATGGTATGCTCTAACACATTTGTGAAACTTATTATTTGGAAATTTAAATGTTTGCATGTTTGCTACAAAAGCACAACTATCTTTTTGCTATTGCTTTAATTGTTCCATAGTACTGAAGCCACAAAATAAACAATCTCAGCAAAACAAAAAAAAAAGCCCCTGCCCTATTAAAAGGGTGTATTTTTCACATCTTAAGACTCCAAAAGCATGCTAGCTATAGATGATATACATGTATCCTCTTTGCTATCTTTGATTCTTCTTTGATGAAACTCCTGACGAACTGTCACAATTTGTATTAATTGAACTTGTTCCTCTTACAGAGCTTCAATTGTCCTCATAAACTATATGATGCTTTGTGAAGGAAATGCATTTATAAAAAATAATTGAATGACTATTCTTAAATATCCAAATGTGTTACTTTCTTGTAGTTTATATGGATTTGAACTTTTACAATTACAGATATCTGTAATTGTAGAACAACGTAACAAATAACTATTTTTATTTGTTTTATAGCTGAATGGACATTTTTTTTATTCAAGTATGATGCCTCTTTGTGCGTAGATAGTACAGGAAAGCATGTTCAAGGACAAGGGTTTGGACAAGAATTTTGTGAAACAAAGTGTTTTGTATCCTATTTATATCATATTTCATCTGTAAATATTTCAAACAGAATAACATGAATAAAAAATCTGATTTCTGCAACTGTCTCTTCATTATTACACAATGAAAACAACTCTGTCAAGTCCTTAGATATATCTATTAGCACTACCATACAGTATGTATCAGATTTTTTAAAATGACTATGAGCTAAACATGTTATTAACAGGACATTTAAAGCATATAGACACTATCGCCATGCACTCAATTAATATAGAACTTATTTAATAAAGGGTGGTATTTAAAAATCACCGTCTGCATCCTGACAAAAACAAACTTGTTTAGCTGTTCCTAGAACGATTAGGGGAGATCAGAACATCATGACAGCAAGTAAAGACTGATTGTATTAAAGGGGATTATATAATGCTCTCCTGCTCAATCAGTTTACTAAATCTTTTCATTCAGGTCAACCCATGCAATTCAAATGACATGACATAAAAGAAACAATTAAATTATTTCCATTAGAAATTTCAATTTTCAATTTCATTTTTTCATTCAATCAGTGGAATTAATTATGAGGAAAAAAGAAAATATATCTCTGTTAATGTCCTCTGTATTAACTACCTTAAATTTACATTTTTCTTGAAATTAATCTTTAATAAGCCTTTTTTGTATATTTTATGATTAGTCAGATTCTAATTATGAATATATTATAGGTTTTTAAATAAATACCATTAATGTTCTGTGTGGTCTGGTTATGTGGCTTCATACTGTATGTATCAATTTCCCTCACGGGATCATTAAACTATCTATCTATCAACTACATTAAAGAATAAACAAATGAGAGAAGATGATTAATTTGCTTCTAAGATGACACTGTCTTAGTTATAGAAAGGGTTAAATTCACCATTTTCTCTCCATTCTTAAAAATATTTTTATTTTTAAGAATGAGTCACGGCATCTGGGGGTAATTGTGGAGGTAGATAATACCTTAAACATAATGACGACTACATATAACTGAAGATACTGTACATTTCTCATCTGAGCCTAGAGCGGTGCATTCAGATTACAACCAATACCATAAGCAGGACACTAAAGGTGTTTTAAAAAGTTTTTGGCATCGTATTAATTGAGTTGCCTGGCACAAAGCTATTAAGCAATTACAAAGAAACGATAAATTAAAAGAAAGAAAGACATTTCCCCATTATATGGATCAATCAAGACCAGGACAAGGCACACACACACACTCAAAATTACTAGCTAGAGAGTGCATCACTGTACAGTATGAAGAAAAAACTAGAAAAAGTATACATTTTGTAGTCTATTTTTCATTTTAGTTTCATTCATGCAAAGGAATTTTATCTAGATTAGGGACATACAGTAGATTGGTGAAAAAAAAGGTGCCCCGAACAATGAAGGGAAGATAAGCTGTGTTTGTCTTTAAGTGCCATTTAACCATTTTGAATGTGACTGAAATTCCTAAATGGTTTGATATAGTGTGGCAACAAACACATGACCTTCAGATTGGCTGCGACAAGTCAGCCTACATCTTGGCAAACGTCCTTTCAACAAGATATTTCAGCAAACCCAGAAGGCAATATTTTACACAATTAACACTTTCCTCCTTTAGAAATACAGTATGTTGTGCTTTGCTATTCCAGAATTGCATTAAAATGTACAGTATAAGCATAAGCTGAAGGTTTCAAAAGATATCGAAAGAAATCAAAGTTGTCATGTCACAGAAAACTCAGATTTCTACATGTATGAAACACCCATTAGAAAAACAACCCTTATACTTACACATCCTTACATTACACTCTACATATTGCCATGATCTGCTTTTGAAAATCATTCCTCCCCCTTCATCATTTTGGGTGATGCAGTTAGCAATAAGCATTCCACCAATGCAAAATACAAGTCCACAAAATGTTTCAAGTACAGGAAACTTCTGCCTTTGTAATGTGAAACAAGCAAGCAGAATAACAATGAGCAAGGCATTTCTTTTCTTTCTGTGTACGTTTACAGACCTGCACATTCTGAAACTGACAGTTGCACATTTTGAACAAGTTTAAATTTCACATGCCTGGGAAAACGTTTTTTAAACAATGTGCAAATCAACACGGGAGCAAATGACTATTTAAAATGAATGTGATGTACACTAAAGCATCAAAGGCAGGAACCAACAAGTGATACATGCATGTCAGACACTGCCCCCCAGGACAGCCATTTTTATTCTACATGAGATGCCTGCACACCCGTGATGATATGTGAGCACCTGTGAGATTTACTGAAGTAAAATCACCTGTTCTAGTGACACTAGTAACACCAAGAACCCCAAATGCTATTAAGTCACACAATTTGCAAAGAAAGGAAAGCTTTAAATGTATGAGATGCTGAGACAGCATAGGATGTGCTAAAGGTTCCTTACCTTATTGGAGGCCATCTCACTGACAGAGTGCCTGGTCTGTAGAGTTTCCAGCTGGTCCAGGCACCAGTCTAACTCCTCCAGTGTCTCAGTGGCCAGTTTCTGGTAGGCCTCCTCTGCAAAGAGACAGGGAATTGGGTACTCAGTTCTCAGTCGCTTCACTGGACTAACAGAGATTTCCAGAGGGTCCACCATGCCATAGACAGCCATGTTCGGATGCCCAGTATCCACACATGAGTGATTCTTCATAATGTTGTAAAAACCCTTCAGAGAGAAAAAAAAAACAGTCTGCTTCCCAAGTTCAGAGCAGCTCTGTTATTCAGGTATCACACTATAGATGCGCAAATCGTGATACTGTTAGTTTGAGACATTGAAACTGTGGTAAAAAAAAAACTACAGCAAAGAAACCACATATCCTTGAAGAAAAAAAAACTGTCCCCAGTGCTCCGACCTAAGATATGCTTCCAAGGCCAAAACAATCCCAATCCTTAAGAAAGAAAGAGTTAAGTCTTAAGAATATGTCCATGTTGTCTCAGCACATCCAGATAACTTCTCAAAGGCTGTAGCTTTTAATTATAAATAGCCATAACAAAGGAGAATTTGCTGTAGCACAGGCTCTGAAGACAGTAGTACACCATATGGAGCAGTGACGGTAAATGATGATTTTATTTCCTGTTTCTTAAGCCTCCTGCGTTAATGACACATTGATCTCAATTGCCTGACAAAACAAAAAATTTAAGTTTCTGTATGCTCAGTCCTTTAGTCAGAGTGCAGTTATTATGAGACATCATGTAGCCAAACATGAGTGCTGCTGCCTTTGAACCAAAACCTAAAGCTTCAGAGCACTGCATGAGCAGGGCATGGAGAGCTCACAAAACCTGGCACGGACTACCGAGGAGGATCAGATACTGCATAAACATTGCAGGCTGAGGCCTGTCTTTCAGTCCTTCAGATTACACCTCAGAAGCACACTGCTGAACTATTATTACCCAAATGATGTGTTATTTCTCTGCGATAGGTATATTTGATGTTCTAAAATATTTATGAATGCTTTACAGTGCATTATGGGTTTTATTTCTATGTAGTGATTATGGACAGTTTGTAATGTTTTTTTTTCTTTTTCACCAGTTGCAAATGCATTGAACTACTTTATACAGGTATATTACACATACAGTACAGTATTATATACAGTACACTGTACTGGTAACCTAATGCTAAAATTGAATTTCTTTCTATGACATGTTCTAGACTAATAATGTGGCATGAACCTGATCAAAAAAGAGTTACTATAGCAAAGAAAGGAAAGCAGGGGATTCCTTAACTGTATTTGTTGATTCTGTAAACTGTCTTCTCATTTGAAGATGCAGTGTGTTACCTTAGTTCATAATTTGGACTTGTTTTCAAACTTTTGGCCTGTATTGCAAACAGGAATGCACTGCTGATATTGTACAAATGAAAAATAAAAAGTCCCAGATGACATCAAATACCTAAAGAAATATCACCTATCTGTTTCCAAAAAAACAATAAACAATAAAAATGCAACCTGAGACTTTTGTGGTAATCCATCTTCATTCCAATTATTTTAAAATATTCTCTATACATAACTTGGGGAAGCCCCATCCTGTTATATTCTGAATATATTATATGCAAGTAGTATGTAATGTAAGCATGCAAGTAGTATGTACAGTATGTAAGCACGTTTTTTATTATATAAGGACAGTCCAACTTACATAGTGATATTCACATTTTGTAATATCAGTTACCTTACAACTCTGTGTTTTTACATGACTGTAAAAACTAATTGAATACGTTTATTTTAGGTATTATTTAAAAAAATGACAAAGGCTAGTAAATATTGTATTTGTTAGTTTGAATCTTCTATGGAATTGAAATACTGTAGTTGTCACTATAGTCTGGTAAACTAATAAATGATCCTCAGTACCCATTGCTAAATATTGCTAATAATAGATGTGAGATGGTTTATGTTAATGAACATTACTAGCTTATACTCTTGAAAGACTCAGGAAAAGTTAAAACTGCACATAAGTATGGCGTGATAAACACATACAGTACTTTATCTGATGTAATAAACCCTACTGCAGTAGCTACCCACATAAACAACGTGATGAAATATTTTCTGTCTTTCATTCAGAAAACTATAAAGAATGAAAATCATTTGTAAAAAGCTTTAATTTGTCATAATGCTAACAATTATAATACAACTTTATTTATGAGCAAACTCAATATGCTGTAAAAAACAAGACTTCTTGACAGAGATCACTATACTAAAACAAAATTGTGGATACTTTTCAAAACTCCTAGGTGGTAGAGTATTGTTTTGAAAGATTTAACCCATTAAAAATTTGATTTAAAATCCTACCTTGTCAGCATGATACTGTACAATGCAAAAGAAATGCTTAGGGGTCCCTAAGCTCCTAAATATTACAATATACAGTAAGGGCAAAGCTGGGGAAAGAAAGTTGACTTAATGTAGTCAGAGCAACAACACCTTTTGTAATTAAGGAGAAAATGAAAGCACTTCAATGATCATCTTTCTGCAAGTGCACCATACCTTTAATTAACAACGAAGGTAAAATACTCAGTTATCAAGTTAAAACAAGTGGCCATTAAAGAGCAATAAACTACAAATGCATAGGCTTGCATCACTTGATACTTGAGGGATACACTTTAGAGATGGAATTTTATTTGTTCAGCTCATTCCACAGATAAAACATTAAGAGCTTCAGAGAGATAATTGAAGTTAATCAGTCACTTGTTAATCCATAATTGTGTTATTTTGTGATATGTTATGAAATTATTTTGACATTTATTTTGCGTTAACAATGGTTAAAAATGATAGGCAGCTGTTTGACCCATTCTACCAAATGCTATTTGTGTTATATTATTATTATTTTCTATTGTACTAGGAGGATGATGTAATTAAACTTTGACCTTCTAGCTTTCTTAACACTGTAAACTCTGGCTTTTCAACGGAAAAGAATGTGATTACGACATTAAGTATTGCATTCACATTTAGGCTGAAAGCAAATGTGTCCCACCAACCTATTCTACTGACGTCTAGACATCACTGACAATTATGTTACTGTTATGTTTTTTCTTTGAATTGGAGCATTACACTCCAATATCATGGATATCAAGAAAGATATTTGCTCCTTTTCAGCTCGCACACTGATCTCCACTTGAACCTATTTATAAAGATGACCATTTTCCAGTTATTGCCAGATCATTATATTTCAACAGTTAAAACACAATTTACTCTTAAACTGAAAGAACAGCTATGATGCATGCATTTATTAAAGTTTCTTGTATTTTTTAAAGTGAGCAAACAAAAAAACCCAAAGCTTGCTCATTATTTGTTAAAGGTTTTTAGGGAATAACAGAAGAGTAGACTATTTCCCATTCATCAAACCCAGACTGAATCACAGAAGGGAAAAAATAATAGCCAAGAATTATAATGACAATACAGTAGCAATATTCGAATGGTACTTTTGAATATGCATTCAGATCTAACCATCAATAGCATTTTCAAAGATTACAAAAACATAAATAAAGAAATATGAGTAAAAGAAAAGAATGTAAATGAGGCTTACAGAAATTTCTGTAATTTAAGATTCTGTTAATTCTCCTCATATTTGAATAACTATGGCCAACTGGGTAACTCATACTGTATTAATGGATAAAGATGTCAATAATTCACAGGATACAGGAACATTAGCTCCTTTTTTCCTTTTTTGTTTTTTAGTTTTAGATATTTTATTTTTTCTAGGAACGTTTTTATTATTTTGAAATAATTAATAGACAAGTAACATAAACATGCAGATGTAAAATGACTTAATACAACAAATATAGTCACCAAAGTGTTGTTGATTTCTCCTACCTTCCTACTCTGATCCATACAGTCAAATTCGTACAGTATATAAAATGTAACTGAACAACATTACATATTTATATGAACAAGGTGAGCATCTCAAAATATCTGTGAGAGAAAAGCCTGGCTTGTCCTGTCTGCCTACCTTTGTGGTGGACATGACATCACTCTGAGATTATGAGAAGATCTACTCCCTAAATATTTCTCTAAAATTTAAAAACTTCCATAGCATGTAATTGACATCCAACATTTTGAAAAGACCAAACTATTTCTATCGTTTTCTTTTACATAATACCTTACAATTTTTCCTTGTTAAATGCTAAATAAAAAACAAATTCTACATCCATTTGGAAGCTACTGTACTTTCAAAACAACTGATTTATTGTACATCTGTTCTGTTCTGTCCTCATAACTTGTACACCATTTGTTTTAAATCTTCCAATAATCCAGCAGATTAAGGTTATATTGTGTCAGTTTTTGCAACATTAGTCCTCAATGGTTTAATAAGTTTCGAGTGGGGAACTGCATTAGTGTATAGGCTGTGAAGTAACAAGTAACAAAAGGTTAATTTCAAACTGAAAGTTTTTGGTGTGGAGATTTCTTCAGATACAATGAGAAAGAGAGAAATGGTTCAGGCATATACTGTACAGAGAAAGAGAGCAAAAACAAAGCATTTGAGAATAGGCACAGCAGACAAAAAAAAAAGTGTCCAGATAAATGGAATAAGCATCCAATAAATAAGAAATGTGGAAATCCAAATATTTGCTTAAGATGAAAACAAGTGTCTAGGGCTCTTACTGTATGTGGGAAAGATACATTTGGACCAGGTTTGCAGTACTCTTATTTCAGAAAGACATCAGAAGCCAAGATTATCCTAAAACTAGGATCACACCTTCCATAGCTCTCAATGAGAGACTGATTTATTTTTAAAACCTTTCCATTCATTTAAAGACTTGAGCTTTTCACACTTCCCTTGGAATTCATCTACCACATTTCCATTCATCTGTGTACTTTTTCTCACTTGCTGTGCCCATTCTCACTTACCCTTTTGTTCTCTTTTATTTCATATTCCTACAGCCGTTCCCTCTTCCTCTCACCTGAAGAAGGCTCCACAGCCAGTGTTTTTCTTTCTTTTTCTTTGTAGAATTAACCTTTATTTGCTTCTCATTGTATAACAGACAATTCTCATGAAAATGTTGTATAGCATATACTGTACTCTGTGTAAGTTCCTGTTGTCGGCGTAAACATTTAATTCTAACGGACAAATTCTGAATATTTCCATTCAGAATTGTAATATGTACAAATAATTATTATTCTGCGCATGTGAATAATACACATGACTTTGCTATGTACAATATTGTTATCCCATCTATTTTCTAACTGCTTCTTTCAATTAAATACTGCAGGGGAGACAGAGCCTATCCTGGCAAGTAACGGCATAAGACATATCACATATTTTAATATATACTGTATACATACAGTAATTACACTTGGGGCATCAGTCCATCACAGGTTAGACAGAATCGAACACAGACACGCACACACACACCAATTTTCCCAGAAGTCCATTAACCTACCAGAACTGTATGTTTTTGGATTGTAGGAGGAAACCAGAGCACCCAGAGGCAACCCACGCAAACACTGGGAGAACATACAAGTACAAACTCCACACAGATGGTACCCCAGGTATAGAATTGAACCTTGGACCCCAGCACTGCTATCTGCTGTGTCACCAAGCCACCCCAGTACTGTTTCTAAAGTATAACATTATATCATTTTTAGAATTGTCGCAAGGCATGTTATCCAATCCATAACTCTTTCTGTTAAAGGTTTTTTATTGTTTCTATTTAATTGTGACTTATACAGTAAAACAAAATCTGGAAGGCACTGTCATTTTTAACAGGATCATGATATAGCAAAGGTCGGTAATATCCACTTGAATAAAAGTAGTTATTACTTTTGAGATGGAATGCATGTTAGAAAAGATATCTAATGATCCAGAAATTTGTTCAGCCTAAAAGCTAAACAGTAAAATACCATCTGGTACCATCTTTGTCTTACATGTTTATTAACTGTTAATTATGGTTAGGTGATGAATGATTATATGTTCAGACAGCAGATGTCTGTATGTTAACATTGATGCTAACCTGTTGAAAGACTAGCTATTGTAAATTACAATTAGTAAAGCAGGACATCAACCCCTATGATAAACAGGTTCATTCAATAACCAATAATAATACAGTAAATATTTTTTAACACACAAAAATAATTGCTATTTGTGGATGACGAATGACACAAATAGATCAATTGATCGTGGGCATTACCTAAGCAGTCATCTTTAAATCATTTAAAATAAAAAGTCTCCTAGTATTTTTCACAATCAGACTCTAATTGGCATAAATAATTCATGTAATGAAATGAAAATCCCTTGTGGTGCACAAGTTTGAATAACCTTTTTTTCCCAGTGTTTTCATATGATACTGCTTGAAAGAAAAGATAATTACAGTGATAACTTTGAAGGCAACACAGTCTGTTATTAGGTACAGATGCACACATGAAGCAATTAAAATAAGTATTGTAGATTTTTTGTCCTTTTTATTTAAAACAATCTTCTCCAAATCCCCACTTTTAGTCAGAATGACTTAAAGTGACTTACAAAATCAGTTTGTGTGGTTCACACAGCATTTTATTGACTTGTGAACTTACAAAAAGCTGTCATTCTGAAAGACATATTCAAGGGGCCCTGCTTGGCCTCTCTGTTAGCTGTCTCCTGAGAGCTGCTATTGTCACACGTAAGAAAGTTAAATCTCCTTGCAGGATATGATGGCTGCATGAGCCTATCAAAGTGACATATTCAAGTATACGGAAACTACATATTCTCTACAGTTTGCTTATGTTAACATGTTTAGAGAAGCCTGAACAGGTGTTAACTGTACTGTAAGCAATGAAATGATCATCAACATTTGATGACTTGGCCAGTATGACAAGAAGTTGAACACCAAATTATTGTCCCTGAAAACAGTATTATATGGAATGTCAAAACCAGCCTACACAAATGTTTTCATACTGGACTGATAAGTTAGTAATCCTCAGTTTTTTATGCAGTTTACAGATTTCACATTTTGATATAGTTTTATTTTTGGTTCACAGTTCCCCAAAATGAAAATATAGGATGGAACAAAGGTACTTTAAATAGAATATTGCAAAAGTGAACAGAAATAATAATTAAAACCTAATGAGCTCAAAGTGAGCATCATGCATATTTAAAATGGCCAAATTAATTTTTCCATATAAAATAATGTTGCTTGATAAACCCATCAAAGAAAATACCCATTTCTCCCCAACAAATTTATTGTTAGAAATTAAAATTCACCCATCCATTTTATAACCGCTTTTTTCAATTCAGGGTAGCGGGGGAGCAGAGACCTGTCCTGCAAGCAAAAGGCACAAGGCTGGGTACTCCCTGGATAATGAACTGGAAACAGACACAAACACAGACACATACCCAATCTTAACTAGGGCCAATTTTCCCAGAAGCCAATTAACCTACCAATACTGTATGTCTTTGGACCATGGAAGGAAACCAGAGCACCCAGAGGACACAAACCCGAACACGGGGAGAACATACAAACTCCACACAGATTAGCAGCCCTGGTCTGGACTTCAACCCAGAGCCCCCAGCACTGCAAAGAAGCAATGCTAGCTGCTGTCCCATCATGGAGCCCGAAGTTAAATTTCAATTTAACCAAAGAGGCTAGTGGCTAACCAATATACAAGAGAGAAACAGGTCTATAGCAAAAGAGGAATATAAAGCTACTTTGAAAATGTAACCAAGAATAGGTTATAGGTTTTACTACTGGAATCCAGTCAGGCAAGAGGCAGTGCCGATTTTCATAAAGGAACAGAAAAAAATCCATCTTTGCAGGATCATGTGTGAGACCCGTGAAGCTAGAAAATCCCTCCTCTTCCACAAATGTCAAAACCTTACAATACCAATGCTTGAGTAGGGAATTGTACAATTTTAATTTTGGTTATGATAAATGCTAGACTAATGGTATGCCAAAGGCACTTAGGTTATTTAGCTAGTTATTCGATTTTATGTCAACATTGCATTGTATTTTTGCAGTTGGTTCCTGCAAGCAGAAAAGGTTGAAACCCCTTGACTGGAGGCTTAAACAACTTAACATCAGCATCACTGTACAAGTCATCTTTCTAGTCACAGGTGTGTACCGTTGTCCAGATCAGTGACAGCTGACCCCTTGTGCAGTACTCAGGACTGTAGCTTTATTGTAATGTTAGCACGTTTGTTGGCATCTAACACAAACGACCACATTTTAAATTTTAACTGCAATGCACATGTTTTCGTTTTTTAATTCGCATATTGTTTTTACTTTAAGCAAATGCACCAACATTTCCTTCATTTGGGTAACAATTTAAAACAAGTATAAAGACAAAAGTGGTGATGTTTCAGGTTTTATCTGAAGGCTCTTTTTTTTTTTAAAGTGCAGCACTTGAATAAAATGCTTGTCATAACCCTACACATGTAAACACAGGCCTTTTACAGTTATGCTTTAACTGTATCCATAGCAACGGATGCTTTGCAATAGCTGAGCTGGCAGAAGGGCTTTGGGGACTCTCAAATATGCTTGGTTAAATTTTGTCTTTTTTTCACGATTCACATTTTATAGAGCAACATTAAAAAATGCTGCTCTAATAAGTGTGTGTGCAACAATCAAAGTTAAACAGTTATGTTATCCTCAGCAATTAATAATGTTTAACATTTGTGCAAACCTTGCTATTATTGTATAAATATGTATTGTAAGTACTGTATTTTATTTGGCTGATAAATCCACTTTTAAATGTATGTGAAGTTACTTGCTCAATAATAATAATAAATACATGGATGAATGAATGAGCTTGGGGAACATATATAAGACCTCTTCCATTAGAAGAAGATGCAGGTTGAGAGGTGGGAAGAAGACAGATAATAAATCAGTAGTGAAGTGTCAAGCCATGTAGAGCCTTATACTATAGGTAAGCATGAGGATTTTGTAGTTGACTTGAAACCTGATAGGTAGCCAGTGTAAGGACTCCAGGACAGATGCA
Organism: Atractosteus spatula; assembly: GCF_055471065.1. NCBI lineage: Eukaryota > Metazoa > Chordata > Actinopteri > Semionotiformes > Lepisosteidae > Atractosteus > Atractosteus spatula. Next base: position 28,361,595 of record NC_142708.1, on the reverse strand, counting down.
ATGTGATCACTTGCACGCAATCTGGTCAGGATTATGGCTTCTGAATTCTGAACATATGTCCATCTGTCCATTCATTTTCTAAACTGCTTTCTTAATCCAGTACGGGGTTTGCAGGAGGTAACCCAGTAAGCAACAGGTGCCAGACAGGATACACTTTGGGTGGGATGCCACTCCATTACGGGGCACACCCGCAGACACTCACTCCAGGGCCAATTTAACCTATGGACTTTGACTTAGGACTGTAAGAGTAAACTGGAGCACCTGGTCATAAGAAGCGCACTTGGAATTGAACCGAGGGACCTCATCACTGAAAGGCAGCAATGCCAACCACTGCAGCACCATGCCACCCACAGCAGCAAAGTCTCACCTGGAATCTGAACCCACAACCACCCAATGATGATTTCAGAACCCTCATCATCCTACTAATTCAGCAATTTCTTTAAAAAATAATACAGTAAATTAATTAAAATAAGTATTGTGATTTACAAAAATAAAATAAGAATAAAGTTTTATAAAATTAATAATATGTACTGTAGATACATAATCATTTATCTTTCATTTTTCAAACTAAGAAAACAGTTTTGTTTTTATTTATTGTAGAAACAGAAAGAAGTATGTAAGATATAGTTTTATATTTATTGTATAGGGTAATTTTAAGAATATTGTATTCTGCATGTACTACTTATTCCAGTAGCTGTAAATGATCAGATATTATTATTATTATTACAGTATATACACAATACAGAATGCCAGAAAGATCTATTTATGAAAAAAACAACACATATCACAACACGTTTCTACTGGTGATATTGTTATTCTTCATCTTATTCTTTTCCAATATATAAACATACTGTATATTTCACATTTTTTATTAAGTTAATAATGGTGACATTTCTAATGCTACTTTGTAATATTAGGCAATTAATATCTCATAGAAAAAAAAACATTTCTGATCATGAAAAGTTGTATTTTTGCTGCTCATTTCCTCCCTGCTTTACCATTCCATTGATTTGCTTTATGAGATCATTCAAATTGACAGTATTTGCTTAAGCTCTGTCTGATTTCACACTGCAGTTATGCTGAAAGCTCCTTATTCTGTTTCTTGGCCTCAGGCCGAATGCCTGCACATGCATGGGTTAATACTCTACTTCTCCATTGTTGCTAAAAGGATTGTTAGAAATAGTTCTTCCCTAACAGTGCAAGGAACTGAAACTCTGGCTCTGAAACTAGGGGTTAAAAGGGCAGCTTTCACATGAAAAATCATATTGCAAAAGCAAAGGGTCCTGCTGCAGACAGTGCCTCCCCTCCAGCGTCTTTCATTTCTAGCGGCTCTGCAATCACTTGGTGTGGTTTCAAGAGCAGGGGTGCCATTCTCACTAATGATGACTCTACTGACGTCAATGGCATTCTTATCATGCTTAGTGTGACATCAGAAACCAGCCCTCAGAGGCCACTCTGGTTTAAAAAGACTGAGTCACCTCTAAGATGTGGACTGGACTCCTGAAGTGCGTGGATAGTACAGTGCTGCCTGATAGGAGGAATCCCCAATGTAACTGGAGCTGTGAGGTTTTCCTGAAAACTGTAATATAAACACTGCATTTCTTTGGAAGCATAAAAGGGCAAAGGAGTTGAAACAGTGAAATACAGTGGAAGACATATGATTTTAATTAAATGTGACTTGTAATTGTGACAGATTACTCACTACAGCTCTGGCTGCTCTTTACATTTTGAGTAGTCGTGACCTACTTTCTGAAGATTCTGGTCAATGTGAATTACCAGATGAAAAACGTCTGTCATAGTAGATTTATTTATCATTACTATTATTTATTCATTACTACAGTTTATTACTACAACTACTATTAAATATTTATCTATTTTATATACAGTATTTTATAGTAAGTTTATTGATAATTAATAATTATGATTTTATTTATAAGTAGTTCTTTTCAAGAAATTCCAAGTGCTAAACAATAGCATACACAAACAGTAATACGCATACCTGTAGAAGTAAAAGAAAAGATAAAAAAGATAACCACAGCAAAAAATGAAGGAAACTAAATTATACTGTATATGAATAGCAATGGAGAATACAGCTATTGAAGTGAGATTTAAAAATGCTGACAGTTGCTGGGGCTGTAATGGATTTGGGCAGTGAATTCCACAGACATGGTACTAAACATGAGTTTAGTACCTAATGCAGGACCATTAAGTGCGTTATATAGTATGTGAGGAAAAGAAACCCAAAGTCCACTCTAAATTTTACAAGGAGACATTGCAGCTTGCAGAGTTTTGTGCCAGTGCAATGTGCTTTTAGATGGCACAGGTATCACAGATTTCTGGACATACGGTACTGAAGCCTATATACAGTGTGGTGAAAAAGTACAGTAAGTACACAACCTTTAGATTTTAACGTTTAACCTATTTAGACATATTTGACATTTACCAAGTCCTCACCAAAACGTGATATAAAATGAAACTGTAGTAACATAAAAGACCATTATGTGGTATTTTTTTTGCATCAGATATAGCAGATATATATATATAAATATATTATTTTTTTTATCATTTTTGCATCAGATATAGCAAGCATCTTACCCAGGAAAAAGAAAGACACCCTTATGTAGTAAGTAGTAAACTCATTACTGTCAACAATAATGAAGTCACCAAGGCATCAACACTACAGTATATTTAGGGGCCTTGGACCATAACCTGTCTTGTCACAGTTTAGTTTAAGAACAATCTGTTGCATTTATATCTTGTTAAGACACCTGTAAAGTTCAGTAAGCACATAGTTCAGATTCTGATTGTCTGCAGGAAGTCTGAGGAAATTAGCAAGGCAGTAGGCAGTAAAATCCAAGTTCGTGATGGTGAATAACCTAGTGAAAAGACATTATATAAAAAGTAATCAGTAAAGGCCCCATTTCTGTGGAACAGCCTGAGGAAGTGGGGAAAATCTAATTCAAAACAGCCAAAATCTGTAAAATGACTCTTTCTAAGTCAAAGAGGAGCCAAACCAATCATCACAAGTACCAGGGATCCCTAGACAGAAATATCCATGTGATCCAGTAGAATGCTGTGATCAACTATATCAAAAGCAGTACTTAAGAGAAGGATATGAAGTGACCCAAAGTCAAAAGCTACAGTATCAGCAAATCATTGACTGCCTCAAAATGGGTTATCCATTACAAATGAATGAATGGTCAGTTAAGTATTCCTTCACAAACACTCCAAATATTGTCCTGCTTACTTAAAATAGAGCAGTTCATTTACATAGCAAGAGCTCAATCCATGAAAATATTTTTCATAGGTGCTATTAGGCAATAGATAACATAGGCTAGGTATCATTGTAAAAAGCAACAGAATCCTCAAGCAAAATGGGTTATATTAGATTTTTATTTTCATACCCCCAATGGTTAAAGTTTATCATTAGTAGGTTTTATGACCTCACTATTAATAAGAGGTGGAGGAAATGTCAAGTCCAATAAGACACTGTATTAATTTATGCAAAAGAACACCTGTGATGCTCGGTTAGAAATATCCACACCACAAGAATTGACTAGGTCTAATGTATTGTATGGTCTACACATAATGTACATGTTGGAAAACTGACATGTGTAGCAACGATGAAACTACCCAAAAATAGCTGGAAAATTAGAGGTATCCAAGCAGGTAGGAGAATACACATTTACAAACAAATCACCAAAGTAATATGTTACATACAGTATGTTGGATAAAGTGGAGTTAGTGGCGTTCAAACTCACATAGAAAGTTTGCAGGCATAAGGGAATGTTAAACTAAAACTACTGGCAAATGCTGAAATCCTTTTGTTAATTAAAAGCCAGTCATTCAAAGTATGTAACATTTTCTACGAGAATTATATTTAGACCTGCATCTGGGCAATTAATAGCTGGTAAACCACCACCCCAACCAGAGTTGCAAGATTTTTCAGTACAACCATAAAGTATGCAGTGGGTGTAACCTCATTCTGTAGGTTTCAGTTAGACTAAAGAAAACCCTTTTTCTGGTCAACAATAAAATCATTGAGAATCAAATACATGACATTTAATGATCAACACTATGTCAAGCAAATGCAGTAGAGAAATTACTTCACTAGGGACATTTAGAGAGAGCACATGTTGGAAGTTTGGGAGATTGTGTTGACAGCCATGTTCAATGCCATGTGGTTTTTCATTTCTTTGTACTGTATTTTTCATAGTGGAATTAACCTCTACTTCTTCCTTTACACACGCATAAACTGTAAAGGAACAAGTAATAGGTTTATTACATGCTGAAGAGAGAAGAAAGAAAACACAACATTTTGGTTGTGAAGCCTTCTCTCTTCTCTTTTCAGCATGGAATAAACCTATTACTTGTTCCTTTGCAGACTACACATACTGACGCAGCTACCCACCTGAACCACATATACTGTACAGTATATTGATATACTGTATACTGTATATCTCAATCAAAACCTCCATTTTATAGTATGACTGCTCAACTGAAACCATTCTTCCAGATACACCAATCATCTCATAACACCAACCACCTAATGTACATAATCTTCTTGCCCACAATTCCTGTAGTTGTGCACAGCCATCACTTAATCCAGGCACTTTTTGTAGGAACCATTGTTTCACCTGTAAATGCATATCCAGTAGTATACATGTACTGTACATTGCCCCACTGACCACTTCAGAATCACCCAGAGTGTGGGGTCATGTTTCATGCTTGTCCAGAAATCTCCCTCATTGAATCACTTGAAGAATGTGCTCTGGCATTTACATTTACAAGAAAAAAGGCCAACTACTTAAGGAAACGAGGCAGAGAAATGAGGACCAAACATCTAAGATAATAATAATTCCTTATACATACGGTATATACTGTAGTGCTCTACAGGTAATAGGGGCTCCCCTCCACCACCACCCATGTGCTACCAACTGAAGGTATGTGGTGTTGCAGTACTTCATGATCACCTGGATGATGTGACAGCATCATCCACCACAGTGCACACAGTATACTCACCACACACCAGCTATCAGTGGGAAGGAGAGCAGAGTGATGAAGCCAATTCAGAGATGGGGATTATTAGGAGGCCATGATTGATAAAGGCCAATGGGAAATTTGGCCAGGATGCCAAGTTAACACCATTACTCTTATCAAGAAACACCCTGGGACTTTTAATGACCACAGAGAGCCAGGACCTCAGTTTTAGGTTTCATCCAAAGGATGGCACCTTTTTACAGTATAGTGTGGCATACAGACCACAGGGTGAGCACCCCCTACTGGCCTCTCAGCAGCAACCTTAGTTTTCTGAGGAGGTCTCCCATCCAGGTAGAGATCAGACCCACACCTGCTTAGCTTCAGAGGGTTTCCAGTTGCAAGATGCAGGGTGATCTGAGTTCTGAGTTCAATTTCTCTAGCCACACCCAGGCCTGATTACTGCCACACCTGTTCTCAATCAAGAAATCACTTAAATAGGACCTGCCTGACAAAGTGAAGTAGACCAAAAGATCCTCAAAAGCTAGACATCATGGTGCGATCCAAACAAATTCAGGAACAAATGAGAAACAGAGTAATTGAGATTTATCAGTCTGGAAAAGGTTATAAAGCCATTTCTAAAGCTTTGGGACTCCAGCGAACCACAGTGAGAGTCATTATCTACAAATGGCGAAAACATGGAACAGTGGTGAACCTTCCCAGGAGTGGCCGGCTGACCAAAATTACCCCAAGAGCGCAGCGACGACTCATCCAAGAGGTCAGAAAAAAACCCACAACAACATCCAAAGAACTGCAGGCTTCACTTGCCTCAGTTAAGGTCAGTGTTCATGACTCCACCATAAGAAAGAGACTGGGCAAAAATGGCCTGCATGGCAGAGATCCAAGACGAAAAACAACTGCTGAGCAAAAAGAACATAAAGGCTCGTCTCAGTTTTGCCAGAAAACATCTTGATGATACCCAAAACTTTTGGGAAAATACTCTGTGGACTGACGAGACAAAAGTTAAACTTTTTGGAAGGTGTGTGTCCCATTACATCTGGCGTAAAAGTAACACAGCATTTCAGAAAAGGAACATCATACCAACAGTAAAATATGGTGGTGGTAGTGTGATGGTCTGGGGCTGTTTTGCTGCTTCAGGACCTGGAAGACTTGCTGTGGTAAATGGAACCATGAATTCTGCTGTCTACCAAAAAATCCTGAAGGAGAATGTCCGGCCATCTGTTCGTGACCTCAAGCTGAAGCGCACTTGGGTTCTGCAGCAGGACAATGATCCAAAACACACCAGCAAATCCACCTCTGAATGGCTTAAGAAAAACAAAATGAAGACTTTGGAGTGGCCTAGTCAAAGTCCTGACCTGAATCCTATCGAGATGTTGTGGCATGACCTTAAAAAAGCGGTTAAGGCTCGAAAACCCTCCAATGTGGCTGAATTACAACAATTCTGCATAGATGAGTGGGCCAAAATTCCTCCACAGCGCTGTAAAAGACTCATTGCCAGTTATCGCAATCGCTTGATTGCAGTTGTTGCTGCTAAGGGTGGCCCAACCAGTTATTAGGTTTAGGGGGGGAATCACTTTTTCACACAGGGCCATGTAGGTTTGGATTTTTTTTTCCCTTAATAATAAAAACCTTCATTTAAAAACTGCATTTTGTGTTTACTTGTGTTATCTTTGTCTAATATTTCAATTTGTTTGATGATCTGAAACATTTCAGTGTGACAAACATGCAAAAAAATAAGAAATCAGGAAGGGGGCAAACACTTTTTCACACCACTGTAGCTGCTGGCTACTGCTAATAGCTTCTCATTTGACCTCTCTTGATAATCATTACAGTAACTTTTCTATCTGCAGCCATTCACAGGGATTTAAAGAAAAAAATATCTTTAAACTAGGGATTCACCTTTCCCAGTCTCTCAATGCTAAACTGGTTTCTTCTCAAACCATTCCATTTACTTACAGATTTCTGTCTTCACATTTCCATAGGGATGTGTCTCACAGACAACCATCTCTTTAGTCCCTTCCACCTCCCCTACCCATTCTCACATTCTGTTTCTTTTGTTATCCTTCGTCATCCATTTGCCTCATATTCTTGCTTTCTCTCTCCCTCCACACACACTTGTAGAGGAATCAACAGCTGAAACATAGCATTTTGCTCTCTAATTTTCAGAATGGTATTTGCCTCTACTTGTTCCTTTGCTGCTTGCTTGATGGTATTGTTCACACCATGGTCCCTCACTCTTTAATGTATTGAACACATATTTCATATTTAGATTCATAATCAAAATTAATAGAACAAAGTACTTACTGTATATTTATAAACAGGAATTTGTTTCATCACACATTTGAAGGAAAACTCATTCCTTATTCAATAAACCTTCAGATCTTAGAACAGAAAAAAAGTCCTGTTTCTCTTCTTGACTGGAAGACATCAGTTTTATTTAAATTCAGTACCGAACCATGGTGAAACACCTTGTCAAGGAAAGTGAAAGCCATGGCGTTGGAGAACTCGAACATTTGACAGTTACGAATAGGTTGGCTGAGTTCAAGCACGGTAACACAAAACCTTGATGATCTCAACTCAGATGCTGTGATCACCAGGGTAAAGGATTATATCAAGATAGTTGACTCAGTAGCAGAGATAGTCATTTCCCATGAAAGGGTTTTGATCATCATACTGTACATGAACATTTGGAAGTCTCCAAGTCCTTTAGAAGAAACGCTCTAATATACCCCAGAGCTCAATGCTGGCAGTGGACAGCTTCTAGAAATCCCTCCTGAGTATAAATTCCAATTGCATGCTTGTTTAAAGATTATAGCGATGGGATGGGAATTTTGCAGTGGAAAAACATTAAGACCACAAAGTGTTCTAGCACTAAGGGGTCTGCACTACCTACTCTCAACAATCAGCAAGCAATAGCAAGGTACTCATTCTGGCAACCAAAGAGAGTCCCACAATACCTACAGTAGCTACAATTAAAGCAGAGCATTGCAACACTTGGACAACATTTCAAGTATGCGATGAAAGACAAATTGACCAAACATGCTGGATGTGGATGCTTTACAGCGATGCATTCAACTGTGAACTTGAAGCAGCTGAACACATCACATTCCAGATGGGTTCTGGTCATCACCGTTTTGGTATTGAAGTCTGAGGGTTTTGTTTAAGATATATTGCAGACAATATAAGCCTGGAGACACTTTATGAGGCCTGGCTAGAGATGCATCCTGATAAACTCTGTTTTACTGGCACATACAGTTCGAAGGAGAGGTGGCCAGGTGCACTGAACTCAAGGAACAGTATTCAAAAGATACAGAGACCTGGTGTCCATAACTACTGTACACATCTTATTACATACTATAAAACTATACGTAAAACTATTGAATCATTATCTGCATGTTAAACAATTATCTTTAGCTAAGGATTTAGGGTTTTTCTTTTGCATTTGGAAAAATATTGAATTAATTATCCTTCCCTATCAAATGTAATATAAAGGCTTTTCAATGTGATAGGAATATGATGACTACAAATGACTTTGTCCACAAATATTTACAATATAATACAATGATCTCTATACATAGTCATAAAACTAACAGCAAAACTTTTACAAAATAGAGCAAACCTTTTCAGTGGATTGTACCTAGAGATCTGTCATTTGAATTACTGCAATAGATTTAAATATCTGCAACACATAATGCTACAGTATGTACTGCCCACCAAAATTATATAATGTATGTATTAATTGCATACATTATTTTAAGTTCTTTGTGTTAACATAAATGATTGCAGATTATTTAGTAAATTCCATATTTAATAGGTACTTTGCACAAGGATCTTAATCTCCTTGGATCTGGGTGCTACAGTATATAGTATTCAAAATGAATAGAATTCTTACAGGGTTCCACTATATTTAAAATTACATTAATGTGCTTTTTGATTGGTGTGGAAAATAGATTAAACAACACAATTTAGATGAGAAGAATGTTCCAAACACATTATTTGTGATGATATGCATCAAGTAAAATTTGAGCCTTCATTTTGTGCAAATAAATTAACCAAAAGCTCTGTTCAGAAAAAAAGCTGACTAACATTGTATAATTTCTGTGCATCATGATATTATTGTTTTTTGCTTACATTTGTGAGTTTGCTTTTTTATCTTAACCCAACACCATTACCTCATTGTAACATATATTATCTGTACCCAGCTGCTGGTTCTCCCATCTTCACAGTGGCAGCATACAGGACAAAATGTTCTGTTGCCAAGCAACAGGGCTATATTATGTGATTAAAAAGCAAGAACTGTACCTAACCCGAATCTATTTTTAACCGTTTCTATAAATAAATCGTTCAGAACAAGCCTAATCAATGCAAATGGGCATATGTTTAAGCATGTTCATGTTATAAAATATTAAGTTGATCTGAATGGATTTTTTTGGGTTTTTATTAATGTTTTTAGTGATCGTAACTCTTACCATAGCTATGATGTTGAGTAAATGAGATTTTTCCTATCAGCAGTTCAAGATACACAGTCTTACTGTATGAATATTTTTCTACCATGTGTTTATACACATACCAATTAATCCAAAGAAATACAATCTTTAATTCAAAGTGACACAAAACTATAGTGGAATCTTGCTTTGAGTAGGTTGTTCAGACATTTTTTACAGTAAGTCTAATCACCATTGGTGCCTGTGATAACACCAAACAGTGGCAATCAATGACATTTTGCAAGCTAGAAAGGTGGAAAAATGAGCAATGGATATACTCTACACAAAACCACCAGTGTTCTTGGATCCACTGATGATAAATGTGACATCCAACTTCTAGATTAAGTGTCAAGTATTTTGTTGGTCAGTGTTTCCCTAGTTAAGAACAGTGGTCTCAGCTTTTGAGAAGAAAAAGCATTCTGTTTTTCTATTCTTCACATGACGGGGTGTATTTACACTGAAAAAATACACCACAATATTTCCTCTAGGAGGCAGTGTATTGGCCAGTTATCTACTGTATCACAGCAATTGGGTATACAGTACATTATTCCCCAGATTTGCATGTGATATGTTTGACTGGGATTTTTCATGGGAATCAGTAGAGTAGAGAAATTCCTAAAATAAAACATGTAAAAGCACATTTTTTTATAAAGACACACACACAACCATCTACATATGCATATTACAATACATATGATATCTACATATTACAGGACCTTGGCCTGAGAATCAGTTAATCTGAACGTTTTTACCTAGTGACGATACTAATGATGCCACTGATGGAGAAGGCATGCAGGGCTTTCTATGCTATAAGAATGTAGCTTTATAATATTAACTCACACACAAATCTGGTCTGGAATATTTGAAAGTGTAACCCAGTCCATTGCCATATGGCAGTGTAGTACTCTAAAACATTCTCCACTTGCAGTGAAAAACATCAAACAGTGCACATAGGGTCATATTAGGCCAATACCCACTACTAATCAATATACAGAATAGAATATTGTTTATACTGTACTTAAAAAGCAGTGACCAGAACACCTAACACCAGAAGGCCCTGCTGAGCCAAGTGCTGAGCCCCCTCAGCCTGCTGATTCTGAAGCTCACTGACCTGGACCACACTGACACCAAACGGCTAACTGATATCCATTAGCTAATATTAAATGACACAAACAGCCTTAGGATGACATAACTAAAACAAATTAATTTTAATTTTGCACAAATTAAAGTCAACCAAATCACAGCACACGCCAAATAACACTAATGTATCTCACCCACTGGGACAACGCACAGACGCATCACAAACTGGAATTCTACAGGACCCAAAAAAGACAATCCGCACTAGCAGGGTATTTGACCAAAGTAAGAGACAGTAAGGAGACACAAACTCTGTACTGGCTCAGTGACCACTGGCCTGGCAATAGAAACTGGGAAAGACCAACAGATTTGACAACCTCAATGACTGTGCACCCACCGCCAGCAGGGAGAAGGAGAAACAGAAATTCACATTTCTGCTGCATGGTGAGAAATACTCTGGGATTAGATAAACATAATTCCTTAAAATAACAAATATGATCTCAGAATTGCCACACCTGCCAGAATCAGAACAATCCTACTGGGGAAGGGGGAGCAAACACAATAGACCCAGCTGCCCTGTATGTGATTTCCTGTCACAGCCTGAGAAACAGTGAGTGAGCCTGTCAAACAATCCTGTTTTATGTTATGTCTGAAAATGTCCGATTATATATTTTTACTGTAAATGCTCTGTTAATTATTTAGCTACACTGTAATCAGTCATACCAGTAAAGATCTTTAAGTCTGAACTTTAAATTGAATTTGACAGCAGACAACTTTAGTATAATGCTTTAATGAGAAAGTGCTCTGAAATTTAAAAAATATATACAATTCATATTAAAATATGAAGTAGTTGAAATATCAGGACAAATTGGGCAAATAGTTATTTTATGTATTTAAGCCACCTTTGGCTAATGTTTTAGTATTTTATGGGAGACAGCTTTGACATAATTCATGCAATATTTTAATTTTGATTGAGTAATAGGTACTGTATTTTTGCATTTTTACTAATATTAAATATTAGCTGCTTGTTGCATCATGTAACATTTGACTTTATTTTACTTTTATGCCAGAAGAGTTTAAAGCAGGAAAGCAGTAAGCTCTTGTTTCCTGTTTAGGCTGCAGATATACACTATACTGTTTCCTGTTGTTTTAAAAAGCTGCACTTAAATTACATCTTTATTTCTTAAAGATAACCTTTCATTTTTTGTATACTGAAAATCATTGAGTTAATGCTAGTGTGTTGAACATTTTTAAAATAATGCTGAATATATAAAAAAGGTTTTCAATGATTTCACACAGCTGGTTATGTTAAGTGCTTATGAGGAGATCTGACTGTACTTTTTTGTAACCTACATATGATTTACAGTATCATAGTTTGCCAAAAATGAATACTTAATAAAAGACAATTATGCAACATCATATTGTGCAAGGTAATTAAAAAACAATATTCTACTTAGAAAAGATGTAGCACTTAATTTGCACATAAATTTCCTTATGTTTGAGGGAAATGTTGAAGTCCTGTCATTTCTCAAAGTGTCTGAGTAATTATGAAGCATTTTATTAATGATAAACAATGTTGAAGACTATGGCAAGCCAAATTGTCACAGAGATCCCAAACTAACTAACTAATATAATGCTTTTTAACGATATATACAGTATATTGTAGATTAATCAATGATATCTTAGAACACTTACAATATTTGCAGTACTTAAAAATGTTAGCCTGTGCTTTCTAACAAGCAGTTAATAGTAGTACTGTAGGCTTACAGTTTGGCAGTTCTGATACTACCTTGGGCCTGTGATTTCTGGAGAGCTACTGTATGTGTAAGCAAATAGATGCCTGAGTGTGCTGCACTAGTAGTGTCTGCGTCTTGTTAGGCCAGGTTCACACAATAGGGAAGGGGAAACAAGTACCCCTACTATGGGATTCAACTCCCAGTAAGATGCTACTAAATACTAGCCATATTGTGGTCACAGAAAGACAGGAAACTCACACATCCAAGGGAACAAAAAATAGGAACTCTATATTTAACTGTAGTAGACAATTTTGTAGAGTTAAATGTAGATACAACACAATACACTGAGTTGATTTTACAGTGTAGGACACATAATCTACAGTATATCTATTATCTTGACTGAGGCTTAGTAACCTGTAGACACAGCAAATGAAATACAGTATACCATAACCTAGGTACTTTTTAAGACTGGGCATATAAATAGAAATTGAATATAGACAATCGACCAGTAATTCATGCAGGTAATGGGATTTTAAATCACTAATAACAGATAGGAGGAAGCCTAGAAAAGAAACCTAGGATTTGCCACTGACTTATCATTGTCCACTATTTGTAAATGTGAGCAAAAGCTAAAAACCCTTCCAAAATACTAGAGGAAACAGTGAAAAGTGGAGAGTTGAAAACATAAGATCACTTTCTTAGCCATACACAATTTCTTGCATTATGAATTTGTCTTTTCACATATCCCATCTTGCTCTCCATGAGACACACAGACAGAGAGAGCTTGGGGTCAGAGCACAGGGTCAGCCATTTATACAGCACCACCGTACAAACAGCTGGGGTTAAGGGCCTTGCTCAGGGGCACAACAGAGTAGGATTCCTCTGCTGGCCACAGGATTTGAACCAGCAACCTTCCAGACACTGTGCTAAGGCGCAGATCCTTAGCTACAGTGCCACTGCTCTGCCCCATGACACTATATTGAGAGAATGACAATGACAATCATTGACACATGACAATGATTATAAGGTTTTACCTCTTAATGGTTATACTTTACCTCATTTAGAATACTGTCTACATGTTATAAAAAGACATTGATATCCTGACTTGAGCTCAAAGTAGAGCAACCAGAATACTGTTTGTAAATGGTTATTTAAAGAAACTGATCTCTTCAAGACTGAAGATTACAAGTGGGTTTGGCGATTATAAATGTAAAAGGTACTGATGAAGTGAACCTAAGAGATTTCCTTTGCTCAGTAATGAAACAAAGACCCAAGGGCACAAGCGGAAGTTACAGTATGTTTCGGATAGAGAGCAGAAGACATTTCTTTCCACAGTGGGATGGGGGTGCCAATAAGATGCCAATTCCTTGGGGTCCTTTATGGAATAGCTGGACAAGATTCTCTATTACTATGAAACTTACAAGCTCTGAAGGGTAAAAGATATAGACATTATTTTTAGATCTAATTCTTGGATATACTATCCGTTAGGTAATATTGTATGACACCATTAGATAAAACAATGTTAAAGCTCCTTAATGTTGAAGTGATGAAGTCTAGGACTGCTCTGGCTACTGTGAAAGCACTACTTTCATTTACTGTAAAAGAAATGAAAAGATCAACTCGGGCGGATGTGCCAATCACACCTAATCTTAAAACCGCAGAGGAGTATGGGTAACTCAAGGTCAGAGTAATTTCTGTAAACACCAATTTCCTGGTAACCATGCATCAATATTCACTCCATGTCAATATTCACTCCATAGGCCAAAAGTGCCAAAAGTTTTATAGCACCTGTCAAGCTGTTTGCATGATGTTGCAAAAGGGAAGTGGGGCAATATCTCAAAATAATAATATCTCAAAACTAATTTTAGTTGTCAATTATGAGGGACCCCATAAGTTAAACTTTTTGTACCATACTGTTCCATACTGTATATTATAAACAATTGTCACAAATTGTAAAACAACTGTTGACCTAGGTTCTAGAATTTGGTTATTTGATTCTTATTGTTGTTCTGGATTTAAACAACTAACCCTGTTATTTAGAAGTTGCTCTCAGCTTGAGTGGCAGCCAAGCAGTGCTGGATTTCCCATTAGGCACTATAGGCACATCGCCTAGGGCCTACGAAGGAGGGAAAAACTAGTGACTAATGAAAAACAAGCTGAAACAACATGCTTGCAATCAACTCTAGGTGCCCCAAATCAATAATCAAACGGTATCTAACGGCTGTTCTAGAAACTAGAAGTATTGAAGTAATGGCTGTTTGACTTGCTCCATCAATCATGTGGTTTAACATTAGAAAAGTCTAAAGTGCATCATGTTAATAGACGTAATTCAATTGGCACTTACCCGTCTTTTTGCACATTTCGGAGTGAAAGTGCCTAGGGCCTACGGACACCAAAATCCAGCCCTGCAGCAAGGATCTAATGATCAGATACTAAACACTTCTCACAGTATTCACCAGAGTATTGCTCTGTACATTACAGCAATTTCCAAAGGTTCCAATTTACTGATTTTAATAAGAAAAATGATTCTCAGCCCTAGTCCTGGAGGATCACTGTATCTGCTATTTTTTACTCCAGCTGAGCTCTACATCTCCAGTGTAGATATATAATAATGATTTTAGTTGATCTATATTCCCTCTTCTAATTTACTTGCTTCTTTTGTGAGTTCTACAGTAAGTGTAAGAAATTCAGAAATTGGTACAGGATTGATTCCAATAACAAAATCTATTTAACCTTTTAAGAGAAAGCTAATTTAAAAATGTGCCCCAACATCGAAATCAGTGAGCTTGGCCTGAGATTAAGAACTTGTATGGGGCAAAAACCCATAGAAGCTTTACAGTGTTTTTCCAGAATCAGGGCTGGGAACCACTTGGAAAGATCTGTTCATAAATACATATATGGTAATTATAATGCTAACCAGCATAACTGCATTTAATTATGATAAAAAATGAATGAAGAAATAAAAATGGGTTTCATGGTAAAAGTACTAATATTTTTTGCAACAGATGCCCTCAATGATTTTCTTGCTAAGGTGTAATACTTACCTGTGGGTGGATATTATAGAGGAATTAACAGAAATGAATTATGCAAGAGTTAATAGCTTTATTTTCTGACAAATATCAAAAGGAAGTTTGAACTGCACACAGAGGTCTTCCTGGATCACCTAATTCTATTTTGTAGAGCGCTGATCCATGTGTTTTGGTATTTATACTTCAGGTACTTTGGGTTAAGCCTCCAAAAACCACTTTTTAAAATGAGAAAGAGGCTGAAATATTTAATGTGTTCTTTGGTTCCCCCTAATGTATGTCACAGGTATACCATGTTTCAATATCAGTGACAAGGAATACTTACTATACATTTCTGGCAGAATTAATAAGATACAAACGGAAACCAAGCAAAACTAACTCAGCAATTGTTGTGTTGGGAAATTTCGTTTGTCAATTTTTAATGCATTCTCACTCAGCAAAAGACAATTTCAAACAATGAGAACAATGTCAGCACCCTAATTTAATTACAGCATTAATTACACCTACAGTATTTATGGACCCATTAATCCCTTAATCCATCATAGCCTAAGAAAATGCAAAAGAAAACACATTTGAGCAAGAATTTAAAAAATCAGGCCTCAGATAAGATGAAGTACTATACTATACCTTTCTTATACTGTACGCAAATATTTTGCAATGAAAAATAAACAATGATTCAACTTTTGCCTTATTTTTTTTTAGAATTAATATGAAAAAATGTATGCACCTAATTATTTACTACAGGTGTGAAAGTGTTGTCCAATGACAATATTATAGTTGGAATTTCCTAAGCTACAATAAATGCAAGAAAAAGTTTAACCAAATATTTAGGCAGCATTCTATATGTTTAGAATTACAAAAGCTCTACTCTCTTGGATGTATCTGCAGTACATACAATATAATAGTTTTCCACAGGAAAGCTTAATTTGCAAAAGGCTCCCAGCACCAATGAGTTAATAATAATAAACACTGATGTTTCTATTTTAATTAACCAAACCAAGGGAGAGCTGCGCCCAAAGGCTACTAGTAAACATTGTGTTTCTTTGCTCTATATTTCTGTATTTATATGAACTATGTTCTTCTGTGCATTCACTCGGCTTACCTGTAAAGGAGGACTTGCTGATGGGTGGTTGGTTACACATGGGTGATCGCCTGGTAATTAGAATTACAAGAAAAAATTAGTATATGCTTTCTGTGATATTAGGCTTAAATGAAAATCCTGAGCTTTAACAAAAAAAAAATAGTGTACCTTTAAATGCAATTAGAGATGACATACTGTACTGTACAGAATAACGTTATGTGTTGCAATTCCGATTATTACCATGGGGTGGCAAACAAGACCCAGAGATTTTAAGAATGAAAAACACTGATTCAAGATCTCATATGAATGTCCTGACTAATATAGAAAGTAGTGGTGTAAGACAGATAATGATGTCAGCCCAAATAAAATATTCAAGGTGCTGCAAAAGGCATCTTACAATAAATACAAAAAATGCAAATTCTTTGCACTCTGAATGGGAAGATTGATTTATACTGCAAACACTATTCAAAACTTACTTGTTAGAGGCTCTGTCTTGTTGTACATTTGTTAATGCAGCAAAATTATTCCGTACAGTTCTCAAACTAGCCAGCACCTGGAAAACAAAAAAGCTTTATAAATGAAAACAGATACTGTCAGAGATCACTTTTGAGAAAACATAAATATTGAATTATATTAAGAAAAATAAACATCCTGTGTACTGGTATTTGTTCCAACTGGGCTCGAGCACTAAATAAAATAATTTATGTACAGTATTATTATGGCTGATTCTTGTAAAAAGAGATATGTTTATACCATTCTTACAATAAGGTATTTTAATGAACATTTTTATTTTATTGAAATAATTTGGGTAAAGTACAGTGTATACAATATCAGTATTCTGTCTAGGATATTAACCCACACATTTTCAGGTGAGAGTCCTGCTGTATATCAACTACTAAATACTGCTGCCTAAAGAACTAGCAATATTTAATTAAGTTTTTGACTGTATGTTGAACATTTTAAGGTAGCACAGTGGCATGGTGATTAGCACTACTGCCCACTCGCTGTTAGGTCTGGGTTTTGACGCCAGAATTGAATAACTTCTGTATGGAGTCTCCAACTCTTTGTGTCCGTGGTTTTCTTTGGCTAATCTGGTTTCCTCCAACCTTGCAAAGACATGCTGGCTAAATTGATTGCAATCTTACAATTGTCCTGGCATACTCATGTATGTGTCCTGTCCAGGGTGTAGTGTCACCTTGTATCTTATGTTTCTTGGGAAAGGCTTCAGATGACCACAGGACTAGAATTGCCAACTCCTGACATGGTTGACAAAGAATTTTGCTAAATTAAGTCCAGAAGAAAATTTACAAACAAAAGGAGGCCATTTTGTCTGTTTGTTATTACTGTAAGTAGGTAATGGACCAAAGGATCTCATCTAACCTTTTCTTCAAATATGCAAGGGTATCAGATTGGTTGGGAAGCATCCATACTCTGTTAACCCTTTGTGTAAAGAAGTGTCTCCTGTTCTCTGATTTAAATGATCTTTTACACAGTTTCCACTGTGTCCTCTGGTTTGAGTTCACTGGGATGACTTTGTAAGTGCCTTTGAGGATTTTAAATGCTTGGATCAAGTCTCCTCATTGATTAGATTATTTGATAAGTAGTGTACATGTTATTCATATGTATAAACAGATGATTAAGACTGGTCTATTGAACCTGCTAGAACTGCTCTCTGAGGAACAGTATGATCAAACTAGGATTGAAAAGTATAGAAAGAGCATTTAAATAAGAGGTAGAAGTGTGGTTTTCACTATCATTTCTTTTAGATCATGGGTCTTGGAATCAATTCTGGACTGGCATGTCTTCTGTGTTGAGTTTGCACAGTCAAAAATCTGATCATTCTAGTCAATAACCACCTCAATGAAGTCATGGACACCTCGAATAGACTGAACATCACAATGTCTCTCCACGACTAGTGAGGAGCAGGGCATAAAATCAGTACAGCTCAGGCAACAATTAAAGCTGAATCTGGAAATGTTTAGTGAGGATACAGAAAACAGACCAAATATTATTTAACCCTTGTCAAATGAATTATCTCACTGACAGAAAATACATTAAGGAGCACAAGAAAGACTTAGACCATTTTTATTGCCAGAACGATCTTTAAATCTCCATCCTCCAGACATATGGTAAAACAGTGGAATGTGCACTTCAAGCTCAAACACCATTATCTTTATCATAACTTCAGCTGAGGACACTTTTACTGAAAATATACTGGAAAAAAGGGATTACGTTGACATAGACACATGACATGGACTGTTCAAGCTTTTTGTACTGTATGTGAGGCCCAATGTTGTTCAGTGGGGACTTGTAATGTTTTACAAAGTAGGTCTCTTTTACTTCAGATACACATGACTTCCAGGAAAAAAGTCATCAGGTGGTTGTAATGATTTTCATGAAACAGCTGGCAACTTTGAATTGATTGTTTGTTATATGAACAACTCTCTTAGGATGAACAGACTCAGGGGTTGTGCCTGGATTGGTACTATAATATAGAGGACTGCTTTTTTACTAGTTAATTTCTAGAAATATTATGTAATTTAATGTCTTAGTAGAAACAAGTTTGAGTTCTTTTTATTTCTTAACAGGTCTAAGCTCTAGACCAGTACATGTCAATTTATTCAATTTTTTATCAAGTCTTAAGCAAGACATGAGGTAAACAGTGACATGAATAATCACTTGCCTCAGCTAGACGATTTCAGTAGCAAAATATTAAAACTGTGTACTACTGTAGGAAGCAATGCAACAAGTAGATGTCCCAGAGAATTCATCTTTCTTGCCATGTGTTGTTCTAACTTGCTGAAGCTGTTAAATATGGTTTGATAACTATACTTGCAAAATATACTTCTAATAAAATCACAGATCCACATTACTACTCAGGTATGCATACTGTTTTTGGTACTCTGATCGAAACAGTTAATTAAACTTTTACTTCTCTCCACAACTGTTAATGCTAATTGCACCACACTTAATTGGTCCATTCATTATTGGAAAGATATTTGTTTTGTTGAGTTTTAAAGCACCTTAGAACTGTCCCATATACAGTACATACTGTAAGACAGGAAGAACTAAGAGTACATGAGCCAGATGCTAGTCCAATGCATGGTCTTGGAAAAAGGTATAATTAAAAACTGTCAATTAGACCTAGACCTATGTGTTTATAAGCTTGGAGGAAACTACAGCATCCAGAGAATCCATGAATGAGATGAAAGCCTGAAAATTCTCTACACAAGAGTTTTTCTGAGACCAGAATTGAAACTAGACCACACATAAATCACTGAATAGCAGTGAATGGCATCACACTCACCTGTGCAAATGGTGTTACAATCAGGTCATCTCCATGACTGAAAAAAACACAAAAATACAAGAAATCTGAGCTGTTAAAATGGTACAGCAAAACACAAGATTATATGCTTTTTGACTGCCATGCAAAGAGGGGAGCAAATACTTCTTTTATTCACTTGTGCTAATTAATTGTTGCAAAAAATAATGCTAAAAAGCTATGACTTAACATTTGTAAATTAAAGTTTGAAACACACAGTAGTCTTTGTACTTTCTGACTGCCTATGGAATTGAATCTGTCTGACAAGTCACACAGATAGTAACATTCTTCTGTAAAGAATAGAGGCCCATTCCAAAATAACAATGCATTACAAATATTTTTAACATGTCCAATTAATAATATTGGTAAATAAGGAGCTACTGTCTTGAAACATGGACTTAAACTTTTGTATCTAATAAAGATAGAATAATTAGAAATAGCACTTTAGCCTATGACTTCAGAGCTCACCTCATAGCCGAATCTCAACATACAGTATGTTCACAGTTAAGAATTTAGCTTCATCAGTACTGGGATGGTGGATTTACAATATAAAGAAAACCATACTACTGGTGTAAATGTTGTTGATGGATCAGTAGGTGTAACTCTGTGTTCCCTCTGGACCACAATTTCCAACACCAATATGGCAACTGGGTACACAGATCTATAAAAGGTGCCATTCTTTGGATGAGATGTTAAATCTAAGACCTGATTGGTTCTGTTAATAAGAGTAAAGTGTTACCCTGGTGTCCTGCCTAAAATCCACACTGGACTTGCACTATTTGGCCTACCTAAATTTCCCCTTCAAGTCAATTAGTGGGGTGATTTCTCAGTTCTCCTTGTGATCTGCCACATAGAGGATTTGCTGGTACAGAATGGCTGCTGGAGATACACTTCAGTTATGATGAAATAGTCCCTCCCACTATATGTCTAACATGATTTGACATTGAGATGAAACATCCAGGCATTTTACAAATGCATACGTAGATGTATTCTTACTATGTCATTTGAAATTGAAGAATTCATTTGAATATTAAAGGATTAAAATATACATTAAACTTAAGTTTTGAAATACATCTTTAACATCCATAATTACAATTTTACTTGAGCCTAAACCCATTTTTACACAGAAAATAGTTTCAGTGATGGTGACTCTCTTCAGCCTACCCTTCAATAATGCCAGACAATCAAAAAATTAAATAACCTTTCAGCGATTTTAGAAATTTCTAATTTAATTTTGGATTTACCATTGTTACAAAAATGAGGTACAGTTCACAAAGCTAATCTTAGCTGGCTACCATTTTCCCTCTGACTGGGAGATTAAAAAATGATCTGTGTTTTCTGAAAACAAAATCCAGCAAAGATATGGAAAAGTTAAGTTATGTTAATCTTAATAGAGCTTTGGAAAACTATGTATGTAAAGATATACAGTATAAATAATATAACTATACCGTATATAAACGTATATAAACATAATAAAGCTATTATGGTGTTACAAAACTGCAGCTGAATTTACAATGGAGAACTAGAGTTGTAAAAGCTGTCCCATGAATGTGACTTTTCAACAAACATTAAATTACGGTACCATTCAGGATTAAGAATAAACTCCCAAAAAGAAGAGCTAACGCTTGGAAAACACACAAAACACAGTATATACTGCAGTAAGTGATTATTTTTGTTGTTGTTTTTTTTTATTTTCCATTGCTTTTGAATCGCTTTGAATCTGTGGTGACTTCCAAAGGGCTCCAGCTTTGTTGTCGCCTAGATTGGCCGCTGTTGCATTATCATTGCTGTTTTGTAACCTAATTCTCAGTACAGACAGCTACTTGAAATGACCTTGGAGGCTACCAAGCCAAATTGGCCTGAAAGTTCCCTCGGCTCAGTGCCTCTCTCCAGAGATAACTGTCAGCCAATAAGAAGAGCCCAAAGAGAGCTCTCTGTGACTTTTTATAGTAAACTAATACTAATCACAATCAAAGTCTGCAGCAGAGCTGTAGATTATGCCAAGTGTGGAATTCTGTGTTATACCTGTCAACATATTTAAATTCTGTCTTAAGCAGTGTCTGTGAGTGTATGGCTTAACATCTAATCAAAATTCCACGCATATTAAACCCCCCATCCAGAGATTACTTAAGTCAGTCAGCTGAGTGGTGCAGATATTACTGCAACTTTTAATAACTACAGTATATTTTCCACATGAAATAGGACAGATTATTGTCACCTTCTTAGTACACAACAAAACAACAACACCACTACCACCACCAACAACAACAACAAGAGGGGTAGTAGTAGTAGTAGTAGTATTAGTAATAATAATAATAATAATAATAATATTAATAATAATAATAATAATGCAATTTCATGCCCTGCTTGATTGTCTTTTCATTGAAAATAAATAATAAAAAACAAAGGGAACATGCAAATGTCTCTGATTTCACAGATCTAAATCATGTAAGATGTCACTTGTTGTAACTTGATGTAAAAAATCATGTAACAGAACTATTAAAGTAAAGGAAAAAGTAACAGTATTTCGGGATTCATAAAATACTGTATATTTTTCAGTTTTCAGTGGATATAGTTACAGTAGATTAAGTAATTAGTGTTTACACGTCTGTATTGTTTACATTCAAACCGTCTACATGTTTACTTGCACATTGTCTACTGTTTGTTTGTATATTGTCTTGATGCACTGTTTGCACTTTGTTTTGTTTTTTACACTTGTTTTACAATCGAGAGACTTTCTGTAAGTAAGAATTCCATTGTACCAGTACCGGTTACATATGGCAATAAAGTTCAAGTTCAAGTTCAAGTAATTATTCCAGGATCTGCCCTTAGTTTAGTTTGGAGTTGTTAAACAATAACTAAAGTAAGCTTATTTTTTCAAAGCATCTGTGCAATGTTTTAGATGTGGCAATGTATATACAGTACGGTATATGGCTTCTTACAGTATAATGCTACATGTGGGTGAGAAGAGAGTGCTTTATCAAGGAACTAATTACAATATTAATTGTGGTTTAAACTTTACAAGGCCAAACACCAAGTCACTTCATGCCTGTTTAGCATCAATACCATCTGAATGACGAAGCATGATTATTACTTCTTAAGCAAAAATGACAAAGTTTCTTAAGTAACCTTGAGATAGAACAGGCTAGTAATAATATTCTGGAATTTGTAAAGTTTTGATATACTATACAGTGTCGGCAGAATACTGCTTTTTGCTTGGATTGTGGTGACGTGTGTTTACAACATTTTTCATGGGCTTGCGTTGAGTTTGACTCCTGTTTTTCTTCATACTACTACATGCTGTGCACATTTACTGTACTTATCCCACATAAGATATGAATCTTGAGAGGAGACAGAAAGTGTGAGGCAAAACTGTTCATTTTTTTATTTAACATCTAATTAGAAAGTATCAGCCAATGTAGGTAGAACATGAAGGACTTGAGTAACTGATATGGAAACAGTATACAGGAATGAGTGTTACTCAGTGGAATAAAATAAACTATATGTATATATGTCTGTGTGTCCATATGTATCTTAAAATATGGATATTTTTATATTTATTTTGAATATACTGTATACAGTAAGTATAGACCCTATTCTATGTAAACATACTGTACACATACAGTACAGTAGGTTATCTTATAGTTAGGCCACTTCATACAGTATGTATTCTCTTAAAATACATAGGTCATGTAATGAACAATGTAATGATTAGTTTCATATTTTGATTTGGAGTTTTTATAGACAATATCAAATACTTTTACAGAGAGTAATCAAATAAAGGAATTTTAAAACATATATAATACAATGTACACAATGTGAGTTTATCTTAGAAAGAAATATATTGTTCAAATATAGGCCTTTGTCACAGATCATAGGTTAAGTTAGTGATTGCTTCAAAGTGAAGCGTATTATTTTAATTGAGGTTTATTTAGCCTGAAATAAGTTTAACATAAAAATAATTAGTTCAGTTCCCAGAGTAACAAAATAGGATACTTCATTAGGATCCTAGAATCGTTACACATACATTGCACATTTAAGTAGACCAAGATTCAATGGATAAAAAAAATATTTTACATTACCTCAAGCTATTAAAGGATTTCCAAGTGCAAAAGGTTAGTATTAGCAGAAAGCAGTAGTAGGGGGAGTGGGTGATTTCTGGTGGTATGCAAGCTCTCAAGGACAAAATATACTTGAGCAGCTGGATCCAAGCGAAGCAACAAGCAGGCACTTCACACAGTACATGCTTGAAATTGTCTGTAAGCAGCACACATGCCACATGCCTAAATGCAACATACCACTGCCACCTTTCACCGGGACAAAAAACCTCCCTATTTCTCACTTTGTCAATATATAAAATAATTCACGCCAGCAATATAAGAATGAAATGGTAATCCATGCAAGGTTTGTGTGGGTATCTCTGATAAACAGTGTGTCATGTCTGTAAAAAAGCATGTGTTCTCTTCAGGAATGAGTGCTGTCTACTTACTGACTGAAAAGGAAAGTTGACAGGAGTCTGGAACTGTTAATATCACACAGCCATATCAGCAAAGCCGACAAAAGAATGCACTGTAAATAAAACATTCTAAACATAGCTACTGATATTTCAAGCCCCAGTCACAGCTGAGAGGAATACCTACCCTTTGTCATCTAGTTGAGGTGTTTACAATTAACACGACTTTTTTGAAGAGTTGTGTATATTAATCTCATCAACATCAACTTTTCATACAGGTTTTAAGATGAATAGAGTTTTTAAACAAAAGTTCAGGAGGAGGTCAAATTTTAATCTTCCACTTCCGTTCTCTTATAAAGAAATAATTTTCTTCTCATAAAACTGAAATGGAAAGAAAGCACTATTCAACATTAACAGACTATTTCTCCTCTTGATATTACTGCACTATTAAGTTATTATTCTACATAGAAATCTACTTAGAAATACTGTATCAGTACTTTTGAGATCAATAAATCACACAGATTAATAATATGCTGATTATTATTACCATTTTATTATATTATTATAGCTATGTGTAATTTACATAAAGTAACTACAAACAAGGCTTTCTTGACCACTTGCTGATATAAATCTGTAAGAGTTACGGCAATCAAATTGCTGTGATTTTGGAATTAAAACTTTTGTAACACTAGCAAGGTCTGTTGCAAAATGAGAACTAGCTCCAACATGCAAGTTAAAAATCACCTAATTTTATAAACTACAGAACAATACGTTAAAGAATTTGTAAAATTCTGTTTAAAACTGATGTGATTGTTTCTGTTGAGTTGTTGATTAAGCATAATGTACTGTATGTCAACTTCTGTGTTGAAGAGATACTGGGGATGTTCTATTTATTTATCTTGGCAAACCTTAATTTAGATAAATAATACTGTACCTGTTAAGTCAAATTTACAGTCCAGAATACATAAAGAAATATAACTGATCCAGCCATCACAAGTTATAAAACAATCACTCAATTGTGGGTTTTTATATGCTAAATATTTACTATTTTTTCTTAAACAGTAAGTTTATAGACTGACTTGATTATTGAATCAGTTCAAGTTTTGATTTAATACAAGCAAAAGTAATAAAAGATAGCTGTATACCTAGCAAATCTTCAAACCTGTTCATTTCTTAAAACAACACTAAAACACTAATTTGTCTCCCCAAATACAAAGGAAGCTTTGAAATATTAAATTGAAATGGTTATTTGTCGGAGGAACACTATAATTATAAGTGTTCTACATAGCCTAGGTTTACAAGGAATATGAAAACATACAGTAGTTCTACATCCTCCAGTGTTTATAGTCTTGTAAACTCAGATAATACAAGTGAGCAAGATCTGAAAATTTTCCGACATCAAACAGCAGTGGAAATTATTCTTATGTGGCTGTTATGATTGAACTCAGATTGAACTTTACCTGGCTTATGCGAAAAGCCGAGCAAATGCTTACATTTACTTTTATTCAAGCATCAAGCCACTATTTGCTTAGAGATTTAAATAAACTCATTTATCATGAAATGAAGACACATATTTCTTTATTTTTACATGTGGTTTGGATCAAATTTTGGTAGAGGACATGTTTTTGGCAAATATATGACCCAATTAAATTATAAGATAGAAAGAAAAATAAGAAAAATAAGTTTTGCATTTGGCAAGCATTGTAAATGTCACAGCTGACATTTAATTTAATACTGCTTTCGTACAGAACAATATCAGTTAGGTTATGCTACGATTCAAACTTGATGACTTTAAGCTAAAGCCCTTGAATGGTAGTAAATGTTCTCTATAAATACTTGATACAATCTGATTTTTTCTGACTTTAAACTTTAAAGGCTGTAGCACTAAAGTATTGAATTTTGTGGTTTTCAGAACTTTTAAGATTTTGGCTGTTGGTTACAGACTAGCATTTTATAGCTATATAGTGTATGGCATATCGCTTTTTACTGAACAAAATCTTGCTGTCTTTAAAACTCATAAAATCTGGAACAAACGTCTTTTTGTTAGTGTTGATTATTTAGAATTAATTTAGGACATTATCATGCTGTAAACAGCAATATTTTTCCACATTACACTAGGTTACGGCATATTTCCTGGAGGGGTATGTCATGTGCCACTACAGATCTTGGCACTTCCTGTTTATGGGCCACAAGAAAAAATGACTATTTTTATAACTTCCTGTCTCCTGGGACAAGTCTGACATTACCTTATATATTGAGTCAACAGAATTGGTTTTTCAGCAAGACTATCTTGACAGACTAATGCAGGAAATTCACCCTCGCACCCCTTTTCACCAAAGAAACATGCCAAAAGTACCTCTGGCTAGCAATGTTGAGCAACTTCAGATCTGTAACAAAGTGCAGTATACAGTGGCTCTTGACTATCCAAACACTGACCACATGAATTCCTTTGACATTTGCGGTAATGTGAAAGTCAGCAGCACACTATGTACTGTATGACAGAAAGCAGATGCAGATTCACCTTCTAACACAATAATCAACAAACTGGTCAGATTTAATCAAACAAACAAAACATGCGAAGTATTATAGACTATCGAAGAGGTTTACAAGATTAACAGACCCAATCATCAAAGTACTGTATTTGTATGTAAAGTATTGCCTTTAAGTAATCATAAGCTTGTGAGGCTGTAAGTTATCTGTTAATATCTGGTGCAAAGCAAAGTGATGCATGACAGGCAGAACATACATTAGGGGCTGCATGAACACCTCTTCCAAAAAATGTCTGTTAGTGGTTACTTGTATAATAACTTACTTTCCAGTAATAATTGGTTCTGATCTCTGAGAAACCAAAGGAGGTCTCAGTTGGTAGTTATTCCTAATAATAGGGACAGAATGATCAAAAAAGCAGCTGGGAATTCAGAGAGATGAAACAGGCAAAGCACAGCACATTTTTTTAGAAAAAAAATATTTTTGACTCATGCTGCTGGGACATGGAAAAGCTTTCAAATTTTAAATGAAAATTAACATATTAAAATGACTGAAATATTATCAAGAAAATTATCCTCTGCTAATTAGAGTGCTATGATATACATTGGAAATTTGTCCCATCCCACCCATCACAATCACAATCAAAAATGTGGTTGTCATTTTGGGACATTAGTTCTACTTAGGAACACCCTACAGTTCGCCTACCAGCCAAGTATTGGTGTGGAGGATGCAATCATCCACATGCTGCAAAGGGCCTACTCACACCTGGACAGGGGTGGCAACACTGTGAGGATTACAAGTTTGCCATATATGTGTATAACGAAAGCAAAACATTGAAAATGAAAAAGATAGACCATTGCAAAATGTTTAAAACTTTTGCTCAACAATGTAAATTCATATAGGAGGTCATATTAAATCTTTATTTAAATGAGCACATTAAGAAAAACAATATTTCAGCTGTCTGTATTATGAGCAGTATTGTATTTTTTAGAAAAATGAAGAATATGGATTTTGAATATTGATTGCATGTTTTTGAACCATTGTAAATAATTGATAGTTGCAGACTGTGATACACTAAAGTGATTCTGTTGCACCAGCCCTAAATCACCTCATATATGAGAATGCAAACTGGGCACAAGTAATGAGGTGATTAAACCTGTTGAATATCTAGTCTGACAAAAATGAAGAAAGAAAAACTTAGAAAGGACCCAATATGCCCCACTTATCAAATCACTTTACCTTTATGTCAATATTGTCAGCTAGACTAAACCAGCAAGTTCATTGTTGCTAGTTGCTCAGGGTGCAACACAGCCAACATTCAAGCTACCATCCAAGTAAACTATTTTGGGCAGGAGAGTTTAGTTACTACAGAACTCCACTTGTAGAGATTGTTGGCAACTTGGCTGCACAGTGCTACACTGAACAGGTCCTGGGACCTCACTTGCTGTTTTAGTGTGCTCGTCTTCTTACGACAATATTCTATGGACAGTGCACACCCTCATGGTATTGGTGACACAGTGGTTGTCTAGTAGCAGTTATGCTGTGGTTGCTCTACCCAAAAGACTTTGTAATCTGTTGAACATTTGCTGGATGGCCTGAGCCGATATCTGTGGCATCTAGGGCTAAGAGACCAGTGAATTGTCATGTGCTTGTCCAGACCTTGTCTATGAGAGGGACGCTACAGAATCCCACAAGACAGCATCTGCAACCTGGTGCAATGCACACCTCAAAGATCTATGGCTCTATTGCATTGGTTCCAACACATGTTACTAGCCTGAAACTTTCACAATATACCCCACGTGGATCAACCCTGTCAGTAACAAATGCTAATCAGCATTATGCATTTACCTACAGTATGTAATGTCTGTTCAACAGAAAATTGCTGCTGTAGTTCTAAGTCATACTGTACGATGCTTTTGATGCTTGGTGTACATGCTGTATTGAACTCTGTTTAAAATGTTCATTTTAAAAAATTGTAATTCATGATTAATTTAGAGCTGTTCTTTGCAAACTCCAAGCAACATACGGTGTTTATATGCAAAGCTTGCAAGCCAAGATTTTTTAAGAGTGATGCATCATGTGTTATTGGCCAGATACTGTATGTTCTTTCTGCTTTGTGTGAAGACTGCTGTCGAGATACAGTAATATTATCATTTTAAATGAATGCAAAATGCAGCAATTCTATACTTAATAAATGTCTCTTCTTAAAATTAAATCGGTCTTTTGCCATGTTAAACACCAAAACCATATACTGTATCCTGCAGGTCAGGTCTGTTCAAAATCCTAGATAATACACATTAAATGGCATGTACTGTACATTACCAAGGTCTCTTTGCTAAAACCAAAGCACAGTGCATTCAGTTTCAATCTACACTGCACAGAGAGATAAATCATTAGCAGACATCATAATGACTTTCTTATTTCACTCTCTTTACCATAGATGACAATAATTCTAAACTGATGCAGAGACTCATGCAGCACTACAGATGGTTCTGTGTGCCATGAATGATACTGAATTTTGTTTTGTCCTTTTGAAAAAATAAATGCATTACATATTATGTATTTTGTAATTTTCTTTCACCTAAATGTCTTAGTTTAAATTATATTTAAATGCCAATTTATGAAGAATATTATTTTTTTGTACATCCATTTTTTTATTCCTTTCATATCTTAAGTCTCTTTGTACTGTGCAGGGCTCTATAAAATACTGTATCACACACCTTTTTCGAACGATGCTTTTTTCTTGCTTAAAAAATCTGATGACTTTCAGATGACTTTATGATCTCATTTCCTTGAAAAATTGACATTTCATGGAAAAAAATACAGTGTGCTGAAAAGACAGTGTGTAATCAATGGTTTGTTTGTGTTTATGGGTACAGGCTCAAAAGATTTTATGTCAGTAGTAGGAACATGAAGAAACTTGGAGTTCTTGTGCTACAGTACATAAACAGTTCTGTCTGTTTTTAATATTCCTAGTTTTTAGTGTTTTGGAAATGTCCTTAATTAAACAAATGTTTAGTAAATTAAAGTACAGTGAATGAAAAAAAAAGAGTATGGAAAGTTTGTACAAAATAAGCTACAGTATTGTTTGGTTACTAAAGATTGTTGATTTAGGAATCTATGCATAATAAATAATCATAGTTTTGGCTCCAGTCTACATTACTGGATATCACAGAACTGTGACGAAATTTACTTTATATTATCACAGTTCATGATTTTGCTTGCCAGATCTCAGGATCCTAGATAATTTAAATGAAGAAAGGGAAACCGTTACAGTTTACTTAGACTGTGCCTGACTAACTAGTATCACAGCAACAACAAATAACTGAAATACAAGTTCTTGAACTTGAAACAAAACTATTTCTAAGTCTTTCTATGTCTTGAATAGTATTGGAATACTGGTACACCCTAATGTAGTGTAAGAAAGTCTTGCTTATTATTTAATACACTCTGTTTAAAGACAGCTTAATCCAGCGGCCTTTCAAGTTCAAAACCACACCTCGTGAATCAGAACTGAATCCTTGAAAACATGAAGTACAATTCTAAATTGTTGAACGTTTACTGTAAACGGAAAAGTAAAGTAATAAAAACATATAATGTAATAATGCATTATAATAAAATTACATTTTTAATGTTACTATTGTTTGCAATGTTGTCAATTACATGTTGAATATTATAATTAATAATTAAAATATATTTATTCATTAAAACAACAAAGGTCTCAACCTGCAGCAATGAAGATGCAGCTTATGATATATTGTTTATTGTGTTCATAATCATCTCTAAAATTTTATTATCAATTTTCCTTTTTCCTCACTGTAATCAGAATTAACCATTTATGACCTGAGCTGACACTAAGGCAAAGTTCAACACAGAAATCTAGAGAAACATCAACACCTCCAACCTGTGAAACATATACTGTATTCAGACACGAAGAAAAGAAAAGGAAGTTCCAAATACATCTTAGAAAATATGTGAAAATAAATAAATTGAATTTTTTTAACTGAAGTTTGGGATGGATAATAACAATATCTAACAATACCAATCACATACAACTGTACACAATCACCATCATTTCAGAAATTAGGTATACTGTATATCAAACACAAATACTTTTCTTTGCATTTGTTTAAAGGATTCCTCCTCCACCCATCACCACCTTGTAGCTAAAGTATCCCTTGGCTCTCTTCTCTCTGAGTGGGGTTTGAGCCTTCTCAAGAGGCTACCTATTAACCAAGCGGGTTAAGCCAAACCTATCTCACCAAGTATTCCAAACATTCGCAAAGCATTCAATGCTTAGATGATGTTGTCCTAAGTGAAATGAAAATTATTTCTCGATTAAAGATTGTGGTCTGGTCTTACTATCTAGGCTTTAGAAGAGTAAGGCAATAAGTAAAATGTAACCATTTGCAATTTCTCATCCTTTCTTGTATGTCTGTGTAAAGAGGGTACAGAGACAACAAACCATGTTTAGAGCTATTATTATTACTATATTATAAATGTCATAAATAGAAAATACTACCACTACTGTATTTTCTCTTCCATAGGAAAGACACTTTCAAATACACACAACACTGATTCTCCACATGCCATACCTAGAAAAAGGCAGACATAATGTGCTTTCCTGAAGTTTTTTTAACATTTACAGTAGCTGCAACATCATTCATCAGCTGCTGAGTGTGCCTAGTGTAAAAAAAAGTAGATTCCTCAATTGCACTTACATGTCACTGGCAATCGAGGAGTTCCTGGACATGGATTTGGGTGAGAGGTCATAGTCACTGTCTGAGCGGTACAGGAAGGACTCCCTCCGCTGGCTGTGCACAAAGTTGGCCTGGAGGATGAGCCCTGACCCAGGGCTGGTCATTGGATCCAGGGGACTCCTTCCTGAAGATGTGCCATTATCCACATCGAAACTGTTGGAGAAGCAGAAAAAGATAGTTACCTATTGTGGTACTGTTATTATTGTATTCTGCTGCTGTATGTATACAGGTATGTTGTATAAGTTGTTTTACTTATCAGATTTAATTATATGTACAACTGAAAATGTAAATAAGATTTATCAATCTTATCTTTCTTGGCATAATTATTACAAGGATTTGGGGAATGATCTACACAAATTGGCTTTTCATGGCTGTTTTGGTTTCAAAATAAACATCAAAATTCAAAATAAAACAGAAAATGTATTTTTACTTCCTTGAACTAGCAAAATAGCAAAGTAGCAAAATCATGTCACAGTGGCATTTCCGTGTGAGACGTGTTTTAAAATGCTCAGAATCTTCTGTTTATAAACTCTAAAATTATTTAAGCAGGGTACTATTTGAACAGGGTTCATCTACTGAACACAACTGAGCCTTCATGGGTTGTATATTTAAATTCAGGCATTCAGTATGTCAAGACAGACCATGTTTACATGTAATTTAAAATAAAAAAACAAAGCAAGATAAAATAAAAACTGAATATTTTGTCGTTATCACTTTTTTCCTTTGGAGCTGCTTTATGGAACCATGTGATTGAAAGACATGGCTGACATGCACACACACAAAGGGTGTATTGTAAACCTTTGTTAATTCTCACTGCCAGAGAATCAAGGAATTAGCAGCAAAGGCACTTGGGCCTAGTTGCACAGCTCCACACCCTGCAGCAAGGGTGCTTTGGAAAGAACTCTTATTTTCATGTTACGCAACTGTTCACCTTTGCAAAAGACCTGTAGGGGTCACTCTTGTCATGCATTTCTGAGCATGTTTATCACAGTAATACAAACTCAACAGAAGTTCCTACAATAAAATTATTTTTCAATATGACATAATCATAGCAATAATATTAGCCTTATTGTGGAAGGACTGCAGGCTATGGTGTTGAAATAAGCTAATAATTGTGCTGAAATGTGAAATAAACATATTTAAATAAATATATTTGTATGCAGCGCCACAGTACTTTGAAACTTAGTATTTGCAAATTATCTTTATGCTCTAAATATTTTTCCTCTCCACCATCAAAATGTTTACAATTTACAGTGTGCAAAACAGTTCCAAATATAGTAAACATTTCAGGAGAACTGGACAGCTGCCAGTAGTCAGAAGTAGCAGTATCTGTATTTTCATCAAAACAACTGGATCATCCTAAACCAGACTAAAAGCTATGCAAGACCTAATAACTTACAGTAGGTGCTCTAAATTCTCTCCCAACAACTTTTAATACAATTAAACAAATTCATTTACAAAGCTGTTTACTTTACATTTCTCAGTTTCAGATTAAGTGAGTCCAAACATATACTAAGTGGTTTTGTTATCCTGACAAAATATAAAAGCACACACATTCAAATTGGAATTTTACACTTTACTGATGCACAGTGCAGTTCTGTCATCAGCAATTACGTTGTTGCTTACTTTCATGTCGAGGCTTAAGTGAGTAATGAAAGGATTAAGCCAAATAACGAACAGACGACGCACTATTTCACCCTGAACTGCATGTGTCTGTTTTTTGTTAACCCACTAAGCCTTCTGTCAAAAAGAGATGCGATAATGCCAGTGGAAATTTAAGTCTCTGTGGAGTAAAACATGTCAAAATGCCTGTTATTAGTCTAGACTTATTCAGCCAACACACAGGTTAAAGAAAAGCAGAAGCACTGACCCACTGAATATCAAAACTACTTTGGGAGGTTAAGAAATATTTGGTGAAGTAAGTTTTTTATTTATGTGTTGGATGACAGGAAAATAAAATGTAAACTAAATTCCTCTGATTATTTAGCGTCATACAAGGATGCAGAGCTATAAACAAGGATAGTGGAATAAAAGTGGAATTTCTGGGTTACTCTAGATTATCTCCTTAAATTAAGTCATGTCTCCTAATTGAAAATCTAGGCAGACAGGTAAGGGCATAAGTATTCTATAACTGTGTCTAGAGAATTTTGAAAAGAGAGTTAAGTCTTTGGACAAATAAGGAAGTCTGCTGGACTGAAGTACAACTTTTTTCTTTTCTCGGTTAAAATAGAGAGGCTTTAGATTTTTGTTAACATAAATCTTATACAGCATATTGTACAGATATGATATTATTTCTGAATAGTTATCATATTTTATATATAATAAAATATTCTAAATGTAATTTAATTCACATACCTGTAGCTTTTTAAAGTACAGGAGGAGTGATCACTAATAACTCCCGTTCATGTTTGTATCTCTCTGTATAATCATTGGTGATGATTAATAAGAATAGGCTATGGCAGATAAAGGCTTAAAAACTTGGCTAGCCTATACTCAGTTAAGGTAAACCCCAGCTTTACTTCAGTGTGTTGTGAAACACCAGAGAATCCCTTGGGATTGTCTAGTACCTATTTTGAAATGTAATCCCAGGACAATCAAATATAGATTCTTGACGCAATATCTAGGGATTCCCCAGTGACGTAAACCATTCTAATAAAATGAACTGCAAGTTAATCCTCGGCAAATCCTTTGTCTGATAGCCTGGTGGGTTATGATGAGCTAATAAAATCCACTTCTCTGTCCCCAAAATTAAAGAAGTAGATCTGTGTGGCATTGCTTCCATTTTCAGATACAGTATGTATGTATAGTATGGATCAACAACATGTAGAAAGGTTAAAATAAATAAAGTATTCTCTTATTATTGCGAGAAAAGACCAAATGCATTAACTTATTATGATTTGTAAAGATCTTTCAAATTAATAATTCCATAATGTGAATTATACTTCATTTTCTAGATTTATTCAGCTACAAACATTCTTGATAACATTTGTTAGTTTTCAGATGCCTTGCATGTTCTATTAACGGAACCTCCATTCATCTTGCAAGTGGCTTTAGTTAATAGAATTCTGTCTTTAACCTGCGAGTGACATTGGCAGGTAATAGGATAGAGATGCTAATATGAGCCAAATATTTGAAAGATAATGGTAACTACAAACAAACCATATCTGATCTAATCTCTGAGACTACAGCACAACCGGACAGTGTGAAATACCATTTCCAAAAAAGCACCCCTTTCATCACTATATACTTTTAGGAAGATCTGCACAGACCTTGTGTAAAATCTATAAAAAGCATATAATACTTTATAGCATGTGTTAAGTAGAGAAAGAACTAAATTTTGCGGAATATTTCTGCCCTATACTGTACATACAGTATGCCTGTATCCACTGAAAAGCAATTAACCTACTGTACTCCAGCGATCCTCCCCCCCAGCTTTTACTTTTATAATTGCATCATTTTATTAGCTTATCTGAGAGAACATCTTGTCCAAAGGTATCCAGGCATGCTTCTTTTTCTCAGTGATGCCTTGATATCTTAATCCTAACAAATGGAATGAATATAACTGATTGAACTTCAAATTAGGTTATGTTCCCAAATCTATTACGTATACATATTAAAATCTGATTTATTCATGCATATTCAGTCACTTTAATGCAATGTGTGCACAGCGGTTTTTGTTGTTTCTTATGGTTACTCTGGGAGGCATAATGTAAATCTCAATTCTTCAATATTTTGTCTGTTTTGTTAAAAACATTTAATTATCTGTTAATGGTTAATTGTAAAAATGGATCTGCTGGACATTATGAAAAAGTGTCAGGCTTTTAAAATAAAACACAAAAAACTTATTCTGTATATGCTGTACAGTATATACAGTACTTCAACCAGCAGATCTCACCTAACTACTGTATAATATGTTAAAATGCTTAGAAATGCAGTACTAAAATTACTAGGCAAGAAACTGGCAGAGATTGTCCAGCTGTTTTTTGAATTATTTGGATTCCTTGCTAAAAAACACAGTCAAGGATCCCCCCAAAAAATCACATTGTAAATTTCCTTGTAAAAAAGAATGATTCATATATACAGGTTAAGGTAAATTCAATGACAGTTTATAACACCATGAATGATTAAACAGTTCTTGTCTAGATTATATTTTTTATGAGTGACATTATAGTTTAGCCAAATACTCACCACCAGCTTTAGCATTCATAGACACAGGCAGAACAAAACATATGTGAAAATAGTCATATTAAAGTAAAAGTAAAACATATAAATATTAAGTGTTGTATAAATGTTTACATTTAAATGTAAAATATTTAAATGTTTTAGAATACATATGTATTTGTATTCTAAAACAAAATATATTTTAAAGTACATATTGAAGATGATTTGTAATCAAGGATATTTATATCAAGAATTCTGCAAGACATTGTTTATTATGTTTCTTATCCATACAGTATAAGAAGGATTTCTCTATCCTCTGTGTAATAGTGTGCTGACACAGCTCTCAGTGGGGCATATCACAGTACCTACTGTATCACTGTTACACTCTGCAGCCAGGCCCATTACTCTTCAGACCCTTCAGCATAAATTATAAATTAGACTCACGCACTTCCTTATCACAGTAATCTGCAAAACCAGCAACAAGGTTCTCATATTTAGCCCCTGAGGTCATCTCTGAAAGTATAGGCTTCGAAATAAAGCACAAGTAAGGCGACAGCAGATTTTTCAGTAATGAAAATCTGTCAAAAGTCGTCAGACCAAACATATAGGAAAAATGCACTGCTGGATGAAACCACACTTTTTTGCACCATGGGTGAAATCACTTGATGAAAGGGAGAAGCAGGTGACATATTCAAATATACTGTATCTCGTCTTTTTCTTTTTGTTTGGTAATCTCAGAGAAGAAGTTGCAGAAGCCATAATGAAATTGTATCCTTATTCTGAGAGGCTGAGATGGAAAACAAATTAGAGTACAGTAGTGCTAAATAGATACTGTAGAATTTCTCAG
Organism: Atractosteus spatula; assembly: GCF_055471065.1. Taxonomy (NCBI): domain Eukaryota; kingdom Metazoa; phylum Chordata; class Actinopteri; order Semionotiformes; family Lepisosteidae; genus Atractosteus; species Atractosteus spatula. The sequence goes on along the minus strand of NC_142708.1, from coordinate 28,325,163 downwards.
GCAAAGAAATGGAACAAATTTGACTCATCTACATCCAATAAAAGCTGATGAAAACTGTAAAAGCCTCTGAAGTAACAACACAGCAGAGGTGTCATACACTGAAGTTCCCCAAATGCTGTGGTGACACATTTTAAAATAAATACTACAAAATGTTTGGGATGTCTTGATGAATGTCATTCCACTCAGTCATTTTGATCTCACACAATTTGTGCAGACAGGCAGAGACTTAAAAATAACAAACATTTTCTTTTTGTTGGCTGCAATTTGCCTTCGATGCATTCTTACTTTTTCTGACGACATTAACAATAATAATACATTATTCATCTCGTTGCTGCACAATGTACAATGTGCTTCCTGTTTCTGACCTTACAGTTGTCTGAGGAAATCAGGTATAAAGCCTATTTAGATCACAGCTACAAAAAACAGTGTTTGAAAGAAAGTCCTCTGATCTCTTTTTCTGTTCCAGCTCAACACTACATTTTGCATTTTCTGTAGTGTGTAATGCTTATTTCATGTCCCTAAGATGTTCACTACATGAACTCAGATAGGTTTTCTTGAACAAAATGAGGTTGGCTGGTGCCTAAAGAAATACCGTATTTAATTTAAAGCAGTATGAAACAAGGCCCATACAGAAACATCACTATAGCTGCAACTGCTAACCTCTAGATTTTCATACTGGAAAACAAAGGAGGCCAGTGCCTCTAGTTCACATGATCTAAACTTTGCCTTTCCTTCAGGGTAAAGTTGTGAATCCTATTGTGTAAATATCAATTGAAACCTAAACCAGCTTTGCCTTCTATAACATTAAACTGACTACAGGTTTAAGCTCTTAAGTAAGAAGGAAATTATTTTTTTAAATTCCTGGAATAAGCCTGAAAAGTAGAAATATTTTTTTTTTTGTGTGTTCTCAAAATACACGTGAAGTCACTATTAATAATATACTCTCTGTTCTATAAGTATATAATATATATGCATTTTATGTTTTAGAGATAAGACAACTTCATGACTGTGATACACTGCAGTGACTGATAACTACTCTAGGTGCTTTATCACATCATTGTGAAAAACAAGAAAATAAAGCACAAAATGGAACCAATACAGTATGTCCTGCTTATCAAGATACACTCCTTTGTGCCAACAGTATGTTGTAGGCTGGATAAGTCAACACACTATTGTTGCTCAACATCTGGGGTGTTCAGAGCCAAGAGATTCTAAACAAGCCCATGCTTGTTTGACTCTGTGAGAGAAATGGTACGCTGTTCCGTAAGACATCATCTATAGTCTGGACAAAATGTTCATTTCTCATTTTCCTTTAATTCATGTTCATTTTCCTTTTGATGTTCAATATGTGTATTCAGTATTTCTTTCTTTATGTTCATGAACAAAGAAAAACTGAAAACAACAAAGTAGAAAAACAACCTGAACAACTATGAAGTAACTTTAGCAAGTTATGAAAGGGTACTACTTTACACTCACACCTAATCTGAATGCTAAAAACAAACTGAGTTATTTCATCATATTCATAAAGTAACAAGAGATAATCCTGAGTTAATGTTCTACTAATAGAGTGCCAGGCTTTGGGATAACCTTTTATGAACATTGTTAATATACAGGTATCTGTCTCATTCTGGTAGATTTATGTGTGTTGGCCATATTTTTGAAAGGTGGAATTAATACTTTTCATTTTCACTTTTTTGAAAAATGCTCTGTAATTTTTTGATGAAGATAAGATCAGATAGATTTTTTTAAGATCAGTTCTAATGTATTTTGATAACATATTTTTTTTAGCTGTATGTGAATGACTGAACTAAATTAGTAGCTTTCATTCATGTCTACTTTACTGCATTTTTATTAACGGACATACAGTATATTGCATTTTTGTCTCTATATGTCCATATACCTGAGTGATACCAGGGACACCAAAAGCCCTCTCTACTAGGGAAAATAATGAGGTGAGCAGCCCAACTGCATACTGTACTTCATGAGTTTAAATCTTGGGGATAACGTATAAGTAGCTAATTAAACAGAACCCACTTCTGTGAGAGGTGGGACGGATCTGAAGTACCAGGTCCCGGGCTCGCACGATATGGAAATCAGATGCAGAGCCCGGATTAACGTTAGCGCCTGGCTTTTAAGGGAAGCTGGAAGGAGGCTAGAACAAGGAACAGGTGTGGGGAATGAGGCAAACAAGGAAGAGCCGGAGCGCCCTTAAGAGGAGGAAGAGCGATCGTGACAATCATTCCATCCCCTATGTTTTGTGAACCTTGATAGTGATGGTGATAGCTATAGTGATAGTGCTAGAGTTTCTGACATTATTCACAGCCACAGATGACAGCAGCTTGAATTAATATCTTTCTGTAGGTTTCTGTCCTCCAGTTTTAAGAAGGTTCTGTTCTATCACATAAAAGGATGAGAAAAAAGAGAAAAGTGTTTTAATATTGCTTGGGATTTTTAAGACAAAAGAAATATACATACTTATAGTATAAGTACTGTCAAAATGGGTCTTTTAAAAAATGTCAGTACAAAACAGGAGGCTTTTATTTGTCATAGCGGCACAAAAGTAACACAATAAGCATCTAAAAAGCAATTTATAATTTTACCCTCTAAGATGCTGTGAAATTGTCAGGAAAACATCCAAAGTTCTCGTGTACGCTACTGTTAAAAGATGCTATAGATATTTACAGGCTTCAGTAGCTCAGTGTTGGTCATATTCAGTTTTCCTCCGGAGTTCTGTCCAGAAGCAGTGCTGAGATTTCAGGCTATCCAGAGCTTTTTAATGTGTCAGGGCTCACCTGCCCACCAAGTGGCAGATAAGAGATGACAACTGGCTTATTTTTATAGGTGTTGAAGCAGTGCATGAAGAAGAAAGCTGCAATGCCATTGATGATGCCCTTGGCCTATATTTGGAGGCCACTGCAGGATGGCATAAATGCTTCAGCAAATTGGAGAAGAGCAGTGCCATTTAAAATCCAGAGGCTAAACAAGGAGTGCATTTCTACAACATCAGTTTGCCAACTCAGACAAATGTATAGTATGACAGTCTGCTTTCACAGAGAATTACAGAATGCCTGTGATGATGTTCAAGTAGCATTTTATATGACTAGCAATATAGATTAATTGAACTTTGTTATTATTAAATAACCCCATTTTAATTATAAATATTGTGGTATACTAAAGCTGAGGATATTTATTGATTATAACTGCTCTGAAAACCATCCAGAGATACAAACATGAAGGTACATACAGTACATTCCTGTCACATACAGTACCAACAAGCTAGAATAATTAGATCTGTTCAACCTTGAGCAGAGATGTTTAACTACAAGGGGACTGGATTCAAGTATTCAAAATCCTCAATGGTATTAACAAAGTAAACATCATAAACGTCATCAGAATTAACAGGAAAACATAAAACAGTGGACACAAATAGAAACTGAGAAGAATCACTTTGTTAAAGCTGATACTCTGACTTCTTTCAAGAAGTGTCTGAATAAGACCAAATAGCTACTAAAGTCCTAATGTTTTAGAAGGGTCAGATGCCCCCCTCTTGTTTGCAAGCTTTCCTACTGTATGTTTTGATGAACCAGCTCAGTTAATTAGCCTTTGTGAAAACTACAAAAGACAATAAGTGCTGCAGCAGTTTTTTTTCTTCCTAATTCTGAAGTGTCAAAGGGGTGAAACAGAGAAGAAAAATACATTGTATAATTTGCTTAAGAAGGTTATAATCATGTCAGATTAAAACTCCTACTTGCTGAAGACTAATCAGTGGAGCAAGATCCTCACACTTCTCTCAGTAGTGGGCATGGAGAAGCATGTCTGCCAATCTTTGTGTCTGTAATTAGTGACTTAGTGGCAATTTGGTGACATATAGATCAGACTTGTTTAAATGTCCCGGAACATATGGGCATCTACATCTACTTGGCAGTATTCAGCCATTTTTTCCCTCCCTCTTTCTTCACCTGGCAGATTGTAATAACATTTCTACATGGTGCTGGAAGGCTGAACTTTAGATTAGTTAAACAACCCATTTTAGCAAGGATTTTACAGAGTTACTGTAAGGTTGCAGTCTGAAGCTTCTTCAGATGTTGTCACAACACTATAGAAGCTATAGACGTACACTGTAAATAATCAGTTAACATTTACATCCGTTTAACTGCCTAAAAAATTACCATCTCCAACACCAAGTATGAAAACAACAGAAATTACATCCCATTAGGGCAGCTCTTAAAGTCCCAGGAAAGCACAAAACAGCAGAACCACAGTTAATGAGGCTCACATCACCAGCAGTTTCTCAGGCACTGTGCAAAGAAAGGTAAATAAAGCACTATAGAGAGCTAGCTATTTCAGCCAAAGGTGGCAGATTAAGGCTTGGTGGATGGATTACCTTTTCTCTAAAACTCAGAGACAATAAATAAATGTTAAATAATAAATGATTGTAAAACCTCAACATTTACAGTCCTGCTGCACTTTGGTATTGGCTGCAATTCCTTGCATTGAGTCCTAATAGAAATAATACATTACCAAAAAGAAATCTTTCAGCTGTCTTAAAAGTTACTAGTTTACTGACTATTGTTTTGGAGATTAACAGATGCCACTGTGGAAATGGTCATCAAGTTAATCAACCTTAATTTAAGTAGGTTTTCTTTGAAGCCTGACAATAATAAATAACAACATATCCAATGTTGGATATCAGGGAAAGACAGCCTGATCTACAGTAGTCAGTGTCTAGGAGCTTTCCACTTCTTTAATTAAGATGTTGAATGCTTCTAGACAAAGTTGTTCATTGGTCTTCTAGTTAAATTCGTGCTTGAAATCTGACTGAGAAACCTTACAGCGATACATTTAGATGTATTTATTTGGACTTCATGAGCACCACTATTATTGGACCCAGTCAGAGGCCACATTATGTGGCTTAAAGTAAGGTTTGCGACACTTAAGGATTTGAATACTTACACACTCTTGACTTTCTACATTTTTTAAAATTATGTACTTATTCATTTTCATTTTTCAGTTTGCTTTATGTTGTGTACATTGGGTACAGTATGTAACACACTTTAAGTGCTACTTCATAGTGTCATCACTACAAGGTTTAAAGCAACAATATGTCAAAATGGTTCAGGGTTCTGAATACTGTATTGTAAGTACATGTACAATATATTCAGGAGTATAGAAGGTTCATAAAAAACCCAGACCAGCTTATCTCTTGGACGTTACCTTTGCTATAACTTCCTCAATGACTACATAATTGGAAAAAGAGACAACTGAGACCAAATAAGTCCATGACTCTATTAAATACAGCCAGAAGACCCTTGTAGTCATTCAAAATAAAAAATTACTAGCAGTTCCAATCTAATGGTCAAGACAGTCGCAGAATGGAGTCAAATCTAACGAGTGAACACTTCAAACAATACAGCATCTGTATGAAAAGTTACAAGACTCTTCTTAAGGAAACACTAAACGAATCACATATACTGTGCCAACATGTATGCAGAGGAGAAAGAAAGGTCTAGCTCAACATCATCTTCTGGCCTGATGGATCAAAATGTGAATTGCTTCCAAAGCAGGAATCAAACTTCATACTGAAATGAAAAGGACAGCATTACAATAAAAGTCCATTGCACCTACTGTCAAACATGATGGTGGTTCTATTGAAGTGTAATCCTAGTGGTGCTCTTCAAGGGCTGGATCAGACTATAATGGTATACAGTATGTCTCTTCACATTTCAACTAGACACCAGTATAAAGCAATTTCAGCAGCACAGTTTCTAGAGTGGAAATGAATCAAGAAAACAGCACTGCCCATCACAGGCACTTGATCTCAGTCTAACTGAAGAAAGCTGCTGGTGCTTGGACACTCACCAATATGAATGTAATCAAGCCCTTTAATAGCCAAGAACGAAGAAAATGTAACAAGGCAGATTCCAAAAACCAGCACAAAAACAAAATAAATTACTGTATTTGTTTGTTGTTTTTTTTCAAATCTGCTGGGATGCTCCTTGTTTATTACATGAACAGAAATGCTGTAGTTTTTGTCTTTGAATTCTTCAATCTTGTCTTTTTTAGGACTTCTTTTTTTAGACAAACCATGTCTAAAAGTAAAGATTTATCCAGGTGTAAAGAGCAGCAAGTTACATACAGTAGGTAAATGAAATGATTATACTGTATGTCTATACTATTTATGACTCAAATCTTAAAAATACAATATTTGTTTTATATTTATTAAAGAGCAACTACCTTCAGCTAATTTAAAATATCATCAGCAATGACTTTTTTTCTCAGACAAAACTAAGAAAAAATTGTTAAGTTCACCAAAGTATGTTCTTAATTAATTAAATGTTTTTTGGCATTATGCTGCTTTAATGATCGTACGACACACTGCTCTTTTGAAGAAATAATGAGACGAAGACACAACATGTACAGTATTTCTGTTGTAAGACTGACTGCACTGACTGCTCAGAATTAGGTCAGCTCAGGTTAGAGTTTTATTTTTGGGGTGTCTAAATTCAAGTTTTTCAGGTGAACAAACAAAGAATCGTGCCTTTCTTTATGAAATCCTCAAACTATTCTATAGTACAATACAATTTGTCTTTACATTTGTGTGCCGTAACTTTTCAATATAAAGACAGTACAAAGATCTGGGCACCTGCACTGACTTTAAACCCCCATCCACAAGAAAAATTACCTATTGCCGATCCTTTACAAAAATTGTAGTAAAAACCCACCTACTAATGATGCAATCTATTATTATTATTATCATTACTACAATTGAATTAAAACAATGTTAATATTTTTAGTATATTATACATTATATTTAGTATATTATACATTGATGTGTGTTATGGTGTATTTTTAATATAAAACAATTAGATAAACTGTAAAGTCCTACATATGAAATTGAGTCCATGAGAAATGTGACATGCAAAACGTTCTTTGTGAATATGTGGTTAAATAATTCTGTTGATGAAAATCAGTCTGCAATTGTATACTGTAGATGTTAGTGTAATATTGCTGTTGAAACAATATACCCCTTAGGAATTAAGAATCTGATGGCACTTAATTGAATGATTCTGAAAAAGCAAGACAAGACAAAGTACTATAAGAAGTGCAGACCATTTTTGGAACATTATCAAAATTCCACAGCCTTTTGTATTAAATAAAGTGTGCTTATTATTTTTCTACTGTTCTTTTGGATGCTTATTTTTCTGTTTACATTTTGAGCTAGGAGAGGCGGTTTTAAAAAGGCATACAGTAGAACAGCTGTAAGGTGATATTTACTCTATTCATGTTCTTGTGCAATACAATAAGAATAGGCAACGGAATATATTTTGCAATATACAGTACAGTACACATAATTTCAAAATGATAGCTTCACTTTAAAAAAAACAGAAATAATTTTGTATCTTTCTGCATGCAATTTAGAACTTACTGGTATTCACCGGATGCAATATATGCCAGATAAAATGTATTCTACACTGACAGTGTGTTATCAATCGGAGGCAAGCAGAAGGAGGAGGAAACAAGCATAAACAACTTTACCATATCCCATCTGTATTCCTTAAAGAGCTGGTGGACCTGGATCTTGGTTTCATAATAATACTCATTTTGAGAATTAAACTCCCAGACTCTTTCAGTTCAGTTGGGTTTTCTGCCTTCTTTAATCCTCGGATGCCCACATTCTGATCCACATAATAAGAAGAATTATGATGAAAACGTGTTCTTCAAGAAATCCATTTTGACAGCTGAAGAAATTCACTTGTTTAACTTATGAAATCAGTCAAGCCTGCGTGTCAACAGCATTAGTCGTGCAACAGCGGCTCTCTTATTTTCACACTGGTGGTGGAGTTCCTTTCTGGTTTGCCTTTGCCTGAGGTCGTTGTGAGCTTCAGTCTGCGTGTTGTTTGAGTCACAGAGGAGCTCAATTGCTGAGGGAGACGCTAGTTCTACTGCAACTTCACTATAAAAGCCAATGAAAATGTTTACAGGTCACAGGCACCCAAGAGAAGCTTTTAGTTGTGACACAAGCACAAGCATATGAGGGCATAGCTTTGGAATTCCTGAATGGGATCTCTTTCTCAGTATGAGGAGATTATGAAAGGGGAAACAGTGTAATGAGGGAGGGAAAGAGAGAGAGGCAGGCACAGAGGGAGGGAAAAAAACTCTCTAAGCTACCCCGTAGGAGTCAAGGTAAGAAGGTACTGTACAGTATATACAACACTGACAGTTTAATCTTATGTTATGGAAATGTTATTTTTACATGCCATACTCTGCTGTGCAAAAGTCGTAGACACTGTTCTTTTCACAGTGTCTTTCCTTATTTATGGAAATAGAGAATGGCAATTCTGATACAGTAGATCTGTATTTTGCGGTACTAAAGCAGCCTTTTAGTTTTATAAATGGTAGGAAGGAAAAAATGATGTTACTGATGAGAAGCACTTGACAATGAGTCAATTAGATCTGATTGGAAAACATGATGAATAGACTACTGTAACAAATGTTAGTATAGATGTTGTTATAATAGTTCAAAACGCTTGTTTAATCTTTCTTCAAACTTCAAACCTGTATGTTAAACTTCAGATTGTATCCAATACATTCGCACAACAGTATATAGTGGACTAAATCCAGCTCATTTTCAGCTGAAAGCAATCATACTGTATGCCACTCCTAGGCTTTGACATCAATGAAAGGAAAGAAAAGTCCATGAGGTTAATTCAAAGTGGCTATTCTTCACATCAGAAAATTACTATTAAACTCTTGGGAGGAAGATATGTTTCCTAATTAGAATGAGCTTCAGTTACTACATGAAACCTAATTTATGTAAAGGAGGAGTACTATTTTAAAGTTTAATCTACAAACTTCTTTCTGAGAGAGAAACATAGATAATTCTATTTTTTCCACATCTGCTGCACCCTGCATACCAAAAGCAGAATGAAAACATATCAACATTAGTACAATTGTTCAATATTTATAATTCTGCCTCTACATTAATACAGATAATGATCACAAAATAACATAAATGATACGACACTATTTATTTTTTGTTCCCTACACGTAAGTTAATTTTATGGTAAACATTTTTCCTTCTAGTACCACAGTCTGTGAAGACTCCACTTTGATGGCTTGTCTTTGACTGAGCTTCTTTGATTCACAGGGGTGGTGTCAGTTGTGCTGCAATCTGCTGTCCAGGATGAATCAGTAAGTAAACACTGTCTACACCACGGATTTACAATGAGCAATTTGACTTTGAATTTTCAAAGACAGTTAATAGTTATGAAATCTTATCCGAAATATCACTTCTGTGCTCTGTTTCATCTGTACTTAGATATTTATGGAACAGATTTTTGTATTATATGAGTGAGGGGATGTAAAATTGAATTATTGTTTCAGAAGTCTAAGATAAATTTAGTATTTGTGGTCTTATTTGGCTGAAGGAATCATTCATCTATAGAAAATGAATAAATATTTTAATTTATTATATTAGCATATTTTGTTGAATACAGAAATGAAATATTAGAGTAAAGGTGAGAAATATCCATTCATCTAGATTCTGTGCCCTCACCTCCCTTTAACTTGTATAAAACCATTAACCTTTTATATGATTTTTCTCTTTTTCATAAGCCTACATAGTAGTACCAATAAATTCATTAGCAGGGACAAGATACCTTGGTTCAGTAAATAACAGACTACAGAGCTCCATTCTATGCTTAATAAAAGATTAATAAAAGATGCAAGCATGACTGAAAACTTTCCTTTACCTGGAACACATGGTTTGTCTGAAGCTTACTGAATACGCAAGCACTCCCCATGTGAGACATGTTAAAAGCCCCTCTGGAATCAGTCCAGAGATGAGTGACCAGATACATTCCTGGGCTTAAAGTAATGTCCTACACTGACAGGATAAAACAACTGCATTTTTGGAGTCTGGAAAATAAAACCAGGAAGGTGTCAGATCCAAGTATTCACATTCCTCAAGGATATTGAGAAAGTCAAGCTAGAGGACGTCTTCAGAATCTGAATTCAGAATTACTGTAGCTCGGTGTTGTGCTTCTCTCTGTAATCTCTTCACCTACTGTATACAGTGTATGAATTAAAGCAACTTGAATGTGCTGATTCATTAGAGTAATAAAAACGTTTTGCCTGTGTAGGTAAGAAGATTTCAGTGAAAATTGATTTGGTCTATTTTCCTTATATTTTTCTTAGAAACACACAGTATCAAGGCATTTTGGAGAAGAGGAAAAGATCCCTTCTTCTATGCCTAGAACTGCTGACCAAAATATTGGAATATTGTCAGTAATTCCATCAGTAGAATGGAAAGATCATACTTTCAACTAATATCTAAATTAAGGAAATGCATGATCACCTGATAAGCAATCTATGAGAAACAAATGAAAGCTAACTGTATCTCAGAAAGGTAGAGAAGTTACATGATGACAATCATTTTGCCTTTGACTATATGGTTTGTTTTTCTTTCTTCCTTCCTGTCTGGAAAATATTCGACTGTTCAAAATCTAGAATGAAGCACAATGCTATTAAATAAAAAAGTGCTAGGTATTCTTTTTATAATTTCCAAACTAGGAAAACGAAACCGTAAGACAATTTATACACATAATCATTTCCCTTTTCATTTATTTCCCTTTTCATTTATAATCTTTTTTCTCACCTATTTCCTTATCCATTGTAGTTTTCCTATATTGTATTTATTGCATTAATATATTTTTGTAACATTCTTTGTATTTTTACCTTATACATTTATCTTTTATTAAGGTACTGGACTGTTTTTTAACCGTTTATGTTCACTGCATTGTTAGATTATTTATCTGTATCACAATGTTTGATTTTTTTATTGAGTGGACCTGATGTGTATCTCATAACTAAATAGTTCTGAGAATGACTTAAACCCAAAGAAAGATGGGATCGGCTTTAACATTCATACAAGTCACAGGTTACTAATGTGTTCTGTAAAATTTGTTCTACTGTACACCCTACCAATACATTCATTACTTTGTTGTTTAAAAGGCAGTTTCCTAAATGTGTGTTTTCAAGTTGAAAGACCAACGAGTTGTGGCATGAAGATATTTTCTTACATTGGATCATGAAGAGGAGAAAAGTGACAAAAAGACAGGCATCGATGGATATAACATACTGTATGATCTGTATCAGTGTGTATTTGCACTAACAACACTTTATGTTTATTTTTTTTATTATATGCAATTGAAACAACAATTAAATGCTGTGTATCAATTGAAACAGTTGCAATGTATATGTACATGGTGAGGAAATGGCCAGGCAAGATGAACAAAGAGGAAACATACAGTATTTTGAGCTCTACATGGAAGCTGCTTCAAGCGGAACAAACTCATTACAGATACAGTACATGTACTGTATGCTGAAGAACAGAAATATTTTTACTCTACTGTATATCACTGCTATCATACCTGAGGAAAATGTAAGATTGAGCTAAACACAAAATACCACTATTAAAATTTTACCTTCTTATTTATCTGATACTTTATTGCACCATTAGGTGTAAAAAATTATACACACATATGAATCTGGCATTTGTTCCTTTTTACACACAAACTTGAGCTGTATGCCTACATAAGGGAAACAAACTGCTTCAATTCATTGAGTAAAAAAGGATGTACAATCACTTTTTGTGTTTTTTTTGGCTGAACCCCATTTTTAATTGAACACTTCTGTTAGAAAAAATAATATTTGACGATCAAACAGAACACAGGGAAGGTTACTGTTTGACTGAGGCAACAAGTCAGATGGAAGAAGTGCCTCTCATCCACTTTACAAAGTTTCAGGTTAATTTCCCCAGGTTTCACATTAACATGTCACAGGAACAGGTAAATGAGCTTCTGATGATGTAACTGTGGCCACTTTCCTGTGAAAGATGCAGAACCACAGCACAAATGGCTTTTGTCAGTTGTATTTGCAAATCTTCAAATCCTGATATGACTGCTGAGTCTAATAGGGTATCTTGACACATCAAATCATTGTTTTTTTTAGTGCTGGAAAAATTGTCATTAAATGTTTTTCAGCAAAACATAACTACTGTATCATCCCGTTAAGAAGGTATAGAAACTTATTTTAATATTCTATGTTTTTTGTGGGAGGGGTTCATAAGCAAATAAATCCACAGATGCCGAAACATTAGGTAAGTAGATTTTACAGTCGTAAAAACTCTTGCTAACCTAATAATTGGGACGCTAAAGTTTGGTATATTATTAGTGAGATCTAAAGCCAAAATGAGAGAAATACAAAAAACAAAGAATGAAAGGTCCTTGTAGAATATTGGTTTGAAATCTAGGGGCTCCCTTTCATAATCCTTTTAGTTTTCTGGTTGGGGTGGGGATCTACCCTCTATTACAGTAACTGAATACATGCACTGTACAGTATGATACATGTAGCGAGTGTCAAAGAACAGAGAAGGATAGAGGTTCAATACCAATAGCTCTACTATTCTGTTGATCACTACTCTCATGAATGAGGAAAATGTGAGAGGGAATTTCCACCTCATACCTTCTTACTTTACAGTTCTCGACATAGTCCTGCTTTCTGTTAAGGGGATGCCTATATCGGTGCCATGGGTGAGATTCAAGGAGTAAACCATGTGGGCTAGAGATGACATCCATGCATATTTTACAGTTATGAAGCTCAACATGTCCATAATGTGTTGTGATGTTTTCCCCTCTGTGGTCTGCAGTATATTGGTTTTCCCTAGGGAATGCACGTTCATTCTATGTGCCACTTCACAGAAGTATAGTTAATAAACAGAAAATTAAACACAGACTAAAATTCATGACTCAATTCTTACAAATCTTAGATTTACTCTTAGCCAAAGAGTAATGTACAGTATCAAGAGAAGCAAACATTTAACACCTGAAATGTAGTCATTGAAATATATAATCAAAATCCTTGTAGTATTGAAGCAGTGAAAAAATACATCATGGTCATTAACAATATTTAAATCTGCATACTTATTTACTACCTACAGTAAGGTACTTCATACTGTACCTAGTTATTGTATTCATGGAAGTGTTTTAAATTATTTTGCCAGAAGGCTTACGAATCAAAATAACTATTGACATGTAAAAATAACAGTTTAAAATGAAAAAAGTTAAATGGTAGAAAAACAACACAGGGTACAACAATATAGACATTTAACTGGATAGTTACACTGTAATACATACTGATTGAAAAATACTACAAATAATAAATGTTCCTAGTAGTAGCAGATAGCAGCTGTAGTAGTAGTAGTAGCACATGTAGTATGCCTCTCTCAGTAGGGAATAAACTTCAGTTTCAATCAGTTTTAACAACAGATATCTGAGCTGCATTTTTGTGAGTCTGTTGTTGCATGTTGTATATAACGGCATATTTATGTTGCCATGTACAGTCTGACAATTAATCCTGTGCTCTTCATAAATACTTCAGTGTTTATATTTTAATAAACGGGTGTTAGATCCTGAAGAGACATAGTCCAGCAGATTTTGTACATTACTCTTGAATTAGCAAATAGTAAGTATTTTAAAAATTTCATTTGATTTCTGAAGCAGGTGTTTTTTTCTGTTAAGGAGATCATTGGACCATAGCTGGCCATTCCTGACCTCAGCTGAATTATCCTACTAAATTCATTAAAGTTCATCTGTGTTTATGCCAGCAGCCATATCACTCTGCAACTCACAACAGGCAGCCCACTGAAGCTAAGCAGGTGTGAGTCTGGTCAGTACCTGGATGAGAGACCTCCTGGGAAAAACTTAGGTTGCTGCTGGAAGAGGTGTTAGTGGGGCCAGCAGGGGGAGCTCACCCTGCAGTCCATGTGGGTCCTTATTCCCCAGTATAAAGACGGGGACACTATACTGTAAACAGGGGACACTATACTGTAAGCAGGCACCGTAAAACCGAGGTCCTGATTCTCAGTGGTCATTAAAAATCCCAGGGTGTTTCTCGAAAAGAGTAGGGATTCAATCCAAACTGTGGATTGTAACCCCAGCATCCTGGCCAAATTTCCCATAAGCCCTTACCAATCATGTCCTCCTAATAATCCCCATCTATGAATTGGCTTCATTACTCGGCGCTCCTCCCCACTGAAAACTGATGTTCTGGCGCACTATGGGTGCTGTTGCGTCATCCAGGTAGATGCTGCACATTGGTGGTGGTGAAGGGGAGTCCCCATTGCCTGTAAAGCACTTTGAGTGGAGTGTCCAGAAAAGCACTATATAAGTGTAAGCTATTATTAATTATAATTATTCTATGTCTTTACAAACAACACCCTGATGATTTAAGGGTGACCAGTAAGAACAGCAGGATTGTGCTTGACCACTCCTGTTTAATATGAACGAGTGCAACAGAGCCCTCTTGTGGATATTCCAGAAAATCCATAGATATATAACACAAAAATAAGTTTGAAGTCTGAAGTTTGATAACATAAACATCTTACCATTTAATTTCATGCTTATACATATCAAACAATTAATTACACATATAAAAATATGCACTAGTAATAAAAAGATATTGTGGGTAACAGAAGCAAAACTAAACAGCTCATTGATTAAAAAATTAAACACAGTTAATAAAAAATATGTTTAGTGTTATTTTTACATACTGAATACAATATTCTGAATGGTATTGCAATTATGCAAAATTACAGATGTAAGAAAATATTAAATTATTTTCTATGTCTTAAAGGATATAAATAGAGACCACAGTACAAGGATTAGCAAGCTTGCTACAATTATCATTCACACAACATTGTTATTTATAGATTCTAGCAGGGAGCTGTGTCAGCAAGCAGGCTGAAAAGGAATAAGTAGAGGTTAATTCCACACTTGAAAGAAAGAAAAACACAATATTTCAGATGTTGAGCCTTTCACACCTGAAGAAGGCTCCACAATCCATTATTTTCTTTCTTCATGCTTTTCAACATGAAATTAACCTTTACTTGTTCCTTGTTATTAATACTCAACACAGGGGTATAGTTATGTAACTGTGGATTAAACTGGCTATCCATCACAAATAAGAGAAAAGGGCCATAAGCTTAATGTTTGGTTCAACATTTTAAGTCAATCTTAATCTTATTTGCGAATGCAATTTTTGACAACATTCAGCACACAAGAATTATCATTGACAAGATTTAGAGAAACCTCTATGGAATGCAAATAACAAAGCAGCCATCTGTTTTCTAACTGCCTCATACAATTTAGGATCACGAAGTAGCCAGAGCCTATCTCAGCAAGCAACAGGCACAAAGTGGGGTTCACCATGCAAAACTGGATTGGACATCAGTTTATTACAGGGCACACTGAGACACAAACACACACACTCAAACCAGGTGCCAGAAGTCAATCAAACTATCGTTATGTATTTGGAGTGTGGGAGGAAACCAGTGCACCTGGAGGAAACCCACAAGAACCCATAAGAACACAGGCAGAACATAGAAACTCCATTCTGATAGCACCCCAGATCTGGATTTGATCCCAGGGTCCCAGAGCTGCAAGACAGTAATGCTAACCTCTGCTTCATCGTACCACTCAAAACTAGAAGAATAAACTGCAAACACTTTGTTTTTTTAAAAAGAAGATTCATATACTGTATAGTCTATCTGCATTTTCAAGGTCTACGTTTGCTGAATCATACATACACTGCACATTCAAGTTAGTTCTCTATTTCTTATAACCGACATAAACGTCTCTTTCAAATTGCTTTCAAAACTAAAAGCCCAAGCTGTTACATCATTTCCTTCCTCTTTCTCAAACTGATACCCATACTTTTTACATACATATGCAAGATATAATGTAATGAAGGATGACATAATGAAAAATAAACACAAAATGTTTTGAATTCTAAAGGTATTTTAATTTTATTTGAACTAGATGCATATATGACTCTGGTTGGTATTTCGTGGTTTTCCTAGATAGTATGTTGATCATTTACAGTACATTGATCATACAAGTGCCTGCCAAAAGAATGAGCTCATTGCTCCTCGCTCTGGGTAAGTCCTTTTCCAAAGCAAGTTTCATAGGATAACATAAGAGAAAATGAGGCTTTTAGAAAGACCAGAGGCAAATACAAATAAAGGTCTCCTAAATGCCCACCCTCCTGCTTTTAGGTGGTCATTCTCATCCACCTTCATTAATTTGTGTAGGCTCGATATTGATAATCCTGCCACCTCTGGTCTGAGATGTTCTGGAGGCATGTACAGTACTGCCCCTGCACAGTATATGGTTTTTCAGTTGTGTTATGGTAGTAGTTCTAATTAGTCTCCCATTTCTATAGGAAAATTAATGCCAGCATCAGGTAGCTTCTGTTTTCAGCAGAGTTGAAGCTGAATCAGGGCTAAGGAAGTGCCCTGCTGACATGTTATCTGTAATTCTGTGCAAAGAAATCCATTTGTAAAGGCTGTTGTGCCTCTCAGGAGAGGACTACAACCTTTTGTTAATGTGGCTTGCATTTATGAGAACATGAATACCTACATACTGTATCTTCTATGATATTTGAAGTCAAAATGTACATGTAGTTCTGACTTCTATTAATGGCAAGCATGTTTGTTTGCATGGCTTTCCCTTTGTTTTAGAAACCGTAAAATAAGAACCATATGCTCTGAGTCCAGGATGGAAATTCGGCAACAGGAAATCCGTACAGCTGTGTTTCAAATATCATAAAACAAACCCGTTTCAGAATTATTTACTTAGAAACACTTACATCTTTACTATGCTGGTTTCACATAACAAATCCAGATTTATAACAATTTATTAACATTTTGCATCATCCTCAGATTTCTTTGATTAGCTTAGCTGACTTAGTTGTAGCTCGGCTATTCAAAAGTGGGGGAGGTGGAGTAAAGTAAATCAAAAGAAAATAACAACTTGTACTGTACTTCCAGATAAGGAAAAAAATAAAAGGGGACATTATCCATTTGTCCATCATCAGAAGAATACTTATCCTGTTGGGGATGATGGCAAGAAAAAATAGGGAGCAAGGTAGAACTCAGAGCAAAAGAGTGCTCTATCCTTGATTGTACTCCAGGTCATCAGAGGATTAATCAGAAAGACCCAATATATAGTGACCCAATATATTGATCCTGACTGCTGTGAGACAGCAGTGCTAACTACCTCTTCACCATTCCACACTAGGAGTAATTATGGACCCAGCATTTGCAATGTATTACCATCGTTGCATCCACTAAATCAATGCTAGTGATGTACTGTACTGAAGACTGCGAATAACTTCACATCCTTGTCAAGAGTTAGAGTTCACGGGGAGATAAGTAAAATTAGTATACAGTATATAGAAGACAAAGGATGCCAATGTGATGAACTATTGCTAAAATGGTATCTAAAAACAGGTCAGAATACTTATACCATTTGATTTCCATGGCCGTGTTCGTATATTTTAAAGTAGAGTTATAACAACTGAAACTGAGCTGAAGCACATGCTAATAAATTAGATGAGCTTTCTGCTCAAATGTTAACTTGGAATAAAACCCAAAATGCCTTCTTTTAAAACTACAGTGTTTTTTTCTCCAAACGTAATTTAACAAAATACAAAACATTCACAACTGAAGAACTGTGGAATGTTAAATGCTGGAGCAAGGCAAGTTTATTCTGAACAGGACATTAACACTATCTCCATGTCCAATAGTATACTATTTCATGCCCTTGTACTCACTGGTACAGAAAACAATGAAAAAAAAACAAAGTACATTTTGATTTACCATTATTCTACTTGACAAAATATTCCTGCAAAAACCACAAATTTGTTTATATGTGTAAACGTCTCCATTAAAGAAGTACTTTTATTTGCAATTATCTTACAGGGGCCTACAACTACTAAAATAAGGGTGTTTTTGTAAACAGTACAGAATCACAGAGCCAGGCACAGAGTAAGTTTAGCATACAGAACTGAAAAGAAATTGTGCTGAAACTAATTTACAAAACTAAGGAGGTTTTCTCAAATCTGCATGATGTATACTGGGGCCAATCAATTAAAGATAAAAGAGCATCTTGCACACGTGTGTCATTTTATAAAGACATTACTAACACTTGTGAGCACTCTTGTAACATACTGTACAAAAAGAGCTGGTTCATTTAAAGCATGCAGTTTGTTTAACTTTTTACATTCGCTAAATATACATTTGTTTATATATATATATGGGACTCTGTCTATTTATATCAATATATATTAAACTTTTAAAGAAAAGTGATTTACTGTAGATATCAAACACATATTTAAAGAATGTAGACTTATTTATAAAAAGACAGTACTAATCCACACAAGGCTTATGTATGATCAAGCATACAGTATGTTCAATTCTTCAACAACTAAAAGCTCTAAGAGTTCTTCTTTCTTCCTCAAGATAAAATAAAACCTCACTCTTAAGCACATAACATACAGTATTAGACTACAGTATGTACTAAACTATGCATTCAAAGCTACTGTACCTCTTTAAAAACAACAAAAGTAGACATTACTGTATATCTAAAAAAATCTTAAAACAGAAAGGTTACAAAATTGAACAAAATCATGTGCTAATTACATTGCATAATGTCAACTAAAATAGCAGGAGTGATAAACAGCTACCTGTAGGACTTCAGAAAGCACATTCTCTTCTTGTTCCTAGCTGAACAGCGAGGTCCAAAAGCTGCTATAGGATCCCAGTGGAGAGACATTATCAACACAGCACACTAGAATGTTACACTGAATGGAGAAGCAGGATAGTATAGATTATGGGTGCCCTGCTCTGGTCATGCAGCAAGCTGTGCTAAAACTACAGTACATGAGAGACGTTCCTCATACTGTGACCAGCAATGGCTAAAGCCCCAGACATCTGACAGCAGAAGCTAGAGGATTTCACATACTCAATGACACCTGCCTTTCGCCACAGCTTTTGAATTAAGTACTTTCAGTTGCTGTTATCTCATTATTGCTGTGAGAGGGACCGAAATCTATTGTAAGCACTTGCATGTTTATGTGTTTCCCGGCATATTTTTAACATACTGCATGCATGTAGATTATAATGTAATCCAAAATTGCCAATACAAATAAACAGAATAATTAAAAAGAAACACATTTATTTATTTGAAGGATTAAACATCCTTTCATGGGTTATAATCAACAAATATTACCAAACATCCACGGTAAAGTAAAATGGATGTAATAGTCTCAATAACACAAGTCTCAGGAGTGTCACAATCATAATATTTATATTCAGAGATTTTTTTTAAGGTGTTACTAGCAATATTTATTCATAATTAAAGGCTTCAAAGAACCTGTAATATACTGCAAATAGAATTTATATTATATATGCAATACTGTATGTAGTATGCATTTACAGTACTGTAACAATCTAAAAGAATAATTATTCAAACGCATTCCAAATTTGCCTCTGCTCTTTGAAGATAAGTCTAATTAGAACATTCTATTCTGAAATCATTAACAAAGTGAAAAAGAAATTTACAGCAATGTGTTTACATTTCTCATTTATGGACTGGGGACTTTTGCCAAAAATGTCCAGCAACACATTATTTTTTTTTTATAAAAGATTTAAACCGTGTATGCTTCACAAAAAAACTGACCTCTCTCGTTCATACTCTATTTTACACTTTATAATTCAACCTTCTCTGAATCATACAGTACATACTGTATACTGTACTTCTGCATGTGTGTATGCATTTTAATTTTATTTTCTTAAAAATAGAACTTTAGGCTATGCATTTCTACAGTATAAATGAACCACAAGCTCAGACTTAGAAGTCCTAAACTGGAAGAAACCAGAGGGACTCTTCTACATACAGTATGACCTACCCCTGACTACACCCCCAACCCCCCCTCGCCCTCCACTGACTGACGTCAGCCTGCATCACCGGCAGCCTTTCTAAAAGGAATTAATCATCTGTGAGGCTCCAGCCTCTTTCTGTGTGTAAAGGTTCTCGGCTGTGTGTTTAATTTTAGACTACTTGTCAGTCTCAAGCTAGAGGTCACTTAATTCCTACTGATAGGGTTGGGCTGATCTGAAAATTGGCCTTTGATAGCACAGTGAGGGAAACAGGCCCCAGATTTTGTTTGTTTTCATTTTAACTAGTAATTCTGGAACAACAATACTGTATGTTGTTTTGTGCAATATTCTACATAATGTCTTGCTGAATTGGGCATTAATTCTGTGTTTGAAGTTTATGCTCCACTGATGTGCTTTTATATAGTCAATTATTTAAAGACCCACATACAGTAATTGGGCAGTCTTATTTGGAATATGCTAATCTATGCCACCTCATAGTTTACAGATTTCAATATAGAAGTGCATACAAAAGGCTGAAAAACTGAACTCAAACAAATGCAGTGCATTTAACTATGAACTATGTGGTTTATGTAATTCAGGATTTTTGTTTAATTTCATGTCTAGTTTCCCCAAAAATAAATCAATATAAATATTTTATCAATATAAAAACTTCAACAGGTAATAGGTCTTCTGACTAGCAAATTATAGCACAATTGCAGAAAGTAGTCCAGGCTCAGTAGTGAAATTACTGTAAATTGCATGATTTTGGAATATGCTTCCTGGTTAGAAAATGTCCTGTACCTGTTTTGACTTTCTGTCTATAATTTTTAAAACTATTAATTATAGATTTTATATAATCTTTTGCATGCTTATTTCAAATAAATAAATAAGCCTTCTAATCACTTTCATTTTATTGCCAGCAATCCCAGCGAGCTTGTCTGAATGCTTGATTATCTTCAATGAACCATGAGCAATTGAATTGGGTTTGCAAATATTTAAGTTCTTATACCACCTTCTGTATTTTTAGGATTCTTAGTCATAAGAATTTGAAATATTAGGAATACATTAATAATAAATAGGGCAACACAGTGAAAATACAATAACCTGAAATTAAAATGAAATCTTCTACAATACTGAAGTACTGCATAAAAAGAGTTAGTATAAAAATAACTTCATGTGGTTGTGTTTTCTTTCAATACCCAGAAAGCCTAAAGTTGCTGACACAACAATCACTTTAAAATAAGTCACTGATATAAGCTTCTTACAATGCCCATAATGGAACAATCAGATTATGTCTGCTATTTCAAAGGTTTCACATAGCCAACATTATACTGTAAGCCACAATGAGTACTGTCTCTTCCTGTACCAGATTCTCAGTCTGAAGCACGTGAAACAGAAAAAGGTTTTTATTGGAGGAAAAGTAGGCTGGTACAGTACATTCTGCTTCGTTCAGGCTTAGATGCCTGTTTGAACAATTGTTCCAGCTCAGAGCTCAAAGCCAAATTTTCAGAATTTAATTGTCATGTTTAATTACATCCACAAAATCATGCAATGGAGAAAACATTGATGTGACCCCACTTGCTCCACAATGGCAAGTACAATTTGTCTTTGAAGGGTATTTACAACATGAGAAGGACTGCTCCCTGTGAAAATGCTGCCACAAATAATGCACAGTTGTAACAAAGCTTGGAACCATTGACTAATGGCAGCAATACTAATGAGTAGTTTCTAGGCTATCAATTTTATTTAAGAAAGATAATAACTACAGTATGTGTACTTGTCACTTATTTGAAAATCTAAAACACAGAGGTATTGTCTGCTTAACAAGTTGGGTTTCATTGATGTACTGTAGTTTATTTTGTAACATGACGTGAAGCAGCAAATAATACTAAGAACTGGAAAATGAGGATCCTGAGTGCATGGATTTTACAGTAAAGCAGGAAAGCATTTCCAAAAGACACTTGATTTGCTACTGCGTCAGCCTTACACAGACTGAGATCTACTGTATCTCTACAAATCAGGATCTACAAATGAATTCACAATGTTATTTGTCAGAAAAAAAATAAACACAGAAGAACACAGCCATCAACAGAAAATCATTATAATGTAGATCCTTTACAGAGCTAAGTGACAAGCTACAGTATATTTCGTGTGCCTTGTTCAACATTAAATTCAGAATTCGGGTTTGGACATGTAATAAAACTGTCTTAATGTAATAAAAAATGTCATATCACTGTGTACTTAACATTACTTACACTTGATTCCCTCTAAAGTTAATTAATTATAACAAAGTCTAATTGCAAAAACAATTTATATATGTGCCAAAAATATGACACCAATATTATCTGACATTTCACCGACAGATACTGTAAGTAAATATACCTTCACTATTCAATTTTCCAAAATGTTGTGTAAAAATGGAATTTCCAATTACTGTCCTTTCTAGAGTCAAACTGAAGAAACAGTGGCAGACTCCCAATCCACCCTAGCATTGATGGAGATCTGCCAACCCTACTCCTCTTCTTGACAAATCCCAGTACTAATTGTCTAACTATACAGCCCAGCCTCAAGCCTGCAGTCTACCCTGTCATCTGAGTCTTTTATCCCATTCTATGGCCTCTGGATTTTGCCTTCAGTAAAATTCAGTACATTTTCTCAAGTCAGCAAGATGCAACAGCAGGGGTAAAGATATTCAAAATATTTCTGTGAATGTATTGCTTCTTTGATGAAAGTAGTAAGAGTAATGAAAAATAAAAATACATCCACACAGAAACAATCAGTTGGATTGTAAAGTAAAAAGCTGTATTGTACTGGGGGCTAGTTTGAGTGTTTATCTAGGTATCAGTAACAGTAGCAGTTACAAAAAAAACATTTGTTTAATTGTTTTGAAATACTTTTTCTCTATGAAATATAAGTATATTGTTCATTTAAGCTACAAATGTCAAATGAAAAGTATTAAGTATGATGTAATAATAAAGATGGATGTCTTTAAATTAGTTTAATTAATCTGCTGTGCTAGACTCAAGCACAGTACAGGAACTTATAAAGAAACTTAAGTCTATATAAACTATCTTCGCATTCCAGAAGATAAATGGGAAACAAGGAAAGATGTACTGTGATATACTGTACTGTAACACAGTAGTAAGTTGTTTTAGCCTGGTTTATGTACTGTATATGCAGATCAATGTTGGATGGAAATAACACTTTGTATTGTGGGAAGGAAAAATGATACACAACCATGCACATACAATATACATTTTAAGTGTTCAGTAAACATGAAGATCAAAGGCTTTATCGAACAAATAATCTTCAAGGTCATTACTATTATTATTACTATTATAGCCCATCAAACTACCAGGCATGCAATGAGAATCATTTCAGAATCTCCTTCAGAATGACCACCAACAACATTGTTACAAACCTCAAAATGTACAGCCTCAAAAAGTAAAAGCAAAATGTATTCTGATTTTTAAATTAGAGACATCAAAAGAGCTTTATGTTAATGCAGTTCTATTTTTATTTCTTAACTTAATGAGAGTCTAGATGCCTTTTTATTGGGTTAAAGATACACAAACGCGCAATGCAAGCTCAGAAGTACACAGAGAATAAGCATTTTCCAGCATGTTCCAGTTTGTACAGTATTCAAGAATGATGTGTTCAATTAATGGTCAGAAAACGTAACTTCAAGTCATAGGTAGTCAGGAATGTTATACAGTATAAGATACATACTGTATGGATCTTCAATGCATAAAGTTATTATTGTTTTTGCTGTATTTTCCATGACCATTAACTGTCCTTCATGAGATATGCAAATCTTAATATACTAAGTATGGGTATTTTAATCTTGTTTCTAATTTAGCTAGATAGCAAC
This sequence comes from Atractosteus spatula, assembly GCF_055471065.1. Lineage (NCBI taxonomy): Eukaryota > Metazoa > Chordata > Actinopteri > Semionotiformes > Lepisosteidae > Atractosteus > Atractosteus spatula. The sequence continues at coordinate 28,301,512 of NC_142708.1, read as the reverse complement.
AGTATGTTAATTTCTCCTTAAAATAGGAAAATGACTTTCAGGCAAGACATATGGAAGGATTGAAAATTGAATTCAATTTATTTTGCATAATGAAAGCATGTACACTAAAAATATTAAAGTATTTACATGCTTCTGAATTTATATCTCTGTTTAATGTGTGAGGAATGGTGTGGGAAAGCAGACAAAAGTTGAGGAGTATTCAGTAGAGTGATCGATATCTGTTAGTTGAATGCTTTTAATTTCCAACAAAATCATAAGATTAGATTGTATTAAAGTAGTGATTGAAAATAAAACCATATTGAAATAATATTTATGTTACACTGGACTATTCCTTTGAGGAACCCAGAAGTAATCTAATAAAACAAAGGTGGTCAAACCATGGTCTGTGGACAAAATCCCTTTGGGGGATCCTAGAAAGACTGGGCCTACATGTTATTGGAAAGACATGAAGCACAATGATGGCTAATAAGGTGAATCTGAGACTAATTTGGAAAATAACCATATGTATATTCCCTTGTTGCGTGTGACATATTTGATACCAGCTAATATGATAAGCTTCTTCCCACAATGCTTTGAAAACCTACCCTCATAATATGTTTTTATATTTATGGCACATTCAGTAAGATGGCTTTACTTAAAGATGTACAGTACCTTCATAAACAGAGAAAGCAGCCTGTTAATATCTGGGCATTGTGGGGGCATGCAGTAACAAATTAAATTGCCCTTTCTTTGGTTTAATGCATTTTTTTCAGTGTATTTTGTATTGTATTAAAAATATTTTTTCAAACTTTTCATAGTAATCCTCTTTCACTTACAGTATAAAAGTGACTGTATGCATGCACATAATGGTATCTACAGTCTTACAAATTCAGTATTCCCCTTGACTACCCTTAAATACAAAAGTCTTTGCTTGAAAAGTAACACAAATGAAAAGTTGTGGTTTTGCAGATTCTTGTATCTCTATCATTTTTTTTTCTGTGCTCACGTCGCAGTTTTTTAATCATTAACCGAAATAAAGCATGTGTAGGATTCTAGTAAAATGCCTGTTTATCCTTTTTTCATTCCATTTTCCTATCACTTCATCTAATTCATGGTCGTGGGGAAGCAGGAGCCTATCTAAGCAAGCAATGGGTGCAAGGCAGGGTACACACCAGAGAGGATGCCAGTCCATCACAGGGCAGACACACACACACATACTGTAGATAATATACAGTAATTACAACATAAAACAAAATGACCAGTTTTCTAATTACTATACTGTATGAATGCAACAATTATTAATTATAGTAAAGAGTATAAAGTTCTTATAAAACTGGTTATTTTATTATCATTGTACATTGTGATAAATTGTATTTGGAACTGTCACTGTAGTTGTGACGTTGAAAAAGGGTTTACAGCACCCCCCTTGGACTTTTTCACATTTTATTGTGTTACAGCATGGAACCATGATGTATTTAACTGGTATTAACCAAGTATTAACTCTGGGGGGTGTTAGAAGCCAGCAGGCCAACCGAGTAGTTGGACCCTATGCAGTGTTCATTGCAGTCGAAGGTGAGTGGGTGAAAAGGAAGGAGGTTAAACATTAAGCAGAGAACTAGTGGCTAGGCTGTAGACGTGGTTGAAGGTGAGATCCAAGGTTCAAATCCGAAAAGACTAGAGAACTTGGACTAAGGTCCAAAAGGAGAGACCAATACCGGGCAGTGAACAGAGGGAAATATAGGTTTAAGTATGACGGGAGGTGGAAGGTGCGGTGATTAGTGAAGTGCCGTGGTTGGTGACTGGCCAGAGCGATGACTTTTGCTAGAAGTGCTCGGGGCTGGAGTGCAATTAGGGTGAGGACGTTTCTGCGTTGGAATCTGGTGAGTTGTGGGTGTGACAGGGGAGTGAACACTTATGTATTCGATTATTTTCTGTTCTTTTTATTTTTAGTTAATTTAGTAAAATGTCTGGATTTTTTTTCACTTTGACATTATAGAGTACTTTGTGTTGATGAGCGGCAAACAATCTCAGTTAATACTTGGCAGCAATTACAGCTGTGAGTCTCTTTGGGTATGTTTCTATCAGTGTTGCACATCTGGACTCTGGAATTTTTGCCCATTCTTCTTGGCAAAATTGCTCAAGCTCCATTAAGTTGGATGCGGACCATTTGTGAACAGCAATTTTTAATCCATTCCAAAGATTCTCAATTGGATTGAGGTCTAGGCTTTGACTGGGCCACTCCAGGACATTAACCTTTTTGGTTTTAAGCCACTCCAATGTGACTTTTGCTGTATGTTTCAGGTCATTGTCCTGTTGGAAAAAGAATCGTCTTCCGAGTCCCAGTGCTCTTGTGGATTATAGCATGTTTTCCTCCAGGATTTTTCCTTCTATCTTTATGAGTTTTCCAGTCTCTATCGCAGAGAAACATCCCCAAAGCATGATGCTGCCACCACCATGCTTCACTGTAGGGATGGTGTTCTCAGAGTGTGCTATGTTAGGTTTGTGCCAAACATATACTGTAGTTAAATTTTGGTCTCATCAGATCATAGAATCTTCCTCCAAACTGTTGAGTCTCTCACATGCCTTTGTGCAAACTCCAGCCAAGATGTGATATGAGTTTTTCTTCTTGCCATCCGTCCGTACAAGCCAGATTTATGAAGTGTGTGTGCTATTGTTGTCTCATGCACAGTTTCTCCCATCTCTGTCATGGAGGACTGTAAGTCCTTTAGAGTTGCCATATGCCTCTTGGTGGCCTCCCTTACTACAGCTCTTCTTGCCTGGACACTCAGTTTTGGAGGTCAGATTCCTGGGCAGATTCACAGTTGATCCATATGGACTTCACTGTGCTTCGAGGTATATTCAATGTCTTGGAAATGTTCTTATATCCTTGCCCTGACTGGTATTTTTCAAGAACCTTGTCTCAGGTCTGCTTGGAATGTTCCTTGGTCTGACTGGTGTAGTGTTTCTTGGAAATGCACTAAGTGGGGATGCTCCCAGACACAGGTGTATTTATTCCAAAATCATGTGAAACACCTCAACTGCACACAGGTGGACTCCAGTCAAGTAATTATGTGACTTGGAGAAGAGAGTTGGTTACTTCAGAGGTAATTTAGGTGTGTCAAAGCAAGAGGGTGAATATTTATGCATTCAATTATTTTTTGTTTTTTTATTTTTAATTAATTTAGTAAAATGTCTGGATTTGTTTTTCATTTTGACATTATAGAGCACTTTGTGTTGATGAGTGGCAAACATTCTCAGTTAAATACATCATGGTTCCATGCTGTAACACAATAAAATGTGAAAACATCCAAGGTGGGCGAACACTTTTGCAAGGCACTGTATGTACAGTATAATGTTGTTCAACAAATTGTTTATCGCTAGTGTATGATCAGTGCATAGAAGCACTAACACCAACTTAATAAACAGCACACGCAGGTACAACGGACTCTTAACTGGAGGACGCAGTCATCTATCTGCTACACAGAGCTACCTCTGACCTGGAGAAGATGGGGAGCATTGTGAGAGTTATGTTCTTTGATTTCTCCAGTGCCTTTAACACCATCCATCCCCCATTACTGAGAGATAAGCTAAGGGCGGCGCAGGTTGACACTCCCTTGGTGTCCTGGATTACAGACTATCTGACCTGCAGGCTACAGTGTGTACGGCTACAGAGCTGTGTGTCCAAACAGGTTGTTAGCAGTACTGGGGCTCCACAGAGGACTATCCTTGCTCCATTCCTGTTCATTTTTTTACGCCTCTGACTTCAAGAACAACTCTGAGGCATGTCATCTGCAGACATTTTCAGATGACTCTGAAATCGTGCAAAGTATTAGTGTTGGGAGGGAGGAGGAATATAAGAGCTTGATTACCAGCTTTGTGGAGTGGTGTCATCTTAACCATCTCCAGCTAAACACCAGCAAGACTAAAGAAATGGTCATGGACTTTTGGAGGAATAAGTCTCCGCTGAACCCTGTTTCCATCCAGGGTGAGGACATAGAGGTAGTGCAGTCCTACAAGTACTTAGGGGTACACCTGGATGATAACCTGGAGTGGACTGTTAACACTGACACCCTGTTCAAGAAAGATTAGAGCCGACTCTATTTTCTTAGGAGGCTCAGGTCCTTTGGTGTATGTGGAACATTGCTCCACAGTTTTTAAGAATCAGTGGTGGCAGCAGCCATCTTCTATGCTGTTGTGTGCTGGGGCAGCAGCATTATGGCAAGAAGCTTTCTCTGTGTTGGGGCTGGGCCTTGGCCCCCTGGAGATGGTGGCGGAGAGGAGATTGCTGACCAAGCTCACAGCCATCATGAACAACTCCTCTCATCCGCTACATGGGACTATTATTAGGCAGTGGAGCACTTTTTGTAATAGACTGCTCCAGCTATGGTGTTCAAGGGAACATTTCCACAGGTCCTTCCTCCCGGATAACACTACCTTAGGCTAGGACTGTTAGCCCTTCATCTGCTCATCTATGGACAGCATGTTGCACTGTTGTACTTTTTGGACACTGCATTAATATACTATTTATACTGTAGTACTTTCAATCTGTATATACCTATGTGCATTTTGCACATATTTTATTGTTTTACAGCGACTATGAGCATATTTTGCACACACCTAACTCTATATATTTTATTTTGTATTGCTGTACTTATTTTATTTTCATTTTTAGTCTGTTCTGTCTGTATTTGCTTGTCTTGGGCTGGGCTGCTGTAACACCTCAATTTCCCTTCAGAATCAATAAAGTCTTAAGGTAACAGTACGAACCTTTTCCCACTCTCCTTAGGTAGTTTCCCTTGGAACAGCATCTGTTCCACCTTATTTTTTGTTTGTATATTATAATTTGTATACTGCATTGTAAGGAATAAAAGCAAACAGCAATACAGTCTAAATTAATATTAATAATAATATATCAGCATTAAAATCCGTTCATCTATAGAAAACACACATTTACGGATTATATTCTGATTTAATGTAGTGTATCTATGTGCATTGGATATATTAATGCCATTATATATAAAATATATAATATATATATAAATATATAAATAAAAAAAACAAGAAAGTTGTAGCTGAGAAAATAAACCTTGTACATACAACAATCCCCAGTACAGTATATGCTTGGAATATTATATTGGCTGCAGCAAAGAAGGAAACATTTGTGTGATATATGCTGCCATCTGCTGTTTCATTTGAATAAGGAAATGAAATTGAAATAGAGCAGCAGTTCACTACCCACCAATATGACAACCCAGTAAATATTTTCTTCCACTTCCATTTTACTATGAAACAAAATTGTATTCACCGCCAAAGGCAGAAAATATATTTATGTATTTAGCAGTTCTTTAAATTACAAATATGGGGTGGATAAATATGGTGGATACAGATTTTCAGATAGATATTTTCAGTCTCATATTTCATGTATATTTTATGTATGAAGGTAATAAAGTATGAGATCAGTGTAACCCTATCTTCATGCACAAATAAAAAATGTAATTACTATAACTATGATATAATAGTACATAACAGGACACTATCTAGATCAGCCTGTCCTTACAAATTGAACAGCCAGGCAAGAAGGGAGCTGGCTAGGGATATCATACCATGAGACCAGTGGTGACTTTGGAAGAGTTCATAGACTGAGATGGGAGAAAGGCTGCATGAGTCAACAATATCCCAGTTACAGTACTCCATAAAGTTTGCCTGTATGGAAGAGTGCAAATCCCATTTCAAATCCCACATGGAATTTGCAACCAACCATTAAAAAAATACTGCAGACACGTGGCATGTGTATTATGTGGTCAGACAACACAAAATTGGAATTTATTTGTGTAACATCTGATACAAATTCACCATAATGCATCACACATCAACACAACCCCCATTGTCAAAAATACAGTAGTGTTAGATGAAACAAACTAGGAACAGACCTAAAGACCTACAGTAAACAGGGACAAAAATTCATCTTTCAGCGAGAAAATGATCCATTGCAGAAGATTCTACTCAACACTAAGATGGAGCGGCTGAAGAATAAGAAATTAAATGTCCTGGAGTGGTCAAGACAAAGTCCTGACTTTGACATTATGTGGAAGAAGTGCATCTGTAAGTGATTCTCAAGCAACTGGAGAGAGCCTGTGCAAACGACAAGAAGAATGTTCCAAAATTGTACCAAGTATGTGTCCAAAAATATTTGTGGCTGGAATTTTGGCCAAAAAAAGAAAGAAAAAAATATTGGGTTCACAGTTCTTAATACAGTATATTTAATAAATGTAATACGATTTTACTAACATACAGTGTACTGGAACTTACAGTATCTTACCTCTACAAGTCTTCAGTTAAAGGTTTTGAATAAAATATTCTGTTCTTTTAGTTTACTATTCAGAATTTACCATTGAAATGAATTACTGTTTGAAAGTAATTTCTATTTTGAAGGACTTTTTGAATTTTGCATTTGTTCTCTGGTCTATTTTTAAAGCACAAAATATAATAAATATCAAAATCACATCAAAATGGAACTCTTCATTGATTGATGTCTTGATTAAAATAGCATTTAGACACCCAACTATATGTTTCATAATGGTTTGACATTATGTTTTTACCCATTTTGACAATGTTTTTACCCTTTTATGTCAATTTCATGTTATTTATGCATCATACTGTAGGTGACTTTAGAAACTTTAATTGAAAATTATGTGGATGAAAAGAATACAACAATTAATTTGTTTATATGATAGCTTTTAATATCTCTGCTAAAAAAGATTAAATTGTATAGTACAATAAAGTGCTTGTAAATAAGGAAGTCATATCAAATCCAGAGTCAATTTATAAACACAAATTAATCTTGCTAGTTTGTCTTTGGAAGTTGGGAGAAAACCAAAGAGTCTCTTGAAGACGTAAACATAATGTGACCATTCAAACTTTACACACAATTCTTTGCTGTCCAGAATCTATTGCAGGGCTCAAGAGCAGACACTTGGTAGGCCAAAAAAATTCACCTTGAGCAAAATTATTATTTACCACATGCATGGTCTGAGAAAAACTCTACCATTAGACAAAGCAGCAATCCAGAATAAGAGACAATGAGTACTAATCTGCATGTGTGCTTTGTTTTAAAGAAGGTTTATCATTTTGTGAATCCAATTACTACTAGTACAGAAAAGGCACAAATAAATATTGCAGTCAAGGTAATTACACCTAAAAATAAAAAAAATAAATTCCTTTAACTCCATTTATTGTATATACGATTGGAGGACAAAGACATGGGTGCATCACTCTGGACGTAATACACAAGAAATTATTTTATGAGTTTGAAACGAGATTTACAGTAGAGGCTGCATATGTTGGCTTCAATCTGTACACCTGTTCACTAAACACCTTCTGATACTGAAGCAAAACAAGGGTTTGGTGCAGAGTATGACTATGTCTGCAGAATATGTATAATTACCACAGATGGACTCAACAGATGGACCATCATCTCATTTCTGTAAATACTATGTCTTTCCAGTTTTAATATATTAATGTCTTGGTTATTTTCTTGCCAATATAATAATTATTTCCGCCTAATTACTGGTTGGAGTGATTTTTTCTTTTGATTTTGAAAAGGTACTTTCAAGACAATAAAGAATTATCTACGCATTAATGGTGTATCAGCAATATTTCATTATAATGGGAAAATCATTATAGTGAGTCATCATTATTGCAGTGGATAGTTGTATAAAACTATATTTAGGATGAAAATGAAAATAATTTATGCCGCAAAATACAGTAAAAATGACATACTACAGGTAAGTAAGGTACAGTAAATTTACTCTGCACTGTCTTTTATTTAGGACTTATTGCAATGAGAATTGTAGTCAACTTACCAATTTCTACAAACATTTTTGGCCTATTGTTATAAAAATGCATGTTTATGTTTTAAAACTTCACAAAGACCATTTTTTAAAATAAAAAATCAGAATTAGCTAAATTATGTCTTATTCATCATGGTACTAATCATCATGGTATTAATTTAGATGCATGAAGAAAAAAAACAACTTCAAAGCAACCTTTCAGCATTAACTTATCTGTCTATTCGCAATGCATATCCACAACACTGTCAGGTAAAGAAAGAACATTGCGTAATAAGCTTCAAAAATAAATCTTTTAACCAAATATATTATGCACAATTAGTAAGGCTTATTAAATGCACAATTGGAATCCCTGATTACAAATTTATCACAAGCAGATTAATGTGCTCTCCAGGCTAAAGTAAGTACTTGGTGGTACTGATGTAATGTAAAACTCAGCACAATTTGTGAAAATCATTTTACCAATAAGTAATTCGCAAATTACATTCACATACATTTGCTGATGAGCGTGTTATATTTAAAAAGCCATTTGATTAGACTTCCTTTAATGAAAGAGCTTTCAGCTGTCCAACTGCTTATCTAATGTCCAATATGTGTTGCTCAGCAGCTTTTTTATTAATGATTTCAGTCTGTTGATGTGTACTGTACTTATCAGTAACGCCAATGAATTACCCAATGCAAATAATACATCATACCATTCAAAAACTGCAGCTTAACCTAATGCTTTTTCCAGGGATGGATTATAACCCTCTTAGAATGCAGCTGTTAGAAACTGTGACGGTCTGATGTGCTGCATTCATTGAGTGTGAAGTGTTATAAGAGATAGTCAGCACAGGAACAGAAAAGGGACATCTTGGCTCACCAGCCTACTGCACCTCTTTGAAGATGTAACTGCTAAAATGATTGCATCTGAGGCCTATGAAGCAATACACAATGATTTCCAGAAACCTTTGACATCATCAAACTTAAGTTATGCCAACTAAATTCTAAAGTTTAAATCTGTTGCCACCAGCTTGCGCAGGGCTATGGGTAAACTTGTACTGTAGAACACAGAAAGTACTTTCAAAGTCCCATGATGCCAAAGTGAACAAATCATTGGAATACCTCACACACAGATCAGTGCTAGGATTGAGGTAGTTTATAATATACATTAACCTAGACTACAGAATTATTTGCAAGATGGGTCCACTCAGTGTCAAATAAACCCATGAATTGGCTAATGCAAATCATTTTTTGAGAAGTGTGCAAATCTGAACCCAGTAAAACATGTACTGTGCATAAAGTGCAAAGTGCCGACAAGAAAAAAAGTAAAACCTAAATATTTCAATGATTATCTTTCAATGTTTTTAATATGAATCAGAAGAAAAACACATAAAATTATTGTTCAGCATTGTTAAGAAAATTGTTATTTTTTCCAAATCTAAGCAAATACCTTTAACAATTCAAAACCAAACTTTCAAAATCAAAGTTTAATGCACAGATCATCAAAGCCTTTCTGAAAGTTCTTTTTCGGCAAATGTAGCAGAACAAGATAACATTTTAAAAAATATGGATTTTGTTTGTGAAAAATTAAACAAAATAAACCAATTCCATGGTCAGCAAAAAGGCTAGAAAAAATCATGTTAGAATTGACTGCAATGGTTGTTAGAATGTTACAATGAAAATAAATATTCAAAGATTCTTTTGCAAAACTATAACACTGTCACAATATTATGAATACCAGGAAATTACATGGTCAGAAAATACCAACTAGAAAAGTAAGTTTTGAGGTGAGTTTTTATGTAATGAACATATCAAGAATGATTGAAAACATTACCATCTTCTTCTCTGTTTAATGTCGATAGGCTTGTTAATTGCGAAAGGTGACCCATTATTGTAGGATGTGTGATATCTGGCTGTCTTCTCCAGAGTGAGAAATTCACTGTTTATAGGCAGGCTCATTTTAATCCATTGACCATGGAGGCACTTCATTCACAAAGATTACAGCCTTCAAACTTGAAAATAATATACTTTTCCATGCGCCAATAAAAAACAAATGCTCAGCAGCTCATAATAGCACTGAGCGTACCAAAATCCACTATTCCTTAATTTCTTTGGATTGAAACATTTAATTCCGTGGACTTCAAATTGTAGACATGAACCTTTGCCTTTTTTTCAGGGTCATACGCTGACAGACTGCTGACAGAAATGAGCAGCTTTGTTACACAAAGACAGTCCTTCTCTTACTGTATAGCAGATACTCTACTGTGCACCCAGCCAGTTAAAACACTGTGATTATCTGTCAGTCAGAGCTATGAGAACCACTGAAAGCACCTCACCTGGCTGTTGGACACACAAAGACAATAACAAACCTATTGGATTTTACAGGTTTACACTAAAGTGAAAATGTCTCTGTCACTTCAAAACTATATTAGAAAGTTAAAAAATATACAAAATATTTATAATGTTCTATTATATGTATCTTTATGAAAATTGTTTCTTTTTCGAAAGTCTTAGTGAAACAGCAAATCCTAAACCTATCTAAAGCTTCATGCTACACTTTAAAACCCTAATTTACAAACAATACTGCATTTATGAAGATTTTGTTTTACACAGTCTGAATCTGTTTTAAAAAATAATATTAGTGAAATTTTACAATTATTTTGTTATTTCCAGATATACTGTCTGCAGTATACTGTCCGCCTGTCCGCAGCTGATGTGAGGAAGACCCATCAAAAGTTAACCCATGTAAGGCTGCTGGACCTGACAATATACTTGGTCACACGCTCAAGGAATGTGCAGCACAGTTAGCTGATGTTTTTACAGACATTTTTAATATCTCCCTGTGCCAGGCGGTCATCCCTGTATGTTTCAAGACCACCACGATTATACCAGTGCCGAAGAAGACTACCGTGGTGTCCTGTCTCAATGACTATCACCCCGTGGCACTCACACCAATTATCATGTAGTGCTTCGAAAGGCTAGTCATGGGCCACATTAGGTCCAGACTCCCCACTTCTCTGGACACCCCCCCCCCCATGTATCGTCCCAACCGGTCTACCTATGATGCCGTATCCCTCGTTCTTCACCTTGCCCTGTCCCATCTGGATAAGAGGGACTTCAATACAATCAGCATTCAACACAATCATCCCCCAGAAACTGATAGAAAAACTGAGCTTGCTGAACCTCAACACCTCCCTCTGTAACTGGATTCTGGATTCTTTCTAACCGAGAGACCTCAGACTGTCCGGATTGGAAAAAAACATCTCTAGTACCATGATACTGAAGATCGGAACCCCCCAGGGCTGTGTACTCAGCCCATTCCTGTTCACGCTGATGACTCATGACTGCACTGCTAAGCACGGGGCAAATTACGTCATCAAGTTTGCTGATGACATGACAGTGGTGAGCCTCATTAGTAACAACAATGAGGCACCATACAGAGAGGAGGTGGAGAAACTAGTGGACTGGTACTTAAACAACAATCTGTCTCTGAATATTGATAAGACAAAAGAGATGATAATTGACTTCAGGAGGGCTCGCACTGATCACTCCCCACTGCACATCAACAGCTCCCCTGTGTAGACAGCTAGAAGTACTAAGTTTCTTGATGTGCATATCACAGATGACCTCACTTGGACCATCAACACCACCTCCCTAGCTAAAAAAGCACAACAACGTCTCCACTTCCTGCGGCGACTGAGAAGGGCAAACCTTCCTCCCCCACCCCCCCATACTATCCACATTCTATATACTGTAGGTACCATCAAAAGCATCTTGACAAACTGTATCATTGTTTGGTTTTGGAATTGTAAGGTCTCAGACCGCAAGTCCCTGCAACAAATCATTGGAGCCTAAAATAATTGGAGCCTCCCTTCCGTCCATTCAGGACATATACTGTACCACAAACGCTGCACACACAAAGCCTCCAGTATTGTGGACGATCCCTTCCACCCCTCCTGCAACATCTTTGCTCTCCTACCATCTGGTAAAAGGTATCGCAGGATATGGACCAGCTCCTCCAGACTCCGTAACAGCTTTTTTCCACAGGCTGTCAGGCACCTCAACACCCTGGTACCTACTGCACCTTCTCCAAATCTGGAAACCTAGTTATGTTTTTGCTTAATGTCAGGCATACTGTCTGATGTATTCTTTGCACAATCCTGTAAAGTAAATTGCACTACGCACATTGCACATTATGTACCCTTTACCCTGTCAGAAATGTCTATGTCTACATTGTCTATAGCATTGTCTTGTCTGTGTCTTGTCTGTATGCACACTGTAGACCTAGAGAACGATATCTCGCTCCTCTGTATACTTGTATACAGGATGGCTGGATTGACAAATAAACTTCAACTTGAACTTGATATACACCACAAAAACTTTTCAGCCAGTGCTTCATCACTGGAAAGGAGAAGCAACAATTTGTCCATAGCAAACTTTTATTTAATGAAGGACAGCAGAAATGTCATACTAACTTTGTACTAAAAGCACAGATTTTAAATTTTAACAAGTAATCATTACAGTTGACAGTACATAATGAGTAGATTATTGATCTTTTTGTCACAAAATGAATTGTTAAGAATTATCCAGCAGTATTCAAATACCACTGATCATGGCAGAAGACAGATTTGTTTGAAATTAAAGCTTTAGTAATGCGGTTAAACCAATCTCAGGTTGTAATGTTCTTAATACATTTTAAACACACTGCAGATATATTTCACAACTTTCAATACAGTAGTTCAGTCAAATTCTAAAAATAATGCAACGAGAGCTAACTTTGTTGTTAACTCTCCTGGCTGAGGCAATGACAACACTGGCCAAAGATCAGTGCTGACATTGCATCCCTAACTTACTGTACAAAGAATGAACCAGGGAGTTAGCTACAACTGTGATGCTGGGGTTTAAGAAGGGGAGTTAGAAAAGATGTGCACACAGTTGTGAGCAGCCAGTGTTACGTTCCACATCCCTCCTCTAGAGGGAGCTCCTACCCTTTTCTGTTATGATTAGATTCTAATATTTCCTGGCGTGTCTTGTTTGTATTTTGATTAGAAGCCTATCGTCTCTGCAGTTCCTGGTTCAGTATTGGAAGACAGACGTCTGAAGGCCCGCCTATCCACCGGGCTCAGGAGAAGCCCAAGGGCAAGGCGGGGTTCGGAGTGCCTGGTCCCGTTAAGGTTTTAGTTCTGTTTTTCCAGTCTTGGTTCCCCTTTGCAGGGATTTTGACTGTCTTCAGGATCTCCAGACCTTTGGACAATGGACTGCACCCTGATTATCCTTTTTGGACTACTTTGGATTTGGTGGCCTTCCCCCTGTCTGTCAACCCGTGCTGACCCTGCTGTATCTTCCCCTGATGTCCTTCTCCAGACCCTTCTGGATTATACCGTCACCAATAAGATCTCTGTTATTAAGAAATATATCATTTATTTGAATGCATCTCATATTCTCCTTTCATGGTTTCCTTTTTTAGCACTGTATTAAAATACTGAGAACCTAATGAAACTAATTGAAGTTATTCACACTTCATGCTGTGTGTTAGCATGACCAAAGCCCTAGGAAATTCATATGTAAATAAAATTAACTGATTATTGGTCTGAAATGTCAAGATTTCAGTCATATTCAATTAAACTGATCTAAAGAATAATCTACTAAACCACATACTGTACAGGTATATGTTACTTGCTAATTACAAAAAAATACTGCATACTGAATTATTTTATTCTGTATCTGGTCTGCTCATATAGTAGCTAAAGCTTGACCAATCAACATATAACATATAACATATAAATATGACAAAAATCGCAAGCTAAAATGCATTGGGCACAATTAGTTCTCATAAAAATACAATGGAAAGAGAAAAAAAAGAACCCCAGAGTGCTGTTTTTTTCTTTATTTTGTCATACTGTATATGTCAAACAATGCAAATTGTTACCTACAAGGACAAGGTAGCGTATGTACTGTATGTTAACAGCTTGAAAAAAAAATTCCAACTAGAGAAGGCAATCAGCCTATCTAGCTTGTTCGGTTGCTAGTTAGCAATTGGACTGAGAGGTCTCATTGAGAGAGTTATTCAGTGAAGCCAGGTTTCCCACTTCAACAGCGTTGCTGGGTAGGTTAAGTATTCTTTTGACACCTCAAATTACTTAAGGCTTACCTCTGCCCGATTATAGTACAATGTGTCATATTGAAAAAAAAATGCAGTTTTGTATTTTCATATGTGGTTCCTTCCAGAATAATGGCTGTCTTGAGCTCTCTGTCCCACTTTGTGCCCAGTATTTCTAGAACAGGCTCTGGGTTGCCGAGACACCAGGACAAGCAGCTTTCAGATAATGGCCTTTATCAGCAATTGTTATGTGCTACACTCTAATACTGATAACTGACTGCTATGTGTTTATGCATTTGCAGCTTCACTTGCCTTAATCTTGGTAACAAGTTAGATATAGCATTTTCTTCACTGTGGACAATTACATTTCTTTATATATAAAATATCAACTATTGTAAAAATCTCACGGCATGCTTTAGTTTCACTGGGATTATTCCAAACCTAAATGAAAGCCTGGAGCTGATATAAACATTATAGGGATATACATGTATATAATGTTGATGTTTAAATTCTATGTTCTTATTCATCTGGACAATGAAAACTGATAATCAGAAGCAGTATTTACTGTTGAACTTGACTCCTGGATGATTAGAAGCAACAGATGTTTTTGGATATTAAAACAGACTTTTAGTTTGACTATTAATGTATTATAAAATAGTGGAACATGACTCATAACCAACTAGAATAGAGAGATGCCATTTTATTTTAAAAGGACAATAAAACACTCTGTACAATATTTTACTAACAGCAAATGCCATATGGTCTCAAAGTACTAGCAGAGATGAAAAAAAAACTTTTATAATACAGTATACTGTATATGCAGTTTTGAAAGCAGAACATCAACATTACTCTGTACATAAAATTAAGGGAATGGTGGGTGGTGTTAGTGGTCTGGTGGTAGGGGATGCAAGGAAGCAAATTTAATGGTGTTCTTCAATGGTAAGCAATATAGTATGTTGATATTGCATACATGGTTTAAAGAAGATGGCATTGGACAACCTAGTGTACTAGTCCCTTATCATCATCATTAACTTAACACACAGAGCAAAGGCAAATTTTTACATTTGGGGAAAATAAAAATAATTTTCCAATATTCTGTAGCCTGTCCACTAAATACTACTATTACTACTACTACTACTACTACTAATAATAATAATAATAATTAAGAGTTTTTACTAAAACCTGCCCAACAAACAGAAGTTTTAGTTTCAAGATAAACTACTTTGAATATTAATAATAAGTAATACATTCAATTGAGTATAATAAATTCAATTGCTCACCATTATTTTTAAAAAGCCCTTTAGTCCTGAAAAAATGATTTTATAGTTTTATGTAATCCATAGGAATTGATTTCACAACTCTTAGAGATGTAACAGACCTTTCATTTCTATAACAACCATCCTGCTAGTTTCTATGAAGCTTGCCCTGGAGGGTATTGCTAAGATCTTGGAAGATTCATATATTTTAGTTGGCTTTTCACTAATCTGACTCACTGTTAGACGTCTTTAAGCATACACATAAAAAATATACTGAAAAACACATTCATCAATGTGGGTGGGTATTTTTCTCTTCCTTCGCTCCGTTAATATGAACCCACATGAAGACAATAAATAAAATTGTGTATTTCCAGAAAATATATGTAGGTTATTTAAGTCTTTTGTAAGGAGATTTTCCTGGCTTTGGAGAAGATATGGACCATCAGGCTCATTGGACCTGGTTCAGATTTAAGTGTACAGGAGATTTAAAACACAGTGCTGAGATACTAAAGCTACTGCATTTGTTGTAAGAAATCTTATTAAATCCTAGTGTCTGCTTTTAAAGAAAACTGAGAACTGAATTAAGTAAAACAAAAAGATAGTTTGTGAAAACAAACAATGAAATAGATTACCATAAGAAAACTGCAAATAGACCTCTCCTATGAAAGAAAAACATTCCTGGCTGTAAAACAAATAGATAACTAAGCATGGTACTCTAGCAGTTTCACTGAGATCTTTTAGTTGCCATGACACCTTCTTTGGGGATTTTTAAAGCAAATATTTCATTTCAAATCAGCATAAGTAATTCACTTATAAAACCCAATTTCAATCACTAAGAAACAATTGAAATTTGGGGTGTAAAGAAACAGCTGATGTGATGAGAATAAAGTTGCTGCTTATCTATCTTTTCACTGATTAAACCACAACTGTTTGGCCTCCTTTCCTTATTCAACCATCATGAATATCAGTCCTGCATTGTCCCCACAGAAATGATAATATTTCAGAATCACCACTAGGAGACAGCAGAGGAACAATGTTTTCAGCCTGGAAAAAGGTTCATACAAAGCAAGGACTGGTCATTCATTACCCAGATAATGATAAAGGTTAATTAAATGCATACAGGTAGATGCATTTTTTTTTACACTACGTTATTTAGAGTGCCACTCATCTCAATATTTCTTTAATATATGTATCTTGTTTGATCACACAATCTTGAATCTTGAATCATTTCACAATAGCTGTTAAGGAAATAATTATTTATGGGACTAATTAATTGTGAAAGACAACAAGAACACTTGCAATGATAATTTATTAGCAAGCACACACTGAAGTAAACTAATTGATTTTCTATATACTAATATTCTACGTATATAACTAATAAAACACCAAAAAACAATTCAATAAAAACACCGCACAGTTTATCAGTCTTCACTAAAATGCACTCATGTCCTCATTTGTGATATAGCATTTAAATGTTTTTGTGTGTGTAAAACTGAGCTTCTCCTTCTAAAGATACCACTGAATTACAGTATTTTAGTGTTTTGTATGAAGAAATAAAGAAACCACCCAAGCAGTAGTACAGCATAATACTGCATTCGAATTTGCTGTTAAAGAAACACTGATCCAGAGAGGTTCAGGATGAAAGACTATTGTTCTGTGGGGGTTCTGTAAGCAAACATATTTTTCATCTCTTTAAAAAAAACAATATAGATAACTACATCTAACAGGTGTTAGACATTAATATTAATTAAAAAGAATACATTTGTATGATCTGAGTTTTAGTGTAAAATGCAGCATGTCAAGGCTCTTCTTAGACAGCCTCCTACCTGTTATTGTAGGGGAATGGCCTTATGGAGACAAGATCTTGCTTTTTCTTTCTGCTTAAAAGGCAAGGATTTGAAGCAATTACTTACCTAGAAAGAAAAATAAAAAATAAAAAAAATCAACAATGACATATATACTGTATATAGAAGATGAGTCCATAAAACATATTGCTCTTGCACTTATGCATGCTGGTTTTTAGAAATATACTGTAAAGAACAATACTGAATGAATGTTTACAGTGCCCTTTTGATTTGAGCATTCATGACTGACCATAATACCCTTGAATGACTTTGACTGTTGCATAGGCACTAAATCACCTCATTAGTGGGTGATGATTGGCAAAAGTGATGAGGTAATTCATCCTGTTGAATGTCAAACCCGGTGAAAATTAAAATAGAAAAACACAAAAATGAATCAATATGCCCAGTGTATCCAGAGAAAAATGCCTTCAGGCGATCTGGATGTTGGAGACTGGACTGCTGCTCACCATCTGGGGTATTCTAATACAAAATGCTACAGTGAAGCACAGTCAAAAATTAAATGATCTGGGAGACCACAAGTCATGACACCTTGCCAAGAACGATGGAATAATCCAAGTGTGATTGTCTGTGCAGGAGTGTCTAGTCTCTTCAGAATTCCTCTTGTAGTGACTATTGGAAATCTGACTGCATGGAGCCACACCACACCAGACCTCTCTAGATGTCTCATCATGACATTCCAGCAAGACAAAATTAATCCACATGATGTCATGTAACAATGGCTTTTTCAAGAACGTACAAAAGGTTACTAACAAGAGGAGGACATGTGGCCCATCTAATTGAAATCCTTGCAATTGATCTAAAGATCTCATCCACCTGTTCCTTGAAAGATGGACAATGTTTTTTTTTTCGAGGTGAGATGAAACAGTTATACCACGGATGCCAGACCTAATCCCAATTCCATATTTATGGGATGAACTGGGACAATTTGAGTATGATATCGAGTGGCAGAAGACCAGTGAACGTGCTTGTCCAGGCTCTGTGAGAAAAATTGGATAGCATCTCACAAGTCAGCATCTGCACCCTGGTGCGAAATATGTGTTGCACATGTACAACTTGTATGCCTTCCAATGTGGGTCACAAACACTTCTAACTTGGCTGTTGATGATAAATATTAGTAATCATATGTATTTTCTGTTGTATCAATTTTCAACAGTCAGGTTAAAAGTGTGTTATTGTACATTTTCATTTCCCATGAAACCAAAGAATGATCTTATATCATTCAATAACATGCCAGAGCACCTGGTACAAAAAAAAGTCATTTTCCTGATAATAACTTTGTGTATAGGTTTTCAACTATGGATGCTTCATCGTGCACCGGGCTGTTCTCTCTAGTTCTAAGTTTCATCCTGACAAATATGGAATAAATCTGATTTTTAAACTACAATAAAATGCAGCATGCATAAGTCAAACAAGCAATGCTGGTCAGGTAGTGTTTGTATAGTTGCATTTATACTGTACTGGATTTTATATAGGGTACAAAATAAGTTACAGCAGGTGGAGATGCACTAAGCAAATTTATATTATTAATGGTACTTTTTAATCTTCTTAAGAGGGACCTGCAGTAGGACCACTTTGTGAATTAGCATATGGTTCATTAGATTTCAGAAACCAAACCTGCCTGTTTCAGGTTACATTAGGGACTACTGTACATGTATTCTGTTAGGAAAGTAATGGAGAAAATTAAACTATATTTATTTCAAGCCCAATATTAATGAGTCAGTCAGATAATATATCATTTGTCACACTAAGTTTTAAGGGAAATTACTGTATTACTGTACTCTGATAATCTGATATCTGATAATCTGATAATTAACATGCAGTTTTGGAGGGAATTATTTTCCCCTATTAGTTATCATTAGTTATCAGTTATACATAAGCTACATTATAAAGCAAATGCAGCTTTTGTAAGATAAATCCGGTTGTAGTTGTTGATATATTTATGATAATGATGCTGCATGTTCTTAATTCCATACACCACAGCTATGGCTGTATTACCAGCAGTGAAAAAAGCTGCCTATAAGAGTATGGACACAGGTCATCATGTATTGAACTAATCTTAGCAAATGCAAACATACAGACAGGTTATATAGAACAAAAACAATAAGCCCTTTCATACTTAATATTCGAGCAGAGGGCTGGGCCTCAACTGCCTGAAATTCGGGCCAGCTTTTTTTTTGTTCCACCTATTCAAATTTGAGATTTAAGGTGGCCCGATGCAATCATACCTGTGATAGAAAAAAAAATTCATCACACTGCTTTGTTGGGGACGTAAATCTGATGTGAATAAAGGATAGTAGAATGTAAACAGGATAGAAAATTCAATCCTTTCAACGCTACTAGCACATTACTTCTTACAGGGCAACTGTATACTTAAAATCAGACAAAAAAGATTATCATAAATCGAATAAATTTCTCCTTTAAAATGTGTGACGTTGAAAAATCTCTCTTAAGAAATAGACATAATATTAATATGCCAGCGAAAATCAGAATGGTTTTTGATAGGGCATCTTTTGAAGTTCACGGTTTCAAATCTATCAACAGCAACAAGCCATCTTATAACAATTTAATGCTTGTACTTGTTTTACACATTCTCTCTGCACAATGCAGAATGAATGACATGTGACAAGTAAAATGCTTTACATTGCATTATTACATTGGTTTATTATCAAACATTTTTTAAATCATAATTGTACACAGAGTTTCACAGGGACAACATACATTGTGTACAGTATATGACTGCATCAATGTACACTATATTTATGTTAGTAATTACATACAATTACTGATAATGTTTAATATAAATTGTGTCACTGAGCTACCATAAATCCATTCATTTTTAATCTCATTTAGTCTAATACAGAGCATGGTGAGCCAGAACCTAACCCAGACAAGACGGGATACACCGTGGACAGGATACCAGTCCACCACCGAGCACACACATACTGTACAGTATACTGTATGCAGGAGGCAGATATGAAGATCAATTAATGTTAGCTTCCACATCAGATGGCCAAACATCTAAAATAAATGCTACTTTCTATGTGACAAGGGGTATAAATGAAAACAAATGAAAAATTGGTGTGTTGTGATTTTAATGTCAATGTACACTTCTCTAGTTAGATAGTTTTGAAAAACTTTGGGAGTAGGGGAGTAGGGGCAGTCAGTTGAACACGCATACAGATTCAGAATCTTTTACAACGGGCTTCCAAGCGACAGAAGACGTAAAAAAGTTTGAGAAATATGACTCATCACACAAACTGCTCTTGTTCTAAAACCTTTTGCACAACGTAACCCATGATATAACATGTAAAATTCTAGTACCAAACACAATGAGCATCTGTGATATCCGGGTCTTGTATCAACCAAAATGGCCATCTGGCAGTCATTTCTTTTTCTTTGTTGTCAATATGTGGTGCATAACACTAAACTCCTGCTACGTGGCTAATTAACTCCAAACATGGTAAGTCTCATCCAATTGCATTAGCATACAGTACCATTAGCACCTGAGCTGGTGGCAATCCTGCATATACCAAGAAGGCCTCTTAACAACAATTGTATGGTTTCTCTCAGTTTCCTCGTTTAAATGCAATTTTATTTGACAGAATGTACTGTACTACAAGAGTGTGTATTTTTACATACATTGCCATTAAAGTTATACAATGACTTAATGTATTAAGGACTTGTCCAATACTTATGAGTTACAGTAGCTACAGTAGATACAGTACCATTAATGCTAAAGACAGAATGAAATGGCAGTTTGGTGTTTTTTAAATCATTGTTACATACTGTACTGTAAAAAAGTGAAGTGGGAGTCGATTGTTACCTTTGTATTCATGAATACCTTTGCATTCATACAGGTAATATGACATGAAAAGGCAGCATAGGGAGAAATGTACTGTAGATATGCACATATTCAATACTGTATGTTAGACCAGCTCTGGTACTGCTAATAGAGAGATGACCCAGAGCCAACCTAAAACACAACTGTAAAAAGCATTTTCCCCATGTCCAATATCCTTTGCATTCTTATCAATGACTGAATGAGATGAAAATTTGGTTGAGAAAGCAGAAAATCTAAAAACAATCAATAATCAGTCATAAAGCTGTGGAAGGATAACAAAAGGACAATGAAAATTATCATAAAATGTATTGGATCTTTATCTAGTATACTGTATTTCTGAGCGAAAACTGTCAGAACCACCACACAGAATACTGTTGTTTTACTATTCTGTGTAGTGCAATTCACAATTCAGTAATGCATATTTCATATTTCCATTAATTAACACACTCATAAATGCAGCACATTTTTTGCTACTGATGTTTTATGGCACATACTGTATCTCAAGATAAGAGCAAAGTCAAAAATTAAGTTTATTATTTAGAAAAATTGCCTGTGTTAATTTACTGAAAATTGAAATCACATACTGCACTTATAGGAAATCTCCATACCCCCTTTCAAAATTTTCACATTTTGTTGCCTTATAACCTGGTATTAAAATAAACTTACTGTACATAGTTTTTTTTCATGTATTGTATCAATTCAGCATACCCCCACACCTTCCAGAAAAATATTCTAGAAAGGTTTAGAAAATTAGTTCAAAATATATAGGGAAATATCTTAGCTGGATAATCTTCCAAATCCCTTGCAATTTGCTTGTAGAATACTTAAGATACTAAGTACAATTATATTTTTATAGCCCATTTAGTAGCCCATTGCCCACTGTTCAAAATTATGATTGCTCATTGTATACTAATTATGGTTTACAAATGTTAGAGAAACAGTAGTAAAAAAAAACAAAATGAGTAGGAGATCACATTGTAATCTCACGCTTCTGCTCTATTACACATACATATTTTGTGTGATGAGCACTGGTCCTTCCATCCCATTTTCACCTTTACAGCAGCCTCCCCAGTTTATTCCTCACAAGTAAGGGGGTTTTGTTAGCATCACCATTACGACCAATACTGTTATTTCCTCTGCTAGGTGTGTTAACTTTAAATATTAAAATATTAAATACACAATCATTTTACAATTTGTCATCGTGTTGCGTTAATTAGATATTGAACAAACAATTTGAAACACCTAAGAATGCCAATGTTTCCAAATCTCATCAGATGTACTGTACTGCAGATGTACCTTTTTGTGTACCTCAGATACATACAGTATACTGATACTGAATGATTCTGGCCCATTCACTCATCAGGATTATACTGTACATTCATTAAAGTCTCAGTGGAAACACCTGCTGGTCTTGTGATCACATGTTCCACCTGTGCTGTGTTTGTGGTTGCAGGGGAAAAAGCAAATACTGTATGGAGTAAAACTGTAAAGTTTATTCACATTCAACATCCAGTGTTTGTACAAAAGCAAATTTAATAAAATATTTAGATTGTTATTTTGCAAGGTCTCTGTGTGTATATGTAAATAAATAACAGAAACATTTTTGTATTGTGAGAAAAAAATAAAATTCCAGGATTTCGCTTGCTTCTTACATCCATAGGATATTGTCTTCATTCTAGTAATATAGTTCTAGTGAGCCAGGCACAAAATCCTGATGTTACTTGTTCACACTCAATGTCCTAATGGAGGAGTAAAAACACAACATTAAATACAATTACTTTGTTACAAAATCCTGATTTGTAGAATCCAGTTCTGAAAAAAAACAGATAACTCTATGTTAATTGCTACACTGTAAAGTTGCACACTGGCACTAATCCGTTTAATGAGGAGATAATCTCCAATTCTGATTCTTCAAAACTTTTTTTCTGGTCCAAAACTTCCTCTTCTTTCAATGAATGTTACAGTAGTGATAACAGTTGTATTTTGCAAAGTTAATGTGCTGGTCTCTCATAGTTGGCTGTTCTGTTGCGAAGAATAGGTATTTTCCTACGAGACATTGCGTCATACAGTACTGTACAGTACATATCTTCTGTGAGCTCAAAGATCTGCAAAGAACTGCCAAGAAATAGTATAAATCAAGAGTATACTGTATAACTATCCAAAACGAATATTAAAACACATGAGACACACTGTACTATATTATGAAACCAGCAGTGAGATTCAAATATTTAGTTTGTGAATGTCTAAAGATCCTTTGTCTTTAAAAATAAATTTGAACCTATTTTAAAGGTCTAGAAGAATTGTACGATTCTTATAAGAAACTAGAGAGTTTAGAGTTTAGTGTTCTTATTTGTTTTGAAGAAAATTAAATTGTTTGACAGTGTTTTTAGGTCATGTCCTTCTGAAGTCCTTGTGCTTGTTTGTTTCTTCGGACTGATGAGTCAGGACAGGAGAGGTAGGAATCACATCTTCTGTAACTGTTAGATTGTCTAAGGCACAAGATATCCATGGATGCTATAATGGGTATTTATCCTCGGAAAACACAGTTTATTTCTTGTACAATACTAACAGAAAGCATATTTTCTGGCTTGGCAGGCTGCAGCAAGTGGACCAATTTTTGATATTTTGGTTCATATGATTATTATACAATAACCTAAAATGTTTGAAACTGTACTACTATACAGTATGTCATGCTGGTTACCATGTATGAGTGGTGGGGTGAGCAAGTGTTTACATGGTAGCAGGATACCTGTCATCCAGCACCAGTTACCATGGTAATTAATTTGAAAGGAGTCTTGTACCACCTGGAGGCAATTGTCTGCCTGCCTCAGGTGGTTAAAGACTATATAAGATACTCAGGAACTCCGTCCTAGAGTTTGCTACATTTCAAGCTTCACCCCAAGTTCCCAAGTTCTCTCTGTTATTGTTTCCTGGTTTATGGACCCTTGCTTAATACTGACCTCATGGATTCTCTTCTGGCACTTCTGTACTGTGTCTATTGTTCCACAAACTTTGCTTGTTTCCATCATTTGAATCTTTTCTTATGCTGTTCTTTGGTATTAACCCAGCTCGCCCATTTGGAGTATGCCCTGGACTTTGTTTGTCTCTTCCACACATGGCTGTGTTTGTCAGCTTGTCTCTGTTGCTTGCTTTAAACAGTGTGCTGCCTGCTCACGCAGCTGTTTGCCTGCTTGCCCATGTCTATATGCCAGCTCTGGGGTTTATTCAATTAAAACATGTCGCTGCTGCTGTAGCAATGACATTTTACAATTTATGCATGAGTTTTGTTTTGGACATAATTTCCATTTTAAGCAGAACATGAATATTCACTCCAGGTATAATTGCAAGAAGTCTTTTGAAAATACTGTTGTTATTACTCTACTTCGACGACTATTACAATTGCTAACAATAAATAAAAAAAAGATCAGCAAATTAAATTTTCAGCAACTGATGTTACTCCATATCACATCTAATTATTTCCCAAACAAGACCACTCTCCTATCATTATGGGTACTGTACCAGACCAAATGACAGACATGAAGTTAATATGACATGAGAAATATCTACAAAAGCATTCTCTACCACAGAGTGCCACACATTCTGCCGCACTGCACCAACTCTGCTGTCAGGCCGTCACACTGTAGCAAAAATATCTCTCTTGAGGAAACTAAATCCCCGGTTATTCTTCAAGAGTTTGTTTAAATTATCTGCTTCCTATTACTTCACCAAGAGAGAATTCTGTATGTCTGATTTGTATCCCTTTTTCACTGAAAGCACTGAACATCAGTCAGCCACACTGGACCAAATTAATCTGAAAAGTACAGTGGAAAATTGGCCAAATGTTCATCCTCTGACGTCAAAACCTGTTTGCTTTTTTCCACTGAAAGAATGTTTGAAGAGGATTTGAACAGTGACCAAAAGGGTTTATACAAAATACACTATTTAGAATTTTAAAAGATTGTGCTGAGCACAAACAAAAATGAAGTACACAGTTGTTTTTGCAACTACTACTCTATTATAGATTATATTACCTAAAGCCTTTAAAGGTATTTCAACGTCATATAACTGTTAAATAAGCATACACGGCACTATGTCTTGGTATTGGTTAGCTTGTAAATGTAAATGTAAAAGAACATGCCACTTAACCACAGACACCCAGACTCAAGATAGAGTTTACATGCCTCTGGGTATAGAAAATTGACATCCTAACTGGAAAGTACACAATTGATTGTGCAATATTGTGGCAGACAAACCAAATTAATATTCTACTTATAATTATAATTACTTATAATCTTATAATTCAATGTAACTTCTGCTTGCCCTTTCTTCTACTGGTGTTTCTTTGAACCATATGTCTTTTTCACTGGATACAGTACAGTATATCTATACTATGTTGATGAGTGAAATATCCTTCCTTGGTTGCTTTGCTTGACTCTACATACAGTATGTAAAGCTGAATTAGAAGCAAGCACCTCTGCTTGCTTACATCGTGAAAAACCAATAAAAAATTAATATGCATCTACCAGCATCATTTTCAGATTATGTCTCTAGGCCAATGGAAAGCTTTCTGTGTCTAATTGAATGTGAATACAGCTTGAAAAACAGTATTGCAACTGACTCATGCAACAGTTCTGCAAAACAATGAAAATCATATTTTCAGGCCATTTACATTTAACTACTGTTCTGTATGTTTTCAGCTTTGTCCCTTTCTATGATCAGTGGAATGTGCAAAATAACCTAGTTGAAGTGAAGAAGCTTAACCTTCTTAAAACTTGTGCTGATGTGTCTTTGATTTGTGCTTGAGCACAAATACTGGACACAAACATGAAGACATTTTACTATAAGGAGTGTGAAAATTATTTTCAGGTGCACCAAGTGGAGGGAAGAAGGCTGCAGTGGTCATTAAATTCCTAAATTATATTAGAACAACATGAACAGTATACTGTATTAAAAGCTGTGGGTGCTGTTTAAAAGATTGCTTAAAATCCTACGATGTCTTATGAGTTCCATTTTTAAGTTTCCATTTTATGTATGCTACCGTTATCTCAGGCTGTATACCTTATTATACTGTATGTCAAGATACTTTTTGTCTTTACGATTCAAAAATATTCAAGCTGTGAAAACTTAAAAACATTAAAAACAGGGAAAAACACACACATTTCCAGTCTTTCCCTGCTCTGTTGTTTGTATAAACGCATGTGTTACATACTGTTACATTAAAGAATGAGGAACCAAAGCCAAATATTGCTGGACTGGCAGAATTGAAGCATTTTCTTGGATGATTAATTGCTCGGTTCAGTATCCAATTCTATACAATTCATATTTAAAAGCGGTTGGTATAATAAATGTGAAATTATATCATCTTTAGCCAAGTAACTCTTGTAATAATATAAGACTATGTAATTTAATGGTACTTGCATTTTACCAATGTTACCAATGAATTGTAAATGTGTAACAACCTCTGAGGAAGCAGACTGTTCCAGTGGAAATGTTAACTGTGCGAAAACTACAAATATAATTACCAATGTCATGTTTAAATATACCTACTATGCTGTTAGGACTTTTAGAAGGGACTATTGAGTTGTTTAAGAATTTAGAGACAATGGTCAACAGCTAGCTTTTCTCAACATTGGCAGCTCTCAAGAGCTCCACAGCAAGAAATCACTTTGGTTTTTGCTGAATGATAGGAGATCTGAGACATATCGATCAAAGGAATCATGTTAATCTCCTTCGTTGATTGAGCTCTGGGTAAATGATTAAAAGTGATCAACACTTGAAGAATAGAAGATAAAAAAAGACAGAAGTGAGAAGGATGAACACAGGATGGATAGAAAGACACAAGGAGAGAGAAGAAAGTGTGTGCCAGGTGAGAGCTTCTTTTTCTGATCAACCTTTGAGACCAGATTCAAGTTAAGTACTTAAACTTACCATGCTGTAAAGAAAATTTCAATTTCCTATATTGAAAATACCTAGGTTAAAAATGGCCTCTCCAGGTTAGTGGATCTATTTTTAGAACAGGGTTTCCAATTCCCTTGCATAATCCAGATTTATAGAGTGAGATTTAAGACATTTAACTGTAGACTGTATTCTGTTTATCTTAAGATAAGATCACTTTATTGGCTACATACAATTTCTTGTATTAAGATTTTTTCCTTTTCACATACCCCAACTTGCTTTCCATGAGACACACAGAGAGAAGCTTGGAGTCAGAGTGCAGGGTCAACCATTTAGATGGTGCCCCTGGAGTAGTTGGGGTTAAGGGCCTCGCTCAGGGGCCCAACAGAGTAGGACTCCTCTGCTGGCCACAGGATATGAACCAGCAACCTTCTAGCCACAGGCGCAGATCCTTAGCCAAAGAACCACCGCACCACCCCAGCGTACAACATACAGACTGTATCTCTGTTGTTAGCCTCTGTAGGTGTTTAAGGTCTTTGAATACCTGCTAGCAATCTGGGTTTTTTTCTGGTTGGTCATGACATAAGCCTCTGAGACCCTTTGTTTAATAAATTGAATAATTTGTAAGTTGTATGCTTTATGAGGTGTTGTTTAGTGTATTATTATTACTATTATTATGACAAATTTGTTTAACCCAGTGTACCCAGGCTATTACTCTTTTTACCAAAGCTCTGCCAAAGAACAAAGATCTCAAGTGCCTCTAATTATACCAACCACTTGGATATACAGTATTTTTGGCATTCTTTACAGTTTGGGGTTTGTGATTATTTATTTTTCTTATTGATTACACCACTTGTTCTATTTCTGCTATTCTCTATTTTTGCAACCCCTGTGTGTAACAATATAAATACATTTTCTGGATAATCTGAATTCAGAATTTTAAAGTTAAGTCATAATACCTCAAATCATCACATCAAAATGAACAATTCATTAAAATCTGTAAAAGGGAGCAGACTTGTTTTTTAGTTTAATTTTCAGTTTATAAAGTATACCCAGCGTTATGCAAAAAAATAATTCCCTTTGGATAAGGTTGGTTCAGGCTACCTTATCTACTGTATATGTCCAGGCTGTCTCTTGCACACCAAGCAAGGTCAAATCAAATATTGTATATCAATAAAGACTCTTTTTTATTACAATTGTTTTGGTGGGGTTTCTCTCCATTTCTTTGGAGTCATATCAATATGTCTATTTTGTAAATTTCAGTGAATTAGTACAGATTGCTGTTGTTTTAAAAGAGGGATTTCTTCTTAGATTGGAATCTAAGAGATCTAAGAGATTAGAATTAAATTACTCATAATCAAGTAAGTGATCTGAAATTAACCAAATTTACTGCGAAGGAAATTAGAAATAGTAAAAATTAACTTTATTACCACTAGTAATGCTTACTTGATTATGAGTAATTTACTTCTAATCTCTTAGATCTCTTAGATTCCAATCTAAGAAGAAATTGTAATTGTAAAATGTGTTAAAAATAAGACAAACAGTTATTTAACTATTAAAGAAACAAATATAAATTATTAAAGGATAATGAAGTTTCAAGTTCTATTATTATTTTCTCTGTGTAACCAAAGGAAAGTTTGTTTTCTTGATGAGAAATTCAGAAAGGATTAAGTGCAGTTCAAAAACATTTTACTGCTTTCCCTTGTCTATGCAATATGCTACATATGCTTTGTGCAAGTCTCACATCTGAAATTAACCAAATTTACTGCGAAGGAAATTAGAAATAGTAAAAATTAACTTTATTGCCACTAGTAGTGAGACTTGCACAAAGCATATGTAGCATATTGCATAGACAAGGGAAAGCAGTAAAATGTTTTTGAACTGCACTTAATCCTTTCTGAATTTCTCATTAAGAAAACAAACTTTCCTTTGGTTACACAGAGAAAATAATAATAGAACTTGAACCTTCATTATCCTTTAATAATTTATATTTGTTTCTTTAATAGTTAAATAACTGTTTGTCTTATTTTTAACACATTTTACAATTACAGATTCCCCTTGAGTGAAACGATATTTTAAGGTTTACTATTTATTGTGACTTTAGACAAGAAAACAATTAGTGGGCAAGCAAAACTAAAATATACATACAACATTTCCCATGCTACTTTGACCTACTTGATTCTCTTCTAGTGAGAAAGTTTTTCACTGGCGGAGAATAGTATTGTTCTGAAATGGGGATAGTATCCAAAACATGCAATTGTCTAAACTATTTACCACTTTACAGGTTGGGGAGGTGCATACAGGAGATTAAGCACCAACCAAAGTAAATGCTACTGTACATCTTTACAGGCCCTGGAAAGTGATGGGAGTCTCCAATGTCGACAAGTGGAGAATACCATGACCAGACGTAGTCCATCCAATCCTGGCAGTGTTCAGACAAAAGTGTATTTATCATTGCTGGAAGAACCTCAGTCACAGGTAGTTAATCACACAGCCTAGACCTAGAAGTTGCAATGTCTGAGTTAGAGAGTTCAGTCTGTGCTTGGAACAAATGTTGTTATTGTACATGTTAAGCTTCTTGTGGCCCTGACGTTATGAATTTTTATTGCGCTTGTAGTTTTATAGCTTGGTCAACTTGATAAGTGGTAAGTCACTTTGTAAACATTTTTTTAGGATTAAAAAATAATTTTCCACACTGAGAGGCATTAGAGCCATTATTTGTGGAACCACTCAGGAGAATACCCATGAAACATATGACGACTTTATTGCGTCAACCACATCCCCTTGATTAAAAAGCAGCATATTTAGTTATTTATAATACAGTGAATTTCAAGTGAAATGTAATATTTCTATGCATGCTACAGTAGGTTGTTTATTTATGTATTCATGTGTTACTGTACATTTTAATTTTAAAATGGTGGATGCATGGAAGAAGATACCTGTTGTTGCTCTGCAAACCAATTCCGAGAACTCCAGCTCCCCATTATTGGATTTGTGACACATTCATAGCATTATTATCTACTTTATTTATTACATTCGTTTAATATCTTGAAAGTCAGAAATTTCCTATTCAGGTCAACCCTGTGATAACTATTCTTGCAACCCATTATTTGCTTCTATACCCAGCAAGATGTTAAGCCACCTGTGCCCCTGTGCACACGCAACTTGCTGCCATGGTAACCACATTCTTTTGGTTGCTCTCTCAGCATCTTATACAGAATTCTGTAATTGAAAATAGGTTTCCATGGCTGCTGATGGAGTTGTAGAAAGTAGCCGGCCTTCAAGAGTTTCTTTCAATAAAGCTCCTATCCAACGAAATCTCCGAAATGAAAGATCACCTGTCTGGTAACAGCACAGCTGAAGAGAACATAAATCTCACTACATTTATTACGTTATTATTTTCCAAAGGCATAATTAATAGAGCTAATAGAGAGTATAATTAAGTATGAGTAGTTTAAATTAATCCCACCATAGCTATGCTCTGGGTGTAATTAATACAGCGATATACTACTCAGTATAATTAATTGCAAACTTAGATGAAGAACAGTGATTAAAAAAGCACAAAAATCTCTCATATCCAAAACCCATATGAATAAGTTTGCATAATCAAGTCACATGATCTCTCTGCTCTTTGAAAGGAAAAAAATGTTTTCACTAAAACAGTTTTCTCATATTTTTAAATTAATTTAAACAGTATAGTCTGAGGGAAATAATTGATGAAACTGATGTTCATACCACCTTAAGTCAAAATCAAATCATTTCCTTCAGCTAGTCTTCTGGAAAGGTGACATTTAAAAACCAATGTGTGATTAATGCAGAATATGTAAATGGCACAGGGGGTAACTCAAAAAGCTCTTTAAACATTTTTAAAAGGTGCTGATCCACAAAAATGTTTCAGTGCAGGTTTGGAATTTTTGGCAAAATAAAATGATACTGATTTTATGGGAATGAAAACTGATGTTTTTGGTGTCCTGAAAATCATAGAAGTGAAAAGATAATGATTTCTGTAAAAGCTATATATTTGTGCTTATTCCTGTTTTATATTTCATGTGAACTTCATTTGATATTAAACAGAGAAAAAACAAAGACAACTAGAAAACTGCTATACATTTGAAAGGATTCTAAGAAAGCCACTTTTTAAAAATCAAAATGACCCAGTGCTTGTAAAAAGATTGCTGTGACATGTGAAGTGGAAAAGTGTCAACACAATCAATGATGCACTGCCCAAGACAGAGGCAACATAAATTTACATGGAAGAATGAAGCTCCTATTCTGGTTTACACATTGTATAATCAGAAAAATAATGACCACAACTTTAGAGTTCATTGTTTTAAAAGGGTTTTCACAATAGCTGTTTGTGTTCCTAGAAACATACCAACAAAAAAACAAAACGGCAGCCAAGCAAGAACCCCATTTCAAAATTTGATAACTGTACCGTCCATAGAAGGGTAACTACCAAGTTGTTCCAAGCAGCCAAGTAGTTTTAGAGGAGCTTCTGGAATTTTGTAAATATGCTCTCTACAGGCCAATAGATTTTGTTTAGTTTTATGAGTTTCATTCAATTTCTGGATTTTTTTTTAATTTAAAATTTAACAATTCTAGTCTGAGCAATAACAAGAGGCTTTCTGCGACAACTTTATTGCTTACAAGCCTAATAATAAATACAACGAAAGCGCGATCGTCTTGTGACTTTCAGGATACTCTTCCATGCCCCCTCTTCCCAAAGAAATATTGCACATATAAATTGTTGCCTTAAATTATTCAAACATCCTATTACAAACAATCCAACAATACATGTATAACCGTTTTTTCATGGCCGTACAATAAAGATGTGATAAAACTTAAAATTCTATAGAAAGGCTTTGAGGCATGTACTGTAAACATGATTACCTTCTTCAAAGACACACGTAAGAAACAAACTATGAAAAGTTTTAAAATAATCTTTCTCCTGACAAAGCTACTGTAAATGTTATAGCCTCTGACGTTTGATAAAAAAAATTACCATATTCGCCAAGCAGAGAATTATAGCACAGTTACGTTCATGTGGGTCTCATTCATTAATCCATGCTTGCCCTTGTTTTCTCAGATAAGAACCAACAAACCATGACCATCATCCGGAGGGCTATAAATCAGCAGAACATTAAGCTAACATCTCCACAAGAGTAACCTATTCAGTCCTTTGCATATATTTCATTATCAGGTTTATTATTCTGTCAAAACACATTCAGTTGCTTAAAACATGACTGAATACCAGTGTGCAGTATTGCACAGCAGTGCAGCTGCAGTGAAGGATGCCACCATTAACAGTTTCATTGATGAAAGCAGATGGCTACCCTGGAGGATTGAGTAATGACATTCTAAAAATAGGAATGCGTTTTTTTGATACTTTAGCAACAGCAACAGGTAGAAGAGTAGTGATCAGGGTTTTCAACTTGTACCTAGAAAGTTGTGGTTGAAATCCCAGGTGAGACACTGCTGTTACACCGTTGAGCAAGGTACTTCAGCCAAATTGCTGAAGAAAAATACCCTGCTGTATTAATGGCTGATTATTCTAATTATTTTTTCTTCTATATGGTATAGAGATGCTAGCTGTTTGTGTATCACTACCAGGTAAAAGAAAACATAAGGATGAAAGGAATAACATACAATGATGATAACAATGACGATGATGATGATGATTATTATTATTATTATTATTATTAAAACAAGAAACATACTTGTGCTTGTAATAGAAAAGATATTAATGGAATTCAGTTTTGTTATAGTAAAAAAAAATATCACTTCAGCACCATCAAGGAATTCTGTCATCTATTACTATTATTTCCTTTTATGGAAAGGCAGATCAGCCACAGCTAAGATTAGTAGCATCATCAGTGAACAGGAAAGAGTACACTGTAGCTCTAAGCAAAGCTTCCTCATCTTTTTCTTTGATTACAAAGGTAGACTCACTATGAACACGGATCACAGCCACAAGTGCAACTGAATCTGTCATGTTGGGAGCTTGTTATCTAATACTTTAATGAGATGGAATTTAATAAACATACCAGGGATCAACTACCAGTGTCAATACATATACCATGCTTCTCTTTTTTGACAGAGGCAATGAACACAGACAGCAACCTATATACTAAGGGAATGAAACAAGCTGTTGTCAATAATGTGTTTTAACATCAATACACATTTCTAAGAATATTGCCTGTCAATGCTTTTCATAATATGCATTTTGTTAACAGTTCAAATCTCCAAATATTAGAGAAGGACGACAAAAACGAAACATCCATGTTTATTCCAGATTATTATAGACATTTTGTTTAATAGAAAAAAACGATGATTTAAATTTTTTACTGGTGGGGGTTACTTTATGTAATAATTGAATTTGGACTTCTCTGCCTCTGCTCGAAGATAGTCAGTCAGATGCTGCAAGCAGTTTTTCTAATTGGAATTTGAAGTTCTGCATTGTGATGCATATCTGAGAGGATCAGAAACTAGGATCAGATTAGAAACTAGGCCTTAAAATAACATTTATATTTGCATATTACAATATTTCTAACTAGACAGGGTTGAAAAAAAAGTGCATCAGAAAAAGGTTACTGTAAATGATTTTTCACAAACTGCTCAAAACAGATTATTTTGATATTTAAGATTCAAAGATGAAGATAAGATTACACTCATTTTCTAACACAAAAAGTTATATGTCATAATGTCAAATTATAACCTCATTTATGACGATTTTATATAATAAACATGGGAACAATTTAAGGGACTTTGATTTAATATACAGTATTAAGCTCTTATAACATCTAATTAATACATAATCAGAGCATTAATATAGTGCCAGTAACCTGGCAGTAACTTATACCATGTTTCACAGATAAAATTGTGTTACTGGCACAGTTCCTTTTTTTTCCGCACTTTAATCTTTTCATCACTTTATATTTACTTTGAAAAAACTTTATCCTGGTCTCATCTGTTCATGAAACTGTTCCAAAACTTTCCCGGCTCATCATTGTACTTCCAAACAAATTATTAAGAAGAAGTAGAAGAAAATGCTTTTACACATATTGGGCAGTGCTTAACCTTGCAATGCCCAATATGATAATCACACCAACATATGGCCAATGCAACCAACAAACAAATGGAAATTACCAACACTCAAAGAATAAGCAAGAACTCAAAGTGGCTGCAGCAAAGCACCTCAAGTGATTACACAATGTTGGTGAATTCAGTGGGTGGCAGACTAGTTGCAGTTATTGTCTCAGAAGGGATTACAACTTAGACTTTTAGAAATCTACTAAAAGTGAAAATACCCCATTATTTATGATCACTTATGAATAAAAGTTACTGCATTAGTTTTTCTAATATAGATGCATGGAATTACCCAAAAATAAAACATGTATTATGTAAATAATTTTATATAATACTGTATATTACTGTATATATATATACAGTATATATGTATCTATCCTTTTCATTTTCATATACTGTATAATCTCATAATCACAAATACAATTTTCCTGACTGTAAAGCAACAATAACACTTTTGTTTTTGCTGTCCCAAAACCTCTGGAGGGCACTGTATATCATACAGTTTATATTTATTTCCTATGTGTACTTGTGCATACAGTATGTGCAGCATGCAAGCATATGATCTGTCCTGAAAGAGCACCTCACGAGTTTGCTAGCAAATTAATCATGCACAGAATAGCTGTAAACTGTAATCTTTGAAGTTCATGCGTCTTATGCAATACACAATTTTAAATGATCACATTTTATAATAGTGCTAAGAATCACAGTTCCTAGTATCAAGAGTTACAGTACAAATAATACAAAGATCATGCCTGTTGTGAAAAACGTTTTTTGATGAATAGATGTTCTTTATGCATTCTGAGAAGGATTTTCAACAGAAAAAATGAAGTGCAGTAATCAGGTAAATTGTAATTGCAGTGGATTATGGATCACAGATTATTTTGTTGAAATTATGTTTAAACAAAGCCAAGGATAAACACTTCTTTGTCTTGAGATTTGGTGGAGATTTAGTCTTTCTTTATTGTAATCTGGGGAACATCAGTGTTGAAAGATTATGAATACATACTGTACTGTGGGTACAGATTTAAATTGATACAACCAGACATTCAGCCCCATGTGAATCTAATGTTTCTGAAAACAATACATGAATGTGCTGTTAATTAATGTGTCTCTCTTTAATATTTACTTCCTAAAGTCATTTTGAAGCAGAAATTCTTTTTTATTGCATTATTTATAATAGGGTTTTCTTGTTCTTTGTTTTCTTTTTGCACATTTTGGAGATCAGAAATTATACTGTATCATCATTTCTTTGTTTTTATTAATGTGCCCTTGCATTTATCTAGCTTTTTGCTTGTTTCCCAATTTAGCCTAAAAGCGAGAGGAACAAATTTTTAGACAGATGTATGAACAGTCTCATTCTGCCCATGTAGTGGCCTCATCAATATGACTGTTTTCTTTTCTGAGAGAAAAGAAATGCCAGATAACTACTGGAAAATTATGTTTTGTATGTGTTATTTCTGGTAAAACCATGTGCACGTACAGTATATCTCAGCAAATCTCAGTTTCACAATTTGTAGAATAGGTTGGTTATCAATCAATATGTACTGTAAATCAGGTCCTGACACCAGCTTGCTATGCAAGCAAATTATAAAGAGTAATAATTTCACTTCCAAAGTCAGGAACTACTGTGCATTACACAGCATGTACTGTATGTTCTTAAATTTTCTAGCACATCTTGATAATAGAGTAATAAGTGGTCCCAAACTTAAACAAGATAAAGATTCATTAAGTTTATATTATACACAATGTTGCTCAACACACAACAGTTACACTATAAAGAATGGTTATACTATTTACAGATATTTAAAATGAATGGGTTTCAGAGCTCTGCCCATTTAGATATAGAAAATCAATAATTTTAGTAGTATAACCTTATTGCATAAAATACCTCAATAGGCCATAGAGAGAGATCCTGTGTCCTAATAAATGAACCAGGTCCTCACCAGGAATAATATCGGTTCTCTTGGTACTGTAGATGCTCACAAATGATAAGGAAAAAAAATCCTTATTCTACACAAAGGCATCTCCAAAATAGGAAAGACATCTTTAGTCTGTTAATCCTACAATAACGGTGTTACACTGCAAGAGGTGCTGAGTAGCGCTGTAGCAAGCCGAAAATCCAGAACCCAAGTACGGTACTCCTTGTGTCTCAGGGAAATAGAAAGGCTACCGAAACATTGTGAGAGGACTGTCAGGAGTGAGGGTAGTGAGGTAATGGTTGAGCTGGTGGAACGCTTTCTGAGAAGAAATGAATAAAGTGAATTTCTGCTAGATTGACACTGTTGTAAAGTAATTCTTGCAGCAGGGACAAAGGAGTAGAGCTAGTGGTCAAACGGCTCTAGGGATCTCAATGTTAGAGCGCCAGTCTGAAGAAGAATCAATCCTTCACTAGGCAGATCAATCAGGCATTTGATTAATAGATTGGCTGCCTGATTGAAAGATTGAATGTGGAATGAAGAAACAATCCAAGCGTACTCTCACAGGAGTGGTGGATGGCCGAGCGCTTGTGGGAATGCTTCTGCTCCATGTCCAGGTGTAACAAAGGGAAATCTGAATTTTCAAATAAATAAGACAGCAACAACTCTTCGATATTAAAGATCAGAGTCTGGTGCTCACTGAGCATTCAGATTACCGGGAAAGACTCCAGTTTCAAATCTGATGAAATGTGATGAAGAGGAGGTTGATGGATGATAGTGATGTCCCTTTTTCCTGTTCCTTGTCTGTATTTCCATTCCTGTATTTATGCTATGGGCCATTCCTATGGATGTTGGATTAATGATCATATTAGGAATGGCCTTCTCACTGTTGAATATGGTTGTCTTAATGATTTAACCATGAAGTTAATTAACCTGAGTAAATTATTAGGACTCCTTTTGATTATCAGTATCATTCCTTCATGATGGCTTGCCTCATGGACAAACAGCAGCTACTGTACATAAATACAGCAACACAATATCCATTGTTTCAAACCTTCAGAATAAGGCAATCAAGCTGGAAAGTGCAAACAAGCTGATCCCATCGGAATCTCATCTGCTTTCCAGTCACAACAATACTGTATATTAATAGTTCATATTGTACATATTATATTTGAGATTTTGAAGACTAGTAAAGTATGCCTTTTATCTCATTTGTACGTGAAATGGATGACTGCTCCATTTGAATATATCCTCAATCTCTTGATTGTTTTTAGAAATCCTTTCAGGTCTCCTTTTGTTTTTCTAGAAATGTGTAGAATTGTGCTTTAAAGGATGTCTGCATTACTATTATACATTTTCTTTGGCAGCAAAATGCCCTTGGGGGTATTACATTTTAATTGCTTAAAATGTTCACAGTTAAATGTCTAACACATTGAATGAATGTCTTTTACACCATCTGGTTGGGTTAAAACTGATAGAGTTTAATCTGATTTTCTGATTTCAACTGATTTTTAAATTAAAATACTGTATAGTACACATACGTCTGGTTGCTTTGATATACTTTATTCAGCATAGGTTGCAAAAATACTATTTTAGAGTTTTTCATACTGTATACAGTATAAAAGGAACCCCACAATACTTCACCCTTACAACCACACAAGTTGATTACAGCAGAAGGCCTGACTATTGCTACAGAGGGGTCTGAATTCTCTGAGTTGAAGTGAAGTGACATTACTGTCATTGGTAAGTGTCAACAATATAGGTATGATTAAATTATCATCAGCTTCTACCATTGCTAGAGGGTTAAACTGGTGCAAATAAGCTAATTTAACCTTCATAATGAGGGGCGTATGATGTTAATCTTTTAAGGTGACCTACTGTACACAATGTCCTGCAGTTTATCTTTGCTTTTTTATTTATTAATAATATGTTTAGTACAGTGTGATGCTTTGTTGAAAATTTAATATTAATGCATTTATTTTTAATTATAGTGAATAATAAAATAAATCAATTTGTGGTTAATTCATACTGCCATTAGAGAATGTGTAAGGGTCAAAACTCAAGTAAAGCTAGTTACTTTTCAGACTTATTGCGTCAAAATGAGAAAATAATGGTGATGCCCCCGATTTGCAAAATACATTTCAAAGAATACATTTAAAGGACATATCTAAAAGCACAAGATGGTTACTATGAATATAACTAAAAATCTAGAGAGCTGTAGAGTTATAAAGTTAAGGTAATGATATCAGGTCTGGCAGAAATACTTCAGTTGAAAGCCACATGATGCATGTTGCTGGTACCTGAGCATTATAAATCTGCTAAATTCTACACCAGCACTGGTCTGATGACCCAGAAAGTGTTAGCATACATGATATTGTATATGAATTTTGTAAACAAAAAGGCAAAAAATGACATTGTAAATAGGTGCAGAGAGTATCATGTGGAAATAGAGCAGAAGCACCAAATTCTAAATCTCTGATACACAGTGAAAAATAGGGAATGGTAACAAAAATTAGGGATCCTTGAAATTGTTCTTTGTATGTTTTGTAGTTAAGCAAATCCTGATATATTTCCACCAGGTTTCAGGAGCCACACAAGTACCACCATGACTGAAAAACAGGCAGAAAAGCCTCACCTCAGGCCTACATAAACACAAATTACTAGCCCATAAATCACAACAGGAAACAAACAAACAAACAACCACCAAGAAAAAATACTACAGATCTATGCAAAGGAGAGGGCCCTGAATTCAGTCCTACTGTATTTGTAAAACCATGAAGACAACTGATGCATGTTCATAAGCCTGTTGGGGTTCAAAACAATACAGACGAGACAAGCAGAAAAGCATGGAAACTAACTGATAATAAAGTTAATCCCCCAAGAGGGGATTACATTTTCAAGCTATTCTTAATCTTTTGTAAACGTCGTTTTGCTGGGAAAGTTTAATTTAGCGTTAAACTGTGCCATTTTCCCAAAGGAGAGACATTAAAAGAACATCAATAAAAAAGACTGCTGATTTGACTAACAACCTGGAACAGCACTGTCGGTGCATTTTAATAAGGACTATAAATTTTCCATGTACAGTACCATATATTAAATGAGTTGCAACAAGTAGCAAATGACCACCTGGGAAATTTTCCAGACCAAAAAATAGAAAACAATAGCTGTGCATTAAACAAACACACATACTCACTGCACACTTTACGATTGTTTAATGTTTACATAGCGATTTGATTTATGGGAGGATTGTGGAGAATTCTGGCGAGCACTGATGTCTCACAGCTCTTGGGAACAGAGCCTGATTCTATGCTAGGGCTGGACTGGATTCCTTTGGTGTGGACTGGTGCATGTTCTCTCTGAGTGTCCATAGGTTTCCTCCAGGTACAGTATCTCCACATGCAAAGACATGCTGGTAATGTTTGATTAGCTGTTCTGTATTAAATTCCCAAACTCTAAATGTTACTAGGTATTACTGTACAAATACTGATAATTCTCTTACCATAGAAAGCAAAGGCACTTCTAAAGGAGTATAATACTTTAAAATTATTATTATTGTTGTTTTTTATAATAGTATTAATTTCTATGTGGATGTTTTTGTAAAATGAAAAAAAAATAATTACAATTGCCTTGAGAGGGGAAAAAAGTAAATAATTTCCCTTTCTTTCCTGACTTGGGAAAAACTCTTGCAAGAAGTTCAAAACTCACATTGACATTGTCAGAGGTTAGGAAGGATGTTTGAATAATCGCTCCACAGGAATCTGTAATAATTAAGATCCTAGGGATTCTAAGTGGAACTGTCTTAGCTTGGGCTCCATCTGCACCAGCTGAAAAGCTCACAAGACTTTACTGATCACATTCATCAGGTGAAGAGATCTAACTCAAGAGCAGAAGAAAATCATTATTCTAATAACACTGAATAAAAAAATAAGAACAATTTTGAATGAAAAAAATAATCCCAAAATGTACATACAGTACGTGATGTGGAATATTCTAATTTTAGAATGCATTTTCCACAAACACTGTCACATGACAAATTCATTTTCCCGAAAAGGACAAATCGAGATCAAACGTTATTTGATGTTACATGTACAGTGTACAGTGTCTGACCTTGGATTTGAACTGCCAACTCAGACAGATGCCAAAGGTCTTGTCTTGGTAATTCTGGGAGGGGTGACATCACCATAGCGTATTTAAATATTAAATAGATCTGTTAGATACTGTATGTCTTTGTCCTTAGTCATACAATTTCTAATTTACAATTAAAAACATAATGAAAATACCTCCACTTTTGTGTGGTTAACATCCCCAGATGTCCAATGATGTTGGCACAGAAATGTCCTCATGCAAAATCTATTGTGTCTGTGCCTGATGTGCTTGAATTACACTTGGCCATAGTACTTGTTCACCTTACATAGATCCTCTCACTAACAGGATCAGAAGGTTTACTTCTACTGTACGTTCTGCCACATTAGGGCTGGTCTCATAATTAATATTATTATTCAATGCATTGACATGCTTATACTATTCTGATCTATTCTAGGAAAGAATGCAAATCAAATTATTTAAATTGGTCTATTTTAATTATTTGAAAGGTGGCGACAAAAACAGCTGTACAAATAATTCTCGATTTACATGACAGATAATTTTGCCCATAATGAATGATGACGTTTTACTCCAAAATAAAAATAATTATTTATGTAAAAAATATATACAGTAGTTGTACTACAAGTAATTTTTAAAACTAAATGTTTATTTAAAAACATGCATCAATTTCATGTAAAATACTGTGTTTTGTGATGTGGAAAGTGCAGGAGAAAATGCAGCATCTGACAACATTTTTTTACACTCAGTGAGCCTGGATTATTTTCTCGGAAACAAAAATACAAAACATTGATACTAAATTTAATCTTTTAGTTTTTTTTACATATCAGCGTACTTTGGTTTAGATCTTTAGTTTAGATTGTATACAATATAAAATACAATAATGGAAGGTACTGTACAGAGCAATATGTTTGACAGAATAGTTTAGCAAGAGTGA
Source organism: Atractosteus spatula (assembly GCF_055471065.1). Taxonomy (NCBI): domain Eukaryota; kingdom Metazoa; phylum Chordata; class Actinopteri; order Semionotiformes; family Lepisosteidae; genus Atractosteus; species Atractosteus spatula. The sequence goes on along the minus strand of NC_142708.1, from coordinate 28,260,707 downwards.
ACCAATCGCACATGGATAGTGGGTGAAAGAAAAACTGAGACAATCTAACAGCCTTTGTGTCACACAAACAGCACTATTCACCCCAGCAAGTAAAGGAGTATTTGCAGTGTGTATTGTCTATAGCCCTCAATCAAGTTACGTGTTGCAGGCTATGCTAAAGTGAGAGCTACAGTAGCTCACCCTAAATGAAGAAGTGATACATACTTAATCTGAGGTACATTAAACCGAGAACACATGAAATAAGAGCATGTACTGTAAATTCCTGCAGCATTAAGCCCAGACTCTGGTGCAAGGAGCATTTTCAAGCACTAGAGGGTATTTCATATACTGTATATTACAGTGTCTTAGTGTACAAACTATGCAAAAGGTATTTTTTACAGACTAAGATACTGTACAGTATTTTTAACATGCCCTGGCGAATTCGAGTAAACCCCATTGACCTTCCCATTAAGTGTGCTTCCTCAAAACTTCCGAACAAAGATTCTGTGCCAGAGATAGGCTGCTGTAAGGCAAACCAGAACACTGATTGTATCCATATAGCGTGCAAGGCAATTATTGTGTAAGGAGGGTCAGGATCCACAAACTACAACTCCCTCTTATATTTGGCTATACAGTAGATAGATAGATATAATATTCCGAAAGTTACTTCCAAACTTGGCATTTTTTATTATTATGTATTCTGTATCTCAGGAAGACCACAGCTGTTAAAACAAAGCCAAGTAACATGCATGTTGCATATTGTTGGTTGGAACACAATGTGTAGTGATAAGCATTACATAATCAGTAATTTCATAATTTAACCAGCCTGTTGGTAGCCGGATATATTTATTTTTATGCAAGTGATATTTAAACTGAAAATAGAAAAGTGATTAATAGGAGAACCCACATACAACAGATTTATTTAATCTAACACTGGGGATTTAGAATAAACAAAATACAGAAGAAAACTCATACAATCGATGAAAACTGATTTCACGAGTAGCCTCATGTAAATCTGAGAATGAATAACACATTGTGTACTGTTGATTAATGTAGTGCAGAAGATTATAAGTGGTAGGGACAAGACATTTCAGCTGCAAAATTACATCAAAGCACTTATAAATTAAAGTTTTATAAAGGCCGCTAGACAAACACAATTAGTTTTAGATTGCCCGATTTGGTTGATTTGGTAGTAGTATAAAATTGGACTACAATGTAGAATTGCTTAATGAAGTACTTCTGACTCAACAGTAACAATACAAAGTTGCCCCCCAGCACTTTTCTGAAAATTATTCAAATGATGTACACAAAGCTCACTCTTCCTTCAATAGTGAAAATTAATATAGAGTTAATGCTATAGTGATTGTGGCCCATTCTGGTCTCAATCAGGATCAGGATGAGTAAGTGACAGAATAGATACATGCACAGTAAGAGTTAAAATATTTATTAACATCATAAAAAACTAACTAAAAGCTGTTTTTGTAACATAAAACGAAAACAACTCCCTAACAGGCCCCTTTGTTTGCATGAAGACATGCTATTCTACTCAGTGTCATGAGGGAACATTGAGTTGGGTTGTGCCATCAAACTTACTCTAATGTGATGCAGAAGCAATTGAAACTCCATTTGGTACTGCACCTACAATATATTGGCTATCGTCAACTTGTAAACTTGAGTCAACTTTCAGTGGGGCTTCTCATGATTGGTCTTGCCTATAAGTCCAAATCCTTCTGGCTCAGTTTAAGTCTGTGGGGCATACTGTACATACAGTACTAGAAGATTGAAAGAGTTCCATTACTGTACTGTAACTAAAGAACACTTTAATATCAAGAACATCAAGAGCAAGCCAAATCATTTCTATACCTAATACCAGAGAATGATGAAATGTACAGTATCTGTAAGAAACACTACCAGTGTACAGTATGTTGGCTTTTATATACAGTAATGTACAGTAATATATGTCTCATTAGTGTATTTATTTGTTGTGCAGTTGTTTTGAAAAGGGAGACCTACAGTATTTAATACTTAACATGTTAAATTCATGAAGTTAACATGTATTTCAACAAAAACTAACTACACTATTGTAGGTGTCCTGAGAGTCATATGCTTTACTTAATAGGCTATTTATGTAGTGAGTATCTACCTACAAAAGAGAACTATCTAGTCATTCAAATACTGGATGACCTACCATACAGTAGATACACCTGTACCTTACCTATTCATGAAAACCAATCAAATAAGAAGTAAATGAAGAATAGCATTATTTTATGGAAGTTATTTATTTATATTGTAAAGTCACATGTCAAACTTTGCAGAAGTTTTCACTCGATCTTTTATTTAAAATTAAATATTGGAATCCTGTGTTTGGTGCCTCCATTGGTTCAGCGAGAACTTTGAGCATGCAGATTCGGAAGTCAAGCTGAAGGAGAAGTAATGGGGTAAAAATAGTAATAGTCAAGTGATCAACTTATGTTATTAAAGATAACTTAAACCTACAGATAAAAAAATAAAAAAAATAAATTAAAATGTCAAAATGAAAGAGTGAATGCTATCTAACACAGCTGTTCTCTTTTTACCTCATTTCATGTAATCAGCACTTTGTTTTTCAGAAAGTTTTAATACAGTAGTTAATAGAGGAACATTATCCCAGGCTATTTTTAAGTTATATTACTGCCACAGCAGATAATATGTTATCACTACAGGTGAAAAGTTGTTGCTCCCACAAACATCTTTTATCATCAAAGCAGAATTAAAGACTATTTTTTTATTTTTTTCACATTACAAGTGAAGCTTCTTGTATAACACAGATTACAAGGACATGGGGTCACAACAAGAGACTAAAAGGCAATTAATTTAGGACAGAGAATAGGAAATGCCTCTTTAGAGTATTTAAAACAGGCTTTCGAGCCAGGTGGTTGAGACCCAAACACTGGGCTCTATGAAATGGCTGGATGAAATTTTAGCTTCAGTTAGCTATAAAATTACCAAATGGGCAAGATGAGAGGAATAGCTTCCTATCAATTGCAGCTGTCCTCATGTTCTTATGTGTACTCTTGTTACATGTTACTGTATGTTTATTTTTATATGTAAATGAATGGTTTGCCTATTAAAAATAGCTTAAAACGCTTGCTTTAAAATGAGTGAAAGCTGTCAACATAGTGCAAATGTTATCTCAAATGAGAAAACTGTACTTTTTACTATTTTTCAGCATCATACTGGAGAGAACCTTAGGTTCTCATCACTTTTGTGTTCTTGGTTCCATGTAAAAGAAGAATAGTCACCCAACAACGCAATATCTCACCACTTAAAAAGAGGGAGTAATGAGCTATTGAGCAATACATATGCAAGCAGGCAACAGGAATTCCTATCTTTCTACCTCTAGAAGTTGGAGAGCATTTCCACTCTGTTTCTGCTCTTCCTCTTTTATTGACAAATTTAAGAGCTGCCAAGGTTACAGGAATAACCTTAGCCACCTTTGTATTTTGAAGACTAGCTACTAACAGATAGAACCAATGCCATAACATAGTATGCCCAGAAATGGTGGTGTACTGTACTGTATATGAGGCAAAAGCTCAGGTGCTTTGGCATCAGTGCTTTGCAGTATCATCATCAACAATGCAGTGAATCATCATCATCGTTATCACCAATGCAGTACATCAATGCAGTGTTCTAAATAAGGTCTAGAACACTGCTTTGTCTCCATGATAGAGGTGGACACACAGTGAGTTGTGGAGCCAGCACAAAAACCAGCACATACTGTACAAGTACTAAAATATTGAGGAAGTTTGTACTACAGCTAGGGGTACAGATATTCGACAAGCACATGCACAAAAATAGGGCATATATGTATAAATTGGCCATTCCTCCAATGGAGTACATTACTATCATCTGATGGGACACTAATCTGTAATAAGCAGTGGAAAGTATTACAGTATATATATATAATTTATATATAAAGTATTGTTATATAAGCAGTGGGAATGTATTCACTCTGTCAACCAGGCCCAACACTTTAAACCTATTGTATGATAGACAGCAATTAGGTCAGAACAGTTAATTAACTCTGGATAATAGCTCTGAGACTACATGACTAAAAGATGTTGAAACCCTGGTCCTTATTTGAGATGAAGAGGGAAGGATGGAAAGCCATCAAGTCGGAGTTGACCTTCAGAATGAAGGCTATATTACAATAATATAACACCTGATCATTCTTATTTGTGGGGGATATGTTCCTGAACTGTCCACGGATAAACATCAATGTAAATACTGTATGCCAAATAAAAGAACATGACAGTGTTATGACGTGGCCAGAAGGTGAGGAAAGCTGCATCTGGCTGACAGACTAAGGAATCCAAGAGCTAAGTCTATTGAAGGCTCAGAGACTGATGCTGGCTGACGGGAATTGCCAGAGCAGGACAGAAAGCAGTTGAAGATGAAACTGATCTGTGAAAGATGAAGAATGCACCTTTTAAGGTTGATCCAAGCACGATGGCTGCGTCGCCCTGCAAGATTATAAAAAGTGTAAATCCATACCACTGGTCTGGTGCTTGGCAAAAGCAACAAGCTGCACACAGGCATAGCAGGTCCAGGACAGAAGGGGAAATTTCGGGCAGGATTCAGGCTAAGGAACCTTCAAAGAAACAGGTTAGTAATGCTGAGAACACTTCCCAGTCTGGAAGATAGCTCAGTGTCAGAGGACTGGACCAGTGGCAGATCAGGGTTTATGTACAGTATCCTGGACTTGATGGAATACCACCCATTAATTGGAGGAAGATGGTTGGGTGAATTGGCCCGAGCGATTCCAAACAGTCACGGGAAGTGTTTAAATCCCTGTCCAAAAGGTTCTGGTTCCTGAGGAGACTGAGGACCATCAGACAATAAATATAGCACTTCACGGTTTTCTGTTATAAAAAGGAATACTATAAAAATTAAAATAAAGCACATTGAGAAGCTCTGGGCCTCTGAGAATGTTCCAGAACCTTGTCCAGGCTAGTCTGCACATGAAAAGTACTAGCAACTGCAGAGGAAGAAACTGTAGATGAAGAGGAAGGAGTCTATACTTACTGTACAATCGCTCACAAGCAAAACAAATGTCCTGTACCAGGCAGGAAGCCAAGGTGCCCCCGAGGGACAGAGGCATGTTGCTTATCTGAGAAACTTGGAAGCCAAAAAATATAACTGACTCTTACTGACCTAGTGAATTATTTGGACAATTGGACAAATCGATCGCAAACCTGTAGCTTGTCAGTAAAAGTTATTTGCTGGGTCATCTCAGATTTGGTGATTGGGAAGAGACTGACATTTTTAAGAGCATTAGTTAATAATTTAAGTACATAATCTCCTGCAATTGTGTCAAAATCTGTGTCAACTAGACCTGGTGACAGCCTGCTGCATCTCTTGCAAGACTGCTCCAGGCAGAGGCCTTTGTTTATCTAAGGATCATGTCAGTCACACTTTGTAGCTTAGCATGATGAGTCACAAACATACAGTAAGAAGCAAACTGTAAGTTCCTAAAGAGGATCGCCAAGAGTTCCTGGAGGAAAATCATGGTGTTCAATACCCAAGCATACTGAGTTCTAGCAACAAAGGGCATTTTAAGGAATAATGCGGTTAAGCAACACTGTTTATTAGTCAACTGTAATTAGTGTTTATAAAGTAAGAATACTTAGGAAATACCCAAAGCTGAAACTGCTGGATCCATTGTGGGAAAGTCAGTGAGACCTACTGTATCTGCCACTTGCATTGAACCGAGACAATGCTTGTTTCTGTGGTCCATGCCCACTAGGGATAGTGTCATTCAATAAGTATCAACAGAGCTCTGGGTCTGATGGCCATTCCACCCCCAACTTAAAAGGTGGACTGAAAAATTCAAGTCCACCATGAAAGATATGTCCATGGTATAGAATACCAGAGAGAAGAATCACTGCTTGCTCCTGTCTCATAATGGGAATAGCAATCCTCTTCAGATGACTCCAAAGAGAGGGCATATTACAGCATAGCCAAGTTCCTCCTGTCATGGAAAAGGATCACAAACCTCTGTCACTGGAGAAATGACAGGGAAAGGCATGTGTCTGCCACTGGGTCTGATACCATAACACTGACAGTAGAACCTTGTATTAGCCTTTGATCACTTCATTAGCCCAATGAACATTATCATCAGAGATACAGCAGTAAAAAGTAGAATAGAAAAGGCACATGCGATAAGACATTTCTTATGCTAATGTTAAAAGACAGATAAAAGATTTCAATCTGGTCAGAATATGAATACTCTATGAATATTTATACAACCTCTTAAATTACTTGTTAACTGCATTGCAATTCTTAGGGATGTGTGGCATAACTGATAAAAACAAAATTTATATTTCAGATATTCTGGCTTCAAATAATTCTGACTTCAAATGTTTTAATTAAAGTGGCTTTTGTTTTTTTAGAATTCAAAATGGTAATTACCATTAAATAATAACAAAACAGTTTCACATTTGACATAAGCTTCAGTTGCTAATTGTAAGATCTTTTCTGTCCTTAGACACCTACTCATGAAAAGTACATACAAACTTCAAATCCTGAATATAATTTTAAATGTAGTCATTTAACAATTAAATCTGTTTTTTAAGCTTTCACGGTCCAGGATATAATCTAAAACTGGATGAAAAATATAATAATGATGTACATTAACATTCTTTAACAACAGTAATATGTTTAAAACTGTAAAATGTGAAGAAATGTGTAGTGCATTAACCTTAGATAACTTTTTTTTTCATTAATTTTTCATTAACTGATGAAGCTTCCAACTGTCATAACCTATCCATCTACAGTATATGTGGGATGTCTGCCTGGCCCTGTGGAGAAAGGAGTTACAAGGATCTGACACTTCATTGCTGAGATGTACTGTACTCTATGCACAAAAGCATCACAAATTGCATTACTTGCTGCTACTGTCATTTCCTGTAATGCGTTTGCATCTGAGAATGTACCTCTTCAAATAACATTCCCAGACAGAAACTGCAATTCTCTTTCCCAAGGGTAAATCATGATGTTTTGTGACTCAAACATTTAAAACATTTTTAAATTAACCACTATTAGAAGTTCTTTTTACAGAAATATACATTTTAATGTACAGGCACAGTGTAAAAACAGGATTTGTATGATGTTGCATTAGATAAACTAAAAGCATGTATTATCAGTCTTACACTATAAGCATTCCTGTGAGTGTAGACATTCTGTTAAACCTGGGGATGAACTGATTGCATTTCTTCTGACTGATTTCAGAGACGCAATATATTTTGTAATATGGTGATTGAAATAGCTCACAATATTCTAAAATGGTTAACTAATATATTGAACAGATTTAAACTAAAATACTTGATTAATCATCCTAGAATATAGATCATTAATATAATTTAGATAGCATAGATAGCAACTTAAAATCCCTGACATACTCCCCAATATACAGTACATCACTCTAGAGACTTTCAAGATGCCACATCTTGCACTGTTTGGTGCCATAATTTATCTGTAAGCTTGCACAGAAAACAAGCACAAACCTCACTCAACTTCCAGGCCAAAGCTGTCATTTTCTCAGTCAGGTGGGATAACGCCAAATATTAACATATTGTAATAAATATGCCCCGGCGCATAACAGGGATGTTGGCCGCCCGGGCTGTGGAAGGTCTTCTTTAGCTTGGCCGGCAAGACCCCTGTTGAGCAACGCCACAGACCCAGGGTAACGCCCATGTGGTGAGGGATGAACTGGGGCGGGAGCAGTGAGGGCACAAGCCCCGAGACCCTGAATCTGTTACAATATTAAGTATACTATTCCATTATTTAAGTCATTTCATCATGTTAATTTAGAATTTGACCCGACTACTGAACAAAACCTTGCTGGCTATCAATAGTACTGCATAAAAAATGGGAATAAAAGTTCACATCTCCTTTTTATTGATACTCTGGACAATATATGGGCTTTGATTTAAAAACGATTTTGTTTTTATGTGGAACTTTATCAAGTGTAAATGTCACTAATAAGCCCTGTACTGTTTGTGTCTATTATGACTCTGTTTTGACTGTTTTGTGATCAAAGTACTCTGAGAAATTAGTTAAGCAAGGCCTACCTTGTCTGTATGTACGTTGACTGTCTCCTAGAATTACTGTACAGTATATTACCATTTGGTGGATCCTCTAGTTTCACCTAAATGTGTCATCTAAATATCCTTAAATGTTATAGAACCTTGGTGGCTAGATGCTAGGCTTGCTGGTCCATAGTCACCTAATTCTGTTTTTCACCTGTTTTGTGGACGGGTGCTACATTAGTTATTTTGTGGTCAGTGCATATTACCTTTGTCTTGAGTGACTGTTGAAAGAGTTTTGTCAATAACCTACACCCTTTATTTTGTTTAGTAAAGTCAGTAGAATACCATTGGGACCAGGCTATTAGCTTCTAGGTACCTCTACCAATTCTGCTTGTTCTATGCAACACCATTAAATACAGAACTTTGTACTTCATAATGGAGGCAAGTATTTACTTATTACTAAAACTGTATTAGAGCCGCTTGATGCATTTGACTGAAAACAGATTTTACTAAATAATAATTACCAAAAATTACAACTGAACCAGACAAAAAATAAAGAAATGAATAATTCAAAACTTCAAAATATATCATGCTCCCAATTTGTTTTCATTTCCCTCTTTTACGTCTGCAAAACTTTGTATTCTATAGTGAAATTGCATCTATCACAAATGGTGCACTGCAAAGCTGAATTATAGCATTGATCTGCTAATATCACAGACCTTGATCTCCATTACTGACTTGAAAGAAATCAATAGACAGACTCCTTCATTCAGATAAATATTCTAGTAAAGGAAATATATGGAAATGACAGAACAATACATGACATGCATAGCTAGATTAACTTTGATTGCCTCTTCTGCTTTCCTCTCTCTTTCTCTGTGTGGCATACATGTGTCTCTAATTTAAATGAAAATGCTTTACATCTGTAATTGCAGCCACCCCTATAACACCCTGCTATTAAGATATGCTTCCAGTCACAGAAGTAAAAACCTCCTGAACTTCTATAAAAATAACGCTGAGCCTGACAGAACGACAAGCCTTATAAAAGTAATCCTGTCCCTGCAAACTTCAGAGATTGTATAATATTCAGTTACCACATAACTGGTTGCTGGGAAGCCATTGTCAACACAACAGTTCCTTTGGCATGCCATGTCTTTGAGTCACAGAAATGTTTGAATTGACACACCCTCATAGTAAATAGTTCTTTTACACAAGGAATAATATTAGGGACTTACTCTGTCAACCTGTTTTTTATCACAAGCACTTAGGGGTAAAATAAATTACTACAGTACATACCTTAAATGATCTTTTGTGAATAAAGATAAGAAACCACAACATTTATAAGAGCTTTTTTATTTCGACTTGATCAAAAACTAACTTTTTCATTAACAAAGAACAAAGACAAGTTAAATGAGGTGAAGAATGGATGCAAGACACTAAACTGAGGGCAAATCCAGAGAGCTAAAGACACTATCATTACTTGTACTAAGTAAATTAAAAAGTTTAAATGCTTATCCCCTAGGAAACAAAGACTTAATCTACATGGTACTGTAGTTTAGAACAGGTTATCCTAAAGCTACAGAACATCATTTATATCAGTTCTCAATGTGCACCTGGTTTCCTATAGAATGCGAACTGTTATAATTACAGAACAACAAATAAAGATTTACAGTAAAGCTTTTCTTAAGACATGGAAGCAGTAAAGACTCGCAGTTGTAAGCAGCTACTGTATGTGCGGTAATAAGCTTACGTATTCAATGATGGATGTACTGTAAGTCTCTGTGATGTAATTGTAATCCTCATAAAACCTCATGAATATCATCGAGCAACTGAGGGTAAACCAACTAAATCACATGTACTGTGTGTGAAACCATCGCATTGCTGCCCTTGTAGGACCTCCTAAAGCTGTTGGAGCTGATTCACTGCATGTTGATTACCTTCCCCCATGAGTGAACAGGGAAGCTTGTGGTCTGTGCCCTACGAAGGCAATTATTATCAAAAGGAATAGAATATTTAGAAATGTACCTAAATCACAAAGTTATTATTAGGAAAATGATTATGTTTTCTGTAGCAGGGGTACTGACATTTTATCAGACATGACGTCGGTAAAATCGTTGGAAGCAAATAGGGAACATACAAGCAAGTCTTAACTGCGATGCTTGCTTTGACTTGTACAGTATGCAGATGCTGTGTTGTGGGATCCTGAGCCATTCCTCTCATGGAGCATGGACAATCATGTGCATGGTCACTGGTCTCTGACCCACTTATCCTCTCTGGCTCACCCCACAAATGTTTGATGGTGCTCAAGTCTGGTGAAAAGGGCATCCAGCGCTTGACTGTCACACTCACATCTCGTAATCTCCTCCTTAAATTGTATATTTCAGTAACATCTACTGGCACAGCAAACTTCAACTAATTACAATCTGGACAACACAGTAAAATTGTTCACTCAAATTGTAATACGACTACAAAGTGTATATTTTAGACACTGTTTTCTCAGTTCTTAAAATAATATTTTGGTAATGCCCTCCCATGTTAATGAAGACTTTACGATCGGTATTTGTCCAATGGCAAACACAAAACTGAGATTTTGTAAATGAGGAGTCATATGCTCCTGGACTGCAATGAGGTGTGAAGGTTTATGTCTGTAATGATTTTAATAATGTGCAATGATTTTAAGAGGCTTTCAAGAGGCAGACTGTGTAGACTAATTTGGTTAATTGCATTTGTACTGGTTGAATTGAGAACTTTGTAGCCCCAAAAAAGTTTGGAAAAATATTTTTTGAAAAATCTACAGTACATTACCCTTCAAGAATTCTGGTCATGCTCTTTCAGCCTATTAATTGTATTAAATTATCTAAAGACTTTTAATTTAAAATTATATCTTCAATATTGCATTGCATTAAATTAGTATATTAATTAATAAACAACAACATGAAATTATTTTGATTACTGTGCATTGTGGTGGCGTTATTGTTATATAAATCCATTAAATATTAATTAACTTCAAAGAGGCTGTTATGCAATGTCTATTTAAGGAGTTATGATATTATTTAATCTTTAATGAGTTAACTAACTGGAAGGCAAAAAAACTGACTTTTCTTTCCATTCATTATTTAGTGTGAAATTCTTTGTCCTTATTCAGGTTAAAGTCTAGATTTAATACTGTATTTAAGTTAATTTTCTGTCAAAAATGTAGCCAAAGTGCAACTGATTTATTACAGTAATTTCTGTTCTTACAGGTCTGAATACAAAATAAGGAGAACAGTGTTAATGTGAAATTGTACATCTTCTTATGAGGCTTGACAGTATATTATATTTTCACTTAGTTCATGCAAGGCTCACTTATATTACAACATTTTCAAACATGTGCTCATACAGTACATAAAAAAACAGCAGAGCTTGGTGTTTAGGTAGAGGATAAGCTGGTCTCTTATACAGTGAGTCATATTTTAAAATGCATTTGCAATCCCTTCTGATAATTCTCAAAACCTCCTACGTGAAATATTAATTAAGTCAATGGCAAACAATAATCAACGTTTTGTGTATCTTTGTATGACTTTACTAAAATCAAAATGTAATTTAAATTGCTAAATTTTAGAGACTTTTTTAACTGTCTACAACTTTCTGTTGTTTCTATCAGTGTTAAGTAAAGGGACATTGCTAGGTATTTGTAAAGACGGTTTTCTTTTCCATTCCTATCACTTAACCAACATTTTTTTAATCTTCTGTTTTCTTTGATGTGAAACAGAATTCAGTAGAAAGATGAGGGGTGGTTGCAGTATTAGTTTTCTATTTCTGTCAGCTGGTTTTCTGTTTCTTTTTAGGCAGTGTTACCATTGGTCTTCCTAAACCAAAGGATAGATCCTTTGCGGGTTCAGTAGATAGAGCAGTATCCGGGAAGTTTCTCAGTAGTGAATTCACAATCTAAAAGACTTGGTCAAAAATGGGGAAACAGCAGTCCTTTACTGAGTCCGAAAGGCACACAAAGCCACAGTCCGAGAAATTAAGTAAAAAAAAAACAAAAGGGGTCCGGGACCAAGAAGACACTCTGAATGAAACGCCAATGGTCAGGTGAGCTCAAAAGGCAAACACAATACTGGTTTGGTGAGAGGAGAAGCTGAGTCGGCTAGGGAGCAAAGCAGTAGGTCAGATAGTTAGCGTTGTCTCTGCCTACATCTTGATCGGGACGTCTGGGTCATAACAGGCACTGTTATATGGTGGTTATATAGTGTAAAAACAAGTATTACAGTACTTCTCAACGTATTATGCAACTCTCAGAGCTTTTTTTTATCAATTTACACCAGCCCCCAGTTAGGTTTGACAGCTTATAACCCAAATAGTGACTGAGAACTTCTGGGCTTAATACACTGGCTTGGTCTTTGGGATCCAAAAATATAAAGCTCTTTGTACCAGTTTGTAAACTGAGCATGAAACCATAGCAAAGTATGGGTTTGGACCTCATGAGAAGCTCACCCAGGGTTTTGATACATACATGTCTAGCTATGGGAGGTTGGTTAGAGTCCATATACTGTATGTGATTCTGGTTATTGGGAAGGGTTAAGCGGGAAGAGGCCTAATGTATGCCACTCTTCTGGGTGCAAAATTTGTAAAGCAAAGCAAAAACCACAGATAATACAACCTCCTGCACAAACGTCAGGATTTTGATCTTAGAAATGAGATTAATTTGCTTTAATCAAATCGGGCTTGTCAATTTAGCTGTTTGAAAGAACTGAGTTAAAAAGCAGCAACTTAAAAACACCAAACACTCAAACAGTAACCCTGTGTCAGACAACATGCTTAACAAACAGTACATAATTGAAATACTTTCTTTAGACAGTAAATATCCCAAAGGAATAATTTATGCTCTAAATATTAAATTAACTAACTATGCTAACTATGTAACCAACAATAATGCTTTCTTTGAATCCATTTTATTATACTGTAGTAACAAACCACAATGTGTTAGCAAAGAAAGATTGAAGAGATGATGAGTAGACACTGAGTGACACAGTCATTTGAAACAGTGATCAAGAGCTTTCTGTACCTGCCTTTGTTAAACATTTTTCAGGTATCCTTTAACCAGAACTATTGTCACCACTCACTTTGTGCACTCTATTTTTAAAACTTTATAAAAATGAACAATAAAGCAACTTTTAATATTTAACATAACTATGTTGGTTTTCAGGTTACACACACACAACCTCTCTAGATGTACAACTTTCTTGAAGGCTTCTTGAAGAAAGAAGGCTTGTTGGGCTGCCATCACACTTAGACAACTTACCAGTTTAAATAAAATAAACTAACCAGGATTCTGATTCTCAGAAATTTACATATCTCTACAATGCAGTAAATGTGTAGCTATAATTTATTGTAAATACGGTAAGTTTCTGCTCATTCTGTTAAAGTATGGTGCCTGATTATTATTTTATCACTAAGCTGTGCCAGAGAAACCAACAAAACATCATGTTGTGTTCAGTTCCCTGAGTATAGAAGGAGTTATTTTGGATTTTTGGATTTTTGGAATTCACTTGCATAACAAGTTAGTATCACGACTTAATATTTAGCATTTGATATTGGTATTATTTAATTATGATTATAACACTCTAATCAATACACAATAAATAATAACAATTGTTAATACTAATACTAATCATCCTAAATAATTCAAAAGAGCTTTATTTTTCCTGGTCTCAATACTGCAATAATGTTGTTTTCTCAATTAGAATTTACAAGTTAAACCACGTATTATTAACTTTACAGTTCCAAGGATCAATCAAGAATATTAAAAATGTCCTACTTATTTTCCCTTCAGCTATTGTAATGTCAAGTCTGATGACAAAATCTTACATAGGGGATCTGATTCATTTAGTCATAGAAAGAGTATTTCCACATAAAACTGTAAAGGGACATCACAAGAATGCACTTACCTAGAAGAAAAATAAAATGAAAAAAAATAAGAAAACTCACATCAAGTTTTATACATAATACACTCCATGGCTTTAATAAGTTAAAATTTAATAAAGCATACGAAATTCTAAAAATTCACCTTTTCAAGGTATTTAATGCATTTACATCACAAAAAAAATTATTTCCATGTTAATCATCAAATTTAACAAAACATAAACCAAACAAACCTTATTAAACAATGAATGCTAATACATTTATATGTATTATTTATATACATTTGAATTGAGCCTGTCAACATCAAAAGTGCACTGATATAAACTCCTGTTTCTTATGCTACATACTGTATATTTACTACTTCTTCTAAATTGAAATTGAAATGTCATGACATTATTTAGTTAACACTGGTATTCTTTTTGTTAAAGACATGATAATGTTGTAATAGATCTGTACACATTTAGTATACACATATTGAACCTAAAAGATGTCTAGCACTTTTTTCTATTGTTCTACCATACACACATGCTGTTTAATTTAATCATAATGCCATTAATTGCTATTGAATTCCTAATAAATCCATGTGTAATGTTAACTGGATGAGCATCCCAAGACTGCACTTTGCATTTCTGAGGACAACATACAGTACTTTAAGATTAATTGAAATGCACCTAACTGAAGCCTTTTTGCAAAGTGTTAAGCATAAGCTTCAGACCATGACCCAGTGATAATACAAAAGGACTTATTCATTTTACATTACCAACTTGAAAAAAATATAAATTCCTTTGCCAATTAAAGTAAGGTTCCAAGAACTTATTTGTGAGTAGACCTAAGTACAGTATATATATTTGCATGTACTGTAAATTCCTCCCAATGCAAAAAAAAAACCCAATGGATATGAATACAAATACAATCCAAACTATATACTGTAGTTCTTTTGATGTTACAATGCACTTCACAAAAAAGGGTAAAAATGGAGAATTACAAAAAAACCTTAATTACTCCACATAAATCAGAATGCTAAATTCTAAGAATAGGACCTAAGTTTAGATATAAAAATAGCCACTGTGGGTGGGTCTCTAACATCATCTGGCCATGAATTTGACAACTGCAATGTTGTAACACAATAAGCAGCTTTTCCTTTCTTTTTAAGCCTCATTCTTAGAATACAAAGAAAGCCCTAATCAATGGACCACGATGAGACTAATAGCCAAACATCAATTCTGATTACTATTCTGGTGTCATTTCTTTTAAGCATACTGTAAGCAACAGAATTTTTAATCTCACTGGAAGCCAATGTAGAAGTAACATAAATATAATATATGCCCTCTCTTATTGTTCTTGTAAGGGTCTTTGTAGATGAATTCTGAACTGTTTTCTCATACTGTACGTATAAGGATGGGAGAAGTCCACATGCTGGAAAATAAAGGAAAGGTGATTTTGTCGGTTGGAATTAGAAAGGAGAGGGCAAGAACCCACTGGGCTATTTTTGACATTCCTGAAACATTTACAGTCTAAATGTTAGAGAGAGCATGGACATCCACTAGTTCAAACACCATTTTCAAGAAAATACTAATTCAATCTTAATGCTTATGAAAATAATTTAGAAATGTTTTTGGTATTCCCCTCCCACCAGATATACAGTACGTGCTACTGTATATAAAGGTTAATTAGTGGCTACATCTTCAAAAAAGTTTATAGTTATGCAGAGACATATTTTTCCAGAAGTTTGAATTTTTCTTATTGTGTAAAGATGTTTATATTCAACACAACCTACGATCCCTTAGGGAATTAATGATGAATGCTCTTTAGAACAACTCAACAATCTCTTGTTCCACAGGAAAGGTCTGTTTGATAAGATCTACAAATTGTGCCTTGCATATATTTACTGCATATACTGTACTTTCAGCATATTCTACCTATACTTGATTTGTAAATTCTAGTACATGTTTTCAGAAAAACAATATAACCACGGTCTTATGAAGCTCCCTAAGCACCTGTTTAAAAAAACAATTCACAATTCATTCTAATATGAGTTGTGTGTAGAAAACAGTGTTTTGACTGTGATTTTTCCAGTTCTACTTGTCTTACATGATAATATCTCAGACTTTGTATGCTTTGCTTTGTACTTTAAAAAATTATTAACTTTTCTATTGCTTGGAAAGGTTGAGTTGTTGATGCAAAGAAAAGTTTGATATCTGTTGGATGTAATGTTAAAACAATACAAACCTTTATGTGATTAAATGTACAGGTACTTTATACAGTATATATATACAGTACACTGCATTTGCATGTTCTTAAATTTAATAGTCATCACACAGATGTTACATGAAAAAATTGCATCTCTTCCTACAGCAATCAAAAACAAAAAGATAATTAGAAAGCATGTAAATGGGAGTCATTAATTATTTTTATTTACTGTTGTTGTCATTCTGTAAAGGGCTTTGAGAAGCCACCTTTAAAGGCACTATATAAAAAAGTGTATTATTATTATTATTATTATTTTTAAGTGTATGATATAATATGCAAAGCAAAACTGCTCTGCACTAGTCTAACTGAGAGAACACTTTATGATAAAGTCCTCATGTCTATACAGTACAACATACTGTACAAGGGAAACCATACTGCGACATAATTGTGCTTGATCTCTTTTGCAAAGTTTTAACCTTCAAAGTTAAGATGGATCTTGAGCGTTTGGTTTCCATTTGGCTAAATTGAGGTTCAATTTTTCTATTGCATAACGGAGTTGGAGTTGGAAAATGATTTTGATTAGAATTTCATACAAAGCAGATGTAGTCTGATGGGGTTTGGCACTGGCACAAACCTGTTCTGTCAGATGCAGAAACTTGGTGGGCTATTGTAATGTCATGAAAATAAATAAAAAGATAAAAACTTGTTTGGCACTTATAATATACAGTATACTGTAGCATCTCCTTCTGTCCTTTTTTTCATCCCATCTCCCATTCCGTATTTTTAGTAATTCTTAAAAATGTCAGGAGATACAGTACCTACAGTACATCCATGTGTTTTCTAAAATAGCCACACCTAGATTTTAGTTCGGTTAGTGAGGAGAACTTCCTTACCATTAGTTTGTCCTGTTATGATTGGAAAGGCAGTTTATTTAGGGGCACAGTAAACAGTATGTTTATCTGAATGGCTAGAATCTGTCAATTTAGATTGCAGCTCCTGTTTATTTTTGAACAATCACATTGGTGATTACAATTCCCCCAAATTGACCAATATTTATCACTTAACATTATCAGTGAAGAAGCTTGAGTATTATATCCCTTCACATTACCAGTGAAAAAGACTATGTATCTAATTATGATATGTTTGTGATTTCATGAACTCACTCATCTGCCATCTTCATATTTGGAATGAGCAATGCTACCAAGATCAGGAATAAATGTGGTTCCATTAAGTTAAATGTAGCAAGAAATTCCCTGTTCTTTTTTCACACTCAAAACCATTTTCCATCATTGCAAGGAAACTCTGTACAGCATGTGAGCTGGAAAAGATGGTACTGTATGAATGATGGACCTCCTGAATGTTAGGCTACATTGCTCTTTTTCCTACTGTACTGTAGAGGCAGAACACTGTCACGCACATGGGTATAGTTCAAAGAAATGACTTTTGAAAGCTGAGCTACAGCTTAGGGACCATGAACGGAAAAAACAGGCATGAGGCATTGTATTGTGGTTTGTGAGAATTGACCTAGTTGGTCTGACTTGCTGCCAACAGGGCGTTGGGTCTGAAAGAAAGACTTCAATGCTTGCAGTACGACCCTGAAGTAACCCAAATGTCAGCATTCCAAAAGTAGAAATCACATGACTTCAATCTTAAAAACACTAAGTTATTTCTACCACAAATACAGTAAAAATGTTAAAATATTTTGTAACATCACAGCACTGTTAAATGGGAGGCGTCTATGTTACATAATATTTTTATTGCACATGTATCTGTCCTTGTTTAGGCTGTGGCAATGAATTCTAAATGTCTATTTCAACAAAAACAGCATCTAAAATATTGTAATTGTTTACTTCAAGGAAATGAGACTGCTATTGTTTCAAAGGTTTCCCTGCACAAATCCATCACGCAAGAAATTAAAGACAATATTTATGTACTGTACTACAAGTATAATGTGTTGTACATGATGGAGAAAAAAGTAAAATATTGGCACAATATTGCTATTATCTGTATATAATGAAATGCTTACATTCTACAGCTGCTGTCATTACTTATGTATTTTCCAGGCCATTTGGTTCAATATTTCCATCAGTAGCTGAGTCAGTTGTAAAAAGTAATTGTGTATTGATTTTTTTTAATAGGATTATGCCTTGGAAGACCTTGGCATGTATATATGGTTTGTGTGATAAAAAATGCTTCCTATGATTTCTATTCCAAAAGAAAAGAAATGTTTTTCCTTCACACACATATCTTTTTTATTCTGTGAAATCCTTAACATATGAATGCTATTTCATTGTTTTTAATAATAAAATGTTAATACAACTGGAATGGGTCTAGGATTACAAAACAATGTCTGAGAGTTATTTCCAATTAGGAAAATAGTTTCACATGCACACTAATAATTGTAAAATCTCAAAAAAACATCTGTACATATTTATGATTGATTTATTGTAAAAAATGGTATCTATGGCAGCCCTACAGACTACTTTAAAAAAGCATTCCAATGAATGAACAGTTTTAATGTTTAGGTCATTTTGTATACTGTATACAGTATATATAATCTCTTCTAACTATAAAACTTTGAATTTTGTTTCTTGAGACAAAAAAGAAGGCCAAACACACTCCATTACATAGATTTACATACTGTACATTTGCCCACCCTGTCCCTGAATCTCTTTGGAATTGCACATAGACTATTGTGTTCTTTGTGGTCAGTTAAGTAAAAAGACAGAACTTTAATTTGCATTCTAACATTCAACCAATTTCCACATAAAATGTGCCTTTTGAATCTGTGAGCCCATGAGATGAGAATAGGGTCATACTAAGCTAAACAAAAATGACCAACCTAAGCAAAACTATTTGTCAAACTTCCTTCAAGCTCTGAATGATTTAACATTGAGAGAAATTTCAGAAGTAAACTAACACCTCTGGTCCAAGTAGGATTGTAGCTTTACCATCAAGTTCTCTTTAATACGTGTGCAATGTGTGTAGCTCTCCTCCTGCCAAAATTCAATCATGATCAATAAGAGGCCCTGATCCACAGAGCTTCACCCTCTAGACAGCAGCAAATTTCACTGTGCTACAACTAGTGTTCTGTCATGGCAGAATTCCACACTATCTAGGTTTCAAGGTGAAGACATCACTTCTGTCCATTCTCACTACATTCAGCTCTGTTACATATGACATACTGATTGAAGACATAAGGTTCCTGAAGACATTTCTTCTACCTTTAATGTAAGAAAATAAGAACAAACATTTGGTAGTAGCTAATTGATCCAAGCAAGAATTTCATCAAGCTTTTTTTTTTTAAAACAAGCTTTTGTTTCCTTGGATATAATGGTTGCCTTGTTGACAGTTTTAGTATTGTTATTTATGACATAATAATCATTTCAGTACATGCTTATGATTTTATTATTGTATTTATAAAGTTTACTTTTATGGATTTTATTTTAATGGCTCATTTCACAAACAGCCTATTCCGAATAACAACAGACAGTTGTTTCATTTGAAACTGTCTTTACTTCATTTCAGACTAGCACATGCGCTCAGGAGAAGAGATGCACTCTGGAGCCGCAAACATCTCTGTTTGACAGAGGAAACAAAATTTGGTTCAATTGCTGGTACAAGGACATCTATTGTTACTACAGTATGTCATCTTGTTTTTAAGTGAACCACTGTGAAGTTATTATCATTTTGTCCAAGTTTTACAAAAATAAAGTGAATCATTTGTGTACATGTAGATAGAATAGATAGTTAAATTCTTAAGTTCTAAAAATGCCTATAAAACAGGTTTAGATTCTTGTAAGGACACATACAGTGCCTTGCAAAAGTCTACGCCTGCCAATGTCCCCTTTTGCTCAATTACAAATGATGTACTCACATGTTTTAAAGTGAATTTGTTAAACAAAACCTAAATTTCTATGAATAAAAGGAGTTAAATAGCAAATAATAATAATATTAATAATAATAATAATGATAATAATAATAATAATCATAATCATAATCATAATCATAATACTTCCTTACACTTATATAGTGCTTTTCTGGACACTCCACTCAAAGCGCATTACAAGTAATAGGGACTCCCCTCCACCACCAATGTGCAGCATCTGCAACACAGTACGCTCACCACACACCAGCTATCAGTTTTAGACAATGTCATAGCATTTTACCACATAGTCCTGCCCAGATTTAATCTTGATTCAGGGTCTCAAATGTCATTTATTACAATTAATTATTTGTTATATTAATGGAGCCACTACATTATATGTATAGAATCTCATTACTTTTTCATATACATACAGTATACAGCATATACCTTAGAAAATCCACTGTCACATGCTTTTTACTTGTGCTGCTCATCCCTTAAAAGTAACAATATTGAAGTCAGCCTCTTTGAGAATGAATGATGACATATCATGTGCTGCTAACACAGTCGTATTACTACATCTTCTGCACTGCACTTACTTTTCATCAGTTATTTAAACTGCTGGAATAAATCAGACCAATCTAATAAATAGCACATTATAGGCAGTGTCTACAGACTTCCGATTTTTCATAATCCTTTCTTGGTATGTAATAGATGTAAAACAAACGTACAATTTAAGATGCCACCTAATTTTTTTAATAGATCTGTCCTTACCAGCTCAAACAGAAAAATGTGCTACACTCATCCAGCAGATACAAATAACATGGTTATCCACAAAACAATATTCAATAAATAACAAGCCCTGAATCTAAATTTTTCAGCTTAACTACCTTGTATTTCCATTAATTAACTGATCACAAAATGTCATTCAGCCATTTGGATTTGGATGGACAGCAAATTCCATGCTCCACCAAACCTTTCATTCTCAGTTTTAAATGTATGTTCCTGTTTTTCCCATCGAGTACTTTGATTCGTGTTTTAATGTTGATTCTGACTAAATCCACTGGGTTTACTTTTTCATTTTCTTTGAGGATTTTGAATACTTTCTCTGTTATAGACTAAAAAGGTTCAATTCATTTTTGCCTGCCAGTTTAGGGCATTTCTTAAAGCTCAGGAATGTACTGTATGCGGTTGTTCTTCTCTGAACTGATTACAAAGAAGCACATAAGTTTCTTGTATTTGAATTCCCAAAATTATACGGCACAGCTAAATGAGGTCTCGCTAGTGCATTGTACATATGTAATATTCCTTGATTTACATTCTATGCTTTTCACTGTGCAGTCCGTTCTCCGTTTAAACACTTTTAATTTGGTATTTTTGGTTTAGCACACCACAAGAATATATACCACTTATTCATTTAGGATACTACTAATTCTCACTTTAAATGTGCTTAGGCACAGCCAGGAATAGGCAATGTGGTGGAGTGCTCAAGATAATACAGGCTGCAATACCAAGTTTCAAGCTGTGATAAATAAAATTGCCTGGGTGACATACTGGCACCGTGGCTGATTCTTGTCTCAATGTTCTTCACAGTTGAAAAAATTCAACAAAATAAAACAATTTCACTAATAATACTAATAATTGACTAAAAACCTAAAGCAAAAAAAGATTTGGGATGTTATAAGACCATAAAATAAATACAATGTTAAAGAGCTGAAGATAACTGTTCAGGGCATGTAAATCCGGCATTTTCCATGCTGTTCACTAACAGTAGTCATCCCCTCTCATTCATTCACCTATTCATCCATTTTCTAACTGCTTCATCCAATTCAGGGTTGTGGGGCATTCCTGCAAGCAACAAGCACAAGGTGGGATACACCCTGGACTTGACACCGATCCATCTCAGGGTAAACACAGACACAGAATTGGACCTGGGCTCCAGCGCTATGAGGCTGCAATGTTAATCACTGTGCCACTATGCCACCATTCTCCTCACATGTCACGTGAAATTAATATTAAAAAAAATGTTTTTGACAACAATATACAGTAAGCATTACATATTTTCTGTGAATGCATATGTGTAATTGTTTCCATTTGGGTTTTCAGTCCTTTGGTAGGGACTGGGCCTGAAGCTTTCTTCCTCCCATTAACATTTATTCTTATGGAGAGGTAATTTTGATTTGCAAAGCTTTGTACATTAAGATGCCTGCTGCCACATTGGCTTCTTCAGGCTTGGTGTTTCCATTTGCCATGTGTTACCCTCACTTTACGTCCCACACTTGTCAACATTCCATTTCAACTTCCAGGTGTTTTCCTGGTCCTGCATTTGATATAAATCATTCTGAATGGATTTTTTTGGCATTTTTTTAGCTAATTTCATACCAAATTCTTTATCGATTGATAAAGAAGTATTAAAATAATTTTAGAATTTTTAAGAAATATTTTAGGTCAGCAAAAATTGATATTAAGGAATGACTTCATAGCTTCAAATATTAGAATTACTGTATGTATCCATTTATAACATCCCCAGATCATAAGCCCTGACAGATTGTATAATTAGGGTGAGTGTACCTTGCTCAGAAGCAATGAAAAGATTTTTTAATTTTAATTGAAAAAGGACAAAACAGAAAACCTACAGCTTTCTTTAAAATGTTGTACAGTATATCTAACAGATAACTGAACTTCTTCTGCCATTTCTATCGAGACTGTAACATTAATCTTCATAAAATAGATATTTATATATATTTAGAGACATATATTTTTTTAGCATGAGCTAAACCTTCATGTGTTAATCATACTCTTAATACTAGCTCATATCCTTATTTTGTGTCATCCATTTACAACATGTGGTTCAACACTTGACTTGGGAGGCAATTAGACACTGTTTGTGGAATTTACATCTTCTCTTTCTGTGTTGCCATGGAACTCTACTACTCACCCTAGATTCATTAGGTCATCCTCAGATATTCTGTCCTGATGATGCCTGAGTTTTTCTTAAGATTCTTAAGTGTGATTTATCATTTCAAACTACTTTTCTCTCTTTCTGTTGGAGTGCAGCCATTGTTTTAGCCTCTTGTGGTTGGATGCCACATTTACAATTGGGACATTTTATGGGTTTTAAATAGCCATTGCTAGGGTTGTCAGAAATCAGTTATGACTGTCATTAAGAGATTTCCAAGTGACAAAAAAAGGTGACTTTTTGAGGCCCTTGGGCATTACATGATTCTTTTTACAGCATTTATTTTCACAATATTTATATTTTGTGTTAAAACTGGATTAAAAAAGAATATGATATATACTGTACAGTATATGTTTCTCTCATTCAAAGCAGTTACAATTAATAATATTTTGTAGTTATTCAACACGTCTAATGTACATTTGTATTTTTTCTGCTCAAGCCACATTTCAGTTGCATTGTATAAAAGAGTTGTTGAAAGGGATTTACACTGTAGAAATTGGAGCTAATTGTAAATGCGGCCAAACAAACATACCTTATATGAGATCAATTATATTGTGTGTGATCTTCTTTAATATAGCACAGTACATTGGGGAAAAGGTCTGGTCTGTCACTACTTACAGACCTAAGGAATCATGGAACATACAGTATGTTCAATGCTGAGTCACTCCCACAACATATTATTCTGAATAAAAATGTTAGGGTAGTGTACAGTTTGTACAAAATATAAGTCATGTGTATTAGCCATACTGAGATTAAGTTAATTCCAAACATTAATATTAATAAAATTCCTTGAGGAAAGTAAGCGCTTATCTTAATATGCCACAATGTATTACTGCAGGAAACTGCATCTTTCAAAGACCAGGATTATTGGAACGCAGACATCCTGTCAAGTAGAATTCAAATGGTATTTTTTTCTAAATGTATAACCCAGCACGATGATAACTGCATTCCAAAAATATAAGAAAAAAACTAAACATACACAACACTTTGTTTCCTACAGATAACCTTGACTGGTAGAGAAAAAAAGAAATGTCTGACCCAGAAATTCTATACTTGGTGCTTCTGACAGCTGTTGTTGCCGGACAGCCTAAGGACGACAGTGTTTTAGTGCTGAACTACTAAAAATAGGTCAAACCAAAGGGAGAATTGTAGTGCTGTGACTCTGAAGAAGGAACCAGCAGTGAAAAAGCAGTGGCTCTGGGGCTGGTCTTTTTTGCCCCAGGCTTCCAAGTGAGGGTTCACAGCTTTTGGTTTTCAGGGCTTCATTAAAATGAAGGTCATTTCATGCAGACTGGAGAATTCGGAAAATATTTGAACTCTTAGGATGAATTGGAAGGTAGACATGCCTTCTTATTAAAATGATATCAGAGAAAACATTTTAGTGATACCTTTACTGACGATTGCAGAGGCAAAGTATGCGTTTGCTGAGTACTGTCTTACAGTCAGTAAACAAATAAGCAAATTTTGAAATACTAATGCACATTTAAAATTTACGGGCAAGGAATGTTGATTGAAGTAGCTTCACAGGTTCTCTTGATTCCAGTTTCCAAAATGACTTGGATGCAATATTTTTGACATTGCATTTTTTAAAAAAGTACAATAACTTTGTATTTCTTGCTTTGATCATAAAACTGAATTCTCAATAATAAATGTTATTTTATTTTTATTGGAATATACGTTTCCATTTACAGAATTTATCATTTAATGTGTAAGTAATCTCTGATTTGAAGATAATCTTATCCTTTTGATTGCATTGAAATAAATTGCTAAGACTGGATCTCATCAATACATTCCCACTTTTGTACATTGGAGCTGTAGTGATATTTTTTCAGAATGTGTCATCTTCATACTTAACACTGCGGTGCTAGATCTTGAAGCATCTCCCACAATATTTATCTGAAAATAAACTGTGCTGAAACATACTGTGTGTAAGCAGCATGTTTAAGGGCTTTGATATAATAGGCATATTGTACCATCTCACACTAAACTTGAATTGGTTCTGATTTCATAATCGTTTGGCCTTCTGCTTAACATAAAAACAGCGTTCACTAGCATTCTTTCAGCCATCATTTCAGCTTCACGTGGTCTTTTAAAAAAGACTTTTAAGTTTCTTCAAGTGCCACCTTACCTTCAACATGCAGTGGTGTCATGGGGATATTTTTTATCTCATTAATGAAAATGTAAAATGTAACGTTTTTAGTTGATATACAGTATGTAACTTGTGGATAGTTGATGTCAAAAGAAAAAAAACAAGGAATTAATGCAAAATGCAATCAATTTGCACAAAATGCATCAAAATATAAATGGAATGGATATTTTGTTTACAATTATATATAAAAGGTCAAAACTCTTACATATACACTATCTGTGACATCGAAAAATTGGATATTGGCAAGATTTCATGTTATAATTATTAAGGTGATAAAATGAAAACTTACTTTTAAAATAATACATTTTAAATAACCATTTAAGAGGTGATCCACTTCTTTTCAGTCAGTATGAAGTACAGCCCCTACCTGGGTGATGTGCCTCAGCCATTTTGCACAGCAGAACAACTATACAGAAGATTGAGTATAGAAGTGTGAAATTACTTCAACAACTGAATCAAGAGGGTACTTCAGGTAATGCAGATTGTGCAAGCACAGACGGGAATTCAGCCAAAACATCAGGATTAACAGCCCTTCTGTTTCAAACCCCGCCATGGAATCTTAATGACAAGTAGTCAGTTATTTAAGGTGTAACCTCTCGTTTAAAGGACGGCATCTCTTGCAGCTCAGTCTCTCAGGTCACCACACTGTTGCACTGTTTTTTAAAAGGTCCCATGAAAGTAATAATCATTTCCAACCTTGCTTAGCTTCTAAGATCAGGCTAGAAACTGACAAAACTCCTGATGTATGATAACAAGCAGCATATTCTGTAAGTTATGTATAGATTTCATTGTATAAGATGAGACAGATACAGTGATGTTACTCCTCAAAACTCTCAAAAGCATTTCTAGTCCCTGTGGCAAGGGTCTGACATCTGTCTAGGGCTCTGCAAATTAGGTGTTTGGAGGTGGCTGAGGCTATAGTTTGAATCTGGGGTCTGAAGGCACAAACTACATAGGGAATTGCAATAATGCATGAAACATGTTTTTCCTTAATTTGCTGTTAAAATGTTTATCCTGCCTTGTTCCCGTTTCTTGTTAGGATAGTGGTTAGACAATGAAACGATGTTATATCGGTATATCTTTTCTTTGAAACCTTGTGTTAAACAGAGATTTAAGATGCCGTAAACTACTGAAGGCATTGTTACAATACATAACTTCATTCACAAATATATAAAGACAAAATGTTTAAAAGGCTGATGATGGCTACTTTTAAAGTATAATTTGAAAAGACAGGAGAAGATATGGTCCACTAGTGCAGCAATGTGTCTCAGAAGAAATCATACCCTTAGAGTGTTTCAGTGTTTCAGTCAAATTTTAATGGTGAAACAAGCCGACAAATATGAAGAGATAGCTGTCATTGCTGTCACATTCCTCCTTTACTTGTGAAGGATAGGCCAGGAAGAAAATCTTGCAAGGTGTTGCTGAAGTGAAGGGAGGGGTGCTAGAGAATATAGGTGCAGAGCTATGTTCATCCAGGGAGTTTATATGTACAGGGAAGCAGAAGTGCAAGATTACAATTTTACCTCTCTCAAACATCTACAGTAACTAAACACTATTAAACACATACTGAACGAACCTTCCATTAAACAGAACTTACACAGTGAGAACCTTGTTTTTTGATACTGTATTTTTAAGTTCCACTGAATGTTCCAGTAAAATAATTTTGATGATCATAAACATTCTGGGCCTAATACTTAGGATGGAATGGTTATCTCTTTTGACTATAGGACCTATCCTTTCATTAGTAAGATAAGAGTTTTGTTTGTTTTTCTTTTGGCTTGCTTAAAAATGCCAGTGGAAGTCTAAATGGAGCCTTTTGAATGAATGAAATAATAAAAAAATATGTTTAAAAATCAAATACAATTTTTCTATTCCTCAAGGTTTCAGTTTATTACCTCTCCTGGGACTCTAAGGCAGCTATCCAAAAGCAGTTATTCATTATAGTGGCTGACATAATAGCACTGTTAAATGCATTAGGGAGGCATTCCTGGAAACACATCTGTAGCTTAAATGAAATAATTGTTCAATTCATTAAATAGGGATATTATATTGGTGCATAGCTGCTGTGTAACTGATAAAGAGAATAAAACTGCTATAAATATTAAAATACAAATGTATACACTACCTGAAGGGAAAACACACACAACTAAATATGTTTTAACCTTAACTTGAATTATCATAAGCGCCACATACTGTAAACAGTGAAAATGGCCTTAGAGGTATGTGTTTAAAATGGTATAGTAAAATGGTAGTCTTGGTACCTCTTAAGGGAAGATAAGAAATGCATGTTCTCTCTTTGATATTCCTATTCATGTCACCCACAGCAAAAGCAAACATGATTATTTAAATAGAATGCAGATGTTCAGTTTGCATTAGTAAGATATAATGCAAAATATTTCATAACTGCACAGAAAGAGTTAAACTTCTGATTAGCTTAATCATATACTGTGTATACTGTATACTGTATATTCTATTTGCAGAATGAACCTAAGGAATACACATGGTTTATGTTACTAAAATTCAGAAAATCGTGGAAGGGTAAAACAGTAGATCTTGGTTTGCAGGTTCAGTTTAGATATTTGTCTGTTGTGGTATGATATTAACTAGTTCCATAATAAAATCTGATGAATTAGGTTTTCGCAAACTTGCTGTGTGATTAAGTAAAAGTCGCTGTCAGTGGCCAGCAAATTGCAATTCTAGGAAAGATTTCTATCATGTAATGAGAAACATTAAAAACAAAGGAAATGTAGACAGGAGATGCTAGCACAGTGCAAATTTAACAGTTACACTGTGGTGCGGTGAGAGAAATAGTCTTTTTTCTAAGAGTTTCTCTGGTAAGGAAAGTGACAATACAAAATGACAATATCACAAAATGCCAGTCTTACATATACTATATTCAGCTGAAAAGTCTTTTCTTGTATTGATATTAAGGATTTAATAAGCCTGCATTTCATAGTAATGCATTTTACAGTATTTGTGAAGTTAAATGTCTGCTAAAACTTATACTTAAAATATAAACAGAAAATACAGAAACCACCTTCTTGTGTTTTTAACTGTCTTTTAAAAATATGCTTTTCGCCAACATACATGATGAAAAATACTGCTCCCATAGCAGTAAACCTAAATGCCAGCATCACAGATTTAACTCTTACACTGAACATTATCTCTGTGCCGTAACCAAACCTCTCCCATTGCATAGGTTCCCTATTCAGTCCCATTTCTGTGATTCGTTTGCATCATTACTTCTCATAGTTTAATTCTCTAAAGGGTTTCAACATTTGCCTGTGCAAGTTCAAGTTTAAAGGTTTTCAATATTTGCCTGTGCAAATGTGGTAATTAAATAGCATTTTAATGCTTGGCTTGTCAGTGAGAGAACAAAATCTCTGGAAGGTAGATTGGCAGAAATCAGCATGATCAATCATTTTCTCTTGCAAATTATATTAGACAGCCTGAGCCCACAAGATTAGGAAGCTCTGCCACTATAGCCCACTAAGGATTATTGCTGTACACATTCCTGTGAAATAAATGGCAAAATCAGGCTCCCTGGTGCATAATTAATAAATCCTAATTTGACAGGAGCTGGTAACATAGTAACAAAGAATGATACAGTAGCTGAGTGTGAATTCATTCAGCTTTCATGATGTCCAGTTTAGATTTTGTTCTGTAATGCTCATGATCCTAGATTCCACTACACGAATGAACTTCCTCAAGAGTAACAAACAATTCCCACTATGGAGAGAAATACAAGTATTGATATCAGTATTCAGAAGTATCTCATTTAAAATGAGCTTCAGTTCCACCTAAATATGTTACCCAAAGATAAGCAAATTTAACAATCTGAATTTGTTGCTAAGAAGCATAACATTGAATTTAACATTTTATTAGATTAATATGAAAGGGTGCTCAAAATAGAAGAAATGGTTATTTAACACACATGAGAGTATTGTGATAAGATATTTTACAGCATGAGTGATCCTAGAAGCATGCATTTGACTTCAGTAAGTGTGTACTAAAAAATGTTCAATGGCTATTATGGTGGCAGGAGAATTTTCTTTTCTAGGAATCTAAAATAGTCCAACTAGTTTAATGTTCCAACAGTGAACACCAAGCTGCTACACATTGTATACCTAGATGAGAAAAGAGTGAAGCCTCATCTCTTCAAGAATGGCTGGGAAAATCTGGATTGAAACCTCCTGAAAAATGGGCCTTTACCAAATAGCCAAAGAATTACAACAGAAACATCTCCGCATCTGACAGTAGATCAGGCTGTAATGCAGAATCGCACTGATTCAGTACCTTTACAACTTCAAGCACTGCATGGCTCCAAAGGACATGCTACTAGATATTAATACGTGTAGGTCATTTGATTGTGGGACTAACAAAGAGAGTTAAAATAGATGCTGTTCACATCAGGAATGCTCATTGTATTACAGTAGGGCTCTGTATGCTGTCACTGCAAGACACACAAAGCTGGGGTGATGCTGAAGACTGATGTAAAAAAAACATTTATGGACATGTCTCTGCATGTTGCTCCTTTTGTTTGCATCAGTATTGTATTTTTAAAAAACACTGGTAGCTCAGTCAAACTGTCAGTTCTTGCAAAAGCCTGAGCTGTCACTTGTTGTTCAGCAGAATTTCTACCAGGAAATACTATTGTTTTGAGACATTATACCTCTATAGAAACATTACACCAAGTTTGCTAAAAGAAATCAAATGCACCAGCTAGAGCTTCATCGCTCAGATGGTTCTACTGTAATTTCCTAGGCACTCATGGGCCACCAAAGATACTGTACTGTATACAAGTATCACTGACGCTGTTGTGTAAATACAGTTAATAATTGCCCATTCATCTAATTACTGCCAAACATTCAAGATCACAAGAAGGGCAGCACAGGACTTACAGGAAAATACACAATATCAAGCACAGGTATCAATAGATGTATTGTGTAAAAAAATGATAGAAGAAGATAGTAAAAGACTGGCAATTCCATGCAACCTGGAGTTCAAAGGTAGATTTTTACAGCTTTTGTGCAGATTAACTTTGTTTTTTTGATTCCACTTCCTGCACTTTTTTGTCATTTCTGCTTTTGAACAGCTGCAGCCTATATCCTCTGAGAATTTGTGTGTCCCAAGAGAATTGAAATTGACTTTGATGAAATCATATACAGTAGTTTGATATGAATTTTACATCAAAGACACGATATTATCAAATTTTGACAAAACAATGTCACAAACTGGTACACAGATTCAGCCTGTCAGGCCACAGAGATGGCTAAATCTATTTTGTTACACTAATTAAAGCTTTGTAAAAAGAGATATGGCTATGAGTTACCACATACAATACAGTGGGTTGTTTTCCTTGCAGTTTCAACTGCTTTGAAAGCTTTAGTATTATTAGTATTTGAATACAATTTAAAACTAGGTAAATGAGGTAAACAAGCTTTGTCTTCTGAAATGTAACAAGTTACTAGCATTCTTCTACTTTTAAAAATCCCATACCATCATTCTAAAGAACATGGCTGTTAACCCTTGTGTCCTGGGCAATTTTCACTGTGGTCTTATACAATTTGGTCTTCTTTATGTTTGACTGGTAAAGCAATTTCTCACTTTTATACCTAATCTTGTGTGTGGTAGGGCTGCAGGCAGATAAAGGATGCCAACCATTACTCTGGACCCATCACCTTGTACAGTATGTAGGGAACTTTGGAAGGAAAGCATTATTATTATACAATCAGAAGGAGACTGTAAGCAACAGTACCTTTAGATTATTTCTTTGTTTTGTAATACATTAAGGGCTTTTTGTGTAGCAAAAGAAGATAGTGAACATCTATGAATACTGGCAATAGTCTGAACTAAAGCTTGATCATTCTGGATTCTACAGTGCCTAAGGGGTTCAAAAAAAGGATAAGCAACACATTTTCATGACAAACGTTTTGCAGAAAAAAGAACATACTTCAATAAAAATATTAAATTGAGAATAAAAAATCAATTGCTCTAGTACAGCCAAACAATATGGATTACATCTCTGCATAAAGGATTTATTTTAAGAACATATTCAGCCTTTAATTACTGTCACCACCAAGCACTCTTAGTGGTACAGTAGCAAGGGCCTTCAGCAATGAAGTTGCCAGCATTTCAAGTACAGTACTTGAAATAACATTCTGAAGTGGTTTCATTAACTTTCATTGTCGTGGAAAAAAAAGGAACGAATCTGACAGCAGAAAATTTTAAATAAAAAAGCAAACATAAAGTCTTCCTTTAGTCTGTATTTCATAGAGATGTTCTGTGTTTTTCTAGTTGTGAAGAATTTTTAAGGCGTTACCTATAGCCTACAACTTCAAGCTATTCCTGCTTCTGACCACAAATGCATACTGTGTTAAGAATGAAAACTGCAACACAGCCAAACCATGCCCAGGGAGCTGTCACTCATTTAAAGGTAAAAGCATCCTCATTCCATTTTCTGCAGTGATGAAGGATGCTGTGCAATCCCGAAGAGCTGGTAGTGAGGCAATACTGAACAAGAACACGGAAAACATAGAAGTGAAAATGTGAAGTGAATTCTACCAAGAAACATACATTATATCTACTGAAGAAACTTTAGGTAAACTGTTGTATGCTTCCACTACAGTATTTCCTGTGTAATAAAGACAGCCAAGCTTTATCTCTAACAGTTAAACCTGCTCCATCCAGCCATTGTCATCAGTGTCATCAGCCATTGTCATTTTGCAATACAACTTTTTGTGTACTGTTCTGTTTTGTTCTTTGTAAATTCTGGACTGTGAGCAACTCTTCTTAGTGCACTTCTCACTGACTATACTGATTGAATTGTATGTATTGTATTGTTGTATTATTGTATAATTTCGTTACACTGTTGCTGTGTGGACAGTGTTACAGTAAGCTGCTGTTGCACTGCAATTTCCCTCACAAGATCAATAAAGTATTTATCTAGTGTACTGGAACTTCTAAGAGGCAAAATCTACATGGTGTGTTCATTTCAGAAAGGGGGGGGGGGGGGGTGGCTGTACATAATAAGGAGGTTTTTCAATGAAAGAGTTAATATTTTTCAAATGTTAGATTTTATCCTTTTCTCATGTTTTAAGTACCCAAGTCTTTAAAGTACAACAAAAGTACCAGACATAAATATTGCACAAGAAGCATCTAATGTTCACCTTTGAACATCTAGTACACATATAATATTAAGAAGTAGACAGATTTCTAGATGAGGGTTTTCTAGATAAAAGGTCTGTTTTATATCATTAATTTATTAGGCAATTCTTAATAAAAGTTAAGTGCAGGGATTAATTAAAAGCCACTTTTGCTTGTAAAATATCTTTAATCCTTCATGATACTTGCTTTCTTGCTCTGGGATGCTGTCTTACATGCACAACAAATGTTCTTCCCTCTTATATCCTCTCTTCCAAGAACTAGAAGAATGGTCTGAAAATATAAAACATCCTTTTAAGTGGATCCCTTAGGAGATGAAGTGATAGGCCATTTTTCTATCCCTATAGAGATTTAAATCTCTGGCTCTTAGTGTATGAATATGAAGAGGTTTTGACAATAGGGGCATTCAATAACACTCCATCCGGATGACAGCTTTACTTACCACATACTATTAAATACTTTACTTGCAATCCCTCAGAACTTGATTGTGGTCAAAATAGACCACTGAACATAAAAAAAATGAATTATCCTCTGTCATTTTTTACATTTGCTGGTTTTCTTTACACTGGGACAAACAATAATTGCATCATTTTTTGCAAGCCAAATCTATTTACCGGTCCAGCAAGTAATTCAAAATTTATATATTGATCAACATGTGGGTTGATAACACTTTTATGTTTCTTATAAGGGCGAACATTTTTTATGCTGTAGCCTTGTTGTAAGGTAAGGAGTGGTTGTTTTGATGTTTTAGTGGCTTGTGGAGGAAGACGGGTTATTTTGAAATTTCACAAATCACCACTGTGAATAACATAGGTTTGCCGCCTTGCCATTTAAAGCCTGTAAGTCAAATACTGCTTTCCCCATTGGGTTGAAAAAAGTTTTCTTCACACATTAAAATTGCGTTCAACTCTGAATTACAGTACACTGAAAAATATAATGTGTTTTCCCTTAAAACTATAATTCTATTGCTCTTGTCTGTTCCATCCTTGTTTGGGATCCTATGACATTCACTTAGAACACTGTTCAGATAAAATTCTCTCAAAAAATTCAATTCATGGGAATTTTTTTTAAATAACAAAGGACAATGAGAAATAAATGCACAACTAAACATTTTTCTTATTTATGTATTTCCATGAAAAATTTAAAGGGGAACTGCAGTTCCAAATTCTCAGACCAGTTATGAAATGTCAGTAACAAAATGATTTCATTAATGGTGTACACTACAAAATTTAACAATTTCGAATTAAGCTCAAAACCATGAATTTTGTGAAAGCACTGTAAGTCGCTATGTTGTCCCAAGCCCCTGGTCTCGCTACAGGCAAGAGAGAGAGTTCCAATGAATTGTGACTTGATGTGGCCCTTCCTGCTCACTAGTCACTGTTATGATTAATGTAATGCGATGTACAAGCAAACAAGTACAGGCTGCACAGCAGATATTTCACCACTGAAAGTTTCTAACATGACCTGCAAGCAGAGTTAACAAGTAAGTTCCACTTATCAGACAAAACCATCTTGAAGTGGAGAACAATATTTCTATTGGATTAAAAGAGATGTGTTCGCAAGCCTGCTTATTTACAATGTAATAGGGCTGCTTCACATCACTGGAAGTTTTGTTGCCCCGTTCTGAATTGCAGAATACGGTACTGCACATACAGGGTACCCTGATATTTTGTCTACTTTTTGTGGTAAAAAAGTAGTTTTTAGATGTTACAGTGTACTTTTTACTTTTATTGGGGTTTGAAATGCACTCATAAATTCTGATTCTTTCTGACCCCAAAAGTTTAAAAAGCATTGCAGTTCCCATTAAAAGTAATTTAAAAATACGTTGGGGGTGTTACATTTCATGAAAGAGACAGTTCATTTTCTAATATTCACAGCTAAAATAAAATGAACATGTTAAAAATGCATTGAAAATAGAGTAAATATCATACCTTCTTACTGACATAGGTTTCCTACACTATGGTTTAAAATAAGGGAAGACTAATTTGTTTCTTTAATGCTTGATTTTATTTTCTTTTCCTGTCCACACATCAAATGAACTCTGATTCACATAAACCAAAGGGTATTTGAAACAGCTACATGAGCAGTTACAGTACATAGACAGCACCAATGTGTGGTTTTAAGTTCTTAAGTATCTATGATCAGAGATAATGGTTTAATTAATCATTAAAAAATTAGTTAAAACCATGTAGCAGAGGTAAAACACAACCAAACAGCAATGTGACCTTAGAATAGAGGACAATAAAATGTGTGAAAACAATTCAGGTGGAAGGTCTCCATATGACGTCTCATGATGAGAAGACGTCTGCGGTCCTTGCAATGTTATCACATTGCATAAAATCTTGTTGTGTTTTATTTTTGACTGTACACATGTAAAATTCAATTGAAAATTTCTGCTAAGCTGCACTATGTGTAAAATTTAAGTGTTTGTGCTCTTGTATTTAAAGAAAATATGCATCATTTTCCTATCATTAACATTCTCTTCAGTCTTACTTTGACCTTGGTATTTGCTGCAGAATTGAAAAAATGATTTCAGCATTTGAAAAGGCCAGATGTCTCGTGATTATTGTTATGGTTCAGCAATGCATTGAAACACCCAAGGCAATATTCTTTCAGACACAATTGGTAATAGGTGACTTTGTCTCAGAAAAAACTTTGTTTACATTCATGTACTGTAGGTCTCTCCAGGATGTAAAAAGATGGTTAATTTAGAATAAGGGGCAGGACTGGTTATATTGATACTGGGTCTGATAGACTGCATTACATTTCCCATTTCAAAACTAAATCCTAGCACTAATTGTCTTCAACTAACAGAACTAAAATAATAAAGTGGGCTCCATCCTGTATACTAAATTATTTTAAGTACAACAAGAGTCAATAAGTGGTTGTTATGATTGGTTTCAAAAGAAGCGAACAAGAATATCCAAATGCTCAGCATCTTAAATAAAACACATTGTTTTGAAGCAGGGTTCTGTAACTCATTTGGCACATGTCAAAATTAAGAACAGTAAATTGTGCTACCAAATGGTATGTTTTAGATAACATTTTAACATAATTTGCTTGACAACATTACAACATTAGGCAGAAAATATTTATTTCACTGTTTATGTTGTTTTTCACTAAGCAAAGCAATAATTAAGGAGTACTTTGCAACACTCAACATGCAGGGCATTCTTTTTATAATAACATCTAGCTGTTAAACTGTACTTGCATAACAATTTTAAACCCAGAAAAAAAAACAAGAAAAAATCCTTCAGCTCCTTAAGATTTCCTTTTGGGTGCTCTTTTATGTGTTAATGTACATATTACAAAATAACAAATGACCTTTTTAAACCAAAACAACCGCCTTTTGTTAACACACCTTAGTCATTTCCTACAGCATGGTTACTTTGTATTTCCTGGTTCCTAAATCATTAGATAGATGCAAAAAAACAATTGAAATGGTGATAGAATTGTTGGAGGAAAATGGCTTGTATCAGTATTTCTTATTGCACTGTAGTTATGGTAGCATGTGTAATGCTGAAGCTACAGTATATGTTAAACTATTACATACTGTAATAAACATACTGTAGCATGCTTTTCTTGAAGTTATATAACTTAATTTAGTCACATAGAAAGTTAACTGTTGAAAACTACTGATAATTTGATATTGGTAAAATGAGAAAAACAATGAAGTAGTACATAATGATATTTAAATTAAATTTATTCTCAATTTCCCCTGTGAATATTACAGTTAAATTCTGCTAATTGTTTTTTTTAATTTTGCTTGTTTATGATAATTGGTTCAATTGCATGATATTTTATACAGAACATTTAACTAAGTTATCTTGGCTTCTTACATTACATTCTCGTAAAATAAACACACAATATAAAGCAGGCAATGCAACTATCTACACAAATTTCACACTACTAGAGAAACAGGGAATATGATCTATTGAGAAATTACAGCAAAGTGACTCAAAGATGTCAGAAGACATTTTAAAAGCATCGAACTGACCTCAGAAAGCAAATAACAGCTAGCCTTTGCTTCTATATTGCAAACTACAACACAAAACATTTATCCTGAGACCATGTTTCATCCTTTATTGAGATGTAACATTACATACTGTAAACTTTACATACTGTAACCTTAATGATGTTTATGAAAGCTAGTGATACACCTGATGCCCATTATCAAAAAAAGTCAAGGACTGATATAAAAAAAAATGAAGGACACATAAATTTACGTTCAAAGTCAGGAACCCAAAAGCAGCAATCTACAGTAGTTTCAGTAGTTTCTACCATTTTACAGAAGTAGTTCACATTTTAAAAAGATTATTTAAGATACAGTATGCTTCCATGCACTGTATGATCTCCTGACCTACTATTCTAAGTTCAAGACCATGAAATCTACATTTAAGATTAGTTACCAGTATTGACTGAAATGAAAACATTATTCATTACTAAGATAATACTTTTATGTTTTCATTCTTTTATGTTTGACAAACTTATTAGAGGCAAATGCAGTAGTTAACAATCTATTTACTGTATGTGCAAATTGGGTTATGTCCAAATTTTGAAATAAGTCATAATTTGTTATGGCTTAACAGTAATTTGTTAAGTTATGCATTTAGTGAAGTCAACTGAAAACCTAAATAAGATAAATAAGTAGATTCTGAAAATTCTATTCTACTGCCTAACTTTCCAATACGTTCTCTAAAAAGTAAAGTGAGACTATTTAAGACACACAAAAACATGCAAAATTTGCTTCAGTTTAGAAATAAAAAAAGAATAAATCAAGGTTTAAAATAACTAGATAGTAACATTTTGCAGGGTATTGTAATTAATTTACAATGTTTCAAATATAATGCAAGTTAGCCATTCATTCAAAGCAAAACTACTCATCTTATTGTCTGTCTAAATCATTCCAGAATTTTGCTACATCCAGCTCTTTAATTACTTAACTGATAATCAGCAATTAAAACAATGGGTAGCCAAATAATGAAATGAAGAGGTGATTAAATAATTTATTTAAATGTTTAATGATTAAATTATTTCAGTCAGTGAAGCCAGCCATGTTTACAATGGTTCAGCGTTCCTCATGTTGTCTTATTTTTACCTGTTGTTTAAAAGCCTAAAAGACTAAACTCACTTAATTTCTGAACACTAATGTGTTTTCAGGTACATTTTAAATGACTTATAGACATACAAGTATACAAGTATTAAGAACTATAGTACATACTGTGTCGGTTTACTAATGTACACCATAGCTAGAGATCAATGCCTTTGATGGAAAAAAAGTTGAGATACAATACATATTTTTATTTTATTATATCTAACTGATCAAAGGAAAACATGTAAACTTAAACTCACATGGAATGAGGGTTAAAATATTCACTTCTTTTCTGGCCTGAACTGTTTAAACGATTTCCAGTGAAGTACTGTACGCCCACCTTTTATAACTATTAGAAAGACGCATCATCTGTTTTCTTATACCACATTTTAGCCTATGCAGCATACTGTCTTCAGGGCGAAAACTCACAGTAATATCTTTTCATAACACAACTTGATTATAATCACCTATAGAAATACCAATGCCAAGTTATCTTTCATCCAGAGGTGTATCCTACTGACAATGCTCTCTGTAAAACTCTTCAGCAAGTGATGCTGGTGAGAAATAGTTCTTGAATGATAAGTACAGTCAAGTACAGTTTGCCAATAGGAGTGCTGCATATAAATGAAATGGAAAATGATTAAGAGGACTTACAGTAGTTTTGAAAACATAAACCTTTACATTTGTATATAGAGAATATACAAATGTTTCTAAGTAGCACTGTACGTCAGCTGTGTGTCTTATGTATTCTTAAAGATCATGCATTTTAACCTTTTTCACAGAATGTTCAAGACATTATATGGTGTAACATTATACAGAACGGTGCACACTATATACTGTATAACTAACTTATATTCAGCATCTTAGTACCTGTAATGAAAGGCTGTGACTGTCACTTGATATACAAGGTTCTGCTTTATAAAGCAAATGGACACAAAATCTAAGCAGTTAGCCCTGTGCTAAAGCTCACCTTATTTTAAATAAACTCAAAAACCTGTACTGAAGATTCCTTATACAGTACATTCACACTGTATGGCAGGGGAGTATCAAACGTTGTTTAATGGGATTTTTCCTTGGACAGTTGTTTCCACTTGACAAATCTGGGAGTTTGATGCACAATAATAGTATCTATGTATGTCTAAAATGCTTTTGCATCTTTCTGGATGAAAAAACTTTACATGATATGGATCATTCCTATAAAAAATGACCAGGATTATTTGTGTTGAATCACTGCACTATGTGGACTACAGTACATACTGTATACAGTATACGGTAGTTGTATTAACCTGAACCTGAACTGAAACACAGGATAAATCTATCCATTTTAAGTGTAATTCTCATGGTGGGGGACACAGGATAAATTAAGAATTAAAGTAAGACTGAAAAAATAGTTTATATAGTAGCTGTGGTTTTATAACTGACAATGCCTGTTTTATTTGTAACTGAATGCATTAATATTTTAATATATGGTTACATAACAGTATAGAACCATCTCATATCCTCACTTTACAGCAAGCACTTGCAGCCATCTCATGACTGGCCAGGACATAGAGTATATTATGGACCATTTCATTGAGGGAGATAAGAATGGTCCTCTAGTGTAAATCCTTCCATTTAAATAGTCATTATTTATTAATGTATTTCTCACTTCATTGGGGTGATGAGATACTGTACATAATCCTTCATCAATTCAAGACATCTGCGTTGAGCAATTTTCTACCTGAATAATCATCTTTGTGACAAAATCCAAGTGTAACAAACTGTTTTTTACGAAATAAAAGTGCTCTTTCAATTTAAGGAAATGATAATTCAAAGAATTCAGTTTAAATTAATGTAAATTAACTAGCTGAAAACACTCACGATACACAGCATATGAGGATAACAGTAGTTTCCAGTGACATGTCACTGGAAATTTAAAAAAAAAGCTGTGAGGAAAAGACCTTCATCAGTATATCACAAGGTATAACCATTATTGTTAGGGACTTTCTTTTATGAGTGTTTATCACTATTCAGAAGTGCAGAAACAAAAATCTGTTGACTGCTTTGTGACACCAGAATACAGCAATACAGTTTAGGATGACCTTTGGTGCCCTCAATGTTTTTTCAGCTGTTAAAATTTAAATAAAAAATTAGATCTAAATGTGTCTCTCTTCTCAAAGTAGTTCATACTTTACATTTCATTATATCAAAACATAAAGAAATGATTTAGATCACTCTTTACAGTATTCATATACATTCATTATCAAATAAATAACTATTATTTATTAGGGGGTTTTGTTTACTAATTAAGCATATTCACTAAATTTAAACATTACATTATTATATTTCATAAACATATGTCATT
The DNA here is from genome assembly GCF_055471065.1 of Atractosteus spatula. Taxonomy (NCBI): domain Eukaryota; kingdom Metazoa; phylum Chordata; class Actinopteri; order Semionotiformes; family Lepisosteidae; genus Atractosteus; species Atractosteus spatula. Next base: position 28,220,992 of record NC_142708.1, on the reverse strand, counting down.
GTGTATTTTATCTATTTATCTAGCTAAGATAGCTACACCTAAGATCTAAGATGCTAGATGTGCTATGTATTTATGTTTTTGTTGGTTTCTTTTGTCGAGTGTTGAAGATACAGTAGTCTTTGTTTTTCTTTAAATAAAGAAAATTCCAATGCACTAAACTTTAAACAGGGGCTTTAATGTGTGGTATTCAGCTAGTGATGTGGAGGTTAATTACTGTAATTATGCAAGTCAAACAACATCCAGTACTTTTTTATTTTTTTGGGACAAAAATACTGTGGGGTTTCTTAGTTGTGGTGTTGCGGTAACTAATATTCAATATTTGATTATTAACCGTTGTACTGTTGCCATTACTGCTAATTGTGCATAGTCTAAATGCCTCAACTTTGTTTCTGTATTTTATTCATAATATTTTGCTCTGTGTTTTCATTTGTGACTCATTTCATCTCACAAATAATAATCCATTCCAATGAACAAACCATTGAATGTACTCAAGGAAATATGTGACACCAACAATAAATACTGTAGAACACTATCTGATAAGAACTTCCTTAAAAACAACTGCTGCAGAAATGATGGAGGCCCATCATTACTAGTAAATCACACACAATTTCGATATTTTCCATAAAATATTCCTACAGTACATTTCCTTCTAGCATGCAATTTAAAGACAACGTTACGTCATTCACTCACCATATCCAGGAATGCCTCCTGAAAGGGAAATTATTCACGTGCATCATTTTCTTCTGTCTTCCCACATGAGTATTTCCAGGCTTCATTTAGTTGGGATGTGTTAGCAAACCAAAAACCTGCCTACAGTATATGCATTCTGAAAACCCAGCGGAAATTAAAAAATGATCTCTCTTCATTTCTCTTCAGAGCTGTCAGATGTCCTCCAAAAGAAACAAGACATGTAAACAAAGTTGCAAACTATATATCCCCTATGTTTAAGCCATTCTGGCTACAATAACAGTGCTTTCAGTATGTTAAGTCTTTACCTCCAACTCTGCAAAACTTGGACCTTTAATGCAAAATACATTAACAGCTGTTCAGTACAAATTAAGGCGAGTGAAAAGTAAGCCAATCCAGGTGTATATAAGGCGTGTACAAAACCCCATGAAAAAATAGATAAGTTGCTCTTTCTGTCTATGTTACAGAGATGTTTTGTAGTAGTATAAAAGAAATGTCAACCCAAGATTAGTGGCCGTATCTTGTTGATGCCTTTTTCTTGGTATTCTTCCGGCAAGGATTTCAAACTCCTTCTGCCACATTTTCATTGCAAGCTCCAACTATTTTCTCATGGCATCAGCATCCTTCCTCAAGCCCCAGGAGTAGAAACAAAGGTCTCAGATGAGCTGTGTAAAAGCATGTTCAATGTATTTCCTCTGGAAAGTACTTAAAGGTGCTACGTCTCTTCTGTCCCAAACCCGCGAGGTGCAGTCTGTTGCCATCCAGAGGTGTGTGCATATGAGTGGTTTATTTTTCTTGCTGCCTTCTTCTTTGCATTCATTTGTATTCCCTAACCCTATAATACGCCAGCTTGCTCTCTTAGTGTACAGCAACTAAGCTATTGATCCTCTTAGCGCAGACAGCTCTTATTAATTCATCATTGCACTCCGACTACCAAGAGGAGGGTAGGCAGGGTTGAAAGAGAAAAGAATCATTTCAATAATTGAAGAGAATGAAGTTAAATGTCATCTGAGGACCACTTCCCTACCGTCCTTTCTCCCTTTTCTCCACTCCAGCTCCCCAACAGTTGTCATCACTCTTGATCCTCAACTGCCTATGAGGTCTTGTGACTGCAGTAGCGTGGATTGTCCAAAGACCCCCCCTCACACACCCCTAGCCGTGTGTTCAGAGGAGTGGCACACACAAACACAGACACGCTTCCAAACATACACCCTCACTGAGCCCAAGCTCACTTTTCAAAGCCCAGACCCGGCAGAGAACATATTCCTCCAGCAAATCATTCTAGCCATCTCAGGCAGTTTTTTTTTGTCAGTTCTTACAGTTGACTCAGGCCACTCACATACTGTTGAACTGTGCAATTACTATGCTGCAGAACCAGCTCCCGGCTGCAGAGTGTGTGTGTGTAATCATCAAGGGGCCTCTTTAGGTAGGTTCCACTCAGGCAACACATTGTGCCCTGTAACAAGCCACTGGTGAATGAGAGGTCAGAATCTGCTTTGTTTCTAATCATTTATTTCTAGGGATCTTAATTCTGAATTTGGTGGTCAATGCAAAATATAAAAATGAAGCACTTCAGACAATTGTGGTCAATGTGCTTGTTTTAAAAAAAAGAAAAAAAAGCAACATGATCTACAACAAAAAAGCTTTTGTAATGTATAACAGTTTGAATTCAGCATCTCCCCAAATGCTGCTGGATTATGTTTTTACCCCTGCAATGAATTAATGAAAAAATTAATGTGTTGTGCCAACAAAACCTAAAATGTAAAATGACTTCTCAGTTTTAAAAATCACTTCAGTTAACTATGAGCTATGCAATTAGGACATAACATTGCACATTTTTTTTGGAGTGGCATTTTGCCGCATGATGTAGTACTATTGTTTATTTTCAGGACTACACTTAACATCTTTAAAGTGCTTTGCTGCTTCTTTAGAGTAATGCTGCCACAATACCCTGAAAGACCCCTAAGAGCATTGTTCATGCCATTTTAGGACAAGAAGGAAATTGTAAACAGTCAACTTAAATCATCACCGTCTGGTATTATCTTTACAATTATTTATAGTGTACTTATGTGAAATACATATGAAATTTTATATTAAGTAAGAACCACATTTTACCATGAAAATAAAAACACCACCTTTTTTGCCAGTTCATTAATCCTGAAATATTACAAGGCTATTTTTAATTGAACTACCTTGACACCCAAAACCATCAACAATTTTATCCAGAAGAGACAGAACAGGGTAAGATTCAATGTGCATTTTTCAATCAATATAAATAGGAACACCTCACCACAATAGATAAATTGGTCTGCCACCAGATCATCTGTAGGTTAAAATTATCACTCACATCCTTTGACTTTTACCTGCTTAGCTAGGGTAATAAATTAGAATTAGCAGAAAGGGTTTTCATCATGAAACCAAAGAGATGCAAAAATTCAGCCTCATAGCTACTGTTCTGTGTGACTTTCATACAAAATCCTTTTTGTTGATAAAGTATATAAGACATATAAAGTCCTCACTCACTACAAGCTAATACAGAAATCAGCAGTTCGTTCCTTTCTTCACTTCTGCAGAAGTGCTTACAATTAATTGATTTTGTAATTATACTGTGTATAATTACGCTGTGAAATTATTTTATTATTGTTGATTGGAAATTCTGTATGAATGAACTTCTTAGAATGTTTGCTATTAAAAATACATTAATTGAATAATTCCCAAGAAAGATAACTTACATCTTAATGGAAGTTTAATTAACCTCACACATTGCATTCCGCCCATAACACTGAACAAGAATCTAACATTGAAAAAGATCAGACAGTGTAATATTTAACTTGGCTGAGGGATCAGTGCTGCAGTTTAAAGGGAAATAAGTGAGACTGGCATACAAGCTTTCCTATTGTATCCCAAAATGTCCAGTGTTCTCCACGCCAATGGGTTCAGCACAGCTGAAGGACTCTTCATGTCAAAGTGAAAGGAATAATAATATTATTTAATTAGAAGAAAGCTTCTTGTTCTTGCTTGTTGTATTGGATGGGTGGTTGGAAGGGTGGTATTTTATAAAGCAATAAGGATATGGTTATCATTTCTGTTGCAGTAGTCTCTCCAATATTGCTTAGCACCTGCTATAAATTCTTTAGGATTCTTCTTTGACATTGTATGACATCCTCAGATCCCAATTTCCTCTTCTGATTTGTACTTATGTTCATAAGCATGAATATCTAGGCTCAGTTCTAGATTAATTAATTAAGCACTCCACAATACAAGTGGAGTATTTCAGTTCACTCCATGTTGCCCAACACCATGCTCACTTCATTAATCACTTTTTGCTAATATAATCAGGTGCTGGAGTATTCTTCCTGTGACATTCTACTCCATGTCACAATCATACCATGCTTCTTCCATTGCCTCATAACTGCTCACTGATGTGATTAGTTTAACTCACCCAAAGCTGCTCTTTAAACTTTGCTCACTGATTTTCCCATGTGAATGCTCTTCACAAAACCACTAATTTGTTTCTTTCCTACAAAACAGGCTGATCATGTTTGACCAGTGACACTTCTCCATCTTCATTAATTACCACTTGCATCCCTGACACAACAGTAGCCAGAGCTGTTCACTCTTTCTGAGAACACACACCTGTCTGCTGATGGTATAGTCAGGGAGTATCTACAATCCCTTCACTCAGTTATGGGGAGAAGATGTCCAGGTACCTTTCCAGGTGTCACTGGGGCTCTCATCTCCTTCCTCTCATGCTTGAGCCTAGAAGACACAGACTGAAACATTTTCCTGTCTGGCTGTTCCTACACACTTTCCATTTAGTCCAGAGGAGTGGCTAGTTCCACTCTGAGCCTGTCCTTCCTGTTCCTGTTCTTTTCCCTCATGGAATCTTCCTCCCTCTGGATGCCAATATTCAATCAAACCATATCTGTCTGACTTTTCTCCAAAATAGGTGGCTTTCTATTAATGCTGCCTCTCACAGTCTCACACATAGGTTCTCTGATCTTCGGTAAGAGCAAGCATGATAGCAGCATGGACATAGAGCAGCTTTTGCGAATGCAAATGAGAGAATGCTGAGGGAGGTGAACTTAAGTACTGTACAGTATATGTTCTTTCTGAAGGTTTTATTAAGAAATCCAATCATAAGGTAATGTGTATGGAAAATCAGCTGATGGAAGTAGCAAGAAGATAAAATAGCAAACACTGTATTTGTCACAGATGTCTAAAAGGCATGCCGAGGAATGGCAGGAGAGCAAAAAAGACCCTATGCATAGCAGCAAAATGGGGGTTAACCCGGGCTCAGGAGCTCAGGCGATGTTGGGTAGAAACCTATGCCCTCAGGCAGCGGAGGAGATGATCTGGTGCTAAGCGAGTCTCAGGACATCCGAACCCTCAATGCTGAGCCAGGAGGAAAGGGTGACCCGGAAATATGTAGCTCCAAACAAAGACAAACCGGAAGGACTAGCAAAGCACAGGAGCTCCCTCTAGCTATAGAGGGCGTGACAGTATTTGAATTATGATGGGAGTTGTTCTGGTGAAAATATAAGGTCCATCCATCTGATACTCTTTAGTTTGTTTAGTTTCATTTCTAATTTACAATATAAGCCTCAATTTAAGCAAAATTAAACAAATCAAAATAAAATCCAGTCCATAAAAAGGAAACTGCAACTCCTAGAATATTGAATTGAGTTTAGAATACAAACTTAGGTATTTCAACTCTGAATTTTATGAGGTTTTTTTTTCCTCTTCCTGAAGTTAGTGCCAAGTATTTTTTATCTGTATGAGATAAGATAGGTCACATTTTTCACATAGGAACTTGAGATAAATTCTTTGTAAAGTAAAAGTGATAGATACTCAAATACTTCAAAATACTCAAAAATGATTGACTGAAGCGATAGACAAAGTGAAAATTGATTTAGGTAATTCCTGTGCGCAGTTAACCTTTTGATTTGCAGAGAAAAATTAAAATGTGTAAAAAAAGTTTGAGTGAAATTCATTATTCATCTTTTCTGCACACTCATGGAAAAAATTGAGATTAAGGGAGCTATGGTACAAAATTTAACTATTGTTAAATTAACTATGTAATTAATACAATATGAATACACAAGCATACAGTAGCTTAATGGATACAGTATATACACTAAAGGAGACTTCCTTATCTTTTGCTGAAAGAGATGTCCCTAAAATGGTTACGAAATTTTGATTGCAGCACTTTTTGCAATTTACAGTATGAAACAGATCTTATAAGTTGGAAGATCACCATTCCAGAACAGAATGACTCAGTTGATTTAGTAAAAAATCCGCTGTTGTTAATATTTAGCGTTTGTAAATTCTGTTCAACAGAAAAAGGCGTACAAACATTAGTTTATATACTCTATATACTGTACATTATATGTGTATACTGTATGTGTTTCTTTATTCTTGAAAGCTAGAAATAAATTCCAAAATCTAATTTAAGTTGCATTTTATAAGAAAATGAACCTATGCTTTCTATGGTGCACAACTGTATTGGACAAATTTATATTATATGGATAATATGTCAGTGCAATTTACAGTATGTATTGGAAATGTCCTTTCTGTTTTCTGAATCAGTTCAGAAAAATGGATAACTGGATTTGATTCCATTCTAAAATCTTGAGAGGTTCTGAATATTTTCCATTGTTTTCATGAGGAATGTTTCAATTGATATGGTCAAATTGATTTCATAGGAAGAGACAGGGTAAGTATTTTAGACCCTTCATTTTATAGTAAATTCTAGAAGGTTTTTCAAATATTTATTCAATATACACTAACACATGTTTCCTTCAAAATGTTTTTGGTTGTTGTTTTAAAAGTTTAATTTTGCTCTCCTTTCTGTCTCTCTCTCTCTCTGGGGCTATATATTTCAGGGTCTCTCATTCACCTTCGCTCAGCATTGACGTTCGGATGTCCTGAAATCCGCCTAGCTCCAAGTCACCCCATGTCCGCTGCCTGAGGGCATTGGTTTCTATACGACTCCTGAACTGCTGAGCCCGTGCTAATCCCCCATTCCACCGCTACACATTTCGGGTCTTTTTCCACTCTCCTGCCTCTCCACGGTTTGTCCCTTTCGACATCCATGACAGAATGCTGAGCCTCCTACTGACCCCGCGAGCAGCACTTTTTTGTTTTGTCGCAGTTTTTTTTCTCTGGGCTTTTTTTTCTCTCAACTCTCCTTTCTAATTGCGAGATGCTTTTTCGACCCCTGTGCCTGTGAGCGGGCTGCGGCCTGGCTTTCCTCGGGTTGTCATTCCGGCATCTGTGATTGAATGTTGAGCTGGTCCTCCTATCCTCATCGCTGGATATCACTCCGGTCATCTGTGCCTATGAGCGGGCCGTGTGCCTGGCTTTCCTCAGGTTGTCCACTCCGATATCAGTGATAGAATGTGAACGTGCCTATTGCCCAGTCTGCGGTATTTTTCCCGGGTTTTTGTGTTTTTATTCTTGTTTTTTGCTTGGTGTTTTGATTTTTCACTTCTGGGTTTCCCCTTCTCTCTGGTCCCCCTGACTCCTGTGGTGTGGAACTCTTGGTTCCTATCTGTTTATTGTGGTTTGTTACCCTGGTCTCCCAGGTTTATTTCTGTTGTTGTTTGTGGTTGTGTACTTTGTTTTGTTTTAAGTCTGCGGAGCTCTACCTGACCCCCCTTCCTCTACCCAATAAAGGTTTACACCCTGGAGGAGGGGGCAGCCCTCAGCCCTGGACTCCCAGAGGTTTCCTTTCAGTTAAATGAGGTTTTTCCTCCGCCCAGTGCTGTGCAGCTCACTTATTTGTATGGGCGTCAGGAGCCGCCCATGAAGGGGGGGGTACTGTCACGCCCTCTGCAGCTAATACTGCACACATTAATAAAAAATCCAGACTGAATATCCCTAGAAAATCACCTGAATATCTCAGGCAACTCTTAATTTGTAACAATTAATACTGCATAACAGTATTTATAGTACTGTATATATTTGCTACAAAAACAAGATATTGTTATTATGGCAATAATAGACCTCCCCATCGTCATCATTATTATTACAGACAATTGTGATCTATCAGACTTTATAGCAAAGCCTAGGAGTAAGAAAAAAGCACATGAATCACCTGTGCTTTGCTGTCAGCAACAGACCTTGCAGATGACACAGCAGATCAAGGACTCCCCTGCCAGCCCATCCCTGTCAACACTCTGCCAGGTGGCCTCCACTCCTGAAGAGCTTCCAGCCACTGCCAGGAAAATGCTGTATATTTATATCAACATTTGCTTGGCTATAGGTCTTATACTCCACTCTGAGCAGAGCCTATTACTGGATAAACTCCATGGGCAATTAACATTAAGAATATATACTGTATATATATACAGTAGTTTAGGTGGGTAGCTGTGTCAGCATGTGTAGGCTGTAAAGGAACAAGTAATAGGTTTATTCCATGTTGAAAAGAAAAGAAAGAAAACACAACATTTTGGCCGTGGAGGCTTCTTCAGGTGCTCACACAAGAAACATTGTGTTTTCTTTCTTCTCTTTTCAGCATGGAATAAACCTAAACTTTCTTTTGCAGCCTACGCATGCTGACGCAGCTATCCACCTGAACTACTACAGCCTACACCTGCTGCGACCCACTATGCCTTCCTCCAAATCTTTTTCTAGATCTCTTCGTCATACCTTTTCTTCCTCCCAGGGCCACTTACCCCCTTCTCTCACTAAACCAGCATTCCCTCACACCTGAAGAAGGCTCCACGGCTGAAACATTGTGTTTTCTTTCTTCTCTTTTCAGCATGGAATAAACCTATTACTTGTTCATATACTGTATATATACAGTATATCAGTATATTTCCTTCTGTGTACAACTCTCTCTGCCAACCACAGCCTTCCTTTTACTGACAAGCACTTTCTTAATGTTATAGACTGGAAGAAATGAACTTTAGTTTATTACCTAGAGAGACTCATGCTTAGTCAAGTGTACTGTATTTCACTGTGAGCTGACCATTACCCATTGTTTTACAGAAAATGGAAAATTGCTATAACTCCTCCACTCCTCCCCTCCCCAATTCCCAAATCGTTAAGACTTGGGCGGCTTTAAAAATAGCATTCATTTAAAGTTATGCAACAGCAAAGAATTTTCAGTTTCTGTAAAGGGTAGTAGCTGCTATCTTCTCTGGGAATCTGTCAGAAGCAATTGTGTAATTGCTGGATGATTTGAAGGATGTCAAGTGTTGTCATCACAGGTTACTGCAGTACACAGTCACACAGTGAAGCTCTGATAAGGGAGAAGGGTCAAAATTCCAGGTCACTTGATGTGCCAGACCTGTCAGCTGGAGATTTGCCTGCTTTTTTACAGCTCTAAGAAGAAAAGTATTTGAATTCTGTGGAATCTTTTGTTCATTAAACACAAAACACATCCTGGTTAGATTCCTATACTGTGCATGGTACAGTTATTTTGTTTTTTACACATTTGATATTATTAGCATTTTGAATGTGTATCTTCCACAGAAAATATTATATTGTATTGTTAAACAGAAACTGTGTTTGCTTCGACAATCTTTATAACTCTAGCTCCGAACCTCTTCACCTGAAATTACAATCGGTTTTATGCTTTTTCCCTCTTAATTACAAACTGGTAAGATAATTTCGGTTTATTTACAGTTTAAACACCTACATACTTCGGTCTGGCTAGGGTGCAATTTACTCACAACACCAAGCATTCTTCTGAACATTGTATAATGTATAATGAGATAGGAGATAAATTCATCACTTGCAGTAAAAGGTATCACTTGAAGTGGAAGCAATAATTAAACCTATCCTGGACTAGATACCTGCTGAGACTTGATCAGACAAAATGATAAATCATATTATTAGAAAATGGAAAAACACTTCTTTATCCAAATTGCTAGGCAAATTTCTTCCAGCAGTTTGAACAATAAAACATGAAGAAGTCCTTTTCAAAATATCTTAAAATATGCTTCATTCAGGTCTGTACTGTATATGTACAGTATAACTAAACTCTTAGGCATTTTTCTACTTAATTTTGTTAAGATGTAATTCATCTTGTAGAAAATAAAATTGTAAAATTTCCCAGCCATGTGCAATAGTTTTATAGTCAATATATTTTACTGGATAATCCTTCCTTTCCATTTCTTCCTATCCAAGCCAAACAATAAATTATCAAGCAAAATATATTCTAAACTAAATATGTAAGCGTAATATTTAGATATTGTATGAAATATCTCATTTCATTTTTGTACTGTAAATCATAAATAAGTGTGCTATGAGGGTGACAATCCCATCCCATACCAAAATTTATCCTTAATAAAGCATTCAAAAAATTAAGACAAATTTTGACATGCCGGTGAAGAAGAGATGATTACCGATCTCAAATCTGAAAGGATTTTTAGCTCATCTGACATGATAATGAATCACAAGCACTGATTATTGATTATTGATTCGTTTTTTTATTATCATATGACAAGAGATCATATTCATAAACAGTTTGTTCTTTAACTAAAGGAAGAAAGCTAGGGAGAAGGAAAGAAGGCTTCAGAGACTCCATGAGAGTGGAGCTCATTGGAAACCTGTGGTTTATGAAAAGGGTAGGGGAATGTACATCCTTCTCTATGTAACTAAGAATGTCATTTCTTGGCTTCTTTTTCTCAACATACGGTAGATTTAGCTTCTCACATTTTGGTTTAACTGTCTTATTTTTAAATTTAAGTATCAGCTCGCCTGTTCTCTGTAGTTTGTCTATTTCCTTTCAGTGCCAGGGAACATACTGTAGGAGCCTTGAAGTGTGTGTACGCTCTATGGACATGCAAGATGACCTAGCGGACTAGCACTGTGAAGACATTGCTCTGACCAAATGCCTCACAGGATCCCACTACGCAAAATCTCCACTCGAAAATACATGACTGGCTTTCTCACTTTTTTTAAACTTTTAAATCAGGCTATGACACACATGATATGTTGCTGCTGCAGTTTTGGTTATGTTGTTTTTTTCTTCTCAGTGTCAATGAGGTACAACACATTAAAGATGGGGGATAACCTTAGTGGAGCAAATCAAATGGGGAAATGGTTTTTATAGATTTAGTAAAATCAGCTTGATAAACAATCTAATCTGTCTGGTTTGTGTCCTCCACTGACTTAACTGCAGTTAACTGTGCTAAAAATCTACTTGTGCTCTACAGATGTAAAGACGACAGTCACAATTATATCTGTACAAATATGGTACAAGTTAGCGCAGCCCTCGTAAAAATACAAGGTGTGATGAAGTTTCTCTGAAACTCTCTGAAACTTCAACAGGGGAATGACGTTACGCTTGAGACATTTACTAGCAAACCACAAGCTATTTTTCAGTAATACAGTTCTAGCACTTTGCTTATTCTTAGGTTGCCTCTAAAATAACATTTAATAAAACATTTCAATTTTAATTTTGTCTGTTCATTAGTCTTTAAAACCTGAAAGTATATTTGTCCGCAGTAATTATGAAATATATATTTTACAGCATCCACTATGCACAGTACCCTTATAATGAGTCCTTACTTATTCATAATAATTTTTAATGTTACAGAATTGCCTGTTTTTTACAGTATTTTTCGTCATCCAAATTATATGTAAGATAATACTGTAAATAGATACTTTATTGATTCCGTGAGGGAAATTGCAGTGTAACAACAGCTTAACACAGACAACACAGCAACATTGTAAGAAATGATACAATAATACAACAATACAATACATACAATACAATCAGTACAGTCAGTGAGAAGTGCACTAAGAAGAGTTGCTCACAGTCCAGAATATACAAAGAACAAAATAGAATAGTACACAAAAAGTTGTATAGCACATTATAAATATAAATATATTGCATATAAATATATATAGTCCCTGGCATATATTGCACAAAGAATCCAGGTTTTATGATAAGCAAGAATATTCAAATTTCCACAAGCTTTCACATGACAGGGAATTTGCAAAATATAAAAAGTTAAATTATTAACAATGTGGGAAGGACATGATGTTTGGCAGTCCTAATCTACAGCTACTCCAGAAAAGCCAAGAACAGGTCATTTTTAAGCATATAACTTATATCATTGTTGTATGGTACATTACTTCTCAAAACTCTTCAATCTGCTTTTTATTCAAACTGCATCTAATTAGAATTTTACAATTATACAATCACTGTATTACAATTACACTACAACCATTTCACAATAATACAATTCAACTTGTATTTTAATTAAACAAATGTACTGTATACATTGCAGATGAGTAATATTTTGGAAATATTATCCATATCCCTGCAATACCCATAAATTAAGTTTTGCTTGTGTGTCAGACATTTTTAAAGAGATCTATGTGACTAATGCAAATAGACATTGTGGCCTTAAGCCAAAGATAGCTTTACTTTCCAAAGACCTTTTGGAGAGAATGAAGAGGCAACTAGACATGCTTTAACTCAGCTCATTTCAATAATGCTGCTTTAGCTTTTTTTGCTCCCTCAGAAGAATGAAATCCAAGGAGAAAATGCAAAATGTACATCAAATGCATAGCGTGCTGTGAAGAATACATTACGCATTTCAAGAATCCAATTAGTGTGAAAATAAATACAGAATAAAGAGCATAATGATTAATTACAGTTTAGACTGTATGAAAGTTTAACACATATTATCACATTTTATTACCTAATGGCCTTTTAACAGTGCAGATAGAGTCATGTAAGGATCACTGCACCTATCATTATAATATCTAATATTGTTACTGTAATGGTCACATATATTTTAAAATTATTTTAGTTGTTTTCTAAAATGTTTCATTCTAGAGGATAATTTTAAATGACTACTAATTGCAAACATGAGCCTGTATACTGTATGTCAGTTGTGTTTCCTGAAAGGACCAAACCACAACAGCTTGAGGTTGACCATCCATCCAGGCTTTGAGCAAAGTCTTTATGCAGTCATTCTCGTTATGTGTTACTTGTTTTCTATATTGAGAATGTAGATTTTTTTTCTAAACTGCCAAATAATAACATTGATCTTATCTGTGCTTGAGTTCAGAAGGTCGTGTAATATGATGTGGTTTGGTCCTTGCAAGACAATTTTCAATAGTCTGTAAAATGACAGGTGCATGGTTAAGTCATTAAAATTGCCCTTCAGAATGTTGCAAATGTAAATGTTTGGAAGAAGACTGAATCAGGAGAAAGTGATTTGTCATTTGGAGATTATGACAAGTAGGAGAAGGCATTTAATAGTATATTGATTGATTAATCTGGATTCTTCAAAACTCATGTCTCTGGTTCGTGTCTGGGCAATGTCATTACCCCCACGTTGCAGCAGACATTTGGCTGACTGATCTGGATTGGGCAGGTTTCAGTTCTCCTTGCCTTTCCATATAACAGAAACCTCTGTGATTTGCTGGGTGCCAGTTACTTTGACATACTAGTATAAATCAACCATTTTAAGCTAATTCTGTAGTTGGCATCAAAATACATGCCTCATATCACAAAAAGAGAATGCTCAACACGATCTGTCTCTGATTAAACATGCTGGTTGTAGCAGTAAGACACTTTCGGTGACAACTGATCACATTTGTCCCTCGCTGTCACTTTGTTTAAAAGTTTTCATTTTCTTGCTTGCATATTTTTTTAACTCCAGCGACATTGTCCCAAGTAATCAGAGACCAATAATAGTTATTAAAAGTAAATTAGAAGACTGGTTGTATGGAATTCAGAAACTAGGGAATAATCAATATGGATTTAAAATACTGTAGGTACAGTAGGTCCCAACCAACTTGTTTTTGATTTTTTTTTAATAAAGAGCAACTATAATATACTGTAAAGCATGTTCTAAATACAAAGTATATGATATGGTGCATTTAGATATTCAGAGGGCTTTTGATAAAGTTCCTCATGAAATAATAATTCTCGAATTGTAGGTGGTAGGCGTTCTGGGAAACCTGTTTGGATTCAGAATTGGTTAATATAGGACAAATAAGAGATGAATGCTCAAATTGGAATGATCCAATTAGTAAAATACCACAATGATCAGTACCCGGTCCACTTACTGTATATCACTGATGTGCTGCAAATTCTGATATGATAAGCAAACTAATAAATTTTTACAGATGATAACAAATCAGGAGGATCATCAGACACTGTAAAATTAGCAAGTCAAGTTACAAGACTGAGCAAACATCAGGCAGATGATTGTTAATGTATCAACAAGTGCAGGGTTTTGCTTGCAGACAGCAAAAACATGAAATATTGAAAATGACACGGGGCAAAACCTAAAAGAAACTATTATTGAAAAAGATGTACTTTAGGTGTCGTGTACACAATATGCATACGGTATTCTGCACAATGTGGGGAAGCAATTAAAAAGGCAAATAAATATCAGGATACTGTATATGGTTGAAAGTGATAATACTGTATAAGTGATTATATTATAAGTGGTTATATGGTTCTAAATCTCTATTCAGGCATGCTGTTGAAGCCAATACCCTTAGTTCTTTCAAGACACAGCTGAAATCACTGGATAAATTAAGTAACAATTACTGTACCTAATGAGGAACAAGTAAAGGTTTATTCCATTCTGAAAAGAAAAGCGACACAATGTTTCGGCTGTGAAGCCTTCTTCAGGTGTGTCACCCTAATTACTAGTTTAGTTGGGCTAAAAGACCTCCTCTCAACAAAACCTCTCTTTCAACAAAAACTAAATAAGATAAGAATAATGATAATAATGTCATTTTTTTCTTTTGTATGTGTAAATATAGTTATGTCATATGATATTTTTCAGATAAAAAACAATGGCAAATTTTCACCAGCACAGTGAAATATCACGGTAAAAAGCTGCAGAAGACAGAGACTTTCACAGCATTAAATGCCATAACCCGAGATCAAACAAATCTAAACTGCAGGCACCAGAAAATCAAGTAAAACAAAAATGTTACAAAAGTTGGAACAAATTGTTATTTTAAATTAAAACCATAAAAACCCAGGTACTGTAGGTGTAGTAGTTACACACCAGTCAGACATCTCAATTCAATGTTAAATTGTGCATAAAATGTACAATAAAGACTAAATAAAAACTACTCTATATTTGGACTCAGAAAATGTTTTATAAAGTGCAACATCAAAACTAATCCTTGAACTGAAAGTTATAAGAATCCAACACAATGGATACCCTTGAGTTAAGAACTAGTTATCTGCAAAACAGGGTACTGAAATATCTGATATCTGATGGTATATTCAGTGCACCAAAAGGATAAGTGTTAGGACTTGTTTTTCCTACTTAATATAGATGATCTAGGCTTTGGACCAGTTAATAAACATTTGAAAATAATGCAAGAGTAGCTGGAACTGCAGATAAATACTGCTTTAGAAGCACAAACAATACAAGAGTACAGTAAGAGAATACAAGAATACAGTACATATCTGAGTACCCACATGGACAATCAACGTTAACATTTATGAAATTGAGTATTCACGAATATGTTGAAGAAGAGTCTGATGTAATTCTTGATTACATGATTAATTACTAGAAAACAGACAAGCATGATGGACAAAATTACCCCTTCTTGCATGTAACCCTCTTAGGGTTCTTAAAAACAGCTACAGGTTTCAGCATCAATATTTCAAATAGCCACCTAAATTCAGAATCCCCATTGTCTGCTGTTTCAGAATCTTAAACTTGGACACTAACAACATTTGTTTTGTGGATTCTTCAATCCATGCGTCTCCTCCTTTTATCTGCTTTATGTATCCAATAATTCAATTTGTTCATGTGGATTCGCAGGTGTTTCTTAACAATTATCAGGCAAGGATTTTCAGAAACAGAAGAAGTGTCTTGTTAAATTTTTATGTTAAAACAGAAACATCATTAAAGAAAGAAGTTCCAGAATCAAACACCAGAGAGTATCGATTTTGTTATTTGACCTGACAGCAAAGGACACTGGATTTATAATCCTACCCACATTAAATGGAGCTGGGTTTGGTTGGTTTCTGTTTTTTAAAACAATAGTAGCAGCAACAGCACACATACAGTACAGTAAACCCACACATGTCATGTCAAGGCCCAGAAGAGTCCTTCTGGTACAATAAAAACTCTGAAATATTCCAGTGCCCTTTCATAACAATTCTTATGCATTTGACTTAGTCTTCTACAGTACAGTTCAAAGAGGCTCTATAATTTTCTAAATCCAGTAACAATGGAGGACTTCATATTTAGTTACTCCTTAGGAATCTTAACATCTAAGATATGGGGCAAAGATTTTCTGTTTCATAGCAATCCTTTTAATAGCCATAACTGTAAATCAATTTACAATGTATTGTGTTTGGCAATCATAAGCAAAGACCCTTTCCACTTTCCACTTGCAGAACAGGTGCTAACCTTTGTATTGTAGGGAAGTATTAGTCCTTAGACTGCACCTTGCTTCATAACCCCATCTTAGAAAAATTATTTACCAAAACAGTATATTGTCCTACCATAACAAATAAAAAAAACACCACTTGGAAGTTGTACAGTACCATCTGCAACTACACACATCACAACATCAGTTCCTCCAGACGTTTTTGGTTATGTGGAACCACTCAGTCAACAGCTGTTGCCACAGCCCACTGTGGGTAGTGTTCTGTTAGCTTCCTGTTGCCTGAATCATGCTTCCTTTTGGTTTTGTCATGTCCTCCTGTCAATTCCTGTAAATACTTGAGGCTCTCTGAAAAAAAACTAAACTAAAAAAAATAGTTCTGCTCTCTCCACCAGAGATACCTCACAGGCATGGTAACTGAATAACCAACATTCATGCTTCGTGGGAGGTCACTTATGTCAGTCTTCTTTCCCAGAACACAGCATATTGAGAAAAAAGCTAGCATTCACTGGGATCCCAGGGAATACCATTTACTGAACCTTTCATACAAAGTTTTACAGGATGGCTCATTCTTACAGAACCATTTTCTGACCATTTCATTCCATACAGAGTTGAGGGGAAGCTGGAGCCTGTCCCCACAAGCATCAGGCACCAGGTGGGAACAGGGCACCTGTTCATCGCAGGGACACACGTGCATACCAGGGACAATTTTCCGAGAAGCCAATTAATTACCAGTATTTGGACTGCGGGAGGAAACCAGGGCTGCCTGCTGTGAGGCAACAATGCAGGCCACTGCGCCACCCTGCCACCCTCTTATGGAACCCACCGTTCTCTAACCTTTCTGTAAGGTCGTGTATATATGTGCATATAAAGCACAATATGGAAAAACCAGCAACGTCTGATTTATTTGACAGCATCGCAAACCTCTATACAGATAGAATATACTGCATTACACCTTGTGTACTATAAGCCTCTTCACACCGTGTAAAGTACCTCATTGTAAATACCATAACTGACACTGGTTTCTCACAACTGCCATTGAATAGTAAATGGAAATTATACAATTTAGAACGTAAGTGGTTTAAACATTTTTTTTCCTTTTTTAATTTAAAGCTATCTAAAATATAATAACTTTTGTCTTTCTATATATATCACGTAGCCACATTGTACAGTATACAGCATAAGAAGTATAAAAGTTACAAGAACTGCATGATCTATTTCTCAGGAACCATAAGTGTTGTAAATAAAGGAATTAATAGAAAATCACATTTAAGAAAAATACTGTAGTACTGTACTCCAAGACAACTGATAAATGTGTTTATAATGAAATACACAAACATTACAGGTGGCTGATCAAGATTCTCCAAGTTCTGAAAAAAATTTAGCCTTTCCATCTAATTTGAGCGTTTTGTGTCTCATCATCCAGTCTACACACACTACATGCACCACACTAAATATAAATATATATAATATGCAATTAATAAATAATTCATTTTAATATTAGGTCTGTTTCTTTTCATAACACTGAAACTCAGAGGACTCAGACAAATGCTTGTGGTAAATGCTTCATTTTCCACAAGTGTGTTCATGGGTAAATTGGTCAACATACAGAAACTGAATTATTATAATACTTCAGAGGCAGAACAGATGGAAGCTTTAATACACTAAATTTACAATACTGAGAAGCACTGAAATAAGCCATCTGTCATCAATGAAAAAGCATTTGTTTTACTTGAATTCTTACCACAGACTGTTGCAATAAAATAATACAGAAAAAAACAGGTTAATCTTAATCACTGTTTCTGTTGCTGTTTCCTTTCAGGATATAATATAATTTGCAAGGAGATGAAGTAGTATAACTAAAATATAATTGGTCAAATTCAGTTTTTGTGGCTAGCATACAACTTAATTTCAGGTAACAAAAGACATCTATTGATCAGTGCAGCTGTGTGTCCCCTATTAATATTTCTTTTCTGTTCCATGCATCCCAAAATAGATTTTCTGCATTGCACCAATGTCGAATTATTATTCTTTTCTGATGTTAATTCTCAGGCGTTCCAATCTCTCTCTTATGTAGCTGACCTATTCATTTCATACAGGGGACGTGATTGATTTATTTTTTTATTCATGTTCCTGAATATTGGAACAACATTCATCCAGTTTAAGGATGAAAATGTACCCATTCTGCAATTCAATTTAAAGTAGCATTTTATTTTCATTTGTAGTTGTTTTTAGCAGCAAAACATATTTATAACCTTTAAAATGCTATACTGTAGATAATGTTATTTCTTAAATACTTTTCCTTAGTAGTGCATTGTACAGTACAGTATATCTCAATATAACTAATAACTCCTATTATGAGCACTTTTAGCACTTTTAGTATTTGCTTAGCATATACTGTAATAAATGGTTACAATTAAAAATTATTATAACAAAAATAATTTGCATTACAAAGCATTAAGGTACAATTGAAAAGAAATAACTCATTTACTGTACTTTATAGAAACTCACTAATAGCACTATGAAACATACTGTAGATAATTTCATACTGAGGACCACATTAAGGCTAGAATTCAGTTAGCATCAAATATAGCAAACTAAACTAAAAATGACAGTTTGAAGCTACAGTAGGTAATAAACTTTTTCTTTATTGAAACAGATGCCAGCTAACATGCTTACATCACTACATTTAATTAGTCCATCTGGGTCCTAAGACAAGGCTTATGTATCATACTACCTCATGTGTAAAAATAATAAATCATACAATGTATTGTTTATAGTGATGCACAAACAATACTAAAGTCATCTGTGACAACTAAAACTTTGTTTTCTGGTCCTATAAACTTACTAAAGGCAAAAACCTTTCCCTGAACAAAAGTTGTGGACATCAAGCTTACAGTATATTCAGCCTTATCTGTCCAACTTAAACAGTAAACCCCAAAATATCTTGAATATTAATGATAATTAATTAGTCCTGTTTATTCAAGTGGAGGTCTCCAATCCAGGGGCTCAACCCTGCTTAGCATCAGTGGGTAGCCAGTTGAGAGCTGCAGGGTGATATGGCTGCTGACTACACCACATATCATCAACTGTAATACGTATTCCAATTTATGGCACTCCAAATATTATTTAGAGATATTTCTAAATGTTTTTCAAAATATTATGAAAGAAAATCTGTGAAAATGAATTTAATATATAATAAGCTAAGACAAATTCATTTAAAGTTATTTCAAAATAACTTTGTCTGCTTTGAAGTACAGTATTTCAAAACACCCTACTGTAACAAAACTATTGCAATCAACAGTTAATGAAATTTGTTCCTGTGCCTTTTTTATCATAAATGTACAAGCCCTTTGTTTAATGTGTTGTAAATGTACTGTACAAAATTCACTAAAGTATACAAAATAATCAAAATGAATAATAATAATAATTGCTTACATTTATATACAGTAGTACTTATATAGACTCCCCTCCACCACCAATGTGCAGCATCCACCTGGATGATGTGACAGCAGCCAGAGTGCACCAGAAAACTCACCACACATCAGCTGTTAGTCTGTTAGTGAGGAGGAGAACAGAGTAATGATGCCAATTCATAGATGGGGATTACTAGGAGGCCATGATTGGTAAAGGCCAATGGGAAATTCCAAGACACAGGGGTTATACAGGTACCTCTACTCTTTTTGAGAAAACACTAACACTTCCCACTTACACCTCTTACAGCAACAAACTTAGTTTTTCCCAGGAGGTCTCCCTTCCAGGCTCACACCTACAGTATTTAGCTTCATTGGGTTGCAGGGTGATATGGCTGCTGAAATGCAAACTACACCATTATAAGCAGCTGACCACCTCCAATAGTGCACCATTGATATTTTAAAACCTGCAGTACATAGTATTTATTTTTACCTTGTTTTATTATTTGTGCATTTCTCCATTATTGTAAAGAAAGTCTTGTATTTCTGATTTTACACACAAAAGTCTCCTTGTGGAGATTTTGTCTGTTAAATCCAAAATCTGTTAAAGTGAAGTCCATTAAACCAAGGGTTTACTGTACCCCAAAATAACAAAAATCGTGGCTTCAAGTTTAAATATAAATTTAAATTAAATATTTTTATATATAAAACAAGTTTTGTGACCAGTTGCAAGTCTGCTGTAAATATATAGATGAAGGTTCAAATATTTAACATATCACCATAGTACATTTTCTGGGTTGGCTTCCTGAAGCAAACAGATACAGCAGAGAGCAGTCTTGCAGAACTGCCATCCTTTCAGCTGTAGCATATGTGCAAACTTAACACTGCAGAGAACTGCATGGTGACAAAATTCAGCTTTAAAAACAAATGCACGATGCAAAACTAACTGTGGTACAGTACTTTAGTTACAGCAAAGATCACAAAAACTGAAGTCACTGATATTCATAAAGTCAATCTTACTTTTTTCATATTTTTTAACAGGAACTTTCTATATAAAAAGGAAATTTCTATTTTTAAGAAGCAAATAAATTTATAGGATCACTGCTGATCAGATTTAATTTATATGTCTCTAAAATGATTAGGAGATAAAGGAAAAGCACAGAAGAAAATTGCAACTTCAACAATTTCATAGTCACTATCAAATCTTTTTTTGCAGCAGGTGTACTTATATTTTACTAAACTGACATGATACACACAAATTAATTATGCTGATTTGTCATCAAGAAGCATCGAAATGTCAGCTTCAGAGACCTGACAATATCATTGTACAGTGTTGTCTGGTATCAAAGTCACCATTTACCTTCTGGTAGTTCATAAAAGCTCACAAATTTGCAGTTTCCTTTCTGATCACATCAAACTGAGTGAACAGTTGAACACTATGAGATACAGCTTACTGGAGAAGCATCTACTGTACATTCACCTTAGCAGAGGTATGAGTACTATACATTTACATGGGTCAATGTAACATTTTGTTTCAAGAATCAATTGAATTTCAGAATACACCATCTTTCCTTATGTAAGTAATTTTGAGATATCTCAAACTGAATTTGAAGTGTCTTAAGATAAACAGGAGGTCACACTGGGACACCAAGTGACCTAGCCAGCACTTGTGAAGTGGGAGGAAACTGGAGCAGAGAAAATCCATGTGGAAAAGGGAAAATATGCAAACTACACAGAAGGTGCCCCCGGCAATGAAACAAACCCAGAGCCCAAGTGCTGTGAGACAGTAGCATTAACCGCCACATCCTCATGACGCTCAATTCATATCAAGATACTGTATCTCAAAATGTATTTCAGCTATACTTTTTAACCATATATCTCATATCAACTGTCAGGTTCTCTGCTGTTTGTACACACTCTTGCACGTATGGATAACTGTATTGTGTTTTCATTTTTGCAATTGAATTAACTTCTTGTATAACAACATAGCTGTGATTCATTTTAATGATTGTTTATGAATATACTGTATGAATTTGATTGAAAAGAACAGAAAAATAAATGAAGACTGTATCTTGGTATCTAGCGATATACAGTACAGTATACATACAGTACATACTGTGCTGTAAACTGTATTTATTAAGAGCTTTTAAGTTTTAGTAAACAATTTACAGTACATATTGGTAGTATATGTGACAAAGCAGAGAAAACATTTTTCTTTTTTTTTAAATGAGTAGCGTCATCTTCGATTACCCCCTCAGATCGGGTGTGAGAACATTGTACATTAACGTACAAGAAGAAGCTGTTTTGTTTTTTCCATTGTTTTTATCTTTGCTCTAGGTTCTTTTCAATAGCGAAACAGCATCATGATGCAGGTAGTTCAGTATGGAGGTCTCTGCTATATTCTAAAGTTTGTTGAAAAGGATCTAAATGTGCCTGATTAGTTACATAACTTAAAGAGTATATGTATATATTTATAAACCTGAAGACAAGTGTTATTTCTAGAATGTCAACACACTGGATGTAATAGGAAAGATAACGTTGACAAATAATAATGTACTGTACAGACTTTTGACAATCAGAAATAAAGGAATGAAAGGATTTGCAAAAACCTTTAAAGTGTTAGGCATGAATTTGTTTTCATTATTTCATTTTGACTTAATGTGGGAACTGGATACAACACAGAATTTTATCATGCCCCGTCATGCCATTATAACACTAATAAGCTTCAACATCACAACCACTGACAGACCTACCAATCAGACTATTGCAGTGACCATGAGATATGAATGGAAATTAATCCCACCTGAACGCATCTGATACCTGGCTATTTAAGACCTCAGGTTTATCTATGAACTTTTGACAGCAGTATTTTGCGATTTTACAGCAACCCTTCTTAATATGTTATAACCTAGATTCTGCATTGTTCTTGTGTGATGCTTGGTTTTTGGAATTCTGCTTGTTCTTCACTTCGCTTTTTGGATTTCCCCTTTTTGCTTCTCACTCAAGTTTGTCTGGTATTTTGAACTTTAGCCTTTGCCCTTTGTCCCTGGATCTCCTTCGTCACCTTTGTTTGGGATTTCACTGCCTGTTTTCTGACAATTTTCGTGGATTGTGCTTATTCAGATTGTTTACTGTTCACTGTGGTTTGCTACTTGCCTGCCATTGAATACCATCTTCAGCTCTGACATGCTGCATTTAAAGTAAGTGCAGCACATCACAGTTTTATAGCATTATCTTCTGACACTGATGAAGATGTCTGAGCCTGTCAGGATAGCAGAGCTAATTCAATTAAAATACTGGCTTTCTGGGCCTTGTCACTTCCAATGACCTTTTCTCTGAATGCATGACTGAACTGTTTAAAAATTATCATGTATCTTTCCTGTTCTTGTAGATTCATTTTACGCTTTATTTCGCCCTGTACTGTAAGACTGCCATGTTATTGATGGTTTTGCTGTAAAGATGCACTATAAAGGATGTGTGTGATGCTGCAAAAATAGAGTGTCTGTGATCCACAATCATGCCAATACACCTCAGACAAGCTTTCAAGTGTACACGCAATTTGTATTTTTTTCTTTTTGTATGTGAAACACGGATAATGGGCATGAATCAGATGTAATGCTCAATGGAATGAAAGTGGATATGGGGAAACATTGGATTAGACTTCTAAAAAATGAAGTAAAAACACTTACTGTATGTCACTCTATGAAATGATAACAGCAATATTTTACGATATGGTCATAATCCTCGCACTAGCAGGCAATATGTGCAGATTCATGTTAAAATACTCTGATCTATATTTGACCAATGGAGAATAAAATCAGAATTAGCCAAAAATTCAGATGACAGAATTGCATAGTCAAACATTTTCATTTAACAGAAATCAATATCAGTATGTGTTTTATTATTTATAATTTATGCATATTTCTGTTTTTCAATACATGATTGTGCAATTGTTAATTACATCTATTATTTTGACATCCTACTGAGACACACAACCGATGGAGTTTAGACATGTCAGAAACAAATGGACAGCAATCCTCACATTTAGCAAATATATATATGTTTAATGATATTATGCTACAAAGTAATGCAAGATATCAAGATCAAAACAAAGTAGCATTTTGTGTTCTTCTGTGATTGCTTTTACACTGTGCTAAAATGCTTTTATAGACAACATTAATAGATGTTTTATCATGCCTGCAATGCTGTGTGAAAGGCTATAGAACTCTGTATAGAGTTTTAAGCAGCTTTATGGTCCACTGTACTGAACATACAGTAATTATGAAATGTCAAGCACAACATGATCACATTTTCCTTAATTTACATATAAAGCTGTATCTTGTAATAATTTCTGCAAAGGAACCTATTGTACTTATATATCCTGTTTACCTGAATTACCAGATTTACTGGTAGCTCATGGAGGTCATTGGCATGTAAATAGAAGCAGAGAATACACAAGTGTTACCTAATACATAGTGAATCATCACTATAATCATTCAATGTACGTCCTATTGTGGTGGTGAGCCAAGTCAAAATGTCTTAGATGTTGGAAAAACTGCAGAGATAATCTTTTTTCTAGGAAGAAGAGCCAATTCAGGATGATCAGTAAGAGAATGGATGCCACGCACTGGGGACATACCTGATTCCTCACATACTCCAATCACTAGAAGTGTATGGGGCAGAGGTCATGGATCTAGATCTTCGAAGAAGTGAGGACCAGTCAGGGATGATATTATGAACCTGCCTTAACCTCATGTGCCATCTCGGCTACCACATCAACAGGTGTACATAGCCACCCTTATCTGGGTAGATCAAACACACTTCTTTGTCTCTTCAAATCCTGATTACAAAATCAGGAAATCAAACATTTGGCCTAAGAAAGGATTCTTTAATTATAGTGAGTATAAGGCTTTCAGTGCTGAAACGATATAAAGTAACTTGCCATGAAGTAAAGGTTATCGAAATGAACTTTATCCTGTGGTGTTACAGCTGCAAAAGATAACCAGTAACATGCAAATACATTCTGAATATAGTACATGTCAACAATATACAGTGCCATCTGCTTGTGGATGTTCGTTTCCTGGTAACATTCACATGGCCAAAACTCTAAAAGCTCTTAGACTTATATACTTCTGTCCAGGTGAATGTCCCATAAAGATATAGTAAGAGATAGAGATAGGAACAGTGAGCCTGTCTTTCAATTATGCTCTATATGTTTTTATGCAAATGTCTTATGATGTGTCTATATTATAAATGTTTGTAACTGTGTGTGGATTTTATGTTAATTTTATTTGTATTGCTTTGGCAATACTGGTTTACTTATTGTTCATGCCAATAAAGCATCTTGAACTGATAGTGACAGAGACATATAGAGAGAGAGATGGAGACAGATATTTCTCCAAGCATTAGGTGTAGTATAAAAATGAGTATTGTAAAGACAGTAAAATTAAAGATGAATATCCATTGACTCAGCAATTGTCAAAAAAGTCAAAGAGTACTTTCAGAACTTGTCACAGGAACAGTCATTTCATGCAATGCTGATACAAGTTCACAGATGTAAACTGCAGTTCCTCACATACAGTATTTTACAGCTTTTAATTTTAAAGTGCAGTTTCATTCTCTATAGGTGTGTTCTCTTTTTAAAGAAATCTGGATGTTCCATTTTATCACCGCTAATATTGGTGAATGAGATAATATATTCAAAGTTGGAGTTTAAATAAACACAGTTTATTTTAATATCAATGCCAAGTGTTGAGTTTGGAATTTATCATTTACTACACACAAAATAGCCAAATAACAAAAGAAAAAAGACTTGGTGTTAAACTTTAAGAGTATCAGCTTTATAGAAACAATTCTTGTGTCAACATAAAAATAATTTTCTATAAAACCAAACTGATTATCACTTCGTTATTATACAATCCATTTCATTATCCTGCATTATTTTGTAGTTTATGTTCATATAACATCCACAGTGACTGGCATTATTGACTATTGTATTATTGTTATCTATGGTAATAGGAATGGTAATATGTTATTTTCCCTTGACTTCCCTTGAAAGCTTCAACACAACACAAAATTATAAAGATCAGGAATCTGTGCATAATACAGTACTCGATTCCTCGATGCATAGGATTAAAATAATCTAGTGTTTGGTCTGTACTTTTTAATGTAGGCAATGCATGGTTATTTTAAATGGGTAACTTCCATTACAGAATGGCATCATACAGTGAGGGGAGCGTTTAAATGTAATTAATCTCTACCTTTTAACATTCAGTAAGTGTGAGTTTAATGGGTTTAACTAAAAAACCCAAGACAGCAGAAGGGGGATTTCCTTTGCCCTGGCCTGTATGTGACAGAAACTGGCTGTGGTGAGTTACTGTTTTAGCCCCTTCACCTCAAAGATTCACATACAGCTAAAAGGTGTTAAGAGTTGCATGGCAACCATGCACCTTCTGAGGATTTGTATTGGTTTTATTACACTTTTCTTTTTGTTTCCATGTGTTACAAAATGAATCTACCAACAGGAAATGAAGGCATGACTCAGATTTAACACAAAATCAATCAACCGAAAAAAACATTTGTATATCATGCAGTATTTTTTAATCATCACGATCCAAAAAAGCCATAGTCCTGTCTTGTATAGGACAACTATTTTACCATTCATGCAGAAATCTACCCAAGTAAAATTTTTGGAACTTGTATGTCGTGAATATTGCTTTGTTAATGAACATCCACTCCTGTTGGCATCTATGTCATCTTTCTTTGTGCAGATGAACTTTTGTAAGAGCTTTTAGCAATTACATTACCCAGCACATTCCTGAGTTGTGTATTGTATTTTTGGGACTCACAAGAAGATAACTGCATTTCACAAAACTGTTTTGTCTGAATGTGACTTCACAATTATCTTTATAAAAGTCTCAGTCTTTTATTTTAAATTATTGGAGCTCAACTAAAACTATATCTCTCAACATTAATAAAGAAAAATCTGCGTACAAACAAAAAATACTGCTATATTTTAATTTGATATCTAAAAAACTTACTCAAAATGAACATATGGTAGCTAAACTGTTGTAGCGGCGAGGCTTATTAATAAGACAGAATTAAGTGTTGCTGTGCTTTCCTAAATGAGGCCCCATCTCTTTCTTCATCTCTGTGGTGCAGCCACAGAGAAACTATTCATGCAGGCTGATTTAAGGTTTCTTTTGATAAGGGACAGCTCCCAAATGGGGATGCACTTAGCTAAGCCTGGCTATCATGATCAATGGTCATCCATTGGCGCCTATCTGTCTAGGGAGTGCCAGATGGACATCTGGACTGCATTCCTAGGTGTCAGGAGTAAGTGACTCATATTTTACCTTGAACAACCATTCAGGGACTGGTAGGGCCGAGTAACCCACGTGGGACTCTGATGCCCATGAAACTTTCAGCCAATGAACGAGCTGAAGTTCCTCCAGGTAAAAACAGGCAACACAGAGCTCAGAGACTATCAAGGAGAACTATTCTAAGGACTATTCCAGTAGGAGAATTCTAAGGAGAATTCTAGGGGTGCGAGACAATTCCAGGGCAGGACGGCCCAGGAGCAGAAAGGCTCCCAAGGGCAGGACATTCTCGCAGCGCGCCTCCTGACCATCCTGAGACTCAGCCCGGACAACCATGGAACGGCCAGTGTGTCCGAGTGCCAGAACTTTCCTCTGTTCTAAGAGTCTAGAGCGGAGGTTGCCAGAGAGTAACCCAAAGATCCACCTGAGGTTAGCATCAGCAGCAAGCCTCGTGAACAGGTCAGAACTGTGGACAGCTGAATCACTATTCAGAACTAGCGCTTCATCAGGAATGAACCGGTCCTCTTCCTGACCTGCTGGGACCCACAGTCATCTTTTCTCCTGTGCACAAACTCTTGCTAGTTTCAGCCAAAACTAACTAGCCGGTCTTCAGTGAGCATCAGCAGCGCACCGTCGCAAGCCGCACAGCACAGCCTGGCACGGAGCCAGAGAGCCCGCAGGAGATCTGAATCCCCAGAGACTGGATGAGTATTCAACTTCAATGCATTACAGCTCGAGACTTCAATTGTTATCCCAACCAGTTGATATCAATTTAATTCCTAAGAGTTATGTACTTGTTTTGAGTATCTAATGTAGAAGTTATAACCAAATTCATTTACGAAACGGTCTAAATGAATGATATACTGAACGTATGTCCTCTTGATATATGTAACTCTTTGTAGCTGAATGAATATATATCTTTTGTATTCTGATAACCCTCTCGATAAGATCTGTTAGGTTTACATGCATATTCTATGTATTAATAAATGTATCCTCGTGTATTAGTACCTGTGTGTGTGCGTTGTTTGAGTTATATCGCATGGTTGGATTCTAAAGCCATCAAAAGAATCAATTTTGTGATTTACTGCTACAATTAATAATTGTCCCAGTAAATGCCCAAACCCTACAGAACTGGTGCCTTCAGAGAGCACACTACACTGTTTATATTGTACTGTAGGTTTTTCATTTTCATACCTGTTTTTCATACCTACTGATATGTAATTTACTTCACAATTTTGAAGAGAACCAGCTTACCACTAGAATCACTCTGCAGTCTGCACACTGCCTTACAGGGAAGTTAACACCAATTGGAAGAGTGTCACTAGGTAGTGTCACTCGCTTGTGTCACTAGGTAGTTAGTGTTTCATTGAGAGCCAAGAGAACTCTAGTCAACTAGTCCCAATCCTTCCTGTTGCCCTGAGCTCTGCTGCTTCAAGTACCCCAGTTAGTGTGTAATATTACCCAGGCTTCAACTAGTGACTTCTGAGCCTCATTAAACAGGTTATCAAGACAAGAAAAAGCATTCTATTATAATATACCAGTTTCTGTACTAGAGTGTTTTCACAAGAAACTGTACATAATTGAAAACAAAGTTTGAAAAGTTACCAGGACACAAAAGGCCAGGGCAAAGATCAGCAAATTCCAAAGGTTACAATGTGCAGGCAAGAGCTGAGACACCAGACTACTGTACGTCTATAGTCAATGTCCTATTGACTGGTTTTGGTACAGGTTTGGTACTGTAGGTTTTTAACGTAAAATTGATTTCCTTTTTTAATACAAAGATTTTACTCTTTCTTTATATTGTATATATATTCTGAAGAGGTGTAGAGTTGGACTTTTCTTACCTTATGATGGAAGGACTGGGGAACTAATGACTAATGACTTGCTTGACTGGCATAGATTGCACATAGTTACTCATTTTCTGCAGTTTAAAAACATTTTTTTTTTCATTTGACTCATTGAGAAATTGAATGAGCTGCTTCAGACAATTACTGTTGAGGTTAAATATCTCATCTACCCATCAATTAAAAAATTAAAAATATCAGATTTCACAAGATTATTTTTTTGTTTTAGATTAAATGTTTTTGATAGACATTTTAGAAAATGGTAGTGTAATGTTACATGTATTAATTGATTTGGCTGATGCCTTTATCCAAAATGATTCACATTTGTTTCTATTTTTATAAAATGTCTACCAGAACAACAAGAAGGTATATTCCCGAACCTTCACTGAGACTGCATCCCAACACAATTCAAAACAATCTACTGTACATGAAACAGAAAAATCTGGGGTACATCATTCTCTACATCAAAACAATAAGAATAAGAAAAAAATAATAAAGCACAGGGTGGTTACAGTTTAGAAGGTATCTGAAACTGAAATAAAACCCCAAAAAAGAAACAGAATTAACTGTTGATTAGTATGACACAATGACATATTCTGGTCTAGGTAAACTGTAAGTGAACACTTCTAGCAGGTGAAGACCTATTTCTAACTTAAGGAGATATAGTAGAAAAGTAGTTTGCTTGAACAAGTATAAACTTTATAATACATGTATGTACAATATATGCCAATTTATTTGTAAAAAAAAAACATTATGAACAATCCATTCAAACTGCTAGCTCCTAATCTGCTCGGTTTGCCACTATGACCTTGAACTAGAACATTAAAAGTAAGACAATATACAGTACTGTATGTTTTTCTCATACAGAGAAATTCTCTATTTTCCTGACTAAAAGCTCTACAATCCCTTAAAGGAGAACTACCATCAATTGAAGGAGTGATGCAGTTCTCATTAATGAGATTAAAAGCTCCCAGGCACCTGACAAGTTATAAATGTCATTGCTATGCAGGAGGCCAACGATAATCTGACTGCCACAAGCTCAGTCATCCTCTGTGACATTTGGCCAGATATACACTGCTGCTTAGGGAATTCCCTTCACACCTGCATACTAATATATCCAGGCTCATACCAATATAGATGTACAGCATAGTCTGTATAAGAATTACATCTGTCCTCATTACTACGAAACATCCCTAGTCATGGGTTAAACACTAATTACACCAAATTCTCTAGAAAATTACTAAAAGTCATGAGACAAGATAAGTTTTTTCATTGTTTTTTTTTTGACAAGATAATTTAAAACAACAGAAAAAACATATAAAATTCGACAAGGCTATATTAATTAAACCTGTAAAAATGTAGTACAAAACAAAATGTGGCTTCTCACTATTCAAACAAGATTTTATCAGCAAGATACAATATAAATCAGTTTTAAAAGTGGTTTATTGCCAAGAACAAAACTGAGTTAGAAACCATATTGTATGTTGGATACTGATTACTTATTTTTTTCTCCTTCTTAATACACAGTGAATGGTTCCTGATGTTGCTACTGTATAGTATAAGGAGACTATACAAGAAATTTGCCTCAGTATCATGGCAAATTACAGCTAGGGTAGTCTACACACACCAGGTCACAGTGTGTCCATCACAGTACAGAGGGTTTCAATTTGATAACATGTAGTATAGTATTTCTTATTAAATCTATTAAGCTACATGCATTTGTGTAATGTGTTTTAGGCTGTAGTTGTAATATTATTTACCTATAAATTGCAGCCCCAAAATTCAGTCATGGATACTTGTACAGTATTAAGCAGTATTTACTACAGCATGAAGCATAAATCCAGATCAACCTTGATGTTTCTTTATAATTCTACCATTGCAGCTTTTTTCAGAAGTCTTGTAGGCATAAACCATAAAAACAAAATATGTTGTATGTAGCCTAAATTTGCACCTAGGTAAGTGATAAATGTATGGCATAACCTAGCAGATTTTTTAAAAATTGCCCATTCAGTGGTTTCAACGAGAAATGTTTCCGTTCAGACTTTCACAACATCTGGTTTGTTATGCAATAACCTTGAAGAAGAAATAAATTCCTGCTAAACTCCTTTTTTTGTTTTACATTAAATGACATAAACTCTTATTATCCTCTCTTAAAAATGACTATAAAATATTATTGCACTTGGTGCAATGAAATTCTTAAATATATTATTGCGATTTGTTGTAAATGAAACCTATTTCAGAAAGCACCTTAACTGTGATGTACAGTATAATTCTAGAATGCATTTGAGATCTAGGTATATACAGTATCAGTTAATTCTACTATGGTATATGCAAGAAAAATAAATAAAAATAACAACATATTTCCAGTATGTAGTCAGTAAATATAATCTATTTATTGAGAAAAAAAAAGATAACTATTTGTAATTATTTGTAACTGTTACAATCATTTGTAACATTTTGATCATCTACACATTCTCAGATTAATATGTTTCCATAACATATATATAAAACATAAGAAGTGACTTGTGGCCAAATAACATTGAGACCTCACACTTTCATTGCTCCAGATGTGAAATAAACCTAAAAATAACAGCTCAGCAGTTCATACACAAAAAGTAATGCAGGACCAATTACATTACTTCTTTGGGAGACATCCAACTAAATTGTTTTAATTTCCTGGGCTTCTGATCTTTGGAACAGCTAACCACATAAACAAAGATGGAGAAACAAAAATAATACATTATGTAGGTTTGGTTTAAAAGGAAGAAATGTATATTTTTTTTATTTTTTGTATCTTAATGCCAGTATACTATAATAGGTCTGACATCTGCATTCCTATCCATTGAACGGGTGCTTTTGTACGTCAAACAGTGTTAATATTGAGACATCTGTTGATAAGAATTGCATAAAATAATAATTTTCTAATAATAGTAATACTCAGGTGTTCTTAAAAGGCACCCATATACGTAAAATATACACAGAAAAAAAAATAAAAGATCGATTAATGTTGTTCACAAAATGTGAATACTTGCTACCATTCAAAGGTGTACTGTACATTTTTGGTCACAGGATTTTTTTCAGCTCCTGTTTTGGCTAGATCAGGACATTCGATGCATATCGTTATAAACACTATACCCCTGGCACATAACCATACATTGGCTATGACATGCAACAATTGTTCTTCTTCTAAAAATTAGTTAAATCATCATGAGTAATCAATCAACATGAGTGTGTTATTTGCAATATGTTAACCCATTTTTATTTGGCAATAAATTTTGGTCTACATAATGTTTGTGCTATGTAGGAAGATAAGACTGCATTTTGCAGTAATTCTGGGCCTTGATTTCAAAGTATTACTGTATGTTCCTAAAATAGGCAGGTTACTTTGTTATCTATTTTACTATGGTAAGACACATACAGTACAGTAGTTTACACCACTGAAAAAATCTACTCAATCAAATAAGCTCCGGCTGCATCGTACAGCACATGCTTCTCATTCATTCCAAGCCAGGTGCTCATTCTCCTTGGTTCGTGCAAAATTCCAATTCAGCTCTTAATTCCAGTTCGTGCTCTTAATTCCATGATCGAAATCTGCATTCAGGTTTCGGGGATCTTTTTTTTGTTGAGGTAACATCAAAGTATTAAGAATACTATCTATATACAGTGAGGTCCATAGGTATTTGGACAATAACATAATTTTTGCTGTTTTGGCTCTGTGCTCCAGCACATTGGATTTTAAATAAAACAATGACTATGAGGTTAAAGTGCAGAATGTCAGCTTTAATTCGAGGGTATTTACGTCTATATTGGGTGAACCATATAGGAATCACAGCCTTTTTTGTACATAGTCCCCCCATTTAATGTGACCAAATGTACAATAATTGGACAATTGGCTGCTCAGTTGTTTCTTGGCCAGCAAGGAAGGTGAAGGAGAAGAAATGAGCGCTATAAAGAAGGATCTCTGTGGGAAACATTTAAACTGCTGTGCTTCACTTGGAGTGTAGAAGGAAACTGATTTGGATATAGGACTTTAGTTCTGTTTTTGGTTTACAGCTGTAGGAAACTCCTTGTTTTGCTTGTGTTGAATTTTCAAGCTGCAAGTGTGGTAGAACACCACTGAGAATACTGGGAAGCAGCTTAGAATTTGACTACTATTAAAAACTACCAAACAAATGAAAAGTATGAGGCTCAGTAAAATTTCACCATTTTAAAATAGGTTTTTTGCTTGCTACAGTATGTGGCGGTGGACTCAGACACTGGTCATGGATTTTCTGATACTGGCACTGTGCTCTCTGAGCTACTGTATGATGTTTCTGTTACAGCAGACATTTTTTCCTGTTATTACTCTCTCAAAGCTGCTTCAGTGATTACCATCCACACCTGTTTCCCATTAGTCGTCTTCTCTCCCCAGTCACTGCTCGGTTTTGAAGCTTGCTTCAGCCTAAGTATTCTCTGTGGTCTGCTGTTCCCTTTGGTTTTGACCCTCGCTTGCTCCAGATTTAATTATTGTGTTTCTCTGCTGGTTTGGTGAAGTTTCTTCCTCCACCTAAAATTTACCATTGCAGAATTCTCTCCCTGGTTTATTCCTCGTAGGTGAGGGGGGGTTGTGACAGTGCTGATTTTTCACCAGTGCTGTCACTTCCTCAGCCAGGCGAGTTAACGCCTATGATATGCTATTCCTATATATTTGTCTGCTCATTTTGTCGTTATTTGAATTTAACCAAGCTACTTACATTTTTAAGTTATGACATTAGTGATACAGCACAATTAACATCTGAAACATCGGTTAACACATGAAGTGTTGTTTCTCAGAAATTCTTTAGATTATGAAAGTCAAAACTTGTGATAGCAATATTCTGATCAAGAGATCATTAATTTATTATTTTTGGACCCTTTGTTTTCTATGAAATATACCTCAGAGAAGAGAGCTATGTCCAGACCATGTAAGCAAGCATGCTGATTTTACAAAAACAAAAATCACTGCATCACTGCTTTGAAGAGATGTAAGTGTTAAAAATAGACATTTTATATAATATAAAACAGCAAATAGCACTTTTGACCTGTGACAAGCTTGAGTGGGCTTTTAGACTTGAATAGAAAGCAACATGAAAAATGGCTTAAAATAGAATAAATTATATACAGTAATTGCTAGTTACAGGCTCTCTGAAGTAATTTCTTCATATTATATTCAGAACATTGTTAGTTATGGTTAAGGCACCAACGGATATGTATGAACTTTGTGTACATCCACAATCTATTTTTTTTCATTTTCTTTTTCAGTTTGCAATGTTTGACATTCACCACTTTGAGTAGTCACATGAAATCCACAAAATAAATAGTATTGAAGTACATCAAATTTGTAGATGCCTGACAAGTTTTCCTGAAATTGCAATCTGAACCAAATAAGATCTAGCACCCAGTTCAAATTTAAATTATTATGTTCAAAGTATAAAATCAGGGTATGAATAAAATTACATAATGGGAACAGAAAAACATTAATATTGTAAAATATACAAAGTGTATTTGAAATACAGTATAAGATTAAAGACTAAATCTAATTGAATATATTTTCAGTATATCTATATGCATTTCAGCACCACCAAAAAACAAAGTTTATTAATTTTAAAGTGGAATAGGAGAGAGCACAAAATGAAATAGGTTTGTGTAAATATCAATAAGACTTTATTGATCAGTTTTGGTACGTATATAAACTCTAAAAGCATGATTCACCCAACAGTTAATTCAATGTAGCAATTCTTATGAAATCTAAATAGATGTATGTGTAAAACTACCTCCTGATTGAGAAAAAAGATTCCAGAAAACTCTTGTTAACAGTGGTAGTAGGAGTACTCAATTGACAAACATCTCCCTTGTGACTGTTCCAATATGGAGACAATATGGAGCCTGTTTTCTTCCTAGGTCTTTTGTAAGATATTTGAATTTGAACATTGCTGCAAAGTAGCCAGTTCCCAGCTCTTCATTTAATGGTTTGTAATGCTGAATAAAACCAGCACACCTTGAATATATTAACTTCTTTTTTGGCTTTTTTTGTACTGGGCCTTTCCATTTTAAGATTCAAGCCAAAAGATGTAGTAAGTCTGAAATGATCAGTGTTATCCAATATGAATATATTAACAATCCTGCTATAGCAAGGAGTACACATATTAGGTAGAATGAACATCATTTTCCTGTCATGCTTATTTTGAGTGATAAAGTCTTATGTCAATGACCAAAAAATACAAACTTCTACCATTGTTTTTGTGAAACCTTGAACATATAAAAATTACTACAATTTTCATTACCACAACTCAGGAAGTGAGTGCCCATATTGTAAACAGCCTACAAAATATACCTTGAAGGAAACAAATTAATGTTACCTTAAGAAGTCTTACATTTTGCAGTGTATCTCCTCAAAAGAATTACTTACCTGTAAAGAAAAAAGGGGAAAAAAGCATTATTAGTCTTATATACCTTATTAATGTTATTAAAAATGGTATTAAAAATGTTGACTCATACGCACAGAAATTTAGAGTTACTCAAGAAAGAGTGCATAGGCTTAAAAGGTTTATTTTTGGTAGTATAAAGGTTGAAGACTCTACCAGAAGTGCAAAACCTAAAAAGTAATAAACCCATGTTTCATGTATAATTTGAAGATGACATAAATTTGTGTTATATGCAATAGTGTAAAGAATGGGTGAAAGAGTAAAAGTCCCAATACAGGCTACTATTACTAACATCCAATGAGTGAACTTACAATTATAAAACATTCATGGTTCAAAACTCATTTGGTGCCGTATCAAGAGACTCCCACTAATGTACTGAATGAACAAATTTAGGAATGCAGCTGAGTTGACCAGGCATGTAGCAGAGGCTTCTGCAGTAATGTACAGTATTTGAACATACATTGGAAAAGCAAAACTGGCCTTGAGATTGCAAAATACATTTAAAAGGAGATATCTCCCACTACGTCCTACTAAGTGGCTTGATACATTTAGCTAGAAATTAATTAACTGATTAATCAATTGCATTTAAAGTATATAGCACTTAACCACCCATCCTGTATTATTCTAATACATTGGACGGGAGCCCAGTTTTGAAGAAAAAATAAAGACACACTGGCAAAGGTGATGAGAGAAACAAAGCCGAGATAAATGTGTCTATCTTGTGTGAATATGTAGAAAAAACTTCTAAAACATACAAAGTAAAAAAATCTAATCATACCATTTGAATAAATTAGGTCACTGCAAAGATATTTATGCTATTATCAAAATTTAGTCTATACAACAGGTAGGTTACCTTGTTCTAAAGAAAGTACTGCTGAAAACCAGAACTGTTATGGACTATGCACCTCATTTCTTGTTTTAACTGTACTCATCATCATACAGGTCATCAAAGACATCCTCATACAGGTCTAGCTTATGTGCAAATGTTGATGGATCTCCCTCAATAGCTGATTCCTAAATATGGTGACATGTTCCCATTCAAACAAATAAGAAAATACACTGGAGTGCTTAGAAAATTATGCAAGACATGATATCCTTTAAGCTGATCTGAACGCAAAAAAGATGTAGAGATCAGACTACACAATTGTGTTTGGAGTAATATGCCCAGTAGATTATATTCCTTGAAGTCATATACTGTATATAGATTTTTCAGATATTTGTTCAAGACTAGCAACTTCCCCCCAAAAAATAGGAATTAAAAACTGTTTTTTTTCTTTAGCCACATTACTGACCTCTTTATGGGACTCTGGGCAATGGTAGGGTCAACATCGAGAGATTGAAGTACAGAAGGATTCCTTCAGTCCTAGAACTACTTTGGTAACCACGAAGGCCTGTTAAGATTCCTGCATCTTCGATGTAAAATAAATAGGCCAACCAAGACTTCAATGGTATAACAAGTAGAAGAAGATACTGTATATCTCCTGTATTTACTGTTCTATTAGAGGAAAGCTGCAGCAGAATGCGACCTCCCATTGTCTCTGTGTCATTGGATCAATGTCTTTTTCTGTCAAAATACGCGCAGAAGCTAGTGTGCAATAGTTTTCCACAATAAAATGCATCACACACCTTTGTCTTCCATCTTTAGTACATTATCCATTTCCACGTAGACCTATTCTACTTGGTAACTAGTAGACCAGGTAACACCAGTGTAAGCTGAAATGTCAGTATCTGGAATGGAACCATTTGGAAGGAATGAGTTGGAAAAGACCACTCAAATAATGGTCCTTTCTTTATCAAATGCACATGCATAGGTCAGTTATCGCCAATACACTGTTTCCCCTCAAAAATAGATTCCAAACATCCTGGCAACATACATGGTTCAAACTCTGGCTCCTGAATGACTATGTCATTGCAGTGCCCAGAATCACAGTGTCATATCACCAGAGCAATGATAGGAGCTCACAACTGCTGGAACAATCACCATCTTTCTGTTGAACTATGTCTATCGAACTAGTGCCAAAACCTACAGAAGAAAAACAATGTTCAACTGAGAAACGCTGAAGTATTCAACGAAAAGTGAACATCTTAAGGACAGATTAAGAAAGAGCTCTCTCAAGGCTCAAACAAAAACATCAGAATGGTGTTCATACAACTTGGGAAAATTTGAAGACAAACATCACCAATTTCTGCAAAGGGACACTTGCTGTAGTTTATACTGGGAAATAAAACATCTGATGAACAACAGAGCGTTAGGTGACAAAATCCCACAAACATTTTTGGCACAATGGATAAGTATTAACATTGAGATTAGACAATGAATAAATCAATGCGTTAATTACAGAGGGATCTGTCTGCTGTTCACTACAGACAATATTTCAGTAATTGTCCCAGACCAACTTATTCCTCTTGCTCTTAGAATCCGAATTTCGATCATGTGCTGGACGCACGACTAAGAACCATCGTCGATATCTTGCCAAACCAATGCGGCTTTGTGAAAAACTGCGGAACCCTGCAGTCCGCCTACTGATGGAAAGGCACCATGAGAAGAGGAAAACGATCCACATGGCATTTCTCGACCTGGAAAAGGCATTCGACAGGGTACTGCACGATCTCATCTGGCTGGCGCTGTGACAGCACCACGTCCCCGAAGCCTATGTCAGCTGGACAAAGCTCCTGTACCAAAAGGTCACTAGCTCAGTACATTGCGCAGCTGGAACCTCAGACACCTTCCCGATCAATGTTGGCGTCCACCAAGGCTCAGCCTTGTCTCCTCTGCTATTCATACTTTGCATGGATACAGTGACCAAAGATATCCAAACGAGGCATCCATGGACGATATTGTATGCTGACGATGTTATGATAGCAAGTGAAACGCGACACAGCCTCGAACAACAAGTACAGGAGTGGAAGACGCGCCTTGAACGATTCGGGATGAAATGGAACATCAAGAAGACCGAGTACCTGGAATGCGGTGATCAAACCGATGGCACAATCGCAGCTGGTGGGGTCCAACTGAACAAAGTGACACAGTTCAAGTACCTAGGCTCATGTGTCAACTCCGACTGCACTACCCTCCAAGACGCCAAGACGCGAGTCAGCACCGCTTGGATGAAATGGCGGCAGGTCACTGGAGTACTATGCGACAAGAAGATCCCTTTACGCCTAAAATCCAAAGTCTACCACTCAGTGGTCAGACCAGTGGCCCTATACGGAACTGAATGCTGGCCAACGACAAAGAAACATGAACAGGAACTCCATACGATGGAAATGAAGATGCTGCGATGGACCCTCAACTTGACAAGACTAGACCATGTCATGAATGAAGGGGTGCGAAAAACACTTAGAGTCGCCCCAATCACTGAGAAAATGAGGGAATCGCGGCTGCGATGGTATGGACACGTGCTCCGCAGCAATGACACATCAATGGCAAAGACCGCCCTCGAATTGAATGTGGAAGGCCGCCGGCCCCGTGGACGACCATTTACGCACTGGCTGGATCGGCTGAAAGACGACATGCGCCTTGCAAAAGTCACCTGCTGAGATGCCGCAGACCGTATGAAGTGGAAAAATCGGTGCAAACAAGCAGACCCCACATAAGTGGGAAAATGCGAAGAAGAAGAAGAAGAAGAAGAGGCATGATTTTTACAATCTGTCAATTACAGGAAAAAAATGCAGACACTCCAATTTCTATACTTTGTTCTATATGACTTTACAAGTTTGACTTTAACTTTGTGAATCCTGGGTCACCCTGGAAGCTCCTACTGAAATATAAATGTATTCCAAAATTCATCAGCAGCTTTTGTCTACTTCATCACAATATGCATACAATAATTCTCAGTAATCTTCCAGAGCCAATGGAAATCCAGATGGGAGTTAAACAAGGATCATTCCTCCAACTACATTTCAAATATAGACAAGCTCCCTGAGGGAGAGTAGCTGTCTTAATAAATCAACAGTAATGGATTTAATGTCTACAGGTCTGGTACAAAACTAAAACATCCCAGACTCAAGTCATGGAATCCAGTATGAAGGTGATGTGTGCTCTGAAAGAAATAGATCTCCAGACAATTTTTAGCATATTAACTAAAGGCACAAGAGAAAATTGGAATTGAACTTAAAAGTCAGATGCCAAAAGTACTTCATTAGCAAGTTCCTGATGTACACGCCCGGTGACATCAATTCAGATTCACAATGGGCTTCCTCAGAATGAAGAGTACTTCCCATGCTTAGGATGTTATCTTTCACAGAAGTTAGTTATTGATAAATATTCACCTGAAAAAAGTACTTGCAGACATTAGCCACTTGAAGAGCAGGGTGTTTGGAGATTGCAATACCATTCAGGAAATAATTAAAAGGAATGGAGCTGTGTCCTTAATGCTGTTTGCAAAAGATTTTACATATTGAGAGGCAGAACAGATGCATTTGACGTCATCTCTCCTAAGCAGACACCAAAAGCATCAAAGCTATGGTCATTCATCATCAGCTCCATTGGGTTGCTAATGACATCCAGATGTCAGCCTTCAGACTTCCTGGTAAGGTTCTTTCTCCCATCTTAGCTAAAGCAATTGCACCAGAGGAAAACAAAAGAAGCATTTCAGAGATACAGTAAAGGCAAACATGAAGATATAAAGTCCTAGAAGATTATAATCCTTGACTGAACCAGATGGAGAAAGAATATCTGGGAAGATGTCCAGCACTTCAAGATCCAAAGGTATCAGAAAGAGGCAAACAAAATACATATCCAAACATATCCTACCAGACACCTGACCATCCTGCCACAGTATGTATATCTGTTAATAAAGATAATCTGCCCCAACTATGAGAGAAAGCCAATGTAATGATTGTTTCTGTACTAATATAATTGGACACATTTTTAGATTTGAAGCTTTGATTTTAAAGTTGTTTAAAAATTCCTCTCTCTTTTTTACATAAAACTGTATTTCAGTAGTTTGTATAATTTCCTAATGAAAGAGATAAAGGAATTAAGGAACTAGAAAAAATGGCAGCCTTACCGGACCCCCATCTCCCTTCATTTTTGCAAGGAATGAGCTAGGGAGCAGCCACAAGGGTGCAGATGGTGTGACAGAAATGTAAAGACAAATCCAGAAGGCAAGATATATACATGTACTGGAGTGGAAGCAGGTGAGAAAAAAAATCAGAATATTACCTGAACTTCTGTTATCAGCTTCATGAGCAAGAAAGAAACTAAAACGTTTTGATAACAGTCCTAAATCAATGATTCCAGAAGCATGAGTTATGAAACTAGTCAGGAAATTCTGAGTCTAGATTCTGTTAGGTTATCCCATGGAGCTGTGTACCTGTTGGTGTGCTGTTTTGTTTTTCAATACTGCTGTGTGTAAAAAAAGAAAACCACAATTTTGACTGCAATTTAAAAAATGGAACAAGAGAATCATTTAAGGCATTTCTCTAGGTGAATGACTAGGGGCAAGCATTTTTTGTGTGTATAAATTTTTGCATAATTCCTTCCAGCATGTTTTAAAGATCACAAGTGAAATAAATGAAATTTCATCTGAGTTTGATCAACACAATGACACTGGTATTTTACATAAAAGGTTATTCATAGCAAGGGAGAAAAAAATAACTTTTGGGAGAATATGGTTGTTAAAAGCAGTCTAATAATAAAAGCAACAGAATTGCAATCAGCTGTAAGCTTCAGAGCAAGTACACTTTTAATTAAATATTCTAGTAAAGTTATATACATTATAATTATATACTGTACAGTACTCATTATAATGAAAAAGAATGGAATAGATGTTATTTGTGAAGAAAAAAATGCATAAGGATCATTTGTAATTATGTAGTATGAAAACTGTGATGAACAAATACCACTGTTATGAAAAACTAATGTGGCAGTTAGGTTTCTATCAGAAAACTTTGTTTTCATTAACATGATCACTGGTATCTCATTCGCTTGTTTTCCTAATCAGATTTGCAAATCAGCATTTATATAATTTCTAAGAGGTTTTAGTGTCATGTGACTTCTTGTAGCCAGAAAATAAAAAGTTCTTAGAAAATATACTAGGGCATAACTGCAATAGTACTACCTAAGAAAATTGATATTGGTCAGATTAAAAATATAAAGGATAAACATACAGTACTACTGTTAATGTAACAAATAGTTCCATTACAAATATGTAAACACACAGCTGTCTGTTTCACAAATACTGACTGCGGGGAAAATATGTTCTATTTTTCTAAAGGCTGCAATGTTATAATTTAGTAATAACCAAAACAAACTGAAATAGAAATAATTGTGCTTATTTGCAGTATGCATGCTGAAATCAGGAAACATTTTTTACATACTTAAATTGCATTGGCCCTGTGATTTCACCATGCAGACTTTTTGATCCATTACAATGCAGCCATATGGATCCTCATGTACATGCATACTTGAAACAAAGTTTATTGTCCATTTTTTACAAAAAGCAGCAGTTTGTGGACACACTTTGACAAACATTCGATGACTTAGTGCAGACACACAGTAAATCTTAATTTTAAAAACTTGGAAAATACGCACAAGTTGGAAGTAGGTTTAGATCTTGACAAAATCTACTGTAGCAAGTTTCAATTCAGTCAGTGCAGTAGAGCCCAAGATTATAATTATGAAAAGGTTTCTGAATACTCAAATCTTAGGTGTTGCAGAATCACTTCAGGAGATGTCCATGAAATGTTTACTTGTCTCACAAAGTTATTATTCAAAAACACAGGTTTCATGTTCAATATTGTTGGATCAAACAGTTTACAGTAAACAGAGCTCTATGTTACAAAGGCATGCACATTTAAAACAAATGTGAAAGATATTTCAATCTCCTTTTAAAGAAACCACTCATATGAAAAATACTATTGAAAAACATATTCTACACTGTCTTATTAATAATAAGGTATTCACCACTTTTTCGATGATGTCCCTTTCTGTTGTAACACAAATGATGCATACTATTTTTTTAAAGTGAATGTCCATCCAACACTCCATTTCTGAAATGCTTTATCTAATACATTGGTGATGGGTGAACCAGATCTTGGAAAGTAACAGGCGTAAGTTGGGATAAATCCGAAAGCTAGTCCATCATAGGGCGGACATATAGACACAAACACATGATTTTCCCAGAAACCAATTAACCTACCAGTTTGTATTTGGGCTGTAGTGGGGAACTGGAGGAAAAACACACAGAAACACGGGGAGAACATAGAGTACAAATTCCAACAGTACAAATTCCATCCCAGGGACTGAACCCAGAACCCCAGCTGGAAGGTACTGTAGCATGCCAACCACTGTGCCACTCTGTCACCCTAATGTATTGAATGTAGTGAATGTATCTTATCAAAATATGAGTGCTCAAATTAAAGACTTTTATGGGTAAGAGAAGTTAAATGTCAGCAAAACTGCAAAGAAAAATGAATAACTAAATTCTGGTTGCAAAAGTTCACCCCCTTTGCTATTGCGAAGGGGAAATACTTCAGGTGCATGAAATTGCTTTCCCAAGTCACACAATTAGTTGAAT
Organism: Atractosteus spatula; assembly: GCF_055471065.1. Classification (NCBI taxonomy): domain Eukaryota; kingdom Metazoa; phylum Chordata; class Actinopteri; order Semionotiformes; family Lepisosteidae; genus Atractosteus; species Atractosteus spatula. The sequence goes on along the minus strand of NC_142708.1, from coordinate 28,178,418 downwards.
GGCCTCTATCTGTGGGCACTAATCGTAGTGTACATAATTTCAGAATAAACACACAATAAGCATAGATTCAATCATGCAAACCAGCTTTCTGGAGAACTCAGGTATAAAATTGCAAGGAACTGTATATTCATCTCCACTCTGAATTTAACATCAAACATGTAGCAACGTACAGTATGTTGGTATAACACACAATCTTTATTGTAAAACACAAACCCAATTTAAACAGGGACTGACGTAAATAATTCAAAACCCTGTTCATTTGCTTGATTTATTTCTCTCCAGATCATTAAGATCCCTGAAGATTTGAAATAAGGATTAAGCGATTTTAACATTCTTGCGCACAAAGAAATACAACAGATGGTTATTTTATTTCATAATGAAGAACTTTCTTAAGCACATAAGCTTGAGAACACATTAACTGCTAGTGCAAGCAAACCAGACAGCTTATCTGTTGGATGTATGAGAAAACATAGTTGAACTCTAGGTGAACTTCCTATCATCGGAGGAAATAGTCAGTAGTACACTGAATTCTATGGCCTAGCAGTGTAAACTGTGCAATTCTGATTGAATCTATGCTTATTGTGTATTTATTCTGAAATTATGTACACTACTATACTGTAAGTACCCAATTGCAAAATTGGGTAGGGGTGTAACCCTGGTGTCCTGGCCAAATTTGCCATTGGCCCTTACCAATCATGGCCTCCTAATAATCCCCATCTATGAATTGGCTTCATCACTCTATTCTCCTCCTACTGATATGGTGACTATGGCTGCCATTGCATCATCCAGGTGGATGCTCCACATTGGTGGTGGTGGAAGGGAGTCCCCATTACCTGTAAAGCGCTTTGAGTGGAGTGTCCAGAAAAGCGCTATATAAGTGTAAGCAATTATTATTACTATAATTCAGAAAAGTTACTGTAAATACATACATATCTGGTGGAGATTTATGCTTTACTGAAAATCTAAGACCATTAATACTGTCAGTCTCAATTACAAAAAAAAAGAGTGTTGCATATGACAGCAGTAAAAGGGCAAGCTTCTAGTTATCCCGAGTAATAACAATTGTAGTCGCAGTTATATTACAGTAAATTACACTTTGGTTAGTATCATTTGCATGGTCAGCTGCTTTTACAGTTTAGAGACATCCATCAATGGAATGGTTCAGTCAGTAGTATTAAGCTATGGAAACATATTGCATTTGTAGTATCTCTGAAGATTAGGCTTAATCATCTGTGTAACAGCAATACATAACCATGATACAAGGGGAAAATGTCTCTTGATTAAATTAAATGATATGTACAGTATTGCTACTGTACGCATACACAACATGCATTTATTTCCAAATGAAATCATCTACATTATTTAAATATGGAAACATATTGCTTTAACACACAATCTACTATAGAATCGACAGTTTAATATCATGAGAGCTTGCTGTTGCAAATAAAGTCCCGATGAAAAGGAAACATTAAGTACGCTTCCCGTGATAGGAGTGTCTGGGCTGCATTGGCCGAGAGCAATATTTCCATTGAATTAAAAGAGATGTATTCACAAGCCTGCTTGTTTACAATGTAATAAGTCCACTGCGTGTCAATGTAAGTTTCGTTGCCTCATTCTGAATAGCAGAGTATGGCACTGTGCATACCTGGAAATTCTATTTTGTTATGTAAATTGGAGGTTTTACACATTACTGTGTATTTTGAAATGCCCTCATCAAAGCTGATTCTTTCTAACCCCGTAATACAAAAATAGTGTTGCAGTTCCCCTTTAGCAAAGAGAAAGCAATACTAAAACTAAATTTTATATCAAAAGCTGTAATTTTAAAAATATTAACAGCTGCAGACTCTAATGGACCTGAGCAATAAGCTCAATGTGGTGTTGTGGCACTCCATGCTTAAAAGCTGTCTTAGCTTTCGTAGAGTATGTAAACCTGAATCAGCAAATCTCAGTTTAAGAGTTGCACTATTAACTGCAATACATCCTTAAGAGTACCTGGAGCTAGACCATTAAGTGTGCAGGAGAATGTACAGTTGATAGAAGCTACTGTACTGTATGTTCTGATGTAAAGTACTTTTATTATCACAAACACTGCACAATTCTGAGCATACTGAAAGGTATTTTTTACTTTAGGAGAGGCCCAGATAAGTAAAGCATTTACATTAGTCTTATTTTGATTAAAGAAAAATATGTATCAATAGTTCAGCATTAGACAGACAAAACAGAAATTTTACTCTGTTGGAAGAAAAATTTCTCTTTCAAATTCACTTCAAATGTCAACACATGATCTTAGCACAGAACCCTGTGGAACACCCAGAGAAAGGGAAGATGTCAGATTTTCAAATGCCAAGCTACTGTATATGATTTGGTTTCTTGTAGTCAAAAATGGAGTCAGACCAAGGAAGCACCCTAGCCTTAAGAATTCCAGAGAATTCCGTATTATGTGTCCGCTTATATACCATAAACAAGCAATTGTCATGGTCAGATTCAAATTTTCTATGAACTGGTGCATACAGACAACTACAACTGCATGTTTTACAGCATTCTCCAGTCACCAAACTGGGCCACTAACTTACAAATTCTAGTCATATGGGCAAGAGTGACACCCATCTTTGACCAGGAATCCCATTCATTGTATCTCTTTTGCAGAAAGTGCCCAACTATTTACAGTATACTGGTGAAACAAGAGGACGACTGGCAAACTGTTTCAGCGGAGGATCACAGATTTTTCTAAACTGAATGTTCCCCATTTTACTTTCCTAGCCACAATTAAACAGACCTTTCAGTATGTGTTCTTTCTCAGGGATTCAAATATCTCAATATTAAAAACAACCCAAAATGATATTTAAACAAGGTTCACAGTTTCCCCAGCAAGATTACTTTCCTTCTAAACCTCTCTATTCATTGACAGATTACTTTCTTCAATCCCCCTGGATTTGAAGATTTGCATGTCTGTAGCCTGCATTTCTACTCCCCCCACCACTCACATGTTCAATCTTTTGTCCTTCTTACACCACATACTGTATATTTCCCATATCCATCCTCTCTCCCTCATTTATAAACACAACTGAAGGAGGTCCCACAGCTACAGTGTTGTGTTTTTTTTACATTTCCTCGTACTAGTTAGTCATAATTGAATTAACCTCCACTTGTTGGTTTGATCATCAGATTTAGGCCTGCAAGCGTTTTGTCATTTATTTCCATTTCATTTGCTTGCTTTTAAATGTGGCCCTATACGACAGAACAACAAAATCAACTAGTTAACTAGTATGAATCTTTTCACTCTGCCTAGAAAAAAAAGAAGACATGTCCTAAGCTATTTCATTGCTCCAGTAGTTCCATTGCTGTGTAGCAGCTGAGTGCTAATGACTAAATCCTCCTAATTATTTTTTATGATTTCAGCACCAATTTGTCAAATCATCCAATGTGAGTCCTTAGACAATGTGTGCAGTCTTCAGAAAAATAAAACAATCTAGAAACAAATTAGAACTTGTTGTGATCAGATAATTCAATTAACAATTCTCGTTTCAATCTTAAGGACGGAAATAGATACTGAGAACTGGTGGTCCTACCATATACATCAAACATATACAGTAGATGTACAATATTCTACTTAAAACATCTACTGTAGTTTACAAAATGCAGATTTTCCAATACAGATTTATTCAACTTTGTGATACAGATTTATTGGCAAAAATGTTAAGATATACAGTATAGGAAAAAATATAGAATATCAATCAAGATAGGTATTGTTAAAATCATAAATGAATAAAGTGCTAAGCTATAATACTGAGCACAATTTAGGTCACCACATTACAAAAAATATTGCTTCTCAGGAAAGAGCAGCTGCCAAGATATCAAAGCAATGTTGCATGCAGAACGATAGTCTTTAGCAGAAGATTTACAGGTGAGTGAGACCGGTCTTTTGGATGCTGAAAGGTACTGCTAAGCCTTTCTTATTTCAACATCAAAAGCTAAACAAGGACAGAGGGATACAAATTAAAAATAAAAGAAAGTACACTAGAAACAGGAGGTCCTTATCGCACAGAGAATAAAACGATGAAGCAGATTCTTAACGGAAACTTTATGATTGTGGTTATCTTTGCAATCTACCCTATATTATGCTTTTCTACTTCTTTTGTTTGACATTGAAAGAAAACCAGGATTGGTCTTGTTCTGCCTTGACCAGAATGCCTTGGTCAAAATCAGAACAAAATGGACACTAACCTATCGAGGAGAAAGTTGTCATTCTGTTTTCATTACTAGAGATTCTTAACATAACTGGTGAGGATGGGTATGCAGCCTGATGAATCAGTGGGAGATTCAGTTTTTTAGCATTTTACTGTGGCATGCAGAAAAGATTAGCTGTAAGAAAGAGGAATGAGATCACACTTTTTATTAAATAATATACTGTATACTGTATGTACCTGTATGGATATCTGCTCTGGTACAAAATCCTTTAAAAGCTATCAAGAAGATTAATTAAAAATCCCTGTCTTTTTTGTATTTCTTTTATTTATTTTACTTTGTAATTGGGTATGTTGATATTGGAAAAATACCAGAAAATAAGTTCATTTTCTTCCTAATGAGAATGAAGATTATACAGGAGTTTAAAATTATAATGTACATTACTCAGTCTTCCAGTTAATTAAATCTTTTATATAACCAGCTCCTTAATAATACAATTGAATTATACTATTGTAAAAATGCCAATCGCATTGTGAAAAAATCCAGTCATAGATTGTGAAATCCAGTATGAGTTTAGGCCCGTCATGAAGATTCAAGTGTCAACAATTCTTATTTAGTCCCTGAAATAATTAAGAATAACCTGTAGTGAAAAATATTGGTCAGATGCATAATTTCAAAACTGCAATTTAAAATCCTTGAAAAGATTATTGGTAAGACATTGTAATAGAGTAAATACATAAAATGAAGGTAAATACTTTCAGTGGCAAACAAGGAACACGGAAGGCATAAGACTCCTGAGACACTAAATGACAAGCTGGAAAATGAAATAAAAAAATACGGCACACATTTTTACAGTAAGTGAATAAAAAATAAAGCCCATTAAGGAATGCAGATGGTGCTTGCAGTTGGTGCTTGGTGGAAAATGCCAGTTTTCACAGCTGGTAAACTACAGAAAGTTCCCTACGGACACACTGCACTTACATCCTCCAAATGCCATTTTATACTGTGAAAACGTCTGTCGTTAGTCTTCCCACATGTTTCTCTTGAGATTTACAGACATCAAAGTCCATTGTGCTTTGCCTTTTTAAATATATATTTTCAGTTTTACAGAAAAAAAACAAACAAAAGCCAGCCTTGTGACTACAACTATGACTGCCACTGTGCAAATAAAATGATTGGCATTCTAGGAAATGTGTTCATCCATTAAGAATGAATCTGAAGGACTATGTGTGTTTCTTGTTAATAAACTATTAATTAAAGGTATGGAAACACGTTGTTGCAGGAAAGAAGATGTCAAATTGAAATAATATTAGATTGATTCATACAACACTAAAAATTATAGAGCATATACTGTAGTAATATAGAAAAATATAGTAATTTTTATTGTTATATATATTTATTCTTATACTGTACATACATACTTAAAATTCATTACCATGCACATACAGTACCCATAGATAAAAAATACAGTAGATGTCTGTCTTGTTCAATTGTATTGCAAGTTAATTACAAAATGAGTAATACTGTATAATTAGATATTATAGCAAATATAATAAAAATGCTCCATGGTACTGTATATTAAATAAAAATGATTTATCTAAACATTATAGAATCAATAACAAACTTTAAAACTATTACACAGCAGTCAACAGTAATTAAAGATTATTGGTAATCGGAGTGCCAACCAGAGCCCTTGGTGCCTAAGTCAGTGTTGGTGAATAAAATGTGTTTGCTTTTAACTCTTTTGAGGTAATCTACAACACAAGAATAGCTCCTAAAACAGTACAGGAATAGAGTATAGTTCTGAATGAGGGTATTATGGAGACATTGAGCAGTAGAAGACAAGATGGAGAAGACTGAGATCAACTACTGAACTTAAAGGACAACATCTGGGGAAGGAGAAAGAAAGCCAGAAGTACTGTAAGAAATTAAATAAGTGTAACACATCCAATCACAATACCTGCCTGAACTGGTCATCTAAATTTAGTATTTACATTAATTCTAAATTTAATTGTATATTAAACTAAAAAAAAATTTTTCAATCTGTGAGTTTTCACAGCAGAATTAATAAAATGCAACAATAAACTGTAAGTACATTCTTGTGTGGTCAAGGATGGCACATTTCTTCTCTTGTTATACCTATTGCTTAAAAATCCATGCAGTCACTTAGCTTATGGCATTTGTTACAATGGAGTTTAAGAGGCTGGTTGATTGGCAGTGTTTCACAGGAGACAATGATGGTTGGTTTTCGGAGAAAATATAGTACAGTATGTGTCACAAATGAAGCACATCTGCTTGCCAAATGTCCACGGGGATTTCCTAAGCTATACTTTTATTTACTATCATGTAAATGCTTCAACAATTCTGTACCTTTGCCTTACAGTATGACGTACTGTACGTCTCCAAAACTTCCTTTAATGTTTCATTTCAATATTGATGTACAGTATAAATATTTTCAAACCATCTACAATTAAAGCAGATATAGTCCTCAGTTTAACTTGTTTGATTGATTAATCGAAATTGTGAACTGCCATGGGATTAGGATCCCTTACAGTCCCAATATTGGGAATGAAACTAGCCTCACCTCACTAGTTTGCTTTTAAAATTTGTTCTTAATTATCTTTGCTTTCCAGGGATATAATATCTATGTATCCTTAAATTTAAATCAAATTTTCAGCATCATAGACTTACTGTAGTTGACAAAACAATGGATTGAAGAACCACATAGCAGTTTTCATGAGATACAAGCTTTAAAAAGTGACTGACAACTGACATTGTGAAGTATACTCACATTCTGGGGATCCACAATACAAACTGAACTACACACGTCATTATGATTAAAAGAATTTGAGACAGAACTGAGATCATATTGTTCCATGATTTATTTAGTACAATGTAACTGGGCACAAGGATAAGATCCCATCAATACTACCAGCCCCTAAATAGTTTTAATTACCTACTGTACACATCTCCCTCTGGTAGACTAATTTTGGTAAGTTGATAAAAAGATTCTGTTTGTAGACTGTTTAGAAATAATGTAACTACCGCACACAGTAGTATTTGTTAACAACAATTCATATACAGTATTTTATCTTTAAAAAATGTAATAATTGTTTAGCCATTTTTTCCCAAGATAGGAATATACTTTCCTCGCTCTTAACTGTGCTGGAGATCATTTACTGTAGCTGCTCTGTCTTGAAACCTTTTAGTATGTTCTCTTCAGTAGAACCCTGAGTACCTATTTCTGTGCAAACATATGAAAAACCAATGTCTGCTTTCTTTTAAATTTAAAAAAAGAGAAACAGAATGATGTGGCTTTGCTCAACACTCCACCTTTGATGGTAATGACTTCTCAGAAAGTCTTCTCAAATTTTTTTTGTTCTGTTCTGTAGATCAAAAAATATTATTTTTTATACAGAGGAGAAATAGATTAAAGCTAATGAAACACGACTTTACTCACACAAATTTTACAAGTCCCTACAAACTTTCAGATCATTTTCAGTAGTGACATTAAAGAACATTAAAACTCAAAACAGATGTTCTGACCCTTTGATAGTGTAACCTGTCAGATCAGCAGTCAACCACAGGGCAGGAAACCAGAAACTATGCATGCAACAGCCTTTCCCAGAGTACGTCATCCCTCTGTTTGAAATGCGTCAATTGACCCCGGTGCTTCCTGGGAGCCCTTCTATCTCCTACAGACAAAAAGTTTCTCTTTGACTGTGTTCCACAAACACATTGACACAGGGACTAGATCGGTACAATAAAGTGGGCAATGAAAAAAAAATGTATTTTTTAAAAATAAATGTGACAGTATTAATGAGTCCCAGTGCTGTCTCATTTTGTTTTCTTAGAAGTGTAGCTATTGTAATTTAGTTATTACTTAATGTTGAAAACCCTCCACAATACATGCAGCTTTTAAAATCATACAACATACTACAGAACTGAGAAGATCGGCATTCATAACAATATGCGAGTAAAACACTTAGCATACAAAATGACCTCCACATACAGTATGAACATACAGACATATGTATACATCTAACAAAAGATAACATTTAGAGTTACTTACTATAAATAATGGGAATTAATATGCAGTACAAACAAAACTTCTTAAGTCTTTTTAGAAGCACTAACAGTGAAATGACATGTGCTGATAGAACTGATTAACAAAATCTGTTACTTTTATTAATGCTGATGATAGCAGCATTACCTATAATCTAGCTATGTCTTCTCAAATCTTAGAAATTAAACAAGGTCTGGCCTGGTACAGTAAATAATGAGATTGGAGACTCCAAAGGAAAAACTGGCTGCTGCTTTAAGAGGTATTTGTGAATGTTTAGATGGCATCGCTTCTTTTGGACCAGAATTTCATGGCACTGTTATGGTAATTCTAATCATCTTAAATCCATTAAGACATACAGTCTGCCTAAAGATCTTAAAGCAGTATAATGAAAACACTGACTAGCCTCAGCCAAGGCTAGAGAATGTACTGTAAGTAGTTGTCCTACTGTATGTTATACCCTACTGTAATTAATACGATGGAAATATTATACATAACACGATGTTATATGTATTCATATGTCATATTACTAATAATCTGGAAGTTTCAGTGGTGAGAATAAAATTAACTTTATACTGTGTGATTCTCCTGGAAGGTTTATTAATATTTTTTAAAGCATTACAAGTTTTTTTTTTACATTTATAAATGATATACAGTATGGTTATGACTAATCTTGGTCACCTTCACTGCCCACTAGGCTCATTACAAATAGCTGACCATCACAAAAAACTGAATAACAACAGTGGAATAACTCATGTAAAAGATGAAGATTTCATTAAAGTTCTCCAAATTTTCTTAATAAATTTCAGCTAATCAGCCCTTCAGTAAATACAAAGATAACCGATTTGTATTGTCAGTTTTCACCATGTGAAACAGAAATGTGATATACTGTAAATTGACATTTGTTAAGCAGATGTTTCAATAGGAAAATAAAACTAATACTAGCCTAATGCAAAATAACAGTAAAGAAATAGTATTATTAGCTTTGTTGAACTTTTAAATCTACAGTTTACTGTATCTAGGATTAAGAAGTAAACCACAGCAACTTATATCAAGGGCTTGTAGCAGATCCTGCACACTAGGAAGTGTGTTCAAGAGAACCAACTGTATAATACTCACATAATGTATAACCATATTTTTCCCATTAGTACTGTAGGAAAAATATCTGATCAGCTGAGGATGGACCAACCTGTTGTTTTAAGCCTTGACACCTGGGTTTGGTGGGTAAACTTAGGAATTCCACTTTCCCTCTTTTATTTTTTTCTGTGGATTCTGTTTTGTCAGGACAGATATCAATCTCATGATATACAGTACTGTATTGTTCCCCTGACACAGCAACCATTGGTAACCTTTTCTCCACAGTATAAGGTAGCTGTGTCCTTTGGTTACTCTCACTTTGTTATCCCATCTGTCCTTCTCACCCGAGACTTTATTGATCAGTCCCCGAAAGAATAAATCCTCTATTGTTTGTTGTTCTTTTTTTAGAGTGAGCCTCTAAAAGTCAGCCTGCCTACAGGTGAAGCCAATTTCTCTAAGAACCTCATGCAGAATGGGGATACATTTCTTCAGTCTCTGAAGTGTGTCACTCCTCTCCTCTCTTAAAGGGCACAAATGTGATATTATCAAAAGATTAATTCTGGCATTAAATTGACTTGCAATGACTTATCTTATTAAAAAAAACAAACACAAAGAAGAATTATTACTGGACATACAGTAAGCGGAATAATCAGAAATCAGAAAGTTTGGCACTTTACATTTTTTAATCAATTTGTTTACTTTCTTTAGTCTATACAGTATACTGTACGTGTTCATGCTCTTTAATGAAAGAAAAGAAAAAATATAAAGCTAAATGGCAAGGGTGTTAATATAACAGAATCGTCATTTACATAAAATCATAATGTGCCTCTTAAAAATGAGTACAATTGTTATTCCACTTTTAAAACAATACATTTATATGATATACATACACTTGAATATGTATTATATGAAATGCCTTTATTGTGCACACTTCTAAGTGGTCAAGGTCATGACCAATGCGGTTCTATTCTTAGAAACAAAATTAACAATTTACTACAAATATACAAATTTTATACTCCACACATAAAAAAATGAATTTTAATAACACAATTATATTTCAATGTCTAGCAAATGTAAACATAAACAAAAGATCAAAGATGCTTTTCCCTAATACTTCATGTTACTCACACTAGTAGTTTATTAGGGAAAACTAATACAAGTTTACATTGTAGCATTCTGCTTTTCTTCAGACAAAAATGAATAAACCTGCAATGTTTGGGTTTTTTATGCCACACACTGAGATATGGCAGATACAATTAATGTGCAGACTCAATGCAAATGCAAACACTGGCAAACAATAACTTCCATTTCTGTTTGAAATTAAATACTTCAGCATATTGAGTGGGAAGATGTCGTATTTCAAAGACATTTAGCTGCATTGTCTGTGACACAGAAAATGAGACCATACCATTACAGGCCTCTCTGTCAAGATATGCTGAATATTAGTTTCCTCAGTGAAAATTTACCAGAGTTCTTTAAAAAATGTAATATTTAAAATTTAATCACCACAGCTCCTGCCATTTGCCATCTCACTACTATATATCTATGTTCAGGACAAACTTTCCTTCTCAGGATTACAAGCTTAGGAGTACTTCCATCAATCTCACTTTCACCACTAGTGGAAAAACTCTGGTTCAGGATTTTCTAAGGGGTTAGGCTATTGTTTCTCTAGCTAAGTAGGTTAAAACGTATGTTCTTACACTGCTGTGAAAAAGTAAGTACACTCCAAGAAAAGGTGTGTGTTTTTCAACATATTTGCATGTATGGATATTTGATCTTCATTTCAACAATATTGATAGATAAAGGTGATCTAATTTAACAAATAACAATGAAAATTATGATTTGCAATCATTTATTCAACAACAAAAAAATTTAGAAATGCAATTGTTTGCTGTGGAAAAAATAAGTACACCCCCTAGCTTCAGCAGCTGGTGCTACCCCCTTTAGCAGAAATCACTTCTTGCAGGCATTTCTTGTAATTGTCTATCAGTCTCCTACATTGGCTTGGAGAAATTTTTGCCCACTCCTCCTTACAGAACTCCTTCAACTGTGTGATGTTTCGCTTCAAGTCCCCCCACAGCATTTCTATGGGGTTAAGATCTGGGCTTTGGCTTGGCCATTCCATAACCCTCCGTTTCTTCTTTTTGTTTCTTTCTTTTGTGGATTTGCTTGAGTGTTTTGGGTCTTTGTCTTCTTGCAAGGTACACTTATGGTTCAGCTTCAGGTTTTTGACAGATGGCCTCACATTCTCCTCATGTACTCTCTGGTACAATGTGGAATTCCTGGTTGACTCTATGATGGCAAGCCGGCCAGGCCGTGAGGCAGAAAAGCAGCCTCAAACCATAGTGCTTCCACCACCATGCTTTACAGTTGGTATGAGGTTCTTTTGTTCAAAGGCAGTTTTTGGTTTTCACCAGACATGACGTCTTGTATTGTGGCCAAACAGCTCTACCTTTGTCTCATCTATCCAGAGCACATTGCTCCAATAGTCCTGGTCTTCACCTAGGTGTTGTCTGGCATACTTCAATCTTGCATCTACTGTATATTCTTTTTTGAGACCTCTCATGTAGAGCAAACTTTTGCAGTCTCTTTCAGATGGTTGCCTCATGCACTTTGACATTTAGTGAGGCAAGACTTGCCTGTAAATCCCTAGATGTTATCCTGGGGTTCTTGGAGACTTCCTGCAGCATCTTTTGGACAGCTCTTGGGCTGAAATTGGTGAGATGACCTGGCCTGGATAGAATGCCAGTGGTTTGAAATTTTCTCCATTTGTAGATGATCTTTTGGACAATGGAGTGATTGACTAAACATGGCTTGGGAATGGCTTTAAAACCCTTCCCAGACTCATAGACATCAACAAGCTTTCTTCTGAGGGCCTCAGAGAGCTCTTTTGATCTTGGCATGATGTAACCACACACTTCAATTGCTAAGAACAAACCAGGCCACAGGTTTCTGATGTTTATATAAGGCAGTGCCCTCCAAGTTACTCTCTAATGATTTTCTAATCATTTGTACCTGTTTTGGTGTACTTGATGCAATGATAAAGCTAGGGGTGTACTAACTTTTTCTGCACAAGGAAATTGCAATTCTGTTAATTTAATAGTACAAATGAGTGCAAAATGGGATTTTTCTATGTATTTTTTTTAATTAGATCACCTTTATCTATCAGTATTGTTGACATGACTAATATCAAATATCCTTTTGTCCAAAAAAAGACAATCCTTTTCATGGGGTGTACTTACTTTTTCACACTACTGTAAGTTTTCATTTTATTCAATGCTATTGTTTGTAACTATTCATCATAGTTTGGTTTGATACACTACTGTGAAAGTAACCCATTAATACAATTTTCAATTACTAGCTAGGTCTATATTTGTTAATACATGGAAAAGAAACATTTTAAACATGTAGTACATGTTCAAGGTCACCCTCATCAGTGTACACTATTGGATAAATCATATACAACTCATTTTAATTTGCAGCTCTAACAAAAACGTATTGTGTGTTCATTATTAGTGGAAAAAAAATCACAAAATTATTTTTTTCAGACTAGCCCAGAAATGTATTTCAATCATAAAAGACTCATGTGTCTTTCATGCTTCGTATTGTATGGTAATGTGATTGCAGTCCATAACATTGAAAAATATGAACAAACCTACCATTATTTTTCTTTATACTTAATATTTTATATACCAAATATTAATTTTACAACATTGCAGGCCACATTTATCAATAATAAAACACCCTAAATAAAAGGCAAAAGCAAACACCATCTGGTACTTTCATACAGATCAAAGATCACCAGTGTGTAACAGACCAACATTTGCTGTTTTCTTTTAACAAACTGGTCTGCAAAAGCTGTGGTCAGGACACAGGCTAGCACTCAAAGCACTAAATACAGGCCAGGTGCCAGTAAAAAAACATGACACTGCAGTTGGGACACATCAAGTATTGGGCCAGTATGGCATTGAGGAAACTTATTTTAGCTCCCAGCTCATGTGAAAGAAACAGAATGAAGGAGATGAACCACAAATTAATACAAAATGCATTTATTCTGGTTGTTTCCAAAGCTGAATGTGTGCAGCTGTTTCAGCTCTAAAGGGAAACAAATGCTGACATTTGCCAAGTGCACACATGGAGAGCACATGATATTTACTCACATCTGACTGCTTCAGCTACAAGTAAATATCATTACATCAGATTACATCATAGCTGATGACAGTTTCAGTTTATACAGTTCTTTTAAGGCACTGTGTCCTTTCAAACAACTGTGGGTTAAAGATAAATATATCAATAAATGAAGGAACAAATTTAATACATGAATAAATATATATATTTATGGCAAACATACCTCTAGTGATTATACTGAATCACCCACCGATAAAGCATTGATAACTACTATTGTCAAACAGTTTTGGATACGACCAGCATTGTTTGTGGCAACACGGGTACTATACTGTACATTACCTACAGTAAGTGACCGATATTCGAAAAAGTAAATATATGATACTTAAAAAAAATATTCTATATTATATACAGTTGTGAACAAAACAAAATGCACTTCTTCTTAAAAGGTCTTAAGGAAGTTCATAAAAGGTCTTGAGGATGGCATTTAAGTATTTACTGCAGTAAATATTTGCATATTTCATGGTGCTGGAGGCACTTACTGTAGCACTAGTGGCAATCCAGGACTACTGCCATAGAGATACAGATATTACTTTTCACAATCTCCATCTTCTGGATGTGAGCACCCAGCAACTGGATCCAGTATGAGATTAAACTGTATTATCTACAGTAGACACTGAGGGAGAACCCTGTATCGTCACCTCTTCTTGTAATTCTTTGGCTAAAAATTATTTATCTCTCATTGAAATTTTTAAGACTTACTATTACTAAAAGAATGCTATAGGACAAATGCAGTGCCATTTGGAAAGGAATGTTACTGAGTGTCTGTTGGTTGTAAACGTGTTGCATTTTCCAGGCACTGACAGTCTGGGCACAGCTCATTATATACGTAGAATTTGTCTTTGTGCACAACATGCCTATTACTGTTTAAAATTGTTTACCTTGGAGGGAGAGGTAACATCAAGTTTATTACTTCATTTTAGCACATTTTATAGTGTGACACCCAAACAGTTATATACTGTAACATTAAGTCTCCTTTACCAGACTTAATGTTACAGTATATAGTTTTAGAAAACAGTACTTAGGATACTTGTTAATCATAATCATGTTTTCACAGTACAGAGACTCCAAAGTCAAATATATTATTCCAGTTAATATTTCCTTACATTCCTCTTCTTATTAAAAGATTTTTAATACCACTTTTTTATGTGGGGAGGCAAATCCAACTTTATAAGGGCATAACAAACAACTGTTAAGAGTAAGGGAGCCATTACTAAAGTAGTTTTTATAAGAGGGCTTAAACATGAATATTTTTTGTTTTGAAATATACTTTTTATACATTCTGAAAACATTCGGACAGTCTTGGTTTGCTCATGTTTAGTCACAGGAGAATTATCAGTTTTAATACTAACATGCATATTACAGAGAGGGTTTGAATAGCACCATAATACTATCATACTACTACATAATACTATGGTATACCATAATACCATACCCATGTAAATGTGTTTGAAATCTACAGTATATTTTATCTTATTTTTAGGGGAATATTTATATAAATATAAATACATAAGCCTATATTTAACATTGCATTGCTCATCATCTAAAAGCCAGGACAGCAGTGACTACAAAGGCAAGGAGTCATCCTTCTACAAGGGCTCCGCCTCCACACTGGGCACGCCCCCTCGTAACGCCACAGAACAAAGTAAAATTTGTATATATTATCTGTCACATGAGGTAGTATTTATCTACTGTTAGGACTTGGTAAGGTGGATGAAGATCAGATATAGTTCAGTATGCCTTAATAAGTAAAACAATAGAATTGTAAGAGGACATACTTTCTTTTTTAAATTACTGTATGTAACACAGTCCGAACCATGACACAATGAAGCAGTGCATCCTATGGATTCATTAATAATCTATGGATAAAATTGAAGATTGCTATTTTACATAAGTTTAACACAACACAAGTTGAGCGAGTTCCTTATTGGTAGGTGTATCAGTGAGATACAGTCCAAGCACTCACAGTGAGGTGCAGAGGTACCATCTAAACCAAGAAAGAGGTGTGTTCCAGCCAACAATTCCAGAAGGTATTGAGCAATGCTAGTGATAGCCTGTTCTAGGGCAAGAGCAGAGCTGTCTAAAGAATAGAAAGGTGGCTCGTGGTGAGACATCTGTCCATTGCCTCTCTGGAGAAAAACATATCTTGAGCTTTCAGCGGAAGCTTGGTCCCTTAATGAGACTCTAATTACAAGTGGAAGGTTGAAAGCTCCCCAAGTTAGGAGTGAGTTGTGCAGAAACTGACGGTTATTGAGAGGAGATAAGCTCAGAAGAATAGCAGCCTCGGTCCCTTGTGTGTCAGCTCATGAGTAAAGAGAATATGGACTGAGACTGCCCAAATGGAATTGACTGGGTTGAGGGGAATTTCACTGCTACTCACTCAATAGATAACATCACGTTTAACTATGGGTGTGCAGTCAAAGGACTGTGTGAGCATTAAAGCAGTTAAAATACAATGTCTTAAATCCGACTCTGTCTTAAAAATAGGTTTCACGGGGATTAATATGGCAACTTTCCCCCCACACTTGGCTATTATTCAGGGGGATCTGTTACAACCCTATTTAAGTGAAAATGAAAAATGAAAAATTAGTTATATACTGTATATAAAGTATATTGAGGCTGCCAAGGTCATTTTACAGTGAGAGAATCAGTTCCTTTCCTGAGTAATAATTAACATCTGACAATGTAAGACTCTAAGGAGCTACAGCTAAAAATCTGTGGAATGGTGGCAAGAAATTTAGAGCACACAATACAGAACTAATTTCAAGCTGTCCCAGACTCCCTTGATGCACTTCAGTTTACTTACCTCCTGAATAGGTCACTTGATAATGCCACATCTCTAGCAATACATATGTACTGTCCTAGAACATTTAGACAGGCGGGGCACCTATGTTAGGAAGCTGTTTATAGATTACTGCTTGGCCTTCAACACAATTGTTCCAGTGATGCTGGTCCCAGGAATCTGGGTTTTGTCTGCAACTGGATATATGGATTTCCTGACAGGCAAACCTCAGATGGTAAAAACTGCGAACAATATCTCCTCTATAGTGATCCTAAACAATGGAGCTCCCCAAGGCTGCTGTCTCAGTCCCAGGCTGTACTCCTTGTTCACCTACAACTGCTCAGCCACTTACAGCAGCAACCACATCATTACGTTTGTAGATGCCACTACAATTACAGGGCAGATCAGCAACATTGAGTCCGCATACAGGAGTGAGGTTGAGCATCTTACAAGATGGTGCTTTGAGAACAATCTGGTCCTGAATATCAACAAGAATAAAGAACTCATTGTGGATTTCAGGAGACCTAGAGGGAGTCATGCCCCAATCAGCATCAATGGCACAGCAGTGGAAACTGTCAGCTGCTTCAGGTTCTTCAGTCTGCAGATCTCCACTGCCTTGGCTTGGTCTCACAACACTGTTGGCAGTCCGAAAAAATTACAACAATGCCATTTCTGTGGTGCTTAAAGAAATGTGGTATGGGGAAGCAGCTACTCATGAACTTTTACCTCAGCACCATAGAAAGTGTCCTACTATTGGTATCACTGTGTGATACCACAATACTACCATGCATGACATACAGTACAGTAGATGCAATACAAAGAGTGCACAGAGGATTATAGGATGTGATTTACCATCAATCAGTTAAATTCACATCATCTGCTCTCACAATAAATCCCAATCCATCATTCAGGATCCCAACTATCCCGGCTACAAAATGTTCTCCCCCCTGCGCTCTGGCAAGCAGTACCACACTATAAAAGCAAGGACCACTAGGCTTAAGAACAGCTTCTACCCTAATGCAGTGTGCATCCTTACAGCTAACTGCAATGTCTCAGATTTAATGCATATCTGCACTATGCACTTTTTGCATGGTCTACCATGTTTTTTCCAACTGTGGCATATTAATTGTTCTTCACAACATTTTTATTGTTCTGATCGTATTATTTATTATGTTTGTAATGTACTGTTTACATTGTGTGGTGTTGTCTGTATGACCGTTTCATCTCTTGTACTGTTTATGTCCTGAGAGTTCAGCTTGAATAAGAATTCCAGTGTACATGTACAGTACATGTGGCAATAAATTCCTCTACTCTAGCTACAAACAGTTCTGCCTTGCCCAGTCCAGTCATCTAGTAGCAAACCCATGGTTCTTTGAAACAGAACACTGGCATTAAAGAACCAATCTATGGAAAGGGTGTTGGCAGTCACATAGTTCAAGGTTGTCCTTAAATTAAATTAAATGAAGAAGAATTAAATGAGAAGTAAAGGCAGGGACTGATATGAAAGTTAACCACATACTGTATAAAGTTCTTCTGTTTCTGCCAGAAAGTGGGAAAATGTACTGTAGTTGCCATGCTCAGAGAAACACAGAGAGCACCTTGGAATATGTGCAATATTAGGTGGTGTGCTGCTTGAGAATCTCTGGAATCCAGACTGATAGGTCATGCATTCAAATTTAAGGTGGGATAGTGCTACTGTATCCTTAAGTGAGGGACTTGAATTGAAAATGCTCCAATGCCCTTTTGTGTAAATGGGTGTCCAGGCTAACAGTGCTAACAGTGGAAATAAATTATTAAGAAAATCACTGAAACTAGAGGTTGTCACTGTGATGATAAAAGTCAGATGATCTCTCGTAGAGCTCTTAAGACAGGCACTGTTCACATTGCAGCATAGTCCAATTTAAGTGTTTGCAATATATAATGGCTTCCCATTTACTGAATGATGAGCAAGCTGGTTGTTTGCATGTGACGTGCTATATACGTTGGCAGTTAAAGATCGTTAGATGGTTGAAATAAAGATTTTAATGGTCAATCAATCATTGCTTGTTTAAGAAAAAAAATTATTTAATGAGCCACACAAATAGTTAGAAGGCTGTCTGTGTGCAATAATAGTAGTTCACATGATTTCAGATTAAACAGACCTATTGCTATAAGGTAACTCAGTCAGGTAGTGAATGTCAAGCAAGCATTAAAACATGAGGACAAAGAAGCTTTCAAAACAACTGAGAGATAAAGTCAATTATAAAAAAGGAAGGTACCCACAGACTGTCTAGATATGACTGATCCTACAAAGTGAGCAGCCTAGAAAGGAGATGGGATATCACTGTAAGACCAACGGTGACTTCCAGAATTCAGTGACTGAGCTGGGAGAAATTGTCCATTGCTCAACAATATCTAATTATTCAACCCATAAAACTGGCCTGTACAGCAGTTCAGCAGGATAATGACTCAAACCACAAAGCCAAAACTAAACTGGACTGACTTACTGTGAGAAGGAGTTAATGTCTTTCAGTGGCCCAGTCAAATTCCCAAGTGAAATTCTACTGAGAATCTGTGGAAAAGCTGCTGTCCACAAGTCATCCCCAAGCAACTTGAAAGAGCTTGAGCAAACTTTACTAAGTACCAAACCACTGTGCAAATTTGGTAGAGACTTACTCAAAAGCCTTGCAGCTGTTATTGCTGCCAAAGGTGCCACCACCAAATATTGAGTTCACGGGTCTGGATACTTATGCAATCATTTAATCTTTTCTCTTCAGTGTTTGCTGACATTTGTTGTAATGTACAGTACAGTATATTTACCTTTAGAAGCCTTGGGTTTGAGCAGTTTTTTTAAAACAATTAAAAGATCTGTATGCGTCATTTTATAATTTCACAAAATGCAACACCATAGGAACTGTCTGAATACTCTTGGGAGACACTATATATTTCCCATAATGTTCATGGGACCATTCTGGCTAGCTTTTACTCTTTTGCCTCAAGATATACTCCAGTGGATCTACTGTACGTTTCATGCATTCATCTTAAATAATTTATGGGAAACTTTAAATAGCATTCGGAGCATTATGAAACAAGAATGAAAAAACAAAATCATATTCCTCACTTTTCAAAGGTGATTTCATCTCACAATCTAGGTTTTAATGGTCATTTCATACCTATAATGCAGTATTTTTTCTGTGTCTCCCACAGATTTCAAAATCTCTCTATGATGATGAATCTCAACAGTATACAAAGAAAAAACCGGAAAGAGGCCTGTACTGTAATTATAATGAAAACAATGGAACAAAACAGCCCTTTTCATAATAAATTGAAATAAATAATTACGTAATTATTCAAATAAAACAGGAAATGAATACTTTGATACTTGTATACTTCCTTTCTCCCTTTCTCCCTGTGAGACTGTATAGAATGTTTTTGTCTCTCCTGAAGTTATGTGGCCACAACTGAAGAGAGTCTGCAAACTAACAAGACACAGCTGGGGGTGTGACTATAAGAGCAGGCTGAATACTTCCCTATGAGGAAATCAAGCCAGGCTGTCAGTCCTTCAAAGCAGCCAAGACATAAGATTAGGTCTCCCATTTAACAAGCATGAATTTGAGGAGCTGATTCAGCACAGCAGAGGGAGTGGGAGTCGGTGTCTGTATATCAATGTGTCTGGCTAACTCATGCTTAGGCACGGGAGTGAGAGTAGTGAGAGTGGCTGGGCCGAAGCAGTGAAAGAGAGAAAACGTGTTGCTGTCTGCATGTTAGCACCAGATGTGAGGTACTGCTGCTTTCAGTGTTGACAGAGAGAGTGTGAGTCTGCATTAGCTGAGAACACACTAGTAGGCTGTGCATTTAATTTCCCTAAAGAGGGGAAAAAAGTAAGAATGACAATCTTGGATGAGACTGGGGATTTTATATTGCTGTAGCATTGTTATACCCTGGAAAGGGCTGGTTAAAAACAATAATTCTCAAGAGAATTGTGAGTTTAAAAGATCTGTTGAATTTAAAGGGATTGCTTCTATGATTTTAGTGTGTCTACCAGAAAGTAGGTGTGATAGATGGGTCCTAGTCATAGCAGAACAGTACTCCAGTACCAGGTGAAGAAAAAGATCTATCTGGCTGCTGACCTCTGGTGGTAGGCATCTGTGAGTGAGAGTATGAAAGCTCTACTGAATGCAGGTATATGAAAAGACGGGATGGACATGAGGAATGTGTGACAGAAGCTGTATCTGTGGGTTTTAGTGTAAAGACAGCAAGGCCAGACATGCGAGAGAGTTATGATGTATTTTGTGAATGGGAGTCCAGAGAGCAGGTGTGTAGTAGAGGGGCCCTCACCCTAGAGATATGAGGTACTGGATGGGAGGAAGGATCTATCTGGCAAAATGTGAGTTGTGAGTAAAGGCAGTGGTGGCTGGGGAGCTATGACTTCACAGCCTGAGACATGAGGATGAGGTGTCCAGAGGTTGTGAGACACAAGAAGTGTTGTTAGCGTTGTGAGTATGAGATCCAGCCTGAAAGTGTAAGGTAGAACCATGAGCTCAGTGGCTTGAAGCAGACCTGGAAGTTCAAGAGCTGACTTGTAGAGAGTGAATGAACCAGAAGCCACCACAAGAAAGTTACAGCAGAGAGCAGAAGGCTCTGTGAGAGATGTGTGTGACAATGGGGAGTAGGAGGCTCCAAATTAGTGAAGGAGTAAGAGATTCCATGTGTATTTCTGGGAGCAGGGTAACTCCTAGACTGAGATAGAGATATGGAGGCGCAGGAAAGACTTTATTAGCAGCCCCTTGGTTATTGCCATGTCGGCCTGCCACTAAGGTAATGAAGGCAGTAGAACAGGTTTGGCCAAAAGGGAACGTCCAAGTCGAAGATCATCCTGAAAGGATGCATTTACGAGAGAGAACCAGAGGTGAGGTTCATTGAATTTGGTAATTCCCAAGCGAAAGGTTCAGGAATTTAAATGAACCTCAAGATGATCTTGAAAGAGGTCATGGAAGGACTGAGATGTGTATGACTACTGTACGAGACTTTGAGCCTGAGAGTCAGCAAGCTGAAGGCTCAGAGAAACAACAAGGAACACCTTGTGTCCTAGTTGCCCTGACAAGGGGGCTCTTGGAGGAGAGTGCATGTAAGTTGGTGAAAATTGCTAAAAAAATTCTACAACAGGCTGTGAACACACCTGTGTGTTGACACACCTGTATCATACCCTAAAGTGATGGATATGTCCCATGGTGTCACATTATGTTATATATCATATGTTATTTGAAACACTAATAAATTGGTAAGATGAGCTCCAGTTATATTGGTATTTCAAGCAATTATAGATGTAGTTCAATAAAATGTTTGTTAAATATTTATAAACTTTTTGAAGCATAACAATGAAATAACCATAGAATGGGCAGCATTCATCATTATGAGGTTATACTGTACATACAGTACATATATAAGATACAAGATAATACAGATTTAAGATACAAGAGTACTACCATTGATATGATCACAATAGCTAATAGCTATAACAGAATATAATAATGGATGACAAGAGTTTAAAGCCCTCTGTACTGTTGTTGCTTATTTAGGATAAGAATGATATGAGAAATAATGATGTCTGAAAAATAATACATACTGTATAAACATGAGTGCAAAAACAAAAAACAATTGCTGTCTTTTTCTTTTTCCCCATTGGTATATACCGGTTACATGCCTGTTTCAAGAATCATTATTTTAATTACAATCTCCTCCCAAACCCACTTTAAACAGACTCTTTCAACCACTAAAGGATCCCACACACTGTAGGGCATGTGGTGACACATACTCGTTTTACTTCATGTGCTAATAATTTTGTTTGGCAGATGATGATGTGGCATTGTAAGAATACTGAATTCTCAGGTGCATACATTTCTCAATTTACTTTTTTTCTCACATCTATGGAAATGGACATCGAAAAATAAATCTGCAATGGATTTTAATTTACAAACATACTGTACTGCAGTTATGCTCCTGACATTCAAACATGACCCCACAAACAGGGAGGAAATGCAGAATGAGAATATATACGATAAATTGTAGGACATACGCATTTTAACAATATGGATTTGAAAAACCTGTATTACATTCTAGGACCAACGTGCATTATTAGTGTGGCTGGTCTTTCAGAGTAGATACTGCATACCGTAGAAATAACTAAAAATAGTTAATGATGACCTCTGGTGGTAATATAGCCCATTTTGTTCATACTTCTGTTTTAACTTCTTATCATATGTTCAGCTATAGTTTTGTATCTTTTCTTTTGTTTATAAAAGTGAAAAGGGGTGATTCTTTACAAGAAACAATACATTTTAAGGTGGGGGATGACAAAATGCTAATTATTTCGAAGTGACATACTGTAGCAATACAATTATTGAATGGACTAAAATGTTGTCAGGACAAAATCAATGTGCATTGATAATGATATAGGGAAGAGTTGTTAAACCTTTGCATTTACACTAGATAAGTTTAGCAGATACCATGAACCTATTGGAAAATTACACAATTAGAGACCTTTGTCCCCTAGCTTTTCCACTTATAATTAATGGACTCTCCAGTTTTTTATTGAAGGATTTCAATGCAATAAATTTGAAACACAAACTTGCCAAGTTCTTAAAGACAATGTAGAAAATGCTGATTAAGCACTTGGACTGCATGCTTGATCCTTTATTCATATACACTATTTATAAGGTCAAAACGTGAATGTATTTCAAAACCAAAATCCTGTTCTTCTGATTCTGTTCATTTGCATTCATTTTTTATTTGAAAAATAAAACAGATAAGGAAGCCATAGAAATTCAAAGGTTTTTGTTGTTTCATGCGAGCAATCCAATAAGGAACATCGGTAGAGAATTAAGCAGCAGCACAAGCATTTATGACCATAACAGTTTAATACATTTTTTTGCCAAATGAACGAAGACAAACAAAATACCAAAACCATCTGGTCAGGATGCATGCCTTTGCTTCTTTTTTTGTCCGCTTCTACTAGCTTGAACATGAATTGACAAAAGACGACCTGCTTATTCTGATATCCATCCTCCTGTGTGTACTCTGCCACCCCTTTTTTTACTGATGAAATTTGAAGAGTGATCTCCCAACACCTCTAATGCAAATACTTTTTGTCCTGCATGTTTATAGTGTTGATTCACTTGGTTATGCTTTCAACTTTGAAGTGTCTTACATAAACCATATCCGGGAATCAGTTTAGGTAACATTTTTCAGTTATATAATTTTCTTATCCCATGATTTAGAACATCCTTTTACATTTTACTCTGTATCCCTTTGCAGTCACCGAAATGAGGCTCTAAACTTGTATGAGGCGACAGTCTGTACTAGTGTATATATTTAACTTGCCATGTGTTTCTAGATATCTACTGTAAATACTTGTGTGACATATTATTTCAAAACAAAGGATACAAGTGTACAGAAATAAGATATATTTTACCATTAACTGTTAAATAATAATGCTTACATAAATGCTGACATACAGGGAATTTTTTTAAATTGTGTAAGTAAATTTACTGTTGAAGCATAAAAAAATCTAAATAATTTACTTTGAAATAATAACATAGAAAACAATTAACAAAATGTCTTGATAAGGCTGAAAGGATTAAATACAGCTATTTAAAGCATTCTACTTATCAACTAATATGCCATTTGTATATAGGAATGGGAAAAATCAATTCACTAATTGGCAGAACTAAAGGAACATAATTACACATAGTTTAATGATTGCTGATTTACTCTGTTGACTACACAGACTTCTAGACAATGAATGACTAAATTAATCACATAGTTGCAGAAAAAAAACTCATGAAAAACCCTGGGCCATGCTTACAAAGCATTATACCAATTCAATTGTCTCATTACATGGCAGAGATACTCTGGGAAAGGAGGTATTAAGTTTCCATTAAACGCATTGCTGTCATGTTGATGTAGTGTATGTTAATCAAATGGAAACAGGCTATTATTTACTTTACTTCAATGCAAGCAAGAACACCAATGGGATGATGGCAGTGTGATTATATTTAAATTTTGCGATAAGCAGGACTATTGTGAAGCAGAAGGAATGTGTTACCTGGAAAGCAAAGCAAAAAAAGAAAAAAAATCATCCCCAAAATGATGAAATTAATTGCTAGCAGGGCTTATGAATTTCAAAAATTGACAGTCCAAACAGATAGTGCTCAGAAAAAAATAAAAGCACATAATGTGAAGATAGCAAATAGCTGTTAGGTAATAACAGGTAGCTACTATTTCACAAAAGTGATTAACAGTTTGTGATTCCAAAGTGTGTGTGTGTGAGGGGGGTAAAAAAATATGGTAATTCTAAACTTAAGAATAAAGAAAAGGTTTACAATTTGAGGTGATTCTTTATGTCTTTATACACATTTTATAACCAGATACAGATTGCTCATTCAAAGAAGATGTTTGAGATGTTCTGAAATATCACAATGGGTTCTGCACAATGCTATTTATAAAAACAATGATAAAAGAAAAACATAAAACCTTTATGTTAAGCTTTGATGAACAAAAAGGCCCATTTTCTAAAGGGACATCACAGGTCCTGGGATCTGATTGCACAGCCATCTTTTTATGTAGAACTTGTTATGCTCTGTATAGGACTTCATCCTGCGAATATCAATTGTATAATCATGCTAATTGTGGGCAGTTTTGATGTTTGAATCATCAGCACTTCACAGTGTATTTTATTTTACACTAAAGTTAAAAAATGTTAGTAATATGCAGTTATACAAAAGAAATGGTAGTGACAAAAATAAACAGGAACAGAATCTTTGTGCTTTAAACACTTTCAAGTGACAGATTGATTAGTAATTTGTAGCTAAATTTATCTTTAATATTGAAATTACCTACCCACTTTGTACGGAATCACAATTTCAGGATTAGCCAAGGATAGCCCTAGCATGCTCAGGGATGTTAATGATAGGTGGCAACATACTGGAACGGTTGCAGTGATACAAAATTGACTGAGGAATCAACAAGACTGGAGATGTCACCAGCAAGCTGTGGGAACAGCAGAAAGTTTTAAGCCCAGCAAAATATTATATTTCTCTTTCATTGTCAGTAAATCATGCAATGATTTTAGAAAGGTAAACTGTTAATAAATATTTGATTTTTAACTCAAAAAGTCCACAAAAGTCTCAAACTAGACCTTTAAAAACAAAAAGAAACATGCTGAGCTGGACACTGATCAGCCATAATTACATGAAATTGCTTGACATAGGGATGATCATGACAGAATAGAGAAAATGTGCATCATAATTAAATCAGGTGGGTAGCTGCGTCAGCATGCGTAGGCTGCAAAGGAACAAGTAATAGGTTTATTCCATGCTGAAAAAAAGAAGAAAGAGAACACAACGTTTCGGCCGTGGAGCCTTCTTCAGGTGTGAGAGAGACAGGGCAGTAGGCAAAGGTAAAGTAGCGGGAGAACAAAGGTTGGGAGGGAGGAGGAGTGAGAGGCGGGAGCAGGGGACAGAAAGAGAGGCCAATCAAGAGGTGTGAAGTCAGAATGGGTGCAGAGAGGTGTGAAATGAAACTTCCAATGAATGGAGAAAATTTAAAAGAACAGTAGTCTGTCGTTAAGGGAAGGGAGAAGGTGTGATCCTAGCTGCAGAATAATTTTAGTTTCGGTGGTCTTTCTGATGTATGAGTTTGGAAAACCGTCTTTGAGAACACAGACGGAGAGATTAGAGTGGTCGTGGCCGTCAGAGGTGAAATGAGAAACAATGGGCTTGGAGAGATCTTTAATCTTTACAGCCCTGACGTGTTCTCTGAAACGGTCTCCGAGTCTCCTTCCTGTTTCTCCAATGTAGATGGCTGGGCATTTACTGCAAGAGATACAGTAAACAAGGTTGCTGGAGGTACAAGATGCTGTCTGGGTGATCCGGAATTGTCCTGAGGGGCCTTGAATGAGTGTGGTGGTGGCTGTGTATTTGCAGGTGATACAGCGAGCTCTGTTGCAAGGGAAAGTGCCTGGTGTGGATGGTTGTTGAGGGCGGTCAAGGGAGCTGTGAACAAGGAGGTTACGCAGATTAGGTGGTCGGCGATATGAGATAATAGGGCGATCAGAAAAGAGGGCCCCAAGGGAGGGATCATCCTGTAGGATGGAAAAGTTGTGGTTAATGGTCCTGGGGATAGGAAGTGTGTTAGGGTGGTAAGGAAGCACCAGAGGAATGCGGTTGTTACGGCGGGAGTTCCTGATCGGGTTGATGGTCCGGGGGGTGTTTTTGGCTCGGGCAAGGGCCCTGTCAATCACACTGCTGGGGTATCCTCTATTGATGAAAAATGAGTACATTTCGAGGGCTTGGTTCTCGAAGTCGATGTCGTCGCTGCATAATCGTCGTAACCTAAGGAACTGTGAAAAAGGAAGAGAGTTTTTAGTGTGGTTGGGGTGAAATGAGCTGTACAGGAGGTAGCTGTGTGAATCCGTGGGTTTGTAATAAACTGAAGTGGACAGTCGGGGGTAGTTGATAGACAAGTGGATGTCTAGAAACGGAAGAGTAGTGGAAGATATGTTAATCGTATATTTGAGGGACGGGTGGAAGTTGGTGAAATGGTGCAGGAAGAACTCAAGCTGATCGTTGGAGCATGTGGCGGCACCGACGCAGTCATCAATATATCGTTTGTAGAGGTCAGGGACATAGCCAGTGTAGGAAGCGAAGAAGCGTTCTTCTTTTCTGATCGCCCTATTATCTCATATCGCCGACCACCTAATCTGCGTAACCTCCTTGTTCACAGCTCCCTTGACCGCCCTCAACAACCATCCACACCAGGCACTTTCCCTTGCAACAGAGCTCGCTGTATCACCTGCAAATACACAGCCACCACCACACTCATTCAAGGCCCCTCAGGACAATTCCGGATCACCCAGACAGCATCTTGTACCTCCAGCAACCTTGTTTACTGTATCTCTTGCAGTAAATGCCCAGCCATCTACATTGGAGAAACAGGAAGGAGACTCGGAGACCGTTTCAGAGAACACGTCAGGGCTGTAAAGATTAAAGATCTCTCCAAGCCCATTGTTTCTCATTTCACCTCTGACGGCCACGACCACTCTAATCTCTCCGTCTGTGTTCTCAAAGACGGTTTTCCAAACTCATACATCAGAAAGACCACCGAAACTAAAATTATTCTGCAGCTAGGATCACACCTTCTCCCTTCCCTTAACGACAGACTACTGTTCTTTTAAATTTTCTCCATTCATTGGAAGTTTCATTTCACACCTCTCTGCACCCATTCTGACTTCACACCTCTTGATTGGCCTCTCTTTCTGTCCCCTGCTCCCGCCTCTCACTCCTCCTCCCTCCCAACCTTTGTTCTCCCGCTACTTTACCTTTGCCTACTGCCCTGTCTCTCTCACACCTGAAGAAGGCTCCACGGCCGAAACGTTGTGTTCTCTTTCTTCTTTTTTTCAGCATGGAATAAACCTATTACTTGTTCCTTTGCATCATAATTAAATGATTAATACATGTGCTAATTTAGATAGAATATCAGATATTCTTGTGCCTAAATTATTACTTGTTTGAAGTACAATTACTGTAGCAGTGAATTTCCTAGAAAGAAATGTGTTTCATTGTATACTGTATTTTAAAGGCTTGCATTTTATTCAATTGTTTTATTCGATATACTGTCTTCAATTGCTTTGTTCTCCTTATTTTTTTCTTTAAAAAATAAAGATTATTCTACTATAACATATTTTGGCACTAATAACAGTTTAAACAGAAAATTAAGAAGAAATTTTGTTTTTCTAGGGGCACCTTTGGCTAGTAATTTTACATACTGTATTACATTAAATACAGTACAAGCACTCGCTAATGAGGGGTTTGTATGTGGTAATGTACAGAATATTACCAAAGATGTACTGTACTGTAGCTTTAGAATCCTGTATAACAAGTCTGTGAAATTCGCCTCATTGCAGAGGCAGGAATTGTGTTTAATGCTTTACAAATGTGCATCATCAGGAGCAGTATCATTGTCATTGATTGATATTATATAAATATAAGAAAGGTAACTAAAAATAGGGGGCATTTGGCCCTCTTGGCCCACTTGGTAGTTAGTATGCATTCTGAATTTTTAATGTGTGTATGTCAGTGAGTGCATATAATATGTAGGGCTCTATCTCTGAGAGTAATTTAAAGAGAGATTCTATAACACAATGTACAGTATATATTCCTGTGAGAAAGGCTGAAATGTTGAACATTAATGAAGATGGAATAGAGATAAAAAAGTAATTTTGTAAGTATCAGTCTTCACATCAATTATAAATGGCCAACACAATTTCATTCTGAATTATCTGAGACATACATACTGTTTTTTTACTATTTAAAGCCATTTTGGCATGTAGTAGAGGAATATCTTTGCTGAAAGGCATATTTCCTCAAACCTTATTCCATATGGTATCATTACTTACTTATGTCACCTGGATATGATATTCTCAAGTGTTCACACATCTTTTCTCCACTTAACCTAAAACCTATCCCATTTAAGTGCCTGTCATCATCTTTCTGTGGCGGTGCTCTTTGTGATTTGTTTTCTCAAGGCGTACACTTTCAGATTATACATATTGTATAACACTTCCAAGCCTTCAAACATATCATGGTGCAACATTAACCAGAATACATACAGAAAGAAAAAGAATAATGCCGCATCAGTTGACATAAAGATAATTTTATGCTTGTTGTTGATCACATACAGAAGACCAGCTGTTAATCTGTACTTCAAAGCTTGCTTTGGGGGTTCAACTTTGCATAATTTACCCCAGTTTTCCATATCACAGTACCGTTACTGAAAATGAGTGATTTCTTTGAGACTCATTCTCTGATAAAAAAAAAGTATCTTGCCATATGCTGTATTCTGTTCCTCTGAATTTGATTTAGTGTACAAACAGAACTTTACCTTTTCTACTTACAAACTGGCCATGGTGTTGTACATACTTCTAATTTCCCATAAAGCCTGATAATAAAAACTCATTTATCAGTGTAATTGCATAAATGCTGCACAAAATCTTGTATAACTGGATATGTACTGCATGCTTGCTGAAAAAATCTAAAATAGCCCGCTTAGAATGCCTTCATTCTCATTACCAAACTGAGGCATGCTGGTTGACAAATAGGTTACAAAGTATCTAACCAAAATAGTATGACTGGATGAACAGCTATGTACATTTTCCAATAAGTTGGTAATGCTGCAGTTTAAGTTCAAGAAAGAGTATCGTGTTTAAGGTGAATTCTGGGAACTGTGAGACGTTAGATATAAAAGTTAAAATGTAAATGACAATCTATTTTACTTAGTTTTGCTGCTTTCATAGCATAAACATATAAACCGAGAATAAACCAACCCATTACTTCAGGGGAGAGACATATTGTACAGGCATTGTAATGTTCACATAATAAGGAAGATAGGTTAAGGCTATGCACATTTTTAAAGAAACCAAATTACTTCCATATTTGTTAAACCGACCACTTCAGATATGACACAAGTTAATTTGCAAGTGTGAAAAAGCATCATCAATTAGTAGTAGGAGTACTATTCAAACAGTAAATAATGTTTTTTATAATTGTGCTACAGTAGAAAAGCAAAGGCAGAGCAATTTACAATGGAACCAATGGTTTACGATGAAGAAAAGCATCTTGATTTGCCTATACAGCTATCTGTATCTATTATGATTGGATGTCATTTTCGCTGCAAAATTTGCTGACATCTACAGAACAGCCCATGACTGTGTTTCCACTGCTACAGCCAATTGCTTCTGGGAGAAGTATTACTTTTCCAGAGCATTGTTTGCATTGGCATGTACAGTACAATGTTTTTAATAGCTGTATGTTTACCTGATGCACGCATATAATTAGGCAGTGTTTACATTAGAAGCTAGTCTTTTAGACTAATGGCACAATAAATATTTCATGCCAGTGCAAGTTGTCCTTTTCTTTTCTCTGTATGTGAAACATGAGCAGTCCTTTATGAAAGTGTATAGCACAACATATGTTAGAGGTTATAAACGTCACCAGATATTGTTTTAATTTTTTATTAATAGGCTATAAGTCTCATCAAAAGAATACAATTATTGCCCCTTTGACTTACTAGATGAAAGAAAGGAAATACAATTTTCAGGGTCTTACTCTTTCTTTATTCCTGCTGTTGACATTAACTTGATTTGATAATTTGATAACTTGATAAATAAAAAAACAAGAATGAGTGTCATTTGGCATACTCATTTGATATATGGAATTTATTTTAAATTGATATTTTAAAATATTGCAATGGAAGATAGATAAAACTATATACTGTATATATTAGAATTTAATATCATTTTAATTTAAGTTACAGTAACTACATTCTCCTTTTCTTTGGATATTGAATTGATATAACCAATCATTTGGAAAATACCAGAAAGCATACAGTAGGAGGCACACAATCTATTTGCCACAAAAATAGTCTTGATTGTGTATATACTGTATACTGTACTGCATACAACATTCGGTAAATTTAATCCAAACAAATTTAAGTTTGTGCAGAATATGAATGGAATAAAATGGAAAATTATAATACTATAATATAAATAATATTTTTTTAGCTCTAAGTATATTTTCTGGAATTTGAGCAGTAAGACAGTGCCTACTTAATTTTACTAGAAGCACATCTCAATGTACTTTGACTACTTTGGCCTTTTATAGGCAGCTGTCATGGTTTCATTATGTTTTACATTTTGCTTTTTTTAATCTGTGCAGGCATAGTGGGAAAGGTTTTCCCTTAGGGTATAATTATGAACTTGTTTCCTATTGTTACTATTATGTTTGCATCTTTACATAATTTGGTTATTTTCATACACAGGGTGCCTGAGTTCCTTTGGCTACAATCAGATCTATTCAAGAAACAAAATACTGTATAAAATGTGTTTCTTTTTCGACAAAAAGATCATCTTTTACCACCTGAGTATTGGATTGAATATGTTTTTTTGGGTTGGAAATGCTGAAATACTTAGCATTCTTCATTCTTGAATATTACTTATCTCCAATAACATTGATTTTTTAAACATCCATTAGACAAAAAGGCAGGAATACTTCCTAGATCTGGTCTTTTATTTTCAATCTGAGAAGCTATAATATACAAAGCCTCATAGCAACAATGGCCATAGTTTCCTGAATTCCCTTTTAATCTAAAATATCTATGTTGGTTTCAGAGCACTGAGATAAACGCTAATCAAGCCTAAATTTCAGAAGTTCAGAGGTAGCCATAGCAACCTCTCTTCTTTCCCTTACCACTAGACAGTTCAAAAGAAAACCTAATCAATTGTGTCAGGGTTTTTTTTTGCAATTTCTTCATATACTATGGTTGCCATGGAGTCTTGTGTGTTTCGTTTATATTTATATTTTTTACTTTTTTCCATGTGTACAATGTGCACTGTAGTATAAGAGAAATGAAAAACGTAGGGCTTTGTTATTTTTTAAATTCTTGCACATACAGAATTAAAGGTGACAATAGTAAGTGCAGAAGATAAGCAATGTGTGCATATCTTGCCACATATCCCCTTGGGTTTAAAACCATTTTATTAAACACCAGTGAGTAGAAAAAGTAGTTAATATACTGTCCTTCAGCAAGATAATTCCTAACCATGGATACTGAGGTTTCCAGGCAAATACTGTTGCTGGGGAAAATACAGTATATAATAAGAACACCTTTTCTTTCCATGTTATAGAAAATCACCATATTTCAACTCTATTACCTATTACTCTTAAACTTTTTTCCTTAATTCCCTATTAATATATTAATTTTTATATACTGTATATATTTTGTATATTTTTTCATAGAGTTTATAAAAACTGAAATAACTGCAAGGTGACTCAGTCCTTTGATATTCTAGAACATGTGCTCTAACAGGGACTGTAGAATTACTTACCCTATTTTATTTCTTCTTCAAAACAGGATTATTCCTGAACATTCCTGAATATCCCATCTGTGATTCTACAAATTGTTTTCTTTTTATTGTATGGCTTTCAAGAATGAAAATAGAGCATGCTTGAATCATAATGATGCATGTGGAGGACTCATCACAAAGCAGTTTGATGCTTTTCTTGATTAAATTATTAATTCTTGTTTACTTTAAAGTGTGTGTTTTTTGGGGGGGTGGAAATCAGTACTTAAAATGTTCAGAATCATGACAACTTTTGCATTTGTTTTCTCAATGTTTATTGCCAATTAATAAAGTAATATAATAATAACTGTTGAAAAAGATTGGAAAGAAATATATTCTTCATAATAATAAATTGAGTGCCATTTATGTTTGATACCCAAAAATGCAATTGACTGATATTTGTGTCATTAAGTCTTCATACAGCATATACATCAGCTAAAACATTTATCACTATGTTACGCAGCCTCTTACATTTAGAACTGACATAACCAGTATTTTTGGAGAAGCTAATGAATTCCCGTAACAAGTACTATAGGTTGTGTGTTAATACTGAGCTTATTATATGTTTTTATGTCTAAAGCAAACATTCCTTGCCACTATAAAACTAATAAATGAAAAGCCTCATGGAATCGATGGATTACAGACAACTGTTTTCTCCTTCATTATTTTTTAAAGGTCAATTTTGACAAGCAAATATTTACTTGATGGTATTTCAAATATGTATTTAGTTTGATTCAGATTGGTTATTGTGTTGCAGTCTGAATAAACAAAGCTGGACAGTTAAGCAGGCATCTACATAAATTGCTAAAATCAATTTTGTCACATCAGTTAAGAATTAGCTCCCAATGCTGGGAATTTTGAAATGGTCTGTGATATACTGTATGGAGAAGCTTTAAAAACATTGCAGCTGTCCTTTATTATTTAAATGAATGAGTAGTGCATATTTAAGCTGCAAAAGATTTTAGGTTTTGAGCTCTCTGGTTTGATCAATCCATGGTCAAAAACCTTGACAAAGGAGCTCTTTCGTCTGTGATGATAATTGGCTCTTGCCACCTCTGAAGCAGCAAAACAAACCTTACTGTTAATGGTATCACACTGTATGTATTTTCAGGCATGCAAGCTTCCTTGTCCCATTTAAGTATCCTCTGTATGATCATAAGAAGGTACGGACTGATATACTGTAAATGGGAAAAGGAACATGGGGTCCATCTGACGACTGTTCCTGCAACTCTAATCTTGTTCATTTGGTTGATAGTGGCTTATTGCTTCTAGTCATGAAGAATCACAGAGGATATGATTCAATAACATGACTGAGATGACTGTCCATGCAACATTAATCTTATTAATATACATTATACAGTAATCATAACTGTCAAAATGAATAGGTTATTAAATTACCCAATAAAATACAGCAATCAATCAATCCGTACTGTTTCGCCAAAACAAAAATCAAATTTAATATACTGATGTTGTCATCTACAACCAGCATCATTACATTACAGTGAAAACAGTGAGTGTGATCAAAGGCCTTGAACTCCCAGATTCCTAGTCCAGATCAGGTCTGAAAATGAGCAAACAGCAAACGAATGGTTAAGAAGTGAAAATGGAATCTATTCTCTGAAATTAACCAAAGCAAACTTTTGATATTTTAGATTAAAAGAGAGATCTCTCACATTGGTGTCAGAAGCGGGGTGGGATAGCCCTTCGCCGGGGACGGCGATTTAAGCGGGGGAGAGTGTAACGCTTACGGCCGACAGGTACTGTGTAAGAGCCGGCGTACCAGAGCATGTGACGTCACCGCCCTTCCCTGTGATAGCAGGACTACAGCTACTGGGCTGTAGAGAGACCTTTCTTTAGCTCACCGGGCTGGGTCCCTGCTGAGCGACGCGGGAGTCCCGGGTTTGAGCCCCCGACGGTGCGGGGCCGACCTGATGCGGCAAGGGCGCCCGCCTGAACCCTGTTGCGTTACACTTTCATCAATGGTGTAATATGCTTGTCAACGAGTATGTATTGCTTTTTAAAATTTAATTATAAAGCACATGTAAAAAGGCAAGGTTTGTGGAAAGATACTTAATATAACTTAAATAGGTTTTCAGAGATAAACAACAAATAATCAAAAACTCAGTAATGGTTGTTTTTCTTCTCTCAACCACCTTCATAAACCCTTAAATTCTTCAATCTAGATAATAGCCTAATTAGTGGCATGATTTAATCAAGAACAATGCTGTGTTCAAATACTCAAAGACAAGGGTTACCACCCTTTGACCTAAGATTATTTAAAAGACCCCACTGGCTCAATCAGTAAAGATCCTCACTTGGAACAAAAAAAATGAAGGTTAAAACATTTGGCTACCACCACACCATTAACCCAGTGTGACCAGGATTTTCCAAGTGGTGACATACTGTATGTGGTGAGTATGATAAATAAATTAATTGGAAATATCTGTCAAAAAATCTGTTTATTACATTTTACACATACTGCACATAAACAGAAAGTACCTGAAAAGTACACAGCTTTGAGACTTTCTGTGTTTCATTATTATCCTTGTCTTGTCAGTGCTATATTTAGCTTATGTATCATTGCCAAAGCATACAGTATGTAACCTTTACATGATAATTAAAATAATATGAGCAGGCAGCACATTCATGGGCCTAAACATGAGGCACATGCTGATTCTCAGCTGGATTTGATGTGAGTACTGTAAATGCATAGAAAACATACAGTAGCACATTTTTTAAATTTTGAATTTAATTTCTTAAAATGCTACATGGGACTATTTTAATAATAGTGAGTATAAAATATAATTTGTTTTTTTTAACTCATTGGAGTAAGAATGTTTTTGACATCAATTTTCTCTCATATGATTCATATTATAGGGAACCTCAAGTATCAAAAAACAACCCTGAAACTACAACTGCACATAAGATACAAAATTATTATCTCAAAATATCAGTTCCTACATTAATATAGTAAGACCAAGGTTTTCCACTGACCCTAATTCAAAGCAATGTGTTAAAATTCTACTTTATCCACACTGAAACATAAGACAGAAACCTTTCAAAATTATTAAACTACAGAAATAGGCCTCTGACAAACAGAAAGTATCTTTCAATACATGGATCTTTATTTTCTTTCTTTTTTTAGAATCTCTTCATTGTGATTTCAAAATATGTTGCCATTAATTAAATTCAATGAGTAGCCATACCTTGTCTGTATGAAAGATGTCTTTGATTATTCATCATACAACCCTTATTAAAGGATAACCTATCAATCACATTAGTGAATTCAAGGAGCAGCAGACATTACAGTCTAACCCTGATTTCATGTTCATTACAACTTTGTCATGTCAGGCCCTCACTACCATGATTTGGTCTCACTGTCAGGTACAGAGCTCTATCTCGACAGTGGGCTAAAAAATCAATATTGTTGTATAATGGAAAACTTCCAAGGCCAAAAAGGAGAGCTTTCAAGAAGGGTGCTAATTAGGTGACTCAATTCACAGGTCAACCTCCTGCAGTACTTGTGTGCCTATTCACTAGCTTCCAGTAAGAAGTGCTGCTAGTGGAGAAGTTTGAGGGCAGCTAAGAGCAACCTCTTGATAACGGTAATGGACTTCTAATTAAAAGCAGACACCAGCATTAATTATTTCAAATTCATAATGTATTGTTATACATTAGTTTTAAAATATGTAAATAGATAGTCCTTGAGTCCAGAGCTTTTAATTGACCATGAAAGCAGGTTATAAGAAGTTAAACTGTCCTTTATAAAACTATAGTTTATAGGTATATGTCTAAAGTGTAGGTAAACCTGAAGTCATGGAGACTCTGCAATATCTATGTTCTAAGAAAACTCAGTTTTATAAGGATAAGGATAAATTGTTAACTTGAATGGCACTCCAGTAATAACACAAAAAGACAAGGGAAAAAAAGGATCCAGCCCTGAAACAGCAAAGAAAGATCTGATGTTTCACACAAGGAAGGAACATTTTTTAATCTTGATTTTGCAGGGAATTTAGGCTTCAAAAACAAATGATTAAAAAAATGATTTATGATTTTCTCCAGTATAATCATAAACTGCATGGCATGTTTCTACGAGAAACTAGCACAAACTAGGACAAAAAGGATTCGGAGGTCATACAGTATCTGAAGGACAAGACTAGCCGAATGTGACATATTACTCAGGTTTGATAGGCAGACAAAAACCCTGGAGCAATCAATATCTTTTCATACAGTACAGTACAGTATATGCTAATAATTGACTACAGTCTTCATACAACATCAACATGTTTGTCTCTAAATGTAAACTCTCTTGTGTAAGGAACACTACAAGATGTTTAATACTTTTAATACTTTTTCATCTAAATGATAATCGGTACCTAACCAAATAATCTTTTGCTTTTGAATAATATCACTACCCTCAAATGTGACTATGTTAAAAACTCTTGTTCAAGTTTGATCTAGCAGACGTTTGTCAGTAGATCAAGTACTGTAGGTAGCTTGCATAGGCTGCAAAAGAAACAGTAAAAGTTTATTGCACCAAAATTAAAACCGTCACACACCCAAAGAAGATTCCACAGCCAAAACGTTGTGTTTTTTTTTCCTCTATTTTCAGCATGGAATAAACTTTTATTTATTCCTCAGTAGATGCTACTCTAAATACAGCACATTTGTGTTGAATGTTACATCTAAGACTTTATACTTATATACAGTTTACATAAACTTAAACCTACGTATTAGGTCTCTGAGTTTTACTTTTCAGTGACTTCAATGTTAACTTCCCAACACATAACCACAGCTATGTTTTAGACTTGGTCAATTATTGTGGTGTGAGTTTTCCAACCTAAAAGCATTCAGCTGGGCAATTCTAGCTATATGGCTTTCTTTCTGGTCTTGACAGTCACTCTACTGCTAACTAATTGTAAATGACCTATAATCATTCATAGATTGAATTTATTAAATCTAGACCAGAGGAAAATGGAGGAGTTTATTGGAAGAAATCTTCGTTCAGTATAGCTTAGTCTGTTTTGTTTGTTGATTCTGTTGATTTTATAGTTGATTACTAAAACTTGTCTTATGTCTTTTGCTTGTTTATCCACCTACAGTTGTACACCAAAAGTCATACATTTCATGAAGGTGGCAGAACAACAATTTGAGCAACTGTGAGTGACTATATGTTCTCCAGCATTTATAGGTTAGTATTTCATTCATTTTACTATTGTGAACCCTACAGTAAATGTTACTGAAATGGCAGCTAAAATAACTTTGCCACCTGTGTTTTATACTCTTTTCCTATGCCACTGTTCAAATCTAATTTTGCCACTTTATGTGTGTTCCTAACCCAATCAATGAGTCTTAAGATCTCATCTTTTACCCACTGGGTTAGTTTACTACTATTGCACCCCAACCATAAAGTGCTTAATATTTACATTCCAGTTTTGAAGTTTCCCTTTCTTCTTGCGAAAAAATCTTTAACAGTTTGCAGTTCGGTCGTGATCTTATCTTGTTTAAATCTTTCCAGACAGGGTTTGGACAAAGACATAGGAGTGGCACATCTCCTGTTAAGGAAGTTAATGACGTTACATGTATTTTTCCATTGCTTTCAGTGTAACAGTTTTGCTGCTGAAATCTTTCCATCCATTGTTGCTTTGGCATTTAGTTACATTTGCCCCTTTGTTGCTTGTTTTGCATACTAATGTCTATAATTCTTGCTTCTTTTCAATATTATTAATCATTTTCATGCTATTGCCTAAAACTATAAGTTGAGAATTCTGCCTTTGGTTACCTTTCATAATGAGTCTTAAGTTTCATGTTCTTCCATTCTTAATACAGTATACTGTTTAGGGGCTTGTTACTGCATTCATATTGTGTTTTCCAATTCAGTTGGACAGGTTGTCTGCAAAGTGTATGGAAAGACTACAAATGTGGTTCTAAAATGGTGCTGAAAGACTTCTAGATACAAAACAGTATTTTTCTGTTTATTTCCCTTTTATGAAATTAAAAAAATATGGTAGTTTTTATTTTTTTATTTAATTTATGATAGTTACTAAATATTTTTTACACAAAGGATTAAGGGAGTATGAAGCAAGCTACCATACAGTTTTAACA
The DNA here is from genome assembly GCF_055471065.1 of Atractosteus spatula. Classification (NCBI taxonomy): domain Eukaryota; kingdom Metazoa; phylum Chordata; class Actinopteri; order Semionotiformes; family Lepisosteidae; genus Atractosteus; species Atractosteus spatula. Next base: position 28,140,087 of record NC_142708.1, on the reverse strand, counting down.
GCCAATTTTCTGACTTCTTTCACGAAATAATAATAACAGTAATTGGTTACACTTATATAGCTCTTTTCTGGACACTCAAAGCGCTTTACAGGTAATGGGGACTCCCCTCCACCACCACCAATATGCAGCCCCACCTGGATGATGCGACGGCAGCCATAGTGCACCAGAACGCTCACCACACACCAGCTATTTATTGGGGAGGAGAACAGAGTGATGAAGCCAATTCATAGATGGGGATTATTAGGAGGCCATGACTGGTAAGGGCCAATGGGAAATGTGGCCAGGACCCACATCTACTCTTTATGAGAAATGCCCTGGGATATTTTTAAATGACCACAGAGAGTCAGGACCTCGGATTTCCATCTCATCTGAAGGACAGTGCCTTTTTACAGTATAGTGTCCCCATCACTATACTGGGGCATTAGGACCAGCAGGGGCCAGCAGGGGGTGCTCACTAACACCTCTTCCAGCAGCAACCTTAGTTTTTCCCAGGAGGTCTCCCATCCAGGTACTGACCAGGTTCACACCTGCTTAGCTTCAGTAGGCTGTCTGTTGTGAGCTGCAGGGTGATATGGCTGCTGACTGTAGTAATAAATGGCTGTATTACATCAATTAACTACTAGCATTCAAAAAGCTTAAATGTCTCTTTGTTGCCTTTCAATAAACAACAGAAATCTGATATATTTGTGAACCATACTTTATACTGTACCATAGTGTTATTGATAAGATGCTGTATAGTAGGATTTTGACCGTGACGCGTCTCCTATAATTCCATACGTATTTCTGTAATTTCTAATCTTTTTTGTTTATTTCTTAAAGGCACGCTTTAAATTAAAATCTGGGCTGTTATAGTTACTTTTACTGAAAAAAAATACTCATAACACTAAAAACATCTGTAGCTAATATTGTCCTTTTTGATATATAATGTTCTTTATTATAATCTAAGTTAGCCTAATGGCTCATAAATGTACATGTATGAATACAGTGCTGGGCTATGATTATTAGCACTTGGTTTTGTTTTGTCTTTTAACCACAGACTTCATACCTACAGAATTAGCATCAATACCGTATAGGGAAAACAATAAAAATGGGAAAAGGGTGTATGTATTCAATTCCATATGTTTTATGTTATGATATTTACTTAATTTATTTACTTACTTCATTTGCTTCATTTATTTGCTATATGTGACACTAACACTTTATATCAGGTATACCATCTGCAGATGCATCTCTAATCATTTTTTTGTCAGAAGATATTATGCTGTACATGTCAAACCGTAGCAACATGAAGATCACGTAATATTTTTTGTACATAATATTTTCTGAGCTATATTTTCAGAAATAAAAAGTCTAATCATAAGCTAGATTCCCATAATGCGAAGAAACCTTTAATCCAGTGCCTATGGAAAAAAATTGCTCTGTACAAAATATGTTCATTTCATAATTTGTCTTCTTTTTGAGATAAATGTAAACAGCATTCGATCTTAATCACTAGGAAAAGGTTCACATGAAAAAGAAATAGAAATTTGAAAATATTGCAATATATATATATATTTTATTTTATCATTACACAATGCACAAATTGAAGAAAGGTGACATTAAAATAACATTAAAAATATATTTCCCAAACAGGCAACATACTGTAACTACATTGCATCAACAACTGACTTTGCCACATTAAAAGTAATCAATGTTTTAAACATTGTTTTATATGTATAGGGAAGTGTGCAGCAATATACATTTCTATTAGATCTGACTCACACTCAATACTTCTTCCCCAATGTGCACAGTTGAGACATTTGATTTTTAAAATGCAAACCCTTCAGCGTCAACAGTAGAGCTAGACAGAATTTGAGGATTGACTTGGCTCTGACTGATTACACTGTAAGCTCACAAATACTTACCAAACTGCAGGAGACAATGTTGTATGGCTATCTGAGCATAGTCTGACTGACTCAAACCCTTTCCAACTCAGAAAGCTCTCCAACAATTGCATGGCAGTCTTGGGGAAGCTGGAGAAGCATTTTCTGTTGCTAAATTGTGCCTAAATCACTGCCATATAATACTGTACTTGACAATTACACTATTGGTTTGCCTGTAGTGTGTATTACCTAAAAACTATTTAACTATTTCATTTTTATTCCTCTCTAAAAATAATATGAAATAATTAATTAGTGATCATTCTTTTTCAAATTAGTTTTCTTATTTCCTATTGTAAGCAACACATACTGTAAAGTGCATGACTGCTAACTGTCATGTGAAAAAGCTTACTGCTCTTTAAACACAGCTGAATCCAGCTGGCCTTGTTGTTCACCAGCGCATCACTTCTCTGTCATCAGATGACCTTAAGACGCTAAATCAGCAAACACTTAGTGTTTGTTTCTGCCATCGTCCTAAAAATTTCAAACCATACTCTGTGTATGCAATACCTGTATGCTTCCCCTTTATGCAAACAGAAACCACCTGCTGCATTATATTCACTGTGACCATTTCTACACTTTATTGACACTGGAATACTGTAAAATTAAACTGCAAGACCAGCAACAGCTCTGTATTGAAATGACACTGTATTTGGTGCATCTGATCATTCAGAATTATTTTCAATTTGCTTTAATAGTGAAAATTAAAAAAGAATGTACAATTATAAAAGAAAAAAACACACCCACAGTAATGGTATTATTTAGGTTACACTGGCATTTTAAAGAAATACAGAAATTTGCAGCAGCTGCCATACTGAATGTATCAAGGCTGTACTTGAACCAGGAGGTTTCCTTTAAAGATGGCAAAGTCTGTACTCTGATTTACAGTATATATGGTTTTATGCAATATGGCATTACAGTATATAAGATAATACAATAAAGAAAACAATCAGCTATATCAGCTTTCCTTTGTTACTTTTAGGATTCTTTTTTTTTCTTTTTGTTTCTGAACCTACAGTACAACTGGATCTCATATCGATCTATTTTATATAACAGTGGTTGTGATCTCCTACTGTAAGTGTTTCCATAACTCATTCAAAGTCAGCAAACAAAATATTTAGAAGGGGGAATGCTACAAAAAATACAGATTGTTCAAAATAATTTTAGCAATTTTAGTTTCTTTCTTAAAAAAGGATGATATTTTGTGATCAGTGCTGTTACCTGTGTTTGTTAAAACAAAAACCAGAAGGTAAGATTGACAAATGCAGCTGCAGCTTCAGACTACTGTAGTTCAGTATGAGAAAGTTTCTCATACTAACACTTTCTCATACTGAAAGCTATCTAGTACATGCTTTACTTGTTATTAATGTAGCAGAACTGTTTTTCTACCATTCCATCCATTTTCTAAGTGCTTTATGCAATCTAGGGTTGCAGGGGAAACGGGACCTGTCGCAAAATGAAATGTGTGGTACACCCTGGATGGGACGCCAAACACTCACACCAGGATCAGTTTTCCCAGAAACCAATTAACCTACCAATATGCTTTTGGAATTGAGGGTGGAAACCGGAGCACCTGGAGGAAACTCATGTGAATACGGGGAGAACATACAAACTCCAGCCAGATAGCAACCCAAGTGTGGAATTGACCCCAGGGACCCAGTGCTGTGAAGTGGCAAGGCTAAATACTGTCCCACAATGCCACCCTCTATCTAATACTCTACAACTGTACCTCATCATTATCAGACCAGTATGCACAATGGCTATTCTTATATATTTATTATTTTTTATTTATTTATCATAATAGATTACTTTTCTGCTCGTGGCTTTCACTTACAGTACACCTGTGTAGGGTGACCATTTTAGTAAGCATTAATTCACTGCTGATAATAACAATCTTATATGACATAGCATCTATATCTTTTTAATTTTTACGTTTTCATTAATACTGTACACTCCTTATGAATTAAGTATGGCCATAAATAAGTTACTGTATACTGTATATATACACATTGTTTTGTTTTAAAACCTTTAAAACTTTTCAAATCTTGAAATTCATAAATACCAAGTGTGGCTTTTCATCAAATTACTGTAGCTCCATTTACTGTATATGTTTCAATCTGCCTTAAAATGGGAAACTGTATCATAAGCTAAGATGTGTAAATATGCCAAAACTAGATTATTCTTTCCTATAGATTTAATCATATTTAGTCTTTTAAATGCATTACACTAGAGCTGTGTATACTGTATGTTGCTCATTCAGTCTAAAACAGTGATCCAGTGAGACAAGAGGAGCTAGGAGAGACTATGAAAGCAATGTTTAAGCCCCCACTTCCTAAGACACAGTCCTGTTTATGGTTTGTTAACCATGAGGTTTTGGTTATAGTGCAGGTAAACACAGTATATTTATGTAGAATAAAAGACAGGCAAGCATTTTAGTACAACATACAATTAATACACTGGACATTATATCAAGCACACATTGTGACATGAAACATGAAAGACTTCCCATTACGTCTAATTTAAAATGTATATACACAGTGCTTTGTACTAATTTTAACTACATTCTCTTGAATGTTGTGCAGCTGGATAGATAAAGGCAATTTGTGCAAGTAGAAAGTGATAGGGACAGAGTTGATTAATTATTTTACAAATGGTTTTCAAGAAAATCAAAATGCTATACATATAATGCACAAAAACACTACAGAAGCAAAGTAAGTGAAAGAAAAAAGGTACAGCAAACTGACTGAGTGAAACCAAGAGCAAGAATACTTTACACATTAAAATGTCACAAGACGCAGAGCCTTTAATGGATTTGAGCAATGAGTTCAATGAGAAGGCTCTACTGCCCATTGTTAGAAACCAGAAGCTTGGTTTTCTGAGAATAAGCAGATCTAAGGTTAAGAGCTGGACTATACATCTGCTGTAAGTTCATAAGATGATCTGGAAATAGACCACTCATATGCCTTAAGCAGGGAAACAAAAAAGGCCACTCTGAGTTTCACAGTTAACAAAGGATGTACTGTAAGTTACATGCTGAAGAAGACTACTTTTATCTACTGTTGCACACAGGACTCTGAATTCTGGATTTAATACAGTCTGTTTATGCCATAGAAGATACACCAGTATCACAGTTGTGTAATCTTCATTAAATAAAGGTGTGGTTAGTTCTATACTTCCAATTACACAGGCAGCTCTGCCTTTCAGACCATGGTATTTCTACACCATACTTCATAGATGAGGTGGTATTCTTATGACTACAACTTGGACTCATCTGTCAATAAAACTTTATTCCAAAAGTTTCCTGACTCATCTTTGTACTTTTAAGCAAAGTCTGAAATATGGAGGAGGTAATGTCATGGCCTGGACATTTGTTACTACCTCTGGAACTGACTCACTTCTCCTTATTGATGTTCCTGAAGATGGCGGCTGTAGAATGAATTGTGAAGTTTACAGAAAAAATGAACTTATTATATAATGTTCTTGGCACCTATATTAATATCATGATTACAAATGCTGTACAAATATTTGGCCATAAAGTAAAATAACACTTTTGACTTTGTTGTTCCACTACTGTACTTTACTATACAATAAAAGTATAGGAGTGGTCTTTGCCAGTAGTATCATATCCAAAAATATACTGTACATACTACTGTATATCCCTGGCATTTTAATGCAATTATTTTCTAGGTAGGAAACAGCAAACAAAAGTATTAGTAAACATCCATGATACTGCGGTTCAACTATGCAAATTATGACATAGTTGTTTACTGTGAAGACAGGGATAAAACTGCATCTTATTCATAGCAAACAGAGAAAGCATTTTTTTCATAAGCACTACATAGATGTCTTTGGTAAATATATGATTGAACGTGTAATCAAACTGCTGTCATTACAATTAAACAGACTTGGAGTTCATCCAATAAAGAGAAACTGCACACACCCATATGGACATTTCAGTAGTCTTCAAACACCTTAGTGAAATACACAAACATCACCAAAAAGAATGAATACAATTACAGTTGGACACAAGCTCCATATAAGTTGCTATATACTGTATTAAGGCTATGACAACACTAGGACAATTTGTGATGGTAATTTCATATACAGTAATTATTATATTACACACTGGAAGTACTGTAATTATTGAGCTCCTGAAAAGTTAATGTTGTTGTTGTTCTTGATTAAGCATATTAGAAAAAAGTAATCTAACGAGGAACAATGTTACCTAAAATATCACATTCATGCTGCTCAGCTTTACCAAGTGCAAAGAATCAATTATTAATGGCATAACATTAAGAGCTTTGGAAAATGTACAGCAGCCATTGTAACCACAGAACTACAGTAATGCCACACCAAGGCCCCAAATACAGAACCTATTCTTTTGTGTGTCAGAGTCTCTCTTCTACACAGTGGAAACACTATTATTATTTAATCCAAGAACAAGTGAGAAAATGAATGACCACTTTGTTCATAAACCAAGTTAATGCTCACAGCATTATTGTTTATTCATAGAACATACTTCTGACAGTCATCATTATTTTAAAATACTGTAGCATGATCTTTCCCTCACATTTTTATTTTTAATAGTTTTTATTCTCCTTTTAAATAGTATTGTTAGAAAGATACCTTTTCCATTCTTAATTAGTGACATGAAAGCCTTTTATTTTCTAAGCAAACCAACATTATCATTCCTACAAAGGGGTAAATACTGTAAAATAAATATAGCTTTCCCATAAATCAGAATTTAATTAAATCAGTGGGTGGCTGTTTCTTGTATTTTTTAATTGTAACAAAATCAATTAATCACAGAAAGAAATTTTAAATGATATTTAAAAGAATCTGTAGTAGATCTTATTTTGCATAAAATGGCACATTGTGAGTTAACGGATCTTCATGTGGAGACATTTTCTAATTGTAGACAAAAGCAATGACTTGGAGCACCTCCACATTTTTCTCAACCATTTTATTTTAAGTTCCACAAATTGTAATTTGAGAGAGAATTTCTATTATGATGAGAAAACAGTATGTTGATTCTAAAATCTGATAGCTCTGACAAAGATCTAATAGCAAAAATGCTAGATATTTTTTTAATTTTGAGATGGAAATAATGCCAATGCCTACTTTTGATGAGTAGAATTACAGTAAAACATATGCTGTTTCATGTATGTTTCTCAATTAAATTTAAACTGCAGTTTATGACTGTGTTTTTTGTTGCACTTCAGCAACATTTCAGCAACATCTAGATTTCAAAAACCTAAGTGCATGTTTCTCCAATGTAGGCTGGCTGCTAATTGAACTAGGCGGGCTTTTTGATGAGCAGATGCCATCATCATTCAAAGCTTGTTTGCTTTCTGGAATGGTGAAACCTCATGATGCTGATAATGCAGTTCTATTGTTTGTGCAAATTTACTTTTTCTGCTTTGCGTACTTCAGTGTTTGATGCCTACCTAATGCTTGAATCATACTTTTTGTCTCTCAATATGTTTAACCATTTAAATGAAACAAGCTTATCGTTATTGAATATGTACAGATACAATATTTTAGAAATACTGTATATGCAGAGCACATGGTGGGAGCTGCTCAAAGAAAACAAATAGCAGATCAAGCTGTATTTCCGCAGATTCCATTTTTGTTCGCACAACTGAAATTTTCTAGTGTGTTTTTGATCCAAAGATTCCCATTAAAGCCATGCTGTATTTCATTCAACCATGCCCTTTTTCAGGTCAAGAAAACTCAAAAATACAACATTGCACAGCATACTGTATTTCACGAGGAATGACGGCAGCCAAAAGCTTGGGAGAATTTAGAATCATTTATTGAGATGTGGAGATTTGGCGTAACCCGCTTGGCTGAGGGCCGACCTCCCGGCCGTTGGACGGGGAGGATAGGACCCCCATGCGACCAATGGGGTAGCTGCAAAGGTGGAGGGGTGGAGGAGGGATGCAGAAAACGAACGAGGAAGAGGAGAGGGTGACATTTGATATATATGGAGACCGGTTGCTTACGTCAGGATTAGTGGGAATTGCGGCAGCTGTGTCGAATGAGCTCGGCTGCTTTCATTCCTCCCGAACTTTCATTAAAAACTCCATGTAAAGATTCAGCCATCCAGAATGTGTGATGTGTCAGGTGGTAACCCACATTATACCACCTGACACATCACACAGGTGTGAGGCATGACAAACAGCACTGCGTTCAGCTATTTTTATTTTTTCAAATAATCTGATGCAGGACTGCACTACCCAATAAATCTGCTACTTGGCACAGTGAATCTTTAAAGTGCTACGGCTGCATGTGGCTGTCACACAAATCATTACAGTATTAAATGTTTATTAACCCATTAACTTTCAAATTAATTGGCCCGAATACAATGATTACATTGTGGAGAAAGGATGTTGTTACCATGTTACCACAACTCTAAATTAGATACTGTAATTTGAGGAATGTCACAATATTGTACAGAACTAATATCATACTCCCATGTTTGATAGAATCATATATTTTTTTTAATTACACACAGTACACAGAATTACTAGTAATTCTGTATAAATAGTAATTACAAAACATAATTTTATATAATATATTATACACATCCCATTGTGGCTTTAAAATCTGCAGGGTCATACTGTATTTAAAAACAAATAAACATGTGAAAAACATAACAGAGACCAGATTAAAATTAGTTTTGAGTAGTGATTTGAATACGTTTGTCACGTGAGTACTGTACAGTAAGTTGCATTGTTGCTAATATATGTCTGCACTAGAATTAGATCAGTAGAGTATTTTTGTTGTTGAGGAACTGTGCAGTGTGCTCCGCCCAAAAACATGTATGTAATTTAATTTTAATAATTGCTTGAAAAACTGTGGTTTGAGTAATAGTATCTAGATGAAGGCAGTCTACAAGAACAGCACTTATCAGTACTAAACTGCAGTTAATGTACTGTAATTTACAGTACAGTATGGTTATCTGTGAAGTTATATAACTTCACGTGATTCTTTAATGTGTGTGATACATCAGGAAATGTAGTCTTTTTGTAATTATATTTGGCTCACATTGCCAATGTTTTAAAACTAAAGTACAGCTGTGAAGGAAATACTTACTGTTCAGTTTTAAAGAGACTGTTTCAGAATAAAAGAGGACTGGGACCATATTTAATCATTCAGAATGTGGACATATCAGGTATTAAACTGAGAAAAACATATTTTAAATGAATATTCCTCAGATATGTACAGTGCAAAGCAACATGTGCTCTACTCTTAACTTTCTCCAGGGCAGTTAACTCAAACGCCTGACTGGTAAATGGCTGCAAGGTCAGCGCTTAAGTTTCTACATCAAATAGAAACACTCACAGCTTTCCAAAAAATCTCCTTTTGACTGCATGTGATGCCTACATGATATTCTCTTAACAGGTTTCGAATCTGAAACTGAGGATTATCATCGGAGCAAGAGCCAGCTGTGTTGCAGAGGATAGAAAGGAAAGGGATTTGGTAGAATGCCTTGTCACTGTGTACTTTTCCCAAGTAAAGAGTCATGGTTTCATTCTCTTCGTCTTTAATTTTCTTCGAGTAAAGAGAGTAATTGTTTTGAATTACATGGAAGAAGAAAAATACTGTATATTGTACAGTATATACTGTATAGGCATAAGGGACATTTACTGTATATTCTTTGCCTTAGCTGGTTCATCTTTTTGTTCATGGGCACAATATAAAGACAGAAAAGCTGCAATTTACAGGTGTGTCCATTTGAACAGTGAGTAGGCTTACTCATGCAGTGAGTTTTAACAAAGCACATAACCAATTGGGAGTTTAAAGACTTTAAATTCAAGTTTACAGTATATATGAAAAAGCAGTTCCCTGTTTGGTACTGTATGTTCATACTGAGCAGAGGGGGTATTCATGTTTAAATACAGTAGTGCAATTGTGTAAGTTTCCTTTGTTTTTCATGGTGAAAACTGGAAATATATAAACCATCAAACAGGTCACTAGCATAAACTGTTCTTGCAAATATATACAGGGTATGTATAGCTTTTATGTTTGAGTTATGTTTGGTCTAGATACATGCTTCAAAAGCAACAAGTTATCAGACATAATTTTTAAAGGGAGTTTAATAAAGCAAGTTTGAAAAATTCATAATAGGTGCAACTACAGAAAGCATACAGAGCAGCGAAAGATCAGTTTGTGACTATAGACTAGATATTGCCCAATAGCAATAATAATATCTGTTTCCCTAAAATTATGTCAAAGGTTTTTCATGCTTTGGATTATGTATCCCACAACATCCATCTTCTCTGCTATACATCTTAGAAGCTAAATATCAAAAGAGACATTCAACATACAGTATCTAGACCTCAGTCAACAATGCCATTTCTGTTTCCAAGGATATGCAGCTGCCATTGTACTATTAATAACGGACACGGTATTGGAGCCTGTATTCTATCACATAAAATGAGAAACATTACCATTAATATGGACATCAAATGTTACTCATTCTTTATTGATTTAGAACAGAAATCACATTTTCTAGCACATGCCAGACAAATATCTTTATACACTATGGAAACACAATTTGGAAATACTAATGGAAATTTAAACAGATACATTTGAGATGTAAAAGATAAGACTGATAGATTTAAAAAAGCAATTTTTTTTTAGTCAATGAGAGTATACTCTTTGTTTAATATATTAGGGGTAACATTTGTCTTTCCTACAGTATATACTGTACCACTATTCAGACTTTTTTTCCATAATTAACCAGCTGTACCAATTGTTCATATAATGCTTTTATCAGTGAATACTGCACCTTGCATGCAATAATTACTGATTATAGGTACTGTAACTGGTTGTTTTAACAAAGATTTTTCTATGTTGATATATGGTAATATTTTATGTCAAGTATTTTTGTGATACTGCACCATATGCACTATATATGCACAGTTTATTGATAATCTTTCTGTACTGAATAACACCCAAATGTCACCTCCACCTACTGTGGTGTTACTATAATTAATGTGATGTATTTATAGAAAAGTATGTAACATCATTAGTGCAAAGCAGAGGCAGACAGAGAAATAAATGTATACTGTACAAAATTAAGTGAATCACGAAGCACATTTTTCTTTTCCTTCTTATTTTGGCATATATTTTAACCTTTTAACCTGATGTAGTGATAATAAATCACATTAGTTTCACATTAACTACATATTTTTATTTCTGAGAAGACATTTATACTCCCTCTGTAGAGATCAAAAATGTTGTATCTCATTCTGACACATGAGACTGATATTAATTTACCTAGAAGGTTGTACTATTAATATTTTATCAGATGATGTTACGTCATCACTAACATTTTTAACAGCAAAGTAAGAAGTAATACATGGAGCATAAAACACCAATAATACAAGTCATATACTGTAATACACAATCCTAAAAACTCTGATATGGCACATACTGTACTGTAGCAGGTAAAATAAGCTTAGATTACTTCTGCAATGTGCATTGCTTATTTGCATTTCATACTAAGAAAATGAATCTGTACTATATCTATCTAACTATTCAAATAAAATGTTAATACAATCTCACATGAAACAACAACAATAACAGTAATAACCCCAAGGTGTTTCGTTTAGAGAGACATAAAGGCAACATTTTATCAGGTTCGAAGACCCATGACATTTTGTTTGTCATCTGTGTAGAAAAGTAAAGAAATCTCTTGCAGCAGTTAAAATGAAGAAGAAGAAAAACCTAATGATAAAAATCCTATTTAAATTGCAGGAGTCTACACATTTAAGAATGCAGAAGTGATTTCATTTAATTCTGTGGAAAAAGTATAGTAGGTACTCATATATAGTAGGTACAGTAGGAATGACAGTACTTGTACTGTACATATATAATAAATATAAAACATACTACATTGGCCTTAAACATGGTATTTGTTAACATCAAGGAAAATATGAAAAGCTGACTGTGCTTTAACATTTTAGCACTAATTTAGTTTGGCACTGCTGGAGCAAATAGGTAAGAAAAGCAAATTCTGTGGAGTTCATACAGTATGTGGGACAGGAGTCACTAAACTGCATCCTTAGAATAACACTGAAAAAAGTATATTAAATCTTCAAGAAAAAGAGACAGTACTTTTTCACATCAAGTCATCATGCAGGTAGTATATTATGCCTTGATATTAAATACAAACATTTATTAATTGACATATAATTACATTGAATCTTCTGGAACTATTTTAATGTTTTTTTAGCATTTGTTTGTGCATAAGGGTACTGTATGCAAGATGTGAACATTGCTATAGAGACTGGAATTTCAGAACAGCATTTCCACCCTTCTTTTAGACAGCACACTGTATATCACATACTGTGGGCTGTTAATGCTGTTAATACAGACATTTCATTCAAATTCAACATAATTTTACAATGTGACTATCAGCAGGTTTTTTATTTGTTCTTCAAGTTCACTAATAGTCTGATGATAGGGATATGAATCCATGACAAATAGCAAACCTTCATAGTGTTTGTAAAAATTTAGATATTTATATTGTACTTCATGTAGATTAGATTTCTACTGTATTTACCAAAAAGGAAAATAGGGTGGCACAAAAGCTGCTTTGGAAAATAAACATGCAATTTTAAAGATAAATAGTAGATGTAACTATAGTGATGCTGCAAGCAAAAAGCTAAGAGGCTGAGTGAAAAATCAGCAGCTACTGGTTACTTTTAATAGACTCTTTGTATTTGTTTTCACTTAAAATTCACAGGCTGTATAATTGTTAAAAAGGTACTGACAAAGAAGTGAAATTCAAATTACATTGAGTGTTTTTTTTGTTATTATAAAGCTTAAGGAAGGAAACGAGTACACACATGCCCACAGACACCAACAGCCTAAGGAACTGAGGGAACAATCTGCCAGCTTTGTTTTCCCTTACCATGTGTGTGCCACTGTGAAACGCCTCTGTTTATGAATGTTGTTGTTCAGAAGCATCCGGCGAAGGAGCCTTGGGGAGTTTCTCGGAGAAATAGTTGGGGATAGCCTGGGCGAGATGGAGGATGACTTTCTTGTAGTCCGTGGCCTTTCATGCTGCAGTAGGTTCTCTCTTAGAATCTTAACTAAGTCTTCGTTCAATCCGGAATGTTCATGTGGCCGTTTCTCCACTGCAGGAACGGTGAGAGTGTCTTGTGTAGTCCCCTGTTGAGCCATTGCTTCCAAAATTCTGTGTTCCTTACTTTCCCAGATCACTGCTGCTAACAATGCGTTTTTTTATTTTAGGAGAGGAAAAAAAATACTTTATTGTGAAAGACGAGGGAAAAGCTTTGCTTCCTTGCTTTCTTTCAAACAGAAGGTTAGATGCAAGTTGTTGTTGAAGTGAATTTTAACTCCCAGGCAGTTCACACTGCCTGCTGCTGCTTCATGTGGTGTGTTGCCTCAATGCAGCTCTAAAGATAATGATCCTTAGGAGCACAAGCAAACTCCAGCAGAAACGCTGTTAAACATTACCACTCCTCTTCTTTTGTAAAAATTCTACTACGGCTGGAGGATTAAAATAAGGGAAGGAAAAAAAAAGGATCATCTGTGAGCTGTTCCAACAAGTCAGAGCAATGAAGGTACATTAGTTATTAAGCAAACCATTCCTAGTGTCGGATCTTACACTGGCAGTTTCAAATACATTACAGCAAATAAGCTGAAGCTGGTGAAGTGACTACTGGTTGTACACGTACAAAGTACTAGTAGGAGGGACTTAACAACAGCTCCTACTAATTCTTTTATGTTGCTTTTTTATCTCCTTTTCAAGATTTTGAATTCTCATTAACCTTGATACTCAGGCACAGGGCACATTTTTGGAGTATGTAGTCACACTCTTCTCCATAAAATTAAAGTTGTATCTTTATTCCCATTTGATATTCTAGGCTGTAGTCCAAAAAATTGAGAAGTAACAGCTGGGAAGGTGACATTCATTTAAAGCTTTCTCTCTTCATCCTTCCATGGGTAAAAGTATAGAGCTGTGACTATATTATAGTGTACACTGCACATATTAAAGCTCACTTATTGTAAAAGCCTCGCAACATAAATATTTCATTTTTATTTTTCATCTCTAAGGCAATAATGTGAGCAATACCGGGATTAAGGTTACATTTCTACAGTAATTTGAAACATTCTGTCTTTGATACAGAAATTGTGACTCCTACTAAAATCAAAAGTCCCTAAAGTTGCATTTATTATGATTGTATTGCCTTAAAATAAAATGCAGTCATAAAATATATATATATAAAATATAAGATATATAATTGTCTCTGCCTTTTTATGACAGTGGTACACAGACTGAAAAAGCAATATTTCTGGTGATTACAATTTTTTTAAGGCCAGTTTTATTTTACTGGACAAAAAAGTCTTTATACAGTAACATCAATTTTAAAATGTACTAATAATTTTTTATTTCATAAAAACTCATTCTAATTTCTACCCTTATTTATATCTATATAAATATTTATATATTTATATTTCATATTTATATATATTTTCCTGACAACAATTCAGTGACTGACACAAATCACCAACTCAAAGCACCCAACTATTTGTAAACTGTAAAGTACAGTATATATGCTTCTTAAATGGAGTAGCTACAGTCTAGACGTAATCATAATTTTGATCTACAATACCTTCTCTTTGCAAAGAACAAAGTACTTGATGGTGAATTCATACAGTACTGAAAACAATACTCTAGAAAACTTTGAGTCTTCGTCAAGATCCAAGTCTTTAATTTGTGTTTGCCGGGTGGTTGGAAATTTTCTTTTAATTTGTGCTTAAATCCACCCTTTAAATTGCCGTTCACAAGAGTCCTGACATTGTGTCAAAGCAGTGAGGAAAATGACAAAATGAAATTCTGGGTTGTATTATGAGGTAAAGCTGCTGCATATTTTCCTTAAACATTTTGTCTGTGGACCTTTGTAATATGTGGTCTGGGTTCTTCCATTCAATTAATCGAATATAAAACTCAAACAAAAGAGTCCTGTCTCCATACAATACAGGGGTGTTGCAAATTTAGCGATTCTGTCTAGTAGAGGTTTTTTATTTTAGTCGTCCTTATGCAGCCTGGGTAATATTCCTCCAGTGTATAGTAATTAGATGTTATTTCTATTAATTTGTGTGAAACTGTTATCTTACATTTACAAAAAAAAGGCATTTTACTGTAGCAATAGTGCACAACGCTACAAAGGCAGTAAACCACCCAGGATGTTCACACCTGATTTCAAGATAGGAGTCCAGAGCCCTAATGACTATTCCATGCTGTTTATTAAGACTGATAAATTAGATGAGGTTGGTCTATCAATTCAGTGAACCGCGTTTCTGTCTGCATTGTGAGCTTATAAAATGATAGTTATCACTACCTTGATATTCTGTTTAAAACAATTACTTTTTCACATATACAGTACTGTAAATTCTGAGGTTTACATAAGTAAATGTAATTAAAAAACAATTAAAATTAACATTTTCTAAATTACAGCATAAAGGCATTATGCTACTTTCTGGGACTGGAATAACAATAGGTTTATCACTTTCCTAGTGCATCAGAGTCTCCACTACAGTATGTGCCTCATAATTCTTTTAGGGGTTTCATTTCCACATACTACAACACCTCCTGCTGTGTCCCAATGATCCAACAGAATTAAGTACAGGATACCGAGGGGGGAGTCTCTTGAACATGATGTGAAGCATGTCCTTTCAAACTGAACTGTATCACTGGCATGCTGTATGCTTTTTAACTATGAGTCCTCACTTTGCACAGCACAGCGCATTGAAAAGAGCAGTTTTTGTGCTATAATGGGAGGTGTTTTAAATATCAAATTTACTATGCAGAATTTACACGTGCTATATTTAAAGACAGTCTTATAACACACCTCATATAAAACATAAAAATGCAGCTAATGCATCTTATGGTTATGTTCATGTGTTGTCAGTCTTATTTTACTGTCACAGAAATGATCTGAGTTTCCAGCTTGCAGATTTCTTCTGCAATTTTTTATTTAATAATTGTCATTGCAGCTGGGAGTATCAAAAAGAATTTCTGTCATTTGCAATTCTAATCCAAGCTGGAAATTACTTTACAAGTTTTAGACCATTTTTTTTTGCACTGCAGGCAATACAGTACTGTAGATTGCCATATTTCTACACTAATTAGGTCTGACATCTGTGCAGTTATGGAAATATGTAGTTGATTTGTCATCTCAAAAAATCCAAAAACACAAAATAACTGTACAAGATAGAATATTAAACATGTACTGTATAAGTTTTAACTGAAATTAATTAGGATCAATTGATTAAAGTAATAAAAATAAAAACAAAACATTTATTTTCAGCAAAAATATTTTTTATCTAGGATTTAAAAAACAACAAATACACTACAACACAGAAAGACCCAGCTACATAACAGAAAACATACATACCCTTGAAGTTAGAGGGCCCATTGCTATTGGAATCTTTGGGGAATTAATACTTCATTGATCTGTTAAGTTCACTGATCCTGCCTATGGTGATCTGGCAGTCCTGTACTCATTTACAATAGCTCCTTATCCCTAGTCCAGAAGGCAAAATATATTTATCTCTGTAATGATAGATTTTCTTCCCATATTTAGCTCCATGGTGTATAGTTTTTCTCTTCTGTTTGGTTTTGGGTTCAAAATAAGTAATAAAATAAGTAGTAAAAGTAATGCTACTACACGGACGATTGTAATACATTCTGCAGATATCAACTGTATTTATTATGCATCTATTTTCATGAATCAAAAAACTAGAAATTTACATATGTTAATATAAATGTATAAATAATTTATACAGGACATATGTTTCTTTACTAGCAATTACTTTTTGTATTACGGTGATGATATTTTAACCTAAACACCTCTCTTTTTTTTTGGCTGTATGTGAAATTAAACAACACCATATGAATATACTGCTTTAGGATTTTTTTAAATAAATATTTTTTTATTTTTAATTATTTTTTGGAGAAGAAACCTAGCGTGTCATTTAGCGAGTTTTAATTCGCATTGATCTGAATAATCAAAAATGATCTCAACAACAAAACATTACTTTGGTGGTTTGGTCAAATTCATATAACGTCAAAACGAGATGACAAATATTAAGGAATAGCTTACTTCATACTTCATACTTCATACTTTGGTGTTAACTCGCCTGCCTGAGAAAATAAAAGTGTTGGCTGAAGCAATCCTATCCTCACTTGTGAGGAATAAACAAGGGAGGATGCTGCAACAGTTAGAAAAGACGCGCACAAAGTTGTGTGCAGCCAGGAAGTTTATATAGAGAGGAGCAGGGATACTGTATGACATTTGATTTTGACCTCCTCCGAGACTTCTGTAAAATAAGGCATTACACAAGAGACGCCAGCTCACCGCAGGACACATACAAACACACTAGTGCCATTTTTTCCAGGAGCCAATTAGCCTTCCAGTACGTCTTTGGATTGTGGGAGGAAACTGGTGCACCGAAAGGAAACCTACACAAACCCAGAAAAAAACATACAAGCTCCATATATTATTGACTATCCAATTCACTCTCAGTTATTATGTTGAATGCTTTGTAGTAGTCTGAGGATTTGGTATGGGTTATTTTAATTATTTGACTTTTTCCTTCATTTCAGATGACCAAAACATTTAAAATCCCCAAAGTAATTTCCCTAAAGCTATAAATCTCTTTACTAAGTTTATCTTCCTTGCTTTTGTCTTTTGCATCCCTTCTCCACCCCATGTGCACCTTCACATACAGTCTGCATGGGGGCTCTAGCCTCATCATCCTATGGACAGGGGGCTGCCTCGCAGCTGGGCTGGTTAATACAAATCTTCTTTGGTTACGTTTTGCAATGCCATTATTTAGCTTCTTTACACACTTTCTCAGTTGTTGAGTCATATCAGTGCCATTTTTGAGATTGTATACATTTTTTTAATATTGTAAAAATGTACTTTTTATTTGGATCTTTTTCTTTCTCTCTTTTGAAAACGGTGTTTTTGTGATATTTCACCGTCAGTTTATTTTATTAAGGCACAGTAGTCATGAATAATTAGCAGTGAAAATGTTTCAGATAAATTATGAATGTTCATATATTTTTAAGTATGAAGTTAATTTGGTATATACTGTAATCTTGTTGTTATGTGTGTATAAGCATGTATTATATAATCTAATGCATAAGCACTATATGCATTAAATTATATTTCTGGGGATAAATGTGACATTGATTTTGGAGTAATTGCTTTCTTTGGAGCTCTCTTGTACAATAATATGCATTTCGAATTTAATATAACCTGCAAAAGTAAGTCACAATTATAATGCTTTTAGGTTGCATGAATATGCATGAACTCAGAGACCTCAAAGTGTTTGATGCCAGACAAGAAGCTGGAAGGCAGAATTGGTTTTCTTTGTAACGAACCTTTAACTGGAAACTTCTCCTGTCTCACAAATTATGTCTTTTACCTTGCGGTTTTTAATACTTGGCAAAGGGAAACTTTTGCACCATTTAAATCATTTGCATAAGAGAGAAAAACACAGGAAATGTTCTAAAAAACATAGAATTCCAGGAGAATAATGCTGTACAAATGTATGATCATAATTGGTATTAAGGCATTCCTATTGAAGAGATCTCACAAAAGTAATCCTCAGTAATGTGCTTTACAGCTGTATTGCACCTAGTGTATTTAGTCCATACTTACAATGAATGAAGGTTGTCATGACAGGTTTGGAAAGGCAGATGGGTTGTTAATATGAGAAATGTGTTTTCTGAATACACTTCCTTGGACAATGACTAAGGAATATTTACATTTTAATTAACAGCTGTGCTAATAACATTAGTGAATGATCAAGCGGGAAAACAGTGTGCAAAATTGTCATTATAACCTGGACAAATGCTTAGTGAATTTCACCCATGCTCTATTATTGTACAAAATAATATATGTATATTAAGGTTGTATTGATTAATCATATTAATGTTTACAAAATCAATGTCATACAGAAAATCAAATTCTAAAACAATATGATTCAATTCATTCATGTGGTGATTATTTCTTTTCATACCTTCAGAAAGACTTTCTAATTGACATTGGATACACTTTAATGAACACAGGTTCTGTAAAAGGGAAATTTCAGAAGGTAATGAAAGGCTTTAAATTTCATTTTGAAAACCTTCCTTCCAGAACCCATTCAGCAAGCACCTCCAAGCACAATATGCTGCAGTTATGGCACTGTTTTCAAATGTACATTTTTAAAATATCTTCCTATATTTTTGCTGAACTGACAAACATCCCTCAGACAAATTGTGGCCCATCATGTGTATTTGCTTCCATTACTTTAACCATTCTGAAGCCTTTATGTTTTACCTTTACTAATAAATTCACTTAATACATGTAAAAATGATACTTTAGGAATGACTGATCCAAATCTCACTGTTTATTCTTGTCTAAAGTTAGAGAAATGTAAACAGTCTACTGTCTAGAGATGTTGTGTGTCATCTAGCTTATTTCTGGGGGGAATTATAATTAGTGACAGACTATATACAATGAATAAAAATGTAAAGTTATTTTAGTCATTCGTATTACTGCAGTTTTATATTACATAATTTTAGAGTGGTGCACATTTAGCAGAAAACCTGCTGACTATGAAAAAGCTGAAAGAAGAGTAGTCTCATGATCTTCAGCTGGTTTGCCCTAATGAATAAGGTCATTGCTTTAAGGATCTAATGTGTTCACAAACATTTGCCCTTTCCTTGGAAAACAGTGGAAATTGATAACACATTACACACGGTATACAAAAATATGTATTAAGCATGTATACTCTATATACTGTATATGGTTGGCACAGTGGTTAGCTTTTCTACCTCGCAGTGTGGAGGTGTTTGTGTGGGTTTCCTCCAGGTGCTCTGGTTTGCTCTCAGTGTGTGCATGTGTGTGTCTGTGTGCGCCGTGTAATATACTGTACAGCCCAGGGTGTACCCTTACCCTTGTGCCCCTTTCCTGCACCATATCTGTTACTCTGTATTGGATATAGCAGTTAGAAAATTGATGCTTTGATGGAATATTATATTACTCTATTAACTGGCAATAATCATAAAAAAACAGGGAAAAGAGTTCCAAGAATTACTGTGATTAATTACAGTGTTCATTGTGTACTACAGTATGTATCTCAGAAATGGTGAATGTACTTCTGTCATACTGTACCTTAACAATAGCAATGTCCGTCCATATTGGTAAAAGTACTTAAAACAATACAAAACAGAAACAAATGAACTTTTCCACAGAATGGCAGATTTCTTTCAAACAAAAAAATAGGCTCAAGAGAATGGCAACCCTGATTTTGTAAAGGATTAATTAAAATGATCCCAAAAATTACATTTGCATATTTTAGCAGATAGCAGGATGACTACAGTATCTGTCCAGGTTTCACTTGGGCTATGTGTTTTTTGACAATTGTGTAAAATTGAAATGACTTTGTAAATAAATTACTATTTATTTAATGTATCAACACAGAGTGTAACAGAATTGTAGTTCAGCTCTGAATGAAGAAATCTGAGGATACAGTTGTTGGATCAGAGACTGGCATTACAGAAAAAAAAAACTAAGCTTGATTTTTTTCAGATTTTTAACCAGAAAGATCTGTTGCAGTGAATACCTGCATTACCTAAGTATTTTTTTTCTGATCTAGACGTAATATAATTACATTATCATACTGTAGGCTTTTTATTGTGGTGCAGTATAATTACTGCAGTGTATAGTATTGAGTTTGCAACTGTAATATTTTCTATTGTATTGCTTTATTTTACAATTGAATGCATTGTGTTACCTGAAATTTCAAATATCATGGCTGCAATATTAGGTTTTTTAGTAGTGTAAGAAATTGTGTTCTTACATTTAAATAGAAGTACTGAAACCTATATTAGTGTAAGTTTCTTTGGATGGAGGCATCTTAAAAAAAAATCAAAAATGCAATGACATTTATAGTTCATCATAAGTATATAGAATATCTTATATTATTAATGCATTCTTTACCCAGGCCAGTTATATAAGTTTTTAACACTGATTTGTCCACATGAGATTACTAACTGTTCCCTTGAAATGTGTGTGTGTACAGTATGTTATGATTAAAACTTTATATTGAGATCATAAACTGTTCCTGTGTGATAATAAGATGGTTGCATAAGATGTGTATTTTTTTCGCTTTACCTATATTTCCCTATAGGTTCTATAAGAAATGGAATATTCATAGAGTTAAACAATATATCAGGAAGATGATTCTGAGAACATAATTAGTGCTGCAGCAGGCAATGAACAGCTACTATAGCTGCAACAGTGGTTAGTGCTAAAACATTACTAAGACAATACTGCAGCCTTTTATTATTGGTATTCTTGGTAATAAAAAAAATGTTTTTAAGGAAAAACAATCATTAGATTTAAACTAGAAGATCAACTGCATAGAAACAGGACTCTAAAGAATATATAACATGGATTTAGTTAAAACAGTAAATTAGTAGGTATTAGAACTGTGCTTTATAAAAGCAGCAGGATGACATCTTGAGCTTTTGTGGATGAAGACAAAGCCAACTGTTCATCTACACATTTATGAACAACATTATGAGGCCTACAGGGATGCCCTTAAGATGCCCAGATACTCCTTCTGTTCCAGTTTTACTGAAAGTGGTCACAGTAATCCCACAGACCTTTTCTCCACCATGAAAGAAATATTTCAATCAGATGATATAATTATATTACAGCAAAATATATACAGTAAAACTACAGTATTAACCAATTGCTAAACTCACCTCCTGCAGTCATGACAACTTTGCCCTGTCACAAGATTTCACAGATTTGAGATTCTCTCATTTTACTGTTGTTGATTCTACATACGTGACTGATGTTGTTATCTAAAATGAAATTTACTATCTGTATTTTTGACACTATTCCCTACTCAAAGCCATTTTTGCTCTTTGTTCATTTGTTTTTAGCCTCATTAAATGGACACTGACACATCTTGTCTTGGCTTAAATTCTACTGTGTGTTAAATAAAATGGCCTGGAGCACCATGCACTTCACAACTACTGTCCTATTTCCAGTTTTTCCATTTAAAAAAAAGTCTGGAAAGTGCAGTGGAAACAGAATTACAATCTCATCTTGCATCTAATGAACTCACTGAACCTTTCCAGTCAGGGTTTAGACAAAGACGTGGTACTGTTCTAAAATAGCCCTTGATAAGATGGTTAATAATTTGCTGATGGCTTCTGAGTGTGGTTCACTTAATATTGTTCTGCATTTAATCACAGCACCACATCTGTAGAACTCCCTACCCATGTTCATTAGAGACTTTGGCTAGTTGACTGCTGAAAAACAATAATAAGTAGTAGTGTTTTGATGCTGCTTTCCAAATTGTCATTAAAAACATGAACAAGAACAAGAATATATCACTAATCCTAGACAATTATTGTTACAGTACATCCTATAGTATTTCTAGGCTGAGAATGAGCAAACAACAACACAATGTTTCATAGTTACTGCACCATTTTTGAAATATGAGACATTCGATGAAACAAATACTTATTCAATTTGTTGGTTTGTTTATTGTACTTTCCACAAAGAGCATTCAGAAGTACTGTTTGGATGCATTCCAATCTCAGTTTAAATATCTGGTGCTGTCCAGGTGAGGCAAATAGCATTAGAATGAGAGCTGTTATGCTCTACACCACATTGCTATGTGATTAACAAAGAGATTAACTTTCCTGGAGCACTACTGGTAAACTCAAACTTTAAGCTGAATAAAAATAATAAGCAGAAGAAAAAAGACAGATTTGCTTTTGTTTGACAAATATCATGCTGGCCAGATTTTAATAAAATGGTGCTGAAAACTAATGCAAACACTACTGTATATTATTCTGATCAAATTGCCTCCAACACTGAGCCATGGCAGGTTCTGTAATTAACATTACATTACAGTATCTTTTGAAATTTGATTTGTTCATCTTTCATTTTGATGAATACACAAAATGTTTCAGGTGCAGCATGTAGCAGCAGCTTCTTGATGCTTTCAAACACTAATTATCTTCCTGTGTAATTTCAGTGTGAAAGAGCACGTGTGCAGCAGCTGTTTTTTTCAGTTAAGAGAGTACTTTTCAACATTGTAAAAAAAACACTTTAATCTTCTTCTTTTAATACACCTCCAGTGTGACCTGAGGGACTAATACATTGAAAATAACGATCAATGCTTTAAATTAAATGCATTAAATTACTGGTGATGAGATGGATAATTTAAATTAAGTATTTTTCATTCATTTCAAAAAACACTGGCTACAATATCACTGCCATAAAAAGTTAAAATCAATAAATTGATCGATGTTATTTTATTAACAAATACAAAGGAAACTCTTGTTCCAAATG
This sequence comes from Atractosteus spatula, assembly GCF_055471065.1. Lineage (NCBI taxonomy): Eukaryota > Metazoa > Chordata > Actinopteri > Semionotiformes > Lepisosteidae > Atractosteus > Atractosteus spatula. Next base: position 28,116,749 of record NC_142708.1, on the reverse strand, counting down.
CAGTAACATTTTTAATAAACACAACTGCTCTGTCAAATGGTCTTGAAAATATTAGGTATGTATTCCAAATGTGACTCAAATACAGATGAGCAAATGTCAGAAAAGTGCCTGATCAAAAATGGAGGATCTTGTCATTACATCTGCAATAATTGGGGCAAAACAAAACATTAGTTTCTTTGAAATGCAATCGAATATATACAAAAAAAATACCAGGAAATTGTCTTAAAAGGCTACAAATATGCCTTAACCTGACCTACAGTATTTTCTGCCAAGCCTTTCCAAAACATATTATTTTAAAGTAATATGTATTCTTCTGATTCTTTCAGTCAGATTCAAAGCAAATTTACAATACAATGTAATAATTTATTAGAAAACATCACTTAACAGGAACTGGTCAGAAACTGGTAAAAATAAAATAAGTGCTGATCTTCCAGTATCCAGCTATGTACTGGTATATTTTCAATTTTGATTCCTCAAAAAAATCATTTGATACCTTTGTTTAGAATGTGTTCCTGCTCTGAGGCTTTGAAGGACTGTCTTTCCATCCTTAGTGACGTGTGTGCGCACTTGCTTCTGTTACTATAGTAACAGCTGGCAACATAGATTGGGAGAAGAAGATTACATGAATGGGCCCTAAGCACAGGCGACAAAGAGGAGTCAAAAGATGCACATGCGCTGACAAGTCACCACCAACCTGGCAGGCAGAGAATACAGCAAATACTGAGCCATTCAGGCCTACAGTGAAGAACACACTCCATAAGGAATGTCCAATAATAAACATCTGGCAAGAACAACCATGATAATGTAAACATTCAAAGAAAACGTTTTGAACAATAACAGTATTTTAGAATTTCAACCCTATTCCAATAAGAAACACAAAAACAGTGATGTTTAAATAGACACAATTATATAATGCATTAGATTTGAGACATTCCTGCTACATTTTCAGCAAAGATTTCCCGGATTAAAATGTGCATATGCTATCACGTAATATAAAGTTTAGAAAATACAGACTCCTACCCAATGTGCTTTTTTCTCATGTGCAGATTACCGATTACTCGTATTATTAAAGACTGCAAAATTCCCTAATAATTATGTTGTGAAATGACTAATCCTGAAAGATGATTAATAAAAAAAAACAAAGTCAGTGGAAGATTAGAATTAAAGAGAGCAAAACATCACTCTTGAGACTGCATCTGTAAGCTGTAATGAACACAAAAGTCAAACCTTACGCAATTTCTTTAAACTAGGGCAGTAAAAGGAGGGTTCAGTATTTGAAAAACTGACATAACTAGACCAATTCTTGTATATACTGTATACTGTATATAGTATCAAATATGAATTTACCCAAATACTTCACAGTATTTGTAGCGTAATGAATCCATCAGAAATTTTTTCCATCAGAAAAAAACAGAAGACAGTTGACCCACAAGAAATAAACTAAAATACTGCACAGTGATTGTGTACAAGCTTGTAAAAAGGCTGATAATAGATTGATGGACAGATATCATTGTCATGGTGATTCAGAGCATACATTTGCTATGAATTATGTGTATGTAAATAAATTATCTCTTAGCAGATAACAATGGTACAGAGGATACAACTGTGTGATGGGGTCTTTTAAGACTTTTAATTTTGCCTTTTGGGCTTTTGGAGGCAAACAACAACCAGATCAGCAAAGCATCTCATCCATATGGCATCATCCAGCTTTACCACACCTTTGAACACTAATAAGGGTGAAAGAGATGTTTAAGGCCATCAGCTTCAATTTTATATGTACTGTACAAAAGGTGGAGTGAAAAGTCCTGTATTCTGCAGATTTGAGAAAAAAATATTCTTATCCAAAATAGATTGTGTGAGTGAATTTGTTTTTATGTACACATCATGAACTTTACATTTATATTACATTTCTGTAATGAAGCTTTATATAAGAAAAAAATAAATTGTAATTTTAAATATATAAGTTACTTGACCAAATTACTTTGCTGGAACATCATCCATAGATAAAAGCATTTATACAATTTTAATAGAGAAAGAAAATATTTAGTTTGCTGTTTTGAATAGGTCTTCAGTAATGATTCTGCTTCCCAATTCTTCCGTGAATGTAAAATTGAATGCAGTCTACTTTACTTACTTCAGCTTCAGCTTTTTAGAAATTCTGGTGCCAATTTTACTGTCATCAAAATCAGTGTAGTCTCGGCACTTTCTTGTTTCTGCCATGTAGGCAAAGTGTTTTCTGCAAACTCAGACACCTAAACCTGTAAGCATACCAGTGGCCTTTATCACCCTCTTGTGGTGTACATTTAAGTTGCTTCTTTAAGCCACTACATACAGTACAAACGTGATAGAATAAGCAGTACACATGCATTGCGTGCTGCACTCTGGTGTTTTATAAGTGCATTTACTGTTCTGCTCTAATTTTATACAGTAATTCATGATTAAACTTATATATGCACAACATACAAATATATCTTAACTAGCTTAAAAGTAAAGCCATTTAAACATATTTTCCCAATGCTGCACATATATACACTGCATACAGCAACATCTCTATGCTTAACTGTGATACAGCTTTATGAAACTGAGTCTGACAAGCGAATCTACTGTATCAAAGAAATCTGAAGCAAGAAAGATCAAGGAAGGTTTCAAGGAAAAGATGTCTCCCCAGAAGCAATGCTTTTATCTACAGTCTTACAGGTCTTTATAGATCAACATTAAGTAAATATCAATCTGGTAAGAAGTAAGAGCTTAGGGAAGTGGGGTTTAATAAAACAAATCTGGTCAACTGTCTGATAAAACCCTATGCACAATACACTTCAAATGTATTCTTACATACCAGTTTCATGCCTAGGCATACCATTGTGATTTACAAAGATGAAAACTACTGTATGTACAGTATATGCAAGAACAAATCCAGTTATAGCTAATTACAAAATCATACATACTGTATAAAATGATGAGAAAAGAGGTTCTAAAAATGGAGAGTATATACAGTATAAATTATAAGCTCTTGGTCCAGCCAGCCTGAATCAGTGTATACTGTAGATACAATCAGTAAATTCTCTCAATAAGCAATTTTTTAAAGGAAGGTAAGTCCCGACCAATGAATTATTTATTAAAAGTGCTATTTAGAGGTCTACTCAAAAATACAACCATATTTATATAACCATACAAAATAATGCAAAGCCCTAAGTGCAATGGGAGATAGACATCGCTGAATTCCCTAGAAGCCTGTCTGGGGATGCTACTGTATTACTTTGAGAGCTTGCATGTTCTAAAACAGTCTGGTTGAAGCTGGCAGGGAGAGAGCTGCACATGCCAGATAATTCCATGATGATCTTGGGTGAACGACCTGGCTGCAGCAATGTGAGTTAGCTGGAGTCTGTTGAGTTTGCTGTCTAGCACACCAGCACATAAGGGATTGCAGTGGTCAAGATGGGAATTAAGTGCATAGCCACTGAAATTCTGATTACTACTCAATTTTTCATTAGAGGACAATCCTGTTAGCCAGGTCTCTACAAGGGGAAATAATGGTAATGGCACAGCATGCCACATGCAGGATTGGGCTGACTGATTCCTACACCTGCAGTATGTGAAGGCTACCGAGCAAACCACAAAGGACACTAAACCACCTTTTGAGGCAAAGCTTTGAATTTTGAATGAACTCTTTCCAGAGGGAACTATGGTGATGAAATTGTCAATGAAGAAGTGAAGGCTCCATCCAAAAGATCATGTCAGTATAATGGAGACTGTGTGATCTAACTTGATCTCTTTACCCATGATAACAAAGGAGCAGTACAGTAAATGGTGCCATCTTTCACAAGTAAGACATTCAAAAGCTTTGGGTTTTCTCCTTGAAGCACAGAAACTTACCAGTATTTGAGATCTGAAGACACCAATAGTAAATTTAGAAAAAAATAAGCTCTATTCTTGCTAGAAGAGGTGTTTTTTTTTACTATTGTGGGGTAAGTGGTTTAATGTAAACATCACATTACGAAACAAAATCTTTGGGGGAAAATCACATATTTGTGTTACCTGTTCTTTTCATGTTCAAATGCATACAAATGTTGCTATTCAACAACCAGGAATTTGCATATTTAATTAACTGGGGAAGAAAACGATTTAAAGATTGTTTAAAAGAATTAAAACAATTAAAAGATGTTTAACAATAAAACCTTGAAAGTCCAGTAACACTGGGGACTTGAAAAAAAGCTTCTATACATAAATATAAAAAGGTTAAGCATATTAAGAAAAACATGTTCCCAGAAAAATAACCACTTCCAATGCAATTGCAAAAGTAATTATTTTTATTTCACATTGTCTAAAGAAACACACTGTGATGTATCTTATTTGACCAGTAGAGGGTAGTCATCACCAAAAAATAATTCCTTCTGTAACATAGCTAAAAGATGTCATCTGCCATTGACTATAATTCCTAATATTCAAAAATGTTAAATATATCCAAAAGCAACTTTATAAGAAGGTACAGAAACCATAAAACTATAAAATTTCTTATACCCACGAAGGGCACATTTCTCAGTCCTTGAGGGTCATGAGGTTCCTTAGTTCCTGAACTCTATACAGTAAGCCAAAGCTATACTTTTGATATGAAAAAGAGTTTACTTTTAGGTCTTAACTAATTGCTGAATGTAGGGTGCCTGTAATAACTAGAAGGCTTTGCCGGTCATTGAGGACTACAGTTGCTCATCCATGATTATTTTTTTTTACTAAAATCAGTACAATGTGTTTCTCACTCTATAAAGTAATGTCTATTTTACTGATCTGAATTAAATTAACATGATTTCACGATAATCAACATGAAAACACTTTTTAAAATGACCTGCTTTTGAAGTGAAAAGACAAACATAGATCAAATGTGATCTTTAATAACAATCTTCATAACATCACCCCTCTATAAAGCTTTGACTTTGAATGGGTTCTCTTAACAAATTCAGAATTTGCTCTCCTCTAACAAGATGCAGTGTAAATGTTTAGTATTGAATATTAAGATCTTTCAAATGGAATATTAACCATAGAGACAAAGCCAAGACTTATAGTAGGTTAACATTGCGAGCATTTTCATTTCTGATTTTAATTTGTGTCACTCCTGCTCACCTCTCACCCCTACCCTTTTAAAATCTCATATTACAGCAAATATTAAGAAATCAAATGTAAATGGGCAGGTTTCTGCAATCCATTTAACTACTATCTTCAAATACACTAGAAGAAGTGAGAGAAAGAATGTGTCTCATTGTTACAGTCACTATCACCTATTACTCTTTGTAATAAGTGTTACATTAAGTATCTTTCATTATTACATGGTTGCAAAGAAAATACATCAACATGCTTGTGCTAAAGCTGTTCTGCTGAACTCAGGGACAAGGACAATGACTGGGCTTCTGTGGCTGATAGAAACTGGAATAATGTTCTATTAATGCAGAATTGATTAACACAATAGTATATTGATCTTCAGATTTATTTAAGAAGCCTAACCTCCTTAGGTAATAACTATTTTCTTTTGTATGAAAGATACTTTCATTATTTATTAAATAAATGGTTAAACAATAAAAAAATAAAAAACTTTTGGATGAAGAATATAGTACTGAGAAAAGGGTTGTGAATCCCCCCAACCCATCATAATACCAACAAAATAATGGGATTTATATTTTTACCCTGACAGCCTTGTTTAATTTAAACTGGCCTTTTTATTAATCAGAGTTTATATTTACCAATTTAATGGGGTTTTTTCAGATCCAAAGGTGTATGGAGTGGAAATAATAAGTGAACCTATAGTTTACTTAGCACAATTATAAGGTTATTTAGAATGAGGCAGACAAATGGTAACAAGTAATCAAGGACTGGGTACTGTATGAGCAGCCCTGTCCTTTATAACTGCCTTCTAAAAGAAAATCCCAACTGTCAAGCATGGTGGTGGGAGTATCATGATCTGCAAGAGAATGTCAGACCATTCATTTGTCAGCTGAAACTGAACCAAAAGTGGGTTATGGAGTAAGACAATGATCCTAAACATACAAGCAGATCTACAGCAGAATGTCTGATTTTAAAAAGTTACCTAAATCCCTTTGAAATGTTATGGCAGGACCTGTAGCTAGCTATTCATACAAGGATTCCCCTCAAATGTCAATGAGTTGAAGTAGTTCACCATAGAATAATGAACCATAATTCATAAAATCCCATAAGAGAGACTGATAAATAGTTCCAGGAAACATTTACTGTATAGTTGCGAAGTCAGCTTCGCAAGAAAGTACAGTACCACCAGTTACTGAATATAAGGATTCACAGACATATTCACATGAGGATATTAACAATTGGATCATCTATTAAATAAAATACTTTATACAGTATCTTATGCCTTTGTGTTATACATTTAATCATGTTTTTATCATCATAAATAAAGACTATCATGAAGACATAACAGTTATATACTACTGAGATATGGTAACAAGACAGCCAGGATATACTGTATATACTACAGTAGATGTGTAAAGAAATCAGATGCATAAAATGTGCAGTGAGCACCAGAAGCATGCAGCACACAAAGAGACATTGTACACTCTTGGAGTCTCCATCATCCATAATCCCAGAGAGTATTATAAAAAAGAGCCAATGCCACATGAGAATATTGGAGCTCAGTGTCACTGAAGGTTGGATAGCTGTTTCTGGAGTCAACTTGATTCAATTTCTCTGGTGAAGGAGATCGAAGTACTGTATGGATGGTGTGCCAGGATGAACTGTTTCCTGGAGTTGCAAAGCTCCAGGACCTTAGGTGAATCCCCATCAACACTTTATTTAAAATGCCACACAAATAGAGGGAATTGTGAGCTTTTTTCTGTGAATGAAGATCTAAAAAGTATATGGCGAATTGTCCACAGCTGTAATGCCTGTACAAGCAATGCCATAAATACTTGAAACAAAGTTAATTGAAAATATATTATTATTATTAATTTTATATTACTTTTTTGTCACCTCTGTTATTCAATTGTACCTAATGCTGTAAAATATTTATTAAGTACCAATTTTAGTTGAATGTTTGTAAAAAGAGAAAAGGGAATTCTGTTTCCTTAATAGAATACAGTACATACCCATTCAGTGTGGCCTACTCTTAGATTTGTTTATAATAAATGCCATATCAGCATGTCAGGAAACATTTTCATTTTTATATATTTTTGCAAAGATTACACTCAAATAATGGAAAACCTTCTAGTGAACAGGTCTAGTAGTCACCACTGGTAAAAGTATTCTGGGAATAGTACCTCTTGTCACAATTAGTCTGAGTCTTCCATATGAAATTGTGTACGGGTGCTGAGAGTTAGCTTCCTGTTCATTAGTTATCAATGGCTTTCAAAAGGTAAGTTTTCAAGGACCTACTGTATCCAGATACTGTATACCACTTTTTACACCACATACTGTATGTGCTATTGATAAAAAACCACATGCAAATACAGTACCAGTCAAAAGTTTGAGTATACCTCCTTGAAAACAGGTATTTCATGATTATCTGTACTTTAAACTGTATAAACTTGTCTATAAACACTTTATCTTTAACTACATGATATGTGTACTTAAAGTCTTAAGTGAACTGCATTGAAAATGTTACTTTTTCATTTTCAATAAAATGAACACCCAAAGCAAGCAGATTTCAGTCTGAAGCCCAGGTTAGTTAAAAGTCAGAAATGTGTATAACATGGTGTTAGAACACTAAAACAAGTTTAAAATTGTCTTTGTTAGATGTTCTCACAGTTAACTAGCATGTAACCTTATTTACCTTTTGTTACCAATTAGTCCATGATTACTATAATTATAGGGAGCATAGGCAAAAGTTTGTTATTCTTGAATTAACATGGCAAAATTTGTTCAGTAAAGCAAGGAAAAAAGACAATCAATAATTAATTCAAGAAATGAAGGTCAATCTTTAAGACAAATTCCAAGAACTTTGCGAGTGTCAGTCACTGCTGTGGCCAAGACTATCAAACGGTATGAAGAAACTGGCATTCAAGAGGACCGAAAAAGTTCAGGCAGGCCAAAGGTGACCTCAGAATCAGAAAATATATTCATTAGAGTCACAAGTCTGCGAAACTGACGACTAACTGCCGATGAAATACAAGCTGAACTCAATGCAACTAGAAGTACAGATGTTTCAAAATCAACTGTTCAGAGGAGGTTGTGTGAAGCTGGCCTACCAGGAAGAATTGCTGCAAAGAAACCACTGTTAAGAGTGCAGAATAAGAGGAAGAGACTTGCCTGGGCCAAAAAACACAGAAACTGGACCTTAGAGGCCAGCTTCACACAACATAACATAAACGTTTACTGTACAGTATGCTAGGCTCAATATACTGTATATAGAAATCCTTCATGTACACCTTAAAGATATTAAACTTACGCATATGCTGAAACTTACACATACGCTGATTCAAATTTCCATTAGTTTTTGTGAATGTTTTAGACAAACACTTAGTAATCCAGTCACAGGATCAGGATATTGGCATCTCGTAAGAAAGCCCTTGACTGCTGCCATAAAATTACTAAGCACAGAAAGTGACTTAAAAAAAAATATTTTAGCAGAAATTTTAAACACCTGAGAGAAGTCAATGCATTTTTATAATTACATAAACCTCTCCATTTACAGGCTTTTACTGTGATCTTACACTAAAAGCATTTGATTTTTATGAAAGCCTTAGGGAAAACCAATTAAATGTTTGCACTTCTTGTCTCCCTGAAAATCATCATGTATAAAAAGGTATAAATAACATGCTGGTCAATAAATCACATTATCGTTAGCATTTCAATTATATTACACCATTTGTTTTTGCTGCTCCTGAGTCCAGAACTTAACAATTTTCTTACTCTGTTATTGGACTTGGATAAAGTACAAAGTAAGAGTACACAGTGGAAACATTTTACTGTCACAAGAAAGTCAAATATAGTAAATTTATATATGAACAAGTAAAGGTTTATTCCATGTTGGAAAGAAATATGGAATAATGGAATAATCCTGATGCAGCTACTTACTTAAATTTACATATATTTCATCAACAGAGGATACCCCACCTATGTTATTGACAGGGCCCTCATCTGACCCAAAAACAGCCCTCAAATCAAACTCAATCAGGGACCACCGGCCTAAAAACCGCATTCCTTTGGTGCTTCCCTTCCACCCTAACACACTTTCTATCCCCAGGACCAATAATGACAACTTTTCCATCCTACAGTAGGATCCCTCCATTGGGGACCTCTTTTCTGACCTCCCCATCATCTCTTATCGCTGACCACCTAATCTGCGTAACCTTCTTGTTCACAGCTCCCTTGACCACCCTCAACAATCATCCACACCAGGTGCTTTCCCCTGCAACAGAGCTCACTGCATCACCTCCAAGTACATATCTAACACCACACTTATTCAAGGCCCCTCAGGACAATTCCAGATCACCCAGGCAACCCCTTGTACCTCCAGCAACCTCATTTACTCTATTTCTTGTAAGAAAATGCCCAGCTATCTATGTTGGGGAAACTGGAAGGAGACTAGAAGACCGCTTCAGAGAACATGTTAGGGTGGTGAAGATTAAAGATTTCTCCAAGCCCATAGTTTCTCATTTCACCTCAGACAGCCATGATCACACTGATCTCTCCATCTGCGTTCTCTAAGAAGGGTTTAACTCCCATAGCAGAAAGACATCAGAAACAAAAATTATCCTGAAACTTGGTTAACACCTTCCCCCTTCTCTCAACGACAGACTTGTTTTCGTGTAATCGTCAACTGCACACCTCTCTTCACCTCTCTCCACTTTGCATCACCTGAGTGGCCTCTCTGCCTCTCCCCTGCTCCCGCCTGCTCCACTCTCCCAGCTTTTGTTCTCCTATGCTGTTTAATCTTTGCTGTCTGTCCTGTCTTTCTCACACCCAAAGGCTCCACAGCCGAAACGTTGTGTTTTCAGCATAAAATAACCCTATTACTTGTTCCTTTGCAGTCTATGCATGCTGACCCAACTACCCACCCAAATTAAATTTATATATTACCTACAGTATATACTGTACACTGCAAGGCCAAATTATGGGACCTACAAAAACATAAATGACTAAATACAGAAGCCTAAATACTGTAGACTTGCATTTTACACGGCAGTTAAGTTCCTGACATAGCACGTAAAATTAAACATAATAAATCAGAACACGCCCCTTAGACCCTCCTATTCACCTGCTTTAAACAAGTTTAATCAATCTTAAGTGTATTAGAATACAGTATACAAACTAGATCAAATACAATTTAAAAATAAAATGCAGAGAACACAGCAAATGCAAAGCTCTCATGAAAAACTCTAATTGCACGCATCAAAGATTCGTTCTTGCCATATGTACATGCCAAAGCCCCTTAACTTGTTCAACATCTCAATTTTTAACTCCAGGCCAGACACTTTTTTTTTTACTTGCCTTTCCCTTTGTACTTTTTTTCTTTCCCCTCTGTACTTGTGTTGGGTTTACTAGCCATAATAAGGGTAATGCTGCACGATAAAGAAAGCATTGTTAAAGAACCAGCGTGCAATAGGCTCTGTTATTAATTCCCTAAGTGTAAATCAGGTGTGTTCAGCGTAAGATACTGCTTGCATTTGTAAATTATTTCCGCATTATTTGATTTTCAATTTATTTTTTCATCCCCGGCCGTATGCATTTTACGTAAACATTTGCGTAAAATTCGAGTCTATTGTACTTAAAATCTTGGCTAATGCGAAACACGCATATCAATATCCCTCTAAAAATAACAATTGAGGACATTTTGATTATTTTGCTGCTGTGGTTTTAGAGTAACCTGACAGAAGTCAGAAGGCTCTTTTTGAATTTTTTATGTTGTGTAACAGAAAATAAAAGTGGACATCTGAAGAGAAAACTAATCATGAAAATACAAGTATGACATACAGTATGCTTTGCTGAACTTCTTTTTAAGGTGGATAATGTTTGTCAGGTAAATCAGGTCTGCAATCATTCTTCCTTTCTTGTTTATATTTTAAAAATCCTTCTGTCCCAATAATTCTAACAACAGATGCACTAAAAACATCATCACAGAGGAGTTTGTGCAAAACATACAGTAACTAAACACATATCAAATATCATTCAAAAACTCAAATTCCCTTATCATTAAACGGTATGTTAAATATTCCTATCCATGTACTGTAATAAACGTTATTTCTAGAAAAGAAAGAAATCATTACATAAAAAATCTTTCATTTATATTGACCTTTTATTTTTACTTTAACCACATCACTTAATTATCCTGTTTTCCATACTTTTTTAAATTAGTTTTGATTAATTTCCTATGTTAAAGAGGGTGCTAAAGACATGTTTTTGTAAGAAATAATATGAGAAAATGGGTTGCATTGAACGTGAACAATCATAAGTGCATTATAAAGCTATACAAACGGAGTGATCTACAGAATGTCCAGTCAATTTCGTTATTGCAGTATAATTTTTCTTTTTCCTTTTCTGCTCTGAGGCAAAAAAAAACCTTTTAGATGACTTTTTAAGGCTGACTAGGCAAACTGCTTATAGAGACTGGATTTACAGTAGTTAAATGGTTTTGGCCTATAAAAGTACACCTTAGGAAAAAAGCGAACTCAGAAAAGAAACTTTCCTGTATTTTGTCTGTTAAAAGGATGGAATTAAATATTGGCAAGCAAATACAGTACATATAATTTTATCATAAATTTAAAAAGCATCAGTTTATAACTGAAGAAGGTTCAAGCTTTTTCTTAAGCTTATATTTTATTCTTTGACCATAACAGATGTGTTACTGGGATAACAAAGTATTTTATTGGAAATAATGTAAAACATATTTATCTGAATGCTGTTGCTTGTTGTAGTACTGTATAAAGTAAGTGACTAAGTTGTAAATGTTAGGACAGTGCTTCAGTGTTGCACTGTAGGTACTGTGGTGTTCCTAGAATTTCCACATTTTGATGTCATTTTTAACTTGAATTGTGATGATACCAAAACAGAAGGATCATTAAACACTGAAATTCATATAGATTTAGACATATTTCAGGAATGAGCAAACACCTGACGTTTGATGTAGACAAGAGAAGAATACATACAGGTACAATAGCAAAATAAAATTATAAACCAAAAAATGGGAATCTCAGAGCTATTTATGAAAAAGGTTTAGATGCTAATGTTCACACAACATTTAAATATCTTTAGGCCCTTAGTTGAGAAACACATCACTCGCTCTCTATCAATGAGTAGCTTGCAAAACAATTCTCAAAAAAACTGTTAATACTACTGTACATTATCCAAGTAGCATAATCTTTTATACCACAAGCTTTCATAAACCAATCTTAGTCCTATGAAATGTAGCACTATTTCACTGGAAACTACCCAATAAAAGTGTCTTAATTTGACATTGCCCAACCCCTGGAGAATTAGTTGATAAATAACACAAGAAGAGTAAATATCTGTGGAATTCATTCTACCAAATATTACACAAGGTCAAAGTTCTTCTACTGTATATTGTGGGAATTTTAAAACATTAAATGCAGTTTGTCATCTCTTTTGTTAGGAGGAAACAAAATTCCAAAGTTATCTTTTAAAATCTATTTGAAGCATCATTAACACTGAGAAAAAGAATAAGATCTGCTTTTTCCATCAGGAGCAGAATTTATTTTTTGTTCACAAGCATCAAATCCAAGTGTGAACTTAATCTGGATGTGTTACCTACAATGTGGACGACTTCTCTACATTTCATAAGAACACTGAATGGGACGTTTTCCACTGGAAGTAGCCTGCAAAGGATGCAATCATTGTTTACCAAACCAATTAAGAAAATATATGGAGCAACCAAAGCATCTTTCAAAGTGGCTTATTATTTTTCCTAAAAAAATGGTAACTTTTTAATGATGCAATGACTGTGATAGCTGAAATTTTACTTCAGGATTCGACACAGATGCCACCAAAGTCAACTAAAGTCTAAATTGAACCTCTTTCTTCAACATGTGCTGAAACAGAGAATGCAGCATCTCCCATCTATGCTCAAAATGCCAATGGGAAGTGTAATCCCGACTGGAGCCCTGGGCAGTCAGAAGCACAGTGATCTCTTAACAGGGTTCGGTCAGCAGTTTGAGAATACATTCACAGGTTTCATACAGCATACATACCATGTGGGGGTATTCATTTCTAACCCCTTCATGAAGGTGGATTTTTTTGGGTTTTTTCAGAGCAGATGGGTGTACTGTTTAATCTCAATTCCTTGACTCTGGGGATAGAAATTGTCTTACAAATAATATCCAATTAAAGCCACATAAATCATGATGCCACCTGATTGTGGCTTTGTTGGAGCCGACAAGTGCAACAGCATGTGCACAGAGGCTCTGTTTGGCTCAACATACCTGTGTGAATTTGCTCTAACTGACAGGTTCTTTAGCAACTGTATCTGACTGAGAAGTAACTGGACAACTCTATCTGAGTTAACCTCTCAAGTCATACTCCTGATTACAATGCTCTGGTAGACAGAATGCAGCGACTGTACAGTATCTCATCACATGATAGTCTCTCATTGAAATAAAGGTATGCATACATTTTAACTAATAAATAATATCTAATTCTTCAATTACAAGAGTTAAATAGCCTTAACATACTATATATAGTACATACAAGTAAATACAAGTAGAACAGGATGTTTCTAATTAATTTGAAGTCTCTCTCTACCAAATACTACATGGGCCAGGTGTGCTGAATGGCTTCCTCTCGATTGCAAGTGTCTTGAAATAAAAGCTACTGATCAAAACCCATTTTTAAAACCTTTAAATGGCCAGATTAAATGGGGCAAATTTAATGGAGCATCATTTTTCTCTGTTTTGATTATCAACTACTGTAGGTTCTGAGGAAACAGAGTTAGAGATATTTGATTAAAAACACAATATGTGCTTGGAACTGATACTGTGCATGACAAATACTTGTACATTTCAGTCATCGACTGTAATGAATGATCCCAATGGCCAGAACACCACTCACTAAAAAAAAAATTGAGAAATTTCATCCTTTTCAGACGTGTGGTTCACTGAGAGTGTTGGCCTGACTTTCAAACAGTCACAATAAATGAATAAGATAATTTGATTGTTTGCAGACACAGTGATTTGTCTTCTGCGAATGTTGACTTCCACATTACAAATGCATTAAAACTAAATTATATGGCTAGTATAGTTTTGGTTCATGCTTTTGTGATGTGTCATATCCTATAGTATAATACTGGCTCCAAAGTACCATATCCACTATCCACTAACCATAATTCCAAAGTACACCATTTTTAAATTAGTAAATTCTGCCTTAGATGCGGCTGGATTATTCTTCATGATTAAGTCTGAGCACAACACTTCCATTTAGAAAGAAATTAAATGGTTTTCTGTTCTGTAAAACTGTTAATGATAATTGTTTACTCAATAAGTTATATTTCCTCTTATTTTTTATTTTTTAAGCACTCATTTATTTTTGTATCTAAGTATTTTTTTGTCATACAGTATAAAGTGACACTGGTGAATTAGTGGGATCTACAATCTATTGGTGAGAAATCCAATGTTTCTTGCTCTGTTTATGAGAGTGGGTTTCTGCTGTTGTCCCTGTGACCTTGTGCGAAGTGTCAGTCTTGAAACTGGAAGGTGGGAAGCTTTTACAAAGCTGCACCCTAATAAAACCCCTATATTACAGTACCTTACATTCTGGAGTCATGTTGCTTAGAACCCAGAATGGCACCTTTAAACACCGTCATATTTTAAAACAATGTTTTATCCATACACAAAAACCTGGCTACTGTATACACTGTTTATCATCTATTGTCATACATACATACAATGTGTGACTGAGTTTTATATTCACTAAAAAAACATGTTATTTCATGTTTACCCAAAAGTAATTAATGGACTGTCTTAAGTGACAAGTCTTTATTTCAAATTGAACAAACATACTGATGCATACACCTGAAGAAGGCTCCATGGCCGAAACGTTGTGTTTTCTTTCTTCTTTTTTTCAGCATGGAATAAACCTATTACTTGTTCCTATACTGTATAGTAATACTACAAGTGAAATAAATGTTCATCACTTATAACCTGGCAGTTTTACAATAATCAAGCTACTTTCAAAACAACATACAGTACTAATGCTTTTTCTAAAGGTTATTGAATTTTAAAACAAACAAGGGGCTGATGACAATATTTTTAATGTAAAATATATACAGGTACAACAACAGCATAAGCACTTATTACATTGCATTTAGGACAAGCATGAGGGAAAATATGGTTCTCACTGCAATTGTAATTGTAAAAGAAATGCCAGATTCAGTAACAATATTTTTAATGTGAAATATATACAGGTACAACAACAGCATAAGCACTTATGACATTGCATTTAGGACAAGCATGAGGGAAAATATGGTTATCTCTGCAATTGTAATTGTAAAAGAAATGCCAGATTCAGTAACAATATTTTTAATGTGAAATATATACAGGTACAACAACAGCATAAGCACTTATGACATTGCATTTAGGACAAGCATGAGGGAAAATATGGTTATCACTGCAATTGTAATTGTAAAAGAAATGCCAGATTCAGTAACAATATTTTTAATGTGAAATATATACAGGTACAACAACAGCATAAGCACTTATGACATTGCATTTAGGACAAGCATGAGGGAAAATATGGTTATCACTGCAATTGTAATTGTAAAAGAAATGCCAGATTCAGTAACATTTAAAGGGATGTTTTTTTTCTTTCTGTCAGAATACAATTGTCACGGACATCCAAAGGGACTAACTGTGGAGAGCAGGAGAGCGGAAAAAGACCCATATGCGTAGCGGCTGAACGGGAAAAAGGCCCGGGCTCGTTAGTGCAAAGAGTTCATGAGTGCCGTATAGAAACCTATGCCCTCAGGTAGCGGACGTGGGGCGACCTGGTGCTAGGCGGGTCTCAGGACATCCGAACGTCAATGCTGAGCGAGGGCAGAGTGCAAGACCCGGAAATATATAGCCCAAAGGAAAGAGAGCGACCGGAAGGACAGCAGGCAGGAAACTAGGGACAGGACAGAGAAGTAGCGCCCTCTGGCTGCAGAGGGCGTGACAACAATATTACTATATTCTTGCTGTCAGAGTACTATACTATAGAACTACTGCTTAGATACTATGGTATGTACTGTACTGTATATAAGCAATCAATGTCATTGTCAGCATAAGGCAAATGGTATCATTCAATGCTTTCTCCCACAAATTTCTGTATTATAGGTTTATTGCCACATCATTACAGCATAAATGGATGAACTATCCTGAAGTAAGGATTTTATTTAAACTTTGTTTTTAAAGGTTTTTAAAGGTTGTGGTTTAGGTTGTTACATTAAATTGCCTTTTGCAGGATAATGTAATCCAGCCTCTTATGAAACTGTCCAAATTCAGCACACACAGCCTGCATGAAGGATGTTTTTATAAAGTTCTTTCAATTCACACAGTGCAGCTGAGTAAGTTATCCTTGTGCTAAGACAGCACTTTATTTTCTTGTTGCTGAGCAATCCAGCATCATTCATTGTATAAATGAATATTCTCTTTCTGCGATGAGCCAAACAATCCCACCAATCAGTGTCAATCAAAAACAACCTGAATCCATCCAAAGTCACTTCCTTTTGTCTTCTTTTGTTCCATTTCCTTTCTCCACAAGTCTCTATCTCACAAGTAGGTCTTGGGGGAAATTCTTCCTGAACCTTGTGGGCTTTTGAACAGGTCTATGGAACCTGTTTGTGTTGTACAGTACTAATAGAATATAAACCAAAGGGGTGGGCTAAAACATGTAATCATTTCATGAACCCATCATATTATGGAGCCCTGAAACCAAATACAGACTTCAAACATGAAGATAAATGAAAATAGTCCTTTAAAGCCATCGCATGTGAGGAATGTGTGAGACAGGAGGACCTAAATTCAAACCAACTCTTCATATTTTAGATGCTAATATAGTCACGATTGTTGAGAGATAAATTGTCATTTTATAACAGTCTACTTATTTCGGAGGTTTGTTGGAGAAAATATGCGAACATTCTTTTTTGACCCCTGCTGAAGATCGAAACCATTATTTTCCCTGAACAAAATAACTAGAATTCTGAATCAAAGTATAGGCTCCCACATTCCAGATTCCAGTAATGACTGGCTCTGTAATGGGACTCACACACAGGAGGGAGAATTGGAAATTGAAGGCAATTTCTGAATCATGCACATCAAGAGCTCATAAGAGTTTCTGATATGATTCTGAGATGGCCAAATGCAATTCCAAAAAGATGTTTTGTAAAACCCATAATAAGTTTTCCTAACATCTTGAAAACATTATAAATGATTTAATTGTAAAAGCACAGATGATCATTTTAAATTTCCACAAAGCAATATATAACTAGTCCAATGTTGTGTTGTGCAGGATGTAGGGTAAACAGAAGAGTTATAGGCTATAGCCAGCATGAGGTGCCCAGAGACTTGTAAAATACAGTATACATACAGTAACTGCATACAGAGGACAAAAAAATAAATAAAATATATGTAATCAGAATTAAATGTTTGATATACTGTATACTGTATATATATATATTTTCTGGATGAGACTATAGGGGCAGTAACACGTTTAAACCAATGATTCAGACACAAAGGCTGTCATTATGCCTCAAAGCAGACTTTATTTTACACCTTACTTCCTCACAAGCAGAGATGATACAGGCCCCATAGGCTGAATAGAACTATTTTCTCAAATGCGTCCCAAGGACACAAGCTCTCAACACAAGCATTGGGCAGTGTACAGTAAATATGCAGTTATACACAATGACATCTCCTGAGACTGAAAGATCTTAAGAGTTAGATCCAAGTATCATTCAATGCAGATATCTTAAGACAGAAATGTATTAGAGAAATTTAGATTACCTAACGATTTCATCACTGTGAAATTCTTTATTAGTTGGTAAACATTCTCACACTGTAAGCTGTACATACTTTTGCTTTTTCCAGATGGTTTTGTGTTGCTACAGTATCTGTACTGTTTAGCATTTATCCAGTTCCATCACCATTGAGTTACAAAAAGACATCTCTGCCTTGGTTCAAATCTCAGGAGTACCACACAGAGTAACTTTTATGGAAATTGGAAGTCAGATCTGCTTTGAGTAGTATTGTTACATACAGTAGGAGTGTACAGTAAGTTATCCTAGCTTCTAGTGGAAAACTTACTGATTTAATAACAGAGCACAGATTTTAGATTCCTTTTTTTGGTATACACAGCAAATTACCACAGGACAAATTACCGCAGCAGTCCAGGTAAGATTACAACTACCCTTTATACATAACACAGGTTTATTTATTAAGAAAATAACTAAAAGCAGTAAGAAATAATAAATATAGTATAGTCCTTTCTTTCTTCTCTTTTCAGCATGGAATAAACCTTTTTCTTGTTCCTAAATTTAGTATCTACTACAAAGTGGAAAGTTAATATCACTTAGTATCAAAACTGTAATTTTGGTTTCATGCACCTACTGTATCCTTTTTCAGAAAGCCACTTTTTTTATTCTTACTAATTTAGTACTAGTAGTGACTTAATTAGTCACTTATTCTGGTAAGAGTCCTGACAAACTGGAGCCTATCCCAGAATAATAGGGCACAAGTCGATACTACGATCTCAAACATCAGTCAGAAGGGAACACACCGGGACAATTAAGAGACACCAGTGAAACAGGGTGCATACTGTATCTTCGGAAGGTGAAGATGATATTTTAACAATAGTTCAAGAAGTTGAAATCAAGATGAAATACAGTGAGTAGAGAAACTTAGTTTAGGTTTAAAGTTAGGTTTATCTGACTATCAAGAAACTTGCTTTTCAGAAACCTCTTTATAACACAAACGTTACTGTGTACAGTACGTATACTGTACGTGCAGTACAGTAAACTGCAACCTCTCCTTATGTACTGTGTGATGGAATGATGCATAGACTGTTTCTGTATTGCTGTGCCAGCTCAATAACATTCACAGAGGGGCAGGCTTTAACTCTGAAAAAAAGAACTCAAAACAAATACAGTACTTAACTTAAGTAAAAAACAAAAGAAAAATGGTTAAGTACACTCGTACCACCTTTATATCCCTTTTCAAAATTATTAGAAGTTGCCTGACATTTCATCATCTCCTTTCTCCTTTCTTCCATTGCTCTTGTTGAATCTTATCTTTGTGTTGCTCAAGACTCAAGACGTTTTAAAGTGATTTATCTGCCATTGACAATGCTTCCATTTTAGCAGTATAACAGTATGTTAGCCTAATTGAAAAATACATTTCACCAAGAAGATCTGATTTACAAGTGATCCAGATTTTGCAGCATCCTGCAATACATTTACTGTATACTAAAGTGTGGGGTATTATGGTATTTGGAAAATACTATGCATAGGAGCTCTGCAATTAGATTTGTTCAGTGTTTGTGTTTCATGTTTTGTTAGTTATGAGATGTAAAAAAATGTATTTTTTTGGTAAAATGATATTTTGAAATAGAATGCAATTTAAATCAATAAACTGCAAATTAAACAAAAGATTGAAAACAAAAGCAGGTTAAAAATGACTCTACTCAGATTTAGAAAAACAAAATTGTAATTGTAACCACAACATTTTCAACAAAAGTTTCATTTTAAATTGCAGTTCTCATAGCAAATACTATAGCGTACTAAATGTAAGCAATGCAGTATTTGCATTGATGTTTAATTCCATTAGTATCTAATGGCACTGAGCTCAAACTAGTGAAATGTGGTTAAGAAATGTTAACACATTTTAGCATTGAAGCTTTTATTAAAAACGAATCACTTAAATGTGTATACATAATTTATAATTCAACAAAATAGGATATCATTGGAAGGGGGTGAATATTTTTGCAAGACAATGTAAATCTTCATAAAACAATTACAGTACATGTAGATGATAAAATGTAACAACCTTTCACAACACATGGTTTAAATTTATAAACCATTACACCACATTAGGGTAGACATCTTCAAAACTACTGTTAATTGGAATTTAGAGATATATTATCAATGGTTTGTCAATGAAACTGAAAAGCTTTCCCTGCACATTTTGGAGAGTCATACACTGGGTTACCAAATGGTATTGATATTTACTCTTTAAAAGGTTTGCTCTGACTTTCAGTAGTTCAGCTAAGCCTTAGAGGATATGGTTAGCAGACTGAATGAACAAAGGGCATATGAAAGGAATCCAATAAAAGTCTTAGTAACTTTCCAAGCCAACCATATAGAAGGGAGGGTTCTAGGTGTGCTGGTCTTTGAGCATTGATCATGAAAGGGTTAGTGGAATAAATTGAGGTTTTCACATAGAAACCCCAAAAAGCAACAAAACGAATTGGTAAATGTAGTTTAACAAGACATTTAAGAATATGGAGACTTTTTGCTAAGTCAAACAGCTGGAAACTATTTCTTCCCTAGACAAGTATCTGTGAGCTGGGGCATGTGTGTAAAAAACTGGGACATACTGTGGGTGTCACGCCCTCTGCAGCCAGAGGGCACTCCTACTCTGTTCTGTCTGTTGTTTCCGGTGCTTTGCTGTCCTTCCGGTGTTTCTCTCTCTCTGGGGCTATATATTTCTGGGTCTTTCATTTGCTTTCACTCAGCATTGACGTTCGGATGTCCTGAGACCCGCCTAGCACCAGGTCGCCCCACGTCCGCTACCTGGGGCCTAGGTTTCTATACGGCATTTCCTGAACAGCTAAGCCTGGGCTAACCCCCGTTTTGCCGCTATGCATAGGGTCTTTTATGCTCTCCTGCCACTGCATGGTTTGTCCTTTCCGACATCCGTGTGGGAGGAAGTTAGGGATCAACACCATGTGTTGGGGACCTTTTTCTCCTGTTGGCTGGGCATCAAAGAAGCAGGAATACAGTTCAAGCACAAAGGGAAACAAGGATGGCATTAGAGCCTACACAGGGGGTAGAGCAAGCAACAGCCACCTTGTTGGTTCATGCTGGATACCCTAAAGAGGCATCAGGGGCAGAGTAGGCGATGAGACGAAGCAGGCATTGCAGGGGATGTAGGCAGATGTGTTGAGCACCTGGTGCTGAAAGAGAAAATCAAAAGAAAACTACGGAATAGTTGAAAGAGTGACTTCTGGGACTGGGATGGGAGGAGGGGTGAAAGAGAGAAATGACGGGTACAGACACTGGGATGTAGGACAGCCCAGGGTGTGTGCTTGTCCCAGTGCTCTGTGGAGGAGTAGCACCACCAAAATAGGTTGAGGAAGACGTAAGTGTTTTTTCTCACATGAATCTGCAAAACGTGTGCAAACATCCTGAAATAGTCTTGGTGTTTTCATGGAAATTCCATACTTCCACATAGGATTCAGGGAAATGCTCATGAAACTAATTCCCAATGAAAGTAATGGTAAGCCCCAATTGTACATGATGAACGTGTTTCAGTGCCTCCCTAAATAAATCTACTGTACATCATCTACATCTACATCATAGGAGGTGAAGGAGCACTCTTTAGAAAATGGGCCTCAAAATGTCAATCCATGAACATTAGAATACGATTAGAATTCCTAAGTTTTTTCAGAAAATGTATACTGTAAGAATTTCAAATTTTCAGAAAACCATTTGGCAAAACAAATCAGCATCAGCAAGCTATGTGGATTTCATATTGTTGTAATTGAACACATCTGTGATCCCATAAACACTCCGTTTGTTTTAATTTTGAAGGAATACAAGCTTGATAGCATTTTGTGCTGTGTTTTGTAATAAGTAGTACTACGTATTTAGAAAGAAATGAACTTATATGACAATAATGGCATAAAACACCATATTCATATTTTGCATGGATAAAACTCATGAAAAAGAATGACATACTCCCTCTGTAAATTAAAGCAACTTAAAATGCATGCACAATAAATATCATTAGACCAACCTAGAGCAGCCATAATGACATTGACTCAATAAGGCATGGAGCCTGCAATAGCCTTAAATTGTTTGGGGGGTATGTGACTGATTCTCAATGTCTGCCACGTCTAATTGTTTCAGGGGAGCTAGCTCTGGTGAAAACTGTTTTTATTGCCGGCTGGGTTTCAGCCAAGTTAATAGCTAGTGACTTATGACTCATAAAATGTTTACAGAAGTACTGTCATCCAGTAAATATATATATATATCTCATCTGGAGCTGTAATGGCCCATCATTAGACGGGTCTCTTCATATTTCTGTGCTTGTGCCAATTACAGAAACATAGTCTTCTTCCTAAAAATGCTTCTATAGAAAAGTGCCAAACAAGGCCTGCCAGACTGCTGTCACAAGCAGTTTCATGTGAAAACTAAGTCTTACATGACCACAGTGCTGATATTGTGTTGAAAACCAAAGCACCTTAAAAGACACACTATTTTCTTACTCAGAATATCTAGGACATGATGTATAACTAGTTTAAGATTTACAGTTATTTATTTGCCATACCTCTGGCAAGTACTTTATATAAAATTAAAAGGTTTAGCCATGTAGATCAAAATTATTTTCCGTTACAGAAATTGCAACTTTAATTCTGATGGCATGTTCCTTTATTGGTTATAATAAAGAGTGAATCCCACAGTAAGTGATACAGAACTGCAATTCTAAAGCATCACACCCATTGAACACAAAAATACTAAATCCATCCTTGAAAGTGTCATGGCAACCCAGATCCCATCCCCCAAGGACAGGACATTAGGTGGAATTACACCCCGTACAAGACACCAGTACACCACAATGCACACATACAGTACTGTACATATACAAACACAACAGGACAGTTTAAAGACAGCAATTATCCTAGCCATCATGAGTTTTAAAGGACTGTGAAGCACTTGGAACCTGATGAAAACCAACGGTAAACAAAAGGAGAGCATGTAATCACATTGACATCACCTCAGCCAGAAATCAAACCCACGATCCAACAGCTCTGAGTCACCAGTGCTAACCTCTGTGCCACTGTATCAACATGGCAGCCATATTCTGATTTAATAAATTTAATCTCCAGTCCTCTATCCTTAATTACTACATACTGGATAGCTACGTTTGCCAGCAGCCATGTCTCCCTGCAACTTACAACTGGCAACCCACTGAAGCTAAGCAGGTGTGAGCCTGGTCAGTACCTGGATGAGAGACCTCCTGGGAAAAACTAAGGTTGCTGCTAGAAGAGGTGTTAGTGAGGCCAGCAGGGGGCGCTTACCCTGCGGTCCATGAGGGTCCTAATGCCCAAGTATAATGACGGGGACACTATACTGTAAACAAGCACCTTCTTTCGGATGAGACGTAAAACCGAGGTCCTGATTCTCTGTGGTCATTAAAACTCCCAGGGTGTTTCTCGAAAAGAGTAGGGGTGTCCTGGCCAAATTTCCCATGCCTCCTAATAATCCTCCTCTATGAATTGGCTATGTTACTTTGTTCTCTTCCCCCTCCAACTCCGACGGCAGGCGGAGCGACGCTCCGGTTGGAAGTATTCTTGGTTGCATTTAATGGCAACATCAGCTCAAAGATTTTGTTCAAACCACCAAATGGAGACGGGCATGCCAACAAGCGGACCCTGCTGATGTGGGATTAACGCTAGGAAAGAGAGAGACTGGATAGCTATGTTTCAGGAGGGGTATGTGTATATAAATCTATGTATTATAATGGATAAAACAGATTACTGATACATTTAAAACATCTCCAGTCCATTTATGAAGCCTCTTTAACTAGTGAGACAGCTTCTCACTTCTCCATTTGAGGTAGCTGAGCATCACTCTTTCATCACCCTTTCATTCTTTGTAACAAGAAGCTGTATAAAATGCAGGGAATTATTATTACATAATATAATTTTAACACATTTTTGGGCTGACTGTCAGATCTTATTTTGTATTTCAAGGATGTGAATCTTATTACTGCAGTCTCAAGCACACTCTGCTAATGCCAATCTTCAGTCTCTCATCTCCACCTACACCCCCCCAACCTGATCCATTCCTCCATTTATGCTAGACTATCTGTACCCCTTTTCCTTCTCCCACTTCCACAGACTCTTCCATGTCCAGCTTCTCCAATTGGTAGTGGAATGAACTATGCACAGAAATCAGAACCTCTCTGCCTATTACCACTGATGCCTGCTTAAAAACCCATCTGTTTAGACACCACCTGTGACGTGATCTTTCAGCTCTCAACTATATCCTTCAAGGACTCTTGCAACGTATCACATTCATGTTTTAATTTTTACTTTAAACTGGTAATATAATTTTTACCGTTACTTCCTCAGACAGTCAAAAAAATTTATCTTCAGCTATTCTTACTAAAGTACATTCTACTGGAGTTCTATTGCGGTATCACAGTGTGGCTTGTCTGACCGAAAGGCATTACAGGGGGTGATCAGTTAGGCCCAGTCCATTACTGGAGTACAGCTCCCCTCTGTTGAGGACATTTTTACAACTCTCTGTCTCCGGAAGGCTAAGAGTATTGCTAAGGATAACAATGATTCTGGTTTCTCACTTTTCTTTCCCCTGCCCTCTGGCAAGTGTTATAAGAGCACAAAGACACATACCTTCAGATTCAGTGACAGTTTCTTCCTGCAAACTGTCAGATTATTGAATTGTCCCTCTACCACTGACTCACACTGGGGTTTTTGTTTGCACGCTACTTGTGTTGACTTTTATTTAAGTTGTATGTCGTTAAACTTTGTTGTTGTTGCTACTGCTGTTCTGTTTTTAAGTTTGGTGTTTCCTTAATGTCTTTGTATTGAAGCATACTGTACAAGCAAATAAGCATTTTGTACTTGTGCATACTGTATGACAAATAAACAGAATTGATCATTGGTCAGTTGCAAGTACTATATAGAGGTACACGCCTACAGAGTTTACATACAGTAATTACTCAATATCCCCATTGTATACTGTTTTAATTCTTAATATTTAATTTGTTTGCATGATACTCATATTGTTGTGCTATTTATGGTAAACTCATTGTGAGATTTAATCTCAGATTTATTTTAGAATTGTGGATTATTGCTTTTCATTGATATAAGAGCACTTTTATTACAAGGCCTAAGTGTTTATGCATGCATGTTTTTGTGTGTCCATGGATGCTACAATGGACATGATGCATCAGAATGCATCAAAACATCAATCTCTCCTTGTAAGAGCAGGCGATGTCTTTTGTAATTGAGTGCTACACTGTGAGGGATGATTTTTGAGATCAGCAGTTTGGCATTATACAGATGTTTTGGAGTTTATGGTGATTTTCATAGTATGAACTAATGCATTCAAAACTGTGATTTGGTGTGGTTTGTTTGCTATTTGTTTCAAAACAGATCTTTTTCTTTAATGTATTTATTTTTTACTGCTGTAAAGAATAAAGAGGCAGTGTGAAAAATGTTCTTCTGCGAAGTTAACTGTCAATTTAAAAAAATTATTGAACACAGGACACAATGGTAAAAATGGACTAAAGTGAGAAAAGGCTATTTGGATAATGTGGCTTATTTTGTGGTAAAATTATATTGTGTCCATTGCTTTTATTTTAAGCTAACCTGTTGAAGGCTGAAGAGATTGAATTCCTCTAACCATGATATGAAATGTCAATTTCAGCATGTATTGTGCATGCTCTACTTTTAATTGTAAGGTTTTCATCTTACACTTTTTACAATTTAAAAATACTCCTTTGACTTATTGTTTATACTTTGCACTACATATTGTAAGTTATTATTAAACTTTTTATTGATACTGCATACTACAGTATCAAATAATGTAATGAAAGTTTAAACTAAAAATAATCTATTTCATTTAATCTTCTCAGTACTGAGTAATGCCAGTCTTTACATGGAATACTACAGTAAAAGAATCTACAGTACATTGAGACCAGAGCTCTTTCTAATTTTGATCAATGATCTAGATTCTGAACATTAGAAGGGGGATTGACAAATGTTAAAAAATTCAGGACTGGGAAAACATTTGGCAGTATGTGAATTCTAAATCAAACAACCCTGTTTTTGTATTTTATGCACATTTAGCATAAAATAAACATAAAAAGCATAAAAAACATTTTTACCGATTATGCCTAAATCAATATTATTGACATACTGTAAATTAAACCTGTACTTTATTTTACAGGTTTATTTGCATTCTATATACAATGTTAAACTCAAATTTCTTAGTCCTTCATCTGCACCTTAACAGGCTTCTGAAAATCTGTTGTGGTACACTTATCCACTATACTGGCAAAAACGGCTTTTAACGACATTTTAATCAGTTAATTACTTTGTAACAAACTAACTTATTTTATATTAATTCAATTGCTTTTGAGTCTGGATTATATCCTGTTACTATGTCATTATATTGCAAATCTTTAAGCACGACCCTATTTATCTCAGTAACTTTACATGTGATGGGAAATTGAATACAGAGGCCTGCAGTTTACATTTAAGTCAAATACAGTACCTTTATAATTGCCCACAACGCACTCGTTTCTATTCCTATCTCAGTAAAAACAAATTGAAACATTCCTGGATAATCACATTCTCTTTCTCTCTCATTTCTTTTAAGTACAAACAGGACTTTACTTTGATGGAGAGATCCTCTTGCTTGTGTAAAGTTAGGTCAATCTGTCTGTGAGATAATGATGCTGCTGAGATGTCAGCAATTTTATTGAAAAATTCATGCTCTCTGATGTCGAGGAGAAGTTTCATTGCTCTTAGCATAATGATTTGAGAGATGTGTCCTTGAAGTTTGGGACTTGGTAATTCTTTTCTCTCACTTTTCAAGCTGTGCCGCCTTAATAACCTGAACTGCACACAACTTGAATCATGCTGTGTGCTTGTTGTGGTCCCGAATACAAGTTTCCTATATACATTCCAAGGTCTGAATTAAAATTAATAAAAAGTGTTATAAAAGAATTGGGCATGGTACAAACATGTTATTATTGTTGTAGGAGAGGTAGGCAATTTCCAAATCCGAGCTACATCAGCTCACTACACCGTAGGTAATTGTGATTTCCACAGCATTAAGCAAACAAGAGAGCATGTGATTCTCCCCTGGATGGGACAGCAGGTTTACCCCCAGCAATGCAAGTCCCAGGCTATACAGCTGGGCATACTAGAGCAATTAAGGAAAAGTACCTTACTTAAGGTATAACAGCAGGTTTCTAATATTATACTGTATGGTGCAGCATGGCTTCTTTCAGTCTGCTGTCCCCTTTCTGCCCAAGACAATAGAGGATCAACCAATGAGGGACCTGCAGGCTAGATATCAAGATTATACCTGATGGCATCCTAACCAATCACCAATTCTGATTTCCTACTTAATAAGGTAATACCCAACTCATTTTGCTGGTTGTAGTAAGAACATACAAGTTCCATGTAGATAGCATCCCAGGTCCGGAATTGAAGCCTTGGCCAGAGTGCTGTGAGGCAGCAATACTAACCACTCTACCATTGTGCTGCCCATATCCAAGCATATTTGTTAAACACCTATAGCCAGGATGAACCACGTTTCTTTCTTCCATCTTTATACAGCTGGACCCGAGCAGACAACAGACTGTATTAAATACCGATGTTCAGCAATGTATTAAATAGTAATGTTCACCTTCCTTGTACAGCCATGTGGCTAATGGATCTTTGAATATAAAACTTCTATACTCACATTATAATTCTCGAGAGTTAAACTATTATTCTGAACATATTTTTTTAAGTAGTTTACACTTGAAAATGGAAATTGTATTTTTCTCTGAGAAAATAAATGTAAATAAGTTATGTGAGACTGATGTGACCTACTGTACAATGTAAACAACAACAGTTTATATGCTGTATATTATACAGTATTTTAACTCTGATGTTATTATTTCTCACTTTTGTAATCCCTGAGTAAACAACCTTTTGTATCATAGAAGATAATTTCACACATATATTGTTACTTCTGTTGATTTGTTATGCATGCTTTGGTGCTGTAACAATAAATTGTATGTTGGCTAATGAACAACTATTTAATTTAATCTACCTGCTCAGTACTGAGTACATGGAAGTACTACAAGGTTCTATATTGGGACCAAAGGTCTTACAAATTTTTTATCAATTATCTAAATTCTGAGTATTAGAATGACTATTAACAAACAAAATAAATAGTATGTATATGTAATCCCTGTGTGAGACTGCAAATTATTATGTTTGTTTCCTAAAAGTTGTCAAAGCACTCTGCAACTTCTCATTTCTAATTGTTTCAGAAAATTAAAGATGATCACATTACTACAGTTGTCTTTATGAAAAATATTTTCAAATGTTAAAATTTACAAAACTTGTCTATGATAGGTCTGTTCAAGTACTGTATGTTGTACAAAACCATTTGAAGTTATTAGAGTTGTTTTCTTCAATACTTAAGGGGCTTAATAATTGTTATTATTCTGCCTTTGTAAACATGCCTGAGAATTACTAAATGTCTGATGTGTCCTCAGAATGCATCTTAACAATATTATTAATCATAACATCGTTTCCAATAATAATAATAATAATAATAATAATAATAATAATAACATTTGATTAAACATGTAAATGTAAGCAATTATGACTGGATTTGATATAATTAAACCTGTATTTTTTTAATAAAAGCTTAATATTTAAACCTCCTTCAACATGGTATATTATATGTGCTTACAAATAATGATTTAGAGTGTCTGTTTACTGTATATCTTTTCATCTTAATGCTTTTGGGAGCTTAATACTCAGGTAATGCCTTCTGCGTACAAAGTTCATTAGATGTGTGGAATATGACAGCCATCTACATTCTTTATAGTATTTTTGTATATTCTATTATTTTTCACTAAAAGCTCCTACAAAAACTAAGGGGAATTATAATGTGTATGCTATAACCGTGGCTCTGGTCTGACTCCGGAGCAAAGTTCACTGTTTACTGATATGAGCCAGGCACTTGTTTTTCTTAATGGGGTGATATTGAGTGTGTGATACGTGCAGAGAACACAAATTTAAACAAAGAAAAAAATGGCTATGAATTCACTAATGTGGTACTGCTTTCTCTTGTAGTGCTGGTGGCATGACCAGAATTCATAAATGGTCAATAAGTGCCATAATGGGATTTTTTAACAGTGTAGTTTGCTTTTTGAAAAATAACTGTAAATGCAGTTAGGCCTTTAGCTCTAGGTTCACAAAATGTTAAACAAAATACTCTTTATAGAAAACACAAAATAAACAACACCTGACAAGAAAACACACTGACACATCTAGTCTTCTCTCTCACATCCATGGTTCTCCTTTTTTCTAGTAAACGCAAAAAAATAGCATCACCTGCATCTGAACATACTGCTACACAATTTGACAAAGATGTTTTATTTTTGTCTAATTTTAGACTGAGGAAAAACATATTATTCCAAGCGAGGTTGAGGGCAAAAATAAATATTGGCCAAATGACACAGAGTGCACACGACATTTGCCCTAATGTTGCCAACAATCATTTAATTCAATATTACACTTGTATGAGCAGTGCCTTTCAGCATACATACAAACATACTATAATACAATTCCACACAGGCATATTGCAGCCAGAATTCCAAAACTTGTGGCATGATAATATGCATGCAGCTTTAGGCAAGATTTTCCTAAAACAACTTGTGTCTTGAGGAATATGTCTACAGTATACTGTACAGTACATATGTTACTTATAAAATTAAAATAGAGGAATAGTGAGTCTGAGTATACTTTTATGCTGTCACTGTTTATTCAAGTGAGGGTCAGAAGCAGATGTCTTCAGCTGCAATAGATCAAATGGTTGTAAAAATTGCCTGGGGGGCTTTGAGAACAACCTTTCCATTTTTGGAGCTGCATAATTTCCACTTTCCGTCTTCTAGAAAAATGTAAACCAGGTTAAAGGATTTCCCTTCTGGTTAAATTAAAACATTTAACAGTCATATCATAATTAATGGTAGTATTTATTAATAATCACCATCAGACTATATTGTGCAAACAACATTTAAATAGTTGTCATGCATTGTAAACAAAAAGGAATGAGACAGATAGGACTGGCAACATTCACAACTCTTTTAATTGGCATTTTTTAGGAGCAAAATTACAAGACATGCTTCATATAGTTCTCACAAAGAAAAGAGGAAACCTCAAAGCTACAATTTCATATTTGATTTGGGCTATTTGGTGCACTTTTTGCAACAAATAACCCTGCCTGATGGATGAAATGTGCAGCACAAAAGTGACTGCATTTGGAAACACAATCAGTGAGAAATAATTATCATATCAAGCTCTCCTACAGTATATAACAACAACATCAACAACAATAATAAAAAATCTAGTATGTACTGTTTTCCAACTGCATTCTGAAAGACATTCGAAAATGATTTAGAAATGTACTGTGAATGTATGCCTGTCATTCAAAATGGAAACAAAGTGGAACGCATATTGTTGGAAAATGTGTAAACAACATTAATTCATCTGGGAATCCTGTCTAGTATGATATTTTATTATTTTATAGAGATAGATTTATATAAATCTTTGAAAGATTCAGGATTGAATTCCTCTTATTGTTTGAGCACATTAGGTGCAGAGTAAATTGATTTAATACTCACTCAAATGCTGTTCTGCAAGCCTAAAATGCCTCAGGATAGTACTGTAGCATGCTATCCAAAAACCCCAGCATGTCCATCAACAAAAAATTTAACTGCAAAAGCAAGCTGGATGGAACTACCAAAAATGGGAATGCTAACACTCTAAAGGGTCAGGATCCTAACTTTTTACCAACATTTTAAGTCACCTACCATTCAAATTACTAGTTTGTACTGTATATTCAAAAAGCCTCCCTTAGCGGCACACAATGTCAGACTACTGTATAACATGCAAAGGAACAAGTAATAGGTTTATTCCATGCTGAAAAAAAGAAGAAAGAGAACACAACGTTTCGGCCGTGGAGCCTTCTTCAGGTGTCAGCCACACCTGAAGAAGGCTCCACGGCCAAAACGTTGTGTTCTCTTTCTTCTTTTTTTCAGCATGGAATAAACCTATTACTTGTTCCTTTGCAGCCTACGCATGCTGACGCAGCTACCCACCTGAACTACTGTATAACATTGCATATAGCTTTATAGAGTTCCTGAGAAACAAAGTGCAATAATGCTATGCAAATGTCTTGTATCTCTCATTCTTCCTTGACCCTAGATCCGCTTGAGGAATTAAATTGTGGAAAGTGTTTTTTCTAGGAGCTCTTTGCTATGGAGAAACTGGTGTGTGGGTTTGATTTTGGAAGGAATGATTGAGTTCTGAATCGCTTTTATGGAACAGTGAACAACACTGTATATTCAGTGTTCAGTGATTAGTATGGAATTTACATGATTTACATTGATTTTCTGACAGTCGGAGGATATTGATATTGAGCCTGTGTACTGTATGGGCGTGTGACATTTTTCGGGGGAATGACAAAGCAATAACAAATCATTTTGTCAAAACACAAACAGGTGGTTAAGAAAATACAACTACAGACAATAAATCTAGCTGGATAACCAATAATTGAAAGAAATAATCATAACCCCCAAATTGTAAACATCATGCCAAGAATATACCCATACGGTTGGTATAATTAGAGGCTGATTGGAACAAATAACACCCGTCTGGCATGTCTTCTCTCCTGTCTTCCTCTCTCTTCTCTTTTTATCCCTGACTGTTGCTACCTCTTAATGATTTGCCCAGAACTTAATTCTTTGATCATTGTGTCTCAGATCCCCTACAACTCAGTAAACACCTCAGATATTTCTTACTTTGAAGCTCCCAAGAACTGCAAATGTTGACACAAGCTAAATGTTGACCATTGTCATAGATTCTTACAATGCCACTTCTGATACCCATTACAATATATAATATGGAATAGTTTTCTGAATATTCCATTATGAGATTTTTATTTGTGAAACAGCCTTATTAGAATCAAATTTTTCTTCTATTTTCAATTCCAATTATTATGAGCTAAATGTTCTGAATTTTAGAAAAAAAAATGGAAAAAGTAATTTAAACCCAATGCAATTTTCTTTAATATGTGGACCTACAGTATTTGCTAACATAATAGGAATGCCAAATCTCTTGAGTGTGTATGGTACATATACTGTATTTCAAGGACCTATGAATATCACTAAATCTAGCACAGACCATGTGAAACAGAATATGCTTAGGTGAATTTACTGTATGTAAAGAAATATCTGGGTAACAATAAATAATATCTTTCCTGTCATATATCTAAAATTATTTAGGCCAACTGTCTCTAGAGGTAGACAGCTGGTACAAAATTTTGTCTCTAATTCTAATGGAGCATGTGAGGACAAGTATGGTACTTTAAGCTTGTCTTAAAATCTCAAAGGAGTGAACTAAGGTCGAAAAACAGAAGCGATATGAGCTGGGTTTTAGCAGAAAATACAAAAATCAAGCAAACTTCATCAGCCCAGGAAGCCAAAATACAGGTATTATTTTGTACGTTTTTATTTTATGTGGCATATCCTTCTTTCATATCATATAATTGTTCCC
This sequence comes from Atractosteus spatula, assembly GCF_055471065.1. Lineage (NCBI taxonomy): Eukaryota > Metazoa > Chordata > Actinopteri > Semionotiformes > Lepisosteidae > Atractosteus > Atractosteus spatula. The sequence continues at coordinate 28,084,214 of NC_142708.1, read as the reverse complement.
GTATATTTAATTTTCCTCTGTAGGCTTAGACATTAACTTGGCCTATTTAAAAACAGAAGAGAACTGGGATAAGCAACTATGCTGTACAGTACAAATGTCTTTATATGATGTAGAATTTCAGGCTAATAATGCATTTCACTTTAGTAAACAGGTTACGTGATGCATAGTAATTAACTGGAAACTCACTATGACTGTGTCAGAACAATTAATTAAAATCACATAATGAATTAATAAATTGCTTATGATCTCTATACACAAACTACTCTGAAAAACCCATGCAAAGCATTCCATGTAAATTATACAATGAAGAGGAAGCTGAGTAAAAGAACCCTGTGACTTGCTGGAGTTATAGCAGGAAATCAAGGTCAGTGACCTATAGGTGCAGATTTTATCCATCAGGAACAACCGATTTTAGATAACAATGCTCCAAATTATATTCTACTAAATTTTAATTAGTAGAATTTATTTTTAATTTAATTTTACACTAATAAAAGCACAAACAGTATGTAAATATATTGAATGTAAAAGGCACACCATATGGCATTTCCTTTTCTCTGAGCAAAGCTTGTTTTTACTGGAAAATAACGTCCAACTGTTACATCATTTAATTTACAGAAAATGCCAGTCTTTGCATGTGACAAAATGTGTCTACATTTTGATAATATTGCTGTTACATAATGCACGTATGTTGCTTTGAATGTACAGATACTATTTCAAAATAATCACTGGCTTTGACAATCTTAACAGGATAACCTGAAAACAATATTAATTTCCAAGTAGGATCAAAATATGTGATTTCAATAGACAGCACTACTGAAGTTCAGCTCTTAGGGAAAACATTGTTATTTACATTTAAGTGAGATTTTCCGGTTCAAACCATTGCTGAGTTAGGTCAGATTAGGGTGAGACAGATGTTTCAGATATATTGAAATTCCATTCATCCATTTTCTAAACACTTCATCCAATGCAGTGTGGTGGGGAAGTCAGAGCCTGTTCTGGAAAGCAACAGACACCTGGACAGGACACGAGTCCATCACAGGGCACACACAGATACAGAGAAGCACATATTCAGACCAAAGCCAATTTTCCCAGAAGCCAATTAACTTACCAGTATGTCTTTGGGCTGTGGGAGGAAATCGGAGCACCTGGAGAACCTACACATTCCAAGCACTCCAGGTCCAAAGTTGAACCCAGGGCCCTAGTGCTTTGAGGCAGCAATGCTAACAACTGTGCCACCATTGCCACCCAATATATGGAAATTGAAATTTGATTTTCCAACATAAACAAAGCATTTTGAATGAAACTGCAAAGTCATTTTGTGTTTAGGTTGCAAGCAAATGGACAAAATTGAAAAGAATCAGCAACAGATAATACAATGTGCATGTTTTCAAATACAGGTATACACAGGGAATGATGCTTGTGATGCTGTATGGTACTTCTTTGGGCACGTGTATTTGAATCCAAGCTTATGAAATGTGTTTTCAGAATTCAATATTGGAGCAATCAATGAGTTTTGTTTAATTGCAAAGTATTGATGAAAGTCAGTAACACAAACATAAATCTATAAGTAATGAATGTTTATTTAAAATTAACATTTTCAAAAATGCAGAGCAGTTAGGAGAACGTTTGCAAATTAATGATTCTTACACAAGACAATACTTTTTTTTTACTTTGGAACATTGGACCTGTTTTTACCCGCACCTTCTAAACAACCTCTTAAAGCCTAGTTGCCTAGTTTAACTGCTGATATTGGCAATACCATAAACTGAAAAGAGGTGAGAATGCAGTTGGAGGCTGGGAAGGAGATGGCAAATTTGAACATATGGCAAGACTGCTTATTGGAGTAAACTTTAAAATGCTCTTGCTTTCCATTCATTAGATGTGTTTCCTTATCATCTAAGGACTGCTCCTTGCTTATTTGGTGACGTGATGTCATTAGGGGAAGTGGACTTTCATGCATGTGTTTTGGTGAGAAGAAAATGTGTTTCTAGTCCTTTATCAGTTCTATGCGAACAACTTTAGAAAATAAAATCAATGACTGAACACAATGAGATAAACCATTAAAAAAACGTGCTCCAAGTGCAGACACCTTCCTCAGTGAATTCATTAGTCTGCTGCAAAGCTCATTTTTAGACTCTGAGTGGACCTCAGAGAACTTGAGATTGAGAGCTCCAGCTTATAATCAAAGATCTGCTGATTCAGGCCTTCTTACTCAAGAAACACCAGTACTTCTGAAGTACAGCTCTGTTGTATGGTATAAACAATACAGAGCCAGAGTGGAACTCATGACGTGAATCCAATAGATTCAGGGTTGAATAGATATACTGTATATATATCTATTCAACCAATAGATATAGGGTTGTACAGTGCATCATTTTCTGAATTACTCTACAACCCTATACCAAGATGCCTAATCGCGTTATGGCTGAATGTTTCCTTGTAGATCTGACATTTCGAATTAAGCAACTGTTTTATTCAGTTTGAATTGTTGGCATTGCACCCTGTGTTATCTTAGTATCGTAATCAACAAGATTTGGATAGATGTTTTGTCTATGCTTCTTAAAGTGTTGTGAATAGGAGCTTGTTTGTTTAATAAAGGCAAACTTAAATCAACATGTTTCTAAAAAATTAATTGCTTACAAGGGAACAGACATTTTCCTGACAAACACTTTAATGATTCTTTTTTTCTATAAAACAATGAATTGTGAAAAAGTAATCAATTAAAAAATATTCCAGAATACTAAACTATAACAAGGCACATTCATAGGATTCCCCTTTGCTTGAAATGATAGACTGGATAATGTTGTCAGTCCATATAAACTGTTATTATGATAACAGTGTTACTATTTGTGTTGTGTTTAAAACTATTTACTGTATTTCCCAGCTAAAGAAAGTTTATTCAACAGGTTACCTGGTGGTGTCTAACCATAGACTTCAACAATTACCAAGCTATTTCTTAAAAACAAAACATCATTCACCAGGAAATTAATTATTTTATTCAGAAGATAGATATTAAGATATTTTGGAGTGTTTACAAAAAACAATCGGCATCCCAGAGACACTCTAACATTAGTAGCATTAGTAGCAGAAGAAGAAGGAGCAGTTGACCAAGTTTTCTAAGAAAGTTGTAACAGTAACAGCATGAATGCTAATGAAAGTCTTTGAAAAACTAGGCCATTATTCTGTAAAATGGCCGCTTAGAGGAAGAAAATCACACACCCGCAATAATGTGAAGAGAGGTCAGGAAATCAAGGAAATCTGTTTTCAGTGCAACATTAAGTACTGGGCCTCCTGTGGGTCTTAGCACCAACACCACTGAATATTAACAGAAGTAAAAATTAGGAAGCAGTTGGACTACTGCAGACATTACTATTAGTATCATAATAGGCATTTCTACCATTCACATTGTTTCACATGAGAGCATTAGAGGTTTTTTTTTTAAACTAGTAATATGACAGTAGAATCTAAGATTAATTTTAGAAATCATCCAACACTGAGTTTCATTTCAAGACAAAATATACACATAAAAAGTCAAACGAAAACTGAAAGTAATGATATTTAGGGAACCCTTCACAAAACCTCTAACACTTTTTTGTTTATTCGGCCTCTAAAAGTCAATCATCCAACTGCCCCGATTAGTTTAAATATTTTTCTTTTTACTAATGAAAATAAATTTGAACTAAATACATATGGTGGAGCAAGTACTCTCATAAACTATGTAACTATGTAAGTCTTATATTACATACTTCCTTTATTGCAACCCTTGATCATGAACATATCATAAAAGTCAAAGTATTCTGAAGCCTTTTTCAAAAGAATATCAATATGAACTTTTAGCCATTAGACTTTCAGTAGTTGGAAGATTATTGAAAACATTACAGAATTTTGCTTCTCAATAACTGCCATCAAGAGCAAGTCAAATAAAGATGTACTGTATACTAGTCTATTAAATGTTATTTATACGGTGAGATAAATAGTGATATAATCAGAAATGTGAATATATACTTGGAAAAACCCTCTATGATATATTAGGGGAAAAAATCTATATATATTTTCTAACTTAAAGTAACATCTACTGTATAACATCCAGCAAAATTTTAATTTTGTTACCTACAGTATGAGTATCTCTTTTAAGCCTACCACATCCTTCAATTTGTACTACAGTACATTTGTTAATCTGGCTCAAATTATGTTTCAAATTAAATTATTTTATCTACACAACATACACCTGTATTATTACTACAGCTGTAGGTGACTACGGAAGTGTGTCAAGGAATCCAGAAACAATGGGTAATGCCTAGCTACTGTCAACATTTCCAGTTTCAAAGCAATGTAGGGGGTCCAGATTCAGTGATGAAAGCAATTGTAAAGATTAACACCTTAGCTTACCATTAATTCATTAAGTTCTGGATAAATGATTAAGTGTCAATCGACAATCCAGACAGCATATAAAAGAGAACAGGACAGAATAGAAGATCAGAACAGAACACGAAGAGAGAGGAGAGACAGGAGGACAGAACAAAAAGTGTGGGCCAGGAGAGTGGTCCTTGTCCAGATCATCCATAAAAAAGTAGATTGGAGCTACAGTAAGTATTTGAACATTGCTAAGACAGCTTGCTGTTCTGTGGTTTTTTTTTGTTAACTCTGATTTCCTGTGTACAGAATCCCTTGGTTAAAATCCCCCTCTCCTGGTTAGCAAGTGCATTTTAGAAGAAGGAGACTGGTACCTCTTTATTTGGTGACATCCAGGTTTACAGAGAGATTTAACTGCAGATTGTATTCTACTTAGTTTAAAAGGCTAATTAAATCATAGATGATTAATCTTATGTAATACAGTATACAGTATCTTTTTTGTCACAGATGTAGGATGCACTCATCGGTGTAGCACAATCTTTGCTATAGCCATTTAAATCAGGTTCAGAGTTTCACGGGCAGCACTTGTGAGAGTCCTTTCAATCCTTAATAAATTGAAAGCCAATATTCATCTCTAAATGAGGCTATGGAATCAGAAGAGAATATCAAATTAATTATTTTAGGCCCCAACGTAATAAAAATCAAAGTTTAATTATCATGACATTTTACAGAAATCATTAGGAAGATGTTCCAGTAATTGAATAAATTAAATGGATGCATCACTTGTGTACAGTAGGTGCAAAAAAATGCTGTTGTGCCATTTGCTGTCATTTAGTGTATTTCACTTTCACCTTGCAATACGGGAATGTGATTCGTGGCTCCTAAATGTTAAAACTAATGGCGACTTCACTGAACAGAGATAATTTCTCTTATCATCACATGATATGGGTTTGCAAAAATTAAGACATTTATCCCATATTGACAAACTTAAAAATAGTCACTATTAAGAAGTGGTAAGTGTATAATTTGCATTTGCAACAAAGTGGAAAACTGCATTGGTTTGGAGACAACAAAAGCACAGAAGGGTACTGGAATGTAGCTATGACTAACTGGGAGTACCAATGTATGACTAACTGGGAGTACCAATGAATATTGCACTATTCATTAACATATCACACTACCAAGAGGTCACTCAGAGAGGACAGGTGATCTTGCAATCCATGTTTTCATGATGTTTAAGATTCCGGAAAGAAAGTAAAGTACTGTATAACAAGGGTTTCTAATTTTAGGTTTTAACAGCCAAGAAGGCAACCCTATTGCAATAAAGAAGTTAAAAAGGGTTATATTCAGGTTGCATGGAATTCACTCTTCTTGTATTGCTGTTTAAATGGAATAATGGAATAAGCATCATGAAACAATAGTTTAACTATGGAACCTTTATTGTAAAAATATTTTAAAGATGGTACTGGACAAGTACTGTGAAATTTCAATCATAATTCTACCTACTAAGTCATCTGACACAATCATAGCCTCAAAAACCTGCTAGATGTACTGTACACATTAAAAGCCTTGTATATTGACAATTGTTTACTTTATACTAATAAATATTGAATGTTGGTCTAAGTGTATTATTTAATTTTAATAGGTCTTATGTTTGCATATTGTCTGCTTGTAATGAAAAAATGTAACCCATTAAAAAACAAATAAGCAAAGGACATTAAAAATAAAATCACTAGGCTAGAAAGTAAAGCTGTATTGTAATGACATTATTTCTAATGCGTGTTATAATTAAAGTGGATGCAGAAAAGTCATGGTAATGACTGAAGTACAGTTTTAATACAATATCATAAAAGTGAAAGCAGAAAAAATGAGCAAATTGTATCCCCAAAAGCCATTGAAACATGTAAAAATATTATTTTGAGAAAAAGTGCAGGAAAATTAAAACCCTATGTGCAACTTCAATAGTTTCCTTTTAGACATTTGATGGCTTTCCAAATGTATAGATGAATATACAGTAGCACCACCCTAGGAGCACAGGTCTTTTGTAATGGGCTGCAATACCACCTGAGTGGTACACCTCCACCACTGTGACAAGGGTGCTTGATTCATGCAGAACACTTTATTGTCTGAGTAAGGGGCATAGACATTCAAAGTTTTTCAAAACAAGTCTCATGGGCTCTGAAGGTATAATGCTAAAGCATACGAGAATGAAAATCCCAGTTATCATGAACTAGAACTAATTTTGTCAAAAGCATTTGATAAAAACAAAAGCTGTTTCATACCATCTGATTCGGGAATATACTGAAAAATAAATAGTATTGTGGTAAGTACTGTAGGTTCTGTAATTGACATTCCCTATGGTACATTAGCCTAAACTGGGTACTGTGCATCTGTATTTTCAATTCAGTAAGCTTGACATTTTGTTTTTGTAATCATCAGAAAAAGGAACCAGAGCCTCACCGTCTTACTAGCTAATGCATTAAAGATCTTAAGGACAATATAACATAAAAATCTGTGTTCAGTTAAATTTGGAGACTTCTGAGAACAACTACACTGCTGAAAATTTAATTTTCCAGTGGAGTTATGCCTTGGGAAAAGAAAAGTCTGCTGCTTATTGCACTGTTATGAAGCATCACCACAGCCCATGAGTTACTCTGATGCTTCATGTCTCATTTTTCCAAAACTGTCTACATTTTTAGGCAACAATTAGGCAACAATAGCATACCACGGGGCAAATAACATTTTATCTCAACTCTGAAAAAAGACACAATCAATGTAACTGAAAGCAATATTGCATTAAAACTATGTGATAGATCTAATTACTAGATTTTAGCTTCAATTAGTCAAAGACAATAAACCCCATTTAATTTGTACACCCTTGAAAGTAAAAATTCACAGAAAAAACACCCAAACACAAAAAAAACATCCAATAAGGAGGTAATCACATCTTCTACAAAATACTGTATACAGGAATTGATTACAGATAAATAATTTGAAAAAAAAATAACAAAGGAAAACCTATCTCAAACCTTTTATATCCATCTGTTATGAATGAGGCGCTCATCTTGATGAGGGGTCATAGTACACAAAAGCCTACATTATCTAGGAAACACAGGTCATAAGGAAAAAAGAGAGCACATGACTACTCTCTCCCCATGGATGGGGAGTTCCATGACTGTCCATTGCAAGACCATAGAAAAAGAAACAGCTTAGTTTAGCCAAGTAAACCAAGTTGGAGCATCTCCGGGAAGAGGGCAAAAGTAAAAATAAACAACCCCTCAGTTTTTGTAGCAAAACATAAGACCTACAGTATCAGGGGTAAAAAAATCTTGGTAGCTATTCACTTCATCTGGCAGCTTCAGTTATTCTTTGCTAAGGACAATGATAAAAAATATTAAAACTGGGTATCAAAGAATGGTATTTTACAGGCTGACAGACAGCTTCTTTGGAGGTGAAAGCCCAAGAGAAAATAGCTGCAAGTACAGTATATGTGCTCTCAGCTCCACTGAAGATGGCTGGAATGTTCTTGGAAAACACTGCACCTTGCCATCAATAGTCAATGGCTTCAGAGAAATGCTGAGAATAACTATGATTTTGGTTATTCCTCTATGTGATCAGAATGTGCTATTGTTAATTTGATCAAATATAATTCCAATTTATCTGGTAAATCAAAATTATTTATTTTTGTCTATAATGACTGTAACTTAATTCATTATTAAGGCATGTTATTCTGCTGGCACCTGACACACTAGATATATTTTATTTGAATGTATTTTAACTTTTACATACAGACATACTGTAATACATACTGTAATATAATAAAACGTTATTTTATTTTAGAGAATTCTGTAAACTACTGTATATCAATCCATTTCAGAGTTTACAAATGGTCACTATCAATAAAAATGTTAGCTCAATTTGCATGGACAGTAATTGTGTATTTTGTAGGTACAATTCTCTGTCCCTACTTTGACATAATCAATGAGCAATTCTTAAGGAGGTGTCTAATGATCGCTCAAGAAAAGCAAAGTCTTAAGAATCTCAATGAGATTATAAAATAAATATATTAAAAAATGTAGGTTTTACAGCTTTATATGGACGTAATGCATTCTTGTTACCATCTTTTTGTTATAATTGTAATTGAAAGTATAATATTCTCAAAGATTTTTAGAAGTGTTACATAAAAAATATAATTGATGAATTACAGGTTTTGAAAGCTCTGCAATGTTTTCATCTTTTAAACTCGACAACCTTTTGCCATGATGCCACGAACCTATGTGTCTTTTCTTTTAGTTGGTTGAAACTTAAAAGTGAAAACTTAACATGTTCAACACTGATATTCAGACTTTCCCAGACTTTTCTATGCCCACATAATATCTATGGTAAATTGATCCATGCCTTTTTCTTAACGATACAAAAAACGTTAAAGCATTTCTGATTATAGGCCATGAAAATGTATGTTGTGTCTTTCCAGAGGATACCTTTCTCATTAGAACAATTAATACCTGCAAACACACTATGCCTTGTTCCTTTTCATTTTTATGACCTCCCTTTCCTTCTCAATAGACAACAATTTGACATCAAATATTTAGAATTTATAATTTATGTATCACTGCTTCTATTTGTATAACTCTTAACCCTGCAACACTGCAAAAAGTGGTTACCTGAAATTGTGTTTTCAAATATTTTTTCTAGTAACTCATTTTTTTCAAGAGGAAAGTGAATCAAAATTTTATAGTAGCACAGATGTATGCACTGTATATACAGCATTGTTCAAAAGAAAAGTGCCTTTTTTGTATTTTTAAGATTTAATTTGATTTGAGGATAATTACTTGATACTAATTTTTTTCATCAAATACAGTATATGTCGCCAGATGGATAGATTTTGCATCTAATATCTGTTAAGAAACTAATGTTTCTTAATCTAAAAGATTTAATTCTAGTATCATTTGCAACAGTGTCTCTGAAGCAACAAATTGTCCTTTATTTTATTTTCAATTTGATTCAAGAACAAGATAGAACAAGTGGTGCAATATTTGATGGATATACATTGTTAAGAAATCACATGAGAAACTGCTAGCTTAAAATCAAATTTCAAAACTACATCCTAACACTGATAACACTCTTCCTTCTCTTTGCTGTGTTTGAAAGATGCATTTCCTTTGAAAGGTCATGCTAATGGCTTCCTGACAGGGGACTGAATGGAAAATATAATGGAAATTAACATCCTTTCCACACAAAGGAGCTTCTGTTTTGTGCCTTTAAAGAATCAATTCAAATAAAAGGTTTACTGGTACAATGAGACAGAAATTAAATTAATAAGAAAGCATCCTGCTTCATTAATCTGCTGTGTCATTATTTTAACAGTGTTTAAACATGCATTCATCATTTGTGCTTGCAGGTTGTCTTTTTCTTGTTTGAATTAATGTTTATTAACTTTGCTCCCCTTTGGATACTTAGTTTATCTTTGCAGTGATATATTTTGAATTACAGTGTACTTGCGTTAATTTTGTTTATGTGTGAGAAACATTACTGCCCACAATATCGGTAATAAATGTAAGAAATGGACCTTCTTTCTAATTTCCAATAAAGGTCTCATTTCTAAATTGAATTTCTTGCAGTACTAGTTTTACATGTACCTGTATGTGATTTCAAGAATGTTTTGGTGAACAGAACCTTCTATATAGGAAAAAGAATAATAGACTAGTCATTTTTTTCACTTTTTAAATACATTTTAAATCCAATGACTTTGCACATTAGGACCTAACCAAAAGATGTCTTTGATGCAGTTGGATCATACTCTATACTGTATAATTTAATCTTTGTCAGCTGGTTAATATTGAATGCACTGTGTTGAGGATGAGATGGCAGGCTTGACTAGAGACTGGTACAGTATATCCAAAATGTTATATCCCTTTCTTAAGTTTGCAATACATATAGTTTGCAATATATATTCTGATGGATTCATATGCTTTAATAACAGTCATATTGGAAGAAAAGAGTTAATGCCACTTTTCATTTAATTGCAATCATTATGATCGCAGCAGCCAAGTCCCCCTGCAACTCACAACTAACGACCCACTGAAGCTAAGCTGGTCAGTACCTGGATGGGAGACCTCCTGGGAAAAACTAAGGTTGCTGCTGGAGGTTTTACGTCTATTCCAGCACCAGGGTGGCGCTCACTCTGCAGTCTATGTGGATCCTAATGCCCCAGTATAGTGACGTGGTCACTATACTGTAAAAATGGCACTGTCCTTCAAATGACACATAAAACTGAGGTCCTGATTCTCTGTGGTCATAAAAAATGCCACGGCGCTTCTTGAAAAGAGTAGGGGGGGTTTCCCTGTCGTCCTGGCAAAATTTCCCATTGGCCTTTACCAATCATGGTCTCTTAATATTCCCTGAATTGGCTTCATCACTCTGTTCTCCTCCCCACTGATAGCTGATGTGTTGTGAGTGTACAGGTGCTATATGGCTGCCGTCATATCATCCAGGTGGGTGGTGCACACTGGTGGTGGTGGAGGGGATTATTCTATTCTATTCTATTCTATTAACATTTATATAGTTTAAGCATTCATACTATTTTAATTACAAAGGAAAAACAGTTAAATGTATGTCCTACTATACTGTATTATTGTTGCAGCCTAGTGGGGTTAAAACTATTAAAGAAGAACTATCAAATCAAATATTCAGAGGAACGGTTTCTGACACTAACTTTAATATAAGAAAATTTATAAAAGCAAACAATTATAAACCTCCTGTTGTCAGGAAATACTGTTTTCTTTGCTTCTCCAGCACAATGTGGTTGTGAAGTATTAATCATTTGGTAAACTTATAAAGGCCATATATAATTTACAATAAATTATAGAAAAACATAATACATAGCATTCACTACTATTATTTACAAATACAAATATGTACTACTAGGCCATAATACAAAACAATATGTGCTGTCTGTAATGAATTCTACATAGTTCTTTTCACTTCTCAATTTAACTGCAGCATTCCAGCTATTTCAATCAACTTTGAATGGTCCTTTTTGAACTTTGAATTGATTTGCAGGTGTCTTGTCTACATAAAAGAGTTTAAAAAAACCTATTGTAATAATGAAGCATAGAGCAATTATCTGTGATCTGTTCCATAAAATGTTTTCTGTCCATTGTGTATAAAAAACCATCCACATATAACTGAGTGCTGTTTTTTTTAAAGTAAACCTTTATCCTAACATTTTTGCTGTCTGAAGAATTTTGAAATGCCACATGTGTTTCCCAAGTGGACATGTAAGGGATCTGCTACTTAGTGCTATTTGTTTTTCAAAGAAACCTCATCCTGATGGTAGAGATCTATAAGTCCCTGTTTTATACTCCTACAGACACAGAACACACAGAATTCTACCTGAAAACTGAGGCACAGGTACAATAAAGCTGAAAAGTGGAAATCAGTATCTTACAAAATAAAAGAATCCTATTGAGAACTAAATTACTGTTTAAAACCAATACTACAAAATATTAATATATGTTACTATTAAAATAAATGTATCACTAAACAATTTTAAGACAACAAGTCCCTTTCTTAAGTCCTAAATGCTCAAATTACTATTATCTTGATGAATTCTTATGAATTGTTGAAAGGAAGCTTTTCTCTTCTGCCTCCACCTCTCCTCCATTAGATGCTCTGAGAGAGCTGACAATTATTACACAGGCATTTGTTTAGTCTGAGTTAAACAGCAGTACAACTGTCTACCTACCTAGAATTTTTACTATTGTGTGTATGCTTTGTGGCTATTGTGACTGCCTCAAGTGCCATGATCATGTAAAAGACAGCAAACACATTCATGGATTGTTTTACTTTTTAGAACAGGGTGCTTTGAATGGAAATTAAAATAATGAAATACCCCTGAGGCATGCAGCATTTTTCATAACCATTTTGAATGATTGATATTTAAAGAATCTACAAATGTAGAGATCTATTGTATAGATCTATTGTATAGATCTATTGTATTCTGTCCCTTCACCCTCTCTTCTTGGTTTTGATCTAACTTCCCCATTTAGTTTAAAGAGATTCCCCAGATTTATTTCTTCCTGTATTCTAGACTGCACAAGAACTGCATCATTCTTGTCAAGCATACAGTAGTCTGTTGTTTACCGTGTCTCTGCATGGTGCCCTGCATTATTTAGATATAAGCTATAGAAGATGTGAAGCTTAACCTGCATCAATACAAGACTGATGATCCTCGATGCATAAAGTGAATAGTCTTAAATTAATGATGAATAAACAAATGTGTATTACGTTCATTAAAGCTCCAAATAGCCTTGGGAAAATGTTTTGGCTTGCCATCAATAACATAACAACAATTCTTAATTAGTGCATAATATTAAAAAGATTTTTAGGCCCTGATTAAATCTAAAACATCAATCAATCACAAATCCCAAATGTGTTGCTTGATGACAGTTTTTATGTTTGCCAAGGGCTTATTCCTTGTGCTTAATAAAAAGCAGCAATCAAGTGTTTTGTTTGGAATTTCTGATTGTTGAACATGTTTAATCTCTGATTTAATCCAGGCTTTACTATGGTAAAACATTTCAGTAAATTCTTCTACCTCAGCTTAACAAATGAGCTCATATTTCAGCATTCCTCCGTAATAAGTCATAGAAATAATTTAAAATATTTTTCAAGTAGCTGATATGCTAACACACTACATATTTGTAAAACACTCTAATTCTGCTATAATTGTAAAATACTATAGTTCTGCTTCAAATGGATGTGAAATAATGAAAAGAACAAACAGCAGATAACTTTTTATTTTGAAATTAGGGAAAATATTGTTACTGGATTATAAAATGACTTTTCTCATAGCAAAGCAGGATGAATCTTGTGTGGGTCACAGAAAGACCGAATATTCGGTCTTCACTTTGGTGGATTTTAATTACATAAACATAAAACAACAGAAGATTCTAACAAAACTAAGGAGGAGAAGCAGGAGATGGAACAAGTCTCTTTCCCTGTTCTTGAATTAAAATATTTTAAAAGGATTTTAAAAGCTGGAGGCAACCCCATGAGCATCTGTCTGATCACCCAACCAATAAGAGGCACATATGAGTGAGAATGAGGCTTCATGCTCTGAATAAAGCAGTTCAAAGTAATTTTCAACCTTTCTTTGACAGCACTGTATTTTCTTTGCAAGTTTCAGGTTTATGGCACAGTCATCCATAAGACAGAAACTTCAGGCGACACTGCATTTTATCGGCACTATCATCTCTGTGTAGGTTGACTAAAATCCTGTACACACTACTGTATATCCTTGTTTTACAAATGCTCTTAATAATAAAACTTTTTGGGGGTTTGCGGAATGAAACAAAGCACACCAACAAAATACAACAGCTTTGTTGTTATAGGGAAAACTATAAAATGTTGAAATAGTAAAATAAGCAGATGTTACTCTATGTTTGCTTCAAGGTGAAGAACTTTCAGTTCAAGTTTCTTTCAGTGACTTTTACCAAAAATGAAAAAGAGCAGAATGTTTCCATTTTACAATCACAGGAAAGGATCTCAGTAAAAATATGAAAGGTGTTAAAATCTCAAAAGCCACTTGAGTAGCTCAAGAAAGCTACTGTACTTGACATCTGTATTTGTTTCTTCTTTGAAGGGCAGAGGTGAGTGACAGGGGTATCTGCTGGATACAACCCAGTATCAAGAGGAAAAACTAAATTCTTTAAAATAATTGGAAGTCATTTCTTAATTTAAAGTGTAGCAACAATGCCTATTATTTCACTTAGAATTAAGTTTAATACTACAGCACTTTGGAAAAGCGGTCTGAGCTCCAACACAAGCTGCTTAACAACTCCTGGAAAAGCTCTTTCACAGCTCACAGAAGGATTTCTGTTCATCATATAATTAATTGGACTAACCAATTAATTCATATTTATTTTAATTAATTTCAGCATTAAAATAGAGAATAAACCTTAGCTATCAACAGTCATGCACTCACTGAAATACAGGTCACCGCTACAGTAAATGCTAATGTCCTTTGCAGTTGGAAAAGGGACTGCTGAGTATGTATTATATAACTTCCCCTTGCTGGATGAATTACTGTCTAAAAAAGCTTTATTGCTCTTAGAGGACAAACCATAGATTCCTCTGTGGTTCATACACTCAGATTATTTATCTTTCTGTTTTTAAAAAAGAAAATCAAGGATATTCAAATTCACAAAACACAAGGTTTGAACAGGTCAGGTAAAAAATGGATGGGACAAGTAACCAGGCTTTCAAAGAGGCACCAATCATTTTAGCATGTGATAGAATGTGGTATGTTAAAAATTGAATTGAAAGAAATACAGTTTATATGCCTATTAATAGGCCTATTATTTAACAGGTTTTGTCTCTTTAAGAACTTGAAACATTTGTACAGATGCAGCCACCCAGAATGTGCATCACAACTTGTGCTGGGGAAAACAAATGGTGGTATACTACAGTCTGTTCTGGGATACTGAATTTAGCCCTTCACTGCTCAAATAAATTAAATAAGGAGTACTTGCTTTGCCTAGAAGAAACAGTAGCTTAATTTTTTTCTTAGTCATTTTCTTGAAAGTATAACAATATAACATTTTAAATTTTATATAAATACAAATTATCTAACAGGAAATTTTGGTAGCTGAAAATAAAATAACTGAAGTAATAATAAAAAAAATAATATTTCACAATGTTATTAACAGTATTAATTTACAAAGATAAATATAATCTTTGTAAATGTATATAGCTGGTAGTGGTAGCTGAAAATAAAATAAAAAATAAGGTACAAAAGTATTCCACCTTCATAAACATTTATTGCATTGAATTCTTTAGCAGTCACTTAATATGGTTATTTTGGGAAAGTTTTGGCATGGTCATATTAACTACTTTTCCCATGAACACTCGCAAGGTTCAAATTTAAAACAATAAACAACATATGAATGAACAACCCTAAATAACATAAGTACTTATAAACCAGCACGGCTGGGTGGGGCCTACAGGACCCAAAGGAAGCATTTTTTTTTAATTCAGCTTCATCAATCAGTCCTCTACTTCTCCAGAGCTTCTGCTTCTCTTCTACTTCTTCTTCTCCAGAGCCACATGTCATCTGTTCCTTCTCTAATTGAATAAACTTTTAATTACCTATCCCCTCAAATAAGAAAATGAATTTGTTTTTCCTTAAAGGTTTTTTTGCATTTTAGAATCCAATGATATTAATTAATTTTTAATTAGAGATTAATTTTCACTATTGTCAACTACTGTATGTTACCCTCATGTCAAATGTTATAAATTTGTCTAAAATAGTGTTTTATTACATATATTTGGTTATATTACACAAAAAGGATGAATATTATCTAATTTATTCTAATTGCTGAAAAGTTTGATTTTAATGTCACTTTTGTAATATCCATGAATTATTTTTATTGACCAAACACATTTCTAAATTATGTGTTGCACAGTATATATGTAAGAGGCTTGGAGACAAATACATTTTTCATTCATGATAATAACAAATAACACAACTACTGTTTTGTAAATTTTCATATGTTACAAAATGTACTGCAGCTGTAGAATCACCCAGCAGTCCGAGACAGCATTGGCATTAAGTTCCCATCCCCCGCTCCAAAATGTTGCTTGCACTTGGCACAAAGCCATTAAATGGCAAGAGAGGTGTTTTCATCAGGTAAATAGACATTTTTTGTCAATGGACAACAGGGACAAATGTTTTTATAGCATTTATGCAAATCTAATTTTCTTCAGAAACCCACTTTCTTTAAGATAAAAACTATTTTAACTATTTTAAAATAATTCTTACATCAGTACCATTAATTGTAATAGGTTGGGAAAATTAAGAAAGACAAACAATAAAATCACTGAAGTAAATAAAATAATCGTAAATGACAAAAATGACCTCTACAAACAGAGGCCCTCTCCCTTCCACAAAGAAGGCAAAGAGTGTTATAAATGTACGGCACGCCCCTTCCATTGTGTATTTAAATTACACCCATCTGGGGGGCAGCTCTAATCTGTGGAAATTTTTCAACCCTTCATTGAACTGCTCTGTGACTTCTTGCATCCCTGTACATTTTTATTCTGATGCAGGCAAACAATTTGTGAACTGTAAAAATTGCTACCCTTTCTGAAATCTGAAAGTAAATGAAAGTTTCTAAACTAGACATGTCTGAAGATCATACCAATTTAGGATTTGGGGTTAGCAAATCTGGAAAAACAGAAAATGAAATTCAAAAACATTTCAAAATAATTCACATCTGGACACACAGCCGACAGGTCATGTTTAAAGTAGATATGAGAAGGGCTTTGCATGCAGTTAGTAAAACTGAACTACTGTATAAATAAAAAATGGAAAGTGCAGAGCTAGGAGAAGACACTTATAAAAAGACTAAGTTTAAAAAAGTGAAATTATTTTGAGGCGCTTATATTAAGAATTACATTTCGATTTATAATATGCTATTTTTTGGTGTGTTTCTCAGTACTTTTGTGTATGTATCATATTCTGAAACATGTACTCTCCTGATAATGAATTTCTGATGCCCCTTCAGCTGTCGCAAAATGTATGGATGTTTCAAACACATTTCTCTTGAAGAGATACGTTGCCTTTTATCCTTTGGAGATAACTAAGATGATCGAATGCATGTGCGTTACACTATGCTAAGCAAGGTTTTTAATTGAAACTATTGATACTACAATTGTTAGAAACAGTAGTAATTGCATTTGTATGATTTTGGAAAGTAACCTTTTGCTACTTTCTGGGCTGCACAAATACAGTATATCTTTGAAGAAACTTAAATATAAAAAATAAAAGGTTTTTATTGGGAGAAAAAAAGTCCAGTACAGTATGATGTGTTTTTTTTTTCCTTAAGGCACTAGGACGCTGCCATACAAAGCTAACAATCTTGGTTTGAAGATTGTTGAAGTAAAAGCATGTTTATGTCACTACAGTTCACAAACTTTTGTGCTAAGATAAACCTCTGTAGTTTACACTGACATGTAAGAACCAGATAACATCATTTACAAGCCATGGTTCCACTGGTTGTACCGAAAGTCATTTATGAAGGTATTTGTATCCTTCTTGCCATAAAAAAGAGACTTTGAAGGAATGCCACTAGTATTCATAATAATAGCATACCTCTACATGAATCACAGATTAGTGCACCGGACTCCTGATAAGAAGGTCTATTCTTTGAGTTACTGAGAGTTAGTGGAGATGAGACAAAGTGGGGGATTTGTACTGTAGCTGCTGACTATGCTACAGTACATGTTAACAGTTTGGTGACACAGTTTTGGACAGATGGAAGCCTGGAGTGTTTTATGCATTCTAGGAAGATCAGAATTACAATATTCCAACCAGGAGGTAAGAAGGTATTATATTCAAGATCTTTGTCTGGATAAGGTAATCCAAGGTGGGAACAGTGTTGGTATGCCCTTGAGCAGTACTGTATATCTTACTTAGATTAATCTGACAAAATCCTACAAACTCATCTCTATAAATAGGTACCAAAGATTACTTGTAACAGATATACAGAAAACATTAACCAAATAAATTAAGTGAAATAATTAATAACACTGCATGGTAATTAATTAGCAACAGCAATAACAAGCACAAGGACCATTGTCTAGGATTGGCAAGGAATACAACTGATTCATACAATTAATACCTCCAGCCCCAAATCTCACTACAAATCTTTTACAAAAAAACTGTAGTGCTTTTCTTGAATAGGGCTAGAAACCATTGTACCTTATTACTGTATACACTAAACACTATATACAGTATACTGTATATAATGCAATATACTGTACATGATACTTCACAACCAAAGGTGAAAATGACATTAAAGGTACACAATTATTCTACAATTATTCAGACATACTGTACCTTGAGCCAAAAGCTCAAGACCATAGCTTAAGGTAGAGAATTAAGGTAGAAATGATGGAAGACATCATTAAAGATTCGAGAGCAGACAAGGACTTTCTGTAAGCTCAGTAACACTGGTTTATGTAACATTTTAGCCTCATTCAAGTATATAAAAAAATCATCTGTAGTCATCTCAAATTGCTTACGTACTGTACCTTTAATGTAAAATGATGAAATATTTCATAAGACCTGGCATAAAGCATCTTTTGTAGTGAAGAACAGGCACTGTGATAGGGAGGGTATGTACTGAAATACACTAGAGACTCCATACCCTTCATCTGCCACAGGCAGCATGTGACCATCGCGGTTCAGCGCAGCCTCGTGCCCTCCACTGCCCGTTTCGTCCTGCAACACCAGGGGCGCGAACCTGGGTCTCTGGCTTGACGCAACAGGGAACCAGGTGCATGAGCTAAAGGAGACCTCCCACAGCCCAGGCAGCTGAAGTCCCTGCCGCGCGCAGGAGGGCGATGTCGTCACTGTATCCAAACTAGCTCCGCTACAAGCAGTCATAGGCCTTGTGGTTGAAAATTTAGAAGCTTTATTCTAGACACAACAGAAATGGTAATAAATACTTCTTCATATTGACTATGTTAAATTCACCAGCATTTGATTTACTCAAGATTCTGACTTGGAAATGTTTTATTTTCCTCCCCAGATAGCAGAACTATCTTAATACAATGCAGTCTTAAATATTTATTTCTGACAACACACAAGTGTATACAAACCATATTTAAAAAACATTGAAGCATTGTAGCATGAAATTGTTTACCACATTTCCCATTCACAGTCATGTTTAGCCTTTAAATTGGAGTAGCACTGAAGCTGTGCAGCTTCATAAACGGTCTTTACCATTTATCAAATACTAAAAAATATGCTACTAAACTACTTTCTAATCTTTAGAATCATTTTAAGGGCTTGCATTAGCTGGTTCCTGAAGCTTCAGGAAGAGAATATAAACTGTGGTGAGGGCTGGTTTTAAAAGCAAAGTACAGTAAGTTATTTTCTCCTTTCACTACAGTAGTGTGAGGTAATGGCTCATTGAAATAATGAAAATAAGTTAAAATACACAATCAACATATACTTTAGAACGTCTTTATGATTAACTCCAAAGAAAGAAACCATATTTTTTTTTCTAAAGAGCATAAAGGGCAGGAGAGAAGGCATTTTTTATAAGTTTGTAATGACAGTATCACGCCCTCTGCAGCCAGAGGGCGCTCCTTCTCTGTCCTGTCCCTGGTTTCCGGTCTGCTGTCCTTCCGGTCCCTCTCCTTCCCTTGGGCTATATATTTCCGGGTCTTGCACTCTGTCCTCGCTCAGCATTGACGTTCGGATGTCCTGAGACCCGCCTAGCACCAGGGCGCCCCACGTCCGCTCCCTGAGGGCATAGGTTTCTATACGGCATTCCTGAACTCTTTGCACTATGAGCCCGGGCCTTTTTCCCGTCTCGCCGCTACGCATATGGGTCTTTTTCCGCTCTCCTGTTCCCCATGGTTAGTCCCTTTGGACGTCCGTGACAGACAGCACAGAACACAAAACTCACAATGTGATACTGGAAATGAAGCCAAGAAGTAATGTATGGTGAAATGTAACTTATCACTATAACTTAATGTCTAAAATAAAAAAAAAGGAGCCATCAACTTAAAGTCATCATCAAGCAATATTTTGTAGATTTAGAGGTTAGAAGTTGGAAAAGAGGCATGTCATTTGTTAATCAGCACCGTCTTAATGAATTTATTATTCTCACTACCTTGCTCAAAACAATTTTTATACTGTAGATGGAGTCAGGCCTCACACTGGATCAATAATGTTGAATGTGCAAAGCATGATTTTAAGTAAGGTCTGACTAATCCATACCACCCATAAAAGCCAAAAAAGAACCAATGAATGCTGGCTTAAAGGACAGATATATTGTGCATATCACACAATATAACAAATAATAATGTGTTAACATATTAAAATTACTGTATATAATGTGTCAATGCTTATCAATCTTAAAAGTGTTCACAGGGATTAACTAAGTGTGTGAATACTGCTCTCCACACAATATATAAAAATGCCTGAACATAAACAAATGATAAATTTCAACAAAATAGAATATTAAAGAAATTAAAATGATCATTTAAACTTTAAAAATGTTTTAAAATCCGTTTAAATGTAGACTTAATTTATGAAATGCATTTACAGTAGGGCATTACACAGAATTGGACCTCTTTGTAAAACAGATGGTGTATCTGAGAAAATGAAAAGAGATACCTACAAACAGCACCAGATGGTGAATGATCAAGTATTGTGATATTTTAATTGCCAGACTTTGCTAAATTAAAAAACAAACAACAGCTATTAAAACTGAAAAACTTTATATATTTCTTTTTAGGTTTGTGCTTGGTAAGTGCTCTTCAAGACAGATTTTGATGGGTACTGGAGAAATTATATTTTTTAGAATGAATAGAAAAATATGGTAGCAGGTGAAGAAAACTAACTAAAAATATCAGTTTGTAGGATTTAATTTGAACTAATACATAATTCAATACAATCTTTATTATTATACACTTGCACATATTATATACTGTACTATACAAATGTGTATAATAGCCCCAAACAGTTCCAGCTGTACATGAAATGGGGTTACAGATGTTCTGCAATTGCTTTAAGTAAAGCTCTTTGTTACTACAATCCAAATGTATTGAACACCATACTGTCAAAATAACTAGCACATTTTAAATGTCACTCATAAAAAAAATCAATCTTTGTCATGAAGGCATAACAAGAAACATAACGGGAAAAGCTTTACACTCATCATTGTATTTTTTCCAAAATTAAAATACTTCATCCCCTTGTTGTAACTCTTAGTTATAAAACATACATTTAAAAATAATTGATTGGATTGGATTGTTTGAATGCTATGCACATCTTGTCTGTGAAAAGAAATTCAGTTTTTTTTATAAAAAATATAGTTTGCATGATGTATTTTGCAGCTTCTTCAGCTACTGATGTACTGTAGAACATCAAAATTATTTGTATGAAATATGTACTAAAATGTCAAGTAATGTTAGATTTTGTTACAGACACATTTTCCCTGTGCCCTTACCATGTATTGTGTTATATTTCCAGTAACTAAATGGTTAAATAATAACTCTGTTACAGTATACAAATCATTCAATAGCAAATGAAAATTATCATGTCCTTATGCATATTCATTTTTGTTCAATATTGGCAAATGGTAGACTTATTTTTTCAGCCCAACTTAAAGATTAGGACAAAATAAAAAACTAATTCTTGAAAGATTGAACAGTACTATATTAATATTCTTCATTTATAATTTAATATCTACTGTATAACATCAAAAGAAACATTTATACAACAAGAAAAAACCATGTGATTTAACCAGGATCAGAAAGTAACTACAGTATAAAAATCATTATATTATATCCATTAAAACATCAGAAATTCTTGTAACAAACAGAATGCTTTGATAATAGATAATTCAATTGTTTTCCCTCCACAAGCCAACAAAACTATTCCAGGGCTTAAGGACAGGCATAAATATATTTTCAGTCTCTGTCCAAGGCATGTGAGACCTTGAGATTTAAAAAAAAAATCCAAAAGTAAAGTACATCCCAGTAGCTATTCCAAGTTAAGTTCAGTGAGTGAAACACTGAGATGTAATAGAACACTGGTTAAAAGTACATTTTGTACCAATATTAGAAAATAATTTAAAAAGAGAGTCTTAGCATGGAATACCAGGACACATACAGTAGTGGAAGTAAAGATATTGGGAGCTTTCAAGTTTAGGTTTGATGTTGTGTCAGACTGACACAGTCAGGCAGTGAAAATGATGAGCACTCGTGTGCTCAATAGCATGCTCTCATCATCAATATTTCTTATGTTCTTGCTATGTGCTGTACTTTGCTTTTATTTTCAAAGTCCCATGATGTTTGTTTCTTTCTGCAGGTTCTTTCTGCAACCACATAGACATTGTTTTATTTTGCATTGCCCTGCATAGAATAAAACTGATGCCTTTTGAAATGAAAAATAAAGGTCGAACCCCAATGTAGATGTTTTTTTGCTGATCGTCTCAAATGGTCTTTAAATGAATAGATTTTATACACTTTTATTGTACTTTAGAATCACTTGTAGCTCTACAAACACATTTATGACTTATTTAATCAATGGTTTCTAAAGTAGCCATAGTGACAATCTACTATCCTGGAGCATTGACCTTTTGATTAACGTCTATTGCAAAATCAGATCCAACTTCCTGGAATGGAGCTTTCTTCTTCAATAAAATAGGCCACGCACAGTAAAAGTGTAGGTGAGACATTGTTCTGTTTGCAATTATTTAACTCACAGGTTAAAGACTTATGGTCTCATCTTATAATGGAAATAGACAATAAATCATATTTTAATTATGTAACTTTAAGGCAGCCACGTTAGTGATTTGTAAATCTACAGCAGGTGGTGAAAATGTCAGGTTTGAAATGTTCTTAAAGAGTTAGGAAGGCAACTTTATTAAGCAACATCAACTGTTTTTATGTTTCAATAGAAAGTAAGAACACTCCTAAAATGGAAGTTTAGATAGGACATAACAAAGAAACAATCAGAAGAATTTATTTAAACTTAGAACAGACTTAGAACAGATTGCAGCCAAAATTGAACCCAAATTTAACATCTTTCATATACACTGCTCTTAATCTGACAACCACCTATGCTCTTTTAGCTTTTATTTTGGTCTTATCACCACACTAAGACTGAGGCCCTTAAAACCCATTGCTTTTCTTAGTGCTGATCAATATGCCAGATTACTTCCAAATGGAAATTTTCAGTGGGTCAGTCCTGAATTGGAGGCAATAATTGTTGCCTACTGTCAGATGAAATAATAGTCTGTATGGAAAGTATATTTATTGATATAATCTTGATAACAGTGAATTTCTCTTTCTCCAAGGAAGTACCATATGTAGGAGCTGTATTTCTATAAAAGCACCACCTTATTAAATATTTAAACCTCAGTAGCAACTGATGTACTGTAGGTACAGTATATTGTACTTTCTCACTGACAATGGGGTAGAACTGGCTTTTCTGGGGATTTGTATTACATTTCACAAAGATTATCTTCCAGGTGAATAAACGCAAATTGTAGCATGGAGGTAAAAACCAGCTGCAGTAGTGCTGTAAACAATATATCAGGTTTTCCTAATGAAAACCACCTCAAGGGATTTATTAACCCTAGTAAGCTCTGCCAGATATTCTGGTTAAATCTTGTGGATCCAATCTGTGTTACCCAAAAACAAGCTACACTAATGGGTTTGAATACTGTACATAAAACACTATTGTATGCTTCATCATCCGCCCACTGGATAATACCACCCACCTGTGGCATTAACAAGTGGTAGTAAAATCATGGCTGACACAGTGCAAACACAGAAAAACACTGAGGTAAACAGAATTTTCTGAATGCAAAGTGCATAACACTACCGGAGATGTACAGATCCGATTTCAGAAAAATGATAATAAACAAATTATCATAGAAGCTTCTATCTGTTGAAACACCCTTGTATTTTCCCAAATACCCAATGGGAAACAATTGAAAGTAGTAACTTTAAATACAAAAAAGTTCCCTTAAACTCCCTTTGTAACAGACAAAGAGCTAAGAGTATGAAACTCTAAAGATGGAAATAATACTGGTTATGTCATTTATCTTATTATCAATGTACAGTTACTCACATTCTCCTATAAATCCGTGTCAACATCTCTAGTGGTGCAGATATTCCTATAACCTGAGGCAAAATGTGCAAGAAAAAGAATGAAAGGTGGTGATCTAAGACACGGTCTTTATTTTGTCATCAATGTCATTTAACATTCCTTTATAGAAATCTTTTGAAATAAACTGCAGAACTGCAGCTGATTTGAGTATTTGTGTATCTGAGTAAATGAGCTGTGCCAAATGTCATACAGATGGTTTCACAAACAAAATCTGTTATTTTACACCAAACTTCTTGTTGCAAGCTAAATTTAGTATGGACTGATATATTATTTTTTTCCACATTTACTAAAGCAATAACAAAATGACTGTTTTGTCAGCATCATTCTTTTTTAATTAAAAAAATGTTTGTTTTATGGTTTGCATAAACTATCCTAACTTAATTTAGCATTTCATGAATACATTAATAGGATAGTGGCAGCTTGGTGGTGTAGTGGTTAGTATTGCTGCCTTGCAGAACTGGTGCCCTGGGTTCAAATATGGACCTGGAGTGCTACCTGTATGGAGTTTGTATGTTCTCCCTATGTTCATGTGGGTTTTCTCTGGAGGCTCTAGTTTCCTCTCACACTCCAAAGACATAGGGGGTAGCTTAACTGGCTCCTGGTGTGAGTGTGTGCATATCTAAGTTTTTGTCTGACTCTACCCTGTGATGGACTGGTTTCCCATCCAGGATGTGTCCCGCCTGGGTCCTGTTGCTTGCTGGGATAGGTGCTGGCTCCCCTGTGACTCTAAATTGGATGGTGGTTAGAAAATGGATAGATGTACTGCTAGGACTTTTGAAGCATTTCAAAAGCATTTCAAGCATTGTGGAAACATTGGTGTTCGGTTAACTGGACCTTTTTAATGAATTTAACATGCAGTTTAAAAATTAGTAATCATACTGTATATAAATAAATCATCTGATTCTAAATGTGACTAACGTTTGGTATCACCTCATCAGGACCAGTACATGTCTTTAATGATTCATGGTGTATCTAGGTGAATGGAATCATTTGTAATTTTATCATTACAAAATTTGGCACATAAAATGTACATACAAATTTGAAGCTACTACTAATAAATACTTTTAAAAACTGAATCCAGCCTTACTGTTATCTTAATAGCTTTACACAAAGCAAAGACATATTTGTCATGAATAATTTAAGTTCAGCAAACATATTTCTGGAATTCATTCACACCCTGAAGTTTGTATTTTTATGTTCTCCTCAGGCCTGGCTGAGACTGACAAGACAGCTTCTGTAGTGCATATAAGGTTTTGGCTCATCTGGTAGGATTTTTGACAGTTTCTTCAGGCAGACTTGCTCTATGACCCTCAGACCTTTTGGTTTCATTTCTCAAACTCTCTTCTTAAAGTCTGAATCACAAAAGTTCAATTGAATTGAGCTCTGGAAATTGAGAGGGCAAGTTGAGAGCATTCATTTTGTGTGCAGTTCTTTGTAGACTTGGATGTACAATATGTGTCGGATCATTGTCGTGTCTCCATTTACGGTCAAGTTTGAGCTTAGTGGTAGAGGGTGACAGGTGTTTGTCCAAAATGTGTCAGTATGTTTGAGTTACAATGTTAGTATTTTGGTGTTTATGATTCCCATGACTTAACGAGAGACCCAGGACCTGTATATGCAAAATAACCACATACAGTAATACAACACAACCCCACCACATTTCACAGAGAATATGACTGTTTTCTTAGCACAGGATGTGTTTTATGAGACCATAAGACGTGTTTTTAATCATCATTCAAATGTAGCTTGGCAAATATAGGCTTCTTTTTCCTGGTTTTCCCTGAGAAGAGGCTTTTTCTTTGCATACAAGCCTTGAATGATATTGTAACGATGCGGGGTTCGGTACAGAATGGAGCAGGCATAGGACTCAGGAAAAGGGGTTGAACGACACATTTATTAACCAGAACCGGGGAAAGGTACACACGCAGGGACAGGGGTTACAGCGGTGCACCTACACTAACACAGACACGGGAGGGAAGAGCCCACCTCACAGTCCCCACCCCCTTATATACAGTCTGGTTCCCCCAAGTCCCGCCCCTCAGGCAATGTTCCCAGCCCACCCTGCATGCGCATGCCCAAAGAGGACAGAGCTATACAGTGTATACAATACTGTATATTCATGCATGTAATATTGAGTGGTACTGTAGCTTTTGGACACTTTATTTCCAGAAGATGCCATTCTGTGTTAGAAATCTGCAACATTTGGATATATGGATGCCTCCTAAACTACTTCTCTAAACCCTACCAGGAATAGGATACAAAAGTATCTTGCCACCACAGGCTGTTACTACACCAGTAGTCTTAATTTACTTAATAATAGACCCTGCAGAGGAAAACAATATATTTCAAGTTGTGGAATTTTTTTATTGCCATCCCCCAACTTGTGTAGGTCAACGACCTTTTGCCTGCAGCCATCGGAGTACTTTCTGACCTTAACCACGGTGATGAGTGCTACTATTGAATAGCTTTGTATGTCATCTCCATTTATACCCCAAGGAAACAGGGAAGCTTCTATACATTTCAGGAGGCTTCTATTGCACTTACAAAGAACAGAATGTTATTGTAGATTTGTGTGATGGATTTTAAAGAAATACTCAGAGCTGTGAATAAATGTGACCTCCATGTTTTGTGGAATTCAGGTAACTAATTATGACAAATATTGCTTTGCTCTTTGCAATGGTGTTAAGGTTACAGTATATGTAATTCATATACTGTAATTCATATACTTCATGTTATTAATTTATGTTATATGTGTGTGCAAAGTCTATTACTTTTGAATTCTGTCTACAGAAAAAAACAGTTTTCCAGGTTTCTCAAAAAGGGGAAGAATCAGAAGGAAAGGTTTTGCATTAGTACTTTTCAAAACATGAAAACTCCAGAATTTTTTTTTGTAATGTTCATTAGTAAATCTAGAGCATCTATCAGCAGCTCTTAATTAAGCCTAAAACATCTTAGGAAACTGTGTACACCAGCTCAATGCACTTGCCATTATTACAAAAAGACTTACTGTAATAACCTTAATTGCAGTTTTCCATTATATAATTCTCTGCTTCCTGTAAATGATTCAAATAACAAAATGGACCTTGTTGAAATGGTGAAATGAATGATTTCCAAATGGTTTAAAGTTTAAAGGGCTAACACAAAGCCTTTTCTAAACATCCACTTTTCTGCCGCAAGTTTAGGTAGCAGCAGAAAATAAAAAAGAAAAACTATGGAAAAAGAAACAACTCATCTCTCCTGTACCATGGACATTTATAAACTGAAAAACTGAGTTAAACTGTTTACATTTTTTTGTGCTCCAGTTTGAGTGATAGTGTATCGGGCTACGATCAGCTTCTCACAATAAAAGAACACAATATGTTACACTCTGCTTTCCTGAATAACATGGCAGTCCAACACAGGGCACACATTCAAATACACAGTGACAATGTATAAGCTAGTTTAGTCACCATGTCTTTGAAAGCTGGAAAGAAAGCCAAAGGCATGAGGCAGCAGTGCTACTCACTGTGCCACCAAAGTCATTAAGTTTTTTTTTTATAATAAGTGAAAATTTCTATTCCAGTAATTCCCCATGTACTGTATGATGAATGGTATTTGTCTGGTCTGTGAAAACACTTAATCTTTGTGTCCCCATGGTTATCTGCATAACATTTGTTATTTCCCTCAATATGGGCAAATTTTTCTCTCTTTGTTCATGTAATTGACAGCAATGTTACTAAATTGTCTGTAGATTATTTTCAACATTTACCCTGCTGCTTGCATAAAGTAATTGCTTTCAAAAAGCTATTTTACTTAAATCATTTTTGAAATATTTTTTTTAATTCTATGTTGACTGAGAAGCGTTTGAGCATCCTGAATCAGCCATCCTTTCTAAAAAAGTGATAAAACAGCAAGTGTGATGGTATTACTTGCAACATTTTGCACACTGATGGTTTTTTAGCTATATTTAGGGCAAAAATGTCATTTTCATCTGCGGTAACCCAGTTATAAAGAATGACTTTGGTTCTTTATGTCTTAATGTTTTTAAAAAACCTGTGTGACACCAGCCACAAAATAATTCATAGAAGTAATAAAGGATCTCAAGACAGAGCTGTACAAGTCTAGAGAATTCTTGCAGTGCTAAAATGAAGATTTAGCAGGTTTATTTGACAGTCTATTGGGTTATACAAAGGGCAGTATTACATTAACCACTATATCTTCTGGGGAGATAAATGTCCTTCACAAGTCACGTTGAAATTCAGGAGAATGCCCCTTCATGGGGAAACATGAAGGACACAATGAATACAAATCAAATTAGATAAAACGGTGTCTTGGCCTAGATAACACATTGTGACACTTTTGTATCCAAAAGCATATTCTAGAAAACATTCACACTGATTTTAAACAATTAAATCACATGGCTTTATGAAGTTTCAAAATATTGTTTTCAATTTAATGTAATGCAGGTTTGACCACTCTTGTTAACTTTGCAGAACTTCATGAGGCATGATCTTTGACAGCATGGTAATATGCAAAATTGATCATACAGTATACCTGAAAACAAGACAGACATATATTCATCCCAATAACAAAACTGACTATAAAAAATGTTTTTTTGTGCTGTCAATCTGCAGTCAAATGATCTAGTAGAATCTATAACATCAGAAAAAGACTTTAAATATGTCCTATTTCTGTAACATCCAGCAAATAGTTGATGAAAGCTTAATGGATTGTAATATAAAATCTCTGTGATATTTCATTTGCTTTTGGTGCAGACTGATGCCAACAATTAATAATTGCGCAGTACTGCTGTGTTGTAAGATGTTACTAGATGTTGAATCTTGTCAGTCACTTAAATTACTATTTTACTATTTCTATAGTAAGAACTGGAAAAGAAAGTGATACAATGCACTTGCTCTCTTACAGACAATTAATGGAGTTTTATAAAAAAGTTCAGAAGCAGGTCAAATCCTAATCTGACCCATGTTTAGTCTCTTGTGCATAAATATCTTAATCCAAATCACCCATTCACTTAATTTCTCTCTCACCTCTCCCTCTCCCACATCACCATGCCTACACCAGCTCCCTGGCTCATTCCTTTTGAAAAGAGGGGCTCCTGACAACATTGTCATTATGAATAGGTCGCCATTCCCACAGCATGGCAAGCTGAAACAACTAATAATAATCAAGCCTCTTCCCACTAATTATAGCTTAAGCCCAACTACTGAACTTATAAGATATCTACTATTTTTAAAATATTTTTATTATTTAAAACAAGTGTATTCAGTATACTGTACATGTTTTGATTTGTCTCAGATTTCTTTGTTTTATTATTTATTAACGACACATTAGCAGGGGTTCAAATAAATTGCATGCAGTTTTAAAAGTAATGCCATGTTCAGGCATTGAAAAAATGCTGTTTAAAGGACTAATTGTTCCATCATATGTGTACAATAGTTACACACAACTTTAGACCTAGAAATCTGCTGGTTTTCATTACATCGCAGCTCTTGAAACCTAATGGAACTTATGCTTGCCTTACAGTAATTGGACCAATTTCACACTTTTTAGGAGTTTTTAGCTGTTTGTGACTTTGGAAGAGAAAAAGAAAACCTGTAGAACTGTAAATCTTAAAGTCGAAGGTCCTGAAGCTGTAGTGTACAATGAGGCAGAAGGAAGATTGAAATTAATTTCACAATTTTACTGGGAGGCAGCAGAACCTCCACCAAACCTCCAGTTATGGATTGAGCCACATTTCTAGAGGTGCATTTTGTAATTCTCTGCCCTTACTCCTGCAAATTAATGCTTTCAGCACTGTTTCCAATCCCTGGACAGCAAGATTATTGCAGAGATTTAGTTAATTGCCCTCTTACATTCTGTGAGGTATGTCCCAAACCATCTACTAGTACTCATCTGAGTAATTAGTAATAAAAAGAGTTTGAACTCCAAAATTAAATTAGTCGACTTTATGTGTAATGTGTTTTTGCTGCTAACTTTGCTGCTAACTAATAACACTAATCATGTTTTAGAAGAAATCAACAACAAAAGCCACCTCATCTCTGAAAGTAATTTTGTCTTCTGTGAAAGCTGTTAAAACGTTTCCATGAAAAAGTTTAGAAACTGCATTTAAATTAATTTCAATTTAAGCCCTGAACCAGACCTGTACTGTCCATACTGTCCAAGTTGTTGAAAGATCTTTAAGGGCCCATCCTCCCAGGTCGCATTTGGCTCTGGAGGGCTGTGACACTAAAAAAACTCAAGATAGTAACAAAATGTACTGTAACTCCACATTATTTTTTTAAATGCAAAAAGTAATGATTTTCTTCTACACAGCTTTTTATTTATTAGCATGTATGGTGACTTGCCTGTACATAACTTCATAAAGCTTTTCATCATCAAGATGTCATTTCCCTGATAGTTTAAGCCACTTGTTTTCATATGGCAGGATGCTTCCTGATATGAAAAACAATGGAAACAGCAAATACAAGTACAGTATTTCAGGATTTCTGGCATTCCCCCTTCTTCACAACAACACTGAACGAAAGAGGAAAGATATGTGCACCTGACCCAATTTACTATCAAACATTTCTGAGAAAAAAAAACAAAACATTAACCAAAAAACTGACATGCCCAAATTTACTAGAAAATCCTTTGGAATAACAAAAAAACAATGAAATAAAATAAGAAAATACTCCCATGGGACTTGGCAAATTTGTGATTTCACGTAAGAAATCAATTACTTCTGTCATGCTAAGTGGTCTTCAGCTTATACTGTATTCTGTAGGTGGCTCAAAAGGTAAGTCAGAGAATATATGGAAGGTCTTCTTGAATTATATGATCTATATATTTTTTTCATTTTTACTGGTAAAACACACTATTGGACATGAAGATCAAATTACAAGTTTTCTGGTGAACTTTTATGCTGATATATAGTAGTGCAGCACTGCACATTTAGAAAACAGTGAAGATTTACCTGAAATGTGCATTTTTAAAACATAAATAGTTCAATGTGCATAACATTAAAACTGAAATGAAAGCATGAAAGCTAGATGTATTGTTACACAAAAGTGGCACTTCAGAAGTGAAAAGATATTATTAAAAGGTGTGAGAGAACAAGAAACAGCAAATGAATAAGAAGCACAACATTGCCTTTTGTGCTGTTTTATTGCTTTAACTGTATTTGAAATTTTCTTTCATATTTGATCTAAGGATGTTTAGAGCTATTTAAATCAGAATGCTGCTTTTAGGTGATTTAGTTCAGCTGCTTCAATCCCCTCAAATGTGCACAACTATCCATCAAGTGCAAGCGGGGACTGATGTTCCTCCTACTTTTTTTTACCATGTCAGGCCTACTGCCCACCAAATATGATTTGGATCATCCCAATTAGATACAGTAGCTAATATCTACAGTACATTTAAAATTAAACTTAGTTCATCACTTACTCCGATCATGTGTTCAGAGGGAAATAGATATCAAGTTATTGTCAGTGAGTACCCAAACAACTATAATTATAAGGTTTTTGTTCCACCTGAGCTTTTCGTTATACTGTATAGTTTAATTATATAAATTACTGCATAATTGTAATACCTATATTACACGTATTTGTGATAACCAGGCTCTGAGGAGTTTTACAGTTAACAGTACCATTAATGACAATAATATTTAAAGTATTCAGTTGTAAAAAAATATATCCATTCCATCCATTTTCTAACTGCTTTATCCAATACATGTTTGCCACAGCCTATCCCAGTAAGCAATGGGCTCTAGGCAGGATATACCCTAGATGGAACATCAGTTTACTCCAGGGCACACAGAGACACAAACACACCAGGGCTAATGTTGCCAAAAGCCAATTAGTATACCAGTATGTCTACAGACTGTGAAAGGAAACTAGAACATTTGGAGGAAACCCATGCAATATACAGGAAGAATATGCAAAGCCCCTGCAGATAGCACCCTGGGAATTGAATCCAGGGCCCCAGTATTGTGAGGTAGCAATGCTAACCACTGTGCCACCATGCCATGTCTTAATGTTTCCTATTATTTAAACATGAAAAAATGTGTACAACTGTTTTAGGAATGCAGCATGAGTTATTCTAGTATCAATGTCAAAACACTTCATTGCTATGAATTGCTTGCAGGAGAAAGCTTAATAACTTACCTGTACTCCTGCCTCTGTAAACAGCATTTTCTCCAATAAAAAAATAAAACAAAACCTCAATTGTGTATGTTTAAAACTGTGTCAATTTAATGAGTGAGCACGGGAAAACTCACTCACTCAGACAAGAAAATGATTCAAGTAGGGGAGCTGCTCAAACCTATCACATAGCACACAAGCATATTCTTGACACAAGGAACAAGTAATAGGTTTATTACAAGCTGAGAAGAGAAGAAAGAAAACACAACGTTTCGGCTCTGGAGATATTCTTCACACAGCCAACTACTGTACCATTTACCACATGCTCTTTATCTTAGCTGTTCTCAGCACTTACTCAATAATTAAACAGCAACATCCAATGGATGGCAAGGAAATGATTTTTAAAGAAACCTCCAGCAAGGTTGTGTGCTTTGAAGGGCAAAACAGCAGTGGGCTGCTGAATAAATACCGTAGCTAATCACATGAGACCTAACTTAATTATTTGCCATAGGAATATGTTTTCCTACAGCAGGTCATGGTGAGTGTGAAACAATCAATAACTATTTTGTTTTTTTATAGTTCCTATCAGCTCATTTTTGTATTTATAAATAGATACAGTATGTATTACTCTCATCCATTTCTTTTTGCTCTCCAACAAGCTTCAGCAGTCTTTCCAAGATACTGTAATTCTTTGGAGCTTGTTTTATTCTGCACGGTCAGGTTGTAACAGACCTGTTCATAGTGTTCTGTCCCATGCTTATTTAGTATACACCTCACTAATGTTGAATACTGTACGTTCAATTTCAGGTCTTTGATATAAAGATTTAATATGAATTTCAGCTGTATCAAATTAGAGATTTGGGGAGTGAAGTATGTAATGAGTACGTCTGAGATTTTATAATTAAACTTCCAGAATTCAAAAGATAAAGTAAAATAAGCTAAGTTAAATTCTTTACATAGGTTTGATCAGTGACATATGTCTTCATATGAGCTGCTCTGTCATCTGGAATGTATTTTCTATAGCTAAGCCTTCACCAGATAAAAACGTCAGGAGCTGATTACCAGTTGTAATTGTAATGAAATATTATTAAACTTGCTTTATTTAAAAAAAACAATAAAATCAAATCAAACATATTATATTTCAGTGGGGTTTTAAGAAAAGCTGTGATAGTTTTTGCAGATGGTACAAAGCTATGGATCCATAAAGTGCTCCTTGTATTGCATATTAGACATTCTTACAATGCAATGCTGAAAAAATACTGTAAAAAACATCTAAACCTACTGATGCAAGTGCACCTGAAGAACCAGCACTAGTGATTTGAAATCCACATACTGTTTGTCTGGGATTTGACATATACTCACCCTTTGTACCTTGTTGTTCGCATCTCTCAGGGGACGTAAAAGGAGCGTGTTGCTTATGCAGCTCATATACCATGCCACTAGTATTAATCTAACCTGAGAAAGCACTGGCTTTTTATAGGAGCATCTTAAATTGCAAAGGTGGCCGGCTTGAAACTGGCATTTCAATCAATAATGTCAGTTTTGTGATGGTGCGCTAACTGTACATCTCTGCTTTTTTGCTCCATCTCCCTCTGTGCCTTTTCATATCTGCAAATGTACCTAATTTAATTTAGAGAGGTCTTTAAAAGACCCGTTTGACCATTTGGTCAGCTGAATCAGCTCCCATGACTTATCTTCAGGCCAATGTTATTTTAAAATAGAGTTTATATCCACTATTTTGATTAACCCTGAAAGTATACATTACTACTTCAGAACATATTACCAAACATGTCAAACAGCAATGCCCTTTTAATGCACTGGTACTGTACTTCTTTTTCTGATCTGATTTCCAAAAGCTATCTCAACATGCACTTTGATGATGTGAAAGGAAGGACTTTGTGTCCTTTCTTCACTTGGCAATGACTGACATTGAACTATGTCTTCTTATTCCTGATTGCTCTACTCTCTTCCAAGCTCTACGGTTATCTGTGCATATGACTTTTAAAGAAGTTTATAATCACATTGCATTTCCTTACTATAAATTACACCAGGCAATACAGAGGGCTATTGCACTTATCACCTCAGCACAGCCTGAATGATCTGGAACAAGATGTGATATCCACAAAATAATAAAACACAGAAATATGGCACCATCTGCTTTTTGGAGATTAAATATTTAATGGTACTCATTGAAAAATGCAGACGTATTCCCTGCCAGATTCTTAAAACAAATGACATATGCTCCTCATCACTGCAGAGCAACAGGGATGACTTATTGCTGTACAAATAGATGACCAACCTCTTTGCCTGTCACTAAATTGTAAAGCTAAAAAAGTGTGTTTTAAGATTACACATACTGTAGATTCATTTAATACATATACTGTAATACTATACATTATATGTATATTATGCTATATACAACACTGAGACTGTACATCTAATAAATGAAGAGATCTAACCTGAGTTTCTTCTTGATCTGGTAAGAAACAAAGGCCAAGCATATATAGTACAGATTTTTCACACTATTTCATGCCATTTCTCTAATGCCATATTCTTTTCCTCTCATTTGGATAGAGATTATTTTGTGATTTTATTTGCAATTATATATTTATATTATTACCAGTTATTTGATTAATCTGTATTTCATATTTGCATTACCTATTTATCATCCACATCCATTTTTGCTTTGCTTTACAACAACCCCTGACAGTGCTTTCAAGATATTGTATTGTTTTTTTTTCTAGAGCCACTCAATTTTATTCATTAGTTAATTGGGTTTCGTTCCTCCCCAGGTTCTAATGGCAAAGGTTTATGCTGACAGGTTGTAACAAATGTATTCACAGTGTTCTGTCCCATGCTCAGGTTTTCATATGATGCTAATTTCAGCTGAAATGACTTAATCAATGACATTTTTGAAGTAATAATTGTTATGTCCTATTAGAAATAAAAATAAAGCCAAATGTTAATTAAAATGTAGAGTATAAAAGAGCAGAGATATTAATTTTGGATACAGTATCTCATCCATAGACAGGTCCAACACATAACTCCATTATATTATTAAGAATTTTTTCCCTCCAAAGAATATCCAGTTTTCCTTGATCCTGAAATTTATCTTATGATTATTACCATTGTTTTTTTGTTGTTTCTTATGTAGAAAATTGAATGGAAACCCAACTGGTTTTCACAGCACACGAAATGCCATTTTGACTTCTTTCTATTTCTATCTCCCGCTTCACATAAGGTAATACGGCCCCATATTGTGATATTACATCTGACTGATTTCACTGTTGGCTATGGTAGTATTAAGCCTTCTACTCTTTCTAAAAATGTTCCTTCTTATATACACAGCTTTTACACTTCTGAGTCATCATACTGTGGCTTTATTTTCTAAAACTATATTGCTGCTCAGTAATTACATTGACATCTTCTTCTTATTTTGTTTGTTTGGCACGTCTCTTAACCATCAGTGCTTTAATAAAATGATAAATAATAGAAGAAAAGGTATAAAAGAGCATATATTCAAAATTATATGTTGTGGCATATGGACATATGATTAATTGTGTGCAGTGCAAAATTCCAATGCTTTATTAAAACTGTTTGTTAGTATTAAGAAAAACAAGCAGTAATACTGTACATATTCTAAGCCCAGCTGGCTTTTAAAACTATAATTCATTGAGACTTAATAATATTTCCCACTGCTTGGTAGTCCATTACCTGTGGTCTTCACACTACTGGACTCAGACATGCGCTTTGACAGATACAGTATGATGAGCCATACCCCTGTTCTTAATAAAATGATAATTGTATTCAGAGTAAGTAACAATATTGATAATACATTATCACTTTAAAGATATAAGGCATTAGAGAAATAGAAAGACCTGTCCTTCTATTGCACTGTATGCTTCTACTGTATGTTTTTAAGACCAATCTTAAACCATTTCTGTTGTTGCTGTAGAGAACAACACAGAAATGTGTGTGCCATATGTGTGATGTTATAATAATCATAAGGAGACATATTCAAATAAGATGTAGAAACTAAGAAAGAAAAAACAGAAAATGTGGAACACTAGAGGAAGTATTTTAACTGGCTTAAGACCATTGATACATTCACAATGTATTATTGTGTCTGGGAAATTGATTTCAATTTTATTTGGAATTACTGAATCTGAAACTAATCACATCCTCTGTTTTCTAGGGTGTAGGAGGGGCAGCATGTTTTTACCTTTTTGGTACATTATAATGAAAGGGGGAATTGCCACTTTTGAGTAATATTATTTAAATAGGAAGTACATGCAAATTAGTAGTCTGTCTGATAAAAAACAATATTACAGCATACAAATAATACATCATTTTTATAAAATTACTGACTGATATGCTTTAAAAATATAGGTTATGGACAAAATCTGTGGCTTGTGCATTAATTAAGCAAATATTATCCCAACATTCGTAGGACAAAAGCTGGACAAAGCTGGTAATCTATAGTTATAGATAGCAAAGCTGCAAGAGGAGATGGGACAATTACTGGGCATATGGCAGGAGCTTTAGTGACCATGACAGCTCAACTGGCTGATGTTTCATATGCAACTGTGTCTAAGGTGATGTCAGAATGGAGTGAATGATGTCATCAGACAAGGGCAACAATGGGTGGAAGTGCACTTTCTAGGGTGCAACTGCAGATAAATTGAGTGCAAATTCCAGCTACGGCCTGAGCATCTATTTTAATCAAAAAAGGTCCACTGAGAACTGTATGGAGTAGATACCACAGTCAGGTTGCAGTGCACAAACTGCTCATCATACTGTATCTGTCAAAGCGCATGTCTGAGTCCAGTGGTGTGAAGACCGCAGGTAATGGACTACCAAGCAGTGGGAAATATTATTAGGTCTCAATGAATCATCTTTCACTGCATTCTAAGCAAATGGATGAGTGCCCATATCTCAACATTCAAAATAACCCTACAGTCCTGAGTGCTTGGTTCCAAAAGTCAAAAGTGAAGGATTCTGGTGGTCCTGTAGTCTTGTGAGTTCATTTTCCTGGCAAGGTTGGGGTGCACTCTTTCCCTTAGAAGGCAAGGTCTATGCTAATCTCTACTTAATTGTACTGAGTGATCATCGTCTCCTCATGTTGTACAGTAGCATGTCTTTCCTGTCAAGGGGGTGATTTCCTGAATTACAATGATTCCCTCCACAATGATAAACATGACACTGATGTCATCCATGTGTCATGGCCTCCTCAGTCACCAGATTTGAACCCAATCAAGCATTTATAGTATATTCTGGAACAATGCATGAGACAGTGCTTTACAGTTCCATCAAGTAGGTTTTCTTTCATTTCATGACTTTCTCGTTAAAGAATGAAGCTGCATCCCTTCCATAAAATTCCACATGCTGATAGATTCTGTGCAATTACGCATGTTGATTGTACTGGCTGCACATAGTACCCTAACACTCTTAAGTGACTACTGTATTTGGGGTTTTTTTCTCGACTATCTGTACCACATTTTGTTGAAAAGAGACAATTTATCTGTGACATACATACAAATATCACACAGATAGCTGGTAATTAAGTGATAAATACAGATTTTAATAGAGGTAAGTAATATTTTTTTAGAACAATAAACATAAAAACAATATTTACTCTGGTGTTACAAACATATTAATACACTGACGGAAACTGTATGAATTTACTAAGTAGTAACAAATCCTCATTACAGTAGTTTCTGAAATTCATTTTTCAACTGGTGTTTTGAATTATTAAAAAAAATGTAAATCGACACTTAAATTGGCCGTGCGCAACTATTTAACAGCAGAAGTCCAAAGCTATGGTAGATACATTGTGCGCATGTTTCTGCATTTACCAGCTTAGTAAACGTGTGTCTGTTGTTTGTAGAACCTCACCTTGATATGAAAGGACGAACTGAATAGTACAGCGGTCTGTATGAAACGTTACCTACTGTAAACTGCCTTCCTAACCGATTTGACACTTCGTGTACTTCGTCCTCGGAGCCGAGTGGCTGCATTCTAAAGCCTGCTTTTCGTTACAAATTAGGGGAGCTTAAAATGCTATGCCTGGCCATGTATAAGTAATTGGGCGTAATGAGATTTCTTCGAGTCTGTACACACACAACCCAGTTCCAGCTGTGCGAGTCCAGCCGTGTATTCTGACCACGTAAAACGCATGAAGATGAGGGTCCCTTAGAAAACTATTTTTTTTTATAAATAGCATTATTCTAAATGACTGAGAGATAAGATGACGAAGACAAGGGCGAAGTGATAAAATCGTACACAGGCTTGTACGTACAGTACTTTATCACAAGAATCATTAAAGAGTTGAAACGGGCTTTTGTTTCATGCCTATACGGCGTACTATTGCCAATAGGTGTTTCTCACGCATAAAGCAGTAGGCACTTTTCATTGTTTCGGTTCAGCGCTTGATATTTTCAGTTTTCACTCTGCCTTTTAACCTGTCTCGTGGTGAATGTCTTGTTTCATTTCCTCTGCCCCCAAGGAGCTAACTCATACATGCACATGGACGAGATCTGGCAATTTGCTCAGATTTATTACTGAACGCTATCCTTGAAATTGTTTCCCCTTCAGATCCGCAACAGCAAGCGGCAAGCGTGCAGGTATTCTGCGATCCAATCACCCTGCAAATCACTTTTGGATACTAATCTTTCATGAAATACTTATACTTTTTGCAGTACAAAAAGTTCCTGGGTTAGTTTTCATTTATTTGATTTCAAATATAAACAAATCTCTGCGACTTTCTTTATAAACATCCTAGACCGAAATTAAATTATCGGTTCTTAAGGCACAAGCCCACTTTAAAGAAGCACAAAAATAATAATCTAGTCTCTAATTAAAAACACGTAATATTGTATAGTGATTTCAAAGTTATTTTAAAACCGTTCTCTCTTTTAGAGACTTTGGTTTCTTTGTTCCTTTGTTCAAACTGTTTACTTAGTCCTCTTAAGGTTGAAATAATACTCAGTGTTCAGCGACAAAAAAATTACAAACCCTTTTGACTTTATAACAACCTCATTCTTACCGTCTTAGTCCCTGAAACGAAGATGGCCATGACATCCTAGATTTTTTTAAACCGGGTCTGTGTCCAGTGTCGACTGCGTAGGTTCGGTCCATGTTTCTAGGGCACAGGTATTTTTCAGTGTCCGAGAAGCCTCTCTGCCTCACTCTGTAGTGCTTCCTTGCTCCGAACGGATGATGGTGGAGTTGATGGTGATGAAGGAGCGGGTGGTGGTGCTGCTGCCTCCACAAATGTTTGGGAGCTTTCGCATTTCCACTGGTACTGCTGCTGTTACTGCTATTGCCAACCAAAGCTGCTGTCACATTACTGCTATCAGCGTCCATTCTCGGTATTCAGGTACTACCCTTCGAAAACCCGCAGCGTGCTACTACAGTAGGTGCAGACTGATAACAAAGGGTTTGTTGGCTTGTCTTTTGTTCACCACATCGCATCAGGCTGCGGGCAAAGAGCTGAAAAGTTGGACAGCTCCCTCTTTACTTAAAATATTACGTCACTGGTAAACAGCTTCTGAATGTACACCTTCATTTGAAACGTTACTTTTTGACACATTGTTATAAATTACTCGAATTATTGTACAACTCTGGATGTGTACCTCCAGTTTGATATTTTTCTGTTACGGTATCAGTTAATTGATGATTGTTCATGACAAGTGAAGCAAAGCCGACTGTTTTCAGTGTCCGAAAGGTAAATGTTGAACACTTTGTTTTCCTGAATTTAACACACACCCCAATTTCTTTTAAGTAACTTAAAAGTTACTTTGAAACGAATCGATCAAGCATAAGGAAATTAAATATAACTTGGGTTTTAATTCAGTTTCGTTCACTAAATAAAAGACAGTTTTTATTAGCCTTTTTTCTCAAGTGACTCTGCAAGTCTGCAATGCAAACCCATACAGTATATTGTCACCATTTCTTTTTTTCTGTTTGAATATCTACCTTTGATTCTACCTTCCCAGTTGCATTTGTATGGAAGTTAGGTTTGATATTAACAGTTGATGTGCCCCGCGACTCTAGCAGAACTCAAAATTAGTCGAAATATTTGCCAGAAATCTTTTTTACAACTGGTAATTTAAGGATTTAACGTAATATTTATAATGTTCAATAATTTTTGATGACTATCTATTAACTAATATAATACATGATAATGTTCTAATCTCCATGCGCTAATCTTTATATTGAAATTGTTTTTATTATCAGGAAGGAGAATACTGTCTTTGAGTCATATACAGTACTTACAACACAGCTGCACACATCATAAAATATCATATCCTACCAATCAATTGCAAATCCTTGTACTGCAATAATTTCACAGTGTTAGATCCCTTGTGGCAAAATGAAAGCACCTTTATGCTGCGGAC
Source organism: Atractosteus spatula (assembly GCF_055471065.1). Lineage (NCBI taxonomy): Eukaryota > Metazoa > Chordata > Actinopteri > Semionotiformes > Lepisosteidae > Atractosteus > Atractosteus spatula. Next base: position 28,043,643 of record NC_142708.1, on the reverse strand, counting down.
TTTCTGTGAATGACAAACTGTAATAGCAGTTATATCAAATCTGGCTCTTAAAGCTTGGAAACACACCTTTTATATTCAAGTTATGTTTCTTGTGCCGAAAATACGGATTTTGTTATTGAAAACAGTTGTGTTGATTTACAACAAGTCGTTCAATTTTCATGTTTGCAAAACCTTACAATACCCCCAGGATTAAAATGAAAAAGAAGATGTACAGGGACATTCACAACTTTCAAAAAAATGTAATTTCTAGCATTGCTTTAGTTATTGAGGAATTCCAAATATCTTTTAAGTAGTAGTATAACATAAATATAAATTCTGATGAAAGTTTTAATGCAGGCCTGTATCAATGTATATTTCTAACATGACACACATTAAATGCCTGCAGATTTATTTGTTGGAATATGAAAGGAAACAACACTAATAAAAATACCTACAGTATAAAGGTTTTCCCTGAATACTAAAATGCCAGGAGGTATATGGTTAGATATGTTTGAGACAACAAAGATCACAGATGGAGAGTCAATTAGGAGAAATGTAACCTATACATTATGTAGTTCTATGCCTAATGCTCAGAAGGGAAAATACGCTCCAAAAGCTCTGCTTAGCTAATGAAAACCACTGAGGATTCAAACACTGTTATGCAATTAGTTCATGTGAGGGTGACAAATTTAGTTTCCCTCAAGATTCAGTTTAATAATGTTACAAATTAACCACCTTGTTAGTAAAGTGATTGATCGCAGTTATAAAAAACTTATTTTATTAACCCACGGGCAAGGAAAAAGACCCTTTCCACAAGGCATAATGGAAAACTGTGGTAGCAAATTCCTTTTAAACAGAACCTAAATCTTTGAAGTTTGTCAATGTCAATCACTACCTCAATTAAGCACTAATGAGGAGCACCTAGTGAAACCTGGCCAGAGGAGTCCTTGACTTACAAAAGCATGTTATTCAACATATTCATTTCCCACAAACTTAGAAGAAAATCAGTGCTTAAGATTGGGAAATCAGAATACCCTTAAGCTTTCATCACATTCCCAATTAAAAATTTAAATGTGCATATTAAAAAGTCATATACTGTAGGCATCACTTTGATAATTATTATCTTTTTCTTGTTTGCTGTAATTTCCAAGAAGGTGTAACAGTACAGGTGAGCTCTCTGATTTTTCTTACAATTTAGTTCACTTTGAGCTCAGTGCAATATGCATACTGCCAGCCATCTATTGTAAAAATGTTCAATTTAAAATCATAAAGACTTACTTTATTACAGGAATGAAGGCACAATGAAAATGAGATAGGGTAACAAAATATACAGTACATTCTTATTTGTGGTGCTTTTATTATGGACTTTATTACTAGAGTGCTCTGCCATATTTATTTAAGTATTTATCTATATTTATGCATAGTATATCTCAGTTAGGCCTTACACTTATGGTCATTCACACAGCTGCACTGCAGTCAGAAGAAGCCTGACCAGCCTGTATTGTGTAAACACCCAGAAGATCAAATGTGCACTAATTGATGACAGCTCTTCATGTTACCATAAACCATGAGATCGTAAGAGAAGTGAATTCATTTAGCAAAATCAACATTTCCAATATCAATGCTAAAGTGAAAAAACATACAGGTGAAATTCCCTTTTCCATCTGAAGACATTAAAAATATAGAAATACATACAAATAAAAAAAGATCTGCTCAAATGAAAAAAAAGCAGTCACTTACTATAAAACATATTTTTCTTTCATTGCTTTTTTAAATACTGTATGTATCTTTATTCACCATTGTATTCATTCTTTTATGAAGGAAAACAATAGATACAGTATTATATACCTGTGTAGTGTAGTTATATTGTAGAACCATTTACATGAAAAATTATTTGATTTTACACTCTACAACACAGTCACTCTAAATAAGACCATTTAGCCTTTAAAAATAGATTTAAGGTTTACCTATCCAATAAAATCCAATTAAAGTATTCTTCAAGCCATAACTATAGTAAGGATCATTGTAGGTCCAGGACATGAGTATTGACTTGAGTAAAATATACAGTACACATACTTTAAGACAAAGAGGTTACATTATGACATGGTATTCACAGCAAATGGAATCCCAGAAGGCAAATGGATCAGCTACACAGCTGCACATTTAATAATTGGGTGGAATTTAGTAAACATGAAAAAAATCAGGTTACCTGACCACTATGTTAATTGAGTCATACAGTAGTAAAAACAAGTTTGTGAACCCCCTAGGCTGGTCAATATTTTAGATCAAAAACTTAAAGTAAATCTTAATATTTTACATACTGTACATCTCAAAACTTTAAGATATATTTAGATTATTTAGTAAACAAAATAATCCACATAAATATCCTCAAGTGAATATATACTGTATGTAAACTCAGTAAATAGTTGCACCGGCTTGAACAGCATCGTCTTCAGCTAGACTTTTCTTGTAATTGATCATGCTCCTGCATTAGCTTTTATGAATTTTGGCCAATGCTCGCTCACAGAACATTGTTGGCTTCTGAGTTTTTCCTTGCATAAAATAGTTCAATAAGATTTAGGTCCAGACTGTGACTGAGCCAATCAAAAATGTAAATTAATTTCTTCTTTAGCAATAGATCTGTAGATCTGAATGAACAGTACGGACAATAGACCCCCTTTCTGCTCAGCGTTAGCTAAAGAATGGATGGCCTGACATTCTTCTCCAGAATTTGGTGATACAATATTGATTCAAGGTTCCATCAATGCTGACAAACCATCTGGGACCCGAGACAGCAAAACAGCCCCAAACCATGATACTTCATCCACCCTGCTTGACAGCTGGGATAAGGATCTCCTGTTGGAAGGCAGTATTTGTTTTTAATTGCAAGCCATGTCCTCAGGCCCCCGTGTATTCCTGTTAATATTGAAGACGTACCTCATGCTGACTTGGCCAATATCTTTCATTTGAATACCAGAATCAAATACCCCTGAAATTTTCTCAGTTCCCCTTTGTTTGTCTTCACAGAACATTCCCATCAGACTCAAGAGTATGTCCGGTTGTTCTCCTTTGTACTGTCTCTACAGCAACTGTACTGTACGTGTTTTGTAGAATGGTGACCAAAACTGAACACAGTAATCCTAATGAAGTCTAATAAATTATTTGCATAATTTTAACATGATTTCCCTTTAAGTTCGACAGTCTTTAACAATATATCCCATATACTGTACCCACACACAGTCTACCTGAAATATGTACTAAATAGCCTTAGAACTTTTTTTCTGTATGTGGGAGATGGTATAAAAACATAGCTCTGGGTTTTTTTAGGAACTGAAAGCATGCATGCCGTGAAGACTTCCGTTCCAGTAAAATGCAAGTATGACTCTAAGAAACATTCTTTTGTATTCTGATTGTTTATGACACTTTGAAGACAGGGTAAACCGATACAGATAGTCATTGAATTATGGGTATCAGCACTATTTAGCTCTTCATCTATTGACAATGTAACAGGAAACTGAACTTTCCTCCAACTTCACATTTTCTCTTTTTAAATGTGCAGTATAAAATTAGCCATAGACAGCTGTTTCATTGTCATTTGTAATGTTTTTCAAATCTAGCTGTATTGAAGTGCTGGAATGTTAGGAAAAACAAGATACACAGTAGACTGGGAGGCATTAAAACAACATATAATAGCATAACAGTACTGGAACCCATAGCACCTGTGTTATTATTAATGCCTTCTAATATAGAGACAATATAGATTACTGTATGTACAGTATATATTATGTTTCTGTTATGTCCACATTTAACAGGTGGTTTAAAAATAACATGAAAATGCAGACACATTTTGCTGAGATGATTTCTTTTGTTGTATAGCATTATAGTTTATTACTTAATTAAGTGTATTAAGACTTGATGTGTTAGGAAAAAAAAGCTGTAAGAATGGTAGGAAGAAGGAATCACAAAACTCAGTAATGCATGGGCTTTGGAATTAAAAGCAATGGTCTGGGTAGCCACTTAAAAAGCTGAGGTGTTTTGGAGTGTTTTGAAAGGGTTGCAGGGATATGTTACTGTATTATGAACTTCTTTATTCCAGAAAAATGAACTTCATCACAGAATTCCTGTCAAGGTGCAAGTACAGTATATTAGATAAAGAGTGTTTATTCTTATGTTTGTGCGCTGATGAATGGGATGGAATCCCAAGGGCACAATATTAATCTGTAGCATAAATGGATACAAATAACAGGTCATCTTATATTTGTTACAATGATGTAATGAGGTATTTTTAAGCTGAAACGGTGTGTTGTTTACTTATAACACCTTGAACGACTGATAATTTTAATTACATTATTTAATCTAAGACGTCCTACCAAGTGAAAGATGACAATGGGATGAGATGTCTATATATTTAACATGTGATTCATTATTCTGTGAGCCAGTTAAATACAGCTTAACTTTAAAATCCACCTTACCAATCTTCCTCTGCCACCAGCCTCAGTCAGAAATAATGAAATAAAAAACAGACATTGCAGTTATGAGCTCAGTTTTTTAGTCACTGTCATTATTCATGGTCCCTGGATACAACCGTGGTAGCCTACAGTAAAAAGACACAGGGAATATGAAGAGTATTATTAAAATTGTTTTCCATCTGATTGCAGATTGACAGGGGACTGTTTATTACATATTCCACCTCATACATTGTGATTTGATTGAAAGGCCCAGCTAACAATTTCAATTTAAATATGTTAACTTCTTCTTAGTAATATAATATTCTTTCTCCTCTCAATCATAAATCAATGCACACATCCCAACACGATGTTACAAAAATTAACCTTTTATTGCCTAATTTCATTGCACCCATGTGCAATGGTTTTCCATCTGTTTTGTAAGATCAGAAAATCATTAATTCAAGCAAATTAATTATTAAATCAAATTAATAATTAAGATGGATATTAACACAATAGATACATCAGATGTATATCAAATTCTTTTAGCATATTTCTTTGTATGTAATGTAATATAAAGGAACCCCAAACTGCTTATGTGGAAATAAACCAAAAGGGATTTTGTTTATCCACATTATCTGCCTATGGTACAGTAGATTATGGCAGGCCAAGCTATCATTTGGAGATATCTCTAAATGCATTTAAATATATCCTGAAATGATATTTAGAGATATCTCTAAAGGATAATTTGGCTTGCCATAGCAAATCTTTCTGCATCTGATTACTTAGCCAATTAAATATATCATTCATCTTAATCAGACATGACCCAGTTCTTCAAACCCCTTTTTATGAAAACAGTTCTAGTTCATACATTAGGACAGTGTAGTACACTTTCTAAACATTGAGCTCTGCCAGTTGTCCTTCAGGCAAAGGTGGTGAGTAGGACACTTTGCCTTTAAATGAGCCATGTGCAGGTTGCCTTCCAGGTAGCATTATAGGAAAAACTTTTACTAGATGAGCTCTGCCAGGCTTCATCTTAATCAAATGCTTCTTTCAACCATTATCAAGAAAACACTGAACTATAAGACATTATAATATTTGACTGCATTAACTTCATCTTCATAGTCAATATTTCCCACAGTCATTGTTCATGTATTATCTTCTCTGTTTTATAGTAATTTTTCACAACCTGCTTCATTTCTGACACACTGACAGTGGATAGAACCAGTCTTATGATATATTGGAAGCAAATAAGAGAATGGACAGACATAAAACAAAATAAAGACAAAAATATTTGACTCCAGTGGGGATTGTTTTCTAGCTGCAGATATTCTCTTCTGACATAAATCTGTTTAGGCCATATATTTTAGATAAAAATAAAAAATGAATCAAGATTAATTTCCAGACGGCAGCAGAACTAATGATCGATAGTAGAAATAATTTTGTTACTAGCACACGTCTGTGCCTGCTTGTTATTTTTTCCAAAACAAATTTCTATTAGGTTTTTGAGTACAAAGCAAGTATAATTACATTATGTCATTTAAGTACATTTAAACCCAAATGAACCTGTTTAGAATGAAGGGAATACTGCAAAAAACTGTTGCAACAGTAGCAACATAATATATTGTTCCATTCTAGTGTATATTATACAGTATTATATATGTAAGTATATTAAGTACCATTTATCAGATCTTATTCTATTATATACATTCATATAAATGATAAAATAATGTATACAGTATATAAAAAATAAAATGTATACCTTAAAAAACTCAAGTGAACTTTTCTAAATTTATTTAATAACTTTCTTTCATCGTATTCTTTTATGTTAATGTTTTTTTAATGGTACTTTATAATGCTAATTAGTTCTTATTACAAATCATTGGACTTGTAGTCAGCTATAAAAGATCCAAAAACTACACAGAATGAAAATAAAACACAAAATTCATTTGTATTACCCTGGAATCCTGTCCTAGGACTGTATTTAAAGAGGAAATGTATTCTTCATTCACAATTACAAACAATATGAAAATAAGTTGGTTATGAAAGTGCTAGACAACATCTTAAATAATGTCAATTCCCATTGTTTTCTGTGAACCTAGGCATTTAAACACCAAACTGCCTTTACAGCAGCAATGTATAGCAACACTGAAGATTATGCAATCAAAATGGTATTTTGTCTACAGAATGTAAAGGGACATACTCATGTGATCAAAAGTTGTGATGTTGTCATTAGGAATTTCCAGACTTTCATGTAGAACAAAGGATTTTAGATCACTGTGTCTTATAAAGGATCACGTGGACCCTTGAAAACTGGAATATCACAGAGATAGTCAAGGCCTTCCTCCAAGAGGTATCGTGTTTTTGTCCATCAGTTGAAACTATTCTAAAATACTTTTTGTTTTACTACTTTGTATCCAAGCTGTTATTTGCTACAAGCTGACCTTATAGTACACTATATTTTTTTTCTGATGTTCAGTCGACTTGGCATTTCAAACTGTAAATAATAAGACAACATTATTAATGGAAAATGGTCACTATACAGTATATACTATAATTCTATATGTATAATTCATATGATCATCACAATTAAAATACATAGAAAATAATATTGTCAAAAAGTATCTTGATCGCATTCAAAAACAATCAAGTGCAAATACCTCCTACCAATGTTGCTTTCAATTGTATGGTTGAAGTGGTTATGACAGGGTTAAAAATTGCTTAAGTCTGAGATGATGCTTTTCACAAATCAGATGGGTGTTAAGAGAACAAATAAATGTTGGAAGCAAAGCAGTCTCCCATGTATTTTCATTAAGCTCTTCTGGAATCTATTAGAACATAAAACATAAGAAAGATTACAAATGAGAGGTTGCCATTTGGCCCATCTAGCTTGTTTGGTAGTTAATAGCTAATTGATCCAAGGATCTCTTCCAGCTGTTTTATAAAAGACATCAGGGTATTGGTTTTTGTCAGCACTGCCGTGTAAAACTATAATTTGGAATGTATGAAATTCTTAAGATCTAAAGATTAGTAAGTACTGGTTGTTTCTTAAAAAAGAAAAATGCAACCTTGCATTTCATATATTGGGAATAGAGGTCAGAGCTTGATGTGTCACATTTTTTTAATAATAATAATAATAATAATAATACTCAAAGCACTTACACCACCACCAATGTGTAGCCCCTCCTGGATGAGGCAATGGCAGCCATAGTGCACACAGTACACTCACCACACATCAGCTATCAGTGGGGGGGGAGAATATAAAGGGATTATTAGGAGGCCATAATTGGTAAAGGCAAGAGGAAAATTTGGCCAGGATGCCAGGGTAACACACCTACTCTTTTTGAGAAACACCCTGGGATTTGGGGATAATGTCCACAGAGAGTCAGGACCTTGGTTTTACAGTACATCTCATCCAAAAGACAGTGCCTTTTTAAAGTAGTGTCCCCAGCACTATACTGGGGCATTAGGATCCACACAGACCACAGGGTCTATATCTCACAGGGAAGTGCCCCTTCTTGTCCCTCTAATTTCTCTTCCAGCAGCAACGTTAGTTTTCCCTGGAGGTCTCTCATCCAGGTACAGACCAGGGTCACACGTGCTTAGCTTCAGTGGGTTGCCAGTTGCGAGTTGCAGGATGGCATGGCTGCTGGCTGTTTTGGTCTGAACCACTAGTGTAAATGAAATTTAAATGAAATCACACTTCCTAATTTTAAGCACAGAAGTGAATGAGATTGTTGTATTTTAAGCACATCGAGTCAGAGGAACATACTGCGTTGCTGTTGTTTGAATCAATGTTTTTTTAAACTTCTAATAGAACAATATTGTGTGTTAAGATGTACATGGAGTTACATATACTGTATCATATCCTTCTGGCTGTCATGCAAAGGAGTTGAAAAGTTCTTTGTGCTTCATGCTGTGTACTATTTTAAAAAGCATATCATCCATAACACTCCAACAATCAGTGCATGTCTATACCTTGTGAAACACATAGTCTTCTTCAGCTTCTAAACATTTAGAAATCAATTACCATTGTAATGACATTTACTGTATATGAACATTCTATACTTTTACTGTCATCATGATTCTTAATCATCATCTTAGTCCTTGTTTAAAAAATGTATCTTAATGGTCTTAATTTATTAAAACATAGTGGTGTCACAGTTATTTCTAGTTTAGTGTTATCTCTATTTTTATTTCTATTCTTTTAGTTTTCCAGTTGTCTTTGCAGTTTTTGCTGTCATTTAACTTTAGCTTTTGTTGACTTAACTTTCATTCATGAAAGAGTTCAGTTTGAGCTTGGTTTGTTTAAAAATATTCACATATTCATGTAACATTTCTAATTAAAAAAAACAAACTGTAATTGAATAAAATGGATAATCATTAGAAGTGATATACTGTACAGTATACATATAAACATATTTTTAGATGACAACTATAGTTGTTTTTAAAGGTTTTTATTTCATTTTTTTTCATTTACATGTGCTGCTTTATTTCCTAAACTGATGTCTGGTATTTGTTTAAACTTGTTTTTTTAAACTGCAGGACTGCGTATGCCATGGATGTAACCCTCTAGTATGTACTCTGTACTTACAGGTCTCACCTGGAGAGATGATGTCTTTATACTTATGTCATATTTAGAATCTGACTCTGCATTTTGATTCCTTCTTAGTCACCCTTGGTTTATCCAGTATTGTGATTGTGGGCTTTTTACTTTTTAGGATTTTAGAAATTGTTGAAAGTTACAACAGCTATTTTACTTTACAAATTTCAATAATACAATCTACTAGATGGAACAAGGGATAGGAGAATATATGAGTCTTGTTAACTGGAATATCAAGCACTTTCACAATTTGGTTAAGCATAACATGTTTTATCTAAAAATAATTAAACAATGCAGGTCTACGAAAGACTTACCTCTGCATCTCATATCACTTCTTAAATACAGAGAGGGAGGAGGTGAGCAGTTGTTTTATTCTACATTTCATACAAAATCCAGCGGAACAGTGATTTTAATTCACAAGACAACACACTTATTTCTTTGTGTACTCCTTTTTGTAGGATACACTGCAAAATAGCCACAGCAAGACTTTTATGATCTTCCTCCAGTTACAGCCATCACCTGTTCTCCAGATTGGCATAACTGTCAGTTAATTTCTGATTTGCTGACTTCTGTACCTGATTAGTACACAAACCATCTGGTTTTGGGTGGGGATTTCATTGGCATTTTGTCTCCCACATCATCGAAAATCTCCTATCATTCAAAATGCTATTGAAGAATTCTGTGAGTCCTGAGCAGTTCTGATGTCTATCATTTTCTTCTACTCCTCTTTTCTTAAAAAAATGCATAAATACTGCCGTCCTTAAGATTATTTTTCTGTGTAGTAAATTACAAAATATTGATTTCTGATCTTATTTCTCTGTCTTAAAACTTCATCCCCAATATGTTTTCTTCCAAATGTCAATTATTGCCCCAATTGACACAGCTAAATGAGCCCTTCTTTCTGGATAAGGCCACTGACACAATCCACTCAATACATAGGGGTAAACCTCCCGGTTCGGATGACTAGTTGACTTCTATATTGCTTTCCCATATTCCCATACAGTATATTCCTATTTTCCCATTTTCAGTGATTTCTCTCATTTTTGTCTCTGCCACCTACAGTACAAGCTTCTTTCATCCTCCTGATTAAAAATAACTAACTCACACTCGATTGTGGTTCTTACCACCTGTAAGAAATCTGCTCACTATGGCTAGTGCAGATCAAACTGGATCAATTTAAAACAAGCACATCTGTTCAATATTGCTGTATGTCTTTGTATTTGCTGAACCTTTCCCCTTATCTTGTTACTTGAGTCAAAACGTGCCTAGATTTTATAATCTGGTCTAATCCTGATGGCAAAACACTTGTATTAATTTTTAAATCAGACTAAATCCAGCTCCAGTTCAATCATTAAGCCAGCCTTCACAGAGGATCAGTAGAGAAAAAGAGGATAAAAAGAACACACAGAAACAGAGAGCAAAGAAAGGCATGAACAAATACAATAGAAAGGAGAAAATGAGAAACTGACGTTTCACATCCTCCCTGGGTTGTGTAAGACTTGACATATGTTAAAACAATTAAAGGTTTATTCCATGCTGAAAAGAGAAAAAAAGAAACACAACGTTCCAGCTGTGGAGCCACCCAAAGAAAACTCCTCAGCCGAAACGTTGTGTTTCCTTTCTTCTCTTTTCAGTATTTAATAAGCCTTTAAAATTTGTTTTTTTTTCATTACTAATCACGAGTAGTAATTCTCTATGTGTACCAAATTACATAAACTTGGGTTGTGTAAAGACTTGCAGAACAGAAACTTTACAGAAGTTGCATAGTTAGTGTTTCATCAAGGTTATTTGTTTGTGCACTAAAAGGGTTCAAAATAGGCCTTAACAAAGGATCTGTGTTTTATATTTGTTAGAAATATTGATTTACTATCCAGTGAGCTAAAAGCAGAATTTTGTGTTTAGGTATGCATCATTTTGAATAGAGAAGTCAGTTCCCATGTCTGCAGCATCTGTTTTAGAAAGAAATTCAGTCCTAACTGGGGTCTTAAATTAGATAACACAGGTTCCTTTCCTCTTTTTTTCCAATACAGCATTTGTGCCATAATTACAGATAGAGTTCTATGTTTTCTGTGTCTGTAGAAGATGGGGTTCACAGATATGTAAATATCTGTACAAAATATTCAGATTTTGTGTGTCTTATTATAAGTGTTTGTCACCTGATTAATACATTATTACCATGCTGTGCAACAAGTGAAACAAACGACATGCTGTGTGAGGCTCAATATTCTCTAATAACGGGGGGTGTTTAATTGTTAATTTGTATTAATATACTTGCATAGCAAACTGTTGTTAGAACTTGTTATTTGATACTGAGTTGATTTACACTTCTTATTAAGTAAGTTTGGCCCATTTTAGCCAATTATTCATACCACAATTTAGTTACAATATTATATACAGTATGGCTTTTTGCTTGCTCCTGTTGAGATATTTGCTGGAAAATGAATGCTGAAAAAGCTTTTTGAATGGAGGACATAGTATATTATACTCTCTAGAAATTTGATTTTGGTCAACCCTTTATTTCATGAGACAAAGTCCTATATTTGAACAAAGGTGAATTCTACACTGAAAACTAGAAAAAAGAAACTCAATGCTTTGACCTTTAAGCCTACTGTGCACCTGTAGCCAAATGATTGTGTTTCTCCTTTCATTTTTCAGTGTACAATTAACCTATACTTGTTCTTCTGCAGCCACTGCACATTGAAACAGCCACAGAGAAACTGTATGTGTCTCCTTTTGCTGCAGCATATCCAAATAATACGAGCTCTAAGTACTTCCAGCTTTACTGTTAACAGAATTGCTCCCACTTGCCTCTTTTGTTCACTACAGCTATTGAGTCTGTGCCTAGCACTTTGCATGGAAATCAGGATATCAAGGGAGGCATTACAATGGTTTGAAAGAAACATCCTTACACTGGTGTACTCTTCTTAAATAGGATGTAGATGAGGACCTTTTCAGTTCAATGTCATCATTAAAACCCAGCCTACTCACATCTTACATCATAGCCTGCTGCAACCATGGCTGCTGGTGCTGCTGTACATGCCATTGTGTGTCTCTGTGTTGGCCCACCAAGAAGATACAGTACATCTGTTTTGACCAAACTATCCTGTTCTTCTCCCCACATGTCCGGATGATGCCCAAGCTGGGCACCATCTGAGATGGATGCTCCATCACTGCCATGGATCCATGGATCCAGGGATCCAAGAGGGACATCGTGGATATAGCTGTTGCCTAGGAGGATTTTGTTATTCTACAGAAATCTGCATGGAGTAGTGACATACAGGAGACATGATGGATGGATTAATACCCTTATTTATATATATTTTTTTAAATTGTATAATAGCATGCCCAAAGGGGTTGGGCAGCCAGTTGACCTTGGACCCCTAAAGGTTTTTTTTCTCCTTACTAAGAAGTTTTTGGTTCTTCCATTGTCTTCTGGTCTTTTTAGTTCTGTATTCACAACATGTATGGTCACTTGCTTTGTTAAGCACCTTGGGGCAACCTTGTTGTGAAAAGAACTATATAAAAATAAATTGAATTGAATTGAACCAAAATGAAGGTGTACACAATTATCATAGATGATCTCTGAAATCTTCTTGATTCATTCAGAATCCAATTATTTTGCTTTGCTAGACATGCTGGGTAAATAGAATTTGCTCCAGTAAGTTATTGTGCACTGGAGCTCTGAACTTGCAATATATAATTATATTTTTAACTAGGCAAATTTGAAAATTACATATTGGTCAATTGGCAAAATTGACAAATTAAACACATCTAGAAATCCAATCCTAACTTTAATTTAGTTTAACTCTCTTATCTTATTGTAGGTAGATGCAAGTCATAGCTGTATCTCTCTCATTTACTTTTTATTACATCTCCTTTTTTTGGTATTTTGTCTTTCTCTTATCACTTCTCGTTTTTCTTTTTGTTGGTTGTAGAACCCAGATGGATCTCACTGTTACTGTCACAAGGGGGAGATTGTTCATCCATAGAATGTATTGTTATTTTTTTCCTCTTGGACAAGTGACTTCAATACATATTTTAAGTGATAGTAGGTTTATTTGCTTTATTAAGGTTTGTATACATTAGTCATGGATGTATACAATAGAATTTTAAATGCATTCAGCTGGTGAAAATACAAAAAGGAAACAGTCAAAGTGGGTATTGAGACTTTTAATAACATTCTGGTAGTGTATCGATAATGCTTCCACCAATTTCACTGAAACACAACAAAACAAGAGATGTATTGTTTGTTACAGCCTTGTCTGTAAATCTCTCTCTCTGTTGTCTCCAACTTCCAGATCAGAAATCAAACACAGAAGAAAAGACTCATCTTAATGAATACCTTAAGGGTAATACAACCAAAAACTGTTGTATAGTTCTGTATATAACTTCAGTTTTTTTACCCACAGAATTGGATGTTTTGATGTACAATCTGCTGTATTTCAAACATGTAATATACAGTATTTACAGTATGAGATCCATTTTGTTTACATTATTCTGCCAGTTGTACACAGACAAACATCATCAACACGCACTGTTTAGCTATACATACAGTATAATAAACTTAAAAATAGCATAGAATAATAAAAAATACTCAAAGACTTTTTGCATCAAGGTCTTGAGATGGTTTGTTTGATTCACAGTCAATTCATTAAGATACCATTAAACAATTCTAATTCTCTCTCCATTATTTCAGAAAAGGACAAATTAAGGAGAAGTCTGTTTTGATACCTATATTGTTTCTTTCTATGAAAACCATTAACATTTGCAAGAAGTTGAAATAATTCTTTTCAAAACAGGTTACAGTCATGCCTTGCTAATGGTAATAGGGGGCATTCTCATGTGATTGCAAAGGAGTACTTTCAATACCCAGAATAAAAGTAATTCCAGCAATGACTCAACTAATTAAAGACAAATAACTGTCTTTATTCAACAGAAAGACATCACTGGCACTCAGCAGTAGACATTACCTTGGTAGAACAATAGCTTTTTATTATAATCAGGTGCTGTATAGCACAAGCCACTTATAATCTAATGAGGGTTACAAGAAAGGGAAATCTCTATTTTGGGGAACACGGAGTGTTAAACTTGGATTGCCTTTCTAATTTACAGTATTGATAAAAAATAATACTTCACAAAAATATTTTTTCAGAATAGTTGATGTAGCTTATGAACATAAATTAAGCAAGTTAATTAATAAAAACTGGCACGCAATTATTAAAAAAGTTCAGTAAGGACAAATAAAACTCAACAGTTCCTCTTAGAGATGCATGCACAGATCAAGTCGATATTTAATTTTCTCTTTTCGTTGGTCTTTTCAGTGATGGAAATTAAATGTGACATTTACATTAAGCTGCCTTGGTGATGTACAATATTTGTGAAAAATGAAATCTAATAAAATAATATTCAAGGGAGAAAACATATTAATATCTTTCAGAGAGTAAGATGCGTATTACTGTGCATAGAGTAATATGTTAGTGGGGAGGCATAGTGGCACAGTGGTTAACATTACTGGCTCTCAGCACTGGGGACCTGGGTTCAATTCTGGACTTAGGTGCTATGTGCATGGAAGTTTGTACAGTATGTTCTCCCTGTCTTCTCGTGGGTCTGCTCTGGGTACTGTGGTTTCTTCCCATAGTTCAAAGTCCTACCGGTAGGTTAATTGTCTTCTGGCAAAATCGGCCCTGGTGTGATTGTGTGTATATTTGTGTGTGTGAGACCTGTGGTGGATTGCTGTCCTATCCAGTGTGTATCATGCTTTGTACCTGTTGCTTGTTGGGTTAGGCCCCGCAACCCTTAATTGGATAAATTGAATAAAATGGATCTATGAATACATTATTGATCATAGCAAATCCAAGACAAAAGCATGTCTGTAAACAGTAAACAGAAGCTAATTGCTAAGATGGAAGAAACAAAGCACAGCTCCACAGCATAAGCTTGATCATTTGTTATGTTAAGTCAACTCAAAACCTCCTAGACCAGAAGCTATACAAAGGAAAGTCAGGGTTACATGTATTTATCTGCGTTTGAAAAATGTACTGCCTGTTCATTTTGGATTACATCATTTACTCTTTAGCTTGCTATTTTTCATAAATATGATCTAATTAGGAACCTACCATTAGATTTCTTTTGTTACTTTTCTTGAATGTTGTTTATTCAGAACACAGTAGGATTTTCAAAAACTTACTAAAAATATTCTTCAGAATGACCAATCACATCAAGACAAAAGCTTTTGGGCAAAGTACAGTTTGATTTTTGTGACACAGGAAGAGCCAGGCAAACAAGGTTGACTGAAAGGTAAGAAGCATTTAAATCTAAAATATTTTTAGCACAACTTACATTTAATCCACCTACAGCCTGAACACAGAAAAAAAACTATTGAAAACTGAATTGAAATAATGGGATACTGCTTTAATTTTCATAATATTCAACTAACAACTTCTGAGAAGGAGCACTCTCTAAGAAGAGATCCAAGGCATATATGGAATGATTACTGTTTATCATTACTTCTAGTCAACCTTTTTGTTTCTACTGTAACTGTAAATGTCCAGGCAGAGATATGGTTCTTTCTATCATAGATGAAAACATAAGTCCTTGTGATTTTGTCATTTTATGGTACCCTATAGGAATATCTGTCCATGCATGCGATTTATTGTATTAATACAGTATATATACTGTACTGCTCCTCAGAAAGATATTTCACTTCAGCTGCTTCAGTAAATGTCTTGCTGATTAAATGAATGAACAAACGATATGTAATTTACAAATATTGTGTCCTTTCAGAATTCTGGGAATATTTTCAATATTATTAGTGTTACTGCCATTAAAATAAATGCCATTGTAGGGCAAATAGGCTGATGAAACATTACTTTACCCAAAACTTGCTTTCTACAGTATATCTCATTTCATTCTGTACTTAACAGTGATATTAAGAACGTATGGTAGAAAAAGATACTGATGAAGCACTTGGTACATGCTGCAGTTAACAGTACAATGAAGTACTTTCTAGGTGGAATTAACACCAATGGCAAGCTTGCTATCCTTTTGAGTGCTAAATATATAAAAATTGTATAGTAACATTCTAATATTTGAGCCATCATAGCATGTGTTTTCAAACTTTATTCCCAATAAAATATATGTCCATCCATCCATTCTCTAACTGCTCAATCCAGTTCAGGGTCATGAGGGAGCCAATGCCTATCCCAGCATGCAACAGGCACAAGGCAGGATACACCCTTGATACACCAAGCCATATCAGGGCCGACATGCAGATACAAACATGCACACACTCGCACCCAAGGCCAATTTTCCCAGAAACAAATTAATCTACAGTACCAGTATGTTTTTGGGCCTTTTGAGGAAACCAGAGCACCGGAGGAAACTCACTCGAGCAATAGCACAACATACAAACTCCAAGCAGAAAGCACCCCAGTTCCAAACTCAAACCCAGGACCCCAGCGCTGCGAGGCAGTCATACTAACCACTGCAACATCATGCCATCCTACAACAGACAATTTACAAAAAAAAAGAATGTATTTTTTCTTGTTATAGTCACTGTGTAATTTCTATACTGAGCATCAAAATAAACTTTTCACTCTATTTATACATATATATTTTCAGAAAAATAAAGTAAAGGTATTTAGGATGAGTATATTTGACATCATGTTGTAAAATAATTCATGACTGACTGATGCACTTTTGTGACTTTGCTAAAAAAACACTTTATTAGAGTTGATTCAATATGAAGACTGCTAAAGATTCAGAAATAAAATCACAGAAAGGAACCAATTTGCCCTTCTTATCAATAGAACAATGCATTTGTGCCAATATTAAATTGGACCTAAGGCACCTCAGATACATTTGCCTGCAATGAAATAAAATCATAAACAATATGATATTGTTTGCACACACTTCATTGAATGTTTTGTTAAACATTGCATACTGTAGATGAAATTAACTGAACAATATGAAGAAAAAAGACAATATCGAAGAACACACAATATCCATATCTAAGTTTATTCATCCCTGTACAAGGAGGATGGTTAATCCTGGCAAGGGTTGTGCAACAAATAATCTATTGTAGAATCATAGATTGCAAAGAGAAATTGCACTCTACTCAAAACATAAGTCCATTACCAGACACACACACATATGGACAATTAAGAGACAAATCTTAAATTATCCAGCATATCTTTGAAAGCTGGGAAGAAACTGAAGCACTCTGCAAGAGCCCACATAAACAGAGGGAGTACAGTAATAACTACCACCCTATGGTGCTGTCACCTAACCTTATCGAAACATATTAGAGTTATGGTTTACTTTTAGTAGGTTGAATGAATGGTCTTCTTTCATTTCAAGTCTAAATTGCTGAAATACTTATTTCTTAGATTATTTTTTTAATTTGCAATTTGAACACACTCTATGATCAAAGGTAAGATGCAATGTTATTTAAAACAATCATGTTAGTTATTATTACACACTCAAATCAGCTCTCGCGTATTTTCAAGCAAAGAAACAGGTTCAGCAGAGTACAACCTTATCTTCCATTACTACTTGTAGTTGTAAATAAACTAGGTAAGCCACAAGAGCCTTTGGCTATATCTCCACGTAGCTCAGGAAATGTAACTTTCTTTGTTATTAGAATACCACATAGAATACACAAATTATGCACTGCAAGAAGAATTGTGCATCAGCCGAGAATGTGCTGTGTCTAAAATGTCAGATGAAAAGCTGTTCTCTCTCAAACTAGCACTTCATATACACTGTGCCAATAACTGCAAGATGCACCATATGCATCAGAGCAATTCAAGAGTATATTTATCTTAGACATCATGGTCTACCTGTTATTTACTGTATGCATTAATCAATCTTGGCATCTACTGCAGTCTAGGATGGCTCTTTTCTACGATCGTCTCACTTTTGGGTCTGGAAATGTTTGATGATGGCTGATCTAATCCAGGATAAACAGAGTCTGTTGCATTTTGTTGCAGTGGCAAGGCATATTTGTATACTAAGAATTAAGTGTTATCAAAGATTTTGAAATTTCTACTAATCTTTCTGTTGCCTTGACAAAGCAGCTTGGACCTCAATGTAAAAAGATTAGGAATGCAGCAGAGAGGTGCCTCTCTGATATAAAGCATATCCCGAGTGGTCTTTGCTCAGCTCCCTAAATAATAAATGACTTTCTGTCTGGGTCCCCTCAGTCTTGTATCTCCTTCTGGCCACGTCTATGGGTTAGAGGTCACTGTCTGAGGAGCAAAACGGTGAACAACCAATGAAGAACCTTCATGGTGGATATCAGTATTATACCTGATGACATCCTAACCAATCGCTAACTGTGATATCCAGTTTCAATGGTAATGTGTGATTTCTTGGTTAGTTGGTTAGCTGTCTGGCTCTTTTATCTTTTCTCCTTCCATTTAACCTGACCATCTGACTTTACCCAATAATATATTTTATGACTTTTGTTGGTGTTGTATCAATAAATTGTATGTTGTACTGTATATTTAGAATCCATGTGTAATACTGTAGATTATTTTTTGACTGATCCTAGCAGTCATCAAAGCACTCTCATACTGTAACTTACTTTTCCAATTTCTAATTGTTTTAGTAAATTAAAACCCCTCACATCACTACATCGTGAATGTCTTACTAAGCGGAATGGATGGCCCTGAGATATAATGCTGAGCAGCAGACTCTGCCTCCATCTGAGCTGGCCCTTTTCAACACTGTTCATTAATGGTAGACATTGTCTACACAGTGAGATACTGAACAGCAGATTTGTGTCCGCCAAGCATACAAGGCTGACAAATATGATATTGATGCACTCTTGCCAGAAGATTGCTACTGTATAAAAATGTGTAACCTGGGCAGGTATATAGATATGGACTGCTGTTAGTTATAATAATAGAAATGGATAACCTGTAGCTGATACTCTTTATTTACCCTAATGTGCTCTGCTAGAAGCTTGAGTGTACAGTATGTACACCCAAGCTTGTTCAATCCATAATTAGAGAAAAATGGATGAAACTCAATTTCTTCCCACTAGGCAGTCAGTACAGTGCACTTATTTATCTTATATGCTTGTGTGCAGGGTACAAGCTCTGTTCATACGAATGAAGCAATTGAGTGTGACTCCAAAATACAGTAGACTCTGGATATGAAGGAGAAAATACACAATCATGTATCACACAGTAGCATTTACCCAATATGAAATTTAAGCCATCTTCAATTCCTTGTAATTACATTTGTCTACATTAACTACAGTAGAATATGTAGAAGACCTTTATATTAATGATACAGTGTTTAATTGATCATCCCTATTATTTCTTACATTTTGCCTACGTATGTACAGTATATACAGTGATATAAGCTATGATGTAAGAAATCAGCACATGAAAAAGACATATTTGCAGTTTTAAAAGGACACTTCACTGAAAGAAAACCTTTCATTCTTAGAATGAGTTATGGGTATGAATATTAAATTAATTCTCAACCAATAACAATAACTCCTTTTTGGTCTTTTAGTTTGTGCAAAGTTCAAGTTTGCAGCCACAGACAGTTGTTGAGCAGTTTTTTATAAATATTAAATATATACTGTATTTATGCAAAATGACAAAAGACATATCTGTCTTCCATTGAATTATGTTTGGAAGAGAGCTGATTGATATCCATATGTATGCACATCCTTTAAAGTTGCAACATGGATTATTTTCAAAACTGATTTAATGATCTCTCTAAGAAAAGTGCCTTGCTGAATTAGGTTTTCTGTGTTTTTGCTTTGTTTTCATAATTTTCTTTGCACTTACAGGACGAGTATTAGTGTGTGATCCAATCTTAGTCCAGTGAGAGAAAACCTAATAATTACTGGTAATCTTCACTCAAAAAGAGTTTCAGAGCATTCATCTTTATCATAACTCTCTTGACGCATTCTGCCTACAGAATGACTCAGGAAAAAGGTCATGTCAAATGACACTGGATACTCAATACAGCAGTGCAGGCCAATGACTAGCCAATTAAACAGATCTTCACACGTTCATTTCTGAATGGCGACCTTTCAGCTTTTCAGTGTCAACTGACGTAAGCCTAAAGGCCTCATTTCATCAATAAAAATCATACTGGTGCTCACTTCTACACGCTAGTAAAAAACTCTAGAAATAATTAGAATAATTTAAATCCTTCAATTTGTTAAAATATTCATCAGATATCAATAATCAGTCTCTTACTTCTTAATAAACAGGATAATCCATTTTTGCTGTAGCTGTAATTGTTAAAGAAATGCTACACCTATACAGTAATGATTTAAATGACATTGACAATGTTCATGAAAAAAAAATAATGTTTTACTTTGTTTTATAACTAACAAACTTGAAACAGCCACCTTGGTAAAGGAGAGCTTTAGGAATGTACAGTATGTGTCAAGAAACAGGATTTTGTCCACAGCTATTGCACACAGATCTTTATTTGCAGGAAGTGGAATTAAGTTGCATGACATACAGTGGGTTAAAATGTGCTATCTTTTTTAAAGCGTTTTTTAAACATTTGACCCAGTTTACTTATGTATCCAAGAATTCACAAATCAGTGCTATTGAAACAGAGATTGCTTTCAAGTGCACAGATGTTACTAACTTTGCAGTTTCTTCTTCTGGAGCAGTCAACATCATGCAAATAACAGAAAACTAAATCACACAAAACAAAAAAATACAGAATATTATTTATTGATACAGCATGCTAATTGATAAATATCATTCGGTAAACAACAGTTTCACTGTGGGAATGCAATCTTGTAGATGAAGCTCACACATCCAAACCCAAACACATTTTCATCAGATGTATAATTATATGCTTTCACAACCAAAGCAGAAAACAACTTCAATCAAATGCATGTAAATTTTCTCCATCTTTCCTTTCATTTTGTGCCCATTTATTCAAATTCAGAGTGGTGGGGTAAATTTTCTTCATCACAACCATTATTACTTTAATTATTAACTACTGATCATTCCTAGAAAGATAACCATTGAATCACAAAACAATATTTAATTTTCAAGTGTTCCTAGTGATTCATCCACTGCATAACTTTATCATATGTAGTGATTTATAACAGAAATGCAGCTCCATATGCTGTAAATATTGTAACACTAACTGGTCCAGAAACAAAAAATAAATTACAATAATCTTCTGAATATTATCCATTGTCAAATAACAAATCTAATGTCAAATGAGTGAGAAACATAAAGGATATATCTGTTTTTCAAAGACTATGATAGCATGATAGCATTTCAGCAGGAGCATCATAATTAAATAGCATTAAGTACAGTTTTCTTCTTATTCTTTACTTGCTGCTGAATAATATCAATTTGCTTGAGGCTCAATCAAAGGGAAATGTCTGACTGTGGCCCCCAGCTGCTAACAACAAAGAGAGAGAAGAGTAATGACAAGATTTAAAAAGTGCAGCAGAAGTCAAACTGTGTCCTTGTCAACCCATGATCTCATGTTGAGGAGCCTACTGCTCGTAGTCTGATGCCATACTGTGTTTTCATCAATAAAGGCAATGATTTCTGATCAGATCAGAGTAATGATTTTGATTTACGTTAAAGTGGAAAATCAAAGCAAGTGGACATTCATTACATGGCATATGTTTTGCGTCTTTTTTGTAGATAGTAGTTGAATTACATTATCTTTTTTTTGGCCACTTTATTACTACCTGCACAGTTTTATCATGGAAGGCAAATCTAGATTTACAGATATGTGTGGTGTATTGTTTAAGAGTAATTTTATAAGTGTTTAAAGTCACATTTTATCATGGAAATATATGTATAGAAATAAGAGAATTAGGGTGATATGCCTGTTTTACAATAGCAATCTAGTCATTCTAAAGGTTTGAAGCTATTCCACAATATAAATGTGTAAAATAGGAATGATGAACAACTATTTGCAAAACCTAATTGTCAAAACAATAAATTAAAATACTGGATATCAGTTCTAAAAATACACAAATATACAGTATGAATGATTACCTAAGCCACCCAGGTATCCATGATAACTAGATCCCAGTTGTTTCCAAAAGAGATACAAATTACTTTCTATACAAAGATACTGTACTTTATGTACAGATCTCCAGATCTCAGTTGCCTTTTCATTTTTTTTTTACTTTCATAAAGAATGTCCATAACACTGACAGACTACTTTGTAAAAGGTAGTGAAGCTGCATCAGTAGTAGAGAGAGCATAGGTATGACTGAACCTCTGATATGTGAAACTGGTCTCCTAGGCTGGCCATTCAATTCTTAGCTGGTTATTTCAAACTATATTAGGGAATCTTTCATTCAGGTCTCTGCCTACTACTAACTCCTATTCAGAGAAGGGCACACGTTTAGTGTATGCTACCTACTATAATCCCACTTTAGAGATCTCCTTTTTCTGTCTCAAACTGAGTTGTGATCATAATGAGTGGCTATACAGTAATTCATACAGGTATCCTTGATACTCTTGGGTCACTTTACACTGTATGAATTAAAGAGGTAAATTCAATCAGCTTTTCTATAAATCCTGCAAATGAATATACAGGTACACTGTATGTACAGTACACATTACCTTCTATTTATCAGATCAGAAGCCCTATACAAATCCTTCCGGTGTTCCCATTTTTGTTTCTTACATTTAGAGAAAGTTGTTTACTACACCAAGCACATACAGTTTTTTGCCCTAGTGTACTGTATGTTAAAAAAATAAATGGTCGGGTTTTTTTTCTAGACACACTGTTATTTGCATTTTTTTCTCAATTGTAACAAAAATGGATGAAAACACAAAAGGAAGAATCTCTCAATAAAATAACTTTTTGCAGAGGCTCCTGAGTTTTTCAACCGGTAAAAAACACCACTTTCATTTTCAGGTTTAGCCAAGGATCTCGCAGCTACCAGCAATAGAGCGGCATCTATGACCTCTGCCTGAAATTGATATTGAACATCCTGTGCACCATCGCAGGAGTATAAAAAGTCACAAGATGATGGTTTCAATGTGTGGGGGTTGAGGTGTCTGTTTGTACCCCATTCTGCATCTGTGGGTACAGAGGTCATTGCTCTTTAAAAGGTTGTACGAAAAAGGGAAGTTTAGACCTTCATCTTCTAGCCCGGTGAAAAATAAAGTCAAAGCATTTAAAGGTGGATAAAAAAAGTAAAGCTTTACAGGTACAAATTCTGATTTATATGCAGAATGCTATAAAAATTGTATTGACAATAAAATTGGGATATCTATAATCGAGCCAGAAAGAAATCCATATACAGTAAACACACACCTAAAATAAGCCAGACAGAACAACTAATAGACACTACTGAAGCAATGTCCAAAGGCAAATCTCCAAAATGTTAGTTGGAGTATCTTTGCAGCAGCAAATGAGCATGGAGGTCATCATCAGACTGGCTCACTTAGAGGGCCGGTGGGCTGGGTTATGTGACATAACAGCAAATGTCATCATAGTTAATAAAGGGACACTGAGGCCTTCATCTGAAAATATTTTTCCCATTCCTTTTTTGTAATAAAACCCTTGTAATAACTCCCATATTCTGCAACTCCAGTGGTCTTCCTCACCCACTCAAATTGATTTAGACTGGCTGAAATAGGACTATGAAATCAAGATGAACTAATACATCACAACCTAAATCTGTTAAACAGCATCAGTTATCTAAAATTGCATAAATTATGTAATTGTACATAATTAAATGAATCAAAGTTAAGCTATGTTAAAAAAAATTAACACATATTTTGGTGTTGTATAGAGTACTACTATAGTAAAGAGTAGCTTTTTTAATTTAAATGTCCCCATTTAAAAATAACTGACAATTGGAAGCTCTTTTTTTTCAATTTTCATACATAAATTAAAAAGAATGCTTCCTGAAAACCAAAAGATATTCACTCCTGGCCCTGAACGGTTATTGTGTCTTCCAGTTTTTGTTTTTGGACCCTGGACTCTTAATGACTTGACTTTGGATTGTTAATAACTTAATTTGCTTCAAATATTCACATAATTGGTCTGAATTACCTCTGCTTCTGGGATTTTACTCATTATAGATTATAAATTACCTATAAAACATAACATAGAAGTGTATCAGCACTGAATAATAAACATGGTGTGAGGCATATCAGCACAAGTGAAGTTTCTTGCAAGGTCACACCAATCACCTACACATTAGAAGTTAGCTAATTTGCTTTTAGATTTGTTGTGTTAGCTTTTATAAGTAAGGTGAACTAAATTATTTTTATTTCAATAACAAAACTACAGTATGCATGTGAAATAAAATGTGGCTGGTAATTAAAATATTTGATGGATGTCAGATTCTATATTGTTCCGATATTACACAGACAAGATATAGTCTTTAAAGTGTTGAAACTGTAAGTGTAATGTGTCACTGCTGGTGATAGGAAAGGAACAGGGGCAAAGCCTGAAGCTCTATGACAGAGCTCCCGGGTACTGCACAGCTTATGTAGTCTTGAACCACCTGAGATGAGCATGGCAATAGTGTAAATACTACGTAGCTTGCCTGCTATTCCTCATTCACAGTGATGAGTATAACTGTAAGTTGTTACATGGTTTTGTAGCTATTTTCTGTACCAATTCAGAGCAGATGTTAGGCTATGTCTACTCTTGTTTTATGGGTAAATAGTTTATATGTGGGCTTCTGCAGAGAAATATAAAAAGGAACATGCATTTTTGTTGTTTCTGCGTGTTAAAGTTTTTCATATGTACAGTATATATATATAGCCTACACCCAACAGTGTATTGGAAAAACTAAAAGATGATAAGTTGACCCATCTGTGGAACATTTAAAAAAAATGTGGAATAATACCACAGATTTTCTAAGTGCCCAGCACTTCCATATCAATAATCATACTGTTGAAGATATCACCATCTGTGGAGTGAGTCAGTCAAATGCTTCCTGCATACAAAAAGATTGAGTGCTGATCTTCAATACAGTCAGTTTAGAACCACTTGCAATGAAAATTATATTCTAAACATATTCACTTTACACATGCAGCTGAAGGACAATTTTAAATCTTTTAAGCCTTAAAGATACATCAAATTTCTTTTCTTTTTAGCCTTTTTCATTCTACTAAGGTTCATCTGCATGCATGCACTGATCTAATTAAAAATACTCAGTATACAGTATGTCATACATAACCATAGTCTTTTTCTCTAAACATACATTTTTGATTTACATGACGATGGCAAGTTGGAAATCTCACACATACTCACAGGGCAGATTAAGCATCATAGCTTGAGTTGGGCTTATATTATTACTTGATGTATACAGATGCTTGTCAGAATTTGGAGTTTATTATTACATATTAGTTGTCAAATTATACTTTGATCTGAATGATCATATTGCCAACTACATTTATATACAAGAAAGAAAATAAATACAAAATGTATATTTATGTTTTGGGTTTGCTTTGGGTTTATTAAGTAAGATAGGATAGCATGTTCCACCCTTTCACAACCTTATAAATAAAGAAGAGCCTCCTGTTCTCTGATTTAAATGCACTTCCACATACAGTAGTTTCTACTTATGACCTCTGGATTAATCTGTCTTCACTGTTCACACTAAAAAAGTAAGTCTGCTGCTATGACTTTGTGTATGCCTTTGAGGATTTTGAATATTTGTGTCAGATTCCCTTGTAGTCTTCTCTTCAGCCCAGAGGTTCAGGTCTTTTAGTCTGTCAGCGTGTAGGACATTTTCTTGAGCCCCATAATACATCTAACTACTTTTCACGGGACTGTTTCCAGAAAAGCAATACGGTATCTTGTTTGCAACGTTCTGACCAAAATTGTACACATTATTCTAAATGAAATCTTACTTGTACATTGTACAATTTTAACGTTTTATCCATCCATCCATTTTCTAACTGCTTTGTCCAGTACAGGGTCTCAGGGGAACCAAAGCAATCAATGGCGGTAATCAGGATGCCAGTCCATTGCAGTGCACACACTCACACGAGGGTCAACTTCCCCAGAAGCCAGTAAAGGTACCAATATGTCTTTGAACTATGGGAGGACACTGACACCAGAGCAACCACAAACAGAAGGAGAACATAAAGTACAAACCTTGGGAGCTGAATCCAGGACCACAGTGCTACACCAATGCTAAACAATGCCCCATCATGCCAACCTACACTTTTATCATACATGTGCTTACATTTTGTTTGCTTTGTTGTTGCTTTCCTTCATTACCCAAAAGATATACACAATAAACATCTATTTTCATTACGATTTCTGATTTTGTAATTATAGTTGATGTTTTTGCTACCTGTATTTAATAATCTGTCTATATTAATCAGCCAACTCTTTGACTCCAGACTTGAGTTTTACAGTACCTAGATCTTTTTGAATTTCATTAGCTACATGTATTTCTTTGCTAATCTTCCTATTTTGGAATCATCTGCAAATTTGACTGGTTTACTAACCATACCATAATCTAGATCACTAACATAAATTAAGAAGATCAGTGGTCCTTGTACAGATCCTCGATGTAGTCCACTAATTTCATTACCCAAGTCTGAGTATTCAGTTCTTATCTGTATTTCCAAACACCTATTGTCAGCCAATTGAGAATTAATTTTCAAAACAAACGTGATCCAAAAAACTAAATACAGTTCATCATATGGTATGCTCTGTGTGTCCCCCCATAGGGTAATAAGACACAAATCTTAATTAGCTTTGTTCTGTCAACAAAACACAGATTTACTGACACATTGTCCATATAAGAGTGCTAAGATGTAGAACGTTCTTTAATCTGTTCTTCGAAATGTTTAAAAAAATATAAAATTAAAAAATACAGTTGATGGTATTGTACTGCACCTAATAGCTAAGACACAAAACAACATGCATTTTACATGACTATTACTCTTTCATGCATTTCAGTTCAAGAGGTGCCTGTTGTTCAGCCAGTTTAAGTAAAGAATAGTAGACCCTGTAATAATACAGTACCACTTTTCTAAACACATTTCCAATCCTAGCTGTAGAAAAAGAGTACAACAGCACATACATCAACTTTTAAGACTTAGCTTTTCAGTTTTGGATAACTGTTTGCTATTTAATCATTCAAATGCACATGATTATGTCTTGACTAGTCAGTAATTTAGTCCACAAACGTATTCATGGTTTCTTAAGGACAGCACTTATTGCCATGTATGTAAAAAATAACCATAAGCAAACACTGTGGCTTGAGAGTATTGCTGAGCCATCTAATTTTTCTCAGGGGTATTATTCTGTATATGTTAGTAAAAACAAAAAAAATGAAGCAAATTAAGCAAACCTGACATTCAACTCAAAGATGTGAATGGGCAATTCCCCATTGATGGGTGCTCAACTCAACAACCTTGAGTAGATAAAAGATGAAAAAATACTTTTAAATTTTGCGCTCAGTTTTTACGGCTTATTCTCGAATGGACACACATCTGCTTGAGGACACACATCTTACTACTTACAGTATCTGTGGTTAATTGCAGGACTATTAAAAGCAAATGTTGCTAAACACATTGTTTAAAGCACATCTGTGCTCTCTCAATGAATTACAGCTAAGATATGCTTGGTTTTTTAGACACTTGTCTGGTACATCATACACTTTATATGACACACATACTGTACAATAACAACAGAAAAAAAAATACTGGTGGCAATTGGAAAGAAAAAAAAATGTTAGTTGCTGATCTTACCTGCTGATGTCTGCAGATGTTATAGCAATCAGCGGAGGTGTTCGTAGAGGCAGGGTAGTTGGTCTTTGTATGTGCTCTGATTCAGGCTTCCTGTCCCACTCGTACTGTTCAGCCTGCCTGAAGGCCAATGGGGGCAGCTGCACATTCCGGGAAGAGAGTCTTCGTACCATGTAAGGCTCCATTCCAGGTACTGGACCCTGCTCTGGAGACACAGGTGAGTCATCTGAATCCTAGAAAAAAAAGAGATTGTTCTTTGAGAGCAGACATTTAATGGTGGTGATGATACCTAATATTGTACAGTATTTGCCACAGTACTCATGGCTCTTCAGTGAATGGTCTCATGCTTTGCCCTCAAAAGGAAGCTGAGTGTTAAATCTAGGATGAAGGGTGAGGGAGGGAAAATCACTCAATCTGTGCCATATTATTGTCATGAAGACATTGTTCTTGTTGTAAATATTTAATAATGATGCTTAGTTCAGGTGACATGGTGACACAGTAGTTAGCATTGCTGCCGCCGAGCTCTGGGACTCTGGATTCAATTCTTGGGGTGCTATCTCCATGGAGATTGCATGTTCTATCTGTGTTTGTAGGGGTTTCCCCTTGGTGTTCCAGATTTCTCATACAGTCTAAAGACAAGCTGGTAGGTTAATTGGCTTCTGGGAAAATTGGCCCTGCTGTGAACATGTGTGTTTGTACTGTATCTGTGTGTGCCCTGTAATGAACTGGTGTATTCTTGTATTTTGCCTTGCTCCCCTTTTCTTGCTGGGATAGGCTTTGGCAACCTTGCTATCCTGTGCTGGACGAAGCAGCTAGAAAATGAAAGAATGGATGGATACCCAGCCAGAGGTAAAGCTGACTGAGAATGGATGAATAAAATGGAAATGCCTTAATAAATTGGTTGCAGATGTATCTAGTCACATAACACTTATATAACTAATAGAATCATTAAAGAATAAATGATTGAATCATTTAATCAATAAACCCATAATGCTTTAATTTTCAAATTTACTGAATAAAATAAAAAATAACAATGATCACAACTTTGAAACAATGTTACTTTAAAGTAATTGTCATTAACATCTTCTCAGTAGAGGTTTAAACAATCAAAACTAATTGATCCTGTAATACAATGCAACGTGTCCTTGTTTGTTAACTAAATTGCTGGTGGAAGCAAGAAAGAAACATTTCCACACCCACTGACCTATTTAAAATAAATGATGTTGTTTTGAGGGGATGGTACATTAAGAGAATAGCTTAAATTAAACACATTCTACTTTTTATGTATAATTGTTGAGAAATGCCCAAATCCTAAGCCTTCTACCAAAAGCAAACACCCCATAGCAAAATCACTTAAAATCAAATTATAACCAACTATAACTCAATCACTCTATTTCAGTTGACAATGCTAAAGGCTCCAGTGAATAAATCGGAAACACATTGTTTTAGTGCATACAGGAATCACTACAGTATGTAGATAAAAGGCTGTTTAGAATTTGAGACCAAAGTGACTGGTCCTGATAATTGCTTTGTTCCCAGTGGTAAATTAGTAACTGAACACAAAATGCGACTGACAATATGCTATCCTGTTTCTGTTTCTATGAAACTGAGATTAATCTCTTTTATAATTGTGCCTATTTTCTTACAGGCCAAGTCAGTCACTTCATCTGCTTTGTTCATAACCCAGATAAAAAAGGCCAGGATCATTTATATAGTAGATCTCTCTACACGTGTGTCTATTATTATACAGTAGGAGACAAAAGACATAAAGTATACAGTACAGTGCTTGGTTCAGTGTATGTAAGAAAGAAACAAACACCCTCCACAATGGCATGTTGAAGACAAAATACATATGTGATTATTATTTTATTAGTTGTAAACTAGATGTTACGAAAATATGCTAGTTTTTGAAGCTTAGTAAGAGGTGAGAATACTTTGTGACCAGACACATGATTGAAGTCTCAAAAGCATCAACCGACACAAATATCTCGGTTTGTCTCGGCTTGTGGGAAATCTGTCCAATGATGCCATAAAGCTTGCAACAACTATTCTGTGGTTGGAGTATTGCTGTCGAGCACAACAATCAAACGTGTCCCACAAGTGTTCAAAAATAGGTTTGTGAAGGCCCCTCTTTCAGGGTCAGTTTTCCTAATAGCCAGTTACCCTACCAGTACGTCTTGTATGTTCGTAGGTTGTACGAACACAGGGAGAACATACAGTACAAACACCACACAGATAGCACCCCAGGTCCGGAATTGAAAACAGGTTCCCAGCACTGTAAGTCAGCAATTCTAACCACAATTTTAAACAAAGAACACCGTCCCATCCTTGTCTTATACAGTATCTTATATTTTTCTTTATTAAACTAATTCCTAGTTAATCAACTTGTTAGAGTTCTCTGAACAACCAACAGTAATGGATACACATAGAATATACGACATGGAGTATCCAGATTTTCAGAATGGTTTTGATAAAGTACCACATCAAATATTAATTCACAAATTACAGGCAGTTGGCATTTGGGTAAATATTTGTGTTTTGTCTGATAATTGGATAATAAATACAGAGAGTACAGATAAGTCGGAAATACTGAAATTGGGTTTGGGGTTCTATTCTAGGACCACTGCTCTCCCTAATTTATATCAATGATCTAGATTCTGGTATAGCTACTGTAGTTAACTAGTCAAGTTTGCAGATGATTTCAAAATAGGAGAATAGACAAACAGTGTAGAGGAAGCAAATTCAATTTAAAAAAGATATTTTGATATAATTCAAGACCAGGCAAACACTTGACAGATGACTTTTTATCTGTACTGCAGATAAAGCAGGGTTTTAAATGCAGATAATAAAAACATAAATTCTAACAGAAAATAGGGAATGGGGAAATGGGAAATGCGAATGGAAATGATGAATTAGGCGTTTACGCATAATTTAAATCTTCTAGACAAAATAAGGAAGCAATAAAAAGGACAAAACCTCAGGATATAAAATCAAAAGAGTAGAATCTAAATCAATGGATGTTATACTATAGTTCTCTATTTTGGTCACAAAATTATAAAGGATATTGTTGCTGCTGGTGCTCTGGAATCAGTCCAGAGAAAAGCAACCAGATACATCCCAGGACTTGAGAGGAGACGGCAGGAGCTGAACATTTGTAGTCCGGAACAGAGAAGAGTACAAGGGGACCTATTTGAAAACCTCAAATCCATCAACAGAATCAATCCAGCAGGCTTGATGATTCAAGTTACAGTAAACACTAACCAGTGGACACAAATGCAACCTGCTGTATATTTACGCAATTTTAAACCAAGAACAGGGAGTATTTTTTTTACCTAAATACAGTACCTGAAATAATGAAATAAGCTACTGTATATCACCATGTTGTGAAAGCCAGTAAATGGACTTCTTCAAGAAATTGGATGAGATGAGATCCTGGGGTCAATTACAGTAGCGTACTAACCACCAAATAAGCTAAATGGGCCAGATGGCCTCCTCTTGTTTTAACCATTCTTACGTATCTTTATTTTTGGTATATTGTTCTGTAATGTGATCCTATATTAATTTCAGATGTATTGTGATCTCTCTAACTCCTAAAACAGCTTATATTTTTTCCAAGACCGAGCTGCAGAGAAGGGCAGTAATAATTGTGCATTAAATAAAAACTCCAAATGAGACAAGATGCTCTGAGGCCTTTACCGATATGGACAAAGTTTACCCGTAAATTCTTCCTGACATTTAGCCTCAAATGAAGCTTTTCAAAACCAGTTGTGATGGAATACAATATCTTTTATGTATGCAACAACAATGATCAATCACAGAAACCTCTGAAAAGAAAGATGGCAGAAAGCATACTGTTAGTGTCAAGGTGAAGGATTTCGTCAGGATTTATTTTATTAACTTGCACTAAAATTAACCATAGACTCCAGGGTGTAGTTCACCAAGCTACATAATGAGATTTTGTTTCATTGCTTTCCTTTCATAAAATATTAGAGGAGCTGTAGAACATTTAGAGAAAATCAGGTACAATGTGGAGACAATATTGGATTCATTGTGCTAAAGAAATAGTTTACATTTATCTTGCTAAACTAAGGAAAAATATAAAAATGGACCTTAATTTAAATCATATAAAACCAAAAAGGAACTTCAGGCTAAACGAAGAAATTA
The DNA here is from genome assembly GCF_055471065.1 of Atractosteus spatula. Lineage (NCBI taxonomy): Eukaryota > Metazoa > Chordata > Actinopteri > Semionotiformes > Lepisosteidae > Atractosteus > Atractosteus spatula. The sequence continues at coordinate 28,011,748 of NC_142708.1, read as the reverse complement.
ATTTAAAGGGAAAATGTCACTGTGCCTAAGATGAGATGAAATATGTAATAATACCGTATGCTATTGCAATGGATTAGTCTGCAGAATTGCATAAAACTTTTATTAAAAGTCAAAGGAAGGTTTATGGAAATATTACCACTGAGGTTACAACTTTCCAAAGATAAACCATTTTCAATTATTCATACAAATATTATTTCACTTTTAAAACTGCATGTAAGCCTTTATTTTAAAGATGAATATTCAAAAACAATACACCAATTCAGACTATATTGATCATTAAGTTAGTATACAATACAGTATATATATTTTAGATAATATTGATTAATAATAATAAAAAATTATCCTGTGAACCTGTCACATGCCTGACATTAATCAATTCAAAATATTACCTGATTTGACACAATGTATTAATCTTAAGAAAGTAAATCGAAACATTCTGGACTTTCTGTCCAATTTTCGTTCAGAAACACCAGTTTTCTTCTAAATCTCTGTGTAGGTGTTAACTCTCTGGACTCAAGAGGAAAAGATGATTAGATTTTATATCACTGGTTTCACAAGAAGCCTGCACAAGAACAGAAAAAACGCTTTAAAAGCTCTTAATATCTTTATGTTTTTACTGTAAATATTTTATTTTTTTGTTGTTTAGAAGAAAAGTAGTCTGTCGTTAAGAGAAGGGGAAAGATGTGATCCTAGCTGCAGGAAAGGTGATCCTATCCTGCAGCTAGGATCACACCTTCCCCCTTCTCTTAACGACAGACTACTTTTCTTCTTAATTCTCTCTATTCATTGAAGTTTTCATTTCACACCTCTCTACACCTATTCTGACTTCACACCTCTTGATTGACCTCTCTTTCTGTCCCCTGCTCCCGCCTCTTGCTCCTCCTCTCTCCCAGCTTTTGTTCTCCCTCTACATTATCTTTGCTTACTGCCTTGTCTTTCTCATATACAGTATGACATATACTGTATACAGACCATTATCAATTAAAAAACATATTCCAAAAATGAATTAGATTCTAGCAAGGTGACATTGTTGAAATTGTGTTATCCAGCACATCACTAACTAGTAACTGTAACCCTTGATCCTTAATATTCAATCGTAAAGTATTGATCAAACACACTGAGTTAATAAAGCCATTATTATAGGGCCTGAAGGGATTCAGCTACTGTACTCATACTAATTCAATAGTTATTTACCCAACAATTTAACATTATTCAGTATGATTCAGTCACTTTACTTTTGGAGGAAAAACACAATTGCTTCAACTTCTTGAAAGGACCAAATGTATCAAAGAAGGATGGGGCCCTGTGAATTACAGCACAAGCACAGCCAATTTGATTATACATCCTCAATAAAAACAGCAAGTATTATATACTACTGTTTACTGTATATATTTTTTGGATTACTCTGATTCTAGGTGTTCAACAGCTTGTCTGTTTTGCATTCAATATGACAGGCATACATTTACATTTCATAAAATATTTACAATTGTCCTCCAGAATGACAGACATTTAATATTAGGTCTTAGACTTCAAATAAGGTTTTTAACAAGACAACTACAAGATACTTGTTCTTGCTAAGGAGTAAAAGTAACTGATCTAACTATACTTAATAGCTTTTTCTTATTTTTCAGTACAGATTCCAAAATGTATTACATACTGTAAAGTATACATACTGTAAGAAGTTCATTTCAATTATGAAACTGGACTACAAATGTGCAATCCAAACTACAAAGAATCCCTAACAGATAATGTACTCAGCAAGATCATCATAACAGGATACAGATTTTATTCCAAAAGTTGTTGAAATATTTGTATTTCAGCCCAGTTTTAACAGAATTCAAATCTGGGTGTTGGAAATCTGTTTGCTCTTCCTCAAGTCTTGCTTTGACCGCCACCAAAACAGTCTGTTAGTTGGATTGGCACTTCCTAATATTTGAGCCAGTGAGAGTACTTTGATTCTAATATATTTTGGATGCTTTGATTCTAGTACATACAGGATAATAACAATGAACAGCAGGAACCTGATTTTGTTCTAGCAATAATGCTTCTGAAATGAATATTTCTGGCAGCTGAGTGGTTTGATTTCAAAGCTATTTTTCTTTATTCTTGGAGAAATTAAATCACTGTCTCTGTGCCAGTTTGTAAGTTTGTTGCCAGTATGTCACCCTGTTCATTATGGACTCTTCTTACTCTGAAAAAACCAACCAAGGGGAACAGAGTGAAAAGATGCCAACAATGGCCCCTCTTTCACAAATCATAATTCACTCATTTGGGCAAACCCTAAATAAGAAGGAGAAGAGGCAATTTGAATAGAGAGCTTAATTACTGTACCTCGCCTGGCTAAGTAGAATGACATCCTGACTGTAAGGACAAAGATGGTCAGACTCTTCCCACTAATGAGGGATGAGCCAGGAAGCAGCTGTAAGGGCAAAGATGTGGTACAGTGATATTTATACAGTACGTAGGCTGGCGGAAATGACTAGTGTAGGTTTTGACCTTTCCCCAGACTTTTGTTGAAAACTCAATGAAGAGGGGCTTAGCTAAAAGGTGGAATAATTTCAATTTTTAGATTAAATTTGGCTGACAACTGAACTACAATGTAGAGCAATACAAAGTCTTGAGATATCTGCCTGTATGCTCTGAGGATTTCTTTGTTTTCAGAACCTTGGTATTAATTTACTTTTTCATTTACCTACAGTTACAAAATATCAGGTCTTTGTGAAAGTCAGTTTAAACACTAATTCCTCTGTCCTTAAAAAATTTTAATGAACTGTTTGGTTAAGGCTTTACAATGTGTTTAACATACAGTCCTTTCATTTTTGTTAAGAAAACAATGCCAGTGATGTTGTATGTCTAATGAAATAATGGCTTAGATTTCATCAGTAATTGAACCTAAATTCTAGAGCCATTAACAGACAATGAGCACTGCAATTAATTGTAGAAAATAAATAGGACTACAATTATCAGTCACTGTACGTTATTTTTACTAGCATGCAATTACCAGACTAGGTTTTTGTATAGTTTTCATTGCTAATGCATATTTCACTGACAATTATAACTAAATATATTTCAGTGTATTGGTCATTACCCTCCAACTATGATTTTAGATTAGGTTCCTTTATTGAAATGAGATTACTGCATTAGACAAAGTTTAAGATGAAAAAAATACATGTAACTGTAAAGTTAAATCAGTCATGAAAAGCTTTATATGCTCTTTAGCAATGGTATTTACATTATATATAATGGTATTATTTTACATTTTCTCATTGGCCTTTACCAATCATGGCCTCCTAATAATCCCAATCTATGAATTGGTTTCATTACTCTGTTCTCCTTCCCACTAACGGCTGATGTGTGGTGAGCGTTCTGGCGCACTATGGCTGCCGTCACATCATCCAGGTGGGGCTGCACATTGGTGGTGGTGGAAGGGAGTCCCCATTACCTGTAAAGCACTTTGAGTGGAGTGTCCAGAAAAGCGCTATATAAGTGTAAGCAATTATTATTATTAATTATTATGTTTATTTTATATATCACAGAAGGCTGTATTTTTTCAGCAAGACGTGTAATGAAATATACAGTATTCCCTTGCAATATGTTTCTTTACTTGTTCTGCTGTCTGTGCTAATGTATACTTGAAATACTATTTACTTGAAATTAACTATTCTTACAGTTTTCAAAAACGAATTTCTCACCACTTGCTTAGAATACTCTCTGGCTCTGACACATTGCACGTCTTACAAAATGAGTCATGCTTTACATTTTTAGCTGAAAAGGTTGGAAATTTAAACATGGGATATTACATAAAAGAGTGAGTGATGTGTCATTTCTTTCAATTTATATATGCAAAACAAAGGCTTTTAAGCCTGGCCTTGAGGGAAAAAACACCTGTACTTTATGTGTGGGAAGTACTTAAAGTGAAACAACTGCAGTGCAGCAAGACTTGGTAACATATTTCTGTCACTGCTTTAAAGGCTAACTGGCAAACCTTTCAGTTTTAATTGGTTTTGAACTAGTTCCTACTGAAATCTTCCAATTGGAACCCTGATATTTAAAAGAACTCCAGTTATGTTATGTAGAAATTGTCAGCTTGACCTAGTCAAAATAAATAATATTAAAAGAGCATTTAAAACCAAGAATAGGCAATTTTGTACAAGAAGGGTTTTGGAAGCAATGGACAAACAGCCAAGCCATGTTTTTGAAGCCGAAACCCTGAGCTTTTTCAAGAAATGGCTGCATAAAATATTTGGATCAAGTAGATATTAAAGGGGAACTGCAGTCCCAATATCTATAACAGGTTATTAAATTTCGGCAAAAAAATTAATTGATGTTATAGAAAAAAATTATGAATTTCAAATTAAGCACAAACTTGTGAACTTTGTGAAAGTACTGTAAGTCACCATGTTATCACAAACTTGCAGTCTCATGAACTTTGAGATGATGTGGTCCTTCCTGATCACATATCACCGTAATAACTAATGTAATGACAGGTAATGTAATGCACAGGTACAGTAGGAGCGAATAAGTACAGATTGTACGGCAGACATTTCACCGCAGAAATGCTCCAACATGAGCATGCAGAGTTAACAAGTAAGTAGTAATTGTTGGTAAAACCATCTCAAAATCGAAAGCAATAATAGATTAAAAAAGCCTGCTTGTTTACAATGTCATACAGCTGCAACATTTTAACGGGCGTTTTGTTGCGTTGTTCTGAATCACATGGCACTGCACATACCTGGAAATTTTGTCTATCTTGTGATTTGAATTGAAGGTTTTACAAGTTACTGTGTGCATTTTACTTGTATTGTGGTTAGAAATGCACTCATTAATGCTGATTCTTTGTAACCCAAAATGCAAAACTAGTGTTGCAGCTCCTATTTAGCCATCAAAAAGAAGAGAAGGTCTGATGTCCTCTCTACCTGTTCTTTTGTTATTTAATATATCACATAACTTTAAAAAGTCTCTCAATTTTTTTTTCTGAAACAGAAGGAGCACCAAAAGAAGACAGTAAACAGGTTAAAAGAAAACAGTAATAAAAAATAGAAATTGATGTTTTTAAACTTTTTTTCAACACATGGAAAAAGGACACAGGAGATGTAGACAATGACTGAGCCAAATAAGATTTCGAAAGAGGCAAACTGCACCTATCCAGAAATCAATTTCATAATCTTATGACTTTGTCTCTAAGTTTGGCGACATTGAACAACTTGATTACAATCTGACTGTAGTCTTTAATGGTCTGCCAGTATTTTCCTCAGAAGGGCAGACTTTTTTTCTTCTCCCAGATGTTTACAACAAAGGGCATGAGCCGTTTATTGTGTAACATTATTCATACACTTTATCATGGTGAAGACTACGGCATTTTCCTCAAGGAAATTAAAATTCTAACAAAAAGTGTCTTATCAACTGAAGGTCACAATAGTGAACATCAAACTATATGACTATACCCTACTTCTTTTAGGAGATTGTCATTCCCATGAGTAGACACTGATAAAATGAATGTGGACAACTGTGTATTATGCATATTAAACCTACAGATTGTGCATTTGAAAGTGTACAGTATGTTTGAAGATTTATGCATAGTAAAACAGAAAATAATACATTTAATAATATTTCAATAGACTATTCAATTTATATGTACTATCATCAATAATATAATAATATATACAGTACTGTATATACAGTATTATCAAAATACTGTACATGCTACAGCCAGATGGGAAATACCCAGCTGCATTTTAAGAAACAATAGATCCATCTGTGTGATTCAGGCTTGTTTATTGTACAGGTTGTGAATACACGAGAGGGTGATGCTGCTGAAGAGGTGAGATCTGAAGAAAACACCCAAAGCCTCCCAGGCGAGGGCTGGTGGGAGGCTGTGACGCTGCTTGGGAGGAGCAGACAGAGGCAGTTGGAGCCGTGCTGATAGGTGACTGGAAATTGAAGCGGGACTAAACAACTGCCAGTAATCAGGACGAGACTGGAAATGGAACTCTCCAATTAGTGCAGAGTGTGACTAAGATCAGCTCAATAACCAGGCCCCAAGCAGTGGGCTGCAGGGCTTAAATACTTAAAGGAACAAGTAATAGGTTTATTCCATGCTGAAAAAAAAGAAGAAAGAGAACACAACGTTTCGGCCATGGAGCCTTCTTCAGGTGTGAGAGAGACAGGGCAGTAGGCAAATGTAAAGTAGCGGGAGAACAAAGGTTGGCAGGGAGGAGGAGTGAGAGGCGGGAGCAGGGGACAGAAAGAGAGGCCAATCAAGAGGTGTGAAGTCAGAATGGGTGCAGAGAGGTGTGAAATTAAATTTCCAATGAATGGAGAAAATTTAAAAGAACAGTAGTCTGTCGTTAAGAGAAGGAAGAATATGTGATCCTAGCTGCAGAATAATTTTGGTTTCGGTGGTCTTTCTGATGTATGAGTTCGGAAAACCGTCTTTGAGAACACAGATGGAAAGATTAGAGTGGTCGTGGCCGTCAGAGGTGAAATGAGAAACAATGGGCTTGGAGAGATCTTTAATCTTCACAGCCCTGACGTGTTCTCTGAAGCGGTCTCCGAGTCTCCTTCCTGTTTCTCCAATGTAGATGGCTGGGCATTTACTGCAAGAGATACAGTAAATAAGGTTGCTGGAGGTACAAGATGCTGTCTGGGTGATCAGGAATTGTCCTGAGGGAATTGACAAGTTCGAACACTCTAATCTCTCCGTCTGAGTTCTCAAAGACAGTAAATTTTCTCCATTCATTGGAAGTTTAATTTCACACCTCTCTGCACCCATTCTGACTTCACACCTCTTGATTGGCCTCTCTTTCTGTCCCCTGCTTCCGCCTCTCACTCCTCCTCCCTCCCAACCTTTGTTCTCCCGCTACTTTACCTTTGCCTACTGCCCTGTCTCTCTCACACCTGAAGAAGGCTCCACGGCCGAAACGTTGTGTTCTCTTTCTTCTTTTTTTCAGCATGGAATAAACCTATTACTTATTCCTTTGCAGCCTACGCATGCTGACGCAGCTACCCACCTTAAATACTTAAATACTAAAAAGCGTCAGGCGATTGGAACATCCTGCAGAATTTGGAGCGTGTAGCACCAGGCAGTGTTGAGCTCCTTGTGAAACTATGACCAGTCTCTGAGGAGGCTGAGGGCTGAGAGCTTGAACCCTCCCAGGAGTAACAACAAGTATATAGATTTTTGGATATTAAGTAAATGTTTTGGTGACATTTTGGTGAATTGAACATCCATAACAGACTGCAATACCTTCAAGTGACTTTGTTTCAGAATGATCTAGATCCCCTAAATTCCCTCATTAGTGAGAGTTTGTGGGATGAAGTGAAGTAATCTGTTGAATATCAAGCCTAGTGTCAATTTTAAAAAAAATAATAGGAGGTAATACTGTATGCCCTGCTTTTCGAGATAACAACTTTCATGATATTGCTGTGATGTTTCCACAGCTAGTGATTTATAATCTGGCAAGAATTTATAGGAAAACAGAGGCTGTCAATGGTAAGCCATCATCAGGGAACCCATGAATCATGACATCTTGCCAAGATTGATGAGGAAGGATAAGACTGATGATCTGGGAAGGAGTGTTTAGCTACTACAGAGCTGCACTTGTATTGATTAATGGCAATTTGACTATAATAACAGGAACAAAGCAGGGCTCATGCTGCTCATGTAACTTGGTAAGAATGTGATATGGGGTGGTAAGTGGCATCTAAGGCCAGTGAAATGGCACATGAGGGACAAAAATATCTCAAGACAACATCTGCAACATTTTAAACATTGTTGTAGATGTAGAGTTATTAACTTACATTTTCCTTAAATACTGTATGTAGGATGCATTAAACCAAAATGTAAGTTCAGGCTTAAATAGTTTAGAAAATGCTTGTCTTGGGATGAAAAAGTTAGAAGAAATTTGTTCAGTCTGTACAGGATTAATGATGATTTGGGGCCAATAAGCAGGTGAGCTTGCAACAGCTCATTGTGAAACCTTGTGAAGTTTCTGTAATGACTGATAATGACTTGGAGAGGGCAGTGGTCTCAGAGCTAGAGGGAGAATCCACTCTGAGTAAACAGCAAGCAGACAGACAAGTGAAATTGAAAACACTGCACTGAGAGTGGTGACACAGGAAAGCTCAGTCTGTAGCAAATGGCAAATTCACGGGTCAAAGTCAAAATTTTGATCTAAGTACGAAGCTGGGTGGTAACAAGCCTTGGAGAATCCTGGAGAAAATTTGAAAACACAAACAAGGGTCAGAGCACAGTGAAGCAAGCAAGGAATAAAGATGAGTGAAGTAACGTAGCAACGTGCAGCATGAGAATGAGTTTGACTCCTGGGAAGCAGAGCCAATGACTGACTGTAATATAGAGTGCATGCAGGACTAAAACACCTGGAGTAAAAAAGTACTGAATTATTAGGAACAGGGGATTACTTATAATAACCCATAACGAGTTCATATTGCACCGGTGGATGATTCAGGCTTCATGGAAACGAACCTGCTTGCCATACAGACTTGGGAGTGGGGAATGACTTTAAAAACTGAACCAGAACAGATATTTTTATAAGTCCAAAATAGTACAACACTGATGAAAGACATCCCAACAAAAAATAATATTTCAGTAGTTTGGTAAAATTCTAATAATGATGAAATGAACCAACAAACATAAAAGGAGAGCATACTGAATTATTTGGCATTAATTGACCTGAGGAAATGACAGTGCTGGCTGAAGATGAGTGTTGTCACAAGGAATAGACGAGGGAGGCAGCTGCAAGGATGCATTACAGTAGAGGGAGTGGTGATAGAAAAGATGAACAGAGTTGTGCAGAGCCAGCAAGTATTTTTTCTTAGGAGAGTGGAAGTGTGAGATTAGAATTTGACCTCCTCCTGGACTTCACCAGTTGCAACATTTAGATTCAATAGAAATACTAGCAGCACTTTTTGGAGTTCACTTTATTCTTTGCTTTATATAATTAGTTTAGCATTCTGTAACCATTTAATTGTGCAGAAACATCAATCAAATTTCTTGACAGGTTTGGATTCTGACACCTCCCATGAGGGAATAACCTTCTCAGAATCTCCTTTATGTTTTCCAGAGTTTAATGAGTCAGTTTAGAGTCAGCTAAATACTATAGACTTTTTTTTCACAAAATTAGGTATGCAGGGCTTCATTGTTGTGCCCCACCAATGCAGTTGACTAAATGATTTAATTTTAATTTCTGACAACTGCAAGCTCAAGTTTTCCCCAAACATCATTAACATACTGTATAATTTAATTGTCTATATTCAGCTATTTGCATGAATGGGAGCATAGAAATTTGTGACAAAGATAAAATATTTTTACAGTGCATTTCTGTTTTAAAAAGGCTTCAATTGTGTTGTTTGTTTGTTCCCATTCAGCTTGTGTGTTATTTTTACTTGCATTTTCTTTCGTTTGTGTTTGTCTTGTTTTATTGTTTTTCTGTCTGTATGTTCTTTCTTACAAATATAGTTTTATGTTTGTATTGTGTTTTAATCATCGTTATTTTTTCATGATAAAAGCAATTAAAAAAAAGTAGTCAACTTCTAATTTCAGTTGATGGGACATTAAAAATGCTATACAAATTGCCTTGTCCTCAAAAATATTATTTTGACTAGGTCAAGCTTACAATATTCTACATAATCTGGTTACTGATATTTTAAATATCTAGGTTAGTGTTTCACAGTTGTTTCTCGAGACATTGGGAAGTCTTAGGTTGGTTAGAAGTAGGTTGTCAATTATTTGAAGATTTTGAATATTACATAAGGCCCCATCATAGTTTGCTTTTATTAAGATTATAAAGGTTAAATTATTTTAGCTTGTCAATCTAGGACATTCCTTTAATACCAAAAATATGTCTATTTCCTTTTCTTGGCACTTGTTACAGAGCATGAATTATATTTTTTTGTAACATGATGAATGAAATTGTACACCATATTCTAAATGAAGTCTTACTATTGCATTGTACTATGTCAAAATAGCAACCTATATTTAAATTCTAAATTTGTAAATATATATCCTAAAATTGTTTTCCACCTTTTTATTGCTTCCTTACATTGTCTAGATGGTGTAAATATTTAATCAATATAAATTATTCAGTCTTTTTATAAGTAGCTTCTTCAAGGTCCATATTTTCAATTTTGAATCTATAGTTTGTAATTTTGCAACTTGCATGTTCCACACTTATCTAAATTATCATGTCATCTGCAAGGTGTTTGGCCAGTTTTGGTTTTTATTTTAATATTGTTTAATTCCATTTGCTGATTCTATAGCGTTTGCTAACAACACCTTCACCGAGATCATTGATAGAACTTACGAAAAGCAATGGTTGTTGTACAGAACCATGAGGTACTCCACTAATTGCATCATCACCATCAGAACATTCACCCCTTATTCATATTCTGTTTTGTATCCATTATGCAGTTATTAATCCAGAAATGCAAATTTCATTAAATTTAGGCATACTGTACTGTAGTTTTTTTAAAGATTTAATTGAAATATTACTTCATTCTTTGAAAAATCTATTGTATATACACAGTGTACTCACTGGTTTATGTAATCAACATTCAGGTTCATAAATGAAAAAATTACGCCATGCGCAGGTGGAACAGTGAATGTTTAACATGACGGGTGAAAGCATTCGGCTGTCGCCAGAAAATGCTTGGTTTTGAATCACAGTCAATGCTGAGGGCTTAAGTTGTATACTGCTTAGACTTTTATTAATTTTAAAATGTGTAGTATAGTATGTTAAATATTAAATTAATTTATAAAAGGAAGTAGGGTTATTTTACAAAAACAAAATTACTCAGTTGTATATATTAAAAATAGTTTATTCTTATACTGTGGTTTGTTGTGAACGTGATGAGCTTCTTTCAGGTTTACATCCACATTGAAATAATCTATATTTTGTCAAATTTCAGCAACAAGTAATCAGGAAACAATTTAACTTTAAATTTAAACTATGAAAAATATATTCTACACATACTGTGCTGTGTGGCATTAAAGCCATACGGTCTTATACTTAATACAGTATATACTGTACCTAATGTACATGCTGTAGATGGAAATGGTAGCTAAATATAGAAACAAAGTACACAAGTACAACAGTATTCCAATGTCTTCATAAGCATTTTATGCATCAAAGTCTTTAACTCGGTAACTTATGGTGGTTATTTTGAAAAAGTTCTGATGTGCTTGTTCTATTTATATAAAGTTTATACACTTCATAAAAAGCTATAATTTTTTTCCTTTTCTAAGAATATGTTATAAGAACACTTGCTGTTATTATTTTTAAAAAAGTTGTAATACGGAATTAATGCCACTTGATAGGGAATATTAATATGGAATCGTGTAGCTAAAGAAAAATCAGCAGCTAAAAATATCACTTATGGAAATTCTGGAAACATTTTTACATTTGTTTTTTTTACTTTCATTGTCCTTGGTAATGGTAATGGGTAGTGGTAATGTTATGAGATCAAGTTTTTTTTAATTAAACTGAGGGTTTGAAGATTTAGTGAGTTAAATTGTTTCCTGATTACCAGTTCCTGAAATGTGTACCGGTTCGTTAGGTACATTATATGTACTGTATTACCTTACACAGTACTTCTGTTTTTATTTTCTTCTACAAATATTTCAAATATAAGTAATATTACTAATAAATGTAAAAGGCTAGAAAATGCTTGGCTCAATTGTAGTTCTGTAAATCAATGTAAAAATTAAGTTTTTTGTCAGTGAAGTCATTTAGCAAGACTGCCTTGTTGTTTACAGAACAGGTGTTGAATATGACCTATTTAGTCATTCTTGATGAGGCAGGGTGTTTGGCGAGAAGTGAAGTGTGTTTCAAACACAGAAGGCAGCATAAATTGTAAAGGTCAACACCAGAACAGGATGATTTAGGTTCCTGGCTCCAAAAAACAGGTATTGTAATATACTGTAGCTAGTCAGAGTTAGTTAGTCAGAAAACAGCTCCCAGAGCTGCGATCAATTAATCTTATAAATCACAAATCCCAAAATCACAGCAGTACTCAAAGCTAGATCTTTCTGAGAAACAATTCCATAAAAGTTGCAGTAATTATGACAAGGTTACCTTACAAGCATTATGGTGAAAGCCAGGTGAATGACAAAAACGGTGTCAAATCCAAGATTAGGGGATTGCGAGTAGTTTGAAATATACCTCTAATGATCAGCAAGCAGTAAAGAAGGAAAGAAGTCAGGAAAGAAGCAGTGATAATCTGATTGCAGAAAATGAGCAATACACTGTAAATTCATACAGCTAAAACTAGACATAAATACTGTACAAAGATTTAGTGAATGCAAAGAAAAAATGCATTATAAAAATATAAGACAAAAAACTAAACCAGTAAAAGGAGCAGCAGCCATACATGCCAGCACTCCCTCTCGACTGCAAGAAATATAATGCCAGCAGTAACCACACACTGGCATAGTCAAGATACAGGCAAAAGCAAATTTTAAAAAAGCAGGCCTACCCGCATTACAATAAAAACCATTAACAGAACCAAACTTATCCCATACAACCTAAACAGGCAGCAGAGTAAGATCTTTTATTTGGTATCCCAGTGCAACTCAACAGAAGTTCATTTACTGTAGGAAAATCAGCTTTCTTTGGGAGAAAAAAAAGACATTCTCACACTGAGGTCTGTATATACAAAAGAAATCTACCTCACTCTTTGCTCTGTTTCCTCAGTTTTCTATTTAAGGTCTTTAATGAAATCAGATGACCTTAATTAAAAGTTAAAGAAAACCAAGGAAGAGGGGAAAAGACAGGACACTATGAATTTGGCAATTTAACATACAATAATAGGCCTATGGGCCAGTTATCATAGAGTGACAGTCCTGTGAACCACCATGCTAATGAAATTGCCATTTCCTGATTCCTGTGCTTTTCCCTGTTGCACAATTACTTAAAATACAATGCCATATCTACACTGGCAGAACAAAAGTAATGTCCTTGACTGACCTGGTCAAAGTCCTGATTTGAATCTGACAGAAAAGCTGCAACAAAACTTGAAAAATGCTAACAATGACAGAGCTTAAGCCAGTATGCAAGGATGATCTGAAGAAAGGTGAACCGTCCGGGCCGTGACCTTCTACAGCTAATTACTCCTCATTTTCTATTTGTTTAAATCTCAGTGTTATTATATACTAATGATGGATTATTACCAGCCATGTCACCCTGCAACTCACACTGACACTAAGCAGGTGTGGTGAGGTGTTAGTGGGACCAGCAGGGGGTGCTCACCCTGCTGTCTGTGTGGGTCCTAATGCCCCAGTATAGTGATGGGGACACTATACTGTAAAGAGTCTGGTTGATCCATCTACTTGTCCTATATCATTGAGAATAACCAAAACAATCCTAGATACCTGTTCTCTAAAAGCAATTGACACTTAAATAACACTTTTTTAGCAGTTTTTTACACACAGGATTGACAATATAAATTGTTAAATATTTACTACAGCTCCTTCCTGCATGCCTGTTTTTGCTAGTTCTCCTCTTTCCTGTTTCTCTCAATTTGAATCTCAATTAAAAACATGTTTCAAATTTTTCAATATTTCTCTCAATATTGCATATGAATGAGTCCTTAAGTACTAGATTGGTACCAACAGCCTTTAAAATTGCTTCAGTCGTAATATGGCTTCAGTCTTTTGTCAATTGAAGTGAACAAAATTTTAGGTCATTCAGGTTTTTATGTCAGAGATGCAATTAGAGAGTGCAGAAACAGCTACTTCATTGTCAGTTTTAGTATGGACATACAGTACTGTAGATCTGAGAATCATCAGCATAGAAAAGATCATTCAGACCATGCAATTTTAATATCTTACCAAGAGGTAACATGTAAATGCTAGGCCCTGTATTGAGCCCTAAGAAACACCAGACTTAAAAGTCCAATTTCAGAACTAAAACCACCAAGAGAGACAGTGACAGTGATTAGCTAGGTAGGGCTTAAACCATTTAAAACCTTGGTGATAAGAAAATGTAATATTAATTTATAGGATGGGATATAGTAGGGATGTACAGTTGGTGATGAAAGTTGAAGATTGCATATGCTGGAGATTACATACTGTATTTCTGATTCAATGTTTCCTTTGTCTCAAACATCCTTACAGAAGGTTGTCAGTTTTGTTTCAAGCAAACTATTTTTTGCTTTTTACCGAGTTCTGTGTAACTCTTCCAAATGAAGAAAGCTACAGTATGTTAGCTTTAAGTATTTAAAACATAGAATCCCACCAAGAATGGTATGAAATACAAAACCAAAGTGCTATTATTCAAATGCTAACACCAGCATATTTTCAAAAGCATAGTTATCCTTTAAAATGCATGGAAAATTTTTATGAAAATTGTTTTTATTTATTTAATATGGTAAATAGAAACTGCCGTTCTGTTTATTTAGCTTGTCCTTTAATTTTTTTCAAGTCAACATTTAGATTGGATTTAACCAATAATAAACCCCACTAACTTGCATTAACTAATGTGCATCTGTGCTTAATGGGCATTAACATTTTTCATGCTGAAGGCAGTATCCTTAGCTCTTAGGAAGTCACACAATTCTTTCCAGATTCATTAAACACATTGTGCTTTTATTTTTTCTTAAATCCATGCTGATAATATACAGTAATACAAATATGCACACTTTGTTCTTGGAAAAGCTTTGTCCCTTAGTATACATAAGGTATTTTGCAATTCTGTTGGCTCTTCAATAGCATGAAAGTAGAACATGCTATATAATGTATCACAAATTATGTGGGAGGATGAATCATCTTACATTTCCAATCCACTTATCTTAATGAGCTGTTTGAACCTTTCCTGTCAGGGTTTAGGCCATTGTTAATGTAGTTAATGACTTGCTAAAGGTTTCTGACTCTGGGTCACTTAATCTTTTCATTTTGGACTTTAGTACAGCTTTGGATACGGTCTATAATGACATGTTAATGGATTAAAAAATGTTTACTTACTGTGATGTTGTAGCCTCACATGACCTGTAACAAACATTTCCGCAAGCCAGCATAATTACAACTATGGATAAGAGATTGTGCCCTGTAAATGAAGCATCTGGCAATTGGAATATTTTTTTCATTTAAGTGGAATAAATTAATCAAAGAACACCTGTATATATTTGTAAATATATGTGCTTTTGTGTTTGTATGTAGGAATTATTTGGTTTTGATAGCAGGTGGTACAACAGGAAGCCAAAACCATGTCTAAGGTTGAGGGTGTGTCTTAAAGAAGCAGTACCTGGACAGCCACCAGCCTGTTTCTTGAGCATCTGGCACCAGAGTGCCATCTAGTTGTTTGGAGGGCAACTGGTCTCCCCATCCTATTCACCCCAGTGTGAACCCTGTATACTATTCCCAAAAAACAAATACATAGTATATAAATGTATAAATGTATATAAATACTCTTCCTGATTGAGGTTTCAGAAAACTGTTAATGAAGTGGGGCCACAGTACAGTCTTTCTTTTGAACATTTTGTGTCTAAAAAAGGGAAGGGTATAATCAATAAAAAGCTGACTCATCTCCAGGGCTGCAAGAAGCCAAAGCTGATAACTTATTACTTGTCTATCAAGTTTAAATTTATTGTCATATAACATTTATTGTTATATTGTTAGCTTGGAACTTGTTGACTCAGTGTGTGTTTTTGTGTTGGTTCTTAGTATTCATTGTCTTTCTTTCTGGACATTGAAACTTAAGAGAATCCGGTGTGGCCGAATAAAATGTCCTATCCTTTATAAATTACGCTGACTCTTTGTAAGATTTAGAGTGCACTTTAAGGCACCCCTGCTCATGTATAAAGTACAACATGAACTTCCTCCAGGCTTTCAGAAATCAATTGAATTGACCCCAGGTTCCACATAACATATTGTATATAGATATTGCTCTTATGTTGCTCTTTGATTGTGGAACTTGGTACCCAAATCTTTTAGAGACACTGCAGCTGTGAACTTTTTTAAAACTCACTTAAAAATCTCCTTTTAATATAGTTTGAAATGAAGAATTTCATTTGATTTTTTTATTTGGTCCATTTCCTATGTTCTGCTGTAGTTCACTATGAATTTTTAAGACAGCGTACATTGACTATGTGTCATTTCACATATTTGGAAAATTCAGTCCATTTTGTAGCACTGGCAAGCTTTTAGAACAATATAATGGCTCCAAATGAGAGGAGTCAATTTGGCTAATCTAGCCCCCTTTGTAGTTAATTGATTCAAGGATCTCGTCCTGATATTTCTTGAAGAAATCAGGGTATCAGCTTTACCAACAGTGCTAGATACAGTAGCTTTGTTCATACTCCCGCAACCCTTTGGATAAAGGAGGGATAAAGGGAGAGATAAAGTGCCTCTTGTTCTCAGTTTTAATATACCCCCCATCATTTCCACTTAATATTTAATTTATCATAATTTATATTCTGATACTTGCACAGTGTGATGTTTCCCAAGCTACCTGAGAACAAGAGAATTATGATTGTTTGCATTCACAACAGAATATAAATTCTTACCAAATCCATCCATTTTCTAACCTCTTTATCCAACACTGGGTCATGCAAGCAACAAGCGGAGGCTGGATACACTCTGGGCATGGTACCAGTCTATTACAGGGCACATACAGACACAATACAGACATGCACGTGCTCACACCAGGCACAGTGTTCCTAGAAACCATTTAAATTATCAGTACTGTAAATCTTTGGACTGTAAGAGGAAACCAGACCACCTGGAGGAAACCCAAGCAAGCATGGGGAAAACATACAGCACCCACTCCACTAAAATACACTAAAGATGGAGCTGATGAAACTGAGAAGGCAAGATGAGATAGAGGATCTGGTAAATTTTGTTTCACAGAGGTATTCATCCCAAATATACTGAGCACCACCACTGAGATACCATCAGAGAGAACTGGTCCCAGGTTGTCACAGGAAGAAGAATGAAGCAGTCTTCCCGTATTGCCACCTGACATCACATACTGTAGCCAAGGTTTTCTCCACTCTGGGATGTGGCAAGAAACTGTCAAGCCTTGGAAGCCCAGCACAGCAGCTCCCTGGGTCCCACAATCACATAAACAGTAGTTCAGAAACCATACAGGTTCGATCAGTGCCAGTTCCACCATAAAAACCGGAAAGAGTGTGAAAGCCGTTGAACACTCTGTTGTCCGAAACAATGCAAGTGACTTATGCAGCTGGGACCCCATATCAACAACAGTATGATGTCTCCTTTGAGTCATGGTGGCTACTATCATCACAATAGTAGACACATTTCTAACGAAGGGGAGATGAAGATCTTATAGGGACAAACAACAGTTGGCATAATCATCACATCTTTAAATTGAAACAAATGAAAAACTCAGATGAATGGCAGGACAAAACTGGGGGCATTCTCAGCAATCCTACAGAGATGAAGAACTGCAACCACTAATCCAAAGAATACACCACGTGACTTAGGGCATGGTGTGGTGAAAAATGTTTAATCTTTATCAACCATTGAAAACTCTTCTACAGTACATCAAAAGTTATCTGCACAGAAATTATGTAGCTTATGTTGCTTAGTGCAAGGATCTATAGTAAAAATCATAAACAGTTAAACTAAAATTTTGAAGGGGGAAAGCTCCAAAGAATGCTGCAAGGGAAATTCATAGAGAGCAGTGACAAAAGAAAAAAACTCAGGGAAAATCTGTTCAAAGGACCAAATAATTACTTTTACCTCAATGCAAGAAATACACATTACTGCATTAGTATGTGACCGTGAAAGAATACAGTATCAGAGAGAACACAGTGCTCAGGATAGACAGGGAAGATGAAAGAGGTATGGCACTATACATCAAAAAGAGCATTCAGTCTCAGGAACTTAAATTAGTCAGGTGTTTCAGGATCTATATGGGTCATACTGAACAAAAGGCATTCAAGAAGCACAGTTTGAGGAGTATGCTACAAACCATACATGGATAACATCAGATCAATTCAGATTAAATTTAATGTAGTTCAACAGATTTGGAAAGGTATATGTAAAGAAAGATTGGGTAAATGAAAAAACATCATGGACAATGGAAGTTGAAATAGTTGACATGCTTACTTGTTGCTTTCTTACTCAGAGTGTCAGAGTACCAATTAGAAGAAATGTCTGTATTGATCTAGTTTTTTCAAATAATCATAATGGACCTACAGTAGGACAGCAGAAACTCATTAGGGAACTGTGCCCATATTATGGTCTGTTTACAAGTGTATTTTGAAACAACCAAAACTATTTTTGACCTAAAACAGTATTAACATCAATAGCTCACAGATCAAAGAGCCCTGTCTTATTGAATGAAGAAACCTTGGCATAAAGGTTATACAGTATCTGACATAACAGCAAGTGTAGGTCTGTACATGCACACATACAACTATTCAGGAACAAATCGAAGTTACTCCTATCCTGAAAATAAAAAGACGAGTAAAACACAAACAATTTGGCTGGGAAGCCTTCCTCAGAGGTGAAAAGGAGAGATGTGAAAAGGAGAAAGAGAAATCAAAGGGAGAGAAGAAGAGTGTGGGAAGCAAAAGAAGCAAATGTTGAGAGAGGCAGGAGGTTAATGTACAGGAATGAAATCCAAGGTGAAATGCAGCAATCTGTGAAATAAAAGAACAGAGATTATTCCATCACTGAGTGTAGGGGGAATGTACAGTTCAATCTAGTTTAATGATGATGTTTGATGTCATTATTGTATAATTATTGTATTATTCAGGCACAGGAGTTTTTAAACACCTGTGAAAGTTCACAGAGCAGCCAGTTTAATAATGATACGGTGACCTTGAGGGGGATCAAGTGAATGTTGTAGTTGTGTATTTTATGCTCTTTTTTATTTTTTTGTACAGAAATAATCTCTGCTTGTTTAATTTACAGCTCCCTATTCTACCTGCAGCCATGTCTAGCACCACTATATTTTGTATCATGTACTAAAGGTCTACTGGCAGATTCAGTTACAGAAGGGTGGTGATTATGGTTCAAACCTAGAAATGTTGTAAGAAATTGAACTGTTCCACTACAGTATGTTTAGAATTATTCTGAAAACAACCTGTTCAGATTGTAGCATTTTTTGTGGAAGATCCTGCCAGTCTAGTTGAATTTAATGATGTAATTACTTTAAATTGTATTTGAATTTCCTAAGTAATATATGATATATAATGATACAGTATATCTATAGGCACTTGCCCTGCGATGGACTGGTGCCCTGTCCGGGGTGTACCCTGCCTTGCGCTCCTTGCTTGCCAATTAGGCTCCGGCTTCCCACACCACCGTATGGTATAAAGCGGTTTGGTAAATGACTTGACATATAATGATATATAATACATTTCTTGAACCTGATCCACAAGAATGCATGTTTTGTTCGGAAATTCACACCTTTTAAGATCAGATAAGATCACTTTTATTAGCCGTATACAATTTCTTGCATTAGAAATTCGTCTTTTCACATACCCCAGCTTGCTCTCCATGAGACACAGACTCACAGACAGGGAGAAAAGCTTGAGGTCAGAGCGCAGGGTCAGCCATTGTACAGCACCCCTGGAGCAGTTGGGATTAAGGGCCTTGCTCAGGGGCCCAACAGAGTAGGATTCCTCTGCCAGCTGCAGGATTTGAACCGGCAACTTTCCAGCCACAGGCGCAGATCCTTAGCCACAGTGACACCGCTCCGCCCACATGTCTAAACATATGCATAACTATTACTTCACTAAAAATCAATAAAACATATCTAAAAACACACAAAAAGGAAAGTAAATGACCAATTTAAGACCCCTTCAATAACATGAATACAGAGGTATAAGGGCACACACAGACACTAACACAATGTTTCCCCTGAAGTCAATTAACCTACTGTACCAGTATTTCTTTGGAGTTTGGGATGAAAGCAGAGCACCCAGAGGCAACATGCAATACATGAATACAGGCAGAACTCACAGACTCCACACAGACAGAACCCCAGGAATGGAACCCAGGGTTTCAGTGCCTAAAACCACCAATCCAAACCACTGCACCATTGACAATCAATGAAAATTATGAGTACTACTTGAGAAGCCAGTTCTCCCAAGAAATGTTTTCTTGCTCTTTTTACAGCACAGGTATTTTAACATACTACAAGTTATGGATGCATTTTTTTCTATTAGAGTTTACTAATTGGCGATCAAGAAACTAAGGCACTTTTTTATTAAAAAAAGGGCTGTGAGTGTCTGGGACAAGCTTTGGCCACCCATGGTTTTGTTGTTGAAGTCAATTTCATTACTTCTTTCAAGAAAAGGGCAAGATGTAATTCTTGGATCAGTTTGCTATAAAAACCAAACATGAATAGCTTCCTCTCATTTATAAGCTTTCTTCTTAAAATTTGTTGGGCAACTTACCAGAATAGTGAGACTTTTCACTAAAATACAACTATGAAAACAAAATCAGTATAAAATGCAGTATAAGGTGTCATTGACCTTTCATTAGTAATTGTTTAATTTATGCTCAATATATTACTTTTTCACTGCTATACTTTATGTACCCCAGATTAGCTCAAAGGTATTGTGATTATCAGAGGACTTATTGTAAAATCTTAAAGCCAGTAGCTTTTCTTTGTTATTTACTTAATGAAGATCTAATGAGAGTTTGTCTTCCTGTGTATCCTGTGCTCCTAAAGCCAAAAAATGAAATACTATGTGCCAACTCAACCATAGGTACTTTAAGCTTGTAATAGTACACCTGTAATTGCATACAAAGTATACATTATCTATACATTTATATCAAGGACTTTTGATACACTGTACATCTATAGGTAATGTATACCCAAGGCATATGCAGTTGTGATTGCTAATGAAGGCTTCTTCAGTATTTTCATGAAAAAGTCTGCAGTATAATGTCAAAACATCACTGCATTGCTTTGTAAGGTCAATGTATTTTCACAGAAATCTATTATTATGCTAATTCTTTCCTCGTTATGTGTAATCCAGTATCTGTTGTACAAGTGACCCTTAGTTTTGACTGCCAATGTGTAAGCAATGCATTTTTATACAATGTAAATCACATTTTTTATTCATAAAATTCAGAAAACAAATATAAAGGAAGCTCTGAGTATGACCTTGACACTTAACAACGTACTGTTCTTTACTGAAGATCCAGAGGTTGTTATACTACAAGTATTTTTAATACTTTTTATTTTTGTGCCTCTACATTATGCATTTGAGCTCCTGCTTATGGCTACACTACCATATTCCTGCACATAAAAGCAATGCCAGACTTAAAAAAGTTCCCAAAAAGCATACATAAAAGCCTTAACGTTTTGAAACCCAAGATAACACAAGTAAGTCTCTGATAAAATTTTGCACATTTAAATGTAGCTAGTAATATTTACTTTTAATATTATTTCAATTATGTTTCTTTATTCATATTATTGAATGGTCTCCTTTCGTTTTCATCATTTAAAAAAAATTCTGACATGGAAAAATAAAAATGTTAAGATGCTTCTGTATTCTGATAGGAGATGTGTTACCAAAGCTGATCTGGGCTTGGAATGGTTTAAGAGGTGAATGGGTAGGCCAAGAAAAGCAGAATAGTATATAAAAATACAGTAGGTCTGACTACAATTGTCAGTAAGTTCATTCACTCTCATTCTCTCTGACGCAAGAAGAAGCAAGACATTGTAAATTAGTTCCACCTTTCTATACAGCACAAGCATTTTGTAGACTAGAACATATTGATGATAGCTGTACAGATGATAGAAATGATAGCCAGGAACCCAATGAAGGACCAAGCATTCTTTTAATTAGTTGAGTTTACTTGAGTTTCCATTGGTTTAGTACTGAATGTGACTTGTAGGTGATTTTCATACTAGCATTGTATAGAGGTTGTGAATGTTTTTCTCTGAACGTTTTAGAAAAATTATTCTCTGGTGCAGAGAACACTTGTACAAAAGAATTTCACTAGACCAGATGGCATTTTTTCCAAGTGAAAAAGTTTAAATCACAGTATTTAATGTAACCCAATTGCTAGTTTGTTACGTTTCTGTTTTATCCTGGTAATCACAGTATTACAGCATTACAGCTGTTATTTGTACATGCTTTATTTTAATAATTTTCTTTACTGCCTGATGAAATTAGTATTTAAGTCATTGGTTGGGAAGGATGACATTTGTAATGAATGTTTTTTTTTTTATTCATAGCTTGGTAATTGGGGAAGAAAAACTCTAGGATGAAACTGTTCAATATAGGTCATTGCATATTGCCATTTCTGAAAACCTGTGCTGAGGTAGGATTATAGAGATTTGTATTAGACGTCTTCTAGAAAAGGCTTCCAAGTTTGCCATTGAATGAACTCATTAACCTTTCTGTGGAAATATGGGCTTCCCAGTGGAAATGGATGTGAATTTCCTGTGGCTTTCATTCTCATGAAAACGAGATTTAACCTTTTCTTCTCTGTGGTTTATTTTTTCAGCTTTCTTATTTTTCTTCAACTTTCTTCCAAGATCACATGTTGCACAACTCTCTACGAACACACATTTCTAATATACTTATGCAGTTAGTTTTACTTCAGAAGAGAAATATGCCTGTTACATTTTTTAAAAATCCATTACATTTTTCATATGCAAAGCTGTGAGTCTTTGTTTCAATTACATGCTAAAAATAAAAAAGGCATTCCTTTGCCTTAATACGAGTAGTTCACTTCCTTTACTTTTTTGCAATATTAAATGTCAGCCTATTATAACTATCCAAAGATAATGTACAGTAGCTATCAGAATTGTTTTCCATCTGTGTGCAGAAGATCCCTGAAGAAGGGTTAGCTGTTAACTACTCAAGAAATATTTTACTTTTGCAGATGAGCACACTACAACACTTTAATGCCTGGCACCATTGGGGTTGTTTCTGCAAATTAAACATTATACACATTCTGAACTCGTAGGTGTTTAACCAAATATACATTTTTTAAATTGTAGTCACCTGATGGCATCATTATCTAAAACTGAGAGATACAGTATGAAAACAGACAATAGCCTTTAAATCATAATCCTTTGTTTAACCAGACACGTCAAGTGAGAAAAGATTCTCCCTTACAATGAAGACTTGGCCATTCGTCAAGATAAAGATGAAAATCGATCATTATCTAACGACAAGGTGTGTCCAGCTCTGCCTCGCTACAGAACAACAAAGCCTCCCAGGCAAGGTCTGACGAAAGACCCCGGGGCAAATCTGGAAGAACTACAGGAGCAGCTGCAGCGATGCAAGCAGGCAACGGCGCAGAGATGCAGGCCTGGACTAGATAACCAGGAAACAGGACCTGACTGGAAAACAGGAACAGAACTGTACAGACTGCTAGGTAAGCAGGACTGGACTAAGAAAGGATGCAGGACTGCACAGGATCACCAAGAAGCAAGACGCAACTGAAACACAGAACCCTCAGGTCAGGACAGAGTGTGAGAGAGAGCAGCTCAATAACCAAGCCCCAAGCATTGGTGCTGTGGGGCTTAAATACTGTATTAATCATGGTTAATTGGCAGCAGATGGCTTGAACAGCATGCCGAATCTAGTGCGTGTAGCACCAGGCAGGGTTGAAATCCTCATGTGAAAGTAACAGATTTCCGAGCAGACTAAAGGATGAGAGCTTGGATCTACCCAAGTCTAACAATATGCAGTTCCATGCACCACTTTCTCAGTTAAGAAGTAATTGAGGGATCTACAGTATCAAAACCCTTAGGGACCATGACCAAGAGATTGTACAGTATATAGCTACGTATAGTACATTGCCCTAAAAGCAAAAGTTGAAAAGAAACTGATGAAATGTTTTAAACTCTTGCAATATGCATGAAATGCACAGGCATATTATAAAAAAACCCACTAAATTTATTAGGAGTTTCTGAATGTTACGCCATTTAAACCTGAAACTATACTTATTCAGGACACTATTTAGCACAACATGTCCAATACAAGAATAATTGTCAAAAACAGAACTTTACCATTATTGATACATTATTGATATATTCTCTTTTTTAATGAGGTTGCTTACTCTTTTCACACTAATAAATTGATTCAGTGAAGTAAATTTTCCAAACAAATCAGTGGAAGACTGAGGGAAGTCTTTGAAAAAAAACAGAACCCTAACCCTAACCTAAGCTAAACCCTTAGCTAGGGTTAGGGTTAGGATTCCCACAAAATGTAGACAATTTTTGATGGCATGGCTGTGTTTATGGACAGAAATGATATTTAGGAAAAAAGTTATTTCAGTGCTTTCGAAACATTTTTTCCAACATACTGTATATGGCTACATACAGTGCATTGCCTCAAAAGAGAATGTGTCTAAATTGCCCTACAAGCAATAGTTGAAAAGAAACTGATGAAACTGATTATTTAAATCTTGCAATAGGTATCGAATGCACAGGCATATTCTCCAAAAAAAGCTACAATTTATTAGGCGTTTCTGAATCTTAAGTCATTTAAGCCTGAAACCATACTCATTCAGGACAGTAATCAGACTAACAATTTGGTTCACTGAAATAAATATTCCAATCAAATGATTGGAAAACTGTGGGAAGTTTTTAAAATGGCCTGAACCCTAACCTTAGCCAAACCCTTAGCTAGGGTTAGGGTTAGGATTCCCACAAAATGTAGACAATTTTTGATGTCATGACTGTCTTTTTGAACAGATATGATATTCTGGAAAACAGTTATTTCAGTGTTTTCTAAACATTATATTCCAACATATATGGCTACATACAGCATATTGCCTCAAAAGAGAATGTGTCTAAATTGCCCTATAAGTAAAAGTTAGGAACAAACTGATGAAACCTTTTAAACTCTTGCAATAGGCATCAAATACACAGACATCTCAAAAAAAGCCAAAATATATTAGGAGTTCCGAACACAGCTCCGTCTGTGTTCTCAAAGACGGTTTTCCGAACTCATACATCAGAAAGACCACCGAAACTAAAATTATTCTGCAGCTAGGATCACACATTCTCCCTTCCCTTAACGACAGACTACTGTTCTTTTAAATTTTCTCCATTCATTGGAAGATTCATTTCACACCTCTTTGCACCCATTCTGACTTCACACCTCTTGATTGGCCTCTCTTTCTGTCCCCTGCTCCCGCCTCTCACTCCTCCTCCCTCCCAGCCTTTGTTCTCCCGCTACTTTACCTTTGCCTACTGCCCTGTCTCTCTCACACCTGAAGAAGGCTCCACGGCCGAAACGTTGTGTTCTCTCTCTTTCTTCTTTTTTTCAGCATGGAATAAACCTATCACTTGTTCCTATATTAGGAGTTTCTGAATCTTATGCCATTTAAGCCTGAAACCATACTCATTCAGGACACTATTCAGCACAAAATTTCCAATACCAGAATATTTACCATTCTTGATACATTCTCTTTGTTTTAACGAGGTTGCTTAGTCTTTTTAGACTAACAATTTGGTTCAGTGAAATAAATATTCCAACCAAATGAGTGGAAGACTGTGGAAAGTCTTTAAAATAGCCTGAACCCTAACACTAACCTAATTTATTGAAATGATTAAAATAAACATGCATATATATTGGGTATTTCAAGATTCTACAACCTGGATCTTATCTCAAAGATAAGGGCGCAAGGTAAAATATAATGCTGGAGATGACACCATTCCATCACAGGGCACACACATGGGTAAAATTTAGATTTACCGATTCATGCAGCCAGAGATAGTGAAACAGATATTTTACACATACTGCCTGTCTGGATTATTTTTATTTGACCTGCAATAAGAATTCATTTTTGTTTCATAAATTTTTTTTTGTTTCTAGAGCCCTTCTCCACCCACTCCAAACCAGACATTGATTCACCTGCACTGATTTAGACATGGACACCTCCCGAATGCTCACCAGATGGGTTTTCAAGCTGCCAAGACTGTCATATCAATTGCTAAGTTAGCTTCTCAGGCATAAAGAACAGGACAGAGAAAACTCCACTCAGAGTGATTATTCTAAAAACAAATGTGAAAGCAGTAAATAATAAAGTACAAATAAGTGAGGGCTCAATATTTCTTTCCAAGTACACCAATTGTATAAATGTTACTTTTATAAAGTTCAAATAAAACCATAAATACAAAACCAATTTGTGAATAATTATTACAGCAACTAACATATTCTAATTGGGCAACATGTTGTTTCCTTCCACAATCTAAACACATACTGGTACTGTAGGTTTAAGGGCCCTGGTGTGAGTGTGTGTGTCTGCCCTGTGATGGACTGGTGTCCTAATCAGGGTGTACCCTGCCAATACTGGGTCCAAGTCACCTGTGACCCTAAATTGGAAGAAGTGGTTAGAAAATGGTTGAATGGATATATTCTCATACTGCATTGTCAGGTTTACAGCTCCCTACATATTGAAGTATTCTGAAACATTTTTAGAAAATATTACATCTGAACTATTAACAGAGCAAGAGAGCTAGAGAGAAGCATCTTACTCAATAATACAACAGCGGTGCCAACAAATATCTATTTATACCGTAAGTCCAGAACTTCAAGAAGTTCCAGAAGTCCTTTCATCTGCTTTCTTATGAACTGCTCATGTTCATTACATTGATCCTACACATTCACTTCTTTATGGTACAGTAGGCCAGAAAAAATACTTGTAACAACTTAAGTGGCATACTTAGGTGTAGATGGAGAATTACACAGAGAGCATCTATATTAACGTGTTGTCATTGGTTATCTTTTTGTTTTCTTTGAAAATGTGGAAAAACCACCAATTTAAGCGCCTTAATTTTCTTTTAGGGAACCAACATTAAGCCAAACTTCAAATTGTGCAGCTTACGTTAATTATTGATGCCATTATCAATTGCATTAATTATTAATACCAGTAAATATAAAAAAACATAATGAAGATTAGATCCATTTTAGTGAGCATTCCAGTGACTGGAATACTGTACTTATAAGGGTTGTGCATGATGAATGCTGGTGCACTATTATTACATTCTGCCATGCTTGAAATGCAACATTCTCTTTAAGTTGGTCTGGTAATTATTTTCAGCACATTCCTGAAGGGTGAATCAAGGCCGTAATTTAGGTCGCCGTGTGATACGAGAGATGAGTCAAGCTTGGCAGCACAAAAGCCACAGCATTCATATGAATGAACAGTAAGAGAAAATGATGGCAAAGGCCACTTAGAAACAGCTCTACGTTAAGCAGAGGGAAATAAGGGAATTTATACTCTTTATCTCTGCAAAACAAAAATAGGAAGCAAACACTTTACAGGTAACAGCTTGACCCA
Organism: Atractosteus spatula; assembly: GCF_055471065.1. Lineage (NCBI taxonomy): Eukaryota > Metazoa > Chordata > Actinopteri > Semionotiformes > Lepisosteidae > Atractosteus > Atractosteus spatula. The sequence continues at coordinate 27,984,498 of NC_142708.1, read as the reverse complement.
ATGGAAAATGTGTTGATCCCAGATATACCTGAAACTCTCGCCCTATTAAAAAATGTATGAAAACTTGTGTCTATTCTAAGTCTCTCCCTGTTGTTTAAATTTCAGTACACTTTTTTTCTATAAGACATGCCAAGATCATGCTTAAAATATAAAGTACTGACTCACAACGCTTTCAGTACCTGTTGAAAAACCCTTGACTTAAAAACTCAAGTACTGTAAATTCTAAATCACATATCATATACTGTAACTAATGAAACTAACTAATAAATCTTAATTGTAAAAACCGTACAGATATAAGGTACTGTTTGCTTTTGATATGTACTGGTAAATAGGAGGATTTAGAACAATAAGAAAATGTCCAGACATCAGTAATTTTTAGTTCACATGTCTTTGTAGCTTGTTCCAGATTCCCACAACCCTTTATGAAGTTAAACTGGGATACTAGAGGGATCATGGACAAAAATCATTGAGACCACAAGAAGGCCACCTGGGATGCTTCAACAGCTTAGCTGGGCATTTTGTTCCAGACTGACACAGTCCTCTGAATTCATTAGCTGGTTAATGGGCAAAAGACATTTAGGCCATAACTAGGACAGATTAGTAGCCATGGCTGATGTCAGTAGTCAGAGGAAAAGCTAGGAATGAGGCAAGAAAATAGAACTATGTAAAGAAAGGTACACAAGCACTAAAACCCAACATACCGTAAAATGCTTCTCCTAAATAACTGTTAGAACATGGCCAGAGGATAACTGAGGTTCCACTGCTGAAAATGAGGTCCACGTTTGGGCCAGAACTGCTTGTGTTACTGTATTTGTAGAACGTGGAACCTCCAAATTTATCCACATATACAGTAATCATCCAATTTTCTGTAGCAATTTGAGAGTAGAAAAATTCTACATGCATGCTGCTGTAAAAGGTAAGCAGAATTCAGAGAGTTAAGAATTTGAAAGAATGGGGAACAGAGGATTTTGAGGTTACAGCAACCAGCAACAAGACCACATTCAAACACTTTAATAAAGTCATTATCTTGATTTGATTTAAGGATATGAACATTTGCACCTGCTTCTGATGAAGTGATAAAAGAACAGAAGGAGAACTGAATGTGTGTTCAGTGTGTTCTGGGGAGGTGTAAAACTAAAAGCTGTAGAAATAATATACTGTAGTACTTTAGTATTTATTGAGCATGAGAAGAACATAAAGAAATGACCATCACATTGAGGCAGTAAAGAAGGTGCAAAAACAGGAGCAGAAAATATGGCATGAAGAAGACAAGACAAGAGGTGCCAAAGCAGAAGCTGGGGTCAAGGATAGGCTAGACACAGTGCAAGCATGAATGGCAGGAGAAGATTCAGCAGCAGAAAAGCCAGAATGACAGCATAACAGAACTGCAGGAGCAGCAGCACTAAAGCCAAGGGCTGCAGGTACAGTATGGCACTGACCTAGATGGCAAGAAAGATCAAAAGGCAGAATCCAAGGCAGGCTGTGGTCCAGCATGCACAATAGAGCCTGGGCTTGAATGGAAGCCTGGTAGGACACAGGAACTGGGGCCACATCTGGAAGTAGGGCAGAGTTTTGCAGTTTTGCAATAGAAATAGCAAATGATAAAGGTGAAGAGAAAACACAGCAATGTGAGAAATGGAGCAAGCAAAGTGGTGAATGATCTCACAGAGGTCTGTGTGGTTACTGAAAACCAAGTATTCGTGTTTGTGACATCATCAATCAGCACCGAAATGGTGGGAAGTAGTGACAGGCATTTGCAAAAAGAGTTTCTTTCTGGAACAGAATCTCAAAAAAGTGACCAAAGGCTGAGCATTTTTATTTGTTGAGGAACCTAATTAATACCATAGCTACTATAACCCAGAAAGGCAAAATAAACACCGAGTAAGTTTAACTTAAAAAATCAATATTGCCCAGGAAATAACTGCCATATTAATTCTAATTGCTTACTGTGGGTGCAAAACATCCTTTTATATGTTACTGTATGCAAAAAATTAATAGATAATTTGTTTAACATTACATACTGTATATTTATTAAAAATATAAATGTAATACATACTTTATATACTGTGTATAACATAAGGATAAATGAAAAGAGTACATTTTGAGGGCTTGGTTCTGGAACTCTTTTTTCTGGTACTCTTTTTTCATCAACAGAGGATACCCTAACAGTGTTACTGACAGGGCCCTTGCCCGAGCCAGAAACACCCCTCGCACCATCAACTCAACCAGAAGCTCCCGCCATAACAACCGTATTCCTTTGGTGCTTCCCTACCACCCCAACACACTTTCTATCCCCAGGACTATTAGCGACAACTTTTCCATCCTACAGGATGATCCCTCCATTGGGGCCTTCTTTTCTGACCACCCCATCATCTCATCATCTCACTGACCACCTAATCTGCGTAACCTTCTTATTCACAGCTCCCTTGACCGCCCTCAGCAACCATCCACACCAGGCACTTTCCTTTGCAACAGAGCTCGCTGTATCACTTGCAAGTACATATCTAACACCAAACTCATTCAAGGCCCCTCAGGACAATTCCGGATCACTCAGATGACTTCTTATACCTCCAGCAACCTTATTTACTGTATCTCCTGCAGTAAATGCTCATCCATCTACATTGCAGAAACAGGAAGGAGATTCGGAAACTGTTTCAGAGAACATGTTAGAGCTGTGAAGATGAAAGATTTCTCATAGTTTCTCATTTCACCTCTGATGGCCGTAATCACACTAATCTCTCTTTTGTATGTGTTCTTAAAGAAGGTTTTCCTAACTCCCAAATCAGAAAGAACAATCCAAAAGGGAGTCTAAAGGGAAGTCCACTGCAGGCAAAGGTTCATAGCCGGGTGATAAATCCAAGACGAATGAAAAAAAAATTAAAAGCCGGAGTGGAATCCGGTGAGGGGTTGTAGACATGTAAAAAAAGTTAATAACCAGAGCGGGATCCGGCAAAGGGTTGGGTGGGAAAAGGGGGAACAGAGTGAGCGTATGGCTTTTAAAGGTGGGCTGGAAAAGGGAGCAGGTGTGCAAAATCAACTAAAAAGTGAATGAGCCGGAGCGGCAAGGGGGAGGGACTACAATCGCGACAACTGACCTGTCTTCCTCACACATAAAGAAGGCTCCACGGCCAAAATGTTGTGTTTTTTTCTTTTCTTTTCAGAATGGAATAAACCAATTACTTGTTCCTTTGCAGCCTACGCATGCTGACGCAGCTACCCACCTGAACTACAAGTAATACTAATCTGTTATCAGAAAATGTCTGGTAAAAATTGGCAGCAACATACAGTAGAGCCTGTCCCAGTTGCATGGGGTGCAAGACAGGATTTTACTCTAGATATGACAGCAGTCCATCACAGGGTGCACACAGAAGTAGATGAGACACAGAAGTAGATGTGACAATTTTAAGCCAGCTGTGACAGATGATGATGATGATGACAATGATGATGATCATCATTATTTTTAGATTATCTTTAATTCTCTATAAGAAATGACTTTTTATGATAGAATCAAGCAGTTTCTGGAAACTCTCCAAAATCCAGTTGTAAACTTTTTTTTTCCATGTACGGGTCTCAATTAAAATATCTTTGTGGCAAAGATGGAATTAAATATGAATATATGGCTAAGCTAATCCCAGTAGAAATCAAGTCTTTTGACCCTAATCATTTTTCTTTAGCCTTCCAGCACCAGACTGTAAATCAATAAGCAGTAATTTTCAAGGTGGCACTTCCCTCTAATGCATTTGGCTATTTTCTTTTTCTAAGAAACTGGAAAAATATTGTGTGCCCATACCTAAGATGAATTAGAAGATCAATCACTGTAATTCAAACACCAGAAGCAAGGTTTTTCACCTTAGAACAATGAATAATACAAATAGATGCTTCAATGTGAATACAGACCTACTGTACCATTAGTTTCACAATTAATCTAACTGTATCATTTCCCTTACTCAATCAAATATAATAGCAAGCATGCTAGTATTGTTTATGCAACTGGCTAAAACATCTCTAAAAAACCTGATCTAGACAGAGCCTTCTTTGGGTGTGAGCATTCCCAGCAATCACACAGCTTTCTAACCACCTCCTATTCCTTTACAGATGGCGTAGTTATAATATAATTCCTAAAGGATTTCTCCTGAAATTTAACACCTCACACCCAGAAGAAGGATCCACAGCCAAAACGTTGTGTTTCCTTTCTTCTCTTTTCAGCATGGAATAAACCTTTACTTGTTCCTAAAATACTGTATAAACAAGTGATGAGTGAGGAAACTAAACCTTTTTCCCAGTATTTGAAGGTTATGTGTTTAAGTGACAGGAGAAACCCAGCAGAGATTTATAAAATGAAACTGAAATTGATGGAACTACTCATTTGTCATCTGAGATTAAAATTACAGTTCATTGTAGAATGAAAAATCTTAAGACTTTATGATGGTATTACAGAACAAAAAGAAAACCCAGAGAAACATGGTGCTAGGCTTATACATTTTATAGGTATACTTCTCCCTGTGCTGTTGGGGAAAAATAAATTAAAGAATTATAAAGAATTTTCTAACACTACACTATGTAGTCTGGAAAAAGATTGATAGGTTCAAGCATAATATTTCAGTTTGACAATAATTGAAGACACATAATCATAAGGGTAAATAAAAAATATTGAGTAAATAAAACTAGCTGAAGATTTCACATTAATGTCTCATGCTACTGTACATAAAGTCCACATCACCTGGAAATACTGTCATTTTATTACAGCTTCATATAAACCCTTAGCACAGGTTACTATGTGGAATGGGGATGTCTCAGATGATTGGGATAAGACAAAATCTACCTCATAAAATGTCTAACTATTAAATGACCTGCTTAAATTTTCTACACAGAGAGTATCTTTGGAGGCACTGTGGGCAACACTTACAGTACTTGTCTGGGGTTTCCACAGTAGCTACTGTATTTGACTTTGCAGCTATTCTTTGTTCTAAGCTGCTGTTTCTTTCATGATGATTTTTATTACATTATTTAGGTTTGAAGGGTTTGTGTATGCCTTTGTATCGAGAACAACAATGTTTCAGCTCAGTTTAACTCTTATTTGAGAAAAAAAAACACTCCTTCACTATCAGCAATTTCTATCTATTTATATGTTATTATTTATACATTTAATATCAGAATGTGAGAATGGTTTGACTTTTTCAGAAGAATTGCAAATGCTTATTTTACTTGACTACAGGCTGTTTGTACTTCATGGTTATTGGTTCTGTTTAATATGCAAGAGATGAAATCTAACTGGTCTCTCAAGTGCCATACTAGTAACATTACCTCATTTGTGTTGTTGGATGAATGATCTCTTATCTCCATTTAAATTTTTCCTTTTAACTATGTACTGTAAACAATTTTGTGTTCTTTAGCTCCACAGTTAAAATAAGGTTAATCTATTTGTATTTGTGCTCAATACAATTTGGTGCTGAAAACTTTTTATATTTTAGGTACTTCAAATTATTTCTGAACCATTTATTGTATCAAACGTTGCTTATTGTTCTGTAAAAAATGACAGGTGCTAACAGAATTTATTAACCATATTCAAGAGATTTGTCATGAATGATTAAAATACTCAGTTCTTTATACTTTAATGGGTCTTTATTGACTTCACAGTACTTCTTTTTTTTCACTCTTCTACAGCAAAGTAAAACTTTAGTACAGAACACACAGAGACAGAGTACATATAGTATTTAGATTATAGATATATGCATATGCTTTTAATTATTTTTATTTAGAAAATATATAAATCCACCGAATATCTGTATGCAGTAGGTTCTGGACAGGAAATGAGTGCTATAGTACAATGTTAACCATATCCATGTTAGTAGGGCTACCAAAGTCTACTGATTTTCTTTCTTTAACTGGGTTAAAGGAGGCAGTAATCCCAGAGTCCTGGCTAAATTCTATCCCAAATTTGTAAAATATGACCTTCTTAATATTCCTCTTTATTTCAAGTGGTGAAGCAATTTCTAACTTTTCCTTCTGATCATCCAGATGGTTTCTATATAAAGGCCATATTAGTTCCTAATAATAGATAAATGTAGAGATAAATAGTAATAATTAATAGAGATAAATAATAACAGTAGAAAATAGTTCCTGCTATCAACATTGTATTTACTGGAACAAAGAAAAATAAAACCTGAATTCTAGCAGTTCTCATGGATGGATGCAATAATTGCATGTACAATATCAAGATACATTATTCGTTTGATTTGAAAAACACAGATTAGAAACCTACATTTTGGGGGGCGCAAATACTGAAACATAACAATAGTTCCTGAGTAAATGAAGACCCTGATCAGCTGTAAAAGGCTTCTTCAGGTGACAACCAAAATAATCTATCCAAAGGAACAAGTCAAAGGTTTATTCTAATGTTTCGGCTGTGGAGCCTTCTTCGGATGTTTCTTTGCGGCCTACCCATGCTGATGCAGCTACCTACAGTACTTAGTCTATCCAAAGTTCATTTTACTCAACAAGCCTTCAAAAGATGTTAGAAAAATTAAATATTTTAACGTACTTTGACAAATAAACACTTTGTTCATGTTTTGGCAGATTATTGTTTTGCATTTTGAGAATGTATGTTTAACTTGAACAATATACAGTAGGCAAGTTAAAAAATGCACAGTACTCATTTCAAATGTTTAAAATATTTAAAAACACATTTTAAGACGGACAGAAAAAGGCTTTAGAATTCATTGGTTTGGTATGAATTATTGACTTTATGATACTATCATACTTTATCATGCTGCATACTGAAATAATCAACTTCAATTCTTCTGATAAAATGTAAATTCCTCTCACCTTATACACATTTCAATATCAGTTCAGTATTAAATCAAAGATGGATTTTCCAGATGAAGACTTGTTGTAGTGTGATAACTGGTCATTTTAAGGTTTATTTCAAGAGTGACTTAAAAAAAACACTCATGTTACTCACATTGTGAAAAGGTCAAACATACTGGTAGTGGCAAAAATATTCTCCTTAATAACGTGATATCAACCATATTGAACAGAATACAGACTACGATTCAAAACTTCATACTATTGTATTAATTAGCGAATCTTGTTGATGAATTAATTGTTGATTAATAAATGGAAGCCATAAGCCAGCTGCTAACAATGTAATCTATGTCTATCTTTACCATATTCTCAGTACTATAATGACACAAGTTCCTCGGGAGACAATTTGACTTTTATTCCTTTCTTACCATTGTAATTATGATAAAGTAATGAAAAAAAATCCTACCTAGATTCTGTGCCAGTAATGAGTGAACAAATATCCAGTTTCTGGATTTAACTGCAGGGTTAGAGCATGACACACTGACTTCCAATGGCGTGCAATTATGTGCTATTATTTTAAATTTAGTAGCTACTTTCCATTTCAGATCTCCATACAAATGAAAATTACATTCTGCATTTTTAAATCATCCATTTTATATGGTTGAGAACTGAATACATTAAAATAGTAGCTTCTGCTGCTTTTCTACTGTATGTATGTAAGAATATTTTGTATGTACACCACATACATACAGTATATACAGTATGTACAGACATACAGTATGTACAGGTATGTACAGTATAGTAAGTATGTTTTGTACTGTATGTACAGCTGTATGTATCACAATGTACCAATAAAATGACAAAAATAGCATTGCTTCTTTCACAGTGTTACTTTATGAAATATTGTTGAAATATACTCGGCAGGTTGCAAAGAAATTATGTATTATATAGCAAGGGTATAATCGGAAATAATAATAAAACTTTTATTTTATATAGTGTCATGCTTTAACATCTCAATGTGCAGAAATCAACAGAGGTGAGAAATCAACACTAACTAGGTAAAAAGAATATTATGACAAAAAAGTATTTCTCTATAAAAAGCTAGGAAAATACTACCCTGAAAAAATGTATTTTTAAAGACAGAAAAGGGCAGGTTCTTGAAGCATGAGCCTGACCATTTCACAGTTTAGGTATATTTCTGTAGAAAATCTTCTTCCCAAGTGTATGACATCTTGACATGAACACACACAGCAAGGCAGAACTTAAATTGCAGAGCTGTGCATACAAAGAGTGATAACTAAGGCAAGTCTTTGAGGTAGTAAGGAACCTGATTAATGTTAACCTAAATAACCTTTTAGGTCACGAAATACGTTCAGAAAAGTTGACATGAGGTGTTTTTCTAGACTTGAATACATTGAATAGAATAACAGGTCAGAGACTCATCTTATTTGTAACATCATTATTTGAATACTGAAAATTTATATAGTCTCGCTAAGCTTGGAGATGATTGGCTAAAAGGGATCTTGAACAAAACTGGGCATGAAAGCTCCGAATCAGTTGCCTAAAGGGGAACTGCAACACTATTAGAAAGAATCAGAATTGATTAGTACATTTAAAACCATGATATAAGTGAAATGTACTTGTACATTAACTTGTGAAACCTCCAAATTACACCACAAAATAACCAAAGTTTCCAGATATGTGCGGCACCATATTTTGCGATTCAGTATGATGCAAGCAAACTTCCATTGAGATGAAGTGGTCCATTTACATTGTAAACAAACAGGGTTGTGAACACATCTCTTTTAATCCAATAGAAATATTGCTTTCAACTTCAAGACGGGTTTTGCCAACAAATACTACTTGTTAAATTGCATGCAGATCATGTTGGAACACTTCTGCGGTGAAATGTCTGCTGCACAACCTGTACATTAGTCATCACAGTGACCAGTGAGGAGCAAGGGCCGCATGACCTTGCGGTTCTTCAGAACTCGCACTCTTGCCCGTGGCGAGAGGCTTACAGTACTTACACAAAGTTCGCAATTTTGTGCTTAACTCGAAATTTGTAAAAATGTCTATACTGTCAAAGAATTTAAAGAACCAAGTTTGTCAAAGAACCGAGATTTAACAACCAGTCTGAAAAATTCCTGTTTAACTAGTGCACAAGCAGATTTTGAAATCTCTGTCTCAAGTACTGTATATTTCTTGCCATTGGCTGAACATTGTATTATGAAAAAAAACAATCTTAAAAGAAAATCTCACAGTCCCTTGAATGGTAATAATATAGAATATTTTATTTATTCATTAAACCATTGATTTTTCATTTGTTTTAAAGTAAATACCCAAGGGTACACTAGGATTGCTGCCTTCTCTAAGTCATTTCTCTTCAAAGATTTTACAACACTTACAGTATGGTCCCCGGTCTCATTTCATTGATGATTTCTCAGCAACATGCATTATTATTCTGTAATACTTTGTAATACATCAATATTCTGTAATACACATCTAGAAACAGCAAGAGAAAAATATAATACAGTGTCTTATTTTTTCATTTACTATGAAAAAATCATATTTATACACAGCTAGGCTGTAGATCATCTGATCTTTTCAGGGTGAAGGAAATATGTTTTGTTTTCTTATTTTGTCTTTTAGATAGAAAGATAAAGGGTGACTTTATGTCCAAATTAAAGAGATTTCAGATACAGTATATGTGTATTGTTATTTTTTGCTCAGTGAATAGTGAATCTATTCAGAAAATAAAGATTAGGATGTGTAGGTTTTGTTTGGAATATAATCCAGTAATTTCTTTGAATTAAAATTGATAAAAATACAGTTATTTATGACTTTTAAAATACATAACAGAAAATTGAAAATTGAAATTGCATATTATTATTATTTCAGTTGATAAAATAACTCCACATAACTACAGTATTTAACTATAATAACAATTATGGAAGCAATAACATTTTGAAGTTTAACTAAAACAAATTATCAGATTATTGTTCAATAGTATGACAAGAAGTTCTTTGAAAATGTTGTCTTATGGTAATTCAATAAATACTTCTGTTCAATTTCCGAACCTCATCCTAAATAGTGCAATTAGCTGAATCCCAACAAAACATTTACACAGATTACACAAAAAACAACAAATTACACAATTCAGGTCATTATTGACACGTCGTAAATAAAATGGTGTATTTTCCATTTCCAAGTAATTTTTACACAAAATTATTGCAATCCAGAGTTCTGACTATTACTCACATTTTATTCCCCTAATATTCTGTGACTATTGTCTGTTAAATTCAGTGACTTTACAGAGGTATCTTTGTGTACTGTGTACCTTGCAGTCTGCAGTACTTTTTATTATGAAAGTTTTCACTGTCGCCACTCTGTGTTATAAATACATTTTCGTAAATCAAGTTAAACTTTTCAAATTAATTCAGTGGAGTAGCTGCGCAAACATGCGTAGGCTGCAAAGGAACAAGTAATAGGTTTATTCCATGCTTAAAAGAGAAGAAAGAAAACACAACATTTCGGCCTTGGAGCCTTCTCCAGGTGTGACACCTGATACCTAAAGAAGGCTCCACGACCAAAACGTTGTGTTTTCTTTCTTCCATTTTCAAATTAATACTGCGCAAAGCAACTGGAACACAGAGAACTGATACTGAGTGTAGGCAAAAACAAAGACATACTGTACTGTATATGAAAACTTCTTAAATGCAGACACCAGTAGGGCTAAACAGATGTTTGCATTGGAGTCTGTTAGTGCACCAAAATATTTAATTACAATTTCCAGATGCCACAATGATTTTTATCAAGGCTCTTGTTTCCACTTCTGTGTTGGGTCTTTTATTTACGATTTTCAAAACCCTGACAAATTCTTTTAAAGGCCATTGTTCAGGTTAGAAACACAACACAACTGAAACATCCATTCATTTTCTAACCATTTCATCCAATGCAGGGTCGCAGGGGAGCCCAGTGCATCATGGGGCCTATTGTATAATAGAGACAGTTTTCCTAGAAGCCACTTAAACTACCAGCATGTCTTTGGACTGTGAAAGGAAACCAGAGCACCCAGGGGAAACCTTGCGAACATGGAGAGAACATATAAACTCCATGAAGATACCAAAATGCCCAGAAAATTGATAAAAGGAAAATGTTGTTTGATTAATAGAAATATTTCCATATTTCTGTATGCTGATAGCATGCTCTTAATTCAGCCAATGCAAGATCTAATAACAAAACACAGCAACAAACATTCATTTTTGTAGAGTAAAAGGGGAAACACTATATTGTACATAGACAGAATGTAATATTCTAATATTTCATTTAGGTAATGAATGCCCTTTTATTCATGCAATATATTTCTCAAACTAGTAATATGCAACCCATGTCAGTACCTCAAAATGTTTTGCCAAATTTGTGAGCTTTCATAGGGAGTCAAGATCCAAGTGGCTTTTCTTTCTCCATTTCATTTTTTTTTTCAATTTACAATGTAAACCTCTAATTATAGCATTGTGACTGCCATAAGGTTGGAAAGACTGCATTTCAGAGCAGGACTTTAATGTGATCAAATATTAATCCGACTAGTCAGTGGGTTTAAAAATATGTACCTTTTGAGCGCAGTATGATTGTGTTTTATAATCACCCTCTAAACCAAATACACCCAATCATTGTGTCCTTAGAATATTGGATTGTGACTGTGTTGTAACTGAGCAACATGCAAATGAGCTTTGCTGCAAAGCTTCATCATGGATAATTCTTCTGGACTGTACACCTCAGCGTGTATTTCCTTCATTACTTTGAAATCTAAAGGTCTTTTTTCAGTTGTGTTTTTTTTTCTTCAGAGTGAAATCTTTTTTTTTATTTTTGATCTAATTTGTTTCATCATCAAATGGATTAACACTCAGTTCTATGCGGAATCTCAAAGTGACTTTTGCAGCTCTTGGTCTGTGTGAGGTTTGAAGGTCACCTACTTTTTACGTAATTTAAATTCTACTCAATATTCCAAACATGTGGTGCAGAAAGACTGTTCATACTGAATAATAATATATTGCAAAATTCTGATCAAATTTGCATATTCATGTAAACATTGATATTTTTAACATAAGTGTACTGCAATGTATACAGTAGGTTGTGTGAGCACCTATTATTCAGCATACAAAAAGCATAATTTGCAAGAGTCAGCATGGGTGTTAGACACATTATAAGATTCATGATGACCACTTTTGCAGTCAAAGTCCCCTGTCACTAAAATGATGCTTGTTATTCTTAAAAAGATCCTTCCTTGGTTAAAGAACTGAAACATTATATTTTCCTTTGTGTTTTGAATATATTGTTTTCTAGCGAGAATACCAATTGCTCATTAAATTTTTTACACTCATTACTCATGATTAAACAATTATTGTAAATAGGTACAGACATTTACAGTGGCTGTAGCATCATGGATTGTGTATGAAGCACATACTATGAATCATGTATGATTAGGGTTCTGTAAAATTTATGGATGAATCAGAATGACCTGGCTAACCTGTGGTATAGTCTGAAACGTCAAGCTAAAGACCAACTGGTGTGCCAATTAATGTGATCAAAATAACAAAGTAATCAACACGATCTACTGATGAATTATAAAATATTCCCTAATAGCTGGGGACAATTATAGTCATACCTCACCTGAATCAATTTTAAACAAATCATATTTACAACAGAGTGACTTTTCTTTTCAGACATTGGGAGTGATGAAGTGGTACAGAAGTGGGGCAGTTTTTTCTGTGCATTACAAAAACAGACAATTGTGACATGTTTAAATGCAGTTCAGGTGGATTTTAAAATTTGTGTTAATTTCTAAAAATTCTAAGCTCTTTTTCATACTCGAACATCTAATGAGTTTCTGACCACTATTTCTAAAGGTTTCCAATTGGTGCAAAAGAAGTGCTACACTGTCAAGATATACTGTAGGTAATACCATAAACTAATTGCAGGTGGGATTTCCTAAGTGTTAATGTGCAACTGGCCAAGTACAGCAGAGATTGCATGGGTTTGAGTTGATCCTAGTTTTAACATATTCAGTAAAAACGTCTTTTACTTGAATTGAGTTTGCAGTGTTTTTGGTTTTAACTTGCTTTTCCTATTCTTCTCATATTTTGTTTTGGTGCAGTAGGACTTGTACCAAAATAAAATATGAGAAGAGGAGAATGGCCAGACAGTAAATATTTGTGTGCATTGTTTTTACATCACAATAACTCAAAGAAGTATTACATTTATATGAGATTTCCTGTTTTCACATATACACATTTCATATACAGTACATCTCTGATCAAAGCTCTAGGTTATTTAAAGCTCACAGCTGTACATAACCTGGAGAGTGCTCAACTAGGCATGCTGTTAATTAAGCTTGACTGAGTGATTCATTATCTGTCCCCATTTATTCACAAGCTTACTCACATTATCATTGATATACTGTAATATGTATTTCAATAATATTTCTGGGGTCTGTATGATATTCACATGCTCTTGGCCATTTCTTGTCACACCATACATTCATTACCTTCACATTTTCTCCTATTATATTAGATTGTATGTACAGTATAGTTGGCCTCTGCTATGTTTATTCAGTCCTTCATTTTTCTGTTAGCTTTTCATTTCTTAACTGCAATATATATGTCCATTGATAATTTCATTCAAAATTCATAATTCATTCATTATGCTCCAGGTATTTTTATTGCTAAAGTCCTAGAGTTTAACAGGAGTGGGGTTATAAAAAGACCTTTCTCTGTTAGCAACAATACAGTTACTTCCTATAATTGAGGATATCTTCCTCAATTTACAGTAAGGTCAGTAACATTAATGTATATTCAAAGACAAATCCCTTATGTAATTGTTTGTTTAGCCTTATTTATGATCCACAAACTTCAGCAAGCATCACTTGTATTTTTCAACATTCATTCACTCACGGAAATCCACACACTTCTTTCTGCCCCTACTTCACAAGTCTGTTGAAGCCCTCATAATAAGACAGTGTTATCCACTCAGCTGAGTCATTCCTGCCATTCCTGTGGTTTGCACCTTGTTATCATTAATGAGGCATCAGAAAATATCCTTCACTGAGTCACCCAGATGAACATCTGGTGGTGTAAAGTGGGTGAGGTAACGGTTGCAAACCTAAGCCCCTCAGCATGACATGGTTCTACATATTCCTGGCCTCCATTTCTTTAAAAGAAGTAGGTGCTTACTTCCTGTTGGGTTCACCCATAACACACTTTTTACAGAAACTGAGACTTTTGTGGCTTGCAGTGTGTTACCACACTTAGTTATGATGTCTTCAAGTAGGTTCCTGTATCAACTCTATTGGACATGTCCCTGAGGACAGATGGGATCTGCTGGAGGGATTATACCTCTGAAATTGCTGGGGAATGCCTGGGAATACCTCAAGAGGTGCTGGAATCTATTGCAGAGAAAAAATGTCTGACCCTCTCTACTCAAATCTTCTACAATTTCAAAATTGGGCTTTGGTCGAATTATACAGTACAGTACATACTGTATCTTTCCCATCATCCTGCATCACCAATAACTGCCAACATGGGTTTCAATTAATTTTTCCTTACATGAATGTTTCCAATTATCCCACATTCCGGGCAAAGTATCATGCAAGCTTAAATTTTGATTTCTCCTATGTTACTAAGCCTATAATCAGGCAAAAATAAAGTCTTGGCAAAAGCCTTTTGAAAAAGTTATCATTCCCCTCATGCTGAAATGGTTCAAAGCAACTTACAGTATGTTTCCACTTTTGGTGATTGCAAATACTATTTGTATTTCTAAGAACAACAAAATCAAAACATCAATCAGCTTGTATCAGAGGAAATTGTAATGCATTTTTATATAACAGAAATGACCCAAATAATTGATGGAACTGTCCTCTCCCATTCAGTTTTATATGTAGTTAATTCAACACAATCTGTAGCATGATGAGTTGAGGTCTGTGCCTTTATGTAGCTTTATAAGCTTACAACTTTTTACAGCTGTATTTTGAAAGCTTCTTGGATGTCATTGTTGAATCTTTACTTGAAATTTATTACACAATTGATGGATCTTACAGAGACTATAAGTATTCTGACCTCATGTGATCCATTATTATTGCACACAGATAGAGGCCATTCAATTACATGTGTAACTTTTAAAAGTATTTTTCTTTCACCCATAAAAGTATAAAATGTATAAAAGTTTGTTTTGAATAAAAAATATAAGCTTTAAAAAATCTGTGTAAATCACTTGAAATTGAATAAAACTGAGCACCTTATGAAAGGAGTGGATACCTTCTGACTCACTTTTGTATTTTTAGTGATTTTCTGAACACATTTCTGGGTGCTTATCGCAAACCTCTATGGGTTTGCAATGCTATTTCAGTGTACAACAGTTCTTGATTTCAGCCACTGACTTGTAAAATTCTGTCATTAAAATATAGCATAATTAAAAGCTCCAAGTACTGGAGTTTTCCAGACTTTCAAATTGTCAGTACTCTAAATTCTAGTCATCTTATTTGCAGAAAAGATCAATACAGTGAACTAATCCACCGGTTGTATGATACCAAAATAGTTTCTGTACAGAACAGTACATATACATTATGGATTGAAAAATAACAAATTCATAAAAATTAGAAATCTCACTTTAAAATGAATGGTCTATTTCATAACATTTAAACATCTAATGTCATACACATTTTGAACAGTTTTTACTAAACATTTTGTCTAAACGAGACACTCAAGAGCACCCTCTGTAGGGTGCATGAACAGATGAAATGGGTTTTTTGCCTCAAATGTATATACTAAGAAAAGCACATACCCTGAAAAAAGATTCCAAAGATCTGGAGAAAAGATGCCCTTTATCATTATAGATTGTATGTAGGCCTGGAATTTAATTAATCTTCTCTCTGAGTCTTGACACTGCTATTCACTAATCTAATCAGTGCTTAGTAAACATCACTTTGATTTTGTAAACTATTCATTTATTAATCCATCATGAGGTTGTGGACAGTTTAGAATTGTATCTATTAATCTTCCTCTTTTTAATTAGAGTAAAAGTTCAGATGCCCACTTATTCTATTTACAGGAGCTAGTTATAGATCTATGACCTGAATAATTGGGAAAAGAACTCTCCAGGCATTCTCAAATACTTCACAAAAAATCAAAATTCTTTCAAGAACTGAAATTTGATGATTGCGTTAAATTTGTCAAATAAATATTTAATGAAAATATGAATACAGTACATTCCAAGTTAGTTCTTAATCCATTGTTAGGAATATGCATTTTAAGTATAAACAATTCAAAATAATTATGAAGCCTTCTGTCATCCCTTCAGAAATAACATCTTACCAAAATGCATATAAATCATCCAAATATAAAATAAACATTTTGTGTCTCTCAAGGATAGCCAACCTCCCCATTTTGGTGTGGAATGACAACTGATTTGATAACATTTAAAATAAGATTCCTTCTTTGGGCTGGAATAATCATTTGGCTTTATTCAAGAGAAGGCTGGATAAGATTCTTGGATCAATTAACTACTACTATCAAAACAGGCTAGATGGTCCAAACGGCTTCCCTTTATTTGTAACCTTTCTTGTGATGTATTGTTTTAATATTTTCAATAAAGAGACTGCACAACCATCTTAATTAAAAGAATAACAAGAGAGCTGTATATTACAATAGTCTCAACCTTAATCCTCTTGATTTTGTTTCAGTACCAAAAATTCAACTGCATTTACTGTTGTAGGAAGGGAATGTAAACTGCTGTCAGTTACAAACCCTACAATTATAGTACAGTATAAACAAGGAGTCTTTGGAAAAATGGAAAAAGGACAAATGTAGCCGGTATTTTGCATGAAAGAGAAGTAATATAAATATTGCAAAACCAGAAAAAATGGGTACTGACATTTGTGTGCACATACCCCAATTATGTTTTACGTTTCTTGATATTTTAATTGCACATTATCTTCATTATTATATAACAGTCATTACTGTAAAATAAAAATGCTCTCCCAAAGAACATAACTAAGATTCAAATGTTTTTGACAGTAGACTTAGGCTAGGAAGATGGGTTCTGAATAATCAGTCAGATTTTTCACCTTCTTGATAGCTTAGAAAAGTTGTTGACAGTTGCAAGAAGGGATTTTTTTCAACTAGATTTGTCTGGTACAGTAGTTGTTCACAGTGTTAATACAAGCCTTCTGGACGATGGAGGCTCACTTCGAACAGGCACATGGTTAGATTGATTTCTCTCAACAATGGCATAACTAGCATGAGGTTAAGGGTATGAGACAGTTCTCATACAAGCACAGAACAGTGTCAGTAGCCCTGTACGCAAGAGCTTAAAAAATCAAAATACGAAACATGCCTTTTGGGTTCAGCATTAGCATGCTGTTCCATTTTGAATTGCTTAATGGCAAACAAGCTTTTGTTTTCCTTTATTTCAAACTGAATGAAGGTAAAGGCAATCTTTGTCAGATAGTTTCAGTATTTTGTAGTTCAAAGTTTTTTCACTATACTGTACTGTATATACAGTAGATACACTGGGCACTTCTTTTTTAACTTGAAATTAAGACCAAAGATCAACGCCAACAAATTTCACATATTTCAATGAGAATGAGGGTGTGTACTGTTCTTTGAAAAAAACACAATGGGTGATGTGATTTAGCTGCATGATCATATTTAAAACAAAATATTTTGATTTTACTACAGTGTATTCATTGATTATTCCTACAACTTATTGTACTGTTTTTCCTAATTGTAATATTTTCACATTAAACAAATATTTAACTACATTTACAGTAAATTTGTAAAGTAAAACAGTAAATACTATGGAGCCTGGCCCCTTATTTAAAAAAAAACATACAGTACATACTGTCAAAAACCACAGTATACAGTATAGTGTATTTTCCAGTATGATACCGAAAATGACATTGTATTAATGAATTAAATAGAAATTTTCATTTTCCATTCTTAAAGAGAAATTGATACACTGAGTTTATTTTCTGTGTAATAATAACCAACTGTAATGCCATGTGTCTAGAGTGAAAATCAAAATAAATCTTCAGTGAACAGAAAAAAAGATGTTTTGCTTTTGTTCTTGACTGGCAGATGAAATAAATATCCTAATTAGATTTTACACCAAGCTCAATGTTCATTCATGCAGTATGCTAAGACAGAAATACATCTTCTTTCTCGTTCTGTATAGAATACACTGTACAGTACAGTATTTGTGTAAATTATATACTGTATACTACCATGAAAGTTAATTAGGCTTAATAAATAAGAATCATTTCAAGGCAAATAGTAGAGGTTTTCTGTTTTATGTTTATACTGAGATGTGTCACGTACTGTAATAACAAGAACAGTTAAATCAAGTCTGTATTTGACAGACAGAAATGTACCCTACCACTGTTGTTTTTAAAAAATAAAATATGAACTTATAGAGGTGACAAAATGAACTTTTGTTTTAAATTTTGTAAATTCCGGGTGTATTCATATAATTCAGATACATCTGCCAATGAATCAACAAATAATGATACAGTGGGGAGTCAAATAGCCTGGCAAGTACTTCAGTATTGATCATTATCTAATGTTCATCCATTAATGAAGCCCTATTCTGAACCCAAGAAAAGTGAAATGTGGTCAAGCAATTACAGTACTTTTATATAATCTGATGCTGACAGTGAAAAGAATTTGGACAGCTTTGATAGATATTTATCAGCATGTTGTTTATAGTTCTTAGTCTTCATAATGAATACTGTATATGCACATGCTACAGTCATGTTAACATTAGGTACTGTATGTAGGCAATTCACTTAAATTGTTTTCACCAGATTCCAAATATATAATGGACTTGTGCATCAAAGCATAATACATCAGACATTGGTTTTCAGTAATATTCACAAAACCATGACTGGAGCCATGAAGTTACCAGAAAAGCTAGATTAATTTACATTTTCTAGATGTAGTTTTGAAATTTAATAAATTCACATTTATATAAAGAATATGTTTGTTCTCTCATTTGTCTTATCTCACCTAGTAAAATTAGTAATTTTAGAATTGAATACCTAAATATCCATATTGGTTACTATTGCCTATTTATAATATTATGTAGGCCTTTATTATATCACCTATACTGCATATACCATTATAAAGTATATTTCAAAGACATAATTTCAAAATTCTGTTGCTATCATTCATTACTTAAATATCTTCTTGACGTTTCAAACAAAAGAATCTGCTGTCCATTGAGTTCAGACATCAACAAGACATGTTCGATCAGAAGAGCCTTGAACCAAAGCTGTAGTTCCAAAATCTGAGAAAACTTTATCATTAGAAGGGGAGAACATCAGTGCTGCTGTTGACAGAAAAGTAGGACAAACTGATTATCCTGCTGTCTTCCTTTGTGTCTTAACTGCACCTCCTGTGGTCTCCAATGAAAGGCAGTGGAAAACAACTTCACAGTAACAGTCCAGCCCTCCTCATTAGAGTTTAGGTAATGCTCTGTACTTTTCAATCAAATAGCCATTAGGCTTAGTAAATCGTTTCTAAAGCAAATGATAGACGTTTTCTGTTTTATTTTTCTACTAAGTTGTGTCACATAATAATAAGAAAATTTAAATTTAAGTCTGTGTTTGACAGCCAGAAATGTAACCCACCACTATTTCTTTGTAATATGAACTTGTAAGTGTTACAGAATGAGAAGCAAATTACAATTTTTAACACAGAACTGAATTACTTTTATATTTGTATTTTTTAAACCATTAAAAGTTGTCTGCTTTTATTAATCGGTTCTCTTCAGGTTATGATTATTTATGTCCACATTTTACATGCGTTGCATGGATTCCTTCACTTTTAATTTTAAAAGCCTACAGTCATGAAGAAGCTCTGCAGTGAGCCAAGAAAATTACATGCATTTAAAAACAAACTTTGCTGGTTTATTTTACACAAAGTATGTTCAAAAATCTCTTTAAATTTATTGGAATCTTGGGTTTATGTTTCACTAACCTATTTTACAAAGTAAAGCAATCAGCTATATTCTTAAAAATACTTTGGAAAACCCAGCATACAGTGATAGATGGGTTGTGAGAACAGAATTCATGTACTCAATTGTATGCCTACAGTATTTTTTCTTACAATAATTTTACGACTAATGTAGTTTTCTAATTCTGAAAGAGTATTTCAGTTAATCTGTTGTAGTTGAATCACTATACTGTATATACATAATGCTGTGGCAGTGCAAATTACTGTACGTACTGCAGGAACATTTATATAGCAATGAAAAAGTAATTTCTTTTAGGAATATAAGGGTGACACCAGATGATATATTTCTACTGCGAACACCTTGGCTAAACATGTGGATTTGTCATTTGTTCTCATTTATCTAGCTATTACATTTCTACTTTAAACATTTTAAAGAATTCAAGGCACTGCAAGAAGAGGCCTGGAGATTTTTATTACAGTACTTTTCAGAGAATAAACCATGTGAGTAGGCTATTTAAAACAGCATATGCACATATTTAACATATATTTGAAGTAATCGTTAGTTTAGTAGGGTCTGACTTGGATTCTGGGCTCAGTTCTTGATGGAATGCATTCTGAGTGGAGTTTGCATGTTTTTTCCTTGGTATCTTATACTTCCTGGATATACTGTATTCAAGTTTGCCATGACTTTAACCATGGCTAAGGAACTTTCTGTAAATACTGTAGATGAATTAGGTAAGTCCTGTGAACGGTTCAGTTTGTAATTAATTACCACAATATTTTCTAAGTGTAATTTTTTAATATGAATAGTATTTTTTAATATTAGAGATTCAAACTTTTACTTACTGTAGCATTCAGTTATTTAATGGTATCTCCAGATAAAACTTCCTATTTAACAGCTAGTCAGCCAGTGCTATTATAAGTTAAGCATGTGTATTTCATCCCATCACATTTCTATAAGGTTCTGGATTAAACCTATTACCATAATAATTTGATCATGAAATTAAACATAAGTCATAAGTAAAATCAAAGACTCTCCAATTTTGAATTTATTTTGGCTTGATGGAGTTATTTTTATTGTTCTGCAAATACAAGTAAAAATATTACTTTTTATAATAAGATTGGCGCTTTATAATTCTTACATGTTTAGAAATATTCATATTCAGAAATATTAATAATCAGAAACTTTCTATTTTTGTTCCACCATATGTTACAGAAGAAATGTGATTTTTAAAAGACTCTAATCTGCAATATTTGTGCAGTTTGTTGTAAATAAATATAGAGGAAACCAAGAAGATTACAATTGTACTTCTTCTATCCTTATACGGCTACATTTTAACTTTTTATCAAACACAGTTAACAGCTTTCTGGTTATAATCCTCTAAATTCTTTGAACAGGCTTTGATTTTTCTTGCAGTGCTTTGCATCCTCATTAACTGGTCTTTAAATAACCACACTTTAAGAGTGAAATTATACCTGTTGGTCATGGATGATTCAGACTACGCCCGACAAGCAAACTAACACATAATGTGGTTTTGAAATAGGATGTATTGTATTTAGCCCACAGTTTACATATTGCATTTCCCTCCTCCTAGTACAGCAATTTGCATGAAGTAGGGAGCCAGTTTGCATTGAACAATGAAATTCTAGCAGAATGCATTTTGGACTTTAAGAAAAAAATATTTTTTACCTCACAGTTGCAGACTGAAACCAAAAGAAAGAAAACTCAGAATTTCAGACTGATGCTTACAGTACAACAAAGATTAAAATGTTATTTATAAATGTTAAATGTTATTTAATTTATAGATTATCAAATATTCACCAGGAGAAAAAATGGGGAAATGCTCTTTGGTAACTTTCATTCAATATCAAATGAAAACATATCTGCATGACCCACATAGAGAAATATTATTACTGTCATAATATTATAGAATTTTTTTTTCATTGGGTAATTTATATCATTTCTGGTTAGTTGTATCTCTCTTAACATTCATTAAATAATATTTCAGCAAATTACAGCAAGGTTTTTGTGAAGTATATGGTAACAACCTGTTTTCATTAGCCCATACCAGTATACTACTTTTTAAAGAACTAGAATATAATATAACTACGTTTTAAAGATTTCAGATCCTTGCAAAAATATTGTATACAGTATATTTATGGAGCACAGAAATCAGTCTTGTTCATCTTACCTGTGCCTTTTGTCTGTTTATTTTTCAAAGCAATTTTGACCATACATGATTTGAGATGAAACTGCTCTGAGTCATCTGAATAAAATTTTAATTTCATGCTTCAGATTAAAACTGCACCACTCAAAAAGAAATAATTCTGACATCAAGAAGGTACACTACCTGTCTTAACTCCTAAATGTAATAAGAAAACACAGTACTTAAAATTGAATGTTCAGTGTATAAATTAGCAATGGAAATACTTAACTCTAGCCAAACAGATAAAGATATTGCAAAAATATAGTTTCCTAAAAAGAAAACATCATAATCCATGTTTTATAAAGCTTTTCAAAACAGTATGGGAAAACTGACTTAAGCTTAATGTACTGTGCCGTAATGTGCTATACTACCGTATAAGAACTCATTAACACAGTCATAATCACTTTTACTTTGGATAACTGGCAAATTCTTTCTGAAAACAGATTATGAACTGCTTGACAAAGCTCCTGAAAACAATGGAAAGCCTACTTACACTCTCCCTGTGTTCCCCAGAACAGACATTCTTTTTCATCTTGTGAGCTTTTGTTCCTTGTAGAATGAGTCGTTTGACGTCCAATCACTTTGAGAGTCTGGTGCAGATAAAGAAGAAAATAAATAAAGAGCAAGGCTGAGCAATTCCTCTTTTCATGGATAAAGTAATTATTCCTCTTTGACACTCACAAAAATGAATGTTTAAGTTAATAAAAGTGCTTTGTACTGTATTTAATTGGCCAATGATTACAGTGAAAACAGAAAAGCATAAGCTATTGTATAATTGACAAAAGGCAGGAAAAGTCCTGAATTTTAGAAACACATCTTTGATTTTTGGGCACATTTCTTGCACAAAGTCATGGAGTTGAGTTACCTTCTAACAAGTTAGAAGACCTGTATTCCAGTTCTAGCAGAAAAAGCTCAGCTTTTCCAGGTAGCACTGAGATCCAATTTGTCACTGAGCAAAATTCTGTTTGTGGCCACTTGCATGTGGAGTGACAATGCATAATGGACATTTGGGATTAAGCCTGTAAGAATTGGATGTGTAGCCAAAAATACAACCACAGAGAAAAAGGGGGGGATATAATCTACAAGTAAGAAAGTTTCTTTGTATGTAGAAATGTATGTAGAAAATACATTTCTATTTCCATAACAAAAACCTGAATTTACTGTAAAGATGTTCATGAGCTTGTTCAGCTTTGGGAGTGTGAAAAGTGTCACAGGTTAATGTAGCCACACAGATTAGTCTCTGCTATGGGTCAGCCATGGAACCATGGCAATAAACCATGGGTTTATTTTTCTTCAATTAGTGAGTTGTGAAATAAAATAGTTGAAATACCATCTGCTGCTAATGTCATGCATCTCTGATATATTTGAAAACATTTTTCTATTAAATATAAATATATATTTGAAAAACAATTTGGCAAGTCTTAAAATAAATGTTTAAAACAAAACAGGCATTAGCACATTTTTAGACTGCTTTATTATATCATCTTATCATACAATTTCAAACAGTTTTTAACATAATGCCACCTGACTGGCATGGATTTCCTTTCACTATGAAGATGATCACCGAAGATGTAGAGAGCTGAGTTGTCTCCACTAATGTCAAAGCTGCCAGAATGGTCTGCCTTGCATGGTGTCTAATATCCTGCTACACTCAGTGTGACATATTTTCCCTTTTTTGGGACTAGGTGATGATGAATCTTTCCTTTCCAGTACCTATCACGAATCTCATGTAAATGATTCTGATTTCTTCTGATTCTGATGTATTACTATATTAGCTTCCTTGCTAGTGTGCATACCCACTGACAGAAGTTAGTTTTTACTCTCAACAAATCCCTTCTTTGGCACAAAAACTCTTCATTGCCACTTAGAGTCTTTCCATTTCTGCTACAGTACACCCTTAACCAAAAGACTCAAGTCCACAGCCAGCCGCTCTCATACTCTCTGGTTTAGGCATTATTAAAACTGAGATCTGTAATGTGAAGAAACATTTTTAAAAATTGTACACAAAAAAGGCCTAATTGTTAGTGTTTTTACTTAATGGACATTTGTGGTGGATTATGTAGCAGAAGAAACTTTTAATTACATAAGTTTATACACTTTATTATAAATGTGAACTCTTTGCATTTATTTTTTGCAAAAACAAAGGTTTAACATTGATGAAGAAAACAGATCGCAATTGAATCTTCAAAACAGCCTGAAGAAGGTTACTTTGCTCTTTTACAGTAGGTTCGTGCCTTTCACGGCAGTCTAATTATAATCACGTACAGTGTGGTCAGTTATTGTACGTCAGGTAACCCTTCAGGTAGCCTGAAATAAGCAGATTTATGTACTCCAGAGACAACTGCTTCAAAAAATGTCAGTAGTAAATGAAGGGCAAAATGGTGAAAGTATAGAACATGGAAACACATGGAAACAGGGCAAATACTCATGTATAAATAATAAAGATGTTGTCAAGTTGTCTGTGCAGCTTATTTGCAGTGTCAGAGTGATTTCTTAGTACAAGACCTTCAGTGAAGATGACCTCAAGAATCATGCTATGAAGAGGATACCCTGTCTCCCAGTTTTCCCCCAGCTCATTCACTTCATTCACTCGTCTTCTTAATTTTGGTAACAGATTTAAATAAACATAAATACAATGATTTTTGATGACCTTCTCACAATGGTTCATCTGTAAAAAACAACTGAATGTGACATTAATATCACATATGGATTACTTAAAAGTATATAAAGTATGTTTAAATTATAAAAGAAAAACTGTTTATTACATGTAAGGAAAAGTACTATATACAATAGCTTTAAAAAATCAGGCATACTGAATGTAAAGGAAAACAGCATTATTATTTGTTTAGTTTTAGAAATGTTAAAGCTTAGTACACTCGTCATGTTTAACAATTTATACTGCACAATTCAAACCAAGATTATTGCATTGAACAAACCAAAAACAAAGTCCACATACGTTTCTGTGTTCAGTTTTCCTGCAAAACGCCTGATATCAAGACTTTCAGTTTAACACAACATTGTCAACACAAAAAAAAACTTCCTGAATTCTGAAGTTTTATTGAAATGAATTCATAGATTATTGTATCCATTAAATCCAGGTTTTAAAATGAATTGCTAAAATATAATTATCATTCAAAGTTTGAATAATAGACCTGTATTGAATTTATCTGTTAAACATATCTCCCCAACCTACCAAAAGTGTGTAGAGTTGGGTGCAGGTTCATTTCTGTATAACAGAATATAGATTTTTACACACCTGCCCACTAACTGAAAACAAGACTATTTTGCCCAGAAAACCCAGCAACAGAAGCAAGATAGGCCATAAATTTGACCGAGACACTACAAAAGAAAAAAAACAAGCTACAAACATCTGAGGACAAACAGAAGATCAGAAGTACTGTAGGAAAAATGGAATTTATGGACAATGCACACATGGCGGGACACTGTTGTCATGCCTAACATTCAGTTAGTTCCATGAAAGGACTTAGTGGGAGCTGGACTGTTTCTTCCTTCAAGAGAGACTCAGGACTGCCCACATGAGCTCAGTTTTCAACAAGACTGAGTGATCAATTCAAAGGTGTTTTCCACTTCAGTGATGGCATCAGTTAACTCACTCAAAAGGGAAGCAGAAAACCTAAGCAAGCTGAGCTCATGGTATCAAGCTGTGCTAATTCCAGCTGTTCGAGGAGAAGCTTCAGGCTGCTCTCCGCAGTGGCAAACATTTGGTAGGAGGATTCAGAGCAGAAAACCCAAAGAGTAATCAGCTGTAGAAAATGTGGTTTTCCAATGGAGCAATATCCTCAAACAATTTTTGAAAATTTTCCGGATATGACTGTTTTTTTTCATTGAAAATGAATATGGTTTCTGAGTTCATAAGAAATTAATGATACAGTAGCACACTTGCTAGACCCTTTTCGTTTTCTGCTGACTTGATATACAGTACGACCATGCTGCTTTGCTAGTTTATGTCGAAACACACATTCTTTCTGATTTTGGAATGCAGACATGCTTCAGCAGAGTATATTTTTTTAAAATCCTTTCTTTAATGACCCGTGGTGAGGCATCATTAGTGATGTAAGTAATTATCTTAAAATACCTGAACAGATAATTCAACCTATTTAATAACGACAAGACACATTTTTCACCAGCCAATGCAAAATTAGCTGGAGATAGATTGAGCTCCCAGTGCACTTAGGGAATAGTAGGCTAATTAAAAAGGTGCTGGGTTTGACAGAGGCAATTAGGTACAGCTAGATATTGGGAAAATGGAGTAAAAACTGCCACTGCAACAGACATTCAGTATTAACAAGTATTAAATGTGCCTTTACTTCAGTAGATACTGTAGCTCCCAACCACCCGTAGTAGCAGAAAAAATAGTGTAAAAGAGCTCGGGAAAGGAGAAGATTTTTTTAGGTTACTAGAATATAATACAGATTACATAAAATAATTGAAATCAATGGTATTGTTTAGATCTTTATGAATGTAAAATATCCTCTAAGACCAAACTGGAACTTAAAAGTATTAATTTTAATAGTTTAGTAAAGTAACTCTCTAAATTACAGTACTTACAGTTATGTTCTTTGCAAATATAATATATAGAAGTTCAAGTAGGAAGCTGCGTGTTGAAAGTGTCTCTGTCACCCTCTGCCTCTCTCTATATACTGAAGTAAACAGGGACAGTTAGATCCTACATAAGCACCTACTGTAAACTCTTCATCTTCTTCTCTGACTACTCCTGTGCCATAGCAGTCAGCACTCTGGATGCACATGTAACTGGTGCATCAACGTGTCACAAAATCATCTGAAAAGTATCCTGCAAGATTCATTGACTTTTTCTTATAAAAGAAATGTATTGCTGTATGTACAGTATGTACATATGTTTTTTTTATAGAAATACAAAGTACTTTATACATATTTTGATATTGATTACATATTTTTGGATTCATGTTGATTAATTGATCATTCAGGCCTGACCACAATGCCTCTCGTGTTTTTTTTTTTACTGTTGCATAAACAACCAGCTCACCATGTGAGTGAGACAGTCGATTGAACATAAGTAATAAAGTGAGCTCTCCAGTTGAACATCAAGTCTAGTGAATATTAAGAAAGAAAATCTAAGGGACCAATCTGGCCTGTTTATCAACAGAATAATAATTTTGTTCAATTACTATGTTGGAGGCTGAACTAACTCACCTAGGGCTGGCTTGTCAGAAGTGTCCCCTATGTCCTCTTTATCAATGAATCAATTAATTTATGAACTGATGAATGTAAGCAAGTACAGTGTAAATATGCAGAATGATACACTCATGTACACAACAGACCAATTGTGATGAGGTCACGGTGTGATGGTCTGGACAGGTGTCCTGTAGTGATTTATGGCAACCTGACTGCACTTGATTGATTATGTCTTGGGAACTCATTTGCTGTCCTTTGTGGCGAATAACCGTGACATGAAAAACATTCCAGTAGGACAGACTGTCGCTCGTGTCTCCATGTGGCTCGATTACAACAGTTTTCTGGCAAAATGAGAATGTGACAGCAGTGATTTGGATACCTTACTCACCAAGCTTTAACCCTATTGAACATGAATAGAATGAGATGGGATAATATGTGGCATCAAGGGCTCAAAGACCCATGAATAGGCACATTCATGTGCAGACTGTAAGAGGGAAATAGAATAGAATCCCACAAGACAAGCATCTTTAGTACAACATTGTGTAAAACATGAATTGCAGATGTACAAATGCATTAAGAGCAAGCTCAGGCATTAAGGACCAATTTTCATGTCAGAAAAGGTGTAAATCTAAATTTGTAAATTAATGACTTTCCGTCTAAGGGACATTTTAAAATTCACACTGCCTCAAAGTTATCCTATATCATGTTATATCCTATATCACGTTCAACCATGGTGTTTTCCAAACAATCATCCAGATTTATTATGATATGTTCAGTTTCTTCCATTGTCTTGGCAAATGTCTTATGGAAGAGTTTGGGTGCAACTTCGGGGTATCTCTGAAATGGCACTCTAAGAATAGCAGCAAATTTGTCTTTTTGCCAGAAACTTCTGACTGCATCTAAAATGCTAATTTACCACCAGCCAGTCTACGACTTATTTATTCCATTGTGAGAACAAGGTAGTGTTCTCTTTCAATCACTTTGTTTAGCTTTTGTGGGTCCAAGCGTATTCTCAGTTACTTTTTTCTGCTATTTCCATGGGTCTGATCAACTTGGTGGTTTATTTTCTTTTTCAACCATGCCTAATTTAGCCGTTCTTTTAATTTCCTGTGTTTACCTCCCTTACAGATAATGATGTTTTCCTATAAAAATGTACAATGAGAGGATTTTTAGTTTAGTTTAATTCCTTGATTTTTCAGTAAGGATCCTATACTACAGACATTATCTTAGAACAGTGCTAGTGTCCTGCTTTATTGTTGTACAGTATTTCACTCTCTTCATTAACTTCCTAAGAGGCTGTTTATCTTAACATGAGTATTTACATTACCTACTATGAATTAAACTACTTTGACAGTACCTCTGTGTATATATTCCACTGTTCATTTATTTAAGTCTGCTCCAGCAGTACTTTGGCTTGTGCTCCAGTAGTTTAATTATGCCTGTTTCTTCTTTGATATTAAGCTTTGCTATCTAACTGTGATCTTTTTTTCTGGTCCAAGCACTTAAAAAAAGAAACTTCCAGTTATTTATTGAACATCATGTTCATTTTCACACTGACCACACTCAATAGCTTGTTGTTTCAGTTCGGTGGTTTTCTTGCCCTTAACTTACTCAATTGCTTCCACTGCCTTCAGCACAGTAATGTCAAGATTTCTAAGCTATCTTTCTCTCCAGATCCTTGCTTACATACAATGCGGTCTCTTACTGGAATTTCCTTCCTATTGGAGATTACTAAACTGATGTGATGCAATTTTTTTCTTTAATTGAGGTACATACTGATCAATTGATTCCCCTTGGTTTTTCACTTGTGAAGAATATTGTATAGAATACTACTCTTCTAAATGATATACTTCTATGGGATGCAGTATTGAATTTTTGCAAGACTACGCCCAGTTTTTATTATTCTTTATCTTCATCAAATATGAAGGTGTTATACAGCCTACAGGTACATACATATGGATATCCTGACATTGTCTATCAGATTTTGAAGTGCTTATCATACATCCTGGCTTATAACAAGTTACTAATATGCATCTGTGCAGAATACAAAAAGAACCACAGTAGTACCCTTGATAGTGTGCTTTGAACACAGCATGTCTAGACGTATTGCACAATATACCAGCCCTCTGCAAATACAGCTGCATTAGACCCTATCTGCCACTCAAGGCCAGGCTACTGTAGATACTACTGTGCCTATTTCAGCTTCATCTTGTGCTTCACGTTATCTCCAACTTACAGCTGTTTATTTTAAAAATGTTGCTTTCATTAAAATGTGGAAGAGGGTATTGCAAAATGTAAAATGCACAAATCCATAATAGCCTAGCATGTAATAATATGAATTAAATGCTGCTATATTAAAATATTTGGACCAGACAATCAAGATATTATAAAGGGCAGCTAATCTTATTTATTATCCTGAAGCCACAAGTATGGTCAGGATGCTTCATTAACTTGGAAGTGACAGTTTCATAATAATGCATTATATGCTGAGCAGCACATAATTTGTTTTTGAGGTTGCTTTATTCAATGTAACTAACCTTCCAACATTTACTTTGTGCTTAGGGGTGAAAGAAATACAACCTTTCCTTTTGGTGGATTTAGTCACTAAGAATAAATGGCAGTGCTTTAGATTATTCACAGTCTAAAATCTAAAGATCCATATCTCAGATATGGATCAAATGATAAATGCTAAGTAGGACCTCAGTTATCATTCAGGTTATGATGTAAAGTATTCAAGGTTTGTATAAGTGCTGAAAAAAACTACTGAAACAATACCTTCTTCATTATGCTTTCAGAGTTATTATACTGTGTGTGGTACTTGATTTAAGACTTGTCCTAGTTTATTAACAATATGAATATAATCATAGGTTTTCTGGAAACAAAGATTTATATAAAATTCACTTCTAGTCCTGATCAAACAACAAGTAATATTTTTAATGCAATTGTCATCATTTTTTATATTTGTCTTTTTTCATGGTATAACAATATTTCACTGAAGACTTATACAGAACTGTTAATGATAATTAAAAAATACTCATATGCTGTTTTACTGTCTACTGAATTAAACACAGAAATTAGAAGTTCAAGCTGGGTGGAATATCAATAAATTATTTCCATTTTCCACAACACAGGAAAAGAAGAATACTGTCACGCCTCCCATGGCTTCAGCACACATTCCCAACGTGCACCGAATCACACAGACAATTACATTCCACACACTCTCGTGAAAGACACAGCATTCACATGCACACTGATTATCACAAACGCCAACACCTGTCCTAATTATCCAACCCCACTTTCCCTGGTAATGCACCTTTCCTGTTTCCTTCTCTCACTCACCTCCCCGCTCAGTGATTGAGATACATCTCTTAGAGCTCACTCTTCTACTCACACTTAGCAATATTCTTTCCTGACATTTTGATACTTGACCTACCCTTGTTTACCGACCCTGATTCTCGTCCTGACGATTTGGCTTGACAACCTTACGAAAAGCTCCGCATAGGATACTACCTTTTCTCACGGATTTGTTAGAAATACATGGTTTGGAAATACATTCCAAACCATGTACTTCATTAGGGTACTACATTCTTTATTCTCAGCCAAATTTGTGCCTCATGTCCAGCCAGACCCCCTAGAGCTACTGCACCCTTCCCCAACACAATTAGTACAATTTCTCATTCCCTCCCGACATCTGGACTTTTTCTCCTGGCAACCCTTTCCTGGAACAAGGGTCATGTACTCACCACTTTTGTTGATTCAGGTACAGCAGGAAACTTCATCGACTCCGACCTCACTGAGACCCCAAATATTCCCTTGGAGCCCCTGTCACCACCCGTTCATATCCACTCTTTGGACAGCTCATCAATGGCTCCCGGTTTTATTCGTTGGCAGACTTTCCCTCTCTCCCTATAAGTGGGCGCTACACATTACAAGTCCATTCAGCTACTTCCTTTCAAATCTCCTTCTCACCTCCTTCTGTTGGGTTAACCCTGGTTGCAAAAACATAATCCACATTTCTCTTGGTCTCACAGTGAACTCTTGTCCTGGGGTCCTCACTGCTTCACTCAATGTTGCCGCCTGCCAACTAGATTCCGGCACCATACAAAGACCTTCAGCTGGCATTCAGTAAACAAAATGCTCTGTCCCTGCCCCCTCACCGTCATTACGACTGTCCCATTGACTTGTTGCCTGGAACTCTGCCTCCTAGAGAGCACATCTAACCTCTCTCTCCGCAGCAGAATCTATAGCCCTTGAGCAATAAATTTAGGAGTCTCTGAAGTCGGGCTTCATTACCCCTTCCACCTCTGCCGCCTGCGCGGGGGTCTTCTTTGTTGAGAAGAAGGATGGGTCCCTGAGACCCTGCATCAATTATCGTGATCTCAATGGCATAACAGTTGAGAATTGCTATCCCCTACCACTTATCCCAGCGGCTGTGTTATGTCCACACTGTTGACCCTTGATTGTTCTCCCTTCCCCATTGGCCCACCATTACACCACACTTTCAGTATGACGTCATCATCAATTAGCTCTCAGCCAATCAGAACACATCTTATTCAGCATATAACATGGAGGTTTTCAGCAAGAAGAGGCCTTTCGTTTGACTTCGGTCCCGTTTGGTTTTGGTTATTGCTTCGGCTTCGTATGTTGGTTTGTTTTGCTTTGTGTGTGTGTATTTTTGTATAGCTTCGGCTTTGTTGTTTTGTTGGTTTTTTGTTAGTTTCTTTGTACTTTCGTTTGTTTATGTGTTCATCCTTGTTTTGTCATTACCTTGCCCCAGTGTTACATGTTCAACTTTTGTGTTCTTTTGTACCCTGCTTTATTACTCTTGTTTTCCCTTATTTGTCTTCCTGGTTCACTTGTGTTTTTGTGTGAACTTTTGTATATAAGGTTAGTTTAGGTTGTTGGGTATACTTACACACTTAGTTGATTTTGTATTAGTACACTAGTTCAGTACGGGTGAGTGCCATTTGTCTTGTATGGTTTTGGGTAGTCAGTGCAGGTTAGCTAGGGTGTTGAAGACACCGAAGACCGTGTGTTTCGGGTTTTCTTTTGTAGTCAGATTAGCTTTCCCTCACTGTCCTAGCCAGCTCCATTTTTGTTTGTTATTTTCTTTCCTTTGGCACCACTCTAGTTCCTTACCCTTGTTATCACGCTTCCTAGTCCTTCACCAAACCCCCCCCTGCTTCCAAAAGAATTATCCTAAATGTTACACCCCTTTACCCCTAGACACTTGGGGTCGTAACAAAGGGGAATGAGTGGAAGATGGCTGTTATCACCACACATGAGCATTATGAATACCAAGTGATGCTCTTTGGCCTAGTCAACACTCCGGCTGTCTTCCAAAAATGTAATGAATGAAATATTCAGAGACATCCTGCAGAAGTATGTTTTAGTGCACCTTGATGACATTTGATATTTGAACAAGTCATTCACGTCAGGAAGGTCCTGTCTCACCTTATACAAATTAAACTTTATGCAAAACTATAAAAATGTATCTTTCACATTTCACATTTCTAGGATTAATTTCCTGGGATATATCTTGTCACCCCTCGGTGGGGAAATGGACCCTTCAAAGACCGCAGCTATCAGGAATTAGCCAACTCCTAGAAACTTGAAGCAAATACAACACTTTCTAGGCTTTGATAACTTCTATTGTCGCTTTATTAGAAATTTCAGCTTAGTTGTAGGACCTATCACCGCCCTGACTCGCAAAGGCCCCAAACAGGGCAAATGGACTTCTGAGGCCGACAAGGCCTTCTCTTGTCTTAAATACCTGTTCACCTCATTCCCTCTATACCACAGCGTCACAGTGTGTGTCGCAACTGTCGCAACGTCTTGGGGATAAGGGAGCACTCCATCCATGTACTTTTTTTCTAGAAAACTATCACTTGCTGAAATAAACTACGATGTGGGCAATAGAGAGCTTCTCGCAATTAAACTAGCTCAAGAAGAGTGGTGTCACTGGTTTAAAGGAGCCCAACATCCCTCTACAATCCTGACTAACCACAAGAACTTGGCTTATATCCAATCTGCAAAACGTCTAAACTCTCAACAGGCCCGCTGGTCCCTTTTCTTTTCTAGATTCCGTTTTTTCATTACCCACTCGCCCGGATCCAAGAACCTCAAGGCTGATACACTTTCCCTTTCCAAAGGATGCGGTTTCTGACAGGGGTCCACAGTTTATATCCAGGTTTTGAAAGGCATTTTGCAAGGCCTTGGGAGCTTCCACCTCGCTCACATCTGGTTACCACAATGAGGCTAATGGCCAGACAGAGAGAGTTAACCAGGACCTCCTTACTTTTGTAAGGGCCTATGTTTCCTCAACCCAGGACGACTGGGTTTTTCTCCTGCCATGGGCCTAATATGTCCATAATTCCCTTTGCACCTTTTCCACAGGCATGTCCCCTTTCCGTTGTGCTCTTGGATATCAATCACCACTTCTCCCGAATACCTCCCCAGATACTGAGGTTCCATCAGTGCGTCAATGCATCTCCTCCCTACAGAAACTGTGGAAGACTGCCAGATGTGTCCTCCAGAAGACTGCCCAATGCCAGAAGAAAGCCACCCATCGTCGCCGCCACCCATTCCCTAGGCTCAGACGTGGACAATTTGTCAGGCTGTCCACTAGGAATCTATCTATCCACCAACCCTCACATAAACTGGGTCCACAATTTGTGGGACCTTTCCGTGTGCTCGCCAACATTACCCCGGTTTCCTATCACCTTGCACTCCCACCTATCCTCAAGATCCACCCCACTTTCCATGTCTCCCTCCTCAAGCCCTTTCACCGTTCTACCCTCTTCAGACCTCAACCTTGTCACCCTGCTCCTAATATTCTGGATGATGCTCCGGCTTTCACCATGAATAAAATCTTGGATGCTTGGCGGCATAGGGGTACTCTAGAATTTCTGGTGCACTGGCAGGGGTACGGTCCCGAAGAATGTACGGGTCCCCGAAAAAGACATTCTGGATCCCAGTCTCATCTGCAAATTTTGCCGCAATTTCCCTTATCATCCAGTTGTAGCATCAGGAGCTGCCACGAGCGAACCGAATCACACAGACAATTACATTTCACGCGCTCTCTTAAAAGATACAGCATTCACATGCAGACTGATTGTCACAAACGCCCACACCTGTCCTAATTGTCCAACCCCACTTTCCCTGGTAATGCACCTTTCTCGCCCTGACAATTTGGCTTGACAACTAGAGGTGTACCACAATCACTGATACCTAAATGTTAAGAGTTTACAATTCTGGGAAAGCATACTTTAAAGGAATGAAATTGAGTTTTAGAGAAGTGTAATTACAGTAGATAGTTTGCTAATGTATTTTATTAACATACTGTATTAATATAATACTGTATAGAGTATCTTCTGACAAGGTTTCTTTTGTTTTCTTCCTTTTCATAAAACATTAGTAATGTTTTCTTACATAGGAATTGCATTGGAATTATCTTGCACACCATGGTTTCACAGTCCCTAATTACTGACAGATGAAATACTCATTTTTGTATCATTATACAGTTTAACATGTCAAACTCTGCTGTTCTGTATCTTATAGCTACAAATAAAGTATTTTCCTGCCCACAAACCGAAAGAATCAGTGTCTTATGGTTCTGATGGCTCTTGTTAAAACTCATCATCACTATTTTAAGAAAAAATAAAAACATAGATTTTGTGTTTTTGCAGTATATACGCTGCATTGCATAATCCGAAATGCAT
Source organism: Atractosteus spatula (assembly GCF_055471065.1). Classification (NCBI taxonomy): domain Eukaryota; kingdom Metazoa; phylum Chordata; class Actinopteri; order Semionotiformes; family Lepisosteidae; genus Atractosteus; species Atractosteus spatula. The sequence goes on along the minus strand of NC_142708.1, from coordinate 27,949,584 downwards.
TCATCTATTTTATTATTTTAAGTTTTATTTAATTTCAGATTTTACTATTTCTGATGAAATGTGAAAGTGGAATCTGCCAAGCCCATCTTCTTTACGTTTTGTTTCTGAAAATCCTCTGAATCTGAATGAAGTATATCCGGCAGGTGAGATTTCCCCCCAGCTGTACAGTGTGTTTAAGTCGTGGCAGGGGACCCGTGGAGTGCTAAAGGACCGGGGATGGAGGACCAGCTAGGGGCTGATTCACCTCTTCAAACCCCACTGCCTCTGCTGAGACAGACAGCAATTGTTCGGGTTTACCTCAGTCCACCAGGACTTGAATTATTTGGAGAATTTTGATGGTTGCAGAATGGTGCATGATTGCAGAATTAATAGAACTTAGCTGTGGTGTGGAGACTGTGAGACATCCATCTCATTTTTCCTAACCTTCACATTAGTGAAGGCGTTTTTGCAATAACATGAGCACGTGTATTTCATACAGTCAGTGTAACATCAGGTTAAATAAGTTAAAAACACATTTCACTTATGATATGATAATTAAACGTTCAGTTACCACTGTGTTGATGTATGTGAAATTAATTTTAGTAGGATGTTTTATTTTCCTGAAAAATATTCGGTTTAGAACTTAGGGTCTAAACCCTACAAAGAAAAGAGGCCATTCAGCTCATATACTGTATTTCATTTGGCTTGATAGTAGCTAGTTAGTAGCTAGATCTCTTCCAGTCACTTAAATGAAATGATTCCTGTGGATTTACAAAAGTGGTAAAAGTTTACTGTTACAAAGGGTTACTCTAAGATTAAACTCACAATGGTGTTTTTGACACAGTTCTCTTGACAGAACCAACCACCATACAGCGGCCTTACAGGTATCTTGGAACAATCAATCAAATTAATGACTGATTGTCTCTGACAGGTTTAGAGACACAGGCAGCACTAATGTTATAGTCTCCTCTGACACCTGGACTAGGAAAAATAAATATGAACACTAAAATGTATACACACTTAAAATGTCATCTAATATTATTGCTGTAAGCTGGAGCCACTGTGTATTAGATTTAAAAAAATAAGAAAGATAAGAATACTTCTCATAACTGGACATTAAACAACCTGTTAAATACTGTACATCTAGAATTTACAGCCATAATTTACATGTAGCTTCATTTCAAAGTACTTTATAAACATGTTGTTACAAAGATTACTGCTAAAGCCAGTTTACATTTTCAAAGTAGGAGACAAGTCTATATAGTAACTAAGAAACACTTATTGACAGACACTGGCAATTCGTCAGTTGATGTGAATTTGATTGTACACCTACAGCATAAAACAGACAAAGACTAATTACAGTACATTAATCTCTTTCTCCTATAGCTCATAATAATAATGGATAATCTCTTCCTGTTTCAGTATACATTTACCTTTTGAAATAATGACTTCTTATTGTATTGAATGTTTAGCAGACACTTCTTAGCTACCAAAACATTTCTTGCTGTCGATAACATCCAAAGGAGAATTGGTTACTGCTTTGTCTCAGATATCTAATATGGAATTTATTAAAATCTTTTAAGTCCAGGTTTATTGTCAATAGCGCTATTTGAAAGTGTATCCAGATTTGAAAGTGTAGATAGAGTTACCATTAAAAGATTAAAACCTCATATTTCTCCATGTTATCCTACTGTATAAAAGGAAATAGCACAAAGATAAAACCAAAAATACCCAAAAGCACAAAGATAACACAAGTCTATTATAAGAAAGAAAGGAAGGAAACAGGGTACCTTCCTACGATGGATTCATTATTTCTGCAGTATAGAGTCCACTTAAGCAGGTTCAAATAAAACTTTACTTTAAAAACTGAAGTAAAGGGTTAAATGCAAAATATTTTACTAATTTTTGTGTTTTAAACATTTGATTATAATGAATATATTTGCCTGGTTTATATATCACAATGAAATTAGATTAAATATATTGAATAGTTCATTTTGTCATCTGGGAAAATGTGAAATTAAAACTTCTGCTGCCTGACAAAGATGCTGTGATTAGTAGGTTCCAGACAAGACCAGACTGGCTGTGCTTGCAGGCTTTAATTATACTGAATTGAACATCTTCAGCTTGTTCAGCATGTTCTTGCTCTGTTGCTCCTTTGCTCACTCACACTGGCTTTTCTTAATATGTTACATCTGCACTACAGTATTCCTCATAGTGGCTACCTTTTAGTGATTTATTTGGAGGATCTTCTTAGTCCATACGAGGCCTTTTTCACAAGCAGGACATAGTTCATATCAGAAAAAAACAAGGACCTGCTATTAGACCTTTTGTTCGTTTATTATCCCTTCCTTTTTACAATTAGTCATATTAATATAAAATGTATATTCATCACTTTGGAAATACTTTGGCTTGATATTATGGTATAGTGGGTCTGAACTGTATTGAGTAGTAGAAAGGAACGTTCTAGCTCCTCCATGTGGCCACATGCATATTAAGACTTTCAGTGCATGAAACCACTGTAGAAGGTTCATATTAGATATTGATTTTACATACATGCAAGCTGCAATTCTTCAACACTAAACTAAGCATGTTGAGAATATATTACAAAAGATACATTTGTAGGCATCATTTGCTTTTTTGTATAGGATGTCAGGTAGCAGTACTCAGACAAACAACAGATTTGGTTTAAACATGTAATTCAAGAAGAAATGCTACATACTGTATATTATGGGGAAACAGTCTTTCACAAGCTGTTAATAATTTTTTTCTGAAATCTAGATAAATGCAGACACTTAAGCCATGTTGTGTTATCGGTATGTCTCTCCATCTAGAGAAGGCATTTTTAGGGTGAAAAATAGCAGTCACCCAGTTTAGATTGAGACATTCTTAACAAAAAAAATGTGTCCATATTTAAAGCCTAGTGGTGTGAGGAAAGTATTTTCTGCTATCCCTTCTAACAGCTTATTTCATTATTTAGCTCTGGGAAAACGTTTTATCTCAGCACATGTCAGAAAAGCACACTAGAATAATAAATGACTTAAAGTGAAGAACAAAATAATGTTGAATGAAAGGTATTTGAAAAAAAAACAGGTTATAGGCCCATATTTCTTTAATTTTTAAAATAAAGTAGTTTCTTACTTAAGTCAATATACAGTATACAGAAACATAACCCTGTGTTAATTCGTAAGTTTGAAATATTTATTAGCTGAGGTACCCTGGTTTTCCATAATGAGACTCTTGAGAATTTTGAAAAAAAAAACATAAAATAATGCCTTTTGTCAGTTCTAATGTGCATTTTCACTGCATGTTTCATACAGGTTTGTTGTCTTTTTGTACTATATATACCATATGAGGTCTAAAACCATCTACAGTATGTGTGTTATGTTACAGTACATTATATGCGTTTTCAACTTTCAGTAATTGATTTGAAGTAAAAATAAATGCTACACAACAGCCTTACAAGCCTTCTGAATTTTCAAATTCAAAGTAATTGAATTATTTGTAGATCTTCCTCAGTGTCCTTGCCAGTTAAAGTAAAGATGGGGAAGTAATATGAAAAAAATCATTTATTCAGCCTTACTAGTCTAAGTATCTCTTTGATGATAAAAAATATCCAAAGTATAGTTATTTGGAATGAAATTATGATCTGAATTTTATCATGAATATACAGGATTCACACCTCCTCTGAATTTTTTTAACATACTGTACCATAGTCACAATTGGCTAAGGCTAGTCATGGCTAAGGTTAGATCTAAGAGAGATAAGAGATAACTAAGATAACTAAAATGAGAGAGATTAAATTGTTTAACTTTTTTTTTCATTAATCACTCTATTGACAACAGAGCTATTACTGCAGTTTCATTCCAAGAGGGTAAATATCTGCAGTCTTTAAAAACCTTTAAAGGGACAATATTTTAATATGAATGGGAATCAGGATCTCATTGAGGCTTCGACTGATTTGTGGTAAATATTTACAAACCAGGCCAATTCTAAAATAAACTTTCACTCACCTACAGTATTTATGCCTACCCCTTTGGTTTTTATGTGATTTCATTTTACACATTAAATGAAACATGGCTGTGCTTTGCAATAGTAGTCCATGAACAGTCAGTGAAAATTTGTGTCAGAAACTGACTTACTGTACTATAATTGTCCACATACTTAAATTAATCTTAGTGCTTCTATTATTCACACAGCCCACAAATTTATTTACATTTTTCAGATTCATTCACCTGCACTTTCTCTGCTTTTTAAAAAATGCTAAATCTGGTAAATTGTCAGACTTAGAAAGACACCATTAAAGTATGAGAACAATTGATTTTCAGAAATAACTGAAGGATTATCTGTATGGAAGGGATAGTCAACTTGGTTTTAAAAAAGGTAGGTCTTTTACTAACCTGTTAGAGTTTTTTAAACAAGTCACAAACAGCAGATGCGAACTGTATATTTACATTTTCAGAATGTTGCTGATATACAGTACTTCATCATCAAAGAATAATTCTTCAATTGAATGTGTTATGCATGTAACTGAATAAGAATAGGGTAATAGAAATATAGTATAATGGTCTAATCTGGTCTAATTTGGGGTAAATTAATTATTGGAGTACCGCAAGCATCTGTACTAGGATCATTAGTATTTGTAATGTATATTAGAAATGTTGAAAACAAATGCAGATACTATCATATCAAATTCAGAGGATTAGCAAACATTGTTAAAGTTATAGAGGTTTAGCAAACACTACAAATAAAGTTCCAAAAGAATCAGACAAAATTATTAGGAGGCCATGATTGGTAAGAGCCAATGGAAAATTTGGCCAGGACACCAGGGTCACATCCTTACTCTTTTCGAGAAACACCCTGGGATTTTTAATGACAACAGAGAGTCAGGACCTCAGTTTTACGTCTCATCCGAAGGACAGCGCCTATTTACAGTATAGTGTTCCCGTCACTATACTGGGGCATTAGGACCCACATATATCGCAGGGGGAGCTCCCCCTGCTGGCCTCACTAACACCTCTTCCAGCAACAACCTTTGTTTTTTGCAGGTGGTTTTCCATCCAGGTACTGACCAGGTTCATACCTGCTTAGCTTCAGTGGGCTGCCAGTTGTGAGGTGCAGGGTGATATACAGTAGCTGCTGTATTCAAGTACTGAGTGCTACATGTAGAAAATAAACTAAAGATACAAAACGAGATTCACTGTGCTTGAGAAGCTACTTCCTGTATGAAAAAAGTTTAGATGTTTTACTGTATGAATGTTTATATCTTTTTAGATAATCAATGTGTATAACGATAAGAACAAAACTGGATTTTAAGTCTTATCCTTAAAAGTTAAGATTTACTATAAATGAAAGGATGTTATGGAAAAATTGAAAAAACATCTAGTAATATGAAATTTAGAGTTGTGTGGCATTAATAGACGCTATCATTAGCTTACCATGTATTATAGAACAAGCTCCACCATTATTGTGTAAAGTGATCTTACAATAGGATAACACCAGGTTTCTACAGGGGGGTGATATCATGAGAGGTGACTATGTAAGGAAGCTATGAACATAGCTCAAAACCCAGGTCCAGTGAGTCATGATGACCACTTAGTAACTGGAAACTACTGCAGAAAGAGTCTAGAGCACTTAGGAGAAATTGAATTCCACAGGAGAGAAATAAGCTGTTAGGATAGGCTCTGTCACGAACTGCATTTCTACGAGCACCTCTCACCTTAGACAGTCACGCACTAATTAATCAATTGTCATTCCTCATGCTCTTCCCTATTTATACCCTCTCACTCCACTCAGTCCCCGCTCACTATAGAAAATGACCCTTAGCTTTCACTTGTGCGCGTATACTACACTCAACCTGATTTCTAGCTACCCAACCTTGTTTTCCTCTTGCTTCAACTTCGTCTCTCGTTTTGGATTTGGATACACTCAACCTAGCTCTTCTACCTCGATTACGACTTTTGCCTTTTGCCTTTGGGATTTGAAAGCCAATGACTAGCTACCTACAGTCTAAGCACCGCATAGGGTCCAACCAGGTGCTCCTAACGCCATCCTTGACAGGCTCTCTATGAAATTAGCCACACCTCTGGGTAATCAGGAGGTTTATAAAAGATGGGAAGAACAGAATTTAATAAGGCTGGCAAGGAGAGAGAATGAGGGCTCCACAGGTATTGGTTCTTGCTAGCCTGGCTTATTTTCTGAGCCTGATGTTGTAGACTTATTGGACCTTGTACCAAAGATGATGGGAAGTGTAAGCACCTTGAGCACTGAGAAATCCCCTGTTAAGACAGCAGTGCATTTTCATAACACAGAAGAACGTTTCTAGACAGTACAGAATGAGTCACAAGTATGCCCGGCCTGTGTTTTAAGAGCTCCAGTCAGATAGGCAGTCTCTGAAAGAGACACAGGTAGAGTGAAAATGAAGGAAATGGCAAAACAAAGGCTACTCTGTCAGGGAACCCAGACAGGATGAACCAGGGTGAGAGGCAGAGAAGGACCCTGAGATAATGTGGAAGAGTGAGAGATGGAACAGTTGAAAGTAGTGATTGAAGAGTTGAAAGAAAACTGATTGCCACAGAGTAAGCTAGATTCAGAACTATCTCTAGTGAAGAGAATGAGCTGGGCATCATGAAGACATTTGGCATGAATACTCATATTACTGCAGGTATATATTTTATAGTCCAAAAAGAAATTATAGTGCTGTTTCAGATGTGTGGTTATAACAATCTGGGTTACACATACTGTAGCTGCTCGGCATTCAGTTTACCAATCAGTTTTTAATTGGTAATTTAATAGATTCTGCTCCTGGCCCCTTGGTATCACCAGGATTTATCATCTGTTTTGTAGAAGTAGTTCTCTTAGTTAAGCACTATTTTTAGAGTAGACTGTCATGTGAAGGCTCTTTTTCAGCACTGATACCTGCATTAACTCGTTATACTGCGTCTCAGTTTGTTTGCATTGTAATTGGTCCAGTTTTAGGGCATGAGCATTGGAAGCTCTGGACTGTAGAAGGCCTGGTCTCAGGGACACATTTTTATAAATTATTTATCCATAATAGTGTATTGTAATTTGGTAAGTTTGTAATTATAATAAAGCACTGTAGTAAAGTAGTTTTATCCTTGTACAAATTATGGCAAAGAATCTTTTTTCTGTCTTTTAAATTTTGTCCTGTTTATGACTCAGAAATGAACTGTACAAGAAAGAAAGAAACCAGTCATTATTGACTACACAGTATATCATGCATGTATCTAATATTGACACACTGTGATGTAGTGGTTGGATACCTGAGATTTTTCAGGTGGGAAAGTATAGGATGTCTGCATTTCCTCAATATGCAAAGAAAAGAGATCCGTTCAGAACATGAAAGATTGCATTTGCTGAGCTACCAAAATTAATTCTGCTGTATGGTACAAAATTGACACGGGTGTCACAATGGATGCTACCTTTGATAGCTACTGTAGTTCACTTACAGAGCCGCTATTCCTAGAGCTCAGGCTTGCCCAATCGGTAAAACACTTTCTTCAGGTCAGACATATAGCAGCTCTCAAGAGAAAAACATGTTCTGTGACTATTACAGCTGACAAAATCAATAATATTAATACTATATAATACAATAATGATAAAAAACCACAGTACCATGTAATACCTTGTAAAGGCTTTCAGACTCTTGCACAGTTTTTGTATTCTTGTCTTAAAGCAATCATGATTTTTTGAAGTAGCAACTAATATTGGTTATACTGTATGCACAAGCTGCTGTAGTCATTCAAAGCAAAAAAAGAAAAAAGTAAATAGATATCATGAAAGAAAAATGTAAAAGATGTGATTTCATAAGTATCCAAACCCTATGCTGTGGCAAACCTAAATTAATCTAAATTAATTATCTTAATGACCCACACACTTAGCTACTATAAGTGGCCTCTGGCCATGTGCGATAATGATTGTTCACGTGATTAAGATGTTGGTAAGAGCAATTTTGTTATGGTACTGCTATTCGCTGATGGGTCCTGAGAAGCTTGTCAAGACTGAGGAGAAAAGTATAGGTAAATTTAAGAGGGAAATGTGTTTCAGTCTGCTAAAGACCTAGCTTTGGGATAAAAATTCACTATGCAACAGGAGAATGACCTAAAGCACAAGGCCAGAGCTACACAAGAGTGACCTTAGAAAAAAAAGTAAATGTCCTTGAGTCCTTGTGTCTTGACATGAATCCAATTTAAGAATATGTGGAAAATCTTGAAAACCGCTGCACCTAAGTCATCCCCAAACAGCCCAAGAGAGTTTAAGCAAGTCTGCCAAGAAGAAAGGGCAACGTTTGCACCAGGCCTGTGTGGAAAGTTGTTAGAGACTTACCCAAAAAAGTCTCTAACATCTGCAGCTATAATTGCTGCCAGTTCATTGGTCTGAATATTTATGCAATCAATATATTTCTTTTTTTTTCTTTTGAGTTTTTGTTGATATTTACTGTAACTTTTCTTACCCTTAAAAGTTAGTGTGAGCACTCATCTTTTGAAAAACAATATAAATTTGTATGTATCATTCAATTTCACAAAATTGGACATCATTGGAAGGAACTGAACAGTTGTGTACTGTATGTTTATTATGTGTTGTTCAAATTATATATACATATATATTTACAGTATATATATAAAATGAATATACTGTACACACCGTAGTTTCTCATTTGTTTAAATTTAAATCTCTTCAAGAGATCTTTGGTCCCATGCTCTAAGCCAAACAAAATTCTCATGAATATGAATATTATACTAACCTTGGCCTAGGGTTTTTTTAAGCCAAAGCAGCACACATCATTGATGTGCCCACAGTGTGTTGTTCAGCTTTGTAAGAAGGTCATGGTTTTACACCAACTGTGAGGATATACAGAAATCTGTAAGGAATCCATTAATCTGTAAGAGTGGAGTAAGGAGATGTGCAATTACATGTAGTTCATGCAAATGTGTTAACCAGTCACTCAAAAGGCATGAAGAAGCATTAAAACAACAGGGAAAATTTCTCATGCTGCAAGTCAGGATGTGGCCCTGGGCATTCAGAGTGTTTCAGGGACAGTTAATCATGCAAGAATTACAACTAGAAGCTTATTTTAATATGTAAGAAAAGTAATAGTGCCCTGAAAACTTCCTCACTCCTCCATTTTTCAGTGGAAAATAGAGTAGACGATTGCCTCAATGAAAGAATCAAGGCTTCTGCCATCACTATGTTTTTGAGATATCGTAAGGAAAAGGGAAAAAATTAAATGAATTGGACAGTTAGCAAATAACTGCTCTCTAAAGAGTTAATTTCAAAGATAATTTTAAATATTACAAAAATAAACCAAAAACAATCACCTAATTGAACAAATATTTTGAGTCTTCAGAAACCACATCTTTTTTTGTTTTTTGTTGACTTGGTTGACTTGACATAATTGAACATTTCTATCTAATGTTTTAAAAGCTAGGTTGTAGCTCTAGGATTAGACAATTCTTGTCCTGGACAACTAGCTTCCACAATTCATTTCACAAGTAAATATATTAAAGTCAGGAAACCAACATCCCAAAGTATTTTAATAAATAACTGAAAAAATGTGGAGAAAGAAAGAACTTTAGAAAATAATTAAAAATCGAAAGAACCACTTAAAGCAAAGTAATCCCTTGAATTACAATCACAGATAATGAAAAGAACCAAACAAAAAGAAAAGGGTATTGCATCCTAAGCTACAAGAAGTACTGTGTCTTTGCAGTATTATAACAAAAGAACAGGAAAGCTAGTCAAAGGTCAAAGATTATAAGAAAAATAGAAAAAATTAACAAACTTTATAGAAGCTGTAAAAGAAATCCAAAAATATTTAGACAAATTTGAAGGTAAATGCCTAACAAGTGACCTTGATCGTAGACAAGTGTGCAGTGTTACATCCAAATATAAGAAGGTAAATACTAAGGGAAGCACCCCCTGTAAAAACACCAAACTTGAGAAACTATGAGAACTATGAGAAAAGACTAATAATTCTGATACATCATTTACATCTTCTAGACAACGTGTGGAATCAAAAAAGCAAATAGAATGTGAAAACAGATACTTATAAGTGTAGCATTTAATTCAATGGATTTTATACTAATTATATGTTATATTGGATAATGGATTAGTAAGACCATATTTAGAAAATTGTGAATAAATGTGGTCCATGCCTTACAAAAAAGATATTACACCTTTGGAATCAATCCAGGAAGTAGCCACCAGATATATTCCCAGACTGGAAGGAGTGTTTTACATTCACAGGCTTGAAGAAATTAAACTTTTTAGTCTTGACAGAGCCAACTACAAGGGACCTGGTTCATAAGAACTGTTACAAATATGCCCTCTGGTATATCCTCAAAGATCTTGAGATTCAAATCAATACCAATAACTTCATCAGAGTCATCAATAACACATATCTGAGGACAAAAGAGGAAGGTGGTGCATTTACAACTAAGAAGAAAATGCACTTTTTTACAAGGTATTTTGAATCTGGATCAAACCATAATGTTGCAGCTGAAATCCTTCAAGAAACAGCTAAATAAGATCCTCAGATCAATGAACTACTACCATCTAAAAAAGATAGATGGGCCAAACCGTTTGTAACATGTCTTGTGCTCTAATTTATAAATCATGGCACACAGATCGCCTCAGTAAGATTGATGCTTTCTAGTGTCTTCATACATCTACACACTGATGTGCAGTACCAAAACAACACATCTGCTTTAGGAACAAATGTGCCTCACAGACACTTATGATCAACAGGAGAAATCAGTATATTGGATGGGCATTTATCAAAACTGCCTCAGAGGTAGAGCTCACTTTAAGACTTAATCAATAAAAGCACTGGGGACCGTACAGGACATTTATTGGAGTAATGATAGATAACTGGTCTAACATTGGCAGGTAGGCTTTTGTGAAACAACTATGTCAATAGAAAACTGAAGATTGAGAAAAAAGCACGAGCAACTGTTTCTTCTAAAGATCTACTGATATAGCCTTGTTTTCTGTTATTTTCTATTGTTATGACTTGTAACCAAAGAATCCAATATGAGTTAGTCATCATACAGATCATGTTATAATGGTTCATTATGTGCAGTATATAAGAAAGTTAATGCAATAGTGATAAATGCAATGCAATAGTGATAAAATGTGAAACAGGTAAATGAGGATTTAATAAGGACAAGGCATATACTGTACAAGGTGATTCATAAATCATGCAATACCAAAAGAGCTGAAGTACTGAACAGCTAGAACAGGCTAAAATTACTAGAGAATAAATTAATTCTAAAGTTTAAAAGCACACAAATAAAGCACACAAATAAAAAATAATTATTAATTTAAATGTCTAGATTGTAAAAGCAATGGTGAAGGCATGGTTGCCTGCATTTTATCACCTCACAGATTTTTTAATAGTACATGTTGACAGAAGAGACAGTTATTGGGGTTATTTGTGACACATTTCAAGGAAGAATGTTTCAAGCAATACCTTGAAATACAGTGTTTTCTGTCAAAATTTACTGTACTTAGCACTACAAACAATGCAACATAACAAAATGATGGTAATGTATTTGCAATGTGTGTGCTCAAAAGGACCTTTATTTTGTGTCATACATTTCCCAATACACTGATAGCAGATGGTAGGCACTCTATAATTGTGCAGCATCAATCAGAAGAAAATTGGAAATTGATTGCCTAAGATCATTTAGCCCACCAGTAAACACGTCATTGTCCCCAAAGAAAAAAACAGTCTAAGAGTTTTGGGTCTGATGGCAATAAAAAGCCTGGAATAGGAGCTTGTCTACCTATTCATCTTTCTGATAATTCATTCTTTCATTTACTCCAGACACATTATGCTTCAATATCAAAAGCTAAAGGCAAGTGGAAGGTCGTTAAGATGTAGGGCAAGAATGTTTAGCCACATGTTACACGGTGGTTTTCTAAAAAAATGTTTTTCTTCAGCTGTCATCTGAAAAAATGTATTTCATTTTCAAAGTAACATCCATTTTGGTACCCTTGCCATTGTTTTCCATACAGGAAAATTAATTTGGTAGCTCAGCAAATACAACGTTCTAAACAACCCTCTTTGCTTTGCATCTTGAGGAAATGCAAACATCCTATATTTTCCTACCTGAAAAATCTTAGATGTCTAACCACTACATTACAGAGTTAATATTAGATATACACTATATTTTTCTTTAATGTCATCTTTCACATGTTTTAGTTTGCATTATGACATCTAATAAAACCGAAACAAAATTATTTATATCAGGTGTTGATGTTAATGAAAATCTACCATCCATATACTGTCAGAAAGCCACTTATTCCTGGTAAGGCTTGCAGGAACCAGCAGTGTCTCTTGGAAACACAGGCCATAAGGTAGGATTAGGTCCAGGATGGAACAGCAGTCTACTTTCATGAAACACACACAAAGCTGATTCAGAGACACCACCTAACCTAGCAGTATTTTGGTAGTGAGAAGGAAACTGAAATACCAACAACAAACAAATGCACAATATTTCTTCTCAATAATGTATCCTTTCGTATTAGAAATGACAAACACACATGCTTTAAGTTAAGAGAGTTCCATCCTGGTCATGCAGGGACAGTGTTTAAGCAGGTTTTCAAGGTACATCACCTGGAGAGCAGTGGAGAGCAAGGAGAAGCTTTTAGATTGTTCTTGTTAACCCAGTAACCAGCTTGTTTATGTCTTGAAGAAAGAAAACCTGCCGACACACTGGCCTTCCAGGACCAGGACTCGGCCCCACTACTTTAAGAGTTTTGTAACATTGCTCTGGAATCAGTAGAGCACGTTTATCCCTATTTAGTCCTATTATTCTCTTAATCTTCTGTCTCAGAGAATACACAACAGATTGATATTTTCCTTTTCTCTCTCTGATCGTCCTGTAACACCTAAGTTAATTATCTGGAAACTAGGAGTGTCTGTGCCTCAGTCTCAATCATTATGTGCTCTAAATTCACTGATTTAAATAATTTAGGTTTAGTCTGCCTCTGGGTTTAAATTTACTATTATGTAAAAAAACAACCACTTTATTCATAAGTTGCCTTATCTGTCTGATGCTGAAAAATGGAATGACATTCTTCTTTATGCTAACTTTATTCTATTTAACCTTTGGTGCACTGTAAAAACAATCCCACATCTTCATTTGTAAACCTTCTGTGTTTTACTTTAGGCAGTACATGACATTCTGACAAAATCCTACCCATTTTTCTTCTTAGATACTTGGGGATAAAAAGCTTATACCTATTTCACTTGTCAGAGCCATCTTCTTTATTGCTTGTACTAACCACCTTTATGGTTTACATCAAGTGTCTATTGTGGCACTTTTATGGTTTCCTCATCTGAACTTCTTAACTCCCTTCATCAAACTAGCTTGTCAAAGATGTCACTTTACTATTACTTTTGAAGCAGATAGATTTGATGTGGAAATCAGAACAGTTGAGAGTTCCCTTATGAATTTAAAAAAAAGTGAGTCTGTCTTCTCTTTCAGCTATGTGCAGTACTTTGCTGCAAAAAAGAACTTTTGTGAATTAGTCTCAGAAAATACTTCATCACATAAGGGGTAATTACAGTATATATAAAGTATATCTCAACTACATCCTTTAATAATTTCTACATTGTATTGCACTAATATTTTTTAATTCATACCTTGGTAAATGCCTCTTACACTTGTTTAGTGTAAAAATTGAATACAAGACAATAGGGGGTTTACATTTCTGATTTATAACTTCATTATCTGGATGGTACAGTGGCACAATGGTTGACAGTGCTTAGCACTGGAGCCTGGGTTCATTTTCGTGTGGACATGGCATGTTCTCCCCATATACACATGGGTTTCCTCCGGGTGTTCTGGTTTCATCGCACGGTCTAAAGACATACCAGTAGTTTGTGTGTGTGATTGTGTCTGTGTGTGCCCTGTGACGGACTGGCATCCTGTGAAGGGTCTATTCTGCCTTCTACCCATTGCTGGGATAGACTCTGACTCCCCTGTGACCCTGTCTTAGATAAAGCGATTGGATGGATGTAACTTCACTACCTGTAAATGCTATTGTTTTAGTACATCTTAACTTTAGCTCCTGAACTTGTGTTGCACATCCAACATGATTGTGCTACCCTTCTTCTAACTTTATCATGTTTTTACTGGTAATCACACCTACGGTTTCTTTTGTGTTTACAATTAACACAAAACTTTGGAAACACTGTAAGTCAACTTGCATAAGAGCATCAGCTAAGCTAATGATTAATAATAAATTCAAAATTTGTGTCCAGCGCCACCTAGTGGCTCTTTATTTTTACTGTCCCACATTCCCAGCAGATCCCCTTTGTAATTTCATGTAAATTGAATGAATATACAGTATATGAAGATATTTTTTTAGGCATGATAACAAAACTTTATAATAACCCTGAAGTTTCATTGGGTTAACTAAAATAAAATGCTAGTAGAATATGTGTTGTCTTTCATAAGCTATTGATTTGGATATACTGTAGATGGTACTTATTAGCACTTTCAGGTGTCCTCATAATATAAATTGTCATAATTTGTTGAAGTGTGTTAACAGTAAGTCATTACAACCCTTGTTCAATGAAACACTCATGTTTCTCAGCACAAGAGGTAATAGAATGTTAACAAATTCAGTAAGAGAACTTTCAAATAATGGTTACTAATGAGACCAGCTAAATAGCTCAAATTAGTACATTTATGTCATACAATAATATGTACCATTCTTATGAAAAATTGTGGCAAAGCAGTAACAGTTGGCATTTGTACAATTTCACTCCACAGAATTCCAAAGTGCTTTGCATGCCGGAGGGGACCCACTTTGTGGCACCCACCTAGGTGACATATAGCAATGCCAGCTGGCCTTCTAGGAGTGTAGGGGAATAATCAGTATCATACACAATCCCACAAAAGCAACTAATCAAGTGTGGTAGTTCAAAAGATTCCAAAGATTATTTCTTTAAAAAAATACCTGTTTGCATTTATTTGCTAAAGAAACATTTACGTATATTGTGTACACTTTTTTAAGAACCTGCAGTAACAAGTAAGAGAAATAATGATAAAGGGTGTTTGGATGGTAAAATTTCAAAATGTTTCCATGGAAACACATTGCTCCTTTTCAGACCTGTTCCGAACATTATTTACCTCCAATGACAGGGAATAATATTCTATTTTTCCTAACCTCTCAAACATATGTTCTTCCATTAACATGATACAGTACCCCTTTTTAGTCTTTAAATTAACTTTCTAATAAACAAAGGATCACATGAACACCAAAGGATTATTACAGCAGTATGGACTAACTTCACAGCAGAGTTTGCATTATATGACCAAACGTGTAAAAAAATTGAGCTTTTTAGTTAATTTAATAAACTTGCAGAAAAATAAATTCAGATCTTGTCACCAGACATCACCCTAACATATTTGTCAATACACTTACTTTCCTGAATATGGGTAAAAAAAAACATGTTCCCTAACCAACCCAAGTTGCTGTAACCTTGCTTTTTAAATGTTTAGATTGTATCTGACCTTTGGGAATTACAATAAAAATGAGACACTGAAAACATTAGATAAATGCAAAAATACATAGCAGCTTAAGGTTAAGTTTAAGATCAGTAGATATGCTGTACAGAAGAGAAATGGCTGACATAAAAGTATAAATTAATTATTAATACATTTGACAAATTGAATGTGACAGTTACAGAGTCTGAATCAAATTATCTGTCACCACATTTATACAGTACAGACTGATTGAGCAGTTGACGGTTCAATTTGAATTGCATAACTTTTTACTTAAAATAGCTTACTATTAGCAAAAGGGAAGCCATTTTTGTCTAGAAAATTAGGAGACAGACTTTAATAGCTTTAGTTAAAACTTATTAACTTTATATGCAACAAAGGGGCACTGTAAAGTACAGAAGACTGGATTTTAAACAGTGTTTTCACCTAACATTTGATTTTTCTTTCTCTCTTGGAAGAGATTAGGATATATGGCTGTTTTTAATTGTTGCCAGAATAGATACTATTCACATGCACTATCCAGACCTGCCTCTATTGTGCATAAATGCTGGTCAATTACTTTTGCCAGTGTTTAGTTTTGCTTCCAATGCAGGTGCTCTACTTCATCTGTGCTTGTTGTCAGAGTCAGACATGACAGCCATCCAGAGTATTTGTCGTCCTCTTTTTTCCTTCACACTACAGTTCCCTCATCACCTCCCTGCCCTGCAGGAATTATTCTGTTTTCAGCACCCTTGCACCTTTGACCATCAATCTCAAGGGATTTAGTCTCCGAGAACCATACTGTATATCATACACCCCTCCCTCCTGGGGATTTTTCTAATTTTCCACTCTCCTTGGAAATAACACTCTTCTCAGAGCCATAGCGCTTAATGTTACTAGTGTCCAAACATTATTAGGAATAGCGCTGGGCACAACCTTTTCAACAGGACTTACCGGTATGCTTGCTTTTGGAGGATCCTTCAGAGAGATCTTGTCACACCCCGCACTCTCCCTCGCAAACGGCCCAAACCCAAACCCACTGTTTCACGATCTCATTCGTAACTGAACCCATCACATTCTCACGTGAACCAGATACCACAGATTCTCACTCCCGGACCAATTATCCAACCACATCCCTCTCCCTTCAGTATTTAAAGTTCTCTCACGCACCAACCCATGCTCACTATTGAGATGCCTCCCGCAGAATTCTCTTGTGCTAGTTCAAATCTTCTCGACTGATCTCCCAGTTCCTGATCTTTACTCCTGCCTTTTTTGACCACGCTTTTTGGATATTGTTTTTCGTATTGTCTTTCTCGAATTTACCTGGTAACCGGACTCATTGCTTCTCCTGTCAATCAAGCCTCTGGAAAACCGTGTTTTGGATATTGTCCCTGTGCTACTCTGCATTCTGCAGGATTCACGGCAACGCATAAGGATCCTCCCATTCTACCTATTGGTTCCCTGACAGATCCATTCTGGGTGCTGGAGGCCTGGTGTGTCTCTTCACAACAGCAGCAGAATTAGAATTAGATTTTTCATCTGGGCTGTGAAATGATGCTTGTCCCGAAGGGTCTGTGTATCTGCAGGTTTTTGTTACAGCTCAGCTCTTAACAAGAGAAATCAGCAGTTACTGTTTTAATTGGACTCATTAAACCTTCTCCCAACTCTTCATTAGCCATTTACATCGACATCACACTGCGATTGTTGACCTTTATTTTTTGTTTTGTTCTGCTTGTATATATTGTACAGATGAAGCATATGTTTCTTGTACAGCCTTGAGTATGCTAACAAAACTTACCATATTCTCTAAATATAATTACTGACATGTCTAGCAATCTCATTTACTGCATGCATCTCTTTAAGAAAATAGCCTGCCATTTTCATTGGTGATACATAAAGATTACTGTTTCAGAGAACATGTCAGAGTAGTGAGGATTGATCATCTCTCCAAACTAGTTCCTCATTTCTTCTCTCCCAGCCATGGTTTCACTGGCCTGTCTGTGAACATCCTTTTACAACAATTTCAGGACTTCTACTGCAGAAAGCTATCACAACTCAAAATGTTCCTTAGTCTTGCATCACACCTTTTACTTTATCTCAATGATAAATTTATTTTTAGAATGTTTCCATTCATTCATTTCTTCTTTTGACATCTCTCTCTAAGGTATCCCATCTTGACACTCTTGACACTCTTTGACACTCTTTCCTACGTCCTTTGTCTTTCATTCTCTTTCTTTGCAGCCTAGATTGATTGAATCAAAACTCAGCAGATTTCATGAACACCCAAAGCTACTTGAGATTTGCATCTCACAGGCTGCAGTGATAATTTTCCCACCCACAATGGGTCATCAGATGCTTGCAGAAATTCTGGAAGAATGCAGAAGATGAAGGTGAAGGAGAGAAGGAACATGCATGTAGTATTCATATTATTTTACATGGGGAAAACACATCAGGAATGATTATGAATTAGGACAGTTGAGGCTTATTGAACTTTACGATCATCATACATGCCAAACACTTGCTGTAAACTCTTCATGGTTGTCACACCCTCTGCAGCCAGAGGGCGCTCCTACTCTGTCCTGTCCCTAGTTTCCTGCCTGCTGCCCTTCCGGTCCCTCTCTTTCCCTTGGGCTATATATTTCCGTGTCTTGCACTCTGCCCTCGCTCAGCATTGACGTTCGGATGTCCTGAGACCCACCTAGCACCAGGTCGCCCCACGTCCGCTAGCCCGGGCCTTTTTCCCATTCCGCCGCTACGCATATCGGTCTCCTGCTCTCCACGGTTAGTCCCTTTGGACGTCCGTGACAATGGTTCTGTAGCAAAAAACTGAGCTTCCCTCTCCTCCTACCTTTCTGCTACAGAGAGTAACTGAGAACCCACCCAATCTGGAATTGCCTTGAGTTGCTCATCTTTTTGGAGAATCAGGACCTACAAAAATTATTTGTACCTTCCAGCTTGTCCATTCACCGAGGCCACTTGACATTTGACACAACAGAAGATGTGTGTATTTTTACAGATCACAAAAAATGTATGGAACAATAAAAACAAATTAGAAGACTACCTTTCAGTGTTGGAAGCATTCTTAAGCAAAAAGGGAGAGATCATTTCAAGTCAGCAATATCAGTCACTCTGTTATTTGCTTGTTTTACACTTACTGTATTATTTGTATCAATCAGGGAAAGTTCTGCATTTTAAATGTTTTGCATGAACCTTCCTTTCTCCATGATTTTCATTTATATATTTTCATTAAGTTGGGTATCTTATGTAATCCTTTTAATATTGTTATTGAACCTTCTATTGCATCCTATAGACTTGAGGTCATTTCAATTAAATCAAAATATTGCTATATAAAAATTACAACCTTTGGAGAGGAGCTTGCTGTGGATAAAGGGATAAACAACAGTCCTAAAATTAATCTCCAATATGTCATTTATTAGCTGAGATATTTAACTAATTATTATATTAAAACATGAAATGGCTGTCTTAGACATGGATTAGACACACGCATAGATTAGAATTAAAAATGGTATATTTAAACTGGAGCATAATATTTACTGAATCTAGTGTAACTTTGGGAGTGAAATGTATTTGCCAACTACAATCCCTAACAGTTATAAACACTATGGGCAAAACCCAAGCTGATTGTCTTTCAAGCTTTTATTTATTTTCTTTTACTCTGTAGTCTTCAACCAGCAGGTCACAACAACAATATCTAAATTGCCAGTGCTGTCTTCTTTATTAAAAAGCTACTCTTAATAAGAAAGGGAAAAAAAAAGGTTGGTACTGGAAGAGGTGTTAGTGGGGCCAGCAGGGAGCGCTCACCCTGCGGTCCATGTAGGTCCTAATGCCCCAGTATATTAACGGGGATGCTATTCTGTAAATAGGCGCTGTCCTTTGGATGAGATGAAAAACCGAGGTTCTGACTCTCTGTGGTCATTAAAAATCCAAGAGCGTTTCTCGAAAAGTGTAGGGGTGTAACCCCGGCGTCCTGGCCACATTTCCTGTTGGCCCTTACCAATCATGATAATAATCTCCATCTATGAATTGGCTTTATTCCTCTGCTCTCCTCCCCACTGATAGCTAGAAAAGCGCTATATAAGTGTAAGTAATTATTATTATTATAATAATTATTATTATCATTAAATAAAATATGTATGTACTGTATATGTACAAATATAAAGTTTTCAGAGATGTATTATTAAATGTGCTTGCTTTAATATTTTATTCTAAAACCTTATGTTATTGAAAGTGACTAAGTTAAAACCATGACAAAATGTAGAAACCTATTTATAACAAATCTGTTTGAGACTCAATAAGCACTGATGAATCTTTTAAATACAGTATATATACAGTATATATTTGGATAAAACATTTTACTTGAATCTTGAATGAAAGGTTAATTCACAAGTCTCTCAAATAAGTCTCTCAATGTACTGTACATATGTGCAGTACTTACAATGAACTTGAAAATCCTATACAGTATATAGTGAGTCTGATAAAACACTGGAAATTCTTGTGTAACTAATATTGTATAAAAGATAAATGTTCTTGTGTTTCTAAAAAAAGAACAGGGAATTATATAGTCACATGCATGAAATGCACTACTAATTAAATGTAATAATTACATATGTAAAGCCTAATTAAAGCACTTTAATCTAAATCAATTTAAATCCTGGATTTTCAACCCCACCCCAATCCAGGGGTCCTTAAACTTCATTTCTGTGTGTCATTGCTAGCATTGAAAAAATCCATTTGAAATGCTTGTGTTTATTTACCCTAAAGCAATATGCAAATGATTTTACATGATGCTAATTATACAGTATTTGTCAGCATTAATGACAGTGAGCAATGACCTTGTCACATTCACAGAAGTGATATAGTGCAAATCACATTCAATAGCTGTTTTGGATTCATCTTATGGAAATACACATTTATTATACAAAATGTTACCGTTATAATCCAGGATCCCTATATTAAAAAAAAGACTCTTTAATCCCCATGGCTTTAAAAGCAAAACATGTAGATATTTAAGCAGTTAAATGTTCTGAATATAAGGACACAGATGTTTACAAATCAGAATGTTGTAAAGTTTTCTGTTTATGCTTTGGACACTAAAAAAAAATCAATTGAAATTGTCCGGATCATAATTAACACCTGTAAAAAAATGCAGCAGATCCCCCAGATGGAATGTTTTTAAATTATTCCAATTCTGTTCAAATACAATCTAAAAGAGGGGTTTCTCCTTGTGTGGCTGATGATACACACTATAAAACATTAATGGAACAGGGAGAGGAACTCCAAAGAATTTGAAAGGGCAGAAAAAAGAACTTCTTTGTATTTAATTCCCCCACGGTAAGAGTCTTCCAAGATGATGTTATCTGTACAATAACCTCTGCAGATGATTTTGTTTTAAGTTTTCAAAGAATTACTGTCCCCTGAATTAGCACTAATCATCAGCAGATCTATGCTCATTCACATGGCCTGGAATAAACCAGAGAGATATTTATAAATCAAAGAGCACATAAATAGTTAGGGCCTACAACAATAATTCAAATAGTCTAATTACTGTGACATAAAGGTTTGAAATGATTGTGAAACAAATTCAAAAACAGGGTTGTATAATGAGTGGTTTGAATATTAAGCATATTGCACACACAAAATATTTGTTAATACTTATTCCATGTGCTCTAACAAAAGTGTTCCTTTCTAACCTTCAATATAAGATATGATACAATCTGATTTTTCCCTCCAAATAGCTTTGTTTTACACAGAAACTTACAAAAAAACATACAAACAGTACATACAAACTGTGTATTAACATTCCATACCAATTCCACAGGAATTCACAAAGGTTACCAGAACATATAAATTTTCTTTCCTACAATCACCCTAAAAACTTATAATTGAACAATACCCCATCATTTTTGCATAGAACCACTAATGGAACTTGCCCATAAACCAGTACTCTATTATTGTGAACTCATTCTTTGATTGGTTTAATTGAATGTGCAATAAAGGAATTTCTAATTTTGTGGCATCTACGGTACATTGAGAGAGACTAAAACATCTGTTTGAATACATCAGTTTGTATTCTTCATGCAGAACATGTGAGAGATCAGATGAGATACTAACAGCTAGTCTCTACAGTATATACTCTTAATGTAAGCAGTTTGAAAGTTGTGCTCAAGCAGCTGCATCACTGTCTTAGAACACATCCCCATGAGTCTGGACATCTTGAGCTTTTATTGCACAGAAAGACTGTTTTAGCAGATGGTTAATCGATACTGTATGACACTTTGTACCGCAGAACTGAAAATCATGGGCAGAATCTGACTACTGGCACAAAAACCCATAACAAAGAAAATAGATTTGATGTTGTAATTTATTACAAATAAAGTCAACATGTCCCTTCCAAGGCAGATTAGCATCTATGTACAGTATATATCCAGATATTTATAGGATGTAGCTTGCTTAATGGACTTCTTATAAATTATGACTGCGGAAGGATATTTATCCTGTTAAAGACCAAAGACAAAATATCTTAATCTGTATCTTAGAAATTACACATTAGAAAATGTCAAATATTTTAGTTCATTTTACTACTAAGGAGGGTGACACAGTGGTTAACAATTTTGCCCCACAATGCTGAGGCCCTGGGTTCAATTCCTAGTGTGCGTGGAGTTTGAATGTTCTCCCTGTGTTCGTGAGGGTTTCCTCAGGGTATTCTGGTCTCCTGTAGTGCAAATAAATTAGGTGAATTGGCTTCTGGGAATACAGACCCTGGTGCGAATGTGTGCGTTGGCATCAGCATGTTTTGTCCCTGTTGCTTGTTCAGATTCCTCTGTGACCCTGTACTGGATAAAAAAGATTGGTAGATGATACTAATTAATATAATAATTATTTCACATGACAAAACTAAATGTTGTTATATGTTATTATTTTTTTCTTTCTAGTCTTTTTATTTTGTCCCCTGTTGTGTTTGATTTTATATATATAAATATTAAAGTTTTGATAGTTTGCTGGACAAGATATCCCCACAAATTAATGTTTTACTCTTTGTTGGGTCAATGAGTGTCAAATGATAATTTACTATGATTTAAACCCTACTGTATAATAGTCAAGCCATTTTAAGTATAAAAGATTGTTACTTTAAAATGTCTGGGAAATGTTTACTTTAATATTTTGTACATGGTATATAACCATATATATATAGTAATGATATCAAAAGAATAATAAAGTAATGTAATAAAATTATATTCTCATGAAAATGTTGATGGAGACATACTGTAGATCTGCATATAAAAGTGTTAATTCTGCATATCGAGTATTGAATCAATTTATATTTTTTAAACCAGCTTGTGTTTTTCAAAAAAAAGTTAGATAGTTATCTGGTAAAGGTTCAGAGTAAGTAATTAAGTGTGACTTTTTTATCTGTTTTAATGCTACATTGCAGTAATGTGATTAAAGACAAATATGGGCCAAGTAGCTAAAATTTTCACTTATCCTTTTTTTTCTCTTTCCTTTTAAATCCACCTCCACCCCCAACTTTGGAGGAGTACTTTTTTTCTTATTTCTCTTTTTCTCACTGTTTTTTTCTTTTTTTTCTTATTAGACAAAAAAATCTTACATTATCAAAAAAACACAAACAAAACACAACAAGAAAAAATATATATCTTGATCAACATATTTGAAAATAGAATAAAATAACTTCAACGGGACCTTAAAGGAAGATCAAACTGTTTTGTTTCTTTGACTGATTGGTTTGTCACTAAGAATTATTTCATACTGGGTTTCCTTTTGGAAACATCCTATTGGATCAATGTTGCCAAGGTAACAGTTGCTAGTCCTGAAAGTTAGCAACATCTCATGCATAACCCTTAAAGGAAACATATATATTATATTGAATGAAAAAGAAAAGTAAATATTTATGTTTAAATGACAGAAAAACTCTTATGGTTCCTGGAAATCTGTCATAAGACATTCTTATACTGTTTAGAATATGTGTATGTGTTTATACTGTATATACTGTATCTTTGTTGGAAACACGTTGCATACAGTACATGTAAACCAACCATCGCTATCAGGTTCTTGTGGTACCTGACACCTAGAAATATCAAGATTGCACAATCTCTGATAATTTCCCAGGGCCTTGTCAATTTACACAAGCATTCTGTACCTTTTATTGTAATACTTTATTTTGGGGTATCATATACTGTACTTTCAGCCTTGTTTTTAATAACCTTTTAGTTTTCTTTTGTCTTTGTCGTTGTGTTATAAGATATTAAAATATATAGTGTATTTTAACATATTTTTTAATTATACCAATCCACTTAATGTATCCTCCCACTTATAATACTTTGTAGTTTTTTAATGGTAAACTGCAATGGATAAAGGCATCAGCTACTATAGATAAAAGATGTCGGGTCTGGCCCAACAAGTCCATTTGTTTGGCCCAAGAAGCAGTTCTGATCAGGATTTAATTACCATCTTGTCTGAGCACAGACATCTCATACTCAAAGCAGACACCCTAGAGGTCACAGATCTAGTTTGACAGGGAGTGTACATTTGCACAAAAATGGTGAGGAAAAAAACTGTAACACTGCAAAACCCATACACACACTTCTGGACCAACCTTAGTGAATTAACTTCCATTGGTCTCATTGAAAAAGTGCTCAGTGTCTTTTTTTCTTCATAAAAAGATTTTCTGAGCATAGTAATAAGGGTCTTGTAATAGTGTTATAGAAGAAATACTTAAATACTTAAATAAATACTTTAATGTGTTAAATGGAAGTATTTCTGTACTTCCGACACATAAAAACACAACACAAAACACAACAAATAAATAATGCTGTATAACAGCTACTGTATACTGTACCTAGTATTTTAATAATTTATGCAGTGAAGGACCAACCTGAAGCAGAGTACATTTAAATCAAAGCTGGCTCATTAGCAAATCAGCTAAAAAATAACAAATAATACCAATAATAAACTGCACTATCACGGAAGTTGGAAAGGACGAACCGTGGAATGGCAGGAGAGTGAAAATAGACCCTATGCGTAGCGGCGAGACGGGGGTCAGCCCGGGCTCAGCTGTTCAGGAATGCCGTATAGAAACCTATGCCCACAGGCCAAAGACAGAAGTGACCTGGTGCTAGGCGGGTCTCGGGACATCCGAACGTCAATGCTGAGCGAGGAGCAGAGCAGAAGCAGGAATTAAATAAGCTATACAACGAGACACACCAGAAAGACATGATTAATCACAGGGAACTAGGAACAGGAGAGAAACAGAGCGCCCCCTAGGTGTACTGGGCGTGACATACACTTGATTTACATTTCACAAGGTAATAAAAATTACATACAAAAAAGAACAGAAATGGTACAGTACAAGCAGACACAGGATGGTCATGTGTTCTCTGGGCAAATTTAAAACAATATCAACCCATGAGGGTCTATATCTAGATTGAAAAGCAGTGTACAGTATAAGCAGTACATAGGCGGGTTCTATAGATTACTTATGAAAATTGCAAAAATTAACATTTCACAAGATATACAAAGAGTCGGACAGTTGTACTAAGAACAAAAGGAAATATTACACAGTGATAGTGAAGCCTAAAGGGATACTATGGGAGCACACAGTTTGACTGTAATCTCTAGCTTTCACAATAAAAAGACCATAAGGCAGAAACCCCAGTAATCAGAGCAGTAGACTGCAATTCTAAAAGTGTTTGTATTATACGGTACCATTCCCTGAATACTGGCCACCATTATGAGTGGTTCACAGCAAAAAAAACCACACATTGCCAAACTGCAATTTGACACCTCAGGAGTGCGCCAGTGTACAACATACGTTTACTTTGCAGTAGACTAAAAATTCTGTTGGTATTTTTAATGTAACATATTGTATATTAATTCTCCAAGATGTTAATCCAGGCTTTGAAAGGCACCACGTTGCTGAATTGTCCGAATCATAAGCACCTGCATGACTAGCTTGGCACATGTACTGAAGTGAGCATTAATTTTATGGCCTTTTTCATTTGTAATTAATTCACAGAATGTTTGACCATTTGTTATTTGTTTTTCACTTGGAGTTTGTGTGTTGCAATTGTAAATAAAGGTAAAATAAATTTTGATTTAATGTGTCTTGATTTCAGACTGTTAGGCCATAAAATGTGTTGATTTGGAATGGGTGTGTTGCTCTCTGAATCTTTTTCAACTTATTTTTAACCTGAATCAACATGAATATTTTTCCTGTGCCTTTATACTGTATATAAATATACCAGCTCTTTATTTCATGTGCCATAAATATACTGTATAAAATTCACTAAAGCCTATGAAACACAAATATTCGCCATAAGCAATTGGCCTACCCCTGTGGGTATCATTAATATTACTGACTTTTAAACCTATGAAGTATTTATTTTTAGCTATTGAATTTAATCTATTTGTAGTAATAATTGTTTTTGTATTTTACTGAGCTTTTTTTACATATTGTGTAACATTTAAGTATATTTTTGAATATTGTTTTCAAATGGAAAATTCACTAAATCACACAAAACACAAACACCCATAATAATATAGTAGGGAAAGTCTAAAGTCCCCCTTAGAAGATTTTGTTGTTAAATATGAAGTCTTTTAAAATTAAGTCCATTAAACCAAAGGTTTATTGTACTAAATAAATCTCCATTCTGTTGAAAAGAATATGTCTGGACATTACATTTAATTGGTGGAGAAAATAAGCCTACAGCTATAATAAATCCATTCCCACTTCAATTCACATGCTGGTTGCCTGTCTGTTTTTATTGAATTGTACGTGCTAATAACAGAGGTTAATTATGTACTGTGGACTTCAAATACAACGCTAGAAAAATAGAAAGGATTTAAATCCCAAGTCTTTGTTAATTCTTGATCCATTTTTCTTCATATACAGTGCCCTCCCTGATACTGTATATCCGAGATAACACCACAATATATATATACATCCCTGATGAAGCGGAAACAATAAACATAATATAACAAAATTTGTTACAGATTGGATTAAAAAAAATCTATTTTTTTCCATCTTAATAACTTTTCAAACAGAAAAGACATATTTCTGAAAAATAATTAATTTACACCCAAAACCATATAAATCAGATTTATTCACACGACTGTAGTTAGTATTTTGTAAATATTCCTCTGTCATGGAATACATTGGCAGAACAACTCGTGAAGTGTGCTACTGTATGCGATGAGGTTCTGATGTCTGAATCAGGTTGTTATGGACACCTTATTTGTGTGAGGTTAACCATTTCTTTATTTATTTGACTGTACCTTTTGGACCATTGTTATGCTGTAATGTCCATTTTTGGCATAGCTTGAGCTTTCTGGCAAAAAAAACCAAGTGTTTGTCCAAAATGTCAGGTACTGTATTTGTTGTAATGCATGATTCTTAACATGGGCTCCTAGACACTTAAATGCTAAACAACTCCAAATCATAGCAGATCCTCTGCTGCTGTCATGATCAACATCCCTCCTCTAGAAGAAGGCGCTCCGACCCTTTTTGTGTTTTAGTTTCATTATCACTTACACCTGTCCCTGGTTTCACTGTATATTATTTAAACCTCATGCCTCTGAAGCTCAGGGCTCTGAATTGGAAGACGGATGCCCGGAAGCCCTCCTAGCATCAGGTCGCCCTACGTCTGCGGCTTGAGGGCTTAGGCTTTTGAACGGCGTTCTGACCAGCTGAGTCCGGGGCTCGGAGCGCCTGGTCTCGTCATTCTGTTTTTTAACTTCTTTGTCCCTGTTCCTGCTCCTGTTTTTATTCTTGTCTTGTTTTGGATGGATCACCTGGTTTTGGATTTTGGACTGCGCTCAGATTTCCCATTTGGACTGTTTATGGACTTGTTTGCCTGCGCTCCCCCTTTGCACCCGGATGACTGTCGGCACCTCCCCCTGTTCGCCATCCCTTCCATTCCTCACCGTGTTTTCCCCGTAGCCCTTCTCCAATCTTCCGGATTATACTGTCTGCACAGGGTCCTAAACTACGCGCTTCATGGGAGTCAGGACCAGCTCCCGTTACAGCTGCACGTGTATGGTACAGTAGGCACAAGATTTTTTCTCAACACTTTTTGTGTTGAGAAAACTCAACATTTTTTACCTTCTTTATCTTTGACACCACAAATAATACCAATAAACAGACACCAAATTTAATTTTCATTTAATCTGACTGTAGGATATAGTTCCAATTGTCATTTAGGTGTACTTTGTCAAATTCCAGTCACCACTTTTTACTGTATGGTTCATCTCTTCCTTGCAACCTCCCTGTAACTGCCACATTCATGATGACACTGCTTGTTTCTAAAAATGTGTATTCTGATGTTGCCATTTTATTTCACAAGTGTCCAAATTTTGGTCTTAGATTTACAGTTGAATCCCAAACATCTTGTCTCTCAGCCCCCGGTAATAAAATACACTTTTTAACCTCTTCTTAGCAGGTTTGCACTACACCTGTAGCTTTAAATGTCTTATTATTGGTCACTATGGAAAGTGATAAATTCATCTTTTGTGGATTCTTATCGGAAGATGGGAGTTGGAGGACACAAGATGGAGATTATTGTCTGAACCATATTCTCCAGTGAGCAATGTGCCATTCTAAGTTATCTGATGAATTTGTGGAAGACAACTGGTCGTGTGGCATTAAAAAACCAGGAAGCAGAGCTTTTCAGTTGGTCATTGACCTCAGCTACGTAGAGAGAGTGCAGAGCCTCAGATATGTGCTACACCAGAGGGGGAATGGAGCAAAGAAGCTATCAAACAGTGGCATAATACAGGTTTTGGAAGATACCTGAGAGTTTTTGGAAAGGAGACACTGTTTTTTTGAATTGGTAAATAGATTAGATGCCCAGTTGCTATGGCAGAGAGAATAAGTATAGACCTCTATAGGCACATTGTTCCAGATGCCAAAAATACCATGCATTACTCTTTCAAATTCCAGTTGTCCAAACTTCCAAATTATGGACAGCACCACAAAAAAAGGTTATGAACCTTTAATATAATTATGTCAATTACAGTTTTTTTTATCATGATAGCCTTGTTAAGTTGGCATGGTTGAACAGTCCTGGGGCATTGGGCTCAATACTAGACCCGTGATGCCATCTGTGTGGGGTTTGTAGGTTTCTCCCACAATCCAGACATAGTGATGGCTTAATTGGCTTCTGGGAAAATTGGCCTGCTGTGAGTGTGTGTGTTTTTGTCTGTCTGTCTGGCTCGCGATGCACTGGCATCCTGTCCAGGGTTTTATCCTGCCTTCTGTCTGTCGATGGATGGATGGATAACCAAAATCGAAACCAGTCTGTTCCTAAATATTCAAAATGGCTTAAATTTACCAGTTCAATGTCTCTGAGATGCAATGAGGTAAGAAGTAGAAACAATTAACACAACACAGCATTACATTTTAGGGTGATTCTTCATATGATTCAGCGATAGTGTCCAGCGGGCTCCATAATTTTGCCTATTAGTGTTTATTCCCTTCCTTATGACTTAATCAAATGGGATATAAATTTATAATATACAGGTAAGGGGAATTAAGCAGCTGGTTTGTAACTATAAAGGATTGCTCCATGAACTTAACACTCCCTTTAAAATGTTAAAAACAAATTAAGATTTAAAGTGCTTCCAGAGACTGTTGAACATCTATTAATAAAAGTAAGTGCCTGGATTATGCCTGATATTCCCACTCCCGCACAGCCAAAAAGAGATTCATAGGTTAACACAAACATGCTTATGAGATCAAAAGAAATGTATATTGAAGTAATGGATACATATGACAAACCTTGTTTTTAAAATTAATTAATAAAAACTAGAGGCCAGTTTCTGAAGTATTTTTTCTTAAAAGGTCTCAGAAGGGCATATATCTCCAGTTACCACTTGAAAAGTTATTCAGTAAACCCTTCACTTTTTGGTAAAAGCTACCAATTAATTATGAACACTTCAAAATCTCTGGGCTCCAAAGCTATTAATATAATTATATGTATATGCTTGTATCTTTTTGATGTTTTATGTTGTACTACAAGAAATAAATGTATTAAAACTAACTCTAGAACTGTTCAATACAACAGTAATATAAGTTTAAGAGTATAGCTGACAAATTAAAAGCTGTGTTCTAATATTTTAAGCTGATCCTGTTACTTTGGTCATGCTGCATCTTCACCATCAAAGTACAGCTTTCAATTAAGAGTTTTAAATTTAACCTTTTCATCATGGCAATAGTGCACTTGCAACTGCACAGTATTAAAAAAAATCTGTGATGCATCTATGAACCATAGTGGGGAGCTTTTGGTCTGGGGCTCTTGTACTCTGGGCACATTAGATCCAAAAAGGGTTAGGACACCTTTTTAGTGAAGGGCTGGGCAGGACCATGATTTGGTACATATTTCATAATTGTTCCCAAGAACGTGGAAGCTCTACTTTGTTCTTTGTATTACAGCCCTAGGAGGATAAGAAATCAGTAGTCTTTCCTGCATTTGGACAGGTGGGATTTGTCAGGTGTAGGGGATATACTGTCACTGTGCCTGTTATTAGGATCTGTAACTTCTTTGTTACAAGTTTAAGTGCACATAGTTCACTTACCTAAAGTTACCCTGATTCCTACAGTTAGCCTGATAACAATTAACTTAGCAGATTAGCACAAAATCCTTTTGTATTGTCTTAGTTTCATAGTTATATAATCTGTTTCTATAATTATCTGAGAGATATTTTTGTTATTTGGACTACATTACAAATCTGTGCGGAAGCTGTGAAACCTGTAGTTGCAATGGTTGTGGTCTGTGGTCTGCCACTAAATAAAAGGCTGTGTGTGTCTCCACAACATCCCCCTGTGTGGATAATCCCCTAGACCAGTGAAGCAGTGGTCAAAGTGGCATTAATGCTGTGAATTTAGAGAGGGGCACGGTAACAAGGCTCATTTGCAGTGTTTGAGCCTTTTGAGGTAACATAACCTCCAAGGTCACCTGATACCAGTGCATGCTATTGTGACTGGAGATGGGCTTTTGACATAGTGGAAGTTACATTTCCATTACATTCACATTCTGAGGAGGAACTGCAAGGCAAGGTCTCCAGAGAGACTGCAGACAATTCCAGCTGGGAACAAATTTCAACATCCCATTACACAAAAAGTCGTAATGTGCAAAAGGCTGTAGATACTACTGTATATACTGCTGCTTCTTGGGACACAAAACTGAGAAATAACATAAGATAACAAGTAACAGATGTCAGGAGTATCTAAGTAACTAATTAAAAAGTAGTGTTCTTCTTGGCAAACCTTGAGTGTCACAAAATATGGGTAAATGATATGAAAAAGTATCCCGTGGTGCTGTAAATTAGTATTTATTTAGTAATAGGCAAATTAATTTGCATTTTTTCATGATTGTATTCTTAGTTGAAGCAAAACTCATTCAACTCACTCACTCAATACAATGGAACTTTTCAACACGATAACCTTGGTCTGTACGTTTTTTTAAATTTGACACCAAATCAAAACAACCATGTCGTAGTGGGGTTCTTCTTAGTTATTCGAAATTATTAGTTACACTATTATCACATGAGAGAGCTAAGCACCCAAAGAAAGATTCCGCAGTGTCGCACAGATCACAGCACTGACAGATTGAGTGTTTCCATCTGAATGCGGCTGCCCGCCTCATGGCTTCTTGGCACCACAGAGAGGCAATCAATGCCCATAAGGAGGCCCTGAGCTAAAGTGCTCCAACACACTGTCACTGATGGCCTGTGTCAGACGGAGAAAGAGGGTGACCATCAGGGAAGGAGACAGACAGTAGTGTGTAAATCTGCACACAGGAAGAAACAGTACAAAACATGAGAGGAAAAAAAACTTCAAAATCCAAGCACAATAGCCTGAATCTGCCTGATATTTCACTGCAGCAATATGTAGGCTTATAACAAAGGACTTCTTATATAAAAAAATACATCAATAAATAGTTTCTGTTAATTGATAAATGTAAAAACATGAAGAAAATAGGATGAAATCTCCCATTTAATACATAACTGGAAAGGTAACTATTGAGCTGGATAATAATAATAGGGGTTAAGAAAATAGAGAATTACAGACCAAGCATTACAATCTCAAATTAAAAATTAAAAATAATAACCCTGCAGACTGCAAAAGATATGCCAAGAACATACCCAAGCGGTTGGTATAATTAAAGGCACTTAATTTCATTAATAATAACAGGAAATGAACTAAACAATGCAACACACAACAAATAGTTATCCTATTTACAAACAAGACATTTCAGAGGCCTTCGTCCAGACCAAAGAGAGTTAAAATCACTCTCTCTATCAATTTAGATGGTACAAAGTGAATGGGAAACCTATTCCCTATTCTCCCTATTTAAATAAATTGCAGCCTTTTACCAGTAGAGGCCATTTTAACCTAGAAAGTCTCTCTACAGGACAACAGTTTCCTAAAACAGAATGGCAAGATCTCCTAATTGTCACGCCCTCTACAGCCAGAGGGCACTCCTACTCTGGCCTGTCCGTAGTTTCTTGTGCTTTTCTTGTCCTTCCGGTGTGTCTTTGTTTGGGGCTATATATTTCCGGGTCATTCTTTCCTCCTCACTCAGCATTGAAGGTTCGGATTTCCTGAGACCCGCCTAGCACCAGGTTGCCCCATGTCCGTGGCCTGAGGGCATAGGTTTCTATACGACATTGTCCGACCAACTGATCCCGGGCTAACCCCTGTCTCGCCACCACGCATAGGGTCTTTTTTCGCTCTCCTGCCATGCCTTTCTGACATCCGTGACAATAATAAGGTTGAAATACTTAGCTAGAATGGGGTCTTAAAGGCTAATCATAACAAGAACCTTCAACCTGGCACTGTCCCTTCTCTGTCCTTGGGTCTTTCTGTCTCTTCCTGTGGCCTTCCTTCTGTCTTCTCCTCTTCTCCCCTGTCTTTTTAGCCTGTTTTCCTGGACTGTTTCTAAACTGATTCTAAATGATTCACCCAGAACTTAATTAACCAAGGTAAACCAGACCATTCCATTTTTCAATGTGTCTCAGACCCAATACAACTCAATAAACACCTCACCTTTCTTGCTTTGAAGCACCCAAGAATTGCAAATGTTGACACTAGCTAGATATTGACCACCCCCAGCTAGCTGTAACAATATCATATATCAAATAATTCCACTTCATACCCCAAATATGTTTCCCACTTAATCTCTTGTTTGTTGATATGAGATGTATACTACAAAATCATTTTGTTTTGCTTGCCTAAGGCAAAGCCAAAGCATTTATTGGATTTAAAGTTCACTGAATGTTCAGTACCCCCATTATATTTTAAAGCCTACTGCAGGAAATGTCAATCCCCTACAAAGCATAATCCAGGCTGACAGCAATAGGGTTAAAGCACATTATTTGCTGTACTGTTACAAATCTCTGCACAAAAAAAAGTACTGTGTCCCCGTATCCCTTCTTTAGTTTAGACTTCACACTCTGTTCTAAGAAGAGGAATTATCTAACATTTTTCTACCATTCTTTAGGAAAACAATCAGGATCAGGCTAAATTATTTCTGATTAGCCAAAACTGTTTCAGTTTTTCAATGTTGATTTTTATATTTACTTTAGCCTTGTGTTTCTGATTTAATCTTATGTCAAGGAAGGCATGGTGGGACAGTGATTAGCAGCACTGCCTTGCAGCTCTAGGGCCTTAGGCTCAATTCCAGACCTGGGGTACTATCTGTGTGGAGTTTTTATGTTCTTCCTGTTGTCATGTGGGTTTCCTCTGGGTGCTCCAGTTTCCTCCCACAGTCCAAAGACATGCTGGCTGTTAATTGGTTTCTGGAAAAATTTCCCTTGGTGTGAGTGTACTGTATGTGTTTGTGTCTGTGTGTGCCCTGCACTGGACTGGTGTCATGTCCAGGGTGTATCCTGCCTTGTGCCTGTTGCTTGCCAGAATAGGCACTGGCTATCTCATGAACCTACAGTATAATGGATAAAGTGGTTAGAAAATCATGTTATGTAAGCTTTCATGTATGCTTTCACATGCTACATTTGTGTTCTTTTTGTATTCTGAAAAAAAAGGTTCATGATTATCATCTCATTTCATCTTGTTTCCTTAAAAAAAAAACATTCAAATACATCCCTTCAAAAGACTCCCAAACAGATTAATCCTTTTGGTTATTTCTTATAGGAGTGTTGTGCAACTGTAAGACATTGTTTTTGTACTAGGGAATTTCTTGCAGTCATGGTCATTTCAATAGAATACAATAACATAATTGGAGCGTATCATAAAGCAGGAGCATCTATTTCATATGAACTTTCTGAGGTTTAAAAAACTCATAAAAGAGTTCCAGTAAGAGTAAACAGTACGAGAAGGCTTACTTCAGACCCTCCTTGTGTAAAAACATTGAGAAATTTTGTCTAATAAACAATTATGTTACTTCATACCCTAAACAAGGTTTATTGTGTCTACTAAAAACAATCATTAACAGCACATATTGAGCAACTGTGATAGTACTGAAGGAATAAGTCTTGGAGCTGTTCTCTTTATTTTCTTTGGTACCTGTGGACTTATCCACATTTAGAACTTTCTGTATTGGTGATGTTTACAAGCATACCAATTAGCATAAACTTACGAAGCAGGAACATAACTGTCGTGTCTGTATTAATAATTCAGTTTCTGAATTTTAGCGTATTCATTTCAAGGAGCATAGAGACTGGTGATTAAATCTCATTTACGATTTACAGGTGAGGTGATGTTCTTTGTATCTCCTTTCCCTTTCTTTTTTAACTTTAACCTAACCTTTCCATCACTCTGGTAAATATTTATCTTGAGCTTATAAAACTTTGTTCTAAAACTTTCTTGGCTCATATTTGTACTTCCAAGCAAATTGTGAATTCTGGTGGAGGTAATGTCATGACCTGGGCTTGAACGGCCACCGTTGGAACTCGCACATCTTGACAATGTAACTCATGAAGGCAGCAGCCAAATGAATTCTGTAGTTTGCAGAATCATTTTGTCTCCTTCTGTAGAAGAAAATGCTTCAGTACCTATTGGGCAGGGCTTTGCCATAAAGCATGAAACACATCCAATGCAACCAAGGAGTTCATCGGGCAAAGAAAGTGGAAAATCTGGCAACATCAGTCTCTCAGATTAAAATCCAAATGATCATACAGTGTATTTATATGCGCAAGAAAAAGATGGACTCACAACACTCTAAGTAAAGGCAAGAACTCATAGTTCCACTGTCACTATCCATAGAGTTCTCATGGCAAGATATGAAAGTACTGTAGATTTACAGGCCTTTCTTCCATGCAGATACCGCCAATAGATAGAGATAGATAGATACTTTATTGATCCCGTGAGGGAAATTGCAGTGCAACAGCAGCTTAACACAGACAACACAGAGCTACCAATAGAGCTAGACATGGCCCCAGGGTACAATGTACATGGTGCCAATTAAAGACTACAAAGTATCATTTAATAATATCAGTGAAAGTAATTTTAATCATAATTTTCAGAATTACCAGAACATGGTAATTCAGAACAGGTAAATTTCAGATCTGGATGTTTTAATGTTAGTTCAAAAATTGCCCTTCATCCTTATATTTGCAAGTAATGAAAATAAATAGTTTTCTACTGGATTAGCTACAGTAACTACACTTCCTTACTCTTCTCTCCTTGTCCCTCCAAGTTTCAAGTATGCACAAAGGTAAATAAAACAGGAAAAAGCAAATCATAGCTAATTTATTGAACCAGAGGAGTATATGTCAGATAAGTAAATAGAACAGAATACAATAAGCAATAAAAAAAATATTTCTTAATCTCTTTAATTTGTTAATGATGTGTGTCCTAATCTAGTGCTGTAGAATAGGTTGTCCCTATTACTTTGTACGCTTCTTTGATTACAATAAATATTATTAAAATTGGATTTATCATGGAGGTATCCTGAGAACCTCAGAGGATTTCTTTCCTCTGGGAAAGGCTGGCTTGGCTGCTGAAAGCCCTTTCCTGTTGTTCAATTGTTTGTTTACTGTAGTCAAGACCACACAGCACATTCTGTCCCAATTCAGCAGATTCTCTAGAGTATAAGTAATACTGGGGATTTTTATTGTAATTTAGTTGCACTATAATAGTCAAACTTTATAAGGGCTATTTAAGACTTTTTTTAAATAACACTTTTTATAGTAAGTAGAGAAAAACGGGGATGCTTAAAGGTTACTCGTTTCTTCACGATGATTTATAATAAACATTTCTAGACTTGGTTCCCTGTTCTCATTTTTCAGAGCACACATCTCAGATCTTTATCCTAATGCCTATGCCACCTAAATCACTGAACTCACCTTTCTTTTTTAATTTAAATTCTTTCTTTGCCGCACAACAAAAACACAATTCCCAGGATGATATCGATATGTATGATGGCAAATTCAAAATTTAAAATGATAATACTTTCGTGTTCTCAAAGGCCTTGTGTGCTTTTTTTCATTCCTGTAGCAGTAATTATTGCCCAAATCATTTCCTCAAGCAAGCCCACGGGAAATGCAATCGTGGACAAAATTGCACTCTTCACAAAAAAGGAGAAAATGAAATGTGTGTCAAATAATAAATCCATTCTCACGAATGTCAGTAAAAAAATATTGAAAATATAGAATAGAACATTTTTCAAAAAGGAAAAATGTTTGCAAAATTCAGATTACAAAAACAATGATTAAATATTTTCTCTTGAATGCAAGGTAAATCTAGACAATTCTGGGAATTTCTCCCCTGATGTTGTTATGAAGACTTTTGCAACATAGTCTACTCACAGACACAACTCATTATTCAATGTCAGCAATAGAACTATGGTATTTGTAATTGTTTACAGAGTACATACAGTAATGTCAATTGCAACTGCAAAATACTTGACTCAAATATTGCATGTGATTTATTCATTACTAAGACATTTTGCATGCAGTTGTTACTTCTTAAAACAAACTCTTATTAATTGTTTAGTGCAGACATAAAAAAAATCCACAATTAATACTGCAGTTTATTTCAGATTTTCACGTCTGATCATCTGGGTTTCAAATTCATGGGGCATGCCGTGGAAGGACTAGGAGAGCAGTAGTGACCCAATGCGTAGTGGCAAAATGGGCAACACTGGGGGTAAGCCCAGGCTCAGGGGGTCAGAATATGTCGGTATAGAAACCTATGCCCTCAGGCCACGGACAGGAGCGACCTCGTGCTAGGCGGATCTCAAGACATCCGTACCCTCAATGCTGAGCAAGGACCAGAGCAGACACAGGAAGTAAATAGGCTACACAACAAGACACACCGGAAAGACATGAATAATAAACAGGGAACTAGGAACAGGACAGAAGCGCCCTCTAGGTGTACAGGGCGTGACATCATGTCAAAACTTAGTTCATTCATCTTTCTCAGCAATTCATATGTTATCAGTAAATAAACCACTAGAATGTTAACACAAACAATAAACTGAAACTCACAGCCACAGATTTAACAAACCAAAATATTTTGTCTCATACGGTATGTGTGCGGACTCTTAGAATCAGACCTAAATTATGGTGACATATAGTAAACAGACATGCAGGCTATGTACAGCTGCAGATTGTATTGGCATCTTAGAAGTATTAATGATTGTTGAGGATACTATGCTAAATTGCATCCTAGCAAATTTCTCTATGAAAAAGCTACAATTTGCCACCAGTACTTTGAGGTGTCTCTGCTGCTGAAAGTGTCACTTTTTATTGTGACAAGGTGGTAAGAAAAGAAAGCAATGTCTCCAAAACCAGTTTAAAACCACTCTACCTGCCAATCACAGGATTTCCTTTAGGCGATATGAGAAATGGACTGCCTAATGCTTGTGAGAAGTCCAACACCGACTCCGGATTAATTAAGTGAAATTTGAATATACTGTACAAGAGCAAAGACTCGAGAACGGCTCGTGTCAAGGTACTGTATACAGAGGTGAACAGGCAGCCAGTATCACAACCTAGCAAGAAAATACTGACCCCCAGGCAGATGATTCTAGTGTGCACTCTCTATTTAAGAGTGAACCAAAATGCCAGGGAATGGTTAGCGTTCACTCTCTCAGCATTGGTAATTACAGATGAATGGATAGTAAGTGACCAGTTAAGAAGTTGCTCCACTTAGGACCAACAAAACCATGGCTAGACTGGTCTAGTTTTGGAATAGCCTATATCATAATACGGTGTAATGGATATACTACAGTAAAGGAGTGAAAATCCACCAAAACTGTGGAACCAGCCCTTCTGGCAATAAGATGATATATACCATTGTATAGGAATGCGTGCTACGAACCTAAGTGATCAATTGTATTCAATAAGTTATCTTTAACAAACAGGGAGGTAGGGGGATGTGTGTGATTTTGGAACACTGCCAATCTTGTAAGCAAAGTGTGAAAGATAACAGAAAAATATTTAAGAACTGTTCTTAAAGTTAATTATTTCGAGAAAAACATATCAAGCATCTACAGTGCCTTGCGAAAGTATTCGGCCCCCTTGAACTTTTCAACCTTTTGCCACATTTCAGGCTTCAAACATAAAGATATAAATTTTTTATTTTATGTGAAGAATCACCAACAAGTGGGACACAATTGTGAAGTGGAACGAAATCTATTGGATTTTTGAAACTTTTTTAACTAATAAAAAAATGAAAAGTGGGGCGTGCAAAATTATTCGGCCCCCTTGCGTTAATACTTTGTAGAGCCACCTTTTGCTGCGATTACAGCTGCAAGTCGCTTGGGGTATGTCTCTATCAGTTTTGCACATCGAGAGACTGAAATTCTTGCCCATTCTTCCTTGCAAAACAGCTCGAGCTCAGTGAGGTTGGATGGAGAGCGTTTGTGAACAGCAGTTTTCAGCTCTTTCCACAGATTCTCGATTGGATTCAGGTCTGGACTTTGACTTGGCCATTCAAACACCTGGATACGTTTATTTGTGAACCATTCCTTTGTAGATTTTGCTGTATGTTTGGGATCATTGTCTTGTTGGAAGATAAATCTCCGTCCCAGTTTCAGGTCTTTTGCAGACTCCAACAGGTTTTCATCCAGAATGGTCCTGTATTTGGCTGCATCCATCTTCCCCTCAATTTTAACCATCTTCCCTGTCCCTGCTGAAGAAAAGCAGGCCCAAACCATGATGCTGCCACCACCATGTTTGACAGTGGGGATGGTGTGTTGAGGGTGATGAGCTGTGTTGCTTTTACGCCAAACATATTGTTTTGCATTGTGGCCAAAAAGTTCGATTTTGGTTTCATCTGACCAGAGCACCTTCTTCCACATGTTTGGGGTGTCTCCCAGGTGGCTTGTGGCAAACTTTAGACGAGACTTTTTATGGATATCTTTGAGAAATGGCTTTCTTCTTGCCACTCTTCCATAAAGGCCAGATTTGTGCAGTGTAAGACTGATTGTTGTCCTATGGACAGACTCTCCCACCTCAGCTGTAGTTCTCTGCAGTTCATCCAGAGTGATCATGGGCCTCTTGGCTGCATCTCTGATCAGTCTTCTCCTTGTCTGAGCTGAAAGTTTAGAGGGACGGCCAGGTCTTGGTAGATTTGCAGTGGTCTGATACTCCTTCCATTTCAAGATGATCGCTTGCACAGTGCTCCTTGGGATGTTTGAAGCTTGGGAAATCTTTTTGTATCCAAATCCGGCTTTAAACTTCTCCACAACAGTATTACGGACCTGCCTGGTGTGTTCCTTGGTCTTCATGATGCTCTCTGCGCTTTCAACAGAACCTTGAGACTATCACAGAGCAGGTGCATTTATACAGAGACTTGATTACACACAGGTGGATTCTATTTATCACCATCAGTCATTTAGGACAACATTGGATCATTCAGAGATCCTCGCTGAACTTCTGGAGTGAGTTTGCTGCACTGAAAGTAAAGGGGCCGAATAATTTTGCACGCCCCACTTTTCATTTTTTTATTAGTTAAAAAAGTTTCAAAAATCCAATAGATTTCGTTCCACTTCACAATTGTGTCCCACTTGTTGGTGATTCTTCACATAAAATAAAAAATTTATATCTTTATGTTTGAAGCCTGAAATGTGGCAAAAGGTTGAAAAGTTCAAGGGGACCGAATACTTTCGCAAGGCACTGTATGTGTGTTTCGCTCCCATGCGCATAAAATAAAAACTTCTTTTAACTTCTCAGACTGCTGACTATCTTTTAAGGGGAAACGGGG
This sequence comes from Atractosteus spatula, assembly GCF_055471065.1. Lineage (NCBI taxonomy): Eukaryota > Metazoa > Chordata > Actinopteri > Semionotiformes > Lepisosteidae > Atractosteus > Atractosteus spatula. The sequence goes on along the minus strand of NC_142708.1, from coordinate 27,909,885 downwards.
AAAAATGTCTCCAACGGTGCCACATTCACCAACAGAACAATTGATCTAAAATGAATACCTCCAAAAATCAAGTATTATTTCATGGCTGAAAGGAATAGACCCCAAGAGTACTCATGCCATCTCCGATAGATAACGCCACTGTTGAGAAAGAGGAGGATTATACATCGGCCACTGATACTAGCTCTGCTGCTAAAACTGACACAGACAGCACTGCTAGTGTTAGCAAGTGTCGGAAAATGGTGTACAATCCAAATTATGTGCTCAGTGCTATTTTTATTATATGTGTGTGTGAGTGTGTGTGCGCGCGTGCTCATATTGGTCATTGAGATTTTCTGTGGTTCCTTTGAGAAGATGACTTGGAGGTGGTACTTGGATGCTTTGGTTTGATCAGGGGTGGTACTTGGTCCAAAAAGTTTGAGAACCACTGCCTTAGACCTTAATTCCTTTATAGGGTCCAATTACTATTTACTAAGCTGGTCCCCAGCCTAACGGAATACTGAGACATCCTTCTGGTCCCTGTTTTCTTTTGCTTCCTCTTCTTCATCCTATACCCCAGGTTCTAAAAATGTCAAGGCCGATGCACTTTCCCACCTCGACGATTCCCCGGAATTGGAGAAAACTCCAGAAACCATCCTGCCTCCCTATAAATTTCTGGCAGGTATAAAATGGGACATTGAAGACACAGTTGGCCAGACCATACCCCCTCAGTGTGCCCCAGATTGGTTATATCTCCCCAATTCAGTAAGAGCCGCAGTTCTCCAGTGGGGACATGATTCACATTTCGCCGGTCATCCTGGTATACGTTGCTCGTTGGAGCTCCTCTCTAGATAATTTGGGTGGCCTACTGTGAAAAGAGATGCCATAGAATATGTTTGAACTTGTTCTATCTGTGCCAGAATTAAATCACCCCAACAGAGACTGGCAGGCCCACTGCAACTCCTACCCACGTATTTATGAGTATACGTCTCTTCGTCTCAAGATGACTGGGTACGTCTCCTACCACAGGCAGAATATGCTCACAACTCTTTGTCGACTTCTTCAATGGGTATGTCTCAGTTCCAATGCTCCCTGGGCTAACAACCCCCACTCATCCCTCAATCCATCCCTGATTCTCCGGTACCCTCAGTCCTGGACTATATCGCTAATCTTAAAAGATTATGGAAATTGGCTAAAACTACCCTCAAGCGAACGGCAGACAGGCAAAAGAAAACTGTTGATTGATACAATCATGCTGTACCCTGACTACGTTGTGGACAATTCGTTTGGCTTTCTACTTGCTATTTAGCTCTTCGCCGGTTTTCTCATAAATTGGGTCCCAGGTTGATTGGACCCTTCTGTATCATTGCTCCGATCACCCCAGTCACATATCGTCTAGCCCTATCACCCACTTTCCGAATCCATCCCACCTTCCACGTTTCCCTCCTTAAGCCTTAAGTCTAGACCCCAGCCTGAACCACCCCTGGTGTGATTGATGGTCTACCAGCATATACTGTACTGTAAATAAAATTCTTGAAATCGCATTGGCATCGAGGAAAATCACAGTATCTTGTCGACTGGGGGGGCTATGGACCCGAATAACACTCTTGGGTATCAGAGAAGGACATTCTGGATCGTACCTAAATTGACTTCCATCACAGATTCCCAGGTCATCCCTCTAGGGCATCCGGAGCCACCCCTAGGAGGGGGGGTAATGTTAGAGTCCCCACATTCCGCCACTAGAGGGCAATGCAACCTGTGGTGTCTACCTCATTCTCTCAGAAGAGGCGTAGGCCAAGCAGACGCCATTAACCAATCACCTTTCGACTAGTAGCCCTGCAAGCATACTTAAACCCTGCTCTTGCTACAAACTTTGCACAGTATGGGTTGCAATCTTTTAAGCTCCTGATCTCTGCCTTCTCTGCACTCACTCTGGATTTCCTACTGGTTCCCTGGATCTTGGCTTGGTTTATGACCTGGATTTCTGGATTGTGTCTTTGGAACTTTATACATATCCTGTTGCCTTGGTTATTCGGATTTTCGTCTGCCTAGAGATCCCTTGGATTTCCCTTATTTTGGATATCCCTTAGACCTTGATTCCCACATAGGGTCCAATTACCATTTACTTAGCTGGTCCCTACCTTAACAGTAAGTAGGTGATCCCCTAGTTTTGTTCCAGTAATTGTTTCAATAAACTTCAATGTAAAGTCAAGCATATTGATCTATAATTACTTGGCTCATACAACCATAAAAGACTTGATTTTCTCATTTGAACTGTAAAGGAAACCAATGCCTGAACAGTGACTCAACAAATATTGTAATGTAAAGACTGAGCTTACTTGCAGAAGTGTGATAATGAAACCTTCAGTTCTACACCATTTGAGAAAGGGTGGTTGGCCCTCAACACTCCAAAAAGCTTAATTTTCAAATAAGATAAAAGCTTCACTGAATTTGTATTCTACAGTCCAATTTCATTAACACATACAAACAGATTTTAGCTAAAGTACTTTCTCTTAGGATTCTTACTTAATGTGGATCTTACTTTTAATGTGGATCAGACAGTTTTCATTAGTGTGTCTAGTAAGACCTAAGATATTTATTTCATATTATACATCAGGCAGAGCTGCAGAATACTGTTGTACTATTATATACAGTATATATGTATATTTTAATGGTAGTAGTTCAGGTGGGTAGCTGCGTCAGCATGCGTAGGCTGCAAAGGAACAAGTCTTCCTGCACCATTTCACCAACTTCCACCCGTCCCTCAAATATACGGTTAACATATCTTCCACTACTCTTCCGTTTCTAGACATCAACTTCTCTATCAACTACCCCCGACTGTCCACTTCAGTTTATTACAAACCCACGGATTCACACAGCTACCTCCTGTACAGCTCATTTCACCCCAACCACACTAAAAACTCTCTCCCTTTTTCACAGTTCCTTAGGTTACGACGATTATGCAGCGACGACATCGACTTCGAGAACCAAGCCCTCGAAATGTACTCATTTTTCATCAACAGAGGATACCCCAGCAGTGTGATTGACAGGGCCCTTGCCCGAGCCAAAAACACCCCCCGGACCATCAACCCGATCAGGAACTCCCGGCGTAACAACCGCATTCCTTTGGTGCTTCCTTACCACCCTAACACACTTCCTATCCCCAGGACCATTAACCACAACTTTTCCATCCTACAGGATGATCCCTCCATTGGGGCCCTCTTTTCTGATCGCCCTATCATCTCATATCGCCGACCACCTAATCTGCGTAACCTCCTTGTTCACAGCTCCCTTGACCGCCCTAAACAACCATCCACACCTGGCACTTTTCCTTGCAACAGAATTCGCTGTATCACCTGCAAGTACACAGCCACCACCACACTCATTCAAGGCCCCTCAGGACAATTCCGGATCACCCAGACAGCATCTTGTACCTCCAGCAACCTTATTTACTGTATCTCTTGCAGTAAATGCCCAGCCATTTACATTGGAGAAACAGGAAGAAGACTCGGAGACCGCTTCAGAGAACACGTCAGGGCTGTGAAGATTAAAGATCTCTCCAAGCCCATTGTTTCTCATTTCACCTCTGACGGCCACGACCACTCTAATCTCTCCGTCTGTGTTCTCAAAGACGGTTTTCCGAACTCATACATCAGAAAGACCACCGAAACTAAAATTATTCTGCAGCTAGGATCACACATTCTCCCTTCCCTTAACGACAGACTAATGTTCTTTTAAATTTTCTCCATTCATTGGAAGTTTCATTTCACACCTCTTTGCACCCATTCTGACTTCACACCTCTTGATTGGCCTCTCTTTCTGTCCCCTACTCCCGCCTCTCACTCCTCCTCCCTCCTAACCTTTGTTCTCCCGCTACTTTACCTTTGCCTACTGCCCTGTCTCTCTCACACCTGAAGAAGGCTCCACGGCCGAAACGTTGTGTTCTCTTTCTTCTTTTTTTCAGCATGGAATAAACCTATTACTTGTTCCTTTGTATATTTTAATGTACTATTTAAAAAATAATAAAACACGCTATGTTACTTGATGCAGAAAACATTATTGGACTGAGCATTTCATTTATTATGACTGAAATGAAAATGGACAGACCAATGTAGAGGCAAATACTAAAGGAACACCTATTTCAATCTGCTGAAGACTTAAAAGTCATGTGAAAATTTACCTTTCGGTAGGACAATGATCCAAATAACAAGGTCAGAGCTACAGTACATTGGAGTGGATCAAGAAAGTGAATATCCTTGAGTGGCCTTGTCAAAACCCTGACATGAATCATTTCTAGAATCAATAGAAAGACTTGAAAACTGCTGTCTACAGGTGATTCTCGAGCAACCTGAGAAAGCTTGAGCAAACCTGCCAAGAAGAATTGGCAAAAATGTATTAAGCTGCATGCAAATCTGCTGGAGACTTACCCAGAATTGTTTTTCGATTTGCTGCCAAAAGTTCTGCCACTAACTGTAACAGGAGCCAGTTCTGACTCCCAAATGTGTTGTTTAAGATCCTATGCAGATGACATAATCCGGAAGTGACTGGAGTAGGACATCAGGGGAAACATGGCAGGAACAGGACAGGATGACAGACAGGGGGGCGTGACAGCTGTGATCCGGTGCTCTGGGAGCGTGGCACAGGCAAACAAGTCCAACACAGTCCGAAAAGGAAACCCGGGGTGCAGTCCATAATCCAGAACCGGGAGGATAATCCAAAACAAGGATGATTAAAATCCCTGGGAAGGGGGAACTCAAACAGGAACACAGAGGTTAAAAAGATAACAAGGCCAGGTGCTCCAAGCCCAGGACTCAGATGGTCAGGATGGTCAGGATGAGTTCTGAAGTCTATGCCATCAGGTCACTCCTGGACCTACTGGTAGGCAGACTTCCGGGCAGCGTCTTCCAGGTAATAACGAAACTAAAATACAAAAGGGTCGGAGTGCCCTCTAGAGGAGGGATGACAATCATGACACTAACAAACAAGTCTGAATAATTATAAATACTTATGCATCAATATAATTTTTTTCTTTTGTTTTCATTGACATTTACTGTAGCTTATCTTACACTTAGACGTCTTCAGTTTGAGCATTCAAGTCTTGAGTAAAATATTACGATTAAAAATGTGAATGCCTCATTTTGTGATTGTGGTCTGAATACTTTCGCACAACACAGTTTATCTTCTCTGATTATGTTTATGTCAAAAAAGCAAAACCTCTGCTGCAAAAGCAGAATTATAGACAAAACATTTTGCCTTTAATACAAAGTTAAAATATAATTACGTTTTGTAACTGGCATGGCGGGTTGGGAGCTTATAGCCCCTGGTTGCCTTGGGAACCAACTACATTCCCATGAGAGACCGCATACCACCCAGGGCTATTAGAACACGCACGGGCCGATTATTTCACCCCCCTCATCCAATTAATGGGTGCTTTACCAAACAATCCTCATTAATTAAACCCTGTTATGCCACTGGGTCAGTGCTCTGACATCGAGTTACTTTCTGACTCACAGCAGTGCTCTCCCTGTACTGACCTGCATTCCATTAACCTGCTGTAACCAGGTGGGACTAATCAGCATGGGCTCTCTGGTCTCAGGTAATCAGTCTCAAACCTAAGAACATCAGTCTCCAACTTGGCACAGACCAGTGGATTCCTTTCCACAACCCGACTCTATCATAGCCGTGTGTATCCCAGTCTGATCCAGTCCAGGCAACTGCACTTGTTTTTGCTAAATCCTATTCATGACTGCCATTTCCCTTCACCGTCTCCATCCCTCTTCAGCCAACCATGGCGGTCTCCACCCCCTCGGCACTCTCCTCCTGCCTCCAGAGTTCACGAAGCTCCCTAGCCATCTTTAAGATGCAGCTGTCAACTTCAGATAGCGGTATTATGACAGGAGCAGAATAGCCACTGATTGAAGACTCAGGACGTGCCTTGAAAACAAATCTCTCTGAGAAGAGCATTTGTCTTGAAAAACAGGAAAAATTATTTCTAAAACTGGCATGTTCAGGAACAAGCAATCAAAACGTTGAAAAGGTTAGGAGCCCTTTGGAAAATCTGAAGAACCTTTAATGCAGAATCTACTTTTTCGGTCAACTGCAATGTCTTTTCAACATGGCAGTGTAATGATATATGGTCCTAGGTCACAATTTGTATGGCAAAAGCAAATATTTTATTTGTGAGTCTTTGGCTTTAATTTACTGCAGTGGACAAAACCAAGTTCTAAAAAATTGATTTAAATGCACTGATCCTAAGTGGTTTTCCCAGTAAAGATGCTTGTTCAAACACAGATCGAGATTTATGATCATTGGTTAGTGTCTGGGTCGTGTCATTAACCCGCCGTAACCAGGTGGGGTTAGTCAGCATGGGCTCTCTCTGCAACATGACTCATGTGGTATCCCACATGCTTGCAGGCTAGCAGTGCTGCTAATGCAGATGCATTTTTCATCCATGGGTTGTGGTGTCTGTGACGTTAAAAAAGCCATTGGCTTGAAGGTGGGTCGGTCAGTAGAATCATCTGACACTTCCTCATTCTCCCATGTGGGCGGTCGCAGGGTTTGTAGCTTTCAACTGAAATGTGTAAAACACACAGCTGCCTATTCCATATTGGAGGGTTATAACAGTTCTTCACAAACTAATCTATTTTTTTAAATCACTCTGATAACCTTGGTCTCAAGTGTGGTATTCTTTGTCAGTTCGTGTTGTCCATCAAAACTGAGCACAGAACTCTCTGAAAAGCAGAGAATAGTTGTGGGATTTTATCAGAACTACAGAAGAAGTTCAAGTTCAAACTACAGTATCTGAAAAACTGCAGGATGGCTTGCAGGCCAATTCCATTTACTTTAGAAAGAATAATTGGGTTCTGTCTTGATACAGGTTCACTTGTAAAGCCAAGAATACAACATTCATTTTCCTATTATTTTGAATTTTCCCCATTTCTTTTATAAGAAGTTGGTTCTCTTAAAACTTAACTTTATGGCTTCATAACAAGATTACAGTTCCTTAAATAATTAAATCTCATTGCATCCAGATTGCAAGAAAAAGGTCTCAGAGTTCTTGTCTTTTGTTTTCTCTGGCCTATTGGATTTCATGCTTTTCATGAATAGAAAAAGGAGGTAATAACATGCACTCTAGGAGGATTTATGCTGTAAGAATAACACTGTTACTAAAAACAACCATGGAATATTACATTAAAGAGAAATAAGAAATATGGGGCAGCAACCACAAAGGCCTTTGATTCTTATCTCCCTGAAAGTACTTTGATAAAAAACACCATGTCTTTAACATCAAGATTGCACATGTTCCATAAAGAAAAACATGGAAAAGAAGTGAAAGGGGAAAATAGAGTAGAACTCTATTATATAGAATGTGTATAATGAAGCTATTCCTGTTTATTTTAAAGGAACTATTTGACCACTACACTGTAGTTACAGTACATCCCCACAGTTTTGCTTTCGTTCCTCTGATTACTGTTTACCTGTTCACTGTCCTGCAAATTTGAATAAAAACAGGAGTTATATAACCTACTGCTGGTCTGTAGGTCTGCTGGTGGCTCTAAGGGATTCTGACAGCCTATGTAGTATGCAGGGATTTTACAAGGCCCCTACTTTTCCACATCAGTCACCTTGGTCAAGTGCACAGCAGAAGTCAGGCTCGCCCAGCCCACAACAAAAAAAGGATAATGAAATGGATGCTGATTTGATGTACAATGCAGCCACAAAAAATGCTAAACAGCAAAAAAAAAACAAAAAACAAATAGGAGCCAAAGGACCTTCCTCTTTTTTTCTCTCAAATCTTGAAAGAGAATCCTCTAGCAGAGCTAAGCATCTGTCTTTTTTTGGAAGTTCCACCTTTGTTACTGTTACTTCCACAAGCCTCTTAAAGGCATGCTGCTGTACAATGATATTTTGAACGTAATGTTTTTAAACAGTTGTTTTGTGCAATTATTGTAATTTATGTGCAAATGGTCAAACACCAGAGTATTAAATGGATGACTCCCCTCCAGTCCACAAGAGGGTATTGTGGGATTAGAATGGTGGCCATTTGGTTACTATTCCCAGGATTGATCTTTGGCCCTGACTCTGGGTGTGGTTTTGTCTTTGGATGCAGGTGAGCGGAATTAAATACAGCTAACATACATAAACAATCAAAGATCACTTTTTCTTTGTTTCCTTCATATTTTTCTTTTCTGGACTGCTACTATGATGTACGATATAAATTATCCAACAGATAAGTGCACTGTTTATTTAGTTTTACAATATATACCACAAGGCGTACAATATATATCACTGGATGTGGGATGAAGCCTCATCACAGGTAGGAATCCCAAAAAAATGTTAGGTGGCATAGCCTGCTGGCGTGCCTGCAAATGGTCACTACTGTAACACAAGCATCTCATCTTCTTGGTTCTCCAACAAAGTGCTCAAGAAAGTGGTCATTAACCATATCTACAATTTAATTTGTGTTGCTCATATTCCTATTGAATTTTCTCATTGTCACGGATGTCGAAAAGGATGAACCATGGAATGGCAGGAGAGCGAAAAAAGACCCTATGTGCAGTGGTGGAATGGGGGTTAGCCCAGGCTCAGCTGTTCAGGAAATGCCGTATAGAAACCTATGCCCTCAGGCCACAGACGTGGGGAGACCTGGTGCTAGGTGGGTCTCAGGACATCCGAACCTCAATGCTGAGCAAGGAGGAAAGCATGACCTAGAAATATATAGCCCCAGACAGAGACCCACCGGAAGGACAAGCAAAGCACAGGAAACTAGGGACAGGACAGAGTAGGAGCGTCCTCTTTCTGTAGAGGGCGTAACACTCATTCTGTGCTGGGAACATTGTCTTACATAAAAACAGTATCTTCTTCTGTAATTTTTTTAATTTATTGTCAACTTACTTTTTAATCAATATCAGCATTTGGTGGCTCCTAGCATGCACCTAACAATATAACTTTAAAATATTTCTTGAGCAGACTGACCCATATAAATTCAGAGGCTCTTGAAGCCTCTAGCTTGAATTCATGAAGCTGAATGGTTTTTGATATATAATATTAATTAATAATTCCTTACACTTATATAGCACTTTTATGGTCACTCTACTCAAAGTGCTTTACAGGTAATGGGGACTCCCCTCCACCACCACCACCAATGTGCAGCCCCACCTGGATGATGTGACAGAAGCCATAATGTGCCAGTATGCTCACCACACATCAGCCATCAATGGGGAGTAATAATTACTTACACTTATATAGCGCTTTTCTAGCTATCAGTGGGGAGGAGAGCAGAGGAATAAAGCCAATTCATAGATGGGGATTATTAGGAGGTCATGATTGGTAAAGGCCAATGGAAAAGTTACAATGTTACAATGTTTTAATGATAAATGACATGTTTATTCTGAAACTGTATCCAGAAAATACATTAAAACAACTGGCTTTTCTTTTGGAAAAACTGTAATTTAGTTATTGCAGAACTAATACAGATATCACACAATACATTCTTTAAATTGTGGCATTTTATTCACTTGTTTATTGGTAGGTAATGGGTAAGAAATAACTCACAATTACTGATAGGCATGGGCATGCCTAACACACAAGAAGCACCCCTGGACCCACAATAAATTCCAGATGTAGCACGTCACTGACACCCTTCTGTTTTGTGTTACCGCAAAGAATTTGTTCGCAGATACAAAGCTCGAGAGCAAATGCAATACCTCTGCCAGCTTGCCGTTTGCAAATACCTAAATGCCATGTCATTGCATTATGCCAACAAGACTTCTATTAATACTATAGCAAAAAGAATGAAGATACATGTCAAGTCCTGGCATTAAGTTCTTATACATATATATTAATGCAATGTTTAATATTTGTATCCATGGTAAAACATTACATATACTGTAAAACATGATTATACCTGTATATACAAGCTACAGTAGATTATGTCAAAGTAAAGCACAAAGAATACAATGTATAGGCATGTTAAAACCATGTGAAAACCATAAAAATGTGTGTGGCCATGTGTCACACATTGATTTATAAAGTGTAGTCTTGGGAGAACCTTCTTAAAATATACTAGATTGGTTCAAAGTTATTTATAAACAACCTAAAGTACCTTACTTAATGATTATGTGTTATTTGTTTTTAGAACATACAGCATCTTTTTTTCATTCAGGCTTTTTATATACATACTACCTACCCACACCTACCATATAACCAACTGCACATTTGTTCCCACAGAACTGCATTTTACTGATTAGTGCAGAAATCTCTACTTAGTAAACCATCCGGTATTTTTTATTTATAACATTGCTTAGAATATTCTGTCTTCCGGACTTACAAGCTTCTTGATTTTATTTTCTGCCCTGAGCCTTTTATCTTTGTTATGTTAGCGTCACAAAGTTTGTCTAAACACATAACTATTTGAATGTACTTTCAATGTTAGTTTACCGCACACGTACTGTGCCCACTTGTATCATGCACTTTGAGCTCGAGCTCAGTTTAAAAAGAAATGGATTGATGGATTATTGTTGTAATGTGTCTCATATGTCTGTCTAGGCCTGGAGGACACTATTGCATCAATACAAATCTGATTCTCATTTCTAGTCTCCCCCAGTATACTCCAGCTCTAAAATCATTAGTGATAGTGAAAAACAGGACAAAAAATATTGTCATATATTCTTCATTTGAATAAACAACATTAATGTGGAGACTGTTTTGCCTATCTAAGTTAAATAATTACCCTTGATGGGTAGGACGACTTGATCCAGTTCAGTAGGATATATTTGCTGTATGAACATTATGGATAAAGAGTCCAGAAAACCAAATACTTTCAGCAATTTAACTAGGTCATCAAATGTAGGGTCAGTTGCCCACTGTGTTTAAAAAATAGATTGACAATCTGGAATAAGCTTTGCTTTTGGTTAGGAGGCTTTGCCACACAGACACACACAAAAATATATTAAATAAATTTGTCTGTGGACACGCATCCATTTTTTAACTGTTTTATACAACACAGGACTGTGGGAAAGCTGTAGCTTATTCAGCAAGCAAGGCAGGATGGGCACCAGTCATTGCACACCACACACAGACACAAACACAGACACACTCACACCAGAGCCAGTTTTCCCAGGAGCCAATTAGCCTACCAGCGTGTCTTTGGAATTTGAAAGGAAACCAGAGCACCCAGAGGTAACCAAAGTGAACACTGGGAGAACATGCAAACTCCAAGCAGATACCTGGAGTTCCAGCGCTGTGAGGCAGCAATACTAACCGCTACACCAACATGATGATCAATCTGTTTTACACATATTTCTTCCATCCACCCATTATCAGTAAGGGCTTTAGCAGCCCGACCTTATTCTGAAGGCAAGGTATTCTGAATAGCTGCTGTGTCACCATGTCCCAATGTTTGTCTTTCACTATGTTTTTTACTAACCATAAAGAGTTAAAGGATAATTAAATGAGAGGTTACATAGGCTTAATATTGTTGTTGTGTAATGCTCTCATCCTCTTAGTCAGAAGGCAGTTAGCTAGCATGACATAAATCACAGAAAGGTTATTCAGAAATATTACAGAAAAAGCTTGTGTCATTCTTACCAGCATTAATAAATAACATGTCATTTGAATGATATTTTTGTTGAGAAATCAGAAATGTATCACACATAGCCTAAAATATTTTCCCCCGTCTTTATGAACATTTATCATATTTACAGTGTGGTTACAAAGATTAGAAACTGTTGGAAGGTTCTGAAAGAAATTTACTAAGGAGTATTGCAGTGAAGCTGTAAGAGATTTGTTCAAGATTTAATCATCACCTCCGAAGTTAGTGATGAAACCTGCTACATTTGAAACTTTAAGAGCTGCACTACATATAATGGATTATAGTTAGCAAGGCTAATTCTTAATGTAATCATGATAATTGCTTACAAAAACAATGCATTATTCACATGTAGCTTAGATATAGTGAGATATATGCCAGAATTTAAACGTGTATTTACACAAATGATTAATACAAATGTTCCAGTCTATCTTAAAATATAGAATGAATACAGAGCGGATCTATGAGGACAGCACAGATATGTAGTGGAAGAAGAAGACAGTGGGTAGGACAAAATCTTCCATACGTCATTTCTAAAGAACCACAGCATTTCAAACTTTTGTAACACTAGTTTAACAAAAATGCTTTAAAGTTCCAGGCAAATTTTATTTTTGTATAGCAAAGGAGTACCGTTCAACATGGAAACCATTGGGCAGAACATTCTCTCTATAAATGATGACTCCATAATAAATCATCATAAATAGAAAAATAACTTTAGCCTGGTATCCGACACTTTCAGAATAGACAACATTCCAGCTCATATTAGATTTTAACATTATAGAATATCCTTACATCATTTACATTGCAAACTCCACAGCAGTTTCAACTTTAATTTTCAACTGTGCTTCAGCACGGCCACTTTGCATGTGCTGTACAGTATGCATGACTGCTTAGGATAATGAACCGAAGCTGTATGCCAAAGTTTTACTTAACACTCTTTTCGTGTGCATTGTTCATGTCACAACAAGTCAAATGCTAATAGAGTAGTCTCAGAAAGAAATAAAGCAGAACCATGGGTTGAATAATATTAAAATACAGCTTAATGTGTCTATGATTGGTTAAAGCTTTGGAGAGAGTTTTTAAATGTGTTTTTCAACTCAACCTGAAACAATAGTTTGTTTGCAATTATAATATATATCCAAAACATACACATACAAAAAGTTTGAACCTCTTAAGTGTTTTTTACACTGCTAACATAGTTAAGTTCAAGTACTGTATATTAGAGGTGCTAAAGCAATTCGGTGAAAGGGATTCAGCCTAAAATTATAGCATTCGAGTAGATATCCTCCAAATTCTTTAAAATGGTTAAATTTTAAAAGTAAAAACACAAAAAAGTCATTGGCATTTAATTGTATGGTTCTTGTCCAATGACACGGTACACTAATCTGCTTAAGTAAGCTGAACACAGAAAGTAACTACTGTTAATGATGTGGTTTACTAATACCAGTTCTAAATTTAAGGCAACGTATTTATGTAAGACATGAATGTTTCAAATAAATACACAATATTTACTACACTTTACTAAAATTATATCAAATCTTTTGTGATACGGAAGAATGCTGATGTCATTTTTTCTTTCCTCTGAAGTCACAACAATAAAAAGTGTCATCGTAGCAAAATGTAGAACATTCTATTTATAGTACAACAGCTACAGCCTGAATGTCATACTTACTTATTTTGGATAGAGTCCTTGAATCTAGAGTGACAAGTATCTCTTTGACGAATATCATTTAGCGACTGGAGCGGATTTATAAAGCATTCTTTAAGTATAAATGCAGGCAGGAATATGTAAACAGGAACTAGTTCCAGGTATAATGCTTTATCCCCAAAACACAAACTCTCTCAGCAGCAGCACTTACATTTTGATTCAGGTAAGAGAAACACAACAACTTACTTATCTGGTTCTTGTCAGGTGGGCTAAAGCTGTATTGGTTTTCAGTTATTAATCCCCACAGAACGGTACTCTTTCGGTCCCAAGAAGGAAGGCAAAACCTGAAAAAGTGTGGCCTCAGGACTGCCTGCAACTGTAAGATTCATGCTCATACACGCTTGCTTAGAAATTATGAAGCTCAGCTCAGAGCTCAACCAATCGTGTGCCTTCCTGTTACAAGTCTAGCTGGCTCTGACTAGCTGTAGAAGCTGCATTACAGCAACAGAGCAGGGATAACACTTAGTGTAATCTGATTATCCTGAGAGTACTTATTTACTACATTGTGTATTTAATTAAAACAACTACACTTATTATACTATATAGGCTTTACTCAATTACTCTAAAGTGCTTTTGACAAGGCTTTTCAGCCTAGCTGCCCTTGTCTTCACTTTCCTACTGCCTATCCAGTTAAGCCTGCTGGAAGAAACACAAAAAACGTCCCTGTGGGCATAAAAGTGTTTAACTTTCTAAGGGTACTCAAAGAGCTGTGGTATGCAGCCACCTGCTAAGTAATGTTGTGAATGCTAAGTCACTGGGGGTCTTAAACATACTGGATGAGCAAGGTTGGCAGAATGATTTGCTGTTTATAAGAAATTCCATTTCCACTTTTCAGCATTTCCCAGCTACACATTTCTAAAAACATCATTACAATTCAAGTGAAAACAACATGTAAATAATTGGAGTAAATGCCTGTTCCTTTGCTGTCAATCGACAGTTTTGCTGAGTGTGGATGACTACATTAATTAATGATCTAGGAATACTCTGCTTGCACTTTGTGCTGAAATCTGTTGCTGATGTGCATAAAGAAATAGTATTTAAATTTGCTTTGCAGAAAATATGCTACCGTCCCATGCACAATGGGGAAAGAATGGAACACCATAAGCCCTAATATTTATATATTCAGAATTATGAAAATACTTTGCAGTGCATGGGTAACTGGAGTAAATCATTAACAGCCTTGAGCACAAAGTGTTTTAAAACGTGCTAATGTACAGTATGTGGCTTCCAGAGGGGGAACAATAAACAGGGTTGATGTTTTATGAAAAGTAACTTTCTTTCACTGTAACTAGAGGTACAAACACCTGTTTGATCAGAGAAGGTCAACAGGAACACAGTTCTAGTCATGTGGCAGCATTTTTAAACAAGTACTGTCAAAATTCTGCAGTAAAACATTTGCCCACTCAATAGAACTAAATACAATCAATAAGGGTATTTCAATATACAAAATGTAAACAAATGCAAAAGCCTAAAATAAGTTATAGTCCCTTGACATTAGAGGTGGAAGGCTGATTTAAAGAAAAAAAGATTGTGCTGTATTCAAATACTCTTACTGCATGTCCTTGTTTTTAAAAATCCCCAGAGCGCATTTTATGTGTTCTAGCAATTGAAAACCAACACAGAAAATAACCTTCATAATGTATTTTGATAAACCGTGCCTTAAAATCTATAATTTATAAATATCCTAAAAATGGATGTCATTATTGATTTCGGACACACTTAGATAAAAAATTATCTGCCTGTGTATTTGGCTGCAAAAAATATCTTGTAATTTCCATGCTCAGTTTCATTCAATTACTTCTGATGAAGCAACTTTAATTATCCGAATATGAAACCGAACATGAGATGGCATTTTGTTTTTCAGTGTAAATCTATTATACGGTCAATGATTTGCTGAATTTGTATATTATTTCAGTATGCCTTGTCATTTGACATTAGACTCCTGGTGTTCCTTAGAGAAGCTGTAACAGCAGACTGTGTAATCAGGGATAACATTTCTGTCACATGAAAGAGAAGTAAAGGGAAGCAGTGAACTACACAGTTAATATTTTTATATCTTTGGGATTCAGATCAAAGCAAGCCTACTACATACCATATAATGAAAGCTGCTTTTCTCCAATAAAACACTCCGCCTGGTCCATATGTAGAAACAAGAGCTTGCAACAGTCTGTTGCCTTTCAAGAAACATAACATTTTAAAAATGTGTTTCTGAAGAGGAATGGAAGAGAATTCTGTCCTTCCCCAGGTTCTATGGTATCTGATTAGCGATGATTTATATGCAAAACCTACAAAACTATATTTAAAAAATCAGTAAAAAGTTAAAAAGTTCATAGACTCTAACAGACAAAAGCAAATGACCAAGTTATTTATGAAATAAAAGCTACTCTGTACTCTATAACTGTCTGTGAATGATTTTTACTGTTTGAAACAGAAGACACCATTATGCTGAATACTATTCAGATAATCTCTTTTATTATTGTTGTTGCACTGTATATACCAAATAATATCCCAATAATTTCAGAGTAAATAACAACCAGTAATATTCACAACAATATTCATTTTTAACTAATTGTCTGAATATACTGTATGGATACTGTGAGACTTTTTAAAAATTCTCAAGACAAAGTACTTAAATAAACAATCTTCAAATTAAATTATTTTCTACTGGAAGTGTAAAACTGAAAAACAGTTTTCCTCATTTCCAGATTTTGAAGACAGAAGTGCGGCATATTAAATTACTCAGAGTTGCTTGCAATGACACCAGAATAAGACTGAAAATGCTACTCTTGTTTATTTAAAACTTTTTACCTAAGTAGCACGATTCCCAGGTTGTGCCAACACATCTTCACAGTAAAAAAGAAAACAAAAGAATTCCAGATAACAGTGCAGCAGATTGGCAGGGGTGTTGCTTGTAAAAATGCGTTAGAAACCACAGCAATGTTGTGATTTGAATAAACAATGTACCAAGCTGTGCTAAATGCCCAGAAAGCAAGAATGAGCTTGTACTAAATTATGTCAAAGAGATTCTTACATGTTCTGTCATGGTAATTTTATTTTTTTGCTTTAGAGTCCTTTTCCTGCAAAACAAAGGAAAGCCAAAATAAACAGAGTACACTTTTGTTTTGCATCTTCCTACAGAATACTGGAGCTGAGACTGTGTTTTGCTTGATTTGTTTTCCTGAGCATATCTCTAGTTCCTTTGTACTCTAGTGAATAGTTCATCTGTAACTGTATTTTATAACAAAACAAGATATATAGGTGAAACAGCCTTTTGACATAATCATCTTACACTGAATATTTCCACATCAGAGTTCTACACAAAGTTAATATGTGATGGCTGATAATTATGCTTTTGGGTGGTACTGTACTTAGATAAAATGTAAAATGTATTTAAAAAACACATTCTATTATGTTTGCCGAGATTTGACTCTAGGAATGTTTGGAAACAAACTTGAATGTCAATATTGAAAATTATAATGATATGATTTATGAACCTGAGAATATCTCCCAAGACCTTGACAGGGAAATACAACACATAAAAAGTTCAGAGAAAACAAAAATTTGATCTTTAAATTGTTTTTATACTGAGCAGCTAAAAACTACATTTCAATCTACGATTTCACTTCTCGATCTCTAAATATAGACACAGTATACGCCATGAGATTGTGAAGGAAATGAATCCTAGTTCAAGCCAAGTGTTCAGAAAGATTAGATCATGCTTATTTTAATCAAGTATAGAAGCTTGTGCTTCCCTTATCAGTCAAATAAGTTCTGAAGCTTCGTCATTAGTGTTTGCTCATGTAGTGCTTCCTGTTGTGAAAATTAGATGTGAACAAAATTGGGGTTTTTTTGTGTGTCAACATCTCGGATGCATAATGCATAACAAATAAGAACAATAAATGTTTTCTTTAAAATGTATATACAAATTTATAATTATACATATTTAAAAAAATGCAAATCTTTAGGGAACTACCTGTCTTGCTCTAATGTAAATTTGTAGTACAGTCCCTATATTTTTCATTTGTGCTGCCTCTATCATTCATTCAAGTTACTGAAGTAAACTGGAAGTGATAGTTCAACTTCCGGTATAAGTCTTGACTTGCTGTGACCCGCACAAGGATAAGTGTACAATGGATAGGAGATTTACATGACAGAAGAACCCTCTGCCTAGGAATATACTTACTGTATACAACTTTACCAGCACAAGTATTGGATGGTTCCCACTTATACTGCAGGTCATGATAACACAAGATTATGTATGATAAGTCTCTTCATTAAAAAAATTCAGCTAGGTTTCTTTCAAATATTTTCTCCACTGACAACTTATTCAGACAATTTTTTAGTGGTCTTGCGTTTCGTAACTCTCCAAAAGCACAGTTCTGTTTGTATTGAGCTCTCCCATGCTCTGTTCTTATTTCACGAGATGTGTTTTTTACTTTTCAGTGCAGAGATGCAACATTCTTAGTTACCCTCAGCAGAAGTGACAAGACACTTTTCCATGGTAATGATTGCATTCTGTCTGAAAGGAAGGTTGTTTCATTTAAGATTTATGCACCTGAATTGACTGTTATGGCCAGTTAATCATCCAATGCTGACTGGATTTTAATACCAACCTTGCTCATTGATTCATGGTGAAGTACAATTCAGATAAAAATCCTTTCAGAACTTCAACATCAAGTATGTCAAGACTCATAGGACCACCTAACACCTGTTAGAATTCTTCATTTATGAATACTAGAAATACTGCCCGTTATAAACAAATATATAGTAAGCGTATCAAATGAATTAAGGAGATGCAAATGGTCCAAAGGAAGCCATAGAAAGATTTTTAAACCAACCAGAGGAAATATTACATCCAATTGTCTCTACTCTGAAAAATATTGTTTTGACCGAGGGTAGCATAGGGGTTACTTGAATAACTTCTGTTTTAAGTCTGATTTCTGCAGAACACTCTGCTACACCTACTAGGGAGAGAATGAGACATGTAAACAAACTCCTTCATCATACTCTCCCTGTAGTTGTTCACCTTTAGACACACTGTATGCCTCACACTGAATAACTGCAGGCCTGTTTGTCAGAATGGCAAGAGAGCCCTGTCCAATGAAACCCAGCCCTACCCAGAGGTGACCCTGTGACAGTCGTGTGCCACTACGTGATGTATCCCATTGACAGCTAGGCCTGAACAAGTGCGCCTACTAGATCTTTACTAGATGGAGCATGTAAGGGCATAGAGTGAAATTTTACACACCGACACTTGTGCACAAGAAAATGTCTCCCTCGTGAAAAGATTAATATTAAGCTAAGGATTGAGTAAAGACATAGAAAACCTGCTTCTATCTTGTCAAGGATTATATCATGAGATATCCAAGTAAAGGAAATTCTTGCTGTGGAAGGAAATGAATGTAAATGGTCCCATAAAAACGTATTGATTTATATTGCTACAAATGGTGGGTTAAGAAAATTGTGAAAATCAGGAACTGACGAGAGGTTTCGTCAATAAGTGAAAAAAATATTCACAAACCCCAACTTGTAAGTGATTTCTCCAGAATGGTGTCAAGACTTCCAGTTTGCAGGAGCTTCAAAGCAAGGAAATGTTTGCTAAGATCGGTGAGTAGCAGTGAGAGTGTGAGAGTCGGTCAGCAAAGCAATAGTAAAAATAAAAATTGTAAAGCTTCCCCTGGTTTACCACAGTTAATTAAGCTCTTGGTAAATGATTAAGTGTGTCATTAACACTCTAGGAGCACAGCATAAATCAGAGATGAGGAGGGCAACAAGAGACAGAAACACTGAGAGGTGGGAGGTCCTTGTCCAGATCATCCACAAAGACCAGATTGGCGTTACATATTTGAACCTTGTTAAGAGAGCTTGCCATTCTGTTGTTGTTAGGAACTATTATCTCCTGTGTAAAGTATCCCTCAGTTAAAAACAGTCTCTCCTGTTTAGTCAGCACATCTTTAGAAAAAGGAGATAGGAGCTCCAATCAATCTATAGCATCCAGGTTTACAGAGATAGATTTAAATGTACTGTAGTTCATATTCTTTTTAGTTTAGAAGGCAGCTATCTCTTCTTTTGGCTTGTGTAGGTGTTATATAAGAGCTGAATACTTGGCAGCTGTCTGAGGTTTTTCTGGGTGGTTATGATGTAGGCCTCTTGTAGTGTAAGCTTGTACATAATGTAACTTGTGTGTTGCATTTTTATGCTTTGTGTTGTTTAGTATACAGGTATGTGTAGTCATTATTTATAAATAATTGTATAAACCAGTGGGTCTGAATTATTACTCTTTTCAATGAAGCTGTAGCAAAGAACAAGGAACTCTGGTGGCTCCAATTATACCAACCTCTAGGATATATTCTGGGCAAAAGTGTTTACAAGTTGAGGGATATGACAATTAATTTTAATGGCTGATTTATACACTCGGTCTTCTGATATTCCAATATATACAGTATATCATTTCTGATATTCATAATTTTCATAACCATCTATTTGCAAGAATGTCACCCAAAATTCAGAATGAAATTTAATTTAAAAGCTACTGTATATCTTGAACTTCACTAGCTTGTGTAGTTTGCGTACCAGTTTTCAGTCATGATTTTATCCTTGAATTGGACCTGATAAGCAAATTCAAAAGATATGATGCAATACTTTTGATAATTGATTTCGGTCTTTGACTACACAGCTGAAGAAGGCTCCACAACTGAAAGGATGTGTTTTTCTTTTTTCTTTCGACTTTTCAGTGCTGAATTAAACTGTACTTGTTTCTTAATAACTGTGGTGCCTGTCTGAGATCACTGTTGCAAAGCATTTTTGTTTGAGATAGAGAAATTGCTTCATGGTCATGGCTCAATTTCTGACAAGCTTTTCATGTTTTTTTCTTTTTATTCTTTTATTCTGTTTCAGTCCTTCAAATTGATTTTGGATTATAAAAAAAATCTCACTGACTTTACAGTATGTTACACCTGCTGACTTAAATTATGAGCTTCCTATTCAGTTCACTCTCTTGGCAATCAATAACAGAGGAGCAACACAGAACACTTTCACATCCATCCATGCATTTTCAGTAACTGATTTATTCCTAGTGGGTCACAGTGAGTCAGAATTCAACCAAGCTGGCACACAGTGCAAAGTGGGACTACACTCTAAGTATTGAGACACAATTATACCTCTTTCAGTTCTTTTCAGTCCTTTATCTTAGGGGACACACACATTCAATGGGGGGGGGGGGAATTCTTTGAACTGTGGGATAACAAAACAAAAACATTTTGGACTACAGTACATGTACATGTTCTCTTTAATAAATTATGTATGTGACGTGCTTAATATAGGTCTTCCAAAGCATTTACAGTTGTTATTGTACAGGTAGATGACACTAATGATGTGTGAAGCATGCAGAACCCCCTCAACCAGAATAGGGAGAAACCTTTTGACTCATAAACCACATGAATGTGCAACATAATTCTGTACGTACGTGTATGAAACTAGATTTCCATTTTTACAGCTGTTTTCTAAATCATGTTCTGTTCTCTTCAGTAAATATTTAATACAAATATACTGTATGTTCCATGCCTTAAAAACACACAGCCGTGTCACAAAGAGAAAGCAAATATTTCCTCTGCATTTATCTGAAACCACAGTGAAATGGGCAAGAAGCAAAAGAGAGTCACTCAAGCTGCTTGATTGTGACAAGAGTATTTACTGAACATGCTAGGATGTACATAGAAATAGAACAATTAGTCTTGATCAGTTCCCATTCATCTGTCTGATTGCAGTCATTTGTAAAGCATGTAAGGATCTTATAGTGTCAACCCCTGTAGCATGCAATTTTAATTTTCCATAAACATTGGTACTGCAATTCTGGGGCACCTTGAGTGGCTCAATAAAAAAAAACACTAGTTTGGAGGACAGATTGAAACTTGGGATCCCAAAATTACTGGTTTGAGCTTTGTCATTACCTTAGACTGTGACAAGTGGCAGCACACAACAGGCAGAGCACTGCCACTAAAGGTGAAGTTCTCCGGGGACCTGCCAGTGACCTGCAGGCTCTCAGTAAGAGATATGTCACTCCCCCAGCCAGTCCTGGGAGGTGGAAATCCTGAAGGAGTGTATCTGCAGAGCTTTACTCTCCATCATTTGTATGTGGTACAGTATTTGTCTGCAGGTGCAACTCAAAAACAATTGTCTTCATCATTCACATAATATAACACATCAACATCCATCAAAGTACTGAACTAAATTACAGAGAATATTCTTTCATAAAAAGGCTGATTCTCAATAGTGTCATACTGCTCTTGAGAACAAGAACAGTACAATGAGAACTATTCACACCATTTAGTACAGCAATAGTATTTCGAATGAGAGAAAAACAATATCATTATTTTCATTTTGGAAATACTTCTACATTAGCTAAGTATTACTTTTCCAAAGAATAGGAAGCCTGAAGAAGGTATCTCTTTGTATCTCACAAGCCTTGGCCTTTAATCTAATGTAGTTCATTAAATTTCCCCATGCTTGTAATTGAGGCCACAGTTTTCTCTCAAACGTAAGTTGCTGTTTCAAAAACTATACAGAAACACCAAATAAATAATCTTCTTGTGAGCCCATCAATTAATTTTTTAGGTTGTGCATCTGCTTACTGTAGATAACTTTGGTTTATTTATTTAATCTAAAAAATATTAATTTATTAATAGGGAACATTTCACATTATTAACCACCTATAAAGTGCAAGCTTGTAATAATAATGTATTACCGACATTGTAATATTCTAATTTTTCCTTTTGTATTTTTTGTACAGTTTCTAATAACTACGGGAAATCAGTAAGTGTTTAAGTTACTCATAAAAAGTAATGCTTCATCTCTGTGATGTCTGCACGCTAAAAGTCAAGTATTTTAATTACAATAGTCTCTGTATTTCTATACTACTAAATTGTGTAATAGTAATGCAAAACTAGCACTTTGCCTTTTTTATTGCAATTTATTTTCAAAGCTTAAGTCACCTTTAGCTATGATCATATTACTGTCACAGTAGCTGCAAAAGCAAAAACCAAAATATTTTCCTGATATACAAGCAATTTATACAAGCAAGGGTCTGCATTATTCTCTAAGCTTACATCAGCAGGTCATTATCTTGTCTTCTCCCATGTTTTAGTCCTTCATTTAGTCAGCCAGGAATAGTACAGATCCACCTGGGGAGCAAAGTAACCTTTTTTTTGTTCAGGCAGTGCACAGAAAAGCCTCAATATATTAGTTTTAAAGGCATAATTATATGCAAAAATAGGATGAAGAGTTTTTAAAACTCTTAACAGAGTACGTATGACAATGGATGCTATTTTCCAGTTCTGAGAGCTAATCTGTTAATAGTTAAAGCAGCTTAAAGTATTAATATCTGACATGTCAATGATTATACAAAAATAAAAACAGTAGAAATGAATCAACAACGTTTATTCCACTATCGCTTGTAAATATTGATGTATTCATCTGATATGCTGTTAAAGGCAATACACAATTATTATTCATTTAAAAAGCTTCATTTTTTATTAATTCTTTCTCCCCTTTCTCCCTTAAATGCTTTCAGATGTTTGACAGTTGCTGACTGTTTCTATATTATAGCTGATCTAAATGCACAGTATTCTTACAGAAAATGTTTAAAACACAATTTCTTATAGATGAAAAACATTTTCATAATTTTTTTTAGCCCTTCTTAATTTTCCCAAATTAAATAAAAACTACAGTATAATAAATTATATGTATATTATAGTACATTGCATGATATAATACATACAGTACAGTATAGTACAAGAAGCATTGGGACTGACTAAAAAATTAAGAACACATCAGTATTATAGTAAAAGCCCTTTATCTGATTCATTTACAAATAGTACTGATATATTTTACTTGTCAATGTATTTTTAAGAACCTAAAAGTTTCAAAGAATCTCAAAGCATGCAGGTCTTACTGTACTTACTTCTTACTGTAGTACCCACCTGGATGATGCGATGACAGCCAAAGTGCACCAGTACACTCACCACACATCAGCTGTTAGTGGGGAGGAGAACAGAGTGATGAAGTTAATCATGAAGATTATTAAGAGGCCATAATTGGTAAAGAACAAGGGGAAATTTGGCTAGGACAACATTGTTAACACCCTTACTTGTTTCAAGAAACGCCCTGGGATTTTTAATGACCACAGAGAATCTGTACAGTACCTCTGTTTTATGTCTCATCCGAAGGACAGCGCCTTTTCTACAGTATAGTGTCCCCATCGCTATACTAGAGCATTAGGGCCCTTACTGTGCAGGCTCACATCTGCTTAGCTTTAGTGGGTTTCTAGTTGTTGCAGGTCAATATAGCTGCTGGCTTGTACTGAATTTTAATTCTTCCAATGTAATGAAAAACACAAAAATGCACATTACACATACAGTATATAAATTATACTATAAGTACTATTGCAGACAAATAATATTATAGTATATTCTACTTAACCAATAAAAGAGATTGAAAAGTAGCTGTAGAGAGATACAGTACATACAGTACTGTTCTTATCGTAGCATTCCTTACTCAGCAGAACATATAGATAAAAATGCAAAAATGCAAAACTAGAAAGGGCATTTCAAGTTAAAATTGTATTTACAAAATTACTAAGGCTTTTAGTGCATACCTTTAATTATCTGGCATTTGGCTTTAAGATATGTAGAATAATCAAAATTTCCATTTTCCAAAAAAGTGTAGTTGTAAAACACTGTAGAAATACATAATAAGTAAATAAAGATTCAGCATATTTTGTATAATCACTGACTTTTACATCTAAAAGCAGTTTTGAAAAGGTATTATAGAAAATTTAGATAGATTGTTCTAAAAACTGGGGGAAATCATGAGTCATGAATTTCTGCATATTGATTAAAGAAAATTAAACAAAACACTCAATAGAAACAATTAATACGTTGCCATTAAATCACCATTTAACATTAAAATTCAGTTTGCTGTAAAAACAAATCTGTCAGGTTTATGTCAGTCTGTTACTGGATCAAAAAATACATGAACCTTGGTAGATTCATAAATTTACTTTTCAAGCTGAATAACTACCCCTAACATTGCAAAGGTATCGGATTTGCACACAGTTTACCCATAGGGAAGAGTCAACCCTAAGAATGGTCTGTAGTTCTGCACGTAAAATCTGAAAAGTAGTACAGTACATGTAGTTGAGCTGTTATTTGTAGTTTTTGTTTCTCCTCTGATTTCTACGGTTGTTTCTAAATTGTTTGAAGAGCTGTGTAACTGCTTCTACAGTCTAATTCTTGAGTTAGAGTAAACTCTCTTTCTATACACCTGACTGCTCTAATTTACCAAACTACAAGGTATATTTTTAATGAGTATACCAGCACAGTGGTTGCTAGTAAATATCAGTGTCATCTGCCATCTCGCACTGTCATTGTTACTA
The DNA here is from genome assembly GCF_055471065.1 of Atractosteus spatula. NCBI lineage: Eukaryota > Metazoa > Chordata > Actinopteri > Semionotiformes > Lepisosteidae > Atractosteus > Atractosteus spatula. The sequence goes on along the minus strand of NC_142708.1, from coordinate 27,885,180 downwards.
CCATTCGCTGTGTCCAATATCTAACAAAAGTTTTGTTTTTTTCCCCACGTATGTACTGTATTTTTAGGTACAGTATTTAATTTTATGAAGGAAACCTATTACCTTGTGGTGAAAAGCAACCACAGTCATTAAAATTGCCAAAACTCCGTTTGTTAAAACAATGTCCCAGACCTACAAAATAGGAAAGTGGCTTTGTCTTCTTTCATAGAGCAGACATACAGTACTAGCCTTGATTTACAATAGCTTTCTTTTTGGAGTTTGGACTGTGGATCATTGAAAACAAAACATAGGCATCACGCTTTAAATCAAACCTCCATTAAGTCATTAAGTCTAAAAAAAGGAAGGGCTTATTTTCTTCATGTTTTGTACATTGTCTAATGTTTTGCTGTTTTTTGGATAATGTTCGCATGTAAGAAAGCATAATTCTTGCTAGACTGTTTCCTCATGGATCATTAATAGTAAACCATTATAGTTCAAATTATAGTTCACTGTTAAAGCAGTAACAGGTTTTATAGACAACATTACAAGGTTACAGTGGGTAACAATGCATGTTTCTTCAGCATATTTTACATGGAATGCTTGACTTTCCACTATTTACCAGACGTTGACCTTTTGTGGCTTATAAGCAGCTACAGCTGACCAAACCAGCTAACTGCCACCATCCACAAATAATTGCACCATACAAATACACTAACACAAAAGCATTCATAACAGACACATTCGGGATCCTACAGGACTGTTTTTCACAAGACTTGAGATTTCCAGTTATTGTTGCTCTGGAGACATATCTCAAAAAGTTTTACATTCTACATTCATGGGATGTTGAGATGGGAGGTCAAATAGTTGGGATTATCATAGCAACTCCAAAAAAACAAATAAAATAAAAACATATGTAATAGGTACAGTATTTCTCCAGGGTTAGACCTCATGATAATGCATTTTACGGTCTGTGAGAGATCAGACTTATGACATAGACCAGCTTAACTGGATTTTTATTTAACTTCTCTCAGCCTGTCAAATTTCATTTAAGAAACCTAAAACCCTGCAGACACAACAGGCCTACAGGACCAGTACTGGACACCCATAATTTAAATTCGTCATTTCCTATTATCTAATATTCAGAAATATCTAGCTAGAATTTTCTATTCTCTTTTTTATTATTATCTCCTAGACACATTACATCATCCTTTGTTTTGCTTTTGTTGTTGTTATACTGAAAAAAATGCACTGTAGCAATATTCTTTTGTTTCTCTTTACTGTTCTTTTTAAATTATTTATGAAGTGCTTTCTTTCTCCTTATATTTTTATTGTTTTTAAACCATTTGAGCCACTGCTTTTTGTACTTTTATTTACTACTTGAGGGATGGTTTCCTGTTTGTTCTCTCATGACTGTTCTCCTTAGTTTATCTTGACTGTTTGAAAATATTAGCTCGATGCTGACATCTCTTTTAGATTCTTTGACACACTGATTCTTTGGTCACACATTTCTAATTTCATTATATAAGTTTGCATAAAAATTGATACCTAAATTTAGTGATCTGTTGCATACTCTGAACACAATGTCTTTTAAACAACCCCTGAGGATACAGTGATACCAAATATGTTACTAAGAGCAAAAACGACACACAACATTTCTGCTACTGGAGATTAAACCAGCCATGGTGAGAAATGGCTATCGGTGCATGAACGCCTGTGTAAGATCTTGTTACAAACCATTGCAGTTTATATACATAAGGAATTGAGACTATCTGCCATATACTGTACATTCTTCTCCAGGTTTCAAACACAAAGGAGCAAGGCTGAAGGCAAGCCTTGGTAAAAATGTTAAAAGGCATTCAAGTAGAACACAGATATAGAGAATTATACTACAAGCTTAATGATACAATGATATAATGATATAAATATTAATTTACTGTATACAGTGATGTTATTTAATGAGCAGTTTTCTTTGACATAATACTTGTCATCCTGATCTACACAAAACCTTACCTAATCTGAGAAAATGCGTTATGTTGGTGCAACCACAATGAAAGAACACAACCAAATACCTTTTTCTTAAATAATGAATCAGTATATAAATTAATTAAAAGATGTTAAAGCATAGTCAACTGTCTTGTTCTGCCTGTGCTAGTACAGGAGCTATGGCTATAAGACAAGCTGAGTAACAGTGGGGGGTAGACAGGGCCCTGGGCTTAGACGAATTATGGAGTAGGGGCCCCCTACTTTGTATTTTATTTGGTTTTGAGTCCGTCAGATCCATGTACAGTAACAACCAAACAGTAGACAAGCCACATTTAGACCAACCTGATGCAAACCAAAATTAATTTAAATGTGCATAATTACCTTAACAAGATGCACAGTTAGTTTACTGGCCTGGTTCTGTATGCCAGTAAATAATAGCATTTGTATTTTAGAATCAATACACCTATCTCTGTAAAATCCCTGCCAGGTTGGGAATTTGAAGTAAAGATTCGACTGTGAAAACCAAGGAGCTTTCAAATTAGCTCTGAGTTAAAAATGTATAAAGGCACAGATCTGGAGAAGGGTATAAAAACATTTCAAAGACCCTTAGTATCTCTTTGTGCACAGTGAAGTCAATCATTAAGAAGTATAAAGCACCCAGACACTGCCTACAGTAGATCAGACTGTGTATCCAAACTGAGCAGCCAGGCAAGGAGGAAACGGCACTGACACTGTGAGGCCAACAATGACTTAGAAAGAGATACAGTATTCAGTGACTGAGGTGGGAGAAAATGTACATGAGTCAACAATATCCAGGTCCCTCTACAAAGCTGGTCTGTACAGAAGAGTGGAAAACCCATTTCAAGTCTGACACAGAGTTTGGAAAAAATCATTAACTGATACTACATACTGTACATGTGATAAAAGGTTTTGGGGCCAGATAAAAACTTGGATTATTTTGGTTTTAATGAAAAGTTAAATTGAAAGTAAACCCAACGTAGTATATCACTTACTATCCCTGCTGTCAAGCAAGGTGGTGGCAGCATTATGTCATAGTTAAGCTTCTCATCATCTGGGGGAAAGTACTGACAAATCTTAGAGGAAGACCTGCCTCAGACCTAAAACAGAGACATTAATTCACCCTTTAACAGGACAATGACCAAAAGCACAAAACCAAAGCTACACTGATGTCACACAAGGCGAAGAAGACTAATGGTGTAGATATTAGGACCCTATGCAGTGCCAACACAAAACAGGTCAGAATTCCAAGGAACGGGAGACAAAGTTCGAAGTCGGAATATCCAGGCTAGGTCGGGAGTCCAGAGATCGATGCAGCGAGGTAGACAAATCCAAGAGACGCGAGGCAGAGACGGTGTCGAGGTTGAAAGCAGAGCAGGGTCGATATCCAGAGGTCGAGGCAACGAGACAAACAAATCCGAGAGGGACAAAACAGGAACGGAGTCGAGGGCGAAGGCAGAGCAGGGTCGATATCCAAAAGGCAGTAGAGGGAAAAAAGGCGCACAAGAGAAAGGCAAAAACCGACTCAACAGTGAGCGAGGAGTGAACGGAGTGAAGGAGTTTAAATGTGAAAACGGGGAGTGATATGTTAATTGCTAACAGCTGGTGTCCTGGTGTGGCTGTGAGAGACTGGCATCCTGTCCATTGCTTGGCAGAACAGAATACGGCTTCCCAGCAACCCTGACTTGAAATAGCTAGAAAATTGATGGATGGATGTCCCTGAGCAACCGAGTCAAAGTCTTGACTTGAATCGTGTTGAGAATCTGAGGAAGAACTTGGAAAGTGGAAATAAAAATCAAGAAACTTGAAAGAGTTGTAGCAAATCTGCCTATAAGAGTTGGTAAGAATTGTACCAAGCTGGTGAGAAAAGTTGGTAGCAACTTCAAAACCTGCAACTGTAATTGTTGCCACCAAATTTGCTGGTTTGTACACTTCCTTTACTGAAATATTTCAATCAATCTTTTTTTAATTTTTGTAACTTGTAACGTACCTCATGTTTTGCAATCTTCTGTTTGAGAATTCATATTTTGAATAACCAGAAATGTTAGTATTTAAAAATGCATATGCATCATTTTGTAATTTCTTGAAATAAGACACCATACACTATGAAGGGTCTGAATATGTTTTTAAGACAAAAATGCTACGGTCTTATTATTGGTCCTATCTGTTGCAAATATGTACAAATAACAATTTGTTAATGAGGGGGGCTCATTACTTTTTTTGTACTGAAACAGCATTGTAAATTATTGCATCAGCTGATATTCCACATGTTTAGGGTAAGAATTAAACATTTCAGGCTTCAAAAATCTAAAATATGGTCTGATTCAGTGATCCATAAGCACTCCACAAAGCTGGCCTTAGCCAAAGGTTTTAGCAATTTGGGTTGATTTTTGGCTTGGGCATAGCTTCATTACAGTAATATTTTATCTTAGTTTCCTAATGTGGAGTGAAAGTATGTTAGGGTGTAGCTTGTAATATTTAGTGTAGATAAGGGTTTCTGTTGCACTGGGGATAAAATGGTGAGGATTTGGGGATTCTGGTTAGGCTCAGGAAAGGGATAAAAATAATCTTACAGCTTCAGTGGTTTACAATATAATTGTTTCACTAACAGAGTTTGAGACTTATCTTGGGCTTATCTTAAAATTTCAGTTTATGCTTTGATTTGGGTTAGGCTTAGTATGAACAGTAGACAAGTATGAGGTTTATGAATAGGCTAAAATTAGGTTTTGAATTCCCAGGATACCTGGACATTAAGTAACATTAAGGGCATACTTAAACAGCTTTGTCTAATGTACTGTGTGTTTTACAGTATATTGTAAGTAACTTTAAATTTCTGTGAGGACTATAGTTTTGGCTGAGAATGAAATTTATAATTACATTATAGTTAGGGTGAGAATTATAAATAAATTTAAACATACAGTTACATTTGCTTGCACAGTATATGAATAGTTTTCACTAAATCAGATTCATTCTTATGTTAGACCACAAGAATCACATTTTTTTCTAACACTGGTGTTTCTTTCATTTCAGTCATGAGAATACATTTCCTAAACCTTGTACTTTTGCATCTGCTGGATGGGCATGCACAAAGAGCCAGAGCAGAGACTTCCTTGTGCATTTGGCCTATGTTGGGGTGGTGTGGTGGCTCTGTGGCTAAGGATATGGGCCTTTGGCTAGAAGGTTGCCGGTTCGTATCTCACAGCTGGCAGAGGAATCCTACTCTGTTACGCCCTTGAGCAAGGCCCTTAACCCCAACTGCTCCAGGGGTGCTGTATAAATGACTGATCCTGTGCTCTGACCCCAAGCTTCTCTCTCTGTCTGTGTGTCTAATGGAGAGCAAGTTGGGGTATGTGAAAAGACAAATTCCAAATACAAGAAATTGCATATGGTCAATACAGTGATCTGATCTGACTCTACCTTTGAGTTACCCCTGCAGTCTAAAAAGCCCAGTTTATCTTAACCAAAGGCAACGACACTGGGAGAAGAAGGAGGGGATTGCTATTACCTTTCATTGGATAAATCCAAACCAGCAGGTGGCTACTGTAGAGGAATTGGACAATTCAAACAGGAAAACAGGAGGAAGCACAAAAAATCAATTCCTTACTGTCCATGGCCCGTATTTATTAATTATTTATTTATTTATTAACAAATTATGTGGCTGAGTGATCTGGCCAGTACATTGCAGGACATGGTCAAATTCCTGCCTGAACCATCACATTCTGTATTCCTAATTAAGCATAAGTATATTTCAAGTCCAGATATAAATCTCTTTCTGGCCTTTAAAGTCATATTAGCACAGATTGACTCAGAGGCTAAAATGTACTGTAGTGAATACAACACATTATTTTTCAAACATAACATTTTTCTGTATGTATATTGTAGATGGGAAGAGAATAAGTTAGGACTTTTTTTCCATAAAATATTATTCAAGATTTGGGTTTAGAGGTGAAATTACACTAACAGTGGAAAGTGACTGTGGTCGCTTTGGTCCTGTCATCAGTATTTGGTTGTTATTCAGGGTTTGCTGTTAGGCTGGAAATTAAGAGTTAAGATACATATTGATGCTTATACAGAAGGCTTCTATTCAGCTCAGTTTTGGACTCCATTTACTTTAAGGTTTCATACTGTATTTTGACCAAGATTAGTTCATTAGTTCCCCCAGCCCAGTAGCAGAGCTCAGTCCCTTCAACTGCTGCCCCAACCCGAGATATCAGGGCTTAGCTTTTTAAGTTGTCTCGACATTGTGACTCCCACTGACAAAAAAGTCATATACTGAATGTTATAAGCCTCCTGATTGTTCTGAACGACTTATTTTTATCCTTTCTATTCATACCAATTTAATAACGTGACAGGATGGGTATTGAAAACACACAGATTCAAAATAGTTTAAAAAGACAGCTGATTAAAATATTGTGCAACACCTTTCTTGAGTAGGCCACATCTGCCCTTTGCTTATGCTGATAAGGGGTACAGGCAGCTGGAGCCTAACCTTGAGACATGATCCTTGAGAATAAGGCTCCACTCCCAATGAAAGAACAGGTCAATTAAGACTAGGTTGCAAGGCTCTGAGAACAGAGCACCCAGCAAAAAACCACTTTTAACACATGGAGAACATGCAAACTCCACACAGACTCGTTACACAGCGCCATAGCCAAACCCAAGATCCCAGAGCCGAGAGGCAGGAGAATTCGACGCTATACCACTTTGCCACACTTTTTACATGGTGTTCTCTGCAAAATTATGTTCATCAGCGGATATAAAGATCCCAACTAATTTAATGAGCTGTTCATTTATTAATCTAATTTTAAAAGAATGAAACATTGTACATTATGAAACATGTGCATGTACATTAATCAAATGTACATGTTGTTTTCTCTGTTTTTCTTTCTAGTTGTGTTACGATTGTAGTCCTTCCCCCTTAAGGGCGCTCCGGCTCTTTCACTTCGGACCTGATTCTGTGCACCTGCCCCTTGTTCCAGCCTCCTTCCAGCCCCCCTTACAAGCCAGACGCTGACGTTAATCCCGGCTCTGCTCTTGTTTCCGTACCAGGCGAGTCCTGGACCTGGAAGCGCCTGGTCCCGTTACGGTTTTAAGTTTCTGTTCCTGTTCCCGTTCCCCCTGCCAGTTCCGACCCGGTTCCCGTTTTAAATCGTCAGTCTTGGATGGACCTTTGCCTCCATTTGGATTCCCCCCTGGACTTTCTTCAGGATTGTTTGCCTCGGCCACACCTCCCACGAACACCAGCGCACCATGGACACGCCCCCTGTTTTCATTCCCGACTCTCGCATGCCTTTTTTCCCCGTGTTTTCTCACTTTTCCCTGGATCGTATCGTCCGCATAGGGTCCGGATAGAACTGTTCGTTACAAGTTGTTATTAAAAATACTGTGGCTAGCTCCGGTGTTTCCCAGGCTGGATCAGGAATGAAGGTTTATGGTTCTATTTAAGGAGGGGTGTGCTGTTCACTGGAGAGAGATCTTGAAAGGCCTGGGAGATAAAGATGTAGAGCATCTGCACAAAGATGCTGTATATAGGATGGACATGCACAAAGAGCCAGAACAGAGACTCCCTGTCTGTTTTATTGCCATTAAAGCGGAAATTAAAAATAGCAATTAAAATTTAGTATATATCACTGTGGGTGTCTATTATAAGTGTGACATCACTGTGTGCTCAGAGAATGTCTCAGTTGTGCTGAATAGAAATTTGTGAACCATTGTCCCCTGGCTCCTGGGAATGGCTATAACTAGCAATTGAGTCAGGCTGTATCTCAAGTGACATAATTATTGATGGATTATATGATAAATAGCTTTTAGAACATTTTTTTCTTTTCATATTTTGTTGTTCTGAATCAGTGGTTGTTTTCTTCTAATCAAGCATGAATGAAGAAAGTCAATTCTGGTGTCTAAAATGCTTAAAGACAGGAAACACGTATTGTTCCCAATGACCTATTTTGTTGGAAAGTAATATAATTCATTCTGCCACATTTGTTCTGAAAGTTTTATTATTTATTATAACCTGCAGAATAATCCACATTGTGTCATTAGAGCTGCTTTAAAACTAGATACAAGTAACTATACCATACAAGTAGCTATAACCGTGCTCTACAAAAAGATCTGCTCTTTTTGTAGAAGTCAGCTGACCTTTTTACTCTCTGAAACAAAATGAAATATGAAAACTGACAGACACTAAAAAGGCACCAAATGGAGCTGAACAAATTAAAAACAAACACCCAGCCTCTTAAGCAACAACAATGTAATTTCAATGAGATTGCATTTGAAAGATAAGTTCCCAAAGCTAATGCTTGCTACATCTGCACTCTATTATGTTTAATTTGGTATAGGAGCTTAAAAGATATTTACTTCTCTCTGTAAAAGGACTGCAGCATTTTGGGTGGATAATTTATCAAATCAGTACCTTAAAAGTCTTTCTATTCTTTAGGCTGCAAAAGACTCTTATATACAGTGCTACTTATTTTCTAAAATGATACCTTTGGCTAAGTTTCTCCATAGAATCTTGTTATTCCTACAGGGTGTTTCAAATCTACAATTTGCCATTTGACTCCTGGGAAAAACTAAGGTTGCTGCTGGAAGAAGTGTTAGTGGGGCCAGTAGGGGGCGCTCACCCTGCAGCCTGTGTGGGTCTAATACCCCAGTATAGTGATGGGGACACTGATGAGATGTAAAATCATGGCCATTAAAAATATAAGGGTGTTACCCTGGGGTCCTGGTCAAATTTCCCATTGGCCTTTAGCAATCATGGCCTCCTAATAATCCCCATCTATGAATTGACTTCATTACTCCCCACTGATAGATGATGTGTGGTGTGCAAACTACAGCTGCCGTTGCCTCATCCAAGCCCAGGCCTAATAAAGAACTTATAAGCAGATGTCAGTTTAAGGTTCTGCTACCCAAAAAGTACAAACTATAGTTTGGGAGAGAGAATTTCTAATCTGAGAAATTTTGTAATCTGAAAGCTCATGAAGTTCTCAACCTTTGATTCTCATTGATTTCTGTCTTTTAAATCTGCAGTTCAGACTTTATAGTCTACTTGGCAGCTTTTACTTTAAAACATAAATTTTACAGACATACCAGCACCTCGCTTTACTTCATTCATTAGTAGAGATGGATTACACGTTTGAAACACAACCAAAAGGAGCTGTCTTGTCTCCCCCACACAGCCTTGCTGCCTTCACAAACACTAACACATCTGTGTATTTGCCAGGCTTTTGAGCCATCCCTCACAGCTTGTTCACTGCGTCACTGGAGACTTAAGGCAGATGTGCTATTCCTCTTCAATGAACAGCAATGTGTCAGAACTCACATAAACAAGTCACTCAATAAATAAACAAACATTCAATACAATTTTCACCCCTGTTACTTTAAGACAACTATTCAGTATATAAAGGAACAAGTAATAGGTTCATTCCATGCTGAAAAAAAAGCATGGAATAAACCTATTACTTGTTCCTTTGCAGCCTACGCATGCTGACGCAGCTACCCACCTGAACTATTCAGTATATAAGTTGTTTTCCCTAATGAACTCTGCACTTCTCAAAGAAACGAAGTGGCTTACACAGGCAATTTTTTTGATCAGTGTGCTCCATACACAAACCAATGTAATAATACTGGCAGTTTTTACAGTATCAAGGAAGTTCATGTTGACGTTAGTTTACATATGCTGATACCAAATCATACATCATATTTGAAAAAAAAGCATTTAGAGTAGAGCTAGAGCTATTTGGCAGATGCCTGTTTACGTGCTCTGAGACCAGCAGTGTTTAAACATATCAGTTTCACTTGAGCATTACAAACAAGTACATTAAACAAAAGTGGGACTCAAATGAAAAGGAATTGAAGACTATTGTGTACACCCTTTCTACACATTAAAATATTTGACTCATTATTTCACGTGAAGTAGTTCAAGTAGGTAGCTGCGTCAGCATGCGTAGGCTGCAAAGGAACAAGTAAAGGTTTATTTCGTGCTGAAAAGAGAAGGAAAAGAAACACAACATTTCGGCAGTGGAGCCGTTGTTGTGTTTCTTTTCTTCTTTTCAGCATGCAATAAACCTTTACTTGTTCCTAACTACTTTACATGATTGGTTTTCATTGCATTCCTGCACCTTAATGAAACTAAGGTTACTGTCACGACTCGTACCTTCTCTCGTAAGCGCCTGTCATTCCCGCACGTACTAAATTCCACACACGCTCATTCAGGAACTAATTATCCAACCACGTCCCTCTCTCTTCAATATTTAAACACTCTTCACCAGTTTTCCTGGGTTGAGAAGTCTTCCACAGTTACAGTAGAGCATACATTTATTTTTAAGTGTTTAGAATTTTTTGGTTTTGGTGAATATTTTCAGAATGTTGTTAAGACTCTTTATAATGGGTGTAATAGCTCGGTCAGATTACATAATGGTACATCTCCGAGATTTGAAATTGGCAGAGGTATTAGGCAGGGATGTCCAATATCTCCTTTTCTCTTTTTATTAGTAACTCAGACTTTGACTCTTCATATTAATAATAGCATTATGGAAGGCATTAGTATCTTGGGAAGGGAAATTAAGATTTGTCAACTAGCAGACGACACTACTATTTTTCTTAAGAATAGTAAAGAGGTCTCTAAAGCAATTGAGGTTTTAAATGTGTTCTCATCAGTCTTAGGATTGTCTCTGAATATTGACAAGTGTGAACTGTTTTCTCTGAAGAATTCTAATTTAGATGCAATAGTGAATATACCTGTGAAGAAAGTGGTTCGTTATTTGGGTATTATAGTCTGTAAAGACCAAGATGAAAGATGTAAATTGAATTTTACGCCTATTTTAGATAAAACTAAAAAGAAATTTCAGTCTTGGTTAATGAGGGACCTATCGTTGGCAGGTCGGGTTCTACTGTCGAAAGCAGAGGGTATATCTCGCTTTGTGTACGCCTCGCTTTCACTGAATGTGCCTTCGCATCTTATTGATGAGTTTGACAAACTATTATACAACTTTATTTGGAAGAATAAACTTCATTATATTAGGAAACACCTTCTGAGTAAACCAAAAAACCAAGGCGGCTTGAATGTTATAGACTTTTATATGTCAAATATAACTTTTAAAATAAATTGGATTAGGAAATTTATTAATAATAAAAATAGTATTTGGAATTTTATTCCAAACATAATTTTTCAGAATGTTGGGAATCTTGACTTTTTGTTAAAATGTAACTTTGAAAATCCCAGTTAAGTTATCTAATTTTCCTAAGCAAGTACTATTATACTGGACTTTATTATACAAACACAACTTCTCACCACACACATATTATATTTGGAATAATAAAGACATTAAGTTTAAAAATAAAAGTTTATTTTTACATAGTTGGTTTAACAACAAAATTTATTTAGTGGCTCAACTGTTGAATGAAGATGGTAGATTGCTTACTTATCCTGAATTCCTGGAGAGATTTCAGTTCCCTGTTACTCCTAAGGAATATGCAATAGTTTTTGATGCCATTCCGGAAGGTGTAGTGGGCTTATTAAAAGCAAATCAAAGTGTTAATAGGACTGACCTCCTTTTGGGTCCTACAACTGATTTATTCTTGGATGGCGTGGAAATAAAGGATAAGAAATGTAACAATACTCATATTAGAAATCTTTGTAAACCCCATCTTATCCTTTCTTGTTTGTCTTTTTGGAATGCAATGTTTGAAAATATAAACTGGAAGTTAGTCTGGACAATTCCTGATAGATTTTGTATTACAAATAAAGTTAAAGAGATATCGTTTAAAATTATTCATAAGTTTTATCCAGTGAAATTAGTACTCTTTAATTTTAAGCATGAGCAGGATGATCTGTGTGTTTTTTGTCGGGCTGAAAAGGAATCTTTGGTGTATTTATTTGTTAGGTGTAGGTTTGTGAGGCTGTTTTGGATGGATTTACAGAGTTTTGTTTGCAGGCAGTTAAAGGTGTTTTTTAGATTGAAGGATTTTGACATTTTATTGTACTGTTTAGTAGAAAATTTGGAAAAAGAGCATTTATTTATAGTCAATTTATTAATCATTCTTGGTGAATTTCACATCCATAAATCCAAATGGTCTAATAATACTCCCCTTTTTAGTTCTTTTGAGGTGGAGCTGAAACACTATTTAAATTCTATTAAAAATGTGAGAAATAATGAAGCACGGAAAACATATGATATATGTAAAAAATACAATTTAATCATATAACTTACTTATTACCTCTGGCGGTTAACTGTTTATTTTTCTGTTTGTGTTTGTTCTCTTGTACCTAATTTGATCCTCTGATTGTATTTGTATTTGTAAATTCTTTATACATTTAATAAAAAATTCTTTAAAAAAAAAATAAGTCTTCCACAGCTTTCTCTTGTGCGCTCTACTCTTCTCGACCTGACTCCTTGATTACTCGACCTGGTTCTCCTACTTTTGACTTCGCTCTTGCCTAACGACTTGGATTTGGAATATTGGATATACAGTACTTTTGCTCGTACTACCTTCCTCGGGGCTTCGCACAGGGGTCCAACACCTCACCCCTTTCAGAAAGCCTGACAGTTTCATTTTTATTCTAAACATCAGTATTTACTTATTTGTGTTTTCTTCTATAATGAAGGAAGAAACCACAGAGAACGATGCGCAAGAAATAAAAACGCATTTACACAGACCCTGTAAATCGAAATGTTGTGTAAACCTTTCTCCTTTTAAATTGTCTCCAAGGTTTCAAGTTTGACACCACAAATACCCTAAATAAATTATAAATGGATTTAAATAAGCCCCAGCAACACTATCTTCGTAAGAAATTGCCCCCTCATGTAATGAGATGATGCATTCATGAACGGATTGTTTGGAGAAGCTTCTTAGAGACCTTTCTGTGCTAATGATAGAAGCCAACATGCTCTCGGTATACTAAGGGGATTTCTATTAGTCTTTAAACAATAACAAGAAAGGCTGAATGTCTTCACTAGTTTTCTGATTCTGCTTTCCTTTTGTAGCGCACATTATAATACACTATTCTTCATGCTTAAGAACTGTGTGCAGCTACACTTAGGAGCATCAGATGACCCTGTAGATATTCTAGACAATCAGCATAACTGACACCCTCATGTGTGAGGTTTTTAGGTTATGATGAAATCTGATTTGTAGCTACAGTAATGTAATTAAATTAAAGATTTCTGTCAAAACTGGTCTTGTACTTGTCACAAGCAGCAGTTATTTCATTTTGTCCTTGAAAACAAGTAAAAGGTGACTCAGCAAGGCTTGATAACTTGAACACTTGTCTTATCTCACACGTGAGAGGAATATAATGGACACACTTGCACTTCCTCCTTAAAACAAATAAAAGTGCAGGTGCAGTATGATTCATTTTTCTGTGTAATGTTTGTAGATATTGAGCTTACAACCACTGAATGAGACTTCCTCCCTTCTAGAATTCTGTAAGCACACCTCAGTCCTGACCAGCATACATTTTCATTGTTTTTGTCGTTTTTGTTCTACAGCAATTTATGATGTGTTGAGAATTTTGAGTATGGTTCATAACCATCATTTAAGGAACACTATAAATATACATAAAACAAGTAAAATCTTGAAAGGCTCAACTACGAACAGCTAAAATTGGTTAGTACCCAGTGTGAAGTCTTGTAGTACAACAGAAATTTGCAGCTCATTTAATAAACTCAGCTGGGGAGTGAGAGTCTCAAACTGTTAAAATTAAGAAACTCTCCGTATTCATCTTTTATGTGATGTGTAAAAGAAATAATGACATGTACTATGTCAAAAATTTAAAACATTACTACATGTTTCTAATAGTGAAAAATAGAAGCGTATGCTCATGATATTAGTAAATGTTCATGATTGTGACCCAACCTTAAGTAAGATATTTCAAGAATCTTAAAATTTGTGAACTATCACAGTGGTATTAGTGCATAATTATATAACTAACTAAATTATTTATTAGGGATATTAGAGGAGGTATCAGCTACAAATAAAGTCTTGAAAATTATAGGCTGCTTTCTCATGGTAAAATGCAAATATAATTCATATGAACATTTTACCACTTTATATAACCTTGAATTTTCCAGCAAATGGCTAACTCCAGGATATAGAGAACAACAGCTGAAAAAAGCTTTCAACTTGATTCTTTCAGGGAAGACTATAGACAAATAAATAACAAGTAATATGCCCAAAACCTTACTTCATTATTAAAAAGCACTCGATAGACAGTAAATGCATATTTCTTCAGTGCTTCAGGGACATTATATTGCTTGATTAAATTTTGAAAATTATGTGTACCTCAAACCTATTTTCCAAATGATGGTTAGGCAATAAATGGATAAGTGAATAAATGGAAAATGTTCGAAGTTATAATTTAACCCTTCGTTTGGAATATTGGAAACATATTCCCATCCCCTTTTGCGTGAAATGTGTCCGCCATGCATGACAGGAATTATCGAGGATTTAAGTTAAGTTAAAAAGTATGCCTTCCCTACTACTTTTCTGTTTATCCCTTTATTTTTTCTTATAGTGAAATTAAGTATTTCATTGAGAATGAAGTATTGACTTTGACTATTGACTATTGACTATTTAAAACATTTTTTCTACATCAACAGTGGGTCACAATTCAGAAACCATAAACCCTATCATAACTTAGACTTGTCAACAATGTCAGCGTTGTTTGGCCAACATACTGTACTGTAGGTCTACAATCTAATACATGTGTATAAAGTTGATTAGGAATCGAAGATGAAATCAATCCACTGGTGTTCCTACCTCCTAGACTCCTGACCTGCACTTTGCTGATTTTAATCTAGTCTGAGGAATGGAGATCACAGAGGGCATGGTGACCCCTTTGAAATGTAATAAAATGTAATCTTTTGAGGAAAAAGAAATTTGCATCTGTTTCTGCTTGGTTAACTTTTTATGTTTTGAGTTTTTGAAAATCAAGGATCCTTACCATGATATTGTTGCGCCACGCAGGGCGCTTTAGCCATGCGCATACAAGGTGGGCTGAGAACAGTGCCTGGGGGCAGGACTACAGGACTGTATATAGTGGGGTGGAGGCTGGGAGACAGTCTCTTCCCTTCGTGTGTGTGTGTTAGTGAAGATGCAGCGCTGTAACCCCTGTCCCTGTGTGTGTACCTTTCCATGGTTCGAGTTAATAAACGTGTCGTTCAACCCCATTCCCTGAGTCCCATGCCTGCTCCATTCTGTACTGAAACCCACGTTTATTACAATATCATTCCAGTTTCATGACCAAGAATAGCTGTCAAAGTGTTTTTATCCTTGTGCAACAAACGAATGTCCAGTTTCTTTACATACTGTAGCTCATTGATAATCTTTCCAAGACAAGGATTTTCTGTACAATGGTAAGGAAACTAAAAATTTCACATTAAGGTGACATTTTGAATTTAGTTTTGAGTTTATTTTTTATTTTTACTTGATACCAGATGAAAAATGAGGGAAATAAGTTACTAAAGAAAAATTCATAATTGTTGTGAACAGATTTTCTCAACAAAAAGTATGTAACGTAATACTTCATTAGATTAGCTATTATCTTTGTATTAGGTTAATGATGAAAGAATTTCTTATGCCTCATGCTGGAACACTATCATCTAAATACTGATAAAATATTTATCCTTAAATATTTCATATTATTTCCAATGTCTTAACAACATATTCCTTATAGGCTGTACATTTGAATAAATATTTTAAATTAATCGAGCACAAATTTCATCAAAAGTTTTGCAATACCAAATACTAACTCTTTGAAAGCATAATTTAACATGCCAACAGTGACCTCTTGTGGATTAATCTGAAATTAATTTTAGCCCCAGCAAGCTAACCTTTAATAATAATAATAATAATAATTGCTTACACTTATATAGCACTTTTCTGGACACTCCACTCAAAGTGCTTTACAGGTAATGGGGACTCCCCTCCTCTACCAACAATGTGCAGCCCCACCTGGATGATGCGACGGCAGCCATAGTGCACCAGAACGCTCACCACACATCAGCTAACAGTGGGGAGGAGAGCAGAGTAATGAGCCAATTAATATTTAAAGGCTTAGGGTGTAAAACAAATAATCCTTTTAAAATTATAATTTACAACAACACACTGTGTGCAATTTCTTTCATGTTGCACATTAAGATTTTTTCCATCACTAACTAGACAACAAATACCCTTGTTGGGTCATTTCTGTAAAACCATTTAGTATGTAGCAGTGAAGTAGGGGGGGCTCCGGTTTAATTAAATTTTAATTTTAAAAAAATTAAACAAAAAGCTGGAGACATTCAGATCCAGGAGGAAAGGTACATGAACTTATCACTTGTCTCACCTTTCGCCTACAATACAGTAAAGAAATCAGCTAAGAAGTGTGTAAAGAGCATATGCTACTCTGGACAGATTTAGTAGTATTTTTCAATACTACATTGATGACTGTTTGCACTGGTGCAGCTGTTGATAAGTCTTTGAATTGCACACTTGCACCACAATTGTGATTTTATATATTTGTCCTTCTTTAGTTGTGCTGAAGATGACAGTAACAACACAGTAAGATATTAAAATTTCTTCTTACAAGATGTGAACTATGACTTGGCCTCACAATTTTTCATTACAAAATATAACTACTGTACATCAACAAGTTTTGAAGGTGTTCTTATGCATAACTAAATCTTGATTACATCCACCATGTTTTATGAAATTGAAATGCCTATATATAGGATGTCACTCTTGTATAAACCCTTGAAGCTAACATCAATGGTAACAAACAAAAAAATTGTTTTGACAATTAAAAAAATTATATCAACATGAAAGGTACACTACACACGCATAAAGACTTTTTGATAAACAATTTAATACTGTATAACAGGAACTCCACATGAATTAAATTGAGAGATCCGACAACAAAGTATAGTTAAACTATTTAGTGACACTACAATTGAGACAGTAACCTGGTAAAAAAAAAAACATTAATGTTTTCTCCTTAAATATCTCAAAGAATATTCTAATATAAAATGACTGCCACTTACCATAGCATCTGCTAAATTGTCACAATCAAATAATGTATTGAAACCAGGCACAGTCAGTGTTCACCTCATTTGGCATTTACAGTATGAATACAGATTTAAGTCGGTTTGTTAAATAGGATATTTTCTTATTAAAAAAAAAAATCAATAACATCCTCAGACTGAAGCCAATTTTTAAACTGCAGCTTATACAGTCTTTAAACTTTGTGTCCAAGATCAGGAATGTAAGTTACTCAGCTTAGTAGTCATACAGTAGAAACCATGCCCCAAGCTAAAAGCAAAAATATTCCAAATATACAAAAATAAACAATTGTACCAAAACTTAAAATTTACAACAGTTTAAGAACTCCGTTTTGCAGGCATAAGACAAATGACTTCTTATAAAGCATCAATATACCTCTACCTGTGAAAACCCAAAGAAAATGTTACTCAGCTAATACACATGTAAGCTTTCTGAATTCTAAGGTACAAACTTTAAAAAACAGGTGCCCACATATTTGTAAAAGTTTAAATGTACAGCATCAAACATTCCTACTCTTGAATACTTTAATACTCGCATGAAGTGTTGCTTGTATATGAACTACAACAAATTGTAACAGACAAAAGCTGAAGTAGGACCTTTATAAACATTAAGTAGCAATCCAGTGTGAAAAAATACAATCAAGTATTTACAGGATTTAATGAGGTGTTCTGCAACAGAGATCATAACTTTTTTTAGCAGTATGACATTGGGTGGGGAAAAAAAGTAACCATTCAGAATTTTAAGTTCGTAACAATCAGTTTAAGTAACAGTCCAGTGTTAAATTAAAGGATTTTCAAAACAGTGTACTTTGATATTGTCACGTGGTTCAAGTATAATATTTTCTTTCAACATATCCTTGGGAAGTGATGAACAATGAAAGGACTAAGCTTTTTGAAAGTGTCCGTTCTGGGTTTTTTTGCATTTCAAAAATATAAAAATCGAGACATTTGCAAAAATGAGAAGGCTATACAGAGAAATACTACATGCCACATTGTAAACAAACCACCAGCATGTTCATTCTAATTACCTTGTCAGAATAATGCATTTACAAAATGGATAAAAATATTGTACAGTATTTTATCAAGCTTATGCTTGGATACTAGTTCAAGGAATCAAAAACTCACTTATATTCCAGTGTTAAATGGATAAAGCTCATCAGGTAACATCCCTTTGTTATACCATTTGTAAAAACATAAAAAACCTCAAGGAATTACTTATGAGATGTATTTTTACATTAGTATAGCACCGTAAATTCTAATATGCCATTTTTGGTATGAAAAGTAATCACTAAAACTTTTCATACCACATTACAATGCTTTAACATTACAATGGCTGTTATTAAAAAGAAAGAAATACTTTTGACCAGAATGAAAATAATTCCTAAAAAACAGTAGTAACACTTCAGTTATCACAATATCATCAAGCAATCACAACAGAGATCATGTAACTTTTTTTAGCAGGATGACACAAGAAGTGACTTTGAAAGTACCGCATTTCTTCTAGTAGTTCAGTCTCGAAACATTAAGGGATTTCACTGAAATCTCTGTAGACACTGAAATTTTCGACCAGAAACAGTTCAGGCCCGAAAGCTCCTGGTTCTCTGAAATGGCTGGAACGGTTTCTTCAGTGTGAAGAACATCAGCTGTGGCTTTAGCTTGGGTTTCTCTGGAAACAAAGCTGCCTCACTTTCTACTGTGGGAAACCTCATCTTGTAGATGTCTGGATAAGATTTCTGAAACTGAAAAGTAAAAAGGACCTGTAAACATTTAAGTATTAATTAAATGTTATACATTTATTATTTTCTTTCTTTATGGAAAATACTTAACTATGGTGATCTTTCACTTACCATTTAACCATTACAGATCAATTTGTATTATACAACAGCCTTTTTTATGGAAAGACTAACAAATGCTGTTAAAAGCACAAGCACCTGTTTGATGGATTGCCATCGATTATACTTCACATTGCCTGGCTTGCTCTTGCATACGTAGTTTTCCTTGGGTTGTGAAGAGGCTTTTGAAGATCCTGCCGATGATTGGTGAATGACAAATGGGGATTCCTCTCACTCAAGCACCAAGATATTTTTCTGCCTTACCTGTTTCAGTTTCTTCTTTTTGTCCTTCACAGAGAGTTCAGTATCCTTGATGATCCCTTCCAGCAGCTCAGCCATTGGGGCCCGAGTGCTGTTTGCTCTCTGCTCTTCAAACTCCTCCTTACTGATTTGCTTGCAGTAAGAGTGAGAAACAAAGGAGGCATCTGCATCCGCACCAGCGTACTTTATCTGGAGGTGAAAAGAATACAACCTGTTCTGTGCAGGCTCTTCCATTACCGATTCAGAACCTATTTATCGGCACACATGCCATCTTCCATGGAACATTTTGCTTCAGGAGCCAAGCACACATACTACTACTTTTGAGCTTCATCATAAGTCTGTAGAACCTGACCCTGGCAAAAATACACCTGCAGCAGAATAAGCTTTTTTAGAGAGAAGGTACTGATCAGCATACCCTCTGATCAACTAATAACGTTCACACTGATGTCAATTCTCTAAGCAAAAATAGAACTAATTGTACAATTTATAACAATAACTGTTTTAATATGATGGTAATATTCATTTCAAAAGTACCAATAATGTTTCAGGTGCATGACTGTGGTAAAGAAGGAAAACTGCAGAATTGTAAAGGATTTCACATTTGAGAACTTCAGATCCAACAGAGAAGCCACAATTCTTAAACGGCTATTTAAAGTGCCTGTTCTCTTCCTATAGTGAGAGAGTTGTGGAGAGAGAAAGTTTAAAAGTCTGAAGAACTGACAAGAATGACAAATTATGACTGTAAACACAGCTAATCCAAACTGAGCCCCTGGGACAGAAATAACAGGTTTCCAGGATGTCTGCTTATGCGATCGATAAAACCAAGTGGACTTTTTATTCTTCTCTTTACTTCTGAGCTTTGACATCAATTACAGAAGTGTAGCAAGTGTCATGTTTAATTGATCTGCGCTCCACGTTTTTCCTATAGAAACATTTTCTCAATGTTATTTATGAACTTCTCCATGTTATCACATTTTAATGTTTGTGTACAATGCCCGATATCTGATTACTCTTATCATTTCAAGACCAAGATCAACAACAAGCTGTGGCATTACGTGGGGTGTGTTCATTGGAGGCAGAACCCTGGGTAAAGGGCAACGCCTTGTCTTAACAACCACAGCTGACCTGGCTAATTTAGGATAAGCCGCAGCTGTGGAGGCCTTTTAAAACACACTGAGCACTTCCTCGGAGGGACGAGTAAGCCGGACCCCAGTCCTGAGACCCCCGCAAGGGGAGAATATTAAAGACCCCCACAAGGGGAGAACATACCAGCGACAGTCCCATAGGGATTGTGAGGAGAGCGTTGAGGTCACGTTTTTGTTTCTTTTTCTTTTATTTTATTTTCGCCTGTCCCAATGTGGGGACTCACTGAGCAGGTCGAGTTTTTTTTTGGCCTCGCCCTTTTCCCTATTTAGGGAATAGCCTATTTCCCTATTTAGTGCGTTTATCCTTTTCCTTTTATTTGTTTTTCCCCTCTTTTTGCTCACATCAGTGCCTCTGCCTCCTCAAACGCAGTGTTGACTTTTACTCGTGTTCGCCATGGCTCCTCCCAAGAACCCGCACTGTTACACAAGCCCTGCTATAATTCATATTTAAAATAGAAATTTGACCTCTCTTTTCACCAAGTGTAATGAATTATATTCAAGTCTTTAGCATCATTAGGTTATATATGGTAGGTTAAATAGTTTTTAGCACTAGAGGTGCTACGTATCACATTATCACAAAGGTCTACTGTCAAACACATGAGTTTCAAAGACGTTTTAAAGCTTTATGATATACAGAACTGGTTACCAAAGAAACAGCAAGGTTTCATATACTTTGTACCAATAAATAAAAAGAAAATATTCTATTTGCATTTATATTTTTAGAAGAATTTAGTGTACAGATCTTGGATAAGGATTAATTAAGTTTGTACTAAATCAAAATTCTGAGAAAACAACAGAAAAAATATCGAAGGCAATGCTTCCCAAAGCAAGAGATGTATTGATACTGAAGGAACCAGTGATGTACCGCACTATCTTCATAGACAGTAACTTGGGATTCCCTAATACACACTGCTGTCAGCTGGTTGTGGTAAATGATTTTCCACTGATAAAAGATCCTCACCTGAACTCTTTGCAACTGAGACAGATGCTCCTCCACTGATTTTTGCAGGCGACTGGGGACCTTTAGTATGTCCTCATAGTGGTCCATCATAAAGGTGACAAGCTTAGTGGCAAGCAGTTCATCCAAGTCCACCTCATCCGCTGAGCAGAGGATACACCGTGAAAATGTCTGAACCACCTGTTTAAGGCAAAAGAACGCAAGATCCTTATACAGAAACACTAGGGTTTGTAAGCCACATTCAAAAAGCCTTCACATGTTTTATGACTTTGAACACAGGTGCTTATATAAAAAAAAACATGGATAGAAAGATTTATCAAATTAAGTACCAGCGTCCTTGTCCCAATGGCATTATTGAGTGGAGGAATCTTTGTATTCTGCAAAATCCGTGCCATGAGTCTCATCAGTAACTGAAGCTTCCTCCTGTTCTCTGGGGGTAGAAGCAAGCAGCAAACCTGAAGGGCTTCTGTGGCTACCTGCTGCTTCTGCAGAACACCTGAAAAAACAAAGAATAAAACAGGATTTTTTAGGCTCCTTCAAATCCGAAAACATTTCAGTAATTCACATTGTTACATTTCACTTCAGTACTTAAAGTAAAAAGAGACTCATTTAAAATTAGATCACAGTGACACAAATATAAGAGCATGTATACAAGCAGTTGTGCTTTAAATTTTGCATAAAGATTTTAAGCAAATGAGATTACATACCCTTGACTGTGTTAATTTTAGTTACGACCGGGATTATGAAATTGATTAAACTGGGTGAAAACAATATTTGCAGAAGACTACAGGATAATTCAAATGTTTGGATACTCCACATACAAAAGAAGCTTGGGAAATAACAGTATTGTTTTCCACTCTAATGCCTAGACTCACTAATAATTTAAACATAACTGCCTCAACTAATTAGGCATTCTTGCATTTTGATTGCCTACATGTGACAGTTTCTCTGAACAATTTTGTTCTGATCTAATTAAGATTAATTTAAAGTGCAACAACAAACCTATCAATCATGGGCAAGACACATCTGACAAAATTCCATCCCACCCCAGACTTCTTTTCTGGTATGGGGTGATATTTGACAGCTGTAACAATTACAGCATGACTTCCTCATCAATGCCTGTGCTACATTTTAAACAGGAGCCAGTCAGCTGTTGCAGAGTGTGAAGCAATCCAGGGATCAGGGTGAAGAAAAAAGCCACAAGGTGATAAGTCTGTGAATATTTCTAACCTTTACAGTAATCAGGAAAATATGAGATGTATTAAGAGAAATCAAATTCATTAATACAAATGTACTTTGACAACATCCTCACCAATGTCTGTAGTACCTTACATAAAGAATTTAGAGAAGTGAAAAGGGAGGAATTGTGTTTCTGTTTCCCAAAGCCTCCTTGTATGGCATTTCCAAATTTTGACACTACTGTATACTCATTGAATGTAAGCATTATTATGAGCAAATTCTCCCCTGAAGTAAACTATAAGCCTGAAAAACTCAGTCAACAAATATGAGTGTTAATGTCATAAATCACACAGAAATGCCTTTCATGGTTGGGTCAATGATGACTGAAATAATTGAATATATAGGCGATTGAGTGATGCAAGTGCTGAAAAACATGCTGCCCAGTTTTCTCGTCTCAAAGATGTGTGGCCAAAGCCCTGTATTCACACATTAGTATATGTGCACATATTTATGAAGTGTGAACAGATAATTTAGATTTATTACAGCTCAAGTCAAAGTTGAATAACTAAAGTCAAGCAAAGCACCAGATTGACAGTCAGAGGAGTCACCTGTAGTGAGCACTTACCCAGGATATTGACAAACATTTCATACAGCTGAAAAGTTAGCAGAGGTTCTTTCAGTTTCTGAAAGTAGTCTGCAACTGTTCTAAAGACATCTCTTTCAAAGCCAGGATACATCGGCTGCTTCAGCTCACTGCCGTTTGGCCCTGAGGGGGAAGGGAAATTATACCATTTTTAAATACACCATATCACCAACCATACACCAATGACCAACGCCAGCCTGTTTAAACAACTGGCACAGTGAAATGCATTAAAAAACAGTACATTATCTTGTTCCACTATCCTGCGCATACATTTTTTCCCCAGTATAAATGGTTGAAAAATAAATGACAGAAAAAAATACATCCCTAAATAATGTCATGAAAAAAATTAACATTTCTGCAGATCCTTAAAAATGTAATGTAGGTTGAAGGACTAATGAAAATAAAAATTCAACAGGGCTGAAAGATTAACTGAAATTATAGTTATTCACACTAGATACTCACAGCTTGCTAAACATTTCATGGCAGATAGAACCCAGTGAGGAAGTTCCTCTGTTTTGACAAGAAACAAAGAAAAAACAATGTTTAATATATAAAGACATAAGGTATTATTTTTTCAAATTAAGATTTCCCCCTCCACAGAAGCAGCATTGCATTTTTGATCCACAGATTTAATTTTAATACCTTCATTTAGTTAAATACTACTTTTTGCGTTCCCAAAAGAAAAACTTGTGAGATCTCTAACAAAACAATGCAATGACAACACAAACCTAAAACTTACACAGCAAACACAAACAGTTTGGGGGACGTTCATTCACCTGAACAGATTGAATTTCTCTTCAGCCAGTTTTTTTCCTAAATATAATTTATTAAGCATCAGTGTTATTAGCACCTGAGCTGAAAGCAGAAGAAATTATACTGGTGTGGAAGACAGGAAAGGATCATAAGAGAAATAGCTAATTGTTTATGTAACATCTTGTTAGTGTGTTCTCCCTAAAAATAAAAACAGTCTGACTCTTAATATAATGACTATTACAGACAAATCTAAAACATAGTTCTTGATTAATTCTGTCATGCTTGGGAGAATTTATTTTAAACATCAATTGATGGAATGGAAACTTACGAGATTTGTCTTCAAGTACCACCACTCCCTGCTTGTTAATATTGTACACATTGTGAATTATATACTTTGGATTGAGATGTTTTGCATCAAGAACTCCATCTAAGGATTTCAGGCCCAGTACCCTTTGTAAACTGTTGAAGATAAAAAAAACAATGGTTTGGTAATGACAAATCACTTTCATAAATCCCCTGTATTTTACATTACAAACCTGTAATGGATTGTAAATTCAAGCTGTACTGCAAATAAATCACAAGAACAAATAAGAGAAATTGTAAAACAATCCGGGTTATGGATGTAAACATCAGGCTATGTAAATGAAAATGTGTAGGAAACAAAAAACCTTATCTAAGGACTATCTAAAGAAGGATTTCTTACTTATCACAGTATTATTAAACCCATGATATGAACAGAGAAAAGGAGATCGCACATACAGGCTGCCCAAGCTGAAGGAGCTGGAGGGGTTCTGGATATAGGAGTGATCTATATATCCCTCATGAGAAGTTTAAGAATCCATTAAAAGACTACAGGAAGAACTGACAAACAAAGCATGATCATGCATATTGATCTACTGCATATGTAATTACTTTAGACAGATGTTTTATTTGCATATGCAATAGTGAAGGTCATCAAGATTTTAGACTTGCTTTGAAAAATGACCAATGTACACCTTGATTTTCATGTCAAATCAACTAAGTTAGTCTGCTAAGTGTATGAATATATTTGAAAGGTACAACATGTGAACCCTTGGTTATACAAGTTTCTGCCAAGATCTTCCCTTCCAATATTCTGATGAATCCAAAGAATTTACCTTCTTTCATTAAACAACAGAATTGCTTTATAAATTGGGCTCATAGCCGGCAAAACAGTCAAGCAACATCCAAATATGTTGGTTTTCATTGTAGAAAATGCTGTGATGGCTGAAGAGTAAACAGCTCAGAATAAATGTACATACTGTGCTAGAGTCATGGATTTCCAGATCTGTTCAACATGTCTTGGCGTTATTTCTCTCCTTCGTATAAGCTTGCACTCATGTACCTCTCCAATGGCAATGCTATGTCTCTTATTCCACATTTCAGAATTCTAAAACAAGAACGTCAGAGCAGTTTTATGTAAGAAAAAATGTTTGCATCAGTACTGTGGTAGAGAAATTCTCCAGTGTTTTATGGCTAATAGACTGACCATGGTATTACACAATAGTCCCGATTTATCAAAGCCATTTTAAACACTTGCCCTTTAATTCTTTGGGCTACACTGACAGATTGTAACAAACCAAACTCTATTGCTCTTCATCTTTCATTCAGCAGTCATAAACATTGTGTAAATGTGTTAATATTAGTAATAACTCAATGCCTGCAGTGAGTTGATGCAGCAGAATCGTGCAATGTTTAATTGTGCATTAAAATAAACAACATTAAACCAGAGCTTCAACAAGCAGGTATACAACCTTATCATATGAAAGTTTTAATTCCTCATGTCTAAAAATAATGGTTTATGAGAAGTATTAAAGGATTTATTTTAAAATTTTTCCACAACACGTACCACAATAATTGGCTTCACTGGCACATTTTCCTGCATGTCTCTTTGCTCATAATCGTCCCAGTTTGGAAATCTGGGAATTGAAGTACTTTCAGGATTCTGAGGACGTTTTGGTAATGGCTTCAAAGGCGACGATGGAGGAAATCTGAAATGAACACGTAAAATTTAGACTGCTGGTTTTTGGATGCATCTTGAAAAGACACCTTGCAGACAAGCATGTTACAATAAGAACAATACAACATGAAATGTCATGACCCCCATGTCGTGCAATAGGCAACAGAGACAGAATCAACCAAAGGTTAACCCACACACACACACACTAGGGCGGTAAACGGGACACATACGCACCTACAGGGTGGTAACGCATCAAAGGACAATAAACTATTATATACACCTGCACGGTTAAGACTATTTACATTAGCAGGGTGACCTAGTGGTCACTCTGCGAGCCCACAGACCATCCCCTGGCTACAACTCCCAGCCTGCTCTGCGGTGCACCCGGCAAGGGCGCTACATTAAATTTCTATTGGGTGGGCCACCATTGCTACCATTTATATTTGTAGCACTTTTTTCCTTTTGCGCAAGGTAGTTGTGATTAGCCAAGCAATGGAGTGTTTTTAATAGGTGGCACTGGAAGAGTGAGAGCTAAAGATAATGTGGAGAAACACAGCAGAAACTCTGAACAGAAAAAAACAGCAGAAAATTAGAAAATCACGAGTTCTTTTGAACAAAAGCTACAGAAGCTAAGAGGCCAATCTACCCTCCAAAAAGCCATCACTGTGAACCAGAAGGCATTTCAGTTGTCTTTCGTCATAGCTAACTGGATAGCCAAAACTGGGAAGCCACACACATTAGGCAAGACTTTTTTCTTATCGCACGCTTAGGAAATGGTTCCAATCATGTGTGGGAAAAGTGCTGCAGAGCAGCTACCATTAATACCAGTGTCAAACGATACCGTGTCTAACCGCATTGGGCGTATGGCGTGGAAGGGCAGGTGATCGCCAAGATAAAATCTAGTGTGTACTTTTCTTTACAACTTGACAAGACCAGGAATGTCTCCAGAGATGCATAAATGCTCGTTTACACCAGATTTGTTGAAGAGGGAGAAATTAATGAGGAATATTTTGTTCCGTTGTCCTCTTCCCGAGCGTGCCACTGGCGATCAACTTTTCGTTTTTGCTGGACACATCTGTACCTGAGCATGAAATTGACTGGAACAAGTGTGTGGAAATCTGCTCAGACGTTGCACAAGCTATGACTGGCAAACACAGTGGGCTACTCACGTAAGTACAGGCCATTCCTCCGTCAACTTTGTGGACGCATTACATAATTCATAGACAAGCCC
Organism: Atractosteus spatula; assembly: GCF_055471065.1. Lineage (NCBI taxonomy): Eukaryota > Metazoa > Chordata > Actinopteri > Semionotiformes > Lepisosteidae > Atractosteus > Atractosteus spatula. The sequence goes on along the minus strand of NC_142708.1, from coordinate 27,858,185 downwards.
TCGTGGCAAAGAAAATGCCCCAGAACTCAAACAAGTAATGGATGAAGCTGTTCGTACTGTAAATTCCATCAAGGCCAGTGCAACAAGCGCACGACTTTTTAAGATTATTCCAAAAATTAAGCATAGGATGACTGGAGAGGCAGCCTTTTGCTACTATCCATCTAGCAAATGGATAGTAGTAATGGTACTAAGTAGTAGTAAGTACTACTAAATGGATAGTAGTAAAAATTGATTTTTAGTATTCCTAAAAATTAGAGAGGCTGGCTCTGTGGATATTTTTAAACAGCAGCTCAAAACTTAATTTTTTTTACTCTTGCTTTAACTTGATTTTTCTTATATAATTTTAGTGCTATTTGTATTGATTGTGCATTGTTCTTTTTTAAATATGTGTGTGTGTCGGGGGGGGGGGGGAGTTTTGTCTCCAGTGATTAATAGCCCAGTGAGTTAGTGAAAACAGAAAATTAGTGTAGCGGCAAGGTTAGAACAAAGTGTTAATAAAGATTTCTAAATCTTTCTGTGCCTGAACAAGGCAGCTGATGCTTCTCTGAAAATGCTGAGGAATGTAGCTAAGAGGCCCCTCTGATAAGAAACGTCATAAAGCTGTACCATCTAATGATATATAATGCATATGGGCTCCAGTGAGTCTATAGGCTGTTTCTCCCCAAGACCACAGCTCCAAGGTCACTGTTCATCACTCAAAGAACAATCCACCAATGAGGGACCTGCAGGCTGAGTACCATATACCATGACTATACCTGATAACATCCTTAAACAATCACCAGCTCTCATGTCACACCTTAAAGCCGGCATCTCATCACTCTCAAACTAACATGGCAACTCAGATTCTCATCCAAGTGACTGCAAGCAGTCTGTGTCAGGATGTTTCTCCAAGACAGTGGGTCAAGAGAGTGAGCACAAAGTCTAGAATTCTGCCCAAGATATTACTAGCCTGATATCTCTACTTATGAACAGAAGAAGACAGCTGGACTGATATCAATGGAATAAGAGTTGGATTCTTTTATGTCAACATCCTGCATATGCAAGCATATTCAGTAACAAGTGATAACCAGGACGAACCGAGTTCTTCCACCTGTATAACTTGCAGACCCCAAGTAGGCAATTGTGCAGAGACCGGAGCTCAACACGACACCAACTTCCAACAGAGCTGCCCTGAGGAACACTTGAAAAAGCTCTCCCTTCTTTCTTTCTTTTCTCTCTGCACATAGGACACTCCCAGCACATAGCAAGCAGCTGCTAAGGAGGACAGCAGAGCAACCCAGCCAATCTTCTCAGTAGGAAGTTTAAACTCACCAAGAACTCTTTACCAACAGATCTTTGGGTCAAAGTACTCTTGCAATTTACTGTTCTAATTTCCAATTGTTACAGGAAATTTAAACCCTCACAGTACTACATTAGGAACAATACCCAATGTCATTTAATGTGCTAATGATAAATTCCTACAAATATCAAATATTTTAAGTATGTTCGTTTAAAAGGCTAACCACTTCAAAAGCAGAGTATAGGTCCAGGCTTCCCAATCCTGGTCCTGCTAGTTGTCCCTGCCAAGTTCTCTGTTACACAACTGAATCTTTATTTGATTTAATAATAGGATTAATTTGAATTGTTTGACTCCCCCATCTCAAACATGTTGGAGACTGTCACTATTTAATTTGATAAACACAATAAAATCCCAAGCTTCCAAGGGGGAAAACTCCAAGTATTCCAATCAAGCAACCTGTCAGTTCAGTTAAGGCTTTGATTAGCATATTCACTGCTGTAGGTCATTTTTTAAATAAAAAATGTCCCGCCTACATAAAACATAAAGGTTACAAATGAAAGGCCATTCTGTTTGTTTGGTCGCTAATAGTTCATTATTTTGAGGATCTCTTTCAGCCTCTTCTTTGAAAGAAGTTCAGATATCAGCTTTAACAAAATGACGGTATCACTTAATACCAAAAATCCTGTGAGAACACAGATTAAATAGTTAATCAAATCTGCCTTACTTCTATGTTTTAATAGAAAATTACATGAAATGCAGAAAATAATGATGTTTTTAGTAAATGATATCCTTGAGTTACTTCACATACATCTACAATCCATTTTCATTAGCTTTTCTGAGTGAAAAAGAGGAAAAAAATGAACGTTTACTGTATATACAAACCAACAGCACAAAACGATACTAGCACATTAATATATTTCCATTTAAACATTCAGCATACCTGTACAGATGCCCATTGTCCTCAAAATGTTCTGTGCCCCACCTCCCCTTTATGTCCTGAATAACATGGTTTTTCAGGAACTTCTTCAGCAGCTGTATCGTCTGAGTCCGCGTAACTTCGGGCCCAAAGTTGTTGTTGCTCCTGAGAAGCTCGTGCAGCCAGTCTGCAGCCTCTGACGCAGTGAAGCAGCTGTCATAGCTTCTGAAATGCATCCTGTGCCTCCTCAGAGGCATTCCAGCACGGAAAAGCTTAATGGTTTCATTCCACTGCAAGATTTCAAATGATAAAATGTTGGTTAATCATCTTTTGTCGTGTTATGGTCCAATTCCCCTTCAAAGCATTCTGGATGTTTTATCTTGGCAAAGGCAGTCAAGCAATGCATCTTAAAGAAGCTGTTTGAATTTTTTCTAATAAAATTGTTGTGACTGGAGGAGGGTGGGGGGGCAACTGGGGAATTCATTAGCTATAAGGAGTTTTAATTAACTCAAGTTTAACAATATCACTGATGGATAACACACGGACATATTAAATCATACAGTTTCGACAGTGACTGGGACATTCCTAGTAAGGTAAAGCCTAACAATCTGCCATAGTAATGGCCCACAGCATAAATATGAGAAGAGGCAAATAGGAATTAAAGACAAACAGAAAGAAGGACAGTTATCTTCAGCTTCATCACATGTTTCTGCTGTGAAAGCATACGTTTATATTTTGACTCGAAACCAGTTATTTTAGCAATGTCTTTGTTAAGAATACAGAAATCAGTTCCCATTGGACAGCATCTGTTAGAGATTTAGTCCTGAGTAAGATCCATTTTATTAGGACACAGGTTCTGTTAAGGCTTTGTTCCATTTAGATTATAACAGAAGAATGTTTGACTTTATGATGTCTTTAGAAGGCTCTGAAACTCACATAACTGTACATATCTGTGCATGGTGTAACCACTGTAACATTGTTTGTTTTACCGTTGTATTTACTGTTAACATTTATCCAAGCTTGATGATTACTCTATTACCAAGCTATGATGAACAATAAAGAACATGTGCTGTGTACCACATGGTAATCTGTAACTTTAGAGGCTGAAATCTTTAGAATTTGCTTGCATAGCCATCTGCCATCAGAAACTAATTTTCATACCGATTTGATAACCTCTCTATTTTGTAATTTTATCCCACACATGATCAGAGGCAATATGGAGTCTTCAGTGACATCAGGAAACAATTAGCCGTGGACTTCCAAGCATTTAATTTTCTTTTAGATGCTCTCCTCTATAAATCTATTTTCTATTCACATAACAGAACCAGTTCTTGATCGAGAAGTTAACTGGTTTGTGCCCGTTTCATGTCTCTCTCTCACCTCATTTAGCTCAAGTTCAGGAGCTGTCAATAGCCTTATGTTAGACTACACCCTTCATTACAAAGATTAAAGTTTCATAGGAGTGGCTGACAGCTTAGGACAAAGGAAATAAAAGACACACACATTGTCTTTCTATAAAAACTCTTTGATAAACTTTAGCATAACCTACATTTTTAAGAATAGTTTTAACTTTGTGGGATTTAAGCTCACAGGTGTAGACACACATACAGAGGGATTACAGTTTTGACTATAATAATAATAGCTTACACTTATATAGCACTTTTCTGGACACTCCTCTCAAAGCGCTTTACAGGCATTGGGGACTCCCCTCCACTACCAATGTGCAGCATCCACCTAGATGATGCTACAGCAGCCATAGTGCGCCAGAACGCTCACCACACATCAGCTATCAGTGGGGAGGAGAGCAGAGTAATGAACCCAATTCATAGATGGGAATTATTAGGAGCCCATGATTGGTAAGGGCCAATGGGAAATTTGGCCAGGACGCCAGAGTTACACCCCTACTCTTTTCAAGAAACGCCCCTGGGATTTGTAATGACCACAGAGAGTCAGGACCCGTTTTATGTCTCATTTGAAGGACAGTGCCTTTTTACAGTATAGTGTCCCCGTCACTATACTGGGGCATTAGGAACCATATAGACTGCAGGGTGAGCACCACCTACTGGCCCCACCAACACCTCTTCCAGGAGGAATCCCATCCAGGTACTGGCCAGGATCTCACCTGCTTAGCTTCAGTGGGTTGCCAGTTGCGAGTTGCAGGGTGATATGGCTGCTGGCACTACGGATTTTATGCACTGTAATATCGGATTGTTTGAATACTGCTAATAACATATTCTACAAGAAATAATGCATAATAAAGGATGTTCATAATATTCATGATTAAACTTATTCAACACTATGTGCAAATTTCAATTAATTGAACATCCAAAAAATACTGTGTAACATGAAGATCTGCTTACAAATCCTTAGAATTATTTTCAGACTCCTTTTTTCAGTTTTGGGAGGGCTGGTTTGACAGCTTCTTGAGATTACTGGTGTACTGTATTACAAAATAAACCAGCTCCAAGTTCAGTGCCCTATGAACGTTAAATTTTTAGATTCTTGTTTTCTTATCACACGATACCGCATTTAGTTAACAGGAATATTTTGCTATTTAGTTTTAATTCATACGTTCACTACCCTGTGCTAATATTAATCGCAATAAAAACAAGTCCTGTAAAAATGATTAAATTTAGAAAGTTATGAGACTTATTATGATACTAAGAGTTATAACAATCCATGTCTTAGTATAAACACAAGAAATAAATTTGCCTATTAATTGGACAAAGCTTTATTTTGTTCCCCGTGTAACTGAAAACGTCGACGAATTTTAATTGGATCATGCAAAAATCTAGCTTTAAGAGCCACTGGTAATATCAGCATTTCTTCCTTTATGTCCATGTGATTCTCAACTAAACAAAACAGCAAGAAAAAAAACATCATACACGGTTTACAACCTCAGGGACTGAACTGTTAAAAGTAAAGGGGCGCTGCATTCTGGGTGCGATTTTACTCGCATGCTTTCACACAGAAAAGTTCCTAACCTTTCAGCGTCCCTGACCCTGCCAAACACCCAACTTCACTTACCAGCTTTGTTGCCCTGTAAGGGCCTGGGCCGATAATTTTCTCCTCCATACAAACGTTATCCACGTTTGTGTCCAAATTAAATCTAGAATAATTTCAGCATTTTACGCGATGAATTAGACACGCTTATATTCAGTGCACAACAAACTGTTTGAATCTGGGAACAGTCAACCGAGCGCTGCGATTGGACACTGGCTTTTGGGCACGTGATCAAGTCTTCGCCCATATGTGGTCAGCGGAAAGGCCTTGTTCCTGGTTCATTAAAGGGGAAGTTTTACTGCGGAGAATCAGGAGAGGGTGTGTGTTCAGAGGCACTGTATATTAAATCTGAAAATGAATTGGTGTCCAGTGCAATTTACACTGTACGTTATCTGTGTCTTGTCGCATGACGGCAGTGTTTTACGTTTTTTATTCAAGCACCTGCATGTTAAGTCGTTAGAACCTTCTGCTTTTTTGTTTTGTTTATACTCCTATGTTGTAGCTCTTAATTCTCCACTGTACAGTTTAAAAGCCACGGGCTACGAATCCCAGTTTTCGATTTCTTTGTAGCGTATACTCTTGTCTCACCACCTGTGAGACCCTCCTGTGCGCATTAGCACATGCTCTAACCCTAGAGGAACTACACCTGGGTCCGGTAGAAATGAGCAGCTGATTTCTAAAGAACATTTGCTGGTATTTACTGGAATTAATTGCTTGGCAATTAACATCTAATAATAGAGTAATTCGAATGTAATCTCTGTAAAAGTGATAAACCGTTATCTACCGAGTTTTCAAACGCTCTGAACTGGAAAGTACAAGTCACAAGCAGATAGTAGTTGAGATTTTTCTGCCTGTACCCCTTCGTATTTTGTGCTTTCTCCATTTTTTACTTTTCTGTAGAGGTTGAGCTCAACTATTTATGGCCATTCAATTTAAAAGGTAAAATAAGAGATGAGTAACATTCCCATATTGAGACTTGCAGACCTGTCCCACCTTGTACATGTGGGCGTAACTTTAAGAGGCTCACTAAATTAATAAGAGATCACTTTATTGGCCATATACAATTTCTTGTATTAGGAATTTGTCTTTTCGCATACCCAAACTTACTCTCCATGAGACACAGACACACAGACAGGGAGAGAAGCTTGGGGTCAGAGCGCAGGGTCAGCCATTTATACGGCACTCCTGGAGTAGTTGGGGTTAAGGGCCTTGCTCAGGCCCAAAGGAGTAGGATTCCTCTGCCAGCTGCAGGATACGAACCGGAAACCTTCCAGCCACAGGTGCAGATCCTTAGCCACAGAGCCACTGCTCCGCCCCTGTATAAACTTATATAAATATATTTATATAAATGTATATAAACTCATAGTGTAATGAGTTTTAAGCTGCAAGACTTAGAACACCAGATTTTTAAAAAAATACTAATAGATTATATGAGTAATATAGAAACAAGACATGAAACCTTATTGCAGTAAACATTGTTCAGAACTCCCTGTTCACCCACAACTGTACTGCCAAGTTCAGCAAAAGCACCATCATCAAGTATGTGGACGATACCACAGTCGTGGGTGGGCCTGATCACTGACAACGATGAGACTGCCTACAGAGAGGAGATAAAACAACTAGCAGATTGGTGCAGAATCAACAACCTGTCTCAACATCAGCAAAACCAAAGAGCTGATCGTTGACTTCAGGAGATAAGGAAAAGTCCACTCCCCTATCTACATAGAAGGGACTGTGGTGGAGATGGTGAATACTGTAACTTCAAATTCCTAGGTGTTCACATCAGTGAGGACCTCACATGGGCACTCAACACCTCTAGTCTCAAGAAGGCACAACAGCGGCTGCACTTTCTAAGGAGGCTGAAGAAAATACGCCTGCATCCATGGATCCTCACCAACTTCTACAGATGTACAATGGAGAGCATACTGACCAGGTGCATCACAGTCTGGTATGGCAACTTCACCACATCCGACCGCAAGGCCCTGCAGGAAATCTACAACACCAGGTGTCTGAAAAAAGCCACCAAAATGATGACTAACCCCGCTCACCCCAGTCAGAACTCGTTTGTCCCCCTACCATCTGGTAGAAGGTTCTGATGTTCAAGTCGCACACAACAAGACTCCAAAATAGCTTCTTCCCCAGAGCCGTCAAGCTGGTGACCCACCCGCTCCACTATGATCTCTCCTCACTTCTTCCTGTACCCACGACTGTACTCCCACACCACCATACCCCCGACAATTAAATGTAAGCCCAACATGAACTTACTTGATTGTAGTTGTACTATTTGATAATCACCGTATTATTTTGTACTGTTTGTGTACTTTTGCAGTTTTTAACAGATATGGGTACTGTCGCACTGTTATCATACTGTTGTTTACACCGTTATTGTATTTACTATTGTCTTGTCTGCTGTTCTACATACTGCACCTGAGAGACTAATGAGGAACACTTTTAATTATACTATGCACATGTGTAAGTATAATGACAAAAAGCTGAATTGAATGTTATACTAAATTAAGCAACTGTTTATACAACTAGACAATGAAAAGTTACAGGTACCAAACTTGAGTGATTTTTTTTTAGAAGTACCACAAGGAATAATTCACAAAACACACAGCAGCAAAACCAATATTTTAAATCATTTATTTTGGCACATAAATATACATACAAAAAATAAACCTATTTTTTACAATATTAAAGGTGGTCTCATGTCTACAGCAAAAGACATTCATGACTACACTGACATTGGCAAGTAAAGATACATTAGGGTCCATGATGATGCACTGACCAACAAATCTGAAAATAGTTTAATGTGTGTTAAAGACTATGCATGGAATCTGCCAAAACATGTTGGCAGTATTATTTCCTTGCCCTCATTCACCATGTGTGCATGACTCGAGTAAAAGACTTAAATTCATGCCTGGTTCCTGCAAGAACAAAACCATTAAATGACATGCTTGTCTACTTATGGATCAATGCAAAACAATTGAGTAAAATAGGTCTTGTTTGATTAGCCACCAAAAAAAGCAATGAATGAGAACCTGATCTTATTCAGTAACGCTTTTCCTTTAACATTTTGAGTAGCATTATTTTGCATAAATTAATCCGCAAGCACAGTTGAATGATCAGATTTGCTGTGTGAAGAAGTTCAGAGTACAGTGGTGTCTAGTCATAACTTCATCACAGAAAGGACTTCAAAAAGTGAAATCTGTGCAATGCCACTATCACTGTTCTCTGGAAAATGGGGAATAAAACCCCTTTCACTCTTGGCTTTCCAATCTCCATGAGGCAAATTTCCAGGAGAACATTTCTATGCCCATTCAGACTATCAGTGAAGTACAAAGCAATTTCAAGTTTCACAGGCTAACGTTAATGCTTGCTTTAATTTACTCAATGAAGCTACCCTATTCACAAAGTTTACAATTTACAGATTTGTTTTAATATAAAAATGCTAAAGAAGAGGAAGCCGGCAGTTCCAGCCATTACCCCAGAAACATACATATTACTTAGAAAAACACATCTCAATAAGAACCCTGTAGTGTGAACAAACTTAAGTCTGTGAGGTTCAGGCATATACAGTAGCTGCTATTGACTTGACCATTTAATGAAACTGGGAAAAAAAGGTGAGAACTCCATTCAAAACTCATCTATAGTTTCCTATTTAAAATAAACTGAAAAAAAATCTTGGTTCTTTACTTTGGTAACTGGCAATTGTTCAAAATTTTCAAGATATAAAAATCTATAATCAAATACTTCATGAAAGGTATAAAATGCACAGTACTGCTCATTACATATTGCTTTGGAGATTGTCTACAGCATAAAGAATTGGTTGGTGGTCAAAGTCTTTACTGCCCTTTCTTTTCACGCACATTGTTATTCATGACTTTCGGAAGTCGATAGCCTTTGGTGTAAGCATAGTACCAGAAGTTAAGAAACAGCACTAAAAAGACTAACCCATAGAGGCATATAATGTAAAGGAAAACAGGAAACTGGTAAGGGCAATCTTTCATGAAAAAGAACTGCCCAATATGGACTGTGACCGTCACAAACTGGACCTGCAACAAACAAAAAAACACAAACACATTACTAAAATATACAATTGCTCATCTTTATATAGCATTTTCATCTCAAAGCCTCAGGTGATGTGTAGCAGTCATAACATACCAGCAGCCACACCTAACAGTAGTTCAGGAACTGCTTCTACAATTGAATGAAAATGGAAACTTCCTGAAGGTCAAATTGTACAGGCCCACTGTGGAATTTAGCCAGGACATTACAGTTTATATACCCCTTCCAAGTAAATTAAAAAGTAGCCATGTACTGAATGTAAAAAAAAAAATATATATGAAGATATCAAATGAAAGTATTGTACTGTTGAAATTAAATACACTACTTTTATTAACGCATGGTAAAAAAGGTCAAAAGTCTGCTTTTGTGCCATATCTGCAAAACTAAACATTCAGCTTCTGTCTGACTTATCGTTGAGGTGCATAAAGTAAAAAAGCAATGGACCATAGCATAGGAGGAACACGGCTTGGAAATATATTTACCAATTAATGTATGCAAGGATTTTCTCCATTGAAGTAGAAATTAATTAACAGCAAGCCCGCTTTTGAAATAGTATACTTACCAGCTGAATTGTGGTCATGTATTTTTTCCACCACAAGTATTTCTGGTATGCTGGTCCCATTGCAGACAGACCATAGTATGTGTACATTATTACATGAACAATGCAGTTCACAAGTGCATGAAATGTTCCCAGTCCACCTGCGAAAATAACATTAAACAGCAGTAAAAAAAATGCTCTATATTTCTGCTTTAAATATACTATAACTAATTGCCAGGCAGATTTACTGAAGCTGCATGCATCACCTAGTAGAATCAGGCTTACATACAGTAAGACTTTGCGGTTTTCTTATTCCAACAAAAAAAAACATCTTGGCATTTTCAAAAAGAACTTTATAACAAATTTCTACCCACTGATATTTATTACGTCTTTATCTCCACCTCCTGTTGTTCATTATACAACCTGATTTTAAATGATTTTATGATTAGCAAACGTACTTGAAGTCACAACTGATAGAAGTCAGTACTACTGTATACAATGCATGATAACCTGAAAACCCGTTTAGTTGTTTTAGCTGTCTTTTCACAGATGTGGTACACAGACCAAGAGAACCCAACACTCATTCTTCCATGAGAAACAGAAGCAGATTGATTACCTGGAGCAAACTTGACACCAAACCACCAGGTGAAGGGCATAATTGAGTGATGATAGACATGGAGGAATGTGACTTGGCTGTTCTTCTTTCGAAGTACAAAGAAGATCTGCGACAAAAAACATTCGTATGAAAACAGAAACAAGTAGAGGAGTGAGTTAGGATTCTTTTGCCTTTTTGCATCGTGGTAATAGTACTTTTTTAAGATAAATTATACAATAATCATGCAATTTAACGATAAAATACCACACTTTCAGTTTGCAAGAACTTAGTTTCCATCATTCAGAGTACGAACAAGTAGTACAGGATAAAATCCAGTTATAGACCTCTATATTTCATGTTATTCTAGCTGATTCAATCTCAAAACATATGCTTACAGATACTTACTGTATCTAACATCTCAATGAACTTGGAAAAGTAGTAAAGCCAGCAGGTCCATGCCATCTGAAAAAAAATATCTTGAATTAAAAGGGGTCTACCACAGGGTGGCGCTAACGTACAAGCTAGTTACATGTAAATACAGTATTCATCTTAATACTTAAGCCATGAATTTGATTCACAAGTACATAACCGAAAATTCCATTCTTGTTTTTTCATCTTTCAATTCCAAAAAACTATGAAAACGATTTGAGGAAACCCTGACATGTAATAAACTGACACTTGAAGGACTGAACCTGGGAAAGAATCCATCGTCCAGATGGAGCAGATGAGATTTGCCCTTATTATTCTAGAAGCTTTTTTATAACATCCTGTATACTCATATTTTTTAAAAAAAAACTTAGTATAAAATATGCAGAAAATAGGGAAAGGTTTAGAAATGGGCAGAAATAAATTCAAGAAAGCTTACCCTCAGGCCTTGAGGTGAACTTGAGTAATCCACAATGTCACAGCGGAATGAGTATCCCGTAGCCCAGCCAGACATAAGGAACTATACACATGAAATAAAGTAGAAGAAGGTGTTGAAGGGGAAATTCATAATGAGTCCATTTCCACCAGTAAAGCCTTGAGTACTGAAGCTAGAATTACTGTATTTCTTTGTTCAGCAAACAAATGCTAGCAAAACTAACTTACTGATGTGTCCCTACTGAAATGGATTCATCACAAAAGCAGTCAGGATTAAGGTCAATATCAATTCCCTCCACAAACTAATTTCTATGAACATAAAAAAAACTGAATCTGAATTGGACCCTACTTTTTACAAAGGTGTTCCAAAACTAAAAGCCTAAAATGAAGCTCATGACTATTAAATCCCAAAGTTCTATCAGACAGCTGACTATCCTCTCCTGACATCAGTTGCCACTTATTTACTACGGTTGATCTTTATTATTTGTGAAAAGGACTTGAACCGAGTCCAGTGCAACCATACACTTGCATGTTCCGAGTTATCTGGTGGGCCAAGTTGACTAATTAAAAACCAATAAATAAAGCTTGGCTAAGTCTATACAGCGCACAAAATTAAAGTTTAATGAACAAGAAACAGTTGAGCAATATCAAAAACTGTGCCAACATTTGGATACCAAGCATAAGGGTTTTTTTAAACTTGCTGATTTGGACCATGGAAGTTTGCAAAAGTATTCTTTGGTGATGTAAAACCAGTCCGGTATCTGGTTCATAAGCAAAAGCATTTGTCACTACATCAGTCTCAATACTATCATTGGAAAAAAAGCCTTTAAATCAACTGTGACAGCTTTTGCACATTCAAATGGAATTCACTTCAAGAAGTATTACTATGTGAAACTAGTCATGCAGTAGGAATCTAGTGCAACAAGACCACAACTGGGTGTCAGCCTTTCATTTCTCATGATGACGAATAACACACCCAAAAAAATACCCCAGATACCCCCCTTTTTCTCAAAACTGTATGCCGTACAGTAGATCCCCAAGTACTACATTTGTAATACAAGTTACAAATTGATGCTTGGGTCATATAAAATATTATATTCATGCAGTTTAGAGAAAAAGGAGGGAAGAAGTACATTCTAAGATGCCTGTTAAACTAAATTTCATTGGTAGAATGAACAAGATGATACACAACAAAATGAAAGAACCCAAAATATTCCAGGAGTGGCTAAGGTCTATATGCATTTTAAATCGCAAATTACATTCTCTTTTTCACCATGATGTTATAAAGCCTAAAAACAGTTTAGAAAAAGGTCTTTAGTATAATATTAATCTTATGCTGTCAATGTAATATACTGAATGTATATACACCCAGGAAATTCTATGATATTCTCATAAAAAATGTGATTTATTAAAGACCCATAAACAGCATACTGAGAGACTGGTATCCACTTAGTGTATCATACCATAACTATATTTATCTTTACCACAGTGGTCAAATTAAAATTTCATTAATAAGCAGTAGGATAGATCAGATTATCCAACCCCCTTTACATTCTTTGTTGTGCATATGTACAGCATGTAAAACTTATTTCTATAGAAAATGATAACTTTAGCTAGATTACAGTTATCAAGCCTGAAGGGGCAGTTTGTATACTAACCTCATAACACATGTACACAGAGAAGACAACTATGCTGAAGTTGTAGGCAATCATGATCTGCTTGAGGTCAAAAGGTTTCCGGTTTTCCATGAGCCTGGGGCCCAGAGACGTTACAAAGTAAATGTACATGCCAATAATGAGGGTCTGAGGGAGTGGAGAAGACATGAGGGGCCAATCTTCTGTCCTAGGGTCTAAATGAGATCACATACACAAAAACATTAGAAAACAAAACTTAATGGGTTTAAAGCAGAGGCTTAGTCAACAACTGTTATGAAGGCATACAAAAAAAGCTCTAGAAAGGTAAACTTGTGTGTAGACCTTAGGAGGCAGAAAAAAATGTGAAGCGTGATTAAAAAAAACAAATATTCAAGTTACACAGTAGTTGGATAAACACTGAAATTCACTCATTACAAATTGAAACTGACTTTCATTTCATTATTTATTGATCAGTTTTTCACAATATGTAAATGGAATGCAATCTTTACTATAAACAGCTCAACGTATTTGCAGAGTGAACATATGAAATCAGAGTCTAAGCCAATTAAACATTATTTAAAGCTTACACTGTTTTTGCTGGCTTACATCTCTACAAAAACAAATAGAAGTCCTTAAACCTGAAACCCACCAGCATCTTTGATCCACTCGTCATAAAGAAGTACAGCTCTTGATGTCCACTCAAATGCCATCTTCACTGGAGTCTGCACCTCTTACAATGCTGGACAAGATCTGTTAAGAATTCAAAATCTTAACTTCAGTTATAGGTATGGAAACCAACTGACAGTTTTATAATTATTTTAGACTAAAAATGCATAGTATATTAAATATAAACCATGTTGTATTCCTTCATGTTTACTTTGAAGAAATGCTGAAAGTCTTCAAGGAGAATGAGTCTCTTCGCCTTTCAGTTGTAGATTTAAGTAACGATGGAACAATAATTAGAAAACAACCTCCAAGACGTTTAGGACCTGAGAGCACTTAAACTGTTACATTCTTGAACCCTTAGTGGATCTAATTAACTTGAACTGGGCCCATATGGAATAACAATAAATACAGGAGTGAATCTCCAAGACCAAAGATGAGAACCCCTGATGCAAGTGCTGTCTCTGAACAGACAGGCATCTCCTGAAAGAAATAAAACATATACCTCAGTTATCACAGCCCTGCCCTGACTAAATACACTTCTGAAGATTCCTCTCAGCTTCCAGTGGACATGGAAACAATCACTTTCCTTTTCCCTGGGATGTGTTCCTCAAAGCTAGTCCCTTTTCTCGTCAGTCCTCAGCTCCACCACAGAAATATTAACTAGTCTTTATCAAACATAAGTTAGATTTTCGCTTGTTTTGCCTCAAGAGGTAGATATTTTGAGAACAGTATTCAGTCCACTGTAGGGATCAGGAACACTTTTGGCTAGGGAACAAGATCCATGCACATAGAGTAAAAACAGATACGCTCTATCACACAATAGGATGCTGGGCCTGTCGATGTTTTCCTTTCTTTGTTGGACACAGTCTTTGCATTCTACAGGTTATGGAAGATGGACCAAAAGAAACACTTCACGATCGTGTTTCTGCATTTCTGCAACTTTTCATAAACCATCCCCAGGTTAATACAGTATGACTTTTAATCCACAGCTGCACATAAAAAGCAAGCTTGAAGGAGAAATTGATTTTTTTTAAGCAAAGAGAAGGAGGTTTATCTATTGCATTGACAATGGAAATGGCAATCTCTAAAATCCAGGAACAGATTAAGTTTTTCACTTTTAAAAGCTCGGTTTCAGTTTCCACTTTTATAGATTTGTGTTGAAGTTTCAAAACTGGCTGTAAATCATAACATTGCTTAAAATGGCAAACAGAAGTAATATAAACACAAATACCTTCAGAACCACAATCAAGTTACAACTCAGGACATCTCTTTGCTCATCTGTACTGCATCCTCAAGAGCCACTCCCCACACACACTCATTGTCAATGCAGGGCAGAGTAAAAGTTATGCAAAGCATTCTATCCATGTCTACAAAGAGCAGGACAGATGCATTTGCATAAATATGAAGTCTGCAAAACTAAAATGAGTATAAAACAGAACATGCATCTTAAAATGCAGTACAAATAATGAGAGTGTTATGTAAAAGCATCTACAATCTGGAAAAGGAGCCTGAAAACGCCTGTTTTTCTAAAGATTGGCAACACCTATAAGGTATTGATTGATGAGCAATGAACCTATAAACCATTTAAAATAATGAGAAAGCTGTAATTGAGGGATGAAAAGTATTTATATCTTTAGAATTTGTAACCTACAAAACCTACCGGACTGGGGCTCTCCAGGACCAACATCAGAGATACCCAATCTCTGAGGCACTAACAAGCAAAATGTGATTGTTTGGTATCAAGATAAACAGATCTCCATTACAAAATCCTCTAGTCTTTTTACTTTGAGGTTTAGATTGGTCATTTAACAAAAGGTCAGCAACTCAGACTGCTAAAAAGAACAGAAAAACAGTTACAAATGAGAGGAAGCCCTTCAGTCCCTCTAATTTGGTAAAAGTGGCATATTTCTTAATTGCCATGTCTTCTAAAAAGCATTTTACCTTGGAAATTCTGATGAAACCAAGAGAATTCTTAGCATTCCACAACCTACTATGTAGATAGTATACATTCCATACACCTACTCCTCTTCTTACACTCTTAAATATAACAGACCATCTCTTCTATGTTCCATATTTGTATTCAAATCCCATCCCTTTATGAAATTTTACCACAGTTCAAGGAGAATCTTGAATCGTCTTGAGATCCAATGAAATCAGGAAGTACAGTTCTGGTTACTTGGCAACTGAAACACCAATCTCCAGGTTAGAGAAGTGTTCTCCGTTGGTGAAATGCATACCAACTAATACACTTAACTTAATTGTTTAAATTCACACTACAGCTTTTTAGTGCACATTTTGCACACTCAAAGAAGCAAACATGAGGTCAAGCTTAATGAAATTTCTCATGACTTGAGAAAAGAACATTACATGTTTCCAAGCTCCGTCTTCAAAAAATTCCTTAATTTCTTTTTCAATCTAATCAATACATTTACAGATGTTGCTGAAGACTTCACTACTAAATATTTTCTTCTTTCCTTACACTTCTTAGCATGGAATTACTTTCTGCACGTGCCTTTGCAGTTCGCTCACACAGATTCCCACTCAAACATTCATAAAAAGCAGATTTCACAAGGGTTACTCTTCCCATGTTAAGTAAAAAAACAAATATTAATTAACCCAGGGCTCCAGACACTGAGGTTCTACCCATCTAAATTAGGCTTGAACATGTCTAGAAGTTAAATTGCAGTGAGAATACAAGCAAACATAGAAGCACAGGTATCAACGAAACAGGTACTGAAAATACAGAGCTATACCAAATGAGGGGAAAAAAAAAAACTTCAGTCAATGCCTTGTATTCCTTATCTCTGAGAAAGGCGAGTCTAGGAATGTGTTAAATGAAACTTCTCAAGCAACAGCCTGACTGAAGTTGCTGTTCAACCGGTTCTACCATGGAAACAAGGGAACACTATTGTTTCATCTGGAACTACAAGTGCTTCCTCTCTCTCCTCTTTGCGGGTGTAACTTCAGAGCCTTGGGAAGTTAATTATATTCAAGGGTGTGTTGGCAAGCTAGTAGAAGTTTTTTTAATGAAATGAAGTGTGGGTGGGAGAGAAATGTTAACAAAAATGGCGAAATTGGATAACTCCTCTGGGATTTTCATCACCATGATAACAGAAGAGAACATTTAAAATGAGACTTCTGACTTGCGCAATGACATTTAACAGAATGAGATCAAATACTGTTTTAACGCAATCCTGCTACACCCAGAAATAAAGTTCAGGAGTCTGATGAATAAAATGCCCCCTAAGATCTTGATCAAGATGACAAAGCAATAATTTGACTCATACAGTATGTTACCTGTACATTCATTTTTAACAGCTAAAACACACCCTATATAAATATCACTGATTCATTACTGTAATTTGATAATTCAAAGATCTCAGAACTTTGTTGTTTGGAATGACTTCATAAGGTACCCTTAAATGCTTCTGTGCAGAAAGCAGCACAGATAAGTACTGCATTTTATAATATAGCCCAAGGTCAGCCAAAACGTATATCCCCTATATCTCTCTCTTTCTTCATTTCCATTTTTCAGGGAGGATTAACCTCTACTTGTTCTTTTGAATGCTGACACAGCTCCCCACTCAAACCAATTCTGCCACTAAGCAGCTTGAGAGCACAGTCCCTGTAAGTTACCCATTCACCTAATTACAGTAGCTCAGAAGCAGAATACAGAGTAACATGCTCTTTGTGAGCAAAGGAGGGGAAACAAGTACTTTCACTGCAACATAACCATACCTTCAAGTTACTGCGACAGGGTTCCAAAATCTTTCTCAATTCAACTCCTCTATATCTCTCAGACAGTCACTTGTAGGCCACCTCTTGCTCTTAAGAGAACATCTCTCAGAAAGAACTAACCCCAATCTCTCTTTAGTGTCCTAATGAACTCACTGATCTACTTCCCTGGCCATTTCTGCAAATCTGAGCTCTTGCCATTAGTGGGACTCATTCTGGATTTGCCACTTCTTCATCTTACTGATATAGGTCTCCCTCAGATGCCATCCCACCTCAGTTGGCATCATGGTGTAGCCACACAAATAAAATTCCACCCTCATTCAAGGGATACCATCAGTGAAGTACTTCCTCACCAGAGAAGTCTCTCTCTGCTGCTGCCTATACTGCAGAAATTCTCTTCCCATAACTTTTCAAGCTTGTCTGTCGATCTGTTAATTCTCTCAGGTCTGTTAAAGGACAGCTTTCTCTCACAGAAGCACTACTCTGGGCCGTCACCTCCTTGTAGCAGTTATCTACAGGTTTTCCTTGGCAGAGGCCCAGTGCAAACTACTGATCGCAAGTGCAACTTACAACTGCATGGACACTTCAGTGTCAACAGTCACTGGACAGATTTCATTCTCATGCAGAATGACACTGTGTAACTGTGTATTACAGAAATGACAAAACATAGGATAACCAAATAAAAGGGCATTTGATTCCAGATGGTCACCAAACTGCCATTTTAACATATGTATGTTTGAACTTGATTCATTCACCTGATTTGCTAAGGAGTGTCAGGCTTTAATAAACTCATTCTTGGTTTGCCTAAGGGAAGTACCGTTTACAGCCTAATATTACCTTGTGATGCAACTACAATACTCTGAAACATGGAAACATTGGGAAATGTACATAGTCCAATCCAAATTTTCATTATCTTACAAATACCATGTCCACACCTTGCTTTAAATTCTAAATTTTAAAGCATTTGGTACACCAGCCTGAACATTACAAGTCCTAACTGGATGAACAAACAAGTGGTCCCCCTGTTTTGCTTACAAGACATGCTGCTAGCTTCCAGAACCTTTTTCACAATTTTGCAAATAAATCAGAAGGCAAGATCCCATTGGTATATAAAGATGGAAATTTGAGAGAGTGAAATTTAAAACAAGTTATAACATTATTGTGAAGCATTTAAACAGACAAAAAATGCCCACAGGCCAACGAACCCTGGATCACACATCTGAACTACACAGTAGATTACTGCCCACAAAGATGGATTCATTAGCACACATGAACAGTCTACTAATATGGACTCCCTATCTTAATATCACTATTATAACATTTGATGCCAATGGTTTGTTGAGCTTCCCAAATATACCAAAGAGCACCACATCTACATTTCAGGAGGGAAAACGGGTTCAATGGCATATCTTGCTGTTATTGCTGTGCAATTATTTGCCCTGGCATTCCACACGTAAAAGCCACACATGCTAACATCATCTTATGCCAAATGCTTCTATTATGCAAATGTAGTACTAGCAATGGCTAAAGAAAGAATAATTAACAGCTGACAGTCCATTTGTGCAGCTTCGTGTAAGGCTGTTGCACTAAGTTCCAAACTCTTAAAACTAAGCCGTTTCTTACTCATCCAACTGAAGCTCATTTTTTAAATTATAAAACAAAGATAGCTTCTTCTGTTTTTTTTTTGCAGGATGCAGAAAACCTTCCAAAGTTAAAAAGTCAAATAAAGCTGAGAGAAATGTCTCATGAGAACCAGGAGCACAACCTCAGTGAAAGGAATTTGAGAGATTTGCTACACCTCCTGATAGGTCTGGTAAAGTGAGGTAAAACCTTCCAATCGTGAGTAATAAAATGTTCCGTCCTTGACCCTTCAGAAGCTACTGCGTTATTCTTCCATCAGGTTTGTCAAGAAATGCCAGATTAATTTGACGTAAATGAGGGGTGTCTCTTACACCCATGAGAAACGCCTACAGACAGGGTGTGACTCCAGGTGGAAAAAAAAAGCCCGTTTCAAAAGAGAATAGTCTAATGGCAAATATATATTTACTTAAAATGGGGCTAATCTGGCCAGGTAAGATGTTGATTTGAATCTCCAACATGCAAATATGCAAAGGATAAGGTCTGAATTCTCTGTACAGCTTTTACTATCAAGATTGGATGACAGTTCACACAAGTCCATTAATATTCATTCAAGTAACTCATTCTATCTAGTGCAGATTAAATCAGATACTCTCTGAACAACAAAACTCCTTTTACGTACTTCACTAGCATTCTGTTAATTAATTCCTGTAAACACCTTAAGATACTTAAGCAAGAGTAAATCCAAATCTCTCCATGTAAAAGGATAGACTATTTTAATGAAACATACCCACTATGACGAAATGTTACTTTCCATCCCCACAAACAGAAAATAAGTGATAATGCTATTGTAGAGCTCTTGAAGTGGGAACTACATTTGCATTGACTGCTCATAAACCCATTACTCTGATACTACATACAGAAAAAAATCTTTGCACCTAGCAACTGCCATTTGTTGGCAAAGGACAGGCTCTCCGATACCAGGGCGTGCATATCTCCAGGAGTGTAGTAATGAAAGGCAAAACAAACAGAGTTAGCAAACCCTCATTTTCATGAGCCGTTATAGCTTTGGTCAGAGGTACACAACAGTCATGGGATCATGTGAACTAGTGCCTGTTGACTTCAGCAAATAAAAGAACTCCTATTCCCATTAACAAGCCCTTCATAAAAAAAAAGTTGATTAGCGTTCTTGAGGGCCCCTTCAGTATAATATTCAATATCGGGATCGATATTGCAAGCCAAGTTAAAAATTTACATTACTGCACTGGCATGAGTCTTGTAGATGTTAAACCAGATTGTGGTCCTAATCTATCTTGTTCATCAAGTGTTTGATAGCATTCAACGAATCAAGATTTGTAAAAATAAAAATCTACAAGTTAGCAAATTAGGAGTAGTTCCAATTAAAAAGACTGTATAAGACCCTTCCTGCGGAGAGAAACCTTCTAGATTCTATTCATGGGCCAGATCAGTACGATTTAATTCTAGTGATTTTCCTCTTGCAAAATATTTCGATTTACCGAAACGCACATCCAGTTACTTGCCTCTTAAATTACGTCCTGACTTGTTTGCCTTTCACTGTCACTCCATAGCACTGGTTACATGTTGCGGTGCTCAATCTTTCTTTTCACCTTGCAGAACAGGAAATACCGAAGGTGTAGCTACTTACACCCAGGGAGAGTAACAGAATCAATACACTGGTTGCTGATTAAAGTTGCCACCACTAAAGATTCTGTTTGTTATTTAAACTTACACTTATTTCTAGGTTAAAATTTAATAGTTCCTTGTACAAAACTGCAGCGCACCTGAAGCAAAAGGCGTCTCGCACTATAAACTCGACCCCGCCTTCAGTGAAGTTAAACTAATGACGCCTGAAAAGGAGGCACCTGCTCGCACTGGGGATGTAGTGAATGTAACAGGTGTTCGTTGCCTACTTACAAAGATGCCCATTGTTTCGCGGAGAAGTCCACCTTTTAAATAAATAAAGTATGAGCCTATGTCAATTTAAAATATAAATGTCATATATAATGCACTTCTGTATCTCACCAAATGCGAAAAAGGGTTACAGAGAGGAACTTTAAATCTTCCCCATTTTCACCCCCAATTCTCCGCTTATGCTTTTACGCAAACAATGTAAGTTCTGAAATAGAACATAAAATGATTTGTACGTGCTTTAGTTATTAGTTACTTCAACGAAACCAAGGTTTTAGAATTCTTGCGCTAACTATATCAAAAGATCCAAAAATCACGTTCAAGTTCATTCGGTCGGGCACAGCTGCGAGCATGTTAAAAAAGTGAAAAGCTACTCTGGTTGACATTTTTATCCCATCTTATTTTATGGCAATATAATGTACTGTAAGTCCACATTTAATGTCAAATTAAAATTATATATTGTATTTGCTCTGATATATTGCACGTGTAATTTTCTTGTAATAAGTGAAATATATAAAACCAATATATTATGATTTACTATTCTACAGACCTGTGACACTTGGCAGAAGAGCAGGATCACCCCGTATCTCCTCCAGGTTCACCTGGTGCTCCTTCACCCGTACAAATGAGGAAAGACTGGGACTGACTCAATAATTCATTACCGAGAGAGCCCGCCCATGTGATTCAATAAGGGAGGAGACAACTTAAAAGACGTTTAGAACAGACCCCGGAAAGTATCTAGCCATTGGTTAACGTCATATTGTGTCGTCACATAAAAATCTAAAAAAACACATGGTGTGATAGTGATGTATTCTACAGGTTGCAATGTGATCTCACTAAATCTAGGAACACTTTTTTTAGAATATAATCTCTTAAATCTTCATCATACTAAAAACAAAATTGTTGTAGGTCTATTCAACTGCTTTGCTTTGTAATTAGGTAGGTGTTCAAAATACAGTATTCCACCATACTAACAGTGCAGAAGCACTGCCCTGCTCCTCTGTATTAAGTGTGGGAGCACCAGTCCTTAAAATAATGTAATTTTTGTGAGCTTTGTGACCCTTTCAGTGCTCTCTAACCTTGCTCTTGAAAAGCCCATGTCTTAGGCAGGTCTAAGAGGTAGCAAATCATTCATAATGACTAGGGATAATTTATCTGTGATCAGTTAAAGAGGTAATTCTTTAAGTAATTTAGGTATAATTCTGAACAAAAATCTGAAGTCTCTTTAGCACTCCAGGACCAGAGTCATCTCTTAAATAAATATTACAGTATGATTAATAACATAAGGTTTTCCAAATTTAAAAACAGTGAGTCAGAGAAAAGATGAGACTAACTGTATTGGGACCACAGCTGTGCACCCCTGACTTCGACAAAATAGCTGTTATTGAAGAAATTGGAAGATATTTTTTTATTGTAAAATCTGTGATGAAGAAAAGAAAAAAAAAGTTTTATAACTTCCTCTAAACATTCTCCTCATTGAAGGTATTGTTCTGTACAACATCTTGAAGCCAGATTAGAAGTATTACCATTCTGCAGTTAATTAAATTAATTAGACCAGCTACGTAACTAAGGGGAAGAACAGAAACTGGAAGATCCTAGGCCCTCCAGGAATTGTGATGGACAGTAGTTGTACAGATAGTACTCCTCTATCGCTTTGTAATGTACAATAGGTCTTTCCCCGCACTGAACAGACAAACTGTACATGTACACATACAGTACTTTCTCCAAAATATACCATACACGGGCACGCACTTCAAAAAAACAATGAGAGAATTTGTGAAATGAAACCTTTAATGAAAACATTTATTGCAAAATGTTAAAATAACTGAAATCTCCAAGTGAGGCCTTCTGGTGTAGGAGCCCTTGTGAAAAGAAAGTTCCCCTTATGTCTTAGCAGAGAGACCTCCTGCCAAATGAAAAGATTTAGATGTGCTTCCTTGCATTTTCAGGTTCTGTCATTCTATATCATGCACAACACATGGCAGCTAATCATAAAGGCATAATCTAAAATAAAATGTAATTATAAAAAGCTTTTTCTCCAAGGATACCAACTTGCTGGGAGAAAGCACCGTGGAAACAAATTACAGACCCTTTCCGCTTTTGTTTTCTGAAAGCCAGTGCCTTTTGAAAGCAATATCCAGGTGCTTGGCAAACTATATTAAACAATTATGTGCCAGGGCTCATGGATTAAATTTAGGAAAGGCCCCCTGCTGTTCTGTATTAGGTATTTTAGTAAGAAGTCTACATTTTGGTATGAAACATTTTTTAATTTTAAGATGTAAATTAAAACAAGACTGAGCAAGACCTGTCTTATACTGTATTTGTCTCACTTGCTTCTGTTTGTTAAATTTGTGTAACTTTGTATTGGCTTCTCTGAAAAAAAAATAGATTTTAAAATCTGTTTCACAGGATTTCCAGTGCATCAGATGTTCCCCAGACCTCAACAGCTGAAGCCACTTGCTCTGTTTTCCATACTGTAATTACTGAGAGGGTGGCCTGTTTATAATATGTTTATTCCATGCTGAAAAGAGAAGAAAGAAAACACAACGTTTCAGGCGTGGAGCCTTCTTCAGGTGTGAGCTACTTATTACGTCGACGACATCTGCAAAGGAATAGAAGGTGGTTAGAAAGCCTGGTCTTGGAACAGATAGCTGTGAAGAGATGCTGGTTTAGTAAGAGGGGGAGGCAAGTGACCCAGGGTGGAAGAGAAGGAACGTCGAAGAGATCTAGAAAAAGATTTGGAGGAAGACATAGTGGGTCGCAGCAGATGTAGGTTGAAGTAGTTCAGGTGGGTAGCTGCGTCAGCATGAGTTCACACCTGAAAAAGGCTCCATGGCCGAAACGTTGTGTTTTCTTTCTTCTCTTTTCAGCATGGAATAAACCTATTACTTGTTCCTTTGCAGCCTATGCATGCTGATGCAGCTACCCACCACCTGAACTGTTTATAATACTACTCATTAAAAAACAATATCATACATAGTTCTTTAACTTTGGTACATGCAGGAGTACTTTAATTTTTACTCTTTGAAATTCATATCCATAATTTAACATAATATATTTTTATCCGGTTTAGGAACAGATTATTACATTAAAGCTAAATAATCCTATTGTATTCTACTTATGCAAGGGCATTTTTGTTCTTGTACTGCATGCTGAGATGGTATTCAGAGATGCTATTCATCTAAGAATGTAGTAGAAACATGCCAGGCCTTAATGAAATTGCTCAAGTTTCTATCTCTTTACCGGTTGGCCAGCATTCATGGCATAGTTTTCTATGTACTGTCCTCTCGACTATTTCCTCACGCAGAGTAAACGTCTCATACCTTCGCACAGATTTTATCTGTCTCTTGTTTCAAAGCCAGTCTCAAGGAATCTGTACACAGTATGAACAGCCTCCTTCAGATTCAAAAAATGCTTTTTCACGGTCACTGGTGTCTTCTGTTTTTTCATATTGAATGTGCTATTTCTTTTCTTTATCAATAATATCAATATCCATAAGAGGATAAGGTCTGTGCAGTATCATTTTAATTAGCTGTAGTTGTCCCAAAGTTGATTTACAATTGTTGTGTTTGAGTACATTCATTGGCCATTTTCCATTGAACTCCTCACCTTTTTTTTAAATCAATCAACAGGGAAGTGCATTTACAATGTTTTAACACAAACATATCACCACAGTATAAAGAAAACATTTTAAATACTTGAAATGATTCCAGGGGAAACGTGGGTGACAGCTATTTCTAACAAGATAACATGTGATGTTTCATGGCCTCTTTTTCACCATTTGAAAGTAACTGTGTTCTTAACAGGAAGCAGTTTTATCTCAACATGAAATACATTGTGAGAAAATCTACATCCTGCACACCTACTGAAAAGTGGTTATGAATGAGAGGAAAGTGGATGGCAAGATAATACAGTGGTTAATAGTGCTGCTTTGTAGTGGTGGGGCCCTGGGTTCAATTCCTGGGGTGCTGTTTGTATAGAGCTTGTATGGTCTCCCCTGGGTTCACGGGTTTCCTCCCACAATCCAAATACATACTGATTGATTAAATGATTTCTGTGAAATTGGCCCTGGTGCGAGTATGTGTGTTTGGGTGTGTGTTCTGCAAAGGATTAGCATCCCATCCAAGGTGTATCCCACCATGCTCCCAGTGTTTCACAGGATCACCATGACCCTGAATCAAATAAGCAGTTATTGAAAATGAAGGGATGGTGCTGAAATACATCTTAATTCATTTATACACAGAATTACAGGTTAATGAAAATGTTTTTTTTTTTTTTAGTTTTTAATAGTAAAGACATTTTTAACAGCATGACTTAATAGCACTGAGCAATGATACCACACGTCAGCATATACAGTCCATTTCTTACCTAAAATTAAGTTATACAGCACCTTGTATCCGACATCTACGTGAATTCCCCCTGAGACGTGAGCCTTATGTAATGAAGTGATGTGCCTCCGGGTTCTTGTATCCCTTAAACTGCAAGAAAAGCTCTGAACTTTAAAGACTGGTAAGACAAGCTTATTCCTCGAGCTGTAAATTTAGGAAGCGGATTCTACATTAATCACACAGATTAAAACAAAACATTTCTAATAAAATGCAATTTTCTCCTTCTTTGCACAGCAAGTTATAGAAGGGCATACTCCACTGACAGAATTAAAAGGAAGGTAACTGTATTAAAAGGAAGGCACAACCTCTGTTAGTTCTCCTTACACAGTGTTCTTCAGAGGGCAAGAGCTGGAGAAATTTATACCACTGAAAAGTCATTCTGCCTTCTTTGGGGGATACCACGCAGGCTACCAGCTCAGTTTTCTATTAGCACTCCCAGCTGAATTAGACCCAGGTGTGCTGCTCATTTGTTTTTAGTTCAGGGTTTCCGGGAACAGATGGAGGTGATGGCAGCTGAACCCAGGTAATGGACAAAAATAATGGAAAGATGGTTCCTGACAACGGGCTCAGTGGACCTCTCAGACAACTACCTCGGTCACGTTGCTCATGAAGGAGCTGATAGATAGGCTGATATCTGTATATTGTTTGCACTCCTGTTTATCAGCTATAGCTGGCTGAGGTACAAGTAGAAAGTATTTTCACTGTGGTTTAGTAATATAAGAAAGATTACAAGTATGAAGCAGGAGGCCATTCCGTCTAATTAGTCTGTTTGATAGTTCATTTATCCAAGGATTCATTCATTCAACACTCATTCAGCTGGTTCTTGACAAAAGCCAGGGGTTTGAGCCCAACTACATGGTTAAGCATCTTGTTCCATACTCCACAACCCTTTGTGTAAAGAGGTGCCCCGTTGTCTAAACTGAATATCAACATACAATATCTTAGGTAAGCACAGTTCCATATCTTATATTCAATTAAGTCAAACAGGAATATGGTGCAATATGAGATGCAAAAGAGGACGATTTAATCAAGAAACTCCAAAGTATTGATTTATTTCCCAGCATTCAAACTATTTCAAATAATATACAGTACATAACCCTATTTGTCTATATTTTTAATCAAATTTAAGCATTCTTATTCTTGGACAGGGTTCTTCATAAATGATCCCAGTGCACTACTCATATAGAAGCACTTGATCCACCTCTGAAATGCAGCACCCGCTTTCTGGAGTACAGCAGTCATTCTACAGCAAAAGTCTCACTACACAGCGGATCAGCGGATTAAGTGAAAAACTGCTTCACCATTTGAATTCAACTGAAAAGTTATGCAGACCAGATTGTGCATGATCAGTGTTTAACCAGGGTTAGCATCCTCAGTCTTTCAGATAGTTTAAAGGCATCTCTAATGACCATGTAGGTACTCAGTTAAATGCCTCATTCCTGGTCGCCATACTGAAGCATTGGTTTAGAAATGAAGAAGAAAGTTACCACCTACTTGGACAGCCTAATTATGCTTCCGAGATTTGATTTCCGAGAGGCTATGGTCAGGCTAAAAGATGGTAATAATGCTGTATATGAAACATTTTAAACTGTCCTTGTTTAAATGTCCTTGAGGCATTTAGCCCATGCAAGGAAGATGTATTCCTAAATTCTCTCTTCTGTGCAGTACTGACATGTAAATACAAGCATGCATTCAGAATTTGTACTAACACATTAATACACTAAATATAGATAACAGTAAATTATATAACAGTTTCTTAGAGCCATCCCTCTTGGGCAGGGCTCTATCAAATACAGCAGAATGGAGGTAGGACTGAATTATTGAAGAGCCATTTTGTCTCCCAAGCTTTCAGTTCTGGACCAGAAACAAGAACCACACAAGAAGAAGCCGTGAAATAGTTCAATTAAAAATTTATACAGCTGAGAGAATTCCATTCCATCCTTCAGATACATTTATAAGACACTTTTTTTAATATACCACTTGATTGTTTTGTACAACCAAACATAAAAAAAAACTCAAACTGTTACCTGCAGCAAAAAAAAATAGATTTATGTAAAAAAAACTTCATTCTAATGTACATGACCACTGGTGTTTTGATTGATTGTAGTCTTTTAAAATCCTTGAAACAAATATCTTAAATAGTGATGGATACTGTGCTTTTTCTATCCTGTGTTTGCTGCTTTTAAGAACTTTACAACAAATTAATACACTCATCCATCTTCATCACTGCTACTCCAAGCATCTTCAAAAGCTGGATTTAAGCTTGACTGGTTCCCACTCTGTTAAGAAAATGCAAAAACTCAGATTTAACTCTTTAGAAAGAAAATGGTACAGATTATTTTTGTGTATGCATAAATAAAAGCTTTAAAATGTATTAACAATTACCTAAAATATACTTTGGTGTTCTTAAACACTACTTTCATCATTGCTCACTTTTAGATTTTCTAATAACAGTTCAACTCTTTATAATCTAAATTATAAAAATATATTAGGTAACAGTATTTAAGAGGTTGAAAATCACACTGAATACCAGAACACAGAAGTAGCTGTTAATAACCATTAAAGTGATTATAAATCACAAACACCTAACTTTAGTTAATGACCAATTAATTCTTTGTATCAGGCACTATCAGGTTATTGACAGATTAAAGTTATTTTTATATATTAATGGTTATAAGGAGGATTATCCTTGAATTTGCATCCCCTGTGCAGACTAACAACAAACAGCTTTCATCCAGAAGCCATTGTTGTATAAATAACCAAGGAATGAATAATAGTTTGCAGAAAATCACTGGATAATAATCCTAAAGTTACCACATTTTATTCATACTTTATTGTTTATTCTCCAGTACCGAAGTGCTTGGAGAATACAGAGACTGAGTACATATGATACAAATGACTTTCTCAAAAAAGATTAAACTTGTCCATAAAAGATCCAAAAGGGGATTTTAAAGGGGAGGTGCAATGCTATTTCTATATTTCTGGGTTAGAAAGAATCAGCAGTGATGAGGGCATTTTAAAACCACAATAAAAGTAAAATGTACACAGTAATTTGTAAAACCTCCAATTTACACCACAATATAGACAAAATTTCCAGCTATGCCCAGCTCCAAATTCTGCGATTCAGAACGAAGCAACAAAACTTCCAGTGGCGTGATGTAGGCCTCAGGCTTGTGGATATATCTCTTTCAATCCAATAGAAATATTGCTCTCGACTTCAAGACGGTTTTGCTGATAAATGGAACTTACGTGTTAACTTTGCATGCAGATGACATTGGAAACTTTCTGCGATGTAATATCTGCTACACAACCTGTACTTAATTCACTCTTCCATCGCCTTACATTAGTCGTTACAGTAAAAAGTGAGCAGGAAGGGCCGTATCACGCGACAATTTGTGGGAACTCGAATGCGAGTTTGAGACAACGTGGCGACTTACAGTACTTTCACAAAGATCACGATTTTGTGCTCAATTCGAAATTCGAAAACAAATTTATTTTGTTACCAAGACCAGTCTGAGAAATTTGGACTGCAGTTCCCCTTTAACATGGAAAGAAAAGTACCTACGATGGACGCCATAGTCATCACTTACTTTGTTGGACCCTTCTGTGTCATCTTCAAGAGCAGGTTTCCGAGGAGAGGGAACCCAGGCTAGAATGTTACAGTCCTTTCCACCACTGTAGAGATCCTGACAATAGGAAAAAGGAGTAAAACTATTAACGTATAAAAAAAAATTAAATGTGAGCCTTAGACCATTGTATCTGCGTAAAATAAGCCTCAGTAAAATTCTTTCTACTATATTTTGTCTTTCTACTTTTCTACTTGGTCGGATTTGAAAAGCAAAATCTCCACATTCTGACCTCACAATGGACAGTCACAATGCTCTTTCATGTGTTTAAATAGAATGCTGTAACCTATGTATAACTATGTGGTCCCAAAAAGTAGGCAGATAAATTTCAAGTATAAAAAGGAAACAAAATAAATAGAAAAGATACAAATGCCAAATATACTGAAAAGGAAGTAAGCTTTTAAATGTTATCAGCACATTCAGCATTTCCTCATGTTTTGCATTTGACCTCTTTTTAAGTCATACTTCACAGACAAAAATATCAGGAGGTGTTTATGAGAAAACGTTAAAAAAACAACACATTTTAATGAGAGACAAAATGCCCCCTGATACTGATGTGTTTGTAAAAACACATATATGAAGAAACAAACAGGAACAATATACAGAACTGCTTCAGTAACGCAAAGCCAGACAGATGAAGATGCTGAGAATCCTTATCTGCCTGAAGGTGACTAGCTTCTGGAGTAAATCTGGAATAACTTCACAGATGCTGACAATCTTTAGACCTTGCATAAGCCTGTTTGAATTAATACATCTGAAAGATTTTTTTTGTTTGTTTTTATTTGTTTAAGGTCTATTGGCAGGAAATCCTCTCTGGCAAGGATCAATCCCCAGAGTCCATCAGCCAAGACAGAATGGAAAGACCAAGACCAGCTGCTCAGTGGCTCTTTTCAAATTCCATTCTGTTTTTGCTGATGGACTTTGAATACTGTAACCATCTGGGAGGACCTGATGGCCCTTGTTATCAAAAACAGAATAATTTCTGCCAGACATTTAACTATCCAATCTACAAACTTAAGAAACAATTATAATAAAGAATAATAAATAGGAAAAAAGAGAAGAGAAAATGAGATGCCTGAGAACCCTTTTGTAAATACATATTTATACATATAGTATTTGTATGGAAAAGGACAGAATTATGCGGTAGGTTAAGTCTCAGGTCTCATAAAAGGGGAGTTATGGGTTTAAGTCCCTCCTGCGGAACATCTGTTGTACTTTAACAGAGGTACTGTACCCCAGTTGCTCCAATCTGCCCCACTGTATAATTGGGGACCATAATTGCTGAGGGTAATACTCTACCTGTGATGGACCTGTGTCCTATTTAGGGGGTCCAATGAGCGGATGTGCCTCAAATATGGGAATTATCTACTAGAATGAGGATTTTTCAAAGTGGATTACATTTTACATTCGTGAAACTGCACTGAGACAAGAGGACATGCAACACTGATCAGTTCTATTATTTCACTTTTAGTTCCTGTCAATATGGCAATGACAAAATGAGCTTCCATTCACTTTGTGCACAGTTGGATGCAAAATGATCTCTGATGTTACCGATTTATTATTCTGTTTTAATATGTTAAAATATCATTACAATTCCCCAATGCTGAATATGATTAGGAAAAAACAAACAGCACGTTAATTAATTTTTAATTCAAACTATAATTTTCCAAAACATCCACAAATTAGGAGTTCTGTAAGCACACACTGGGTCATGTACTGTTTTCCTCTTTTCTACACTATGTGGGATATGTTGTTTTCACAGAGAGTTCCCTAAAATCTGTTTCTAGGAAGAATAAAATTGTAGGAATCTGCCATCTGGAGCTGGTCCATTTTTCATATTTTCTTTTTTGCGGAAATAAGTTATAAACGTGAAACTTCTTATACGTTTTGAAATGTAAAAATTTAAATGTAATACATCATAAGGTCTATGCATTTTACCACCTATTTTCTAATTTTCTAATTTCTCTTTAGAAATAATCTAATAATCAAGTTTTCAAACTTGAAATCAGGAGCGAATTCTTAAAGAAAAAAAACAGACTATAATAATAACAATAATTGCTTACACTTATATAGCATTTTTCTGGACACTCCACTCAAAGCGCTTTACAGGTAATGGGGACTCCCCTCCACCACCACCAATGTGCAGCATCCACTTGGATGATGCGACAGCAGCCATAGTGCGCCAGAACGCTCACATCAGCTATTAGTGGGGAGGAGAGCAAAGTAATGAAGCCAATTTATAGATGGGGATTATTAGGAGGCCATGATTGGTAAGGGCCAATGGGAAATTTGGTCAGGACGCCGAGGTTACACCTCTTTTCGAGAAACGCTTTGGGATTTTTAATGACCACAGAGAGTCAGGACCTCGGTTTTACGTCTCATCCGAAAGACGGAGCCTGTTTACAGTATAGTGTCCCCGTCACCATACTGGGGCATTAGGACCCACACGGACTGCAGGGTGAGCGCCCCCTGCTGGCTCCACTACCACCTCTTCCAGCAGCAACCTTAGTTTTTCCCAGGAGGTCTCCCATCCAGGTACTGACCAGGCTCACACCTGCTTAGCTTCAGTGGGTTGCCTGTTGTGAGTTGCAGGGTGATATGGCTGCTGGCTAAAGGTCACACAGTAACTGACAGCCCCTTTTGGGGGTAAAAGCTTTTAACACTTGCTTGATAAGCAAACTCCTGGTCATATTAAGTCATTTAAAATTTTAGTTACAAAAGACACACAACACAATCGTCAGATAACATTCCTTAATGATGACTCCTTATACTGGAGGATGATAGGTTGAAAATTAATACATACAGATACAGTTTCTACAACCACAGAATGTTTAAGATCTTTTTTTTAAAGGAACACCTTAGTAAAGTTGGCTGGCACACCGTCAACTGGGACAAATGTCAGGGGCCACACCTTCAATTCTTACCACCTCAGGGTAGCTTGGCCCTAACACTAAGCCTAACAACGGAGCTGAACACCAAAGGGAACTCAATGATAAAGCCCTTAATTTCTGATAACATACTGTATCTTTTAAAACCTGTATCACATATCTGAATCATTTATATATCTGCTCCTTTCACTATACTCAATGACTGTCTCTCACCTGCAGGTCAGGGTGGAATTCACAGCAGTCCACGTTGTTGTAGTGCCCTCTCAGCACAGTGACCAGCTCTCCAGTGTACAAGGCATACACCACAATGGTGCTACCACAGGGCACAAATACGAACTCCGGACTGCAGCCTCTGGACAACGTGAACTTCAACCCCTTGCGACTTTCGTTGCATACCTTCCCATAGTTCACCTGCAAAAATTAGTTTTGAATTCAGTTGAAATTGTCTTCAAGGAAATGCCCTGTTTTCAAACTGAAGGTGAATAACTGAGGAACAAAAGTATCACAAAAGGGAAAGGCAATTAGAAATCGATGTAGCACAGTGGTTTAGTCTTGAAGGAACAGGCTGATGTCTGAGAACCCCCTTTTCACTGGCAAAATACTTTAAAAAATAAGAAAATTATATTTTTTTATTTGTGTTTCCTAAAATACTGTAAGAGCAACAATTAAAAGATATGAAACTCCCTTGTTGTAAGCAGGTGTATTTGTGAAAAAGTAACATGTTATATATATTATATTTACAGCAAATATTTCTTACAATTGACTTAAAATTTAGATCGACCTTTAAAGGGTGACTGTAATGGTAAACCAGATTTGTTATCTTTCTCATCAGTGGAATGACACGTCTTTCTTGAAATTCAACCTCCCGGACTGCTGGAGAAGTAAAATGAAGTTTTGGTTCAACTTTGATCAAAAAATAATTGTTGCTCATTTTTATTCTAGTTCCATGTACCAGGCCATGTACCTGATATTAATTACATTGATAAATTACACAACATGCCGTTTATCATAGTTCCAATGTTGTATGTCTGAGGTGAAATTCTTTGTGTGAACTTCATTAAAGCTCCACTTGGCACTGTAGGAATGTGTCTGACTCAATATTGCATACCAGAGTGTTTTCTCCGGAGGCGCTGTTCCACAGTCTCATGCGGTCATCCGTCCCAGTGGTCAGAAGGTGGAGTCCATCGCTGGTAAAGCACAGCCCATTGACGCGTCCATTGTGAGCAGTGTTAGCTACCACAAGACCCATATGCCACTCAGACAAAATGCCGTTCACTTCCCATCATAAACTACCAGAGGCCTGAGGGCATCAGCTTTTATGAAAAGGCTCTGCTCTTGTTAACGTTTTATGTTATTTCTGAGTCTTTTTCATTGCCTAAGGCGATATATATATATAGAACTCATGCCATTAATACTTAAAAATCATAGTTAAGCATCAGTGTTTTCTTTAAATTAACCCTGTCATCAGTCCACTTACCCTGGCATGACATTAAAACATCAGAAAGGTTATAAACAAGAGGAGGAGGCCATTCAGCCCATTAAGTCTTTTTGGTAGTTAATAGCTAATTGATGTGAGGATCTAATCTGGCTATTTCGTGAAAGAAGCCTGGATATCGGCTTCAACTAAATGTCTGGGTATCTTGTTCAATTCTTGCCACAACACAAATATTTTGGTGATTTCTTTAAACTCATTAGGCAGGTTTGCTTCTCCTCCAATTTTAAAATGTTGGTTGGATCAGTGTTTTCTGAAATACTCTGACTACCCTTTAAAATTCTGATTCATACTTTCTTTCTGAATACTTGGCACATAAATACAATAATGTAAACATATAAATAATAAGAAAGCTGACAATGATAAAATTGTAAAATGACAAGTTATTTAGTTTTAATCTTGAGTCTAGTCTAAAGAATCAGTCTCTGGCCTCAATAACAAATACTGAAGAAAATAATCTCATATTAATTCACAAAGGGGGGTATAAAGGAAATAGCCTGCAGAACAACAATAAATGACACACTATAAATGCATAATAACTCTTTTTTTCAGCTCCGTCTTAACTACATGGCAGCCCAAGATGAAAGCAGTGAACACAACATCAGATTTCACATCATATTATCATACACAATTTTCACGCGTATAAAATATTTTATAAAGCTTTCTTAAACGTGCTGAGAAAAGAAGTTTGAGCCTTGCTTTATATTTGATCATGTTTGTAAACACACAGGTAAACACACCTTTTTCCGATGTGTTTTCTTTAGTATATGTCAATAAAACTACTATTATGTGAACAGCGGCTGAAACTCAGACCTACGAATGCCCACACAATGGGTTCAAAATACCCTATAAACATGAGATACATACATACATCTGACACATACACTATATGCAGAAATATTAATAAGAAGGACCAAATATATTTGGTCCAAACAGCAAAACAGATTTTGCTTACATTTTCTTCCCAAAAACTAAAATCACCATCCATGCATAGGATACCTAATTTCCACTGTAGGAAATTTGTCACATGGTTACAGTAAACATTTCTTTCCACTGTTTCTTACAGAAAAACCTTAGCCACCTGCCCAAATGGTTCTGGTTATATAACAGAATGCACTCTAGCATTCTAACAGTTTCTAACAACAACAGTTCTGGGGCCCTGGGTCAATCTCATCTCACTGTTTTCTCCTTGGTATCTTGACCAGGTTCTCAAATGAACCGACTGCCACTAGATCAGTGTGCTTTGGGAAGCTAATAGAAAAAAGGAAAATGTCATCCTTGAACCCTTTTTCCATAATTTATCAGACCTTAAATCTAGTTCCGAATACCACTCTTGAAAAGCGTATGCAACGAGTCAATGCAACCAGATGGAGTTTTCCAAAACGTTCATGATCACTAAAATAAAACTTATCACATTCCTTGGACTTGCTGTGCTTACATTCTGAAATTCTCACAAGCCACATAGTCCATCAGTATATTTCTAAATTGTGAAACTTTTCCTTTAGCCCATAAACTTGTTATCACACCTTATAAAACCTTATGCACCTTGTCACACTTTACATCTTATCAGATAGAAAATCTGTTCAAATTAGTGACTATTTCACCTTGACAAAGATAGTCATAACTGGCCCAAATCAGGCCCAAATTGCAGAGCTCTGTCCTTCGGCTATTTGTTTAGTAGACTGTATGCATGTTTACTTTGGAGGTAGTTCTTCATAGTGTAGGCATCCATTTTCATTATTATGCTGATGATAACCAAATGTTTGCACAAAACCTGTTATTAATCAAACACTAATTGTATTGTTACTCTCTACAACTTCAGTTTCACTATTTATGGTATAAGAATCGATCCATATATTTAGGCCGAGAATCATCTTTGATCCAAGTTTTGCAATGTATGCAAAACATCCTTGAAATAATTGTCTGAGGATTTTAGAATATTTTTTAAATAAACCTTCTTACCTTTAAGACACTGAATGCATTAATTTTATACTTAATTAACTATGTAGAATTGTGTATGTTTAACATTTTACTATGTTTTACCATAAAGGAGTTTGAGGTGCTATGTCGTGCAAAAAGCATGGAATATACCTGAGAAGCTTAAGGGACCAGTCTTCAATATTACAGCACAGTTCGGCTCCACTCACCTGCCTCTGATGAGGCTTTAGACTTCTCACCATTGTGCTGGTCTAGTGTAAATAAGCTTCCTGATGCCTTCCTCACATCCCACACTCTCACTTGGCTGTCAGTGCTAAACAAAGCACAAAATATTACTTCAGTCTTCTAACTTCTCAAGGGTCTCTTTCAGCATATTCATTCCTCTGTATCACAACTATATTCCAATATAACGACATCCATCAGGGGAGTCCAACTGCTATTGAATTTAAGTGAACCAATAGTACTGCGTGTAAATGCAAAAATTAACAAAAAGACGGGGATATGCTTTAGCTCGGGGGAGTGTTAACTCAACTTTTTTAATAAGTTTGAATTGTATGTTGTGTTTCATATGCTGATCTGGTAATTTTGATGGAAGCTTTCAGAACATTCATCAATTGCTTTTGTTTGTTTTAAGGCTGAAGGCAAACCTTGTATATATTATATAATTTAATAACAAGCATGGCCAGATTTACCTCTTTATCCAGCATTATTTTTTGAAAATTTATTAGAATGTGGATCATA
The DNA here is from genome assembly GCF_055471065.1 of Atractosteus spatula. NCBI lineage: Eukaryota > Metazoa > Chordata > Actinopteri > Semionotiformes > Lepisosteidae > Atractosteus > Atractosteus spatula. Next base: position 27,822,310 of record NC_142708.1, on the reverse strand, counting down.
TTTAGATTGGATTGGATCACTTAGGCAAAAACCACAAACTGCACTTTGACATTTTGCATATGGGCGGTATGGTGGTTAGCACTGATGCCTAAAGTTTTGATTCTAGCTAAGACAAGCTGGGTAGTTTGTTTCTTTCTCTGTGGGTCTGCAATGGACTGGCCTGTCAGACAGGGAGAGGGCAATAGTGTGTCCCTCCTTGCTCTGAGTGCTACAGTGATATGCTCTGGTTTGCTGTGCAACACACAAGTTAGAGCTGCTTACTGATAATAGCTTGATGGACTTATTGTATTGTGTGTTTATTTATTTAATACAATATAACGATTTAAAAAGAATGACATGATTTGTGCACAAAATAAATTTTAGCAACCCATTATCCTCTAAATGTTTTGCTTTGTATCTTTTCTTAAGTATGTACATGAAGTCAATTTTTAGATTTTGCAAGCTGCCTAACAATTTGAGCTTCCCCACTGGTTAATTAGTATATCATGCCTCAGTGAATAAAAACTTAGCAAGTCAGGTGTGCACACCCCTGGATAACATTTCACTTACACAAATACTCTGAACAACAGTATTAGTGTTGTTTATCAAGTATACCCTTGGTAGAAGCACTGCCAAGAGGTACACAAAAACAGGCTGTTGACTTCAATTTTAAAAATCCTGAGGAGCACTTGTGTAGAACTGTGATCTCATTTTAATAAGCGCTAAAAAGTTTGTGTATTGTGTTTATTCAGTAGAACTATTTTTTTTACTGTATAAACTATAGGTACATCTAAATGTTTTTTTATTATTTTCTGATAAGAGTAACACCTTAAAGTAGAACACAGGTGTTTATATAGGAAATAAAATTCATTATATGAATTATATATTTAAATGATATATGAATACGGGTAGAATTGTAGCACGGGTGCCTCACAGTGATGGGGCCCTGGGTTCAAATTTCAGACCTGGAGTGCTGTCTGTGTGGAGTTTACATATTCTCCCTGCGTTTGTGTGGATTTCCTGCCCAAGTCCAAAGCCCAACTGGTAGGTTAATTGGCTTCTGGGAAAACTGGCGTCATACTTTCAGGATCGAGAACTTGACTAAACATCCACAACACTGAATAGCAAAGAAAGACAACAAGAGTCTCTGTTTTCAAAATTGGGTATTATAAGAAGCCAGCAGCTACATTACCCTGCAGCTCACAACTGGCAACCTACTGAAGCAAAGCAGGTGTGAGCCTTGCCAGTACCTGGATGGGAGACCTCCTGGGAAAAACTAAGGTTGCTGCTGGAAGAGGTTGTTAGCAGGACCAGTAGAGAGCACTCACCCTGCAGTCTGTAGTCATTAAAAATCCCGGGGCATTTCTCGAAACGAACAGGGGTGTTAACCCTGTGTCCTGGTCAAATTTACCCCTGACCTTTACCAGTCATGGCCTCCTAATAATAATCTTCATCTATAAATTGTCTTCATTATTCTATGCTTCCCCCCACTGGTAGCTGATGTGCAGTGAGCGTTCTGGCACACTTTAGCTGCTGTCGCATCATCCATGAGGAGCTACACACTGGAGAAGGTGTGTCCCCATTACCTGTAGAGCGCTTTGAGTGGAGTGTCCAGAAAAGGACTATATACTGTAAGTGTAAGGAATTATTATTAAGAAATACTCATTGAAAAGTTAGTCTGAAAAATTATTTAAGATGCTATCATTGGTGGGCGTATAGGAATTTAATTTATTTGCATAAATCACATGTGCAAACAGTCTCTTAATGAGAGAGTTCTGTTGCAGAACATACAGCAATTTCCTTTACCTTGCAGTTGCCAGAATATGTTCATATCGAGGAGACCATTTAACAGAGAGCACTTCTCCCCTGTGACCTAAAGGACAACAGTCATGTTAGACCTCTCAGTACAGGAAAATACAAGCGTTGGCAAACAGTATGAATTTAAAGCTGACATTTTTAGAATATCCACATCAATACATATTGTATTACAACATTTTTAAGAGTGAGAGTGGGTCTGGGTCAACAATGAAGCTACCTATACAACAATGGAACAGATTGATAAAGTTAATATTAAATTGTTAAAATAATTGCTTGCAAATTTACTACTTGTAACTAGTAATGACAAGTTCTATGTGCAAAACAGACAAAAAAATGAAGATCAAATTACCTGCTACACCCAGAGTAAGTTTCACTTTTATTGAGTTATCATTACACTGGCCATCAAAAAAAAACAACACTTTTTACAGAAACTATTTCAACAATTCATTTGATAAAAAATCAGGTATGGATTTCTAGTGACTTTAAGACAAGAGTGAATGCTTTTTTCTTACACTTAACAATCAGGTATAAAATGGTAAAAAAGGGATATTTAAAAGGTGAAGTGGGAAGCTGAAAGTTATACCGCAATGGAAGATAAAATAAAAAGTTATTTCAGTACTATAACAGCAAAAGAACCGTCAAGCGAAAGGTAGCAGAATCGTTGCCCGAATCCACCACCAAAATTCCTTATAATTCGGCATTATATTCTATCCCTTGTGAATGAAAACAGATTGAGATTTGAGCTTTCTGAGGTTGAAAATATACTAACAACTCCTGGTAGTTCTAGAGGAATGTTAGCAAAGTTATATAGTGTACTGGTCAATAACTGTAGATCATTATACATAACACTGAAAACTATCTGGGAGTGAGACTTGGGACACTCATTTACTGAGGAGGACTGGCTGACAATCTGTGAGAAGCAGTATCCAAAATGCACCTCTATTATCATACAAGAGCTTAATTTCCATTTTCTCAATAAATTATATCCAACCCCAGTCCGCCTGCACAAGATATACCCAGGTAGATCGAATCAGTGCTTTAAGTGCCACTCACATATAGGTACCTTTATTCATCGCTTCTGGCAGTGTGACAAGATCAAACACTACTGGATAAATGTGCACTCTGTCATTGAAAAAATGTGGGTATACATTTTACTATGTCTGCAGACCTCTATTTTCTACAAAGCGATTATACTGTTAAATTTGATAAAGTCTCAGAGTGTTTATTTTCTGTGTTGGTTCATTTTGCGAAGAAATGTATATTGCTACTATGGTCTGTCTTCAAGGTGGTGACGGTTGAAATGTGGCTTTCTCAGGTAGCTATATTTTTACCCCTAGAAAAACTAACATATGATTCGAGACCTGAACATTTTTGGAAGATCTGGTCACCCCTTTGGTCTTATATCGAAAATCACCAATTCTAATGTATTTTGGAATTGGAGGGCTATACAGTGCTGTCACTATATGCCATATTACATTATTTTGTAATCTGTTTTTTTTTTCTTTGCATCACTGGACATGATGCTGCCTTATTGGCTATCTGATTGTTAATGATGAGTATGCTGTAAACCCAATTGCTGTTGTTGATATTTTTAAAAACAAATAAAAACAATATTTTTAAAAAAGTAAAATCTATCCAGGACAAAAAATCTTCGAGACAATGAAAGGGTATTTCCCTCAGGTGTTCACTAAGGAAGAAGTCAACAACAGGCCTCAGACAGCAGAGGGACAAAGTTCTGTATTAAACAGTATTAGCACTAGTATTAGGTGTTTCGGCTACTAGAAAGACTCATGATGAATAAATCCTCAGGACCTGATGGTATTTTACCATTTCTACTTAAGGAAATGAGGCATGTTGTTCAGAAGCTACTGACACAATGTCCAAGTTGCTTAAGACAGGAGCAGTACCCAGGGACTGAAGAATTTCTAATATAACACTCATCCATAAAAAGGGTAGGAAAACTGAGCCAAGTAATTATAGACAAACAAGTCTGACTTATTTTAAAAGTAAGGCTGTGAAAATGATTAAGATAAATGATAAATGATTATTAAAAATGATAACTCCAATTCCAGGTCCATTGTGCTATTTGCGTGGAGTTTGTACGTTCTCCCTGTGTTCTTGTGGGTTTCCTCTGGGAGCTCCAGTTTAATTCCAGAGCCCAAAAACATACGGTAGATGAATTGGCTTCTGGGAAAGCACGCCCTAGTGTGAGTGGTTGTTTGTGTTGGGCGTGTCCAGCCTTGTACCCGTTGCTTACCGGGATAGGCACCAGTACCCTTGTGAGCCTATATCCGAAGAAGCGATTAGAAAATGGATGAATATACAGTATACAATGTAACAGTCTAAAAGGGTTATGAGGCTGTTAAGTATTTTAGCTATAGGAGTACTTAATTGACCAAACTGTTTTCCAGCTGAGAACTAAAAACATAACCATAACTAATTCTAGTCTCCTTCTTTTGAAAACATAAGCAATTTCTTTTCTTCCAGTTTGGCTAGAAAAGTAATTCACATTGAATTAAAGCCACTTATGTCAATAAATAACACAAGAAAAAAAAAGTTAATATAAAGGTATTTTAAATGGTGATACCACCCTCACCACTACCCTTGTTAATTTGCAAGTATTGTAAAAAGAAACAACTTTGAAAGAGGACTACATTGCTCAAATAATTCACACACTTGTTAAAAACACACCCAGGGAAGGAGCAAGCCTTCAGGTATTTACGACTTTGCTTGTAAATTTAAATGCTAAGACAACACAAAAGAGCAATAAAGTCAAATTGTTATCACAGTAATGAACATATATTCTTGAGGACAAGTAATATGCAGGCCTTTGTGTGCAAAAGTAAGAGTTAAAGGTAAAATAAGAGTAATTGTTTGATTTCATTGAGTACTTTAGTAAATGAAAAGGAGCCAGTTCAAAACAGTGTAGCAAGACCAGAGAAATCTGATCTTTTAAAGTTATGGCTTTGGATATGATAAAGAAACTAAACACGTCTCTTCAATCAGAAAATTATTTTTGGTGCACAGTCTACTCAAAACGCCTTTGTTGTGCCATTAGCTTCCATACACAGCACTCACCCTGCAGAATGTGGATACGAGAACCAGACTTCAAGTCACACAGCTGTACTTTGGGATCTTTGGTACCAACTGCAGAAAGAAATACAATAGGAGGGATTCAGTGACAAACTGCTTCCTTACGGAGAGAGACCTACAAAAAGATCATTGTCCTTTAAAACAGGAGAAGAATAACGCATTTACGTTCAATGTGCACAATTCTATAAGCCCACAGTGAAATCAGAGCTCGTCAAATCATAGAATTGAAATTAGTCTTCATAAAATAAGTCAACTGACACTGTAGGTCTGGTACTGCAAGTGTTATAGCCTGGTTAGTAAAGGCGTGGGAGACCTGGGAAAACTAGGTTGTTGCTGTTAATGGTACCACTGGACTGACAGCACTCTTCCCTCCATTACTGAATTTCCAAACTAATGTTGTAGTAGGGTGGCACAGTGTTTAGCATTGCTGCCTTGCAGTGCTGGGGCCCTTGGTTAAATTCCTGACCTGGGGTGCAATTTTTATGTTCTGCCCATATTCACGTAGGTTTCCTCTGGGTGCTCCAAGTTTCCTCTCACACTTTCCTGAAACATAGTGGCCGGTTCATTGGTTTCTGGGAAAACTGAACCAGGTATGAGTGTATGTGTGTTTATCTGCCCTTGTGACAGATCTGCATCCTGTCCTGAGTGTACCATGCCTTGCCTCACTTGCTTGCCAGGATAGTCTCTAACTTCCTTGCGTCCCTGAATTGGAAAAATACATTAAGATCAAGGTCACTTTGTTGTAGGATATCTTTTGGGAGCCTTGTTTCTTATTTTAATGTCTAATTCCACACTGAAATATAGAAAGGAGAAACACAATGTTTTGGCATAGAGCAATGGTTAGATGTGAAGAAGGCTCTACAGCTGAAATGTGTTTCTGGAAACGTGGAATTAGCCTTTGCTTGCTCCTTTGCAGTCAAGACACACTCCAGGTCCTGACTACTTAGTGATTAAAGATCCCATGAGGCACAAGACTACAGGTGTTAACTCAGGTATCTAACTAAATTCCACACAAAGCCTTGCACAGTCTGACATAACTAAAAGTTTCCCCTAAACGTAATTGATGATGAAACTTCTCACTTCTCAATCTGAGATACTGTGCTTTTGAAGTGAAACATGCTATATACAGTAAATGCAATCATTAATAAAATCAATCTAGTACATCTTTAAATATTATATACAGAAAGTCAGAAAGATACAGCTTGCAAAGAAAATTTTTCATTGCAGTCCGCAAAGTCATATCTTACATAGAAACCCTTCATAAACTTAATCTGTGAATCCAAGACTTTTAAATCAACAGTTAACTTGAACTTAACAATTAACAGAGAACCAAAAGAATGTGATTACTAATTAACTAATGGTGGAGATATAGTTTTTGCTTCTGTTTAAACCACAATGTAACTACACGTTTGAACAAATGTTTGTACTGGTGAAAACAAGATCCTCTTTCAAAAACATTTCTCATCGTATTGTGTATCAAGGCACGAACTTCAATCCATCCTTCAAGAACATTCCATTTGAAAAAGCCTCACATGTTAAACAGAAGTGGGGTGATACATAAGCTACATTTTTTACATTACATTCCAGAACACTAGAAACTTGGGTGTTGCAGCAACTGGTATTTGGTACCTGCCAATCTTGTTTGGACAGAAAGCAGCTAGACTGCAAGTGGAGCTACTTTGTCAGACTATCTTCCTCTTTCCAAAAATAGTATTAACTCAAGGTGACCTTACAAAGAGACTTATTGTACAACAGCTTACAAAGACGCTTTGATTAAACTTTTTGGGGGAGATTGATTTTATTTCAAACTTAAATTTTTTAAGGAAATAAGCAAATTACCATTTAAGACAGACTAGTAAAACATTTCTCCCCACTAAACAAATGGTATATAATGTGGCCCTTCTCCTTTATTTAACTTATTTGTACACGTATGTTATTGTGAAAATATAGCTAGTGCGTTTACATGAAGCTAAAATCCCACATTTACATTACTTGGGGTCAGTTAAATAAAAAAAACATACAAAAGAGATAGCACAACATGAAATGAACAAGAAGCATACAAACTAATGAAGGGTTTTGGATTCATCGTATGGTATAACACCTTCCTCTGGACTAGAAAATATCTGAATACTAGAGGGTATACTGATGACAAGGACTGGTCATTAAGAAAGTTCTAATTGGGGATAACACACCAAAATAAATATTCTTTGAATAATGAGGATTAACACATTTTAAGGGAACAATTTGCCCGTGCTTCATAGTCAAATTTAATACAAGTTTTACAAGATCTTATCTATTTAAACATTCCACTATCTAAACTGCATTTCTGCATGAAGTCTGAGTTCTGAACCTAAATCCGTTTCCATCTGTGGATGTAGTCTTTTCTATATTTTCCAATTGTATTACAGTATATACTTGATTTTTTTTCAGGTATCACTCTGGTGTATGTCTTCTAAATGAAGCTTTACTGTACTGTGAAGTTCCCCAAAATCTTAATCCAACACCTGTAAAGTAAATTTACTTTTTGTAACTACATATTGAAATTAATTAATGTTTATCTTATAAAAAAAAGCACAGTATCACATTTAGCCTTATACCTTATTGCGGAAAAAGGTAACTAAAAATTTCAGAATGAAAATCTTTTCTGCTTGGATTTACTGCAGTAATTAAGGCCAGTGACTCCCTCTGTTCATGAATAGGGCTCTGTCAGAAGTGAAGGTTCTTCAGCTGGGCTCTCTCGTATGCATAATATAAATTGTTAATTGTTGCTCTGTACACACAAGCCTTTGCCACTATCGTCTGAAAGAAAAGAATAAGCCTATTTGCATTTATGCATTGGCTGACTAGTGCGGAATATGGCACAAGGTCATTTCTTATTTAATATTCAAATACACATTTCTTTCTGTTTAATTCTATAACACACTCTCCTACAAGCCTGCATATGACATTTAGAAAGAAAGAGCTACAAATTCCATTAAACAAATCCTGCCTGTAGCTTCTTGAAAGTAAAAGAGCTGCAGCTACACACCTGCTATCAAACAGTGTTTCCTTGCAATGGGAGACATGTGATGACAGTACACTGTCCCCTCAAAACTGAAGATCTCAGCAGGCTGTGGAAAGAGAAAATTGAAAATAAAATAAATGCATATCATATGTTTTATTAGGCATGATTTCAACTATTCTTTTGTGTCTGTTTTAGAAGACTCTTCTAACAGAACTGTGCAGTACTGCATTATTTTTTTAGATTCAGTAATGATTTGTGTCACTGTGTCAAGAAAATAGCACCCAAACTGTGGCCCCTAATTGTGGTGCGATTTCTTCAAACACAGTGTCTTGATACACATTACAGGACTGTATTCTTTTATAATTTGGCATATATATGTATATTGATTTGCATAGTGTATTAGATATACAGCACCCATGGTGTGTCTACATGTGGTACGGGAAAACTATTCCCAGTACGTGTGACTTTCGTTACCCATTGAGAGTTCTGGAAGGTACAGTATGCTCTATGAATAAAGAGGACTGGGTGTGGCACCTCAGGTCATTTAAACAGCAATGTGGCTTGCATTGCTTTGTGCATTATTCCAAAATATATGGCACACATTTAAAGATTTCTAAATTGTACTCAATGTCAAATTGTAGAGCTAGCAATAACTAAAAAAATTCTCCATCCAGGAGGAAAGACTCATCTGCAAATAAAAAAGCAATTAAAGATAATGAATTCTGGACCATTTTCAACCAACTTAGAATTCTGGCCATAAACTCTTAAGTTCCATTTCCTACTGCAAGAATTCAGTTTTCAGTTCTTATAGCAGGAATTGGAACATCCCTTGTGACATGTTAAATATTTACAAGATCGGTGTTCTGTTTTGATCTTTTTATGTACATTTCTATAACCTTTAACAGTCAGATAAGCTTTATTAATAGTGGCTATTTATAGACTAGTTATAGCTGAAACAAATCTATAGCTTTATTGCTTTTTTTAAATGAAGTAGCCAAACCACAATTGCAATTGAAAAATCGTAACTCTATTCATGTCATACAGAGAACAGACAAAGCTCTATAAGTAAAGCCTGTATCACAGAGGCTCTATTATTTCCATTAATGCTGTTGGTGACATACTGTGTTGGTGGGTTTAGCACAAGTCTCCGTTGTTTAAAAAGGGATGTAGCTTACAGCAGAGTGTGGGTATTGAATATACTGAACAGTAAGATCCCATTTCTGTTCTGGTCTTTTAGCAAAACATTCTAAGATGTACATTATAAAACATTATTCATTTTGTAAATCACTGAAGACATATTGTAAAATGTTTAGAATGTCTACTTAAAAAAAGCCTTTGTTTGCAAAATAATTATAATAATCTCTAGCAAATACTGTATTATATTGAATTCCAAAGGAAGGAGTGTTTCAGGCTGCCATTTACTTAAGTTAAAGCTCAACCCTGAATTATTTACGGAAACAATCATTCAAAATGTAATCCATATGAGACCTTATGTTATGTACTTTTCCTCGCTGCTATGCAATATTACAGCTTGCATAACCAATATTCAGCCTAGAAGATATCAGAATACACCAAAATGCACTAAAGACCAGTGCGATTTCTGTCGGATGCCATCACCTATAGACGTGACCTTAAAACATCACTGCAGCTGGTATGACAGACTGCAAAAAACACAGTTTTATTTGATGAATGCCACAAAGCTGTGTTCAAATAATATACTGGAGGGAATACATATGAAATTGAGGGAGCTGTAGAAAAAGATGGAGGGAAAAGACTTTACATTAGATTGTTGGGTGCCACACCTTTGAGAATATAGCCAAACGTCTGTTTAAACAACAGACAAGAACTTGGCAGAGGTATCATAGCTCAGCACTATCTTGATGATTTTCTGTGGCTCTTAGTTGTTGTACTGTTTTCTTGACATATGGCAATCATTCCTGACACAGATCAACATTTAAACAGTGCAATAGTGTATTATTTCTATTAACACAGATCCAAACTGTTTTAACTATGTTGGGGAAAGAAATATTTGAAAAGTCACGGATACAGTACGGTCAGTAAAGAGGGACCAGAGACAAGAACGCTTTAAACAACCCAAGGAACAGGTTTCTCTCCATGAGCTGACAGAGGGTAGTGTGGTTAGTAATGGTGTTATTAATCCAACGTTGGATCCAATAGCTGTGGCAGCAACTGATAATAAACAAAACAGCAACTGAAACTGAAAGCACTGTTATTTATGACACTAATACATTTTTTTTTACTTACTGGACTATTTAACTCTGGAATCGGATGTGCAGACTTGAATTTAACATGCCCTATATAGGGATTCAAACATGGCAAGTTCTCCAACAAGTTGTGTGTCATTTTACACCAAGTATGTTTCAAGCAAGAATAATGCTGCAACTTCTCTGAAGTCCCGGTTAATAAAATAATTGCATAAAGAGAATGCTACTTACTATTAGTGTTTCTGTGTCCCATACTTTCAACGTTTTGTCAAAGGAACTTGAAGTGAACATGCCTGTGTCGTGTGGATACCACTGCACAGTCTCCACACTGAATTTGTGTACATGCTGGTTGGACCTAAAATGAGTATATAGAGTACCAGATGTTTAGACATTCACACAAATCTGAAGTCTAGATGTTGTGTAATACTGTAGATTAGGGATCAGAGATATTTTACTGTAACTAAAAACACACTAATGAAACTTTTGAAAAATATGGTAAAACTGATATATAATTACTGATAGATCCTCTTTACTGTGCAGTTTTATGTCCAGATTTGTACATCTGAATGTTGCTCTTGAAAGCTTTGATTAGCTCCTCCAATAGACCTAAATATGCTGGTTTAAAATACTGTTTAAAGTTTCATAGTCTGACAATAGATCATTCTAGAACCCATGAGATTTCTCACAGAAAGTGCTCTACTCAGAAGCATGGACAACTCAGTGTAATGTTTTAAACTACTTTTAGATATTATTTAAAAATACTACAATGTGATAACAGATGTTTCTTTTGACATTGAGTACATGCACACAGAGAGACTGAATATAGATACGAGATGGTTTCCCTAAAACAGCATAACTATTATAGTTTATGTACAGTGAGTGGACAAAATAACTGAAACACCTAACAATATATTAATATCAAGGACCTAATAAGGAGTAGGGCCACCCTTTGCCTTCAGGACAGCTTCAATCCTTATTGGTATGCTGTCATACGTCCTGAACTGTGTGTAGTGGGATATTGCACCATTATTCAAGAAGAAAAGCCTCCAGGCCTTTGTGGGGATGAAGGAGGTGGATATCTACTTTGCACTTTGCGCTCCACAACTTCCCATAAAGGGTCAATGATGTTTAGATCTGGTGATTGGGGAGGCCAGGGAAGGCGTTTGGCTTCATCCTGGTGTTCATGAAACCACTCTTGCATTTAGCAGTGTGTATAGGGGCATTATCATCCTGGAATATGGGAACATCATGAGGGAACACCATAGGGTGCACCTGGTCCTGTAAAATGGCCTCATATTCCTTGGCCGTTATACGACCATGCAGAGCAATCATCGGACCTAATGACTCCCAGGAGATGGCTGCCCATACCGTTACGGATCCCCCACCATGTTTAACAGTTGGCAAAAGACATTGTGGGTTGAAGGCATCCTTTGGCTTTCTCCAAACGTAAACCCGTCCGCACGTAGGAAATGGGGTGAAAGATGACTCATCAGACCATATTACTTTTCTCCACTGCTCAGGGGTCCAGGTTTTATGCTCCTTACACCAGGTTATGCGGCTCTGTGCTTTGGCCTTGGATACAAGCAGTTTCCAAAAAGACTGCCCCGCCATAAATTCCAGCTTTGTAAAGCTCACGACGTACAGTTTTTGTTGACTGGGCCAGTGAGGTGCTGATTCAATTCAGTTGTCATTTTTGAGGCTTTACTTTTGTGGCATTTAGCAACTATCCTGTGAAGTGTCTGTCTATCCCTGTCGGTGAGCTTCACTTGCGACCACTGTTCCTCTTTGCCGATGCAGTTTGTCCATGTTTGGCATATGCTGTCATTATTTTTGAGACTGTTCCCCTTGACACATTAAATAATTTTGCAGTTTTTGTGACTGATGCACCTGGAATTCAGGCACTGAATTGGCCTCTTCGGAACTCTGTTAGTTGCCTAATGTTGCTTTGAAAGCTCACATATCAAAGTGCTAATTGTCAGACCTCTTTTGTAGCTGACACATACTGCTAATTGGCAAACAACCTATTATGACCTTTGCAGCTGCATTTGTAATTGTGATTTAGTTACTTCAAGGTTAAACTCCCTTTTCATGTGGTGTGTCCATCATTTTGTCCACCCCCTGTATACATCTTATGATATTTATTATTTTCTACTGTCTTGTACAAGCATACTAATTGTGCCACTGTCAGTAACTGACAGTTTTGAGCCTAGAAATGGATTGTTTTTTACACAAAGTGCCCTATTTATTGCATAACTAATACACATTGTTTTGTACAGTTACATAACCATCTACAATCTATTCCTTCAGATAATAAAATAAAGGAAATTTGGGGTGAATACACTAATGATACTTTTTATACTTATTCCTGTAAAAACTTTATGCATTAACATAGCATATACCAAGCCAAAATCTGATCGACAGTAATTACAGTACTGCATTCTTAGATAAAATGCAGACATTCCCAATACTTGTAGCAGAAGAGGTGGTAACAACTATAAATTCTGCTGCCATCTAGTGGAGCAGAGGTGTAATTCTCAATCTCTAAATTGAAAAACAGTAAGTACTAGCAACCGAAAATTATATTAAGAAGCTAAGCAGGGAATGTGCCTATTACCTACCTGCCCACTGTGCACACTGATTTGCAAGTATAGTGTGGCTTCTTGCTGAGGTTCTCAAGATCATAGATTACAATGACTCCATCTGCCCCACCTGACAACATGCTTAAAGAAAATGGAAAATAATTTATATTAATCGCACACACATTTTCCTAATCAACAGTAGAGGGTTGAAATAAAATATCTGTGGAAATATCTTGAGGTCCTGAGTCACCCATGTCTCCTGGTTTTCATCCCAATGGGCTTTCAGCCAGGGCCAGTTTATTATGCCTGTAACTGATCTGCTTGCTCTTTTAGACTTTTCTTTGACAGTCAGGTCTTGGTCTAAAAAAATATTGTAGTTAAAGAAGATGATATCTAGTAAACATGAGCACATAGTACTTCATGCAGGCTGTGCTCAACATGCAAATTAAGAATTTGCTCCCCTAATACTGAATAAAAAGCTCTTAACAAGGGATCAAAGAATGATGAACAGACAAAGGTGGGAATGACAATACTGTATATCAGGCACTCCCCAGAACTGAGTCCAGTTGGCCAAAATTCAGCTAACACACCCGATCAAGGGCATTTCTGAAACTCGCTGATTAATCCAGGTCTTGATACCAATTACGAATGCCATTCGTCTTTTTAAGAGCTAAAAACAATTTTAAAAATCTGACATTAAAAAAAACAGTTAATTCATGATTAAGAGCTCCAAGGACCCATGACCGAAGGCACCTGGTATACAGTACCTGGAATAAACTCATACACTGTACACCAGGGGTCTCCAATCCTGATCCTGGAGGACTAGTGTTCACGCTTTCTGCACAGCAGCAATTACTGAAAACCAAATAATGAGATAACTAAAGATGTTACAAGTCCAGCTGGACAAAAAAAGCTGCAGACATACCAACCTTCCAGAATCAGAATTCCAGTGCTAGGAATGGACAATAAAGTAATTATTTAATAGTAAATTCATTGGACAAACCAGTGGGACTCGGTGGCCCTGGTGTCCTCTGGTATTCTTAATCGTAGGACAATTCATTTCAATTTTCTATGCCAGTCTTTTAAAATGTATTTTTGACTCTCAAAAAATCTTGATGATGAACAATTCTGGGTTTTGAGGAGTACTTGGTACTCTGTCATCCCACCTGTGATTATTCTTCATAAACCAATCACCTATTAGGAGCTGTTTTGACTAACTAATTTTTTTTTAAAAATCAAAGAAAGACTGTCAACAGAAATAGAAATAGGTAATTTCTGTCAAAAAGATTTGACTGCACATTTATTTAAATGTAAAAAAAAAATACTCAGTCTTTAAAAATGATACCAGAATTAGGCTCACATTCAAAAAGTACTACACTGATTGATGGACTCATGAAAGTGCTGTGAAACAAATCTCATCACAGTAATAAGAGTGTTTTTTTCAGACTAATATCGTTGAGAGTATACTTACTATCTGCCTTCTACGACTTCTATATCAAGGGTGTTCACGCCATTACTGTGAATCCGCTCCACGTCTCTATCTTTGTTCAGTTCTAAGCTGAGCACCCTTTGCAGAAACAAAAAAGAACACAGGAAATGCAAGTAAATACATTTTCCCCCATTATATTTGCAGTATTGTACAATACATCATATGCTTAACCATTTCACCTTCGTCAATCAAAATGAGACATTCTGTAGCTACTCAGATTTGTTCAAATGAACACCAATGTCAGCCATCACCCAGCACTGAATTACCATGTTCTACTTCAATAAAGGGTTGGATGGAGTAGTATTCATCCCAGGCAAATACAAAATATCACAAATGTAAGTGCACCAAACTTTTCAATTTGATAATAATGGTTTTTAATTATGATTAGGACACCTTTTTGATACATTGATCGATTTCAGCTAAAGTAGAAAAATACTGCATTGAATGTACAAATTTGTTAAATACTATAATCATTTGTGCAGTTAGAAGTATGCAAAATCCATTTAATGCATTTTAAATTGATAACTATACTATACTTTTAAGAAAGTTATAAAAACCAGGGGACACAGGGGTGCCCAAGGTCGAGAACCCCTTTTTCAGACTTAAGACTGAAAAAGAAACCTGATGTACCTAGAATAAACTAATACACTGTATGGCAGGAGTCTCCAATCCTGATCCTGGGGGACTGGTGTGTTTTTATACAATTTTTATGCAAACTATTAATAATTACAGATTATAATTTAGCATATAGTCAATTAAAACCATCGTTAACACTTGTAAATCCAGTACTATCTAATTTTGACTTTCCAAATTGTCAGCAAGTATCAGTGTCTTTTAAAAATCAAATTTGTTTTGTGTAATTAGCAACTTGTTCTTTAGTTTCTGAGTCACAATGCACAGTAGATTAATGGCTGTTAATATGCAGGTTCAAGGAACAAACCACAATTTCAACACAGATAAGGCTCCATTTCAACTCCTTCTTTAAAGTCTAAATATACAAATACAGTATATTTTAAAGAAAACGCATAGTAACCTTCTTAGTGCGAGTATACATAGTACTTTAAGGCTCCACAACCGAAACGTTGTTTTTCTTATCATCTCTTTTTAGCATGAAATTTATTTGTCCCCATGAGTAAAAAATACAGAATAAAATGCCTGGGGTGTAAGACTTAATTCCAATTAATGGAGGGGCATAATGTCCAACCTTAGGAGTCAATTACACAATTAACTTATTTGTTAATTTAATTTGTGTAATTGTTTAATTGTTTAATTTAATTAGTGAAATTTGTTACACTAATTGTCACACAATTAACTTATTTTTTACTTTGAAACAAACGGGATGTTTAGGGCACAAAAACATTACAAGTATGCATTAAACAAGATAATTAGACCCATTACGTAACTGAGTGCAGGGTGGAATAAAAACCAAAAGACACCAGGCGGCCCGTCAAGAATGGAGTACACCAGACGTACGTCATTAAAATCTATACCTGGCAAAGAAATAATTTCAAAATCGTTTTCTGACGCAATATGATGATGACGACAAGCTGCTGAAATCACTCTAAATTAACTAAAGCGAGTTTTATTTCATAAACAGTTAACATTGAGCTCCTACTATAATTGTGGTATACTATTGCTTTAAGAAAGTAAGAGGCGAAGAGTGCTCACGGAAGGATGAATTATTTTCAGTAACATCCACCGAGGACTGGCAGTGTTTAGACACGTTCAAACGCAGCCCTACTGTACCTCCTTGTTGATTCAGCGCGTCGTAACCGAAGAGGATCATCTAGTCCCATCTGTCGTGCGGACAAAAAACCCAGCATCTTGTCAAACAACATATGTTAGGTGTTTTCCCCCAATACAATAAAAGACAGGAAAACGTATGAAACTACAATCACAACAAAGAAACGATCGTAGATTTTCCTAGAGACAAAAACGTTTCCTATGCCTAAAAAACTTTTGTGATCTATGCTTTAAAATACCCAACCTGGCCATAGTAACTAATAAATCAAAACAGTGATAATCGCGTACGTATTTGCATTCCAAAAACAACAACAAAAAATGTCTTCAGCTCTAAGCACTCATACGGGCGCAGCCATGTTGACAAGAAACAGCTAGGAAATAACGAGCTGCGTGATTGGTTGCAGGAGCCCTAGTGGACCAATGAGGCAGCTTCATCTCGTCCGGCTCCCGTGTTTTGTGATTTCGGAAAACGAGATCTCAAGTGCACACGAACTTCGCGTGTGGAAGTTAAGCGTTAGCTTTATTGGCGTGTGCTTAAATCACTATGAGCAGGATAGTAGCTTTAATACGGAGAAAATTTGCAATAGTAAAACAACACGTGGGTACGGACCATTTTGGAAATAAATATTATTTTATACCAGAGCAGAAAACGTGGACAGGTGAGTTCTGAACATTTTTCGTCGTTTCGAGAAAAGAAATAACAGTTCTGTTCAATTGATACTCTTTTTTCTTTTTAGAATTTGGAAATGTATTAGTATCTTACGAACGGGTGAGCTGTGTCAGTTTGTTCACAAACTATGTGCTAAGCAGTGTGACATTTTTAAATGTCTTTATATGAATTTGTGCATTTTACGTAAACTGTTGTAATGGTTCTATTTTACTTTATACAGTTCATGTCAAGTAAATTGTACTATGATTGCGGCGTACGCAAATGTACTGAACTTTTTGAACAAGTGAAATTGTTCAGAGTTATCAGTTCCATAGAATACCACTCTATCAACCTTTTTAATATATATATAAACCCCCGTGATTGTGTTCCGTGGTTACCGATTAAGATTCCTTGCTTATTTCATAGACTTCAAACACCTCTCACAAAGTAGCGAGAAGGTCAAGTCGCGCTGCAGATTGAGTTACTTAAGTGGAAGATGTTGCCATTCTTATTCTAAATATGCAACGGGTTTTACAACATGTGTAAAATATCTATAGATATCTAATTGTAATGAGATTTAGTGAGAACACAATTGTGTGTAAATGCTTTACTGACATTCTATAGAACCACAGTTGTTAGTAAATTGATCAATAGACTACTAAACCTACGTTTAATACAGCTTCATCTGAAGCAGTTTTGTTTTGAGGGATGCCATTTGATTCCCGTTATACAGTATATTCGAAAACGGTTTGTCTTAAAGACCATCGATATCCTGTATGTGAAGCCTGTTCTCTCTTATAATTCAGAGATGTGAGGATTCTTTTAATGGGATACTAATGGAGCTTAAATTACTGCGGCTTTGTCTGCCTGTAATCGGCTCCGTTCAACGGTCTTTTTTAATTAACGAATCTGGGGTCTAAAAAAGTAAAATGCAAGTTTGCACGTCTTGCATATTTTGTACCGAGCTATACGTATAGGTGATTTTAATTAAATATTACCCGAACCTGCTCTGACTACGTCTTCGATAGCAGCATTGAAGCGTTTTGGACCTTCGGTCTGGTATTTGCAGAGAGGTGATGTTAGTATCTCATAGTGACACCTAGTGGATGTGAGAAAACTGCACCATTGCATATGCCAAACATTGCAAACCAGGTTTATGTTTTAGTGCTGAGCATGACATCACTAAATTGCTGGGAAAGTTAAGATTATGTTGCTACTTTTCTAACAACATTTTCCTCTGTTTGGTGTTATTGGTATAATTAAGTGTGGCTTATATCAATATCAGAGTAAATGCTACAGTGCATATTTTGAATCATTCCCTTGTCTGCAGAGAGATGTGTATTCCTTGTATTTGCATTTTAAAACAATGCTCAGACTCAACGTTTATATCGGCAGGTTGTTGCAATTGCTGGGAAAGTGTTGAAATTCTTGGTGGGCAACATCAGAAGCTATCAGTGGAGTTTAAGTGTTATTTCCTTGCTTTACCAGGTGAGATGTAAGGGGCAGAATGTTTTACAGGCTGCAGTGCTTGAGGAGGACAAGGACTTGTGAAGCACCGCATAGTGGTGCTAACAAATGTGAGAAATGAGTGGAGACAGGTTTTGGCATTCCTACCCCAAAACAGTGAACAACAGAAGGTATTTTTAGATTTTGTAATGATGGCAACCAGAATCGCTCTTATTAAATAAACGTATCCTGTAGCGAACAGGGTGCAGGACTAGTTCTCACTAATATGTTTTACTTAAAGGAACAGGTAATAAGTTTATTTCACGCTGAAAAGAGAAGAAAGGAAACGCAACGTTTCGGCTGTGGAGCCTTCTTCAGGTGTCTTCCACACCCAAAGAAGGCTCCACTGCTGAAACATTGTTTTTCCTTTCTTCTCTTTTCAGCATGGAATAAACCTACTGTATTACTTGTTCCTTTGCAGCCTACGCATGCTGACGCAGCTCCCCACCTGAACGGTTTTACTTAAATTCTATTTACTCTGCCTCTATAATTCTGGTAACATGGCCAGAGCAAGCCTTGATTTAAACATGAAGGGTGTGCTGTCAGTACTTGATGTTTTTTTTTGTTAAAGTATTTTAAAATGAAATTCTGAGGCACAGCAGCATTTTCAGAAAATGTTTCCAGAAACGTGAGAGTGTTTTCTGATGGAGCTACTTCGGTTTTCTACACCTAAAATGAAACCTATGATTATTCAGGTCACTCAGAATGAGTGAAAGGGAAATGTAACCTGTGGTTTTCGTTCCAATCAGAATGTTGAATTAACCTTTATCAGAGTGTACTTTTTCATACGATGCTTAATTTTATACTTAGGAAAAAATTAAAAGGTTGATTTAAAAGTTTACTTGCCAAGTAGTGTGCTGCTAGAATGCTGCACTTGTTGTTTTCTGTCTTTAAATCTGTTGTCATTTCCTTCCTTTGGGAGATAGAAAATGGCCAAACAACTCTTTGCAGCTAAAGTCAAATATTTGTGAAGAATTTGGAAAATGTTTTGTGAATCAGTAAACATTCTCTTACTGACTCCCAAATAATTGCACTGCCCATTTTTATTTGTTTCTTGTTTGTTTTTTCACAGCAGTGCAAGTCTTGAGACATTTCTCTCCATACCGCTGCACACTGAATTTTAAACCTCGACTACATGTCTGCTTGTCTTAACCAAAAGGAGCTCAGGGCAGACAAAATTTTACAGTCATTTGTCCTTTGGACACAAACAGCCACAAAACACCTCATATCCTGTGACAATGCTCAGTGTAACTTGAAGTGAGGCAGGTTGGGGGGTTTTGGGCTTAAGTGCAAGTCAAATGGCACATGAATAGTGGCTGTTGGCAGTATTCCCGGTGTTCAGACTTAAGTTTCAGAATAACTTCTGAGCTGCAGAGGTCACACTGGGTGTTCTGTTGTCAGTAAGATCCACTCTAAAACAAGCCGGTCATATTTAATTTGCTCTATGCGGAGAAATCATGGATGCCAGCTCTTTTTAAAGTTTCACTTTGGCCTTGTTGTGAACTAATATTATATTCCCTCTGTGTATTGTTTTTGGTCTCTAAGTAAACTAAATTGAGTGCACACTTAGGTATGGGCTGACATAAGGACAGTTAGGCTGTATTTTGCAGGATGGTTGTTTTGTTATAAAATTAGTTTGCTTTTTTTCTGTACCATAGTCAATATTTTTAAAAAGATTATGTACCCTGCACTGAAAATGCCTTTCTGCTGGTTTTTCTTTCTTATATAACACAATTCTGTGGATATTTTCCTCTGAACACTTGGACATTTTGTTTTATGCAAGTATTACTTTTCTGTCATGTACTGGATATGAATATAGGAACAAATGAATCTAAGATAAGGATGATGTGACACTGAGTTAATTAGATCTTATTATTAAATGTGATGGTTTAGCTCCTACAGCACTTCACAATGGCTAATCATGTACAGTTTACCTAGAGTTGCTGTGATCAAGATTAAGACCCTGCTTACTGAGAATTAAAGATTGCCTAATGTCAAGCTTGGATTCTTCACATCTCATCCTTCTTCTTAAAGTATGAAACTATTATACTTTTATATTTTATAGTGGACACTTTGAACAAATTGTTGATGCTCATAACATACCTCTATGCTACCTTGCATTTTGTCTAAGATGTGTAAGATGTTGGCACAGGCTCAGCAGTGTATATTTATAGATGATGAGTAATGTTTGTCCACTGAAAGCCTTAAGACGGTACAGTATGACTTGTTTCATTTGAGCTTAGGAATCTGCGATTTGGATGTTTTTGCACTGAAGCTGAGATGTTTAGGCCTGTCTGGAAATTGACGTTTCCAGTGGACCAAGACCCATGCATAATGCAAATATACAAATCTAGTGGAAATCGGGGGGAAAAAAAAAGACGATTGGTAGCCTCGATTAAGAGCAATATATTTACTTTGGGCTCAATCAGGACAGGGTATGCAGAAGCTTAAATTCCCATTGTGATTTGCATTCAGATTCACCTCGGAAATGCCAACTTTTGTAAAAGGTGCACGGCTTTAAGCTGTGCTGCATCAGCCTACATGACAGGTACAGAGATATGAGGAATTTTCTCAAAGAGAGTGGGAGCGAGAGAGTTATTTTTTATCATCCTACAGATCTAAGGCTGGATCCATTTCCTCCAAAGTTTTCAGTGTGCAGTAGACAATGAAGAGCGGTGGAATGGCAAAATGGCTCATTATGCTTTATTTTCATTCTGCTGGGATTACATTTTCATATGAAGTGAATTCAAGATTTCTAAAATAATAAGGGAATCTGGGCCACCTCATTACACACAAATTCTGAAGTAAATACAGTGTGCTGCGGGCAGGATGTACTCCCAGTTAGTTGGGGGGAAAAGACTCAAGTTGTCATTGGTATTTGTGACCTGAATTTGGTGATGTGTTTTTGTCTTTTTGGTGTTCTAATTCAATTATTGGCACAGGACGATATTGCATTTTCTTTACAGGTTTGTTCCCCCAAAAAGAAAATCATTCCAAAAGCAATTTGCAAAAGCCATTGTTTAAGTTGTTAAAAACACCAATAAATAAAATACTGAAGTAGCAAACACCTACTTTAACACAGTACTGGTGTGGAGTTCATGACGTATATTTGACATTTTAACACACGGTATATATCGCTCTTATAGTTTGGGAAGTGTTTTGGGAATTCAGATTTTTTCCATGGGATGGGACTTTCATGAGATCTCTGGGTGATGATCCACAGAAGAACAGCTGAATACATTCTGGGGCTTAAAAGAATGTAATATACCAGGGGTTCCCAATCTTTGTCCTGGGGACCAGCACACAAATTAATGGTTGAAATACCAATATTTTAATGGAATGTTAACAGTGCTCCACTGCAATAAAAAGCAGCAGGTGTGTTGTTTTCTAAGACCAGGATTGGGAACCTCTGTCCTGCTCTAACAGGCTGAAAGAACTGAACCTTTTTAATCATTAACAGTATTCCAGTATCCAAAATGCAAAAAGGCATTGACTGAGTAATTGATCAGGATCAGAAATTCCTACATATAGCAGCAATTCATTGTCAAGTTAATTTTGACTGAGAACACTGGAACTAGATTTAAAACCAAGGTCAAGAGGCACTTCTTTTTCTAAGCAAGAACCCAGCCTCACTGAAGAAACAGTTGGATGACATATTGTACTCGGATCAATTTGCTACTAGCGACAGAGAGGGCTAGATGGGCTGTATGGTCTCTTATATTGGCCTTAATTCTCAATATGTGACAATTGCTGGACGGGAGAGAATCGTTTCGGTGTTCCAGATTTGTAGTCTGTCAGAATTTGCCCAGCTTTAGGAACATTTATCTAAATTATTAGTGGTCTTCAAAAATCATAAAGGGACACATCTAAGTAGTTTGTGATTGTGAGTTGTTATGGTCTATGATAGCTATAAAATGCAGGTTTTCTTTTCAGTGTTTTAAAATTGAATGCATGAGCAGTCTTTAGAAAGCTCAGGGTGATAGGATGACTGTCTGTCATTATGACTTTCAAGCAGTCTCGCTCACTTTTTCAAAATGTAGTGCCCAACCCTTTAAGAACACAATGGCTATAAAGAAGAGCAGACCATTCAGTCCATCTTGCTCATTTGGTAGGTAAGTTACTAAATGATCTGAATCTCATCCAGCCGTTTCTTTAAAGAAACCGGGGTATCGGCTTTAAAAACTTGTCTGGGTAGCTTGTTCCAGACTCCTTCCTCTTCAGACTCGCTTCCTGTTCTTGTCCTTCCACATAGTGTTCTCAGTCCAAATGTATTAGACGATGAATTGTTGTGGGGATAAATGTAGGAATTATTTGGATTTCTGCATTCTATTGAAAAGTTACCTTCTCTTACACTATCAATAATTTCTTCATATACATGTTGGATTTCTTTGGGGCATTACTGGGAGATCCTTATATTATAGGTAAATGAAACTGAACTAAAGTTCACTTAGGAATTTGTAAAGTTGACATCTTAGTTGAACGTGTTCTGTATTTGTATATCATTTGTTTATAAATGCATTTTCTAATCATATATGGGTTTACAAGTGGATATAATCATATATGTTGGAAGTGGTCTCAGTTTTAAAACAATTTTAAGGGGGTGGTCACTAATATGTTGAGATAACAACCATATTCTTCCAGGATCACCTAAAAGTTTTACAGTAAGTATTCTCCAGCTATTGAAAATATCCAAGGAACAATTTGATATCAAAATCAAAATGATATGTTGATGAATGGGATAGAAAGATTATGAATAATTGAGACATAGGATTTTTAATGATTGTATATCTCTTGGCCAAGCTTGATGTGGAGCAGATAGAATTGTAGTGACCTACTCTTCATTGAGCTGTGGTTGTTTATAACACTGAGGTTAAGTTACTCTTTGATTAATTATTAACATATTTATTCATTTTTTTATAATATCATTAATAATTAAAAATATTATTATCCAAAGTGACTTACATTTGTACCCATTTATGTGGAGTTATTACTAGAGCAATCTGAGAGAAGTACTTTGCTCAATATTACAACTGGAGTCTTTCACCTTGAATTTCATCCCACAACCTCCCAGTTAGATGTCTTGGGCCCTAATCACAACTATGCACTGCCAGGCAGATGCATAGTATATAAGGTGTAAGAACAGCCTAAGTTTAAAACTTAATTGTGTTATTGCAATACCATGGTTGTTAGAAAACTCTGGACATCTACTGGCAGCTTCCTTAATCCTGACTGAAGCAAGAGCTTCCAGTGGGTCAGCAGTGCAGTGCAGTGTCACCAAGTTAGTGACCCAGACTCACTTTGGTCACTGTGCCACATCTTACACAAGGCTCGGTGAACCACACAAACACTTTCTGGATATTGAAGTGTTTGTGTCCAGTGTGTTCTGAGGCATTTAATAGATGCAGCTTACTGTAAGGGCTGCACAGTGGTTAACATGGATGCTTTGCAGCACTGGGGCCCTGGGTTCAATTCTGGACCTGGAGTGCTATATGTGTGGGATTTTTCTCCCCGTGTTCAGGTGGGTTTCCTCTGGGTGCTCCAGTTTCTTCCCACAATCAAAAAATATTGGTAAGTTATAATAATTGCTTACACTTACATAGCGCTTTTCTGACCACTCCACTCAAAGCCCTTTACAGGTAATGGGGACTCCCCAGCATCACCACCAATGTGCAACACCACCTAGATGATGTGACGGCAGCCATAGTGCACCAGTACACTCACCACGCATCAGCTTGGTGAACAGAGAACAGAGTGTTGAAGCCACTTCATAGATGGGCATTACTAGGAGGTCATGGGAAATTTGGCCAGGATGTCAGGGTTACACCCCTACTCTTTTTGAGAAACATCCTGGGATTTTTAATGACCACAGAGAGTCAGGTCCTCGGTTTTTCTACGTCTCATCCGAAGGACGGCGCCTTTTTTACAGTATACTGTCCCAGTCACTATAATGGGGAATTAGGACCCACATAGACCTCAGGGTGAGCGCCCCCTCCTGGCCTCACCTCTTCCAGCAGCAACCTTAGTGTTTCCCAGGAGGTCTCCCATCCAGGTACTGACCAGGCTCTCGCCTGATTAGCTTCAGTGGGTAGCCAGTTGAGTTATTCTAAAGTGAATTGGCTTCTGTGAAAATTGGCCCTGGTGAGAGTGTATGCACATTTGTATTTGTGTCTGTGTGTCTGCCCCGCGAAGAACTTGCCTCCAGGGTGTATCTTGCCTTGTGCCCTTTGCTTGCCAGCATTGACTCAGGCTCCCTATGACTCTGTGTTGGATAAAGCAGTTCGAAAATGGATGGGTAGGTCTTATTGTGAGCACAATTTGTTCTAGTCTTGTCCTCAGGAATTGCATTCAATGCGTTATTGTACTTAAGTCCATGGAAACCAAGATGTGAAGCCCATCAACCACCATTCAACCACTGATAATCGAGCTAGTGTTCTTCAAACAGAACCCAACATCTGGAAACTATCAGAGCACAAAAAAACGTTACCAAATGCATATTCTGATCAGTGAAGTGTCAGTGTGCAACATGGTCATTATTGCAGGAGAGGATGTACCCACGAGTGAAAGTATTAATGCTTTGCCTGGCCCAGTGCAAGAGGTGTTCAATGAAAGATGTGACATCTCTTTATAAAAATCATAAGTTGAGTAGATAAGTGAATCTTGTCATTTTAAATTGTGGTTGTGGCATAAGAGTCCAAATTTTTGGCCTCAGTCTACTGAGTGGAATGCCTGTACCAGATACCCGCAGCTCTTTGTGTAAAGAAGCATTTCCTGTTCTTCATCCTAAATTAATTCCGAATGAGACCTTGTGTCCATGTTTCACTACTGAATCTGTGAATGAGTTCCCTGGGATGACCCTGTAAAAGGGATCTATAAATCCCTTAGGATTTTATGTACATGGTTGTAATCTCCTCTCAGTCTCCTTTGTTCTAGATGAAAGAGATTTAACTCCTTTAACCTGTCTTCAGTGACTGTCCTTAGAGATTGTGAAACATTATTGTCATTTTTCCTTGAACCCTTTCTAAATCTGTAATATCCTTTTGTGGTATGGCGACCCCAATTGAATACAGTATTTTGAATAAGGCTTTAGTAATGTGTTTTAAAGCTCTTCCCTAGATTTTAATCCCACACCCTTTGTACTATTTTAAAGCATTGTGAATTCCTATGAATAAAAAAGCTGCAATACACACATTATATGTCAAGTCTGGTTTATTTTGCAGAAGAGTTGTAAGTATCTTTTCATACGATGTTTGTTTGCACTTGGTACAGCTGGGATTGCTTTGGAGAGCCTTTTGAACAGTGAACAGTATTCATGGGGCAAGGGAACCAAACTGAGACCACAAGAAGAACTGGTCCCCTTCCTTTTTCAAATCGGAGGCTATCTGGACTAAATACATTTCATAAAATTACAACAAAAACAACAGAGGTACTTGATTTGTGTGCGGACCAGTAGCTGTACGTTAAGTAGCTCCAGAAAATTCTGTTTCTGCAGAATAGTCCAAGATGTCAAGCAGAAGGATACTGACGGCAGAAATCCAGGGATCTGGTCAGATGCCAAAATCTAAGCAGAATGTAATGAAAATGACTTGTGTGTTTCACATTGCTTGGTTCAACATTACAAAGTAGTAAATAGTAAGTAAAGTACTAAGCACATGCAAATCATTCTCCTTTTTTATTAAATACAGCATAGCTTGATGCATTACCAGAGAATTATAATAAAAATGAATGAGATAATTTGTTATTGAGATATTGATGCAAGATATCTCAATACCTAGAAAGCATAGAAGCGAACCAAGAAACATTCTGGTGCCCCTACAGATGAGTGTGGCACATTTGTATCTTAAAGAATGGCACACTGACATCAATGTTGCAAAAAAAAAACAAGCCAATTTGATCGCAAATAAAAACTCTCATGTTCTTTTAACAAATTCTATGTGCAATTGAATTCTTAATAGGAAATGATGTGATTTTTTCACAGGGACACATTTCATGTCGTAGTGTTCAGCAGTAGCTGAGTGAAAATGGTAGATCTTCATACGATCCTCGTTTCGTAAATTTCTTAAAATAGACCTCTATGTATTATTTAAATCATATGTCCCGCTAAAGGGATTTTATATCTGAAATTGATAGACTACTATGGGCTGAAGGCCTAAGGCAATTACCTAAGGCTTTTAACTACCAAGGGCACTGAGCTAGAGATATGTTCTGTCTCTAATAGGAAAATAGTCATCTTTGTTTCTGTTTACTATATGTTCTTTTTGCACCTGTTTCACTTTGAAATCCAAAATCTTCCCAAGTATTCCAATAGGAAATGGAGCTATCTCTGACATCTACACTGCAGAAATCTCACTCATGCTGTGAGCTCGTGGTTGGCACATGTTCTCAGTACAGAAAGGCTGCAGTACCACAGAGAATCATATTACCATTATTAAGGAGAATCCTGTGCATCAGCCCATTCATTCCAACTTTATTGTTGTCCTATTGATGCCATTTTTTATATTTAGTAAAGAGGCAAACTGACATTATCACACAATGCAGGCTTCTTTTGAAGAATTGCTTCTGTTAAAGCACATTCTGATTACCTCAAAACATTCTTAGACTTTATTAGAATACTATTTTATGAGAACAGTGTCCTTAAGACTTAAAGCTGTATAAGAAAAACGGGGAAAAGTACAGGTCAGAAGCAGCTTGTCTTTTGTATTTTGAAAGTACAAGATATCTTTTTGTTTTCTGATTTCAGTGCTCAAAGTGCTGTGAGTGTCCTATTACAGGTGATGCATGGTTATTCAGAATTAAGAATTGCTGAATGTACAGCATGCTATTCTGTGCAGTGTTCAGTAAATTGTTTAATTCGAAAATATTAACTGTGTCACGTTTTGTTTTTCTTTTAAGATTTGTGGAAAAAAATTGGATACATCCTTTAGGAAAATGTCAGTCTGATGATTAATATCTGATATTACTCCTTGTTGTACTTAACCATGTTTGGGTATAATATTCTGACAAGTTCTGAAGAGCAAAAAAATTTAAAAAAATATTGAATCAATAATACTTAATATTTACTAATAATTACTAAATATTTAAATTTAGATTTTTCAAATCTATCTGTACTTTAAGCTATATGAGCTGTATGCTATAAGCTATTGAATGTTTTCATTTTATATTAAAGAGCATTTTTGGACTTGTTTCATTTTTCATATACTGTATTTCACAGAAACAGTGCAGCAAGTCTTTCTAGATTAAAGCCATATTGTATTTTTTTAAAATGGTACCAATTTGGTTGTAGTCCTTTTAATATATAATTTTATTAATTTTTTTGTTGCTTAGATACTTTTTAGCATCTGTTGAAAAAAGGGACTGGGTGTTTTTCATCTCTTTAGTTTTATTATTAACGCTAGTTACCAAAGGAGGACTTCTTGTTACTCTATACTAAGGCCCTTGTTTCAGCTTTCTGCCTCTTTACACAAAGGGCTGTGGGAGTATGGAACAAGCTACCCAGCCAAGTTATTGAAGCTGATACCCTGGTTTCTTTCAAGAAACGTCTGGTTCCTTGGATCATTTACCTACTGCCAAACAGGCTAGATGGGCCCAAATGTCCTCCTCTGATTTGTAGCCTTTCCTATGTCAAAATAAATTATTGTGATGTGTTGTTTGTAATATCATCATGGGGGATTTTGCCAGTTACATCTGACCGCTAACATTTGATACAGCTTGCCTTTAATCATTCAGTCGCTGGTAACAGCCAGTGGTAATTTGAGTAACATCACATTAAGACAGTTTTAAAAGAGATGCAGTGGGAGAATGCCTAATGTTATTGTGTTTTTGTCTTTGCCTTAGCAGGTGCTAATCATTGAGCTTTAAGTAGGTGCATAATAGATAGTTGAAGTAGCTGGACCAGAACGTCGTTTTTTATTTTCCCATTGATAATTACCTCTGTAATTCACTACCAAATTAGAAACTTAGAAATTAGAAAGTAAAACCAATAACTATTAACATTATCAAAACTCTCACCGACAGTACCTCTGTTTCCTCTGAGTCCACCCAACAGCAGTTTGTACACTGTCCACTCTTAAGTCTTTAAAACTTTGACAATCATGTGATGCAGATCAATACATTGATTGGACGTTGCCTGGACCTTTCAAGTGCTTGCTCGGAATACACAGTCGTTGTGGTGCCTGGAATAGCACTGCTGCCTGCTCTGACAGATTGGGTTGTCAAGCAGCTGCTAGAGCATTGCCAGTAGGTCAAGGTGTTATATGGGACTGCCTATGTGGGATGTGGTGGCAAGGGCTAGTAGCTTCCAACGCATTGCTTCATGTAGCAGAGGTCTAAGAAGTGCACTGAACATTTCTAACCGGGATTATGTGATGGTTCCCTCAACCGCTTTCCCCTTTTAACAGTTTGTCTTTTTTGCTTCAAGGAATGTTTTGGATATTAGCAGAAACCCTTGGCTGTAGTCCTGATTTTCCAGATATCCAGAAAATACAATATGAAATCTGATGATTTTTTTAAGACGCTTGGTAATTTATGCCAAATAGTAAAAGATTCAGGGCTGGCCATTATATCCATAAGTGCTTTGAATATAAAGAAAGCTGGTTTTAAGGGAAATAGTTTTAGACCTTTAAGCATTTTGTTCAGAAAACTGCCACTTGATTCTGCCATTTAAGTACTTCACTCTGCCACCAGAGGCGCTGTTTATTTTATTATCAATATTTCAGTGTGACCTTCATGCTTGTGCTCGGAATGGCAAGCAGTGTAGTTGAAGATGCTAGGCTGGGCATTTTAACACAGTAGTCTTTGTCCACTGTTCCAATGTTACTGTTTTTTTTTTTCTTAACTAAAATAGAGATTATTGTATCATCTCATTGTATGTGGCTCACACAAGTCAAATCTAATACATTATAGAAAGTAGAGTCTATAGACCATATTGTTTTGTGAAATACATTCATATTTTTATCTTAAGCAAAATCTGTGTGGTCTTTTAGAGAATGCTTTTCTTATGCTTAGGCAGATGTTGGAAGTAGAAGATTCCGACAGAATTTTGCATTAGTCCTGCAGTTGTAGGGTATGAGAGAATAGACAAAAACGCCAAATAAACCTTTAAAATATGTTTGGAAATCATTTTCCTGCTCATTGTGAGGGAGCATCTGGCACCCATGTCATTTTGTGTTTCACCAGTGTGGGTCTTTTTGTTTTGTTCATGTGAATGACAGATGTGTGGTTAAGGACTTGGTTCCGAGCTTACAACATGTTAAAATAGAGCAAAAGTTTCCAATTTTAGCAGAAACAAAACCCTTGAGCTAGAATACCAAAAACAAATTAAAAAAATAGTTCTAACAACAGTTTCAATTATCTACTTTAATCACTGATTTAAGATTTTTGGGGAATCAAAAATCACTCTTTACCATTTTGTGGAAAAAGTAAGCAGTAGAAGAGCAGTAATTGTGCAACATAAAAACGTTCCCTGTGCACTTCGGGAGAAATGAAAAACTGTATTCCTGCCTATCTTTTCAATATCTTTTCAAGGAGCTGTGCACATGATTATGATTAATGCAGAAGAGCGACTTTGGAGATTCAGGACTTAACATTGTTCTTGCCTTTATAAAAATTAGCAGTTTTCACAGCTGAGGAAATGGAATACAAATAGCTCTCTTTGCATTTGAATTTCCGCAGTGCTGGTTGAATTCCAGTAAACAGCATCCTTCCATCATGTCAGAGTGTCTAGGCAAGTATTTTATTCAATTTTTCTTTAGGCAGATCCAAAAGTGAACAGAATTCAAAACAGTTCCTTTTTAACACAACAACAGATGGCATGGTGTCATCACACTCTATTTAAACCAAAAAATGAAAAGGAGAAATTGCAAAGAAATGTTGTAGCGTCCAGATTGGTAGTCTCAATCAGCCATAAGTTATCCCATGGGTAAAATTAAGAAAATGTAGCGTTTGTCTGAAAGCCAATGGTGTTGTAATTACCACAAGACAAGCCCATACAATGTGTGCTAAACAAATTTATTTACTTGTTCGTTCAGACAGTAACTGTAGATGTTTTGCGCATATTGCAAATGCAAACTTAATCAAGTTGTAGGCCAGTGAGTAACTTTGGTATAGATTTTCTTTTCTCCTGTCCCAATTGATCAATTTTAATTTGGGGATTTTATCACTCATAAGATGAAGAAAAATCCACAACATCTTGTCTTTTGTGTTTCAGACTGATTATTGGACATAACTTATTCTTGGCCATGGAATGGCCAACATAGTAGATTTCGGCTTTAATATACTGTACTAAAGTTCTTCTTAGAAACAGTTTTCCTAAACTGTTTAAACTAAGTGATAAATGTAGTGTCTTGTCTCTGAAAAAATAAAACCTCTTTTAAAAAATCAGTAAGTATTCTAATTTGCTTTATATTTTCTATAGTATGGGGTAATAGAAAATGTATACTGTATACAATATTGATACAACCCACAGCTGTTCTCTGGGCCATCCACAATAAATTTGTATTACACTTCAGTTAGTTGTTCCACATGGATTTTTCCTTTGTTACGAAAGATACACTAAAGCAGAATAGAAGCAGCATTTTGATATTTTTCAAGTCTAGTTCATTTTGATGCTTTAGAATGAAAATGTAGTTACTGCATGTGGAAATCTTCAGACAATGTTGATGTGGGTATATAAGTCTACAGTATAAAACATGTAGATATGTACAAGCTTCAGTCCTATGCACAGAACACACAAATAAGTATAATAATAGTATCGATATGTATAATCTGGCTGCACTGTTACCATCTTGTAGCCTGATCTTCTGATTTCAGAAGCCAAGCAAGCCTGTTCCTGGTCGGTACTGGGATTGGAAACAAATTCGAAAAACCTACTGCTGAAAGTGGTGTTGGATTAGTACATTGGAAGTAGCAAGTAGGTCTTTCCTCTGGATCACAATTTCCAAATTAATGCCCCAGTATGGTGAACAAGGAAACTGTGCTGTAGGAGGAGTTGGCAAAGACATAGAGCTGAGGTTCTAACTACTTGTTATCAAATGTCCCCTGGCACTTTTAGAAAGAATACGAGGTAAAACCCTGTTGTCTTGGATAAATTTCACTCCATGTACAATTTTGCCTCCCTTCAGAAAAAAGTTCCCCCTCTTAATTCCCTTGATGAAGTTTCTCACTTCTCTCCCTGATCCACTGTGGTGTAGGGCTGCTGTCCTATAACAGTTGCTTTGCATCAGTGAACATAAGTTCTCTAACTATGTATAAAGCTCTTTAGAATGCTTTGGGATGAAAAGTGATATATGCTGTCAATATGGTGCTTCTTTAAAACACATAGGATTTTAGTTTATTTTTAGCTCGTTGGTAGACAGTCCAAAAACATCAGTTTTCTTTCTCCTAGGAGATGAGGGCAACAGCAAGTGTAAAACAACACAGATACTTGGCTCCACTATGATAATTGTACATTGATTGTACATGCCTGCTTGATCTGTAAGAAATAGTATTCATGTTATAAATATATAAATATGTTATATTTTAAATTAAGAATTGAGATATTCATTATACTCTCCTTGTTTGTGTGTATTTTGTGTTACATTTTTTTTTAATTTAGAGAGTTTCTGTTCTGTTTTATGGAGCTGTGCCGATGAGTATGTGGGCATTGATATTCACTGCGTGAAGACGGGAGGCTGAAGGTGATTCACTTCAGACATTATATTGAGAGGTCAATTTATGCCAGGAAATGCCACAGGACGCTGCATACACATTAAATACCTAACATTTTGCAGATTAGAATAAAGTGATTTTTCATTTGAGATTTTGTAATAACACACATTTGTTCTGTCCCAAGAGGTATTGTAGATCCTACTGAATAAAGGGGACTATTACAGTGGCTCTCAAAAGTATTCACCCCCCTTGGACTGTTTCACATTTTATTGTATTATAATATAGAATCACAGTGTATTTATTTGGGATTTTTTGCATTGATCAGCACAAAACACTCTAGAATGTCAACCAGAAAACAACATTATACAGATCCTCCTAAATTAATTATAAATATTAACCAGAAAATAAGTGATTGCATAAATATTCCCCCCCTTTTTCTTGTTAAGCTGGGGCACACCTAAATAGACTCTGGCGCAACCAAAAGTCTTTACAAGTCACATAATTTGTTGAATGGAGTACAGCTGTGTGTAATTAGGTTGCTTCACATGAGTTCAGGAAAATATATACCTATCTGTGGGAGGTCCCAACAAAAATTACATCATGAAGCCAAAAAAAACTTTCAAAGTAAATCTGGGATAAGGTTATTGAAAAACACCAGTCAGAGGAAGGGTATAAGAACATTTCCAGGGCATTACATATTCACCAATATAAAGTCCAAAGTAAAGAAAAGTACATTTCTTTCCAAATTAACCCCCAGTAAAGTCCTTTATAAAGAAATATAGAATATATGTCACTGCAATCCTGAAGAACAGGGTGTCCTCAACTGAGTATCCAGGTGAAAAGAGCATTTGTCAGGGAGGCCACTAAGAGGCCGGGGGTGATTATTGTCTCCTGTGGCTGAGAGGGGAGAAACTGCATATGACAATTGCCTGGGTGCTTCATTGGCAAGTGACAAAAAACTTGATTCAAATCTCAACTACACTTTGCCGGAAGGCATTTTGGAGACTCGGATGACAATTGACCCTTTTGGCCTCAACGGTAAGTGTTATGCTTGGCGCAAGTGTAATAAGTAACATAATCTTGAGAACATCATGCCTGCTGTGAAGCATGGTGGTGGTGGCGGTATCATGCAATGGGGAAGCTTCGCTGCATCAGGGCCTGGAAGACTCGTGAAAATAGAAGGAAAAAGGGAAGGAAATCCTGGAGAGCATCTGCCAAAGCCACACTGGAAGGGTTTCAAAAGAAAAAAGTCAATGTTCCGGAGTGGCCCAGTCACAGCCCTGGACCTCAATCCGATCGATAATCGGTGGCAGGTGTTGAAAACTGCTGCCTACCAGCTTTTCTCACCCACCCCGAGGAAGGCAAAAGCTGAAGTGTCCAGATGTGCAAAGCTGGTAGAAACTTATCCAAGAAGACTCCTGGCTGTAATTTCTGCCAAACCTTGCCTCAGAGGGTTTTCCATTTAATGTTTCCATTTAAAGTAATTTAGGAGGATCTGTAGAAATTTTTTTGTTTTGATATTTATAGAGTGTTTTCTGTTAATCAATGCCAAAAACTCCTAGTTAAATACATTATGATTCCATATTAAAACACAATAAAAATGTAAAAAAATCCCAGGGGGTGAATATTTTTATAGCCACTGTATACAGTGGTTCAGGAGTGAAATCCATTCTATAAACTTGACTTGTTTTAAAATATTCTTTTATTTTAAGTGTTATATGATTATCTTGGAAGAGCGTTTTACATACTTTTAAAGGACAGAGTAACAGTTTTATCCAGTAGTATACCGATAAACCTTTAAAAAGCTTCTGGTAACAAATAAAACCCTTAGAGTTCACAGACTTATGATGATGCCACAGAAACCCTCTGTGTCAATGGACATAGAGGTTAAAGGTGAAGAGAACAGGTCACGTTACTGTGTTATTCCCTGAAGTATGCTGACACAATGAGACATCTGCTTAACTTTTCCGCCATCACTGCACAGAATAAAAAGCTGAGAGAAAGGAAAGACAGTCCTACCAATCTTTTTCATTGAATGACAGAGCAGTGATTCTTTTTCCACACCTCGTCACAATCTTTAGATCAAAAGTTGCAATTATTTTTTTTTGTATTTCCTAAAGTGCAGTCTTTCTATTGTCCAGATAGCCTTCCCGTTCCTTTTTAAGATCGAGAAGTGTTAAATGAAACAGGCTGATTTTGCCATGGAGTTTACATGGTATTTCCCTCGGGCTCTGCAAACAGATCTTACATGTCTTCTATCCTCTTTGGCTGCTTTGGTCTTCTTAACCAAGCAGATGGATGGGTACAGCTCCACTCGGGGAGCTGGTGCACAGGGAGAAGAAAGGGGATACATCACTGCTTCTAATGCCGAGTTTCCATCTGCTCCAGAGATGGATGTGAACAATGTCTTTGGTCAACTTCAGTTGGCAGAGAGAAGAGCCAGACCAGTATCCCGTGTTTACAATAAAATGTACAGGGCACATATGTAAGGTTTTGTTTGTTTGGTTGTTTATCCATCAGTAAGCAGCTGAAGTATTTTTTCTGCTTACCACAAATTTAATAGTCACTATCAAATATAAATTGGAGCTGTCTTTTACTTCAGCCATACCTTTAACTGAGGTTTTTTTACTATTTAACAAAATAGTCTTTCTAAAGGCATTATCCTGAATTATATAGTATGAGTCTTAAAATCTGTGCTCTTGGGATAAACATCTGCTGTCACTATGAAACTCTTCAGATTCATTTAAAAGAGTCTTCCTTCTTTTTGTTGAGCCTAAGGACATGGAAAACTAGACTGTAAAAAAAAAAACTCTCACCTTAATCTCTTCATTAGAACCTGGACATGTGGATCATGACATGTGGTTGGAAGTTTGCAATGTAGTTCAGTCTTGCACGGTAGATAGTTTATTAGTTCATTTTGCCCAGTAAAGCACAAAGGTCAGAATGTTTTTTTTTCTTTTACTTGTAGTAAAACTGGGTGTTTTACTTCACACTTGTGATGCAGGAGCTAAAGAAGTAGAAGAATTTGATCCTTTTAAAATCATAACATCCAAAGCTCCAAGAGCCATGATCAATACAATGTGTTATGGTAACCAGGAGTCAAATAAAGTCTCAGACAAGTAAAGGTGCTTGTAAAAGAATTCAGATATAATTTAGTACTATATATGTATAAAGGTCTGTAATCTGAATAATAATAAAATAATAATGATGATGATTATAAAAAAACACAGGTTTAGTATTGCAAAGCTCCAATACTAAATTTCTGTGTAGTTCATTCAACTAAATAGTATAGACTTTTTTCTGAAAAAAAAAGGTTTTCAGTATTTCCTCTCTATGTATGATTTGTAAAATGAATACATGGAATATACAGTTTCACTATAAAAAGTAATCTGAATCTTTTTTTTTCTTTTCTGACTGTTTTCATCATCTTAGTAGCCTTGTTTGTATAAAATGTCAACTTCAATATTCAGTTGTAATTGAAAAGGTGGAAATAATAGTTTTTGCCCTAGATAGGTGTTGGTGTAGCTAAATCTAAAGAAACATTTTCCCAAATCTTTTTTCTGTATTGATTTTCTTCTGTGGTTGTGATGTCACACATACAATTTTTTTGCTGGAAGACATCAATCTCACCCTATTGTGTCCCTGATATTCAGGCTTTTTACTGGGTCTTGGCTTCTTCAAGTACGGGTACAATAATGATGTCAAATGATTTTTCCAAGTCAGAATTGGCAGTTAAGCATGCATTACAGAGAAACAAATATATTCTTGTTACCAAGATTGAATAGGGTCACCTTCAAAGCTTGTTGTTCCCAAACAGTATTTACTTTGGATTTTATGCATGAACTTTAAAATGTTACAAGGAATCGAGAAAGAAAAAAACTGGAAATGTTTTTTTTTGTTGTCATTTTGACTTCTTCCAAACTCAACATACAAAGATTTTTTTTCTATGAATTACTGTATGCTTAAGCTGTTTATGTGACTTTAATAAATCATTTTTAAGATCTTTGGTTTGTCTCATAAAAGTCAGAAAGATAATCAGGAAATGCACAATAGAGGTGTCCTTAAAGCAGAAGCCGGAAGATTTTTTTTATTTACAAAATAATGTCACGTCCTTTTAAATCAAACATATTTACAGTTAAAGCATATTTACAGTTAAAATATACGTTATGGTCAGGCAATTGAAGTTCCATTCCAATAAACATTTATATATATAGCAAATGTATAATTTTAGAGGCCTGATAGAAAAGAAATCATAGTACAGTACCTTAAAATGGCTGGTTTAAGCTTATTCTGTTGCAGTTGTCACTCAAACAGAAAGAGTAAAATTAAATACACTTTATATTCCTGCAACTTCATTGCCTTCTCATGCAATTACTTTATTAATGCATTATTTTTTTTTAATTCATATACTTGTGACTAATAATCTAATCCACAGCAGCCACCATTTCAAGAATGACAACCGCAGGCAGTTCAGACATAAGGAACTATGGGTTTAATACACTGTCTTAATTGACACACAGTGATCATGCAGCTTTTTATAACTAGCTCTAGATTTACCTGACAGCCTTGCAGCATCAGTCACTCACTGCCACCTAACTCAGTGAGCACAGAGAATCCAATTAGGGTGGATTGGATGAATCACATGCAGAAATGAAGTAGTCAGATGAGTGGCCCTTCCTGGCATATGCTTTGTCAATTTTTTGAAGGCTCGTCTCAGCTGGGAGGGTTACGTCTGTTCCGTGAAAACATGCCCTGATAATTTTGAGTTTTCACAATGCTTAGATTTCACCTGACGAACCTCACTCTCCCCTTCGTTCTCTCTCTGTTTCTTCTCGTATCATCCCTGTAAATTTATAACTTTCCTTACGGCACCAAAATAGATGCCCACACAAATGCCAGCAGTCTACACCGAGGCAGAAGAAAACATCAGTCAGAAAGGAATCTCGCAGGGTTTCTTTGTAGTGTGATCAGGAATATTTTTAGCGAGCAGGTCCGTAGGCAGTTGAAGGTTGTCATATACCCTGGAAACATTAATGCTGATAGATGTTGACATTTTGTCGACATTTACATCCCGCCTGCAATTTGTTGATAAAAAAGACGGTCACTCTTTAAAATGAATAACCACAGTGCCTGCCTCTGCCATTGGTAACATCATGTGACACTGCCTTGCCCAGCAAGTTGAAAGGGTGTTTTGCTTGACACGTTGTGTGTTTTTCAAACGAACTCTAAAGTAAAACGAATGCATATACAGTACTGTACAGTGTTTACTGCACTGTGGGATTCCTTTATAGCGCCACAGGTCTTGTTGATGTTGATCATCCCTATCTTTCTTACTAATACTAATAGTAATAACTGAAATGGTATTGCTGACCACTGTAGAGAAGTTTCATCACAGTTCTCAAAGCCATCCTGTCCTCTTCCCCCTAAAAGGTTTTTGTTATTGGAGTGTTTTTACATGAGTGTAAATTCATTATGAAAGATAGAGGCCAACTATTCTGTACGGTAAAGAAACACAAAAATAAAATAATGTTCTTGTGGCTAGAACATTTTCCCTATTTAACATCTAATATGAATAAAAAGGAAAGACAAGATGAAATGCTCACTGACGCTTGACTTTGACTTCAGGTATACTGGAGACGCTCGACTTCGTTAAACTCCATGGAAGTTCGTTAGGTCTCGTAGAAATGCACTGAGGTTGTTGGCTAAATGGCCACAGGTCTGGATGCCTGCTTCACCTCTGTATCTTCCTCAGTTAAAATCTGACCCTGTGGTTTTTGGCTTGCCTGAAATGTGTGGTACAATGCATGGTATAGTAGGTAGATATTATTGTGAAGCATGCCAACACACATTTTGTTTTTAGTACATATGATTTATTGTATCTAGCACACAACACGTAATCCTGTGATTTGCAAGTCAATAGAATCCCAATTTACTTTTGCCCTTCTTTTTTGCATTCAGATGCATGTTACTAATTGTTTTGTCTCGCATTTAACACGGATAGTGAGCACATACTGTATTAGGCTAGCCAATACAGTTTAAAAAAAATCAATCTGCTGTTCAATTATATACTGTGCTTCTAAAAAACTTTCAGAGTGGGTCAGTCATCAGACTTAATGGCTGATTGATTTTGATGTTATCTGTATGAAACCGTGTGAGAACTTTCCATTTCATTTATAATCTATACATGTAGACTTTATAAAAAGGGTTGTGGGAAAAATATCTCATAATAAAAAACGGGTAAACATAGCCTGAACTTTAAAAGCACCGAGTGGCCCACAAAAAAAAAAGACAAACTGGAGCCACCAGAAAGATGGAGAGACACCGTTTTAAACTAAAGAGACGTCTGTGTTTCTTGGTATTTTCTTATTGCGTTCTGTATTATTACATTTAGTACCATTGTCCTTTAATTGACTGTCTTCACTCGGCGTTGATTCTCTTCTTGTGTGTCATTCTCAATTTTTAAGTGCATTAAATGTTTAGCATTCTGTATGTTCTACAAATGTTTTTAAGCTAAATCTCCAGTCTAATGTCTTAAACCTTAATATACATTTTTTAAATTTATTATAATAAGATGATTTGTTGTTTTTATTTGTGTTCTGTATGCAGGCAATGTCCTATTTTTAACTATGACATTAGAAAGTATTTGAAGATGGTGCTTATTCCACACACCATTACATAAATGATTGATTGTGGGGTCATTCCATATGAAACCAATCACTAAAATCCTCACTCTCCTTTGATTTGGATTACATGTTAATAGATGTGTTTGCCATTGGGCAAAATTGCTACAGTGCAGATGTTAGGCACTTTTGACCTGCTGTTCACAAGCTGCAGACTTAAAATCTGACTCATTTTGAGCTCCGCCTAACTGTTATACTGTATTTATAGCTGCCCTTGTTTGAGAGCTTTACCAAAATCAAAACCATGTTTCTGTGTCAACTATGGGGGAACTCGGAGAATAAGATTTTTTTCCTGAACGCAGATACTTCAGATATTTTCTTAATCAAATTAAATAATGTATTTTGCAGTTAGAGTGACTACATTACATGGCACAAGATATTGAAAGGTAAAATGTAAAAAAAACCATAAACATTTAAGTTCGCTTTTTTTGCAGAATCTGCAAATCTTAGTGAAAAATTCATAACCTTGTGTTTTTTTAGTGTTGTCCCATATTACTTCTTTTACTTATTTAATCAAAAAATAAAAATTTCAGAACACACCTAGTTAACAGTCTCTTATCTCTATTGGAACTGATGTTCATAGTAGGAGTGAGAAAATTAATTACCCGTCTTTCAAAGGGTATTGGAATGTTACTGCCAATGCACTTTTGACATCCTTCATGTGGAGCCTCTTCTGCAGTGAGCCTGGCATCACATTTATTCATGACAATTAAGACAGAGACTGCGTCCAAAAAATGACTTAAATTACAGAGCACTTGTATTTGATCACTGTCATGGAGTAAAAAGTCAAAAGTAAAAGATGATTTCTATTGTCCCTCATTTTGTAGAACCATTCTACTAAGGGAGATTATAACTGTTGAGGGTTTTGGACAGCTGACGTATTTGTTAAATAAGCTGCCTATAAATGATGTATATAAAACCTCATGGTTACATAGCTAGATAATTAAGCCCCCAAAAGATAGTGGTTTCCACAATTTATTAGGCTGGAATTTCCCCCAGAGTATGAGGCTGAAAGGTCCAGAAGATGACCAACATCTCATGTGACTGTATATTTAAAAAGAGAGGGTGAGAAGAATATGATGTAGCACGAGGGGAGTAAAGACACCTTCACTATTAGATTCTTCCATAATGAAGCCAAACCTCTATTGGGTTTTGTGTTCTATTAGATTACTATTAGCCACTGCAGAGACTTAAACTAATTTTTCATGACTTTTTAGCACGATCTTATAGTCTAAGCAGGAGTATCCCTTAATGACGTCAGCATAAGCCTGCAAGCCCCTGGAAAAGGGTGGCTAGAAAAATGCCGAACCCGTCATAGCTCTGAGTCAGTTGGTGCTACCACTGGCGGACTCCCAGTCATAGCTGGCTAATGACTCAATCCAGCTCAAACTTGTAGTGAGAGGCACCACGGCGAGCACCGGTAAAAGGTCAACGCCCTGGAGGATGGGGCGGAAGCACCGGTGTGAGGTTAGCAAGGACCAAAAACCCTAAAAGGGTGAAAAATGAAACGAAAAAAATGAAAGGTGTGCTGCCGTGCCTCGGGACCTCCAGCCTGGGCTTGCCCTGTTTAACGGAGTCCAGCCTGGGGGAAGAAAGAACCGGTAGCACAGCGGTGACCAGACTGGACTCACCCTGTTTAGCGGGGTCCAGTCTGGTAGAGCAGGGCGTGTAAGGAAAGAACAAAACAAGAAGAACTTAGTGCGTAAAAAAAAAAAGTTCGTGTGTGTGGCTGCCCCGGTGAAAGTGCGTGATCGGACAGGCAAAAAGAAAAAATCGGTGTAAGCTCCCCCCCCCTTTCGGGGGTGGCCCTGCTCGTCCCATCGGGGGGGGGGGGGGTGTCCAGTGTGCTTTTATAGAACCCGCCCAGCTGGGGCTCATCGTCTAGAAGCCAGGACAGCTGGGACTACAAAGGCAAAGCGTTGCCCTTCTACCAGGGCTCTGCCTCCACACTGGACACGCCCATGCGTAACGCCACACGTGCAACAGTGTGACCTATAGAGCTCAGCCTGTGCTTGGAGTGTCTTTACCGGCTGAGCCGCCACGAAGCCCCTGAAAAAGCACTTTTTGATTTTGTGGTGTTTGTATCTTACATTTTTGCATTCCTCCGTTATACGGACATTGTTAAATGGAAGCACCTGTACTTCTTAGGAAACTCTTACAAAGATTTTGTAAAAACTATAAAGGCCTTTTAGGTTGTCATGTGCCTGTTGCACTACTGAAAAATCATTGCAATCCACAGAACAAAAGACAAGTCAAACACGAGTATATCATGATACTGTGTGTGTCCCAATTACCTGGCACTTCCAACACCAGCTTCCCTAGAGAAAAAGGTAAACATTAGAATTTTGCTTATGCCCTGGGGACATGTCCTATCAAAGATGATTGCATGGGTGAATGCTACTTGACATACTCAGTATAACTAAATAAATCTCAAATTTTCCCTCCACCTTAAAGAAATGCACATTTTCTGAATGATTACCGCTTGTGTTTTTAATAGTGTACATCAGATTTTTTAAGCATGGTTTAAAGAATACACGTATGTAAAAAGGCTTGGAAAAGTAAGCTGACCCCCAATTTGTAAATACGTCTTGCTCCAAACCCTCTGTTTTATGTAGGACAGCTTGCACATTGTGTGCATCCATTCCTGATCTATGGTTTTGGAAGTCTTTGAGGTTGTTTTGCTGAGACACCTTTTCAGGGACAAGTTGAGAATAGCCCAGATCAGTGGAGTTCATATGTGTTGATTTGCTCATTTATTACAGAGTTAAGCTGGCCTGGCTTTCTTTTGCACATATATGCTCTCATTGGTCAGGTGATGTTCCAGGCAGAAGGTACTGTACATGTTCTTTTTTCTAGCTATGCTTATGTGATGGTCCAGACTGCACCCCAGAATAACACAGACAGAATGCTATATTTATTCCAGTTTACAGAAGATTCAGGAAAAAAACTGAGCTGGCTGGCATGGCATTCATACATAACCGTGGTTTGAACAGTATGAAAAAACAGATATATCTGGAAAATGGCAGTCTCTAATCTCTGTGTGGGTGCGTTTTAATTTGATTCCTCTCGTGGAGACTATTGTGTACCATTTTGGTCAAGGCAATACAGAAAATGTGTTGCTGGTGTAGCAATAAGGCTGCTATTAATTATGCTTAGAATTAAGCGTTCAGAACAAGTGTAATATTTCTCTTGCCTTTAATGGAAAACCACCCTGATACTGTTTAAAACTCCTTTGAGTCATCTTAAAAAAAAAAAACAGGTTATCCTAATTTGGATTCATCATGACAACCTTAAGTGTTGAACTGCCCACTGAGAGCCCTTTTAATTTCCAGACTCAAGAAGGAGACACATCTGCCCTTGAACCACAGATGCAGGTCTGTTATACATGCATTCATAGGGCCAGTTTGATCTACCAAAGAGGAATCTGGCCTTGGAGATGGACACACCACCTGATGACATCAGGACCAATCAGGACCCAGGCAACTTTAAGTAATTACATAACTGTAATCATCATTCTGTGAACTACAGCTGGATCACGGTTAGCTGAAAGTAAGTGCTAGAGCAAGAGACCTCCTCTGCAGCAAGAGAATGTTCACATTGTGCACATTCATTCCACTTGGGAATTACACTATTGTTCCAACCAACTGTTTTCATAAAGAGCGATGCAAGAATGTAATAGAAAATTACTTATATTTCAATTATGAAGTTGGCTACGGTAACAAGAATTATTGTCACCATATTTTAACCCCATTCTGAATTAATATTGTTAGTCAGTGTTCAGCGACTCTGTGGCAGATTAGTTCATATATATATTTATTCTATTTGTTTTGCATGGTTAATTATTGTATTAATAAAATCATAAGTTGTATCCTTTGAATCTGTGCATATCTGTCTGAGCAACCATATAGATCTCCAAGTTCACTGTTCCAGTTTCTAATTGTTTCAGCAGTTTCACTACACTGCTCTGGAATCAGTCCTCAGAGACCACTCACTATATAGTCCCAGACTCAAAAGTTCCCATTTTTGTTCAATGATCTAAAGAGGCAATTAGTCAATTGGCTTGATATGTAGAATGACTTAATCTTGTTTGCAGACATTCTTATGTTCTTGCTGTCCCT
The DNA here is from genome assembly GCF_055471065.1 of Atractosteus spatula. NCBI lineage: Eukaryota > Metazoa > Chordata > Actinopteri > Semionotiformes > Lepisosteidae > Atractosteus > Atractosteus spatula. Next base: position 27,779,786 of record NC_142708.1, on the reverse strand, counting down.
TATAGGGCAATAGCTAGCGATATGTACAATGAGCTGTTGGTTACTTCACACCATTTTTGCATTGCAGCTCATGTTGTGGAGATAATAGCTGCTGTTTTGTCCATGCAAAGCTACACGTGCTGTATTAAATGTCTGGTTTTTAGAGTTTGGATTCTGCAATCATTTTAACAGCGGAAGGACAAGATATCCATTTGGGTACCCAAGAAAGACATGTTTTGACTGCCCTTAAACCACAAGGTTACCCTGTTTACAATGAAATATCTAATGCCCTGGAGATTTACTGGCTACTGCTGACATACTAGAGATCATTTATTTACCTCTCGGTGTCCAGCAGCTTTCATGAATTTCTTTTTGCAGCCAATATCCATCAAGTTCTTGACATGTGACTGGAGCAGCCTATTCGTATCCCCTATTTGTTTGATCCCTTATATCTTTCACTCTCTGGCATTGAAGTTATTCATAAAAATATTTTTAAATGATAATCTTGATTATGAAAATGAATGCTAATTGTTTTATATATTCTTTCAGATATATCTAGTTAAGTATTCAGTTTGGTTGATGTTTTACCTGAGCTGTCTTAGGACTTTAATATGGTCAAAGATGTTATGACATGAACATCAGTGATGGATTTTTCCAGATCTACCTTTCTCTTGTTCACTGCCTTAAAAATGTAGTTTCTCAAAGGATTATCATTGCAGTTTATCGACCATGTGCAGTATATCATCTGTATTGGAGGATAAGCATATAAATAGAAAAATATTGGAAAAAATTAGGGGTTTGCATGAAATTTGCTTTTACTTGTTTAATTTCTGTCACATTAAGTTGTTTACTGCATTTGTTAAATGACATTTTTTGGGATTACATTTTCTTAGTGTTGTCGTTTTCTTTTTAAAGACCCTAACATTTCATCAAATGATGCAAGGAAGAATATATACAGTATATATACTTTAACACTTAATGTTCAATTTAACCTGATCACCACATTCATAGAAAGGATCAATTTCCTTCCCCGGCAGCCTTCTGTTGAGTTGACATTTGCAGGGCATATTTTTAACACTTATATGTATCCAAATTAAACATTTATTCTCCGTGTATGGTTATTTGCATGATTTTAATTATTAATGAGTCTGTTTGGGTGAGTAGAGAGAAACATTTGGTACCAGAGAATTTTCCCCCTTTTTTTTTTTAGCTCAAGGCATTTCTTTCTATTCAATACGAAGGCAAAGATATTAGCTTTCAGATTCTGCGTTCACATTTATGACAGTAGCATGGGGTAGTGTTAGGGCTGTGGACTCTGGTCCAGAGTGTCATAGGTTCAAATCCCGGGGTCCGATAGCACTGTTCTTACCCTTGAGCAAAGCACTTTGCTCAGATTGCACAAGTCCGTGCCCTGCTGTATAGATGGATCTCCTGGTCATCATTGTTATTTATTCTCCTTTGAGTTATCTAAAAAGCAAAGAAATAATGGCAGTGCCATTGTATTCTGCACTACAGTCTGGATTTTAAGATTAGAAATAGAAGATATCTTGACAGGGTTATACAGCATCAAACATGTTCAAGATTCATCTTGCATAATTTTCTGCAAACTATCCAAGTGCTTGTGTTAGCTGTTACGTCTCTGTTCTAATTACAGTGACACACGTGTCTTGACTTGGAGTTTAGTGACTTCAAAGACTTCGGGATTTTTCTGCACCACCCCACAGTGCTTTGCTCCTCCATAAAATCTGTCCGGTAGCGCGGTTAAAGATCCATCTTTTGCTACTTATTCCTTTAATTTTTTTCCCCCAGTTGCTGAAATTCATATATTGGGGGGGGGGGGGGGGAATCTCCCAACATTTACAATTCAGTGCACGGATCATCAGGGGGAGATTCGTGGATTGTTTTGACATGCCGTTAGAAATTCAGCAAGAAGATGGACGTCTCATGAAATTTGCAGCCGTTGATTGAATTTATGATATTTTCATAAAGGCCATCAACTGCAGCTGCCTGCAGGGGAAGGGAAGTAATGGAAAAAACTGTGAGGCTTGCAGTTTTCTGTGGCTTCGGTGTTGCAGATTACGTGTAATAAGCGACATGTTGACCAGAAATATAAGGCTATTATAGAGTCTAAATCACAGTATACTGTTGTTTCTCTATTAAATTTAAAGCCGAGATAATTTATTTAAACTCCCTGTCAGAAATTGATATCTTAAGGTAATTTTTTGCTTAGTCACCACAGATGAATAGTCACGTTAAGAGATTTTATTCTGACTGCTGTATGGACTTCTTCTTTAAAACAAATGTGAAACAAAGATCTTTTTTCACAATAACAAAATTTGGTAAATGAAGTTGATAAAGTCAAGACACAACTGGATACATTTAATATATTAAACTTTAATAACTTAGTCTGCATTTGTTTTATATTCTGTGCTATTTTTCAAGTGCAAGGATAGCAGCACATTGCTATACACAGTTTGAGGAGTTAGAAGATGGTGGGGAAATGCATTTGAATTGTTTCCTAAAGTATGTCAAATCAACAGAAATTAAGTAGCTTTAAACGGTAAAGTGTTGTCAGAGCGTTCCTCCTGATCCAAAATAATCTGTCCCAATAACTCTTACATTACATGCCCAACAAGCAAAACTTAAATGCGGCATGCACAAAACATAAAAAATCTTAATGAATGTCTCATACCACCTTTTAGATTAGGATGGAGTCCGTAATGTAAACCTTGGTTAACCTTCACTATCAGTCATTTATAATATAATAACATGGTAATCTTATGTTTCACATACTTTTTAATCTCCTGTTATATCTGTTTCTCTAGTGGTACTTGCTTATCTGTTTTTGCTGAGACACTTTGTCCAGCTCGATGTAAATTGTCACTAAAATGAAACCTTCCACTTGCCTGTTTGAACCAATGGCTTTATCAATTTTCCTTTCACATTTATCAGTTCTCAGTTCAGTGAGTAATTATAAATTGCTGAGCTTTGGAAGAGCTCCTAGAGCCTTTAAAAGTGCCATTTGGAACCTCTCGTTTTTTTAAAAAACAAAATTAATCCACATGTTCTCTGGTACTACAGATTTACCTTTGATCTGCCTTTTATGAAAAAATCATGGTAGATTATTGATAAACATCTCTGAACCCTTCCAGTGGAGTTTTAGACAACAGTACAGTTCTAAAGCTGTTTTCATAAAGATTAATGACCTGCTTTGTGAAAGCTAGTTCAAGTGCATTGTCCATTGGTTGTGTTGAAGCTTGGTGCTAATTTTGGCAGTGTAAATCATTCTATTTTTCTTAACCCAGTAGGCATGTTGTGTCTGTCATTGTTCTTCTGTATTTCGCTATGGGTTGTTGTTCATGCTACCTCAGTCTGCTGCATAGAAGTGGAGCACAGGGCTCTTTTCTTCTCCTTAACACTGTCATGCTGCAACTACAACTCAATTGTAATGAAAGTGAGGTGTTCTTGAGTGGGTTTCCTTGTCTAGTGAAAAGCCTGGACAGTTTTACCAAGGTGGCTGATGAAAGCAAAATTAATATTAGTTATGAGATGGTTTTTTGCCCTAATTTAACCTTTGAATCTCACATTTAAAACATAAGATGTCTTTTTTCCTCTCATCCACAACAAAGCATGTCAGTACCCTGTGCTTTCTATGTTCAATTTGGAGAGAATGGCATACAGTATGTCTTTGTCTCCTTTAGGATTGATTACTGTAATGCTTTGCTTGCTGGTACTTCAAAGGCTGCTGTTGGTAAGCTGCAATATACTCGGAACCCTGCAGTCTGTGTTCTAACTGGCTTGAAATAAGAACTTCTATTATACCAGTTTGGTTTTCTGCATTTGTTGCTCATTAAGACCAGATTTGATTTGGCAATTTTAATATTAAACTGTAAAGCAATTAACAATCTAGCTGCTACCTATGCCATTCAACAGATTCGAGTACTATACAATTTAGGCTCTGTGACCCCAAGTTTTGAGAATTTCCTGGTGCTAAGATTCAATCCGTGGGCGATAGAGCATTTTTCTGTTGTGTATCCTATAGGCAGTCGAGGAATCTGACGCATACAAAGTTTAAAAAAAAAATCTAATCAAATCTTGATTCCCTTACCCTTTGTTATGGTTAGGCTTTATAAACTATGATTACTATTTCTAGTTGGAGCTACAACTTGCATTATTTTCTTTTGCTTACTGTTTTATATTGTACCTTGGCTTGTTTTTTCTTTAGTGTCTTCTTGTGTTTTAACATTTTTCTTTTCACTGTCATTTTACATTGCACAGCACTGTAAAAAGTGAAAGTTGTTACTATTACTAATACTGTTAACAGTGTGAGAAACAGACGACTAAGTTTTAATATCTGGTGGCATGGGCTTTGCCATTATAACAGTATTTGAACCTGTGAAGGCATTTAATCAATCAACTTCTGTTTTGCTGTCTGATTCAGAGTTTGCCAGGTATTAGTTTTTGCTGTTTTGTGTGTGCCTTTCTTGGCAGATCCCTAACCAATAGGTTCAGACAACTCTTTAAACTGTGGAACTCCTGTTTCTTCCAGCAGGAGCGGTATTGAAGGTATGGCGTTATCTTCCTGAAGTGTTCCCCATGTTCCACTTTACAAAAGTATTACTACTATCGGGGTAGGAGGGTTTAAAATCAGCCTTCCTAGTCCTGGACTTCATTGGCTGACATGAGGTGCCACGTGTCATGGTCTCTAGACCAGAAAATCGAAATTGTAAAGTTAAATTATGAAAAGACTGTGTCATTTCATTTGAGCTATTTTAATTTCAAACACAGTTTCATGAGTTCCAAAAGTTGTGGTTGAAGGTTAAAAAATGTTTGATTGCAACTGAGTAATATTTCTAGTAATATAAATTAAATATAAAGCTGGTACTTAACAACTTAGCTGTTATTGTTGAATATACTGATAATAAAACTATAAACAACTGTAATACTGACAGCTATCAGAACAGCTTTTGAAAAAAAATCTATAAGTAATCAAGCAATGATTAAAATTTAAACAGATTCATATATATATTCACATGCAACCAAGGGAAATGCACTAAATATTTTTGATTTATGTGTGATTTATTTGTTTGAGATATCTGCTAAGACACATCCCCAGAGATGTAATCTCATTTTTAAAAGCTTTGTTGTGAAAAGCCTTGAAACTTCTTGTAGATAATAGTATTAGGAATGATAGGGTACTATATACTACAGAAAATCATTTCTGGAAAAAGTTCCTTTTAAAATTAACTTTCAGAAAATTATCCAATGAATTGAGTTTTATATACTAGACTGCTATTGCTGTCTACTTGATATGGTTAATGTTGCCTGTTGATGAATTTAAAATCAGGTTAAGATGCAATAAAGGAGGACAATTTTTATCACTGTTCTCTATAAAAATGAATTATTCATAATGGTAATCCTTAAAATTTTGTTTCTGCTATGTTTTTTTTTCTTGTACAGCGTTTATTTTAAAAGCAGTCCAAGTTAGTTTTTAAATACTCATTGGATTTGTATTTTCTTTAATCCCTATAATTTCATTTTTTATTTACTGTTAATAAACATTAGTTTATTAATATACTGTATATGGGTATTATGGAATATTACAGCAATTATGGTCATTAACAGCACTATATCCTTTTTTCATATACATGTATTTTTGTATGAAATATACAGTACCGTCAAAAGTTTGAGTACACCTGCTTGAAACCAGGTTTTTCATGATTCTGTGCTTTAAACTGTATAAACTCCTCTATAAACATATGTGTACTTATAATCTTAAGTGAACTGCATTGAAAATGTTACTTTTTCATTTTCAATAAAATGAACACCCAAAGCAAGCGGATTTCAGTCTGAAGCCCAGGTTAGTTAAGTCAGAAATGTGTATAACATGGTGTTAGAATGCTAAAAGAAGTTTAAAATTGTATTTGTTAATGTTCTCACAGTTAACTAGCATGTTATCTCACTTATTTACCTTTTGTCACCAATTATTGGTAAACAGGTGAGGGTCCATGATTACTATAAATATAGGGAGCATGGGCAAAAGTTTGTAATTCCTGAAAGAACATGGAAAAATGTGCTCACCAAACAAGGAAAAAAGTCTATAATTTCTTTAAGAAATGATATTTAAGACAAATTGCAAGAACTTTGCAAGTGTCAGTAACTGTTTTGGTCAGGACTATCAAACGATACAAAGAAATTGGCACTCATGAGGACCAAAAAAAGTCAGGCAGGCCAAAGGTGACCTCGGATTCAGCGAATACATTCATTAGAGTCACAAGCCTGCGAAACCGGTGACTGACTGCCCCTGAAATACAAGCTGAGCTCAATGCTACTAGAAGTCCAGATGTTTCAACATTAACTGTTTAGAGGAGGTTGCATGAAGCTGGCCTCAAAGGTCCAGTTTCTGTGTTTTTTGGCCCAGGCAAGTCTCTTCCTCTTATTGTGCACTCTTAACAATGGTTTATTTGCAGCAATTCTTCCTGGTAGGCCAGCTTCACCATTCAGCTATCAATTCTTATATAATAAAACTATGAATATAGATGTAAAGGAAGAGGCAGTTATCATGGGAAATTTCAGTTGCCCTCACATAGATGGGCATAAAAGCAAGAGTTTTCCAGCAGCTGAAGCTGAAATAGACATGTAGACATGGTTGATGACTTCTTCCTTATTCGTTTGAAGAGTAACTACTGGAGTGATTGTGTTGATAATGCAAGCAAGAGGTGAAGAAACCATCAGTAAGGTGTGATCATAAAATGGTGTGCTTTGACATTTTATATCTGTGCCATTAAAGTCAATAACAGGTTTATAATTTTCTGAAAGTGGACTTTGGGAAAAAATGAGAGTTTGAATGGGACATGATAAATATGGGAACAGTCGAAAATGATTAGCAGTTTATGAATGTTCTGTTTAAAATGCAGGACAAATGCATCCCCTGAGTAAGTAAAGTCTCAGAAGGTATGATTCAAGTACTTTAATAATAACTTTAAAAAAATATGAGGAGTCTGAAAGCACTTTATTAAATAATTTCAGAAGAATTGGACCTAGCTAATGGAAAGGTATAAAATTGAATGCACAGGTAAAAAAGCATGTAGGAACAAAGATTTAAGTATATTTATGTATATAAAATATAATATTTTTAAGTCATACAACATCAAGATGAACAATAAAGGTTGTTATAAAGTATCTAATGGGAAACCTTTGGATAATGAAAGGGAATTGTAAATAATATTTCAGTCAGGTATTCATCAAGAACAAACATCATGCCTCAAGCTGAGAAAAGAGAATGTTCTAAGAAAAATAGCATTAACACATAAGAGGCAGGAGTGTTACAGGTACCGGAAACACTTATGATACATCTCAAGGGTCTAATGATATTCTACCAATTGTACTTAAGGAAACAAGAGATGTTATTCAAAGGCCATTAAGGAAACCCTTTCCGCCATCACTCGATACAGGGTAATATCGGTCAACTGGAAAATTGCTAATGTAGCACCTATCCATAAAAAGGGCACCAAAAGTTCCATAACTTGTTTTGGTTATCTGTGGTATGGAAACAATAATTAGTCCTAAACCAGTGGATCATCTGTATGACACTAAGTGTCTAAGGGGTAGCCAACACGGAATTAGAAAATGTAGGTCTTGTTTCACTAACTGGTTAGAGATCTATGAACAAGTGACCACATACATTTATATGTAGCATTTGATATAGTATATTTAAAATGTTCAAAGGCTTCTGATAAATTTCCTTATGAAAGATTTATTATCATATTGAAGGCAGTAGGCAGTAAGGGCAAGCCGTTAAATGTAACAATAATTATAACTAAACTTGATCATCAGTTATGGCAGTAGGATTCTATCGGATAGATATTCTATGGGTTTAAATTTTTGTTTTTGGATAATGGATACACAGTACGGGTTTAAAGCCAGTCTTAGATTAATTCTTACATTGAAGGCTTTAGGCATCCAAGGTAATACATGTTTTTGGATCAAGATTTGGTTAATTCATGGAAAACGGAGTGTACAGGTAAGTGGTGATTATTCACTTTAGATCAAAGTAATTAGCAGACTATTTCAGGCATTGGATTTGAACCAGGGCTGAAACTGAGTTAAAGAAAGCACAACTAAACTGGTAGATTACTTTTAATCGAGAGAACTGAGGTTTAAATGCAGGTTGCAACAGCATAATAATATTTAACAAAAATATTTAAAAGTCTCCCCTGTGCCAGGGTTGAATATGAATATGAACAGCAACCTTCAACCCCTTCTCCCTTGTTAATCTGTTTCAGTTTATGATGACATGTAAGGGTGTCCAGGAAAAACGCAGCATTGTAGACCTCCTGACATGTATTTCTGTAATTTTCATGCATGTTTGTGTGCAGGTACAGTATTACTCTATTGGTGAAGTCTAAATTTGGGAAAATGTCTTCACAAAGATCATAACTTTTAAGAAACAGGACAGCTAAGATGGTTCTCGCAAGGCAAATTGCTTTGTTTTATAAAGCAAGTTGACATCATCTTACAACTAAAGGTTTTGCTTTAGATCTTCTTTCACTACATATCGAGTTTCGTTTGTGCAAATCAAAATCGAAATCAAATGAGAGTCAGTCCCCGCACGTATAAAAGAGCAAATGTGTATGTCTGTGACCTTACAGCCCAAAGAGCAAGACTAACAGGAGAGCAAATCAAACTGGTACTGTTTCATAATTGTATCTGGTTTTAAGTCAAATATAGAGTTTAAACATGGACATAATGAAATTTTGTTAGTGACTTGCCAGTGTTTTCTTTATGGTTTTTTAGAATACATTTTTCAAGTACAGAAATCATTTTCTAATATTTGTTTTTCCCTGAAAAATTGTGATAGCATTTAGCAGGTCAAATGTTTCATATCATGCAAACCTCCTTTGGAATTTTAAGTTTTGATTTTAATAATAAATTAGTGGAAATAAATAAGTCTCATACACCTTAGTGATGTTTATTTTTGTTTATTTTGTAACAGCAAAGTAAATAAAACACTTTTATGCCACACAAATAAGGTGATCATTGAAAATTATGCAAACTTTTTAATTTAGACCTAAAAAAATGCAAGTAAGCATTTTAATACTGATTCAGTGAAGATCATTATTTGCTCTTACTCAGCAGATTCTATTTAATCTCTTCAAACTAAAGGAACATGTGATTGATTGTTTTGCGTCTGTCTTTTACAGTTATGACGTTTATAGCTTCATAAACATTTTTAAACTGTTCTGAAATGACACTGCACCTCACTCTTTAGATCTTCAGAGACAAATAGTTGCATGTCTTTGAATAACATCGGGTTATCCCTTGATTGTCATTGATAGCACTGTAAGTGGAATGAATGTCAGAGACACTGGAAATCTTTCAGCAGCCTCAAGAGATCCCTGGGATTTGTACGAGATATTTATGTGTCTTTAATGAAACCAGAGTATGGATTATGAGCACCCCTGCAGATTGAGTCGCATACTGTAAATGTTTTACATAAACATCGTTTTTTCTCATTTGTAACTCAAGTATGTTTTTCAGGGTAGTTTTAATTTTTCCCATTTCTTCATATCTTTTCATTGTAGGAATTCTTTTTTTTTTCTTTGTCATGGTTTTTTATTATTATTGATACCTTGTTTCTTCAGCACATTAGGCTATATTGTTTTTTGCTACTCTTGTTAAAATCTTGGTTTTTGCTTGTATGATGTCAGTGTACACGTGTAGCAGTCCAGAGGTAAACCTTGAGAAAGATGTCCCTCTGGGCAAATATATCAAATATGTTTGGTTTTAAAAAATGGAGTTCTAAACCTTTTGCATTAGTTTTAATTTTTCCCATTTCTTCATATCTTTTCATTGTAGGAATTCTTTTTTTTTCTTTGTCATGGTTTTTATTATTATTGATACCTTGTTTCTTCAGCACATTAGGCTATATTGTTTTTTGCTACTCTTGTTAAAATCTTGGTTTTTGCTTGTATGATGTCAGTGTACACGTGTAGCAGTCCAGAGGTAAACCTTGAGAAAGATGTCCCTCTGGGCAAATATATCAAATATGTTTGGTTTTAAAAAATGGAGTTCTAAACCTTTTGCATTATTTTGCTATACAGATTTGTGTTAATGAGTACCCTTGCAATTATGACTTTGATTATAACATAAAAATGCACACCATCAGATACAGTGTAAGGAAACAATTTAACTAGAAACTAATTTGCATTTATTAGTTCAGTGCAAGATCACCTTATTATGGTTGCTTTTAGCAAGTATTTATCCACTAATTATATTTGTTTTAGTTTTATTTACAATGAAAAATTATCAAACTCATTGGTATTTACTTTGTAAAATGTAATTATTATCATAATAGTAGATCGTTATAGCACAGTAAAATCACCATTAGCAAAGAACAGTATCCATATTTTCAGGGTCCTCACACACAGTTTCCAGACATGCCTCCCCCCACCCCCCGGCCCTAAACAGCATAAAAAGTGTTTAAAGTAGTTACTGTTACCCGGAGTCAAGGTAACAACTAGTCTCCCTTCAGGAGTCAAAAGAAAAGAAATGAAACCTTTTAATATTTAATTTTTGGAAAAGAGAAAGTGCTGTTTAACATAGTCCAGAGTAGTTAGGTATAGTGAGATGTATTTTCTTCCTCCAGGGTACAGCATTGGGTGCTCCTGTGTTAATTCCAAATAAATTCATTTCTTTTTTAAATAAAGGGGGATAACCAGGAGTGTCGCACCAGCTTGATCCAAGTCACAAAAGAATGTAATTCACAGGTAGTTTAGAAACTAGTGAACCCCTGCCTGAAATGAAATGTGTTCTTCAAAAAAAATGAAACAAACCTGTCAGGAAACCTATAGATTCAGCAAAGCCATTAAGTCCTTAGAAAATGGGACCTCCAGCATAGATCTGTGAAATGAACAGATTCATATGTTTTCAAGTTCTTAGAAATTACCTTAAACAAGACACTCTGCCTTCTTATGTGGTGTATGTGGGCTGTGGTTTGTCATGTTTTTAATTACTTGTAATGCAACAAGCTGATCGCAATTCTATAATGGTGTAACATAAAGCAGCACTGCAGAGAACATGTAATCCTAATCAGTTTGTGAAAGCAAAATCCATAAAGTAACCCTGAGTAAAGGATTACAGATTATTATTATTATTCGCAGTAGTGTTTCGTTAAAAAAGACTGTCTTACAATACGTAGATGAAATATCTTTGTGCAATAGCAATATGAAATTTATTGCAACTATCATGTATTTACAACAAGATAACAAAATGGCAAATGCATCCAGCACCAGCATCCAGTAAGATAAATACAAAATATGTATGGACACATAAGGGCAATGAATATCATATTAACCTTCCTAATACTGCATGCAATGTATTTGTGTATATATATATATTTCACAGTAGATGCACTATATTTAGAATCACCTTCAGCTTCCAGCAAGTTGTTCATATTCCTAGGATTTCAGGTATACAGTGCTTTGAAAAAGTATACAAACACTTGGACAGTTTTTTTTTTCATTTTGTTGCTCTTAAGATTTAATATTTGTTATATACATAACTACTCCAAACATTTTATCATTTATATGAAAGAAAAATGGGAATGTAATGACATATAAGTATCCAAACCTATGCAAAGTAACCTCAACAAGGCACACAGCTGAGTAGTAATAACCATGGTTCACATGATTTTAGAATAATTACACCAATCCCAAAGACCAAGGAGCTTTCAAAGGAACTCAAGGCTCAAGTTGTATTAAACACACATCAGGAGAAGGGTAGAAAATATTTCAGAGACCCTTAATATTTATTTCAGCCTGGTGAAATTGATCATTAAGAAGTGGACATTACCAAGATTAGGCCGTCTCTCCAAACTGAGCATCTGGGCAAGAAGGTAACTGGTTAGGTTTGCAGCTATGAGTCCAGCAGCAACTTTGAGTTACAAAGCTCGGTCACTGAGATGGAAGAAAATGTACATGCGTCAGCAATAGCTCGGTCACACCACAAAGCTGGCCTTTTGCAAATCCTGCACAGAGTTAGCAACAAAGCACTGTAATAGGTGTGGCAAAAGGTTTTGTGGTCTGACAAGACAAAATTAGAGGTTTAATTAGAGGTTTTTGGTCAAAATGGAAAGCTTTAAATCTGTTGCATACCTAACATAGTACAACATCATGAATATCGAGCATGGTGGTGGCAGCATTGTGTTCTAGTTCTGTTACTCATCAGCAAGTACTGGGAAGCTTGTCAAGACTGATGGGAACACAAATGGAGCAAAGTTCTGGCAAATCATAGAGGATGACCTGCTTCAGAGCTAAAACTGGGACGAAAATTAACCTTTCAGCAGGATACTGGCCCAAAGCACAAGGCGAAAGCTACACTGGAGTGGCTTAAAAATAAAGTGAATGTTCTGGAGTTACTCAATCAAAGACCTGACATGACTTCTATCACAAGAGAGCCTCAAGAATAAAAGAGAGATTTAGCAAGTTTTTCAAGAGGACTGGGCAAAAATTGTATCACATCTGTGTGCAAAGCTTGTAGAGAGACTTCCCCTTGTGGCTGTAGTTGCTTCCACCAAATACTGAGTCCTTGGCTCTGAATACTTACTGTACGTAGTTAACATATCTCATTTGTTCTCTTTTAATTTTTGCTGACATTTACTGTAACTTATCTTACCCTTAGAAGTCTGCAGTTGAAGCTTTGGGAGTTTGAATCATATGTTAAGTTTAAAAATCTGCATTATTTTTTGATTTCACAAAATTGGGCATCACAGGGTCTGAATAATCTTGCAAAACACATTATATACATTAAAAGGCAACAGGAATTAGTGGTAGGGGAGTATCATAAAAGTACCTAAGTGTTTAAAATATAAAAAGCTGCTTCATTATAATCCTTAGAGTAGCAGCTTGTAGTGATTTTCTAATTTAGTAAGAAACTGAAATATCTGCTTTTCATTAAAGAACTTTCTTTGAAATGTAGTTTCGAAGACAAAGTTACAGCTGTCTGAACTTGCACTTGCTGTTTCTATAGGTAGTAATTCCGTTACCTAAAGACTGGCCACTGGTAACCATGGAGACAGTCTCCTGTATCGCCTATATTAAGAAAACGGGGAAGAAACTGCAAGTGCCAGCCTTCGTCCACAATTTGATTAGATAAAGCGAGCTCACACAAACTTACTCAGTCTTCATAAATCTGTCAATTAGGATTCAGTATCTCAGCATTGTTTATTTGCACTTATTTGGAAAGGGTGCAAACACAAAACAAATGACTACAAATAGAAAAGTAGACTGTTTACATCTAAAGATATCTGCACATTTAGTGTTAGAATTTAAACAGAAAGTGAATGCATCCGTTCATCATTTAAGAAAAGATTAGCTTTCTGCAGTTCTTTGTTCATTTTTTATTAATGTATACATTCCTGGTATATTTAACCTTTTCAGTGTCTTTTGACACCACATTCACATTTAAGTAAAGAAACATCACAACTTCACATGTGATATCTTACTGAGCTTTTATTGGAGGCTTGGTAAGTCTAACCTTGTGTGTCTGTGTGTTATATAACAATGAAAAGTGTGACCGAACTCACTAGGTAGTTTTATGCTTTCTAATTAGAAAAAGGTGTGCAGAGCTACTAATCAGGGTGGCGTTGCTTTATTAAATAGAAGTTTTAAAGCTGAAATTTATTTACAGCATCCAAAAGGAAGGAAGAGAAGTGCCTCCCCTTGATACTTCCTTTATAGCTTTTTAGAAAACGATGATTGAATGATTTTCAGTCATAAAAAAGAATAATATAAGCAATACAGATGTTGGTTTATTTAGAAGATTGGATTTTGCTGCTGCTGTAGCCTGACATTTGCATTACCAGAGTGCCGCGTGAATGAAACTGGCTCAGACAGGTGTGATCTTATAAATATGCATGAGAACATCATCAGCTCAACCACCACCCCACACACACACACACACACACCTCTCCCCATACTTCTGTTTCAGTAGGTAATCTGATTATTAATTCTGCTGTAAATTTTGTGAGGCGCAAGCAATAATCAGTGCAGACCCCCCTGACATTGTTGAAGTTTCCCACTGATCCTGTTTTGGCCTCGGCCTCGGGAAGTAACTATTCGGAAGGGGGCTCCGTGGCCTAGCTGAATCCGCTGGATTGACTGTCAGACAGCCCAATTTATTCAACTCCCTTCATCAGGAAAACCCTAAGCACAGTTGTCATTTATTTATTGTTTCCATTTGTCGCAGAGTTCTACTGACAATACAGCAAGTAAACCCCAGCAATATATCAATGTAATGCTACCACACACATTTATTACCTGCTGAGAAATAGCCTACCCCTTATAACGTACAGACAGAATAACCACAGTAGGTGTATAACCTTACATAATGCTCCATTTTCTACTCTCTCTCATTCTGTAAGAGGTGAACAATGGTTAAATGTTCTAGAACGGTGTCAGTCCTTTTGAAATTATGCGTAACAATAATGTTTCATCAATGCAGTTGTGATGCCAAAATCTGATTTTTTAAGTTTTTACCAAAGTAGATCATTGCCAAACTTTTTAAGGATTTAAGTCTTACATACAGCATCTTATTTATCTTGTATCTTATACAGTTAATACAAAATAAAAAGATAAATGTTTTAACAGAATTTTCCTATCCTACTAGAAAATACAGGGGTTAAAATAATGTGGACACAGAAGTTCAAAAAAGCTATTTCAGAATATTTTGCAGGGATTCCAGAACAATTTAACAGAATACAAAAAAAGTTTACAACTAAATTGAGGAGATTTATTGGGGGCTGGCAGACCACGATGTGTGAAAGGCATATCTTTCCCGAAATAAACATAACAACAAAGTCATACTTAGAATTATGTATTTCATATCTTCAGTGTTGTTTTTTTACAGAAATTTTCTCTTGCTATGGTGGTTTGTTTTTGTTTGTGAACTGGCTTTGTTCTGAATCCACTAGGGAAAACAATAAGCTAAATATATGAAAACATAACCCTGTTACTGAGTAGATTGTAATATCCATCACTAATCTCTGGTTGTACTCCTAAAAGTGTATTTGAAAAGTAAAATGGTTATCAATATTAATAAATATTATTTCTCTACCTGGTACAATGTGTGCTGTGTATGTGCCCAATTTTTAATTGTCATTTAACTTTTAACCCATCAGTTATCCTGAGATATCTAAAGAGAGCTTTTCTACATAATGTAATGTTTTTTTAACTTTCTTATTATTCACCGTGATTTCTACATTTCAGCAACTCTGTAGTAGGAATGTAGAATACTTTAATTTTGTGCTGTGATAATTGATCATTCCTGGATATACTTTTTCATACCATTTTTAGGTGAAGGACTGATTTGTCATTTTCTCGAATAGAATATGAATGTCGTTCTTCTAAGAATACAAACTGCTCAAGTATATATTATTGACGTTTTGCTTTTGATACCCGTTACATTCACCTGCAGTGTTTCTGTAAAATGTGAGAACTTGTATAAATGTGTCAGGACATGCCAAATTCATTGCTGTTTTTTCCAATCGGTGGCACTTCAGCAGGTGTTTGCACTTAAACGAAGAGGAAAGTGCTGTATTCTTACCTTTTTGTTAGAGAAGCTTTAATGTTCCTAATGGTTACTTAGACGATCAAAGATGTTTAGTAATGAGTACAAATGGATGCTTTCAGGCAAGTATCATTAATTACTGTAGCTGATTTATATGATAAACTGTTTTGTTTTTCAAACACACTGGTGTCGTTTTTTGAGAAGGACAGGAAGTGTAGCACCAAAAATGTTTTGCAAGGGAAATTTACAGTTTTTTTTACCTGCATTGTCTGCTTTACAGAAAGAGTCACATTGTTTTAGCAATGAATAACATTCAGAGTATAATGTACCACTAAGAACAGGCTTGCATTTATGAAAAAAAACCTAAATTGTTTTTTATAAATCCTTAATTTGTCTAAAACCCATAGTGTTTTGTAGATGGTGCTCACCAGTTAATCAGTTGCATTGAAAATTTAAAGTGTGATCCCCTGTCATTTGGGTTAAAAGGCTTCTACATGGCTTTTCAAAATGCATGGAAAGATCTCGATAGCAAGATCTTCTGCATGTCCTTATTACAGGTATATATACTGGAAGCACATAACACAGAATACAAATGAGATAATACCACTAAATTGAATTTGTTTGGTTGCTTGTATCTCACCATGAACATGCAAAATGTCATCAAGCTGTCTCTTCAAGGCTTTCAGTGAATCTGTATCCACACCATGGTCAGATACTATACTTCATTGCAACTAGCCTGTACCCTCTGTGACAACAAATGAATGAATATTTCATGAATTGTTTGAGTTTACAGTAAGTAGAAAAGATGTCAAAGTGTTTGTGAACCAAGCTCATTCGCTTTTTAAAAACGTGACTCCTGACTCATGCTCCTTAACTCTTACAATCGATATTATTATTTGTGGTGTGTAAATCATGGAATGTGTTCCTGTTTTTTTTGCTTAAAATAGATTGGACTAAAATTTCTAAACTGTGCAATTTCTAACTTGGCCCATTTGGTATGTTTAATGCTTTAAAAATGTTTGACCCTCCTTTGTCTGTTGTACCCTATTCATAAATTTGCATAAGATATTGTTGGTAAAAAAGCTATATTTACATAGCGCTTGGACCAGATTTTTGCATTACAGCTGAGTATCTTATGAGGTAGGCCTCAGGGCTAGAGGTAATAAGCCACATGCTGTCAAAGAAGCAACGCATCATCATAAATTGTGCATGGAGTTTATGTTTAAAACATTTTCCTGTTCTTTATTTCAGGGCAGACCATTCGAGCAAAGAGAATAGTGGAGGCAACAAATCCAAAGGAATATGAATATCAAGAAGGAAGCATTCCCTCTGAATGGGATGGTAATGCTATAGACTAAAAGCCTGAATAATATTTTCACGGAGAGTGCTATAATGTCAGGAATGGAAAGTGATTCACATTAACACTTTTTGACTGCCTGACTTGAACCACTGGCTGTGACTGAACCCATCTGTATCAAACTGTGCTACCATGCAGAATTGCATATTGCCCAGTGATTTGAACCATAATTCTGTGACAGGGGTAGTCTATGAGAGCTTCTGTTCTGCTTATTTATTTTTTTAAATTGAATATTTTCTAATGTATGGTATATCTACTGAAGCTGTGGCAGGCTATGTTTGATTTACAGTATATCTACTGTATAGACTGGAAAACCGAACACAATTTGGAATATTTATCGGATAACTAGGCGAGTTTTTAAAAATTTGCAAAGGAACAGAAATTAGTCTCAAAGAATCATTTTTGTCTGAGTACCCTGTAAAAAACGCTAAGAAACATTATTGTAGTTCTGTAAATGCATGAGTGACATAAGCTTATGTTTTCTTTTTGATAACTGGAACAATAAAAGAAAAGCTAGCCCTCCACTGTAAGGAGACTTAAAAATGCTAATGCTTTTCATAAATAGCTGTCTTTGTCTTTGATCATTAACAATTCAAATACAGAAATCTATTATGGATACTCAAGAAAAGCCTTAGTTGAACATTTCCCAGCTGTGGTCGACAGGATTTGTTGCTATGTACAGTACGGCACATGTTTAATTTGACAGCTGAGCGTGCCTGTTTTTTGAAAAGCTGTTTTCTCTGGTCAGCGCAGACTGCCCTTTCGGAGAACGGGCAAGAAAGCGGCATCCTTTGAGAACGTGGTTCATTTCTCCCTCCCAAATGAGGAGCCGGATAAATATTTATGGGTGCTCTATCTCCTGGATGCACTCTGCTGACAAGCCCTCTGTAATTTTAATTCCTTGTGGTCACCTACTGTACATGATGATGGAATTTCTCATTTAGTTCTGTAGCTCATGTCAGCACCATTCCTGAGAGCACATCAGTCATTTTCAGTGCCTGTGGAGATTCAGAGATTGCAAGCTCCATGCAGCGTTCAAGCGTTTCACTGGAAAGCCCTTGTCACTTCTTCTTTTTTTCATCCTCCTCAACCCCCCCCCCCCTTTCTTTAGTGTAGCATTTAGTGATTAATGTGAGTTTTAATTTTCATGCTCACTTTTATGCTCATTAAAGTGTATTATGCAGCGGTTGGGGTATTAAAGTTCAGTGAAAATTTCATGCATACTAATAAGAATGCAAATGAGCTCTGATAAAAGAATGCCAAAATCCCAAGGTGCTGGGAGGAAGTGGTGTTAGTTATCTCTTGCAGTACCATACTCAGAGATGCACAGAAAAAGACTTGGGCTAAATAGATTTTCAGTAAGAATCTCAAAAGCTAACTGAATACTTTGGCTTGTAGGCAACATAAAAAAGTGTCATTTAAAACTCTTCGCTTCAATGGAATTTTATAGAATAGAACTGGAGGAGATCAGGGTCTTAAAGAAGCTAAAAAAAGCTTTTGAGAACAACTTAATGGTTTTTCTTTGTTTGGATGTTGAAACATTGATCTTATCTTACCATACATTCTCATCAATTACATTTTTATCTAAGATCATTTAAAAATCCAAAACTAGCTTTAAATGTTTCCCTGTCATTGTGCTTCTGTATACTGTAGCAAAAGACTTATACTTTTATAACTAATAGTTTCTCATTACCTTTACAGTTTCCACCAGGCCCATCTGATATTCTTTGATAAACAGTGTCATAAACAGTTTTACTGAAGTATTTAAAATAAGAGGCTTTTAAGACTAGATAAACAGTTAGATAATGGTAGATTGCTTTAGTACAAAAGATGCAACAACCTTTACTCTGACAATACATCATCCTCTTAAAGGGCAGTTTGATTCTCCTTTCATAAATTCGGTGGAGACGCATTAAAAGGGGATTATTATCTGTTTTAGTAAAGAAAGGGCAATTCTTAACAAGTCCCCAGACTTCATGAAAATGTATTTTTAAAAACTATGCCATTTCTCAAAGTGGTTTATGATCATTTATATCCCCAGTGCCTAACAATGCAGTAAAAACAGTTTAACACATAGAATATATTTAAAGGGAGCCTTCCAGAGCAATATTAAGCACATATTTTAAATTTTTCATTGCAAGTAGTTTTTTAATACGTGCCTTAAAAGACTCCATATATTCTTACTTTAATTATTGTATCCTAAAGAAACAATGCAATGAAAAAAGATAGTGTTTATGAGCAGTCATTTTCACTCATTGGTGTATACACAGTATAAGCCAGAATATATTTTATAGTTTGCATTTACTTTTTTAAAGGCCAGCATTCCTCTCAGTCAACAAAGGAACTGTAGATATATTTTATTTTTTCCTCACACATACTAACACAAGCCTTTCCTTTCTAGTTTTCTTTTGTAATATTTGGGTTACCTCTGTGGCCTATCAAACTCTCCAGTTGCCTAGCTTTGAAGCTGACTTTTATCCCATGTTTCATCCCTGATGTACCACTGAAGATTTTCTATGAGAAATAAATGCAGATCATAACAGAGTATAAACCTATCCCTTTAAGGAGCTATATCCCCCAGTGCAGGCAATAAAAATCAGGAATTAGATTCAGATTTCATTTGTAGTTCTTCCCTTTTACATTGGGGTATATGATCTTCTTATAATATTCTTCTTAGAATAGTAACTGCCCAAATTATTACTGTCAAAATGTGGCAGCAAGGCAACTGAAAGGTTTATGGTGACATTTTGTAGCATGAGAAAAAGTTTGAGTGTGCTTGTGTGGAGATAATTAGGCAATTCCTAAAATATATGGGTTATTTTCAAAATCTTTGATTATTTTCTTGGTCTTCATGCTAGGTCTTTCACCTTCTAACAGCTTTTCTAAAAAAAAAAACATTGAAGTGAAAGCAAATGGCTCAGCAATTCAAAAGTAAACCTATGGAAATAATTCAAATGGAGGTTAGCGCTAAATATTTTTGTTTGGTGCAAAAAAAATGTTTATATGGGCATTTAAGAAATGGAGCCTTTCCTTGTCAAAGGAATGGAATTTATAACAGAAAATCAAAACTGATGTAGTAGTAGATGAAGTCATGAAGAAGATTTTTTTATCTGACCACTATTTTTTAGTTATTTAATCAACACAAACACTTGCTATTGTAATTCAGCCTCCTGGATTAATTTGGTCTTTCTGTAGCATCTGTGTTTTATAGGGTAGAAGAAGGCTCTCATCAGTAAACGTTACTGTATATTCCTAAAAAAAATGGAATCTTTTTTAAAAACTGTTTATTTAGTTGTCTTCAAGGCTTTTCTTGCTCTTACTTGACTTCTTTCCCTTTGTTGTTGGTGTTTTACATTGTGTTTCTTTTGCTTATGTTCCAGCCTGGATTCGTGGAAGAAAGAAGGAGCCTCCCACCATCGAGGTTAGCTGTTCTTTTTTCAATGTTTTACCACTCGTTCAGGATAGTAAAAATGAATTAAAAAACTGTAATGAAAAGTGAACTTCATCCAGGCCTCCTGGAGCACACACTGCGATGCTTTGTCTAATTCACAATTACATTGATTCATTTGGCAGATGGTTTTATCTGAAGCATCTTACAGTTACACCTGTTCAGGATGCAAAGGGTGCATATGACACTAGAATAAAGCAACAATAAGAGTAAGTGCAGTGCTACTTAAATGCTAGGATGTTACACAGGGCTAAGGAGTTTCATTGCTGCTTGACGGAGAGTAGTAACATAAGATCATAAGTGAGGGTTAGTCATGGGCTTCTGGATTAATTTGGTCCTCCTGTAGTATCTGCGGTTTATATTTAAGAAGAGGGCTCTCAACAGTAAGTATTACAGTATATTCCCAAATAGGAATTTTCTTCCAATTTTGATTGTAGCAGGTAGATTTTCCAGCATTTGGGGGGCCTGCAGAGGGCCTGACAGTGGTCTGGAGGTGAAAGCCCTGTAGGCTGGCACTGAGGTTTCTAATCTAAGTATGTTTTGACTAGAGGCCAGTGCAGAGAGATGAGTAGTCTTATGCTCTGGTGATACTCATAGAAAAGGCCAAGTGGCGGAGTTGAGTAGAATGGTTCAGCTAAGCAGGGTTTCATTTCTCAGAGATGAACCCTAGTTTTGTTTCAGGACCCCAAAAAAATACTATTTTCCTTTCCTTGTTGAAATTTCATGCCAACATTTTGTGAAAGTGCTTGTTTATATTCTTTTTCTTTTCAAAGGTACAGAAAAATCCAAACATAGGTAATCTTTTGGAATACTACTGTCATTCTAATATTTAATACATTAGTCATAGTAAATATATTTACTGTATACTGGTAAAAAAGTGTATATTAATCCAAAGGCAAGTAGTCTAACGTTACCAAAGGTTTACAAGCTATTCGAACCAGCTGACTAAAGAAGCAAAAGCTTGGATCATTCATTTCCTGGTTATGACTGCAGGTCATATTATGGATGACTACAATACTGTTTGCATTGGATTATATATTCCTTAAAATATTCAGTATAGCATGACATATGCATATAGCTATACTTTTTCCTTGATGGGATTCCAATTTGAAGAGTCTGGTGTGAGTGTGGTACAAAGGATAGTTTGCTCAAGATATAAGGAGGCAGAAAACTGTTGGTAAGTTTAATTTAATTTGCACATAAGAGGGCAGCATGATGGCGCAGTGCTAAATATGCTGTCTCGCAGCGCTGGGGCCCTGGGTTTAATTCCCGGGCTGTTACCTGCATGGGATTTGTATGTTCTCCCCATGTTTATGTCTCACCACGTTTCCGCCACATGCTCCAGTTTCCTCCCACTGTCCAAAGACATGCATGCTGGTAGGTTAATTGGCTTCTGGGAAAGTTGGCCCTGGTGTGCGTGTGAGTATGTCTGTGTGTGTGCCCTGCAATGGACTGGTGTCCCTTCCAGGGTGTACCCTGTCTTCCACCCGTTGTTGGCAAGGATAGGTTTCTGCTCCCCTGCAGCCCTGTAAGAAAATTAGGTTACATTGAAGACCTCATTGAAAGTACTGGTATTGAGTTGTGCTTGTAACTGGATGGCTACTGAGTGGAGCATTGTTAAGCGAGGTGCTTTATCTCTTCAGTACAATGACCTGCTTTATACATGGTAACAAATGTAGGTAGTTTTCACAAAACCCATTAGACAAATTATTTATGTATCCCATAAAATTGAAGGGTTTTCCTGAAAATTGCTTTGCATTATTCTGAAAAGCATGGTACTCCTGTACCAGGAGTAATTTTTAATTATGACAGCTAATGAAATGCTTTTGTTGGCGAGGAACAGGTCAAACTTGCTGTGCTGGATTTTATGACTGGATAGTGCTGAGTAAGTAGATCGTGTGTTTTCTCTCTTTGACCTTGCCTCCTCACTGTCACCCATGCAGAGAGAATGAGCTTCGTCATTAAAGGGCCTTTTCTGAGCTGCCTGCAGGGAAAATGAGATCTCAAACAGACATTCAAATGTAAGATGAATATTAGCATCCTCTATGGCAGAAATCATTGATATGAAAATGTCTGAAAAAATCAGCTTTTCTCCTCCCCTATTAAAGAAGGAAGCATGGCATTTTTGATTGCATTTGTGCAGGGTGATTGTTATTTAATGTTCCGTTTTTGAATGCTCATAGCTTCATTCGTAGTAATGATCCAATCATGGAGCTGCGTGGGGAGACAAAGTGGCTTTTGGAGAGAATGCATTTTGAGCGTAACAACCCTCTCCCTGAATTACATACTGTAGCTGGATGCGTCTGTCAAGTGTAGATGCTGAAAAGGGTCTTCAGCTGTTTCACACCAGTAGCCAACCTTGAACAGGATGTAAAATGCAGGCTGAAAATGAACATGCAAATCTCCCTGATACAAGGCTGTGGTGATTACTCATGTGGTGACCAGATAAACTTTGCTCAGTTTCTGTTGTGTTCATATGACATTAGGATTAAATACATAACAAGCACTGAAAGAGTAATAGTAAATATAGTGTCTCTTGTTTGGTTATTGTAAGCAATAATTTTGATGTTTAATTGTATTTTTTTTTCTTTTTTCAAACTTCAACATCTGTGACATCTGAGATGGATCTCGTTGACCCTTTCTGACTTCATCCTGACCTTGGGAACTGTTTCCATGGAAACAATTTACCAAGTTAACAGGAAGTAAGAGGGCATAGATCTATTTCAGATACAACATCCCCATCACACAAAGGTTAAGCTAGTGTAACTATATGACAGCATACAGTGGCAATTTGTTACAGGAGCTCAAGAGCTGAAAAATAAAAACAAAATCTTGCCAGCTCTGGGTGGGCTTGATTTGGGTTCTGATTAGCCTAAATCAGTATGATCTACATTAATCATTACCTGTATTTACCTTTTCTGTTCTTTGGAAAGTTTGTAGTTGTCCACTGAATTTAAATATCAGCTTCCATTTTGAGGGAATTCTCATTTGTAAGTGCTACCTGTAAACAAAAAGAGTATAACCACTGTACATATTATTCGACCATGCAGCTGATGAATTAATAAATTAAGTTATTGAGAGGCTATGAAGAGAAAAAAAAGTGTCCCATGAAAAATCATATAATTTTCTGAAGTCTGACCTTTTTTATTCTGGATAACAATAGCTGCCTTTACCTCAGAATATTATAAGTGTGCTCAAAATTTCAAGGTTTATTTGTTTCAAAGTTTGTTTTTTCAAATTAGTTTAACTTTGCCGTTCAATTGATTTTGAAGATCTCAATTTTCACATTATTAACATTGATACAACTTGAAAGTAAATACATGGGTTAAACACCACTACAAAACATTTTAGTCAAATCATAGGTCAGTTGATATATACTTAGCCTACTCTGTGATTTGCTTCAACATCATTGATGGGTAAGCCTTAATAAACCTTAAAAAGAACCTGAATAAAAAATAAACCTTTACTCATTCCTTTGTATCATTGATGGAAATCCTAACAGTGTGTAAAAATGATCAGGTGGAATGAATCGCCTGTTTACAGCACTTAATTTAGAATTCATTTAGAAATTAATTAAAAAAGTCATACATTCATTTCATGGATAAAACTTCTCTACAGCAATCAACAGGCTAATATTGTCATCAGTCAGATATTGTATAGTTTCCTCAGTTCATATCATAGAGAGGAATTCCCCCTCACCATTGATATTTGTCCTAAATATAGAGCCTTTAGCAGCAAGCATTACACATCTGTTTAACGAAGGATGAGATATGAATTAAACCTCTGACAGACTGTCTTTGTGCACCAATATGGAATATTTATGGTAAATGATATGGTGTATTTAGATTTTTAGAAGGCTTGATAAAGTTCCTCATAAAAGTAATAATTCTCAAATAGCAGGCTGAACATTTTTTAAGGATTGGTTAATAGATCAAAAATGAAAAGTATAGACAAAGAGTGAATGGTCAAATTGGGTGATGTAATTCATAGAGCACCACAGGGATCTGTGCTGGGACCACTGCTCTTCTTAATATAGATCAGTAATCTAGATTCTTATAAAGAACAGGAAAATAGGAAGATTAACAAACACTATAGAGGCAGCATATGTAATTTAAGGTGGGTAGCTGCGTCAGCATGCGTAGGCTGCAGAGGAACAAGTAATAGGTTTATTCCATGCTGAAAAAAAGAAGAAAGAGAACACAACGTTTCGGCCGTGGAGCCGCCTTCAAGTGTGAGCCTTCTTCTTCCCTCACATAGATGTAAATCAAAGCATGTTATGTTAAAATTGTACAGTCCACTAGGAAAATTTTATTTAGAATACTGTGTACAGTTTTGGTCACCATGTTATAAAATATAAATATTGCTGCTCTGGTATCATTCCAGAGAACAGCACCCCGGTGCATTCTTGGGCTTAATGTAATGCCCTGCACTTTCATCTTAAGAAAGCTGAACTTTGAACAAAAAAAGAGTATTACGTTCCCTAATACAAGACTTCTTAACCCTTAAAAGCATTGACAAAGTTAACCCATTGGACGTATTCACAATAAACATTGAAACACAAAAAGTAGAAACTATGTGAAAGTGCTTTTAAAACCAAACACAGGAGGCACCTCTTTAAGTAAAGGTTTGACTCAGGAATAAGCTATCCAGCCATGTTGTTGATACCCTGGCTTCCTTAAAGAAGTGGCTGGATGAGATTCTTGGATCAATTAAGTTCCAACAACCAAATAGGTTTGATGAGCTGAATAGGCCTCCTCTTTTTGTAAACTTTCTGATCTTCTTATACTGTATATTACTATTTCAATCATATTAGATGTAATTCTTGTTTTTGGAATTTTTTCAAGTTGCAAAGTTAACTGCTAAATAGCAGTTCAGATACATAACATAGCCCTTTCACAAAATCGCTCACAAACTTCTTGGCATGATAGCAAGTAAAGAGTAAAGTTCTCTATTCATAGCTAAAATTATATTCCTACCTTTGAACTTACCGTCTAGCACATGGTATTGGTACATGGCACGTCTCTCTAACTGGGAGGATTAATGCTGTTAAAATGATCTGCCTTCCATCACTACTATATCTGTTTCATTCTTTTTTAAACAACGTGAATCAGTTGTAGTCCTACCGTATAAATAGAAATCACCTCTGTATATCCAAAGGGAAAGGAGGAGTTGGCCTGTTAAATTTTTCATATTGCTGCAGGGTTTCTAAAATGTGCTCTTTTTTTGTAGTGAGATGTGACGCTAGAAGGCCCAGCATGATCAAAAATAGAGAGAGAACTGCATTGGTTACTCTAATCTGTCATTGGAATAAACACATCTATATGTAATCATAACACAATAATATAAAATTACATTGAAATGAGGAAACAGATTAAACAGCATTTCCGTTTAAATGCAATCTCACATCTTTTACCAATTATTAAAGGGAAGCTATCGTTCACCCCTGGAAATGAAGTCAGTGCCTTTCAAGCTTAGTTTACTGGTGGTAAAGAATCAAAGGATTGGATGTTCATGCACTCTTGCAAAGTTGTAACAGTTGCAAGAGAAATATGGCCTAAGAAACAGTTTTTTTTCAAATACACAAATTTGTCACTGAGTCACTGAGAGCCGTGTGGAAACTATTTGGCAGTGTCGCCATAGGAAATGACAGTGGTAGCTCAAACACAAGCTTGGGAGCTGTATGGCACACACTGAAAGACAAGTTGCACACAGATCACAGCATTGTCTGTAAAGCAACTGCCAAATCTGAGACCGGTCATCATTAGCTGGCTGTGATTTACATTGCCAAACATACCTACCTGACTCATCTCGTATGCACAGTTGAGATGAGATCTGATGATACAGCAGGCACTCGAATGCCTTTGATTGACATGAAAGAATCGGATTCGTGACTGTGTTGCTTTAATAAAGGGAGTAGTACAGGTTTCAAAATGTGGTCAGCATAATATGAATGACCAGCAACAACACCAGATGTTAGCATTAATGTCCTCCCACGAAATTGTACTGTTGCCACCAAATTGCTGCAACCCTCAAATGAGTTTCCAGAACTAGAAAAATTCATCAGAAGATACCATACATGCATTGTAATAGTCATGAGAGTATCATTGCAGAGTTCATGACTGGAGCTGTTGATTTCTAGATTCTCCCCAGTTGGCTAGCAGCTTTAGTTTTTGTTAAGAAAGAATGAGCTTGTTAGTCTCTCTCTCATTGAGAAGTTAAATTTACCAGATTTAGGTTAATTAAGGATATTTATTTTCATGTGGTCATACTGCTGGAGGCTTATTTGTCTTTTCATTATAGCAAGGAGTGATAAAAATGGATGGTATAAAAACCTATAATAGCATAACATCCCAAAGAGAGTAGTGTCTCAGTGTTCCATAAGGAATAATTTGAGGTGGATGATACATTAAATATTGTATAAAGATTGATAATAAATCATCGTTGTCACCATAGAGAAGAAATCTACAGTCATGCTTCTAACATGTTTGAAAATCACAGAAGGATCACAGGCATGTGAAGGGCAACACAGTATTTTACAAGCACTCCTATGCATGGAACCTGACGATGAAACTTCCAAGCAGACTGTAATCCAACATAGACTCATACTTGTCTGTAAATTTATGGCATAAAGGACTTAAAACTGTTCACCCAAATTCCACCTTCCAGCATAGTTCCCTTCTCAACCCCTGGTGTAAATCCATCTGTCCCATTGTCTCATTTTCGCCTACAAATCTCATATGTCAAAGAGGTTGTTGAAATGGTAATCCCACAAGGCCTGGGCTAGACTTCCGGGTGAGTGGTTCAGTGGCTGAAAATCATATTCACAAATGACAAAGACCTGTGCACAGGTGTTTTGGCTCAAGTCAGCAGCATATCTTCAGTTAATTCTTCTACTTGATCGTCTTTGTCAGGATCCTGGCATGAAACAACCCTGTAAGGATTTCTGCCTGCTCTACTGTCAGTCATCAGGTATCCATGGATACAGGTCAGGGGGCAATGGGTCTTGAACTGGGTGTCTTGGTATAACTTCTCTTGTTAAGATCAAGGTGGTAAATATTTGCAGATCCTATACTGTATTTCTACTTTTGAAGTAACCATAAATAAATAGAGATAATAAAATTATTTAAGAATTAATCTGATAAACCTGACCATAAACAACCGATGGAGCACCTTTCATGAGCAAAGACTTTTTTATTAGGTATTTGCCGAGTTGTCGACAAGTGAAATTTATTCAGGTTCAGGTCAAAAGATTCTTTGATCAGTAATACTAATTAAAATCTGGGCAATGTTTGGTTAGCCTGGCTTGTATTCTGAAGCAGTGTTCAATACTATCACTGTTCTCGAGAAAATGTTTCCTTGGTCAAAAAATTGATTTACATAAAACCCGAAATTAGTAGGCCAGTCATGGTGCTTTCTGTTTCTCCTCCTCAACTGCAGGCTTGTGGCAGAGAAGAATTTTAAAGTCTGACGCATGTTCGGAGATGTCTGTTTCCATTATAATTGTGAAGACTCTGGCAATTGAATTTGGTCATCAGCGGTTTACCTAGAGACAGTACGAATGAAAAAAGAGCATTGAGACCAGTGACAGACACTGGGACTCAATTAGTAAATTAAGGTTAAATTACTGGTGCCCGCCCAGCAGCTTTTCTTCTGTGTGCCAACACTTAACAGAATGTACACGCAAGCTCCAGTCCTCTTTTTAACAGGATCAATTTCCAGATCCACTTTAAACTATGTATGTCTGCTGCTTTGACCTGCTTTGATGGAAATGAAAGGGAAAATATTCAAAATTCCCATTTTGCTGCATTGTTAGAATGATTTATTTCTGAAAGGTTAGGATCTTTCTTTTGCTGTATCGAACTTACATTATTAGATAAATATATTTATCCGCGGGGAGGTGCCTCTGTGGCTAAGGATCTGCGCCTGTGGCTGGAAGGTTGCTGGCTCAAATCCCACAGCCAGCAGAGGAATCCTACTCCGTTGGGCCCCTGAGCAAGGCCCTTAACCCCAACTGCTCCAGGGGCGCTGTACAATGGCTGACCCTGCGCTCTGACCCCAAGCTCTCTCCCTGTCTGTGTGTCTCATGGAGAGCAAGCTGGGGTATGCGAAAAGACAAATTCCTAATGCAAGAAATTGTAAAGGGTTAATAAAGTGATGTTATTATTATTATTATATTTGACCGACCATTCCAATTACCTCCCAACATACATACATTAAGAGCATTCTATGAAGGAATAAAATATTTGGTTTTAAGGTGCTTACAGTCGATGGCACAGCGTAGCAGTGGTTAGCATTGCTGTCTTGCAGCACTGGGCCTTGAGTTTAATTCTAGATGTGTGGAGTTTGTAAGTTCTTCCTGTGTTCGCTTGGTTTTCCTCTGGGTGCTCCTATTTCCTCACACAGTCTAAAGACATACTGGTAGGTTATTTGCCTTCTTGGGAAAACTGGCCCTAGTGTGTGTGCCTCGAGATGGACTGACATCTCGGCTTTTGTGCCTGTTGCTTGCTGGGATAGGCTCCTGCCCCGGTTTATCCCTGCAGTGGATAAAGCAGGTAGAAAATGGATGGATGCACAGATGTTTACATTCCTTTTCCTAGTGTGATCTTGTGTAACCCACATTCAGGAGCCTGACATATTTTGAATAGATTTTCTTTCATTTCGATAACATGACGCTGAAGCTTCCAAAGGTTATAACTCTTATTATGTATATAAGATCTAAAACGGAATAGTGGAATGAAATATCTGACCGTAACAGCTTCACCAAACTTTACTGAAATACCGCAGTTGTAAACTTATTTTTCTGTCTGCTGACATCACTGGATCCCGGCCTGTTTGATGTCAGTCAGCCAGGGTGAAGGGGCGGGGGGGATGGTGGAGGCTTGAAGGGCGTCTGTGGCAGCTGTCTTGTAGTTTGGGAATCCTCTACCTGTTGTGCAGAGGGTGCTGGGCGGAGAGGATTTCCTGTCTGGGTTCCTTTATTCTCAATTGTTCTTTTATCAGTTCAGATTCATAAACTTTTTAACACTTTTGTTTTGTTCAACGCCTTGCCGGTGGTCCGTGCCAGTTTGACAGTTGGGCTTTTGATTAGTGCATTGCTTCATTCCTTTTCCCCGTCTGGGCTTCAGCGCAGTGACCAAAGATACACGTTTTTTTTTCTTGGCATGTAATCAAAGGAACCGTCGGAGAGGTATTGATCGTGATTGTGCAGAGGTTATAAAACTAATGAAAAGAAGGATGGTGAATTTCTGTGGAATTTTCCCCCTCCCACCCATGCGCTTTTTCTTGGTGCATACTGCAATGCTGAAAGAGCAGAAAAAAAGGCCCACCGAGCAACAATAAGGGACTATTTCTGCCACGTACACTGTGGTGAAAAGTACGTCCCCTTGAGATTTTACGGTTTAGCATATTTAGATATTTCATCTAGTCCTCACCAAGGTCTAATAGGATATAAAACCTTATTGGGGTTTAGTCCAGACATAAACCACCAGGGATGCTGTGGACCTAATGCTGTGGAGTTGAAGCAGTTTTGTATTCCTCCCAGGCGATGCAAGAGACTCATCATTCCTTACAAGCGTTTAATTCAAGTTATTGCTGCTACAAAGATATTGAATGCAGGCTGTGTTGTTTTTTTTAATTATGACAAAGTAGATTTTTGTGTGTTATCTGTCAAATGAGGTTACTTTTAGCAACTATTAGGACTTGGCGAGGAGTAGGTGAAGGCTTAATATGTTAAACCGTAAAATCATAACGGTATATACTTTTTCACCACCCTGTGTATCAGTTGCCTACAGCTGGTCCTGAAGAGCTAAATGTTCTAGCACTTTTTCTGAAGACTGTTTCCTTCAGATCCAGTGGGTTCACTGTAAAATTCTGATATGGCAAAATATATACTTTGCATCCTCGATTTATTATAAAATTTGCAGATGGATTTTTTTTCGAATGAATGGGTGTGCACTGCCATAGAGGTTGCGATCATCCCATTCTTTCAGGGCCCATGGTCCTGCAGATATGTTATACCTGGTTTATCGGGTATCTTTTAATTAGAACTGATTAATCATTTCCCCATGCTATTGTTACCCAGTTATAATTAGATCAATTAAGCAATTTACAGGCAGTTGGAACAAAATTCAGAATGGATTTGCAGCAACTCTTGCAAGCTTTGGGAAAATCCTATTATTTCTTTAATAAGTTAAGTATTTTCAGGCAGATCTACATTTGAGTGTGTGATGGATTTGCAAGAACAAAATACTTCTCTAGCCATTACTCAATGGTCTCAAACTCAGTTCCTAAAGGGCCCAAGTGTCTACTGGTTTTTGTTCCACCTGTGCTTTTAGTTGTATAGTTGGATTAATTATGTAATTAAGTGCATAATTGTAATACTTATAATAAAGCTCTTAGGAGTTGTTCTGTTAACAGTACCATTAATGAAGATAATGTTTTGAGTAATGAACTGTAAAAGACTTTAAGAAAAAGACTATAAATGTCTAAAAATATTAAGGTGGTTTAAAGGGACAGAAAAGAGAATCACAGAGGCCCAGTACTTATTTCTTTTTTTATTTATTGATGTTTTAGCTTTTACAGATTTTCATCCTTTTTTCCTGAATGGCTTCTAATTATGGAGGTGTTTTAGCACAAATAAATACAAAATCCAAAATAAGCCAAAAAAAAACTATTTAATAAGAACTAATTCCAAATATTTTTTTTACTTGTGTTGTCTCTTTGGAAAATAAGGAATTAAGCATTTTTCTAATTAAAAGAAAAACTATTGCCTTGAATGTCATAAATGTTTATGGGTGAGTATTTAGAACAACAAAGCAGTAACAGTGATGTAGTACAGCACATTGAGGGAACATCCAAGCATTTAAATGCACTTTCAGATCATCCAAATAACTTTACCACACACAAGTCAAAACTCAGGATGAAAAGAAACCAGAAAGGATAGAGGGAAATTCATGTGTCTTTAGCTTAAATATGATTTTAATATCGGAGGGCAGGGTTTTGACACTGCATGCTTAATCTGGTAGGACTTGAAACTTGACTGTTTCCTGCTGATTAAATCCTACTGATTAAATGTGTTGATGGGAATCAAAAGAATTACTCATTGTTTTGCTTGGCACTTCACATTGTATGACCTTGAAGTGAATGTTGTGGACAGCTTTCAATCCTGTCTTTCTAAGTAAACATGAAGGTTTAGAATTTTTTTCTCTCCTTACCTCTGTGTACAACTTTTTTTGACAAATTTTACTATCAACAGTGGTTCCTCATTGTCTTTAGACATTGAATAAAGCTTTATAATACCAAATCATTGTGAATTAATTGTTTAGCACTAACAGGACTTAGATTTATATACATACCACACCTATATGTCAATATGTTAGACTGGCCCATAGAGTAGGGCACTATGTCTGAATAGAACTTAGCCACAAATATATATTAATCGCATTACTGAAGTGCTTTAACGGGATAAATTGCTTTTTTCACCTCGTCCAGTTCATTTGTCAAAATTGATACTACTTCTTGTAATAAATTTAATACACAAGTTAGGTGAATGAAATTACATTTAACAATGTCTAAATACCACATAGCTGTTTTGAGTGCAACTATTACTCCATTGGGATAAATCTTTTATTGGGTTCGCTGTCATGATATACCACTGGGAAATGGGAAACAACTACATCAAAATAGCTTCCATCAAGCCTTGAGGATTTATGTCATTTCTAAGCTAATTTATAGCACTCCAAAGCTTAATGCCATTATCTGTCACATAGGTGTAACTGTCCTAACATTCAGAATGCTGACCCTTGAGATTAAAAAATTATAACTGTGCAAAGAATAAAAGTGGCCCTTAAACCTTCCCCATATGTCACTGTACAGTTAGAGGAGTTGCTGCCTATGTTCTTAACCTAAAGGTGTGTTCTTATTCTGAATTATATTGGTCTGTCAAATGTCAATAGCATTGCATCATTTTTATGTTTCACAATGGTATAAAGTTCCAATTTAAAGATTAGACATCTCTTATTTTGCCAGAAGGATTTGCTTTCTATACCTCCAGTGCAGGAATCCAATTTAGTCTGGAACAAACTTTCACACACAAAAAAAATAATTTTAAGGTTAATAAAGAAGGTTCACAAAGCTGCACCTCACAATGCGTCATTCTAAGATGAGTCACGAGGGTGAGACAGTACGGGTTTGTACTAGGCTTCCGTCTACATTTAACACTTGGAAGGCTCTGGTATTTCTGCAGGGTAAGGAAAATCTCCCCTATAGCCCTTCATGAGCATATTCAAGATTACATGGATCCCCATTGCTTTTGTGTTACTTAGCTCATCTCACCTTTGTGTTTACTTTGAAGGAGCTACTGAAAAACGAACGCTACAGGGATGAAATCAAAGCCCGAGCCAAAGAAGTGGCAGACCGGGAGATGGCTCTTCGAGTCGAGGAGCAGGAGGAAGGGCTGGTGGCTCGGCCAGCACAGGTTCAGATTAAAGGACACGCCTCAGCCCGGCGCTTTGAGCTGGCTGGGCCCAGCGAGGACCCTACCAGCACAGCCAACACCTTCGAGCCTGGGTCCTGGAAGCCCCCTGGGGACAACACCACTAAGTCATAAGTCGCGCTGTTATGGAATGGCCATAATGACTGTGAATGAAGAAAACGAATCCCAAAATGTATTCAGCTCTTCTAATCACCGCCACTAGGGTGAAAGGCTCTCAGATTTCAGGAAAGTGTACTGCTCAAAAAAGTAAAAAATGCAGTTAAACGGACGTCAAAAACTTTACATGTTGTGTCACATTGTCACTTTATTACTGCAAAGTGAACTGACTTAATATTAGTTTGTTCACTTTACATAGGGTACATTAATGTTTATTAATATTATAATGAGCATATTTCTTCATCATGTTACTCTTACTAAATAGCTTCTTCCTCCCGAAGGATTTCTCATGTTAAACGCCTGTGGAAATTTATTAAACGTTTCGATTTAAGGAGACATTTTTAAAAATGAGTAAACTGAACCGTTGTCTTTTGTAATACAGCCAGACCCTCTTGCTGTTTTAATCTAAAATTGTTCTAAAACCATTGTTTTCAAAGTTCATCAGGTCGTGGGGCGTCGAAAGTGATGCACTGTTCTGCTCGAGAGACCGTGAAGAAAAGATGAGGGAAATAAGAAAAAAAATCAGGAAAAGAAACTTGTTTTAATTTTGAAAAAATGTTTTAGTGTATTTAGACTTTATTTTAAATAAACCTAGCCTGTATTTGAACACGTTGGAGATAACGGCATATACTCAGGTCAGTCTCTTGATTTTCTGGGCTGTTGTTTAACGCAAGTGGGCATTTGCTAGAGCCGTCAGCCATTCCTCACGTGCTGAATCCCACACTGCCGGTTCAAGAGGAACCACTCTTACCAACAGCACTGCCTTCGCACAGGTGTACAGCAACACCCGCGTGCCCTCGGAAACTCACACCAACCAGTGCCTCTGCTCGGGAAATCCCCACCACACTCTGCAAACGGGAAAACCCACTCGAGAATAAGGAATGGCCTGTTCTTTGGAGACAATTTGTCTTTTATTCTGAGCAACCCAGCAATAGCCGTCTTGCAATAGGCGACAGTTGCTACAGGCACCTGTTTTAAAAAAATACAGATACAGAAAAAGATATGGGGCCAACATGTGACACAGATTAAACATGTTTCCGACGTGAAGCTGAAAAATATCATTAACCTTGGAAATTGATTTATGATGATTCTTTAGGCATATTCAGAACAAAAACATGACATCTGAAGTAAATCTTAATACTGAAATGCACACGTAGGTGGTGACGGTTTTCAATTATGTACTCTGGATATTATGATAAGAGTTCTTGTGCTGATTAAATTCACACCACTGTTTCACCCTCTAGTTCAGTATTCTTCATTTGGTAACCACGGCTGTAGCATTTTGAGTTTTCGATAATTCGTAAAAGTTGAGTCTTCACCACAGCAGAATATGGGTTAAAATCATAATTGTTCTATTCATACAACGTTAACAAGTATTTGCAAAATCCTCACTTTACTATTCAAATTTTAAACTATTAACTGATTTTATATATTTCTTGTTAGGCATCCTGTAAAGAGTAAACTGTCAATTTGCCAGGGATTATTAAATTTAATCGTAGGCTACACAAATCTCTGAGAGCCCAGCCTCCTACTTTCATTTTTTCCACTTATATTTATCAAGAACCCAGTTGTTAAGAATGTATCTATGTAAAGGATAAAGACAAGAGTGATTAAAAAATAAAGGAATCTGATAGAAGAACATCTGGAAAGGTATTGCAAATTAGAGCAATATTGTTTTAAAGCATCTGAAACCTGGTCAGACAAAAGACCAGTTATCTCCCCAGTTACTAAACAAATGGGTGCGGTCAGTCACAGTACAAGGAACGCATTCTGAAGAGTAGCAAATGGGATGCAATGCAAAAAAGAAGATTGTAGATCTTTGCAAACTGAATTTTACAAACACGTTAATGGTTAAAAAAAGCCAGCAGGTGACACAGTAACAGAAACGCACAACTGGATATTATCACAATAGATGGTGACAGTGTTCAATGACAGGCTACAGCATAATACACACTGATTATTATGGTAGATTGCTAGTGATTAATAAATTCAATTTTATATTTGCCCCCGCCCCACCCACTTCCCAGTCATTAACTTTGCTACCACAGCTTAGGGTTTCTAAGTGTTGCTAAACGTCTCTTGTAAAATCTGTACAAAGAACGAGACTCCTTTATGGAAGGAATTGGAATCAGAGTTGTAGAAATGTGTCGTTGTTTTGCCCTTCCAAAGTCTCTCAGTCTTTCTTTGACCTCTTTGCTTTTGCAATGTTTTCTTGACGTTTTTGTTTCTTCTTTTGTTCTCGATCTCTGGCCTCAATCATTCTTGCCAGCTTCCATGACAACACTGCACTGGCTATGAAAAGTGGGGTTAGAGCCAGGATCACAGTGGTGAGGAAGCCATAGGGGTCTTTGGCAGCCCACTCAACAGTGTACTCTGCCCAGGCTTTTACGTCAAACATTTTTCTCTGAGATCCTCCAATCAACACCTAGAAAACAAAATCCTATAGTTTAGTGCATTTAAAATCTGCATACAAGGAGAGCATTCATTCTGCACAAACAACAGATGCAAAAACCTGGATATGCAAATGATCTGATCGACACCGAAAAGTACAAGAACTTACATTAAAATATCTTTTATGAACTGCATTTGTATTAAGGAAACAGTCTGAATAAACAAATTTGATTTCTCAGCATGTAAGCAACAAAATAATAGTTCCATACCTGTATCAAAAACACACCAAAATCAACACTGTTAATAGTATTAAACACTGTTTGAAAGAATGTTAGTTTTGTTAGTTTATTATTACAAACTCCTTTACCCAATCCTTTACTCACCAAATCATAAATCATAAAACAGTTTGCCAATTCCAAAATTACAGGTGTTTAAGAAAGCATCCTTCATGTTCTTTGCCCAGTTCTAAATATTTAGCTGGATATTCATTTTTTATATAAAAAATACTGTATTATATTAGTAGTAACAACTTTTAGGAAATATTAATAGAACCACACTTTGTTATTCTGGTACCTATAATAGATAATGCTGCCACATTTCGAATCAATTGTACCATCTGGAGAGCATAAAAACCTCAACAGAGAAAAACAGAGTTCACCAGACACCAATATGATTGCATGATTTCCCCACTTATTTACTGTTACGATAACCTGTAGTTAATCGGAGTTAAGCATCAATTAAGCAATAAAACTGAAGCAACTGTCATGGACTAAAGGTTAAAAAAAAGTAGGACAGAGGTTCTGAACTCTGAATTTCTTGTGGAAACTGAATCTTCTTGAGTTTGTGCCAATCAAGCTCTTCATGGTTAAGTGAAAGTCATTATCTCTTGCTCTGTAGTAGATCGAGGATTTCCAGAAACCCTCCAGAAGCCATAAGGATTCCAGCCCATAGATATTTTCTTCTGCTTCTGTGGCCATGACTGTAGGTTTTAGCAATGAGCCAGTTTGGAACAAGCACAGAGTCAA
Organism: Atractosteus spatula; assembly: GCF_055471065.1. Lineage (NCBI taxonomy): Eukaryota > Metazoa > Chordata > Actinopteri > Semionotiformes > Lepisosteidae > Atractosteus > Atractosteus spatula. Next base: position 27,743,370 of record NC_142708.1, on the reverse strand, counting down.
AGGACAGAATCACTACCAATACAATGCTGTGATAGAGGGCTTATCTACATATTCCTACATATTTTACAAGACTGACCAGACATAAATGCCAAACAAAAACAAAGCAGCCCAAAGAAAGCGGTATTGTCATTGTTCTCTGAAAGCTTCATCACAATTAAACCATTTTTCAAAGAAGACAAGAGAATTCCATCTTTAGCATGGTTTGTTTAAAGCCAATACTTTAGTGCTGTAAAAGACTGCAGGAACATCAACATAGCTGTTCAGTCTGCAGAAAGGTCAGGCCTGATTCAGCTGAAGACATGAAATGTGCTTGAGTGGAAATCCAATTCAAGTATTCATTTAAAATGTAGCTGGATGTGAACAATCAAGAGTGTGGTGTCAAAAGTCAGAGGTTGATCGAGAGCTGATTTACTGTAGAAATTCATTATTCACAGAGGCCTACACATTAAAATAATCACTGTAATGATCCACCTATTTCACTGGGTACATGAGCTACAGCTGAAGATTTTGATTACACAATTATAAAACACTTTGCAAAAAAAAATGTTTTCACAATTATAAGTACTGTCACAAGGTGTACAGCAGTAATGAAAAATTCAATTAAGTTAAACAGTTGTATTTACTTTTTTACATTAACTTATTCAACAGAGGGCCAAAAATGAAAAATAAAATATGTAACCTGCATGAGAAGAAAGAATTTGCAGTAAAGGTGTCGAGAGTGAAATTGCTCCTCATGCTTAATGCCTGAGACAGCACTTCACAGGTGTGACATCTGCAGCACATGGGAGATGCCCTGCTGACACACTGGCAAACACAGGTCTGTTTAGAAGAGATGATAGCTGGTACTCGTCACAGTTACAAATAAAATAGCACGTATTTGCCTTGGTTCAATTACAATGGCAACAGAATTGTAATAAGACATATATAATGTTGGAGAAGTTACTTTTAAAAATTACATTACTTATGAAATTACATTACTGTGCCTGTGGCTGGAAGGTTGCCGGTTCAAATCCCGCAGCCGGCAGAGGAATCCTACTCCGTTGGGCCCCTGAGCAAGGCCCTTCACCCCAGCTGCTCCAGGGGTGCCGTATAAAAATGGCTGATCCTGCACTCTGACCCCAAGCTTCTGTCTGCCTGTGTGTCTCATGAAGAGCAAGCTGGGGTATGTGAAAAGACAAATTCCTAATGCAAGAAATTGTACATGGCTAATAAAGTGATCTTATCTTAGTTCAGGTGGGTAGCTGCGTCAGCATGCATAGGCAGCAAAGGAACAAGTAATAGGTTTATTCCATGCTGAAAAGAGAAGAAAGACAACACAACGTTTCGGCCGTGGAGCCTTCTTCAGGTGCAAGGAGGAAAACGTTGTGTTTTCTTTCTTCTCTTTTCAGCATGGAATAAACCTATTACTTGTTCCTTATCTTATCTTGATTTATCCAGTAAGGCTGTGTGCTGGGAAGTGCAAAGCCTGCGTCTGTTCACTGCTCTCAAAACAGGTTGACCAAATATTGCAAGACTTGCCATTCTGAAACCACAATTCTGTACAGGTTTCACTACAACAACATCAAATCCTTATTGATCTATTTTCAATTTAAGGCTCGATATGCTTAAAACATTTTAAACTTGTTCATTTCAATTCTGAAGTGAACTAAAGATACCATGATGAAAAGTCCCACTCAAAAGTCAGTTTAATATAGGCGGCAATCCATTGTCAATATTATATTCTTACATCACCTCAGAATCATCACTAAAATGGCACTGTTATAATACTGTTTGGCTTATTTGTTTGTGTTTATAGGATACCACTTAGCAATACTTTTTAATTAATGCATATTAAATAATTCTGAAAAGAAAGAATTTTAAATGAAAATGCAAACACACGCAAGTCTAAATCGTCACTGCCTACAAAAACTTGGAATATTTTCATGTTGACCACTGAAAGCAGGCGGGCTGTTCCAGTGAATTGCTTAAATATCATTTAAAATGAAAATATCGACACACCAAAACACACAAAGACCACAGTCAACCATTCCTGACTTAATGGGACCAATTCATTTACCAAACGGATTAAAGCTGATGAATTCCAAGCCTTTACAGAGTGACGATTTGAGGATGAACCTCAGAAACCCTGTTGGATTGTAGCCTCCAGCGCTAGGATGGCCACCCCCTGGACTGTGAAGTCCAGCTCAAGTGAAGAAGGTATTTGACAAAATCACAGCTTATCTGAGGGCACTTTGTTCCAATTTTATGCATCGGACCTCTTGCTTGGGAAAGCGCAAATTACATTTAACAGAGATATTTTCTTTGCCTGCTCAAATTTCTCAGGAAGCCCACTTATTAAAGACACGAGTTTCACCAGACTACTTTTCAGTCAACATGATGCAGCATGTATGCTCATGTGATTTTTACTTCCGTGGTAAATGCATGTTTTTCACTGTAGTAGATTGGTGTTTTCTGATTTATTTTAGGCCTATTAAAAGCTGAAAAAGTCAGCTTAAGAACTACTTTATGTTTATACTTTATATTACCTGTCTGCAAAAGGAACTGCTACAGCCCTCATAAAATGGGATATTACTCCGATACTAGATATGAATTACCCAATTCAAACATGAAACCATACCTTAAAAAGGCAAATAAAATGCTGAGACATGTAGTTAAAAGTAGTATTTAAATCATGGTATGTTGCAATTATATACTATACTCATAGTAACAATATTGCTGCCCCATGATGCCCAGATTAGAGCAACAAGATACATTCAGGGGGTTAAGGGAATGTCCTACACTGACAGGCTAAAGGCACTGAACCTTTTTTAGTCCTGTACATAGAAGACTATGAAGGGCCTGATCCAAGTATTCAAATTCCTCAATCAGATTCTTCAAAATGAACAGTGAAACACAAACCAGAGGGCGTAAGTGAAAACTTTGTGGCAGTGCATTTAACAGTGAGAGTAGGAGGCACTTCTTCACCGAAGGCTTGTGGGAGTAAGACAAACTGACCAGACATGTTTTGACACTGAAATGCCGGTTTTCTCCAAGAACCAACTTGGCGAGGTCCTTGCCTCAATTAATTACTCACTACCAAATGTGTTAAACTGGACAAATGGCCTCCTCCCATTTGGAATCTGTTTTTAAGTCAATCGGGTTATTCTGTAACCATTTTCCTCCAGACATTTTTCCCCACTTTGCCTGACACTAAAAAAAATAAAATCCTGGTTATCAAAAAAAATCGAAATCTGAATTTCCCAAAACCCTTTCACAAAGCAACACACCACAGAAAAGGAATGTTACATCTGTGTATAAATAGCTTCAGATAAACTGCGAACCTGTCAGCAACCTGGCGGTTTCAGACAGCATCCTCCTCTAACAGCACCCTGCTGCTGAGCAACTGTCATCAGGTGTTGCTTTGAGGGGGAAGGGCTGCTTAAACACTGCAGTCTTGGAAAGAGGCTGCAATTAGAACTACACTACAGCAGCCGACGTAAGTGGCTTAATGTATATTATGAGGCGTTTCAGTCTCAAAGCCAACCTTTAGTCAGAAACACCCATTCTCTCTCACACACAAAACTGTGTAAAATGAAATTCTTTTGTATAAAGATCAGAACCCATTCTGGATTCTGTATTAGCCTTAAAATCCTAATGTAACATTACATATGCATGACATTTATATTATCTAAATGATCTTACACAAACCGTAGCTGTGCAAGAACAACACATTAAACAATGCTGGTGTCTGATCTGCGCTTTCTTGTCTAACATTACAGCATGCAAACATTTTCTGTGGGTATGTATGAGATGGCAGCATCCATCCTGTTACATTTTCCCCATTTCTTTGATGCAAGTAACTTTAAGTGCTTTCAGATAAGATGGTTTCCTGGCAGCCACATCCTCCCTCAGATCTATTCACATTTCACTTGGATTCAGCTCAGGCCTGCCTATCCAGCAGCTTTCATCCTCTTCATCTGCTGACTTGAGCAAGCACTTCAGACTACTGCCAATTTGGAACGGGAGCTACTGTACATCCAATGGCAAGACAGCCACCAGGTATGATTAATCCGTAATTCCTTTTGTTTTGGCATTTAATGTTCCTTTAATCAAACATCCAGTATGACTCTAAAATACCAGCCCAAGTACAATCCATGTTTCGTTGTAGGCTTTTCCTTTGTCTCCTCAGGAACTGGAGACCCTGCTTTGAAAATCTGTTCCAACTAGAAGATTTTGTAAATGTACCGAGCAGGCATGTCAGCTAATATTCTGGCATATGTACCGTAGCCACACAATATGCAATCGGTCAGAATGCCAGGCCAATCAGAACACATGTACCACAACATTTTGTCACAGTTATTCCGATTTTGTAATAGTATACCATTAAGGAGCCATAGTTTTGAAATGGCATTTTGCTATACCATAGATACCCATCTCTCATCTTAGCTCAGTGAATAAAAGTAGTTCATGTTGCCAGTTACACTGCAAGCTGTTCAGTGCAGAAACTACAACCACAGTAAAAAATAAACCTGCACAGGTAAGGAGAGGCACCTCACTGGGACCAGGCTTTATGAGGATGGAAAGAATTTGCAGAAACTAGCTGCTACAAATTTAAACATAAAACATAAAACACACACACTGTCCACCCTTACCAGTGATGTAGAGCTCAGTATCTATTTACACCCAAAATTTTTCTAATTAAAATTCCTAGTGCTGAAATCATTTTTAGCAGCCTCACAGACAGGTTGTGAAGACTTAAAGCAGAAGACTATAACTGGACCTCAAACAAATGATTAAAAGCTTTGCACCATCCAAGCAACACAGAACACCTTTAAATAGGCCCAGGTGTCAAACAAGCTAAGAACTGAATACCCCTTGAGAGACAGAATTAAATTTAATAAAATCACTTTTTTTTCAGCACAGTGCACTCGTTTTCCCACCAGCCTTTAACTATTTAACCTGAAGTCTAGTTATTTAGGTGTATCTTATTTAGCAATGGTAGGAGCTGCCAATTTAAAAGACGCACTATCGGAAACAAATTTTCCTGATGTGCATAATTAATTACTTGAATACAACAGTTTAACAATAAACTGTTACATTTTTTCCCCAATTTCAACAACAAGTAAACTTCTTTTTAACATAAATGTTGTATCGGTTAACTAATATTTCATTTTAATAGGTGTAACATACTGTACTCTATGCAAAGTAATGTCGAACAAGTGTAATAACCTCGCATGCTATACCGTTTTTATTAATTTATGCTAAGCTACAACTTCACAGAAATTGTCGCGTTACACCATGTACATGTGCACTAACTGTTCGCAGACCATTACTTATTTCCGCAGTGATCATGAATTTAAACAAAATGCCTCGTACTGAGAGGTTTCTTCTGTCCCCCATCAAATGGTTTACAAAACGTTCCCTACACGAAATAACGTACATTTCCCAGAAAATACAATTTAAAGACACCTGCAGCCGTTATTTTCCTTATCTTTTAGCAAAAATCCAAGTAGTTCAAAGGGGACCCAGATGCAAACTAACAATGCAAGGAAGTTCAGAAACAGGATAATTGTTGTTTTCAAGCATAGTTCTATTTTTAATAAACTTTGCATTTGTCAAGACGAAGAAGCACAGTTAAGCAAATTACTACATTGACACAAGAACCTAGCCACTCTGAAAATAAACTCGTTTAGTGTGGTTGATTCTGGACCGGAGACCTGTTCTATGACCAAAACTTAAAGGCTTTACTTAGTACGCCTTTACTTTCTGGACCAATCACAGCAGCCAGCAGTTTCCTCCACAACCTGTAGATTGAGTTCGAACAAGAGCTCTATAAACGATTTTCTCATATTGCACATCTCTTTTTATAGAAATATCTGGCATTAAAACCCCTTCCACAATCACACCTTTCGGCCCTAAAAACGCTTCCTGATTATCGTCTGCACATCGTGTATCGGTCATCACAAAGCCTTTAATCCACGAACACAAATTAAACACCATCTACTGTTACATTTCAGTAAAATTATCGTTAATCAATACATTATGCTCCACGGGGAAAAAAATAAAAGAAAATATTAAACTTAGTCACCTAACAAAGCACAAGAACAAATCCCCGCTGTCCCACCTCAGCAATGACTGAAAGTTGGCAATTTATATTTGCGTCATCCTTCCCTCCACCCAATATCTGATCTCCAACTGCACTATGGGAATTGTAGTTTTCTTCTTCAATTTTTTTAAATCCCAAATATGCTTTACAGCACGTAAGGGTATATTAGTGAAAGAAACAACTTTCGTAGTTTAAAAATTCGTAGTCTAAAAGACGATTCACATTGAAGACTGGAATATAATCTAGAATTTTAACTAAGTGGAAACTAAACTCTCATATGAAGATATTAGTTATGAATATTTAATAACTCTCTGCAGTCACATAGCAAAATTCATTGCAGTGGATATCAAAGCACATTATCCACCAGCGAAAGTGCAGCACCCGCCTGCGTGACGCTAGGCAGCCATATTGTACCTGTAGCGTAACAACACAGCTTTTAAGGTAGACCTAAGGGGAACTCAGAAAATCCAAATTATGCCTAAAATAGAATTTAGACAAGAGTTAAGATCCCTATCTTATGAACAGTGTCGTGGACTCTTTAATGACCAGGTAGTGACCTTGGTTTAATGTCTCAACCAAAGGACAGCACCACCCACAACAGTGTCCTTAGTATACTGGGGCACTCGTTTGGAAATATGGACCAGAGGGAAGAGTGCCATCTACTGGTCCACCAATGCAACTTCAACCAGTTTGAATTGTGGTTTTCACTGGAGAAGAAGTCTCTGCTCCCAGTATTGACCAAAGTGTAGCCTACAAGCTGGTAATGCTGGTGCATAATATGTGTTACAAACAGTACAGTAAGACAGTAATGCTGACTATTAAGAAAAATAGTACTATATTGGGTGAAGATCTCAGTTCAGTTATACATATTTCTAATTCAATGGCTTGAAACTGAAATAATAAATAATATTTTCTCATCAACAAGAGGATCAAACACCCAGGGTGAGAGAGCAGTGAATAAAGACGTACTTTAATTACGTCTCATCCAGTCTCTTCTCGAACAAAGCCAGAGTTTCATTTTCAGCAACATCACTGGACAGCTTGTTCCAGACTCCCACAACCTTTTGTGTAAAGATCTGCCTCCTGTTCTCTATTTTAAATGCCCTTCCCTGTAGTTTGCAATTGTGTTTTTTTTTTCTGCTTCATGTTTCACTACTGATTCAGATTCAGTCCACTGGGTGGACTTTCCCAGTGCCCTTGAGGAATTTGATTACTTGAATCAGGTCTCCTTGTCTCTGTTCAAGACCCAAAAGATTATTTTAGTCTCTCAGTGTAGGACTTTCTTTTGTCTGGGAAGTCCTTTGCGTCTGGTTGGTCTTTTCTGGCCTGATTCCAAGTCAGCAATATATTTTGTATCTTGTTGATCAAAACTGTGCACACAGCTTTCACAGACTTCTAGCTAATATTGTATGTTCTTCTTGCGTTTTTTATTACTTCTCCAGTGTCTAGAAAATTAAAAAAATATGTGTGTAAGTAACCGTTTCATTTTTCGGCTTCCCGTTTTATATTTGTAGTTTGTACCTACACGTTAACACTTTGCACTTGTCCATTTTAAATGTCACCTGACAGGTTTTGGCCCTGAATTAACTAAATAAAAGCACTGTAGGTTCTGTTGAACGGGAATCACAGTGATCCTTGTAGGAATGTCTGGGGTTGATCAGTTATTAGCAACTGAACTTCCTTCTATCCATCCATTTTCTAATTGTTTTATCAAATATACTGTCACAGGGGAGCTGGAGCCTATCCAGGCAAGCAACAGGTGCAAGACGCGTACGCCCTAGATGGGACACCAGTCAATTTTGGACACACTCGCACCACAGCCAATTTTCCCACAAGCCAATTAACCTACCAGTATGTGGGAGGAAACTGGAGCACCCACACACCTGAACACAGGGAGAACATGCAAACTCCATGCAACCCGGAAATTGAACCCAGGCACGAGCCACTGAACGTTTGTTCTTTGTATGATATATCAGCTTGTTTTAACAAAGTTTCGATTATGAGTATAAAGTAGCACAGAATATTGAATTTTAAACATTGAATAGGCTGTGATTTGCGTTCTGCAGATTTTTCATTTCAGATGTGAAAAGGCAAAACCAAAACTATGAAATGAATAAATGTAAAGCCCTCTGCTTGATCGAGGGTGTTAACTCTTGTCCCCAGGTGTATGCAGCTGAATGTGTTAGAGTGCATTTGCTGCGGCTCTCGATTACTTAGCTCTATTCTAGATTCAGCGTCTGTCTCTAGTAACAGGTCATCTCAGGCTGTCACTATTTATTAGAGTTATCTCTCTCAAGGCTAAGTTTCATATTTCATATGTAGCATTGTGAATACCTGATCATATCATATGCAGCAGCCATATCACTCTGCAACTCACAACTGGCAACCCACTAAAGCTAAGCAGGTGTGAGCCTGGTCAGTACCTGGATGGGAGACCTCCTGGGAAACACTAAGGTTGCTGCTGGAAGAGGTGTTAGTGGGGCCAGCAGGGAGCTCACCCTGCAGTCCATGTGGGTCCTAATGCCCCAGTATAGTGACAGGGACACTATACTGTAAACAGGTGCTGTCCTTCGGATGAGATGTAAAACCAGGGTCCTGACTCACTGTGGTCATTAAAAATCCCAGTGCGTTTCTCGAAAAGAGTAGGGGGTGTAACCCCGGCCAGGCCAAAATTTCCCATTGGCCCTTACCAATCATGGCCTCCTAATAATCCCCAATTCTATGAATTGGCTTCATTACTCTGCTCTCCTGCCCACTAATAGCTGATGTGTGGTGAGCGTTCTGGCGCACTATGGCTGCTGTCGCATCATCCAGGTGGATGCTACACATTGGTGCTGGTGGAGGGGAATCCCCATTACATGTAAAGTGCTTTGAGAGGAGTGTCCAGAAAAGTGCTACATAAGTGTAATAAATGGCATTATTATTATATCATTTGTAGCATTGTGAATACTTGATCATGTCATGGCAAGAAAGTAGAGGAGGGTGACTTCAACTGTAGCATTTGTCTGTAAAATGTACAAGGAGACGTGCCATATAAGTTAGCTACAATTTCAAAAAGGGAAAAATTTATTCAGAAAATTTGAATCACTGACACCATTTCCTTTCATTGCACACCAGTGTTAAATAGTGGAACGTTTAAGGATAGTAGCTGTTCATTACTCCTTTGCTGCTACTACCTTTAGACCATCATGAAGGAGTGAGTACTTTGCATGCTCTGCTCAGAGGCATGATTGCTGTGGAGTTATCCAACAGGTAAAGGCACAGACTGATCTCTATGGTCATTCAAATTTTAGTACTCTGGATACTCTGATCTCTATGATCACAGGTCCAAACCTGTGTTGTTTCACTAGTCAGCTATGACTGATTTTCCTGAAGTTGAGGCAGGCAATAGGCTGAGCTCCACCAAGATCTGGGGTGGGTTTAGTTGGTCAGGACTCTCACGGCTCTCGGTTACACAGCGACCCCTGTCATGTAACAGGGACTTGTGTCTTCTCCAATCAGCACTGCATCTCCAGTATGGAACTGCGGTACCTGTGATGTGTTCAAATGGAATGGGTTGAAGGTGGGCGAGTCTGTCTACTGTTCCTCATTTACAACTGAGGAAGGTTGTGGGAATTGTGGTTCAGTGCCAAGATGTAAAAACCATATGGGCATAGCAAAGGGCAAATGGCAATTCTGATTTATAAATAAAAGAATTGAAAGAAGTCACCTTTGACCCAGAAAGACATAGACCCTAATCCCAGTCTTAAACCTATCTAACTCAAAGGCATACAACCCCAAGAAGAGTTCAGCCAACTGGGAAAGACTGCTTGGTCAATCCTGGCCTAACGAGATAGCTTTGACTTGAATATGGACCACAGAGATGAACCTGTGCTCCGAAAAAAGCCTTCACTGGCTTAATCATTCAGGAACAGGAGGAATAACAGATCAAAAGAAGTTGCTCATTCCCAGGTTTTGACATCCATCCACCTATTTTCAAGCCTCTTCATCCAATTCAGGGTTACAGGGGAGCCGGAGCCTATAGTGGGTACACCCTGATTGAGTGGCCAGGGCACACACAGAGACAAACAAGCACTCACTCACACCAGAACCAGTTCTCCCAGAAGCTAATTGACCTATCAGTTGGTCTCTGAACTGTGGGAGGACAGCAGAACACCCTTCGGAAATCCACGTGAGCATGGTAAGAACATTTAAACTCCACAAAGATATTACCAGAGGTCTGGAATTGAACCCATGGCTCCAGTGGCACAAGGCAGCAATGATAATCACTGCACCACTGTACTTCTGTGCCCCAGTAATAATTTCTTAGACTTAGACAAGTAAGATTACATAACACACTGAACTCAAGAATGAATGAAGACTTTTCAGATATTACTTTCATTAATATTTCAACCAATAGTTAAACATTCTGTAAAAGACAAGTTAATGAATTTCACATGAAGCCTATTAAAAAACGCACTTTTAATTTTTTCTTAGTATTTGGTAAGGAAAGCTTTTTTCCCCTTAAAGCTACAATTGTGGAGAATTCCAAGTTGCTGACATGATATGATTAAATTACAATCTCCAAATGTTAGAGACCCATCTTTTCGTTGTTGTCTGGAACAAAGAAGCACATTCGTAAATGAAGTTGTGACGGAATACAAGTGACAAATTTCAGTTCCAAATGATTTGACTTCCTTCTGCTGCAAATTGAACCAGATGGGACCGAGATGATAACTCCAGACAGGCCATTGATTGAAAGAGTGCCCAGAGTTCTGTAGCATTTTTATATGAATAGTCAAAAACTGACTAATATTCTGCCTTGTCTGAAACACGACAGTAACACAATGTTTTTAACACAATACTTTTCAAACATCTCATGTCTCTGGTTTCCTTCAAAGTATCCAATACTAATTATGTTCCTTTGGAGCTCTGAGTGCAGTTTTTGCCTGTTGGCACCAGGCAGGCATTGTAATGAAAGATTCCAGAAACACCAGACAATGTAAAAAATATGCTGAAAACATGAGGCCATACGCAAGCCATATACAGTATATGAGGCTATTTTACATTTCCCTGCTTTTACGCCATTGTCCTTATGTGATTGTGGACGTAAAATTCTCTGATTTTATATCCAAAGGACGTAAACTCCACCCTGAAAACAGTGAGGTTTTGGAGTGGAGCCCAGAGCCCACTGCATAAAAAATGGAAAATTCCTAATAAAACCATAGATTTATATTACTGCTGTAATTAATTTATAACCATATGTGTTTGAGATGTTAATGTATTTTTTCTATTCCCTGACTTAATGTCCTCTTAACAGAAAGCACACACAATTATGAAGAAATTTTGAGGAGTGCAGAGTACAATGCAAGGTAAATTAAATATAAGTAATTTTACACTATACAATATGAAGATTCTTTACTTGTTATATGTACAGCATTTGATATTTTTTTTGTAATATTATACTTTACATAGAAGTTGAATTTAAAATGATTTTTGCTGTATGTTACTTTCATCTTTGTGTTTACTATACCATCTTTTGCATGTTTCTAAAACATTTCAAATAAGGTTGAATTACATTTAAGAGCTGAAGTGCTCAGAAAATGTGAATGTTCTATTTAGACACAGAAAACACGAATGTACACAATGGTAGACTTACTTTGTCATGACCTGGTCCCTATTACAGTTGAAATACATTGATTCTTATGGAGAAACAGGTCACACTTAGCATTGACCGGGGAATATTTACATCATCCCTGCTCCCATTAACCCCTATTTCCATTATTTCTTATGAGAAATAATTCCAGTCTTAACATCTTTTTTTTCATAGATGTTAAACCGGAGCCCCCTGTATAACATTTTACTACTATACAAGGTTTAATGCAAACTAAATGACTCTAGCTTTCCTGAGTTTTTTGGCTACTTCTGAAAATGAGACATGCAACTTAGATGGGGTTTTTTTCCTAGTAAAATGCAGAAAGCCACATCACCCATTGGCTAAGCTGCCCTCCTCTTGGACTTTTACAATTTTTCTGCTAAACCACAAAAGCAAACTGTACACTGCTACAGTATCACTGTTAACCAATCTGAAAGAAAACTGAAAATGTGCAGATACGACACCTTTGAGATGTGATCTGTGGGCATTCCAAAATGATACAACACATTCAGACAATATGGAAGCCCTTGTTTCCACCACCTTTCCCAGAAAGCTGTGGGGAATGAGCCACTGCCCTTCCCTGGAGTTGCCGGCAGACAATGATGACTCCTTTTTCTCCGTCTACAGCTCTGTCACACATTAGCTCTTCAACACTTCATCTCACCACTCATCGATCACCTCCCACCCCCATTCTACTCGCTCCTTACTTTCTCCTAATCCCCCTGCTGGCTGTCCTTCTCCTCTCCCCACTCACCTAATATGAACCTAATATGAATTGTTTATAGTGATTCATTTGGATTATGCTTTTATTGATAAAGGATGGTCCCAGTTTATGTTGTCCTACAGGAGAAATTTCTGGAATTGCTCACTCCTGGCTGATTCTCCCCCTACCTCGCTCATCTCACATGCAAAGGCTTTCTTTTTGCTCCTTCCTCTTCTCCCCTCTGTTGTACCCAGAGGTACTGGGGATCCATTATTGTTCCCTCTGCCTGTTTCACAGCCATCACCTCCTGGATATGTCTTCTTGAGTTCCAACTCTTCAAATATGACTCTCGTTTGTCCATTCCTCCTCCTTCCTCTCTGTGGACCTCTACATATCTTTCCTTATTGACTCCATTTATACCATACTCCACTCCTCTTCTGCCAAAAACGTTGGTGTCATCTTATGTTCAATTTGTTTATTGTTTTTCAGGGAAAAAGTCACTCTTGACCCTTCCCTCTCCTCCTTGCAAAAAAGTTTTTCTGGCATGTTCCTTCTGCTTTTTCAGCAACATTAGCAGAATCCACTCCTCCCTTACCAATAGCTTCTAGTCCAGGCCGGTAAAGTCTACCCTGACTTCATTTCTGTCTGCTAGTTGCCCACTCCAAGTCTCATCTTGTCATTTCCCTCCTTTGTTTTTCTCGTGCTGCTCCATTACTCCAGTCCATCCCCTCACTCCCTGTTACTGTCCACTTCTGAGTCAGAACTCTACTGCTTTCCCTGCTCCTGCCTCTCTTCTGTTCCTCTTCTCATGTCAGACAAACTGCACTCTCTTTATAGTTTTCCACTTTCAGAACCCATTCGTTTGTTACCCTTGTTCCTCAGTGCTGGAATGAACTACCCACAGAGAGCAGAATGGCTTCTCATGACTCATCGGTTTGGACAGTAACTGTGATCTCTCAGTTCTTAAATACTGCACATCTCTCAAAAAATCTTACATTGTACAAATGGGTTTTTTTATGTTCCATTTTTTTATTGGTTTTTCAGGGAAAAGAAAGAATATGACATGGTACCATGTACAATAATGAGCAAATGTGAACAATCATGACATGAAAGACTTAGTACCTAAACAAACTGTGTAAATCCAACAATAACATAAAAGCAGGAATAAATCAGTAGAAAAAAAAGAAAGCACAGATTTGAAAGAGATAAGCAAAGGAAAAAAGAAAAGAAAGAAAAAAAGTAGCGAAAGAACAGAAGAGGGACCTTTTTAAATTTCTTTGAGAACAAATCTTTTTTATTCTCAAAATTGGCAATGCAGCTTGTTCATTTCACTTATTTGTTGTAAACATCCAACCAGGAAATGACAATTCAGCTAGTACCTAATGGAAAACCAGCTCAAGTGTTACAGTATGTGAACAAATTTAAACTTTAAAAACTAGAACAGTATACTTCATTTTGCAGATTATAGATTATAACAGTGAACAGTTTTTTTTCAGAGCCAATAAAAGAAGTATGATTATGCTTTTAAAAAAAATCAAAGAATCAAGAATCAAAACAAATTTGTCTCTAAAGGGAAATAAATAAATACAATAAATAAATATTCAATCCATGTCTAGGAAGATATGACCTGAACAGTGTAATGGATGAATTAGGAAACCATTTGGTGGAAGAGAGCACTCTATACATAAAAGGGCCTAAAATTCAATGACAGAAACAATGAATACTGAAGCACAAATAAAAAACATGTTGTATATGGCAAGAGAGAAAAAAAGAAGAATATTTCAAAAGAAGCAAAAAAACATGCAAAATCATTTTTAATTAATTTTCTTACAATGTAATAAAGGATTAATAAAAGACAATGAAAAAGAAGTAAACATGCTAAATGAATATTTCACATAAGTTTTCACAATAAATGTTGTCAATAACATGCCACATGTTGCAAAATGGCATCAATCAGTATTAGTTCATTTTAGCATAACTGACACTGAGTATCTGCGGGGGATAGGTAAGTTTAAAACTAGTAAATTGCCTGGGCCTGATGGCATTTCCCCAAATGAAATTCAATGTTGATAAGTGCAAAGTGGTTTGTGCAGGAAGTAAGAACTCACAGTCTACATAACACACGGGTAATGCTTAGCTGCAGGAAGCTGTGCATGAAAGCTATCTGGGTCTTTATGTAGATTATTCTATGTTTTTATTAAGATAAATTGGGGAAGCAAAGAATAAAACAAAGAATGTTTGGGTTTATAGCTCTTTATATCCATGGAAGTTATGTTCAACTTTTACAATGCACCAGTAAGATTTATATTTGTTTTAGTCACCATACCAGAAAAAGAATGTTATAGCCTTGGAGTTAAAACCACATCGATTCTTAGTGGATTGTCATATAGTGGCAGGTGAAGGAACCCAATCTTTTTAACCTAGAACAAAGAGAATGGGAGGAGATTTGATACAAGCCCCTAAAATCTTCAAGAATGTTGATGGGGTTATCACGGAGGCCTATCTATGACTCAGCGGCAAATCAAGTACATGGAGTTCCACTTGGAAAGCAAAAGGCTATTTCTGTCTTGGAAGGACAGAAAACATATCCTTACAAAGGGAGTTGCGGCTTTTATAACAGGCTTTCCAGTAGGGTGGGGGAGGTCTAAACTCTTTTATCTGTTAAGAAATGTCTGAATGAATGTTTCAATTCATTTAGCTACTAGGGTGGCACAGTGACGTAGTGGTTAATATTGGTTAGAACTGGAGCCCTGGGTTCAGTTCTGGATGTGGGGTGCTATCTGTGTAGTTTGTATGTTCTCCCCATGTCTTTCCTCCCACAGTCCAAAGACATACAGTAGGTTAATTGGCATTTGGGAAAACTGTGATGTGGATGTGTGCGTGTCTGTGTGTCTGCCTTACGATAGACTGGCGTTCCATTCAGGGTGTACCCTGCCTTATGCCTGTCGCCTGCCAGGATAAACTGCAGCTACCATGGGACCCTGGATTGAATGATTCAGGCTAAGGACTTGTGAACATGCCTACATATAAAACAGACTTGGCATTTGCCATGCTGCCTTACAGGTCAGGGAGCTCGAATTGAAAAAGATGCTCATCTGTCACTGATGTCACCTCAAACTTGCAGTGTCCAACAGGTCCCAAGGGTCACTCTTTCACCATAACATGAAGAAACGTACGTCTGGTGGCTGGGCTGAGCAAATTAGAAACTGATTCAGCGAATGACATAGCCTAGACAGGAACTAGTCAAATACTTTTCTTTCTGGGTTGTTGTTCACTATCCGGCCATTACTTTTACTGTTCAAGCCACTCTGGAGTCCACACTCTAAAGCAGTCTACCTTTGCTACATACTCTCAACAACCACCAGCATCCAGGAACATGTGTAAACTCTTAGTCAGTCTGTAAGCATCTGCCTTGTGTAAGCATGTGCTATCACTACATAATATGAAAAAAGAAGATTGTCTTATCAAAATCACTGAGGTTCTGGAAAGGGAGGATATCCCTTGATGACACTTTAAATCCTGACGTGGGAGGGCTTGAGGCCACCAGGTTTCTTTATCACATCACCACACCCATTCAGTTTAAAGGGTGTCAATATCACCGAAAATTTAAGAAAGGGATCTCTTCGCTTTGTAAATGGGACACGTCAATTCAAGCTCTGTAAGGTCCCTATTCAATTGTAATGCTAAACCGAATGAGATTGTCTGCAACATCAGTGTATGTTTAAATTTCCCTGTACGTTTTCTGTCACCTCTCAATAAAGCAAGTTTATGTGTACACTCCTCATGCTACTGTATATCTGAATACAAATCAAACACATTCACAAAGATCACACGACAGTTTATGTCTCAAAACACACATGCTTAAATAAGTCATCAATTTCTATCTATCCATTATCGGCAAGTTGCTTATCTTGATGGAGGCTGTGACGAGCGAGGGTCTATCAGAAATATAAGATGCCAAGGAAGACTGTGAACAAATGACTTCACTCTCCCTTGGCAGGAACACCAGTCCAGCACAGGGCTAAGCCATCTCTTGAGATAACATCCTGCAACTTTACATACAAATAGTGATTCTTACATAGAATGATTAGATGAAACTGACCATTAATTAAATTTGTATACTTTACCTTCAAAATCCACTCACCACAGACATGGCATCCAACACTAAAACAAACTTTATTATACACTTTGTGGCAATCCAGCCCATCATTTAAATAGTTCTTTTTATTATACAGTATGTATGATATACAGTATGTCTATAAAATGTACTATTGATGAAAAAGGAAATTAGATATTCATTAAAATTGTAAGGGAATAAACAAGATACATTTATGTTAAAACAATTAACATTTTAGATATTTTTATTATTATTCTCTTTTTGAACTAGGCTGATGCAGTTATTTTACATAGGAGTTACTTAGAAGTATAGAAGTATGTTTCTTTCATGCTGTGTACTTTATCATGAGTTCTTTGAAAATCACCACAAGCAGAATTTTCATTTAACTCAAGTAAAACTTGAGTTAATGAAATATCAGAGTTTTTTCTTACTATCAAAACATGATTTTCGTGGGACCTACTTAAGTTTTGATATTACTCATTAACTACTGCAACAGGCTAGAAGAGGTGTTGCAGAATATCGTTCAAAACACCCACCCATATGACTATCTGTTATTGGAGATCAGCACTATCTACGAGTTACTGGTGAATTCTTTACATATGCTGTGGTAAAAAGTGGTAAAATATGCTTTCAGTTTGTTGAATTTACTGGAACGTGTGGGAGAAACCTATTTACAAAATTACCGTGTGGCTTCCCTATGTACGTGTAGTGACTTTAGGCTGCTCATATATTTTTCAGCTTATGAATCATTCAAAAAACATAACAAAGCAAAACAAAAAAGCAGCCCTCAAAAACTACTTAGAAAGTTCCATAGTAATTTCTCTTTAAAATACTTCAGTTAATCCTTAAAAAAAATGAGCTCATGTTAATTTCACCTTTTTGCACACATGAAAAAAATGATTTTAGAAAGACAATTGTCCAAAAGCCATAACATTTTAAGGCACATTATGTAGTTCTGTAATTAGCTCTTTTGTTCAGCTGTAAGCTCAACGTTTCCTAGGCAGCAGACACTAATTTATGTGTATTTATGCAATTTCTGAATGTCTTAGTCCATTTTATAATTCATTGTTGTGTTTTGCATATTTAAAAACAATGAGATTGAAGAAGGGTAAGTTTCTTTAGGAAATGGGTAAACTCTAAATGTGTGGATTTGTAATAATGTGGAATAAAAGTCAGGCATCCAGGCCAGAACATTAAGGGTACAGACACATTGAGGCTGAAGAGGCTGTATCAGTGATGCATTGGATCTTTAAGGAAATAAAGGTGTCATCTTTCGCTGCTCACGGAGGTATGAATTGGGGGGCATTCCTCCAGGGACTGGTTAAAGGAGTAGAACTACAGCTAGGTTGAGCATTATCCCTGTTCACTTCTGTTTAATTACCTCTTATGCATTAGGTTGTTTTCCCACTAGTTTATTCACTGTGTCTGGAGATTGATGCATAGATTTAGTGGTTACTGTTATTACATTACTCTTTAGCCTTAGTTGCCTAAACCTTTCACGAGAGCCCTCTGAAACTACACTACTGCATAAAGGAGCAAGTGGCACCAAGCAGACAATAATGGCCCTGTGTCGTGGCACAGAAAGAAGGTGAAGTAATCTTTTTAAGGGTACTGCTACCCCAGTCTCCCCCAGGGCAGATGAACAAACACAAGTGATGGTCGCGGGGGATGTGGATGGCACAGGGATAGCAGGAGCTCAACTTGACAGTGCTAATGCAGTGGAGTGACTCACTGAGGGTCCAGAATAACAATGAAAGACCACTTAGCAGTAGCTCTGCCTGGCATAGTGGGGAGGATTAGCAGGTACCTCGGTCCTGGCCAACCAACCAGTGAAAGTTAAGAAATACCAAAGAACACCTCCTAGCCCCACCGTGTGCACACAGTCAATCATCCCCCCCGAGTCCTGACTTGCTACAAGAGGCCAGAAGCAGAGATTGTATTGGCAAGGGAAACATGCCAATACAGACTTCACCATTTTCTTGGTGAGAATCTACCACACTTGTGAAATAAACGGCACATGCGTGTTCAGACGAAGACAGCAGAACGTTCAGCGCAGAGGGAAGATTGCTAAATTATGAATTCATGGACACATGTACCTACAAACTGGATTTCTTTCAGCTTCTTGAGGTATAACAGGACTTGGGCCCTGGTGAGCTGAGCCTTTGTGTATGGCATTTTCTCATACCAAGAGGGCGAAACTGTGCTAGCAGAGCCTGTTGAAGGAAAATAGCACCTGGGAAAAGAGGCCAAGAGTGATCTCTCCCTTTCCTCCATTGTAATGGCATTTGGAGGACCTGAATCATCCCCTAGCCATAGATACAGGTGTTAGCATATCCTCAGGGATGGTGAGAGGACAGCAGTTAAACAGAGCTGACTTAAAAAGGAGAAAACACAGTTAAAATAACTACTGCAAGAATTTTAAGATGTGTTTCTGTGGACAAAGGCTTAGGACAGATTCTTAAGGTCATGGACCACAGTAGTGAATATACTCCTGCACGGGATTGTTTTGGGTCTCACCACTCCACCTATAGCGCAATGGACTGGTAGATTGGCTCAACCAGACCCTCATAACCCCAGCTTGGTATCCTTAAATCCAGGCACCAGTGAGACTGTTAGCTGTTTTCTATATGATAGTAAAGGGAGTCATCAGGGTACTCACCAGCAGCTGTTTTGAACAGAATTGTTACACTAGGTAGAGTTGGTATTGAGTAAGCTAAACAGCCAAGACCAAGAGCAGATCAGGAGTTCTCGGAAGAGCTGTTGAGACATCTGGAGGGGTACCACTGCTTTACCAAAAAGCACATTATGGTGGAAAGAGGCAAAGTACAAAAGACACGGTCATCTGTGTTCCTGTGGGAGCAGGAATCTTCCCCCAGGTGTCAGATATGTGTGTGTTGTCCCCTTTGCAATAAATGTCTATCATCAGATCTCACCCCACTCATGGAAGGGATCTGTACTTCGTCACAAACTCTCTGGCTCATGTACAGGTTCCAGATGAAAACAAAGAGAGTGCTTGGTGGTGCTCTACTGCATCCACCTGGATCCTAACAAGGGTATCCAGTTGGCAGAGGTGGCTGAACCTGAGCACGGGCTCCGAGAGCACGAGGATGCATCCCCAGCAGGAGTTATGGCCTCCAGCTCCAAGCACAAGGTGCCCCACACATCATTTTTCACGGCATCCTCCAAGACGTCTAGGTAAGGGGCGGCCTTTGTCTAGCCTAGTTCCTGGAGTAGGAGTGTTGTTAGGGTGTTCGTCATCACTATTCATATCTGTTCAGATACATTAGGTTCTTTATTTTCTCTCTAGTGTATTCACTATGCCTAGAGCTTAAACCGCACTGTCACCTTTATTTGGCTATAAGACCAAATTTCGCAACAATATATTTATCTTTTGAAACAATCTTATGATGCAAATGCCATCGCTATTTAATGTGGAATCTAACAAGCTAAACAGACAAGTTCATGTCATAGTCATTTCCCTCCTACATTCCTTTTACGTTGCTTGTTCGGGTATGAATGTTCTGCATGCATCATGAATTTCATCAATTTATTATGAGATTTTGAATGCTTCAGCCAAATCTCTGAAAGTCTTCCGTGTCATAGTGTAAAGTGTAATTTTTTTTTTCTGCATATGATATACCATTTAAAGCATGGGTTATTCGTGTTGCCCTTCCTTGGACTCCTACCCCCACAGAAAACTGGACCCCATTTTATTAATCTCCATTAATTTGGATTGAGCAAATCACTACTTCTTTACTGCAGATGTTAAGGATCTGCTGGCTACACCATGTTTTCTAGCAGAAGCCATTAATAAGACAACAAAACCTCACAGGTATTATTTCCGGTTCTGCACTTCTTTTTTGATATGCAAATACATTGTTTCTGCCAGGATGTAATACTCTGGATTGACTTGCATCAGATTTAATATGGCATTTCCCAGCTTCATACTTGACTTGTATGCTTTTTAATATCAGCTGCTGCTTGCGGGGTCTAGATAGATTTGTTAAATATGCCAGGCTGTGATAAACTGAAAACCACCAAACACTAACCTGCTTCTTAATGGATGCGTTTTGTTTCCCACTGCCTTCCTGCTTGTACCCAGTGGAAGCCTGTTAACCAGTACAGAACTTCAGATTGACTGAACAGAAGTAGGTCAAACTTTAACTGTAATCTATGCTATTCAAACAAAAAGGAGCCACAGTCTTTGCATTGATCCCTGTGGTACTCCTATGCACACTCTGCCTGTGCCTTAGCCAGTTTTTAATTCATATTCTGTATCTATGCATCTGAGTTTCTAAGGTAAGTGCACATTTGAATAAAAATATAACCATTTCTCAGATCTAAAAGAGAAGCATCCGACTGTTACAAAGTTATTTCCTTAGACATTCTAGTTGGTGGGGCATGGGGAGGAGGTGGACAGGGTTAGGGTTAGAATTTGTAATGCTTGGGATAAATTAGGAAATGCTGTATAGGATAAACTATGCCACCTTGTTTAATCTGCCAACTATGGACCCTGACAAAACAGAACTCACATTTGTAACAAGTTCACAAAAATGCAGTTTCTTTAACAAATCAGGATGAGAAATAGTTTTATCCTTATTATGCAGAATTTAAAGTAACAGTCTAATCATGAGCACATGAAAACATAATAGAAAAGAGGTGGAAGGCAATCATTCACTGAATAAAAATGTTGTTTTTCCAATAGGCTTTATTACCTACTGTACTTTGTTCAAGAGTTAACAGTTCCTATGCAGGCTTCTTCACTTTATACCACTGACATTTTTGTTCTAGGTTGATTTCAGGTACACCAGTCTTTGTATAAGCCACAAAACATTATCCATCCATTTTCTAACCACTTTATCCAATACAGGGCTGCAGAGGAGCAGAAACCTATCCTGGCAAGACACAGATGCAAGGGTGAAACATCGCAGATGGGGTTATAGTCAGGAAAGCTATGCAAACATAGGAAGAGCTTACAAACTCCACCCAGATAGCACCTCAGAATTGAACCCAGGGCCTGGATTCCTTCCTGATGGAAAACTCTCATATCTAAATGGCGTCAATTTGATGTCAGTCAAACTGAACGATTTATTGAAAAATCAATTAACACTTAAAGATGGAACATTTTAACTCTTCAACTACCACTGGCTGAAATATACTCTTGTCTCTTGTTAACTTTGAGCTTTTGTCACAGTAGAACCCAAAAACCACTTATGTTGCTTACCTAAGCTAACATTAGGTAATTACTGACTTTGTGCTAAGCAGGGTCCATGAAACTACTGCTTTGTATTTTGTTCGTACTGAGCCTATTAATCATTAAACATACGTTTAGGTGCAGGATACTTGGTAGTCTACAGATTATGACATTGTTTATAAAGAAATACTTATGGTACGCAGATGACAAAATACGCCTCAGTCAACTGACTTTTTACACATCCGGTCTTAATGATGAATTCCATTAATCAGTTATTATAACAGTGAGACCATACAAATAAACAAGAATAAGTGTTTTATAATTAGTACATTATGAAACCAAAGTATGGGATTTAATTGTTAGAAAGATAGTGAATATTTAGATCGGTGTAGCACTCCACATACAGTAAATGTAATACACTGCCCCCTTTAAGGAAGACTTCCTATGTATTACTTGATCATATACATTTTTATTTTGTAGAGCACATTCAATAATCTATTATAATAGCATAACATTTGATAACATCAGTCTACTAGAATTCACATCGTGGGACCTAACAGCACTTCATATTGCACTAAATAGAAACAGAAATGGGAAACCAACATCGAAGAGACTGTTGCTTAAAAGAAAACAGCACATTTGTATACCAGACAGTAACATTTTATTACTTTGGGTATCTGTGTACACAATATTTGACCATTCAAGCATAAACACATGAATTAATTCCTAATCTTTATGTATTAAGTCAAAATTGTTAAAAGGGCAGACAAACATCAGTGTGAAAATTTCAGATTTGATCAAGAAAACTTAGAAGTAACAACACATAATGTTCAACAAAATTAGGGATGGTGTAGTTAGCCTATGGAAGATTTCACCTAAAAATAAGTAAGCGTCCGTAACTTCCTAACAGAGGAAATGAAAACAAAAGAATTGCTTTCAGATTCTTCCTGAATGCATTATGTGCTGTTATCTGTTTCTTTTGGCATCTGCTCTGCTAACACTGTACACAGCGCAGTCAATGCTCTTCAAGGGTTATACTGCAGAACGCGGGTAAGCACGCTGTAGGTCATCCGAGCAAAAGATTGAAAAAAAAAAAGCTTTAAAGCTTAAACAGCAGCTCACAACAGCTAAAAAACAGGAATCTTCAGATCAGAGCTTCACAGTGTTATATTTGCATGAAGTAAGGACTTCTGATGCACAGCCAAACATAAAGCCTGATCAAAGGTGTTTTTCATTTAGAATGTTATCACAAGCATAAGTTTATCTGAAATTCTGGCACTAACATGCCAGCCACTTTGCTGTGTAAACATTTGTGGGGAACCTCCATCTTCCTTTGTTTTTGGGAACTCATCTGTGTCCTGGCATTTACCTAAAAAACACAAGCAGAGAGACCATGTCTTACTATTTAAGGTTTGTTTACTTGCTATAACCCCTATATAGAGGCTCTCATACCCATTTCCAGATATAAAGTACAGTTGATTTCAATCCTATTCTAGAAAATAAATGAAACCTAAAGCCATCTAAAGCCATTACTAGTTTTTTACACCTTCTGTGTACAAATAATGCTAAATTATTTAATTCATATACCACATATTTACATGTTGACAGAATATGGGGTCAAGTTATAGAGGGAATCTACTATGGGCCTAGTTTATGGCATAGTCTCTTCCCCTTGTAGCTTTTCCACACTTTTTTGTGTTGGGGAAAAAAAGCTAATCAGAGTTAATTAGAATTGCTCTGAGTTAATTGAACACAGCTGCTGTCAATGGAAGTCCTGCGCTCAGGGTATTTAAGGGTGTGGCGGGGGGGCACTGTCTAGCTGTTCAGGTATTTGTGCTGTAAATATCCTTTAAAGCGTGCTTTTAAAAAGGAGATGGAAGCAAGATTTTGTAATATTATTTTGGAGTACAAAGTTAGATTTTTCTTATGTTTGTGGGAAAGGAAAGAAATTGTATCCAAACAAAGGAACTTTTTTTGGTTTGATTACAGGAAAGTAGGAGGGCCTCCATTTTGTGCTAAATGCTAGAGGACAAAAGAAAGGCCTCACTGTTGTGACCAGCACACTCCCCAAGGTGTCACAACATACTAAATATATTTAGAAAGTATATACAAAGGGAAACAGAAGCTAACATATTTGTATGGATAATGCATGATGGTAACTAGACTGACTTCATAGATCTTTGCTCCTATGACAGGCATGGGGTTTCATTCCTGAAGCCCCACCTCACTGACCTGCCTAAGTGAGTTATGGTCAATCCCTTCATTGAGGAGGCTCCTTATTCAGTTATAGGAATGGATAGAACTAGACACTTCTATATACACCCAGTAATGTTTTTGGTAGGATTAATTACAGCAACTTGGCTTGGATTAAGCAAACAAATATTTACAAGGGTAATTAACCCTAAAGCTTCAACATGTAGCTAGGAGGTTGGGTGATAATTAGTTGATAATTGCCAGACTAATGTAATGAAGCCTGCCAAAATACCTCAGCTGCTCTTCACCTGAGTGTAGGTTTGAGCAGAGAGACGATTAATCCCTTTGTAGAAATTCCCAAAGGGGAAAGAATGAATACAGAGCAACTACAAATCTAGCAGGATACCACAAATAGATGGAAAGTGTTCTTACCTCTTTAGGAAAACAAATGCACGTTCCAAATGTTGTTTTCTGTTTATTTGAACTATTTGTACCTCATAGGGGCCAAAGGACTGACTGAATATACAGTGTAAGACTTTAATCCAAGGGAATTGCAATAAAACTATACAATGCACAAGTATCCATGAAAAAGGATACTTCTGCCTTGGAAAGCGTCAAAAGACAACCAGATTAATTCTGGGTCTCAAAAGAATTATACAAATGGATTAAAGCAAATATATTTACTCAGTCTTGAATAATTTGCAAGTTCTAGCTCTTAATAAATAAAGGAAATAAATATGAAAACAAGGAATTGAGGGCTGATATTATAGGCAGATTTTTGTTCCAGATTATCTCAAAATAATTTAACATCACAAGTTTAATTGATCACACTTAGATTGTCATTCCTACAATTAAGAACTGGTGATTTAATGGCTACCTATAAAACCTTATATAGCGGATCTATGTCCTTGAGTAGGGATCAAAATCAAAATGTACAAGGAATGTACTTTGGCTTGGGGCTGCAAAAACATTGCACATATACCAAACAGAAACAAGACAACAGACGTCATTAAGACACATACTGTATAACTAGGAATTCTGGTTAATCAAAAAGAGCCTTAGGAAAAAAGCTGGTCAAATACTGGGTGGTTCTGGTTTTAATAGACCGGTAGTCTTTTCCTGAGGGAAGTTTATGGAACAGGTGGTAACCCGGGTGGGAGGGGTCATCAACAATCTTTCCTGCTCGCTGCTTTGCTCTGGAATTGCACAAAATGTCAATGGAGGGCAGATGACAGCCAACAACCCTCGCTGCTGAGCGAACAAGACACTGCAGTTTGCCTTTGGAGAGGGCAGATGTGTTGCCAAACCAGTCAGTTACAGAGGCAGTCAGAATACTCCTAATAATGGCTCTATAAAACTGTATTACAATTGGTTGAGAGACACCGTTTTTCAGCTGGCACAAAAAATACATTCTCTGCCGTGCTTTCTTTGTGATACTGGTATTATTCATGCCCAATTTAAGGGTATTAGAGTTCATAATTCCCAAAACCTTAAAGGACTCCACCACACTCACAGCCAATCATTGATTATTTAGGAAAGAGGCTTCAGAGAATGTTTCTGGACATCAACCACAATTTCCATTGTTTTAAAGGTATTAAGCCCCAGGTGCTTGATGCACACCATGATGCCAACCAACTCACCTCCCTCCTGTACATGGTCTCATCATCATGAGTGATGAGATCTATAAGGGTGATGTCATCTGGAAACTTAGTTTGATGGAAGTGTCACTGGAGTTGCAGCTATTGGTATACAGGGAATAGAGTAGTGAGGAAAGCACACACTCTTGAGGTACACCAGTATTCACACCTGTTGCCTTCTATCTGTCAGAAAGTTGATAATCCACTGGCAGATAGAAAGTGGAACATCCAGCTGTAACAATTTAATGTAAAGGAGTTCTGGAATAATAGTATTAAATGCAGTACTAAACTCCTCAAAAAGAATTCTTGCATACGCACCTGAGTGTTTTATATGTTGCAAAGGCTCAACATATGATGTTTACAGCATCATCCACTGACCTGCTGGTAGTATAAACTGTAGAAGGCTGAGCTGTAACTCTGTTACAGTTTTGAGATAACGGAAGTATTAGGTCTTAATGATTAAGACGTGTTCACAAGTCTTCATTGTGACAGAAGAAAGAGCAACTGGCCTACATCATTAAGACAACCTATTTTGTCCTTCTTTGGTACAGGAGCAATAATGGAGAATCTGAAGCAGGCAGGGATCTTACACTGACCCGGCCGTTGATTAAATATATCAGTGAACACCGGGGCTAACTGTTCTGCACAATGCTTCTATGCAGGTTCAGGTCAGGTGCAGCAGCCTTCCTGCAGTTCTGCCTTGTAAAGAGTTTTTAAACATCCTGCTCTCTGATAGCTAGAGGAGACTGAACAGGAGAGGGGCAAATTCAGAGGTCAGTGTGTGCTAGTTGTGGCTGAAGGCAAGAGGGAAGCAATGAAGGCCATGAGGTAGTTAAATCTGAAGAGCTCATCCAAATGCATGAACTATGACCATCATTAAGGAGCGTTTGTTTTTCAAACCTACAATGGTGTACAAGAAGAGGACATCATTTTGCCTATTTTGTTTGAGAAGTATTGTCCACCTCTAAAAATCAATCATTATTTTTTACAGTCTTGGTCTCTTGAAACTTCACCCCGGACAGACTGTGCTCACTTTGTAACTTAAAGTGAAGGCAACAGTCCTGCGGCTACCGTTCACTCTTGTGTCCTGCAGTGATACAAGATCCCAATGCTTCTATGTCCGACACTGACTGAACACCACTGGGAGGGTCTTGGTACTTAGGCACAATGTTGCCTAATGCCAAAGGACAGGGGTGTCCAGCTCTGATCCTGGAGAGCCCCAGTCCACTAGGTTATCATCAATTTCTATACAATCAGAACAATGAAACTGTACACATTTAGGCAGGGGATCGGTTAAATTAAGTAATTTAGAGATCAGCTGGAACAAAAATACAGTATGAATACCCATAATCACTCAAAAATGACTGGTCTTAATTAACCAATTTTCATGAATTTGCCAACAGCATGCATGTATTACCCATCTTTAAGTAATGGTGACTTAGAGATTAAACGTGTTGGAGTGGAACAGTGTATGCCAGACTTTTAGTCAGATACTCACAGAGAAAGTACTGCAGCCAAGAGCTGTTGCCACACAAACTGTAAATGACAAAACAAAATTAAAAGCCACCAATTACAACCCATAATGACACTGTTTTCCTATAAAGTGTTAGAATGTATGTTTTACAAATTGGTACTAAGGGAACTTGGATTGATATAATATTAAACCCTTATTTTATATAGCACCTTTAAAAGTAGCTTAAATAGCTATAAAACTACTTTGGCTATAGCTGTTGAGCATCTTGTTAAGTAAAAAGATGACAAAGCAATTCCCAGTTGAAAAATATCCTGAAAAATCTAACAGGAGAATAAAGACATGATTACAAATGAACAACGATGACCCTGCTCATTATCACAGACATTGATATTCACTCCTGTTCCTGGATTTATAGTTAATTTATAATCCTCAATAGTAAACAGTGGTAATACGGGCCAATTCAGTAAATTGTTTATTCAAATAGCATCACATCACACCATTGAGGCCTGGGCAGACTCAAAACCAGAAGACGCGGCTACCATGCAGCATCGACATCGGCGAGGTCGTGCAGTGCGGAGATTGAGACATCAGATACCTGCTACCAATCAGATTCTAACGGAGATTAGAATACAGTATCATAAAAACAGCGTTTTAAATACGTTTTTTTGTTTCCCGAGAGGCGTGGACTTTTGTCACAGGTAGTATAGTAATTCCTACTATATCTTTACAGAATTTCAAACAAAAAGTAACATTTTATATCAGTAGATATGTTCAGGTTGAAAAACTGTGACGTTATTTTAGGGAAAATGGAGACAGTGAAATGTGAGTAGCCCTTAAAACACACTTATTCGCCACACTTATTTTTTTTTAGTGTAACTCTTGAGTTTAACCGGTTAGTTATAAATACAGAGACTGTGGGATGGACATAATTCAGCAGCGTGTCCATCCGAGACGCATTCCCCCCCCAGTTCTTTTTCCGTTACAAATAAAATGAGAATACAAACAATCGCAATAAAGTGGAGAAATAAAATGTGACATGCACATCTAGTGCTCTTCTTTAGTAACCTTTATAGACCTGCTCAATCCTCTACCATCAATATCCACCAACACACAAAAACCCAATACAGCAACATCACCGTGGGTCTAGGCGACACAGTCGGATCTCCAATTTCACTGTTCCCATGCAGGAAGTTTTGGTTCCCAGGCAGCGCGTCCTTTTGTTTTCAAAAAAATTCCTGACGTCAACTAGCCTCGCCAAAAATGGAACTACAACAGTGGGACCAGGCAGGGCGGCCGCGCTGTCTGGCCCAGACCAGCCCACATTCCTTTCCAAATAAAGCGTCACAATGGGCGTCCTTTTCTTGCAGGACGCCCGCCTCATGCACCAGAAGGGTTGACAGATACAATCAAAGCTTTCTCACAGACGCCGACAAAAAAAAACGCGCAGTCCCCTCCCCCTCCTCCTCCTCCTCTGTCAAGCTCATGTTTTGTAAATCAAAGAGCCTGTGGTTTCTGGTCTGGACAGAGACGCCCCTGTGAAACACCGCCTCCTTTTTAACCCTTTGTGGAAGAGTCCAGGGCCGGCTTTCGTTTCCAACCCCGCCTTTCGGAATCATAAAGAAAAACATCAAAGTTTGCCGACCTTCTAGAACTCCGCCTATTACGTCGCGTAAGGCTTTACAAAGGATTTGCCGACGTTCGGGAATTCCGCCTTTCGTTCCTTTTTTAGCACCACGTAGGGATTGGCAGGCGGCCACCCCCCGCCTCCTTCGCTTAATTTGGCTACACAAAGGACTCGCCGCTCTCGCTGACGACCACCCACTAATCCAAATAAGGTCAGTCTGACCATACACGGCGAACAATCGACCGAAGTGGATCCTTTTCCCTTCCTTATCCCGTTTATATGGTACGGTGACTTCCGCTGTTGCTGTAAAAGCAGTGCGATCATGGCGGAGCGCGTTCAGCAGCCCCCAGCTAAACGGCTCTGCTGCCGACCCGGCTACAACCCGGCGTGCAGACAGGGACAGCGGGCTGGAGGAGCAGTGTGCGGCGGTCCGGGTACTGCCCAGGGGGGATCGGGCAAAACTCAGAGCCCGGAGTCGCTGCTGGACATCGCAGCAAGGAAAGTAGCGGAGAAGTGGCCGTTTCAGAGGGTGGAGGAGCGATTCGAAAGGATCCCGGAGCCCGTCCAAAGGAGGATCGTCTACTGGTCATTCCCTAGGAGCGAACGGGAGATCTGCATGTATTCTTCCTTCAACACAGGCGGCGAGGAGAATGGTGCTGCCGGGGAGACCAGCGACGAGACCCGGCTGCCTTTCAGACGAGGCATCGCTCTGCTGGAGAGCGGCTGCGTAGACAACGTTCTGCAAGTCGGTGAGTGCTGGGAATAGGAAAAGGTGTTTTATTTATTTATATTAATTAAAAAAAAACACGTCCGTCGAGAACAGAAGAGGAACGTCGAGGAGAAACGGATTCATTTCAACTAAACATCTGAACCAGACAGTACGAAATCAAGACAACGAGAATTATTTTGCTTCGGTGTCTGAACAAAGGAAGAATGTAGAGGGCAACACACAACAGGGCTTTAAATCTACATAATACGATTGCTTTCAATTTTGACTTATGTTGTGTTTCCCCCTCTCCGCAAGAGGAAACGAAGGTACCAATTGTGTAATGAAACACATCGGTGGTAAATGCTTGTTTTTAATCACCGAGATCATTTGGTTAGTGAGAAAAGCATTTACGGAAGTAAAGGAGAGCTGCTATACATTTAAAGGTCTAGCAATAACAAGGTTAAAGTACCCAACACGATCGAGTGATCGTTTTTTGTGCGCCCCGTTTTTTATGTATATTTTTGGCAGCAGCTCGTTCGTCTTTTTCAAACAGGCGACTGAGGGAGAAGTACAGTGGAAAAAGCACAGCCCTGGCCTTTTTGGGTTTTTTTCTGTTTATTTTTTTTCTTAGTGAAAGACATGGGGGAGGTTACTTGGCTAAGGTTTCAAATCTGTGATCACGTAAACGCGTATTTTTCTGCAGATAAGTTTTTAATCATCCGTAGGAGGACAGATCATGTCTGTCATTGTTGTTGCCTTTTTATTAACCGGTTATTATTATTATTGTTGTTTTAAAAGGATCAGTGTGGCTGATTCTTTCCCTGGGAGCAGTAGCCCTCTGGTCTTTTTTAGCTTGTTTGCCGAGTGCGCATATCAAATAGCCGTCAGGCATTCCCATTGAAAGCTTGGCACTTTGTTCCCATTTTCATGTTCATTTGTGTCTTTTCAGCTTTCTGTCACCCTCCAAAAGGAAGGCGAACAAAAGCGCCTTTTTATTTCTTTTCAGTGCTTGTTAAATAGAAGAGATTTGGAAAGGGGTGGGAAGGAAGGCGATTTAAAGCTGCAGAGCCTCTATTTCAAAATGGACCCTGGTAATTTGCACAAATTTGCAGCTAATCAGTTCGGGTTCACGTTTGCCTTGCTCTGCTAGAGATACGTGTGCGTTTGTTTCAAATAAGAAGCAGGCTGCTGCCTGTGAACGGGATACAGAGAAAAGAATACGCCAAATAGCCTGAGCCATGAAAAATGACAACACATCCTGCCTGTTCCCCGTCGAAGGCGGAATCAGGAGTCCAAATGTCCAGTTACGTCCCCCTTTATAAGTTCTGCCACCTTTGTTTATTCTTTATTGCAATTATTCTCCTATCCTTGGCTCCTCACCCTTGGAAGGGGTTCAGGATTTTAATCCCATTACTGTCTGCAGTTAATTTGAATTCTAATGCAATCGGCAAACGTGATTTTCTGCATGATCATTTTTTTTTTCCAAAGGCAGTCGGATCAGCGGTGCCTCATCTGGGCTTGGTGCCCTTCCTTTTCTGCTGAAGGGGGTTCCTGCTTATAATATGTTTGCGTCTTTATTTGGCCTGTCCGATATCCGTTTGGATCTCTTTGCATCGGGTCCCCTTTTTGTCTGCTTTTGAAATCCAGAGGCTCTGCCCTGTTTTCCAAGGATCGCAGACTAGAATTAGCTTTGGTTTTGTTGGCAGTGATGAGCGTGTTTTTGTGTGAGTGTGTGTACCTCACTCTGCATGCTAGCAATGGGGAATGACAGGAGTGCACACAGGGAGAGTTTCTTGGCTGATTGCGTTTTAGCCTGGAATTCTCTGTGAAAATAAAGCCAAGAAGTGATAAATAAAAGATGCAATCTTCTTTGGGAGACAGGCAGGCACATGAGCTGAGCTTTGGTTGCTTTTAGTAGACCTAGTGGAGGCTGATATGGATTGCTGTGGCGTATGAGAACTTCTCATATAGCACAGCACAGGAAGAGGGATCTGTCACTGCTGGGGATTGAAAAAGAAAGAAACCACTAGGATGTGGACAGTGTCTATGGATAAACCAAAATCATCTTTAACAAATCTGCTTCCGTTTATCCTTCTCCACATTAAAGTTTCTATTTTCTCTTTTTACGCCCAAGAGTAGCAGTGTGAACTATGGGCCTCCATTATTTGAAACCCACTTTGTTTCAATATTTTAATAGCAATCTTAAAACCTAGACAGGGCCTGACTCATTGGAATGGCTCTACATAAAGTCGGTGCACTGTACTTACAATTTCTCAGAAATAAAAGCCACGCTGCAGGATGTGGCCTCTTTTATTTACTGGCTCTGGAGATTCTTAGCTCCAGATGTACATTTAAAGATAGACATTAAACAGCAGTTGGTTATCCATGAAGCCCCAAGTCACATTGAAGTATACAGTCGGACAGTGATATGACGGCTATAACACTTTCAGTCTGTGAGAGTCCTCCACAGAGGATCCAATTATTGCTTAATTGTGAATTCCTTGCTAACGCATCAGTCAGTAAATATGTATTCCGCCTGCCACTTGGATCAAGTTGATGTACTCGGTACGTCCTCCTTTAAAAATGCAGAATCTCTTACCAGTTTTAGTTTTTTGGGGGCAAGAACATTTAACCCTAGCACAGTATTCATTCAGTCTGTAGGTCACAAGCTGTCTTGTAGTGTTTTTAATAGTGTTATGAGACCTTTTTTTCTGAGAGTTCACAGTGCTCACATTTTGAATAGCAAGAGAAGGATTGGGGATTGAGTCTTTTTATCTCAATTCCAGAGGAAGGTTCACTGAGGTATGAGTAATCACAGGCCTGTTTAAATTTGGGGAATGATGCATCATAGAGCTCGACATGGATTATTTTGGGATTTATGATGTTTGGTAGACCTTTGGTGAGGTTTATAATATGATATTAAGTATGGCATATCCTGAAATATATAATTTTGTCTGCTTTTTATTTGTCTGGAATTTAAATTTCTTTACCAGGTTCATTTGCTTGAGTATTAGTATCTTAGTATTTTCTTTGTGATCTTTAGTTTCAAGCCCATCTAACTGGACTAGAAAGATTTGCTTTAAGCATTTATCTTTGCCCTTAATTTGATTGATTTGAATGCAAAAACATCAGTATCTGTATTATGCATTGCTTTAACATAGTGTGACACCTATAGCAGAATATTAGCAGAGGTGGGCTAAAGCTTATTTCTTTTTATGAGCACTAGAGATGCAAAATGTTCACCGTCTGTGGCACTCCTCTCATTTGCATTGCATAGTTACACATAGAGAAATATAAATACTTGTCCATGGGTGTTTATCTCAACATAGCAGTTATCATGGGCCAAGCAGTAGGATGGTATATCATGATATCTGATACGAACACTAAAGGGTACATTTGTTTTATTTTTTGACCTCATTACATGGGTGCTGTGTATGTCACAGACTGGATAAAAATAGTCTAGTTTTACACTTCTGACATGCAGAATATGTTAACTCTCTCCTTAACCTTAAGCCCATGTGCTTATTATTTGCTCTATATCTGGTTTAAACTTATTGAATCCATCTGTCTGACTTAATTTTGATCATAATCTGGTCTAGGATACTGAATGTATGTAGCCACTATTATTGTTGATCTAAATTATAATTTCTTTTTTTTCCACAACAATGTTGTAAAGTCAAAGTCTCACCATTCTTTTTGGTTCTGTGTAGCAGGCTTTGTAATGAGAAGTAATATGTATTAGTGCCTGAACTTTTCAGTAAGTGATACAATGATACAGCATAAGATGTCGTTCTTACAAAGCAAATGTATGCATTCACCAGGCGTTTCACAAGGTTCCAATGCATTTTGTGCATAGAAGGGAAGAATTTAAGATGTGGAACTTAAATCTTGCGAGAGTGTGTTGATTTAGTCACAGCTTCGTCTGTGTAATTGATTATGGGGACCTTTCAAACATAATTTTAGCTCAGACAGGAAGATGTTAATGTAAGTGGTGCTGAATGATACGAAATAATGAATTGTAATGCTGCTTGATACATCTATGCTTTAGAATCTAATCTAAGATTTGTGTGACCACAAAAAAAGTAATAACCAAGCAAATGTGAGTTGCAGTGCTGTCATCTGAAAAACATTCACAGCACTACCCAAACCTGCATCCTGATAAAACCCAAGTCATTTTCCACTTCTGAATGACCCAGAAATCCTCTCTTATGGAAATATCATTAAAGTATTCTGTCTACATTATTTAAGCACTAAAGTTTCCAAGTAATAAATTGGCATTGTCTTCCTGTTCACACTATTTTCACAGGAAACTGCAAACCTACTGGTACAATGAATCGGCTTCAGTTCTGTTTTTTTTTATTCTCTCTGCTTATTAAACATATGTGCATATGTGGAATGGCAGTTAGCACTGCTGTCTCATAGCTTCAGGGTCCTGGTTTTGATTTTGAGTGGGAGTGTTGGTCTCTGTGGAGTTTGCATGTTCTCCCCGGGTTCATGTGGGATTGTGCTTTGCTTCCTCTCAACTCTAAAAACAGGACAGATAGGTTGATTGGCTGCTTAACATTGTCCGTTCTGTGAAGAAAGAGGCTGGGCCTCCCCCCTCATTACTGTTCCTTATCAGGATGGGCTTCAACCCCCCTCTGCTTTCTGCCCGGATTGCCGTTTGCATCCTCACAATGTGATCAACAACTTACTGTTTTTGAGTGACACTCTGAGGAATTTGCTGCATGATTGCTTCAGCAAAAGATTATTTTACTAAATGGACAAAGAAATCGAATTGGTTCTGCTTTTTGTGCAAAAGTAAATCTGACCTTATACTGTATGTTGTTAGTGTGCGCAGAGTGTATGAAATGAGTTATTTCTAGGTAGAGCTGTTTGTCGTTGTGCATTATTAGCACGTATAATGGCTTGCACAATTATGGGCAAATGTATTGGAAAGTCTGGATTTTTCCAGTTAGTGAGCACAAAAAGTTATTTATTTCAGAAATCATTTATTTAAAAAAAACAGATTGGCCATGGCGTGAGTGTATGTGTGTTTCTGTCTGTGTGCCTTGATGGACTGGCATCCTCTCCAGGGTTAATGATCACTTTGCACCCAGTGCTTTCTGGGATAGGCTCTGGGCCACTTTAACCCTGAATTGGCGATTTTTAAAAAAAAATTTGAGTTTTGCAAACAATATCGTACTTATATTAAACAATGTGATATTAAGTGGGATAATTCTTCTTGAAATATGTCCAGTTATGTTATTCTTCCCAGATGTAGTAAAATGGACCTAAATATTTTGTTGATGCATTATTCCACCTGTGTTGTGAAGATGACCAGTAATGATTCTCTGACATGCCTTTCATTTCTCCACATGTCTTCATGTGTTTTTCTCTTCCTGTCTAAGATTAGCTGCATCTATGGCACATTGAAGTCACCAGTGAAATCGAGCAATCACCAGTTGTCAGTTTAGCCTTTTTTTCCAGGATGCTCAATTCAATTTCATCCACACAAATCAAAACCACAGCAACAGCTGTGGGAGTCCAGAAAAATCTGCACTTTGCTGTAGCCGTCTTTGATCAAAATATAGTTTAATGTTAGTAGAAGCATTTTAGTTTGCTTAAGAATTTTGTCTGGTGTGGTTTATAGAAGATTTTTTTTATAGTTCCCCTGGTGACAACTGGTTTTCTTCTCTGAACAGATATAGTTACCGAACTACAAGATGTGTGTGGTCCACACTTTTATTGCCTAATGAATATTTTGTTTGTACTGCTGTCAGGTTTTCACTGGAGTCCTGGTGTCAGCAGCATACACAGATTTGTACATGATATGTTTTATATGTATGTGCATACATGTAGCTCAACAGTTGTTATTTTACAATGTTTAAATATTGCTGTTTTAATCATGTTCCTTAAATGGGGAATTTTGTTGCCAAAAGGCATGCTAAAAGTTTTACCAGTTGGAATTTTTATTTGTTATGAAGAAAAGGAACAATAAAATCAACAATGAACAATCAGGGAGCCTCAAACAGTCCTGAAAGCATATGGAAATCATTAGCACTCAAACATAAGTGACATATTTGCGGACAAACTCAAGTACCCTCAGCAGCTCTCCCATTCTTTAGCACTGAAAACTGTGAACTTGTTTTCTCCACTTCGCTGGGCCAATGTATAAAAGTCTTTGGGATTGTTCCGTGAGAGAATGACGCATTTCTTGATGAACTTTAATCATTTGTTACAGAGGCGTTAGTGTCAATTGGGAACTGCTTTGCATTTTATGCTTTCCTTTCTTAACCTTCTTTGAAATTGGAATGAGGCCCTCAATGCAGCTGGCCTGTATTTCAGGCTGTAATTGCTGTATCTAGGGTTAATTTGTATATAAACACTGTTTCATTGATGTTAAGGAAATAAAGGCCGTTCTCAGAATTATGTCGGCAGTGAGCTGTCAGAATAGCACCATGTATTGAAATCTGGCTTCTTAGCAGATGTGGCCTTCTTTGATGTCCCTCAAAATACGCCAAGCTTTATCCAATAATGTGGCTTATGATGTGTTTGAAAAAAGAATGTCTTTTTAATTCAGCCCAAAGGACATTGCCGTTCTTATAATGCAATTGGTTACATTGTTACGTTGCTTGTGTTTTGATCTTTAAGCCTGTTATTGTTCAAAAAGTCGAACAGAGTAACAGACTGATCTTAAAGTACTTTGATGGATAAATGGTGAATAATGAGATGCGCAGATAGAAACAAACTTTTTTGAAGAAGTGGCACAACATTACCACATATCTTGCATACAACAGAGCCCCTGAACAAAATGATTGTAGATGTAGCCAATTGAATTTTTTTTTATAAATAAATGGAACAATACTAGTCCATTTCCTTGACAAGATGTGAAATCAGTCATTTGTAAGTTTTTGCAAAGTCTCGTTAGTGGTACTGGGATTTAGCAATACTTGAAACTGAGTAAAAGCTGCTAATATTAGGGAAAAGTGCCTTGGCAAATTTTATTTCTTTGGAAATATATTATTATTGACACCGGAAGAAGGATCCACGGCCGAAACGTGTTTTCTTTTTTCTCTTTTCAGCATGGAATAAACCTATTACTTGTTCCTTCGCAAATCTTATTATTATATGGTAAGGTATCGATATGAGTAGGATTAGAAACGGCCGATGATAATCGTGGAATTAAAGAATGTATAAAAGAGTATTACCTTTTTTGTACAATTCAATTAAGAGGGGCAGTGATAAGTGCAAAACATTATGCCCTTTCCTCTTTTGGTTGAACTTTGAAGCCCACAATCAAATTTCAAACAATAAAGCCATTACTCGGATGTATTTCATTTTTTCAGTTGAAATTGTCAGGAAAGTAACACTTTTATATTCAATGTTCATGTAACAATATTTGAAAAACGATCTGTGTTGTTTCGCTTAAATTCCATAATACATGGAAGAAACCTTTTGTAAGCTTTGTAATCCATCAATACTTGGGGCTGAAGGAAATCACCAGAGAACCTTCCAAGCTATTGCTTCTAGGAGGGAAACAAATTCAATCAGGATTTCTTTTGCCAGCATGTTGCAGGTGTGCTGTGACCACTGGCAGCTGAGGCTTGTGTAGAAAAGGGAAGACTAACTAGTATTCTTGGCTAGTTTCTATTCAACCTTGAAACTTGCACTTTATAGGATTGAGTGGTTGTATTTACTTTTCAAATGCATGCACACTTTTAACTGATGTTAATGTATCATGAGCCCCATCAAACATTGCCCTGGATTAACTTTTTCCTCACGTTAAATTAGAAAATTGAATCATTTTGACATTTTTAGTTCCTTGGGTCTTTCTGAAAATGGCCAAATTGTATGAGCCTCTTTCAGAAAAGTCAAGGTGTTTAGTATAGTTGCTTACATGTTGGAGCAGTGTGATGAAAAGGATAACTTCCTGCTAAAATGTCATTCAGGAATGTTTTCGATTCAGGAATATTACTATACTATGTAAATCGTTTTAATGAACTTGTGTTGTCAGTAAGCTACACAGAGTATTTTCTTTGTTCATGATTGGCAGCTGAATTAATCCATGTGAAGGGACTACAAGAACCTAACTTGTGTTTTTTAAAGAATATATAAAGTGTGCCTTATTTTTGACCTAGGTTTATTTCATTTCCATCAGTTGAAGAACTATTTCAGATATTTGCTCACTCAGTGACAGATTGTATGTTTTCAAAATGGATGCTCAGTGCTACGCAAGAATACAGGAGTGCAGACTATTTCAATGAGCCTCGGAAAGAAATCCAGTACATTGCCAGCAGATGATTAATAACTTACACAGGAGCCCCCGTTTCAAATAGACCTTGGATACCAATGGAAAAAAAAACGAGTGTTTTGCTTCAAGATTTTCATGTAATATGTCGGACATCTTGCCAGCACCAGATGAATGATTTATTTTTAGGCAGGTCTGTTTTTCATTTTAGTGCCTGTCCTGTGCCATTTTTCTTACCTTCCTTTTTTATTTCATTTAATCATTTTTAGATCAACTGTTTAATGGCAGTGTGCTGCAGCCTTCGTGGAACGTACAGCCCTTTTCTGTATACCTTTGGAATACAAAGTTGGTCTTAATTCATTTGCGCGAGTCTGTGCCAATACATCACGCTGTAGCAGGTCTTGTTTCAGGAGTGTCTTCACTGCAGTATGGGTAGCTGGAGAGGCACGTTTCACATCTATTGAAGATTTTCATAAGGGAAATAGATTACTGAAATGCTTACACTAGCTGGCAATGTGGATTCTTTGTATCAGGTGAGTGGGTGTTTGCTGTGTACATGAAAGATTACAGTGAGTAATTGCTGTCTGGTTATTGAACTTCATCAAGGTGGGTACAGCTTTTAAGTTTTCCATCTGTGGTACACAATCTCCTGTATCTTGCATACTGTTTTTTTGTTGTTTTTCATCCTCAGAAGACTGTCAGATACATAGGTCCAGACGTCAACAGAACCCCCTGGGTTCTGTGGCCAAAGAGGTTAGTTTGTAGTGGTAACACTTGGGGAGAGAGAGCACTGCGGATGACAATTCAGTGTGCTTCGTTCACCTCATCCCAATTCATGAGTCTAACACAAAGCACACAGTGTTTCAGTTCATCAACTTTGTTAGCAGAGTATTGGGGTATGTGCTTGTTAGTTATTTGAAGGATGGGGTTGGCATTTGACGCACACTTTCATTTTACTGGGTTGCAGAAAATTCTGGAAAAAGACCCAGGTGTTGCTTTTGCTCCGTTTTCTTTTCTTTGTAAGTCCTGTGTGTGTATGTATACATACGTGAACGGGCTCACACTGGACTTGACTCTGCCGGCATGTTTTCTATCTGTGGATCCGGTTTTGAATTTCAGAAGGCCTGTACGCATAAGTGAAGCAGGAGATTAGATGTGAATACTGATCGACTGGAATGCAATCAGCCTCTCAGCGTTCAAATACCTGAGCTCCATCCAGTAGCTCAGCTTGCTGTTGAACACTGCCCGTTCTGCAGCCTTTGGGGCCCAGGGACCCCTGTGAATAAACTCAAGGGAACAGTTTACCTGGCGCAGGACTACAGTGTGCTCCAGGCAAGAGGTTGGAGTGTTTTAAGTTACCAGTCTGCAGCCCTTCCTTGGTCTTTAACATGCTTCTCATGTCATTGGTGTAAAAGACATAATTAATGCAACTAATCGGACGGTATCATTCAGCAAAATCTAACAAAGCAAAACTACAGTAGGCAGCAGGGGGAGGAGTGTTTCATACCTTGCTAAGATGTTTGTCGTACTGTATTCTGTGGTGTTTATTTGGCTGTGTTTTTACATGCCTTGGATAGCACTGGACTTCTTAATGCTATCTTAAGAATGCTATTTCCACATTTCAACTAACCATGGCCTGCATATTTTTTAAGCTTGTTGGCTGCAAAAGGCTTGATGAATCAGACCTTATTTATTTTTAAAAGCAGATATTAAGCTATATATTTTACTAATCACTATTATAACAAACAAGCTGGCATTATGTGCTATATTTACTTTCTATGTTATTCGGTGAGTCAAAAAATAGGCCTTTTCATTATATAGAAGGCAGTGATAACAAATCTTGAAAAAGGTCCTTCAAGATCTAAGTTCTTGCACAGAATGCTGTAAGACCCTTCAGTATCATATTGTAAGATCCCTGAAGATTGCTGAATAATACTTGAAGTATATCTGGATCTTTGTTATTATTGCTTAATTTGGCTGACACTTATCCAAACCATCTTACCAGTTTTTGTTTTGTGCTTTTTTACATGGTTGGGTTAGCAGTCTGAATCCAGCAGTAATGTCCAGCCTGGAATTTAACCCATGACCCTGTGGTCAGGTGTCCAGAGTACTAACCACATAGCACAGTTTTCCTGTCGGTACGACACTGCTGCAGACTGATCCCACTGTGTCCTTTAAAGGATTCTGTAACATCCTATGCAATACAAGATCCTATGAAATCCTGGGTATGGGTTCTAAGTCATAAAATATCCTGTAGGATTCTGGAAACCATATTTGAGTGAATCCCACAGAAACTTTGATACAGTTTAATATTTTTCATAATATAAGGAATGTTTAGATCATGTTGTTCTCTTTTATTTTTAAAGTTTAGCTAATTGTGAACTTTTTAATGTTTTCATTAAAAATAGCTGAAACCAGTCTGCAACCTTAATGTCCTGACAATGGCCTTGTGACCGAAATGTCAGCTTGCTTGGTTTATATCAATCTTTGTTACATGAAAATGCGAGCTTTGCATATTGTAGTATGCAGTTTCAAATTTTTTTCTTCAGTTTTCAATTGCTCTCCTATGCATCTATAGAGAACTTTGAAATTTGCTGATGCTATGTTTTTTAATGTGCATGAAAACATCAAAATGCCAATTATTATTCAAATACAAGTTGTTTCCATTTAACAGTCTTAGCAGCATTTAAAGTAGTAACTGTTTTAGTGGCTATAGTGATCACGTTTGTTTTTGGATGATAAATATTTTAGTTGCTTCCAGGTAATCCCTTTTTCCTATGATGTCATAATTTCTTCACGGTAATTTTCAGCAGTGTTAATATTGGTAATATGTATTAAAACACAGTTGTGCCCTTTCTTAAAAATTAATGCACCAGTTTGAATAAACTTCCATTTCTATGTTAATTGGGTATGGGCAAAACTGTCCTGAAGCAGTGTTTTTTTTACAAAATAATTTCTGAAACAACTGTGCATTTTAAGAATCAGGGCAGACATAATGTGACTGTTAAAATTTCAAACTTATACTCCCTTGATGAGTTCAGGCATAAAATATTAAATACATGAGTCGAGCATCATATGAAACGGTTACATTTTCCATTATGCTTTTTGGTTACTGCATGTTTTCAGGAATTAAATGCAATATAAATAGTCTGCACTACACCTGAATCAAAGAATGTAAACTGTTAATGAGAGGTTTTTCCAAGTGTTTTCCTCGACAAGCTTTTAAATCAATTACATTTTTAAAAAAGGGTTTAAGATATAGATCAGCTAATCCTGTGTTTATATTAACCACTCTATAATAATTTAATCAGAATGTTATTTTAGACACCTTTAACATTCAAATTACATATTTGACCATGGTTGAATACTAATATAAAATGTGAGAGAGTTCAGCAAATGATCCGTCATATTTTGTGGTGTCTGAATTTATATATTGCCTACATTTAGTATAAGATGTTTGCTTAATTGAACCTTAGATCAGATAAAGCATATGCAAATTATTAGGTGCTGTTTTAAATTCTGTGTGCTTCTTAGTATTTTGGGATTCTACAGGATAAACAGTCCACCATAAATTCAAGGAATTTTAGAACATAATAGATTTTTTCCAGAGAGCTTTGACCCAATTAATCCCATGCTGAAGTGTAGCACTTACTTGGTTGGTCAGTAGTGCTACACTAGATCAGAAAGATGACAGAAATTGCTTCCCCAGTTAAATTCAGTGAAAACTTCAGAAAGGCAGGGTTGTACAGATGTCTTTGGTGGTCACTGTGCAGTAGGGGCATTGCTTTTGAGTTGGGATACAAATGGACCTTCTACTGATTCACTAACACCTCTAATAAACCAACCTGTTGTTTTGGAAGTCTCCTATTCCAGAATTGACTACGCTCTGCCTTGCCTAACTTTTGAGATCTGATCTGAGGTCTCACTGCATTTAAGTGAAAAGTAGACATGAAATAGTTTACATTGCAGGAATACTGTGGCCTGTGTTGCTGCATTCTATGAAGCCTACAAGATATTCTGCCTACATGTTGTTTTGTGCAACACTTTTGTTCTTATACCTTTTTTTCAGACAATGCGCTGCACTGTTCTGCCTTTCTGATCATTGAATGTTTATGAACTTTCAAAGTTGTTTTAAGTCAGGTGAATTTGTGTGCAGTATGTTAATGGAAATCTTCAGTTTGCCCACATATTACATTAATATAATTACACAAACACACACCTGCACTTAAAATACAACTGTTTTAAATTGGATTACAGGCAGTAGAAGAAGGAGTTCAGCAGTAATTCAGGAAGATGCATCTGACCAATTGACCAATAAATAGGGAAGATGGAAGTTCTCTCTTCCAGTGCCTATAGAAAGTCTACACACCCTTTATAAAGTATACACGTTTTGGGATCATTACATTCCAGAATGTGTGAACATTTGTTTTTCAGGTGAAAGTTGTGTTACAATGTAAAGTAAAACTTGAGACTTTCTATAGGCCACGTATAGCAAACCATAAAGATTTTTATATTTGTAGCACAAATATCCCTCATTACAGTTCTATAGGAAGGTGGCATGGTGATGTGGTGGCCTCTGAACTCTGAATGTGTGGAGTTCGCATAGTTCTTTGGGTGCTCATGGGGTAGTTTTCAAGATGTTCTACCTTTCTCCCAAAAAAACATTCTAGTTCGGTTTGATGGGCTGCTCCATCTTGTTCTTTTATTTCTGACCCTGCAATGTGCCACCATCCTGCCCCCATGGAAACCAGTGACGTGTTCTTGACCCCTGTATCTCTCGGTGATAGCTTGGCATGGCTGAGACCCTCACCAGGAAAAGCGTTTCACTTATCATTTGGTCAGATAAGTGAAACAAAAAAGTTTGCTCCGCCAGTTCAGATTTGAGGTCTCAACCACCTGGCTGGGAAACCTGTTCCTGATGCTGTTTGTATAAAGAGGCATCTCCCATGCTCCTTCTTTTTTCTGTTTGTGATCCCTTGCCCATGTTTCACTACATTCCAAGAATTCCCTATCAATACTCCTTAGGATTTTAATTATTTGGGTCACATTTCCTTTCAAACTCAGTTGTTCAAGGAGATTTAGCACTCATAAACAGTCCGTCTGTGGTAATTCCCTGAATTCTTGTTTCTTGTCTTTGAACTTTTTCTAAGGCCCTAATAACCTTTTTTTTTTAATGGTAACAAAACCAGACACTCATTTTCTAAATAAGGTCTTGCTAGTGTGTAGCTTTATGCTTCTCAGAATCACCTGTGCTACATGCATCATTTATCTTCCTGCAACCTGTGTGCATCACGTTTGCACTTGGCGACATCAGGCGAAGACTTTGGCAGAATTACAGATTGGCCACAGACTTTTTGTTAATTCTTTTGCTGTTGCTTTTGCGTTTGCCACTCCCCCCCTTTTTTTAAGCCATGGAGTATTACGGAGCTTACTGTACTATAGAGTTGAAATGAGGTGTTGGTAGTTTGGACTTCCACTCACAAGATTGTTATAAAGCTTTGAATTTTTTTGCATGTTCTCGCTGTGTTACTTCTGCATTGAGGTGTGTGTGTGTGTGTGTGTGTGTTGTGGTGAGGGGTATCCTAGACGGCCTGTGGGACACGGCTCAAAACAGTTCTTCCTTTTCGACACTTCTTCCATATTAAGTGCACGGACAGCGTCTGAGCAGGCCTGATGTTAATTGGGAGGACGGTTCACTGGAGCCTGTCAGTGAGTTAAACCCTTGCTCACGCCATCTGATCAGATAAAGCGGAAGCTCATTTACTAAATTAATGTGCTGAAAATTCAGGTAATTT
This sequence comes from Atractosteus spatula, assembly GCF_055471065.1. NCBI lineage: Eukaryota > Metazoa > Chordata > Actinopteri > Semionotiformes > Lepisosteidae > Atractosteus > Atractosteus spatula. The sequence goes on along the minus strand of NC_142708.1, from coordinate 27,699,974 downwards.
GCCTGTTGTCCTACTGTATTTACCAGCCTGCCTATTCAAAAAAGCATCTTTCATTGTTAATTCATGTCATATGGCCTGTCTGCAGCCCCAGATGCATTATTCTTAATATCCCAGGCTACTAAATGGGTGACAGTGGGACCTGTATGTGTTGTCCATTGTTCAAACGGATCTGGTTAATATTTTCCACCCAATAATGTGTAGGTAGGTTGTTCTGTTGATTTGTGAAAAAGATCTGGGTTATGCCATCTATAATTTTTGTTGATTGCTAACAGTGTACTGAATCAGTGATGAGGGATTGGAGCAAGCATCCTTAATGAAAAGAAGGTTTGCTATAATCACTGAAGCGTTAGGGGCTATATAAAAAAAGGGCTTTATGGAAAACATTAGTTGGTTATGCCTGCTTGAAAGTGTTTATATAAGCTATTAACAATTTTAAACAGATGTACTGTACTGAGTGATTTCTGAATATTCGTGGTTGTATCTCCTTAAACAATCACTGCATTGAACTTGCAAGCAGCAGAGATTCCCTTACACGAGGACAGACTGTGCTGCACACTTTAATTTGATTACTCTTCCTAAAAAGCATTTCACAAAGAGCTTCCATTTCATAACAAGCGACTTTATCTTTACACCAGTGGAGATTGGTGGAGAAAGCTGCCTGCAATAATCCTGGCTTTTATCGTCGCTGGTAATTTAACGCAGTCATTTTTTTTAATATAATAGGGTGCATTATCAATGTCATGTGACCTGTATTTCATAGCATTTATAGTAAACCTTGTGACAGCAGAGCATAATAAACATGGAAGATGAGTGGCAAGGACAGTTGAGTCAGAGGTTTAAGAAAATAGTTTACACGATGTGAAACTAAGAGCAGCAAAAAGCACTTTAAGTCATTTGTGAGGACTTTAAAGGCACAGAGATAGTTTAGATTTCTAAGCACTCTTGTATGGCAAAAAAAATCACGCAGTGAAATGTGGACATGTGATGTCTTCACTAGCAGCATTTAAACTGTATTTTTTCCTCGCTTTGAAGTCATTATATATTAAATGTTTTGGCAGTTACTCTTTTATTACAGGAAGTGTGAACGCAAAACTACCATCAGGTGAGGAAGTAAATGGGCAGTCGATTAAAAACACAAAATATCTGATGTGACGCTTTCCATTACTTAAACACCTCCCCCACCCCTGAACCAGGAACCTTCCCATACCATGTAGTGTGGAATTGGTGTACAATAAATATTTGTACTATTTTAAATGTTGGGTAGGGGATGAAATGAAAAATGGTTAATATTATTTACTATGTGTAGCTCAAGGTCTCCTCAGGACAGATTTATTCATTATAAATTTCCGAGCATTGCTCATGTGTTTTACAGGTTTCTGAACTCTGAACAGCATCAAATTGAATTCCATTTCCAGGAAGATGATTCCCTTTAAACTGCCAGGCTCGTGCTCTGTAGCTACTACATTCACTCTGAATCATAGTGAAAGCAGTCCGGTGCTGTAATTGAACACATTGACAGACAATCTCCTTCACCAGAAGTGGATTTCCAAAACGCAAAAATAAAAGGTGAGCTGGGTAATCGATAAGGCACCGAAGCCACTCTTCTAATAAAGGTTTCTTTTTTCATTGATAGAAACTTTAGCTGGGGGGAGAAGAAATGTGATTACTGCTTTGTCGTACACACACACTGTACTGCATAGCCGTGCCATTATTTCTCTGTAGCCTTACACAGAGGGAAAATAAAGGCCTTTCATTGTTCTAAAGGCAGCAGCTGTGTTTTTTGTTAGTTAATATTTAGTTAATCTCTAGACTTAGACCTGTGGGATTGTTTTGTCCAGCCTACAATCCATCTTAGACTGATCTATATTCAGCTCAATCTTTCTATGCCATTAACCTTCAGCTGGGGAGGAAGAAGGGAGGGGGAGGGATAAGCATACACTGCTTGCTTTCCTAGGCTGCTGATTGCTCTCATTTTTCCATCATCTCAGCCCCCTTCTCCCACAACCCCCTTTCTGTTACATATTTTCTTTTCATGGGAGGAATGAACAGGCAGGTACCGGCAGACCGCAATCCGAGCTCCACAGGAAGGCGCCCCTCTTTCTCTTGGATTCTGTGGGCCTTGCCCAGAATAAGGAGCTTCTTCATGAGAGGCCGAGAAAACGGGTTGTACAATATCTGGGCAAGCCCAGTACTCGAATCCAAGTAACTGGGTGTTAAGATTAGAGACAGATTGTCTGTACGGTAAAAATGCTCCAGGAAATAATCAGCCATTGGCAAGTTTTTATCTCCTTCTGTTGTAATTTACTGCACAGTAAAGGCAGGCCTCACAGGACAGATAGGAAAAGGGTTCTGTAACCGATTCAAGGATATAAGATATACTATTTTCTCTTCTGTTTTTTTTTGTGGGAAGCTGGGGGGGTGTTAGTAACCTGCTCACGAGCGTATCATTTCAACATTTGAATTAGTGTGCTTCCGAGTGAAGAATGAGAAGGTCTTGTCAGGCTCGTGACCCTTCTGTTTTTTTTTATTGATGTCGAATTCTGAGGTGGCTTGCACTGTAATTAAAACAAAAGCAGTCTGCGGTGTCTTGCAAAGGTGATGGTGGGGAATTAAATGTCAGCCTATTGCCTGGCTTAGTGATGCAAGAGAAATGGTTAATGATATTTATTTTCTTCTTATCACGTTCTGCAATTCGGTGAACCTTGCATTATTCTCAGGCGCAGTGGAATTATAATCAATCTTGATTAGCCCAGCCACCATAAGGTCTGAAAACCATGTAGTGATTGATTGAACCGTTGATCATATTAAAGTTAAGTATTGGATATGAAGTTTTGAGAGTATGACTAAAAATGCATTTGTGTACCAAAGCAAAACTTCAATGTGAGTACTAATAAAGCTGTAGTGCCAGTTTTAATCTGTGAAGCTTTGAGACATGGGCCAATGTCTCAGACATGGGGGGACCTAGAATTGAAACAGTCTGGCTTTGACTTGCCTACTTAGTGACATTTAGGGTCTGTGACTTCAAGCATGCCTAGCTATCTGAAAATGTTAACCACAGGATCCTTGGTTTGATATAAATTTCTCTCAGAAATGCACATTAGGCTTAAAGGTTTATAAGAGATGACTTAAACCAGCAATTCCTTTAGATTTAACTCTCTGATATATAAACCTGTATGTCCATTGTCTATACAGCTGGAATTATGAACCACCAGGCAGTCATTGTACCAGTTAGTGGATTTAATTTCACTTACTGCCAGCTACAGAGGACTTGTTTCTCTTTGTTGAATCAAGGACAAATGTTTTTCAGAACTGGGTTTGCAAAAGGTAGCTCATAACACACAGAGACAGATTTGTATGTATATGATATTTTAATTATTCATTTATCTTTTGACCTCAGAATGATCCCATTAGCTGCAAGATATGCTCAGCTTAGTTTTCTTTCCAGTAATCATTCTCAGTGTCTGGCTAAACAAGACATTTTTACATAATCCTGATGTAAAAAAACCCCAAAAACTAAAACAACCCACTCGTTCGTTTATGACATTAGCGAAAATGTCATGGAAAAGAAATTAACTGTGGATAATTGGTTTGGGTAGTTATCCGATGGTCAGGTATGCAAAATTATTTTTTTGTACAGTCTTTGCAACTACAGTAGTATTCATGACAAATTAACTCTTTAATTGCTAAAAAATTAAAGTGATGTTGTGGGCAGCAGGATTTAAGAGGAATACATTTTAAATAAAACTGAATAGTGCAATGTTTATTACTTGTGCCACTTGATTAGAATCCCCATATACATTTGAAATAGAATGTGAGAAACAAAATCCATCCTGCTGTGATGCATATATGTTTAGATTTGAAACGGGAGAAGTTTTTTAAATTTTCCAGTTGAACTTCCATTAAACTTCCAGTTTAATTTTAACATGAGAGCATTGATGTGATGCAGTGCTAAGCCTGAGAGGAATGCTAGGGGCCTTTAAGAATACTGCATTTTAGAATGTTTTTGGCATAAAGTGCATTTTTGGAATATTTACATATGCTATTATTGCCCTTGCAGGATATGTATATTAGTCCAGGAGCTTCATCACACTGCAGCACTGGAATAGTTCTATAATTATACTTGTACAGTTGAGGTCTGGGAAGATCAACCTGGATCCTGTGAACTGCTGGCTTGAGTTAGTTTAATACAAAGGAAGCAGGTTGTTTCTCCCATGAACTGCATGTGGACTGCATGCTTTCTTCAAAATCAAGGCTATACTCGAGAGGGTGTTGATTGCACTCTATGTGGTACTTCATTGGAAACCTTTTAAGATCCTTAATTTTCTGGATCTTAACATTTTTAGAAGGTATGTATACAGAGCATCAAACGAAACGTATTTAGCCTGGCGACTGCCTCAAATTCATCTTTTTTTTGTGCATTGACATTTTATTGAACAGACAAGGGTGGGTTCATTATTGATTAACATTAGTCACAATGAGGGTCTGTGGTGCATGCCAGAGGCTAGCAGAATTTGTGACCAGCCCTGCAAAGTGATACAAGGTCACCTTTGCACCTGGTTTATGATGAGGTTTTGTGAGATTCCATCCCCACTACTCAGTCTAGACAAGCATGTGTCTTCTCACTTGTCTGTGAGCCTTAGATCCAGATGTCATCTCAGCTTATCCCACAAAGCTGGAGTGACATTCTTATCTCATGGCATGAGGACGTGCATTATCATACTGGGATGTTATCTCAGGATATGCTTGGTGGAAGGGTGGCAGTTGAGTGTTTGGGGCTTGATCAGTTTACCATTGTACACTCAGATTGCCATCAGGTACCACAGCTCGGAGCTTGGAGAAGATAGTGGAAGCTACATGGAAGTACTTAATCAAAGAACAGGAGGCAGTTCTTTACCCCAAGAGTTGTGGGAGTATGGAACAAACCAACCAACCATTTTATTGAAGTCAATGCTTTCAAGAATATTATTTCAAGAAATGGCTGGATGAGATCCTTGGATCAGTTAGCTACTACTAAACAAGCTGATGGGCTGAATGTGCTGTCTTGTTTGCAGCTGTTCCAGTTTACTGCTCCTGTTTTATGCAGCATGGATCATATCTGTGGAAAGAGAGCTAGAGCTTTAGTTTATGATGAACCCCAAACCAATGCGGATTTATTGTGGCATAAAAATGACAGATTAGTAAAGCCTGGAATGGTGTGAATGACTAAAAGACAAACACAATATAAATGATGTATTTAGCACAGGGAGAACTGAGTTTTGTCATTAATTCAGTGTGAAAAGTGCACAGATATCGCTAGGACTTGAGAACCAGAGGGAAAGGTGTTTGAAGTAGCCTGAAAGCTATTTTAATTATAATTTTATCACCACTCAATGAAAAACTGCCTTTTTTTTCTTTTGCATATAAGATGCTTACGGCCACTGCAGAAATAAACAGAAATTGGATATGCGAGTTAGCATGACAAATTGTTAATGGCAGAATGAAGGACTTGTTGTGTGTAAATTAGATGCAGAGGGAGTGAAAAGCATAATTGTTTTTTAACTAAATGAGCACATGCTTTAAATATATCCCATGCAGTGTGTCATTTAAACAAGAAAAACTTATGGTCTTCATATCAGCGGCTCTAAAGTTCAGAAACTTCTGCCTCCAAGATATTTTGAATTATGGGTTCGTTTCTTCCAACTGTCTGCTCACGTTTCTTTCACAGCTTTATACAGTACATTTGATTTTACATGCACTCTTTAGAGAAAATGGTTAGATTATATATTTCCTTGTGTCGTCTAATGATCATTATCTGTTGCAATGTGGAAAAGTATCTGGCTAAGAAAACTAAATCTCACAGCAGGGACTTGAACCATCAGCTTTCTAGCTGGAAATGCGCAGTCCTAGTCATTGGTTTACTCTGCACCCATTAGCTGCAAGACAGGCCTACATTCAGTTTAAAAAAAAAATTCAAAAAGCACAGCTAATTATAAAAGGAAGGATTAGTGAGATCCAGATCCATGTGGTAAATGAAATAAGGCAGTGAGGTAGCATTTTTCTACCAGACTTGTTGTTTTGCCTGGCGAAAGTTATATGCTTTATATTAAGGAAAATTGGTCTGTGGTTGTTCCTTGGGCAACCACATCAGCATCCCTACCCATACAGTAAGCATTCTCTAACTTTATGGGGTTTTTCTTCACAGACATTGCAGTCATGTTCTTGCCTTAATTTGCAGCCTAAATGTGTTGCAGGCTACAACGTAGTAGAAGCCCATTGTTTGGAATTCAAACTGGCACCTGAAGATCTAGATACAAAGCCCAAGCTGCTTAGAATAAATTTTAGCACAACTTTTTCAAGGATGGTACTCTGAGCCATTAAAATTGCAATTTATGATGTTCTTATTTTTGTTTGTTTTTCACTCCCTTGATGTGTGAAAACACACATTATCTGTTGTCTTATTCACTTACTATACACCTGATCATACTTCAAATTAATTTGAAGAGCCTTTGCAATCTGGGTTTGTTACTCTTTGCAAAATATTGAAGGAAGACTGATAGAAACCAGGTGGAGGGTGGGTATGTTTTCTACCAGTCTCTGGAACAGAGGAAGCTACTGCAGTGCTAAGCAGTGTACTTTGCAATCTGAAATAGCAACTGTGTGGCTTGTTCTTTAAAAGATACCGTATGGAATGCAGGAATGAGTTCGGCAACGTGGAGTTTTTGGATTTGAATCTGGTTTGTCGACCGTGTTTTGGTGACTGTGACTCTGATGGGACAGTGGATCAGCTCCACTTTGTCAAGTTTGGATGGGGAATTGGTTGCGATTCTGGAATCCTTGGCATACTGTGTACCAATGGCCTCTATTGTCAATGAAAGGCATTTTAAGCTGTGTGAGTGTTTTTATTAGGAGGATCACTGTTTGACACTAATGCTCTGCTGTTCATATATGACAATCACTGTACAGAAAACCTGAAATAGCAGTAGGCTTAGCGACGTGGGAGTTTAAGGATAGTCAATTTTTCTCTTCTGTAGGCTGAAATAGTGGGTTGCATGCTAATTCAATTTGAATGTCATTAGGCCATCGGAAAGTGGGTGCTAAACATTATAAAAATGGGAGCTCATAAATTCTTGAAGACGTCACTTAAGCTGACCTAAATGTCCAAGGAGAAGGATTTCTCTTTCTGGGTACTATGGCAATAAATGAACACGGCTGCTTGCTTTTTAATGTGGGTGTTTCTTTTGCCTCGTGTAATGTGGTTTCCCCTTGCCCCATTTTGTAAGCTGCCTTTCTTAGTCAGCATTTGTGAGCTCTGCCACAAAGAGGACCACACAGCCCCAGTGGGCAGCCCTGGGAGATTAGCTAGTGTGATGGCTGTTTGCCACTTTACCGAATTAGCCACATGACGCTGTTTGGGAGGACACTTTTTTTTGTTCTTTTTTTGTTGTCAGGCATACCCTGAGGTTTGAGAAGAATAGAAAAACTGGAATCAGATTAGTCAATATGGATGATGCCATTCTCTTAACTGTCTTGTGGGTATCGAAGTAAAGACATGCTAGTGCTTGAAACTACTTCAGTAGTCCATTTTTGCTGTATGCTGTATCAAGTTATTTTACACTGAGATGTACAGATAATCAGTAAGGCACATTTCCTGTGTGGTGTGCTCAAGTGACCTAATTTTCACCTATATAACATTTTATCAATGGCTGCTGGGTCAATGACAACACTGTTGCTGGCTTTTAATGAAACTCATTTGTACAGGTTGTATTTTTTTATTAGTGGAAAACTCCCAAGTTCAAACTGTTTTGTAGCTTGACTACAACTTTTGTTTCTAAGGTAGCTTTTTGCAGTGGGCAGTTTAAGCTCATGAAGACCAAAGACAAAACACATTGCAGGTATCAGCGCTCAGTAGCTTAGAAATAAAGTACCAAAACATGTATTACACTACACTAATCTTGTTGCTGTCTCTTTTTTCATTTTAAGCAACATTTGTTGTCAGGTTTGTAATTATGGTTGTGTGCGGACAATTTTGAGTGCAACAGTCCAAACCAAAGACTGGTTCAATCTAGAAGAGACTGTTTGGTTCACCTGGCCTGGTAGTTAGTAGCTAATGGACCTGAGGCTCTCATCCAGCCATTTGAAGCATCCAGGGTATGGGCTTCAGCAACATGGCTAGGTTAATATTTCCATGCTTCTACTGGTGTGGAGTGGCTCTTGTTCTTGGTTTTAAATGCACTTCCTGTCATTTCTATTTGTCTGAGACACAATTATGGTGCAATTTTTTTTAATGATGTTCATTGTAGATAAGTTGGGTTTATTAATAAAACGTTTAATATGTGATCTTATTGTTTTTTTTTTAATCTGCTTAATGGTTAAGAACCTCTGATATTTTGAAGATCAAGCCAGTTGGAGTTGTTTCATTCAGTGTGGAGACCAGCCATTTTGTATGTGCACTGTAGTGTCCGCTTATTTTAAAAGCTATCTCCAATTTGCTTTTGTTTCTTAAATGTTAGAAGGCATAACACATTTGATTTGTGGACAGGCTTCCTCTCATTTTATTTTGAGGTATTTTAAAAAGTGACAAATTGGGTGAATGATCACGGTATACATTTTGTTATGGGAAATAAAATTAACTTTAAATATTGGATTTTAAATCCAAATGTGTATAACTAACACAATTTCATATGTCTCCATATGTTGCTAGGATTGCAGATGTAATTTTTAATTCCTATCAAATTAGCCTAAATTAAACTTCCTCTACGTACATTGTCTCGAGTGTACAGGAATGCTGAATTTGGGCTTCAGTAAGAACCAGTTGATTTTTTTCCAGGAAATGTGATACAAGGAGGTGAGGTGGAGGAGACAAGAATACAAGAGCACAGGATTTGGCCTTCATGCAGCATCCCGAGTCATTTTTACTGTTGTCACATCAATTGAATTTTAACATTTCTTATCAGTATCAATAAATGCTGATAATGCCATTTCTTGACATTGTTTATTTTCACAATTGATGTTCCGCAACAGGACTTTCCTAGATATCCAAATCCATATATTTCACAATAAAAATAAAGAATTCTTGTATTCTATGTAGATTTTTTTTGTGGGGAGTTGAGATTAAATGTTCAAAGAAGCTAATAAGATGTATATGGAAAGAAAAATTACAGGTACTTTATACACCCCAAAAACTACAAGGGGAAATGTAAAGCCATATTTTTAGAAACTGCCTCAGCTGTCTTTTGACTAAGCAAAATTCTGACAAAATGACACCAGAAACTGCCTGTTCAGCATACCAAGTTAAACCTGACAATATCTGAATATATGTGGATCTGCATTAACTCCAGCTATTATCTTCTGTAACTGTGAAGCTTGTAAAGTCGATGTCCATTTGCAATTGCAGAATGTCACAAGTAACATGTTTCTTCAAATTGCAAATTATTTATGTTCTAAAATGAGGCTAATATGTCTTGAAATGGCCCAGTTCTTAAGGTTGTGAGCTTGTTATAAGCTTTTGTCCTAAAATTCTTGGTTGTAAAAAAGTCAAAATGTATCTTTAAATTTCTGTAGGTAAGGCAATACAATACACACAGACATCATTGTTCATAGTGTGCATATTTTTGTGTCATAGACAAATGTGTAGTTAAAATATTACTCATATTTAAGTTAATGCCTTTTTTAAACAAATTGGGGTTCTCATATTTCCGCTGACTAATAAAGATGATTGCTGTCTCATAGGCCTAAATCTTGCTATGTAGAATTACCTCTCCTATGGTTTGTTGCATACTTTTCACTCATTTTAAGTGAGTGCATTTAGCATCACCTTTAGCTCATGATTTCACACACAATACTGCTGTCTTTCTCCTTTAAACCACCTTTCGACTGTTCCTTTCCTTTAAAATAGTTAGACCTGCTATATAATAAATCATTTTTGTATAATATAGTTCGAGATTGGCTGTTTTTTCTTTTTCTATATATACATGCATATATTTTGAATTTAGAGGCATCCAGTTATTAATTACTTATATTGTTCATGCCCATTGTAGCCATGAGTTACAGTAGTTTTCACCTCCCGTACTGACAGCCCTATTGTAAAGATTATTTACCACAGGCCTGCTGTATATACAATTGCATGCATACCTGCACATGTGTTTGCACAACTTCCTTTACTGTAGAACTAAGCTGCTGTGCCACCTGTCTGCCCCAGAGGCTTGTGGCTTGTGTTTGGCATTAATGTTCAGGTGCCTCCTAACTTAAACAATAACAGGGCAGGTTTTTGCCAAAGCCTCTTGACGTTTAGAATGTTGAATGCTCCTGTACTTTTGGTTTGTGGGCTGTGTGGCCTAATAACACATTTATACTGTTTAGCCTAAACAACAAAAAAAAGTTTTTTGTTTGGTATGTCTCAAAGTGTTTGCAATAGTTTGCCTACACCTGTATCTTAAGAAACTGGGCTAAAACTGCGTTTGACTTTTTCATAATATTTTAGAATAAAATTTAAACACAAGCAAGAATGTTTTTTCTTAAATAACCAAAAATGTTATGGTCAATAAAAGAGAAGCCTGATTTTCTTGCATTTCTGTGATACCCAGTCTCAAAATGTTCAACCTTCTTCAAAAAGAAAAATATATAAGTTGTTACTCTGTGCTACTTCGGTAACAAGTTAATCCATCTTAGTTTTTGGGTGTTGTTTCTACTTCTGTCACCACAGGTCTTAAAATCTGCTCAATAAAGAGGAATAATAGGGCAGCTATATTATACAATAGCAGTTCAAAATGGATCAGCATGACATTAAAAATGTTTTGCGATGATCATATGGTTGTCTACCTGGGATTGTGGAAGAAATGAGAAATGATTCAGTTGTACAGCAGCTGTTTTTATTAATTGTGTCGCAAAAATTCATTTTGGTTAAGAGTTTCTTAAAACCTTTCACTGTTTTTTGACTACTGCTTTGCTCCATGGTAGGCAGCTAATGATAAACATTCCCTGTTTTTAAGCTGAGCTTTCCTGTCCTTTTTGGACTGTGCTGTGAAGATACGTATTAAAATGTAGTTGCCACAGGCGCCAGGGTAGTGAACTCCCTTGCTCTGTTTGCCTCTTATTAACATGACATAGTACTTCAAAGGGTGCCAGTTATCAAGGTTGTTGTGGCACAAATGTGCAATTTTCACATGACAGTCAACAGATGTTTTGCACTACTAAAGATTGCTCTCGGCCCACCTCCGGGGGTCCAGGGGAAAGCAAATCAAATGGCATGGACACACGCTAGATATGGATATCTTGCTTATTTCATGGGTTTGAATATTGTACAGTGTTTCCCAGCATTTTTTCCCCCCCCCTGGTCTCCCGTATCTCTCTTCTTTTATCTCATTCCTAGTCGTGGGCAGCAGGAGGCTAGATAGGGCGAGCTGTGGCCTCACTGAGGGCTAAATCACATGGTATTTCTGGCTGAGTGGAGGGGCAGGCAGAAGGGACGGAGGCTGGGGATTGGCAACGGTTGTTTTCGAAGTTCCAGCACAACGCAGAGAACTGAGGCCCTCCATTGCACTTGAACATCGGGCTGAGAATAGTTGCTCTGTCGCAATGTGCATTGCTTTCAACATCAACCTATTGGCTTTCGGAAAATGTTCAGATGCTCATGCAAATCTTCTTTGAGTTTTTCCTTATTTTTAATTAATAGATCTGGTGGATCTCTAGAAGAAAATTAAAGAAAGTGAGGTAAACTTGGCCGTAAAATCATTGTGCATTCAGTTTTTTTTCTGCTGCCTGGAAAATCAATCCAGGAAAAAACAAGATCACTGACGAATTATTCAGACAGGATTATTTTGCTCCTTCTTCAGGGACTTGAAGTCTCCTTCAGTTTTAATGACACTTGGTACATTCAGCATAGATTCATTCATTGGAACTGTTTGTGTAGTCTGTGGCGCACCTGTTGAAGTTTGGAGCGTCATGGTCTGGGTCAGAGGTCAGGCAAGGCAGATACGTGAGAAGAATGCAACACTGCATTGAGCAGTTGGGCAGGTTGGCTCCCTTTCCCCCAGAAAATAATCTGTGCCATGAGGTGCAATGCAAAGGGAAAACCACCAAGTGGTTTGGCTTAATGGTTTCACAAAGTGCTTTTCTTTGCTGGCTGTTTAATTTTGGATATAGGATTTTTTTTTAGCAGAGATAGCCTGACAAACTGAGTGTTCTCAAATTTGCTTTCAGTCAGTGGTTTGAATAATGTTTTGACATCTAAAACGTAACAAGTTACCTATTTTTTTTCTCCAACACTGAAATGATATTTACCTGTGCTATATGTGAATGAAGCAGTTATGTCCTTGGAACCCTGGATGTGAAGTGTTGCAACAGCAGTCTTTTTCTTCTGGCACTGGATTGAGTGCAGGAAGTGCTCACTGCTAGTAAAGGGAACAATAGTGTGGAGAAAATGGTAATCTTGGAATACTTTAGTCAATATAAAATGGCCATCATGTGCTGATGTCTATTTAATGGCACATTTCTTACTATAAACCCATGGATGGATTAGAAAATGAAATGCTTCTGGCTAGTCTATTTTTTTTTCCCCAAAGCTACATGAATTCTTAGAATTCCCATTTAGAAAGTAAAATTAATATTCATAAAGATTCATTTCAACCTGCTCATCTTGTAACACAGCCACTGGAAGCCAGCAGCGCAGGGAAGGACGTAATATTGTTAAGATTTTAAAAAGCACACCATTACGGACCTGAAAATCAGAGCTACAGCTTTGCATTTTTTCATCTGCAAGCAACCGAATGCAATCATTGTGCTTTGTAGCCCATGCTGTCACACATTATAAAAAAGCTTGCCACCGTTTTATCACAGAACCACTTATAGAACCACTGTTGGCTGATTTTCGTAAGCAGGTAGTCAAAATATTTTTAAGCTGGTATCTTCATTTTATCAACAATTAAAGATCTTTCTGAAGTATCTAAAAAGCATATGTACGCATAATCTGATTTTTATGGTCATGGTTCTTAATTAATGTAAGTACTTCTGTTGTGCTGAAATGTAGTAAAAATAGCTAAGGCCCTGAAAAATCAAATTCTGTAGAACTGAATGGGTTGTGCTTTTAGTGACCAGTGGTCCTGCATTTGGCAATTAACCAAAACACTGTAATAAACAGACATAATATTACTCATATTTAGAGCATATATTACCTGGGCAAAAAGAGAATAATGTCAAAGACAGTCCAGTTTTTTCAGGTGAGAGAATGAGATAACAGAAGGGTGAAAAGTGGCGGTGGTCTCTTTGCTGTTTGCCAAGTTGCTGTGCAAGCTCTCCCCTTTTCACCGAGCACCTTTCACCAGGCCTGTGTGCTCATTGAATTGACTTGCTGTAATGGAGATGACTGAGCTGCTCTGGCCTTTTAGAATTTGATGATGGTCTTGGTGCGCAGAGCATGAACAATCAACTGCCTGCATTGATTAACCCATTACCATTTGTCTTTGTTAACGTGCTCCTGTGTATGTGTGCGCGCCCCTGTCTGTTTGCTCGGCTTGCTTGTGTGAGCTTGTGTGAGCCCATGCACAGCGTTTCAGTGGGAATGATTTGTTAATGCAAATCCTGGGCCTTTTTTTAAAAAAATTTTGGTGCCCGACTGGTTGTCACAAGGGGATACTTCAAAAACCAAAAGAGTGAGAAGGACGACGACGACGAGGAGGAGGAGGGGGGGGGGAGAGAATGGCTGTCGGCTGTTCGAAGGCTTCATTCGTTTTCATTCTCAGACAGTTGTAATTTGTTTTCCATAGTCCCCAGCTGCTTGCGATGAGAACAGCTGACAAAACCTCTCGCTGGAGGCTTTTGGGAAGCAGACTCCACTGGTCATTTGGGAGAAACAAAGGTCTATGGTGCAAAATTAGACAGAGCTTTACAGGACACACAAATGGATAAACAGCTGGAAGCACAAAACTTTCACATGCATGGAGGTGGCTTCTTGGGTTAACCAAAAGGAGTCTGGGGCTCTCAAAATAATTAGTTTTTTTTCTCTGTCCTCTCTTATAACTAAGGTGCTGTGAGATTAGGATTTTCTTCTTTTCCCACATGAACAGATATTTGGCGTATTCACATGACCCAGGGAATCGATTTCTCGAATTCCCTTTGTTTTTATTTTTCCTTTACTCCAAGCAGACATTCACCTTTGTTCATCACACAAGGAATGTTCTCTTTTGGAAACCCTCACTGATGAAACAGTGGGTGGGCTTTGTGTACGTGTGTGTTTTTGTAACTGTGTATTTGGATTCTGTCCTCACCCTGTCTGTGGTTCTGCACTGTCTCTAGTAAGCAGCTTGCTTGTGTGTTGGTGAGGAGCATTGGGGTACTTGCTAGAGCCAAGTACTAAAAATGTGAGACCAGCTGTACACCATTTACTCACCCCCACCCCCGCCACTTTTCACAGCATTCGGACAGATTTTTAGTTTCAACACAAGAGTCTGCTAAAGCATTGACCGGCGCTTTAAGCAGGAGAGTGGTTAACACCCAGTAAATTTTTTATGACAACTGACGTTTTGCGTTTTCAGCTTCTTTGGCTTCAACTCTCTGATGTCACCAAGGATTACCACAAAGTGTACATCAGAAAAATGAACCTAGATTTTAGTTTATTGCAAAGTCTCTTGTATTGTGAAATGCATCCATGCATCCTAGGAGTGCCTTCTATTCTTCTTTCTGAAATGCTATTCCGTGCCATTTCCACTTGTATCTTCTGGTGTCTGTTTTTCGCTCTTTACTCTGAAGAAATCTGTTGGGTTGACTTTGTCCGTGCTTTGAGGTTTTTGAATACTTGTATCGGATCCCTCAGTCTTCTCTGTTCAGCGCTAAAGAGGATTGGCATTCTATAGCACATCCCCTGAAGTCCTGAAATGTGCTTTTCATCTTTACTGTAACGTGGTTACTAAAATTGCCCACAATATTCAAAATTAGGCTTATTTTCAAGTTTATTAACTGTACCGGAATCTATATCATTGATATAAATTAGAAAGAGCAGTGGTCCTAGTACAGGTTCCTGAGGTACACTTCTAATTACTTCACCTCAATTTGAGCATTAACCCCTTATTTTTACTTTATCCTTTTCTATTAATTATTTCTCTATCATTTTTCTATTAATCTTCTTATATATGCTGTTCTATGAAAAAATTAGACCAGTGTCTCTCTATCAGGGATATTCTCTATGTGTGATTGCTATTATAACTGTGGCATGTCATGTCATCAGTTCCACTAGATCTCCACAGACATCAGTGAATATGTTGGGCCACTCAGCTAACAGCAGCCATACATTTAGTAGGGTACTGTTCAGTAGCTTCTTGTTGGCTGGGAAACAGATGACTACGTAAAGCTGTCAGTTTAATTTATGACTTGAAGTGGTATCTTGTTTTATGATGTGCGCAGCCCTTTCTGAACACTGGTCCTTACGAACAATGTTGAGGTTGAAATATGGTCTATGGGAATGCTCTTTGTTTACCTCCTCTTTATTTAACTGTGATTGGAGGTTCTTCATGTTTACATGGTCTACCCTTGTTTACTAGATGCAGGATGATTGGTTAAATTTCAATGAAAACTAGTTTGTTTCAAATGCATCCTGAATTCACGATGGACAATTTTAACATAAATTATGCATCACAAAATGATATTTAAGCGTAGTCAGTGCAGTGTCTGCTTTGATACACTGAATAGGTCAAGATATCATATTAGTTTAGTAGATGGGGAAAAAAAAACCTTAAAGTTGAATTTGACCTTTAGGTTCCTTGGTGAGACTAGTTGTTTTCAGTAATGTCTGCACGTAATTTTGTGTTGCTTTTTCTCAGGTTAGCTTTGCAGAAGATTCTTTTATAGATGATTGTATGCTGATTGCCTCTAATCTTGATATGTTTATGGAGACAGTGGCAGTTTTACCCATCTACAGGCATTTTCTTTTCCTTCACACTGCATTTAATGAATTTTTGCTTTTGTTCGCATGTGTTTGAATAAGAATCCAATGCAGGATAAGGGTGATACATGCCTGTATATAATGCCATATCTGCTGAGCACTAGAGAATTCTTAGTTTTAAAAATATTACATGATCATGCTGATTGTGTTGGTCTAAATAACAGAGGAAGCAGGTGTAATATTTTCTAATAGTCCTAAAGATGAGGTAACAGTCTGCTTGAATCCACGAGATTTTTTTATTGTTAAATAAGAGTGCAGTTCAGCTTCTAGCAAAAAGAAAATATAGAGGCATGTGTTAGTGTATACTATTCATTGCAGAGCTATGTATAAAACCCAGTTTCCTCTTAATGTACAAAAAATGAACTCTCTGCCTTGCCCGTCCATGTGACTGGTAGGACTTTGTCCAAGGGGAAGTTGGAGTTAAAGGAAGCGAAAGGGCTTGTCAGCTCCAATCGTCATGGGGATGGCCAGAGTGTCAACATACCTAGGGCGAACAGGGCTGCTAGGCCTCAGTGTTCTTAGTCTGAAGCCTGCAGCTCCAGGCCTCATCAGTCCCATATATCTGTTTCAGTAAATGTCACACTCAAATGTCACCTATTTTGTTGTTGTTTTGACAAGAGCTACAGTTTGCTCAGTGGTTTTCTGCAGATGTCTATGCAGACAGTTGAAATGCAAAAGTTTCCAGAGATGTCATCATTGTGTGACAGCATGGGCGACAAAGCACATTATAAAAAAAGCTTGCCACTCTTTTATCACAGAACCACTTATAGAACCACTGTTGGCTGATTTTCGTAAGACGGTAGTCAAAATATTTTAAAGCTGGCATCCTGATTTTATCAACAATGGAAGACCTTTCTGAAGTATTTAAAAAGCATATTTACACATAATTTGATTGAACTATGACCATAGAAATACTAATTAATAGAAGTAGTTTTATTGTGCTGGAAAAAGCACAATTAAATTCTATAGAACTGAATGGGTTGTGCTTTTAGTGACCAGAGGTCCTGTATTTGGCAATTAAAAAGAGATGCTCATTCTTTACAAAAATTACAAACTGTATAGAAACAGACAAAATATAACTCATATTTAGAGCATTTAAATCAAAAAATAAATTAGTGTATTTTTTAAGTATTGTTATACTAGTTTATCAAAAATATATTGCCGGGACCAAGCATTTGAAAGTGTGGTAACCGTGTGCTGTCAACAGGGGAGTGAGTTCAGGACTGTTGTCATCACAAACGATAAACATTTAGACCGTGTGCAGTCATTTATATCAAAACCAGGAAGAAGCTTTAAAAATGCAAGCTCTGAACAAATATAGAAAGAAATATTTAACCATAGGCAACAACCAACTTTTCATAACGTAGGCCACTCTATGTAAAACTTTCAGGATGGAAAAGAAGTACATGCTAACAGTTGCAATTAAGGGTTATGAAAGCACATAATAGATCATGACTTTTTAATAAAAGAAACTTCTATTCATAGAGTTTCGTAACGCATGCTTGGAATGAAATTTAGAATATGAAAGGTGAAATAAGTTTTCTGTGCAAGCAAAAGTGATGGGAATGGATTTATTTTGTCGTAACCTGGAGCATTATCTCTCTGACTATCATGGTTTCATTTTTTAAGATGCCTGTGTAGTATATATGAGGATCCTTAACAAAGATGAAGTTCTTGGTGGCATAAATTTCTTGGGGGCCTGAACTCCAGAGACATTTAATTGCACAGTAATGCTCATGAAATGGATGGAATTACTGGCAATAAAAGACCATTTACTTGTCAGCAAAGAGTTAGAGCCGACAAAAAAGGGTTGCTCTTCCATATTGCTGTAAATGTGATGTACAGACTGAAGGCAGCTGTCGCCAGGCTAATTTATTGTTTTAAGTAATTTGAAAATGGGGGACCCCAGACATAAATTAAAATGTTTTTTTTTTCTTATTTGAAGAGGTGAGTTTTCAGAGATGCATTTTGTTTTAAAATTTACAGTTTGTTATTTATTCAACAGCCATCTAGAGTCCAATTTTAACATGCTTCCTGAGTTTATGTAACAGCTGATCGCTGGTGATCTTCTATCCTGCCCTAGAGAAGGGTTGTTGTTGGGGGGGTTAAATTAAAGGCCATTGTGATGCAGCTGAGCGCAGCAGCCCCAGGTGAAGGGTTATGCATGTTCACATTTCTTTTATGAATAACCTGGCTACCCATGCAGTTACCCAGGATGACTCAACCTGCCTTCATGTATTCATGGCTAGTTGAGCACATCTGCACAGGTAAAGAGCGTTAGAATGTCCATTGTGACTGCTGCCCAGCTTGATAACCTTCATTATAACCAAATAGCCTAATAAAATTCTGTGTGAGGCTGCGTATTAGCAGATTGTCCTTTTGAATAAGAATTTGTTTTATTCTCTTCAGTGTTACTTGCATTGGAATTAAAAAATAAGTTGTAGCAGCCTGAAACAGTGGCTACTTAAAATATCACAGGGCATTTGCATAGAATGGAGCTTCCATTTAGTACAGTATGTAGTTTTGAATGAGGTGAAGTGTACATCCACTTCCATAGCGTATGTTTTTGTTCTGTAGCGATTAATACAGGCATTTTATGAGACTGATGCATTTTACAGTACAAGCATGTACTTTGTTTTATGGGGCATTGGTAAGAAGTTCTGTAACAAATTACTTTGTTTTGGTATTCAAATGTTTTTTTTCTCCCTTTCAGTTTTCCTTGAAACTTTAACCCGGCCTCTTCCCTCCAGCCATCTGAGACTATGGCGTGATGACCCGCGTTGACCTAATTTGTGACTATAGCTTGACTGTGGGATATCTCCCCCCAGTGTGTTTGTATGCACGACACAGCACAGCTGGGTTTGTAGAGAAGGACCCTTCCCAGCCAATGCTAGCAGCTATCGCTCTTTGTCACGAGATGCCAACTCGGTCCGGAGTGTCTTTTGTAAACCGGGCTGGCGCCACTGTTGACAGAGCCTTGAGCTGCAAGTTCTGCTCTCAAACAATAATAAGGCCCAGCAGGATACACTGTGTGTCTGTAGAAGGGATTAGGCCTTCCATTGTACTTCGTGTTTAGTTACATTGATTGTACAGTATATAAAAGATGCACAGTTCCCCTCATCCCATTGTTGTGAGAGAGGCAGTTTGTTTACCAAGTGGAGAATTATCTTGTGCATTCAGTGCTGAGAGGCTAAATCACCATGAGCTTAACATGACCCCTCCAGCCACCACTATCAATAGGAAGTGGTGATTTTTGCAGCTGCAATTCTTTGACCCAAGAAAAGATCACTGTAGGGCGGACTTGCCCTTTAACAGGTGAGGAGACGTGCTTCATTAGTTGGCTTCAGATGCAAACAGCTTTGTTGCTGGCCGTTGAGTGTCTCGCCCCCAGCAGCATGGAAAACTGAGCTGTGAGGCTTTTCATAATTTAAGGAATCCGTAATGTGTGAAAGACCCTACTCATTTTTTTTTTCCTGTGTGAAAAGATACCCTTTTCTTCTCGTTTCTATAAGTGAAATGTACAGTATTACAGTAGAGTATGGGCTCGTTATAGAGGTGTGGCGTATGGAGATTCTTCTTGTATCCAGCGTTTTCACCAGTTGAATGATGAAAAGGGAAGGTCCAGAGCCTGAAAGACATCAATGCTCAAGAGTTTATAGGGCAAAGCCAACCCTCCTCAACTGTTAGAGGAAGAAATCCTCACGGACTCCAAATACATACATTGGTGCAAATACTATATACTGGCAGTGTAGTGGACAACCACCTGCTCCATCAGCTAGCTTCACATCTGTGTCTTTTCACATTCAGGCTTCTCTGCATGCAGGCTCACAACATTCTGACTTTATTTCAGTTTTCTGACCTCCAGTTGCTTCTACTCACTCTCAATTGGATACTTCCTAGTATGTTTTTAATCTCTGTCCCATCGGATGTTAATTGGATGTTTTGTATATACAAACATTTCACTGAGCATATCTCCAGGTCCGCAGCCTGCTAGGGAATGTCTTCTCATTTGGCCTGTGTTTATGTTCTGTGTTCATGTAAGTTAGAGACATGTAGCAATGCTGATGAATTGCAAGTGCCTCCATTACATAGTGTAAATGCCTTGCTGTATAAATAGTTATATTCATTTATACTTTTCACATGACCTTATAATAGTGTAACTCACCTCAGAGAATTTGCTAAATGAAAGTGACCAAAACAAATTATTACTATTAATTGATTAAGCTTGCATTTTAAATCTCTTAGTTGACATGATAGATCGCATTATAGTTGCACATAGACCATACACTTAATGACGTCCATTTTGCTTGAGGTGTACACAGGCACATGAGACACCAATTCAAATATACTATTAAATATTGGACAAGAGCCTCATTGTTTGCAGAGTTACCATGTCAATACAGTTGCCCATTGATGTTCCTTTTAAAAATGGTTTCTTTTCCCCTTTTTATTTTTTTTTTGTGACAGATTAGATGAATCACTTCTCTTTTCTTCCCCTTGTATAGACATCAATAAAACGATTTAAGAAGACAACCTTGTGCATGGCTCAAAAGATACACTTTTACCTGTGCTTTTTTTACAAATGGGAATGAACATATTGAAAGTAATGCTATATAAAATAAACATAAGCCTTTCACATGCTTCTAAACTTCAGCGACTTCCAGTGCTACTAGGTTGCTTTCAGTGGATATGCAAGTAAAAAGTTACATAAAGTTTACAAACAAGTCGAGGCATTTCAGCCATCTTCCCCGTTTGGCAGTTAATATCTTATTGACTCAATGATCTCATCTGCTTGTTTCTTGAATGTTGCCGGGGTATCGGCTTCAACAAAATGGCAGGGTAGCTTGTTCCGTATTCCCACAACCTTGTTGAAAAAGCAATACCTCCTGTTCTCGGTTTTAATTGCTCTTCCATGTAGTTTCCAGTTGTGTCTCACTGTTGAGTCCACTAGGTTGAGTTTGCCGTTGAGGATATTGAAGACTTGGATCAGGCACCCACATAATGTTCCATGTTCTTGATTAAATAGGTTTGGTTTGTTGATCTTGTCGGTATGAAAGGATGGATGATAAACATATAATATCCCTGAATTAGACAGAGGACCATTTAAGAGTAGTTTTACAGTCTTTACAACAGACGCTGTGGTATTATTTGTTTGTTGTATAACTGTCCATCTTGGTGCAGGTAACACTTTTCCAGACAAATTGAGAAAACAAAAACTGTTTGAGTTTTGAGTGCTGTACTCATATAGACACAGTTCTGTGATAAATCATGTTTTTGGTTTTGCATGCATTCCATAAATTGCATGCATGTACTACTTAACTGTTGCAAGTTAAGAGTAAATGTAAGGCTGTTAAATGATAAATATTTTATTAAATCCAAATGCATGTAAAATGTTTAGGAAATTCTCTATGTGTATATATTGTATAAGTTCCATATTTTGTACTCATTCCATTGACTTGCTCTTAGTTTTGCAAGTTTTTTACAGAGTAGAAAATTTAATTGTTTTGATGAATCGTGCGAGTATAGTGTTTTTCAGGACATTAATAAAATTACAACGTCAGGGGTATTTGACTTTGAAATTATATTGATGTTTATTAAGTTACAGCTCAAGGTGAATTTCATTCTGCTTTACGTCAGGTTTGTGTTTCTCAATCATAACATAATCATGGAACATCATTGTGGTTTTGCAATTGAGCCTGCGGGATGTGTAACAGAGCTTTTGTTTTTTTCCTCAATTTAAGCCTAACTTCTAGAAGAAAGGCGTCACATTTGTTTTACATCTTCATTTAAGAATTAACACCTTGATTCTTCTAACTTTTGTGAAGACAATCGAAAACAAAAACATTTGTACTTCGTGTGTCACGACTGCCTTTCTGTAGTAAATTAGGATTCTGTAATTTTTTTATGGCGACCCTTCGATTAATACTAACCCTCCATAAACGTTTAGCACAAAACTGGTTTACAAAGGGTTAATACTTTGCTGTTAGAAAAGGCTCCTTGTCTGCTCCCGTCTCTGGTAACAGTCGCATGACCTTGCTTCTGTTCGCGGTCTGGAGCCCTCCTGTCTCTTGTGTGAACGGCGCAGAGTCCAGAAGATGAAGGGTTAAAGGTGGATTTGGCGGAGGCATTATGCAAGCTGTTAAGTAAAAAGGAAGTGCATTACAAAATGCTGAGCTCAGAAGTCTGGCGCACCGCCAAGCCTTTGCTTTCTTCACTACAGCTGAGGGCTTTCTAAGCTTCCCACCAGTGGGTTTGTCTACTGTTTAGGAATGCTGCCTTAGTCTCTGGCTGACGTCAGTACAAAGCAGTTCAGCTGAGGGCCAGGCCAGGCCGGTACGAGTGAAGAGGGAGGGGCGTAGTGAGTTTGTGGAGAAGGGGGGACGGGCTTCGGTGTTTGTGTGCGAGTGAGCAGGGGGTGTGTGCGTGAATATAAACTGGGAGAGCGTGTGGCGGTGGTGGCGGTCGGATTAAGATGAGGGAGAAGTCTGGTGTGGGGGGATGGGGGTGTAGGAGGAGGGGACTGGGAAATCGCCGTTTCTCCTGGCTGAATCTCGCTGTTTTCCAGTGGTCCAGATAAAACTGGAGGTGCAGCTTCCTCCATTGATTCTCTTGCATTAGTCAGTGTTTCCAGTACGCCTGTGACGCCAGTTGTATAAATGCTGGAAAGCTGCTTTATTAAACTGGTGAAAGGAGAAGTGACACAGTCGTCCTCTACTTCCCCCTTCTTTATCCCCACGCTGTCGTAAATCTAACACAAAATAATAGGAAAGAATGCCGCATTTACCGAAAACCATCTAATCCATATTTTTTCTTTGGGCTTTGAGTTCCTTTGGTGTTGTATTGTTTCAGTTCGGCTTCAGAGCTTCACAGGAGAGTTTTTGTTCCAGTTATGTTTCAGAATGTCACCTCAAAGCTTGTTCTACTGTATATGCAGGGGACAACATTGTACAGATTTAATCTGTACATTTGTCGGTAGAAGTATCGACCTTCATCTTTTATAATGGCCTCTACTGGAAAATTTACAATTGTGTGAAACAAGTGTTTTTCTTGTGCCTTATGCCATTCATTGACAAATTCAATTTGTACAGATTCAAATAAATTAACCTCGCATTTATTTGGTTTGATGGGCCAAAAGACTACATAGACAGTTAAAAATGTTTAAACTTTAAAAGCAAAATTAGTTGCTAGTTCCTCTACAACTATTCAAAGTAAATACAGCTGTCTAAAATGTCTGCTTACTACTCACATGAGGGAAGTGCTAACAAAGGAAAAATGGTGATATTTTTAGGACTAAAATGGGGTTGTATCTTTATAAACAATACTGTTTAAAAAATGAACACATGCAGTCACTGTGGTACAGCTACTACCTGCAAAAAAGTTCATTCTCTGTTTTTATGATAGATTTTGGTTGAATCCATGTATTTTTCTTTTACCCAAAATGACCTGTCTGTGCAAATACACCAGTTGTTTTAACTACACTCTATGTTCATCTTGTAAATTGCCATTATTATGTATAACTATATATTTTTAGCTGTACAGGATTTAGTAATTCAGACCCCATCATTTCAGACAATAGTGAAGAGTGTCTTTTAATCTTTTCCATCCATTCATTTCCTAACCACTTCTTCCAATTCATGTTCCTGGTGGCTGTACCTATCCTGGCAAGCTACAGGCTAAAGGCAGGGTACAGATTCATGAAAATATTTCTTTACAGCCGGTGCTGTTATGCATTTTTAATTGTTCATTTTCAAAATATTGTCACTTTTCAGACTGCTTCCGTTGAGCTCCGTAACTTTTAGTTTAGCACAATCTTTTGTGGGGAAAAAAAGTATCTCTGGGAAGTCAATCACCATTTTGATGTTTGAAGCAGGAGACTGTAAAATTAGGAAATCACAAAATCTGAAACAGCTAGTCTGGTTCAGTTTTAAATTTTAGGTGTAATTTTATATGCAGTTTGTCGTCTGTGTCTAATGATTAGTGGTCACGTTCACTTCAAAGAAACAAAAACAGTACCCTTTGTGGTCATGTTAATGTATTTTTTTGTGAATTTACATATTGCCGAAGATAAATATGTACATATTTTGTGTCTTGGGGGGAAAATAGATTTCGCATTACTTGGCTTTCCCTGCTGCCAGCACTTGATGCCAATATTGGAAGAATTTTCCAACATGGCCGAATATAGAGTTTGTGTTCCCATTGGGCACTTAGCGCGCTAAGGTTTTAAGGCGCAATGTAAATAATCCTTTCTGAAATGTGCTTTGAGGTAGTTGTGCATAAATGAATGTCTGTAGCTTGTTTTTCTTTTGCTGTAAAATTGAGATATGTTTCTTTCCTTTCCTCATTTTATTAAATAATCAAAGCCAAGAAACGTTTTAATTACTCTATGGTATAAGACGGCTGATGCGCTTCATCCTGCATCCTATTTTACAGAACCCTCCATCTTCCCTTTAATTTTCTGTTGTTTGAAATGGAATGATTGGGCAGTTCTGATGCATTGTTTCGCTCGAAGGTGCAGTGTCAGTGCAAATATGCGTTGCTTTAGCTTACTGAATGCTGATTCTACTATTTTGTGATTGAAACCACTTCCTACTGTTCATTTCTTTGCTGTCTGAAGCCACTATAGAATGCTGAAATGTATAAAATTGCAAAGTGTTTGGCAATTGGAACAACTGCACCATATCCACTAATGCTTTTCTTTGGACCTCGGTCAAAAATGAGGCTGGCAGAGGATGTGGTCTAATGTGTAGCCTTCTGTCTTCACTATCCCTGTGCCTTCTACTGTTACTGTTTGAGGCACACGTCTTAAGTATCTTGATGATAGCACACAGAATGGCTCCACCCTGTTCTTTTGTTTAAAATGCTTTTAATAGGAGAAGAAAACTGCCTGTTCACTTGGAAGCAGTTGTCAGAAACTGCGAACAGGAAGCTGGATAATCGCTGTTGACCCTGGAGCTTCTCTGAACCCTGTTTGACTTTATATATAGATATAAATTAGACTAGTTTAAAAAAAAGTTTCTGTTCATGGAGAAAAACCCTTTCTAGCCTGGATTTTGTCTCTTCCATAAATAATTCTCTTGAAATTGGAATTTTTGTTAAAGTAAAATACTATCAGTAGATCCTTTTTTATGTACATTGGGGAGGTATCAACCTAACTCCACAGTCTCTAGGAAGCAGTATGTTCTATGCATGAAACAAGGGATGCAATTTTTTTTAGTCTTCATTGCCAGAATTGGCCAGTTCTCTTGTGATTAACATGGAAACACCTTGGATTGCAGCCATGACGGCATGGAGTATCCTGTATTCAGCTCATTACCTAGTCACTGACTCACAGCTTCTTAGTCCTCCTGTGCAAAGATGCATCTGTCCTCCGGGGGCTGTTTGAAACACGGGGTGTGCATCTCTGCTGCCTGAATAGACTATTCCTACACTGAATGCCTTAGTGGACATGAGAAAAATGGATATTGATGCATTGCTGGGCTGGTCGAAACACATCATTGTTTGAAATTTTGAAGGAGGGGAAATGAGGCAAATTCTTGAGGAACTATAAGTAATCAGGTTATTCTACATTAATTCTCAGTCTCACATGATTGGTTGTGCCATGTATACTTGTAAGTATTAGATTATATAGTATTACACAAAGGTTATCAATAATACTGAAAATCGTAAATCCTCAAACTAGAAAAGCCAAAATGTATTTTTTTTTAAATTTAGGTGCAGTCAAAATTACTGTGCCTTAGTTTTTGGGACATGCTACAAGCTGTAGGAATTCCAGAGATGGCAGAAAGCAGTGGGGAGTATATGCTGAAATATTAAGTTGTGTTGAAAACTGACCTTGAAGTGTTTTCAAGAGATTAAGTCATGCACGTTGTGTGTTATCTCTGCACAGTCCAGGGAAATGTCCCGTCCCCAGTTAGTGCAGTAAATGCAAATTGCACTACAGTGTCACTCAATGCAGAACTACAGTAGATGACCTTGTTTTAAGAATCATGTTTAACATCAAGTAATTGATGAATACTATTGTGGTATAAACAGCAATATTTGTGACAGCTTCGTTAGATTATAAGAAAGTTTACAAGAGAGAAGTGGTCATTTAGCCTATCTAGCCCACCTGTCTTTAGTAGCTAGTTGATCCAAGGATCTCTTACAGCTGTTTCTTGAAAGAAGCCAGGGTATTGGCTTTGGTATCTAGGTAGCGACTCGACGTAATAGCTATGTAGCTTATTTAGTATTCCCCAATGCCCTTTACAAAAAAGGGCGGTGCGGTGGCTCCTGCAGCTGGCAGAGGAATCCTAATTCGTTGGGCCCCTGAGCAAGGCCCTTAACCCCAACTGCTCTAGGGGCGCTGTAAAAATGGCTGACCCTGCGCTCTGACCCCAAGCTTCTCCCCCCGTCTGTGTGTCTCATGGAGAGCAAGTTGGGGTATGTGAAAAGACAAATTTCTAATACAAGAAACTGTATATGGCCAATAAAGTCATCTTATCTGATCTTAAAAAGAAGTGCCTCTTATTCTCAGATTTTAATGCACTTTAATGCACCACTAGATTCTACCTGTCATCTGCTTTGTTTCATTGCTGATTCTGAAGATGTCCACTGGATTGCCTTGGAGAATTAGGAATATTTGAATTAGGTTAGCTGATTCATTGCCTTTATTCACGACTAAAACAGTTCAGTTCCTTTAGCCGGAAGCAATAGGACATGTCACGATAGGACATTCCTTAAAGTCTGGGAATGTAGCTGGTTGTTCTTCTTTGGACTAGTGCTGGAGCAATATCTATTTTGCAACATAGCATCTGCACAGTATTCTAAATGATGTGTTACTAGTACATTGTGCAGTTGTAACATGGCGCCCATTGATTTGAATAGTATATGTATTTATATATTCCCCCATTGTGTAAAAATGAAAATGATATCAACATATCATGTAAAAATGCTAAAAATAAAAAGTAGTCATTATGAAACAATGACTACTTTACTATTTGTTTGTACTGTAATCGTGTGCATTTGTCTGCATTCAACATCATCTGCCAAGTGTTTTCCCAGGCTTGGATTTTATCAATACAGTTTCATTTTGAGTGGAAAAAAAATGGAAGTGGAAAAAATCACATCCATTTTCCATGTGATCACTACCATTTACAGTGTAGAAGATGGAAAGGTTGAGTATAATCTGAGGAAAAAATATTTTATTGGAAAATAACTGTCCTTAATTGATTATCTAGAAAATGATTAAGATCAGTTCAGATTTTTGCGTGTGTTCTTAGCATTGTATTCTTTAATTTGTCAGTTGTAAGTCTAGAAGTTTCCATGCTTACCGGTATATTCTAAATACTGAAGCTTATTTTCAGGGATGTTTTACTCCTGCTTTCCTTCCTGAGGACCTTTTGACTCTGCCGGCTCTGAGTGTCACTTCACAGTAATGTTGGATAGCTATAGTAATCTAGTGAATCTTTAGTTGGCCATCTGTTGTGTTTTAGCTAATGTTCAACAGCTAAAGCCATTGCTGTTCCTTTCTTTTAAAACTTGATCTTGGAGAAATGCATTATTATCTTGCCTACCTTTGTTCCACATCAGTACTAAAATGTGCCACAAAAATACACTTAAGAGGTTTCCGTGTTGGAGATTTTTTTTTATGTAGTATTTGTTGCTCTTGTGGGTTTACTTCAAACCTTCTGTATATGACGAATTCAATTGACAACTGGACACTACTGGGCAGTCTTTGGATTTTCCACAAAGGTTATTGCCTGTCCAGTTCGTACGTCATGGAATGTTTTGTTTCTGACCCAAAACAGCCTTGGGGACTACAAAACTTTAAAACGAGGTCCTTGAATGCTTTTCATGCAAGTCAAAGACTTCATACTTTTAATAAGGTAGTCTAAAATACTTAAAATATTGTAGATAACAATAAAACGGGGGATTTAATTTTCCAGATGTGCCACAATGCAGTCATTGTGACTTCTCAGTTAAAAGTTTGAGCTCTGAATTGACTGGGTAACTCGTATACGAACATAGTGCTGGGTAACTTGCTATACTTGTTAGTCAGGCAACAGTAATGTAGTCTTTGCAACAGAGCAACAGCCCTTAGGTATAATAACCATATTATTATACGGTATCTTCACCTTCTGCAGTATAACTGTATACTTACAGCGTTATCACGTGCCCAGACAGCTAGCTTTTGCATTTTAAACAGCTGGCGCAGAGGACTGCATTTTCAGCATTCATTTCCCTCCGTGTGTGTAAAAGCCTGGTGTAACTTTTCATCCTGTAATGCGACTCAGGACCACGTAGCGACGTAGCGGTGTTCCTTCTCACACAAACATGTATTGTGTGACCTCCACAATTACGCTGGAGAACAGGTGTCAGTTCCTCTCTCCCCCAAAACGTCTTTGCCCCCCCCACACACACCCAAAAGAACAAGAAAAGAAAAGTCGACTTTGGGTCTCTGTTAAGTTCATTTAGACAAACAAAACAGCCCCATTGGAGGCCTCTTTGGATGTCTGCTATAGCTGATTGTTATACAAACAGCAGTGGAGTACAGCTGTGCTTTTACAGCCATTTTGAGCAGGATATCCCTGCTAAACTGATTTATCTACACAGGGGCATTTCTCTGTGCCTTCCAATAGGACCACACACACACAAAAACCTATTTTGTTTCCACTGTGCATTGCTTAGAAGCATTTGTTTCATATTTTGTTCACCTCCATTTTGTATTTTGTTGTGCAACAGACTTTTACTACTCATCCATAAAAATACTGACAATAAGAGCTGCACAATGAGTGTGCTTTATTTCTTTATAGCGTCTCTCACCAAAATGCAGTGCCTCTTGGCAATAATGGTACCTTATGGTGTCTTGTTTCCTGGCTTGCAAACAAGAAGAGATGTAATTCCAAACTATCGACAAATGCTTATTCTCTAGGTATTATTGTCTCTCTTCAGTTGCACCCTTTTCTTTTCTGTCTGAAAAAAGGGCAGATTAATCCATAATGCAGTTCTTTCATCTGGTCATAGGGGAGTTCATTACCTTTTGCTTTAGTACCATCATGTTTTTGTAATACCTAAGCTTTATTCACCCTCATTTGTTTGACCAAAATAAAGTTCCATCTGGCTGGCTGGCTTCTCCTGAAACTACATTTGAAAGTGTGATGTATTTTAAGATGTGTGTAAGCACTTTTGATTTTGTTGCAATCACTTAATGCAGCAGTTTCACTTCTTCTCTCTGTGTGTCATTGTTTCATGGTTTTCAGACGCATTATACAAGTTTATATGGGGTGCTTATATTTAAGAGTTTTTCCACCACATTGTAAGCACTACAAACACATTTAAAAGATTCTGTCTGCAAAGGTACTTTAGCCTTAACATTTCATCATGTTAATTTGCTAGTGTACATACTTAATTTGCCAGTTTTAAGCCAACCTAATTTGCAAAATAAAATAGCCTATGGAAATATAAGGTTTTCAAAAATAAAACAGCCCAGAGTTCACAATGGCAAAGTTTTATCTCCAAGTTTGATCCTGTTTCTTCTCCTTTCCTCTATATTCCCACAATGCAAAGCTGCTGTGATGTTGGGAGACTTTTCTTGTGTTTTGGGTTGATTTAGAAAAGGAGGAACAAATGGAAAGTTCAATATTTTGAAGTTTTTGCCTTCATTTCCTTGCTCAGAGGCACAAATGACCCTTCACTGTGAGCCAAAACCTGCTATATAAAGAAATCGTAAAAAGTTTGTTGTCTTTCAGTGGAATTGGAATTAGGTCCTTTGTGTGCAGTTTGTGGAGCATTTCTTGTTTGCTTGAGTGTTGGCTCTTATTCAGGAAACGCAGAGGTAATAAACCTCCTGTTTTTCACTTCAGGTAACAAATGCCCCTTGATGTTATTTCATGCTTTTTATGTACAGCGTTTTTGGTGGATGGTTGGCTTCACGCTTGGGAAAATGTCCTGCTGGCATTGAGCTTTTTTCCAAATCACAGTAAACTGAAGTTAAGCAGAAGAGTAAACAAATTTGTATGCGAAATCATCTAGGTTTTACATGTGCTGAGGGCGAGACACGGGGGTAAGTAAACTACATTACTTAGTGCTTCTGGGAGGTATTTCTTGGTTCATAAGAGTTCATTCTACTGTAAGTGAAAATTGAGACTTTTAAAACGCCAGTGCCTTATTGGAAAGGAAAAGTGAGAATAACCTAATATAATAAATATTAGAACAGTAACGAATACATTATAAAGGCATTTAAATTTCATTTCTAGATTATATTATACGTTTATATATATTGAATTGTATTGAACATTGTAAATATACTGGTAGAATACAATTCTCTGTTCTAACCTTATACATTTGATTACTTTATAGGTTTTAGATGGAGCCTTCTTTTGCGATTGAATAGCAATTTCTTTCTTTGTTTGAAGTCTCCAAGTTGGTTTGAATTTAAGAAGGAATTTGACAAGGATTCCAGATTGATCTGGGTGCTCACAAATCTGTTACACGGAGGCACAGGCAGGGGGAAAAAAGCACAAGTCCACCCCACACAGAACCTGGCTAATTCATTTAAGACCGATTTAGATTAATTTCTTCCCCTTGCCGTTACTAATTTTCCAATTATAAACTTCTGGTGCAGTTTCCTCTTGTGTCTCAGTGGGTGCCCCCGAAACAAAGGGCTGGCCCACCCATGTCTGTAGTCCCAGAGACTCCCTTTCCCTCCAGGGTCATACGAAACACCGCCTTGTAATTTAAGAGCTGTAAATGCACGTAGATTACAATTTTCCTGGAACTGCTAAAGTCAGAGTGTTTCTTTTTCCAGCTCCTTCCACAAGTTAATTTTGTTTTTTCCTCATTTACATTGATTTGTATTTTATTTTTAGAAGTATTTTTTTCTTCATCCACTGTACGCAATTCCTCGTGTTCTTTTCATGCCTTTTCTTCATCTGGCGTGAGTCGCCGAGTTATTCATACAGTTTCTTTGGATGGGTAAAAAGTTCAACGAGTGAATAAGTCTGGCTCCATCATCTGTTGTGATCCTTTGGGTCGCGTTACATTTTTAAGTCTATTTTCGGATGTGTGGAAGCTTTTGGATTTTCCTTTGAATGTCTTTGTGTATCTTTTAAGACTCTTATTTCTTATTCGTGTGCTCTTAGTTCCGACCAATTTAAATTGCGTTGTGACCTTCTTAACTTGTAGGAATACTGTATATACATCTTAACTTGTAATAAAACTACTTCTTTTGTGCAATTGAAGCTAGGCTTTTTGCTTGACTTCTTAAAACATTCACACAAATAACCGTAAGCTGTGAGGATGGAGAAATGTAAAGAAATAATACCTTGCACATGACATACCAAGCTACACGTTGGCAGGAAGAGGCAGAAAAAAAGACATTAACAAACATATTTGTTAAACAATACAATGGGTGGTTTTCTCTTTGATAAAAGATGCATAACCACATGTATAAAGTTGTCTGGTAAACAAAGGCATGGTTAAGCAGATGGTAGTAAGGCATGAGAAGTATTGGGATATTACCCAGGAGTCATTGAACTGGTATGTGAATTGCTCTTTTTAGGTACAGTGCATTAAATTTTTTGTCCTTGTTGACCATAATAGGGTTTTACTGCTGTTCAGGTCTGAAACAACAAAGGAACCACAGCACTTGTATTATTGACCCTGTTTCTTGGTAGTTCTCAGTAATATAGCTGTTAGCTTCAGTATACTAATCTTAATTGTTTTTTTCCACTAGATTGCAGACACAATAAAACTTAGATGTTTGGTCAGATATGGCAAGAACCTCCAACTGTTGTTTTCTCCCTAGACTATCATAAGGGTTAGGCCAGAATTTCAGTTTGCTGCCAAAACTGGCAACTTAGTTGTGTCTGGACAAAGGACCTAGTGATCTCTTGATGAACAGCAGACAGTATTTTGCACTTTGTCATTGTGGAGAGATGTTCCACTTTTTGGTTCACCAGCATGTTTAAATTTAAGTATTTTATATTTTTCCATGAGCTGTACTATATAATATTCTTAGAAACCCTGAGGCTCTGTAGTTACATTGCATATGCCCCTATTAAGCACTGACACGTGAACTGGCAGTGAACTATGACTCATTGATTAGTCCATAAGCTATTTAAATGTCCGTTTCCTAGTTTCAGTGTGTAACATGAAGCATTTCAAAATTGGAATACATCATTAAGATTACTTTCAGGATCTAAAAAAGGCATTATTTTGTTTAATTTTGATTACTTTTTTCATAAAAATGACTTTATTCCTGTCTTTTGCAGTAAGTGGATATGTAAAAGCTGTTGCGAAAGAGAATTGTAAAAAATAAAACGCAAAAAGGGAAACAGTGAAAACTGGAATTATAGAAAAGGGCAAAAAGAAGTACAGCTCTTAAAAATGTCAGAATTTTATAGTATAGTACTGGTGTTTGGTAGAAGTATAATTTTCATACAAAGGACAGGAAAGAACAAATTCAAATAATTCTGCTGATGAGTTCTATATGTAGTAAGAGCACTAATTATGGCTTGCACAGGGCACCTTCCATAAAAGCAGTTTTTTGGTCTTTTGTACAAGTAACAGCAAAGCCCGCAACATCCCAAGACGTCATACTTTGTTTTAAATCTGTATTCATGCTATTATGTTTTAAAAGAAGTCATTTTCATCCCCCTAAATGTAATCTGTAGTGAACAAAATAGGGCCTGAGGGAAAAGTTATTACTGTTATTTAAACCAGGGCTCCACAGCTTGCCTTTGCTGGTTGCTCCGATTTTGTTTGCAACCAGCTCCTTAATTATTGAATTAAATGGCACTTAAGGAGCTGGTTGTATCAAAATCCTGCAATGAAATGGATTAAATGATTTTGAGGAGTGCTGGTGCAAACAGACAACAGAACGAACCTCTCTTTTTGCTGCATGTTATCTGCTTCTGTCGGTGAAGAGGCAGATGCTTCTGTACAAACACTGGCAGATAAAGCACTTCTGAGCCCTTCTGCTCAACAGGGGGCCGTGCTAGACAAGACTCCCCTTCGTAAAAAAAATAACTGTATCCAGTCTCTGCTATACAGTCCTTAAGAGAGTTAGAGAGAGAAGGCAGAGTTTGCTTGTTTGGCTCTTCTAAAACAACAGAAATTTCAATCCCCTACACCAAGTACAATGCCATAAATATGTAAAGAATGCTTTTAACATTGTATGTCCTTTAAATGGTAAAACAAGAAAATGCCTGTGAGGCAGTACAGTAACAGGCAACAGGTTATTCCCTGTCTAGGAAGGGAACTGCTGATGAAAGCCGTAGCTCTGTCTGAAGTTGTACGTACGGATGTCCATGCCTGCAGATGTACACATCCACACATAGATGGTAGCTAAAGGGCAAAAGGTGAATTATTTTGCCTCTAGTTCATTTTTTAGCACTAAATGTTCTGTTAGATGTGAGAATAGTGCAGTCAGTAGGAATGTGAAAGTTTCTCATGTTGAATTCAATACCCTGGTGTTTTTTCAAGAAATGGCTGGATGAGATCCTAAGGTCAATTAATGTAACACTCTGTTCTTGTCTGCATACAGGTTGCAAACACAAACTGCAAATTTTAAAATGGAAAAGCTGATCTTGAAGACTTGGGGGTGCATATTGACACAAAATGTGGGAAAGCAATGACAAAGCAATCAGCTAAGGATATTTAGTTAAAAGTGCAGAATTTAAATTGAGGGTGGATAGGTTAAAATTGTACAGCGCACTGCAGTGTGCTTCAAAAAAGCTATTGGTGCCCTCTAATCAGACCAAAGAAGAGCATACAGGTGCATCACCATTGTCCTACACTGAAGGCCAAAGGCTTAGTGTTGCAGAGGGAAGACTATGATGTGGCCTGATTCAAACGTTCAAAATCCTTCAACGTACTGATAGAGTAACCCTATGGCCTCCTTCAGAATCACCATTGAAACTCAAACTGCTAGACTCTGTATAAACTAAAGAGAAGGGCATTTTTAACAAAGAAGGTACGGTGGATTGTGGAAGTCTAGAACATGCTACTGTTGAAGTTGGCATTGTTGCTTCTTTCAAGAAACCGCTGGAGGAGGGAACCATCTACCAACTAGGTAACCTGAATGGGTTCTCGCAAGCTCTTATTTTCTTTATCTCAACGTATCTTTTGAAAAATTGGAAATAAATTCTGAACCTTAAGTGGTTGGTTTTAGGTTTCACACTGACCCTCTCAGCCTTCTATACGTTTTTTTTTTCCTGCATGTATTGTAATGTTTCAGGAATACATTTGTCCTGGAGACAAATGATTGACCAGTTAAGACACTTGCTCAGAGGGAAGGTTAAGCTATGCAGTTCAGACGTCACATATTCAAGTTGAGACTCATTTTTTTTGGCTGCCATCTCCAATTGCTGGCGCATGATTGACTGGGAGCTGGTGAGCAGAAGTCAGGCTGGGTTTCCTCAGCATGCCAATGCATCAGTGCCTCCTATACTCGGATGGATATCTTTTGAGTGGAAGACATGCCACTCCTCCACTCGGCTCTCACTTTCATGTGAGGCACTTGGGTGCTCAGTGTCCGGTGTCACATGACTAGGGCAGATGGGCCTGTTGGAGTTGTGAAAGCAGACGGGTTCCCATTAGGCCATTTTGGGGCCATAGTATAGCGCACTGAAAAACAATTGGCGATCGATCTGGAAAATAGGAAATAAATTCCAAATTTTAAGACAAAAAAAAAGAATCGGTGATTTGCCAATGAAAACCCCTTAACAGGCTTTGTATTTGATAGCTGCAGATCCGATAGCTGTCGTGATGTTTAATCTTATGGGATTTTCTCCTTTACTGTTGATATCATGTTTGTAAGAGTATAATGTTCAGGGATAATGCTGCATTTTAAAAAGTGACAATTCTTTAAGGTTCAGTAACTGTAAAAATTAAGAGTTTGTATGATGGTTTAAAAAAATCCATTTCAAATTAGGATGATAATGGCGAGTCCAGTATCTGTTGTGCAGCGAAAGCTCACTTCATTTTAGTGAACTGTAGGTAATTTTTTTTTCTAGATGGGAACAAGGAGCTTCTCTGGTGGGAAGTGAGGTGTCAATATGTATGACCCCGCTGTAACAGGTTTACTGTGGTACATTTGCCTGAAGTTGGAAGCCCTCTTCTTTTTCATACTTCATTTGTTTCTGATCATCCTGAGGGTGGCTCTTCATGGGCTACACTGCAGTTTTATGGAAAGATGTATGTATTCACAGCTCAGGTGAATTGTTAGATGTGCCTTTCAGCATTTACGGTGTAAATTAATATTATTTAGCAGGAGATGAGCCCAACCTGCTTGAAATAATGTACATTCTATGATCCTGTGGGCATTGTTTTGAGTCTTAGGAGCTGTTGCTAATGAAATCAACCAAACTGAGAGTTTGTTTAATTAAAATCTTGTCAGTTGTCTCATTTATCTAGAAAGTTGTAATAGTTCTAGGGCAATGGCAGTGAGATTAACTGTGTGTTAAATACACTGCTATGATTTGAAAGTGTTTTGATTTTTTTTCTTGGATTGACTACCTAGGTCTATCATTATGTGCCTAATTATGGAAGTGGACATTACATCTTGATATGCAGCATTGATTATGTAATTTCTTATTCATCCTTGTGCACAATAATGTGGAAGTGTTCATTTTTGTACATTTAAGTATTACTGAAGATTTTAAAAGACTCAAATTGTGGTTGAAAAATACTAATCAGTAATTGCTTGATCCATTGTATGGGATGATCACTTAGTAGTGTGGTATTCCTCTTTATGTAAAATTATTATGCAGCAGTAAAAAATTATTTGTGGCTTTGGGAATTCTCTAGAAGACACAGTTGAGCATCTCAAGGCAAATGACTAATGTATAATTAAATCTTTCATATTATGGAAGAGGTCCCAAACTGAATGTTTATTTGTGATATATACTGCAAATTCTATACGCGATACAGTACCCCTAACCTTTACTTTATCTTATTCTATCCTACATGTCATGCTTTTACTTATTAATCAATGCCACTACAATGAGATTTCACATGAATTATTAGGTAGTTTCTAAGAAAATGTTATATTTTCCATTGAGACTCTCTCAAAGTCTAGTGGCCTTGCTTTTGGAAAATGAAACACTATATGATTTTGTGGCCTATTTTAACCTTATGTATATCTTATCATATTGGTGATCCATCCATCCATTTTCTGACTGTTTCATCCAGTTCAGGGTAGCAGGGGAACCAGAGCCTATCTCAGCATGCAACAGGCTCAAGGCAGAAAACGCCCTGAATGGGACGCCAGTCCATCATAGAGCACACACAGACACAAACATGCACACACTCCTACCAGGGCCAATTTTTCCAGAATGCAAATAACTTACCAGTATGTTTTTGGACTGTGGGTGGAAACCAGAGAACTTAGGAGGAAACCCACATGAACGCAGGGGGAACATAAAAACTACAAACTCCACACAGATAGCACCCCATGTCTGGCACTGAACCCAGGTCCATAGAATTGCTACAAAGCAGCAATTCTAACCACAGTGCCACTATGCCACCCTGTTGATGATCCAGGGATTTCTAAGTAATTGCACTTACTGAAGGAAAACCTCAAATACCTTTGTACTGAAAAGCATCAGTACTTGTAAATGCTGTCCTTGTTAGAGCTGAGTATCATTTAAAGTGGTTTTGTCATAAACTTTAAAGTATTTGCACTTCAATGAAGGAAGGCATGAATGCCAGGCTGTATCACAATACTGATGGCTATTTGAGGTTCAGCTCTACATTTTTATTACTAAAGGTGCTTTGTGTAGAATTCTACACCAGCTAATAGATTGAGGACTAATTTGTTGCTGGGAGCCTTCATTTTGAGACATCTGCTGAGCCCACTGGAGCACAAGTTCAGAGTGATGCCCCCAATCAGTGTGTGGTTTGAGTAACTGAGGGTGGCAGTGACAAAGATTAATGATTTATGGAGCCTGCAGATCTATAGAATGAAGACGAGCAGCTGTATTCTGAGATGTCTCTTATATACAGTATTTAAACGATGGGGGGAAGGGTATTCTGCCTATGCTGTTAAAAGATACCGAAGAGTGCTGATAATGCAGATGGTCATTGTAATGGGAGATATCGTGTCTGAAAAATTGACACATGCAAAATGATGAAAGGTCATATTTTAAGGCGTAATGGTAGTATTTAATACCATAGATAAAATGGATGATAGTGTTCCCTGCTTTACTTGCTTGCTGACATAGGTAAATG
Organism: Atractosteus spatula; assembly: GCF_055471065.1. NCBI lineage: Eukaryota > Metazoa > Chordata > Actinopteri > Semionotiformes > Lepisosteidae > Atractosteus > Atractosteus spatula. The sequence goes on along the minus strand of NC_142708.1, from coordinate 27,662,854 downwards.
TAATTAATTGCCTTGCATACAGTGACAGGACTTTTTACTCTAACAAAGCAAGCTGAACACTGGTTCATTTTATAGTCTAGTGAGTTGCGGTTAGTAATATTCTTTTCTGTTTCGGTGATACAAATGAATTTTTTTCTGTAAGGGAGGAAGAAAAACACTCTGACAAACTGTTCCTTGCCTTTCTGATGTTCTTCTGGTTCCTTTCTTCATCTTTGTATAGATGCTAGTGCATCTAATTTGATCTGATTTGAGCACATGTCCATATCTGAAAAATGAACCATGTCTTCAAATTCAGTCACTGAAACTGATCAGGATTTTTTTGTGTATTTTTTATTACCTGACGGGTTTGGAAAAATAATGCTCTGTAACATTCCAGACAACAGAGGTTGCAATGCTAATATGCTCTTAAATATGTTTCAATCCGTAGAGATATTACACTTCATCATGTACATACATGTACACATTTACTTACACTTCAGTACAGTAATTAAGTTTCAGTTCAGGCTTCTGAATAACATGCACAAGAGTAAGTGGCAGTGTCAGCTCTTTTCTTTTGGAAACTCAGGAGTTTTTTTTTTTAAATATAAGACTGCTTGGCTGTTTTTCTTGTATTTCTTCCCTCGCCATCCATGGTCTGCCACCACAACCAGGGAGAGGGTGTGTGCGTGTAAATATTCATTCCCCCTTACTCAGCACTTCAGGAGTAAAAAAAAAAGTGAGGGAGTGACCCAGTGGAGTGAGGAGGCACAGCTAATTATTTACCAGTCTGTTAGTGAATATCGGGATGTGCAGAGGCTGTGTTCACCCAGGGAAGCAGATGGCGCAGATCTGGCGAGCCGTCCGCGAGATGCCTTTCTTACAAGCGACAAACGCTCAGGAGAATTCCCTCACTCCCCCGCGACACCCTCGGTTCGCACCTCTAGCTCATTAAATTGGTACCTCGTCTCCTGTACTTGCCAAGAACTGGGGAGGAAAGGACATTAAAATACAGGCTATTTCTGTTAAATATACGTGCTTTTTTTTTAAAGGGGGTGGGGGTTCCTTCGCTGTGGAGCCAGAGAAGCCAATCCGAGAAAAAAAAAAGTCAAGAACAGAAGGAAAGTTGCCTGTTATTATCTATATATTGAATTTCAAAGCTCGTACTCATACATGGGCTTGAAAAACAGAAAGGTTGATAATTACTGGTTGTGCATATTAAAATAAAAAAAAACAATTATAGGCTCAATTAACAAGTTGCAGTTGATTGGTGATTTAAAAAGTAGAATTATGTAAATGGTGCCACTGTTTGTCTAAATAGGCTTTTAAACATGTGTTCATTTTTATTACTTGCATTTGTATCCATGGAGATGGCTGAGAGGCAAAATAATTGTTTTCAGTTTAGGACATCTGTTTGGAATGGAACTGCTGACCCAGGTGAAGTGGAGTGAACTATGATGCATGGAAGAAGCTTGGATGTATGTTTTGATGTCATGCTTTTAATGACCAAATTCTGCTTTTTTAAAAATGGCAGCCGACGCGTTACATATTAGAATCCTGTCTCTGTCTGCCAAGTATACAGTGTCTGTTCACAGAAAATGAACTGCAGCACATTGGTTTAAAAGCATTTATTAAAATGAAAACCCTCGTAATGTAATGCGCTGGAATGACAATGAGGCATCTTTTGGGGATTTCCTTGTAAATGTAGGCCAGTACTACATGCATGCAAGGCTATACAATAGCATATTTGTTCTGTCAAATAAAAGCTGCAGCTCTGAATATCTGACAGTGTGAGGCTTGCAGTAATGCAGAAATGGTTCTAGTGATCTCTTTGATTGTAGTTTTTTTTGTTGACTTACAAAGATGGTCGATGATGTATTGTTTGAGCCCAGATTTAGCACAATTTGAGGCATGTAGATCAAAGGCAGTGAATTTGGGAAACGCTCACTGAGCCCAGTTTAGATGTAATTGCTATTTTAGAAATAAGCTGTACATAAAATACTATATGATCTTGTTTTCCAGTTCCAGGTTCAACCAAAGACAATCATTTGGATAATTATCTGTACAGTATCTCAAAATAATAATTAACATATTGCTCTTCTTAAAATAACTGTTATGATATAAACACAGTAAGGTTTTGTCTACAAACAGCAGTTAAACAGTAAATAGTAGTTAAGTTTTTCTCTACTTTCTGTAATGTACTTTGTCAAACGCAGGATACATTCCAAGCCGTATTACTGGAATTAAAGCGTGAAGCATGTTCTTTTGTTATTACATAAGGTTAAGATCTTCAAGGCATTAAGATCTTTAAGCAAAAGGTGTATATGAAAATGTACACAACAGGGTCAAAGTTGAGTATTCGTCGGTATAAAGTAACCTACCGATTGAGTGCAACTGCTGCCTGCAAATACAGCTCCACGTTACTTGAAGACTTTTTTATTTTTAATCACTTCTCTGTGCATTCCATAAACATAAGTGTAAAACATATTGTATGGCCTGTGAAGTCCTGTTACCTTTGAAACAGTTTATTCAGTGTGTGTACTGAGTGTTTACATGTGTGTGTACTGTGTATTTTATGTTTACTTGGTGGAATCCATTACAGCAAGGTTGAAGGCTCACTGTCAGTTATGTATTGCATTAAAACTCAACTTCCAGATCCAAATTTGTAATATGATTTTAGGGGGTTACATAGCACATGATCTCTGATGTAGTGTACATAGGCTAAGGACACCGTCCAATGAAAACTCCAAAATGTTAAAACTGTGTAGTCTTATCATAGGTGCATGACAACAATTTTATGTACCAAACTTTGGGGTATTTTATAATCATCGGGACAAAAGTACAGCTGCTGTAATGTTATTTTTCCTCTGCAGGTTACTAAAGCCATTGTCCTATTTTAAATACATGGTTTAGAAGCTGCATTCTTGACTGTATCAGTCAGCTCTGAGATCTTTTTCTGAACTCGCTCTTGAAGCCTTTTGGGTGATTTTAGGTGAGAGGTGTGTGGGCTCTTCATGTGCCCTGTGTTCTCCTGGTTAGGAATGTCATTGTATTGCAGCCCCATGGGAACAACCATATCACTGTCTGTCTCCAGAGCATCACGCTGCTTCCCAGACTGAGAATAGCTACCAATGGCAAAACAGACCTGAGCAGTTTCTATTTTTCATGGCTGTTTTGTGAAGGCTGAAATACTAGGCCTTGTTTGTGGCTGTGCTCTGCTGTCATTTGCAAGAATGAACTAAAATGCTATGCTTTTAGAGGAGAATGAAAACATTAGGATCATGTGCTCATATTCATCACAAGAATATGCTTTAAGCTGCAGTGTTTTGATACATTTTTTCCCCAAACATTAAACTAGCCTATTGTATAAAATGGTTTAAGATCTTTTTTTGTAGCCTATATCTTACACTACTTTGTTTTTAGTTATATTGGAGCACAGTATAATTACCATTACTGTTAATAGTTTTAAAGATTTACAGATCTGGCCTCAAAACGTTTTTTTTTTCCTGAAACTGTATGAGATATATTTCAATTTAAACATAGGTATCTAAATATTAATTTTAAGACAAGCCTCTTTATGATAGCTTGTCTCATGGTGATTATATTTTTTTCTCGCTATCAGCACAGTGTTCCAGAGTTGCCAAGGAGATTTAAATAAAAAGGGCTTGCAGGGTTAAGCTGTTTAAATCCCTCATTTATTTAATCCCTTGAATACTAACTATGTCTGTACCCTATTAAGCATATGCACTGTACTTCTAATCATTCACTCTTCAATGCAGCGGGGAAGATTTTTTTTTTCTACAGTGAATTGACTGTTAATTAAATCTATTAAGACACCTCTTGTTTTGAAAGAATGAAACATGTGAATGTCACAAGCCATAGCATATTAGAAATATATCAAAACTGCTTTCACTGCTTTTTAAATAAATGTGTTCTCATCTCATTTCCTGTGGAAATATCAGTAATCACAAGCGCTCTTCTGATTTTCTAATAGTAAGTTGTTGTTCTTGGTGTTATTATTACCATTATATAAAAGAACTGCCAGTTTGGGGTATAATTGAATGCATACTCACTTCCTTGGAAACCGTTTCCTCTGTTATTTCTAATCATGGTGAATCTCAAGGATCAAACTTCTGTTAAATATAAAATTTTCAGTCATTTTTTTAATGTATGTGCATTTTGAGGTTTTTTTTTTACCTAACCTTTTGTCATAAATGTGCATGTCCCGTTAAAAACCGCCCTCTTTTATGGCCACACAAGTGAGTCATCGTACATTGCCGATAGATTTTTCCCTTGTCCCTGATTGTTATTGTTATTTATGACTAGATTGCTGTCTCCAAGTGATCAAATGATGCTCTAATATGGTACCGGCACTCCTTTGTACAATTATCAATAAATGTTTTTTTCCTGCTTCGTTTTGAACTGCTGCTAAAAAAGATCAAATGGCATTTAAATGACTGCCTGCATTATTAACGCTTCATTTGTAGTGCTGTGAATTAATCACTCTTCCAGGTCCTGCGCCCCTAGCGCTAACCACCTTTCCTTAAATCTCTCTCCTCAGGGTTTCACCTGAGCGGCACAGTGACGGAACCAGCTTCCCAGTCGGAGCCTGAAATTGTCTGCAATGTGGCCATTAGCTTTGACCGCTGCAAGATTACCTCAGTGACCTGTAGCTGTGGAAACAAGGACATCTTTTACTGTGCCCACGTTGTAGCACTCTCTTTATACCGGATCCGCAAGCCGGATCAGGTCAAACTGCATCTTCCCATTTCAGAGACCCTCTTTCAAATGAACAGAGACCAACTGCAGAAATTTGTACAGTATTTAATCACGGTGCATCACACAGAGGTTTTACCCACTGCCCAGAAACTAGCAGATGAAATTCTTTCCCAGAACTCGGAGATCAATCAAGTACATGGTAAGGTGTCCGGTTGCGTTTGGCACAGGGGTGGAGGTGTGTTCGTACACATGTCGTACACATATTTGTGTTTCTTGATAGAAGGATTTTACACACCTACATAATTGCAGATTATGTTGAACCATTGATTTAAAATAGACATTGAACCGGAGCACAGACTGCCGACCCTTTTAAATCAATAGAGATAATTTGTCTGACCTACATAATAAATTAGCATACACCATGTACGCAAAGCAGCAGGAAGCATTTATTTAATTACCTTGTTTCAGGGCATTTAGTTTGATTTCAGGTGGTAGCACAGTGAGGATATGGTTTAAATGAAACAGGCTCGTTTTATAGGCAGAATAATAGGCTGTCATCTTGTGAAGATTCCTGCTCTGTGCATACAAGCTCTTGAGTTTGGCAGTGAAAGAACACTGCATTTTGGAAAGCACTGGTGTGTGGGTTGCCTCTAAAGAAATCTCAGCTGCTGTGAAAAGTAGGTCTGAAGATGTTTGCCTAAAATGAGGTTGAAATATTGAATTTTGTTTCTTAGGTTACAGCTATTGTAAACGAGATTGTGGTGTTGCTTTTGCCTGTTTAATCACTGGTGATGGCGATTAGTCCTGCTTCATTTTGTTTTTTCCCTTTTTTTAGATTTAGAACTTAAAATATGTTTTGTTAGATATTCCTGGAATCATTTTGTACTAGTATTTCAGCCTGTATCTTAAAGCCTGGTACAATGATGTGATTACTGCCTAGGCTGTGTGCCGTGAAGCCCTTTTGAAATACTTCTGCAAGGAAGAACAAGTCCATCTCACAACAGACCCTCCACCATGACTCCTTCAGTGGCTCTTCGTGATGGGGCGCCACTGTGTCACCCGGAACGCCATGCTTCCTTTGGAAAAAGCACCGCAAACGTAGCTGGATTCCCGTTTCTGTTAATTGTTGCCGAAGCTTTACCATGGAATCGAAATGTCTGCTCTTGAGCTGGTTTTTCTTTTAAGTAAACATGCCTTTAGAATCCATTTTTTCAGCACATTGAGAAAAGATGGTTTAAGGAAGTGTTTGTTTTTGAGTTCTTCAGCTGACAAGATGACAAGTGTAATGGTTAATATAGTGAAGGCTGTGATCTTCAGAAATATATTCCCAATGTTTATATTACTCCTATATTTAGCCAGCTTTGTAAATGATTTTATTGTTTCTATGGTTTCCGGTGTCTTTTTCCTCATGTTAGATTTTTTGTTCTACATTGAATTTATAAAGTTATAATTTGAAATACTAGAACTTCAAAAACTCTGCAGATCCCCTGAAAAAGTGTTGCATGTAAGTGTATCCCCTAATGAGTGTCTACCTGAGCTGTTTTCACTGCAGAGCTCTAAAATCTTTTTTTGCGGGGGGAGAGTGCATTATGTGTGCCAAGTTTGTACGAGTCACTTTGAAGTCTTTTACAGAAGTCATTGTGCCCATTTTTTTCTACTGGGAACGTGCAGTATCATAAGAAAATATAAACAAATTGCATGCATTGTTTTCATTTGATTTTACATGTATGGCTTTGCTTTTGAATGAAACATTTGGGAAATGGTTCAAAGTGCATTTTAAAAATTCTGTGTGCAAAGTGATAGAATAACTATGAGCAATAAATATAAACTCGGTTTTGTTTCATTTGCAAAGATAAACAACTAGGGACTTTACATGACATGAAAACTCTGCTTAAATTGCTTGTGTGTACTTTGTTCTGTGCATTCTACAGGTGCTTCTTTTTCCTTTTGAAACATTGGCTTTCTGGGGGACCAAAGGAGAATATTCTAAAACATGAACTCTGTGTGCACTTATTAAAAAGTCATTAACCACAGAGTCATGCAACAACTTCCTGTTGATTAACTGCTTCAATGATAGCATAGCTTTGAATGAGACCAGTATTTTGGTACTAGATTTTACGTTTTGGGTAAACAAGTTGCTATTGCAACATATGGTTTTAATTCGTCTTTAAAATATATTACTTTGTACTGCCATGGCTTATGTATAGACATACATTGAAAGCATATGTTTCACTGAAAAGCACAGTAGAATGTTAAAAATATGTACTAAGATATTCGTTCATCCTCCCAGTATAAAAAAAGTGTCTAGGAAGCATATTGGGGTTTGAAAACAAAGAAAAACATTCATATTTCAGACCCTTTTGTGGTCATTCCACTACAGAGCATGATTTTATCAACCATGAAATTGTTTCGACATGGAATGTGTCACATAACCTCCTTTTTTACAGGAGGTCGAGAAAGAAGGGGGTTATGGAATCAAAATGTGATGAAATTCAGTATGATTGTTTTATTTATGTAAGCAGGTATTTTAAAAGAATTGCTAGTCCTGTTCCACTGTCATTTCCATGTCTGCTTTGACAAAAAATGTATTTTAAAAGAAACTTGGGCAATAATATGTCAACATTTAAGTGTTATTTTATGTGGAGGAATATTAAGGTTGAGCTGTACATAATGTTTACTTTTGTAAATCGAAAATGCTGTTGAAGAAATTTGAACTTCAACTTGAAATTGAAAAGTAAATGTGCACAGCTATATCAAGCCACCATGAGACATTTATATTAGGAGTACTCTTGTCTTTTAGCTATGAAAAAATAATTAATATTGTTATGTTTTGCAAATTGGATGCATCTCTTGATTATTGAAAAATCGACCATCAAAATAAAAAGATGTTTTGTGTACAAAGGAAATTATATATTAGTATATAACATGATCACAACACTTTGGTCTGTGCGTTACTCTGCTTTGGAATTCTTATTGAAGTATGTACTTCATTTGTTAGATGTTTCACCTGCTGTAAATGATTTGGATTTTGACACAATGTAACCAATGTAAAGGGAATTGTGGGACCAATGGGTAAAACAGAACCCCTTGAAGTTCAGATGTTTTTGTGATTTGAAGGTATAGACAGGTTTACCAAGAGCAATACTTGTATATCAATTTTAAAAATCTATTGAAAAAAAGAAAATGTGCAATAAACTGTTCTTTTTTATCAGAATACCCTGAGGCACATGTACGGTGTTTCAAAAGCTTTTGTTCAGTGGAACAGTACTACAGAGGATTGCGGTATTTTTTTAAATCAAGTCTAGAGTGAATTGAAGAGCATTATTAGCTGTAGAATAACTTGATATCCTGCTTTTGTTGTTTTACAATATTCTATTGACACTATCCAGTTGTGTTGAAGCGGTGTAACAGAGCACAGTGTTCTTAGATCTCGGTTGAAGACACCACTCAACTTGCCTGTTCAGTCTCTTTTCATGCCTTTTGAATCAGGAACTGCATTCTTAAAAAAAGCATGCAGATTCCAAGTCCTTTGTGTTTGGACAACTTCATGTAAACTGCAGTGGATGTCTGGGAATGCACTTTTCTTAGGAGACAAAATGTGAAGTAATTATTGCTCAGTGTCTGAGTTTTTTTTTTAAGGTGCCATATATAATGATGGGGGAAAAAAGAAACGCAACATTTTCTGGAATGAGAATATAATAGTTATAGCTTATGTACTTTCAAAAAAAGTTTTAATTTGTTTTAAGCCCTCTGACCAGCAATACAGCTTGTGCAGTGAGGCATTGGAACTTGCCAATCACACAAAAGCTCATTAGGTGCACTTTTACCCAACGAGGTCCAGGTGGAAAAATGCCTGGTCAGGTCACCTTTAAAAAGGCCTTAATTCAAAGCTTAGGTCACTGCAAGAAAAAGGCCACACTTAGTCAGTTTTCTGTGCATTCCATAATGCCTCGATTGTCACCAGAAGCAAGGGAGAGGGCCATTGGCATGCTGCAGGCAGGCATATCATGTGCCAGCGTTGCCAGACACTATGGAGTAAGCCACTCCACTGTGCCCTGACTGCAGAGAAGGTTTCAGCAGACCGGCAGGACAGATGACCATCCAAGATCCGGTCCCCTCGAGTGACCACACCAGAGCAGGGCCGACAGTTTCAGTTCATTTTAGTTCTGCTACCCGTATTGCTACTGAAACTGCCAGCAGACGCAATGGCCACATCACTGGCAGAAAAGTGAGGCTCCATGCTGCTGACCTTAGAGCAAGGCGACCACCTAGACGTCACACCTGACTGGCTCGGGCCAGACAAGAGGCTGTGATGGACTCGTTACTAGTGGCACCAGGTCCTCTTCCCCGATGAGTCACTCTTCAGACTGTTCCACGCAGACAGGCCAGAGTGTGGAGGAGGAGGTGTCGTTTCTTTTTCCCCATCAGTGTATATATATAGTGTTTACAAAAGGCAACTTTGAATGCTTTATAATCAAAGAATAATTTCAATTGAAAATATAATTCTGTAATTGTGTACAGTACAAACACATTGTAACAATTTTGGTGGGGTCCAAGCCTTTTGCTTGTTATTGAAGACATGCGATCACAGGTAAAAAAAAAACCAACTCATTAACTGTTCGATTTATGATAAGAGGACGCTGTAGAACCATAGTTGAAAGCATTGTTCTTGGTTAAAAAAATAATAAACCCTTGTATTGATATAGTGTTTTTCATCCCTAAGGGCCACAGTTTGCTTTACATTTAGGAGGGCATCACCATCAATGACGAGTATAGCACCCACCCTGGGTGACAAATCTGCAATACTGGTTAGGCGAGAAAATCGGAATTTACCCTTTCAAATTAACGGATAATTGTAGGTGGGTTAGATTTTCAAACTCGGAGTAGAATTTATCCAAGACATAAGGAATGACACCCCTACTCATGCAGACTGTGCCATGAGATCTAATGACCAACTAAAATCTCATTCAAAGGATGGTGCTTCCTATTGGAATATATTCCCTCACCATACTGAGTAATTGGTTTGGAAATTGTGGCCCAGAAGGGACAGTGACACCTACTGGTATACCAATGGTCTGGTATTCAGTTGTTGTTTACCCAGCTTATTATAAAATTAAAATCCATGTGCAAAGCATAATAATTTCCAGTTTAAGTAATTCTCAGCTTTGGATTAGTAGAAATTGATTTTCCCTTTAGAGACGTATTGTGCACAGGTATTCTAAGAGGTTGCTGCGATTGATTTAGATAATCTCCTTCTAAACCCTTAAATCTACCCACGCCTGGTACTGGTGCAAATTGTATTTACAATCAGACATTGACAGCATGGGTTTGGACTATTCTTGGTGTAACTATTACAGAGCTGCTCAAAAGGCCATGTTTTGTATAACGAAGGCCATTAGAGCAAGATTAGTATTTTTTTCTAATCATAAGGTGTTAAAATTGTGTATTATACTTTACACTTTTTTCCCCTACAGTAATAAATAGAATTCTGAAACTGCTTCTGCCACTGTAATATTATGATTATGAATTAGGTGTAATTTTAAAAAAGAAAGTCTTCACTGCTGTAACTTGCATGTGAATTTCTCTTTTCCATGTCTGGTCTGATAACTTATTTCGCAATTTATAGCTAGGACTTCCAGAATCTGTATGTTATAGCAGTTCAGAAAATAATCGCGTGGTAGTACTCGGTGACTGTCCCTATTAAAACAATGCAGTGTTGATGTGTGTCGAAGTGAAGGACTGGGAAATTACCAGCTGGACCCCTGTTTGCATGAAGTTGATGTTGGCCTGGGACCCAAGGCTGTACTGACCCTAACGTTTCCATAGCCTTGGTGTGGATGTTTGGTTTGGACTGAAACGCTACAGCACATGAAACCACAATGATCTTTACCACTCGGTGAGAGGAGGACAGGCAGGAACACATTGCGCTTGTCTTGTGTATCCTGTTCTCCTCTGTACAGCGTGGTGGAAATGGTACGTTTGTTCGTTGCCATTCGTTGTGTCAGAAACTGGCCCATCCAAGATCGGAAAGTTGATGTGTAAGAAGCGTGGAAAAAATATATTATAATGTCATTTGTCAGGGCTTGTTCAAAGGAAGTTTGGAAAATTGGTGAGTTACCTTAGACATACTACTGGCAGGCCTAAACAGGATTTACATCTAAGTGAAATTTGTACCGTAAGCTCTTTATAGCTTTACATTCAATTGTAGTGACCAAAAAGGAATTACATTTGTAACATGATGTTTGTATGACTTGATAACATGGTGTATATACTGTATATCTTCTACTGTGTATATATATATACAACTAATGATGGTTTCTGAACTTGATTAGTTTACAGCATTGATGATTTTAACATTTTCCTCTTTGTTTTTCGTTTATTTTGTTGTACTCTGTTTCCACCTGTATATATTGCTGCATTTTAAAGTTCCTCAGCACCATGTCCTGCTGATTAAATAGAACTGGTTTTCAAGCTCAGTTATTTTATCTTCAGGTCAAATGGTGGAGATTGTTAAAGAAGGCAACCCAAAGTCTCTGTAACAACAACGGTACCCATAAGCTCAAAAATATAAAGTTCACTGTGCAGTTTTTGTGATAATGTATCTGATTAATAGAATTTGGTATATTTTTCCCTGTAATATTTTGTGCTGTTTTACTTCCTGAGATCATCTGATGCTTTGACATTGTATGAACATAAACTGTTGTCTGAAAATGGACTGAACTACATCTGACAGATATGAAAGGTGGATAACAAGTAAAAACACGTAATAAACCCAGCAGCTATTGTATATGCAACTTAAGTGTTCAATTTACCATGGAATTTATCCAAAGGGATAAAATCTGTAACGCTATAACACACAGCCACTGACGCATAATAGAATGATCTAAAATGGGTTTTACTAAAATAAAGCCAGAAATGCCTCAACTCTGTGTTTTTGGTAAAGAAAAAACATTGCAAGTCATCCAGCGGCCCTACAGGATAACTTTTGAAGCACCGTGGCACCTCCGTCTTCCCAGGCTGTGAGTAAGGCTGTGTCTGGGTTGTCCCTGCAGGAGCCCCCGACCCCACGGCAGGAGCCAGTATAGACGACGAGAACTGCTGGCACCTGGACGAAGAGCAGGTCCAGGAGCAGGTAAAACTCTTCCTCTCCCAGGGAGGGTACCATGGGTCTGGGAAGCAGCTCAACCTGCTCTTCGCAAAGGTATGCTTCTCTCCCAGCCGACACGCTTCCTTCACCCACCCAGTCGATAGCGCAGCTGACATTTTCCAGAATTGCACTCCCTTGCAGAAATGCCACAGCATCTGGGGTCGTACTAGAGAAGAGGCTTTTACAATTTTAACCTGCAGGATACAATCTGCTAGTCCTTAAATGCCTCAGAAAAATCCATGTTTTTCCTACTCACTTTTGAATTTTAGCAGAAAACCAACAGGTTTAATTGCTGAAAAACCTAGCTAGCAATGATCTAACATCCAGTTCTGTTCTTAATGGATATGAGTAGGTACATTTAAAATACAATAAAGGCATGTTAAGGAAATGTTTTTTGTAAGAATTTATTTTATTTTCTAAAGAAATATTATGTGAGTTTTGTCATGCACTAAGGTTGATTTTGTTTTCCATATTGCCTTGTTTAGTATTGTTTGGAGCAGTTCTGTAACATAGAGCACTATGTTTGCTGAGACTTGTATAAATGAACGTTTGATGCCCTTATGTCTTATTCATTTGTTACGGGAAGATACGTTGCCTTTTAACTGCAGTTTGCCCGTTGACAGTGGATAAGCAAAGGAATCGTCATGTCTGGGAAAAAATATGTATGTTAGACAGACCTCCACGTTTCGTGCAGGAGTCTGCATTTCTTGACCTGTTTGCTAATAGCGGTGTGTTTTTGCTAGGTTCGCGAGATGCTGAAGATGAGGGATTCTAACGGCGCACGCATGCTAACCTTGATAACAGAGCAGTTCATGGCAGATCCTCGCCTTTCGCTTTGGAGGCAGCAAGGCACCACCATGACTGACAAGTACAGGCAGCTCTGGGACGAATTAGGTAAATGCCACCAATTGTGAAGAAAAGAATACACCACAAAATGTCCAAACACAAGAAAGGAATATCTGTATTGTCATTTTCTTCTGCCATGGTGCACATGGCACTTTGAATTTGCACATTCTTGAAGCATTAAACATTTTTTTTCCAGATCAATCGGTATGGGAATACATTAAAAAGGAATAGGAACAGGCATACACAATCACGCTATTGTACTGGTTTAGAAGTGCCATTATGAAATGCACAATAAGCAAGGTAATAGATGCACGTGTATTGTATGTCTTTTTTTTTTTTCTCCTCCTCTAAGCAAAACAAGAAGGATGCACATTCAGTTTAATAGAAGCTGGCTTGCTACAGCACACTGCCTGCCAACGTTTAAAGCTTGAGACATTTTGTCAATTTTGGCTTGGCATTGCTTAGCCAGTACAATAGCATAAGCTCCATTCCCTTGGTGGACCAGTTGAGTAATGATCCTTTCATTAAAACTTAAGCAATGTGTTCTGCAGTGCAGGGCTTTCAGGGTAATTGAAGGAATGAATTTGGGAAGTGACTGCAGCTCGAAATGCAGACTGTGCATGGGGATAACTTCCATCATGGCCAGCATTCAGATGATCTGCAAAACATAGGCCAGAATTTACAAGAGAGGATCTAAACCTGTTGATAGAAGGAAGGATTTGTTAAATAATGCTGAGTAGGTGCAGTATTTTTAAAAGATTGGGAACACAATTGCTCTGTTTTCAATTGACATTAATTAAAAAAGGTTAATCATATAGCTCGAAGGATGGTAGGTTGGGTCTTCATAGAAAGAATAGGGAACACCGGTAACTGGAGTAGGTCTGGCATAATTAATAACTTGTTTTATCAGGGTAGCTAAGAAGGTCTAGAAAATACAACGTCTTCATGTATCTTGTGGAGAACAGGTTGCCGTTATTAATGCTATTAATAGACATTGTACTTGTGATATTAGTTGTTAGAATTACAGTGTCCTCAAAAGGTGTTTGGGCAGTAGCCTCAAAACAGTTATTTTTGCTTTAAATTCAGGCATTTGTGTATGTAATCATTAGATAACTATTAACCACATTATATATGTTTTGAAGATTGATGTAGCATTTACTGTTAAAAACTAAAAATCAAAACAATTACACCATTACAATTATATTGAATGTGAAAAATATAAAAGAATACATCAATTGGAAGTTACCAGAAATCAAAAGTGATTTTTATTTTAGAGACAATGGAAATTAAAATCTTTTGTCCAGTTTATGACTAAGCACTCTTTACAGTATTGTGAAAAGCTGTTTAGTGGAAACTCATGCTGTATTGTATGTTGAAGAGCTGCTTAGCGTAGAAGATTGCCCTGTAACAGTTCTGTGATGAAGCTCGAGTATAATCTAAGCACCCTGGATAAGGGAATTAAAAAGCAATAGTGGAGGTAGCAGAGAAGTTCTACTTTGAGAGAATCCATTTTCTTGCTATAAATGGTTAATATGTGGCAAAAGGGCATTTTCGAAGTGCATGTTAAAGCGTGGCATGGAAGTAAATTACTAGGAGCAGATGCAATCCAGTAACAATTTTCATTCATTTATTTATTTAGCCTTTAAAGCATTTTGAGGTCCATTGGGCAACAAGCTAGAAATGGAATGTGCTTATTGACCTCCCCCTCTCAACGCAGGCAGCATTGAATTTCTCATTTTCCGAACTGAATTGAATGTGTAGGGTTTATGCTCTCACTTATGCCTGCTTATCATTGGAGCAGAGATTATTCTGATTTATGTAACGTAGGGGACAAAAAAAAGTCCAGGAGATCAAACTTCCCCTTTACTCTTTTGCCTTTGATATTTTTTTTGTTAAGAAATAGCTCAGTGTCTGGGGCGCTGGCTACAGAAATTTCAGAATTGAAGTCTTACTCCCTCAGCAATAACCTGTTCCTGTCCAACAGTCACGGGGTTCTGATATGAATGTCCTTATTTTGTTTTTTAAGCAACTAGAAGAAGGGTTGGGGAACGCTGGACTGAAGAATAAGATTAACATTTACGGACTAGCAAAGGAATAGCATCGCTGCAGAACTGTAGTTTTTGAGTTATGCACTCGGGCAGTTGCAGGCTCGCAGGAGCAGAAAGAGCGGTTCTGAGAAGGATCTGTTACTGGCGTTTGCTGCGGGTGTCAGTGTGTGAAGTGAAATTGCCAGCCCTTTAGCCACGTGGATAATACAGTCGCTGAAGACCACAGCAAGACTGCTGCTCTCTTCCCTCCCTTCTTCATCTCAGTCCTGTGTCAACATACTGCCTGCTGCGTGGAGAATTTCATCTCGGGAATTGACGTGCACAAACTTACTATCTGTGGTTCACTATCTTAGTGCAAAGGCTGTAAGTCCTATTTACAGTAAAGGTAGGGGTGATGCCTGTGACTTCATCTTAAAAAAAAATGTAATGCAAAACAACCATTTTATTGCTGTGCTGCGTGCTAGCGAATGAATCATTAGACTTGTCAGCCTAAAACCCAGCCATAATTGGAGCAGCTACTGTTATCAAAGCTGGGCCGTTCTCATGACAGCTTAATAAAGCTGAAACTGTTAAATTAAATCCCCAATGCTTAATCTGATGAAAGCAGTCAGGTAGAAGAATCTGAGACGAGTGTCCATGGCTTGGCGGAATGAGGAAACCCAACAGCTTGTCAACACAGAGAGATTACTGTAACAGATTTATCAGGGCTCCCAAGATATTGGTCCCTCCCACCGCAATGAAATCTCTCCTTTGTTAGGAAACAAAAGAATGTTTTATTGCCTGCTTTCAAATTCAGGGTGCCACTCGTGGTTATTAATTTTACTTTTCAGAAGTGCGTGCTGTGATATTTAATCTGTTTTAAAATTACAGAACCAGTGGTCTGCCTGTTAAAAGGTTTATTTATTAAAAGAATCCGGATGTATCCGTTGTGACAATATTTGAGCCTTGTTTTGTGCCCGTGTGTGATGAGTGCTTAGAGGCAAAACTGTAACAGAGGAGTTGGATTCTCAACGTGGGCTCGACAAGAGAAAAATGAGGAGTGGCATCTGTACGTTTGGATGCTGTACAGTTTGTAATATTGCTTTAATTAATGCATGTTGAGTTTTTTATAATAAGCATCTTCCATTTCCGAATCTAGGTTATTTTTTTTTGGGGGGGGAAATAGGTCATGACTTTTCCCTACTGACCTAATTATTCCTGCCAAGGGTAATCCTGCTATTGTCTGAAAATTAGTTCTAAATAGTAACAATGGAAAAGAAATCTATGCTCCGCTGAACCTATGTTAAAAGAAGCAGAAATTGTTTACTATTAATTTTGTTTTTCGCTTTTCCCCCCTTTCCCCTATCCTTATGTGGCTTACCGTTATCTCATTATAATGAATTACAGCTTATAGAGCTCAGCGGGTCCCGAATGTCCGATTTTTGGGCTAAGTGAAGAAATAAGGTAGCAGGCTTTATATGGATTATCAAGTGTTTACATATAATCAGAAGACAGTTGGAGTCAGTCTAGACTGTATCTCGGCGAGAGCGACGCATTCTGTCGGCTTTGTTCTTTTTCTGTGTGCCTCCTTCTCCAGTGCTGGGGATTGGCAAAAGGTGCAGCGCCTCATTTTAAAAAAAAAACATCACGGCAGAGAGAAACACAAGGATCAATTCGCAGTGACAGGATCGCGGTGGCATGCACCTTCTGCCTTCAGAAAAACATGCAGCAATTAAAAAGAAATCTCAACCAGTGAGATTACTCAAAGTACATTGGGGCTCACACACTCTCCCCCCTCTCTCTCTCTCTCTGCCCCACCCCCCATCAGTGCTGCAGGTAATCTATTGCATTAATCATGCAGCCCATGTGAAATGCACAGGGAGTGATTAAACTATCATACACAATACCATCAGCATGAAACACACGTCAAGACCAATACATCAAAGTTTAATTCAGTAAATAGAATGAATTAGAGCAAAAATAAAACATTCTTTTGTCTGTGAAACTGTACCTCGGTGGATTGGCAGAGACTCCAGGAAGGAACAGTTTCTGCAGTCATATCCATAACTGCTATGTGCTATACAGCACTCCTGTTTTTCTAGGGAAAAACCCTTTTTAGTTAACAACCAGAAAGTGAATCCCCTTGTACATTCTGTGTATTTTCAATTTTGTAATAGCATTTTTGTGAGTTGATGGCCGTACAAATCATTGCTGTACTGTTAATTATGAATTATTGTGATGTTTTAGAGCTGTCGTGTATTAAGGCCTACATTGGTCCTTTAATGTTGATCATTCTAGTTTTTGTATTATTGTATTAAAATACTGTGAATTAGATTCAAATAATCTAACACAGAAGTATCATGATCTTATAATTTTCATGACTGGCTCCCATTTAAGATTTGAAGTTCTTTTCATTTGTTCCTGTATGTTATTGTACATAGTTTTCTGAAATTGAAAGTTATGATGTTTTCAACACAGGACTAAACTTAAAAACTCTGAAGTGGATTTTGAGTTTGAAAAAGGAGTATACAGATAATGTGGATGCTAAAATTTGGGAGATGTAATTAGTGACAGACCACAGGGATATGTTTTGGGAATATTGCTTACCTCAGTTATATCAGTGATCTAGATCCGTGCGTCAACTGATCAAGTTTGTAAATTACTCCTAAACAGGAGGATTAGCAAACCTTTTTTTTGTACATCTGTGGAAGCTACAGAAGAAATTCAAAAAGATTTTGATAGAATTGAAGGTGGAGCAGACACCTGGCAGATGATATTAAATTTTGATTGCTGCAGAGCATCACATACAGGTAGCAAACAATAAAATATATATATATAACAGTGAGCTCTAAGAATCTGTTTATGAAAAAAGCATAGGTGCTTGTGTTGACATGTACATCAAGACAATTTGGGGAAACATTAAAAATAATTAAAAGAACAGATTTTAATTTAGTTTCATTTAGAATATTGTCAAATTTTGAGCAAATCCTCAAACCAGAGGACAGGGACTGAATATGTTCCATTGAGTAATGCCTTAACAAGCTTTAGGAGATTAATCTTTTTAGTCTTGAACAATGAAGACTAAGAGGGTCCCGGATTCAAGTATTTAAATTCCTCAAAGGCAACCCAACAGACTTCTTCAGAATCAACAGTGAACCATGAACCAAGCACACAAATGGTAACTAAGGGGAAGTGCATCTAAAACTGAGAATGGGAGAAGGAGAGGCAGTTTTAACAAGCAAAACAGGCAAACTGGTCTTCTCCTTTTTTTTAGTTTTCTTATGTTTTCATGTCAGGAGTGGTACAGCATTTAATGATTTGTGGCACTTTATTTGGAGAATTCCGTGTATGGAATAAGTCTCTTCAGCTGTGTATTATTGAGGGTAATTGATTAAATTCTGAGTGAGAACAGAAACTTTAATGTGTTTTATAATTCATTCCTATTTTTGTTTGGTGAAAAATGCATTTTAAAGTAATTCATCCATGTCCTAGCAGAGATCTAAGTAGCAGCACAGCTATTCACAGCTGTTACATATTTCCTACAATTTTTGGACTCAAAAATGTCTGTTTTTACCATGCCTGGAGAAAAAAAATGATTTGCAAAACTTTCAATTGCAGATAGTTGTCAGGGATGCCAAGTTAATTAGCCTGCCATATATTTGAACATTGTTACCATGAGCAAGAAACTAAACTTTGCTTAATACCGAAAACTGTTTGCAAATTAGCTAGTTATTTAAAAAAAAAAATTAATGTCACCTTTAGAAACCAAGTTGCACATTTATGTTTTTTCATGTCTTGATTGAGCTGGGACCTGAACTTAGGTGATGAATGTCACCTTATTCTGGTCCTTAACTTGCAGGCCCCAGTACCACCTTCTCTTAGGAGCTTGTGAATGTCTCCTCATTTTAATGAATTCACCTTCATCTCTCTGTGGTGTTAATATCAAATTGCAGTGCACAGCATGACTTATTTTCCAATTATCTTTTGGAAAGGTGAGATTTGCATACCAGGCTGCAATTCCTCTCTGTTTGTCACATCTAATAGTTTCAGTACGGATTCACTTTGCAGATTAATAATGGTTCATTTATAGTTGTCTTGTTTAGTCAGAATAGCTTGGTTTTGCAAGTTGGAAGTATTGCACTTAATAAAAGATCTCCTGACACAAAAATGCTTGTTGCTTGAATTCTGTAACTTTGGTTTAGTGTTTTAATTTGTCAGTTTTTTTTAAGCATTATGTTAAGAAGAACTATGTGTAGAAGGATAAGGAAATAATCTAAAAGATTCACTCCATCTCATTGTGGGGTATTTTTGGACACATGAGGGAATACATGTTGGGCACTGCTCGTTAAATTAGAAGACAGAGTTTGTGTTGTACAATGTATAAGGAATCGTATATCCGGTGTATTGTTTCACGTGTAGTTTGTACAGGGATAAAGTAAAAAAAAAAATGTACATCTTTCTTTTCATCATGCACTATTTCAAGCTCCAGTTTTGATCTAACAGTTTGAAAAAGTGCATCATACTATTTTAAAATGTGGGGCCTCATATTTTCATCAGGATAAGACCAAGCTTTTCTCGAAGAAATTCAGAACATAAAGAGGAAAATTAAGAATTGACACTTTAATAACCTGCTGAAAAAACAAAAACATTGTACTTTAAATAAGTTAATATGAATTACACCTTTAGCCAAAATTCTAACCAGTACAATTTACACTGTAAATTCTTACAGGAAAAAGTACTCATTTTAAAAAGATATATCCTATTTGTTTTTTTGGAATTACCTTTGGTTATCTTTATCTTTTTGCTGCTTTGTGGTAAGAGCAAACGGTTAACAAATTCTTCAAAAGTTCAAAAATGTATTTTTTTTTGTATAAAATGTCACTAATCTTACTCATAATAAACATGACAAAGTCATGCATTGTCCTATCAGAACCCACTAGTTAGGACTAAAGGAAAAATAATATATTGCAATAGCTGAAGTGTGGTGATGATAATTCTGGTGTGGCTAAATATTTCAAAGTAAGATATGTGGTGTTCCTATAGTTGTCTAGTGGAATTGCTGAAAACTGGTTAATTGCCGTTTTACTCTTCATATGTACTGAAGTGTTTGCTGCCACTTTTGGTAAGTTACATTATAGAGCTCAGTGGGTGAACTCGGTTTGAATGCTATACACGTCTTACCTGAAATAACTATAGGATTTGATATCCTTGCTTCTTTCTCATCATGGGTGTTCACATGTTGTTAAAACAAAGTCTGTAGAGTTCTAACTGCATGGTTCAGAGGTCTTTATGAACTTTGCTTTTACAAAATCACATAGAAAAAAATGCTCACCCTCTGGCCACAAGACAATGGCAAGGGAGAAACTTCTCCCTGGAAAAAATGCGTATCTTTCTAAAACAGAGCATAGGGCTATGTTCATGTTCCCAGTCAGGAATTCCTCAAATTCAAGGAGTAGTGGGTGTGTACAGTAGCAGAACTCCTGACCCGAGAACTGGACGCCCGTTTGATGTCATGCCTCTGTTCTGGCGGAGTTTGTGTGACTTTGGCCAAATGAATTGAAGTCCACAGGGACTATACAGAAAGCTGAAATAAAGAATATTTTCTGCAGCTTGAATCCTTTTAAAAGTGTGTTGTCCTAATAGGTTATTGACTCGTACATATCCATTTTATAATCAAAGCTTAAATGACTGATACTGCTTCCTAAATTTTAAAGAAATATTTAACTAGTAGCACAGTGTCACTAAAATATATCCTTGTGATCTTAGAGAGGAGCTTTACATAGCTTAGAGTTATTCTTGACAGGAAGTATAAGATCAGATCACTTTATTAGCCACATACAATTTCTTGCATTAGGAATTTGTCTTTTCTCATACCCCAGCTTGCTCTCCATGAGCCACACAGACAGGGAGAGAAGCTGGGGGTCAGAGTGCAGAGTCAGCCATTTATACGGCACCCCTGGAGCAGTTGGGGTTAAGGACCTTGCTCAGGGGCCCAACAGAGTAGGATTCCTAAGTATTTCAGTCCATCTTGTTAATATGGAACATTTTTAACATTAGATGATACCCCACCCCCGACACCTTTGATTACAGCGTCAGTGTTCCTTGTGGAATGGCTGTACATGTAGAAAATTCAAACACCTCTGGAAGGCTGTGGAGAGGAGCAGGGCATGGCGTGCGAAGCCTGTTGTCCTAAAGTGATCGCCTCGCCAAAACCTGATCATAGCTACCCTTTCTAGACCATGTCCTGTGGGACTAATGCCAACACACAGTGTGCCTTTCACTCAAGATAATGCCCTTCCTACCTGCTTTCCTTTGGTTTCTTCATAGATGCAGTGTGTGCTTAGGTTGAGACTTTAGCCACCCCAGTAAAACAGTGTTATTCTCTCAGCAGTACACTGCTTTCGACCTTTGTTGTAACAATTCTATGCTTTTCATTCACTGAGGATGATAATGTTAATAGTCTTCGCTTGCCTGCAACGAAGCACATTAAGCTGCAATAATTATAGCCCGGTAACACCATGTTGTCGTTTTTAAAACAGCCAGCATTTAAATTTGACCTAGATTAATATATTTATTGTTATTTAGAGACGCTTTACTGCATTTCATTTTAACATTGAATTGATGATTTGCCCCATTAGCGTACTGCAGCTGTTATCAAAAGATGAAATAAGCGAGGCGGCTCTGAAGCAGTGCGTTCTCCTTGTGAAAATGTACTGCCCTGTGCTATCTCCCTCATCGCATCCGACAGTCCAGGTTCGCAAAGTGACAGCTAACGGAAATGAGGTGGCTGATGTGTTTCGTCTGTGTCCTGGGAGGCCGGATCAGAGCCACCGCTGCCCTGTTACTCATGCGAGACAGGGCAGCCCAGGGACTGGGAGGATGTGTGAAATGGTGGTGCAAATCATGTTTCCTTTTGACTTTCTCCAAACAAAGGGAGGGAGGGCCCAGGAGCTCGGTGGTGAAAAATTGGTGTCAGACATCCTCTTGGTAACAGTACATGCTAATAAAGACTTAATGGCCTTTCCTAAGCAATTGGCTTCCCTGCGGTTTTCGGTAGGCACCAAGAGAAGTCTTTGCAATTTGGCTTCTTTGATTTTTTTTTGAGTGGTGAAAAACAACTAACAATGTAGACAAAACAACGAGAAAAAACAGCCTTGTTTTCATAATGTCTTTCACAACTGGCCTACCTTGTCTTCTACCTTAGCTGTCTGCCCAGCAAACTGTATGAAGTATACATCTAGGAATGCAAAGACGCCAAAAACCTAAACATTTTGTCTATATTCAAGTCGGACAAGCTTATTTGTATAGTCACCTCAATTATTTTTACCCGTCTCAACCATTAAAGCTGTGCAGCTTCTGTAGAGTTCAGAGGTGTGGCCTGGCCTGTTTTCAGTTCTACCTGAGAAGGATTAATCCCACTTAATTAGCCGTTTTCTGAATTTCGTCTATGTTCTACACATTTTTAGACAGAAAACATATATGAATTGTGAAAGGAATGTATTTACACATCCACATCATTTGTTAGCTATGAGTCTGGGCAGAGAGGGCAATTTTTTCCCCTCTTTTGTCGGAGAAGATTTACTTTCCTTCGACTGTTTTGAAATAGAGGTAGACTAACTCCTATTAATGAGCCTTTGCTTATTATAGTATTCAGTTTACGGTGAACTGACGTTGCTGGCTGTAGTGAGCACTGCTGTGAAACTTTTAATTGAAGTAACTTAGTACTAAAAGTTTTTTTTTAACTTATTTTGAACATGGCTTATAGATATGTTGGTATGAGCCCTTGATGCAGTTCAGCATGCACTTGAAAGTGAGAAAAAATTGGCCTGGGAACAGCCAGCAAGGTTAATAGAGTTAAGCAGCATAAAGCAGTATAACCTCTAACACGAGGGGCTTGCCATCTGAAATTTGAGTGAACACCTCAATTTGAACCTGAGATTCCAGATAGACCTTAGAGATGAGAATAAGGGGGGGAAATGAAGAATGTATAGCTCTTAACACAGGCTTCAGGTTATTTTATCTTCCCCCCACAAGTATTGTCAGTCCCCTGTTGCTTTTGCAGCATTTGTTGCTATCATAGTTTTTATTATTGTCTCTCACTTTTCCAAACGCCCAGGTGCCCTGTGGATGTGCATAGTCTTAAATCCTCACTGCAAGCCAGAACAGAAGGCAGGCTGGCTAAGGCAACTGAAGAAGTGGAACAGTGTGGATGTTTGTCCCTGGGAAGATGGTAACCATGGAAACGAGTTGCCCAATTTAACCAATGCCTTGCCTCAGGGTGCAAATGCTAACCAAGGTGAGCTAAGTGCAGAAAACTAGTTCTTTTAATCAACAGTCCAGCACGTTACACTCATGCAGCTTTTATAAGCCTTTGCAGGGCTAATGGAAAGATCCCAATAACCTGGAAAATTTCCTCAAGCAAAAGCGCTTAAACTTTTGTCTGTAGCAGAGAAGCCAGAATTCTGAGCAAAGTTAGAGACCTACCAAGCTCTCATTTCTAAATTTGTGCTACTCGGATGTGTCCCAATTAACACAGTTAGAAAAATAATCATCTTTTTGAGGTGGGTATTTGTTTACCTGTAGTTATGTACAGCTGAATACGATTTTGACTACTGAAGCATTTCCACTTGAGATATAGCATCTTGCATTTTTCCTATGTTTGCTTTAAATAAAGAAACACCAAACTCCCCGAGGAGCAAATCTGGTTGCTCAAGTTAAATCAGTAAATCTCCATCTTGGAAGTGGAGAACCTGGTTCTTCATTTAATAAAATCTTCCAACATAACTAAAGCTTTTCATTGCCTGAAATAGGTATCAGTCTTTAAGCCGCTATTTTGTTTTGGCATTTTTACCGGGTTTTGTTTAACTTCCTAGGCATTCAAGCTGACAGGTTTTGAGGTCTTAAAAAATTTAACAATAATCAAAAGCAACTGCTCAAAACAAACAGGTATTGTTTTATAACAACCTGAAGAGCTCCAAAGTGGAGGAATGCCAAGCCCAGGCTGAAAGAAGATAGGGCTCTTATTATCAGGCCAAAAACAACAAGAGCCTGATATGCCTGGTCTTAATTCTCTCCACCACTAGATTCAGCCAACAGGCCTCACCGGACTGTTTTCACACGAGCCATCGAAGCGTGCGATCTCCACTGGCAGGACAGCCACTTGCAGCACATTATCAGCGGTGACCTCTACAACAACTACTGTTACCATGACAACACTGAAAATTCACTCTTTGACTCTCGCGGTTGGCCCCTATGGCACGGTAAGTGGCTAAACCGGAAAGACATTTGCATGACTTGCCTCTTTGTCCAGTTTTTCTATGGCATTATAAAAAAAAGAAAGAGGAAAAAGAAAAAAAGCAACAAAAAAAAGAGGTGGCAGGGGGTGGTTAAAGAAAATTAAAGGACTCTGCCAATGGGAACAGTAGCCCCGTTGAACTGCTGGAAATAAGTGCCTGTTTTTTTTTTTTTGCTGAAGAGAATTGCTCTTTGTTCCATCTAATGCCTCATTGTTTTCCCTTTTTTTCCATCCTTCTCTCTCTTCCTCTCTGCTGTTAAAGAACATGTCCCCACAGCTTGTGCTAGGGTGGATGCACTGAGATCTCACGGTTACCCCAGAGAGGCACTGAGGCTGGCCATCGCCATCGTCAACACTCTGCGCAGGCAGCAGCAGAAACAGCTGGAGTTGTTCCGGGGACACAAGAAAGGTTTGTGATGAGCAGACTTGAGAGGAAAAAGAAGATGTCTTTAGGTTTGCAGCAAACATCTCGGCTGTGGCAGAGAAATACATAACATTGAGACCTTTGCCTTGGATATTATGAAGGAAATCAGTTACCTTTGTTTTTTTTTTTTGTTGTTGAGTCCAGTTGTTGAGTATAAATGTATTCATTAACACCAGATTGGCATAAAAGCAGGCATTTAGTCTCAATTGGTGCAGTGCTTTCTAAAACAATCCTTTCCATATCTACTGTAGATCTTCCAAACTTTTTTCAGTTTTATCAAGAAGTTTGTGGAACAACAGCAAGTCTTCGTGTGTCTGAATATTAATTTAGGAATGCATTGTTTAAGTATAAGGTAGTTAGTCACAATGGAAAAATACACTGAGACTGTTTTGACAGTCTAATGGAACCAGATGTATTGGTGAGCTGTGATATTAAAAGGAACAATATTTCACTTTTCACTTCATCTTAGGTATATGGGTCATATGCAGATAATTCTGTTCTCAATGGCTCTCCTGAAACAACCTCGGTTTGCTTATTTTCATACACACCGAGAATGAGTAGGGCATGAAAAACTACTTTAAAAAAAAAACTGTGTAGTTGATTTCCCTGTTATTTCAGAGCTGCTTCACAAAGGCGTAACGTCAGTCACCAACCTCGAGGGCTGGGTGGGACACCCCCTGGATCCAATTGGCACTCTGTTCAGCACACTGATGGAGAGCTGCCGAATGGATGAGGACGTTGCCCCAGGCTTCTCTGACTTCTCAGGTATGGCCTACACAGCCTACTCCTATAATTTCCCCATCCCCCTCATTCCTAGGAAAAGGCAAGACGTCACTGAACCATCATTTGCCTCTGATTCTTGGCAGACACTTTATGATGTTGAGGTCCATCAATTTTCCATGGAATTCTGGAAAAGAGACAGTGAAGTCCACTCTCCCAGGTTGCTGAGAAGAGATAATTAATGGCAAACTAACATGGCTGCTTAATGGTTCCTTAATATCACCATTGACTGTTGATAGAAGAGAGACCCTCAGAAACAAATATATTGAAAAGATTTAATCAGAGTGGAGATGGTAGAATGACCGTTGGGGCAGTTAGAAAGGCATTCAATGGAAGAAAAGATTAAAAGAATTAATGAAAGAAGGAAGTATATTTAAACTGTGAAAACTAGGCTAAATCTTCTCTGCTGCATTTTTAATGCATTTTAATTTTAATGTTTTTGTTCTTATTTCTTATTCATGAGGTTTGATTGAAGATATGACTGTATCACAATCATCTTACTGTAGTGTAATTAGTTATTATTACAGCCTTTAGGCTGTCCTCTACTGATTGGCCACTCCTGATGAGTCTTTAACTCTACTGTATATCTCAGTGTGTTTGTTTTAATTGGACTTCCCTTCTGTTGTTGCTGCATAAGCTCTTTGTAGTTCTTCCAAAGAGATGTGAAACCAGAGTTTTATTTAATTAAAATAGAGCCTCTTTGTTTTGAAATTAAATTGTTGTTTTTCTTAATGTTGTTACAGATTTTAGTCAGTTTAGGAGTTGTCATTTTTGAAGTTACCATCTCTTTTTTTTTAGTGGAATGAAATCTGAAATTTTAGCATTCCCTGAACTATGATTTGACTAAACTGGGCAAAGTTTAGTCTTTCATTTGTATACTAACATGAAAAGAGAATAGGACTTAATTTGTATTTATTGCTATATTAGGGGAAAACACTTGGAATTTGTCTGACAAACAAACTGCTACAAAAACTGTTGCAGACCTCCTATATTACCCATACAATAAAAGATGTAACATTTTATTAAAAAAAATATTTTATCTTATAAGCTCTAATTTTGCTTAGAACTGAGTAAAATATGCCTGAGAAGCCTTAATATTGAAGTGTAGGAAATTGAAGTTCTTATCAATTCTCTACAATAATGAAGATTTTGAGATGGAGTATATATCCTATTATAGAATATCAGCTAGGGGTTTGCAATCAGTCTTGTGCCCTTTCTTGAAAACACTTTATGAGCAACTGGACATGTTCTGAAGGTGTTCTAGTTACATATATGCCTTCCTGCAAACTGGATTGTTTTTGACTAAGAAAGCAAGAGTTTGGAGATTAACCCACATGGTTTGTGGAATCTTGGTACCTCCTTTTATATTGCTTTTTGATCTTAAATCATCTGTTTCACAAGACACATGCTTGATCCTAATTTGCTGCTAGATTTTTGAAAAAAATCACAGTTCAAACCAGAGGACTGTCAAGATGCTTTACAAATATAAGAAAATTCTTTGGAAAGAGTAACAAAAAATAAGCAGGAGTGTTTTAAAAGATGACAGCATCCAAGTATAGCAGTTTTTTGCTGAAGTGCTGTTGGATTATACCTAATGGGATTTATTTGCGCACTTGATTTTCAATCAATAGTGGTCATTCAGATTATTTGTTGTTGTCGAGTCCAGTTGATAAAAGAGAAACCATCATAACTACAGTTATCTCAAAATTACAACCTATTCGTTTTTAAATTTAATTGTGTACAGTCTGAGGGGTTTTCAAACAAAATTTATCACTTATCCAACGTATTTAAAAAGCTCAGTTTCTTTTTACTAAGTGCAGTATGATTACAAAAGTGAAGTTATGAAATTTATGTGTGAATAACAAGGTAAGTACCAGGTATAATCAATCTATCACCTCTTTATTGAAAAAATACACCTCGTGTTCGGAATATTTAACCTTCACACAATTGACAACAAAGAGTCTAGTGTTATTGTACCATACTTTCTCGTCTAAGAAAGACTGCATCATTACAAATAAGACAATCATGCGCTGTGACCTGCATTTACTCTCACCCAACATTTTATGTTTTCCTGTTTTTTGGAAATAAAAATCAAGTTAAAAACATTCTGGCATTCATTGGATGCATAAGAATAAAATTGTGCCGATCTGATTTTAAAATAGCTTACAATTTAGTCTGATTGATAGGTCAAACACTGGAACATTTCCTGTTAACAAGTGGCAGATCAAAAATTGGAACAGTGTCCTTTGCATTGTTAAAAAGAAATAACCATTTTTATCCAGTAATGTGACCTTGCTTATAATGCTTATTATTACCACTTCTGTAATTACTCTGACAAAGGTTTGATGAACATTTCCTGATAACTGTGCCTTGATTTGACATGTTAAATGTATTTAGATATTTTCTGTTGTAAACAAAAATGATTACATTGAAATTTTATGTGTCATTGACCTTGTAGTTGTAAGTTATGTAAAAACTCTTTGAAAGTGAAAAATGACCTCTATTCGGAAGAGCACAACTATTCTAAAATATATATTTTTATTTTTCTAGGGGTAAAAATTAAACACAATAATTAATGCAACCATAATTAGTACAGAAAAAATATCAACAGTATTGTTCTGGAAATTATTGTGTCCAAAGAAAATTGAGAGAATTCCTGCTCTATTTAAATTGTATAATTAAAGCTATTTCTGTTAGGAAGATATTATCACTAGTTGTAGTCAAACGTTTTTGAAGCCACTGGCTTCATTTGGAACGCTTTATGTTTCATACAACAATGTGTTTATTTTGGGCTTTCTGAATTGCTTTTTTACTTATTGCCCGTTTTAATTGTGGCAACACATTCCTGTCTCAGCTGTATTCAGGGCGTTAAGAGGTTTGCTTCTTCACAGCCAATTAAAACAGACTAATTCCTTTGTAAACCTTGAAGGTGTCAAGGGGCATCACACATTTTAGAGGTGCTTGGTATGTTGCTGTGGTGCATTAAATTACACCTAATTTCAGAGGTTTTTTTTATCAGGGCAATTGCACATCTAAATACATGAGTCTCAGAAGCTCTGCCATGTTTGGAGGGCTGGGTTAGTCATGTGTCTGTAGCGCATCTTAATGTGACTTCCAGACTGCTTTCCTTGTGTGTTATAGAGCCTGTATAAAGATTACCTCCTTCTCTCCCCTGCTGGATTCTTGCCCAGACTGTAAACCAATATTCTGCTTTAATATATTTGTGATCTAGCCAATTAAAATTGCAGGTCATGCGAATGCGTCAATCACTTGCCAACCAAAGCCACCTGTATTATACATTTTGTTGACAGCGTTCATAAGGTTTCAGCGGACCTGCTTAGAGTTTTATTTAAAACAGCTGGGGGGAAAAAAAACTTTATGGAAAACTAACTCGTTAGCACCTTTTTGTATCATCAGCAAGTTGCCTCAGGTTGGGCATTAAACTTCAGTTTGCAGTTCCTTGATCATTAGAGGTCCCAAGTTGTTTTGATGGCATGTAAAGTAGTTGAAGGGGGTGGGGGGTGTCATCTTTGTTCCTGACATATTCCTGTCGTTTGTCACAGATGCCATGGGGCAGTCCAAGAGCGGGGACTTCCAGTTTCCTACACAGCGGCTGCTGGAGGAAGGAGAGTCGTACCTGACCCTGGCAGTGGAAATGGCGCTGGTGGGGCTTGGCCAGCAGAGGATCATGCCCGATGGCCTCTACGCCCAGGAGAAGGTCTGCCGCAACGAGGAGCAGCTCATCGCCAAGCTACAGGAGATCGACCTGGATGACACCCTCGTCAAGATTTTCCGAAAACAAGCAGTCTTCCTGTTAGAGGGTAAGGGCAAGCTGATGGCTTGTGTAGGATGAAAGTATTGGCCCCCACGCAAGGACTCTTTCTTCCTTATATTGACAATACATTATTTTTTTGTTTGCTATGTAATGAGGAATGGAGCAGAGGGCGAGCATATCCCCTATTACCCTTTTGTGTCTTATCTTCCCTCTATCTTCATACACCAGCTAATAACATGGATATCTAAAACATGTAAACAGTGCCATGTTGTTTCTTAAGATGGAGCAAAAAAAACATATACAGCACAAATACAAGTGGATCTGTTGACACCATTCAGCTGTCAGCTATAAATGCAGCTATAAACAACAGTTTATGTACAAACACCATACTAGAGAGGCACAAGTCTTTCCTTCAGTGTTCTGCCAAAACTGCCTTATCCTCTGTCGGCAAGGACCACCCACCACAGGGTCAAAGAATAATTAAGTTCCCATGATTATTCAATCCAGAGCCTCCCCTGAGCAAAGGCTGACAGCAGTGTGGAATTCCGCGGTGGCTCTCTGATGTGGCCTGTGGTCATGGCATGTTCAATTGAAAATAATTTAATTATAGAGTGGAATAAAGCCTTCACATATGGTTTTTAGTATTGCAGTTTATTCTGCAGGCAAGTGTCAAAAAACACTTTCTGTGCAATTTAAACTGTCCTGTGCCTTATCTGATCTGAGAGAATAAGTTACCTACTAACCGGTAAGCGGATTATAGTTCGCACTTAGCACTGCTGTCCTTGCACGTGCAACAACCAGCCTGCTTTTTTTCTGTTAAGAGTTTGGGGAATATCGTGCCAAAAAGCTTCTTAGTGTCTGAGGCAGTCAAATTATATGACGCTTTGTTTCACAGCTTCAAGCTTTGCAGCACAGAAAGTAAAATGAAAGTTTTGTGAAAAGCTTGCTTCCAATGGTTTCTTTATTCCTCAGGAAGCACCATTTATTTAGTATTGACACAGGAATTTAACCCTGGGACTGAGGCCTCCTTCATAGAGGGTCCCTGGCCATAGGGTGCACACAGGAAGTTCCAGGCTTTTGTAACCAATGCTTAAAAACGCAGAGGAACGCAGAGCTGAGTTATGCCTGATTGTAAAAGTTAACTCGTTCTTACTTCATGGACAAACTAAATCAAGAAAAGAAGTATACGTGTGCTTTCAAGACTGTTGAAACTCTAGATTGTACACGTTCAGTGGATTGATCCTTATTTTCTTCTGTCTCCTGAACAGGTGGGCCCTACAGTGGTCTGGGGGAAATCATATACAGAGAGAGCGTTCCAATGCACACCTTCGCCAAGTATCTCTTCACCTCTCTCCTACCTCACGATGCTGAACTGGCATACAAAATTGCACTGAGAGCCATGAGGTGAGTTTTTACTTCCTGCGGAGCATGAATTCACCAGGGAGCTGGAAGTGTGTGTGTGTGTGTTTGCTGTGGGGTGGGTATTTACACTTTAACACTAGAAAAATTCCATTTGCCCTATCAAGGCTGACACATTTAATTTAGTAACAGGAATACTTTTCTTCTGAATTTCGTGTTCAGGGGGGGTTATTTGGGGCAGTGTTTAATCACAAAGCGGCCTGTGCTGAAACCTTGCTAAATAATTCATTGGATTCGAAAATGAGATTTTTAGAAAATGTGTGAATAATAAATACGTCGCATTGGATCTAATTCAGGGGCTTCAAATGTGCTGCAGTTTTTACATTCACACTGGCGTTTGCTTTGCAGTTGATCATCATAAAACCAAGGCAGAAACAAGCAGCTTGTGAAGATGTATGGCTAATATTAGATTCTTTAAAGCTTTGCTGCATCACCAGGGAGACTTCTGGCAACATTTGTATTCACAGTAACAAGTTTTGTTTGTTTTTTTTTTTCTTGGCAGGATTTGTTTAGTCATTTTCTTTTATTTCCTCTGAACTTCCTTAAAATGCAAAAACATTAAGCAATAATGAATGGTTCTCTATGTGGTGTTTAAATTTTAAAACTCTAATCATAAAATAAGTTCTGTACTCCTTAAATCTCAGGTAAGCAAACTTCACTAAATATTACAATTTCATTCTTCCCTTAAGGGCTAAATTAGATTTGAATTAAAAACACAGGCATTCTCTATAAAGACACCCCATTTGTGGCACAACAAATAGCATTCAAAACTTTTTTTTTCCTACAGCTTAAGTAATTACCAGTCTTTTTTGTCCCTGGGCGGATATAGAGATTCTAATATATGGGAATGTAGTCTCTTCAGTCATGTGTCTAAAATAACAGGGTTTTTACTTTAATAATAATCTTTACATTTTACTGAAATGTGAGGAATTTGAAAACAAGGATGAGGTCATACAAAGAAATACAGTATCTTCCTCTGTAGAGGTTATTGTGGTAGTGTTACCTAGAGATATACAATCGTAGATTAATTTTATTATAGATTTAATTTATTTGTCTGACACTTTCATCTGTCTCTTGGTGTACTTGAACAATTTGTATAAAGGGTAGGTGGCAGTCACTGAGGTTTGAGCCCTCGATCGTCCAGTGAAAAGTTCCACTGCTCCCCCCATGAACATGTTATTTGATGAAGGGCTTTGTCATTTCTGTTTCCTGTGGGCAACAGTTAAGCTTTAGAATGTCAGGTCATGGATGCATATTTAGAAGTAGCTGAATCACTAAATCTGGTAATTGGAATAGTTCCATGGAGCTTGAGCTTTCTGAAGACAGGTACTTTTTTAAGATGGACTGTGCGAATTTTGTCAAATTTCCAAGTCATTCTGTATATAGATATTGTTTTTTAAAAAGCTGAGCAACCTTTTCCTATAATTATATAGGAATTATCTACAACATCTACAACAAATTCACCAAAGTTATCAGGAAAATGACCACACTTTTTTGTAATAGGCACACTGACATTTACCTTGTCATGTCTATTCAGTAATATTCATTGTGCTGTTTAACGTTTGTCATCAACGGGCCTGATCAACAGAGGTCTGCCGTGAAAGTCACAGGCCAGTAGCATGCGCCGCCACCCGTTGGATGTAGTACAAGCTATGCATTTGTACTTACTGATTACAGATGCTCTATTGTGGGGTTCTATCTCATTCTTCTCAAAGAGGCTGAACAAGCCTTTGCCTATTCACTGATCTTGGAGTCCTGGATGCCACAGCTCATCCCTGCTCAGCAGCAAATAGACAATCCTGCATACTACACACTCACACTTGGACCTGCCCATTGATTGTTCTGTTCTATCCAATGAAGGGTATCATTCTGCATGTTGCACTGAGTCTAGCCTCAACATACCAATGGCACACAAGCAAGATTTTTGGTCTATTGCTTAATACCTATTAGGAGTAGCAAGAGTTCAGTTAGTTACCTCCAACAGCTGTTTTGTTTTTTAAGTATTTTTTGCCGTTATATTTTCTCCTTAAAGCAAATAAGCCCAGCCTTCTTTCCGCCAATCTGTATAATGGAAACCTATTACGCTTTTCTAGCTTATGAATGGGTAACAGTCTCACAGGATAGCAGTATGATGTGATTACCATGGTGGTTCTAACAATTACCTGCTTTATAAGTTCTCCTCACAAAAAGGCTTGTTATTTTGGTGTGGATAGTCTTACAAGAGGTAGCTGGAAAGTTTTTAAAGCCACTTGGGCATTTTGGGATCTGTACGGAAATGTTTTTAAGGGCTTGTCAAGTTAAATAACTCCAGAAGCTAATGCAGTTCGCTGAAGATTTGAATTTAGAAATAGAAAGTGACCTGTGTTCAGCTCCTTGTTACACAAAGGCCTGCATCTGCTCAATTACAGGCCTGCTAGAGAAGCTGTATTGACATGAACTATAAAAAAGCACATTCATTTCTAGTAAATGCCGTGAAATGTGATGACTAAATAGCATTCAAAATGCCTTTACAGTACACAAGCTCTTAAAGTGCTGAAAGGAATAAATCTTTTCAGGCTCTGTTTGGCACAGTCAACATTGCATGTCTCTGAAAGGATGAAGTCGAACTTTTTCTTTGGCTCAAAAGCTGAGGTAATACTTAAAGGCATTTTCTAAACACCACTTAAAAACTGTTATTCAGTTTTTGTAATAATGGAGGATTTTTTTGCAAATTAAAAAATAGAGAATTGCTGGTTTTCTGATCTCCCATATCTTTGTTTTTAGTGGTTTGTTTGATTAATTATGTGACCGATGTTATGAATTTTAATAGCTTTTCATCATCATATCTTACTTTATAATAGGTAGTCTCCTGTACATTAGTACTCTATGCTTTGTTGACCATGCAGTTCTCTTCTTTCTAAATATTCTCAGTGTTGATTAAATTGCTAGCACCTCAGCTGGAAGTTGCTAATTTGTTCTCCAAAGAAGCGCCACACATTGATATATTTTTTTTCTAAATTGATTTTCATTGGCTAGGATGCGTTCAGGTCATTACTGAAATGGAGTAAAAGAAAGAATAGCATGTCCTTAATCTAAGAACAGGATATTCAAGTTTGGTCCTGAATAGCTTCAATCCTGTAAGTTTTATAGTGCACCTTAAAACCCTTAAAAAAAGTTTGGGAACATTTTAAAGTTATTCTTCAATTGACTGAGCAGTGTGTGAAATTAAGTGAACTGTGTACCTTGAGGGTTGGAAGTTATCTGGATTTAAGTGATTTCTATAGGAGTGGAACAGTGGGGCTGTGGTTAGCATTGTTGTGCTTGAAGTTTGTGTTTTCTGCAGTGTTCACGTGGGATTCACGTGTGTGTTTGCGTCTGTGTCTTTGTGTGCCCTGTGATGGATCCCCTTGCGCCCGTTGTGCACTGGGATAGGCTCTGATTGCCCATGATCCTGTGTTGGATAAAGCGATTAGAAACTGGATGGATGTGTATAGTATTTAACTTAACAAATCACCTGCTTAATTGGTCACAAAAATTGTTCTGAGTTGTTTGGAAATGGGTGAGTAAATGGCTACTAATAAATTATACGTTTATTTAATAAACTATAATAAATACATGTTTTAATAATATAAACCATAATATAATAAATAGAACTATAATAATAAATGTTAGTCTTCCTTTATCGACAGTAATTGGATGCATTGACTAAGATGTCCGGTTATTATACAGCATATTTTGGAATTAATTCTAACATAAAGCAAATGCAATGTGGTGATCTAGCTGTGGTTCCATAATGCCACACAATAGCAGGTGACCCAGATGAGTTTTTCTGTGATAACCTAAAGTTTGATTTGTGTTACACTCTTTCATGTTTGGTGCAGTACTGTGTTCCTTTAAGTCTACCATAGACTAATATCGAGGTCTGCAGTAAATAACTGTGTTACTTGAAGGAGATTAAGAAAAAGTGATCTATTATACAAATAAATAATGCACAAAGCTTCTTTTTATTCTTCTGTTTCAAAGTTATGATGCTGATGTAACAATAGTGAGAAAAGCAATGGTTAAAAAGAAACATATCTTAAAACTGTGAGTCAGATTATCTTTTGTTTAACTTCCTTAGGAGTAAAGTGTTGCCTGACTTTCAACCGTAGTTTAAGGTTCTTCAACAGAAGATACATTTATTCCCTAACTTTTTTGAATTAGTGTTAAATCCGCAAGCCTGTCTGTTAAATTAAAAGTTGGAATTCAATAAGAGTCTTGCTGGGAGTTAATAGCTTAATTTACCCAGCTTTAAGTTGTGTGGGATTTGCAGAGGAGTCCTCCTTTTTGAAAATCACTTCCCAGAGGCTGTTTGTTTTTCCTCTGGGTTCAGAAAATTGAAACTCCTAAAGACATACGGGGGTCGAGTGGTTATTGTGATGTTGGCCAGAGCATGACAGCAGATTCCTGGCACAGCTGTTGTAAAGGCTAGAAATGTTCAGTTTTATTCTCTGCACGTTTTCCACTTTGTGCTTTTTCTTCCTTGTGATGAACTACCGCAGCTGTGAAGCTCCAAAACTCACTGCTTCCTTTTCCCATTGGTGGCATTCGGTCCCAGAAGAACCCGGAGCAAAATCTTTACCTTGGTGTTGATGAAACTGATATGAGCCAGGAGGAGTTAAGATTTGAAGGGCTGCTGCAGTGGACTGGCAAAAGAAACAGCAGTTGTGGGTGGATTCCATCTTCCACACCCACAGTGTATGTCTTTCAGCCTCGGAAGAGAGCACCAGTTTAGACTTTCGAAACACGGGAGATGGAGCAATGGCAAATTGTGTCTTTCCTTCACAGCAAGTGCAGAGGGCTTTGGTACACGGTAGCCAACACATCCCCATGCTTTTCTGCTCCCTCTTTTAGATGGCACGTTCGGCACTATGCTGGAAAATGGTCCCATTACAATATAATGAAATAAACCCTCACTGTACTGCCAGTTTTATTCGAACGTCATTGCACACAAGTAGTGTGCTGTTGTACCTGAAGATTAGGTTTTAGAACTAATCAGATTGCCATCCAGCTGCCCTGGCACTTCAGAAAGTCTCTTTTGGCTGTTCACCAGTGAAGAGGCTTACAGAAGTGCAGTGTGATAGGCTATCGTGAGCCTAAGCACTATGGTTTTTTTTTTGTATTGTTTGTTTTTAGAATATTTGCATTTCCAGTATGTTAGAAAAATAAGGGTTGTTTTATTTGCTGTGGGTTCTTAAATTTCTATGACAAGCGTGGTGGAGAAGGACAAACAACTATTTTTTTATTTACAAAAAAAGGATATGTTCAGGAAACTCTTTGAAACTTGAACACAATGTTATATTTGTAAAGAGATACGGTATATAAAGCATTTGTCGGTGAGGGAAACCCCACAGAAATGTTTAAATATGCATGGCAAGCTTACTTCACCTATGAGAGATCTTTACATTCTCTTGATGATTCTTAGATTGTTTATGACAAATATGACATATTATTGAGTTTTATTACGTTTGTGGTAAGAAGATGCCATTGGTGGTTTTTAAGTGTTACTGTGAAAGCAGTCCATCCAACTGCATAGTCAAATTCATGGTCATGGGGTAGCCAGAGTCAATCCCAACAAGCAATAGGTGCAAAGCTATGTACACGGGCAGATACAGACACAAACATACTCTCACCAGGGCAAATTTGACAAAAGTCAATTCACCTACCAGTATGCACAAAATTGGACTGTGTTGGGAGCACTCCAAGGAAATCCATGCAAACATAGGGGGAACATACAAACTCCACACAGATAGCACTGTGGGAATTGAACACAGGACCCCAGTGCTGCAAGGCAGCAATGCTAACCACTGTGAAAACTCCATTCTTATAAAATACATACATACCAAATTGAATCAAATAAATTACTTCCAGTTGCTCATCTCTTTATTATAAATATTGAGCTGGGGTGTCTAATATTTGTTATTTGTTCCAGTAGAAGCCCCCTTTTTTTTAGTGAGTACAAAATTATATGTCCAAATTGTTCTCTATCCAAACATTACCTTACAGATTTCAGCTGCAAAATAAGACAAACTAATGTTTAAGGAGTATTTAGTGTCATTTTTACAGCCCTCTAAATGTGGTAATTTGTGTTTGTCCTTGAGGTGCACAAACAGCACCATTATGTACCAGAAAGTGAATTCCTTAATGAATCAACAGCATACCATTCACCAGCTTACAAGCTTACAATATCCACAGGCTAAAGTGTATGTCATGGAACAGCAGCTTAAATTCCATTTAGCAATGAATATTTGGATTCTAGTTGCTGATCCTTTTTTCATAAAACCATGCAAAGCAAAATGTAAAACCATCACACCTGTGCTTTCGTGTAACTAAAAGTAATATTTCATGAAATATGTTAAATGCGCTGGATTCTTGGTTTCCCTTAGGATAAATGCCTGAAAGGGTTAAGCAAATCTAATTTGATGCAGACACTTGTAAGATTGATTAATGAAGAAGGATCCCCTGGGAGTTTCTACTAGTTTTGCTAACAAAACAAGATGGAGATGAGTGGGTGTTTCATGCTGATGGCATTAGTTGAATATTTTTAAAGCAGCTGAATGGAGTATTTTCTGATGCCCAGTAGTATTCAGTATCAGACATTGTTTTAACCTCTTTGCACTTGGATATGAGTTGCTTTCAATGGGAGTTGTAGAGTTGGATCCTATCTTCCAGATAATTGTCATCCCTTTGTGTGCAAATGGGTATGTTTATTGCTTTTGATAATTCACGTTTCATTACGTCAAGCAAAGAAAGATCACTCTAAGATTTTCATATGATTTTATTTGTACAGATACTATCAAATGGGAGAAGTGAGTTAAGAGTGTTGAAACAATCCAAACAGCTTTAAGTGCCATTGAAAGCTGGGTTACCTGAACCTCCTTTTACCTAGAGAAGTATGTGTTGTGTTTGAAAGTTTTATTTTCACTAGTATGTGTGCAAAGTACATAGCAGTACTGAATATAGTTGTTCAGTATAGCTCTGTTGCCAATAGCAAATT
Source organism: Atractosteus spatula (assembly GCF_055471065.1). Lineage (NCBI taxonomy): Eukaryota > Metazoa > Chordata > Actinopteri > Semionotiformes > Lepisosteidae > Atractosteus > Atractosteus spatula. Next base: position 27,625,431 of record NC_142708.1, on the reverse strand, counting down.
TAAGATTTACAAAATTAACTTTAGTGGAGGATGTTAAGTACGCGTATGGGAATCTGTAGATGTTGCACCTTTTACCTCTTGGTATAAACCAGATGCACAAATTGCAAAACCTTTAATAGGGAATTTCCTTGAACGTTTACAAGGACATCCGGCAATTTGCTCCAGCTCTGACCATTAATATTAAAGTATCTCTGTCCCTTTCAGGTTACCAGTGTTGGAATCCACAGCTCCTACAGGAGACATGTCCCGCCCACATCACATAGTGTCTGTCGTTCCCAACCGCTACCCCCGCTGGTTCACCCTGAGCCACGTTGAGTCCCAGCAGTGCGAGCTGGCATCCACCATGCTAACTGCAGCCAAAGGTGAGCGTTGTCTTCATCCTTTCATCTGTCCATCATCAGCGTGCAAAAAAAAAAACAGAAGCTCTATTTTTTTGGTTTCTCCGAGAATGGTAAGAAGTCATCAGGTGTACAGAAACCAGAATTCAGGTAATTGAATTGTTGGTATGGTCACGCCCACTCTTTCTGTTGACCCTTTTTAGGTGTAGGTGAGCCATCTAGGTGAGATGCACTTGAATGTGTCTGCCAGCTTTCCAACTACATTTTCTCAGGTGGAGTAGACATGGGTTTTCATTCAATTTACAACAGGCAAGCTGTTGCCACTAAGCCAAGTGTCACTTAATGACTACAGTTGCACTATATTTTTGCTTTAGAACAAGAGTCCAGTTAAACCAATTATGGGCTGGTTTTAGATAAAGAGATGGGCTGCATTGAAAACCCATAGATCACCTTGATCCTGGAGGGACAATGTTATTGTGTTATACTGTGGGGTATTGAATCTTTGTATTTTACCGAGGAATACATTTCTTTGGAGTTTATGATTGTCACTCTAGACTCTCACTTCAATCTTCCAATTAATCGTTACTCAATTTCTCCACTTCGGAAGTTCTTTACACGGGAGAAATGGTTTCTCCTTCCACCAATATGTGTACAGTCCTGGTTAAGTGTGTTGTTTGAGATACAAATGAATAGCATGGAAGAAAGTTTTCCAGCTACATCTCATCCACAGCAGCCAGAAAAGTTGGATACATTGGATACATGCAGCAGAAATACGGCCATATTATTTAAATGCTTGAAACATGAACGTTTTGCTCATCAAATATTAAGAGGCTGTCAGTCTCTTTTTCATAGCTCTACATACCCAAGCAATCTTGGTCTGAACGCCCACCCCTGTGCTTTTCTGTTGTGAGCCTTCTTTGCTTCGGTATGGCTTTGAAATTGTGCCAAACTATTCTGCGGTTTTGTGACGTGGGTTGATGTCCACTTGGGGCACAGCTGAGAGACCACAGCACTGCTTTCACTGGACCAGAGCTGGATCTGAGCCCAGGCCTCTGGGAGTGAAAGGCCTGTGACTTTGCTATCTGATACACTGAATTAGATTGTGGCACTGCACAGATTTTTCTTCTTTGAAATACATTGATCTGAATGACGCAACAACCGCAGTGCATAATGTTGCCTTTTCTTTCTTATAAAAGGAATGTTTTTTTTTTGTTTTGCAGTCTTACAGAATTTCTTTTATTTTCTTTTTGTTTTTGAACAAGTTTTTACTGCTTTTAACTTATCTAATGGAACAAATCAAACAAAAGGAGTACAGGCAACAGTATCACCTTTGCCACTACTGCCACCCCATTTCTTTCATTTTCTTTCATTTTTTGGACAGAAAGAAAACATACTTTTCAAACCGTACTCTCACTAAAATGTACTTCCAGAGAACTGGTGTGAGATAAAGTTCAGGAAAATGTCTTCTTGTATTTGATTATTTTTGTAATATTTAAATCCTTCTTTTGCAGGTGATGGTCGTAGGCTAGAAACAGTGTTAGAATCCATCCAAAAAAATATCCACTCCTCGTCACACATCTTCAAGCTTGCCCAAGATGCTTTTAAAATAGCAACTCTTATGGACAGCTTGCCGGATATCACTCTACTTAAAGTATCTCTGGAGCTGGGCCTTCAGGTAAGTTGCTGCTCTGGGGGCCGGTCTAAAAGAAATACAAATGTTATTCAGAAGTTTATTGGCCAGCTTAAAGTAATTGTTGAAAGGAATTTAGGTTTCGGAAATATAGAAGAATCGCTTTTGGCGCTGCAGTAGAGTGTAGTTAAAAATAAGAGCAATTTTGTTTGCTCTAAGATTGCAAGTCCCAGGTGACTGGACTGCTTTCAGTGTGTTCTCACCACTTTGCCCGGCCCAATCACTCAGACTCGCACAGCTTTTCTCTTTCACTTACAGGCTAATTGGAACAGTTCAGTGGCCAAAAAAACACAGGATATAGATTTACTCCATCAGAATTCCTATGCATTGAGATCTCGGGAAGTACGGCCCATAAGCTGGTTCTTTTTCCACTCCTTCCAGGTGATGAGAATGACGCTCTCGACATTAAACTGGCGCCGGCGGGAGATGGTACGATGGTTGGTCACTTGTGCCACAGAAGTAGGTGAGTGAGTCCATCCCCCGAGTGTTTTTTTTAATAAATCTACCTATACTTTTATTTTTTTTCAAATTTCCTGAAAAGTGGGGTGAAAGTCATGAGGTGTCAACTGTAACATCTGTAAACATCGACATGCCCACATGCTGTTGACTGCCCCTTAAAGAACTGTATCAGGGTCTCTTTTCCCTCTTGTGTTCTGGTGACACTAAGAATCAAAGTCCCCTTCGAATATATCCACTTCTGTGACCTCTTGTAGTAGGTGGCAACTGCGGAGGTTTCTGTCAATCTAAGACTGAAGAGACTGAAGTCATTTAAAGGTGACTTAAAATGACCTTTTCTGTTCTTCAGGGGTGTACGCATTGGACAGCATTATGCAGAGCTGGTTCACACTCTTCACTCCCACGGAGGCCACCAGTATTGTTGCCACGACAGTGATGTCCAACAGCACCATCGTTCGGCTGCACCTGGACTGCCATCAGCAGGAAAACCTGGCAAGCAGTGCACGCACACTGGCCCTGCAGTGTGCTATGAAGGATCCCCAAAACTGCGCCCTCTCTGCCCTCACGCTGTGTGAGAAGGACCACATTGCCTTCGAGACAGCCTACCAGATCGTTTTGGACGCTGCTACCACGGGCATGAGCTACACACAGCTCTTCACCATAGCTAGGTATATGGAGCACCGTGGTTACCCGATGCGGGCGTACAAGTTGGCAACTTTGGCCATGACTCATCTCAACCTGAGTTACAATCAGGACACGCACCCAGCCATTAACGATGTGTTGTGGGCCTGTGCTCTGAGTCACTCCCTTGGCAAAAATGAACTTGCTGCCATCATACCCTTGGTGGTAAAGAGTGTAAAGTGTGCCACCGTGCTTTCAGACATTTTACGGCGGTGCACTTTGACCACGCCTGGTATGGTGCCACTTCATGGCCGACGGAACTCTGGGAAGTTAATGTCACTGGACAAAGCCCCACTAAGACAGCTATTGGACGCTACAATTGGGGCGTACATCAACACCACGCACTCTAGGCTCACTCACATCAGCCCTCGGCACTATAGTGAATTCATCGAGTTCCTTAGCAAGGCAAGAGAGACCTTCTTAATGGCTCATGATGGACACATCCAGTTTACACAGTTTATTGATAACCTGAAACAGATATACAAAGGCAAAAAGAAACTGATGATGTTGGTGCGGGAGAGGTTCGGTTGACGGAATTCTGTCTCTTTCTTTTTACTTGAGCCTGCCTTTGTATCCTTTTTAACTTAAAAAAATGAAAATAAATAAAAAAAAATCAGTAACAGAGCCACACCGGTATTATATGTGTATAGAACTGTTTAGTTCGCAAAAAAAGAGAAAATTGTCATGTTGTGGAAGTTTGTGTGTTTTCTTTTATTTGTATGAGAGAGAGGTTAAAGAGAAAAAAGTTTTGGTTTACACTGAGTATATGTTGTCCAGTGGCAAAAGCCCACATAGCTCTCCTGTTATTTCTGTATACATTCACAGCCTCAAAGATGACGAAATATGGCTTTAAACCAAACAAAACACCTCCATCCTAAGTGACAAGTACCTCGTATGGATTCAGCTTTACTCCTTCATGATTCATCCATGCATTTCAGTGTATTCAAAGCGCAAGTGTAAAAAAGACAAGAAAAAAAATGAAATCCAGATTTAAAAAAAAAAGAGATCTCAAATTCAAGGCTGACCATGTGGCTTTGCAGTGCTGTTCATCCAGAAGCATGGCACACAGTGCTTGCGCGTGTGGAAACTTAGCGACTGTCAACATACATTCTCAGGGATTTCTCGAAAAAATAAAAATGAAAAAAAAGAAAGAATGAGAGCATTTATTGTACTGTATATATTATAGTATATGTCTGAATAATGAAAAATATACGTTAACTAATTTATAAAAGAATATTCTATGTAATGCAAAATACTTGAAGCTGCAGTAGCTTGGTTTTAAACAAAACATATCAGAAGGACTAAAGTGCGCCTTGCTTCAGGGTTGGCTCAGGTGGTGATTTTATATGCTGGGCATCTATGCAGAGCCACCTATTCAATTGCATGATTGGACTGGTATATATTTAAAATAAATATATTTTGTATATATGTACAAGATATATTTATAGCGTACACACACTTGTAATGGGCACCATAGATAAGAAGGAAAGCAGAGACAAAGCCAGAGCAGCAAGCCTTAGCATTAAGCATACTGAATGCCAGAATTAGGCTGTGTGCCTCCTAACCTAGAAATGTAAAGCAAAACATACCTAACTGAGTAAAACTGAGTTTTACTAATAAACGTTAAAATAAATTTGGCCTGACCACATCCGCGTCTCTTTCACAGTGATCGAAGTCTTTAAACTCCATTTATGCACAATAACATTTACATATATATTCTGCTAATATCTTGACTTTGTGCAGGACAGAAAGTTGCTGTGTAGGTCTGACTGTTCTATTTTTATTTTTTTATTTGCTTTTTCTTGTTTTGTTTCATTTCCTCTAGAATTCCTCAAACAAGAACAGCCTTCTATCTTGCCTTGTCTTAATGCTTTAAAATAACCAAACTGGAGATCTAACTACCAAACTTGTTCATTAAATGAAAGCCAACCAACTTTGGTTACAACTTAGTGTCTTTAATTTAGCTGAATGGTTCTGTATCTTGTGCTTTAAAAAGCAGTTTTATTATGTTTTTGGTGCAAAAAGTTGTCTAGTGTCTCTTGTTCCCTTCATTAGAGGACTTGCTAGAGGTATGTTTGTAGCTTTTTTTGTTTAGAAAAGAAATACCATGTTCTCCATTTTATTTATTATAATAGGTAAAAGATTGTACTTCATCACCCGTGTAAACATTCTCATGAAGTTGAAATTAAGATTTGATACACCGATATCAATTTATTTATGTAACTAAATCACTGTTTTATAAACTTGTTAATGATTCAACGATTTTTTTTGTTTTAATTAAAATTAGTTTTTTTGAAAGGTAAAATTGTTTCTTTGTATTTCATATAACCTGCGATATCATAGCGAATGAACTGTGCTTTTTTTATTTCCAAAAATAACCTTTATTTTAAAGAGCAGATTTTTAAAAAACAGATCACTGACCTTTGTGGTGATCACAAACCCCTCCATACTTCTGCAAACTTTTAGCTATTGTTTTTTTTTCCAGGTTCATTTGTTGCAGGTGAAACAATTAAATTACATCATGGATTACTCTGCTGGGGATTTTGCCAGTAAGACACTGGTGATCCTTTCAGATCTGAGCACAGTCCCATGTGTCAATTGCACTGCATAAGTAGCTGGAATTTGCTGAAGTCGAGATAGATGAGCTCTGACTGTATTCTGGGTCCCGGAAAACCTGTTGATTTTCTAAGTTTCTAGTATTTCTCTTAACTATTAAAAGAAAATACTACTAGCATTCTAGACACTTTTGTGTCTTTTGTGTAACGTGCATTTATAAAAGTGCATAATTCCAGCTGGATTAATATGAGTAGTGTTTTGCATTTTTCCGAAGTATATTTGTGGAATCTTGGAGCATAACATTCCTCCACACATCAGGGATTCCAGTGTTTTTCAATTTATTTTTATAATTACTTAACACAAGGTGTCCCTAAAATAACTTTGTGGGCTCCTCAGTTTGGTTTAAAAATCAGATCTGAAGCATGGAAAGAACAGGAACAAGATTAAAGAATTCCTATTGATGAGCTGCGCATAGTTAAGGCTAAAACCTAAGTAATGTTGCTGTAGAAGAGTATGCACTGCAGCACTTGAGCTGGAAACAGCTTATTGAATGTCATAGGTACCGCTACAGAATCTGTGCTCCTTAATAGGTACAGTATCATGTCAAAAACGGATATGTTTCTGAAGTGCGCAACATTTTGAAATCAGAAGGACAACTAGCAATGACTACCAAAATTTCATTTTCCAGACACCTTAGAAACTTTGAAGCAAGAGGTGTTTCTAAGCCTTTTCCAGTTGAATTGTTGTATTGAGGTCATTACATTGTGAGTTGATTGTTTGGAATATAAAAACTGATTTTTTTTATGGAAGTGGATGGAGATTTGTTTTGTATTTCTGCAGGTGTATATGCTCGGTCTTCCCTTTTATGATATTTGTTTTGGTTACTCTATGTGTGTTTTTTCCCAATAAATCAAACAGTAGATATACTTTTTCAATAATGGATTTAATTTCAAAAGTCATTTAGGATACTTGTTTCAGCCAATCATTTGTTTGGACATGCCACATTATTTAAAGCAGATGTTATTCTCTTTGGCCAAGTGTGAATGCTGTGGTTTTGATTTTAAAGGACTTCTTTCTGATTTTGTTTTATTTCCTTTTATTTCTCTCCCTAAAAAAAGAAATTGAATTATGTTTGGTTTGGTTTGTATGGAACCATACCTTGTGGTCGCTGTTTTTCATTTCCTTTATTACCTCTAAATGTTTTTAATAAAAATATAAGGATACCAGATGAATCTCTGGATCCACTTTAGTCTGAATAATCAATTGGTGGAACAGTGCTTTTTCAGTTCCTCTCCCTCAGTTCCATATGTGTCAGTAGCTCTTCCAAAGAAATAATTGCACATAACTTATTTTCCCACGTTTTCTCTTCTATAAACCCTAAAGGTTGCATGAAAAACACTCCATATTTTAATGCATAGCCTCTTTAAAAATTGCCTTCGTTGCTTGATTGAGGATTCTTCTGTAAATCAGGTCAAAGCACTGGGGTCAAATCCCCTGAAGATCAAATACACTAGGCTGCTACTGGCCTGCAAAACACACAGTACTTTTTCAGAAAGGGCTGGCTGCTGACGTGGTGATTTTTAATTAAACATAGTTTCCCTTTGAGAATGGTGCTGAAAATATTTTTTGTTCTTCTCAAAACCTGTGATTGTAATTTCAGGAAGATATAACATTTCAGAAAAAAAAAGTTATAGGTCTTTGAATGAATTAGCAACCAGTAAGATTGGATAGTGAAGCAAAATGCAAAATGTTCATATAAAAATGAAAGTTTGTTTGATGTGTAGTGAAAATCGATAGATACAAAATACTACTGAACAATTATAGCTGCACTGCAGATAAAGGCTGAAGTATCCCAGTGTTGTAAAATACTAACTGTGCTTCATTAAAGATTTGCGCTGAAACTGGAATTTGAAGACTTACATAAATTATATGAAGTCTAAAGTTTACCGTTTAAAAGTGAGCAGAAGCATCCAAGATGACTGGACAGAGATTATACCTGGGGTCAGATTATTTAAAGTGTTTATTTTATAAACATACTGTATTTATCTACATCTACTGTAATCATGTTTTTAAAGTAGGAGTAAACTAGACATTAAATATACAAGCACTTTGGATACTTTTGGCTTATTTTCACAAGTTTAATCAAGCTTTTTTTGTTTAATGGCTGGAGTCCAATTAACTAGTGAATTTGCAACTATGGTGACATATTATACTTCGTTGTGTAATTGCGAGACAACAATCCACAGTCTACAGTGAAAGGCTAAGTAAAAAATGGGAAAAAATGCTAGAATGAGTTCAATAGACCACCTTGTCTAAAGAAGAAAGTGTTTCCAACTTTGAAAGGCATTGAGAACAGAAGTAGAGAAAAAATAACTAGTTTTCTGAGTGCTCATAGATAATATTCACAAAGGTGAATGAATTTTATGCCTCAATCGTTTTGCAATACAGTTTATAAAGCAACCTGGTTGAAGCTGTAAATTGTTTTTCAACCAGGTTCTCTCCACACATTGCATTTCCTTTACCTCCACTTTGAAAATGGATGGAAGAATCCTGTTCTGAGAATCCTACTGTTTTTGTTTTCCCAGGAACCATCTTTCAACACTGAAATTTCCTCATGATAGCAATAGCAGGTAGGCCCGAGAAATAGCTGTGGAGGTTATATTATTTAAACCCAGGAAGCAGCATATGGCACCAGAGGGGGACTTCAGCGAGGAGGTCATCAATTTACCCTGGGTTAGAGACCTCATCTATCTGTGAATGGACACCTGGAAGAAAATCAATGAAGCAGAAGGTGGCTTGGAACAACACTAGCTTTATTGACCAATTGTGTTTTGGGGATAAAGAAAAGAAAACAGTATTCTGTCTCTCAGTGCTTGCTTGTTAAACTCCCACAGCCTGGGAATAAGCATGGAGTATTGTGATTGTGATTTTCAACAGGAAGGTGCCGCAATCAAACCGTTTTCTTTCTTTCTTATTGTTCTAAATTATGTCTGGAAAAGCAAGTGGTCTGTGATATTTCCTTGTGTGGAGACCGACTTCCACTCGTTTTCCTCTTTCCCGCTTCCTTAGTCCTTTCAGTCTTGATCCTGTTCAGCTCAACAGCAGCTTTTCTGACAGCATTCCGCAGAAGATTAACAGGGTCTCCAGTTTGGTTGAAGTTGAACATCAAGAAATGTCTGGCAAACAGTGAAACACCTTTACTTGGCTGTACCTCCACAAACAGGGACTGGCAAATCTGGTTGCGAGTTGAAATTCTTGACAGCACTGTTGGGTCAGCAGAGATAAGCCTGAGAAAAACCCCACTGGCCACTCCAGAAATAATATCTTTTCTAACCAGGGGGACAGTATTTGTTCCGCTGGCAAATATCCAGTTAGCCTAGGAGTTAAATCATCAACTTATCAGCCAGACTACAATTACTTAAATAACCAGCCAGGGTGTATGGGGCATAGCTGAGTTCTGCCATGAGAAGTGGGGTGCACTGCAATTCTTCTCAATTGTAATGCGATTCCTCTTACCTTGGAGTTTTATCCTGACAGACAAATCTGAAAGGGTATTTGTAATAGGAAAGGTAAGATAAAAATGCAATTTATTTACTGTTTAGCAAAGAAACAAGTTTAAAGAAAGATGGGTATATGTATTCAGGAATAGTGTAAGTGTAGTGTGGGTTGCAAAGCACTTTCATACGCGACATAGACCCTTGGATCATCGGTGAGTCAACAGCTCAAGTGTGGCAGCAGTGAGGACTGGTGGTCAGGTCTCTGGACTCTGGACTGGAGAGTTGTGTCCAAACCCAGTTGATCATGATCATGTACTCTTGAAGAAGGCACTTCACTCATATCGCACCAGTAAAGCTCCGCTGTATGAACAGGGTCTCCAGCTCATCATGGTAAATGCAAATTTGTTTGCAGTTGACAAGTGATTTTAACAGCAATAATTTCTAACTTTTGTGCTTGTGTAATTAAGATTCACATTTTCCTTGGAGTCACTGTAAATGGTGTTGCAAAACACAAGATCCGTGAAGTCTTCCACTTGCTCTCAAAAGTGCTGTAACCTGGAAAAGCATTCCTTAAAATCTACATATAAGGCCATTTTTATCAGACAATTTATAGCTCTGACACGCTGACAAATCCTAGTAAAGAAAAACAAGCTGTTGGTGGCAGGTATTTTCACTTAATATACCAGACGCAGAATGAGAATTCTCCTTCTACCTTCTAGAGGTGTGAAATAGAGATAAATATATATATATATATTCATACAGACTGCATGCTGTAAATATATAACATGTAGATACATTTATTTTAAATGTATTTATTACAGAAAATATATTAGAAGGAAGAGTATGAGAAAGAAAGGCTTGAGACAGATATGACATAGCTCATTGAGTTTAATAAAAAAAAACAACAGTGAGATTCATTGTACATTCACTTTACCTGAGGGTCTGAGCAGGTTTGAGGGTTGTACACACCTGTGGTATTTCATCATTCCCCGAAACAAGGAGCATTTTTGTTGATCATTGTTCTTTAGGTACAAGTTAATAAATCAAAGTTTCAGTGAAACATTTCATTAAACATTCTAGGCCTGCTTTTGCTTGATAGAAACTTAATGCTGCTAACTGACATTTTTTTTTGTGAAATTCAATTGAAAGAGATATGTTGTACCTTTTCAGTAAGTAATACAGAAATGGCCATTTTCAGTACTCAAGTAACAGATACAGTATCTACAGGTTTATGAAGTGCACTTCATTTAGCAAATCAGTTAAAACCTGTTGTATTAACAGGAGAAACCATTTTTGATTGAGGGTATGAAGTGTACTGTATTTTTTTAGAATATTATTTTAAACAATAAAAATATTATATTACGTTTGTTTATAAACAGTGCATTGATCCAGCTATTAATTGAAAGGCACAAATCAAACATCTCCCAGATGTATGACGTGGTTTTAAAGGGGCCCCTATTTAAGTTATTTTGTCAACATGTTTTTAGATTTTTTATTTTTTCATAATGAGATCATAGCAAACTGCAGTACAGTTGCCTTATCTCCTTTGTTCAGAAGTGTTTTAAATTGATAAGAACAAATCCAATACTGTAGATGTGTGTTTTGGGATAAAGTGCAGTGCCTTAAAACAGTTTGGAAACAATAAATACATTTCCTAAAATGAAAGTGGAGGGGATTTTACTGCAACATTTATAGGTTGCCTGGTCAAAGGGACAAAGAACTGGCCGCTGTCACACTAGTGAGACAATTCATTCACCAATACAAGGATACAAGATAAAGGAGTTAACAAGGACGTGTTCAATCCCTGTCTCTCATAAAATTATTTGCTGTTCCAAAATTTTGAACTGTACTCCATGTTGGAAAATTATTTTGGCATTTTCTTTTTCAAATGGTTAATGTGTTAATTTTTTTATCATTTTTACTTTTTCATGTGGAACAAAAAATGATCTATGATCTTATAAGAGATTAAGAATTCTTTTACAAAAGGGTAGTTTTCAGTGATATAAACATGGTTGTCTTTATGTGCTCACAGGAAAGTCCTGTATATTCTTACCAAAAATGATCAAAGTTAATATGTGAACTCTTTTTCAAGCCTATTACTATTCTCACCAACAAAGTCGCACTTTTGAAAGAAAGGAACAGTCCTTTTCAGAAAATCGACTACTCTTCCCTGAAGTCCTACTCTAAAGTTCTTCACAGTAGCTCACACCTGAAGAAGGCTTCACAGCCGAAATGTTTTTTTCTCTTTTCAGCATAGAATAAACGTATTACTTGTTCCCATATATATAATGAGATGCATAGGGCGGTACAGTGGTGTGGTGGTTAGCATTGCTGGCTCACATTCGAGTGCTGGAGACCTGTGTTCAATTACAGACCTGGGGTTCTATCTACATGGAGTCTGTGTGCTCCCCATGTCTGTGTGGGTTTCCTCCAAGTGCCCTGGTTTCTTCCCACAGTCCATAGACATACTGATAGGCTAATTGGCTTCTGGGAAAATTGGCCCTGGTGTTCAGGTCTGTGTGTCCATGCCCTGCAATGGACTGACATCCCGTCCAGGGTGTAACTTGCCATGTGCCCATTGCTTGCCTGCATAGGTTCCAGCTCTCCCATGACCATGGATTGGAAGAAGTGGTTAGAAATGCAGTTAGATGGATGTTTTTACATACTATGCACAACCAACCTTTTGTGCTGAAATGTCAGGACAGCTGCCAGGCTGGGAAAGAGGCTAGATGTCAGTTGTATTTCTGTGAAGGACTTCAGGGAAGAGTAGTAGATTTTCAGAAAAGGACTGCTCCTGATCTGAGAGTCGAAAACCTGTTGCAAATGATTTAGGATGATGACGTTTAGGAGATTTAAAATAAAATATTCTGAGGAGACTAATTCTTAATTAGCCTCTGCAGCTATTTTTACTCAATTAAAAATTAATTCTTGGCTTTCCAGGAAGAACTTGCAGAAATGGGGTGGGGTCCATGCAAATGAAACTTTTCAAAAATTAAAGTGTACTAAACCTCCTGGCAATTCCAAAGCTTCAAGTTGTGCCAATTTGTTACGATCTTTGAAAGCTTGTCTCAAATTACTCACAATCAGCAAACCTTAAAAAGGCAATGTGGGGGGTTGTGGCATCATTCCTTAAATCTGTCCAATTATTGCAGCATAAAGAAAACTGTACTCAGTGTGATTGTACTCAGCTACCATGAGTGAATCATAGAATGAGAGGGTTGAGGATGATCTCACTAAGGGTTCTGGATTCTCACTAAAGTCTTCACAACAGGAACTGTATGACCTAAAACAGGGGCTGGCAGCCTGTGGAACATGTGCCATTGTTGGCATGAAAAGGTATTTTTCACTGCCCCTGCAATAAAAGTCTTATTATCCACAAAGAAATTAAGGTAAAAAAAAATAGTCAAAACTATGCTTAACTGCTCTGTAATTCTCTTCAACCTGCTACCCAATGAAAGCTCTCTGGTGTAAAAAGAAATTAACGTGGTTTATTTATTGCATTATTGTTTAGCAGGGCTAGCCTATTGCTGTCACAGGAAACATCACAATCCTTGCTACTGATACCATTTTTCACAATTGCATGTACAATCAAACATTTTGAACAAAAAAAGCTGTTACTAACAAAGCAAAGTTAGACGTTCACTCATGTAAGCCCTTTAGGAGAGATAAATGTGAATTTGTTCAACATAAAGACCGTGTTGTTTGAGCTCTGAGTGTGTGGTTATAAACAATGTACCGCGATGAGCCGTTCTTGTGAGATACTGTGACTCAGATGAAATTCGAGAAGAGCTGTGCTGTCTAAAACCCATGCATGGCACAGCAAAAGGATAAGAGATAGTTAAGGTGTTCATTAATCATTTTAAGGAAAGAGGAATTGGCTTCAAGAAAATATTTTCTGGAATGACTGACGGTGCCCCTGCTATAGTTGGAAAACAGAAGTCATTTGTAAAGGTCATTGCAGATCACATTTGCCAACTCACGGTAAAATTTCATTCTTTTGTTAATCAGGAGAATATTTGTGCTAAGTTTGAAAAATTATGCACTTAATAATGTGATGGCCACAGTGGTGAAAATAATGACTTTTCTTGTTGCTTGATCTGCCTTGACGCACAGGCAGTTTCAAGCTCTGCTATGAGCCTGAGATCGGCGAACTTAGCAAGGAAATGCAAGGGTACAGTATGTATCACACTAATTTGTAAGGCTTGCAAGTTAATTTATACATTTTAGATATAATTTTAATATTAAAACCTTTTTCTTCTTTTTTGCAGTATCACTTAATTTTTTGCAGACATTATGTGGGATTTGGATTGTTTTTTGTATAGTGACTGGAATTTAACATGGAAATTTTAGACGTTCTCAGCCACTTAACTGTAATTTTTTCAAAATTGCTTTTAGCCTCACAGTTGCATCCCTATCCAACGTCCTCCTTGCCCACCTCCTGAGTTTGGAGGGACAGCCTGATCTACAGTAGGCTGTATATGGGTGCCTTCCACTACTTAATGATCAACTACTCTATACTCAAACAAATATTAAGGGTCTTTTAAATGCTTTTATACCCTTTTCTGATCTTTGCCTTTATATAAGTTTGTCCCTGAGTTGTCTGGGAAGCTCAATGGTGTGAGAAATAATGTGAACCACTTCTATCGCACACAGACAGATGCAACTCAACCTATTTAGTGGTTCATTAAGATAATTTTATGCACTTAAATTGATTTAGATATGCCACTGCAAAGGGTTTGAATACTTACACACTCGTGACTTTCCCATTCTGTTTTCATATAAATTATTAATTTGCTTTTTTAATGTGTGCAGTAGGCTGTGTATATAATATTAATTTCTGCTTCTACTTCATGACTGCATGCTTCAAAGCAACAAAATAGAAAAACTGTGCAAGGGTTAGGATACTTTTTCAAGGCACTCTGTTTACCACACTCAGATCAGACATGCCATTTCTCAGTGCTGCTGATGCAAGAGACTGCAGTACAGTACATGATTTATGGAGCCTCCATCTTAGCACCCAAAATCACAAAACATCTGTGAGTTTCAACAAGAATTTAGGCAGGAGGTTTATAAAATGTAGTATGAACAAAATGAGGGTGTTACAGGCTCGTTCTTCCCCTGCGCAGTCACCGGGGCTCAGTTCTTCATAGGTGTCAAATTAAACCAATCCACAGTCAAAAAGACTCACAGAATGCTCTAATTTATTTATGAGGCATGAGACATAGTTATAACAAGAGACCAAATTGCTTTCCTCCAGTGCCCATTACAATAGGACCAGAGTACCTTCCTCCCTGAATCCCACAAGAGAACTCCTTCAATAGAGCTCAACCTCTGCCTTTTATTGTGGAGGCTCCACCTCCTGTATCCTCCCACAATAAACTTAAAGATGCCTTACCCCTCTTTATATTTTCACCTAATAAATACCCCATTATACCCCACCAAACACGATACCTGAGACATACCTCGGTCACCACAAAAATATTTCTTCTATATATTTTCCTTACAAAACATGAATAGCCACTTTTAAAACAGCTATGTTTCCAAAGGGATGGGGAGATCAGCTCCCCTCCTGTCCAGAAGAGGGCACTGTGAAAACTGGTGGCCGTCCGGTAGCTGTTTCCCAGAGTTAAAATTTGGCCCTGACTCTGAATGTGGTTTTGACTATTAAGCAGGTATGTGACCTGACAAAGAATGATTGAAGCCATCAAAGATTTCAAACTTCACCTGTTGTGTTTTTTTCTTTCTTTTTTTGTTGTTGGCCTCCTACCATGATCCCACAAACAAAAAGGTAAGGACTAAATTTATTTCCTTTATTTTAGAGGCTTACCCTGTAGGCCATTGGATGGGACCCATCACAAAGGGCATAAACTGAGAATGCAAACGTTTTTTTTACATAAACCAAAAATCAAATATGACTGGATCTTAATATGACTTAATTACATTTTGAGCCAAATATACAAATTTGAAAATTCATTTGCAGTACACTTTAAGGCATCCTTTGTTTTGTTCTGTGTTGAAGAGTAGGTGGTCACGTACTGTACTGTACATAGCAAATCTACAAAGATCATGATGTTTCATTTTGGATTCCTGAATCACACTTTGTGGTTTTCCTTTTTAAAAAAAATTTATAGCTGTCAGGTTTGGTTGGAAAATTTAACATGCATGTTTCAGGATAACATTAGAGACCAAATTCACTGTCAAAGAAAAAAAAACAAAGGATAAAGAATGCACAGCAGATTCTAAGCATAAATGGAAAGACAAAATATGTGCAACAGAAAGAAGAGCTACTTTAAATGAAATATTTAACAAAGAAAAGGGTTAAAGTCACAGGCATCTAATTTGCCAATAATAATACCTCAACACACAATAAACTGACACCACCCTAAAATGAAATGCAGGACCTGCATATCCCCCTTCACTCCTGCACTGAGGTAAACAGATGTTCTTTAATGGCATTGAGGACTTTGTGCACCATGGGATGCATTAGAGCACACTGGATGATCTTCTCACTCCTGCAAAGGTATGTCTCTGCTGGGATATTTCTGGACTGCAATCTAGATAAAAATGCAATAGAGATCCTTCATTTGAGTGAAAAGGGACAGATTTTCTTTTTTCTTTCAAGAGAAACTGTATATTACAGTAGCAGAAAGGTTTGAAGATAAGCACTTGAAGCTTGCTGCAGCCTCCAGAAGAGCAATCTCAATATATTCTGTGTGCTGTTTCCACATTTACAGTGTCAATACATCAGCATTGGAAACCAAACGGGGATTATCTTTACAAAAATATTTCAGAATAATCTCATTTGAATTCTTGTGGAATAAAATACTATGAGAAAACATTTTTATGTTGCTGAATAGATAGTTGACAACTGAATGTTTAAGTACTCAGCTATTGTAGTGATCTGGACCTCACTACTGCCGTCTCAGTTTTCTCAAGCTATACATGCTGCTCCAAAGACCTTTCCAGTACTGAGTTTATCTTAACCAGTTCAAAAGCATCAAATTCTTTGTTACGTCTTAGCTGGAGAAGAAATGGGGAGTAGATGACAAGAATAATTACGAGGGGTGTCTGGCAAAATACAATTGTGTTTCTTGAATGCACAGCCCCATATGTGTCATACAAACTGAGAAAACACAATTTAAAAACCAATAACATTGAAAAAGACTGCCAAGGGGCTCCTAGTATTAGTGTTTGCCAAAATGTTTCTCACTATGAGTTTTGCCTGGCTTAAGAACCAGCCCCAGCTAGGAATATTTTTTAATGAATCATCTGGGTTATTGAGGTGATTATATGATGTTCTACTTTCATTACCTAAGCAACTTGTTTTGTCACGCAATATGAGAGTCACTAAGAAAACAGCCACTCACAAAAATATGCCAGTCCAAATGAAGAAAGGAGAGCTGTAACAAGTAACATTGTAATTGTCTGAAAAACTAAAAGCATTCTAACATCATGCAGTCAAATTGATCAGGCCTAAATGAAAGCTTACTAGACTCTAAAAGAGCTTCATATTTTCATGTATAGGATTGGTTCCACTTAACTGTCCAAACACTTTCTTTCCAATAGTTCTGAACATCCAAACTTTACTGACATAATACTGGCCTCTTCAGCTTTACAATATACAGCTCAATTCTCTTTATGGAAGGAGGGGATAAGAAAAAGAAAGACATACGATTTTAGGTAGGGGCTTATTTATCTTGGGTAATATTGTATCTGCGTCCTCGGATTCAGCAAGGTGGTCACCACTGTTGACAGGTTTTTTTGCACAAACTTCCTAAAACTTTTCTCCTTTATCATAAGCCAACCAACAAGTTATACACTAAGAAATTCATGTCATTTACACACTTGTAAGGAAGAAAGGAAATGACTTTATGAAAGAAAGCTGAAAATGCTGTAAAATAAGTTCCCCATGTCCATTGCCCCATTAGAACAGGTAGCCCTTCTTGAATCCAAAGCCACATTTTGAAAACATTTGATTTTGTGTTAATTGAAATGTTAAAAAATTCCATATTTGAAAGCTGTGGTTTTTACATTTTTTTCTCTGTGTTCATGGAAATCCAGTCCTCTTGTGATTTTTAGTAATGATGGTACGTTTTCTTACCATATTTGCAATATTTACTTTATAGACCCACACCCAACTGTTACGACCATATTAAATGCTTACAAGAGACAGGATTGCAAAATTTAACATAGGATATTTTAAATGTATGGTCACGTTTTGTCTAGCTAAGTTGAACCCATTTGAAGAATTCCAACAATAGATGATCAGAAGAGACTTCTGAGAAGAAACAGCTAATTTAAAAAAGTATTGTTTTCAAAAGGAATGAAAATTTCAACTTCATCTCATTTCTTTTCCATTAACTTCTGTGTAATAAGAGGGAAGTACAGTAAAGACATCAGTTCTTGTCAGATCCACATTCTCCAGAAGGCACTGAGGAATGACCTGCTGTCCTCAATCGTCTGACTTTCGTGTGGAAAACAATTGGTTAGTGTAACAGTAATCAGTAAGAAGTGGCTTTCGGGGGACGTTGACATCTGTTTTCTAAGAGGATAGCGGAGTCTCTGAAAACTGATCATTCATTATTGGAATTGGTGCTGCATGTGAAAGAGAACAAAGTTTAAGGCCGAATTGACCAAATGACTATTGATGGATAGGTGGAAGGATGGTTGAGCAGAGCCATTTGGAGTGTGAGCATTTTTCTAAAATGTAAGTTTGGAGAGAGACTTTTGTTTTTTGAGGCATGTAAGCTGTTTAGCTGCCTGCCTATTTATAAAGTGGGTACAAAAAGGGAGTCTAGTTAGAGTTCAGAGACAGACTTTAGTTAGTTTTGTTTTGCTATGTATGGAGTTTAATGCATGTGTGTCTTTTCATCAACAGCAACTCATTAAATGATCTTGGTGGTTAGCATTTAGAGGAGGTCATACAATTAAGATTAAGGTAAAGGTGAGACAACCCGTGTCCCTGCTGAGGTGACATTATTATTGTATATATAATCTATACTCCGCATCAAGAGAAACCCATCACTGCAAAAAATTCATAATTTTATCAAAAACTGTTTAGCAGGTATATTGACATTTTATTGAACAGATGTGATGTGGGTAAATTCATTATGCTGATTAACAATGTCTTTAACAAGCATGAGCAACATCTGCTGTTGTGGTCTACTCTGAAAGTCACAGGCAAGGTACATGTGTGGACAGCACATGAATCAATACAGCTATATATAAAGGTTTGTGCACATATCATATACAAGATAGGATTGTGGGATTTTACCCCATTCCTCAGGAGAAGACTTGGGCAAGCATGTGGCTCATCAGTTGTATATGAACCTCACACATTCTGCCATTTCCTACCCCAGATACTGTATTGAATGGACCTTAAGTCTGGAAATTAGAATGTCCATTACATTCCTATCCCAATATAATCAAGATGTTGCACTGGATGCATGATTACATGGACTGTCCTGTTGAAATGTTTTTGCATCAGGGTGAGACCAAAACAGGAAATGCAAATAAGGTTCACTACTTGAATTGTTCATTCCTTCACAGACAATCACATTTGAAACTCTCCAAATGATCTTGCACAGAACATATAATGGATCATTCTGCATATCTGCACCACACTCACTGACACCCATTGTTTGGTCTACATAAAACCTTGAATCATTGCGAAAGAGGACATGTTTCTACTGCTGGTGAGTCCATTTGAGGTGTTGCTCCAACATACTAATGGCAATAAGGCTTTATTCTTTTGGTAAGCCTGGCATAAAGGATCATTTTTTAACTATATTTTCACATTTTGTAACATTATAAGAGGTTAAATCACCTCTTAACCTGTGCCCAGTCAAATTCAATAGTGATGTAATTCTTATAGAACACTCAAAGTCATTCACTCATTAATAATCAGTTGATCAAAATGATTGTCAAAATGTCAAAAACATGTATTCTTTATTTCTTTTAAGACATACAACCATAAATAAAGTGTATAGATTAAGACTGAGCATATATAGAGAGTGTCAAGTCTGGCTGTATACATTTGCTCTGATTTAGAGGAACTAAATTTGGAGCAATAACTGAGACAATCTAAATGGCATTGAGTGGCAGTTTCTTAGATTATGAGTGAAGTAATGGTGAGAATTTTAATGGATTATGAAAATGTCAGAAAGCAACACATCAAATTGTTTGCCTGACATTCTGTATAAAGGTAGGAAAAAAGCAAAGCAGGTACCCAAAATGTTAGTTTCAGCATCAGTTGTGCTGATACAAAAGAATATTTTGATCATTTCTACATTTCTAGCTTTATCACAGTGGGAGGTAAAACTAATTCAGATATGCGAGATCCAGGAAAAATGACTTGACCACATTTAATGATCCATTCTTTTAGTTTCCTGCATTAATTGCAGTTGGATTTTTCAGCCCATAACCGTTTTTAGGTTCACATTCACTAATGTTTGAAAAACAATGATAATAGCAGAAGTTATCCAAAAGTACATATGTATTCTAAAGAAGAACAGCCCGTCGGTGCAGGACTTGCCTTTAAATTTGGGAATGTAATTAATGACTCTTCTATGCACTGTTTCCAAATCAGCATATTGTACTGTATTGTAATATCACGTTTTAATACACAGTATTCTAAATTATATCTTACTAGTGTGTTGAATAATTTTAACATCTATTCATTTAAATTCCTTTTAGTGATATAGAATCTAACATTGTTTTTATTGCTTCACTACATTATCTGGAATATATGATTGATGTGTTTACATGAACACTATACTATACACATAGTATAGTTTATTTTAACATAATATACTATGTTTTTGCTATCTGCATGTAATACTCTGCACGTATACATTTATATAACATTATAACGGGCCAGGTGTTTGCCTAGTCTTGCATTCTGTTTAAATCATTTTGAATTTTCTTTGCAATTTGTATGGTGTTTGTTCCTCCACCTATTTTTTTATCTGCAAACTTCACTATTCTCTTCACTGTTTTGTTATTTATGTTGATACATTGATAAATCAGGAAGACCAATTTGAAAGTGGTCCATATACCGATCCCTGTGGTACTCCACTGATTACATTAATTACATGGAGCTTTCAGCCATTATCTGTACTCTTTGTGATCTATCCAATAACCGGTTCTCATTACAAACATGCATATTAACTAAAATGTCTGCTGTGTCCAACCTTTCATAAAGAACATTTCAAGAGCCTACTGCAAATCTAAATAAACTGCAGTATATTATATGCTATGTTATGTGATGATTACTGCTGTTGCTTGTTCACTGAATTCCAAAAGGTAAAACCAGGGGTGCACAGCTCCAGTCCAAGAGGGCCAGAAGGTTTCTTCCATTTTGTTTTCCTCCTGAGTCCGTGAATACCCTATTGAAGTCTTTGTTTGCCTAATTGGACAAATAGAAGCCTCTCCTTTTTCTTAGCGAAATGGAAATTTAAATAGATCTATAAAACCTGCTGGACAGCAATCCTTGAGAACAGCTGTGGAGTTGGGGAGCCTTGAGTTAATCTATAAACTGAGGTTTATGAAGGTTTGAGGTTTATAAATTGAGCCTTATGAAGATATAAACTAAATTATGCATGTAAAATACACCATTAGAACACACACTTTTTAGAAAAAAAATGGTGATCATGTATTCAAGACATTACTTTAGTATTAAGATAGGAGTGCATAAGATCAGTCTTGAAAGGCCACAGTGTCTGTGTGTTTACATTTCATCTGTTCTTTTTATGACCTAGTTGAGCTAATTGTTACCTTAAATGGAACAACTAAATAAGTTTCGAAGATGTTCAATTCTTGATGATTTAAAGACCTCTAGAAAACCTTAAGGTTTTCTAAATCAATGGTTAACTCTCCCAATAAAAGTAATGGTGCCTTATTACATTTATCTGTGTGGACAGATACATGTTAAAATACTGTAAATGAACTGATTAATATTTCCATAAATAAAAATATTACCTCTCAGATGAAAAAAACATATCCCTTATGGAAATGGTAATCTTTGCACAACTAACATAGGTTTATTGAATGCGCAGATTCCACCATAACAGCCTCATTGACTGCTGAAGAAATCCCAAAAATACCTTTGTGAATACTTGCCTCTAATACAAAGACACTTAATTAAGCTGAAGCAATTTAAACACACAATAGATATTTATTGAACACTTCCAGTGTTTATAAAGTGTGATCTTTCCTTTTGCTGAGTTCTGTGTGACATATTCTATTGACAATAGATTTTAAATTAGACACACATAATTTTTTAAATCTGGAAGATATTTTGACAAAATGAACCCAAGAGCAAGGATGCTAAAATAAGTTTATATAGTACATATAAACATGTGGTACTAAGCAAATTATTAATGTATTAAATGCAAAAATAAAATGAAAATGGATGGATATCTGT
The DNA here is from genome assembly GCF_055471065.1 of Atractosteus spatula. Lineage (NCBI taxonomy): Eukaryota > Metazoa > Chordata > Actinopteri > Semionotiformes > Lepisosteidae > Atractosteus > Atractosteus spatula. Next base: position 27,603,789 of record NC_142708.1, on the reverse strand, counting down.
ATTTTTCACTAAGGACATAAAAGAAACAGTTATTTGGAGAGAACAGGACAGGTTGCAAAAGATTTTGGCTTTCAGAGCAATAACCATGAGGTTACAGGAAAGAAATGTTTTGCTAATCAAGCCACTAAGTCCAGTTCCGAATTAGTAATTTAATTCTATTTTTTTTTTCAAGGATTAAAAGTCCCCTTGGGTGTTAGCAAAATCAAAAAGGCATTGTACATGATAAATTTTAGTGGTTTTTGTCTTTATTCTTTGAAAAATGTGAATCCATCCCAAGGAAGGAAAACACATGAAAAATAAACCACATCAGAGCCAAACACATTTTAATTATGAAAATAGGCAATCGTTTATCTTCTGATTTATTGGCAAAACTTTTTTTTTCTTTTTTCTTCTCTTACTTTTGATGGTGGCATTTTTATAACAATTCAATCCTTAAGTCATTCCATTAGGAATGTGCTTGTAATATTTTTGTTGCGCCATAGAAGACTGGAATTCACTGACCAGGATATTCCATGACATTTCCTGGAAGCTCTTAAAATTTCTCTTCTCAGTCCAGCAAAACGCTTAAATACCTACACCAGCTGCTATTGTTTTGTGGAAATTAGACATTTTCTAAAGATTTTTCTTTCCATTTTGCTTTTGTATAAAAATGTAAACAAAGCACTTCACCATTCATCTCCCCCCAGAATTTTGCTCAATTTTGACAATGTAAATAAAATAGATGCCCTTTTAATATGGAAGCATTCCAGAATAAAAGGGGTCATGTATCCCTACCTCTCTATTAGTGTATCCCTGAATGCCATATCTTTCTACAGATTGAGAGAAAACATGAAATGTTTAACATTCTATTTGACCTTTAATCCAAGTAGTGCTGTTCAGACCATAATGGTGCGTAAAATCCCATTTAGTTAATGTGCCAAGATGTTATGCTTGATTAGAAAATTATGAATTGTCCCTCAAAAAATCTAGAACATATCACATCCCAGGAAAACACCATTATTCATTCAATATGACAGTTTATTAAACAAAAAATCACTTGGATAAAAGTCTTGGTCTGATTTCTTAAAAGGATATGACAATGCATTGTAAGAATAATCCTTTTTCTTCTACTCTTTTTGTATGTTCCCACGTCTAATTTGTATCCCTCCCAATGAAGCATGTATCTGTAATTTTGCTTCATTCTGCTTTTGCCATTTTGTTTCTGTGTGCTCCATACAACATTCTTCTTTTTTGAACTGATGTCTGCGTTGACAAGTAAAGGGACATTTTTATTAAAACCACAGACTCTCCAGACTCTTCTTGTGTCACTGGCAGGTGTGAGAGAAGACAATTATTTCATCCTTTGTAGTGTTTTGCAGCTTGTGTTTCAGATCACCTTGTCTTTTTGATCCAGGCATGTCTGTAGTAGCAGCAACCAACTTGATGGAGATGTGGAATTTCTTTATAACACATGTGTGACTCTCTGGTCCAAAGCCTTCAAAGCAGAATAACCAGAAACAGGAATGCTATGAAATTGAATGGAATGCTAATCAAGTGATTGTACAAATATTGTTATTATAAATCTACTAAAACTGATTAGCTGCAAAATATTTGCTGAAGTTTTCCTGGTAGTCCGCTCAGTATGCAGTGTTGCATTTGGTGGTACATCACAGCTTCTGATCTTGGATGTTGTCCTTTATTGAGACGACATTTAACACTTTGTGTCAGGCTTCCAAAGCACAACATGAAAAAATGAAAATGATGCTCATTATCAATAATTGCTCTATAGCTGGATCAAAATATCATGACTCACAATGAACTGTTTAGGTTAAGGAAAAACATTTGATATTTTGTGGTCTTAATTATGATACAGCCTTTCAATTAAATATTGTTGGAGATGATTATGCTGAGAACCTTGAATTCAATGACAAGTTAGACACTCTGTATATGTATACCTGATTGCACTTGATGTGCAATCAAGTTGTTCTCCTGATGCACTTGTTTAGATTGAGTTGTTTAAATGAGGGGTTTATCAATATTATATAAATAATCAATGCTTAGGGTTAAGAATTATCAATGCTACTATCTTTCTAGACATGCTATTAGCATTACACAGAACCTCAGTCTCACAGAAATTATCATGCAAAGTTTCAAAAATCAGAATCCTTGAGGCATTATGTAAGATAGTCAAAGAGTTGTCAGTATTAACACTTAAATGCTTTCAAGTTCAAAGTCCAGTGTTTTTAAAAATAATTTTAAAATCTAGATGTGAGTTTTTTTTAAATCTCCACAAGAAAAGAATTCCTTGATTTTTTTATACAGTTCTGAGCTCTCTTGTTGACCATTAACAATTATATTGATAAATTCTTGAACAGGTCTGTGAGATTTCTGTCTCATAAAGAATATAATGAAAGTCATTGTGTACTGAGTTAGACCAGTAACGTACTTTCCTGTTCAGCACTGATCTGCAGTCCAAAGGCACATCTTACTGTAGTCAAACATTTCCAGATTCCTCCTCTCCGAGGTCAGTCATTTACACTGGTGTAGAAATGGAAAAAAAAAATTGGTCTCACATGAGACCAATTTGATAGTTTATTTCTGCAGCAGTTACAGATAACTAAGAAATATGGCTGCCGTACCTCTGAAAACCAACTGCTGTTGCATACACAGAACTCCCACCCACCTGAAAATATACAGTATCTATCATTCCTTCCAAAACTGTGAAGGAGAGGTGTGCTTTGGTTTTAAATGTTCTGAAGTGGGCACTATTCAGAATTGGAAGAACAGTGGAGTCCACTGATCTCACCTGAGACAAGCACAGCCAATACTCAGTGTCCTTGAGAGACGTGACACTTTAATCCTTTTGATCCCTTCAATTGGTGAATCTGGAATGAATTAGTATGCTGGTTTAATAGAGCCCTTTCAAATGAACAAGCCAACGTTCCTGCTCACAGTTCAAAATCAATCAGCTTTCATGCTTTACCTGGTGCTCAGTGTCTTTTTTTCAAATATTAATGGTCAAATTTAAAATTGTAAGGTCTGCTATGCTTTTATTTTGCTTATAATTCAGTCATTTAGGGCAATAAGGAACTTGTACTGTATACGTGTTTTTTGTCTTACTTTATTTTGGTAATGTTCAAGAAAAATAGAAGATGCATTAAAGGAGCAAGCTTTGCAGTCTTCTTGTCCTAAAGCATAGAAAAGTGATGGCATGCTTCCTCAATTTTTGCAGAAAAAGTTTTTTTTCTTTTTGCTTGAGCTGAAGTGGTTATTTATGAAGCTGGCATTGTCTGAAGACAAAAAGGTCTCAATCTTATTTCAGAGCTTCAAACATAACGGTTCTGTAGTTAACTTGCAGGATGAAACAAGGTTTTGCGTTCCTCAAAGACAGAGTGTATCACATCTGAAATATCTATCAGCATCTGTTTCATTGCACCAGAGCTTATCTGACCTTTCCCAATGGATGAAAGACCATGCACTGCCTTTTATCCGAATTAACGTGACTCTGAGTGTAGTGGCAATATCATGTTCCTTTTGGGTCTCTTGGAAGCAAAACAAGAGAACTCCCAATTCTCAGCTTTAAAGGGAATTTAAAATGTCAGATGCAGGAACAATTGGTGTCCATAAAGTTTTCATAAATGTCATACTAGAATAAGCAATAGCAATTACTCTATTTGGAAGGCTTCACCTTCAAAATAAATTTGTATTTTTCAGTTTCTCAGTGTGAGCTCAATTATAAAAGAGCAATTTAAAATAGGATACACAATATAAAATTGGCCACGAGCTGGACTGCTTTTATGAAATTAGAAACCTCGGGGTGATTTTAAATATCAGCGATTTGTATTCAATTCATGGCTACTATGATTTGTATAACAACTGATTATTTTTTAAGAGTAAACCTTTTGTTCAATCTGTGAAAATGTACTAGGAGAATATCACTTTTGCTGCATTTACGCTTTCACAAACAATTTAATTTCTGAAAATAAGATTTATATGTATTGTAAACCTCAGTGTCAAATGTAGAAAAAATTCAGAAATTTTTCTATCTTCCTCTTTAATTGGTGTGACAATGATCAACATATGTTTGAGAAATAAGAAATTAAACTGGATGGCAACATTAATCCTGTACTACAGATCACTCCGATGATATTCAAATAAAATATCTAGTAGCACTTTAAGGCTTTAAATGCCACTATAGAATTGCTTTACTAAGTTATTACTATAGAAGAATCCATTATTGAAGTATGTACGTACAAAAACAATCTGACTATGCAATCAACTATTAGTGATGGTCAATTCATAGTGGATTAACGCGCTACATAATGTTGTTAGAATTGGTGTTAGAATTTACAACAGTCTCCAAGTATTTTCCTTTCATCTAGCAGTTTTTTAATGTACTGTACACTTAAAGGTATAGTAGAATGACCTTTTCAAAAATGCATATTCCTCGTGTAGACGCAAAACACCTCTTTGGCCTACTAGACTGGTTTATTGCAGGCCACTGTGAAAAGCCTAGCAAAGGATCCTTGTCTTTTGCATTTTCTTAAAAAAGTCTTCTTTGTTCTAACTTTGAAACTAATGCAACAGGAACTCCAACTTATGTTTAACCAATTTGAATACCATTTGTTTAATTCAGTGTCCAGATATTAAATGAGGTGCACTATCTTCACTGAATTACAGTATCTTTCTGTACTCCGCTGATATCGATTACTTTCAAAAGTGTGGTAAATACCAAGTAAAGTGTCTGAAAACAGTCATTAAAATCTTTAAAGTTTCTGTGATTTGGGCTCAACAACAGTCAGACAGAGTGGAGGTGCAGGAAAGGGCTCCTGTTCACCAATGAGGTGACTCTTTCTGATGTTACTAAGCAACACAGAGGCCCATTCTGCTTGTTTAACTCCAATGATATTATGCTCCTGCCAGCAAAAGAGACATGCTGATTACATACCTTTGTCCTAGTTAGAATGTTAGCACTCCTTTTCAAGAGGTTTCTGTATAGCCCTGGCTATAGACATAGCTTTCACTAGAGTGTTGTTAGAGAAATCCAAGCCCAGCCCGATTTACCTGACAGACACAGTACTGGATCTGCAGAAAATATCATTGAAAGATAGTCAGAAAGGCCTCCACAAGTAAGAAAAAAAAACAAGACTTGTGGTTTGGAGATCTAGCTTTTACGAAATTTGACTTACTGAAAAGTTGATGTACTGTATACTGAAAGCCTGTCAGGTAAAGGGGTCTTCTAGATTTTAATCAAGAGATACGCACTGTACATGAAAGGGTTCTGCAAAATCCTAAGGGGGAGAAGGTGAAATGTTACGTTTAACGTATTTAAAAAATATTCATCAGTCATTCCTTTGTCATATCCCATTTTATCCCAAGAGAGAGATTTTGCCTGTGTTGTATTTTTCTTCTTGTATTTTTTATTTTTTGTGGTTCCCTCTCATGTTTAGAAGAACAACTTGATGTAGAGGATCAAGCTCGATGGAAAATTGAAAGCATACATGTCTAGAAAGCACAACAAACAAGAGCCTTGTGAAACCCGAGTATTCATTGGAAATGGGTGGCTGCATTGTGTTTAATTTCCTCTCCTCCAAATGAAAAATATATTTTTTCTTCAATATATTGCAAGACATCCAGCACAGCTCTGTCATGACATTACTTTTCTGTAGTATTTATTTCTGGTTCATGCATGTTTTTTTTATCCTTAACCTTTCACTTTTTTATTGTATTTGCTTCAAATGCTTTTTTTTCATACACAGAAGCATAAAGCTGAGCTGCAAGCGAATAAAAAAAAACAAATGCTACTAGAGAGAGCTGGAGTACTATTTTTACAAATAGAAAAACAGCAAGCTGAAAAAAATTACAACTCATACACATTTAATATATCTGTAAGTGAAACTGTCTGAGGTGTGAAAAAGAATACATTTCATGGTATATATTTCTGCTCCAATGGAGGCTTAGTGTTAATTTTGTATTTGTTCATTTTAAAATATATGTAGTAACAATCATGGAGCCTAAAGACCACACATTAATGTACTGTAAATGGTTGAAATTTACAGTTTCCCCTCTTGTGTTGTTATTCATGTGTGTTTCTCCTGTGTGTTTCTGTGACACTTGGTCACAGAGGGGCATGGCTACAGTGGTGTACTGTTTTCATGTGGGCTCTGGAGTGGGTTATGCATAGAGTGGTCACAAAGTACCCTCAGGGGTGTGACCACTAGTGGGCTAATGAGCCTTGGTTGAATTTAGGTCTCTCCTGCCCCTGGGAAGGATAAATAGGGGTAAACTTCCTGCTTTCAGGAAGTCCAGAGAAAGCCCATGGTTAGTGCAGATGGCTCTTTTCTCCTGTCAATTCTCATTCTTTTGTTCCCAATAACCTATCTTTATTGAATCTGTGAAACCCAAGCTATGTATGTGGTTTGGTCACAATATATTGGTTAAACCTTAAGTGTATTTATTATGTCATTATAAAGACTCTGTTAAAATGTAAAATTGTCAAAAATGTATAATGGTGGTTTGAAATCCAATTCGGAATGGGTACCATAATATTCATTTCAGACAAATAACTAATTCATCACAACCACTTTTTTTAGTTTATATATGAATCGAGTTTTTTTGTGGTAAAAGCAATGGCATTATTTTAAATAAAGTTCCATAAAGCACACGCCCTGAATTATTTCATGTAAATACAACCAAATTATCAAGGGAGACAAAAACACCCACACTGCATTATTAAATGCATTGGGACAAACAAATAACCAGACAGCTTTTCAAAATGTTTTTTTTAAAGAGTAAGCCAACCATAGCCTTAATAATGGCAGCTATTTTTTTTTAAGACGGTCAGAGGAATACTATTGTTGTGAATGCCAACCCCCAGGCCACAAAATGCAACCCAAAGACATCATGTCACTGGATTACACATGTACATTTGGGTGGTCTGTCACTGTTTTTGGCTTGTAGAACCCCTCTTGGCTACTATAATGTACCAGTGGTTCCTTGTCAGAGAAATCTTCTCTGTCCCAAAATTCAAGTTCTTCACTTCAAAGCACTGTAACACTGTCCCATCATTTCCTCTTCACCTTCTGCAAAACAGTTCTTAAGTCCTCAGAAAAAAATTGTCAGGAGAGCAGGACTTGGCAAATTCCCTTTAAACTCCTTTTCTCTCCATGAAAGGTAACAGCTTTTTCCTTCCAGGACACCTGGCACACTGAACGAGGCTCACCCATTTATGGCCAGTCTTCACTTCATTAGGTAATTGTCCATATCTCCTCAGAGACCTACTGGTGCTCCTTACCCATCTTAACCATTAGCACCCAGTTTTCAACTATAAACAGCAGGAATCCACTACTCTACAGTAGAGGCAAAACTCCAGAGAATCAAACTGATCCAGGCATACATATTACAAAATGAAATGCTAAATTCACTCTGGGCGAATCTTTGAAATCCAATCCATAAAAAGAACCGTCCGAGTTTTATCATATCATTCTAACACTTCAAATTTAAACTGGTGTTAGAATTGTCAGCTGGCTGCTGATGTCAAAACACAGGAGAATAATAACTTCTCTTCCGCCATCTAAACTCTCTATAGCTCATATTAGTATTAACTTTCCTCCCTGACTTCCAAGAGTTTAAACAAGCCTATCACCACCTGGCTTCGAAAACATATGCTGAAAATTAATCCTGTGAAATGGTGTAAATGACCAACAGGACCAATGAAATTAGCTCTTTGTCCTTCCTGTGGCATTCCAGTCACACAGGACACTAACCAGGTAATGAAGCCAGGTGTGTTCAATTTTCACTCCCAGAGAAGTCCCTGGCCAAAGCCCCTGAAGGATAGAGCTTGCACCATCACAGCTACAGTATGTTACACCTTCCAGAGCAGTGTTTCCAATCCAGTGAAAAAAAGTGGGTCTCTGCAGTCAGCAGGCCTCCAGCTCACCTCAGAGATGTTCAAAGACATGATGACATGATGTTGCGTGAGGTCAGGCCATGTAATCTTGTAGTGCTCTTGTCCAGGAACAGCCACATTACACTTCCACCTTTTTGAAACAGTTCATTGACGAGTGGTAGTGCTGGCACTGTTGTTCAAAATATCACAGAACGTGAAGTGGTCAAGCTACACTTAAAAGAAACTAAATAGCTCTAGCCCTAAGTATGAGTAACAAGTACATCATTACACCAACTCCTCAGCACCTGCACCAGTGCTCTGCTGAATTATTCTCCGAGTTGTATACTCAACTCTTGTTACAGTAGTTCTAGGACTGTATACCATTTTTTAGATTCTATAAATCATACTAAAGCAAAATGAGATGGAGGAATATGTGCATAAACCTAAAGCAGAATAAACACTTAATTTACTCCAAGGTACAGTAATTATAATCAAGCAGAACCAGTTAAAGCATTCAAGAAGGGGTAAGGGCAGCATCCAACCCTAACAGTCTGCATATAAGTCAGTGTCTTTTTAGGACACTCAAAACGATCACTCTTCAGTACTTCAGTATTTACAATGGGTTCAGGGCCTTCTTCCTCAGTGGTCTTTCAGGTCAAATCCAGGCCCTCCCTATCTTTGCTAAAGCCTTTAAGTTTAAACATGCAAGTAAGACTATTTGTTTCACCCACTTTATTGATGTGAGGATATTTAATCTTTTTCCTGATGAATTATTCCTACGTAATACATTTTCAAAAAAATCCTCGATTTGGTATGGATTATGAATGTATTAATGTCCATTAGGGAGTTACAAATATGAAGATCTCAGGGACTTGAGGCTTCAACTTCTAAATATACTGGACCACCTTCTACCAGACTAATTAGCACCCCAAAGTGTCTACATACTTGGGGTGCACATACTTTCTGTCCAGCCTTCTAGAAGAGGAGATGTACTCACTTAACTGAAACACTGATGTGTTTTTATTACAAAATGATCAGAACTCTTTGGTTTTCTATTAGTTGTATGTGGAAAAAAATGTTTTTAGTTTTAGGATGGATATATTTTTGCAATAATTAAGCCTTTTTTGCTGTAAACAAGTTCAGTTCCTTTTGTTATTATTCATTCAGGCACCACTTACACAAAAGATGTAAAATTACTAATAAATGATGTAAAAAATTAGAAAGGAACATGTTGTAAATCAAACTACCAAAGCATCTGTCAGCATCTAGTGCTTTAGACACAGTTCACCATTAATTATTGAAAAGAATCAGAGGATGGTTTACATGAATCGTAATGAAGCACAACTGTCCAGAGACAACTTTTTAAAGAGCATTTCTTGGATTAATCTGAAAGGGAATTGCATATTATGCAGCCAAGATGCAGATAATAAGGAATGAACATAGAATTCTGAATTCCACAAATTGAACTGCAGAGGCAAAAGTTCTGCAGTTTTAATGTCCTATATTTCATTTCAATATTTTAAAATATGATATGAAAAATACATTTAAATTACAAAACAAACAAACACTCCAGTGTGAAATAAATGAAGCGACATGATTTTAGACTCCAGTATGTAAGGGTGCAGTGCACATTTAATTCAGTATAATTATACCCTTGTGTAAACTCAGTATATAGGATTGCTGACAATACTGCAAAGGCCCACTATGCACCTGCAACAGAATACAAATTGATATTTGTCAGTGTTGAAACGCAGAGCACACCATGTCTGTGTGATATGCTGCTGGTCTCCATGGGCTGACCGGCCTGCACCTGTTTATGAGTTAATTTGTTTGGAGAATGGAAAAGTTCTGTGTTGTTGCTGGAGACAGAATCCTTTTTCTGCGAGGGGAATTGGATCAGTTTGAACCTTGCCTCGTCTCCCCTCTCCACAGTGCCTGCAGCTTACACTGCAGGCCCTCCAGCATTATCTTAAGGAAGAGGTTGATTGAGCTGAGAGGCTGACACTTGTCAGTTGTGGATAATACTGGCTTCAGTCCATCATGCTCACCCATAAATGCACGGTGACAGAGATGGACTGTTAAATAGAAACCCCAGCCTCCCAGCAGACACTCTCCCTCAATATCGGTAGCAAGCAGTGGACAGAAGCAAAATAGCCTGGAAAGCACTGTAAAAATAAAATCAAATGCAAAATGCAGAGTTAATTAGAAAATTTTCTATGCTTAATTCTCTCCTATGACTTTTAGTTTACAGGTTCAATAACTGTGAGATTGTTGGGTTTTTTTTTAAATATCAGATTTTCACAACTTGATATTTTTATCAGAAACTAAGAAAAATAGAAATGTTGTTTTGTATTATACACAGCGTATATGATTTGGGAATTGGGAATCTTTGGGGAATAGGGGAAGCCTAAAATGGGAGTTGTTAGAAAAAATTGGGAAATATTAGGGTTAAAATGACCAGAATGTACATATATAAATAAGAATTAAGAACATAGACTGGCTAGCTTAAAGTTAAAGATTGTCTCTAAATTATCCCTGTGTGCTTCTGTGTGCATTCTGTGCAGTGCACTGTTATTTTGTATGTGTTTCTGGGATCTGTAATGCTTTCTGTTAATGGACACATGGATAAATATGTTATTCCCACTCCAAGTTGGCTAACCAGAGGGGAACACACATGCATTAGCTCCCATATTTGAAGCTTTTCAGAAGAAAAAAAAACAATTGACATTCAAGGTAATGCATGTAAATGAATTAAAAACTGGTTTGTGGATAGAAAACAGAGGGTTCAGATAAGGGTAAATGTCCAGATTAGAGTGATGAAATTAGTGGAGTACCACAGGAATCTGTATCAGGACAACTGTTTATCCCAATTTTTATCTATGTTCTAGATTCAGCTAGAGTTAGCAAACTAATCAAGTTCACAGATCCCAAGCTTGAATTTTTAGGAAAAACTGTAAATGCTGGAAAATAAATGTAAAAAGTTAGATTAAATTAATAAATAGGTAAACACCTGGCAAATGACATGCAGTATACGCAAAGTAAGGGTAGTGTGTTGCATCCTAGAAGCAAAAATATAAACTTAGTGTAAAAATGGAAACACTGAGCTTCATGTTGGTATTTGAAAGAGAGAAATGGCTTTTTATGTAGACACAATTTTCATCTTCAAGGTAATGTGGTGTATGGTGTTTAAAGTGTATGCATTCTGCTAGAATACATAATTAAAACTGTAGAATTTAAATCAAAAGATAATGTACTGAATTTATACAATGTGTTCTGTGTATATTGTGTAAAAGTGGGGTCACTACATTACAATAAGTGCGCTACTGTATATTGCTGCTCTGAAATCAGTGTAGTGAATGTGGACCAGGTATATTACTGGGTTCAAGGGAATATACTACAGTGACAGGCTACAAGAGCTGCATCTCTTTAGCTTTGAACAGAGAAGACAAGAAAAGGGCCTGATTCAAGTATTCAAAATCCTGAAAGGCACTGACAAAGTCATGGCTTCTTCAGATTCAACAGAGAAACACAAACCAGAGGACACAAGCGGAAATGATGAGGAAGTGTATGGAAAACTGAGAACAGAAGGCACATTTCTACACAATGGGATGTGGGCTCATGAAAGCATACCCTGGCTTCTTTTAAGAAATGGCTGGAGGAGATGCTCATATCAATGAGCAGCTAGCAGCTAAATGGGTTAGATGAGTTGACTTGTTCTGTCCTTTCCTAAGCTTTTATGTTCTTAAGATTTGGTAAGTTTCTTTTGATATTTCTCCAAAATAATCCTCTTCTCTGAGTTGAATATTAATATATTTTATAGGCAAGTATTTTATTTTTTTCTGTCTTGTCCACATTGTGCTTTGGATATACAGTATGTTCATCTATAACCAGATATTCTAAGCAATGGGACTGAAATACCTGTATACTGTAGGTAAATCCACTCACAACATTGACTGGTCTTGCTTGTACAGTAAAGTGGAACAGTATATACTGTATTTTACTGTGATTAAACATAATTTGTGTGACATTGTAAATACTTCCCTCTTTCTGAAAGAAATACCATTTGGCCATGCTTTCAGAAGCTGAGGTTCCTACACATTCAAATATCTTGCAGACTTAAAACATACCGTATATATTACTATACATTATATATTATTAGATATTATATATTATGTTATATTATATTATGTATATATTGCAAGAGGAAGAGGAGTCTTATTCTAATAAAACTGAATCAGTTCTAAGTAGTTTTCTGTAAATAATAGAAAAGGTTTTTCCTATTAATAGCATTGTGCATAAGAAAATAATGCCCTTTTGTGGCAATTTCTTCAGTTCATTACCATAAGTGGTGAATATGTCTCTAATTTTTTATGCATGTAATCTTGCTGCTGACCAGTAATACCAGACATTGCCTCTTCATCACAACTCGTAAAGCTGCATATCCTCTTCACCTTGTCAGAGTGGCAGGGGGGTTAGAATGGAGCTCCCAACAGCTTAAAGCTGGCCTGTTCTATAGGGGTCAAAGCTCACCTTTTTTATTTACTGTCTTAATGATATCCCTGGAGTCTGCTGTAATGCCAAGGTTTGTACTGTATACCATATAGCAGTAAGAGTGGCTTGACGTGGGTGTCTGTTGAGATCGAAACTAATACAAAGATTTTTTTTTTTGGTTGTGTGTCAACAATTCTACCATATTCTGCTATTTGCCCAATGTTGGCATAAATGGAGAAATGTGACTTGAATTAACAAGTTTGCTCTGGAACCTGTATGTCCCTATGCATCTTTGCTTACTCCAGATTTTTGTTTTTACACGTAATTCGGGTGAACACATTATTTTTCCAGTGTGCCATTTTGTTTCTAATAAACATTTTCCATCCACTCTCTATTTGAGAGAAAGAAAACATTTTTTTGTTCTTTCAAACATGGAGACTGAAACACTCCACTAAACACAAATAATTGTCTTGTCTTAATTATGGTTGAATGGCTGAAATACTGGAAACGGCTAGATTCTGTTGTTTTCTTATAATTCTTTTTTATTTAATTGCTTATATATATATAAAAAAAAGAAAAAATGTATGTGCGGCAAATGTAAGAAATGTAAACTTTATATTTTTGTATGCACATAGGGTATAAAAGTGTGTACATACAGGTACAGTACATTCTATACATATAAGTACATGGGTGAACAGAGGTAGAATATATACTAGAAAAAAGGTAGGTGTCTCCAACCACAGGTGACAGAGAGGAAAGGGGTAAAAAGCTTAAAAAATGTAATCTTAGGGTGACCATGAAAGGGATGGGCAACTCAACTATTTGATGTGAGGTGGGAATGACTGCCATACCAAAAAAAATCCTTAGACCCATGTAGAATATATCATTTTTTCTAACTGAGTAATATCCCTGATCCACTGGACATGACCAAGAGGGGAAGCCTGCTTCCAATTAAGTAACATAAACCGTTAGATAAGAAGTTGGACTGCATTATACAAACGAATGCCATCTGGCCCTACATCAAAAAGAACGTCAAGTAGCACAGGATCTGAGACTGTACTATTTGAGGAACTGTCACAGGACTGAGGACCAGAAGGGAGCCAGCCTTGGACAAGACTGCAGCGTATATAAGAGAAAAAGGTATTTGCATGAGCATGATCACTAAATCTGGTCCATACGTGGGAAAGGTTTCACCAATTTAACATTGGTCATTTAACCTATAATTTTAAATTGCATTAACTCCTGCCTGACTCAAATGGAAGAGTTGTGTAAATAAGACAAGATGCTGTCTCACTTGTCATCCAGGAGAGTCCTAGACAGGACTTCTCATGTACAGTAAGTCCTGCTGCTACCTGTTTTTAATATAGGTACAAATAGCCAAATTGCCAGCGAAAAGATGATGGAATAAGTTCTGGATATTAAATCTCAGCTACTGGGTAAAATTCAGGAATCAGGTTCTTCAGGAAGTGGGGGGAACAGGGTGAATTGGTTACATGCGAAGTGTTTAATTTGTATACCAAAAACAGTGGGAAAGCTATAAATTAAACTTATTAGAAAGCCAAGCAAATGACATAAAAGAATGATCTATATAAGAATTGTGGATGGCTACAATATAGACCAGATGCTAAAGCCAGGACTTCTAAAGATGAGAGGTGGGAAGTATCAATAGGAGATGATGTGGAATGGGAAATTGAGCCAAAATGCTGTCTAAAATGCATCCATATCCTAAAGGAGTGTCTGACTTAGATGGGGGCTTTAGTGTGAAAATGAAACGGGCACTGGCAAACACAACAGGAGGGAGAAAATAGACATCTCTGTCTTGTACCACACTGAAATTGTAAGATTCAGTCATTGCCTGAGTGAGCCTTTTCCTGGACCAAAGCACCGGGTAGAATGCAATAATTTAGTTCAGAAAATGCCAGTGACAATAAAACCAAACTTGCAAAACACCAAAAAGGCTGTAATATTTAACTGAGTGAAAAGCTTTTCAATATCATGTGTAACAAGCACTTCTGGAAGGGCAGCTGAAGGAGAAATATCTGTTCTTTGTAAATCCAGTTTGATCAGGAGACATTATAGAGGGCAAAAGTAGGTGCAGCTAGAACATTAGCTAGAGATCAACACTGACAAGTGAGATGGGGCAGTAGGAGAAACAGAAAAGGGAGATCTTTTTCAATAAAGATTTTAAGGGTAGTGAGGGGATAGAAGGCAGAGCAACACACAGCACATAACGTATAAGACAGCACACTTAACATATAAGCACATAACCCAGCATGTACATATATTACATATATTGTAACATATAAATGGAGAAAAAAGCTGTTGAGGGGGTGTTTTGTAAAATCCTATTGAATACCTTTGCAACATAGGATAAGATCACTTTATTGGCCATATACAATTACTTGCATTAGGAAATTGTCTCTTCACATACCCCAGCTTGCTCTCCATGAGACACATAGACAGGGAGAGAGAAGCTTGGGGTCAAAGCACAGGGTCAGACATTTATACAGCACCCCTCAAGCAGCTGGGGTTAAGGACCTTGCTCAGGGGCCCAATGGAGTAGGATTCCTCTGCCAGCCACAGGATTTGAACCAGCAACCTTCCAGCCACAGGTGCAGATCCCTAGCCACAGTACCACCACTCCACCTCCTTTTCAAGGCCTGGTAACATGCCACCTTTATTCGATCACTTGAGATATCCAATTGGGAGAAATAATAATAATAATACCAAAAACACAAATAGGAAGTCTCCAATCTCATGAGTTATACATAGCACTGATGGAAATGAACTTTTGAAGAGGTTAGATCATGAAACTGCAAATGAACATGTAGAGCTTAGTTCCAAGCAGAAAGGTGAAAAGAAAGAGCAAAATGCAATGTTTGGCTGGGGAGCAGTTGTGTGAAGAGGGAGGAGGTAGAAAAATGAGGGAAGAAGACGGGGATGGCTAAAAAAAAAAGAAGAGGGTGAAAGGGAAATCAAAGTGGGGATAAGAAATCCACCTCTAGGAGACAAACTCCAGGGAAAGGTAAAAGGGTAATCTGCAAGTGAATGGAGAGGTTAAATACAGATTAGCCAACTGAGTGTTGGGAAATGTGTGAACCCATTCTAAGGGTAATTCTGGCCTCAAATATCTTTCTAAAATGGGCATAAGCACCAGATTCGTGTGTGCAAACGCACTTTTGATCACATTATTATTAGACAAGGGGTGAAAGCGTTTTTACTTTTTTCAGATTTGGTAGATTTCCACAGGATTGCACATCCCAGACTCCATAGATAGCTTACCAGACTTATTGTGATTCAGTAGATTTGCCATTTAATGATCTAATGAAATCTTAAGTGACTGACCTTTGACGGGGAAAAAGTGTTTGCACAGAACATCTGTTCCTAATGAGCAAACTCAACGTGAGATTTGCATATGTTAGAGCTGGATATATTGGGAAGTTGAAAAAACAACGAACACCCAATAAAAAATATAATAAGCAAGAGTGTTCGTAAAGCAACATGCTCTCCTTATGAAGCCTGAAACAACAGAATGCTTACCGATTCGTACCATTAATGAAGGCAATGGGGTGAGGGGGCAGAGTAGAAACACTTGGAGACATGTTTGGCTGTTCTGACATGTTCCCTGAATCGGTCTTTCTCCTGTTTCATTGTCAATGGCTGGACACTTTCAGAAAGAAATGTCAGCCTGATGCCCTCTGTGTGTTAAGGTCAATGGATGATATAAATGTCATCCTTAGCTGTAGGCTGCATTATGTTTTATTGTTTTCATTTCTGTGTTACAAAAGAATAACCAAAAGAGCACTAAGAGATGCCAAGTGCAAACGTAGAAAGCAACCTAGAAGCACTAATATGATGACTTTGACAGAACTTAAAACCCATATATAAAGAGAGTTAAATGTTAAAATAAAAATAATATTAAGGAAACTATTTTTTGTTAAAAAATGCATGTGTACGCAAAGTTGGTTTCATGATTTTGGATACATCAGGTTGCTGTAATGTAAGCTTTTTGTGGTGACATAGTTTCCCTAACTCTCTCAAGAGCATTTTAAATCCCATCCTGGGATGTGTGCCATCTTTGGCCCACCCTAATCTGTGCGCTATGAGTCCCATTACACTCTCCCTTGTAAAATCGCTGTTTGTCACTGAAAGTGAGAAAGATGATAAGCTGGAGGGAGAGGAGTTTACTCTGGCAAGCCATCCTCTGCTACTAAAGATAGGCTATGAGGCATGTTCCAGCCTATCCCTTCAGACTTCACAAAAACCTTCAAGCTTGCTTGATATCAGGGTTCTGCATACAGGTCATAGCAGTGATCATTTGAATACGGTTGAAACTCTCTGTTCAACTGTCTTCACAGGCACACCTCCAAAGGCTAGCTATAGCCCCAACAAGTGCAGAGCCCAGCTTGCAAACATATACGCCCTGGCATGACTCTGATCAAAAAGATTAAAAGAATTCTGAAATACATCTAAATAATTACATGACTTGTGGAAGTTGACCACGTACATTAATGAAATAGGAAATTAAAAAAAATAATCTATTATGACATTACTTCTATATTTCAATAACAATTGGCAATGGCAATAGCATATGGATGTTTTAATAGCGTGCTTGTGCATCATTGGCAAGAACAGATTTCAGCAGTGTTGAGACATCACTTTGCAAAGATCCACAGTGATCTGTCCCAGGAGGCAGGATGTGGTTGGAAGGTTGTGTCAAGATTTCACCGTACGGATGCTTTCGTGTGTCCTTCAGCCTAAACTGGTCTCCTAGGAGCTGCTGTTGTGATACTGGTGGGAATGGCAGTTCATCTGCTGTGCATGAAATGAATCTAGAGGTCGGGTTTGCTAATATACACAGAGTGACCAGGATCCACGTGATTCTCTCTCTCAGTGCTTCACAGCTTTAAGCTAGATGTCGTGTTATACAGAGCTACAGCCTCCCTCCATGGCCAGCGCCTGTCAGTCCTACTCTGCTGCCTGCTCTAAAATATAGTAGAATAATTTGCCTTTTGTTTTCTTTCAAAGTTCTCATGCCTGGATGTTTAGACCTACTGGTGTGCCTTCTAGGGCTCAGACCGGCAATTTTCCATGCTTGTTCCGCATTTGTAGTCATGTACTCTTACTTGATGTCAATTAAAATAGAATTCTACGGCCATCATTTCAAGTTTCTCATGAAAATCAGCTTGCTCTGTCTACAATGGAAGTGGATTTTCTTTTCCATATTTTTTGGTAGTATCTTTTTCATAAATACAAAGCAATTCCTAAAAATCTTTAAGATGCGTTTGCCACGACGATATTTGCTAAAAATAGCCTCATGCTAAAAGCCAGATGTCAGTTTGAGATACCTGTTTGTGTGGAGTTTGCATGTTCCCCCCAATGTATACATGGGTTTTTAGCAGGGTTTTCTGTTTCCGCTGTGTCCCAGACACACTCGGATTAAGTTTGATTGGATATTATAAATGGTCTAATTTGTAGGGGGTAGGTTAATACTTAAGGAAGTCTGTTATGATTGCCACTGTAGCTACATACAAGTTTACAGACAATTAAAAAAAATGGCTTCCTCTCACTTATGACTGTTCTGATGTTCAGAGTGTAATGGGGTTTTCAATGCTTCACCTAGCCTCCTCCACCAGTTGTTTATATGCTGAAAATGCCAGCCTCAATTACTATTTAGTCCTGGCATGTTTTTTATACTTTACCAAGATTCACGCAGGTGTAAAATGTAAAAAATACCACACAATTTAGTGAAAAGGAAAAATAAATCCCAATGTTACTGACTCAAAAAATCATAAATGAGAAGTGATAAATTAGCCTTCTGAAAGATCACAGTAACACATTACAAATTCATTGTATCTTTACCTAGAAAAGTTTAGAGGGGTATATCCAGGTGATAAGTGTTTACTGAATATGAACCTATTGTACAACCTCTTTGTACAGTATCAGTAAAATAATTGTGGACAGTAAACTTCTGAAACTAATCTTTGTCCATCAACTACAAATGTAACTATATAGTAGTTCTTGACAATAAACTCACCCTTCTACTTTCTTAATTCAAAATACAGTCATGGGGTGGCTAATCACAATCACATGTTTTCATTGCACAATAATGACTGTGGTTTGAACTGATAAATCTCTAACCATGACCATTTTGAGGTAAAAAATGACTTGTTTTTAAGTATCAATTCTCTATGGACAGAAAACTATCCAGAAGTGTATCTGGCATGGATCAGTTAGTTAATCCTAGACATTTTCAAGTTAATTAAAACTCAACATTTTTAAATGTATTTTGATGTATGAATCGCAACAGGTCACATTACATTATTAGACAAATCCCATTTTCTCTGTTTCCCAAGACATAATATAGATTTCTAAGAACACAAGAAGCTGTTTACATACTAAATAACTCTAAACAAGGCAATTAAAAAATATTACTGTACCAAACAAAAATATGATCTTTTGTATTTGTAAATTACAATTTAAAATCATATTAAAATGTAATATATATTGATTGTGTTGAAAAAATATTTAACAAAATGAATCCTGATTATGTCTGTACTAATACATGTATATGCAGTATATACTGTATACAGTAATATTAAACCTCTGCTTTCTAGTTGATTGTGGATGTGAAGTCAGAAATTTTAGTCCACAAAGAGGTCTTTCTTTGGAACATTGAATACCCATTATTCAGTTATGTCATTTCTACTTTTTTTTACTATCAGATAAAACTAAAGTCTCTTGCATACTTTCTGATAAAAACAACAGACAATGAGTAACTTTCTTAAGGAATTAGCAAATGGAATTAAGATAACTTAGTAAAGTAATGAATAGTCTGGTTAGTACAACTTAAGAAAATTATCTTTTATTTCATGAAATATTAACAAATCATTTGGTTCAAGGCAACATTAAAACCTAAAGGACATGAAAAGCAACACAGCAGTAGAATTAAATGTCTAATTGTTGCTGTTGTTTATAATATACAGTATTTGATGACATGATGTAATTAATAAATGTCTTAATGTCTAATTTTTGCTGTTGTTTATAATGTGTTTGATGTCATTATATGATTAAAAACATTTTATTATTCTCTGTTCTTAATTTGTTATTTTCTAAGTCTGCAAAAAGTACACAGTTTCATATTCTGTTTCACCATTCTGTGGTGAGACGGGCACCTCTTGGGTATATAAAGTAACTTGTTTATGTACAGTATGTATACCCTGTAAATAAAAAAAAGAATTAGACCAGCCCCATTTTGAAATATTACATTTTCTAAGGAGAAAATACTACTAAAGACCTGTCTGTTTTACAAACAAATCATGCAATAAAAACAATTGTAAGGGCATAATTTGAGTTATATTAACATATTTATTCTTGTTTCTTTTGTGTAAAGTTTTTAATCTTTCTAAAGTAAAATCCTTTATAAACATGTCAAATGCATTCATTGTCATCTCATCGGTCATTGCCTTTGAGTTGGTAACTTTTATTCTGCAATCTTAAAATAAATGTTACTGCTTTAATCAGAAAGCTTTCTTGGAAAATGACTGATATTTCTCAGAACTCTTGAAAAAAGAACATTGGAATTATATTCTGAACATAATTAGCATAATGAAAGTATTATGATGATACTATACAAAGAATTGAAAAACCAAAATCTGGAAATTATGTTATTAATGTAAAATAAGGAAAGTAATTCCTTATTGCATTTTATTCCTGATCTTAGCATTTATTTAGTGTAATATATACTATAGTGGTTCATTACCTGTATATGTTCTCTTTAGGTTATGTTTATTTTTAGGTTAGCCAGCAGTCATATCACTCTGTAACTCACAACTGGCAACCCACTGAAGCTAAGCAGGTGTAAGCCTGGCCAGTTCCTGAATGAGAGACCCCTCGGAAAAACTAAGGTTTCTGCTGGAAGAGGTGTTAGTGGGGCCAGCAGGGGTGCTTACCCTGTGGTCCATGTGGGTCCTAATGCCCCAGTATAGTGATGGGGACACTGTACTGTAAACAGGCGCTGTCCTTTGGATGAGACATAAAACCGAGGTCCTGACTCTCTATGGTCATTAAAAATCCCAGGGTGTTTCTCGAAAAAAGTAGGGGTTTAAGCCCGGTGTCCCGGCCAAAATTTCCCATTGGCCCTTACCATTAATGGCCTCCTAATAACCCCCATCTATGAATTGGTTTCATTACTCTGTTCTCCTCCCTACTGATAGCTGATGTGTGGTGAGTGTTCTGGCGCACTATGGCTTTCATTGCATCATCCAGGTGGGGCTGCACATCATACAAAGATGTTTTAATAAGACCAGCTTGTTATTTCAGAGAAGTACAGTAAGTAAGGCAAGCATGTCCCCTGCTTTCATTCTCCAATCTCCAGATACATTTCAGATGAGAAAAAGTTTAGACATACAGTATGCAGGCCTAATTAAAAAAATAGAGTAATTACTGTTATTATACATTTATCGATTACAATGTCATTTAAAGGTATTATATTTAGTTGTGTATGCTTAAGATAAAAGGATATCGGTAAAATTGCATAATGCA
The DNA here is from genome assembly GCF_055471065.1 of Atractosteus spatula. Lineage (NCBI taxonomy): Eukaryota > Metazoa > Chordata > Actinopteri > Semionotiformes > Lepisosteidae > Atractosteus > Atractosteus spatula. The sequence continues at coordinate 27,582,887 of NC_142708.1, read as the reverse complement.
CAAACCTTCATAAACCTGACAAAACAATTACATATCATGATTAAACATTAGTTGTGTACCAGGATCTTTGCAAACACTTTGAGGTCAGCAGTGAGCATTTAGCTTTTATTTTAGAATAGTGTCACTTCATTTAGGTCATTTCATTAATAAAGGAATAACAATTAAAATACATTGTCAGGTATGTACAGTAAGAGCAAACTGTATTGCGATTTAGCAGAAGTCAACAAGATGTGTAAAAATTGGCCAACACTGATGTTTTTTATATTGCATTCCAAAGCAGTGTTGTATTGTAAAATGTAAAACATGGTACTTAACCTTTCTCTGTACAGTACATAATTCTAGAAGCCAACTTCAAAAGTTACTTCACTAAGTCACCATATTTTGTTTCTGGCTAAATGTTTTTACCTTCCATTCTGCCTCAGAAATTTATAAAAAAATGTAGATTTTTTTCCCTTTTATTTATGGACCCTAAGTTTCTAATTAAATACTAATTAATACCATCACTACTATTGCCTACATAGTTCTTCATAGCTTTGTCACCTTGATTAATGTGCAGCCATTTATTAACTTATCTAACAAGCTGCGGCACCTTGTGACAAATCTGATTAAGATATCATTTTACCAACCTCATTACCGCACAAAAAGGGGTTTTAAATTTAATATAAAAATTGCCCTCAATAACATTAGACCGTTTGCTGCAACCTGACCACTCAGTAAAATAGATTTCTTGTTAGATTTATAATAGATGAAGAGGAATGGAGCGCCATTAATAAAATTTATAAGTTCATTTAAGCCTGATCATTTCAGCTATGTTGTAGCTGTGGGTGCTTATTATTTTACTTTTACTGTAGTTAAGGAGATATAATTAATGCACTTGACCAGACAATGACTAAAATACCTGACAGAATGAAGTAATTAGAGGCATAAATAATATTTTAGTCTCTGGTGTTGTTTTATATCACCTAATTACTTTGTTTGGAGCCAAGGTTCAGGTATAATGAGACAAAGATAAAGAGGATAAGTTAGCACTAACATTACACTGAAAATCTATGTAAATAAGATGCACAGATCCTGCAAGGTTGCTGTTGACTATCGCATACAAATAGAAACTGACTGCATTCAATGAGACATTTTCATTTAATAACAGACGTTTTAAGGTCTGATTCTATTGATTAATTTCTGGGAATATCAAAAAAATATTTTTTTTCAGAGTTTTCAGAGACAGAGTGGTGACTATTTAAATTGGGTGTTTATGCTCCTGTAAAAGGCCTTTTCTTATCATTTGCAGCAGAGACAGGAAGAAGATATATGGTTTAGCTATGGACCAATTTACTCCAAACTGTAATAATGAATGCGAACATTTAGTAAAGAACAGATAACATGCAAGAGCAGGATTAAAGAAATCGCTTTTTACAAGTCCATGTCTCATCATAAATAAAGAAATAACAATCAACAGAAAAACTACAGCTACAGTGGGTTTTTTATTTTGTTTCTATCATGAGTTTATTCTTTATACTGTAAATCATAATCAGCTGCTCAAAAATTATAACTTGTCCAAAACTGTTTTCCTACACTTAAAATAATTTTCTACAGATGCTAAGACAAGAGGCTCTGGGATTTTTTCGATTAGGGCTAAAGGGAGGTACATTTTACAGATTTTACTATGTTGGAAAAAAAAACAGCTTTTAAAGAGCAGATGTGAGGTTTTAACAAGGTGGGAAAGGTCTTCTGGACCAGGGTCATCAGGACCTCAGGAAAGTCATATTCCCAAAGGGTAATACTTAAGTGCTGGATACAAGAGGTATTATAGTACATGACAGGTATTCACAAACAACCATATAAAGTATAGTGGTCAAAGGATACAAAATGTCTTTATTTGGAATAATTATGAAATACAAATAATGCTGATAGTTTTGTATGCATTTAGTATGCATTCTGAACATCCTATGACTGTGTATCTATAATTATATCACAAGAATCTGTTCAGGAGAAGGGTGAAACCAAGCAATGAGAAATTTGCTCATAGACGTCTGACACTCCTGTATTCCTGTTCCCTACCTTTCCAGCATAATAATCTGGTGACTGAGAGCTTCAGTTTAGACAAAGCAGCATGCTTAGTGCAGTATGCACTTTGTTGCTTTGTAACAGAGATGCAGTATGTTTCAAGTGTAAGATAATTGCTGCAAAAGACTGCTCATACAGTCCGATGAATGCATCAAACTACAGCTTTCAGCTTCTGTTTGGGAATCTTAAAACATGAATGTTTTGCTTTGTTTAAACATTATGGACACTTACTGGTCATCTTTAGCTTCCCATGACTGACTGCAGACATTTACAGCAGGACTGGAGCTTCAACCTTGTCCTTCACAGCTACAGTACTAAAGCTCCAAGTGTTCAAACGATGCTTTCATAATCTGTAATGCTTGAATTCACAAAGTTCACAGAGCACCAACTCATGAGAGCCCATTTTTTTATGAAGTGCTCTATATTGATTTAGATGTCAGTCTAAATTCCTGACACCTTGCATTGAACTACTTAGGTTGATTAGGCACTGAAAAACACTTTGAATGTTGGAAAGGTGTTCACTTAATTATTATATCCAAGCCTTCTTTTTAAATACGGAGCATCCTGTAATTTCAATACACTGGTGACACATTAATTTGTTTAACATCTGAATATGGCCCCAGGATTGCATGAGAATATCCTACACTCACACCTGCCTGTACACTGATAATCATACTCATGCTTAATCTCAGTTTTTTTTCAGTACGTAAAGATGGTGAGAAACTTTTACTTTTTAAGACATTTTTTACTTGTTTTTTTAAATTTCAGGGACTCAGAACGTCATGGCAAAAATATGTAATTTAGCCAATGTTTCTCCTTTTATAACCTTTAGCTAAGCTAATAAGCTAAGATTATTTCACCAAGCTCATTTCCTTACTTCAGAGTAATGTCTTGCTTGAGGTTCATTCTGAGTAGGTCATTTGCATTAAAAATGATTGAGAAAATAGAGCGAATCTATAAATTAATATACAAAGACATTGATGGTCATCGGACTTGGTCAAACGTTGAAAGTGAACTTTAAATCCATACGGTTGGTTCAGGCACCCTTTACAATCACTGGTTTCTGCATACCCAGTAGGCATTGAAATGAAACAATACATAGTTCAGCATGTGCAGCAAGTCACTGTAAACTTTAAGCTCCCGAATTGACCTACATGCTCAAACAAAAATGCCTCTGTGGAATAAGGAAATATATTCTTACTAGGTTTAAAAGGTGTAGGTTGTTGAATTTTATTGTCCTGAAAACATAAAATGTCATGAGTATATATCTAGAGTGTCATTGAGAAATGTATTTCATGAATTTAATATATTACCCCCTCAATTTTCATACATAGATAGTTATACTTTTGCCCAATACTTGTAAAAAAATGTTGCTGTAGGACAGAGAAGAATTTGGCAAATGTTTTTGGGTGTGTTTTTTGTGGAGGTTGGAAAATGATTTGGCATTATACAGTATATCTCACGACTAGAAAAAGCTATAATATGGGGGAGATGAAAATTTCCAAATGTCCCAAATGTTACTTAAGACGTGCATCTTTAATTCATTCATGAAACCTAATGCAGGTCTGATTTTGTTTCCTCTAAAGATTGCCTGGATGTGTGGCAATGAATGTCGTAAACATGTCGTAAATGTCATACCATTAGGGGGCACAGGGATCATTTCTACCACCTCTGAAAATATTTTACTGCAGTGACGTGATACATGGCAGTGTGGATGGTGGAAGGGGGTAGGTCAGCAGTAGGAACAAGTACAGTAGGTAGGAACAGTAAGTCAGTAGTGGAGGTTGAAGCATATGTCTCCAAATCAAACTCTCCACTTTATTTAAACTAGGTGGTGGTGTTTAGTTATAATGTGATTCTATGCAATGAACAAATACTATTATTAAAATAAGCATGAATGGCTTTACTGCCTCTTTATGTCAATTGTTGTCAGAAATATTATAAAATATCTTATTCATTTAGTTTAATGTATTGTGTGTATTGATTCCATGTTCCATTCTTTTTACCTTTCTGTATCTGTTTACCTTTCTTACATTCAAAAGAAACTGTCTGCTTCATGAAATGTGCGTTGTGCATGTATGCATGCTACTGTAACGTTGATGTGTGTTAACGTGTAATCACAAGGGAATGGTGTCCTATCTGCCACAGATACCAAGATGTGCTCTAGCCCAATGATTTGGAAGGGCTGTAGCATGGACTTTACCTGCTTGTTTATATTTTAACGTAAAAATAAAATATTTTACGTAGTAAAATACTACTGGAGACTACCCATCTATTTTCCTTAATCATGCAATGTCTTCTACCATAACCATTTTCATATGCTGTTAGAGGAACAAAATCACTTAATGAGAAAACAAGAAATTACTAATATGGGCCTAAAAAAAATGAAACACGTCTGACTCATTAAAAACTGGACTAAATTGATTTGCAGAGTAATACAAGGAAGCTTTTACAGTGCACATTCCAAAAGTAACATTTCAACTGTGTGTGTATTTTTGCCATCTGGAAATTCACAGCTGGAATATTGTGTGACTCTTTTATCCAGATCTTTCCCCTCAGGTGATCTTTGGCTCACAGTATGTCAATTAGAATATCCAAACAATTGTAATTATGTTGAACATGATAGTTTGAGGGTACAAGATATTAAATGAAACATTTTGAAGAATACTCATTTTCCAGGTTTAGGGGAAAAACAAGTACACTACTTGCCTCTCAGATCCACACTATGTACCTACAGTAATTATTCTCTAAGCTTGATTTGTTTGCTGATAGTTTAGACATGCCTTCATTAAGTCTTACGTCTTTAGATAGAAGGTTTACTTCTATCTAGTCTTACATATTTGTGCCTTCAATTTAAGTTCGACCTGTACAGTATGTCATTTGCTTTATTTCTGCACAATCTTTTTTTGGCCCAAATTATGAAACCTGTAAACAATTTTGCATACTTTTCTCTGTCTTCATTTTTTTTCTTTCCAATTACTCTTTAAATGCTTCCACATAGGGACAATAATCTAAGCACGAGAGAAGCCAGTGCAATTTGAAATGTGTTTCCTCTATAATAGGGGCCAATTTCTTGTCATTCGCACAGTGCAATTTAACAAGAAGTGTCATTTCAACTCAAGAATGCAAGATGAAAAGAGGCTTTGGTGTCAGGAAGGAGACAAAAGCTGAAAGATCCTCCACAAACAATGTGCTTAGGGAAACATGCCTATTTTAGCGAATATGAGTTCTAGCGGGTGTATTACATCTGTCACTCTTCAATTCAACAACGCACGACACATACAAAATTCCTAAAGTAACCACAGCAGAGAATGTTGTGCAATCAATAATACTGTTTTTTTTATCAAATCAAATCGATCACTTTGGAGAATCATCCAAGGCGGTTTCAAGCATTTTGTTTTTATAGTTGGGCTGCTGAAGATGCATTTGCTAGAGTGTAGCTCAGGCAGACCCACTGTGATGTGTGAAGAGCACAGAAAAGGCTGAGTCCGTCTCAGCTTTTGGTCCTTTCAGCTGTCAATTCCAATACCCTTCATTTTCCCGCTCCACCGCAACAAACTGTAATAAAGAAAAAAAAATAAACACCTGCTGTTCCAATCCACCTGTTCTATAACAAGCAGTTGAAGACGCTTGACAAGCAGCGTGCAGTGTGTAAGATAGCTCTCTGAAACCCCAGGCGAATGCACCTCAATGGGGGATAGGCAGCGTGCATTTACTAATATGCATAACCAACCAGATGATTCAGCAGCATGTAATGCAATCAACGCCTCAATTGGTGCTCACTTTTGTCAGTACAGTAAAAGGAAGTCACATTAGACTCTTCACAGGTTTGTGTGCAGCTCCACCCTGGAAAGACCATCTTCTATGGGTGGGAGGTAGACATCGTTTTCCATAAGATCCAGGGCCTGTGGTTATCCATCACACACGCCTTGATTTCCTTAGAAACTACACACATGTACATTCCACCAGAAGAAAAATGAGAAAGAATGAATTAAGGCTGAAGGGGAAAGTTCACCATGTCAAATACAACGTCATACATACTCTGGACTACATTATATGATTATCGTGTATAAAGATATTGGTACTGCAAGAAAAGTTCAAAATATTTTTCTATTATCTAAAGATTTATGCTCCTCATTCAGGATCTAAAATACATGAAGATGTTTAAGTAGCTACGTCAGCATGTTCAAGTCACGTTTATTGTCATTATACTCATATACGGGTATATGGTATAACGAAATGTTATTTAGCTAGCTCTCAGACGATAAGTAGTACAAAAAAAAACAACAATACAATTGTATAATAAAAGAAAGACAGAGACAACAGGCAGTGTGCAAAAACAACAACAGGCAATGTGCAAAACAACAAAAGGTAACAGGTAATGTGCAAAACAACATCAGATGTGCAAAAATATGCATCAACAGAATTAAAGGATAGAAAATGTTGGGGAGTGAGCTTTTTGACATGTAAGGTAGAGATAGACTTCAATATGTGTTTTTGGTAAGAAAGAAGGCACTGTGAGGTTCAGATCATAGGTGAGAGGTGAGGTGACAGAGGCTGGGAGTTTAATAGTTTGATAGTGCAGGGGTAAAAACTGTCTCTGAGTCTGGTAGTCCGGGCCCAAATGCTCCGGTACCGTTTTCCAGATGGTAGAGGGTCATACAGTCTGTAGCTGGTGTGTGTGGGGTCTTTGATGATGCTTAGAGCTTTCCTCAAGCACCGTCTGTTATAAATGTATACATGTTTACAGTAGGCTGCAGAGGAACAGGTAGAGTAAAGGTTTATTCCATCCTAAAAGCTAAGGAATAAAAACACAAAGTTTCCACAGTGAAGCCTTCTTCACACCCATGTTTCTTTTCTTTACCTTTCAGCATGTAAAATCAGTGACATTTTTATTCTTTTTATTGTTGTTGTAAATCCAAAATCGAAAAGCACTTCATGCTTCAAAAAGCTACTGAACTGCATTCTGTATACATTCCCTATACAAGCTTCTGTATACATTCTATACAGAAGTACATCAATTGCTGTGGGGTGAGCATCTCATATCCCCTTTCATATTTAGAATGTATTCCAACTGTAATCCCTGCTGGAGTTGCACTAATCTATGATTATAGTTGGTCTCGTAATATTTTCGTAAGTTATGTTTTAGAGAATGATAAGCTAATTGTCCTGTAGTTCATCTGCCTTTTGAATCCGGGTTGGGTAAAAAAACCTGCAGTTGTCTTATTCTTGCTTTGTTGAATACTGCAAGAGGCTCTTTCCACTGTTCTCTCAGGCTCTTTGGGTGTTTTACATAAAAATAGCAAACAAGGGCTTTTATTGTGACTATACACATACTGTACCCGTATCTAATTTACATATTATCCTTCTGTCTTGCCTTCCCCTTCCATTGCACATATCATACATCATCTAAAAAGTGAATATCAGTGGCCATGTTACACACAGAAAGCAAATGGACAACTGTAGGAATGCAAGAAGTCACAGACAGCTCAGAGGGGTTTTGAAGTATGTTTGTTTGGATGGCCTTCTAGAGAGACGTGCAGAAGAGATACATTTTTATCACTGTTTTGGCCTTTTGAATAAACTTTGTTGAAATGAGAGATCTCTTGCATTCCTGCACCGCTCAGTGAAGCTGAAATGGTCCAGAATGACTCAAAGACCAAATAGTTTGAGAAAACATGTATTGCACAAAGGAAAATGAATTAATGGATGCCGCAAAGAATCTTTCCAAGATTAAATTACGCACTCAAGTTTTATTCTGCTGATATTTCTTTTTCAAATATGTAAAAATATTTGTTAAAATAATGAGGAATGTTTCATTATATGCTTATGTCTTTCAGAGAGGAATATATTTCATTTTTTAGCACAGTATCCCATTGCTTATGCATGCAGATCCTTGCATGAGTGCACTGACATATTTTTGTGCTCCTGTTTCAGAGTTTTCAGCTTACCATGCCAGAGGCGTGTAACATGCAACATTCAACACTGATCCCAAGTAAGAGGAGCCAATTATCCATCCATTCTCTGTCTTCTTTATCTAATACAGGGTTGTGGGGGAGTCAGATCCCATCCCAGCAAGTAACATGCGCAAGGGGTGACACACCCTGGGCAGGATGCCAGGCCACAGCAGAGAACACACACTCACACAACAGCCAGTTTTCCCAGATGCCAAATAACCTACCGGTATGTCTTTGAACTGTGGGATTTCTCCACCAGAACTAATGCTGTCCTGGCATTAGTTCTGGTGGAGAAATTGTGCCATTTTTCTATGACTGCTAGAAGAAAAAAGGTCTGTTAAACATCAAAGCTATAGATATGAACAGAACCCTTGGTTATATGGTTGGAACGTTTGACCCTACAAATATGTTCTACACATATAAATCATTAAAAAGTATACTTCTAATTGTATACTGTATATATGCAAAAAATAAAGAATACCCTTGTCAAAGCGCTGGCATACATATCTGACCTTAGAAACAACCTGGGGAAATAGGCAGCATGTGTAGGGCTTAATAAGTATAAAGTACTTTTATGCAATGACCCTTCATATTCTTCCTACCGTATGAAACTAACTTTTTCATTTCATACTTAAAATGAATACAGCACTTGGCAAAATAATTATTTTAGAAAACTAAATGATACTCGGAAAACTATATACTGTAGATATTAAAAGAAATGTAATTAGAGAAAATTAGTATGACACCGTTTTACATTATCTTGAGATTAATTAATTGATATATGGAAATTCTTGCTCTAAACTAAACATGGAATCAGGGTGTTGCAGTTGAAGAAATGTTTTTCACCATCAGCATATTACCAGTTGAACAATACATGAAAATATAGGAATCCTTAACTAATATTATTATCATTTAATATTTTAATATTGTCAGATACACCTTAGATGTTTATAAGTATGAATTTAAATATGGGATTTAATAATGAAATTACATAGCTGTTGAAGGTTTTTGACATTCTTGTCGACTCAAATTGTTGTTGATGTGCAATATGTTAATTGGAAACCCTTGGGTAAGTCCCAATACCCTTGGGTAAGACTGTGCATACAGTATAAACATTAATGATGACTGACTCTTGCAGCATGTACCTGGATCTAAAAGTGAGTGATGTGTCTGTTTGTGGGAGGGATTGCTTCACCTGCCTTAGAATTATAATATTATAGACTAAATTATTTAGTGCTGTGTAATGCATAGATAAATGACAAAGTGATGCCTATTGCAACTAGTTTTGTCTCACCTCTCCTCCTGTGGTTATGTCCCTCTTTGCATGTTCACTCTTCTGCAGAGTCTATGCAGCTGGTACAGTGTGGCTGGTTACAAAATAAGATAAGAATAAGAAAAAGGGTACAATCCAAGATTATTAAAAGAAGGAAAGGGGACCGCTTGGTAATTTATAGCACTGACTTGACTTGCTTAACCCTGAACTGAAACAGGAAGGACACAACAGTGTGGGGGATGGGCAGCCCACTGGGATGTTCAACAAGATGTGCGCTGGTGCATTTCACTTGCAGGAAGGTCTACCTGCTTTGTTTTATGGTACCAGGTTTCCATTAGCGGTGACTTGTTCACTTTCTCAGACACTGAAATCTATTGGAACAAGCAGCAGTGCCCTCAGTTCCCAAGGAGACAGCCATTTTGCAGAATTATAATAAGGAAGTGTGTTGCTCCATGGCCTCGAGCTGGTGTCTTCCTTGATTTGCCCCTGTCTACTTGGAGCATGGTAATTGTGACTTCCTGTGAGATTCAATACAACCGTCTGCTGTAAATATGACATTTAGATCTGTGCTTGCTGCTCTTTCTCTCAAGTTTAGGTTTTGATTTTTTTTTATTTGACCTCCCTTGTAACCTGGGTGAAGATTTAGTTAATTTTCGTGCACTGAGAATTACTTTATAAATGCCTGCAAAAAGACAAATGACTTTCTGTTACAATGACAAGGTATGGGATTAGTGAAATCCATTAAAAACAATGGTTAACTCTTCTTGGAGAGTGGATTTAACATATGTAATGTAATATCTGTAATTCATGTCAAGCTGTACTTTACTATGTTATTTAAGCAAATTAACTAATTTTATATAACAGTCTTGTGATAGCCATTATCAAGTACTATTATATACAATACATGCTTCAGTGCAATGTATAAATAAAAAAAATCACATTTACTTCCACATTTTGGTCTTTTAGTTTATTTTAAGTGAGGTACACACTAATGTTCATAAATCATTATGCTACAGAAGCTAAAGAACAGTTTCTTGTGTTTAATGAATATATGTCACAGTTTATCTATTGCGCACTATTGAAGATGAATGATATATTTCAGCAAAGAACAGGAAATCACTGAAGCTGATTATGAATAGCATTAAAATGAATTTCCCAAAGAAAGGAATAGAAAAGTGTACAGAGTCAATGGTCTCAGACAGAAGTGTTTATCGCCTGTTTTTTCTGTTTATATAAAATATTTCAGAAAAGAATTAGAACTGCCAAATTGCAACAGGGTAGAAAGTGGTAAGAATTGCTGTCTGCCAGCTATTGGATTCTGGGTTAAATTATTTATTTCTGGTGCCTTCTGTATGGAGTTTGCATGTACGCTCTATGTCCATGTGGGTTTTCTTCAGGTGATCTAGTTTCCTCACAAAGACTGCCTGCCTTAGTTGGTATCTTTAAATTGTGTGGTCAAGACATACAGTATTTCATTTAGGGTGTGATCCGATTTTTTGCCAGGTGTAAGCAGAAACTTAGGAAAAGAATGATTGGAAAATTCTTGAGTATTCAGAGACTGAACTATTTTGCAGTCAATAACTATTGTTTTGGTGGAAAACTAAGGCACAGTTATATAATATATTAATGATTTGAATGTGATTAACTTCAGAAGTCAAAGCTCTAAAAAGCAAAAGAAAATTCCAAAAGCAATTCCAAGTAATTTGACAGTTATATAAGACCACAGAGCTTTCAGATTATATGATCTTTTAAAACACTTAACTCATTCCTTGCTCTGAATGACAAAAGCCAGCTTTATGTACAGTGTTTTTATTGTTCTCAGTCACTTTTGTCCACCTAAGTAATGTGGTTCATTAGTTTTGCTCTTTTACTCAGTAAAAATATTAGTTTTCTTGAATTCTAAAGAGTAGGAGTCCTGTGCGAAGACAAATCCATGAAAATACACTTCAGCCCTGATATACTTATATATCATTGAAATTAAACCTAAGATCCAGCTGGAAAGGAAGAATAAAGCAAAAAGACTTTATTTTATTTGAATGTTTTTGGCTGGAGGTACTGTCTAAAAACTGATTGGACTTCCTCCTCAAGGCAGTAACATGTTCTCATCAATATCTTTTATTTAAATGATACACTGTATAAAGGGTGAATTCTTTTTGTTAAAAATAACGAGCAATTTAATCCTAGCAGCAATCCATAAATTTGGTTCTTATCAAGTAAGAACAAAGAAGGTGTAATACAATGAATGGAAGCAAAAATACATTTTTGTCTAATAGTTATTTTGTATTACTGTGTGTTCAAATAGGGACAATTATGTGTACAATTGCATACCCTCTGAAAGGAGTGCAAGCTTTTCCTTGGTTCTTTTTCTGAATAGCAGAAATATAAGGAACAATTGGAAAGTCAATCAGCCAGCCTGGCCTGCGGCATAATACACAAAAGTCCAGATCAGGAATTGATACCAAAGATCACACCCATTGATCTCCACTTCTATTATCCCAGTAACCTCAAATTGCAAAATTTTTAAATAGGTTCCACTACAAAATTGTGCCCCTTTTTCACATTTTGTATAATTCTTTACCATCTCCCTCGTTATTTAATGCATGTAGCATTCAAGCTCTAAAATCTTTTTATAAGTAAGTTCCATTCTGGAATGTAAACAAATGTCTACTGAACTGCTTTAATATTCGTTCAGCTTTGAAAGATAACCAAACCAGACAGATCATTTCTTCTTACTGAAGCTCAAAGTGTCACAAGGGAAGTGCCAGTGGTTTTATCATTAATGTCCAACTCAGGAAAGGATCACATCCACTGCTCCCCATTTATATTATTTTTGCAAAAGGTTTTTGTTTGCATTTTACTCCACATCTATTTTCCCTTTTGCAAAGTTGCCACTGTAAATTTTGCAACTTTACAGATTTTATATCATACCTGTATATATACTGCATTGCCCCAAAAGGGAGTGTTGTCTAAATTGCCCTACAAGCAAGAATTGGAAAGAAACTGATTGATCTTTTCAAACTCTTGTAATACACATTGTATAAATAGGTATATTAACAAAAAAAAGGCCAAAATATGGTAGTTATTTCTGACTTTAATGCCAACTAAGACTGAAACCATACTCATTCAGGACCCCATTCAACACAATATGTCCTACAACATAACACTTGTTAAAATTAGTTTAATACCCATTGCTAGGGTAAGGGTTAGGATTCCCACAAAACATAGACAATTTTTGATGGCATGGCTGTGTTTTAGAACAGAAATGATATTTAGGAAAACAGTTATTTCACTGTTTTCTAAACATTTGTTTTTGACATATATGCCTACTGTCCTTTACCATACTCCTTATTATTTATTGCACGAAGCATGCAAGCTTTAAAACTTCCTATTAATAAGTAAGTTCCATTCTGGAATATAAACTGAATGTATATTGAACTGCTTTAATATTCCATCAGCTTTGAAAAATAACCAAAATAGATAGATCATTTCTCCTTATTGAAGCTGAAAGAGTCACATGTGAAGTTTCAGTGGTTTTATCACTAGAAAAATGTGCTTTTAAGCTGTTTCCTATCCTCTGCGGGAAGTGTGTGACGTACAGGTAAATTGTATTTTGCAACACAATAAAAAATCAGCTTGGCAGCTCCAGAAATTGCATAAGAAAGGGAGCTAAATTGGTTAGAAGGCTTGTCCCACCCATATGAAAACATTCATTTAAAAATGCCCTCTCTCACATTTCAAAAACAATTAGTAGTCAAAAGACACAAAAAATTTGAGGGAACACCTCCCCCTATTTACTATACTGTAGATCAATGTTATTCTAATATATACTGATGGAAAAAAGAAATGCACTATTTTCTGGAATGAGAATACTATAGTTACAGCTTATTTTCACAAAACGTTGTTTTAAGCCCTCTGACAGCTTGTTAGGTGCACTTTTACCCAACAAGGTCCAGGTGGAACAATTCCTGATTAGGTAACCTTTAAAAAGGCCTCAATTCAAAAGTTAGGTCACTGCAAGAAAAAGGCCACACTTAGTCAGTTTTCTGTGCATTCCATAATGCCTCGAATGTCACCAGAAGCAAGGGAAAGGGCCATTGGCATGCTGCAGGCAAGCATGTCATGTGCCAGCATTGCCAGACACCATGGAGTAAGCCACAAGGTTTCAGCAGACCGGCAGGACAGATGACCGTTCACGATCCGGTCGCCCTTGAGTGACCACACCCGAGCAGGACCAACACATCAGACTGGTCCAGCTGAGAGATCGTTTCAGATCTGTCACCCATACTGCTGCTGAAACTGCCAGCAGACACAATGCCCACATCAGTGACAGGACAGTGAGGCTCCATGCTGCTGGCCTTAGAGCAAGGCAACCTGTCAGTGGCCCTCTGCTCACACCTCTTAGACGTCACACCCGACTGGCTTGGACCAGACAGAGGCTGCGATGGACTCGTCAGCAGTGTCATCAGGTCCTTTTCACGGATGAGTCACTCTTCAGCCTGTTCCATGCAGACGGGTGGGCCAGAGTGTGGAGGAAGAGGTGTTGTGTTTCTTTTTTCCATCAGTGTATTTAAATAGAGGAATGTCTTTGAGAGATGTTTTAAAGAGGCATATACATTTGTGGTATGCTTAAAGCTACAGGAAAATATTTTTACACAGAGGTTTCCAGCAATTCCACATGGAAGTCACTTCCTAAGAATAGACCAGAAATTATTATTTGAAGTCCAATTCAATTCAAATGCATTTTGCATTTAAAAACACAAAAATGGTACCTTTGTTTTTAGATCCTGGCAGCTATTTTACAGTAGTTTGAAGTTTTCATAGTAGTTATCTCTCTCAGGTGGACCTCTTTCCTGATACGAAACATGCTGTGTGAGACACTGTATTGTATCTGCAATACATCAGGTGTTCTGAGCGCTTGCAGTATTTTTATTTGGTTTTCCAAGGGGCTGTCTGTAATGCACTAGGTCTACTACTCTGTTGACTTGTATTGCAGAGGAGCTTGCTTTTTTTCCCTGGCTATATGACCAATACAAAATGAGATTGTTCCTTGGAAACTTGTAAAGCTTTCTGTAAGTTTCTAATTCAGATGCAATGGCACTATAGAGTGCTAGTAAGCTATGGATATGCCCACTAACAGTTCAACATTGACAATGCTGCGATATTTTCTGTAGCAACACATATAGTATTATATATAGAGAGGCTAGTGAATGTTGTTACAGACTCCAAGGTTAGCACTGTACAAAAAAAATCATTATAAAAATAATAATGAGAACTATGGGAAATGCATGTGGGCCACAGCAATGAAAAACCTGATTATCAGTCACCAGGGTTTCTGCCGGATTGAATTTTCACAGACAATCATACCTTTGTGAAAGGCCATTTTTAACTCTTTTTTTCTAACAAGCAAGAAAAGCTGGTGAGCACAGGAGATGATAGGGTTGTAGCTGAGTGACAAGAGTGGGGGATGCACAAGAACGATGAAGATAAAAGTCAGAAACAGAGAATTGAGAGGCAAGGTTTGTCTCTGGAAAGAATAAATGTTCAGTGCGAGTTTGATGCTTGAAAGGATGCTTAAGAGGTGAGATGTTTATGCATAGGAGAGTGAATATGGGGGAGATTACTCTTCCCAAATGTTCATTTAAAAACTCCATAAGTGGAACTATTACGTGAACAAATAAATTGTGTCATTACTGGGTTAGTCTGACTTCATGAGAATTCAAGAACCGGGTGGTCAGATCTACAGTCCCTAAGAATCTTCTGAGAGGTCTAACTTCACAATCTTTTCTTGCGATGAGGCTTTCAGTAAAATTGTATACAAAAAATGAGTCTGCACAAAGAACCCATATTCTCCTTATTTGTAAGACCCATATGAATATGTTTTCATTTTTTCCTAGGAGCAAATCTGATTTGAAGGCTTATGATTTCTTTGACCTCTGCATGTGCACATAGCCTCAAGTGAGCATTCAAGTTGATCTGTTCTGCTTATGCCAAGCAAATGCAAAAAGTCAATAGCATTTTACTCCTTGATCATATTTCTATATAAAATAAAGACAAGGAATATCATGGAACCACAACCTTTTTTCACTATGGACAGACTACTTAGAAATCCAAATCAAGGTCCAAGATAGGATAGCACTTTCTTTCTTAAAACAGCACATTACACATTCAGGTGCAATTAAAAATGTTTTTTTGAGCAAGATAGTCATGGAAGGTACTTACTAGTAAAAAAAGATGTAGTTTAACTCTCTCACAGAGCTGTGTTATTATACACATGCAAAAATCGGTCCGATTTTTGGTAGACAAGCTTATGTTTTGTGGTACAGGCACTGGCTAATCACTTGGTCTATTAAAAGTTTGAAAAATGTATTGTGGGGTCCTGGGATTCTTTTCTGGACCTGGGGTGCTATCTGTGTGAAGTTTGTATGTTCCCCCCATGTTTATATTGGTTTCCCCCAGGTATTTCCTCCCACAGTCCAAAATCATACTGGTAGGTTAGTTTGCTTCTGGGAAGATTGGCCCTGGTGTGACTGTGCGTGTCAGCCCTGAGGTGGACTGGTGTCCTGTCCAGGGGGTACCCTGCCTTAAGCCTGTTTCTTGCCAGTAGGCCATGGTTCCCCTGCGACACTGGCCTAAATTGGAAAATGATGGAGAATATAGAATAAATGATTACTGCATTTTTACATGTCTTTCTTAACCCACAAAATGAAATAGAAAGGAAATAAATACATGGAGATACATTCAAGCTTCAAGTACAGAATAGCCAAGTTATAAATATATCAAAGGAAAAATTCAGCCCCTTCAAACAATGTTGTATAAAATATATTTTAAGTTACTTAGAAAAGAGCTTTACTGCAAAGCAAAATCCGGCAGCTTATCTTTTTTGTAAAATTGTATTTTTAGAACTTATTTTAGTGACCTACTGTACAATGGACTGGCATCCCATCCAGGGTGTATACTGCTTTGCACCCATTGCTTGCTAGAATAGGCTCAGGCTCCCCCAAGACCCTGAATTGGAGGAAGCAGTCAGAAAATGGATGGAATATAATTTAATTTTTCTAATATAACTAACTATATAACCACATTTTACAATTAATAACTGTGCGATTAAAATCAATATTAATGTGTTTTAATTATTTTGTATTTTATATTTATAGCTATTTTATTCAGATATCCATACTAAATACTTCTAAGGAAAAATGAAGTGACTGCATGATAAAAGTTTGAATATTGAAAGGGTCATTAGAGCAAGAGCTTCAAGAACTAGCACAGTATCATTGTTATCGCTAAATTCACATCACATTTGAAAATGCCATATTTTAGCCACCACTTTCACTAGAAGCTGTGAAGCATGTGGCTGAGAGCCAAACTGTAAAAATATAATTTAAAGACACAACTTGTACTTGGTATATATTATAAACATATTGTAACGCAACAGGGTTCAGGCGGGCGCCCTTGCCGCATTAGGTCGGCCCCGCACCGTCGGGGGCTCGAACCCGGGACAACCGCGTCACTCAACAGGGACCCGGTGAGCTAAAGAGAGATCTCTCTACAGCCCAGTAGCTGTAGTCCTGCTATCACAGGGAAGGGCAGTGACGTCACCTGCTCTGGTAAGCCGGCTCTTACACAGTACCTGGCGGCCGTAAGCGTTACACTCTCCCCCGCTTAACTCGCCGTCCCCGGCGAAGGGCTATCCCACCCCGCTTCTGACACCAATGTAACGCAACGGGGGCTCAGGCGGGCGCCCTTGTCGCATTAGGTCGGCCCCACACCGTCGGGGGCTCGAACCCGGGACTCCCGCGTCACTCAACAGGGACCCAGCCCGGTGAGCTAAAGAGAGATCTCTCTACAGCCCAGTAGCTGTAGTCCTGCTATCACAGTAAGCCGGCTCCTACACAGTACCTGTCGGCCGTAAGCGTTACAATATATACAACTATTTTTCAAAATCATAATTAAAATATTTTATAAGTAGCATTTTTTTCATATCCAGTTAATGGGTGAAAATAGACATAAACCATTGAGCTTTACAATATTGATGAACTACAAGAGTGGAGGGAGAGTGACTGCCAGACTTGTGAAGCATTTTTCACAAATAGAAAGCTTATTTACTTTTTCTACTGACCAGGTCCTCCATGGTTAGTAGATTCTCAATCCTCAATATCTATAAGGTCCCTGGTACCGGGACCATGCCTGGTCCCGGTACCAAAGAAAGGGCGCCCCTCTGTCCTCAACGACTACAGACCAGTTGCACTGACTTCTCACATCATGAAGACACTGGAGAGGCTGGTCTTATCCCACCTGAGACCCCTGGTCAGCTCATCACTGGACACCCTACAGTTTGCCTACCAGCCCAGTGTTGGTGTGGAGGATGCGATCATCTACATGCTGCAAAGGGCCTACTCACACCTGGACAGGGCTGGCAACACTGTAAGGATCATGTTTTTCGACTTCTCCAGTGCCTTCAATACCATCCAGCCCTTACTTCTAAGGAGGAAGCTGGAGGAGATGGAAGTCGATGCCTCCACGACCTCGTGGATCACTGACTACCTGACAGGCAGACCACAGTCTGTGAGACTTCAGAACTGTGTGTCTGAACAGGTAGTGAGTAACACAGGGGCACCTCAAGGGACAGTTCTTTCTCCATTCCTCTTCACCCTCTATACTTCGGACTTTAAGTACAACTCAAAGTCATGCCACCTGCAGAAGTTCTCAGATGACTCTGCAATTGTGGGATGTATCAAGGGTGAGCAGGAGGAGGAGTACAGAGGACTGGTCAGCAGCTTTGTGGAGTGGTGTGGGGTGAACCACTTGGAACTGAATGTGACGAAGACAAAGGAACTGGTGGTAGATTTCAGGAGGAAAAAGGTCAAACCTACTCCTGTCTACATCCATGGGAGTGGCGTGGAGATGGTGGACTCGTACAAGTACCTGGGAGTGCACATCGACGATAGACTGGAATGGTCTAAGAACATCGAGGCCATCTATAAGAAGGGACAGAGCCGACTCTACTTCTTGAGGAGGCTCAGGTCCTTCAATGTGTGTAGTAAGATGCTACACATGTTCTATCAGTCGGTGGTAGCGAGTGCCATTTTCTACGCAGTGGTGTGCTGGGGCTCTGGGATTAGAGCAGTAGATTCCAAAAGGCTGAACAAGCTCATCAGGAGAGCAAGCTCTGTCATTGGGTTTGACCTGGACTCCTTGGAGGTAGTGGCTGAGAGGAGAATGAGGTCCAAACTAGAGGCCATCATGGACAACTTCTCCCATCCCCTCTTTGACAGGCTGGCAGGAATGAAGAGCACGTTCAGCAATAGACTGATTCATCCACGGTGCGACAGGGAGCGCTACAGGAGGTCATTCTTGCCGTCTGCCATAAGACTGTACAACGCATCCACCTTGCGTCTTGGCAGAGGCAACATCGACAGTGACCTGTTTCTGGACTAAACGCATCTACACATCTACTGCTACATCTGTTCTCTTTCTTTTTCTTTTTCTTTTTCCCGTTTACAACCACTTTTTGTGCAATATATGCCAGGGACCTGTGCAATACATTTATATTTATATCTATAGTTACATCTATATTTATATTCATATGTGTGATATGAGTGTGATACGATTTTCTGTGTACTGTTCTGTTCTAGTTTGTTCTTGTGCGTCCGGACTGTGAGTAACTCTTGTATTGTATTGTATGTATTGTACTATTATTATATAATTCGTTACACTGTGGCTGTGTTGTGTGTGTTAAGCTGCTGTTGCACTGCAATTTCCCTCACGGGATCAATAAAGTATCTATCTATCTATAATCATACTGTAGGCAAAAAGATGAAGGTAGGAAATAACGAACTATAATCTAGCAATTATCATAGAATTATGGTCTAAAAAGACAAATGTACATGGCATATTTATATTTAGTGAGTTATAGATTTTGTACAGTGTGTTTATAATTAGTAAATTTAACATATATGCTGCATGAAGCTTTTAAAAAACAATAAAGTATACTTCTGCCACATTTCCTACAATTTCTTTAAAATATTAATTGAAATACATTTAGCCTGTTTTCCTCTAAATAAATGCAAATGTCTAATGTTCAACCAATTTGACAACTTAGAAGATATGATAGATTTACAGAAACCTGCCATCTACTGGCAGCTAAAACTTTAAACAGTAACAATAAACAAAGACGCTGCAATTTAATATATTCTCAAAAGTTGCTAATGTCAGCAGCATGGTTTCATTTTTTATTATTCTGTAGTTACTTTGCAGTTACTTTTATAGTTTCTTATTTGCTTTTTATGTTATTATTTTTTACTATTTTAATGTGACCACAGGCCATCCTAACCCAGTTTATGGTTTATGAACTGAACTTTAATTCAGTTTATGGAAGTTATTAACTTGGGATAATGATAACAAGGCAGTCTCAGCTGCTCCTAACCCAGTTGCTCCTAATCATAATCATTTTCAAACTCTATATACCAAAATCACCTTTTTTCACATATGTCTCATGCATCCCTCCTCTTCCCCATCTCCACCTTACAGCTACCCCTTGCTTCACTCCTCCATTAATGGGGTTTGAGCCTCCTCATCCTGTAGCCAGGGGGGCACCCCTTAACCTAGATGATTAAGCCAAAATGATCCTTCCATAAATACTAAAATGTTCACAAAGCATCTGATTCTTGATTTTTTTTTTGTCCCTCGTGACTCAGTTGTGGTAAAAGTCTTCACAGGCAAAGCTGAAAATGAAAGGAATCTCAACTTAGCAAGAGGTGCTGAGGCAAGAGAGAATAGCACTGACCCATGTGCAGATGAAAGTCAGCATTTAAGTGGTTCCAAACAAGGCAGGCTTCTGAAATCTTTGCAGGTCGGCTTGGGGAAGTGACAGATGCACATGACAGTATTTGTTTCAACTTGTCAGCTTGTCCTGTGAGAAATATTTGTACCTTAATAAGAGGATCACTTCCGTCTACCTGAATATACTGTATGGAATTTATCATGTACAAGTAGTGTTATTCCTTCAAACAATGCTGGAAATTCTAGTGTAGTGCTTTGGAAAATAAAGAGTATGTTTCCAGCTAATAACTACCCACCTGTCTAAAGTTCTTCGTGAGAAGTTGTCTTTCTTTAAATGGTGAAACATAACCAGCCCTGAGAAGAGAGTTGCTCATGAAGTGCTCTGATATGGATGACAGGAAACATACAGTAACTAGGCAGGTAATCAGATGTATCACATACATGACAGGTCTCTCCTGTCTGTGTCTGAGGTTATGTCAGAGACATAGAAGAAGACACAAGAGCAAAGAAGAAGATGCTTCTCTTTGCCTATTACTTTTTTTTGTCTTTTGTGACAATTTTTGTGTTATTTTTACTAAAAATAATTCCGATTATATAATAAATCTGGCAATTATTATTATGACAAAATCAGTAATTATTTTTCCAGTTATTACAGAGGTATTATATATTACATTTTGCTGTTTTATATGCGCAAGTAAACTGTAATGATCATTTTCAAAGGTTAATTCGTAGTTCAAAAGTAGAAAGAAAGAAGGCAACACTTTGCCTAATAAATAAAATTTCTTCAGATATGACTATACATAGAAACAACCTTTACAATACTGGTTCCTTAGCAGCCAACACCAAATGACGCAGTCCCCACTAGAGCTTCATTTTATTTCTATGTTAACAAGAACATATCTTAAGAAGGGTTTGCATTTTCTCAGAGGAAGAAGTCATTTACAGAATTTTTATTCAGTTTTGAAAAAAAAAATAATTTTGATGCCTTTGTATTATTACACAAAGATTGTTGATAGATCTTAAATAACAGTGGAATATCATCAGTCCTGACATCAGCTTGAGTACAATCTATTTATAAAAGTTAAATAATAAAACACCCTCTCACAGGTCAGAAATAGCAACTGAGGATACATACTGTAGCTTACTTTATCTGTGAATAGTCTGGTGGTGAGAATAAATAGGTCATGGCTTAAAACACAAGGATTTATTCAAACTAAAAATGACAAAAAATATTTATAGATCAATGTAAACTCTAGGAGTGAATTGTAGAGCCACAAATACTACATAAATCAGTTAAAAACTAAAATACTAAACATACAGTAAATAAACTCTGCTTTTATTGGGAATTAATAGAGAATATAAGTTTATAACAGAAGTTCAGGAGAAAGGTTAGATCCTAATCTTGCCCACTTCCGTTCTCCTATGTAAATTTATAAATAATCACACCCTAGGACTTCGTTTCACACGTGTCTCACACTCCTTCTGCCACCCCATCTATACCCTTGAAGCAGCTCCCTGGCTCATTCCTAACAATAGTGAGAGGGGAGTCTGAGCAGCCTCATCTTCAGAGCTATGCTGTCATTTCATCAGCTAAGCAAGTCCTGCCAAATATTCTCTTTATATTTTGTCCCTGTGTTGCATTCATTAAGATCTAACCAAATTACTGAAATCTATGGGTAAGTAAGACTGCTTTTGTATAATAAACAATCCATCAGGGAGGTTCGCACTCTAGATTAACGCCATAAAGAAGACAAAACAATAAAGAAGACAATACAGTTGTCACGATCGCAAACCCCTCCTCTTAAGGGCGCTCCAGCCCTTCCTCATTAGTCTCATTCCCCGCACCTGTTCCCTGTTTCAGTTCGCCTTTAAGAGCCAGGAGCTCAATTCACTCGTGGCTCTGCATCTGATCTCCGCATCGTGCGAGCCCGGGTCCTGGTTGCACCTGGCTCCGTTATGTTTTTAGCTTCCTGTGTCTGTTTCTGTTCCCCCCGCCGGTCCCGACCCGGCACCTGTTTTTAATCTCTGGTTTTCGGATGGATTACTCAGCCATGGACTTTGCTTTCATTTTGGATTCTCCCTTTGGATTTCTTTTGGATTGTCAGCCTCGGCCACACCTCCCCGGATCACCAGCACTGCATGGACACGCCCCCACTGTTTTCATTCCCATATTCCTGCATGACTTGTTCCCTAGTGTTTCCTCACAGTTCTGGATTGTGTCATCTACACAGGGTCCTGAAAGAACTGTTCTGTTAAAAATCTCGGCGATTTTATAGGCCATCTCTTGCCACGCTTTCCGGTCTTGGACTTTCCCTTTCAAGATAAGAGATAAGATCACTTTATTGGCCATATACAATTTCTTGTATAAGGAATTTGTCTTTTGGCATACCCCAACTTGCTCTCCATGAGACACACAGACAGGGAGAGAAGCTTGGGGTCAGAGCACAAGGTCAGCCATTTATACGGCACCACTGGAGTAGTTGGGGTTTAGGGGCCCAACAGAGTAGAATTCCTCTGCCAGCTGTGGGATACGAACCAGCAGCCTTCTAGCCACAGGTGCAAATCCTTAGCCACAGAGCCACCGCACCGCCACCATAGTGTTTTAATACAGTATATTAAACACAGGCAACACAGTCCTGTACTGGATGTTTAGCGCCTATTGAAGGAGAGGCACATCTCTCACCCACTGCCCTGTAAACCTGCAGGCACCAGGGAGGCCACAGGGGTGTCACGAACAAGGACTGAAATCCGTGTCAGATCTTGTAGAAGACCCTATGCGATGCGGTAAGAGCTGGAGAAAACAGGAGGTGTGGTAAAAGGGAACACACAGGGGTTTAATAGTGCACAAAATAATAGTGACAGTCCGTGAGACAGTGTACAGGGAAGACAAAACGGCATCCAAATCCAAACGGGTTCAAGGGCAGGTCAAAGCACAGTCCGAGAGTCCATCAACAAAGAATCCATCCTGGGACGCGACAAAGTTAAAATCCCCGGGAGGGGGGAGCACACGGACAAACAAAACATGGAGGTCCAAGGGTGACGAGGCGAGATCCTCCAGACCCCGGGCTCAGGAAGCGGGAGGTGTTGGGGATGAGGCCTATGCCCTCAGGAGACGGACGTAGGGTTTCCTGGTGCTAGGCGGGCCTCGCGACATCTTACCCTAATGATGAGCCCCGAGGACTGGAGGAGCTGGTCTTTAAATAATAACGCTAAAAGGGTACACCTGGAGAGCTTAATCACACGGAGAATAATGGGAGCAGTGGAGCACCCTCTAGGGAGGGATGTCGGGCGTGACAAGGGGACACTGTGTCACAAACCAGAGTAATGTTGAATTAGGTTCTGCCAAAAACAGTGCAATTTCTAGCACTTTGAAGATATTATTATAGTACCAAACAGTATGAACTCTATGAATTGTATGAATTGTCTCAGCCAATTATATGAGACTTTTGTCCATATCCACAAAGACAAAGCTCATGCAAGAAAAAAAATACCTTTTCAGTTTGTTTAATGGTTTTATAAGGAAAACTAAATAATATTATGTACAGCAGTACCATATGCAATAATGAACAAATGTGAACAAAATAAAAACTTACTTTCTAAGAAATTTATATTAATAATACATTTAAAAGACCAATTTAATTATTTCAAGAAGAAAGTATATTTGTCAACCAAAAAATTATCAACTATAAAATTACCTGCCATGTTTTTAAAACCTTTAAATAATATAAGGTCAGACATCTATTATTAAATCTTTTTAAAGGACGTTTTAGGATTGTGCTGTAAAATAAATGGAAAAACTTATTTTACTCGGTGCAACTTCAGTGCAACAATGAATTGCAATATTGACTGAGAATATGACTGACAAGAGCTTGTAAGTATATCAATAACAGTTTGAATAAAAACCGGACATTTCCTCAATACTGTTTTACATATACAGTAAATGTATACTTTTGCTTAGGTCTACATAAGGGATGTCCATCTTGCTTCTTGGCAAAACATTTACTGAATTTGTTATAAATCTCAAAATCTTCATGAGTGTGATCACGACAAGTAATAACACAGTAAATTATTCTTAATTTCCCACTACAAAATGTGGTAGTAGCTAATCCATCACATTTACCAGCGAAATACAATTTTGTCAGGTGTTCCTCATTATTAACATATTTTTTTTTTATTTATGCAAATTCTTAAAGCTGAAAAACTACTTTTTGCACTAAAACACACAAATATGTTAGGATTAATTGTTATCTTAACATGATTATAATTCTTCTTGGAGAGCACAATAGAATTCTGAATATTTACAGAAGAAGAAAATATTGAGCGAAAAACATAAAATTCTAAATAACTTTTGCACAGCAGTGTATATGCATAAAGTAAATATAGTATTTACTGGTAAATGCTGTACATTAATGATTAAGAACTTAGGTAGATACATGAACAAATATAAAACAACATATATTATCTTATACCATTTCAAATGACAGGCCTCAACAGGTTTTGAAGTTTGCCTTGTTCAGGCAAGAGATAGTTGATAACTGAATATCCTGGACTCTAAAGGCTTTCTGTAATAGCATAGGTTTCCAGATTCCCTCGGGGCAGGTAGGCTTTCCCTTGAGAATATCTGTCTGACATTCAGAGGAGAATTAAATTACATTAGTATCATATATTAGAGAGAATACCGTTTTTTTAACCTAACTACAATGAAGATTGAAGGATTGAAAGTACATACAATATACAGTATATTTATATGAATTGCATGGTGGCATTCTGTTAGTGCTCTTGTGTCTTGGGGTCGATTGGGGAAAGACATTTGTGTGGTGTTTGCATGTTCGCTTAATTTTCTTGCGTATTTTGATCAGGTGCTCCAGCTTCCTGGCTGGGTGCTGGCTGAGTTTGATTGGCCCAACGACATATTGGCTGGGTTTGACTGGCCATAGATGTTCTGGCTGGGTTTGATTGGCCCAATGACATACTGTATTGGCTGAGTTTGATTGGCCATAGATGTGCTGGCTGGATTTGATTGGTCCAACATATTGGCTGGGTTTGATTGGCCATAGATGTGCTGACTGGGTTTGACTGGCCCATAAAAGTACTAGCGTAAAAGTGCTGGCTGGGTTTGATTGGTTGTTCTAAATTGTTCCTTTGAGCTGTCCACCTTGAGCTGGTCTGGTGGCCTGACCAGAGTGGATTCCTGCCTATGAGCTATGCCTTCAGCATTGGCTGCACATTGACACAATTCTCACGAGGACACACATTTTTCTGATAATGATAATGAGTTTCCATTTCACTTTCAATGTAGCCATATAGCCCTATATCACTTCAATGAATTTCCAATCAGAATTTGTATTGTTTTGTAAAGGCAAAGGTTTTTTTGTGTTTCAGTGGATTCTTTGTTTTAGGTATTTTTTTGCATGAAATTCCAACCTTGAATTTTATTCAACCTTGATTTTAAAAGTTTTTTTTTTACATTGATTTATTAGCAGTACAAATACATGCAGGCTTAAGCACATAGCACAAGAGACTACCTTATGTTGGTTAGGAACAGAAAGAAAAAGGATTTTGTATTTCAGCCTAAATTGTCCTTTGTAAAAACTGGGTTTAACATATATGTAGCCACTGAACCTCCACAAAAGAACATGACAAAACAAGATACATGTGAATCACCTGCAAAAAAAATTGAAAATAACCCAATTAATTTTCATGCTATTACACTATGTGTGCACTTATGCACAATTTTTCATGCTTTTTGGTCCTTGAAAGTCTAGTGTCCTCTGGTGTTTTATCTACCTGACTTCCTAATTGCAAAATTGAACAGATTGTTTAATCTTGCAGGACATTCCGGTCCACGTTCTTGTGATGCAAGGGCCTCCTGGTTTTGTTCCAACTAAGTTATTGGTTTTAGGTAACCAATATTTTAGGTGCAGGAAACAGGTTAAGCAAGTCAGACGCATTGCATTAGTAATTCACTTAAAAATTGAATTAATCAACAGAGAGAAATGGAAGGCAGCAGACTCCAGAGTCACAAGTATGAGGACTGGGAATTCATGCTTTACATCAGTGGTTTCTGTCCTGGTCCTGAAGGATCCTTGTGTCTACTTGTTTTTGGCCAATCTTGGCCTCTATTCACTAGTGCTAATTGGTGCTGTAACTCTTCTGCTTTTTGGTTTAGAAAAAAAGGTTTTGTCTGCTTTTTCTGTAGTTAGTGCTCGTTTTTTTAAAATACCTTAGTTAAAATGTATTATTTCCAATAACGTGAGCTCATAGAGGGTGATGCAGTCTCCCTAAAACTTTGGAATTAAACATTGGTCTGTTATTTTTGACTGAACCATTCTCAATAGCTGATTAATTGATGGTGAACAGACACACATAGCACTGTATCAGACAACTCCACCAGTGAACATAACCAATTATACTTAAGATGAAGGAAAAACGCCCACAGTGTTTTTCCTTCGGTTTGAGTCTAATTGGTTATATTTAAGCAAAGATACCTGAATGAGGTAAATTAACCTATAAATTAAATAACCTGTGATTAAAAAGCAAAACCCAGAAGACACAGGGGTTACAAAGGAATAGGATTGAGAACCATAGTACTGGGGGTATTTTTGTAACTGAGACCTGAATGCAGTAAAGAAAAGCCTAAACAAGCAAACAGATCAATGACTGGAAGCAATTAGCACTGGTGATTAAGAGCTCAACCATCCATCCATTTATTCTCTAACTGCTTTATCCAATACAGGGTCATGGGAGAGCTGGAGTCTATTGCAGCAAGTGTAGCTGCAAGGCAGGATACACCTGGGATGGGCCACCAGTCCATCTCAGGGCACAGGGGCACACACAGACACAAACACAGACACACTCATACCTGTGCCAGTTTTCCCAGAAGCCAATTAATCTACCTGTACGTTTTTGGACTGTGAGAGGAAACAGGAGCAGCTGGAGGAAAGGCACACCAAAACAGGGGAGAACATACAAACTTTACCCAGATAGCGCCCCAGGAATCGAACCCGAGGAAATGAACCCCCCAACACAAAACAACAAACTTTTTTGGGTAGAAATAAAATATTATGGTATCCAGTAGAGTATGTAGCAACACAATGTTAATAGCAAAAGCAAAAAATATCACTGGTATCAGGATCTATTGAAAAAATAGCAAATAACAAATGAATAGCATTTTCTATCCGTTGTATTCACATTGCACTATTTTCTCACGTTTTGAAAAAGCCTCTGTGGGACTGTGTTTGGTCTCTCATTCCACTTTTAAGGGTGAAGAAGTCTCGTTCTTAAAGCTTTCCTGAGTTAACATTTCATTTTGCAATTAAAATGTTTTTAAAATGGAGATGGAACATGAATAAAAACCACCTTAGCATAAATCACACTGATTGAGAATCTTGGCACTTCCGAAACATGACCTGATTCAGGGCTGAAGACTAAATGATCAGATACATCTGCAGTTTCTGCACGTGCAGGAGTCCCCATTTGTGTGCTATTTCTCAAACACTATCAGTGTTTTTATGGAGCATTATCAACATGAATTCAAATTTCCTGTATAATTCAAATAACACATTAACATCTGCCACAGGAGAAAGAGAATGAGCACTCAGAGTTGTGTGGTGTTTTAATGCTTCAGTGTTGCCTTTAATGAAAGACCTGGGATTTCAATAGCTTTGAATACATATCCTTTTATTTCCTTTCCACCTTTTAAATCGTTCTCCCCTGGATCCCTGTTTATAAGGCATTCACCAGAGAAGGGATATCCTTGAAGAAGGTGGAGGAAGTGTGGAACTCCACGGCTGCACGTACTTGACGAAGCCCTGGGGTTTCCATATTGAACATGTTAGTTTCACTTTTATCTGAGAGACGCAGAAAACAAGTTCTTCTTTTCTTTTGCTGTGCACCACAATGGTAATTTGCAAAGATGTGTTTTCACATTATAGCAAATGCAAACACGTTTCCTTTTTCCTATGCAAATAAATAGCCAGCATTTATGCACTGAATTACAGCAGCTGTTCTTTTATAAGCAATTCAATACAACTAATGTTCCCCAACAACCCTTCATGACATAGCCATGTGACCTGTATATTAAAAATGGGATGGGTGACTGACAAATATCCAGTAAACTCTGTCTATTGTGCAATTCTAGAGAGAGCTGTTGGTCACAACTCACGGCAAACCACTGATTCTGGGGATTTCAATGTCAGTGACAGTGTACACTTTATGTTATACACAGCTAATGTACTTATATTTAGATGGCATTCACATTCCAAATCTCATTCATATCTCTAGGTAATTATAATTGTATTTTGAGCATCTTTAGTTGTTGACACTCATGCATCAATAAGCTATGATAACCTTTCCTGAGCTGTTTTCCGGATACTGTACATACTGTACCAACAGTAACTGTCAGGCTTGCTCCCACTGGTAACGTTCAGGCAGACCTTAAAAATTCTACATCATCTCATGTGGGCATGGATGCATGTTGCCTGCAGGTGATACAGGTGTCCTGTCAGATCTTGTTTCCATGGTAACCAGCACTGAGTGACAGGTTAGTGGAGGTGTGGTGAGCTACCATGGAAATGCTAGCTCTCTTTGTAGTGTTCCAGCCCCATAATTTATATGGAAAATTACATTTTACATAATTACATAGATTTTAAATGCGCACTTCTTAAATGTACACCCTGTCGGTGTGTTGAAAATAAAAAGTGTCAATTGAATGCTCTAAATGTTTTTTATAGAGTTTGTAGAAAGCTTCTGGAAGTCACTTTAATTGTCTTTATTATTAAGAATAAGGATGACCACAGAAGAAAAACACTCAGTAGCATGTCTACTGAGTGTTTTACCTGAAAGGTAAAAGATGAATGACCTCAACAACTCTAGTGATAGCTATAGTTTTAAATGTGTTCTCCATCATCACGATATCCAGGGCTAATAAGAATGATTACAAACAAGAGGTCATTTTGGTCTATCTAGCATGTTTGGTAGTTTGTAGCTAATTAATCCAAGGATCTTATACTGCTGTTTCTTGAAGGTAACCAACAACAGGGCTAAACAACTTGTTCCATTCTCTTCCAACTCCTTTTTTTACAGAAATATCTCCTGTTCATGGCTGTAAATGCATTTGTATACAGTTGCCACATATCCTTTGATTCATATTTCTTTTTTTTATTGTTAAGTAGTTCAGCGGGTTAACTTCGTCAATGGCCTTAAGGATTTTGAATACTTGGACCTTGTAATCTGTTATTCTTCTCTGTTGAAGATTATTCAGGTTCAGTTGTTTGAGTCTTTTAGTATAGCACATTCTTTTAAGCACCAGAAATTATATAGAAATTATCTGGTTGCTCTTCTTTGGACTCATTCCCAAGTAGCAATATGTTTTTTAGAACATGGTAAACAAAATGACACACAATATTCTAAATTAGGTCTGAATACTGAGCTTTGCAATTTTAACCTTACATTCTTTATACTGTATCTGACTAAATATATTAACTTTGTTGCTTTATATTGCTTCCTCACATTGTCAAGTATACTGTATGTAAATAATATTTCAACATTTTCAGAAATAGCCCCGTCATGCTCACATTTCCTTTTGATATTTATTATTTTTATTTTTGTAATCTGAATGTAATAGTCTACACCTCTTTACATTAACCAACACCTGCTAAGTGCTTGTCTAGTCTTGAATTTAAACTAAATCTTTCTTAATTTTCTTTCAGCATCTACAATGTTTGCTAATATTTCTTTTTTGGCATTGGCATTTTTGCCAATGTAAATAGTCTACTAACTATACCAAAATCTAGATCATTGATATAAATTAGGAAGAGCAGTGGTACTAGTACAGGTCCTTGATGTACTCCACTAATTCCATCACCCCGGTTTGGCCATTCACCCCTGTACTCTGTTTTTTTTATTTATTAACCAATTTTCAATTCAAATATGCATTTCCCTCATCTGTAACCTGATAATTTTTTTTTTTATGAAACACCTTCTCAAAACTTAAATACACCACATCATATGCTCTTGTGTATTCACAAAAAATCAATATTATTAGTTAGTATAGTTATTACAGTCTCTAGTAGCACATCTATGAAAGCAGGTCACAAGTACAGATCTTGCAACCTGGACGAACTACTATAAAAAGGGTTTCTATGAAAGAAAAGAGGAATGTTGACATGAGAATTTAAGAACTTGTTAAAAGGCTACAGGAAGTACTTCCTTGAAGTTTTCAAGCAGAAAGGAAGATTCACAACATAATAAATTTGGATCTATTAAGTATTGTTCCCAAAGCCCTAATACAATCTAAAATAACCCTTACTGACATTCTACAGTATGTGTGAGCAAAACAACCTGGCAAGCTAGTGTTAACTTTAGGGAAGTGTCCTCATTTATACACACCTGTAACAAGCAATCTACCAAACCATCAACAGGTGACAGCACTTGTTTCAATTGACATGAAAACCAGGTCTAAACTGTGTGCACATTTCAAGATTGACTATAAATACTGCTGAAATACCAGCAACATCTGGTAAAGAGAATTAGAAAAGCATTCAGAAAAGAAAAAAAAGAGAAATAGACTAAGCACTATGGATTTTTACCTCATCACACAAAAAGACAAACAGGAAATGTTCTCAGATATACAGTATATATAATATTTAGAGCTCATTTGTTTTTTCTAAGCCTGTCTGATGGACAATTTCACCTCAATAAACAAACAATTACTGACATCTGGCAGCTGCTTGAGGTTAATCTGGAAAGAGGCATGGAGAACACACTATTTCTCTGTAGCACTAAGAGTCTGTATGGGAATAGCTGTATATGCTACTGGCGGTCCATCATACCGCAGCTTATATTGCAGTCAGGACTAAGTTAAATGCAAGTGGAGTGCAAGATATAGCTTTGGTAAAATAAGTAGGGAAATTCAAACACGTCCCTTCTTCCACAAGATATAACAGAAGATAAATCGGGGTTTTCTTGTGTCCTTTGAACCATCAAAGGATGCACACATACTGTACATGAAGTGCAGCTGCATTCACCAGCATAGAATTCTTCATAAGACATTCACATAAAAGGGGACTTATTCTCATTGTGTGTGATGCCAATAGCTACATTGACAATCCATTTGCAAATTATCCCAGTTTTACTCATGACTTTCTTTTTCTTATCAGTTTTGAAATTCCCTCCATTCACTATTACAGAGACACATATGATCTTAAAGGGACTTGTAGAGTCTTTATTGGATGTGATCTTACTTGCAGACTTTGCTTACTTTGTTTGATTGGCTGATGTATTCGTTTGGCTATTGATATGCATTTGGCCACATAAAAAAAAATAATGTGCACTTGCAGTAGCTCTCACATTTTTTTCTGCTAGGCAGATTACCTGTTCACAGTTTTATTCTTATCAGGGATTAACAGGTTTAGAAATAAAACTAGAAAACTATATGATGAAGGATTGCTTTGTAATTTTGAAACATGACCTTTTATGAGGTCTTTCACTTTCACTGTTCACTAAACTTATCTGTTTATCATTGTCATCATCCGAAATTGCCACCATCCATCAACACATGTAAAGGACATTTAGTTACCAGTTTTATTAATGTTGTTATTAACTCGTATTGCTAATCACATTTGTGCATAAGCCATTATTTTTGTTGCATTTGTGTTAGTCAGCCTAGTCTCCTGTCTGTCACCAAGATGTCATCATTTTGTGTTGGGTAACACAGACCCTGACTCACATCTGGTTTAAATGGAGTCTTACCTCCATCAAGAGGAGCTGGCGGTGGATATTAGGGTGTTGAACCTGGTATTTACAGTGTAGCAGTCAGTCAGTTTTTGTTTGGTTAATGTAATCAAGTCTGTGTGCTGGATTTGTATCCTTGGCCTTGGCCACATACAGATTCTGGGGAATTCTCTGAAAATTTATAGATTTGGTCTTATTACACTAAGTTTTCTACATTAAATATTTGCAATATTGAAATTACATATCATTTGTCTTCTTTTATAAATATTTTCTGTTGTAACTGTTTCAAAAATTTTGTTCTCCTACACATTATTATGACTTCCGTGACCACTGCTGGATCTACAGGCCGTTTAATCACAGCTTGTTTATAAGAGATGTTTCATTTATTGTATACATACAATACTGATATTCCAAGAAGTACAGTATTTGTTTGTCATTCATTTGTAATTACAATGTCAAATTTCCACTTCCACTTGTATTTCCATGCTTAACAACTCAATAAGGATATGAAGAATTTGATTCTTTGTAGTGCCATGCAAAATATTCAGACCTTTCACATAGACTCCCATTTTGTGGAATTACAAAATGATACATATGTATTTTTGATAACTATAATGCAAGTCACCATTGTGCTTAACAGCATGAATGTTGTTGACTGAGTGATACACTATGCTGCTTGCATAAGAAGTGAAGTTCCAGTTTTTGTCTTGACTGGCCACCGATCTTTTGTGACATGTTTCCAGTATCTTTTAGGTGTTCTGGAGTAAACTCCACTTTCATTTTTTCATTTCCATACAAGATTTCTTTGTGGAGTGACCAGTGTATTTCTCACCCACAAACATTTCTCCCATCTTAGCCACTGTACAGTATCTCTTTCAAAGTCACTGTTGGCCTCACATTGGCATCTCTAACCAGTTTCCTCCTTGCCTGTCTGCTCAGTTTGGAGGGACAGTTATATCTAGACAGTGTCTGGATGCCTTCTTCTTTTGAATAATCAACTTCACCAGGCTCATTTCCTTCTCTTGATTTAGTCCTTTATCCAGTGGTATTCCTGAATTGTTTTGAAAGCTTCTTGGTCTTCGTGGTTGAATCTTGAAATTCACTACCTGACTGAGGGACCTTAGATGCATTTATTCTGAAGTCATTTGAACCATTAATATTGCACAGAGGCCATTCAACTAATTGTCTGGCTCATCAAGGTGATTTTGTGCACATAAATTCATTTAGGTTTATGCATTCATGTCTTTTCCATTTTCCTTTCACATTAGTAATATTTTTACTTCTTTCTTTTTGTTTTGTGCTTTGAATGTGTGGCAAACATTTTGTATATAACAAATATTAAGTGGTACTCCAAAGGGTCATGACTGCCAGCTTTAAATTAAAGAAATGATACAGGAAATGTAGGGAAAATGAATTATATAGGAGGTTAATGTGTCTATTTTCTATTACAAATGAATGTGCAAATAGCTACAAAGTTCTGGCAAAGCACTTTCAATGATTTTTGCTCCTGGGTTAAGTAGGTTGTTCAGTATTTGAGCCACATTGACCCATTGGTCCAGAGATTATAATTAATTAAGATATTATTTCATGATATTAAGCAAACAGACAGCACACTCCCCCCAGCTGGGACACCAGTGCATCCCCAGAAAACACTGGTACCCATTCATACAGCTAGGTTGACAGGAGCAAGTTGGGTAAAGTATCTTATTCAAGATACAACAGCAGGTCCACAGTGGGGTCTTGAACTTACAACCTGCCAAATAGGAATCCAGAGACCTGCGCACTCTGTTACACTGCCCCATCTTGCCACAACTAGCACATTTTTCCATAATTATAATATACTCATTGATTAATAAGCACGTTAATTTTAAATTGAAATGTATATTCAGTTAAAAGTATTCTTTCTTTCTGAATGTATGAAATATGGCTCAAATTATATTTTTATCTGGGGAAAAATACTCCTGTCATCATTATTTATTGAGATGCTCTGTGCCATCCAGCAGTTTAAGATGTAATACATTTATTACACAGAACCTCCCAAGTGCAACTATCGACTTTGGGTGCAAGTCATTTCAATTGCCACTGCCAATGATTGGAACAATCTGCAGAGTAAGCTGAAACTATCCACCTTCATACCTGAAGGCATGTTCAGCTGTTTGATTAAATCTTTTCTGCCTGACACTTGCGCTTGTTAACACTGCCACGTCCTGTTAAGTTGTATTCTGTTATGTTATTTGCTTTTTATTGATGTTTTTTTTCCTTTTCCTTCTTTGTCTCCTCTCCAACAATGGATAAAGTATTATTCATTATTTTAAAATTATATCCAGGCTAATCAACCTTGACATACAGTATGGGTGTGGGAAAACAAACAGAATTCATGTTTTATGATGTTTTACGGATTTAAGATGGGCCCTATTTTGAAAGAGAAACTTGAGCAAGTTTTTTACTGCTGCAAAATGCTATGTAAGTAGACCTGTGTCTTATTCACAAGAAAACAAAAGAGTGTAAAACTGGTATTTCTGGCTTAATGTGTATTAGACAATATTATTTGCAACTTTGTTAAAGCTTGTTAAAGTAGTAGTAGCTGATCACAAATAGATTTTTTTGTGAAAGGCAAATATAACGATTATATTTTATATTATTAAATATATTTATATTGTGGCAATATATTTCTATTTGACAATGAAATTATATAAAATGTTAAAACACCATGCAACGCATGTATTAAGAAAACACAACTTTGAACTATTAATTAACTCTTAACTTTTAAGAAATGTCCCTGTGTGAGGCACAGAGGTGTGTTGGTTAGTGCCTACATAACATGATTGATTCTGGCCTTTGACATATGTGTGGAGTTTGCATGTTGTCTGGGTGCTGTGGTTTCCTTCCACATGCTAAAGACACACTGGTTGTTATAAACTTGCCCATAATCAGTTCCTGGTGAGGGTCATGCTGCACTCTTCACAATTCCTTTATGTTCATATGAAAGTAGTATGATTTATAGGATTATTGTCTACTACATTAAAGAGATCATATAACAGCTTGATTAAATGTAGGAAATGTGTAATAAAACGACTATTGTAACATGTGAGATATGTTGGAGAACAAAATTGTCCCATATAATGAGGAGCTCTGTAGTCACAGAAGCAAATTATAAGAAGATAACAATAATGCACAGTTATGAAGGGTATTCATTACAAAATTCAATTAACAGTACTAAACACTGCCAAAGTAATGTCATCCCTCAAGCAAAGCCAACAGCAAAAAACTAGGATGAACTGAAAGTCCTGACTGGGAAAAGTATGAAAGACTGCTCCAGCCTCGTTAATGAAAAAAACCTTTGGGACAAAGCCAATCAGACTTAATACAGTTAGAGCAAATAAACCTACATCTTAACAAGGTGTGAGAACCTAAATCTCAAAATTTTGTAATATAATTTTATAAACAAGGGATGAAGTACACTTTTGGTCTTATTTCTATGTGAGGAATCATTATTCCATCTGAGAAATTATTATTAAAGAGATGGAGGCCCCTAAGGTGAAGAATATATCAAAGACATAGATTCTCAGAGGATCCAATAAACATTGGGGAAAACGATCCTATCTTCAGAGTCGTTGTGTTATACTAAGGCAGTGTTATACCATTTCATTCTGGGGAGGCTTTAAAATAAACATGCTTTGCTGAAATTCTAGAAACCCTAAATTATATAGAAGGTTAATGTGTCTATTTTTTATTACAAATTAATTTAAACACATTATTTTAGGTGGGTTTTTTTTCTTGCAAAACAAAGAACATCATATGTTTACATTTTACTTTTTGATTTATATCAGGAATTCAAATGAATCAATGTATATTCAAGAAAGATTGAAATATTAATTGTGTTAAGGAACAAAGTATCAAGCTTAGTGATTAACCAGGAATGTTTCACTTGTACATAAAGTCTTGTCCCCTGACAGGGACTTCAATAATAAAGCCACCTTTGTAAACTATTTCCCTTCTGACAGAAAAGGTAATTAACAAATTCTGCAGTTACACGACAACAAATGTTTGTTCGTCGTCTGCAGAACTAGGTTTAAACCATACAAAGCTTTTGCTGAAATGTAAGGTAAAGACAATCAAAAAGAGAGGATCAAAAGGGCATTTCTTTTTATCCTTGGTGAAGAAATAGAAAACTATAAATTGTAGTAATGTGTTATATCTTATGATGATGGATGGAAGTAATCTGGAGCAGACTGTTTTTAACTTAAGTTTTTTGAAAACTTCACAGCCACAAGGGGTATAAACCTGATGTTTTAATATCCAGAGGCTTGCAATGGAATGTCTCTTGATGTTCCAAACTAATTAAGGTACTTCTTCCTGGTGTTGGATCTATTGAAACCCAGGTGAGTCATTTTTTAAATTAAACATCTAAAATCTTTTAACATACTAAGTGATGAATAACTGCAATTACATCATTTTGTTAGGTTGAAAAATATTTGGAGGATTCCCTTTATTCTTCCTAGTAACGTCTTAATGGTAGCTATCAAAATGAAAGAGACTTGCAATGAAGAGTGCAAGTTTTTCTTCCATCCGTTTAAGCAAACAAAGAAAAGTGTTTAAAAAAATAGATTTCTTTTGGTTCAAATTATTTTGAAACAGCCCATTACAATTTGATTCAACTCAATGCCGACTCAATACCATGTACTCAAAAGACTCAACACTAGCCTGGAAGAAGACGAGGCATAATGTGCCCCCCAAAATTGGTTGGAGCACAACTGTAAGGATTTTGTGTCAGGTAAGTACAGACAATAACAGTACGAAGCTTTTCCTGATTTACAGCAGCCAGACCAGCAATTCTGGTGACTGGTGCGTGATAAGACAACATCACCTCACACAGCGACAGCTGTTTTTCCTCATATGTTGTTCTCCACCACAGCTGTCTAGCAAGCATAACCTCAGATCATTTAAGTAGCAAAAAAGGTTATTCATTACCCAAATACTATAAACAATAATAAATATGATCCAATTCAACATGTCTCATGAGGCAAGGAATGCATCTTAAAAAATATAAGTCAAAAGAAAGGAAGTGGCTCATTTTTATGTTAGACTATGAATCAGAAATCTTTGCTTTAACGACTCACCTTTCCTTTCAAAATCTCGTGAGAGTTTCACTCTAGTGGCCAACTTTTCTTCCTCAAAGCTATTATTAGAATATATGTGATAACATTATTTTATATAAAGGCAATATTATATGAAGGATAGCTTACATATACAAAATACAGTACTGTATCAGTTGTCTTCTGAAAATGTTTTTCGTCAGATAGTAATCTAGGGTTTTCACTTAAGCAAAAAGATTTCCTTTCAACCTGAGATGTAGGTCAAGAAGTCATGCTACACACCTGCATGCATTATGCCTCTCAAGATGCTGTATCTTTTCATCTATATTAATTTGGTGGCTTTTCATATTGAATTTAGAGAAATGTATTACAAGGTTTTTAGAACATCCCAGTCACCTCAAAATTTTATTTCACAGTTTTAGTCCCAACAATCAAGTTAAACAAGACACATTTTCATGTATTGGATAGCTGCACTGGAGTTCGACTTTAAAATATCATTTGTGGGCTGATGTTAGCTTTCATTTGTGGACATCTGTGTACAGATCTACTCTAGTGCAAATAACCTCTTGCACTGCTATTAAGAAAACACAGCAAAATAAAAAAAAACAAGAATTCATCTACATTCAACCTAAAACTAAAACCAGCTGTGGTTGCATTCAGCCTTGCAAATCCTTCAATGGTTAACAGAAATTTAACATCAAAATGTGTTGCTAAATGTACCCTAAAGTACTAAGCTGAGCAGGCACATAAATGGCATGTTATAAGCCATTTTGTTTCAAATAATCACTTACACAAAAAAACAGATGTAAACAATTTTGACTATTAGAATGTTCTACATGCAAAAAACTAGCATCTTTACATTCTTTACTAGTGAGTTTTATTTGTTTACAATCCAGAACCATTCTTAATTTTTCTGTGTACATGCACGGTGGTTAGCACTGCACCATCTCTGCCATCTATGTGGAGTTTATATGTTGACTTGGGTTTCCTCCAGGAGCTTCGGTTTCTTCCCAGTCCAAAACAGTCGTAGGTTAATTGGCTTCTGTTGAGTGCGTGCATGTCTGTGTTTGTGTCTGCCCTGTGATGGACTTGCATCCTATCCAGGGTTAACCCTGCCTTACATCCATTGCTTGCTAGGATAGGCGGTGGTAAGAAAGCAGATTGAAGATGTTAGAAATTGTTGTAAATTACTTACAAAGTACAGTATAAACACAGTATATTCAAAACATGCAAACTATTTGAAAATATATACACTTTAGCCATGTTTTATTAATATAAACTAGGAACACTATTGTGAGTCTTCTTGATTAAAGCCTTGTCCTGCTGGATTTAAATTGGACACACCTGCATTAATTGGTTGTTTTGCCTCCTGTGAAATGAAATTCCACAGGAGGGATAAAGAGCTTATTTCATTGGCCCTGTAGGAAATTGAACATTCTTCAGGATCAGCAATCAGGATATATCAGCAGTCTGGTAGATAGGACTGAGTCTGTGTTTAAGCTTCTGCTTTTGAGGGAAATTGTGAGAGGTAGTTGGATGGTAAATGGTTTAGATAACACTGGTGTAGATATTTTACTCCTGTGGTTTTTCATCATCAGGTCTTAATACAAGGGAAAGTTTGAGAGAGAATAAAAAATGTTCAAGTAGGGATTTGATTTAGTTATGAAAGATAGAACCAGAGTGAATTTTAGATTTTTTTTCTCCTTTACATATTCCTGGATATGGTTTTAACTTTCCAGAGTCTCAGTGGAGTTGTTTATATTGGGAAGGCTGAGTGTAAAATGCGAAGCCATGCAGGGTACACCAGTAAGTCTCCGAGGAGATATGGAACATGTATCTCCCAGTGAAGGGAAGACTGACTGTGGATGAGTGTGCCAGGGGTTCCAGTGAATGAAAATAGTTTATATTTTGTGTTAAAGAGAAATAGAAAT
Organism: Atractosteus spatula; assembly: GCF_055471065.1. NCBI lineage: Eukaryota > Metazoa > Chordata > Actinopteri > Semionotiformes > Lepisosteidae > Atractosteus > Atractosteus spatula. Next base: position 27,544,051 of record NC_142708.1, on the reverse strand, counting down.
TGACAAGAATTCATCTGTTCTGACTCCTCTGGTGGAATATTGAGGACGGAAGCATCCTTCTGCAGGAGAAGAGTAACAGAAGATCTTTTTCTGATTAATGCCACTGTGAACTGTTTTTTGCAGGTTTCCCCACAAGGGAATCACCCTACCAACTCAATTTACACCCCTGATCTGAGGACATGCTAACTCAGGGCCACAGTTTGTGGCTCAGGGGTTGGCATTCACCCTATTTACAGTACAGTATATGTTGAACAAAAAAGAGTTTTGTAGTCAATAACATGTTAGGTTTTTAGAACTAAATTTTCAATGGCAGGATATTTTTTGAAATGGCAACGGTAAAAAAAAATATTGGATATTGAGGCATACCCCTGATTTGTGTTGATCATAGCACACAACAGAAAAACCAGACAAATGGTACATATACAGTAGTGCTGGCACTAACTTCTATTCTTCTGGATCAGATGTGCCATAGACTGCACAGCAGGATATGAATATGGCCAATATTAAGTCAGAACAAGAAGTTTACAGAAGATTACAGTAGGTTACAGCAGTACACTCTCTGTGCATTTTTTCTTAATACTAGAGTAATTAACAAATCTAATCTGTGACAAATCAATCTGAGTTGTTCAATCTGACCAATTTGCACAGAACTACTGAATTTTTCCCATGTCTTTTTTTCCCATGCTTTTGATGTCAAATGAAGGTTGGCAATGAGGAAAGCTAGTGTAAGCCTCCATCAGCTTTTTGACTAAGAATAAGCACCAAACAAATCAGACAGGCTGCAATTTGCTAAAGCTGAGCTAGATAGCACGTTATTTCCTTTGTGATTTTAGAGGCATTGTAAAAGCACCTGCTATTGAGCACAAAGCAAGTAGCCCATTTCAGCACACTGTAGACACCAGACATCTGTTAACAAAATAACTGAAAATACTCATTCTTTACTTAGGGTGATGGATTTCATTTCAACTACTGCTTTAATATAAAGGTGTGGATTTCCTCTACAATACCACTTTCCACAAATTCACAATAAAGGGCTCTGTTGAATAGAAGAAACTATGCTTAGCCAGCGAGAGAGTCTTACCTGCTGGCTATAAGTCTGTATTGTGTTTAACTAGATGCTACGCTTAAGTGGAAATATTTACAATAGCTCTTCCAAAGTTGACAGGCACCTTTCAAATGATATTTAAGCTATAAGCCCTGATATTCTGGAAAGGAAACAGAGCTTTCCCTAACATTTTGACTTATAATAAATGAGTATTCCTTTTAATATAAACGACTGAATATCACATCTTCCATGTCTTTGAAATGCTGCACGTCTTCCTTGTGTTGGGAATAACGTTGTGTATTGTGAACTGTGTACCTGTGTAATATACTTACAGCATGAATTATTATCAAAGATATTTATTCTCATAAGTTTTTTGCTGTATTGCCAAATTCAATATACTGTAGCTATCATAACTATACAATCAAATTGACTATATACAATATTTTGTGAAGTTTGTTTAAAAGGCTAGTTATTTAATGATTTTTTTTTAAATTGACGAACATAAAAAGGAACTAGCATTGGACGGGAGGTGTGATACACCCTGGAAGGGATGCCAGATCACCACAGGGCACACTCAGACACAAACACAGGCACATTCACACTTGCACCAGAGCCAATTTTACAGAAGCTAATTTATCTACCAGCATGTCTTTAGTCTGTTGGTGGAAAGTGGATTTCTTGGAGCAAACCTATATGAAAAAGGAGAACCACAAATGCCACTCAGATAGCACCCCAGGAATTGAACACAGGGCCCCAGCGCTGTGAGGTGGCAATGCTAACCACTGTGTCACTATGCCCCTCCTGGCAACTTCAACTTGCTTGTTGCGTATTATATGTCTTTATCTATGAGAAACAAATTAGCTTATTTAAAAGTGACTAACGAATGTTTCTAAAACCTGGCTGAAGGCAGGGACTTGAGCTTTAAAAATAAATTAAAACATTCATGATTCATAATCACATCCAACTAGTACTACTGAACACTGCTACAATAGAAGAGGTACGTCTGTATAGCACCCTAACATTCACTGGCTGCTCATTACCACCACCAGCTGAACTAATTGACTGTTTCAGAAAAGTATCAGTGCAAAACGAACAAGGAGGGCTCTGGAAGTAGCCATTATAATAGTGTGTTGAACTTGCTCGCTGCCTTTTGCCGATTTTTCATAAATTACATTTTACAATGGATTTGTGGAATGTGATACCAAGCCATTTTGTCAAAGCTGGTACCCTGTTCCATTTAAGAATTGGTTATATGAGATAATTAGGTTCAATAGCTACTAACTACCAATCAGGTTGGATGGGCAGAATGTCCTCCTCTCATTTCCAACCTTATTCTTTCTTCTATCCTTTTTTTGTTATTTTTATACTCATATATGTTTTATCAGGGAGATAAAAGTTAAACATTATAACCGCTTTAAATCGACATCCAGTGAAAGTTCATCACTGTTTGGATTCTAAGACATGGACCCATTCAGAAAGATGGTAATGAATAAAAAAAGGAAAATGAGACATTTGGAGAAAAAAAAGATGAATCTTTAAATAAGATGTTCTACGGGTAAACTTTTCTTGAAGTGAAAAAATATTTTCTTTGTTTTCAGACAGGATGGTTAAATAAGGAAGACCAAAACACTGAAACTGCTCTATAATTTGTTTCAAACAAAAAATATACTAGGTTACTGCCATCAATTTGTCATAAATTTAATGAGCATACTTGCTATGTTCTACATTTTAAAATACAATTGAATAAGTAATTAAAAATACCAATAATGCATGTTTAAAAGCTCAAACTCCAGATTCACAACCCTATATAAATTGTATATGAACTGTATACATATAAACATTATTGCGATAAAGTTAGTACAGCTCTTTAAGATATGGCTATAAAATCAGTTAATCATTTGTAAAACAACCTTTCTTGCAAAACATTTTAAAATTCTTATGTGTAATGGGGTCAGGTCAGGTACTGCGATATGATCTATATGATCCACACCCTGTGTCTTCAAACTCAAATGTGCAAATGGTGTGGATTTGTACATCTGCCCGCATCACATACTGTAATAAGCAACATTCTGTTGTTAAGTTGTTACATACAGCTAAGAAGGCCTGAGTGCCTGAGTCTCCCAGTTCATACTGTAGTTCTACTGAAGTCAGGTGAAGGTTGATGAATGGACCTTGAGCTACGCAGACAAGCGATTTCATGTGGTATCGTTTCAACCAGAAATTATCCTCAGATGTCATCCATTTTTCTGTCTGTAGAGCTATGGCATTTTTGCAGTGTGGTGAAAACTAGCAAATCTGAGTGCTTTCATTGTAGCTTATTCAGACAGGACCTTATTTTCTAATTTTTCAGTGTAAAATGAAGGGTAAGAAGCCTTGTTTAATAACCTCACACAAACCAATTACAAATACCGTATGTAATTCTTAAAAAATCTTGAGCATAAGTAACAAGTATCCTTTATTTTCAATAAAACTTAATGGTCGTAAATGCAAAATACTGTGTGTTAAACAGTCTTTGGTCTAATCATAAAAATAACTTTTAAAATGGAAGATTACATGATAGAGTATTCGACAATGGTTGAGTAATGTTTCTCGACCAACGAGCTCAGTGTGAATGTGTTATGATGATATTTAATTTCTTTGTATATATTGTTCTTGTTTTTGTAGACATTATATATGTATATGTATATACATAATGTACTGTATATGTATTATTTTGATTTAATTTGGTTTCATTGCAATTTATAAAAAACACAAAAACAGGCATGAATTTTAACTTCACACATTTATTGAAAAAGTTCACACATGGACTCCTTTAATACAATTTTGAAATAATGCAGTCAGAAATATTTAAAGCTCCAAACTGGATGTTGGTGAATAAAATTGAATCTCTAATTTTTTTTTACATATAAATCTAGTTTTGCAATGGATGTGGAACAATTCATCTCTTATGTGTGCTTTTCACTTCTCTTTGTGGTAAATTATTTATTGACCAACATTCAAATAATGGGATGTTTCATGCTGTGCTTTTATACAGACTTTGTGGAATACACCTCTGTTTCCATTTGAGACTATACTCTTTGAAGTCTCAAAGTATTTTCAAGCTGTCTAATGGAGATATTCAAAGCACTATCATTCAAATTTAAAACTTAACAAGAGCAGTCATTAAATTCATATTATACTATATGTGCCACATACCAAAGGAATTTTCTTCTAGAACAATTTATATTGTAATTACTCCAAGTTTTATTTGTTAGAGGGCTGTGCAAAAAATACTGGATGCTTATAATGCTGATTGAATGGCTCTTGAAGTTTTCTGGTCTGTTCTTGATCAAGAGGATTCGTCACATTCTTGCTTGTTTAATGTGCATTTTGGTTATTTTTATAAAGTTGGCAGTTTAAGTTTTCTAAATGTTGTAACTGTCCTTACTGCTCATTGTTCAGTTATTAAGGGATTCTCTTTAAGAACCCAACTGTTTTAAGCACTTTTTTAGCAGGGCATCAAATCATTTATACTATTTTCTAGAAACAAATACTTCCACATTTCCACATCAGCAGCTTCTGAACACTTTGAAAGGTTCTCTGTGAATCTGCTGGGAACCCACAAATGAAGCACCCAGTGGTGGCCTTCAAAGAAGGAAACCAAGGCAGAATAAAGGTTCCATAGCAGATCTACAGCAGTGATACTATATCTGCACTCTCTGCACTAACCCTGCACTCTAGCAGGGCGCTAGAGTCACCTTCCAGCAAGAGCCGTTTAATTGAATACCCAATTACATGTATGTCCTGTAAAACCTCCCTGAGAGAATGTCAGCTAATCTAATATACTTAAAAAAAACTTACGTTCCACTGCCTGGACCTTCTTTCATCCCATATGTGCATTTGTCTGTATTTTATTTTGAAGGGGAACATCAGCAGCAAATGTGTGCATTCATATTGATTGACTTACTATTTGACATAACTACATGTAGGTAAGAGCAAGACGAGTAGTAAAGCTATATGGTGACCATATTTTTCAATAAATGCACCCCACCATTCTTTCTGATATAGCATAAGATGTTTATCCTGCTATCTAATATCCATAGCCCATCTCTTTAACAGTTAAAACAGAGTGCTTATGATTTGAGAAAGAAAGAATGTATGTTAAACCAGGAGTTTCATTCTTAATGTAATGAGCTATTTAGCAGGGACTGATGCTCGGTTCTTCTTCCTGAAGTGCTGGCTACCCAACACACATTAATGGAGGGGGAAGAAACTAACAGGGATGCCCCAGGTCCCCTCAATCACCTTGTTAGGATCTTATTTCTTTCTATATATGTTCAATTGATCTCCATTAACCTGAGTAAATGGATATCTATATTCAGTCCAGACATATCTCCAATTTTCCACTCAGCAGAAGATGATATGTTAGTATCACGGTCTCAAAAAGGAGAAAAACAATTCTGGAATAATTCCTTCTACCATTCAGAATCTTACTTTGTCTCCTACCTCACAAAAAGAAATTGCACAGGATAAAAATATTTTATGTGATATTGATATTGAGGTAATTCTTTTTTTCAGTGAATACTTGACTAAATTGTATATGGAATTTCACCAGTTCAATATCTCATTTCAATCAGTTTTTATTGAACAAAAACAAAAGTAGATGTACTGTAGCAAAACATCAGAGCTATGTTTCTAACTATGCCAATTTAAAATGATTATGTACATTAAAAACATTTAATGAAAAGTATTGGACAGAGAACTTGAACAACACAAAGGACAAGATTCACAAACCCTTTGTTGTCTTGAAAACATTGTTGTTTTCCTGAATAAGTAAACAGCAAAAGAGGTCTGAAAGTGACACAGATCTTTAAGGATACTAATGTAATACTAATGTTTTTACTTTTATATTTAAAATTAGGAGACTGTATTTTGTATTGTAAAAATATATTGTAAATATGGTGGTAAAATTAATACAATCTGAGCATTTAATGAATAGAGCCCAATGCATTTAATGACCACCACCCTATACTATGTCATTTGAATGGTCAACACTCTAATCAGCTATAGTGTAGCTTTAGCTACTGTACATTGTAGTGAATCTTTGAATTTCAGGGCCATGATTGTTGTAGGCATTTTTATTTACAACAGATCTTTTAGCTTATTATTTTGAGATACTTATCTTTCCCATTCTCTTAGGCATAACTTAGTAAATGAGAATTTGATCAGTATATTTTCAAATTAATCTTGTGTAGGATCCCTTCCAACCCCTCTGAGGAAGTTTCTATGCCCTTTCAAAACTAGCAGCTTATGGTTGTCCTCATTTATCAGGCTGGGGTGAGTCTTAAGCGGAAAGGTACAAAATGCTATAGTTCATAAAGGAAGTCTATCAAATAAACGCTTAATTTCTGTCCTCGGAAACAGCATGTAAACAAGTGTGAACTCAGGAGTAAGGTATCTGTCCATCTATCAACCATTTTCTTTTAAAAAAGAGTCGAATTCTATTTTAGATTCAGATTTGAGATTTTTATAACAGCAGCCCATCATTTTTTTTCTAATTGATAACACTCTCCAGAACTTTTTTCTCTTATTGGAAAACTGATACAGTTATATACAGTAATTACAGTATATATTTTTTGTTTTTTACATAGTACTCACCCTCTTTTTATAGTTTACCTTAAATGGTAATAGTTGCTAATGGACTGAATCATGCAGAATGGCAAACTTTTACAGTTCTCTTTTTGGTAAGGTGGAAGTATGTCTCCCCGGCTGTTATTGTGTTCCCTACTTCTCATGTAGCCTACATCTTTCAGTATTATTTGTCTTGTTGAAACACAATGCTGCATAATTGCTTTGATGATAGAGCAATCACTGATTCTCACTAGAAAACCAAACAGAATATGGCTGGGTGGTTGGTATTCTGAGGAAGACTTTGAACAACACTGGTTAATAGGAAGAAGGTCACCTCAGAGAAAAAAAAAATCTCAGATCAAGCCTGTGTCTTTGTCACAAGGACATATTTATCTCCAACCACAATGTCACCTTTTCACAAGTTTTCACTGTATCACTGCTAAAATGGCTTCCACAGAAATTAATTTTCTACAGACCACATGGCAGCTCCACAGAATTCAATAAGAGCTCCTTCTCTCACTGACTGTTGTGCGCTTTGTGTGAGGCGGGTGATTGTGTGATTCTTGTCCTAGTTTATTACTTCGAAACGCTTCTGACCCTGACCATAATCCCTTTCTATTTCAAGGAGGGAGTTAATAATAAGCAGAAATCTAGAGGTTGGAATGAAATCCGATGGGGTCCTGGATCTTGAATGTCAGCGTGAGCAAACAGAGAGAGTGAGAGCTGAAGCCAGTAAAGGTTCTTTCCCCTGTCTTTATGTTTACTGCTGTCTGCGCATTGACTTGCTTCCTGACACATGAGCCATGACTTGAAAAGAATTCAGGCTCCAGCAAATTTTGCATTACGCTTCAATGTGGCCTCTGGGATTGAATTAGGGCAAATCTATTATACAGTTGCCATGGAGACCCTGGCACAACTGCTGATAAAGTGTGTGATGTTTGGTAGGCCCCTGCAGCAGCGTACATACCATGTTTGAACAGAAAAAGAGCGAGCTTGTGTCTGTGTGTGTGGGTAGCTGGTTTGGAATGTTGTGATGGAATGTCATGCATTGTGATATTGAATATATAAACAGTCTACGGCCTCTAGCAACAGAGCCTGTTTACCCATATTTCTACAGCATGAGGAAAAGAGGGGGAAGGGGAGGGGGTTGGGGTTTGTGTGACAATTGCTACGACGTATGATGCATAGCTTCTCCCCTGGGTCCAGCGAAAATTAATCTCTCGTTTTCCTTCACATGCATTCAGATAAATCCAGCACAAGAAGGCTAACTCTGAAAGCAGTAAAAACTTCAAAAAAAAAAGCTTGGGTGCTGTTTGGGGATGAGAAAGCTTATCTTTGTTCATTCCTCCCCACTGCTCTCGCATTCCTAGTAATTCAAGGCACGCCGGTCGAGCTGCATCCAGAGGAATTGTTCCGAGGGCAGGAGACAACCAAGCCAATGCAAATGACTTCGTGCAGCAATGGCATGAGAGCAAAAGTGTTAACACAGCACCACCTACTCATAGCATGGGGTCATTGTATGGACAGTATATTGGAAATCTTCACATAAGGTACCATGACACTAGCAGAACATTTAAAACTAGAGTGTTATCTGAACTAGTCAGCAAAGCTAAAGAGTCTTTGTCCTGTGAAGCTGAGATGTACAGTATGCAGAGATGGTATAGGGTTGCTTGTAGTCTAGTACAGTATGTAATTTTCCCCATATTTTTTTAATTGATGAACAGAAATATTAGTGTTAAAGAGAAAGTGCGTAGTTTTTATTGAGCACACCTTTTTCTGCTGACTTGCAACCTTTCCTGACTAAATTATATGAGGTTTAATTTGTGTGTAACAAAACATAAATGAAGTATACAAAAAACAATCTGCTGGATATTCTTTTTATGTGAACAACATTTAATTTATAAAGATTGCTTTAGACCAAAAACAGAACCAAAATATTTCTCCCATGCCACCTCCATCCCACCTCATATCACAAAAAGGCCTTGGCTGTACCAAGAACAGCACTACAAACCACCACTGCCTCCTCACCAGCATCACAGATCTGAGCAGTGGAGAGCTGCATAAAAAAAATATCAGGCCAGTAGCCAGTGACACCAGGAGGGTCCCGGGACCAAGTCAGCATCTATTTAGCTGCAGTCAGACCAGGTGACAAGATCTGTTTCTGTCACTGCAAGAAGCCAAGATTAGAGTAATCTATCAAGAGTACCAGGTGATAATGGGGAATCTTGCTATTTAGAGTAACAGACAAAGAGGAAGATGGCTATTTCAAAACCTAGCTTCACATGATATTGTCTATGAGGAGTCATATACTCTTTTTGTTTTATTTTTGGAGGCAGAATGTATATCTCAAATATTGTCCCAGGAAATGACTTCATGTGTGATTTAAGTCCCTACTCCAGATAGTAACCGTTGCTAAGGTGTTATATGAAGCCTTCAATGAAAAGACAGAAAAAGAGGAAGTCCTTTGTAAAGCCCCTAAGGTAAAAAATACAGTATTATGCACTGGGTGGACAGATGAACTCACTCCCCAGGAGATCGCAGATTGGAGACTTTGGAAAGTGGAGCCTGGAAGCTCATATTCTGATTGCAAGTCTCAAAATGAATACAGACCCACAGTCTGAAAAATATGTTACTCCAACGTGGAAAAGAGAAAGTGAATGCCTTAAATAACTTTGAGATTATGGAAAATAAGAGAACAAGTATCCCACACTATATTTATTTTTTATGAGCCTTTCTACTGAGAACTAAATCTTAATTAGTTATGAAGCTGAAACAAAATCTACAATGTCTTAGAGGTTTCCCTATATAAATAAAAATTTGAGTTTTCAAAGTACAAGTCTGAAGATAATTAGGAGAACTACCCCATCTGTTTAGGTCAGTGTCCACCTGTTTAAAAATGCTATTAGATTTGTTGACAGTCCTAGGATGTAAAGAATAATAAATCACAATAGTTCAAGTTCAAGTTTATTGTCATTGTACTCATTTACAGGTATATGGTATAACGAAATGCTATTTAGCTAGCTCTCAGACGATAAGTAGTACAAAAAAACAACAATAAAATTGTATAATAAAAGAAAGACAGAGACAACAGGCAGTGTGCAAAACAACAACAGGCAATGTGCAAAACAACAAAATGTAACAGGTAATGTGCAAAACAACATCAGATGTGCAAAAACATGCATCAACAGAATGAAATAAAAGGATAAAAAATTATGGGGAGTGAGCTTTTTGACATGTAAGGTAGAGGTAGATTTCAATGTATGTTTGAGTTTTTGGTAAGAAAGAAGGCACTGTGAGGTTCAGATCATAGGTGAGAGAGGCTGGGAGTTTAATAGTTTGATAGTGCGGGGCTCTGAGTCTGGTAGTCCGGGCCCGAATGCTCCGGTACCGTTTTCCAGATGGTAGAGGGTCATACAGTCTGTAGCTGGGGTGTGTGGGGTCTTTGATGATGCTTAGAGCTTTCCTCAAGCACCGTCTGTCATAAATGTCCTGTATAGATGGGAGGACAACCCCAGTGATGGACTGGGCAGTTTTCACCACCCGCTGTAGGGCTTTGCGGTCAGCAATACTGCAGTTGCCATACTACACTGTGATGCAACCTGTCGGTGTGCTTTCTGTAGTGCATCTGTAAAAGTTAGTGAGGATCTGGGGACATATCTTAGCCTTCTTCAACCGTCTTAGGAAGTACAGGCGCTGTTGCGCTTTCTTGATCAGACAGGTGGCGTTGAGAGACTATGTGAGGTCCTCGGTGATATGGACGCCAAGGAATTTGAAGTTACTGACCCTTTCCACTTCAGTCTTATTGATGTGGATAGGGGCATGTCCGTTTTACAGTTTCCTGAAATCAACGATCAGTTCCTTGGTTTTGCTAACATTGAGGGTGAGGTTGTTGTCTTCACACCACGTTGTAAGGAGATTGACCTCCTCCCTGTAGGCCCTCTCATCATTGTCTGTGATCAGACCTACAACTGTGGTGTCATCGGCAAACTTGATGATGGAGTTGGTGTTGTTTTTGGCCTTACAGCCGTGGGTGTAGAGGGAGTAGAGTAATGGACTAAGCACACACCCCTGGGGGACCCCAGTGTTCAGAATTAGTGTGCCGGAGGTGTGGTTTCCAAGCCTGACAGCCTGAGGTCTGCCTGCCAGAAAGTCCCAAATCCAGTTGTAGAGGGTGGTGTTGAGACCCAGCGCTGGTGTTGAGACTGAGTTTCTTGACTAGTTTCTCTGGAATGATAGTGTTAAAAGCTGAGCTGAAGTTGATGAATAGTAGTCTTGCGTATGTGTTCTTTTTATCCAGATGGGATAGGGCAGATGTATGGCAATGGAGATTGCGTCATCTGTGGATCTGTTGGGCCGGTAGGCAAATTGGTATGGGTCCAGTGTGTTTGGAATGGTGTCCTTAACGTGCTTCATGACCAGCCTCTCAAAGGACTTCATGATGACAGGTGCTAGTGCCACTGGTCGGTAGTCATTAAGACATGTCACTGTGGTTTTCTTCGGTATTGGGATGATGGTGGTTGTCTTGAAGCAGGTGGGGACTACAGCTTGGGCCAGAAACATGTTGAAAATGTCTGTGAATACACCCGCCAGTTGATTGGCGCAGGCTCTGAGGACGCGACTGGGTATGCCGTCAGGTCCTTCAGCCTTGCGTGTGTTCACTTTTAGCAGAGATCTCCTCACCTCATCTGCAGACAGTGAGAGCACCTGGTCAGCTGCGGAGGGTGCAGCTCTGTTGACTGGTTCTGTGTTCCTGGCTTCAAACCGAGCATAGAAGGTGTAGAGCTCATTAGGCAGGGAGGCAGCATGGGCAGATGCACAGATGTTCTTCCTCTTGTAGTCTGTGAGGGCCTGTATACCTTGCCATATGCGCCTTGGGTCATTAGTAGTAAAGTGTTCCTCTAATTCCTGTTTGAGTGTGTTTTATACCAAGGTAATACCAAGTTAACTGAAGTCTTTGACTACTGACACATTGAAGATAGGCTGGCTTTCCCCACTACAAAAATGTAGTGGCAGAAATTAACTGAACTAACTGATTTTATGCCCTGATAGAGCAGCAGAAACATTAAGGATAGTTAGCAGATAAGTCAGGAACTGAGAGATGTCTATGAGATGGGTGTAGCTCCACCCTTGTAGGATTTGCTTACGGTTTAATATAGAGGCCCAAATACTGGGTTTCCTACTGTGGGAGAATTCAACACTGTCTATATTTGCAGGGAACAGCATCACCTTTTGCAGAACATTAGAGCTGGAGGAACAGTTGCAGATGAGAGGAAGCCATTTTGTCCATCTACAGTAGTTTGCTTGGTAATTAGTTTTTCGTTGATCCAAGTCTCTGATCCACCCATTTCTTCAAACAAACCAAGGTATCAGCTACAACAACATGGCTGGGTAGTTTGTTCCATTTTCCCATAACTCACTGGGTAAAGAAATACACTTCCATTTGTGTCCTCTGGTTTATCTTTCACTAGGTTCAATTCCTTTAACCTGTCAGGGAAGGATTCCCTTAAGAACGTATCTACTTGCTCTTCTCTGGACTCACTCCAGAGCAGTAATATCTTTTCAATAATGTGATGACCACAATTGTACACAATAGTCTTGCTGAGGCCTTATTAATGCAATGTACAATGTTAATATATGCTTTTAACGATATATCCTAGCATTGTGCTTGCCTTTTGAATTGCTTCTCCACATTGTCTAAAAGAAATGTTAAAAAATATGTAAACAAGCTTCTCTTTTTCATAAGTAGTCTCTTCTAGCTCAGCATTTACCATTTTGTTTTTACAGTATAATTTATATTTCTACTCACTACATGCAAAACCCTGCACTTGTCTACATTAAACACTCTCTGTCAGGTTTTTGGCCAGTCTTTTCATGTTTTTGAAATTTCACTTGCAGCTTCCACAGTGTTTGCTAATTATTATAATCTGAAAAAATAGTTTAATAACTATACAAGAATCTAGATCATTGATATAAATCAGGAAGAGCAGCAGTCTTAGTGCTTATCAGATACCGGTGGTCCTCCATTGATTACATCACCCAAATGTGAGTATTCACCCCTTATATGTACACTGTTTTCAACTTTAAGGGTAACTGCAATGTTATTTTTTTATATTTTGGGGTTAGAAAGAATCGTCATTGATGAGTGAATTTCAAACCACGATAAAACTAACATGTACACATAACTTGTAAAACCTCCAATTTACTGTACATCACAAAATAGACTACATTTCCAGGTATGCAGAACATCATATTCTGCGATTCAGAACACGGCAACAACATTTCTGGTGACGTGATGCGGTCCTATTACATTGCAAAAAAGCAGGCTTGTGAATACATCTCTTTTAATCCAATAGAAATATTGTTTTCGATTTCGAGACAATTTTGCCGACAAATACCATTTTCTTGTTAACTCTGCATGCGGATCACATTGTAACATTTCTATGGTAAAATGTGTGCTGCACAACCTGTACTTATCCACACATACATCACATTACAATAGACATTATGATGACTAGTAAGCAGGAAGGGCCTCATCTCGTCCAAATTCTTGGGAACTCTTGCCCATTGTGAGACCAGGGGTTTGCAATAAGATGGCAACTTACAGTTATCTTATAAGGGGGACTAGTTGTCTAAAAATCTAAATACAGTATGTCCTACAGTATGTGCATCTAATACTGCTGTTGCCTTTTAAGAGACATCTAAAGAGTTAGTTAGGCAAGACATTCCTTTTCTAAATCCTTGTTGACTATGTCCTGAGTTATAGGAAACTTAGGGAATATTGTAGTATACGTCTTGTAATTGTTTCCATAACCTTACATGTGAAAGAAGTCATACTTGTTGGTCTATCATTACTTGATTCAGTTCCTCAACCTTTTTATGGATGGGCACTACAGTCATCCATACAGTCTCTGGGTACTGCCCGTGTCTTAACCAATGTTGGAAGAGTTGGCTTTTGAATAACATCTCGTTTCCTTAAAGATTTATTAATATTGAATGCTTTTAGTTCACAAAACACGTCTGCTTCCTCTATACTAATACTATTTATTAGAGAATGTTTCCTTACACAGCTTGAGGCATACTGTTGACTTCTTTCTTAATGAATAACAACTGAGTGAAATACTCATTCAGTATATCAGCCATTGTGCCTTCATTGTTTAGAAGTTTTCCATTGTTGACCCAGATAAACAGTATTTTACTTAATCCTTCATGGATATATTGTTGTTGTACTGAAATATATATTTTTATTTTAGCCTCCATTGCCATATTTCTGGCACTTTCTCTCTAACCTTTTCCAATAATCTGTGTTTTCAGTTCTATTGCTTTATGTAATGCTTTCTTTTCACATATTTTTTTCTAATTGATTTGTTGAACCATTTGGGATACATTTTTTGTTTTTGTTTCTTTCATTTTGATACATTTGTTCTGTGCTTCAACTACAAACTATTTAAACTACTGCTGTCCATTTTCCACTGATTTCATATCTATCCTATTCCATTTTACTTCTATTAAAATATGTTGTATTCCTTCAAAATATGCTTTCTGGAAATGGTAAACGTTTGCTTTGAACTTCACAGGTGCAGTGTCAAATTATACTTTAAAATACACCATATCATGATCACAGTTTCCTAATAAAAGTCTCACTTATGCTTGTGAGAAAAAAGTAGATCTATACAAGTTTTTCCACTGTTAGGTGTTCCAACAAACTGGGTGAATAACTATATCTCCCATTTCAGTTGCTGCTATTGATACTTCTGTAGGAATTACCTATATTAGGAAAGTAAGTGAACGTTTCTAACACCTTTATTGAAGTGCAGACCTGTTTGCTTCTTTTGCTGCCAATTCTGGTTTGCTGCTTCAGAAAGATGTCTTTTTATTACTCCTATAAAAAGTCATTCTTTTTTGGAAATTCTTTATAAATCCTTACTTTCATTAAACAGTCTTGAATCAAAATCTCTATCAGCAATTGGTGGTCTATAGCATACACCAACACCTTACCTCTGGAATGTTTTTTTAATGAATCTGACCCACATAGCTTCAGAGACTCTTGATTCCTTAAGTTCCTGAATCAGAATACTCTTTTTGATTTAAAAGTGCTACACCTTCTGCTCTTCTATCTTTCCTGTCTCTGTGGAACAGTGTGTATCCGCTAATGTTACTTTCCTCCATCATTTTCTGTGAGTCAGGTTTCTGCGATTCCAGTAACATCAAAGTTGCCTGCTAATGCAGTAGTTTACAGTGCACTCCATATTTGGACCATATAGGAATCAACTCTAGACCTTTTGTTAGCTCTCTTGTGCAACTAATGATGCAACAACACACAGCTGGCCAAGAAACAACTGAGCAGGCAATTGTCCAATTGCTTTTAGTCCCATGAAATGGAAGGACTATAAAGGGCTGTGATTCCTATATGGTTCACCCAATATAGACATAAATACAGTCAAATTAAAGCTGCCATTCTGCACTTTAACCTCATAATTCATACTTTAACCTCATTGTTTTATATCAAATCCAATGTGCTGGAGTACAGAGCCAAAACAGCAAAAATTGTGTCACTGTCCAAATACTTATGTACTGCACTGTATATCTCATCTAACCTGTTTCTGATACTACTAGCATTTAGTTAAGCACTTAATTACCTGATAACTTGTTTTTCACTCTTGTTCTCCATTGGTCTTTGCTCCCCATGTAAGTTGCTTTTTCACTTTCTTTGGTCTTTCCCCTCTTCCTTCTTATGTTTTGTGGATTCTTGCACCAGGCCAGATGGTGCCAATCATGTTTAGGTGTAATCCATCACATCTGTATTAATGTCCTTTACCATATAAAGGTTTATGTTGGCAAAATGTGAAGCCTTCTTCTGCACACCTTGCCTTTATCCATGTGTTGTAACTGTTGTGTTCATGGGTTAACATCTGTAGCTGTTCACTTTCCCCTGGAGCTGGTAAAATTCCTGAGAAAACAACTGATTTGTCCTATTGTTCTGTTTCTTGCCAAGGTGGTTGAATTTATTCTGGGTGGAAAGGTGCGCTCTTTTTTCCATTGTCATGCTGTTTCACTTTGAACCCTGTTACATCTGCATATTACAATACATCGCCTGCATCAAGCAGTACCCTATTCTGAGTATTATTACAGTGATGGAAATAAATGTAGTAGAACTACTGTATGAGCAGCAGTTACAGTGCTAATGTTACAAAACAAGGCAAAAAAATAAAAGTGAAAGTGAGCATCCCTAATGAGTGCCCTGAGATGTAGCAAATTGGGAAGAACACTTGTTGCCTTCTGGTGTCATTTTTATGGTGTTAGTGCACAATCGTTTAACCACATTAATGGAATTTGATCCCATGGCCTTATAATCCAGACGTGAACATAGATATCCCCACTCAAGCCAAGAAAAGGCCTCCTTCAAATCTGATTGGTATAACAGCAGAGGAAGAGATAGTATCTGCAGTCATGTATATAATGTGGAGACGATTTCAAGCTCCCTTTAATAAAACATGTCTGTTTCTGGTGAACCAATTTGATCATGTAGACCTCTAGCCAGCATGAAAGCAATTTAGCATACAGCTTGACTTACAAGTACATCAGTGAGATGGGATGATAGCTCTCACAAAGTGCGGGATCTTTATCTTTTTTTTCAATAATAGGGATGACATAGCAGTATCAACATCCCTCCAGAAAGAGCTTTTCCCCATTGGCCATATGTATTATGTCAAGCAAAAGAGGATCTAACTGGGGACAAAACAACAGATTATATTCAGGAGGGCTGTTATCAACACCAGATAACCCTTCATGTCCTGGACCACCACCTTTAGCTCAGACAGGGGTATAGGCACCTTCAGGGCAGGAAAGAGACTAAGCAAGTGGAGAGGTTGGAGAAGTTTTGTATACTTTTCCTTGAACCAAGGACTTGAACTTTTTTCTTTTTCCTGAACTGTATAATTCAGAGTAAAAATGTGAAATGTGGAGTTTATCTACACAGGATCCGACAGTAATACATCTTGTGTCGACCTAATGTCAGCAAAACATTTGTCACCATGGAATCCCAGAGCCAACCAATGGCTCAGTAAACTGCCACCAAAAATAAATTCTCTCTAGATCTATGTATAAGAAATTCAGTACCATATCTCAACTGTGGGTTCTTTTCTTACAAGGTTGATTTTTAATGCCTTGGCCTCAAAAAGGTGAATTATTGAGCATGCACTAAAAAAAGTCAACTCAGATTCCAAATAGGTCATTTTTCCGAGACAAAATGTACTTGTTGTATGACAAGATATATACAGCTGTGAGGCAAATATACTACAATATCTTTAAAAAACCCTTTGACTGTGTTCCATAGAATGAGAGAGCTTTTAACTGAGACATGGGTAATTCAAGACATTCCTCAAATTTTGCTTGAAACTACAGTATAACCCATTTTGAAGTAATGTGGCACTAAAACATGAGAAGGAGGATTTATCAGTTAAAGCAAATCTGCAGAACTTGGCATGGTGATCTGAATCTAACAGATATATAGGTTTGAAAGGGAAAAATATACCAGGTATCTAACACAAACAGGTCGATAAATACTGTAATTTCACAGTACTGTACATGCCTGCAACTGGGTGTTCATATCCATTGAGCTTGATCTGTCATGTATTCATAAAAGCATTCATGTCTGCATGCAGAATAATATCAAAGCCAGCAAAATCCCACAAGAATTTGGACACTGGGCTAAAGTTTGGAAGTTCAAAAGTTATAGGAGCATAAACTAAAAAAACAACAACAATGTGTTTCCCAATTTTTTTTATCTTCCACTAATCCCAAATATAAACTTGAGAATTCCATTGCAGTACCACTAAAGTCCTCTTTGTTTTGTTTACTGCAGAAGAGGCTGTCACACAGTGTTACTTTTTAG
This sequence comes from Atractosteus spatula, assembly GCF_055471065.1. Classification (NCBI taxonomy): domain Eukaryota; kingdom Metazoa; phylum Chordata; class Actinopteri; order Semionotiformes; family Lepisosteidae; genus Atractosteus; species Atractosteus spatula. The sequence continues at coordinate 27,526,505 of NC_142708.1, read as the reverse complement.
CAAACCAACATACAAATCTCCAGATGAAATACCTTTATTTATGGCAACTAATGGAAAATGTAAACACTGTTCCATAGAAGCAGCTGCTAAATGAACGTGGAGATACTGCAGAATGACCAAGTTGAAGTCCTTAATCTTGCTTTAAACAGAATACTATGGCCCTTCCCACAATCCCAATCAACAATGTGAACACCAAAAACATGCCTCTCTGGGAGGAGTAAGAACTCCTACCTTTGTTGAATCTACGAGAACAAGTGACACAACACCTCTGTCCGCCCTCAAACAATCCGGCCAACATACAAGTGTCAAAAATGCCCCCTGTATGAAAAAGCAACTATGAAATAATCTGCATACATTACATGCACCAATGAGCACCCATGAGAGAAATAAAAAGACATCCTTATTGTAGTTCCATCTGAGAGGGCAGGGCTAACCCTTCCGAATGGTAAACTCTTCTGCCTCCTGTGCCGATGTGAGCAGATGTTGCCTGCTAGCATGCTAGCACGGTGGATCTTAAGCACTGGGGGGGACATCAAGAAGGTCCGCACCTCCTCCTGCTATGTCCTTTCTTTCAATCTACCAGAGAAACTTCGAAATAAACATGCAGGGCCCATTGCAGCCTCCAGAAGAGCGAGCCATCTCCACGTATCTTATAAATACGTTCGATTGTTCCAGATTTTTTCAGGTTCCTTCCATCTCGTACAAACCACGCTCAAAGGTTCGTGAAAAATGAATTGCAGGAGAAACAGAAAAAAATTCAAAAGAGGGCCAGTATGAGCAACCATGTTGGAGCACGTGTCAAATGATCTCTGTCAATTTACCGTATACAGTAGCATCTGACATTCCCAAGGGTTTGGTCCTGAGAACGATCGCAAACAGCCAGATTCTCATGTCCACCTGTATAACATTGCATAATGTACTTAAGTACAGTATATAGTATTTATGGTTAAAACACTTAACTCTCTCTTATATGATAAAGAAATTACTAATGCATTGAATTTTAGCTAATTAAAATACCATTGAGCACCTAAAACAAAATTAATCACAAATTTATAGTAATCAGCTAAAATTAACACCATGACTTCCTCCTCTGTGAGGGTCTGCACTTTCTCTGCCTCCATGACCAACATCCCTCACTGTAATGAAAAGGGAAATAACTGTAAACTTCTCTCCAGTTTGACATTCCCCACAGAACCAGTTTTCACTCTGCTTTTCTTCCATTCAAGACCCTGAAAGCCTGACTGGATCATGAATAAGCATATTCACAACTGTTACATTTGCCTGTTACAAGACCCTACTGTACTGTACAGTACAGTATATAGTCATTTCCATCTAAAAAAATGTGAAGGTAACAACTGAGAGATAGCACTCTTCCTACGTTTCAGTTATGTCCTAAAACACTACTGTGTTGTCATAGAATGCCTACAGTACATTTTGTGGGAATCCTAACCCCTACCCTAGCTCAGGCTTATCCTTAAGATCTTGGAATGTACAGTATATAATGTATGAATGTTTGCAATTATTTAAATTTAAAATGTGCTTTAATATTCGCCTGAAATAACTCAATTCAAACTGAAAAGTATGGGAAATTTATCAGTTGTGATTAAATTCCCGTTTTGATTAGTTTTTATGTATTTGAAATGTCTTCTGAATGAGGATGGCTTTAAGGGTTAGAATGACCTGTAATTTTTATCTTCAATATCAGTATGGCTGTGTATTAAATCCTGCATATCACAGCATTAGCCAAGCAAAATTATTTTTAAACTTAGAACCTGAGTACTCTTTAGACTGCATTTACCTTTAAGAGTAATTGAATGTAAATATATATTTTCATCAGAAAAAATGTAAAAATAACGTGAAATATCACGTGTCCTACAACACGGACTTGCTATAAACATTTGTCTTTTGTGGTAAAGCTAATCCTGTCTCAGGTTCATTCTCAAATTTGGAGAACATTTTTGAAATGCATATTGTCATGTGCATTGTAAATATGCTTCAATGAATCAAAATTCTAGCCTAAAAAAAGTAAATCCAAAATGAAAACTATGTAAAATGTGTAGTGTCTCATGTAGAAACATGCTCATTCAAAAGTCCTTTTCCTACAGCATACTTCAAATAAAATTAAAAGAAGTTAAAGATCGGAATTTAATCACTGAAAAACAGCTAGGGGAACCAGATTTCACTCGCGGAATGAGCGAGTCTGTATGTTGCATGTTACCATGTGTCTGCATTGGTTTTCTCACGCACACCAGAAACATGGCTGGGTAATGGGCTAATTATCATGGTTAAATTAAAATAATCTCTTTAATGTAACCTTAGAGTAAAGATTCACTTAATAATTTCAATAATTGTAGCAAAATTAAAGTATGATTACGTAATACGCGAGGACAATGACAATAAAGCGACTTATTACATTACAGTTGCACATCACAGAAATTGGTATATTCTTTCTACTTCTGACAGTGTCATGAAGGTTTCGCTAGTGAGCATAAACTAATTCTCTCACGCATATCCGACACGGTTATTCAGAAGCGTTCTCCCCAGAAAAGTGGAAAGCTATTGGCAGACTTAAATGGCAAGAATTTACTTCACAATTTCATGTTCAGCTTATTCACGAATGTTTCACTTCTTTTAAAAAGTGCATTTCATAACCTAAATCCAAATATGTTAAAAATTAAGCCTACCAGATGAGTTATAGTTTTTAAAAAGAACTTATTCAGTATACTCTCTTGTGGTATTGCATTTTGGTTGTGTATTGCAAACAATCAAAATGCATACTTTTGTTTTAGAATTCAAGGAAGAAGAGAACGTTTAAAGCACCAATTTTTACACTGCTCAGCCATTGTGCAAGAACTCTGCACACCTACAGTAAGGCACTGGCTCAGAACCTCTGCGCATTTTTGGCACTGAATAGCGACCCTCCGGGAATATTTTCATGCTCTTCTGTCCTTTCCAGGCAGCTCTGGTCTTTTGAGGAATTTCTTTCCTGTTCACTGAAGCTACCGGTCAGGCTTAATTCCTCGGTCACATTTCAGCGTTCGCTCTCCGTTCATGCTCATGTTCTTCCGCGCTCTGTTTCTTTTATGAATTGAATGTCTGCAATGTGTGTTTACAGGTAAGGTTTCTTCATTTTGACCTGTTTTTACCTCCTTTCTATGAAGTATGAAACAGAACGCCGTTTTCTGGTTTAGCTGCCCCTCTTTAATGGCCCCGTGAGAGTCTCTCACCCGCGAGAATTGCTGGAAATCCACATGTGCCATTTTCCTTTCCGCATTCTCCAGTGGGACTCCTAAATGATTGTTAACGGCGCTTTGTTATGTGGCTGGCGAAACCCTTGTCTGGAGTTCCAGGAGGCACTTCTGCTGCCTCTTTTCTTAAAAAGGTCAAATTAAGTCCCCACTCAAAGCTAAATAGGTGCCATTAAAAGCAAGGAGCTTAAAATGTATTTGTTTAGTATAAATGTATCCAAATATGACTTTTTTCACAATCAGAAATTAAACAACGAACCATGCACAATGAACCCCAGCAGAGGGGGAAATGACACGCAGAGAAAACTATAAGACAGCCTTACTGCTTGTTTTCTATTAGTTATTTCCAGAGCTGGGGAGATTTACTGCATGTAGGAAAGCCAATATTCATACTGTGTAACTCACCAAAATTAATATCCTCCTACAAGATTATTAATAATGTACAATGATAAATTACTGAGACAAGCTCTCATCCTTTCGACCTTGGTGAAAGCTTTTTGCAACACAAATGTAAAGCCTTTGCTTTTCTACTCAACCTTTTTTTTTTAAAGAAAACAGCAAAACTGTGGCCCTGCCTTTGTTACTCTTTCTTCCATTTGTGGTTGCAGTTACTGAAATGAAATCTTTGTCCATGGTATTGAATGGGTTAACACAAATAACCGTAGTGTCTCGGTATTAGAACATTCACTTTTTATTTATTTTGTATTATAATTTTTTCATGATAGGAAAGTGGAGAAAAATAATTGAATACATTTCATGATATAATGAGAGAATGCTTAAAACAGCTGATTTATGTCAGTATTTCAATACAAACGTACAGTATACACATCAGAATACTAGCGACGTCTTAAAGTGGAAGTTATTAGAATGTTTATGACTTCTGTATATCTGTGAACTAAGATATAACAAATTCATACGCAGTCTCTTATTTTGAGTAATTCTACACTTCTTCACATTGAGACCTTTGACTACCGTTCATACATGATCAGTAGACAAAATTCTTTTCCACTTTGGACATATTGCAAACACAGTATCAGTATGTGATGTCTTAATTATATGGGTTGAGTTCACCAGTAAAGTGAAGTTGGATGAAGATGGTTGATGGAATCAAGAAGAGTCCTCAGGTCAATTTCAGGTGTCTCCTGTCTTTACTGTTCAAAACAAATTAATATCAAACCCATGGCAGCAGTGATTGCAAGCTGGCATTTCATACACGCAAAAGAACATGTTTCTAGAAAAAAACATTACATTAAAACAAACAGTTGGTTTACAGAGTCTAAAAGTCTTAGCAAGCATAAGCTCCAATTCCCTTTGGAGAGGTGAATTATAAGATATTCTTTAATATTGCCATACCATATTCTTGTACATTTTTCAAACATATTTATATTATATATTTTTTTAAATCTTTGAAGTCATTACTTTTTAGCCACACCTCATGAAGCCTTTGTCAAATACAAAAAAATGGTAAATGATACTGTCCATTTGGTAAGTCAGTCATTCTCTGGCAAGGGGTAGCCTGTGTGTGATCACATATACAGTAGTACGACACTCAGAAATATTGAAAATACAGTTGACACTCCTTGTCTGATTCCTATTCACACTATACTTCAAAGGGTTTTCTAATGGATCAATTCCTAAAGACTAATGTACACATCATGATGAAGCAGGCAATGCTAATGAATTGTAGGGGCAATATTGCAGTAGAGAACTACAGAGTGAGGTCCAATACACAGAGTCAAAAGTCCTTGTCCAGTCAAGAACTCAAAGTAGAGAAGTTGGAGTCGCTCACAGCAAATTTCCTATAATGAATGGACTGTAAAAATCACGTTGGCTGAGCCTGTTGAAGAGCAAATTTAATGGCATGCTTCAGTGGTATTCTTGATCTCACCTGTGATGAATAGCAAAGAGAAACCTCCGTAATTTCCATAGTTGGGTTCTTGAAGATTACATGGCATCCTTGAATTTGTTTGGTATTACTTCTTCATTCCAGACTTAAAGGTTTGGTGTTAGTTCCATCACTTTCTGCCTCTCTATTGTTCTTAATTTTCCTGATAACTGCCATCACCTCATTAAGTGTTGGTAGAGGTCCATGCTTTTTTCTAATTAAGTGTTGTGCTAAGAAATTAAATATAATATTAGTGACACTGGATAGGTGATAAAATAGATCTTCAAAATGCTGCCTCCAACTAGCGTTGAATGCCTGCTTCTCCTTGATCAGGTCTCTCATTTCCTTAGGTTGCAAAGGGACTAGTCAATGGTTAGTCTAGCTATAAACAGGCTTTGTGTCAGTGAAAAAAACACAAATATTGTTTATGTCCACAAGATATTGAATGACCTTTACTTTGTCTCTCCACCACCTGTTCTCTGTGCCATGAATTTCTCCTTTGAACCACTGCTTTTTCTTGTTGGTGAACCTGATGCTTCTGCTTGGATTTTGGATCATTCCCTGCCGGTTCCCTTACACTTGATAAGGTAATCAGTTGATCATCTGATCATTTTCATCAAACCAGTCTTGATATTTCCTGGTACAAAATTCAAGTGCCCCTTTGCAGTAGCTGGTGATATTTGTCTTCATGCCTCTCCAGGTGAGCACTTTTCTTCTGCTCTTGCTTGGGTCAATTAGATTACCTGATGCTTTCTTTGAAATATTGTATTTGGTCGGGTGCTTCATAGCTTCAATACTAATTTTCCAGGGACATTGATACTTCTTCAGGTGATGTTTGATAGACATAATTTAATGGCTAAGATGGTAATCAGTCCACTAGTCATCATTTCTTCTCATTACTTTTGTGTTGTGTGTTGTAAATGTCTTAGTGAATACAGCCACAGACAATACCATAATTATTCAGATACCAGTGTTGGGACTGCTAATGTTGACACGATCTTTAGTTCTGTTTTTCTGGAGAAAGAGGGTGTTGGTGATAATGAACCCATGATCTGTTACCTGATAAGGAGAAGAATGCCATTGGAGGGGGCCTTCCAAAGTCTATCTTTGCCAGTGGTTCCCTTCCAGAACTGAAAGAATTTGGTTAAGCTTGTCATATAAGGTGTCTTCATTTTGTTTCTTTGTCTGAATCTAGTATGGTGATATGAAAAATTCATGAAGTCACATTGGTTCCCTGCTGTTTTGTTGATGATTTCACAGCAAGTCCCATGTTCGTGATTTTGACACTCTTCCTCTGATTTTCCCTTCTGGAAGGAAATATAGTTGCCTCCGTATTCCTTGTGATGCTGTTCTTAAGCTTGGTGGACTTCACCCGCGGTAGTAAAGTCAATGTCTTGTCTTGTGGAGTGCTTCTGCCGCAAATGCAGTGCAACGTTCTGGCAGGACATACCATTAGGCTCCCCATGCTGGATGGGGGGATGGGAGACACCTGTGTGTGGCTTTTTATTGTGAAGTAAACATTGTGCACCATAGATTGTGACAGCATATGACCTTTATCTAGCCACATGGTGACCAACATGATTAGAGATCTTATGTTTCAACTTCATTGATGTATTCTTGGATGGTACATTTTTTGTTGGTGGTACAAATTACTCTGATATTGCCTGACCCTTGCTTGGCGAGTATATACAGTAAGTAAATGGATGATGTAGGAATCTTAACAGGTTGTTATGGGAGACAATGCAGCGCCTTCTGTACCTTCGCCGTGTTGGTGCTAACACTACTTTACTCATTGACCGGGTGTTGCAAAAAGTACGAAAGGCTAGTCTTTGGAACTCAATTGCATATACATTTAGCATTCTGAATATTCAGATTAGGGAAATGTTTATTTAATCTGTTAGGTAGGCTAATAATTAAATTTCAAATGCAGGACCATATTTAGGTAAATTGCAGGAAGTTAATAATCTGACATATTTTTCAGAATTGTGGGATGTTCTGTTTTCTTTAATAGGCCACAGACTGTACACTGTAATGCTCTGTATGAATAAAAACAACAGAAGTACCATAAAAACTAAACACTGTTTTTGGACCTTCTCCTTGATATCAAAACAGTTCTGCATCTTTGATGCTCTGTCTTAGATAAAACAGTGAAGTATTTCTCCCTTTTCAATCCCAATGCCAGAGTATGCTCGTGTGTATGGGATATTTCTAAACCAGGAAGAAAAATTATTTTCTTTAAACCAGGCTGAAATGCATTTTCAGAGGTTTTGTGTGCTTTTTGGGCTTTTTGTTGTGTCCCGAAATGGTTTGAGTTTTCTATAGATTTGTGCACTGTAGGATAGTTTTACCCTGCAATCTAAATTAAAAAGAAGTGCTTTAAATATCTTCCCTTTCATGGCTATTAGTTAAGACAGGGTGTATCAGCAGGCCTGATTACAATACAAAGGATTATTCTCAGGGGTCTCACTTGTATTCATTCACATTCTACACTTTAAACAACCATTCATCAATTACCTCTGCAGTGGCTGCTGAGCTTAACATGCACATACTGTACGGTGTTCTCAGATTCTCTGCCATATCATGGCCTCCTAAGTCAGCTCCACAGGACACAGGAAAAAAAATAATTTTCCTATCTTATTTTACATGAATTAGAAACCTTGCGGAACCTCTACTTTAAAGCTAAATGTCCTGCAAGGCTGACAAACAGTCTCTTTTTGATATGCAGCTTAAGCAAAATGCTGCATAATGTAAGATGATGTCACAATTAATCCTATAGCACCAGTGCTTCACGGTATCCCTATCAACTTCACACAAATGCACACACACACACATACACACACATGCATCCCTCGCCCCACCCCCTCTACACTACATCTTTCCATTTGCTAATATTGAGCTCTGGAGCCATTGTCTCTGTCTCTAAACTTCATCAGTATGCAAAAGGAGTGTCACTATGATGGGTGGTGACTTGGTTGGATGCACTTTCTACATTTCTGGCAAATGAGTATAATTATTTTCAGAGCTGCAGGCAACTCATGCATGTTTTATCCTCCATCTGGACCTGTGTGGTACACAATAGTGATAAAAGATGATTTTCTCCCCTTGGATGTTCACAGGCCATCAACAACACAGCAACTGATGAAACGGTCATGTATCCCATAGCATTTCTATATATCTTACCGCAGCTTGACAACAAAGCCATTTCCCTGCAGTACAGAAATGCCTCCAATATCCTTGTCTCGTTGTTGCATACATTTGTGATCTGGAGCGTTCAGCTTTAACGTGAAGAGGTCATTTATAACCTGACAAATTAACTTTGCAGTGATCTTGCAATGGCATAAAAACTGGACAAAGGGGGGGAAATATTTTTTTTTGTTCTCCTCTACTTTTTACAAAGAGCCTTCAAAAATGTTATCCCTGACTGTGGGGGGTTATTGATGGTTAAGCTGTCTTCTTAATGAACATGTGGCTTTCCTCTTGGGTTCAATTTAATGTAATTCATAACCAAGAAAAGGCAGGGCCCAGATGGCATACATGCAGCATTTCTGCATATTACAAATCCTTGGCCTTCATTGGAAGTGATGTAGTCATATGCGATAAGTCATCTTTTCTAACCAGACACTGCAGAACAATGTTTGACTGTGTGTGTGCTTATGTAAATATTAGTGACTTTAAAAATACATATGAATGTAAGATGAAAAGGCATCGGTAGCTGTGCAGATTGACCTAATTTGACTGCTATGCTTTTTGCCTCTAGGTAGTACACAATGGCTAAGACATGCCAGGAGTGTTTTTTCAAACCCCATAGTTATTTTTTATTTATTTTAGGTGAATAAAAGCTGTTTTATGTCTTCCTGAAAAAACAATTATGCTAAACCTGAATAAAATAAGATTGATGCACTCCCTATTTTGTATTGGGGGGGGGGGGGGTAAATATGGAAGAAAAACATTCTAAAAACATCTAAGCATTTACATGAACCTATAACATTTGCTCTTTTATAGCCTTAGGGCTTATATACACTGCGGTGAAAAAAGTAAAGTACGCCTCCTTAAGATTTTATGGTTTAATACAAAGTTTGTCATAATTGACCTTCACCAAGTCCTAACAGTCGATACAATTAACCTCATTTGAGAAATAACACACAGAAATTCTACTTTATCATTTTTGAATTTATTATTTAAATTATATTATTATATAAATCAGCTAGCATTTAATATCTTTGTGTGAATGAGTAAGTGCACCCTAAATTCTACCATCTCAATTAAGAGGGTATGTACAGTAGATTTATATGTGGAAATGATGAGCTGATCATCAGGAAGTGCTTCCACCTGTATATAAAAAACTGTGTCAGCACTCAGAACTCTGTATTAAGCACTCAGATTTGTGGTATCACATCATGCTTCAATCAAAGGAAATCTGTCTTATATAAGGTCTTAGAGACTTAGAGAAAGAATTTTTGCAGCTTATCAGTCTGGGAAGGGTTTCAAATCCAACTGAATAGGAATGGCTTCCATAGAAGGACTGCCAGTTGAAAACCCTTGCTCTCCAAGAAGGACACTGCTGTATGGCCTAAGTTTGCAAAACATCAATTAAATGAAAAACAAGACTTCTGGACTTCTGGCTCTGAATAGTTGAATCAGAAGTAGAGTTGTTTGGCCATAATACAAAATGTCATATCACTGCCTTTAGCACAAGAACCTTATACCAACCATCAAGCACAGTGATGGGCAGATGTTGGTTTGGGCCTACTTTGCTGCTTCGGGACCTGGATGCCTTGCTATCATTGAATCTCCCATGAATTCCGCACTGTTCCAGAGTATTCTAGTGCAAAATGTTAGACCCTCTGTCTGAAAACTATAGCTGAACAAAATGTGCATCTTGCAACAGGACAATGATTCAAAATACAATGATTACAAAAATGCAAGCACATCTCTGACAAAGAAAATTTTGAAAACCAAGTCCAGGCCTAAACCCCATAGTGCATACAAGAAAGCCCTCAAACATCACAGATTTTAAGCAGTTCTGTAAAGAGAAGTGGGCCAGAATTCCTCCCAGGCAATGTGAGAAACTGTTGAACTCTTACAGGAAGTGTTTCAATCAAGTTGTTGATGCTGAAGGGGGAACCACGAGTTACTAAAGGGGTGCACTTACTATTTCAAACGAAGATATTGTGATTGTAGGCTGATTTTTTAAATGAAGATGCACAAAATTGCACACAAAAAATGACTTTTTGTGTTATTTTTACCACTTGGTGAAGACTAGATGAAGGTCAAATATGTTATATCATAAATTCTTAAGGTGGTATACTTATGTTTTTACCACATTGTGTAATTCAAACTGAACAAGAGGCCAATAGAATTCTTTTTTTCTTATAGGGTTCAATACAGAGTACCCTGTGTAGAATCATAAAATGTACATAAAAAGTTAGAAGTTACATTGCAGATTTGAAATTAGTATACATTATGTGTCATATCCCTCATTGCCTTTGTAAATTGGATTCTGTTCAAAAGCAATGGAGGGTTTCCGCTGGATCCTTGCTTCTTCATTTTCTGTCTTGCTGCAGCTATTTTCCTCAGATGAAAGCAATCTGCAGTAAATTTGTGTATTATACATTATAATGACATGGCTTGTGGTAGTGCCATGTCTTTAAAAAAGCTAATAGAATAGCACTTTGCTTTTGCGCTGAATATAAGAAAGCATTGCCATGAGCTGTAGATTTATACATGAATAGTGAGAGCCTTTGGACCCAGACACAGTAAACGAGGCCAAGAGGACACTGGAGTGCATTTCCCATAATCCCTTCTTATTTCTGCATCTCTACTCAGATCCAGTTCATTACTATTTAATCAGCATTGGTTTAATAGGCTTTACTGCTCTAGGCTTAGCTTGTTTGGGTCCTTGACAATCGCATTATTCCAAGTTACTATGAGTTATTTTTTATCTACTACTTTGATGTTTATTTACACTGTTTTAAATGGATATTTTTTCATATATATTTTTTCTAGATGGCTCATTTGCTTGTTAAATAGACTGTGGAATCTTGGCACTGACAGTGATTATTAAATCTTATCAGCTTAAACCTGTAATAATACAGGAATTACTTCAATAATATATATTCTTTTTGTCACAAGGGCTCAAACACTCTTGAGCACACAGCTCAAACAGCTGAGCTCTAGTCAGTACACTTCAAAGGTCAGCTTGTTTTGTACAGGGCAGGTTTTAGCATCTGTTCTTTGGGAAATGATGTCACCTGCAAGTTTGTGTGATACCAAATGTGCCTGGTTACTTTTTAAATGATTGTAAATATACTGTTTTATATAGGGATTTTCCACTGTCAGCTAGCTTACGTTTAATACAAAGATCTCAGTTTAACATTTTTGTTTGCAGAATAAAATGTGAGTTAACAACAATAGGAATTTGCATGCTTTCAGGCTTTAATCTCAGGATTCATTAAATTATTGTGCGCCTAATGGTAATAACATTCTAGGTTTCCATTTTTCTGGGAAAGGGTTTAATTATTACTGAGTAGATCCTGTCAAATGTATAACTCCAGTTTAGTTAACACTGTCATAACTAAACAGGGATACCAACATCCATTAAGCTACTATTAGGTATGCAATAATGAAACGTGTTTATTAACCACACATATTTTGAATTCATTTAAAGTCTTTGTCACGATCGTTACTCCTCCTCTTAAGGGCGCTCCAGCCCTTCCTCGTTCTGTCCCATTACCCACACCTGTTCCTTATTCCAGCCCCTCTTTAGTTCCACCTTTAAAGCCAGACGCAGGCGTTTGCCCGAGGCTTCTCATTGAATCCTGCTTCGTGAGAGCCCGGGGTCCTGCCGCGTCTGGCTCCGTCTTGGTTTTAGTTTCCTGTTCCTGATTCCCTGCCCTGCCGGTCCCGACCCGGTTCTGGATTGAACTTCGGATGGATCCCCTGGTCTTGGACTCTACCTCCTGTTTTGGATTCCCCCTCTGAATATACCCTTGGATTGTTCGCCTTGGATTCACTCCCCCTGGACACCTGCACTCCTCGGACATGCCCCCCGTCTCCTGACCCTTCTCCTGCATGACTGTTTTCCCTATTGTATCCTCACAATTCCGGATCGTGTCGTCCGCATAGGGCCCGGAAAGAACCGGATCGTGACAGTGTTTTATTGGTAATAATAATAATAATAATAATTGCTTACACTTATATAGCACTTTTCTGGACACTCCACTCAAGGCACTTTGCAGGTAATGGGGACTCCCCTCCAACACCACCAATGTGCAGCCACACCTGGATGATGCAACAGCAGCCATAGTGCGCCAGAACGCTCACCACACATCAGCTATGAGTGGGGAGGAGAAGAGTAATGAAGCCAATTCATAAATGGGGAATATTAGGAGACCATGATTGGTTAGGGCCAATGGGAAATTTGCCTACTCTACTCTTGCCTACCCCTACTCTTTTCAAGAAGTGCCCTGGGAATCACCACAGAGAATCTCAGGACCTTCAGAATCAGCTCATCTGAAGGACGGCTCCTTTTTACAGTATAGTGTCCCCGTCACTATACTGGGGAAATAGGACTCAAATAGACTGCAGAGTTAGCGCCCCCTGCTGGCTCCACTAACACCTTTTCCAGCAGCCATAGAGTTTTTCCCAGGAGGTCTCCCATCCAGGTACTGACCAGGCTCACGCCTGCTTAGATTCAGTGGGTTGCCAGTTGTGAGCTGCAGGGTGATATGGCCACTGGCATAGTAATAAAGCATTTAACCTTTAATCATATGTTTCTTATTATCTGTCAACTTTTATACATTCTAACTGCAAATCCAAAGTTTAAACTGATTGGTTGTCTCCTGCTTTAACCTTTGTTTCCATAAAAGAGTGACTTGGCTGTTCTTACACATATCTGGAGACCCCAAAGATTCATTGTGTTATATCCTCCCCTTTTCCTAGTTAATTATTCTCTGTCTCCAGTGACACGGCTTCAGGAATTTGCAGTTTTCCTTTTCCTCAGCGATTTATGGTTCATTCTTTTAATGTTAAGATATGACCCATTTATATTTATCACCCACTTACTGTACCTTCCCTTCATACAGTATTAACATCTCTTGCTGGGGTACAGCTAATGGGGAAAGGGGTTTTTGACCTATGATATGTCTTCCTTTGCCACAGAGATCCAGATCATTATCTGCTGTTATTGTGCTGGTTTATTATGCTTACCATGGGTTTATTTTGCCTGTGTAAATAATGCTGTTGTGGATGTGCTGGAACACCTATGGCAAATAATAAATTTAAGCACATTTGTAGTAACATGCTGATGAACACACTTGAACATGCACAGCAGAACCATAGTGGGAAAAGCTGAAATAATGTTTTCTGGTGCGATGCTATGTATTCAAAGCTGAAAAACAGTCTGGGTAAGGGAGTGAGTTTTCAGAATATTTTGCAGTGATTAATTGGATTATCCAGATGTGCTTCATGTGGTTAAGGTCGAGACCATAGCAGAGTTGTGCAGCAAAAACACAACTAGAAATATCTGAAGAAAGGTTTTCAGTTTTGCAGAGCTTCACGGCAGGACTGACTGTATGGAGGGACATAAGCAATAAGGGCATGCATACCTCTTTCTGAAATGTACAACTTAGCATCCATAGCAGATCAAGTATCAAGTGGAAGAGTGATGTGGCTCTCACTGAGAATACTGCATGGTCAGAGACACTTGGCAAAAGGGCTCACTGATGTGTGGCATGCTGAGGATACCCTTTGCTCACCCAGTCCCAGCACAGCTTGACCAGGTCTACTTGAGTTCTTGAGTTAATACAAAAAAACATATTTTTTCAACTCAGAAATATCACTAGACTACACCCTATGCTATCACTAACTGTGGCTGAAAAGCTGATCAACACATTTGTGTTCTCTTGAATTGACTACTGTAATGCCGTACGCACTGGGAATGTCCAAAATTCAGCTGCCAGAATCCTGACCAGGTCTAGTGCAAGTGATCATATTACTCCTATCCTGGAGTCCTTGCACTGGCTTCCTGTTAAATTCCATATGGACTTTAAAATCCTCATGCTCACCTATAAGGCTCTGCATGGCTTGGGACCTCAGTATCTGTCTGAACTATTATCGCCCTACTCCCCACCTTGCAACCTTCGCTCTTCAAATTCTGGTCTCCATACTGTCCCCCAAGCCTGACTACATTGTATGGGTGACAGGGCCTTCTCCTGTTATGCCCCCAAGCTCTGGAACTCTCTGCCCAAGGATATCAGAGAGTCACCTTCTCTAAACTCCTTCAAATCCAGACTCAAAACCTTCTTCTTTAGAAGAGACTTTACTTAACTGGTTCCATTCTTCACCCCTCTGCTTTTCTTAGTACCACCATCCACAGTCTCCTCTGTATATTGTAATTGTGTTTTATCTTGTGTATTATTTTTATTTATTGTTGTTGTCATTCTGTAAAGCACTTTGAGAAGCCCCCTTTAAAGGCTCTATATAAAAGAAAGTTTATTATTATATTATTATAATATATTCCGATTCAGAATATTCCGATTCAGAGCCCCCTGCAATTCATGCTAATTAGAACAACAACACTGCTGAGCCCTTAGCACTGTACTAAGCACAAGTTCACCTAGTTTCCAACTTTGTTCTGCAGGATTTTATGTTGCAATTGAGCTAAGATCTGGAGATGTTAATAGTACCCCAAATAGTCTGCAACTTAATACGCAGCTACGTTCTAAATCCACAAGTTCACTGTGTGTTCTCCCCATGTTTAAGCTGGTTTTCACAAGGTGCTCTGGTTTCCTCCCACAGGAAGGACAAACTGGTAGATTAATTTGCTTCTGGGTTAAAGGCCCTGGTGTGAGTGACCATACTTTATAAAATCTGTTATATTTGGCATTTAATGCAACTTATTGACAAGTAAAGCCGATATTTACTGCATAATTGTACCTCCAATTCTAGTTCAGCCTAAAAGCAATCCACACTCATTAGACCTTTCAGCAGTACATTTCAAATAAATACTGTAAAAGCTCGTTAAAAATAGAAAATGAATTATAATTAATAAATTCCATACTTAAGTCCATACTTTTCAAGTAGAATTTACAGTAGATATTTCAGGCTAATATTATAATTCATTGATTCACATCTTAAATGTATGGTTTTGCAAAGATTCAGATATACATTTATGATTTTAATCATTTTAAATCCTTTGTAGGTGGCATTATTACTTGTGATTCAGTGAAGCATATTTTAATGATTGAAAGAACTCAGATACACATTCAGATAGCTTTCCAACAAAATCTAGACATGTTTATTGCATGGCTATGCTTTAGGACATAATTGAAATATAGAAAATGTAATATTTTTCTGTAACCTTTTTTTATTTTCCAGATGGAAATGACAGTATACAAATCAGTACTCTTAGTAGTTAATACAGTTTACATTCAGAATTACATTCAGATTAATGGTTTGAAATTTTTTTTTTCTGCTTGGCAAACTGTTTTATGTTTGTCATTTAAAGCACAGCCATATTAACACATAAATCCAAAAGGTACTAGGTATTCTAACCTTCACCTTAGCGTAGCCTGAAAATAATCGCCACACATTCCAGAAAGACTAAGCGTGAGGTAAGGTTATTATAGGGTTCCCACAAAATGTAGACATTTTTTGACGGCAATATTTTAGGACATTATTGAAATGTAGGAAGATATATTGCTCTTACCTTTACATTTTTGTAAAAAAATCTGTTTACATTGTATTAGTTCTAAAAGTTAAAATCAGTCTAAATTGTTGTCAAATCAGAAGTTTGAAAAGGATCGATTATACTTTGTAAAATCTTTTATGTTTGGCATTTAATGCACAACCATATTGACAGGTGAAACCATAATATTTTGGGTATTCTAACCCTAGCTTAGCCTAAAAACATGCTCATTCAGAAGATCATTACAACTGCCAATTGTTAGGTAAATGAAATCTTGTAACAATTAGGAAATATCATGAATGTTTGTATAATCTTCATAGTTCTAAGCGTTTAATGGTTTTAGGTTAATATTTTGATTAATTTCTGCAGATTTTCAACACACAAGCCTGGAAGGTTGCAAATACACATTCTAGAAATGGTGTGGATACATAATACATATTTATAAAGTAGGAAAAGTTGGGGGAACTCTGATTTCTGTGTAAAGAATCCCTTGGTTAAAAATGGCCTTTCCTGGATAGTGAGTGCATTTTTTAGAAGAGGGAGATAGGTTCATTTTGTAGCATCCGGTTGTGCAGAGAAAGAGATTTAACTGCAGATCATATTCTATTTAGTTTAGAAGACAGCTTATCTCTACTATTGGCCTTTGTAGGCCTTTGTTATATAAGAGTCACGTACTTGGTAACAGTCCAGGGTTTTTCTGGGTTGCTAGGACTTAAGGACCTTGTTATTAATATTGTACTGTAAATAGCGTAACTTGTATGTTTATGTTGTGTGTTGTTGGTGAGTGTATTGTCATTCTTTATAAAGATGTGTTTATCCCAGTGTGCATGAATTATTACTCTTTTCATCAAAGCTGTGCCAGATAACAAAGAACTTATGTGTCTCTAACTATCCCAACCATTCCTGCAGATAGCACTGCTGCTTCACCGCATCACAGACCAGTATCATTTTCATTGATTCATTTCTAAATATTCAACACTTTGTAATTAACCTGGGATGTCTGCATTCCGCATGAGCATGTGGAACACAGAATGGATGGTGAACAAGGCTAATTTACCATCTACTACTGTATATTTTGCCTGCTTTGTTTTGTGTTTGGTTATTTAGTATGTACATATAATCTCTATGGCAAGGCTCCTGCTATTGACATGGCAGGGATTTGTACATAGCTGTAGTTCATTGAGAAATTTGCTACACTTTATCATTTTCAATGCAGTAGTAGTAGTGGTCTCAGTCATGGCACTGATAAACTTTGATGCATCAAAGCCTATCTGACAATGACTGGCACTGCCTGTGGCCACAGCAATTATTACAGTCCTGGGGAGGTAAGTGAGAGTTCAGTAAGGGCTGGATTGCTGGGCTCTGGAACAATAAGCATCTCATAGGATCTGCGTAATCAGCCTTTGTAATATGCCTTTTATCTCAGACTATTGCTTGTATGCATCCCTCAGCTGGTGGTAAATGAGAGTATGCTTTGACTGCTGTCATGAAGATATATAACAGATCACAGGGGGTTTGACAATGCCCAACAGTGGGAGTCTTCTTCTTTTCTGTTGTGGCCATTTTAGCACCTGGTAGCACCTCATCAACCAATAACGAAAGGCAAATGTTCTTCACGAGGACATTGTGTGCCATGCATTTCCATATACTGTGAAGAGATATTATGTAACAGCAGGTTTTAGTGTGTATTGCAGGAAAATTGACAAATATCTGAACAAAGCAACTGGGATATTTCATGAGCAAGAATGCATTGCTGTCAGTTCCCTGCTCACATGTCCAGATTGCAGGCATGTATTAGCATCAATAAACCCTTCAACAAGGTAGTAGCAAACTAATATTTGTGTCCTCACATTGTCCTACAACTCCTAAATGAAGCAATGTCACCGTCCGGTGAGAAAAGAAACTTGCGCATGTGTCACTGTGTATTCTTCATTGTCATTTGCAGCTTATGTGTAGAAATAAGGATTGAAGTTAGCAGTACCAGTGTTATATAAGTGGTAATGCAATAAATACCTATCACGATTGTAGTCCCTCCTCCTTAAGGGCGCTCCGGCTCTTTTCACTTTGGACTTGATTCTGTGCACCTGCCCCTTGTTCCAGCCTCCTTCTCGTTCCCCTTAAAAGCCAGACACTCAGTCAGTTCCGGGCTCTGCATCTGATTTCCATATCGTGCAAGCCCGGGTCCTAATGAGTCTGTCTCCGTCATGTTTGTAAGTCTCTGTTACTGTTCCTGTTCCCCCTGCCGGTTCCAACCCGGTTCCTGGTTTTAATCTCCTGGATGGATCGCCTGGCCATGGACTAATGCTTGTGTTTTTGGATTCCCCGTCTGGATTAACTTTGGATTGCTTGCCTCGGCCACACCTCCCCCGTGCACCAGTACATTTTGGACACGTCCCCCTGTTTTCATCCCCGTATTCCTGCATGACCTTTTTCCCCAGTATTTTCTCACTACTTTGGATTGTGTCGTCCGCATATGGTCCGGAAAGAACTGTTCGCTACAATACCTCTTGGGAGAAAGAAATAATATGTATGTAATATGGAGAAAAATGATTGCAACTTGCTATGTTATGATTTAATATGATCCTAAGATATTTCCGTTTTAAAATTTCTCTAGTTTTCTGGTTCACTGTATGTATGCAGGGTGTGGAGTTTCCCATCTTTTTAAATCCCGTATACCACAAGCAAATGGTCTTGGAATGTTGTCCCTAAGTTTGGACTTTTGTGGACTCAGAAAAGATCCAGGCAGGCCTTGAACAAACTAAATCACAGTGTACCCCTGAGAGCTTCTAGAAGTTAAGATGAACTCAAAACAAAAAACATGTGGCCAGGTGACAAGCAGAATCTAACATGTGATCACTAGACATCTGGCTGAAATATTCCCTTTTTGATTGTTTTTTGCTGCAGTTAATAGTCTTGAAAAGAGAAGACTTTAAGGTAACCTCATAGCAGTATTAAAACTCTCAAAAGCAGTTGCAAAGAGGGTTCCTTCAGAATGAACGGTGAAACAAGACCTAGAGGACAAAAATGGAAACTACATGAAAGTGGTTTTAAAACCAAAAACAGGATTACCCATAAGGTTATGGCTTATGAACAAGCTACGTACCTGTACATATTGTTACCTATCCAATAACCTGGTTTCTTTCAATAAACAGCTGGATGAGATCCTAGAATCATTTAACTACTTACTACCAACTGAGCTAGATGGGCCAAATGGTTTCCTCTTGTTTGTAACCTTTCTTATTTTTTAAGGGTGTAATTAAATACCGGGGTCTCAGTGACTGGTGCACTGTACAGTAGCTGTTATTGTGTCAAGCTTTTTCTTTAAGACTTTGTTCAGCATCTCATTCTTCCATTAGAACCAAAACCATGTAATTGATTTGCTTTTTATTGTTCCTGAACATTTTTGAAGCTCCAAGCTGAAACCACAGAAAGGTTCTAAAACTGCAATTGAACTGGAAATTGTCCTCCACTGGATAATCAACTATGATCATAAATTATACTAATACACAACCTGAATACCTTTTGTCAGGGACAGTTTTTATCACGTATGTATGGGATTTTTATTGAAACAGAGACTGGTGTGCTAACCTCAGTAATGTAGTGTTATAAAAGATATGTTCAAGGCATTATATACATTTTCCAAGATCTACATGACCTTTTATGAAAGTCTTTAGAGACCCGGCATTGACAAACATACAAACAATAATAGGGTGATTATGAGTCCCAGGGACATTATTGATTTTCTTTTTTTAGGTGTTGTCTCATAGCCTCAGTCTAGACAATGGAGTTCACATTGTTATGCACGTGGTGCAATATGTGGTGCTGAACTAAATACTTCTCTGAACTCCTAAAACTGGCAAAGCAGATTACATATAAAAGAGTTTATATCAAACTGAAACTGATGTTTGTTTAAGGAAATACACGCCATAAAAGTTCCCAGACTGTTGCAGACAAGTATGAGGTTTTTTAAGTAAATGTTTGTTTGCAGTTGTTTACGTATAAAAGGAAACTCATACTGTGTGTTGTGAAAATACCCCAAAGAACAAAAGAATGAAAATAATTCAATTACGATATGTGTTAATTATGAACTTAAAGAATTTAAGAAAACAATGTTAAGTCCCTCACAGTAATGAAAGATGGGTTTCAGAGATAATATTTCAGTTAAATGCAAAGAGTGAATTAATTATTAGTATGCTAAAAGTTTTGGCTGTTCCCTTCAGAAATTGTCCTTCTTTAGGTGCATAATACTAAAGATTAATATTTTTTTTGCTAAACGTTCATGGTATTTTTTATGTGTGTTGTATGTTAGAAGGATGAGAAAAAAAAACGATGTCCATATTATTATTAAATAAATTAATATTAAATATACAGTACCATTGACTGGTTATTGCAATGAAAGCTCACAGCAGGATATCATAGAATTGTTTGAATCATTTGATGCCTGTGCTATGCCCCCTGTAGAAAAAAAGCCAAAGTAACAGCGAACCTAATGATACCCTATTCTAAGCCTCTCAGGACTAGAGAACACACTCTGTGGATGCTGCACAACTGCTTACCACAGGCGCTTAGGTTAGAGGCTGTGTTAATTGGAGAGCAAGCAGAAAAATGTTTTTTATCTTTCCAGCCTGCAAAGTCAAAGTCTCCTAGGTTACCTAGAGTAGCAACTTAGACACGGTTTTAACTGGAGCTTGTGGACTATTCATGTGTATTGAGTGTCCCCCGATCTGATCAAATGTAATGTTTTCAATGTCGATTTCTAAATTCATTTCAAATTATTGCATTAATTACAATTACAAGGACGTGAATAGGCTGTGTCAATGAAGACAAGAAAGAGACGGAGAGAGCCTGGGGACAGCAGAGTGAAAGTGAAAGGGAGGAAAATTATGTGTGCATATATTGTTGGGTGAATAAGTCTCTGATGGTGCCCTGAAATGAAGAAGTCTGGTGCTACAGGGAAATCTACAGGCCTGCTAGAGTGACTACGCAGACTCATTTAATGCTTCTGTCCCGTAACTCCTGCTGTGAAGGAGACTGATGCTGTCAGCAACATAATCCTCAACACGCAAAACACTTCTGACACCCAGTGCAGTGCGGTGCCATGGGAATAGACAGAGAGCCTGATTCAAGCTCCTATGGCAACACAAGTGCCCCAGGATGACATGCTTTTAACTGCACTGAGCCTGCCAGTCCAGCCAATCTCAGCTTCAGATGACAGGTACTGATAAAAAAAAGAAAAGAAAAGAAAAGTGACCCTTAAACATTAACACCTTTTTTTCTGAATAGGGTTTGGTACAGAAGATACCAACAGATAATCAGTCTGAGGGAAAACTGCAACACGTAGATGCTTTGCTATATAAGTAATGATAATGAATGTTCAGATGAAAGAATTAAAAACATTGCATTTTACTTTATATCCATGGGTTTGCAGTTGCATTTAATGCAGGGGCCTACATGGATTCAAGCAGCTGCATGTCATTTAGGATTTAATTATAAAAAAGATTTCCCCTGTCACAGGGATACCCATTGGGTACCTGTGAATCTTTTCAGATATTCATTGAGTCGCCCAACATCAATTGTGCAAGCAACATTCTGTTTCTTGAATACCTCTGCCATTTAATGGTAGCACATCCGATAAGCTAGAGAGTAATTACGTTTTAGGGACAAACTGTGCAATATGATCAATTGGGTTATCAGGTCTGTTTAATTTATTTATTAAATATGATTGCTTTTTCCTACCATAGTTAGTATTACTAAAACATTGTTCTTTCATTATTAATGCATTAAACAATGCTTGGGTTTCATGCAGAGAATGAAAAGTAACGATATGTAATATTTTCCGACTGCATGCTTCAACCATTTCAACCATCAAATCAGTAGGAACACTAACAGAGTATTTACATACAAGTAAAGATAAATTATTATTTCTATTTTGGGGATGTTTTTCTCTTCTGATGATCTTTAATATTCATAAAGATGAATGTTACATGTTCATCCATCTTACTGCATCAGTGGAGTTTCAGTGCATGGGACTTTATTGAAAAGGGAATATTTCTATGGAAATCCTTTATGATAAAATGATGATAGGTTATTTTTAATATTGTTGTTGACTTTCTTATTGTTTACTTTGATAACCCAATGGCTCTTCTTTTCTGTGAACCAGCCAACGGCTTATGTAGCACATAATAGTTTAAGATTTATGACACATATTGCCTTATATTTATGTATGTAATTCTGTAAAATAAAACAGCATAATGCATAATTCATATACAATTATGTGTGAAACATTTTTTATCTCTGCTCAAAGATGGTTGCTGTAATACTTGATACAACACACTACACAAACATGAATACATACATTAATTAATGTATCTCACCTAACAGTATCTTAATGAAAATAAATCAAAATCACAAATTATGTGCTCTTACGATACATACAGCTGTGTGGAATCTATAGTGGATTTAATGAGTAGCTGCTTATGGTCTAGTGCTACAATTTGGCTGGAGCCTAGAAAGAAAAGTTGTATTTTTGTATTTGTGATTGTATAGTACAGATGGAGAATTTGCTCTACAGTTAGTAAGTTAACCTACCATGGATATGAAACTCATAGAGCAGCTCAAGGATAAAACTGACACTAACTGAGCTTTGACTTCTTGGGTTCAGCAGCTCAAGACTCTGTTGTTGAGCAAAACATAACAGACTGAAAGGTAACATCAGAAGCCATGTCCTGATTCTTCTTCTCTGCTACCATATTCTGAAGGTCTACACTTCAGAGGAGTAAATTCTTGCTAACAAAAAAAAACATATTCTAACAATGGACAGTTTGTGTGGGTGTTTCTCTGTGTGCATGTGCATTTTGGGGAGAAATGTTGTAAAACAAAATCATAAAATAATGGAAGTTACTGATAATTTATCATGATTACCTTCTATTGCAATACAGCTATTGCAATAACTAAAGAAATGTTGGAACAAGCAGGGTCTTCTAGACCAATTTTTCAAACTCAAATTTTGTTTTTTTTATTCTTCTTTTCCTCACCTAACACAGGTCAGAAGAAGCTACAGTAGGATGATAAATGTACCTGATTTTGTTTTATGTAATATTTAGTGGTATAATATGTCAAATTCATGCAGGCTAATAAATTTCCTAATGTTGGCCAAGGTGGAAACTAGTAATATGTCTCAGTCTTAGAATTGATGTAGAGAAAGGTCTCTTTTGGTCTCAAGTGTAAATATACTCAACATAAGTTATAGCGTGTAGGTGACCCAATGCTCCATTATGCAAAGACAATTACCAAACTCCAATTATTGATGGTAGCAGAGGTGCAGTCTTTTCTACAATTTAGTAATAGCAGTTCATGCTTTTAGCTTATGTCATTTTGTCTGTGTTTTATAGTAGTTCACACTGATAATTGGTGCGCATCTAATAGATTATGCATGTCAGACAGGAGGCTGCATATTGATGCAGAGCAGCACATTAATTCATTTGCACAGCAAGGATTTATGGCATATTGAGCTTCACTTTCATTCTGAGCTCTCTTTTCTCTCTAAGGCCTCCTTTACGCATAAAGGAGGAAAGATGTTCATTTTCCTTCTCTGGCTTTTAAAAGTACATTTTAGAATTAAAGTAATTAAAATACATTGCAACATAATCATGGAGAAATAATGGAATACAATGAGAAAGAATGGAATACAAGAACAGATTCACTGTCACTTGCCAGAGTTTCAATAAAATTAGGATGGGTGAGGATTTTGTATCGGTTTTTTTCCTTGTTTGGTTCTGATTCAGAAAAGAAACTTAAAATTAGTAAAATTTAACACTTTGTGCGCCTTATGTAAACCTACTGACCCTCACCTTATTCAGTAGATGCTTTAACTATTGCTGTTGGCCAGGAGATGATGTCATCAGATGGAGCTTAGCTTTCATCACGCGTTTCAGCCCCTGTCTATAACACCCTCATGATGGCAGGTCAAGAGTGATAGCCAGTCACTGCTTATCTCCTCCAGCTTAACTCCTCTCTCCAGTTCCAGAGCCAGCATGAGGCTTCCCCTTCTGCCTTTCTCAGCCCCTGGACTGCTGTCTTCCTGTCTTTCCCAGTCATCCCAACGGTTGTCAGCATTCTCCACACTGATCGTGCTGGGAATCCTCTGCATGCAACCTCCGCCAGAAGCAACCATGTCTGCCACCCTTTCCCTCTGCAGTCTTCTACCAGATCTTCGTATTTTGCACTTTTCCTCTCAGAGGCCTCCTCACATGCTTCCTGCCGTGGCACCGTCAGCTCAATGAGAATGATTTGTCTCTCTTCTGCAGACCACATCACCACGTCTGGCCTTAAGGATGTTTGTACAACCTCAGGAAACAGCAGACTTCCTTCAGGGTCCACCCTCACATACTACGATGGAGCCTTATGCAAGATTGAGTCTTTTGATTTTACTTGACCGTGTCAGCTTCTCTCCCTCCCGGATGAATGTCACTTTATTTGTAGATCCTCCATAAGCTGGCTGTTTCTTCCTTCTCTCTTTCTCCTGGATGAAACAAAATCCTTTCTTACTCGGACATTTCGAAGATCGTTCTCACCACAATAAACAATAGTGTCGAAAGCAATAAAACTAAACAAAGCAGTTCAAGTAGTGTATTTAAGGGGTGGGGGGGATAAAGTAAGCACAGAGGCTTAGAAAAGTAATAGTACTGTCTAGGTACCAGTAATAGGTGGCTTTCTGATAACAGACAGATGGGATCATGTAACAGTACAGAGGGACGGTGAAATTATAGAGGAGTCAATAATGATCTCCAGAGGGAAAACAACAGGGCTAGGGAGATATGATGGAATGAAAAACGTGATCAAATGGAAAATATGTCACAATGTGGAAGATTAAAGACGTTAAAGGCTTGACAGGAAAGAGAAAAATGGGAAGCAGAGCAACAATTAAAGGCAAGGGTGAAAGAACTTTGGATACAACCAAAATAAGAGAGGAAGCCATACCTTGAGGAATTACTTGGAAAAGAGCAAAGCCAGATGATCAAATCTACATAATGAAGATGAAGATGGGCCTAGAATCAGCATGGTTCTAGTATTTCAAATGAAGAAGTAGTGAAAAACGATTAAAGATTTAAAGCAGAATAAAGCAGTGGGGTTTCCTGAAAGATGAGCTGATCTAACATAGCACTGGGGGGAGATATACAGTACTGTACAAAAAGAAAGATCTATGAGAGGTGAAGGACCAGATGATTTCCCACAGAAAAAAGGTCATTATACCTTTTCAGAAGAAATCACAGGCTAAAACATACATTCAAATGCATCTAAAAAATTTCAAATCAGAATATGGAAAAAACAAAAGAATTCATCCAGAAAAATCACTTTGGATGTAGGAAAATATGTGCAACCACCTGTGCTGAGAAGAGCGATAGAGTCTGGGACCACAACCAAGATATTTTGTGTTTTGTGACTTGATCGAGAAAGCTGGCCAAGGCCTACAGAGATATTGTGGAGAACAGGAGTTGAGTTTAGAAGCAGATATTCAACAGGATAGCTTTGGGTGCAGCAGTAAAAAGTAGTGTGGGGAGTCAGATTCTGTGCTATTAGGAAGGGGTGTACACCAGTGCTGAGCCATTTTACCTTTACTGTGCTACATTTATGTGGAAGCAATGCTACAGCTGCCAATCTTACAGGAATGACAGATTAATTAAATTAATTCAAATCTTTACAGTCTGGAATTACAGTGGTATATCACATTTTCAGGCTTGCACATATTGCAGATGTTAAGGTGTTGATATGTAAAGCAGGAGACAGTGTGACAAACGAATTCCCTCAGTGTACAGTAAAGGGCTTAGTTAGCTTGTCTGCAGAGTATTAACACAGTTCATGTGGGGTTTTCTGTCTTTCTTTTCTGTTTATTCTGGGCGCGTTATCTCATTTTGTAACAACTCTGCCTGTGTGTTTGTAGTTTTTTTCTCTCTACTTTAGGCTTTACAACGCATCATTGCCCTGTCTTGTCGTCTGAGTGAAAATGCCACCATTTTACTGACTCTTCTCTCGTATATTGTCCGAAGCTTTTTCCAGCTCTCATTGGTCACAGAAGTCACAGTGCAGTTAAGTGCAGTATCACACACTCTTTTTAAGTCAGATAAGAGTCATAGTCTGAGTTGAACAACAGTTGTGCTCCTTTCCTAAAATAAAAGAACTATATCCAACTGAATTCTATGAACGTATAAAAGAGATACAAGAATAATAACTGGGAAATCAGGATTAATAATGAAGAAGAAATATCTTAAAAATGAACATTAAATTAAAGAAAAAAACATTGGTATGGCACATGGCTCTGTATGCAAAATTGACTTTAAGAAAGGACGAAATAAGGAAATGACATTAGGTATGAAGACAAACAATGTAATGCAGAATAAGAAGAAAGAAGGTGAAACAAAATGTTTAATGGACACCACACAATAATGGCAAAAAACCTGCAATGGTCATATTCTATGAAGCAAAGGTCTGGATTGTAGAAGTAACCTTGCAATTCAATATAGAGCCTGGTTACCTCATTAAAGACTTCAAAGCCACAGTACAAACATAACATCTACTGTATGTTTTAAACATGAAGATAAAACAAACTGATTCCAACCGAACTTTACAAACCTCACCATTCTGTGGCAAAGCACATGATAATGAAGACCTATTACTTTACAGATCGTGCCCCAGAAAAATAACCTCAGAAAATGTTCAAAATGAATTATATTTGCAATTATGAACCATATCCTATGTAAGATATTCTAGCCAATTACAACATTGTTACTAAGGACAAAAAAACTGAATAAATATGACATGAGATACTGTAAATGTTCAGCTACTGCTACAACAATTGCATGTCATCTGAACTTCACACATGGATGGCTATACTGTAGTTTTTGGACAATGTTTTAATGATACAGTTCGTTCTGAAATGTCAAAATGGTTTTTAATTCTGAAAAATCTCAAGATTCAGATTCACTTTCAGTGACTAGTACAACCAGTGCTAACTTTCCTACAGAACATCACACAAAAAATATGTAAATACTGAAGTGGTAATCTTAGTACAATAACTTACTTAGAGTAGAATAAAAAAAAATCAGATACTTTCAAATACTACAGTGTTTTCAAATACTACAGTGTTTTCAAATATATTCAAAATTCATTCAACTTTACTCATGCCTCTATAATGTTTGGACTGTTATACCCTGCTTACATGCTTACAGTATGTCACTATTTGGACATGTGTCCTCTGCCTTTCATAAATATAACAAAACTTCTGAACATGAAAAATGGCTAAATTACAAGAGTCATTTAAAGTGGAGAAGACAGAACCTGATGGCAAGTTGTCAGAAATACAACTGAGCACAACTTAAAAACAAAGCTTTGGCTTCAGTGAATGTTTATGATCATTCAGTCTGAACTGTTTTCCCTTTTCCCATGCCAATAGAAATGCAACTGAGCCAGTGTACTTCCTTTACAATCACAGAGCAAGTAAGGTTTGTATCTCACTTTCACATCTCTAATTTATTTATTTATTTGTTGCATGATGAGTTTACATTTTTTATGCTGCTTTGCTGAAACCGTTTGTTCTGCTTTACTCTCCGATGACATCTCGGTTTATCTGTTGCTCCAATCGTGACTGCTTTGCTCTGCTCAGTTATAGTCAAAAGATCTTTCCACTTTGCCTTCTATAATTGATTGGTCAGTAATGGGTAAAAAAGCTTTCTACCTAGATGGGTATGTTTGACCTCTTTCAACAAATGTAAATGTCCTCCGTGACATACGATTGTTGAAAGCAGGCATATTGTGAGAAGTGAGATGTGCTCTTCTACAGCGTTCACATGTATTATTGACCTCTTTAGTACTATATTAATTGCTATGCAAATATGAATTTCCAGTCATCTCTGTAAATACAAAGAAAAAATCATTTATAACCTCTGGAATTGTCAAATTAGGGGTGGAAAATGGAGCAGTGATGAGCAACACTGCTAAAACTGCAGCACTGGGGCCCAGGGCATTATCTGTGTGAAGTTATTTTCCCCTTGTTCAGGTGAGTTTCCACCAGGTGCGCCAATTCTCCTCCCACAGTCCAAAGACTTACTGGTAGGTGTCTGTGTTTGCCCTGTGATGGACTTGTGTCCCATCCAGGGTTTGCCCTGCCTTGTGTCCGTTGCTTGCCGAGATAAGCTCTGGCTCTGCCACAAGCCTGAATCGAATTAAGCTGTTAGAAAATGGGTGGATGGAAGGAATTTCCGCATTATTTAGTGCAGAAATCAATAAAAATACATCACTAAGCAAGCCTGGAATGATGGACGTATAGTTGATATTAGAAAATGTAGAAGACATAGAAAACCATATTATGGGCAACTATAAAAATCAAAATATGTTATCTGCTATACAAAACTCAGCTGTTATGAGCCTCATCCTAGAGCATTTAATCTTTAAATTAAGGACAACAATGGATTGTTTTGGCGAGGTGTGCTAAAGCAAACTCAGTAAAACTCAAAGGAATAAAGGATTTAAAATGGCAGTTCTGTCATTCAGAAAAAAAAACTTTGAATGTCAATTTTAACAACAAGAGTAATGTTTACTATGCAACTTAAAAACAAAAATTGAAAAAAATGGTCCTGCATGTTTACATGAGTGTGTACTTCTGGAAACAACAGTAACGTGACAGGAAGGTGAACCACAAATGCAGCTGTGAAGCATGGAATTCATTTAATTCACACCAAAAACTCACCAGGGGTGTGTTTCAATTATTTCCAGGATTGGAGAGAGGTTTCTGTGGTTCCAGTAACTTTTTCAGATATTCGGAAAAAGGATATGGAATCAGTGTGTCAGCAGGTAATAAACTGATGTGTATTTCCTGTGGGCTACTTAGAAAGCACATTAATAGGCACTAGCCAAGACGTACTCATCTAGACATACAGTATCACGCCACTCTCCACCACAGGTGTTAAATGTCCTACTGTCCATTAGAGTTGCAGATCCTCAGGCAAAAAGCAGGGGTCTGTCTTTAAGCAAGGGGTGATACGCTGCTTCTCTGGTATATACTCAGCACTTTTGGACAAATATACATTCAAGCATGTCATTGAACTCTAGGCTTGCAGAATTCTCCCTGAAAGACAATGCACAAAAGGCTAAATTTGCCACATGCGTTAGTAAAAGAGCATTTTAATAATAATGATATAATAATAAACTTAATTTTATATAGCACCTTTAAAGATGGCTTCTCAAAGCGCTTTACAGAATGTCAACAACAATAAATAAAAAGAATACATAAGATAAAACAATTACAATATACAGAGGAGACTGAGGATGGTGGTACTAAGAAAAGCAGAGGGGTGAAGAATGGAACAGTTAAGTAAAGGCTTTTCTAAAGAAGAAGGTTTTGAGTCTGGATTTGAATGAGTTTAGAGAAGGTGACCCTCTGATATCCTTGGGCAGAGAGCTCCAGAGCTTGGGGGCATAACAGGAGAAGGCCCTGTCACCCATACAATGTAGATGGGCTTGGGGGACAGTAAGGAGACCAGAATTTGAAGAGCGAAGGTTGCGAGGTGGGGAGTAGGGCGATAATAGTTCTGACAGGTACTGAGGTGCCAAGCCATGTAGAGCCTTATAGGTGAGCATGAGGATTTTAAAGTCAACACAGAATTTTACAGGAAGCCAATGCAAGGACTCTAGGATAGGAATAATGTGATCACTTGCACTAGACCTGGTCAGGATTCTGGCAGCTGAATTTTGGACATACTGCAGTTTGTTCAAAGTAGATTTAGATACCCCAGCGAGTAGAGCATTACAGTAGTCAATTTGAAAGAACACAAATGTGTTGATCAGTGATAGTATAGGGCTTAGTCGAGACAATATGCTGCACGTGTGGGTCAAATGTTAATCCAGAATCAAATATCACTCCAAGGTTTTTCAATTTAGACTGAAGCTCAAGTACAGAACCATCTACAGATAGGGTAACAGGATTGGCTTTACGAAGTTGAAGCATGACTTCAGTCTTGTCACAGTTAAGAAGAAGGAAATTTTGAGTTTTTATGTCAGAGATGCAATTAGAATAGAGACAGCCACATCAGTGTCAGGTTTGGTATGGATGTATATTTGAGTATCATCAGTGTAGAAATGATAGCTGAGGCCATGTGATCTTAAAGGCTGACGAAGTGGAAACATGTAAATGCTGAAGAGCAAGGGGCCCAGTATTGAGCCCTGAGGAACACCAGACTTAACAAGACCAATTTCAGACCTATGCCCATTAAGAGAGACAAAGTGACAGCAATCAGTGAGGTAAGACTTGAACCATTTGAGAACAGTGTCAGAAACTCCAAACACAGTCTCAAGACAAGAAAGTAGGATATCATGGTCAACAGTTTCAAAAGCAGCACTGAGAACAAGAAGGATGAGTATAGAAAGAGAACCAGAATCAGAAGCTATTAGAAGATCGTTAGTGACTTTGACCAGGGCAGTTTCTGTGCTGTGAAGTTGACAGAAACCAGATTGGAGGGGATCAAAAAGGTTATTTGTCATGAGGTGGTTATGTAACTGGAATGTGACAGCACGTTCTAGAATTTTAGCAAGAAAGGGTAAGTTGGAGATGGGGCGAAAATTGTTAAGATTGTCGAGAGCCATGTTAGGCTTTTTTGGCACGGGGGTAATGGCAGCAGTTTTGAGGGCCGTTGGTACAATGCCAGTGCTATAAAGCCAGACTTAGGGGTGGTGGTGAGTGATACTAGCATGTTCTTAATTTTAATGTTTTCCAAATCACTTCTGGTTAAGGGTTTATATATTTTTTACAAGGGCAATTTTTTACACCAATGTCTTTTTGTTCAGATGTAATGTGATATACTGTTGGTCTCTTGCTGTGGGACAAAGTGATGAAAGCTGAGTCACACTCAGACTTTCTGTTTCATCCCAGTGGGGTTTCATTTCCCTCCAGACAAACAGACAGGCCACCCAAAGGTCTGGTTTTATATTAGATCTGCTTCTGGGCTCAGTCTGCCTCAATTAACAATTAAAACAATGAAGACTTTTTTTCTATCCTTTATTCCAATGAGTCCTTTGATACCTGCAATGATTAAAAACATTAAAACATGTAAGAATTTCAGTTAATACTAACCCATGTCAGAGGGTAGAGAAAAAAGAGGAAGCTAGAGAAGGAGAACAACAAGAGAAAGAGAAGAAGGGACTAGAGAAGAAGCATAGTGACATTTATTATAATGATATATAATCACAACGTGACAGAAATGGGATTTCAAGCTATTATTTGCAATGGATAGTAACAGACATAAACAGCAATTTGTGTTTGATGTTAAATACTGGACTTCAGCAATAAGTAAGCTGGATTTACCACTATTTATAAAACTTCAGAGGTTGCAGTTGATACATTATGAATGTGATAACAATATACTAACATTCAAGTATGCCTCAAGAAAGCATTTATACAGTATATGATAATAATTTAACTGGGATGCCCACCAAAAAACAAAAACTAGAGTTCAAGTGGAAATTACAGGCAAGTGTATTTAAATTTGAAAACAGAAGGCACTTCTTTAATTGGAGAGCTGTGAGAGTTTAGAACAAGTCATTCAGCCATGTTGTTGAAGCTAAATCCCTGGATTCTTTCAAAACACTGCAAGATGACATCCTCAGATCAATTAGCTATTAATTACCAAATGGGCTACAGTATATAGGCCTAATGTCCTCCCTAGTTTGTAACTTTTCACGTGTTCTAATTTGACTATTCTTGACAAAAACGCAATCATTTAGTAGTGTTTAGGATTTCCCAGGATAATGACAAGCTCTTAGTGCTATTTGTTTTTACATATAATAAGGAATGTATTGTTTCTTCTACACACTCTTTTACATTGGTGAGTTGACTCAGACACATTGAAAGCATGAATTCTACAAGGTAGAAAAGCCCTTTCACCCTGGGTGTTGACTGTCACTGAAAAGTGATGATGATGTCATTTAACAGGAGATACAGCTTTCACTATTTCATAAGTGTCAGTTTTGAACAAGCCTGTGAATTAGAACCTGGCAAAATACATAATGGAATAGGACCCCTCTTACATTTGTATGGGGTATGCATCAAAGACAATCACGAAAACAGTGACCCATGGGGCAGGTGATCTTCCCTTCATTCACCATGCAAGTGAGTAAGACATCTAAAATAATGGTGCCTAAATAAACCAATCCAGTTGTTCCTCCTGATATCTTGGGCATTACCGCTGAACAGAGGGCTTAAGCCTAAACTAAAATTCAGACCTTAAGAGTGCAAATGAAAGCTCTCAGCCGAAATATTTATGAGAAGAACATTATAAATCCCACAAACGATAATCCCCTGATCATTCAAGCCAATATTTAACTGCACTCAGCTGTGTATGATGTGTTAATAATGGAGAGGATCTCAAGACCTCAGAGGAAGAAAACTACTTAATAGAAATAACTGTTAGGTAACAGTATAATACAGTCCCAGTCAACCGGTCGCTTTCTGTGACCTGAAATACTTATCCCCAGAAAAACAGACACAAAAAACACATTCACTCCTGCCTACAAGCTGAGTGCCACAGGGCCTTTCAGTTAGTTAGTCAATGGGCATTACATCAAAGGCCAATCACAGAATCGTAGGCCTGATTCTGCCAGCTTCACTAAGACCTTGTCTGCTTAGTAAATTGCATAACTGAGATGCTTTTCACTGCAATGAACTCAAAGGTACCAGAGCTGTAAAGCACATGCATATTTTCTCAACATACATCTGTACACTTCTGAGCCGGCGCTAATATCAATCTTTTCTACCACCAACCAGTGGATTTATACATATGGAGCTAAAACAATTCTTCATGAGGGGTGCAGAAGTTAAATAATGCCTGACAACAATGTGCTTTTCGATCCATGATACAACAATTTTGTTGTTGTTGTTGTTGTTTTTTTAAAAAGCTATCTCCACATACGCCTGTTAGGTTTTCTCATGAATTTTTATACAGCCTACTCCCTCCCCGTTGCTTTTGTTTGAGCCCCCTCGTGGGCTGCATACGATTATTTTTGTTGTGCTTTTAATAAAACTCTACGGTACATTAGATCGAACCATTTGGCACACACTACCAAAGCTGCCATTAGACATAACGAGTCCTTTAGCACAGCCCCAGAGAAACAGTCTCGAATTCTGTCTCTCTTTGGGGCTGTGGTGCAGCTGTTCATAGTGCCATTTTTCTAGTCATTACTCATCGATTATAAAAGAATGAGGGAAAGGGGTAGGAAAAAGGAGAATAGGAAGTTGCAAGATCAACGGACAAAACTGCCCAGCTCTCTCTTGATATTTCTGCTTAATTCCAGGGCCTTCTATATGAAAACTGAAGACAAAGCAAACACACAGTAGATTTAGATAAGTCTCTACTAGCTTTACACCCCAGGATGGTGAAAGTTTCACCCATTCTCTTTGAGAGCTTGCTGTTAGTTTGGTTGGGGATCGTTGATGAACAGGAATGTTCAAGTTTTGCAACATGTCAGTCAGATTTGACTTGGGAGTTTCATTGGCCATTCAATTCAATATATTGAATGTATATACAATAATTGAATTCTATATTCCTTATTCCTAAGCCACTCCAATGTTGCTTTCACCCTATGCTTTGGGTCATTGTTCGGTTGAAAATGAATTTTGTCTCAGCTTTTGTTCTTGAGCAGACTGAAGCAGATTTTCCTCTGTGATTTGTCTGTACATTGCTCCATCCATTTTCCCCTCAATATTAACAAACTACCCCGTCCATACTGATGAGAAGCAGTCCCATAATGTTGCCACCACAGTAGGCTGTTGACTGGATGCTGTGCTGTGTTGACTTTGTACCACACACTTTGCATTTAGACCAAAAAGTCTTGTCACTCATTTATTCATTTGCTTCACACTTATCGCTTGCTTCTTCACTTGATTCCTCCTTGCTATGCTGCTCAGTTTGGAGGGACAGACTGATTTTGGTGCAGTCTGGGTAGTATACTACACCTTCCACTACTCAATTGTCAACTTCAACATTTTTAGGATATTAAGGGTTTTGGAAATGGTTTATTATATACAGTACTTTGCTTGATCTGTGCCCTTCCACAACTTTATCCTTGAGTTGTTTTGAAAGCCCCATGGTTGGATCTTTGCTTGCAATCCATTACGTCATTGAGGGACATTACAGAGACAGGTGTATTTATTCTGAAATTTTGTCAAACTCATTCCCAAACTAAAGTAATTTAAGTTTGCCAAAGCCAATGATGAGTTTTGATTTAAAAATGTTCACTTTAAAAAAATGTGTATACAACTGAAATACAACATAATGAGAGATCATTGAAGGGGTGTAAGATGTAAGATCCTTGTTTCCGCCTACTAATCTCTTTGCCCCTTCAGCTTTATCCCTTCATCCTTTCTCCCCCTGTCATCCTTCCTTCTTCTGGTCATTTATTCATTTGCTCCACTCTTCTGTATCTCATGGCACTTATTCTCCTCTCCTTTGGATACCAAGGAACATCACACCTGCAATATGTCTTGTTGTGCCACCTCAAGGCTAATTTATTCAGTCTCTATCTATAGACCCTACATTTCCTTGCTGTATTGCATGCTGTGCAAAAGCCTTAACATTTTGCATTGATCCTCTGTCCAGATCTGCCACTGAAATATGAACCATTTTGCTTTAAGAAAACATTTAATCATGATGTATGTGTATTTTTGTAACCTGCTAGATTTCTGGATATGTAGAGAGAGGAATTAATGATGTTAATGATGAGAAAGACATTACCTTAATTTGATTAATACAAATGATGGGTCAGCCACTGCAACACTTCATATATTATGCTCATGTACTGAATAGTACATGCTGTTGTACTGTTATCTTTGTGAGAGATGTATCTTGAGTTGTGATCCAGATTTGAAGATTCTGATCAATGTAAATTAGTCATGGCTAAATAACAAATCTGGTTTCTCCTCAACCCCACAAAGTATTCATAATAATCAAGGTTGATGGATTACTTATATCATAAAATCCTGATTCTAATTAAGCTATTTATTCCACAGCAGTGTATACAGTATGTGTTCTTTTCCTGTATATATTTTACTATATATCCTGTATTTTGCATTGTTTTCCATTTTTTCATTTTATTCTCTCACAGTTCTATAATCGTTTCATATATAAGTCTCCTTGACTGTAGGTTTTGGCTAAATAAATCTTTATTGTCCTCCATCGATACTCTATACAGAGCCAATACATCACAGGGCTATTCTTATGGTTACCTTATGTAAACAATAATGTGCTGTTCATTGTGCATGCAAGAGCACAATTATTTTTCAAGTACATCAAATATTTGTATATATTATATTTGTGTGCCATTTATAGGATAATTTTGTGCTTGTATCAGGAAGCAAAAAAAAAATACTGACACAAATTAGACACCCTGCCATTATGCCACATGGAAAAATCTGTGAATGTGAATCCTTTATGCTGGGTTTCCTTTTTATGGATATCGTTCTGCCAAGATAGACAAAACTCATCTGCAATGTTCTATACATATTCAGTACCAGCTACAGTATAATAAAATGTAACAGATGGGGTGAGAGTGGTTTGAGTAAGAGAGAGCTCTGTCTTGAAGTTGTAGGCTCTATGTTAGTGAGTTGATTAGGTGAAGCTTTGCTCTTACAAACCCCGAGCTGCCAATTCTTTAGCTGTTGTTTTGTGTAGATCCCTACAGAGTCAATAATCTATACCGTATTAGAATGAGGCCATTAAGCTTTCATTATACAACCTATATTTTATGTGTGCAAAAAGGCTGTTCTGAGTAAAATGTAATCCAGTTTCATGGGGCTCTAACTGCCTCACCTGGTAAAAAAGGACATTCAGAGTGATGTGTGTTGTGAGCACTGCCACTGCCTCGATTGCTGCTGTGAGTCACTGAGTTTTAAAATGTTGGCTGGTAGCCCTCTGAGAACACTAAACTGGCCTCTTTAGTGCCATAGGCCTAGAAAGAAAAATAATGTGATGCTGATTTGCCTCATTGCACAACAGCAACCCCTACCAAGCAAATATCTAGCAAGGCCTGACAGACTTGAGCTGAACTCTGTCTTCTCAGGTTCATTAACTTAACAACACCCACCAAGTCGTTTTGTGTGATAAAGAGATGAGCTTGATAGACATGATTAGAAGACACGGTTTAGTAATGCCCTCAGATCGAGCCTGCACAAATCTTTATTTCTATTTAAGATATGAACAAAATAACCATCTTAGCAAAACAGTTAAAAAAAAAAGATAAGCCCGTGTCAGACACCTTAAGTACCAAATTCTGTCATTTACACACCGAAGCTTTACTAGAAACAAAACACAGACAGGGTTTCTGCATGCTGTGATGTCATAGTCATCACAGTCATAGTCTGAAGGCAACGTCTGGCTTCGCTTGTTTTGATTTTGTATAAAGAGTACTAATTTTCCTTCATTTTATACAGATATCCATTCATGTGTGTATTTTGAAAAATAAGAGAGCAGATACTTGCAAAATAAGATATGCTGTAGTCTTTTCTTTAATGACATTCTAAATAGAAGTATTAACCATTGCGGTTGGCAAAAAAGTAAGAGGACATGATGTGTTTTGGACACTTACAGTAAGTTTTAATTCAAGGACACTGTTTACGTCTCTTAGACCATGTATTGTAGTTCTAAGAAGAAGCTGGGTTTTGAAACAAGAAGCAAGAAAACAATAGTATTGTCATTTCTCAACATTTGCCGATAGCAGTATTGTCACTAAGCAAACCTGGTAATGTAATGTTTGTTAATGTCCGATAGCCAATGTGCAGTGCTACCACAAGAGTTCAGACTAATTAAAATGCATCCAGATATTATTTTATTTTTTGTATTGTGTTGTAGCTTATTTATCAGTTTGATTAATCCTTCTATTATTATTAAAGTTTAGTTTAATTGTAGATTTGTTTTTAGCCTGCAGTCAGTGCATTTTAAACAGAAGGCCTAATCTGAGGTGAACAGAATGTGTTCTCACATCAATATTTTTTGCTTAATATGCAGAAAGCTCTGAGGATTTAATTATCATGCCAGGCCAACGTTTAATCTGGAAACATGTGATTAATAAGGCTGTAAGAGAAGTTCAGTACAATCACTGTCATAAATTTGAATGGTACATGTAGAAAAAAGCTACATTTTTGATTTTCAATATATTTATAGCTCTTAAAAATGAATTTCCATACTCTACCAGTATGTGTTTTTACTTGCCACTTTGTGCTCCCCCTAGTTTGTGATACATATAGTTATTGATCCACACCCTTAAAATCTGAAAGCCATCAACATTCTTTGGGTGACATTTATTTAAAATGGATCCTTTTAGGGATCAAAAGAAAAGATGCGTGTTTGAAGACAGCCTTAAGATTAGGATCAGAACAACATTTAAAGTTATAATTAATAATAATAATAATAATAATAATTGCTTACACTTATATAGCGCTTTTTCTGGACACTCCACTCAAAGCGCTTTACAGGTAATGGGGATTCCCCTCCACCACCACCAATGTGCAGCATCCACCTGGAAGAAGGTTTTAAGAATTCGCCATCACTACTATAAAAATGCCTCTAAAATGTACTACAAAACTGAGTTCATAAACTTACCATTATAACACAGGCATTAGATTTTGCTTGAAAAAAAAGAAAATAATGGGTTATGAAGTGAATAATAAAAATAAAGACCATGAACTTCTGAAAATAATGTCAGAGCAAGTTGGCTTTTGTTAACAGTGGGCACTCTCTCACTCTGTATCATTAATGGGTTTTCTGTTAATATAAAGGTGCAGATCTGAGAGTTCTGGTAACTGAAGTCCTGGGTCTACCCAGCTGGATCACCACCAATGAGATCAAATACAGAAATGCTCTCATAGAGAAATGAGCCAGTCTTTCTGTTAATTAAACTCAGGGAACAATTACCAGTTGATAGCTTAGTGTGATTCATAATCAACACCAACATCAGTGCAAATCAACCTTAGCTGATTAAAATAACCCTAACATCACCAACAATTTAAACACAAAAAAATCATTTAAAATGTTTGCAGGGAAGGGAAACTATAATTGCTTTGATTATGATTGTTTTTTAACTGTATAATTCAACAATACATTTTACAGTTAAATGTGATGATTCTTCCTGAAAGTTGACTTCATTCATGACTTATGGGTTTTCTACACTAAGCTTACTGTGAATTGAACCATATGATATAGTTTAGAGTGGTAATAACTATTAAATCACCACAGAAATGTACATTAGCTTTGTGAATTAAACTGTAAGATGTGGTTCTATCAACCACTAAATAACCACAAAGCTCTATTATATTATTCCACTTGAAAGACTTTGACCTTTGCAACATATTCATCATGAATATATTCATTTTCTTGAATAAAAGTAAGAATAGAAACTAATTGCGTGTTCTAATTGTGCAAACTACACCAGTGCCAAAATAAACAAGAATTACCTCTTATCTAGTTGATAGCTTTCTGAGAATCAACATTTCTTATCCATTAACAATAAACACCATCTGAAACAATAAAGATAAGGCTTTTTGTGGCAGTGGTTTATCAGTCTATTTATCTGATACTGTCAGTAAAATATACTGGAATGCACAGCTCCATTCCTAAACAGCCAGAGACCACTCATTTTAAAACTTAAGAATAATTTAAAAGTGATCCACTGATGATTTTTTTAAATTAGGGAGTTAAGATCTTAAGTGAAAACACAACATAAACGGCAGCATAGGTCCGTAAAAAGGATCTGCTTTCTTTTGCAGCCCACTCACAGGACACAAAAGGTTAGACAAGGTAAACTTTTACTATTTGTGCTGAGCCGCATACACATACTTAGGCAGTTAGTACAGGCTGTACGCATTGTGGCATATAGTAATAAAAATTTCTTACACTTATATAGCGCTTTTCTGGACACTCCACTCATTACGCACATTACAGGTAATGGGGACTCCCCTCCACCACCAATGTGCAGCCCCACCTGGATGATGCGACGGCAGCCATAGTGCGCCAGAACGCTCACCACACATCAGCTATCAGTGGGGAGGAGAGCAGAGTAATAAAGGGATTTATTAGGAGGCCATGATTGGTAATGGCCAATAGGAAATTTGGCCAGGACACCGGGGTTACACCCCTACTCTTTTCGAAAAACACCCTGGGATTTTTAATGACCACAAAGAGTCAGGACCTTGGTTTTATGTCTCATCCGAAGGACAGCAACTGTTTACGTCACTATACTGGGGCATTAGGACCCACATAGAGCGCACGGTGAGTGCCCCCTGCTGGCCCCACTAACACCTCTTCGAGCAGCAACCTTAGTTTTTCCCAGGAGGTCTTCCATCCAGGTACTGACCAGGATCACACTTGCTTAGCTTCAGTGGGTTGCCAGTTGTGTTGCTGAGTGATATGGCTGAATCTGGAATTCTGCAGGAGGGAAGTCTTCCAAAAGAAAATCAATCTGAGAAGGCCATGGCAAATAGATAACATACTGTAAGTGTTGTGCTTCTCAAACCACAAGGTGACCACAGGTGCTTTGTGGAGGGAAGAATTGTCTCCCTGCAAGACACCCCTTCCAGCAGGAAAGACCAGCTGTAATATGAGGTGAAGATGATAACTCGGTACCCTTGAGATTAGCAGAGACCTTGCCCTTTAAGGGAATGAGTGTTCCCAGACCTTGCCAGGAAAATGCACCCCCCCCACACCACTAGAACACTTTACTGTTGGAACCAAGCACTGGTGCATATTGCGAACATGGTGAAGGGTCATCTGACAACATCACATTTCCCCAATACTCCCTTGCTGATATTGTCTTTCCCTTGGAATTCCATAGGGACATTGCCTTCGACATCATTGCTCATGAAACATCGGCAAATTGAGCTGTCTTGGGTTTTGGAGCTTCTGCCAAATGTGCCACAGTAGTCACCCATCTATCAAAGTCACAGCCATCATTATAGGCAGCAATGTCTGTCCAGAATTTTTATACATGACCTTTAAACATGCTGTGAATTATTTGCTAAATTAACATGTGAACCACACCTGTCTGGAAGTCCCAGTTTTAAGATAAGATCACTTTATTAGCTATATACAATTTCTTGCATTAGGAATTTGTCTTCACATACACCAGCTTTCTCTCCATGAGACACACAGGAACACAGACGGGGAGAGAGAAGCTTTCATTTTACAGTACTTGTTGCCCCTCGTTTACCCAGGTGTTTCCCTTTTCTGTCCACTACCTGTATCAACTAAATGTGTTTTTAAAGCAAAGTAATACTGCTCAATGCACCATCTAGTTAAATTGTTTTCCCATGTTTATCTAGTGCTTTGTGAATCCCTTAAGATTCTCTAAATTTTGGTCTTTTTGAAAATGGGTCAGCTGTCAAATTAACGGGATTTTTTCAGACACCTTAACTACAGTAATTAAGCACTGCAATAAATCTCCTTCCCATTGGACAGGCAGCTGAGCATATCAGTCAGTGGTTCTGCAAGTTCCTTCTAACTGATAATCACCACAATGAGGCACAAAATTACTTATGATAGTGGATATTTATTGAGTTTAAATAGCATATATATGTCACTTCCAAATAATTCAGATTTGATTCATACTTTACCGATATACAGTATAAATACAGCTTTTCCAATAGCTCTCTTGAACTTATACTACTTAAATATTTAATAAGCACAGATCATATGAATGTAGTGGGGAAAAAGATGGAAGCAACATTGGTAGTGATGTATTTTGCACTGCAGACATGCATATTTAAAGAGGGAAAATGTTTTCCTATTTCTATAACAGTAAAGGAAATTCTTTCATTTACCAGCAAAAGAGCTCGGAAATTCTAGGCAATTAGATCTTATTCATTATAAAGGCAGAATGTGTAGCCTTACACATTTATAGTACAGCTTCAGAAAGTCACCAATGGGGCAGTGAGTGTTTTTGTTTTCAAAAATACTTAACTGTAGTAGGGCAACCTGGAGACTTGGCGGTTAACACAACTGCCTTATGATCTTGGG
This sequence comes from Atractosteus spatula, assembly GCF_055471065.1. Classification (NCBI taxonomy): domain Eukaryota; kingdom Metazoa; phylum Chordata; class Actinopteri; order Semionotiformes; family Lepisosteidae; genus Atractosteus; species Atractosteus spatula. The sequence continues at coordinate 27,485,639 of NC_142708.1, read as the reverse complement.
TTCAGTTGCAGACTGGGGTGCCTTGCTGTGTGAAATTTGCATGGCCTCCCATTGTGGCATTGGCTTTATCGAGTATTCGAAAGTAGTCTCCTCTTGCCTCGCAAACACAAACCGATAAGTTGCTTCAAATTGTCTGTTTCATGGAAAGGAGGAGTTGAACATCTGTACTGTTGGGAGCTGGGAGCTCTGTGCACAGTGCTGACCTTCAAATACTCTAGCAGAGGTAATGTTCAGATGGAGAAGTACAGTATAACTGACTTATTTACGTGTTACCTTATGTTTGTGAAAGAACAACCACAAGCTAGTGTGCATATCCCTAGCAAAGCGCATCTATGAATTACTTTGGGAAATTGTACCCTTCCAGCAAAAGATGAATAGCTCATCTTTTTTTGTGTGAGGTTTAATCATCTTAAACTGAGAAAGAAGGGTCCAGCAAGTAGTTACACTCTACATATCGCAGCCCAGATTGTTATCCTAATAATCTAGACAGAAAATTCAAACTCTTTCAAGGTAGTGTCTTGGAAATAAACATATATTTCCATATCTTCTCCCTGTTTTCTTAAAAATTAAACACTTTGTTTACTTTGTTGCTAACAGAACTATAAGAAGCCTTTTTTTTTGCAGGTAAAACTATTGAAGAGCCATGTGGTGGTTTGAACAATAAAACTTCATGTGACACTAATGATAATGCAAGACTTTCTTCACAAACAGTACGTCTTCACCTATTCCTCTTCACGTGGGAGCTGATCTGCCTGCAAAGCTGATCCCAGAGAAGAAAGTGGATGTTTATACAAACTGAAAGGAGAGACAGCTGTATTTAAATATGACATTTCGACATGAAGACAAGGCAAATTAACTTGAAAATGTAATACAGTTACTATGCGTGAAAGTACTCGGCTCAGTAAACAAACCCCTTTTAAATATTTTTAATATTCTTAAAAATGCTATTAAAAGTTATAGTTGAAATGCTTAAAAAAGTGATAAAAAATGCCAGTTCAATAACTGATTATTCATTGTGCTTATTGTGTAAGCCACCAGGTGCCAGAACAGTGTGAAATGAAGAGATCAGATATATGAGGAGCAATCTGAGAGCTTAACTGTGATATGCAGAGTGCTACAGATCAGTGTACTGAAATTTCAAAGCATTAACAAGCCACTACGGTCAATAACATGCTAACCCGAAAATGTAAACAATAGTTTTAATTCGCAGTTTCTCGTACGATAATCATACTGAGGACGGCACGTTAGTGCAGTGGTGCTCTGGTTTCCTCCCACAGTCCTAAGACATATTGATAGAATTGGACCTCATGTGAGTGTGTGTGAATGTGTGTCAGTCTCCGAGTGTGCCCTGCAATGGACTGGTGTCCCATCTAGGGTGTAACCTTGCACCCATTGCTTACTAGAATAAATAATAATAATATCCAACTGCATTGGATAAAGCAGTTAGAAAATGGATGGATGAATAATCATACCGTACGGTTTCAGAATCTGCCTATATGATCTCTCGCCATTTGTACAGTATAGTTCATATGTATGTTTTCAGAAACAAAACCCAAATATGAACCCTTTCTTTCTTTCATCTCACAATTACAGTGGAACTTAACCAATGGAAAACAATATCTGCAATTAACTCGCTATTTCTTTTCACCATTTATTTTGTTGAGTATTAATTACACTTACCGTACCTAGCATATTATTCAAACCCAAATACATTCTATGGACCTGTCCCAGAATAGTTTAAGCATGTTTTAATGTTCTTCAATTGGTCAAGCTCTAAATTCAGTTTGGAGGTTCTGGAAGGACAGACACAAGATAATTCTTCCAGCCATAAATATTTCCTAAAGTTAAAATAATGATCAGTTACGCCAGTAGCTTTTCACAAATCAGTTAAGGTTGGTTTTTGTCATTTAGTGAAAGTTTCTGATAATGTTGGTGCTGTGTGATAACATTGTATTATCAAAATTATAATTATTTTGATGTGTGATTATACAGATTGACATCATCTCAAACAGAACAAATATTAGACCCTAAAGTTAAGGCTCAGGACACATGGTCATGGAGCTGCAACAGCTGTGTCCCCACAGAAGCACTGACGTTTCAATGCATATGATGTTCAATTGTACTTACAAATCTTCAAAACCAGTAATTTGCCAGAACAGTGCTTGCTGGAGTTGTACAAGAAATAGACACAGCCATTGATATTACCTTATAAACCACAGTAGACATTGGGATTTGAGGAGCTTAGGTGGTTGCTGCTGTGGTTATTACTTAATAATTCATCTTGTTTTCATCTCTCCCCCTGTCCCTCTGTAGTCGCCATGACATCTACATGTAGTGTGTATGCACAGGTTTTCCTTAGCATTGTCTGTCAGACTGTGACCATCCATGTGTCTGGGCTGGGCTGGGCTGCGCTGCTCTGGAATCAGTCTTCATCTGCCTTTGCTGTGATGAGACTGAGCAAAGCAACCTCTTGCAGCTTTCACTCTACAGACAAAGACACAACACAGTTCTAATTATTCCCTTGTCTTTGTGAGCACAGTACTGCATATGCTGAGTCATTGCTGTATATTGTGAATAGTACTGTGTTGCAGTAACTAAATAACAGAGGATAAAAATATTAAATAAATGACAGAGGAGGAGGACAATCATTTTATATGTTTTAGAAATTATAAACAAACAAAAACATTTATGCATGTGGCGTGAGTATTTTTCTCAATGCTTTTTTATGTCTTTTGGCATGATAGTGTAGTAATTTATATATGTTATTATTGCTCTGAGCTTCCAGAATGTTCCCTGCTTAATCACGATCCCTACCAGGAATTAAAATCTTTCTGATAATAAATAGATAGAACTAAAAGTATTTTTTTTAAATGAAAACAACATTAAACGCAGATGTATTTGCGTGTGCTATTTTTGTATTTTTGTTGTACACACATTTCTTTAAAAATAGAATTTTAATAAACGTTGCAGTCCTGGTCCACAGGACAAAGTTAACGAAGTCATAGAAAAAATTAATTACAGCTGTGACTTACACCCATATGTGACAGGTTTTGAGTTTGTAAGATAATGGCTTTATCATCAAAGCATGAAAGGACATATTAAAACAAATGACAGACACCAGATTGTTGGTTGAAAACAATGGTTAAACACAAATGACAGCCTAGGTCTTAAAATCTCTGTGCATAATAGGGAATAAAAAAATAAATAAAATTGAAATGGCAGATAATGACAATAGCTAAACACAAAATAACTGCCCGTGAATATTTTCATTTTTTTGTGGAGAATTCCAAAAAAAACTAGGCTATTTTAATCCTTAATAATTTTTGTACACACATTATATACACCATTCAGTTCAATGACTGGAGTTAGTAAGGGAAAATCTACTGTGTACCATTGAAGTGCAATTGCTGTCTCCTTTAATATATTCCATTAAAATTCTTTAATTATGTTATTCCTTTTTCAGTCATGCTATAATGTACTGTAGGCAGAAACACATTAAAAATTGAAACAATGATGGGCAGATACTGTAAAATGTGAATGTATATTTTTTATAATTTGCTAATTACACATGATTAACTGGTAAACTCTGTTTAAATAAGTAATTTAATTTGAAATGGATTCAGGAGGGGTGTATATTTACTTTCAGAAATCATGGAGTCATCAGTTAATAATATCTTAGACCTGGTACAAGAAAATTACGTGTTATCTTCTGTTGTTGGATATACAGTACAAGCACATGGAGGGTCAAGGGTTAGTGCACAAGCATAACCATATCAGTTATTGGTTTGATCTGAACTGAATTAGGCAAGGTTACATTGAAAGTAAGCTCAATGCCGTTTTCTGGCACAAAATTTGTCTGAGCCAGGTTTAGGCTTGTCAGTTTCTAATGCTCATTGTGAAGATGTTGTGTTTATGACAGCTTCTAACAGAACTCTTTACATATTAGACATGGTATTTAATAAGATGTGCAGGTCTGTCGTATCAGACTGCCATTGTGTTCATCTTGGTAAAAGCGCGCACACAGCTGTCAGGATGTTCCTTACTTGTAACTTGAAATTCTTACTGCTAGATACCAACATGCCTATTTGAATACAGTATGTACTGCTTTGCATGTAATTGTTTTTTAATCAATAGTAAATCTAACTCCGTCATTTACTGAATTATACAGAATTCCTCTACCACAGGACTGTTAGTACTCCAAACAAAGGGTAAGAAGAAAACATTTCAATACTGCATTTCTAGAAAGAAAATAATACAACTGAACATGTGCAGAGCTGACATTTCCTATTGCTTGCAAAGATGTATTAAGAAAACCATGGCTTCATAAGAAAAGGGTCTTTTTCATTGTTGAAATGAATGAATTGTTGAAATTAACCATGAATTCCTGCTGGTGCGTTCTATTAAGATTCCATTCAAATTATATTCTTCTTTAAACCTTGTCATTTTTTTTACATTCACTGAAAGAACAATCTGGGAAAGGGTCTGGTTTAGACCACTGGAGATCAAAAATGCATTCTTTAATGAAACCTTTAGCACTGATTGTAATCAAGCATATGATTTCATTGAAACCAATATGCTAGGTATTAACTTATGTAGAAGTAAAGAACATAAACGTCTACAGTACAGTACCAATAGTAGATCATGAAATCCCAGCTAATTGAACAAAACAAATCAAAATGACCAAATGTTTTTTTTTACTTCTATGAAACAGCAGCATTGAAAAGTGTTGAAAAAAATCACTGTTAAATAATAATCATTTATTAGAGTACAATATAAGATGCAAGGATATTTACAGAATTAAATAACATTAGCACAGATTATCGTACTATAAAATTAAAAAACTTAATAATAGGGAATGATGTGCAGTATTTCGATAAAACGACAATAACTAATGGGTACAAGTTCATAAATGCTTTTTGACAGTGACTCATTTGCATTACGCTGTCTAAACCACGCATAAATAGAAGAAACAGAGATAGGACACGGTAGAAAGAGATGAAGGCTCTTGGTTTAATCCAGAAGGCTGCAAATTTGATTCCCCTTGCAGACAGTACTCCAGTATGGATCCCTGAGCCATGTACAGTATGTGTGTCTTCATGAGTGCTCATGCACCCACGCCTGTGTAAATTATCCTATGACTTGTACACCTTCAAGGTTAGAGGGCTCACATTCTAACTCCACTTAAAGATATAGGGATTTTTTTCTGGCAAACAAACTACCTCTGTTTGTGAAGGAATTCAATTTGACTGTATAGAGCAGAGCAGGTCTTTAGTTAATGATCAAATCCCTTTGTAAAGTTTCAATGTCAGTGGCAACTATCAGGGAAGGGTACGTCAAAACCCTGACAGTTTGGTTGTTATAACATTTTAATATTCATAAAGAACTTAGGAAATGAAAACAATCAAGTAATGTAATCAAAATAAGCTGAAATTCTCCCATTTCAAATTTACTGCATAGATATTTTAATAATATATCACTTCTTACAATAATTAGCTGGTTCTGAAAGCAATTCTAGTAGGAGTAGGCCTTCATTTATCAACTTCTCTGAGAAATGCATTATCTTCTCAAGTACTTTATAGAAAGAAAAACTTAATAAACCAAAGTACAAATATAGATTGTTTCCATCTGCTCCTGGCAGCAAGTTAAAAACAAGTTTAATGCTTGTTTTAATAAACACTGCAGCCATGTACGAATAATTTCAGCAGTAATGACTGGACAAGTTTGGGATCCATATGAAGAGAGAATACTGTGGCCCAGCTGCTAACCGATTCAGGGAACACTTCTTTTTTCTGTCTTTGATGGCAGAAAAGCAAGAAACATTGCCTATGCAAGCATAATCTACTATAAATATAATTTAAGGAAGCAAATCAATATAGCTGCTGTCTGAAAATGGCTGCAAACATCTGGAGGCAGACTTTCCTTTGAACAGGCCAGTGGAAGCTACGATGGAGAACATAAAGTCATACAAGATATTGAAACTTAATGATATAGCTCTGCAACATTGTCACATAAATAAAAGTCTCCCATATACTAATTACTACCTGAACTGTAGCGTGCAGAAAGATTACTTTGATTAGTAAGAAGGAGTATTCTTTTAAAATTAAATAGATCTGTGTTAAAGACCTCTTGAAGGCCTGGATACCCCCTGAACTATCTGAACTATCTTTCCTGTGTCTTTTCTGGAAAACTTAAGGAACCTGTACCACAAATATTTTTATCGTGACTGCATTTTGTAAAAAGCTTTCACAATTTGTTTGAATAATTACCTATTTCGAATAATTAAAATCTATAAATAAAGATAATGTAAAGCAAAACTGCTTAACTGGATGATGTCAAACCATTGTCATGAACAAGACCTGTCAGGACTTGAACATTTCAATGTAGAACAATCTAAGTCAAATTACGCAGTTGTTTCTATGACACTTTTAAAACTAAATTCATACCTATAAGTTCAGAAAATGAAAAGGACAACAGGTTTTCTAAATTTTGGTCGAGGTGCTATAAAATATTGTGAGGACATATAGGCAATGCTTGTTCACGAAAATGCATATTGTCTGCTGTAAAATATTACTGTACTGTTGTTTAAAAAAAACATGAAGTACAAACGGCTGAGCCATATTGTAAATACAGATGGATGTTTGGTTCCACCTACAGGTTAATTTAAATATCACATGCTTGGCAGGAAAGAGAAGAACCAAAAAAAATATCATCATTCATTTAGAATTAACATCATGTTGAACATTTTAACCCTAAATTTAACCAAAGATTACCCATTCTGTTTTTTGTTTGAACTGGGAAGAAAACAGAAAAATTCACATTACACCAGATTACACAGAACACACAGAACCTTATTGACCACCTACAGTTTGTACGCAGAGAATGGAAGGGAGTAGACAATGCTACTCACATAGATAAATATGGTCTATTTGACCATGTTTGTAAGCATTTGTAAGAAGCTTTTTTTTTTCTCTGCTTACAAAACACAACCTCTTTTTCTAACACAGAAACTCTCAAAGAACATCAAACTAAACAGTAAGTAATTTGATAAGATGGATTCTAGACCTCTTAACAAACAGATCTCAACAGGTCAAAGTGGGGATATGGTTATCTGATATGTGCTACACTTCTACTTTACCCCACAGGGCATCTTGTGCCCATTATTGTACATTTATGATTGTGAGAGCAAACACAGAGACAGATATCTCATTAGGTTTGCTGACAACAAAGCCCTGGTCAGCTTATTAAAAGACCCAGAAAATCATCATGGGCCCATTCTAAATGATAGTAGTTCAGGTGGGTAGCTGCGTCAGCATGGGTAGGCTGCAAAGGAACAAGTAATAGGTTTATTCCGTGCTGAAAAGAGAAGAAAGAAAAGATTCTAAATGATTTTACTAAAGGATGTGATGACTTTTCTTTGATGTTAACTATTTTAAAAAGAAAAGAACTGATCTTTGATTTGAACATATTTGAACACCCCTGCAATCTACTGTAATTAATGACGAGACTGTAGAGGTTGTCAATGACTACAAGGTGCTGGGACAGGTAATTTATAAAAACGGCAAGCAGACTTTTTTCTTAGAAAGCTCAGCTATTTTAAAGCAGATAGAACAATTGGACAATTTTCTACAAATCATTTCTTAAAAGCGTTTTAACGTTCTCACTTTTTGGTTTGGCAATATCAATATGGTTAATTGCAATAAGCTGGGAAAATCAGTGAAGATGTGAAGCAAAATCATTTGGACGAATCAAATAAACCCAAATTTCCTCTACTCATACAGAGGGTTGTAAAGGATGCAAAGACCATTATGGAGTGTGTGGTTCACCCCCTCCACTGTGAATTCACACTACACCCATCTGTGTCCCCAGGTGTAATGGTAAAACACTCAGGAAGTCTCTCATCCCTTCTGCAATTTCAATCTCTAACAATATAAAGTAACTCTCACATCTCCTGAAACACTGCTCTGCTGTCTTATTTGTTGGTAATGTTTCTTTGACTTTATTTTGTTATTGTATTAGAATGTGCCGCAAAACAACTTTTCCCCAGGGGATAATGCATCTTGAATTGAAAGTTTATATTTCATTGAAGTGTTTCAAAAACAAGTAGACTGACAATTCACTGAGTGTTTATTCTTTGGGGCCATAGCTTATTTTCTTTTTTGTAAAGCAATAATTTAGATTTAACACTGGTATAACAAAGCAGAACTAAGTTTAAAGTATTTGGGGTATAGTACTGCTGCATTAGTTCAAGTAGGTAGATGTGTCAGCATGCACAGGCTGTAAAGAATCAAGTAAAGGTTTATTCCATGCTGAAAAGAGAAGAAAAGAAACAGAACGTTTCGGCTGTGGAGCCTTCTTTGGGTGACACCCAAGTCTATGTTTCATAAATCACTTAGTAGTTAAATGATAAAATACAGCTTCAGTTCCAGATGTGTAGCATTTCAATGGTTTCTACCAAATCTTTCTTATTACCATGGCATCATTTTAAAATTAATGAATACAAAAATGCATTATACAAGGATTATCTGCACCCTCAGTTATTTTTATTAGAAAAAAAAAGTCTTCTTGGGATATTGAGCTCTTTCCAGAATTTACATTTGGCAGAAGAAATGCCGCGCTCCAAATTTTAATTAAACTCCATTCACCAGGTATCATTTGGATCTCTAGTCACACAAAGACATTCTCTTCCTGTAGGACCATAAAATAGTATGTTTTTGGATCACTGCCACTTATAATTGGTAAATGATAATCAAACTTCTGTAAACACCCTTTACTTTGGATGGGACTCTTAGTCCTTTACGTGATTTACAATTTAGTGGGGCTGCTGGCACTTAATGGCCACCACACTTCACCCTGGTCGATGCTGTAGTTCACAGGCAGATGAAGTGAACCCTCTCCTATATGTAAAGTACCTAGGGATCCTTTGGGATATTTACTGTATAAATGCAAGTAATTAATTAAACATGCTAGAATGACCAGATGTTGCAATCAATGAGTCCTGCTACACTGGAATAAAATAGGTGTGTGAGGGCAGCCATAGTCAATGTATCACTGTGTCACAGTAGCATCCCAAATTACTTCTTAATAGCACAAGGACAGAGTGCTAAGGAACTCATACAGTACTTAATGGAATTTGCACAGAGCACCATCTTAATATTTTAATTTGTTTTATGACATAAGACAGTACATCTCTAAATGTACTGTCAAAGCTATCTTTGTCCCTGCATTGCAGGTTCATTCATCTGCTTCAAGTGACACGAATTGTAGACCAGCTAAAAATAAAGACAAACTTAATTTTGCTGCTCTTAATTCCTTCTCCTTATTATTTCTGATGTTTAAGATAGCAATTGAAATCCGAATAAGTTATACTCAGGAAGTGAATAATTTATCTGCTAGCAAAGTGTTTATTTTGGTATGATTTTATATAACCCACAAAAGTACAGTATTTTTCATGTGTTCATATGCATCAGTGCCCATAGTTTTGAGAGATCTCTGACTGAAGAGCAAATCTAAAGAAATGCAATCAAAGAAAACTATGATGCGTGTGCAATAAACCTAACATCTTGTACATTCTATTGTAGTTTTTTGTAGTTTAATGGTTTTCTACTGGAATATGCTTAGACCTTTATCTATATTATGTATATCTTGGGTTGTTTTTTTTGCTTATTGTTCGACTCTTGATGTCTGTTAAAAAGTAGAACAAAATCAGTAACAAAGTTCTAGAGTTAAAACAGTTGTCTACGGGCAATAACACTTTTCTGTGATGTGCCTGCTGTACCATCTGGGAACATACAAAACCACCTTCACTGAGTGAAAGTTGGACCTCTGGTCAAATGAAATGAATTCTTTCTTGCAGAACCATTAAAGGGTAACTTTGGATCAGTGTAACATACAGTATGCTTGCTGTCATCTGCCATGAGCACAGTTTCAATTGCCAGACATAAAATGTATTGAGTTTTATTACATTTGTTTTTCTTTTTGGATGAAAGAGAAAACAGCATCATGTTAAACACAGGAGAGTAAGACTTATGTGTTTTTTTAAATGTTGTTGCCTATTGTGTGCCACCATTCCCTAAAGTCTTTGAAAACAGAAGCTCCTAATGAGAATTATGCAAGACAAAAGCTGACAGCATACAGGACACCAGTGTTCGCAAAAAATCAGCTCACATAGTTCTTCTTTGCCTCTGAGCATTCTGCTGCTACTCTGGCTTGTCAGCAATTTTGTTTGACAATATATGGGAACTACACGAACAGCAGGCCTCTGCAAAGCTGTTAGAATCTCATCTCTGTCAACAGCCAGGGCTGCTGTCCTTGTGGTGGAGCTGAAGGGGTACCGATTCTCTTGATCATCACCTTCAGCACTCAGCTGTCAATTTTATAGCTGTGTTTGTTGTCCCCTGTTGAAGTCCAGATGAAGCTGGGCCCGCGCATGTTTCGGAAGCAAAATATTTGACTTGATCATTGGAATACAAACAAGAAACATTCGTCCATGACATAAGAGATGTTACCGTTCAAAATCAAAGTGGGTTATTCTACAGCAGTAGTACACAGTATATTCATTCAGTATATACCTTAACATTAGGAAAGAAATCATTGAATGTATTGATCCTTTTCTCTCACTTGACATCTGACTTTGTATCTGAAGGCCTCTGAATAAAAAAAAAACAATATAAAAAATACTACTAGCACACTAATCTGACACATTGTACATATTGCTTCCGCAACACAGATTTCCTTTTGTTGTATAGCCCAGTGTCTCCCAGCAGATCAGACGAGGTACCATTAAACACGCTGTAGATTCAATTGTCTGTAGCAAGACTATTAAGAGGTCCTCAAAGAGAGGGTCCTTCAGCAGCGATAAAAGAGACTGGGCTCTGGTTTGTATGGTATCATATGGAAATTGTCATTTGGGCCAAGTATTGGAGTGACAGGATATGGGAGGAGTGGAGGTTATGTGGTAATAAATATGCATTAAGTGCTTTATGTAATGTTTTAAGGACCACACATTTCTCCGTGTGCTTCAAACACTTATCTCGTGGCAGGTTGCTGATGCACTGGAGAATCATTTATAGGAGGTGGTACTGTACCTTTCTATCCTGCTTCTTGTAGATGGCTTTGATCACCCTGTTCTATGTCAGGTTTCTGTGCTGCAGGAGAATAAAACAAAGGCTAAGAAAGAGAAAGCTCAAAATCCATTCTCTATATAATTAATCACCCGCTGTGCTGAAACACTGCAGATGAAACAAAAGAAAGCAAACATGCTCTATTTGGAAGCAGAAGCTTGATAAGAAATGTATTGCTTTTCTTTCTCTTGTAATTGGAATGGAAGGGAGGCTTTTCAGTGCGTTTATTTCAGAGTCATACTGTCACTGACAGAATAGCAAATTGAAGCAGGCAACTGAGATTCTCCAACTTTTCCATCACAGCAAACAAAAAGGCGTCAATTATGGCTCATCTACATTTGAGCATCAAATGAAGAGACTGATGCCATAATGATGTTGTTATTTTGATAATGTTGCCTGTCAGCATTTCTGGATATTCTACATATTGACAGACAGGCACCTGTGAATGTCAAGTAATTGTCTACACCATTTATAAAATAGCAGTAATAATAACAACAAAAAACACAGTTCCTTTTACAGTACATATCCCTCGGAGTGTGAAAAGTTTGCTGGTTTTGGACTCCACCCTTTTATACAACTAAAGCTGACATCTACTATAGTATACAGTATATAGTACACTTTCCTTTCATTTACTTTCAAAGGAACAGCCTTTGTCTACCTCCAATTAATAATTCTAATTCAGATGCAATTTCTTCTGTGATCCATAATTGTGTCAGACGTACTGTATGTGCCAACATATGCAGCATAACCATTATGATCTGTTATTATTCTTTATACCCAAGGCAACAGACAAGAGCTACATATTAAAATGCAATTGTTTATGATGCACAAACAAAACTCCATAATATGATTTTTGGAATAGCATCTGCCTTTAAAAAGTAGTATGAAGTTTTTTACTGGTAGTAACAGAATCTAAACTACCTCAATTTACAGGCTACCTCAACTAGAATGCTACAGTTTATACGAATGTACCTTTTATTCAACATTTCAGCTCTGCCAGGAAATGTAATCATGGAATTGTCTTTAGAACAAAATTTTGTATTTATCATATATTACACAAAACAATTAGCTACTATTTGCTATCATCTCTATTTAATCATCATTGCGAAAATCATTGCATTGCCTTTTAAAACCAAAGTATGCATTTACGTTTAGTAACAGCACTACTTTAGTGTATAAAAAACCTAAACTTTTGTTTGGCAAATATTTGTGCATAAATGAGGCCCATTAATACAAACTTCACCAATTACTCTCTTGAGAATTTTACAGCTTGAAAACACAAATGAACAAGCAAACTGGGGGAAACCAGGCAGATGTCATTATCCCCAAATCTGGTGCAACAAACCTGTTTCATTCTGTCCAGTAGCACACAGAAAACTGCATTCCTATCCCAAATGCTTGAAGTCAGACTTGTTAAGATATTAATTAAAAATGGGATGTCTGCCATCATACCAAAAGGAATCCGATTGCTATTGTCTCAGAGCATTCAGTTTCACAGACTTGACAACTTGTGGAGGCTTTTTCATCCATATTGAAATTTGTTCTCTGGGGAAATTAATCATTCCTCACTATTGCAATTGCAAATTGACTTGAATTCATTTGGGTATCTATATTATGTATGTTGGTGTGGTTTAACCAGTGATTCTTTATTAACTGTATGTACTTTATAAATAAAGTTTTTGTTTATAAAGCTTTTGTGTATAACTAATTTACAACAAAAGGTTGATGTGCACTTTGGGCTTATTTTTCATTTCAATTCATTCAATCATTTGTAATCCCTTTATTCATTGTAGTTGTGTTACGTAGTACAAATAATTTTTTTTTGCAATTAAAGAAATACAAGTATTTGAAAAAGAATTGTCAAATGTTTTGAGGTGTTATGTGTTTTTATAGCTACTTACATATTAAAGTATATCTGCAATTTGTTTGGGTATTGTTTGCTTTTGCTACTTCAAAAAAGCTTCTCAAAAATTGAGAAAGTGAAGTGAGGAAATATGATTAAATATGAAAGTGAAATGAGGAAATATGTTCCACCTTGTTGCTGGTGAAATTTTCAAATGTGCTTCCACATGTTTTTCACTGTAGTCTATTTTCAGGATCTGTATGCAATAAAACACTAAGTGAAAAAGATTATTCTAAACAAAATAACAGCAGAACATCACAAAGAAAAAAAAAGGTGTGCCACAGAATTAACTGGCATAAGCCCGTTTTTAACAGATACTTGTACAGTATATTAAAATGTTACAGAAACATGAGACTACAGTACGTTAATTTGTTTCATCTGCACATTAAAATTAATCATCTTCAGATGTCTGTGACCTCTAAATTGTTTTTTTTATGTGAATTGAACTTATACCTTGCACAGAAACTGCCTTTCTCAATTGTATTATAATAGACAAGATTTTTGTAACAATCTGCAAACTCCATTAAAAAATAAGAAAATGATTTTACAATGGTAATAAAAGTCTCATTAAATAGTCACTGGAACTAAACGTTTCTAGAACGGATGATTAGGTTTGTAAAGTGTAGTGATCAGGGATTAAATTCTCTCTTACAAATTAACTTCACTGTCTCTCTGGCTGTCTGTAGCAAACGGCATAAAGTCACATTAAGCATGAAGAACCAGTATTCAACAACCATAGTGTAATGCCATTCCTGTTGACTAGGTGGTACTCTTGTTTAACATGGTGTTCATTTCTGTTGGTAAGAAAAAAATATTTTCCCATCTCTGTTTTTCCTAAAAATTGCAGAAATTCCCAAAATCCCAAATTTACTGGTATTAATTACTCATGATGTGATACATTTCTGAAAAGAAAAGCAGTTTTCACTGCTCTGAATTGCCTTCACTCTCCTGCAGCATACTGTACAACAGAAGACCGGGTCTGTGTGCTTAGTCATTATGAGGTGGATTTAATTTGCACTTGGTGATTTTGCTGAACTTGGGTGTCAGAGGCATAACAGGTGACATGGTCATGGGTGACAGGTGACAAGGTTAGATGACTTGGCTAAAGGAAAACTACAAAACTCACAAGATTAAAAATTGTAAAAAAAAATTGTAGTTAATTGGCGAAGAATCGTACTGCGGATTACTGCTAATTCAGGGTTAGAAAGGCTTTGATGGTGAATTTTGTTAAACTTCTCAAAATGTTGGAAAGTACATCAAGTAAGGTAAGGACCATAACAGCAACATAAATTCTTTGCAGTGTAATATATTTTATTTCTTTTCACGTTTGATTTCTAATTTAGTCCGTTTAGGCATTCTTTTTTTCTTTCAAGAACGCAATGCTAATCTTAAAATTTGAATTGTTTTGAGGATCTTCACAATTGAAAACAAATACTAATAGCATAGGAATACACCTTAAGGATAATAGCCCCTGTGTTCATAATTTACTGCATTTAAACAATGAGATACTTGTTGCAATTTAATATTAAATTAACTAATATTGCCTGTGGTCAACCTTCATGTGTTGGTGCTGTTAATACAACAGTTTCCCTGGCAGCCTGTCTGTTTGTGTCTCTTCCTAATTCAGTCTGTGCATTTCAGATGTCTCTGTACAAGAAACACTCTTTGATGACTGTAATTTTTTCCCTTCACTTGTTAACTGTTCTTAGCAATTTTGAGATTAAGGAAATCAGTCTGCCATTTCTAAATTCATATCAACATGCTTGTCATGCAATTCTGTGCTACCTGACTTAAAATGAATGATGGGGCATCCAACAAAAAAGAGGGGAGGTAAATTGAAGAGCTTGTCAGCTCTGACTGGCAGAACAGCTTAATTGATTTGTCAAATTTATCATAATTTCTGTCACGTACAGTATGCCTTCTTCTCAGTCTGTGTGCTTGGTAACTACTGTATGTTGACAGTACATTTAGTATTTAGAGACAAGAGTAATTCATTCTGTACTTGGTGACAGAGTTATATTTTACTCTTTTTTCCTTTTTATTTGTTCTAAGTATTTAGACAAAATGAAAAATGTAATACAAATTCTACGACAATACAAATCATACTTTTATTGGTATTTCTTATGGAATGGGATTTCCAATACTGAAGTCACTAAAAAAATGGAAAGTTTATGCACATCATTTCACAATTTGATAAACACTGCCCCTATTTACAGTTAATGCATAATCTGGAAAAAAAGTCTATTTTTGTCTCACTTGTGCGTGCATTAATGGCCTGGTCAGGAGGGTGTAAAAGAAAGAAGACAGATTAAACAATAAATTCATTAGTGAACAGGTGAATGAGGCAAATTACAGAAAATGAAACAATTGCCAAAGAAAAAAAAATGTTTGTTGTTTTTGTCAGGTTTAATAAGTAAACAGATGATGGTAGGAAAAATAGTGTTAGAGAACTCAAGAGGTTAAATTAATCCCCTTGAAGAAAGAGAGGTTCAGTTTGTCAGCTTCATCTGAATGGAGGGAAGAGAGGAAAGCAGTCCATTAAAATGCCTCTTGTGTTATGGACAGTCCAATTAAGACTTTGTGGTTGGAAACTGGCAAAGAGTTGATGGGTCTTGCTCAGAAAAAAGGCAATGATGTAAAGTAAGTCTGACACAGAGTCTGTTCTACTTTGTCTACCTAACTCTCAGATTACACAGGAAGTATGAAAATAAAAAACATCAGACCAAATTCATACATTACAGGGCTTCTCTGCACACTAAACCAGATGCACCAGCTGAAAAGGTTATAATATTTAGTTTTTCCCACTTTTTGGATAATTTTTTATTTTTGCTTCCAAACTATTTTATTCTTTATTTGTCTCGTACCTAAATTCATGCACTTTGATTACAATAAATGGATAGAACTGAAAACAGATTTGCGAAGTCTACAGTACGTGTGCCTCGCTCCCAGCTCCTCTCCATTCTGCTGCAAGGGCTGTGACAGGGACCTGAGCTGATGAATGATTGACGATTCCATGTGGGCTCTATGAAATGAAATAATGAAGAAACCCCCCAGAAAAAACTTTAACAAAAGAAGAACACGGAAAAAGAAGCCCTTTTCAAGTCAAGGAATATCAAAGCCGAATGGTCTGTTTAGATGATTTTTCCATGTTTTCTAACTTTCTCTCAGTGTTCACGTACAATGAAGAAGTGCACATGATCTGTCATCCATTGCAGGTTTAAAGAAAAGCTGACACCTGAGAGCGGAGCCTGCACAAGGCTGATAAGAAGTTATGATTTATGATGACAGACGGACTCTCTGTATGGCAGTGTCTATCTGGTTAGCTCATTTGTCTGTCAGGTGATGAAGCACAACACAACCATCTTCGAATGTCAAGGGATGTACCCTGTAGGTGAGGCTGGGGGTAAAATGGACATAAATCTGTACACTTGTTTTGCCACAAGAGTTTATTTAGTGCTTACTGAGAGTGCAATGATTTGGTGATCAGAGGTAAATATGACTTAATCGTTATACCTAGTTAACTGATGATGTTTGTTATGCACATTCAGTGAACATCTTTATTAGCGAACCCATTGTGCTCATGCATTAATCATACTGCATGAAATTTCATTTCCTGCTAGGAGATATCTTTAACTTGAACCCACTTTTAACAACTTTTGTGCTCATAAAAGAAGTTGTGAAGACAGCTGTCTGCTGACTGATGTGTCACAAAAAACTGCATATGGAAAATTTCTTTATGATAAGAAAACATTTCCACGCTTCTTCAGTGAGCAGGTTTCTTTTATCAATTCGGCACAAAAAAATGGTTTGGTAGAAAATAACTTTCCAGAACTTTTCCTCAGGTTAAACACTGCTACAAATAGTAAGACTAAGGATTGATTGAGGAAAAAAGGATGTCTTATGATATGTTAACAATGTTACATTGTTTTTTTTATTCAAAATGCTATTTGTGAACAAACTCAGCATTGCTTTCAAGGAACAAAAACTACTTCAGAACCATAGGCAGTAACAGGAAATGAAACATCAACAATTACCTCGCTATGTATGTTTTAAATGTTTGTTTCTGGTATTGTTTACTGATATTAAAGTCATGCTTGTGTATCATTTATGAAACAAATAGATTCTGTAATAGGTACAGTACCAGTATTGGTATTTCAGATCTAAGTACATGTTTGTTGAATCCGAAGCATATTTGTAACTGTTCTACCCACATATTAGGTATATACAGCAAAAGTATATAAACATAATAATATCAAATAATGCCAAAATAATATCACTTGTGCTGTTCCAACACTACCATTCCCCAACATAAGCATGAAACACATTTTATATTTGACATACAAGAAAACTGGTGTCAAAGTGAGCAATTCCCTTTTGGAAAAAAAAGACTGGCGTATAGTAATAGCAGTATTAATGTGTATTTTTTTCTTTTCTGTGCTCTTAATATGAATGTTAGCATCTGCTTTGCATGCAGAAGACAGATGTGTGAAAAAACTAAGCTCATTTCCCTTTTGATCCTTGATTGATCTCACTGGAAAGCAAGTCAGCACTGATTAACCCAACATATGTAATTCCCTTTCATATTTCTGAAAATTGATTGTATAGTAAAATCCTGCTTCACAAATTGCCACACATTTACTTAACGAGGAGGAATGCTATGAAGACGAAGAATGCTATGCAGATATTTTAAATAATTGATAGAGGCACAGAGATACTGTTCATGAAAACAATGGTGATATGTCTATACAAGTCAGGATAAGAGATTAGTCCATAATGTCTGGCTCTTGTCTTGTACGTGTCTTGTCTCATACTGAACAAGAGAGCACCACAAAGCACAAACAACGAAGCATTAAACAACAGATAAAAATGAAAACTGTGTGAGTCCTGCAGTAAGAGGGGGTGGCATGGTGTAGGGGGTAGGCCTATGTACTCATAACTAGGAGGTTGTGGGTTCAAATCCCCACAGCAGACTGTATCCTGAGTGAGATACTGTACCACGGTTGCTCCAGTCCACCTGGCTGTATATGTGGGGACCAGCACTCCTAGGGGGTAATCTCAGTGTCTCATCCAGAGGGGGAAAGTCACATGCTGTTCAGTTCACTTGATGTTACAGAAGCCTAGATGAGCTCTGGCCTGCTGCGACTCTGGTATTGGCTTTACTGAGTCAAAGATGGCTTTTATTCTCACACTCCAATATTCTGTTACTTTATTTGAAACATTGAAAGTCTTTTTTTTCTGCAGTAGTTTGATCAAAAAAGAAAAAGCTACTATTGATATAAGAAATATCGTTACTCTTTCTTATTAGAGTGTCAGACATCATGGACTTTGCAGACACATTCTGATGGAATTTCTGAACCACATTCTCTGTATTCATCAGCTGCAGTAATTTCTGCCAAAACGTAGTTAAACCTCTATGATGACATGAAACTGCTTCACACGGTGAGCTCCTAGGATCTGAAAATTGAAACAAGCAGTTACAATTTGGACTAATCCGACCAGCTTATTTTTCTACTTTTATTTTAATAGTGAAGGTATTGAGAAAATAAAAATATAAAAAATAGACACCCGGTCTATGTCTGTTTGATTCTTCTCAGTCATAGGAGAAACCCTTTAATCTAGATAGAAGATAAATGTAAATACGTTTTTTCTTTGTTCCGCCATAAGGTGGTGTTGTGACTAAAGGTAAAAACATCTCCACATAAAAAAGTGCAAGGAAAGAGCATCACATGTATCCCTATGTCTTCATGTCTTTTTCTGTTTTTACCTAGTAAGACACACCAGCTATACATTAGTGTAGTGTTCAGTTTGTAGAAAATTGTGCCTCTGAAACTAATGGAACTAGTACAGCCTCTCAACCTACATCTGATACAGAGAGATCTCGTTGCCTGCCCACGCATAGGCATACTCATAGTACACATAAAATAATGGATGTGTATTTTAATTAGGAACCTGGAAATCAGAATGGCTTATTCCAAATTAATTAACTGTGTTGGTAAACAGCACTTGTGTAAATTGATGAACAGCATGAAAAAATGGCACAATTATAAGATATTTCAGATAAGTTCAGTTTACACTGTCAGAGTTACCAGCAATAAAATATTCTCCTGTCGCAAGTTGCATAGAAATGGACATGGAATAAAATCAGGCTTCTGATGACTCTTGAGTCATACAGTACCTACTATTTAACTACTATTATAACTACTACTACTACAAAACTACTATTTGTGGGCTTCGTTTCTATTGTTGTATTGTGTTGCAGAACTGTTCAAGTTTTGATATGTCCTATGTCCTCATGTAGGACCCAGTCCAAGGTGTCGAAATTTGGGGTTTACTGTATGCTGTCAGACAGGTGTCATCAGAATATCTCAACTTTCAGGATATAGTTTTTTAGATATCCGTCCTGTCCTGTTTAAACAGGGTGAGAGCCAATTCTGATCCTTGAGGGAGTTCATTTGTCTTGTTTCCGTGTACTTACTTCTTGTCTGAGGTGAACTCTGAATAGTCTGTTGCTCAGCATTGTTTGGATTTTTTGTGGTGAGGAAAGTATTTTCTGTTCCATCTGGCTGAATGGAATATCCCTTGTTGTTTGGGGTCCTGAATAATTAATTTCTTGCTTCCCAGCCCATAAGTACCTCACCAACTAGGTGGAGGCAGGGAAGGCAGCTCTTGCTGTTTCCAGCTGGAACTGGGAGGTTTATAACCATTGGCTATGTGGAAGCCACCAACCCCTGTGAGGTTAGAATATGTTGTTTCTGCCAGGTGGGTTGTTTGGGCAATATCAGTTCGGCCATGTTTTGCCTGTGGGTGATAGCATAACCTTTGATGGAGTGTCGACCTGCCACTACTGTTCCAACGTGGGTTTCCTTCATGCAGATGATTTCAGTTGTGCTTTGGGCAGCAAGGACTTTGATGAGGCTGCACTTGGCTACTGACAGGCCCTTACTATTTAGTTGAAGGATTAGGAGAACTGGCCCGGCAGTGATAAGCTTCTCATTAATCATCTTGGCTTTGGGACCTAGACTAGGATTCTTTGAGATTCTTCTCCTGAAGCTTCTCTTAGAATTCAGTCTCTTAGTCAGATCATTAGCTTCCCTGGGCCTGGGTACTGACGTGAATACTAATCCATTGCTCCAGCATAGTACACTGAAAATGTACTAAAGAAAACCACACACCATCTGTTGCTACAATACGTTCATGTCAATAATTATGCGTGTGTATCTACCTTTTAACCATGTTACATGGGGTAAATTGTTAACTGAGAAAGTGCTAATACAATGCTTTGTTTGAAACAAGAAGAATGAAAAGGGCTTTAGTAATGTTGAGAACTGGACTGTCAGCATGTAAAAGCTGAATGACAATTACAGTACAATGGCGCCAAGTGACTCTAAAAAGACCACATGAGCATTACCAAATTATAGGCAACACAAGTAAAGGCCTAGAAAAGCACTTGCTATCTGTGTCAAGTCCACACTGTAAAGTGGATCCACTGCTTTTAATTCTGTCAGTGCCAATCACATAAAACTGGTAGTAGAACTGTGCAGCTGTACTGTATGTGGATCTCATGTGGAGACAGCACCACTCCCAGGCAGGTCTGTAGTGATCAAGCAACTCTACTGTCAAAGTAGGTGGGGTTTGTTTCTATTCTCTGAAAAGCTCCTTTTCCTCTTCAGCAATGTGAATTGTTGTATTCTAGTTTGGTAAAACCAAGAGTATAATGGATTATTCCTTTCCCAGGAAACAGTCTAAGTTAAATCAAAGATGTTTTAACTGGTAGTGTGGAGTGGGAGTGTGGGCGTGTTTAGTTGTCATCTAGTTGTACAAACCTTAAACCATGAAGGTACACATGTAACATGGCTCATTAAGTTTGAGCCAATTACGATGATGGATCACAGAATAGATTTTTTTTATTTAGTGAAGTTCCTAGCCCCGCCTTGCGTCCATTGCTTGCTGGGATAGGCTCTGAATTGGAAGAAGTGGCTAGAAAATGGGTGGATGGATTTGTTAGCTTGTTAGTGCACTGTATGGTCATGGCATTGATGGAAATCCTGTTTTAGAACTTGAACACTAACTTTAGAATCATTGATAAGTAGAGACTTTTCTTGTCTGTACTAGAATAGAAATAGAAATAGAAGAATAGAATCCCTATAAGTCACTGAAACTCCTCTTCAAGACAAATTGATGTCACCGTGTGGTCTAAAGTCTTGCAAGTTGACAGTGCTGTTTTTTGATACATCATTTTGATAATGGTTTGAAGGTTTGTATTGATGAGTTACTCTCTTTAACTTTTCTTGATCAATTCATTTTGAAAATAATCTTATTGTTTGCACTAAACACTCTCATTGGATAGACCACTTTATACCTCATGTTAAATTAATTTTTATGAAACTCCATGACTAAGGTAAATCATTTTGCTTAACCTTTACAGTATGTAATTAATGTTTATAGGTCAGCACAACGTTTAACAGTAGGTTCATAGAAATTTCCAGTATTCAGTACGTTTCCCAGTATTTCCTAATATTTCTGGCAGTTCCTAAATTAAAGTATTTATTGGGGGTTTTTTCTTGAAAACGTAGCAAAGACTAAACAGATAAAGTTCTTAGGTATGTATTATCTATATGTAAGACACATTCAAACTTCAATATTATACTAAAATATTCAAATACAAACTTAAAATGTCCAGATCTCCATTTGTGTACACTGCCAATGTGCTACATCATCATTACGATAAGCAAGAATAGGAGCAATTTCCTAAGTGTTACTGAAGACTTCTTTTAGTCTAACTGCTAGTGAAACTCATCTTAAATAGGTTGTCTGTTAAAAAATAAAACAATAGAAGATTAATTAAAAAAATAAATGAATTTAAATGTCAATCATTTTCTATTTTTATAATTTTACACAGACAAAATAAATAGGAATAAATACAAAATGGATTGTAAAAAAATAAAAATATACTTTAAGGAAAAAACGTTTTGATCAATACACGATTCACATAAAAATACACATGATTTATAAGATTATAAATATTAAAGAAAATAGACCACATTGTACTATGTCTCCAGTGATGTACCCTGTATGTTTCAAATAAGTACATGTGCTGCTTTCAGTGACTATATCATTCAACTATAAAATTAAGCACAGTTACAGCTAGAAGCAATTATATCCTCCAGTGTGGAAATAGTTAATTTGCCTTCACTGTTCAGGTGCATTATGGTTAACGGTTCATAAGCCATAGGGACACAGCAGGGTCCAGGAATGATGCCATTTGAAAGACGATGCATTTTGGACTTGATTTCAGTGTAAGCATTGACTGTTTTGTACTTAGGTGGGCAGGTTCCATCGCAGTAATAGGCATTGTATCCTTTAGGTGCTCTAATCCAGTCTGCCCATCCAATTTCCTCGAAAGACACTTGCATCGTCTTCCTGCAGCACTGCCTCTGATTTGTATTACAGTCGTCCGGGGTGGCATGCCTACGTGCTCTACTCCTTTTTATGGCCGTATATCCTTCTAGTTTCAGTTTTGCCCCTACTGGATCCTTTATGATATCATGGGAAAACACTACTTCAAGGCTGCAGTTGTCCTTTGGGTGTGCTAGGCAAAGTTTAATAGCTCGCTCAATGTCAAATTTCTCTGTGTAAACAGCTTTCTGTGGTCTGCTTACTTTTGCCGTTACAAAAAGGCGGTGAGGATCCCTGCCTTTGAGGCTGGCTTTAAGCACTTGATAGACTTCAATCCTCAGTACAGCGTTGAATCTTCTTCTGCCCTTCTGTCTTATAGCCAGCGTTAACAATGCTCTTTTCACTCGGAAGCCTTTGTGTCTCTGTACATCTAGGTCAAAAATAAACCTCTGGGTGTTCTTCCCTTTCCTTTGTTTTTGATTGTTGTCTTCAAATATTGTTCCTAGGAAGAAACATACCCTTAAAATGAAAAAAGTACTTTTCGATAATATCAGAAGTAAATGAAGACAAGGTTATCCGGTATAAAACAAAGAGCAAAAAGAAAGCAGGCATCAACTTATTTGCATCAAGGGGGCAGAGCATGTCATAAACTTAATGTGAAACAAAATCTGTAAGTGTAGTGGTGATAGATCTGTGACTGAAAAGAACTATGATCTGTAAAAAATATATATATTCAGCTGCTCTCTATAGGACAATACTGCATGACATTCAAAACTCTGAATATTGTGATATATGTGATATCGTGGGTAAGATTTGCTGTCATGTTTCTGGTTGATGAGATTCGAAAAGTTAAATGAAAAGTCTCAAGGGAAAAGGTTATAGCTCACCTTCGAAAACAACCATTACTGAACAACTAAACGCTAAAGTCATTTGTCAAGCTTCCGATTGAATTTGCTTTGATAAGATAATCTCAAATAAATCATTTACAAATGTGTCATGGTCCTTGATTGCAGTAGGTTACTGGTGACACAGCACTGTGTCATTTACTGTAGAATGGTCTCTCAGGGATCTTTGTAGTCTTTCACCTAAACAATATCTTCTGTAATATGTACTGGAGTACCACCTTCAGTTTTGGGGGGTTTATCTGACACTGTTCCCTTTCAGTAAATCAGAAAAACACAGAAGACAGACATTCCAGTCCAGTTCAGGCACTGAATCTTTAAGTCCCAATTAAAGAATATTTAAGTAATCCTCAGTAATCCTAATCATTAATATTCAGACAGGGTAGGGTAAGATGCATTTTTAAGACTCTCTCAACTTTAGTCTGTTTCATGAAACTTAGACCTACTTTAAAACAATTCTTCAACTTTCCCACCATTGGAAATTCTAATTTCAATACAGGTAATTTGTAGTTTTAGATTTTGTTGGAATACTATGAAATTGTTTTATATAATTATACACTGTAAAAATTTTGTAATGTGCTATTTTATTCCCCAAAAAGCTGTAGTTATTATTTTCCTAGTTATTTATAATAATTTTAACTACATATTGACTTGTAATTCATACTAAATGGGCTAACAGATATAAAGATATCAGACAGAAACACAAAGTTGTCCCATATTTCTTTAATTGCTATTTGATTTCCTGTAAAGTTCCCAAAAATAAGATTCTATTGTCTCATTTAAAGAGTCCTTGGTGTACAAAGGATCAAAATTTGTCACGTTTATGTGGTTGTTTGCTTTTAGTTTGTTTCATCAGTTCATACCAGAACACCAAATTCTGATCATTTAAAAGGATTGTGAAGATGAAAAGTCACCTTCTTAATATATACCACGACCTCTGCCTTTGATGATCTCACATCACTGGGGAAGTGTTTATTTCAAAGATGGAACATTAACAAGTAATTGCCCTTTACTTCATTTCTCCTTTATTCAAGTATGCTAACTTACCTTCAACCAGAAAAGTGTGGTTGCCTCTTCTGTCTTTGTCACTGTGGTCCCTATATGTGTTTCTGGTTCTTTGTCTTATTTGTTGAAGGTAAGTACTGTAGACTCTGTCCTCCTCAGCTCTGCTCACTTTCTTCTCCACACATGGAGGTTCCGTCAAGCCAAGCTGCTCCAGAATGCCTCTCCTGATAGCTTCAATTCTCACCTCCTTTTCTGCTTCCCATTCTAGTCCTGGATGGGAGAGTTCAGAGATGTTTATGCAAAGGAACAGAAAGAAGCAATGTAGATACATACTGTTGCTATAGAGTCAGCCCACTGCTTTGAACGCACTAAATATTTCGTTGATGCGTCAAGAACGTTGATCCCTGGAATCCTCCTGATCAGAGTGTCATGCAGATGTGTCAGTCCAAAGTTGAAGAACCACACTTTATTGTGAGAGGCTACAGGGGGTTCTTTGGCTGCCATTCCAAAGCCCAATTATTAAAGCCTAATTATTAAAGTAATTATGTTCATGAAAGGGACAATATCCAATCTAAAAAAAAACTTTCATAGCTGAAAAGAACAAAACATGATTTTGTAAAATAAAATACAATTTACTGTATATGTATTAGGATGCCTAATGTAGAATGTAATCCAGAATATATTGGTTGACTAAAATAAAATGTTTTTTTCCAGTAAATGTAATATTTAGAATCCAAAGATTATTATATTTATTGCATACCACTTTATATACACAATAAAAATATTTACTACACTATTACTATTATTATATTATTGTTCTTCAAATCTACTCACTAATATTCAGAATGAATCTTTCACAGTATCTTCTTTTCATAAAAAAGACTGTTTGGAGGTTTGATTGGATTTAGAAATGTATTCTGTATAAACCAGTGTTTTTTACAGTGTATACTGTACAAATATACTGTATGGGAATGTGATTGTAGAGTTATTCCAGAACTCAGTTTGCTTCTATCCATTTAAAAGTAAGATTCCATTGAATTGAATTAGTTTAGTAATAAAATATTATACTTATCATATCTTTATATCTTTAGATGGACTTCATATTTTTTACCCTGATACAGAAAAATAAGTGTTTGAGATTTGTTTATCTTTTGCTTTCATTTTATATGAATTTCTTACAGATATACTCTATATGTGTAAACCACTCCAAACTGTTTACAGGATCTGGATATTCTAGGGTACCATTAAGATAATTGACAATAGATAAGGTCATTAAAAATGAGCTATTCCATTAACTACTCTATTATTTTAATACAGCTGAGTTATTTTACTTGAAAATGCAGTCAACTAACAATAGTTCTTAGATAGATATGGACATTATACAATACGAACAGGGTGTCATTTGATTTTTAACAGGGATAATCTTTTTCACTGAGATATTTATACAGTACCAGCACTAATGTCTAGCTCAGTCAGCACTGTGATTGTACAGTAAATACACATAAAAGTGAAGGACAAACTCTTGCATGTAGCTTACACATGAATGCCAGGGCTAAATTTCCTTTTAAAACAGTTATGCTTTACTATGCGTTTATGGTTTTTAAACAGAAGTATATAGTATGGACGTTTATGACATCCGCCAACATCAGATTCACAAGGAATTTCACCTTGAATATGACCTTCAGGGAGCCCCAAGTCACAAACACTTCTTATCTTTAACAAGGTCAATCTGCTAAAGATAAACTCTTAAAAACACCTTCATTCATTCTCATAGACACACCAAAATATTTTATTATGAGTATCAATTCGTATTAATTGTAAGCATAAGAGAAGAAGAACATTTTTGTATATTGCAATTAAACATTAACTTATGTCTTAATCTTTGCCCCAACTGCTTCCTTTATAGATTTTTATGATTTTGTGCAGTCTACAAGCACAGAAGATTTATATGGTTTACCCATTTATTTTTTACTAATGTAATTAATCTTTACAAAATGTTGCAAAGTATAAAGGGAAATATTGTATGTATGGGGACTGTGGATAGTGTTATTATTACATATGATTGCAACTTTATGTGAAACTATTTTATTTCTTCCATTTTTTTGCCCAAAATGTCAATATGGGAAGAAGTGATCAGCTACTGTATATCTCTATATCTATATACCATATCTCATTCACACTGTATGTATCTTTTGTTCTCTATGGCCGATAAGGCTTTAGTGCTGAATCTAGTTGAATAATGTTTAAATGTTTAAATATGGAATAACAGATGAGTTGCAATGGGTGAAAATGTATTAAATATACAAAAGTTAATGTGAAAATGCCTCATCAGAGGAACGGTTCTTTCTGACTCATAAGTTTTCGCAAAAAAATAATACCATTTCCGTTAGATGATCATGTACAAATATACAAGTCATTTTTCCTCAAATTCTTGTTTTGTTCTGATGATTTGCACTGTATGTTTTACCATACAGCATATTTCTTTAATTAAACCATTTTATTGTATATGTAATGGAACTTTTATTTGTTTATATTTAATTGTACATTAAGATAAAAATTATCTTTCCTAACTTTAGTACACATTCTTAGTTAAGCTTAATTTTACTGTGATTCTTTTTTAAAACTCAATTTCTGCAGTACAAACATTCAGTTTATTTGTAAATCCAGTCAATCTGTGTAGTAAACAATAGGGTGTAAACGTTTTATATACTGTAGTTTCTGTCAACACAAACAGCAGCACAAAATGAGATTATTGTTTCATTCCCAGTTCAGCATCACAGGGCCTGATTTTCATTTTTTTTCATAAAAACTACCACACTTTCAAATATGTTAAATGTTTTTTATCTATGGTATTTAAAATAATTGTTTATTAATACGTTAAAATGTGAGTTAATTTAATTCTCCCTGCAGTTGCAAATACTCATAGAATCACAAATATGAACATGTTAGAATATATTTTAGTTACAGAATATGGTCTCCATTTTCCTAAATCATGGATGCAAGAATGTATCTGTAGGAAGATTGTCCATTATGTAATTAATGGCTCACTGAGATGCACAGTAGCTGAGTTTGTATTGATTAATAGTGATTTCTTGTTTAATTTAAAGGTGCTCGTTGTGCAAATGTAATGATGTTAGGGGGTTGTAATTTTTTGACTGCAGTCAGTTGATGATTAATTATACTCCATCACACAACTGCTGTTCAGCACAGTTCAAACCAGATATTCCTTCATGTAGAAGGTGTTCCAATCATAAATTAATACACATGTGACTGATCTGGACTAAACACATGTGACAGATCTGGACTACACTTCTTGGTTATGCAGCAGAGAGGTGTGTGTGCCTCATTATGTCGTTGATCTCCTACGGGTGCACCTGACAAAGAAACCACTGAAGTTTACATTTAATACAGTGTTACAGAACAACAGCACCCCCAGGAAAAAACAGAATGGAACACAATACATTTAATCATTCCTTCAAATTTAATGACAGGTA
Organism: Atractosteus spatula; assembly: GCF_055471065.1. Classification (NCBI taxonomy): domain Eukaryota; kingdom Metazoa; phylum Chordata; class Actinopteri; order Semionotiformes; family Lepisosteidae; genus Atractosteus; species Atractosteus spatula. The sequence goes on along the minus strand of NC_142708.1, from coordinate 27,457,819 downwards.
AGATATACATTTACCTATTTCCCTACCTTATTCATTTTGATAATTCCAAGATACTTGTCCATGATCCATATAACTTTAAAGGCCTTGTGGTTACACCCAAAAGATTAATTAATTAATTAAAATTAATGCAATCACTTGTTCTCTTTTGTATTCTTATATGGCTGACTGAGCTCGTTTAGGCACTGTAGGCATTTGGATTATATGCGCAAAGCAAACATAAATTCAAACCATTGGGTTTATTTTCTACCAAGTTGCCAACAAGAAGACATATACTGCAATTTACTGTTTTACTGTTGTGTGTGATTTCTGTAATTTTCACAACTAGAAGCATGTTGTGAAGAAAAATGGACTGTAATAAACAAATGTTGTTATACTTTAGTCAAATAAAAAAATAAAGTTCAACTCATTCACTGCTCTTTCGTGGTAGTATTAGTAGTAATAAAAATCATATATTTCATTTGTGAAGTTCTTTTACAAAAACTTACAAAAAGTGAGAACCAAAAAGAAAAAAAGGCAAGTAAACAAAAACCAGTGATTAGAACAAAAGTTATGTTTTGTATCAGGTGGCAATATAATTTTCTTTTGAAAGCTGATGCATGATCCATCCATGAGGACTTCTTTTCCATTAAATTGCACTCCTATACAGTAGTGCTGTACATCTACATGTCTTATACAATGGAATCCTTTTGTAAGTTATGTATTTATTTCAGGACATTTAAAAATTAAGCAAATAAAAAGTATTTTTGGTTTTTGGCTACAATAAGTTAAATACCATTAAGGAAACATGGTTGAAAGCACAAAAATGCCTTTAGTTCTCCATAATGGGATATGGCTTGGAAATCAAGAGATACAGTATGAAGATTTGTTTTGACTCAATACTTTGTTTAACAATCATAAAACAAAACTCCAAACCATTTAAATTACAATGGAACATGGGAGAATACAAAAAAATTGCAAGAGAGATACATAAGGATTAATACCAAAAAGAGAACCTAAGAAAAAAATAACAGAACTTCAAAGGACCAGGAAATTAAGTACTTGTACAGCGTTATACATCAAGAAGAACATTCAGACACAGGATCATAACCTGGATGAATCGTTTGTCTTAGAAATTAGAATGGTTTATACTTAAAAAAAAACATTCAAAAGGCATGGCATTACAGGTAGGCTACAGACCATGAAATTCAGATAAACAGTGCATCATAATTCATATTTGTGTAATGAAATGATAAATGTGGATGTACGTGAAGAGATGGTTCTTACAAGAGATTTTAATTTGTTCATGTGGACTGGGAAAAACCTGAGAGGAATGCCATTAGGAGATCCAGAGACAGTGCACATGACTAATGGCTCCTTTCTTACTCATTTTGTCAGAGCACCTACTACAGGGAATACCTGTATTGACTTAGTCTTTTCAAACGATCAAGATAGAGTGAGAAAAAGTGAAGAAAGAAAAGTATTACGGAACAGTGATCATGAGCTCTCCCTTAAAATGGAGTAATATCTATCGACAAGAAAATTTCTAAGGAGATGCTCATTTATTGAAAAGGTGGTAAAACTGAACCATGTTAATCATATGATTACACACATATGCAGTATATCTCTCGCTGTTCTTGGACACATTATCAGTGATGTAATCTGTGGTATTTCAACATCAGACACCCTTGACACAGCTTGCGGCCATGTGAATTGAGCTGACTCACACAGATCCCTCCTTCGGGTCCAAAGACATCGCAAGGCCTTCCTTGCTGGCTCAGTGGTATTACTGAGGAATCTTCTCCTATTTGTCCAATACACCATAGTGCTTGTAGACTGCAATGAACACACACCTGGTCTTCTAGCCCTGCCTGCAGTCATCACATGTACTTAGTCCCTATCCTCTGATTCACCTCCTTCAAGCCTCCAAGCAATCTTCCCAAGAAATGGTCAGGTCCAGTGTGACAAAGCCTCTGAGACCAGATGTGAGAAAAGCAATAAAAAAGCAAACAAAATTTTAGGGTATACAGTTTATATCATATAATTTAAATCAAGGGATATTGTGTTAAAAGTGTACCAGACTCATTTAGAATATAGTGTAGTATAAATCCCACAACATTTATTATAAAAAGATATGGTAGAGGAGTGTGACCAGCTACATTCCCAGGTTAAAAAGAACATCTTCCACTGGCAACCTAAAAGAACTTATCCTTTTAGTCATGAACAGAGAAGACTATGAGGAAATCTGATTCAAGTATGAAAATCCTCAAAGCCATTGACAATAGACTCATCAGTGCCCATATTGTGGACTTCTTGAGAATCAGAAGTGAAACATTAACCAGAGAACACAGGTGGAAGCTATAGGGAAGTGCGTATTTCTTTTTTTCATAAGGACGTTAATATTCATATTATACCCGATTTAGGCAAGCTGAGATTTTGAAGGCTTCAATCAGAGTTGAACACGTGACCCACCCAAAAACTTATTTCCACTTTGCATTACTTCTCATTTGTAACAGAAACAAATACAGCAGCGTTTTCTTTACAATGCACAGTGAAGCACAAACCAGAGGACAAGAATGCAAACTTCAGGGAAGTGCATTTAAAACTGAAGACAGGAGGAAATTCTTTAAACAAAGAGCTGTGGGAATATGGAACAGGCTACTCAGCCATGATGTATCTGACATCCCTGCTTCTTTCAAATATTAGCTGGGAGCGATCTCCCGATCCATTACCTACAACCAAATGAGCTGAATGGACCGAATGACCTCCTCTTGTAAGTAATCTCTCTGATGTTATATACCAGCTTATTATTTTATAGCAATGTAATGATAGTGAGCAGAGAAAAAACACTGATACAGTAGATAGTTATGAGTCATCTATCTCAGCCATATACAGTTTCTAAGATCTGCAAATCAGACAGCAGTGATGCTTTATGCCTTTCCTATACTTTTACATTTGTCCAGTGTGAGGCAAGAATCCCTCCAATTTCATTTCTCCTGTGTCTGTATTTAATTCGGTGCTCATAGTAGGTCATTTGCTTGTTATTTAGATTTATAGAATGAATTATCTGTACACCCTATGAAGAAAGAGAGATTCAGCGAGTCATCATGTCATAGATCAATACCCGGATGAGTGATAACAGAATATTTTTGAATGCTGAATTTCCTGTTTGGTCTGCTGCCTTTTCAGTTTTAAACACCTGGAACCTCAAAAGCACTTTGCTGCCATCAAGTGTGCTACGTGAAAAAAGTCCATATGGCAGATGTATGTAAAAAGACATCAATATACTGTATGGCTTGTACTGTAATTTGTTTTCTGCCTTATGTACTATGTATTATGAAATGGGATTTGTTAATCATTTAATTTGTTTTAGTTCATGTAAAATAGAACCCCCCTAAAAAGTCTTATTCCTGAAAATCAATACAGAATTGTAAGATTTCTATGTCTATTTCCTTATCGTAATATTTATATTTATTTAAATTTACTATAACAAAAAAACACACAAATAATCTTTCCCATTTTTAGGAATGTACATATTTTCCATATGCCTTGTCTTACAATCTTCAAAAACAACCTTTTGTATGTTTTGTACAGTGCTTTGGGTTATCATTTTGAAACTAAGATGATTTCACTTTAAGACTTTTTAGATACTTTTTTATCTTTTGTACTTATGTGTCTAACAATCATCAGAAAACGTCCGGCATATTATTCAGGCTATTAAGGCTATCAATGTCCCTTACACTCTACTCACAGTGGATGGACTCCAAGGAAATGAATGCACAGTGTTAAAATAGAATTGAACTTTGACGAAGTTCACAGAAGCAGCATCTTATATTTCCACTAATAAATCTGCACTTACAGTATCTCCATTTACAGACCATAATAGAATGGCTCATGATGAATTAGGGGTGCTTTCTGGCAGGAACTGGATGCTAACACATCTGCCATCAGAGACTAAGGCTTGGTGTCCTTACAGAAACCCCCTGGCCATCATACTGTACAGAACCCAGCATCTCTGTCCCAAATATCCTGTCCTGGGCTCACATCCACTGCAACTTGAAAAAGTCGAGATTTAGGTCTGTAAATAATGAGCAAATTTGCTCTTTTTGAAAAGGAGTTTATTCATTACTGAAAAGCTTCACAGAGCTTTGTAACAATATCATATTATAAGAGCTATAGTCACAATTATTAATGAGGAGTATCATCCCAAATGTTGAATTCTTTACAGTTTTGTAAAATCCTTGTCGGTGATACTGTACATTACATTATTAATTTTCTAAAACTTTTGCTCAGGAAATTGTGGACAATTTCCTCAGCTTATTTCTCCACAATAGGTTTTTGATCTTATAACCATAGACTTTCACTCACATTCGAAAGTGTGAGGTCGGGATATTAAACTTCTTCTTCCAGTTCAGGGTTGGAGCTGGAAATACCCCTGACAGGACGCCAGTCCATCACAGAGCAGCATTTAATTTACAAAGAGAAGAAAGAGTTTATTAATGACTGTCTAATTCACAAAGGTGCAGAAGGAATTCAAATATAACATTTTTCTTTAATTTCAATTTCTTTGTAAGCCAAACTACAGTAACAGCCAATATGATCACAGATATCACGAGCTACCACAGCCAAACCAAGTGTCTCTGACAGAAACGGGGGGGAAATTTTCAAGGTTTTCTATATTAGAAATGTACAAAATAGAATTTCTGTTCAGCATTTTTGACAGCATTTTGTTATGAAGAGTAGTCTAAAACACAATTCAGAATGTAAATTTATATGTTCATTCATCTAAGGGACATTCATCCATTGAGAATGGTTGCCAACTTTCTTATACTGTATCTGAGTGACCACAGGGCCATTTTCATAGCCTACGTTCAAATTGTTCAAATCTGAACAATGTTTAATCTTGTACACTCCTTCTCATTCATATTACACTGAAGCTGAGCAATACTTGTACTTTTTTACTGTATAGAAACTGAACAGATCTATGTGGTTTCATCAGACTTCTAATAGAATAAACAAGCAACATTCAAATGTAGGAATTTTACAGTTGATGAGGCTGTTTTCAGTACTTTTAATTGCTGTATGTTCCCTCATTTCCCCAATTTAAAAAAGATCTAATACATATTTTAATATCTATATATCTTATCTTATATCTAAATCGGGAGAAGCTGTTTTAACATTTAATCCTAAATTCAGCATTGATATTGTTACATCACTGACTGTGACCACTAAATGCAGGAACTACTTTGCTTTGCAGCGGACTTGTGCCCTTTATACCCAGCAGCAGGTTCATTTTATCTTCCAGAACCACCAGTGCACCCACAGACCACATGAGACAGTATTGCTAAAGTGCCATTTTTATTCTCTAGTAATTACAACATTTAATACTGTCGACTCAACACCCAGAGACCAAGACACAAAAACTGTCTCCAAGGCACACATTCCGAACCAGCACAAATACACCATGGCCTGCAATTACCAAACCTGGAGTTCCAGGGGAAAAGTCCAGCAGCATTCTACTCCGTGTTTTTCCTGTGGTGGTTTTAGGCACCTTATCTGATCCTGGCTGTCCTGAGCAATGTGGTCCCTCATGCCCCCCCTCCACCTACTTCGATTTCTCTGAGTCCAAGGTCAGATATGGGGATGATGGTGGAAGATGATGCCAGAACCTTCCTCAGCTGCTCTCTGTAGAGTCCCTGGTGTCTGAGTCCTCTCCTGGGACCAATGCTATAATCTGTCTCACAATCCTTCCTTCTCCAGAATTCCCAGAGTCCTCTTGACAGGGGCTCATGACTCAATCTCAGGGGATTGAAAGTGTCCCTTTGATGTTTTGGGTGTGGGCAGAGGCAGATGCTCAGTGCTTGTTGAGGAACTGGCTGTATACAGATGGCCAGGTGTACTGTACCAATACATTGTGTATTCACACCCTGTTCTAGAGACCCACTTCCTGGTTACAGGCACATTTAAATTTGTAAAGCGACCCCTTGTCACCTTGGATCTGTGTGGTAATTGCCCGGCATCTGTGCTAAGAGGGCTTTTGATCAGTGGGAGGAAAGCTCAGAGAGCAAGGAGCAAACCGCATCAACATTTAGGGTGACACTGGCCATTCAATGCAACATAAGATCATTATAGTCCCAGACACCTTTCGTCTCACGCTCATTTCACTCTGTGACAATATTCACCTATTTGCTATGTAAAACTTACACATCACTTCTGCAACAGTACAGCGTTACTGTTCAAGAAATCCTTGCATTTCTTGTTAGAATTAGGAGATCCCAAGCTAAATGTACAATGCATCATTCTCAAAACAGTAAACATGCGCCTATTTGACGAAAGAGTACAAATGACGGTATCCTGGACTGGGATGCCTTATGTGTGAAGTCTGCATGTTGTCCCCATCCCCAAGTGCTGTTCTCAGAGTCTCTTCCATATTCCAAAGACATGTTAATTAGGTTAAGAGGTATCTCTGAATTGTTCAAGTGTGCTTGTTGCTCCAGTTTACTGTAACCCTTATCAGAAATACATAACTTTCAGACACAAAAATAATAATAAATTAAGCTTTGAAGAGACTTTGGACCTAGGAACCTCATGCACAGTTCAATAGAGAAGTTCCTTCTCAATTAAAATCCCTGGATAAATTGTTTCTTTCTGTTTCTTTAACATTCCTTTCTAGGCTGTATAATTGATTCTTTTCACACAGGGCATCGATGATATTCCAAGTCAGCTATGGTATAGTAATGGTTTAATTCTTTGGCTCATTTTAAAGCTGCAGCTTCTGTCAAACCATGCTTAACTTTATAGTACTGTAATAATGTCTACCCAGAACATGTCACTCTGCGAACTTTAATGAAAGGTTAATCTGCTTGACAAAGGTCCACTGTTTCTTCTGCCACTGTTTGTCTCCATTTTCTAGCTGATTCATCCAATTCAGGGTCACGGAGGAACCAGAGCCTATCGCAGATAGCTAAGGGCACAAGGTGGGATACATCCACACAGGCTGCCAGTCCATCACTGGGTAGACACAGACAAAAACACACACTCACAATCACTCTCACAGCAGGGACAGTAACCCCAGAAGCCAGTTTACATACCAGTATGCCTTTGGACTGTGGGATGAACCCAGAGTACTCAAATAAAACCCATGAGAACATACAAACTCGACAACACAGCACCACAGGTCTGGAATTGAACTCAAAGACCCAGCAATGCTAATCATAGTCATAGGTCACCATAGTACCCTCACCAGAAACCTCCAACCCAAATTACTCATAAATCAAGAAGAGAAGAACAGATCTACAACTGCTATTCAAAAGACACAGGAACTTTTGGTGTCATGTTTCATAGCTAATGAGAACAATATCTACAGTTATAGTTTTTAACAGCACTACACTGTCTTTTTAAAAGGTCCTTATATTTTATCGAAGAGTTACCGAATTCCACCCAACCACTTTTATTCAGTGCATTCTGTTTACAACAGTACAAATGAAATGGACTTCCCCATCAAAATCAAGGTTAAAACTATTAAAGCTACATCCTTCTGAAAGCGATATACAGAATTTAACAGTAATTGCGATTCATGACATGCTGTGGTACACTCTTCGCAATTCTATTATAAAACATTATGTAATTTTACAAGGTAAAATGTAGAGGTGTAAATGCACCAGTTTTTCTGAAGTTGAATCCCCCAAAGATGGTCAAGAGAACGCAGTGGATTAAGTTTTGCCGACAGATTTTTCCCGGCCCTCCCCTTTAAGGACCTTGTTGCGCTGTGCCGTGACGGGCTGTAGGGCGAGCACTGTGCGCAGGCGTCCTTCTGCCATTTTTTCCTCCATCTCCCGGTTGCTTCTGTTACTGACCTCCTCCCGGTTTTCAGCAGCGTTAAACCAGCAAGGTCTGTTTCAAATAAAAACAGTGCATTAACACCGCATTTAATATCCTTCACCCATGAAGCATGGCGGCTAATTTCGGCAAGATCGTCATCGGCATTTACGTGGAGATAAAACGAAGCGATGGTAAGTGGTCTGTGATGATCGGTCATGTCAGGTTTTTTGGATTGATTTTTCATTGGGAGTTGTTGGAGTATCTTTGTGTTGCTGGTAGTGAACAGCAACCGTTGACGCTGGCAGACGCGGGTGCAGTGGCCTTGGGCGGGGGATGCAGTATTCTTCAGGATTTCTCCTTTACTCCCCTGTTTGTAAAATCCGCATTTTACACATTTTAGATTCAAGAAATTCAACCAGGTTAGTTCGGCCGGCGCCGATGTGGGGTTTTTGTCATATAAACGCCCTGATCTCGCATGAACCTGACGTCACTTGATTGGGAACCGCAGTTTTGACATTTGACTTGTTACAAAAGTATCTAAAATATCAACACAAAAGCGACACATTTATTTTGCTCTAGACCAGAAAGGTTGCAATTTTACCGTTTCGGACTGATGTGAAGAAATCTACTAAGGATAGATAAAATCAAATCCCGTATTTCATGCTGTATTTCTGTGGAATAAGAAAAAAAAACGCAGGTCACAAAAAATGAAGTCGGGCAATATGTTAGTATGTTAGTGAATATTTGCCGACAGTTTCAGATTGTCTTCAGACAGGAACTCGCAGGCAGAAACTCATAACTATGCAGTGAATCAGTACGAAGCCAAACTGTAGGTTCTGTCAGTTTTCCACTAATTTGTTTTTCTCTCGCAATTGATTTCAGTTTTGTGCGGGTGCTCATGTATTGTTAATCTTGTCCCTAGATATTGCAGAAATGCTTGTTAACGCTGGACAGTTTTAGGCAAGTGGCTCGGAGGGGCGAGTGCGCATGTGCCGGCTGGTTTGCCGGGCGTGATTAGAAAAGGTTCAGTATTCGGCAGCTCAGTGCTGCAAAAGCATGGTTTGTGTGCTGGGCGTGAAACACGGCGGTGTATTTCTTTCAAAAATAAAACGATGACGGAATTATAACCTGTTTAAGATTTTATTTTTGTAAGTTTCGTGTTCTTAATTAAACACAATAAACTACACACAGACACCACCTTGACTCTGATGCGCTTTGTTTAATTTTTTAATATTATTAGATACGTTATTTCATTATCATTTTAAATGTAGGAATTGCATAAATCCAGCCGATGTCTGTATTGTCGGAGTTTGGTGAGAAGTTTACGTACTTATCTAAGGACTGTTGTTTTCCTGCTCATTACCATCCCAATTATATATTTGACGGAGCGAATTGTGTATATTGAAAGGAAAGACACCTTTTATGTTGGTTTTTCAAGAAACATTTAACAGGGAGCTATACATTTCTGTCATAGCGGATTGAATTGGTAGTTGTATAATATCTAAACATATTCAGATTTGAGCAGTGAATAAGGAACCAACCTCACAAGAGCTGATTTTCTTCACAGTTCTTTGAGATCACGGGATTATGTAGGCCTAAATGGGTGTCACTGGATCAGCTGAAATAGTGGAGAAAGAATGAATAAGAATAATTGACAAAACTTTAAGTACTCCAAACAATTGTCTTTACACAAATAATAAACCATATCTAAATTAAGATGCCTTATTACCATCCATGTTGAAGCAGTTGTTTAAGATGCCCTTTAGAGAAGTTCAGCTAAACTCGAATGCATTCAGATCTTGTCCCTCATTTGCCATATTGCATGAGTAGCTCTTGTGTAATTGGAGTTAACTGTATAAATCGGGGATGCAAGGTTTCAGATTACAAACATCCATCTGGAGATGTCACAGCACCAAAACACAATACAGACATTCCAGACCTTGCATTTCAGGTAAAGAAGAAAGCATGTAAATAAGTCAGGTGCTTCTGTTTCTGTGGCTTAACAGAAAATTTGCCCTGTTGTTTGCGAATACAGAGAACGACTTATCTGATATTTTAGAGCAATATGAAGTCAACCTAAACAACCTAAAACCACATGAAAGGGCCATAAGAAACCTAAAAATTGGCGGAGGCCATCTGGACTATCTAGGCTTATTATGCTAGTCAATTGTATTAGCTCTCAGGAGAGTATATCTCATGCTAAAGCCTAAAAGCCTAAAAGAAGAAGAGGTGTAGTATCTGATTTCTTCTAAACCAATCCGAGAGTTTTTACTACCAGCACTCCAGAAAGTTTCTTTGCATTTCAATTGTGAACTTTTTTCATTCTTCCCATCGGATTCTGGGACAGAGTCCTTGTTAATGTCAGGGCATTCTGAAGCACCTTTCTTTACGAGGCGTCCCTGAGCTTGCCTTCTTTCAAAGGGGTGTCAATTAAAACATTTCAGCCGGGGTTGTGCTGACCCGTTCCTGAATGACCGTTGTCTTCAAAGTAAGTGTAAAGCAACAGCACCTCAGCAGCTGGGACAAATTGTTAAATCGGTCCACTTAAGCTAATTATGAGCTGATTTAGGTTGTATGAACTAAGCTGGGTTGAAAGCCTGCTGACACACGAGCCTCGCAGGTCCTGTTTTTAGGCTGTCATATGTTATGTCTGTTAGCAGTGGATTTGCATTGCTTTCCTGTGAACAGTCTCCAAGGCTCGTGCATCCAAATGGGCAGTGGAGTAGAGTATTATTAGTGTAATGACACAAGTGTGTTGCTTTTAATAAAACCTCATTTGATTTGGTCTATTATCAATGCAGGAAAGTTTTCCATTTTCATATCATCTCCATGTTGTAAAGCAGATGACAGTATTGTTTTACTTTTTTATGCTCTGTTGATATTAGAAGTGTTTGCATTCGGCGCTATGCATTGAATGTAATTTAACATAAATAGACTCTTTAATAAAGACACTCTCAGGCTTTTTTTTTTGCATTACTACTTAGAACAGGGGTTGTGAAATATTTTAATCCTTGCACTGTAGCACTGGAATCAGCTGGGTAGGAGAGGAAAAAAATTCTGAACACAAATTGACACCACTGTTATGACCTTAATAATTGCTGGTCATTTTCAAATGCAAACATACTAAATTCCTTAAAGAATAGTAATATCTGTTGTACAGCTAGTCTTTTTTTGATAACTTTAAGTGCCACAGCTTAAGAGACCAAATACATCTGTTCAAAAATAGCTTTGCCTGTTGACCGTCTATCTCTTTTTTGTGTCATTTTTGTAGCAGCTTTGTTTTTGCTGGTCCTTTTAAGTGAAGCAGTCATGTTAATTGTAAATGTGTCGCTAGGCCTTTACATTGGTTATTTCTTTGTTCATTCTGCTCATGTTGTTTATTAACTGAGTAGGCCTTGACTATTGCATGCATTAAAGAAGTGTGCATTCTTCTGCCAGAGATACTAACTTTGAAGTAATTTTGTTGTGTGGTTATCAGCTGTATCCACGAAATAATGATTTCTCTCTTGCCTGTTATCAGTTTAATCCTGTTTTAGAGGAGATCATGTCTGTTAAGTACATAAGAAGGGTTACACATGAGAGCAGGACATTACTTTTCTCCATCTAGCCCATTTGTTTGCTAATTTAATTGAAATTGGGCCACTCCTGTCTTCAACGGTTTCAGGGTCACTTTTTTTATTTCCACTGCTGATCTGAATCACTATTGAACTCATTATTTGTATAATAAAACCGGTCCCCTATTTCTTTGTCCTTGATCTGTTGCCGTTTGGAAAACATCTGTGGAACTTGCAGGATCCGGACCTGGAGTTGTCCGTGCCTGCTCTAGCTGTTTCTTAAAAGAGGTCAGGATGTCACCTTCAATAGCATGGCTTGTTTCAGATGCCGGCACAAACCCTTTGAGACCCAGAGGTACTTCTTTGTCATTTTAAACACACTTCCCTGTAGTTTACACTTTGTGTCTCACTGCTGATTCAAAAGGAGCTCACTGGCTTGGTTTTGTCAGTGCAAAACCAAGGCATTTCAGGATTTGAGCTCTTGAATTAGGTCCTCATGAGCTCGTGTTGTAGTCATCCAGGCTGGAGAAGGTTTGAAAACAGTATGCAGATTTCTGGCCGATATATCCTAAAAAAAAGTAACCTACCTTATGAGGCTTGACTGTGTTTTTACTAGTACACTAGACAGAGGGTTAATTGAGCCCTGACTGCACCCTGCCTTGTTGGATAATCCGGCCTGTTTTTAATAAAGCACGGCACACCCATGAATATTTGTTAGATACAGCTGTTGTTAGAAATGGAATACAGTATTACAACATTACTTAGACATATAAGTTCTCCTGCGTTCCATGCCTCCATCCAGTCAGCATTACATCTGAATTTCCCTGTCTGTCAGTCTGCCCCAGGGGTCTCAGACTGTTCCTAGAGGGCTCCAGTCCAGTGTATTTCATAGGTCACCCTAACCCGGCTGTTTCTGAAGATTGGGAGCACTTGCACTTTTATTCATCAGTTAAGCAATTCCTTCAGTTAAGGGGTATTGTAGTCCAAAGAATGTTGAGATTTTTGTTCCAGATCTGTATATTACATAATTTAACAAAAATCAGCTGCTTAACTGATCACTGTTGTTCCAAGTCTTTCAAATTTAAAGATTTGATTCATACATACCTGCTGGATTGCGGCTTCCAAGTCCAAGGTTGGTGACTCCTGTTCTGCAAGACAACTAGATTAAATTAAACACACTCAAGTACTAAGTGAGAATCTTTTAAACAAATGCTTGTACTGACCTGAAGTTTAGACTCCTGTTTTTTACTGAATTAACTGATGTAGTTTTCCTTTGAAGTCCAGATATGTCATATGGTTACCATAGAGCATTATCCTGATTTGCACATTGCTAGTATAAATGTAAGGAAACAAAACGTAATGACATAAAGCGGGAGAAAGCCGTTAAAATGTTTCTTTGAATATGTTTTGATCCTACACTCGTGTGGGCTTATGTTAAAAATTGTTACTAACCAAATTAATGAAACCCCATGGGTATGAGGCTGTTTATTCTTAACATTATTTAGAATGTGTTGCAGGAGAAATGGGTCACTGTCACACTTTTTCAAACCTTGTCTGGAAGAGGATTTTCTGGCTTTTGATTCGCTGAATAACAGACACTGCCAGACTGTGTTTGAACTGTGCGAAGGGTGGCATCTTTAATTTTAAGCACTAACTATTTTTAAGAACCTAATCTCTAGTTAATGTAACACACACTGTTTTTTAAATGAAACCCCAGAACCTGCAGAGACTTTTATAAATACCCTACTGCAGTTTTAGGAGGCCTGAAAGTACTATTAATTTTAATTTTCTTTTGCCTTGATAATCAATTACAAATAACTGATTTTTCTCTTGGAGTTTCTGGTAAATTGTTATAATTTAGGAGCTGTAGCCAGTTATGGTAGTGGAGAGATGCAACATTTAAGGTTTTATAGCTCTCTTTAAATCAGTCGTTTTAGAGAGGAAACGAATATGAATTTTGACTACTGGAGCAAACAAAAAGTTTAGAGAGAGTTCAGCTGGAATGAAAATCAGAAAGGTTTTTGATTTTTTTTTTCTGGACTGGAGTTGCCTTTCTGTTATAAAATAGTAGGGGTGACTAGTAACCGGTAAAACGAATAAGTGACACCAATTCCGCCCTGCACACGTTTAGGTCTCTTGTGTGGAAGCTGATTAACGAGACGGCCGTGCCATCTTGAATCTGAAAATACTAGAGGTGTGCCAAGCCAATGTTCAAATAAAAGCCGAGTTTTCGTCTTGATGCAGTGAGTAGTCCGTGCATTATGATGAACAAAATGAACGGTCCATTCAATTTGATTGGCTTTTTCATGGATTCATTAACATTGTTTTATGTAAAAGGTTTTACATTAAAGGAGGGGACCCACTTCATCCACTGCTGAAGTGAAGCCACTCCTGGGTGCTGCACAGCGATCATTATGTGCTCAAAGCCCCCCTACAATGTAGGTCAGGCACTAGTGAGAAACGGCTTCACCAATTGAGTGGTTAGCTTTGTTTAATGTAGAAATCACCGTTTGCTTAACATAAACGATATTATACAAACATACTTAAGTAAGGTAGTGGTCTGGTAAAATGTGATGTGTTTGTGGGCACTGTTTTCCCAATGGGGAACCAATGCATTTTAAAAACAAAGCATCAAAATCCTTGGATGCCGACTGCCTGATAAGCCTTTAGACAGCCTAGTAACAATGGACTCAAGCCTGCTAAGTCCACTATTTCGGCCTATTGTGCGGATGTCATCCAGGTGCATCTTGGTTTGTTTTCCATGCAGGTATGAGAGGAGTATATATCTACGATGGCTTCCAAGGGAGAGTGGTGATAAAGTGTTCATCTGAGCACAAATTAGGAACTAGAAGCTAGTTTTTCTGTGCTGTTTGCTTTTACATTTTTGTTGTTTTCATTCAAAATCTTACAAAAAAATGAGTGTTGACAAGCGTCTGCTGCATCACACCTTTAGATAATGTTAAAAATCAAACTTAGTTTACTGAAAAACGTTTTTTAGATAATGCACCAAAATTAGTTTCAACATTAGAATGCGACAGCAGTACCGCTTATAGCGCACAAATTTGAAGACAAAGCTGGTCTGATTTTTGCACTTTTACACTAGTGGTAAAAAATAAACTTGTGACCTAGTGTTAATTTAGAAATAACATTTGCCTGGCTGATGTTGGTGGACTATTTTTTATGAAAGTTCTATAGGATAATGCTGAATAATAAAAGAAAAATGGTAATGTCTAAAATTTGATAGATTGAATGAGTGTAACCAGGATGCCTTGCTTATTTGATGGGTTTAATATTGGTAGGATGGGGGAGATTGAAATAGCTGGCATGTGCCCAAGACTGTCGTCATGAAACCCTTAAGAGAGAGAGAATGCAATCTATGAATGGGTGTATTAATGTGAATACTTGAATGCCCAAAAGTTTAATCCTTTATTGAAAGAATAGGGACAATTCATGCATCCTGATGATCTCTTTAAATTATCTAGTTTTTACAGCTGTTCAGTTCCTGACATTTCCCCAGGTAGTTCATTGTGTCATTTGTTGCCGTGTAGCTCATTTACAACATCCAATTTGAAGCAAGATGCAGGGAAAGTATTGGGTTACTGATGGATACATACTTCTGACATTTGTTCTAGAAAGTTATTAGAGGTCAAACAGCAATATGGCTGACAAGTTAATTTTACTATTCTTAGCTTCTTGCTAGTGCATCATCTATATACGAACAGTGATTTTGAATAGTATAGTATTTTGTTAAGAACATGCCCCAGAGGATTTTGCTGGAATAAATGCTACCATTTATGAGAATTTGATATTCTCGTATGCTCTTTAAATTCAGGATCTCAACTGCCACAGCTGAAAAATCTGTGGGTATAAAACGCTGTACATAAATATAACATGCTTTATATAGGGTCCCGAATTTAAAATATGACCTCTGAACATAGAGAACATAACTGCTTAATAATTGTTGTTTCTGGGGGGAGTTACACAAAGCTCCCATTTCCACAGGGTGGGACGCAGTTTGGGAAGCACTGCTGTCGAGGTATGGAGAAGGTTTTGGTTTGTTTTCCAATGAGGAATCAACAGTTGGTTTGCTCCTGGTATACCTCCAGTTTGGTACCTCAATTGTTGATTATTTCTGCATGCTGCTTCAAACCCATATGCTGGCACAGCTGAAGGATACTGAGAGGTCCACAGTGTCACGGAGATGAGCGCAGTGGTGCGTCCCTCTCTGATGACACTACAAGTGTCTGGTACGTCTCAAATGCACGCAGTCCAGGCTGCTCTCCAGTTGTCCACAGCTGTTTTGGGAATCCTGGATACAGTCACCTGAAGACTAAGCCCAGGTTTGGAAAGGCAACACCCGAGAGCATAGCCTGCACAGTATAACCTTTGCTCTGAGCAAGTGTCTCTACTTGTTGAACTAATCAGTAATTTGGGGGTTCTGGTGCAACTCCTTAATAGTATTAAGAGAGCATCAGAGACGGCACACTAGCCTGCTTCTTCAGATGCAAAATATCCCTTTTGCATACTTCAATGTTTTGTAAATTAGTAGCCAAATCATCTCGCGACCCCGGCTGAGGGCTGCTGTTGGGAAGCAGTATGAATCCTTGGAGATTTGGCGTTAATGCTGGTTCATGTGCAGTCTAATGCCATTTGCCAACTGGGGTCCACCAGTTGTTGTGGATTAATTAGGTACTGCTAGACTTGAGCAGTTTCGAAGGGAGTTTGCTGGAGAAAGCTAGGATTTCAAAATCTTTACTGTCTCAGGGGCAAACACCCTGAGATACCCTCAGTATTGAGATGCATAAACTGTGAGTACTTGCTGATCAGCATGTGATCAGCATCTGCAATGGATGTCTCAAAATGGGAGTGTAGTTTGGAATTCTTTTAAAGTGTCTGAAAATAACAGTTGGGCAGCTGATTGCTCACAATGTGCTGCACGAATGTTGCGTGGAGGCAATATTTCAATGCCACAGATTTTATCTGCCATCTCAAGGTATGAGTTTAACCTGGATTTTTAAAGGTGGATAAATTAAAGAGACGCAGGACTTGGTGGGGGGGGGGGGGGGAAGTGTTGCTTTGAGTGCTTAAACGTCCAAAGAACTGAAATTGTGAGGATCTGAGGTCAAATAAACATTCCAACTATTCAGCCATCTCGTTTTAGATGCCACCAAGCAGCAGGTTTGTATCTGGACCTCCACTTCTAGAGCTGCACAGTGCCTTTCGAAGATGCATGCAGATGCTGCTTGAAGATGGTCATTTATCTTCCTGGTGTCTTAACACTGATACAGTATGTGGACATCTGGTGTGTCACTCGTGTTATCAAGAAGCTTACAGTAGCTGCGCAGTGGACAGACATGAATTACAACTTTCAGAAGGCAGGACTTCAAACTTATGAGTTGTTGTATCCATCCATTTTCACTCTTCTTCTCCTGGTGAGGGTCGCCGTTGAGTTGTTACATAAAAAATTAAAACAAGAATACTTCCAGCTTGCATTGGAAAAGTTCACTCGTTTTGTAGCTTAGCTTTGATGCTGATGCTTTTTAAGAAAACCCCAAATATAGCAAGGCTTATGAAAACTGTAAATGGTGCATTCACCATTAAATTTTTAAAAGAATGAAATGATTAGTGAAGTATATTTATGAGAAAGCAATTTTATTTTGTGTTAAGAAGTACTGGTGTTGTTTTGATAAACTTCATAATGTCTCTTAGTTTTCTGTAGGTAAATTGTTGGTTAGAGCATTTTGTTAACCATACAGTAGAGTGTGTGACTTTACAGAGTCTGTAGCTTTGGCAAGGTTTGGAATTTTTTGTAGAAGTAAATGAAACAATTTCAGATTCCAAGAATGCTGAGATAAATGTTTTTTATGCCTACAGTTTTTCTGTTGACAATCATTTCTCATGAAGTACAATTGTGGATTTCGATGTGGCAGTAGCTGACAAGAGATAAGAGTAAGAGAACTCCGATGTAAGACCTTTAGGGATAATTTTGTGTACTTTGTGAGTGTTTTTGTTTTTGCTTGGGAATTTGGAAATCTGTCATATTGTATGACAGATTTTTTCTTTCAAAGGCCAAATTGAAATATTAAATGCTTGCATGCAGGAATCGAAAAAATTAGATTGCTGCAAACAACGGGTCATTTCTTTTTATAAACTGAAGTTAACATAACCTGATTTAGCACAGTGTCCGTCAATAATTTGTGATTTACCCCCAAATCCACTGTTATAGTATTGGTTTCATTCGTATAGATGCAGATTGATGCTGAATTTTGTTGTATTGCACAATAGATTTAAATGCACATAATATGGCTACATTGTTTTAAGTATAGTAGGATTCTATCTCCAAAAATACTGCATTCTTTCATTTCCTGATCCTGTAACTAATGTATTAATGTACTAATGTTGTCACTGCATCCTTAAATACCCATCCTGGGAGAAGGAGGACGTTCAGAGAAGCTCAGACAGGAAATTTGGTGCTGATTGGAAGAGAGTTGCCTCTTTCACTCATGGCCATAACTAGCCTACAGGTGCTGTGAAGTCACGCAAGTCTTCTGAAAGTTTTGCTGCTGAAAGCCAAGAAGCTTTGGTTCTCTAATCCAAAATCTGCTCCTGGCAGAGCTGAGTGAATTGTGCAGCACCACTTTGGGAATCCTGGCCATATCACAAGCTGACTGACTCAGACTAGGAGCACAGTGTCTGGATCACAGTGCTCCACCTCTGTGGAGTGTGCATGTTTTAACTGGCTGAGCCACATAAGGAATTCCAAACCTTTCTTGTTTTGAATTGTTCACATACACATAGGGATATATTTGCACAAGAAGCCTTAGGTGGTCTACGATTTTAAAGCACGGGAGAACATAGTGAAGATCATTATATAAACCTTTGCAATGCTTATTCATATGCAAATCTATTAATACCAAAAAATTAAGCTCTAACTGTAAGCTTTTTTTTAACATGCTTATAATATATCAGTGTTTTTATTGGTATACAGTTAAAATAAACTGCAGGGTACTTTTTTAAACAGTAGATCACCAAGTAGCTTTCCCATTTTTAATATGAGAAATGATTTATAGCTTTCTTGTGAGAAAATGTGATTTTTTTTAATTGAATGACCCAGACAAAAAAAAAAAATTTCAGAAAATGAAATGCAATCACAGCATAAAAGCTCTTCAAACGTCAGAGACAATCCTAGAGCAGATGCATCAGTCCTTAATAACCAGCAATGCAGTTATAGAAATTTACATGTATACGGGGGGGGGGGGGGGTTGAAACAAGAGATACAATCAGCACTCTGTAAGTAGATATTCTTGTGCAATTTCTTATTGGTTGAGCATTTTGTTAGTTCTTGAAAACCATATAACATTTTCTAAATGTATAAATATTGTCTCTTTGAAATAACCAATTCACTAATCTATGTCAAACTGAAATGATAACTTATTCTGTTCCTCTGGCCTTTTAAACTTTACAAAATTGTGAATATTTTTTAGATGTAACCAGTGGTATCACTTTGTATGTATGTAATATGCAATACAACTAGTGTTTTGAGGGAACTTTAATATGTTCAAATCAGAAAAACACTACTGTATTGCAGTTTAGCCTTGTTTGACATGAATTGCTGCTTCAGTGTGTTCCTGGTTCTTAATCAGCATCATCCATCTGTTTGGTGTTTAGCAGACACAGATGCTGATTATGTATTGCTCTTTCAACATTCAAAAAGGATACCCTTTGGAAAACTTAGTCCCTACAGAAATCAGATAAACTTGCACATTGTTTAGTCTGTCGACTTCATCATTTAAAATGTTTGTAAGTATTTTCTTTAATTTTAAATTCATAAATGAAAATTGGTTAATAGAGGAGAGAGTGCATACAAATCTTTCTGAAATTAGAAGGAAAACAGTCTCTTGCTGTACATCTCGTTGAAATAAAGTGCTGAAATGCAGTAGCAGTAAGACACAGACAAGTGTTTAAATAAAACTGCCACATTATTATAACCTTGTTCTCATTGGTGAATGCATTTATTACATCAGTCACATTTTTTCATGACTAAATAAAGTGTTTGTGAACGCTAATCCTGGCACTCAGATGAAGGTAGTTTATTACATTGGTAGAGTTTTACATTGTGTAACTCTGATCTTTTTACAATGCAAACACGTGAGAAAGTATTTGTATTTCTTTTTTCAGGACGAATACATCAGGCTATGGTCACATCCTTGAATGAAGACAATGAAAGTGTCACGGTTGAATGGATAGAGAATGGCGACACTAAAGGAAAAGAGGTATGTTTCAGTATTTGCCCCGATGAACAGTTTCATAAAGCTTTTTTGTACAAATGTGTGCAATATGATATTTTGGTAAGGATGCAATGGGTAATGGATAGCTACCTATCCTTTGTTTAATAGTATTCAGCCATGTTCCTGACATATTATTTAGAAAATGCACACTGAGGAAAATAAAACAGGCAGTTTGATAATCAGCTTTGGTATTAATTGTGTTTGGGCAAAGCAGATAGATGTTTTGCAGTGGATTATTCTTTCTATGGAGTCACCAGTTTGTGTTAACAAGGGTCACATTCCAGGTTTCTATAAGGTGGTAAATGTTCTGCAGATCTTAGAGCAGTGGAGAAGGTTTGACTTCATTTGTCAGGTTTAAACCATAAGTAATAAACCAGTTTAAGACTTTTCTTGAGGCCTTATGAAACTGATCTGAAAACATCGAAAATACCTGCTGGATGGTGGCTCTTCAAGAGTGGATTTAGGAATCTCTGGTGAAAAGATTATAAAATGATAAAGCAGCGATTTGAATTCACAAGAATGATTTGTTTAAAATGGGATCTTTTAATAGATTGACTTGGAGAGTATATTTGCACTTAACCCTGACATCGCCCCTGATGAAGACATTGCTCCTAGTCCTGAAACGCCACCTCCACCAACGCCAAGCTCTGTGAAAGTTAACAAGATAGCAAAGGTTTGTGTCTTGCATGATGGCCTACAGCATATTTCCTTGTGTTTAGTGGCAGAGATGTCTAAGATGGCCTTTGAAAAGTTTAAGACAGTGAAGAAGACAGTAAAGGATAATCTTGCACTTCTTTAAAATTGATAGACTGCTTTTACGGCTGTATACATTTATGACTATTCACAGTGTTTTGGTTTAGCTGGGTCTACATAATACTTCATTGTAGGAAACACTCTTTTCTGCAGCTTTTATGTCTTTTTCTTTCATTTTTGTTGTTCTTTTTTTATGTAATGATAGTTACATTTTTAAAGAAGGAAACATTATCTTATCTGTATACATTTATGTTATTTGATGTTTGTTGTTCATATTTCATTATACTTTTTGAAGGGAACAGTATCCTTAATGTTTTTTTATGTCCTGAAAAGCTATTAATGGTGCCACTTTTATTTTTCTAAACTTTTATTTACAGAATCGAAGAACATTAGCACCCACTAAAAATGAAACACCTTCCAGAGATAACAGAGGTAAAGTTTTGCAGAACTACTTAGTTCATTATGTCATTTTAATTTTATAGGCTTCATGACTGTGCTGATATAGAGCCATATTTTGATTTTGAGCATTTAAATAATACTACTACAAAACAACCAGCATCTATATCACCCTGCAACTCACAACTGGCAGCCCACTGAAGCTCAGCAGGTGTGACCCTGGTCAGTACCGGGATGGGAGACCTTCTGCAAAATCTAAGGTTGCTGCTGGAAGAGGTGTTAGTGGGACCAGTAAGGGGACGCTCACTCTGTGGTCTGTGTGGGCCCTTATGCTCCAGTATTGTGATGGGGACACTGTACTGTAAAAAAAACAAACAGATGCCATCCTTCTGATGACATGTAAAACCGTGGTCCTGAGTCTTCAAGGTCATTACAAATCCCAGAGCGTAGGGAGTTGGGGTGTTACCCCGGCGTCCTGGCCAAATTTCCCATTAGCCTTTACCGATCACGGCCTCCTAATAACCTCCATATATAAATTGGCACCAGTCAATGGTGGTAAAACTCTTTGAGTGGAGTGTCCAGAAAATCACTAAATATGTGTAAAAAATAATATAAGATGAATGCATATTTAAGTACAGGGCTTTACGAAAGTATTCAGACGCTTGCACAATTTTCACATTTATTTGCTTTAAAGTTTGCAGTTATGATATTTTAGTATCAATACTTTTATATAGGACCAGGTAAATGTTTATTCCACGCTGAAAGGGAAAGAAAAGGGATGCACCATTTCCACTGCGGAGCCTTCTTCAGGTGTGTGGCTCCACAGCCGAAACGTTGTCTCTTTTCTTTCCCTTTCAGCGTGGAATAAGCATTTACCTGTTCCTTTGCAGCCTCCACGTGCTGACACGGCTCCCTACTTAAACTTTTATATATTCAACTTGCTCCAATCATTCAAAGGAAAAAAATAAAGGAATTAAATAGTAAGAAAAAATGGGTATTCAAACTTATGGGTAACTTGAGAGACAACAATAGAAAGCAAGGGCTTTCTTCACTTGTTGCTTGTGGGTTAATTAAGCAGGTAATATCCCAGCATGCTTATGGTCATATATAAAAATGCTGGATAGGCCTTGCCTATAGTTCTGGCTAGCTTGGCTGCAAGAAGAGTCCTCAGTGGCTTTGAAAGAGGGTTGACTGTTGAGGAACATTTGGTAGGAACTTCAGAAACCCAACAGCACACCATGCAGATGTTTCATGAGCAGCAATGTCTAATCTGATGTCAGCATGGAATTGAGGAAATGATATCATCATCAAAGGGTAACGATGGGCAGATGTACATTCTCCAGGATCATGATATCTGTGCATCAGTTTAGATTGCAAGGCAAAACAGGTTAGTTGCTGAGTAGTTACTGATCAGCACGCTTGCGGGTCCAGTGGTTCAGAGAGCACAGGCAATAAGCTATTGAGCAGTGAAGAAATGTGTTATTGTCAAATGAATAATTTGTCACCATATTCTTGACAAATGGACAATAGCACATGTAGCACCATCTTACAGGACTCTACAGCCCTGAGTGCTTGGATACCAGCAGTGAAGGGTTTTCACAGTGTGGATGCACTCATTCCCTTGGAAGGAAAGCTCAATGCTCACTTCCTAGCTGCTGGGAAATGTGTATTCCAGACTGACTTTGCCCGCATCTACAGAGCTCGTGTGATCACAATGACTGATGTTATCCATATGTCCATATGTCAAGGTCCACCAGATATTGAATCCACGGATCTGAATAGTTATGCAGTCGACAGATCTTTATAGTTTTTACTGACATTTATGGTTTCAAATAAAATATTATAGTTAAAGAATGTTTATGCGTATTTCTTTTTTAAGTTCACAAAATATGACCATAGGAAGGCTCAAAATATATTTGGATAGCACTGTAGATGCCTTCCTACTGTTATTAGGCCTCAGCGAACACTTTTGAGGACCCCACAAGAATATTTTGCTGCTGAAACAAAAGAGTTTTGTGCACATATGTCTTGTTGTGTGTTGTGCCTTCATGAACATATGCACTTACCGGTCCACTCGTGCCTTTATTTTGCTTTGCAGTTGGGTCTGCTCGAGCACGGCCCAGTCAGCTTCCAGAACA
Source organism: Atractosteus spatula (assembly GCF_055471065.1). Lineage (NCBI taxonomy): Eukaryota > Metazoa > Chordata > Actinopteri > Semionotiformes > Lepisosteidae > Atractosteus > Atractosteus spatula. The sequence continues at coordinate 27,434,893 of NC_142708.1, read as the reverse complement.
AGCACCGCAGCCTGCAGCACAACAGCAGCAACAGCAGTCGCAGCAACAACAGCAGCTGCAGCAGCAGAATGGTAGTATTACAGATATTTCGCCAGCTCAACAAGCAAAAAAGGAATTTGGTCTTCCTTGTATGTATACATTTCTCTTTCAGGGTGTCAAACCATGTTATAACTGTTGGTAGTATTTGTTTTTCAGTTTTTTTTCAGGTTGGGGAGAATAGGAACAGTAGTCAAATGCTTTCTTTATCTCCTTTGGTGAAATTGTTCATAGCAATCCATTTGACGGCACTTTGAAGTTCCACCAGTAATATCTACATGGGCTGAGCAGGCTCAGTTGCATAATGTAGCTTCCCTTTTTAGATCTTGCTTTAGCCAAACAATACATGAATTACAGCTTAGTCTCAGTGTGTGACTATTTGCTAAATTGTAATGGTCTATATATTTATTTTCTCTCTCAGTAAAAGCTTATGATTTAAAGGGAAATTGCCATAGTACCGGAGTAAAGCAGCGTACAAAATTACAATAAGGATTTGTAAAATAGGATTGGGAGAATAATCTTTTTAATCTTTTATGGTTAAACACTTTGTAGTTTGAATATAGCTATAGCATTAAAGTGCATTTGAATCCATGTGAAAATAGTACATGTGTGTGTAAATATGAGGATGTCTGAATAACTCATTCCCACGATAATGTATTTATTTGTGCTTAGTTACTTACATTTAGTTTCAAAACTGGTTCAGACATGTGTTTCATCATTGAATCAGGAATATCAGAAATCTGTGCCAAGCTTTTGATTTAACAAGTCCGCTGCATTTTACTATTGGTGCAGATTTTCTCCCGGACACGTGTTTCTTTAAAGAGACCGGAAGGAGAGAAAGCACTGGGTGCCACATTAGGATTCCCTGGCTTCTTTAAACAGACAGCTGGATGGGTTCCTTGTGGGACTAGTTCTTAGAAACCAACGAAGCTAGATTGATTGAATGGCCTCCTTTTCATCGGTGTCCGTTTTTATATATATATGTGTGTGTGTTCTTGTTTTCAAATGGACACTTGGCCCTCAGACTTGACAAAACGCTGTCATGAGATGATTCTCTTACTACTCATGTAGGGAAGTCAACACTGACTTCCCAACCAGGTACAGTAACTAAATGTCAGAATCTGCGGTTCCTCTCATAATAATTGGGATTACTATTACACTGTTTTAAAACTAGCTCTAGACCTGGTAGGTGGATAGAAATTAAACATTTGTTTTTTAAGTGTAACTTTGCCTTTTTCTGTTTTCTTCTAGATTGTAGAAGAATTTGTTTAAATAAAAACTTAATTGGTACTTTTCTGGAGTATTTTAAATTTAAAATTGAGAGCTGTATTTATAACAGTAAAGTCTCTTAACTTCTAGTCAAACTCTGCAATTACTTTCTCAAGTAATTAGGCAAGAGTAAATTATTAAATTAAAAATAAGCTACATTTTTTTGTGTATTTAAGTAGCGATTAAGAGGGAGTTAGTAGTGTTTAGTATTTTTTAATAATTACACTGATTTTTTTTAAATCTGATTTTTGTTTCTTTTTCGTTGTTTCTGTTTACAATGTCCATGCATCACATTAAAACCTGTCAGCTCTTTTGTTAATTTGCAGGCTGGTCAAAATGGTAACTTGTCATTTGTTTGAACAGGTTAAAGGGTCCTGTTTCAGTGTGGCTGTGTAAGGGGAAGAATGCTTGTTCTCGCTGAAGAACACATATCTTGAGGCAGTCCTGTCTGGCACAGAGAACAAGTGGGCTTTTAAATAGTTTGCCAGACACATATCTGATGATGCTTTACGTAAAGATGTCCTGAATCTAAAAAGAAGCCATTTTATCATAATTCAGTGGAATGTTTGTTTTTTAGCTCGCAGAAAATCAAACTGTGTCAAGGAGGTAGAAAAACTGCAAGAAAAAAGAGAAAGAAGACGGTTACAGCAACAAGAACTGAGAGAGAAAAGAGCACAGGTACATTTTCTGTTATTAAAAGTGTTAGATTTTAAGATATTTTCAGGGAGGGGATTTTGCTTGCTGTAAATTGTGGTTGTGGTTCAAATTGGCAATATAGGGTTTGAAGATTTTTACACATTGAGACTTTATCGTGTTATCCAGTTGCTCTGCCTAAAATTTCTAAACTTTTGCAGCGTTTTTTTATAGCACTTTAAAATCTGTGACGTGTAAATTAAGTAAATTTGTATTTCAGAAATGTTTTTCTATGTTTGCCATAGTTTCAATGTACAGTTTAAGTATTTCTTCACATTTATCCTACCTTTGCTGTAAAAAGTGGAATTAAAATCTATGCTTGCATTTATATGTAAACCTCTATTTTTTAGGGAACTAGGGCATAGGTATTTTTTTTCCTATTAGGTAGAGAGTATGTAGAACTGTTTTGATGTACACTTCTAGAATTCCCAAATACACCTGAACCTTTGAGCTTTAGTAAGAAAAAAAAAAATGTTTTTTCTTTGTATCTGTTCTATGCCGAAATTTTTTTAATGTAATTGTCCTGTAAAAGACATGAGACATTGGCTGGTTTTGGATTAACGCCTTAGGTTTGTGTTATGGCAGTTTGGAGACAGTTTAAACTGCTGCCTGTTTCTTTTATTGAGTTTGATCCCCATATGTAGCCCTGTTGAACTGCTATGTTGTAATTTTTTATTACATTTTAATTGCTTTCCTGTAGGAAGTTGATGCTACAAATCCAAACTATGAAATAATGTACATGATCAGAGATTTCCGGGCGAGCCTTGATTATAGACCATTAACAACTGCTGATCTGGTAAGAACGTCCTTTCTAACTTTTCACTATTCAATGACAATGGTGCCTTGTCGGGATATTTTAATTTCACGTTAAGGACATTTTCTTAAATCTACTATTTTTATTTAAGGTAAAACATTACATGGAAAATTAAAGTTGTTTGAAAAAACCTAGATACAGATGCATAAACACCAGCACTCATTTTAAAATTAAATTCACATTTTCTAAACATGTTCACATGCTCATTCCTTGTAAAATCAATATCCCTGTTTTTTAGATTGAAGAGCACAGGATATGTGTATGTGTAAGGAAACGTCCACTTAATAAGAAGGGTGAGCTGATTTATTCTTTTTTATCCCTCTATTAAAAAGAGTTAACATTTTCACTTGTATAAAAATTCAGGCCAGTGGAGGGCCTAACCAAGGCATTGAAAGCTTTTTATTTTATTTTTTTTCCTAAAAATGATCCATTTGTTTTTCAATTAAATATCATTGGTTACAAGATCTTATTAAAGGTGGAAAAAGGTCTGACATGATTTGTCTTGATTTCAGCCTTTACTTAAAAAAAGCTGAAAATTCAATAAGGGTGTGTAGACCTTTGGTGTCCCCTGTACATACAGTATATGCAGCATTAACTATAGATCTGTCAAAAGTACACTATTAATTTGTAGAAGTGAATGTACTATGTAGATGTTGCTATACATTGTAATATAAAAATCTGTCTTACTGAGGATACAACAGGTTTTCTGATCTTGCTGTTTATTGTCAGAAGATATTGCTATTTCTAAAACATAAGGGACTTTAAAATAACCTCTTTCAAATCCCTTAATGACTTCTTCTAGTATGTAACCAAGTCAGTATTATCCTGTACACAATTTCAGAAATGACCTTGAAGGATCTTGATGTCATCACTATTCCCAGTAAAGATGTTGTAATGGTTCATGAACCGAAACAGAAGGTGGATTTAACAAGATATTTGGAAAACCAAACATTCCGCTTTGACTACGCCTTTGATGATACCACTACAAATGAAATGGTTTACAGGTATTTTAATTCACGATTTTAAGTTCCAAAGAGGCAAATGCTTTTTTAAAAGCAGACTTGTATGAGACGGTACGGTATTACAAAATATCCTGTATAATGGGAATGAACTGCATCATTTTACACATAAGACAACAAGGGGTTTTGAGAACTGTATTAAGGTAGGGTTTGAGTGTCTTTTTCATGTTGATTCTATATTTCCTGTTTTTTTTGCAGGTTTACAGCCAGACCTCTTGTGGAAACTATTTTTGAGAAAGGAATGGCAACGTGTTTTGCTTATGGACAGACTGGGAGTGGGAAGACACATGTGAGTTTTTGGTTTATACCAATTTATGTTTTGATAGTTTTCTTCCTTAATAATAATAATATTAATAATCAGGACCTCGGTTTTACACAGACTGTAGGTCCCAATAACACCTCTTCCAGCAGCAACCTTAGCTTTCCTAGGAGTCTCCCATCCAGATGAGTTTAGTCAGTACACCTGCTGAACTTCAGTGGGTTGCCTGTTGTGAGTTGCAGGGTGATATGGCTGCTGGCTATGTTTATATTTATATAGCTGGCTATAATTATTGGCAGTAAATGCCTTTAGTATATTTTGTTATGATGTAAATACTAACATTGACATGAAATATTTGTATTCATTGTTGTTTTGTGATTGTTTTGACCACCGTGATACTTCAAAACTCTTATTTCATGTTTTGAATCATATAGTTTTCTAAAATGTTCCTGGACAAACTCCTTTATCAATCTTTGAATTGTATTGATATTTGCCAATTATCAGTCATTAAGTGTTGGGAATACTCCTGGTTATATGTTTGAGAAAAAATAACTGGGTTTGCGATGTCTCATGACAGACTTTCTCTTTTTCAGACAATGGGTGGTGATTTTTCAGGAAAGAATCAGGATTGTTCTAAAGGAATATATGCACTTGCAGGTAAGTACAACTTGAACGCCGAAGAAAACCGAGTTCAGATTTTGTTTACTGGTGCTTAACTAAGCTTTAATGTTTTTGCAGCGCGAGATGTATTTCTGATGCTCAAGAAACCGAACTACAAGAAGTTAGATCTTCAAGTGTACGCAACATTTTTTGAAATATACAGTGGAAAGGCAAGTGATAGTATTTTTTTCCTAATATGAGTCTCCTTTGTATGCTGGACATTGCTATTTTACAGCAATTGCAAAACCTTTCCCTATTTAGACCCAGATTTTTTCAATTAACATTTGCATTAGGTGAAGTAGGAGAGACAGTGTGGACATGACTGCATAATGGCACTTCTACACAAGATCATGCCACAGTATTTTATGGTTCGTATGCGTAGTCAACACCTAAGGATAAAAAAGAAAAAAAAACAATATTAGTAAGTAAGAGAATTTGATTAAATTCAATTTATTCTGAAGGGAATGGAATACTTGTTCACAAAATTCTGTTCCCCTTCTTTCCCATCCATAAAGAAAGCTGAAGTACAATAATCATTGTTGCAGAATTTAGTGTAGAGTGACTCTGCATGTTTTTGGGGCTATACTATGAATATTAATTGATAATGTATTTCCTTAGATGCTTTGAGAAATAATTTGAAAGAACATGAATCAATGTTGGGCCTTAGATACAGTATATTTAGTGACGCTGTTTTTATTTTATAAGATTCATTTGTGAATGTGTTTCTAAATCAAGAAAATGATTGGCATGTTTGCATTTGATGCTAGCTCTTGGATTGCTGGTGCTTAAGTTTTTCTTCTGTGTTTAACTTTGAAGGTTTTTGATTTGCTGAACCGGAAAACCAAACTCCGAGTTCTGGAGGATGGAAAACAGCAGGTTCAGGTGGTGGGACTGCAAGAACGAGAGGTGAAATGTACCGAGGACGTATTAAAACTCATTGAAATAGGAAACAGCTGCAGGTATGACTAGAGTTTTATGTCTAGGCTGCTACATTACGTATGCTCTGTACCTTAATTTTTTAAAAATGGTTTTTAGAAAAGGCTTGTAGATACTACATACTAAACAGACTTGTAAAGCTGTGTAAAACTCCATGAGGATTAAGTGCTTGGTGGCGAGTTTTCTTGATGATTCGTCTCTGTGACACCAACTCATATTAGCATATGAATCTTTTAGGATATTTAATACTGTTAACATGACACTTAGGGTTTATATTTCTGAAAGCTAATTTCAGCGTTTTACTTTTTTTGATGTGAAGTTTAATAGATAGCTACTTTAATAGTTGTTTAATGTAACCTTTGCAGTCATTTCATTAATGCAGAGAATCTGTTTTCAGAAAGTCTTTTCCATAATTTCACGCTGTGAATATGTCGTTCTTTGTGTGTAAATTCATGGTTCTGGCATGTTGTATGTTTTATGAAAAGCCACTCCGAAACCCGTGAACGTTTCTTTAGTCTGTTGTTTGCAGGTAATGAAAAAAAATACATTAGAATAAGTTTACTGCAATATTTACTGAAACGTGTAATATTCGATGGACTTGAAATTTGAATTTTTGTGAGGGATTTGTAGTTTTAAACAGGCACCTTTTCCATTAGATTTGATCAAACTTCAGTTTCAGGCTGAAGCTTATTTTTTACTGCCCGTTGCTTTGCTTTTGTCTTGAGGTGTAATCGTTCTTCGAATGTTCTTCCACAGGACATCCGGGCAGACATCTGCTAATGCTCACTCCTCAAGAAGCCATGCAGTATTTCAGATTATCTTGCGGAGGAAAGGCAAGATGCACGGCAAGTTTTCTCTGATAGATCTGGCTGGAAATGAAAGGGGAGCAGACACCTCAAGTGCAGACAGGCAAACCCGCCTGGAAGGTGCTGAAATTAACAAAAGCCTTTTGGCACTGAAGGTATGTAAGATGTCATATTGCTGGGATAACTTAAGCTGCAGGTTCAGTTCCAGAGGTGACATATACAAAATAGACTCTGTGAAACATCCACCTTAAAAAATCTGAACATTTTATTGAGTTATCGCTTTTGAAATATGCCCAGATTTTTTTAAATATTAAAGAATTTCTGTGAAATTTGTACAGGCAATCCTTTTTTCCCTACTGCTAATTTTTACTGACTGTAATCTATATGTTTTGGACAAGAGTTCAGTCGACACAAGTGTCTGCTTGCAGGGCAGGACACATCCTATAGCTCAGTGGTCAGAGGTTGTGAAAAAATCAGGCTGTGCCAATTCCTGTCTGTGATGAAGAATCCTAGGGGCTGAACAAAAATAAGTAACATTACGAGGGGTACAAATGCCCAGGGGATATTTTGGTGTCCAGTGTAAGTTGTCTCCACCAGTGGGACTGGCTGGATTATGTGTGATTCTCTGTGCTGCATTTGATATGCTGGTACAAAATCTCAAAGGTATAAAATGGAGTTTGATGGCAAGAACATCTGACTGCCAAATCAGTATTCAGCAGTAGTGCTAAGCTTTAATGAGCAAATGCAAGGTTAATCAAATGGGAATAGGCCATTCCAAATAATAGTTTACATTACATTGTTAACTTTGCAATTTAGCTCTATTAGTATTATTATTAATTTAGTTAACATTGCAAAGTTTACAATTTTTTTGTGTGTAATTGTTAACCTTTGTTTTGACAGGAGTGCATAAGAGCTTTGGGACGCAACAAACCTCACACTCCTTTTAGAGCAAGTAAACTCACCCAAGTGCTACGGGATTCCTTCATAGGGGAGAATTCTCGAACTTGCATGGTAAGTCAAGCCGTCTTGAAACTAATCTGTAAGTTTAACGAGTAGTGTCATTATAACAGGGTGAGTTTATACAGGCACTCTAACCATGATGGCAGTGCAGTCTTCCTCAGACGTGGACATGGCACATAGCACGTAATTCAGATCGAATCATTTTGTGTACAGTTTGTCTCTGTGGAAGAGTCTTTAGATTCTCATTGTGTGTCTGTCCCAGTGATGACTAGAAAATAATATTTACTGTGACTTTGAATTTCTTTTTTGGTTAAAAAAAAAGTCTGCATAGTTTTTATCGTCATTGAGAATATATTAACTTGCATATTTTCTATACAGATTGCTACCATCTCGCCTGGAATGGCTTCATGTGAAAACACATTAAACACACTGCGATATGCAAATAGGTGGGTGAATGTTTGCATCTCATTTTGCAATGAGTGGAATCGGTGCAATTTTCAAAATATTGTTGCAAAGCTTTTGAAAACAAAAGCTTAGATTTGAACATATTTCAGAAATCTCCCTAGCCACCTAGTAAAAAGAACAAAAACACTTTCCTGTAATTACAGACTGTTATTAGTCTGGTTGGCATGCAGGTGTGTTAAGCTCCCAGTTAATGATCCCATTTATCCTGTCCCTGTGTGTGAAGGGAAGGTAACCTTGACAATTCCATTACATTCGATTGCTTTTTCCTTATAGGGACTTAATTAACTGTCCACCAATCTGTTAAGGCTATTAAGTACTGGTTGGGTTGATCTCCCACGTTACACGGGATGGAAGTGTGAAGGTTGCTCCCTTTGCTCTATGTGATTCATCCTTGAAGAACATAGAAAATCTACTTGTGGTCAAAATATTTTTGCAGTACATAACCATTTTTAGTACCCCTTTGTGTCCCTTAACCATTGCCCTTTAAAATGGAAATAAAACTCATAAACCTGGCTGTGGATTAATTACGTATATTTGTGCTGTGTTGCAGTACAGCAGGAAAGTAAACACCAATTCAGGAGGCATTTAGAAGTTTCAGAGTTACTCTTGAAATCTTCAACAGTGCACAGTGGATCATTAGTGACTTTGCTATTTTTTTAACACAAGGCTGTGCTTGGGGCGTCTCTTTGCCCGGAACAGGTGTTGTGGGAAGGTGCTTGTGTGGTTATCTGTTTTGACCAGAACCTTTCCTTTCTGTTTACTGCTTTATCTCAATACTTCAGAGTAAAGGAATTTGGAATAAGTCCTTCAGACATTCCCTTCTCCCAGGGTGGCGGCAGTCGCTCTGAGCTCTCTCCTGCCTATGAGTATGATGACTTTTCTACTTCGCCCAGCAGGTCTACTTCTCCGCATTTCACAGAACCTTATTTTGTTCTCCCTTTCATTTTAATTTCTGCGGTATGGACTGCAGCGCCTCTAGACGTTCATACTTAAGTTTTTTTTTCTTTCAGTTACATCTTTTAACTGCACTTTGTTCATTTTCTGTCTGCCATTCCAGGTGTAGCATGCATTTGTTTATCCTTTCATTTGTATCCGTACAAATGTGTTTTGTTTTCTCCTTGCTAGTTTCCCATGGCAAGCTTTACTTTTAATTTGACGTATTGTAAGACATAGGTGTGAAGAATGTAATGTCACCATATCTTGCTTTTCTAAAGAAGTCCTGGTGTTTTTTGAAGCCCCAGTATCATAGAAAATACATGACATTTATAACATTTATTTCATTTGAGTAACAATATCCGTCAGCTTCTTCAACAGTGCATTTTGAAGCTTTCGAAGCTTGATCCTAAATATTTAGTGTGGAATTTTTATGGAGTGTGGAATTATTATGTATGGTGTCATTACTTCGGTCTTTATCAACAAAAAATTCTATAACTACGTCACAGTTAGAAAGGAGAGGAAACTGTGTAAACTGCTTCTGTCCTGTGGTCACAGAGTGAAGGAACTGACTATCGACCCGAGTACTGTCATGGAAGGACGTCCCAATATTCACGCTGTCAATCAGCTAGATCCCTTGGAGGCTCAGTGGGGTGTTGGCAGCTCTCCTCAGAGGGATGATCTAAAGCTTCTTTGTGAACAAAATGTGAGTTTTTTTTAACCCCTAATACCTAGATGGTTACTGCTTTCCATTTCCATTATTTTCCGACAGCAACATTTTACAGACCTTGGATGTCAAAGAATCTAGAACATAAGGATATAAGAAAACAAGAAGAGGCCATACAGAGAGTCTAGCCTGTTTAGTACTTAGGCGCTAGAGGTACCAAATATTTCATCCAGCTGTTTCTTGAAAGAAACCAGGGTAATATCTTCGACATCATGGCTGCATTTTTCTTAGAAGGACAACAAATATGTTCACTTGGCTACAGGTTATTTTGGGTGTTGACTGTGTTCTTTGATGAATTCTGGCTGCTCCTTTAGGAGGAAGAGGTCTCTCCCCAGCTGTTCACATTCCATGAGGCTGTGTCCCAGATGGTGGAAATGGAGGAGCAGGTGGTGGAGGATCACAGGGCTGTTTTCCAGGTAAAATCCAGCTGTGTTGCCACACGTCATTTGGTATTTAATTTTTTTCATATAACAGTTTTGTGTAGCAATGTGATTCCTGTTAAATATTTGATCGTTTTATGGACAACAGTAATAATTTGCACCATGTCATTTAAAGTCGTAAGTGGCATACCTATTTGTATTTAAAATGAGTTGAAACAGCACACATTAAGAGATAATGGAATTTGCTTTCTCTCTAGGAGTCTATACGGTGGCTGGAGGATGAAAAAGCACTTTTGGAAATGACTGAGGAAGTGGATTATGACGTAGACTCTTATGCCACACAACTAGAACAAATTCTGGACCAAAAAATTGACATCTTGACAGAACTCCGAGGTAATCTCAATTGAACTTTTTTCCCACTTTTTTCTTATCACTTCACCACACTAATTTTAGTGTTTGATACATTAAAAAAATAATAAATGTGTAACAGGAGAATTTAACACTGTCAGACATTTCAAGATGGAAATTGTTGGGTCAGAAAGCCTTGTTAAATTTGGACCCTTTTCTTCACAGATAAAGTGAAATCATTCCGAGCAGCTCTCCAGGAGGAGGAACAGGCCAGCAAGCAGATAAATCCTAAACGACCACGTGCCCTTTAGGATGTAGTTTTATGTTAAAGGCTAAATTGAAATGGAAAATCCACTAAACTCTCTCTACTGTAAAATGATCTAATAACTGGTTGTGAAGATCCGGCTGTTTGAAAACTAAAACTTGCTGAAATGAAGATTTCTAATGTCCACTTTCCATTGCACATCAGACACTCCCCGTTGTGTTCAGAGAAGTGCTTCTCATCCAGCAGCACAAAAAAAACAAAGGTTGGATTCCATAAGCACTTCCATTTTTTACTTTTTATTTTAATTACCAATACATGTTTTGAGCTCCTTGCCAACATTTTTTTTAAAGAAAATGAAGTAAAACTGTGGACTTTTGGCTTCCATAGTACCTGTTAATCTTGTTGGAATTTTGTTATAAAAGATTGGTGGGATAGTTTTGAAATGTATGCATGCTCAAACCAGCCGTGATTGTAATTTACCACCCATAGACATGACTGTGCTCACCTGTCAGTGCTGTATATAGCAATGTTTCTTTAGGGGGACGGCTCATTATTCTGCTAAGTCGCATAGTAAACACAGTGAATAAACTGCATTACTTGTCAGTGTTCATTTGTTTCCTTGGATCTATTTTGTGTTTTATAACACGTCTAGTTTACTTTTTGTGCCATATCATGTTTTTAAAAGGCAGTTCTGATGTGTTGCATTGAATTTCCATTTACTGTAAAAAGTTTTTCATCTCATTTTAACACTTTCTTTGTAAAAATATGAAAATTTTATCTAATGTATAGTAACCGAACACTGACTTTGGAGATAAGTTGTACTTCTAAGCGTTTAGTGTGTACGCCAGATTCAATGCTGGCTTAAAGAATAAAGGTTCACTTGTATGATTTTATACTGCAATGTATGATATATTTAAAGACAATGTTTTGAAAAAATTAGAAGTATGCTAATTTGTTTTACCATTCATATATGGTTCATAACTTTTTGAGGTGAAAATTTTTACTTTTTGGTATTGTTCTCACTTGTGCATATAGTTCAATACAAGACCCCATACTGGTCATTTCCAACGGTTTTGGCTAAGTAATACATGAACAACTTGCTTCACTTTGTACTAAGTCTAACCAGACATGTCTAGTCGTTCGGTAAAGTACTGTGGTAAACTAATTTTACTAAACCTTCACTATTTCAATTGAGTCATTTCATAACTACCTTGCTTTACCTTGTATGACCCAATAGGTTCCATGATGTAAAATGTAAAGCCTCCATGCTTACAAACTCTGTAAACTTGTGAGCACTTTACTAACATAATATGGAATAAAATGAAGAAAACCCTGAATCATTATTTTGAACCTTTCTAAATCATTCCCTTTTGATTACATAAAACACTGCTGTGGTGCTACAAGACAGACGTTGGTTCTTACTGTATGGTTTTGGGACAAAGTGTTTTCATGTGGTTGTGAAAAAAATACAGTTGGTTTATGTAACATCACTTAGTCGTGTATCTGGATTAGCAGCAGTATGTCATTTTAAAATGTTAATGTAGTAAGGTAGAATAAAATAAGATTATGTGACAGGTTAAAAGAGAAGCATAGTTTATGTCGACTCTTCTTTCTCAGACATGCCCAGTGAGGCAGCTTTTTACATGTGTGATAGCACTTTGTAGCACTCTTAAGCTAGAATGGATGTGGTTGATTGATTGCACAACTGTAATGTGCAAGCCTTTGCCAAATAAAACTGTTTTTAAGAAATACAGAACGGTACTTATATATAGTTACAAGTAATAAGTTTATTCCATGCTGAAAAAAAAGAAGAAAGAAAACACGTTTCGGCCGTGGAGCCTTCTTCAGGTGTGAGAGAGACAAGGCAGTAAGCAAAGGTAATGTAGCGGGAGAAAGGTAATGTTGCGTACTACCTTTGCTTACTGCCTTGTCTCTCTCACACCTGAAGAAGGCTCCACGGCCGAAACGTTGTTTTCTTTCTTCTCTTTTCAGCATGGAATAAACCTATTGTTCCTTTGCAGCCTACGCATGCTGACGCAGCTACCCACCTGAACTAATATATAGTAATTAACAGTTGATGAGTTCTTAATATTCTTAATGGTTTTCTGTAAAAAAAAACAACCCTGTTTTGCAGCCATGTTAACCTGTGATTGCGTAGTTGTCTTAGAGGATTCTGCATTTACAAAGACATACAGGAACTACATGTAGATGGAGGAAAGGTACACATTATATTTCTAAATTAAATATAATATATTATATAAACACGTGTATAATTATATATATTTGAATGCAGGTCTCCACTATCCTTATTTCTTTGAAAGCTCATGGTTGATTACTGTTATTATATTACGATGCCTACTATACAAAGGATGCTATACAATTTAGTGCCATCATTAAATAGTTCAAGTTTTGAATAGAAATAAAGTCCACAATGTTTGTAGTATATTTTGTTTTTAGTGAACTGATCATAAAAACAGTTTTACAACATGTTTTTAATTTGGTGTTGTCCGTGTACCACACTGGTTGCCAGGAAAAGTTGCCTTGTGATGCCTTTGAAAAGTACTCCTATTTGTGACCATGGTTGGGATTTTCAGTGCCTGACTGTAATGCCGTGGCCAGTTAACAGCCGCGAGGGTGGTGATGTGTCAGAACCCAAGTGCAAGAGATCAGAGAGTAGTGGAACACCTGAGGATACCCAAGTGCAAGAGACCAAAGAGTGAGGGCTTGGATGCTCAGGAAGAAAGGGAAAGGGAATGGGAACATAAGAATGATGATAGAATAACTGATTACTGTGCCAGTGGGGCTTAATCAGCCCACAGTGGACAGTAATGGAAAAGAAAATGGAACAAACTTCAACAGAACTGGCCAGCTGAGCACAAAGGCCCAAGCTGCTCAGCAGAAAAAGAAACCTGGAGTGTGAAGCGGAATTCTGTGCCGAGCTCCAAGGGAGACGGGAGTTCGACTTCGGAGTGGCATCCTGGTACAGAGAATGACGACAGGCTTCGGGCTGCAGGGTCAGACGACCACCCAGAGAGGCTGCTGGGGTATCTACCCGGGGAACCGAAGTACAGGCAAGTGCAGATGTGCAACAGAAAGGGGGTGAAAAGAACAATAATGGAGGCTGGTGAAGCAGGGCTTTGGCTTTAGAGAGAACTGGGAATTATTAATACAGATCAGGGAAGGAAGGTTCGGCCTGTGCAGCTAGCTCTGGAAAAACAGTGAGCCCTTGTGAGAATGTGACGGTTTCCCAAGGGAAACCGCTAGCCGAGGGGCGCTGCAGGAAGGCGATCTTAACACAATCGAGCAGGTCTTATTAATCACACTTAAATGATCAATTTCTAAATACCTGGAACACGATTATTTTTACCACCTAAGCAGGGGTTTTGAACAATTATTTTATAGATGAAATTAAAATATCCCTCAAGGACCATAGCTGGTTATTCTTGACTTAAATTTACTAAACTTGAATTACTCTTTTGCATGGTGTAAAAGATAAATGTTCTCATTGGGGTTTCTTCTAATGCACTACAACTGCATCACTGTCAAGGTTTGCTAAGAAGTATTTTCATTTGACTTCTAGTCACATAGAATGTTTCATTTAAACTTTTATCCCAGAGCACCAGAAAAAAAAAAGATAAGGCAAGTCCTTATAAAAAGATTTTAAAAAGATATAATATATGTGCAGTATAAATGTGAAGCATTTGTTCTTTTAAAGAGAAATGTTTTCTTTTAAAATATGTATTCTTCACCTAAGATTTCACTGATGAACCACACATCACAATTTGCATTACTCACATTACAGCAATCCAGTAAAATGCATTCAATTAATCTTTTAAAGATCACTTAATTATTTTAAAAAAAATCACAATACAGAAAATGCCAACGAAACCGATATTGTTGAACCTCACAAGCTGTATTCTTAAAAAGTGTGGATTCCAAATTCTGTCTTGCAAGTTTGTGTACAGTTACAGTCTTACAGATACTGTACCACGGATATTTACTGCAGTATTATGAAAAGTGGATGCCAGCAGAATTAAATCCATGGAGAAGCCTGTGGAATTAGAAAAAAAAAATCAACCTCACTACAAGCAGAAAAAGCATACCTTAATATGTATCAATTATCTAGATCATAGTGTTTCTGCTGATGCTCACCATTTAAGATGAGATGTCATAGTTAAAAATTGGTTCTCTTTACATTTTAAATTAAGAGGTAGTGACAATATAATGTAATCTTAGTTTAAATTAATGCCCAATATAACACAACCAAACCAATGTGAAGATGGAATTAAAAAAATCTATATCTGCAATGTGTTACCTGAAGTACGATATACCAGTTGCAAATTAATAACATTTTGTACTTATTTTGTAACATAACCAACAAGAGATTTGGCTTCTTTTGTACTATCCAGTCTATTAAACAAACAAAAAAGGTGGTACCCAAAACAAAAAAAATATTAGCCCATATTTGCTTTTTAGTAGCCATTAACAATATCAATAAGTAATCAATTTGTAAAAAATATCAAGTTACATACAAAAAACTAGATCTTGTTAGATATAGTCCACTAAAACATGAGCAAGTCATTGTATTGTCATGGAACAAGTAGAAAAAGAACAAATAATGAGGTCTCACACCTGAAGAAGGCTCCACGGCCGAAACGTTGTGTTTTCTTTCTTCTCTTTTCAGCATGGAATAAACCTATTATTTGTTCCTTCGCAGCCTACGCATGCTGACGCAGCTACCCACCTGAACTACTACATTGTATTGTCATGTTGTCCATTATTGTAACCAGCTGCATTCTTTCAGTCAGGATGGTTGAAACTTGTGTGATACTATTGTAGATCATAACTAAAGCTTACTGCAGTTGTTCAATATCTTTATAACCTCCTGTGCATATTAAATCAATAGTGTGAATAGTATGTACCGAATTAAGAAAATATGTCTAGCATATGAAACAGAACTATTTTGGGTGACTGCATTGTTCTACAATCCAAATTTATTAAATACACTTGATGTTTCAAGTTACTTTTGGGGTTAGTGTTTAAGTTAAAGTGACCAGCATAGTGTGTATTGTGAAAATACATAGATAGAAGATAACGTCTCATAGTTTTAAGTTATTATTTTTCTAATTTATGGATAAAAGTTTTCCAATGGGATTCTGATTAAGGTTGTTGTTAATTATTTTAGCTGACCAAAATGTGATATTTGGTTGCCATGGCCACAATCATGGTTATAGCATACTGTAAGAATGATTTCAAACAATAAGTCTTTTATTCTGCTTAATACCAGTTATGGTGAAACACAATTTTAGCAAAAATCTATATCTAAACTGTTTTAGATGAAAAGAGAGGACTTGTTCCGTCTTGTACTCTACTACCTAAAACTAACTACTATTAATTTTCTTCTACAAAAGGTTCCCCTTATGGAAATTGAAACTGTCCTCCACTTCAGAAATGGTAATTGGATATATTGCAAATAAAAACAACTTAGGATATGAGTTAGTAATTTCATTAGTACAGAATAAGCATTTTGTTTTCAAATTGGGTACAGGCTATGTCTTGTCTGTGCAATCTTAAAATTAGAACCATTACTCACTTCATAAAGTCATCTATGTCCATAGACCTAGCTCGCTTCTCACTGAAGCCAGTTTCCTGAAGAATTTGCTCGATTTTTGTTTCAATTCTGAAGTCCTGTGGTATTTCCTGTGATAAAAATGAAAGTGTTCAAAAAGTTGTGTACACCCCAGAAGAAATACAGTATATTGCTCCCTTTGTAAAAAAAAATCATGCAAAGACAAAATAATCTAGAGAATCAAGCAGTTGCTATTCTTTCCTTAAAACTAAAACAAAAACTGAACAACAAGATAATCTTATATACTTTTTCAGTCCTTTAGTTGTTTTACAATATTGGTCGGCTATCATGGTCCAGTTGGAAACTGAACAGACCAGGTGGGGTTTAGGCGGTTTCAAGAAAATGACAAAATCTGTTTTTTCTGTGGTGTCTGTAGAATTGTGCTTGCACAGCTCTACCCATATGGTCATTCTGTACCAATACCAATGAAATTCTCCTACTTTCCAAATCCAAAAAACCAGAGAGAAATTACAAGCACTTGCTGACCTATATTAGTCTAAAACTGACAGACACCCAGCTGGTAACACATTGTATACTTACAATATTGTGTACAGAACAGTGAATTCTGTAGTTCTTTTCCAGCAACTGCTCAATTGCTCTGGACCTAAAATTGCAAAAATGAAGGTTAAACCATCCATACAGTGTTTGTTTTCATTTGGAATTTAATAATATGTGGGATGTACTTTTCCACATTCTCCCATTTTAATGTTCTTTACAATCTTCACCATTTGAGTAATTTCTTTTCGTTTAACTCTAATCTCTATGATGTGGTGGCGTGAAACTTCTATATTAAACGCTTCTTTGAGCTGATAAATTTTAATGTAAAGTTATAACTAAAAAAAGGCTTTGGAGAAAACATGATTTACCTGTTTGGAATATTAATTTCAAGAGTCATCTCTACATGCCAATGGTCTAAAAAGAGAAAATGCTTCCTATTCCAAATAACTGAATGAAGTTGTTACCGTTAACTTTATCAGCTGCAAACGATAAAAAGAATTCTTGGTTTTTCCCAGACTTTGTCTTGTAAATGTTCATAGTGCATGATATAATCATTTAATAAACCCATGGCTGTACTGAGTTTTTTTGGCTAAGTAAGACCCTCCATCCAACAATATACATTAGTAAAACAACAAAAAAAAAGACTACTCACTTAAATGCTGCACAGAGTGTTTTATTCTTCCTTATGAATGCTATTCTGACAAGACCATCCCATTCCTAAAGAAAATGTGTTTAGAAAAGAACTGTAATAGCTTCCTTCATTTTAGAATTAAACACTGGTGGAAAGGTGTATCTCTCACTAATGTCACAGTGAGGAAGTTACCCCTGGGTCACAGTTCCACTGTAAGCTCAGAGAATCCTGGCCAGTGAATTCTAACCACACTCCTTTTGGAATCCTAGTCACAACTGACTAGTAAGATAACTCTTAAGGTTGGATTAAAGGGGAAGAATTGTAAAGCCAAAACACTTTATTTTGAATTACAAACCTTCAATAATTATCCCACAATTGTAGAGTATAATACTTCCACTTTAACAATGTTCCTTTCACTTTAAATAATTGTTCTTAAACTTTAAAGTAAAGTACATACAATTTCCTCTTCTAACAAAAACCCTTTGTTTCTGTATATACCATTAGAAACCAAGTGACTTAATATTTGTTAATGATTGCCTATAAATATTAAAAGCATTAAATTTATAATAATAAAATTAATTAGCCTGCCTTAGATGGAAACACACTTATGTGTAGTTAAATTAACAATTTATTCTCCCTCGTATTCCTTTATTACTAAACCACTGATATAGTCATTCATAAATAATTAAGAATAGTCTTCCCTCTTAAATACTGTTTTATTTGGTAAATGTCTCAGCCTTGGGAGATTATGTATCAGGTATATGTCAGAAAGATCTTTTCAATGATATATTTTCAATTTAATATGGTTTGTTCTAATAAACGTTAAGACAATCAGAGTTGCAAAAAAAAAACTTTTTTGTGTCCCACATTCAAAATGTCTATTGTATTTATATGCAATTCAAAATACTTTATTCATCCCGGGGGGAGGACAACTTAAGATATACACATAACATATATGTACATACATAAACCAGCTAGCAGAAACATCCAGTGACTCTTCCAAATTCATGCATATCATCCTTACCTGAAAATTTACAGGTGGAGGAGGGTTCTTTGGCTCTATTCTGACAACACTAGACTCCACTTTTGGTGGTGGCCTAAAGTTATTCTTCCCAACCTATAAAGTAAAAAAATTAAATACGTCCAAGGACGATAAGAATGCTGGGTTTTAAATGACTTTGTTGGGTTTTAATTATCTTAATAAAAACCACTGGTGGTCTATCCAAGTGTAGATGACCGCTTTGGGTATCAGTTTTAAAGCAAGGCAAATGCAATTCAAGCATTTATAATCAAATGTCTATTTAACAGCACTAACATATTTACTGTAATGTTGTCTTAGAGTAAACAATATGTCTTACAAATTTTTGATGATAACCAAGTCACAAGGTCAGTGGAAAACAGGTCTAATCTGCATTGAAAATGTGGTCATAAATGTCACCAGTGCAGTAGGTAAAACCGGCTAATTTGGTTTCTCTCTTATCAAACAATGTAAAACAGGAGATGGCAGGAGTATACAATTATTCAAAATGTTTCACTGTTCAACATTGAGATGCGAAGTGCACTTAAGCAACCCTTCACTTAAGAAGTGATTTTCATAACTTAATGGATCAGCAAGTGTTTTATCACTATAAACAACTTAAATAGTGTACAGGCAGATAGTTGTTTATATAAAATATTTATTTCAATATTTGAAGTTTTACTTGTGATGTGAAGATTACTTGCCTTCATAAGATGATCTACTCGGGCCAGAAGCTGAGTATTTATTGATAACCTGCAATACAGCTTGTCTCCAGGTTTTGCAACAAGTCGAAGAGCAAATTCTCTTTGGAACATCAGCACTGCACACCTAGAATAGTAACAAATTAAGAGCAAGTGACAATTTTTAATAATATTAACTTTTTAAATATACCATAATGGTTTTCTTTCTAAAGGTACTTACCTGAAAAAAGGCCTGTGGAGCAGTAATTTAAAAATGAATGGTGATGAAATCTATAAAAACAAAAAAGATTCATTGATTGTATAAGGGATCAGAAAATTTCAACTGCTCAGTATGCTAAACACAAAACACTCAGTGTGCTAATTATTCTGTTTTATTAACTAGAAGGGGAGAGTTGAGCAGACCAGGAGGAATCACAAAACTGCTTCTCCGCTGAATTAAGGGGGGAACCTTTAGGCACGGCACATTATGAAAAGCCCAGAGTGGAGTTTTGCCAGGATACCTGGATTAACACTGGTACTTTCACAGCCTTTGTATTTACATTGACTTTAAGCCACAAGTGCATATAAGGAACAGCATTAATTCATTAAACTATAACTATAACTTTACGTACCTGATAAGGCAAGTTAGCTACACAAACATCAAAGAAAGGCAGGTCTGTCTTCAGAACATCTCCAACCATGATCTGAAGCTTTGTCTGCAGTGGTCTGTGAAAGAAAGAGACATATTTAATGCAGAACCACCCTGCTTTATCTCAATGTTATTATCAAACAGCTATGCTTGAAGCAGCTCTAAATTTACCAGTCTGAAATGTGTTAAAAAGTACATTAATATAGTGCTCAACAGATTTATACATACCGTGATGATGATTGTGAACAAAAAACATAGAACAAAAGTTGTACGGATGGGTGATGCGTCTTCATTAAATAATTTCTAAAAATGTAGTCTACGGTAATCTTAAGCTTTGAACAAAGTTATATTTGCCATAAATAACATTAGTCTGTAAAATGTGTGTCAGATTCACTCAAATCCTTGTAGTTAGTACTGTGTAAATTCTCCTGTGGCATGTAATATACTGACAGGATGCCTTCTGTATTGTGCTATTATGTGATATGTGCTATAAAGTGTGATATTACTTTATACCAGGTAACCATCATTTGAATGTATGATTTGGATCACAGTCATGATGAAATGTTTATTTTCTGCCTAACTTGAGCTTCTAGGCAGAGGGAAGTAGATGTTTGGTCAGGACCCCAGGACTCTATGATCCAAAGATGTAAAACATCTCCAAAACAGACCATTTGACCTTGACAACTCACAAGAGGCTATTTCCTTCCAACTATGCCAGGTAATGCTGAATGGTAATTTTCAAGACTTTGTATCGTAAAGATGCCAGATTGTGGTGGACATCTTCAACTGTTGTCTTTGGATTTAAGATTGTCTCCTGAACCACTTGTCTCACAGATTGTCGTGGCAAGGCACACTTTTATCACTATCATGTCTGAGTTGCCACCTCACTACTTTTAAATTATTTGATAATGGACAAAACAATGGAAAGTGCTATATTTATTCTTTTGTGAATTCTCCTATAGGCATCCCAAACCTTGTTGATTTTAAGGACCACTTGCCTACAGTCTTCAGAGAGCTCTGGATCCTTAGCTATAATAATGTGTGCTACTGAAAAATGTCTTCTTTGCGTAATCTCCTTTTAGAACCCAGGTAAATGAATGAATTTTATGGGGGCCTCTACACACTTTAAGAGGTTTCTGCTGAGCTTACAAAGAGCAGAGTAGATTTGTGTTGTTGGATGTTTCCTCAATGAACTACTTAGAGGCATGAAGACATCTGATCCTTGTTTTTCTGGGATTTAATTTAGTTTACATCTTCAGATAAAATTTAAAACAAATGACATAGCAAAGCACAATGCTATTATGATTACAGTATAAAATACATAGATTTTTTAAGCAAGATGCAATATTTAATTCGCAACATCCTATCATAAGAATTTTTTCCCCATGCTTCCTTGGTGGTGTGAAGAAATCTGTAATACAAGTGTCATTTAAAAAGATAAATCATGGAAGCTTAAAATCAGATGTTATGAGTTCTGAGGGTTATACTTACGTGCACTGTACTCTCTTCTGAAGCTCAGCCACAAGTCTGGTATCCAGCTCACAAGCCACTACCTTTTGAAATTGAAATAAAATTATTACACACACCGTTATATAGTAAATATGAGGTTTGCAGCACAGTACAACCATTTATAACCTTTTTTGCTTTTTCCAGTAGTTTGACAGTCATGTTACCAGTACCAGGCCCAACTTCCAGCACCACATCAGTTGGTCTAAGAGCAGCCTACAAAAAAAAAAGTTGTCTGTAGAGGACAAAAGCTTTTTCAAGTCCTGTAGTCAAGGTGTTTAAACTGTATACTCATTAATGCTATAGGCTATATTTTCTTCAGTTAAAGCCTAGATGTGTTTAGACAGAGTTTAATGTCAAACACGTTTTTTTTACATGATTTCACTACAGCATAATAACCACTACACCAATCAACATAGCAACAGAAATAATATGAGGTTAAAAGTAAATAAAAACGTCTAAAAACTGTTCAATATATGCAAACTGCATTAATAACCTTAGAAACTCAAGGCGATTTAAAGTATGTTATTTCGGTCTCATTTATACTTTTGCGTCTAATTCGGTAACTATGAATTATCAAACATAAGTGTGTTTATCTATTGCACTGAAACAAAGGATTAAAGGCATACAGGTTTGCTTACCTTGTCAATGATCCCATTAACCACCAAGGGATTTTTTAAGATGTGCTGACCTATTCCGGTATTGAACATTATTCCTTAGAGGAAAAAAAAGATACGTATGTTCAGTAAAGTGTTTTTTAACTAATTTGATATACACAGATGCTAATGAGTCGTCTTTAAAGAAACAATTTCAACAGAAAACTAAGTACAAACGCTATAGCAAAGAGGGCATGAATTCTGAGTATTTCAGCACCTCTTTTTTGCGGGACCACTCTCAATAAGCACAACACTTTGACCACTACATAAAACTGTCATATAATTTGAACAATAATGTTCCTAACTCTAAGAATTATTCAAACTAGATAGGCACGTCAGTTGATCCACAGCAAGAACTGACAAATGTTCATAATCCACCGTATTAGACTGCCACTGAAAGGTTTCCTTTCGGCAAGCTCCGTTGATGCTTAACTGAGAACATATCCTGTGAAGGTCAGATAATTCCCAGCTGTTAATAAAATATGTTAAATGTGTACATAAATCAGTATGGAAATGTAGTTTTTAAAGGCCTCTTGCTTCTCGCTTTCCAAAAACTGCTTCAGTTATGTGCTCACAGTAACACTAACAGTAAAAATTGAAGGGATAAAATACGTTCTGTAAGGGTACGGTTATTCAAACTAACCTTGACTTTTCACCTCCTGGTGTTGTCTGCTTTTCTTTTCAGCTTTAACTTTCGGCATTTTGTTTTCGTTTGATACTTCACCAACTGAATATATATGTCTATACTATACATTCCCAACACGTGTTCCTAATGTAAGCTCGTCATAGACTGTCTCGTGTCGTCTAATAAAGCGCAAGAAATTGCATTCTGGGACTTGTGGTTCTGAACTGCAACAAAGCAGTAACAACAGTACAACTTTAAAACCCAACGGACTACTTCTCCCATAATGCTGTAACAACACAACTATTGTCGCAGGACTGGAGCGTGATTTATATGTTGTTTACGATTATGCCTAATGATAATGATTTTGTTTTAGACATTGTAAAAGTAGTCATGTCTGATTTAAAACCGTATGGTGGCACTATTTCGTGAAATTGTAGATATAATATTTGAAGTGATCTGTTTCATTTTTGCTCTTGTGTCTAACTTATTTAGTGGTTGCGACAAGGGCAGCCCCTTTTTAACTGAAATGAGATGAAAATACTCATAGTAGTACTCATGCAATTTATGTGTTCCAAAAATATTTTATATTCACATTTTTTCGAATACTGTCCCATTATTTGTTGTGAAGCACTGCCATCCAGTGGACATTGTCCTGTTTACTTTTATTGTTAATTGCTTCAACCCAAAATTAAAGCAGAAACTGACCATAGCGGTTTATAGACATTTTGGCTCCCCATTCGGAATGTTGAGATCTTTTGTTTTTGGGGGAGAGGGGAAGGGGGGATATTAAACTATCAAACTCAATTAATCTTCGTCACAAAGTACGACACGAATAGGTGTTCGAAAGAAGATTAAAGAACTTGAAAACACACAAAACGGTATCCCACTATTTTAAAATTAGTCTTCAAACATAAATCGGATATAAGACAGTATTAACAACTGCATAATGCATTTCTCTTTCCTCTCCATTAAAGTGTAAACTCGAGAAAAATATCTGAAACCTTTAATTAAGCGGCAGCTGCTGCAATTCAATGTTTCCCAGAATTAGTAATTTTAATTAAATTAAGGCTTTTCAACTGTCTTGGAACATACAGAAAACAATCCAGTAAAATAATGTAAATTCAAACATTTAAAAATAACACTGAATCTGGGTAATATGCTAACATTAATAAAACCCCAAAACTTTAATTTGGATACACAAATGTAGCGCAATCAAGAAATTCGTAACACTAATCAAACCAGTACAAAATTTTCAAGAAGCGTGGCAATTCGTGCCGTAAACTAGTAGAAATCGTGACATCATCAGCATGCGCCTTCCACCGTGTGTATGGCGCCATCCAACTATCAGGCGTGTGCATGTTTGTACTTAGAGCTGACACCAGCATAGTTGTGATATTCCATTACACACCACTTCTGCCAGAGGTAAGTATGCTTAAAGTCCTGGAAAAATCTAAAGATCTTCTGCTTTAAATCAGGCATTGAAATGATAATTGCTCGGTATCATTTCAGTGTTGGGCCAGGTTAGGTTGTGTAATTTATCTCCTGTGTTAACACGCGTTGCAATGATTTTTGTATATTACAGGGGGGGATGTGTTTGATGACCGGTTTAGAATTGTAAGGATTATTAAAGTAATGCGTTCAGGGTCTACAGCATATATCCCAGACCTAAACTATGATAGATAATATAAGTCCAAAGCGAGCTGAAATTTAATGTAACTCCTTTGCTTCTTTTTGGGGGTTTGTAGTTGCATGAATGTGGTCAGTTGTGGTGTCTCCAGGGTTCTAATCGTTCTTTCAAAGTAACATTAGGTGTCTGGGTCTAACTGTGGATGTATGATTATTGTTTTGTTTATGCGATTTGGTTTTAACGTCTTTGAAAGTCATGTGTGTGTTGGTACCCCGCGCGAGTATTCTGTGCTTTTATTTGCACTCTGCTGACCTGAAGTCTTCCATACAGTATGTATTGCGAATCAGTTTGCCCATGGCACTGACTCGTGTGTCCGATAACAGCTTTAACTGTTTTTGATATATGTGTATTAGTTTGGATCAGAAGCAGCTATTTTTGCCATTACTTAATCGAGAGGCCATTTGGCTGATACAGCCGTTTGGTTGCCATGTAGTTAATTAATCCAGCTGTTTCTTGAAAGAAGGTAGGTTACCTGCTTCAATAACATGGGAGGACATTATCTAACCAGGTAATGAATTGACAGCTCTTCTCATTAAGTATACTAACTCATAGATCTTCTTCAAGTTTTCTGGCTTGTGTTTCAGTTTTGATTCTGAAGAAGTCCTCCGGGTTGAATTTATCAGTGCATTTGAGGATTTTGAATGGTTGAATCAGGTCCCCCTGATTCCATCTTAGTACTGTTTTTTGTAACGTGATGACCCATATTGTATGCAATATTTAAAAAAGCGTGAGCATTGTACATTTTTAACACTACATCTCTTTATTTAAATTCTGTTTTTTTAGTTATAACAGTTATTTTACCCTTTTCATTGGTTCTGTATAAAGCTTGGATGAGGGAAAATGTGTCAACATAAATATCTTATGTTTTTGGAGGGATGCCCTCACTCACATTTGTATCCTTTCTTATGTTCTTAATCTTTGATTATAGAAGCAGCGAAAAAAGTTTGCCAATCCTTATCTGTAAACTTTACTAGTTCACCCGCTAGGCTACACCAGTACCAATCACAACATGGGGTGATATTCGATTCTGTCTTAACATTCAACCCACATGTGCAGCATATTGTCAAAACATCTTTTTTTCACCTCAGAAATATCGCTAGACTACGCCCTATACTATCACTAACTGTGGCTGAAAAGTTGATAAACACATTTGTTTTCTCTCGAATTGACTACTGTAATGCCTACTCGCTGGGGTATCTAAATCTACTTTGAACGAACTGCAGTTTGTCCAAAATTCAGCAGCTAGAATCCTGACCAGGTCTAGTTCAAGTGATCACATTACTTCTACCCTGGAGTCCTTGCACTGGCTTCCTGTCAAATTCCGTGTGGACTTTTTAAATCCTCATGCTCACCTGTAAGGCTCTGCATGGCTTGGCACCTCAGTACCTGTCAGAACTATTATCGCCCTACTCCCCACCTCGCAACCTTTGCTCATGTAATTCTGGTCTCCTAACTGTCCCCCAAGCCCGTCTACATTGTATGGATGACAGGGCCTTCTCCTGTTATGCCCCCAAGCTCTGGACCTCTCTGCCCAAGGAAGAGAGTCACCTTCTCTAAACTCCTTCGAATCCAGACTCAAAACCTTCTTCTTTAGAAGAGCCTTTACTTAACTGGTTCCATTCTTCACCCCTCTGCTTTTCCTAGTACCACCATCCACGGTCTCCTCTGTATATTGTAATTGTGTTTTTATCTTGTGTATTATTTTTATTTATTGTTGTTATCATTCTGTAAAGCGCTTCGAGAAGCCACCTTTAAAGGTGCTATATAAAATAGTTTATTATTATTATTAACATATCTGGGCATGCTACACATAGTCAGCTCACAGAAAGTATGGTAGCAGCTAATTCATTAGTAGTAATAATATCTAATTGACTTCTTATCAGTATGTTCCTTGTCAGTCATTTATGCATTCATTAATGTGTGTTATTCTACACAACCATAAAGCAAAAGGGCTACATTTTTATGAGGAAGTGTAGAACAGTTACAATTACATTATCTTAAAAAAAAAACTTTAAAATGACAGTAGAAGATACCCATTAAATTTTCTCTCCATAAATGAGAAAAACGTTTTGGGTGAAATAGCACAGAATGTGACGCATGTTGCAGAATGTCAGGTAGGAGGGCATGTGAGCTGGTTTCCATGTCTGTCCATGTGTTGGAACAGGCAGGTCTGTTTGTTCACATAGGAGCAGCTTGCTTTGCCTACTTTGTCCTGGCTTTTTGACAATGTGGTAAATTGCTTGCCTTGCAGAGTGCAATTCCTGGCTTCAATTGTCTACGCACAAGGACTAACATGTAGGGACATATCTTTCTTATAGGAACTACTGTTTGAGTTTTATTTTCTACCAAGTACAGTGTGCATTTCCTACTGGCCTTGTGATATGAAAGGATTACATTTGTGCAGTCAAAAAATCCAAATGTTTGTTTCTAATGTCTGTATTTGTTGATTTTGAGAGGACATGTGTATTGTACAGGATAAAAATGACCCGACCTCATCATGCACTCCTCTCTAAGTAAGTGTAGTTTGCGTAATGGCTGAAATGGTCAAAATGCTAGAAAATAGCGATAGTCTTGGGATGGTGGTTGGGGATTTCTGTGATGTTCTGCGACTTCATCTAACATTTCTTTTCCTGTATCTTCTCATTATTTTATCTTTTGTTAGAAAAATAGTTTGGGGAACACTAATGTGTAGCTTTAGCCATTTCTTCATTAGTGTTATTTGTATAGTTTTAACCTAAGGGATATCTGTTCGAAGTCACATGCTGATTCTGGATCGGAGATTACTTTTGACGCCATCACACAAACAGAAATGAAGCATGAGTGAGTAACACAGTGCCATTGTACAGTTCTTGACAATCCTGATTTATGAGCAAACAACCCTTTTAAGCTATTGCCTGTGGTTGCAGTTAAGAAATCAAAATAATGTGCAAGCTGTTGTTTAAGGTGCCCTGATTGAGGTTAGCTCTTTATGGATCTCTGCCAGTTTTTGCCTATGTATTATGAGAAATCTGAATTAAACTGATGAATAATACCAATGTCAAAAGCGTGCTGTAATGTCAAAATTTAATACAGTATATCCTTTAACAGATTTGAAATTTGACAACTGTTAAAGCATTTTCTTCTTCTACTTATCACTAGATGGCAGTGTTTCTGTTTGTGGTTTTCATTTTTCTGTTGTCCTCTTTTCCTCCTGGTTTTGATTTTTGTATTATATTTTTACAGGTTATCTTATTCCCAGGATATTACATAGACTGCTGGAAGGATGTGATTCTATAATCTTCCAGTACATCCTTCTACAGCACATTCTGGTTTCATACTGTAGCTATAAATGTTGGGACAGTGAAGTCCAAACTGCTATTTTTGCTGTATACTCAAGCATTTTGGTTTTGAGATTAAAAAATGAATGTGAGACAAAAGTAAAGATTGTCACCTTTTATTGCAGGATATTTCTGTGTGCATATGTTCTGACTGATACATCTTTTTGTCTTCAATCCCCCCTTTTTAGGTGAGTATTTGGAAAACATAAGCTACTGTAGTTTGGGGACTAAACATCTTGAAGTAAATTAAACGAATATCAGATGTAGTTTTTGGTTGCAAATCCTTTGCATGGAATAACTCCATCAAGCCTGCGACCCATTGATGTCACCCCAGACTCTTGGTTTGCTCATTTCAGATGCTTTGCCAAGCTTGTGCTGTAGCCATTTTCAGTTGCTGTTTGTTTTGGGAGGTTTCTGGCTTCAGTTTCCTTTTCAGCAAGTGAAAGACATGCTCGATTTGATTTAAATCAGGAGATTGACTTGGCCGGTCTAAGACTTTCTACTTTCTTCCTCCTGATGAGCTCCTTGGTTGCATCGACAGTTTTCGGTCATTGAATTGCCGGCCGATGAGTCTGGAGGCATTTTGTTTGTACAGTACATAGGCAGACAGAGATGTTTCTGTACACTTGGGAAGTCATTCTGCTGCTACAACGATTAGTTAAATCATCAATAATGAGCCAGTTCCAGAGACGGCCATGCACGCCCAAGCCATGACACTACCTCCCCTATGTTTAACAGATGAAGTGGTATGGTTTGGATCGTCTGCAGTTTGTTGCTTTCTTCACATTCTCCTTGCCATCTCTTAGGTAGAGGTTTATCATTGTCTCATTTGTCCACAAACGCCATGTTCCAGAGCTCTGCTGGCTCATCTCTTGTACTTTCTAGCAAATTGTAATCTAGCCTTTCTATTTGTGGAGCTCATGAGATGTTTTCATCTTGTGTTGTAGCCTTTATAAAACTGCTGTCGAAGTCTTCTGTGAACAGCAGAATGTGACACCCTCACCCCTACACAGTGGAGGTTGTTGGTGATTTCAGTGACAGTTGTTTCAGAGTTTTTCTTCACAGCTCTGATGATTTTTCTGTCGTCAGCTGCAGTTTTCCTCGGCTGACCTGGTCGTTGCTGATTGCTAAGTACACCTGTCATTTCCTTCTTTTTCAAGATATCCCAGACTGTTGATTTTACTGTACCCAGTGTCTGTGCTGTGGTTCTGATTGAGTTCTTTTCTTTCAGCATCTGGACTGCATGTGTTCTTTTATGGGCATTTCTCTAGTCTTTGTGTTGGTTTAAGCCTATTGACCTCTTGTCAGTATGCCTAGGAAGAAGGGAAGACCAAAGTCTTAAATCCCGCACTGCACATTCACAGCTGCACGTTCACAGCTCTTTTGTGCATACACAACCAGTGCAACAGGAAACACTTGAGGAATTTAAAGGAACACTTGGCAGCCAATTATCTCATACTTACATTATGCTCACCTGAGATGGGGGAGATTGAACTAAAACAGTACAACAAGCAGAGAAATACCCAGAAATTAAAGGTAGTGTTTTGTACTTTTCTCATTCATCTTTTACTCTCAAATCCAAATTACTTGACTATACAGCAAAAATACAAATTTTGACTTCACTGACCCGATGGTTATGGAAGGCACTGTATATCCGATGTGGTTATAATGTTTTTAGACAGATTGTGATCCACATACTATTAGTAATATTGCATACTGTCTCTTTTGGGATTGTCTTTTCAATTTTCATCTTCAGTATGCTTTAGTATCGTAAATGGCTTCTATTACTATAGTGTGAGTAGGGGATAGAACAATCTTTTATTATTTGTGCCATAAGCTTTAGTTCCCTAAGTGTTTTTTCTCTTTTAAAAAAAATAGGTTTTAACATTATATTAATATCTTGATTAACAAAAAAATAAGTCATGAATTGCTTTTCATAGGTGTTGATTCTGTCTGCGGGCTGGAGTGGATCTAGAGACAAGTCTGAAAGCAGTGTTTTACAGATGAATTGTAGTTCTCAGAGTCTGTAATTTAATCCTGGGTCTCTCCTGGCTGATGCGGTCAGTGATTGTGGTAATGGGCTGGGGACGGGCGGCTCCTACAGGCATTAAATTGCTAAGATGCATTAACATCCTACCTTGAGATACCTTGAGATCGTTTGCAACATATGGATATTGATTTAATGTTTAAACGCGTCGTATGGTTTTGACAAATATTTTATAGTCTTTTAGAATGCTTTTCTACTTTACCAGCCTTTTGACGACCTCTGTGATAAGGCTGCCGACATCATTATCTTGATCCAAGAACAGTTGTTTTGTCCTTGAAGACCTTTGAAATTTAATTAACTGTAATTAAGTGAGTTTTTTAGAACCCCGTATAGTCACTGACTGACCATATAGTCTGCACAGGGATTTTACCTTTTATCGTGTGATCGTTTTTCTGAGAACTAGCCTCTGGAATACTCTAGCTGCACAAATCGTATAATAGCAGGGGCTGCTAAAGCCAACTGCCATTTTTCATAGCAACAGTTTAGCTTCTGTAAAATACAGGTACTTTACCCTTGTGCCTGTTTACAGAATGCATGTGTTCATTTTTTTGTTTTTATGGATGTTGATCACTCTTGCTGAGCCAAGCAGACTGAGACGTTTGTTAGAGCAAGAGAGGTTACTAGAAGGGCAGCACGTTAACAGTCACAGCTGTTAATATTGTGGCTTTGCAGCTCTGGGGATATGGGTTTAATACCTTGGTGCAGTCTGTGTAGAGTTTGGATGTTATCCCCATGAATCTCCTCCCGATGCTCCAGTTTCCTCCCGCAGTCGAAAGACATACTGGTAGGTTAGTTGGCTTCCGGTGTGTGTGTGTGCCCTGTAATGGATTAGTGACCCATCCAGGGTGTACTGTGCTTTGTGTCCATTGCCTCCTGGAATAGACTCCAGCTCCCCTGGGACCCTGTATTGGATGAAGCAGTTAGAAAAGGGATGGATGAGTGAAATTACTGTAATGGCTAGCCTGCAAGATACCTGCTCTCATGTTGGACATGTTTAGATTCTTCTTTTATTCATGAATAGGGGTTTATTTAATTTTAATTGTGTCATTATTAACTACGATAAACATTTTACTTTTGCATTTTGCTTTATTACATCCTTTAATCATACCATATAATTAAGATATTGCACCTTTTTATGATTTTGAGAATTAGTCCCACTTTATATCAGGCTGATTTTAATGAAGGACAAATAAAAGGCCATTACTAGCATGCTCTTAAAACGCCTTCAGTAACTAATTGAACATTGTCTTTGTTATTGTTTTGTTTTTAAATGCATGCAATACAGTTACCAGACATCATCTGTAGCCAACTGTGTATTTAAAAGTTTGCAGAACGGGTACATTTTTGGCAGGGCAAGATTACCCGTCGTCTGTTGTCACAAAGTTTGTCCCAGCTGAAAGCGAGTGTTTTGTGACCCCTTCTTTTTGCGTTGCTATATTAGTGCTTTTCTCATTTGTTTATTCCCATGGGTTTCTGGAATGTGCACTTTTTGCATGATCCAATAAATTCATGTTGTTTAAAATATAATTCATGATGTCATGTGCATTTATTTGAATATTTGAAAAGTTGTTGATTGGATGTTTTTGGGGAATGACATAATGTGGTCCTTGATCTCTTGAGAAGTTGAAAATTTATTTCAGAAGAACAAACAAAAACTGGCTTACCACCCCTGAATACTGAATGAATCAGCTTAAGATGACAGTTAGAGCAGGGAACTGCATTAGCTTAGGTAAAAGAATGTGATCCCATACTGAAAATACAGAGCTGTTGTATAGGCTATATGCAGTCAGTTTAATTAAAAAAAAAAAAGACCTGGAAACACACTGTCCAGGGCATTACTTTGATGCTGGTCTATAAAAATGGAAATGGTCTCCATTTGTCACCTTAAAGTGCGTTTTAAATCTTTGTATAGATTTAGTTTTGACTCATATTAAGGATGTGCTTGATGCTTTTATTCAAAGAGACTTGTTTTTGCGCTGATCTATCCAGCTAACCATTGTTCTTGAGCAGTCCGAGTGAAGTACCTCGCTCAAGGGTACAACAGCTGAACCTAACAGTGGTTTATTGTGGGTGGAGTTTTCGTCGTGCTTTAGGATCAGTAGGGTTAACTTTTAGCGAAACGATTAGTAGTAACAGACCTATTTGTTAGAACTTATTGGATTGATAAAAGCTTAAACGTGTGATTCAGGCTGTGGTGCCCATGTCATCCCAATTATTATAAAATGTTACGAAGAGCTGATGTATAGTTTTCCTGCCTGAATTGCATGTGAGACCTCTTAAATGCCCGAATGTCTCAATTTATTGTCCAAATACCAATAAGCTGCCTAAGTGTTGTGACATAACTTTTTTTTAAATTTTCCCTTGTTAGATTTCCCATGGACATCCATAGTGCCAGCTCTGTAGTCCTGCAGGCTCTCACTCAGGCCACCAGCCAGGACACTTCAGTGCTGAAGCCAGCTGAGGAGCAGCTCAAGCAATGGGAGACACAACCGGGTTTCTACTCTGTACTGCTGGTAAGGGTTCATTGCTTCAAGCATGCAGTTGTGTAAAGGGGTCTTCATGTCAAAGGTCTGGTTCCGGTTTGTATGTAATGCAGTGTAATAGAAAATAAACATTTAGTAAATGTGAGAAAATATCCCTGCTCCACCCAACCATGCATTTTTTTCTGCTTCATTTTTTTTTTAAAGATTCATCTCATTTTGATACTTTGCAGCTAATTAAAGTAATTCAATTTGTCTCGGCACCTTTTTGGAAAAGTGTCACTTCATAAAACATTCAAACAAATTTGTGATCAAATGTGGTTCATCCTATTTCATTTTTTGTTTCCAATGGTCTCCTATACCTGGAATAACTGCTATTGATTTTCGTGCAGTTTCAATTTATTAATCCATTATGTTTTATTACATGAGTTGGATATTCATTATCTGTCCAGATGGTTTGAAGCTGCTCAGTTATTACCCATGGTGATACAAACAGCAGTTTGGCTTTGTAAATTAGTAATTCATAAAATCGCTTGCACAAAATTCATCACTGGGGGTCAGTGGGTCTAGGGGCTGATGGGGGAGAAAACATCACAAGCAAGATTCATTTTTTTTTAAGGGACACAACCAGAACTATTTTCATTAACTCTGCACCATCTCAGTATGGAATAGGAAGATGAAGTGACTGCTTCATTCACTGCTGTATCCACAAACGCCTGACAATTGTAGAGGTAAAAAATACTAGAAAGGCAAGATGATTGTGAAATCTACTGTATATTTGGTTTCGGTAGTCTTGTTGCAAATCAAATGCTGGGACTGTACTATAGGACAGAAGCCTTCTAGAGACTTGAATAAGAATCCAAAGAACAGCAGTTTCACATATTGTATTTTAAAGCTTTGTTAAACTGCAAGTGAATGAAGCACTCAACTCAGCAGCTTTATTGTACTGGCATTACAGTGCTGTCAAATGAGATTTCTAATGTACATGGTTGGCAATGGAGAGAAGTTTCTGTTTCAAATATCTGTATAGAAGTTTAGAATTTTCATTTATTCTAAAATGTACTAACAAAGAAGCTTTCTGAAATGAAATGTATACCAGGATATTTTAAAAATTCAATAAATGAATTGTGGAATCAATAGCATTTATTCTACTTTTAGTGCCTTTGAATACATGTTTGTTTGGGGTAGGTGATTGTTTGCTGATTAGTAATTCTTAGATGTATTTTTGTTTGTCTAGCTACTAACATTTAAACATTCCTGTTGGATTCATTGTTAGACATTACATGACAGGGGGTTAAGAAATATAATTTTGTGTTTTGGTCTTAATTACAGCCACTCATATGGATTCATTTCCAGATGCTATTCTTGCACAATAAAATATCTTCAGGATTGAAGAGCTTTAAAGTTGCTCCTAGAATCCTCAGATTGACAACTTTTGTTTGTTTCATGCTGCCTTAACTCTTTGGTTAAAGAAGTGCCTTAACCTCAGTCCTTACTTGGTTTAATTTTCATTTTCTGTTGTCTGCATGAGGTTTCTGTTGACTTTCTGAGATATTTTTTCAAGTCCTTTTGAACATTTTGAACAGATCTTCACAACTATATAAGGCTAAACTTTTCACTTATTATATCTTCTGTACAGGGTACATCTTTTATAGTACTTAAGTTGCAGTAACATTCTTCTTGTTTTTGTCTGAACTTTGTCTAGAGTGCAATTTTTGTATTAAGTGCTTCTAGACTGTTTTTGATAGTGCCTTGATCTTTTTATTTTAATTTGGCCATGGTTACAATATGTACAAGCCTAGTGTTTGCCTTTTATATTACCCTTTAATCCTGCCTACATACGTCAGTGAATTGATAGCAACATTTGTGTTTTTCATAAGCAGAGCATTGTATTCCATTTTCTTAACTATGCAGTTCCTTAACTAACAGTTTGTCTTTACTGGTATTAAATATAGCGTGACATGTCTCTGGCTAATTCTGAAAAATGATACATAAAAGGTACTATAATACAACAAAACAGGCATTCTTTTGCATTACTATGAATGTTGTTTAAATACATTGTGCAGCACTGAGTATGTTATTTACTGAAATTAGACCAGCATTCCCTGGAAACCTTCTTATATTACTCTTGGTTGAGAGATTTATTTAGTGGGTGGTTAGAAAAATAGCCTTTGACATTAACATTTTTTTTGTTCTGAACGTAAGAATTTGAGTGGAGTGACTGGGGAATGTTGGGCCTAATGAGATGGAGTTGGACCCAGTATTAAAGAATGTAATAATGCCTTTTTGTGTTTAGAAGCCTAAAATGTCTTTTTCAAAATATACCTGTCATACAAGTTCTGTGCAACTTAGTTTTGCAACTGCTCTTCAGCTATTTTTTATTCTTGGTGTGTCTATTCACATTATTTGTTACATTTGTGCTGATAATGACTGAAGCTCTTCAACATTCTGTATTCCTAATGTCGTTTTTTTCTGCTTCTTGACAGAATATATTCAACAATCACATGCTTGATGTAAATGTTCGATGGCTGGCTGTTTTATACTTCAAGAATGGGATTGATCGCTACTGGAGACGCGTCGCACCACAGTGAGTTTTTCTGTAGAAATTGCATCCTTTGCTTTATAGTTGCACACAAAAAATAACACTCTGTTGATTGTGAATACTCTGGTGTCTAAGCATTTTATAAAGAAATTCATATGTAATCAATTTTAAAGCTTAGTTTTGTCTTCAGGTTACCACCTTTCACTGAGGCTGGTGTACATCTTTGTAAACAGTTATTGTGCCTGAGTTCTTCCATACAGATGCAGCCATTCAAAATGGGTGCGTTATTTTGCGGCATACCCCGGTGGGCGTGTCGCGGTATCACGCAGTGTCACGTGGTTAATCGCGCATCATTTGACGCTCTGCCGGAAACTATCCGGCGTCACCTTGTAAAACCGCCAGGGGGAGCTTAACCTCTCATGTACAGCATTTGAGCCTTTAATTTTGAACAGTGTATTACAGCATGTTAATCTTCAGTCATTAAAATGTTGGTATATTTTATGAAAGCAAGATTGCTCAGTTGGACAAAAGTACACAACCTACCTTTATCAGAAATATTTATGCATCAAAGCCTTTACCGAAGATATTACTAATAGTATTAATAATGGATGACTTTGGACAAGCTGTATACTCAAAGTATAATTTCTTTAGCACATTTGTACAAGCACTTGGAATCTGTCCAAGCCATACTTTGTCAGGCATTTTGTTTTACTTCAACGGGCATAAAAACTTCCTTGCTTTTAACAGGGCGTTTCATAATTTCTAACTACGAAAATGATTTAAAATGCGACACCTATCATTCAACTAGAGCTTAAAATATCACAAGGAAAAATACACACCGGTATTCCATTTCTCACGTTATACCGGAGTCAACAAGCATACTTTTAGAATTTGATTAAAAGGGAATATAATATGGAATCGCGTGTCTCAAGAATTTAATAACGGTATGATTATATCCGTGTACTGCGGCAGGGCTGTGTAGGGCTGTTTCGCCTGCCTGCTCATGCGAGCTGACTGTAGCCGACTGGTCTAGGTGCGTGCCTGCCAACGGGCAGGTTGTGTGCTCGAATCCAGGTGGAAGGTGCTGGACCTTCCAGTTTTATTTATTTTTTAATCGCGTAACATATTACCGTATGCAAACTGTACTGTATACAGTATGTATATGTATATTTAATGTCTTAACTGTGCCCGTTTAAGTATTGAATATTCATATCTAATTTTACCACTGAAGGGAAATCTTAACATAAACATACAGTATATGGCTGGTCTCGGTACTTTAAAGAAAACATACACACCAGTATTCCATTTCTCCCTAAACATTGTAAGCTTCGAAGTCTTTAACTAACGTGATACCGGAGTCAACAAGCATACTTTTAGAATTTGATTAAAAGGGAATATAATATGGAATCGCGTATCTCAAGAAATTAATAACGATATAATTATATTCATGTTGCAAAAGAACTGCAACGGACATAAAAACTCCCTTGCTTTTAACAGAGCGTTCCATAATTTCTAACTACGAAAATGCCAGGTGAAAGGATTTGTAAACATATTTTGTTAAAGCAAGTCAGTTTTTTCTGCAACACATAAAATACATTTTTCCAAGAAAGTTTAGCCTTTGTCACTAATGAAACCACTAAATAAAGACATAAATATAGAAATCTTAAGATTTGTTTTATTTAATGTTGGTAGCAGGATGAACTGTCAGAGTGTATATTTTGCTCGCAAAGTTGCTGCAAGATGTTAACAGTGAAAAAGGTATTTAGAAATGAGTTATTTCAAGATGAAAAAGAAAACATACACGAAACATGGTTTCATTACGACCAGAATCGGTCTTGAGATATTTTTAACTTGATTTACAGTATTTGAGAGGTATGTCTTAACACCGATACTACAGTGCTTAAGTACTGCTCACGTATATGTTTCTAGGTTTATATTATGCATTTCATACGGTCAAATTACTTTTGAGCAACTAATAAGAAGCGCGAAACGGTATGCATTTTACTTTCGTTTTGTGCTGGGACCCGTGGATTGATTAGAGATCAAGTACATACAAGTCATTTTTTAAATGTTGTAGTTCGTCTTGAAAAAATGTTACGAGTACATCATCTATCAACAATCACACAGGTTCTGTTTCCATATTGCGGATTTTGGTTAGGTATTATCAAATCCAGTGGCGCTGTTAGTTTACTGAGTCCCATGTCACATGGTCTGTGATTGAAGCCAGTTAGACCGGTTTAATTCGTCACAGCCAGCACTCTTCAGGTGTGAGGGTCTTCTGCTCAGAATGAAACGCGAATGTTTGTGTATATTCTAATGGTAGTGGGGGCAGGGTGTGTGGGAACAGGTTTGGTTGAAATTGCATTAGAGTTCTATGTTCTTCACACCTGAAACATTTTCTCTGAAAGCATTTTCTTCGCAGTTTAACCGATCTTGTTACAGCATGTTACAGTTTACTTTTATTAACCATATTAATTTTAAGTGCTTAATGTAAAATCTTGTAAAAATATATTTTCATTTCATTGTTCAAATATACATTAAGTCTGACTATCATATAATAAGTTAAATACAAAACTAAAGAAAAAATAGGGATAAATATAATTCAAAATATTTTGCTAACAATGTTAACTGTTTATGAATAATAAAATGTATTAACTAAGGAGTAGGATGGCACAGTTGTTAGTATGTTTTTTGTTTTGTTTCTTTTTCATAAATACAACAGTAGTACCTGATGTCTCAGTGGCTTTCAAAATTTAATTATGCAATAAATAACCACATGTAAGACTCTGATGCTTAAAATGTTTAGGGAGAAAGTGGAATAATGGTGTGTATTTTTTCTTTAAACTACCAATACCAGCCATATACAGTCTGTAACGTAGGGATTTCTATACGTCTTTATTTAGTGTTTACATTAGTGACAAAGGCTAAACTTTTAGCTTCAGTAACGTGTACATATCTCCCCTTTTTATAAAACAACATGGTTGAAAACTGTTCCAGAGCCACTGTTGTTTCATCAGTGAAAAGTACATCATGAAATGCCTCTCCCTGTTCAATCCACTGGAAAAAAGAAAAGGAGCATAAAGCCTCTGATGGTCATAAACGATATTCATTTAGGAGCAGCATCAGAGGTATGTTTTTAACTGCACTGCATTGGAGAGAATACCATAGTGTGTTTTTTTTTTACTCCCTGGCGGAAACTCGCTTCCAGAAGAATCAGTATGGCTCAGAGATTAAATAAAACTTCACTCGCACCAAACAAATGTATATTTCTAAATATCACAACATGATCGAATTTAAGTCATTTTAATAACAATGAATAGTCACCTATGCGTTACAATATAAACATTTATATTGATTTAAATCGCGTTTAAATCACCTTTATTTAAAACCCATAAATAAAGCTGATACTGTTTAGACTTCCAATTATTTAAAACTGTATTAAAGCAGCACGATACACAATGCAACGTAAATCGCTATCTTTGTCTTCTGTGTAATAATGTTCACCTCTCTGTCCAGCAAATTTACAGGTTAAAAACAATACTGTTAGGCTGGGAAAACGATTTTTTTTAAGAAATACAAAATGAGATATAATGATATGTTCCGGCTTAGACATTAACGAAGAGCATAACGCGTGTACTGTATACACTCCAAGTACAACCCCCCTCTCTGCAGGAGTGCTGGCTGTGACGAATTGAACCGTCTCACGGGTATTTTCAAAGTAGGAGGCGAGATTTCCAGCGAAAGACACTCCCCCCCCCCCCCCTCAAAAACCCAGTAAGTACAGTACTTACTAGTTAAAGGCTAGGCTCCCGACTACGGCGAAAGGAACCCTTCTTTCATTAGAATACAATGAACATATTTTAGCCCTGAATGAATAAATAGCAAACATGGTTTACATAAAAGACATTTTTCCAAGAAAGTTTAGCCTTTGTCACTAATGAAACCACTAAAGAAAGACATAAATATAAAAATCTTAAGATTTTTAAAATGCATGACTTTGCTAAAATTTATTTGAAAATAAAAACAATTACAACCGCCAGGGGAGAGAGAGAACAGGGGAGGGATGTTGGTTTTGCATAAGGGGCGGGGCTATGGAAATTAGGTCTGTTTGGGAATGTGTAGTTACATGTTCTGGCTGTTTGTGAATTATCGTTGTTGAGTATGGAGTGTTGAGGTATTGATTTTGTGTAATGCTTTATGTTGAAAATTGAGGTGGATTTTGTTTATGATAAACAGGATAAACTGGGATGGGAGGAAGGTTTGGTTTTGCATAAGGGGCGGGATTATGATAATTGGAGGACTTTGCGAGAGTAAAATGGTTTGATATATTTGATTTTGTATTGTGGTTGTTATCTATGTTTTTGGTTGGTATTATGTTTATATGGTTGTTTTTGTTGGTTGGTTGTTATTATGGTTATTAATAATACGATCTATAGTTGAAATCTGAGCCTAAATAAAAAGAAAAAGCAAGTGATTAGGTTTATGAGCAATCTAATTACTTATTCGTTTAAAACGCTATATAAAATAAAGTTTATTATTAATTTGCTGCACAGAGCGGTGAATATTATTATGCATAAGACAAAGATAACGATCCTGATCAGTTTAGAAATCTGTGTACGCTGTAAAAGGTTTTTACTTAAACTTTTAAAATACACGTTTTGAATAGAAAGAAATCCTCTTCCTGTTACAGTATGTATAGCAAACCAGCACGTCTTTTTTCTCCAATCAGAGGGGTGTCAGATGGTGTCAGCCAATCACCATTCTGCGTTGGGTAGCAACGGGTGACTGTTCTCAGGCGGAAGATGTAAACAGCTTAATGTTCGTGTTAAATAATTTTTTTAAATTCAATTAAACGGGCACAGTTAAGACATTAAATATACATATACATACTGTATACAGTACAGTTTGCATACGGTAATATGTTTATGTTACGCGATTAAAAAATAAATAAATAAAACTAGAAGGTCCAGCTGGATTCGAGCACACAGCCTGCCCGTTGGCAGGCACGCACCTAGACCAGTCGGCTACAGTCAGCTCGCTGGAGCAAGCAGGCGAAACAGCCCTACACAGCCCTGCCGCAGTACACGGATATAATCATACCGTTATTAAATTCTTGAGATACGCGATTCCATATTATATTCCCTTTTAATCAAATTCTAAAAGTATGCTTGTTGACTCCGGTATCACGTTAGTTAAAGACTTCGAAGCTTACAATGTTTAGGGAGAAATGGAATACCGGTGTGTATTTTTTTCTTTAAAGTACCAAGACCAGCTATATACTGTATGTTTATGTTCCAAAATTAATATCGTTTATGGCTTTCACACGCGTTACAGTATGCTCCTATTCTTTTTATGCTCAGCTACTAAGATTTCCCTTCAGTGGTAAAATTCAATATCTACAACGGGCACAGCAAAGACGTTTTTACTGTAAGTCTTTCTACGACAGACCAACGGACCACGAGTGCCCCTGTCGGTCAACCAATCACTTACTGCGGTGCCACGCGTCATCTTGCGTCATACTGAGCGACGTCACCTGCGGTACGTGTCTGTGACGCGCACTTTGAATGGCTGCATCTGTAATTTAGACCAATTGTTCTGATGTACAGATCCACAATTCCATGATATTCAACATTTTCTTTCCCTATACTTGTGATAGTCAACATTTTTTTTTATAAAGGTATTGTTCCAAACATAAAAGGGGTAGGAAATAACTGCTGCCACCAGTTGTCATGAACTGTAATGAAGGTTGTTATTAAATCAATATTTAATGTCTTGTTATGAACTTACTATGCATATGTGTTTTATGTTCTGGCACAGCTTGATAACGGAGTAATGACCAGGTCCAAATGAAGGCCGCCCAGATAACTATGAACAGAGACAACCAAAATTTCCCTATTCCAAACAAGGTCATCGCTAAAGTAGTAGAGAGATTTGTAGTCTACAGACTCCACAATAAAGGAAATCAGGAATTTAGACATAAGACGGCAAGATCTCTTCTATAATGAAGTTCAGAGTCCTGCACACTTTCGGACTTCAGTTTACCTCTACAGAATCTGGTTTCAAGTCTAATTGGAAGGAGGTGCATCCTCTCATGGCACAATCTTCTGATGAAGATGATGGTGGTGATGTGTGTTCTTCTTCCTGTCCTTGGTTCCTCATGTTTGTGCTTGCCTGTCTTCTATATGTGCATTTGTTACTGGCTTTATGCTGTGGTCTATTCTTATGGAGACCAGATTAATAAGCTCACTAAAAATGTCCCAGGCATTGTTGAATATTTATGTTTTAATATGGCATTAAATATGTATTTAATGCACCAACAATGTCTTCATTTAACCTGAGTGAATGATTAGCAACCCTTTTAATTATCCATATCTTTACCATAGCAGTTGTATAAAGTTGCTAAATACCTTGTGGCGTGAAGGTTGATTCTAGGACAGGGGTCAGCAACCTTTCAGAAGTAGCATGAAAAGAGTTAGTTCATGCACTTGGTTTTTATGGATTTGCGTGTCATGGATACTTTTGTAATGTCAATAATAGCCTTATTTTTGTAAGTTATTAATAATATTTTGATTAATAAAATTGTTAAAATATAATACGTAAGTGAATATGCACATCTTACCATTTAGTGTGATCCTTGCCCTTCTCTTGCTGAGTTCTCCAGTCTCAGGCTCCTAGCTTTACACTAAAGTGTGTGTACTTGCAGCATGCAAGACTCTGAGCGTTCAGTGTACCGGCAACAGGAGGGACAAAGAACTAACTTCATGTGTGACAAGACCATCTTCACAGAGCTATGTTGATCCAAATGCTGAGAGTGGTGAAAATGCCACTTTCTTTAAAAATTAAAACTTCACTAGAAGAGACTTCCAGGTGGTCATGATGGAGATGCTGTAATCGCGAATTCAG
Organism: Atractosteus spatula; assembly: GCF_055471065.1. Lineage (NCBI taxonomy): Eukaryota > Metazoa > Chordata > Actinopteri > Semionotiformes > Lepisosteidae > Atractosteus > Atractosteus spatula. The sequence continues at coordinate 27,393,455 of NC_142708.1, read as the reverse complement.
TAGCCTCAGGTGTGTTTTGCAGACCCAGGAACTTGAAGAGAGACGATTACAAGATGATGTTTGAATCCTTAAAGGCACTGACAAAGTCAGTCCAGGGCTCCTCTTGAGAATCAACAGTGAGAAACATAGAGTGAAACACATTGGAGGTCACAAGTTGAAACTATGAGAAAGTGTCTTTAAAACCGTGAGCAATAGGCACTTGTTTATGCAAAGTATTGCGAGAATATGGATCAAGCCACACAGCCATGTTGTCGATCAGTTAACTACAGCAACCACATCGACTAGATAGGCTCAATGGGTCCTCTAGTTTCTAACTTGTTGAGCTCTGTAGTCTAGACATTGTTAGTGTGATTCAGGGCTGTGTTGTTGGCTGACTGTAATTGGGAGTTTTCAAGTGTTAGCGTACAGGTCAGTGGAGGTTTGCTGAAAATGGTTAAGATATCTGAATCACTGTGTGGTGGCAGCCCCTGTAGTTTGAAGCTGTCATCATTTAGAGTGCTCGTATCCTCCTCTAATTCTGCGTTAGATGCTGAGCAAAAGGAGTAATTTTGTTTTGTTTTTCTCTCTTGTGCTTGTATGAGGGTCATTAGTTGACTAATGGGAGGCACAAGAAAAATAATGGGAAATTACAACAATTTTATTAAAAATCTATACTTAATACCCTTATAAGTCAATGGTGATAGTTCTGTTCTTGTGAGATGAGTATTAAGTGAACACATTTTTTTTAGAATTGCTCTTGTGAGAAAAACTGATGAATTTATCATGGTTAACCGTTGCATAAACAAGAAAATGTACCTGTCCTTATCAATAGAAAGTGCTGTTTTTATTCCCATGCTGGATTTATGTAATCATAAACTAATTTCACAAATGAGAGGCAGCACAGCTGGAGCAAAATCTATTAGAGCCATAATTAACAAGCCCACAGAGATGGAGTTTAATTTCCTTGCTGTACCCCATGAGTGTACTGCATGCTGCTTCATTCCCAAAACTTTCACTTTATCTTTCACTTGCCTAAGTAAGGTTGTGTTTTCTCTGATCTCAACTCAGAACGAACGGTTAAAGATTTATCTGAAAATCTGTAAGATAAACGATAGCTAGACGATACCAACTATTAACGCTAGCAAACACTTCTTAAAATTACATATATACATATTTTTCTACAGATAAAGATATTAGCTGTTCTATTTCAACAACATTATTTTGTTGGTTTAAGAAATGCCCTTGTTGCACCAATGAGAAAATGCAAAAGAGAATTCTAAAAACATGATCAGTTTTACAGTTGAAGTGACATTTCTCGTACTTAGCGAAAATGCTCTTTCAAGTCCATGGAAGACAAAATATATTAATGGACAGTTCTATTATAGAAAAAACATTGCAGTGAGTTATTCATCGAGATGCTATTTACTGAGAAAAAAGCAGAAGAAATTTTCTTAATAATGTTCAGTTTAGATCGGTTTGGAAATGGGAATCAGCTATTCTTCTCTCTCTCAAACAGATACCTGATATTAATAAATGGCCGTTCAGCCTCTTTTGAAGAAAGACTGACACGAGTATTTTAGCTGTTGGTGTTCATAAGTAAGCAAAGGCGGGATACCTTCATTGCATTGGCATGATATCCTGCATGTGGCCCAGATGACGTTTGATACAAAATGGATGTTTTAATTTCCTTTTATGTTCTTTGCTTTTTGAGGTGTTTTGTGTCACATGCAGTTGTGACTTATAATTACAAGTGTTTTACAAAATGTTTGCAGGTTGTGTATAATCTTTAAAAAAATATATTTTTTAACAGGTGATTTTTTTTTTCCCATTTAGGACTGTTGAAATGTTTCTTGCATATTAGCAATTAATATAATGTCTTTGGGCTGTGGAAGGAAATCGGGCTCTGAGGAAATTCATGGGGAGATCATAAAAACTCCACAATGCCACTCCTGGAATCGAACCCAAAGTCTCAGCGCTGCGAGGCAACAGTGTTCCCCACCGAACCACCATGCCAACCCAAGTCTTAAACATTTTGTATTAAAATTGACTGTTACTGGTACTATCTGTAGTATCTTTCAGTATGGGAAAAGTCCTCCGTTAACAACAGTTAAAACACACTTGGCCCAACCTCTGTTTAACTGTTCCACGCAGTAGATGGGCTTGCTGTGATTGAACTGATGTGAGAGAATGGTTACCAATGAGAGGAGGGAGAAATGTCACGCATCACGACGTCATGTTGACTGCAAACATCAGAGCCTTCCTTCCAGTAGATAGATTGAAAGTCGCAGGACTCTTTGTACATTTGCCAGTTTCTTCAAGTAAAATGACCAATATGTAACATCTAGGATCTACTGTGTGGCTGGCCAGATTTTAAACTCTAACTATATGTATTAATATCAAACACAGTAAGTGGCCACAGTTGATGATGATTTAATTTCTTCTTAATTGGTACTAAGTGTTGGGAGGTGTACAGTGAACAGGTAGATGTTTGTTGTTAAAACTGCTGGTTTTAAGATGTCTGGTCACTATGGTTTTTGTAATGTTACATGTTTTTTATGCATTATTATGAAGTTCTGTTGGGTTTCCCTTCGCATATGATTCCACAGGTTATGGTAATGTCACAGTACCTTCTGTAAAAATCTGGATGTAAATAATCTAGGAAGGATAAACTCTTAGCATCATAGCTGATAAATGAAAACACAAAGAAAAGCCATCAAATACTTAGCTTCCCTCTGGCCTGCAAATTTATCACAACAGTTCCTCACTGCACAGAAGCAGTGTTAACACCCTTCACACCAGAATCTAATTGCCCCTGTAAGGAGTCGGGTAATTCCATCATCATCTGTTCAGCTGTGGATCAGAGCAGAGCAGAATTTGCAGTGTTCGCACTAGAAACAGTCGCAGATAGCAGATGACATTGGTAAGCAGAGCCTGAGGGTGATGTTGGGCAAAGCAAAACTCTTTGCAGAACTTAGAGATCATGTGAAAGAAAATCTAATCTCCCAGAGGAGGTACACCCACTGACTGGCTATAGCAATTTCTCTACTACTGCTCAGACTCTAATAATACCCTATGCTGTAGGGCAGGTTGAAAAATTAATGTTATTCTGCTGCAAGGCTTCAGGATTTGTATTTCCACTGTGATTAAATACCAAATAGTGTGAAAGCCCTTGTGCAATAGATACGTTCTTACTTTTTCAAGAAAAAAAACCCAATTCTAAATCAAATAAAAAGGCAGGTGAATAGGATTCTTAAATATTTATTTACAGTTAAATCATGTGCAAATACCTGTACCAGTTGAACTAATAATATTTTAAACGGTTCTGAATAAAAGTGCAGTTGAGTACTGCTGTTCTGGGATCAATTGTAGGTCCAGATTGCATTCCTGTTTAGTCTTATAGAGGCAAAAATACCCCACAGAAAGCCGAGGCTTTCCTTTTGACTATAGAAGACTGAATTTGCACGAAAACGGACACATAACTCAGTATTTATTGTAGGCTGTAGATCATAATGAAGAAGTCCCCTGTAATGGCACTGCATTGTGGTGGAGGAAACGGAAAGGGGCTGAAGAGCCAAAGGTTGCTGAGAGAGTTCATTATGCTTTACAGCTCTGTTCCGGGTAATGTTGGTTTTCGTTATAACAGACCAGCTGGGCCACTGTGTTTTGCATTCATGAATAAATAAAGGGGTGCTTGAGTACAACCTAACAAATCTTTAACGCTAGCTTTCACGTTTCCCAGAGCTATGAGAGATATAACCTTTCTTTAATAAATGCGTACACTGCAGCGAACATAATTTCAGTCTAACATAATTGTTCATAGGAGGGAGGAGAGGATGTTTTTTTACCTTTGTTTTGGCCACCATTCATGGCCACTGCGTGTTTTATTAGCCTAGCTGATGTGCTTGCAACTTCACTATATCCAAATCAAAATCCTGGCAGGCCTTCACAGGACAGCCCGTTACAACTAAGATCCTGCTAGATGTGGTGATGGTGGGCGGGTGGCATACGGAAGGAGTAATTCTTTTAGGAATGTTTTGTTTGCTTGGGGTATGAGATGTTTCTAACTGGAGCTGATCTCTCCCTTGTCTGCAGTGCTCTTTCAGAAGAGGAGAAGTCTTCCTTACGTGCTGGCCTCATCACCAACTTCAACGAGCCAGTGAATCAGGTTAGTGGTTAAAGCAGATGTTCTTGATGTTTAACTGGAGCTTTAAGGCCATCAGATAAGCGGAGGAATCGGTTGTAACTTCCTTACCTTCGCTGCACTCCACTGCAGGTATGCTGTCTCAGTTCATTCTCAGTACTGTGCTCTAAAAGGCATACTTTATTAGGTTAGATTAATTGTATTTTATTTGAGACTGATAGCTTTCACCACCACTTGGGCATTTTTTGAACTGCAGATTTCTTGATAAAACCTTGTCAAAAATATTATACTGAGCACATTTTTCTTTTCCTTATTTTTTTCGCATTCAGGGTTTCCGCTCTGAATGCTGTTGTTGGAGCAAAAAAAAAAGGCAGGAGTTTAAAAGCCTCTCTGAAACTTCAAGAGCTCACGTTTCGTGTAAATGAGGCTTTTTATCAGTAAAAGTTATTTAACAGTAAAAAGATGTTATTAACTTTAGTCTTTTACAGCTGAAATATTGTTCAATGGTGGTTTTCTCAATGTAACGTTGCGTTACTCTTTGGGGTGTAATAATGCCATTGTACTGTAAGTGTTGACGTATTATTTAATATTTCTGTCAGCATAGATAATAATCTAAAGAATTCTGGCATGAAGGTCTCTTTGTACCAAATAGTCCCCAGTTCTTTGAATGTTTTCTCTTTCCACCTGTCTACTAGCTTCTCACAACCTCTTCTCTTCTATCCAGGCTTCAGTTTATGTGGTGACCAGTTGTCTATTTTTTAACTAGGTCTGTTCATTATATTTTCAATGCAATACAGTGGGATACTAGTTATTGCTGTTCCTTGGGTTCAGTTCTGGAAGGGGGGAGCCCTTTGTGTGGGGTGTATCAATTCTCCCTGATTTTCCAAAGGATTTCTATGGGTACCTGCTTCCTCCTGCCTTTCATAGCGTTACTGGCTTGGTTAAATGGCTTCTCTAAATTGTGTGCTTGTGTGTGTACCCTGTAGCAGACTGGAGTCCCATCTCACCTTGTGTGCTTTGCTTTATGGGCTCTGGTTCTGGGCTTTTATGACCCTTACTAGGAATACGTGTCTTCCGGGGTGATATACATACTGTAATAGTTTTGTTTTGCCAAATTATTCAGTCAGCAGAGTTTTGTTTTACACTACGAAAATAAATGCAGTGTTCTTTCCCACTGATAAATGAATGTGGAATATGTACCCCTGGTATCCATTTCTGTGCTCATTTTTAGCATTGGGGTTTTGGGGGATTAGTGTAGAAATTTGTCAAAATGCCTAAGTGAAAAATGTCAACCTCTAAACCTATACTAGTCTTGGTGTGTTTTTTTTCTGTTGCTGAAATCTAGCTGCTGTAAAACAGTATATGCTTATTACATATACATTTATTATTATTCATTCCTATAGCATTCAACGGTGTTAGTAGTTTTTTTTTCCATGAATAACATTTTTGTTTGCTTTGCGAAGTTTTTCAAGTTTTAGCACGTTTCTGGTCTTAATCTGGTAAAATGACCTGGGCATCATACTTTCTTTCAGTCTAATGAAATTGAAATAAGATGAAAAATGTATTACTGATGTTCCCTTAAAAAAACAAAAGTAGCTTTTACTGAGTAAACACACTGTATCTAGTAGATGAACTGCTTTTTACATGCTTTTACCTCATCATAATGTTATCTGTGGTAACTATGGTTTGCACTGGAATAAATAAGAAAAATGTCATTGTGATCTTGGTGTTAAACACATTAGGACATAGAAATGTAATTGATAATTAAAAATAATAACATGGTATTCACATAGTAAATATTTACTAAACATAGTACATCATTTCACATTTGATAGTCTAGTCTACAAATCGTGAGGAGTGATTTCGCTGTAAAAACTTATAAAAGAGGTGTTCACTAAAGGAAGCTGTATTATGATGTGATACAAGCATCATTAAATCAGTCAAATCTGATTGGAAGGGTTTAGAAACTAGCCAGATGTAGACTGTGGCTCTCCAAGACCCCGACTGCCTACTGAATTTTATACCGTAGGCCATCCTTATGGCTTGTAAAGTACAGCATTGTTTTTCAGTTCAGTGAGGAGTAAACTGGAAGGCTGCCGGGCTATTTGCATTTTCATATCCAAAAGAGCTTTACATTCCTTCATTAAACAGGTACCCAGCTTCAGTCTGTAGAAATTAATAATTAAAGTTTATGATGTAAAACATGCAGGAGTGTGACACTCCAGCTCACCTTATTTTCAATCTGCTTCTCAGTGAGCAAAACTTTACTTGTCTCTTACGTGTCTTTATTTTATGTATCTCTTTTAATGCAAATGTATATGAAGCAATATAACTTTGTATGGGATTTATGAAGTATAATTTAAATGATAAAGTATTCATGGTCTTCCCCTATTACTTATGCAGAGACACGTTTAATCTTGTTGCATTTTAAATACGAGTTTTAAAATTTTATAGCTGGTCTGAACAGCTCTTGAAACCTAATGGACAAAAGGTAAGGTGACGAGTGGGAATAATGTAAGATGAAGAGCTCTGACCATATCAAAGTGCTCTAATTAAAAAAAAAAATGCGTGTTATGGCAATGTAGGATATATAAACGGTCAGGACTTAACACGTGACTTTTTGAACCCTTTTAGATTGCAACTCAGATTGCAGTCCTGATTGCCAAGGTTGCCAGGCTGGACTGCCCTCGACAGTGGCCCGAGTTAATCCCCATCCTCCTGGAGTCTGTGAAAGTCCAGGATGGCCTGCAGCAGCACAGGGCCCTGCTGACCTTCTACCACGTCACCAAGACTCTGGCCTCCAAACGGCTTGCGGCAGACAAGAGGCTTTTCCAGGATGTAAGTGAGACGCGACATCTTCCGATTTCTCATTTATTTTGCTGATGCTTTTATCAAAACCCTTGTAGCCATTTGCACATCTGGCCTTTCTGCTGGAGCAGTCTGACTCTGAAGTACCTTGCTCAAGGAAACAACGACAGTTGTGGGTTCAAATCCCAAGTGGGGAACCATCTAGCTCACAGTCCCAGAGGCCTTGAGAGTTCCTTCACACCGCTGGTGGACGTTCTGGTGATGATAGTACTTGTTTTCTCCTGCTGTGTTTAGGTTTATGTAATGAGGCATAACTTGGAAAAATGAAATAAGGGTAATTCCCGTTATGACAAATTTTGAACAAGGATATAGGTCTGGTGATGGGCTAATTATTGATATTTGAGTTCAGACATGGGTAGGTAGATGTGGTTAATGGTTTTGTACCAGGCAAAAAAAAATAAAAATGCAGAGACAAAATGGGATAACTCTAAACTTAAGTAACTTTCCCTTGTAGATTGCAGCTTTAATCAGTGCTTTAGTACAACAGAGAAAGTACTTTTCATATTAAAAGTAGACATTAGGGCTCACTGGAAGGTCATGTTTTCAAATCATAGTTGGGGAGCTGCTGTTGTATCCTTGAGCAAAATGCTTCACTCAGATTGCTTCAGTAATATACAGTAAGGTAAGTCACTTTGGATAAAAAGCATAAGCCTTATTAATTGCAACTGCAGTTTCAATATATCAGTAATATAGCCAATTGCATAAACTAATACGAAGGTAAGTCACTTTGGATAAAAAGCATAAGCCTTATTAATCACAATTGCAGTTTATTATTTTCTTCTTGAGATTCACAGGAATTTTGGCTTATAGTTAATTGAAGCTTGAACTTTTCCTGGAAGGTAAACAAAATGTATTGTTTTATTATTACGTTTTCTATACTTCAAAATAAGACAATGAAATTATAGTGTAAGGACAGCATTACGCAGAAGTTTCAAGTCTGTGACTGTCAATACCTTACATTTGAAATTCTTTCATTTGTCGCAGACTGTGGTAAAAATAGAACATATTGATCAAAGGTGTTAAAACCAACAAATGCCCATTCCTGCATAAGACTGTCTTGGTGTTAATGTTGACACCCTGGTTACATTCAAGAAGAAAACTGGCCATGAAATGCTGAGATTTGACTTTTTTCTGTCACTTGCACACAAAAAGTTAGGAATTATTAGTAATGCACAAGAAGTTGGGGGAAGCTAAACCACTTTGAGCTATGTGCCTTTTTAATGTATTTTTGTAGACTTTTGTAATTTGTTTTGTAGTTTTGGAACTGATGTTCAGTCTGGTTTAAACTTAAGTAGGTTTTTATTTCTAGATGTATATGATATCCTGGTTAGAAACATGTTTTTACCCCCTTCTTGAACACATTGATACAACACAAGTTTATTTAGTGAGTTAAATTAATTGCCTTTTTGTGATAAAGTATGAATCTGAATCAAAGGTAGCATTTTCTGAAATGTTAATATCCATACAGCAAATCCACTGGTGTTCAATTTATAACAATATTATTTTGATTGTAATTATCTTGCCCTTGACTGTAAGCATTTTGCTACTGCTAGTTCTCTAGTTGATTTAAAATTAACCTCTGATCTGATAAATATTTGATCTGTGCAGTACATTTTTTCTGCTCCTGTTCCTTTTCAGCATCTATACTGCAAATGAAAACCATAGATCTGCATCACTTTATTTAGCTGGGTCTTGATAGTATGTAGTCTTTCTGATTCACCTTGTTATATGGTTACAAAAAAGAGATTATTCAATTAGATTCACTCATTTCTGAATATAGGCCACTTTAATTTTCCTTGGTTCACTCAAACATATATTATGCATTTCAAAGGAAAATAAAATTGAGCAGTCGGTGTGCCTTAGTGCCATTTTATTTCCATTGCTCTTATGAAACTATTACCTTTTGCAGAAGAGTGTATATCATCCTTTCAGTAACAAAGACCACTTTCAGAACCTCAGCTGATTCATTGCTTTTCATTTCAGTTCTACATCAGAGCTCTTGACATCAAAGGGATCAGTAAAGACTTCTTAGAGAAACGGCATCATGGGAAGGGTCGGCTAGGAAACTTGTGCTTAGACAAGGAAACTATCACGAATGCCTAGATTGAGCACTGAACCGAAAAGGTTGGTCAAAAGAGCTGTGGACTTTCTGGATGGAAATTAAATATTCAACTCCTGAGGGCACTCCTTTTTGACAAGCATATACAGTATGGAAGTACTATCAGAAAAGTTTGTAGTGCCTACAGCAAAAATGGGTGTAGTAGTAATTTATTTGGATGCGAATAAAGGAGAAAGTGTATGTACAAAGAAACAACATTGCCTTTTTAATCACCAGCATTTTTCTTTAAAACACTGATTGTGGAATAGTTAAAAATGTGTGAGGACTTCAGAGACATTTTCTTCTTTTAATACAGTGGAGTCGGTCACTGATTCAAACTTGACCAACCCTGCCAGAGCCTGGGCGAATCATGATTGGATAATGACATATTTTAGACTCAGACTTGCAACATCTGGACGCTAGTCTGGATACGTTCATTATTTAATAGCAAGTAGTATCCCCAGTGATACCCAGGAGTCTTTTGGGTTAAAGGATTATAATAATATAATGATGACCCTAAACACAACTATACTGAACATATAATGAACTTGTAGAGTCGAGGGGTTTATTGCCACATATACATGTACACTAGAATTCTCATTTGCGTTGATCTTTCAGGACATACACAGTAGATCAGATGACTCCACACAATGAGACAGTACATTACAAACATAATCAATATTAGCAACCAGAACAATCTATGTCTATGACTGTTGTAAACGAGGCATGTTCACTTGGTTCCTGATAATTTTCTCCCATTGCTTTTAAGTTCTATACAATATTTGGGCACTGTACCAATATATAAACTACATATTGCATTATGTGAGAGTTGTAAGTAGTACTATAACATTCTTTGTCATAAATGCGAAATTTGTTTTAATTTAAAACATTAGAGTACATTTTTAATATACACATATACTGTTACATCACAAACAGTAATGTCTTAACATACTGTACGTCAATAGCCAGCCTGTCATTGTCACATTCATACAGTATCGCATTATGAAATTCAGTGTCTTGCCATGCAATCTGAAAATGATATAAAAGTGATTAAAACTGCAGTCTGAAAATGTTATAGTGGTTTTGATATTGTAAACTTAAATGACTTTGTCCTGAATTGTGAAATTAGGTAAAAGACAAAGGATTTATTTGCGTACATAGGGTATAAGTGTATGGTGCAAGAGACTGTTGCTAGATACACTGGGCATCCGTACAGTTTTCTTTTAAATTATTGAAGGTACTGCATTTGATATGAACCCTAAAACATATGGTCACATACAATATTCAAGTCATATACTCCGGACTTCCGATTTTATCGCACACTCTTGAGTCTGTTTACTTAAAAGCAGTGCTATAGGTAAAACTTAAAATTTTATAAATCTTTACAATTCAGTTTGTTAAAAAAACATAATAAAAAGACAAATAGCACTCGACAGGAAAAGCTCTTCACTGGAGCCTTAGATCTGTTGGATTACATATCTTTAGACTTGTTCAAGGGATGATTTTACAGACAATGGACTTTGGCATAGGCAAAGAGCAGCACTGCATTATTATTCTTCCTCTTCACTTCTCTTATTATATTAAGCGGCAAACAAAAGACTTCTGGGCTTCAAATGTAGATCAGGATTATCTAATGCCTTAATTGACATTTTGATTGCCAGTTTGTTGGTAGCTAATGTTTTCAGATCTGTTCTTGATCAGTATTAATTTTCAGCTCTCCATTCTGTTTAAAATATTGGAAGTATTTTTTGAAAGTAGTGTTTATACCTTTTAATCTTTTTTATAATAAATAAGATGATGCTTGATATAAAAGCATTTCTTGTATGTTTATCAGATTATCCTCCTCCTCTGTTTGTATAGACAGATTTGAGCAGCATGACCCTCAAACAGCATATATTCAATATTTTGCAGCAGAATTTATTGAAACAGTCTGAATAGAAACCTGACTGCAGCCCAAGTCCATTTTTAACTGTGTGGTGAACATCTAGAGTGTATACTTGTATGATGTGAATTGCTCAAACAGAATCTGCTTGTATATACTCAGATGTTGTGAGCTGCAAATTGAAAGTTGAAATCCTGAAATTCAACTGTGAAAATATAAGAAAATTAAAGAAAAGAAATGTTAGGCAACATATTAGTTTCACTGGATACTATAAGAATAACTAAATTGGCAAATACCGTAAGTTGGCAGAGCTAAAAGCTGATAATTTCGAAGGTATTTTTACATTGTGTTTAACTACACACCTTTGTTGGTAAAAGTACAAAACCATTAAGATGAAATCTAAAATTTAAGCTTTTGTCATTGAGGTACAGTATGTAACATGAATACATTTTTGTCTTCAAATGCAGCATTGGATCAAATCCTCTTGGTGGTGCTGTGTTGCTTTTTGTGTCTGAACTATGTATTTATTTCTCATGCAACAGTGAGTGAAGAAAATCAGTTTCTGAACCTTGTTTTCATGACATTTGTGTAAATATTAAGCCATGTTGTGAAATTGAGCTGTAATGTACAATGTTGTAATGTAGCATTTGTTCTCAAATTATGGACATATTAGGCTTTTGAATTTAAGTTAGAAGAAATTAAGCTAACAATGATACAATAATAGGTAAGAAATATCCTAAAAATTTAAACTGACCTTTTAAATTCCAAAAGGCTGCTGAGTCAATTTTTAAACAATAAATAGGAACATTCATTACCTGGCTCTGATACTTCATCCAAACTGAAGTATGAATGAGTTTGACTTTCCATCATTTTTACTTTTTCTACATATATTTGCTAAATATTTGTGGAAAGGGAAACTGGAACCTTTTAAAGCCATTATACATTTATTTAGAATATAAACCTCTTTTGCTATCATAGAATATTATTTGGAATGGACATATCTGTGATGCAAGTGATTTTCAGACAGTAAGAAAGGGGTAGGAAGGCAAAGCAGACTGTGTTTTCTGTGTGTAAGCTACATTCTCATGTGCACTTCAATCCAGGCAAAAGACTAAAATCATTTGCCTTCATACGTAAACTGTACGAAATGACAGACTGCAATTGTACTCTCTTCATGCTTCATCGTGTCAGAAGCTAAGCTTGGCAAAACCTGTCTTTTTCTTGAGCCTGATGCCTCTGGTGTAGACCTGGGTTCTTCTGAAAGTGGTGTTCATGCACCAGTAGGTGGCACTCTGTCCTCTGGACTGGCAGTTGTGAAAGACTACTCCAATATGATAACAGGGAATAGTGTGCATTATTATATGAAGCATTATGTTCTGGATCAGCTGTGAAATAGAATTCCTGGTATCACTGTGGCCATTAAAAAGCTGATTGAACAATTGAAAAGGGTAGGGATGCTAATCCCAGTGTCCTGGTTAAATTTTATTGATTTAATTGTTTTAAAATCCTAGGTTTTGACTGTCAGACCTCCCCTGAAATCCCACCCCCTGATTTAGTTGATTAAGTATATGCCACTATTTCTCACCATGTGTGCTATGCAGTAACACGAAATTGCAAAAAGAAGCTTTTGTGGTCAGAGGTACAAATTCTAACTATTGAAGAAAAAAATATTAACAAAGTTTCATACATTAGCTGTTAAAATATGTTGGAGAAACTTATGTCATGTAAAAGAGATTTTTCTCATGTAAAGTGCTTATATAATTGGGAAGGGAGTCCAATCTTAAATCGTTAAATTGTAAAAAGTAATGAGTACACTATGATGAGCTGAATGGCCTCTGCTTGTTTGTAACCTTTTCTTATGTTCTTTCTGAACATAGCTGTGAACAGCTGTGCTGTGAACAAAGCAAGAACAAGATTTAATTATATGATATGTAGCTTACACTGAATCCCAGATTCTACAAAAGATGTCATTATTTCTTGCATGGCATATGTGTGTATAATAGTCTTGACCTTTGAAATAATGTGATCTTGGCCACTGGTGACACTACATGTCATTCGATAATAGTCCTGTTTTTTTAGTTACAAATACAATCTTGACAGATTGATCTACAATGCAAATATGGATTTAAACTTGATACCCGTGAATGGCACGATAGCTCATTAGTGCATAACACTTTTCAAATATATGCCACTAGTTTATCATCAAATAAATGTTTACTGATTGGGGGGAAAAAAAGTATTTCACAATCAGAAAGCTGATATGGCTAAAATTCAATCAAATGTGCCAGATTGGCCTGATGGCTTACTCTCCTTTGTCTCTTCTATTCTTTCATTCTTCCTAAGCTCTACATTCTTCACCTTTTCAGTAATTTTCAAGATTAAAGCACAATACTTCATACTTTAAGTGATGGACTTTACAGTCAATCTCTTAAGTAGTAGAAGCTGCAGAATAAGTAAATTCAGTGCTTTTACCATAAAAGCAGTAATTAATAAGACAAAACAATAAAGAAACAGATGGAACATGCACGGAAGTAGCCATATTTGTTAGCATGAATATATGTACTGTAGTTAAAGTCTGAATTAGCCTTCTTTTGGCTATATGCTGGAGTAAAACTGTGATTATGATATAAGCTGTAGTAATTTACCCAGCACTTATTCACATTCAAGGTGTTGTTTGCTGGATTTGACGTTATGCTTTACAGATTCTTTGATGTGCTTACTTTTAACTGAATCATTAAAAAGCCCCTGAAGAAATATTTTTCATGTTTTATCTTTTAATAAATGTTAATAAAAGATTAGTGTCCACATGGAAATCTTTTGATATGCATGAAGTCCAGCATTCTTTTTCTGAGTGTCTGCGATCTAAGTAAACCTATTTGCAATTTAAAAGTAACATGGTGATGTCTGGGTAATTGTGTGTTCTGTCTGTCAGTGTCTTTAGCAGTCAGTTTACCCATGGAGTCAGAGGAGAAACTGTAAAAAAACCAAACTGGCAGTATTACTTTCCTGCCTTTTGTGTGAACAAGGCTTCTGCCTGTGGAAAGTTTGAGTCTGTGTGAAAGCTTGCGGTGAAAGAGGATGAGACTCAGAAGTGGGGCTGCATGCTGTTCAGGCTGAGTGAAGTTTCTGCAGGCACTGCTTTGTCACTCCACTGCACAGAGTTGTATTGTCTTATGAAATGTTCAGTCCGTGCTTTCATGTTTATCTGACATTTCATAAAGGGGAGGTATTCTGTTTTTTTTTATTAAGACCTGAAATGTATTCTACATACTGCAGTCTGCAAACTCTTCAGGAAAATCCAACAATCTGAATCCTGTTTTTCAAGCTTGAATGTGCTGGAAATCTTACAATTTAAGCACCCATCGTTTGCAGAGGAAATGCATTTTATATCAGCGTGTAGATTTGTTTTTTAATATAGCTAAGCAAATCTCTGATCAAAAGTAAAAAAGTTAATTTCCTGCATGCGAGGTCATACCCCCAATGTCCCCAAGCTGGTGACATTTGAAGCACATCAGAAAAAAAAATGTCAGTTTGGCAGTGTTCATTTCACTTTTGGAGGTTTTGGAGACACCCTCCTGTCCAAGACTACATTAGTAAAAACAGGCAATATGAACATTTCAAGAGCAGTTAATGACCTGTTGGGGGGCTTATAAACCAGTCCTTGAATCTCTGTGCTGAGGCATTAACAATGCTGAAGGCAGATCTCTTTGATGATGAAAGATAAGAGTTTGACAGTATCTCCGTCACGTTAATACAAATTACTTGGCTAAAAAGCTTAAAACTAAAATGTTTATAAACATTTCTTTTTTCACTTTCAGTGGTCTCTCTTGGTTTAAACTCACCAACATTTGATCATATGCTTTGGAATTAATGGAAATGCAAGGAATTATTGATCGTGTTTTTAAAAAGTATTCCAAAGTGCTATACATTAAGAGGGGATCCACGTAGTTCACCTACTTGTCTGAGGTGCTCCAGCCGTTCTGAGTCAGCAGCCTCACTACACAGTAGATCAACAGAGATGTGAGAAATTTTCACTCCTTACTTATGGGTAGACTAGAGTGGAATGTAGCCAGGACAGTGGTTAACACCCCTGTTCTTTTGTGTAGTGCTGTACTTTAATGACCGAGTCTTCATCAGAACTGTCTTCTGAAGGATGGCATGTTCTAAAGCACAAAGTTACTGGTCACAGAACAGGAGCGTTTGGTTAGAGCTGTTAAATGCATGATGTGATGTTCATATTTATAGTTTTATTTAACTGTGAAGGAGAAAGATATTATATAGCAAAAATATAGAAATGTTTTTACCTTCAAATCCTAATCTGTTAGGCCACGAGAGGTCAGTTTAACTTGAACCTAAAGGAGTTTCAACTACTCAAAACGAAACATGTATATTCTGAAGCAATACAAGTGAAATTGAGATCATACAAGCCATTTAGAAGTGATCTCTTCTACCTTAGAAGAAACCAGTACTTACAAAAATTGCTCAGGAACTGATAATTTTACAATTTTAAGGCTCCTGGTTAGTTCTACAGCGGTGGTATTCATTTTGAATTGATTCTACTCGAGGTCTACTTGGTCATAGGTATAGAAGCATGTAGAGCTACTTGCTTACTAAGTGTAATTTAGAGCTTCAAAATGAAATTTCAAGAATTCCCACCCCTGTCTACTCAAGAAAGCTTCATCTTTGAACCCAGATATATGGCCTTGTTTCATACATGACAGATAAAAAGTCGAAAAAGTGTGTATTTTCCTGTATTTGGGTTAATGTGACACTAAATGATCAAGTGGAGTCATACTTTTTAAGAAAATAATACCCCAGAATTGGTTAGAATGAACAAAAAGTAACCAAGGCTGTGAATTGAAATCCCCAAGTTATCAAATCCTGTGAACATGTACAGTTCGTTGACTGAATATACCAATGAATGCATGAATGCCTTCTTTAATTAATGCAATACTTGTTTGAAAATTTCCATTTTTTTTCCTCTGCTTGTTGCAGAAATTCTTTAAACTTTCCATACATGCCATTTGCTGTGAAAACTCGTGGGAAAATGTATTGTGTGAAAAATGAACAAGACTGTTTTATGGGAATCTGATTTGCCTCTTTCTTTACAAATTAGCACCTCCTGAGAGAGACTTGTTTTTGTGGAACAGCTCAATTTATAGTGTTCATGTTTGTAAAAAATATATTTTACAGAATCAAGTAACATTTCTTTGCATTCATTTACATATGCATAGAGGTTTTTGTTTTAGTGTTTGAATGGCTATTCAGTCGTACCATTATTTAGAATTGTATAACTTTAATTGAGTTTTATTGCAATTATTGTGAAAACCAACATTCTGTTGTTTGTGAAGTTTCTTTTGTTAGCCCTTTGGAGTTACAGAATTAAATTTCATGTTTAATGGAGAAAAGTTTGTTTTTTTATGTACAGCATATTGGAAAGTGCAATATTTTTATAAACTTTCTTGTTCATGTCAAAAACACCTAAAGGTCTTAGTGTGCTCCAGTTCTTCCAGGCTGAGGAAACCACAATACCAACATGTGCATATTGTATAAGCAAAAATTAAAAATAAGTTAAAATAAAAACTAGCAAGTCTTTTCTGAACCATTTCTCTTTTATATACACATACAAGAACACACATGGATGAAGACTTTTGTAGAAATTACATTATCATCCTTTGAATGAAAGGACGGCAGTTATATTTTAAGACAAATGTCCAAACAAATTTCAAATTATTAAAAAAAATCTGAAAATTTACTGATACTGAGGATTTTAAGAATTTGCCATTAACAGATGGTTAAACATACAAGAGGTGTTTAGATCACATTAAAATGAATAAGAAGAAAGTGCTGGAATGGTAAATATGATGGAAAGGCAGTTTTGTGTCCCATTGTCAGCCTTTTCACTGCTGTTTCCACAATTGGATTTGTCAGTTTCTTGTTTTGCTTTCTGTGTTCTGCTGATTGTTTCCTTGGTGACAGGGAACAAAGGGTTCAAGTTAAAACTATTGTGCCAGAACTCAGTGCTGAGCAATGCCAAATGGTTTGGGCTTAAATGGAGCAGCCACTGGCACTGCTGACTTCCATGTCTTTTTTAGATCTGACTGTAGAATTCAAATTCCCTTAATTAGATTGTGAAGCGTACAACCATTTTTTTCCCCAGGCTGTTGCACAAAAGAAATGAGATACTTAAATGAGCATAAAATGTTCCTACCTGTTACTGGTGAATCCGTGTCCAGCAACATGTAAGGCAGCAGCAATCCCTGGCAGGGAAGAGTAAGAATAGGAAATGGACATCCATCTATTTTCTAACCGCTTAATCCAATTCAGGGTCACAGGGGAGCCCGAGTCTGTCCCGGCAGGCAACGAGCAAAAGACCGGATGCACACTGGGTGGGATGTCAGTTCATTGTAGAGCACACCAGGGCCAATTAACAGAAAAGTATGTCTTTGGATTGTGGGAGGAAAACAGACCACCCAATGGAAACCCACTCAAACAGGGAGAACATACAAAACTACACATAGGAAGCACCCCAGGTCTGGATTTGAACCCAGGACCTCATTGCTGAGGCACCATTGCTAACCACTGTGCCACCTGGGAAGGAACCTTTTCCTTTATATTGCAGATATTTGGTTGTTTTGTGAGACTGTTGACAAAATCTCTCTAATTTACCGTATAGGCTAAAACCACACTCAAAGTTGAAGACGGTTATAGTTTGGGAAGCGGACTTCCACAGTGCCCTCTTGTGGCCTGGTGGAGAGCTGCTCTCCCCAATCACCTGAATACATAACTGTAGGTGTTTAATTGTTTTAACCCTAGCTATCAATATGTGCTTTCAATGACTTTTTATTAAACTAAACCAAAAGATGTATATACAGTATGTGTTATTAGCAATGGTTAATTGGGAATGTTGCTCTTGGTTGCATATGTAAGGAAAAAGCGTTTAAAGGAATTTGCATTAAAAATCACCATGGATGGTAAGGTGGAGGAGCTTCCAAAATAGAGTCGCTTAGAATCAGGTCAGGGTGTTGGTTCAAGAAAACTGCATGTCCCACAACCCACCCCTTGTGTTAGCTCCTGTATTAACATTGACCATATCAGACGTGAGGACTGTTTCAAAACCCCCAACGGATAGATTTGCCAACAGGTAGATTTACCAGCGCCACTGTATGTGTGGTATCTTCCAGCTTCTGTGGATTTGTTCATTGACTCTGATATAAGCAGAACAACATAAGCAGAGTGTTGTATGATGTTATATTTTATGTAGCAGTGTAACGTTTTGTAATCGAGATATAATGTAAAATACATGTACTGCTCAAATTAATGGATTTTTTTCTGCTTGCTTCTGATTTGTAGATATTTGAGAATTGTTTGAAGGTAAATTTTTTATTTTGTGGGAGAGGACCAGAATACGAATTTGTGGACAATGTTGCTTTTATTGCTCTATTCTTCATCTTGTTTTTCCGTTTTCTTGTTGAAAATATAGTTGTTCCTGTAAAGTTAATTTATTATAGATTTACCTCAGTAGAATATTAAAATGTGTAGTCGTAGCTAGTGAAATAACATGCTGTGATTATAATTGTTCATGTTGATCATTTTAATTGCATTTTTGTCGTTGAAGCCCAGGTATGACATTTATATTTATTGCCATTATTAATTGGAAATTATCTAACATTTGTATGTATAGCTCTCTTGAGACATACTCCATCTAAATTTGTGTGTGTGGCTGCTATGGGCATTTGCATTGGAAATTTTTGTTTCCATGAAGATGGAAAAAATCAATCAGTATAATCACAAAAAGCAGAATAATATTTTTTATAAACCAAAGCAAGTACACCTGCTGTTTTACAGAAGGTGCTATAGAGGTATTCGTAAAGTGATCTGTGACAAAGACAGATGTCAAGTGATTTAAAGCTCAGTCCCTAAAGGACCTGAATCTTCATTGTGCACTTTATGCCAATGAATAATATGTAATTGTTTCTTATAGGCCTGGTATGCAGCTTTTTGACTGCATTTATTTTGTGTAGTATAATTTTTTAACTGTAAAGTTGAGTTCCAATTTCCCTGGTGTTGCACTGTACTTGTACCCTTGAGCAATGTACTTGACACAGACTGCTCCAGTAAAATAACCAGCTTTATAAATAGGTGCTTTAGTACAGTACATCAGAAAAAATGGTTTTTGGAGTGTGTTCTACAAGTGTCTGAGTTAGGGCTGGTGTTTGAACAACACCTAGACAGTTTGTGGTGCTTTAGCTGTGCTTTATGGTGCATTTGAAACGCAGGAAGGCTATTGTTTTGTTTCCTCAACAGCGAAATTTGGACCAATTTTGCAGGTTTTGCTCAGCCGCGTGGGTGCCTATCAAAAATGGTCAAAAATCCGAAGTCAGAACTGTCCTGTATCAGTGCTCACTTGAGATATATAATGTAATTGGTTTTAACAGTGCATTTAGACATTTCTTGAAAGTTCTTAATGTATTAGATTAATTAACCCAAAAGCATATCATGGCAATAGAAGTCTAATTATAACAATTTGACCAGATGTTCATATAGTCTTGTCAATAAATTGAATGTTTCAAAATGTGATGTCTTCGTTCCTGTGTATAGGAGCAGGTTATTTTATCCCTGTTGTCTGTGAGACTGCCACTGACCTCTCTAGAGGATATTGCCTTTTGAATGGTTGGGCTTGTGGCTCTTTTACTGAACTGTTCTTGTGGATTTTGCAGTATTTACTGGTACCAATCTCGGAATGAAGTAAGATAAGATGCTGTTGTATTTAGACTAATATTGTTCAAGTTATCACTTCTTTGTTATTTGAATTCGAACTTTTAGTACCTCTTAGCACCCTAAAGACATCAGCCTTTCGGACTTGAAGGTTTTTTTGTACACAAAATAATGAGAAATCCTTGG
Source organism: Atractosteus spatula (assembly GCF_055471065.1). Taxonomy (NCBI): domain Eukaryota; kingdom Metazoa; phylum Chordata; class Actinopteri; order Semionotiformes; family Lepisosteidae; genus Atractosteus; species Atractosteus spatula. The sequence continues at coordinate 27,373,583 of NC_142708.1, read as the reverse complement.
CATGCAAAGCAAAACCTGTTCTTTTTCTATTTTCGTAGTAGTCCTTTATTTGCCTACCGTATTGCATATTCAGATGCAGCCATTCAGAATGCACAGTACAACCCCGTACTGCACGAAAATACCCACAGGACCTCACATTGCATCGCGGTAGGTGATTGGCTGTGGCACTCGTGGTGATTGGCACTCGTGGTGCATTGTTTGTTAGTGAAAAGATTTAATCATTTAATCTCTTTACGGTGCATGTTTTAATCTGCTTAGTTTTGAATATTTATATGGAATTATACAACTAAAGGGAAATTTTAGTAGCTGAGCATAAAAAGAAGAGGAGCATAACGCGTCTGAAGGTCGTAAATGATATTAATTTAGAAACATAAACGTATTACGTAAACTGTATATGGCTGGTTTTGGTAGTTAAACGAAAAAATACACATCAGTATTTCACTTTCTTCCTAAACGTTTTAAGCATCAAAGTTTTACCTGTGGTTATTTTGGAAATGTTTTTATGTGCTCCTTCTGACTATATTAAGTTTATATACTTTGTAAAAAGTTATAATGTTTTAACCTTTTCTGCGGATACGCTTGTTATCGCATTAAACAGAAGCATAGTTTTAGAATTTGATTAATAGGGAATATAATATGGAATCGTGTATCTAAAGAAAGTAATAATGATATAAATATATTCATGTACTGTAGCTCAAATTATCACAGTAGTACACTTTCTTTGTATAAAGAGGAGTCAGATTTTTAAACCAGGAGTCAGATTTTTAAAGTACGCACTGTCTGTGGGGGTGTCAACAGTGTCTAAGCTGAGTGATTTCTTTGACAGAATAGTCTGCTTAAGAATATTTTTTTACTCCCTTATGCATTGTGTTATATTCTCCACACAATTACACCTTGATGAAACTAAGATCAAGTTGGGGTGTTATTTCTTGAGATTGCAGTGTGACGTTACTGGCAGTCCTTTCTTGAACATTCCATTATGAGTTTAAGGGCCTGATACAGGGCTGACTTTATTTCATTGTTGGGCGGGGGGGAGTGTGATATGGGGCCGTTATAATTTTATAGCAAACAGCATCTGTAGTCTCAAGACTGGGTCATTACTTTCAGTAATATTAAACTTTATTTTGTTTCACACAGTTTAGTTGAAGAAGCTAATTTTGCTTAGGAAACACGGAAGACTTCACTCAAAATTAGAGAAAATCTCAATGTTCTTTCAAATGTATATGTGACGCATAACAATGTTATTTCACTTGAAGAGAGTGTAAGAATTTGATAAATGTGCACTTTAGTAATACAGTCATTCTTGTTTTGGTATTACATGAGTGACTTTGTTAAATTATTCATTTTTGCATCATTAAATAAAATTTCAATGACTAATTGAAAAAAACGTACTTGAGTTAAAGCATCTACTCCTACAAATGTCTACGAGTTCTATCTTTACATGGACATTCACATAACATTCTGAGTACTTTTTTACATAATTCAATATTTGTAAGAATTGCTGAATATTATAAGCAGTGTCTTCCTTAAATGCATGACAACTACAGTGCTTCACAAATCTATTATCATGTTTTCAAAATAGAAAAAGTTTTATTACCTTTGTACAGCATATGAGTAAGGCATTCCAGATGTATATCATTTGGTTTAATGTCTGCCAAATAGATGAAAGCATAAATAAAGAGCTTAATTTTAGAGATTTGAGTTTGAAAGTGCAAGAAAATTAAAATAACCAAGGTCCCTAGATACAATAATTCATCAAACAGGAGTGCTCCAAACACTCAGAAATTGACAACCTAATCTCGTTGGATTTCAGGAGCTAAGCAAGTCTGGGCCTTGTCAGTACTAGAATGGGAGACATCCAAGGGAAACCATATTTACTGCTTTGTTGTCTTGGTGGACCAATAGATGGCACTCTTCCCAGCTGGGCCATAATTTCCACCTGAGTGCCTTCAATGAGACATTAAACTGAAATGCTGACTGCTTACTCTCAAAATATAATTTATAGCACTCTACTGTGAGTGTCTTGTGAGCGTAATCCATACCAGAGGAAAGAAGGCTTATATAATAGCATTATAATTTGCTTTTTCCAACACTATTAAGATTATATCATAACATTTCAGAAACCTGTGTACCTTTCTGGTTTTTGTTGCTTTTTCATCAAGGTGAGTATAACTGGAGGGCACTAGATATACATGAGCTCTATATGAAAAATACAAAGGCACCTGTTTGTCTTTTTGGTTCAAGTGTAATAGGGCCTGCTCATTAAATACTTAACATGGGACTAATAGAGGAAGCAACCGTGTACCAAGATATCAGGTGTGTAAATGTTGCTGGGGAGGGGTAGATTGGGTGAGAATCATAATGTACAACTAATGAATAATACCTCTGCTTTGGACTAATAGGATAAACTTGCTGTGTATTTATTTTGATTTATTGAATTGTTTCTCATACACTTGACATGTATTCTGTATTGACCATACAGCCAGGCTCATGTTTTTGGGGTTTGTGGGTTTTTACCTGCTTGTTTCCTTGTCTGTCATGTTTGAGAGAAGGACCAAGCCCAATTCTCACCTCTCAGCACCTCTCTGTCCCGGGTCTCTAGACCTTTTTTCCTGAGCATTTGACATACTAACGCCCCTCCACCAGCATCGCTTTACTGAGACAGTGAATTTAAAGGGAAGCATATTTAAAAGTGGCAGAAAGGATTGCTCTGAGGTTCTCAGATAAACACAAACACCCTTGTTATTTCTTCTGTGTTGAAGTATGGTATAAAAAGAGAAAGACCAGTTTATTCAGTAGTCAATTTGGTGACTTTCAGCTCTGCATTATCAAAATAAAGCCAAAGTGCTTCAGATCTGAACCAGACATCAGTGATCTTAGTTGTTCTCTGAATGTTTACTTTTTAAATCAAAGTAAATCTCTTATCTGGGCAATAGAACATGAAGCTTTAAACAACTTAATGCTGTCACACTTGACTGTTAGCTGAATGAGTTTGGCAAATCTTCATGTGAAACATTTTTGGCCAGATTTTGAACAGGTGGTAAATGGTGCTTTCATAAAACCAAGGATTTTGGTCTTAATTTCTTTTTATACACAGAATAGTGAAATGAACTCTGTGAAGCTATGAGGAAGACATTAATCTTCCAGTTAATCTGAGGAAAAGTAATGGTAGCGTTCACTAAGGTACTGAAATCTGATGTTGAAAGTGCTCCCATTTTATGTTAGCCTTATAGTAAGCTGTTTGATGTGGCATTTGTTGTGGTGTTTTTAGACTTCCATGTGATAGAAGGGTGTAGTTTGTGTTCAAAACCTGGGCAGCCTATCTAATGTACATGGCCAGGTGAACAGTTAAATTTGTGATGGAAATTGGTGTCCTCAGTAAATCACAATGGCTTACTGCCTCATGCCTTCAAAAAAACTTTCATTTTCTTAGGAACCACAGCACCAACTGAATTGTATTGAAATGGTTAATGTAAACAGATAACCAAAGATTTGTAAACTTTGCACCTACAAATTCAGTATAGCCCCCATACAATGTCCCAGGTAACCCATACCAATCTTATTCATTTGTGAGATGTTGGTGCCTGCCAGTCTGTGCCATCAAAAATAGCATGGGTGTTTGGTCTCTGAGATAGTCAGGTATCATGATATTTCTTTACTTATTGTACAGCTTTCTAATTATATCATCTTTCAGCTGGGGTGACTTCTGATTTTAAATCTATTCACCTTTTTATTCCACTCAATAAAACAGTATTCACATATAACCAGGGATGGATTCCTCATCTTCTTTTGTTTATTAGCAGCACCACATATTGCTACTGTGTGTTAAGTGTTTAAGCAAAGTTGGTACCACTGTTGGTTGGTATCGAGTAACATTGTATTTAACATACGTGGAAGTGGGGCTCCTGCCTAAATCCAGATGACTGACTAACCATTAAATTCACACACAACTGCAGCACTGACCTAAGCTTCACAGCAGGATTCATCACACTAAATCCTGCTTCAGTCTTATACCTCTCATCTTACAGTGATAATTGTTATGCCTTTAGTAGATCATCTACCTGGCAAAGCATACATATTTGGCCAGTGGTCACCTTCTTCATTTTAGTTTCTCATTAGTTCATTCACATTGTTAGAAGTACTTAACTTGAGTGGTGACTTGCTGAGAAGTCTAAAAGTCCTTGTTTTATATTTTCTCTGTAAAAAAAATGTATTAAAAATTGGGATATGTTGAAATATACAGCAATTAATTAGAATGGTTACTTTTTGGTTTAATTTAATTCCTGCTTTGTGATTTTCAGCACTGAAATGTATTCTGTGCTTGTACCATGTTATAAGACTTTGCATTCATGCATTTTGTTTCACTGTAGTTATTTACAGAAAGTCAAGAGAAAACTTAAAACTATAGGCATTTATTACACGTGTAGAATTAAGCTTAACTATACAGATACTGCAGGTATACCAAGCTGCTTGATTAATTATTAATTAGATCATTACCCATAAACAGTATTGGATGCTTAAGTATTATCATATGGGGGATATGAGAGTAGTCCAGCAAGATAACATTAATTTTCTGTGACAAACTCTATGCACTTCTAGCTGGTTACTTAATTAATCACAGGGAACGTTGATTGCTGTAAATTATTTTGCTAAACAGTGTTCTGAATAGGTGCAGTGATGGAAATAAGCTTTGTGTGATGCAAAATTAGGTCTGTGTTCTTTTATTGTGGACAGCAGAAAAGCAAGTACCTTATAAAGTATTAAAAGCTTTCTTGAGGCTGCGTCATTTAAATAATGAGTATAATTATCTTCAGAGCTGTGAAACATCTGTAGAAAAAAAGCAGCCTTTTATACAAACTTAATTTATATTAAATTGATGCTGTTTGATAAGGATAGCTGTCCTTGAAAGCAAGGCTTCCTTTTTGATAGTTTCAAAAATCTTTTCAGTTTAGAAATTTGTCAATATCTTATTAAATCTGTTATCTCAAAATAGCAGGGAAACAAGCACCCTCAGTGTATCCTAATGTACATCTAGCTGAATTTGGTATTCATGCTTCAGAATTTTCAGAATTGTAGATCATATGACAGATAAGTGTAAGAAAATACTCATAAATGTATTCTCTTTTGGTAAGCTTTATCAACTTAAATAGAGGATATGAAATGTTAGTGTTATAGTAAGCCATATTGTAGGAATGTTGTAGAGAGTCTTGAGTTAAGGAAGAAAAACATGCCTGTTTTTTTTTTAGTTTTCTTTTTATGACTTTAAATAGGCCTTTTACATTAGAAACATAGTTTTGTATGCCTTCACAGTCCTTTATAGTTTGTACAGTAATCATGGCTGCTTCTATATTAAAAGAAATAAGTACAGCATATTTGGGTTGTTAAGGCATTATAGTCCTGGATTGTGATTGGATCAATATCATTTCACTGGGTTAACTCCTCTGACAGTTAGATGCCAGCATTTACAAAGTTATAAGTTCAGTGAGGGATTACCTTGCAGCAGAAACATTAATCTTCAGCATGAAACAGTTTGTTTAACCCTGGAAAATTAAAATAGATTTTTTGATGTATTTGCTGCAAGTATCTTAATGTACGGTGAATATGTGTGTACTGTAATCAGAACTTCAGAGGATCCAGTCAATGTTAATGTATTCTTGCCTGCAGTAAAAATCATTCTAAATGTCAGCTTCATTTTTGGGACTTCATGAATAAAAGACTTTTTAACCTCTAGGCTAGCATCCTTGGATGTTATATCAGAGAGAGAATTTATTAACTTATTTATTATTAACAGAAATGTTATATTTTGTAACGCTAGAAATGAATAAGGATGCTATTTGCTTTTTGAGAAGATGTATGCGATATAATTAAATAAAAGCCAGCTGTAAGCTTCTGATTTTGCTGGAATTGTAGGTGGTCATGAACGTGTGTACCCCAGCTAAAATGGAGCACTAGATCTGTATGTGTGCTTAGTTAAATGTTTGCTGGCAGTCAAATAAATTGATTCTGTGATAGCATTGGACAACATTTTTACTTGTTTTTCCCCATTTTTAGTCTGCAAGTCTGTTTAACACTAGATAAGTTAGTCATCCCAGAATTTCTAGTATTTATGTTTTTATTCAGGGACCTGTAAAAAAAAACTATGATGAAATTCTGAACACTCTCTTGGAAAAATAGTTTTTTTTGCATTGTCACACCCAGCAAAAATGTAATTTGGAATGCAATTTAATGTTCTGTTCCAGTCAGATTAGTTCTTGTAGTTTATGGCTATGGCACATGAAAGGGGTATATTTTGGAATTTATACTTCATTCCCAGTGGGAAATAGAAGTATGTTATTTTCTTATCTCTTTTTATTTAGCATGACATGAAAATGGCATACTAATCAGAATGAAGACTTCCTTTCATTGTTTTACTGTGTCATAAACCCATTAGGTTGTTGGAAATATAATTGAGTTGAAAACAATTTGCCCGAGAAGCCTTTTTCTTGAAGGCCTGTGTATATGATCTTTTTGTATTTTTTGTTATAATGCATCATGTACTGAAGATTCATTTTCATATACAGTGTTACCAAGAATGTTAATGAAACAATAATATGGAGTTCCAGAATTGTTGCCCCTGTTAATCTTTATAAAATCCTCTCTAATATTATGCTTTTAAATCTTTACAGCTGGCGTCTGGCATCTACAGTTTTGCTTGCTCTCTGTGGAATCATCACACTGATACCTTCCTACAGCAGATTTGTGCAAGAGACGAAACTGCTGCCATCAGTTCCTTGGAAAGAACTTTGCTCTCATTAAAAGGTACCGACTGCTTTTGATCCAGTTGCCACCAGGGCGGTGAAGGAAAATGAATGTCACAAGTAACCCACTGTTCAGGTCTCTGTTGTTTGCTGGAGTACATGTAATTCTGAAACGGCCAACCGCAAAAATCTTCGAACCGAGACGATGTGGTGATATTTGTTTTTCTGTTTAAAATATAATACGAAGGGGGAAAGGTATGTACATTAATAATATAATATTTCCAAAGGTCATGTGTGACATTTCTTGACATAGAAGGAGGTCATTGAATTAATGATAAGAAAACATGAAACCATTTATCTGCAAAGACACATTATTCCTGACGAGAGAATATTCCGTCTGACTGGTGTTTTTTGCACGATGTATTCCTACCTTCCTGCGTGCTTTGGGTTTCTGCAACCCTTACTGGGATTCAGTGGATTCTTAGGAGCGGGGTGGGTATATTCATAAGGAACAGATTAGTAGTGCTTGGATAGTGAATATATGTCATAAAAGTATTCTGAACACTTTTCTTCTTTTGTAGTTCTAAGGAAACTTACAGTACATGGATTTGTTGAGCCCCATCAGAATATGGAGGTCATGGTAAGTGAAGAAAGTAAAAAATAATCATATTAAGTAAAACAAGTTAGGTGATTACATGCATTTTCATTAGATTTACCTATGCACTTCAGAAGTAAAACAAATTAATTGAATACATGCATTTTCATTACATTTACATATGCACTTTCTCATGTACATTTAATTATACTTTCTTAGTGTGTGAGGATAAACTTTGTCCAAACTTTGGACAAAGGCAGCAGTACTTTAAGTGAAAATGTTGAAGCAATGGGAAATGTGCCTTTTGTTTTTCTTTGATTCTTTTCAACTTGTCTGTAGTCTTATGTAACAATTTTATATATACATATTTTGTCAATTAAATTGTTACAAATGGGGGGGTTACAAAAATGAAAATCAGGAATTGACCAAGTGGCTTAGTCAATAAGTGAAATAATTGTTCATATCCCCCAACTGGTAAGTGCTTTTTCCAGAATATACCCGAGCGGCTGGTATAATTAGAGGCACGTGAATTCTTTGATCTCTGGCACAGCTTTGTTGAGAGGAGTAATAATCCAGGTATACTTGGCTAAACAAATATTTAGTACAATGATAAGACACCGACTACACTGCACACATCAAATCATGCAACAAACAAGTTACTCTATGTACAGTATTTACAAACAAGGCATTTTAGAGGCCTTACATTCTGGTCACCCATAAAACCCAGATTGCTACTAACCATTAAACTCTTATGTGGGCTCTGTAGCCATTAAGAGATGAGCTGCATTCTAACTAAATGCAGTACAGCCTGCAGTTAAATTTCTCTCTCTGCACCCCGGACGCCACAAAATAAGTGTGAGCCTATCTTCCTATCCATAAAAATGCACCCTAATCAGGAAAGATTTTTCTAACTGAGGTATCTTTTACCCAGCAAACCCAAGTTCCCTAAAAACACACCATGCTCTCTGTAGCAAGGTTCAGATACTGTACTTAGCTCCAGTCATGTTTTGTTTGGATGATCATGAAGTAGGGGCTCTCAGCTGGTGCAATCTTATATGTTGTATTTCTGTACTGCTCATTACCTAGATATACTAAGGTCAACTTTACAATTGTTTTTGCCTTTTTTAAGTCCAAAAGGTGGAAAAAGGTTTAGTATGAGCAGCTGTTTTGTTACCTCATTGCACTAAATGTTTATTGAATTTAGATCTTGTATGCAGCTGGACACTTTGGAATAATGGTCATCGTATACAAAATTATTTAGAATTAAATTAATTAAATCACAAATTGGATTCACAACTCACATACAGCTGGTCATAGACACACGCCTTGAAATCTAAACAGTTCTAGACTTAGAGCAAATGTCCACATTCTCAAGGCTTAAGTGGGAACTTTGTCTTGCAACATATCTTTAAGACGGCTGTTTTAAATGTTGTTTTTTTTAAATACTACCTAATGCTGTCCATTCAATAGGGAAAACATTTCTAACCTTATTTTAAACTTCTTTAATTCCGTGTATGTAACTGGAGAAAATTTTAACTTTGTAGGAGCAATAGTATTAAATGTCTCTATTTTGCTTTGACATTTTGCGATAAATGAACCTCATTATGAAAAAAGGAAATGTTCTGGCAGATGTGCTGGCCTCTGATTTTCTGTTGACACCATGCTGTCATTAGCAGTACACAGAACGTACATTGAACTAGTTGACTTTTCATTTTCAGATGAGTGCTAATAATACACTTTAATGTCTTCATGAGGTCTTTTTATTTAGCCTTTTTTTCTTTAAATACTCTTGTGCTGTTTTTGCTGCATGAATGCATTTAGATGATAAGTCCTTCACATTTATATGGATACGATTCCCTTTTCCCAGAAGGGTAGCCAACTGGGAATTCATGAATCTCTACACTTATCCTTAATTCTAAGCTTTTCTGATTATACCAGTTCCATATTTACGAACACCCCAAAGTTTAATGAATTTTAATGTATTTTCTGAATTGCGTTGTGCTACAGAAATTTCCATCAAAGAAAAGGTTAAGTATTAAATAAAGCAGTTCTGAGTGTAACATCTCGCATTTAATTATACATGAAAATCCTGTTGCACTTGGCACAAACACGAACATATTCATATTTCCTTTCTAATATGTGGTCTGAAGTTTGAGTTAACATTTTGGAAAGCTTAAAATGGTAAGACTGCAGCATAAAACGCAGTGTTAAGTTATTTTTGTAATTACCAGCAAATGTAGTTGTGGTGGAATACCCTGATATTTGTTTGAATCTTGGACGATATTAAAGTTTTGCCATCTTAAACCATAATTTACTTTCATTCTTGCATATAGATTATTATTTTATTTGTCTTATTTTGATCTGGAGGCTATATGAAAAGATTTTATAATAGTAAAAATATAATCATATAATGCTGCTTTCATAATGAATGATACACGTTGTGTCACAGTCATGCCAGAGGATTCGGTTAACAAAGATAGTCAGAATGAATAGATCCCCTGAAGACAGACGCAGTAACTGCAGTAAGAAACATGCTGTTCTGTTGCGGTATGAATATGGTTGGTTATGACATGCTCAGGAGTCAGGGGTGAAGGCAAGTGTTAGATTGCCTTTCTTTCACACATCATGTGATTGTGATTTGTATCTCAAAATTTCACATCTTTCATGCAATCAGCCACAGCACATCATTTCAATCACCTGCGATACTTTTGGATTTCACAGCACATGTCCAGTTTCACAGTTCTTGTGTCAAAGGTCATGGCTGTGACATAATTACAGTATAGCCTAGTCATGGAGAGTTCCCAGTATATTTACATCTTAAGCCTTATGGCTGTCATAGACATTGATCTGATAAGTTGTGTGTTTTTTGTTATTTATGTTTGTTTTAGTATGACAGCAGACATACAGTAGTTATATTGGAGGAAGATGCATGATGGGCCCTATGCTTATTTCTGTTTACATCCTTGGAAACATTCAGTGAATTCCTCCTTTAGTAAGGTTTAGATATAAACGGATGGTGAGTCAATATAAAGCTCAATTCTCATTCCTCAGGTACAGGACTTTACATAATTTTTTTTCCACCCATTGGTTTGGCTCATTTAAATTAATTTTATGGATTTATTTAATGCTTTAGTATTGAGTATATTAATCTTGGTCACTTCACAATCTGACTGCTTTTTACTGTACATTGATTTTATCAGTTATGTTAAAAATGTCTGTATCTAATTCACTAAATTGTAGTGATTTAATTTAGCTGTAGAACCTCAATATACTTTACTGTTTACAAGGACTATATACTTTAATGTAGGACAGATTTATTTGTTTAACATTTGCTTATGTTTAGAGCTGAGAGTCTAAGAAAGGCATACATTCATTATGGCATAAATATGCATCAGCATCAACCCACATTAGTTTAAAAAGCATTTATATTCAATTTCTCCAAAACACTGTATTATGAAGTTTGCTATTTGTCCAGTTTACAAAGAAAGTCATACAGTAGATGAAATGCAGGATGATATTGGTAGCAGCTAAGTGCCTCAGGCTACTACACACACAAAGTATTTAGACCTTGTGTTAAGCTGGTTGAGGCTATTTATATATGTTTAATACTTGTCTTAAACTGAAAGGTGTACAAAAGGAAATGTAAAATTTAAAACTTTAGCACAGTGAGGGCTTTTTTCTGTCGTGGACCACAAAATGTAATCTTTATATAGTACTGAGCCTTGCCTGACAGTTTGTCATTTACTTAAAATTCTTCATTGTAAACAATCTCCCTAAAAGTAATGTAAACAGAATCATTTGTAACTAAAGGTGACTATGCAAGTTACACATTTTTAAGTCTGGTCATTTACCTAGAGAATATAAACAAAAGCTTACAAGTGAAGGGACTTTTCGACTTATCATTGTATTGGTTACTTGAGGCTTTACAAAAGGCCCTGGTATAATATATCAGGTTTGTGTCAATGTGTGAATCATCCAAGACAACTCAGCTTTGAGAATGCACTAGGACATCTAACAAACCACCCTAATAGTTAGAAAACAACCGGAATTCTCTTAGAAGAGTGCTAACCTTTTCAGCAGCAGAGTACAATACTATAATAACTTTTAGACAATGATGGTCTTGTCTTCCTCAGCCTGGAAACTTGTAGCACCTGGAGTCAACCTGTTGCAGGTGCTCTTCAGTATAATTACTTGGATCTGACAGAGCTCGGGACGCTGTCATTTAGTTAGAACACAGAGCGCCTCGAGTTTTGTGGCCTTGTTTCGCTTTGTTGGTACTCTGACCTCTGCATGCTTGTTACGGCCTCGTCTTCTGGATTACCCCTTGGCTTTGTTTACCATCTCTCTTGGCTTTGACGCTGGCTTGTTAAAAATGAATTCATTTTCATTTCTTCAGATCAAACTGCGGTCCATAGTGACATTTTGTGATAAAACACATTTTCTCCTGCTAAACGTATTTTCTCCCACTGCACAACAAAGAACAAAAATCAGCTGGCAGATAGAGAACAATAATAACATGCTGTTTGACTTTCTGAAAACTGCAGAAAAGCCTACAGGTAGTTCTGACAAGAAGGGAAGAGACAACAGCACTAGGTTCTTTCAGGCTGCATAAGACAAAACTGAGCCATTTTTCATTGCTATTTACTTCATAAACATGGATTTTATGTAGTCTGTAGGTTACTTCTGTCTATATTTGTAATATAAATGAGTTTAGCATCTGTTTTACAATGGATTCAGTCTAATGATGGATGTAAGTGAAGTTTCCTTAGGCAACCATGCTTGTGTTATGGAAATTGTCCCATGTTATTGATGCTTAATCCTTTGTTTATCCCTTTGACCTAGATCTGTAAAATACAATACCCATTTCTCTCAATGGTAATTGGCAAACATATAGCATATACTCACAGCACAATTCACTTCTAGAATTTACATAATTTCTTTTTGTTTTCAATGACTAAATTTTCTTCTCACAGAAGAATTTATTATAGAACAGAATGCTAGAAGAATCAGTGGTTTTCCATTACTGAGGTAGAGTGAACTCTATCCTAGAAAACAAGTCTTCTGTGTACTGATTATCTAAGCGCTTTATCCTTTATTTTTAAAGGATTGCAGAGTTGTGTTTTCTTTAGTTTTGATTGTGTAAAATGTGTCTGAGCCTCACTTTCAGAGGTTGAGCACAGATGTGGAAAGAGCAGGACACATTCAAATTCCAACTAAGAATACTATACCTAAACACATTTGGGAGTTTAAGACAATGCATTAGGATAAAATTTACAAATGTATGGCCATCCAAATGAACCATAAATGACTTAGTTTCACTTGACGTGGTGGGGTCCAATAGTTTTCCTTGTTACGCCAAAGTTAGTGGTCAGCCCATATTCCAGAGATATTGGAGCACTGCAAAGTTATATCTTACATGGATCTACCAGGTTTTACTGGAAGTTATTCAATTTAGGCAGGCAGCTTAGTAACCCTGGAACAGACCAATCATCTTATCCATCAGTCTCTGGAAGGTGGTGTGAGACTCTGCATAACAAGAAAAACAATTTCACCGATTGGCTAAGATTTGGAGGGGCGGAGTGACTGCTTTCAGAGGCTTAAAATCTTCTTGGCACCAGTTTTTGGACGGTTTCTTTCAGTGACTTGACCAAGCATTACACCTTATTGCTGGAGGTCCATAGCATGGAGTTAATGAACCGCTTCATCACCTCAGTGTCAGTTGACGGGTTCTCTTGTTCAAGACAAAGTAGTTTGGAAGTGGGGTGGTATTAGAGTCCTGCAAAACTCAGTTGACGTTTGTTGGCCAAAAAACCTCCTTCAAGGAAAGGATATTGGACTTCAAATTCATGTGTTGTCAGGTGCACGAGCAGCAGCCCACACTTCCCATGTGAGCAGGGGAGCGAGTGGCACAGCCCCCTCGGGCTCCAGCTGCTTCTGCCTGCAACTGGGGATCCCCCTGAGTGAAGAGACCCCCTAGGAGTCGTTACTGTAGAGTCTGAACTAGCTACTGATTCTGCTGCATTAGGACCTACTAACCCTTTGCTAATTTCTGTCTGTAATGGGATATACTGTAACTAAATCTAACTTCCATGTGCATGTGAATCTCATTCTCTGAGAAATGCTTCCATCTGTCTTGGATTTCTATGCTGATCACAAGTAAGTGCTCTAGGAACCTTTGATAGAAGCTGGGTTCCAAGATTCCAATCACTAGCCACATTACAATAGTGAAAAGGTCTCTCTTTATGCCAAATACTGATTTCTTGTTACGTGACATTTTTTTTAAATCAGTTTTAAAAAATCAGTTTATCTAAGTGGCATCCGGTGTGAACCCATACATGCTGTGCAAATAAAAAAGAGCAAAATTATCAAAACTCTAAGAAACCTTCTTTTTTAAGGGTTAAGACTGCAAACCCAGCTATCCCTTACAGAACAAGAAAGGTTTGGAAATATTTTGAAAATGCACTGAAGCAACACATTACAGAAATGAACCTAATTTGATACATGAATACTTTCTTTACAACCTGCTCATGAGGTTTATTTAACAGTGTTGGCAGGATTATTTAAAAGCTTGTCACCTCGTTGCAAATCTCAGCCTGTTTTTATAGGGTATGTCTCTGTATTCCCATAACTGTTTTTAGTTAATTTAATACAAATTGTAACTCACAAAAATACCATTGTCAAATGAGTATGATTGTTTCTGCAAATGTATTTTTGACTACTGTTATTGTGTTGCAGTTGAAAATGGTAAACCCCTTTTTTGAAGATGGAGACTGTTGTTATTTGTGTTATCTTAGTGTTTTGTGATGTTACTAGTCTGAGACTCCTTACTGCATGGTTGATGCTTCATTAAATGATGGGATATGGACACTAGTTAGTCAGCAATTGGACTGTCAGTAGATTGTCACTACTTCTTTAAGAAGGCTATCAACATTATTTTGTTAGGTTCTTCCATTGCTTAATTACTGGTATGCTGAAGTGTTATGTTATATGGTACCATTGGGGTGTTGTTATCTATAGCCACTTGAATATAGCCATTAATACATTTATTTGCTCATAGCTAATTTGTTCAAGGTTTTCAGTGACCTCAAAAGGGCATGATACAGTTTACAGAACCAAGAAACGTTTTTTTTTGCAGCTCCCAGAATCATGCCTGTCTTTATAATCTACTATTATTCTTATCATACTTATATGGTCTGAGGTAAACTATAGCTGTACAGTAAGTCCCAGTGACTAATGGACATAATTGATCCTGTTGTGTATGTTTCACACTGTTTCATAAATCAAATTAATTCTTTACATGTCTGTTTTGCTCATCCATATCAGCACTTCTCTGCAAAAATAAAATATGGCAGTTCATTTAAAGAATTGTTTCATGTTACGTTTCTCAAACTTTTATGCCTTATAAGTAAGGGTTTACATGATAACATTTTTTGTTTTGTCTGGTGATTGAAGACCGTTTTTTTCTGTGTGGCATGCATTAGGTGAAGGTGCAGATACTAAAAGGCATTGATGTCAAACAGGTTTTATACTTATAGATACTTCAAGAATAAAGTGGTATGTTCAGAGTTTTTCAGTATGAGAAGAAAATGGGAATTTAATTTCAACATACAGATAGTTTATGTAACTTCGTAAATCCCTGTTTCTATTTTTCAGTTGGTAGTTTATATTGGTTAAGCCTCACGTGCTGCATGTAGAATACTTTTAAGTGTCATAATCCTGTGCAAGAACATAGGGTATTGTGATGAATAAGATACAAAATGTTTTTCACATCTGCTATTGCCCTGCAGCAATAACATAATTGTGCTTGTGTTGTGTTGTGATTTGGTGGTTTGAATTGACTGAAAGAATTGGAAATCGGGACAGTTAAAGCAGTTATGACAACAAGGAACAAATCAATCAAAACAACACTGGCATGTACAAGTTGACTCTTAAGAATAAAATATACTGTTTCATTTATTACTAATTTTGTTTAGTACTAATATATGTACAAAATAAACCAATACACGAGTAAAAAATATATAAATCAATCTGTTGTGGCACACAAGGATGGTCATTCACTCAGGGATTACAAAAGATATTTAACAGAACATGGTTAAAAATTTAACACTTGGGTTTTAGTCAGTTTATGGATTACATCCAAAGTCATATGCTCAAAAGACAAGCATTCAGCTACTTTCCTAAACTAATCTTAATCAAATACATACTTGTTTGTAAATAGGTTTACTTCTTGAGTATTCTAATGTGATCACCTGAAACAGAATGCTTGGACAGGACTCTCTTTAAAAGTCCAGTGGGGGGAGGTAATGGCTGGGTTGGGTCATCAGATCTCCTGCTGTCTCTGTGTCCAAGGAGGTCTGGTGGGTGCAGGAAGAATAAAGAAGAGATTCAGTTAGTCTCCTGCTAAATCCATCTACTTTATTGGAAAACATTCATGAAACCTCAAGACTTGGGAACATCTACAGGTTGAGATTCAAAATCTGGTTGTCCGTATTTTGTTGCCTCTACTTTGAATATTTGTGAATATTCAGTAGTGTCAACAGAACTCCAGCTGTGTTTTGTTGATTACAACCGAAACTTGTCACTTGTCACAAAGCGTGTATTTTTGCAGAGAAGTTCTTCTTGCAAAGAATTCTGGTATATGTATAGTCCCTTAGGCCATACAGCCCAGTAGTTGTGCATAGCTAAGTTGTTTTAGTTGCAGATGTTGGTGGTCACAGTCATGGGATTCTTTTTGCTGTCAAGTTGCCAGGAGAGTTGGGTTTAGAGAGCATCCCAAACTGTTGTACAGCGCCTTTTAAGTTGTCATCATCGGTGGTTATTGATCATGATGTCGTCATTTCGTGCATCATTCTTTCCCTGTCAGTGGACTTATGAGAGGTGACCTACATCTGGGATTCTAGTCTGGATGTGTCTTCTTGGAAAGGTAGACTAAGGTGTTGAAGTGGGTATGTAATCACTGGAGATGACATGATGAGTCCAATTTATGATCTTCTGTTTTGTATTGTTTTGTTAGCTGCATTTCTAACAAGCTGACTTAAAGGAATTAAGCAGTGCAAGGGTGATTTTCTGTTAAAGAGAAACTTTTTCTGATCCCTTAATTGTAAACATAATAATAGCCTTGGTGCTACAACTGACATATTGGGAATACAATCAGGATCATTCCACAAACTTTTGATGCATCCATAAACCATAACCTATTTTTTATTCAATTCACAAACTCAACCAACCAGAATGTTAAGATCACTTTACTCCATCTGCTTCATTAAAAGACTTCTGATTGTGATTTCCCTATCCATAAACATTGAAGTTATGTAGAATGAGAAGGTGCTTTGAATATAGCATTGTTTTTGCTAAATTTAGAATTAACTAATAATATAATTTGAAGAGAAACCAGAGAATAACAAAAAAAATGCAGTCCTTACTCAAACATTGCAGGACATATTCTGTAAATCCTTTTTATGAATAGTTAATGAGCTTAAGTGCAATGTAAAAGAAAGTAATACAATTTTATATGGCCTATATTAAGAACAAAGGCATTTTTCGTTTTGATGTATATGAATAACTTTTCCAGTGCGGTCTGTGTAATGCGACTTTGTGCATTTATTATATGCCAGCATTTGCTATACGGTGTTTGCAAAATACCTACTTGAAACGTTCAGCATATATAAAAAGGCAGTGATTAGATTTTGCTCATAATCTCCTTGAAAATGACAAAGGGAGTGATATAATGCTGTTGCTGTATAAATTATAATACCTATAGCTGTAGGGCTATTTATTACATTGACTTGGCTGGTGATAATTTCTCAACTCTTCCAGAATGCTTTAACGTTTTCCATTTATGTTACGGCTTGCTATAGATAATGAGAGGGTTAATGATAATGATAATGAGTAACATAGTTACTTTGGTTTCTCAAGAGGACACCAAACTTCCATGTCAAAGGACCAGACTTATCCCATTTCATTTGTGTGGCCTGAGTGTTTTAAGGCCTGCCCGAGACTGCATGAATATAGAGTTTCATCATGTATCCGTTATCCTACATATAATGCAAACCTAAGTTAACTTCAGCTTAGTGCTCTCCATTTGCCCATCTACTGATAAACCACAGAAACTCCCATTTTGTTTTCTTAGTGAATCCTCTGACTTACAGCATATTATTTTAGAAAACAAAATAGTGATTATTGAAGGAACATCTCATTTCACATTTAACATTTCAGTGTCCCAAAGACTTATAATTCATTTTTATTAAAAATGCATCATTAAGGAACTTTCTTTTTTATTCACACCAAATGAAATGTATCCTAGTTCTTTGCCTGGACCTATCTTTTGAATGCAAAATACTTAGTTATGGTTTTCAAAAGTGATAGGTTAAATGTCTGTGTTAGAAACCTGCTACTGACTCATTTTTATTCTTTTCATTTTACGCAACCAGGCTATTTCAGTGACACTCTTGGGATCCTCTCGATCCAGATCCAGATCCCTTGCAGTTTGTTTATAAAGAACATTCTGTAGAAGGTTGAAGATGCTGCTTTGACTTTAGTAAATTTTGTATCTAGTCATCTGCAACAGGCAAAGCCATATGCCTGTTTTTTTATCTGTTTTAGTTAAGTATTTAAGTATGATCCATATCCATATATTATTGGAGCAACTATTGGGTTTGGATGTTATGCTTATAAAATGGATTAAGGATTTTCTAACAGATTGCCCTCTGCAGTGTATATATGTATTGTGTATGGCTAGGGCTATTTTTTATTTGTAGTGTGTATTTTGTGTTGCGTGTTTGTTTTTGTAGTTCTTATGGTGATTCCAAAGCCGTTTTTCTATCCTTTTGGATAGACAATAAAGATATATAATAACACTAAACTATAAACTCTGAGGGGCTTCCCATACAATGGGTGATTTAACTCTACAGATTGATTGAGAAGCTAGAAAATCAAAAATTTAATAGATTTGAGTGTATTGCCATATCATATTTGACCAAAAATGTCTGTCATTGTTACTCCCACATCAAAAATAGGCAGTATGCATTTTCATCAGTAACTATTTCAAGTAAACAATTAGGATAATAAAGTAAAAAGAAACTATCACCTGTCACCAATATAACATCTGACTCGCAATTATCTTTTTTTAAGGCTTCGGTGGTTAACAGAAGTTAGTAAATGAAGTAGTTAAGCAATAGTGAATTTAGAGTTCCTAGTGACTAGTGAATTGTGAATTCTGATTTATAATAAATATTAAATCACTCAAATTATAGTTGTCTTGTTTGGACAGCTATAATTTACAAGACACTAAGACACCAATGATCATTAGCGATGTGGCTTCCGGGAAACCTAATGCATGAAAATATGGTTTTTGAGCCCTCTGTTGGGGAAAAAAATATTTAGGCTTGGTTGGAAACAATAGTGTTGGTCAGGTACTCCAAACCATTTTTTTTCAATTCGGTTTACCACATTACCACATTAACACATTAAGCTTTTGTTTCTAGTAAATATTCTCATTCTTCAATTCAAAATTTGGGTTTCTTTACAGAAGGCACACTCCAGACTTTTTGATAAGGTGTTGTATAACTGCATCATTTGTTAAGCAGCAGGACTGTTTGGTTTAAATTACATTTCGTCTCATTTGAGGAAAATTTGGCTTCTGGCTGCATGATTAAAACTAAGTAGTTCTGACAAGCAGGTTCTAACCTTCAGCATGTGTAGGTCTTCAAAAACCTGCCAGAGTTTTAAAAATACTTGTAGTTCAAACTAAATGAAGGAACTTAGTTTTCAGTGCACCTCTTTTGGGTGCAAAACGTATCATTTGTGTTGTCTTCACACTCAAGTGTTTTGGCACTAATCACTAGGGAAACTGATTTAAAATGTTTTGTTAAGAGTTTTCTGTTAAATGTTTTTTTAAAAATATTCAATATTTTTGAATGTTCATAAAATAGATTGCTGATTTATTTTTTTATTTTGCAGGGCTTCCTTAATGCAGTGTTTGAGAGGCTGAAGCAGTTTTTAGAATGCTGTAAGTATACGTTTGAAATAAAATGTTATTAAATAGCCCAATTAAGTGCTAAAGTAAAGAATAGTTTGCAAATACATTATCCATTATCCACAGTAATTGTCCTGAACAATTTTCTTGTTGCTACATTACTTCATACCACTGGCGGATTTTGTGTTGTCATTGTGCACTGAATGGTTTGTCATCTTAATACTGGAGACAAATGCTGTTCTCAACACTTTATGGATTCAAGAGAAAGCAAGCATGATTTCATTATTTTCTCCTGTGTTTAGTTTTCTTTTTTATCTGGTGACAGTGTTTTGGTTCTAAAGAGCAAATTAATCAGTTAAAGTGTAGGTTGTGAGCAGCATTTTAGAGAGGATTGACAAAGAAGAGAAGAAAAATGAAACCCTGTCTTGAACTTTACTGTTAAATCTTACCTAATTTTTTATTTTCCCATGAGGATTAATGTGAAACGGGGGGTTAGGTTCTGTTGTTGCTTCAGGGGAAATATTTAGTATGTATTAAAAACGTGATATGTGGCAGTTATTCATAAATAATGTATAATAATAAATTAATACACTTATTTAATTCATTTACATATTTAAATTTCTGCTTATACACTTTAAATTGCATATTTCTGCATATAGTATGATATAGTAATACTTTTATTATTGAAATAAAGGCTGTTTACAGTGTGATGTAAAATAGTTCTTCCAGTTAATGGATTTTTTTTCTGAAGGTACAATGACTCAAGTGCTGCTGATGCATCTTTCAATGAGAGGCAAATATCTCCCAGTGCATGTTATCAGTTTACATTTGCTCACTTTTATGAAGCAAGACTCTGAGGTTATGTACTAGAAAACCTTCCTGTAAAAGTAGCTTTAATGTGTATTGTGCAGATAATAAGAACAACCTTGAGCTAAGTGGACTATTGAACTGATTTATACACCAATTAACATCTCATTATTTTTGCTTGAAGCTGTAATGAAAATACAGTTTTATTTATGAGTGATTTTTAAGAAATTTTAAACCCCAATGTAATAGCACACTCAATAATAGACAAATGCAAAACTAAATTCCATCTATCCAGTTTCTAACCACTTTATCCAGCACAGGGTCCCAGGAGAGCTGCAGCCTATCCCAGCAAGCAATGGGAGCAAGGCAGAATGCACCTTGGATGGGATGCAAGTCCATTGCAGGGCAGACACAGACACAAACACATATACCCATGTGAACACGGGGAAAACCTACAAACTCCATGCAGATAGCACCCCAGGTCCAGATTTAGATCCCAGAGTTACACATTAAAGGGGAACTGCAGTCTCTGTTTCTCAGACCGGCTATTAAATATGGTAACAAAATAAATTCATTGATGTTGGAGAAAAAAAATAATTTTGAATTAACACAAGATGTGAACTTTGCGAAAGTACTGCGAGTCATCTTGTTGACGAAATTCGCATTCGAATTGGCAAGTGATGTGGCCTTTCCTGCTCACTAGTCTCTGTAATGAATAATGTAATGGAATATCTAAGCATTTAAAAACAGGTTATGTGGCAGACATTTCACCGCAGAAATGTTCCAACGTGATCTGCATGCAGGGTTAACAGGTACATTGTATTTGTCGGCAAAACAGTATCAAAATTGAAAGCAATATTTCTACTGGGTTAAGAGAGATGTATTCACAGCCCTGCTTGTTCACAATGTTATAGGGCCGCAACATATCACCGGATGTTTTGTTGCCTCACTCTGAATCGCAGAACATGGCTCTGCACATACCTGGAAATTTAATTCATTTTGTGATGTCAATTGGAGGTTTTACAAGTTACTGTGTACAGTTTACTGTTATTGCGGTTTGAAGTGCACTGATCAATGCTGATTCTTTCTAACCCTGAAATATGAAATAGCATTATAGTTCACATTTAATAGCTTTAATTAAAAGGTGGTTTTCCAGCAAGATTTGAAACATTTCGAATAGATTTGGACAGTGAGTCGCATAGACCTGTTGCTGCACTCTGTCTCCCATTGTCTTACTAAAAATGTCAGATATCCAGTAAGGTTAGGAGCTAGACCAAGGGTCTCCAACCCATGGTCGAGAACAGAGGAAAGCACCACCACTGTATGCTTACACACAAGTGTTAAAGAAGTGAAATAACCTT
Organism: Atractosteus spatula; assembly: GCF_055471065.1. Taxonomy (NCBI): domain Eukaryota; kingdom Metazoa; phylum Chordata; class Actinopteri; order Semionotiformes; family Lepisosteidae; genus Atractosteus; species Atractosteus spatula. The sequence goes on along the minus strand of NC_142708.1, from coordinate 27,352,109 downwards.
TACCTCAGTTTGTTGTTCTTGAGTTTTCTTGCATTGTTTATTTATTTTACATTGAAATGTCAGGAGCTAAGAGGAGAAAAGTTGATGAAAAGTGCTGTGTTTTTAATGAGAAGTGGACTGAAAACTATTTCGTGATTGAAAACAATAATAAAACGTTGTGCTTATAATAATAAGCAGAGAAACTGTCGCTGTTCTCAAGGAGTATAATATCCGAAGGCATTTTGATACAAAGATAAGTACTCAGACTTGACTGGCAAAATGCGTTCAGATAAAGAAAGTAGAAACACTGAAGAAAAACTGAATTTATTTCGAGTAAATATGTCTGTCAGCTAATACAATTGCTCGTTGCACTATATCATTCATCAGCAGGCTTTGTGCGGTAAAAATTTACAATTATCTGAAGTAATGGATATAGTTGTGAAGACAGTGAATTTTACACGATTGTCCTCCCTTAATCATTGTCAGTTTAAAAACTTCTGAAATTGAGAGTGAATATCTGGATGTTCTGTACCACTGTGAGGTTCGCTGGATCAGCAAAGCTGAAGTGCTAATTAGATTTTTTGAATTACGCACAGAAATCGATACATTCATGACTCAGACCTTTTAACGCCCTCTTTGACAATTGTTGGTTATTGAAGCTCGCCTTTCTTGTGGCTTTGACTGCACATTTAAGTGAACTGAATGTGAAACTTCTATTGTTTCAGATTTGTTTTCACATGTAAAATCCTTCAGACAAAAATAAATTTTTTTGAAAAACAGGTGGCAGCTAACGATTTTGTTTATTTTGCAACTTGTGAAAAGTACAGAAATGAATGTACCGAACCGTTTCCGATTCAGTTCGCTTTAAACATGATTTCACATTTGAAGCAGCAATTTCTGGACTGTTTTCAAGATTGTGACAGTATCCCAGCGAACATAAGATTGTTTTGCAAGTGAAGTAGAAGATCTTATGTATTGTAATGTCATATATTATCAAACAGCTTTAAGTGCCTTAGTGCAACTTTGTTGTGAAAGGTGCTATATAAAAATAAATTGAATTGAATGGAATCTTCAGCCTGAGTTGCAGCTCGAAGTAATTGACCATGCTGCGAATGACTTGTATATGGATCTGTTTAATGTAAAAGATTTGTTAAACTTCTATAAATCACTGCCTAAAGAACATTAGAAAATTTGCTTGTGGAATGTTTTCTGTCTTTACCTCCACATATTTGTGTGAACAAAGTTTCAAAGATTAAATATATCAAATCTAAATATAGAACATCACTCTGTGGTTTAGATTCTGGGGGTGATAAAGTTTGAACCAGAGTTTGAGGACATTCTGTCACCGAAGCAATTCCAAATATTGCATTAAATTTGTACACATGTGAATATTTATTTTAGTTCTATTTGTTCATTTGAATATTACAATATATGACATAAGGGTTTTCATTAGATTTATTATTTAATGAAAAGTCTAAGTGTGTGTTGTTGATTATGTATTCCTCCATCATAAAATCTCCCTGTCTACCTACCCTCCCACTGTTTGGCCCTCCAGCCTTTCTTCTTAAGCAAATTTGGCGCTCAAGGAAAAAAGGTTGGAGACCCCTGAGCTAGACTATTCAATGCTTTATATGAGTGTGGCAGAGTCCATGTGCTGATGCAGAGTCCAATTAGTTTGTATATTGTAAGATTCAAAGTTCTCTTTGGTATCTTTGACCAATACCTTCTCAGTTGTTACAATAATCTAATCCTGAATAAATAAAGTTGTGTGTGAAATAAGATGTAGTAATAGTTTCCTATAAAGCTAAAGCTTGGGGTTCCTATAGCTAATGCCAGCAAGATTTCAGCTAATGTGTCCTAACAGTTTGTTGTCATCAACATTGAAATATGAGTAAATTGTTTTTAAAAATGTGTAATTTTTGTAACATTTTATGGAAGCTAATTATTGGTGTATTGTATTTAATGTAGCACACACTGAATGGTAGTTTAAATGTAATCCCTGTTTTGTACCTCAAGGCAGACAAATAGGCCCTGACAGCATCTGCCGGGAGAAGCTGGAGAAGACCGTTATACTCTATACAAAAGTTGTAAGTAAAGTTGTGTTCAGGCTTCTGTGATTATTTATTGCTTTTCTTATTCAAATGCTGGGTTAATGATGCAAGAAATGAAGTATTTTCATTTGATGTTGATGTAAAACGCAATTAATACATTAATTTGTGAAGTAATTAGAATTTTAATTATATATAATATAAATTAAATGGGTGTTAGATCCATATGACAGGTTATTGGGATTATTCAAAACATTTTAAGCTTTTAAGCTTTAAACTCTTTTCAAAATATACATATGCTTATTGATTGTTTAATGATAAAAGTATCTTTGAAGGCTATGCACTTACACGCTTATATTAAATAGTTTTTTCTGTTTGTTTTTGCATCTAAGTTTGTTGAAATGGATGATGTAGTCTTCTGCAGGCTGCATCTTAAGGCATTTATATTCTCTGGTTCATCTGAAAAAGTCGAAGTAAATGCAAAATGTAGTGGAAGTGTGGCGCATGCAGCAATAAGAAATGTGCGAGTTCAGCGTCATTACCTCATGGTTTGTTATATAGATGTCGGCCCGGGTTAAATCAGTAGTTTGACCTGCAGGCCAACCACAAATGACAATCCCCATTACTTGATATTGGATCTTTTTTGGCAGGAAGAGAAAAACAATCTTTCACAAACAGAAAGCGGTTGAGTTCTAGGTTTGTGATTTGTGATGGGCTTTTGGGTTGAAGGTTCTATTTAATTTGGCCCAACCTAATCACTAATGTGCAGGAAAACCTCTGAAGCTCTCATTTGGTTGTAAACCAAGATTTCTGAATTCTAGAGAAGGACAACAGACATATTTAGGGTATAAATACAGATGCGAGATTAATCCCTTTTATCCAACCAATTTTGTCATGTTTTCTGCATCTGCATGGCAGTACTGCAGTGCGTCATAAACTGCTTCACTAAATTGCTTCTGTAAGAGATTGAAGTTATTTTGGTCACTGCTCTGTATAACACAAATGGACCACCTATTTGTTTTGTTTTGAAAATAAGGTCTGAACAAAATAGTGTTTGGGTACTTTGCAGTCCTGTTAGGAATGTGTTTATTATATTAGACAATGTCAGCGTGTGGCTGACCTACTTTGTTACTGTCTTGTGGTGTAGTTGCTAATTATTCAGCCTTTACACATTATTTAGAAGGGCACAACACTTTTTTATAGGTATATGAATAGATATTTGAAAAAGAGCAACCCATTTTTGCTATTAAGAGCACTGAACACATTTATCCCTACTTTTGTTTTAGTGCAATCAGGAGGTGAGTTTCTGTCTATTAAGATGTGTAAAAATGTCAGCAACTTTGGGCAGTGTGCCTTGGGGAGTGACATTGCTTTTAGGATGTGGCATACATCATTTTACCCCTGCTCGCCAGAAACAAATGTTTATGCTGGAAATAGTAATGATTATCTGCTTATTAAGTTAAAAAAAGAATATTTGTCATGATATTAATACAATAAAAGCATTCATAAGAACCTCTAATGATGAAAAGCCATTTGATCCATCAAGCCTGTCTGGTTACTAGAAGAGTCTCATCTGGCAACATTTTTTAAAAGAACCCAGGTTGTTGGAATCTACAAGATGGCTGGCTAGCTTGTTCTGGATTCCTATAACAACACATGTCAAAAATTGCCCTCTGCCCTTTCTCAGTTATAAATGTTCTTTACTTTTCACTGGAATCCCCTCTGGGTCATGCAAGACAATTATGAAAACACCTGTTGGGTTGAATCAGGTCCCTCATAAAAGTTAATTTTTGCCTTTTACATTAGGATATTCCTTTATGTCTGGAAATGTAACTGGTTGCTCTACGCTGGACTGAATCTAAAGCAGCAGCATCTTTATTGTAGTATAGTGACCATATTTGTAAAAAATATTCTAAATGTGATCTTATCTGTATAATTTTAAAATAACATCCCTTTATTTAAATTCTATGCCTTTGACTATATATTCTGTGCTATATATTGTTGAAGCTTCTTCATTGTCTAGAAGCTGTAAATGTGTTAAAGTCTTTTTCTTCGATAACTTCATGTTTGACATTTCACATTTTTATTTAGAGTTTTGGTAGTGTTAAAGATATTTAAGTATTTCACAGTTCCAGCAGGTTTATCGTTGTCTGGCTGAGAAGGCCCTTTTTAAATTAGAAATTAACTGAATGATAAGAGTAAAATATAAGATTGTGACTTTGTGCTGTTTACTGCATGGTTCCTTTGCTTATACCTGTTTTTGTCCGTTTCAGCTTTTAGACTTTTTGGAATATCACCCGTACCCTTTCATTCCCCTCATCCAGCGCTCTCTGGAGTTTGCCGTCAGCTACGTGTTCACAGAGGTTGGCGAGGGAATAACTTTTGAAAGGTTTATTGTCCAGTGCATGAACCTCATTAAAACGATCGTCAAAAATGATGCCTACAAGCCGGCCAAGAACATAGAAGGTACAGAGGTTCACTCAGCTAGGCGTGACCGTGCATTTCTCTTGTCTCCTTCTAACCTTTTACAGTTTTGGACTTTTCCTTCTGGCTTCAGGTCGAGTGTTCAAGCAGCATCTTCATTCAATAGGCAGTTCCGGAAAGCATGGAATTATATTTCTTGGCCACAATTTTGACACGGCAAATGATTGTTAGGACATCATTGATTCTTTGTGCATGTGTGTGCCAAATTCACACATGGTTTAAGGCAGTGGTTCCCAACCTTTTTTGTCTTATGTTCCCCGACAGCCCTTTCAATATGGCTCAAGTACCCCCTCATCCACACCAAATGCAGTATGATGCTAAATTAGTTCATTTAAACTGATATTAACCTGGGTACTATTAAACATTATTGACAATATTATTAAACTGAATATTATGATGATGATTCACTTTCAACCAAAAGACCAGTTATTGATACTGGATGAGGCAGTATTGCAGGAGTGATTATTGATTATTGTGGTAAATCGGCAACTCTAGACATCAACATCTCATCGTTTTAATCTGTTTCTACTTTTATTTTGTTCCTAATCACAATTATGTTGACTGAGAGTGAAACAGTATTTGTCATATTTTTAAAATGTCAAGTATTAATTTCTATTTTGTGAATTACATTTAATCCACAATCTTCCCACATACCCCCTGGTAACTGCTCACGCACCCCCTGGGGTACGTGTACCCCTGGTTGGAAATCACTGGTTTAAGGGATGCTGAGGGTGGTTCCTGGGGTGCTATCTGTGTGGAGTTTGTATGTTCTCCCTGGTTTTGTCAGGGTTTCCTCTTGATACTCCAGTTTCTTCCCAAAGACATACTGGTAAGTTAATTGGCTTCTGGAATAAGACGGCCCTGCTGTCCGTGTCCATGTCCGTGTCTGTGTGTGCCCTGCGATGGACTGGTGTCTCATCCAGAGTACATCTGCCTTGCGCCCATTGGTTGCTGTGATAGGCTCTGGCTCCCACTGCGAGCCTGTGCTGGATACAACAGTTAGAAAATGGATTGATGGATGGATAGATGGGTGTTACATGAGCTAAGGATTTCAAAATACAGTAGACTCACGTTTTACATGTTAGTTAGGTTCCAAGGTGACTTGGTTGTATTTTAACATGTTTAGGCTTTGATTTGCAAGTACGGGTTGGACTGAAACTGAAGATTGGGATCACAGGATGCTAATTCTCTCAAGTCAATTAAAAACGTGCTTACATGCAAATGAGTTTGGTGGACTCACTGATCACTTTTTTAGTGCTGTACTGAAAATGGTAATCCTAATTCTATGATTGAAAAAGCATATGGAGTTAAAGCAGATTTTATTTACAACTGTCCATACATTTTTCAGATTTTTACTTAGGCTTTACAGTTAAGCAATACATCATACTGTTTGCATTGTGTCAATGTGTTTTGTTACCGTTTTTTCATTGTATTGTAGTTTAATATAAGCATTAGGGTTAGTCATATATCGTTATTGGTTATTGTACAATATCCCAGAGTTATGCGAGACTGTTTCACAGAATGTCTGAAGCTTATGGATGCGATATCTGACCTGCCGTTCCAAAACCAGGCTCTTGTAAATCAATTGTCAGTGCGGAGTTGTTGTTCCTTACTGAAAATTCATAAAAGCTTTGAATGAGCTGTAACCTATATATTTATACATGTATGAATAGGTATATGGTATATTTAAATGCTGTGTATCTATAAAGGAGAGGGTTTTCTTTGATATTTATAATCTTGTGTATATTTATAATCTTAAAAAGCAGGTTAGAAATACTAACTTTATATCAATATTTCTGTTTTCTAGATGATAGAGGCTTCAAAGATAGTGCTTTATGTGGTGTAACTGTAGTGTGTATCTGTAAAATTGAATAATCCACTTCTCTGGAATCATTGTGATTTATGCGACACAGGAAGGAGCATTAAGATGTATGAAGAAGACCACTCCACAGAGATGGTAGTAAAGGAAATATGAACTGCAGTTAGAGTGGAGATAGGTTAGCACTGCAAGCTTAGGGGACATGACCCAAGCTGTCAGAGAGAGTGTTTTATTAATGCGAAGAACTGCGGTAGCTGGAAGGATAGATGTCCATTTTCTCTTCATGTTAGAAGCATGAATGATACAAATGTATTTAGATAGTTATATATCTTTACTTCATCTTTTTATTTTGTCTGGTCTTTAAGCATTTGTTTCTACTATTGTTTACATCAGCAATCTTAAGAAAATTAAGTATGTGCAACATTACTACATTAATACTGCCACAAAGGATATTGAAGCCTAGAAAAAAGCTTAATAGAGGTATTGAGAAAAAAATACTACTAGTTTCTAATCTGTGTCTATATTGTATAACATTTATTCTTTCAGATAGCAAACCAGAAACCCTTGAAGCCTACAAGATAAAAACGGCATTCTTCACCTATCCCACCTTGACAGAAATAGGCAGAAGACTGGTTTCTCATTTTTTCTTGCTAACAGAAGAAGAACTCACAATGTGGGAAGAAGACCCTGAAAGTTTTGGTAAATAGCTTGAAATGACTTTATTTTGGTTCAGTAGGCAGCAGCGGGTTATTTTTCTCTTTCATACTGAATCCATTATCTCTTGGATGTATGTCTTTAAATATCTCATATCTCTTTAAAATATGTAAACAATTTTATGACAGGCATTCTAAGCGAACAGAAAGAGGAAGTACGTTTAATATGTTTGTGTGGTTTGCTGAAGAAAATGAGAACTTTCATGTTGTGCCAGATTTCTTGTTGAAAGATGGGAATTTCAAAATGTCTGACAGTGAAATGAACCTTTGCTGGTGGTGTAATGCTAAAAGGAAAAACCCAGGGCCTGTTAAATTAAGATTCAGCAGCATGAGCACACCAGAGAGACAGTGCAGACAAGTTTTTCCAGGCATAACCTGCTTCTCTAGCCCAGAAAATGTTTTAAAGATATTTGGCTTTTTCCACAGGGAGTTAATGTGTCAACTTTACACCTCATTGCACATCAAGGCCCCGAACATCTGTGAAAGACAAATAACTGGTGTCTGTCATTCCACCAGGGCTCCTGTTCACTGTTGGGCATCTAAGCAGATGGACAAGTGCAAACTGTCGGTTGTATCACTCTGGGCTTCATTTGTCTTTTTCTGTGATATTTTTAATTTATCCACCTTTAAAGTTACCTCCTGCTCCATTTTGTAGAATGACGACAGAAGAGACATTTCCATGGCCGGCATCTTCATGTGTTCTGAGCTGGCAGTTTAAATAATTACGTTGTTTTTGTTAATGTTATCTGTACATATTCACAGATCAGATTCTGATTTAAAAACATTTACTTGTCTGAAAGTAGAGGGATAATAGAAAATGATGTAAATGTCCCATTTGTGCACATGGGAATGAACAGTTACATAGTAACTATGCTGTGCAGTAAATCAGTGTAGACCATGTCTCAAAAAACAAAAACACCACGTACGGTACAGCAGTTTTCAATTTTTGTTCGGCCGCACACCCCGTTCGATTGACTAAATCTGTGCACCCCCATCACTTTCCTTTTGTATTACAATTGCACTAATAAACTACACCTGCATTTGGGAATTAAGGGTAGCAAAGTCAGATTTAATAGAATCCAGTTTCACCCTTAAATTGGTCTCAGTATCCAACCTTTGGCAATACTTTGTCTTAATTGCTGTGAGTGCAGAGAAACAAGCCAGTGAGTGAAATACTTTGTATCCATTTACTTTCTTGCAAAATGGAGGTCAGAAGACAATTTCTTAATGACACAGGTACTAAGTTCAACATTCAGCGATGTTGAATATCAGCAAGTACTCATGAATCAAAGGCTACTGTCTCGAGCAAACCTGCTGTTTTCCCCCAGGCTCTTTATTTGGTATCTCTGTGGAGCTGTGTCTGTGCTCTAGGAGCAGACTCTTATATTTTGTGTGGAGAGACGGTTTGGTGCAATTGTTTTTAATTTGTCAGCCATTATAGATTTTTTTCACACACCCCCTAGAACTCAGCTTGCACAGCCCTGCGGTAAGCACACCATATTTTGAAAACCACGGCTGTCACTAATTCCATGGTTAGTTCTTTTTTAATTTGATTACTTGATTTTTTTGCTGGCAGACATTGAAAATACAGCACTGAACTTTAAGCGCAGACATCTCTTGGATGTTTCTTGGGCATCGGATACATAATTGTACGTGTCAATTGCAGAACTAACTATTCTCATTAACACATCTCAAAACGTAAAATGCTAAGAGCGTTACATGTATTTATGAGCTTTACTGACAGATTTAATCCACCAGGAGGAGAGAGAGAATGCTGTGGGTCTTGTATGAGTTGTAGAACGGGGTGCTGAAAATGTAACTTATGCAGCTGTTAAGAAAAGTTACAAATTAGAGAGAAGCATATACATGTGGTGGGAGATGTTGGCACACACTGGATTTTCTGGATCACTGTTTTCTTTCCACATTGGGTAGAATTCAATTTTTGTATTGCTTTTTTCATAAATGCTCGCTGTCATATGCTTAACATCTAAGGTTATTATTTTCCCATTCTAAAGTTTAAGGTTCCCTTAATTATTCATGTTTTGAATAATGTTAGCCGGAAGCATGCGGGTCTTTGTAGACTCAATCATCTCTAAAAGAAGTTCAAAAAAGAATCACTATCCTCTTCTACATTAATGAGCATTTGGAGTCTGTTGTGGAGTGATTTCAGACCTGCTTTTAGCCATCTTCATCTATAACTCAAAATATATACAGAACTGAACTTGGTTTATCCTATTTTCTGAACTATTCTGTATTCTGTAATTTGTTATTAGCAAAATAATACTACTATGAAGAAGAATAGTAATCTCCTTTTGATTATTTCTATCTGTTACGATTGTGGTATCAGTTAAATGTATCTGGTTTTACAAACTGCTTTAGCAACAGTCGGATGATACAGTAATTCATTGAGTTTATCAGACATGATATTTCAATGCAACATTAACACAATGAAGTGCCTGTTTACACTCCTGTTGCACTATAGATATTGACAAGGGTGTGAAGGGTAAAATAATGTCCATAAATATCTACAGAATTGTTTATCTGCTAATTATATACTTTGTGGTAATGGAAAGAATGATTATTTTAACTACATCCTGTAATGATTGTTTAATTCCTGCAATATGATTACAAACTATTAGTGTCTTGGGGCTGATGGATTTAATTACAAGTTAAAAGAACAGGTTTTGAATAACATATACCCCGCATTTGACATTATGGCCTCTTTGTAGGTTTGCTACGTTTTAAGTCTATCAGGTTAAAGCTGTGAACAAAAATTGCAAAATGTTAATTATGTATTATAACAGTCTTTATCTGAAGGTATTTGAAAAGTGATTTGACTGCTAATCCCATACAATGAGACTCAATAAGCAGATCCCATGGGGAGAGATAATCACTTAAGGAACAGCATTATAATTAGTCATGAATTAGTGGAGCTGAATGCTTGTTCAGTGAAAAAAACATAGGTAATCCAGTCCATGGCTTTTATTGGATTGTGTACTTTTTAGAGGACAAGGTATCCCTGCCAGCAACTGTGGTAACTGGACCAGGTACTGTAGCTGTAAAATGCTTCATAGAATCCCACAGCCATAGGTGCCCTTGAGTGATTATTGACATTTACAGGCACTTTAACTTTATTTTTTATAAATGTATATTTAGGGTAATGTGTTTAACATTCATAAGTTCAGGATTTTCCATACTGATTTATTTTTAACTCATTTAATGAGGTTATGTAGTTCTGATTTGCATTGAACCCATTTTGCGCGGAGGAAACGTGTTCAGAAAACCACTTGTTTACTTTTAAAACTTTCAACAATATCCCATCCTGACCAATTGTGAGCAAATATTAACTTGTGTCAGAATGGAATTTATCAAATAAATCAGCTCCTTAACGTATTTGAATCTATGTTTTAACAATATGTTATATTTTCAGCTGCAAGTCTTTTTGGATTTGTTTGTATGAACTTGACCACAAATTCACTTGGTGACTCCTTCTGCAAGACTTCAACTTGATCGAATAGCACACTACTCAGAACAGCAAAGGAAAGAATGAAAATAATAGACACATTGATCATTCTAATAATTCTAATTTGTAGGTGTGACCTGTTTTATTTAAATATTTTTCAAACCTTTTGCTTTACCGTTGCGGATCTTTCAGCCTGTTTTTGAATGGGGATTTGTAACTTGTAGAATTGTGTCCTCTTTGCAGCCGTGGAAGAAACAGGAGGGGACTCTTGGAAGTACAGCCTTCGGGTACGTTCTAGCAGATACCAGCTTCTAATCTCTGTGTGATCATGAAAGCCGTGCTATTTTATGTTGCTCATGGTCATTTTGCAATGTGTTATTTTACATTATTTTTAATCTTTTTTTTATCTTTTTAATTTTGTGGTTAAGTGAGGAAGGCATGATAAGCTGACTGTGATAATTGAAAATAAATGTTAAACAGTAGCAAAATGTGTTTTATTAAAAGACGCACAGGCCCTGTTGCCCTAAATAGACATAAAAGGTATTGTTACCCATTTATCTTTTAGTTTTCTAATTAAGAACTGAGGCTTTAAGAAAATGGGGTCTGTTGATATTTTTTTTAGCCTTGTCATGTTTAAAAAGCATTCGTAACATGTTCTCTATTACTTTACTAATATCGCTGTGATGAGCAGCACGCTTACTGAAAAGTGTGAAGAGTGCGAAGAGTATTGACATTACACTGCGACTTGTCAAGAGCAGAGCTGTGATCAATTACGGTTACTCTCACTAAAGTGCAATTAATTCAAGTGACAGTTGCACACCACTGAAAAATCAGGTTAGCACAAATCAGATTTAATAACATACTAGTGTTGATAGGTGTAACTGATTGCAACACTGGTTACCAAGGTACCTTTTCCTTGGATTTCTAAATGTCTTCTGTAAGTGGAGTTTAGATAAAAAAAATATAACAAAATAAGAAAACTGTGAGTTATTCTTTAGCGTTGGTTTCAGAATACATGAAATTGTAAAAGCATACAACAACGCTTGAGCAGCACTAAATTAAAGGGAGGGCCCAGACTTTTCTGGAAGCCTGCTCAGGATTATACATAGCAGTACCAGTAGGTGCAACACCAAGGGAATCTTATCTTTATCTTGCTACTGTATCTGCCTTATTAGCAGAACAGGGGTGAGGGAAGCCAGCCCCTGCTTCACTTGGTGTATGTATGTCAATTCCTGTTTAATATTGCAACCTTGATGCAATAATATAAGCAAAATGATGTTAAGGTAACAGCCTTATTTGGACTTCCACTTGCTCAAATTTTATTTCTTGGCAAAATTGTGAAGTATGTATTAAAGGACAGAAAAAACACCACAAAACGTATTTGCCATCCTGCCATCCACCTGGATAGAATGTGCCGTTTAGTTTTTTTTCACATGTAAAAGTGTTCTTATGAATATAAGTAATTTAAACCTGAGTAGGAATGGCCGTTAAAGAAATTAAGTAAAAAAACCTCTTAAATTGACCATTTTAGAGTTATGTTCTTTATTTTTTACTAATTAAAGATAAAGTATTTAACAGCAAAGAAGATTTTGTTGCACATTTAGCGCCCTTGCAATATAAAATTGAGGTCACGTTTTGGAAAGGTTGAGATACAGGTCAAGTGGTTCCATCCTGAAGGTAATGACTCTCAGGTGTTAGAGATGTGGGAAGGAAAGTGAGTCAGAGAAAGGAGTGGTGAAGAAGACCTGAATACCATAAGCAAGAATGAGTTAGGAGATGCCATGGAAAGAGAAGCAAGAGGAGAGACATGCTGCAGTAGATCCAAGGACCATCCATTTGGGACACCTGTGGAGAGAGTGTGAGGAACAGAGATACACTACACCAGCAAACATGGAAGACGTAGTTAGGGAGGCAGGAAAAGACCTGAGCAAAAGAGGTGAATGCAGCTGTCGTGTGTTTCAAAGGCACCTGATAGGTTAGAGCTGCTTAGGACAGAGGTAAGTTAGGCAGCACAAGTTTCCATACGGCTTACAGGATAGAAGGGAAGTCAAGAGAAGGCTTCCCGCGAAACTAGATGATTTGGTATTCTTTGGAACCAGAAAGAAAATGACCAGATAACAGAAGACTGTAAAGGACAAGGAATAAAAGGAATTAGAGCAGGAAACAATAGTCTGGAAAAGATGAGAAGGAAGAGTATAGTTTTATGGGTTTATTGTCCAGGAGCAGAAAGCAGAAGTCAGAAGTGGAAGATGTAGTCTTCTATGTTGAAGCTCTCTTTGAATAACATGCTGCAAGGTCACTCTAAAGTTACTTCAGGAAGCAGCTTTCTGAAAAACAGCTTCAAAAACTACAAAATAATAAACTCTTGGAAGACATCTTCATATATTCAATTTTCATATGTCTCTGTCTCTGGAATATCTTTTATCTATTATTATTTACATTCAAACTTTTCTGTTGTTTTTTCTCAGCCATGCACAGAAGTTTTGTTTTTGGATATATTCCATAATTACAGTCAAACACTGACTCCAGTACTTCTTGAGATGGTTCAGAATTTGCAAGGTAAGTATTTTTTTTATTTAATACTATGCAGTTTAATACTATGTGTTGATGTGGATGGGTTATTTGTTTTTAAGGGAACAAAAGGTAGATTATTGAGTAGGCCTTTACCCTGTTGTTTTGAGAAAATAGAAGCACTAAAATGTTAGTGTTCTACATATGCAGTGCCTTGCAAAAGTGTAAAGATGTAAATAGATAATTAATATGAAACACCATCCCTACCATCAATCATGGTGGTGCCAGTATTGTATTATAGTTCTGTTGGCAGGGAGCAAAGTACTGGAAGGTCCTCCTTCAAACCAAAATGGGACAAAAGGTCACCTTTCAGCAGGACAGTGACTCAAAGCACAAGACCAGAGCTACAGTAAGGTGGAGTGTCTTGAGAAAGTGAATGTCCTTCAGTTGAACATTCAGAATCTCAACGTATTAAAAATCTGTGGAAATATTTTAAAGGTGCTGTACATAAGTCCTCAAGCAACTTGAGAGAGTTTGAACAAATCTGCCAAGAAGAATGGGCAAACAGTGCATCAATGTTGGAAGAGATTTTCCAATAAAAAGCACGCGGTTGTAATTGCTGCCAGATGTGCTTCTACCAAATAGATTTTGTGGCTCTGAATCCTTATGCAGTCAACATAGTTCATTTGTCAACTGTAATTTCTTAATTTTGGAGGTTTTATCTTTTTTCCCCAAATATGACAAGATAGACATTTTATATCTTGACAAAATTGGTGGTCTGTGAGAATTAATTGGTTTTAATTTGATAAACCCATGCATGTAATGTTAGAAAATGCATTAAAAAGTGCTCATTAGTTCCTTTACAGGCAGTTTGAAAAGGTTAAATCTTCAATAAAGAATATCACTTTGCCATTTCAATGTAGTCATAGGAAATATATGTCCATTTAGATAAGTGCTTTAAATAATTAGAAGACATGGTTTATAAATTGTTAAATCGTTGTAGTTTGTCCTGCCAGACCTTGATGGCAGAATCTTGAATTATGTGAGCGCTCCTGGTTACAGTACAGTGTAAAGACCTGAAAGCCTTTTAACAAGGGCTTTCCTTGTTATTCAGCTCAAATCCTGATTCTGCAACAAACGTTGCATCCTGGGAGTTCTGAGTTTGGCACTTCAGCCCTTCATTGTGATCATGAACTTTAAAAAATCCACATTCGGTTGGCAGCAATGAGTATTCATTATTATTTTTTTTAGCTGTGCACATGAAAATTTAATTATTGAATTGAGAATAATGAATACAAGTAGAAAACCATAAGATTATTACAATACAGAATGTTGTGTTATTGGAAAAGGAAGCAAGAGAAATATTTCCACTGTTGCAAAAGAAAGCCACCTATAGCACAAAAATCATTTTGTTTTAGTGAAAGAAATAGTTTGTGTGAAATATGTCTCTAATTAGACATGCATTGAAGAGCCATTGGTCTGATGTGTCTCGGAAATTAGCTAGATTCAGTGAACACATTAAATGCTTTGTCATTCATGACTGGATCATGTAATCGACCTCATTTTCTGAATACAGCCCAATTGCTGGAAAAAAACTGATTGCTTAATGTGCCTATAACCTTTAAAGGGAACATCAGATTAACTTACAGTATAGATACTCATGTGCAATTAGATTTTATATTGTAGAAACCTTGCACTAAGATTAGTGCTTCTATTCAAGATCATGCTTTTGCCATTGGGTTTGGTTTCATTTTCTTGCTTTCACGCTGTTTGATATTGAGTGGGATCTGTACTAGAGTCCTCCTCTTTCAAGCCAAGACCACCTTTTCAAGCAATTCAATTAAACATCTCTTGGGCCTGATGGTATTCTAGTTATTGTTTTTAAGGACACAGGAGATTTTGTTCAAACTGTAGGCTATTAATAAAACTCTTCCAATAGTCTCAGTCAGTCAGTACAGGGTAATACCTAGTGCCTGGAAAATTGCTAATGTAGAGTTCATACATAGAAAAGACAGAAATACTGTACCAAGTAATCATCAACCAAGGGGATTTACTCCTATAATAGATGAGGTTATGGTAAGTGATGTCCTTCAGATTTAACCCCCTGTCAGAGATCTCCCTCCATCCCTCAAGGATAGTAGATCTCTTCTTAAGGCCAGGGTGCTTTCCCTGTATCTTTTTCACCCAGCAAGGGTTATATGTCACGTCCCTCTTTTCATAAGTAGCTTTTATAGGCTTTAATAATGTTTTTGTGCTGTTTTTGAATCCATGGACCTGTTCTCAATCCAAAGACATGCATTTCTTGGAATGCCTTCTGCCTGCATTTCGAGAATATAACTTTTATGGGGACTTTATCAATACCAAACATTATCAAAATACCTCTTCTGGAAATCTAAATACAGCTCCTCATTTGCTATGGTGCTGTATCTATCTATGGTGAAACATTTTTGCTAGAGAACAGTTTGTTACATTCTTCAGGGAATTTACTCAAAAAACTGTCCATTAAAACATGAAACCCTAGAGCTGTCATAGAATGAGACTGTAGTTGTATTAGTGTTTTAAGTGCTAGATTTCCCATTGTTTTTTAATGTCTAATATAAAGATATCAGGAACAAAAACATATTAAAGAAACCTAATGTGGAGCCATCGTAAACAGAAAGCACATATTTTTGACAGGAATTACAGTCAAAAATATTATTGTCTAGCCGAATGAGGAGACTTAATCTTTCATTTTGAAAGAAGTCTTGGCGTTTATCTAAATTAAATCGTTTCTTTTGTCAGGATTAAAGGCATGTTAAGATTGGATTATTTCAGGTGATTAAATGAACGTTTAGGAACAATTGAGGAGTAACTTCAGAGAATTTAATAAGAAAGGACACTTGGCAATTTAGCTTAAGAAAGATAATATCCCACTTTACATTTCTAGAACGTGCATGAGTATCGGTTTGAGTAGTCATTTCTGAAATACATTTGCAGTTGCAACTGAAATCCCAAAAGTAATTAGGAAATGGATTAAATTTCCAGTAGTATTGAGGAATTGGTGAGAATCACACTGACATAGTGTGATGTATAAGTGTAAAACAAAATATTTTAGTTGCATTTGTCAATAATGTATAATGTTGCTGTTGACCCCAGTGTAATTGTTTGTGCATTTACACTCTAGCTTACCTACTTTTGATAAAATATTTCAAAATTCCATGCACTGTCATGTACAGTGCCTTGCAAAAGTATTCACCCCTCTTGAACTTTTTCACATTTTATTGTGTTATAGCGTGGAATCGTGATGTAGCACAAAGTGCTTTATAATGTCAAAGTGGAGAAAAAATCCAGATATTGTATTAAATTTAAAGTAAAAAACAGAAAATAATTGAATGCATGAGTATTCACCCCCTTGCTTTGACACACATAAATTACCTCTGAAGTAACCAACTGTCGTCTGCGAGTCACATAATTACTTGACTGGAGTCCACCTTTGTGCAATTGAGGTGTTTCGCAAGATTTCAGAATAAATACACCTGTGTTTGGGAGCTGACTTAAAACCAAAAAGGTTAATGTCCTGGAGTGGCCCAGTCAAAGCCCAGACCTCAATCCAAATAAGCATCTGTGGAATGACTTGCAGTAAAAATTGCTGTTCACAAACGGCCCCCATCCAACTTGATGGAGCTGAAGCAATTTTGCCAAGAAGACTGGGCAAACATTCCAGTGTCAAGATGTGCAATGCTGAAAGAGATTTATCCAAAGAGACTCACAGCTGTAATTGCTGCCAAAGATGGTCCTACCAAGTATTAACTCTGACTGGGGTGAATACTTATGCATTCAATTATTTTCTGTTTTTTATTTTTAATTAACTTAGTAAAATGTCTGGATTTTTTTTTCCACTTTGACATTATAGAGTACTTTGTGTTGCTGAGTGGAAAACATTCACAGTTATATTCATAATGTTTCCATGCTGTAACACAATAAAATGTCCAAGGGGAGTGAATACTTTTGAAAGGCACTGTATGTTTACATTGTAGTGTTTTGTAACACGTTTTAAAATATTGTAATGTACCTTTTACTGCAGGCCCAACAAATGTGGAAGATTCTGTTCGCCTGCTGATCAAGGATGCTGGTATGATTTTCTATATTTGCCTTTCTTTATTATGGACATAGGGAATTTAGACTAAATTTCATCCCTAAAATGAAATTTAACTGTAAATTACCTACATACATATTAATGTTAAACTCACAAAAACAACTTGTTTCCCCCCCCAGTTTATCTGCAATTACACTTAGTGCAATAAAAACATTGTTTTTTAAATAGGAAAAAATATTTTGGAGAAAACCCACCTGTCCTGGAGGAAAAAATACAACTCACCATTCTGTAAAAATATACTTACTGGTATTTCCATAATGAGTTTGGTCAATAAAATAAAATTTCTTAGTAAAACTTGGGAACCAGATGAGAAATGCAGCTCGTGGCAGGTGGGAAATAATTTATTTCAAGAGTGTGTGTAGTGTTAGATGCACGTTTCAACCTACTGGCTCATGTCTGTTGGGGCATCATTAAAAGCTTTTATATACCTTACTGGTCCAGCAATATTGAGAAGAAATGTGAAGGAAATTCCTCATGCTTGTTAAAATGTCCATATATTATTTCTGTGATATAAAAACCTACTTGCCATCACAGTTTCTTATTTAAATAAGAATATTATATTAATAAAATTCAGCAAAACAAACCAATTGAACAGTATTTCATGTTATATTGAGTGAGTCTGTAAAATTTCAGCTGTGTCTTATGAAGCTAATTTACAGCAGAGAGAACTTAAAATTGTCAGTCTCCACTCTAATCCTTAACTTGAGCTATTTCCTTGAGGTGAAGTGCAGAGGAGATCTTTTAAAGTGATTTTAGTACATGATTATTGTCCATAACTCATTCACTGTCAGGTAAAAACCTCCACCTCAAGATCAGGGGATCAGTTTTACAAACCGCTTCTGGATGGAAGCTTGCTAAAAGCAGTTCCATAGTGTTGAAGAAAAAGAAATGAGCATGGAAAGTGTTTCATGTTTCAACCCTTTGAACAGCTGAGCTGATGTACATGAATGCTCCATTCTAACTTGAAACAGCATTTGTGAAAAGGATAAAAAGAAATGTAACTAAGGGTTGGTGCAGTTTAAGATGAGACTTTTACAGTTGCATCCCTCACTGGGACTTCAAAGTTTTCTGAAGTTACCCACAGAAAGTCTCCCACTATTTGGCCTGTTGCTCTTAGCTTAACTCTTGTTTGGCACTTGGAGGTGTGTAAGGTGGTGGTCCAGATGTGCTCTTACTGCCAGCTCTGCACCAGAGATGGAAAATGTCTTGTGAAAGAAGAGCCAGGTCAGACCCTATAGCCTAGAAAACTCTTGTTCAGGCCCCAAGTTCCATGACTGTTTGGCTGTGACAAATGTGCAGGATGAGGTTAACCCAGGACTGTGGGTTAATAAGATATAATCTATTGGGGGGTGCATGTCTTACCTCACAGCATCAGTTTATGTTTCTGGTAAATTGCCTGTGATATTTCATCAGATTTCAACAGGCTTTATCATGAAGAAGGTGCACGTTCCCAGGACACCGTGATCACATAACAGTCACAACCACTACAGTCAGTGTTAGTAACTTGTTGATGTTGACTCCTTTTTGAAAAATGCTGAAAATTAGATGTCTATCAAGCATCCTCAGTAAACCCTGTTCTAATAACAATTAGAAGTGGAGAAGTTCACATAATCCAAAGAGTATACAGGCTCCTAGCAAATGCAATTGAAGTCCCAGTTGTTCATGCTCAGACAAATTAATTTAGCTTAAGCAATACATTTCGCAAGTGAAATAAATGCAAAAAGTATAACCAAGTCAGTAATATTCTTAGTGATTCTGACTATAACATGCAAAGACGAACAGCTACAAACATTAATCTGTCAGAACAATACACAGCTGAGAACATGTCATGTCAAGGAATCTTCAGCTTTTTCTGCTGTTGGAATACCTACTCGTTTGACAAAGGCTATCATTACAAATATGATGGGCTACATCAGTGATGTGGGCACCTGTTGGTTTGGGCATTAATTCACTGAGAAATAACATTTAAAAAAATAGAAGGGGGAATCTAAATAAAATACATCCAATGAGATAAATAGGGAATATATTGAAAAAGTGTAAAAGAATCAAGTAAGTAAATGCTTATACCTTAAAGACAGAAGTGTTAGAATAAAAAAAAACACATACTGCATTAGCATGCACATATGATGGAATCAAAGAAACATGGCTAACAGGGATCTTAAAGATGGAGGAGTAGCACTATATGTCAACAAGAGAATTCAGGCTCAGGAATCTAAATTAGATCAGTGTTTTCTCAAATTATATGCCATGGCTCAGTGGTGTGTCTTCCAATATGAATGACTGTTAATGGAGTTTTGGTAGACACTGTGGGGATGCAATGAAAAGTCAAACAGGTTTTTAGGTTATGTTAAAATTGTACAGTGAACTAGCTTAAGTTCAATTGAGTCACTGCCCTTTTATTAGTCCCTGGAGATATGGGCTAAGGGACCATCTGAAATCAGTTTGTGAGAGACATTTAACTGTTTATCTGCTCTGTTAACTGTATTAGCCACTAAGGGCCTATATAAGCTTATTGATTATGTGTTTAAATATAGAGCTTTGGTATTTGAGAAATAGACAAAGACCATGAGTGTGATTTTGTTTTTTCCCTTTTTTCCCTTCAAGTTTACAATGCAGTGGGACTCGCAGCTTATGAATTGTTCGACAATGTGGACTTTGATCAGTGGTTCAAGAACCAGTTACTGGCTGAGCTACAAGTTAATCACCATAGGTAAAGTATCAACAGTTCCTTCCTTAATGCATCGATACACACCAATCAATTTAAGGACAGCCTATTGTGTATAGAGGAGTGTGTGCTGGGAACTATATCAGTTTTTTTTCTTCACTTTGATACAATAATTTCTAATGTCTTTGTATCTTTGAGAAAGCAGTGATCTCCCTTTTTACTTATGCCATATGTATTAATGAACAAGTCATATTAACAGGGATGTTGTATCTGGTCGTTTGACATGTGTGTTGCTTTTGTCATGAATGCGCTAGATTCTGCGAGTGGCTGATTTTATAGTTTTGTGAACTTTTGTGAACAAAGTGCCTGGCAGTCCATTTTCAGGTTTTTCAGCTGCTTATGTTTGGCAAATGACAATGTTTTGATTCAGTACGATGGCTATTTTTCCAATCATTGTGAAAGGGATACAGTTAAACGAATATGATCATATTCAGGATCAAAATCATTCATATTCAGCTCATACACCTGCGTGAGATTCCAAAAAACATTCTGCAGAACACCATGTTGCTCTCCGAGTCCTCCTTGCCATGGAAAAAACAAGTGACATTTCCTCCCACTCAAGAACAGACCACTATTGTCTCACTCTTATAGATGAAAGGACCTGCATTATTTCTGATATCAAAGGGATGCATTTGTATGCAGGTGTTCTGGTTTTAAAAAAGTATATATTTCTTCATCTAAAATTTCCAAGATTACACTTTTAAAATGCGTTCTTATTCTTTGCAAAATAACCTTAGGAAATAATTTTCCTTTTTTTTAATCACCAATTATTTTTCTGTTAACCCATCGATTGTGGAATAGCCAGTTGTATGTTTTAAGCCATGTCACAGCACGTCTACAAACTAAGCAACTTCCATTTTCCTTCATTTTAAGGGGGGAAAAAAAGTTTTTTTTTGTGTGAAGTTTTCCCAATTCATTAATTTCAGTAAAATGGGAAACAATTTAATGATTCTTGACTTCTGTATCCCAGCAGAAATTCTACAGTTTTCAATGCAAATTGGATTCATATCCACCAGCAAATCATACAGTACTTTTAGCTTTAAAAGTGTGGTGGAGCAGACAGTGATGGTAAAATAAATGCTGCATATTGGTGGTGGAGGGGAGTCCCCATTACCTGTAAAGCGCTTTGAGTGGAGTGTCCAGTAAAGTAAATGAGGAAGGGGAAGAAGGTGTTGGTGAATTTAAAATGAGACAAACTGGGCTGAATGATCTTTCAGTATGTACAGCCTGGGTATACGTTTCATGTCTTGGCTTCTCTGCCTTCATGTTCACCAGTTCAAGGTCCTTGCCATTTTCAGTATAAGTGATAACCAGTTGGAACATTACACATCTGCTTTATGCAATAGGTTTTTAACATTTGCGAGGGTTGCGAGAGAACCATCTCCACTCTATTGTTACATAATGTATGATTACCCCCCCCCACCCCCGCATAGGATGATTAAATTGCTGATGTATTGGCATTAAGTTAATTAAATTAACATTGATCAACTAAAACAAACAACAGTAATCCAAAACCTTATAGTAATCAACTTAAATTAACACCGTGAATCTCTCCTCTCCGTTCAGCGGAAACTTTGCAATTTCTCTCGGCACCTTTACAGCTATTACCCTGACTACCATGCTCCATTGTGAAGGGCAATAAATATGTTTGTGAGCCAGTAAAGTCGGCACAGGCTGTCATTCCTGCAACTTTGTTGCAATCCAGAAATAAGACCATGTTCAGATGCAGATGCTGGGTAGTGGGTACGTAGGCAGGGGGCAGAGAGAGGCTCTCTCAATAGCTGGATTCGTTTTACATTCCTAATCTGTTGTTCAGCAGATAAGATCACTTTATTAGCCATATACAATTTCTTGCATTAGGAATTTGTCTATTTGCATGCCCCAGCTTGCTCTCCATGCGACACACAGACAGGGAGAGAAGCTTGGGGTCAGAGCGCAGGGTCAACCATTTATACGGTGCCCCTGGAGTAGTTGGGGTTAAGGGCCTTGCTTAGGAGCCCAACAGAGTAGGATTCCTCTGCCGGCTGCGGGATTTGAACCGGCAACCTTCCAACCACAGGTGCAGATCCTTAACCACAGTGGGAAGATTGAAAGTTGTTCTGCTTTTCTTCCATACAAGACCCTGTTGGCCAAACCGAATTGCATATAAATGAATTTGCGAATGTTAAATTCGCAGATGTTGAGACAATACTGTATTACAAAACCAGAATGGAAGAAATGCACAGCATTGCATGGAAACAAGCTGTCATCTTGAAAAGTAAAACCATGTTACTGTTGATGAAGAATTATATCTCTGTACTTTCATGGTGGGCATGCACGGGCACAAACTGATAGCTCCAAAAAAAAGGTTCTTTCTAGCTTCTGGTTGTAGAACCCATCTTTTATGCATTCTGTTGTTTTTGTACAGGAAAATATTAATTTTAATAAAATCGTTGTCAAAAACAGTTGATGAAAATATGGCAAATGGAGCTAGAGGAGCAAACATTTCTTTTTTTTATGGTATATCTGGAAACAGCTGGAGATCTCAAATGCATTCATTTCAAGTTTGAGATATGATGAAATGGTCCAAATTACAGGAATTCTCAAATTCATCTTTTGGTAACAATGCATTGTGAACATCAATCTGTAGAGTGTGTTGCAGAATGAAGTGGTCCTACTAAAGTCCCTGTAGCGATCTTTAGGAGCTTTACCTGAAATGATAGGTAAAGGGTGTGCTGCTATGCAAATTTAGGTGTTGAGGCATTTTTCTTTACTCTATTATAAACTAAACACTCCAATTAAACATCAGTAGAATAAGCAATAAAACTGCACTTAGCCCTGTACCTGTAGTTGTGACTTAGTGTTTCTACTTTTGCATCAAATATCACCCCAGAACTCACCTCTTTTATGTGCCTGTAATAAGTTTGAAGAAAAAAGATTTTTTTTTCCTGTGTTTTGTGGTGGTAAATCTTTTAATTAAAATCTCATTTTCATTAGCCAACTTTGAAATACTTATGTTAATGAAGCATGGTATTCAGTCATTTTAGAAGTAATATATCTTGCAAATGCTGTAAAATAGTATGTAAAATTAAGATTGATTCTGAACTGATTGTCGTCTTTGTGGTTTATCTTTTGCACTCTGTTAAAGCAATTACGTGAGTTTTATTTTAGCATTTTTAGGTCATCTTCTCTGAAGCACAGCAAAAGTAATATTCATGACCATAATTCACTAGCTGACTTCCTCCTGGTTTCAGTGGCTTATTTCATGTTCGAAGTTAAAAGACAGGGAATAAATATCACATTGCATTCGGCTCACATATTTTTAAATTATCAACGTGTGTAATGAGTATGAGAATTTCATTAGCTGTAATAAGAAATTAAACTTTCCTCCAGGTGCGTCTTAGGAGATCTTGCCCATCCATTATCTTACACAATTGTAACCTTGTGCAAGAAAAGTGAATTATTTTTTCTGTTTTCTGAAATACACCATCTGTTTTCTGAAAAGTAAAAGCACTCTGGAGAAATCAGTCATATTGTAAGCCTCAAAACTAAATCTGTGAAAAGTATGGTTTTTGCTGTTTGCGGTAGTGAACATAGAATAAATGGTACATAATTTTGTGGAAATTTGTGGATATTAAATTTGATTTCAGAGCAAAGGGAAAGGTCTGGCTGTCATTCTGAAAGATTTCGTGACAGTCTTAATTATCTTCAGGCAGTCTGAATTTATTCCGTCATTGCTTGTAATACAGTGAATGAACTCCTGTCTGTTGGGATAGTTCTAGACATTATTAAAATATTAGACACAACAGAACTGGTTCTAAGGATAGAGTAGTTGAGCATTTTTAGGTTAAACTCCCAATGTGTTAGAATAATTTTTTTGGTTAAGCTTAATAAAAAGTTTGCTATCCTAGGTCTTGAAGGATATAAATCGTTTCTGAAGTAACAATTTTAACATCATATTGTAAAAAAAATATGATTTTAAGTTAATTTAGAATTGTACAGCCTGTAATACTATAAAAGCTGGTTTTAAAATGTCTTCCTTTGGTGTCTGAAATACTCTTGGAGCTGTGTTTTCACCAGTATAAAAATCAGTCAGAGTAATATTGAACCAAACAAAGGTAAATCAACTGGTACACAGTCCTTGTGCTATTATTCACATGAGTCATTAAAAGTAGCATGATTATGTTTGAATGATCTCTAATGTATCCACTGTAGGTGCTCAGATTTGTTGCTATCCCAACAAATGTTTTCTTAGCTAAAATGTTTTTTTTTCATATTTGCAAACAGAATCCAGAAGTGTACATGGTGAAGAATTTGATGATGTTGCTTCCAGAAATACTTAATAGTACAGCCAATTTTTGTTGGACCTCCATGTGATTACCTATCTTCAAATAATGTGTTCTTATATATTTATGCTAAATTTTAAACAATTACTTTAAGATAGAGTGGAACAAAGTCAATGTCAAGGCTGGTGATGGATTACTATATATATAATGAAAGGCATGCTATATATAATGGAATGGACATGTAAATTAAAATAAAAAAAACAGTGGCAATGATGTCTATAGATTACAAGCTCATTGCCAGACCTGTTAAAATGATACGCAAGGACAACATTCTGAAAGGCATGATTATATAGTTCCCTGACTTGAATAGCATTAACATATAGATGCAGAAGACTTTAAGTTGATTGGCAACAGAGACAAAGTGCCCTGTATGACTCAAGACTTGTAAGGTCCCAGAGCAAGTGTGGCTGTCAGTCTCTCAATAACATGTGATTCATCACAATCTGAATGAGTGTGGAATGCAGATACCTCTTTCAAAGAGAAGTGGTTAACGCACATAAAGATCCATTTAGAATTCTGCAGTTGGATCACCTTAAAGCCAATTTCGACACAATGGCATTAAAGCCATTTTATTGTAAACAAGCATCTGTTTTTAAGCATTGTTACAGAGTTTTCAGTTATGTTATCTTTTTAATTAGATTTTTTAAATTATGTTGTAAATTCAGTTTAATGGGTTTATTTAAATCTCGGTGTGCACTGTGTATAATAAACTATGAAATGCATTCAACATAATTTGTATTTTCCATATTCATGGAATTTATTCTTAACACCCAGTAAGAAACATACAGTAAATTACAATTCTGTAAGATTCATCTGCTTGCCGTTTAGTGATATTTTGGCTCCAATATTAACTATTGAATAAACTGTATAGTTGTCATTTTCTCATTGCTGTTGCAATGTGAAGGTGCTTCTTGTGTGATTTAATTTTCAAACCAGTAAATGTAAGCAGTGAGCGCTAACCATATTTTCTAGGAGTTTAATTATAACTGCCATTCATGAGTTTTGATGTTTTGTTCCTGGCTAACATACTGATATATCCAGGCTACCTAGTGATCTCAGACCTTTATCTCCAAACCATCAGCTTGTCACTGGAATCAGTGTGGTGGTATATACCAGTGTGGTATACTGGTTGCTGTTCCCCCACCAGACATTTGGCAGGGAGACTCCCTGGGGCTGCAGTGTCTGACCCTCTCAGGTCTGGAGGAAAAATGAGGACAACCAGGTTAAAACTGCTGGTTTCCCTGTCGCCACAAAGTGTTATCCCCTCAGTGGACTCTCGAGCTGTGAGCAGAAATGCGTTCATGCCAGAATTCCTCTGATCTCTAAAAGTACAACCTGCACTCCAGTTCCAGTTCTCAACTTGTTTTGGCTCAGCCTCCCAATGTAAATTATTAAGGGATTTAATGTAAATTGTTAAAGGAATCTGCACACCAGTGTATTCGAGTATTTAAAAGTCACCATGTGCTGCAATATTATAGAGATCTCAGCTAAGAACTGGGATAGTTGTAACCTAAATATTAAAAAAGATTGAGTACATTTTTGTGGTGCACATTTTCGGTGTCAATCATTCAATTATAGATGAGTGAATCTACTTGACTTATTTTCTGTTTTTTTTGCTGTTGTCTCACAACGATCACAAGTTACTATTAGGATTCTCCCCACTTCAATACTTTACCATACATAGTTCTTTTCCGACTGGATTGTTTACACTGGGCACCACGTAATGTTTAGCATTGCTGCCTCGCAGTGCTGGGGCTCAATTTCTTGGGTTCTGTCTGTGTGGAGTTTATATGTTCTCCCGTGTTGTTGTGGATATTTGACTGGGTGCTCTGGTTTCCTCCCGCACTCCAAAAACATAATGGTACGTTAACTGGCTTCTGCAAACAAAAATGACTTTGGTGTGAGTGGACATGTTTTTCTGTCTGTGTGTGCCCTGCGATGCCTGTTGCTTGCTGGGTTAGGCTTCGACACCCCCATGTACTGGAGAAAGTGGTTTAGAGAATGGATGTTAGATAATTACACCTTCAGTGGCAGTCCTGATGTTCAGAATTACAAACTCAATTTATTCAGTCTCACTCAGCAGAAAAGAGATGAAGCTCACTTTTTTTTTTACTGAAATACAGTACCTGGAGATAATCCCATCTAATTCTGCTGTGAAATGCATGCCGTTTGAATGACCAGTTCCTGATGAGAGGAATCACGTTTCAGTTCATTACAGTTTTTGAAGCTGTAATATTTGCCAGCAGAAGCAGCACTGAGAAGATTAAAAGAAGAAAACTAGCGAATACAGTGCACTTATCATGCTGACTGTATGATGGAAATTATACTTAAAAATACTTAAGCATGGAAGCATGTTTTGTTTTTTTTTACCAAAAGGCAAAACTGGATACCGGGGTTAAGAGCAATTTAAACCCATATTACCCACTGGAATAGCTAGTGTAACATACTTCACAGCTCCCAGGTCAGAAATAACTGATAAGTGGATATGCTGAAGAATTAAAATCTCAACATTTGTGCACTGGCTGTGTTCAATGACCACTCCACTATTTGAGCCTCACTGTAAACTACTTCTCCACTTTACATATTTTTTCCATTACTGGAATTATCCATTTAATATTTACAAGTTAAATTTGTCAGGCTTGTGTAGTTTGCAAGTTACATTTCTATTACATTTAAAATTGTAATATGTAAAAAGTATCTAAAAGAGAGGTGACGTCACATACTTTTTTAAATTAGGACACAAATAGTCTAAGAAGCAGTAATTCTGGTTGAAAGGGAGCCATCTTAATTGAAAATAGAAAACTTTATATTTATAGAAGTAGAAAATAGAAAAAAAATCTGTTTAAAGTAGTTCAAATTAAGAATAAAGATTAGATTGCATTAAAGAGCTATTCTCATCCACATATTTATTCAGTTTTTACATCTATTAAAATTATATAAAAGTTGTATAAACCTAATTTTATATATACCTTTTTAATGTATGTAAATTCAGTTATTGTGTACACAATTACTTATAATTATGTAATTATTCTAATTGACTTGAAGTTGAAACAATATTGCAGTTTAATGATCCTGATTAATTGATTTTAAGTAGGATGATCATTGTATCCCTTCATTCATGCTATTATGGTTTAATGATTGCAAGACATTATATTATTTCACATTCTATTACTAGTGAGAATCCAATAATCTTTGTTTTTTTTATTATCCCCACTATGTCTACTTCAGGAGAATATTTCAGTGGTGAGGATATTATGAACCATTATGATATTGGTCTTAACTCTCAGTATTTTTATATTTCAATTAACCTTTTAATTGCCTGAGTTTTCTCTTCATTAGGTGCTTTACAAAAATATTCCACTCCTGGAAATAATATCGTACTGTATTTTGCTTAATGGCAAGTATACAGTATATCTTTTCAAATGACTTTTTTTATTCAAATAGGTAATGATTAATCTGAAAATATTATAGCTGAAGATGGCTGAATGTTGAAGGTTGAATTTTATTAATTAAAACTTGCATAAAACGTGATAAGGTGAAATTGATTAAATTTACTTAATTGCTTAAGTGTTATACCCCCCTATGTCGATGCTTGGTAGAAGCACCTGTGTCGACTGTTACTGTTGTCAGTTTCTTTTTAACAAGTCTCTACCTGCTTTGTGTAGTGGAACGGCAAACTTGTGCTAGTTATAATAAATTTGCTGTGGATAGTTGATGGACTATAATCAAGCCTGACCTTATATTTTCTATTGAATTAAAGATTTTGGCCACCCAAGGGTACTCGCATTCTTTTTTTGGGAGCACTTCAGTGTTGTTTTTGGTCTTGTACTTCAAGTCATTGTCCTGTAGAGGTGTGAATTTTTGACCCAGTGTTAGGTTCCCAATTGATTCAAATAGATTTTCCTCTACGATTTTCCCTTTACTTTGCACCATCCTTTTATGCATCAATACTGATGCATTTGTCATTCCCTGCTGAGAAATATCCCCATAACATGATGTTACTACTATTATGCGTGACAAGTGGGGTGGGGTTGACTGGGTGATATGCTGTAAAGAGCTTGCCCCAAACACAATGCTTTGGATTAAGTCCCAAAAGTTACATTTGTCCTCATTTGACCATTAGACTGCCTGCTATATCAGCAGTATACCTCATATGAGATTAATCTTTTTCGATGAAGTCCTTTTGCTTGCTTGGCACCCATACGAGCTAGTTTAATGTAGGGACTGGGATGTCATCAAAGTATGAACAGCAACTCCCATCTCTGAAAGATGTGCAAAGTTGTCTAAGTCATAATTGCGTCCCTAACCAAGTTTCTGCTTGCCTGGCTGTTCAGTTTTAAAAGGGCAGCTTGAGGTAGATAATGTCCTGGAGATATGATGCACTTTCCACTTAATAATGGACTTCTCTGTACTCACAGGGATAAGGAATCTTTTCCTGATCCATGCCTCTCTTACACTTTATCCCTGAGTTGTTTCTAAGGCTGTTTTACCAATTTATAATAATTGACAAATGGTCAATTTGTCATATCACTTTGGTGAAGTATGGCTTGAATATCAATATTTGTGGGAACAAACAGAGACAGGAACATTTACTTAAGTAACGTTAAACTACTTTGATTACACACAGTTAAAAGAACATTAAACCAATAGTGAACTGCATCAGCCACATAAAGTTGCACATTATTCTCTTTATATACTCTTTATAATTTCAAATATTTAACTAAAAGCTCAAAAATACTTACGATCTGTACTGTACCTTACAAGTTGTTGAAATATGTTGTATGCCCAGCTGGATCACGAATTGCATTACCAGATGTGACCCAATATGTGAACTGTTCCTGCTCCAAGTCTGTTAGGCCAACTGTATCCAGACTTGGTTTGTGGTATTCTAGTGCTATCAGGATGAAAAAAAAATAATTCTCATAAAAATTCACATTTATAAGCCCACCAAGGGTCACTTTAAGTTAAGACCCATGAGGTGCTTCAGCTTTACAATGATGGGGTTATTTTCAATACTTTCAGCTTGAACCCTTATGTGGAGTCATTGAATGAGACCGGAAAGTAGGTAGACACTAACAGAGCTGGTAGTGAGAAAGAGTGGAATTGATTACATCTAAGGAATTGGAGTGAAACCTCTAAAGTGGAACAGGTGCCTGGGAATTAATGGGTTGACATTATTTTAAAGTTTACAACCCATAGCTCCACAGGAATACTGTCACAGTTGTACACATTTTGTCATGAAATCTGCAGATCTACCTGGCTGTAAGAATGGAAGTACATAGAGCTATTATGTTCCTCTATGTATATATTTAGATAAACAACAATGTAGTCATTCTTCAGATGAGATGTGTTTCAAGTATGATTATCACCTCACCCCCTTTTTGAATCAAGACGTAAATATCTATCCTTCTTTTATACAATGGTGCTAGTACGTTTTTTCGAATTTCTGCATAAATTTGACCTAAAATGTGATCAGATCTTCATCTAAGTCATAAAAGTAAAGATAACACACAAAAGGATATACCTTTTCATTCATTTATTGATCAAAATGATCCAACATTAAATGTCTTTGTGGGGAAAAATTATGTGAACCTATGTTTTCGGTAACTGATGTGACCCCCTTGAGCAGCAGTGACTTCAACCAAACGTTTATGGTAACTTGATCAGTCCCGCACATCGGCTTGGAGGAATTTTGGCCCATTCCTCCTTATAGAACTGCTACAACTCAGTGATGTTGGTGGGCTTTCCTGCATGAAATCCCCTCTTCAGGTCCTGCCACAACGTTTCCATTGGATTTAGGTCTGGACTTTGACTCGGTCATTCCAAAGGAGTATTATACACCTTGCTCTTGGAGTGATTTTTGTTGAAAGACCACTCCTGGGGAGAGTAACAATGGTGTTGAATTTTCTCCATTTGTACACTATCTGCTTGACAGTGTCAAGGGGTGCTTGATAGTGATTGGCGAAGCCCAAAGTCTTTAGAAATTGTTTTGTAACCTTTTCCAGCCTGATGAGCATCGACAACTCTTTTTCTGAGGTCCTCAGAAATCTCCTTTGATTGAGGCATTGCATGCGTTTACAAACCTGTGTGGTGAATACCAGACTTTCCAGACTTTGGTAGTGAAGACTCAGGTTAATGTTTTTTAAATAGGGCAGTGCCACCCAAACTCACACCTGATTGTCATCCCATTGATTGACATTCCCGACTCTAATTATCCCCTTAACTGAGCTGATAATCCTAGAGGTTCACATACTTTTTCTGACAAAGAGATTTAATGTTGGATCATTTTGATCAATAAATGAAAGAAAAAGTATATCTTTTTGTGTGTTATTTGTTTTATTGGGTTCTCTTTATCTATTTTTATGACTTGGATGAAGATCTGATCACATTTTAGGTCATATTTATGCAGAGATTCAGAAAATTCTAAAGGGTTCACAAACTTTCTAGCACCACTGTAACTGTATTTTCCTTGATTTAGGTTGAGCAATGATTTTTGAAATGTGGCTAACATCAGTGTAAAAAAGATAGTGCTATACCAATTATACACCAGTACATTACTGCAGTCTATCTTTGCAAGGGCTTATTAGTGTCCTTGGCATTAAGCAGACTCTTTTTTTAACTAAAAGCCTTAAGTAAATATCGTTACTGATGCAGAAGCCATTTTAATTAGAAGTGCAAATGAAACATATTCATTGTTTCTGAAGACATTATATTATGCAGTATAACAGCTAAAATGTATTATATACTTTTATGTGATTATTTCATAACAATAGAGTTTATAGGCGTTATGTGTTTCATAGCTGAAAAATACATTTTTGTCCATTCTTTCCTTGCTACTAATACTCCACTCCATAACAGTCATTCTGCTATAATACTTTGCTATAATATTTCATAACAATAAAAGCTGCTTAGAAGTCATCAATACTATTTGCAGTTGGAATTCACATTGGCAGTTGAAGGAAGGGAGGGCACATGAGGAATTAATTTCAATTTCATCACATAGTACAGGAATTTTACCAATTTATGATAATTGTTTACTACACTTGATAGATTCATGCTTTATCATACACAGCAGTGTTGACATGTCAGTAGTATAAAATAGTTTTTAGATTGCTACTGTAAGTACACACCCTCCTGCTCTTCTTCTTAGACAAAACCTTGTTGTCTAACACGGGTAAATTGTTCACATTATGCAATAATTAAATACTAAATTTGATTGTATTAGTATTATTAAACATGCTTGGTTTTCTGTTATTTTTTATTATAGCCTTTGGACTGAAAGAATTCTGTTTAAGTAACACTGAATGATCATTCTTCATTTGACCTTCCTTCTGGTTTGCTTTCTTACTTTATCTTTTAACATCTTTTGCTGTGGTCAGCATTCTTATGTGAGAGCCTCCATCATTATACATCACATTGAGTACCCGGGGACGAAGATGAAGTGTCATATGTTGTATTACCAGCTTAAGCCCTAAGTGAGTCTTATGATTAAGATCTTTAAGTGTGTTCTTTTATAGGAAAAATATCTCACTGGAGAACAATGTGAAGGTCGACATTTATTGCTGTTATGTAACTTCAGCAGTGATTTTACGGTGATACTTGGTGTTCATGAACTGGAGCAGTAATTGTTTCAACTGAGCAGTGCACATCTAATTAAAAAGATTAGAATGACAAAATTAAGAATTTCTGATGTTTTTTGTATCGCTTAGAATCAAAATGTAAATTTGAATACATCCATATGACTTAGCAAATATGCTTAGGAACAACCTCAAACCACCTTTGAAAGGGTTGAGTTTAGCGTGCTTGTAAGATATTTTGTTAAAGGATAGCCCTGAATATACCAATCTACAAGTTACCTTATGCTAGTTTTTGAAAAATGCAGAAATAACAAAGAGGTTGTGAAATTGGTGAGGAAATTCCAAAGTTAAATAACCTTTAGTTATGAACCGTGACATTGACCTTTCAAAATAATATTATAGACCATGGGATTATGTTGAGCTTTCTGTCCATGTGCATGAAGTGTACTTGTGTAATTTTTAGATAAATATCATGCCCAATATAACTTACACAGTAGTTGATTGATTAGGCAGCTCTTTGTTCTGATTGATTTTTTCCCCATGTTCAGAGGTGCCTTGAGACCCATTTTGCTCTACGCCTTGCAGGCAAAAAAATGTTGATGGCAACTACATTGCCCTCGCCAGATATTCAGAGCAGGGAAAACTACTCCTACTCTCCTTGTATGTGAGGTTGCTGACACAGCAGCAGACTCTTCTGTCTAATTGATGATCGATTTCTTTAGGTGGGTGCCCTTGTGCTGAAGGCCTTCTCATTTCACTGCTCTACAGAGATAGGACTTGCGACTCTGTAGTACCTCCAGAATCAACGCAGCCGAATGTGCCATTGGCTCCTGTAATGTAATGAATGTCAGCACTTCTTTCAATAAAACTGCTAGTTGTAGAATCTGGGTTATGCTCTGATTTAGGAAAGTAACATGGTCATTTAAGATTAATCTATGTGGCTTTTATATGTTATACATTGATTTAGGTGAAGAAAAAGTAGCGAGCAGCCATGTTTCTACAACATGTGGAGTTTAACTTCTTTAGGCATCACTACAATAAAAATGCAATACAATCTTTATGCTTGGGGACTGAGGAAAGAAATAAATTTCCTATTGCATTTTCAGGGCTATTCTACTCAAAGGATAAATTCATATAAACATTTGTAAAAGTTTCGGTTGTAATGTGAAAGCCCTGTAAAGGGGTTAGTTACCTTTAACCCTCAGAGCAATCCTTTATTTTCTTCAAACCCACCACCCCAACTTGAGACTGGTACAATCTCTGGTCTTTCAACTATAGAGGTACTCAAGTTACAGTTCACATGCAGAACAATTACTTGTAGCTATATTAGAAGATGAGGAGAGGATATTGCCTCTATAGTCCAAGAAACTATTTAAAATGTTTTTTGCAAAAATGTATATTATGTACATGTTAAAATAGATCAAAATATATATAAAATACAGTGAATGGCTCCTGTTTCTATTGCTTTGGAAATGCCTTTGGGTTTATGTTAAATGTTTGAATATTGCTTAAAAATACCATCTGTACCCATGATTCAGCAAATATAAAATAAATTATGATGCATTTTAGATGTCAGGGTTGACATGGAGTAAATATTAGCAGGACATACCTTAAAGATAGGCTTAAATTAAAGTTTAAATATGACTGGCACAAAGAGCAGTGCTTTTCCATTTCCTGTTTTTTGCAGCTCAGACAGATAAGCTACAGTGATTGAATGGGTTGTCACTTGTTAAGGCATCTGTATTGACTTGTCTTAATGTACTGAGAGCAACTGTCATAATTGGTGACTTTAAGCAAACAGCATTTGTTCCAAGGTGACATTACTGTGCCAGTTCATTATTGGTTTGGTTTACATATGTGTAACATTAGTGTCCATTACATAATGTGGATTTATATCTTTTTTGTGTTTACCAATTTTGTTTACATTTAGAGTCTCTCATGTTTCTGAGAATGCCTGTTTTTTTCATGAGTGTTTAACTCATGTTTACATAGCCTAGTTTGATTTCCCTGAAAATTATCATAAAAGTCCCCCCAAAAACTTTTTCTGTATACATAGAACCGTTTCACAGGAGATAATCCTTGTATTTGGAGGTTTGACATAAACTACAAATAATCTACATTTGCTAATTGTTTCTTCAAACCTTTGTTTGGGGGTATTGCTGCCTGTTACGTCCCAGTGTGTGTTCTGTGTGTGTTTTTCTGTTATGTCCACACTGCGGACCCTTGATTGTTCTCCCTTCCCCATTGGCCCACCATTACACCACACTCGCAGTATGACATCATCATCATCAGTCAGCCTTCAGCCAATCAGAACTCATTTTATTCACTATTTAACATGGAGGCTTTCAGAAAGAAAAGGCCTTTCGTTTGACTTCGGTCCCGTTTGGTTATCGCTTCGCTTCGCTTCTGGTTATTGCTTCGGCTTCGTTTGTTGGTTTGTTTTGCTTTGTGTGTGTGTATTTTCGTATAGCTTCGGCTTTGTTGTTTTGTTGGTTTTTTGTTAGTTTCTTTGTACTTTCGTTTGTTTATGTGTTCATCCTTGTTTTGTCATTACCTTGCCCCAGTGTTACATGCTCAACTTTTGTGTTCTTTTGTACCCTGCTCCTGTTTATTACTCTTGTTTTCCCTTATTTGTCTTCCTGGTTCACTTGTGTTTTTGTGTGAACTTTTGTATATAAGGTTAGTTTAGGTTGTTGGGTACACTTACACACTTGGTTGATTTTGTATTAGTACACTAGTTTAGTACGGGTGAGTGCCATTTGTCTTGTATGGTTTTGGGTAGTCAGTGCAGGTCAGCTAGGGTGTTGAAGACGCCGAAGACCGTGTGTTTCGGGTTTTCTTTTGTAGTCAGATTAGCTTTCCCTCACTGTCCTAGCCAGCTCCATTTTGTTTATTTTTTTTCCTTTGGCACCACTCTAGATCCTTACCCTTGTTATCACGCTTCCTAGTCCCTCACCAAAACCCCCCTGCTTCCAAAAGAATTATCCTAAATGTTACACCCCTTTACCCCTAGACACTTGGGGTCGTAACACTGCCGACACATGTTTTTAAACATAATTTGTGGGATGACTTGTAAGAATTAATTTCTTATAATCTCTAAGATGAAATAAGATTTTCCCAAATTAAACTAGCGAATAAATTACCATTATAAAAAAGGAATCTGTACTTTTTTCATATCCCTATTTATATTTTTTTTGTTAATTTTTTGTTTGTTATACCAGGCAAGTCCTTTGAGAACAAATATTTTCATATACAGTGATGATCCTCAGACCCATTTGTACAGAGGGCTCATACTGGACTAATTTGAGTGAAGTACCTTGTCAAGGATACAATTGTACACATACTGCTATTCTTTTATTGATCTTTGGAAAATATATTATCTTTCTAGTATTCACAGAAAGTATAATGAATAAATCTTTTTTTAATTCTATTTTTGGATTCTGTTTATTGATTCATTTTCCATTAGTTTTGATTAGAATGGCATATGTTTTTTTGTTAATAATGTTAGTTCCTTTTTCGTTCATAAGGAAATAAAATATTTAAGCATTACTGAACTGTTAAGGAGTGGAATGAAATAACTACTAAATTTGATATTTTACCCTGGTTCCTACCAAGAAAAAAAATCAATAACATGCCTTGGTCTGAAGATAGACAAAATTTTATATTAAATAATTGCAAAGTGGTACAGTACTTGAAGCACTTAGAAGAAATCTTCCGGGCCCAATGGTGTCCTTCCAATTGTATTTGAGGAAACAGGAGATGTTTTCCCTCAGCCAGTAACAAATATCTTGCTATAGTCACTCAAGACAAGTTGTAACCTTTCACTAGAAAATTACTAATGTACAGTATTTCTGATTTATAAAATGGAAGAGTTGTGAACCCAGCAATTATAGAAACAAAGTCTTACTTCTGTGATATGTAAGGTTATGGTAACAATTAGAACAAAACTAGAGGTTAATTTGTAACAAGTAGATGTTCTTTGAGAAAGCCATTGCAGTTAAGGGTACAAACTGAGCATTTATATTATGATGGATTTTTGGGAAAGCTATATTAAAATTCTTATAAAAGATTAATTCACAAATTACAGGCAGTAGAGATACGTGCCTTTGAATAATTGAGAGCTGGTTAATGGATAGAATTGGGACTTAATTAGTGGTGTCCCACAGGGGTCTGTGTTAGGACTAGTGTACCATGTGATTTATATCAGTGTTCTAAATTCTGGTATTGTTAGTAGATCAGTATTGTTTACAATTAGTACCAAAATAAGAGGAATAGTAATTACACAGAAACTGCAAAAAATTTCAGAAATATTTACATACAATTCAAAATTGTGTCTGAGCAAACAACTGGCAGTTGGCATGTAAGATATTGGCAGGTGTATCTTTGGTAGAAAGAATGAATGGGCACACTTCTTTCATCTGAAACTCTGCTTAACTTCATGATGTCAGAAGTTTGCTACATTTATGCTGACTCATTACACAGCAATTACAGCGTATTGGTAGAACTTGGTCAATATCAAAGCTGTCCCATGTCCTTTGTTAGTGGTACCTAACTGGCCTGCGCAAACGGACATACAGAACTGAACATAACTACTAATCACCATTGTTGCTAATGCTATCAACACCTTCGGGTGTTTCAAATCTAACATCCTTGTTGTCGTCGAGATCACCACCCATGTCTGTTTCTTTTTTGCTCCTGGTTTTTACAAAGAACGTTTCCAAAGACCTTTGAAGTGCCACATTTGCATCCTCTCTCTTCTGCTTCCTTTTTCTTTTCTCGCACCCTATATAGGTTGGTCTATTTTTTTAAATTTGTCCCTATCCCTGCTTGTGCTTGCCATTTTTCCACCGGCTAACTTTTTCCAAGCTAGTTTAGTTCTGCCGCAGTCACTTTTAGCTGGCAACTGATGGCCTGTGACATAGCGCGGGACACGCCTCCAGTTCTGAATAAAGCACCTGCTCTCCCACTAACTTTAGATTTAATCTTGAGTTAAAATAAGAGTTTTGTGTGTTGCTTAATTAAAATTTTAAATGTGTATGTATTTATATTTTTATGTGTTTTGAAATAGGACTGGGGATTGGGGAGGGCGCTGGCCGGTTCAGGCCCCCCCACCCCTTGAGACGGCCCTGCCTACAGCAGACAGTGATCAGTTGTGCCATACTATGTTCTGTCGGCGGCTCTCTAGTACCTCTCATCATTGTCTGGGTCCTGTGATGAGTCCACAGCAGTAACCTCTGGGCAATCTGAAGTTTAGTTTTTAGTCACTTTCTTCTTGGGACTAAGTTTAACTGGCTGCATTCATTCCTCCTGCCAATAAAACATAACCATACAATCAGATGACCAAAGAGAAAATCTGTTGGGTTTTTTTCGTCATTTGGTCAAGAATTTTGTTTGATTTGTCCTGTTCAAATGTGTTAGTCAGATTGTTTGTTTCCTCAAGTGTCAGTTTATTTCCATGGATGGTGGTTTCACAGCCCGTGCTGTGCCAAGTATTTTCATCTCTGTCTTTCAGTGTACATAAGTGCATGCATGACTTCTTTTTGCCTTAAGCAGATATTGACAGGAACAGATTTTAGAGATGTTCTAGCAGCCTGGGAGTAGAGAAGGGAAACATCAACAACATAAAAAAAACACTGAAGTGTTCATAGCATTAATAGAGCTCTTATGAACCTCAGGCCTAATTGCTATAATATTCATTTGGTCCAGAAAAATGAGGTATAATTAATTCAGGTCCTCAGTATAAAAATACGAAGCATCTTGCTAATATATCAAAGGAAGTAGGACACTTAAGAAGGATTCATTGCCCTGGAGCATACAGCAAAAATTAAAAGCATGACCATCTCCCACAGCTTTTAATGCTCTGACAGTGTACTAAGCTGTGTATCTACTTCATGCAGTAGGCTCTTTGAAATTGCCTAGCTGTGCACTTACATCAAGAAGTGTCTTATAACTTGTAACTCCCTATGTCACAGTTGTTTGTTGAGAAAGATTCCCAAGTAAAACCTTTAAAATTAGCATTTTATTAGTAATATTTCAAAGTTACAATGCTGGGCTTCTTCTTATCACTTTTATAGTGCATATTTCTTTCAGGAAACTAATAATTCTTGCAAAATATCTGATGAACAGTAGGTAGATTAAATATAAAGGTTTTAGCTTTGACATTGATGGTGTTTGACATTTTTGTTACAATGAATGATCTTAAGTAGCCACGTCATAAGCATTCCTCCAGTCATACATGTAGTAATATTGTCATTGACATCCATCTAACTAAAGGTTTTGACATTAATGGTGTGGTGGCAAAGGGTGATCCTTTAATATGCAGACCTCTGTAAACATTTTGGGATTTCCTTTTTGCACTTTTGCTCTTCCATGGAATTCTATAGAATATGCCGTTTTTCTATATCACACAGGTTTCTGATGTTTTGGTGTTGATTACATTACTATAGTTGGGGTCCCGTCATCACATTACATTAGGTCTGAGTCTTATATTGAATGGAGGGTGGTTTATTGGTCTTTCTTTGTGCATGTTTTCAGGGCATGCAGTGCCTTTTCATGTATAGATTCTTATCACATTTCACACTTGAGGTGAAAGGGTTCAGTGAGTTAAAGTGAGCTCTTTAGAAGACTTATTTCAGAAAACCCTATTTACTAAAAAAAAAAAGGTTGTTGTGCTTAAAGCCACGTGATGTGTGATTCAAATGAGGCTGCAATGTATGTGAAGTTGAAGACTAATTTACCAAACTCGTTATTTCATAATCGGTAAAAGAAGCTGCACATGTCCACATTGTGTGAAGGACTTATACTTACAGACACCATAGTTAGAAACCCTTGGCATTCTTTTGACGTGGCTACTATAGTATGCAGCCTGATACCAAGGAGCATGATAAAAATACAATAACAAAATTTAGTGACGGAGAGTTAGAGCTTTTGGAAATTTATTAAAAAATCCCTTATGAAAGAAAATGTTGAATGATTTGATAACACAGTTTCACCTCCCAGCTTCAGCTTGCCAGGGTTGTTGTGCTGACTCAGGTTGTTTATCACTCTCTTTTTCATCCCAGTTACTTCCATGTCCTCTTCATGCTTTCTGTTACTGGTTACAATGTTGTGCAGAATACAGCTTACCACAAAAATTCTGGACTTCTGCTTGGCTCCTATAGGAGAGCACCATTAGTACTTTCCAAACAGAGAAAAGCACATCCTGAGATTTACAAAGGTGTATGCTTGATAACTAGCCCTGGTGCTGCTACTGTATGTGCCTGGTTATAATTCTGCGAGGGAGTAACTACTGTAACCTTAAAAATACAAACATGCATAGGTGTAAGTTGAATATCATATAAAATTATACTAAAGCCTTTACTAAGCAACCAGGCATCTCCATAGCCCATATTGCTCCTTTTCTAACAGATGTTTATAACAGTCTAACTTTTGTGAATAAAACCAAGGTACAGGGCACAGTGGCCATTATTTTATTTTCTTACTTTGATAGCTGAGCTGCACATTCATGGAGTATATATTTTCTCTTGTTATGTTCTTACACACAGGTTCATTGTGCAGTAGGAGAAGTAGAGGAATGTAGAAGTGCAGTAGATTCCGCCTGGAACATTTGAAACAAGGGTTTTGTTTGGTACCTTCCGGATTTTTTTAAAACCATCATTAAGAGTGTAGCCATCACTGGAATGGTGTCTGTCATAAGTAATCATGTATAATGGACCTAGAAAATTGCAAGAGATATAAAAAGAAATAAGAAAATATAATTTGTTTGTGTGTCAGAAATTAATTTAATAAGTAATTAAAACTCTGTTTCTAATTTTGTTAGGTGAGATTATTCTTCAAGCTTCAAGGTTTGCTGTTGAGTGGTAATTATCAGCACATCTTATACAGTATATGCATCTCATCCATGTTTAGTGGAATGTTTAAGTCATTTTAGGAAATTTAAAGTAAATTAATTTTTAATTAAAATTAATTGTCTCATTCCCATAAACAAACATAAATCTGTACCCTTTCACTGGAAGCTTAATAGGCAAGTGTATGAGTGTGTTAACACAGTTTTTGGCTTTGCTTCATGCGATAGCAATTTTTATTATTTTTGAAACATCAACAGTGCTTAAATGAGTCTTTATTATCATTTTTTTAAAAGTCCTGAAGTTCTCAACTTTCTCTCACAATAGTACCTCTTAATCGATAGTTCAGTGAGGTAGCCGAGTATATCATGAAAGCTGAACTATACTGCGTGTTTTGTTTCTATTTCATGTCCTTTGTCATTTATGAACAATAAGAATGCAAACAGTCACCAGAACAGCTTGCTGTTTTCGCGGAGTCTAGTCATCTGAATTTATGTAGCAGCACGTTTATTTCTGCTTGCATTTACCACTGTTACAGTTAGCAGAGCATAAGTATCAGAATCCGTATGCTGGTCAAAAATGGAGTGCCAGTTTTAACATCTCTGAACCTGAATAAAAATGAAATATGTTTCCATCAACATTACAGGAATTTCTGTAATGCTTATTTCATCAATGTTAAAGATTCTTAACCCTGGCATATGATTTTAGTGCAGTGCCTTTTCTGTGGCCTCTGAGCTCAGAAATTCTCCTTTTGTTATGACACTGCAGCTTGTGCTCTGTCAAAACTGACTTTTCATTTTGCCACATGAATGGTCACATTTTAATTACTTTTTACTATATAGGATTAACAGAAATGCATTTTATATTGCAGGATCTTTTCCCATTTGGTCAGTTTGGAGGCATTCTATCAGGAAATTTCTATCTACTGTATATGTATTTTTAAAGTGTAAAAAAAAACTTGTTTTTTCATTTCCTAAATATGGGGCACATCCAGACAGAGTAGGATTTAATTCTCTTTGATATATACCTTTCGCATTCTCTATGCAGGGGGTTTAGTGTTCCTGTCAATAAGTAGTTTAATAAGTACTTGTTGAGCACCTCAGAGTCTTAAGATATCCCGGAAGGCATTATGTAGCTGTTAGACTTGTAGGAAGAGACTCGGTAATAGGTATTTTAATGGTGATTTGCAGTTGAGCAAATAGCCTTACATTATTAAAGTTATTTCTAATGAGTATACATTTTATTTTCCTAGTATTTTATTGGTTTGGAAAAATACTTTCATTCTGTATTTTGTTCTTTAAAAGGCAATATTTATATTTTGATACATAACCTGTACCACGCTTAACTGCTAGTTATTTTAGCTACATTGTATGGTTGGCATAAATTGTATTTGTGGCGATGTTCACTTTCAGCATGGGGGGTTGAGTGCAGTATAAAAGTGAAACATATTTTGGAACTGAAAGCTATGGAGATAGCTTGATTGCTCTGTTAATTGTTTGCAGGGGGGAAAAATCAAAACAAACAAACATCTGCTTCCTGGGCACAGTGATGCTACATCATTTACCCCCCCCCAACCTGTAAAATATTACTAGTAATAGTCAAATATTGTCTCTTTAATATTTTGCTGTTGTTGCTATTATTATCATTCTTTCTATTACTATGATTATACTGATATTAATGACAATTATAACAATATTGTGACTTTACATGTTGAGCAGGTCTAAGGAACTTGGAAAATATGAGGGATGTGGAGTTTTTGGTGATATGATAAGCAAGTGTATGGGGCAAACCTATTCCATACTGAGTTTAAACTTAATGTAACAGTGATAAGACGCATTATTATGGTGTATTGTTATGTAACTTTCTTTATGTAGTGGACAGTGGACAATAAATTACCTCCTCTTTGTTGTATGTTAAGCTAAAATGTGAATTCTTAATTCTGTTGGCCACTGCTCAAATGAACGGAACCACTTTTTCTGTGGTTATGTGAACCCTAGTTTCTTTGTTTGGTCTGCATTCTAATGTAAATGGAAGTTTTAGGTGTTTCACACTTGGCCATTTTCACACTCTGATGTGAATGAACACACACATGAACTAGGTGTGAAAAGCTGTTAGGAAGAATTGACTCAGTTTGCTGATGAAAGTCTTGAGGATTCTTTCGCTGTTTTGTCTTTAAGAGGTCCCTGACAGGCCTCTGTAATCCCAGGACTACATTTTACACTCAGTGCAACACCCTTTCTGTTCGAGGAAGAGCCAAATCTCCTTTGTGTGATATGAGCGGTGACCTTGCTATCCTTAGTGGGGCACAGCTTATTAATATGTGACAGAAGCCAAAGGCTCAGTGTGAACTACTAGATTTCAAGGTTTCAAGGCTAACACTTTCAAAGTACCCTCTGAATGAAGTGGAAAGCAGTATTCAAATCAGGTTTACTACTGACAGACTGATTGAGAGAGTGAAAAGTTCCTGTTTTCCACTATTTGCCATAGTTAGCAGATTCAGTACTTTTTTTTCTTTTTGTTCACGAGTACCCTTTGAGCAGATAAAAGTATTTGTTAAGCAAATGCATAATGCATAATTCTTTTTCTTATGATTTGCCTGTCATTTCTTTTTACTGTTTGTTTCTCTGAATAGCTTAATTTCTGGAAATTAAATCGCTTGTATCAAAAAGTACAACAGGGGGTTGAAAGGTGGTAATTTTCTGGGTAATTTTTTTTATTTTAATTTTCTAGTTTTATGTCTAAGAAGCCATATATAAGTTTGAAGTGTCATTTTTGAAAGCAAAATGTGGTCTAGAATTGGGTACAAATGGCATGTCATTTACCAAACCACTTTATACCATCTACGGTGTCACGGAGAGCCTACCCGGAAAGCAACGAGCGCAAGGCAGGGTACACCCTGGACGGGGCTCCAGTCCATCGCATGGCAAGTGCAAGCCAATCATACATGGAGACAATCTGGAGTCCACAGTAAAGGCCAAAGGGAAAAATTTGGCCCAGACACCGGGATAACTCCCTGCTCTTCTCGAGAAATGCCCGGGGATCTTTAATGACCACTGAGAGTCAGGACCTCGGTTTAACGTCTCATCCAAAAGACGGCGCCCACTATAGTGTCCTTGTTACTATACTGGGACATTAGGACCCACACAGACTGCAGGGTGGGCGCCCCTCACTTGTCCCACTAACACCACTTCCAGCAGCAACCACAGCTTCCCAGGAGGTCTCACATCCAGGTACTGACCAGGCTTAACCCTGCTTAGCTTCAGTGGGTGGCCAGTTGAGAGCTGCAGGGTGATATAGCTGCTGGCTGGGTACAAATGTAGTCTTGTCCTGTCACGAAGCCTGGCACTTTCTCATTACAGAACTTGTCAGATGATGAAGTCTGTCTGTTTTGGAAGTGACTTTTCTTTAGTGATTTCATTGATGAAAGATAAAATGCCTGTCCTGTACATCTGAGATTTGGCAACAGCTTTAAAAGCTGAAATTCTTCTCTTATCAACTTTTTTTCTTGATAACAAAAAGATAACAATGTTTTCCTTAAATAGAAGTGCCAAATTAAGTTTTCAACAAAGATTTCAAAATCAGGATGTTTCTGCAACAAAGCAATTATGAAACGTCCTGAGTACAGAGTTGATCTGTATTCTGAATGTTTAGCTAAGCTTTAATCCACACAGGTAAATTCTTGAAAAGAAATGAATCACAGGAGAACAAAATAAACTAAAGAAGTAAAGCATTACAGTTTACAAAATGTTAAATACTTTGGTGAACAATGAAGTACATGTTCAGTGTGGGTACAGTTCGGCTTGAAGGCAATATGCTTATCTAATTAAGTTAATGTGTGTCAGAAAAAGTACTCATAAACTATGAAATGGGGAAACTAAGGACCTATTTGCCTTATTGAATATATTGACTGTATAACTTATGGGTAGCATGGTGATGCATGGGGCCCTGCCTTCAATTCCTGTGGTGCTCCCCATGTTTGTGTGAGTTTCCTCCAGGTGCTCCAGGCTCATCCCATCCAAAGACATACTGGTAGGTTAGTTGGCATTTGGGAACTTTTTTCCCTCGTGTGAATGTGTCTGTCTGTGTCTGCCCCTGCGATGGACTGGCGTCCTATCACAGTTGTGTCCTGACTCGTGCCTGTTGCTTGCCGGGATTAGCTCCAGCTCCCCTGCGGCCTTGTGTTGGAAAAAGCATTTAGAAAACGTATGGATGGAACATGACGTATGTTATTTGAATGCAAAATACTGATGTAGTAATTGCCTGTTTGAGTTTGCAGAATGTTCGTCGAAATAGATATTTAGTATCAGAGCTACATTTATTTTGCCTAAGATAATGTAATATTTAATCTATTAAATAAGTATTTTTTAAAGTAATATATTCTGTATTAATGCTTTGCTGAAGTATTTCTCAGTTTAAATGTTCGTTTCCCGATTTCCAGATACAAGCTCATACGAAGAAGGGTGATTT
This sequence comes from Atractosteus spatula, assembly GCF_055471065.1. Classification (NCBI taxonomy): domain Eukaryota; kingdom Metazoa; phylum Chordata; class Actinopteri; order Semionotiformes; family Lepisosteidae; genus Atractosteus; species Atractosteus spatula. Next base: position 27,308,019 of record NC_142708.1, on the reverse strand, counting down.
GGCTGATTGGACAATGGATTTCTGTGAAATTTAAGTCTGAATTAAGACCCCAGTTATATGAAGCCATTCTGAATTTGATGCAGGATCCTGATCTTGTGGTGAGTTTTTTTTTTTTGTTGATATACCCATTTTTTCCTTTTTTAAAGAATATTGACAACTAAGAAAACAATATAGTAATGCAAAAACAAAACCATGTAATTCTGAATCTCATATTAGAAGTGATGTGGGTAAACCTTGATATTCCACAGTGACTAACTTTGAAGGTACTCAGCAAACCTTAAAAAAATGTATTTTAATGTTATAACTGTGAATGAGAACTAATTTTGTTCTTGTAGTTTTTGCTTTCAGAAATGTTCTTGGCAATGATCCATACTTTTTACGAGATATTTCACATGAAAGTAGATAATGATAAGACTATTTAACAATACAGTTGACTTGAACTTATTTCCTCTACAGTGCATTCAAAAAGTATGACATTCATGAATATAATTTAAGCAGCTGTCCAAATGATTTCTTTTATGTTTAGATCATTTCAGCAAACTTAATTTTAGTTCTTTTTTGATTTAATGGCAGAATTCTCTTTTTCTGCTTGGCAGGTTTTTTCCTTGTTCCCCATTGATGCTGTTATTTTTGCAGTGTTCTTGCATTTGACTTGCATTTTTTGTGCAAAACAACAATATGCAATGAGAACATTGTCTCGGTCTTGCTTTCGAAACAACTGAAAGAACATTATACTTAGTTTTTATATCATAATCATTAAAAACAGTATTGTATTTATAATAATATTCAGAGGTTACTTTTAATAATTCAGGTTTTCTCATTACCTTTAGATCTTTAAAGGTGTGTCCTCAACTTCAGTGTCATGTGAACTATCCGTGACATTGCTGTGGAAACCTGTTTGTAATTCTAATCCCACTCTCCCTAGAAAATGTGTGCTATACGCCCAGATCACCAGAAGATGGCTCTGTAATTTTCAGCTGTATTATCCGGAAACTGTCCATAATGTTTGAGAGTTATGGGCTCTGTTAATTTAAGAAAATAAATTAAATGTAATCTGAATTATGCATATAATGTACATTATAGAGAAAACACCTATTTTTTTCACAATGGTGTTCACATATGTACTGCATTAAAGTTGTAAAGTAGCTGTGTGAAACCGAGGGAGTTCTAAAAACGCAAGGATATAGTGTTTTTACTGAAACATTTAAGGATTTTGTGAAATCCCTGATTAAATGTTAAAGAATGTTGTGAAATCCCTGATTTCACTATCTTTCTGCAACACTGTATTCAGACCACAAACAGCACCCAAAGGCAAACTGATCTGTCTCTGTCTCATCACCGTTTACCTGCTGTCTGTGCTGGGAATTATTGCGGATACTCTTCTGTCAACCTGGCAGCCTTCTGACAGTTAGAATGAGGCTTTGCTTTGTATTTGACCCAGGTCAGTCTGCAGAGCTTTAATAATATTGCACAGAACAGACTTCTTTTAACAGCAAGAGCTAAGATTACTGATATTAACATTTTTTAAACAAACTTACATTCACATATACTGAGTTATTCTTTTGCTTTTCCTTATTATGGTGGTTTGAACAATCACAGAAGGATTCCATTTTAAGTAATGGCTACCAATGAATTACATTTGTGTATATGATGCAACAGTACAACTATAGAACTATAGGTTTCTCCTTTAATTTCCAGTTTGTAGTTTCCACATTGAAAGAAGGGTTAAATACTGAGATATTTAAAATAACTAATAGTTGACACATTGACACATTGATACTTTAAATACAGTTCCTGTTTAGAGAGAGTGGTTATTTTTACATTCTTAGGAGAAACTATACTTTTTAAACAAACAAAACATTTCTATTAGTATTAATTGTATTAGTCTTCTGGCTGTACCCATTATATCAAATGAAAACAGTGCCCAATCCTCAAGTTGCAAATCAGGAACTCCTCTTCAGAGGCACTGATACAGATGCAAACCCTTTTCAGTCTTCAGCTCCAGGAATGTTTATCTTTGTGCAAAGGTTTGCTGGATGTCTGCAAAGGCCATTTAGTTTTTAATTTCTTAATTAAATCTTCAGAGCTTTCAGCCTTGCCTCCCAAGACAGATGACTTATCTCTTGGGGAGTACACTGAATGAAGTTCAATAAAGAAAGTGTAAGGGTCTACATTTCAGTCCTATTTTTCAGAGCAGTGGATCATGAATTAAGACTGTTGTAGTCTGGATGCGCAGCTCTCTCAGGCAGTGTCTTCAATTTTTGTACTTCCACTGTGAGGAATATGAAATGACAGGAGTGTGTGATTGGTGGCATTAAACTGGTGCAGTTTGAGATAATTTATTTTTCTTTGATCTCTGTCTCTTTTACCACTTTTTAACTAAAAGTCCAATAATTGTGTCTCTGCAATTCAAAGCTTAATTTTAAAGAGTGGACTGAGACGGTGACCTGTCATAGAGTCATGCTGGGTTGATAGATTTAAGGGTTGTAATTATCTTTCAGTCTTATACAATAATCAGTCTTGGTGTCGGAGAAAACATTTTTTTTTACAAAGAGTGATGAAAGGTTTGAGGAAAGATATTGAAGGGTTCGTGCTTCTGTGTTTTACTTTTGATGAACTGTGATTTTTTTGAAAGGCTGTCATGATTATAGGTTGTTTTTTTTTTTCAGCATTTCTTATAGTTTGCAGCCAAAGCTATGTTATGTATTAAATGGAACTGGGAAATGCTACAGCTTAAGAAAAGTGTTATCATCCAAAGACTTCTATTCTGGTTCTTCAGTAGTATTGTAATAATTATAACAATCCCTTGCTTTTCTATTGCGCTTTTCATCTCATAGGGATTCCAAGGGTCTTCGCATTTAGCAGGAGGTCTCATTTCATCCTGCACTGCAGTGCCTATCAGGATGTCACAGGGCTGCCATTGTGTGCCTGTGGCTCCAGTACATTGTAGATCAGATGGAGGAGTGAGAAACTATCTCATAGTTCCCTTACAAACATTGAAATCTAATGACTAAGTAGGAAGGGTCTTGGCTTAGTGTCTCAGTGAAGGATGACACTGGGACCCTGATCAACATGCTGGGGCATTGGTTTTGGGAAATCTGGTCTAATTCCCTTTCCTGTTCATTCTTTCACATACTACAAACTAATGAAAACAAGCTAAGGATTTGTGTTAAAACGTATTTGTTTGTCACCTAAATTAGTGCTCAGTGCTAAAACCATTCCTTATTTAGTGCCCACAGCTCTCCATCACAGTCCTACCAACATATTAAAGAGTGGTGCAGCCATAGCATGTCACAATGTATATTCCATTCAAATTCTCCCATGACCAAAGGGAACTGGGACAATTGAAGCATGCTTCCATTTGGTGTTTTTTATGCGTCCGCAAACCACTGCAAGTAAAGCCTTGAGGTTGTAATGAATTGACACATTAGCCATTAGGTCTGCTGTAGTCTTTAGATTGTACCATAGGTATGTGACCTAGCTATCACTTCTCCTGCAAGGGAGCTTACGTAAGCCTTCTTTCCCATAGTACAGCACTCTTCAGGGTAGTTTTAGGACGCGCTTATTCTGGTCTGGTCTTTGACAGGGCTGTTGGAATGTAAAAAAAAAATAAGTTACTGTATAATTGGTGTTTTATTTGGCTGATGCGTTATTGTAGTTTCTGAATGCTCAACAACTATTTATAAATATCCTGTCATTAAAATATTCCATATAACATAAGGAGGGCAGAGTGTGTATGGTACAATTTTTAATATATATTTTTTAAAAGTATGTGATTTCATTTTTTATATAAATGTATACGTTAATTTAGTTTTGCTGGGGCTTCTGGGAGAATCCTGCTGTTATCACTTTTTTGACAGTCACCCTGATCCCGCCAGATCTAAATTTAAACTCTCTTAAAAATCAGTTTTCGTACCAGAGTGTGTGGTTTTTTTCCTTTCACTCTGTCACCGACGAGTCAGTTTACATGAACTGCCTTCCTTCCTTTGCTGCTTTGAGAACTTGTCAGAAAAGAGAAAGTTTCCACTTTATTTAAAGTTTTCTGGATTGAATGGAAAGTAAGACCCAAGCTGCTTTGAACCACAGTCTATGAAAATGCATCCGGAATATATTTTGTGAATGAGAGGGCTTTAGTTTCAAAAAAGTTCTGGATGTGCATAGTGAAAACATGCAGACGTAATACTTGATCAGTTGTGAAAATGCAATGATGCATATTATTTGAAGCTACCTATCAAGTTAAATCTTTGGTGGTGTAAGTACAGTGTAAGGTACGATTTATTTTTATGGTGAGTGTAATGTGAATTGTACAAATATTTAATGTGACAAAAATGTGTCCTTGTATAGATTGTATCTTGTGGACTTGGGTTTTAGAAGACTTATGTTGCTGTTCCACATGGCATTGGCCTACATCTTGTTTTGTAAACTTGTTGAATAGACATAATTATTGCTGTAAATTTAGTTTGTGTATTCTAAGTCACCCTGGATAAGGGCTTCTGCTGAATAACTAACATCCATGAACTTCTGTATTTTGTTACATAATTCCTTTTTATAAATGACACTTGGAATATAAGTGTAGTAAGTGCAGTTTATAAGGGGTTTAAAGCTTAATATGAAATTAAGAAACTCTCTAATTTAGACTGAAGATTAACATTTCTTATTTTTACTTAAGAAACTTCACTTTGAAGTGTTCGCTAGTCAGTTCTTTTTTTACCTGTAGTATTTGTCTAAAGATGAAGTCTGTAACTTAATTATTTTAATTAATATTGCAAAACAGTATTTAACTTGTGTTCACCTCTGTAAAAGACAAAAAGCTCATGTGTTGCTACTTCAGTTTCAGTGAGTGGCCAGGTTTTAATGCCAACACTGGGCATTGCAACTGCTGTGTAATAATACTTACAGACCAGGCTGTTCAATGGCATCATGCAGTAATTTTTGATCTTTTGATGCTCAGTCTCTTGAACATAGTCAAAGCAGTTGAGTGTCATGTTGATGAGTGCATTGTATAGAGATACTCTAAAGAACTATGACAGCTACCTGAGGGTAAGTCAAGTAAAAATAAATAGCAGACATGTATTCCATTTCATAGGACTGTTTATGCTTCTCCCAGAGCAAGTGTTGTGCTCAGGGCAGTGACCTTTGTATACTGCCGCTCATCTCAATTTCTGACATTTCACTAGTAAAAGTAACATTTTATTTCTTGAATCTCATACTGAGTTTGTTGAGGAATAATTGCCATGTATTCACACTTATTTAACTTTCAATGTGACTCATCCCCTTGATTAACTAAAAGAGTTTGTGTTGGGAAGAGTAGGGGTGTCAACTGTGGTGTCAATTCAGTTGATGACTCAGTTGTTCACTTCTCTGCCTGGCTTATCACAGTATGTATCTGCAGCAGTAGAATAAGCACAATATATAATTGCACGTATTTCAATTGGCAATTTGACAAAGCCTTCGGAACCTTCTAGCATGTTCTGGAAGTCATCTTGTTTGTGATTCAGACTGAACACAGAAACAAATTACTTGAGTGCCATGCTTTCATGGGTAAAGACTTAACAGACTCCTGTTTTCATCAAGAAGCTTGGATCTACAGGGGAAGACAGCATCCAAAAAAGAAAAAAAATGGAATGTAGCTGTTACATGCCTACTAAGTTCATAGCTGTCTTTGAAAGATGTGGCTTCTTGTTTTTTTATGAATAATTTTGAGTGCAGTGGTTATGAATGATTTAAATGGAGATCAGAACTGTATTCATATTTTCGGAAGCATAGAATTAAGTCAGTGTACTATAGTCATGAGGCTATACCAACCAGTTTTACTGTTCATTGAATATGTCTTAATTTTCTAGTAAATTCTTCTTGGCTGATGAATTTTCTGTTGCTAGACTGACTTTTGAGGTAGAATTTCATTACTGTAACAGGATGTGTGACTTGAGTGATACAGTGTTATGGGCAGCAGAAAGAACAGTTATGCAGCAGGTGTTATGAGACTAATGTCTAATCTGTAAAAAGGTTTTTTTACAGGAATTTTTAAGATTTTTTTTTCTTCTACATTGCTTTTGCAATGCTAGCTGCTTGGTGCTCAGTATTTGACATGTTTGCACTGTTCTTGGTTTTTTTAAAACTTTTTAGTTTACACTTCAAGAAAAGTAGTAAGACCTGAACTCTTTAAATCTTGACATTTGAGTGCCATTTATCATAAAAGTAATACTGTGGTTTATGGAACTGTAGTTGTGAAACAACTTTTGTTCATGTAGGAAAATGGAAGCCTCCCTTTATATCTATACAATTGCTGGTATTGGTGCAATTCAAAATCTGTTATTTCATTGAAGTGAAACATGAACTTTCTATAATCACTAATTGATTTTGTACATTTAATATAATTTCTCTCTCAAGTGTACTCTTTATGACCGTATTTAAAACTAAATTAATTTCAAATTTATCTAAATCTAACTTATAACAACATCTATTGTATTAAATTGAGTTATAGAGCTGGCTTCATTATTATGGATTAGGGACAATTGAGTTAGAATATTTATATGTCTCCAGGCTACACTATATTACTGCTGTGGAGGGAAAGAATATTAAAATGAAAGCCCTCTTTTTTATACAACTTCCCTCAGATCCCTAATTTTAAACTTATGTCTCTTGATATGTGTTAAACAATGTAAATTCTGCAGCAATATAATATAACATTGTTTATTTCCACTTACAGTGTAGTTTCATTTTGTTTTACAACAGAAAAAATGAGTGTTATAAAAACTGGTTGAAAAAAGGTACTAACAAAAAAGATTGTATTATAGTGTTATTCTGGGTAACCTGAAGAGCTACACTACTGAGTTTCTGAGGTTTAGCATATTTTGTCAATGTTTTTTGTGACCAGGAAAATAAAAAAAAAAAATCCTATGAAAATGTAACAATGGAAGTTTGTTGGAACTCATTGTAGCAAGTCTCTGCTCGTCACTGGTGTGAGCACCATAACAACCCATAAACCAGCCATTCACGCTTTCCCAGTCATGTATATTTAAGCTGTGGCGTTTGTGCTGACCTGTCCTGTTTCGCTGCTCTGGAGAGACTATAGTTAGTAAACCAGACAACCATAAGACAGAGACTGTACACCACACTTTATAACCATGCTCAGGAGAACACACACCAGCTACCTGTGAACAAACTGTGAACCATAACCATTAGCCTATAATCGTAAACCATATAACCAATACCGTAGCCATACGCATCTGTCCGTTGTCTAAAACAGACAGTATTGGTAACCATGGTTCCCCTCTCAGGGAAAATCTCAGTAACCTGCAGAGACCAGGGCTTCTTTCTCCAGGTGACAGATCATCAGGTTTGATTCGCCAGCAACCACCTCTTTACAACCCAGGGGCTTACACACTGCAGGCTTGGCAAACACCTGACCCGTGGGACAAGGGAACCCTCAAGGGAACTACACGTGAAGGGAGCAGTCTTCCCTTCCATGTTCACCATAGGGTGTGGAAACCCTACGACCCAAATTCTTTCTCAGTTATGTAAACTGTTTTAGCCTAGCCCCTTCTGGGGAAGAGCAAACTAACCTTATCTCTCTCCTTTGCTCTTAACTTAACCTTTAACCCAGGATAACCTTGACCTGATTAATCACTGCTAATAGCAGTGAAAACCTCCTTGCCTGATCCTGTTTGGCCAGGGATGGTAACCATTACCCTATCCTGCTCTCCGACACATCCACAGCTGAGCTACACCTACATACTAACCATAGGGGAGAAAAGACCAGAGCTCCTAACCTTTGGAGCTAAACCTTGTGCACCCATTTGCCCCGATTTCTCTATCTAACCTGTTGACATAACCATTTAATTCTTGTGGTTAGGCATCGCAACCAACCAAACCCTTACACTACAACACCCGACTGCTAACACTTATGAAGACTGCATTTTCCCCCTGTCTTATTTACTACAATACACACTGCATTCATTTAGCTGGAATTTTACCTTCTAGCTTGTGAAAATAATGCATATTCAGCGAAGGACTGAAATTGGCTGTTTAGTTCAGGCTTGACTGTAATATGTCAGTGCTTATTAATGACTGGACTGACAGCTGGTTGGGTGCATGTGTTTTGTCAATTCTTTTTTTAAGTGTAGCAGTGTTAACTGAGCAACTGGAATAACCCCAAGGGATTTTTTGTCAAGTGTGCATCTTTGACAAGGTCATGGTATTCATTGGAATATAATGTAATCTTGTTTAGATTCCTCCTGGGGGAAATATGTCCTTTCTGAAATACACCGAGCTTGCTTTTGTCTTATTTACCCATTTGCAGTAATGTATGGATTTGTACCCTTTCTTTCCCAAAAAGAAGTAAATAAAATGAATGCTGCTGAAACTGTAGATCTGTTGATGTATGATAGACCATTGGAATTAGCCCAGTGTCTAAAAGGAAAGGTATAGTAAGTTTCAGTACACTGGAATCAAGAATTATTTTAAATAAATGTGTCTGTCGTCTTATTTCTGCGCTCTTATCACTGCCTGCTCTTGAGAATGTGGATAGCGGTCGACCTCTTTTTCAGAAATCCCTCTACACATTCAGACTCATTGCCACACAATAATACAGTATAGCCTGGTAAATTAGTTTTCCTTGCAAATGCAATGAAGCAATCAAATTTTGGGATAGGTGCAGATTGGATAGGTCAAAATTTAAAGTGTAAAATTATATTAGAGACCAGGGGCATTATTCTTTTTTGGATGCCTGAATATAAATCAAGAGATTTTGGTAAAAGTGGAAATTCTTCATCTGCTTGTATTTTGTACTTATTTCACTCTTATTTTTTTTTACCATACAGACAAACAAAATGCACCTTGTGCTCTGTACAGTGCAGGTGTATGATTCTCATGCACTGTAATAATGTACTGAAGAGGTTATATGGAATATTAATGGTGCTTGCTCTTGTTTTCTGAGCTTTTTTTTGGCTTTTTTTTCTGCCTGATGGTCTGCATGCTACACTGGAAGTTTCAATCAAACCGTTGTGCAAGAACTTTCGCTGTAATGATGAGAGCCAGAGCCTGTGAGTTTTATATAGAGCAAGGTTGGCCCACATCGGTCCTGACTGTTTAATGAAGTATTCAAAAAGCTGTCCCTAGTTATCCCTTTCATTGAATTGATTGAATTAGTGTGGTGTTAAATTTTTCACACAGTGACATCAGATGTAGGATGATTAAATAAATAAAACATGCCCCAAGCTATGGTGTTACAGTATGTGGTCACTCGGACACCCTTTATATAGCATTAGGACCCACACGAAGCTCCGATAATGTTTAGTGGCAAAAACATGCAAACATGCTCAAAATCTGAAAGAGGGCAAACACTTTATTCACAGAACTTTATAAACTTTATTGTTAATTTAGTGTTCAGAAAAATCAAGAGGTTAGAAGGCACTGTATGCCAAACTCCTATGATTAAGCTTCAATAGAACAAACTACTGTTTGAAGCAGTATTTAAAATCTGAAGACTTGTACTATCATAGTCATTGGAGCTGTTTATCAGTACAATAATTTCACAAGTCACTCTGTTCAACTACCACATGTTGTGACAGTGCCAGCCTGAGCCATCTAATTACCCTCAGAGGAGTGGCGAATACTGTGGAGAGTACAACAGTTTAACAGCTCCCTTCCCTTACATGGAATTCCACTCGCTGGGGGTACTGAAACTGCTCTTCTCAATTATCAGGCAGCCACACCTCAGGGCCTGGGCCTTCAACATTCAACATGGTAGTACTCCCAAGGAGATTTAGGAGCTTCATAATGCTAAAATTAACAAAACAAATCACAGCTGCTTTGTTGTAGTTCCATTGGCACATGACAAATGTTATGTAAAATAAATAAATTCTGGTTGAAAATGTTGCAAGAAAACATTCTAGCCGTTTGCATTTTTTATTCACGTTTGACATCTCCAGTTTGCCGAATCAGGTACATAACTTAAAAAGGATTTAACTACTATTAAAGACAAGAGCTGAAAGCTTGGAGCTATCGCTGTGCTGGCTGCATGATTATTTGTGGCCATGAAACCTATGTCAGTGTCACATCTGCTTCTAGTTAGCTTCTGCATCTTTAGTTTTCCAAGTAGTCTGCTTAGAGTAACTCACATATCAGATGAAAATTAATTCTTCTCAAATTTTGTGAATTGTTCTTAATTATTTTAGTGCATTTTTTAAATCAGCTAATACAAGTTCAGTATAGACGGATAACATGTCCTGATTGTTAAAATAATCCAGAGGTGTTGTATTTTATAAGCTTTGAAAGTTCAACTTTCAGTATCTTCTTTTAAAATGAAATCTTCTTGAGCAGCAACCTCGTTTGCAAGCAGGTATTGCGGTAAGCCAGTATTTGTTATTGTATATGGGGGATTTTTATCAGCCTTTTCATTAAATTACCCTTTTCCATCAAGGTGTTGGATTCTTTTTGTAATTGATGTGCTTTTGTATTATATGTAATAACAGAGCAGGTAAACATGCGCACCATTTTAACACGTCGCTGCTTTTTGCAGTTAAATATGAATAGTTGTTCTGCAGTTGAATAGTAAAAAGAAAGGTGCCTGTATAGCACGCTCTTCTAAGACGAGTAACTTTGTCCAGTTGCTTGAATTGTGTGAAAAGTCTGTACTGATGGATCTAGGACTATAGCAATGTCTGAATAGATTAGCAACTCATATGCATGAAAAGAGACAGGATTAGACACTCATATCCATAACAAGGGACTGGCAATGAAAACTAACAAATAAAACAGTGAAATACAAATCCTGCAAGTGCTTACAGTATTTAGATGCACACATTTTAAGTAGCAGTTTTTTTTCTCAAACATACATGATAGGACTGAGAATATATGAGTAGGTTTAATACCTTTTTTATCCTTGTCTTTGTAAAGGGCATTTACAGTACATGCTCACACATCATGTGGATGAGATCAGTAATTCCGATCTATTACCTAGCTAAAACTGAGTGAATATTTTTACTATCTAAGACATAATTTAAAATTAACTTTAAACTGTATTAATTAATTAACTACTCAGCTCATCATCTCTGCAAAATATACCTTAAATTGATATTTTAAATATGCAGTGGAAAGGGCATCATTGTTGGTTAGCATTCCCAGATCTTGGTTTTTATTTCTGCACAGCTTTGAGTCCTAGGCTGTTTTCCTATTTTTTTCCTTTCTAATATGGGGAGATATTTAATATAGTAGCGCATGGGTCTTTCCTGGTTCACCTGCTGACACGGGACAAGGGTCTGCAGGAAGGGATTTACAACTTTTTATTGGACCTTTTGTGCCCTGTTTTAGTCTTTCTTCTTGTCCTGTTACAATTGAAATGTATTTAGCTTTTGAAAGAACAGATTGCAGGCTTAAAGAAGTCAGAAAGCTTTATCAAAACCAACAGTTATTGGGGAGTTGGGAGAATCATGGTGCCTCATGCTTCATTGCAAGTTGAAGTCACTCAGGATGGTGTCACACTGCACTTCTAGGGCAGCATTACTCTTGGACATGAGCGACGGGTGCCATTTGCCAAGCATTAACCATCTGTTTGCTTGGCAGGGAGAAGTGGTTGGCCTCATATTATGCCTTCATTTAATGCCTTCTTTACTAAAACTCTTTCCTATCCTCAAAAATATACGCTATCAGGAAAAGCAAAATATGTTTTAGATGACGTTTATAATTGCGTTTTGTACCATTTCTGTTTGTTTTACAGGTCCGCATTGAGACTGCTACAACACTGAAGCTTGATATCCTTTCTACTTGTGTTTTCAACGTAGACTGCAGTTGATAAAAGAAAGAAAAGAAAAAAAAACACATTTTTTGCTTCCCTGCATTTTCCCCAAGGGTACTGCTGTAATGATACTGTAAGATTGAGACTTGAGTGCTGTAAATTATGAAAACGGATTTTGTATGTGGTGACGTTGCCTTTATTCTTAATTATGTACATATACTATAGAATCAGTTTATCATGTCTTACACCATCGACTGTTATTACTATGTCTTACAAAATAAGCATGATAGTTTTCTTTCAACTATCTATTTCACATGTACGGATTTGCAAACATCATAGCGGGTTTAGAACTAGACAATACACAGCAGAGAGTTGTCAAGTGAATGTCAACCCAGTTGCGCTTAATTATGAATTAATATTACATAACCATGTATATGTAAAAAAACAATTGGATGTAGTGTACATTGTACAGGGATTAATTAGGATGGCTCTGTCCTCTGTGCTGGCTGGCTGTTTTGCAAATCTGAGTATAAATTCCTTTACCTCGGATTACCTGTTGATGACTTTGAATTTAGAACGGAACAGTTTTTACCGGTAAGTGTAAGCATCTAACATAAAATTTTAGGTAGACGTGCATAAGTAAAAAAAAATAGTAGTTTCTTTATTTAAAAGTTAAAGAATAAATTGTAAAGAATTTCTAAATTAATCAGATCTGCTTTGCTCTTCCGAAACCCAAAAGAGTACTTCTCTATATTAATGGACCATTTATAAAAATAACCTTTAAAGAATCTATAGCTAACATTTTATTGAGCCTACATTTGCTTATATGATCTGCAGTAACACATTTCTAAGAACTAAAGCTTAGAAACCAGAGGGAGAATTAATCTCAGAAGTATGCTTATGGCAGAACAAGACTGATGAATAATTAAGGTTTATTCCTGCACCACAGGAGCATATGGAACATAAGATTGAGAGGGGTAATTTGGACTATCTGGCCTGTTTGGTTGCTGGAAGCTAAATAATCTGAGCAACTTGTCTTGGCATTTCTTGAAAAAAGCTTTGGTATCGACTTCGACAGCATGGCTGGGTAGCTTGTTACAAATGACCACAATCCTTTGTGTCAAATGCCTCGTGTTCAGTTTTAAATACACCTTCCTTACAGTTTCTGATTGTGTCCTCTCATTCATGTTTTAGTGTTGAATCTGACGAAATCCACTGCTTTGACTTTAGTGCGTGTGAGAACTTTGTGTACATTAATTAGGTTTTCTCATATCCCTGTGTTCAAGACTACAAAGATTCCTTTTTAGCTTGTTAGGACATTCCTTTGAGTTTGGGAATGTGACTGTTGGCTCTTCATTGGACTGATTACAGAGGAAAAATATACAGTGGTGTGAAAAAGTGTTTGCCCCCTTCCTGATTTCTTATTTTTTTGCATGTTTGTCACACTGAAATGTTTCAGATCATCAAACAAATTGAAATATTAGACAAAGATAACACAAGTAAACACAAAATACAGTTTTTAAATGAAGGTTTTTATTATTAAGGGAAAAAAAAATCCAAACCTACATGGCCCTGTGTGAAAAAGTGATTGCCCCCTAAACCTAATAACTGGTTGGGCCACCCTTAGCAGCAACAACTGCAATCGAGCGTTTGCGATAACTGGCAATGAGTCTTTTACAGCGCTGTGGAGGAATTTTGGCCCACTCATCTTTGCAGAATTGTTGTAATTCAGCCACATTGGAGGGTTTTCGAGCCTTAACCGCTTTTTTAGGGTCATGCTACAACATCTTAATTGGATTCAGGTCAGGACTTTGACTAGGCCACTCCAAAGTCTTCATTTTGTTTTTCTTAAGCCATTCAGAGGTGGACTTGCTGGTGTGTTTTGGATCATTGTCCTGCTCCAGAACCCAAGTGCGCTTCAGCTTGAGGTCATGAACAGATGGCCGGACATTCTCCTTCAGGATTTTTTGGTAGACAGCAGAATTCATGGTTCCATTTACCACAGCAAGTCTTCTAGGTCCTGAAGCAGCAAAACAGCCCCAGACCATCACACTACCACCACCATATTTTACTGTTGGTATGATGTTCCTTTTCTGAAATGCTGTGTTACTTTTACGCCAGATGTAATGGGACACACACCTTCCACAAAGTTCAACTTTTGTCTCGTCAGTCCACAGAGTATTTTCCCAAAAGTCTTGGGGATCATCAAGATGTTTTCTGGCAAAACTGAGACGAGCCTTTATGTTCTTTTTGCTCAGCAGTGGTTTTCATCTTGGAACTCTGCCATGCAGGCCATTTTTGCCCAGTCTCTTTCTTATGGTGGAGTCATGAACACTGACCTTAACTGAGGCAAGTGAAGCCTGCAGTTCTTTGGATGTTGTTGTGGGGTTTTTTGTGACCTCCTGGATGAGTCGTCGCTGCGCTCTTGGGGTAATTTTGGTTGGCCGGCCACTCCTGGGAAGGTTCACCACTGTTCCATGTTTTCGCCATTTGTGGATAATGGCTCTCACTGTGGTTCGCTGGAGTCCTAAAGCTTTAGAAATGGCTTTATAACCTTTTCCAGACTGATAAATCTCAATTACTCTGTTTCTCATTTGTTCCTGAATTTGTTTGGATCGCAGCATGATGTCTAGCTTTTGAGGATCTTTTGGTCTACTTCACTTTGTCAGGCAGGTCCTATTTAAGTGATTTCTTGATTGAGAACAGGTGTGGCAGTAATCTGGTCTGGGTGTGGCTAGAGAAATTGAACTCAGCTTTCCAAAGATGTGATAAACCACAGTTGATTTATGTTTTAACAAGGGGGGCAATCACTTTTTCACACAGGGCCATGTAGGTTTGGATTTTTTTTCCCTTCATAATAAAAACCTTCATTTAAAAACTGCATTTTGTGTTTACTTGTGTTATCTTTGTCTAATATTTCAATTTGTTTGATGATCTGAAACATTTCAGTGTGACAAACATGCAAAAAAATAAGAAATCAGGAAGGGGGCAAACACTTTTTCACACCACTGTAGTTTTTGTATCATGGTGACTAAAATTGTACATGTAATTCTTCATTTTCTCACCAGTGCATTGTACAATTATAACATAATATTCTGTACTTTTAACTATATTTTAACAGTGTTTGCTTTTTTGCATTGCTTCCCCACATTGTCTAGACGAAATAGTCAGCATAAACACCTATGTCTTGAAAGGGACCTACAGATAGCATTTTTAATTTAATTTTATATGAATTAAATATAAGTCTGTTAATCAGTCTGTCTCTCTCAGCCTGCTCAATTTTGCTTTGAATATCTCTGATTTCATTCTTAAATTTCATCATTTAAAATTTCATTTAAAAAATGTTCATTTTCATATTTTCATTTCATTTTAAATTTTCATTTAAAAAATCTCATTTAAAATTTCATCAAGGCTTATGTTTCCTAATTTGTAGTACCTGGAGTCCATTTTCAGCCTGCTTTTCCAGCTGCTTCAGCAAGTGACAGAATGTGACACCAAAATGCAAGTCCTCCATGTGATTTCCTGTGTCATTGAAAGAGTCAACATGCAGGTAGGTAGTGCTGTAGACAGAAGGCAGTAATGAGGTGAAGTGGTTAGGTCTCTGGAGCAGGAAGGTTATGAGTTCAAATTCAAGGCAGTACACAGCTTTTTGTTTCTGTGAAAACAATGTACTTCACATAGAGTGCTCCTGCAAAATCCCTATTTTTGCATTTGTGTAAGATACCCACTGCAATGGTAACTAGATTCTAGAAAATGAATGCCTATTGCATCAAACAAAGCAATTTTTAAATCTCACCTAGAAGTAATTTTATGTTTCTTCTGATTGTGAGTTGTAAGAAGCTGTTTATGGCAACAGTGTATGATGAAAGATATTTCTTGTTAAAACCTTGTTTTACCCCTTTTATATAGAACTTATAGAGCGATCAGGGTTTTCAGTGAATGCAGTTTTAAAGAGCAGCCCATTCTCCCTCTCATTTGTAACATATATTATGTTCTTTTTATGTTCAAGGTAAGTGGTGCTACCTCTGTGAGGTGTTCATGTCCTGGCAGAAATAAAAGAAATGTAAATCAAACACAGATTATGACATAATCTAATTTAAATCCAGTACAGACAATTTCTGAAGCTTTGGTTTATTTGAACATTAAACACGAACATCTGATTCTTATCATCTAAGTCAGTGTTTCTGCTCCAGGTATATACCTTGGTGAAACGTCGAATTCCACTAATAAATTCTGTTGAACCTCACCTTAAGGAAGCTTTGAAGAAAATGTTGACAAAATTACAATAACAAAAAATATCTTTGACATAACTTTTTGGTCTGTAGTCTGAGCAGTGTAGAAAGTCTGAGCTTGTAATTGCTGTATATTTGTCAGTACAGTTTTGTGGGTGTCTCAGCAATTATAAAATCGGCTGTCCTGAAGGAACAGTTCACTGACCTCACCCTATTTGGTCTCAGGTCGGCATATTCAGTACTTTGAAACATCAGAACAAATCATTTCACTACCCAGTGAAAACAAATGTAAATGGAAATAATGAATTCTAGACACCATTTCTATTGGTATTAATATAGCAATTGTTTGTATCAATTTGTGCAGTTCAGCTTTCAGTTTTTTTTATTCCTGTGAAGTGAAACTAATATAGAAATTTGAACACCAATCATATTTAATTATGATTTTGTTGTTGGAGAATTGATGGTATTGTGGATGTTAATTTCAGACAATTCTCCAAAATCTGCCCTTAATTCGATTCTTGTCTTATCAATGATAAGTCTTATCAATGTATTTGATACATTTTTGAAAACTGCCTTTCTTCTCTAATTATGATTGCAATTCTTTTTGCACAAAAATAAAAGGACAATTTGGTTGTGGTTAGAGAACAGTTTAGATGGGAATGTAGAATGATATAAGTTTTATGGGATTTTTTCTGTGATTAAACTCCTTGTTAATCCTGTGGAATTTTGCTTATCTCTGAAACTTATCTCAAGGCTGTAAGGGAGGGCAGGCATATAACCACAACTTCTCTTAATAGCTTATTGTTTTGAACATGATCTTAACCATACACCCTGACAAATTCTTTGTAACCAAGGAAATCTTGATGTTACCGGCTGTATAAAGGTAGCTGCTTGCTTTGTATTCTCTGAACATCCCTAGTATTGAGGTGTTCCTTGTATGCATACAATAAAGCCTATCTATTTTCACTCTCATCCCGGAGCAAGAACTCTTCTGTTACAACATCAGTAATCAAATAAAATTTTTGTTTTCTGATTTGATTTTGGCTTATGTGCAGTTAATGTGTCATAATTGTGTTTTCTAGATCAGGCCCTATGTGGGATGTTTGGTGCAGTATCTGCCCCTTCTTTGGAAGCAGTCAGAAGAACACAACATGCTGCGATGTGCCATCCTCACTACGCTTGTTCATCTGGTTCAGGTACAGATCTTTATCATGCATACTGACATAGAGTGGACCTGGACTAAAAGGACAAACCTATTGTAATTTATTCAGCAGCCACAAGACCCTATTTGGATTACTGTTTCTGATTGTTGCAATCGTGTGAGCTACATATGCATAAAGACAAAAACTATTGTTCGTTTTTACTTAGGGTAAACTAAAAAGTTTTTCCTCTTTGCTTGACTTTATTTTACTGTATATGACATTCCAGATGACTAAATATCTGATGTAAAACTTAAATTAAATTGTAATTGATATTAAGATAATCTAGGTATGTAGAAATTTCCTGACAAAAAAATGTATTGAATGCTAATAAAGCAGGACTTACTGTTCATTTGTGGTCCTGTGAGGGACAGTGTGTTTACAGGTTTTCTTGGTTTCTTTAAAAACCTAGTCTTTTCAAAGACTATTTGATGAAGAGTCATGTGTCATTCGCACAGTATTTACTTAAATGCTTTTATGTGCTGTTAGGGAATTATGTGTAGGACTTTTATTCCCTCTAATTTTCACACTTTGTTGTTTTTAACCTTGCTGTTAATGTAAAAAATATTGCTGAAATAAATGCCTGGGAAGTCCCCTTGTCAGTGCTTTAATAGTAGGCAGTCATGACACCATATGTTTCTGCTCACTGGAAAGCTGGTCACAAGTATACCAATAAGTGGAATGATAATGGAAATCTCACATTGCAAAGATGTTAAAGCAGATGAAAGTGAACTGTAGCTAAGGGTCTTTAACATATTGATAGTATTTCTGACATTCTGCTATTCAAGTTTATTTTTTTAATCTTCCTTTTTCAGTCCTGTTTCTATTATACTTTAAGCAGCAAAAGTGCTGTCTCTTGATTAACATTTCTTCTGGAGTCTTTTCAGTAAGATTCATATGATTTCAAGGACCTTAAAATCACTTGTCACTCATGCAAATAGTTACGGGTGTTCAGCTGTTTTTTTGTAATCAGCATGAGATGTTTGAATAATTCTTTTTAGCTAGCTAGTCTTTCCAGCCAAGAGAAAGTGAAAACAGTGCTGAACATCTATGAAGTTCATATACTGGGAGGTATTAAAAGTGCAGTAAATGCTATTGGTTCCAATGCTCATCTGTTGCATTTTTTAATGCCTAATTTATATACGTCTGTCATACAAATGTTTTGTTTTGTGAATAATGAAGAGAATAGCTCTCAGGACATGAGAATATAGAAAATCCCAGTTTTATTACTGCAGCTGTTTTAGAGGCAGTATAACTGGATTTCAGCCACTAAGCTTCACTTATGAAAAGATTACTATTCAGCAAACTGCCTCCAAACCTGAAAGCTTTACAATACTTTGGAGCTACTGCAGCCCTGATAGCTACAGAATGCATGAGGGACTAAATATGTTACTCGTTTACCTGAATTTGGACTAAAGCTGTATTTATTTTGGTGGTCGTTCTCTGGTCTATTTCTTGACACCCAAGAATGCTATCCGTCTGGGTCTCATTACTACTTAATTTGTCCTTTGGCAAGTCATAAGTTTGTACCACCTAGTTCAATTTGAATCTCTGTCTCCTGCACCACGACAATATCAGGTGCAGGTATTTTTGTCAGAAACCAGTCAAAATAATTTAAATAAACACAATTACAGGTACAGTAGGCCTTCTGTTTTCCTCTGTTACAAATGCTGTTTGTTTTGGTTGTTTTGGGGGCTTTAGCAGATTCCTTTAAGTCAGTTTGTTTGCTGTATACTATAGTAATAGACTTGTTTTCTGCATACAGCTCCCTTCCCTTTTCAGTTTTATCTTTGGAGTAATGACGTGCATAAAAAAAATATTTCTGTCTGTTAAATATTTGTTACTTTTTGTATTTAGAGACTTCTCATTTCAACATATTTCTCATAAAAGTGAATGATATTTAATAATAAAATTATCCTAAGAATACAATGACTGTTTTTTTACACATTTTCATGGTTTAAACCAAAACCAGAAGACCTATTATTAATGTTGCCACCATTTCCATGATTTTCTGCTCGTGTCATTTTGGTTACAAAATTCAATGTAAATCATTGGATACATGTGTTGGAAACTCTAAAAAAAATATTTACGAACAAGGTTAAAATTCAGAGATGTTTTAAAGATTTATACTGTTCTTATTTTTTTAACTCATGTCAATAAAATTTAAAGAGATCAAAATACAAACTGACAATTAGTTGAAAGTTGCAGTTATAACTGTAAAATTTGAGACTGCTTGATGACTTTTAACCAATCATTAATATTCTCAGACACAAGTAAATATGCATTTACTATCGTGAACTAAGCATCAAACAAGCTTTCAGAATAATAGTTCAACTCTCCAGAAGAACTATAATGTGAATAATGAAGATTTATACTCAAAAGTTCCGTTGTCCAAATGTCCTTGATGAGTTTAAACTTCATGATGGTGATACAGAGCTTTGTGGATTTGTCAACGGCAGCTTGCATTCCTCTGTGCTGGGAGGGTTCCAGTGCAGACAGAAAAGAGAGAGAAAGCTTTTGCCTGGCGTTGCCAAGCAGCATGAGCTGGCCTCAGACAGCTTTGCTAAAGTAGCTCCTTGCTGATATCGGTCTTTGAAAGCAGTCTGTCCTCTTGGAACCAGGCTGCAAGGCAGACAAAAGGAGTGCTCAGTTCGTCCTTGCTATAGCTTTGTTCAGAATATGCTTGGATTTTCTGACTGTCAACAAAAAGGAATCCAACTGTCTAATTTCATTGCTCAGGCAAAGATAACAGTAGGTTTATGAACATCTTCTTTTCACAGAGAATATCTTGGACAGAATTCTGTACTTTGTTGACGCACTGTCTCTGCCACGTATCTTGGAGAAAATTTTAAGTCCAGACTCGAACTACTTGCAGTCACGTGTTTGAAAAGTCAGTGTGCCAGTTTAGATGGAGAGAGATTAGAATCCAGTAGTCAACCAGTGAAAAATGATCTAGGTTTCAGTGCAAGATCACAAGTTGGTGATTGGCTGAGTTTATATCAGGTTTGATTCTGGTACCCACCTTACACAGACCCTCAATTGGTGGATCTTCTTTGTGAAACCAGGTGCTTATGGTTCTCTGCTAGACATCCAGATACCAGCAGTGGACATCCATCCGAAAACAAAGACCACTAGGGCATTCTGTGGCTGAGATCACAAACAGGGGGACTCTTGAGCTACATTCCTTGGCTATAATACAGCCAGGCACCAGACTGCTGGTACAGCCAGGCACACAAAGATTAAAGATTTCAAATAATAACACTTAATTCTAACTCAAATAATAGGCCTTTTCCATACACAACTATTGATATTAGTTAAAGGTATTATTATAATTATAATATAGGTACAGTATAATATAATTATACTATTAATATTTGCTTAGGTATTCAAAACAGTTCAGTTTGAAATATCGGATGTTTTACAGTTACCCTCAGTAGATGTCTTGCAGATTAAATTACATCCTGTTTATTTAATGGGATGATTCTTTCTGATGATGCATTATGAAATATAGTAAGCACAATGCAGATAAAAGTGAAATAACAGTAAACAAAATTCTACTGAAAACAGTGACAATAAGATTTTTTTTCCTTACGATTATGTAACCATTTTTGAGTTTTTTAGTATTTTATTTTTTCCTCTTTCGTAGGGGCTAGGAGCTGAAAGCAAGAACCTTTATCCATTCCTATTGCCGGTAATCCAGTTAAGCACGGATGTCTCACAGCCACCTCATGTCTACCTGCTGGAGGATGGGTTAGAACTGTGGTATGTCATCTTTTTTGCTCCTGATTTTTCATCCTCCAGAAGATATTGCAACAAACCATAATTGTATTGATATAATACTCTTATATTCGATTCAAATAATGATTGTCACTCTTAACCCTCTTTTGTACAGTTTTGCTAATTTCCCACTAGGCTGTTTTATTTTATTGTTGTTCCAGTAGTATTATATATGATGAAGATAGTTGAATGCTTAAGTATTATCCATTTTTTCATAGTTTGAGGTATGAGATCATTTATATAACATTTTACTTTTTTTAAGTGAGATAACAACCCTTTCTAAGTGGGAAAGCTGTATCAGTGGAAGAATAATTAGAGCAAGGAAAGGTCCCTTTGCTGTTGAGAGCTTTTTCATGTTATGCTATTTAAGTAATGTTAACACAGAATTAATCAGGTTCTTAAATGGATTCATGAAGTATTTAATACATTCACTAGTCCATGCATGTTTTTTTTCTCAAATGAGTACTATATCTACTTCTAACTTTCCATTTAAATTCCTATATTCCCCACTGTTGAAGTTATTTTAAAATATCATTTTTTCCTCTTTGAAGATCCTGAACAGCAGAATCGCCTCTCTCCCACATCGTTCATTAGACAAAGAAAACAAAGATTTCTCAAAATATCATAATTCCCTTTACCGGTCTGCTGAGGAATCTGTCGGTGGACTAGAAATGAATACAGCTTTACAAATTAATTATGATACAGTACCTCCTTACCCATTTCTCTTTTTTTTTCTATACCTTTTACTTGCTTTTATGTAATGCTCATATGCTGTAAAACCTGAATCCAATTCAGGCTTATTCTGGATTCTGCTGGGTTTTGTTCTGTTCTATAACTCATTTATATTTCTGCTTCTGATGTTACATTTTACTGATATAAAGTTTTGTGTTCTATAAATCTGGCCATTCCATTAGGGCAATTAGGTTGGCTTTAATTTTTATGGTACCATCACAAATATTGGCTGCCAACCAGGTCTTCTGTGTGAGTGGAAATTTGAAGAGAGTGCTGTTTGTCTTGTGATCTGTGTTATTTATTGCAGTTGAGAGGTTGGAGGCATGCAAACAGGAACCAGATTAAATTATCCCAACTTCAAGATTAGTCTTGACTTTTACATTTTTCATCCATAGGTTCTTGCAAGTCCTCACTTTTCAGAAACTGTTTGGAATTAGCTTAGACATTGGCTTTGTGGAATCCATTTTCTTCAGTTTCATCAAGCTTTTGAGAAATAATTAATATGATTTAACATGACAAAACTCATCTTTACTATAATCACAGTTGTATTGTCTTTGAAAAGAGATATGGCATGATGAAAGGCTCCAAAATGCCTTCTCATCCCACTTACACATTTGTACTGTGTAGGTCTTTGCAATTTTTTGTAGTCTTAGTGATGAAAGTTGCCAGTTTAATAAAGTAGGTTACCATGGTTACTAAAAGCATGACTTCTCTTCTTTGAAAAATTGGACTTTACAGTAATTTTATGGGCATCTGTGCACATTCGGAAGGTCTCTTTTGTAACTGTACAAGATGCAAGTATTTAAGAAGAAAAATATTAAGTACAGAAATTGATACCTGTTGAAGTGAAAATGGCTTTCTTTATTGAAAGCCAAAAAAAACCCAACAGAATTATAGTGGGATGTGATGGAAAAATGCCCATTGACCATGACATTAACATGTTAAAGATTAGTATAAAATGTAATATACTAAATATACTGAATGTATAATATGCACAAGCAAATAAAAATATCTTCATGCCGGTGCTTTAATTTGTATATGACTGTTGCTAGTACATTCCAGTATTTCTGACCATAAGAAAAGCAATAACACCAGTGCCTCCCAAGTAACTCAGCCAGTAGAGGCAGCTCTTTAGTAGCAGGTTGGAGCCTATAGTTCACAGATCAGTGGTCTGAATTGGGGCTTATCATTAGCTGTTGGAACTGTAATTCCCAAGACTGAGCACTACTGGGACTGGATGGATTCAAGTCCACAAGAGTATCTTGGCTTGCTGTGCAGTCGGTACCCTTGTGGCTTGACGAGCCTTGCAAGCTTGCAGTCCTGTCAGTGAGAGTGGTGTCTGCTTTGGCTCTGCTGTAAGCTTTGTACGCTGGCAGATGTCCCAGCTGCTTTTCCGACTGTGCATGTGTGCTAGCTGTTTTTCTCCTGTGCTGATAAAATGGTTGTAGAAGTAAAGAGAAATGAAACAAGATTCTGAAACTAAAATTATGGAAAGAAAACTGTGGAGTAAATCCAAGGTATTTTGATGAATAAGAATGTTCCATTTACTATTGCAGATCCAGTTGAAGGAAAATATAACACTACATTCTACTTATTTACTATTATTAATTCAGGTACAGGTAGTTGACAAAAAATGGAAGCACCTGTATTCATAAGAGACACCAAGTAAATTGAAAGCAAGGTCTTCCATACAGATGTGGCTCATGCTTATATTTAGTAAATAACTTCCCAGCATGATATATAAAAATGCTGGACAGACCTGTACTCCTAATAATAATAATTAATAATTCCTTATGCTTATATAGCACTTTTTGGACACCACCACCAATGTGCAGCCCCACCTGGTTGATGCAACGGCAGCCATAGTGCTCCAGTACTCTCACCACACACCAGCTATTATTGGGGAGTGATGAAGATAGTTTACAAATGGGGATTATTAGGAGACCATGATTAGAAAAGGCCAATGGGAAATTTAGCCAGGAATCCTGGTTAACACCCCAACTCTTTTCAAGAAACGCCCTGGGATTTTTAATGACCACAGAGAGTCAGGACCTTGGTTTTATGTCTCATCTGAAGGATGGACCTGTTTTACAGTATATAGCCATTTTAATCCAATCCAGGTACTGGCCAGGCTCACACCTGCTTAGTTTCAGTGGGTTGGCAGTTGTGAGTTGCAGGGTGATATCCCTGACTCCTGAAATTAAGGCTAGCATGGCTACAAGAAAAGACCTCAGTGACTTTGAAAGAGGGATGTTGTTGGAATGCATTTGGCAGAATCCTCCATGACCAAGACAGCTCATCTTTTTGATGTTTCACGAACAGTGGTATCTAAGGTGATGTCAGCATGGGACTCTGAGGGAGAAACATCGCCAGCAATGGGCAACAGCTGGAGGAAGCTTATACTACAAGATGATGATATCTGTGCATTAATCTGAAGTGCAAGGCAAAACAACCTCTCAACTGCAGATCAAATGATTGCATATTTCAATCTGGGAAACGAGCCATCTGCTTACAGCTCCACAGACTAGGAAATGATTGTTGGTTAGAAGAGCACAAGCATCTCATTACACCTTGCAGTGCTCGTTTGCGAGTCCAGTAGAAGCAGTGCAAAGAGCACAGTGTAGGAGATGGTGTGTTTTACTGTAATTTGCTGTAACTATCATACATTGTAGCAGTAAATTGCTAGAATACTTAACACCTTTTAGGAATCACCCAAATAACCAAACAATAATTTAGTCTCACACATGGTTTCTAAATAGATCTAAGAAGATCTGCTGTGAACATGAATGGTTGATCGTTCACTCAGGGATTGAAAGATTAGACTTAATCATTTCATTGTCAAAATATGCACGTGTAGTCTGCTCTCACGAGGCACCAGTTCTGTAGGGGTTTGGGCATTTACTGGGACAATTATTAATTGTGGCAGTAAATCACAAAATGATTCTTTTAATGGCCTTAGAATCCAACCATGCGATATAACTCAAACAACGCACACACACAGGTACTAATACACAAGGATACATTTATTAATACATAGAATATGCATGTAAACCTAACAGATCTTATCGTGAGGGTTATCAGAATACAAAAGATATATATTCATTCAGTCACGAAGAGTTACATATATCAAGAGGACATACGTTCGGTATATCATTCATTTAGACCGTTTCGTAATTGAACTTGGTTACAACTTCTACATTAGATACTCAAAACAAGTACATAACTCTTAGGAATTAAATTGATATCAACTGGTTGGGATAACAATTGAATTTTAGAGCTGTAATGCAGTGAAGTTGAATACTCATCCAATCTCTGGGGATTCAGATCTCCTGCAGGCAGAAAGAAAGGAACAGTAGTGGAGACTCCTGCGGCGCTCCTCTCTGAAGACCGGCTAGTTAGTGTTGGCTTTAACTAGCAAAGTTGTGCACAGGAGAAAAGATGACTGTGGGTCACAGCAGGTCAGGAAGAAGACCGGTTCGTTCCTGATGAAGCGCTAGTTCTGAATACTGATTCAGCTGTCCACAGTTCTGACCTGTTCACGAGGCTTGCTGCTGATGCTAACCTCGGGTGGATCCTTTGGTTACTCGTGGCGACCTCCGCTCTCGACTCTTAGAACAAAGCAAAGTTCTGGCACTCGGACACACTGGCCGTTACGTGGTTGTCCGGGCTGAGTCTCAGGATGGTCAGGAGGCGTGCTGCGAGAATGTCCTGCCCTTGGGAGCCTTCTGCTCCTGGGCCATCCTGCCCTGGAATTGTCTCGCACCCCTGGAATTCTTCTTAGAATTCCCCTTTTAGGAGCTCTGTGTTGCCTGTTTTTACCTGGAGGAACTTCAGCTCGTTCATTGGCTGAAAGTTTCGTGGGCATCAGAGACCCACGTGGGTTACTCGGCCCTACCAGTTCCTGATTGGCTGATGATGAGTAACCATGCCCTCTGACCTTGGGGTTGTAAACCACTTGGATGAGGCTCTCCCTTGGAGTCTTGCAGACTTTTAGGCGCCAATGGATGACCATTGATCATGATAGCCTGGTTTAGCTAAGTGCATCCCCATTTGGGAGCTGTCCCTTATCAAAAGAAAACATCTTTAAATCAGCCTGCATGAATAGCTTCTCTGTGGCTGCACCACAGAGATAAAGAGAGAGATGGGGCCTCACTTGGGAAAGCACAGCAACACTTAATTCTGTCTTATTAACAAGCATTGCCGCTACACACGACTATGTGCTACAGTTTAGCTCATGGGTTTTATCAGTCTCATATAACTAAATCACTATTATATTCTCAGACACAAGTAAATTTACATTTCCTATTGTGAACTAAACTTTAAACGTGCATTTGGAATAATCGTTCACTTCTCAACAGTTATAATGTGAATAATTGAATCAAGTTTTATACTCCAAGATCCGTTGTCCAAATGTCCTTGATGAGTTTAAACTTCGCACGGGTAAAAGCTGGGTTACTGTGCCAGCTTCTTGGTACTGGGAGGAGAGAGAGAGCTTTTCTGGCATTGCCTAGCACTTGCATCGGCCACGGGCAACTCTGCCAAAGTCGTGGCTTGCTTATTTTGGTCTTTTAAACAGTCTATACACAGTTTGTCTTCTTGAGGCTCACAAGGTAAACAAAAGGGGAACTTAGTTTAGTCCATGCTATAGCTTTTTGTTCAGAACATTCTGGATATACTTGAAGTTGACAAAAAGGAAGAGTCCAACTGTCTAATTTCGTTAATCAGATGAAAATAAGTGGGGTCTCAAACACAGGATTTCTTCTGTTTCAGAGAGAATATCTTGGACAGAATTCTGCACTTTACTTACTCACTCTTTCGGCCTGGCTTCTTTGAGAAAAGTTTAAGTCCTGACTTGGACTGCTTGGAGAGATTGATTGAGCTTGAGTTTAGCGGAGAGAAAGGACTTGTGTTCCACATATACAGTTTACCTGTATATGGGGCTACATCACCAGTAGGTGCTAGGCTGAGATGCTATGAGGTTTGGTTCTGGTACCTATCCTACAGATCACTTATTGGTTGATCTTTCTTTGGGTGATGGTCCTGTGGTCTTTGAGAAACAGCCTGGAGATTTGCTGGAGCCCATTTGTGCTACACATCATTACATTGTTCAGCTTGATACAATTGTATGATGTCTCTTACCAAAGAATTTCACAGGCAAATTCCTGTGCATTTAGAGAGAGGCACCAGGTTTCTTGGTCAAGGCACAGAAATCTTTAATGATACTTAATTCTAAGTGAAATAATAGGCCTTGCCCCTACAAGAGGCAAAAGACCGTAGAAGAGGGGAATAAATGTGATTGGTCAAATTAATTATCTGTCACCATTTTCTCAACAAATGAATAATCAGGCCTGGTTTACTTTCCTTTTGAAGAATGGCACTTGTACAATTCCAGACATAGGTCGACTATTCCATGGTACTTACACTGCATGTGGTGGCCCAGTGCCCTGATAAGTTACTTCACATTGGTACATCCTCTTTTTTTTCCACTACCTGTATGTGGGATTATATTTGCAATTTCCTTTAGAGAGTATTCATATTGCTTTTGAACTACATGCCATTAGCTGTGGCTAAAGGATTCTTTGTGTGTTTTATGATAAGTTTCACATTAGGAAGTCTTTATAGACATACAAAATAAGGAATAACGTTTACGTCTATCAAAATCTCTGTTGTGATGTTTTGAATGATATATAGATTGGTCAGATTAAAGAACAATGTTTTTTTTTTCCCCAAGGCATTTTGTATAATCACAGAAAAGTAGTCTTTTAGAAAAATAGATCATTATAGACTTCCACCACTGGTCTTTATTTCTTTAGTCTCCCATGCTGAGCATTGAGAAATGCTGCTCTGATTTATTTGCAGGTTAGTAACATTGGAAAACAGCCCCTCCATCACACCTGAGCTCCTCAGAATTTTCCAGAACATGTCTGCTCTGCTTGGTAAGTGCTTATAATTACACTGGTTTACTGGTTACACTGTTTCTGCAAAGCGTCCTCCAGTATCCTGTCTTGGATTATGATTAGTCTTTGAGCTAAACTTTGTGAAATAACTAAATGCTCTTTATAGGGCTTTACATGAACTTCATAATCTGGGATACCTTGAAAATGTGGTGCTGTTTTGGATGCAGCTCAGTTTTGTCTCAGAATTTGTTTTTCTTTCCCATCCAGTCACTTGGCTGAAGAATGCCTGCAGTCTCAATACTTAATCAGATTTAAGGTCTTATGTAGCTGTGTAAAATGATATGTCACTGCCCACTCACTGACCTGGGTAGGAAATTAACTGTAAATCATGGCAGATGGATCTCAATAATATTGAGGTTGTCTGCATTGTAATTTCCCCAAAGCAAACCTGTTATAGAGACCTGGAGTGGAAACCTACTGTCCAAAAGGGAATATATACTGTAGGTAATAACAGCAAGTGGCTAGAGGCAATTTAAAACAGGCACTTCAGAGAATTTGGATTGGCAATTATGATTACAAAATAGTAGAAGCTTCTGTAATTACTTTTTGAAAGATATGGAATAATTTTGATCTGTGAAGATGTATCTCACCTTTTTTACAAATTACATATTGCATTTTTATTTAAGCTTATCTGTTGTATAGTTATACATTGAGTGATTTGATGAGTTTGAGTCCCCAAATCAGCTAAATAAAAAAATAAGCTATTTTGTAAACCGAGATAATACATTTCAGTAGATTCCAGGTGTGACTTTACACTTACTTTAGGGCTATGGAACCAGTGATTTTTTTGCATAATTAGGACTAGTAATTACCAACTTTAATTGTTACATTCCAGTATAATTATTTCATGACATTTAATTTTCCTTAAAAATGTATTTGATAAACTGATATTAGTTCCAAGTCCCAGTTCTATCACTTAACATGGACGTTAGCTTTCTCTTAAAAAGAAACTAGAGCCATTAAACACATTTAATAAAAAAGGTAGAGGCTTGATATTTTAATAAGCATTTTCTGGAATTTAATGAAAGTCTTCCTCCTTGGCAGCATGTTAGTTAAATATGCAGACATTTCTTTTTTTTTTACTTTATCAGGTTTCTGCAATTTGTTTTGTAAAACTTCAAAAAAACTTTTTTTTCCAAATGGATTTCTTTTTTAAATGTCATCCTTATCGCTTGATTTCAGACTGGTATGTCAGAATTAAAATAATCCTCAAGTTATTCCAGGCTCACAGCTGTGGAGTGTATATACAGAGTGTACTGTATATTAGCTGTGACTTAATTGAAAAATTGAATTATGTGAGAAGTGTTTCCCTAGTGAAACTTCCATTAATGAACTGATGATTGTTTTAAAACTGTCTGACATTGTCATTTTTATAAACAATTGTTAACTGTAATGAGCAATGCCGAAATGACTGTAAGCAACAAAAACTGTGACTGCATAAGGTTTGTGTGTTCTTTGAGATAAAGAAGCCCAGTACATCTTAGAAAAAAGAAGCATTAAACTTCATAATTAAATGTCAGCATACACTTCGTGCATAAGGATTTGGTGCAGATGAGTTTCTTTAGCTGCATTAGTTCTGTATAGCAAATTCCTCTGAGTAACATTGTAATGCAGCAGAACTGAAGATGGGTTCATTTAAACAAAACCAACATAACACCTCTAATTCATTGAGTCCCCGGTGACCTGTTAACACTGTTAACTTCTCTAGAGGTAAATTGTACTGTATTGGTAAGACTGGATCCTCCAGTTCCCTTTTACTTCTAGGGGGTCGGTTAAATAAGAGCACTCTAAAAACCATTTGCTCCCAAATGTGTAGGATAAATATTAAAATAAGGAAAAATAAACCTCCGACTTGCCAGACCTGCAGTTTGTTATTTCTGTAGCTAATAATGTTTCAGTCATATGTCTGTGCAAGCAGCATTTGCAATAATAGTTTCTGTGATTTGTATTATGTCAATATGAAAGATGACATATTATGAAAGATCACTCTCTGCATGTTTTCTTTATTACAAATGCATATTTAAATTATGCTTAACTGTTTTTGGTATTATTTTAATTGATTATTTGTGAGTGGCCAAGAGGCACAGTTACTTTAACCGAATAACCTCATTAGACCAATCGATGAGGAAGTTGCAGTGTGGAATGAGCATGGGTGTGCGTAGTTTCTTCAGAACTCCACTAGTTGTGATTGATGACAACAAGGCTACAGGGTACTTTCCTTCCTTCCATTCTTGCTAGGTTCATTCATTCACAACATAGGGCCTCATACTGCTCACTTAATAGTTTATCCCGAGGGGGCAGCACGATGGTACAGTGGTTAGCATTGCTGCCTTACAGTACTAGGGTCCTGGGTTCAGTTCTAGATCCGGGGTGCTAGCTGCATGGGGTTTATTTCCCCCTGTTCACATGGGTTTCCTCCCACAGTCCAAAAAATACTGGTAGGTTAATTAGCTTCTGGGAATTGGTTCTGATGTGAGTTTGTGTTTAAAAAAAAACATCTCTTTGTGTGCCTGTCTCTACCGTTGCGACTCTGAATTGGCAGAAGTGGTTGCAAGATGGATAGATGAATGGATTTTATTGTGATGAGCATAATGTGACAGTTATGCTGTGAATATCCTGCTTGACAGATGTGAACCCATTCTATAGGATGAGCTGCGACAATGTGTGGCAATGTGTGACACCTAGGGCTTAGAGACCAGTGAGCAAGCAAGCGGTTGCCCAGGCTCTATGAGAATAATGAGACAGGAGAGCACTAGATAGTGTTTCCAACCTGGTGTAAGCATGCATCACAGATGTATTACTTGTAAAGCTTCCAGCGGTGTTCTGACATGCTACTAGCCTGTTACTTTTATAGAAGAACTGTTTTGATGACAAATGTTAACCATCATAATGAATCTACGCTTGTTATGTCTGTTGCTCTTGGCTAAAGAAGATTGTAATTTTCCGTTCCTAGTAATACGTTTTTTGATCTTTTGCAGTTAAAGATGATGCATTTAATTTGATGCTCAGCACCTATTGTCTGTAGTATGATTGATTTACTTACTTAATTGATTAATTGATTGACTTACTTTTATTTTCCCAAATTTGCTTTGCAGGCAGGTAAAAGGCATTATATAATGCACAATACATTTATAACAACATGAACCCATTTACAAATAAGAGATGTACATCTGTCATGAGGAAGAAAAATACAAGAAATTGTCCCAATTGAGTAGGTTTATAACCGTGGGAATAAAAGATGATTTGATGCTATTGCACTTGTATCTGGGTAGTCTAAATTGGCGCCCAGATTCAGTGTACATGGGGTGGTTATGACAGTCAATGATAATATTGGTCTCCTGCACTATTTGTTTGAATAATAATAATCCAAAGGATGGCACCTTTTTTACAGTATAGTATTCCCATCACTATACTGCAGCATTAGGACCCATACAGACTACAGGGTGAGCCCCCCACTTGTCCCACTAACACTTCTTCTAGCAGAAACCCTAGCTTTCCCAGGAGGTCTCCCATCCAGGTAATGGCCAGGCTCACACCTGCTGAGCTTCAGTGGACTCTCACTTGTATGTAGCAGGGTGATATAGCTGCTGACAGGTGTCTAAAAGCTGTTACTGCTGTGCACCAATAATTTTCCTGGAGACCTTCACAATCCTGCTCCGTCTCTTTTTATTGCATAAATTAAGGTTACCAAACCAGTGCAGTGAATGTAAGGACACGTTCAATTAAAGTTCTATAGAATAGTCATTGTCACACATTAAAATAACTGAATTTTCTTAGGAATAATAATCACTGCTGGCTCTTCTAACATATGTCGGCTGTGTTTTCCTGAAAAGTTAGCTTATAATCAACGATATTGCCAAGATATTTGTAACTGTTTGACAATGACAATTTGACTGACAATTTCATTTTCATCATTGTTAGTTTTGCAGCTGGTGGTTGCTCCCTATAATCAATGATCATGTCTTTGGATTTTGACACATTAAGTTAAAGGAAACATTACACAATGGAACAAAATAACCCTTTACAGGCCCATGATTACTCTCTACAACTTGAAGGAGACTAACAATGAGTCATCAGCAAACTTAATGATGTGTCTGTCCTCAAAAGAACTTCTACAGCCAGACTTCTTTCTACAAAATGTAGAGGATGGAGGATAGCGCACAGCCCTGAGGAGACCCATTGGAAAAACAAAGCTGCACTGATGTAAAACCTTGATCTTTAGGTCAAAAAGTCTAAGATTCAACCTAGAATATTAAAGTCTCGATTAAAATTTGAGGGTAATCGTTCCACTAACACGTGTAGTTGAATGATGTTAAAGGCTGAGGAGAAATCTTTAAGAAAAGGCCTGGCATGTGTCCCGAGACCTTTTAGAGGTGAATATAAGAGATTTGATAATGTCAGGGTTTACTGGGATCCACAGGGCTATATATACAGGGCTCATAAGAGAACCTCTGACTCCTCTTTCAGCCCTATGGGCAAATTGCCTGGGATCCAGAGGTATTGTATCTGGTGGAGCACATGCCTTCTAACACTTTTCTCAAACTAACGAGATCACTGGTCTGAAATCATTTAATGTCTTGGTGGATTTGTGTTTTGCAACTGGTATGATTGTTGCCCGTTTCCAGATTTTGGGTACTTTCTGCTGATTGAAAGATATTATAAAAATATAATGAAATACATTGCTGCTCAGAAGATGACCTCAGTATCTGCCCACTGATGTCATGAGATCCAAGATTTTTCCTTACTTTTGTCTACTATTGAGTTCATCAGCCAACTCTGTATTAGTGTTAAAACCATCAATATTCATTGTGTTTTTGGAGATTACCTTTGTCTGGAAGCCTCACCATAGTGTTCATTCTACTCCATGCAGTTCATATTTGATATATATCTTATACTCTAATTGTGCCTTTCTAATTTCTGTTCTAATTTCACTCTCTTCCCTCTTAACCCTGTTGTGAGGCAGTGCAGTTGAGGCACGGTAGACTCTTCAGTGAGGCTTTTTGTTTGAATTAACTTTCAAAGGGTTTCACAGGAATCACTGTTTCTTTGCAGAAAAATATATGAACATAAACCATGTCTGTAAGTTCATCTTAATTGTCACAAAAGTAAAAAGACAGACCAGTCAGTGCAGACACCGTGTGCTGTCTTCTGCCCAGACCTTGACCTGCTGCACTTGTGCTTTCTCTCTCCTCAGTGCTGCCCTTTAGGTTTGCATTTAGACTACGGTATTGTGGTTGGATGAGCGAAGTGGTGGTTTCACAGTAGAGTCTCTGATTGGGCCGTAGCCAAGAGGTTAGATTAACTGATCTTAAAAATATTTTTTTCAAATTCATGTGAAGTAAACCATTAAACCCATATATCTAACTGAAATAATTTAACTCATTCCCCCAACGTACTTTATATACAGGTTCAGTTCTGCAAGTCTTTACTTAACCCTATTTTTATTTCTATTTTAAGTTTAGTGCTACACTTTCTTAGCCATTGTGTGAATACACATTGAGATATTTATAAATGAAAACATTTTGCTTAATGGAAAACTATTTTAAAGCCCTACAATTAAACACCAAATATAGTATACACTTTAAAATGTGCAGAAAATAAATTAAATAAACACTTTCCACAATCCAAAGTTAATTGGCTGTTAATTGGGAACACTGGTCCTGGTGTGAGTGTGTGCCCTGAGATGGACAGGCGTCCCATCCAGGGTGTATCCAGCCTTATACCTGTTTCTTGCTGGGATAGACTCTCCTGTAACCTTGTATTGGATAAAGGGGTTTGAAAATGGATGGGTAAACTGTTACACTACAATATGGGTTATTCAGAATTTTCAAGGAAAAGGTATGAGATAAAATGCAGAAGATGTGTGCAAGAGCAAAGGAGTGACAAAGGAGAGAGGCAAAGTTTAGCCTTGCGGGTTACCAGTAGTGACTGCATCATGTTTCCTTTGCACTGTTCATCTGCGGATTTTATGGGAATTTGTCTTTATGTATATGGGGTCATGCGTAACCTGGGGAGAGGGTACGCATTATATGCGAGGATTTTGTTATAGGATATCCTTGGAAAAAAGGCTAAATGTAATGGGATGATACAATACATTTAATTTATTCACTTATTAAATTTATTCACTGTCCAACAGTACATGCAAAAAAAAATCATGACGTAAAAGAAATAAAACCAGGAGTACTGTATATGTCCAGATTGTCACTAACAAAATGTTTTAGTAAAAATGTCGAGTCACAGAATTGATTTGACCAATTAGTTCCTACATTGTGGTACTGCACATGAGAAAATTGTTACCTATTGTGTTGAGCCTGTTCTTATGTTCAAGAAGACCCGAGTTAGACCAGTGCAATAAGCCCTCAAGGTAACCTGGAGCTAGACCGTTCAACGCCTGTAAGCAAGAGAACATTAAAATCCACTCTTAGGTTTCACAGGGAGCCAGTGCACTTTACACATGAGTTATGTGCTGAGACAGAGTATTGGTACAGTATTGAGCACACAAGCCACAAAATTACAGACATAAAGAAACCTATTTAGTATTAGTTGACACTCCAGTCAGTCAGAAGTTTCAGTAGTGTAATTTTAAGCAAATAGAGGCATGTGCCTATTTTTTAGCATCAGATAAAGCTGAAAGATAAAGATCTTATCTTGGGAATCTTTAGCAGAGGGCAAAATGTTACCCTTGTGACTTTGTTCTTAAAATGAACTTTAAATTATCTCAGAAGGTCGGAAATAACACCAAGGTTTTGAACTTCATTCATAGGTTTAATTTTATCACTGTCAATGACTTCTCAGAAACCACAATGTTTGTGTGTAAAGATCTGCCTTGAAAAAACTGCTGTGTTGGTGGTTTGACCTCGGCAGCATCGTGGCAGATGTCATTGCTATTTACTTGTTTTTTAATGTTTATTAGATTAAGCAAACTGGTGACACAGATCGTTTTAAAGACGGCACAGTGGTGTGGCAGCTGGTGCTGTTGTCTCACATCTCTTGGGTCTTCGGTTTGATTCCAGACTGGGGTATCTTCTGGG
Organism: Atractosteus spatula; assembly: GCF_055471065.1. Classification (NCBI taxonomy): domain Eukaryota; kingdom Metazoa; phylum Chordata; class Actinopteri; order Semionotiformes; family Lepisosteidae; genus Atractosteus; species Atractosteus spatula. The sequence continues at coordinate 27,273,354 of NC_142708.1, read as the reverse complement.
TGGAGTTCACCTTTTTGGCTGGTGGTCTGGTTTTCTCCCCCTTTCCAAAGACATGCTAGCTGCAATGGACTCCTGTTCCAGTGGCTGTTGTCCTCTTAGTGTTCAGTCTACCGATTTCCGACACTTTTGAAGTGAGCTCTACAAATCCTTTGAACCAATTTTATTATGTTTTTTTTTTCCTATACAGTGTTTTGTCTCTACAAAACATCATAGGGCTTTCTGGGATATGTTTGATCATTTCATTTCTTTTATAATTTCAACCCAATAGATTGGGAGGACAGATGCAGAGTTTAACTTAAATTACATTTTAAGCTATTTTATTTTAAGCAAATTCTCTTATCTTTACTGTTCTATCTTTACTGGGAAATACAAAACAAGATTTTATTATTGCAAAAAAAATGGCACTGAAATGTTTATTTTGGATCGAGGATATCCTTGACCAGAGAGCTTTAACAGTGATAGTTGAATATGATCTTTTGGAATATGAAATCTTGGTTTTATTTGCAGTTGCAGTATTCCTAAATGTATTTTTATGTGAATTGTTACCCAGTGTAAAAAAATCACTGAGTAATAATTGGTATGTGTATATTTCACAAATAATGGTCTTTTCAGCATTTGTTTAGAGAAAAATCATTCAAATTGTTAAAAAAAACTAAATTACACACAGAAAAATTCAAGTCTGGATACTAGGAAATTAGTAAGGGAAATGTTAAAGCCATTCATGACTGATGTTTATGGTGGACTCTCAAGCTGACGAAACAAATTGGAAGGGTAGAATGTGGTTGTCATGGATACTGACATGCTTATTTCTCTCTTCCTTGATGCTCAGCCTTTTTTGTTGTTAAAATGTGTAGATATCTAAATGCCAACATTTTTATTTTGATCAATTCATTTGTTTATCATAAGTGAACACTTTGTCCCACACATTTATTAACTTTCCTCAGTCCTGTCTTAAGCAGCTCACTGTGCACAAAATGTACTGAGCAGGCAGGGCTTAATTTCACTTATTTGTTTTTTTTTTCCTGCTAAATATGGTTGAGCCCTGCAGTTTTGAAAGAGTAATGATGTTTTGTGTCAACTGATATGCAGAAGAAATATTTCAAGAAGGCTGACCACTGCGTTTCTTTGCTGTCTCATTTCTTTGTTGTATTTGCTTTCGGAAAAGGCCTATTGGTTCACATGTGTGTCTTAGCTTGTTGCCTTCCTAGATGGGACCCCTCCTGTGTACTGAGAGTCTGTTCACATCACTCATGTTCTTATCGTTTGTTAGGAAAGTAAAGCTACCTAGCTTAATATGGTTCAGATTCTAAGCCTTCCATAAGCACAAGTATTAAATAGAAAGCACAACATGTATAACAGGCTGAGATCTTTGCAGAAAAGTAGGTTGAAAGATTTAATGAAATATTCAAACCTTGTCTTCTGCTCATTCATCACCAGTGTGCTCATCTCTTAAAGAACATAGAACTAGTTGGCTTTAACTGATGTAACACTTTCCAAGACACACTTTTGCAGAATCACAATTATTGTGATTGCAAATAATGTGATTTTCAACAGGATTTAATAAAAGAATTATAATTAAAACACGTCTGCTTAAAAAAGTACAGTAAGCAGAAAAATTCTGAACAAAAGTTTGGATGCAAGAATTTTCAGTGTTAACTATGGCAGGCAAACAAAGGTTTTTGGCGGTTTACATTGTGGTTATGTTGAATATAAGCTTTAATACACTAATACAACAACACACTGTATGGCTATGGATTGAATTGACTCCATGTAATCTGGCATGCCAGTTTTGCTTGTGTTACTTTGTTTTGTTGCCATACTTTTCACTTTGTTTCAGTAACTTTGGCCTCCCTGCTTTCTTTTAGTGTGGGACTGGGTTGGTTGCCAACAACATTGTTGGCAGTGCTGATCTAGTCATTTATAAAGGAAATAGTGCCAGCTGTCACCCATTATTTCTTCCATTTATTCCTATGCAGCATAGCGGTGTTCACTTAAGACTTGACACTTCAACCCTCATCGTATTTAGAGACATTTTCAAGGACATCAAAAAGGCCACAGATGAGAGGAGACCATTTGGCCCATTAAGCTAATGTGTTTCTATTTTTTATAGTGTCCTATGGCCCATATTGGTTGGAACCCCATACACACATTTTCACACACAGAACTTTATTTTTTGGGCTTTCTAAGTAATATTTCTGATGGGTTGAAAAATAAAATTGTAAGCAAATGTACTCGATGTTCATCTAATCAAAAAGTGTTTGATGCTGATACTGTTGTGACTATTGTTGTAACTAAATGGCATAAAAGTAGCAGTGTTAAAATTCTGAACCTCTTGAGGTCCTTATTGACCGAAAAGGTCTTTCTATCTAAACAATAATCATCTAATCAATTCTGTAAACTGTCTCATTAGAAAAAACCCTCTAATTACAAGAAGCAATGAGAGCAGCGAGCATAGAAATTGTAATCTATTTATTCTGCAGTTAGATGTACGATGTATGTAATTACCTTCTTGCCTGATACTTTGGAACTGTTTTCCAGAGGTTTTATCAGAAAACAGCATACACCTTAGAATGCACATGTGCAGATTTGTTAGGTCTTTTTAAGCATGTGCATGATGCATTACATTCTATACCAGTGGAATTTGTGAAAGACCTTTGTTCGAATGCAAGATGATATATTTCACCAATTGGTAAGGACAGGATACTTTTCTGTTGTTACACATTCAGTTATTAAGCACAAAATTCAACAACACAGTGTCAATTCCGGTAGATTGTCTGGGCTGACCAAAAGACAAAGCCTAAATTGAAGAATGTTATATATCCATCCATTTTCTAACCACTTCTTCTAGTTCAGCGTTGCAGGTGAACATCTATGAATTTTGTCATGGCATCTTTTCATTTTTATATCACATAATTTAATACAAGCAAAAAGAGCACAGTCTAAAACCATAACTATGTGTAGGTATACATACAGTGCCTTGCGAAAGTATTCGGCCCCCTTGAACTTTTCAACCTTTTGCCACATTTCAGGCTTCAAACATAAAGATATAAATTTAAACCAATAGGTTTCGTTCCACTTCACAATTGTGTCCCACTTGTTGGTGATTCTTCACATAAAATAAAAAATTTATATCTTTATGTTTGAAGCCTGAAATGTGGCAAAAGGTTGAAAAGTTCAAGGGGGCCGAATACTTTCGCAAGGCACTGTATATAGTATATATAACTATTTGTAGGGAGTTAGATAAAATCAAATCACCCAAGCCTGTTAAAGTGAGTAGAATGTTTTTTTAATTCTATTCCACAGTACAAAATGGCAATGAAGATAACACAGGCGACATATGCTTATGCATTTTGATTTTAGTCAAGATCCAAAAACTGGCTTCTGAATATGCTGCAGCTAGATAACAACATGTTTAGAAACAACAGAACACAGTGCATTTCAAGCATTAAACAACCCCAAAAAAAAGATATGCAGTGGCATTTCTGCATCAGCTGGGCAAAGAATAGAATGAAGTATTAAAAAGGTAAAAAAAGGCACCTTTATAATGTTCTGATCATCAGCTGCAAATGTAGGGCCTGGATCAAAGTTGTTGCAAAGATTCCTGACCTATATATTTGGACTGTTTCCAGAACTAGCAATTGTCAGAGGTTGACATACTTATGGGTTGTTTTCTAAATAAAATTTAATCCACAAGAAAAGCAGTTCAAGGATTCCCAACAACCCCTTCTGACCTATATATCATGGTACGCTATGATCAATAATACCAAAGGCAGAAGCGAGGTCCACGAGGACAAGAATGATGAAAAAAATGTCAGTAGTCATCAGCAGATTGTATATAACCCTTCCAGCAGCAGTTTCTGTGTGAGGCATCAATGTAAACCCAGACTGGAGTAGCTCAAACACCTGACCTGCAGAGCTTATAATGAAACACCCATAGCCTGTTCTAGAATATTTCCTATTAATGTTAAGTTAGATATCGGAAAATAAATCATGTGTAGGCTGCTTTTTTAAAAGAAGGAGAGAGTGAACAATTCTTGATCTAGGAGGCCATGTTTGGTAAGGGCCGATGGGTAATTAATATTACATCACAAAATATCAGGAAAACAATTGCATTGGACTGTAGACTCTTCCTGAGTGCTATACTTAACTATACTATACTTCACATCTTCTAAAATATGATGAACTGTGGAAAAATAGTTCTAGGATAACTATTCTTCAGTTAGTTTCCCCCCAAAAAAACCTTACTCTGGGATTGTCATTGCTTTCCTAAGATATTATCGATTTTTACTTTAAAGCAAGTAAATGAACAGGCCACTGTCCCATTCATGTTTATCCCATGAGCTTTTTATGGAGTGATACTGGATGTTGTGCAGTTATTAATGCCATAGAATTGGGCCTGTTCTGTTTCTAATCTGAAGTGTCACCCAGGGTAGAATTGTAAAATGTAAAGTAGTCCTCAATCCTAGTTTGTGGGAGCTACTGTGCTTGCAGGAGAGATTAAAATGAATTGGCAAAGTATTGATTTGAGTATCCATGGCAAAGTAGTGGTTTGGGTAACCATGGATTAGCAAGATAACACATCATAATTATGTACACTATCTCACAACCTTTTTAAAAGAAGAAAAACATTCACACACACACATAAGTCTAGTCTACGGTGCTATTTGCTAAGTACATGTTTTGTGGTAATTAGAAAAACATTTGAAGTGAATATAACAACGAAATAACTGTTGAGTAGTATAATTTAGCTTGATTCAAGGGCATATAGATATTTGAAGCTGACAGTAAATTACAAGTTAAAGAAACAGGTCATGCAAAACATACATCTGTAATTGACCTTATCCAGCTGATTTCTATCTTTAATAATCTTAGTTGTTATTTCTATTGCTACAGTGGTAATAGTTTCAAAGTTATTTTTCAAAATATACGGTAAGGGTAGTGTTTACGGTATTGCACCAATTTATAACAGATTCTGTGTGCTACCGCAAACATATATTATAGCTTCCCTTACTAAGAACTGAACACAAGAAGGGAATAAAAAGTAATGTGTCTTGATTATAAACATGTTTTTCAAAGGAAGCCCTGCTCTGCAAATTTATTTTTAAAGATTGTTGATTATTTGCTACTGGCTGTATTGACTTAAGGGGGAGAAAATCATTTTGCATGTTTCATTTTCTGCCTAGAGAAGGGAATCTCTGGAAAGTTAAGAATGCAAGGCACAAGTCTGTAGAAATGAGTCTTAGGATTGTGATTGCACTTCAGAGACACGTTCCGAGACACATTCAAGAGATTTGTTCTGTGGAACACTGCTTCTGCAGAAATGATTTAAATACCATGTTTCATTTAGGTAATCGGTAAAGCTTTACTGTTCTGATAATCAGTCCTACAAGGCCTGTGTTCTCATGAACCATCGCCTGGTCGTTACAAATGCTCTCTTTTAAAAAGTGATCTGGAGAAGACTTGGAAATAGAGCAGTGAGATGTATAATATGACATGGCAACCATTTTCACCACCAAAGACTCTGTTGCCCACAGTCTGACCCACTGCTATTTTATGAGTGTCTTTATATATTTTCTCAATCCCCATGATAATGTATACAGGTTATTTCAATGCCCATGTTTTGACATGCCCTAAATCAAGTACTCAGGTCTTCATAAATTCATAGATGTTACACTTCGACTCCAAACCCTACCTGAATTTAAAATGTTTTACCCACACACTCTTTATGCATTGTAGATTGAATGAATGGGAGTTTCAACATTTCCATAATATAAAAAGTCTTGCTTTGGTTTACACTACTTTAACTTGTGCACATATAATACAAACTGTAGGTCATTCACACACAAATGTTTGAACAGTGTAGTATGTACACACTAGATACACACACAAATGTCTCATTTCTCCATGTACAGTTCTATGACAAATGATTTTTCCCATGTTCTGAATTTCTGTATTTTTTCTCCACTGAATGTTATCAGAGTCCTATTGTTATCTTATGCATCATGTTGATATATAAATGATACTAATATGGGGATATGATTTGAATATCTTTTCAGTCATTTCTTTACTTTCGCCACTTATAACAGTTAAAAATAAAATGTAGAAATGAAAGTAAACTTCAGTGGATGAAAACAAAGCAGAGACGGTGTTCTCCTCCCCCCCTCAATGCATGTGTCTGGAGAAATTCAGTTCACCTGATGATTTCACATACAAGGCGGAGCACCCCCTGCAGGGAAAGTGTGGGGGAGAGAGACTAACTGAGAGAGTCAGCGAGGTTAGCTCACAGTGGGGGACATTCACAGGGTATTGGAAAATGAATGCCTCACACAAAGTGCACACTGGAAAGGTATCACACTATAATGTATACTCTCTTGTCTGTGTTTGCATGCTTTTCACTGGGAGGATCAAGGTTAGTGTTTTGAGAGCAAAATACTCAATATTCAGATATTCATACAGGCGCGTTTATTTGCTTTTCATAATTTGGCGTTCACACCATGAGATGTTTTGTACTGTTTTTCCAAATTTATTTTTGTGTTTGTGGATGATATGATATTGAGTGATGCATTGATTTCTTCCACTTACAATTTTTCCATTTTTAACAAGTTCTAGCAAGGTTTGAGATGCATTTTACAATAAATCTTAAAAAATTCGTAAAATATTTGTATTCCCCTTCAGAATACAAGGCAAGTCTGTGTGCTTTTAAGCATTATTAACATAATCTTGCACTACTTTTGCACTATACTTTGTATTAAAAAAAACATGAATAGGTGGGTTGTGAACAAAATATTGTCAAGATGAATATTGTTTTTATTTATGAAAACAGTTGTCACGATAGCTATTCTCTTGCAATTACGGCTATTGCCATAACTTAATCTCAGTTTAATATATAATTTTAATCCCAGCCTTTAGCAGTCAAGCAGCAAAATACTTTCTTCCTTTAAAAAATATACCAGGCCTACCTTAAGACATTATCATTTTTTTAAAAAACAGGAAGGAATGTGACAAAAAGCCATGTATAAAGGCTGATGTTATATTTAAAGTGATTTTGAGAGTGTTTCTAAGCCTCCTCAAGTACAGCTAATCAGGCCCTTTCAGTAGCACCCATTTCTGTATTCCTGGCACTTCCGTAGGGTAATAAGAATTACTTGGAAGATCCACTTTTCATTTATTTTTAAGATTAAATTGACATCTTTAAGTGATTCAGTCAGTGATTGAGTGAATGAGCTGACCATAGCTTGTATTTTCTTTTCTGTTTTCAAAATTCTGGGTCCTGGAAAGTTGACTTTCAACATACATGTTGATATCCACTTAACAGATCTGTTTTGGTTATGCTGGGACCCTAATCTTCCATATATGTTGATTATTATTGTCATTACTATTACTTTTGTTACCGATGTTACAATTGACTGACTGTAATCAATGTATTCTTATTATAATGCAACAAGTAAAGGTTCATTCCATGATTTCAACAGGGAGTGAAACTTTATCTGTTCCTTTGCTGTCTGCCCCTGCTGACACTGCTACGTACTCGAATATCTTCTTATAATAATGTGCATTATTTGACGTATTTTGTACTTTAAGTAACTTCACAGCTTTTACATTTACTGTACACCAGATAAATCCAGGTATTCAGTGTCTGATTTCTGAAGTAAACTTTACACTCATAAATATCAGGTGCATACTTTCCAGTGTGATCTGTTTTAAATATAATCTTTAAAGTTTGTCTGTTATAATTTGTGATATTAAACTCATTTGAAGTCATTAAAACTAACTCTGAAACTGCAGTGTACTTTGATTGGATGATTTGAAACTCTTAATGGAAAGTTAATGCCAAAAAACAATTCTCATATACCACTCTTATATATGAATGTGACCATTAAATCTGCCTTTAGGTTGACATTTTGTTCTACACAATATGTTAGTCAGCATGATATCATTTTAAGGAGCAGATTTTTAATTTTATGATTTCTACATCCTGTTAAGACTTGCCTTCTTATAATGAACCTTTTTCTAAATGACTGTTGAAGCAATGTGACACATCTGGGAGTCTAAAAAACACTGCTGTTTTCTTCAGAATTTAATGATCAGTCTCAATAATATTAAAATGTACTTCCAACTGGACGTGAGGAAAAAAAAATCCTTCCACTTATTTTCAATCTGTCCTAGCCTTTATGATAGTATGGTTATAAAACCATCCTTGCTTCACATTTAATTATACTCCAGTTTTTCAATAGCAGTAGATTATAGCGACCAACTATTTTTCATTCATAACAGTATAAGGCAAAGTTGAAACACCACAGCCTGTAAATGATTCACTCTTTCATACCGTGTTGCGAGAGCACCTTGTGTGAAAGGTGTATATGAGAAGTCAGGTAAGAGGTGCCAATTCATTTCACTGCGAGAACTATGAAGCAAGGTTGAGAGTTTCTGTTTGGTCAGACTGCATATCACTTTTGTGTTGGAACCACAATAAGTTTTCAGATTCTATATATTAGCTATTACAATCGCTGTCCTCCCTTCATTGGACTGTTGGGGATGGTTTTGCTGTAGAGAGACAGTGAAGTAGAGTTGAGTAACATATAATTTAATTCCTTGTCTTTTTCTGCCATTGTTGCAAGATTCAGATAAATTACACTGTAAAGAAGGCTCAATGTTAAAAGCAGGACCATCTGTATTTGAGATATTTACAATTGCTGGCAAACATAAATATTACAATTTGGTATTTTTGTTCCCACCAGAACAGATCTTCAAGGTTTTCAGAGATAACATTGAAGTAAACTACCTTACCTTCCCTGACATTGTAATCAAGTGATTCGTCAACAAATTTGTTTCAGCCCTCCCTGTGGCCTAATGTGTTCAGACTCCCTCGCGCTTTTAAACATAATGATCAATTCTCATTTAGGTTCCAAATATTATTAAAGTACTGTTTCCAAATACAAGAACTGAGTCTTTATCACTAAAGCATTCGAGTAAAATACTCATCAATCTGCAGTGGGAAAAAAATCATTAAAAGCTGCAAACCTGACATAATAGGCTTTTTTCTTAGTTGTCCAAAAGATGCAGTTCATTTTTCGGTGAACCAAGTTTTATTCGTTTTATTTTTTAAAAAAACAATTTAAGAATAAATCCCTGCAACATTTCAACATCCCTCTCCTTTTACCATTAGTTGAATCCCCCTCCAGAAAAGGAAGGATGTAACATGCAATGAAGATTTGACCACATCAGCACTCCAAGCCCCCACTTTCACTACTCTAAAGCTGGATAGCAGAGATTATATCAAACAGTGTCTCATCTGTCATCTGTTATTGTAAGGTTCCAAGACTGCAGTTATTATTTTACAAATGTACTTGAGAGGGAGGAATATCCTTGGTCAGAATAGTGGGAAAAGAAGAAAAAAGTTGTCTCCAAAACCCAGTCATATCCGGACACACCTAAACTGTCACTTCATTAAGGAAAATAATAACTTACCAACATTCTTATGTATGCGTGCAGGCTGTATTTCATATTCCCTGATCCTTACCCCATTTACATTGGTTCTTATGAGGATGATTATCAATATCCAATACACTTTTCTGACCACAGCTCCAGTGTATACTGGGGTACGTCGGTGGTCATAATTCCCTCCACTTGAGGCAGGGAGATGCCGTCCATGGATATGCTAATTCACTCAAAAGCTCCACTTTCTTTCTAAAGTATTTAGGAGCTGGCAGAGAGGAGAGCTTCAGTCTGAACCTATGCTCAGAAGGGGAATGAATAGAATGCTTCCATGACAGGGCTGCCAAAAAAAACCCCAAAAAAACAACAAAACAAAACCACACAAGAGAGGCCAGTCTATCAGTTGTGCTAGATTGCAGTTGTTTCTTGGCAAGACTTTGCTTTTCCGAGTAAAAGAGAACCTGAACATACCTAAAGAAAAACATGTATAACTGGCAACTGCAGTTCGATCTCAGGGCCATGATCTTGGCACATTGTGATCTCCTGATTTCATGCCTTGCAAATTGGCGATGAAAATATTATGAACATCACATCTTATATTCATTGTGGGTGTATGTGAACGGTTAGTTCATTTGTGATGTAGATTTTTTAAATTTAACCTTTGTCCTTGTAGTATTTATTTCTGAGCTGAACTGGAAAAGATATCCAAATATTCCATCTATTTTTAATGCAGTTTAAAATGTATTTGTAACTAATATATTTTACTTTCATTTCACCATTTTGTATTAAGGCTGTTAATACAGTTAGCTGTTAGTTATGCGGATGCATTTAAATAATGTAAATATCTACTGTTTCTATAAAACTGTTTTCATCTCCAATAAATGCTTATGATCACAAAACGTCTATTAAGAAAATTCTTTTTTGTCAAAGTTCCTTTGCTTGCCACCAAATGTTTAGAAGCAAGCACATGACTAGGTCAGAAGCAAATCTCATTTACAATTTTAAAGTAAGGGCAAGAAATACAATTTACATTTTCCCAGAAAAAATTAATAAATTAGTCAAAATAAGTCAAAGTGAAATCTTCATGGAGCATAAAATTAAATATTAAATCCCTTTCATCTCGGAAGCTGTGCTGCCTGGTTTGTCGTTATTCTTGTGTGAGGTCTCAGATATTAATTAGAAAAATGAGACTTAACTATTGCTTCCTTCTCAATTAAGTGGTTATGTTTCTATGTGGAAATTCATCATCACTGGAAATGTTCAGCACAGTGCAGTGTGTGAAGTAACATGGCTTAGAGAGTTCATCTGTATGCAAACACAAAGCCCTTCAGTGTAGTTATATACCTGCCTTTGTGTCTTTATTCCAGCACATCAAAGTCAGAGTTCCTTGTTTTTTTTTTTGTCTGTGAGGAGTTCTGTCTGGAACACTGGTTTGGAATGAAAATAGTAAAATGTTATTTTAGAGATGGGAACCTGAAGAAAATCTTAGCCTAAGAAGGTTATTACATTTTTAAATGGTTACATGTTTTTAAAATATTTATATATAACCCATTTGTGTAATGTTAAAAATAATATTTCTCATTAAAACAATTACAAACACTGCATAAAACTGTTTTAACTATTGTTCAGAAATTAGGGTACATAATTTATTTGGTGTGATTATTTGCAATATTGGAATTCCGAGTGCCACTTAAGGTTCATTTTTGTATAGCGCCCTTCATAACATAACGCTTTCACAGTTATTTACACAGATTATACAAACAGTAATCCAATATTATAAATTGAAAGGAAATTACTGGAAGTGGTTGCAAAATAGTTTTAGAGTAGTGTGGAGTAACCGTGTAACAGTAAGGCATAATGAGCATAATCAGAACAGGAAGAGCAACACTTGTCATAAGAATATTAAGAGGTGGCACATTCCACTTCAATTCACGGTGCATAGTGAATGTGTGAGCTACTCTCAGGATAAGATGCAAATGGGCATTGGACATATTATGCTAAACTGAACATCAAAATGTTAAAAGATCCACAAACACAAAGGATCTTAAACCACATGCAGGATTTTTGCAGAATTGGCTACAATACCTTAAAAATTCCTTAGAAAACAAAAATCAAAAGCTATAGCAAATGGAAGTTCAGAACATACAGTGAGCATATGATTTCTCAGCTTTCTGTGAACCAAAGAAATTGTGTTTTCATGACCATTCCAAATGGATACAAAATTAAGAAATCAAATTCAACTTCCAGCTCAAAGTAGCAAAAAAGCTTGTGACTATTGCCTCCTACAGTATGTAAACTTCGGCTTTCATTACACTTGAAGGAGGATGACCTCTCCCTGCTGAAGATGTTTGTGAAATAGCCGTTCACTTAATGAAGGCTCAAAGTCATCTGTGCACATGGTTGCTAGAGTACTTTGCAAGAATCCACTTGGAACACGGTTGAATTACGGAATTGACATTCAGCCTCCCAGGCCCAGGGCCAGTAGAAATCGCTTTGTGTGAACATACAACTATCGGTCCCTAATGGATCAGTTTGATTTTTCAAGAAGTACATGCTGTTAGTATTATGCACAGCCATGAATGTTGAAGGTCTCATTGTTCAGCTATCAAATGTGTCTCTGTTTTGAGAAGCAAAAAAAGTCTGAATTTTTTTTAAATCACACCCATCCATAGGTACTCCCAATTCCATAATAGGCTGACTCAGACTTTGCTGTCACAAAAAGTCCAAACACCAAATAAAGCAAACTGATGTGCATTTCTTTATTTTTCTGCTTTGTTGAAGGAAAATATTTCAGTGCATGTTTAAAAGAGCTGTACAGAATTGTTGTTGTTTTCTGGAAATGATATCATTAATGTAATGTTATATTTCCAATAATGTTTGCATCCTACATTTTTTGTACATGTATGAGATCAAAAATGGGTAGAAGTGTACTTTTGTACTGATGTTGTAATATAGAGATTATATAACAACTGCAAAAAGATCTTAACAAGAGTTTCTCAAGCATATCTCATCTATAGCTGGGAGACATAGGGTATGCTGGTCACTGAACACCTAACAGGTGTGTAAATATCCATGTTGACAGCAGTGTCTTCTAGGTTTTCCTGAACGTGAAACAGAGGTGAGATTCTAATGACTTCATTTTTTCTGCTGACTGGTTAAAACTGTTTTGACAGATTCTTCACTCGAGGCATTATAGCGTCCAAGTAAAAGTTTATGTATGGTAGCTGTGTGGCTTAATTGCCTCATGCGATCTGGATGTCTGAAAATGAAATGACTTGCATTTTACTCACATGGGCTAATAGCTGGTGTTTTAGCATTTCTGGCACTAGGTACTCATCTGTGCTGTACTATATGAGGCCCCTTAAGGAAGCAGTTGCACTTCTGCCTTTTTGAAGAGTGCCATATTTCATTATTGTGAGTACTCATGTCTTGCCCTTAGGGTAGTTTAAAAGTAATTCGTTAAAATCATTTGCCCTTCATCTAATCTGTAAAGATTAAGTGAAGCCCTGTGATAAAGGTCACTGAATCCGTTTACCTCAGGGTGCAATTTTTTTTTGCTTTGTTTGTGCAAGTAAAACACCATCCGCAGCAGTACAAGCAATTTGAACTTAATCATCTGTATTGAATATACATAAAGATCACAAGGGTGATTGTTTTTCAGTAGCCTGACGAGCAGTCAAAACATTTAATACGTACAGACTGGTTTCACTTTGACAGGAACTCACCATAGCAGTGTACAATATTTTGGCAAGTTGACTCTGCTTCTGTTGTTAGGTTCATTTCAGCGGTCAGCTACAGCCATTTCTATGAAGTGATTATATGCAAAGGGTTGTTAATATGCATAAATGAAGACTGTATGACCATAAAGGCAAAAACCATACACTGACAGTAGAATGTAGTTCTAAATTCCCAGGTCAGGGTACAGCATTGCACATCACTGCATATTTACTTTTATTAATGAAATAGGAATTGAACATGCCTTTTGTCGATCTGTAATACTTGGGTAATCTGTTCGAGTCCTAAATGTTATCATTCCATCTTGCACAAAATTACCTTAATAACCCACACAATTAGTTGAGTGGCCCTGGTCTGTGTGCAATAATAGTGGTGCAAATGATTTCAGAATGATTGAATTGGTGATTTTCAGGCAAAGATTCCACCATTTAGACCAAGGAGCTTTCAAAACAATTCCAAGCTAAAGTTATATAAAGGCACCGATTGGGAAGAGAAAGTAAAGACATTTCAAAGACACTTAATATCTCTTTCAGCATGGTGAAGTCATAAATTTCTTATGTATCTCATTATGTGTATCCTTGTCTTGAAGACCGCTTAAATGTCTGTTCCATTGTCTTTAAACAAGTTTGCTTAAGCAATTACTTATTTTGCAGATCTCAGAAGTGATTTACCTAAAGCAAATGTGATGTGTCTGTGGCATGCTGGAACTTGCATAAAGCTGCCTGCAGTGCTTTAGTTTTTCAAGTCATTAAAGATACCAGCAGAGAGAATTACAGCATTGAACCCAGGAGATCATAAACCCATGGATAGGAGAATTTATTTTTGCATGCACGACCAAGGAATGATATTACACTGTTGGTAATAGATGGAAATAATTTGTTTTGGAAAACATTGTATTGGTGCAAAATGATTAAGAAAACGAAACCCATTTAATGGTGATTTTTTTTCCCAGGAGAAAAATCTGTCTCTTAGAAAGTACTTATTATGTTACTGGTTCTTTTTAATTAACATGCAGGTCTAATAATGATTTTGTTTGGATAATTTCTTTTGCAGAACTCAGCTCTGAAAACCTAAGAACTTGTTTCCAGATTATCAATGCGTATGTGTACTTGTCATCAACCGACTTCTTACAGGTATTGTTCTTAATCCCTTGCTCTTGCTTAGGAATATAAAATTAAGTAATACCCTTATAGCAGGTTTCTAATTAAAACAATTCATCTATTTATGCCAAAACAAAAAAAATCCCAGTAGTGCCTCCACATATATTTCTTGATTTCCTTACTTTATCTAAGAGGTATGCATGTACTGTATCAAAGGTCTTGTATTTGAGTTATATTTGTCAGCTGGTCTGACTTTTTTACTATTGGTTGATAAGACAATTCTGTGATTCTACAGTGTGCAAAGGTCTACAAATGAATTGAGTTTTAGCAATAATGAGTTAGTATTAGGGTTTTTCAGGCAGTGAATCCTGACGAAGGCGTACTCTTTACAGCATCCCGGCCACAAGTTGCTTATGAGAGTAACTTTACATTTTCCTTCTAAGTATAGCATCCCTTTTCAAGATTACTTGGTTGATTGATTCCATTCTGAATTGTATCTTCAGTATTTCACAATGCTGTAACAGTATACTCTGTTAGCAGAGTTAGAAAAAAGTTTTAATTTATTTGAGAGACATTTACTTGCCATTCCAGAAAAAAAAACTCTTTTATCAAAGTCTGGCATTTTGATTGCATTATTGATATAGAACAATGTTGCAGCAAAGATAGTGGCTTATTCAACAAGAACTTGGTCCAACATTAGAAATGCCGTAACCTGTTACAAAACAGTCATAAAGCTCTGATAAACACTTTACAAAAGGAATATGTTTATACCGCTACTCATTCCACTTAAGGTAAATTATAAATTACAATGGATTTCTTAATGAAGCAATGGTAACAGATTTTACTTTGCATTACAAAATTCTTATCATCCTATATTCTTCTCTTTCCAGAATTACGCTGAAGCTCTTTGTCAATCTTTCTGTGAACTGTTGAAAGACATAACTACTGAGGGCCAAGTCCAAGTTCTTAAGGTACTGTTTTTGATTTTATAAAAAATATATATGTAAAACTATTTAATTCAGACCATCCTATCGTATTTTATATCTTATTTAGAAAATAATGTAATATAATCTGTATAACGTAATGGTATGATAATGTCATATCCAGACGTTGTTAGTGGTCTTAGTATAAAGCTGTGGAATTTTTTTATGATAATTTTCTTCAGGTTTGTGTAATTATGTGATTCGATCCATTGCAGATTTTAATACAGGATATAGATTTTTTTGGCAGTTATGTGGTAAAATGATTAACATGCCCATCCATTTTTTTTATTTTTCATTTAGCAGGTTAATAAATGTCTCCTTTAATAACAGCAAGCAATTTCCAAACCAGACGATCTGCTTTATATAAACAAGTTAGATCTCCTTTAATGTTTGAGGAATTGAATTGTAATTTTATGTAGAATTTTTAGAACTGATATACAGTTACTACATTGGCTCCACTGACCCTAACTAAAAAGGAAATGTATTAAATTTGATCATATCTTAACATTTTTATTTCTCTTAAATACTTGCTTACCTTTAAAGTTATTATATCTCTTTATAATTATTTAATAAATAATAAATATAAATAATTTAAGTAAACAAATGCATTGATTCAGAATTAACACAAGATAGAAGGTATATGGTTTTCCTCAGCTTTATATTTAGTTTCACATATTTTGTATATGTTTTGCCTTATACTATGGAATGAGTTTTCCAGGGATTTGTTGATATCCCATTTAGAATTTGGCACTTCTCCCAGCAGAGTTTCTGCTCCTCGCAGACATGCATGTAGGAATTCACTGGCTTAGAATATAGATGCTTATCCCTCTCTTCAGAGAGCTAGCTTTGGAGCTAGTGCTTTGAAAAAATATTTTGCACAGCCCCTGCTGTGCCAGGCAGATGCTGGTTTAATTACATCCTAGAAATGCCGCCATTTTGAAAATGAAAAAAATAACCTTATTAGCCATCTCTGACTGTGCCTTTTATTAAACCCTTTATTAGGGTTTCTGTATGTACAAAATGTATTACTGTGTTTATTTTAAATTATTATGCAGATTTTCATTTTTCTTATTATTTGGAGCTCCTGCAGAAAAACAAATATATCAGTGATGTGGTTATCGCCCTTGTGTCAGAGCACGCAGAGAAGCCTTTTTGTCTTTTTAACCATGACTTGTATCAGCAGGGATACACTTGTATAATCAAAAAGAGCAAATCTAAGGTTGCCTTAAAATGTAGTTTCATTGACCTTGTTTTATTTCATATCTAGATCTGCATCTGAAAAAAAGTCTGTGCATTTAGCTTGTCAGGTTTATGTTTTACAAAAAGAATGCCAGAGGCATTAGAGACATGGCTGAAGTTGAATAAAAAAAAAAACGCAGAGTGAATGCTTGAAATTGCTCTTGTACTTTTTTTTTAATGGTAAAGGTTTCGTTGTAAGGTACAATTGTTTGAAATAAAAAAAAAACAGAGACAAGAAATGTCCAAGGCTTGAGCTCTGCATTCTAATCATTATAGGTCTCTACTAATATTTACTCACAAATGTGAAATGTTAGATTATACCCTTTAGAATTTCTTGGGTGAGAAAAACCTGAACTGTAGGATGTGATTTAGTCAGCAGTACACTAAAGAAACGAGTACAGCAGTGATTTGAAGGGCAAGGGAAGCTTTATCCCTCTGGCTGTTTCTTTGACCACTTGGGAAAGGCAGCATTATCTGTATATTAAAAAGATTCTTGATAAAATCTTCTAACTTGAACTCCATGGGCATACCGCAGAGCTGGAATAATATATTCTTGTATCTGCAGATGCTAGCATTAAGACGCTTAATCATAATGACAAACACCTAATCTTGCTCAAGAAGTGGCTATAAAATATTGCGCTGTCCTCAGTAATTGACCTTCTTCTGTTAAACAACTTTGAGTAAGAATGAAAGGGAACAAGGTCAGAAACATTATCGAAATGTGTTCTGTATTGTAATCAAATAGAATCCTAAAAACCAGAATGGACAAATCAAGTTTTTGGTTATTTGGGGTTCATTTAATGTTAACTGATAGCACAACAAACTGAGGTTAGGGTTCCAGTAATTTTACCTCATCAATAAGATATACAGGAAGCCATATAAAAACAAAAGAGCTGCACCAAATCCATTCTGTTGCATATGTTGCTAGTATCAGAGTAGCAGAATTAAATTAGGACCTATAATGAACTCCCTGCAGTTGAGCAATATTGAGTAATGTAGGTATAACTGCAACTGCTACTGAAAATAATATTCCCGCTGACCAAACGATCCAGCTTCTGCCTTCAACAGGAAGTGCCAGGTGATGCCATTTTCAAATATGGGTCCTCACTTGAGCTCACTGAGTTTGAGCTCAGGGAAAATCGTTTCTTGAGACATACAGGCAACGTACAGACATTGTGCTGCATCCACAGCAGCTGAAGTATTTTGCTAAACCGTTTTGTTTTTTTGTCCCTGTCCTTTCTACCAAACAAGTACCCTACCACCAAATGTGTGCAAAATTACAACAAATGCTCTTTTGTTTCCAGTCCATGTCCATGTTGTTGCAGATAGCTATAGCAATAAACAGATTGACCCTTGTCATGATCATTCACCACAACCTCATTTGTATGTCTAGTGGCAGTTCATTTTTTGATGTCGGTGGGACATCAGATTGATTTTACTTTTACAAAATGTCAAAGTTTAAATAAGCTTTGGCTAGGGTTAATGAGGGAACATTACAGGCAAATCAAGACAAAAATGCATGGAAGCTTAAACACTTTTCTTTTGTAATTGAATGGTCTACCTAGCAGTTTGCTATTGTGGATTGTTTCTATGACTAATACAGTGCTGTTGTAATTGAGCAACTCTTCCACAGCAAGACAGTGCTTAGACCTTTGTCCTTTTGCATATCATCTTCTTCATACCTCTTGTTTTCATTGTTCTGTCAATATAAATCACATGTTTTGCTATGTTTTCATTTATAAGAGCCTTTTTCAAGTAAACAAAGTAAACACCTAGACACAAGAGGGAGTTGCACAGGAGACAGTCTAATAGGATTTTAAGTAAAAAAATGCAGATCATGAAAATTACAGGAATTCAGAGTATTTCTTCCACCTGCTAGGGAGATATGAAAAGCGATTGTTATATTTTTCTAAGAGTTCACTTGTAAGTAGTGTATGTGCTGTGTAAAATTAATGATAATGTCATCTGCTCCTTTGAGAGTTAACCTATTTTTCAAGTATTTGCAGAATCAAATGCTTTAACAACAACTATATTAATATTTCTCCATGGTTGCCAGTTTGAAATACTTTGTGCTAAGGGTTCAAGTGCAGTATGCTAGTGTGCTGTGGTTACTTCTATTTTTAAACCTGTATGATTAAGCTATTGTATGTTGCTTTCTGTTCTGTACGACAGTGTCTTGTAGCCTACAGTGCACGAAGCAAACTTGCTCACTCATTCTATCCTTAAAACTAATTAGAAATCCAGTATATCAAGCATTAACCTGTCAGCTAGCCCAGGTGCTGAGCTACTAGGAATCCTTCACCAGTTTTGTAATAGATAATGTTTAATAAAAAAGCAAAACAAAAAACTCCTAACTTCATATTGTAGTTAGTGATACAAATGTCTTGGTGGATTTTAAGATAAAAACATAAACATAAAAAACATAATTATGTAGGTATAAAGGAAACATTAAACTTATACGGATTTTGTTTTTTTACTACTATATAAACATAATTGGTCCAAGTCTGAATTACCACTATTAATTCTGCATTAGAGAGAGCAACTCTGCATAAACTATGATACTGATCAAACAGTTTAGATACTATGGTATTGAGATTTACTCTGTTATATGCCATGACAGTAACCAACTTGAAAAAAACACACGTTTTTTTTACACAGCTTCATGTTACCTTGAATAGATTAACTCGTTTTCTCTGTTCTCTTCAAACCAGCTTCTCCAAATAAAAATGAATTTGCTTCCTCACTTGAATTTGTTTTGTGATTCCTCTCTTTCCCCCCAAGGCTATTAGGAAAGATTGCATTCCACAATTGCAAAAAGTAAAGTAACTGCATATTATATTCTCTACAGCAAGAAAGGTCTACAGGACATCTGACTTTGCCAAACTTTACATTTTATTTCTACACCACTGGTGTGCATGCATTGTTTGTATAATTTAACCCTACCACTCCTCTTTCTTGGAGTCCTCTTGGAATAATTCTGTTCTCTCCACATTGACTTCAAGATTTGATTCGTACTGGAAATCATTGCATTTGGACTTTATAATTTGAAATACTTTCCATAATCATGAACTTTTTACGACAGCATGGTGGCACGGAGGTTAGCATTGCTGCTTTGGGGCCCTGGGTTCATTTGCTGTCTATGTGGGGTTTGTATGTTCTCCCCATGTTCGCTTGGGTTTCCTGTGGGGTTCCTCCCACAGTCCAAAAATACAGTGGTGGTTTAATTGGCTTCTGGGAAAATTGGCCCCGATGTGTGCGTGTGTGTGTCTCTCTGTGTCTGGGTGTATCCTGCCTTGCGCCCGTTTCTTGCTGGGATAGGCTCTGGCTCCCTCATGACTCATGATTTAAAATAGAAAATGAATAGATGGATGAACTTCTTACAGTTAATGATCGTTCTTTCAATTTTTCACACTGGAGCGACAAAGGGTTTCACGTTCTAGCAGATATTTTAAATGAGAATAATATTTGATCATTTCAGATCTTGCAGTCACACTATGAAATTCTAGTCTGCATACCTCTTCTCTGTTTTGGTACATGTGCCTATGGGTTCTCCTGGGGCATAAGGTGGTTTATATACCCAGTACATAGTCTATTTATTTTCAATGAACAAATGAAAATATTGCAGGTTTCTTATAAACCCCTTAAGCAGTGATTGCTGTCTGGATTTAAACAGTGTAAATTAATTTCCAGCAACGAGTTTTGGATAAATATAAACTCTTCCTGTGAAAACCATTGAATGGTCCACTTAAGTCCCTGTTGGAGAAAGGTATTGACTCCTTGAAGATGGAATCTGATGAAGGTTCTAGTCTGCTATGTATGTTCTTTCAGGGGGGAGCTGTGGGCAACTGTTTGCACAGGTTTTAAAAGTGTCCAAAGGTATCTGCCTAAGAACCTCTAGAACATAATCACTTGTAGGGAAGTAGCATTGGGGGGGAAGGGAGAGGGGGTTTTGTATGAGGTGGGGATTAGAGGAGGTGTTTTGTTGTTGTATTTCCTCTGAGAAAAAAAAGACAATTACCACCAGCCTTGCACTGTATATTTTGTTTTAAAAAAACTAATAACTTGTTAGTTAATATTCTAAAACAATGCAGTTGAATAAAATATTCTGATTAAATGAAAGAATTTTTTATGCTACATTTCAGATTTTTAGCTAGAACTATATACAGTGGTGTGAAAAAGTGTTTGCCCCCTTCCTGATTTCTTATTTTTTTGCATGTTTGTCACACTGAAATGTTTCAGATCATCAAACAAATTGAAATATTAGACAAAGATAACACAAGTAAACACAAAATGCAGTTTTTAAATGAAGGTTTTTATTATTAAGGGATCCAAACCTACATGGCCCTGTGTGAAAAAGTGATTGCCCCCTAAACCTAATAACTGGTTGGGCCACCCTTAGCAGCAACAACTGCAATCAAGCGTTTGCGATAACTAGCAATGAGTCTTTTACAGCGCTGTGGAGGAATTTTGGCCCACTCATCTTTGCAGAATTGTTGTAATTCAGCCACATTGGAGGGTTTTCGAGCCTTAACCGCTTTTTTAAGGTCATGCCACAACATCTCAATCAGATTCAGGTCAGGACTTTGACTAGGCCACTCCAAAGTCTTCATTTTGTTTTTCTTAAGCCATTCAGAGGTGGACTTGCTGGTGTGTTTTGGATCATTGTCCTGCTCCAGAACCCAAGTGCCCTTCAGCTTGAGGTCACGAACAGATATATATATACAATATAATTTATTTAGCTATGAATTGGTTATTCAGACTGTTGAAGCAGTAGTTTCTATCAGTAAATTAATTTGGCTTGTAGGCATTGCAAATCATTTCAGGATCCAAAATGCCAAGTTCCATTCTAATATGAAACAAGATTTTTTTTACTTATGGTCCCTATCTCTTTCATTTTAGTGAGCTAACAGTATGTTTGGTTCTTCATCTGATTGAGTCAATGAAGGACTTGAGAGACAGAAATTTGCAGTGGAATGTGATGAAAGGGGTTATGTTACTTATCCCTGCCTTTTTAAAAATTCTTTTTTAATCTAAATGTCAGAAGAAATGAAATACAATGAGGGTCAGATCACAGGATCCCGAATCCACAGGTTTAGTTCTTATCACCAAATTGGCAGGAAGCGTCTCATAAAATCTTTGAATAAATTACCTAAATGTGGTCTGCGGCTCTCAGTGCTTGGAATTCTAAAAAAAAAAACAGTTCTGCTGAGCCCGAGCTGTGAAAACCTGCAAGACAGAAAGCTCACCCTGTGTTCATTTTAAAAAAGCAGCAGTCACAGACTGCACGTATTTAGGTAGTAAAGACAGCAAAAGTGTTTTCTGATTGTTCTGTGCAAAGATATAAATTAGCTGTTCCAAAACTTGACATTGATTACATTAATTATGATTTGATACTTTGGAACCATAATAGTTCTAATCATAATAAGATTTATTTACTGAAAATAGAAACCAGACTGAATGAGGTCTGGGAGATGATGAGGAAAGAAAGGACAAGAACAGCAAGTGATTAATTGTTGAAGCTAAATAATGCCTCCTGATTACCAACAGTGGCAGATATTGTGAATATAGACGTTGGGAGTCAATTTTGCTGTTAAATCTTTTGATGAAGGGATTTTGTTTCTAAGTCTAATGATATATACTGTGACAAAGAACAGTCAAGTTTGTGTAAGCAACATGTCTAAAAATAGTTACAGACTACTTGCGACTGGGAACATGTAGGCAGAGTTTGGTTTCATACAAAGATGCAGATAGGCATGGAATAATAAAACCATAAACATGCGATACTGTAGGATATCAGATAAAGGGATGTTCTGGTTATTAATTCAAGCTTGTTTTCATAGCATGCCTTTATTCCATGTTGGCATCAAATGTGGGTTATGGATTTTAAAAAAAAGTTTAGAAAAAGGTCTAAATTGAGCTGGGCAAGAAATTGTGATATAACAGCCTTTGAAGTTATTTTATGGGAATTGGTATGTTGTACGTATTGCTGTTTTGTTGTGCTGGGGGCCTGAGTTCAATTCCTGGGGTATTATCTGATGGAGATTATATGTTCTTCTCGAGTTCATGTGGGTTTCCTCCAGGTGCTCAGATTTCCTCCCAGAATCCACAGTCAGCCTGGACGGTTAATTGTCTCTTAGGAAATCTGGCCCTGGTGTGAGTGTGTGCGTATTATTGCGCGTGTGTGCCCTGTGATGGACTGGCCTCCGATCCAGGTTGTACCCTGCCTTGCACCCGTTTTTGGTTTAGAAAATGGACAGATATCCTAATAATTGCATTATTAGTGCATTATTTAATTCCATTAAAAGTACATTTGCCTCAGTGGTCTTTTTTTAAGTTTTAAGCAAGTTTACCCCAGCTGTCATGTAATTTACGATGAACGCCAGTAACAGTCACAGATACATAGATTTATCAGTACTTTGCATATTACATAGTTCACTTTTGTATTTCATCTAATAAATGTTTAAATAGTTAAATAATGCAGTTTTTAATATAAGAAGTATGTATAGTCAATGTTGTTTGACGGGAAAAATAAAACATTTACTCTTTTATCTCCAGAACATGAATTTCATGATAAATGTGCTTTTGTGACCTCCTTTGTGAAGAATATTTGACTTGGATTCATTTCATATTAAAAAATGATAATAATGTTATTTGCAGCTTTGCATAATTGTAGGGCTGACATTTGTGCTAAAGGGCACATTTGATTGGCAGAAGCTGTTGCTACTCTTTCTAAGTTATCTGGTTTTGAAAATAAGTGATATGATATTTTTAAAGAACTAAATATCACTTTCTTTCTACTTTTTATGTTTAGTGTTTAAGCAGCTCATTTGGTTGCATCCTGAACACAAATGGTTTACAGGAAAATCACCAAGGATTTAAGGTGGTGCAAGAAGTCAAGATGTATTATGACTAAGCATTTTTGTACACCCTCATGAAGAACATCATCTTTTGTGTTGTTTAATTTACTTTCCCGATACCTTTGCCATTACAAAACAATGGAAAAGGAAATTCTATCTTTGCATGCTGTGGTAACTATAATTCAATATTGTTAATTTAATCTATGTATTGGTTATTTGTCTTACCTGTTATTGCTACACAGTGTTGTCTCCTGTCTGTTCTGCTATTTTGTCTCAGGACACAGACCCTGACCCTCCTCTGATTTAAATCAAGGATTACCTGCCCATCAAGAGGAGGCAGGGGTGAGTTCAGGGTTATTGTATTGAACTACACTTATAGGGTAACAAGTCAGTCTGTTCATAGTCTTTCTGGAGTATCCTGGTCTGTGTGTTGTTACACAACCTGGGTGATAGTAGACCTACAGTATTGTTTTGAAATGACTGTTCAGAAATTCCTTCAAGAAATTGAAGTTTATTATTTTGTTTAATGTTTGTGATTTCTTAGTAAATATTTTTTTCTGCCACAAGGGAAGTTTTAGTAAACAGACACTTTTTGTACTGGCTTTTTGGCTGGCCATCTGTGTGATATCTGTGACCAACCCTGGACTTACAGCCAGTAAGTGTGTGCGGAACAGCTCCGTTGTGCTTTTCTAACATTCCACCCCTTCAAGTGTAGACAGTACACCGATTCATCTGTTATTTGAGAATTTGAGAAGATAAGCCAAAACAGGCGATTCTTCTTGTGTAGTGGTTTGCTTGGTTTTCAATGTATCACAATACTTGAGGGACTTTAAATATTTACTGTCACAAGAAACTGAGATGGAACTGTTGGTTGAACAGACTGCCTATTGGTTGCTGTAAGTTTTATGTCTGAGTGATGCATGACTAACATTAAGCACCAGCAGCCATAGATGAGAAACTACTTTACCATTTGAAGATAAGAGGAAATTCAAGTTGGCAATACTGGGCAAACCCAGGGTGGAATTTAGCCAGGATACCAGTGTTAACAGTGCCATGGGCTACAAAAGGCCAAATATTCATGTTTAATACCTCATCCTAAGGATAGCACACCCTAAAGCATTTCACACTGTAGCCCTACTGGGGCATTAGTTAGGACATTTGGGTCCAGAGGGGAGAACACAACACCTCCTGTTTCACAAATACCACATACAGCAACACCTAATTTTCCATGGAGGTTTCCCATCACAGTACTGTCCAGACTGGAAGGTGGTGACAATGATGTGGGTGGACCGTCAGCGAGTCATTAATTATAAACTAATGGCTTCTAATGAGAAATGATTTTGTCTATAGTTATTGTGCAAATGTATTTTCTTGCCTACAAGATCAATTAAGTAGCTTTTATACTGTATATACAGTCAATATTCAGTAAGGAGTACCCTAGAAAACAGCCAGATCCTTTTATTTCAATAAATTAGATTAACAAAGGAAAAACATGATGCAAACTAGTTTGCAAAAATAATTATAAGAAAGCATTACTGAAACAGTTATGAAATGATGACTCATTTATTTTGGAATTAAGCATGAAACGTTTAGCAACATGTTAAGTGTGCTAGTAATACGTCTCAAATGCTAATCATTTAATACACTAAAGTGTAAGCTCACCTGTAGTGAATAAGACACATAAGTTCGTAACATCCGTACTAACTATGCTCCATGTTATGAATGAAATGCACAGTATAAATTACAGGTGTTTCACTATTCTTCAAGCTTCAACCACAATAATGTCACTCTATATTTAAAAATAACCATATAACATACCATGAGATAAAACTGTGTTTTTTATATGTAAATAGTTTATTCCTCTGTTTCTAATGAGTAACCTTCAGGGGAATATTTAAAAAAAAAATAGCTTCATTTAACACTAATGACTAAATTGAAATAGTATTATTATTAATAATAATAGTATTTAAAAGGCCACAGATCAGAAGAGATCTAATATTTACATATGATACAGTATTTAAAATGTGTTGAACATTTATATATCATTTGTTCTTAATATTATCCACAATGTTTTTTCCCCCCTCATGGCCATTTTATTAAATTCCACTTTCAATTAACTTATCTTGAACAAAAAAGATAAAAAACTTAACAAAATGGATTAACAGTAGCATTTAATTATTTTTTAATTAGCATAAAAATGTGAAAATGTATCTGAAAAAAAAATGTTTAAAGGCCAATAATTTGTGACCATTCTTGTGTTTATATGTAAAAAGGTTTTATTGCTTTTCATTCTGCTTGTTTAGTATGGTCTCTCTTGAATTTACACAGTCATATTAAATATACTATTTAAAACCCATCTATATTAATTATATTTTATATTTGTCATATTATGAAATATGTTAATCTCAATTCTTTGTAATTGTTGGCTGATTGACAAGGGATTATTATAATTATAGTTTATTATAACTGGATGACACAGGAAGCACGAATCAAGACGTAGAACCTTCAACATTACTAGATGCTAACTAGAATAAAAGTAATTTCTAAAGATTATCTTGCCTATCCCTTGCAGTTTTTCTCATGAAAATGCATATGAGATGTTTTTCCTTTAAAATGTTATTTTATTTTACAGCCGTATCTTTAAATATTTTTGATTAACAAAACATTGAGCAATAGCATGAGGATTTTTAAAAAGGAGGTGTACATTTAAACATTGTAGTATTTTAAATAGTATATTAGAAGACTTTTGTTGGGAGTAAGGAATACTTTAGGCAGCTAGAAGGTTAATGTAGCTGTCCAATTAAGTTTCATTTGTGAAACTCTTTGAATTAGGACAGGATACTTTACAGAATGATTACACTTAAATACTGGTAAAAGATGTTTAGTAATGATTGAATAGTCACTCGATGATAAAAAACAGACTATTTGCTTCACTGAGTTCCCAGAAATCATTATGTCAAGCTGATTGGAAAGCCTTCACTGCCATTAATCTTTCTGTTAGCTCTTCAGAAAAAGTGAGAGCAGATATTTTTGGCCTTATGTCTGCAAATTAAATTTTCTTTAAGTATAGAGAAATTTATTTGAAATGATAAATCAATACCATAGAATTGCAAAAACTTGTCAGTCATTGTTTAAAAAGTGAATTGTCTACAGAGAGTAATATTGGTTTAATAATTAGATGTGGATTCCTGAAATTTCCCCTTTTTCCTGTGTATTTTTTTCCCAAGGTTAAGATGTCTATAGCCCACGGTCCCCTAAAGTTTATAAGGATTATTTTTGACATGTAATAACTTTATTGACTCTTCAAGAGTTATATAATTCCTTTCCTTAAAATTAATTATGTATGACATTATTTTTTCTGGTAGATGCTTGAGACAAAAGTCAACATATAGATTATATTAAACCTGCAACACAGCATCCACAAAATCACAATAGCCCCACAGCCACTGTGTGTTATTTACTGAGAGTGTGCTTAATGTTTAATGTAAACATACCCGGAGCTTAGATTTCATCACCGTGAGTCACGCTTAAATACAGATTACCTTCAGAGCCTTTACTTTATCTCTCTAATGCTGACATTTTTGTCAAGTTGTTCCTGTAGATAATGATATTTTACAAAACCCATTGAAAATGCTGGGATTCAGAGCCAGTCTTTTGTGTAGTTGTTTTAAGCTCTTTGTTTTGCAGATATGCCAAAATTCAGACCAGTCCTGCAAAGCATGATTTTGTTTTCTTTATACCAGGGTTCTTTTCATGGATAAGACCTGGAAATCGGAAGTTGTTGTGAGGCTTTGTGTTTAGCTGTTTTTTTTTTTATAGATAACTAGCCATTTCATCTCTAAAGCTCTCATTTGGTCTCCTAATCAGAAGCTGCAATATATACATATAGAAGCTCAGCATAAATCTTTGCATAAAAAGGTGCCTCCTGTTCTCAGGACTGCAGCATTATCACGTTGTAGCCGGATCTTGAATAGTATACCTTTGAAGAAAACTAGGTTGCTATGGTGAGTGATGTTGGTGCACCAGTAGCCACTCTTGTCCTTGGCCCAGAAATTCCAGTCCATTATCCTAGTTGAGGGCTCTGCTATAGGAGGAACCATCCTTTGGGTGGCATGGAAAATCCAGATCCTGACTGCCTTTTGTTATTAATAGATCGCATGGCATTCTTCATCCGACTAGGGGTGGTAACCTTGGTATCCTGGCAAAATTCTGGTCTGGCTTACCTAAATTTCTCCCTCAGTTCAGTTGGTCAAGTAATTTCTCACTTCTCCTGCTGATCTGCGTAGTAGAGGTGCTGGTGCAGAATGGCTGTCATACAACATCCAGGTAGATGTTAAAGTGGCTCCTATCCTATACATGAAGCACTGTTGTATGGGATGAGATTGCTATATGAACATTATTAATCCTAGACTATGCCATTAGCCTGAGTTTCAGACAAAGACATTTCAACCTGTAATACAGAAGTACTACAGAGATCGCGATACCCTCTACTGTGTTACAGTAGCATTTGCAGCTCTTACTTTTTAGATAAATGTGTTTGAAGTGCCACATTTTCTTTTTCTAAATATTTCAGTAGGTGGTGGATAGTTTACTCCAAAAGGTGATATTTTCATTGCTGTAGAAAGCAGGTCTCATCTAACTGAGCATCAGCCTCTACCTTTGTGCTTAAGCCAAGTGATTAAACACAGACCGTTTCTGTGGCAAATACCTTTCAGTTCAGGTGCAGTTGTGTGTGAAATTAAAAAGGTTTTTTTTCAAATTGCCAAGCATGTGTTATTCCTCAACATCCTCAGCGGTGTTTTCAAAATAATTTTAGCATGGTAACCTCAAAAATGCAGAGAACCAAATTACAGTGCAAAAATGGAAAGAAAATGGGAGAGTCTTCCCATAAAAAAACATACTATGATTGTGACTTTATTTTTAATTAAGTTCACCTATTGTAAATCTATAACTTAAGTGAACGTACTTTTTTTCTACTGCAAGAACAATTTTAAATAACATTTAGTTTAAGGTGAGTGGAGGTCACATTTCATATTAAAAAAACAAACATTCTAAGTTTAATTTAATGAAGGAAATTACTATTTAAAAATTATACTTCTTTAATAATAATTATAATTGCTTACACTTATATAGCGCTTTTCTGGAGACTCCTCTCAAAGCGCTTTACAGGTAATGGGGACTCCCCTCCACCACCACCAATGTGCAGCATCCACTTGGATGATGCGACAGCAGCCATAGTGCGCCAGAACGCTCACCACACATCAGCTATTAGTGGGGAGAACAGACTAATGAAGCCAGTTCATAGATGGGGATTATTAGGAGGCCATGATTGATAAGCGCCAGGGGGAAATTTGGCCAGGACACCGGAGTTATACCCCTACTCTTTTCGAGAAACGCCCTGGGTTTTTTAATGACGACAGAGAGTCAGGACCTCGGTTTTACGTCTCATCCGAAGGACGGCTCCTGTAGACAGTATAGTGTTCCCGTTACTGTACTGGAGCATTAGGACCCACATGAACCGCAGGGTGAGCACCAGTACTGGCCAGGCTCACACCCGCTGAGCTTTAGTGTGTTGCCAGTTGTGAGTTGCAGGGTGACTGCAACTGCTGGCTGCTAATATAAAATTAACCACTCTAGAAAAGCTGTCCATTCCATTCTCCTGTATGATCTTTGTTTCTTCAAATGCTGTCATGACTTTAAAAAATATGAGTTGCTGAAAGTGGCCTAGTTTAGCAAGTATTTACATGTCAGTAATTAAAATGTTGAAGTACGGAAACTTGCTTCATGCTGTCATCCATCTATTCTTATCAGAAAGCTGTTTGTTCCTGATAATGGTCACAGCCATTGCACACATTTCTTCATGTAATGTGTTTACATAGTTGTTCTGAAAGTCATTTTTCAGGTGTTTGTTAGTGTTTATCAGTTAGTTGTAAAATGTGAAGGGAAGACTGTTGTTAGTGGTGGGTGGCGAATGGCGTGTAAAATGTATGAGTCACATACCCATAGACCCTTCTGAACTGCTCAACTATCTTTACTGTCATTGAGTTTTTTAAAAGTCATTTACTTTTGTCTCATAACTACTGTAACATTGCAATATATTTTCTTATATAGGGTTTACACTGATTATTAATTGTTGACTTTGTTGAATTGATGTGCTTTCTGATTGTTAAGCAGATATAAAGACATATTTATGTAAAATTGTTCGATGTACTCACATTAAAATGCACTTACACCAAAAAGTATTTCTTACTATCAGTGGAGGCTTTGTTAACAGTAAAAATTAGCTAAGGAAAATGCAATCTTTAATAATGTGCCACTGCTTATTAAATTTATGGCATCTTCACTGTCTAGTGAAACAGAATCTCTGTAAATATGAAGCACTAAAATGCAGAACTCTTTTTCTTAGCAGAACTTTATCATACTTATTACTTTATTAATGATATGGTATTTTTATTGTCAAGAAGTGTCATATTTATTACTGTTGTAATTGTTTTTCTAACATGTTTGGTTTTGAACTTCCAGAAGGTTCCAAGTGAAAAGAGGCACTTGGGTTCATTATGCTCTTTTGACAGGTGTAGCATATTGGCTGGAATATTTTGAAAGATTCTGGTGAATTGAATTGAGCTGTGTGTTGTTGTAGCTTGTTCCTACCCTTTGTAACTCCTTGTGTATAAAAAGCTTTTGTAGATACATTTGTTTTATAGTTTGGTCTTTATGTAGTTAGAGTCGCTGAGTTTGAAGCTGATAAGTGTCTCGTGCTGCTACCCCATAGTGTGCGCCTTACCTTTCAGTCTGGGAATAATTCTGATTTTTTTTTTAATTTCCACCACAGAACCAGGTTTTTCAGAATAATGTGACCAAAGCTATACACAAGCTTTCAGGTATTCATGTTGTCTAGAAGTGGACATGAATCAATATAAACACTTTTCATCACTTGACTTTCATCACAATTCATTACTTTTTATTTAATAATTGTGTAGTCATATTAGCTGCATTTGATATCTTAATGTATTACTTTAATTTTGTTCAGTGACTCCTTTCCAGTTTATTAGTCTTGTGATTAATTCCTGCTCATCGTCATTTTTGTTTGCAGCACACTTTAAGAGCATTTCTTCATGCAAAGTTTTGTACTTTATCCAACTGATAAATGATAACCAACCACCTACTCATCTGTAACATTTTCAAGACTTTTTTTTATGGCTCAGCATTTCTAAAAGATTTTGATTTTTTTTCCTGGGTAAAGACTGAAAATGGCCTTCTTAGTGATACACAGAAACCATTAATCACTGGCATTTATAAATTATAGATACCTTTGTAACATTTTTTTGCTTCAGGCATGTTGTTTCCTAAATTGTGTCTTGTAAATCCCATGATTCTGTCCTCTGGGTGTTGTATTAGTTTTATATGAAACAAGAAAGTGTGAGAAATGACCACGTAAGAAATAAGTTATGGCATTTTAGTAGATTTTTTTTCTCTAATCCTGCAAAAATGTTGTAAAAAATTATACTTGTCAATTGTTTAATGCTTTCTTCACTAGTAATGCAGTGGAAAATAATTACTTTCTTCAAACTATGAAGGTTTATGTACAGTATTCTCTCATGTTCATAATTCCCTACTACAGAATTCTTTACTTGCTTGCCTTCTGTGTTTTATGATTGTATAAATGTAACAAATTACTTAATATTTCTGAAAATTATTTAACACCCATAAATCTTTGCCTTTACTCCTTACTGCTACACCTTCCTATCTTAGGAAACTAGTAGAGATTATGATTAATGATTAATATTTGTGGTAACTCCCTACACAAGTTTTAGAATGTTATCTGCAATATTTAAATATTTGTTCCTTATTAAAGAAATGAAGCAGAGCAAAACCATCCACATAGTTCAGCCTTTTCCGCAGGGGTGAATGGTAGAATTAGGAGAATTAGAACATTTTTTAACACAAAATGGTGCAAAAACCATTTAATATAAGAACACCACATATCTGAGTTTGAGAAGAGCACTGAATTCACAAACCAACTGTTTAGGCTGCTTCTATGTATTAACGTACTGTATTGCTAATTAACCACTAGCCCATATTTCAGCACATCTGAAAGCAGAAATGGGCCACTGTCAGCTTGGTGTGGCTTGAGTTGCATTTATACAAGAAAGGCCCGCTAAGTGACCTCTCACATAATAAACAGTAGTAGTAGTTTGATGAAGAAATACACATGCGACAGAGGAAGACCATTGACAAT
Source organism: Atractosteus spatula (assembly GCF_055471065.1). Taxonomy (NCBI): domain Eukaryota; kingdom Metazoa; phylum Chordata; class Actinopteri; order Semionotiformes; family Lepisosteidae; genus Atractosteus; species Atractosteus spatula. The sequence goes on along the minus strand of NC_142708.1, from coordinate 27,241,766 downwards.
GACAGATCAAGATGTTATAATTGTTTTATTTCCTGTATATCTTTTTTTCTAATTGAATATTTTTGTTAACACTTGACTCCAGTTCTGCCTGGACATTTCTTTCACACCCAAAGAGTAATGAGTGCTTTTTCTTCATTGTCTACTCTCCTGCTCGATTGTTCTTATCTACTGTTCATGGTGTGTGTCTGTTGTGTATCACATGGTCACCTCAACAGGCTTAAATCCCTCATCAGCCAGAACGGATCTTCAAGATGTGAGACAATAACAATAGTAAAAGTCAATGTACACTTTTGTAAACCAATTGACAAATTTGTCCACATTAGATCTAAAGATTTCAGTTATCCTGGAGCTTGGGGATCAGTATTAGCCTTTAAAATAATAACATTAATAAATCTAGGAATGTTTTCAAGCATGGATTGATCAATCAGCCTGCTTTATCTAATTTATGCTTTATCATAGTTTCTAAAAAGCTTTAACTTTATAAATGGTGTTTGGTGTTTTTGGTGTATGTTTTGTCACCTGGTGTCTCATTAAACTAACCCTTGACCTACAGTATTCTTTTAACTAAGAGAAATTAGTAAGTTTTTAGTTTGGGAACAAAAGCTGCTGATTGCCTTTTACAAGAATGTGTTATAAAATAAATGCCCAAAACACACCACACTATAAAGTACATTCATTTTTTTCTGTGTGTTGCTAATGATAAAATGTGATGTGAATGAAAAAAATAACCTTTTTAAGGAATCGCTTATGTACTTATGCTTGTAAAATACCTTAACGATGCAACATTAGTAGAGAGTAGAAATTAAATTGTCTTTTAATTTACTGTATCTTTATCAATAGCAAAGACAGTGTAAAAATTATTGATTTTGGTGTTGGTTTGGTTTGGTTTTTCTTTCAAAATAGGTTTAATACATTTATCTTTCAAATCCTTATGACTTATATCTTTCTGTCTGACTGGCTCAGATGTTCTGCCATAGTGATTCCCTTTAGAAATCCATAAACATGCACCACTGACTTCTGCAAGATTTTCAGAAAGTAACAGCTTCTGGCTACATGTTTGTTTACCACCTCCATTTATATTAAAAATAGTACATGCTTTTAGGATGTTATAAGTGCTTTGTAAATCCCAACTGGAATAATTTAGTGTACTGTATTCAGCAACACACAAAATACACTATACAGAGACTATCCATAAAGTAGGAACAAAATCTTGAAAAGGAAATTCAGTTAACTCGATAATTTTTGGAAACTGCTATGAAACTTTAGTGAGGTGTTTTAGTGATGTTTAGAGAGAAAATGTTATTGTAAGATAATTAATTTACGCAATCCCATGAAAGCTATCATACAGTAGAACATAAAGACTGAATGGCTTCTTTTCATTTGTGACCTATGTTGTCCATTTGGTAGTTAGTAGTTTATTGATCTGAGGAACCCAACAAGCTATTTATTAAAGGAAGCCCAAATATTGCAAGTATTGTGTTATTATAACAGTTAACCAAAATGTATTTCAGTGCTTAATCTGAGGTTTTCTCAAAGCGCAAAGTTTCCTTATCCTAGTAGGAATTGTGACAGTGACAGACTAAGCTCTTGCTCAGGAGCTCTCCACATTCTCTGTTCTTGTTTTTTTCAGTCTGAACTCGCACCACACAGGATTGCCACGTGAACCGTCTTAGGGTTCATGTGTATACACCGAACGTGTATCACGAAACAGTGTTTACCCCCCAAAAAATAGATCTGAAAGTGTCATTTTTTTCATGTCCTTTTTTTTCTTTTTTAAGTCACTTCCAAAATTGAGCAGCGCGCCCATTCATTTCCGACACCACTGTGGCACAGCAGACAGGTCTAAAAAAACACTGAACCACAGTACGTGTAAAGCCAGGGCAGAATATCTGAATATCTGTGTGCCACTTCAAGGGACTTAATAGGAGTGCAATTTGATTCTGATGAAGTCTGCTCCCATAAACGGCCTTCATGGTCTTCGCCCATGTTGCAAGCTTTCTGGTGGATGGGTGAAGGCTTTTCTTGCTGACGAGTACATCATGGTTGTTGGGAAGAATATTAAACCAGCTGTCTGTTTAACCCGAATGGAATTTCAACTCCGTGGAGAGTCCCTACAGAATGCACAGATCGAGCTGATGGTCCTGGCATTGTTTTTGATTTACCCAATTAATTTCCAAACCGTTATCACTTTGGTAATGAATATATTTTTTTAAATTATCTGTGCGCTTAAATAATATTATGTGTATTAAAGTAATGAAGTAATGCATATAAAGTAGAAGGCACTGCTTTTTAAGAGCATTAGAAATGTTAATGAGGAGATGATTCATCTCTGCTTGTTAGGCTATTCTCAAGTGTTTTTGAAAGATCCACATCAACATTTGACAGATTGTTGTATGTAACCTAAAGATTTTTATCTTGTATAAAATCCTGAAAGTTCTTGTGCCTAATTACCATGAAGACCATGATGCCCTGAATGTTTCGGGGTAACAATTTACATCAAGCTGATTTTTCTTTTTTATGTTCTTTTCACATGTGAAGTATGTTTCAGAACTCTTATAGTAGTTTTTATGGACCCTTTTCAGTCCTTTTTCTAATATCAGAACAACTGCACAATTGCATGCTGATAATGCGTTTTATTTGCCTTTGCTTAGACAAAGCGTATTTTTCTTATTTAAATCTGCAACATCACCAATCCCCAATGGCACACCACTTACAAGTTAATTTAAGTTTTCTGTGTTTCATGTGTATTTAAAAAGAAACTGTTGTAGTGTTGGACACCAATGGCATTTGACTACATCAGACATCTAACTCGAGGAAGATGCCTTTTTTGTATATGCTTTTATTGTATGTCTAATTGTTTTCATGTACAGTAGCTTGGGAAGGTAGTCATTAAATTTGTTTTACAGCCTCAAACTTTCATTTTCTCCTTCTTAAGCTGTTTTTCTTTCTAACCTCTGCAGTAGACCATCACCTTGTTCTTAAATCTACCCTCCTGCCAGTGCTGTAAAAGAGCTCCTCACTCACAAATAAATCAGTCCTCCTTTTTATCTTCTAGGTTGTAGAAATCGCAATAAAAGTGAGCCCCATGTTGGGTGCCCATATGTTCCAGCCCCTGTTGCCTTCAGTATTCCGTGGCATTATAGATGGAGAGGTAAGGCCATGTGTAAGAAGCTTATCGGGAACAGGTGAAGTTTTATTCCATGCTGAAAGGAAAAGAAAAGAGACACAACAGTTCGGTTGTGGAGCCTTCTTCAGGTGAAGAAAGTCACCTGAAGAAGGCTCCATAGCTGAAACGTTGCGTCTCTTTTCTTTTTCTTTCAGCATGGAATAAAACTTCACCTGTTCATTTGCAGCGTGTGCACACCGACGCAGCTACCTACATGAACTTATGTCCTAATCAGCTATCTTTTATGTGATTTTTGCAGAATGTGGAAAATTCTTGTTCAAATGTTCAAAATCTACTTGGTTTTACCAAGTTTAGCTTCAAATGTTATTCGCTGAAGATAAAGTCAAGACAAACTGAACTTGCCTGGGTGTCTGCTTCTTAATTGTTTTCAACACTCAGTACCTGAGAAATACTCATCTCACTTGATAAATCAGTCTGTTTTACATATAACACAAGTTATTTTATCTGTGCATCCAAAAGTATGTGTACTGTAATTAACGATTTATCACATGCTTTGCTCTGTGTTAGCTCTATAATATATTTTTTTTGCAGAGGTATCCTGTTGTAATGTCTACCTACCTGGGTGTGATGGGGAGAGTACTTCTACAGAATTCAAACTTTTTTTCTTCACTGCTCTCACAAATGGCAGCAGAGTTCAACCAGAAGGTAAGGGGTATTTCATCTGGGTAGGTTTGCAATATCCTGATATGTTTCTGAATGTTTTTTCAAATGAGATGTTTCTGAATGTTTTTCCCACTTCTTTATAGAAGTACCAAATAAATAACTTTATTCCATTTTTTACATTTATATTGTTACAGATAGGAGGTTATGAAAATTATGAATATCAGAGTTTAGACAATAAGTAAAATAATTATTCATAACCCCCAACTTGTAAGCAGTTTCTCCAGAATATACCCGAGGTGTTGGTTTAATTAGAGGCGAGTCGATTACTTGTGCTTTGGCACTGCTTTGGTGAAAAGAGTAATAATACAGGCACACTTGGTTAAACAAATGTTTAACAGATGACGATACAAATACCCCACTACACAAAACATAAGCATATAACAAACAAGTTACTATATTTGCAGTATGTCCGGACAAGGTGTTTCAGAGGCCTAATATCCTAATCATGCAGACAACCTCAGACTGCTACTAGGTTTTGAATAATGATTACAGAGGCCAAAATGAGAGATAAGCTGCCTTCTACGATAAATATAATACAACCTGCACTTAAATGTCTATTAATCTGCAAACTCAGATGACACAAAATAAGTGGGAGCCTATCTCCCTATTCTGAAAATGCACCCACAAGCAGGAAAGTCTCGACTGAGGTGTCTTCACTCAGGAAACCAAAGTTCCCTAAAAGCACAGGATAGCAAGCAGTCTCTATCAAGATTCAAATACAGCTCCAATCAGGTTTTGTATGGATAATTATGAATTCCAACTCGTCCTGATCCCTCCCTCTCTTGTGATTTCTTTCATCTGAATGTCATCTTATATTATGTTTATATGGTGTGTTTCTGGACTGCTCAATGTCAATCATTTACCCACAACTTAACTAGGTAAACCAAAGTAAACTTTGCAATTGGTTTTGATCAGGGGACCTCCTACATCTCAACAAATATCCCCTCTGCTTTGAAGCTGGAAATGTTTACACTGGCAGGTGTCACACACTTTATTTCAAGTTTCTAGTCATCTATAACTGTAGCAGTATTTGTTGAGTTTTAGAAGAGGAACGGATACAGTTATTGTGTAGATGGCGCATTTAAGGGTTTTTATGAAAACAAGATTATATTAAGTTTGTCCTTAAAAAAGGAACAAAAATTATGTTTATAGCAACAATTTTTTTTTTCAGTACAGACTCTAATTGTGCTAACAGTATGTCTGGGAAATTGATGGGGCCTTTTTTTTTGCAAAACCAAATGCAAGAATACATTAAAAAACATTCAGTATTTGATGTATAAATGAATAATATAAAATTCTACAACTTTTATTTGTGAATATAGAAAAACAAGAAAATGTATATTTATAATATATGGGGGAAAAGATGCATGATTACATTTTATTTGCTAAAATTCCTTTGAGTTATATTTTGTCAAGGTTATGAATACATTTGGGGCAAACTGTAAGAGCGCTCACCCATGCCATTCAGCTAGAAAAAAAAAATGTTTTCTTTACCTTCTGTTTGTTGATTTATTTATGATACATTATGACATTGATTTTACATCATTTAATTGCCATTTTAAAACTCAATCTGTTTGCCTTTAAACACATTTAGAATACTCATAATTAGCTATCACTATGATGTGATATTTAGTAATTATGCAGTAGCTGATGTGTTGATTGCTGAATTGTTCTTGAGAACTAGATTTTTCTGGAGTGGCTTAATTATAAACTTGAGGTTTCAGGCTAAAAACCAGGTGGATTAGGTCGCCTGTATATTTCACAAGGTCTTCCTCATAACTACTGATCATGCATGCATGTTTATGTAGAAAATATTTCTGATTGCGGGCCCTCTGGATTTTTATTTTTCTAGTGAAAGCTTTGATCAAAAACATTTAAGCAAGATGTAGATTCTACATTCATTATGAATTAATCACAAATATGATACAGATTGTTTTTGTATGCTGTAAGATTTTATTAACCTTTGCATGAGGATCACTAACAATTGAGTACTTTTTTGAATGTTTCAATTAAGTTTTTTTGTAGTTTAATATCGCTGTGCAATACACTTAAAACTCTGGTTTTGCTTTAGGGTTTACACTGCAATACACTATATGCCATTATTTTCTTTTTCTTCATATGTTTAATGGTCTTTAATCCATCTTTCTGGCCTTCCATTTTCTGAAACCTTCTTCCATTTCATTGTTTTGAAGGAGCCAGAGTCAGCAGTCATTGCAGGGCACAAACACACTCACTCCAGGGTCAGTTTTCCCAGAAGCTAATTAGCCTACCAGCACCTGAAGGAAAGCACCTATGAACACAGGGACAACATATAGACTCCATGCAGATAGCACCCCAGGTCTAAAGCTGAACCCAGGGCCTCAGCACTGCAAGGGGTGACTGTGAGGTGACATGCCGCCATGTCTGCCCATGGTCTTTAATAAGAACTTTAATATATTTTGTATGTTACATCATTAATGCTGATGTGCTCCTAAGTACGTTTTCGGCTATATATTCAGTAGACTTCAATCATCAGATGCACGAAAATAATAAGAATAAGGACCTCACTGAGATCTTATTCCAGAACATATATCACAAAAAAAAATGTGCTTTTAGGTTGAAAACCCTTTTCAATTATTATCTGAAATGCTTTCAGCAAGCTTTATGCTGATTCATATTTAATATTGTAGGACTGATCAGCGTGCCTTACATATGAGAACAAAAGCTGGCAACACAATATCTTCACTCTTACTCTTGTACAGTCTTTCTGTTAACTGTGTATATTTTAGGATGAGCCTGTAGCTCAAAGAGTTACATATTAACTAAGATTATTTGGCTTATTATCCTGATCATAGTTAATGGCAAATTTCAGTTTATTGCATACAGATCCAAATAATATTGATCATTTTGTTTGGTTATTTAACATTTAGTCAGAACAAAACTAACAATAGGTAATGTAGGTAACTATATATAATAAATTTAACAACAACTCTCATTAATAAAATTAGTAGTTATAGCAGGAAAGGAAAAGGAAATGGCTTATGCTGGCTTTCTGTTTTTTGGGTATCTCCCAACAATGGAGATCATTAAAATAAATCTTTCAGTTTTTACTCAAGTGTGAACTATGAGCAGTAGAAATAAAAGTGGTATATTGATGTGTTCTTTTTGTCCACCAGTTTCTTCTGAAGATGTAATAATTAGTTCATATTTTTTTTTCTTAATTTCCTAAGCTGTATTTCAGTTATGCAGAAAGAGTGGGGTTGATATAACCTCTTCTGATGCCACTTGGCGTGCAGTTACATATTTAAACTGCAGAAGCCTATATAAAACCAGTATAAAGCAAATAAGAAAAGGCATTATGCTAGGAGCACATACTGTATACAGTATGTCACTTACAGTTCAGTGAAAGAAATCATCCAGTGTGTTATATTTTGTTCTTACATTCATGGATTGAAGGTACTTTTTGAAAACTAGCTCCAAAAAGCACTTCTTTCAACATCCATCAAATGGTTAACAACTGAGAATTATAATTTAGCCTCTATCATTTAACCAGAGCATCCAAGTGGAAATTGTGGGGAATTGCATTTAATTAATTAGATATATAAGATTGCATTTTTCACAGGTCCCAAGGTACTTTTCATATAGGTGGACACCTAGTTGATGCACAGAAGCCATTATGTGCCAGTAGCCCTGCTAAAATGCACATTATATAGACAAGAAATTACTTTACCTTTTAACTCAATGAGAAAATATAGACAGACTATAGCATAGTCTCTGTTAGCTACTACCGACCAAATAAGCCTCCTCTCATCTGCAAACTTTCCTTATTTTCTTAATCAAACCGAAGAACATTCTAATGCAATAGCAGCAGCAGTCTGTCTTAAAACACCAGATTATTCAAATCATAAAATGCTATGCAAACAAGGGATAATTAAAAATAAAAAACAATTCAATATTATTTTACTTAGTACTAACAGTGACTAGCACAACACTACAAGTATATTATATTATATGACTGTTGCTAAATGTGAGTGTAATTTGGCATATACTGTATGTTGTACCAAAAATAAGAGTGTTTTACTGTTATTAAACTGTTAAGTACTGTTAGCGTTTAACAGTATTTTATCATAGTTTGATATTGCTGTGTATATACTAAATCAGTTCATAAATTACCATTATCCAGTGTCCTGTTCTTGATCTTGTTTATATTTTACTTTAAAAAAGAATACAAAGGCAGTACTCAGTCTCTTTTTAATTGTTCTTTAGCTTTCAACATATTCTGTTTTTTTAAATTTTGTGCATAAAATATTTGACTTCTATATCTTCATAACTGCAACTTTACCTTGAACAGGTAAACAATAAATAGCAATGAAATTACAATATATTGTACTCATTGTCCCAGACAGTGATCTGATATTCCATAGGTCTGTTAGATCTAAGGTCTAAGGTTCTGTACAGTGGTTATTTAATTCTAAGAAAACAGATCCACCCACCGGAGTCTTCTTTCCTTTTTAAGATGGATCAGCTCCTGGGCAGTTTGATTGAGATGTGGGTGGACCGAATGGACAACATTACACAGCCAGAGAGAAGGAAGCTGTCATCCTTGGCTTTGCTGTCATTACTTCCGTCTGACAACAGGTAGGCAACACGTAATAGGATAACGTCTATGTAAATATGCCTGCAATAGTCTCAGGGACTCATTCATTCATTAATTAGTTTGAACATATGATAGTAACCTTGGAATTTTAAATTATTCATGCTTGGATTATGCCTGCCAACGGTGTTTTAGTTGCCCCTACAGTCTGCTATTAACCTCTTCATTTGAGCAATATGGGAAAAAAATGTGCAAATGAAGTGTGTTTTATGGTGTTACAGTGTTATACTATGTAAGACGAAAGGCTTTGACAGATACAGGTACCTTAACCCAACACACTAGTAATAATGGTGTTAAACAAATACTTGCGGTGAATTGCTGTTTGAATACTTGTCCCTATGATTTTGAAAGTTACAATTTCATAAGTAGCTTTCTGCGCACGTATTTTGAAAAACAAGGTTATAATTGCACTGATCATTCATTTTCAATCATATCTGATGAATCTGCTGACAAATAACTGATCTCTGATCTTGAATGCACATTCAATTGAAATGCATATGTACAAATAAGACTTTCTGTTTTGAAAATAAATTCTGACATGTAAATGCATTTTGAAGATAAAGCTGTCCATAAAAATGACACTGCTAGCAAAATCCGACACACAAAACTCTAATTTTACATTTTTATAAAGAAGCAGAAAAAGATGTGTGGCTAACCTGTTTAAACTGTGTTTAATAGTAACCAGCTGTTGTTTTGCCAATCCATTATAGTGAAGATTTCTCTTTACATATTTACAGATTTCTCTTTACATATTCTCTTTACAAGAGATAAGGTATACAAATATAGCACCTTAGTGAGTGCATGATGTTTTGAATTGACTTCATGGAAGTTACTGCAATGCTGCTCTCTAGTTCATGATGTTCTGTATGTTTGTACAGTTTAGAAGACTGTCACTGTCTATTAATTAGGCATTACATAGCCTGATAATCAGATAGTTCCTATGTTTACATGATCCTACTAGTACTGGTATATCACTTCTCTGTGGTTTTGACATTGTCTATACATGATATTATCTGAAAAATGGACAGCACTTGGAAACTTTAATTGACTTTATTTGATGTAGCCTACGGTATATCAGTGGTGCAGAAAAAACATTAATCTGTGGTCTGATTACTTCCAGAGGTCTTAGTACTAACAAAAAAAAAGATTGATATGGAAAACAGAGCGTAGAACCTTCCAAACTGCTCAAAACATCCGCTCATGTTTAAATTCCTTGGTTGATGTGTTGTAGGAAAGGTGTTCACAGAGTTAGAAAATTCAAAAGAATTTTCAATTAAAAATGAAAAGAATTAAAAAATGTGTGGCATTTAATGTGCACTTGTCTTTTACACTCAGTATGATGCTTTTATCTCCTTAAATTTTAATCATTTAATTTTCTGGCAGAAAAATGTCGTTCTTTGGCCTACTTAGAAATATAAAGATGTCCCATGAAAATTTTTTTTTAATACCAAAAAATGCTTTTGTTTGTATTTTTTAAAGTATCCTTTCATGTCATTCTAATGAAGATGTTGTGCATTATTAAATACAGCAGAAGGAGTGCTTAAAAGCGAAAAAACTGTGGAAAAATCCTTGAGGAAGAAAATACTTTATTAAATATTTACAAAGCAATTATTTTATTTCTGGTCAGTTAAATATTTCTTTTTGCCTTTGGCTCTTTGAAAAAGCACAAATAACTGCAAATACACTTGATTAATGAGTGTAACTTTATTTTTCTGTGTGTATTTGTCCCCACAAGGCTACTTTGACTCTTTAGAATTAATGTAATAAATTATATTCATATATTAATACTTGAGGACATCTTGCATTTGCTGTATAGATTAATATGTTCCTGTTTGGCCATGTTAGGACACTGTTACAATGAATAATAGTTGAATAATATACTGAATGTTTTTCCAACACGTTGCAATGTCAAGCTGAGATAGAAGTTATTTTTGCGTATGATGGGCATCCAATCATCATCATAGATAGTGAAATGAGAAATTAAATCTAATCAAATCTAGAATTTGTTCTCAGTTGATTTAAAAGGTGATTGACAGAACAGTACCATTTCTTGTCAGAAAAGCCTTTTCTTTTGTTGACAAACTTTTTGTCCATTAAAATGAAGGGTTAAATTAAAATCAAAATATCATTTAAAATGTCATAATTATCATGTCCACTAATGCTGTAGAATTGCAAACTGCCACCACAGTTGACAGACCTGTCAATTAGGCCGTTACTGTAACAATGAGGTGTGGATGCCAGTCAATCCCACCTGAATGTACTTAATTCACTGTATTTAAAACCTGCAATACTGATACTACAGTGTTTAATCTTAGTGTGTTTTTCCGGGAGCTTTCTCGTTTTTAGGCTGTTTTTTTAACTTTGGCTTTTAGATTACCCTCTGGCTTATTTTTGTATTACTCTGACTTTTCAGACTTTGCATTCCTACTTGATTCTCTAGTTTTTGGATTCTCCAAAACTTCTTTTTTGGCACCTTGATTATTTTTTTTTTATTCAGTTCTTACCTGATTTCTTCGACCTTGGATTGTGATTCTCTGCTTGTTCACTCAGCTTTCCAGCTCATTGCTTACCCTCCATTGGATTCTGTATTCATTTACAGAGCGGTGCACTTCTTTTAGGTACAGCACATTAGAATAATACAATTTCATTAAACATTAAAATAATAACGCTTCAACAAGACAATAGTTATGAGTGGAGTACATTTCTTACCACTTAGAGGTATGGATACTGAATCATGAACATATTTGGCTCACTGTCCGTGCACTTTATCTTCTTCACAGTTGAAAGCACTCCAGTTGGGATTCTCTCTAAATTAAAAGACAGGGTTCAAAATCTATGGAACCCTAAAAAGAATTCTGGTTAGTCATAACATAGCAGAACAAGTGAATGCGTCTGGCTGTGTAATTACCACTATACAGGGATACAAATAAATAGAGTATCACCTACAGTTCTAATGTAGGATGATTTTCTGGTTATATCAGCATTTTCAGTAATACTTCAATAAATCTAATCCATGATTAGGTTACGAATGAGAGGAATGACACCTACAACCCATCTTTGTGATACAGCGAGAGACTGGCTTTATTACATTTTGGCGCAAACAACAAGCTGAATGGTGTATGCTTGAGTCAAGATGGCTGCCTGTTTTAAAAAATGAGGCATAGCTTGTCTGAATAGGTAATTGGAACTCTGAGGAAGTGAGATTTCACATGAGACTGTTGGATTAGGCTTTGTGTGGAATTAGCCATTCCTGTGAGCTAATAAAGGATCTTGTAAGACAAGTTGGGCAGAGAAGGATCTACATCTTGGCTCTGGGCTGGAAGCACTGAAAATGAGATGTTAAGACTCATTAGCACTGTATGAAAGTGTAAGCAATCACACTACTTAGGCACTTCACAAGAGAAGAAGGAAGAGTTGTCTCAAAACCCTAACTCAAAGACTCCTCAAGTCCAAACAGAAGATGGGAACTTTGAAAGGTAGAAGGTGGGAAAATCTTATCACAATCGGTGATCCATTGGATTCCCTGTTCGATGATATCTTCATCATGGTGGGTAGACCAAAAAGTCATCTTCAACAAATTTCTGTTAGTTGGAGGATCCCAGGTAACACATATCTTTTTGTTTGGTCCCACTGGAAAGGCCTTTGCATGATTGCAGTCCATCTGCACTATATGAATAAGGTCAGTATTTCCTGGAATGACCCTGTCTCCGCCCCAGCTATGTCCAGGAGGGCTAACAACATACATTCAACCCATGGGGTTGACATATTGAGGATTGTTGAATTACCATTACCTCAGTGAGCTGTCATTCTGGCCTTGATGTAATGCATGACTTTTTTAACAAGGAACCGCTATACCCAAATAAACAATAATACCACTTTTTATTTGAAAGGCCTTCAAGGCACATTTTGTCATCAGGAACTGGCCATGAAAATTTGCCACCTGGAGATACAATACTGTACTATAATAAGTTACCTAAATCATTGCAGGGGGCTTCTGAGTTGCTGGCTCTAGTTCTTGCTGTGCATGTAGACTTGCAGACTCTTATATTATCATTTTGTGAGGCATTGCAATGCATTCTTTGTATCAGACATCTTTAAGATTCAAGTTTCATTCATATTTGTGAAATGTAGTGTTTAAAGTGAAAGTCGGCATGATGTAGGCTTTCAATGCCTTCAAAGATGAGTTGTTAAAGCAATTATGATGAGAGAGTGATTTTACCTAGAAGTCAGCTGACAATGTTCCAGTCAAGCAGAATTTAGGGAGCCTAAAATGCACTTTCTTAAAGTAATAATAGCGTGGGATTTTTTGCCTCACTGTCAATAGCTCATCTATTTAATCTACTTAACATGATAATACGTGTATAATGCAGTCTTATATGTGTACATTTTATTATCATCATAAGTACTCCCATTCTGGTCTCTGGGAATTTGAGAATGAACAGCTCTTGCAGCATTTTGCAAAATAAAAGATACTAAGTTTTGGCTGTATACCTCTTAGATTGGTGTACGTGCAGATGGAAATCAAACCAAGAGCATAGAACTGTCACACCTTACAGCTCTTACTAACCTCTTCTAGACAACTCCTTATGCAAGTACATCAGAGTGAACTCTCCCTAGAGTGTCATACATTGAGTTGAGCTCCTCTGATTGCAGTGTGCTCCTATCAAATGCTCATTTTAATCAGATGATTCAAACCAGGCAGTCACTTTCAAAACCAGGATTCTTTACAGACAATGCAGACAGTTCAATCAATGAAAATCTTGGCAAAAATAAGTAAGCATGACTGCAGATGTCACTTTTTCATGATTCTTTTTCCTGCTGGTTTAATATATGGAAATTAGGATAATTCTGGAAAAAACTATACCTGACCTGTTGATTTAACACTGTGTGTCAGCCAAACATACTGTAGCTTTCTTTTTCATTAACACGCAAACACTAGAAAGCAGAGAATTAAAATCTAGTTTATCACATTTACATGGCCAGTATGTTTGCATTTTGGTTCACCTTGGAAGGAACTACATTAGGTGTGTAAATTGTATACAAAGGTCATACAGAGGTGTTGCACTTATTATTAGAATTGTGGTTTTATACCTTTTTCCCCCCACAAAACCAAATATATTCTTGTCAGACAGATTTGCATTTAAAAATTAAAATGTTACAACGTCTCTGTGAACTCAATTAAAATCCTCTTAATTGAGATGCAGGTAACCTCTAGTGAGCCCCTTTTAAAATTCAATTTTTTTTCCTTCTGACACATTCAGAACTAGCCTTTGTCATGATCAGGGTAGCCAAAATGGCCTTCTAATTATTTCTCATTATTAAGTACTGGGGGTATAATTCTGTTCACGTTTGTGTATTTTCTACATGCTTATTTATTGGATAATATTTTTTTGCCAAGCTCGAGGGGCTTTTGGTACAGGTACTGGAAAATGTTGTGAAAATGAAATTCTTAACTCCTATATTTCTGCTATATCTCTGACACAGGCTGTGTTTAAAGCATTCTTAAACATTTTATTTTCTTAGACCCAGGAATGTAATGACAGAATTTTGAATTTAGAGTCTGATATGCAGTTTGAGACAGTAAACTGATAAATCACTTTGCAGGAAGTGGTGATTGGTAATGTAAATCAGTAGAGTGCGTCCTGCTTTCTAATCTACCATCCTTCTAAAGTCATGTGTAAAGGAGATTAATTCTATGAAAACTATTCCATTTTGGATAAGATATTTCTGTTTGCAGTGTGTAGATATGGGTTACTAGCATGTATCTGTATTACAACAAAATATGAGAAAATGCCCAAACAGTGATAGCAACTCTTCACAGATTACAGTGGGGGCATCCTCACTACTTAAATGCTTTTTCAAGTAAACAAAATGGAAACTGTTTTTACATCTGAAGTAACAAAGCAACACATATACGTAGAATTAGAGTCAACAGGAAAATTTAAGAATGAAGTTAGTAATACAATGGTGATTTTAAAATTCACTTTAAGTTTTGTTGGATTGATCTGAAAATGTTCGAGTAGGGAGCTACATCAGCATATGTTGGCTGCAAAGGAACAAGCAAACTAACATGTGAAGGGTCTCAAGAGCCAAAATTGTTCTTTGCATTACTGTTACTTTTCTCTTAATTTGAAAATGCAATTTTCCTCTTTATTTTTTAGACTCTGGTAAACACGACGTGCTTTTCAGCTTTTCCCTCAGTTTGTAATAGCTGTATCCTCAAGTATTTTTGTAGAAGCTCATGTGTTTGATAGCAAGGAGGTGCTACCCTTCTTAAAGTAGATGGCGAACAGCTCAAAAATGTACAGCAGTCCTGTCAGTATTCCTGCCACTTACCATTTAACTTGCTAGCTATCACAGGGGGATCTCTTGCAAATGTACAGTGGTTCAATATGTAAATCTTTCTTTAGGGGGAAAGAGGTTAGACTCATTATGCAAATTTACAATGAGTATGTAGAATTTTGAATAAAAAGCGTCATACATATTCATCCAGGGTATTTGGGTTTCACGATTAAGAAACACAATTACAATAACTAGCTGGAAATAAGCAAGGGTGGCTTCTTCACATGTAATGTTATACATTGGAAGCAGTAATCTTTTCATTACACTGCTATCTAATTGTACTTCTTTGAACTGACCACTCCTGTCTTCTTTCTGTTTGACCTGGTATTTCACAAAAACAATTAACCATAATAATATGAGGTAATGTAGGGTCACTTTCCAAATAGGTGACTTTGACTAGAATAATACACTTCAGTGAAAAGGGATGTGAGTTATATAATGATTAATAAATTAAAGTATCACTTTGGAAAAATGTTAATTCTGTATGAAATGGTAAGCTTTAGTGGTGAGGACTTCTCAGTTTTAAATTGTCATTGTTTCTTATTAATAGTGCTTCAACACTTTTTGAACTCCAACACCTTTCTACATTGTACCAAAATAAAATAAATTGCTAGTGGCATGTGGTTGCAGGATTTGCCAGAGGGAATTACAGTACAGGCTAATTTTGCTTCACTTCAGTTGATTGTGTTAATGTAAATCAGTGGCAGGAGAACGTAGTTGATTTTTTTCAGATTTTTTTAAAATCCAGTATGTCATGAAAGTGAATACAACCTCGTCATCTTAAAATATTGTTACAAGTAGTATGTTGTATATGAATATTTTCTTTAACATAAATTATTGTAGGATTGCTTAGAATTCCATTTTGTAGCTTTGTCTAAAAAAAACAGTATTAAAGAAGTGTATATATGCCATGCAGACTGTTATTCTCATTGCATAAAGATTTAATTAACCAAGACCTAGCCTAGCTAAGATGTGAAATGCCTTGTGTTGATTAACACCCAAGCAATTGGTGTTGACACCTGTGATTCTACTCCTGTTATATTAAAAAAGAAAACATGCACTTGCATTTTTATATGGCTAAAATAGTAGTGATGTAAGGGTTTTTAATTTAGTGTGCCAATTAGAAAGTGGACATAATTGCGGTGTAAAATTAGTTTAGTTTCCTTAATTCATTGATAACATATATGCTTAATGACAAATGTCAAGACAGCTTATTATGGGGACCCTTTGTATTGCAACTCTAATTTTGTCAGGTTATTACAGTATATCAGTGCTGATATACAAATTTACAAATTTGATATAATTGGCAAGAGCAGACAGACCGCTCCACCCAAACTGCCTGTGAGCTGCTCCTCTTTTAACATATCACAGGAAAGACAGCTCACTTCCTGGGGTTTAAAGTTCACCGACGGCTTCTAGCGCCTGCGTGTCATAGCGGTTGTTGTGTCACTAAGACATGAGAGAGCCTTCGCTGAATCCTTCTCTGAACTAGGTATGAACCAGGCTGAACCCCTGGATAATGGAGCTCAGCCTGTGTTTGGGTGAGTGGCGTTACTGGTTCAGCTGCTTAGGAGGGCCTTTGCTGCATTTTCAATGCCTCTCAGTTTGTAGTCTGAAGACCGAAACACGTGGCGTGTAAATAAAATTTAACTTCTTTCATCCTTAACAGTGTTCAGTTTTGAGTACTGTAGAGAATGTGTTAAAATCATTTTTATTTTAACAGAACGCTACATCATTGGAAAGGTTTGAATACTTTTGCAAAGCCATGTATAAATGGTGACTTGGAAAGAGATCTGGAGGAATTGTGAGCTCCTTCGTCAGGCACTGTAATTGTGTGCAGAGAAGCTCAGTGCAGATTAGTTATAAAACCTCACATCCCTTTGCAGTCTGTTTCTTGTGTTTGGAACATTTTTTTTTGTAGTTTGAGAGTTTTTATTAGTACATTTTTGAAAGTTATTTATGAGTTAATTTTCTGTTAGAACACAGAAAACTATAAAACTGTACATTACAAGATCCTAAAGCTATACCTTCAGAACATGAGCTTATAAATTTCATTTTTTAAACAATGGCCTGCTCTCATTTAACTGAAAACATTTAGTTGAAGAATTGCACTTCCCCTCCAATATTTATGATGCATACCCTTCTATTTCTGGATGTCAAAGCAACTTTACATGATGTGTAAATACTCACTGCCTCTATGGTTTTTATTACCGTTCTTTGTTACCTTGTGAGTTCTTGTTTTATGAAATACAGCTTTATGCGCAAGTGGGATTTGTAGCTGTTCAATCTTAAATGAACGGAAAATACGAGACATTTGTTGGGGTGGGAAATTATGAAACTGCTGTGCTCTTTTTAGTTCATCCTCACCTGTGCTCAGTTTTGTGTAATGTCAGTTATATATCTACATCATTCCAGTAATTGTTTTTTAAGTATACTTTAGCATTTTTAAAATATGTGGTCTTAAATAGTTGTAAGTACAATCAAGTCCGTTTATATACTATAGCTATACATCAACATATAGGAATAGCATTATGTAAAAGATAAAAATGTACTGAACAGTATGTGAAGGTATGGTTTTCTCTTTCACTGCAGTTTGAGTGTTGCAGGGTAGTGCTTGAGTTTTATCTAGGCTGTTCTGTTACAAATGTCAACTACAAAAGCTGCATAAGAAAAAGGATGAGATTAGCATTGTTTGACTGACGTCCATTTAAAGAAATCATCCTTGAGCTCCTTATTGTTTTGCATGTTTAAATTAAAGGTTCCACCTTGACTGGACATTTTCAACAGTTTTTGTTACCTATTTGAAAGTATTATTTTCTGCTCAAAACACAGTTTGCTTTTGTAGTCATCCAAATTGCTTTTTTCTAGCTCCAATTATACTGAAATTTTGAGGAAATGCTAGTTTTGTTTGGCAGGTTAGTATTACTTTGATAAGATAATTACAAAGTTGGCAGATAAACCGATAGAGCACAGCTATTTTTTTGACATAAAGACACTGAACTCTTTTCTGTTTCTTTTTTTAATTTGTGCCTTCTTTAATTAAGCCTTCTTAAATGTTTTATAACTGTGTGGCCTTATAGATATTTTAAACCGAGGATTGTTATTTTAGGTCACCCAGTTAATTTGTGTAATGTAAATTGACTCTTATTTGATAAATTGATGTTTTATATGATTGAAATGACAAATAATGATAAATGTTTTACAGCTTACAAACATTCATAGATGTAATGTAGAAGTGACTGACTGATTGCTAATCACTACGGCTGCATTGCAGGGAAAGGGATGTCTTACAATCTTTTTTTGCAGAAAAATGGTAAGAATTTTGATATGCAATATGTCTTCAACTTCTTACACTGTCTTGCTTTGTCTTGTCTTTTTTTCTTTTTTTGAAAGAACATTGTTCATTAATCAGTGCTTTGGGCAACTAGATTAAATGTAAAATGAATGCAAATTCTTAAATACATGAATATCAAATTCTTTAAATGTATGGTCATCTCTTTTACATGATGGATATGAAAATATAATTTAGTTGTGACTCTTGAGGTGCTAACCGTTATAAACTGTATGAATTTTACAGACATGGACTTTATAGGAACACTGAACTTGTGAGTCCGATTCATTGTCAGGATTTCCATCAGCATCCAGGCACACAAACTCTCCTACCCCCCTCCAAACACACTCGCACTCCATATCTCCTGTCAAAGGACCCCGAAAAGAAGCAGTGCCACAAAGAGTTGACCTCATCAGAAATAGCATATCTGCCTGCCCACCCAGCCCCAGGCTGTGGAAAAGCTCAGTATAAATAATGTCTACAAAGACCAGCATCCAATAATGGCAGGGAAGAGAATGAGGAGGTTTCGAATAAAGCACCAATATCTTTGTGGGTTCTGTGATGCCAGCCAGCCACTCAATCAATGTTTATTCATGAAACTCCCATTTCATGCCTTGCTCTAGGCACTGTTCAAATTTTTAAAATGTACATTAAAGCCATAGGAGGAATAATTACATGGAAAAGACTATCAACAAATGGTTGTGCATAAAATACATTTTGGCTGTTTGAGACAAACAGCACTTGCTGCCCTGTTTTTGCACTTAAAAGTTGGAGTCTCACATCATTTGTAAAGATGCCAACAAAAATCATTACAGTAGTACTAAAAACAAAAACAAAGGCATGGACAAGACTTTGAGCATCAAATGTAGGTAAGCAGAATCTGGAAATACTGCATTAATGGAAAAATATATTTTAAATGGAAGTGTGAATACGAGCATAAATCCAAAGGCACACCAAAGGTATAGACAAGCATTTGGAGTAGCGTAAGGATTATTAGGTGACATCCTCAGACATTTAAATTTAGCAGTCTACATTACATTGTTATTTCATGGAAAAACAAGTGAATAACAATAAAGGGACATGTTACTGTACCATTAACAACAACAACCTTTTTTATTTCACAATGTCTTTTCATACTGTGAATTGCAAATTTTCTGGAGTTTGGATTTCCTTCAGCATTCATAAGTATTCTTGATATTATGCATGCCAGTAACCCTCAGTAATGGACATAGGTGTGCCAGGGTCCCAGCTCTACTTTCAGTGTTTCTGAGTGCCACACTCATAGACAAGAACCTGCTGGAGGGCAAGTGAACAATAAAGTATTAAGATCAAGTAGGTACAGTGGTGCTAGAAAGTTTGTGAACTTTTTCATCTGATCACATTTTAGGTCAGATTTATTCAGAAAATTCTAAGTGGTGCTAGTGGTGCTGGGAAGTTTTAGAAATTCTAATTCTAAAACTTCCTAGCACCACTGTAATTGTGTTAGCATGCATAGGCTGCAAGGGAACAGGTAAAAGTTTATTCTATGCTGAAAAGAAAAGATATGCAACATTTCGGCTGTGAAGTCTTCCTCAGGTGAGAGGGAGATAGAAATCGGAAGTTGATAAATCATGGGAGAACAAAAGACAGGAAACGAGTTCAGAGGAAGCAGGTGCGAGAGAGAAGGAGTATTGACACTCAGGGAGAACTGGAAGAGAGGTATGAAGTCAAAACTTGCAAATTAATAGAGAGGATTAGAAGGAAACGAGTCTGTCGTTTAGAGAAGGGGGAAGGTGTGATCCTAGTTTCAGAAAATTTTGTTTTCCTGCAATAGGAGTTCCATACTGATACCGATCATACAATTAATACATTATTCTCAAACTACTCCAGTTGTAAACTAAAACCAGTCATGCCTGAGGATGACTGAGGTGATATGGTATTGATGTGAGAAGAGTTAGAGAAAAGTGAGGTGATGAGCATAATGAAACATGACTGTGATTGATAAAGTATATGGGAGTGAAACTACTACAGTGAAGAAGTATGTTTGGACATGAGATTTGTGATTGCGAAACCTGAGAACAGGAGACATTCACTGTTTTCTCTAGTACTGATGGAAAAAGAGTTGGCGTCTGGCTCCTGACTCCTGTCAGGGAATTTGAGCAAGACCAGAGATGGAGACACAGCCAGAGGAGCTCCATGCTCTTTGGAAGATGAGTGGAAGTGGCTGCCTGTCCAGCTCCCGGCTCTCTGGTACTGAGTGGAAGTCAAGCAGGCCTCCATTGTAGAGACTGAGAAGGGCCTTGGACTAGTACATGTCAGACTATGATTTATTAATAACCGTGAGAGAGTGTAATATGAGTTAAAATAATAAATCCCCGTAATAGTGTCATAATGAGAGAGAAGTTGGAAAAAGGTTAGGAAGACTTGTGTTTGTGAGTGAAGGGTGTGGGCAAAAATAGTGTAAGGCAGGGCTCTGATGAGTTTACTTGGTACAGTTGGAGCGTGTTTGTCCCAGTCGCATTTTTATTTTTCATCAGTCCGTCTCTAGAGGTGCAATGAACTACATGTTTCAAAAGTGAGCAAAGGGTGGACAAAAATACTAAAGTAATAGGGCCTAAATACCTTTGTCAGAGTATGATTTTTATCAGGTTTTGAAAGTTCTGTGCTATTTTTTGCTTTATTGCAAAGCCGAGCCTTTGCTTTCAGTCTTTCAGAAGCACAATGGGAAAGTCATGTTTTGTGATTTTTCTAACTGCGCGAATACATTTATCTGCAACTGTATAAGTGATCTTGATAACTGATTTCACTTTATCTTCATAGCTCTACATTTCTTTTCCAAGGTTTAAATCGGCTGTAGTTATATTTGCCAGCACCCAGAATTTTGTAGCATGTGATGAGAGAAATCTGAATCAATCTGTGTAATTTGCATTATGCATAAAATGTCACAAGGTTGTCAGGGCAATGAATAAACATAGGTGGCAATTAATTGCCAGATGTTTTCAAGGCACATTTTTGAAGCATCATGTCAGTTACAATGATTGGAAGCATGAATGATAAAATGATTTGTGATAAAAATGGGATTTGCCTGCATTAAAGTATGGTATTAAAGGCCACATGCACAGTGTAATGTAAAATTATTGTCCTGCAGTTTGTTCCTAAGTGTTTAAAATGACAGGTGTTATCTCATGTAATTCCCATATGAACAAATTTTAGATATTCTAGAGGAAATATGTGAGGGTAAGATTAAAGATGATATAGTACGCTTTTGGCACATGTGGGCAATATTTACTTATTCACAAGGAGTCAAGAGTCTTTTTCTTAATCATCCTCAGCTCAGAAAGTTGTACAAACAGAGTTTCAAATTTATGTTGGAAACTGAATTAATCAGGATGTGGATTATTGCTTCCGTACCTCTGGGATTTCTGTGTGAATATCTAGAAAGAGAGATTGTCTTCACTGGAACATTTTAATGTGCATACAACTGTATCTCAATCTTTGTACTCCTCTTAAATAATACCAGGCTTTTACTCCAAGCATAATTTACAACAATCCTTTTCTAATCCTTTTTATTTCTCTTTTAACTCTTTTTATTTTGCTGTAACTCACTCAATTTAGCATGTTCTATAACATTTTAATGTACAGTTCTTCAATTTTAAAACTTAGCTTTATTTTTAATTTTAATTTTTGTTCAACAGAGATAGCATTTTAATTCAACAGCATATTATATCACTAAGGAACAATTAAAGTGTTCAGTTAGTATCTAATGAGGTAATCACTAAAGTAATAATTTTTCCATTCAAAATGAGTTGAATGGAAGTACTTATTAAATGTGTTAAAATTGTTTGGTTATGGCCCAAATTTCATTAAATGGGTTGAATTCTTATATCGCGGTCCACAGGCATCTATAGTGATTAACAGCTATGTATCCAAACCTTTTTGTTTATATAGAAGCACGAAAGATTGCTCTAATCTTGTAGTTATGTTGGATCATTTTGAGCAATAAATAAATGAAAAGGTATATCATTTTGTGTGTTATTTGTTTTGTTGGGTTCTCTTTATCTATTTTTATGACTTAGATGAAGATGTATGCAGAAAATTCTGAAGGGTTCACAAACCTTCTAGCACCACTGTATATTTTCATATAGAAATATTACATAATTCACATTCTGCTACACTAGTTCCTTCCTAGTGTTGAATATTGTGGAAATGTCTTAAAAGTGTTCAAAGGGAGATTTTAAAACATTTCAGTAAGCCATTAACAGAAATGGCTGTCTGGGACTGTTCAGAGATTATGTTATGCTGGCATGTCTCTCCCTGCTTTTAGATTGTTCTAAAACAGTGATATTGCCTCTTCATGTGCTGGACAATGACTGATCTCTCACAGGGACAGAAATGGCTCTGGAAGGCTAGTCTGACTGCAGCTAAATAACTGCTGGTGCTACAAAGTGAGCCTCTATATGCCCCATATAGCCAGTGGGTGATGTGGGTTCACTGGACTGTCAACGACCGGCGTCCCATCCAGGGGAGATGTTATGTACTCTCTAGTCCATCTACAGAAACCAGGATGACCTCTGTTTTGGCTCTGGTATGGACTTTACCATTTTTAACCATGTATCCACTATTTCAGTTTTGAAAAGAAGGCATAGTTTTTTAGTGTATTATTTGTGCCATGTGTTATTGTCCACAAGGCATAATTATACTGTACAGGGTTATACAATTAATAAACCGGATGAATCTGAGTATGGGAAATGCAAAAATTGGTGCTATGACAAAAATTAGCTGACCTTTCCTCTCCTCAAATAGAGTGAAAAGTATTCAGAGCCTTGTCCAGTTTTATATTATTGCTTTAAAGCTTGCAGTTGTGACATAGGAATTTGAAATAAGAGTTTTGAAATATGTTTGAGTTTGAAATAAGAATTCATATTTCACTACATACATACAAAAGCAAAAGAAGACAGAAAGAAGTCATTTGAAATTTTGAAATTTAAATGGAAATGTCATAATAACATATGTATTCAATCCTTTTGCTGTTGCCAACCTAAATGAATTTAGGTGAGCAAAACTAGGTGCCTAGGTTTTTCAAGCAATTCTTGCGTAAGATTCCCAAGGAAGGAAAGTCTGAATACCTTTACAAAGGAATGTACCAAAAAGTAGAACATAGATGATAAACCTTCAGTTTCAAAGTCTTGAAAAGCTCATCATTGTCATGATTCACAGAGCTGAACCTTGAGTCTTGTCCCAGAATGAAGCTTTCTGGTATGTTGCTTGTGAGAACTTAACACGTACACTTCAGCCACATTTGCAAGATTTCTTGATTCAGTGTGTAGTTTAGAATTATGACTTAATGAACAGCAGGGAAATAACCAAGTTGTTAAATGGGAGCTTCTCTTAATAAATTAGAAGTAGAGTAATTTTCCTCTACAGCTTTAGAAACAAATCCTAGAAGACTGGCAGATTAGTGAAATGGCTGCAGATCAGTTATATATTACAGATGTTTTCATTCAGGATATGCAAGAAAAAATAATGAAAAAGGTTGTACTTCATTTCCAAGCTATAGTCTTATTTGGATCTTTTTTTTAATTTCACATTGTTTTCTTTTTGCGTTTTTGGTAGTTTTACTGTGCCAGACTTACCTTTTTTATAGAAGTTACCATTTTTCAGTTTCTGTCATCCTCCATTTGAAATTGGGAATTTCTGATTACCATGAGCATTCAGTCACTCACAATCAGAACATGTATGGTTCTGTATTCAAGAGAGGCAGAAAAAAATGGAACTGTGGGCTCCCTGCTGCCCTTAGAAGTTCAAAAGAATAATTGTGGGTTGTTGAATCGTGGGTCTTTTATGAGCGTCTTTTTGTTGTTTTCCCTTTTTCAAGTATAATTTGACATAATTATAGGCAACTGTTATCACTTGTGTTCTTTGTAGAACACTTTGATGATTCTCTGGAGTTTCATTTCCTAATGCAGCATGGGGTTGAATACAATTTACTTTCTTTGCTCTGTGTTCTGTGTACCATATACAGATTTCATGGGTGTTTTCCTGTGGCTTAGTGAATATTCATCGCCAACATTTTGTTAGCTTTAATCTGACTCTGACTGGAGGGTGCAAAAAAGATACAGGCGACTGAAAATGATTGAAATTGAATCTACAATTGCACATTCACTGCTTGCCCCTGACAAATAGTCATATTTAAGCGTAATAGCTTGCAAATTATTGTTCTGGCATCTCGTAAAAAATTTATCTGCATTTACAATACAGTACATTCCTTATAAATAACAGTTCAGGATCTGAAAACAATGAAACAATAGGCTATTAGTATTTTTTTTTTATTGTGCAATAACATGAGGACTATTCTGTTTTCTTGAAGGGTGGAGACATGCATCTAATTGTGGATGCCCTACAGTTGTCTTCCTGATATCAAATTTTGTTTTCGTATGCATTCTTTCTTGTTGAAAGCATTTCAGTCAATTGCAGTACTGTCAGCTTTATCGTTTTCTGTTTACCTCCAGTGCCATTTTCTAAAGTGCTTTAAAGTTGCTTTAAGTATAAAATCTTTAAAATATTTTCATGGTTGAAGCACAAGTTTAGTTTTTTAGCAACTCAAACTTGTTTAAAAATACTGTGTGAATACTAAAGCTATCTGGTATCATTTCTGTATTTTTTGTTCCTAAACCAACAGACAACAAGCAGATTCAGAGAGTCAGCAATAAATAAGTAACATTTACAGTAAATAAATCATCTCTTTTTGCTGACAGAGTATTTTTGTGAGAAAGATGGATAAGGATGAAATTTGATCAAATAGTGGACCTTCTGTCTTCGAGGTCTGCCTCTCTTACCATGATATACATTTTTTAATTCTTTTACACTCACAAATTAAACACACCCAATTTTTAGTAAAGGGTTCTTTAATAATTTTTTAATACAAGGATAATTGTTATTCTTTATTGGGTTCCTAATTCTGTCTGGAGAAACTTTATATGATGCAGTCATCCGGCACACCACAAGGTTTAGAGCACAGAATGACACTTCTCACTTATGTTTTTGATTTAATCAAATCATGTGTACAGAAGTGCAAATTAGTGTGAAGAGTGAATATTATTTGTGGCAGAAGTGAGCAGTTACATGTTTTATTCCTCTTCTTGTTTTTCTGTTTCTGACAATTAAATAAATAAATAAATAAATAAATAAATAAATAGAACTGCATGCCAGAGACTGCAGCTAGGACATTTTTGGAGGAGCTTGCATGTGTTCATATTAGTATAAACACAAAAACCATGACCCTGACACTTATCTTGCAAATGCACTTATCTTCTAAGTAATGAGACAGGTTTGCGTTTGACCTTAAAGAAGGATCAGCCCACACAGGCAGGCATTTCGGGATACAACACATATAATTTTCTGTACATGTGCATAATATCCTTAACCCTGTATGCAGTCTATAAAGTAAATGATACAGTTTGGAATTTGACCTTTAGGAAAAACAAAACTTAACGGGTCACTAGATATTTTTCCAAGTGCAGAAGTGGATTAGGCTCCACTCGATATGATATTAGGTTAATATCATATAAGACACATGGACCTATTTGATATTATGGTTATGACATGCTTCCTGTGGAAATCTCCAGAGACCATTCTAAAGGTTGTTGCCACACTGTGATGAAATACTGTGCACAGATATTAATGGTATCTGTGAGTCAAATATAATTGTTACTGTATGTTTGTGATAATTAAGGGCAAGACAAAAGTCAGCCTATTCAGAATTTAAGAGTAGTTATCTTTATATAAGGTGAGAGCTAAGACAAAGTACTTCTAACAATAATGGAAAGATTTATTTTACATCAACGTTGCAGCTTCTCTTATTTTAACTAAGGAAATAAATGAAACATGAGAAAATTTTATAAAAAATATGACCCTTATACAAGGATAGTCAGTTCCATGCTTATTCTTGTTTTTATGTTGATTTCTGCTTGAAAACACCTTTAGGTAAAGACCTCCTCATTGTAAAAATCCCTGAGGTGAAGACCTCAGCTGTTTTCACCTGAGTCTCATAACTAAGCCAATCAATTGCTTGGGCAGAACTAATTTTCAGCATGTGAATGAAAATCCGACTCTTGTACTGTACATCAATATGGCAAATTCAAGTAGTGGTTTGCTACTTTCTCAGTTTTGTTACAGGTCATAACACAGTACAATATTAATGATTTTGAAGTTACAATATACTATCCTGTTTCACTAAATTAAATTTAATATATTAACTCTGACAAAATGTATTCTTCTGTTCTTCAGAAAAGCTTGTAAAAATGAAGAAAAAACAAATCCACGGAGTACATGAACAGAGCATTTTGAAGTGTCAAATCAGGCAAGAGCATATGGGCTATGTTCAACTGTTAGAGATGTTCAGCGATGCAGAAACTATGGATTCTTGTTAGAGTACAGTTATGGGTGATATTTTTTCTTTTTAATTTAGGTTTTTAGTATCTTCAGTATCTCTGGAATATTCTATTAAAAGGTTGCAATTCAATGTTGAATCTGCCTTTCTCTTAGTATATTAGGAATGAGAAAAATCCATTGCATAGTTTCAGTTATTTTATTTTTCTCCTCTGACCCTTCATTTAAAGGCAAAATTAATTGTAGCAAATATCTTGTAGTGTAACACTGCAAAATTATACAGTACCTGCTACAATGATGCATTCCAGGGTTATGTGCTCTTTTTTGCTCAGAGCACAAAGATCAAACTTGATTTTACACACGTTATGTTAAATTTTGCTCAAGATTTCTTGTTGTGCTCTATTTTCAAGCTCCTATGAACTTGAGGTACATATTAAGTTTGATCAGGCTTTTAAAGCATTATTATTATTACTTTGAAGCCAAACTTTGAAGTTTGGTTTCTGTCTGACTTTCTTTAGCCAAAATAAATTTGGTTAAAAAATAATACAAATACCTCCTAACTACAATCTAACGTCCAAATGGATTAGACAGACTGATAGTACCCTTTCTTATGTTTAAATGCACATCATATGCTATCTAGCTGATTTGGTGGTCATCAGGAGCTAAGATATGCATGTAGGTGCAACCGCCATTTCCTTCATATGTAGGCATCAATTTTCCAGTCAGAACAGTGTTGTGTATTTAAAGTCTGAAACTTTCATAAAAAATGAAAAGATTCCATATGGATGAGTGTGTGGCCTGGTCCTACCTGTATGAGACAGAGGAAGAACAAAATACTTGCATTGCTCATTCCTGATCTTAGTTTTTGCATTTTGTCTCAAACTCCTTGAAACATGAATTACAAGTTACCAATTGCCATTAATTAATGGTAATATTTAATTGCCAATTTATTTAGCTAATATTTCTATGCAGCGCAACTTACAATTGCATCCATTTATCCTAAACTGCAGGTTTTGCGAACTAGAATTATTTTGAAAATATATAAATGCAAGTAATACACCACCGAGAAAACGTTTAAATGATTCTGTGAAACAGTATACCTGTCAACTAGTGTCAGTTCACAAAATATTAGAATGACATATGTGCATTGCCAGAACTAATATCAATAATCTGTGTATGTGTGTCTCAAAACAAAAACATTTCTGTTCCACAATCGCTCTTCCATCTTGATAAGAAATCTTTAATATAATGTTGTTTAATATCTGTGCTTTCTTGGTCAGTCTAGGAAGTTTTAATATCTTAGGGTTAGGGTTAGGTTATTGGCTTCTGAAAATCATAAAAATGATTACACAAAAAAATGAAAAGAAGAAGATTCTGAATACTGGGACCTCTTTGGCTTGCATCCCTATACCTTTTAAAGGTGACATTTTTTAATGTGCAGGAGATCTGATGAAGGTTTAGAAATTTCGAATAGAAAATGTTTTCCTTAGAGCTTTCTGAGTCAGAAGAGATAAATGAAAGTCATTTTGATATTGTGACCATGGAAATAAATGACACATAGATTTGGTCTGTAATTTAGTCAAACTGTTTTTTGTACAAGCTATACCTGCTTTATTTTACCTTTAATTTAATTCTAACAGGAATTGCCTTAATGTCCACAGTTTAGATATCTGTAACATACATAATTTATAAATGGACCATTTGGTAATGAGCATCTGATTGAGAGAATGTGTGACTTGAAAAGAAAGGTTTTAATATTTTTGTGTTAACTCATATCAGTTTGCTCTTCATTTACCTGAAATTTTGCAGTTTTTAAGCATGAGCGTAAAGTGTTGTTTTCTCCTTTTTTGTTTCTTGTGCACTTTTTCAAGTTCGGATTCCTTTTTGGGGGTTTTTTTGTGTATCACAAGTAGACAAAACTACACCACTGTCAGCAGAGCACAAATTTTCAATGTTGTTTCAGGCCACTGGACTGCTGACATCCCCTTGTACACAATGAGATTACATTACATCCTTTACAGGTTTCCTGCATCCTTAGCAACATGGGGTTGATCCAATCAGCACTGAGCATGTGGTGGGAAAAGGCTTATTTCCTGATTGAAAACCTAAGCTCCATAGGAAACGTACAGCCTCAGTTAGGTTTCTGTTTCTTCTTAAAAACTTGTTGACCCTTTAGTTGTTCCTAGCACTTGCTTGTGAATAACTACATTTGAGGGGAAAAAACGCTTCTAAAACAATGAACTGGTAAGTATTTCCAAGTATATTTCTAAATAATATGTATTTTCTTAGAACTGCAACATTGGAAGGTGTAGTTTTGCATATTGTCTATAGAACATAAACTCAATTGCAGTATTACAGTATCACAGATTAGATTTATCTAATGAGGGAAATAAAATATTATCCATGGGTGAGGAGTTACCTCAGTTGAATTCTTCTGTAAGCCTCAGGTGTGTTTGTGTTTTTTTATTAAAAGAGGCAAAGCTGTAATGTTTACTGGCATTTAATTATGCTTTTTTTGTTCCTTTTATCAAGTTCTCACATTAAAAATGACTGGAACTGGACTGAGTACACTGAAGAATGTTGAGATTTATCTGTTCTATGAACTTGCTGAGAACAGTGGCCAAACCTGGCTTCGGCTTCCTTTTTCTCCTGCTTTGTGAATACAGTCTGTCTTGCCCTCCTGTGTGCCAGCAGTGCTCAATTACCCGAGTCCAGTGTTATGGGTTGGGACTCACTTCAATTCCCAGGAACCTGCCTCACAGCACAGCAGCAGCATTTCTGAGCAGAAACAACATTTCCCATGTCTG
The DNA here is from genome assembly GCF_055471065.1 of Atractosteus spatula. Taxonomy (NCBI): domain Eukaryota; kingdom Metazoa; phylum Chordata; class Actinopteri; order Semionotiformes; family Lepisosteidae; genus Atractosteus; species Atractosteus spatula. The sequence continues at coordinate 27,212,436 of NC_142708.1, read as the reverse complement.
TGTCGAAGATTTTAGGAGGCTGAAGAACCTTTCTGTGCTTTTCTTAGACCACAATGGACTTGAGTATATCAAACCACTTGCTATGAAACAACTGCATAAACTTTTTTATTTATACTTAAATAATAATCATATTGGGCACTTGGACACGGGCACTTTAAAAGGATTATCCAGCCTTCATTATTTATATCTTCAGCATAATAAACTAACTTGTCTTCCAGAAGGGATATTTAATGACTTGGTTGCTCTCCGTTCCCTGCATCTTCAAGGCAACAGTCTCCAAACTCTTGGAAGTGGTACATTCTCAAACCTAATCAACCTTAACAGTCTAAATCTTGCAGAAAACAAATTTTCCACAATATCTAGTCCTGTTTTTACTGGCCTTGGTAGACTTCACTTTTTGTACCTCCAGGGAAATAATCTAAGCCATATTCCTGCTGGTGCCTTTTCCGAGCTGGGAAACCTTAAACGGTTGGACCTGTCTAGAAACCCAATTGGACTTGTGACGTCTTTCACATTCCAAGGGCTGGAAAATCTTCAGTATCTCTTGCTGATAAGTGCACAGATCAGGAGCATTGCACAAAATGGGTTTGCAGGCCTAAGCAGATTGAGACAATTAACTCTCAGTCATAACTGTTTAAAGTCCATTAGCCCGCATTCTTTCAGCTTACTGAGGCAACTCAAGTACCTGCACTTAGATGCGAATGACATCACTCACATTGGAGCAGAGGCCTTTGAGGGGATGGCAACATCGCTCAGTTTTCTTAATCTGAAGAAAAACAAGTTAAAATACATTCACCCTGAGGTGCTTAAACCTTTGTCTCCCTTCATCCACGTGCATGTCGCTAGGAACCCCTGGAACTGTAGTTGTGCATTGCTTGGATTGCATGAATGGTTAATGACTTCCTCCATCAGGATGAACCTCCACTGTCAGGCTCCTTTGCACCTAAAAGGCAGGTTACTGCACCACCTTAAAAGATATGAATTTGGTACCTGCTGTTTTCAGAATGGTACTACCACTTCAGTGCCTTTGTGGCCACCAGGTTCGTGGACAGGACATGGGAAATCATTTTCTTGTAAAGACTCTTTGGTGCTTACAACATCTGTGTTGCAAGATATTCCCTACAAATATCAACCCCAAACTACACAAGTTGCTGATACCATGAAAAAACCATTAGACGAAGCAGTAAGAATAACAGAAACTGCACAGTCAAGTACTGTTTTGCTGCAAGAAGTTCCCTACAAATACCAGCCCCAAACAACACAAGTTGCTGATACCACAATACGTTCTCCTGAGGAAGATGTAGGAATAACAGAAACTGCGCAATTGAGTATTGTTGTGCATTATAAGAAACAGGAACCCCCCCACCCACTGCCTGGTAACTTAACTTCACTGAGCGGTGAAAGACCCAAAGGAGCAGAGGTGTCTTTGTCTGTGAAACCATCACAAATATGTGAACAGAGCCTGGACAAACTGAATCAAGCTTTTGACACTCTCTTGGCATTTCTGATCATAGCATGTATTCTGGTTCTTGCGTTGCTTTACAAAGTTCTTGAGCTCCGGCACAAGCTCAGAGTAACGAATGGGATGAATGCATTGGAATATTTCAGCATCTGTCACTCTGGTCATTACAGTGTGAGAGAGCCCACCCTGTCTTCTGTTCCCATTCTGTCCCTTCCTCCACCCCTGCCTGTGACCCCACCCCCAACCGTGGCCCCACCCCCACCTTTGCCTGTGCCTCCCCCTCCTCAGCCAGTGACAGACTCAGATTTGGCAGTGTATACTAGAATAGGTCAGGTACGGACTATGAAACAATACAATGGGAACAGAACACAGGTTATCCTTTTTGAGCATTCTGTACTGTAAAATTCTGTACATTTATGCAAACTCCTTGAACATTTTGTTACTTCTTCAGAGCCTTGTAGGTGGCTGTCTTTGGCAATCCTTTCAAAACTCTTAGTACATTAATAATTTCTCTTTATTCTTTCTTTTTTTGTTATCAAAGAGACATTTTTAACAACTGTTGTGACAATTTCCCTTAAACGTTTTCAGCTCAAATTATGATGGACTGCTGGGTTTTTGTTTATGTATGAAAAAGTCAAATAAGAATGTGTATGTCTTAGTAAGGACTAGTGGAGTATTTCTCAGCGTGAGTGTAAACTTGCCTCTTCTTTTTGCATCTGTGTTCATTGTGTACTAGAGCTTGCAGCAGACTAAGGCTTGAAGATGTCTGCATGCTGTGTGTCGTGAATACCAGGTCTTATTTGCTATTTCACTTTTAAAACAAAAATGAAATGTAATATATAAAAAATATACATATAAAATGAAAGTAAAGAGCACTCACATGTGATGAAGATTTTTAAAAGAAAATTCAGCAATATTGCTGAAAGTAAGGTCCAAACTTTCAAAACCCTTTGTATACATTCTTCTTAGTTTTAAATGTATTTTCTTTAGTTTTTGTCTGTGTCTTTGTTTCTGAGTCTATACCTGGTCTCTTTTCTCTGGACTAATTCTGGAGAAGTATCCTTCTTTATGTTCAGCATTTCCTACAGTTTAAAATTAAATGGTCTTCTGGTTATTCTCACTATTTAATTCAATAATAGTGCTTTAAAATTTAGAAAATATCAATTAAAAGGTATAAACAGTAGCACCTTACATTTCTGGTTTCTCGTTCAAAATAAGTTTAGTGTTTTATTCTTTATAGTCTTGAATTCTGCCAATCTGCAAAATTGTTTTTGCTATCAAACTGTTATATTATACAGGGGAAACAGAATCTTCTGAAACATGTACAAAGTCTTAGAAATGGACACAGTTACATGAGAAAAGTTACAGTTAAAAGTTAAGTTTGAGGAGATCATTGAACCCATCTAGCTTTGTGAGCTGATTAATCTGATATTTTTTTTTCATTTCTTGAAACTGTTTGTTTGCAGATACATACAGTTGTATAAATGGCAGGACCTACCCTTAACGCATTGCAAATGTGCATATAACGATAAACTGAACTGAACTAAGAGGCTGTGAGTTTAATTGTAACACTGTTATATTACTTAAGTACATATTTGCTTAAGTGCAAATTAAGTACAAAGCCAACACCCTGACCTTTTTCAGGAAACGGGCAGTTTGGTTCCTCAGATCATTTAGCTAATAGCAACAAAACGAGCTATATCCACAAAATGACCTGTTATGCTTCACGTAAAAAGAGCAGTTTCTTAATGCATTCTGGTATTGTATTATACATACAATGTTAGAAAATGCTGTAGTATGTAATGCTTTACATTTTTTGGGAAATTTTATATTTTCTTAACAATGTACAGTATATTTTATCATCACTTTGAATAATCTTTTTTTTAAATAGTGTATTGTTAATTATGTAATTAAAAGTAAATCTGCATTTCCGTACTTTGGAAATATAATGTATGAATTGCCGACCGGCATTAAGGAAACATGAAACTTTCATGGGAAGCATCAAAAACTGCTGCATAAGTAAACCAATATTGGTTGTCTTCACACAAACATCTTATTCTGCAAGTACATTGAATGTTTTTAATGCATGCGATATGCATTGCTACTGGTGCAGCATATAATTTGTTGAAATATCCCATAACAGAAGAGTTTATACAGAAGAATATATATTAAAACCTCCCAGCAAAAACTAGTAGTGTGTTTAAAAAAAATCCAAAATCATTTCACTCTAAAACTTCACTTTGAATTCACATTTTGATATCGAGCATCAAAAGAAACTTTTCATTTTCTTTATGCATGTATATTGTTTTCAATAAATAGTATATAAATTTTGAACATTAAAAGTTTTTTGGGGTCAATTTGATTAATTGATTATTCATTATACACCAATCATACTGCATTTCTGTTGAAAATGAAGGTAGGGAACACCTTTCTGTTATTTTTGTGTTGGTGTAACACCAAAGGTGGGCTTGTCAGTAGGTGGTTTTGATTAACCTCCTGGGAAAAACTAAGGCTGCTGCTGGAAGAGGTGTTAGTGGGGCCAGCAGGGGGCGCTCACCCTGTGGTCCATGTGGGTCCTAATGCCCCAGTATAGTGACGGGGACACTATACTGTAAAAAGGCGCCGTCCTTAAGATGAGACGTAAAACTGAGGTCCTGACTTTCTGTTGTCATTAAAAATCCCAGGGTGTTTCTCGAAAAGAGTGGGGGTGTAACCCTGGCGTCCTGGCCAAATTTCCCATTGGCCCTTACCAATCATGTCCTCCTAATAATTCCCATCTATAAATTGGCTTCATTACTCTGTTCTCCTCCCCACTAATAGCTGGTGTGTGGTGAGCATTCTGGCGTACTATGGCTGCCGTCGCATCATCCAGGTGGATGCTGCACATTGGTGGTTGTGGAGGGGAGTCCCTATTACCTGTAAAGCGCTTTGAATGGAGTGTCCAGAAAAGTGCTACGGTATATAAGTGTAAGCAGTAATTTCTATTAATAATGCAAATATGGAGAATAATACAGTAATTATTGAGTTCTAAAATCCAATAGGGGGAGGTCTAAGTGTGATGGCCTGGGCAGGAGTGTTAAGTCACTATAAAACTCCACATGTAGTGATTGATGGCAGCCTGAGGCTATATTAATTTTGTCTGGGAGCCTCACATGTTGCCCTTGCCAACAGACCAAAACACATCCCATGCAGCTCTTATGACATAACTGTGTTGTGAAAAATGAATGTAACAGCTATGCAGCTTTGTTGAACTGGAGCATCAGAGATCAGTGAAAAGCCTGCCAGTTGTCCATGAGAGGAATGGGACAGAATCCCCATAAGACACTTTTTGCAAACTGATGCAAAGCTTGCATCGGAGATGTACAGCTTTTATCTGTATCATCCATGTTACTGTTGTTTGTCAGCTCTGATCCTGGTAAGTTATTTGGTTCATGTTTAAAATTACTTCTCTTTGACTGCTTGATACAATCGGTAATGACGGGGTATTTGAATTACTGACTGTATTTTGATCCTCTGACAATCAGTTTTTACTGTGTGAAGTTCAGAATGGGCACGCTCCATTGTAACCTGGTCAGTGATGAAAACTTACAACCTAAAGCAGCATGACTCTTTCTGTTTTTCCATTCCCAGTGGCTTAAACAGTCTCCTTTAATCAGCGCAGATTTGGACGATTCTGGAAACTGACTCTTGCAATAATATGCAAGCTCTGGGCTACACTCGTGGCAGAGGCCCCATGTGCTACATGTGCTGCTGTACTTGGAATCTGTGACTCTTTAAAGGATTAGACACAGGAGGTGACTCCATGTTTTATTCAGCCTGGCTCAAGAGAAGACTTCAGAGATTCCTTTAATTCACATATTAGGCTAGAAAAGGGGAACATTGAAACCATGCAGGTTTTACAGCAGTCAGATGTGATATTTTAAATAGTTTATAAAAGTTACACATCTAAATCCTCACAGATGTTAATTAGCCTAACAGGTTGGTGCATCTCTGCAGGTTCCCGGGTGTATTTAGTTGCTTTTACACCAATTACCATTAATTAAAATATTTTGGTATTCAGCAAATTATCTTAATTTAAAGTGTAACTAGAATTTTACGTTAGGTACATTATATTTTTTACATTGTTGATTAAGCATACATATATTATTTCAGAACTTGTGATGTGAATAATAAGATTATTACAGATTTTATCTACAGATTAGGAAATAGATTAATTTCTGTTTTCATTAAAACTGTCAATGTTTAGTCTATCTCACCCCTGAAAGCTTACTATTAATAAGAGAAATCCCACCCATAAACCCCCACTGTTCTCCAATACTGGGACATTGCACATTATTAGTGAACTGTTCCTGTCCTGTGATTAGAACAGAAACAAACATACTACCAGAGCGACCAACATACTGCACACTGATTTCAGCAAGTGTACCCTAAGTTTTTATGAAGGTACAGAATAGCGGTAAGTAAATGATTGTTTGCGAAGACTGAGTTCCTTTGGAGTCCAAAACAGAATCTTATCAACATTTTATAGCTCTTTTATCCAGAGTATTTTAACTTTAACCTTTATCCATTGGTTCACATCACACAGTCAAAAAGACAAAAACTGCCTTCAAAATGTTGTAAACCTCAGCTCTAAAATCACTGGTGAGCCTTTAAGACCCCCCCAACGCAACTTTATGTCCATCAGATGAAGGCCTGTGCCTTCATCTCATATTCGTTCATTTTCTTCATCAATCTCTTGAACTTCTGCCTTCAGAGAGGTGTTTTCGAAGAAAATGTTGCTTTGTTCCAGAGGCTTGCAGCAATGAGTGTAAAGAAGTTTTATCAATATGATCTTTATTGGATAATGCCTCCTCTACAACTGTACGTGTAGTTTAATACTTAAATATATAGTGGACTTATTCTTCTATGTTGTAGTATAAAGTAAGAGAGTCCTTACAATGCACATGCATGCCGTTTCTTTTGTAATCATTTTATGGACCTTTTGCTCTTTTGATTTTTTCTTAGAAATGTTTGTTTTTTATGTTTTATGAATCAAATATTTTGAATTGATAGCAGATTTTTGAAGGTTTGGGTCCTGTCTAGGTCTGTCTGTTCTCAATATAAATTTTTACCCTTAAAAGATTCTTATTCAATCTCCCTGTGTTCATTGCAAATCATGTATATGATAATGACAAGAGATGGAATATTTTGACTGTTTTTTCCCCTCTAAGAATGGAGTCTTCATGCTCTGCACTGCCTCTTGCGTTACGCTTAGCATAAATACACACGGCAGCGTTAATAAAGTGTTTTTTTTTTAATATAATTGGGTTGTATAGCACAATAAACTTGTCTGGCCATGATCTTGTTTGTCAATATTCATGTAATTTCCTAGAGTGACTTTGAAATTAGACTTGAATAGTATGCATATAATATCATTTGAATTTCACTGATATTTGTTTTAAATTGTTGTTCCTTCAACATTTGTTGTTTTTTCAAATGTCAGTATTAGTAGTATGATTGTCTTTCTTTCTAGCTATTCCAAAAATAGGGATTTCTGAAAATGTTTTATAGTTATAGAGATGGAATCAGAAGAGAAGGTGTAACCTTACAGTGAACAATACAGTGAACAAAATACATTATAAATACTTACCTAACACACTACCTTATACTGGATGTAAGGTCATTTTGGAATAATTTTTACTGAAATGCGTAGATTTGCAGATTTAAATCTAATCAAATCAAATGATGAAATCACACAGAGCACATGACAGCAGGATGCATAGATGATGACTTAAATGTCTTGGTACTATAGAATGAGCTGCAAATGTCACACCACAGGCATTGCAAATTAGCACTCAGGATGCCTAATTATTCCTGATTGCTTAAAGTAAAACAGAGTTCAAATTATTAAGCCACACTTAACTTTGGATATTTTTGCTGAATTTATTTCAGTTTGCCAACATTGTAGTGTTTTTAGTAAACAGTGTGCTTGTAATCTGTTCTGAGTTGTTTCCTTTGTTTAGAAAAAAAGTACTTTTACACTGACATTAACTAATGTTTTCAGTCTGCCACGCTTTCTCCTGACGAAAGTCATTTTTAATGGAGAGCTCTTCCTGTTTTTTTTTTTCCAGTGTGATCCAAGATAAGTTCTGTGGAATCATCAATATTTGTGTGGAGGCTCTACATGATGTAATGACAGAAGACCCTGAAACGCGAACTTACAAAGAGTAAGCTGAGCTTTGAGGATCTTTTCTAAGTCTATGGAATAAACTCTGGCTCTCTGGCTAAAATCTGTAAAATGTTTTTTTTTAAACAATGTGAAACTGAATTAGACAGATGGTAGTTATTTTTATCCTTCCTTTGAACTGCTTAAAATGATATGTGTACTTTTTCCAAATGTGATTAATCTGTTTTCTCCTCTAGGGTCTTGCTTTGCTTTGATTAAATCCCAGATGTCTATAAAATAGAACACTTTCATAAACAAAAAAAAAGTGTTGCAACACCTAGTCTGTTGAAATAATATATGAAATGCTCTTGTTTTATTAATTTGTGTTTCGCTTTAAGTGTTACATTTATTGCTGGAGAGACTTATGTTGGCTGCTCTCAGTACTGTACACATCATAGTAAAGACAAGAAACCTGAGGAACTTATAATTCATGGGTTTTGCATGTCATATTCCCCAAGGCTTTTCATTGTCAGATCATCCATTTGAGTCATGATGATTGATTGAGTCTGAAAATATTACAGTTTGAATGGACTAGTGAAAAAACATTTTTTTCACAATAGGGAAATAGCATTGAATAACCTGAAACTGCATTTTGTGAAAATTAACGGATACAGGAGACTAAGAGACATCTATTAGACAATGTAAATTTAATATGTAATTACAAGTGTTTGTAAACATTTAATAGAACACTAAAAAATTGAGTTTGGCATCATTTTAAATCATGGGATATTTAAATAATAAACCAAATTACCTACTGTAAATGTATTACAAAACTAAGTTTTTTTTTTCTCCTGCCTAAAAAAATACCATAACCGTTTATCTGTTTATGCTGCTTTACCTTAACTCATGTGGCATTTTCTTGAAAGTGACTGTTCAGCGCTGGTGATGTTCTGTTTAATTCTAGTTGTATGCTGATGACGCATTTTGAGGAGCCCCAGCTGACAGAGGATGAGGAGCCCCCCACCGAGCAGGACAGGAGGAAAAAGATGGTGAGTACACCCCCCCCCCCCACATCACTGTACAGTAGCTCCAGGAACTGACAGCAGCATCCTGAACACACTCTGTAGGCATTTGTGAGACACAGTGTTATGAAGGGTTGCAAAATCACATTGTAGCTCATTTTGTCAACATACTTATTCCTAATTGATCATTTTTAGCACTTTATAGTTTTTTCATAGCTTTTTCTGGACTTAGTATTATATTCTATTTTCTGGACACTCCACTCAAAGCACTTAACAGGTAATGGGGACTCCTCTCCACCACCACCAATGTGCAGCATCCACTTCGATGATGCGACGGCAGCCATAATGCGCCAGAAAGCTCATCACACATCAGTTATCAGTGGGGAAGATTGATGAAGCCATGACTGGTAAACACCAATGGGAAATGTGGCCAGGACACTGGGGTAACACCCCTACCAGCAGCTATATCACCCTGTAACTGAATAACTGAAGCTAAGCAGCCTGAGCCTTTGCAGTCTGCAGACTGTGTTCCTTGTTTTCCAGATGCTCCAATATTATTTCTTCTCCTGTATATGTAGTGAGGGTGACATGATGAGCTCTAGGGTCTGCTGTTGATTCTGGCCCTCTGCTCCCTTTCTGTGTGGAATTTGTTTTTGTGAACTGGTGGCATGCTCATCAATGTCTGCCCATTTGTTCTGGTTTCCTCTCACCTTCTGTGAAACTATGCCCTTTATTTCTCTCCTGGGACTGTACAGACAGTGTAATGGCACAGAATAGATTGTTTCTAGTAATTAAAAGAAATGAAAAAATGTGGACTTTATGCATAACTTGTTAAATGATCATAAAGACAGTGAAGCATTAGGTAAGACTTACCTGCACTGAATTCCAGCAATATTTCTCTGTCCACAGACAAAATCATTAAAAACAAAAATTAAATATAACACGGGTGTTACCAACTGTTTCTGAGATGTTACTGCCATGTTTAGTGAGATATTACAGGTCACACAATACAATGCCTCACATAACAGAAATATTTCAAAGAAATAGCTGTTTCTCATGCCAAAGCTCTGTGCATTTGGTTTACAAGGCAGATGTTTGAGATCTTGGAAATTCCAGCTTTTTTTTTTTGCATTGTACTGATTTCAGTAAGCAGTAAACAGTCATAACCACATAGGTAATGTCTGCAAAAAAGCACTGTTACAATTGATAACATACTTACAGCTTGCATGAGCTATTATAGCATTGTAGAATTTTCATTAAGCTGTCTGACCAGTTCATCAGCTTGGCACTCTTAAACAGGCTTGCTGATATGCAGTAACTAAATAACCTAAATAATTTAGCTCAGGCTGGATATTGTGTAATGATACCAAGGTCAGTGTATGGATAAAAAAAATGAACTGATAATACTGCATTTAAGTTTTCGGCCCTGCTAAATGAAGATGAATGTTAGAAACAGATGTTCCTCTATTTACATGATATATCAGCAAGGACATTTAGTTCAAAAGCTTCATAAAATACGTTTTTATATCATTAGATATTTCAGAATTTAAAAACTTCCATCCCTTATTAATGACAGTGACTCTGAATTTGTTGAAAGGAAGTTCTAATACATCTGATATGAGTACAAAATATAAGCAATTGGAACTTTATCATTAAAAACTTTTTTTTCCTCAAATTTGCATTGCAAATCATGGTTTTAAGGTTTGTGTACAGGAGAGAATTTGTCAGCCATGGTTAGTTAGTTCTTGGATGGGAGACCTCCTGAGAATGCCAAGCACTATATTTCCGGGTATAGATGAGAGGAGAAGCCTCTAACTGGGCTGGGGTAATTAATGATACACCATGGGGATCTTCGTTTGGCCCACCACTCATCCTGATTTATATCAGTGATCTAGATTCTGGTGAAGTCAGGAAACTTGTTAATTTTGCAGATGACACAAATGTATCTAGTGCAGTAGCAGACGTAATGGAAATACAGAAGTGACTTAGAGGTGGTTCAGGACTAGGCTAAGCTTGGCAAGTGAAGTGTTAATGTCAAGTGGAAAGTAATTAATACTCATTGTAAGATAGTACACTATAATGTACATATGGATGGTAATGAACTTGAAAACCAACCTTAAGGGGTTTAAGTGCCAATATCTATCCCATCTAGACAAAACAGGAAAGTGGTAAAAACTGTGCAGATAATGAAAAATAAAGAATTGAGCCAATTTGTAAAATTACAGAAATTTACTGTAAGACGTGATTTTGAATATTGTGTGCCCACCTGGTCACCCTTCTACAAAAGGGACACTTCTACTCCTGGAAAAAGTACAAAGAAATACAACCAGATGTTCCTGTTCCCTCAGGAAAGTCACGTGCAGGCTAGATTTATCTGGGGGTTGAACAAAGGAGGGAGTGAGTGGATTTATTCACATTTTCAGATTCCTCTTCGGTACTGATGAAGTCAAAATTTGGCTGGGGTTGCTTTAAGTTGAATAATGAGGCATGAAAACAAGGTCAAGTAGAATTTAGGAAAAGATGGGTTTTGGACTGAAAATAGGAGATGCTTTTTTTAAACAATGAGTTGTGAAAACTGTCCAAAAAGCTGCCATGTTGGAGCCATTAATTTATGTACATCAAGTTGGGCCAAATGGCCACTAGTTAGTGACCCTTCTTATGCAGATATAGTATGTAGGTATTGTCTGTGTGCTTCAACTAGAAAGTCTTACACATTTTGCAATATCTTCTGATGTAATGTAATTGCACAAAACATGAGCAAGACAATATTACCGTTTGCAGATAGTTATCCATTTTTTATACGTGCTTCATAAATTAATAGCTTGCCATAAGGTTTAGCTCAAGCTAAATAAAAATAAGGAGTAATGGCCCTGGTGTTTGTTTTCTTTTTTTCAGCTTGAAAAGGATCTGTTTCATTTTCTTTAATGAGACATCTGAAACAAAGCTAGAGTTAGATTTAATACATTGAACCTGCATCATTTTTGCTGTGTTAACCATTTGAGGCTTCTGAAGAAAAGAGCAATCCATTTCAGTCCTGATTGTTGATAAATTAAACTTGTATACTAAAACAACTATAAATCAAATTGTGTAGCATTTTAAGCATGAAGCAGTTCCTTATGTACAGGCTGTCTATTCATGCCATAATGCAAAACACTTTTAATTCTCTAACTGCAAATGTACAGAGAAGGAAAATTATCTTAATTGTAATTTGCATTGAAACATTTTAGGAATACACAATTTTAATAGTGTAGGTCTTGAGTTTTTTAGAAACTTTTTTAATTTTTATGATTTTGAATCCCAGGAGATGCATTATAGTGTTTGATATTTAGCAGATTAAACCCATTATCAGTGTGTTCATGCAGCTGCAGCCTTTACTGTGACTTGTCCAGAGTTCTGACAGTTTTCGGAGCAACACTTTTTTGAAGGTGAACATAATATCAGACATATATAATAATATCTCCTGTTTAGGAATAGTACAATATATGCACTAGAACAAAATGCTTTTAGAAAATATTTTGTAATGGAACAAAAGAAAGGTTCTAAATAATAGGAGGTCATTTGACCCATCTAGGCCTTTGGTAATCTGTAGTTATTGATCCAAGGATCTCATTCAGCCCTTTTTTGATTGGCATCCATTTCAAGAATATGGCTTAGTACCTACTTCCACAGACGAAACGTGTTTCCTTTATTTTCTTTTCAGCAAGGAATAAACCCGTTACCTGTTCCTTTGCAGCCTCCGCATGCTGACGCAGCTACCTACTTGAACTACTTCCATATGCCTATAACCCATTGTGTAAAGAACTGAACTCTATTCCCCGTTTTAAAGTCATTTAAGAAATCCACTGGGTTAACAGTCTATTCCTTTGAAGATTTTGAATGTTTGTATCAGATCGTTTCATAGTGTTTTCCAGTTATTAGTAAAAAGGGTCATTACTTTAAGCTTGTCAGTGTAATAACATTCCCTTCAGCCCTGGAATGTGTCTTGTCCCTCTTTTCTCTTACTTATACTCTCTTTTTTCTGTATATAAAGTAGTTCTCAATCCAATCTCATTTTGTATATTTCCATGAATGCCCACCACCTGTAATTTGACAATTCATGTTTTATGAGGAACTTTATCTAAATCTTTCTGAAAATCTTCGATCATGTTGTATGTCATCAGATATAGTCAGGTGTTATACAGAATTGAAACATCAAGTGTCACTTTACTAGGAAGTGGAGGTTGTTAAGTAGTGGAAATGGTGAGTGTGAGGTTTCTACAACCGTTTTTTTGCCAAAGCTTTATATTTGATGACAGCACACAAAGCTTTAAGAGGCTTGTCCTGTTAGTAATACTTTTATTTGAAATGTTTTTGAATTTAGAAGAAAAATTGGACAGATGTGTGCAATGTGAAATTGAAGTTATAATAACTTCCACTAGCTGCCAGGGATGCCAAGTCATCACTACATCCAAGAAAACAGACTGTGTAGATTAAAATCCTCTTTGGACACATTTATTAGATAGATAGATAGATACTTTATTGATCCCGTGAGGGAAATTGCAGTGCAACAGCAGCTTAACACACACAACACAGCCACAGTGTAACGAATTATATAATAATAGTACAATACATACAATACAATACAAGAGTTACTCACAGTCCGGACACACAAGAACAAACTAGAACAGAACAGTACACAGAAAATCGTATCACACTCATATCACACATATGAATATAAATATAGATGTAACTATAGATATAAATATAAATGTATTGCACAGGTCCCTGGCATATATTGCACAAAAAGTGGTTGTAAACGGGAAAAAGAAAAAGAAAAAGAAAGAGAACAGATGTAGCAGTAGATGTGTAGATGCGTTTAGTCCAGAAACAGGTCACTGTCGATGTTGCCTCTGCCAAGACGCAAGGTGGATGCGTTGTACAGTCTTATGGCAGACGGCAAGAATGACCTCCTGTAGCGCTCCCTGTCGCACCGTGGATGAATCAGTCTATTGCTGAACGTGCTCTTCATTCCTGCCAGCCTGTCAAAGAGGGGATGGGAGAAGTTGTCCATGATGGCCTCTAGTTTGGACCTCATTCTCCTCTCAGCCACTACCTCCAAGGAGTCCAGGTCAAACCCAATGACAGAGCTTGCTCTCCTGATGAGCTTGTTCAGCCTTTTGGAATCTACTGCTCTAATCCCAGAGCCCCAGCACACCACTGCGTAGAAAATGGCACTCGCTACCACCGACTGATAGAACATGTGTAGCATCTTACTACACACATTGAAGGACCTGAGCCTCCTCAAGAAGTAGAGTCGGCTCTGTCCCTTCTTATAGATGGCCTCGATGTTCTTAGACCATTCCAGTCTATCGTCGATGTGCACTCCCAGGTACTTGTACGAGTCCACCATCTCCACGCCACTCCCATGGATGTAGACAGGAGTAGGTTTGACCTTTTTCCTCCTGAAATCTACCACCAGTTCCTTTGTCTTCGTCACATTCAGTTCCAAGTGGTTCACCCCACACCACTCCACAAAGCTGCTGACCAGTCCTCTGTACTCCTCCTCCTGCTCACCCTTGATACATCCCACAATTGCAGAGTCATCTGAGAACTTCTGCAGGTGGCATGACTTTGAGTTGTACTTAAAGTCCGAAGTATAGAGGGTGAAGAGGAATGGAGAAAGAACTGTCCCTTGAGGTGCCCCTGTGTTACTCACTACCTGTTCAGACACACAGTTCTGAAGTCTCACAGACTGTGGTCTGCCTGTCAGGTAGTCAGTGATCCACGAGGTCGTGGAGGCATCGACTTGCATCTCCTCCAGCTTCCTCCTTAGAAGTAAGGGCTGGATGGTATTGAAGGCACTGGAGAAGTCGAAAAACATGATCCTTACAGTGTTGCCAGCCCTGTCCAGGTGTGAGTAGGCCCTTTGCAGCATGTAGATGATCGCATCCTCCACACCAACACTGGGCTGGTAGGCAAACTGTAGGGTGTCCAGTGATGAGCTGACCAGGGGTCTCAGGTGGGATAAGACCAGCCTCTCCAGTGTCTTCATGATGTGAGAAGTCAGTGCAACTGGTCTGTAGTCGTTGAGGACAGAGGGGCGCCCTTTCTTTGGTACCGGGACCAGGCATGATGTCTTCCAGAGCACCGGGACTCTTTCCAAGCGCAGGCTCAGGTTGAACAGTCGCTGGAGCACTCCGCTCAGCTGATCAGCACAGGCCCTCAGAACTCTGGGGCAGATGTTATCTGGTCCTGTGGCCTTACCCTCGTGCAGCCTCTTCAGCTCCTTCTTCACCTGGTCAGCTGTGATGGTCAGCCTGGCCTGGGGGATGGTGCTCATACTGCTTTCAGTGCTGCAGGTGTTAATGGCGGAGGTGTTGGAGAGTGGCAGCTGTGGGGGATGGGTGGGTGAGTAGCCGTCGGGGGTTGTGGCTGTAGGCGGCCATGTTTGTGGGGGGATGGAGGAGGTATTGGGCAGTCGCAGCTGTGAAGGGTTAGGGAGCGTGTGGCAGTGGGGGGATGGGTGTTGCGCCACAGAGGACCCAGAATCAAACCTGTTAAAGAACTGGTTCAACTCGTTGGCCATCTCCAGGTTCCCTTCTGTTGCACCCCCAGCCTGTTTGAAGCCAGTGATCTCTCTCATGCTGCTCCATACATCTCTCACCCTATTCCTTTGCAGCTTGTCCTCTATCTTCTTTCTGTATGCGTCCTTGCTCTCTCTTAACTTCTGCTTTAGCTCCCTCTGTACACGCTTGACCTCTTCCTTATCTCCCCTCCTAAAGGCTCTCTTCTTGTCATTCAGAAGAGCCTTCAGGTCGCTGGTGATCCAGGGTTTGTTATTGGAAAAGCAGTGTACGTCTTTGGTGGGGATGGTGTTATCTACGCAGAAGTTAATATAGTCAGTGACACAGTCCACCATACTGTCTATGTCGTCCCCATGTGGTTCGCACAGCACATCCCAGTCGGTGGCCTCCAAAGCACCACGTAGATCCTCCATAGCCTCCTGAGACCATCTCCTCACAGTCCTCATGGTCACAGGTTGGCGCTGGACAATAGGCGTGTACAGTGGTGTAAGCAAGACAAGGTTGTGATCTGATCTGCCAAGGGGGGGAAGGGCTGTGGAACTATATGCATCCTTAGCATTGGCATATAATAAGTCCAGTGTTTTGTTTTCTCTGGTCGGGCACTTAACAAACTGGTGGAAAGTAGGCAGAGTGGTGGAAATAGATACGTGGTTAAAGTCCCCTGAAATAGCTATAAAAGCGCTTGGGTGCTTTGTTTGTAGCCTGGCTGTGACTGTGTTTATGACGTCACACGCTACCTCTGCATTTGCCGTAGGTGGAATGTAAACAACAACAAAGATGGCGCATGTAAACTCCCGCGGCAGATAGTACGGACGCAGTCCTACGGCTACCAGTTCGATGTCCGGGTTGCAGACGCGCTCCTTAACATGAGTATGTCCAGGATTACACCATCTGTTGTTTACAAGCACCGCGAGCCCCCCTCCTTTCCTCTTACCGCTCTCGGTGTTTCTGTCCGCCCGCACCGTCTGAAAGCCGCCGATGGTAACGTTCGAGTCCGGAATAAGTTCCTGCAGCCACGTCTCGGTGAAACACATGATACTGCATTCACGATACTCCCTCTGGCTTCTCACCAATGCTCCCAGTTCGTCCATCTTGTTCACTAAGGACCTCACATTTCCCATGATGGTCGAAGGAAGGTAGGGTTTAAATCTCCTTCTCTTCGCCTTTCGCGTCGCACCAGCCCTACAGCCTCGGCTTCTCCTCCTCAGCTCCTCCGGCACCGATGGCTTCTCTCCAGTGAGTAGAGCCGGACGCGCTAGCGCGATCAGCTGGTCCCGCGTGTAGACAATGCTTCTGTGGCTATCAGCATTGCAACTCGATAGCCACAGAGGTCCAAGTATCAGAAAAAACAAGAAAAAGTTTCTCAGCTTCCTAGTATCCATCATGTTGTGATCGCAAATCTAGTTGCCCGCAAAGGTATGAAGAAAAAACACTAACACACTAGCATTAACTAACTGAAAGAAACAAAAAGACAACAAAAAGACACAGAGCTGCTGTAGCAGGCTGCCACTAACACGGCGCCATCTTGGATATATTAATGTGGTGAATCTCATTACCATGTGATCACATCACGGCCCAAACAAGATTTTCCTCTAAACAATGTTGACTAAATGCAATAAAGTCATAATTTAAAGATAGCTTTGTTTGTTACAATGGCTCTGTAACAAGAGAAGATGTTATAAGAGAAAAGAGATGCTAAGTATGGATTTTTTCCATGCTCAGTAATTTTTATTATCACATATAGAGTTGCAAGAGAAAGTTTGTAAACCCTTTGAAATTACCTCGATTTCTGCATTAATTTCTCATAAAAATTGTGGTCTGATCTTCAACTAAGTCACAATAATAGACAAACAATTGGCTTAAAGTAATAACACACAAACAATTGTACTTAACACATCATTTAAACATTCACAGTCTAGGTTGGAAAAAGTATATGAACCTCTAGGCTAATGACTTCTCCAAAACCTAGGCAGGAGTCAGGTGTTCCAATCAATGAGACGAGATTGGAGGTGTGGGTTGGAGGTGCCCTGCCCTATAAAAAAGGCATACAAAGGTTGGTTACTGACAAGAGTCTGCTTTTCTCAAGAATGAGGTGTTCATGTGAACCATGCCCTGATCAAAAGAAATATCAGAGGACCTTAGAAGAAGAATTTTAGAGATGCATAAAGCTGGAAAAGGCTACAAAAGCATTTCTAAAGGCCTGGGTGTTCATCAATCCACAGTAAGACAAATTGTCTACAAATAAAGGAAATTCAGTACTGTTACTACTCTCCCCAGGAATGGGCATCCTGCAAAGATCGCAGCAAGAGCGCAGCGTGCAATGCTGAAGGGGGTGAAAAAGAACCCTAAGGTTCCAAAGTCTCTGTTCATGTGTCCACTATAAGAAAAACACTGAACAAGAAGGGTGTTAATGGAAGGACACCACAGAGGAAACCACTGCTCTCCAAAAAACACATTGCGGCACATCTCAAGTTTGCAAAAGACCACCTGGATGTTCCACAACGCTTCTGGGACAATGTTCTGTGGACTGATGCGACAAAACTGTTTGGCAGAAATGTTTAACTGTTTGGCAGAAATGCGCAATGCTATGTTTGGAGGAAAAAAAATACTACACACCAACACCAAAACCTTATCCCAACCTTGGATGGTGGAGCATGGTGGAGGGAGCATCATGGTTTGGGGCTGCTTTGCTGCCTCAGGGCCTGGACAGCTTGCTATCATAGAGGGAACACTGAATTCAAAATTGTATCAAGAAATTTTACAGGAGAATGTCAGGATAGAGGTCCGTCACCTGAAGCTTAATAGAAGTTGGGTGATGCAGCAAGACAATGACCCGAAACACAGGAGTAAATCAACAACAGAATGGCTTAAACAGAAGAAAATTTGTGTTCTCGAATGGCCAAGTCAGAGTCCAATTGAGATGCTGTGGCATGACCTGAAGAGAGCTGTTCACGCAAGGAATCCCAGAAATATCAATGAACTGAAACGGTTTTGGTTTAAACGGAATGGTCTAAAATTCCTCCTAACCGTTGTGCAAGTCTCATCAGCAGCTACAGGAAACGTTTGGTGGAGGTTATTGCTGCTAAAGGAGGTTCAAGCAGTTACTAAATACAAGGGTTCACATACTTTTTCCAGCCTGGACTGTGAATGTTTAAACGATGTGTTCAGTATTGACACGAAGAAGTACAATTGTTTGTATGTTATTAGCTTAAGCAGATTGAGTTTGGCTTTTATTGTGACTTAGTTGAAGATCAGACCACTTTTGTATGAGTAATTAATGCAGAAATCCAGGTAATTCCAAAGGGTTCATAAACGTTTTCTTGCAACTGTATATCTCTAGATTCAGAGGCATGTGTTGCCTCCTTCCTCATTCAGAATGTGTTCTAACTAGAAAGATCACAATTCTGACCACTATAATTGTTGGTCACTTACCCATCCTGACTGTTCCACAGTGGAAAACAATATTTAATGCCCTGATCCTTAGAGAAGGGCTCCCCCTCAAAATTAATTTCTTACTATATGTTCCATTACAATCCCAGTTAAAAGGCACTTAATGCAGACAAGCTTCAGCAGCAGTTTTTTATTTAATGTTATTGTTTAGTTTCCCTGTGAAAATACTAATTATGTAGTTTGTGTATTGCTTACCATTGGTAATGAATTTGGTAAATACCCATCTTATTTACTGCTTGCATATTAGCGGTATGAAATCATGGATTTTATCTTCTGTTCTGTAAAAAAAAACACATAAAGTCAGTATTTTGTGGTAGTATTTTTCCTTCAAACTGTGAGAAAAGTTTGCTTGTGTGTTAAAAAAGTTCCACATTTACATGTTATAAAATGATGTGAGCCTTCAGTTGGCCAAAAAGACTATTAATTAATGATAAATAACATCTAATTGTTTTCATTTTGGCATTTCTAAGGTCAACTTTTTTACTATGAAAATTGCATTAGTGATTGCATTATTCACTAGCCGGAACAGTATAAATGTTGCTGTTTACAAAGTTTTACATGTATTTGACAAATTTATTGTGGTTCTGTATGAAATAATCAGCAGTGTTGACTCAGGCATTCATGTGCATTGCCTAATTTATTTTTCAGTTCCATTTTGAGACTGCTGTGATAAATAATTCATTGAAATAAGTGTTGGTTGTATTCAACAGAAATCATGTTGAATGTTTCAGAATAGCTTACAACAGGAAACACAACAGAAGATTAGTATTCCACTTCAAGGAAACGACTACAAAATATTTAGATCTTCTATTTTATTTGCTTGGGCTACACTTTTGGGAGAAAAGAGAAACAGAAAAAAACTTTTTTCTGCCTTGGAATTGAGACACCTATCTGGTTGAAGTAATATACAAGTAACACTGTGACTGAATGGAAGACAGCCAGGCGCAGATGTTAGAACAACCCATTGTTTCTTTAGATCTGTTGGCAAATACTTTAAAATAAAGCCACTGTAAATGAACCTTGTTTGTCAAAGTCAGCAAATTATTAGTGCTATTATTATTAGCAAATTATTAGTCTTTATAGATGTCATTTTTAAAATAAGAGGGAAGGTACAGATTGAAAAGGTCTGGATTCAACTGGCTTTTTAGATTTCCTGCTAGCCATCTTAAAACAATTGATTAAACATAAATCAGCATAAATACACAAATGTTGTTCATTGGACATTTTTATCTGTGAGGAACTTGACTGGTTAAAAAGGCACATACTGCATTTTACTGTGAATTAGTTGCTATTAGTGTTTTCATACAGTTAAAGTATACTACTGGGTTCTTAAGCAGCTTTATATGATATATAGGAATAATTTCAACAACAGAGGTTTTTTTTTGTCTGTGGTGGTGGCATAATTGTTAAATGTATACTTTTTTTAGCTTTTGTTTCCAATTTCCTGTGAAAGTTCTTAAAACAGAAATATGCAGGAAAAGGAAGTTCTTTGTTAAGAAGTCTCTCGGTTGCTGAACTGAAAAAAAAATGTTGCTTTCTTGGCACGGGAAGTTTCCTTTTGTTTTGATTTTCCTTTCAGGGTACATTATCTGAAATGTACGAAATGATGATCAGGAAAAAAAATTCCAAACAAAATTTTAGATATTCTAAAATGAAACAAATTATATTAAATATTTAATATATGTAATACTGATCTGTTTGATCACGATTACAGTGAATGCTGTTTATTTCATTTCTTCCTTGATAAGAACATCATATATGATATTTAATAAGCATCTGTGAAGTGTTAATAGTGATGATAAGGAATTACCTTTGTTTTTGTTCACGATTTAACAATCCGTATATTTTTTATTATTCATCACAGAGGCAGGATCTGTAGAATAGTTGAAAATGTTTTTTGTTTCCGTTTTTCTGGTGGAAAAATTGTAACCCAGTGCTAATTTAATGAACCCCACCTATCTTGGGCAGGAATGGGAAAGGCATGGGAGCACAGGCATTCTGCATATGTTGCAGCCTGAATAACAGAAGCTTGATAATCAACACTAAAATTATGTGCTCCCTAATAAACCTAAGTGACATTGAATTAAGACAAATCTCACAATTGATCATTTGCCCTTTTGTCATTTTTAGGGCCTTCTAAATATCTCGCAATGTTAGAAGCACAGAAAAGTTTGATATATTTCATGCAAGACTCATAAAAATAGCAGGATGTTTATGTCATGCTATGGAAGGTGAATTACTTGTAAAATGTCTGAAATACTGTTCACTGTTCAATACCGTTTTCTCTGATAGCACTTTGTCATTAAATGGAGACTTTGGAATTGAGATTTTCAACACGACCTTTATATTATAGAAGTAAAGCAACAGCAATTACAAAGTACTTGAACGACCATGATAATTCAGAAGTATATGATGTTCATTGACTTGTATGCAGCACGGATATAAAAATTGTGGTGTGGTACCAATACAAAGAGTATGGATTCACAGGTGAAGATTTTTCAAACGGTACTGAAATTGGCTGAGGAGGGCAATAAAAGAAGAATTGAATGCTCTGGTAGTCCACAGACATCGTGTACTATATAAAATGTTTATGGTATCATCAGTATAGCTAGAATTCTCTTCCTTGTTTACCTGAGGCCCTTACATTTAAGTAACAAAGAAACATTGCTCATTTTCAATTGAGATTATCTTCAAGTATACAGTATAATTTAAAATTAAAAAAAAAAATTCTAACTGGAAAACTAAGCAGTTTTAAAGGTTTCCAAGGAAGGCCCTACCCACTTACTGTATATTACAATGTGACTGGGCTGCAGGTGAACAAAAGGAAACTAGACTTTCTATGATGCTGTAATTCCCCCAGCACTTGATGACGTGATGTGGGTGCAGACATTTTTAAACAAACTTTCCAGGTGTAAATCCAAAGTGGCTTATGTACAGTGGTTTCCAAGAAAAAAAGGAGTTTGAGAAAATGGCATCTTGGTTTTCACAGGATCATCAGTGCATCAGTTGTTAAAAAAATACAGATATAATACCTTATCTGTAACCAATTATAATTGACCAACTATACTTGCCTAATTTGCTCAGTTGCCTGGTGTTGTAAAATAAGCATTTCAGAATCTGTAAGAAATAAAATAGTTTCAATAGAAACTTCCACTACCTGGAAGCCTAATATAAGTCCCAAACATTGTATTGATTTCTCTCCAAGAACTCTTTTCTATTTGGGACATAATGATGAACTAAATCAAGTATCACTGCTTTTAGCCACATTTTAAATTAGGTTTGTTATTATTCAATACATTGAAACAGAAAGAGGTGGTGAGATACTGCGACTGCTGTATACTTCAATAAAATACCAAGCAGCAGAGCTTATCTGCTTTTACAGTGCATCGTGAGCACGTGACACTAATGTAGTGAGAGACGAACTGCAAAGTAGTTTTTAAGGTATCCAAGGAACTCCCTACCCAATTTAACAGTATGACTGAACTATCGGTAAACTAAGAGAAAATTAGAAGGTGACCTACCACGATTAGAGTTAATTTACCAAAGGTTTTTGAAGAATGGGTGATGACTTGTTGTGGGCGTAAATAGAGCTGTTGCCATTTGAACAGCACGCCTGAAGGAGACTTCAGTTTGATGACAAGTTGCCAAGTTACGTGTGAATGAATGTAGTGATTCCCAGACTAGTTTGAAATGACAAAAATAGTTTTCCATCTCAGAACGAGACGATGGTCAGGATCTTGACTTAAGCAAGTATCTTATTTTCATATATGTTAATTGTATCATTGAAATATTTGCTACCAACTTTGGAATTAATTGGCCAAACAATTTTCGCACATTAGCATTTTCAAATACTAAAGGCATATTAAAAAGTGGAAAAAGTGCTATTCTAGTGGCCATTGTTATACCCAGACACACTTTTTTACTGTACTGTAATTTCATTTTCTAGAATGAAACTTGTTAGTTTTGTAGTTTTCATAGGTCAAACATTTTGAAGAAGAGTACTGTAGGTAGTGTCACAGGGCACATTTCCCCAAGCAGGTGATGACATAAGTGTGAGCATATAAAGGATTGAGGCAGATCTGAAGCTGGCCTGTAGTTAACTGTGTTAATCAAGCTGAATGTACATTTTTGATACAGTATGTTAAAGACATTTTTGTGACTTTCAGAAGAATATGCTATACCATCATAAGGTTCAGATAATTGTCTGGTTTGTCATTTTTAGGCTCTTCTCAGAGTTGCACATCAGGAAGGTGTTTTACAAAATTAAAGTTCTGACACTAGCTTGTTTCATAATGTGTCCTCTTCACAGATGTGTGTTTCTTCAGATCTTGGTCATTGAGATTTGTTTTTGTAATATTCAGAATGTGCTGCTCTTGGAATGTGTCCCCAGGGGCCATTGTCAATCTACCCAACTATGCGGGGTTTTCACAACTGATTGCCCGAAATGAGAACACCACTGATGTGCAAAATCTGACAAAAATTACACACACCATTTGCTTATAATTATCGCGTACAGCATTTAGAATTCTGGCAGAAAGGTAGTGTTTTTGTATAAGTGAGGAACAGACACCAGTGTCAGAATCAGAGGTGCAGGTCATTCATACTTTAGAAATTTCCCGCTGAGTAACAATAACAAAAATGATACTGGCAAACATAAACAGCTAAACATATTGATATCTTCACTGAAGTAGAACAGTAAAGAAGGATATCCTTAAATATGAGTGGTATTAGTATTTCATATTGCATTGTAAGACATTTAAACAAAGATATTTTAGTTAGTCAAATAATCTAGGTTCTTAATATGAGTGATTTCCTGTGGAACAATAATAAATCAGTTGTTTGATTCTTTTATTAGCACGGAAGTATGTTAATTTTAAGTAGACTGTTTTTGAAAATACCTAGAGTATTTTCTGTATGTTGCTAGAAATATTATTACACTTTATTATTAATTTTCAATTCTTCTACCATTTTTAAAATATTTGTAAAGTAACCTATCAGCCAAGGGAAGATAAATGCAGGAAGATAAATAATTGGATGCTGTAGAGGCGATAGAATTTAGAGAGATCTCAAGTAAAATCCTGTTAATCCATCTGCTTTCATGTCTTTGTGGATGTGTTTATCCTCATCTTGACAGTCTGACTTCACACTTAAAAAAGGCATTTTAATATCTGCTGACAGAATAAGAAAAAAGCTGGATTGCTTTTCGAATGAAAGGAGAAAGATTTAGCCATTTTCTCTGAATAAAAAAGACCTAAAATAAATTCTAGTCTTGAATACAAACATCACAAGCAATATCATTTAATTCGTTTTGGCAGCACTCAATGATACAGAATTCTGCCTCACATGATTCCCTGTGTAGTGTTTGATAGATCAGATGTCATCACTTTAATTAAAGAAAAATTAGCAATAAAGTAACTAGTGGCATGGACAACAAAATGCCATTAAGCATAGCAAATCTGAAAAGTACACCTTCTATTAGCACAAACAAATGTACACACACTGTAGCACAGATAGGTAGAGATCCCATGCACAGTCAAAGAAATGACTGCCCACTCCTCTCACAAGGACACTGTCACTTCTTCTCAGATCATTACATAGGTAATCAATTGGATTCATGAACATTTGAAGATGTTTCTGGTCAGTACATGACATGATGGCAGATTTATACATGGTGATTTGCAAACTACTGACATGCATTCCTTTGACATTGGTTAAGGATTTTGCTGTTGTGCACCAACATCTGCATTACAGTCTGAGACAATGGAGGTAGCTTTTTACAGTTACTGCCTTGGTGCATCTATTGCATTTGCCATGTGCCTTGGTACAGTACCAGTTGTTGCAGTAGTATGGAACCAATTCCTTAGATGGTCTCTCCTAACGTGATAGTTAACCTGATGTGAAGTCCTCACTATGTGGTGTTGGTAATGCTGTCTCAGCCTAGATGTGATTGACACATGAATACTAAAAGCTCTGTCATCAACGATTACCGAGCACACTTTTTTAGGATTGCTGTGACATGACATCACAGCAATATACTAATATGTAGTTCAACATACACTTGCAAGAAAAAGTTTGTGAACCCTTTGGAATTACCCGGATTCTACATTAATTACTGACACACACACTTGTCAGTACTGAACACATCATTTAAGCATTCACAGTCCAGGCTGGAAAAAGTATGTAAACCCTTGTATTTAGTAACTGGTAGAACCTCCTTTAACATCAATAACCTCCACCAAATATTTCCTGTAACTGCTGATGAGACTTGCACAACAGTTAGGAGGAAACCATTCCTCCTTACAAAATTGTTTCAGTTCATTGATATTTCTAGGATTCCTTGCGTGAGCAGCTCTCTTCAGGTCATGCCACAGCATCTCAATTGGGTTGAGGTCTGGACTTTGGCTTGGCCATTCTAGAACACAAATGTTCTTCCGTTTAAGCCATTCTGTTGTTGATTTACTCCTGTGTTACGGGTCATTGTCTTGTTGCATCACCCAACTTCTGTTAAGCTTCAGGTGACGGGCCGCTACCCTGACATTCTTCTGTACAATTTCTTGATACAATTTTGAATTCATTGTTCCCTCTGATAGCAAGCTGTCCAGGCCCTAAGTCAGCTTTATGCCACAGCATCTCCACCAAAAGCTCAAACGTTTGGTGGAGCTTTTCCGTGTTACATTTTCAGTAAGTAACTTCTGAATTGTATGCTAACAGTTTCGTCCTAACAATAAAAGAACACAGCACAAGCTATTCTTCATTGCAGTCAGACAATTCATAAATTTAGTGATTCACGTTAAATTGAAAGTAAAACTCTGATTAGTAAATAACACTTTTTATAATGGGTTTAATCTGCAATAATATTCTCATGAGTTTTCCGTTTATAGTATGTATATTGTTTGTATAGAAAATCATGTTTAGAAATTTTTTTTAAAGTTTAATATAATTTATATATAAAGTTGAATATAATTAAATCATGTTATGGTATCTGTTTGCAAAGCAAGTTTAATCCATCCATCCATGGGTAATTCATAGAATAGTTGCAGCTAACATTTTCTTCCACAGTAGTCACAACACATTTGTCCAGACCATTTAAGTATACAATTGACACCAGCAGGATTAAGACAGTGCTAATAGGTTTTATGCAAATGTTCTCCACGCACCAGAAAAAAAAAACATTTTAACTTAATGATAAAAAAGAACAGAAATCGGCAAATCGACAAATTACAAAATGTATTTCAAGGGGATTTTTAAGTGATTGTTGTTGTTTGGCTGAGAGAAACAGTACCAGTAATTAAAAGTGAGCCAAAGGTTTTGTGAAAACCTGCCCCATTCTTCTCGATTGTAGGTTTATTTTATATATTTTATTACTGAGTCCTTTAAAGGAAAGATGAATTGTAATAGGGAACGATTTTTCAAGCACTCATTACTTCAGAGAATGAAGTGTTAACACTTTTGTCATGTTGCTCATATTGACCAAATGAGTTGTGTGTACTTTTATCTCGCATTAAAAAATGAAAGGCGGCACAATGTTGCAGTGATTAATAGTTCTGCCTCACAGCGCTGGGGCCTTGGGTTCAATTCCTGGAGTGCTACTGGTGTGGAGTTTTATGTTCTTCTCATGTTCGCTGGGTGTTCCAGTTTCCTTCCAAAGTACAAAGACATACTGGTCCATTAATTAGCTTCTGGGAATTCTGGCCCTGGCATGAATGTGTGCCCTGGAATGGACTGGTTGCCAGAATAGGTTTCTGCTCCCCCACGAGCCTGTATTGGATAAAGCAGATAAAAAATTGACTTATGGAACACACCTCAATACTCAGGTATAATAAATATAGCTAAGTACATGGTACTTTATGTTTATCAGAATAGACAATAGCCTAGCTTTCTCTCTAATATGATTTTTCACATTCTATCTCAAATTCCTCATGTGAAGAACCCAGACACAATAACAGTGAATTTCCTGGGTGTCATTAAATAACCTGGAAAGTTGATTAGTAAGATTAGGAAAGATGGTCTGGATCTATTGGTGGATTTCTGCAGGGGAAATGAAATTTCGTTCAAGCCATGTATCTGGATAAATATTATTTGTTAGTTCACTGCTTGATTATCTTCATGTGGTAGATATGAAAAATTTTGCTAAGCAGTTGTCAGAAAATAATGCTGTTTTTCCTATCTCTATGCATTTTAAGGATTTCATTAGAGAAGCTTGTTCCATTTTCTGTTTTGTATTTGAGATTTACAGATCTTGAGGATGTGTCCAGATGATAATTTACGGTATCTTGCTTTGCCAAAGCTGCACAATGGATATCAGCATTTTTAGGCAGGTTATGAAATGTGCACAGATCATTTTAATGGTGTGACAGTGTGTGAGAGATCATGGAGGCACCAGCTCCTTATGAATTACACTCATTGCTACTAGCATTTGCCTCATTAGTGTTACAATTATATCTATCTTGACACTTCTGTTGCCACTTAACAGCTCCTGTGTAAATATTTCTCCAGTGTGGGAGGAGAAAGCATATTATTTTTATTCAGTTATTTTCCAGGATTATCTTCCAAGCACATTTTCCTTTGGGGTATGTGCCACAATGAGTGTTTTTCCATATCAGGTATTTTACATGTTAAATATCTTCAGGCATCCAGGTTCAGTTCAAAGTTGAAAACGCAACCAGTCAACACCAAAGTAGAAAAGATGTGGAAAGACAAAAACAAGCTGAAGACAGGGACTAAAAGGTTAAAAACTGGAAAGTAGTAGTAGAAACACAGTTTGTTAAAGGAAAAGGAAATCAAATGATCACAAATAGAGCCTGGGAAACACTGAGATAGGTCATTAAAACATTGAGAACTACAGCGGCAAAGGGAATAGCAGCTGGTAATAACGCCAAAGGTCAGATACTGATTACTAAAAGGATGCCAGCAGAATGAACACAAAAAGGGCAAAGACAATGCAGGGAAGGAGGTTTAAGATTAAATAAGTCATGAAAGCAAGTTGGAATAAACAGAATTCAAAACAGCCAAGTCCAGTAACACCCGAGAGAACACAAGATAGAATTGATAAGATAAATCAAATATAAAGTGTTGCTTGACTAATGGTGGTAAAGGAAACCTTATTGGCTGAACTATGGGAATTTAAGAAAATGATGGGCTTCATTTTTAGATGATCCAAGAAACACTGCTTTTCTTAAAGCTGGCATTGGTTTGGGGGATGTGTGCAACTTGTAAACTTGTATTCTGTAGAAATTTGTATTCTAAAAATGCACACTTTCTTAGACACCGAGAAGTAAATTGAATGTTTTTTTGTACTAAAAGTGAAATGTAATCAAAACTAATCTGGCAACATCATGGTTTTGGCTTTCATGTTCACAACATAAGATAGAAGAAAAGATCAGTGAATAATTAAATTAACCCAAGCGTCAGGCCTTTTAGAAGGTTTTGATTATGTTTCTTTGCAAGGCCTATAAACATAAACCTACATATTTAAATAATGTATATTATTTTTAGTAGAAATTTCTACAAGTGATAATGAATTATTTTAGTTAGTTGATAATAGAGCATTCTGTAAACTTCATGTACTCCAATACATTAGTTTCAGTAAATAGAAATGACGTTTCCTCAGAAAAAAATGAGCATTCCTTAGCTGTTGTCATTTACTAGTATGAAGAATATGACAATGAACAACACATCTGTCTTTGAGATTTTCTACAAACTAGTGCTAAAGATTTGTAATAAAACTGTTCAGCTTCAACCTCACTCGAGTTGAACAAAGGAGGTTTCTTTTCTTTTTTTAGCTAATAATGGCAGACTGTAAGTAGCTTTATTATGAGCTAGCCTTTCTAGAAACACTCTCTACAGAGCTAGTACTGTGAATTAGTTGCTGCAGTTCAAGAAAAGTTAAAGAGTATGAGCACTACAAATGGAGATTGTAGTGCAGGAGATTACCCGAGTCTGTCATATAAAGCATAGACCAGTCCTCTCACCCATCAATCTCTTTTGCAGTACATTATTTACATGCAGAATATCCATTTGATTATTAAGAATGAAACATTTGGCTTTGGCCATTCATATTATTAATATGATGTGCACTCTGTATAGTACCTCACTGGCTCAGGTATGTGTTCAGGCTGTAAAACCTTAAGTATATACTTAGCAGACCTAAATATCAAACTTGATTTCTCTTAATGCTTTAGTTTAAAGTATTGTTGATCCTGATGTGTCTAACTCATTTTCTCCACTTCCTTCTTTCACCTGCTAGTTTCAATTTTCTGAATACAAGTTTATTTCTTATGCTTTGAATCCCACAGCCAGAACAAGTCCTCTTCTCCCTAGTATTTGCATTCATTTACTTATGTATGTACTCTTCCCTTGTTTCCTCCAGACTCATTAAGAGACTATGCTTGACGTTCTCAACAAAATCAAAACAGATTTAATTAGTAGTCATTAACAGGTCACACTACACAGTAGGCTCGCAAGTGTAAAAATGAATATACATAGAATGTTTTCCATCATTTCAATTTCCCTTTCAACATAGTACAAATAGACTTTTAATTCCATTTTAAATAGTTTTATTTGGATAGCCTAGTAGTCAAGGATTTGGTTCCACCAGCAGCCATATCACCCTGCAGCTCACAACTGACAAACCACTGAAGCTAAGCAGTGAGCCTGGTCAGTACCTGGATGGGAGACCTCCTGGGAAAAACTAAGGTTGGTCCTGGAAGTGATGTTATTGGGGTCAGTACAGGGCGCTCACCCTGCAGTCTGTGTGGGTCCTAATGCCTCAGTATAGTGATGGGGACACTATACTATAAAAAGGCGCCGTCCTTCAGATGAGACGTAAAACCGAGGTCCTGACTCTCTGTGGTCATTAAAAATCTCAGGGTGATTCTCTAAAACAATAGGGGTGTTACCCTGGCATCCTGGACAAATTTCCCATTGGCCTTTAACAATCTTAGCTTCCTAATAATCCCCATCTATGAATTGGCTTCATCACTCTGTTCTCCTTCCCATTGATAGCTGAAGTGTGATGTGTGTACTGTGCTCACTATGGCTGCCATCACATCATCCAGGTGGACGCTGCACATTGGTGGTGGTGGAGGGGAGTCCCCATTACCTGTAAAGCGCTTTGAGTGGAGTGTGCAAAAAAGTATACAAGTGCTATATAAGTATAAGCAATTATAATAATAATAATAATAATAATTCCGGCTACAACAGAGTTGTAACAATTTCTTTCTTGCACTTTGAGAGTGTGACTGTAATGTCATGGATGTCCTACTTCCCAGCCTTGAGACTCTTTGAACATATGTGGAATATGGGAAGGATGTATGACATCCTGGGCTCAGAGACCAGTGCCCTAGACATTGCTTGTACAAGATACATGAGAGGAATAGTACAGAATACCACAAGGCCTCTTCTCCGGCCTAGTGTGAAGCTTGTGACACAGATGTACGGTTTGCATTACTTCCAATGGTAACCATACACGCTACTAGTCTGTGACTTTCACAGTAAACACCTTATGACATGTTAATCAGCATAATTAATTTACCTCTGTCATTTCTGTTCATTGGAAATGTCAATCACCCACTGTAAATGATTAATTTGATGGGTTTTTTTGTTGTTACAAGTGATTTGTTTTGATGTGTATGACTAACAATTCTAGTTTGGCCTGGAAGGAGTTCAGTTCACTTGCTAACCATCCTAGCTGTTCCGATTTGAATTTAGATTTCATTCAAATGTAGATATTGCCAAGAAATAAGGGTCTTATTTTAAACAGCATGGTATTTGTAGATTGTCATTGTAATAGGAATCACTGTGTAATGGCCTGCATTTCTACAGAGAGCAAGACAAAGGGGGTTTTAATTTTATTGAAAAGAACATTCATTAATATATTTGTAATAGGCCTGACAAATTAAGAAGATTGAAATATTTCACAACTTATACTCGGGAAAACAATTGCCTTAAAAAATCCTTATTTGCCCTCTGCCGGCGTTTTAATACTATACTTTTTCTGAAATGAAATATTTTGGATGCAGTTTCCAGCTAAATTCAAGGAATTTCTGGATTTTAACTGTGGCTGAGTGAACAACCACAGTTAGTAGTTCAAAGCAGTTAAAGATAATTCTACTTATCACAGCTACATAAATGTCGTCCTAGGAGAATTACCTAATAGAACATGTTCAACAGCTCTTTTAATTCCACAATTAAGATATGGCTTTCAGTAGAAAGACTCATGTAATCTTTGATGGCTTGCCATAGCCATTCTTCTATTTTTCATAATTATAAGCACCTTAGAGGCAATTATCCCTTCACTTTTCTACTATTAAAAAAAGTGACAAAGGAATTCATAATGTGGTACTGTAGATATTTTTTAAAAAAGGCTTCTTCCAGGATCTGCAATGTGCAATATGAAGTCTCAGGCTCTTTGTTTTTTCTATCTCCTGCAATATTTGCTTTGGATATGCTTTGTCTGCACCCATAGCATAATGTTTTTGACTTAAGACTTCTTATAAACCCTTATCATCTGTTGATATCTCTTATAGGGATGTCACAGACAATGCCTATACCACAGAAAATATAAAATTTGTCTCCAGAAGTCCTGTCAAATGATCTGCTTAAATTTTCTACATTTATTTTATGAAAAGGGTTATGTTTATTATTGTTTTATTTTATTATGTTTATAAGTTTAAATAATCTTTTTGTTACTAATAAAGAATCAGAGATAAAATAACTTATAGGTAAGTCACCACTCCACAGTGCCACATCACATAAAGTTTGATATTCTGTGTATAAAGCTAAAAAATCCAACATATCAGTTTCTTTGTGCTTATTTCAATCAAAAAATAAACATTCATTTAAAGACAACTTAAAATAAAAAAAGGACAGTCATTGCCTGTTTACTATTGTCAGTAACAGAGCACACTGATTTAATTCACTCACAAGATGTGTCATTCCCAGTTACAGAACCAAAAAAGGTTTCATAACTATAGCAAACTGGATAATTTTAATTAGTATCTACCTGTATAATTTTGAAAAAAAAAAACAAAAGGCTCATTTTTGTTAAGTTGTTTAGATAAAGATTTCAGCAACATTGTTGTTGCAGCATCAATTTTGGAGTGATAAAGGAGTGAGCTCTCAGTGTGAGAAATCTGGCCAAAGTAGACAGGCTTTAACATCAAGATATGTTTGTTGGTTTGAGTTTCAGCTTATGCTTAACCCTGATTTGATGGAATTGTTTGCATTTCAAGCTGAAAGTGTCTGCTTAAATATCTGTGCCTTAGGTGATATCGTATATCATTCCATACTGGTGTTTTCTTGAAAGTGTATCCAATGTTATTTTGTTTAAGTGGTCCATCTTTTAATGATTTATTGGCACAACTCAGTTTTGGAGCTTTAAACAACTATCCTCCGTCCTGCAGTGTTTATGATGCACTTGGCTTAATGTAGACAAATTATCCACCGACTTCTACAGCCTTTTATTCTGTCTGTAGTCTGTTTTGTTTTGTGTATAGTGACAACTTTACAGCACAGGCTTTTCAGAATCAAGTGATAGGGTTAAAAATTACAGGAAAATATCCATGAAAACCTTAATTTCATTGAGTAGTTTTTCACTTAAAAAGAATGTTTTGTGGCAAAACTGAAGTGTTTTAATTTCTGAAAATACTTGTTTAGTTGTTGAAAATATTTATTTTGAAGTTATGGTGTTAAGACAAGCATGTTAGTTTTCTTAACTTAATTATATTTCAAACTTTAGATAGCAGCCATATCACCCTGCAGCTCTCAACTGGCTACCCACTAAAGCTAAATATGGTTAGGCCTGGTCAGTACCTGGATGGGAGACCCCTGAGAAGCTTTGGTTGCTGCTGGAAGAAGTGTTAGTGGGACCAGCGTGGGGCACCCACCCAGCAGTCTGTGTGGGTCCTAATGCCCCAGAATAGTGGCGAGGACATTATACTGTAGTGGGCGCCGTCTTTTGGATGAGACGTTAAACTGAGGTTCTGATTCTCTGAGTGATTACCTAGACTTTAATGCAACCAACACAAAGGCATTAAAGATCCCCACACATTTCTCGAAAAGAGTAGGGAGTTTTGCCAGTGTCTGGACCAAATTTCCCCCCTTGGCCTTTACCGTTGCCTCCAAATGTCCCCATGTATGTGTGGCTTGCACTTACCCTGCAATGGACTGGCACCCCGTCCAGGGTCTACCCTGCCTTGCACTTGTTGCTTGCTGGGTAGACTCCGGCTTCCCGCGACAATGTATGGTATAAAGCGGTTTTGTAAATGACATGACATTAGATTGCAAAGCTGAGAAAGTATGTATGCAAGTTTTATAGGTAATATATGATTTCTTTGTAATATGTTTTAGAGACGGCATAAAACTAAAAAACTATATGGAACCTATGACCATAACACTGTTTTATAAGCCTATTAATAAACAATTATAGAGTGTAAACTGTTGAGCATGATCTCACCTACTGTAAGATGTGATACTCCTGGAAAGAGTGGGCTGAACTGTTTCTTAATTGTTTTATTACATTTGTCTGGAAAACATTTGAAAATTTTGTTTCCTTGGCTGTAGATGATTTAATTTGCAAATGCTTTGGATATTGTACTGGGGGTTATCTTCTGTTTTGGGGTTCTGTGTTTAATTACACGAATCATGAGACTGCATTTTCAGATATAGAAAGAGTGTTATTGAAAGAATAACAGTGCTGTCTTTGCTGTTTTCATTTCTGTTTGGAAACCATTTTAAACCTGTCAGTTGGAAAGAGGAAAGAGCACAGTTGTATCTAAGCATTTAATTGAATGATTGTCTAGAGTTTCTAGAGTTGTGTTAATCCAGTAGCCTTACCTTAGGTTTCTTATATTCACTTTGTCATTTTTTTTCCTTTTTGGTTTTAAGTTTAGAACCCCAAGTCAATTGATAGGCATTTGATAGGAATGCATTATTTGATAAAAAGAAGAAAGGGGAATCCATACACTATCTCTGAATGGACTGTTAAAAGAATTACATTCTTATGACTAGATAGATGCACTACATTGATTTTATCTAAAAAAGTAACAGTAAATGGAGCTTGATGTACATGCCTTTGTGTCGGTTGCATTAAAGTCTAGGTAATCACTCAGACAATGAAAATTTCTTCAGGATATTGCCAGCACTTTATTGATGGAGCTCTCCAATAAAATGCCTAAGGATTATGATTAAAGTTTATACCACCTGCTTTTAAGCTTAAAACAAGCATGTATGATAAACCAATAAAGGCATTACAGACATTTTTTTAATGTGGCTGGTTAGAAAAATAGAAAAGAGGAACAAAAAAACTTTTAAATTCATCCTAATTTATATTGTCTTCTTTGTGATATCATATATAATTGTACGAGGAGCATCTCTAAATCGTTTTTTTGAATAGTAATCATTGAATAATTGCAGTAATACCAGGTAGTTTGGTTGACCTTCCTTCCAGAAGTATAATGGTTGCCTAATTTAAAGGCCTTAATAACATTCTCTTGTTTCTTATGTTTTTATATTCTTTATCTTTTTGAATCTATCTCTGCACCTCAATATCAGACTAAAAGAATCCATAGATCGCACATCTGTATCATTTTACCAGCAATGAAAAAAAAAACAGTTTGGTTCTGGACCACTTTGTTTTGTGGTGGATGGGAATTCAGTCATGTGTATAAGACTTAATGTCCCTCACCTTTCATTTCAAACTTCTATTGAACTTGTATTGTGCACATTGAAGTGGGGCAAATATTGAGTTTCCAAATTCCCCTCTTTTTAATTTCTATCAAATTCTGTTTTTTTGTCTCCATAGTGCTATCATTTCGTCTGCCTATGTATGATTACTCATTGCATCATCAAAAACTGTACAACTATAACAGGAAACGACTGCTGTAGCTTTATGTACAATAACCTGTTATACAGATACATTGAAGGAATCACTGCCTTTGTAATTTTATTAACGTGTGCTATTATGTGCTAGAAGAGAAAGACATTGCTAATGTTTGGATAGTTCTGACAAATAAACTTTAATTGGTTTTATTTTACGACATCTTTACATTCATTCTTTTATCATTTAGACATTTGTGAAAATAATTCCTTTGAACATATTATTTTAAAACTCTCAAGATCTCTAGGTAGAGTATGGTTTAATCTTTCTGGCACTTAATCACTAGTAATCATTAAGAGGTTACACTTTAGTATTCATTGCTCACATAATACCATTTATTTAATGGTAAAAGATTGAAAAGCTTTTCCTTTCAGTCAACTGATCAAAAGCAGTGTTAGTCTGAAAATGCATATTGAAGTTCATAACTGAGACAGAATTGTAAGATATTCTCCTAAAACATGCAAACAAAGTATGTGAAAATGGAGGGCAGTGTCTCTGTCAAGATTCTGAATCTTTTTTGAGATATGACATTATATGTCTCCTAAGAATATAAGATAAGTAACTTAAAAGTATAAGATAAAAAGGAAAGGATATTGTAAGTTAATTAAACTTAGCTTCGATTCTTCTGGTATAAGTGTGAAACTTACAAGTTTGGTAAGTTGTGAATACTTTCTTTATTTTATTATTCTTTATTTTAATTTATGGTATCGGAGTCAATCAATAATACAAATATTCAATTCATTCAATGACGTATAGCTTATACTGTGAAGTATAGTTTATGACAGGTTTATTTATCAAAAACCGGCTCCCTGTCTTTTTCCTGTAAAAAGGGGAGAAACATTTTTAAATGTCAGAAGAGGTCAGTTTTACTGATGATACATTTTGCTGAGCGGAGAGTCAGTACTTCCCAGATTTGCACGTGCAGCAGTGAACCTTCAGATACAGATTCTAGGGAAAAACATACACAGTAATGTGTGAAAGCCTAAAAGAAGTCAAAACCCTATTGCTATTACAAGGTAATTATTTCATTTCTGAAGAATAAAGATGTATATATGATAACAACAACAAAGTGGTAGTCAGTAAAAGAATGTAAAATACTATGATTTTCTTATTGCAAAGCAAATCATTCAAATATCAGACAAATGTATTTGTCTCTTCTCTCTTTGTTTCAGTTCATTACAGTATAACCCTAAACAATGGAATGTGCCTGTGAATTAAATGCCTACAGTAAACTAAATCATTCAAAATGGAGCTTCATGGCCTAATGATTTCTGTGATGCAATGGAAATACATTAGACTAAAATAGATTCTACTAAATGCTCTGCTATTTTTGTCTGTGTTGCTTGGTTATAGTGCTTCCTCTTCGGAATGGAGGTTGTTTACAGGGTCAGTTATGCTTAGATTCGCTAAATAAACACATTTTCATTCACAAAGAAGGCTCAAAAGGAATCAGATGCATGTAACCCAAAGATAACAGTCATGTTATAAAGTACAGTACACAGAAACCACGAAAAGGAACAATTTAAAAGCACACGTGCATATGCATGAATAAAAACCTAGAAACCGGTTTGTAAACTTGTGAATGGTGAATGTAAATTTCATGTGGACAGACAGAAGTAATGAGGGTAATGATACGCACAAGATAAATTACATGCTTGTGCACGTTTGCACGGGTGAAAAGCAGATGTAATGAACCAAGATCCTCTTTATAGAAACTGACAGGTTTGATTGTCTGGTTTAAGTGAAGTTGGACGCAATCCTTGCACACAGGATACGGTGCCATTGTCAAAAGACAGAGGAAAAAGAAAGGTTCAGAGCTCAGAGAACTGTGATGTTCAGGATAAATTATATATACTATACTGTCTAATACTTTTTACGTTATATTATTTAAAAAATGATTCAGTTCAATGTTTCTGTCTATAGTCTACAAATCCTTTATAGTCAGTGGTGACTATATACAGCATCACTACACTTAGACCCCTATTATTTTCAGATAACCTTCCTGAAAATAGGTTCAGGTAACCAGATATGGAAGGTCTTCTCATTTGACGTGTTTTCACGTAACACATATGCATTATTTAGATGTATATAGTCATGCTAATGATTGCCTTTGCACTCATCTACATAAGGTCACTTACCTTTGTGAATACAAACTTATTTATGATTGTTACATGTATCTCTAACATGATATTGTTTATACTGTACCTGTCGTATGTAAACACTTTGTCTTTGTGAGTAAGGGAGGTCTGTTTTAATAACGTTAGGTTCAGGAAAATGACTTTACAATATGTCTCAAAACCCTAAACCCTAAAGAATCAAATCTAATCAAATCTAAAGTGTTCAAATCTTATTAGCCATTACTTTTTTTGGGGGTTGATATTTTATTACCATCATTCTTTAATCTAATATTCCAAGTTGAATTAGATTGATCTAGTATTTATTGGCTCTCGTATATAAACTATGATAGCAGTTCATTGGCAAAATGACCTTTAATTTAATGTGGTTTATCATAGCTCTCACACAGTATCTTTCCAAAAACACCAGACATTCTGCAAGGCAAAAATGCCTAGTACCAATCTTTAGAAATGTTATTGCTGGCATAACATGTTTGCATTTTATTCAAATACTTAAAATGTTGATGTTTTGTCTCAACTTGGTGTATTGCTTAAGTCGTTCTCCTGCTGTTAGTGAAATTAGTATAATTTAAATACATATATGCTGCTTAGGGGGGAAAGCATTCTGCATGTTAATTAAGTTTCTCCCTGATCCTTTCAGAGAGCCTAATAGCGAGTTTGAGCAATAAGGTACATAAAGAATTTAAAGTTTATGGAACTTATGCTATAAAGATTATTTAATATTACAAGATGTCCTATTTTTCAGCATTATAAGTCGTTTCTTATTTAACCATTGAGGTGTTTCTTTAGTCATATTGGTCAGAAAATTACTGAAATCGAATGACACAAAAAATAAATATGATGAAAACTCTGTAACACCAAATTCCTTGAGTACCTGTGAAGATTACAAGGCATTTCACAGAGAAAATGTCAGGAACTTTGGCAAACATTCAATAACTTCCTCATCTTTACAGGTGTGTTGCTATGGATACTAGATGAAGCCATAGTAAAACAGAATTATACATGTTAGTATCTCCCTTGAAATACATGATCTACGGAATAAAATTTGGCACCCATCATTGACTGACTGACTGTTTTTTTTTTTGTTTTATTGTGTGGACTTACTTTTCAGACGTTCAATGTTCACAGCAGCTGTCATTTATTTCACAACTTCATGAAAAATTAAATGTGCAATATATTTATTTTGTGGTTATTGTGGTTAATAAACTATATTTTAATATTTAAGAACTGTAAATATATATACTAAATTAAATATTTTAATGTTAAAACTTTGTTACCCTGAATGTTAAAGTCAGTTAATCTTTCAGTTACATCTTGTCTCTTTGGTACAGTACTTCAGGGTTATTCAGCATCTATGTGTGAAAAAGATAGGTATTAAATCAAGAAGTACTCTTCACAATCTACGAGCTGGAGTTCTTTATACAGTGTTCTGATCCTGAATTTGTATCTCAGAGGATTTACTGCAGACAAGTGCAACTAACCTTTTGATGAAAAGAATTAAGTGGCTTCAGTGGGACATAAAAGCGTGTTTTAAGTGTATCTATTCTAAACTCGCAAAGCATACTTACATTCCAAAGTACCTTACTTGGACGATTTTGCCTTGATACTTCAATATAATCCTATCCCCACAGTTGTTAGATTTTTTTCTTCCAATGCTTTAAGCTGTGCTTATAAGCTTTATAGAATATTTATAAGAAATCACTTAGTTGTTCTGATAACTGCCTTTGGTCCCCCAAAATGAAATGCAGTGCCTTTGTTGACCACCACCGAGTACTGGTTGTTTAGTCTGACCAATCTGCCTGTGGAGTGACCCAGAAGGGTCAGGATTGCATTTCTTTTCAAATAAGCAGGGATAGAATAATAAACCATTGTTCCCTTTTTTGGCACAAATTTAGTCATTACCTCTTGGGATGTTAAGGCTGTCAGCAAAAAAGAAAGAGGAGGCTGAAACAAAAAGAAAGACTGCAAGGCCAAACTCCATCCATCATCATATCCCACCTGTGGATGTGGACAAACATGGAAGGTGAAGTCCTGCAAGGCATTGTTGTTAGACAGAAGTCCTGTATTAGTACATCATTGTAGGAGCCCAAGAGATAAAGTTTGTTGTGCTTGTATGCAGACTGGATGGTGGCCATGATCCATCTAAATGGTTAGAGCTGACAGAGCTCCACACCTGAGCACCATTCACTCAAGGATGTACAGTACAGAACTGGTCTAAAACCCTGAATGGTGCTGTCTATCAGGGCTGTCAGGCCTCCAGAAACACCATCTGACTTACTGTATGTGCAAGGTCGAGCACAGTATGGACCACAAAGGCTGGGTTGGACACAGCCTTCAGAGAAAGGAGGGGAGAATGCACCTGGAGCATGGATCTGGAGTTGCCTTGCAAGCTGGTAGCATTATTATCCCAACCGAAAAATTAAGCAAAATTCAGTTTAGCAATCTTATATTAATTTCACACGTACACCCGTGTAAAAATCTCTGTCGATAATTTATTTTCAGAGAGAATAGAATGTTGTACATTTGTTGCTTGGATATGTATTATTTTCTAAATAAGGTGATATGCAGCTTGGCGAAAAGGTTAATTTAAACGAAATAATATATAGAAAACTAAATGCTGTATTTTAAATCGCATCTTTGACTAAGACAGACCACTTTAATAACAATATACTGCATACAGTATCAAACTAGTCTGTTTTTACTGACAAGACATGTATAGCACATGTATAGCCACCTTTTAGGCCTCCCAAAATAGCAATTTGATGGCAGATATTGATTACAACTGCCAAGACAAACAAGTATTTGCTATTTTTATTTCTGAGTTACGATAAGGAGCTTTATCCAGTACGAGCATCCCAATTAATGCTGGTGACATATTATAAGTAAGGCTTAGATAAGTTCAGTATTTCATAAATTTCAAACAAATTGCTTATTTGACTAAGTGTAATTGTTTTATTTTAGAATATTTTCCATTCCTCTTTCCCTCCCATTTTTTATTTATTGTACAAGTGTGCAGAAATCTCGTCATCTTCTTTATTTATTTCTGTTTTCTCACAGGATTCAGTTTGCTAAAGTTTATGCTGCAATAATCAATTGACTGCAGTTAAATGTTTCTTCATTACAGACCAGATATTTGTACTGTCTGTCAAATTCAACTTGATATACATTATCTCAAAGACGACAGTGATTGTATGATGGGATTGTGGTGTGATAAGAATTGGTAAAGGTACTTTACTAGTAAGCAGGCATTTATTAATCCTTGTCACACACTTTATCTATTTGCATTTATGAAGATCTTTCCCTCAGGTTACCATGCTATGACTATGATGATTGTAGAGGTGGTAAAAGAATCTTCACTGGGCATTGTCAAGTTGACTAATTCAGCAGTGGCTGTAGTTTCACCTTGAGTAATGCTTGGGGTAATAAATTCACACCTTTCAGCACAATGGAAACAAGGTTCCTTGGCTTGCAGTAAGCAATTCATATTTCTAGTTTAGTAGAACATGTTTCAAAATTGTATAATCGCAATCATTCAAGTTACGTATTCCACCCTTTCTTGATCTGTCAGTTCAGACGAGTGATCAGATCTGTGCCGCATACAGCTGGGAGGTTGAACTGCTGAATCAGGTGTCGAAAGGTAGCAATTTAATCATGCTGTATCAGTGATGATAATCAAAATTAAAATGGTAAATTTGAAAAGAGCACATTTTTGGTTTTGCTCTGGATTTGGCTTTCCGGTGCCTTGAGGCAGTAACACTTTTAGTGAGAAATTGTAGATCTTAATGTGAGGCGCTTTATCTTAGTGTACTTTGTGTGACTGGCCTAGAAGAGCTAACAATGCTAAATAATGAAACATATTCAAGGTGAAGCTTGTGTATTTTTTCCATTAGTATACTCCCACATGCAAATCTTAGTGAATGTGGCCCATAGAGTAATAACATGTCTAATTCCAGCACATCGAACCAGTTTGATGAGCTAGAATGTGATACACAAGATTCATAGAGCTCAGATAATGTGACCTAGAAAATGTTGGTAGGGATTCATTAGTGCTTCTTGTCCCTGCTTGTCTCTATTGTCTTGCTCCAATTGCCAAACACAAATAATGAATTGTTTTTGATAGACATGTCTTTGAAATGGTGCAGAAAGTAACAGAAAGACAAGGTTGTTTATCCTCTAACTATACATTTTTTTAGACAATATTGACAATTAGATAAGAGTTAATGAATCCTAGTATAATTTCCAGGTAGAGTTTACTATTGTTAATATTACAATTTGGAGATATGTATGAGGCACATATGGAAATTAATCTTGGCACCGGTAGTTTTCATTAACTTTGAGATTAAAATAGTTTGAAATCTTTGAACTTCCAGTAATGGAATAAATTATGAGTATCAGATAAATGAAAAAATACCAGCTCTAGAAAACATTATCAGCTGTCTGTTTTTCATATCCTGCTGAATTTTATTTTTAACAATTTGAAAACTGTAATGAACCGTGCAATGAAGCCATTAACTGAAACTCTATGGCAAAGATGCTCAGTTGGATAACGCTTACCATGTAGTTTTATTTTTAGTGCTAAGACTTCAGAAATGTTTGCACTTGTGATTAACAGCACTTTTCAGACTATATTTGTTGTCAGGCTTAACAGACAGCTACATTTTCCTTCCTAAAGCCTGGTTTCTTCGCATTTTAGTAAATTGTCTGTAAGAAACAATGTTCTTTGCACTTGGAAAATATCTTGTAGCTCTTTTAAACTTATTTCTGAATTTAGTGTTATGACTTTAAATTAAATCGAATTGCATTGTGGTAAATGAAAACAGAGAAATCAAGTGGCACTCCTTGGAGAGTGCATTAATGTATTCATAATAAATTATTTCTAACAAACTACAATAAACTGAAACTCCAGATCATTTTATTGGGCTCTGGCCGACTCCATGGTCACATGGAGGCAGAGGCAGCACAGCTGTGGGGCGTTATTTATACTGTCATTTTTCTCTTCCACCCTGTGTTGTCTTAATTGCCTAAATGTATCCAATCACTGACAGCACCGCACTGCGATGAACCATACTGGCATAAACACAGGCCCTTACGTTTCAGGGCAGAAAAGCAAAAGACAGTTTCATTGTAGCAGATGTCACAAGGCTGCCTTAAACTAGTCGTTAAGATATTGAAGCAAGTATGCAGGCATCAGATGCTGACGTAAAAAATTACAGGCAAGGAAAGGTCAATTTGCTGAAGCTCAGTGAAATTGATAAGAACAATAACATTACCTTTTTTTTTTCTTTACGGTTTTTCCCCCTGCTGGAGTTTCCATTTTCCATGTAATCTTGTAATAGAAAAGTAATCTAGCACTTTATCTCAAAAATACATTAACAGGAAAACCTAGGAAAAATGTCTTTAACAAAATGAGATATAATACTCACTTGCTAGAATGCAGGACACAAGGGACTAGCAAAATGAAAGTGTGTTATATTGAATTAACACTTCATAAATGGTAAAGTCAACAGAAATAACAAAAACTTTACGTATCAGTCTGGGGTAGAGGCAAAAAATCTTATTTTGTATTGGTTATGAAATTTAACAAGCTTTCCTGCTGTCTGAACTTGTTTAAATTCCAGAGTACAAATGATGCGAGAACACTGATCGATTTTTAAAACAATACTCTGCCTTGTATTTACTGCATATTCATTCATCCTGGCTTTGCCTGTCTGCATCAGTACATTTAATTCTTTTGAAAACATAAATGTAGGAAATTATAATTGAATTTGCCATTAGCCCATGGCTCAACAATAACTATTATGATTTGGTAATGACCCCTTTTTTACCTCCGATACAGTGCAACATCTTGGTAAACATTTAAAAAATAACTTTATGTGCAACTGGTGTAGTACTTTGACAGGACTTATTGTTTTTTAGTGTTTAGGTTTATAGACTTTTTTGTTACGATCGTTTCCAAATTAGAACTTTGTATCGTGCTGTTTTTATATACAGTATGATACTATCACTCATTTTATCTTATTAAACAACAAACATTATTACAATTGAAAAGGGAAAAAACTTGAAAATAATTTTATTCACTGGCCCTCCATCAAAGCAGTCTTTTTGCTTCAGGATCACATAATACAAAACTATTAGAAGTGTTGACACTATGAGTTAGACTTGTTGTCCTAGTAGGTTAAGAACATAAGAAAGGTTAAACAAGAGGCCATTTGGCCCTTATAGCATGTTTGATAGTTAGAACCTAATTGAACCAAGGATCTCATCCAGCCATTTCTTGCAGGAAGCCAGTGTATTGATTTCAACAGGGCTGGGCAGCTTGTTCCATATGTCCATAATCCTGGGAGTAAAGAAATACTTTCTGTTCTTGGTTTTAATTGGCTTTTTGTTTGAGTCAAGTGTTGTGCTAAACGGTCTGACAGCAGTGTCCCAGGAACTCAACCCACAAACTTCTAGGTTTGAGTCCAGAGTCCTAACCATAGTTAATAGTCGAATAATAATGCTGTATGCATGTAATTAGGAATTCTGCAAAAGGATTCAAGATTAAAAAGCATGTAACTTAATTAGCATGTAACACCAGTTATATCAATTTATAGTCAGGAATAAAACATTGCATGATTTAAATAACACATGCCAGTTTTATTGCCTAGCACAGAAGACTTATAGTATCACCCAGAGAATTATAGTATCACACTGATGGTATAGTGATGTAATTAATGAGCACATTTCAGAATTATATTTATGTGGTATCACTTTACATTCATTTTTTTTTAGAAAACAACATAATGAATGATTTTTCTTAAACTACCAGTGTTCAATCTGTTCAGTTAGCACATAAGCAATCAGTTCAATTATTCAGTTAGCACATAACTGCAATAGAGAGAATGAAATGCTCTGGGGTTCATCCACAAATTATTATTTATCATATTTAATGTGTTATTAATGCATTGTAAGCCACAAGCACCTTGCTAACTACCTGCAATGTCAAAACAATTTATCTATGGCAATAAGCTATTAAATTTAAGTTTGATCATTAAAACATAATCCACGTTTAATTATAAGTACATTTCTCTGCCCACCGAGTAGAGATATCTCTAGAAAGTGAGGGGATACTAAGCCTTTATTTTTTATAGATCAAAGCTATTCATTCAAAGTTCAATGTCGCATGACCACAAAAGGATCAAGGGAGGCTGATGTTATTGTCTGTCCTGCAGATATTTTTTGCGCATTTCTTCCACATCAGTAGTGTCCGCAGGTCACAAGGATGGCAAACTGGCCAAGCCAGAGATCAGACTGTTGAATCTTGTCCAGAGGATATGACCCCTGGGGTGTTGTCACTGTATACACTGTATTCACTGTATTCTTGCAAATTGATTTTTAGTTTAAACTTTTTTTCATAATTGACCTTCACTTACCAGTATTACACCTACCATTGCACATTGTAGACACCTAGGCTGGTCAAAGTCATCCATAACTTGGCAATGGGGCCTCATAATGTGGAAACAGATTGGAATTAAAATTAAATATGGGGACTGTATACAAATTAATGAATGAGAAGAAGATTCCAAAATACTTAATCGAACAGAATTTTAGTGTCTTTTTTTAGAAAGTAGAGACTGACATGTAAAACTGTAGTGAAACACATAGCAAATGATAAAAACAAGAAAAAATTGTAAAATATTTTAAAGAATGGTTTATTTTTTAGCTGCAATAGTAATATTAAGTAATATTAATCACTGCATAATATAGATAGTATTTTTTTGCAGCATTATACCTTTGTGTGTAGTGTTGTGGTGTATGCTAGAAGTCTTTGTGTTAAACAGTTCACTTATTTTCTTCTTTGTAGTGAGCTGCTCCTTACTGTGCATACAATCTTCTTCTGGGTCTGACATCTGTTTCTACAAATAAATAGTTCAGTCTTGAGTGTCCAAGGAAAAGCTGCAATTCAGCCCTTGGAAAAAATGGAAAGAATGTTCCCTTTGTCCATGAGTTTGCTTTGCTTTAGAGTTTCTGCCTTTAGGAATTCCCTTTACCTACTAACAGATTCACAGTC
Source organism: Atractosteus spatula (assembly GCF_055471065.1). Taxonomy (NCBI): domain Eukaryota; kingdom Metazoa; phylum Chordata; class Actinopteri; order Semionotiformes; family Lepisosteidae; genus Atractosteus; species Atractosteus spatula. The sequence continues at coordinate 27,167,732 of NC_142708.1, read as the reverse complement.
AACACTGCAGAAACTATATGTGCTAAATGTGGACAGTCGTACCAAGCTTTACTAGCAATATACATTTATTTGTAGATTTGTTGTCAGATTGTCAGTGTTTCCACAGTGTTAGGTCAATGTTAACAAATAATTGTCCAACAGCCTGGCTATGAGGGTTAACTTTATAAAAAGCAACATCTTTATACCAAAAGGTTTAACTTTGATAAGACAGATCCCTGCAGAATAAACATACTCAAACAGTGAGCTGCCGTGTTCAACACTGGAAAAGATAAGAAGGGTTTTAAGGCATTTTCTGTCAATCTTTTAAAGGCTTATCTGTAAATCTCTACCTGGGACTCTGTGTAGCACACATTTAGAATAACAGGACAATCAATATTACACAGCTCCTCAAGAATAGTGTAGCAATTTCTCAGAGATAGTTTTAACCTGATAGGAGTATATTGCACTTGAAATATATTGACTTTTGAATTAGAAATATGAATTCCCTCGATTATGAAATTGAAATTTGATTTTAAATTGCTGCAGGCTTTGATACCCAGAACTGAATATCGTCTTCTTTAATAGGCCCATGAGCCTGATTTTGTTATCAGTATTCATAATTTCATCAAAACACATTACACAGACATCCAGCACTATTGAATGTAGTATAGGAGTTTCAAAAGTTTCTGCTTCCATGCAGGGCGAGCAGCATATTTTCATATCATATACTTATGTCATAGTTTTACTTAGTGGACCTTTTCAGTTCACTGTCTTCAAGCTGTTCTAATTAACAGTAAAAGCTTTTTAGTTCCTTGCTCTTTGCTCTGCCAGCAAGCCAAATTACAGTATATGAAAGAGGAAAAGGGAGAGAACATGAGTGAGCTAATGGTTTAAATTATATTGCCCATCTAAAGTGATTAATGTGGTCCCTGTAACAAGCAAGACCGTCAAGTAATTATTAGAAATACATTTCTTGTCTTTCCTACAGTACATTATATAAATCTGAAACTTGTGTGGTTTGCAGATCAATTCACATTGAGACCTTGCAACATAAAACAACCCTAAACTATGGCTTTTAATAAAATGTGTCTCCAGTTGACATTTTATTTATGTTTCTGGGATTTTAATATCAAACCCAAGCTCTTTGGCTTCACAACTCTGCGTGGGTAAGAATGTGTAATTTACATGGTAAAATGCCATGTTTTGCTGTAAGTCTTTCTGTTCATTTTTTTAAAGTGAAATACTTTTATCAGAAAGATCTTTTGAGATTAAACTTGATTGTATTCATTGTCATTTTGAACGTACGTTAATGATTTAAAGATCCAAAAACCTGTGTAATTATTTAAAATTAGCAGTGAAACGTGAGCCAGAAGATGCAAATTAAAACACTAAAAGACTAAAAGAATTAAAAGACAAAATGTTTTTAACACTAAGCACAGGAGTCCCTTCTTGACACAAAAGGTGGTGGGAGCCATGTTATTGTAGTTGATGTTCTTTCAGGTAATGGCTGAATGAGATCTTCTTATAACTTGCTGCAATCTACCAAACGAGCTAGATGGACCAAATTAATTCCTCTGTTTTGAATTATTCTTCTGTTGTTATACTCCAAAATGTCATTCATCTACTCATTTTCTAACCTTTTCACCTAGTTCTTGATTGTGGGAGTAACAGATGCAAGGCATCCCTGGATGGGATGCCAGTCTATCGAAGGGCACACAAACACAAGGGCCACTTTTCCCAGAAGCTAATTAAACTACCAGTATGTTTTTGGGACAGTGGGAGGAAACTGGAGCACCTGGGGAAAACCCATGCAACCACGAGGAGAATGTATAAAACTCATAGTTTCCCACGTCCGGAGTTGAACCTCGGATCCCAGCACTACTAGACAGTAATGCTAACCACTGCGCTAATATGCCAATAAATGTTTGAGTGAATCACTCACATTTCATTTAATGTTTCGGAGTTTATTTTTAATATCAATATGTTAAAGCAAATATCTTGAGACAGGGTAAGCTTTACCTTGTGTTTTTCATTGAATGCAATTGGATAAGACATACAGGTTTCACTGTGTTGTTAATGTTTATTTGTTTGCAAATAAACCATAATATACAGACAAAAGAATACAGTACATCGAGTATACACAATTCATACTGCAGTCTCCTGTCATTTTACAAGTCCTGCTACAAGTCATTTTATTGGAGTACAGAATCCTAAACATAAAAATGAAGATAAATATGGTGTGCCCATCATTGCAGGCCATAGAAAGCACCTGGTAGATCTATAACTGTACAATGTGAATGAGCCTTGGTGTTTTAGAAAAAGTGGGAGAAAGATACTCCAGCAGTATAACTCCAAACTGAAGGAAGTTATAAACACTCAGGCTCAGAAGGCTAAAAGTATAATATTGCCAAGACAATGTATATTAGATGATGTGATTGCTTACGTGAGCATCCAACTAGTGTAGATTTTTAAGTACAATCATAAAATCTTCAATCCAGAAAAAATCCCCATAAAAAGTCATTAATTTCACCTATTTGACCCTAGCACTTATTCATCATGTGTGTATTGACACTATTATAGTATTATTTAATGCTGCAGCTAGACTATTCTTTGATACCTGCAGAAATTACTAGCTATTGTCAAAGCAAAAAGACAGTTTTCACAACCTAGACTCATCTGGACTGTGCTGGAGGGTATAACTGTTAAACTGAACAGCGGAGAATCAATAAGCACAGTTAAAAGTCAGATTCTAGGGTCATTCATATCCCTTGGCTGTGAAGACATAGATATACAGTACTGTATATTTTTCAGAAATGTGTAAATACATCCAGGATTTTTTTTTTCAGTCCAGGGGTTAGCATGCATCTGTTGCCTGAATTTTTTAACCACTGTCAGTACTGTGTACTATATTATTAGGACCCTTCATAATTCGCATATGCATAGAATTAGCCTTCAGTTCCATCTGAAATCTCCACATGTTTTTGTCTAAAGACTCATTAAGTAATCATCACATCATGCAAGGGAGATAAACAATTCCCCACTAGTGAAGGACAGCAGCTATTCTATAACATGTGCATTCAAATATTCATCTATTTAATATTACAAAGACGTAGGGGATCTCTTTCAATAAAGCGGAAACATGTAACTTTCCTTCTGGTTAAAAATAAAAGGCAGAAAAAAAGTCTGTACTTAAACAAATTCAAGTTTTTGTTTTGCTGACAAGTAATTTAGCATGGAGTGCCACTAGAGAAACGAGAAAGAAAATGCCTCAGTGAACAAAATCAGTTTGAGACTTAAAGGAATTTTTGGAGGATTTAGTTCACTGCTTGAAACTGAAAAAGAATACACTGTTAAAGGCAAGAATGAAACAAAGAAATCCGAGGCAAAGCTCAGCTAAAATGTCACAAAATATAATATATTCATGCTTCCCATATGTCTGTGTTTAAATTAGAATACAACCATTATTACAATTAGAATAAATAGCATGGTGAATGTACACAGTTTGTGCAGTACCCTCTTATTATTAGAATGTTATTTTACTAGGCACATCACATCTCAGTAAGCATGGTGACATAATGCAATGGGTTACACTTTGCCATCTTTCCTTTTTTCCTCAGAGTTTCAGGTTTTTATCTCAAACATTCAATTTCACATCACTCTAATCTGATTAATCTTGTTTCTGCTTTTGCAGTGAAGTCTAGAAATTTTAGTTTCTATTCATTTAAAAGAGACAGCCTTAGCACATTTTTTTTATTAGTGAAGAATCATTAAGGAGCAAAATCAAGTGACTATCAAAGCTTCTAATACAGAACAATATGAATATATGTATTATTTCTTGAATTTATCCAGTAATGTGAGGTTAGAAGAGAATAAAATCATTATTTTCCCAGCCTAGAATATTGTAGCTTATTGTTTATTAAAGAAAGATTATGCATTTATTTTTTAAATAAAAATATCTGTAGGTGGTGTGTTATACAACTGAACCATTTATGTCCCTGTAATGTAAATTGCTCAGAAAAAGTTTAGAACTGAGAATGTCCTTGCTGGCGCATTGCATATAGATAAATATTATAAAACCTATAGCCTTAAATCTGGACATGTGCTCTATCAAAATGTGTCGGATTTACTTGTATGTCATAAGACAATCCATAATAGTGTCACAGATTATAGATTGGACATCTGACTGCGAATAAATCATTTGTAACTTTGTAAAGCAGGATTTTACTCCTTCTTTACAATTTTCTTCAAGGTAGGGGAGGCAAAGATGTTCCATACCTTAAATTCAGGTCTTATAAAAAAACAGGCACAATAAAAAAATACAGCCCAGAAATATGCTGTGATAAAATATGCAGAGACTGCAAAGAGCAGTGGTTAGTTTCATTTATTACAAAAATGAACTCTCCCTGTGGTCACTAGAGCCTTTACTACACCAATAATGTGTGCATTGGTTCTCCCAAAAGGGAAATCCATCAGAGTGTTAAGAACTGTACACAACCATTGTATTTTTGCATTTATGTGGGAAGTACCAATATAGAACATTGTCTCAAAAGCCTACAAAATGATTTACTTGCTTTTAATGAAGAAGTTATGGTAGCCTTTTATTCTTGATACTCTAGGGATCCTCACAGAAGGTAATATTGCATTTTAAACAGCTACTTGTGTCTCCTAGTGGAGAGATTTTAGCATTTACTTAATGAAGTTTTGCCCTAAGGGGGTTTCGACAGGAGTTACACACTAAATCATTAAGCGAATGTGATAAAAGGCACAGTTTGTATCTTTCAGACAAGTTGGATTGTTTTTTTTATTTTTAATTCATCATGATATTGTAAAGAAAGAAGTTAATGTAATCAAATAAAGAGTCTTGACAGTCCAAATCGTAAGTGTTCAAGATTGCCTTGCTGCTTCCTGTCATAGCAGGTAATAAATTATTCATTGTAGCACTGAATATAAAACACCTAAAAATGATGAAAAGATGACAGCAAGAGGTGGATTTTTTATTAATGTTGGGTGTTTTGTGTATATGAGTATGCAATAAACACTGAAACACAGGTAAACGGCGAACAAATAAAACATTTTAAGGGCTTTTGGAGTGGTTCAACAAGGAAAGGCACTTATTCATAAAGCATCTTGACAGTTATGGTCCAGGAACTTCAGGTTTTACTCTGCGCTTCCTAATGATCTAGCAAATTGTGACTACAAATTCCCAGGCGGTGTTGCACAGTTGTGAGGACCTCAGAATCAGATGGGCTGTTGTTGACCAGGGTGTCATCGTAGTGTGCTTTGTGACTTGTTGGGTGCTCATGTGAGAAATGTATCGCTCTTGTGTTTGATTATAAGGCTGTCTGGGTTGTGGGATTCTGAATAAAAGTAAATGGCCCCGTCAGTGCTTGTTTAAATGGAAGAGTTCTCTGTGCGTCTTTTTTAGCCACAAAGATCATAGGAGAAAAAGAGTTGATAGGGAAGAGTATTATCAGTATTTGTTTGTTTTTTTAAATATTCTTAAAAGAGCATAGTGACCATACCAGTATCTTCCACATATTTGTATCTGTTTTATTCTGCAAATGTTGTACAATTAGTATTCCACTTTTGGCCACTGATTGAAATGTTCCATTTTAAAATTGTCTGTTTATAGAACTGGTTTGAGTGACAGCTTGTCACTGGCTCTGTCTGGTTCCAGTGTAAAATCTGTGACCATGTAACAAAACAGTAGATTTAAGTCACAGTTTGATGGTAGTTAGCCATTACACATGGTTTTCACATTTAAGATGTAATAGCAGGAAACAAGTTCCATGCCTAGTTACCCGATTCATCATCAAGTTATAATCTTCAGTTATAACTCATTTTATATCACAAAGACTGGTTGAGAACCTTTCAGTGCCATTCATATTTGCTCCAGTGAAATCCACTCCATTTTCTTATTTATTCTTTGCTGTTTATCTATTTAAGAACAATTTCATATTGGTACTTTTAACTATTAAATATGCTTCTTAAGTTCTCTTCTCTAAAGTTTTTTTAGCTTACTTTGATTTATGCCCTCTTTGACATGCTTTGCTAAAAGTAACATGTCAATTTTGTGTTTCTGCTTGAGTCCTTATTAAAATGTATTTCTGTATTGTTGTAGCAGATCATGTGTTAAGGAAGGCAAGTGGAAAACTGGAAACACTTTGGTAAAGCACTCTGCAGTGATGTGTATCTGTCATTTATTTAGTTGTTCACCTCATTTCTTGCATATGTTCTGAAGAAAATTTGTAGCAACAACAAGGCACTGTAACTGGAAACAATAAAAATATCAAACATTAGAGAAATCTAGATGTACAGTTTAATTTAATTAGATATATTTTTAAAAGGAGACTATTTAAAAGTTATATTTGTATAAGTAATGCTGCTGAAATAATAAGCACTTTTAAAAATTAACTTTGCTAATGTGAAACGGACATATATGTGTGTCTTACAAGGAACATCTTTGAGGGTTATTGTGTGTTTTAAGAGCAAACTGCTATGAAATGTGGGAATGAATATTAATTAGCTGTGTCCCATTGATGACTTGTAATACGGCTGAAACATCTGCCTCTGGCTGCTAACTTGAATCCTATTTAAACAGTTTTGCTTTTCAGTGGTACAAAGTTGTGAGTAATAATTAGCATTCATTTCCTTAATTCATAATTTTTGTTTTACTCTTATAACACCTTAATCCTAGAAAATGTTAATTCCAGGACACAAAAATGTATACTGTATAAATAAAGGTATTAGGTAAATACTGTGTATATTGTACAATGGTAGCTGCACTTTGTCATGCATTGTTTTATGCTTGGCCAAGCATATTCCCTGTGTTACGCAGCATGGTAGATGTATTACTGTTAGAAACAATGCGTTTTGTAACGTTTCTAGTAAAATATTTGCATTTGCAATACAAAATTTTACAAATATTCCTAGGGGGCATTTTGTCAACATTGGCTCAATTATTGAAGGTGTTCAACAAACAAATAAGTCCTGGACCCAGCGATGAAGCTGAACAGGTGAGCTTTATTGCATGCATGCAATCAGAATTGTTCAATTGTTACAAAGCACCAGTTTATGTAACAAACATTTCTGACGCTATCGTTACCATGGTAATGGGGGGAGACCCCCTGTGTTCGGACATTCTCAAGGCCTTGAACGCTTTGAATGACTGGCCTCATCCTCTCTAAGGGAATCTCTAGCACACACGTGGAATCTCTTATCTGTTAATTCCCAAGCGCTGAAGCATGGAATATTTTGTACCAAAAGAAAGAAGTTAGTTAACCCTATTTTCACATCTCATATCTTTCTTGAAAGGCTATGCACTAAAGTTAATAAAAGAAAAATGTTTCTCAGCTATGAGTTTGATAATTAATTGAAAATAAATCTGTGAAATTGAACGTCTGTGAAATGACTAATATGGCAAAGCTTCGTGAGCTATCTTGTTTCCACTGAGAGATTCCCAGGTCTGAACTACATGCCTCTGGGGACTTCACACTGGACAGAGCAAAAATAATTTCTTGTCCTTTTAAAGGGATTTTCATTTTAATTGCCACACAGCAATGCCTTTGGGACCTTCTTAGCTGAACAAAATCTTATCCAATCTTGTGTCTTTTGCTTTAGCTGAAGCACTTCATTTTGTAATCTGAAGCAGAAAAAATCACTATGATTAGCTTTAAAATAGAATTTAATGTTATATTGTAGGGACTGGGATTGATGTTTAAATTAAGGATCAAAGTGAGTTTTTCCTCCATATATAGCATGTATGAAAGATACTCCCTTTAGATAAGAATGTAGCAAAGTTTAGAAACAACAGGAGGTCATCCGGTTTATCTAGCCCATGTGTTGTACAATTGTGAACATAACATCCCTTAATTTAAATTGGATGTTTTTAGCTACAGTATACTGTATATCCTAGTATTTTGTTTACCTTTTTATTTATTCCCTAATTTCTATAACACGTAAGTGATGTGCCAACATTAACATCTAAAGAGACTATGAGACTTACTTCTATCTCAACATTTCCCATTCTGTATTTATAGTTTACATTTTACGATCTGAAAACAATACCCTGCACTTGCTGATATTAAATGTCATCTGCCTGGTGTTTGCCCCATCTTAATTTTATCTAAGTCTTTTTGGATTTCATTTACTACTTCTACATTGTTTACTACTACTCCTAATTTGGTATCAACTGTTAATTTGACTATTTTACTAAACATACCAGAATCTAGATCATTGATATACTATAAATTAAGAAAAGCATTGTTCCTAGTATAGATCCCTGTGGTACTCCACTAATTACGTCACCTCAGTTTCAGTATTTACCACTTATCTGTACTGTCCATTTTCTATTTAATGACCTGTTCTCAATACAAACCCGCTTTTCCCTGAAAGCCTACCATCTGCAGTTCAAGAATCATTTATGAGGAAAATCTAAATACACCATATGCTATGCCTTAAGTGTATAATTATTGTTGTTACTTGTTCAAAGAACTCTATGTAAGGTAATAGAAATGGTTTTATGAACAATTGTGTGTACATGCAGTGCAGATAGAAAATCTTAATTTCTACCTTCAGTCCTTTAGGAGTTACTACATTTTCCAATTATATATAGTCATTATATATACATTTCATTTCATGTAAGAAGTCTTTCTTTAAAAATTCAAGTAAATTTCCTATTTTTGTTAATGAGAGAATGGAGCTGAATGTTTTAGCTATTACCAGCAGTGGTAGAGTGCCAGGAGTCAAAATTCACTTCAGAGCAAACAACATATTGATCACTTTGGTTAAATGTAATACTGGTTATAAAAACTACTTTAATTTATGCAGAATAGTTCCATGAACAGCGAAAAACCCAAACACTCCAAGCGCTCAAGAATTGTGTTGGTAAGAGGCTCATAAGAGCAAAATATACAAAAAAACAGTTTATCATTTTAAAAGCACTGCTATATACTGTAAGTAATGAATAATTCCTTTGAAGGTGAGTCAACTTAACAAGAATAGCCATAATAACATCTGTAATAAAGCCTGTGATTTGTATTTTTTCTGGTAATTAATTTAAATCATACTTTATTCCATAACAGACCTAAAAAATGTTTGCTGGGATTTGCCATCATATCTAAGGTGAATCAAAATTGAATAAAAAGACTTGCCAACAGCAGTAATATGTGGTCTGATTTAATAACAATAAAGTTTAGCAAAAGAGCATGTTTGAGGCTGAGATTTTTTAGGGGTATTTGAGAAATTAGGTTATGGTTAGAAAATAATGTGATTTTATCTCACAAATGTAGAAAGGGGGACATTTGTGGAAAGGTGGTAGACTGTGAACTATAAATTAAGCTTTAGATGATTAGATTTAGATTAAGCTTTAGATTTGAATATCCAATTTAAGAGCAGTATCAACAGTAAAACATAGTAAGAAATTCAGTAAAAAAATGGCATGCTGTTTTTCAACCAATACATTTTAGCAGAACCCCTAGCACATACTGTACTTTAAACATTTCTACTTTCTTCATCTGCCTTAGACCTCCACTATGTTCATATAGCAAGCCAACTTCCACTTGTCCAAGACCTTCTAAATGAATAAGGTTTGTTTGGGAAGAAAGTTAGTAATAGGGCCAATAGTTCTTTGTGTTATATACAGTATAGTCCTTTTGATCCCAAAGGATTCCAGAGTGCTTTAAAAATTGGAATGGGACCCTCCTGTGTGACAAGTTGCAGCCCTTAAGCAGCAACAGAACAACTGCTCATCAGATCAGGTGGAGGAGATTGCTTCACTAAGTTATGGGAAAAGTTTAGGGACGACATTCAAATTCGACATGCAAAATGGAACTTGGAGTTAACAGCAGTACTCTTACAAACTGATCTAAAAAATGGAATATCTATGAAGTTAAGACATCTATTTGACATCTTATCCGAAGGATGGTACCTCTTTCAGGATAGCGTCCCCAGCAATTCAGAAGCAGAAATGCTTTGGAAGATTATTCATTTCCATCATCTTTTTTTTCTCGGCACTAAGTAAACTGACAAGTGAGAAGATAGACTTGATTTGTTTTGCTAGAATTTGTAAAGGATTGATAGGGTTATCCAGGAAACTTCAAGGTAGCACTGAGTGCATAAAAGTTTAATCTTCTATTGAAGAAGCATTTGATTCTCCAATATCAATTCTGCTGGTGTTCAACCACATCAAGGTCAGCTTGAAAATCGAGGTTTCCTTGCAGAAGAGTATAGACATTTTTGTAGACTGGAACGCTTCAGTTTTTTTTTATCTCAGCCTAAGGCTCTCTTTTTTAGGCAAAATATGCACCGTACAATTCCATTCACTGACAAAGTTTAATAATTGTTGTTGAAATTTTCTTCCTGAAATATAGAACATTTTTTCCATTTCCAAGATTGTTCTAACTTACAAATACATCCTCTCACCTCATACTATTAGTGTGTGTTGGCTGATCTCTCTTAAACTATTCTTGTGCATTTATGCTGATTTTCAGGCACCAAATACAAGTAATTTTTGTACTTTAAAGTTCATATAGAAAGCCAGCTCTATTATGCAGATATTACACTGGCTCATCTTTCATATTCCGATCATGTTTGAAAGTCCTGTCAGAACAAAAAAAGACAGATGATTACAAAACATTACTGATCAGGTCTTCAAATTATGCATGTAAACTCACACCTTACTCCACTGATTAGCCCTGTATGAGTATAAAATTGTGCCATTTATGAAACCTGAAGGCTGGAATGTTCACAAATCTCTGCATGCTTGTACTGAAGTGTTACTTCAAAATAAAAGAATGTCTATCCCTTCATCAAAGTATCCCTTCAAAAAGCATTGTGCAGTAAAATAATGATGGATGATGTCTTTGGATTTTGTGATTTGAAAAGGCCAGTACTCGGATACTATGCTTGGAGGTTATTGCAAGACTTCATATTATCCATGATAAAATGAATTATGAGATATAGATTTGTTTTCTTGTTAATTAACTTGGATTATTTGCCATTTTGTTTGCATCCTAGGTCCAGAAAGAAATACATTAAAGAGAGAATGAATGCTGAAATGCTTTTATGCTGTCTTAGTGATTTCATTTTTTTTAAACGTAAAGCATAATCTTTTTCATTGATAAATGTGTTAAACTGCTACTGTATATTTATGGAGGTAATTAGACATTTCCTATACTTTTGGTCACACTACTTTAATCTTGTATCTGTATACCACATAACCAGACGAATAACCAAACTAATTATCGGAACATGAAATTTATGGGTCTGCTTAATGCAAAGGGGTCATTTTTAATGTTTCAAACATAATTTCTCAACAGGGAACTTTTTGTAGTACTTTTTTAATGGAAATTATTACATAAGTTCCAGAAGTTTTTTTTCTGGAAAATTAAAAAATAACAGTTACAGTGTAGCATCTTAAAATTGTTTTCTTGTGACAGAATTCACTGTTATTGCAGAACATTAAATGTAAATGTAAGGAAGGTGTATTCAAAGGGTGATGAAGTAATAGATAGACCTGTCATTTTCAAAATAAATTCTGAGAAATCTAATGACTTTGGGGACTAGGGGAATGTTGGGTAATTACTGTAACTCTGATAACAAGAAGTTATTGCCCTCCTATGGAGTTCTATACCCTTTTTCTCTGAACACCTAGACCCAACATAAAGTATGACCGATCTGTGACATACTGTACCTTTAAGTTGTTTAAGCTAAAGTGTAATGGTAGTAAAGACTGGATAAAAATATGAATGCAATCCCAACTGTTGATTTCCATATGGTTCCTGTACTAGAAAAAATAACACCGCATTTACAGTATATGTGAAATTCAGGCATCCACAATGTTTTTGTGAATTTTTGGTAGTGCCATTTAACTACTAACTATGGCAATATCCCAGGTTGGAAAGATCTCAGCCTATAATATAATGTGGAGCATAAGGAGAGGGACAGATATCACTGCTGGATGCCCCCCTCTCCCCCCATATATACATATATATTTACCGTATAAAGCACCTGCTTCTTCTTTTTTTAGTCAATAACATTTTGAAAACACCTAAACTGTATGAGTGTAGCTTAATTTAATCAAGGTAATAACAGTAAATGGTAAGTATAATTCAACATTACTTGTTTTATATGTGCTTTATATTGCATTGAAAATGTGTTTTTTACATTAAATTGCAAAGAATTACTGTCTACTTTTGTGAATACTCTAATTTCAGCTGTTGACCCCTTTTCAGTAGTTTTTCCACAACACAGCACATACACTACTAGGTTTGATAGACATTAGAGTTAATTTTTGTAAATTTCCTTTCCTGGTTATTCGTAACTGACCATGTTTTTCCCCAAAGTTATTGCTGACAGTGTTTCAAAGGCTATTCGAATACAATACCGTATTCCTACACACAAATCGGTTTGCTCATCACTTCTTTTTTCTATCTGTTTGTTTCTCTGAAAGTTGTCAATTCTCTAAAGGGTGCTTTTTAAAAAAAATCTAATGCTGTGAACAGAAGCGTCTTTTCTTTTCAATTTTGTATTCAAGGCATTTTTATGTATTTTACTTTTAAGAAACCAAGTAACTTTAAAACTATTAATTCTTCTCATTTTTCCAGTGTTAGAATATTCAGGAAATGACGATCATTGCTGCTGTAAGGTTTACAAAGATTGAAAGCTGTATTATGTATTATATTTAGACACACTTGTTAGTCAGTAAGAGAAAATCAATGCACTCTAAAATAGAAAGCCTGCTGAGTGTAATACATTCATAATTAACCATAATTGTAAATGTATGAAACTGTATTTAAAAAGAAATCCACTTATTTTAGTACTGATGCAACCCCAAGATAATTAATTGTTTAAGAAACAAATCTTAAGCCCAGTTAGTGCAGTGTAATCAATGAGAGTCAGAGGCACCTGTTGTCCATCAAATATTCAATAATATGCAAGATGAAGGACAAATACTGACAAGCAATAAATCATAATGTAGATACAATTCAGTGTTTAAGCTGATTGGGATTTTGGATTAATTACTTCTAGTATTTTTTTCTTATAGTTTTGTAATCTGTTGTGTAATTGACAATACTTTGTTAAAACCATTCTAACACTTTTTTAACAATTTTTCTAACAATTGTTTTGCTAGTAGTTACATTCACAGAATATCTTAATGACTTAATATGATATGCGCTGGCTTGCCGTGTTATCTAAGAACATTAAAAGTTACAAGAGAGGAGGTCATTTGTTGCATATAGCCTATTTGGTAGTTGTTAATTTATCCAGCCATTTCTTAAAAGAAGCCAAGGTATGAGTGTCAACATTACTGTATGTCTGGTTAGCTTGTTCCATATCCCAAGAAATCTCTGGGTAAAGAAGTGCCTCCTCTTCTCGGTTTTAAATGCAGTTCCTCAGTTTCTACAGTACTTACCTTTTGCCCTATGTTTCATTTTTTAATCTGAAATTTCAGGTCATATTTGCTGTACCTTCCAGCTACTGTCCATATTTTCTTATTAAGGGGGAGGTGACTAAATATACTGTATACTGAGAGTTATTAAAAGTACAACAAAATTGTTGGTTCCGATGTAGTACAATTTTAAATACGTCTCGATATATAATATAGTAGTTATGCAGGTGTCATGCCTCCTTCTTCTCTCCTTTTTACTGTTTACTTCTGATCTGTTACTATATATACACAAAGAGCCTACAGTGCCCTCCAGAATTATTGGCACCTTTGGTAAAGATGAGCAAAAAAGGCTATAAAAAAGTGTTTTTGTTTTTTATCAGCTTGATCTTACACTGAAAATATGAGAGAAATCTGACCTTTCAGTGAGGTAAAATTATTCAAAGAAAAAAAATCAGGTCAAGGGACTGGGATGGCCACTGCAAAAGCTTGATTCTGTGGTCAGTGAACCATTTCTGTGTGGATTTGGAGGTGTGCTTTGGATCATTGTCCTGCTGGAAGATCCAACTGCGACCTAGTCCTAGCCTCCTGGCAGAAGCAGACAGATTTTGATCTAAAATCTGGTATTGGATGGAGTCCATGATGCCATATATCCATATATTCCCAGGGCTTTTGGAAGAAAAACAGCCCCACACCATCGCAGATCCACTGCCATGTGGGGATGAGATTCTTTTCTGCATGACCTTGACACTTTTTACGCCAAATCCGCCTCTGGTGTTTGTTGCCAAAAAGCTCTATTTTTTGTCTCATCTGACTATAGAACCTGGTTCCAATCAAAGTTCCAGTGATGTTTAGTGAATTCCAGGCGCTTACGTTTGTGGTTTGACGACAGCAGAGGCTTTCTTCTGGTAAGCCTTCCAAATAGTTTGTTGTCATGGAAGTGGTGTCTAATTGTAGTTTTGTAGACTTGGTGACCCTAAGATGCAACCAACTCCTGCAATTGTCAAACTGTGAATGTTGGAGGAAGTTTTGCCTCTCGAACCACCTTCCACACTGTGCGTGGGGGCAAAATACACTTGTGTCCACTTCCAGGCAGTTTCATCACAGCTCCAGTTGTTTGAAACTTCTTAATTATTGCCCTAATAGTTCTTGTTCTTGATGGGTATTTTCAGTGTGACGATATTTTTTATAGGCAATGCCTGATTTATGAGGGTCAACAACCTTTTGTCTCATTTAATTTTTGTATTCTCTGATCTTCCCCATGTTGATGGATGACTGAGGGTGTTTGGCCTGCGTGTCACCTCATATTTATACCCCAGTGAAACAGGAAGTCATGGATGACCACTTAAGAGCTCCTAAAGACTCAGGTGTGCTTAGAAAAGGTCAAATATGAATGGAAATATATGTCAATTAGGTTTTGTTCATAGGAATTTCTAGGGGTGCCAATAATTGTGAAACATGCTTTTGAGAAAAATGTTTATTTTTTCTTTGAATAATTTTACCTAACTGAAAGGTCAGATTTCTCTCATATTTTCAGATCAAGATCAAGCTGATGAACATCTAAGACATTTTATCATAGCCTTTTTTTTGCTTATCTTTACCAAGGGTACCAATAATTCTGGAGGGCACTGTATGTGTAAAATTGTGGCTGTGCTTTCTTCTTGTCATACAGCAAGTACCTTTTCTGTTTTGATTGTGAGCTTTTCATTTCAAGGTCAACATCCTCTATTCATACTCAACAGAATTCTTGGCCCTGATGATTATGCTGTTCCTTTTTTTTAAATATGAACACGAGATACTGATACAAAATCACTTCACATAGAAATGTTAATGAGTGCATGCTTCAGATGTTGCATCAGCCTTGCAATACTGTGGAAGCCGTGTGCAAATAACACTTTGCCCTGATCTCAAGATTAATAATTGGCACTAAGATGCTTCTCCTTAATGCTTTGTTCTTTGATCAAAATCTCCCCCCATGTTTTCTGTTACATGTTCATAATGCTCCTGGATTTTCTATTGTATGTTTAATACTGCTATATCAAAACCTAATACTTTCTTTAAATACTAATTTTATTAATTTAAAATGTGAATTTAAAGTATGAATATGTGTGGTTTAACACTTATTAATGTTGGGTTCATTGCACACATGCTGTTGAAAATGAGAATTATCCAGACTGCTGCTCTGAGAATTGGAACAACAAAAAATTAGGAAGACCTGAACAGAATCCTGTACCCAGATGGCTTGGCTGTAAGAGCCAAAGAGGTTGTGCATTCAAAGACAAAACAGGAAGCATCTTTCTCAGTTTAAAATATGTTAAACAAACAATAAATCAAAAAGACTTGTTTACATTAGACATCACGTGAAAACAGTTTAATAAAATACGTATTTTTGCATTTAGTTTCCTTGATGTTCTGACTAACGTAATGAGCTATGTTCTTGTTCTTATCAAATTAATCTCTGTATGTTTTAAATGTTGCATACACTGTGCATTATGCAAACTGAAAGGCATATTCTGCATGTGTGCAAACATAGTCTGTGACTGTAACACTCTGTAAATAACTATTTATCTCATTATATTGTTGAATGTCAGCATATAATTGAATGGAAAACAAAATTCCAGTAAGGCTTTAAAATTTAAGCTGTTAAACATGGCCTGTGTTTCCTGTTGATGCACAGCTACTGTACTCATCAACTGGAATTTGATTAATCCAGACCACAAACTATTGATTGATCTGAGATGATAATATAAAACAGCACTGTTTTATGGATTAAATTTGCTACAAAATACCCTTTTGAGACAGCTGGTCATTATCATCTGCCTATAGTGTTGTTTGGTTTAAACTTTAATTTCTCAGTAGCACAGCTGCTAAAAGTTTAGCATACTGCATTTTTTTAGTTTTCTTTACCAGTACATAATCAGTGTTGATCACCCTGTATGTGTTGACTGAAAGTCACTAACGTATCAGTAAATTGGCAGAATTGTTATTTGAAGATAGGCTTTATGTTTTGAAGAAATGTCCATTTCAACTCAAAAGATTGTCTATGATAAATAACATGCCAGTATTTATTTAAAGAAAGATTTTAATTATTACTTTGTGTGCATATTCAGTAAAGTTAGGCAAAATATTTTTAATAGAATAGTGTTCCCCGTACATTTTGTAAAAAAGAATGTTTTATAAAATAGAGAAGCTGCTTAATTTCTAACTATTAATAGTCAGTTCTCAGAATGTCATCTTGGATCAGAATTTCTGAGCCATAATCTGATTTTGGATGTGAGCTGCTTCCTTTTCTTCCTTGTCTTTAGTTGGACTTTCCAGCTTGTGTTTTTATTATTTTTTTTGTACAACGTGTTTTCCGTGTACTCTACCATATTACTTTAAAGTTTTCATTTTATATTTTTTTGTGATTATACATGACATAATAATACTCAGTGAACCAGGCAGTTATAACACTGGCAAATACAACTAGCAAACAGTTATGAACCTTACATTTCTCCCACCTAATATTCTTACCAGCTATGATTAGATTTGTGTGTACCACCAATTTAGCATGGGTGAGATGGCTGATATGTTTGGTTTTAATATATATGGGTTGAATGTTGACATATTATATGCTGTCATATTCATATTTCTTTGTGCTGTCATGATTGTTACTTTGAATTTACATATCAGTGATTTTAACTGCAAATGTAGAATAGTTTTTCAATTTTCTCCATGAGGTTTACTCAGAAAAGGTTAAGGAGACATGTGGAATAATGAGTGTATAAAAGAATACAAATCCTGTACACAGTGTGTATCTCTTTAAAGATTATATTAAGTTGGAAAGAATTGTACATTCTTCGAAAAACAAAGGTTTCTGATAGTGCTCTTTATTCCCAGGACACAAATGTAGTGGCTTGAATTGCTCTTAATTCTTTAAATGAATTGTTTCATAAACTTTCAGAAATGCTTCAGTATTGGTAAGTAGAGAAGAAATTAAATAGAGATACGGATAGTGTAAGCATATATTTCTTAAAAAAACAAGTGTAATTTCTCGCTTCTGGTCCTGGATGAAGTGGATTTAACTCAGTACACGCAGTAGAGTGATATATTTCATTATAATGGCTGTATCCCTCCTTGGACAATCCTGGCTCCTGGCTGAATATCTTTCTGGTGCCATCTTTATCTCTTCTGACACTTATTTTTCTATTTTATGTTCATGGGTCAGGCTAACTCATAGGTCAATTCTAATGTTCCCTTGTTATCACACGGATATGACAGCAATCTCAATAACATAACTGTTTACTCCAGCTGTGCAATTACTGTACACCCCACTTGCCAGAAGGGTATAATTCATACCATTACAGAAGAGGATAAAATATAACCACTGCCTTCAACCAAAAAGTTATTTCATGAGAACATTTTCATAAATACTGTATGAAGTTGAACATGCGTGAAGTCTTTTAACAGTTAATTTAAATGTTATCTGGTATTTGTCTTTAATTGATAGAAATTGGTTCCCTTTTTTTCATTTGGCATTAGTTTCATGTTTTTTCAAGTTAATTGTCCATCTAGTCCCTCAGCCTTCATATTTTGTCAATACTTAGGGTCTGTCAAATGTCAACACTACTTCACTATAATGCGCTCCACAATTTCCTAATGTCATTCCTATGTGTGTACCGTAGGCACAGTACTTGTACAAGTCTGGCATGTCGTTCCTTCTGCATGGGAATCAGGACTGCAGGCTTAGCTCATCCTTATGCATTATGATTTGTTCAGTAAAGCTAAGCCTGTGGGTGACACACACGACTAGTTTTTGGAATGAAATAAATTAGCAAAACGCCTGCAAAATTAATGCAGACCAATTCTACCTCATTATATCTAAATATATGCAGTATTTAAATGGTCATTTGCAGAGGTTAACAGAGTCTGCCTCGTTAAAGCTGCTTTGCAACGAGGCTTTAAAATGAGAAAAGAGCTTGGAATCTGCTTGTTGATAAATGTTTTCAGATTAGCTATCAGTTACAGAAACTCAGAATTTTTCTAAGAATTATACCCATGTTCACATTTACAGTATATGAACTGAATTTGGCAGTTTGAGAAACTTTAATAAACAATCCAAAACGTTAGTGTTATACATTTTCTGGAGCAATTTTCCACTTTTAGTCAGCAGCAATTCTGTAAATTCCCTCTACTGTACCAGCTGTGTTTCTGAAAAGGGGTGCAGCACATACACCTGTCACATACCAGAGCTCTTCCTCAAGATTCCCTGGGAGACAGGCCTGTGCAGGCATTATTGTAGGTGATGGTGTAAAAGGGCTTTCACAAATTTTACTTGGTTTTATTTAAATCTAAGATTTTCCTTTATCTTTTTTTTTCCAAAAAGCTCTTGTGTGAAAAGATCTTTTGTTTCCATAAACCCTACGATCCATTTGAAGCATACCATGACCCTTGTTTGGAACTACTGGGGCTCTGAGCCCATCTGGACCCTACATTTGCTCAGATCTCAGATACAACATTGAGCAAAGCCAGAAGTGCCATCTGTGAACTAAATGATTTTGCATTCGGTTTTTAATTGAGCTGAAAGTGAGAGTCAAAATAATGCAGGAACCTGTACATAACAAAGTCACATTTTATCCCAAGTAAAAAGTATATTTGGATGATTTTATTACTGTAACACCTACAGTATAATTAAGGCCCTACACAATTTTCAGTTTAAACTGATTGATTTAACCTGACCTCCGGATGTCAATCAAACCACTCCAGTGAAACTGATGTGCAGAATGATTTAATGATATGCACATCAACCACTGGCTAATTATAAAATATCACCCAATAATTAGGAACAATTAAAGCTGTTCTGCGGCTGATGCACAAGCTAAATTTCAAATAAATGATATTTAGTTGGTCACATATTTTAATGACTAGAGAAAATCATAGAAAAAAGTCTGGACCATGGAAAGTTTCTGTTTGACATTGGTGTTTGTCTGTCACATTGTTCTGGACAACGCTGAAATTTAAAAATAAAATTCACCAATCATTATTACATTGTACCAGACATCATTACGCCAAACAGTATTCATTCCTAAGAGACACACTGCATTTATTCTGTAATACAAAAGGTATTTGTCAGTGCTCTGTACATTGTCATAAAATTGTCAATTTTCAAGATAAAATTACAGCTGTGTCTGATCCCCAGCCTTTACAGTGCATTTCATTACAAATACAAGTCAACTTTCTAACCATGTCAGTTGAACAGTAAAGGCTAGTTTTGAGGCAATGAAGGATTTCACTGACCCGTAGACTACCAAGGGTATTAGAAACGTATGGTTTAGTATTATAGAATTTGTATAGGAATTCACCTATTTGGGTTTGTTTAATGTAGAAACTTGTTTAAGTTTCAGTTTCATGTTTTTATTAATACTTTCTTTTCTTCCCACTGAGGTATTAAGAGAAATACCTGCCTGTCAACATGTCAGTGTGTAACATTAGTACAGTAGTAACAGTTGTCTATGAAACACTACAGACTTTGGTGGAAAATGCTTATGCTTCAAAATTTGGGATCATATTTCTTCAAAATATTCATGCAATTGCTTTGTTTAACTTTATACAAATAGTTGCTATACCATAGGTATGCAATCAGTAATAGCACTAGCCTGATTATGCATTGCATTGTTAGATAACACGTTGTCATGTAGTTTATTACCAAGAACAGATGATCTTCTGCACAAACAGCACAAATTTCTTTACAATGGCTAAGAAGTAAGACTGACACATAGGATGTTGTGGCATAATATGAGAAAATCAAACAAAGATGCAAGGATGTGTTTTGGATAAAATACCAGCTGCAAACGTCCTTACAGTACGAATCTGTATTCAAAGCCCACTTTAAACTGCATTTGATAATGGAGAAAATTATACATAGGCAGGTCTTGTTCAGTGTAAAAATGCTTTTGAACCCTTGTGGTGGAATGCGATATTTTCCGAGATTAAATGACACATGACAGTGTCCTGAAAAGAATAAACGGAAGTAAGTTTTTTTTTTCCTACTGTATTATGTTTGTAAACAAGGGGGAAAAAATTCCAACAACCAGTTAAACTGTTTGCTTTGATGCGGAGCAGTTATTTATTGTCATGTTTTATTGATTTTATTTGTGGGCTCTGGTTTGGAATTTGCAGTCCTTTCAATTACTTGTAGAGAACACACATTAAATCCCCAGTATGACACATTTCTCTGTACATCAAGCAGTGTTTTTATTTGTTTACTGCATAAAAGGAAGTAGTACTTAAGTGTGTCATTTCTTCACTTGTATTCATGATTGTTTCAAATGCAAAGACAGTGATGATCACAAGTCCTATTCTGTTTCTTTGACCAAGACTGCAGTACCGCTGCTTTTAATGCTGAAACTTAATTACCACTATCTTACGTACAGGTACTAGTAATTTATATAATAATACAAATTATCTACTTTTAGGGCTTCAGG
Source organism: Atractosteus spatula (assembly GCF_055471065.1). Lineage (NCBI taxonomy): Eukaryota > Metazoa > Chordata > Actinopteri > Semionotiformes > Lepisosteidae > Atractosteus > Atractosteus spatula. The sequence goes on along the minus strand of NC_142708.1, from coordinate 27,146,903 downwards.
GAAACTTAATAGAGAGATTGGAATGTGCTGATGGCTTTGAGACTATCCGCACGGCTAAAAGCACACATTAAATACCCAGCTAAACTTCAAAGGTACAAATTCCATTCATGTATTACTCTAGCAGCACGTTGAAAACAAAAGATTGTAAAATGTGAAAAAAACTTGTACAAGAGGTGGAGCGACATTACCTGCCTTTAATCTTCTATACGCCTGATTTTCTCTAGTCACCGGTAGTGTATGACTTTACTGTTTGCTGTTCTAAATGACCTGGCTCTGCTCTCCTGCACCTTAGCTTTTTCCACTCTTGGGTCTCCCATGGTCTGCTCTCTCATGCATTAATCCTGCTACTAACTCATCACATTCACTCTTAGATCACTAACTTGCTTCTCTAGGCAAAGAAGCATTCGGATTCATACCAACTCTCTCCATGGCGCCCAGCTTTCTCTCTTCACTAATACTCTTTACTCTCTCTCATTTGTCCACATTCTCTCTCTAACTCTCCCAGCTGATCCTGTTTGGACAGGGATGCTTCTTTATATCAAACCCTAGAGTCCCTGACACAGCAATAGATGATTTGCTTTTCTTTTCTTCTGTCGGAGACTGCTGACCGTCTGCAGCTCCTAAGGCAAAGGGTGTATCTGGGACTCAACTTGTGCTGCCCTAGACTCCAGCCTTCTTGTCTGTGGGGAGACAGTACAGTGCTACTTTGCCAAGAAATGCTTTGTAAGGCCTGGTTTAATAAGAAAACCCTGTTCTTGGGAGCGCACGTCTGTTTATGATATATCTATCACTCACTCTGTGTAATCCTTGTATAATAATTTATAATTTAATATTTACAACTACTTAAATTTACTACTGCTCCAACTATTTAAATGTACAGTAAGTAGATATTGCTCCATACTTTAAAAACATTAATCTTTTTTGATAGTGATGTGTTACTATTCACATCAGCCACTTTTGAGGCTGGATAAGGCGATTAGTCAATTTATCTTCTATCACAGTTTTATAAGTCTGGATTATTGTTGAGTCCAGTGTTTTTCCCTACAGACAACAATCCATTTTATCAGCTTTGAAGTATGGCTGCCAACACTTTACTTTTGTCTCTTCATAGAATCGTGCCTTTAGAACTGTAGGATCCCAGCATATTGACAAAAGTCTTTTTATTTGTGTTTCTCTGAGAGCTTTTATTTTTGTTATAGCTCCCAAAGAAAAAGCATAAGTGCCCCACACATCCACACCTTTCCTTCAATGTTAATGTTGCAATAGCAGTACATCTGTCCTTCATATGCCTGATAATCTGGTAGTTGATGCCATTTTTAATTGTGACCTGATCTCTTTAATTGATTATCACTCTTCTGGCCTGAGACTTATTATATTTTATTACATTTTAGACTAGGCAGTTCCATGTAAAATTGAAAAGTATTCATTGAGATGTACACATATATATTGGAAACCTGTAGTTTAAAATTTTTAAAGTCACAAAAACAAGGTACTCAGTAGCTCTCAGTTGTGGTGGATCTGTGTTTAAATACTTAAATACTACTTACTTACAAGTGTTATCACTCTTAAAAAAGTGGTTTCACAATATTCATTTTACCTTTTTAACAGATAACCTAGTTTCAGATGTAGGATGCCCATATTTGTATCCGCAGCTACTAGTATTATCATTATTTTTAATAATGTTAGTAATTCACTTCTTATTCTGTAAAATATGTTCTTCCTTTGAGTAAATAACTAGAAAACAAATATCCTATCCCCAAACCAAGTAATTAGCACTTGTAAAGACTAATTTGTTTTCAAATAAGTAAAAGTTTATGCTGTACGTTCACAAGGGAGTAAACTGCAATACCTCATTCAGCATGTCTTGGCAATCGATAAAGCAGACCTGGGGTTAACATTATAGACATTATGGAAATATGTTACAGAGTAAATCAAGCTTTGTTCACTCATACAGTATGACTGTATAACAGGTATGTTGCAGATTTTAAGCCACAGGAGTAATACAGTATCTACTGGTGTTTACAGAACATAAGAAAGGTTGCAAACAAGAGCAGTCCATCTAGCCCTTATGTTAGTAGCCGGTTGCATCAAGGATCATATCCTGCTCTTTCTTGAAAGAAGCGTTTGAGCTTCAACTACAAGGCTGAGTAGTTTGTTCAGTACTCCCACATCCCTTTGCGTGAAGAAGTGCCTCTGGTTCTCGGTTTAAAATGGATATCCATTTAGTATCCAGCTGTGACCTCTGGTTTATTTTTCACAGTTGATAACTATATTGTGTTGACTTTGTCAGAACCTTTGAGATTTTGAATACTTGACTAATGTCCCTTCATAATCTTCTCAGTTCAAAACTAAAAAAGCTTACCTGTCTTAGCTTGTCAGTTTGAGTGACAAAATCGTACAACATCTTACTGGATTCTTAATGAAGTCTTACTCGTGCATTGTATAGCTTTAACACAAAATCCCTTGATTTAAATCCCTCACTTTTAGCAACATGCCCTATTTCATAATGGGCGTTTTATCTACCAGGAATTTGTCTTTTGTCTTGAATTATATCTTAATCTTTTTTAATTTAACTTTGCTTCTGTGTTTTTTGCTAATCCTCCTTATGTGATATTATCTGCAGAGTTGATTAGTTTATGAACTATATTAGAATCTAGATCACTGATATAAATTTACAAGAGCAGTGGACAGATCCCTGTGGTTCTCTGGTAATTACATTCCCTAACTTGATCATTCTCCCCTGAATCTATGTTTTTTTTGTGTGGACTACTTTAAAGAGTTATTCTTCTTCTGTATATTGAATTCATAATCTATAAAATAGGATCCACAGATACATCTTGGGACTTTTAAGTGTTTTAACTTGCAGAGGCACTCTTAATTTAATGCACAGGATGAACCTTTTACAGTACTTCTGTTTTCATCTGTTTAAAACTTCAGGGTTTTGGCTTACTGTATACTGTGTTGGCTAGGACTTTTGACACGTCCAGAACCCTCTCTGACTTAGTGGACATGTGTGAGCCACTGTTAAATACTGTACAAAAATTCTCTCTCACTGAACAATGTTAATTAAAACATTTTCGAACTTCCTATAGTATCAGTTTATAATTTTTATGTTGAACCCCCCCCTCAGAATTGTTAATTATGAATTCTGGGCTTTCTAGCTATTCTTAAAGCACTTTTATTTTGCAAGCAGTTACTCTTAAATGTATCTAAATTATTTTCATTTACCTTTACAGATGCACACAAAAATTGTACAGCATATATACCATGACAAAATGTTCTATATCACCAACCACTGGTGCCTGTTCTGTGCATCTTGTGTAATTATCTGTAGTGAGCAATAAAACATTAAAGAGTGAAATTCGCTTTTCCTTAATGAGTCAACTTTTAATAATGCAAGAGTAACATTGAATCTTTTATAGATACATTTGATCACTGCCTAGTTTTGTATGATCTCTCTTAATGCATGAAACAACTACTGTACTGCCTTAATTATAGGTTAGATGCATGCTGTCAGTTTTTCTTAGTGACGGTGTGAATTTCGTGAATAATTGAAATTCCTAATTTTAATTACTGAAGCATTGTTTTTTTCCCCCAGAAGATCACTTAATTAACACTTTGTCATTATACACAACTGTAGTCCACATTCCGTTCCGTATTTGTGGATGTTTCTCCCCCATATATGGCAGGATATCTGAGGTTTAATCTTTTTATATTTATTACTGTGTTTTGTGAGTGATGTCTATACTGTATACAACATTAACTTGTATGTTTTCTGTGTATGTGTTCTCTAAGTGTGTCTGTAAATGTATGTAAATTGTGCTAATTACTATTATATCTGCTCCTCAGCTTGCCTTGGAAGACCCAGTCCACAGTGTGTCACTACAGCAATTTGTGTATGAAAAGCTAAAAGCTCAACAGTTACTGATGGGAGACCAGAACTTCCAAGCTCTAATGGAAACTGTGGACACAGAAATAGTCCGACAGCTTCAGGAATTCCTGCAAGGCCTGTAAAGATGGCGATGCTGAAAACTGTGCTAATATTTTATGGCTGAACATTACCAGAGCTCATATGTTTAAATGTTCATCTTGCTTCCTTGTGTATTAATATAAGGCAAAAAGAGACAATTAAATATGAGGTAACATAACAAACAAATGGAAATAATGAAGATATCTGGAAATAATGGAGACAAAGCAGGGACTTTGGACTGTTTGAATTGAGAAACAAGTTTGTTGAAGTTTGAGTTTTGAAAAAAGCTGGACCAGGCAGTGTTTACAGATGTGTTAATAACAGAGACTAGAAATGTAATTTTGTATTTATGTAAAGAATGGATTTTCTGCATGTTAGGATATTGCTATCAGCAAAATGACTTAACTACTGAAATCAAAGAGTTCTTGGAGACACTTTGCATCATTAGTATATTATTGAAAAATGCTTTGTATATGCTTAGCGTTGATTATTTCACTTTTAGTATGTTTAATAAAAGCAAAATGTTTGTTCAGATGCATCTTAGCTCCTATATTGGTTTTCTTAGTGATTTATTGGAGCACTAAAACCAAAAAATGACTCTTATAAGTTACAGTTTTAGAAGGGTTGACAAACAACATCTATTGTCATTATAGAAGTAGAAGGGAATGATTTGATGATTTGATAAGTGATTTATTTTGTTTGACTTAGAAATACAGTGCTACTGTATAAAATACTTGGTAATCTCACTAAACTAGATATATATTCACTGTGATTGAAATAAGTAGCAGATATGAAAAATATATCAACTGCAAAGGCCTTATGTTATCAGCCTTACTTATATTGAAACCTTTGAGTTGTTTTTTGTTTTAAATAAGCTTGTTATTGTACTGATATTTTGTTTCAAGATGATGAGCAATCCATTTTTTTAAATGCATTACTTCTAAAATCCAGTATTTGTTTAAACAAGATCATTAAAAATACAAATATTTAATCATTCAGGCAGTTTAAATCAATAAAGTATAGTACATGGCTGAAAACCTAAACGTGTTTTGTTGTTTTCATGAATTTTAAAATGTACATCACACACTTTAAGGGAAAAAGGTTACTGCATGTATAATCCAAATAAAGGTACTGATTTCACTTGTATAAGTAACCTTGTAGTTTATTCCAAAATATATAAGGAATAAAATCATGAGTAAAAATTGAAACAAATGCAAAGAAATCTGGTCTGTTTATTTTATTGTCATACTTACAGTGCTATTTTTCTTTTCCCATGGCATTTTTCATCTTGTCTTTAGCAGCATATTTGTTAAATGAAAGTCATCAAATCTTTCTAGTTCAAAATTACAATTTTTTATCTGAATATTTTTGCTGACAGCATGCTTGATGTTGAGGTTTTTAAATGCTGTACGTCCAGTTTCCATTTCTTCTCGTGTTCAGCAGGAAGAGTAAAAAGAAGAAAATCTTACTGATCTGACGCAGGCTGCTTTTGTGCTGTGTGGCTAGTGCCAGCTGACTATTCCATTTGAACCATGATGATATATTCATTTTTCTTTACCACTAACAGATCTGTTTTTTCTTATTTGCTTATGGAAACCACAGACCAGGCATGCTGCTGCTGTCCACACAATGAGTAATACAAATAAATGGTTTGCAAAAAGAAAAAGGTAATGCCACAGATTAAATATAATTTACTGGCCTGCTCATGACTTCTGAATAAACAGATCTTCTCACAGGTAGGTACAGTTTACTTTATTTACCTATGCTAAGTGACTGTTTTGTGTATGCACAAAACACTTCTACAGATTATAAAGAAAGCTTTAATAATAATATTCTTAATTTGCCATTAAATTGTGATTAAAGAGCACAATGTACTCTCACTTTGTATACATTTGGCAAAATGTTGAAGCTAACTAAAGTGTAAATAAAGATTATTTGCCTTTATGAGTGAACCTTACAAAACAAATTTCCCTTATTACCTTCATTTTAGATATAAACATGTGACAGGTAATCAGAACTGTCTTGCAAACTGAAATCAAGTCTATACAGAATTAAGCAAAACTTAAAGCTCTTTAATCATTTGTGTTTACCCTGAATGTATTTACAACACACATGCTGTAACAGTCTCAGTAAATTAACTGAGAATCATTTGGCTAAGATCTGTAATATCATGTACAGTATTATCCTCAGAGAATGATAAATACCAGATTGCATGCAACTAGTTATTATGGCAATAATGTTTTGAACTTGAACTTGAAATGACCAGCAGTTAACAAGTGTCTGGCCTTGTAGAGAGGAGTACACCTTTCTGATTTACATCAGCAGCAAGCCACAGCTATGCATTTTTTTATGAATCAAATCATGCTACATGAAACAAAAACTCCTCAATCACTCATCTGAAAGTAAGTTAAGAAAAGAAACATTGCTTGCAAGCACAATAAATACATTAATAATCAGGAAGATGGCAATACTTTTGAAACAGGTGCACTAATATTTTCTTCAGACAACATACTGTATAAAATTTGTCTTCAACAATGCTGATCAACAGTGGTCAACCTGGAACATCACTGTTTAGCAGTATGACTGACCATCACAGGAAGGTATACAGTTGCCATGCATGCTATGTCCAATGTTTCAGATGTTGTCTTGTGGGATTCTGTTTCATCCCTCTCATATGTTTCCCAGATGCCACGAGTCCCAGATGCCATGTCTTCTGATCTCATCCTACAGATGTTCAACTGGACTCAATTGTGGCGTGTAGGTCAGACTCGCAAGAAAGTCATTTAAAAAAATCAAGTTCACCGGCTTCTCTCTCCCCTCCGCTCTCTCCTCCAACTCCTTCCACCATCTTCTAAAAACTGTGGTCCCAGCTCCCCAGTCAAGTATCCTAAATAACAGCCTGCAGAAGATATGGTTTGCAGCTCCTTAGCGTCTCATTCCATATCTATGTTTCCTCTGAACATTCTGCCGTCTTGTCACAGAACTGAGAAGCCATAACGGCATATCACTCTGCAACTCACAGCTGGCAACCCACTGAAGCTAAGCAGATGTGAGCCTGGTCAGTACCTGGATGGGAGACCTCCTGGGAAAAACTAAGGTTGCTGCTGGAAGAGGTGTTAGTTGGGCCAGCAGGAGGTGCTCACCCTGCGATCCACGTGGGTCCTAATGCCCCGGTATAGTGACGGGGACACTACACTGTTAACAGGCGCTGTCCTTCGGATGAGATATAAAACTGAGGTCCTGACTCTCTGTGGTCATTAAAAATCCCAGGACATTTCTCGAAAAGAGTAGGGGTGTAACCCTGGCGTCCTGGCCAAATTTTCCATTGGCCCTTACCAATCATGGCCTCCTAATAATCCCCATCTATGAATTGGCTTCATTACTCTCTCTCCTCCTCACTGATAGCTGGTGTGTGGTGAGCGTTCTGGCGCACTATGGCTGCCGTCGCATCATCCAGGTGGATGCTGCAGATTGGTGATGGTGGAGGGGAGTCCCCATTACCTCTAAAGCGCTTTGAGTGGAGTGTCCAGAAAAGCACTATATAGGTGTAAGCAATTATTAATTATTATAAAAAAATTTTTTTGTTTAGTTTGCAGATTCCAACAATCTCTTCTTTACAGACAGATTGTTATTTTCCTCATCCTGGCGGGTTATGCAAACTAAGCTTACTTATTCAATTTTCACTGCTTAGATTAAGGCTTAACTAAACTAACCACTTTTTAGAGAAAGACAATACATTGTAAGGCACTGGAAGAAACATTAGCTACTGTATAGTTACAAGTGAGATTATTTCTCCAGTTAAAATTAATTTCATTATGGAATTATGAAATGTCTTACAGAAACATTATTTTCTCATATAGAAATTGTTCATTTTTGCAATATTATTGAATTCTCCAATTTAAGTGCACACTTGATGCACACAATTATACAAAACTAAATGTATGCTTGCATTACCAATAACCTCCTTTTCCCATGCAATAAAAAATTAGATGATTACATTTCTACGACTAGTAAAGGTGGAAATATATATTAGTGTTAGATGTTGTCACTCAACTAAATTTTAGCATGGGATAACATTTTCCATGCTATTTTAATTAAGTAAAGATGTCCTTGGGTTTTCCTGGCCTAAAAGGGTTTTAGTGCTTTATCCCAGATCTACTTCCTATGTTCAGGCCAGAATCATTATGCAGCTAATCAAATGAGCATTAGGCTAGAACACTTCATAACCATTCCAGTGGGGATGATGAGCTGTGAAGGACGCAGCTTTTCCAGGCTGATGCCGATTTCCATGAATTGGTCATAATGAAACCAGGGGAAAATAGTGGCAGGTGAAGAAATATTACTAATAACATAGTGCCGAAGTGTCCTAGTCAAAGAAGGTTAAAGATGTTACTCCTGGAAATCTCGGGTTATTTTCTCTCTGGTTTAAAACTCCAAAGTCAAACCATGGTATTTTGGAAACTTTTCAAATATAGCTTTTCCAAAATAGCAGACGCACTCTATTACAGCATTGTTAGCCGTTTTGATACAAAGTTCACTAAGAAAAAAATTAGAATGAGCCATCTAAGTCTCCATGTCTGTGATCTGCCGATTCATACCTTCTTACTCTGTCAAAGACTAGGTTTCGTCCATTGGGTGATCAAACCTTTTCACATGCAGCATCAGGGCTGGGGAACACCAGCCAAATCCATTAGAGGCTGTTGACATTTTCAGAACTCACTTTAAGACTTATCTTTTTAATAAAGTTTTAATGTACAATTTGGTTTTACTCTTTTGGTTTCAAAGATGACGTTTGATGAAGTTATGGTTAATTTTATAAAGTTAACATACTTCCTTCTATCGACGTTTAGTGCTACCCTGCTGTTATGCAGTGTAGTTCTATAGAATGAGACCATCTGAGCTATGGGGTACTACAGTATATGATTTTTATTTGTATCACAGCTGAAGGGGCTGAAGAGTGAAGGTGTTTCAAGACAAATGCAAGTCAGATTTGTTGTACAATTTACCCTGCTTACAGTTCGTGTACATATATAAAGAATGTGTATGAGTATTTGGGACTTTCAGTCAATGTGAGTTGTAAACTTTAGCATAGAGGCGCAGCTTACTCAGAGATAAGGCATGAAACATTTCATATTAACACTCATCCAAAAATTCAAGATTTAAAATAAAACTGAGGGAACTACTCGAAATAATTAAAAATAAAAACTTTGTTAAGAGTCTAGAGTAAAGAATAGCAATATGTCGACATTTTTAGAGTACGGCGCAATTATTAAGTTTAATTTTTGGGAACATTAAAATTGTATTCGTTGTAGCTAATTAGATTAATTCAGTTTTCACCACATGTATTTACTGTATGTAATCATTATGTTGCTAACATAAAGAGTTCAACTAAAGGCAGCAATGTGTACGTAAAAAGTAGTTCAGTAGCTCTAGGCATGTTACAGTCACCTGTAGTAGTGACCTGTAGTAGTGAGTAGTGGAACCTGCAGGAGAGAGGGGATGAAGTGCTTCTGGACAGTTTCCAAGTGGCTTCTCAGCAGCAGCAGAGCCCTGCCTACGTGTTGTAGGAGCACTTGACTGGCACAGAGAAAGGAATGAAGTGATGCACAGGCGCACTGGAGGAGGGCGGGGCATAGCAGAGAGTACCAGGCTGCCCTGGACAACCAATCGTCTGAAGGGTAGAATTCTTGCATGGCGGAACACAGTTTTTGGTGTAAAGGTGTTCACCACTGTCAAGGGATTGAAATTGTGTATTTTCCGAACCTATAAGAAACCAGAAATGAAGACCTGTAAAGAAGAGCTGTCCCCATCACTTTTAAAATATACTCTTTATTTCAGGGGTAGTACATTTGTGTGGTAGTTAACATTGTTATCTCACAGCTGTCTTGTCTTGGGGTTTTTTTTAAAACCCACCTCCACCCCCCAACTTTGGTGGACTTCTTTTTTTCTTCATTCTCAGTTTTGTTCTTATTAGACAATAACAAAAAAAATCTTACATTCACAAAAAAAATATTAATTAAAAAATGTCCTACTTAGATTCTTAACATCCAGTGCCATTCAAGTACAGTATATCTCTAATGGGCCCCAAACATTCCTACACCCATTAAGTGTCCCTTGTAAATTATATGAAATCTTTTCAAATTTAACTTGTGATACAGCCTCTTTAATCCATTCTTTGTACAACGGTCCTGTACTGCCCACCTATTTTCGCAATATTATTTTTTTGGCAATAATACAGAGAGTCAAAAAAGTATTTTTATATTGAAGTGCTACTTTAACCTTTGATAAATCACCGAGGATACATGTAATGGGAGTAAGTAGAATTTAGATATTTAGGTACCTGAGAGCTTTCCCCACTGTGGAGGTCCAGAATGACTATGTGCTGACAATACCGAAATAAGTGCAATAGTGATCCTTGATGTGTGTTACATTTTGAACACATTCCTGTATTATGCCACTTCCTCTTTTTTTTTGTTTTTTTTATTATACTTTTTCTGCAGTGTAATAGAGTCTGTTTAAAATTTTGTACTGAAGCAGTGTTGTCCTGGGTTTGATATCTGTATTGGATGAAGCAGTTGAAGAATGGTTGGATGGATGTTATATATAGTGCTTCTGTGTTTTCTGTGTATGAAATAAAATCAAGGCAGTGCAAGGCAGGTTGCTAGCAATTCCTTGTATTTTACATACTTAGTATTTCAGGTCCCTGATCATCCGCACCATTTATTCTTCATTCACACGCATTTCACTCTGATTTGCATAAAGTACTGTTTTGATAGTGGGAACAGAAAACCAGGTTAACAGCATTCTTGCCAAAGCATTTATGGAGCTATTAAGATCCCACTTTCCCCATTTCTATAACCATTTCAGACCCAATATGGCACTATTGCAGGTTTGTCTAATCCTAGCATAACCCAAACTTTTATAATCTTTAGGACTATTAAGGAATCCTCTCCTTACCTTATAATTGTGTAATTTGGCAAGTTCCTTATTTGCAAATCTTATATTTACAAACTATCAGATTGTTCAATAGTGTCTGTGAATTAGAACTACCTGTACAGCTACTGAAGTTAAAGTAATAACCATCTGAAGTGCTCATATGACATTACAGTCAGGAAATTGCAATATATTGGGAGATCAGCTAAGGCAAATCTATTGTCAAAGAATGTTTAAGAGTGACAGGCACAGGAATATGGGCTTAATATTTTCTATAAACATTTCTTTACTTAATCTAAAGCCATTTAATGTTAATTTCAGATTAAATGGGCTTCAGGTGAAAAGGTGAAGAAAGAGCTCAGCTTGAATGATTTCTTGCCCCTCACTTATTCACTTCCTAGTAAAATGACACAAAACTTCTACTACGTACATAAAGGTTGTTTTAGTGACATTTTTATTTAATTTGACATTTAAAGACATTTGAGTGTCTTTTTCAAATTGTATAGTTCCATCACACTTTGACACTACCCTGATTAACCCCTGGCTTGAAAACCTAACTTAAATTTGTCACTTTTAATAATTTTTCACCAATTACCTAAAATAGCCTAAAAATATACAAAAGTATTGTTTTTGAATTTGCTTTATGCTTTCCATCACTATATAAATTTACTATCATTGCTGGTTTACTTCCAAAATGTGCCTGTAATGACCGCACTTTCTTGATCGAAGTGTAGCGATTAGAAGCTGCAGGCTGGACCCAAGTACAGGTAAGTCAGAGCTGAAAAGGTAAAAGACCAAACTACTGATAAACAGTCCAAAGCTGTAGTTGAAAAACGCACAAGTGTCAAAAGCCAGAGAGATTCAAAAACAAAACACCATGACAAATCTGTGAAGAGCTGTGAGCGAACTGAGTTCCAGAAAAGAACAGGTAATAAACAAGTTCACTGTCTAAAGGGAAGATCCAAGACAGAAGTCAAAAGAATAAAAAATCAGGCACCGAGGTACGAACACAAAGATTGTGATAAAAATCACAAAAACTGATTTTCACCCTGACCTGTTTGCCATAGCAAGGGGCTGGGTGACAGGTCTGCTGGTAGTTGTGGTGATTCTAGAGCAGTTCATGCTCCTCCTGTTAGAGCAGGTTTGACAGTGTCTATTTAGTCGTGCTGCAACTTTGACCGTTAGATAAAATCTTTGCTTTTAAGTGAATCTCATCACAATCAAATTAGGGACACCTTATTACTCAGTATTTTCAGACCGTTTAAATGCTTTCTAAAAAAGTTCTGTTGGGAAGCCCCAGAACAACTAAAACCAAACGGTAGGTATGCAGACACGGAACTGTCTCAATCTTCTTGACTTGTTCATTTATTCAATTCTCTTTTTGATCAATCTCAACCCACACAAAATTATTTTCAGAGTTTCAAATTGTGGGGGGCTCTGTGGGGATGGATTCAAGAAATGTTTTTTTTCTAACTATGACCCTAAATCTACTGTATATGATGTAAATGTACAGTATATGGTAAAGAAAAGGCAATTGTACTGCTCAGAACTGTGATTAAATTAATGTAAATTATAGGCTGTTTTCAGTAACATTTTATATGCATAAATACACAAAAAAAAATAATTATTTGTGTTTGACTAATAATTAATGAGATCCCTTCAGTGAATAAAGAAAAGCCAGATTGGGTGCCATGCAGAACAGACTGTGTACGTCTATGGACAAAACATGCAAAGCATTCTTTTTAGTTTTAAACCCCCAATATAAAACACAAGCAGAACTGTTGCTTCAGTAGTGTAAAAGTCACAGTGATGTGTGATGATTAATTTCAGAGTAATTCTTTTTTCACTGGAGTGAGGCAGATGACTGAGCAGGAGCATGTATGCTAATTTGAGGGGTTTTCACTGTGTAGAGGGTCTTCTGTAAGTTGTGTAATAAAATGTTATTAGTTACAGTGATGAATCTCTATAAAAACCCCTTGATATGGATTGCTGTACTCTACAGGAAACAAAACTAAGAGTAATTTAGTTTACTGTTGATGTTATTGAAAGCACATTCACAGACATGAAACATTGATTTTAGCATTAACTTTTGTCTCCTGTTCATCCTTCAGTTCTTAGAGCAGTGGTCTGTAACTGTTGTGTGTCAAGGCCAGAGATGCTAGAACAGGTCTTCCAGGGTTTGAAGCCTACGGTATTTTTGGGAACTGAAAGAAGGCAGGACTCTAAAGAATGAACATAGTGTGCAAATGCTTAAGAAGATAACAACTTATTGATTTAGTCAGGAGCCAAACCATTCTTGAATTCTGAATCCAAAAATCAACCATAAAATTGTCATTTGTGCACTCATGTTCACAAAAATTAAAATTGATTATTGTATTTTCATGACTCCAGATGGGCAGTTATGTAAACTAAGTGTCATGATCCCAAAATGGTGGTCATGTCAACATTGGAGTAACCTCATCATGCAATACACAAGCAAAGACTCCAGGACAGAGGCTTTCCACAGGCTGTGACAAAATCAGGGAATCAGACAGCGGGAAGATAAATAGAAATACTTATCCCCATCAACCTTATCCCAGCCACCTCGAACCTTGCAGCAGGTAAATTTGAAATGAACTATTCAGATGATAAAACTGATCTACAAAAAGAGGAATAAATAAGTAAATAAAAATGGTAAAAACACATAATGGTAAAGCAGCAGCCAAGCAACCAAAATTCATAACCAGACTTTCCTCCCCTTAGGATATCTAGAAATGAAGGTACTCCTGTCCAAGCATGTTGGTAGAAACAGGAGTACCGGTCAGATCACCTTTATTCAGTTTGAACATTTTGTGCATGAGGTTCTTTAACATCCTTTGAATCCATCCCCTGAGTGTACAGTGTGAAGGGCTACTACCAGCCTTAGTTGTCCTCAAATTCTCTCAAGACCCCTGAAAGCGTTCCTCACAATACAGTATATTTTTAAAAATCTGCTGTATTACTTTCTTTAACAAAGCAATGGTACCTGAATGCAAGTATTTCAAACTCCCCACAAACAGATTGAAAGAGGAAGGTAGAAAGGTTTTTCATTAATATTAGGATGGCAAATTGTAAATCTTGACAATAAATATCTCACAGCTTTCCTCAGGTTTTCAGAAAGCCATTTCCTTTACTCAAGCCTGCGGGGTTACAAAGGCCTATATTATCTATCACAAAGTCACTGCTGCTTTAACAGCTGAGTAATTGCAAGCCCATGGACTCCGTTTCCTGTCACATCATTACATGTTATTGGAGTCTAATACCTTAGGGTATGACAAAACACATTACAAATTTGATCCTTCCATGTACTGTATAAGAGAAGGAAGATACTGACTCTGGACTATGTTCTCCCAGAGCTGTTGTACAAAACATCTAACAGCATGTTTCAGAACTGCACAGAAAACATTGCAACAATTTAATAACTCAAGGTTTCTGGTAGAACCATGAGACAAAATAACAGAAAGCAAAACCTATACCAGAACAGTAGTTCCCAGGGAAGACTATCTTTTTCATCTTATCTTGGCAAAACAAACGTGTAGTTTATAAAGTTACATTTTAGAGTTCTGAATGCATGTATTCGTTTTGCGATGATTCAATTACAATCACTCTTTTTGTCAATCCTAACTCTTATTTTAGTCTTCATTAAATCCTCATTAACATAAATTATTTAGATATCTCTACTCTTTTTTTAATCTTTTTATGTTGAATGTGAAAAAATACCTGTTTGTATATTATATATTCTCAGAAATAAAATACCATCTTATTTTTAGGTTTTTTTTCCTCCTATAATAATTATATTTTTTGTTTCATGGGAGATGTGCTGAAATAATTATATGAGCAGAAAAAACAAGTGTAGAAGAGTGTTTGGCATTCTAAATGTGTCATTAAATCTTTCTTAGATTGAAATTGCTGGATAATTTCAATTGAACTGGGGCCTCTGCAAATGCTAAGGTTGCCTTTGCCATATCGAGAGCTGTGTCAAAAGATTTGTTTGTCAATTCTTGTGATAGCATTCTCAACATTCTCCTTCATATAACTGAAATATACATTAGTATGTATTTGACCAATAACTTTCTTAAAAAGTCATCAGGTATCTGGAGGTGTTTTGGGGGAAAAGCTACTACTGAATCCTCCCTTTAAATGAATTTCTTGCTGCTTTATCATAACTCATTAACGCCAGATTGTTCAAGCAGTTGCCGCCCCACATCTGAAATGCCCATCTTTTTCTGCTTCAGTTGAAATTATTTTTAATTTGAATATTTTTTTTCAATTTTGAATGTTGCCTGAACATGAAACATATGAATTACCAAGTTTAGATGTAAACATTTAAAGGTATCAAGCAAAAAACTTGTTTTATTTGTTGTATTATGTAGATGGATCGATCTTCCCCCCAAGAGATCTAAAAAAGCCCTTTACTGTTATGATCCTGAAACTGACCCTTGTCTGTATCATGTGTCTACAGAGGCAGGGATATATATCATTTGCCTTCAAAGCTCAGGGTTTGAAAGGACAATAAATAATCAGCAAATATTAATCACTTATGATCCAATCAATTAAAAAGTTATTTGCAGCTACACGCTCTTAGCTCAGTTCTGGTTTCTGTTTTCTTTTCCAGCAAAGAAAACAATAATGCCACATTTGAGTTTTCGGTTATGTAAGGCAAACCGCACTCTGGAAAAAAAAAGTGAAAAATAAAACTAAAGGAGGGTTTCATTAAATATAAATTATCTTAAGTACATAGCTGCAGACTAAAGTATTGAAAAGTAATGTGTTTCATTAATTTAAATTAACTCTATGGTGCTGCAGACATACTGCTGTTAAAGCACTCTCCTCTCAGGTGGCCATGATCTTTGCACAAAAGCACAAAAGGGCATCACATTCTCTTCAGAAAATAAAATTGCACCAGTTTTTGAAAATTCACAGCAATTTGTCCATTCTAGACTTTAGAAATAATTGTATCTAGTTTTTCATGTTATAAGACCTAAAGAGTACATTGAGAGACATGTCAGTCAAGTCCTTAATCTGAAATAAGCATAATTAAATATAGAACGATAAATAACACAAAGCACTGATAAATAACACAGACTCCCTGCTGGAATTAGAGCACGGTCGCTTGTGAACTTCAAGAATGCCCAGCCCCACTCCCTAGACAACTGATATCTCTTGTTGTGGTTCCATCATCTCACCACCAGAGGGCGCCTCAAGCTCTGCTTGCTTGTCCAGCTGCGCAGCAGAGCCGCAGACCAAGCAGACGTCTGTAGCCAATCACTTATCGACTAGTAGTGTACCTAGGGCTCCATGCCACTTCTCCCCAGTCCTATATAAACTCTGCTCTCAGGCTTTGCAGTGTTCACTATTGTTTACCCCTGCTTTAAGCTCCAGACCTCAACTTACCTGGGTTTTTCCCTTCTTCTTTGTACTCTCCTTGTTTTGATTCCTTTGCCTGCTGAGTTCAGTCCTGGTTCTTATTTTTCTTAATTTCATATTATCACCTCCTGGATTCTCCTTGTTTATTGTTTTCCGATCCCAGTGTTTTTATCCTCATTGGATTACCTACCTGGTTCATGACTTTGATCTGTTTCTAGATTTCGGTTGCGGATCGTGAATTGTTATGTTCTATTAGATATCTCTGACTGTTAAAACCTGCACAGGGTCTACTCTTTTGTTTCTCAGAGCTGCCTGTGCAGCCTTTACAACTCCTCCATGCCAAAAGACCTCCAACACAGGAGAATTCTACGTGACACCAGTGACCAGTGTGCCTCTAGTCCACCCCTACTGGGATCTGCTCACAATCACTAGTGGGCCCAGGGCCCGCCAGCACCACTCTCTAGCCAGGGAAAAATTCACCTGTACCACAAGTTTGGTTCCTTTGGAAGAGGCACTTCTATAATTCGTTCAGTGCACTGAGCCATGGTACTGTACACGAATAAATGAACGAGAGACTTTGCACGATCCACAACTGGGTATGTTTTAGTCCTTCTTATTTCTGTGCTTTAATAATTTTTCATCACACTCACCTGGCTGTTATTTAAGCTGCCATCTTTTCCACCTTCCTGTTCTAAACCAGCTGTATTTTTTCTTTAAAAATAATAATCTCATCTCACCGTGCATTAATAAGTTTGGTATTTTAAACGAGCTTCAGTATAGTGCTTGCAGGGAACTATTAATAGGTTTGTGGGAAGAACACTTCATACTAGGGTCTTAATGTATTTCATTAATAGACTCATCAGTCACCTTAACTTCCAGCAGTCATATGCATTTAATTGAGAACCAAAATTGGCTACAACACAGTGGAATACCGAATGAACTCCCATATGAAATGGGAACTTACCATTTCCCATAAATATTTTACATTACTTATAAAATATTTTCATATGTGGAACTTTTTTTTTTGCCACAAAGATCACAGGAGAGCCTCCGAGAAATTAACCACCAAAATGAGGTGTGGTGCATGCCTTTTGGTCATCCCAATCACATGCGGAGACAGCTATAGTAATATTGAAAAGTATGGATGCATCTCATGCCTCCTGGAATGAACAATTACATTTTTAATATCAGAAAAAGCAGCTAGACTAGGGGTCGGCACCTTGAACACACGTGCCGTTATTGGCACACAAAGGGATTTTTAACGGCATGTACATTAAAAAGACACATGCAATAAGAGATTGTCTAGTATGCCCAATGAAGAAATCAAGTTAAAAATGATCAAAACTATGCTTGACTGTTCTGTAATTCTCTACAACATGCTACACAATGAAAGCACTTTGTTTGATACAAAACGATTCACTTGATTTATTAACCATGTTATTTTTTGCAAGGCTAGTCTATTCTTCTCACAGAAAAACGTGCATTCTGGGGCCCCGCTGACATTGTAAAGTCAAACATTTTGGACAAAAAGACGGTTCCTAAGAAAGCAAAGTCAGGTGTTTGCTCATTTCAGCCCTCTTGGAGAGATGCATGTGGAGTTGCTAAACATAAAGACCATGCTGTTGGTGCTTTGAGTGCATGGATATAAATGATGTACCACGATTAGTAATTCTTATGAGATAATGTCACTCAGATGGAATTCGATAAGAGCTGTGCTGCCTAAAACACATGCATGGCACAGCTACAGGGGAAGATATAGCTAAGATGTTTATTAATCATTTTGAGGAAAGAGGAGTTGACTTAAAAAATATTTTTTGTGATGACTGAATGTGCCCCTCAATGCTATGGCTGGAAAATAGAAGGCAGTTATAAAGATCATTTTGGATCACGTTTGCAACCCCACGGTAAATTTCTGCTGTATTATTCATCAGGAATATCAAGCCAAGATTTTGAATAATTAAGTTAATAATGTGATGACTACAGTGGTAAAACTTGTGAATTTTCTTGCTGCTTGATCTGCCCTGATGCACAGGCAGTTTCAAACTCTGCTACAATCACATTAAATCGTAAGATATTTTTATATTTTAAGATTACATTTTTATTATTCAAATGTAAGAAGGGTTATTGCTGAAATCCATAAAAGTATGAATGTCACACAGATCCATAAAAACAAGTGCATGAACTAACTCTAGGCACTTTTGAAAAGTTGACTACACCTAGACTTTATTAGTCTTTATTTGCTTTGTTTACTATGTTTTGAGCCTCAAAGTATGTTTTATTTAGAAAGAAAAGCTTATAGAAGGCAGAGGCCTTTGAACCTTATGGTTGTCAGCAAATGACATAATGGCCTCTCTATTTCTTCTGTCAAGAAAAGTGAAGCTTCTCATTTCAAGGAGTGATACTCCTGTCTGAAACAATCACACCTTAGATGTTTAACAGCCAAAGCAATCTTAGCCCTGCTGTGAGTGTAAATATACACTCTGGATGGGATAATGACTGATGGTTCAATAATTCTTTAACTCCCCTCCCTCAGCTCTCACATACACTCCCGTACATATGTGTCACAATTCCACCCACCCATACCTGACAAGGCAATGATTTATTGCCACGAAAGCAACATGTTTGCTGTACATATACTGTAGTGATGGTACAGTAATGCGATAATGCTTCTACTGGAGGAATGTGCTTTTACCTTCATTTTCCCCATTCTTCTCAGTGTTGCACCCATACACAAAGCAGCATACAACACAAGTACCATAGGGGGGATCAGATTATTTAAATACATGCATTTAGATGGCGTAATTGGAACACCACGGTGCCAACAGTCAATTTAAACATTGCCAGAGCTCTCAATAATCAAACTGCAAGCTCACAAGATCCAGGAAACTGGAAGCCTCACAGTCCAGAGGAGGCCATTGAGCTCAACTAGTTTGTGTTCATTGCTTGTAGCCTATTGATCTTAAATTCTCATCCAATTGTTTCTTGAAAGATACCAGGACATTAGCTTCAAAAACATGGCTGGGTAACGTGTTCCATAACAACCAATCCCTTGGCCTCTGGATTCAAATTTAAATGCATGTCCACATTGTGTCCACTAGTTTTTTGTATAATTGCTGTGTAGATTGTCGGTGCCTTGGAGGAGAGAGCATTTTAATATTCTCCCGGTATGCGTGACATAATTCCATTAAAATGCTATACAACTAACTTTACAGTAAAGCAACTAAATGTTGTGTGACTCCATGCCTACTGCATGTGTGCTTCCAATGGCTGAAAACTAGATAACAGTTGAGCTGTTTGGTGAAAATGTTAAGCAGCAAAATGCCACTAAGAGTTATGACCTCTGTTGCATTTTCTATTAAAATGATAAAAAAAAACTTTCTAGCTGACTGCATAATTTTGGTGAATAGTAGTTCAAAACTGTGTAAGAAATCACATAATCATGGTGTAGTCTTAAATGTGTTTGTTGGTCATGTTTGTCTTAAAATGTTTGTCAGAAATAATTTTCTTTAATCATTACATTGCCAAAGAAATGGGATTCCAAAGAGGACCTTATGTACAAGCGTCTATATATAACTGTTTCTTTTTTCTTAACAGTGGCCAGTTAAATTAAAAGAAATCGGTGTGAACTATCACAAGGGGCACAATCATTAATAGATATTTTGGAACGTTCTTTAGAGAGTGGGAGGATGTGCTGGATTGTGTGACACCTAATTCCGAATAGAACTTTTCAAAGGTTATGTGTCAAATATGTTAAGGCAATTCAAATGTCAGTTTATGGAATAAAAAGAAAAGGAAAAAACACCACTAAATCATAGTCTGAAGGGATCATAATAAGAAGCTATACTAGGCAACTTTGTTGTGTTTTTTCTGCATTTATTTGAATTTCTACATAGCAATTATACATTTACAGATATATTTGTAAAATGTATAATTCCTATGTAGAAATTCTAATAGAATTATAATTCTACTACCTAATTAAGAAATGGTGGGCAGTAGAAATAAGGCAGCATGTATCAATGGCAAGTCTGCATTGTCTTTCTATCTTTGCCTCTAGTGCGTCATCATGAAGTAAAATTTAATTGAACCATCTGGGTTTGGTCCTAATGTCTCATAGCTCAAATTTATTTGAAAACGTAAGTTCTACTCTTAAAATTGTATATCTTCTTGTTTACTTAAACGTCTCCATTCACTTTAACAGCCACTGATAACACAATGTTTTCCACTGTGGCCGATCACCTGCAGGCTTCTTGATTTAACAGCAACTGGAAGCTGAAGAAAGTGGCTGTGAGGTAATTTTGATGGCGGATACCTGTGAAATAACCCTTAACCATTTCTGGTGGCTATTTTTAATATCTTCAGGTCCCTCACCTCTTAACATAATCAATCTCCAAGCTCCCAAAAGGCATGCTAGAAAATGATTTCTACAACACGCGACTGCTGTGCATTGAGAATGACAGCTCGGGGACTGAAGTTGAGCACATTACGGAGCATTGCAACTTATCACTTACCAAGGCTGCCTAAAGCACAGCTTACAACGGACTTCCATCATTTTCGAGTCTTGCATCACAATGACAATAATGCAAATATGCATACTGTATATCCATGTAATTGATGCCTCTGGTATTGTATTCTAAAACAGCCATGTGCCTTTGAGAGACAGTCTAAATATTAGAACAGTAAATTGCTGTTATGCAATTTTTAGCCTATGTAATGGCAAGGGAGTCACTCTGCAGTCAAGTTTGAATAAAACTAATCTAAGATTGTAGTGGATCTATGAAAACGTTGTTGTTTTGGTCCAAATCCAAGGTAAATTAAAATGTATCTGCTCTTCTGCACTGAACTGAACATTCTGAAATACCAAAATAGGCACCACATACAGTATGCGCCTCAATTGATGTGCCTCAGCTTCACTGAAAAAAAAACAGATTAAGGTTCAATATCTGTGTTTCATTTTTTTTTCTTTTGGTTGCCCCACCAACAGCACAGCTATTATTTTTAGAACAATTATTAATTTCTTTTACGCAATGGCTTTATTTCACTGCCCCTTTTAGGCAGGGTCAGTTAGAATCAGACATCTAAAAAGGCAATACAATAATTACGGATTCCTGGAATCTGTGAATCACAACTTCCTCTGAAATGCTTAAAAAAAACTGCCCAATAGGTTTTAGCTCTTATGCTTTTTTCATAGGCACAGATACTACTAGTCCTAAGAAAATCCTCAGTACTGTATGTTTATAGAATTTTATGTAAACTTGTCTCCTCTCCTTCTTATTGACATCCTTTCTTACATGTCTTAAGAAAAACATTTAAAAGACAAGGAGGGGTCTTTCATAAAAATTAATCTAAAGATGAATGATTGAAGAGAAAGTATAGTGTTCTGCTTTAACATGACTTTTACATGACCTGTGACAAAATATGGGGTAAAAATATGTATAGGGGAATCTTCTATGGGCCTAGGATATGGCATAGTCTCTACACCAATTTTTTCCATTTTTGTGTTAAAAAAGTCAATCAGAGTTAATTGGAATTGGAGTCAATTAAGCACAGCTGTTGTCAATGCAAGTCCCGCTCTCAGGATATTTAAGGGTGTGGCAGAGGGGTTTGAGCTATCTTTTGTTAACATGGTCACATTTATAAACATGTCTACAAAACTCTGGATTTGGGGTTTCACAAAGCAAGATTGAATTATATCTGGGTAAGTTACTACAGCAACATATCATCTATTCACAAAGCTTAGACAAACCAAGCCTGACATTGTGGTTAGCCTTGTGGTTAAGATCTAAACTCACAGACCAATCTGACCTTTGCAAAACAAATGGCATCACATTTCATCAGGGATCCAGTTGATATTTGAGCTTTATGGAGAGAAGGCCAGAATCCTTTACATTTTGCTGATAATTTACACTTGAAAGATACTATTTCAGCAAACTTTTCACAGGCATGTCAGTCCATATACAGTATTGTTGATACTGATGGTTGTAGCTCATCCCCAAAACTCAAATGTAGTTCATTGGGCCTAGATTCCTTGAGTAGTGCAATTATTTTACTGTGTTGGTGACTTGGAGTGCCTCAGTAAAGTGACAGTGGTTGTGAAACAGGGAAATTGGTGCTTGTACATTTTGTGTGCATTCATAAAGTTTCCTGAATGCCTTAAAATATGTGTTTCATGAAATATCTGGTAATATCATAATTTTATCTAATGTAAATGTGGCTTCTCTTCAGTGATCTGAACATTTCTTGCAACATTTCCTAATAATGGGCGCTCTGGACTGCGCATACTGTACATCCTCATTAAAGCCCCCATCCATCCAAATGAGGCCAATTTTATTTTAACAGAAAATCAATTCACAGCATTAATGTACAGTTAAGAAATATGAACATTGATTACCCAAAAGACGATAAA
This sequence comes from Atractosteus spatula, assembly GCF_055471065.1. NCBI lineage: Eukaryota > Metazoa > Chordata > Actinopteri > Semionotiformes > Lepisosteidae > Atractosteus > Atractosteus spatula. The sequence goes on along the minus strand of NC_142708.1, from coordinate 27,124,212 downwards.
ACAATCAATCATTTCCATCAGAAGACATTTTTAAAATGTGTGCCTACAATTGGTGTTACCTTGACTTAGGCATGTACAGTTTGTACAGTTTGTATCATTGCATTGTTTTTCTATGTAATCAAACAATCTGTGCTAGTGGCACATCAGCAACATGTACTGTACGTGACTGTACTGTATGTATGGGCATCCCCAGACAGAGCATGTGGCATCATTGCACTGCACAGCACAGCACCTGCGACAACATTGTCACCCCTGGGAAAAAGAGTTCCTCCACTCCACCTGTGCACTGTGATGACCCTTCCGCTTATCCATCTGGATCAACAGGGTGGCAGAGCTGAGAGAGCCATCACAGCTGAACATCATTCGATCGAAACAGTTACCAAATTAACTTGGGGTATTTCCCCCCCCCCCCCCCAATTAAAAATGGTTCTAATTTTTTCCTGGTTTTAAAACCTTCTGCAACTTGGGAAGGGGGGCTCGCCTACAATACTTGAGCACACCAAAAAAAAATATTGGTTGGGGGGAAATATATTATCTCTGTAAAGAAATGTATTCCTTATTATCTTGATCCCTCCCCTCCTGTCTTATTTTACTCATGCTTCTTCTTGGCTTAAATTAAGGAAGACTTTCATGCACTACACTGTGCTGTGCAGTTCCACTGTGGATGATATTCTTGTAGTGAGTCCTGATTCAGTGCCAGGTTCTCCCACTTTGGTCCAGCTAATGTAAATGCATGAAATACTGCTGCATTAAAATAATATTGTCCTACTACACAATGGCTTAAACAGGAGTTTCAATTCAATACCATAATATAAATCAAGTAATGACAGTACATGCTTGCACAGTTTTTTTTTCTTATCTTGAGATATTTCATCATTTCTACATTCAATTTTACCAGGCACGTCTCTAGCTTTTGCAGTGCCTACAGTATAAGCCATCGCTATTACAACATAGCTTTCCGTAAAGAGCTGGATAAAGACGTATGTAGGATTTGACACTCCTTGCTTACTGAACTGAGATGTGAATATGCCCTTTATCAGATTTTGTTTTTAAGCCTGAATTGTTTTAACTGGATAATCTAAATCAGAGTTAACCTTCTTGAAACAGGAGTAAGCCTGAAGTCCTTCATTCTATCTGACTAACTTGAGAAAATTCTGAATTAGTTAAACATGCCTCATAAAGCAGGCTCCAGGTGAGAAACTAAGGTTTTTGGAAGATATTACTTTGGAGAACCAAGTCAGGAGGTTCTTTCCTTTCCCACAACATTAACAGGGAAAAATTTTCAGTTTCTAGATGAAGGACTTGTTCCTTTTGTTTTACAAGGAAGAGAGAGGACATCCATATTATACCAAATGCTAGAGGACAAAACCAGGAAAAGCCTGACTTTTTTGCAACCAGCAAACCCCCAGTGTCTCAATCTATACGTTTACTTTAAACTATATATGTATGGATTTCTTTTTATAAGACCATTTACAAGGAACATACCGTACATTTTTACTACCAAAAACACCACATAAATGTCCTCCTACATTCTCCATCAACTGTGTACTCATTAACAATTATCTCATTGTATAACACTAAGCATTTCAATCAGTAATGCTATTGTTGCAAATTACAGAGATTAGCTAATTGATTAAGAGTGGTTAACATGGCTACTGAAATTTCTTTGATCTTTGTTAGTGATGGATTTGAATAATCTATTTCAGAGAATATGTCAAGAAATGATTAAAATGTTTTCACATGCCTTGTATATACTGTTAGCATAATAATGTTTGCATTATTTCAGTTCAGTTTATTGTCATGCACAAGTGCAATGAAGTGCTTATTTGGATGTATGCTCCAATCCAAAGACATTAAGGAAACGCCAAAACAGAAATGCAGAACAGTGGCAGCAACAAATTAAATAGTACATCTTGGGGGAAAAAAAAACATTGGTGAGAGCCAGTGGTAGGGATAGAGTTCAGTAATCTGACAGTTTGTGGGGAAGAAACCGTCTCTGAATCTGGATGTTCATGAGTTTATGCTGGTATCTTTAGCAATTACTTCCAGCCTTCCTGAGACAGCAAGTTGTTAAAATGTCTGAAATAGAGGGGAGCTGTACTCTAATGATGGATTAGGCTGACCTGATCAGCCCCTGTAACTCCTTCCGGTCAGACAACGAGCTTCTGCCAAACCACACTGTAATACAACACATGAGCACACTCTCAATAGCGTACCTGTAAAATGTGGTAAGGACAACCGAAGATGGACCACATTTTTTCAACTGTCTGAGGAAGTAAAGGTGCTGTTGTGCCTTCTTTGTAGCTCCACTTACGTGATGGGACCATGTTAAATCATCTGTGATTTGAAGCTGCTAACCATCTCAACAGCCACCCCATTGATGTGAATGGGGATGTGGTCCCAATCCTGCTTTCTAAAATTGATGACCAGCTCTTTGGTTTGATTATCAAGGGAGAGATTGAGGGAGTGATTATCAGTGCATCACTCCACCAGGTTCCTGACCTCATCCCTGTAGTGTGTCTCATCATTACCGGTGATTCTGCAAATGATGGTAGTGTCATCAGCATATTTGTAGATGGCATCAGAGCTGTGTCTGGCCACACAATTGTGGGTACACAAGGAAAACAGCAGGGGGCTAAGCACATAGCCCTGAAGGGTACCTATATTGAAAGCCAGTAGAGAAGAAAGCTTTCCATCAACCCTCAGTCTGTAGCCTGCCAATCGGGGAATCCATAATCCACCTACAAAGAGGTGTAAATGCCTAGGTCATTAAGCTTTGTGACTAGTGTGGAAGGAACTGTTGTGTTAAATGCAGAGGTGTAATCAATGAATAGCATTCTGATGTACTGTATGTGTCTTTATCATCCAAATAAGTCAGGGCAGTGTGAAGAGCCAGGGAAATGGCATTGTCAGTGGACCTGTTACACCTGTATGCAAACTACAGGGGGTCTAAGCACTTGGGTACCATTGGTCATGAGGCACATTAACACAGCCTTTCAAAGCATTTCATTACGGTAGATGTGAGCACTACCGGTCTGTAATCATTAAAATGGGTTGCAGTATTTTTCTTTGGCACTGGAATAATGGTAGTTTTCTTAAAACACATGGGAATGGAAGATCGTAAAAAGTGAAAGATTAAGATGAAAATTGTCTCTTTTTAAGCTTTTAACAATTTCAATAATTAAACTGTATATGCTAATACTAGAAAATCAATGTTATACAGTATAACATAACTGTATTTAAAAGGGAAACCAAATACAGAAAAAAAATCAAATGTAAGCTATACCAGACTGCATTTCAGAATATACTAGGCCATTGGTTACTAATAGTAGTTCAGAACTAACGCACTCTTAAAAATCCAGTTTTCTCAGTGCGGACTACTGAACCGCATACAGATGTTTTACCTTACCTTAGTACTGCTGTCACTGATGTGCAATAGTTAATTCATTACATATACAGTATGGAAGCACTAAAAGGTCTGTGTGGAAACATAGGGTAAAACGTGTTGGATTTACTTATTGTACACATCAGTATATACAGTACATACTGTACCTACTTCTCTAGATAAAGCTACAATGAATGCCGAACCTACAGATATGAGACCACTCTTGCCCTCTGCTAGTCACGACTTTTTAATTTTTCAAAAATTTTAACTTTTTGTGTGGGAGATCAGAAAATAAGTTAAACAATAGAAGGCCATTCAGCCCATCTACTGTAGCTCTCTTGGTAGTTACCAATTAGTAGTAATTGGATATTAGGTGCTTGTGAATTCAGGATTCTTAGTTTTTTTTTTAATTTAGGATTATTAGTTTCCTGAAAAAAAGTTTAAACATCTGGCGCAACAATGCAGTAAGGCTGGGTAGTTTTTTTTTTCCCCAAACTGGAGGAAAGAGTGCCTTCTATTCTCAGTTTTGAATATACTTTTCACCTTCTATAGTTTTTTTTTCCTTTGTGTTCTTGGGTCCATGTTTCAATGATTCGACAGTTCAAAATCCCAGCTGAAGATTGCAGTCCCTCCTCAAAGTACTATTATACTGTATAAATAGCAAAGTGGTTTTCAACATATAATATAGATAGACAAAACTCATTACGAACTCGGCAGAAGTTCCTGCTGAACTTGGGAAATTACTGGAATTTCATAACCTGCACCACGTTTATTTAGGATAATCTACTAATGGTGGGGGGGGGGGGGTGTCCTGCATTATGTAGTTAATGGTGAAATATGGTAGTCTAATTCCGTTTATGGTGCATAAAAAATATTTCTTCTATTGCAGGCACAATATAACTATAATACAGCTTCTCTCCTAGCAGGTAAATAAATGCAGCATCCAATATGGGGAAAAAAAAATAAAATATAAAGTCTATAGTACCCGTAGTGTAACCCTCATTAACAAAGAACATCTGTGCTTTCTCTTGGGTATAGGAAATGAACAGAGAAAACCCTGAGCTCAGAATTATTGGTAAGGTGACTGCTCATATGTGGGCACTGACTCAGCAGAATACAGTAAAGTATTGCACTTTCAGTATAATGTACGTATACATGGCAAATGGAGTAATAAGTCATTTGAAACGATAGTTTTTGCACTTTGTACGTTAACCTTGTGTGTTCTTTCAACTGCCTAGCATAAAATGTGAACCATATTGGCCAACCTGTCTTTCAACAAAAGGAATTAAGGCAGTAAAACAAACAAAAGACAACAATATTACAGAAACTATAATTAGAGACAAGTTAAGAACAAATGACATCGGGTGTAAATTCAGTCTGCTCACTTTGTACTCGATTCAAGTAAAAAAGACAGACAAATTGCAGTGCATACTGTGAATAAAAGGACAGCATTTACTTGAGGCGTCATCAGTTTGTGTATGTGATTGGAGCAGTATTGTTCCCAGCACTATTTATCTCCATTATCTGGAATATATTGGGGCAGTTACTATTTAAATTATAAATGAGAATTGTATTATTTTGTGCACTTAGTAATGGAAGGAAACAGATGAAAGATCATGTTGTTACTTTGATGTGATTTCTTGGGGGGGAAAAGGAAGATGTAACAGAAAGCCGTTGCTTTTTCTTTTGTCTGATAATAAGACAGAAGAATGGTTCCCAAGGGCAGAGCTCAGATTTGTATTTCACCCAGCAGTCCATCCACCCACAGGTTTGTGGCTTCTAAAGACTGAGGGAAGCATCCAGGCAGAACTTTTATTGCTCTTTCCTAATTACAAAGTTGCAATATTGCCACACCAGTAGAGAAAGGATGTTAGGTAAAATAAAATGGGAAAACAATCCTTGTTAATTGTAGCCCCTTCAGCAGTAATAGGACTTTTACAAGCCATTCAATATCGAATGGAGCATGTGATAAGACAATGTTTAATTCAGTATGTTAAAGGAAGATAATAAGAAATCATTTTCGTATCCACATCCGAGCACATCACTTTCACATGTTGTAAAATTCACATTTGTTTTGCATGAATACGACGGTAACCCAGGAAATTGTATTGTAAGTGTTCTGGTAATTGTCCGCAGAAGACAATAAACAGTAGTGTAACCTGTATGAATAAAGCCGTTGTCGGATACTATTTTTCCAACTCTCATATTCTATGTGAATGACAGAGAATATATGTTCTTGTTTTGCTTGTTTGGCGAGGAACCCCACCTGAAAATATTCAGACACACTCCATGAACATTTAGTATAAGTTGAAGAAACGTTGCTGTGTTCTGACAGAAAAATCTCTACAACAGTCAACAAACAAGCAAATCCTGAGCACAGGAAACCTTCTTCTGCATCATGATCTTTAAAAGTATTTTCCAAGTGTCTGATAAATCAAAATGGAGCTTTTTATAGGAAATTAACAACTTAATCCTGTATCTTTCTGTGGAAGCTTCTGTGGGCAGAAGACTAGAGCTTTGTAGTTGCTGTTAAAAATATGTGTTCAAAAAGGTTTTGTAAGCCCTCCTCTTTCAAACCGAGCAATGGTGATTACTAATTACATTCCCTTATTGTTGAGTGCTGTACAAACCTTTCGGCAAACTGATTCAGAAACCAGATTTTCTTTTTTTATTCAAATACAGGTTCCTGTATCATTTCTATTTTTTAGGTCTTGTAAACAGACACATTTTAAATAAATTAAATAGTGACAGCATTGAAAGTGGCTGTACCAATGTTAAATCATATTCAGTTATGTGAAACTATATTCAATGAAATGATCTTCTTTCTTTTTGAGCAGTATTAAAATCAATTAATTTAATGGAAAGAAAAAGACGTATACCATGTTTGTCTGAATTGCTACACAGCACAGTGCTCTGGATGAATGCAGCTCCTATTAAGTAGATTCCTCTTTAGGATAGCCAGTTTATTGAATTCTGCCTATACGCCGCAATTTCATTTTCTGATATACAAATAGGTTCAAGGACCCACAAAGAAACGTAAAACAATGTATAAAGTACCATTAAATCAAACACATTTCACATTCTTTCAAAATGTTTATCGTAAATTATATTTGAATTAATTGGCATTGAGACAGCCTGTGAAAACACATCATGGCTAGAAGAAAGAAAATAAACGTTATTTATTTGATGGTGTCTAATTATTTAAAAATAGCAAAGACTGACTTTATATGAACAAAAATAAACATAAGGAAAATTGCATGTTTCTCTTTTGCAAAAAGTAAAAGTACAAAGAATAAATTGAGGTGGTACAATTAAATAACACTAATTGCATGTATACAGTATAGTTTTTATGTCAAGTCTAAATCAACCAATAATAATTAAAAGGGTAGTGGAGGTATTATAAGTGACTAATATCTGACACTAAATCTTTCAAATGATATTTTCAAGAATATGTATTCCCTTTGTATTTGTTGCAATATGATGAGAAATGCAAATAGTTTAATATTAAACTATTCACTTATTTTTGCTCTGTGCTATGGGTACCAGGAACACAGCCTTACTGGAGAATGGAAGATTGACACCTCCAGTTTTCTTATACTAGCGGGAAAACATTAATTTATTATTTTACTGATTACTTTTATATTTATTATGTAAACAAATCTCCAAACATTACATTTGCTAGTTTGGGCAGCTGTTATCAGAATCCATTTTTACAATATTTTAAAAAAACTCTCGTTTTGAGTTTAATTGTGCTTGTTTACTACAGATTAAAATGGCAGAGAATAGTTTAGGGATTGAAAGCCATCCGCAAATCCCACATGGGATTAAATACACTCAGTCTGTGAGCTTTTCACACATAATGTTCCAAATCCGTTGTGTTTAATCCATTTCCTTCAGAAGCTAAAGGGCTCCTTTGAATACCATTATTTTATTAGATTGTTTTGCTGTATCTCCCTACTTGACACAAATTCATCTTGCCTGCATGCAATGAAATGTCCTTAATGAAGTTGTACACTAAATCAAACCTTAGACTTAGAAAAGTGCTAAGGATTTTTCTTTATCTGGAGACATACTTGCAGAGATGAGAAATCTATAATTCACACCTCTAAAAAATACACTTAATTCCCTGCTCTGTTTTAATGTTATTTACTGTTTGTCTATTGTATCTTAAGATACTTATGAGTACGGAACAACATACTTGTACATAAGCATGGTCTCAAGTATATGCAGTATGCTGTCTGTGTCTTCCTGCATATCTGTGCTATGTGTGAGAGGCTGGTGGCCCTAGAGCAGGCAGGTGTCAGGAAGTAGGAAATGCCAGTACTTACCTGCTGTTATGTGTCTTTAGGTTGTGCTTTTTGTCTGAAACCCCCTGGTGCTCACCAGCCTTACAAATAGAAGAGGTTCCTGTTTTCTTTTAGACAAGCCAGGGGCTACACATGAGTTTTGATGTGATCTCACACCTTTCAGCATTTTAGCTGTAGGCAGGGATGACAACTCATTTTCCATTGAAGATCTGTTGAATGCAGGACCCACATACAGTAAATGCAGTGTAAAGTTTTATCATTTAAGATACTAGAGACTTCATGCTTATTCCTTAGAGGTACATTATTAAACACACATTACACAAACCTAAGCCTTGAGTCAGTGGCTTTAACCCATGCAAAAGTACTTGTTAGCTTGGTCACATGTATTCCCTTATGGCCTGACTTAGACAGAGTGGTGTCTCTGCTACTGTACATCAATGAGGAACCAGTTTTTAAATCTGACAACTGTAAGAGTTTGCTGTGTTAGACATGTGGTCTGCAGCCCCTGGTCCTGTGAAGTCAAAGGGTCTGTAAGAGAAAATGATTTTGCTCTACAGTATTTATAGCTTACATTTATGTTTTATGTTATAAAATGGAACTGAGTTGATAGGCTTTCCTTCACACATCCCATTTTTTAAATTTAGATCTGTGTTAAATCCATTTCTCCAAAACCAGTAATGGAATACCCATGTTTTTTTCAAGAAAAACACTTTTCTTGCCTGTGCAAAACATATTAAACTAGATGCTGTAAATCGGAGTGAAGCTCTCATCAGATAAGGAATGAAGCTAGAAGAAATATTGGAGAATGCCTTAAATCCTTCCTTAAGAGTGAACACTAAAATAAAATTAAATATCCTCTTTTATATGAACCTTACAGTTACAGTATATGCATTATCCTGCTGTAGTAACCAAAGATTTGACTAATCATTGCTGTACAGTAAAAGAGATCTACCACTGAAAACTCTAGAGGGAGCTTTCTGCTAAGATTGTGGAATAAAACAAAAGAAATCCCATTAAAGAGTTTAATGCTGATTTGCTTTTTGGAACGCAGCAGTTTTCTGCTGCTGACTAATCTTGGTAAATTCTACATAATTGGTTTCAAGGACCAGGCACTGAAGCACGTTTGGGGGGAAAAATCAGTTAGACAGGCTTGACAAAAAAACAATCAAAGAGACAGAGTAACAGGTCAGAGGTTTATATAAATATTAGTATGCCCCTCCTTCATGTGTTATTTAATGCTGTGAGATAATGGATATTGTCTTCTCATCTGAGTGGCGATAACTTATGAAAGTGTACTGCAGGATGCAAAATGTGATAGTATTCTGTAGTACACACTGTAAAGGTGAGTTAAATTTCGACTGATAAACAGGTGCTTGTAAAATCTACACAGTATAGTGTATTATTCAATGCTATAAGATAAGCTTAATTATGGAAAAAAAAACTTAATTATCCTCAACCTGGTAGGGATAAAATTCTGGGAGTTTAAATCCATAGTGCATTATGATCAGCATTTGTATCCCTTTAAATATTGGCAATAATACTATTGAAGTAATTCAAAGAGTAGGCATTATAATACGTTATAGTATAGTGAGCATCAAAAGAAACTTATCACTCAATTTATTGCATGTATGTTTTTGAAATTACAGTATAGATAATGGCAGGATACAGTATATTGTGGATATTAATTAAATGTTTTTGGAGTCACTTTGATTAATTGATCATTCCTGACTGTGACACATTTGAGTGACTGTTGCATAGGCACTAAAGTACCTCATTAATAAAAGAGCTGATTGTGCACAAGTTAGCCTGTTGGATATCAAGCCTGGTGAAAACCAAGAAGCATCACTTATCAATACACAGCCCCTTGGGGTTTTTGAGTGGCTCTGCCATCTGCCATTCTCTTATCCGAGCACAGGTTGAGCTATATGATCCAGGCATCTCCTGTTGGATCCAGGTTCCGATGATACTAAACAGATTTCACAAATGGTGCCATAAAATTGGATAAGCACCGTTTCGAGTAAAATTCATCAGCCAGGGCTCTCTGTCCGAATCGGGTCTGAACTATACTAGGCTGTGTTGCCTGTGAAAGTTAATTGACTCAAAGGTGATCAATCATTCTCGCACTCATTCTCCGCATGTGCTGTAGCAAGATTCTTAGCTGTGACTAGCCAGGCTTTTCCTAGCCTCTGTCTTTAACATGCATTGCTGAATCTCCTTATACATGTACAGTAGTACACTGCAATACTCCATAACTTGTTTTCAGAATAGTTCTATAGATACAGAAATTCTGTCTTGCAGAACATTTTATGTACAGTGAAAAGAGTCTCTTACAACAAGTAATGGAGTAGTGAAGGCAATAAAGTGATTCTGAGTTTTGAGATGATAACATAAGACAAAACTGAAGTGAGAAAAGATGGAGGATATTTGAGAGAAGACAATGTAGAGCCAGAACTCCATTTCTTCAAAATTCACTTTAGAAACTTTTTTTAAATGTTGATAAAGGGAATTACATGGTTAAAACATGAGGAGTATTTTTTTCCTTAGAACATTTGTTTTAGGATTCTATGGAATATTACTAAAAGATTGCCCTTCAGTACCTTCAGAATCCTGCTGACATTTTGATATATGTGGTAATTGTTTTAAAACATTATTGAAGTATGCTTAATGTTAAATTTCACATTGAAATAGTTCATGGGTATACTTCAGATGGCATACCCACAATATGCTGTGTCGTTTCTTTCAAACAAATGAAAGATGATCCCATGTCTCCCACATACAGTAGGTAAAAATGTTTTCTTATTAACTTTATATCTTTTAAAGGGTATACTGGCCCAGAAAAGGTAACAGTGGCAAAGTGGTGTATTGATGAGGAATATTACCAAACAAAATCTAAATCAATGAAAGAAACACCCCAAAAAATTCAAAGTGCTCATTCATGTGGAGGAGAAACTTTAAATCTGAAAGTCAGTGGCGATCCTGAAACTCTATCTATGGCCTCGCACCACATTTACATATTTATACTTGTTTCTATGATATATTAATTAATCCATGAGCTCATTAAGAGAAAACAATATGACCTGATAATACGGTATAATGTCTAACAACGTAGGAAGAATTAAATTTAATTTCCATATTTGTGTAAATTTACGGAATATACAGAAGAAAGTATTTTAGAGAAGGGGATTTTCTTTTTTTTTCTCCTCCACGTTGGATTTTAGATGAATATGGTTTGACTAATAAAGGGCAGCATTTCAGTAGTTCAACCTTGAACTGCCAAACGCGTGAATGAACAGCATAACTAAATTATCCTAAGAAGATTGAAAGGGCCTCGGTTTTGTAATACTCTAAAGATGGGGGTGAGGCGGGTGGTGAGGGAGATTAGGCAGATGTGATAAAAATGATGAGTAAAATATTGCTTGCACTCCATATTACATTTTTAGATGGATGTGGATAATAACGAAAGGTCTCAGTCAGTGAACTGTCTCCAGACCAGGGCAACAGATTTAACCAAGAGGCTTTGCTTCTTCATCACAGAGACCGTGATATGGTTAGAGTTACACTAGGACCATAATGACATTGCCAGTAACCAAGGAACTCCAGGAAAAAGTCTTACCCACATAAGATCCAATTATAATCTGTCAATTGTTTCAAACCATTTTTTTCTTCATCCTAATGGATATTTAATTTAGTACAAGGAAAAATTAATGGCACAGAAGAGCCACCATTTCTCATGGTGTCACTGCAGTTATTTAATTACTGCAGTCTCCAAAGACCTGTTACTGCCAGTACTGTATATAACATGCTCTACTGTGGAGAACTGCATAGAACTTTCAAACATGTGGTGAGGCCACAAGAGTTTGCATTCTAGGTTATTCAATGGAGACATGGGTCACACATACTGTATCACAGACAGAGTCTTATTGCAACAACAGACAAACATGCTTTCCTTAGCATTTAAACGACTGAATTACTCAAGACCACCATCCACAAAATTGCAATGGAGCTTCTCTAGGTCATAAAAGTGACTTTTTAGTTCCAGCAAATTTTCCAGTTGCTGGTGGTTTAAGGAACCAGGCTTTGAGTGTCATTTCCTTTCAACTTGAACCAATATGTGTTGGAGATGTATAAATATTTTTGTGAATTCAAACATTTGTGTAATACTTTTGAATATTTTGAACGTATTAAAAGTATATAAGTTCATAAAACCTTAAAGTTCAGTCTTCATTTTTACTCATTAAAGATTGCATAATTTTCCTGTCTTGAAGAAAAAGTGACAGCATCACTAAGATATGGATGAAACTCTTCAAGTAAACTATAACGTACTATGAATCTTCAATGTGATTTCCACATACAGCGCCTTGTAAAAATCCAGTTTTGCCAAGAAGATTTGCAACGCTGATAGAAACTCACAGCTGTAATTGCTGCCAAAGGTGGTCCTACCATGTATTAACTCTGGGAAGGTTATATACTCTTGCATTCAATATTGTTTTTTTAATATTTAATTTAGTAAAATTTCAAGATTCAGTTTTTTACTTTGACATTATAGTGTACTTTGAGTGGCAAAAATTCTCTGTTAAATACATCATGGTTCCATGCTGTAACACAATAAAATGCGAAAAAGTCCGGGGGGGAATACTTTTGCAAGGCACTGTATTCAATAACTTTCAAAATAATATTTTTAGATGTTAAATGTACCACTCAAATTGTTGAGTCAGATTTAAGGGTTTTTGTGAATTGTACATGAGAATAATGCTTCTTAAAATGCTTTGCTTTACACTTTTTAAGTGCAATTTGAATTATATTCAATCATTTTTTCCTTGGTAGTATTGTATTTGTAGAAAATGTACTGTACATCACACTGAATAAGTAAATTGATAGACCTACCTAGCTAATTGTGTGCAAAGTGTAATTTTCAAAAAATGGGACTTAACACCCTAACTTCAAGTCCAATGCAAATGTTTCATTTCATTGTTTCTTTAAAAAAATATATTTTATAGTAGGTGAAGGCAATAACAAAATAGCTGATTATTTATTTATCAGTAACTATAAAAAGGCTTTCAAATTCTCGGGAAGAGGAAATAGCAATGTTCCAAACGACACTGTATTGATAATAACTGACTGGATGCTGTTGGAGAATGGGAATGCACTATGAAGCTCTTAAATGAAGATGCAGAATTTTAATGAACAGTCCCATAAAATGTTGATTATCTTCTGAGAATACACTGCACAATCCTCAACGCATCAGCAAATGAATCATGCAGTTTTTTGTTGTACTAGATCTTCTGTGCTTGGCAGATTTCTCTTAAGTTTTATATCTTCTTGATTTATTTGATGGATAGAAAGGAAATGTCACTCAGTGAAGTTCTGTAATGCAGAACAGGGAAGATTAATACACAAGAGATGAGAGATGCTTGGGAAGCTGGAATCCTCATTATTCTGTCTCCCATCTACTTAAAACACTGAGCTTGGAGCCATTTAAGATCATAAAAGCATATTACTTTAAAGCTTTGTGCATTTCTAAGACTCAGTCTGTTTTTTCAGAAATATGACAATAGAACTTCACCTCATCAGCATATTGCAATAGGAAGAATTTGTACAATAGGGATGCACAGTTCACATTCAAAAATGAATTTTAAAAATGGCTCTTGAGCAATATACCTACTGTGAGTGTATATGACTGGCAGTTAATCTATCTAGAGACAACAGTTTTTGGTACCAACTGCTGTATATCTATCAGATCTGAGCGAGAGGGAACTGAAAAATCCTGTTTCATGGGCAAAATGGACAAAAGAAAGTATATCAAAACAAGTATTAGCTTGGCAAATAAAGTAAAAATACAAACTGACAAGCATTTGAAATTATACAGTGATGAGAGGAAAATATAAATGCCCCCTTTATAAAATTGTATATAATAAGTGGAATTCCTTGAATTATTATTATTGGACATTTCATCTTGAAGGAACCCAAAGTGCTTTACATATTGGAGGGATTCACTTCATACTGTGCAAGACAAGAGTGAAATTTAGCCTGTGACCCTTTAATTTACTTGGTTGAGTTCAGTCATATGAGGGACATACAGTATATCAAATTGAAAACTATTCTTACTGTCTATAATTTAAGTTTTGACTGCAGTGTGATGTTAAGTTATACCGAATAGAATGTTGTTACTTTATGCATGTTGATTTGAATTTTCACAAAAGCCTTAATTTATTAACAGGCAAACCAAATTAAATTTTTCATGTTCCCTCCCATTGGCCTTCTTGCACAATACTAATTGTCTGAAGAAAAATTAAAGTTTATTCCCCTCTTAAACTGTTCCTCAAATCTTCTTTAACACTCTTAGTGCTCAGTGCACTTTCTAGGGGCTTTAGATGTTTTCTTTCTTTCAGCAGAATCAAGATGTTATTTGTTAATATATGAAATATAACATTCACCACTAGCACCTTCTGAAATAATATTTTTAGCATTTCTTTTGATAGCCATCTTTGATGTGGAATTGCAAACAGAAAGATGAGTGCTGTTCAAGAAACAATTGGTTTTAGAGTTAAACAAGAAGCCTGACTGCAGACACCAGCTTCTGTTTTAAGTGGGTCATAGTTAAAATGGAAGTTACAAAGGTAAAATGGTAGTACAATTACACAGCTAAATAGTCTTGGGGTAGGTGAGGTAGGTGACAATAGAGGTGTCTCTAAGCATGTAGACCCAATTGGTGATACCTGGTGTCCATTTCCACTTCACAGATCAACCAACCAAGGGATCTTTACTTAGCTGTGCAAAGTGTAAGGCACTTTGATCAAAAGAATCTTCTGGTTTAACTTAATTGATTGATAAAGTTCTGTGTAACTCATTAAGAGTGTCAAAAGTGTAGGGCCAAAAATGGAGGACAGACCACAAGAGAGAAGGGAGACAGGAGGACAGAACTTAGTGTGTGCCAGGTGAAAGGTACAGTACTTATTCAAGATTATCTGAAAAGACCTGATTAGAGCTAAGTATTTGAACTTTGCTAAGAGAGGTTGCTATTCTGTAGTTTAGGGAGTTTGGTTTTCCTGATTAAAGAAGCCCTCAGTTTAAAACGGTCTCTCTTGTTTAGTGGTTGCATTTTGGAATAGGTAGACTTTATTCTTTTTTGCATCTGGGTCCACAGAGAGATTGAACCTCTGGTCAAATATTTAGTTTAGAGATTAGCTTATCTCTTCTCGGGCCTTTTGTAGGTGTTAAGAGTTTGAATACTTGGTAGCAGTCTGGGGTTTTTCTAGGTGGTATAGGTGTAGAACTCTGTACTGTACATGGAGTAACTTGTGTGTTGTGTGTGAATTGTCACTTTTAATATTTGTTTAACCAATTGTGCCTGAATTACTCTTTTCACCACAACTTTGTTCAGGTGTATTCTTGGCAAAATCTTTACAAACTGGGGGTTTATTTAATTTACTTTGACTAATCTGCTCAGTCATTTCATGATTTTCTCCATGTTTGTAACAATAGCAAAAGACAGCAT
Organism: Atractosteus spatula; assembly: GCF_055471065.1. Taxonomy (NCBI): domain Eukaryota; kingdom Metazoa; phylum Chordata; class Actinopteri; order Semionotiformes; family Lepisosteidae; genus Atractosteus; species Atractosteus spatula. The sequence goes on along the minus strand of NC_142708.1, from coordinate 27,109,025 downwards.
CATAGAATAGTGTATGTATTTGATTCATTGACATTTATAACTGTTCTTGTGCTGCAGTGTGTTCTCTGTCCTTTGCTTTTCACAACAAATATAAATATACAGTACAGTTTTATTTTAACAAGTGAGGCTGGATGTTGAATGTAATCCTGATTAGAGTAGATTAAAATCAATCTGCCCCAATTTATTTTCCTGACATTGAATCATGCACTTCATAAACATTTTTAAACTACCAAATGTCACCACTAATTCTAAATTTACTTTTTACAGTGCTGCTTCCTGGCTAGAATCTACACAATGAATCTTGGTTGCTACTGTATGTAGAATCCAACATGTTGTTGTTAGGGGATACAAGTATTCATATCCAACATTTTGCAACACATACTCTAAAAAGTGTTTCTCATCTTTTAAAAAAAATCCTTGTTTGTGAAGATATGGGGGTGGAGTGGTAGGTGAAGTTCACAGAACCACTCAGGAGTCATGCATAAAGCACACAAGTGTAAAACATTGCAGATGCAAATTTGCTAGATGAAATGGAAAAATAACAATGAAACAAATAGATAAATAGAATTATATTAAAGTGCTCCCTACACAGAATACTAATTTATCATTTCCTTAGCACTTTAGCAAAGCGCATTGTATGGATACACACATCTTCTGCTTGAGACTCCCTCACTTTCAGTATGTACAGTTATGCCCTTTTAAGAGTTTGGCACTACCCTTGACTTCAATAACATAAATGTGTTCTGTTTCAAATGCACATTATAATTTAAACTGAGTAATTATAGCTGAAAGCCAAGTGATAGGGATCTTATCACAGCTCACTTGGCTTCCGGCTATAATTTTTCCACTGGACAACAGTGAGCATGACACCACATTTGTGCAGATGATGCATCCCTAATCTTTCCTTCACTACCTAATTGTCAGTGTTAATTACATTTTTTTTGTCTATCTGGTTAGCAGAACCATATGATACACAAGTCAAGAGCCTGAGACTTTTGTCACGACCACACATAATCAAACACCAGACCTTTCTTGCAAACGCCGATGCAATAACTAATCAACCAATCGCAGCTCTCCCTCTTCACCGCACCTTCTGCCTCCCAGTATATTTAAGGACTCACTGCCATCACCACAACTCTCAATATTGGTTTCACCAGTGGAGCTCCTGTTTTTTTGAGAAACTCCTGACTGTCGTTAAACTTCAGATCCTCCAGCTTCCTGACCTGTTACTGAACCTAGACTATGATTCTTGATCCCTCGATTTGGTTAAGTACACCTGGCTTTTTCTCCGTACCTCTTTTTTTCCCCCCCTCTCCTCTCTCTCACTCAACGCGTGAGATCACTGGCTTTTTCACATAGGGTCCATCAAATCTCATTTTTGGCTACTGTGCCGTTACAACCTTCAAATTAAATTTTGACCTAAGTAACCTATTAAAAATTGGATTACAATCCTTTTTTAACACTCCATCAAAACCCCGATGAAATTTGTGTTGTGATGCCATGATAATCCATTGTGTTTAATTTATATTTACATTTTCATTGTTCTTAACTCACAATAAAGCTGCTCTGGGTAAAAAATCTGTGCATTTATATATTAAAAAATGTGCTTATACAGTATACGTTAAAGACCAGATATCAATGATGCAGATGTTTCTCTATCACACCAACACGCAGTAGGGTTTCGACATCTGTGAATTTAACACTTTTGAATTCGCTCATTCACTGATGGTGCCTTGGATTTAAGAATAGTAGAGTGGGATGAGACTGAGCTGAATGTTGTTAACCACAACTTTCAAATTAGAGGCTCAACAGACAAGGGTTGTGAAATGAATCCAGTTAGTGAGTGAGCCTCTCCCTGTCCTCCTGTCCCAGTACCCACTACCCAGCATCTGCATCTCAACACCTTATTTTTATATTGTACTGAACACTCCTGGCTCTGTATCAACCGTGTGGGGAATGACAGGATGGAGACAACTTGTCAGAGAGCCTATAGTTTTAGTGCCTATTTAATTACATTGGGGCATAGTAATCACAGAGGCAAAGAGCGAAATTGATTACAAAAAACATTAAACATTACTATAAGTTGTTGCTTATTTTAGTAGATGAATGTTATTTAATCATTAGCAGTTTGATTATTATATAAGGGATGGTTACTCATGTCTTCTAACCATGCATCCTATATACTTTATACAACAATAGGAGTGAATGGGAATTTGAATACTGTATATCGAGGCCCTGCTGTATACAACATATTGACACATCATATGTCTAGTACTCCAGCATGATAGCTGATACTGACCCCGTTTTATTTTTTCCTGTTTCTCCCACAATTCATTTGACTAAATTTAGATCCTGGTATATGTGATGGAAGGAACCTGGAAAAATAGGAATACATTCTATTATGCCCAATTTATAAGATGCAGTATGTGGAGGTAGTTCTCCTGGAGGCTGCAACAAGCCCTCGGTGTTTTTGAAGTTTCTCTGGTAGATCGAAAGAAAGGACATAAAAGGAGGTGAGTTGCCTTAATAGCTTCTAAATAAATAAATCTAATTTCCTAGAGTATAATTGGTAAGATACCATCAGGACCTGGAGATTTATTAATTTTGAGTGCTTCTAGTACCTGAAAGACTACTTCTTCTACCTGTATGTTAATACAACCCAATACAGAATGTATGCTGCCTGAGGTATATGAAATACTCAGGTAGTACATCAGCCAATCCAATTAATTGTGCAGAATTTTTCCATTTTTGTCCCAGAATTCATCTTTAATGGTTCTTTTGCTGTTGTAATCCTGAAAGAAATTATTACAGCAATCCCTCGCTATGAGTTTTAATTTATGAGATGTAGTAATTCCTAACTTTTTTTTTCATTTAACAAGCATTACACTCTTAAGAACTGGGCTCCTATTAAGCATTGCTGAGATTTTTTTGCATGTTTTTGGATGAGAAATTTACTTTTTAGTATTTTTTTTATAAAAAAAGCTCATTTTAACTGTGGTTAGTACAGGATAGTACCCAATCATTATGCATTTGATAATGACTATAATTATGTAACTACAGTACCATACAGTAAGTGAGCAGTGGGATTTCTTTCCTACCTATTGTTTATGCATCCGTTAATGACTTTAAGCATATTACTCAAATTGTTTTAAATTTTTGTTTTAGTACTTAGGTACTTGGGTTCTGTGATGTATTAAGGTTATGTATGTGATGTATTTGGATGTTTGAGGGAACACTTCTGATTTGGAACCTAATTGGAGATTATAATGAGTTGAGCTTGTATAGCAAGGGGTTGCTGTACAATATTTTTAGCCTGCATTGCAATATTCCTCTCAAAACATTTAGTTTTTTAAATTAATTTCTTAAACCATTTGGGATACTTTGTTTAGCTTTTGATTTCCTCACCTTTGTTATAAATTAGTTTTGTACTTCAGGTAGAATTTGTTTAAACTGTCATCCATTTTCCTCTGATTTCATATCTATCCTATCCCATTTTACTTCTCTTAAACTGTAATTCACTCTCTCAAAGTCTTCTTTTTGGAATTGCAAAACTTTTGTTTTGCACTCAGGCTGTAGAGTTTCAAAATATACTTCAAATATTATACTTCAATAATATACTCAAAACACACCCTATTATGAATACAGTTCTCTAAGGATACTCTGATCTCTGCTTGTCTCGGTCTGTCTTAAGAAGCAAGGGTAAGTAAAGTACAGAAAAGGGGCACCTGGACTGCTTTGGAAACTTCTAGGTTGGCTGGCTCGGCAACCTCCGGGGTTTGAAACATAAATATGCCTGACTAGCCGAGAGTCGTCTGAGAGGTGCAGCCTCATGACTGAGAGGTAATTTCTTGTTATTTGAAAAGACAATCAAGATCTACACAAAACCTGATATCCCTCTAGACGTTTCCCAGTCTGTTGGGAAAGATGAAGTCTACTTAAAAATGAGTAATTTTGTGTATATATTACCTTAATGTAATTATGCAGTATTGAATTATAATAAATATCTGCATTTGCTGGTCTATAGCAGACTCCTAAAACTATACCTTTGGAAAATGTTTTGATGAATCTGACCCACATAGATTCTGAGTTGTGATTTCTCTGGTTTGTTTCAAGTTTCTGGGCTTAAATACTCTTTTTGATGCATTGTGTTACAGCCTCTCTCTCTTCTATCTTTGGAACAAAGTGTATCCACTAATGTTACATTTCTCTCCATTTCTCTCCATTTTCAGTTAACCAGGTTTGTGATTCCAATACCATTTTAATTGCCTGTTAATGCTGTAATTTTTCTCTCATCAAATGTGTTTCTGCAACTCCTAATATTTACGTATAAGCACTTAATTGGAAATTCATTTGTTTTTCTTGTCTTTGGTTCTCCCTTGGTCTTGTTTCCTGTGTATTAGTTTCCCCACCTTTTACACTTTTGAGTCCTACAACATATACTCCTGTTTTGAAACTATGGTTAATATTTGCTTATTAATTTAATTGTTAAATTCTGGTGCTTGTTATATTCTTCAGAAAAATTCAAGCAAATGTTTTATTTGGTACATTTTTAATTTTGAAAATGTGTACAGGTAAAATGTAAATACTTTTCAAGATCCATTCTAGATTGTGTTGTACTGAAAAGACTAAATTCCATAAAATTCTTTGTAATGTGCTTTTTTCATTCAAGGTGTTGCAGTCCTGTCATACAGTAGGTAACTGTACCATGGCAAAAACTAAACGGGTCTGTCTGGCTTTGTTTGTAAAAATTGGAGGTTTTGAGTAGACTGGTGAGCTTGTTTTTGGTGATCACTTGCTTCTGTTTTATCCCATTTCTTTCACATTATAGTTGTAAGTTTGGAATTCTGACTAACCTCAGCTGTAATGTTCCCTTAATTTATTGTTTTATTAAATGTCCCACCGTTACTTTGTTTCACTTATGCTTACTATCGTGCTGTTGCACAGAACTGGTCAAGTGCCCAGGCTTTTATAAAATGCCAGCAGTTTTTAAAAATGTAGTAAATGGAAATATCCACAGATAAAAGAAAAAAGTATCAGGAATGGAAAAATAATTGTAGATCGGGGGGGACATTTGTGTAAAAATGTAACGTTACCCAGTACAGTATTATACTGACATACTGTCATGTCATGTGCTATCAGATAATGCATCAGAATGTTCTGCTACTGTAGCTGCTCAGTTTACCTCTATGATCATTCTTGAACTTTCAGCATGGATATTGTCGGGATCCCTTATGAGCTGTCACCTATCATGTAGAGCAGTGTATCTCAAACTTTTTGGATCAAGTACCTCCCCTGATCAAACCAAAGTACCCAAGAACCACATACAAGTCATTTCCTCATAAGAACCACAGAAAATCTCAATGACCATCATGCGCGTATGCGTGCACACACACATGATAAAAATAGCACTGAGCACTTACCATTTCAGTGAGAGGGGTGAGCCTGTTTAATCGAGCAAAGCCTTGCAATGTCGGGGACGAGGGCAGTGAGCTTCAAACGCAGATCTGGCTCAGCATCCATTTTGTTGCGGTACTTTGTCTTGATTGCAGTGAGAGAAGAGAAGCCTAGGTACCTAGAAGGTAGGTAGTAGCAAAAGGCATAAAAAACCACACAGCCTTTAATGAGATGGCTGCATATTCCATTTGTCATTGGATCCAGAAATCCAACAGTGACTGTCGTTTCAATTCTGATAGTTGCATTTGATAACTCGATCAACTTCTCTTGTTCAGCACAGGTCAGATCCTTGGGTATTCCTGGGACATCAACAGTAAAGGGTTTCCTGATCCACTCTGGTGTGGCCTCAACTGGAAAATACTGAGAATTGTTCTTCCAATGACAAGAGATGCAGTGCTATCACACCACAAACAGCAGCATCAAGTGCCACACCATATGTGTGCAGATACTGTAGTTCTCCAAAGTTGGGAAAGCAGAGACATCACTTGCATTGATTTCAAGGCCACTTTTCTCATTTACATCTACAGATTCATCTAATTGCAGTGAAAAGCATCTGCTCATCTTAACGTGCTCTGTCAGAGTACATTTGACATCTGCCATATCAATATTTCTAAGAGTTATAGTGTCATTCGAAAGGGGCAGCAGGTCGAGCTGTTTACCAGCTTTTTCTCCACACAATACATGTCTGTTCTTTTGTCAAAGGTAAACAAAGTTCTTCACCAATAGTGTGGAACTTATCTGCTTTATGCTCTATGGGAAATCAGAGCATTCTCATGAGGACTCAGTTTTACATTGCTGCTTTGACATACAATATAATTATTAATCGTGATTTGAATTATTCAGTTCCCCCTTTTTCCTATATAATGCCAAGGCACCTCTATTGCAGTGCTTTGTCATTATTCCACTTTCTATCGCTGACTGGCAGTACTGCCATCACACCCCAAGCTCCTCTGTTGCTGTGGGCTGAACCTTTAGTTGTTTTCCCAGGCTGCTCCTACTGTATGTCCTGGAATCTGGAATACTCTCAGCTAGACCCCAACTTCTGTCAGTCGCCCAAGTTTATTCCAAGTCCATGCAGTTACAGTTTAACTCATTTTCCTGACGAGGCAGGTAAAGAGAAAAGTGTGCATACAGTACATCTTAACTGTCTGGTTGTCATATAGGATCATTTCCAATATATATTTTTTTAAAAGGTATTATGTATCTCTCTGCATCTATAAGGATGTCTTAATTAAGGACCTGTATCTCAATTTCTACTTCAGCATTATGAAGAATGTTGCCATTTTCAGTTTAGGTAGAACCTTCTTTTTTTATCGCTGTCATTCATTCTGTGCTAAAATAATGGCTATTTCACATCAATATAATATACCCTTATTTTGGGAAGTGCATATTGTTTTCAAAGCTTCGGATGTCGGAAAAGCTATTTAATTCTTAATCTGCAGCTCTGAAACAGCAATTTTATACTGAGGTTGTTATTCCCTCTGATGCATGTCCTTACTTTCGTTGTATGTACTGCATATTAACAGCAGTGCTTGGTTAGAATAACTATAAAGACATAGTTCTTAGATGGGTATTTCCTTAAAAAACAATATTCTAACATATGACCATTTACTATGTACTGTATGTGGATACAATGGCTATATTGAGTTTTGGAAAACGCATTCTAAATAGATATTATGAGAAAGCATAATCTCTAAGCTCTAAGATGACATATAACTATACATTATAAATACATTGGTTTTTGAGTATCAACATGGTTACATTGTCAAAGCTATCAGTACTGTTTTCTGCCAGACATCTTTTCATCCAAGAATCTTTGATATTCATAGGGAATACATTGCCTCTTAATGTAGATTAACTTCAGACAGTTTGCTCCTATCCAAAATGATATTTTGCTTTGATAGAGATTCTTTGACCAGTTCTTGACTTGTCCAAACCTTCAATTTGTTTTCAAAGAAAGCTCAGTTTATCTATTGAGTTACAAGTCTGTCATGCGTTTCATGAATACTACAATGAGAATCATTTGTAATTGAACTTTTAGCTCAATTGTAAGGGATCTATCTCCAAAATTAATGTCCTTACTCTCTGAAACATTTACACTATAAATAGTATATTAGAAGCAAATCTCTAAAATGACAGACTTTTTATGTGTCATTTCTGTGTCTCTGCATTTCAAGAGAAAGGCTTATAGTGTTTTCAAGACATCTACTAAGGTCACCCATTAAGAATTATGGATGTGCTGGGATGCCTTAGATATAAAATAAGGTTATTCTGCACCTCATACAAACAACACCAAAACTCCAGTCTCTATTATATATTCAATGTCATTTTAATAATGGATAGTGTTGATGGAGCATTCTAATGGCATCGCGTGCTTTCATTACTAAAGCAATTTCCTTGATAGCCAGTACACAAAAATACATACCAAATAGAATAAGAAAGTGCTTTTTGCCTTTGTACTCGCCTTTGCAGTTAGTATTTTTCCATCTATCCATTTAATTGCTTTATCTGACTCAGGGTTGTGGGAGTGCTGGAGCCTATCTCGGCAAGCAATGGGCACAAGGAGGGGTACATTCTGAATGGGATGCCAGTCCATGCTGAGGCGCGCATGCACATTCACACAGACACGCTCACAAACTCGCACCAGGGCCAATTTTCCTAGGAACCAATTGACATACCAGTTTGTCTTTAGACTGCGTGGGGAAAAACAGAACTCCTGTAAAAAAACATAACTAACTTCATGCAGAGTGCCCCAGGTTGGGCATTGAGCCCAGGGCTCCAGAGCTGTGAGGCACCAATGCTGACCAATGTGCCATCATGTTTCCCAGTTACTGTAATAAACTTTTTTAATATTGCCTTTAAAGGTGGCTTCTCAAAGCACTTTACAGAATGACAACAATAAATAAAGAATACACAAGTTAAATACAATTACAATAGAGAGGAGACTGTGGATGGTAGTACTAGGAAAAGCAGAGGGGTGAAGAATGGAACCAGTTAAGTAAAGGCTCCTCTAAAGAAGAAGGTTTTGAGTCTGGATTTGAAGGAGTTTAGAGAAGTTGACTCTGATATCCTTGGGCAGAGAGTTCCAGAGCTTAGTGACATAACAGGAGAAGGCCCTGTCACCCATACAATGTAGACGGGCTTGGGGTACAGTGGGGAGTAAGGCGATAATAGTTCAGATGGGTACTGAGGTGCCAAGCCATGCAGAGCCTTATAGGTGAGCATGAGGATTTTAAAGTCCACACAGAATTAGACAGGAAGCCAGTGCAAGGACTCCAGGATAGTCCTGGAGGATAGACTACAATGGATGTAGTGTTTACCTCCATTCAAACTCATCAAAAAGGAGGACTATACACAGCACATCGGTGAACTTGAGTTTACACAACAATTGTGAGGTGTAAACTTAAATTTAAATCTTACTGGAAGCTACACAATTTTGTGGATAATGTCCACTTCTACTTCTGCCTTAATGGTCCAGCTAATTTATCACTGCAAGAACTGGGCAGGAAGAAGTCAATGAACATGAATGAATGAAAGGAAAGCTTATCAGCTTATCCATCAAACTGGATTAGTTGCAGTACACAATACTATTTTATGGACATCTATGTGCAAGTCCTTACACCTTGCATCATTAACTTAAGTTCCTATTAGCTACAATTTCAGTAAATGTTTCTAGATTTCCACATAACCTGTCATGATGTTTTTAATGTTGTAATCTCTTGAAGTACAAAAAAATCTGCAAATAATGAATTCTATCCTCCATATGACATGTCTCTTCTGCTGTATCATTTTACTGAATGTTCTGAATTGAAACCGCACATTTAGCTTGACACATGTATGCGCCTAAGGTTTTGGTTGGTCAAGGTGACTTTGTCAATGCTCTAGAGGATTATGAATAGTTGTATCGAGTCTCCATGCAATCTGTCTCTTGGCAACAGTCATACAGCATTCCAAAAGTATTTTCCTAACCCATCAACTCATCTTTTCCAAAGCCTGCTCTGAGATGACTAGTCTGAGAAGATCTAACACCCCTTTATAGACTCATGGCTTTTTCTAGGCCCTCATGAGTCTGGCTTATTTCCCAGAGAATGGGTGCATGGTGACCATGCACCCCACATTCATTCAGCTCGTGGAAGACACACACATGCACACATTGTACCATCATGCTCTTGCGAGGACGGCAATAACATGAAAATGCTTTTTTCTCCCTTATTGCATGTTCCCCAATAACATGCACAAGCCAAGACCTTTTTGCAGAGCTAGCTGTTTGCTAAATGTTCGAAAAGGTTATTGACATTGGTCCTAGGAGATACTAGAGACTGCTTTCTTTGTACAGTCGGTCTCTTTTTAAACATCTATTAATAATATCATCACTTTATTAACCCTTTACAATCTCTTGCATTAGGAATTATCTTTTCACATACCCCAGCTGTCTCTCCATGAGACACACAGACAGGGAGAGAGCATAGGGTCTGCCATTGAACAGTGCCCCTGGAGCAGTTGGGGTTAAGGGCCTTGCTCAGGAGCCCAACAGAGGAGGATTCCTCTGCCAGCTGTGGGATTTGAACCAGCAACCTTCCAGCCACAGGCACAGATTCTTAGCCACAGAGCCACCCAATTACCTACATATGGATAATATTTGTCACTGTTGAAAACTAATTTTCAATGGTAATGTACGGTATCGGGACCTACAACAGTAAGTGCTTGCATTTGTATAGAACTTTTCAGCACAAAGAAACACTGCAGTCATTGAGCACCAGTAGTCCCACAACACAACAGACCAAGTGGAGAAGTGAGAAATTTTTGTTGTTGCCTGACACGTGATTGATGGCACCTCCTGCACAGTGTACCCCTGTGCCTGTACTGGGGCTTTGATCTGGAAATTGTGGTTCAGAGGAATGAATGCCTCTCCTGGTGCCCTAGCACCACTTACTAGAGGGATTTTTGGCCACCATTTAGTATTGTAAATGTGACAAGATCCAGTTGTAAAATGGTAATGTGCTGTTATTTTACATTTTTTCAAGTTCTAGATGTTCTCATCACTTTTACTCTTATTATTCTGTCCATTTTCACCAATTTAAAGGTCACAGGTTAAATGTGATTTTTAGTATTATTTTAATGCATAATCACACATGTATAATTAATGAAATAAATTAGTATTATAATACTGCACCTAAGAGACAAAGCAACAAGCAGGCACAGCAATCGATCGGTTTCCCCTTCCTAGATTACCCTTGTGCCTGAAGTTAGCACTTCTTCTTGTAAGGTTCCCCTTCATCAATCAGAGCTAAGCACAGCTTGTGGACTTGTTTAATGCCTTTGAGTGGGTGACACTGTACAAAGCAGGAAGATGTATGAAACAGTCCTAGCCAGACAACATTAATCTTTTCAATGAAATCGGTTCATATTATTATTTAATACTGCAGTATGGGGGAAAATATATTATTGAATCAAACGTAATAGAAAGTAATTTGGTCATTTAATATAGTAGTGTTTGGCTTACTGCATGGTGTAAAAGAATAAAGAAAACTGCAGATATACGAGATGTATGTTTAATCTGATATAAAGCTTAAATTATCAGGTCAAAGGTCAAAAGTACTTTACTTACAATGTGCTTGCGTTGTCAACTTCAAAGAAAAACAGTAGGTTGTGTTAGTCTATTGAAAAGAAACGTTGATCAAAAATCTTGAAAGGGACTGCCAAAATAGGAGTCATAATCAACTCAAAAGCATTGAAAAGGCATACAAGATAATAAGAGCATATGGTTTAAAACAAAAACAATGAGCAAAATAATTACCCAGCAGAAATGTTTTAATCAAGTAAAATATTGGTAAACCTTTCAGCTTTTGCTAAAAACGATTGAATGATTTTCTTGCTATGTAACACGTTCACTAATCTGAGGAAATGGACTGTATGTTCATCAAGAAAAAGACCTTGTCATAAACTTGAGCAAAGCACAACAACCTTCAGGCCCCATGTTCTGGGCCTTGGAATTTTAAGAAAAGACTTATTTAAATAAAATGTTTTATTGCATGTTATTAACACACATAATTAGTAGACCAGACACAGAGACAGATATTTGTATTTCTGTAGAGAGGGTGTCCAGTCTTGAAGACTGCCTGTGAAAGTACAGTATAATTTACAATAAGTAGGCTGCTGGTAGAGAGTGTAATAACATGGCTGAAAAGAAAACAATTGTCATCTGTTTTGGAAAAAATCAATGCCAGGTATTTATAGCAAATTCTAGAGTACTTTGGCCTCTATTGTATAAATAGGTTACATTAGGATAGTTGAAATGAAGATTTAGTTATAATGAAAAAACGCATAATCAGACATTTTTCGAGTAAGCACTTATGGTAGATGCCAAACGGGTAAAAAAAATCAATGGATTAAATCAATGAATTAACATACTGGAGAAAAGGTGAAATTAAATTTAGAGTGGCACAGTAGCTTAGTGGTTAGCATCAGTGCCTTCCTGTGCTGGGGTCTTGGGTCCAATTTCTGGGGTACTATCTGCATGAAGTTCTACCCGTATTCACAGAGGTTTTTGTGGGTTTCCTCCCACAGTCCGAAGACTTACAGGCCCTGGTATGAGTGTCTGTATGTGCCCTGATGTAGAGTGCCCATCCAGGCTATATCCTGCTATTTGCCCGTTGCTTGCTGGGATTGGGTTCAACTCCCCCCCCCCAAGTGAGAAATTATTTTTAAAACCCTCCTGTGCTTCTGGTCTTGTTCTACCCAATAGATTTCACTTTTAGAATCACAGTACTGAAATGCAATTTTTTTTTCAAAGTACTGCAATGATGCTTCTAAAACAGGATCTTATAAATGTTACACATTTGGATCAGTGGGCAGTTATATTTAGCTCTTTTCTGACCGCTACAGCTGTATCTGTATCTGACAGTCATTTGCCCCCGGTATACGAACATAAGTTTACTTGATCTATGAAGGAAATTGTGACATTGGTGTCACTAGTCATGGTACAGTACCTCGCAAACCTTAGCTTGCCTGATAAGTATGAAATCCTTAGCAGGTGGGCAGCAATCATTCACTCCCCTCTTAGATCAATTCAAAAAGCTGGTGGAATCTAGGGTGGAGGTAAATTTAAATGAACAGGTAAAGAATATTGTCCTTGCCATACATTTAGATGTTGCTTTACTCTCTGTTGTTTTTTTTTAATTAATCACTTTTTATAGGTAAATTTAATTCCCATCAATGGGCACACATAACAAATAAGATAGTTCAAGTAGGTAGCTGTGTCAGCATGTGTAGGCTGCAGAGGAACAAGTAAAAGTTTATTCCATACCGAAAATAAAAGACGAGACGCAACGCTTCGGCTGTGAAGCCTTTTTCGGGTGTCACACCCGAACAAATAAGATGCTTTTTTTCAGAGAGGAGTTTTTCCTTAAACATGGACCTAGTTGTAAGCAGGTGTAAACTTATTACTGCATTCATATTAATTTTACTTTACATGATCATATGTAAAATATTGTTTTTAAATTGTATAGCTTCTAGTATTATATTCTGCAGCAACAATTGTATATTTCCAAACCATAATGTAATAGCTGTGGACCATATTATGCAGAGCAAGAAATAAAGCAATGCTTAATTACAGTAAACATGTACTATACTGTAAAATGCATAATCATCCTCCAGAATTATAACTGCAGCATGGGGTCTACTGGATTAATTATTACTAACCTACTGTAGTTCTTTTAATTATGACCTACAGTATAACACATCACCCCTGGAATAACTATTCCTATCAGGGGAATGCAAGAAGTCTGGAGTTGCAGATGGCCAAGTGAATTGAAAGAGCTGCCACCAGCTAGGGCGGAAAAATAGCTTTTCAAGCCATATATTCCAAACTACAAAAGATGAGAAAGCTCATAGATTTCAAACAACTTCTTTCCTTCTGTATTTTATCCTAGACATCAATGTAATTTTTATCCTCCTTCAGCTTTTGAAATGAACTTTTTCTCCAAGTTCAGCTATAATTTCCTTGGCTTTTTTTTAAAAAAAATACAATTTTACACTGACTTCATAAAAAAATTATAATGGAAGGAGAATGCATTTAGTGATCACTTGGTAATTGAAGAATACTTACCATGAATAGGGTGATCAACATTAAAATTTGTTTATATGCATATTATTATCTTTATCATCAAAACTGTATTCTGTATAATATCTTACCAATAACATAACAAAGTCTGTCATGTTTAATGTGTTTGAGAACCATTTCCTGTATAGCATTACAAGGGAAGATGTCCCAGAAAAGTAGTGAACTGTACCAGTATTTTTGCTACATTTATTTCTGAGGTCTCTTGAGACAACACTCAGTTCTCACAACAGGAAAGGCAAAACCCTCTACCTGAATTCTTTGTGTTCTTTTTTTCATGTCTCTGGTTTGGGCAATTAATCAACGGCCAATCCATACACAAAAAATGCCAAAATACTGTTTATTCTTCGTATATGCTAAAATATTAATTCTGAAGGAATACTACAGTAGCATGTTTATTATACATTCTACGTGTTCATGATGTTTAAAAATACACCTATTTCTTCTTTTTGTTAGATGACTTTATTAAAAATGTATCCCACTGAGATTCTAGAACTAGAGAATTTCTCCAATAAGTAAGTTGTCTATAAGATTTATGTTTATAGACTTGCTTATCTGCCAAGAATCATTTCTGTGTTCTGAGTGGGTAGTAATCATCACTATTAATTTCTTGTGTGCCTGAATGTTCAGCAAAATATAAGGATGTACTGTACTCTTTCAATATTTAGTTGCAGTCTACTCTTGAGTCATCATAATGACCATTTCTACATTATTCTGTATTAAAATAATACCAGCAACAATCACAGCATGAATAAGTTTGATGTGTTACCTGGCTTATGATATGCATTAATTATATCTATTGGAATTTGAGTTTTTATAAACCTTAAGTGTAGTCTGTGTTGAAACATCTTAGAAACTTATGTTTCTGGAATAAGAAGCCTTACTGGCATAATTACTGCTGTTTAGTTGGATTTGAAATGAACTATAGTACTACAGTATATATTTTGGATTTTTACTAGTGCTTGATATTTATTGGACTACACACGAGCAGAGAATTACTAATACTTGTGTTTATTGTTACACCACATTCCGGGTGGAGTAGAAGTCACCAATATGAAATACTGTCAAATAGCAGTGCATCTCTGATTCATTGTGCAATATTTTAAACTCAAATCCAGATGCTTAAACATTCACTATCATTACCTTGCAGATTCTAAAATCTTGCTTGTAAATGCTTTAGTTTTAATCTAGTTTCTATGTCATCTGATTTTAAGGTCATTAGATTTAAATTTAAAATACAATCTTCTAATTACAGATTATTGTATTTAAGAAATGTAAATTGATATTTTTGTCGTTTTTGCACAATGTCTGACTTACATGGAACACTGCCCACAAAACATTCTTACTGAAACCATTTTGATGCAGTACATTAAGGTGCCATTTTTCTATCTGTGCTTTCACAGAAATCGCTGCAAACCATTGATAAAATATGCATCTATTACACTTTGGCCTACTTTAATGGTTCTTTTGTGATTGGTTTGCATTACATTTGTGTTTTTTTCAACTTTTTTTTTAAAATCATGCAGGGTGATGTTTATGTGCATTTTTCTGAGCTTTCTCTCTGATTGCTCTAAGTATTTGTGAAGTTAAAACATGTGAATCAAGAAAAATAATACTATGTTAAGGGAATAAATATAACCACGATTACCAAAAAAATCACCCACCATTATAATATTTAAAAGCGTGTTTGCGTCTCCAGTGGGGATTCTTATCCAGGCAATGAAAAAAAAACATTCCATTGTTATCCAAATCAGAAGCGTGCAGTGTATTTTGTAAAGGACAGAATTTGGCCTACAAAATGCAAAAAACATACTGTAATATGAAGCAAGAAATTAAAATGAGTCCCATCTCA
Organism: Atractosteus spatula; assembly: GCF_055471065.1. Lineage (NCBI taxonomy): Eukaryota > Metazoa > Chordata > Actinopteri > Semionotiformes > Lepisosteidae > Atractosteus > Atractosteus spatula. Next base: position 27,093,600 of record NC_142708.1, on the reverse strand, counting down.
CACTCACAAGCATAATTAAAGGCATATCTACTTAGAATAAACAACCAGCACATATGGCATATCGTGCAAGTTTACTCTTTAATTGATGGATGAATCTGAGCACAGATACTGCCCTAAACACAATTCAGCAATCGATAAATGTTAAAAAGTGTGGGCTCTCATGGAGAGATCATTGTTATGGTCCTTTCTGGAAATTTTATGTGAATAGAAAAAAAGTATATTTACAATATTTATAGTTTCTGATATCTGTATCAGAAAAGGCTCATCTTCAAGCTTTTAAAGAAGTGTCCATATAGATGTAAAGGCAAGATTTGTACAATATATATGCTACATTTTATCTTGCATACAAAATGTACCTTATTTACTGAGTTTGTGTACATAACACAGTGCGGAATTTGGACTGTATTGGTTGGTGGTGGGTTTAACTGCTCTCACTGCAGTGGAAAAAGTATCCCTATAGAGCTATCTCTCTAGGTAATTCTGTAAGTTTAAGATCCCTGGAATTACATGATTTGAGTATCAATTTACTTATAGTACAAAGTATTGTGGTTAACATGCATTATTTCATAGGTTGTCTACATATAGTACTGTTGCGAATAGATTAGCTGCACAGTGGGCCACTTGAGTTAAGCAAGAGGAAAGGTTGTCTGAGCTAATATGATCCTGTATAAGGATTTGTCATGATTTAAGTTCCCTGGCAGTAGAATTCAGTGAGTGTCCAGTATGTAAAAATGAAATCTTTGAATTTTGGGTGTAAATATTGCTCAACATTTTCTGAATCACTGGTCTTTCTCTACATGTAATAGAACTGGTAATTTTTCCAGTGGAATTAGGCATAGAATCCAGCTTGCAGAGAATCATCTACATCTTTGTCTGTTGCAGTTAACTGTTGACTGACTGTATACGCTGCCGAGTGCATCATCTGTATGCTACTCTAACAAAGTTATTGAGGCTGTCAAATAGACAGCCTGGTTATGGACAGGGATCAGGACTTGACCTCAGGTACACGGGTAGCAGCTCGTCAGAGGTGGTCTCCCCCAGTGGATTTATTAGTGTGATCTTTCTCAGTTTGTTGGCTCAATCAGGGGAATATGTCTGTTGCTGGCGGCTCCCAGTGGAGTGGAGGAATTGTTGGGAGACACTGCAGCCTTGTTCAGTTAACAGCATGATGCCAGTTATGAATGGGTTGCCTGTCAACAATCAAAGTGATTCTGTGCTGCTTTATTGATCAGGATTCACAAGTATAAAAAAAGCATAAGTACTGTTTAACAAAATGAAAAGAAATTTCTGTCCAGCTGTGCAAGGGACCTGCTTAGAATAATAAACTAACATAACAGACTAACAAGCTTATCTGAAAACACCTCTATCCATCGTAGTTTTCGAGGCTGCAGAGCTTCTGTCTTTACCTGTTTTTCCCCTCTCTCAGGTCTCCCAGACATCTGACTAATCAGAAGAAAGTGTTAGAGATATAAATAGGAATAGGTACAGCTGGAGTGAGTGAGGTCAATTAAGCATGTTCTGCTGCAGTTGTGCTTTTCACCTCTGGGAACTACAGTCTTGTCGTGATTTCTTTCCAAAATCCTCCTATAATTATTTACAAAAAGTGAAGCAATATGTTTTAAAGTTTACAACTATGCAAATGATAGTGAGCCAAAGTACCTTGAGGGTGGATGTATTCACAAGACAGTTTTGTAGGTACAAAATTGAAGAGTCACTATTAGATACAGCACCACAGATATAAAAAGATTTCATATCAATATTGTGAACTGAAAACTCATTGCACTTTAAAAAGATATATGTACTGCATATACCAGTTACAATTAACTTTTGTTACCACCTAACTGAAAAGGCCCAGACTGTTTTCTTAAGAGTAACTTGCTCTTAAGAGCACTTGTGCCAGGTAATCTGAACATTTCAGCACCCTCTCCAGGAAAATCACCTCTGTAGCACTATTCCACAAAGCCGGGTTACAGAAACCTCACATACAGTAGCACAAACATCATGCACTACATTCTGTAATAGTGCAGTTCTCACTGTCAATCATTGTCTTTAGGAATTTTCTCACTTTGGACCCTCAATACACACAAATCCAACTGAAGTGTTGGATTATAATAAATAATGGTACTCTTTAATAAAAATACATAATTATGGAACAACAGATGGACTGTGTGATAGTATCAATACCATATGTTGAATGAAAATGACCTGGGTGTAAAATCATTCTTGGTTTCTGGGGACCATCAAGTGCTGTTACAGTAGATAACTGGTTAAAAACTCTAGTAAGCTTAAACAGCATCCAGATGTAGATAATCTCATCCAGTACTGCTCGGCAATCTTTTATTATCCAAGCTTGTTCAGGCTTTTGTCTTACCGTCTTTGCCTTGTGGGAAACACCCAAAATAGATAATCACACAACGATTATTTAAACAATAGACCGTACATGATGTATATGGGGATGCTGACAGTGTACTGAGCATTGCAAATAACAATATGGCACAAATCTAAGTCTAAGTTGAGTTACTGTAAATTAGAACAAGTAATAGGTTTATTCCATGCTGAAAAAAAGAATAAAGAGAACACAACGTTTCGTCCGTGGAGCCTTCTTTGGGTGTGGCTCCTCCTTCTTCACACTCAAGCATCGCAGAGATGTTTCCAACACCCTGTGGGAAGAGTCAAGAGCCTTTGTTAGGAGGCTTCAAAAACCCCAGTCAAGACGGAACACAGGACTTTTGGAGAAAGGAGGTTGTGAGGGATAGATTACAACATTGGACCCAGGAGAGCACTCCTCCTTCTTCACTATGGCTGACAGCAGCCATAGTGCACCAGAACACTCACCACACACCAGCTATCAGTGGGGAGGAGAGCAGAGTAATGACGCCAATTCATAGATGGGGATTATTCAATTCAATTCAACTTTATTGTCATTTAACTTACACAGGTGCATAGTATAATGAAAAGTGTTTCTCATTAGTCACTCAGGTGCAGTATATAAATAGGACAGAAGATAAGACAATAGACAGTTACACAATAGCAATAACAGTAACATGTAATAACATAACATAAATAACATGTAATCAAAACTGTGCAAAATTCCGCAAACAGAGAAAATTTAACAGGACAAAAACAGTGCAAGGTAATTCTTGGAACAGTGCAAAAAAAAGAAAATAGTATGGTTAAAAGTAGTATGGTTAATTAATAAATATTAAATATTATTATGCCTGTTACAATTTTACTGGGCTATCGAGGGGACAGTACAATTTTGGCTTACATGTGTGTGTGGTGGTGTAGGAGTACAGTGGTTGTGGGTACAGGAGGATGTTAGGAGAGATCATAATAAGGTGGAAGGGAGTGGGGGCGTCACCAACTTGACAGCTCTGGGGAAGAAGCTATTTTGGAGTCTAGTTGTGTGCGACTGGAGTGACCGGAACCTTCTGCCAGATGGTAGGGGAATATTAGGAGGCCATCACTAGTAAGGGCCAATGGGAAATTTTGGCCAGGACGCCGGGGTAACATCTCTATTCTTTTTGAGAAACGCCCTGGGATTTTTAATGACCACAGAGAGTCAGGACCTCGGTTTTACATCTCATCCAAAGGACGGCGCCTTTTTACAGTATAGTGTCCCCGTCACTATACTGTAGCATTAGGACTCCACTAACACCTCTTCCAGCAGTAACCCGTAACACACAATGTATATTGTGTCAGTTTCAGAAAAGATGAACTGTCACAGTGAATCATCTATACAGAGTATTTCTTATCAACCTTTTTTCTTTAGATTTTTTAAGAAAAAAGTAAGCTGAAGAAGACCTCCCAGACTATGTACAGTATCTATCATTTTCTATCCACTTTAATCGATACAGAGTTGCTGAGGAGCCATTGGGCAAAGAGTGCAAGCCAGAATCCACCCTGGACAGGATAGTAGTTCACACACGGACACAGACGTGCACATACAGTATTCATATCTAGGGCCAATGTTCCCAGAAGCCAGTTAACCTCCCAGTATGTTTATCAACTGTGGCAGGAAACCCACCTGAACATGGGAAGAGCATCCACTCGGATAACACCCCAGCTCTGAAATTGAACCCAGAGGCCCAGTGCTGTGAGGCAGCAATGTTAACTACTGCGCCACTGTGGCGCTCACGTTCCCAGGCTATTACTTCTTAATGTAAAAATGATTTGCTTTTCATATTCAGGGTGCTGCTCTCTTTTTAATTTATCACAGTTCTCTATTTATACTCTGAACACAATGTTTTTCACATTCTTGCTTGCAAATTATATTTTTCTTTCTGTGTCGCACTGCCCTTGGTAGAGCCCTCTGGCTCACCAAAAAACCATTAAACTTAAATAGAGGACAACATTTGAAGTGTCCGTGTCTCTCATAGAAAATGTTCCAGTTTGGCATGTAACATAATAAACAAAATCTCCGCTGAATAGTAAAGAACATTAATGATCTGAAGTGAATGAAATATATTTTTGTATGGTGGTTCTGTTTTTTCTAATTCAAATGAAATGCGTTGCTGCTGCCAATACTAAGACAACGATACATTTTGATTTATTTTGTGAAAATGTATCCAGATAAACACTAGCAAACAGGCAAATATTGCTGTGAGCTAACGGCACGTTGTTCACAGGAAGAAACAGGCACAGTTGGTGAGCACAGGCAAGCATGGTATGAGAAAACCGCTCAGGGCGCAATCCGGAGCTGGCGAGGTTCAAAGCTGGGTGAATGGAAGCACAGCTCCAAGGGAAATACTCACTCAGAGCTGAGGAAAACAAGAGGCACGGTATGTAGCACAAAGGGGAAATCTGATTAATATAGTCAGAGAGAAGCCGGGTCCAGAATCCAGAAACCAAGCACAATGAGAATTTGGGGACTTGAAGCTAGAGAAATGGAACTCTGTCATAGTTTGCCTATGCTTTGAACCACCAGAGGTTGGTGTGGTCAGTCATTGTGTCACAGGAAAAGGATGAGTGATATCAGGTGTCAAGGGCTGGATGGATGGTAAGTCGTATTGAGGGGCCTGTGACACCCTAGTGTTGATGCATTTTCACGACGTATCCTCTGTATTTCCTGCCTTGATTAAAGGCCCTTGTAGCAAAGATGCTGGGCAATTACCACACCATGTAGGGGTAATGTGTGGAGCTGCTAAGCAGGTTTGACTGCATGTGATTGAGGGGGAGTCCTAAGAACAAGATGCAGTGGAGGAAAAAATGGATCGTTACACCTGGCCATCTGTGCACAGCCAATTCCTAAACAAGCTCTACACAGTTGCTTCTGCTCACACTCAAAGCATCGCAGAGATGTTTCCAACACCCTGTGGGAAGAGTCAAGAGCCTTTGTTAGGAGGCTTCAAAAACCCCAGTCAAGACGGAACACAGGACTTTTGGAGGAAGGAGGTTGTGAAGGATAGATTACAATATTGGACCTAGGAGAGCACTCAGACACCAGGAACCCCACAGGGAGCAGCAGAGGAAGGCTCAGGCATTATCTTCCTCCGACATGTGGTCTCTGAGAGCATGAGATTGCACTTGGACAAATCAAGGTGGGCGGAGCATGGGCAACCACATTGTTTGAGACAGCAGGACCAGAGAAGATTCCTAAAGGCCACTTAAGGAGCTACACAGAGGACAGAACTTCTAGACTACATTATTGTGGGAGTACTTATGCTGGAGTGTGTGTCCTTTGGAGTTTTTACTGTCTATAATGTGCTCTGGGTGTTGAATAGATGGTGATGAATGTTGGTAACCACTAGAAAATAGAAAAGGCACTAAAATTATACTAGTGTCTGTTGATGGACTGTGACTACACTGGTGATTTTGAGAGATGAATAGAACATATAAAGGGAAAAGGGTCCTAGCACACTATAATTGCTAGGTGGTGTAGTTGTCTATAAAGCAAAAGTAATTTCTGAATTTAGTGGTCACCCAGTCGGTGACAATTGCCTGCAGCTGGTAGAGACTTTTGTCCAATTAGTTACCAGTGTAACCGGTGCTTGAATTACATGCCATTGGGTGGCCAGCTACCATGTAGATACAAGTTCTCCCAGCCACCTATCTGAAATTAATAGACTTAAATAGAATACACTGTGTACAGTATGTGAAGTGCCTTTTGTTTAAATACAAGACCACACATAATGAGGACTTGAAGATTACTGATATCTTTGTGAAAAGGTTACTAGAATACATTTAGGAAATGATAAGATGCAAACCATCTCAAATTAATTTTGACTTTTACTGTAAAGGCAAAATCAGTCCATTTGTGACAGGAATATTTGTTTAATCGTGATCTGCTCATTATCTATTAATGTCATTGCATTGCAAAATTGGATTTTTCAGTAAATCAAATAATTCATTTTTGAAATAGTGAAATAGTCAGTCACCATATCCCCCCAAAAATGATCCCATAGGTTACATGATTATGAGCTTTAAATCTGAAATTGATTCTTTTCCAAGAAAAACAATTGATTCTAGATACCATGCTGTTATCATATGCATATAATAATGAAACAAAGTCATGACCTTTTATTCATAGCCTTTGAGAAATAGCTGCTGCACAAGAAAAAATGGGAAACTGTGTTTTTATTAAATCCTAAATTGTTTGCATTAAAATAAAAGGTATAATTTGGTGAAAACAAAAAACATATATAGTTTTCTTTATTTAAGCACAATATCTATCTATTCATCCACCTATTCATTTTCTAACAACATTCTTTCAATTCAGGGTCTCAGGGGATCTGGAGCCCATCCTGGCAAACAATGGGTACAAGGCAGGGCACACCCTATATAAGATATTGCATTCACTTTGCGACTAATGTATGTAGGGATAAAAATATTTTTCTTTCATATAATGTTACTTGTATTTCAAATTAGGATTGTTCCAAGTCTAAGAATCGTTTTGGTGATTTTTCCCCTTTTCTCCCATTTTGCACCAGTTAATTTAGTTTTTGCAATGCTGAAATAAACAAGTCAAATGAAAAATAGTCTACTATTCACAGCACTATATTCAGAGCTAGAGTTATTGTGCCCTAGAGGGCAGAAGAAAATTTGTACAATCGGTGTCTATATTCTTCAGGCACTGTCTTATTACCAATGCTCTCCTGTGACATAAATCATCCTTACCGTTCCTGAGCCAAGGTCAATTTGTCACCCCTTGCGGAATCACATTCAAGTTCATTGATTTGGAATGAACAGGCATCAAACTGTCCATCTCAATGGGCAGTCCATGGTAGATTTCTCACTTTACCATAAACTGTATATTATGGAATAGGACAGACTATATACAGAAGATAATGGCTGTGGCTAAAGGCAAACAAATTGCATTGATTTGGGTCAATGATAAGCTAGTGAAACAGTCTTAATTTACTATGCTTTAAAGATCTCACCTACTGTTACCAATTGGCACCAGTGGAATAATGTTTAGCATTCCTTGTGGTAACTTAAACTACTGTAGGAAAAGGGCAGATACCTCTAGTGTGTTGAATTATTAAAACATTTTTATAGGCTTCCCTGTGTCAACTGTCTGGGTGGGTATGGGGTTTACATTACAGTACCAACTACAGTGGCGTGCAAAAGTGTTCAGACCCTTTAAAAGTTTTTAAATGTTGTTGGATTACAAATGATGCATACATGTTTTTATTTAATCCGTATTTTAATTGCAAACTCAATCCTCAAATAGAAAATAGCAGATATCTAAAAAAGTCAAAAACCAAAATATGCTGTCCATATATTAATTTTACAAATGTGGCTGGATTTGACAACTTTAAAGTACTGACCCCAGTACTAAATTGAAAGACACAACATAGTCCTATCGAATGCTAATCGAGTTCAGTTTTATTGCCTTTATGTGTATTCTTTAATATTGTAAATGTGTGTTGATGTTCAGAAATAAAAGAGAATATGTGTTTTGATTAAATGCATTTTCGCAGTGAAAGTGAAAACTGTATTCTTTGGACACATGCTGTGTTATAACGCAGGTAGTCGGGGGGGGGTTAGTCAGAACCCAAGTGCAAGGAACGGGACAATGTCAGAAACGCCCAAAACGACTGGTTGGAACTTGAGTGCTCTGGGATTTCGGGAATGTGAGTGATAATAGAATAATAGATTACTGGCCAGAGGGGCCAGGTAAAGAGAAAGCTTGGTATAGCACAGTTCCAGTCCTTTTTCAAAATGCCCAAATCAGCCTGTCGATCGGAATCGGAGAGCCTCTGATATGAGACAGAACCTATTGCTGAGCTCACTGAAAAAAAGGGACTGCACTGAATGGGGGGCAGCCCTCCTAATTAGCCAGCGATGCAGATCAGTACGCTGAACAGAAAAAAGAGCTGCTCACTCCAACAGATGCACCCAGGTGTGAATGGAATCGGACCCAGACGTACTTTGGATCTCATCTCCCAGAACCCTGGGTCAGCACATCTGCAGGGAAATGATCCCATTCAGAGCCTGGGAACATTGGCATCCAAATGGAGCTCAGGCAAATGGGGAATAGTTCACTAAGCTTGGGAACAGTTTCATAATGCCTGGTTTTCTAGGAAGAAAAGGAGAAGGCTCCACTGGGGCGATGGAAGGTGGCTAGGAAAATGAACAAAATAGAGAAAAGGAAAAAAGTGACTTGGACAGCCCCAGAAACAGAAGGTGAGAGAAAGGAAAAAGAGTCCTGGTCTGGAGAAACGAAAAAGGCTGCCCCAGAGAGAGAGGGAAGGGATGAGGCCAGTCGGAGAAAAGACTAAAGTGTAGGACTCTACAGAACAGGGCTGCTAGGCTGGGGGAGGGATGACTGCACAGAGAGAGCCCTGCGATCCTGGATGATGAACGCTGCCTCCTGAAGTGAATTGAAATAGTCAGGGAAGAGGAAGCCAGTGGAAGAGAGTACAGGGTTTTAAGGCAAAGGCCGGGAGCCAACATGCAGACTGGAGTACTGAGTGGAGCAAAGACTTGGAGCTGGAGTTGCAATGCAGGTGGAATGAAGACTTGAAACTGGAGTTGCAGCGCAGGTGCTGTTAACAAAGAGCCCTGGAGATCAGGATGCTCAGCCCGTCGACTGGGATTGGGAAGCCTCGGTTCTTGGTGCATTGCTCATTCAGCTTTGGGGAGCACATTCCTGCTGCCGAGCTGCAGTACCAGGTGGACTCATGGGTATGCTATTCCAGGCAGGATAACTACCTAGAATAGATCAGCCAGACCTAGCTCAAGCCTGCCAGACTGAAGAAATATGGGGACGAAGAAGCAGTTCAGCAAAAGGGGTGAGAAAATGAGTAGAAATGAAGAAGTGCCACCAAAGTGGTGCTTTGGCATTAAATAAAGAAACCGAGCAATAGACTAATTCGAATCAGAATTGCTCATTAAGATGAATCGCCAAAAGGGGATCCGGTCAGAGCGCCAAGGCCTGGAAAACCATGCACCCTTGTGTGAATGCAACGGTTTCCTAGTGCAACCAAGGTCGGAAAGATGCCACAGGACAGTAGTCACAGCACACTGCCTGTATTTATTGGTACTTTTTAAAAGGCATGCTAAAAGCTAGACAATAGTGTCTCATTTTATTGAATATTGCAGATGTGTAACAAATTGTTGGAAGGTACAAATTAATGTTGTAAAGTTATTTTCAGTAGTAATTTGATGCTACATAAAAAAAACAGCAAAAAGAGTACATACCCCTATATACTTGTGAAGGAAAATGACATTTTCAAATAAGTAAAATTTACCCATTGTAACAGGTTAAGTTTATACAGTACATAAACTGTGTACCAGTGTCAACTAACACTGGGGTAATAACCGGCTTAATCAAATAGTGAATAATTGTACATTGATTATGTAGTGTAAGGATAAGGAATTAAGGAATATTGCAGGTTTTGGAAAGTTGGTCGAATTATTTAAAAAATATTGAACTGCAAATTAATGAAAAAACTTTTGAATTTTCTAGTGTCTTTAGTATGCTGCGACATACCAGATAACTCATTCTCTATGTATTGTACTGTATGAAACAAGATATCTCATCGATGATCCTAAATCATAAACGCAGTCTATGTGAAGATACAAATTTGGAGTTTTTAAAATATGTATTAGTTTAATGCTTTGCTTAAATTGGGTCAGTTACTGCAATTAATTGCTGTTTTGACAGTTACTGGAGTTTAAATAAATTGTAAATTGGCTATAACGTAAGAATTTCCATACAGTATGTGTGCTTGTAAAGCCTATCGATACTGTATATACAGTATGCTACAAGCATGCTTGAAGTACTCATGAAACTGCAGAAGCAGAGACGTTAATTTAAGTGAAGATTTCCATCTGTCAATGCCAATTAAATATACTACATCCATATAAATCTGAAGCCAGGGAGATATTCCCAATTGATGAAAAACTGTCATGACAGAAGGCTCACAATTTATGACTATGATCCTAAAATGCTGGGCTCTACCACTGAACAATATTTAATGCTCTGTTTGACCTTGAACCTTTACTATAGATTAAAAATCTGTGTTGCAGTGAACAATCAACTCAATTCTTTCTCACCAATAAAAGGGTGCATGGATTTGTTACTAGTTAGTAACATGTTCATGTTCTTTATGTATCTAAAAATATGAATATACATAAATGTGTATCTTGAATTTTTGGCATTCCGGGTAGTGTTATAGGCTGTGGTATTCCTACTTCAACTGTCATTAACTTTTTCTTGGATGGTGGCCAGCCTACCTGCCAAAAGTTATTCACCCATTATGGCTCATTCAACATTTTGCTACAACACTTATCCTTATCCTTTCTCATGCTGCTTCATTACTCCCTTCACTGGAATCCAATACTACAGATATCTTTTCCAAAAGCCTAGCTATTGCTGTTGTAACAGACAAATAAGTTCTGGATCCCGAGATGAAGTTTAAACAACTAAGTTTATTGCATGCAAGGAACAATAAGAATTGTTCAGAGAATGTGTTGTAAAGCTCCAGTTTATATAGCAAACTTCAGCGGGTTCTGACGCAAATTGTTGCAATGGTAATGGTGGGAGGTCAGCTGTGTTCGGACATTCTCCAGACCTTGAAAACTTTTAATAGCTGGTCTCTTCTTCCCATGGTTAGGGAGTCTCTAGCTCACATTTGGAATCTCTTATTAGTTAACTCCGGTCACAAAAAGCACAAAAGTGCTTAAGCATGGAATGTCTTGTACTAGAAGAAGTCTTTGTGCAGAAAGGAATTAGTCAACCCTTTTTTCACATCTTGTATCTATCTTCATTGTCTACCCATTTTTCACACATTCTGTTTCTTCCTTTTTAAGTTTCTCTTTTTATACCCTGTCACCCTCCCTCTGCTCTACCCCTTCCACTAGACTCCCATTCATTGAGCTACCCTTCCTTCAGCGGTAGAAGAAACTAGGCACAGAAATCAAACCTGCTCATTTCAGACTGGAAATGTAATTTGCTAATCTATGTTATGTTCTGGAAACATAGAGTACATACATATTGGGTGTTAAGATTACTGATTAGTATCCACATTGTTTGTAGTGTGCACACTAAAACAGACACTATACTTAATTTGATGCCTTTAAGACTTCTAAGGTTTGCATATAGGTTGGAGACTTCCAGTGCTATGAATTCATCTGTAGATTTTTGTGCCACTCCTCCATCTTCCACCATTACACAATGCACACCTGGTTTTTCTTTCAAAGTGTATCGGGTGTATTGTGTGACAAAAAAAAATGGAATATTACATTCTTTTTTATGTTTTGATTAAGAACTAGAATGAAGCAAAAAAACAAACAAACATTATAACTGAGTTCAGAAAGAGTAAAACTAATACACCCATACTCTTATGTAACTACACTTATTTGCAATGACACAGACTATCTTTCTCCATCCATGAAAAGATCACCAGGAAATGGTTAGTGGGAAACAGTATATAATGTTTGTTATAAATCTATAAATCAAATCTATTTTGCAGTGCTAGAAGGGTCTGATAAAACATTTACTATAGTACATCTGAGAAAAATGAATGCAGGTCTGGCATATTAGATAAATTCATCTAATTTGTTTCTCTTTCAGGTAGATAATAAAACAGATGAATTTTGTTGTACAAAAATGTAGTAAAAGTTTCAGAAAGATAATACATCACCAATTCTTTTCCATTTATTCCTGCCATTTTACACAATTGTCTTGATTATTTGCTAATATTGTATGTTCATCTGGTGGTTAAATGAACAGTACAGATGAGTGCTGGGGACTCTGCACCAGAGGGCTTGTGTTCCAAATACCAGGCAGGTTGTCCTCTTGGGCAAGGTGCTTCATTCTGACTGCTCCACAAAAGAATGAATGAATGAGAATTTATTCTCAATTGACTTACCTGGTAAAATAAAAAAAAGAGGAATAATATCTTAATTATTCTTCAGGTTAGTGTTTCTGTGGTGGTGTGTTTGAAAACTTCATGTCAGGAACCGAAAAACAAATGATCCCATAAATAATCACGTAAAAGGGCCTAAATCGTCATAATAGCTTAAAGCTGAATGTATGTTAGCAAGCTTAAAGTTTTGATCTTTAGGTAAGCAAGACTATTTACAGACATATATTGGTTTTCTGTTTGTTGAGAAGGTTTTTAGATTAAAATGATTTCACATATAATGTATCCAGGTACCCAAATGTAATATCCAATCTCTTCTATATGTCTCATTTTTCATTTGCTTTAAAAAATCAATTATACAGTAGGAAGCGTCTATTGCATGTGGAAAATGATGTTAGAATTTCTGGGCCCAGCAATCAGCTTTTCTGTAAACGGCTTCCCTCTGAGCACTTGCACTGATACTACCAGTCACATCCATTACATTAGGCAGTTTTGACAGAGCCTAGCTAATGTTCTTTTATCAAGAAGCCATAAACTTCCCACACTAAAAAAGCATATATGAGCTGGAGACAAGTTTGTTTTTTAAGAAATGGATAAAGACAGGCACAAAGAATTTAAAGGATTGCATGAAATCCGATGATTTTATTAGATTAAGAAAATGTTTCTATGAACCAATACAAGTTCTTAAAATGAAGAAGGTACTATATATTTGCTAGCATTTGCTTAAACTTGGATGGTTAACACCTGCTGAATAATGTATACTTAATCGTGAAAGAATTGTACAACATATACTGTAACTGCAACACATTCACAAAATTAATTTCAGGAAAATTTCAAAATTCTTTCATGAAAGGTTCACCAATATTTAATTAAAAGGACATTTTCTTACACACGGAATATTTTATTTTTTTTTAGCAAATGTGGAAATTACAGTACAGCAATAAAGAATGTCAATTATGAAGACCATTTTGCATGTAAAGACAAGATAACACGGAAGCTGTTTCTAGAACATGGAATTGACATTTTCTGATGACAAGAAAAATAACTTTAAATCAGCAGATAGAGATATGTCTAAACACAAGTAATTAATATATTTTCAAATGATTCACCTTTTGTGTAAAGTTAAGAGTTCCATCACACACCACTCCACATGCCTGAGATCTGTAAGTACACAGCATATTACAATTGCAAATTGTATTCATTTGCAAATTGCATTCTTGAGCAAACATTTCCACAGTTCTAAAAAAATACTTTACAAGCAAATGACAGTTCAAAGGGACATTGAAGAGATAAATAAAATAAAAGGGTTTAATGAAAACCATCATGTAATGATAGCTGACATCATTATTCAATATTGTATGAGTAAAGCTCAATCTTTTGATTGAGGTTTATTCAGCACACTATATGGGAGGAAAGTTGGTTAAATAAACAGGTTCAAGACAAGTGCAGAGAAGTCCTCTTCTACTTGTGGATTTCATTAAAAACATGATAAAGGTCAGGATTGCCTAGCTATTTTCTGTGTACATATCAGAACTAAAGAGGCACATTCGAAAGCTGTGTGACTGAATGAACCTTTTTCATAAGACCTGGATTTCATAAATGACCCAGGGTTATCATACTGATAATTCTGTGGTGTTATTTTTTTTCTATCCAACTCTGTTATGAGAACACTATGAGCCCTGTGATTACTGCTTTCATGTAGAAAAAACTGTCAACGTTTTCATAATCGGACACCTTTGTATTTTATGTGTAATTTCACACATTTTTTTAAATTATGAAAATGAAAGACAAATTGGGCAGCATGGCGGAGCACTGATTTATATTGCTGCCTTGCAGCATTGAGTCCCAGGTTCAATTCCAGTCCTGGGGTGCTATCTGTGTAGAGTTTGTTCTTTCTGGGTGAACTGGTTTCCTCCCACAGTACAATGACATACTGCTAGGCTAACAGACTTCTGGGAAAACTGTGTTTGCTCTGTGATGGACTGGTGTCCTGTCCAGGGTGTACCCTGCCTTGTTCTTGGTGCTTGCTGAGATCTGGTTCCCCAGTGATCCTGAATTTGAAGACGTGGTTAGAAATGGTTGGATGGAAAGGCAAACAACATAAAATTAAGTAACTGGAACTACATTAAGCTACAATATTTATTTAATAATATTTACAATTCCTGCTTGGGCTGAAGTAATGTGGCTTTTAGCTCGAAATCTTTCTGTCAGCTGAAGGGAAGTGGAACTCATTACTTTCATGATGGCTTAAATTGAATTATAAAAGCAGCATTTTTCTATTTCAATAAGAGCAAATGTCATGCTTCCATGCAGTTATGATTGATTTTAATGCAACACAACATCTGTAGGGAAAAACTGTTTTTCATTATTCTGACCATTTAGTGGTATATGACAGATGTGATTGTTTTACACATTGCTTTAACAATGTCAGTTCATCAAAACCTTAATACTGGTTCTACTGAAATTAATATTGTTAGTGTAAATGAAAAACAGTATTCTGCTTTGCAAACCTGCATAACCACAAGCTTAAAGAGAATATTTATCTATTCTCTTTAAGCTAAAAGTTAAGCCTGACAGAGTTGTATTTTGTAGTACAAAAAGTAATCATTTAGCTTTATGGATTTGTACAGAGGAACAATGGATGTTAATGACAAAGAATGCCTAAAAATATATTAAGGAGATTAAAATGTTAAAAGTGGTGGATTAGCTACCATAGCACTTTGTATTGGCTGCTCGGTTGCTTTGAGTTGTCTGTGATAATTGTTTTGAAGATTCTGATCAATGTGAATTACAGATAATGAAAAGGTAATCCTGTTTTTTTCTTACCTAAAGGAATTTATGTTAACAGTCAAACAAAATGGATTGTAATAAAACAGTGCCTTGTAAAGGTATTTACCCCCTCTCAATGCTGTGTGTTTTTACTGAATTAAAAATGACGAATATTCACAGATTAGACTGTCCCTCAAAACCGTGTAGCTGGGCAAGAAGGAAATTGGTAAGCAATGCCACCAGATACTTTGAAAGAGCTACAGAGTTCTACAGCTGCGGTGAGAGAAAATCTCAATGAGTCCAAAGTGGCCTGTGTGACAGAATGGCAACACAGAAGTCCTTAAATTTAATTTGTGGTCTAATGAGATATTGGACATTTTGATCTAAATGGAAAGTGTTGATCTTGAGCAAACCCAGTACAGGGCTTCATCCAGTCAACATCAAAGTCATCCCTGTTGTCATGCATAGTGGTGGCATATTGTAATGTGGCAGCTTCTTAGCAGTAGGAGCTGGGAAGCTTGTCAAAATTGATGGGAACATAGATGGAGGGAAGGAACTGGCATACAGTATGTTAGAGGAAAGTTTGCTTTACACCTAAATCTGGGAAAATAATGTGGAAAACAGTCCAAAGCTACACTGGTGTGATTTATGAACAAGAAAGAGAATGTTCTTAAGTGGAATGGTCCTGACTTGAATTCTAATGGGAATCTGTGAAAAGACATGAAATTTGTTGCGCATACTGTACATAAATCCCAAAGACACTTGAGAGACCTTGAGCAAATCTGCCCCGTTGAATGGGAAAAATTTGTAGCAAGCCCATGTGCAAATTTGGTAGAGACATATCCAAAAGGATTTACAGCTGTAATTACTGCCCCCCCCCCCCAAAATCCACCAAATACTAAGTTAAAGAATCTGAATACTTAATTTACATTTTTCATTTTTCTCTTTAGCTTTTCACATTTACTGTGATTTATTTTACTAGAATTGTTCAGTCTGAACATTCAAGATGTCAAATAAAATATTAAGTTTTAAAAAAGCATATTCATTATTTTTGAATTTCACACCATAGGAAGGGTCTGAAAGTTGTTGAAAGGCTCTGTATCTCACTGCCTCAAGTGCTCTGAAAAAGCTGAGAACCCAAACACATTTATTATTTTTGTTGCAAAAATATTAAATACTTATTTATTCCTTTTTGTGGCAATTATAATTTGATAAGTGTATTTTAGTTTTCTTCATAGGCTAATACTCAACAGGCTTTTTAGAGACGTGACCCTAAATTACCTATTGCAGCTTAAATGAAAATATGCAAGGGCCTCTTGACTCTGAAGTATAAAGAACTGTCTTAATGAAAGATGAATTACAACTCATCATACTGTATGCATATGCCATCAGTTGCTCTAAGTGTATTTAAGGTTGAAATGTAAGTTATTATTTTTACTATTTAAAATTCAATGATTACTTGTTTTTTTTTAAAGGTAAGACTTCTATGTTACAAATTGTATTGTGCAATATTTATTCGCCCACAAATCTAAGTCTGTGCTGCTAGTGAGTAGTCAGACTTGTGCAGAAAAATAAAATTCACCTTTAAACTAAAGATAGGATTGTGTATTTTGTTTTTACACTACACAGCATTAGTAGACATGTCAGAAAACAACAATAAATACATTTGCATACATGATACGGTTCAAATAATGTAATATTCCCTGGTCTTTTTGATGAACCACAGAGGAATGTGATGTTCTGCAGCAAAAGAGTTTAGGAATCTGAAAAATGAAATTCAGATTTCTGACACATACAGCAAAGGAAGATCTGTAGCAATCTGTTGTGGTCAGTCTGTGCAGATAAATCATTAATAACTAAAGCAGTTAAGCATTTGTTAATAATACCCTTCTGATTATTTTCTAACTGTTTTATCCATTACCCCATCACTGGGAGCTGTGATGCTGTAATGCAAGGCACGATACACCCTGGTTGGGACGCCAGCGCCAGTCAATATGTCTATTAATTCATTTGTGCTTGTAATGTTTAGAGCAAAACTACTGATTCCGCGGACATTTTCCAATCTTTTTATCCATGTGCCATCCAGGGACACCTTTCACCCAGGCTGTAAAAAAAAAAAAAGATGATGTTGTGTTGACTTAAAAATGAACTTGGATGTATCTTTATTCTCGCCATAACATTGTCCATTATTAAAGATAACTACATATGAACTTTTTTGGGCAGCATGGTGGCGCAATGCCTTGCAGCACTGGGGCCTTGAGTTCAATTCCTGTTGTTCTATCTGCATGGATTTCGTATGTTCTCCCCGTGTTCTCAGGGGTTTCCTCTGGGGGGCTCCCGTTTCCTCCCACAGTCCAAAGACATACTGGTAGGTTATTTGGCTTCTGGGAAAATTGACCCTGCTGTGAGTGTCTGTGTCTGTGTGTGCCCTTCAATGGACAGACACCACATCCTGGGTGTACCCTGCATTGCGCCCATTGCTTGCCAGGTTAGGCTAGAGCTCCCCCATATACCCTGAATAGCATGAAGTGGTAAGAAAATGGATGGATGGCTGAACTCTTGTAATACCAGAAGTAAAAATCTAACAAGTGCTGACAGCACTGAGAACCAAGGGAAGTACAAGTGTTACAAAGTGCTAAGAAGAGGGCATTCCTGCATCAACGATGTAGAGAGGATTGTTTTGTGGGTCAGTCCCCTAAACACAGTCTTCATAACTGAGAATCCTTCCTTAACAACATGTTCAGAAGGACAAGTGTTTTGAGTTTATAGCATAATTACGGGTCTGTGTGTGAATCTGCCAGTGGTTGGAGTTGCAGACTGTCTGTGTAAAAGCTTCACATGAAGCAGTAGGGTTTTTACTGTGTAGAACAGGGTAAGCACATGTGGTAATTGTGGTAGTAGTGTACAGCTGAATTTGCAGAGCAGAGGAACGGTGGCTATATTTTGGAGATTGGAGAAGTGTCTAGAGTGACAGACTCCTTTGTTGTAAATAACTGATTTTGCTGGATAATATATAAGGATAATATTCAGGATACCACCTAAAAATGTCTACTGTTTTTTGAAGCTCAGCAATCTTCACATTTTTGTTTGTGGTATACATTACACCACACATCACTTACTGACACTTCGTGACTGGAAGAAAAAAAGGAAAACATGTAGGATAGATGTTCACGACATCCGAGCTGTGATTAAAACATATCAATCCTTTACTTTAAACTAAGAGCTTATCAGAGTGCCTTCAAATGAATTCTTCAAATAAGCAAACATGAATTTTCAATTGACAGCTCTTCCTGAATCGTTCATTTGGACAAAGCTCTTCTGTCTTAATGGTGAAACAGATTGCAGAAAGAGGAAAATACAAGTGCTCAATCATCCATGCTTTTAACTTGAGAGTTCTGCAATAAGGTGTTGCAGTCTTAATAAACCCCAGATCTAAGTGACAATACTGATTAACATCATGCTGTCTGGAGGAAACAGAATATAGACTGGTCAAAAGACTGACTAACATAAGATATAAAACATCCAAGATTGCAGATTAAACATACTATACAGTAGATGTACTGTACTTTGGCTATCTGGCAGCCTTGCATTTTAAATCAATTAAGCATGCTTTTTTAATGGATATAATCAGTTTATAACAATTTTGCAAAAATCTGCAAAATAGACATTGTTGGTGAAGTAGCATTTATTATAGATCCACATCAATCTGTATTTAATTTTTCTATGAATTTTGCTAATACAATCAAAAATATATTTAGTTGGAATGCACTTTACTTTGACAGTCTCATGATGTAGAGTATTTTATCCACACATTTAAATTTGTACAGTTTAACATATACAAGAACTGTACATTGAATATACTGTATATACATAAAATTGTACATATTTGTATGTTTCCTAGACTGCAACAGTGTAATAGAACCTGAAGAGTTTTATAAAGGACCAACAGTCTAGAATGCAAGTTTCTAACATGACATTTGATACAAAAATGGTTATAGGAGAGCAGAGAGCCTTAGGACTGCAGTATAAAATTATAGTAATTTAAATATTCCTGCTTCACAGCTACATTTACGTAACCAAACTGGATTGGGGCCAACATTTTGAAACATTTAATAACAATATTCTGTACTCATGAAAATAAAGTATCTTTTGGGGCTCATTAATTCTAGTTACACTATTAAGAAACTTAATAGCTAATCAGAAGACCATCAAAAGTTTCTGTTTCTCTGTAGTCCCAGAGTTGGGATTGCTTTATTGGGTGTGATGTACAGTGATGTATCAGTGCTAACTACCAGGTTACTACACCACTCTGAAAACTTTCCATGGATAGCCCCAACTGTTCAGTCACCCAAAACCATGCAAAGAGGAGATTTATTAAGCTATGGGTTTTTAGATTGTCTTTGCCTTTGGCCCTGTCCTTCAAATTAGCCTTGGTCCCCAAGAAACACATTGAAGCCGATTGCTGCCACTTCTCAGCAGACTGAGCAGTAGGGGGTGTTAAACTGCAAATGCTATTTATAAATACCATTGAATGGTAGAGTCTATTGTTTCACATACTGTGAATGTAATTTTCAGTAGATATAAAGAACTCCCCTGGGCTTTATTTGTTAACGCCTTTAAGGATTTTAAATACTTGTATCGGGTCCCATTGCTGTCTTCTCTGTTTAAGTTCCTTCAGCCTGTCAATGTAGAACATTCCCTCAAGCCCTGGAATGTTGCTCTTCTCTGGCCTCATTCCACAGCAGCTCTATAGTATATCTTCTATAACATGGTAAATAATTTGAACTTTTCAATGAAGCCTGACTAGTCATGATACAATTTTTGCAAAACACTCCTTCAGTTAAACTCTACTCTTTTAACTATGTATCCTAACATGTTTTCCTTTTTAAGTGCTTCCCCACCTTGTCTTGAAAATGAAAGTGACTCAATATAAACACCTATATCTTTTTCATAAGTAGCCTCTTCAGGCTTGGTATTTCCATATATTTTTCATACCTGATGTAGTAATGTACAGTAAATAGTGAACCTGAATGAAACACTCTGGACTTATGTACAGTATACTGTAAATAATGTGCCTATAATAGTATAGTTTTTTTGCCCAGCACTGGATACAACTATAAGATGTAATGGAATTAATGGCCTAATATATAAAATGTAGTGAAATTAATGATCTAATATTATCCACATTATGCAGGTGATTAGGACATTAGTTTAATGTATTGTTACAAATGGGGACTACAAAAATGGAGAACATTAGGAAATGACCAAGTATGTTAGTCAAAAAGTAAAATATCATCATAACCCCCAACTTGTAAGGACTGTTCAAAGAAAAGGGGCCAAAAGAAAAGATAACCTTCCTCTAAACTAAATAGAATACAACCTACTGTATGATTAAATCTCCCTCTCTGTAACCCAAATGCAACTAAATGCATGGGATTTAATAATTCCTTACACTAATATAATGCTTTTCTAGACACTCCCCTCAAAGTGCTTTATAGGTAATGGGGACTCCCCTCCACTGCTAATATGTAGCCCAACCTGGATGATGCGATAGCAGCCATGGTGTGCACAGTACACTCGCCACACCAGCTATCAGTGTGGAGGAGAACCGTGTGATGAACCCAATTCGTAGATAAGGATTATTAGGAGGCCAGGATTGGTTTAGGCCAATGGGAAATTTAGCCAGGACACCAAGATAACACCCCTACTCTTTTTGAGAATCACCCCGGGATTTTTAATGGCCACAGATGGCCTACTGACCCCATCATGGGATCCCTATTCTAAAATGCACCCAACTAAGTGGAAGAAACAGTTTTCAACTGAGGGGTTCTTCACTGAGGAACTCCCAGTGCCCTAAAAGCTATTGAATCGCAAGCTCTCTTAGTCAGATTTAGATACTTACCTCCGGTTGGGTCTTTCCGCAGCATCCCAAAAAAATTAACACTCGCCTGGCACATTCTTCAGATTCTGTCTCCTCCTGTCTTCTCTGTGTCTTGTGTCCTGTTTTCTCTCGTTCCTCCTTTCTCTACATTGATCTGAACTCATATGGTGTCTTTATGGACTATTGATTGACACTTATTTACCCCTAACTTAATTAACTACGGTAAACTTAGTAAACTTTACTATGATTGCACAGTCCAGAATTCAAAATTGCCCTTTGGTTTCTCACCTCTGAGTTAACCTTTTAGGTCATTTTATTTTCTCATTTCTGTTGCTGACAAAATAATAGTACCTGTTTAATCTCGATTTATTGTAACAAAGTTAAACTTCCTACTTCTAATATTTGCAAAATACATGAAAAAACATTGTACCATCAGTGTCACTGGTGCTAATAGAAAAACACTGTAAAACAGTGCATCAGCCTAGTTTTGAAACTTGATGCTATATTTATGAATTATGTCACAAAAGAAAGCATGTACTAAGATATTAAGATAAAAATAAAAGTTCCAGAAAGACTCCTGCATAGTTTGAGTCCAGATGTAGATTCCCACCGTATCACTTCTTAATGTTACATGAATGTAACAGAGTAGCTGTAGACGGTGGCCCTCAAGAGATGGAAAGAAATTCCACTTTTACATGAGTTCATGTGAGAAATTGACTCCATCTGACTCCATTTTGATTCTTTCATAAAGTTTAAACAGGTGACAACTATTTTTTATTCAGCTTTAGGCTAGATAGCCTTGTAATGAGACATAGACTTTAGTGTTGTGGAGAAAGAGCATTCATAGTAAGTAAAAGGTTAAATTTTTTGCTGTTGTAGAATAACAAATATACAGCTGCTGTGTCAGGGGCATTAATCTTGTTTTTTTGACAAATGTCCCTGGCCAAACAGGATTATCTGGTAGAACACAGTTCAAGCTCAAGGGAAAAGAGGAAGCAGGGAAGGCCAGAAGATTACAGTCGTAGTGGTGGAAAACGTTAGGCACATCAGGGATGTGTTCATAGTAAGTTCGCTCACTTAGAGGTCAGTTCTTTAAACAGAGTCCCACAAGAACCATGTCATTTGCATGTTTAATTACACTGGCTGTGCTGCTCTGACTCTGCATCCCATTAGTATATACTGAGAACAGAAGTGGTGATAATACACAACCCTAGGGAGCCCTGTATTTAAGACCAGTTAGTCTGAGAATACATTGTACTGCTGATGTAGATTCGCTGAGATTTCTATAAGGAAATCCTTAATCAAGCCAATCCTTGAATTCCCATTCACATTCTAAAAAAGAATGAATTTGCATGGTGTTAAAAGCAGAGCTAAAATCAATGAAAACAACTTGCACAAAAGAATATGAACATTAAAGGTATTTGGCTATGGAATCAACAAAAAGTAGGTATAACCTCCTTTGTCCCCCTGCATGTTTTGTAAGCAAATTTAAGTGGATCCAAGACATAATTTACTGATGACATATGGTGGTTTAGTTACAATTCTTTCCATACATTTGGCTAAATTATTAAGCCAGCAGCAATATCACCCTGCAACTAACAACTGGTGACTTACTGAAGCTAAGCATGTGTGAACCTGGTCAGTACCTGAATGGAAGACCTCCTAGGAAAAACTAAGGTTACTACTGGAAGAGATATTAGAGTGACCAGTAGGGGGTGCTCACCCTGCAGTCTGTGTGGATCACCTTTAATTAAGGTAAGCTGCTTCTCATTTAGACACATCTTAGGTTCCTTTAACAACCATGGCTTATTGTTAGGAAAGATTCTGATAGTCTTTGTCTGTATTATTGTATCTTCATAAAACGTAGGTACGTACAGATGTAAGGCATCTGTTAGCTCGTGTGGGTCTAGTCATGAGCCAAAAAACACTTGTCAGTCTGTGGTGTCAAAGTAGTGTTTAAGTTCCTCCCTATTCTTCTCCGACTGCAACTGTACAGATTTTGAAACTGTTTTTTACTTTTAATCTGTAGGTATTTCAGCAGAAGGTGAATAATATCGTGGTCAGATTTGCCGAGTGGAGGTCTGCACACTGCTTTATTCGCATCCGTGATGTTTTCAAAGAACTTACCCAGGATGCGTGTTAAGCCCGTGGGACATGTATTGCTGAAGAATAGAAAGGTGAGCAGACAGATTGCAAGTATTAAATCCCTGAGCATGAACACCGGCAGATCCATAGACCACGCTAGCACTTGGTTAAAGTATCTTTAGTGATCTAGCTGGCAGCTTCATTATTGTTTCGACCAGGGCTGTAATCAAGAATATGTTTGGGTAAATAAAAAGGTCTGACTGAAACAGAGATTGTCATAGTCACGACTAGTACAGACCTTTCCAAATATTTAAAAATGCATTGACCAAATACAAGCAGAGTCCTCGCCCTGTTGATTTCCCTGCCGACCTTTTGTCACAGTCTGCAATTTTTATGAAAGTACACTTTTATTTGTTTTGTTAGTTTGGGCTGCTGTATAGATTTATTGATTTACAACAAAATATTAATTATTCTTAGAAATAGACACTCAGCATTTCAGAAACCTACTTGTATCGCATCTTCAAGTCCAACCATTAAAACTACAGTGCACTAAAAACGCATTCTTGACTACAATACCACTCCTCACACCCAAAGTCTTGCAAGGACTCCTTACCTCCTTCCTTATTCTCAACTTTTGAGACTCTTGTGATATCTGCTGCACTAATCAAGATTTTCTAAGCAAAAGAGAGAAACATGGCTTTGTTTTGAAAATTGTGTTTTTTCAAAGGAGGTATTTTAACAACCAAATCTGAAGTATCAGCAATAGAAATATTTACAAGATTCTTTCTGTAGGCTAGCAAATGGAATTCTTCTAGTCTAGTTTAAAATTCCAATGGAAGACCAAAACACAGTATCCTTTACTAAAACACTAACTTCATGCAGAAGAAAGAAGATCTTAAAGAATGCTTTGTCCACAGTGAGATTTGTACCTCTGGGGAATTTATTAAAATGAACATTTTCATACAATAGATTAAGATGTATCACCTGCAAATACGTCAATCCCTGCAAAGAAACACAATTCATCAGTTGTCATTCACCTAATATTTACGCCCATCTCTAAAGATGTAGTTGGCTGCCTTACCTTAAAAATACAAGTAGCTACACAGTTCATCATTGGAGAAATCAGATAATCACTTTGTGGAACATATATAATATCGTATTAATCATTCAAAGGAATACTGGGACATTTCCAGTTGCTTGTCACTTCAAGAGTAATACTCACACTGCTGGGGACCTCACCATCTGTTGAGGGGGTCAGTGTTAGGGAACATATGCTTCATGCAAATTAAAGGAGTGAGAATTGGTCTTTAATGTGGTGTCTTTGGAACCTCTTGGAATGAAACATCTGTTGTAACATAATGGCAAAATCCAGAGAAGTTTTAAACAGCAACATGTTGACTGCGCTGTAGTTACTTTTCTTTATAAACATTTGTCTTAAAATAAAAGGGCATTGATGAATTATGCCTTGTGTGTAAAATATTTTTTCTTTAGAAATTTGTCATTTATGTTTATGAGATAATGCTTTTAAGTATTAGTTATTAAACCATTCCACAAGTGGATGCCTAGCTGCTCAGGAGTAGATGAAAGCTTTTTCATTAGTTCAGTTATGGTTTGGTTATTAATTTTCACAGACAAACTGCTTTCCAGTTACAAGGAGGAAAACAAATTTACTGCAAAAATGTTAAAACCAATAGACTTGGTTCCCTGGCAGAAAACATATTGTACACTGATCACAGATTAAAGATTTTTAGGTTGTATTATATTTACTAAAAAGCACATTATGAAGTAATAGGAATTAAAGGTATTTGGTTTTCCATTGAGTTGCATGACATAACTTCTACTCATGCTAATGTAGTTAGTGAAATAACGAGTTGTGATCTTGTTGGAACAGCTACTGTACAGATGCATCACTGATCTAATTCTCTCAGATCGACAGAGAAAATACACGCAGGCACAGAACAGTAGAAGCCCAAGAGAATACTTTCTGACACATCTTAAAAACAGTGAAAAGTTGTTGGTGGTGTGAATCATAAAGAACAACCACGACAATTATAGTTTTCTTCAAAAGACTTGTCCTCTCAGTGTCAAGTAAGATTGACATCTGTCTCAACAATTATGATTGAGCATTATCTGCCACTTTGAGTTTTCCATTTTATTGTAAACTGATACTGAGTGATTGTCATAAAAGCAATAGTCTTATTTAGAGATAAATAAAGTCTGATTGTATTACAGTTTGATCTTTTACAGCTTTTTAAACTATTTCCTATATACAGTATAAGACAACTTTAGTTGCAGGATACAAATAATGAATGCATATAATGTTTGTTGAATATTTCAAGATTGTAACTTAATTTTGACTAACTTTCCACACAACAAAGTGAAAATAAAATGCCATTAAATGTAATTTGTATTCCTTTGGTGCTAGTCTGCTGCTGAATCCTAAAATACCCAAAGTGCTATGTATAGCAAAAGTTTATGATTGTCAAGCTTTTATCTTTTGATAATTGCTTAAACGTGGGTTAAATAAACACTCTGGCCATAGAAGACACCTTGAATTATGATAAAAACTTACAAATAACCTCGACAGCATTGAGACATACAGGTAAGGTGCTGTAAATAGTGAAATACATGCACATATTACATCTGCAGCAGTTACTGTATATATCCTCATTCTGTGTCCTTCATTGTCTAGTTTACCTTGTGTGTTATTTTCCCAGCACCTCTGGAAAATAGTGGGTTAGTCAAGTAGTACTAGGTTTCCTGCCTTGGTATGAGTGAAAAGGGCTATTGTGATTTTGACAGGTTTTATTTTAGGGGATGATGCCAACTAAAGAATGAAAGAATTTTAAACTTCTCAAGCATGTACCCACAATAACTACATCCCATCCTTTAATCTGCATTACTAAATCTGCATCTGAATGACTAAATCTCTGATTGATGCTCAGAGGGACACTATTTCACACTAGTTATGATTATAGCTAGAAGCCACAGTGGGCAAGTCAATTACAAAATGTATGAATTAAATTCTGTGCTGTGAAAGTGAAGAAAAGAGACCATGGGTCCAGTACAGGGTCAGGGAGGGTGCCAGAGACTTTCCTGGCAAGAAATGGGCATAAGGCAGAATATACACTGGATGAGATACCAGATGGGATACCAGTCCATCACAATTTTTCTGGCATCTCTCACCAGAGGACAACATTTAATCTAAGATCTATAAAAGGTAAAACTAAATATCTTCACATTTTTAAGTCAGCCTTACACAGGGGAAAGGCTAGAAAATGCAAAATTTCAAAGGCACTGAAGGTCAAACAAAATGCAATTTACCTTGCTTTCAGCAGAGTACAGTATCAGCTAAAATTGCAAAATGGAGCTATGATAAAAGACTTTTTGGGGAGGCAAGAAACTCAAGAAAGTAAAAACATTTGCAAAAAATAAGTATATTGAATGTTTCTTAACTTCACTAAACTTTTTTTATTGAGGGATATTAATTATATACTGTATAATCACCATAAAAAAATTACCACTTACAGTATAATTGCAACAAAACCAAAACATTATCATCTGGGAGCTGAAAATCATTTTTGGAGCAGGTGCATCAACATTTCCAAGCACGATAAAGGTAAATTTGTTATGATGACTTATACGTCATTAACAAAACTGATCCACAGGGAGTCTTTTTACTTAAAGTCACAGGTTTAGATTGTATGTAGCCACTACTTGAAACAGTGCAATCTGCCCATCTACTGGCAACCCACTGAAGCTAAGCAGGTGTGATCCTGGTCAGTACCTGGATGGGAGACCTCCGGGGAAAAACTAAGGTTGCTGCTGGAAGAGGTGTTAGTGGGGCCAGCAGGGGGTGTTCACCCTGTGGTCCATGTGGGTCCTAATGCCCCAGTATAGTGACGGGGACACTATACTGTAAAAAGGTGCCGTCCTTTGGATGAGATGTAAAACCGAGGTCCTGACTCTCTGTGGTCATTAAAAATCCCAGGGTGTTTCTCGAAAAGAGTAGGGGTGTAACCCTGGCGTCCTGGCCAAATTTCCCATTGGCCCTTACCAATCATGGCATCCTAATAATCCCCCTCTATGAATTGGCTACATTACTCTGCTCTCCTCCCCACTGATAGCTGATGTGGGGTGAGTGTTCTGGCGCACTGTGGCTGCTGTCGCATCATCCAGGTGGATGCTGCTCATTGGTGGTGGTGGAGGGGAGTCCCCATTACCTGTAGCACTTTGAGTGGAGTGTCCAGAAAAGCGCTATATAAGTGTAAGCAATTATTATTATTATTATTATTATTATAGGTTGCAAATTTCATGTGAATTATAGCCTTGCTCTGATATAGCCTGGATATGCTCGTCTCTTCACCCTAGCACCAAATTCCAAACATTATTCCAGCTCATTCCACAAAACGGATTCAAGGTTGTCTAGTGGGACATCCAGGGCATAAAGTTACTATTACATTCTCATCCTGAAAGAAAGCTGTGACTACATGAACAGTATGAGGAACATCATTGCCCCCCTCAAATATTGTCACATCAGGATAAGACTGCAGGAAGGGCAGCAAGAGATGCCCCAGGACATGATCAATGTTGCGCTGTGCAATTGGGTTGCTATCAATCACTAGAAGTGGATCTCTGTAGCAACTAGACAGATCTGCCTAATAATGTGAACCCCCACATTATTGCTGTATTGTACATAATTAGTGTATCATTGTGCATGTTGATGACACACTCACTGATGAGCAGAAGGACGGTCTACAGATGGTCGGATTCATTGCTAAGGGGCACTTGGATCCACTGCTCATAAGTCTACCTGAGATTCTAACATACCGATGGCACAAAAGCATTTGTTCCCTTTTTAAATGTGGTATATTGGTTCCCTGCTCTGATTTTTTTATTTTTTTTATTTTCACCAGGCTTGTCAGTGAAGAGATTAAATAATTTCACCACTTGTACTCTAATGAGGTGCTTTAGGGCTTATACATCAATCTAATGTCACTTGAATGCATCACCCTAAGTTGTGAGTGATCAATTGATCCTCATGATGCCAAAAATGTTACATTAATACTGTACTTTTCAAAGTAACACACATGCATGACAGTGATAGGTTTCCTTTAATTTTAAAAATATTGTACTGATCATAGTTTTTCTCATTGGATGTTTGTCAAAGTCCAGAGAGGAAATGAAGGCAACTAGTGGTTTAATGGGACATTTCCTCAGCAGCCTCAGGGCACTTCCACTGTAAGGGGGACCTTAAACAGAAAGTGAAATTTGAATTTCTAAGTTTGTCTGGATTTTATCCCCCATGTAGATGGTTAAAGACATTAATGTGGTTCTCTGTGTTCAAGTATTTAAATAACGTACAGTATTTTCTTTAGGTGATGATACTTTGAGTATATTATAGTACCACAAACTAAAGACAATTGAATTAGGTAATACAATTAAACTGCAGTCAAAAGCTTAATGCCTTCTTCTTTCATTCTCTCTTTTGAGATTCAAGTTTAATGCTTTAAGTCTTTAAAAAAAATCCTTAAAACTAGGGGATCAGATTTTTAAGTGATTTGCTTTACAAATATGCATACAAACTTTCAAAAAATTGCATAGAATCATTCAAATGAGTTAAATATTATGGAGTTTAAAACAAGATCAGGAGGAGGTCAGACTCTAATCTCACCCACTTTTTGCCTACCTGTGTATAAATGTAAGTATGCTGCTTACTTGCATGTTTCATTATTTTTCTGATGTTTGCTCTTGTCAAGAACTCTGACAATTCCAACAACTCAGTGAAATGTAAGCTATGGATCTTTACTGTGATTGTACAACTCCATCTACCTATGCAGTATGAATAGGAACCAGAATTTACTGGATCTGTGATCAGCTGGTGTCCCTTCCAGGGCAGCTAGTCTTGTGCTCTCTCTTTACTCAATGCCATGAAAACCATGAAAAGCTCCGGACTGATGTGCCATTGGGGTTGAATATGGAACTTCTTACCTTTGTATGAAAATAATTGCACCTTATGGTGCTCATTGGCTACAGATTTAAGTAAGCGCCAGAGGTTTGTATATTCCTTGAGAGGGAGCACTAAGCCCTGGTGTATTTGATCACAACCTGTAATTTGTATCAAATGTTTCTTCGATTATCATTATGGAAATGCTTTTTATCTTGCCTTTACTTTAGATTGCAATCAGTTCTTTCCCTAAATTAATTCTTAAAACAGTTAAATAATGCTCATGACTGAACCGATTGGATTAATGCTGGCACACAAAAGTTGTTCTGTAAGGATTTAGACTTATATCCTATCAAATGTCAGACTGATCCTCTTCCCTTTCATGCTCCAGGAGAGGATTTTTTTTACTTGATGCCTTACAATTGAAGGGTTTTTCAATTTCTGATAGCACCAACAGTCAATATGTGCATTTTAAGATTGAGTTAATTTCCATTAATTGCTGTTCATAGTGGTAATACTTAGTTGTAATACTTTATGTAATAGTTTGTGGCAAAACAGGAAACAAGAAATGGAAAAGCAAGATGTACTGTATATAATGGACCAAAATTCTCTGTATCCTCAGTTACCTCCTCGAACCTTCTTTGCTAAAGTTTGTAATCTTCCTATTTAAGGCATGGAAATCTGTTTGAGGAAAGATGACTTAAGTGTAAGTTTGAATTGTAGAAGCCTGTAGAAGAACAAAACGGGTCAATTAATAGTTAGAAAGGGTAATTGAATAATCATTAAACCAGTAGTCATAATGGGGATAATTATTTATACCTATTGATTAAAAACTCCAGATTTCAGTCAATGGAACCTGGACTGTTGTTCCCAAGGTGAAAAATGTAGTAAACTTGGTTGGTGAAAAATCTGAAAGAATTGAGCAGAACAGGCAATTACATTAAGTAATGACGAGACTCATTCTGTTATTTTTATTTATCCTGATTACCTGCTCTGCACGTTACATATCTTGATTGGAAAGAAGTTGGCTAGCGAATTATTATATTCTGTTTTAATATAATAATAAACATGGTTTGATTCAAATTTAGCTTAGAACTTAGATTAGATACAATTGCATCTTGTACATGATTCATTGTTTTCTATTCTTGTTTGGAAGAACTTCAGGAGGATCTGAAAAACCAGCTCAAAAGAAGAGTAGTGAATAAAAGCAAGTGAAAAAGACACCTTTCACTCCATGGTATAATTTAAAAGGATATCCGTAGCCAGCCTTGGAGAGTTATTTGTTATAAATAAGCAGCTATGGAAGGGAAGCAATCATTCTGCTTGTACTGCATTGACGGGATTTGACAGCTGAATGAGTGTCTGGTGCAGAAGGTCAAAGCTAATGCTGACTTCAACGGATGAATTGTTCGCTGCTCTTTTGTGTGATGGGTTTTAGCCTACCATGAAGAAATTAAGACAAGAATCAAAATGACTTGGACTTTCCTCAGGGGACAGTAAAACTGATAAAATTAAATGCAGCACTACACAGACAGTCTAACTGTGCTTATATGACATCTTAAAAGTAGAAAGCATGTGTGTGTAGGCTATTGTCTTTCAGTTTATTATTTGATTATTATTAATATAATTATGATATGGAATCAATTAAAAATAAATATATACATTCACAGTAGTCCAAGAAAAGCAACATAAAGTAATGGTATTGTTATGTATGCTTATAAATCTCTTTCCTAACTGCTGCATTTACAGTATAGACCTCTTTACATTCAAAAGGCTACCTAAGTACTTTACATAAGAAGAGGACTCACTTCATCCATCACTGAAGTGCAAGGTCAAACGTTTAATTTAGTTTGCCAAGATATTAACTTTTAGTTTTGTTTAAATGTATTATCAAAAAAAGATATGAGAAGCAAAAAATCTATATCTGTATGTTTAGCAACCTACCAGAAACCACTATAGTAGTAAATTAAAATTAACTTTATATTTAAATTATTTGCTTAAGAACAATTTCATTTAATGAAGGGGACATACTGGGATTTATTATAGAACCTTTAACATGTGACTTTTTATATGAAAATCACAAAGAACAAACATAATCAAACAATATGTCAAGTATGAGTGCAGAATCTATAGTTTTAAATTATATATACAGTATGTACCGTACAGTTACACAGATGTATAGTTTTAAATGTATAATGTGTAATCAACAATTCTTATGCAATAATAGGATAATTGGACTGTTGTAAAATAAAAAAATATGTAATAATGTCTACAGTGTACCTTTGACTTTGAAGTTTGTCCATAATTCTTCTTTTTCAAATTGGACAAGTTTGGCTTAGAATCAGTCTACATTTATTAATACAATATTTTCCAAGCAAAGTTTAAATGTTAAAACAACTATCAGTACCTACATTTTCATAACCGATATCCTTTTGAAAACAGTCACATACAGTAGGGTCAACTGCTCTAATTCAGAGCAGTCTTCAGGTCTTGCTTGGTAGAACAACAGCAATGCTTAATCCTTAGTACTATTACAAGAATGGGATCACCTGGTCTTCAATATTGTTTTTTGAAGTTGAGCATGCAATTGGTTCCAAGATGTGTACTAACTCATATGGCACCTACAGAAACTTCATAAATCCTTAAATTCATTGCAAATGACCAATCTAGAATGGATTAATCAAGCAGCCAGTTAATACAGAATTCTCTGAGAACAGAGTGGTTGAATTCTGTTGGCTTTTTTGGGAAGGACTGTTGATTAAAGAATAGACCCAAAATAGTTAAATTGTATCACTTTGAACCACAAAAACAATTGCACATGTACAGTATATAAAATAAAAACATTGGTAAGTTCTATTTCTGTTACCCTTGTGAAAACACACTTGTGGGGACAGCCCATGTCTTAGGCTATGTTGAGTAGATATGTGCGGGTAGAACTACATGTTTAGTTGTGGTGTTTTGGATTGTGGATTGACATTTGGTGAGTTGCTTGCCAGACCAGTGGGAACCTGTGCATGAAAAGCAGGCAGGCATCTCAGATGCTCTGGTTTGTTCAGTTATACTGGAAAGGAGTCTGTTCTCCCCGTTGTGCTGTGTTCTGTGGTTCTGCAGAGCTGCATTTAAATAAAGCACGATTCTGCAACCTCATTCTTTTGGCACTATTCAAACAGTGTTAAGTGTTGCAGTACATTATTTTATACTTAGCAGTGGTATTTATCTTGAAAAGAAAGACAGAAGTCCTGGGTCTCAAGCAGTGAATATTGATTTTGAAGTTGAACTTTTTACAATTTTGAATATGTAGATGTTATTGTCATTCCCATTTTAGTTGCCATCGAATACTTAAATTAAAAAGCATTTGAGTAGTTTGATTTTAATAAATGAAAATTCCCAATTTTGCCAAACTATGATAACCAAAAATAAAACTTCAAAATGAAGAAAAAGCAAAAGCTAAAATCACACATTTGAAAACTTGATCCATGAACTGAACAAAACCCTCTATATTCTTAGTAGTTTGAGTGTTCGCTTTACAATTCCACAATGAAGCTCAGATGAGTAGGGAATTATTAGAAAAGCTTATTTTCACATTGTATTCTGTAATGGAAACTATAAGCTTAACTCAAACACCCTAACCACCTAACATGTACAGTGGGAACCTCATCAGCCACAGAAATTAAAATTGAGTTAGCAGATACATTCTTTAATAGCTCTTCCCACACCAGGTGTGTAAGCATATGAACTGTGGCTCAGGGATGGCTAAATCCAACCTGGGTCCCACTTGATTACCTCTGCGCTCCTCCTATTAGACAGGACTCCTATTAGACGTTGTGACCTTATGAGTCACCCAGGAATCTGAAAAAGCTTTTCCTTGCTGACCTGGAAACCATTGGCTCATGCTCATGCTCAAAAGCACATCAGGTACTGGGGGATTTCAGTTAACTGATGTAGTCCCACAATCAGGAAAGATTTTAAGAGAACATGAGTGCTTATTTCTTTTGCACCCCTCCCCTCACCTTGTCCTTTGGGGGCATTTTCTGAACTATTATAAGTACATCATAATGATTTGACACCTGGTTGAAAGGGCTGTCTTGTAGAGTTCCACACTGTTAAGTAACTTCCTTGCCGATATACTGTAGGATTATCAACTACAAATATTCACTTCAACTACCTATGGTCCCCTACTGTTACTAGACCAAGTGGCTTTAAAACTGAAATATAAAATGATTAAAATCCACTAAAGCACAAAGAAGTATCAGACTTAAAATCCACTGTAGCAATGACAACTAATTGCTGGGAAATAAAAATGTGTTTACCCTATTATTCACAGTAACAACATAAACTACAGTACTAAAGTATAAATTTTTTTCACAATTCACTCTGTGATTAGACTGCAAAGTAGCAACATCTGCTAAGTATTATCCTACACTTCAACTTTTCATTACTCATGTCTAAGCACGAATGTTAAGTACATTTGATATACCATCTAATTTAATTACCATTCATGTTCACACATTAGTAATGAATTCCTGGGAACAAATCTTCCTTTGACTAAATGCCTTATTAGGTTTAATTAGAAAAATAAAGATACTTCTGCAAAATATACATAAAAATCATGCTTGCACATCTCTGTTCTATTTGAAAAAGGCATATTAACATTTTTTATATACACAATGAATAAATTATAGTCTATAATGACAGCAATCCATAACATGGATTTCACATTTTTTGGCCCATTGAACATTTTGACAGGTTTCCTTTATTTGTTGATTAAGATTTTTAGCAATGTCTTAGTTTGATATTCTGTCATTTCTGGGTGATGTATGTTTTGATGAAACCATCACGACACTACTGATAGTGTCCTTATTTACCTTATGTAAATAAGGTTCATGTATCCACTGGAAGATATGATAGAGTATCTTACATTCTGAGACTGAGTCATTGCCATTTGGTCCCCTACATCCAAGTTTATATCTACTGTATATCCATATTTGTTTTGGGTTTTTTTACACAACAATTCAAATTTCTTGGCACGGTTTTCTCATTTCTTTTGATGAAGCTCTTGGAAGGTTTTTCATGTCCATTGCTTAGAAGTCACATACTGTACTGTATTCAGAATGGCCCAGTTTAGTCATTATTTAGTTTATAACACCCACGTACAGTATACGTGTTTCAGTGTATTTTCAGAATCTAGAGTTGGGAAAAGCAACTGTGATTGCTTTTCTGCTGCCCATCCGATCCTGACGTGACATTCAAGACGTACAGCATCATTTAAATCCCAGTTGTGGTACTGTGTTCATATTCAGTCACTCCCAGAAAGAGTGAACCAAGCTTTGACAATGGCCATAGTAAAAGGAATAAATGCTCTGATAAAAAATATCCAGAGACAAAAGACTATAGTCTTACTAAACTGGCCCATTACCTTCCACCCCCTTGTTCCTCCAACCACTTTCAATGTGCTTTTACCTGTAGCAGTTATGCAAAATTTCTTATACCCACCTCCTTGAACACTGGAAGCTATCTTCAGCTGTCTTTCCATATTTGCATATGGACTTGTCCTGACTAAGTCTTTGTATCTTTCCTCATCTGTCCATTGAACACTGATGAACCAGGTCGAGGGATGTTTTCCTGATGGAGCTCAAAGGTACACTTATACTTACTGTAGCTAGTAGAGCTATACTCAGATCCCTGTGTATAGTAGAAAGGCATCAGATCCAATCTTGATAGGACAAAGTAATGCAGAAGAGTGCCAAGCTCCATTCTTCCTAGAACTGACTATCTAAAGCAGCCAATCATCTAAACCCAATCATGTACAGGGAAACTAGAGAGTCCTGCAAAAAAAATGTGAAGATGGGAGAACATGCAAATTCCACACAGACAAGAGTCTGAATTGAATCCAGGACCGTTCACTGGGTTGCAGTGTTAATAAGTTACCCATTTCTCCATTTCCTATAGTGGTACAATGGGTATAGGATGTGATGTACAGTATGTGAAGAAAGTATACTTTCATTGCAAAGAGCTATGTTGTGAAGTTTAGAGGAAATTGCTCAGCTTAATCACTGATAGGTTTACTGTCTGCAGAGCTTTAGTATTAAAACATTCCTCTAAAACACCTGTTTACCAAAAAGTTGTATCTTTTTTATTGTATTTTGAACAAATAAATGAGACAATCATTCTGCCTTCAGAATGAATTGTAGATAAGAGCATACATATAAATACGTTTTTTCAGTTCTATAGCAGTAAGAGAACAGTAAAAGATGAATTAGAACTTCAGAGATAACAATCAGAATGCTTTAAACCACAAGATTGAAAGGTCTAATATTAAATAATCTATTATAAACAGACAACATTGTATGTATTAGCATAGAAAAGGCAGAAGTGTTACAGGTACTAGAACCACTTAAAATCAATCTCTAAATCCCAAAAGTTAATAAATAACATCTCGTTTCCTTAAGTACAATTGATAGAACATTATCCAAAACTCTTCCAGCAGGCTCTCAAGACAGGGATAATTCCCACTGAGTGGAAAACTACAGATGCAGTGTCCATCCATTCAAACCACGACAAAACCAAATCAAGTGATTATAGAACAACGGATCTTATTTTTGTTATTTGCAAGGTTATAGAAATTAAAATTAGAACCAAACTAGGGAACAGACAGAATGGATTTTAGAAAGGTACTGCAGGTACTGAACTACATTTGAATAATTTGAACAAAAGCAGCTGTATATTGAATGATGTTTTTAGATTTTAAAAAGGCTTTCAATCATGTTGAAGACTGTATATTGAGACTTGGTTAATGGATAAAACCACGATACAGATAAGAGATTAATAGATAAATTAAGGTATCGCCATTACTGGAGTACCACAGGGATCTGCATGAAGACTGCTGAAGCTCTCAAAAATAAGATGGGAAGAAGCTTCCTACAGTATGAAAAAAAATGGTATGTACTGTATTTGTGTTCATTATAGTATAGAATTAAATGTTTGGTATGTCAATCAAGGGATTGACATAAATTATACAGGTTATTAATATTTCATGAATATGGAATTTTGAATACCATGTACAATTTTGGTCAACACGTGTAATACTGTACACCAAGGAGCTATAATAACATTTTTTATTGTTATTACACCACAAATGGTGTTCTTTTATTTAACACAGTGTGAGAAAAAAAGAAAAGTTCAAACCAAAACATAAGCTTTTCTCTACCTACACTTCTTTACAGTTTCTTCTCTCAAGACAATATCACAACTTCCACAAAATGTAATAATGAAAACTTCAAATGTCCCAAGCTCTGAAATGGTTTGGTCAGTCAGAATGACGTCTACCTCAAGTGCGGTGCACAACAGACAGCCTGATGTTTTCCTTAGACATTACATTCAGAACAAACACAGGAGACACCACTTCCTGTTTTATAATGTCAGCTTAACCAGATGTCTTCCTTCAAATGATCAGGTGACTGAGGATGGAAGGTCACTCAGCACTGTTTCCTGGGCAATGTAGTTCAGACAGTAGTTTTTATCTTGTGCATCTTGACATGTCTTTCCCATTCCCAAGACTGAGTACCCAGATTAGTTCCATATTTCTATATATGAGTGTGTTCTGAGGGGTGGATTACTCTGTTCAAAAACTGAGAATTTCTATCCTTTATGTCTTGGTGACCCTTCTTAAATACTTTTCTTATTTGTTCCAGTAGTAAATGCCTGATCTATTTGAGACACTAGGGATTTTTGGGATGTATCAAACTTGAGTGACTGGTCCTTTTCCCATCTTTTGTTTTCTGCATATGTGGCTTAATCAGATGAATGACTTCAGGCACACAATCTGCATTCATCTCCTCACAAGGACACTAGACCCATAGCTGTTTGGTCTTGTTTTCTGTTTTTATGTCTGGATGAAGACAAAGGAATCAACCTTTAACCCCCCCACATCAATCATTTATCATTTTTCTACTGACTGTACAACAAGATGGGACTGAATTACTCAACCATGAAGGACAAAGCTGTTCTTCCATGACTCTCAAAATGACTACTCAGCAATGGTCATTGCATTGTCAATTTCCTCTTCCTTGGTGTGGGTGCGATGAAAGACCAATGCAATCATCACGTTAGCTCCCAAGACAAGATCAATAAAGGCTCAGGAGTTGAACCTGTAAGCCCATCATCTAGGAGGAATGTATTTATGATATACCCTTGTTCAGTAAAAGCTTGAAATTGGGATAGTATTTTTGGCTTTAAAATATTTTTTAGAAAGAAATATTTTTTTTTCAAAGAGTACAGCCAAAGTGACTATACTGTAAAAAACATTATTCAGACTAATGAAAGTCTGACATCTGGGTAATTCTTTTTCAATAAAATATTGCTTTCAAAAGTAAGGAAAATAATGAATCAGCCTTTTTCCACAAACACTTCAGCTTTTCAAGAAATGCGACATAATGAGATTTCCACACACCTGTTGAGTGTGCTGTTCATGGGAATAGAAATAAACTGTAGATAAAGAAGGATCCAAATTGGTCCTAAGGTAGACAAGGGAGATGGGTGGAAAGTGTTTGACTCCCTTGTATTTTTGTAAATCTAAAACAACATAGGTTGGTGTAAATTTACATTAAACAAATTTAAATTAAGTTTAAATTTAATGTACTTATCCCTGCATTCAGTATTTGTAAAGGATCTGTCTCCTAATTTGTCTTAAAGACTGTAATGTTAGATCTGAATTTCCTGGAGGCAAAGGATTTATTTGGAACAGGAAAAAAGGCACTTTAAAACTTTAAATAGGAAACTGACAGTGTGAGTCTTTTTGCAAGATGAAAAAAAAAGATATTGAACCATATTTTGGTGCATAGACCTTGTTAGTCTTTCACTATCTGCATTTATTTCTGCAAAGGACACTAGAGCCATACAGTAGCTCTTTGGTATTGTTTTCTGTTTTTATGTCTGGATAAAGACAAAGGAATCAACCTTTCAACTCGTGTGGATCATTAAGGTAATTTTAGGGATTTAAATTTATATACGATTCCCACAGCAAAGGGTTTAAATACTTACAGTATGCAATCATGACTTTTCTCTTTCCCTTTCAGATTATCGATTTACTTCTTTGTGCTTTTTGCTTTCAACAGGTGGAGTAGGTTGTGTGTACAGTATAACACATTAGATGCTACTTCTTCAAAGTTTCAGAACAGCAATCTTTAAAGCACAAAAACATGAAAAAGGTGTCAGGGTATGATTACTTTTGCAAACCTTTAACTAGGTTTTAGTGCTGAAACGGCAAGAGAACAACTCGAGTATGAAGCTGAATATTAAGAAGCTAGCTCCAACCCGCTCATTCATACAGTCAGCTACACCTGCTGCCGTTTGTACTGATTTTTTAATCTAATGTAGCTATTAATGTGATTATTAATATGCAAATTGACAGATAAAGTACTGTAACTGAACATTAGTTTTAACATAGTAAAAACAGAAAAATAACTAGGAATGCCTGACAAGAGTGGAGAACGAGAATCTTACATGTACCGCATGGCAGGAACTAGCTAGTTCTTCTTAGAGCAGTGTTTCTGAACCCTGATCCTGTGGGACCACTTTCTATGCCTGTTGGTTTCCGTTCTCATTGATCTCTAAATCATCAGTGCTAATTGATGCTTTTAATAGAGCTGCTTTCTTGTCTAGACTTTTGATATACTTGTTCCAGGCCTCAACATAGAGTTTCAAAAAATGTACTCAAGTGTATCGCAGTCTGTCCACAACTTGCTTACCTTTATATGTGACTAAACAACTATTAACAAATTATAAATTGTTGATGAACAGACACCTGCAAAAAAAAATCAGATATTCAGGGAATACCTGAATGAGGGAAACACTGAAAATGCTACGGGGTTGAAAGATACAAAACAAAAAAAACAAGAATCAGTTAACCTGTGATTAAGAATCCAGCTGAAGAATAAAACAAAAATCAGAGCACACAGAGGTTCCCATCCCAGCCATTAACAGGTCCAGACTTGCTTACTTCAGAGATCTGATATAATGCTGATAACACTGCTGTTTTTTCTTCAGTATCTGCCAACATATGCCATGAATTCATGGAACCACATTCGATGTTGGAGGGAGTGAGTTTTTTCTACTTTCTACAGTACATGCAAAAACATCTTGGAAAGTGAATGTCTAAAAATCAATATGTTGCAGCTAATAACAGGACATAACAGCACAGAAAATGTACCTATAGACAAGAGAAAAGGAGAGATGTAATAGAAATGACCAAAAATAAATAAAAATCTCAAGGACCAAACTGTGACTGACTGGCGTTCAGCCTGTTGAATGCACAGTAGGTAATTACTTTGTTTTAAGACCGATGAGCAATTAATAAAAACATTTTTCCGATTACGTTGCAATCTTTCCACGTGGAAACACCCATGCAAAAAACATGTAACGTTTGCTTTATAGAACACAACAGAGCCATTTGTTTTATAAAGAAAAACATGAAAGGATTTCAGGCTCTCTGTTTCAAACTACGCAATGAAAACATCAATGTTAATTGAGCCACAATACTGTCTCTCTTTAAAACTGGTGAACTTACAGACAGAGGATCTGTTAATTTTCTATTTCACAGAGACTTTGCTCCTCAGTACACTGACAGCTGGGCAACCTTCTTCCAATTTTGCCATATACATGTATATTGTGCTGCTGGATATAGGTGAAGTATCAGATTTGTTATTCTAACAACTCTTTGTTTTGTTCTCTTTATCAACCTTTTGCTTTATATCTCTGTTCTCTCTATATTCCTCACTCCTGAAATATTGTGCTTTTCTGCTCACAGTCACAGTTTGGTTCAGATTTTTTTATTTAGTTTTGGTCATTTCTATTACATTTCTCCCTTGCCTCTTGTCTATAAGTACATTTCAATGCTGCCAAGTCCTGTCATTAGCTGCAACGTATTGATTTTTAAACACTCACTTTCCAAGAAGTTTTTGCACGTAGCAAATATTGATAAGAAGACAACTCATTTCCTCCACCATTGGATGTGGGTCCATTAATCCATGGCACAGTTTGGCAGATACTGAAGAAACAACAGCTGTGTTATCGGCATTGCTATTGCTATTTTCCAGACTAGAATTAATTTCCAATTCTTAGGGCTACATAATGCTCCTATATGCAGACATTTACTATACTCTAACATTATGCCGATAAGAGGAGGTGTTGGTCCTACTGTATCTCTGACATACTTCAAGACAAATTGCAAATCACCGTGTGAGGCTGGAAATATTTTCTTATTGGATTAAATTATAATGTTCAGAGGCAAGCCTCTGTTTATATTAAATGCTACTACTGCTATAGCAAAAGTGCCAGAATGAATACAGTGAGAGAGATGTGGAGAAACAAAGACTGTTCTTGAGTCTTAAATTGCACATATTTTAATAAAAATAAACACTGTAATTAAAATAGACATACAGTATAAACAGGGAAAAAATGGTCAAAATGTGGAAGTGTCAGTGACCAGGGAGGAAGAATATTGTTTTATAATTGAAAGAAGAAATAAATGTTTGGGATAGGATTGGACATCAATGGGTATTTGGGGTGGTATAATGAAAAAATGTAATATTCACATTATATAGCTAATTTGTGTTTTAGGTCGTACTGTATTGATTAGGAGAATAGAATATAGACTTTAAGCACAGAAATCGGTAGAGTTCAAAGATCCTTGTGCTTTGTTGCTCTGCAGGGGTGCTTGCAGGGAAGACTGCAGAATTGCCTACAATGGGAATAAGAGGAGTGGCGCATGCCAGATGTGAGATACTCCTTGTGAGCTGTCTGTGCTTTTTGCTCCTTGTCATAAGGTGTCATCAACTGCCACAGATACACTGTAGGTATATTATTTTAATACCTACCTAAAAAAGATGAAACGGTGGCCATTTTTTACCTGTCTAGACAACCATACTTTATGAACACATGTCAATTGAAGTGAATGTTGTGCTTATGCCTTACTTTTAAAATCCAAACTTTGAATAGGAAAAGTGAAAGATTATAGGAGTATGCTGTATATGAATACCGTTCAGTTCAGTAAACAAGAAAATATTTACAGCCTACATGTGAATGAGGAAATGTGGAATTATACATCTGGTTATACGATGACCTGTTTTGTATGTGTCAAACAGCTAAATTAAATCCAGAAACAAAAGCCAGTGAAATGACTGCCTTAAGGCTACTAGTGCTCACAGGCAGAAATGCAAGAAAAAATCCTGAAAAGGTTTCCATAAATTTGTAATAGAAATAAATGTTTAATAATAGCCTGTTGCTTTTTGAAGTTTCAGCTACTTGTTTGTTTATACGTTTACTGGAGAATTGATGGAAATTTAGTCATTTCAATTTTTAGGTGTGGAAAAAACGATACTGCAGGTATCAATACCTTATTTTTGTTGACATGATGAATAAATGTTAAATACCAATTCCCATAAGTGCTCATGATACCTTTTTTAATTACCTTTGCATTTTCCTGATACCAAATGCAAAACTATTAGATGTAGTAGAATTGTTCTACACAAAAGATTCTTATTCTCCCATCTATGTATGTATGAACATCTTAGATAAAAGTTTGTTTTTGATAGTCTCACTGTCTTTGCATTTTCATTTATGTTGCACAACATTTTTCAAAACAAAGAGCTATGATTTT
Source organism: Atractosteus spatula (assembly GCF_055471065.1). Taxonomy (NCBI): domain Eukaryota; kingdom Metazoa; phylum Chordata; class Actinopteri; order Semionotiformes; family Lepisosteidae; genus Atractosteus; species Atractosteus spatula. The sequence goes on along the minus strand of NC_142708.1, from coordinate 27,051,949 downwards.
TCCTTGTTAGTCTCATTTAAGGCCACAAAGCATTAACCTGTCAGTTTAACATCCTTTCTGTCTTTCTCTATTTGAATGCCCCTCTAGCACTTTATCTCCTCTATTATTTCACCTTTGTGATACAGTATCACACCACCAAAGGCAAGTCTAAACTGAGAAAACATGTAGTGGAGTCCTTTCACAATGTCCAATGTACATGTCCATTGCTCCATTATACAGTATGTATATAAGGTTTGTTCTATTTGTTCTATAGATCCTATAATGCGGAATACTATTAATTGTACAGAGCAGCATCTCTGTCATCCTGAGCATGTGGAGAAAAGCGAGATGGAGCCATACACAGACCGAGACTGTCACTCATTTAACAAAAGAGCTTTTCAAATCACTGACAAATTGATGTGATTATTATTGTCACCACTGAGGCATTCTGCATCAATTATCTGTGGTACCAGCTCATAGTATACATGAACTATAATTAATTATCTGTAATGGATCTATGGTTTGGAAAAAAATATTTACCAACATACTGTATGCCTTCATCCCCGAGTATTAAACACTGTACTGGCATGTGTTCTTCTGCAGGATTTTCAATAAATTACCAAAATAACCACATTAAAATTTATCTTCAGATTGAATCCTGAAGTTGAGTGAGGAGAGGCCTTTGCTTTCCTCATTTATGGAGTGTATGATCCTAGGAGTGAATCTCCAGCCTCAGACATAAAAACCTAATGTCAAGCCAAAGCACAAAATGGGTGCATCAATACAGTGCAAGAAAAAAGAAAATTAGAAACAGTGCTGCATAGACAATGATGAAGTCATTCACAATGCATACTGTAATTATCCTACAGCTAAAGCTGTAGAATGAAGTAAAACTCTTGAAATACAGTAACTGCTGTAATTCTACTTCATTTTTTTTGTGTAAACTTCTTTCATTGTACACTATATTCTTGGGTTTTTCCACAAGGCATACAATTAAAATATGGTGATTTTATTTGCTTAATAAAAGTGTGCTGGGTAAATATACTTTAATAGATGTTAGATTTTGAAGGACTACTTTGAGATGAACTTCGAAGACAATAATAAACCCTGGTGGACATTATCTTGCTTTCTTACACGTGTTACTAATTCTCAGTGTGAAATTAAAAAAGGCCCTTGTCAGCTGATGGCAGCAATAGTTAATGGTATTACAGCCTCCATAACAAGAATCAAATTCGTTTGATATTCTTATATTAAAATGCTATATAACAAGTCTGTATTTGGAAGGTTAAGAAGCTAATGGAAATGATGGTAACACAGTATGCTCCTAAAACTTCAAAGTCTTTAGAGGAGTCTAATCTAATATTCACAGTTTTTAAAGAACAATCTTTCTGATCTCCCCTGATCCATTTTTTTCAATGATAGTGAACATGCATCAAGTGTTTAAATTTACTTATTGATTTTTGATACTCTATTTGTCTTGTGAATAGCAAAGTAGTCAGGGACACACAAGGAAATAATATCCAGTTATTCAGGACATTAAAATTATGTTTCACAACAACTGGTAAAAGAATATTACTTTTTCTATCTGCTCAGCTGCATTTACACCTCAAGACACATTTATTCTCCATTCATGCATTTTCATGAGATTGGAAAAGACAAAGTTCTAAACACAAATAAGTACTTTAAGTACTTTGCTGCCTATAAATTTAAGATCGGGTTAAAGTTTGAGTTTGTAACTGGTGTTAAGGACAGAGCTAGCATTATAATTGTGTTGATGCTTAAGTTAGACTTTGCTGATAGGGTTGAGATTAGTTAAACGTTTTAAAATAAATATTTAAAGTGGTGGTTTAACAACAAGTGAAAGTGGTTGTTTTGTTACTTGTAATGGCTATTTATGTGCTAAACTCCAAGGATTAGAGTTACAGTTAAAATTTTTGTTGGGCCAGAAAGTCATTGAGTTGGTTTTGGAGGCACTGCTACATTGTGACAAGGTTTAACATTTACTGTAGACTAAGATTAGGGACTGTCCGGGGATACGCCTGCATTTGAAAATGGACAAATGATTAGAGTTTGGCTGGAGATACGTTTAGCATCAGTTAAATTTAAGATCTGAATAAGCATTAAGGTTACGTTTAAAAGTTTAAGTTGTGTGGCTCAGACACCATTTGGGTAAAGGGGATGGAATTATTTTTATCCTTGTCTAATATCACTGTTGAGGTAATTGTTAAATGTAAAGTTAGTCAAATGTAAAAATTAACAAATTAAAGCACTTGTTATTTGTTATTCAAAAGTTGTAGGGTTTCAAATTGTCTAAATATTTTTGTTTTTTAATTATTCAAGATGATTACAGAAAACAACACTGCCTTAATGAAAACTAGAGAAAAAGCAATGAAGCTCGTCTTGCAAATAAGGGTTTGACTGTTTTATTCCTGTTTTAAGTCATACTGTATCTAATAGTTCAAGGCACATTTAACTGTCGTGGTGGTGTACAGGGTGTTTTATGCTGTTTATCTTCCCTTGCAGTTTTTAATCTTTACAGGGCACCAGTATAAAAAACCATCATCGTTAAGATTTTACAAATGTGTCCTTCCAAATAAAATGTGCAAAAAACAATTATGTTGTGACTACTTGGCTCCAGAGTAATTCACAGAAGTGGTGACAGTTTTGAGATAATTGCTTGTATTATCACCAGACTCTAGCAGCAGCAGCTGTCAGCTAAAGCACTTTAATAGATGCCTGTTTTTTTGTCCTTTCATCCATTTGAGAATCACTGTCCCTGTAACCACAAGGCAGGGCAGTGTGCCATGCACATCAAAAATATGGAAATCTGCCACTCTTAATTATGATCTCACAGATATAAAAGGAACTCAGATAATCATCAATGAGGCATCTGTAGAGATGTTGGCCTAGATTCGTGGTCTCAGAAATTCAGGGAGAAATAACCCACTTTCACAGTCAATACTCTGTGCTTAACATCCCTAACAAAATATTGTAAAGGCATTGTTTTTCAATCTTGGAAATATTGCCAGGCTGTACATCATGGTGCCCATGACAGCAGAAGAAAAACTGGTTCATGTGTTTTTTTCAAGAATTCATTGTTGTACCATCTTACTCGCAGGAGTCTCTAAAACTACGGTCAACAATGTGTTCAAAATTCAGAAACTAGAATCTAGACTAGGACACTCACACATGATCACATCACTGTGCTCTTGGTGTTGTTGTCACTGGTTTTCTGTCACAGTTTAATCAATCATACTGTCATACAGACTCTAAATAGTATATCTTAAATATTTCAATGTTAAAAATCCTGCTTTAATGATGCTGGGGTAGGGGCATCTATAATACCATAACATTAGTGTATTTGCCTGTATATTGTGATAAAAAATTTGATCAGCATCCCATTTTGATTCTATACAGTATGAATACTGCAGATCAGCAGCGACTGCAGATATTCTCAGGGCTACATACTGGTTAGCGCCAGTCTTGCACCATCTTCTTTATTTAAAGATGCAGACTTTTACATACAGTACATTGAAAAACACTTGTGGGCAGGACAATGGTGCATTGGTAAGCATTGCTGCCTTGCAGCGTTGGGGGTTCTGGGTTCAGTTCCCTATTGAAAATGGGAAAATTTACCTTGGTGCGAGTGTGCGTCTGTCCAAGGTGTACCCTGCTTGTGCCTATTGCTTGCTGGTATAGCCTAGGCTCCCCCAGGACCCTGAATGGGAAGGAATGGTTAGAAAATGGATGGATGGAACGCAGACTTACTGTACAGTATATGGCAGCTGTGCATTCAAACAGTACTTGCCACTATGCAGTACAACTATTACAGAACTGTAATAATACAAAGTTACACAAGTATTATATTATTAATTTGAAATATTATGTAGGCTTTCATGTATGATTTTATGTACAGTATGTATGATCACAACTTTAAATAACTTACATCCTAGTGCTGGCTTGCTTTTTACAGCACTAGAATGTTTTTTAGGCATGACTGAAGGGGGCGAGTGGAAATCATTCCAGACAACTGATGCATAAGAAAGAAGATGCACATGAGACAAAATAGAACTTTTTAAGTAAATTCAGATTTACCCAAGTGGAGGAATAAACGATTTACCCCTGGGTATTTGCGATGTCTGAGCTTTTGCAGCTAATGTCCAAGTTTGTGTGAAAGATATTCAATCAGTGCCAGCCCTACTGTCTGTCGGGGTACTACTGTATGAGTGCGCTCGGCCACAGGAGAACTTTTGCTGTCGTGTTTAAGGAACGTAATAACATAAAAAATGTGCACCCACTCCCATCTGAAACGACAGTAAGGTGAGGACATCAACACATCCAGGTGGTTGATGAATGAAGTGTACTGCTTCGGATCAAAACTGCACCTCTAGCTCATCTGTTTAGAGCTAGTAAGAGCAGGCATGTCCCCTAGTTCTGCCTGTTTGTTGTTACAGCTCATGTAGTTTTATAAGTCATTTGGCAGCACTGTTCTCTTCTTTAAACCTGCTCACACTGAGCCACTGATTTTTTCGCATCCATTGCCATTTTCAAATCAACCGTGGTGAAATGCTAAAATAAATTCTCACTCGGTGAACTTTATATCCCCACTTGCATCAAAAAGATATTAATAATAATTTTGAACATGTCAGTGCCTTATTCTGATGAGTACCCCATCTGCACCTAGGACATATGTTCTTGTCTTATACAAAACTGAAAAAATGTTTAAATGCCAGAAAGAAATGCTTATTTCAATTTATGGAATTGAAATAATAACTAAACGAATATGATATGTACTATACTGTATACAGTATAATAAAGAGAAAAAAATGAGAAAAATAGTTAAAGAAGGGTATAATCTGTTCATAGCAGATATTTAATTATGTAGCTGCATACAATAAATTTCATACTTAATTATAAGATTGTCAAAAAGTAAGCTGTCTAAAATACCAGACAGCGAAAGGTAAGATTCTAAGAAATTCTCAAGGGACTTGAAAATGCAAGGGGGCAAAATACCTACTCAGACCCATTGCCACATATAGATCATTGGCCATAGACAGCTGTCATCTGGCATATGGCTGATCTTGCTAACTCTAAGTGGCCCCTCTGTGTCTGTTTGTCAGGTGTTTCCTTTGCCTTGTAGGTGTCCATGCCATCAATATTAGGTAATATTTGAGGTTGCCTTCCTTAAGGTTTAGCTTATCCAATGTTACCTTTTAAATTTGTTTGCCAGTAAATTCTTTGTGAGTCCTGTCCCATAGATCGTCATTCCTGACTCAGTCACCTGTTGTATATTTGGCAGGCTATGTTATTCTGTATATTCTATGCAGGCTGTTGTTCACAAATGTCTCGGGTTTTGTTCTATTGATCAAATGCCATGTTTCTGACCAATTTAACAGCACACATTTCACAATAGAACTGAAGCTCTTCCTTTTTGAGACAATTTTATCTCTTTGGAATTCCAGACATTTCTCAAGTTTTGCAGGCTGCTGTCACTTGCTGAATCTAGCCCTGACATCCACATTTATCTGCTACCTATCTTATGAATGACACTAATGCCTACTGTTGGTAGGTAAAAGTGTTACCTTCCTTCAAATGGTCTTCTCTAAAGATGATAGGGCTGTTGTTGGTGCTGTAGTGCTTTATTATCTTGATTTTGTCTCTGTTGATATGAACTAATATACAGTCCATGGTCGTACTTTTATCTTGCATTTGATGTACCTACAGAATGTGAAACATTGTTTTACATAATTAAATATACACTTTCTTTTGTATTCAGATAATATATTAAGTCATTGAAATATCATGCACTTTCCAAATAAAGAATGAAATTTAATTCTGAATAAAATGTAATGTTTGATATCCACATAATGAAACAATCATGTAATGGTCATTAGAAGGCCTGAGAATCTGGGGCACAGAGAGTTCTGGGATTAGCTGGTTATATGGGTGCTTATGTGTACAAGATGGAAACAGGGGGTGATTCTTTATGGAAACAAAAGCTTTTGTCTGAGGAGGTGGCATACTGTATATAGCTCCTGTCAAAAGGCATCTCTAACGTCGTCTTCTCCTAGGTGGTCTATAAAACCCCTTTGTGAGCTTGTAGTTGAAGTAAGAGTATTGCTAGAGTGACATCCTTTACTGTACAGTATATCTCTGTTCATCCACCTTTTGTGCATTATGTTTTTTTTTGTTTTCCCTCTGAGCATTTCTCTGAGTCTAGAACAAAGGAGCCCTGCCAGCCTTAGTTTACCTTAAACATCTTGAGAAAATATAAGCTTAAATTAGATATTGAAGTGTAGCAGAGGGCCATATTTATTGTAACTAATCATTGTGCGGTTCCAGTATCATTAAAATGATCAGTTATTTTCACAAAAAAGATTAGTTCATTAATTGTTTAAAAACAAGACGTAAAATGCAGCACAATGAAGAGGGATGTAGTAAAAAAAAATCCATAAATCAATGAAGTATTTGAGTACATGACTAACAACTTGAAAAAGATACATCAATTCATTTTGAAACTGCTTTATCCAATACAGGGTTTCATGGAGACCAGAGCCTATCCCAGCAAGCAATGGGTGCAGGGCATCTTGGATGGGACACCATTCCATCACAGGGCACACACACACACATGCACACACTCACACCTGGGCCAAGTTTCACTCTAAGCCAATTAGCCTGCCCATATGTTTGTGGACTGTGGGAGGAAACCAGAGCACTCAGATAAAACCCATGCAAATATGGGGAGAACATACCAATTCTACACAGATAGCACTCCTGGAACTGGGCCAAGGACCCTAATGCTGCAAGGCAGCGATGCTAATCACTACACCAAAATGCCACCTGAAAATGATACCGTGCCTGATATATGAGTTCTGACATATGACACTGGAAGAACTGTTTAAACATTGCCTTGAACAAAATAAAACCGAGACCCCTTAGTAATTACTGTATGATTTTGAATACTCCATTGGTGTTGCTGTGGCTCCTTTGAAGAATGAACATAGCTTTTACTTTGACTTTCTGATATTATAGATAATGTGAATTACAACTTTGTGTCAAACTTTGTTGCCTTTAATTTGTAGTCCATAGAAACAGAAGTTGATAAAATGAACCTGAAGATTTAACTTTGCTTTTATAGAACATACCTCTTTTCTTAAGCCCTTTTTTCAGTTGTAACTCTGTGATTTTATAAATTATAGGCTTGCAAAGATAAGATACTGACTAGAATGCTGCTGCGCAGTTCCCTCCTGAATTATTTTAATTAAGACAGCACATGAATCCCGATACACTAACTGACATTCAATTTATTTAATTTCCTTACGAAATTGAGACTTTTGTGTTTCTCTTTCTTTTTTTATGATTTTCTTGCACAAAAGAAAGTGCAAACATACATCATAGGAATGGTTTGATTGGCAAATTATTACAATATTTTACTGAAGGTTGAGTATTTCCAGTATCTGAATTTTAAACACATACTGTAAATCTATAAGTGACTTTCTATCATAAGCACCATTAAAAATGTAAAGAAATTGAAAACAATGCATGAAAATGTGGTGAATAAATAAAGTTAATGACAGTTCCCTCTAAACATGAATCTGAAAAAGAGAACAACCTGTTAGACGTTTACTTGTATATGTTGGTTTGAAAGAACATTTTCAAATCTGATGAATGGAGGGCTTCTGAGATCTATTGCAGAATTGCTCTCTTGAAACCCCAACTAGGGTAGGGTTAACATTCCTACACGACTTAGACAATTTTTATACTCAATGCTGGATTTTGGTTCACAAGTGAACTTTAGGATGAGTGGTAATTTGTTCCTGTCTGAGACTTTTGTTTTGGACTTGTGGCTTCTTATATTGTAAATTGCACCATTCAGTAGCTTTGTTCCAAAAATGAGTTGGATGAAAAGTGCTAAGAAAAGCTATTCTACTGGGTAAACTCTCTTAATTTTGTCATTTAACATGGAACTAGATGGATAACTGGAGTCAACAGGTATGGTACTTGTAATCCAAACCTTAGGCTGTACTGAAATGCACGGCTGTTTCAGTACGATTTTTACAACATTTCTGAACTGATTGAAAATTTGCCTAAAGAAGTTCCTCTATTCAGAAGATGCGTTTTCAAGAGAGTTTTGCAAAGGTTATAGACTCATACTGTATATGTTGGTTTGAAGAACATTTTTAAATCTGATGAATGGAGGGCTTCTGAGATCTATTGCAGAATTGCTCTGTTGAAATCCCAGCTAGGGTTAGGGTTAACATTCCATCACTACTTAGACAATTTTACACTCACTGTTGGATTTTGGTTCACAAGTGAGCTTAAGGATGAGTGGTAATTTGCTCCTATCTAAGACTTTTTTTGGACACTTGTGGCTTCTTATATTGTAAATTGCACCATTCAGTAGCTTTGCTCCAAAAATGTGTTGGATGAAGTGATAAGAAAAGCTGTTCTACTGGGTAAAGTCTCTTAATTTTGTTATTTAACATGCAACTAGATGGATAACTGGAGTCAACATTTAATGGTACTTGTAATCCAAACCCTACACTGGCCTGAAATGCACAGCCGTTTCAATACCATTTTTACATTTTTCAGCTGATTGAAAATTTGCCTAAAGATGTTCCTTTTTTCAGAAGATACGTTTTCAAGAGCTTTTCTCTAAGGTTTTGTTTTAGTCTCAAATTCCGTAAGTTCACAGAAATTAGGTTTTTAAGAGTATGTTTTTTTAAAAAAAGTCTTTCATTGTCATTCAAAATTTGAAAGAGGTTTACAGTTCACTTTTAGTATTGATCCTGGACCAGTTCCTGAGTTGCACCTCTAGCTTCATGCAGACATGTTGAATATAAGCAGCTGGACGTCTGCAGAATAACACTGAGAGTGTCTGATAAATCTGCACTCGCATCAATATGCAGACATTTAATAATTTTTCACTTATTAAAAGCTGTTTACATTGCCATAAGTAAGCACTCATTTTATAATTAAATTTGTGAAATATTGACTAGTATTGTATGCTAAATTTATAAAAACAACATGCTAGTAAAAGGGTTTTCTGAAACAATGAATCAATGTAGCATTAGGTTGATATAAATAGGTTGGAAAGAAATTAAGTTAAGTTAAGAATTTCCTAATTAAAGGTCTAAGTAATTATACTTAGTAAATTGAAATGAAACTAGAAAACAGAAGGTCCCAGAACCAGTGATTAAAAGGACTGCAAATAATTAATCAATTCAATAATCACTTAGACCAGAACAGGGTCACAGTGTACTGTCAATGTTCTGTTGTGTTTTCCAATGTTTTAATATAAAATAATTTTAAAATAAAAAAGTCCTTTGTAATATTAGTCTATATAACTAAACCCAAAATCAAATAAATAGTAGATAATAATGTTTGTTGTAGATCTAATGAGATTTTAGCAAGTTTAAGAACTGAGTAGCTTCAAAAATATTACAAAATAAAAAAATGAAATCTCCCTGGATTCTCTACCCTAGTCGAGAACAGGGAAATTCTCAGCAGAGCACAGTATATTTGAAGTAGAGAAGTGCAGGGGGTTGGACAAAATCATAAACTACAAATATAAAAAAAATGGGAAACACCTAAAACATACAACAAAGATTTAAGTGTGAATGTGTGCACATCATGTTCTTTTTCCAGAAGAATTGTTCATGCTGCTCTGGACAAACAATTTTCGATCACTGTCCTTCACCTTCAGGCCCTGAGAAATTTTGCAATCATGTGGAGAGAGATTATCTCTGCTTGGTTTTATATCATATGGTGTTAGGGACATCATATTTCTGTGATTGTGTTCACAGCCACCCTGTGTTCCTCTCACTTTACTATATCCAGAAGCAAATATCAGGAATGACCTCCGTCTCCTCTGATATTTGCCATTTCACTAGACCCCTGCCACAAGCTTTCTGGCAATCTACTACTATTGTCCATATGAGTGTCAAAGATGCAGCATCACATTATATTGTACGATGAATCCACTTAATTTTTTTTAAATGGCATTGCTATATCAATCGCAGCCCATTCTTGCTGGCTGTTTTCAATACTTGTACTGTAGCAAGCTTTCAGGATATAACATTATTATGATTTTCTAAAATGACCTTGTTTCCTATCAATGAAACACAACATTGTTTTTTACCTATACATTTATCAAATCTGTGATAAAAATATATTGAAGGGAAAATGTACAGCTCTCTAAATACAGTATAAGGTAGACTTAAATATCAATCAGTTTTATTCTTATATACTGTAGCACTTTCAATAGATTAAGAATGAAAGGCCATATAGGTAAGCATACTGTATAGGTTTTCAGGGAAGATTTAAAAACATCAACACAGCTGAATTTTTATTATGGTCAGGAAGAGTTTTTCAAAGATGAAAGGCTACCACTGAAAATGCTGGGTCCCCAAATGTACGATGTGAATTACTTGAAATGTTAATGATCTTAGATTCAGTGTGATAGTGTGCAAACTGGGATGTGTGGGAATAGTAACACAGGAGACAGCGCATGTAGTACCTGATAGGACAACAATGGAATTTTAAAGCTTATCCTGTAAGAGACTGGTAGCCAGTGAAGATTTTTCTGCATAGGAGAAATATGTTAATTTTTTTTACTCGATCAGCACTTGGTCCGCGCAGTTCTAAACATACTGTAGTTTCTGTAGTAATTTCTACGATGAACCATCTACAAAGGCAATGCAGTAGTCTACCTTTGCAGAGGTAAATGCATGAATTAATTTCTCTGCTTCAGTAACAGCAAGAATTGATCTTAAATGGCATATGTTTTGCAAATGGAAGAATGATGAAGACTTTGCGAACATGTGATTTGAAAGATAAAGACAAATCAAAAATCACCCCTAGGTTTTAAATTTTTGTATCATAAAAAAGTGATACAGAAAGTGATGAAGATGGCCAATTACAATAATCTCAGTTTTATTGTTGTTTAATTGGAGACAATTTTGATCCATTCATAACTGAAAATCTTCAAGACATTAAACTGTTGTTGAATTAATAAGTTCAGAATTTAGTGATGTCTGCAGGTAGATCTGAGCATCACCAGCAAAACAGTGGAAGTCAACACTATATTTTCTGACCACCCGTCCTCATGGCTTCATACAGTACAGATATCGAAAAGAAAAGATAATTGTTTGATAAGAAAACTAGCATCTGGGATGTACTTTCACCAAAATCATTTCAGTACTATGGGCAACTCTATGACCCAATTGGAAATTTTTAAACAGGGAGTTAGACTTTAAATGAGTAACCAGGGTGGCATGGTGGTGCAGTGGTTACCATTACTGTCTTTCAAGTGCTGGTGCTGTGGGTTCAGTTCTTGGGTTGCTATCTGCATGCTATTTCTGTGTTCTCCCTTTGTTTAGGTTTCTTCCAGGTTCTGTTTTCCTCCCACAGTCCATATGCTGTAGTGTACTGGTAGGTAAATTAGCTTCTGAGAAAAATTGTCCCTTGTGTAAGTGTGTGCCCCATGATGGACTGGCATCCTGGACAGGGTGTACCCTGCCTTGTACCCTTTACTTGCTGGGAGAGGCTCCGGCTTCCCCATTACCCTGAATTGGATAATTAGGTTAGAAAATGGATGGATGAGTAACCAAGTGGTACTCTACAACAAATTCAAAGGGATTGACTAAAATGGCAACAATGAAATAGACCAATGATTTGAAAAACTGGATTAATTGAGGTAAGGCTTTTTCAAAGTGGGGTAATTTCAGTTTCTTTTAATCTTGGATGAATTAAGGAACTAATCAGGGATAAATGTATCATAGTACCAAAAATACAGAAGAGTGCTGAGAAACACTTCCTAAATACTTGTGGAGGAATTACATCTAGAGAGCAGATTATAAAATTAAATGTAAATATTAAAGTAAGATCCCTCTAATTCTTCTTCCCGTAGTGTATTGAGGTTGCACAAATGAATTCCTAAATTTGTGTGGAAAGAAAAGTCTCACTGCTCATATGATGGTCATGGTGTCCTGTCAGCCTCCTCATTCCCTTCCCTGACACTCGACATTGGAGCCCTCTATTGTGTGCTGTCCGAGGCTGGGGAGCAGCAGCAAACATTCTCGAAGCATCTGTAGACCCTACCATAAACACGGCTTTTGGGTGGGAATTTTTGGAGTCCTTTTTGTGTTGGTTAGTGAGGTGGATTATCAACCAGAGGAAGTGTGACATACAGTAGGGACTGTGTGTTAGAAAAAAGGACTGATGTGTTGGTTTTATTGTTATGTTGATTCTTTTCACAATTCTTTAAAAACTGCACAGTTGGAATAGATTTTAAAAGTGTAATTGTAATTTACCTGTTTTCTATGCAAGTTCATAACATCGTTGAAGATTGGGATTTTTAACATTTAACAGGGTTCACGAGCCTGTATTGTTTGACTGATGGTGTTAAAATACAGCGCAATAAAAAGGAGACCCATACAGGGATACAGGATGGCAGAAAGCCTTATCAATAAGACCACTCCAGCACATTTAAAATCATTCATATCATGACATGCCACACGTTCTGCAGAAAATGCAGTAAAAATTCCATTTCATAAACAGATTTTTAAAGAGGTACTGCTTTTGTATTTTGTCTCACAGTAAGATTAGTGTAGTGAATGTCTGTCATGGCTAAGGAGCTGCATTTGGCATTACTTGTTTTGGTAGCTTATATTTCAGTCCCCTAGCTCCAAGACACTGATGGAGCCTCATTAAGACACGGATTGAGCAGTCATTAACAATCATCCCTTTGTGTTACTTTGAGCCATGACTATAAGTTATGTGCATTAGCACATTGATTAACAGAGGAGTGCACATGGCTACTGATTTTCTTTAATCATGCATCACTATGTTAGTAATACATTGGATTCAAGAGTATTTCAGAGGATGTGTCAATAAATCATGGAACCACTTTTGTTTACTAGGAACTTGTATATAATTTATAAACAGAAGAGATTTATTTTATAACGTTTCATCTCTCCAGGACTGGTTTCTGAATAATTTATAGTTCCTTGCAGAGGTATTCAAAACAGACCTGTGCTATCCCATTTTGTGAATTGAAATGGTGCATATTGTATATTTTTAACTTTACAATTAAAAGAACATGTTTAAACTAAATATATATTTATATTTTAGGGTGGCACAGTGGCTCAGTGGTTAGCATTGCTGCCTTGCATATCTGGGGCCCTGGGTTCAATTTCTGGGGCTCTCTTTATTTTCTTTGCGTTTGCATGGATTTCCTCTGGGTTTCCTTCCACAGTCCAAAGACATTCTGGCAGTTTGAAAACTGGCCCCGGTGTGAGTGTGCGTTTGTGTCTGTTTGTGCCCTGCGATGGACTGGATTTAATATTTTATACAAAACCTGGATGTTCAAACTGCAGACAGGTAAGATAAATTACAGAGTTACAAAAATAGACAGAAAAGACTGAAACATGTCGATTGCCTCCAGATCTGTGAACCCAATATTTGGTGGACTGTACTGTATGTGTCCACTCCGGTTGTGCAGGACACATGGAGCTTCAGTGGAAGCTTAGTCTCGTGATGAGACATTCGTAGTGGAAAATCATTAAAATCACAGGAATTTATTATTAGGAATTTGGTATTAGGAATCTCTTTCACTTTAAAGATCAACAATGTGCGGCTGTCATGGCTTGTATTGGGGGATACAAGCATTAATAAACAGCGATTTTGTTTTACAGAATTGAATGTGTTTTTTTGTCCCCTTATTTGAAGCATAACAGGTCCAGTAAACCATAGGTCTTACTGTTTGAAGAACAATAGGTTCCAAAATAGTATTTATTAGCAAATCTAGAGGACTCTTGCTGTGTATGTCCTCAAGGTATCTAACATGCACAATAAGGCAGTTTTGGACTGTTTGGAAGAATGCCACCCAACACATAACAACCTACGATTATGGTAAATACCTAGTGCTGTCAAGACAGAAGAGAGGAATTATTACATGGTTACAACAATAAGAAAACACAATGTCTGTTTGTCTGTTTCCATTCTAGTTAAAATGAAAATATGGCTCCAAATGTTTAGAAATAAAATTATTTCCTATTTTTTATTTCTTAATAAAATGGTTTAATAATGACCAGACAAAATAAACCCAGAGATAAACATTTCTTACCCTCTCCACCCCCTCACCCACCCCTTTCGCACTCTTTATGGGAGTTATATGATCATCACTCGCTCAAAAAAGATTATTAATTAATCCAAGATTCTAAACATAATATTAAACTGATGTCAAAAGTCCTCTATGCCTCCAAGGTTGAAATAAGTGACAAAGGGATTCCAGATAAAATAGAACTTTTTTTCCTTTTGTGCTTTTACTCAAATATAATTTTTCAAATTTAAAAAGGTCTACTAGAAGAGAAAGCCATTGTGCAATACAGTCGGTAGATTCATTTTATTCTTCCAATCAAGGATGATTATCTTCTTAGCTATAGCCAAGGAATATGAAGTATAGTAAGAAGGGAGAAAATTGGAGATATTGATCCCAGAAAGGTCCCTAATACGGCAGATTAAAGGATGTAAATCTCTGGCCTATTACACTAAAGGTAAGATTAATATTTTATTCCAAATTTATTTAACCATTATGCAGTTTCAAAATGCATGTACTGTAAATAAGTGTTATTTGTGAATTCAGTACATTGTTGACATACAGTACAGTATCAATTTCAGCATATTCTATTAAAATATCCTCCTTTGAGTAAGATATACCTGATGCAAAACTTTTGAAGGGATTAACTGAATTTTTGTATAGGCAGAAAATGTAAATGTGTTCAAACAGAACTTATGCCAATCATAATCAGATTTACTTAATACAAGGCCAATACTCCACTTGTGGTAGATACAAAGAACCATTAATAGAAATTAATACAACTATAGCATATAGTATAGAGATAATTTTTACTTTCCCCCATCAATTTTTAAAGGTATTGTAATTGGGGTCAATTCGAGAGAAGTAACAATTTTACATTTGATTGCATGAAGAAGGTGGTTCCACTGAAATATCTGAGTATTTGGAAGTAAATATTCAAGAGCCAGTTAATGAGAGGGAATTAATTCTCCATCGGAAATTAGCTGCCCAAGTTTTACAATACCCTTTGACTTCCATACTTCAAAATTAATGGGTTTATTCTCAGTAGTAAAATCTGGGTTATGCCAAAATTTTGGCTGTGTGGAAGATGTTGACATTACAGAAATGCATAGATTACTGAGACAACTGGGTTTTTTAATAGTTTACTACTAATAAAACAATTATATACAATGGAGTACAGGCAGATTGTTCAGCTGCTGATCAAAATGTTTGTGCCTGTTCTTTGGCCAGTAAAGCAAATATTTGGGTTTATAGGGAATGCAATAGAGAAGAAAATCAGGTGCATTGCTCCACCAAAATCTTGCTGTCCCTGATGCTGAATATCTAAAGGAATGATTGATATTTAGCATCGTAGACAACACGAATTTGGTGGAGTATTAAAACATAATGTTTTATTTTTATAAATAATGTTAAGTTTAGAATCTTTAATGCGTTTGAACAAAATTAATGAAATTAACTAAAATTACTGTACTATTCAGAGGACATCATACTGGAGGCTGTAAAGTATGCCATTTTTAGATTTCTTTATAGCAGAAAAGAAAAACGGTCAAATTAGCAAACTGTTAATTAACTACTAATCAATTAAGGCATTGCATATTTTCTGGACATGTCTAGTGTTATACATTTTTTTTTATTTAATGAAGTTAAAATTTCAGTTAATAAGAGCACTATACTGTAATTAAACCATTCTTATTCCCCAATCACAAACAAATGCAACAGTTTTCATGACATGAAATTGGGTCACAGAAATACACATTAATTAGAACTTGTTATAATTTCCTCTAATTGGAATGGCAGAAAAAGAAAATAGGTTAATGCGGCAATACTACTACATTTGAAGAGAAATGGTGGTTTTCCAAGATGGAGAACCACCACAAGTAATTTTAAACCGGACATCATTATCACAATCTAATGATGTGTTTATCTTCTAACCGAAAAAGACAAGCTTTATTTGTGGGATGTGCAATTTCACATACTGTATATAGGTAGTGAAGCTAATGTCAAACAAGATCGAATCTTCTCCATTACATGAGTTTTTTGTGCTACATTATTTTTTTGTCTTAAAAAGTTCTTCCTTTTATCTTCTGATGCATTTGTTCAATATTCCCTTCCACTCAGCAATATAATTGAATCATACGTCATTTTGAAAGCACAGGTGTATGCAATTCTAGGTGCACTGAAACTTCCTTTCATGTTGCATCACTGAAAGAGTGGTTTCAACCTCAAGAACAAGAGTCATGCAGCTGCATTTGGAGGATCAGATGCATTACATTGAAAAGCATGTCATGAGTTGCTAAATATAACAAACTTTGTTTTTACTCTCATAAGTCATTAGCGAAGTCTTCAGTTTCTTAGCAGTATCAAGTAAATGTGGTGGAAATTGAAAAACTACACGACTATCGAGCAACCTACTGTACTAGCACCATTAATTGAAGTTCAATGCTGTTCTTGAAGAGAATGCATGTACTGTATGGAACTGTAGGTGATTGTAAGAGGGCAACTGGATCTGGAGTGTTAGTTAAGGGGTTAAGCCACCAGAGGGCACCAGTGAGGCACTCCAGATATATACAAGAATGCGGTGATATTGCATACTGTAGGCACGAGGTTATTAAAGAACTGGCCTCCCCAGTGTAAAGCCAGTCTCCCTATATAAAGACAAGGGAGTAATCAGTCCAAGTTGACTCAGTTCAAGTTCAGACCTTTGCTGTCAGAGGTGTTAGTGAGCATCAGAGCTCATGGGGTGTCTCTGGTGGTCAGCTCATGGGGAACTAGACCAAGCTGCACAGGCCAGATAAGACAGAGACAATAAGCAACCGGGTCTTGTGGTAAGACGGTGGGTTATCCATCCTGGTCAGCTCGCAGGGTCCTAGACTGAGGCCGGTCTCACGATGAAACCCCCACAATCTCAGGGGAGGATTGAGTTACACTACAGGCAGCCTGCTCTAGGAGTGACTAGGGCTGTCTCTCCTAGAGAGACATTTCAAATGTGCTCAGTCCTCGTTCCATTTTTGCTATATTTTATTGGTAAGCAAAGATATTTCAGAATTTTTATTCCCTAAGTATTGTTTTGTCAACAACACTGTACATTATTTTCTTAAATAGAAAATCACTATTTTGTGAGTCTTCCTCACACTGTTATAGTGGTTTTGAAAGACAAAATCAAAATAAGAAAGGAGTTGATTTTTCAATAAATTCTGTAAGAGTTAACAATCTTTCCAAATTTCCAAATTATGTTAGGAGACTTGAAGTCTCCCATAATCACATTCTTTCCAATGCATTCTCAAAACCATTGCTACAGTACGTTGCTTGTCTTTATAGAAGAGCTAAAGTCCTAATATACTGCAAATCATTGTTAACAGAGTTTCAGCAACTATTATAACATCATAGTTGCATGCTAATGCAGTTGTTTCAAGCTGTATAATTTTGTTTTAATACTTTAACATGCAATAATTGGTTTACCTGAGATGCTTCATGTCTTTGAAATCTTCATTTTCTTCTCCTTTTGTGTCTCCCATGGTATTTTCATTAGGTTTTTCCATGCATATTCCATTTCCATGCAAATATAAGAATATGTCTCCATCTGTAAACTTTATGACTTCATGACTTCCCTCTTCCTAGTTTCAGCACTAAACGGTATTTGTGGATTTTCTACTTTTTTTTTCTTAGTGTTTCATAAAATTGCTATGTTGAATCTTGTCTTCAAAAAGTTCCTTTTCTACAAGCATGTCCCAAAGTATCTGGCCTGCTGTGGTCATATTGTAACTGGTATTTGATATTTGATAGATGGTTGGTTTCCTGTGCTGCTGACAGTTTGAGCCATCTGCTTTTCCACTCCTGCTGTTGCTTGTTGGTTTCCTTTGGGGTACAGACTTCAGAAAATTTAAGATTTAACCAGATGCTCAATCTCTTTTTGTTCTCCTAGGTTTTTTAACTCTTCCTTGAACACAGACACTTGCTCATATGAGTATTGGTTCCTGTGAAATTTATCACAAATCTATCTCAACTGCATGGTGTTTTGGTAGATGCATGTGTTGCAAATACCACACCCTATGTTGTATGAATATTGAGGAGAAGAAATTTCTAATCTTGTTCTTTCAGTATCACTCTCTGGTTTCTCTTCAATGATCTCCCAGAGAAAAGCCTCCTTGTCCTTTGGAGGTGTGTGTCTTGATTCTCAACATAAGTTGTATTTACAGTGTTGAGTGTTTAACAAATCACTTTAAGAGTACAGTAGTGTAATAAATTAGTGAAATTGGTATGCTGACAACTCATAAATTTGCAATTCTTCTATTAGAATATGACAAAAATAGAGAAAAAGAGCTTCCTGTTTTGTTTTTCACTCTTATGATACATTTCTTGAGAAATATTATGTATTCCTTCTCATAGACAATAAGAAACAAACATTTCCCTTCAACGTAAGCATCTGCTAAAGAAATTTGCACTGATGCAGTAGTAACAATAATAAGAGGAGCAAGTGTTGTTCATATCAGAACACCATTTTATTAACCACCATCATATCTTGTTAAGCCACCCTTGAAACATGAATTACATTCCACAATTATAGTCCAATAAATAGTCAGAAGCAATTGTCTAAAGTATTTCTTATATACAGTATAAAGATAAATCATTTCTAAATTTATTTTCTTTCCTGCATCAGGTAAAGCTCCTTCCTGGTCTCTCAATTCAAACCAATTTATGTATAGTTCAATATCAGAAACAAGATGAGATAGGGGAAGTGGGAGCAAATCGTTAATGCTTGTGATGATTTGTGAACTACTGATAAACAAACCTGTTCCACTAGCTCTATAACATTATCAAGAAAAAGCACTTTGTAGTGAGTGCAAAATAAGAAGGAAGTAAAATTACTCTCACTGTACGATTTCTGCAGTGTCAACAGTAAAGGTAAGGGTATTAGTTTTTTTTTAATTCCATAACAGACTATATAAAAAGTTAAAACTCAAATGCACAATAACTTTGGAGTGTAAGGCTGGTTAATTATTAAACTACAATTTGTAGCAGTTGGGACTCAATAAAATCTAGATTTTAGTCTCATGATTTATGATGTGCAATAAAACACATGAGTAGATGTGTTTACATGAATATCCATACTACCACCTCTGATATGTTTCACTCAAACAAAGAGCAAAGGGAAGTCGAGAAGGCAAGATACATACTGTATACAGTATACTGGAAGTAGAAGAGATTAGGATCTAACCTTCCTCCAGAACACATTAGTGAAGTTCTTTCTTTTTTCCTTGCACTGAAACCTTTGTACTTGTCACATATCATTGACCCCTTTTATATATCTGAATGAAATCAAAGCGGAAATTGTTAACAGTAATTGATAATCTTTCTAAAGATTTTGCAGAATTCCTATTTTTCTTCAGGCACTTAAGCTCCATTTTTCGGGAGCAGTACACAATTACTTTTATTTCTAATACATATCCTACACCCTGAAAATCATTTGACATTATTATAAAATATGTATTAATTTGTACTGCTTTGTGCAAATACAGATAGGTTTTCGCATTTTGTAATGTAAAATTCCTACTATAATGTCTGAATTTGATTATCCCATTTGATTGATTTTACTTTAAGGCACTGTTATCATGTAATGCATTTTTTCTGTGTACATTAGCAGAAGTAGATTAGCTGGGATTTGTATTCCCAGCTGATATGTTTGTCCTAGACATGACAGTTACAAGAGCAATAACAGACCATTTCAGTCAGAGACAATGTGATAGGATACAGTGAAGTATGCAAATGATTGGAGGTCAATTGGCCTATCTTTTTTTTTTACTATTAGCTGCAGATTTCTGATTCTTCTGTGGGACCAACAGTAGTATGGTTTGTTGTTACCACTTACAGTACCTCTCTTTAAAGGCTGTTAAGGCCTCTAATAGTAGGATATAGGCACATGTGAGGTGGATTAGTTAATTATTAGATAATTGGTGAATGCCACATTCGCACATTGGTGTCAATTAGTGTCCTTAAGATATAAAGGGCAGGCACAGTGGCAGTTGGTGTTGAATATATTTGTGTTTGTTATCAAAGGAGTATTTGCAAAATAAAGATACCCTACCCACCAGTCTTCATGTCATTGTTCTAACATGCTCATGAGCCACCTGATTTAGAAGCTTGTCTTTCTAAGAACCTTTAAGATATTCTGGAAAATATGAGCTCTTGCCACAGTTTAGATATCAATATTGTACATTTATATGACAATATGTAATATTTGTGTTTAAAATTTAAACATCAGCAACCTCACTGAGTAACTGATATTGCCATGCATCCAAAATTGGGAAATCAACTCTTAGACACAGGAGAAGAACATGAAAAAAATAAATACAACTTTTTTTTTATTAAAAGAAAAGGCTAGGATTGATGATGCTTGTGTAGATTGTGTATTCAACGTGTTAATTCATGACTTTGATGATTTTATGTATTTCCAGACTAGTTCTGCCCCTGTGCAGTGACAAAGAGCATGTACTGTACTAACTCAATCTATTTTTACAGTCTTTAGAAAAACTGCCTTGAATTGTTGTTAACTTGCTATATTAGTTGGTGAACTTAAGGGCAGATCTCTTTTTGTAGTCTTTAACTAAGTCAATATTGATCACTTACCTTTCTTATGTACTGTATGTTCCCTAATAAAGAAAATAAACTGGTTCCTGATAGCACCTCCTTTATAGTTTCAAGGACTTAAAATCATGATGAAATGTGTGGGTACTTCTGGTAAAAAAACTTCCAAAAAGGATGTGAACCCAACCTAAAGATTAGATCTCAGCCAAATAGTCAATTTCTGACTGGAATGATGTCCCCTCAAACATTTTATAATATCTCGGGAACTTTATATAGTAGAAGCCTGGTTTATGGCTTAAATTAAAGTTAATTAAAATGAAGCATTAATGTTTCTCTTTTTTAAAATTATGATTGCTTCTAAAATGCTTCAGGTAGGACAAGACAGTCATGTGAGCTCCATACAGAATGCTCTATATAATGGTATTGTACCTATTGTACAATATATTGTACATATATATATATCATGCTATCTGCTGAGAACGAGCATTAGCATCTACAGATTAATTACTTCATTGCTCACATGGTTCTATCTATGTGTTCATATTGCAGAATAGCTCACATTTTAGGAAGAGAGGAAAATAACAAAATTAAGCACAATGTTTAAAGTGTCAGTCATTCAAAAAATACAGGACAGTTAATGTTGTAAGTAGTAGTATACATTTCCCAGGACAGCGACCTAAAAAAGTGAGCAATTTTAGCAAAACCAGGACAGTTAGCTACCCTGTTCTCCCCAGCAATTGAGTTTGAGACCTCTGTTCTAATTTTCTAACTAGATTTGTCCTTCTTTTTTACAAATTGGGGTTACATTTGCAATTCTCCAATCTGTGGTTACAGCTCCCATTCTTAACAGTAGTTAAAATATCCTATTGTCAGTTCTACGTATAACATTCCTTATTTCTTTAAGTATGACAGAACAAATGTCATCACGTTGCAATGATTTATTAGACACCTGCATAGAAGACATATCTTTGAAGGTTTTATTTTTGAAAAAAGAGACCCAAGCATTCGTACTGTATATCTTCTATATTTTAAGATTTATGTTTTTACAGGGTTATGACACAAAGACCATAAATAACATACTGTAAAACAGCTTTCATCTATTGATTTTCTTTCATCATGTTCAATCTAACTAGTGTTGCCATCTTGTAACCTGATCTTTTCTGATCCCAGATGCAAAGCAAATCTGGTCCTCCACACTGTAACTCGGAGAATGGAAAGTCGTTAGGGGAAAAAAAAACTTTAACAAAAACTGGGCGGCTGCTGTAATTGGTGTTGGTGGACCTCTGGTCCTGAATTACCAGAGCTATGCCTCATTACTGTGAGGCTGTGTTGTAGGTGGTGGTGTCCCTCAAATGAAACATTAAACTGATACCTTATTTTGTGCTTATTAAATCTCTCTTGGCACTTTAATAAGAGTAGTGGCGTTAACCCTATTGTCCAGACTAAAGTCCAGTGTCCTGGCCCTCATAAAAAGATCACAGTAATTCAATAGGTGAAGCAGTTTCTCATTTCTGCACATGATCTAAAGTAATGATGTTACTGGTTCATACAGTATGACCATTGTGGCACCCAAGTTCATGATGCAGTTCCTTGGTAGATGAAGATCTGCTCTTTTTCTTCAGGATCCTTTTACTGATCAAACGTCATCCTTTATATTGCACTTCACAAACTAATCAGTTGTTTCTTGACATTTCTTAAAAGCGTGTAATCACTGGGATCCAGGTCAAATTTATGAGGTCAATGCCTACCTACAACACAATACCCATGAGTGTGGTGGCTTTGCACATGGTAAGATGTCAAATGTAGCAAAGACTGTTCCATCACCGGATAGATTCCAGCAGGAGCACGTTCTACAGCACATGCTGTGCACAATACCCATGGAAACATTTTCCATCTATTCATGATTTCACAGCAGAGCACATTGATGGCATTAATGAGTGAGGTGGTTAGATGTGTATCATGAATATCCATGCAACTGTTACTAAAGACATTGTACAACACAATTTCACGACATAACATGGGGTCTGTCACCAAAAGCTGGTGATGCATTTAAAGCAGTAAAATATCTATTGCATGAGAAAAATGAAAAACATTTTGCACATCAATGTTTATAGAATCTCCAAACTGATGCTTGGTATTACCATGGGAAGGTGACATACTCACCTGGGCTTGAAAGAAAGATTTCGCAGTGTTCAACTATTCAAACTTGTTTGGGTAAATAGCTCTCAGTTGTTACCTTACCATGTCTTGTTCGAAAAACCTTCATAATATGAGGTTACTTGTCTGTTGAAATAGAATAAAAATCATGTCTTGACTTCATAACATGGAAAATAAAAATGTATGGCTTTGATCACAGTTGTGAAATACTTCTGGGTCATTTTTATTCATAAACATTTTTTTGCATAATTTCTCTTAAAATAAGATTGTGAGACTGACAAATTTTTTAAAATGAAAAGAAAAAATGAAAATGAAATCTGTGTCATTGAGGCAAGTATGCATGTAATAATCTAATTCCGTAATGTTCCCTGTAATGCACAAATTCTTCAAGCCAAAAGAGATTTGTCCCTAATTTACTTTGGTCCTGAACAATTATTTAATATGCCAACAGCAAAATGTGTAATGAAAGACAATTTCAAGAATAAAATTGGAAAAGGTAATTTCATTCATTGATTTGAGGCAACTTAATGGTGTAAGAAGAGTTCTTATTCTTGGAGGCTCTTAGCTGGGTTGAGGCTCTAGTTCATGGAGCCTTTTTAATTTTTAATTTCTTAAAATATTCCAGAAAATATTTAGTCTTTATATTCCTTCTTTCTCATTAACCACAACACTAGCAGTGGCAGATGATATAGACCTGTGGCCCCTATTATTAATTTTACTTTGCGCCACTTATTTTTTAAATAATCCCCATTAATTCAAATGGCAGGACTGACATGTACCGTATGCAAATTATGATTCCCCGAAACGCATATATACTTATTTTGTATTCTGTGCATTGTAATAGTGGCATTTCCTATTTAGTTGAGATGTTAGTAATTAAATCTCGGAAATGAAAATAAGCAAAATGTGACAAATAACTTATTAATAAGCTACTCAGAATAAAACCTCCCGTACTAAAAAATTAACATTATTAAGGTAGAAGTTGTATAAGACACAACTGCCAGGGGATATACAGTACATTCTTTTATAAACATACTGTACTGTATATGCATACTTAACATTACACTTTGTGAATTAATACATTTTAAAAAGTCTGTTGCAAGAGAAAAATAATATAATTTAAAATTGAGTTTTGGGTTGTTTTAATCTTCACTATTTATTACCATAAACAAATTTAGGTCATTTATAGCTTCTCCTAAATATCAGTCCTTTGAAATGGGGTTGATACAGTACGTAGTCACTAGTGAAGCTGTCTGTGATGTCATGAAGTTGCTGTTCTGTATATATTTGTTCATTAAATTGTTTCTTCTATTTTCTATTTATTTCAGAAAGCCACCCGTTTAACGCATCCTACAGGTATGCTTAGTTTTCTATTTTCGCTATCAGTAATGAGCGGTTCATGAAGTTTACCATTGCGTAATCTAGCATGCAGTAGTTCAGTGGTTCAGTGGATGTCCTTTTTGGTTACAGCATGTCAGACTGTGCAAACCCATTATACTGTGGCATTTTCCTTTTGAGTTGCTGTTTGCCTGAACATTAATAAGCTGTGGAAAATATAGGAATGAGGTATCAAGGGAAAGCTGTCTTTATAATTACTGTTCTGACTTTAAATGCAGCTGTATCTTTTACAGCTGTATCTGTAACATTTAACAGATTGTACTGTAATCAAATTAAGTTTTGCATACAGTAGTTGTTGCGCAAATGAACAAATGTTGTTTTTTTTACCAGTTTAATCATTTATCAATCGCATATCTACAAGCTTATATATATAAATTTTCCCAGATTATGACAAAAACAAATAAAGCAGTTTTTCACTATGTGTATTTTGGGTGGGAGATTTAAATTTTACAATTGAATAGTTAATAAAGATTCCCAACCTTTAACCAGATGTTACCAAAATTATCAGATGTAAAAATGTTCATTTGAACTTTTGAAATTGAGTGTTTTTATTAAATATGGACAATAAAGAGGAGCAAGACTAAATATCTGTTAACCTAATCTTTTGCTGTCATTTTTATTTCCAAGACAACTCAAACATGTTCTTTTTCATTACACAGTGTTTAAAAAAACTCCTGTAATTCAGGAATTTGTGTGCGTCTTCACTGTATTCTATTGTGGGCAAGGAATCTTTCCTCTTAGATGCTGACCACCAGTTGTAGACTCACTGAATTACATATTTATCCAGGGTTTTAATTGTAGGAGCTAAAAGCTCTGAAGTTCTCAAGTCCCCTATGTCCTCACTTGATAAAGCCAATCAGACGTCTCTAATGGGCTTGCAGCCTCCCATCTACTATGAGGTTGCAAGTGTGCATGGCTATGAATGATTAAATTTGGAATTGCTTCATTCAGTTTTAAGGTTAGTATAAGGAATACATTAAAAGCTCTGTATCTTGAGAGAGGAAAGTATTTTCAGCATAATGAAAACTATTAAATGGACCAGTGGGCTATTAAATGCCTTCATATACTGAAAGACAGCTGTTTAATTTTCTTATTGTGTATCGATGTTCAGCTATTGCTTAAGTGATTGTTGAAGCCATTTTGTTAAAGATCGATAAATAAGATCCCTCATTTCCCTCATTTCCTTTAGTACATTTGGTAGAATATTATCAGGCCCTGGAGATTTGATTAAGTGCTTCTAGTAACTGTAACACCTGTAACACTCTTCTATGCTGGTATTATTCAATACAAAGCTTAGTCTTCTCTCATTCTCTTATCAGACATGTTGCCAAATTCTTTGGTGAATCTGTGTGAAAGATTTATTTTAAGAGAATAAGAGTGTGGATGGACTGACTTTGTTTGCTAGGCTGGGGGTATTTTTCTACAAGTGTGGTAATTTGCAGAGGTAATGTGGCTTCACTGATCTTTAAACTTTGGATCGTGCTGTAAAAAGGGAGATTTCTCAGGAGGAAGGGATGTTGGGGCCATTTGATCAAGCAGGGTCTAAGTACACAAAAGCAGTCAGACAATGGAGTAAAGTGGAATAATTTTTATTTATATCTTCTGCAAAGCAGTTCCCTTTCAAAAAAACTAAAAAAAAATCCAAAAGAAACTGAAATCACTGGCACATTTTCCAAGTTCTAACTAAAATCTGATTTCTATCACTCTATACACAGTAAAGCAGCTAAGCTACTAATAACCAAAAATACTTTCCACCTATAGTTGTGTGTAATCGATAACTTTTCTTCAGCAAGCCCTCTTTCTTTCTCTCTAGGTATCTCACTTTACTCTTTTTCAGACTTCCTTTCTTATTCTCCAGTTTTATTTACTGTCTGTGCTTTCCTCCTCCTGAGGATGTTTTATCTGCCTCTCTTTTTCGCCGCCCTACTGTCACCATCCTTTCAACTGAATTGTCTTTCTCCTGTCACCAACTGTGAGCCCCCAGAAAAAGGGGAGACTAAAGGTTTATGCTTTGTCTCTTCCTTTATACTGCAACTGCCCCCTCCCACTTTCAAGTGACAAAATGTAAGACAAATATAAAAAACAACATGGTAATAAAGGGATGATAAAATTGTAGCACATACAGTATATAATAGTTTTGAATCAGCACAGCAAAATATAAATGAACTCACTTAACTGTGTTTACGTGTTTATGTGCATTTTGCATTGAATGACCATTCTACTGGTGTCAAAAACACATAAAATGATATGAATTCACCTTTTTCCTTTACTATTAGTTAGATAATATAAATATAGATGTAGCTCCTTCTGTATTTACTGTAACAGATTGACAACACCACTGCTGCTGCTTGACATTCCCAGACTTTGCACTGTAGGCAAGGAAATAAGCTTTAGAATTATTCTGTAGATCTGAATAGGTATGGATAGGTGTGAATAATTACTGGATGTATGTACCTGTTTGATTAAATTACATTTACATTTTTTGGAAAACATTTAATGTATGACTTTCTCAAAGGCATCATAAAGACAAGAATGGGGGGAAAGTAGGAAAGATACATGCAGATGTGCAGTTCACAACAGCAAATTCTATTACAGAGGGAAGGGTCCCACCTGCAGTATGAAATGAAAGAAAAAGTTCTTGCTTCTAAATTTAAAATAATTATTTTCATATTTTTACTTGATTATAAAGTAATGCCATATTCCCTCATCGGAGCATTTATATGACAGAAAATGTTTTATTGTTAAACCAAGAAAACCTTCTAAACCCTTTCTTTTATAAAAATAATATAATAAAAAGATACAGTATACAAAGAAACCGGTGAGCTTTTAGTTCAGCCATTTGCGTGTAAGGAAGTTTGTAATTGGTCCATTCTGTGCACCAAAGTTCTCCCATTTGGCTTGTTTTTTATTGATGGTCTTTGGTTGGGAAAAAAAGGAGAATGTACAATACAGTGCAGTACATTCTGAACTTTATTTTTGTATGTTATTTCTTGTGAATTTTTTTACATCTTCTATTTTTCTATATTTCTGTAATTCCTGTAAATCTAAAGGACATACAGTACCATGGACAATTATTACTATTGGCATTAAGCAGATGAAACCTCAGGTGCACAAATGAAGTGAAATTGTTGAAGGTGCAGGAAAGCTTCAGTGCAGTCTGTATAGAGCAGGGCAGCTCATAAGAAGACTTCTTAACCGAATAGTTTTAAAAGCAATCCAATTGCCTTCCATTACTGTCAAATGTTTAAAAGTCATTTTTCTAGCAGTGAGGAATTCAATTATTCAAAAACATTAATATCCAATTAGAAAAGTTAACATTTCTGAGCAAGTAATTCTGTTTAGACACCTACATTAATTAGTTTTACTGTTGTTATATAGTCATATTGGAACTATGCCCAGAGGAAGTACTTTAACATTATCAAATATTCAGTATAATGAATCTAATGGGGATTAGAAAGATTGTAATCTGTGTTACTCACAGGCCTGCTTCAGATGAATTTAAAATGTTCTGATTTATAGCACCTATGTCCTTGAGGTATCTTTCATGTCATGTTAAGACATTCATATGCTTGGACTGCACAAACACTAAATATATGTTTATGTCAAGATGATACATCTTCTTGAAATGGGTCAGGTTTATCTTAAATCAGAAGGCAACTTTTCACAACAATGTAAAGAGAAAAGGTTATAAACCCTTGACTTGCTCTCCTAAACTTGTACAATAGATGAATATTAATTTGAATTCTAATAACAGATAAAAGTAAGAAAAAGAAACTGACCAAAGCCAACTGGATAATTTTACCTGTTGCTACCCAAATCGATAACTAGGTTTAGTTCACAGTCTTACATGTGTTACAGATAACTTTAAATCCTGCATTGCTAAAGTCTAGAAACAGTAGCAATTTAGACCAATTAAGTTAACAATCCAATCATCAAGATTACTGCTAGAATAAAAGTAAAGAACCCGCAGAACTAAGAGTTAATATTGCTGCACTAGGGTATCCCATGGTAGAAATTAATTGAAAAATATAAGTGCTTTAGTTTAAATGCATGCATAGTTTTTATGATGACACATCTTTGACAAAGCTGCTCATCAGGTAAATTTCTGCTTTATGAACCATAGACTCCAAAGATATTGGCTTAATATTTAACTTTGACATGTTGGATAATTGTTCCTGTAAGGTATGATTAATGCCTTAAATGTGTGATTGTTTTGCTTTATTTTAATTTTTCTGGTTACTATAAAAATGTAATCATGAAGACAGTGGATCAAAAAATCTTCAAGATTATATTTAATTCCTGCCTTTCTCTGTCCCCCCCCCAAATGATGGATGAGCAAGACAGTATTTAAGAAATGCATCCATTTCCTAACAGTGAACAGTCGCAGGTTAGCCAAAGCCTATCCAGACACGCAACAGTCTTAAGAAAGAATACACCCTGGATGGGACACCAGTCTATCACAGGGCAAACATACAGGCACAAACCTACCAATATGTCTTTGGATTGTGAAAAAAACTGCGCTAAAAGCAGAGCAGTCGGACAAACCCATGCAAACACAAAGAGAACGTACAAACTCACCGAATTGCGAGTGCCCCAAGAACTGAACCCATGTGAACATGGGGACAGCCTACTGTACAAACTCCATTCAGACAGCTCCCCAGGAGCTGAACGCAGGGCCCCAGCACTGCGAGGCAGCAATGCTAACCACTGTGTCATCCTAATTTAATTTCATTATTATCCCTAATAATTAATCACTTTTCTTTCATCGGCTTTATGATTCTTGAAGTAAAAGTATGCACAACTATCTGAAGGATGTCCTTGCCAATGTAAACACCTCATGTCTTGGTGGAATGTAGTCTTTTTTTTGTTTATAAGTGTCTAATTGATCCAAGACGTTCTAGGTATTTCTTGAGTACCCTGTATGAATCATGCATGTGGACTGCACAAATGTTTGACTGTATGTCCCAAAAAGAAAATGGAAGAAAGATTTGACTACAGGCCTTAGAAGACCTCAAAGGGAAAGGTTTTTGCTGCAAGTGTGTGGTCCGGAGAGTGGCAGTTTTCCATCTGGACCACATTTTCTACAGTATGCATCAGCATGCTGACTGAACACTGTGGTGTATTACCTGACATCCTTTGAATAAGACATTAAATTCTTGTCCTGACTACTTGGTCATTACTGAATCATGGAATCTCAAGGAACTTTTCAAAAGAGTAAGGATGTTAACTCCAGTATCCTGGCTAATTTCCACTCTAAACCTTTATAATCTGGCTTTTCTAAAGTTCCCTTTAACTAAAGGAACTTTAGAAAAAGCAATCAGTTCTCTGCTTGATCAGATGTGTTTTGGTGCTCCTTTCATAAAATGGATGCAACGCATCTCTCAAGTGGGTGCTATATTTCAGTGGTGGATAATGTGGGGCCCCTACCAATAGTATGTAAAATGTTTTGGCATTCTTAGGCATGAAAACTGCTAATTACTGCTTATTATTTATAATTAATTTGAAACAATTTTAAGGGCAAATTTCTGATTGTATTACAGTATAACATCCAATTAGCTAAGAATCATTCCACCTTAGTCTTTGAGAAAAAAAAAAATATTTCTTACAAATTAGTTGCATTGGCAAAATAAATTAGTTGCATTGTTGATCTCAATGTCTGTCTTAACATCAGGCAGATTAACCTTACTGTTATATACATATTCATTTAGAAACTTATCCTGTTTTCACAAGAAAGAAGAAGCTTTTTCTATGTACAGCTTACATGGTCTCTGTGTTTTGCTTAGAATATAGCATTTTCTTTGGTGATAGATTATTACTATAGAGTTGTAGTTTTTCATTTCATAAACAGATTTTATAGTCAAATTGGTTTCATGTCTGTGAAACGGCAATACTGTTAAAAATGAACCCATTTTCCCCACATTGGCACACATCTTGGCTTATTATAGGTGGGTAGCTGCGTCAGCATGCGTAGGCTGCAAAGGAACAAGTAATAGGTTTATTCCATGCTGAAAAAAAGAAGAAAGAGAACACAACGTTTCGGCCGACCTGAAGAAGGCTCCACGGCCGAAATGTTGTGTTCTCTTTCTTCTTTTTTTCAGCATGGAATAAACCTATTACTTGTTCCTTGGCTTATTATATGTGTTTATGCTACTCCTAATGGATTGTTAATTCAACTAATAGAATGCCACTGCTTAAACAGTCCATTAGTGGTAGCATTCATTGTCATTGTTAAAGTAAGAGCAGACAAAATGTAGGCAAAAGGCCATTGGCCTCTAGAAAAAAAATATTTAAAAACATTAAAAAAATTCTTAAGAAACTGGACCTGTAGCAGCTATCATTGAGAGGTTTGAGACTACTGGGGTGGTATAGTAACTTGCAAGATGAATAAACATTTTACTACTCTCTGTTGATGATTGCTAATATATGAATGTCTGCCTGGGGTCTTAATTATATGTGTGTTAAGTGTGTGAAATTGTCTGGACAAGGTCAGCTGGAACTGGAAAGCATCTCCAAAGTTGTAACTTGTCCCATTATCACAGACTGCTGGGAAAGTCTCTGAAAATTCATAAGGATCTGCTGCTTTTTTCTGGAGGCTGTCGTTTCTGGGTTACCGATGTTCAGCTGTAACCATGTTCAGAGAAGTACAGGTATAGCTGTATGATCAATTCTGTCATTGACTGTTCTAAAATGATGGTTAATAAACTTCTTAAGATACTGTATGTATGAATATCCTTCAGAGTATCTCTTTTTTCAGAAGAAGCTTCCTGGAAGGAAGGTAAACATTTATGATCCTATTTGTCCAGGATAGCCAGGACTATAACCTTGTGAGAAAGACCCTTCTTAAATGGGAACGGCTGCCATGACCTGCCTGGCTTTTTCAGAAAGATGTCTCACCAAATTGTCAACCACTCCCAAAACCACCCATGTCCTGCTCTATCAAATGTATAATTGTGCATTCAGACCAGCAATTTGTTCTCTAGCTGCAGCTGTGTAGTTAGCCCTGTCTAGGTGCTCCATTCCAGCTCCTTTCTCTTGAAACTCCATCTTTACTGAGATCTTCCAGCTTCTGGACAAGGTTCCCTTTCGGTCCGTGTTCGCAATGTGGAACTACATTTTTTCTGTAGTTGTATGTCTGTATTAAGGATTCCATCATTGCCATCAGGTCCCTCACAGCTCTCTTCTGCAGAGTTCAAGATGAAACTGCCAATGTACGGAGATTCCTTGTGACTCCATTATATCCAGTCATTATTCTGCAGTTTCTCCAGCTGGGGAGGTAGCATCTTGAATTTCTAATGCTGATTTTGCTGTTGCCAGTTTATGAACTGGATCTTGCATGTGTCAATGGTGAATGCCAAGGCTGCTGTTAGAGGTCTTTACCATGGTCTTAGGGAAGATCCCACGTCTAACATCATCTGTCATGGGCCTAACTCAAGGTTCCTCTTCTGATTAGTTTAGGTGCTGGATGGAAATCTGCAATAAAGTTCTAAGTCCATAATTAAAATAAAAAGGAGCTTTTCTAAACAGCACACAGCTCTCAAAACTTCAAGCAGTCCATGTTAGGACAGCATAACCCACTGGCAAAATGAATAATAACAGAGCCAACAATTTGTAAATTAAACAATACTTTAATACCAATAGTGAAGAGGCAAGAGCTCTATCACAGACCTACTGAATCTGGAGTTGAAATTGGCTGTTAACAAATAACCATCTCAAACATCCCTAATTTAAAACCACACTTCACGGACCTTTATATACTGTACAGTGACAGATTATGAGGCGTGGAATGCCTAGCAGGCTGAAGCACAGAGTGGCCAAGCTAAAACTATGGGAGACGAGGGGCAGTCTGTGTCTGTGATTAAGCAGTGATTGTTGTATTTCCAGTGCCTGCATGGTGAGAGTGAAGGCCATAGGTGTTAGAACAGCAGCCTGTTTTATACCAGAAGGTAGCAAGTTACAGTATGGTTTGTGTGTGAAATACGGCAAGCTGTTCTTTTTCTTTGGTCTGTCAAATGTTAGGTGTGTCACCAATAGTGGGATAGTTCAGAACAACAATATCAGAGGAGATTGGAAGAAAATATTTGCGTTATTGTGTGTCCCTTAAGAGGAGTCATTACAGTAACAATTCTGGAGGAAGTTGGAAACTAGTTTAATGTTATGTGTTTGCTCTTGAGATAGGAAGAGTTAGAGCGACAGTCGAGGAGGAGATTGGGAGAGAAGTAAACACTTGTGTTTATGTGTACCCCGGAAGGGGACTGAGTAACAGCAGTGATCCCAGAGGAAGAATTCAAATCTGATATACAGTATTTAAAAAGCCTCTGACATCTCCTCTCTACACCACAAAGCTGGGTCACATGTTAAGTAGGGATGATAAAGTTAAATGGTAAACACCTACTCCCTGGGTTAGGGTTCCATTCTGCAAGTTGTTATAAAGCTAGAATTTTATGTAAGACAGACCCTTTCTTAGTCACTGTGCGAACACAACTAAAGAATTACCATTCATAATATTCTCTTATTTCTCGAACACTATCAGCATATGAAGAAGGAAAAACAGGAGAGCAGAATTGTGTGGCTCACCAGGGTCTATTGTCCTTTCATCTTTAACAGGTGTCTGTGCTATCATGGAATGGGGAAGAGTAAGAGAGAGAATTAGCTGTCAATGCAGTAAAGACTAAGGGAAGCTTCCCCGTTTGTATACGAGAATTAAGAAATGTCTTAATAATGGAAAAAAAACATTTTAAAAATGCATTTTAAAAAAGCATTTTAAAACCCTATAATTAATAAACCTTAATTATCTTTTAATAAATGAATACATATTGTACATTTAATTATTTTACATTGTACAGTAATTAAACATAAAATAAAACAAAGTAAATAAAATTACTAGGGGTTCTTACCTGACATGATCATAATTCTTGTTACCCACAATTTTCATTGAAAAAGTGAGATGATATGCAAAGCAAGAGTGTGTAAAACACAGTCCTGGCAGATTGCTGGTGGCGACCACGTCGTGACCACTCTGCGGAATTTGTCCTCAGGAGTAACTTGCAGCACTACTTCTGTTTAGGTATGCAAAGAAACCACTCTGTAATTCAAATATTTTACTATTGAACCCACGGAAGGTTTTTATGTAAAGTTGAATGTACTTAAGTAGAGTTTTAGGTAACCTGGGGAAACCAGTTACAAACATCACTGTAAATCATGGACACCAGTGCGAATGGGCAGATGAAAGGAGTCCATAACGTTTCTTGTCCTTCATTACTTAAATCCCAGCCATAACATGTCCATCTCAACCAATAAATGTTACCAATGAAACTATGTAAAATATAGCCTTGTCCTCTCAAATACACAACAAACTCTGTGAGTTCACTTGTTGAAACCCTCCACTTGAAGCAGAGGCTGGGCAGTGCAATCTAGATATCATTGGCTGATGGTAAAGACAAGTAAAGGATTTGTTCAGGTTTCCTCAGATTACTGCACAACAGCAACTAATCTGATGTGCTTAATAATTGCGATCTGACAATGTTGCCATTGAGAGCTATTTTGTTTTTTATCTGATATGTTACTCTGATGGTGTTTGTACTGCAGGCCTCCTGTTGTGAAAAAATTAAAAACAGATTTGTTTCATTTGTAAATATGTGCATGTAGTTTATATTTGTTCAATGGTGAAAATGAAAAAAATAGGGAAATAAATGTCAATAGATCAATATGAATAGCAAAGACAGGCACAGAACAGGTGCTACCAATGCCAATAGTTATTGTTATTAATTATAACTAAGTAATTATATTAACTGATTCTTATAACCTCAGAAAATAGTTTTGCATGGTAGCATATATCATTTTCTTTTACATCAGCCTTTTTATTTCTCTAGATCTTTTCTCTAAATATTACCCAAAATGTATTCTCTATGACTATTCAAATCTTTTGTGGTGCATTTTGTCTCGATTTTTGTTTTCCATAAGGCATAAGTATTTTGCCCTGATATTGTCATTTGTATGCAAAATCTGTAGCCATAAACACGTCAATTTAACTTTCTGTTATGTCTTACACAACAAATTTCATTAAGACATTGATCATGGTGTTTCAATTCGATGATATTGAAATCAAGTGTTTTTATATAGCCCTCAATAATAGTTTAATTTATCAATACAATTAAAATATATATTTGAAATGCATATATACCTATTTTAAATATATTTGATTATTTTATTTGCACCAAGGTGTTCACAGTGATTTTAAAAACAATAAGCATGAAATCCCTATACGAAGCTGCCATGTACAGTACTTATTGAATTGGTTGTAACGTAATGACTATGCATCTGCTACCAGTGTTTGTTATTTAGCACTCATTAAAATCACATGAAGGCCCTTGTGACAGAATGCCAATCATAATTCTAGTCCCTTACCAGGAACAAAACAGGCAGGAGGTCTAGTGCGCCGGTGAGAAATAGACCAAGGTTGAATAGCAAAGCCCATTACTCTCAGATAAATTAAAACTTAAATCTAATACCAGACTCTCATATGAAAGTGTTTAAAAATGAAGTTTAATACTTCTAAGCTCTATTGATTTTCTCCTTTATCATCCATGTTAACATAATACTGTTTGGAAGAAGAAGAGACTGCTTAGTGATGCAGATAAATTATCATATCCGTACATATCTTTCTTATTGAACATACGGCCCTTTAAGGTAGTAGTCTGTAAAAGCATGGTCCAACTATATGAGCCCTTCACACAAAAATCTTGAAAAAAACAACGTACAAAACTACGGTAAATAAAAATGTATGGACTAAATATAAAGTTAGCATAGCTGCCTGTGTGAAATTTGTGTGTTCTCCTCATATTTGCGTAGGTTTCCTCCGGGTGCTCTGACTTCCTCCCACAGTGCAAAGACATACTGCTAAGCTAATTGGCTTCTGGAAAAACTAGCCCTGGTGTGAGTGTGTCCATGATTGTGTCTTAGTGCGCCCTGCAATGGACTGCCATCATATCCAGGGTGTATCCTGCCTTGTGCCAGGTGCTTGCTGACATAGTCTCTGGCTTTCCAGTGATCCAGTATTGGGTAAAACTGTTAGAAAATGGATGGACGGATCAATTATATAATACAGAAATGTAATCTTTCACACTTCCTAGACACAGACAAGGCTTGGCCATTCTTCTTCCTTCCATACCCTTTGAACAAAAGTTTATAAACCTCCTCAGTCAATTAAACTGTTACCTTTGCACACCGTCCCTCTCTTAACATCTCTTAACTCCTTCACCTTGTTTGAATAGTTTGCATTTTCCTTGGCTTCATGAATCATGAGTCCTCTGTAGACTTTTGCAAACAGTACCAATTAGCTCTCGCTAGTTTTCTTTGCTGTACCACTTGGAATCTGCCCTCATCCACTCAGCTATAAATCTGTCTAAGACTTAAAATGTCATTGCTTCATGAACCTTGCAGACATCTCACCCGGGTTCCTATCTTGTAACTAAACTACCTGGCAATAAGTCCAAGCATGGTCACAGAAGTCATGAAAAATAGTTCATAGGAAAAAAATAAAGTGATACACCAGTGATTGCTTACTTAAAGTGTTTTTGTGCAAGGGAATACATATATTTACCAAAGGGAAAAGACAAAGTATACAAAAAACATTACAAACTTCAGTTTCTCTAGGGAATTTCCTGCTAGTAGCGTGTAAGACGCCTAACATAAATACATCTGTGATACAATTCAAACACAAAAACTACGACAAGACTGACTAGTGGACCATATGTTCCAGGTTAACTACCCTAAGATCCACACCTGGCTCCTCTTGATGTAATCCTTCATTACAAACCAGAGTTGAGTCAGGGTCTTTAAACCTAACATAAAATGGCAAGAGACTGAAAACAAAGACAACATTGTGGATCAACAAGTAATACATGATACACTAAACAAAAGATAACTAACCCAACAAAATAATAACCTTGGTTATTGACAATGAAATTATTTAAGGGATTTTCGAGATGCCATCCAGACGGATGCTTCACATCAAAAGGATGAATAAAGCATTTGTACTTACTGTGTAAAGATAGAATGTTATAAAAGTCGATATCTTAAGATGTGAATGTACTAGTCTTTAAAGTACAAAAGAAAATTGGTGCAATAAAAGACACTGAAAACAGAACATTATTATTAGTACACTTTATGGTTTTATTTTTTTACTGCATTCAAACACTTTATATTCCTATTGATCTATGTATTGAAATGAACAGTGGGACATTTGTTCTGTCCTTAGAGTCCAGAGCTTGTGTATTTAGTTGTGATACTTCAATAGAAAAGGCATCAAAATACTACTCCTTGTATATTGTTTTTGGAGTAATTTTTGATTGAAATTAGTGCCTAAAGTAAGGTGCAGAAGAGAAAGATTGAAAAAAAAAGTGATAATAGGACTCTGTGGAAAACTGCCCACAGCTATTGAGAGTTAATGGACTGCTAGATCATTCCCTGGACAGTTAGACTTTCATCTGCATACAGCACTGTGGAACAAGCAAGGGCAATTTAGACTATAATGCGGGACTTGTGCAGTGATGGTAGGAATAATGGTAGTGTACTGTATGTCAAAATTGAAATATTTACTAGTTTTTGACCTATCCCTTTTTATGTGTTAGTTCTGATACAAATGAAAACCTACGAGTACTGTATAAAGTATGTTTCGTTTTTGAAGTCTTGGCATCCTTAGACCAATTAAGTACTACCAGCCAAATATGCTACATTGGTGGCCTGGATTCTTATCATTTGCAATCTTCTGTTTTTATAGACATGGACCTTTGAAACAGGACTTGCTCTGAGGGTTCAACATCAGATTTTCACCAAAATGGTGCAAAGTAAGGAATTATACATTTGTGAATATGGTTTGCATCCAGCTTTTGAAGCCTATATATTTTTTCATTAAATCCATTTTTTCATATGCAAAATGAAAGATGCATTAGCTTTTTTGTCATGCTCTCTTGGTTTCTCCTGTCAACATTTTGGATTTTACTTTCAGAGAAAAATTCTCCTGACAGGTGTGAACAAGATGGAAGCTTGTACTAAAATTATATTTGAGTACAGTACTTTCTGCATTTCTACAACACTAATCTTGTTTCACGCAGCTTAAAATGGGTATTTACATTGAATTTTAAGCATAAGCATGATCAAAGGATTTTTTTAACTTTTAAAGAGAGACCATACTTATAATTTAGTAGATACCTCTCTCTTCAGGCAAAAACATGCATATACTTCAAGTGTTGGACTTAACCCTGTTTAATTAATCTTTTTGAATTATTTTGATACTGTATTTTCAAA
The DNA here is from genome assembly GCF_055471065.1 of Atractosteus spatula. Taxonomy (NCBI): domain Eukaryota; kingdom Metazoa; phylum Chordata; class Actinopteri; order Semionotiformes; family Lepisosteidae; genus Atractosteus; species Atractosteus spatula. The sequence continues at coordinate 27,014,427 of NC_142708.1, read as the reverse complement.
TACAGTATCATAAAATTGATTTGAGTTGTTTTTATAGTATCTGAACCTTCTCAGTGACATTGCTGTCAATTCAAGAAATGCACAGTATCCACTGATTCAATTGTAAATCAAAGAGTTTCATATAATTTTCATCATTGTTTTGAAAATTGTATACCAGCAGATTGGTTTAGTTCTCACCAAAATGGGTCGTCTTCATTTTTTAAAATGTTGCCAAGTTACAGTAGATCGTAATAGTGTATATAATCAAACAGTCAGATGGTGGCCTCTGACAAGCAGGGTGTTCAACTGTGGCACATGCCAGTGTTTCTTTGACAACGGGGAACTGTGATAATATCAAACATAATGTCATTAATTTTAATTTCTGTTATGTGCTTTTTTCTACAAATGATACACTGGTACATGGATGCCTGCTTTTGTCAGGAGCTTGTTTGTTCACTAATGTGAACCCTGTGACTTAAAGATCACATAACGAATGACAAGAAGATCTCTCCTTTTCAAAGAATCCCCAAGGTAGAAATAATTAGAAAAACTCCATATCTGAATAATTTTGGTCTTTAATAGGTTACCGTCACAAAGACATCCATCCACTTTCTAACCGTATTATCCAATTCAGGGTGAGGGGAGAGTCAGAGCCTATTCTGGCCAGCGACAGGCTCAAACCAGAACAGGCCCAGGACAGGATACCATGGGAAGACCATTCAGATTCCACACAGACAGCATCACAGGTCTAGAATTAATCCCAGAGTTCCAGACCTCCAAGGCAGCAGTGCTCACTGCAGTTTGTAATGCTAACTGCACCACCGCTCCGCCTGTCAAGATGATGCATTTTCTTAATTAAAAGGGTTTGTCATAGTATTGTTATGCACATACAGGATTTAAATTATACAGTAGAAATGCTACTTGGGGTGGCACATTGGCACAGCGGTTAGCATTGGTAATATTGCTGCAGCTCAGATTTACCCCTTTCTGTAGATTTAATATAATTCCTAAGAATATTACAATTGTTACAAACGCGATGAGGCTATTTGGCCCATCTGATCCATTTGGTAGTTAGTAGTCATTATTAAAGCACTAAGTCAGCCATATTAACACATAATTATGCAGCAGTGACTGGACCTTTGTGACTGTTGTGACTGTTACACCAGCCATGGGGATGGGTAACTGGATGGAAAAGGCCTCAAAACAGAATAAATAGAGTAAGCACAAAAGATCAGCATTGAAGGTACTGGAGAAAATTTGACCATGGTAGTTTTCTTCCACTTTCCTTTCTTAACTGAACTATGGAAAAGAACCATACTATTTGCAATGGGGTTTATTTTTTTTTGTGTGGAATGTTCTGGATTGTGGAATCGATAGACTAAAAACATCTCATTAGTGATGCACAATCTGAAATTTCTTTCTCATTCATTTGATTAGCATCCATATTAGAGAGAGTTATAGTCTTGGGCAGGATGGATCCTGTCATTTAATGGGATGTAGGCTTCCTCTTTGGCTTTTAAAGGGATTTTTTTTTAAGTCATAGGGCTAGAATTGAGCATTTTTCTATATCTGTGAAAGTTTCTATGTCTAGAAATCACATTAAATAAAGAAATCATGTGTCATGAGAATGCTTAGATTTCATTTTTTCAGATAGATTATAAAAATTAATTAAAATTAATATCCTGGCACTGCTTGACTCCATTGAGTCACCTTCTTAGGAATGCTCTTAAGATAGAACTCAAGAGATACGCAGGATATTCTTTCTCACTAACACAAACCAGGACATCATAAATTAGGTCTATTTTGACACCTCTTGTATGACAGTGCTGTTATCAATGCCTACAGCTCCAAGACAAAGGCATGTTCAAATTTAGAAACCAGATGGCGGTCACCTGTCATAAATCTGCTGACGGGGCCAGAGTGATCCACCAATGAGAAACATGCCAAGCAGAGATGCCCTCTACACCTGATGATGTCGTGACCTACCACTACTTGGGATAATGCAAGAAGTCTCTGCACAGCTGTTGGCGATGCTCTCTGAAACCCTGGCAAATTGTCAGATATTTGATTATGTGACTATGACAACCACTGTTTGACCTGCAATTCAAACAGACATACAGTTGCTGAAATGAATGGCCTGGCTGAGTGACCATATGTTATCCAGAATTCCTCTGCAATAAGGGACATGTTGTGATCAGCTGAAGTCTATAATTTTGCATAATTGCCAAAATAATATATTGGACTTTTGGACGCTACTATAGTTGGACACTACTGAATATTATTGAATATTAATTTCAATAATAACTTATTTGTGGTGTGGTCAAGGCTCGGTAACCACATTACCCCCAATTTGACACTTCTTCACTGGTCCTCTATTACCGAGCATTTACAGTATTCGGTTTAACATTTTACTTTAAAACCCTACATTGCAAATACCTACAATACTTATCGCTCATTACTCCCTACAGTATGTACCGAGCAAGGTTTTAAAGATTTAATGAGATACATCTTTTAGTAGTAATTTCTTATAAGTCCAAGTGCCTTGGGGTGTGCAATTTCGGCCTTGCTTCACAATTCTGAAGCTCACTCCCTGTCAAACAGAGAAATGTAAAGAATTTAACAGTTTTTAAATGTAGACTAAAACCATGCATAGCCTGGAATTTAATTAGTGCTGGCCTTTTCCTCTTTATTATTTTTATCTTTATTTGTGTTCAATCTCTGTTAAATGTTTTGTTTTTCCCTATAAAGGGCCACAAACACTGTTAGTCTATCTGAGCACTGAAATAAATTATTGTAATCCTTGTAGTGGATGCCTGTTTTTGTCATGACAAGATTGCAAGATTGTGATCTATGGTGGAGTGAATTGATTCATTTCTATAGTGGTATTCCTACAGTACAGTAATTGACAAATATAGATGAAAATGTGACTCATGATTTTTTGGTAGATACCTCAGTGTTAGGACTATCTTCTTGTGAGCATGGATCATGAAGGTGAAAACAATAATTTGTGTTAATGATGAAAATATTGAGAAGACCAGATGGAGGATCAGGTGCTTGTGGGAAGATTATGCATAATAAGCATATTGAAAGAATATGAGTAGATATGATGAATAGTATAAGCAAAGTGTACTGTGACCTTTTCCATTTCCTTGACTTGAGAGGAGATCTGGATGCCGATAATGTGCAGTATTTGTTGATCCTTCACTACACTTTCAGAGTGAAAGACTAACAAAGACCTGGATCTCTTTTAACTGTTGGACCTGACCTTGGCACCAATTCTCATCTGAAAAGCAACACAGCTGTTCATATGCAGCAGGTCACCTGAACTGTGCAATAACAGTCTAGCAGGTATTCAGAATGTCTTTCTTCAGACTCAGCAGGAGTCATGCCCATCTGCTGTGGAGGATATGTAGGATGCAAAGTGGAGCATGTTTGAAACTGTACATGTCCTGGCAGTCCCATGCTCCCTTACTGCTACATGTCCAAAATACATTAATCCTGTGAAAGACAGTAAAGGAGACTAAGCCATTGGTGGTGCTGTTGCAGTTCATCAGTCTGTCATCAGCCTAAAGAAACTGATAAATATATGACCTCATTTTCACATTTATTAATGGAAGTCCAGAATTGGGACTGACTTGTATCTCTATTTCATATGGACATTTTAAATGTTGTCATATTGTGATTTGTGGTAATAATTTCAAATAAAGTGGGCTAATTGACTTCCCATTGGACAATCTTGCTACCTATACTAGAATCTGCATTAATGATATTAACGTGAGCGTTGGAAAGTGTCAGTTTTAGTGTCAGAATACACCTATTTATGATGTAATGTATTCAATTGTTTTGGAGGGGGAAGGGGGTGAGGTATCCTCAAAGCATAGCCTTGATTAGCTTCTGTGATTTCAGAATATCAAGTTAGAAGATCCCTGAAAGGATAGTTGGGCAACACAGTGGTGCAGTGTTTAGCATTGCTGCCCAGCTCAGACCCAGAGCTCTGAGTTTAACTCCAGACCTGGGGTGCTATCTGTGTGGAGTTTATATGTTTTCCCTTTGTTTGTGTAGGTATTCTCTGGGTGCCCTTGTTTTGTTCCACGGTTCAAATACATACAAAGCTTGTAGATTATTTCGTTTCTGGGAAAATCCTTGTGTCAATGTACAGTATTTGTGTCTGTGTGTGCCCTGCGATGGACTGGCAACCTTTCCACGGTGTATCCGGACTGGCTCCTGTTGCTTGCGGGGGTAGGCTCTGGTTCCTCTGTGACCCATTAGAAAATGGAGGGATGAAAGTTAGATGATGGTAAAGCTGCTGCTTATTAGCATCTTCTTTCACGTCCTTTGTCACTGAATTTTATGTAACTGTATTTAAGCAAGGTTTTAAGATAGCAAAATAAAAACAGTTCCTTACATACTGAATTTGTAAGCATATACAAAAGAAGACGTTGCTGGCTCTCGAATCAGTAATCATTTCCTGCAGAAATATTTAAGAAGCTTCAACAGTCTCTTAATTTTCACCTACAGAAAGCTTCTGTAAATTGGAGGGTTGAATTGAATAAACCCTAAGATCAATTTTTACATTTAACCCTTGTAATATATTCTTAGAAAACTGTTTATGCAGTAAAACCATTTTCTCTAAGTGTACAGGCATGACTATTTTGAGCTCTCTGTGTCAGTCTCTTCAGGCATATGACTCATTTCTTGATTTCTGCATTGATCAATAGATAACGAAACACAGAGCAGTGGAAGGGCAGGAAAAACAAATGTGTATTAATTTAGATTTATTTATGTCACTTGTTTTATCAGCTCTTTTCCAATGTTGTTTTCAATGGTACCCATTTATGGGTTATTTTTATTTATCAGGACCAATTTTAACATTATCGTTATGGTATAAATCAAGAATTACTGTATTCTTTAATTTGTCTGCAAATAAGAAACAATTTAAGTTATGTGTAAGCAGGTCAATAGTATTTTCAACCAAACTAACTGCTTTGGATGTAAACACTGCTGCACTCTGCACTAGTTGTAATCTAACATAGATCAACAATGTGAAAGGCAGAACAGCCCCTAATACTATGACACTTAAATCCGTGGCTTCTAGGTGAACTATGAAATGCACCTGTATCTCTTTGCAGTTCTGCAGAACTAATTACAAGATTTCTATATGAAGCATCACACAACAGAGAAGGTAAAAACGAAACATTCTTACTAACAACAGAACAGATTGAATGTCATGCCCTTCATTAGCATTGTCACCTAATCTCTCAAAGAGAAACAAATACACAGAAAACAGCAGTTGCCCTTCTTGCTGTTCTTGATCTGAAAGGTCTAAGAACAATTCTGTCAGGGGAAATAATAGAATCCATTAAGCTTTTTATCAACATACAGCATGCATTTCAGAATTGTGCCTAAAATCTGTAATTCTGCTCTTTTGTTGTTTTTTTTTTTCTGGAGCGCTTTAAATCAGTCTGTCACAGTAAAGAACATAAAGGTTACAAACGAAAGGAGCCCATTTTGTCTGTCTACTTCATTTTGTTGTGAATTGATTTGAGATTCTCATCCAGCTGTTTCTTGAAAGAAGCCAGGGCATTAGTTTGAACAACAGGGCTGTGTAGCTTGTTCCAGACCTACACAAATCCTTGTGTGCATCCTACAGTATCCTATCTTTAAATACACTTCCAAATGGTTTTGGCTTCTGTCCTTTTGCTCATGTTTCACTGCTGATCACAAAGCAGTCCATTGGGTAACTTTGTCAGTGTCTTTTAGGATTTTGAATTCTAGAAGTCCTATTGCAATCTTTTCAGTTCAAAAATAAAAAGATTCAGCCTGTCACGTCTTTAGCCAGTCACTTTAGTTAGGGTAGGGCATTGCTTTGAGCACAGAAATAGTCACTATTTTAAGACTAGTTCGAGAGCAGCAATATCTTTTTTTTGTAACATAGAGGGCAATGTTCTATATATATTCTTAATGATGTTTTACTAGTGTACTGCACATTTTAAAAATACTTTGATTAAAAGTCTATATTTCAACTACTTATTTTAACACTGTTTTTTATTGCTTTTCCACAGTCTACAGTACCTAGATGATGAAAATGATGTGCTAAAACAGAGTAAGTAGAAAGTCTTTTTCACAAGTAGTTTCTCTAAAGTTAGTGCTTCCCATTCTAAATTTATGTTTTTCTAAATGTAATCTATATGGTGCAAGATGTTGCAAATTTCTGCCTTCCAATCCTCTTGTTTTCATTTACAATTTTTTACTAACTGTAGCAGGACCTACAGTACATCACAGAATTAAGTAGAGCAGTGGTCTTAATACTGATCCTTGAGGTACTCTACTTGTTATCCTAAATTGAGCATTCATCCTTAATCCGTATTCTTTTAACAAATTCCTACTCCAAGCATCATTGTGACTGCCTACCACCTGCAGTGCAACAGTCTTTCATAGGGAAAATTATTCTTAAAATGTAAATATACCACTTTATGTTAGTTTGTATTCATTACTATAGCTACTATTTTAACAAAAAAAGTCTAACAAGTTAGTGATGCAAAGTATATATTTTCTAAACACTATCTTTTCTTAATATTAGCAATCCTACTGCCATACAGACGTTCCTCTGTTTTGGTTATTAATATTGTTTCCATACCTTTGCATGTAATTGAAATAAGACTTATTGGTCTATACTAAATTGGTTCATTTTATCACCCTTCTTATGGCTGTTTGCTACACTGGTCATTTTCAAGTCGATGCACATGACATCATCTCTGTCTTGAGAGGCTGCTGAATGATTTTACTTAATGGCCCAAGGATAACAGCTCTGGCTTCCTTAAGCATGACACTTGAGTGAAAGATGTTTAAAAGAGAAGTGAAGTAAGAATGAGAGTGAAGAGTAAGGGAAGAGTTAGAGAAAAAAGCTGAGTGCCACAGAGCAGATTTGATTGGAATCCCAATTCTGTAATGCCTACTTTTTCTCGAAGAGTGGCAAGACTTTGGAATATCAACAGAAACAAATGAGCATGCAGTCTCCCCTGAGAGGGAACCGATTTGCAAGAACTAAGATCTTGTAGGGTATCTAAAAGAATAGACCCCTTAAAGCACAGGAAAATATAGATGACTTGCTGGCAGTGTCAGGATGCAAGAAGAATGTGGTGGAGTGTGTGCCACTGTTTGTCACATTGGGCTGCTGGGTTGCTGGCTTTGATTTACTTACTAATGCAATGAATCTGTGTTGGGCAGAACAGCTTCAAACTGCAACCAACATTTTCTATCAATTCCATATGTACCCTACTGAACATCATTCTTGTTTTGTAAATTCATTCCTTTATATTTTGCTTACTTGGAATTTAGAATCTTTCCCTAGCACTCTATCTAATTCCAAAATATAAGGTATTTTAAAGGAGCACAGCATACACCAATCTTATAGGAAAGTTTGCTTCAGTCTGCTAAATATCTAGACTTGAATGAGAATTCAACTTTCAGGAGCGCAGTGACCCAAAGCTCAGGGCCTAGGTTACACTGGAGTGATTTAATAAGAAGAAAGTGAAAGTCTTTTACTGGGGTAGTGAAAGTTCTGACTTGAATTTGATAGAAAAACAGTTGCAAGACTTGATAATAGCTGTCCATCAACCATTTATAACCAACTGAACAGATCTTGAGTAAATCTGCTAAAAACAACTGGTGATAATTGAAGCATCATGGTGTGCAAAGCTGGTAGATATTGTACTTTCTAAAAAAGACTCACAGCTCTAATTCCTGCCAAAAGTGCTTTCATCAAGTACTCACTCAATGGGGTGAATATTTGTACAATCAAATATTAGTTTTTAATTTTTCTTTGCTGAGACGTAAAACCGAGGTCCTGACTCTCTGTGGTCATTAAAAATCCCAGGGTGTTTCTCGAAAAGAGTAGGGGTGTAACCCCGGCGTCCTGGCTAAATTTCCCATGCCTCCTAATAATCCCCCTCTATGAATTGGCTACATTACTTTGTTCTCCTCCCCCACTCCACCGGCAGGCAGAGTGACGCGTCGGTTGGAGTATTCTCGGTTGCATTAAATGGCAACGTCAGCCTCAAAGATTTGGTTCAAACCATCAAATGGAGACGGGCGTGCCGACAAGTGGACCCTGCTGATGCGGGATTAACGCTAGGATGAAGAAGAATTTTTCTTTGCAGTTTTTGCTGACATTTAACGTCTTCTATTCAGATATGACAGTTGTACTTTGTACAAAGAAACCTGTGCGGGAGAGCTTTTTGAAGTGGCAAAGCTGTTGCACTGGGGCAGTCCCACTCTCTCGACCTCAGAAGCCTGGGTCTAGTGGTACGAGTAGTCATCACGACTGGAGACTTCCTTGGTAGCAGTGGATATCCATGACGCCTTTCTGTGCCTTGTCATGCCCTTCGCTTTCCATGGAGCGTTGCAACAGTATAGTGTCTCATCACTATACTGGGGCATTAGGACCCATGCAGACTGCAAGAATAGCACCCCCTGCTGGCCCCACTAACATCTCTTCCAGCAGCAACCTTAGTTTTTCCCAGGAGGTCTCTCATCCAGGTACTGACCAGACTCCCACCTGCTTAGCTGCAGTGGGTTTCCAGTTGTGAACTGCAGGGTGATATGGCTGCTTCATCAAAATATGGATTAAAAATATTCACTTTAAAAATGCCTATGTGTTATTCAACAAAAGAGGAACTCATTGGAGCAGCATGATGGCACAGTGGTTAGCATTGCTGCCTTGCAGCTCTGCAGTCCTGGGTTCAATTCTAGATAGTGGGTGTGATCTGTGTGGAGTTTCTATGTTTGTGTGGGTTTTTCTTTGGGTGCTCTTGTTTTGTCCCATGCTTTGGTTGTTTGTGACACAGTTATGTATGTATGTTCTCCCTGTGTTCAAGTGGGTGTGGGTTTCTTCCTTCAGTCAAAAGACTGGCAGGTTAATTGCCTTCTGGGACAAATTGGTCCTTGAAGTAAGTGTGTGTGTGTGCCATGTGATGGACTGGCATCACATCTAGGATGTACCTGCCTTGTGCCCGTGACTTGCTAAGCTCTAGCTCTGCCATGACCCTGAATAGGAAGAATCTGTTAGAAAATGGATAGGTGGATGTGATATCATTAGAAAGTGGTGAATACTTTTGCAAGGCACTGTATAGTTAGAAAGCTCCCCCTTTTCCAAGTTTCCTGTGTTTCCAAAATGCTGTGTATACAAGTTGTGTTTTTCAGCATTACTCTCTGTTAGCCATGTTTCTGTAATTCCAATTTTCTCAAAATCACCTGCTAATTTAGTTGCTTCAAACCTTTTGTATCTAATTCTCCTGGCATTTAGGAATAAGTATTTAATTTCCTGCTGAACTTTTGATGTTTTGTTATTCCCTGGGTTCTCTTTTGATTATACTCCCTGAGTAGCTCTCTTACAGATTTCCTTTGGATTTTCCTTCTTCCATTATAGATTAAATGTTTTTGAGTATCTTTGTGGATCATTGTTCCAAGCAAGATGGTGCCCATCTCATTTAGAGTGTAATCCATCAAATCTGTACAGATAGCGTTTAAAAAAGAAATAGTTCGTAATGCCCAATATACATATTATTTCAAGTGCAAATCAATATTCTCACAATATGTCCTTCATGTCCTTCAGATTGGCATCATCAAAGACAACTGCAATAATTAAACTGCACTGCAGCTTTCTGCCTTTTCCTTCAAATATAAAGAACCATCGTACAACATTGTCCATAGTGAATGTGCTTTTCTATAAAATATGTCAATATCTTGTGTATTATGGGAAAAATGGTTAGAAAAAAAAGTGTTCTTGTATTTTTTCACAGTGTTGTAAACAGAACAAAATTTTATGCAATTGCAAAGCTGATCGATGCACCTTTTCTACTTCAGAGGTTAAATATTATCATGATAATAAACTTTATTTACAGAGCACCTTTCATACAAATAGCAGTTCAAAGTGCTTTACAAACCAAGCGTAAAAATAAAATCTTAAACTTAAGAGATTTACATTTACATTGTAATTATCTACTAAGTACTCACGACCTTAATATTTATTATGCCCTCATAGGTTTATTATAATCTTAATTAATCCTAACTAAGTGAAGATATTTTATTTGAGAATTCAAAACAGAAGTTCATGTGAACAAAACAGAAGACATTAAAACTACCTATGGTGAGCAAAACTGTCAAACCAGAAGACTTCCAATTTTCTAAAGTAAAGCATCGTAGCAATAACAGAATTAAATTAATTACTTCGGGACATTTACAATTGGTAGGCCTCCATTGGCATTGGAATCACCCCTTTAGGTGATTCATTTTATTGCCTACTGGAGTAGAGAATGCAGGATTTCATTATTGTATTACAACATTTTTTTAAATCACTCAGTTTCCATCCACTTATCCATTTTCTAATAGCTTTATCCAATTCACTCTCACGGGGAGCTGAAACCAATCCCGGCAATCCCCTGCCACAAGGCAGGATACATCGTGGACGGAAAGCCAGTCACTCACAAGGCTGACATGGACGCAGGCACACCAGGGTCAGTGAGGCCAATGAACCACCCAGAATATCTTTGGACTGTAGGAGGAAACCAGAGTAGACAGAGAAAAGCCACAGAGGAGAACACACAAAATCCACATACTGGAGAAAGCACACCTGGAAGGCCCCAGTTATTATTATTAATATTATTGTATGATCATTGCACGATAATTGCACAATACCTAACTGGGATTGTGTCATTAACACGGCAGATTACACCAGTGACCCATGTACTGTACCCACAAAGGGAAAATGAGCAGATACAGGCTCCACCAGTCTGCACACTTAGCAAGCCATCCATTTTTGGACGTTTCAAGCTCATTCGTGACTTATGAATTCAGTGCTGATTTGGAGAAGAGGTGTTTCCCTCAGTGATGTCACCATGAGTCAGCAGGAAATGACAATTTTCAACAAAGGTTACTGTTTCGCTGGGATCCCTGGATAATTACTTCAAGCCTCACCCCTTGTATTTGTCAATTGTATAAACTGTTTTGGGAATCCTGCTCAGTCTGATAGTGACACAAGCCAGGCTTGATAGTGAGGTTTGTTTTAAACACAAAAACTGATCTAAGTATCTGTATTCATTTCACATTACAAAGTTCCACCTTTGTTGTTTTGTCATTTATAGTTTGGGATTACAATACCACAGTTATAAAAAATATTTTTTTTTCATAGGAGAAACACCGTCAAAAACTTTCTCGTTTCAATTTTTCATTTTTAAATTAGATGCCAGTCTTGAGATGTGTCGTTGTGATTTGTATTAGAGTTCATCAAACAGTGCCAGGGGCTGCAAGGTTGCATGCAAAACACACTAATGGGAATCAATTTGGCATTCATTTGGCGAAGCACAAATTACAAGATGATAAAATCCAGTTTAGCCTTGCTCCCACCTCTCAATAATAATAATAAAAAGTCATACCACCCAGTTACTGCATGCATATACTGTATACTGTACATGGCGCCTAGCAATGATAGCTCTTTGTCTTCTGCCAAGTGTATGACTCAAACCTGTTAATTTGCTAGCTGGCTAAGGCTCTATGGGACATAAAGTATTGCATTTAACTGCTCATCCTACACAACGCCTGTTCTCATTTAATGATACATGCCTCTTTATTTTCCATATCTACTGTTATTAACTTGCCCACCTACCTATCAAATTTTTTTTTATATATAGTATATTTAGGAAAAAATGTTTTCTTACTCAATTTTCAATACATACTGTATATGGGTCTGTAGTGGTAATGGTAAATACTGTAGCAACTGACAAAATACTCATAAAATAATGAGTATGAAACTGATATCACTTACTGCAGAGGAACAACTAAAGGTTTATTCCATGCTAAAAAGAAAAGAAACACAGCACTTTGGCTGTGGAGCCTTCTCTCCACAGCCGAAACATTGTGTTTCTTTTCTTCTCTTTTCAGCATGGAGTAAACCATTACTTGTTCCTCTGCAACCTGCTGTACGTACCTGAACTTAATCACTTACTTTACATTTATTGTTCTATAGTATGTTTTAAAAATATCACTTAAGAATGCTTACACATTATTTGTAATTCAACAAAATGGGTTATCATTGAAAAGGATGGGATACTTTTGCAAGGCAGTACAGTTAGATACCTCCTTCCATCTGTCCTGTGTTTCCATAATGCTGTGTATCCACTGAGGTTGTGTTTTTCAGCCTCAGTCTCTGTTAACTCTGTTTCTGTGATTCCAGTTTCATCATAATCACCTGCTAATTTAGTTGCTTGGACCTCTTGTGTTTTGTTCCTAATTCTCCTGGCATTTAGGTAGATTATAAGCATTTAATTTCCTGTTCCTTTGATGTTTTGTTATCCTTCGGGTTCTCTTTTTGATGATATTATTTGATTATATTATTTTTGATTATTAGCTTGCTGTTATGGATGATGTGTCAACGAGAGAGAAAACGGACCTTGTGTTTTGGTCTGAAAGTTTTTTAGGGCTCAAGAAAAGGGTAGAAGGAACAGGAGACCAATGGCTACTTTTCCTAGACGCTGGGCTGAAGTCAACGTCGAGGGAAGAAGGTCAAGTTTCGAAGGCCAGACGTTCAGTCAGGAAGAGAATATCTCAGTCAAGAAAGACGAGGTAGGAGCTCCTAGAAAAGAGGCTAATTCCAAGCACAGACCTGAGGGTAGTGAGGGCTTAAATATCTCGGGAAGTGGAGGATGCAGTCATTAGTGTGGTGTCATGGTTGGATAATTAATCAGCACACTGGCGCTTGCTGGAATTACCCATAGCTGTGGCTTGATTAGCGAGAGGTGGTTTGCTGGATAGAATACGGTTGCTGGTGGACGTGACACTTGCCCTTCTAAACATCAGCATTTGCAGAAATCTTTTTATATATATTTAGAAAACACTTGTTCTTTTATCCAATTTCCATACATGTATGGGTAAATAGTTGTAACTGTAAATACTGTACTAACTGATATAACTGATGTAACTGATATGCTTTAAGTGAGCATGAAACTATACTCATATCATTGTGCTATAGTATATAACCTGCTGCATATACGAGATGTGGTCTGCTGCTTTCTCGAGCATTGCTTCTCTTACCAATGTCTCTCTTTAAATGACCCTGAATCGGAAATATCAAAATAAAAAACTTAACAGCGCACTAATTTTGAATAATACCCTGAATTAAACTTAAATTTTAATACAACAAAAAAACTTGCTCACACATTCGATACCAAATCTTCCAGAATTGCTATCATTTATACACTTGCATTGAAATACTATACTGTACCGTCTTACTTTGAGGTATTTCATCTGAGTTGTCCTTTGATTCATGATGCATTTTCATTGTATAATGATTTTAAGAGTTGCAATTGTTAAAGCTCTCCTCTTCATAAATGAAATGTACTGTATCATTGTTGCTAAAAGTAAACAAAGTAGAACTATACAAACTGATTCATCAAAAGAGTTCCAATCAGGTCAGGCTTCACTGTAGTTCACAGATGAGACTGAGTTTTTTAAATGTCCCAGTTAAAAACTTTCCATGACTCTATAATGCATAGCCAAACAGAAAAATTAAAGAAGAAATTCTGTTAAATTGTGACTTTATGGCCATGAATTCACTGTTGACAGTGTTGCAATCTGGACTCTGCTGTGAAACATGGCCTATAATACTAAGAGACATAACTAATAAAAACATGACGTGTCAGAGTGTCTCAAGAGTTCTGGCTGGTGCAAGATAAAATACAGGCTAATCAATCCCTGACTGTTTCACATTTATAGTTGCAACCAAGGAATAGTCTGAGGCCCTGAGGCCTTAGCACTTAAGCAGAAAGAGTAAGCAAAAAATGTCTAAGAGGCAATATAGAAGTCAATCCTAGGAGTCAATCCTAGTTTTCAAGGACAGTAGTGATATGTTCTCTAACTTGGTACATTTACCCACTACCAAACTACTTAGGGTTTAAGCCAGTGGTAATTTTGTGATTGTATATCTAGACAGACAAACAATGAAAATTATAGTTCTCTATCATTTTCAAGGGGTGTCACTGATTTTCTGAGCTTTTCTGAAGGTACTGGTTACACTGTTATATAACACCTAGACTTCATCTATGTTAGGGTAATTCTTGAGCCTTGATGGCTCGATAAAGAACTATTTTACTGTTTAAACCACCTGATTTAAAACTATACCTTGTGTTCGTACTGTAAAGTTTACTTAGTTTAATTATAGCTTAATACATTTCTTTTTGTTTATTGCTTCCAAACACCTGGGACACTTATTTTTTAAACATACAGTTATTATCATTTTTAACAAAATAAGGAATAAAATAGTCATAGTTTTTATATGACCTTAAAATATACATGTAGAAACAGAAAATAAATCCCCAAGCAGCATATTTTTCAGAAACAGAGTAATTTTTATTAATTTTTTGGGAATGAGCAGCTATCTTGCCAATTCAATTCATTTTACTCATGCTGCTCAGACATTTTTCTGTTCTCTGGAGTGGAACAAATATAGATGCAATCTTTCCTTTTTGCTTCCTGTGATTTAGAGCTCAACAGTGCATGGTAAGTAAATTTCAAAAGATTATAAATTAGGTTGGACATCGGTCAATCCGAAGCATGAATTTATAAGAAGGTCAGATGAAGGGAAATATTTTGACAGAGCTTAATTTAGTAATTTACTTGGATCAAAGAGTTGCAATGAAATGGAATGAAAACATTGAATAGAATGAGTGACCTATTCTTGATCTGTGTCACGGTAAATATAGCCAATGTTTGGTAAATATAACCTATTTCCCCTCCCGATAATATGGAGCAGGAGATTATGATGTCCATGGTTCATTAAGTAACTCCTATTGAAAGCACACTGTGGCAGGCAGGGTCAGGAAAGACTGAAAATTACAGCTATCCTGCAACTAAGGGAGTTAAAGACCTGTAATACTTGTAATTGAGGTGCATTTGGTAAATATTACTTAATTATTGAATAATTGGAGAAGGGCTGATAATGTCACACTCACATGTGGGTGTAATTACTGTATGTCTGATTGGTATATAAAGGGCTTCATGGCGGTAGTTGGGGGTTGGGTGTTTTGTGATGCACATTTGTACCAAAAAAAGCATTTGCAGCAGTAAACGACTGAAAGACCTTCTAATTGTACTACATTGAGTAATTATATGTTTTAATGTTATAAGACCCAGTGACCCACTGTATTTTGGCTCAAGACTGTTACGCATTCAATCTGTCATGTCAGTGCTCTTTGGACTCTACTCTTAGGGCCTTTTTTCAGTTCCCAATATGAGGCTCCAAATACCTGCAGAAAGTGTTTTCTGTTCTGTCGCTTTGAGAAAGTGAAATGATCTTCCAGCCAATATTAAATCATGCAAGTCAGTCAGTACTTTCAAGTCCTGTTTTAAAACTCACTTCTGTCCTCTGGTTTTCAATTCTTTTTTGAGATGATGTAGTGTACTGTGAAATATCCTATATAAAATTAAGGTGATTTAAAATAAATTAAACTTGATGTTTCTTAGGATTGCAAAATAATTCTGGAAAAGCTTTCTCAGGATAACTACAGTATGCAGTGATCTTCAATCTGAATAACTGCAAAATAATACCAAACACCTTTTGAAGGAGGTCTGGCGAGCAATAGCAAATTGGATCAGATTTCAAACTCAGTTGTTTAATGGGGACATGCATTTGGCTTATACGAAGTACTGTATGTGCTGCATCCAGGTGCATCAGAGGATTCAGGCTACTTTTTTTCTCATTTAAGTCTTGAGCCCCTTGTTACAAGCTTGTTATCAACATGAACAACAGGGACAACAAAACTGCTTCTCCCAGTTAGCACATCTTTTGCTAAATCACTTTCAATTGTCACCATATTAAAAAACTATGGTCTTAGATGTTACCTTGGGAACTTTGAGCACAACACCTTATTAGTTATTTTTAGAAGACGTTGTATTGATCAAGTATAGAGAAATGTACAGTGTGCCATTCTTCTCTAACTTTTCTTTATTAACTGAACCATGATCAATTTATTAAATTTGTCTAATCTTTTGATTTAAATATTTTGTTAGGAACACTTTTGAAAGTAATTTATAACTGCTGCTGATGAGACTTCGGGTTTAATGGAATGACCATCATTCCTGGTAGTAGAACAAAACAACTAGCTTCTCCACTACCAAATATATTCCAGTAAAAATGAACACAAGATCGTAAGCACTGTTTTGGGGGAATACAGGTTCATATCATGCACATTCAATTCATAGACATTTACCAAAACAAAACATGTATACTGTATCACATGCTTGTTTCTGTATGATACTGGCACTTAAGATGTTGAAAGATGACTGGCACTAAGATTTCTGTCTGTTTACAAAACAAATCTGAAGGAGTATCTACATATGTGGGAAGCTGTTGAGGATGATGATGAGCCAAAGAAGAATGTACTGAAGTACCAAAATGTGTTTTATCTAGAAATCTGGAAAACTGCATATACAGTACTGTACAGTATGTCATGAATAAGGCGGATCAAAGGGGTGTTTAAAATGAAACATAAGTTCAGTCTTTGTGTGTGGAAATTTTATGCCAATTAATCCTCAGATCTTCTGGACAAAAATTCATTTTTTCTAATGTACATTAATGTCACTGGACATTGATTATATTAAAACTATGAAGTCTGGTACAGTGGCAGATAAATATATGCATATGCATTTCCTGTTGAAGGCAATCCCAGTTTAAATGTAGGAAGAATTAACAAATGAGAAGACTTATGTTTCTCTTATAAAAATATATTGTAAGAAATCACAAATAATAAACATAGGTCATTGAGGAATGTGCTGAAATAAGAAAAAGGTCATCTATACTGTAGTATAGCATGTTACACAAACTTGCGAAAGAATGAAATGTCCAAAGAATTAAACGTATAAGCTTATGACATACAGTATACTAACATGATATGATATAATATTTTACTTACTGAAGCATTTTTTGTAATGAAAAAATGCTAATGCATTTTATAGTTTGTCAGTTTTGTAAAAACAAATAATAAAACTAACCATTACTTACAGAGTTATAAGAAAAAAATCATTTAGAAATTAGAATCAAACTGAAACATTTTATTTCTTTGTTTTCCTTAAGGATCTAAGCTAATACAATAAAGTCAGTAGGGTTTACATTTATTAGAATATTTTGAAACACTGAAGAGCTGTATCTTTTTTTAATTTGCAGCATCAAAACACAAAAAAACGAAAGCTTAAACCTATGATAAATTAAAATGTAATGCTAACAAAATCCTACAGTTACATTACTGTACTGTACATGCATACAGTACACATAAGAGCCCAGAAGTCAATCATTGTGTTTCACTGTGATATTGTATGGTATGGTATGCCTAGTGTAGACTGTATTTTTATGGTCTTTAAAAATTCAGTATGCTGGTTTCCCATCAATAGGTGCCAGTGTAGCACAGCCCCAATACTGAAAAGTGACAAAATATAAAATAATCAACAGCAAAATGCAAGTCTATGACTATCAAATCCTTATCATAAGAGAACTATCCTAACACACCACATACTATAAAAAAAAGCTGCAACACAGTGTTATAGTGCAGCACTGAGCTGAAAAGTGCGATGTCTGTGTAATAGGCTGAAGAGTCCACTTGCTTGGTCCCAGTGAAGACAGCTAAGAGGTGAGAGCTACAGGTAGAGCTGCACTGTACAGGCAGATGGAAGACAGATGAAGCAGGGGACACACTGTGCAGGCATGCTGAAAAAGGCAGGATAAGGCATTGCACAGCTGAACAGAGCAGGACAGGGAAGCTACACTCCCAAGCAGAGCTGGAGAACAGGGATACTGCATGTTCCTGCAGGTATGATTAGTTGTGTAGGAAACATAATAAGAACAGGGCAGATGGGAATTAATCTGGCCTTGCTGTTCTGTCTTTAAATTGGGACCAGGTAGTTGAATGGAATCATGCAGCTTTCTACTCAATCTGACAGGCTGTTTAGTGTTAAGAACCATTCTCTATTTTAGTAGGAAGCTCAATGACAGAGAGCCTGACCATGGGTAAAGCAGGGTTTAAGTATTTTGGAGCTGTTCCCTGTTAAGTGGTGGCAGGTGGAAAGGACAAGCTTCCTGATCGAGTTCTCACAGCACCAGGTGGTGTTTGACATAGCATGTGAACACCAAAGGCTGCAAGCTCTGGCACTCTCAAGTGTAACACACAGCAGATCTGGACATCTGTACATTCCCCTTTGCACTGCTTACAGTATAAATGCAGCTCAACCTTAATGACTAAGAACAGGGTAGTGTTGTGGTGCATAGTGTGAATTCATATTTACTGGTCTTGAAGTAGCATTATCACCTTCTTTGAAAGCCCAGTTTTTCTTTTCCCCACAGGGTTTTAATTGCCCTGTTGAACGAAGACATTATTTTACACAGTGACTGATTTGCAGGGGATGCATATGCTCTCACAAAAGTAAATATACAGTTTCACTGTATCGGTAAGGTCATTAAGATCACAACAGACCTCTTTAAACATGCTCCAGTCTATAGTATCAAAACAATCCCTTAGCACTTAATCAGTCTCAGCTGACATCTGTTTTACATTGCTTATAGTTGGTTTACATACTTTGAATCTCTGCATATATCTTTGGACAAGAAATAATACATTATGACCTTATTGGCTGAGAGGGCACAGACTAATGCTCGGTATGCCTCAGAGATAGTGCAGCAACAATGATCCAGTGTTTTTTTCCCTAGTTGCAGCTTCTATCTGCTGTTTATATCTGGGTAAAACCATCCTCAGGTTGGCATGGTAAAAATCTCCTAAAACAATGACAGGGAATCTGGATATTAATTTTTTAAAACCTTAGTGATTTTCAATGCAAAACTTGCATTCACATTGGGTGGAATATTTATCAACAGCTGCTACTACAACTGAAGTGAATTTGTGGGGTAAATAAAAGGCCTGCAATTTATGAATTTCTAACTCTGAAGAACAGTATTTTAGAAGTACCTTAGGATCTGAGTACCATTATTGATTCACATAGAAACAGACACTGCGACCTCTAAGCTTAAGTAAATGATCCACCGTCCAGTCTTCCCCAAGTAAAGAGATACCCTGGAGATCTACTGCAGAGCCTGGCAGTATTGAACTGAGTCAGTGAAACAGAGCACAGAGCAGTTAGTGTAGTCTAGTGCATTAACTAGACTTACACTTGTAGTGTAGTCTACAGTTTAACTGTAAGTCTAATGTCTTGATTGAATAAGCAAAACCAGTTCATTCTTAATTTTTGGGAGGGAGCAGACATTACACAGAAGGCTTGTAGTGAATATATTTTCTGAGCCAGGTAAGAACTCCAGCTGGTCGGCCCCATTTCCTAGGCTGGAGTGCACATCAGGTATACAGGTATTGATCTGTATTGTTCAGATCAATAAAGTCTTTTAATGAAAACATCTTTGGTTGTAGATTAAGATTCAATTCATTTTTACATACCTGTACATGCAATAAATCCAGTCTGTTGTACTTAAACACATGTACGGAGAACTGGGTAAATAAAAACAATAACAAACAAAACACTTTGGGTAAATTGCAACAAACTTTTAGATTTGCAGTACGAGTAGTTACTATGGTGCTATCTAGGGATAATCTCTGAAGCTCAATTGCAACAGAAAAACACACAGAACAAAGTTGAACTTGTGCTTAGTATGGTGCCAAGGGCTCAGCATTCCAATTCCGATTTTGGTCTCATCTGACCACAGCATCTTTAAGGTGCTTTTTAGCAAAACATAAGCAAGACTTGATGCGGCTTTTTCTAAGAAGTGGCTTTTTTCTTGCCACCCTCCCATATAGGCCAGATTTGTGGAGTGCTTGTGATGTTGTTGTCACATGCACACAATGACCAGACTTTGCCATAATGGCCTGTAGCTCATTCAAAGTTGCCATCGGCCTCTTGGTAGCTTCTCTGATCAGTCTCTTTCTTCCTCCGTCATCCAGTTTGGAGGGACAGCCTGATCTAGGCAAGGTCTGGGTGGGGGCATATGCCTTCAACTTCTTAATGATGGTCTTGACTGTGCTCCATGGGATACTTAAAGCCTTTGAAATCTCTTTTTACCCATCTCCTGACTTTATCTCAAAGTTCTTTTGAAAGCACCTTTCTGCCCATAGTGGATTCTTTGCTTTGAAATGCACTTGCAAGCAGTGGAATCCTCTAGAACCAGCTGCTTTTATTCTGAACAAATCAAAATCACCACAATTGATCATAGGTGGGATCCAATTAGTTTGTTGTGTGATCTGTAAGGTGATTGGTTATACCTGAGCAAGTTTACAAATGCAATTGTAAGGGGGGTGTTCACTTATCCATATAAGGTATTTTACTATAATATTAATTAATTTTCCAAATGTTTTAGAATTTTATTTTCACTTGGCTATTGTGGTCTACTGTGTATAAATAAAAATAGAACAAGCCTAATTTAATTTGTTTTTATTTTCAGAGTGTCATACAACAAAAGGTACACATTTTGAAAGGGGGTGGTGGAACCCACTGTATGTTAAAATATACCAGGTAAATTATATGGATTCATACAGAGATCCTCCAGTCAAATAAGAGAACACACTATCTCGGTTTTAGGGATAGGCTACATTTGTATCTGCAATACTATAAAGGTAAGTTTTATGCAGTTTCAGGGGCTACTTTTGTGGTAGTGAGTTACATACAATAAGTTACAGACACTGTATGTTGACCAATGACTGACAAAGGCAAGTCCTGTATGTTCCTTATAGCTGAGTTAGCAAATTGTTACAAAAAGCACCAGCTACATGTACAGTAATGTCCAATAGCATTAGCAATTTTATTTCTGAAAAAAAAATTGCATTAATGTGGGAGTGGATTTCATATACTGTACAAGTAAAAAATCAAAATAGATTTGCAGCTCTAAAAGGTAAACCTAGGAGACTTCTGTAACAGATCTTTTCAGGTCATTTCAGTTTATTGCTGTTCTTCTGACCTTGTGAGGCTTTGGAATTTTAAAACTGTGTTTTGCTTGTCTCTCATTTGGTCTGCATACCAGTCTGTTAAGAATTCATAGAGTCACAGAGTCCATAAGTCAATGTGCCACAGACACATTGGTCTGTGACCACAGGCACAGGACAGAGAAGGGACACTTTTTCGAAGAACTGTCATAAATAATCCCTTTTAAAAAGATGGTGATGAGAGTTTTTTTTAATGTACCCCTATATTTGCCTACACAACTTATTCTCTGTACCCCCAAATCCCCAATATCCCTGTTTTCCCCTGAGAAACACAAGCCTATTGTCCCATCACAATACAAAAAACAACAAATCTTTTCAATTAACACCCAGATGTGACAGAACACATAAGACCTACACCCCCATTTAAATATATATTTCCTTAATTTCAGTTCACTTCACTCCCCAGGAAAATTCACTATCACATACTAAAGGCTCTACAGTACATGCATTGGCTGTAATACAGCTTCTAATAAAGAAAGACATTAAACTTTATGTTAGTAAATTACACTTTTATTAATAAAACTGTAGTAATAACTTCATTAGGAATAATTGTAATGTAACTGGAAAGCAATTTTAGTTAAATGCTGCAGTAATTTTCAAGTGAGGGATGCATAAGTTCATTATGTAGAGATGACATTTCCACTATATTCAGGAACGTTCTAATTTGATCTAGCGCTCCACTTCGTACGCTAGTAAGTAGTTTAATAAAGCTTATGAACAGGTGGCTTAAGTTAGTTCCCTTACTTCAGTCACCTCTAGAGGGCAGCAGCTGTTACTTTGGGTTCATTGTAGTTGAGAACAGGTTTAGTACGGAGCTGCGGACTTCAGCGGGCGTGTTCATTGCAATTGGTAGCGCACTTGTTTGAACGAGTTTGTATGCTGCTTTCAGTTAGTTGCAACCGACACATACAGCAGAGCAAACACGGTGGCTCCCTTGTTGGCCCCGTCTTGAAATTTGAAAACCGTGAAATATTTTAATTAAATTAAAAATCAATAGAAAGCCTAAAAAATATTTACCCTCCCACCCACCAATTGATTTTGTGATTAAGCAAAGATTTCCTGTAAAAAAATAACTAATGCAATCTTTATCTACACCTATCTATATATACATCATTGTGGCTATACATTTTTGGCAGCTTTCAAATAATCTACTGTACCATCACTGAAATATTTATGCTGACTTTTAATTATTCTGTGGAAGAAACCAATTAATTTGTTTTTTTTTCACTTCTCCATTCATTCTGTGAATGACATATGGTTTCCCTTATCATACTTTAATCAGGAGCTGCATTAATCGTTCCACTTATTAGTTAATTTGTTTAGCAGTTATTTTAATTAAGCTTATGAAACCCCTGGATGGGCAAATAATAATACGAAAGCCAGACCCATTTGAGCCACTCTTGTTTCGTGATTGATTTTACACGGCCACGCTGTTAAAGAACCTTTAAAGCTGGGTTAGTGAAATGAATACTGAATATGCCGGGGCTTTTTCATTTCTTTATGACTTACAAATACTCCCACTCCAAATAAAAAACAAACACCTCTTGCTGACTTTCATGTCCCACCAATTTTTATACTCACTCACCGTTAATTATATGTACTATGCACATTTTTATATATATATACTGTATGTGGGCATCACGGTGGTGCAGTGGTGAGCAGTGCTGAGGTCCTGGATTCAATTCTGGACCTCTGGATTTCTCCCACAGACCACAGACATACTGGTAGGTTATTTCGTTCTTTAGTTTCTGGGGAAATTGGCCAAGGTGTGAGTGCGTACAGTACGTGTGTGTTTATGTTTCTCTCCTGCAATGGACTGGCATCCTATCCAGGGTGTATCCTGCCTTTGCACCCTTTGGGTTAAGTTCCAACTCCCCATTAACCCTGAATTGGAAGAAAGTGTTAGAAAATGGACGGATATAATCTTGAAAGAGAAATAAGCAGCAAAGTGTACACAGGAAAACAAAGCTACGCATCTGCCAAATGTATTATATACTAATGTATATAATACAACAGTAACAGTAAGATGGAAAACGCCAAAAACATTTATAAAAGTGGAACCTTTTGTTCCACTTTATGATTAATTCATTCATTCTAGGGATGATACGGTCATTGTTGACTGGAGTTTGCAGTTCGATATCATCATCGGGAGTCCTAATGTTTTTTGGTGTCTGGGTTATAGTTTTCAGCTGCTTCCTTGCAAAATTTATGATTGACGTTTTCTCTGTCTAGTCCGTAGTTTCAACAATACCTTACTGCAGGTATATTGTTGACATCTAGCCCAATATTCTCAGGACAGTTTGGGTCAACTTTTGACTTATTGTAGCATGCAGCTGTGTACTAAGTTGCAGACTAAGCGGTACAATCTGGAGATCATCTCCCCGCTCTGAGCACGATTGCAACGAAAAAACATCCGAAACAAAGTTGGAGACCAGATGACCTTGTGCTTAGTGCGGTGCTAAGGGCTCAGCATTGTTATTGTTCTAACTAGCACAAACTGCAGGGGGCTCTAAAGCAGAAATCTTCAATTAATCTGATTAGTAAATCAATATGTAACCTATAGAGGGCAGCAGCTGTTACTTTGGGTTTCTTGCAATTGAGAACAGGTTTAGTATGCAGCTGCAGACTAATTTCAGTGGCCAGGTTCATTGCAATTGGTCTAAAGTTGGCACACTAGTTTAGCATGGAACTACAGTACGTGCTGAGCACGGGTTGAACTCCAGTTAATACACTACTTTTAGATTGTTGCAATTGACCCTTTAAGGCTGAACAATATTTTTAAGTTGCCTGAGAGCGAAGTTAATTGAACATTAAGCCTTTATTAAATTAGAATTGCTGCTTAATTACTACATAGAGACTAACAATACAATTTACAATGCATTATAAATATGAAGAATAAGTATCTGGTGTAATTTTCCATTTTACTTGATCATTTGCAGTTATCTATTTTTTAAAAAAACTTATGACTTGTCTTGGTTAAAGTGTAGTCCTAATTTGCACTGACTAGCATAGCAATGTAACGTTAAAAAAGAAGTCCACAGCTAATTACTTATTTAATCACCAGGCTGTGTTAATTAAAACAATACAATGAAGACGATGTTCATGGCAGATTTTAAATAAGGATGACTGCAAATCACTGGTAGATTCAAAATGAACTATTTTACATGCTTTTTTAAAAAAAAAAATAAAACTGCTGTAAGACCCATATGGTAATTAAGGAGCAATATCAATTTATTAGAGATTCAGCTTTCGGTTTACATGGTAATTTCTTTTAGTTTCAGGGCAACTCTAAAATCCTGATCTATATCAAAGTATCCAGGGATTACAGTGCCAGGTGGCACCCCTAAGAAATTTCTGCCAAGAATATTAAGTTAACAGACATTGTCTCAGTCTGTGCTTGGCTTACTTATGTAATTGTTGCTCCTTTATAGCTGTCTTAATGCCCCCTAATAGACTGCCTATTAGAGATGTATTGGCAAACAGGGAATGACACTTTAACAAATATTCACATAATAATCATTCTTTGTTCCTCATGGTCACAAGTGCTTACATTCTGTATACTGAAGAGATAGGAGTTCTGAAAAACAGAAATGAGTACAGGACTAATGCTAATTCATGAGCCCAATTTATAACAGTAGGAAACAATTTAGACAAAAATGTCAAATCAAAAAAGTATTTCATTTAAGAGTTTTAATTAGTCCAAGCAATTAAGGGATCAGCTGGAACAAAGGATAAAGGAGTACTGTAGTGCTAGGGCTGAGGAAATAAATACATAAAGTAATACAGCTAATGTACTGTACATGTTAAATATTTTGCAGCAGTTATTTTATCATTATTCATTGACATCATTTGTATACTTATTGTGTTGTCTTAGGTACTTTGAAGCATACATTTTACTTCTTATTTGTAACATAATTGTGAGATATCTTTTAGATATATGTTGTATAAATGGGCATGGCAATACTCAGTGGTCCTGATATCTGCTTATTCAAAAGCATTTTCCAATCCATTAGAGCTCACAGGCCATATTCACAGCTGTGGATGCAAGCAGCCCTTTCTTATTGTTGAACGTCTTTGATGTCATCAGGTAATTACCTCCTAATAACCTGGAGATTGCAGCCTAATCAGTAACTATGGAAACCACCTGTGGCGTCTATTTTCTGTGAACACTTAAGCTTGCTTTTATTGTTTCCGGCGAACAGTAAAGGAATAACTTGAAAACAGAGTGCTTCAAGCTAAATAATAGACCCTTAAAAAGAACCTAGAAAAATAGCTCAATTTCTGGAGTACAAAATACTTTGACCAGCATTGAATAATAATGCCTGCTAAATTTGCCACAATTGTTACTGCCATTTCCTCTGCAGATTTTATTTCAATACAGAGCTAAACCATGTGATATTCATAGTTTCTAATCAAACCTTTGTTATGAGAACTCTTTATATCTGGCATACCTTTTAAAATGACTGTTTTGTGCCGTAAACTTTTACTAGCAATATCAATTTCAAGTTTGTTTATGGGCATCACCTGCATTATTTAAATGAGAAACTCCAAAATTAAAAGCAAAAGGCAACCAGCTGCAAATGGTGGGTGGTGGAGGAGTCCCTGAATTTTCCTGGACCACCTCTGCAGGAATTTCATCAAAGTAATACATTTTTTCAATCTGTGTAATATTAAATTATTTGGGCTAGTAAAATAAAAAAAATATAATACTCATGTTTATTCATAACAGAAATACTGTGCCACCTGGAAAACATTTGAGTAAATTGTTCATTGAGCCTTCTATCCTCAGTCAAAGGAATGTACAATATTAAATGGCAATATATTAATTCAGAACACATACAAAAACATAGTATGACTACTTAGAAGTAGTTCAAACTGTTGTTTTCATTTCCTTACCAGTAACAGAAGTAAGGTTGGTTGGATTATTGTTTCCTGGTTCAGTTTTTGTCCCTTATTTTTGAATTGGTGTTACATTTGTAATTAAATAAACCCTGGGTTCAATTCTGGATCTGGGGTGCTATCTGTAGGGAGCTTGTTTTGCCCTTTTTGTGTATCCTTCCTTGCACCTGTTGCTTGCCCAGAAAGATTTGGGTTTCCTCTCGACTAGGACATGGATGAAATGGTTAGAAAGTGGATGTATTTCCTTGGGTTAAGACCATGAAGCGATTTGATTATCTTTTACCTTCCTATCTCTTGTAAAACCTCAGTGTCAGTTGTGCCAAATTAGGCAATACTGCCTATCATCCACTCTCTCTTTCCTAGCGTTAATCCCACATCAGCAGGGTCCGCTTGTCGGCACACCAGTCTCCATTTGGTGGTTTGAACCAAATCTTTGAGCTGACGTTGCCATTAACTGCGACCGAGAAATACTCCAACCGGCGCATCGCTCTGCCTACCGTCAGAGTGGGGAAGGGGGGGGAGGAGAACAAAGTAATGTAGCCAATTCATAGAATGAAATGAAATTTGGCCAGGACGCCAGGGTTACACTCCTACTCTTTTCAAGAAAAACCCTGGGATTTTTAATGACCACAGAGAGTCAGGACCTCGGTTTTACATCTCATCCAAAGGACAGCACCTTTTTACAGTATAGTGTCCCCCTCACTATACTGGGGCATTAGGACTGACATGGACCACAGGGTGAGAGCCCCCTGCTGGCCTCACTAACACCTCTTCCAGCAGCAACCTTAGTTTTTCCCCAGGAGGTCTCCCATCCAGGTACTGACCAGGCTCACACCTGCTTAGCTTCAGTGGGTTGCCAGTTGTGAGTTGCAGGGTGATATGGCTGCTGGCACTGCCTATCATCCACTATGATATATTTTTAAAAACCTGTGCAAATCATTCATTTATTATATTTAGTAATAGTACAGTATATCATCTTCTTTGTAATGAGTTGTAGCGGCAATGCTTGTTAATAAGACAGAATTAAGTGTTGCTGTGCTTTCCCAAATGAGGCCCCATCTCTCTCTTCATCTCTGTAGTGCAGCCACAGAGAAGTTATTCATGCAGGCTGATTTAAAGATGTTTTCTTTTGATAAGGGACAGCTCCCAAATGGGGATGCACTTAGCTAAGCCTGGCTATCATGATCAATGGTCACCCATTGGCGCCTATCTGTCTAGGGAGTGCCAGATGGACATCTGGACTGCATTCCTAAGTGTCAGGAGTAAGTGACTCATATCTCACCTTGACCAACCAATCAGGGACTGGTAGGGCCGAGTAACCCACGTGAGTCTCTGATGCCCATGAAACTTTCAGCCAATGAACGAGCTGAAG
Source organism: Atractosteus spatula (assembly GCF_055471065.1). Lineage (NCBI taxonomy): Eukaryota > Metazoa > Chordata > Actinopteri > Semionotiformes > Lepisosteidae > Atractosteus > Atractosteus spatula. Next base: position 26,987,160 of record NC_142708.1, on the reverse strand, counting down.
TTCCTCCAGGTAAAAACAGGCAACACAGAGGGCCTGAGACAAATTCTGAAACTATTCTAAGGAGAATTCTAAGGAGAATTCCAGGGGTGCGAGACAATTCCAGGGCAGGATGGCCCAGGAGCAGAAAGGCTCCCAAGGGCAGGACATTCTCGCAGCGTGCCTCCTGACCATCCTGAGACTCAGCCCAGACAACCACGTAACGGCCAGTGTGTCTGAGTGCCAGAACTTTGCTTTGTTCTAAGAGTCAAGAGCGGAGGTTGCCACGAGTAACCAGAGGATCCACCCGAGGTTAGCATCAGCAGCAAGCCTCATGAACAGGTCGGAACTATGGACAGCTGAATCACTATTCAGAACTAGCGCTTCATCAGGAACGAACCGGTCCTCTTCCTGACTTGCGGGGACCCACAGTCATCTTTTCTCCTGTGCACAAACTTTGCTAGTTAAAGCCAACACTAACTAGCCGGTCAGTGAGCATCAGCAGCGCACCGTCGCAAGCAGCACAGCACAGCCTGGCACGGAGCCAGAGAGCCCGCAGGAGATCTGAACCCCCAGAGATTGGATGAGTATTCAACTTCAATGCATTACATCTCAAGAATTCAATTGTTATCCCAACCAGTTGATATCAATTTAATTCCTAAGAGTTATGTACTTGTTTTGAGTATCCAATGTAGAAGTTATAACCAAGTTCATTTACGAAACGGTCTAAATGAATGATATACTGAACGTATGTCCTCTTGATATATGTAACTCTTCGTAACTGATTGAATATATACCTTTTGTATCCTGATAACCCTCTTGATAAGATCTGTTAGGTTTACATGTATATTCTATGTATTAATAAATGTATCCTCGTGTATTAGTACCTGTGTGTGTGCGTTGTTTGAGTTATATCGCAAGGTTGGATTCTAAGGCCAATAAAAGAATCAATTTCGTGATTTACTGCTACAATTAATAATTGTCCCAGTAAATGCCCAAACCCCTACAGAACTGGTGCCTCGTGAGAGCACACTACAGAGTAATAGGGTGCCTGTTATACTTTTATTAGTGTAACTGCCCAGTGCATAGGTAAAGACTTTGTAAATCTTCAAAAAAGACTTCAATTAGAGCTCAAACCAGCAGAAGACAATCATATTTTCTCAGGCACCACCTCAAGAGCTTGCTGTAGCACCTCAGCTAATGAAACACGGAGGAGAATGTGGACAATGGACTGCATATTCATAGGCACAATGTACTGGTGGCAGTGCTTGCTGGAAAAAAAAAATATATATGTTGTGCCAGCTCTATTCTGTGCTCTGTGTTAATGCTTTTGCTTGATTTGTTGAACATCTTTTTCACATCAACATTATTAATTTTAACATTGAAGGGCTCTGTATTTAAGACTGCAGCTGTTTTTCTGGGTGTCTTTGTATTACAAACTACAGACATTAATTAAAAAAGTGAAATATATTCCTGTCTAAATAAAGCAGTACACAGAAAAATCTCACAACGAATTTCCTGAAACCTAAGAATTTAGGCTCCTTAGGTATGTCATGCCCAATTTATATGAAGATTGATTGCAGCATGGGAAACCTACAGGGAAAATGACTATTTATATACATATATTCTTTCTTTGTGGTTTTATGGGGTCTTATTCTTTGAGCTCACCGGAAAGGACCTCCAGGAACCAAATAAAAACTCACTAATCATTCATGAAATCCAGGCAGACACAAGTTTAGGGTACAAAGACTGTGCTTTTTATTCTCAGAAACAGCCAAAATTAGCACATTGTGGATTTTTTACAGTGCACACTGCAATAGAAAGCATGTCTCCAGGTCTAGCAGATGCATAGGGCTATGTTTCGAAGGGCTTTTTCCCTTGAACATAAATACAGGTAATCAAACGATAGCACACACTACCCCCAGCAAGTCACATTTAATGGTAGAGCACATTTTATTCTCTTTCATATGTTTTCAAACTGAATGTAAGTTGGTCAGTCCCCACACCATCTTCACCTCCAGGCTATTAAACACTACTCCTGTGCAAATCATTTACAATGTCATAACAGCACTGATTCAGATCAAAAGCTACAGTACTTCTGTTGCAATCAGAAGCTAAGGAACACTCATACATCTCCTACAGTTTCTATTCTGCCTGGAGAAAAGTTACAACTTAATTTTCAATTGTTATATTTTTCAAATGTTAAACAACAAAAGAAAATTCCATAGATTTTTTTTTCATTGTTGCTTCATTAAAACGTATTCATTATCATTGTGGCAGGCAGGCTGGCAGTAATTAGGGTTGTACTGTAGTTTCATCTGACCTGACACTAGAGGTCATTTAGGCCTCTATTGTTAGCATATAGGTTCACATGTGATATATTGATTAATTACTTAACTGGCAAAGGGCAGAGATCCACATTTCCACATGGGGTGAATTTAGATTAGTTTGTTTTATGAAGGATCTCACAGGGATAGATGGTGTTGGATTTCGTTTTTAGAGGAAATCTTTGTTCTGATGTGCGGAAGTTGTGGTATCTTTGCATGATATACTTGTAGTTTATTGTGATTTCCAAGTACTCAGGCTACACAAGCCACCTGTGCAGAGATATGCCTGCTACAATAATATACAAGTAAACTGCCATTGTCTCAACATTCATGCTTTCCAGTAAGAAAGTGCTGCATCCATTCTAAGCTCTTTTCTAGTTGATCACTCTTATGTAAAACTGAGTAATCCTATTTTACTTCCAGCTACAGCAGTTGGCTTCTTTGTTAACATGGCTGAAAAAAATGAAGTTAGCTGTCAACAGTTGTTGGGATATAAGCAAGTGCCAAAGCATGACCCTGGGCCAACTTAAGTGAGGGAAATGAGGTTAGTTGGCACCATTGCAAGCAAAGACCAATCAACAGCATTATTATTGTTGATAATCTTAAATACCTGTGGGTAAAGTAGTATTTAATGCAGGATTTGTTTCAATTTGGAACTCTTAATGGCATGATTAATCTAATTATACATTATGATACAAACTGTACAGTATATACTAATGTACAGTATATACAGGCTGGAGAAACTGCTCTGAAGTGTAAAGAAGTAGAATTTCCTTAGAAAGGAAAGGGCTGATAGCAGCAGAACTTGACCACATCGAAGTCCCAAGCAAGGGTTGAAAATAAGTGGTGGTTTGTATTTGAAATATGAATTCACTTCAGAGTGACATCAATGAAACTAGTACATTGAAAAGGAGGGATTTTCAGAAACCACCGCAAATGGTTCAGAGCAAATGTATAGTATTTGACCGAATAGCAGAAAGTTAATGAAAATATTTAATGGAGTAACTGCATGTTTCAGATTCTGCTTTACCAGCATGAGAAAGACAGGAGGAGACTGACATACGCTATTTACGATATTAAAAAGATATCTTAGACTGTGCTGTTCACTACCAATCAATTTGAAATGGTACACATTTCTGACATTCCATAAATCAGGCCTGCATATTGTTTCCAGGCATCAAAGAACACTGTAATCTAGTTGATTTACATTTGTTTTCAAGCTGACAACCTGCTGACTCCATGGACTGCAGTTCATCATTATACCGTGGAGAGTTTAAAAAGATAAAACATACATTTCCCTACATGTTCATACATGCTATATAGTTTAGTGTCTCTGACATTGTAATGTTGAATGTTAATAAAAAACATCCTGTTATTATGAATTATTGCTAAGTTTTAAAACCATGATTGTAAACTTGCTTCAGAAAGCAAACCTAAATTAACAGATTTTATGTTTGTAAATGCGATTTAGAAAAAGTCACCTCTTAATAACAGAGCCCGATGATCAGGAAGGCTCATTTATAATGCTTCCTGATTTGACACAGCCAATCTAGATGTAATAACTGAATCTAGAGCAAGGCAGAATGGGCAGGGACAATAATATGTTTGTGTACAGCCCAGACATGCTAAAATATTCAAGACGTATCTGCCCATCACACAGGTCTCTGAGTCATCATGAATATTAAAATCACCCAGACATAAAAACCTGTCATATTCAGATCACAAACACTGAATTTCAGATAAAAACTTAAACCATGAGGTTATCATTTTGACCACACATGTTTCAGTTAAACACAGTTTAAGCCGTTTATTATTTTGGTTCTGCATACTTAAAAAAATAAAAAAAAAATTATTTTTCTTTGCAACATGAAGTTTAATCCATCTTGAATTAAATTTATTTTGGCATTAAATTACATCGATTCCAAAGGCTTAAATAAAATGAGGAAACAAAATTAGGTATAAATGCCTGCAAATATTATTCATGTACAGTATGTGTTATTTCCTATTATCAGAGAAGTATTCATTCCTATTATTAGTTGTTATTAAGAAGAAGAAGAAGAAGAAGAAGAATTCCTATAGTGTGGCAACCTGGGGATCTCAGAGGCATAGTGCATAAACTGGCACCACCCCTTAGACAAGATACCTACCCATAGTCAACCTAGCCAGAGTGTCTTTGGAAAGTTGAAGGAAACCAGAGGTTTAAGAACCTGTTAAAAGCAGGCAAACTCCAAAGAGAAGTATACCACTCCAAACTGAACGCAGAGCCTAACTGCTGCTAGACAACAGCACTTTCTGCCACAACATTGTTCTACTGTGCCTCACAAAATATAATGAAGTAATATAATAATATATAATTTGTTCTGTGTTTGAAATTAAAGATCACTGTCACGTTTGTAATCCCTCCCCCTTAAGGGTGCTCCGGCTCTTTCACATTTTAGTTGATTTTGTGCACCTGCTCCCTGTTCCAGCCTCCCTACAAAAGCCAGACGCTCACTCTATTCTGGGCTCTGCATTGGAACACAGATGCCTGGAGGCCCGCCTACCACCGAGTCACCCTACATCCGCGGCTCGAAGGCGTTGGCCTCCTTTCGGCATCCTGAACCAGCCGAGTCCGGGACCTGGAGTGCCTGGTCCCGTTACCCCTTTATCTCCCCGACCCTTCGCCGGATCCTGCTCCAGTTTTTAACTTTGTCTTGTCTGTCTCGGATTGGATCACCCAGCTCTGGACTTTTGCCTGTACTGGATTTCCCTTCGTCACGCCCCCCTGTTCGTCTACCAGCCCAGTCCCTCGTCTCCTCCCCATGTCTGTTCACTCCCTTCCAGATTGTGCCGTCTGCATAGGGTCCTAAAAAACGCTTCGTAACAATCACACAATGTGACATGTTTCTGTCAGCTTTTAAATTGAGGAAAAAGAACCTGGTTTCCCCTCTGTGTATTAAAATATTTTTTTGTTTTATGCTAGCATGCTGAGCAATATGTCTCAGTGGAAAAAAAAATCCCTTAAGTCATATAAAAACTGTAAACAGAAAACAACAAACTGCTACAGAATGTCAATGTTATAAGTCCATGAGTCTTATTAAGCCATTGTGCATACAACAGGTATTTTAGCTGTAATTCCTGAATATTTTTTTGGGAAAAATAAATAAAGAAGGGATATTCAAAATATAATTTTTCTGTTAAAGAGTGCAAGCATAATCAACTTGCCCAGTTAATCTTTTCCTTTTGTTTGTTATGTTTGAAGTGAGCATATGAAAAATAAATAAAGCAGGCTTTTATATGAAAATATAAATTTAGTATAGATGATATATTTTAGATTTTATAATTTTTTTGAACAGCTACAGATGGTGTTTTGGCTGAAATGCCCTGAAAATAATCATAGGCTTGTTAATTAAACCTTGTGTACAACTCAATTTTACTTTGCTTTATTAATTATTTTGTACTCTGCACTTTAGGAGAATTTTCTATCATTTAACTGCCATAATTTCCACATGTGAATGTACAGTAAACCTTATATTAATATTCTACCACCAATATGCTTAGTCATTCTCTAGTAATGTGCCTATGCATTTCCAACATTTAAATATTTTAGTGTTTTAAATGGTTTTTAAGAAAAAACATTTCCAGAGTTATCCAACAGGTGGGGTAGTATAGCTATTCATACTCACACCTGAAGAAGGCTCCACAGACGAAACATTGTGTTCTCTCTCTTCTTTTTTTCAGCATGGAATAAACCTATTACTTGTTCCTTTGAAGTATAGCTATTGACAGCCAGCCAATATACGATGCTTAACAAAAAAGGCACTTCTGCACTCAATATGTACAGTATGAAAGAATTTTCAGAAATCTGCTAGAATAATGGTATTAAGGGTATATAATCGCCTAAGTAGTAGTTATACAACTATCAATGTTTTTAATTAAAATTTAGGAACTAGTTGTGGATGAAGCACTTACAGAAAGGATTTAAGAATTTAAACCCTGAATCATTACTGAATTGCAAGTGTATCCATGTGCCCCAGGGAACAGCAAACAGACATTTCCATTCCTTTGTTCTTAGAGCCAGAAATAGGACAGACCCCATGGCTTAGAAGAGAAAGGCAATACAACACGCATGTTGACTGGAGTCCATGTTAATGGGTGTTGGATTTTTTTCCTCATCAAAGAGAAAATGACAAATAAATTAATGAAGACCGAGTAATGGCTTTAAAAATGTGGCAGGATCCTGGACAGGAATGGATTGTCACAAAACTGATTGTTAGAATAGGAAGATCCTTATGCGTAACCATGAATCCCACAGAATGTGAAGTAGCACAGGGACAATCCAAAAACGTAATCCAGGGGCTTGGTCAATTAGAGAGACAATGAGTCCTGTAACCAGGGAAATCCAAAAGACAATCCAAAAACAAAATCCAAAAGGTGTGGTCAAAGGACAGGAGCAAAGATTTGGTACCAGGAGGTGAGTCAAAAGGCTTAGAAGCACACACAAGAGAATTCTACAGGAGGCTTCTCAATAGTGAGCATGGGTTGGTGTGTGAGGAATCCGGTGCATGTGGGAATGTGATGGGTCCAATTAGGAATGAAATTGGAAACAGTGGGTTTGGGAATGTAACGGCGTTTGCGAGGGAGAGTGTGGGGTGTGACAGGAATGGAACAGCGTTTGTGAGGGAGAGTGTGGGGCGTGACATGAATATGGAGGTGTCATTGGAAAGTACCATGGTTCTTAAATTCTGACATGGTATGTGAGAGTTTATTTTCCAGCATGTTTAAAACCCCTATGAATGATGCTGAAATTCAAGCCAGATAAAATTGCACATTGTCATGCATGAGGGCACAGGCAGCAATTCTACTGTACTTCCCCCGAACCCCCTGGGATTGAATATAATCACTAAATCTCTTAACAATCAATCTGGCCTTCAGGCTGGAATAGGACCCCCTTCTCTAACTTCATCGGTGCCGTGGAGGTAAAACAGAGGCAGAAATGCTAGACTAATTGATGATATTTGAAAATCAGGCTTTTCTTAAGTCAGTTCACAAGTTGGGGATTAACCGAGACTCAAAGGTACGACCTGAGGATATTTGGCTATGGGGAAAAGGGAATAGAATTCCAAAACCAAAAACTGGTTAACTGATAACATAATTCTAGCATACAATATTCATACAAAATAGATGACTAAATGTTCTACAGCTTATATTTTATTTATTTGATTGGGGTAATAATATTGCTTTATTTATGCATATGATGTTTTTAGAAACAATATTTTTTATATTTATTAAATGTTTTTAGCACCATTTTTACTAATCAATCATTCAGACTGACCACAATATATTTGATTGAGGCACTAAATCACCTCATTAATTAGAGAGCTAATTGGGTACAGGCGATGTGATGTTTCAACCTGTTGAATTGCAAGTCTGATGAAAAACAAGGAAGAAAAGCATACAGTAGCAACAAGTATGACTGGCTTTTCAAAAGAATAATGCCTTCCTACCATCAGTACGTTGACAGTTTAACTTAGCCACATGAAGCTAAGTTACCAAGATTGGAGACAAGTCCTCTTTCATAATGAAACAAGGCTTTGTGTACAGTAGATTACCATAATGGAAGTCTTTGTGTGTGGCACAAACATGCAGGAGTATTTATTTTAGTCTTTGCGGTATTTAGAACTGCATTTGTGGTGTTTGATACAGCACTGAACTGAATCACAAAGAATCACAGAATCACACAAAAAAGCATCTGCAAGCTTGTACAAACCATACATCACAGGTGTGTAATGTACTGTAGATTGCATTGCTTCCAACAGTGGTAATATGCTCCTAGTGTGACCTTAAGGGTATACTCCCTGTAGATCAGCCCTTATAATGACAAATTTTAGTCAGCATAACAAATTTACCTTTGTCATGCCCGCTCAGGGAAATGTCATTGTATATGCTACAGAAAGATAGTCATTTTCTCTATATAATAATTTTGTGAAGTTGTGGTATTTATAATCATATGTAATATGTTTTTTTATTTTCTATATATAATCAAATGAAGGCTTAGAAAGAAGAAAACAAGCCGATGTTTATTTTGGCCTTCATGCTATACAGTATATTTGCCTTCAAAAGCTGTCCAGTACAAGCTCTGTGTACATTTGATGAACATGTTAGGAATGGACAATGTGAAAAAGAATGCTGGAAGGGTATGTCAAATAAAATTATTATCAAAAGAGGTGACAGCATGAAGCAAAAACAGGCAAAATGTGCAGAAAGAGCAAGCACCCAGTATTTGAAATGCCACAGTATGGAAAACAAAGTCTATCATCATTATCATAACATCTAACTCTCAATTAAGTTGGATTGTTTCATATCAAACACTTATCACATAATATGGGAAACTGTTTTTTGTTTTTTTTTATGATTCATACAAAGCAGTAACAGTATGTACTACTGGTTTGCAAGAAGAGCCAATCTAGATGAATTTACACAATCTGGTGAGGGAGCCAAAGCCTATCCCAGCAAGCAATGGGCACAAGACAGGATACACCCTGGACAGGATGCAAGTCCATCACAGAGAGGAACACTGTGGCTGCTGGTGTCCCTCCCAAAACAAGGCCCGTGGAACGTAAGGGACACTCTCATCCAGCACAACACAGAGTGGAGGGCAGGGGAGCTGGGGGATGGGATCTGTCACGGATGTCGAAAGGGACGAACCGTGGAATGGCAGGAGAGCGGAAAAAGACCCTATGCGTAGTGGCGGAACGGGGGTCAGCCCGGGCACAGCTGTTCAGGAAATGCCGTATAGAAACCTATGCCCTCAGGCCACGGACAGGAGGAGCAATCTGGTGTTAGGCGGGTCTCAGGACATCCAAACCTCAATGCTGAGCAAGGAGGAAAGAGTGACCCGGAAATATATAGCCCCAGACAGGGAGACACCAGAAGGACAGCAAAACACAGGAAACTAGGGACAGGACAGAGTAGGAGTGCCCTCTGGTTGCAGAGGGCATGACAGGATCCTTGCAAACTTTAGAGGCAAAATGTAGCGCAACATAGCCAAGTGCAGTTTCTCCATGGTAAAAATGGCTGGAAAGGACTGTGGGAAATGGTAAAACCTATGCCTTTGCCCTCCTGTGGAAAACTGGACTATTGCAGATTCAGAGCCAGGACAGGTTTAAAAGACATGCAATGGATAACTGCAAATGGTTGCACCCAGGAGGTTTGGAGGGATTTAGTTGCACGAACTCAGCCTTAACAGCCACTTGGCAAATGGATCACATAAAAATGAACAATCACTTTTCTAAGACCTGTTAATTGATAAAGGTTTCATGTTAGAGCTGTACTCATTTTATGAATTGCAGACATTGTGGAAATAAAGTTTATTTTCTTAAAAAAACAGTATGTCTTTGTTTAGGCTATGTAAACGGTATGACTATGTTTTGACAGTGGGAGCAAACTAGACCTCTTGATGAAAACACACGTGAACATGGGGAGAACATACAAACTCCACACAGACAGCATTGAATTTAATCCATTGAATCCAGAATTGAGCCCAGGGCTCCAGTACCCAGAGGCAGTAATGCTAACTTCTATGTCGCCCAGCAGCTTAACCACAGTTTGGAGCAACTGTAATAGTCTGGACAGAACAGTGTGTGAGAAATGTTTTCTTTTATACTGTATCTACAATGCATAATTCAAGAATTGATTTTAGTCTTATTTTCTTTTAAGTGTGAGTAAAAAGAGCAGAGAATTGATTGTGTTATTTGACATCCCTACATTTACATTTTACTGTTCCCATTTTATAGGAAACACGTTTTCCTTTTCTGAAGATTCTGCTAAGATCCTGTAATCACAAAGCAATCTCTCTTTTGTATAGAGATTTTGTGCTTCCAAAGGACACAATTAATTATTCCCCAGTGGTTCTGTGTAGAAGTCTAAAACAGACAACCAACAAAGATATATCTGCTATATTTTTCTTTTAGGAAAAGAAGGTTGAACTGTGTATTCTTTTTTTTAGAATGGATGGAAACATTGTTGAAGTATAATAGGTTTATCGTGCAAAGATATATGAAAAATACAAGAAATAGGGAACAACCATGCTTCTGACACCTTTGTAAGTGCTTGTCATTGTTATTTGGACTACTTCTAAAATTAGGTTGTTTTATTACAAATTAGTCGTTAAGTTCACCGATGTAAAGATTTACTCATATCTTACTTGCTTTCATAGCTATAGAAACGTACTAATAAGGTAATGTGCATGAGATGTACAACATTTGTTTGCATGTATAACTTTGTGATGGTGAGAAAATGCCTGTTGTTTGATTTTGCTTTGCATGTGCAGCCACAGCACAGTAACCATGTTACAGTAACCCAGTCAGGTGGCTTTGGTCTAGAGGTGAAAACCTAGTTGGGCTTTATTTAATAACTTAATTCAAACTACTGTAGTTTATCATGATCTATGAATCCTAGGGTCCTGAACACATTAACATGTTATCTGTTCTGTCCATATTTTTCTGTTGGCCTGACTTTGCTTTCAGCTAGTCATTGCAGAAGATGTAAGGAATAAATATTTTATATATATAAATTATAATTTTATATATTTAAAAATATTTTCTTTGTCAGGCTCTTACTGTACAGTATATACTGCGGTCCTGTCCTGCTCCTAGACATCCCACAGAAAAAGAAAATCCAACAGACCCAGGTCTGTGGTCGGTTTCACTGAGCCTTGCAGTGCTGGAGCCCTGGGATCAATTCCATGTTATCCTCAAGTTTGTGTGGGTTTGCTCCGGATACTCCAGATTCATCCTACAAGTCCATACTGGTAGGTGAATTGGTTTCTGGGAAAATTGGCCCTGGTGTGATTGTGTGCATGTATGTACAGTATCTGTGTGTGTGTGTGTTTGAGTCTGTGAGTGCCCTGTGATGGACTGGCATCCCATCCAGGCTGTATCCTGCCTTGTGCCAGTTGCTTGCTGGGATTGGCTCAGGCTCTGTGTTGGATAAAGCAATTGAGTAAATGGATAGATATATAATTTATTTTTTCCCATTAGCATTTTTGGGTGAAAGAGAAGGACTGTGAAATGGAAAAAGTTTAAAACACATATAACACTTTGACTTTAATATACAAAGTCAATATGACACACAAAGATCAGGCTCAAATGTAATGAAGTTAATATTTCTAAGCATGGTGCCATCTGCTCATGATGCAGAGATATCTGCACTGTTTGGGAAGAGGCACATATGAGTCATCTGAAAGCTGCCATGTACCAGGATACAAGTTTATCACTGCCTGTACTGAAGTTAATTACATTACACAAGCAATATTGCTATACTTCATGGGCTTCTGCAACCTGAACATGAAGTGTAAAACTTCGCCCCCTAGTGTCAACATTTATTCATGTTTTTAAATTGGTTCAGATGTGCTGATCAGGCTTAGCGATTTTCATATTTCTGTCATACCAGTTTCCATTTGAAGCTAAAATGACATAATCATTACCTAGAATGTCATACTAGCGTAACTAGTTTATTAACATATTTTATTAACTCCTCATGCATTATACTAATCTGCAATGTACCTTCTAGGTGTAAATTTCCTTGTATTTGGTTTTATTTTGTTATCGACATGCAGCCTCACACCATTTACAGCAATGTTACAGCATTTACTTAATTGCTCAGGTATTTTTCATAGGTAGATATACATGTTGAATATTTTTAAATAACATAATCAAAGCTATAAATAATTGATTTGCAAATGCTTTTCCTCTTTTAATATATATGGTAGAGTTTTTAAAATAGGAAGATCCTGTGTTGAAACATTGCAAAGCAGATATTACTGGTTTGTAAGGATTAGAGATAACTCTCAGTGTAAAGAAACATTTTTTAATTCAAATAACTGTTAAATATTCAAAGGTTATAAATGCCTGTACCTTTAAAAACAGAGATACTGCACACTTTGTTTCCAGAGTGGTGCTGTTGTCTATAGTAGCTTAGATTATTTTTCTGATTCCTGCTGTCCTAACTCTCTTGCACTTTTGGATTTGTATTTTTACTGAAGTCCAGCCTCAAAAATCCCTGATAGTAACCTCGCAGATTGGTTCCCATTTGCCACCTCATACAGTATATCACAACTGAGCTGTTGAACTCCGATAACAGCTCACAACTCCATGGGAAGACAGAACCTGCAAATTAACTCAACCAACTTACTCCTTCTCTTGAGCCTCTAGGAAAGTTTAAGAACTTCAGCTAAACACTGTTCTTAACCCTGGAAAGATAGAATGCAGAACAATTACAAGAATGTTGTGTTAATACTGTAGTTATTAAGGGTAATAATTCAGTAAAATCACACAATGGAAAAATTGAAGTACAGTTACTTGTCATACTCTTATTCTTGCCATAGAATATTACATATCCACAGTATATAATATTTCTAATTCCAATTGTTACCCAATACAACAATGGAATTCATTGCATATACAACATTTCTGGCATTTCTATTATCAATAAAATTCAAATACTAAACACGCTAATTGCAGTTTTTATTCATACAGTAAGTAAAGCAATAATTTATTGCTTTTTTACACATGCCCACCTTTGTAATGTTTGCATGTTGTTTTTATGCAACTTCAAACTTAGAAGAGATGTATCTTTTAAAATTCAAAAATTAAACAATGATTAAATGTTATATTACAAAGTAGAATTGGAACGCACAGTTTGGCTAGGTAATTCAACCACCTGGGAATTTGAAAACACACAGAGTCCTACATTGACCGGATGTACTGTGAAGTGGGATGAAAAACATATCTGTATTGACAATTCATTTTTGTATAGCCATTTAGAAAACTATGCTGATCAACAGTGCGCATCTCAGAATTACAGAGGCTTTTAGAAACACTGACCATCATTTTCAGTTAAACATTACTATTCACCTCATACTGTATTGAGGTACCATTTGCAATACAAATGTAATACAGTATGTTTCTGCCTAATAAATAAAATGAATGCCTAGATATCCTGTTCCATTCCTGTACAGGAACAGCCTGTTCTTGTGGATTGTCATATGGCAATATATGAGGTTGTATTCAATATCCAACATCCCTCAGAAGCCATTCAGTAGACATCGTATTGAGTGACAAAGCTCACCATAAAAACATTTGTGGATCTCTGATACAGCAGCTTGCAGTTCACCAGATCTTAATGTGCACATTCAAAATGCTGTGTGACACTGATCATTTCTCCCTGTATTCTCTTCTGTTGGTTTACTAGCAAATTAAGGAGAATGACATCTAAGTGGTTAGACTCCCCTAGATTAATCCTCAAAACAAAGCCACCTAACAGTGACACCTGCTGTGAAGGAGGAAACTGAAGCACTGTAGCTCTGTTTTACACACAGAGACACCCACATCCTGCTGTTGCTGACAGGCAGAGCAAAGAAATGTTTTGGAATAGAATATGCTAAAACTTGGTTTCTGTACACCAGTTCATGTTCTTTATCGCTTTAAAATATACAGTGTAAAATCACAAATGATTTTCTCAGTTTGGTTATTTTGTTGTTTTTATGAAATCACAAAAAGTGCAACCGACTGTTTTGCTGTCCACAACAAAAAAAGACCAACCATTTGAAAATTAAACTAAAGTTTGCAAAGTCTAGAACTACCCTTTGCAAGTAGTTCTTTAAGAAATATAATGAAATGAACTGAGTTACCTTGATTCAGTTTCCACTCAACTTCAATTGTTAATAGACTCAACTAAACATTATTCATATTCTCTTTTTTCTTCATATATTCATATTCATATTCATATTCTTCATATGCATTATTTTATATGTATTGTACTTTCTGCTCTTGAAAGGACATTGAAAAGTATGTTCATTATTATGTACTAATTACCTGTCTGTCATGGTTTGATAATCTTTTATAACTTTTTAACCACCGTATGGTTTCACTAAATATGTACTATATGAATGTACAATAAAACATCTACAGTATAGTGTAATGGAGCAGCTGTGTTTATGAACCATGTGTGTCGTTTGAGCTGCGGGTGATGGTCTTTCAGTATAGTCACAGTGATTAGGTTGTGTAAAGCCACACTGTACCTGACATACTAATGATTGAGATGGATTTTAGTCTTCTGTACTCACATCTTTCCTGAACACTTACTTAGATGTATACTTTTAAGATCCACCCAGGACCCCGAACCTGCCCCACAAATATACTGTATCAAACACGGATGTAAAGCCAAAGAGTTCTAAGATTAATTCACATCATTAGCAAAGAATTAAGCTTTTTCCAGGGCCAGGTTTTCCATAGCCAGGGGACCAGTGCCAGAAGAGGTAACCAGTTGTTTCATCAACTCCACACTGTAACTGTCAGGTGTAGTTCACTACTGTATGTAATTCAGTGAATTTATACTCTCCAACTCTCCTGTTTTAGATTTGTGTACTTTCAATGTCTACATTCTAAATGAAGTACGGTATGTTTTGTGTTCAACAAATGAACAAGGACTTTTTAGGGTTCCAGTTTTGAATATCAACACAATCTTCATTAGACTAACATATCCTAAAATACAATTATTTTTACCATCTACTGTATATATAACCTCATGAGAAATTAACATTATGATTCCTCTAATTTGTTTTAGCCATTCACTAGATGGTAAAATAGCATCTACAGTACATGTGAAATTGTACTGTCTTATCTCTATTTGTAGTTTTCTGAAATTTTGCTAGTTTCACAAGGTGTGGAAGAAAAGCCAGATAACACTAGTAAAATTCTAAAAGTCAGTGGTGTTTTAATGACCACATTAGGATGGATGTTCTCAAATAGATGGGTTACTGAATTGAATTGGTACTTGAATTGATAACCCATTGTGGAATTCACTAGGAATAACAACACCCAAGGATGTGTGCCTTAAATGATCATGGAGTGTTAAGTGAAAATGTGCCTTTACCTGCTTGGCTGAGGGCTGACCTCCTAGCCAGAGGATGAGGAGGCCAGGACCCCATGCAGAGTGATTAGTGACCAATGGGCAGCTGCAGAGATGGAGATGAGGTGGAGGTGGGATGCGAAAGATGTAGGCGAGGGAGAGATGGGGATTACGTACAGCATTTATAGTGTTTTAGGAGAGGAAAGGATGTTGGGAGAGATTGCTAATTACTGACAACTGAGTTGGATTGAACTTGGCTGTTGTCATCCCTCCCAGACTTTCGTTACAAACTCCATTACCATTCTGTAAAGTTGTTCAGTCGACTCTTTATTCTGTAATTTAACTTTCTGATGGTGAAAGAGCGTTAAACTTTAGTAACAGCATTCATTATGCTGTCCTCAGGATAAAACTCATTTAAATTTTAGTTGTGACATTTCAGACTTGTTATTGTTGATGTTTTCATCAGAGTTACTGATCATATGCAATACTTTATTTCAGTTTAAGTCAAATTCCTTTCTAAGCAGAACTACCGTAGATGAAAATCAGTTTTCAGGAAAGAATTACTTTCAATTGGTTTCTAAGTTGGAAATATTACCAGTGAAGCACAAACTAGAGGGAAGAAATGGAATCCACAGAGAAGTGCATTTATAAGTGGAAACAGAAAATACTTGTGCTCAAAGGATCATGGATGCCTGGAGAAAGCTACCCAGCAATGGTGTGAAAGCTGAGAGCATGGCTTTTTTTTAGAAAAACTGATGAATGGAAGCCTTGGGCAACTTGGCTGCTAGCAGTCAAATGAGCTAGATGGATCAAATGACCGATTTTCATTTGTAACCTTTCTTATTTTTTCTTTTCTCTCATTATTTAAGTAGCCTAACAAGAGTAAAAGGCAACGCTGTGCCCAAGAATATGTAAACAAGAGCAATGAGGTAGGAACAGTAACTATAAAGACACATTTGGCTCATCACGAAATAACTTACTGCTGTGATTAATCACATTTCCAGCAAGACTTTCAAAGAAGACAAAATTAAGAACCAGGTCACAAAGCAAGGAGTTTCTAATATCTGTTTCTAAAATCGAATTGCAGAGAACAGTTCTCTCAAATCCTGGATTTCTGTCATGCCTGTATGCCAATCATGTCCATTAGAGGTCCACTGGAGCAGACTAATGTTGATATTTGGCGTACAGTCTATTACAGTCTGTTGGGCTGTTGTTCATAAATGGTGTAAGTACCATTGCTTTCTCCCTAAAAGGTCCATTACTGTTATACTATCATTAATAAAGCAATCTCAACATTTTGTGAAAGACTGGGATTATGCTGAGAATTGAAAGAATCAGGATGTATGTGGAATATGAAATATACAGCATGAAATATAGAAATCTTTATATCTAGTGGTTGTAGTATGGAACTATCCTCATGTGGTCCAACAAATTGTATGACAATTTAATAAGCTTTATTGCATAATGTATTCACAGCTATTTCCTATACAGACTCTGATTTCCTAATTGTTAGAATTCATATTCATAATCAATAGGTTTAGCAGTAACACTGTATTTGAATATTGCTGCATAATGACTTCATAATCCATTCATAACTGCTGCACAAGAGTTCTATAACGTTTATTTGAGCATCATTTCTAGTGCTTGTTATGTAATGATGCAGTATACAGCAGATAATAGTACTTGCTTAATTTAATTAATCAGTAAGTCAAAGGTGTTCCGAATCTTTAGGAAGGGATAACCTAAGAGTGATACAGGGAGGCTCATTTACAAATCAGAACGACATGAATAATTAAAAAAAAAATCTGAGCTTCAAATTAAAAAAAAACTTTAAAACTTTGGAAACACTTTAAATCCTATTTAAGCCCTTAAATAGAGTAATAGGTGCAAAAGATATACATTTACTCAACACACAAGTTACTATTCACAAAATAAACAACATGTTGCTACAATTAATCACTTTTACAGCAAGGCTTTCAGCAGAGACTAACATAAGAACCAGGTCACAAAGCAGTTTTTCACAGGGTATATTACTGTAGATATACAGTAAGATGTGAAACTCAAATTTCTTAAGCTATAGGTTTATTGTAGTAGTAATACGTACAGTATGTAGTAGACTATAGTTTTATTGAAGCTGCATTTTAATGGTTAAGTAGCAAACTAAATAAACATATTGACTTGCATAAACCTATCATTATGAATCATTTTGTGACCTACTGTATTTCTTTTTTTTTCTAAGAATTATTCTTGTATTGTCCTGGACTGCCTGTTTGAGGTCTGTCCTGTGCCTTTGTGTTTCTCCCACCTATTGTTTTTTACTGTGTTTGGTGCAGTGCGATGCCAGTATCCTTGGGGTTGGTAACAATCTTATGAACACAGCTGCCCTTGTCCAATGTCATTTCAAGAAAACAGGATCCAATAGAAATCCTAAACATATATGAAAGAATTCTCTACTGCTGGGTTGTTTCTTTTGAGGTCTGAAAGGACATCTACAGTAGAAGTAGAATACTGTAGAAGTAGGATTTCTATTCTTTATAGTTACATTTTCTGATTTTTACAGCCTTTAGTTCCACTGCTTTTATATGTCCCACGAACATGATATAATGAAAACTACCTTGTTTCATCAGCAGCCTGATTGAAAAGATACTGTTTCTCCTCCACTTTTTCTATATCTAGCACTAGAGACTGCAACTATTCCAGGGCAACCTGGATCACAAAATGTAACATTATTTTTCTTAATAAAACATGATTATTAAGAAAAAATAAGCCACAAGAATATGAGACTGTATACAAAAATATTTTAAAACATTATCACCTATGGCACGTCCTTGACGTCTTAATATTTGGACTTTGATTTTAGGTCTTTGAATGACCTGTTCAGGTTTTGCTAATTGTACTTAAATATTTTGTTATGGTAGTTTTTCATATAATTTAAAATTATATGAATATGTATTTAAAATGTTGGATTTGTTCTCACCATTTTGAATAATAGCTCTTATACTGTATACATGGCATTTAGTCATTATTTGGGTTTAATACTTATTTAAGATGTAATAAACTGGCTTGCATTAATAATGTACATGTCTGCACTAAGGTTTTCACATTATATTTTTAAACAAAATATATACTCTCTGCTGTTTATTATATATTCTTATGCCACTCTTCTTTGGTAATTGATATTGATTAATGACCAAAGATCTGACTGATAATTTTCAAAGATTGATTATGTCTGAGGGGGTTGTCTAGTGTGAAATTGTACTTGGTCTTTTAACTTTGTAATTTTCAGGCTTAATTTATTTAGTGTCAATTGGTATTCCCTATTGCTCATCTTAACAAGGGTCAATACAGTCTAATTTGCACAAAGTATAACCTTGTGTGTCTCTTGGGAAGACATCTACAGTAGCTACTGTAGGTCTCCTTAGTGCACCATTGAGACTGGATTTTACAGTCACCTGAAACTGAAAAAAATATCAAGTGTCACTGATAATATACTTGGTGTGACCCCCCCACCACACACACACAACCCACAAATTGTCTTGTGAGGGTGAGGGTTTTAAAAGTCAAAGCACACTGTTCATTTATTATTGTTGTCCTGATTACGGTTTCTAGAAGACTGAAATTTTGGCATTGTGATTTTATGTAGGTGATACGAAAATAATTTTTTGGAGGATTCAAATAATTGTGCAAGTATTTATTTTTTTACTCAGACATGTTTCTTCCCATTAAAATGTTGAGAACCCAAATCAAATCTCTTCTCTGTTACTACGACTGAAACTTCCCTTAACATTCCTTTGGCCTGCCCTCATAACTCATTACTTTATAAAATGAGTCTTCTTGCTCTTACTGTATGTGAAAGTTCTCTGTTGCAGGATGTCATTTTTGTAATATGACCAAAATGTCATGTAGTATTCAATGAGGGTTGTTTAGGGTATAGCTACAGTATATAGTATAGTTTCACCTTGTCCCTACATGACTTACAGTAGGTTTGTGTCTATTGTAAACATCTATTTATTCTGATAAATAGAATTTATCAGAATCTAATAGAATCTATTTATTCTATTTGTTATCTATTATTGTTCAAGTGCGCTGTCTTCATGTTGACTATAAAATGTACTGTACAGTACAGCTATCCTTTATGGCATTGTAAATTAAATAACATTCTTCTTATCTATATGCAAAAATCTAAAATCACCAAAACCTGTAGGAATCCACCTCTTGTATTCTCTGATTCAGACAGTGCTTTTGGTTCTATTCCATCAAAATGGAGAAAAACTCATGCCAACAGCTTTAAGTTTAAGAATGACTTGCTTGTGGAATATCTTCTCACAGACAAGGAACAGCATAAGCCATGTACATATCAGAACATTTAATATCTACACAACGTGGGAAAATTGTTGAGTAAGTTTGTGCTCCGTAGAATCCATGCCAACAAATCCATCTGTGTCTGTTTGTCTTTATCACAGTCTCACAGTCTAAAGATTGGAGGAAAACAGAGCTCCACACAAACTCAGGGAAAACATGTAAAACCCATATGCTAGAGTTTGTAAAAGAACTCATGACCTAAGAGATGTGAGGCAGTAGGCAAGCATTACTTTCACTTGTAAATATTTGTGAAAATCCTTTGCTCTGAAGATTGCTTAACTGTATGTTATGTAATGCAATTTGAAAAGGGTGTATTTTGCCCAGTTTGTTAGGTACACCATTTGCCTGAAGTAAAATTATCAGAGTAATTATGATTTTCAGAAGAATATTGAGTTTTGCACCTTAAAGACAAGAGCCATCAATATATTTTCTAAAAATACAGCATAATTTAAATTGTATTGCAGAAACCGTAATTGACTATAAACTTTAAAACAGGGATATTCTGATGAATTGTCATTAGCAATCAAACAATTAAAAATGCTGCAACTTTTATTTATTAGAAATCACTGTCAAAATCAGTATTACGTTACCTAACAGTGATAAAAAAGATGATGATGTTGATGATGATGATGAATCTGATATTGAGAACAGCACTGCTGCATTCTCTGTTTTTTATGGGGGTGATAATGTAAGGGAATGAGCTGTGTTTATTATAAATGTGTTATCAACCGTAAATTTAAAAGTACGATTTTGTGTTCTCAAAACACTATAGAGAACGCTTCCCAAAGTTGAATAAATTATCTTATGATGAACATCTTCAATGAATTGTATGATTTTCAGAATACATCTCTCTAAAATATATGGCCAAATGATTTTGACACCCTTCAAATTAATATTCTGTTAGTATGTAACACCGTTTCAGTCCTCTTTAATACATGCATTCTAATCCAAATGATATGAATGTGTATAACAATGCACACAATGTGAAATGTACTATAGTAAAAAACCACACAAATAAAGAAAACGAAGGACAGTAGTTTTCATCACCAGCAGAAGATTCAAACTTCGGTGTAAAAACATTTACAGCAAAACCATTGCATCAGTCGTGTAACAATTAACTTTCTTTTATAAAGGGAACACGTATAAATCAGGTAAAGTGCATAGATTTTTGATGAAGAGCCTATTTTACAAAGTAAAAAACATCTGTCAAAAGTATCAGTGACCATTTTTTGTTACAAGACCCGTTCTTCGCGTTATGGCTATTTTATTTTCTTTCATTCACAAAGTACACACAAACAGGTTTCAGCGACTGGATGGTTTATTTTGTCGAGGCTAGTCAAGGAATAACGTGTTAATTCGGAGCACAAGATTAAACGCTCCTCCATTCCCATCAAAGTAATTACATTAGAAGTTAGCACACAGTATGATACATCTTGAATGAAGATAAAATGATTTACTGTAGATGTATTAGACGAAGTACACTAAGCAATTTACTATATATCTATGTCCATGCCTTAGATTGCCAAGAAAGACAGTTGTCCAACGCATTATTTTGGTTGTTTATTCTTACTGATGTACGCTATATTGTATTTATGCCTCAAAGTAGTCATGTGGCATTTTGTCTATGAAGCTTTTGTCTCTTAGTTTTCACATTAGAATTACTGCATTGATAAAACAACACCTCATGAAATAAGGGAAAAAAAGAAAATACAGCGTTATCAGTTTCAATTCGCTTTGCATTCCTTAAATGAAAAACTCAGGTGCAGTCGTTTGGAAACTACAAGAAAAGAAGTCACCAGCTGTACCGTGCAAAAATGAAGAATCACGTTTTATGGTCTGCAAAACTTGCATTTTATAATTTTCTTGAAAGCACTTTGGAAATCTTTATTAAAGTAGGCGTAGATGATCGGATTTAAAAGAGAATTTGAGTAACCAAGCCAGTTGATCACAGCCCCGAGCCATTCTGGCATATAGCATTTCTCTTCGCAAAATGGTAACACAAGGGCCACAATAAAAAAGGGCAACCAACAAAAGATAAACGTCCCCATAATGATTCCAAGCGTCTTTACCGTTTTGCGCTCTCTGGCTAAAGCCATCTTTTTCTTTGCCTCTGTGTTCTTTTCGTTTCTGTTCTCGAAAAACGAGGCTGTCGGGGTATTAGGCAGAGGGAGATGATTTTTCGAGTTGTTATGGTGAACTTCTATTATTTCTAGTGCTGCCCCGTCCTCTCCGTGCCTCACTGCTCCATTAGTGCAGAAATCTGGTTTAGGTTCCACACTGCGCTTCCAGTTTTTGCTTGTTTCTCCGTTGTTTTTTTTAGGAAAGATAGCTGGGGATACTGTTAAGCACCTGTCGGATACTTTCTTTTTCTCCGTCTTTTTTACTGTTTTTCGTATTCTGAATCTGGCTGCTTTAAATATCCGCCCGTAAAGTACCAACATGAGTATAAGAGGAATGTAAAATGCGCCGAAAGTGGAATAGATGGTATACCCATGATCTTGGCTTATTGTGCAGGCATCGGGATCAGCCCTGTCTTCTGGAGTTCTCCAGCCTAGCATCGGTGGAATAGATATTAAAAAGCCTATTAACCAAGTAAGGCTAATTAAAATAGCGGCTCGTCTGGGAGTTCTTTTATTTACGTAGTCTATGGGGTCAGTAATCGCCCAGTACCTGTCCAAAGCAATTGCGCACAAATGAAGTATAGACGACGTACAACACAAGACATCTAAAGAAATGAAAATGTCACAAGTTACCTGTCCGAGTGTCCACTTGTTTAAAACTTGATAAAGAGCAGCCATAGGTAGCACAAGCACCGAAACCATTAGATCCGTGACAGCCAATGACCCGATCAAGTAGTTTGCTACATTTTGGAGAGATCTTTCTAAAGCAATAGCGGCGACCACACACGCATTCCCAAATATAGCACACAGAATGAGGGCCCCCAGAAACAATGAAGTAATGATCTGGTAACTTAGTGCCACTTCAGGTATTGTATTGTTTTCATTCTGGATAGGACGGTCTGAATACGTGGTGTTGCTTATATTTTCCATTTCGAAAAAAAAGCATTGGATAGCGGACGACGGGGAGAACTCAGTCCTTAGCAGTATCAACAATCTCCAGCACTACTCCATCATATAAAGGAATCATGATGATCTGAAGTCTCGGCAACAAGCAACTGCACTTTACTAGTTCTGTGAATCATTGACGACTGGTGACGAAGTGAATTAATTTATACCAGCGGTAGAAGGTACGTCAGATGGCTAAGAGGTCGCAGCAGTGGCTCACCATTCAGGTTTTCCGTCTCGGTTTCTCGTTCTGTTATGAATGTAAGCTACGATTGCAAGCTGTGGTTTGATCTTTGAAGCCCTGCACTGGGAGTTGTAAAAAGCTTCCCTCACCGTGTGTTGTTGTTCCTAAAGCGAAGGTGTAAGTGATGTTTATTGTCTCTCAAGCTTTTATTTTAATATCACTCGCAGAAAACTAACTCGAAAAGGGGTCATAATTTTAACGTGCCAAATTTAGTAGCCTATTTAATTAGAGTTAATCGTTAATTAGAGTAGCCTCTCATATTAATGGTATAGGTCTCGTTTAAACCAATTTTCATTGAAATATACAACAAACAGGACAATTGTGTTACTTGTATGTTTCTATTATGTTTACATTATTTCAGTGCTTTTATATAACAGACACTGATGCAAGAGGTACAGTATTGTTTCATTACTTAAGGTTCTTAAATTGATCTAACCAAAAGCGACTTTTCTGAAAATAGTTTTTATCAATTGCAAAATAGGCTGGAAGACTTTCTTAAAGATGTTTCTTAAAATGAAAGGCATGTAAACAATAAAGAACAATAGGTTAAATATTTAGAAAAATAAAAACAATTCTCTCCCAGTAGAGAAACTTGGTGCAGACTTAAAAAACTAAAAAAAAAAATCATTATTATGATTAATATGATGAATTACTACAGTCATAGTGTAATTTCATGATTAGGAAGCAATATATTTACAGTATACCTGTATTTGCACAGCTCTCTAAGGGTTCGGTTTGGTTGTAACCTTGCTTGCTTACTGAAGTGTTGAGTGCTGTCGGTGGTGTTCAGAACTATGGATAGCTCCACGCACAAAAGGAGATCTGCTGCCACCTGGCGTGACGCGGTGCTTGAAGGCCTGTTCAAGGACACCGATATTGTGAGGTGAAACGCAGTATGCTGGTACAAACTTTTCTTTAAATTCAAAGCCAGTAAGTCTTGGCACTCGTTGTTCTAGCAGAGAGGCAAGTACAGTTCTCTCACTTCGTTCACCACCTGACCTTCAAATCCTTCCCCAAACATTTTCTAAACATTTTGTTCGTGAGGTTGGTTAGAGGAAAAAAACCCGATACCAAGATGTTTCGAGAACTATGCATACTGCACATCTTGCTGCAGTGATATGGTTGATTAGTTTCCTTATTTTACTTAATTATTTTACGTGTTGCATATTCTACATTACCGTTATTTTTTTAAATGAATACTAAAATTCGAATCCTATGTTTTAGTTTTACAATGACGAATTTTTGTCATCAGTCCAATAATGAACTAAAAATGTATAAGTAGTATTCGTTGTTGTCTAATAGTAGTAAAATAATTTAATTTACAGTATCTAGGAGGTGTATGCAAAAGTTAGCATTAAATAAACCTAAGATTGTTATTTGTAAACCCCAAACTAAGTTCAACAGAATATTCTCAATACGAGAGTACAATGTGTATAATATCGTTTTTTTCCGTAATTATGACATGATTATTATAGAAAATTACAAAAAAATCATATTATAGAACGCATTCAGCTGTGAGATGATGAAGCGAAGTTCCTCATAGCGTTTTTGTATTCACCTGAGCCCAAATTCGATGGATACGAGTACTTGGGAAGGATACCAACTTCTGATTTCGCATGGTAATTAATTTTGTTGTATAAGCAAATCACGTGGGGTTAAAGACATTTGAAAAGTACAACAGAAATTGTTATTAAATAACGTTTATTTTAAATACAAGAGGACAAAATTTCTATTAAAATTGCCTGGCATTAATAAAAAAATAGTCTTATTAATTGCAGTGAGCTCTGAGGTGGTGATACCTAAGGTAAAGCTTTTATTAGTGATTCATACTATAATGAAGCTACCAAAAGTGCATTGCTGACTTCACTTTTTTCAGATAATACACATCTAGAAAAGGTATCAAATTTCAAATCTTAAGTAACTGAATTCTATTATTACAGTACGTCTGTTACTGTATGTGGTATATATATTTTCTGAAACAACTGACTTCATAATTAAATCTATTAGCATTTGTAAGTGCATGACTTCTTGCACTTACAAATTTCCTTGAAAAAGAAGGTGCATACAGAACTAGACATGGCCTGAAAACATCAAATACTGTAAATTATGTGTGGCATACAGTATACTGTATGTACTGTATGTCACAAATCAAACTTGCTTTCATTGATCATTCATGATAATCATTTATCTCTTGGTTGGTCTATTGGGTAAATTAAGGAGTTAGTTACTGTACATTTCTGTCATTGTCAGGATCATTAATATACTTCCTGTGGCAAATACATATAATTTAAAATATTTGTGCTTTGCAGACTCAGAATGGACTATTCTTTACCTAATGTCTCATTTAAAATAACAAATATAAAACACTGTCAATGAGATGGGATATTTTTCAACACAATAGGAATATTTAGGTAATTACGGTCTTCCTTTAGAAATAAATATTTTGTAAATGCATGACCAACCAATCATTTAAACAATGTCCTAAATGAAATTAAATGTATGCATACAAAAAGGAGCAGTACCTACTCGGTTAAAATGCTAACCCTTTTTCTTTTATATAGCCAAGCGAAGGATCAGCGATACTGACAGAAAGCATATGACTTGGAATTATTATGGATATTGAAGTTCTTTATCATATTCAAAACCCCAACATGGTATAGGACCATTTAAAGACCCATATAGGTTTGCTGTTTTGGCTATTTTGTATTGGTATGTTGGGAAAAAAAGAAACTTTCCTCAAAAGCTGCCAACAGATGAAGTATTGATCATTATTGCTTATGCTATCTTGTACAATAGCATAGATCTTAGTACTTTAGTACTTTAAAAGATCAAGTAGGTAGCTCTGTCAGCAGCTGCAAAGGAACAGGCAAATGTTTATTTCATGCTGAAAGGAAAAGAAAAGTGGCTGTGCTGTGAAGCCTTCTTCAGGTTTGATGAAGAAGGCTCCTGACGAAGGCTTCCCAGGCCAAAACATTGTGTCTCTTTTCCTTTCAGCATGGAGTCAACCTTAACCTGTTACTTTAAAAGATGTTGCACCTAAACTCTCTTAGTACCCATTGATGGAGAAGTACATCTTCCACTCTGGCTACTGCAAGATTAAAGGTGACCATGAAAATCCAGGAAGTGGTTCTGTTTGGAGTGTGGCAAAACCAAGAGACTTGGCCAAAGCAAGCTGAGCCGCTTTGGAAGGTCTTGCAAAGCTGACAAATGATGAATTCCAGACAACAGCCACCATCTTAAATATTTACTAGATGCACCATTTGAGAGGTCATTACTGTGTGTACTTTAACAAGGATCTAATTCCATTGAGTGTTTATACTTTGTTAAAATTAGTTCACTGAAATTGTATTCATTTTTTTATGTATCTGATGTAAAGGTTATTCAATATTGAGCTGTACAACACCAGACTAAATAAAGTTTTATTAAAAGTTATCATCTCCAGATACGTTCTGGAACAAATCTGGAATTCACAGATTCTGCTCATGGTTATTATTTGACCCTATAAGATCATATACTGTATATATTGACACAACAAAGTACTTGACATTTATACAGAAACAGGGTACTTTGTCAAGGGATACACTTGCAATAATTCTTGCCAAGGACAGGGACATTATGAGGATAGTTTCTGTCTTTTCCCTATCATTTAGTTTGTCATTGACTTGAATTGAATATGTGTTTAAGTCAGAATATACAGCATACCAAGGAAGCTCTTCATAGCAGTCCATCCATCAATTATTAGAACGTCATTAAAGAGCACAGCAACCAGTGGCCTATTTTAGAAGCACAGGAGGAAAGGTAGACCCACATCCTGTCATTCCAGCCCATAGAAGAGCACACTTAGTAAGGGACATAACAATCTGGAGCCCTGAAGCAGAGTACACCCTGGTCAGGACACCACTTCCTTGCAAAGTACACACACAGGGCCAATTTATAGACACCAATTAACCTAGTCAGCATGCCTTTGGCCAATGGGAAGAAAGAGGAGTGTGTGGTATGGATATTGGGAGAACTACACACAGAAGGCACCCCAGTTCAGAACCTGATCCCAGAGCTGTGAGGTAGTGTGCTAACAACTATGCCACCACTCATAATACTAACCTTCATAATACTGTCTTGGTTTTTTTAAAACGTATTTCTGAACTGGTTGAAGATGGGACTTCAGTGATAGGTACCGTAGATAAGAATACAAAACATTAAAAAAGAGTATTGAAATATTTAGTATTAAGTCCCTTGAAGTAAAATAAATGCTGAATATCTGTACTGTCTTCAGCTATGTTGATCACAAGATAGAAATGCCGAAATGGCATATTATTGAAAATTAAAGGAATTAAGTTCTTCCCATCAAATACTTCATAGCAATGTAGTGTGTGCTAAACAAGTGAAATGTTTTGCACTGATACTGTACAGTACATCATGCTGGGTGAAAAAAACATTAATTCATATCAAGTAAATGTAGAGTCTTTCTAAATACTGAAATTGTTAAACCCTTGTTGGAAAAAGATAAATATTCTGTTTTGTGATGCTAAAGGTGGAAACTAAATACATTAGCAGAATAAATGCCAGCATTTTTCTTAAATCTCTTTGGGTGAGCTTTAAGTACTTGTTCCTCTTGTGTTGTTTAATTCTGTGGACTCTTCAAAGCCCCTTGTGGCACAATGCCTGCTGAAACATACCAGCTCATAACTGCTTTTGAAAGGCTTTATGTGAAACATATTTCAAGAGATAATTTTATATTTCAAAATGAGATCTTGGAATTTATAGATTATTTTGCTTGATATTAAAAACTGTTACTTCACAGAACTAAATCTGAGTTCTGAGCATGAATTATTTATTATCTGTTTTAATAGTAATTCAGTCAGGTGCTTGATTCATTAATGACAAACAGAAAAGTTAACAATTTAGGTCTGTTTGTTATTTGTTGGAATGACAGTAAATGCTCATGTGAGAGTTCTAAAAACAAATGTTCTATATTTCCCTTTCAGACCTACTGTATGTTTGAAAGTTAACATGAGTGTTAAAGGTCCCATGTGCTTCTATTTATCCATCCATTTTCAAGATGTCTTTTATTACGAGTAGGGGTCAGAAGAATCTGGAGTGGAGTTGATCTCCTGGGGCATAGGGCACAAGACAGGACTACCCCTTGGAGAAGATTCCTCTTCATTACTAAAGCAAAGCACCCACACGTAGACAATTTAAAACTACCAGTTAAGCCAGCCAGCATGTCTTTGAAAAGTGGGAGAAAACCACAGCACCCAGTTAAACTTATGTGAACTACAGTACAAGTAATCTCATAAAAGGCACCACAGTCTGGAAAGCCCAGGAACTAAGAGCTGTGAGGTAGCAATGCTAACATCCATACCATTGCCTGCTTCCAAAGGAGGAATTTACTGTACATCTATGTTTGGCATAAAAGGTATGGTAATGAGCAAGTTGGTCTCAAATATTCTGTAGTCATCTAAGTACTGTAACTAGCCATTCAGACTGCCACATACTTGCTTCTGAAGATTGTAGGTCAATTACACTGTAAATATATTCATACTTTTGAAACTAAAAAGGTGATTAATTTTGGCATGTGCTTAAATTTTTAACAGAAATAAAAAACTAATGACTTACTAAAGTCGGCAAGTAAAAATAAAACATTATAATCTATTAAACAAATACATTTCTTTTTATGTTTCAGATTTAACAAGATTCTTATTCTTGGTGATTTCAATATCCACTTTAAATACTGTCTCCCAGTTTATCTAAAGATTTTTGAACTTTGTTGGAATGCTTTGATCTAACCCAGTTTGTTCTTAGCCCTAGTCATACCAAAGGTCACACCCTTGATTTAGTAATTACAAATGACACTTTTGTTTCCAATTTAACTAATCTTGAACTCATAGGCATCACTGACCACTTAGCTAATCTCTCTAATCTTGAATTTCCTGTTTTTACACACTTTCCCCTCACACTCTGTCAATTTTCACACCTGTGATCATTTAATCAGACTAAATTTTCCAATTCTGTTCTGGTCTCATTATCTTGCTTCTCAAACTCAGAACCTCCAGAAGATAAAGGTCAGGTGTTAAATAGCTCTCTTTTGTCTACTCTCTACACCTTAGCATCTCTTAAAACTTGAACCATCTCTTTTTCTCTATCTGCCCCATGGTACAGTGACCAGCTTTGATCAATGAAGAACAAGAACACAGGTGGTATCTTTCTGGTCTGTTTATTTACTGTAACTTAACTTTATATAATAGAGTCTGCAAGATTTACTTACTTCTCACACATCATTGAAAACAATCTTAACAATCCTAGACATCTTTTCTCCACCTCCAACAGATTGCTTAAACCAAACTGTCCCACCACATGACCTGCCTCATGTCAGGTCTGCAGCACATTCTTGGAGTTCTTCAGCTCCAAGATTGAAAACATATGCCTTCATATTCTCTCTACGTGGTACTTCTCCACCTTCTATTTGCAGTGGTGTTTTTGTGGTTTGTCTCTCTCTATCTTTCTCTCTACTTGATGCTGCATGCCTAAATAAATTGGTATTGTGCCTGAAATCCACCACCTGACTATTAGATCCCATTCCCCGTGTCTTATTTCAGTCCTGTTTCTCTATTCTCTGCCCTGTTGTCCTCAACATAATAAATATGTCCTTGAGTACTAGTGTGGTACCAACCCCCCTCAACACTGCAGCAGTTATCCTTGTGCTTTAAAAAACAAATATGGCTCTGGACAATCCAAATAATGTTAACCCTCTATCTAACCTGTTATCACCTCTATCTAATGCTATTACAATTTAATTAAACAATGACCTCATTGTAAATTACCTCTTTGAACCCCTCCAATCTGGTTTCAGACAAAGCACAGAAAGTCACTATCATCTTATGGCTTATGATTCTGGTTCTCCTTCTATCCTCATTCTTTTTGACCTCAGTGCTGCTTTTGACACTGTTGACCATCTTACTATCACGTCTTGAGACTGTGTTCAGAGTTTCTGATACCAGTCTTAAATGGTTCAAGTCTTACCTCACCGAAAACCATCACTTTGTCTCTCTTGGTGGCTTCAGTTCTGAAATTGGACTTGTTACAGTAAGTCTGTTGTTCCTCAAGGCTCGATACTGGGCCCTCTACTCTTCAGCATTTACATGTTCCCACTTGGTTGGTCCGTTATGGTATTATTTTTATGCTTAATAATACTCAAATCTACGTCCATACTAATCCTGACAAACAGACTGAAGTGTCTGTCTCTGCTCCATAATTGGATATCTGACTTAAAAACATGGATGACTCAAGATTTCCTTAATTTAAACGGCTACAAAACTGAAGTCATGCTTCTTGGCACCCTCATTAATTATGTAAAGCCAATGCATTAACCCTTGCTGTACATTACTTCAGTTTCACATGTGCAACAGATTGTAAAAACATAATTCTTTAACTTCAGAAATATCTACAGACTATGTCCTACAGTATGTTGTTGTTGTTAACTGTTGGTGAAAAGCTGGTCAACACTTTCATTTGCTCTTGAATTGATTACTGTAACGCATTACTTGCTGGGCACCCTACCCCTAAGAATATCAGAAAGACACCGTCCCTGAACCCTTTCAAAGTATTGATCTTTGGCTAAAATGTCCTAATCAATTTAGGAATCCATTTATTTTTTAGTTCTACTGAAAATGTGACACCAACAATAGAGAATAAAAAAAACACCCCTAAAGCATAATAGATTAATTTTTATTCTTCAAATAATGGATAATTAGTTATCCAGAAAGCAACAAGAAAATAACAACATTTTGATTCAAGTTCAGGTGTGTAAGAAGAAGGCTTCATGACTCTGTAATGACAAATACTGTACAACTGTTAAGGTTCTTTATAGTGTATCTACTTTTAAGCATGAAATTAACTATTTAATTTCCACTGATTGTTCTTTTGCAACTCACACACTAATAGAGTTCCCCCACTTAATTTTTTTTACAAATAAACCAAATTTAGTGTATAATTCTCACTGTACTGTACCTATTTTCCTGTCTATTGTATATGTTCAGTTCTATTACTCTTTTCTTGTCTGTAGAACATCTGCAGTATATTTTAACACATTGCAATGTACAATAGTATACATAAAAATAATCTAATGACAGCATTACTAATTTTCCCATATTTTATCATT
Source organism: Atractosteus spatula (assembly GCF_055471065.1). Taxonomy (NCBI): domain Eukaryota; kingdom Metazoa; phylum Chordata; class Actinopteri; order Semionotiformes; family Lepisosteidae; genus Atractosteus; species Atractosteus spatula. The sequence continues at coordinate 26,956,137 of NC_142708.1, read as the reverse complement.
TAACGTTCATTTTTTATTTGTTTAGTCTTTTAATACATAGCGAAAGGAATAAAAACAATAAGCAATACTTCAAAATCCTTATGATTTCACATCTTCAGACATCATATTAGTATGCAACACAGCTAATTTGTATTCTTTTCTAAAAGATCACTGGAAATAATTCAAAACTGACCATGTAATTTTAATCTAGGATAAAAAAATGTAATTATACCTAATCACTGGTTTTGTACTCAGAATGTCTTTCAAACTGATTATAATGGCCTGTTTAGCCTCACAGAAACAATCTGACATCAATTTAAAAGATATCTTAACTTAGAATCACTTGCTTTCAGATTTTACATGATTAAATTTTTAAGGTGATGTGGTGAGTGAAAGGCACCTTTACAAACACACTTTTTAAATATCCACATCATTTGTATTTATAAAAGCATTTCATTTTAACACAATAAGGTAGCAAAAGGTATCTGAAAACTGCTTTTGAAAGCTTTTACACTTAAACTGAAACCTTTAATAATTAAGTTTCTGTTCCAAAGGGGCATTTAAAACCCATGGAAATCAAATATTTACAGCACAAGGACAAAACTTAACATAAACATGTAAACACATGATACTGCTATAATAAGCATCTAAAATTATGTACATTTATTCCAAAGACTATGTTTTCACAACAACAATTAGTTGTTTGCTGATCACATCACTCTTTCCTACAGCATTTTTGTAGTTCATTGTTAATTAGCTTTTGTACAAGGAAAATTCTGTCAGTGTATAAGTAATATATGCATATACGTACTGTATATACTGTATATCAATATGAAGATGAACATTTTCCTTTTACACCAAACAAATATTTTAGATTCATTGTGCCTGCTTTGAAGTAATTAGCTGTGTGAGTTCGATTATAAATAGAACGAATAATATGAGCCCTCCTTATTGAAATAACATCATCACTTTATTAACTCTTTACAATTTCTTGCATTAGGAATTTGTCTTTTCACATACCCCAGCTTGCTCTCCATGAGACACACAGATAGGGAGAGAGCATGGGGTTAGAGCAGAGGGTCAGCCATTGTACAGCACTTCTGGACCAGTTGGGGTGAAGGGCCTTGCTCAGGGGCCCAACAGAGTAGGATTCCTTTGCCAGCTGCAGGACTTGAACTGGCAACCTTCCAGCCACAGGCGCAGATCCTTAGCCACAGAGCCACCGCTCTGCCCTGTGGTATTATGTATAATGGTTTTATATTAATATACAATGATGGTATTATTGTAAACATTTGTTTATGGCAGGAGCAATAAACAAAGACAAATATATTAATTAGGAATAGGAGTCACCACACAGGGGTGGTACAGTGGCACAGTGCTTAGGCCGTAGGTTCAATTCTTTATTTGGTGTCTGCATGGAGTTTGTATGTTCCCTCCAAATTTGTGTGGATTTCCTCAGGGTGCTCTGGTTTCCACCCACAATCAATAGACAAACTGGTAGAGTAACTTGTTTCTGGGAAAGCTGGCCCTGGATTGAGTGTATGCATTTGTGTCTGTGTGTGTGATGTATGGGTGGCCCATCCAGGGTATATCCTCTCTTGTGCCCATTGCTTGCTGGGATAGGCACCGGCTCCACCATGATCCTGTATTGGATAAATAATCATATCTTCAATATTAAAGTTTCAAGCTGCAAAATGTGCATAATAGAATTAAAGAACAACAGATTATTTTATCATGAGAATATGCCATGAATTATTTTTATAGTTTATCATAAGAAACAGAAATTGCAGTTTTTTTAGTATCCCCAGTGTTGCTACACATCAATTGTACATGTTCTGTATTGTCACACAGCTTCACTTTGCACAATAAAAGAAAAGGCTTAGAGGAATGGAGACAGTGATAACTATAAAAGAGCTAAATGTCAACTCAACAAAGCAATTAGACATGCAAAAGTACAATATACTGTAGGAATAAATTGGAATGGCAGTTGGCAAATAATGACTGCACTACACTTTGGAGGATCCTTCAGATTATCACAAGTTATAAAAAAAGGAACCTCTCAATGTTACAACTGACTCATCTCTGCCAGACAATTTGTCCAACAATCTTTCTACCAGGCAATCAATCAAGTTCTCAATCAGCTCATTAGGCTGGCTTTTTAAGATGGCTTTCTCTGCTGATCAGTGCTCTGACATTGAGCTACTGAAGCGACTAACCTGCTTTCTGTAGTCGATATCTGGAAGCTTGGAAACCTGAAAAACAATTTCCATTCTTCCTCATGAAAGCTGAACAATATATTCTTTATATGCACACGCAGTGAAATAATTATTGTATTAATGTGTTGAAATGTGTTGAAAGAATATGTATTTTACATTATTTAAACTTGAGTAAAGAAAGTTATTGAAATAGAGCTGGAGGGCCGTGCTTCATGTAACCTGTCTGTCATTCTTCTTTTTTGTTTCTTCTTCTTTCTTTAATTTCTGTTTACCGTTTTAAATATCCATCTATCTATTTTCTTACCACTGCTTTCAATTCAGGCTTGCTAAGGAGCCGGACACAAGCTGGAGTATTCCCTGGACAGGATGCCAGTCCATCAGGGGTCACCAGGGTCAGTTTTCCCAGAAGAAAATTGATCTACCACTATGTCTTGGACTGTGGGAGGAAACCGGAGCACCTGAAGGAAAACCACACAAACACAGGAAGAACATAAAAACTCCACACAGATAGCACACGTGGAACCTCTGGCCCCTGAGCTGTGAGGCAACAATGCTAACCACACAACTGTGACACACAGTGTGACACAGAACCCCGATTTTAACTGCTACATAAAAAAAGTGTCTACACAGACACATGAATGATACAATTATATGAAATGTAATTAATTAGAAAAGAAACTAAAAGAAAATTTCAGGGACACAGAGTAATTCTATTTCTGATTACATGCTCTAATTTGTGACCTAGATGTAATGGAAAGTCAGTACATTTGCTGCCTCTTTCACCCAAGTTATGTATTTAATTATCCATCACATTTTTTGCGTCCTGTGTAGAACACCACAAAAAGAGGAGCAAAGGAATGTTTGTGATAAATAATTCTTTATGATGAAAATGATAATGATAGATAATGCTTTATATTATCACCTGCAATTAAAATGATACATAATAATTCCTTACACTTACAGTATACAGCACCTTTCTGGACACTCCACTCAAAGTAATGATAATGGGGACTCCTCTCCACCATCACCAATGCATAGCACCCACCTAAACTGTCCCACTTCATTCATCATTCTCACCACTTTCGCTGTTTTTTTTCTGCCGTTAGTTCAGCCCTTCACTGTTTCTGTCTTCACAGCTCCCAGCCTGCTTCCTGTTTTATCTCCTGAACTCTGGACAGGCAACAGTGATTTATGCTGCTCTAACAACAGGAAGAGACCGCTTAGATCATAATGTTAGAATTATTTAGGAGAAGCTGTATTCAACTGAGATTCGTGACCTCCAGAAACATCATGACAAAGGTCAGGGCAATCAAACTCAACATCATTATACTGAGCTAAAAGCAAATAAACAAAGTTGGGAAAACGATAAAGGTGTAAACAGTAAACCCATCTCGTCTGGCTATTCACTGTTACCATCACAACTACTGTAGCTTCTCCAAAAAAACTTTTTTTTTCAAAATCACCCTGTGAATATGGAGCAAATTTTATAAACTAATAACAGGATGGCTGCATTCTTTTTTTTTTTGCTTAGAAAGATTCAAGCACTAGCAAATGTTAGGACTACAGACAGTAGGTGCAACAGAACACCATACAATAATTTAGACTATTCTGCACAGATCTCCTTAGGTCTGTAAGCTGCATGATGTCAGCAAGCTGTAGGAGTTAAACAACAAGCACAGATATGTAGAAGGATATTCTGCTCCTTCTCCTATTGCACAATACAAATCTTCATCTTCTTCACCATTTCTTTTTTGTTGTCAACACAATAGCATGGACACCGATAAAACTATATAACCAAACAACACATTCATCATAAGCAATAACTATTCGGAAGGATTTATACTATTTTTTGAAAATTGTAATCACACCATATTGCCATCCTGTAGTTTATGAAATACAAAACTCATGCAATGCATTGATGGGATAAGAAAGGGCATTCCAGACAATTTCTTCTTTGTTTGGGTGCTCCTGCGTCCCTCCTCCTTCCTTTCAAACTTTTGATTTGCTTCTATTTTCTAATATTTACTTCTGTGTTTCTGTTTCACATCATTGTTCCTTTATTCCCTTTTCTCTTTAAAGCCCTCACTGGCTCAGTTCTCTGTGTTATGTACTCTGACTTTCTCAGTATGCTGCCTTTGCTTCCAGTTTTCACATTCCTGGGAAACTGGTTTTCTTGCTGTTGTCAACTATCTATTGTTTATTTTCTTGCTGCCCTTCAATTTTTGTCTCACATCTTTTTTTGACACAGCTGTCTTTGATGTAGTCAACCACTCTATTTTCCTCGCACTTTTCTTAATTTTCTGCATAATTCTCTTGCTGTGTTCTGTGTCTGATCAAGGGTCACTGTGACAGCGTGATCTCTTTTATCAAGAATCACTCAAGGATCTGTATCAGGACCCTTCAATTTCTTCCTTAAGCATGTTCTCTGAGTTATCTTACTCCTCTCTTTGCTTCTTCCACAACTTCTGTTCAAACCTGCTAAGTGTTCCCTCTTCACTCTTTTTTTTGCATTGTCCCATATCTCTAGTTTCTGTTCTGCAAATGACACATGCAATTAATCTAGATTGAATTATCAATGGCCCTTGAAGTCATTCCTAGATCATTGAGTTAAAAAAGGCAGACATGTGGGGAAAAAAGAGAAATTCACTCTAGGCTCAGTTTCATAAAGGAACACAACCAAAGCAAATTTCCAATCACAAATCTCAAGTTCAATAGCTGGTTTCCAATGCTGAAAATAAGTGGTGTCATCAAGGGTAATGTGACTGTAATTTGTGATTACCCACTGAGTTTTGCATTCATTTAAACCTACATCAATAAATTAAGCTTTAGGCAGTTACTTATTGCCAGAACAAATTAGATGTTCGTTTGTACAGTATGTATTGTTCTATAAAACTTTCATTCCAGATAAAATTTCTTTCTAATTCTGATCATGATATAGTAATAATTCTTCCCACTACTTAATAAAAGCTGTCCATTTTCTTGTAAAATGTGTTGTCAAGGCAACATGATGGTCACAGACACTTTTTTGTCCATCAGTTGGTCTGTCAAGCATCAACAGAAACCTTGTTTCCACCTCATTTAAGTTGCTCAAAAAGCACATCATCTATTACTTTGGCACCATTACTTGGATTGCATTTTCACATCCAACTGTTTTGAACCTGCCACAGGAGACAGAGAATGCCTGATCAAAGTGTAAGTATATGATGGTTCTAGTGCTTAAATAGCTTTCACAAAGATATTATGTTACGTCTGTTACAGAGTTGTTGCATTATCACTGTTCTGTAATATACTGCATAAGTAGCAACCTGATAGCTCACTTGATATTCATAAGTACCGTATTTTTAAATCACCCACATAGAAGCTTTTTCTGATTGGTCTGCAAGCTACATCTTTCAGAAAGGGTTAAGTATGGATGGTACAAAGGTTCATAGTTCCAAGTCATGCCAAGAATAATGTGTCTTGCGTGATCATGATGCAAAAGAACTCTTTATGTCAGTCCTCTACACAATTGTGCTCAAATAACTTCTTCAGGAAGTTTTCTTGCATGTCACAGAATTTCTCTCTGGTGACTGTCTTTCTACACTGTATAAAGTGAACCAGTGCCACATAAGAGGTAGTTTTAGCTGTTTATGACATTTCCGGTGCTGCAATCTTATTTTATTGTAGGAAATAATGTAATGCCCCTGAGAAAGCAACCAATATGACATGTTAAGGGTCTGATTTGTAACATAATGATGATCACAATTCCAGACGAAATCTACATTTCTTAATTTAGAGAAAAAGCTCTATTAATCTTGCCAGACTGATTTTAAAGTAATCGAAAAGGATGAACTTGACATAAGCCGGAAAAAGAATAATGTTGTGGGTTTTTTTCAGATATTGACAAAAACTAATTTATTCTTTCAGGTATTTTGTTGAAACATACAGTAGTTGCCAGAAAGGTCTGATTTCCAGGTATTTGTAACTTCAAGAGAGTGATTTTGAGTTGCTGAAGCTTTTTTGCCTCAAGAGAACCAAAAAGAAGTGGTCAATTCTCACTATCAGTAACTCTTCTTTGCAGTGTATTTAAATCAGAAAATGACAATGCTGGAGTTATGCCAGGTAGGAGTCAAAATGGTATGTTTTGAAAAACACATCAATTTTGTTGTTATTTCAGTATTTGAGAGCTGGTGGCATGTTTTTCTTTTACTTTTTATTAATCTGTATGTTTACTCTGGACCCTTTCTTTCCTGTTCTCAGCACATTTCTTTCCTAGTACTCTTCTGTCATAATTTAATAAACAGTATTGAAAGGATCTGTTCCCTTTCTCAAAAATACTCCACTTAACCTATAGTCCAAGATCTTGGTTTACTGAGAGACTGAACAAGCAGTAAGTCTCACCAGGCTAGTCTGCTTTAATCAGTTACCCACTCTCTTCAACTCTATATAGTGTTCAGCTCACTTAGTATTCTTGTAGCCTGGCTTCTCTCATGCACTCTGCTTCTGAGCACTCTTCAATGCCTATCTACGTCTGTTCAAAACTGATTTCAGATTCCTGCTCTCACCTACCACTCTATTCATTACTCTCCCTGTTTTTAATCCAATCTCTTATCCTCTCTGTGTTGCACATTCTCCACCTTTGCACAGCTGTATTGGAACCATGTACCTTGAAACAGCATTCATGGATCCATTATTCACCTCTCTGCTTTGGTCCTCAAGGCTTAGACTTTACTTTCAGACTGTATCATTGGAATGTTTTAGCTTTTCTTTGTACTCCTTATGGATCATTTACTATAGGCTACATTTTTAGAGCCTAATATTTAAATAACTTTTGGACTTTTTTGTTATTGTATTATATTATATAAACAAAGCTATTTTATTTATCCCACTCTGGTATGTTGGTAGTTTTGCAGGCCTAATATCTCACTGTCATTTTATCGTAGCCCACATTGGATGAAGGCATTAAAAATATACATAGTGTACATAACCTGTGTACTATTCCTTTGTTTTCAATTGAATTTATTTGCTGTGCTTCCTTTGAAGAGCTGTTCCTTTAAAGATCAAGAATGGACTTTAAAAATGTTTTAAAATCCAAGTCATAAAATCAAATTTCCTATATGGGTAATAAAAAGCTTAAAGATGGAAGTAATTATCTCAATAAGTAAAAACATGTAATTATGATGATAATAGTAATATTAACTTGGAAACTAAATTAAATATACAGTGGCTGGCAGATAAACCTTGTCTACCCCTAACTCCACACACAAAGATACACTGATTAGGTTCCATTGTACATTTTCCACCAATCAGTTTAAAGGACTCTTTTTAACAGCATATTTTGATTAAATTGCTATTTTATGTACAGTAGTTACCAGAATGACATCTGACGTATAAAATGTAACACAGAATACTTAGAAAAATAGAGAAAGAAGGGCAATACAAATGATATACTGTATCACAGTCAAAATGCAGCATTTTCAGCTTAAGTAATATTTTAAACAAATATACTGATGGAAAAAAGAAACACAACATTTTCTGGAATTAGAATACTATAGTTATAGCTTATGTACTTTCACGAAAAGTTGTCAATTTGTTTTAAGCCCTCTGACCAGCAATACAGTTTGTGCAGTGAGGCATTTCAACTAACCAATCACACAAAGGCTAATTAGGTGCACTTTTACCCAACAAGGTCCAGGTGGAACAATGCCTGATCAGGTCACCTTTAAAAAGGCCTCAATTCAAAACTTAGGTCACTGCAAGAAAAAGGCCACACATAGTCAGTTTTCTGTGCATTCCATAATGCCTCGATTGTCACCAGAAGCAAGGGAGAGGGCCATTGGCATGCTCCAGGCAGGCATGTCATGTGCCAGCGTTGCCAGACACTATGGAGTAAGTCACTCCACTGTGTCCCGACTGCAGAGAACATTTCAGCAGACTGGCAGGACAGATGACCGTCCAAGATCCGGTCGCCCTCGAGTGACCACACCAGAGCAGGACCAACACATCAGACTGCTTGATCTCAGAGATCATTTTAAGATCTGCCACCCATACTGCTGCTGAAACTGCCAGCAGACACAATGCCCGCATCAGTGACAGGACAGTGAGGCTCCATGCTGCTGGCCTTAGAGCAAGGCGACCTGTCAGAGGCCCTCTGCTCACACCACCTAGACGTCACACCCGACTGGCTTGGGCCGGACAGAAGCTGTGATGGACTCGTCAGCAGTGGCATCAGGTCCTCTTCATGGATGAGTCACTCTTCAGCCTGTTCCACACAGATGGGAGGGCCAGAGTGTGGAGGAAGACGTGTTGTGTTTCTTTTTTACATCAGTATATAAAATAAGGCAATGGTGAGTGTGTTTGCTACAACAAACCTAAATCAGTTAATGTGCAAAGTGATGGCTTGAAAAGTAAAAGAAAAAGTACTGTAGTGGTCTCTGTTTCTATGTAAAGTGGCTTAACTTAAATTTGTCTCTAAATTCCCTAAGATGCATATTGAATTTAATCATTCATAATATTATAAAAAAGTCATAATTCACATGAAGATAAGATACGTCAATCTTGGGGACAATGGTGCTTTTGAAACAAATCAGGGAAGTGGTAGAGAGGCAGAGAAATGGAGAAAGTTGCTTAACTCTTTGAGTATAATGAAGTTGTTGAACATACCACTCATTCACCATCTAGATCAGGCCCACCTGACAAACTGAGCAGGCCAGTGAGCAGGAAAACTGGTTAGTAAGTGGATATGTACTATAGTGGAGCCACCTGAGACTATGAAGATTTGCAAAGTTCTATGTATGAGACGGGAGTCACTGTTCATACATTGACAATATCCCAGTCCTTATACTAAGCTGTCCTGTGAGTGAGTGAAAGGCATGAAACTGTCCTTTACCGAAAAAGACTCATCTTAATCTCATACAGCAGATATACTGCAGAAACACATTGTGATCTTGACACACTGGCAAAAAGAGAGTCAGACCACTCAAGCGGCCCAGTCAAATGTCTGACTTGAAACCAATTGAAAATTTATGGCAAGGGTTCACAATTGCAGTGGCTTAATTATACCTAACAAACAAAGCAACTTTTCCACTCGGAAAGAGGGACAAAACTTCATCAACCACACCAAATCCACAATATAAACAGTAGTAATTGCTGCCAAAGGCAATTCCAAAATGTACTTAGGGTGTTGTTCTTTTTAAATACCATTTATCTCAGCAAATTTGAGTTACAGTAGGAACACAACAATTGTGCAACAGTTAGAGCAATTGCCCCGATGTGTTATAAAGTTATATACACAGTCAACGCTGTACAAAACGTCAAGACATGTATGCCTGTGTACATGTACGAAAAATTATTTTAGCAGTTAAAACGAGAAGAAAAGCTTTTCATGTTTTTCACAAATTAGTCTTGCAGTTGAAAGGTAGTGAAATTAATATATGCAATAAAACTATTAAATACTAAAAACCCTTTACTAAATGGAAAAAAGTGAAAGCAAAAGTTGATTTATAGCATACTTTTAATAAAAAAAGATTGGACATCCTTGCTTTTGATAACAGCTGAAAACTTGCGTGAGTATCTGAGAAAAATCCTATTAGGATAAAACTTAGCGTTGTTCGTCACGTTTTTCTTTGTACAGAAAAGTATTGTAAATATTGTACAGAAAATTCTTGCTCACACTATTTCAAACACCCTAACCCAAATCTTCATTTGTTTAATAAAATATATTAATTTTGTTATAGCAATAAATCGTACCACTCTCTCTACTTCTCTCACTCACGCCACAGATTTGGTACTTCTCGCTTGCCATAGTTTGTTCCCACCTACATTTCTGCAAGTTTTGCTGTAAATTAACAGGAACCTAAGCGGTGCTAGGCTCGGTGGTACGCAAATGACGTTATGAGTCTTTTGGAAGGTAATGTGAGAGACAATACTAATTGCATCTGAATAATATTATTTTTTCCTCATGTAATTGCAATCCTTGCAATTTTTTTTGCAGTGACGTTTATATTGGTGTAGTGTTCAGAAACAACAGTACAATTCTATAGATTACTATTATAATTATTATTATTAATAATAATAATAATAATACTAAACGACATGCAATATAATTGTAAAATTATTTCACGTAACAATCTATTAATATAGGCAACTGCTGTATAGTAATAGCAACATATTCAATATATGCTAATTTTAAGACTTTAAGAAGCAAAAGTTGTAGCAGTTTTCATTTTGTGATTTTGTTTTCTTATCACGACTGTCAACGACATTCAAACCACATGTATGAAATTACAACGAAGCCTTAAGACAGTGTACAGTAGTCTCCTCTAAGACAGCAGCTCTGATTAAATTCTGTTCGGGTCACATACGGTTTGTAAACTACATCCGAAAGGAAGCGACGTACAGTACAGTATCGACTTGTTGCGTAGTTTGCTTGTAGGGTTAAACCTTTTGACGTCGTGTATACAATGTACCCAAAATGAACATAGTAAAACTTATATCGTTGTGTATTTGTCCGTGGTTCATTTGAAACTTATTCCAGAACACATCACTAGGATGCAAAGGCACAGTACAATCCACATGTACAAATAAACGACTGTGAAATACTAGTGGTGTGAAAATAATACAGTATTTGAAGAAAGGAAGTGATTATTTCAAGTAAAATAAGTGCACAATTTTGGAATTAAAGCTAAGAAAGGTGTGTGAAGGTGTTTTGGCACTTTTCCGCAGTTGTTCATGATGAGGGAATTAATAAGGTGCTACAGGTTGAAATAATGCGAACATAGTAAAGGATGAAGTGTCAAAGAACAATGTAAAATGTAGGCCTGGGCTAGTTAGTCTTTTCAAGGACTCCTTAAAAAATGTAGATTATTCATAGACTACTAACTAGGATATTTTCATTGACTAACACAAGTAATAAACTAACAATAAAAAGACAGACCTTTCAATGTAACATGTGCATCAAGGATTTGCTGACAGCTTTGTAGAGAGTTCCTTAGGCATGTATGTGAAACCAGGCAACCTACAAGAGCAGCTTACTCATAAAATCACTGTATCACTGCATTAGATGCATTCAAGAAATGATTTGGTACAGCCTACTTTTCAATGAATTGTACTTAAGCTAACTGAATTGTACATCATATATTTTGTATACACTGTACATAGAACTGTAAAGCCAAAAGAATTTAGTAGAACAACCTAAAGCAAAGACTGTCCTGATGTCCCCTTGCGGGGAATAACACAGGAAGAGCTAGGATCCCGGAGGTGTATGAGAAGGTGCGTGACTTGACCACTGGGAAAAACTAAAGTGGCATTAAGATGTTGTGTTCACAACATTTCACATTAAGATGTTTTAGCGATGTTTAAAGCCTGATAATCCAAAAATTGATAAATTATCATTTGAAAAAGAAAAGGGGAGGAAAACACAGAAGGACTCAGAGGAAAGTGAAAGACTTAGAAAGTTAGAAGTACAGTACACTGTTGCTTGTTTTACAGGCATGGGTTATGAACATGAAGCTGCTGTATATCCAAGTGTGTTGTTTGCTTTAAGAAGCCCGATGACTAATTGTGTTAACAAAGATTGCAAAGCTTTCAATCAATCAATCAATCAATCAAGGTTTATTTATCAAATGCACAACAATACAGCATGCAGCAGTAGTTGCTGGCAATTAAATGTTTTTTTTTAATGAGCTCACCGGAGGGGATAAAAATCACGAAATTAAAGTTACAAAATAAGGTTAAATAATAATAGATAATAATGTAATAGAAAATGAATAAAATAAACTCAGACAAAACTCAATATAAATAGAGCTGCTATGTGTCCAGGGTGCATGCAATACATTATGTGCAAGTAGTGCAGTATGCCGAATACAGTGAAAACTGTATTTCCATGTAGCCATTACGGGTGATTTGCTAAAGGAGCTGCAGGTTGGCTATTTAGCAGTCTTACTGCCTGGAGGTAGAAGCTGTTCTGTAATCTATTGAACTTTGACCGAATGCTTTGATACCATTTACCAGATGGTAAGAGAGAGAACACTTTATGACTGGGATGACTGGCGTCCTTGAGAATGGACCTGGCCTTCTTAAGACATCTACTGTAACTGAGTAGATATCCTGGATGTTTGGTAGCTCACAGCCGGTAATGAGCTGCGCTGACTTCACCACCCTCTGCAGTACTTTGCGATCCCGGGCGGAGCAGCTCCCATACCAGGCAGTGATGCAACCAGTCAGGATGCTCTCAATAGTTAGTGCCCCTCTTTGAACTGGCTTGGATATGTGACGGCATGCCAGGTTAAGTCCTCTGTGATGTTAACTCCCAGGAACTTAAAACTGTTGACCCTCTCCACTGCAGTCCCATTGATTTAAATAGGTATGTGATCTCCTCCCTGGTGTTTCCTATAATCCACAATCATCTCCTTAGTCTTACTGATGTTCAGAGAGAGGTTGTTCTCCTGGCACCGTGCTGCCAGGGTTTCATCCTCTTCCCTGTACTACTCAGACTCTTCACCATCTGTGATCAGGCCAATGACTGTTATGTATCATCCGCAAACTTAATGATGGAGTTTGAGTTATGCCTGGTGACACAATCATGGGTAAATAAGGAGTAGAGGACAGGACTAAGCACACAGCCTCGGGGGGCTCCAGTGTTTAGAGTCAGGGTAGAGGATATGTTGGTGCCCACCCTCACCACCTGCGGGCGTTCCGTCAAGAAGTCCAGGATCCAGTTACAGAGGGAGGTGTTCAGTCCCAGGTCCTGGAGCTTGATGGCAAGCTTTGAGGACACTATGGTATTGAATGCTGAGCTGTAATCAACAAACATCATTTTCACATATTTTCCTTTCTTATCCAGGTGTGAGAGGGCAGTATGGAGGGCAGTGGCAGTAGCATTCTCTGTTGACCTGTTCTGGCGATACGCAAATTGCAGTGGCTCTAGGGTGTCAGGCAGTGAGGAGGTAATGTATGCTTGGACCAGCCGCTCAAAGCACTTCATGATAACTGATGTGAGTGCAACGGGGCGGTAGTCATTCAGGCAACTGATTCTGGGTTTCTTAGGAAACCTTTCTTTGATCATCCCTCTTGTAGTGGACATTTATAAGCTTTAATAATCAGCCAGCATATTAAGATAATACTGCTTTCATGCAACATAGATTCTGAAATGGTTTATGCTTTGAAAATGTGTTTAATTTTCCTAAACTTCATTCTAAAACAATGAATCCACAGTTGTATTCTAATATTAGTTAGTATTTGTTTGCTGTATTTGGGGAGAAGGTTTTTTTTTTAATACTGTTTTCTTCTTTGATTAGAGAAAATTTGAGGTAAACAATAGGATAATGCTGTTGGGTAATATGATAAATGCTTACAGTATACACAAATTTTAATAATTTTGTCAAAGAAAAATGAGCAATTATAAAATTGGCCTAAACTGGAAGTTTTAAGTACCAGTTCATTGTGACGGTCCACAGCACAGCTGAAAAGGGTAGCTTTTCAGATCTAGCACTTAGAAAAGATCTAACAATTTTGGACAAGAAGGGGATAACTTTTAGAAAATGTAGAAAACCTCTGTTTTAGAAGGCATGGCTACTCTCATTTCATTTGGTCATGTTCTCACATTCCTCCATAACTTTGCAATGACAAGAAAATTTTCTGTTTCTCCCCCTTAAAATATGAATCTTACTAAAACTGACTAAAAGTCACCATCACGTTTTTGTTTATCATTGACATCCTATAGGTTTGGATTTGCCCTTAAATGGAAAGGAGAGCTGCTGTGCTGCGATGCAGGAGGTGTCGAAAATGCATTCTAGGTTCAACCAGCCTTCTTCTGAAGGTATTGTTTTTTCTGCACATCATGTCTTGTAGTACCTAGGGAGGTGATGACTTGAACCACACACATTTATTTTATAACTACTAAGAAAATTTCAGTAAAGGGCCAGCATGCTGCTGTGGTAGTTAGTCCTGCTGGCTCACAGGTTCTGGGTCTTAGGTTTGTTGCAGCAGTTTTCTCTCAGCTTAGAAAGACATTCTGGCTAATTCCATACTGGAGCCTGTAATTTATTCCTGTGTATATGTGTATGCATTTGTGTGCCCTTGGACGGGCTGGTGTCTCTTGGTTCCAGAATAGGCTGAAGCTATTCTTACCAGGAATGACCACTTGTATGATAAGGGATGGACGTTTGTTTTGCAAAAGTTTGAAGGGAACATTTTTAGTTCTAGTAAGATTTTTACTGCTTAATGGTGTTTTAATAAAAAAAGAAAGTTATCCACCAGGCAGGACATGAGACCATTCCATACTTTTCATGTGCCCTATAATTGTGTCTGCACATATAATTACTTCAGTGCATTTTCTTTCTCTTTTTTTTTCCTGCATTTGTCAGTTTAGGCTCATTTCTCTGGGGAGGCAGCAAGCCATTACTTTCATTTTTCAAACCAATGTAGCATGTCTTTACTTTCTGTCTCAGACTGAATGAACACGCATCTGTTTACATGTGGTTTCTAGTAAATAATAAATAATAAACTAGCAAAAAACACTTCCATTCACCAAATAAAAAAAAACCCAGTCATCTCACAATGTCTAGCATAAAGTAAATGTCTTTCAAGAGAACAATAAGAGTTAGATGTGTCAGATGCATTTGTTGGTTAATTTAAAAGGTTTGTAATTTGATTTTATCTATGACTAGATCAATGCCAGTGATGACGATCTAACACAGTGCAACATTTGGCATGTCAATGTTGAAGCTCTGCCTGACTGGATACAAGCATGCATAGAAGATGTAAGTATGTCCATTGTAACTAGAATATGAACTTCAAATGCTTAGGTATTCTTGGTTAATTTTATAAACATTATCTTTTTTTTTTGGCAAGCAAAGTGAAAGGAACAATAAAAATATCTTCCCCTTATCTTCCCTTCTATACATTTTAAGACTTTATAGCCCAGACTTCACTCATTTGAGCCAGGGTACTGTGTACTGTGACTGTGACTGGGATTCCTCAAGTTGTAGTGGTTAATTGAGTGCTGCCTTTGTCACAAGAGTGTTGTACAGGCAGCCTTGCAGTGATGACAGTGAGAGATGTGCTGCTCCTGTAGTTATTGCTGACTGCCCTGGAAGGCACTGCTGAGCTTGCAACATTGCAAGAAACTGACTGATGGGCATTTTGGTGGGGAATGTCTGCAGATCCTCATTCTTCCTATATTGGAACCGGAGTTGTTGCCGGGAAGCCCAATCCTAAATAGCTGACGATTCCACAGTGGGTGGGTGTGTAGTAAAAATAGTGATGTCAAACAAAAAAAAAACCAAACACTTAAGACATATTTTCTTCACTAAAATGAAACATGAATGACTATTCCTATTTTTTTTTCTAATTTTTAGTAGTACAAGGATTTGAGTGAAGAAGAAAAAAACATATGGAACCAGTGTCTTGTCTCTCTTTGTGTCATACTGTATGTGTATTCTGTTTGTATTCTTTGATCTGTTATGTTGGTCACTTGTGAACAACCGGAAAGTTTGTCGAATCAAATCCCACATAGGGCACTGTTGCTATACCTTTGAGCAAGGAACTTCACTTGCTTCATTATATTGAACCCACTGTATAAACGGAACAAAGCACTGGTCGAAGTACAGTTTTTATTATTATTATTATTATTATTATTTTTGCACTCTATACTTTATTCAATTCAGGGTTGTAGGGGAGCCAGAATCTATCTCAGCAAGCAACATATTCAAGGCTGAGTACTCCTTAGACAGGAGGTCAGTCCGTTGTAGGGAACACACAGACACAAACACACACACTCACACCTCAGTCAAGTTTTCCCAAAAGCCAAATAACCTACAAGTATGGCTTTGAGCTATTGGAAGGAACTGGAGCCCCTAGAGGAAGACCACACTTATTGTATACAGGGAGAACATACAAACTGCAGATAATACCCCAGGAATTGAATCCAAGGTCACAACACTGCAAGGCAGCTGTGCTAACTACTACCATCTACCATTACATCTGTTTGTTACAGTATGTGTAAATTCTACACATAGTTTCCATCAGACTTAAGTTTAGTTCTCTAGAACATATCACTTTAATGAAGAAAAATATTTCCTTCATCAAAAGTAAATGCACAGTCTCCTTCAGATTATCTCGGGTTATTTAGCTGAGCCACTACAAAAAGTGTATTAGTTTTACATTTGATCATGCATTTATTTTATGCAGGATTTCATACTAGAAGGTATGACTCAGAGTTGAGAGGTTTCTGTGTAAGTGCAGTGTTATAGTGCATGAAAGTTTTGATGTTGAAAGTTTTTGTCCTCTTAGCCCATGGTGTTGTGGTTTTAAGTCATAACTACATACTGAACACCCTGTTTGTTTTTTCAAAAAAGTTGCAATGTTGAAAAAAGTTTCAATGATAATTTCAATAATATCCTGCTGGGAGTTCTTATAAAGTTTATATAATATAATTTAAATATATATTAAACCAAAATATAATTTAATGTGTTTATGATATCAGTCAGGATATTGCCAAACATAATTGGATTTCTCATAGACCAGGTACAATACGGATCTATCAGAAAATGAAGTGGTGGATCTCTTAAACACTATGAATATCTTAAGGTTTGAAAAATGTGTAATTTCCGCTGTCTTTGCTTTTTTTTATTTTGACTGCAAAACTGCCGCTCGTAAAGCATCAGTTATTGCTACCATTCTACCACCAACGAAGCTCTGTAAATGGGCACGTTGAAGAAATCCATAAGTAATGGTGTGATAATAAAAACCCTGAATCTGGGATTTAAAGGAAATATAATATCTTCCTTTTATAAATCACAAATAACTATATAAAAATTTGTTATGTCACTTTTTGGTTTGGACCGTCTCTTTTTTAGAAATATTGGTAGGATCACAATATCTTAAACCAGAAATAAAAAGAAGAATGGTATCTGTTTCATAATTATGGCATCACATGTTTTTTTCAGCCTTAACCCCTTAAGGAGTTCCATAAGTTTTTGTTTTATTTTATACCTCCCAATCAAGATTTATTGGCTAGCAATAAGATTGCCAATGAGTAAGTATTAGGAAAGGAACTGCCAAATGTCAGACTCTCTTGATATTTAGTATATTTGTGTCATGTCTGATGACTATTTACTTTTTTGAATGAAATTAAATGCTTTTTTCAGTATGAACCAAATGGTCTAGTCTCACAAAAGCAAGCGGAATTCTATAAATTTCTCCTGTTTTGAAAACAGAATCTACTTTCATTATATTTATGCACATCACCCCAAACCATATGATTTATAATTTCATAAGATTTTGCTTGATTTTTTTTACTGTATATGTAATATTTTACAGAACCTTGGAATTGGCGACAAATTTCAGTGTGTTGAAAGGTCTTTGTTAGTCACATAAGACAAAGTCTGTGTTTGGGATTTGGGATTGTGTATGGAATGACCTGGATCTTGTGTCAGCAGTGAACATAATTAACTCTGTTGTACTGTATGTGTGTTTGTTTTGAGAGGGAAGGGGAGCTGAATATTTGAAGAGCGTTAACTCTTTGTAGAATGCCTTGAACTTCAGAAAGCCCTGGCAGGCATTGTTCAGATAGTACTGCTTTTTCTTCCTGCTAGAGTAAAGACTGCTAAACCATTTCTAATTGTTCTGGGCTTATGCTGGTCGGCCTGTAATTATCCTTACACTAAACATAAATCACAGTTTGCTATAGTACAACCTTGACATACTGTATAAAAGCTGGAGAGGTGAAGCTATTTTAAAACAATATGAGTGAATAATCTGATTAAAATAACAGTAGTTTATTTTTGAAAATGAAAATATTGTTAGTTTTTGCTGTTATAATCCTACCTCTTTCGGAAAAAAAAAACATCAGGTGGGTTTTGGTTGGTAGAGTAAAAAGAATGAGGTTTGAGGAAATTCTCCTCTGCCAAGTTTAGTATTCTGACACTAGACAAGCTACAGTATAGTCAATATCTTTTCTGGAAGAGATTATAGCAACTCTGCTTTTACTGAATACTTGAGGATTATTTTCTGAAACTTTAGCTGCTTTATTAAGATTAATATAATGAGGTAATATCAATAATGTTAATATTGCATGTGATTAAATTGGATTTGTTAATCATACTGTATTTAAAAATTTGTAGTCACACCAGATGTAACTTTCTTTCTACTGTTAACTATTAATGATGTCTATCAAGAGGTTTAAAAGGTTTTTATTAAGACATTAATGTTCTTTTCAACCTCAGAAGAGTATATACAGTACCATGTAGTAACAACTGTATTACATTGACAGTATCATTTTATTTGGCTTCTCCTTTGTCTTCTTTCTTGTGGTAAAATAGTTACCTTGCTGATGAACCAGGTTTGTACATAAAAAGTGAAAGAGCTGACCATGTTCATTGGAAAAAAAAGAGTTGATCTGGGTATTTCGCCTCATTTTTTGACAATGAATGCTTTGTTGTTTGGTTCTTTTCTATAGGCGCAATGGACAATTGGGAAGCTGAACTGCCTGTATTGTGGGGCTCGTTTGGGGGGCTTTAACTTTGTCGGCAGTGCCAAATGTCCTTGTGGTCTGGATGTGACTGTTCATCTTTGCAAAAGCCGGGTTGATTATGAGTCAAAACACTCCTTGCCAATTTCAAGACCAGCAAGAACAAGAGCGACTCATCCTGGCCACGGATCACTACAGTCCCAAGTGGCACAGCAAGGAATGGAAGCCAGCCAAACTGAGCCCAGCAGCACAAGCTTTTCACGTGGTGCTAACACCAATAATGAGCCTGGACGAATTGCTGAAGCCCTTTGCCTTGAGGCAAGATCACAAGAAGGCAACGTCAAATCCATTAATTCAAAAGTCTTTTCTTCTGTGCCATGTCCAGTGAGCACACTACACATTGTGAAAGCTTCACATAGGAAAGCTCACAGTTTGGATTATAGCAACAAATGTGGAATGGGCATTTCTACCAGCTTCTCTAATCTTCTTAAAACACACACGGGTGATCCTGCACAGTCCGGCAGGTTGCATGGGGTCGTGCCGGCTAGCAGCTTCTGTGCAGGCTTGCAGCTAGCTACTGGAACAACACCAGAACCTGTTTTGCAAAATTTGCAGAGTTCATATGTCGATTGTGAAGCAAGTGTTCCATCTCAACATGATCCTGTAGCCATGTCGGCTAGGCGTGACAATCTCAGAGAGTCTACCTTGCTGCCAGGGAACCACAACGCCGGCCGCATTTCCTCAGTGAGAAGGAAGATGCCTTCTCAGAGCAGCACAGAGGAAGAGGATGTTGAGGAAGAACAGGCTATGTCAGCAGGCAATCTGCTACTATCTGGACCTTCGACATCTCTAGTGGCAGAGCGAAGGTTAAGCAAAAAAGAGAGGAACCGATTGAAGAGCCTAAGGAGGAAGCAGAGAAGAAGAGAACGCTGGATCCAGAGTCAACTGCAGGATCAGAAACAGGTTGGTTGCTTTTTACCTTATTAATTTCTTGACCATTTTTTTTTCAAGTGGTTTTCTTATTGTTAGGAAAATTATGAATAGGCCTTTAACAAAGTATAATGAAAAACAGAGACACTTTAACTTTGTGATTGGAGGGTTTAAAAGGGCACTGTGGTTTGCCTTAAACAACTGTAACACATTTTATTTAATAAAAATGTCAATAAAGTACATTTAAGATATATCGTCACCACTTCCACAGTGACTGTGTCCCTGTAATGTATTTTCTGTTTAAGTGCTGGTTGGGAAATAATGAAAACCTGCTACTAGATACTGTCTATGCTAATGCCAATGATTAGATTCTTAGACGCAATTTAAATTTTAAGGCATGATACTGAGTTTCAGTAAAATGCTAAAACACAGTTATCTTTATCTTTCCCAATTTACTGTTGGATGTAGTATTCTTTTTGAGGGCACACAGCAGTCAAAATAAATTTTCAAAATTCAAGGACAACAAAACAATGAATGAGTTACTCTTTTTTGTTTTCACTGAAAGAAGTATTATTTTTCCTCTTTGATTCTTTAAAAAAATTGTTGTACCAGTTTATAATTTCATAATGACAGAAATCACTAGATCTGTGTGTAAGTTAATCATTGCTTACAGTACATTCCATGTAAAATTCTCCCACGTAAAGTGCGTCGATTTAGGTCTGGAGATTAAAGTGGCCAATTTAATATTTGCTACTTTTTTGACCATGGATGGGCAGCACAGTAGCTCAATGTTTTTGTTTGACAGCTCCAATAATTTTTCTGTCATCATCTACTTATCTGATCTGGCTGGTTGATGTGATTTTGATGGATTTAGCAATTATAAATATTTTCTTTCTTCTATAAAATATGATTCATTTTGGTACTGTGGTTGTGGATGAGTTTTTCTCTTAGCTTCAAAATTGAATTACCTGCCCTTCTTTGACAGAAAGCTTTTTGGTTTTCATTTTGACTTTGATTTTGACTGAATCTAGGCTCCCAACACTGAATTCAAAGTGAGACAGTTTGAAAGGATAGTCACAGCTCTTTTATGAGAGTTTAATGACCCAATAACAAACACCTGGTCATTAAGTCAATTGTCCCAAAATTTCTTCTCCTTGAAAAAATGTTCAACTCTATGAGTTTGTTTAACTGATGCAATATAAATAAAATTACGTGATGGATGTTTATAGCTGGCAATATTCACAATTCCATGACTTTTAGATCCTCATTTTCTGCACACAGAGAACAATATGGAATTCTTCCCCAATAATCTAAACACAAAAAACTTTCAGAGACAAAGAGGGAACCTGTTTCAATTTAAAAGGATCCACATGAAATCTTTCTCTATTTCCCGTTTTAGGGCATAAATAAGACATTACAGCAGTATAGTCTTGAATTAATAAAGGTATATATCCATACTTTGGTGTCAGATAGGCAGAGCTAGTGTGTTAACAGAGCATATGATATCACAGGTTCAAAGGTATTTGATATTAAATAAGGACGTTATTAGAAGGTTTGTAATTGAATTCACCGCTGCCAACAACACCAGATTTTCCAATTTTATGAAAGTGTGTTGGAAGCCAATGAACATAGTCTCAGTATTGCCACAGTTTAATTTGAAAGTTTGGAAGTTTGATTTTTGTAACTGGTTGCATACTTGAGCCCTGTTACACATGCATATCTTAATGTCGCCTACTGTATAAAGACACCTATAAAGTGTAATATCTGATTTGGTCTGCAAATAGATCTGAGTATCATCAGTATAGCAGTGAAACCCAAATGCACGATGGCAAATAATCTGACCAAGGAGCATGTTTGTTACCAGATCCCAAGAGAAAGATAGAAAGCACTTTGGTACAGTATGTTATTTGCATTTTAGTACTGTATTTAATTTCTAACTCATCAAATACTTTATAATGATTTGTTGTGTCATTGCTGTTCTAATTTTATGTATGAAAACCAATGAAGTCAAATGAAAACAGATTCCAAAATGATCACTTATAGGTGATCCTTCAAATTTTGGAGAGAAGCTACTGAAGCAGCTAGTGTTTTTCCAACTGATGTATCTGTGTATTGTGCATTATTTCAAAAACCTTTTTTTTGCCTGTCTGCTGTTTTTCAGGCTCACAACCCCTGTACTTTCACACGGAGTAGACACATTAATAAAACACGTTTCTTTAGCATGAAAAAAATCCATTACAGCTAAGGTGGTTATTCACAAAAATAGATGGTATGTCCATATTGTTCCATTAGAACACTGTGATGCTTTTTTGCCACATTCATAAAACTCCTGCCAGAATAAATAATGTTGATCAAGTGAAAAGTAACAGAAAATAAGTAACAAAGTCTGTATGAAAATGGAAATGTCCTATTCTAATAATACAACACGCACAGTTATGTTAACTAGTGGTAGAAATCATTTGATTTCTCATGGCAGGCAAAATCCTAATCTCTGCCTTTACATGGCCCAGGCTCAAAAGTGTTGCTGGACATTTAGCAGTGAATTTTAACGGACCAAATTTAGATTTAACATGTCTGCTCACATTACCGACGCACTTTGAGTATCACTGTATAGAGGCTGCAATTTAATAACTTTCAATAGGAATGGTTTCTTGCTGCCACAGTGAAATAATTGCACTGGTAATCGCTTCCATGAAATATGTACCTTCTTGCTTGTGGATGGTGGCTACCAGGAAAGAAACCTGAGGCTGCATAAATTAATCAGATTAGACTTTCTTTTGCAGTTAGGAGAATTTATTACGATTTAATGTAATTCAGTTAGAATATTGTCTGTGACACCAGCCTCGGTGTTTCAGAATTACATGCCATTCAGAACACTTCATAAAGACTTCTTTAATAATAACAATCAATTAAAATGTCATGGTTAATCTAACTAAATGCTTTATAAGCAGCATGCTTATATTTTGGTATTAAGATTGTCAATATGTCTTGTCATAGAAAGAGATTTGTAATGGAAACTAGATTTTATTATATTTCATAAGTATATATACTTTGATATAAATAAGGACTTTAGCTGAATTAATTTATTTTAATATAATTTTGTATTTTATCATTGTGTGAATCTTGACATTTTTATGCATGGCTTGATTCGAATGTGATATTACAAAATAGAAGCTCTATTTTGTCCCTGGTATATTGATTCCAGTTCACAGAGTTTTATTGCATGCTGTTGTCAACAATTGACAACAATTAAAATGCTCCCTTCAGATGTTAAGGAATGGGGACAATTTGGTAAAACAGTATTTTCATAACCACTTAATCTTACATTAACACATAGGCTAGTATGCATAATTAAATGGCAGTCATTTGAAACTTTATCTTTGTACAGTATCTCATCCAGTCCCTTGTATGAATGTCCTAAAAATTATATCAAGCATTTAATATATAATAAACTGTATAAGCATTTGTTTCTACTACTGACTTGCTCAGTGACTAGTTTAGTCATTTCTAATGAATGTATTACAAAAAAACTTTTGACTGTACTGTGATGTGGTACCCACATATAGTATACTTACCTTATTAACTACTACTGTATACAGTACCCACATATGCAACAAAATTATCTTTTTGACTACTACTTTTTCAGAAGCTTTTGATCTCTTTCTGAACAGGGTTTTCAACAGGTTGAAATTACAGTATGTGTGTCACTCAAATGTGTGTCATGTCAGGCTCCTTTTATCCTCTGAATGCACACAGTGTCCCAATTTGTGAAATTACAAAATAATGTGTACACACTTGTTAAAATTAATATACTGTATACAGTATATTAATATGTAAGTGTAAAACAAAAAACAAGGGTACGTAAATATAATGAAACAATTATTGATTACTTCAAAGTGTCTTTTCTGAAAGGCTTAATGCAACAAAATTGAACTGAACTGTATGAGTATTTTGTTAAGAATGACATGCAATGCAATGCAAAAGCAGTATTATACAATAGAAGAAGTTTACATAATTTCCTTCTGCTCTGACTGAAACTCTAAAACTGTCACCTAAAACAATGTATTATTTCTTTACTTTGACATCCCCATATCTAAACTGGTAAACAGATGGTAAAATGTTCATACAAAGTCCATTTCTTTTCTACCACTTGCTTACGTAAGTAATAGAATTTGGAACTTTTATATGGGTTTGTTGTAATGCAGTATGACTTAGAAATATGCTCCAAATATAGCACTTCAATACATGTAATGAACTCTGAGAAAGTGATCAGCATTTCAGGATTGTTGGAAAGCTCCTAGTAATTTCACAGGGAGTGCAGGAAATTTAAGGAGTTCTAAAATAAGGTGTTCTGTGTATTTTAGCTTGCATCTGTCCTCCAGCAGAGGGCATCCAGTGTCTTTTAGATGGGGGTGGGGTGGGGGGAACAGAAATATACATTCCAGCCTTCAGTGTGCGTTAGAGTCAATAGAACCAGTTTGTTTTTATTTTTACACACTTCCCTTTTAACCTTTTTATTTTTGTTTACTAAAATAGATAAATCACAAGACAAGTTAGATTAAGAGGCTTTAAGAACTATAACATACAGTATATTACATTCCTGCATTTCTACCAATATCAGCATGTTGAGAAATGTAATTATCACTTGTAAATAAACATGTACTGTATATCTTCTCCCATGAATGCCAATAATCATTATCCAGCATAATTTATGTAACCTTTATCTTTTGTAGATAACAGATTACTTTTCACAGTTTGTTTTGTAATCATTTTTTTCTTCAATTAAATGTTATTAAATATATTTTTTATTATATTATTATTATTATTATTATTATTATTATTATTATTATTGCTGTTGTTGTAAAAGTGACCTTTTAAAGAGAAATAGTAAAGCTTTATATGTGTTTTGGGTTAGATTTGTTTGAGATTTCCTGCTTGTTATTAGGAAATAGCAAATGTCTTTGAAAGAAGACTGGAGCAATACGTTTCTAAAAATATTGATTAAAAGCTTTGACAGTGATACACTTCCCTGACACCTTCTAGTGTTTGGTAGGACTAATAATGCTTCCAGTGTAATACTGATTATGTGTAAACACACATAAAAACCCCAAATTAAAATGTAGATGGGAAACAACTGAATTACTGTACATCTGTTGTTGATGTTCTTGGTATTTTGACATAACATTTCATTTTTTATTTGCCTTTTTTATTTTATTACAGTACAGATATTGTAATAGAGTCTGTAGAGTTGCTGCTTTGACTCCCATGTACTGTATATTACATATTACTTTCAGGGATAAGTGCTTTTTAGAATTTTTTGTTACATAACTACCCCTTTAAACTGACCTTTTGCTGATTGTCTTTTTAATTATAAATACAAAACTACTATCAATCTATTAATGACAAAACAGGGTGACCTGTTCTTTACTAAGCACCACAGGCACCAATTGTTTTGTCTGATCAGTTTTCAGTTAGGATGTTTACTAATACTAAAACTTGTTTAATATCACCAGAAATCGAGCAAGACACTCCTTTAAATATTCTTTTCAGCAGGATGAAATATGTATTTCACCTAGAGACAACTTGTAATCGCTTACATCGGAAAGAAAAAGAACAGGCTGATAATCTAGCATCAGCCTTCCCGGGTCTCTCACTTTAAAACCAGTTTTAACATAACTTTATTAGCCCTTTACAATTTCTTGCATTAGAAATTCATCTTTTCACATACCCCAGCTTGCTCTCCATGAGACACACACACACACAGGGAGAGAAGCTTGGGGTCAGAGCAGAGGGTCAGCCATTGTACAGCGCCCCTGGAGCAGTTGGGGTTAAGGGCCTTGCTCAGGGGCCCAACAGAGTAGGCCCAGCCAGCTTCAGGATTTGAACCAGCAACCTTCCGGCCACAGGCGCAGATCCTTAGCCACAGAGCCACTGCTCCATTATATACTCTGTAGTGAAAACAGGAACAAGCAGCTCTTAGAGACTATTACACATTATTGATTGTGTAGTTATTACTAGTGAGTTTGGTGGTCTTTCAAGTTTTTACGTTCAGAAGCTAGCAAAATTTCTCTTTTTATTAAACACAGCCAAAATGTTGTGTTTTCTTTCTTCTTTTTTCAGCATGGAATAAACCTATTACTTGTTCTTTTGCAGCCTACGCATGCTGACGCAGCTACCCACCTAAACTAATAAATATTTGTATAAATCAGCGGATTACTCTTCTGTGAGGTACTGTATACCTCAGTAAGATTTCCTTGTGTCTCCATAATGTTGACCAACTTCTTATGTGCAGAGTGTGTGCACTTCTTATGTAGTGTTCAAAAGGGACTTTTAGAAAGATATTGTACAGCAGTTAAAATACCCAAGGTGTTAGTCTGTACAAACCAGGAATTTTGTGTTCTTGCACAAAATTAAACAACACAGTAAAAAGGTTTGTAATTTAATACAACAAAGCAGTGATGGAATTTGCATCACTAGGAGTTCAGGTAAATGATCCCTGAAAGTCAGTGCTATGACTTTCTTGTCTTAAATTGCACTTTGAAATGCCTTTTTTATTTTGATTGCCCACTGTTTCAAAGGGTAAGTGCATCCCATATTTTATTTATGTCTGGTACAAAAACCCATAGCTTCTTAAGGCCATCGCCTTTAGCGAAGTCATTTAGTTTCTGTACTTGAATAAAAGTGTTCTATTGATTGTGGTATTTTGGAACAAACTAAATTATTAATGTGGTATCATCAGCGAGAAGGGAAATCACATTACAGATAGTATGTGCTCTATCAGAGACCTGTTCGTTTTGATGATGCGTATGGTTTGTCTAGATTATAAAGCATTTCAGATGGACAATTTGCAGTGTAGTTGAAATCTGAGCACTTGAATAAATGTGTTAGTGAAACAAAGCTAAGCAGGTGAGCAGCTGAAAGATTCATACCACAGCAACTTTCATCTCCATGTTTTCATTTTCACAGAGCATTTCATTGATTGCTTTGGAGATCTGTACTGTACTATCATAAAGCTGTAGGATATATGTACAGCAATGTGATGAATTGTTTTGACTCCCCATTGTAGCATAAGTTTGTGCCCATTACAGTATATTATCTTTTTTTCTTTAGGTATTTAGATGCATTTCTGTCTTTACTTGACATTTTCTTGTGTCCAAATTGATGGGTGGATGTTTATGCTTTAGTCAAATGCTATTTCTTTCTTACACATGTCTTTCGTGGTCTTGTTTCTTGTTAATTGCAAGATGTAGGCTAATATTTTAAAACATTTACTTGTTACTTGAATTAAATCCCTACAATAGTATTTCCCCCTGGGGGTTTGGGGTTTTATGTAAACAGGTTAATACTGTTTAGTTAGAGGCCTTCACGTTGGCTGTTCAACATTTCTAGCAGCTTCAGAGATCTGCACTTTCATATTCATGTCTTTACAAAGCTGCGTGACAGGACCAGCCATGTGATTCAGGGAGATGCAGAAGCTCAGATTGCCCTAGATTCTGCAAGCAAAAGAGTAATTGCAATAAAACAGATCCCCACATTAGTATATACAAATTACCTTTAGTGTATAACTGGACTTGTGGATTTCATTGCCGTTTTAGGTCACTGGTTATGGAGTTAGATAAAATAGCATGGTACTGTACATGTATTTCAGTTTTGCGCAGCATTCTGACTACAATACATGACGAAAGTCAGTAATACTAATCAGCTTGTGTGTTTCATCATCTTCTCGTGTATCTGTTGTTAAATTGGTGATTTTGTGTGCTAGTGTTTTTGTATTTGATAAGTGATATGTTGACAGTTACCTGGTCCAAACTCCCATAGGCCAAAAAACTATTCTTCTTTTTCTTCTTCTTATTATTATTAACAACAGAGTACTATGCGATACAGTATTTGTGATGGATATTAAGGATTTGTCAGTTTTTCCAACCAAGCTTTGGAAGGTGTGTTATTCAGTTGTAATGTGTGTCAAGATGACTTGCAAGCATTGTATTGTGCTGGAAACAAAACCTCTGGAAAGTATTCACAGTTAAATACTGTAAGTGTTTGAGAGGAAGCCAGCTTTTCAAGTTTCAAAGGGAAAAAGGAAAATGGGGGTACTTAAAATATTCACTTAAAAAAACTGAATATATATCATATCATTAAATTATATAATTTGTAATTGAATAGAATCAGACATCATTAGAAGGTGTTAAACATCTTTGCAAGACACAGTAAATTACCCAGCCACACATATACAGTACAATATACAGTATCTATCTGGTCTTGTTCCATACATAACCTCTTTCTTTCACTACACAAAACACAGGCAAGTTAAAAACCCTGTGGATAGAAAATAGATTACATGGAATTACCCTTTTATAAATCTCAAGCAACAGATTTTTTTTTTCCCCAGGGGCAATTTACCTATGCAATGCAGGTTTAGTGCTGAAGTTCTAACCTATACTCACAGTTTGGTTACTGTCCTGGAGCTGTCCTCAGATATGTTGTACTGTGCTCCACAAGCTAATAGCTGCTAGAAAAATCCCCAAATTGGGATAAGTTTTGCGTTTATACTTACAGTTCTTTTAAATGAGTCATGCGAAAGATAACATACATTCTTGAGAAAGACCACATTAATTGTATTAACTTTAGTTTCCAATTTAATTAATTTCCATTTATTTTATCTCTTTAACTTTACTTTCACGTTAAAACACTATTTAGATTTTAAGATTTAATCTGTAATTAAATTCAGAGTGCACAAAAATGTATTTAAAAGACTTTTGTCTACTTAACTCTGAATGCATTATATGGAATGAAGTGATCCACTTGTGCGTTGGATTATGCATGTATTTTGCACCGAAGTGGCCTTTACAGATCCTGCTAGCTAGACATACAGTAAGTGTAAATAAATATTAAACCATAAATTTACAGTCAAAATCCCACACATTAAAAACATTTCATGTTGACTAAATTTTACCATATAATTCATCACATCTTGAAATGTTGTTGTCTGCTCTTTCCTTTTTTGTACAGTATGTGAGATGTCTGGAAAACAAAACAGTGTGTGAAACAAACCGTGAAAATGAAAGTTAGATTTTGATTAGCCAAGTAGTTAAGACAAACAGTAGCGAAACAGTTTGCTCCTCCCTTGATCTGAGGGGTTATCGATCTGCTATATTGCCTGTTAAACTGTGTTGAGATCATGGTAGCCGACATTCCATAATAAGATTGTTTCACATTTCCTTTGGTTTTGTATTCACCTTGATAACCTTTTTCTGAGCATAAATCACACTCTGAGCAGGCCAGTATAACTGGTAACTGATCTAAGGGATCATTAAGTGATCATCTGTCAAGCAACTGTAGAACAACTCTGGAATTATTAGGAACACTTACAGCCACTAAACAAAGTGATGCAGTTAAAAGGTGGAACATCACCATAACCAACTAATAGAAAATGATGTCTTAAACATAACAATGAGAACAAGAGGTCTTATTTATGCAAACATCTCTTCAAAAAATAAAATAGTCTTAATCTGTATTGAAGACTAGAAAGGTACAGTCTCTTCTGTTTAGATTAGAACATTGCCTCATGCCCTGGAGTGCATCTGGTTGCTTTTCTCTGGACTGATTCCAAAGTAGCAATAGCTCTTTACTATAACATGGTGACTAAATTTTACTCCATATTCTGAAGAAGCTTAACTAGTGTATTATACAATTCTAACATAGCATCCCTTAATTTAATTTATATGCTTTTTCACATATTACATGCACAATTGGGGAACAACTATGCTTTTTTAAGTTTCCTGTGCTCATTTTAATTAAAAATACTTACTACAAATAATCACAAACAATATTTCTGAAATAAGTTAATTATAACAAAAACATTACTGTGGAAATGCTTGTTTTGCAAGTCATGGACTATACTCTGATTTCCCTATAAAATAATCCAGTATTCATAAATTCACAGTTTGCAGAAACTTCAAGGTACCTTGTTCTCTCAAATATCAAGGTTTTACTGCACATCTTAATATTTTCTTTGGCTTTCTTGCTTCTGTACGAAGATTTAATGACAAGAAGATATAAATGATGTCTAACATAAACACCCAAGACTTTCTCACAAATAGCCCCCTCTGTCTTAGTGTTTTCCATTTTTTATTTATACAGTAGTTTGATTTAGCTAGTTGCATGCAAACTCCTACACTTCTCTATTTTAATTGGCACCTGCCAGGTGACTCTTCTAACCCTGGGTCATTTTTCACAGGCCATTTTTCACAGAACAAACTTCCTTGTCCCCATCTAGCACAAGTCACAAAAACTGCTCGACTTTCTTCATACTTACGGATAGTCAGCCCACTTCTGCCCACTTTTCCCTCGTGTCAACAATATCATGTCAGTTTTTGGTACCTGCCTATCCACTGAGCTCTTCACCATTTGACTGCAAACTCCACAGTGCCAGAGCAGAGGGAGGGTACAGATTCGATCAAGATGGTCCAAAGTCAAATCATTACAATTCCTTTGTATTCATCACAGAGAACAGGACCAAAGGACACAACGTTGAATTAAGTAAAATGATATGCTTAAATTATAATAGTTTTTGGATTAAAAAGACCTGAAATTAAAGACCCGATCCTCAATATGGTTACTTTATTGCTGTACATTTGTTTATCTGGAGTTATGCAATCACCCTAACAACCAGACAAATGTGACAGCCATAATGCTTATGGTATAGCTCATTTTTCACTTTAGTAAGGCAAATGTTTTGTAATACTATTGATACTGTACAGCATTTCATGTTTTTTTCAACCATTGTATATCTTTAATTTATGTGTTAAAATTAATCAATTGTTAACATTTGCTTCATTACTTTGACTATTTTTTATTTTAAAAAATATCAACTAAAAGTAGGTGAAATTTGAGTGACAAAATAAGTACCGTTTTGTTTGAGTACTGGAAAATTAAATCTAGGTTACTGTACTATTTATAGACTCAGGTTGGTTTCTGTTGAGTGTTAGGCTATCAATACAGTTTAATTTTCAATTGCCATTTTCTATTAAGTAATATGAGTTCAGGTGGGCATTTCAGTTTTCTGTAACAATGGATAGTGTGTAAATAAAAAATGTTGGAACCAAAAATGAGTCAAGTGAAAATCCATTCTTGCAATGATGGGCAATAAACATGCACGGTAATCAATGAACAGTTAATGGAATAACCCATTCTACTGGCATATTTTCCAATTTCCTGCAAAGCTCAAATAAGCCTGAGATTATGAACTGTGATAATGTACAACATAAAGTCAGCTTGTGTCACACTGATTTAATAGTCCGTGATTGTTGACCATAACACATTCATTTGTAATAATCCCCTAGATTATGATCATGTATCTCGGTTAGCCCTTATATTTGAAGTCACAATTCTCATATTGTCATCCCCTCCTCCTCAATCAATCAATCACAGTAGTTTCAAGAAAATCAAGATCCATTTATTAATGCCGGGCAGTTAAACTGCTTCTTACCAGTTTCACAGAATAAAACTCACAGACTCGCAGTTTACTGGCCCACATTTCACACAGGGTCTCGCATCACACAGTTCTCCCAGTTCACTCCCAGGTCAACACAGGAATCTTCAGCTCCCAGCATAAGGATCTCTATTCAAACTTTTTCTCTCATGTCTCAAGAAGCCTTAGCTTCCTGGTTTTAAATGATCATCTGAGCACCGGTCCTTCAGCAACCATTCAGGTGACTGATGTTGGCAGGACATTCCCTGCTTTCTGGGGAATGTAACTCAGGCCAGAGCTGTCATCTTGCTTGCCCTAGCAGTCCTGCCAATATATTGATGCTTTTTATTCCAAATATGTTTGCTAGTTTGACTGCTATGCAGAAATATTGAACTATTGATATGTGATTGCTTAGATTGGATATGTAATAAAATAGATAAGTAAAGAACTATTATTGTGCAAGATGGAAGGCAAAAGTGTATATACAGCAAAAAATAAGTAGTCCAGCTTAATTAGATGCTTCTGAATACCATTGGACTTTGTTGAAATTTGTATGGAAGTTGTTTTTTTACCAGTTGAAAAGAAATATGGGGCAAAGATTTCATACAGTATTTTCAAATTGTACCATATTTGTAAGAATTATTGTAAAGTACTCACCATGTCCTGAGTCAGCAATTGTTTAAGGCCTAGCCTTTTGGCAACAAGCCCTATTCCCTAATGTGGTGACCGAGGACTGACGGGCAAGCTGCAATGTCTTAGAGGAGAGTTAGAGGCATATCTCGCTGACACCTCTGCCAAGTGTGAGACACCTGGCAACTCGCAGAAAAGCATGAGGACTCTAGCTATAACCTACACTATGCTGGCAGCATTCGGCAAATATAGCACTGCACTTTAGGAATCCAAGCCATACAGCTTAACATGAACCCAGAGCAAGAGCCTGACAGAGTACAGTATCTGTCGGAAATGAGCTGACAACAGCTTGTGTTAATAAACTACTGGCGTTTTGTGACAGAATCCCTGGAGTATGCAAATCCTGTTTGGTATGTTGTTAAGAAACATCTGAAATAAAATGACAGGAAACCATTTGCTCTTTTACAGGCATGCATTGTATTTGTGTGTGGCACCCTCGTTCCAGAGGAAAGCAAAAAGCCTTTCTTCAATAAAACATTTTAGGATCATATTCAAAAGTCTGAAATCGTATACTCACTCTTAGTGAATTTAATTATTGCTTGGTGTCAGATGTTCATCGGTAAAACTAATTTAAAAGTCTCCAAGAGACTAATGTAAGTTCTCTGCAACTGGTAATTGAAAATCAATTAAGATCTTCCATTATTCTGACATAAAGAATAATGCCATTGTCGTGTAATAATAAGAAAATTCTCTACAATTTTCTTTCAAAAAGATTTTTTGTGATGTGTACTATCCTGGCTCTTTTGATTCACACTATTAACTTTTCTTAAACTCAATTTTCACCTTCTTGTCTGGGGAAAAAGCCTTGTCGCAGAGATGAAGAGATTGTCCATGACAAAGTACAGGAACACAGCTACTGAAAATCTACAAATATGTTTAATGTTTTATTTATCCTTGACTAGCAACACATTCTTAAACACCCTGGAATGAAGTGACTTTCATTTTAAGTTGCTAAGCAACATTTGACCCCCTTTAATACCTAGGAATGTTTTGCTTAACAGTCTCTTCAAGACTGCAGTTCTGTAATCCCTCTGTGTAAGGTGAAAAGGTTATTTAAATTTTCTCTTTTTAGTATGATAAGGCTGCTGGGGGAATTTACATGTAGAATAACAAAGAAAGAAGGACGTAAGACATTTTGTTGAAAAAATGTGGCTTTAATACATATCTGCATTTCAGGTCATTTTCATTAAGAAATGGCTCGTTTGAATCAGTAATAGAAATACCTTGACTGTACAGTATTTAACACAGGCAATAGACCCAATCCAGAGCCATATGATGTGAAATATATATTCATAGTGCTAAACTGATGAATGTCGCATTTTGTTTATATTGAAATTCACTCCAGCAGTGCATGTAGAAATCTCTGGGGTATGTGTAGTACAGTGATCAAAATCTTTCTTCAGAAAAATTTCATATTTTTCATTTGTGAAAATATACAGTATATTAAATGAAGCCAATTGCTTTGTGTTGTAAGTACTTGTTTTAATATCCCTGATAATTGTGATAATATAATAATGTACAGTATTTTTTGGCATTTTAAATGGCTAACCTCCCATCTGCTTCTTCTTAGAAAAGGTTCTTGGTGCCAGTGTACATGCAGTACTGTAGATGGGTGCAGCACGTGAGGTTCTATTTAAAAGAAGGTGTTAATTCTTACAGAAGCACTAAGCATCTTGCAAATTGCAGTGTTAGATGTAGAGAAGGAGGCTTTTTATTCTAAGCATTATGTGCAGCAACGTTATTGCTCTGACTGTCCCAGACTTGGTTAAAAACATTCTAAATTTCTCATATTTTCCTGATGTGGTTGAGAGACAGTCCAGCTCTTGACTCTAGTCTTGTACAGTACAGTGTGTGTCTTCTTTATGTGTGTTACAGAATGCACCTTTTTAATTCAGTTTGATGGGAAAAAAAATTATTTTCAGGTGATTTATTTGTCTTAGTTTTTTCTATATTAGGTGAATCATGATTAGTGAAGTTAAATGATCATAGCTAGATTCTTAAACTACTTCCAGAATCACTGTAGATTTATTGACCTCAAATACTTTTATACAGAAAATCAATTATTGAAAATTTAGTCTTTCCCCTAATATAATATGAAACACAACACTAACTACAGTTGATACTATAAAATTGGCTGTGCACACTAAACCTTTGGTTATTTAAGAAATCTGCTGAATTATATTCAGAAATGTTTCAATGGGTTTATCACCTAGTTTAGACAGGTAGTCCAGATCTCACAGTGTCCTAAATGTATCTTTCCTAACTGTTCTTATTTCTTCTGTTAGCCCTGATGTTGTCAATGTTTCACAACATCCCTTTGATTGTGGAAGGACTTCTAGGTTTCTGTGCATGTTCAGCATTTCAACCTTTTCATATGTGTACAATATTTCCATTTAGGAATATGCAACATAACATGGATAATGCTTGCATTTAACATTAGTTTTGTCTGATATAGATTAGACATAGATGTAGATACAGTACATAGATTTGAGGTATTTTACATATAGATTGCAAAACACAATACAACCACACTGTTCAAAATTCAACACTTTGCATTGGTAGAACTCTGCATTACAACATCTATAAAAGTGTTTTGATGTTTTCTTTTCAATATGAAAAATTCCTATTGGTCTTATTCAGCAGTTATTCCATTAGTAACGTTTCAAACACCAATATGAAAAGTGAAAAGGGAAAAGTGAGGATCTTATCATTTTAAGTACCCCCAAATCACATGGCTCCTAACCAAAATATAATAGCATCTTTGTAAAAAAAAGTAAATGGTTTATGTCTCCTCAGTGGACGTTAGCTCTCTCTTGTAACAGAATCGCAGAAAAAGCTGTTCTCCATCACAGATGTTGTAGTACACTGAGAACAACTATTTTTTCTCTTAGGAAGAAGGTTGTTTAATGAGCTTGAGGCTGTTTGCTTATCATTGGAGACTTATCATTTCAATGAGCTCAGCTCTAAATCTACAGTACAGTATATCAATTTAGAATGATCTGGGTAAAAATGCATTCAATTGTGACCTTTATGAATTTGGAATGTACAGTAGTGTTTTAAATGTCTTTACCTCTTCGTCTAGTCCATGGTATTTATATTTTAACTAACTATACCAAGTTGGTTTATCTGTTATTATCAATGTTGTATGCAGGTGTAACAAACTCAGAGTGGATTAAAACATTTGAAAATAAAAAAAAAGCCTTGTATTTTATGGAAGTAAAAACCCAGTACATCTATTTAAAAGCCAATTTCATACTGAAATGTTCAACAATTGACATGTTACAACTAAGCGCTTATCTTAAAGGTTTGAAAAACCACCTTTAAAGGTGCTATATAAAATAAAGTTTATTATTTAAACTGCTTTCAAAATGCAAAGCATAAGACAACATAAAACTTATTTTTCTGTCCTGTGCAGCTTGATAAGGAGTCTGAGGAATTTTTTAACTTACATATCCTATAAATCCTTGTCTTATACTTACTCAAAACTAAAATATTTTGTCACAAATAAGCTAACCATGTTTTGTCCAATATCTCATCATGGTTCATATTTTGCATTAGGGTCAGATGTCAATGCCCTTTGCACCCACAGAACTACAGTAAAGGCCTCAGATCAAAGCTTGTGATGTTTTAATAACTTTCATGCTGTAGCAGTGACTTTTTATGATGTTCTGCTTTAAAAGATGTGCTTTGATCCACCTGTTCTCAGTGCATAGCTCAGTATATCTGTGACAACATAAAAGTTAAATGTTTAGGTTTCCATTTCTTGGAATTTTGTCATCAGGAGCAAAGATAGAAAGATCTGGCAATGGTGAAAGCAGCTTTCTGGCTTAGAAAGTTTTCTGTTTTCAGTGCAGTCTTATGAATTTCATACTTCTCATGTTTGATACTAGCATACATTCAGTAGACATTCAGGCTTGAGTAATGTTTTTTGAAGTAAAGGGTACTTTAAAGGAAAACAGATGAATCAGAACTGAAAAAGATCATCATGGTTGGTGTGGCCAAAGTGAGCTTGGAACTCTTTCCATACACTAGGCCTCTGTAATTTTAATTTCACTCATCTGTTTTTTTTACTTTTAGTTCAGAGTTGAAAATAAGCCTATTGAGCTTCAAACATGAAAATGGATCTCCCTCCAAATTTAATGTACGAATTGTATGGTGGTGCATAACTGCATAACGGCAACTCAGACTACAATACAGCAATCTCTGCTTCACAACCTGTGCTCCAAGATATGTTTGGAGAGATTTATTACATATATGTGAATACACTAAAAGACCAAGTAATAGGTTTATTTCATGCTGAAAAAAAAGAAGAAAGAGAACACAACGTTTCGGCCGTGGAGCCTTCTTCAGGTGTGGACAATAAAAGACTGCTTTTTATAAAAAAAATAATCACAATAAGCAAAACACATAGTTAATGCATTTCTGGGTGTTTGTTATGCTTCAGATCGCTGTATTAGGAAGAGCGCCTTTTAGTGTTATTGAAGATGAGCGCTAAGATTATAGCTGATTATTGAAAATATATTTGTCCTGAAAATATCCTGTTGGTGTAGCTTTATGTAGCTCATGTTAGCACTAGTTTTCAGCAATAAGAAATTTAGATTTCCTATCATCTGTATGCATTGAATGAGCAGGTGCAGCATTACTGGTTAAAGTTCAAAGAGTGTTTCTCTTGCAGAGCTCAACTTGGAATCTGTCCAGCAGCGATGATGAAGACAGTCACAACGGTGACAAGGATGGGTACATCTGTGCTGTCTGCCTGGATGTCTACTTCAGCCCCTACATGTGCTACCCATGTCACCATATCTTCTGTGAGCCCTGTCTCCGCACCCTGGCCAAGAACAACCCTGGCAACACACCGTGTCCCCTCTGCAGGACTGTAATCACACACGTCTTTTTCCAAAAAGGTATGACGGGACAGGATGTCTTTAAGATAGAAGATTTGGGGGAAATGCGTACTGAACAGCAAGCGTATTCTGATTTATGGTGCATGACAAAGTCACTTTGATAAAATTGGGATGATCTTCAATCACGTTGCTTTTTAAAGTCTGCCACCCCAGAGGCACAACCTGTTAATGTGATTTTTAGCATCGCATTACTTTTTAAGTGGACCCGAGGGAGATGGTAACAATAAACTGGCCGAAAGTGCACACTTCAAAGGAGATAAAGTTCACTCTCCTTGTAAAGTTCAGAATCATTGTAACAGTTCCTAAATGTTCAAGATAATGAAAATTCTTCTTTGTTGCTAAAATACCCAACAAATAATATGCATTAATTTTCTTAAGTTTTTTTCTAAATGTTTAAGAATATATTATATATATTTATAGATATTATATTTTATTCCATATTTTATCTGATTATCTGATTTTTCATTTTTTTAAACCATGAAGAGACATAGTGGCTTATAAAAAGGGTTGCATTTTTAAATATTTTATTGTTTAGGGAATGATATTAAGTGAAATGTGTAGCATTAATGTGACACAGTAATTGCAGTTGGACGTGTCCATTTGCATAAACGTTTAAAAAACAATGTTGCAATATTAATTTAAATGTTCTTTAAAAAGTGACATCCTAAATATTTTTTAACAAAAATACTGCAGTTTCAGAAAGTGACATCACATATGAGTAAATATGTTAACACTATTTACTGTACATTGCCTGCTGCTTTAATCTTTTAAATGTGTGGAAAATCTTTGACACAAATAACCCTCTTCTTTAACATTTCAGTACTTTAGGGATTATCTCCGGACAAAGATAGTTAGGTCCTGACAAAATGTTACTTGAGCAGAGGAAACTCTGGGTGTTCTACGGATTTTAATAAACAAATGTTTGGGAAAAATAATCAAAATCCTCATCTGTATGCACTTCCTGTGCATAAGTATCACTTCATAAGTAGCAGTTGCTTCGAAGTATGTGAAAAGGGTACATACAACTCATTAAAACAGAGTTTAATTTCCTTGAAAATAGGAATAAAAATGTTGAGGTCCATTAAAGCACCACACTTATAATTAAACCTCCTATTTTGTATCCCGAATTTATATGTTTTGGTGGGAATTGTGCTGATAACCTTAAGTTGTGCTTTAATTTTTGTTAGCTCTACTTTCTGGTTTTGTATTTAAAGATATTGTTCCTTCATATTTTTGCCAATAAGTATTTATTATAAGAAGCATATAATTTTCTTTCTAGTAACACTTTTTAGGGGTGATAAAGGTTAATGTGAGTATGAGACTGCAGTTGTTCAGTACATGTAGAACAAGAGCACATCATTTGTGCCTAAACTTGTACTGAGAAAGGAAAAAAAAGTACTTTTATCAGTCAACCCCTAGTTCAATCGTTCAGTTATTTCTGTCATTTTATTTGCTGTAGCAAACAGCCACAGGCTTTACCAAAGACCTAGAACAAGTGGGCAGAATCAGGTCATGGAACAATAGAATGATACTTGACAAAATTGTATCAGTGGATATACTGTAAGTCTTAACCGATAATATGTACAATATATAATAAACAAGTCAGATTACTTCTGACCATGTCTGATTGTATGGCGAGTCAGCATTTTCTTTCCAGAAATAAGTAAAAAGGTTCATATGAGAGATGAAAGGAAGATCATTATCCCAATGGTGCTATCAAGTATGGTGGCTGTTCTATCATAGTGTGGATGTGCTTTAGCCTTTCAGGGAATGGAAACCTTATATGATTAAAGCAGTTTCAGAGGCAGTAAACCACCAATACACTGGAAGTAACTTCATAATTCATCTTGACAGTGGTATGAAACACAGCCAAATTAACAATTACCAAAGAATTTTGTAAAGAGAAGAAGGATCAAAGTACTGGACTGACCTCAGTCCGAGGGAAATGTTACATGTGGATCTGAAAAAAAAATGTGTAGCTGCCAGGAAACTCACCAATTAGAATTTATTCAAAGCTGCTTGGAATGGGGGAGAAGGACAGGAGGTGGCCAATTTACAGAAAACGTTTACATGCTGTAATATAGGGCTGTCCAGTCCTGGTCCTGGGGGGCTGTAAAATCTGTACAGAAGCTGTAAAATCAATCCAATTAATCCAGCATTTAGGTGATTTATCTTAAGGGCTGAGCTGGAATGAAAACCTACAAACTCACCAGCCTTCCAGGAACAGCGTTAGACTGGACAAGTAACTGAATTAGGACAGATTCATAGTGAATGCGTTTGTCCACATATAGTATTATATAATACATTTTATATTATATATAAATAATTTTAAAGTGTAATTTTATTAAATATATGTTTTAACAGACATTTGAAATTTAGGTGTTAGCTCAGGCATCTGTAAACGTGGTCCTAGAGAATCACTATGTTTCATGATTTTCTTTCAGAATTATTTCAGAATTACAGTATTGGCAGATTTATTAAAAATATAATGTAAAAAGTGTGTTTCCATCAGAAGTTCTGATGTGCAAATAAACTCCTTGGGTGTTTTCTGAAAAAAGATTGGTAAATAACGTTTATATTAGAAACACAAATTAAATCATAAACTGCAATCCGGCATATTAGAATTAATGCAGCATTGCTTTCAATGCAAGTTTGCTTTCATGGGGAAAAGAAAATTGACTAGGCTGTTAAAATGCAAAGTGTCTGAGGATTAGGTGAAGTGTCCCTCTACTGCTTTATCTTTGTTAGAGTAGGCCCCGATGCTGTGTTTCAGAGAAAATGAGTTCCAGACTCAAGGAGACTCATATCCATTAAGTGTAGTTGACAATAGTTTGATTGGGAGTTTCAAGATTAGTGTCTTATGCACTGCTTTTCATTAGCTTTTCCAAGGTCAAAGGCCCTAGGTTTAGAAAATTGCTCAGATTTGCAGCCAATGATAAAACTAGGGCCCTGCTTGGTTATGCTGCAGCTATATCTGAATTTGTCTTTGGACAGTAAACAAAAATGCTAAAATTTAAAAA
This sequence comes from Atractosteus spatula, assembly GCF_055471065.1. Taxonomy (NCBI): domain Eukaryota; kingdom Metazoa; phylum Chordata; class Actinopteri; order Semionotiformes; family Lepisosteidae; genus Atractosteus; species Atractosteus spatula. The sequence continues at coordinate 26,916,478 of NC_142708.1, read as the reverse complement.
TGTACCATTTATTTTAATATTTCACATTAATGTGATACTACTGTAAAAAGTACTGTGTATATTTAGACACTGTAAATATGTATACATGTATTTTATGTATAGTGATAGAGGGAATTTTCCAATGGAGGAAAGCAGAATTTGGTTCTTTAGATAGGTAAAGACACAGTACAAAAACAAAAAAGAGTGGAGCTACTTAGAACAGTCTTTAATGTTGACCTCAAAGGTGCAATGTTTTCTGTCCAAAAACAGAATTTGTCAAAATTCCTCTTTCCATTTCTAAGTCAGTACAGCTATCACGCTTTCACCAGTTTTCAAAACAAAATGAGCAATTGTTAATTAAAAATAAATACATCCAAAAGCAAAGACAGTCTTATCTGATTTCCAGCAGATAGAAATATAAGTCTCCATTGTGTTTTATATCAGCCTTGAGAGCCAGTTTTATAGTCCTTTTCCAAAGTGCCATACTTTAACAGTTTTCGAAAGTGTAGTTCCTTCCAGTCTAAGTTTCTCTGTGCACCCAGGACTCAGGGGTTTTGCATGGACATTGACATTGAATTATTGGCCATCAAAAAATCATGGCAACACACATCCTCCCTATTATGTCTTTGTAATGATTAGGGTATTTTTCACTGCTACCGTGTAGCTTTTCTGAGCAACTTTCCTTAGATGGTCTTCCACATTTAAGTCTTTAATTACTATCGGTTTTGTGACACCACATGCTTGAAGGTTAGGGGGCACCGTTCATCTTGTGCACCTTCAAAGTTGGATGTAGCTATAGTAACTACTGTAAGTATAATGTTGGAGTCTTAAGGGTCTGCTAACATCTTCAATGTTGTCGCCCTCACATTGTCTGGAAGAAATTCAAATGGGAGTTGTATTAGCATATATTGGCTTCTCAGGCACAAGTAAAGGTTAATTTAAAGTAAAAGAAAAATGAAACACAGGATTTTGTGTGTTTCATATTGCTTAAACAGCCTGCCCTACCACTACGCCTCAGGAAATCACGCTAGCATAAGATTGTTGTAGATCACAGAAAAATACTTTTCACTTGTTCCCGTAATAGTAACTTATTCACTTTGATTTCCGTCTTGTTGTGCCACATTAGCCTGAATCCACTTCCCTGAAGATCTTCTTCATCTTAAGTTCTTTACGTAACCATAGCACCATTCTTCACCTAGTAAGATATACCCAAGCAAGAGTTAAGTATGTGGGTCTCTAAATAGGTAGAATCACATTAGGAAATTTAATTAATGGAAGACTTTAGATCAGCCAGATTAATTTAACCAGAATGGGCCTCCTTCGACACAGTGTCCCTAGTTACCCTACTGTGGAATTGATTTTGAAATTTGACTATTCCAAACTGGCTTTGGTTAAGAAGAGTGCCACCAGTTGTCCACCAACAGCAACCTGGTTTGTCCTGTCCCAGTAGTAACAGGACCAACATTGTTTAGCTTCTGATATTTGACAAGACCAGGCTATAGTCTAGAATTCTGGCTGACAGTCTGGGTATTACCCCTTTTTTAATGTTTTGATCCACCTGTCACATTCAGAAACTTGTTAACAAATGATGAAATGATGTTACAGTCAGTCATTATCCAGTGGAATATGAGTTGTTTTATTATACATATTTCTGAGCAATTCACATACTATTTACACATGTTTAGCTCAGCTTTTTTCTGATCTTTAATATCTTATTGCGATTGAAAATGTTTACTTTTCATTACAGAGCTGAACCACACTACAAAGACCTTCTTCCCCAAAGAATATTTGTCCCGGAAACAGAACTTCCAGAAAGCAAGTTGTGCAAAGTGGCCTCTTCCCAGCTGCAGAAAATTGTTCCGCATCTTTGGAGGTAGATACTCAATTTTCTTATTGCTTCAAGTGGTTTTCACATTTGTGTTGTCCTGAAATTATAGATCTTTTCCAAAGTATTTTCCATGCAACATAGTGACATTTGTATTTTTAATGCTTATACCATAAATCCTGGTACTTATCAGAATAAGTACATGTCGTTTACTGATCCTGAATATAGAGTTATAAAAGACTATTGTAACTTTGAATGACTTACTGTCTTCTTTAGAAAATATTGCTTACTTTAATTTACATTTCCAACAAGTAGTTTGTAGCTTAAAAAGTCATTATCATACTATTTTGTGTTTTGTGAAGTTTTTCTTTAGGTTGTAAGAACTTTGTTTACAAAACGTAATGTTTGTAAATCATGGAAAACAAACATTATACACCTGAGAAAAAGAACATGATATGATACTGTATATTTACTTTTTTTTTCAATTTTAGAATAGAGAATGTATAAATATGAATTACCAGAATTTTTATATAAAGGTAGATTAAATCCACTACTTTTCAGTGTGGAATTAACATTTTGTTCTCTATACATTTGGAATTTCTATTCAGAGTTAAATCTCTTCAAAGCATTTAATCAGATTATTTTGAAAAAAAAAACTCATCTACTAATTCTTAGTCATTAATAGTTTTTTTTTTAACAATACAAGTAAAGATAGCAGTACCCACCAAACGTCCGCTTATGTTCTGGTTCTTAAAAATCTAAATAAAGAAATTGCTTAAGTATAAGTATAAGTATAAGTATAAATGTGTCATTTTTGCCCTGAAGAAAACAGATGTTCATTTTTGTTAGTTGTGCAGTAGTTAATTTATAATGGACTTTTTGAATATATAAAATGTTTCTGAATAAATGTTCTAAGGCAGAACAAAAAAATATAATGAATGTGGCATGGGAGTCAAAGCATAAAGAATTTATACTTAATTATTCTTTTCCCCTTTGCTTTGAAAAAACAAAAGGCCTGGAGATCAAAGGAGTGAACAAGTAGAACGAGCTCCCTATTACTTCATAGAGCAAGGCATAAGTGTATTTCTGCTTCATCGTGGAAAAACACTTTGTGGTTACTATAGTCAAGTATAATTTGTTTGTAAAGTAAAGTATCTTATATTACTTTTTGCACCAGTACTCTTCCTTTTACATGATCTATGACCATGTACTGTAGCTCTTATTAATATTCCTTCCTGTTAAAGAAATCAAGAATTAACAGAATAAACTGAAGATGACCAAATTAAATACAAACAAGTGAACTTGATCTTGTCATCATAGTTTTGATGCCAGTGCAAATGTTTGATCAGATTGAAATTTTGATAATGCTATATTTCAGGATTTTGTATTTACAGTCTCCATTATAAAAGATGATGCAAAAGATAAGGTAGTTATTGGTTATTCAAAGTATGTTCAAGAAATAGGTCTAGGAGTAGCTCCAGAAACAACTTTTTTCTTGCTCTATTGTTTCTTCTTTGTGTATGAGGCTTCTTGTTGTGTTATGTTTCCCTTCTACGTTTGTGTACTATTTAAGGCATTGACAAGAAACGTGAAATTATTCAAGTTTCCCCCATAATATAATTTAAAAAATTAATATCCTGTCTTTGTATTGTGATTTTCAGGTAATGCTCTTTTTTTGCGTTACAAAATACAACGTTTCCACAAATGCTTTTACGATGTGTGTTTACGTTATGTTTTGCCCTTGTTTTGTGTTTTCCCTTGCACTCATTTAGAATATGAAAACATTACAAGAAATTAGGAGGCTATCATTTGATTTTGTGTCTAATCATTTCTTCATGGATCTGTGGCTACACTGTATTTTTAACAATCTGCAGAAATCTTTCCTCGAGGGCAATGGTGATCATTCAACTGGAGAAATACCTACTTGGCAAGCTAATCAAAATCAGTTCTTATCATGGATCTGCACAAAGCCACTAATGGTTTTACTCTTTCGATTAACATGATACCATTAGCCTGTAAACCTTTCAGCATTTTTCATTTTGGCATTTGGATTACAGTTTCAGTATACATACACCCAAGCCTGAATTATGTGTTTGAAAAGGTACATTTACATCAGCATTAATTCTCATAAATGGTAATATATCTACAGTAAATGCAGTGTTCGTATGTGTATATAGGAGTGTATGCACATAAGCACAGCTATTTCTGAAGCCCTTAAAAACATTTTAATATTGTCAAATGCTATAAAAGGCTTCAAAAACTTACTTTCTTTATACTGTATATGCTTTGATAGGTATAATTCTTCAAAATGTAATTAACTTTACACAGATATCTGACTACATACAGTAATCTGCCTTTACGTTGTGTGCAGCTTAAGTCTTAGTTCCACATAGCCTTGGTCGTGTATTTTCTAATGTGTCCATTGTCTGGCATAATTTCCACTGTGTGATAACAGTTTAACCCTTTCAGTCTTAGCTGAAAGTTGTTTTAGTGATGTCAAAAGCAAGCCAGCGCTAGGATTTAAGGTACAGTATGTGCAGCTGTTGATTGAATACATTTTGCAAGGCTCTTTGCTTGAGTTTTATTATTGAAATACTGTAGCAGTCATCCTCTTTTCCTTGCATGTTGTATGTCAGTGAGTGGAGATGGAGAGACAGGACAGAAAGATTGGAAGCTCACAGGGCTTATTGCCCTTAATAATTAACAGGTGATGACTAGTCACTGAGATGTACTGAGCAAAAGAGTGTAGTATTCGCCAACATCCCATGTGGTAAACAACAGGATTATGTCTACTTCTTGAGGGGAAGGTTAAAGAACAGTCCCAGCTGTCCATCAATGGGGAACAGAATACTATGTAACTGGACTTGACAGTACAATGTAAAAATAATATAGTAATAGCGTAGTATTAAATTACAGTGATAATAGTGGACCGCACAGTTGCACAATGGTTAGCATAGTCTCGCAGCTCTGGGGCCCTGGGTTCAGTTCCAGACCTGGGCTGCTGTCTGTGTGGAGTTTGTATGTTCTCCACATGTTCTCACGGTTTTCCTCTGAGTGCTTCGGTTTCCTCCCACAGTCCAAAAACAAACTGATAGCTTAATTAACTTCTGGTAAAATTGGCCTTGGTGTGAGTGTGTGCCCTGCGATGGACTGGCATCCCATCAGGGCATCCTGCTTTGTGCCCGTTGCTTACAAGGATAGGTCCCCCTCGACCCTGAATTGGAAGAAGCAGTGAGAAAATGGATGGATCCTTATGCTAACATTCGTAAGAGCAAAAGAACCACATAGAAGTCCGTTCCGATATCTGTGAATTTTATTTTACGTACTGTACACTTGTGCAGAATGTAATCATAATACATTTGGGGAAGTACCTGTAACACGGATATGAACCAGCAACCTCTGTCCTGCGGAACCCAACTTGCTTGTGAAATAGGCATTGTTATTGGTGCTGGTGTTGATCTTTTACTGTAATTTCAACAAAGTCCTCACTTTAGCAATAAGTAGACCACAGATTCTTAAGTTCCTGCTCTATCACTCTCTCATTTGCTTTTTCCAGTCCCATCAAACCTTACCCATTAGGATACAAGTGAGCAGGTTCCTAAACTTGGGGGAGTTCATTGTACATGACTGTGTTATCATTACTAATTTTCAGTCCTTTCAATAAATACAGTACATGCTGTGTCCAGTGTGAACAAACACGTTTTGTTTGAAAGCTTGGGTGGGATACCGTAGTTCAGAAGTACAGGAGGTACTGTATAGATTGTGTAGCATCTTGTATATACTGTAACTATATAATAATGAATTTATTTTTATAACTAGCATTCTGCACATGGCTGTCACCCTGTCAACAGACATTCAAACACTCATTATTTATGTATGTTATCAGACTCTCTAATACAGACCTTTCTTTTTTTCTTAGATTTACATTTCTATGAATGTACCATTCATTTTAATAGTAGCTCAGCATTATTCCTACCAAGGAGAGACTTATTCGTCATATAATCTTCCTCTATAAACATTTCATGTGTTTTGAGTGAGTTCAGATCAACATACATTGACATGATTTAGCTACAGACACACATATTATTGCTACAATTAGTAGTAGTTTCAAACTCTTTTTAAAATAGTAAATATGTCATTATCAAGAACTTTCTTTCAGATGAGAGGTATTTATTAATTTTTTTTTTTCATAAAAGATGACAGTGGTATCCAGAGAGGTTTTTTCAGAAGACTCACAGCTAACAAAAACATAATGAAACGAGCATTCATCAGCATCAGACAAGATGCTGACATTGGAAAGTGCTTCCTTTAGCAAACAGAATCATCACTGAATACCATTACTGATTCTTTTTGCAAATCCAAGCTATTTTCAATAGTGTCATAGTGTTATTTCTTGACGCTGATTTAAAATTGTTTGAATCATCATTCCCTGTCTGTAATGTAACTGAGGACAATGCAACAGTAATTAGCACTTTTATTTAACCCAACATCAATTGTAACATTTGGACCACAGGGCTCAACCACCATTCCTGGCTGAGAAATTTGGGAGCCCCTGTTAACAGTTGTTTGACGAATAGCCCGTGTACAGTAATTGATTGAATAATTGTGTTTTTGCAGTTTTGTTAAATCTACAAATGTTTAACTATTGTTATCTAGACCCAAAGCTCTGCTTATATTTTTTCAAGGGGACCCAGTTTGTTACATTTGTGCTAATAACAGCAAAAAAATATAAAACACTCATACCTTAGTCCTTCCTTCCAGTTAGTAAAACTGGCTCTCAGTCAAAGGGCTGTAAGACTAACAAGGTTCAGATCAACCCAGCTGGTACTATTGGCCTACCTAACCAATTAGTGTGCAGAGTGACTGAGGTTCCACAGCGGTATGAACCTCATTCACACAAGGCTGCTTTACTTATGTAGTGTCTTACAAATTGAAATTACTGTTTTCATCTGCATTTAATACAGTCTTACTTTGCCCTATGCTATGCTGTAAGCCCCTATTTTGTTTTGTGTATAATAATGCAGTGGAACAACACAGTTTGTCTCTGAATTCTTTTAATGGGATGGCTTTCACCGAGTATGTTATGTAGTCTCCAGATCCGCTTGTATTAAAAGCCTGGTCTCCTTGCAGGGCTTCGAAGACAAACCAGTCCCATTGCCAGAAGACAGTTCCCACACGGTGGGTACAGGTTGGACACTATGGACTATGAAGATGACTCTCGGTGGTGGAGATTTGACATGGACATGGTCATCATCTACATCTACTCTGTCAACTGGGTGATTGGATTCATCATATTCTGTTTTCTCTGCTACTTTTTCTTCCCTTCATTTTAAGACTATACATCAGTGATTATACAAAAATACATATTTTATATGACTGAATAAACTGTAATGGTCTTTAGGTAAAGTATGTAGGTTTTTTAAGGTGGATTACACATCATCACCATTTATTTGCATTCATCATTCTGCAAGACATTTGGACAGTATTCAGTAGCACAGGAGTTATTATTTCCTAGCAGAACAATCAGCATTATGAGAAAGTTTTCAGTTATCCGATATGAAAATGATAATACAGAAACACACTTAATCAACTAGTTTCTATGGTCTGTGGTACAGTAGTTAAAATTCCTATTTCTGGATAAATTCTGTAGCTCTTCTGGTTTGTAGCTATGATAATCTTAGTTCTAAGAACAGTTACAAGTGAGATGAGGTAATGTGGCCTAGCCTAATCTAGCCTGCTTTTTTAATAACTAATTCATAAAAGGATCTTAGCCGCTTTCTAAAGAGTCCAGGGTATGAGCTTCAACAGCATGGCTGGGAAACTTGTTCCATTTTCCCTACTTTTTGAAATTATTCTTAATATTCAGGGTAAAGAGGGCAAGAGACATTTCTGATGAAACAGTTTCATGTTTTTAGATTTTTCTTTATATGAAGTACAAAAAGGGTTAAACTGATTATGTGGCTTGCACACTTTTGGTTATATTATAAAAATGTTTTTATAGCTACTGAAACAAAAACTTTGAGAATTCTCCTATATTGACGGAGTAGTGCACATACTGTACTGTACACTGTGACAGATTGATAATTTATGCAGATCTAAGAAGAAAACATAATTTAAAGTGTCTGTATTTGCTCTTGTTTATTTCAAACATCAGCAGGGTAACAGTAGAGAAAGCTTTAAGAGATGTACAGTATAGGTGATCAGTGCTGCTGTGCAATTGCGCTTACCCAGTTCCTCTTTTTTCATGAAAAGTTTACAAAAATGAGGACAACAGTGTTGCTGTATTCAAAATTTAGACCAGTATCTAAAAAGTAGTGAGCACCAAGACAAAATAACAAGAGTGTATTTTCTGTGTTTGGTAGCTGTTGACCTTTTATAATGATCTTGTTTAAAGATGGTGTGAGTCAGCCACCATATCAAGTTTAACTTTATTTGAATTATTTAAAATACCTACACATATATTATTATGTTACAGAGAGGATATTATTTGCATGTAGTCTATAAAAAATGTTTGCATTTGTATTTTTCATGACTTAACAAAATAGCTTGAAAACTATTGGGTGTATATAGGCTTATTTAGGATAAGTACGCACTTCAGAATATATAATGTCTTGTAAAAGTATTCACATCCTTGCACAGTTTTCACATTTTGTTGCTTTAAAGCTTGTAGTCATACAAAACCTACTCCACCAATTCAAAGCTAAGAAGACAGAAGATAATTGATATTGACAATTGATAAATTGCATTCATATCAAACACTTGCTGTGGCAAACCTAAATGAATGTAAATCAACAAAATTACCCTTACAAGCCACAAAATTAGTTGAGTGGCCTATGACGGAGTACAATAATAATAATTCCAATGAATTATTTTAACAATAAATACACCTGTCTCTCTAAGGTCCCTCAGTCAGCTAGTGAATTGTGAGAAAACATTCAACAACTGAGACCAAGGAGCTTTCAAAACAGCACAGCAATAAAGTTATAAAGCAATAAAGCAATAAGTCTTCTGAATAAATAATAGATACAATAATAATTAAATGCATCTCACAAATAAAATGTACATATTATTTGTCCATTAAACTATATAAACTTGTACATATATAAAATACTATTTTATTTTACCTGGTGCACATTTGTAACACATTACAATTGGTGTTCACAGATTGGGCAGTATTTCAATTTTAGGAGTTGTGGTACAGTAGCTCTAAGTTCTGTTTGCAATATGTTTACATTACTTTACACAAAGACTGAAGCACATCAGGAGACTGAGTGTAACATTCAGTACATTAACGTAAAAAATATATTTTTTTCTTGTATTTTAGGAGTTGTAGAATTGTATTTAAACACAGAATATTTGTTTAAATGTACATTTTCTGATTTGTAATTTTGCAAAATCTTCAAAAAATATAGATCTGGTAAAAAGTTCTAGTTGTATATGAAAAAAAGAAACAAAAAACAGTCACACATGGTGAGTTCTGCCATTAAATTACAGCTGGCCATGGTTTGGTTCCATTTTTCCATCAGCATTTCTACGGTCACAGCATAACAAAATTAATTATGAAGAGCTGCTACTGGCAGCTGAAATGTTCCCTTTTCTCAGCAAATAAGTAAAATCTTTCCAAGCCTCTGGAGGACATTTACCAGACCAATAAAACTGAACTTCCATGCATTTTTTTCTCAAATCTGTCTTGTTTATTTATTATTTACTGTACATATTGATGAGAAGTACAATACATTGCGAAACATTAGTACAGCCTTTCTGTCTACAAAAAACAAATTGTACATGTTAGTATACATGTAGCCATGCTTATCAGCACGAATCATAATGTACTTAAACACGTTTGTCATATTACTAAAGTGTAAGATATTATTTCATAGTTCTGATATGAAATTTTAACATTAATCTATTAAGTGATTATACAAAGGCATTACAAAGCACTGTACACTGTAAGTAAGAGTTCTGCAGTGTTATAAAGACTGTTCCATCCCCCCGAGTGTGTAGATTCAGGAGGTGCTCCCTAAATTGTTAGATACATGATAAATCCTGCCTTCAACACCTGGCACAACTGCTACTGACATCTCCTCATTTGTGATTTCTTCAAAGGCTGGAAAATAATTGGTCGGTAAGATTATTATCAATGAAATAGTTATGGATTGTATGGCACAATTATTTGCATTCGCTGTCTGATACTTATTGATATTTATCTCTGGAGTACAGGTTTTGACATTTAGTGTATACATACAAAACAAGACTATTATAATTTTGTTCTTACCAGCCTTGTTAGATTTCATGACATAGTGGTCTACCATACGTTCTCAGGAATCACCCTTACCTGTGACTGAAGGAGTAGACGATGCTCTGATTAAGCCCATGCGGTGGCCAGATTTGCAAATTTTGAGGCCTTGAACAATCTTTGCCGACTCAAAATGGTTTATTAGAATAGTAGACAAAATCTGTGCATTTTCAATGTCAAACATCCAGCGGCAATTTAAGAATACAGCATAACCATCCTTTCCCTAAAATAGTAAAATGTAAAAGTATTTTGAATTGTTTATGGATCCTTAATATTTAAAAATAACATTGTATTGTTGTATTGTAACATTATTAGTCATTTTATAACTTTTTCAAACACTAATCCATTTAAAAATGTACTGTATTCACCACTTACCAAAAAATACATAAATTCGAAATAATATATTATTTTTTTTAAAAAAGGTTTTCAAATTTACTTTGTATTCAAAACTATAATTTTCCAACAGAATCCTGTTAAAAGTGAAGATTAAAGATTTCATACTCTTTCTTAATTTCAAAATTGTGACATTTAAACCACAGGAATAAAAAAAGGCTACAATAATGGAAAGTCCCTATATGAATATATGAGGTTAAAAGAAGTATTATCATGACTTACAGTTACCAACACTACAGATATGAGATGGAGAGAATATGATAATGTGTGGCTGTATATACAGTACATTATGTGATAACTTTTCCTTTGGGATGCAGAATTATGTCTGTTTTAATTTACTGATAATCTTAACAGGGATTGTGGAGATGTTTTCATAGTTCCCAACATTCCAAATAACCATGGTTATACAAGTACAGTTTTGAATTCACAATTAAGTATAGTATGGAAGTCAGAAACAAGCTAACAAGTCATAATGTTGAATACCAATACCCTTGTTTCTTTCAAGAAACATCTGGATGATATCTCAGAGCTATTGGAATTAACTTCCAAATGTGCTAGATGGGTTGAGTAGCTTCCTCTCATTAGCAACCTTTCTTTTGTTCTTATAGTACACTGAAACCTGTGTTCCAGGTCTATGGAATCTAAATTAAAGACACTTACCTTTGCCAAGTATTCCTTTATAGCAATTAAATATGTTTTGCTTTTTTCCAAGTTTTGACCTTGAACATTTACAGTCTCAAAAACAATTCTATGTCCTGGTTCTGCATTTGGATCAAAGCCAAATTCAATTCCTGCAACTTGAGGAAACCTGAAAATAAGGTATGACAAGTGCTCAAAATAGTATTATGAAAATGTGTTCATGCGTACTAGAAAAATTCTAGTTCTTATCTAGAACCCCCCAAAATACTTTATTGTTATTGTAGATTATTTATAAACAGGGGAGAATGTATACAATTTCTTCCCTAAACAGTATAGGTGGTTTTCAATACTTCATTTACTGTACTACAAGTACAGTATATGTTTTTTTACATCAAGGAAAACAGAAAGAATCAACTACAGATTCCTATGAAATGAAGGATTCATTTTAAAAAAGGAACACAGGACATAATTATTATTATTATTATTATTATTATTATTATTATTATTATTAACTGTCATGGCCTATCCCAAAAGCACTTTGTGCACCCTGAAGTTTCATTTCATCATGTGACTTTCACAGAGAGATAATAGACACAAATTAATGTAGCCAATTAATTCATTGCCGTCAATCAACATAGCATACATGTCTTGTGGAAGGAAAACAAGTTGAAGGAAGCCAGGGCACCTTCAAGAAGAACATGCAAATTTCACACAGAAGGTGTCCCAGTCCAGAACTGAACCCAGGACCCAGGATCTGTAAAGAAACAGTGACCACCATGCAGACCAGCAGAGGACACATTTTTCAATAATTCTCCTTTACACTTACCTATTATAAGTATCCCACTTTTTATATCATGTGAGCACATACTGTATGCACTTTTAGATTATTGTAGTAGTATATAACCATCTACTATTGATAACAAAGTCCCACATAAAATAGATACTGGGTGTACTTTAGTACCATCCTGTCAAAACTCATTCCATAGCATTTCAATGTTCAGTAAATGAGTAGTTTAACTTTCTACAGATATTAGCTTTGAATAATAGAGTGGGACTGTGTGTGCTGTGTTACAGTATGTGTAAATGTGATTACCAACAATTGTATATTGTCATGAGGACAATTTGCAGGAAAATTATACCAAAACATTTCCGTTGTATTTTAGGCCAGTAAGCATCCATATATTTCACTAATTTGTGCTGATGCCCTCAGCTGTATATCATTAATCTTGTCCATCTGTGGGTATTACAGGTATATAAGATTTTAAAGGGCACAAAACTTGGGAAAAGTCAGATTTTTTTGTTATGTTAGTATTTTTGCATTTACTGTATCATATAGACATCCACATTTTTCATGGGAACATAGTTGAGAAGACATATTTTAAACATATGTTGTGTTTTTCATCTACACTGTATATCTGTTTTGGTTTTCTTCAGAATGTACAGTATCTTTAATTGCACCATAAATGGAATTATAACATCAGTTATAACTGAAATTCAGGAGCATGGTTGGATCCTAACCTCACACACTACCACTCGCCTACTGATATAAGTTTCGGACCCAGGACTTCCTTTCATGAATCTCTCTCGTACCCCCCACTCCTCCATCTACACCCTTGCAGCAAATTCCCTAGCACAACCCTTACAATAGTGAGGAGGGGTTAGGCAGCCTGTCCTACCCTACGTCCATCGCTATGTGAGACAAATATTTTATACATACTGTATTTGCCTTTTTCTCACATTCATTACAATTAAACAAAACTACATATTGACAATTTATATACAGTAGACCTACAGTATATAATGAACAAAGCTTGTTCCATCCACAACACAAGGAGCATAGGTACATTTGATACTGTTCAAATTGTTTGACACAAAAAAACATATATTTCTCCATGCTGCTTGGTAAGCACCGTCTACTTAGGGCGTGGAGGCAAAGGTTAATACATTTGCCATGCCATTGAATTCTTCACCTCTTAGCGTTATTCCCAGGGATAATGCATTAAGACATGGGTACGAATAGGTTTTGATGCTGAGGGCACCAAACACATTTACAGTATTTCATTTGTCAGTTGAACTAGTTTTGTCAAACTCATCCTATGTACTGTACAACCTCTCCACTTTGTAAAAATATGAAAATAAGATAATGGCTAAATAATTAGTTATAAAATAATAATAACTAAATAATAATTAAGTTAAAAAACTGTACCTTCCATCTAATTCTGGGTAATTTCTAACTCCATTTTCAAGGGCCTCCAATAACTGCTGTCCTGTAGCTTCAACTACCAATACAGGGTCTGTTATTGGCAGTATTTGCATAAGGTCATGCATTGTAAAAGGGCCTGCTGGATGGATGCGATCTGATCGCAGAGTACCTGAAATAACACTTCATTATTAAGTCAAAGCCTACCCAACACAACATGGTACTCAGTAGAAGCTTCAGAATAAAGGACACTAAGAATGGGCCCTTTTTCCAGGACATTTTGTCAAAGTGAAACTACTGTATGTTGTTAAACATGTCACAGTACGTGCTGTAGATTATTACTGGTATAGGATTAGCTAAAACGGAATGCAAACCCTATTTCACAGTCTTTATTCATCAAAGATAAATGGTTTTTTTTTACACTACTATCAGTCATGAGTTTTATTTTTACCCCAGAAGACTAACCATTTTGTTTCTCTAAAGTATAGTTACTGTAAGTATAAAGTTAAAAAGACTATGCCATGGCTGCCAAAATAGAGAAGGCAAATAAAACATATATGCTGTTATCATGACTAAGAAATTAACACTTCATTCAGTGAACACCTGAATTCAACAATGCCACATCGGCATGCGTAGCTTCAAGCATTGCATTAGTGATGAGATTGCCAAGATTGCTCTCTGATTTCCTCACAGTAGTAAAGCGTCCATCTAAATCTCTTTCGGTTTGGCACAGCACTTCTTCAAGCAAATACTGTAAAAAAAGTAATAAATTATCATTTAAAAAAAATACAAATGTTTGCTTTATTGGGTGTTAGATGATTTTGTTAAAATAGGAAGTACAGTTTAATATATTATACCTCTGGAATTTGATATTACAGTTTTAATAATTAGACAAGTATGGACAAGAATTGGCATATGTGTCTTTAACTTCATTTATTCCCTAGCATTACCATGAAATGTGCTAGTGAATAAATGAAGTTAAAACTATGGGAGAAACCCATGTGAACCCAGGGAGAACATACAAACTCCACACAGACAGCATCCCAGGGCCCCAGTACTGTGAGGCTGCAATGTTAAAAACTGTGCCACCATGCCATCTTATTTATTATTCTTAAATGGATATACAGTATACTGTAAGTTATAAATAGATTATCCCCAAATACCTGTAAAATATTAATTTTGTATTTCAACTTTTTTACAGAGCTCATGGAAGAACTAAAACATGTTTTTTTTCTGTATTACTTTGCCTTCCACGAAAGGAATTACAATGCACTTACGGCTTCTAATTATATTTTCTCTAAGCAATGAAAGTTACACATACCTGAATATTCATACTGTATTCCGTGACAATGCATTTTATAGCAGGATCCTCCTCAATGTTTTTTTCAATTGCTATTTTCTGTACAGCGTAACTAAATGTCAAGTCACAGTTTCTCACGACATCAATTTTTGACAGGTATCTGAAATCGGATCCACTTTTCACAACAAGGATTCCATTCTTCTCTAAAACACCATATTCATGGTCATGGCCTCCAAGGATAAGGTCCACTGCTTTTGTTTTGGATGCCAGTCGGATGTCATTGGACCATTTCATGTGTGTGATGGCAACAATCAGCTCAGCTCCCTTTTCCCGCAGTTCTTTCGAAAGCCGTTCAGCCATGACGACATAGTCCACATAGTCAATATTTGATTTATCAACTGTGCCCAGAGTATCAAGCCATTCCTCTTCAACTAAACCCATTATACCAATTTTTAGCCCATCCCAGTTGAAGACAGAGCTCACCATTCCATGGCCTAGTGGCTGAGAAGTAAATCTGTCATATACATTACTGAGAAACCAAGGCAAATTCATCTTAGGTGCCATTTCCTCAAGGAGATCCACACCAAAATCAAACTCATGGTTGCCTAAAACATTTCAATGAAAATAAACACATATTTAAAGGACAAATTAGTTCGGTTGACAGTGCAGAATGGCTGGTCCTGGAAGAAGTGGGAAACACTTCTAATGTACAGTATGTGTACTTTGGGATGAAAAGCGATATACAATATAAATGTAATGAAGTATTATTATTTACTAACATTTTTACTATACAGTAGGTGGTGAGTCCATGGTGCATGTCTACAGCATACCACAAAATAGATCCACTGTCAGATTCTAAACATTACTGCCAAAGTCTGTTTTCATACTCTTTCATACTCTTTTCATACTCTTCTGTATAATTTACATAAATTGCTACTTAGACTGATTGGGAGTGTATACATTATGTATAAACAATTATCTTCCATTTTTTAATTAAATACATTAGGTGTTCTGAATTAATTGTTAGACTGGATTGTTCCATTTGTCTTAGAATTCAGACATTTCTGTTAGTATCAAGTTAGTTAGTACACTGTTTTCCCATGTGTTCTCAGCAATTAGATGTTTTATTCTGTACACCTTATAAACAATATCAACATGTACTAAATGCAGAAGATTGTAATTCTTTTTACATTTTTTTATTTGCTCTCACCAGATACCTCTTTGAGTACAATCCAGACTTGTTGACCAGTCAGTCAAAGCCAATTTGTTTTCCTTAATCAAGACACGATTTTCTGAGTGCATAATAATACAGATTTAGACAAAACTATGCTAATTCTAACTTTGCGCTTTTTGGCAATAGTATGAAAAAAATCAATGGAACTATAAGGGATATTTAAAGTGCCTATTTCATATTTTGCTGTTTTACTATGTATTGGAATAACTGTTAAGACCCTTTAATAATAATAGAACATTCAGTAGTTTGTGTCTCTGGTCACGGTTAATAGTACAGTATATTGTTGGCATTATTGACAATGGTCACTGTGACATAATCAGCCTTCTATAAAAGAAAATGTTAATATTAGGCTTTTGATTAGGCAAGAATTGTGTTATTGCATGCGAAAAAATCAAAATTAACAAACCCTAATTACAGTTTCCAAACATAAAAAAGACAGATGGAACCACAGCTGAACATATTTGTTCAGCATTTTGTTCAAAAATAATAAAATAATATTTCCAGGTTATCTTCTCACTTAAAATGTAGCTAAAAGCAGGCTGAAGGCTCCAAATGTACAGTCCAGGCTGCCTTTAATTGTTTTCAAGAGAAAAAATGGCATGCAAGCAAACAGTGCAAGTTCACAATAATCCACAAAGAAAGGTATTTAAATGTCTTTGAAAAAATCCATTTACATACTGTAGTTTTATGGTAAACTTCTAGAAGTGTGAAAATAAATAAATGTCGACTTACAGATTATAAAAGAAAAAAACAGCCTGGATGTATGTGAGACATGGCATGGACAATAAGTATTGGCAAGTATTGAGTAAAGATGATTTAGTCATACCAAAGCATTTGAGACCTTAGTAAACAACCTACAATAAGGAATAATGACATGCTGATTCCATAAATGTTTTTTAAAAAAACACAAAAACCTAAAAATAAAAATATGTAATATAGATTTTGTGGTAATTTCAATAATTAAATAATCATTAAGGGTGAATATTATTGATGGGACTGGCAAACTAGTGTGTGAGCTCAATAAGTTTTGATACTTTTTTTCGCTTAAGCTTTTACTCATAGTTGCTTACATTCCAGGGTTCATATAAGTTGAACAGAAAAGGGTACTGCAATTAATACTTCAGGGATCTGATTCAGGGAGTACTGCAGGGATCTGTACTATGACCACTGCTCTTCTTAATTTATATTAATGTTCTAGATTCCAGAATTAGTAAATTAGTGAAGTTTGCACCAGATAGAAAGATTAGCCAACACTATAGAAGCAGCAAGTAAAATTCACATTAATGACTGGGCAGACACCTGGCAGATTACATTAAATGTAGACAAGTGCAGGATATTGCATGTAGGTATTACATAGGTAAAATATGAATAGATAATGGAACCACGGAGATAGAACAGGTTACTTGTGAAAAAGACTTAAATCAGGTGTTTATGTTGACATACTGTATAACATTTAATAAACAATGTGGGAAGTGAGTAAAAAAGCAAACAAAATGCTACAATATTTAGTTAAAATTTTAGAATTCTAATCAATGGATGTTATGTAAAAATTGGCCTAATAAAGCCTCATTTAGAATATCATGTACAATTTTGATCACCTTATGGAGTTTTTTTTATGTAGAGGTAGTAACTTTGTGCCTTATTCCATATGTCATCTACAGTAGATACTGTAGGATCATATACAATTTTACTATAACCTCCCTTTATATAATCAATAATCATATTTGCCCTTTTTATTCTATCTGTACATTCCATGGATCAGAACAGTTATGTCTTAAGTTAAGTACTGCATATCAGGTAATTGTATACAAGCTATTGTGTTGTTGTAATTGTGTCCCTACAGAGAGTGCTACATGAGAATGAAAACGTAATTATTGCAAAAAAAAGACTATTTCATTGAAACTGTCCCAAAGAAACTTTGCAGACAGTTTTACAGCTAACATGCAACACAACTGAATAGCAAATTCATTAAACTTCACATAATATTTCAGAGTGTTTTGCCAGGCTTAATTATACACTTCTGGAACAGAACTGAACATAGAGGATATTGGACATATTTTGATTGGACATAATATGGATTTTTAGTGACTCAAAGTTACAATTTACAAAAAGCAGTGTTTATATATTACTAAAATTATTATGATTACAATGTAATCCATAAGGGATAGATTATAGATAGATAAAAATACATCCATAAATAATTCAAGATAAATGTAAGATCTCTGCCTTTTGGATCTACTTTATCCATAAATTATCGCTAAAATCATTATTTTTATCAGAATTATTTCCCTATTTTTATGTATGATCAAATTAAAACTTCAATTCACAGTAGCATAATTTGTGAATATCTTAAAACCATTATTATATTAATACTGGTACACAAATACATACCATATACAGCGCAGTGCACTCCGAGTTTCTTAAATATCTCTACCATATGTTTTCCTTTTGTAATTGTGCTTAACAGGGAAGGATTTAAACAATCTCCACTAAAAACTATTAGAGGGTTGTTCGGGTTGAACTGTTTCAAAGCTGTAGCAAACCTGGAAGAAGAGAAAAGCAATACTTTAAAGGACATGCATTTTTACATTTATTTTAACTTTCACTTATATTAAATGAGACTGTATAAAATTAAACAAATATGAGTATTATTGTACTCCAGAGGTACTAAGCATTTTAGTTATGAGGTATGTGAAACAATTCTTAAACTTTATTAAACAATTCTTTAATTTTACTACATGGAAATGCGGGTGACAAATGAGTTGACAAGGGAGTTACTACTCTGGAAAGATATCTACACTTGAAAGAAATTTAAAATGTCTACAAAAGGATATACTAGGCTACTTAATAAAATAAATATTTTATTGAAAGACATATTTCGAGTTTGTTACATGGGAAGATGGAGTTTTGTATCTTAGACATATCACCCTTCAACTCACAACTAGCAACCCACTGAAGCTAAGCAGGTGTGAGCCTGGTCAGTACCTGGATGGGAGACCTCCTGGGAAAAACTAAGGTTGCTGCTGGAAGAGGTGTTAGTGGGGCCAGCAGGGGGCGCTCACCCTGCGGTCCATGTGGGTCCTAATGTAAAAAGGCGCCGTCCTTTGGATGAGATGGAAAACCGAGATCCTGACTCTCTGTGGTCATTAAAAATCCCAGGGCATTTCTCGAAAAGAGTAGGGGGTGTAAACCCAGTGTCCTGGCCAAATTTCCCATTGGCCCTTACCAATCATGGCCTCCTAATAATCCCCATCTATAAACTGGCTACATCACTCTGCTCTCCTCCCCACTGATAGCTGATGTGTGGTGAGAGTTCTGGCGCACTATGGCTGCTGTAGCATCATCCAGGTGGGGCTTCACACTGGTGGTGGTGGAGTTGAGTCCCCATTACCTGTAAAGCGCTTTAAGTGAAGTGTCCAGAAAAGCGCTATTTAAGTGTAAGTGTCATTATTAATTATTATTATAACTGTAAGACGAAGCTTGTATTATATATGTAGTGTATACAGTATGTCTTACTCCTCAACACTACAGTTCATATATTTCTCCCTGTCAATTTCCAGTTACATGGAGATTGCTCAACATCCTGTGAAATCATCCACTATTTAGTTCAGAGAGCTACTGTAAAATATTAATAACAACTACAGAAAAAGGGAAACCTGTCATAACACACACATCAAACTATACCTCTTACATGCTGTAATATTCTGGAGTTTGAGGGATTTTTTTGTTTCCACAATCTAGGCTACACAATCAGAATGGAGGGCTAGTAATACAAAAAATTTTAGTAGTTTGTCATTTAGTTTTCCTAGAAAATTCTGTTATTCTCATTTTCCAGTCCTACTTACAGTAGTAATGCTAGGGAGAACAATACTTGCATATTTGTATTTCAAGAGAATTTGTATATACTGCAGAGTGAACATCAAAAGAAACTTGTTTCTGTATTCATCCGTGTTTTGGTGTGACTTTGATTAATTGATTATTTGAGACTAACTGTGATGTGCCCCCGGTGGAGCAGTGGTAAGCATTGCTGCCTCTCAGCTCTGGGTCTAACTACTGGGATGCAGTCTGTGTGGAGTTTGTATGTTCTCCCCATGTTTGCGTGGTTTTCCGCCAGGTGCGCCAGTTTCCTCCCACAATCCAAAGACATAGTGGAAGATTAATTGGCTACTGGGAAAATTGGTCCTTGTGTGAGTGCGTGTGTGTTTGTGTCTGCCTAGTAATGGACTGGCATCCCATCCAGGTGTACTCCACCTTTTGTTCATTGCTTGCTATGATCGGCTAAGGCTTTCTCTTGACAACCAATTTGGAAGAAGCAGTTACAAAATGGATTGATGTGATGCACCCAAGTGCCTCTTGATTGTTGTATACTTCTCATCAAGGGAACGTCTCCTTAGTGCAATTGTTATGTTGTAGGCAGCACTACAGTACGTCAGCACACTGTTGCTCGCTGTCTGGGATGTTCACAGCCAGAGTTTCCTGGCAAGATGTTACGTACAGTACATCCAAAACCAATCTGTCAAAGATAGGCCTCATTCTGGGAGGCCATGCTGTAAGTCATGAAACCTCATCAAATTCAACACATAATTGTGCTCCATCTTCATAATCATTTTAGTGCCACCACTTCCACTGGATCAAGTCAGGTGCCCTTTTTTTACAACATCTATTCAATTACAAGGTGTTTCAGAAATAGAGGAGGAACACAAAGAGATAGTAAACAACAGCTGGTCTCCAGGCCTAGACCTTAAAAAGGGTCAGACAATCATGTTCAAAGGCAACTTCAGTGATGGCCAAAGATCAATCTCGACTAATTAAGCCAATTACTGATTTAACTAGATAAACAGGGGCTTTCCAGAATAAGGGCTGCAGACCCCGACACAAAACTCAAACAGAAATATTCAACAACTCAACAGGAAGTTACAGTATGTCACCATCACCTTGCTAGCTTTACTTTTGACTGGTTTGGCTTTACTTGTGTGTGTCACTTGATAGCTTATGCTATCATTGATCACTGATCTAGATAGTGGTATACAGTACAGTACATATGGAAAATGCACCAGACAAGTAATGCAGCAGTGTAAAATGCAGGCTGTAGTAGTTTGGTGTCTAGCAGATCAAAATTTTAATACACCGTTACAGCTTCTGAAACTGTTACTATAACTTATTCTTATTATAGAACGGCGCCACTATCAACAACGATACTAACAGTTTTTCAACAGGGAGAAAATGGTGCTACATTACAATGAACTACCCTAAATTCATTAATCCCAGGTAACACCTAAAACCGTCGTCACCTTGCTGCGCCGCCTACAGGTTCTTCTTCTCTTGCCTCTATTTCGTAAACATCGTTGAAATGCAGAATTGTTAGCACAACCTTTGACGATTCATCACTCGTTTCTCTTTCAAGCTCAGAACCTTCCGCCATCTTTCGGTCGAGTGGGGAAGAATTTGTTACCACGGAATCGTCGCCATGGAGACGCCATGCCCTTTTTTAATGCTTTATTTATAACCATTAATAAAAAAAAAAACATACAACATTAAGTAACACCGAAAGAATTAATGTATACATACATTATAAAAAAGTCAGTGGTACTCAATTACTTTGCAGAGATAATTTAACATAACTTAAAATGTCACAGGTTTGTTCAGTGTAGCTTTCTTATTTTTAATGTTTGAAATAATTTTAACGTTAAATTCGATTTCTATTTTAAACAGGATTGGAGAAAACATTGACAGAACAAATGAAATAAATTTCCTTTATTCATGTTAAAAAAATGCATATTGATCATCTAAGTCGAGTTTAAAAACTGGATAATGTTTGTTTAACAAGATACATTTTATGAAACATTTTATATGACACTTCTTAAATTTTATTGGTAAGACAATACATATTTGCCGTTTTCCATACTCTGCCAATTTATATTATTAAATTTGAAATTCCCGTAAGTCTTTGCAGGTGGAATGTACTGTATGTTGGTAAACATACAGTATGTTCCTTATATAATTATTATTACATTTATTTTCTAAAATGTTAACGCCACCCAGTAAGACATTAGCCGTTAATTGATTGGTTGAGTAATTACAGTATATGTTCCGTTATTGCTAAGGAGAGTAATAACCCCCTAGCGATAGCATAGCATCAGATACTATTGCATATTCTTTGGGCGTAATTGGAATCTTAAAGGTGTCCAAAAATCCGCAAAAAATAAGAATGTGTCATTCTAGTTTAGTAATTGTCTCACCATTATAACATACCATTGTCAAACTATCTTTGAAACAAATTGATTTACTTTAATGTACAGTATATCCTTGTTGTTCCAAATACTATATGGGTGTGGGGAGAAATTGTTTATAGGCTAGTGTCCAAGATAAAAGTACATGTTGATGAAGACGCCATGCTCTTGCTGTGCGCAAGATTTTTTGGGGTCATCGGGCGGAGTATTTCCACAGTGGCAAATTAAGCTGTATCTGTTACGAAGTTCTTAGCTTATCACATTTTTAAAAGATACAAACAACGTTTAACACAGATTTCAATGTATACTGTATGATTACATATTAAAATTATCTAAACAATATTATTCGAAAATAGTTTTACAAATGTTGCTTGTAAAATTAATTTGCTTCTTCAAATAACTATACTGGGAAAAGTTCGCCCCAAAATGTATGATTTCTAAGAATAAAGAAACTTGGGCTGTTTCAATAAATTATTGTACTGTTTCTTTTTCTTTGCAGCTATAACGTTAGTTACACGGGTCAGGCGGCAACAAATGCATTGTGATACTCGTCCTTTTTCTCCTTCTTTCTCTTTTGAGGTTTCTCTAATTTATTTCCACTTGGAACAAATAATAAGATACGCAGAAAGTTCAAATCTCGATACATCGTCTTTTTAATCACTACATTCTACTGCTCTTAACCTTACTAATATTACTTATGAATAATAGGTTTATTCCATGCTGAAAAGAGAAGAAAACACATCGTTTCGGCCGTGGAGCTCACACCTGAAGAAGGCTCCACGGCCGAAACGTTGTGTTTTCTTTCTTCTCTTTTCAGCATGGAATTAACCTATTACTTGTTCCTTTACAGCCTACGCATGCTAACGCAGCTACCCACCTGAACTAATATTATTTATACGACAGTCATTTACTGTACAGTATTTTATATACACCTGGTAAGCAAAAGAAATTTGCACCGGGAATAATACTCTCCTATATCAGATGTAAAGACAATTAGCACCAGAAGGCGACAATGTGACCAGATCTCTATCACCTAGCCGTTTAAACGCGATACTGTATTATTTGTGTTTGTACACATACAGACACAGTAGACAGGAATTAAAACCAAAAATTGGACGCCCCCGATAATCTCGCAGGACATACAGTACAACTGAAAAACAAAAGATAAACAGTAAATTATTGTTGATATTATAAATTATGTCAATATTGAACTTCGATACAAATTAAAAGTCATAACTTTATGGGACACGTTTCTAAATAATACCGATTTCAGCAATTCTATATATACATACTTAATTATTCTGCAACACAACATTTTCTTTATTGTTGCCTGTCCCATTACAATCGTTTTCCTGGACATACTGTATATACTGGATGCAGTCTTCATTCTCACTGTTACTTAAAACACATCCTATTGTACAACAACTCAGTGTTAAAGTGTGACTACTGGCAAGCCTGTTGATGATCTGTCCTGCTTAAACTATATAGATTTAGAGATCATTTACAGTAGACAGCATTACTGGATTGAATAAATCCTTCATCAACAAGAATACTTCTTGGGAGATTTCCATTTTGTGGAAAAAAT
The DNA here is from genome assembly GCF_055471065.1 of Atractosteus spatula. Classification (NCBI taxonomy): domain Eukaryota; kingdom Metazoa; phylum Chordata; class Actinopteri; order Semionotiformes; family Lepisosteidae; genus Atractosteus; species Atractosteus spatula. The sequence goes on along the minus strand of NC_142708.1, from coordinate 26,892,797 downwards.
ATTTTTGTCATTTATCTCAGCAACACAATCCCATGCTTTTCCACAGCCTCCATAAATATACTGTACAGTACAAAGGAAGAACTGGTTTTGAAACAGAAGAGCCTTCTCACCTTAACCACATTGAAATGTTGTCAGATGAGATTGACAAGAAAAGGTGAAAAAGTGCAGTGCAAACACCATGAAAAAATACAGTATGCTCTATGAATTATTTAACACTAAATTAGGTAAACATAATTATATGATGCTTAGGGTACTTTGTTACCAATCCAATGACTCTCAACTGAAATAGCAGTATAGTTAGTTTACACCACAAAATATTTCCTTAAAAAAATGTCAGTATTAACAAGCATAATGTAATGGCCTCTCTGTAACAGAGCGGCCGGTATGTGACTGTAGAAACGGGGTTGAGCCGCCAGAGGGCAGTGTGCAGACAATCCCAGTTACGCATTCCTGGCATTCTCATGAGGAAATCAGGGAACTGGCGTCTCCAGGTACACGCAGAAGCCAAAGATTGTCTAACCAGACTTTTACAGTAACCTTGGACAGTGAGATTATATAATACCAAGGTGAGAGTCTATGGGGAAATTTTAAAAGATTTAAAACTACTCTGGCTGAGGGGCAGTAAAAGCAAAGACGAGACTTACCTTAATTAGAGGCAGCCTCAATGGCTGCAATACTAGCCTGCCAATAAGAAATTATCAACCAGGTGAGGCATTTCCACTGCTACTTACTTCTGAAGTGAAGTTAAACAGTGCATTTAAGGAAGGTAGTTCCCTTAGCAATTTAATCTCCCATGCTCATTACCTTGCTGTGCTACCATCAAAGATTGTCTATTACAGTCTCATTATGGAAAACCCGTGGGAAGCACGACTCATTGGCAATGTATTGTATCTACTCTACCTGTCCCCAAAAAGCTAAAGGGTAAGAAAAGCACAGAGGAATTGCTAGACATGCTGTAAAAAACAATATCTTTGCTGATGTTAACACTAGGGCTGGGCGATATGGCCAAAAACATTATCACGATAAAAATTTTCATATCAGTCGATATCGATAATTATCACAATAAATGTCAAATCATTATTTCTTTCAAGTTTAAAAGCAGATTTTTTCTCCTGAGTGAAAGTTGAAGAAACCAGACAGTTAATTGGTAAATTAAACAACTCTTTATTTTAAGAACACAACAAACACTTGCCAAACAGCAGAAACAATAAACAAATCCGTTACCTGCCCGTTCTGCAACATGCACGCGCACATGCGCATGCGCACAGTATTTTGTGTGCATGCGCAAAGCATAAACATATAAATCGAACATTTATCGAACTTTTGTTAAAATTATATTGAGGAAAATTATATCGCGATAATTATCGTTATCGAATTATCGCCCAGCTCTAGTTAACGCTTTTAACAAAGATAATATACTATAAGGGTAAATGGTTTACATGACATTCTATACAATTTAAAAGATTTCTTCCCAAAGACTTTAAGAGAAGGAGATATTCCTTCTTAATCCCATCTTTTTAAATCGGACAAAAGAAACTGCTGATCTAACTTGCATATTTTTGATCAGAGGGTAAAATGAGAGATGATCTTATTAATTTTGATCAGGAAACCTACCAAAATGGCTACCCTTGTTGGTTGTCATTAGCTCCGGTGCTTAATATGAGAGCTTATAGGATTTATGATGGCTCTGATGCATGTAGGGACAAGTCTTGTAAATTCATATTTAAATGTCCCCACTATACCAACTAGCACATTATACTTCAGGCAGCCAAAAAATTAGATGCACTATCTCAGCCTCAAGGATATCCAGTCCTATACTTCCTGGATTATTCTGCTTTCATAGAGAAATTCTTTTGCCATCTTTGAACTGTGGAGCTTCCATCTTTACCTAACTACGCTGAAGATCATACATAGTTGCTTATTCAGTCTGTTTTATGTTACGTCTTACTTGGCTCATCATGGTTTTATCCTGATATTCTTTCCTGGTAATGCTATATTGCACTATGTGGATATGGACATTTTTCAAAAAGACAGATTGGTTTCTCACTAGCCTTCCATTCCTGTGAAATACAGTATATGAATTATAATTTAAGTCCAGTATCTTTATAATACTAAATAACTGAAGAGGACAGATAACATTACATTTTTGTATGTGACAATACTACCTGAAAGTAAATACTGGGGTGTTCTAAAAAATCATAAAGTTACTTTATAAAGATTGTACAATGGTAGCATTCTGGGGGAAAAAAGTACTTACAAAAAGGAAAAAAATGCATTCTTAAACAGTAAACTGCAGTCTTTCAAGAACGTTTCTACTAGAAGTTCCAAAAAAACTAGCAAATACCAGGCTGTACTATGATCACACAAAGTCACAATACTAAGATCAAACGAGAAAAAAACTAACTTGTTAAATACCCCAAACTCCACCCCCCCACTTCCTATTGATTGACAGGAAGCCTCCATTCAAACGGGGGGTGAGGCGGGCTCTGTAACACAAAATGGCGGAACAAACGGATAAGGACAAGACTGAGTATCCTCAACAGGTAAGACAAATACAAAATAATTCATAAATGCCATATAAAGTTAAAAAGAAAGTGGCATTGTTCCAGAATGAAAAGGGTAACAGATGAGTAATTGAAAAAGGTTTATGAGAGACAATGGACATGTGACACTGTCCCTTTGTCACACATGATGAGAAAGCAAAGATTGTTAGTTGATTATGACTAACATACAGTATGTTCTTATGTGACTTTTCTTTCTCATTGGTCACATACAGTCTCAAGACACAAGCAGTGCAATTTTAAATTCTTTAAATGAAGTCTTTAATCCTGGGATGTGTGCAGTTGAATTTTTAGTTGTTTCTTTTTACAGGAAAAACCTTGTTTATTGCAAGCTTTAAAACATCTTTCCAGGTCTGGTGCTCATATCTAAAAACAACAAGGTTGTGATTAAATGCTTTGTTAATCAATATAATATTGCTTTGGCTTCTAATCTGAATAAAAGGCACAGTGAGTGTATTTCCCAATTACAATTCTGCAGTTGGAAACAGAACATAACACCAGGAATTGATTTCTGGCCAATCTGAAAAGTGAGTTTTAAAACCTCAGATATTAGAGCAGTATCTGTAAACAAAATAAGACAGCTCTTCTATGAATATACTGAACACTGTGGTACAGTAGGTTACTTCTACTGTACCAGTAGCTAGTGCCTAGCTTTGTTGAGACATTCAAAGATATCAATAATTCTGTACTCTCTGAGTTCTCTGAGTCTCTATTCTAAGGAAACAAGCACAGATGTGGCCAAACCACAGAAATTAAAATAGTTAAACTCACTGAAATAATGAAGATTAAATAAATTTAAAAAAAGAAAACCAAAATAAATAAAAAGAAAAAATATGCTAATTAAATAAATGTAAAAATATAAGAAAAAGCTCATGTAAATTAAAAAAAATCGAATTAAATTAAGAAAAGGCTAAATTATACAAATATGCTTTGAAATTATATTTAAAACATTCCAGTTGAGGGTAGAAAATGGGTAAAGAGTTCATATGGCTGATAAAAGTGATTTCATGTAAAGTAATATACAATTTTAAACTCAAATTTATAATGAGGTGGTATGGTGGTTTCACAGCTCTAGGGTCTTCAGTTTTGGGACACCAGCATCTTCTATGCTTTTGGGAAGGCTGTAGATTGCTCTGGACTTTATCGGGAAAAAGTGGTTATACCAAAATGGATTGAATTCCATAATGCAAATTTAGCCAATGAAGTGATGCCATCAAGCGAGTACTGTTGGTTTTTTTCTTGCATTCTAACATCTGTATCATGCACAAGCTCCAAGCAAGATAAGGTGTTACTTGAAAAAAAAAAATTAAAGCACTAACATACAGAATTACATCCAGTATGTACGGTACAGTATATACTGCATAGTGAAATATACAGTATAGTTTCTAGTATGTCATAAAAGAGGTATACTTTGCTACTTTTCATTAGATTTAGCTAATGTACACATAAAAGGTAATATACATGAAGATAATCTGAAACAGAATTTTGATTATTAAGCAATACATTTTGCTTGGAATGATCAATTAATGTCTAAAGGTCAGTAGCTAAAGTCTTTCACTAGCTCATACACACTTACTGTACATCTCCAATTTAATCAATTGAAGTTAATACAGCTGTGGATCAAATTGATTTTTCTGTGCACAATTTCAAGTGGCCGGTTAAGTGGGCAGTCCTAACCCTAATGGCCATACTGTACCACTTTGCATTTCTTCTTGGTTGTTTTAACCTGCCTAAATATCAGTATTTTTATATCCACAGATATGCATTTACTTTGTACTTTTGCCACATTATGATCACTTCCACAAGATTTCCTTTTGCCATTATGGCAGTTCATCACACAATGATGAGTTGGGAAAGGTGATCAGTAAACCTGATGGCTCTTATTGGCTCACGGGAAATGTAAACAAAACATTGTCACAGCTTAACGTACACTAGTTTAATTTATTGCTGCATTTACACTACTACTTTTTGAATGGTTCTATGATTTTAAAAAATATAGATTGTACAAAACAGGCCTTTGAGACAAATTTTGTTATAAAGTAGCTTTTTTACCAGAAGTTCAAATAATAGCAGTATCATTGCAGTCTACTGTAGATGTTATAAAGGCAGGTATTATTTTCTAAATATTAAGTTAAGAGTGTATTCTCTTGTTTCTCTGTGATATTTACTGTATACCAGTTCCTGAAATGCGTATACTGTTTGATAACTGTGGTAGATACAGTACTTTGGATATGGAACAAATTGGTCAAAATAGACTCTTATACTCTGAAATCCATTTCTGTGACAGCTTATCGTCATCTGCATATTGGTGAATTAAACTCTCCCTTATTTTCAACAGAAGTGTACTCAGAATATGATCCATGTCCTGAGCAAAACTGAAGCATATTTGACTAGATGGTTAAGTTCTCAGGCAGCTCTTAGTAGTAAAAATTAGTCTGCTTCAGGGAGTTAATTCCTTGTATTCATATATCTCCTTTTAATCACTCTCTGTAGAACAAATTAATTCTACTGTAACTAGTTTCTTTTTGGATTCCGGTTGATAAACTTTCAGTGTTCCAAGATTTGGTGGCCTGGCTGTACCTAATGTTACTGTACATATTACTATTGGGTTTTGTAACAATGGGTTTTTAGGGCATATGTTTTATGGTGCTAAATTGCTAAAAGTATTAATTAACGGAATTAGATTCCTGAATATTATGTGTGTGTGAAGAGAGGCATAAAAAGCATATATATTAGTTGTTTTCAAGATATCAACCTAATGTCATGTCACAATGACCCACTACCCCTAAACAAATTAAAAGCTGCTTGCAGGGGTGCCGATGAGCCCAGATGCCATTAGTTTCCCTGTTTTATCATTCAAAAACCCTGTGGCTGAAGTGGAGGATCAGTTTAGTGAATAATATTGCTAACTTTGTAGGTGAGGTGGAGAGGAACAAAGAGCTATTTTACCTGGTAATCATCAGGACATTGTAATGTCATTAGACAATGTAATGTTGGGACATTGTAAAATAAAAGATATGGTCTGGAATGTTAGTTCCTATCTGCCATACAGTAGGTGCCCATTACCAGTATTATATAAAATACATTACATGGCAGTAAGTAAAATAGAATTTATCATTTAAGTGGTATAATTTGTTTTATTGTTAATAAAAATGTTGTTATACAGTTTTACCTGTATTCTTTTTGTAGTGTTGACAACAATCAAAAGAAACAAGAAGTTGAGAAACAGAATGCACCCATGATGGAAACAGATTAGATTTGGCTCTACTCACTTCTTGGGTTTTCCCACTTCGATGTATACTTCGATGAAAGACTCCACCTTTCACACCTGTAGGGGGTCATAGGACACAGCTTTGTCCTCCCATCCAATGGCTGATCTCATCAACAGGTTCCACAAGGAGTATACCTTCTTCTCTATGTGATTTTCTGCCATCCATCCATCTATTCCTCCATCCAAGTTCTAACTGCTTTTCCCAGTTCAGTGTCAATCCCTTCCAAATGAGCTTTTTATGGGATAGAAAACTGCACAAGATGGATGGTAGTCCTGATTGGAAAGCAATCTACTGTATGTGAACATCTTATTGGCTTCTAAAATGAATGCACAAAAGCTAATCCATTTAAAACTTGAATGTGTGCATCCAGGGGTATAATTTCTATTTTTACCAACTAAAAATCAAAAGAACAGTTGGGTTTGAACATTGCTTTAAATAAATAATAAACCTTCTATTATGATCAGAAATGCATTTATTCCTGATAAGGGTTTCAGCAACATGGAAAGAAGCCAAGAGGAAAAAGCACAGGGCATAAGGCAGCATTACAGTGTATCAAGTGATGCCTGTCCATCACAGGACATACAGTACACACAAGCATACAGTGGCAATTTAGAGGCATCAATTAATTACACCAGATTATCTTTGGAAGGTGTTAGAAACTGGGACACCCAAGAAAAACCCACACAGACACTGGGAGGGTATACAATCACCAAACAGCAGGCACCCCAGGCCCTAACTGAACAAAGGATAAAAGAGCTGTGAAATGGTAACACTAGCTACCACACCTGTAATAGAGGCATGAAACCTGCAATTTGTACAGAATCTCCAGAATCGTTGTAATTTTCCAGAAATTGCACAATGATGTGTCAGGATAAAGTACACTAAATTTAACAAAGAATGACAAGTAAATGTAAACATTCCACAAAGTCTTTTGGGAAAAGAAGAAAAAAATAAACCACACCTCCATCTATCCATTTTCTAACCACTTCTTGCAATTCAGGGTTGCTGCGGACTTGGAGCCTATCCCAGCAACCAGCAGGCACAAGGCAGGCTAAACCCTGAGTGTGATGCTAGTCCATCACAGGGCACACACATACTGTAAACACAGATGCACTCACTCACACCTAGGGCCAATTATCCAAAAAGCCAATTAACATACCAGTATTTTTTGGACTGTTAGGAAACTGGAGCATCTGGAGGGAACCTTTGTGAGCTTGGGGAAAATATGCAAACTCCAAGCAGGAAGTAGCCCAGAAACTGAACACAAGACTCCAGCACTATGAGACAGAAATGCTAACCACTGTGCTGCCCATAACCCACACATGAACTGAAGTACATGAAGTACTCATATCATGAAGTACAAATTGAATTAGACATCTACAGTTTATATTTATCACCTTTTCGGTCTGTGCAAAGAACAGTAGCAACGCAAAGCTGATAGAGATAATGGAACAAACATGTGATAGAAGAACAGACAGAAAATCCATCTACAAGATTAATACCATAATCAAACTGGAGCAGGGATATGTGGAAAAGATGACTACAGATTGTTGTTACAAATGGGTGTTATGAAAATGCAAAATATCAGGAACTGCTAAATAATATCAGGTTATTTAGTAAATGAATAAAATAACCATGACCTCCAACTGGTAAATGATTTCTGCCAGTATATACCCGAGTGATTGGTATAGTTTGAGGCATGTGAACTCTTTGCTCTCTCAGTTTTTGTGAAAAGAGAAAATTCAAGTACAGTTGGTTAGTGTGTATGACAGTGATACACACTACACTACACACCACATTAACATACAGCATACAAGTTTCTCTATGTATACAGTATGTAAAGACATGGCATTTCAGAGGTCTACATCCAAACCAACCAGAATACTCTAGACTGGTATCAAGTACTGTACAGTACTTCACTCTTAAATAATGCCTACAGAGACCAAAGAAGAGATAACTGTTTCTAAACTAAATAGAATGCAACCTACAATTAAGTTTCTTTCTCTCTAACCTGGATGCCACCACATAAATGGAAGCCTATCTCCCTATTCTAAAATGAACCTACTACGTAGGAGAGGCAATTTTAAACGGAGGAATTCTTCATTCAGGAACTCCAAGTTCCCCAAAAGCTAGAGAATAGCAAGCTCTCTTAGTAAGATTTAAATACTTTGCTCCAATCTGATTTTTTTTCTGATGATCGTGAAGTAGGGACTTTCGACTGGCATAAGCATCAAGATCTGTCTCCTGCTGTCCCCTCTCATGTTCTGCCCTTCTTTTCTTCCTTGGCCTTGATCTGATCTTATAGATTGTGTCTTTTTGGACTGTTGATTCACACTTAATTATTTGCCCAGACCTTAATTAACAAAGGTTAACCTAGGTAAACTTTATGATTGCTTTGATCATGGCCTCTGGACCTACCACACAAACAAATATCCCCTCTGCTTTGAAACAAGAAATGTTTACACTGCCAGGTGTTATACACCTAGAATCTTTATCTACAGTCTTGGACACCTCCATTGTCACCTACCTCAGCCTGTAACATTATTAAAGAATATGGTTCCATATATTTTATTTGAATATATATATTAATATTCTATACATGGGATTTGCACTTCATTAAGATTGTTTCTATTTCTTTACAAAATTATTTTCTTTCAATCACTATGTTTTATAGAGAGTGTGTATATTGTTTACCAGGACTTTGTAATGCACACAATAAATGTTGTTTTCATAAAGTGAATCTGGAAGAGACGATTCTTGCCTTTTCTCTTGCTTGCACAAAACGTTTTTTTACCTTTTTAATATTGTTACTATTGTGAATTTCCTGGGTATAATTTATGAAAAAAAGTTACCATTTCCTGTGGTAAAGTGGCAGTAAATGGTACGGTAAGTGCCAGCTGGGAAAATAGTGACTTAATTTGCTGCACAACATACAGTAGAATTGTTTAAACCACAAAATATTCAGATTTGAATGTATTACTCAAATAAAGTATAATATATATATAGTTTTCTTTATTGTTATGCTTGGGTTTGTACAGTATGTAACACTTCGTTTCTTACAGCCAGGCAACCTTTTACTGCTGATAAATTCAGAAACATTTTACTTAATATAAACAATCCTGTACCCACCCACATGCTGTAAAATGATAAAACACAATCTTCTATTGGAACTAGATTTCTAACAATCGTGTCTCAGAAGTAGTATAATTGATGCTATTGAACATTTCATTGGGTAAATGTGTAAGCTCATGGGGGTCTGGTTTGATGGATCACATTAGTATTCCTGTCCTATGAATGTGCTCTGTTGCTAACCACGTCAGTCTGCCACATTCCGTGCGTCTCCTGTTCCTACCAAGGTTAGATATATTCTCAGAAGAAGACCTTGGAAACAAGATAGGGACTATCCATAGCAACCTTAATATATTTTGTCGTGTGCTTCATACCATTTGCAGACGACTTACTGACGATTACTACTACTATCACTTCGAATACTCGTAGTGATGTTAGTGCTTAAATAGGTGTTTGAATTGCTGTCGATTCTATATTCAACTTCTTAGATCGTAAATGGAAACTCCTAACTCTAAGCCATGGTTACATCTGGACAGCTGTGTATTCGCCTCTGAAGTAAACGTACTGTAAGCCACAATGTGTGTGGACATTTCAGCTGGTATTAGGCTTTTGTCGAACTGAAGGTGACTTGCCTTGCTGTCGAAGCGATGCAGAAAAGAGTCGCAAGCGCTCATCCGGCACTCCTGCAAGCTGAAGGTTGCCTGCAAAAAGATCTGTTTGAACAATAGAGTTATTTTGAGGCACTGGCTCGCTGTTTCAAAAGCCAAAGCCAAAAAAAAAGAAAAGAAAAATACACACCCTTTCTTATCAGCTTAGGTTTGATTATTGGATGTGTATGCATGAGTTCTGCACCGAATGGGCGCAAGAACCGCCCCAGATCCGCTGGATCCATTTTTCAAAGCGGCAAGGCACCTTACAGGGACCCAGAGCGCAGAGAGAGCACGGAGAGTACCCTAAAAACGCAACGAGCCCTGGAGGACTGCAGGATGGTAAGAACACTAGATTGGTGCTGCAATTGTATCCGCTGCTCCGGTGTGACTCCCCCACCTTTTCAATTCAGATCACGCGCAGTTGCACTATTTTTAAAACTGCAGTGAACCTTTCGTACAATCTATGCATCTGAACTGCAGAGTGATTAAATGCAATAATGTGTTGTGTACAGTATATTGAGTCATTAAATAAAATTTCTGATTTCTACTGATCCGCGATTGACTTCATCATGATAAGCAATATTGAGTATTGGTGCACGCTATTTCTATAAAATGTGTTTTTATTGTTAAACTGTTTTTTATATATATATAATTGTGCTGTATATGTGAAAATGTAGTTAGGATTCATTGGCATGCCTTGCTAATTTGTCAAGTTAGATGCGAAAAGCCTTTGTACAGGCTTCCTGTAGATGTTAGAGCGCACCATAGGGCTTCTTTAAATTCTTAAAACGGTAATATAATCTGTCTAGCGCACCAGTGGATGTGGTGTTCAAGAGTGAGCAGTATTGTTGATGGAAACAGCATCATTACACCAACAAAAGCTTAAAAATGAACTGTACGTCTCACTATGTAATCATTTTCTAGTAATAACAAAAATATTGTTCCATTGCTAAAACCTAATATACAGTATATTGGATATTTAATTTCCAGGTCTATCGTAAATATTACAGTATGTGGGGGTATCACACATATCGTTCCTTTCAACATCACGGTTCCTTATAAAACATTCTATTATTTCACCTGTAAGAACTAATATTTTATTAAACCATTCTGTTTTCTTAAAATGTGGTTCTACTGAAGAAAAAAAGAATATGTTGTCAACGCTGCGATATCGTCTCATTCAACGATAATATTTACATAGGTGGTGCTTCTTACTGTAGGTCAGGTATTAATCTAGCATAAAGATTGTTCTTAAAACTAAAATGTATTATAAGTGAGCAACAGGCTTATCAGAATAAAAGGACTGTGTTTTTCAGATTGTCCAGGAGTTCAATACACTGGTGGCCCTGTACCGTGAACTAGTCATTTCCATTGGAGATGTGTCGGTCGACTGTCCTTCTCTTCGCGCGGAAATGCATAAGACACGAACCCAAGGCTGTGAGCTGGCCCGAACCGCACATCAAAATCTTACAGTGATTTCTGGGTAAGAACAAACACAAATAACGCTGTACTGGAAGGAATCTAGACCCGTTTTACCTGTGAGTGTTTTGCTTTTGAAAGAATCCATGCACCATTTTTTTTTTAATTTTCATGATAAACTCGAATTCCTCATTTTGATTAGGAGCTGTCTATGGTGCTGATAACCTGTGGCGCTCATCACTTATGCTCCTTGCTAAATTATATTTTCAAGGTCGAATCCATTCTGTATTTACATGAGTCTAAATGCGTTTTATTCACACGCTTCGAAAGCAAGGGTCAGTGTTCAGGACCAGTGTTAATAATGCTGATCTTAGAGAAATGAGAACGGGTTGACGCCTCTAACGGACTTTGAAGTCAATCATTTGACGCATTTCTGCTTTGGTAAGAGAAATCTGTTGGGAGAAGTATCGTACCATGACATGTTGGGATCATATATAAGTGCATTTACAACTAATAAAACTGTGATACATGTACTTTTTTTTTTTACATGACCCTGTTCGTAACTGCACCAGATTCCGTTTAAAGCAGGTGAACTGTCCTAATCGGGAGGTTCTTTAACCTACTTTGTACTGTACCTTTTAAATTGTACCTTCCACTTTTCATTTAGACTCTCTGGAGACTGACTTTAATTGGAACTATTTTAAATAATTTTTCAAAAGCATTTTCAAGGAGGGAAGTGAAAAATCTGGTAGCACAGATCATGAAGATTGTATTAAATCACCCAGTCCTGTGCTTTCCATTCCCTTGTGCATAATTGTGACCTAGAAACTTTCAGCATCAGACTGTGTTTGTGTTATTGTACAACATGACTTACAAATAAGATAATAGAATAGTATATAATGTATACAGCCTGTGACACTGTGAAAAGAGAAACTTCTTTATATATGATTAGATTATATTTCCCTAATACATTTTACATTATCATTTTTTAGTTGTTCGTGGACAATGTTGATAGCAATGGAAGGAACAGTGATTGAAGAAATTATGTATATTTTTCAATATATTTGTATGCATCTTGTTTATCTTTAATATGTGCAATACAGGATGTAAAACCAAGGAGAAAGATAGAGAATTTTAGTTTTGTAGTAAAGCAGAGTGTTTATTCTGTACTACCAGCTCCACTGTCACTTTGTAGGGTTACACCTGAAGAGTTCAACACAGGGATTACACTGGGTTTTTCAGTCTTTTTAAAAATAAGTATTTTAAGCTTGTGACAACATAACAGGTTTATTTTTTCCCACATTTTTGTATTTAAATTTACTATTTATATTTTCATGCACCTAGAAAATTCAGGTGGCATGGTTACCTTTGCAGGCAAATTCTGGGGTGTTATCTATGTGGAGTTTGTATGTTCTTCCTGTGTTCACATGGGCTTCCTCCCACAGATCCAAAACATACTGGTAGTTTAATTGTTTTCTGGGAAGACTGGCTCTGATGTGAGAGTCTGTGTGTGCCCTGCAATGAGCTGGTGTCCTGACGTGCACCCGTTGCTTGGCAGGGTAGGGTCTATGACCTCATAGTGACCAGAAAATGAATGCATGGAAAATCTCAAATTTACAAAAAATTTAAAAAAAGGGAATTGGATGAAATTCATGCAAGGCAAAAATATTAGAATTGTTCACATAAATACAAAACATTATGTTTCTTAGTGAAACACAATGTCATTTAAGCATTCTAAGCCCTAATGCAGACATTTCTGTATTGTCAAGATGGTAAAGAACAATGACTGAGCAGGCAATGTGTTTGCAATCAGACCATTGAATGGGCTGTTATTGGCGTGAGGTTGCATGATTGGATTGGGTCAGGAGGTACTGGCTGTAACTCCCAGGTGATTGAATGGCTCAGTAGGTACCATCCAGCAGGTACCAGCAGGCCCATTCATTGTCATTCCAAGTCCAGCAGGCATCATCCTCCTCCGTTCAATGGTCTGATCATGAATAGATCTGGTAGACAGAGTGCTGTCAGATCTACAGTACACTAGGACACAGTTTTACGTTTGCATTGCTGTACCTATCAAATCAACAGAACACATATAGGAGCATTTTTTAACACTAAATATACCATTAATGTCTCCCTCCATTGTGGAAAATCAACACAACTATTAAACAATCTGGAATGCTTTGGAATGTAAACATTTTCTTCTGTATAACTGCACAGAGTGTATGGATGAAAAGCCACTTCTAATATATACATGTTGTATCTGATCCCTGATGTGAACATTGTTGAATTTCTTACACACATATATACACTATATATATGAAAAAATGAGACATGACAGGCTGTTAGTTGTGGTAGAATAACTGCGTGCCCAGTGGCATAGTAAGGAACAAGTTTATAGGGGATTCAAACCTTAAAATGTGGTTATTCCAGCACAACTAACATCATGGGGTGTCTTATAAGCACTCATAAAAAGGATTAGTAGCTAGAAATAAACATGTACACATTTTATTTAAAGTCAGAGAAAGGGAAAAGTCTTTATACACTAATGACATAAGGCTTTTGTTGATCTATTTGTTATACTATCATATGGAATTTGAGTTTTTTTTATTTCTAACAACTTCATTAATATATAAATGGAATCTTGTAGTATGGAATCTTACCTATGTTATTACACAGAAAATTTTTTTTTTAAAATAAAATATTCACCAGAAAGATAAATTGCTGCACATATGTTTCTATTATTTTGCTGACTGTAAAAAGGAACTGACACACAGTCTGATTTTATGACATTCTAACCATTCATAAAACAATGTCTAAAGACCTGGCTAATAGTAGTTTTGAAATCAGGAAAACAGGAAGATAAAAAAAGAATAATCAAAAAAATAGCATTCTGTAAAAGGTGTAAAACTAAAAAAAAAACCAACAGAAGAGTCTTTGTGTTACAACTGTCAAAATAAATATCTGAATTTCAGTTTGGAAAAGTGAGAGCAACGGTTTTGGGGTTAGAACTGGTGCTGTTGTTTCTTGACTGCTGGTACCTGTATACATTGAAATATTTTAGACAATGATGTATTGCCAGCATTGCTTTAATTTTGTGATGAAGGCTCATCTATCTATGAGTAAACCATTAATAATATTTACAAAAACTCAGATTATAAGAAGGTAATTCACAGAAAATAGTGCTTAAACGTTTTATTTTAGCAAACATTACAGACCCTCGCTCTGACAGAGCACTGAGGTAACCTGAAGTGGCAATTAAGAAGAAACGATAGAAATAACAATTGCTCCATTTCCAACTGCCCAATGGGGTAAAACAAAGAAAATTAAGTGAGCATACTGAAATGATGCAATATTCGCTCATTCTTCTTTGTAGACTTGCTCAAATTCTGTCAAGGAGGATGAAGTTCATTGATGAACAGTGATGATCAAGTCTTGCCACAGGTTTTCTATTGGATTGAAGTAAAGACTTTGACTGGGTCACTCAAAGAAATTCACTTCCTTCTTCTTAAGCTATGCCTGAGTAGCTTTGGCCTTGTGTTTTGTGTCATCATTTTTTCACACTTAAAAGGTAATTTTTGTCCCAGCTTGAGATCTCTAGTAGACAAACAGGTTTTCCTGTAAAATTTCTGTTCTTTGCTCCATCCATATTATCCCTCAATCCAGACAGGCTTCCTAGCCCATGCTGATGAGAAGAATTACAATAAAATAATACTGCCGGAACTGTGCTTGATGGGGTGATAGTGTTCATTGGGTGATACACTGTGCCAGGTGTGTGCCAGCGACTGTATAATGTTTTGCATTTAAACAAAAAGTTCCAATTGTGTCTCATCTGACCAAAAATCTTTTGCCTAATGGTTGCGTTATTAGTTAAATGTTTTCTTGCAAATTCCATATGGGATTTGAGATTTTTTTCCAGTAATGTCTTCGTTAGTACCACTCTGTCAGGATAGCTGTGTGGAGTGACGGATATTGTTGACTCGTGGACATTTTCTTCATCTCAGCTATGGAATCCTGTAGCTTTTTTTACTTTCCATTGGCCTCATGCTGGCTTCTCTTACCAGTTATCTCTTTGGCCAGGTGCTCAGTTTGGAGAGAGAACGTTATCTAAGTAGTCAGAATAGTACTTTACACTTTCACGTTTGACTTCATCAGGCTAAAGATCTTCAGTGCCTTAGCATTTTTATGCACCCTTGTCCTGATCTTTCAGGGGAAGCATTATTATTACAACCAGAAAGAGGCCACTCAAATATTTCTATGACTTACAGGTATCTAAGTAATTTTGTGCACCTGAACTAATTTATATTCGACAAATAAAATGGTGAATACTTACGTACTGTATGCAATCAGTGTGCTTTTGATTTGTCATTGCAGGTTTTGTAAAAAAGTGTCTACATCATTGATATTGTAGTTCAATAGGGCATTATTGGAAAGGGATCATACTTTTGGAGGACACTGTATACTATGTACATATAATACACCCATAAACAGTGAAGCTGTCCATTCTTCCCACAGTACATCTGTTGCCATGGCATGGATATCCTCCTTCTGCATAACTATCTGTATCAGGCCCTGCAAGATGCACAAACCAAGCTATTAGATACAAATGTATTTCAGTGACTTCCAGCTCACAGGAGGGAAAAAAGTACAAACAGTTGCCTGGAAAAGAAAAAGAGAGCTGGAGTGAATGATTAAATTGAATTGTGACTTTTTAGCCTTTAGTTCCAAAAAGGGCATTTTTTTGATAAATGTGGAAGCTCATTTTTAGCTACACCTGTAAAGTAAAAAATAATTTGTTTCAGAGAAGCCTGGATGTGTATGATAGTGTAGAGGGCAGTTCAAAGAATGAGGGTGCTTCAGTTTTGCAGTCTGTCTGGGTGGTATCTGGCAAAGTGTGCTCTTTGTGCTGTGTGGAGGTTTCTATCTGTCCTGCTCATTTCTCTCTCTGCTCTTCATTTTTCACTTTGCTTTTAGTAATCTACAAACATTTATGTTATATTAGAGTTAATTTGAAAATGCATATTTTAAGTACTTAATAGCAACAAATATAGCCAGTAACATTTAAGATGGAATATTTGAAAAAGCAGACAAGGAAAATGTTCTTACTGAAGTTAATAAAAATAAAATACTGTTTGGATAAGGAATTAAAAGTTGCTTCAGCGTTCATGTGTATAATATGCAAAAATTAAATTGTACTTTTTCATTTTGCTTCACTTCATAATTTATGCACTTACTATTACAAATGTACCTGGTTTGTTAATGCAGATATCCTGTAGATCAAAATATATATATATATATCACTCTTCTAATGCCTGAATAATTTTACAAAAATAAAGTATGTTTATTTTGGGCATTGGTTAAATGTTTTAGATGTCTTTTTGATTTACTGTTAATTCTTGAGTGATTGCCATACACTCGAGTGATTGCTCAACTGTGATTTGCCAGTTGCATAAGCAGTAAATCATCACATTAATGAAAGAATTGATTGGGCACAGGTGATGAGATTGCTTAACCGCCTGAAGCTTGATGGAAAGTCAAGAAGGAAAAACACAGAAAGAAGTCCACATCCTTTGCTTATCTATAGAGAAGGATGTCTTAATGTCATCGGTACATTATGTTGGAACCTGGACTAAGTCACTTCAGGTAGATTTATTTTAGCTCTTGTTGTTCAACAGATGAATTGATGGGTTGGCGGAGTGGCGAGGGCAATTGTGATGGTCTGGGCTGGAGTGTATAGTTGCAGCTCCACTTGCAGTGATAAATGGTAACATCACAGCATTCTGCTACATTGATCAAGTTCTGATTCAACAGCCGTTACCCTTCCTATGGGTATGTCCTTGTGAGACATTATCCCAGTGATCAGACTTCTTATGTAACAGCTGTTTTCTTGCTAGAGAGAATGTGGCAGCTATGTTGTGGATTCTCCACCGATCACTCTTGAGTCCCACTGAACATTTGTGGGGTGACCTGGAATTATGTGTGGCATGTACAGCCCCCAAATCACTGAAAAGTCACATCAGGACAATGACAGTCTTTTGACTGTGACTAAGAAGACATAACATACTGTAGGTAAATTCATTATGTTGATTAATACTTGTGTCAATAGAGTTGCTCAATAGAAGCTAGAATCCTTCTAGTAATAGAAGGATTACTGTGAAAGTCCCCAGCTAGTAGCATGTGTGGCCACAGCTGGAAGCAAAACAAGTACATCTGTGACACGTGTTTTGTACCAGGTGGCATTTGCTCTCTTGTGGGATTCTGGCCCATTCCCTTACATTCCAGATGTTGTTAAAGGCTCAACATGTCTCGTCATCCCTAACATGGTTAAGTCCGTTTACAAGAAACTATAGCCTGTATGGTTTAAAGGATGAATTAAGAAATCAGGAGGAAGAGAGTACTGTATGCAATTGTAAAAGGGCCCATGACTAACCAGAACACAATACGATGCACATACTGTACTGTACATCTGAAAAAAGACAATTACCAAGAGAGACAGAAAGGAATATTGCGAAATAATGCGAAGCAGTAAAAGCGGGGAAAAAACACTATAGGGGATTATTCATA
Organism: Atractosteus spatula; assembly: GCF_055471065.1. Taxonomy (NCBI): domain Eukaryota; kingdom Metazoa; phylum Chordata; class Actinopteri; order Semionotiformes; family Lepisosteidae; genus Atractosteus; species Atractosteus spatula. The sequence goes on along the minus strand of NC_142708.1, from coordinate 26,875,265 downwards.
GTATATGGTAAAGATATAATAAATTGATATTCACAAGTCTTTTTGCAATAGCAGACATTAATAACATGATGTATGTTATATAATAAGCCTTGTATGAAAAACAAAAAACATCTGATTGTTTTATTTGCTGCCAAGTGTTTATTAATGCACACTCAATTCCCATAAGGACTGCTTTGAGCCTGTGTTGCCATTGCACGGTGTTGCCAGCACATTGTAACTGCTCTGAGGCGCAGGCTGTGACAGGTAGAGATAAGGGCAGCCCAGGGGACATTTTCACACTCAGTCATGAAACAAGACACTGAACTGAAAACTAACGGCAATTTATTTAGAAATGAGAACAGAAATAAATGTTTCTTTACACAAAGAGTAGTGGGTGCCTGATTTCCACCAGGTGGCTCACACCCAAGCCCTAGGCTATTTTAATAAGTGACAAAAATGCTGATTTACAGAACTTATGTACTGATCTCAAGGAAGGCCAAACCTACCCTCCTCTTGTAGCCTTTGGTTTTATGAATGGTCAAAATGACAACAAAAACATTTAAGAATACCAAAATCTGTATACTTTATTATTCTAAAAAATATTATTATTCTCAAATAGAGTGATATATTTCTTTGCATGCTTAATATATTTCTCACATTATGCATGAATACTTCTTCAGTTTTAAGTACCTTGCATGTGACAAGACTAATTATTCTGCAGTGCTGTAGTATTATAATATGCACAAATAAAAGTGGAGCCCCCTAGTGACAACAATTCCATGTTTTCCTGTCTAAATGTGAGCTACAAAGAAGTGTGGTGATTTGATATTATTTTCTAATCACCTACATCATGTCTTTGACTCAGAAGAGCTTAATAATGCATTGAAGTTCAGTTAACCCAGACACTGAATGCATTTTCTAGAAAGTGAGTGTAATTACTGTAGTATCATCACCCAGTTTAGCAGCTTTGGTAAGGAATAACTTACCTGATAAGTTAAGCAGCTGCAGTAAGGAATAACATGAAAAATAGATAGGAAATTATTCACCGGATTGAGAAAAATATCAGCTGTTTATATTTCCTCCATTACTTGTTCAATGCTGTCTTGAACATTGATTTATGCTCTTAAATGCAGCAACCTCTTGAGTTTATTCACTCTGCTGGCTTACTGTACATTTCATCACATTCTACATATTGTGTTTGCCTAGATTGATCACCTCAAAAATAATAGTTGTTAGAATTTATTGGCCCCAGTGTCCTATTGTAAATTTCATTCAGCTTTCTACTGTATACAACATGGAGTTAATATTTCAGAGCAGTTACTGTGTGCTGTTATATTTTATTTTATTGGGTTTTTTTACCTCTTGTAATATAATAGTGCCAATGAGGACACTAGTAAAGAACAATGTTTAAAACGCACAGATCCAAAATCTGCATACAAACCAAATTAGCAAGCAAAGGCCAAACACAAACTTAAATTTTTATAAGTGAAGTTTTTGCTCTCTTCCAAGATAAGTATTAGCATTAAGATCTTACCTTTATCATTGAAACATAATGATATCCACTATAATATTACAAATAACTCTTGTGTTCTTACGGGTATCTCTGTTGCATACAGTAAGATGGTCATTTATGTTTGTTATTAATTGTCATCAGTACTTACACTGTACACGACTCCATCATCTATTTATATATGCCAGAAATTCTGAAGACCATACTGTATTTACTGGCTGAGGTCTCTTCCTCATGAAAAATGTTACATAAATTGACCTGGGCAATTTAAGTATGGTAGAATCTAGGACATAAACTTGTAATGTACATGACCTTCAAACACAGGTTAAATGGCAGACCCTAAATAAGGCTTCTGTTGAAATAATAATCGTCAATAAGCTGTCAGTTCTTCCAGATAACACAATCATTTCTTTTTTAAGTGATAATTTGTAATCATTCTTGAACTGGGATAATTTTTTACATTTTAATAGGTGTTCTATTTTGGTTTTTACAACGTTTTGCATGGGAAAATTAAGGGCTTCCGATCTATTTAATTAACCAGTACTGAATAACTTTTTTTGACAAGCAAATTAATCACGCCAGATTGTGGACTCTATAATAAAGTAGGAGCTACTGTACTTAGGAGCTTATATCCCTACAGGAAGCAGTGGAGAATTTATTTTAAACTAGGTCTATTTTATGTTACATCTTCATATTAATGCACAGACCATCTGATTTAGAAATGTTTAATGTTTAGGAGAGAATTCACTACTGCTGAACTGCTGGATCAATGTGTAGATATGTTTCTTCTTATGCAAGGTGCAAGAATGAGGTGCAACTGGCACTTTGGGAAACTGGGAATAATTTAATAATTTTAGGCAGCTCTCAACTCTCTTTCTGCAATTATATAATGCTTTACATTTTGTACAATTAAAATTACTTTTTAAAAATGTACTGAAATGCAGTACTAGTTTAAAAAATTGTTACTTATAACTCATATTTGTTAACGTAACACAGAATTGTGTTCAACAGGGTATAAAGAGGCTAAGTAAACCTACTGTAGCAAAAATCGTTATCTGGAGTGTTGGATTGGAGTCCCTTATGCTATCATTTGTAGCAGCTACCATGTGGTGACTTGGACAAGTGGCCAAGCAGATTTAGAAACATCTAAAAATGATAGACCATTCTTGGGAGTTCTGTAAGCCAACCTTTGAACTGACGGTACTGTGAAGGTGGCCGCACTCTAACATAAATAAGACTCTCACTTTCTGACTGGGCTGACTGAGTGGGTTCTCTCAATCTTAATCTCTCAAATATGTTGATGCACTCTTTGCTACAGGGAGATTTTCTTTTTTAGTCTGCACACAATTAGAAAGGTACAATATTGTATCCTGAGTAGAGTATTTTATTTGATAGAAAGCAGGTTTCTCTATTCCTCCACAGTATTTCTACCTCATCTGCAGGGTTAAGATCTGTTTATTCATTGTGAAAAATGCTGGCTCCATGTACTTATTGTTTCTGTTAATTATTAATGATAATTAAAGTTTAATAATTAATAATTCATTTTCACACTCCAATGCTTTATTATGCTGGGAAAGCATGTGTCACATGCCAAGTGTTACTGCTTGGAATTAACCAGCATTAGGGGGTGTAAAATTATTAATTATTCCAATTTACTTGCAAGGCAAGCTGGTGTCAGGACCTGATCATTGCAATTTTAGCCGTATTTTTCTAATTTGTCTACATCCCCCATCTTGTAACAGATTCACACAACATTGTCTATGTTATGAATAATGCTTTCTTAGACACAGAAATCTACATTTGCTGTAAATCCCAATTTATAATCTCTTACCGTTATGTGCTAGAATCTATCAATGGCTGACTTGGAGTACTGTATCTTCTCCCTAATTTATCATTTGTTGTGTTTGTACTTCATGTGACCCGCTCATACATTTATTAAAGCAGTCAAAATATTTGCCTCAAAATAAGAGTAGTTTGGATGTGGAAACCCTCCCATTACTTTATATTCCAAGCTTTGACAGTGATTGTAAACCCAAAGTGCACAACTACAAACACTATGCCCAACATCTCTGTAAATCTCCATGTGTTTTCATGAATGTTGTAGAAATTAGAGATTGGAATGATTGTTTAATGAGTGACTTCAGAAGTTGCTACGTTGGCCTCTTGGTGATGAAGTACTGCAATACAGGTTAGAAAATTAGACACGAAAAACTGCAGGCCCTACTCATTCAAGAGCAGGAGAATCCTAAAATCCAGTGCATTTCACGGGGAGACAGTAAAATTTATGGAGTACAAGAGTAAGAGTATAGAACATTTGCCAAACAATTTTTATTTTTACACACACACTGAAGTCGGCAGTTTTGTGAAGGTGAGGTTGAGAGTCTACTAAACTAGCCTCTGTCTTTTTAGTGCATACATTTTTAATACCAGAAAGATACTGTACCTACTGTATAATGTAGAAACTACAACAGAGGTGTCTGATTTTGTCTGCAAATAGATTCATCTCAATGTCCTCAGCATGGTATGGAAGACAATGTCCTTGAAGTTAAATAATTCGGCCATGAAATAATCAGGCAAACTCATAATAAAAAGTAAATAATAATAAACTCTCAGTACAGAACTTTGTGCGATACCCTAAGTAAAATAACATCCTATTTTTTACATCTTAGATTTAGTTTTAATCTGGAGCAGATGTTCATGAATGAACCCAGAGTCAGAAGCCCTTATCAAATTGTTAGTTAACCTCACAAGGGCTGTATCACAACTGTGTCTAAACCATAATTGAAAAAGTTTAAAGAGCTCATAAGATGCAAGATGAGATTGTAATTCAGCTTTCGCCACCCCATTTACAATTTAAGGAAAGATACTTGGTAAATTAACGCAGTTATTTTTAGCCCAGGTGTGATAGCACTAGTCCTTACACCTATCAGAACAAGACCACATCTCAGGGAGTTGCTGATGAGGTTAATAATAAATTGGGAGCTGGGAAGCTCACTTTGACTTTTAAAACATGATGTCAGCCTTCCCTAAAAGAGATCATGAACTTCCTTGCCATTTTTGTAGACATTTGTATGTGATTTAGAAGGTACCTGACCTGCCAGAGTATGGCAGTGTTTAAGTGTCTGTGAAACCCTGCTGCTGTAAGTCCTTATCTTGGCAATGCAGCTTAACTTACTATATTTATCTTTCTCATTTTCTGGGAGCTTAAAAGTTGCAGAACTGTGAACAGCTGAACTGAATCCATGAAAGTGTATTCAATCATTTTAGCAGTCTGTGGGGGAACCTTGGAATAATGAAATCTCAGGATATCACTTACTTCTTTATCTAATATTCATGTGTGTGTGTGTGCGCGCAGAAAATACATCCCTTCAAAAGTATATGTGATGCACACTGACTGAAAAAAAATGCTAAAAATTCATAAACGAAAATATATCTTGTCACCACTTTCTCTGGGAATTTAAGAAGGTGTAGATTTATAAAGCTAATGAATGCTAGATAAAAAGAGTAATTCAGGCTTTTGTTGAAAAATTGACATTTTGTGAAAAGCCAATGACTACAGTGTATGTATCTTTAAGTTCTGGAACAACCTTTATGATAATGTATTGTGCTAAAACACTTAATATCATGCACAGTAAGTTTTACAGTTGTTAGTTATTGATTGTGCAAAATATGTGTGAAGCATTATTTCACTTCAGTCAGAATCAGACTCCATTCTCTTTTAAGTGTTTCTAATGTTGTGAAATGTGTCATAGCAATTTAATTTGCATATTTCCCATAGCTCTTATGAACATATTTGTTTCTTAGGCCACTGAAGTCTAGATAGACTGTTCTATCTTTACCCAATGATTCCTGGTTGTGAAATATGTGAGAGATGCTGTACTTCTTAAAGTTAAGTTATGTTTTGTTAAGTATCATTAAGTTTTCTCATGTGCTTTTACAATGTGTTATGTCCTCATACTGTAGCTTTCGTGCTTAACTAAATGTACTCTGTGTCTAGTAATTGTTGGAAAACTCACACATAATTTTCTGGAGACTTTCAAACTTTAAAATAAATTTTATTTATCAGTTTTGTAGAGGTGTGCATACCTGTAGGCCATTTTAAGTTGTAAACATAGAAATTATGACTATGGAATATAAAACATTATTGTGTTCTAATAAAATAAACTTCAGATTAGAATTACTGTTTTTACTTCCATTATATTGAGAACCAATTAGACAATTCATATTTTTCCTATACAGTTTATTGTATTTATTTTTTTCAGATCAATATCAATATTGATATTTTTACGGACTCAAATATTTGAAATGTGTGGCCTGTTTAAAAATTTGAAATTGATGAAATCATAATTAAAACCAACAACTCTTTAGAAACCGCTACTCTTTAGAAACAGTGTTGCAGATTCCTGTGGTGATAGTTTTGTTCAAAACAAAGTCTACTTGCTCTTAAAAGTGAAAATAATCAAGAATTGATCACATTTTAGAGAATTAAACATATATACACGGAGAGTTCAAAATCTCCTTCACGTGCTTGGATTCCATGGAATTTGTTACAGACATCGCTATGGAACAGAATGCAGAACTGTCGAATGGAGACACTTATTTAGACTTACAGTACTTAGACACCTAGATGGTAGGAGCCTGTCCCAATTTATCCCCTTTACTGATAGCATTGGTTCTAGGGGAGACAGGGTTTCCCAAGTGTGGGATATTTCTCTTAATCACATATTACAAAGTGCCATCTGTTGAGCCTCCACAATTGGCTTGTAATTTTGCATTTATTGTCCAGTCAACGAGCACATCATGAACCACTTACTTCCACCCACCAGTGTCCACATGGGATAAAATATATTGCAGTTTTTTCCAAAATTGTCATTTCCAGATGGTGTATATTATCTTGACTGGCTTCTTCTTCAACCTGTGACAGGAAAAGCTAGCGTATTTCTGGGAAATAATCCAGCTCTTTGCCTTTAGCTGTTCTGTGTCTTTCATTCCAGCCTTGATGATCAAGCAATTTAGCCCAAGTGCTGGAGAAATATGTGACCCATTCACATTTAGACCTTTTTTTTTTTACTACAACAATTTCTTGAAGATCACAATTGCAATGCAAGTGTGCAATTGCAATTTACTGTACCACCTCTCCTACAACTCTGCCTTCAGACAGGACAACAGATTTGAAAATAAAGTACAGCTTTTAGGAGGGCAGAATCCATAACCCTTTCCTAATGTACTGTACTATATTCCTGCCTTAGTCAGATTTCTTGTTTGGAGTTTTGATGAGTAAATTGAGGCCTTGTTCGTTGTTCAGTCAGATTCCTCCGAGTGTTTCCTGATATTCTTCAGTACAGCTGTTCTGATTTTCTTAGTTTCCCGTTTTGATTTTGTTCAACTTTAATTTATTGATGAACAGGGTCTCATTGCTCTAATCCCATTGTTATAAAACTTAGCAGTCACTTATTGATTCACTATAATATTTTCCACAAAAAGCAGATTTTTCAACCAAGTAGGAGTTTGAGCTCAAACTTTGTTAGAAACAATTTACAATGGGCATTTGTACTCTTAAAATATATTACTACGTTTAGAGTATACATATTCAGAGCAGAAAATTTAATTTACTACCTATTTTATTACTAAGGGAAATCTTCTAGTTACTATCAATGATTTTGCTGATTAATTTTGATGACTGTAGTAATAAAGCTATTTTTATTGCAGCAATTGCAAATAGACATATTGGCGTACTTTTTATATATTATCAGTATTACCTCAAAAAGTAAAGTTCTAAGTTACAATGAAAGAGTATGTGTAACTCTGTCTGTGCTTAGGTGGGTGATTTTTTGTGTGTCCAGGCTACAATATAGTCCTCCAAAATATCTAGAGTGGAACAAAATGTAAAAATAAATAATTGTAATTTATCCTGGTTTATTCTTATTTAACATAAGATGCACTTTGCTCCTACTGTATCTAGAGTCCTGAAACAAATACATCCAAATACAAGGATATAAAAAACAGTAATTACAGTAGAATAAAGTGGCATATAAAAATAGGTTAATGATAGAGTGTTAAAATAGGAATACTGAATGTTTGCTACTCATTGGATTTAACAATTTAGTACAACTTCCATTTTCTCCTAACGGGGTATAGAAGTCCAGAGGCAGGAAACAGCTGGCAGAATTCTGACAGTGTGCTTTCAGCAGACAAACCAATACTCATTTGATCGGACTTCTGTTTGGGATATGCAGCATAGAATTTGAATACTTTGGTTTCTCTCTGAGACTGTGATGATCATTGTGGCAGGCCAGCAATTATTTAGGATAGTATTTCCAGCTCACCTGCCTGAAAATCCCACGGGTTGTCTGTTGTTTGTACAGTATATAGGTTGACATGTAGTGTATTAATGGTAAAAGGCTCAGCGTCACATTTTCACATAGTTTTAATTTACATTCAGTTTGGTAAATAAATACATTCACAATGGTTATTTGTAGCAAGTTGTTGTTTTGTGCAGATTGTAGAATTTTTTTAGATTAAGATGTCCTTGCACAGAATTTTGTGTTCCATTGTGTTTTTTCCATGTGCTCAAGCCCCATGAGCCCCAAGCTGAGGGGTAGGTCTGTCTCAGTTATATCAAGGATATGGCATATAGTGCTATTGTTCTGAAGAAAATGGGCTGATGCACACAGACTCTAGAAGTGAATGAGTGCTCCTTTTGGAGACCTGTATCCTGCAGGTACCTAAGTTTTCTTGTCCAAGATGTCTTCATGAATTCAAAGCTTTTTTTTTTCCCCTGTAGAAGACAGGTTTTGCTATGCTACACACTGACTGTGTCCAAGTCAGCTGAGATGGCACAATGGCCTAAAACAAAACATGTCTGATATGTGGAAGAAAATCTAGATAGGAACTGCAAAAGTGACACTTTCTTGCAAGGCACTTTGCCACTGCAGTAACTGTATCCTCTGATCACCTTGTGCTATGAATGTTTTGTGGTTGCAATAGGAAAAATACATTTATTTCACAGTCTTTGGCTGAGTGCAACATACTCTCAACATGATCTGATGTTATTTAAGAATCATCACAGAATGACATGTACTCAGAGCTTTTATACAGTATGTTTGAAACAGTTACTGCACATCAAATTTGTACAAAAATATTACTAAGTATTACTAAGACAGGTTAGAGAAAGAAATACAATACAATAATAGTAAAACTCAATTGAACATAGCCTACTAATACAGCCTGCTGTTTTAGCAATATACATGATTACTGTAGGTGACATTTCAAAGATTGCAATAATTAAATTATTAGAAGACAGCACATACTGAATGAATAGATTGTGCCAAATGTAGAGATGATTATGCCAGGCGGCCTATGAATTGCTTCCAAAACAGATCTCCCAGGAACCATACAGCCAGGAGTATGGATCTGTCTTAAGAATGTCTTAAGATCATTGTGCAAATATTCAAATGAGGTACAGTACATGTATATATTGGAGTAAATCCACTTGGGGTGAATTTATTATAATTAAGAAGCTGACTTATTTAGCCATTCAGGCAACGCAAATACCCCTGTCCACAGCAAGCAGATTGATTATCCAGTTTTTAACTATCAAGTAAACTGTAATAGACCCTCAAAGGGCTGTCTCCACAAAGGGCAATCATATAGCGCTGATGGTCTTTTAAGAACAATCCACATTTGGTAGCAGCCATTTCTATAGAAGATGTTACCTAAAGCCTTTCAACTGGGAAACATTATCTTAACATTAATGGGAGGGCTGCCAGGCAAATGTACAGTACCTCTAGCAATATTGTTGGCTAAAAACAATGTTGTTAATGGCTTTTGAAAAATATACTGCACACGTACAGTATATTTAAATACATAATGTTGAGTTAGAATATTTCAAACTATGAATATTAATCATATTTGATGAAAACCTGCTGTGATTTTTGAATGAATTTGAATGAAGTGAGATCTTGTTTTTTTCTGTCCTGGAAGAATTCTGTATTCTTGCATATTTGCGTGTTGACTGTAGCATTCCCTTCATTTTGCATGACTTCCACTGAAGGCTTTTTGTGTGTTATGGTTCATGAAGTGTTTCTTATATCTTCTGAAGTTAGAAGAATTTTCTGCAGAATGATTATGCAGCTCTCTACTCTTAACTTCTATTTACTTGAAAAAGACACAGAATTGTTTTGCCTCTTAATCCCACAACTGAAAACATGTTTACTTGAGTTCCTTACAAAAAGTTTACACCCCACTGGAAAGAATTGATATAACTTCATTTGAACCAAAAAATGTTGTTGGTGTTTTTATGTAGAGATTGTAAAGACATGTAAAGATTACACCCTCTTCCTCATTAGTCAGGCATAAACGGGTCAGCTTGAGTTTGCAGGTTGGCCTTGAATGTATTTTCGTCCTAGGGATTTCAGTTTGCCATATCGATAATGGAAAGACCAAAGTTTGTCCATCACCTGTGATTTATGTGATTCCAGATAATAAACAACTTTCCTCAAACGTTTTCTCAAATCTACTCAAATGGGAGGGTCTCAGCTCAGCAGACACATTTTGGGGGGCATACAGTATGGCAGGCATACGGCCTCAGTACGAGGCAACAAAATGTCCGGTGACATGAAGCAGCCCTATTACATTGTAAACAAGCAGGCTTGTGAATACAGCTCCTTTCATCCAATAGAGATACAGTATTACTCTTGATTTCTAGACGATTTTGATGATAAGTGAAACTTACTTGTTAACTCAGCATTTAGATCACATTTGAAACTTTCTGTGGTGAAATAAGGCTGCACAACCCATACTTAATTCACTTGTACATGTCATTACAGAGACTAGTAAGCAAGAGGAATTTAATAACCGATCTGAGAAATTGGGACTGCTGTTCCCCTTTAAACAGCATCATTTTCCCAAATCAGTTCTGTCCAGTATCTTCTAAACCAATACACCACAGTAGGAAAGGAAACTCTGTGTTGTCCTCCTGAATCCTGACTGTCCAAAAATGAATTGTTCCTGGGGGTGGGGTGTGTGCAGTTATACTGGCGGTGGTCCACACTTCCTCCCCCCTGCCTGCCCATCACCGGTTGCTGAAGAGACAAGATACACATAGACTGGGAATGTAATGAGAAATCAGTCTGCATTAGAAGTTGTAGGGTGTTTAAGTCCTGCTCAGCTTCTGCTGAGCAATCCAGCGTTACATGTTTAGTCCCTGCCCTGACCTGCACTTACAGACCACCAGCCAGTGGAGTCCTAGGTGTCCTTGCCTTTTTCCCTCTCCCCAGTCTGCCTGCATGTCTTCTGTTTCCTGTCCCATTCTGTTTACCTGCCTGCCTGGAATTTCCCCATTCCAGGAATTTCCGCCCTTTCCCTGCCCTGACCGGACTACGTTTGGGAAACGTGTCCTTTGTTGCATTCGCCTCCACTACTCCAGTCTGCTGCATGTGGCGCTGTTATGTTCAGGTTTTTGTCTGGAGAGAGAGGTAGAAGAGAGGTGTGGAATAAACTATGGTGAATTTTTGTGAGACTGATGTTGGTTTGTAGTTTTTGGTAAACACGAGATCTGTCGGGTTTGTTTATTTGGCTCTGGTGGGGATTGGGATTGTTGTGGCTCTTGTGTTTTTTTGTTTTCCATTACAGCTTAGTTTAGTGTAATAAGTTAGCTTGCGGAAGACTTTTCTTTGGCTTTGCCACCCACTTGCTTGGGAGACAGGTCAAGAGGGAATTGGGTTGTAGGAAAGTGTAGTGTTTTTAGCTTCAGTGGGCTGCCAGTTGTGAGTTCAAGGGTGATGTGGCTGCTGGCACTCTCCCTCTGTAAGATGTTTTTCTTTTTATGAAGATGTCTTTCTTGCAAGGGCTGTAACAGGGGGTTACCAAGCTCCTTGGTTATCCTAAACCAGTCGTGTTACACTTAAGCAGTTATTGTACACTCCATTAGCAATAGACAACTGTGCTGTCTGATCTCCCTATCTAGCCTGAATTGACATTTTGACAGTATTTCTACAGGCTTGTCAGTTCATGTGCTGAGCTGGAGGTTTTCTCCAATGAGCACTTCTTGTAAATGTTGCTGCCTTGTTCTCACAGAATCAATTAAAACAGAACCTGCAGTATCATCCTCCATTGGAATCATTTTGCCATTTAAGGCAATTACTGTACCATTTTTATCCCATCATCTAATTTCAGATCGGATTTCAAGCAATACAATTGCTCTCCCCTATTGTCTCTGTTCTTTTCACTTCCAGTTTTGTCTGGGCTAATAAATTTCATGCTTTGAGTAAACTGCAGTGAACATTTAGATTTGGTAATTTGATGGATTGTATTTTCTTAGGCAATCCAAAATCGGATCAATAAATTCACAAAGTATTCAATCTTACGGCTACTAGGTTTCATTTAGTAATGTACGTATAAGCTGATACAAGATACCATTTCATTAACACATTAATAAAATCCAGGAAATAAACCAATCTCAGTTTATATAAAAATAAATCTGTTCTAATACATGTAAACAGACGATCATTCAAGAATTACAAAAGTAATTATTTATTAAGAAATAAGGGTTAAATACTGTTAGTCAGCTCCATAAAATTAAGTCTGAAAACCTCATTATTTATAAACTCAGAGGAAAAGAGCTGCTGTCATCCAGTGTCATTATTAAACACTGGATAAACTTAAGGATATTTCCACCCTTTAGTGGAAAGGAGAAACACAAAGTTTCAGCTGTTCAGATGTGAGTTGAACTTGACATTGTGAAACAAGCACCCTGTTTATATAATAGTTTAATTACAGAGCATTAAAATAGGAATATTGAATGTCTGCTACTCTTTAAGAGTTTAATGCAACTTTATTTCTGTTTTTTGATGAGATGTAAAAGTTCAGGGGGGGACAGCTGGCAGAATTCTGACAGTTTGCGCTCAGCAAACAATCCAATACTCTCCCATGTGATTGATCAGACCCATGTCTGGCATATGCAGCATAGAATTGGAATACTTTGGTTTCTCTTTGGGACAGTGATGATGGTCAGTGTGGCAGGCCAGCAGTTATTAGGACAGTAGTTTCAGAAGCCCTGCCTCTAGAAGTAGTCAAGGCCTTTTGTATTTGTACTTTCTAATCCCGAAATGTCCTTTCATATGTACTGCGTATGGTCCCAAAAGGCCATCACGCTGGTGCAGGTTAAAGGGAAAAACTTGGTGGGTTCTTTCTTTCAAAGGTCTGTTCTTGAAATCTCTGGACTTAGGAACCAGCTTGTCCACTCTCACACTATGCAGCTGCTAAGCTTAACGTTCCTTGTTATTTAGATATAAGGTCAAATGGCGCAATGAATAATTTCAATTGGTAATTGTTGGAAAGAGTTGGAAGCATCTCAATATTGGGGGTTTGGGGCAGAATTATGTTTCACGTAGGTCTCTCTCTTGGCCCTGCAGTTTTTCAGATACATTCTTTCGCCTCAGTGGTTGAGCGTGGACAGCTGTGACAGAAGTCACTTGGGTATGTGTCAGACGTGCGGAAAGAAACACGAGAATGCAGCACAATGACTTCAGTTCTGACTTTGTCACATACAGTACAGTACATTGGCAAACCCACATGACTTGATCCTCACTGGTGGGTCGTTCTTGCCCTGTAAGCATATTTTGGACATGTGACATCCAGTCAGGGTGTGAATTCATATTCCCGTTCCTCTTGTAGCTGCAAATTGAGAGGCACAGTATCTATTTTAATATCGTATCACTGACAGCGTCAGAATGGACCCAGCTGATGGTCGCCTGGTTTGGGTGTTGGAATGTATTCTAGGCCTGGCCACAGCCTTGTTGCTACATAATTTTCAGAAGAATAATATGAAAAGGATTATTTTCCTGTCAACGAATCAATAAAGAACAAAATATTTAAAGCAAAATGCGGCATGAAGCAGTTAGTGCCATGTCAATAAAGGAATTTTTATCAAACCGATAATCCCTGATATACATTTGAAATACGCAAAACATTCCACATTTTCAATCATTGCTGACAAATACCATTTATCCCTATCCATCCCGTCCCCAAAATGGAAGTCAAGGTCGATGACCTCCTGGAATGGATGTGCTCTTTAATACGTTGAATTATCTTGGAAAGCATAAACAGTACAGACTTGGTTAGGGTCTTGAATTAAAGAGATCACCCTGGAGATACTTTCTGAACTACAGGTTAAATAACTACAGGTTCTATGCAAATGTCCAAAGTCAAATACGACAGGACAACGTTTAAAAGGTGTAGAAAGTTTTAATCAGATAAAAAATTATAACATTCTTGGAAGTAAAGTTCCAAACTGTGCCACCAAAAAAATAATCAATGAATGTGTAAAAAAAAACACATTAAAATAGTGAAAGGTGGCAAACAGTACAAATGCTGTGTTGCATTTTAGATGCTTACCCTGAAATTATAATAGGATTTCTTGCTGCATTCCCTTTAAGAAGGTTTGCAACAGTGACAACTTTGAAGAAATTGTGCAAAAAAAAAATTCAAGCCAAGGAGCAGATATGCTTATCTTGGAACAGAAAAATCTAGTCAGTGAAGTGGCAAATATTTTATTGCTATAGCTATAAATCTTACTGTCCAGCATTGAAGAAATCATCAACTCCAAGACCACTGGGTGGATTTACAACCTGTCCCTGGAACATCAGTTACACTAAAGTATCCCATGTTCTGGGTCTGATGAAGATGCATATAGACATTTAATAAAATATATAAATCTCTGTGAAACCATGGTGTACAGGAAGCTCTTCAAAGGTAGCAAGTGGCATATTGGAGTGAATGGCAAACAATCACACAGGAACATGCTATAACAGTTCAAATACTGTAAATCCTTTATTAAACCTGGAAGTCAGAAGTGATACCTGGACAGTCAGTACTAATATTTTTCATTTTATATTTTTAATACTGAATTTTTAGCAGAATGACAAATGATACTGTAACAATTAATTCTGTCAAAAAATGCATTGGATAATTTTAACTGTTAACAAGATACCTTTACCACAAATTACTCCTGTTAGGCCCAGGGAACATATTTTATTTAAATATTGAGATTACTTTCTTTGCAGCAGGGGGTTAAAGAATTTAGAGAATGCATCAGGAAATGTAAACTGTTTAAAAGGATAGATATTTTTACTCTGCAGTTAATGTAATTGAAAACATTAATTTCACTATTTCATTTGAAGAACTCGGTTGCCCATAATGCCTAGATTTTTCAGACTCCATTTTATAGAGTCACTTTTAGACCCTCTGATTGGGGTCACAGAGTATTCTCATTTTGATGCATTTTGCTCACTATAATTCATCAATATTTTAACAATGTGACATTAGATCTAATGATCACTTCAGTGTAGTTAGAACATTGACTGTGTAACTTAGTCTAAAACATTTGATGCTTTAATTTAGCCCACTACAATATATCAGAAACATCTAGGGGCTCTTAGAGTTCTTTGCAATTAGGACTGTTTTAGTGCACACAGACAACTTCATGCTAATTCATGAAAATATGATATTGTACAGTATGTTATCCTCTACATTTACAATATTTTACTTGTACAACTGATCTTTTGCTTCTAAGCAGTGAGTTTTATTAGCTGCCCCTTGTTTCCTTTCATTTGCATCTCATCTGTGTGCTTTTCATAGTGTTCGGGTGGTGCTTCCTCTCTTAGATCAGCGTGTATGCTGTACAGTATACAGTACAGTACTGCATGTTCCCATTTACAGTTCAACAGTTCCTATTACTGTATACTCACAGTATCAGTTCAGTATTTTGCCCTTTTCCATTTCCAGTAGAATATGTCAAAATGAAAGCCCTTACTGTAATTACTTTATGCACTGTTAGAATGCACATTTATGTATCCAGCTTAATTTTTTGCAGTCTCAATGCCTTACATGAAATCAAGTGCACTTTTTACATGCAGTGTAAAATGGTCTGAGATATGCTGTAGGAGTGTTCCAAAAGCTCTTTGAAGGTTTTAACTGCTGGTTAGTCAGCGAGACAAGTCAGAGATGTGTGATCAGTACAGTCGAGGTGGGGACTGCCTACCTTGTGAAAATCAGAAATACATTTTTAGGTAGTATTAATACAAAATGCACTCACTTGCCCCAGAGCACAGATGAGAAGCAGGGATTTTCTTTGCCTTTCTCTACCACTGAAACTGAACATAAGCTGCTCAGCTCAGTTGTGCAAGTGTGTTCCAAGCTTATAGTCTCATTAATAGGTGAGAAAAAAAGCACAGCGTGTCACTGCCTTCAGTGTGTCACCTGACCTCACTCATTTCATTACACTAATAAAAAGTTGACAAAGGCACAGGCCTTCTCCTGCTTTAGCGATACGTCCTTGAGCTGTTGCTCTTAAAAAGCTAACTGGGCTAAGCTAGCAAGTTTACTGCCAGACAAATGTAACAAGTATCCTTTTCAAAACTGGACTTTCAAGCAAAGCAGCGACGGATGTCAAAGATATGTTACTGCAAGTATAATTCTGGTATAATTCTGCTGAGTACAGCATGGTGGCGCAGTTCTAAATGGGGCCCTGTGTTCACATCCTAGGGTGTTATCTGTGTGGAGTTTGTATGTTCTCCCCATGTTCATATGCCTTTTCTCTGGGTGCTCTGGTTTCCTGCCACAGTCCAAAGACATACTGGTACAGTAGGTTAATTGGCTTCTGGGAAAAGTGGCCCTGCCATGAGTGTGTGTACTGTATCTGTGTGTGCTCTACGGTGAACATGGGTCCTGTCTAGAATGTATCCCACCTTGCACCTGTTGCTTGACGGGATAGGCTCCCCTGCAACCCTGAAATGGAAGAAAATTGATGGATGGGTGTTAGTGAACGTGGTAAATAATGGTAAGTGTAGATTTTGATATTTATTCCAAAAACACTAATGTGAATTAAGTCAGTGTACACATTCTACAGTAAAGTCTTTTCTGGAGAATAATAGCCCTAATTTTGATAGTGAGTTCAGATGATGGTAAAGTAGGTATTGAAATCCAGTGACATCTGTTGGGCTGCTACTGACATCCTTGGGCATCCCTGTAAGTACCTGTATTTCAGTTGAGACTATGTAAATCGGCATGCAGATATAACCCCAGCCTACAATACACAATCAGTGACTGTATTGAACTCTATAGTGATGAGTAAAACTCTGCTTCTTCCATGTTTCCATCAAGGCTGTTTACTGGAACTCTGGCCTCTGAGCCACTGTGTGCCTCTCTAGCACACCATACTGGTAACAGCTGGTACTGTATATCACTTCAATTTACAGTGCTTCCCAAAAGTATTTAGACCCTGCTTTCGGAGCCTCATTATTTTTTTTAAATACAAAACAATGCTTTCATTTTTTTAAAACAGTATTTTATCCAAAAAAGGATAAATGTAATGAAAACAAATGAGAAACTTAATAAAAATTGTATGTAAAGCTACAGCTGAAAGGTAAATTCCTGTATAGGTTTAAGTTATTATATGAAGCAAATTTTCCTCTAGGATTTGCCCGTACTTTGCACCATCTTTGTACCTATCACTTTTGACAGACTACCCAAGCTTTGCTGATGAGAAGCAGAACTATAACATAATGTTGCCACAACCATACTAATGCTTTGCTTTCAGACCAAAAAGTTCCACTTTTGTATCGTCCACCACAGAATGTTTTGCCACATATTTGAGGATCATACAGGGTCTGTTGCAAACCCCATGAGAAAATGAGAAATTTGGGATGTTTTTTTTACAAACTGCCTCTGTGGAATGACTGGGATGCTGTTGTCCCATGAAGATTTTTTGTCATCTTAGCCACTGAACTCAGTAAATATTTCACGTTTGCTATGGCCTCATTGACTGTCTGCTCTGCTCAGTTTGGAGGGATAGCCTGATCTAGGCAGTGTTTAGGTACCTTTCACTTAATGATAGATTTCACCATGCTCAAACAGATCTTAAGGGTCTTTGAAATTAATATACTTCTCTTGATCTGTCTCTTTCTACAACCTACTCCCTGTTTTGTTTTGAAAGCTCCTTGGTCTTTATTGTTAATTCTTTGCTTGAAATTTGCTACCTAACAGAAGAACCTTACGGAGACAGGTGTATTTATTCTGAAATCACGTGAACCACTACTATTGGACAGAGGGAACTCAGCTGAGATTAAGGTAATTTTGTGAAAGTAAATTAATATAGGTTTGCTGCAGCAAATGGTTTGAATGCTTACAGTATGCAGTCATGACTTTTCTGCTGTTTTTTTCCTGTTTATCTGTTTTCATCTTTAATTTTTGTTTTGAATATGTGGAAAAGGTTACTGTATGTAGTGCATATAGCACATATAAATTGCTACTTCAGAGTGTTAATATTTTCAAGCAAAGCAACAAAATGTGAAAACTGTAAGAGTCTGAGTACTTCTTCAAGAGACTGTAATTAAAAATGTTAACAACAGTTAACTTGTAAATAGAAGAATTGCAGTACATAAAAAAAGACATTAGTCTGTCAATCAAGGACCTTCACAGCTATTGAACAGCACAAGTCCAGTCCAAGTACAATTGGGATATACATTTTCATAAATACTGTCTGGAAGTCAGAAGTGTTCCATATCTAAATAATGCCTTTATTGAATATGAAGTTACTTACCCATTCATACCGATTAACAATCACATTAATATTTTAAAGAATTTTCAAACTGTTTGTTGTAAAATTAATACAAATAGATACTCTACTGTATATTACTTTTAAAACTGAGTTACCTACTGTACGTGTTCATTTTTTTAATATATCCACTCAATTTGGGATCACCAAGTGGTTTGATTTTTTTATTTGGGTCATGGGTATGACAGCAGGAGGAGAATGACAACCAACCAGCCTACTTTTTGCTCAACTTTTAGTATTCAGCTCGTAAAGTGCTTACAGAAGACTTAGCACCAGATGGAGGACACCCAAATTCCTCACTGATATTTCAATAAGCTTGTTGTCACAGGAGCCACTATTTTGACCTACTGTATATAAGACTTATAGTATGCTCTGAATAGCTTATGACCCTGGATAACCTATGTTCAAGTTCATGTTCACGTTTATTTGTCACTCCAGCCATATACAAGTATAAAGTGGAATGAAATATCATTCCTCTTGTTCCACGGTGCAAATACAGAGAGGACACTGACATACATGTAGATATTGTAGACAGGATACACATAGTGCAAAGTGCAGATAGTGAAAATAGTGCAAATCACAAGGCGATTTTTTTGCCCTGTGTTATACTGCCAGTTTTGTACCATAACATGAAGAATCCTGGTCACACTAAGCATTACATAGACTCAACTAGGCAATGACTGAACCCACAGAACTCAAGGGTTTGAGCATTGTAGAATGATGAACAATTTAATAGGAGAACTTGCAGAAGAATTAAAAATGAAATACTGTTACTATTGTGGTGCCAAATTGCATGAAATGTAATTACAAACAATTATGTTGTAGCATAGACCTTATTTTATGCATTTCACATGTAGGGGAATGATTTTCATTGCAGTCTGTACTTGTGCCCTATTTGACCAAACCTTGTGATCATACAGTTAACATGGTGCTGGTTCTTTCTGCTACTCCTTTAACCAATAATCAAAATGCCCATTTACTCTGACCTTTTTAGTTGCACATTTGCCTTCATCATCTTGATATCCCCCTAATAAGGCTTCACTGTGGCATTACACATGGGATTTTATTAGAAGCAAGGGAGGCTTCTTTTTCATCAAATGAAAACAGCCTGCAGTTTAAATGAAAGGAAGAGCTATCTGATAAAGGGTGTTGTGCACAAGCTGTTTATTATGCCTGGAGGACCCCAAGTCTGTTGTGGAGGGAGAAAAACATTCTTTAGGTCAGAGCTGTTGTTTGACACACTCAGTAAACTATAGCAATTAGATGTACTGTACCTGTATATTGTGTATAATATGTACGCATAAACCACTAACATCTTACCTCTTCCTACAGTATGTGGTCATACAGTGCACTATATGTCCTTGTGTCAGTTTTTGGTGTACTTTCAAGAAAACCAGTATTTCAGCTTCTAAAGTGTATGGATTTGTGCTCACAATAAAAGCAAAAACAAATCTAGGTTTTTGCTAATCGATGTCAGTCTGAAGATAACTCCACATACAGAGGAGCATACACAGGGTAAAAGGAGACCTGGGAAATGTCCGATACTACATTTTTTTTGGCAACGACTAAAAAAAACAACTAATAGCATATAAATGAAAAAAAAATTAAAGATATTTGAAGGAAAGTTTACCACATTCAAAACATGCATCCTCCAGACTGATTAACTGTAATACTTATTAAAATTGCTTACACATATATAGCGCTTTTCTACACACTCCACTCAAAGTGCTTTACAGGTAATGGGGACTCCCCTTCACCACCACCAGTGTGCAGTAGTTGACTGGGGAAAGTCTGATTGATTTTTAAACAGAGCATGCAGCAGTAACTTTCACGATTATGCTAAAACAGCAGCAGCCACGGCAATAACAACACACTAGAATCTACTAGCTGCTTACCTTTGACTAAATATCTTTTGAGTTCTGCATGGTTCAGACATTCCAGAATGTCATTAAAGGAGGTTCTTTTTTTTTTTGGTGACTTTGTTTATACTAGACTTGTGAACCTGTCATCAGCTGCATCACTAAAAATACAATGTTAAATATAACTGGCATCAGAGAAAGGTGTCCTAATTCTGATGTGATTTTCTTGTGCATTGTTTTGGGATTGGCCAGTGATCAAAATGTTCATTGGCACAATAGCTCCATCTAACGGCTTTTCATATTTTTTAAAGAAACACACAACTGTCTGCTCCCATTGTAAATTAATTCACCACACTCAAAGATGAAAATACAACATATTTTTTGAGTCATATTTTCTTTTTAAATATTTCAAATATTTGGTCAATTCTTTCATTTAAATGACCTGTTGATATTAAATTATTCTATGCAATGACAATTTCCTTTGTGAAGGCCCCATTCTTCCTGAGTAATGGAGGGATCCATGTGTGTATGAGTGTCATACAGGTTGGTTTATTTAAAGGGAGATAGTTGTACAAGGAACAAATGGAGCAATGTACAGTAGCTGCCAGGATAACCAGAAAGCAGGACCAGAGTAGGAAAGAGGAACAGGACTGCACAGATGGCCAGTTAAGAGGGATTGCACAGGATCGCCAGAAAGCAAGACGGTCAAACAGACTGTAACAGAGAACAGCTCAATAACAGACCCCAAGCAACAATGCTGTGGGGCTTAAATACTGTGCTCATTAATGTCAACGAGTAGCAGGTGGGTGGGAGAGCCTGTTAAATCTGGTGCGTGTAGACTCGGTCAGTGCTGCGCTTCTCCTGCAAATGTGACTGATCTCCAAGGAGACCAAGAGCAGAGAGCTCGGCCATAACATGTTCACCTTAACATGTGGCAGTCAGCACAAACATTATATCTTCTTATATAACAGACCTTGCTCAGGTAACTGTACAATAATTCAAAGTTGAAGTTTGTTTAGTTCAGTTCTCTCGTACAATAGTGTTGAACTTTGCTGCATTGTTCAATAGTGGTCACCATATTCATGTGTGCAGTAAGGACTACACAGATATTTGTGTATGTGTAGAACATTATTAGCGCTTAATACCCTGCTTTGCACATATTTGCATTATTGTTTTACTTTTATGATTTCATTACAAATGAGGCAGTGGCAGTCTTCCAATTTTCTCTTGGCAAGTTCTTTTTTTTTCCCACAAGGCAATGAGAGCAATAAATAGGATGGAACACCAAGAAAAGCTCGTCTTTGCCAGGTTTTCAGTATTCTACCACTTTGTAATAAAATCAGACCTATAAAATCCTCTTATAAGCCTCTATACTGGCATACTGTAGATGTATTTTAATAGGCAGGAAAACAGACATGGCAGCTCTCCTCGATTTCTGTCAACATCAGAAAAATTCGAAAACAATTTTTGTGAAAGCAAAAATGTGATCAAACAGAGACAATAACTTGAGCAAACTAAGCAATTTTATTGTTTTCTGTATCCTAAATATGTCTGTTTTTAAGAAGGTGCATTGTATAGTCATCATTGTATTGTACTGTTATTAATTGTACCAACAACATTTTCTCATTCCTGTTTTGACTATTATTTGCTTAGGAAATGATCTTTTCCAGGGTGCATGACAATTTACATACAGTACAATATACTGTATATACTGTATTATAATGAAAATAAGGCCCGCACAAACCAGCATCAAAATAAAAATAGCAGCATAAGTAAAAAAATATCACAAAGCAAAATAGTAGCTGTTAATTTTTTTCTGCATGTAGCCTTTCTATCCTCCAGATTATTTGGACAATAGGTGTTTTTTTTTCAGTGGAGACAAAAGAGATGTTAGTGAACTAAAAGTGTCCTCTGGAAAGTGACTTTAAAGGCACACGGTACTGTATATGCACGATCTCACAGTGATGCAAAACTGTTTAGGGGAGAATATGTGGGAAATTAGAAGTGCCTACAGAGTGGACACAGCTGTCTTTAAGCACCAGCTGTGCTAAAGACAATAAAAGTCCAATTTGAAGGCAAAGGACAAACACTGCAGATTAAGTAGGATTTGAAATGGCAAATTATAAAGGTTATAGAAGGTCCCGTAAATCAGGTTTGGTATAAAGATGTTCCTGAAACCACACAAAATGGAAGCCAGATGTTGGGCAATGACCCGAATAGACGTGGTAAAGTGATACTACAGGCAGATGATATGTCACGGGTTGTACAAAGTCTTGTATCATATTTTGAGTTACATTAATTGAGACTTCTTTTCTACTGAGTGCTCCATGCAACATCCTACCCAGCCACCTCAGAATTTATAGAGGGTCAGTTTCCATCTATTAGATGTGTTAAGCTTCTGGTGCAAAACCTTGTGTAACATGACCGAACAGAGCATCCTCATGAGAAAAGAGTCAGAGTGCAGTTCTGTGAAGACTGAAAGTGGAGATTTCTAGGCAGCTAGGAGAGTGGGGCTTAAGGATGGGTCAGAGCTGCTGGAAAGATATATTTAAAAAACTCTCAGATTTAAAGTAATGTCTTAGAACTGAGTGTTTCTTTTACATTAACCAGTAATAGATGTTTATTCAGCTTTATGATGTCTGTCCATGAGAAACCACATCTACAAAACCCACACCAAGAAGTATCAACACAAGTATTGTACATGCAAGGTCTGAGCAAACCCCATACAAAACACAGTAAGGAACCATGGCCACTTCCTGATTGATGAGTTGAAGGAAATAGAGATTGATGTGTATAAATCAGCAATGGAAGGTAACAAAAAAATAGGTAACTTTTTATTAATTTGAGATAACGAGAAGACAGGATTCAGTAAAATGTATTAGATAGCCGTCTTTAATGGGTGCATAGGAAATGTTATACACAACCTGCCATCATTTCTCTAAAAACAAAACAGAATATGATGTTTTGTTCCTCACCAGAAGAACCAGCACAACTTACAATCATGCATAAATGAGGCCATGTAAAAGGAAATGAAAAGCAAAACATGAAATAGTGAATTATTACACACTTTTACTGTATTAGTCATTTCTGTTTTAACAAAAGGAACTTTTAAATGTCTTCAATCAGTTTTTAGAAGAATGTCTCTGAAATCTGTATCTGAATAAGGTTTCCCATGATTTAGTATTTTAAACCATCTTCTTTCCCATGATACCATTTGATACCCCACTGAGTTTCCAATCCACTGGATGAATAGACACAAACGTATTCTTGTAGAAGTGTAGATTAATTCAATAAGCCACAACATGTTTATATACATGTACTTCTTTGTGTTTTTCAGGCCAGAAGATGGAGAAATTCATCCAGAAATCTGCCGGCTTTTTATACAGTTGCAGTGTTGTCTAGAAATGTATATCACGGAAATGCTCAAATCTGTGTGTCTTTTAGGATCCCTTCAGTTACACAGAAAAGGTGCTTGTGATGTTTTATATTAAACATATTTCTATTAACATCTCACTTTGCTTTGTGAAAACCTTACTCAATAGCATGTTTTTTGTAGATTAAAAAATATAGAGCTCATTTTTGATCACTCTTCAAACCACAAACACTCAGGCAAATATATTAACGACTGAGTATTGTATTGATGTTGGAACATTTTTTATACTGTGGTAACACAGCAATATTAACACTGAAGTGCCAATTTGGAATTGTGCTTTATTCAGGAATTTAGCACTAGCAGCACAGGTTGGCACAACTCATGGGCTCATTATCATGTTCTTGTGGAGTGATTTTGTTAACAATATACAGAGTATTAAAATCTTAACATTTGCATTTTGAAATAGCCAACTCAGGGAGTCTTTTCACAGTGCAATTCTCTGGGCAACTAATTCTAAAGGCAACAAGTGAGGAATATCCACAGCAGAACTAAAACAATCTGGAACATAAGAATCCATCACCTCTCACAGCTAAAGCTCAGGCATGTTGCTTTCCACAGTTCCTAATTAGAGTCTGAATGCTTGGATATCTCGGTGTATAAAGTCAAAGTCTGTGATGTGGAAAGAAGATTGATCATTCCCATCTTGACATAACGGTCATGGTTTGATGCAGCTCCTCACATGTGGTGTTCAAAAATCATAATGACTCAAATAGATTAAGACAAAGTGAATTCAATAGATTAGAAGAAAGTTTGTGTGAGAAATGTGTTTAGTGCTAAAATTATCCTAATGAGAGTTTAAGAGTCTGAAGTGATTAAGTATTGCCGTACCATGTGTAAAGGATAATGGGGTGTGTCACTGTTCGAACTTCTCTTTCCAGGAAAGGAGACATGTACTGTTCCCAAAATCTTGGACTGTAAAATGGAGGAGAGCTCTGAGATCCCAATATTGGAAGACACATCATCCTCACCAGTAGATTATCATCAGTATTCCTGGCAGGTTTCCACAGATATTGAAAACACTGAAAGGTACTCTAACATTTTTTTAACTTAAATTTGAAAGATACTTTAAAAAGTTAATAAAAAAATTATTTGAAATTTCCGTGTTAATATTTGATGATGTAACATTAGCAATTGTGTGTATGAGAAAGTTTAAAAAATATGCAAAACCTATCAAAATATATTGAGCATAAACATATTTCATTGGTGCAGCCATCATATGGAATGTCCCAACTGCCATGTCAAAATGTAGACTGCAGGAACATGTTGGCTTAATACCTTATCAAATTTAGGTGTTTTTTATATTCCCTATATACAGATGTTGTTCACCATACATTAGGGTGACTTTTCTGTGACTTTCTAATACAAAATATTAAATCTATCATACAGTACATATGATATATGGTTTATTGACTGCAGCCCTAGAAATGGACATTATCTAATGATAGTTGAATAACCAATGTGGTGCAGCTCTTCACGTATTTTTTTCAGGTCATGACCTGGTCAGATGTGTTTGTTTTTTTTCTTTAGAACAGGAAAGGATGAAACAGAACTGCTCCTGTTGATGTTTTTGTACCTCTATAATCCTAAATGAATACTCAGTATACTGTATGAGTGAAAGTCCCCCATAAAACACATACTGTATAAACTGATAAAAAGTAGCTGCTGCAAATGAGGATTAATCATATTGTGAACTGCAACAAATAACATTTGATCCATGTACTGCTGGTCAGTGTATCGGTGCGCTATGTACTGTATGTACAGTAAATACTGAGCATCAGAAGAAACTTTTCACTCTATTTTGTATGCATGTTTTAAGAAAAAACTATACAAGACTTGGATGCTGATTAAATGTTTTTGATGTCATTTTGATGAATTGATCATTCATAACTTATTATAATCATAAAGTACTCAGGTGGCTTTGACTGTGGAAAAGGTGTTTATTCATCTCATTAGAGAGACAGTTTATTGGACACACGTGATGTGGTGATTTAAACTCTTGAAAGTTTTGAATGAAAATCAAGATAGAAAAACATGGAAAGGGACCAGTATGTCCAGCTGGCAATTTTGTGCCTTCTGTATACTGGAGGCTCAATTAAGTCACCTTAGGTGTACTAATCAGCAGCAAAATATGCTTCCCTTACAAAGTTTTGAGTAGTTTTGTCCATCCATAGATGTCAGAAAGTGTGGCGAAGATGTGCAAAACAATATTCTAATTGTTCTGAGGAACAGACCTTTTGATGGAGTAGTCCAAGTGTGATGGCCTGGACAGGACTGCCTGGTCACTACAGAATATTACTAGAAGTGATTGATGGCAACCTAACTGCATGATACTACAGTATATGGACCAACTCATGGAACCTCACTTACTAACCTTCCTAAGGTCACATACCAACATAACATTCCAGTAGGACAACACACATCCTGATCATCCTGGCAGCTTTCTTATAAAACAAGAATGTGGTACTGTATGCCACAGTTATGTTGGAATTGAGCCCCAGAGAACACTTGGTTGATTAGGAAAGACAATGTGTGGCTTTTATTTTTCTGAGACCAGTAAATAAGCACGTGCCTTTTCCCAGCACTAGGATTGGATTGTGTCAGAATCTCACAACAGTACCTGAAACCTGGTCCGGTATCCTTTAGAGATGTGTATTGATTTTATGGTTTCCAGCAGTGGCCAGACATGCTATTAGCCAGCTTCTTTCAGAGTAGACTTTTTTGATGAGAAATATTAATCAGCACAATGAATTTATGTTTGTTCAACAAAATATCCATGTTCCTGCTACAAAAAAGATTGTCTTTTCCCTGATAATAACTTGTTTTTGTTAGAAGAGATTTCATACTAATCTTCAGTATACAGTATATTCTGTAGCTTTGCAAGATCTATGGGAAATTGACCACACGAACTTAACAATCTACAATTTATGTCTGCAGATCTAAAAAAGTATAAAATTATATCTGTGCTTTGACAGAGATATGCGGGAAATGAAAAATCTTCTAAGCAAACTCAGGGAGACTATGCCTTTACCATTAAAAAATCAAGGTATGTAACATTAGAATCTCCTTTTTTCACTCAAGTATCAAGTAAGATCTGTTGTTTCCAGTGTATTACATTCTTTTTTAACACTCATCCAAACTTTTTGTTAAATTAAACAAAAACATGAAAAACATTTGCATGAAACTCTAAGGGTTCTTGAAACAATCATCTACCATCTCTTTGTCTTCATTAGTCATATACATCTGGAGACATTTATAATCATAACCAAAACAGGCAAGATGGGCCTCCTCTCATTTGTAAGCTTTCTCATTGTTTGTATGTTTTTATCAGATCTTACCCTTCCTAATAATCCAACATGGACTTTCCTTTTTTAAATCAAACTTAATTTACTAATGTAAAAAGAAATCTTTGGGGCGCCATTTCTTTCAAAGGCCTCTGATAATAGATTCCCTTCTGTTCGACATTACCTTTATGCCCGTTGCCATGGTTAATCACTTCTGAGTTTACTATAAAGTTATACAGAAACACTGCACCTTTGATTGTGGGGCATTTTAAAACAATACACTGAGAGTATATTGTACATATAGACAGTTATAATTTGTTCTGTTTTAGTACCACTCAGTATACAATGGGCCTCTTTTAACATAATAGGAAGAAGGCTTATCTTCTAGGTCATAATATCAGCTGTGCTCATTGCATTGAAATAGAAGATAAGTTAATAAATATCCTTTATTTGATTTTGTACTGTTAAAGATGGTCTTGAAAAAGTAACATTTTACTTCATAAAACGCATAGTTACTTAATTGAACAATATTGATATACATTTAATGTATTGTCTTTTTTAATTTGAGTATTTACAAAGGTTTGTAAATATCCTGTAAATAAAATATAGATTTTTGTATCAATTTTGTAAACTAAATCTTTTTTTTTGCAATACCAGTAAATTTCTTAATTTCTTCATCAAAAGAGTTTCCATATTTTTTTTGTTTAAATGGTGATCAACCTTCTCTTTCTTCTTGTTGTCATAGATGACAGCAGCCTCCTGAACCTGACTCCATACCCCCTAGTCAGAAGAAGAAAGAGGCGATTCTTCGGACTTTGCTGCCTTGTGTCAAGTTAAAACATTGAGCCTCAAACATCCTGCAAAACCCGAAATTAGGATCCATATCAGAGCAAACAACAATCAGAAACATTGAACCAACTTGTATGTTGCCCTACAAAATATTACTGCCATTTCTAAACTCTTCTGTTCCGTTCACAAAGGCTGTCCATTTTCTATTTTTTATTTTGTAATACAGAAACAGTTCTTAAAAATTGCCGAATGGATAGTTTTGAATTATATATTTTACTCTAATTTTGATTAAGATGCTTTATAAAGATTTTTTCCATTTTTGTAATTGGAGTGATATTATTGCATGGCCACTTTAAGGCAATGTGATCAGATGAAACTATGTGGAATCAGTTTGCCCCCTCCCCCACATTGCTCCAGTAGTTACACTTCTGTTCAGGCAGACTAAGATCCTTGTGTTATTAATCTAATTATTATTTGTATATTTAAGAACTAAGACTAAATCTAATGCTTCTGTTGAATCAAATATCCCTTCCACAATTATTGAGGAATTTTGGGCATTCTAAGTACCAAGGGTACCCTTAATAGGATATACTATACTACAGTATATACAATATTTCAATACAGAGAAAGAAGAAAATAACCAACTAAGATTGATCAGCAGTGTTAACTAACTCATTGCATCAATCAAACACTGCATATAGAAGCCATGTACAGGAGAAACATTTTTTTTCCTTTCCATAACTACAGTATATACTGATCATTATTTAGTCTTCCATATACCGGAAATCTGTACCCAATTTTTCTTTTACATTTCAAGGAATATATAATATTGAAATAAACGTTTGCACATATATGTAAATCAATCTATTAACCTTGTA
This sequence comes from Atractosteus spatula, assembly GCF_055471065.1. Lineage (NCBI taxonomy): Eukaryota > Metazoa > Chordata > Actinopteri > Semionotiformes > Lepisosteidae > Atractosteus > Atractosteus spatula. Next base: position 26,846,921 of record NC_142708.1, on the reverse strand, counting down.
TATATATATACTGAATCATTACATAATCATTATATTATTATTTTAAAAGACAGCTTTTCTGTTTCAATTCAAATGATTGAACAAAATCTGGTGGCAAAACACTCTAAATGATCTTTTATATCCCATGGAAGGGCAAAGCACGGTACTTGCTTATCAATATAGTATTTAATGTTTAGGGCATGCTGGAGGTAGATCAAACAAGAATATACACCATTTTACATTGTTAATAAACTTTTTTTTTAATTAAAATGAAGAACTTTGTCATTTGTGGTTTCTACTCAGATGTAAAATACAATGCAAATTCATATACGAATTTTTAAAATCTGAAAGTTTTTGTAATACAAAAAGCAGTATATGTATATATACTGTATTTTGAGATGACAGTGTTATTAATAACAAAATAATAGCATGCTAGATAGACTGTTTTGAACAACCTTTTGTAAAACTTTCTTATCTTTAAATGTTAACAGGTAGATGTGCATTAAAACAGTGTGTCCTTCAAATAGTTAACATTTTTATTTCTGTATAACTTTCAAATGCAAAAGATGATATTCTTGCAATGACCATTTATTCTTTACCAGGGAGCTACTGTACATACTAAGGACTGCTGCAAAAAAAAATGCTTCAGAAAGCATTGTGCAAAAGGCAAGATTATGGCTGAGATGGAGCATCAGTCATTTGCAGGGCGCACAGGGACCATTTAAAATTTAAAGATACCAGTTAACCTAGCCAGCATGTTTCTGGAATGTTTGAAGGAAGCTGGAGTACACAGAGAAATCCCACATGAACAAAAATATGACAACTGGAAAAAAACAACAACTCAAACAACAATTTATTGAGGTTGTAGCAATGTCAGTCTTGAATTGAGTGCAACAAATTTTAAGGAACATTTAATTCTACTTCAGTTTTGAAACACATAATAGCCACTAGATGGCAGATTCCACTCGACTTGGTACAACGTTTTTTTCTATTTATACACACTAGCTTTCATTAAAGTCAAAGAACATTTGTACAATTATTAACTCTTAATTCTAAAACGGTTAATTATGAGTGTATAACTTCTGTAATAACTTCTATAGTGGTATAATTATTGTAGTATCAATTATGTTAATCTACTGTACTTGATCTAATTTGATCACTGATACCATGATACAGTATTCTGATACCATGGATCTAATTGTTAACAAGTCTTTAAGGTGCATTGAATGCTTGCAATTTCACACATTAAGAGAGCATTTTTACAGCATTAGATCATCCATTCATCTATCCATTCTTAGTGCTTCTTTTATTTAAGGATTGCTTGGGGGCCTGTTCCTATCCCAGCAAGAAAATGGTTCAAGGCAAGGTACACCCTGGATGGGAAGCCAGTCCATCACAGGGCCGACACACAGACACCCAGATTTCCCAGAAGCTACTGTAGTTAGCCTACCAGTGTGTTGTGAGGCTGTGGGAGGAAATGGGAACATGGGAAGAACATACAAACTCCACGCAGATAGCACCCCAAGTCCAGGAGTGAACCCAGGTCCCAGACTATACTACACAGTACTGAGACAAGTACACATTGCCTCCTGTGTCAAAACAAAATGTTTCCATCGCAACTATCTGAACTACCAAAAAATATTCCAGTGAAAAAAAATCACTTTGTGTGCAAAGAAAAATATCTGAAAACAAGAATGAAGTAACAACATGATGGCTCCCAGCTGTGTGGTTTTTGGAAATGCAAGAATGCATCTGTCCCTCTTTCCAGTAAGACATGTCCATACATTTATTAGTAACAGATGTTTTATGATTTTACAGAAAGTAATTACATGATTACAGAAAGTAATGCTTTTCCCCAGTCAAAATGTAGGAAAAGTTAAATTTACTCATACAAATAGCAGATTTACTGGTTATACACACTGTTACTTTTAAGGTTAAAGCTGAATGTTTCAAGCAAGTTTATTTTACAGTACAGTATGTGTTTATACAGCGTATTCTAAATGATTTATCTGTTGTTTATATAGAAATAGCCTTGAGGAGCTTAATCTAGGACAAGTCACATTCTACGCTTATTCTGGGCAGTCTTGAGTATCTGGGTTGTGGTGGAATGTTGTTTATTACTGTAACTGTCTAATGCTCATTTATCACAAATGAATTTATATGCTGACACAAAATGAAAATAAAAAAAGACTAATTTTACATCAGTATGTCTTCGGGTGCATACTGGCCATACAGTAATTGCATTTTAAATGATAAGCAAATAGGTTCGTTCATTACTTCAGTACTGTTACACTAAATAGTATTACTAATTTATATGGCTGATGGTTTTTTAAAGCCACTTTCATTTGCACAGTTGGATATGTTACCGAAGCCACCTAGTACCTCGCTCAAAGCTACAAGAGCAGTGCCCCACTTTGGATTTATACTCCAGGGGATCAAAGATAATTGATGAGGTAAATGACCATGACCTGCCTGAATAATGAAAATCACCTGGCTGCTATCAACATGATTGATGGCAGCCTGTCTGTGAGAGATGTTGCCCAGAAAATGAGATGTTCTGCTTCACCAATCACCAATCAGCAGAGAAATGTCCTAGAAACCTAGCACTTTCGGGGTCACATCCTAGAAGGTCCAGGACAGTCACATTTGTCAGATCCACTTGTGTAATTGTTTTCTGAATGCAGTTGCTACAACAAAATAATTTATTGGAAGAACTACCCTGGACATCAGTAACAATACTTTAGCTTGACTTTACATGAAAATATTGTGCAAGCCTAGAGGACATTCAGGGGTTATGTTGGCAACCGAGACATAATATTGACACTGCTGTCTCCTGGTAGTGGTGTGTTTACTTATGATGAATCCCCTTCTGCACCTAAAAAGATTTGATGAAATACTTATAGAACATGTGGATTCATCATGGTAAGAATTACCTTGATTCTTTAATTTGGTATGTTTATTCTTGCTCTGTGGTTTTGTTTCATAACTATCTGAACTAGAATAATTTGATTAAAACCATCTGAATTTAATATACAGTATACAGTACATTGATTATTTTAGGGTTGTCTGGACAATATTATGGAATGACAAATATGTGAAATGTGTTTTTCTGAGCACTTAATATATGTTTCTGAGCACTTACTGACCTTTTCAAAAGCACCACACAACAGGGGACATGATAATTTAATGTTCTACTGCAGATTTTTGTTTTCTTCCTTAAAATACCATCTTTCATTTTTAACCACGGCTGCTTATCCTCTAAGGCAGAGGTCTGGAAACATGGCCCTGTCCCTAGAGAGCCTTATTCATTCAGTCCGTATCAGTTATTCAACAAGCGGAGATATAGAAATTTTAACATTTCCAGACGAAGCAATTGATTGAGTCATTAAGATCCCATTTTGAACAAATACCAGAAGACTCTGATTACAGACCAGGGTTACAGACCTATACTTTGCACCATTGGTCCCTTTAGCAAACTTAGAAGTCTATCACTATTAATTTTTTCCAAGAGTTTTCACCTTTTTAACTTCCTGTACTTGTTCATTGCCGTTAAAGGCAATGATCCGAGGTTTTCCATAGACCTCCATTTCCACTGACCTCCATTTTGCATTACAATCATACTGAAGATTTCTTGGCATGTCTTCCACATCTTGTTTACTCTTCTTTTTTAAAGATTCACAAGATTGTTTGTTACCGTATCATTCATCTTGCAGCAAAGGTTTGTGACCTGCAGCACTGCATTGTATCAGTCTCACAAAATGTGCCTTTACTGTTTCCATTGGAATGGAAGATGTGGAATTCGGATAAGTAGTAAATACTGCAGTAGCATTGCTTGGGAGAAGGCTAGCCTGGGACTTTTGAATCAGCATACCTTCTCTTTTATTTATTTTTTCCTCATTTCATTTTGGTCTGTTAAAATACAGCTCTTTCTTGAAAGCTCTCTTAGACTTTAAGTTCAAGGTTACATAATAATTGCATACTGTATATTGTGATTATCCATGGACACATTTTATCATTTTCATTAGATTTTGGGTATTTCACTTACTGTACATTATTATGTCTCTGTTGAATGGTAGGGTTAAATATTCAATTTCAAGTACAAGAAAGTATTACAAAATGAGAATTTTCATAGTACTGTACTTACATGTAGCTTGCAGTTCTAATTTATTGGTGTTAAGTCTTTCCAGAAGTTCACAAACTACTATTCAAGTTCTACATGAATAGCAGTTTGATTTAAATAATTTTAAGCCTCTTTTACCTAGGTATAAAGTAATGTATTATTCAGTTAAGGTTTTTTTAACTGCCAAGAATGAAGCACATCTCTGTGAATTAAAAAAAAATACTAAAACAGTAAACTGATTAAGATCAGATTACCAGTTACATTATAAAATGTGCACTGACTTTTAAATGTCACAACACTTCATTTAAATTCGATTTAGTTTAATGGAACTATTCTTTCAGAACAATTAAACTCAAATACAGAATGTGTATCCTAAGGCAGAACTTTAGATGAAGTAAGTTACATACACAGCTGAAGAGACAGATATGTTGTACAAAATGTTTATCGAGAAGACAAACTGCACAGTACTGTATGTATAAAGATTATTCATTGTTGTAAAAACATACCAGATGCGTTTTATAAAGACTAAATTCATCACCTACAGTAGTAATCCTCATTACCTCCTATATTAATTTTGTGTACACAACCTGGTGTGATACAAACCATATTTCAGTGGATTCTTCAAATTGGCACTATTCTGCAACTCATTTAATCTCTTTGCATTAATATTCAAAATCTTTATTTATAAAGTGCTTCAACACTCCCACAACCAGTGGGAGGGATTTTGAAATACAGCCCTTCAGCAACTCTGAGGAAAACCTCCTTAAATGTAGAGATGTGCTGTATTAACAGACCAACTTTGTGTCATCCTGTCAGATGGTGAGTTCAGCCTTTTTCTCTTAACTTTACTCCTTAAGTTGCTTTTCTGCATTACACAAGTCACATTTTTATTTGACTAAAGTTAATCTTTAACAGCAACAATAAAGCTAATGATGTATTATTCTATTCCTTTCTCTGAAGCACTGCAAATATTCGCGATAAAACATTTTTAAGACAGACATGAACTTGTTTTGGATGATGTTTAGATCATTAGATGGAGTAAATATAAAAATATACTGCATTTACTGCATATGCTTCAAAGTACAGTTTTTATTTGTGATCAATATTTTTTGCTTAATTTAAGCTGGAAGTCCCAAATCAGTCTTTCTGTCAAACTAAGCCTGGTGCATGGGGGGAAGCAGGCACACAACATTAGGGAAAGGAGAATTTAATCAGCTCTTTTCAGTGTGAACTGAGAATGCTGATAACTGGTCAGACTGAAAGGATGTTTTTTATATAAAACAAGTAACTAAGCAAGGATTCTCAACGCACAAAACAATAGCTCCACTCATTGACACACATACTGAAATAGACACTAGCAAGATTAGCCACAAAACCTGACACAGCTTGTTCTGCTGAATAGCTGACCTCTCTAGGAAAAGCCTAACTGAGACAGACATAGAAACAGTTTTTTTCGACTAGCAACAACTATGGGACATTTTTACTTGCTGGCGATGTCCCTGTCCCCATCACCATCTCACTATCATTCTTTATTTGACTCTGGCTGTCTGATCATGGGGTATGACAGATGCAATCACTGGCATTCAATAGTGTGACTTTTTATCAAATAAAAAAAAAACTTGTGATTATGCTAGATTTTTTCAAGTTTAACATGTACAGTACGTTTATCAGAACATAATTTATAGGTCTAAATAACTTTAATCATTTCAAGTACTGTATGTGGTTGCTAATTAATATTTTTCACTTCATACAGAGTCCACCCATCAGAACGTTTGTCATTTCCTCCACTGTGCCATGGATGGTCTGCAACCTCTTTTCATCCTGCTTGCTTTTAGCTGGCACATCAGAGGAAGTCTAGGCTGCTTTTGTGATCGCTACCCATGGACTGCATGGACAAGCTGTTCCAAAACCTGCAATTATGGAACTCAGACCAGGGAAAGGTCAGTATAACCTCTAAGGTGACCATAATTACCCTGTTTTAGATTAAGTTAAGACCCAGCACACTATGTATAAACCATTTAAATTGTCAAATAAAATTCATAAGTCTATTCATAAATAAATGAGGCATTAAATGTGTGCAGTCAAAGACATTTTTTACTATTGTTAACTATATCAAAGGGAAATGTTGTAATAAAATCTAGCCAGTGGATTTTGGGAGATTGGAGGAAACCAGAAAATAATCTTACAAAGACAAGAACAGTTTGCAAACTCCAAATACACGTGAGGTCAGAATAAAAAAAAAAACAGGGCCCTGGAGCTGTGAGGCAGCAGCAACAACCACCACAGCAGCAGGCTGCCCTGATAAAAAATACGGCAACACAACAAAGCAATACACTCCATAATGTTAAACTGGTGTGGTGGCACCTTCCAGTGATTGGAGAGCCATGTGACGGGGGAGATTGTACTCCTTATCAGCAGATTCCTCACAAACAGCTGTCAGGATCAGATAAGACAGGGAATTCAGGGTCTCTTCTCCAGGGCAATACTGAACCCCTGCAGTAAATTGCACTAGCAAGCAGCAGCTTGTTGCAACAAGCAGACAATGTAAAACACATTCCATATGGTACTAATTTAGAGTGAAAAACCCAGGTATATTTAAACCCAGAAATTTGGTCTCACACAAAACAAAATTTGCAGGTACTGTAAGAAGAAGTGCAATGATCCACCCTTACCCTCTAGTGAAATAGAAAGTCCCTAGATGCCATAATACGTTATACAACGTGCAGTGCATAAAAAATAACAGCACAAATGACTTCAAAAATGATCTCAGACTGATTAGCAGGTGTCCATCATTTGCATCGGACAAATTTCTCATTGGCCTTTATCGGTCATGGCCTCCTAAAAATCCCCATCAATGAATTGGCTTAATTACTCTGTTCTCCTCCCAACTGATGTATGGTGAGCATACTGGCACACTACATCTGCCGTCGCATCATTCAGGTGGGGCTGAACATCGGTGGTGGCGGAGGGGAGTCCCCATTACCTGTAAAGCGCTTTGAGTGGAGTGTCCAGAAAAGCGCTATATAAGTGTAAGAAGTTATTATTTTTAAATTATCATGACTCCCAATCCAACATTGTGATCGATTTTCTCCACAGAAATTCTGTTTCTTTACTTCAGGACATTGTGGCACAGTGTCATGTGTCATACTGAAATGTCAACCTACTGCACATCTGATGACTCTACAACTAGCAGATGTTTCCAGCCAGTAGTAATGTAAATTACATACTGCATTTGCATCTACTGTAGATCAAACACTAAGAGGATTCCAGTTCCTGAAGTATTTTGGCTGACCCATATCATTATGAAACCTTTGCTGTGTACTTATTACATTTTTCGTTAAGGCACTTCCTTTTTCTTTGTGCTTGAGCATTTGACCCTGTGAAAGAGACAAATTTCAATTCACAAGAGGATGCTCATGGATCAATGAATGCCCAGGAACTCAGCTGAAAGTTTTATGTAGATGTTGTTATGGTATATTGTTTTTGTTCCAATCCATGGTTGGTGGAGGAGCCAGAGCCTATCCCAGTAAGCAATGGGTGCAAGGCAGGATACAGTACATCCTAGAAGAGATACCAGTCCACTGCAGTGCAGGCAGATAAAAACACAGACACACATTAATCCCTAGAGCTTTTTTTTCCAGAAACCAATTAATCTACCAGTACATCTTCAGACTGTGGGAGGAAACCCATGTGAACACAGAACATTCTGTACAAACTCCAAGCAGAAAACACCCTGGTTCCAAAATTGAACCCGGGACCCCAATACTGCAAGACAGCAATGCTAACCACTGTGCTACCATGATCTCCTTTTTATTCACTCTAATCATGTTTACTTCTGAATTGTTTTATTCACTTCTTTAGTTCAGTTGTACAGACAAATCAACACATTCAGTACACAGACACAGTGGTATTGTTGCTTTTTAAATAAAAATGTGGATTTTAATCTGCCAAAACACTCTCACTTCACTGTCAGTGGAGGCTTCTTACACCTTTGCCTTCCAATTTGTTGTTCTGCTTTTACAGATCTCTTAATTGACATTTAATCTCTCAGAGGGGTTTTGTATTTTGTATGTTCTTTCAAATTACATGAAACTATTCATATTAAACATTAAAACTGTTTTTTGACAGTTTTGCTTTAGAACCCAATTTTTGAGCTTGTGTCATACACTTCAGTCACAATCCTTGTGAAAGTAAACAGTTTCAATTCTAAATAAGCTCTACAATCCTCTAATGAGAGTCAGTCGCAGAACTAATGTGTCAATGATCACCTAAGCATTATACAGTATATCTGTTTTTCTATAGGAAAAACAATGTTAGTGTGTGAACATATCAGTATTAGGCTATGTAATCCATTGTTAAAGCCAGGTTATTTAAAGTTCTATAACATTGGAGGGAAAGTCTGTGTATCACACATGAGGCCTTTACCATTTTTTTTCCCTTCATCTACTACCTGTGACTCAGCATTTCCCAGCTACTCTACATGAATTTTCATTCACCTACAGTATGTGAACACTCAGCACACAGATTGGCATCAATAAAGATCATCAAACTCTTGAGATTTACTTTTATTTTTAGACTACACTATTTTGTAGTTATTTTGGATTACTTTAAATTTGGAAATTTAAATTCCATCCTTAATGTAAGTAATGACCTGGGATGGAAGGGCGCCTCAGCCAGGATGTATCCTGCCTTGAGCTACTTGCTTGCCAAGATAGGTTTCAACTCTCCTGCAACCCTGTATTGAAAAAAGGAGTTAGAAAATGGAAGGATGAGATAATTAGAGGGAGCAAACAAGAAACGTGAATAAATTCTCATTTGCTGTGAGAACAGCAGCATGCCTATTGGAAAAATCTGAATGAAGAGCTCAAGGGTTTAACAGCAGTGTCTCAGTGTTAATCTGATCAAACAAATTTACAGAACAGATCCCTCACCACTACGCCATTATATTGTCCTGTTACACTTGTTTACCATAGTTTAGTCTATGGCATATTAAACTTTCTTCTGCAATGTGAATGTCCTTGCAAGGATTTATTATGAATCTCAAAAAACATGTCAGGTCAACTTAACTAAAGAGGCTCATTTCAACTATGGTTTCGTATTCTCTCTAGGGAAAAGGTCTACGATGATTATTACCATAAAAACTACTGTTCCCAGCTTTGCACCTTCTCTGAAACCAGAGCATGCAATCAGGAAGCATGTCCCATTAACTGTCTGCTAGGGGATTATGGACCCTGGTCTCAGTGTTCTCCTTGCGCTAGTAAGAAGGTAAACTACAAAAGCTGATTTACTTACACAAAAGTGCGTGGTATAACATGATTCTTAATACTATCAAGTATAAAAACGAAAAACTATAATATTAATGCTAATCAAAAAAATATATTTTTATTTTAAAAATGGCTTCCAGCAGTCGCATGAATGTGAATAGCCACAGGAGGTCAGTGTCTCAACACAAACAAACTGTGTACACTGTAGCAGCAAAGTAAGGAATATTGTATACTGTCAGTACTGTCAGAACAGTACACAAGTGTAACACAGTGTACAATATTGTTATAACTGTCCTTCCACAAATAACTTTCAAAACTGTTCCAGGGCATTGGTTTAATTTATTCAGAGTAGAAAGTGGGAGCTTAAAGAAAAAAATAAAATGAATAAATGACAGAATAGATTGTTTAACACGATAGTCTAACATGTTTTCTGCAGTTTCGGACAAGGCACCTTTTGAAGCCCACGCAGTTTAAGGGCCAGCCCTGCAGTGAGATACTGACTGAGGAAAGAAATTGTTACCCAACAGAACTCTGCAGCATCAAAGAGATGGACTGCAGCACAAAGTTCTCCTGTAAAAATGGTATGAAGAATCTGTAACAGAAGTGATCAAACAGGCACAGGCTGTTTTGTTTTGTTCTTTTTATACACTGTATTTAATCAGCAGAACTGTAATAATGACAATTCAGCATACAGTTAACATAATACATGTCTATAATTTGCAGGGTATCTTCATTGTGTAACTTATTCACCTCTTGAAACAAGTACTGTTAGAAAGTGATGATGAGATGCCAGGCCACTCATTTTATAAAGTGACACAACGTCAGAGAAAGGATATGAAATCTCAAGACTTCTGTTGAATTTGCAAACTGTATGGTCAGTCTGGTTCTCCCTTTAAAGGATTTTACACTGAATGGTGCTGTTTAACAGAAGTTAAACAGAAATCAATGCCCAGATGCACAGAGCTCAATCCTCTGTGCATGGGGTGGTCATGACACTCAATGATTATATTGGCCGTCCACTCTATTTGTTTGACATAGATGTCTGACAGCTGTAGCTGTTGTGCCACAATCATTATGGTGGTTACCTTTACAATCCTGCTCTACTTAAAAGCTACTTAAAGAAGCTAGCTGTTTATTGTGTAATCTGTCGTACAATGATTTGTGTGCTTGAGGTCGCTGCATTCCCCAGACGTTGGAGTGCAATGATGAAAATGACTGTGGAGACAGGTCAGATGAGGAGTACTGTGCAAATGTTAAAAAAGTCTGCAATCAAAGATTTGAAACCATCCCAAGTGTTCAGCTGATGGGCAGTGGGTGAGTATAAAACATAAGAACAGTAGAAGGGACACAGCCTTTTATACCAAGAGTCAAAACACTCTCTGACCTGCTTCTTATAGATTCCAGGTGAACTGTACTGTACTGGCCCTGTCATTTTGGACTGTATGTATAAAATTTAATTCCAATACCCAAAACACTGTGTGCAGATGTTTGCCAGTTACTTTTTTTACAAATACATCCGCACTTCATTGTGAATTTACTGGGTTGTTTTCCTTGAATACTTGAACATGTACTGAACTGAAAACTAGTCACCACTTAGTCTAGGGTTTTCCTGTGTTGTCAGCTATGCTGAATTTCTGGATTTTATTTTTTTACTGGGCTCAGATAGGGGTTTTTCTGGCTCAATAGTGACTCCAGATTAGCCCTTTGATTACTTTAACTACAGTAAAGGCTTTCGCTTAGGTTTGATATTATGGCTGAAGAGATCCGAGGTGAGGTTCTTGACAACACGTTCTACGGGGGTCAATGCAACCTGACCAGAAGCAAAGACAGGAAATTTTATAGACTGCCAGCAAATATAGAAAGTGTTGTTTTCAAGGTACGTGAATGTGTTACTGATACTTTGCAGAAAGAAAAAGATGCTAAAGCAACAAAAAGACTTCAATATTTGAATATCATTCAAATTTAAAGAAAATACAAAAAAACAATATCTGATAAATAAGGCTACCCATGGAGTTTCCCCACTATATTTGATTATAAAATGATCAAAAAGATTTAATCACACAAGTTACTTGTCAATAAACTGTTGTGGTTCTGTAATAGGATCTCTGTACCATACATTGTATGTACCTTTTACATAATTAGCTCTATAATGTCAAGATAATACAGATATCCACTGTAATCTAGAAGATAATAGTTTAATTTACAGTAGGTTCATATACTAGAATAAGAGAACACAGACTATCATGACTTCTGAGAATGATGGATGAAAAAAGTGATCAGAGTGATAGAACTATGTATTACATGTAAGGAAAATAGAAATATTCCTCCACATGACTTTATTGTTGTTCCAGGTAGAAAAACTTGAGGATTATAAAATAGAGTCTGAGCCAGATACTAATCCTGTCAATCTGGCCTCAGAACAATCCATCAGTTCCTGTTTTTCTGCAACAAGATCAGAATTTCGAGGAATTCCGTTACTATTCTCCAAACGCACCAAACAAAATTCATGGGGCTCCTCATTCTTCAGGACAGCTGTGAAAGCATCCCAAAAGAAAGTAAGTCAATGGAAGGATGATATGCATGTTTTTGATGCAGTACAGAACAATTGTACAAAAAAATTCTGAAATCACTTCAGGGGAGCTTAGTATTTTGTTGCTTTTTTGCTATTTCAAGTGGCTTATGAATTCAAATTCGGCTCAAGCGTTATTAAGATTTAATTGATTTATTTGAAAAAATATGTTTTTTTATCTAAAGAATAGTAAACAGGATAAGCGAGTATCGCTTATCAAATTATCGCTTGTCAAATGATGTAATGATGTTAACTGAAAAAACATACAGTATGATTTTTTTCCCTTGAAACATGCCTGAAGAAATTAGTTAAACTTTTGAAATTAAATTCTGTTTGCGGTTTGTTCTGATTTGTGCGTTTATACTCTTCAGTAAACAGTAATTGCTTCTATTCTTTGTGTTGGAGATAATTGTGTATAATTCCACCCTTTTTGTAGGAAACATTTGTGAAATGTACAACAATGTACATTTTATTTTTTGTCGGTGTTATATCATCATATAACATCATAGAACATATTTGGCTTAAACTTTGTATAAATTGTTTATTAGCATGTACAGTGTCTTGTGCATTTTGCCTGCATCTTTTAATACATTCGAATGTAAAAATCCATCATTTATGGATTATTTTCTATCTCTATTTTCTAACAATAGACATTTTATGTAAATAAGCAAAATACATCTGTATAGACATTTAGTTAATTATTATACTGTAAATAGCCATTTGACATTATTTTATGATGTCATTCTTGTCCCAAAAAGGATTCCAAATTCTTCCGTGTTCATCATGTGGTAGGAGTGTCCTCGTTCAGGATGAAGTCATCTGACCTTTACTTGTCTGATCCATTCCTGAGGGCCTTGAACAGTCTTCCCCTGGACTACAACTATGCATTATATATTAAAATATTTCAGCTCTTTGGAACCCATTATTTTTCCTCTGGAACACTGGGGGGCAGATATGACATCCTTTACCAGTATGACCGGGAAGAACTAAATAATTCTGGTAAGTAGCAACTGACCAGATTAGTCTCTACTCTCTTTTAGAAAGATGTTTTTTTTTATCAGAGCCATGGTCTGATAGGCCCTCCTGTTGCTGGTTCAGGTGTAGGTTACATCACTAGTCAACTGATCATAATTTGCACAGACTTGAGTAAGGCTGGGATTAGTGAGTCATGGGTCATTCAGCTGTCCAACAAACAGTGAGTCCTGTGAGTGGCACGGTGCCTGCAGGTTTGCAGTCATTACAGCCTGAGACACACAGCCCCTCTGTGGGTAGTAACTCTCCTGTGAGATGCTGCAGAGCCTGCAGTGTGTAAAATGACAAATGGCTCTGCAGGTGGGCTCGTCAGAGGAGCATGTCTATGTGTCTCACTCTCTGCCAAGGGAGTTTTGCTGAAGCTATAAAGCAGAGTCATATACTATAAAATGAGTGACACCAATTTAGGTGGATGTAAAATAAAAAAAAACATATTATTTGCCTTTAATAAGAAATACAGTGCCTTGAGTAAAAAAATAGTATTTCTTATTTTTTGTATGACTGAAAAAGGTACATTATAAGAAAGCCTCTACTGCATTGGTATAAGAGCTGTATTTAAAAAAAATGCAATTACAATTGCTGTAAAAATTCTGACTTTGCCTTAATTAGGCAAATCATTCAAATTAAGACTCACACAAGTATTTATGTGGTGTTGGATACTACTGATAAACAATAAGGGCATATTATTATTTGTATGAGCTTAACATGCAGAGGCTGCATAGTTATATGGAAACGGCCATGTCCGGTTCTTAGTCAGTTCAGCTTGACCCAGGCTTGTCTGGGTAGGTAATTTCCAGCGGGTTTGTAAGATACTTTATCGATAAACTGTTTCAGTCTGTGGTTGTTATTATTCCACGTGTCTTGCCACTTTTTGTTAGCCCAATTGGCGCCATTGTCGTTGTTTGCTTCTTTCATAAGGCACCTCATTGTGTTAGAAGGTGAGTGCCGGTTTTCTAGTCGGAGGATCGTGGTGTTTCAGTGGCAGATGGCATCGTGCAGCAGGTGGTTGGAGTCATCCGAAGCTTTCAGTGCAAGGTTGATGCAACTTGCTTCTCTGCGAAGATTTGGTGGAGAGATGCCTCTGAGAATCAGTAGCAGTTCAGTGGGCGTAGGTCTAATGCACCCAGTGATAATGTGCATGCTGTTGTTCAGGGCTGTGTCTACCTTCTTCGTGTGGCTGCTGTTGTGCCAGGCAGGAAAGCAGTACTCAGCTACCGAGAAGGATAGAGAAAGCATAGAGGTGCGTAAGATGGTTAAATTTGCACCCCAGCTAGTGCCAGCTAGTCTTCGCAGGAGGTTGTTCCTTGCTTGGATATTTGCTGCTGTTTGTTCAAGATGTCACTTGAAGGTCAGTGAGCAGTCAAGGACAAGTCCTAGATATTTCGGGCTTTTCTCAAATGGAATAGTTTTGTCTTCACACTTGACATTGATTGTTATGTTAGCAAGGCGATTGGCGAGGTGGAAAATGCTGCTCACTGTCTTGGTGATGCTAAGTTTTAACCTCCAGTCTTTGAAGTAGCAGTTCAGCTTGTTCAGGTCAGTCGATAGTGTAGTTTCTATTGCTTTGATGTCCGTGGAGCAATGCATTATAGCTATGTCGTCTGCGTATAGTATATGTACTTTTTGGCAGTTGTACATGTCAGCTGTGTAGATGTTAAACAGCATTGGCGCCAGCACCGAGCCTTGCGGGATGCCATTCTTAAGGTAAAATTTCCTGGAGGTGTCATTGCCCAGTGTTAAGGTAAATGATCTGTTAGAGATTAGTTCTTGGATAAAGAGGGCCATTTTCTTGTTTGGGATGATACGAAGCAGTTTGAGTATGAGTCCTTTATGCCAGACCATGTCATAAGCTGCTGTTAAGTCCACAAGAACAGCACCTGCTTTCTTTTTTTCTTGGAAGCATTGTTCGATATCATCGACCATACAACAGACCTGGTCGGTTGTTGATCTATTTGGCCTGAAACCTGCTTGTTCATCTGGGAGCTGTGGGTCTACGATAGAGCTTATTCTGTTGTATATTAGCCTTTCCATAAGCTTGAAGGTGATGCAGAGGAGGCTGATTGGCCGGTAGCTTTATGGGTCCTCAAGTGGTTTGTTTGGTTTAAGAATAGCGATGACTTTTGCTGTTCTCCAGATCTTAGGCATTTTCTTTAGTAATAGGCAGTTGTTGAAAAATGCTAGTAGCCATTCTAAGGCAGGTGCAGAGAGGTGGGTAAGCTCTTCAGGATGCAAGTGGTCGGTCCTGGAGCTTTCCCTACCTTGAGGGTGGAAATCGTTGCAATCAGTTCAGGATAGGTGAAGCTGCTGTAGCTGTAATCATCTGCTGAATCGTGAATCTCTTGTTTAACTTTCCTGGCAAACCGCTTGTCTATGTGGGTTGGTTTGCCACTGTCAACAAGCACCTTTGCGATATCTTTGGCTTTGACCTGGTTTTGGATTTGTGGTTTATGGCTTTGGCCAGTCAGTCGGTTGATGGTTTGCCAGGCTCTTCTCCTGGAGTGCTTCATGTCGATTTCAGAGACCGTGTTGTTCCACTCTCGTTTCCTTTTGTTGTCCAGGTATTCAACTAGAGCCAAGCCGATGGATTGCGCTCTTTCTGTTGTGGTTGCTGACTCAAGTTCAGAGGCTAAGTTTGTACATTCTTCATGCCAGCCGGGAATGTAGGTCTTTCGAACTCGTTAACATCAGTTGAATTTGGATCTGGAAGTTTAAGCGGAAAGGAGCTGGTTTCTTTGATGAATTCAGTCCAATTTGCTTTTCGGAAGTTCCAGCGAATGGATGGACGACTTAGAGTTGGTGTCACAAGTGCTGGGTGGAACATGACTTCAGGTCTGTGCTGCGAGTTTGGAAATCTACCTAGCACTGAGCGTTGTGGTGAAGGCATGTGGTTGTTTGTTGGGCTGAAAAACACCAAGTCCAGGTTTGTTCCACTTTGCCACCTGGCAGAGAAGAATGTGTTGGCTTGTTTCTTATCGAACAGCAGAGTTAAACCTTGAATGGATGCCCAGTCAGCTAGGGCCTCGCCTTCCGGTGTGCTCTTTCGATAGCTCCAGTTGGTGTGTTCACAATTGAAATCACCAGCATAGATGACAGGATGTGGGTAGCTTGGAAGACTGGAGAACTGGGTACTAGGTTGTTTGTAGATGTTGACAATAGTAAGGCCTTCTATTTCAATAGCAATCCACTATGGAGTATCTTCGTCCGGTGACTGGGCAACGTGCTTTGCATTTTTGTCAAGTTTTACTAGGGTAGCCATTCCATGGTGCGCATGATGGATGGCACCTATGAGGTGGTAGCCGTATATCTTGATATTGCTGTCGTCTTTGGTGTGAGTCTCTTGAAGAAGGATCACTTGAACGTTGTGCTCTTGAGCGTTGTGCTCTTGGTTCTAGTTAGGCCTTCCATGTTGATTTGCAGGATGCACGGACCTGTAGGTTCTTAAAAGAACCTTAGGTTATTTTCTTCTTGCGGAGTACAATTCATTACTGGTAAGCATTCCATGGTAAGTTCGATTTGAAGAGCTTTTTCAAATCAGAGACGTTGCCCAGGGGTCACTACGAGGAAGTAGCTCTTCTTGACCCCCAAATAAGGGCATAGTAAAAGGGCTTGAATGTTCACCATTTTTAAGCTACACAAGAGCTAATTTCAATATTGTTGTACTTTACAATCTGTAGGTTTCACAGATAGCGAGGCCACCGATTGTATCAGATCTGAGACCAGCAGAAGAATTTTTTTTTTTAAGAGAACAACGGTCAGAAAAAAATGCATTACAAATAAGATGTCGGAAAAATATGAAGGTATGTATTATTATTTATTGCTGTTCTCCATTATTATTACTACAAAAAGTGCAAATTAAGTATTTCTCTTCAATATATCTGGTGACATTATTAATGTTCATATTACAAATTTTGCCGACAACTTTTTACAGTACATACCTTATTAAATACAAGCCTGTTTTTCTATAACAAGCAGAATTTATTTGCTGATGAGCATCCTACTGTAGACTGTAGATGCTTTGCATAGCATAGGAATAAAGAAAGATCTATACTTTCAATTTATTCTGTACTTTAATTTATTTAATTTATGTAATAATTTAATTTACCTTAATGTATTCTTTGTTTTTAACATTAATAATTGAGGTTTTATTGAAGAAAACCATTACATGTACTGCTTATTTATTGTACTACGTTTTGTTTGCTACTTTAAATACCATAACGTCTGTACAATGCAAACATAATTTAAGATATGGAAAGTGGACTCTTAGGTTAACTAGACTTTAATGGTCAGTAATTAATGTAATTAAGTAAATTATTCATTCATTAAGTAAATTAAGTCAGTAAAACTTGTCATTGTAATGCTTTTATACTAAACAAAAGTACATTTTTGGAAACTATTGGAATTCATCTTCAATTTACACATTTTTGCCTTAACTGGTTTTAATGGAATCACTTACTCTACACTGTATGTTTGTAAAAACTGAGGGATGTATGTATGTACTCAACTGATTTCTGAGTCTCACTTCACATGATGTTTTGCCAGCAGATGTTGCGTGTCGATTAAGGTGGAAGGCATACAATCAATAACATATTAAATACATACAGTAATAAACACAATTTTGGTTCAGTGATAACAAGTCAATCTGACTGTGAAGGAGAAAAGGAATTTGTTGTACAGCGAGAGCTGGAGTTAATGGTTAGGTAGAGAGAGGAGCCAGGAGGAACAGAGTCAATGTTGTTTGGTTTTTGACTTGCTATTTCCACTAATACTTATGTTCACCATGTTTTCAAAACTCGTGATGGTGGACTGGAATAACCCAAGACATCACAGCCACCTCCTAATGCTTTTAGATCCAATGTGAGAGTCTGTTGTTCTCATTCAGCTGTTGCAATTTCTGATTAGATTATGGTTCTTTTACCTAGCTGAAACTAACGTCTCAAAGGCCTTTTTAAGCTAGTTAAAAGGAAGTTATATTAGAATTGAAATTCCTTTACTAGAGCATAAAAATGACATTTTCTTATCCTGCAGGGTTCCTATCTGTATGTTTTTCAATGTATCTGAAGGTGCATATGCCTTTAACAGAAGTAAAATCCCAAGAATCACAACATATACTACTGTATACAGTATGTTAGTGTAGAGCATGTGCCTGGTATACAAATATCTTTGAAGACTTTGAGGATTTCTTGCCATTGTACAGAATTACATTGCAAGTCAAAGACAAAGAAGTGTTTTCTAAAAGAAGTGTTTTCAGTGCTGACAAATACTGTTTATTGTATGTATAGTATAGTGCATGCCACAATTATTTGACACACCTTTTCAACTTGTGTTGTAGTTCCACTGCTGATGTCCTCTTAATGCAAGTATTCAGTAGCCAGTATTTTGTCCTTGTTTTTACTAAGGCAAGAACCTTGTAAACCTTCATGACTAGCTTTTGAAATCGTGTATTAGTGAATTTACAATGAAGATGTGAAGATTTAGTGATGAAATGTTGTGACAACTCCTATGGTCTCTTAAAATGTCGTCTGTCCTTTAAGTATAAAGACCTGAATGCTGTCTGCAGAATTATGATTTGCTATAATCTTTATCCTGTGCACATGTAAAATACATCAGCTTCATGCTGCATGCTGATTTCTTAGAAGGGAAACTTTATCCTTACACCTACTGGTAGAAAAATACCACTCTGTGAAGAACAGTAAAAGGGGAACTGCAACACTATTTTTATATTTCAGGGTTAGGAAGAATCAGCATGATTGATGAGTTCATTTCAAACCACAATAAAAGTAAAATACACACAGTAACTTGTAAAATCTCCACTTTACATGACAAAATGGATGGAATTTCCAGGTATGTGCAGCACCATGTTCTGCAATTCAGAATGAGGCAAAAAGACTTCCAGTGACATGTTGTGGCCTTATTACATTGTAAACAAGCAGGCTTGTGAAAACATCTCTTTTAATCCAATAGAAATATTGCTGTTGATTTCAAGACGGTTTTGCCGACACATACTACTTACATGTTATCTCTGAATGCAGATCACATTGAAACATTTCTGCAGTGAAATATCTACTGCACAACCTGTATGTATTCGCTAGTACTTTCCATTACATTAGGCATTACAGTGATTAGTGAGCAGGAAGGGCCACATCACGTCAGAATTCATGGGCACTTGAATGCGAGTTTGTGACAACACGGCAACTTAAAGTGCTTTCAAAAAGTTAACAGTGTTATGCAAAATTTGTCAGATGTGTATGCGCAGTGTGCAGCTGACATTGTGCTGCTTGGCTGGGAGGAATTTAAATGAATGAAATAATGTTGTTACTGAGATTTAATAACTAGTCTGAGAAATTGGGTATGTAGTTCCCCTTTAAGATTGATGAGTGACGTGACACCAGTTTTGTCTGCTCTGAGGTTCCTTTCTGAAGGCATCTGAGAAGTACGTGTCCATGGTGGTGGGTGGGAGGGCAGAGTACGCAGCTGCTTTGGCTTGGGAAAAGAAGGGAGTACTTCCAGAAGACACTGTATTCAAGAACTGGATGGAGTCAACCAAGGATAATCCAGTGTTTGTGGAATATGAGGTACTGTCCTACACATAGAGCAATTTTAATATGCCCAGGTCTGTATGAGTATTGTGCTCCTCTCCCTTATTGCACATTGTCTTTGTTTTGTTTTTTACACAAAGCTCAGTAATTTCACAACTCAATTGTTTTAGCCAAAAAGGACATTACATTTAAAAGGTATGCAGCAAAATAACTGGAGGCTAGCCTAACTGGTGGTTTAGATTTGGCAGATGACTCTGTGGGTGGGGAACTGTATTGACATGCAAAGGAATAAACAGAGGTTAATTTCACAATGAAAAATGAGAAGAAAAAATACAATGTTGTAGCTGTGGAGCCCTCTTCATGTGAACGTGATCTTCACACCTAAAGATGGCTCCTCAGCCTAGATCTCCCTCTACCCCATGTTCTCTTTAAGTAAGTTCTACAGTATGTAAGTTTTATGATAGTCACCTCACTCTAGAATTTATCATCCAGCCTGGAAGACAAAGAGAAAATTCTTTTTAATTGTAACAGTGTGAAATTGTAAAGGCTTAAGTATTTAAATGAGCCACAAACAAAATTCCTGTGCGGAATGTAATGGCTTTTTTTAATAACCTTAGACACCCTCATGTAGATCTGTCTTCACTTTCTGACACATCAATGCGTGAGTCACATTAACTTCTCACTACTTCAGGCTGAGGCATTTCCTCTTAAAAACATGGCCTGTAATAGTTACATTTATGCTTTCACATTATAAATGTAAAAGTTACATTAAGCAATATAGCTTTATGTACTTTTCACTACCGGATATTTCCTTTTCATGGTTATTCATATGAGGGTAACAAAGAATAAGATAAAAAGTCTTTGAATTTGGAAACAATAATAAATTTAATGTTCTACTCTGTTGGGTTCACATTGATAATTGCTGAAATACATCTTTGTGCCTGTGATTGGCAGCTGACCCCCATCCTGAAGTTGGTGAGAGGCATTCCTTGTGCACTGACAAAGAGAAGGAACCTAGAGAAGGCTCTTGTTGAATACCTGGAAGACTTTGACTCATGCAAGTGTGCACCCTGCCCCAACAATGCCAAGCCTGTTCTGTCAGGCACCGAGTGCTTGTGTATCTGTCAGAGCGGAACCTATGGAGATAACTGTGAGAAACAGGCACCTGATTATACCTCAGGTACTGCTCCTGGAGCCCCGATCCTTTTTCAACTTTAGTTGTTTGTTTTTCTTCTGAATTCAGCTTCTGTGATTGACAGTACTGTTTATTCTTTCGACTCTTAAGAGGAGAATGGATGTATTTGCTTACGGGGTTGTTAGGCTTCAGTGCTTTGTTTCACTTTCTGCCTGTGTTCATTTATGTGACTTTTTAAGTGAACAGCTGTTCTTCTCAGATGCTGTGGATGGATACTGGAGCTGCTGGGCACCATGGAGCACCTGTGATTCCTCTATGAAGAGGACGAGGACACGGCAGTGCAACAACCCTTCCCCTCTGCTGGGTGGTAAGCCCTGTGAAGGTGACAGTCAGGAAGAGGAAGAATGTTTCATCTCCATTTTCCAGCAGTAAGACAATACCTTAATTTCCCACCTTCACAAGGAATCCCTGTCCTTTTGACACTTTTTTAAAGATAGCTGGCATTACGTTACAGCTTTAATGATAAGGGTTTTAGCTTTAATTAAATTATCTAATAGCCACTTCTTATAGATAAGAAAACCATTTGGCTCACACCCGAAATATAAAAATCATCAGGCGATGCAATCTGGATGACCGAATCTTCATTTTATTTCCCAGAATTTCTTCTAGATACAGTACCTCTTGGGGTTTTTGTACATTATTAATGTAAAATTCATGGGCACTTGTCATCTTCTAGGAAAGCTGAATGTATTCATGATAATGAAGGAGAAAAAGAGACTGATGTCCCATCTGAAAAGAGCAAGTCTGGTTGTTCACGGCCCAAGCTACCAGAAAACAGCTACCTACGAGTAAGTCTATCAATAAAAGCATCTGTTTATCCATTTCAGTGAGCTTTACCATTTCTTCCAGTCTGATGCACAAGGGCTCAGACAATCATGACACACAATTATGTGGTCTTTGCAATAAATTGAAATTCAGGTAATCACTGGGTTTTTCCTTAAACCAGTAGATACACTTCAAAAGCGTGATATATGAAAAGAGCTTTTTATGCTGAAATCATGTCAGCAGTAAAGCAAACCAGCGGCTATCCCCACTGTTTTTATAGTTTTAATGGTAGCAAGTCAGGACTCTCTTCACACAAAAACCTGTGTTTGTGGGTCTGAGGAACATGATAAGCTTGTCTTTCTGTGAACAGAATTTCTGTGAACAGGCTAGAATTTCATAAAATTACAATAACATCTGTAAGATCAGATAGAATGTAATCACTGCAATTGTAATACCTGATAATTTAACAAAGAATATTAAAGATAAGATTCTTGTTCATGATTAAAATAATAGAGATTCTAAAGTATTAAGTTAAATGTTATGTGGTTGTTAAAGTTAATATGATGTTGCTCCAAAGGAGGTGGACTAAGAACATTCAAACCTCCAATGTTGTTGTCTTTTGGTTCTTTGGGCTTGTCTGCTACTCATGTGGGCTATAGGAATCAGGCACTTAAGTACTGTACCTGAGAGATGATACAGCAAACCCTGGGTCCAATTGCACAAACAGATTTGAACTGTTCAGATAATTTAGGTTTTGTGGTTGTTTCCAAAACTGAAGATCATTCATTTTGTGCAAGAAATGAAAATGATCTCCATTGCTAGACAGACTTTTCTTACACCATATGAAGTTTGCAATTGAACTTGGCATTTGCAGCTTTGGTTGAATGTACACATTTCTTTGAATGTATTATTTTAAATAAATGTATAGTTCTGTGATTTATTGATATTTATTGAAACAAAGTTTTCAAAACCATTAGCTGCTGTATGTTTCAAAATGCTATAGTTTAGAACTGTTTAGAGTATAATAAAAATCACCTACTGTACTTCACCTACAGCTCAAATAATAGAACAATTTGTTTTTGCTCACTGTTGTAATCTGCATTTCTGAATGCATTAAAAGGATAGTATTTGCTTCTCAAGTGTTTTATTCTAATATATGTATGTCACTATAAATGCAACGTTTAACAGTGAAAAATTAATTTTTTCATAATTTAATTTTTGTTTTATACAGATATTGTACTTGTTTACAACTACTACTTAAAAGATACAATGTAAATCATACAAAAGATTGAATTTAAATCTTTGCGATTGGCACTTTATGTGACAATATATAGCTTTAATTGAGCTCACGTTCCTTCTCTTTGCTTGCAGATAAATAAGAAGATATATGATTTTGGAGAACATGAGGAATTTGTCTGTGTCACTGGTTTTGAATTAGATGGATACCCATACACCACATGCCTACCTGATGGCACATGGAAAATGCAATCAGTTCAATGTATCAGTAAGTCAGAGAATTAATGTGGGCCTTTCTGTGGGGTATGTCTTTAATTTGTTTGAAAGTGACTTTAATAGTCAACACAAACATGAAAATAAACACTTTTCAGTAGTTTGGGCAAAGCTTACTCTAATTAGGACATGAAAGAAGTGCAATTTGAATAGTGGGCTTTACTGGGGTAACTTGTCAGTTTGAAATCAATGACAACCATTTGTAAGGATGACACTTCTGTCTTCATTGAGGCATGAGCCAGGAAGCTGTTGCAAAGGCAACAATGTGGTGGAGGGAGAGATGTGAAAACAAAACATGCAAATGAGTAAGCAAGAAGCTTGATATTTATACACTACACAGGAAAGTACAAATTGGCAAGATAAGGGTTTTGACTTCCAAACTAGTAGTTTGGTCATAGCATAATTAAGAAGGAAAAGAGACATTATTGGTATAGAGAGCTTCAACTGACTGAGGAAAACAACATTGCAACTGCTGGTGGAACCCCCAGAAGAAATTAGAGATTTAGAAAATGAACAGGTGTAAGGTTGGCATAGTGTTTTCCACTTTACTGTGGCCATAAAATACTACTGGATTTGGAATATATTGTTGTAACACGTATATTCTGTAGCTGGTTAGGTTTCATACCCAATAATTGCTGCAGGATATGCTCAAAAGTTGATTTGAAAAAGTTAGTTCCTTGGGGATGTCTTTTATTTCACAAGGAACAACGGAAAGAACAAAGGAAAATCATGAATGAAAAACCAGCCTTGTGATCGCAGAATGGTTAGCAGCCCTTTAAGCATCAAAATGGAATAATCAATATCAATACGACAGAAAATTTAAAGATAAGGATGGATGGTTAATCGCATCCTTTGAGTACAAAAACAGTAAGAATAGTTTTGTTAAACAAAAAAGTGTCCTTGAAGCTTTTAATGACATTTTGTTCATTTGATTCAGCTTCAGCAGCATCCCAATGTATAGTACAATGCTCTTAGCATTGTAGAAGGAAAAAAATGTTTAAATCATGGATGGTCCCTAATAACTGAGACTAGGCCGAGAGTGGAACAGTTTATGTGAAAGATTACCACACCCAGCTGGATGCCGGTCAGATTGTGACAAAGTATGGGCAGGGTCCCGGGCAGATGATTGAACAAGAAGCCAGGATCTGATGCAGACTGAAGCTGAATGAATGTCAGCAGCCTGAATATCTCCTATGAGAACAGTGAAAAAGACAGTGCTGGGGCAGGTAGGATGCCCAACAATAAAAGAGCAAGTGAAATGCGAAAGGAATAGCTATGTGGAAAAGCAGAACAGTTGGGAAACTGCAGTAGGAGTAAAAGAGAAAGACGAAGCTTAGAGGGACAAAGGGCAGCCCCTTGGGGTCAGTTTAACTGGAACACCACGGTGAGGAAACAGTATCAGGGCGAGTCAAGAGAGGAGGGCAGCATGGCGACTCAGCCAGGCAGTTTATTTCCAAGGTGTTTATAGTAAGGACTGATGCAGCTGTCTTTGAAAAACTGGACTGAAAAAGGATTCAGCTCCTAGGAGAGCTGCACGTGAACTGGTGTGGCTGAATGGGGAGACGGAGGCTGGGGTGAAGAAACCGACCTTGGGTAGATTTGCAAGAAGACCAGTGGAAAAAGTTTCATTGACATCAAGCTGCAGTTCAGTGGCTTTCTGCAAAACACATTAAGAAGATCCCTCTGAGTGTTGCATAGCAAGTTTTGTCTCTGGCAAGAACAGAAGCAAAATAGTATAAAGTGAAATAAACCACAAATTTGTTAGCAGGAGGTGGGTTGGAGCAGCATGTCTGCATTTCCATATGTTCCCATGCCTTGAGGGGTTGTCACTGTGAGATGAAATGTAAAGACACATTTTAGCGATGCCAGATTGAGCAAGTATATAATACAAAAATTGACTGTCTTAAATTGATAAAAATGTTATTCTATTATTACCTGATTAAATATGGTTGATTATTGTTCTCATCTGTGCCCAAGTGAGACTGCTGGTGTACAGTGGCTGGCATGTACACTATCACCTAGTTGGATACTGCACTTCAGTCGTGACTGTAGTAGACCCTTTCCTGTAACTGCTTTTTATTATATACAGTATTGTAGCGAGATGGGGTCGGCGAGGAAGTAAACAGAAATTCAGGCTCTTTTTTTTAGAAAGGAAAAAAAATATTTACTGCCTGCACAACAGTAAAGACAATAGGAGACATACACAGACTAACCAGGGTATAACACACTAGGGTCACTTGGGGTACAGGTACATAGGTATAGGGTTGTTAAGTGGGTGCAAGTATGAAAGGGTGTAAACCTAGGATAATATTTTATATGACAACCCAACAGCCCACAACAATGTGCAATCGCACCAGATGGTGAACCCGTGCTGACTAGTAGCCCTCAGTTCCCCCTTTGGCTCCTCCTCCTATCCTGCCCTTCGCTGTGCACCTCAGCTGGGCGCTCTTCGGCCGCAACACCAGACGAGGGGACCACAGTATATTTATTACTTTGTCTATATTTTTCTCTACATGTACTGTATGAATTTGCATAAAAAATTAATAGTTTTATCAAATACTAATGAAAGCAAGTTTATTTGGAATATTATTGAGCCAAATTCGAGAAAGTTGTGAGTCAAAGCTGCAAGAACAAACCACAGTTTCATGAGGAATGAGCCAGGGAGGTGCTGAAAGGGTGAAGATGGAGGGAGAGAGGGGTCCAAGAAAAATCTGCAAAAGAGTAATCAGCACCAGAGATATTTACATGCAGGAGAGTGGATGTGGTCGAGATTAGAATTGGACCTTTTCCTGGAATTCTATTTTTTTATTCTTAAAATTAGTTTTTGCATTTTTTATTTACAGTCAATACATTATTTGAAATATTCTACAATTATATATTTACAATATATACATTTACATGTTGTTTATTTCTACAATAAAAAAATATTTTTTCTGCCTTTTTAAGGTTATGGAACATTTGTATAGTGCAATTTCATATAACAACACCATTTCTTTCCAAGAAAGCCAGATTGTTACGCACAATTATACTGTATTTCCAGTGAATATTGGTAAAGTTGTTTTTTAAATGCCCATTGAACCCACTATGACAGCAACAATACGATATAAAACCATGGAAATCTAAACCATGGTTTAGATTAAAATGTACAGAATACCGTGCACACATTAATTTCAATAATGTTCTTTTTAGTACTCCTGTTTAGGACAAAGTGATACCATGTACTTGAAATATTGCATCCTCAAGTATCATGTTTAACTTTTATATTGGTGTTTGAGTTAAAAAAGTGAATAATATTTTCCAAATAAATATTCTACAGTATGCTCACAGGATTTCTATAAAATAACTGCAACTCTGCATTTCTCACAGAAAATGACAGGTCAGCTAGAGCTCCAGAAAATTATGTGTTGGCAGATCCTAATTTCAATAAATTAAAAAAAACATTAAAGGCTGAATATTGCTGATTTATGAAAGAATGTTATAAATTTTATAAAAAACTAACAAACTGCTTATCCTTTAGTTTTCTAACTGCTTCTAACCCTCGCAAGTGGAACCATAGCAGGGGGCATCTATAGGTCAGTGAAAAAGTACAGCTCATGTCTTAAATAAAGTGAAAAGTAGAATGTCTTGTTTTGCAAATGTAAGCAATAACGAAAGTCTCAATAAGGAGTTGTTTTCCGCTATCTAAGATTGACTGAAAACTTATGATTCGTTTCAGGGATTAGGTAATCTATGTTAAAGGTAGGAAGTTTGTCTGTTACTGTGTATAAAAAGCGCTGAGCAACATCTTTCGGAGAGATTGGCTTTGGTAAGCTACTCTCCCTCTTGCAAGCGTAATAAACAGCTCTTCTTTCACCAACATCTGAATTCTGTTATTTTAATGTTTCTTCACTTATATTAGTAAATGTTTGTTTTACAGTATTTTTGGTTATGCTTTCTTCTGTTTAGAGAACGCCTGCAGCAGACCAGCTGTGCCTAGTGAAGTTTCTATATCTCCTTTTAAAGAGGATTACAGTATTGGGGAGAGCATTTTTCTCAGCTGTGATTTGGGGCTCACTCCTTCTGGACCAAGTTATTTCGAATGTGGAAAAAGCCTTTCCTGGGAACCCTCTTTCCCCAGCCAGATAATCTGTGAATCCGGTAAGAGCTATTTGTCTAGATTATCCATTTCCATTATCAGCAGAAATGTTGTATTTTTTTTTCCAACAACAACCAGCCTTCTCAGATGGTTAATCTTTCTTTCCTCAGTTTTAAAAGGCGAATATGTGATTTTTTTTACTCCTCAGTTACAAAAAGTAAAGGTTGTTTTCTTCATCCCTTTTACAAAGCAGCCATTTTAACTGTTGAAATATAGACAATAAACTGAAAATACAGGTTCCTGGTAGACATTCCTGTTTTTATCACTGAGTGAAACTCAATCAGTCCCCAGAGTGTCTAGCCTCTAGCTTGGCTCTGTTGCTCAGCTTGTCCTTCAGGTGTCTGTCATGTCTGTCTCCAGGCTTCTGGAGTAAAACTCCACTAAGTGCTTTCATCTTTTCATCTCTCATCTTTCTTGTCAATTGATCTGATGATGTAAGTAAACAATTCCAAATAAAAGTCCCCTAACTTTGTCCGAAACAGCCTGAGCTTTGTATTTGGACCAGTAATATAATACTAATGTGTCACTTGCTTTACTTTTTCTTATTTAAAATAATTAGCAGTGCCTATTACTTTTGTTCTTCTTGTTTGCTTTTTTGAAACTCAGTCTTTATAACATAATATTCTTCTCAACCCACAGAAAAACCTTTTGTTTCTGATGGGAGCTGCAAATTAGGGGAAAAACAGTCTGGCTCCACATGTGTTTGCATGTCCCCAGCAAGGGATTGCCAGTAAGAATGTTTTTTTTTATTTTATGACATTCTTACTGATCTCATGAGACATTTAAGCAGGTAACATATGGATATGGCAATAAAATCTTTCAGTATTAATCACTAATACAGTAAAATCACAACCTATGTGAACTGCACATAAATCACAGTAGAAAAAAATATTTTATTCTTTAAACAAGGTACTCGTGTCTTAACAAAAGGTGACACACAGATCCATCCCATATATATATATAGTGTGAATGCACTATAGGCATCTGTATTTTGATATTCATTCACTTTTGTAAAGAGATGTACTCAACGTGTAATTTTGATCTTTTCACAGTTAATGTAACAGATGTGGAATTGTAAATTGTCCTTTAAATCCTCTGTGGGTACTATCTTATAGACAAAATCAAGGACAGAGTTTTCTATGAGACAATATTGATTTACTGTATAAAATACTGCTTCTCATAAAACCCTTGACACTCTCTCCAGGACTGTTTTGAATAAAGTAGTGGTGAACTGCAGTAATCTTTTATGTGTATTTCTTTTATTACTTTAAATCTGAAGCTGTCACCAGGGGTCATCGTCATTTGGATTACTGTGGATGAACAATAGCACGAAATTAAATATTCAATGTACAGTACTGTACGTGTTTTAGGTTACCAAAGACCTTCTAAACAGTTACGTTGTATATCTGTGTATTGTAAGAATATATAGAGGAAAATATGTGCTCTGAAGCTGCTGTACATTGATTCCCACCTTAGTGCCTTAACTATGTTATTTGTCCCTCTGTTCTGCAGGTCTTATAGAGAAGACATCTGTGTCTTAGATGTACAAGCAGACAGTGCTGTGATGAAATCATCCTGTGCTTTTCATGCTGGGAGATGTCAAGGAGAACAGCTACATTTCCTGAAGACTGGTGCTTGTGATAACGATGAGCTCAGCCTCAAATGGGAGAAATTCAGAGCCAGTTTGTCTGACAGGAGTGAGAAAAAAGAGTCCTGTGGCTATAACACCTGCTATGAGTGGGAAACATGCACCGGTAATGTTTTTTTATATATATATATTATTCACAGAAACATTGATAGACAAAAAGAAAAGCCCCCTAAGAAGGTTTTAGGTTGAATAAAATAAAAGAAGGAAAATTGATGTAGAAAGTATGATCCCTATAGTACTGCAAGGCATGATTTATACAACCTTAGCTGTGTTAATGCACACAGAGCAGCTTTGCTTAACTATCTACAGTGATGCTAGAAAGTTTGTGAACCCTTTAGAATTTTCTAAATTTCTGCATAAATTTGACCTAAAATGTGATCAGATCTTCATCAAAGTCATTCAAATACTGTAGATAAAAAGACCCCAATTAAACAAATAGCACACAAAAGGATATAAGTTTTCATTCATTTATTGATCAAAATGATCCAACATTAAATGTCTTTGGCGGAAAAAGTATGTGAACATATGCTTTCAGTAACTGGTGTGACCCCTTGAGCAGCAATGACTTCAACCAAACGTTTATGGTAACTTGATCAGTCCCGCACATCGGCTTTGAGGAATTTTGGCCCATTCCTCCTTATAGAACTGTTTCATTTCAGTGATGTTGGTGGGCTTTCTTGCATGAACTCCCCTCTTCAGGTCCTGCCACAACGTTTCTATTGGATTAAGGTCTGGACTTTCACCAAACATAACGTTTCTCATTTAAGCCAAAAAGTTCTATTTTCAACTCATCCGTCCACAGAACATTCTTCCAGTAGTCTTCTGGCTCATCCAGGTGGTCTTTAGCAAACTTTAAACAGGCAGCAATGCTTTTCTTGGAGAGTAGTGGCTTCCTCCTTGCTATCCTCCCATGTACACTATTCTTGTTCAGTGTTTGCCTGATGGTGGACCCATGAACACCGACATTAGCTAGTGCAAGAGAGGCCTGCAGATCCTTAGAAGTTACCCTGGGGTTCTTTGAGATCTCCAGGAGTATTTTACGCCTTGCTCTTCGAGTGAGTTTTGTTGGACGATCACTTCTGGGGTGAGTAACAATGATGTTGAATTTTCCCCAATTGTACATTATCTGCCTGACAGTGGATTGGTGAAGCCCAAAGTCTTTCGAAATCATTGTTTAATCATTGTTTAAAGGTTTTTGTTTAACCTTTTCCAGCCTGATGAGCATTGACAACTCTTTTTTCTGAAGACCAGACTTTGGTAGTGAAGACTCAGGTTAATGTTTTTTAAATAGGGCAGTGCCACCCAAACTCACACCTGATTGTCATCCCATTGATTGACACTCCTGACTCTAATTATCCCCTTAACTGAGCTGATAATCCTAGAAGTTCACATACTTTTTCCAACAAAGACATTTAATGTTGGATAATTTTGATCATGAATGAAAAAGTATATCCTTTTGTGTATTTGTTTTGTTGGGATCTCTTTATCTATTTATATGACAAAGATGAAGACCTGATCACATTTTAGGTCACATTTATGCAGAAATTCAGGAAATTCTTAAGGGTTCACAAACTTTCTAGCACCACTGTATTGTACATTGTACAAAATAGAATGTTGAATATGGAAATATCATTAACAATCAAAAAAAGTCTAACATTATAGTTACATCTACTTAAAATTGCACTACTTATATTTTTCCATTTCACAGACTCAAAATGTGAGTGCCTGCGTCCATATGAATGCCCCAAGGAAGGGAAACATCTTTTCTGTGTGGAAACCGTGAAGTCAAAAACCAAAAGGACTTCGAATCTTTGCTTCCTTGGTGCAATGAAATGTGCAGCAATCCAAATGAACATTCTGCATGATGGGGAATGCTAAATCATTTTGCTTCATATAAAAGTCCAAAAAGGGATAAAAAATTTGGTTTCTCTTTTGAGAAAGACTTCTGGATTTTGAAGTACTACTGAAAATCCACACACTGAGTAGTCATTCAGAAGTTATGTCAAAATTCTAAATGTTTTTTTTTGTTGTTGTAATAAGCAGACTTCATTGAAAAATATTGGAAAGCTAAATAGTAAAATATATATATATATTTCTAAAGAGATCAACCTTTTACACATGTAAGGAAAATATTTCCAATGTGTTCTCAAACATAGATTTTGGCTCAGTGCTTCATAGTTAATAGCATTAGTATTTCCTTTCTCATTTTCTATCTAAAAAGTTCTCTTTCAAAAGCAGCATTAGTCCACATGCATGCTTTTCTATTAAGTTTACACTTTGCTATATAGTATGTATTAATGATCATTTATATACAATGATCATTGTGTACAGTAGTATTGGTATTGCAATGCTATACTCATTTTGTTTTAAATAAAGATCTTATAAGGTACAGTAAATGTCTCTGGGTAAAAGCCAATACACCTTTAATTACTACATTTATCACAATGTGGTATGTCTTGCTTAGAAGACTTACTGTAAGTGTTTATGTTAACACCTAATAATTTACTGTGGCCCGGACCTTTTAATCACAGAAGGCTAATTGACTTCATTGTACTGTTCAGGACATATTTTTAAGTTTGCTTTGAGTTCTTAAAATGCAGAATGCGATGTGTTATTTGCAACAATCCATATTGTAGTGTCAAACAAATGACAAAGCTCAGATGTCTGTGAAGCAGAAGTCCCTTTATTCATATGCATATGGAAGTCCAGCTTGCGACCACCAGACTTAAAAAGTAAGTAGCTGAAGATGGTCCTTTATACCTTAAAACACAAAGAGTTACTATGACATATTCTAAACAAATGATAAAACAGCAACACCTGCCAATTAATTATATCTAAGTTGCAGACTAGACAACAGTTAGTTCTTTTCATATTCTGGGCGTATAGCCAGCTTACCAAATACATGCCCCTTATCTTACTGACCAAGGACAGGCAGCATCTTTATATATATTTGAGCACAAAACCTGCGTCAAGCCACTAAACTGCATAGTTTGCAAAAAACATACAAAAACATGAAAATGATATTATTATCCCACTTCCTGGGCATCTCTCTTATATCTTCATTCTTCAATATCAATCTTAGAGTGTCAATAAGGGAAAGCAAATTGATAATGTTGTTAGAAAGAAGTAAACTAATAATCTAAACAAAGAAGTCGACCAATTAAAGTCAGCATTCAGCACTGTACTGTAGATTTAGAGCAAAAGGGCAAACAGGGTGGTCCCTTTGAACTGGGATTTGAAAACACTGTTCTAGACAATGTGACAATAAAAGGCAAACAAAATGTTAAGATATGTAGTTTAATGTGTATAATTCAAAACAAAGAATATTATGTTGAAATGGTATATTGTACTAGTATGACTACATTTTACATTCTATGTACAG
Organism: Atractosteus spatula; assembly: GCF_055471065.1. Lineage (NCBI taxonomy): Eukaryota > Metazoa > Chordata > Actinopteri > Semionotiformes > Lepisosteidae > Atractosteus > Atractosteus spatula. Next base: position 26,814,787 of record NC_142708.1, on the reverse strand, counting down.
TACATTTATGTTAATCATGTTGCAAAAAATAAATGTCGCTCTGGAATCAGTCCACAGAAGAGATACATTTCCAGGCTCAATGAAATGTCCTAGACTGACGGGCTAAGAGAAATGAATGTGTTTAGTCTTGGACAGTGTAGATTAGAAAAGTGTCTGATTCAGGTATACAGTACCAAGTACTCCAAGACATTGACAGAGTCAGCCGAATTAATTTGTTCCAGATCAACAAAGAAACACTAAAACAATGACCATACACAAAAACTATTGAGAAGTTTTAAAACCAAAATCAAAAGGAACTCTATTACACAAACAGTCACAGGAGTCTGGAAAAAACTGTCCTGCTTTGTTGCTCAATCTGATATTCTTGCTTCTATCAAGAAACAGCTGGATAAGATCCTTAGCGAACTTATTAGTGAACAGCATCCAAACAGACTACAGTACATAAGAGCAGTTATACAGATATGAAGAGGCAATTTTGTCTGTCTAGTCCATTTGGTAATTAGCAATTAATTGATTAGCTACTGTAGAGGGGTGAAAAGTTCTCTTCAAGGTCTTGGTCATGTCCTTATGTTCTTTGATTGTGCACAAGGGATTTTTCCATTATAGAAAATACATTGGTAAGGGATAGAAAGTTGCCATATTGCGTATCAATTTAAAATATACTTAAATGGATAGTGCAAATAACCACTTTAAAATCCTAAGTAGGCGCGCACCTCTTGTGCAATATGCAGATGCGCGAACACACACATTTTGATTTTCTACTCTATAGAAGCTTATATAGTTGTGGAAATAGGTCTTCATACAATACCTTGTATTAAAAGAGTTAATTCAGTAGAAAACTCATCTACTAGTTACTAAGGTTAATGAGTGATTATCAGAAGTGACATTCCAAAATATTCTACCTTTCTGAATGTCTATCACTCGCGGTACTGTAAACTCTCAAGACTCATTAGTCAAGTTTTCTGTTACCATTAGCTCTGGAAATATGGTACAGTACATATTGCATACTGTATTGGGCCTTACCAAGTACAGTATTTTAGGCAAGATGGGTGACTCCTATAGAGCATGCCATTCTGTAATATTTTGGGAGTGAGGAGTATATTAGAAATATAATTATTACTTAAACTACAATTTCTGTAGGATGGTTTATATGTAATTTATTTAACTTATTATTGTGCAAATTTTGCTATTTTGCAGTTCATGTGTCAGTCTACATACTTCTGTCTGACCATCAGGTATTGGGTTACCTATTGGGTTAGTAAGGTGGATTAATGAATCAGACCAGTCAATATACAGTAGTTTGCTTCCAGCTAGACATATTTTTCTGGATGACAGAAAACACCAGCTTCAGAACACCAGTTTAGCAAAACTCAAAACACCACAGTCATAGTCTGGTGGATAGTTGCAAACTGTGGTTAAAGCTAATTGCTCTCAAACACATCTTTTGCACCCAGACACCTCACCAAAAGCAAATGTAGAATTCAAATATATGTAATTATTACAATTGTATGACGAACTAAGAATATTATGCAGAATTTTGGTCACCAAGCTGCATGTAAGTTATTGCCACTGTTGAATCTACCAAAAGAAGAGCAACCAGGTATACTTTGGGTCCTGTTCTGAATCATTTGATTCTTGCATGTACTATGTCTCTCAATGTGAGGACCTGAGTTGAGTATTCAAAATCCTCAAAGCCATTAACAAAGTTGACTACAGACGTCTTAAAAATCTGTAGTGAAACACAAAACTGAGAGCTGAAGGCACACAAAAGGCTATGAGAATCTGGAACACGTTACCTGTTTTTGCAGTCAAAGATTATGTCATTGTGTCTTTCAAAAAACAGAAGGTTCTGCTTGTTAGATCTGTGAACTAAAGTACTAGCAACTAAACAAAATGGTAATGGAGGACACCAGATATTCTTGTCTGATTGACATTCCCAGAAGGAAATTGGGAATTACCTGTCATACTGATTTACCTGACAAATTGGTGGAGGTCAATTGGTTGGGTGACATTAAAAACCGGAAGCTGAGACTTTCAAAGGGCCAAGAAACTCTGCTGCCAAGAAAGACTCTGTTATGCATCTTCATTTGAGGGATAAGCAAGCAGAGAAGACAGCAACTACCAACATGGTTATGGATATAAAAATGCAAGGTTTGGTCTCAGAGAGTTATGTTTGCAAAAAAGTAACTTACAGAAGCTGCTCTGTTGTATCTATCTCAGAGAGGGATTGAAGACTTTAAACAAATAAAAAACGAAGAAAACAGCAAAAGGTAAACAAACATTGTCTGTTGAAACGATACTTATCCAAACATTTTGAAGACAAATTAGTTTCATGATCTAGCTTAAATTGTAGTCTTTTCACTAGTGTGACCTCTAATTGATAAGGTATTGGTTAGCGAAACAAATAAAATAATAAAAATGTTAAAAAGAAATCCAACCTTGTAAATAAATCAAAGAGCTTGGAGGAAAAACAAGACTTTTGTTTTGTTCGTTTTTTTTTGTTCTAAAAGTATGAATAAATCCTGAATCCTTTAACATCCACATTGAAGTGGAATGTTTTCATGTACAAAGGTCTGTGAGATACACTACCAGAAAACGTAAACAAAACAGTTTTAACCTTTTTATTATTACCATTATGATTGAAAGTAAAAGATTACATTTAATAGTCTTAAATCGTAAGGACCACTTACTAATATTTAATACAAGATGCATTGTACAGTACAAAGGTTACACACAGAATTCTTTTTATGCTTCACATGGCCAGATACTAATGACTGAGATATTCTCTCCATGACATCGTCTCACACCTGCTTCACACTCTGTCATTGATTGGGCAGCAGGATTCTCTCCAGCAAGTACACAGATATGGGCTCCACCGTTGGTGCATTCTTCATTTTCTCGGCATACGCACATGTTAGTCCCCACTGAAATCAAAGAATAATCAGTCGTTGAGAATGTACGACATGTAGTAGGTATTTTTTATTTGGATTTTCCAGGTAGTTTATACTTCATACCTACCAGATTTGGAATGCCATTTATTTACTTCTGTATCTAAATTCACTTACTACAACCACTCTACCACACAGGGACAGTGAGGACTTGTCAGACAGTAGAGTAAGCTGATTGACACAAACTCTCAGGCATCTAACAGCGGGATCCTAATGGTCTCATTACCCCCCAGACCCAACTCTCTGTGTACAAGGACATGGGGATTCCTAGTTAGCTAAGGATTCAACCTGATTGAGTATCTCAGGAGCCTTTGAAAGGAATTATTCTCCTGCTAGGCAAGACTTCATATGAGTCATGAGTTATAGGAATTCTTAATGATTTTGTGAAATTAAGAAATAAATACCATCACATTTCTCCCACAGCTGGCAGTCAGGACAGGCCTTGCTCTGGGATTGGAGGGATGTGCACTTGTTTTCCTCAGTTAGGTTGTAAACGCGTCCCTGACACTCAAGAGCATGGATTTTACAGATGCTGAGTCTGTATGCTTGGCGTGTTTTCACGTAAGTGGCACAGACTTCAAAAGATGACCTAGAAAAAGGTGGAAAATATAATGAGCCATATATTTTTGGTTGATTTTAGCATTTTGAATTATTAAGATTTATTCTCTCATGGAAAATTAGACACAGTGTTGTCAGTACTCAGATAGATACAATTTGTGTTTTGGCTTGTGCTTTTTCTGTGCTCTGAGCATGGGTGTTCAATACTAATCACGTTAAAAACACTCATTTAACTAATTAAAGTCAGTTCTAGTATGAAAAGCCTATACTTACGTGCACTCATAAGGCATTTTACAGATACATTGAGACTTGTCAGCTTTTTCCCATGGCTTGCATTGATGTGTAGGTCGAACTGTGGTTTTGACAGGTGCTAAAACAGATCAATTCACATAGACTTATGGACTATTATTCCAAATCTGATATAGAAGATCTCCTGTTTCCTTAACTCTCTTTAACCACTTACATTAGGTTCATGTGAGTTAATGAACCACAGTTTTGCAGATTGTCTCCTTTTTGTTAGATTTTTTTTAACTGACAATGAAACCACTAGAAAGATTTCTGTATTTGTAAGATGTATTGTACATAGAAAACAAATATCTAAAATAACAATTGTAGTAATATATACTGTACACCCGTCCCACTTGCATCACAATCCCATGCTTATTATTTGTTATTGTGAAAATATCTGCACCTCTTTGCAAAAGCAAAACGATTTTTGTTTGGTTTTGGAAAAATCTTTAGGGTGAATATCAAACAGTGTTGCCTAAATAAATATCACATTAATTACAAGGTAAACATTAGTTCTTTACTAGTGTTTTACTGTATACCTGCTTTGCATCTTGTATTTGAAACCTGTGGGGACCAGTTGAGGCTGGAGTCACACTTGATTTCTGAAACCCCTTCTAACTGTTTTCCAGCTGGGCAGGACATTACGATCTTCTCCCCTATTTCATAACTGGGCTTCCAGGGTGTGCCTTTCACGTCAGCCATGAAGTCTGGAGGCTGACAGACAGTTCCTGTAAATATTCAAATGCAAATCCTGTTTGAAAACAACATTTACAGGAAGAAGATTTTTGTGTTCAGAACTTTGGATTAAGCCTTTGGAGACACACCTCCCAACCCCTTAAATTTTGGGCCATTGGAAAAAAAAATCATGTACCTTAGTAGTTCGCATCCTATTAAGTGCGATATAGAAACAAAATTTATTAGAGGTTGGGTTGGTGTTACTCGCCTGGGAATGTCAACCCAACCGTAAGTCTGAGCGCCCCCCCTTACTTTCTAGAGGAATGAGCTAGGGTGCAGCTGAAAGGTAAAAGGAAGGATGAGAGATATGGTATATGTAAATATGAATGAGAGGGGCAGTGGGTGAGATTAGGACCTGACCTTCTGTCAAAAACTTCATACACTGAAAAATAATATTTGACTTTGAGCAGATCAACGTGATCACAAGGTTATATATGTACTGTATACAGTGTAGTAATAACTGTTACCAGTCTCATTGATGTGATAAAAAAGTTGATGATGCTTTTATGAACATATCACAGTAATTTAAAGATGTACCATTGATATTGTGCACTTCTGTGTGTACCTTAAAATACCAATATCAGCACTTACGCATGCATTGTACAGGATATCTTTTCCAGTTTAAATCCTCATCACACTCAGCTATGGGGTCCCCAACAATATAATATCTCTCTTTGCAGGAATACACAATTTTACTGCCAATAGGGTAGAGGTCTTTGGGATCCTATGAGTAAAGTAAACACAGTTGAAGACTTTACAGTATCTTGTTTCTTTATATTACTGTTTTCTGCATTTTGTATTTTGCCAGACCAACACACGAATCTCACATTTTCAGCAGTCTTCAGTTTTTCTTTTGTAAACTATTATATGCAGATTACTTGAAATGTATTTCTCGTTGTAACATGTATTCAAAATGAAGTATATTTGAGATGGGCAGAATGATGGTAAATTATGTCTTTTGTGCTCCTACAACCTAATAGGCACCTTCAAATGCCATGAAACAAGGTTGACGTTAATTCTATTTCTAATATACTGTACAGACAAACCACTGTGTGCTACATTGTCCACATAAGTACTGTGTAGTAAGACTCTGCTCTCTGATCATATAACCACATTACAATTAATGTGATTATATTATAAATGCAGTGTACAGTACAGTAAGTGGCAACTGATGCAAAGTGTTTTATGTCTTCTTATAGGATCATATTAATACAAAGAGAATTCTTAACTCCCATGTTCAAAACAGGTAAGATTATTTTTTTTTTACCCTGTGCCAAGAGCTTTTCATTTTTTCTTAAGTACAGTATATACAGTATGTACTGTATACTGTATAGTATATATCAACTGTACTCCAATGCTACAGCTAGTGTATTAAGAGCTATAAGTTATAGTTATTGTATTATTATTCTACTCTGCATAAAATGAAAACATTGCTTTGCATTTGCAATAATATTAACTCAAATTCAACAACACTTGTGTTTGGGCATAAAGTTTTAATTCTTTTGAAGAACATAAAAATGAAATCCACATCTAATGTCTATACCATTGCACAGAGGGGGATATTTGATTAAGCTATAGAGTGACAACAAGCTTCGGCTTATGAATAGTCTATTTTACATGCAGTTTTGCAAAAATCATACAGTAGTTCTCAAATTAAAAATACACAGTGTTTTCTCCTAAAGATCAAGTCTAAGAAAAAGAAAGGAGGTGTAATTCTTACTTCAACAAAGCCATTTTGAATCACAGGAGGAGGTTTACAGGACTTTGTTGGTTCCAATGTAGTATCAAAGCAATGGGGTTCCATTTCACTAGGAATCAAATAAGTTAAAAGCTGTTTTTTTCCTAGTATATGCAAACATTTATATTACTTAAGACAGAACAAAGGAGATTTCAATAATGCTGTATTGACTTACTTGGGGAAAATTAACAAGGGTTCACAATTTAAACATTGATTTCATAATACCTAACAACATAAACTCCAGTATACTGATATTTCTCAGAGCAAAAAGAAAATAATTGGAATCTGGTGTTGAAGATAAATTACTTTTTAATCTAGAAATGTATGCTAAACATTTGACAATGACTACATTAGATATTCCTTTTCATATTTGTAAAAAGTGGTTACTAATTTTCTGGCCTGTGTGAGACAATTCTGGGCGATGTACAGTACAGTACGTTTCAGTAGATTTTGCCCTTACCGTAAATAGGCAAGTTCCTCATCTTCGCAGGGCCGGGTCTCTTTGGGCTCCCCAATGCAGAACTTTCCTCCCATTCTGGGAAAGGGGTTATTGCAAGTGCGAGTTCTTACCCTCTGATCCCGTGAACAGGAACTCCAGGAAGACCAACAGCTCCAGCTGCCATCAATCACCCCTGCAAGACAGGAAAGCTTCCTTTAAAAACAAAGAAATAGGCATGCCATCGCAGGACTCCAGCACAATAATGATTATTTTAGTTAGCCTGTACAGACATAACCAGTAAAAAATAATCATTTAAAGAGAAAATGAGGAAAGGTGTAGCTAAATTATCTTTTGTTGCTGAAAGACAAAGATAATTGATAACTTTGGCAACCCTAAAAAGATTCTATATATGCTTTTGTTTTTTACTTAGAGTAAGGTAGAGGAAATCAGCAGCTGTTTTCTGCAAGAATTCAATCAATCCTGGATATGACTGTGGTTACAATGTGAGTATGGAGGCTATAATGACAGTTTTAGAGATTTCCTAGTTCTGTAGCTTCTACCAGATCGGCTTGAGAAACTATGCAGTTTGTTTGAAAGCCCACGGCCCATTGCTGTATTAGCCTGAATCTTCCTTTAGCATACACTGTACTGTACTTGCTATCATCCTTAACAATAATGTTGTACTGAATGATCTGTATGAATGTCACATTAAATCCATTTATGTTATTTCTCACACATTGTGTTGATACAACCAGGCTCGAGCTATACTTCAGGACCCAATTCACCCTGGCCACAATCTGTTTTCACTCCTGGGTTTTTGTAGGAGGTATCGCAGTATCAGAACACTGACAAATAGATTCAAAAACAGTTTCTTCACCCAAGCAGTCTGTATCTTAAACAGCTCAAATTAGTACCTGCACATATTAGCACTGTCTGCACTATGTTCTGTCTTGGCTGTATTAAAATGTCTATTGTCTGAATTTATTGTCCATGTCTATTTGCCATTTGTGCTTTTTTTTCTTTTCTCTTTCTCAAATGTTACTGGGTACAGCTGAAAAAGTAAGCATTCCAATATACTTGTTGTATATGGCAAATAAAGAAATCTTGAATCTTGAATCCTGTAATGTAGTCCATTTACAGTGGGGTGAAAGCAGTGCCTATGGCATTCATTATATAGTTTTGCTCTTTTAATGACTTACTGGTTTTATTTGGATGAAGTGTAGCAAAAGGAATTATTAATTCTCAAAAGCATTTAGTGCTTGTCACCTGGTTGTTCAAGCAGAAGAGTTCCAAGCTCACAGGCTGGTCCACTGGTATCTGGTTTACAGACACATGTGCAGACTGTGTCTTTGACTGCAGGAATACCATTGTTCTGGCAAGGTTTACAATTGCAAGGGTGATTCTCATTCAGATATTCCTCGATTGCTCGCTTCAGGTTGTATCTCTTCACAGCTGCACAGGGTACCTCTTTCACCAGCTCAAACAATGGTCTCAACTACAGAATTAGAAAAAATATAGTTGGTATACCATAAAAACTGCAAAGGAAAATCAGACTTTGTTTCACATTAACACTAGCAAAGATTAAAACACGACAAAACTGTGGGCCATTTTATACTTGTTTACGCATAGCTTCCCACAGTAACGTTTTTAAAAAGCACAGTAGCTATTTTCGTTTTAGATGGAGGCAATTTAATAAACATGACAAACTGTTGTTGACATTCCTGTTTACAAAGGTAAACAGGGAAAAATGTTTCCTAAATTAAAGGGCTAGGCTGTGTATTTTCTTACTAAGCCTAGTTTTTTTTTCTCAGCTCAGAATAATTCACAGAATGTTAAGAGAATACTTACAGTAATTGTTGTTATTTTTACATTAATTATAATTGAATTTAATTAGAAGCCCAGAAAACTGCATAGAACCGACATATATACCGATCATCTGTGTGATTTATAATATGGTTCACTTACTGTACACACTCTAACAGCTTTTGAGCCTGTTATTCTATTAGACAAATCGATTACCCTAATTCCTGCTACAGTACATGTTACATCAACTCATTTTCTGAGCTCACTTTGAACAAGACTCTGGGTAACCTACAACACTGGCTTGTGTAAATTACACAGTCCATAAACAGCAAGTCATGGTTCTGAGATTGATGTATTGCGGATCTGTCACCTTCTGCTTGATAACGGAGGGGTTCTGTGTCACAGAGCCAGCCCACTTGGTATAGAGATCACTGTTCGCTGTAGGGTTGTTCAAATCCAGATAATTAAGACCAGAGGCAAAACCTGACCTCCCTCCAACAATCTGTGTTTTCGGAGCTATCCTGTCTCTTTTATACCCTGGCAAAACAAAAAGATTTTTAAAAAAATATCCATTCATCTTAAGAGAAATTGTTCATCTTTTTTATTTCAGTTTATCCATTAACTGCAGAATTACAGGTCAGTAAAAAATGAAACTTTCCAGCATAACAAAAGCACAACACCATTACCTTCAGCTGTCCTGAGTGCCTCAATGAGTTTGTTGCATTCTGAGCGCTTCACGCTGATGAACAGGAAGCCAGAACTTGAAGAAGTACATTTTTGAGCATCAAGGTTAGATATACCTTCATTGATCAAGAAGAAAGAGAACGTGTTAGACCCGGAGCAAAATAAAACCTTTGTTGATCAAATGCCTTTGAGAACCAAAAAAATATATATTTTAACCAGAAATCCCTCACATTATAATTTATGGCAGCATTTCAATGAAAAAGCTTTATACAATATTGCATGCACGATACTGTAATTGAATTTTAATTAGAAAGTAATCATGCAAAGAGTACATTATGTGACAAACATGAAAAGTGAAGGTTATGTGTATAATATTTTGTGATAAATAGTATTGGAAACTCCAAATAAAAAAGCCTATACTAGGAATTCATTTTTGTGCTCACTTGTACAGCATGTGTGTCTTTCTCTTTCTTTGCAGGAGACATACAAAATGTATAAAATGACTTAATGTGCTACCTTGTTGTTTCATCTTTTCAGAATCAACGTAGAGAAGAGCCTGGTACTGGCCTCCAAGATAGCCTTCCTTCATGAAGTGAGTACCATAGTCTTGAATAAGATCTCGGTAAGCACTATACTCATATGAAGCTGGTAGCAAGGTTAAGTCCTTCCAGAAATTCTCTGAAAGTGTCAAGTCCTCAGATGCGCCATTCAGAAACTGTGCAACCTCCACCTCATTCTTGATTACCAGAAGTCTGTGGCTCTAAATCACAATAAACAGAACTTTCAATCTAATACTACATTACGTGCATTAGCAAACCATCTGCTGTTAGTGAAATAGTTATTTTAGTCTTATATGAATGTTTTGTTTAGATAATATAATTTATATTTCACCTTTTCTCTTTCAAAAATAGTGTTGTTTAAACCCAATCATCTACAATTGTGGTACTCAATGAATCAATGGTGAAAATTCATAATTAAATTGCCAAACAATTTGTTGCATCATTTAAGGTCCTCTGTGTATTGATGAGGTTTTCTAGAAGTGCATCAAAACAATGAAAATAATTACAGTTTTTCTGCAAGCAATATACCAAACAGCTCCCACAGATTTCATGCTTTGAATACAGTCTTATTTTAAAAGCTTTTTAACCTGTAGTTATTTATATACAGGTATTAACAATTGATACTTTAGCATTCATTAGCAATTTGTACAATCACATTTCATAAGAAATTTTGCGTAGTCTAAGGCATGTGTCTGTGTATGTACAGTACTGTAACAATATTTTGGGAAATCTCAGCATATTCTATTCAGACTACTGTACATAGTAAAGTGCAATTGTGACTGGCCTATTTAAAGAAAGAAGGCTTTCATCAGGGCTATAGTAGATATAACAAGATCACACTAGCACTCTGAAATATTCTTTTGGGTTAAAAATTGAAATTCAGGTTAATGAAAAAAATAAGACTGTACCTTTTCATTTGACAGGGCTGTGATGAAATCACTAGAATAGTCTCCATCGTAATTAGAAGTCATTTTATACTCTGTGTACTTCTTATAGGACCAGGAGCTGTTATAAAACTCATCACTGAAGTCATTCTTAATTTTAACCTGGTAAGATAAATGAAGACTGTTATGGTTTGATTGGTCATCATTGTATTTTCTAAATGTAATGCGAACTGTATAGTATGAACATGATAGGAGGGGAAACAGTTAATATGAAGACTCACCTGGAATGTGTATTTGACGAGATTCTGAGTCAGTCTGTAGGAAGGTTTATGATCTGCAGTATACACTTTTCTGCACTCTCCTCCAAAGCTTTTTGTGTTGATGACACTGCCCCTGAGCTTTCCGTTTAAAACATCAAATCTAAACACAAGTAGACAATGTCCACATTAAAAAAATAAGCAAAACATTCCAATTGGACAAAGGCTGGAACTGTGTGATGCTAACCTCTGTTTTGGTTGAAAGCTTTATGCATTCACTTACAGTTGCTTTGCTTTCCTGTTCTTTCAACTGTTGCATCCAACCATTTTCAAACTGCTTTATCCAATGTAGGGCCACAGGGCAGCCAGAACTTATCCCAGCAATCCACACAATCACAAGGCAGACACAACAACACACTCACAGTTATGGCCTTTTCCTACCAGTATGCTTAGGACCATGGGAGGAAACTAAAACACACAAAGGAATCCCACATGAACATACCATACATGCACATTCTGTACAGAATGCACCCTGGGTTTGGAATTGAACCCAGGGCCCCAGTGCTATGAGGTAGCAATGCTAACCACTGTGCCACTGTGTCACAGCTCCTACTATTCATTCTTATTCAATTTTGCTACTTCACATTTAACATATTGTAATTGTTGGTGCACCTTGAGAAGGCTTACCTGTATATGTAATTAGCAATTTAAAGATGCAAACATAAAAAAGAAAAGCCTAAGTATATTACACCTTAGAAATCAGGTTTTCCAAAAATGGGACTGATTTTACTGCTATGCACGCCAGGTAAAAAGGAATAAGAAGATGCAGATCCTAACCCTTTGCCAGTCAGCTCTACTTTGGGTGGGGGTTGATCATTGTCACACACACTCGATTGATCTGTACATCCTTGCTCATCGGCACCATCTTCCTCACAGTCCTGGTCTCCATTGCACACCAGGGACTTGCTGATGCACAGACCTGCAGAACCCAAGGACATTTGTATCTGGTGGAATGCCAGAGCACCACAAGGTAAAAACCTTTAAGGAGGTAGTTGACAGTATGTATTGACTTAGAAAAAATAATGACCCTTAGAACATTTTCTGTAATTGTTGCAAAGCTGTAAACCACACATTTGCAAATTGTGTCCTAGATTTTATAGCATATTTCCAAATATGAATGGATAAAATGGATACATGAAGACTATATGCAATGTGTATTATATAGTGTACATACTGTAAAGAGCATATGCTACAGTATATAATGCACATGCATGCTTCCAAAAGCCAGAAATGTCAAACAAAAGTTGATTTCCATCAAGATAAGATTCTGAAACAATTTGATGTCATTTTGTAAAATTAACCAACCATTACTTTTGTCTAGGTTTTGTCCAAGATCTACAGATTTTAAGAGGGCGTACTGTATCCATTCCCACCTGAAGAACAGCGGAATCTGTTGCCACATCCTTCTTCCAGTGGGCACCCTCTAGTGGGCAAACATGCCCGTCTCTCAGTGGATTCACCCGGGCATGGGATTCCCCCAAACTGACCATATGTTTCTACAGATCGCTTCCGAACCTGAGAACATTAATAACATTTAGAAACTAATGTCCTTTTGACTGTTCAGTCATTATTAAGAAGTTTTTGCAGCAAGTAATTGATTCAAAGGTTGCTGAAACTGTTGAACACTATTGAACATCACTGATTATCTACGAATATATACAGTACCTGTGTCTTCTTGCAACCATCACACTCTGACCAGTCACCATATGGGCCCCATTTACAATTCACAGGACTCTCGCAGCTGTAAAAAGACAAGGGAATCCATGAGAAACACAATGTATCCTTTTTATCCCAAAAAAGAAAAGCAGAAATGTGCCCTACATTTCCAATATTGTATCTTATCTCTATCTCATACTAGATGTGGTTATAATCATTGATCATTGTTTTTGTTAAAACCTCAGGAAATGCTAACCTCTCAACTGAAAACTTTTAATCCTGGTAACAATATACACAAAGAACTGAAACTGTAATATAACATGTTAGACACTTATTCAATAAGGCGTTAATATTAGAAAAATTAAAATACATTCTTTTATGAGCACAGTACACCAGACTGATTAATATATAATAATATATTACTACTACTACTAATAATAATAATAATAATGGAAATTATATTTGTCCTCTTTGTTGTGATAGCTGTACATTGTTAAAATCATATGATATTTGGATTATTGTTCTTGTGCTCTTACTCTAAGCAGGTTGCTCGTTTCATACTGTACTTACCTAACTTCTAACAGAAGAGGAAGAAGGCCCGTAAGGCCAGACAGAATCAATGTCATCCACACCTGCAAGAGGTCAGATCAATAATCAGGCAGCTCTAACAAAAGAGAAGTCTGTCCTTGTGGTTGATTAAGAAATAAAAGATTTCAAGTGTACTGAGAACTAAAGAAATCACACATATGCATATCCTAATACATGCTGTACCTATCACAGTACCTTACTCTTATAATTCAAGACTGTTGCTTGAGCTCAGAATATATATATCATCCCAAGTAAACAGACTGAAACGTTTTGTTGTAGACTGCGATATAGACATCTCAGATTCTAACTGATATATATTTTATCTAAAACAGCCAGACAGGAACATTTATGGTTCTCTTACCTTCATAATTAAAGAACAAAAAAAAGAGCAAGAAGATTTAGTATAAGCTCTGCAGCAGGAGCAACACGTTTGTTGATGTGAAGTGGAAAAACAGTTGTACACACTCAGCCCAGTCTCTGTGTTTCTGCTTAAAACTCTGGAACTTCCTGAACAGGCAAACTAAGGACCCTGCAACCTATTGATAAGACAGCTGATTGTCTTGCTAGCACTATTCTACTGAAGCCTTCCAATTTTCCCTTTCCTGTCTTTCTCCTATCTTTACTTATCAAATATACTCTTTTTTTAGATCTAAATGTAACATAGAGTTAAGGACTATAATTTACCAAATCCACACAATTGACAAATCTTAACAGTAACTATATTTTTTATTATTCAAAATTTAAAATTCTGTAGAATTACAAATTAATAATTATAGAATATAATGAGGTGACATTTCAGCAAAATCTACAACTTGATTGTTAATGGGTAGGAAAATGTTAATGTTTCAAGCTATATGTAGAGAATATACAGAAAAGGAGAAAAAATACAGTAAATACATAGTAATAGCTCCTGTATTTACAATATTTATGTAAAAGGAAACAGCAAAATTATACTATTTATTTATGATGGCATAAGATTTAACACTAAACTGAAGTATGACATACAATTAGAACCACAAATCAAAAATGACTAAAGTGTATTTTTAGGCACATGAATTATCAAATTGTTACATATTGTTCTCAGTTTTGTATTTGTTATCATATTCACTTCTTTTCTCACATTACAAGGTTAAACATTTTTTCAGAAGTTACAAAGATCAGCATTCAGAAGGGAAATGGTCTGACGTTCTCTTATCAGAAAGACTGACCATTGTAATAAGTTCCTGAAATAAACATCCTTATCCACAACAGGTTAAAAACATTTCAGTGTTATTTGACCTTTCTTTCTTGACAAGAAAAAAAAAGTGTTATCTTTTATCAACCCCTTCATGACTTTAATTATAATTTTTTAAAAATATGCTTTTATATAATTACTTATAAAAGATTTTTAATGTGGCTGAGTCTAGTTAGGTAAGAGAAGTAACTAGAATCCACAATTAATTCTTTTGTCATAAAGGCAGTCAACAAAGACTATGTTTGCATGTAGCCAGACCTTAATAATGTTTAAGGCAGAAGAATGTTACAACATAGTGGTTTCTCATAAAATGTCTGTAAAGACAAACTAAAGGTATTTCTTTGCAGTTACAGAACAATATGTCCACGAATTTTAAAAGTTAGGCTAAGTGAAAATTCATATTTTTAAATGGCTATCATGGATCACCAGTCAACCTACAGTATATTACTCTCTTGGAATATAGATTTTAGATACTTTGAGAAAATTAAATGACTTAGTAATAAAGATCCAAGCTACTGATGTAGCTTGTCAGGGGTGTCGGGGGTTGTGTATGCTTTTGTCTTCTTGTTATGTACCTTTGATGCATACTTTTCACTAAAATCTTGAGTCATTTTACACAACTAAATTAATTCTAATACAGGTCTGGTACTGTATGTCTTTCATATGTTAAATTATAATCATTACCACTGGGCATTCAGGTTACTGAACTAAAACTTTGGTTGTTTGTTCTCTCAGTAACTCTGAACTGATGCGTAATTGAGAATTACCTTGTCTGTTCTTTCTTTTCTGATACATCTACATCTAGATGCATGATGCAAGTGGAGTTTGATGTGCGATTGGAACCAGGCATGAACAAAATTCTTGCATTAAGAAGGAACAAGAGGAACAGTGTACTTGGAGTTCAGGCTTTATGTCTTTTTTATCAGGAAAAAAACTGTAGTACACCATTTGAACTTTGTCATATAATACTTTCTGTCCAGAAGGAATATGCAGAAAGATCATTACACTCAGTTATACTTAAGTGCTATAACCCAGCTGCTGTTAATATGCATGCCAGCACAGAATGATCTTACAACAACTCAGTGAATTTCACCAAAAGAAAAAATGTTTTGAGGTTAAAAGTTGAATGTCTCAAACATTCTTGAACAATGTAGTCAAATACATAAATCTTTTTCTTGTTCTCAGGAACTTGGTTTTTTTTCATGAAAAAAAAACTGCTTCTAATCCTCCTGGAACTGAAGGGAAGAACAAATTTAACCTGCTCCCATCAGCCAAAAATTTCTGCAAAAGGTCAGTTGAAAGGAAACACTTCCTTGAGACATGAAGCCAAAATTTGCAATTCATGTTACAGTAAATTTTTCTTAATACATTTTGTTTATTCTTGCATCCTAAAGGTTTTGTTTTACTGAAAGCATTGTATACAGTACATTAATTGGGTTTTATAAAATACATCTGGATTTTTTTACATTTTATTACAAATATGTACAAATTATCTATTAGTTTAGTATTGTATAATCCACTTAGCAATTCTGTCTAAAATGTATCTGTTTTATTATTTGTGTTATAAGAACTTATCTTACTGATCCACAAGGGGGAAACATAAAGCTGTTTGGAAATCATCAGTGCATTGGTGCAGTAAGCTGAATACAGTAGGCAAGTAATAATCACGACAACATTCAGAAATTATTGCCATAAGGGAAAAATAAAAATAAAGGATGCAAAATCCATTTTATGCAATCTACTTTATCTGAGTGAAAATCAATGGAAATAACAAAAGGTTCTGAGCTTTGAAATTGAAAATATCAAATTTGTTTTGTTGTTGTCTGATTTCCAATGTTTCTATAACAATATACAGGAATGGTTCAAATCCGTTTTTGGTTCAGATTGGGGTTTGTATTATCTATCACTAGAAGTGATCAACCCCCATTATTCTTAATAATAATAATAATAATAATAAAAATAATAGATAGATACAAGATTGCTTCCGATGTCATTTATTTAATGGTGATATCTGGCTTGTTGTATACAGTATATTTGTGCTTTAATAATGAACATGAGAATCTTGATTGTTAAGATAGCTTGATGTTTTTCATGTACTGTAACAGGAAGAATACTCAAAGGGTGTTGCCTTTTTCTGATGTCTGTGGTTTTGTGCCTCCATTAAAAGTGAAAACTTTTGGGAGGTCTTGTCTCCTCTGTGACTTTTTATGAACAACTGAGCTTTTGCAGATTGTATTCTATGTTTATCTGCATACAGTACATAGCACATAGCACATAGACTATATTAATTAAATGGTGTATTTGTGTTGTGACTGCATTGTGAATTTAGATTACCAAATGAACTGCTCATTTGCAAGTTGTCATGAACAGATTATTTTCTGTGCAGCAACCAGGATGTGTTGCTTTAATCATCCCTTTTATTTTATCACATCTCAAATTGAGCTCTGTTTTTGAGAGAATTACCTGTAACATACTGCTCTGGCCAGTAAAGCAGTCCAGACAGCTGTGTCTGGTTGCTATGGTGAACACATGAGATGACTGATAATGACTTTTTTCTCATTCTCAAAGTAATTGCATGGGACGACATGGCTGTCCCTGCACACATTGAGAAGATCTCAGGCTGTGGCCTGGATCACCTCTAATTGAATAAGAGCTTTCCATGGGTGTCCGTTAAGCCAGACTACTTATTGATTGCAAGATCTTCTTTAACTCACACATTCCCCCTTCTGCAAGGAGGTACAGACACACTGTGTTTGATCTTCTTCTGGAAATCCCTGTTTTCAACTATAACCTTATTAAAAAGGAAAAATAAAGTTTATGCTTGCATGTGCTACCGTACCATTAAGAAAGTAATGAAGGAGCTGCAGGTAATATGTCTGTACATAGAAAAGAGATCAATATGTAAAGTGAATTTGTATGCCATCCAAAATCCCTCTTCACACATGGGAAAGGCTTGAGTTTTCAACCCCTTCCTCTGGTACCCCTCAGCTTCATCAGGTAATGGAAGATCTTTAAGCAGATGTGAGTAAGTGGACCTCTTAGTGCCCAATGTCCCCCTGATGCACTTATGTGGCTGTGCTGTTCACATGGTTGCCCCTTGTGTGGCAAACAGAGCATTGTTTCTGAGTAGACCGGAGTCATGTGTTTTTTTGCATCCTAAACATGCAGTTAAAATGTTGTTAGTGTTGCAAATTGAGAGAAAATGGAGTAGGGTGGGATAGACTGGAATGTCATGGAACCATGCCCTGGTGCACATCAGTGCTGTGCCGGGGGGTTTATGGGTTTTTTTTGGGGGGGGTGGGAGGTGGTAAATATCTACATATCTACTTCACCTCCATTTTGTGTTACAGTATATTTGAATTGATTAATTCCTAAGATCTGCTTTCTTTTTTGCAAGCGGTAAAATATATGTTTTCAAAAACCTACTGTACATGTGTATTATTTCCACTTGGTTGAATCTTTCATGTTCCAGGAAGCTCTCTGTTCTTATTCTTGTGAACCTCTTTCCACCTTGATGTAGAAGTAGTATGTTTAAAAAGAGCAAACTAACCAAGGTCATACATACTGTAGTACACCTGAAGAAGACTCCACAGCCGAAACGTTGTGATTCTTTTCTTTACCTTACAGCATGGAATGAACCTTTACCTGTTCTTATGTTATATATATGGTATTTTTATTTCTGACTTTATGAAAGATACAGTATGTGTGGGAACATTGTTTTACTTTAAGAGGCAATTTTTTCTAAGTAACAGTTCCAGCTATTTTTTGTGCCCCTGCTATTATACTTTACGTTTTAGTCATTTGTGTAACTGTTGCCGAGTAAGGCTCTTATGGAAAGAATATTTTAAGACCCTATGCGAGGTGGCAAATCTGGAAAGGAATAGGGAACAGAGTAGAGGGAAGACACAGAAGATTTATTGGTGCTCACAGTGATGATAGGGAAGTCTGTGCAGAAGTGAAGGGTACTATAGGTATCCATTGCAACAAATCCAGGGAGGTCCACAGGAGAATCAGGAAACAGTCCATATGTCCATTATCGAGAGATGCATCCGGAGACAAAACAGGAACAGACACATGAAAAAACAAAAACCAGGAATATGGGGCTTTGTCCCAGGCCTCGGGCCTCAGAAGGTCAGCGTGACTACTACTGGCCTATGCCCTCAGACTTCCCTGTGAAGCCTGGTGGTAGGCGGGCCATGAGACAACCATTTTCCAAAGATGAGCCCCGAAGGCTAGGGGGAAGAAAACTTAAATAACCGACTTAACTAGACACCCCAGGAAGTAATAATTAAAAGGACTATCTAGAGAAGATTAGAGCGCCATCTGGAGGAGGAGATGTCAACTGTGACAATTTGTTCCTGGTGGCAGCAAAGACTATGTGCAGCCAAGTAGTATTTATACATTGGAGAGTAGAAGTGCGACATTAGAATTTAACCTCCCTGAATTTCTGTTAAATAAATACCATTAATTTCGTTGGTTCAGTTAAAATTTCAATTAAAAATTAAGTGAGATGAAGAATAATTTCATGCATCTACAGTATATACCACTTTTATTTCCATAGGATCCCAAAGTTTTTTTCCATGTTATTGATGATTATCCATTTCATCCACCACCAATTTGCAACACCCACATGAATGATGCGTGGCAGACATTATGCAACAGCAGCCTATCTGCACAGTACATAACTTAGGAAAGTGAAACTTACAGAACATCACCAATTTACATAAGGGCGAAAGCTAGGGAGCCCAGAATTTGTACAAAAGTGAGTGTCAGCCTCTGATATCAATATATTACACTAGAAATTTAAAAGTTAAAAGTGTCATAGAAGTGTGGCATTTACTTTGAGAGATGATGTGTTAAAATACAATACACTAGTAAGACCTCTTTAAAAAAATTGTTCCTATTTTTATCACCACATCACACAAAAGACATTGTTGCTCTGCAATCAATCAGTCCAAAGAAGTATGATTGGATACATTCCTGAATGAAAAGGTACAGTATGTCCTACTCTTACAGGATTAAAGAGCTGAATGTTTTTTTAGTCCTGAATACAGAAGACAATGAGGCGACCTGATTTAAGTCAAAGACATTAAAACATGAATTCCAATAAACGTGTTAGGCAGTAAACCTCAGAGGAGACCACCATTTACCACTGAAGTGCAACACCCACCTTGGTGACACAAAAGACAAGATTTGCAGGTTGCCCTACTGCAGTGCACATTATATGGACAAGTAAGACATACAGTAACTTCATATTTTGAGTCAATTAGAAAATTTAGGCAGGCCAGATTGTGCAAACCGAAGGCAGAATTCAGAAAAGTTTCACCTACAGTAAGTAGTTAGGACTACGCGAAGAGTAGCACCTCCCGATAAAGCATCACATACTGGTGCATAAATGAAGTAAATGTGAGCTTACTGGCACTGGGGAGACAAGGATGAGGGCTTGGATGCACTGTACTTTTAGTCCATTGCCATTTTGCTATTAGTTTTATCAACATTGTACTTTACACCTACGGTATGTTTTTTTCAATTATTGTGTTCATGAAATATTTATTCATTCTTGTTATATTTGTAGTTAGTTTATATACACATAAGATAAAAAAAGAAATACACTGAAATTGCACAAGATTATCTGTTTTCCTTTTCTTTCCATGAAGATTAGCCATCAAAATGTTTTGGCAATGCACAGGCAAAGCAGGCTCACCCATATTGCAACTAATCAAGACAGAGTATTCATGTCCTGGCTGTGCTCTTCTGCTTCTTTATTTGTAACTTTAGCTCCTGCTATTACTGAGGACAGTGATATGTTTCTGCTCTGCTCCTACCTGAAATGATGACCCCTCTTCAGGGAAAGCCACTCAGCTGGTGCCACTTTCAATTCTTTCTTATTTATGAACCCACCAACACAGATAAATTATCTTGTGTGGTTTTAGTTTTCTGCAATAAAACACAAATCACATTTTTAAACAAAAGGTGTCTGCGAATTGAAGTTATTGTGAAGGATCTTTTTTCACAGAGCACAGTTGCAAAAGAAATCTACAGCATTAAATGTTCAATACAACTTCACAAACGCCGGTGACTTTGCAGGTGAAGAACTGATATAACTTTTGTGTGTTGTGCAAATGCGTTCACATGCTGCAGTAACTGTAGCAAATGCGCTAATTTTATTTTAAAAAAATAGGCAAGGGTTATAATGATGCACTGCAATTGGTTATTTTGTTGTTTGTGTTCTTTTAAAGAAAATGAATATAAGAACTTTAAACATTGTACTTCAGAAAAAATAGTTTTTTTAAATGAAATGCACTTAAACAAATGTGTGCCATCTTTCTTTTTTCCTCATTTTTTGTTCATCATTTTGCCAAACTCCTATGACATTTCTTTAGCATTAAAAAGTCCACATTTCAGAGGTTGTTCTTATTTCTCAATTAAGCCATTTTATGTTTTGGGTCATTCTCATGTTCAAAACAGCCCCTTGTTCTGTGAGTCACCTTATTGATTGATTGCATTGCACACCTGCATGTGCTACGTTATGAAAATAATAACAGGTTTAATAATCAGTCCTGATTGTTTACCTGTCCTGAAGGTAATGTGAATCTTTAGTGGATTCTTAAGCAACTTAATTTTTCCTGTACTGTTCAATCAGGTTTTATTTCCTACTGTGCCTAAAAATGTCCAACTCACTAGCTGTAACACTATCTGCTTTTATTTCTTCAATCTTGAAAAAAGATTTCTTATTACAGGACCAGAAACTGCTTGCAACACTGCTTATTTGCCATCAGTGATTTGTGAGTTTGTTTAGCCGAAAAACCTGTTGAAAATTTTTATTAACTATTTATACTGTACCTTCTGTTTAGAAAATTACAAGAACAATGTCTATGGTAAGAAAAATAGTCATTGGCTACAGTATGTCTTATCAATTGCAAGCTTAAATAAGGCACTATTATATGCAGAATTCTCTAAAAGTTAGTTATTTTAATACACATTTTTTCAATTAAGTGAAGTATATGCAGTACTAGAACTAATCTTTCTAACACAATACTTCTTGTATAGTACAGTTTGACTAGTATATTCTACTGTTATTTGACAAATATGTGGGTCTTTCTTTAATCTGTACGTGTTAGGTATTTGGAAAAGTCTAAAAGTTCCAGTATGTGGTATTAAGAAAATAAAAAATAGATAAAAGCGTTGTTTACTGGCATATTGGTATCTTTGTAACTTTTTACAGACATTAAATGTTCTGTATTAATTATAAATTATAGTCTTTTTATAAAGTTCATCTCAATCCTTTTTTTGCTTGAAATATAAACTGAGGAACAGGTAGTATATCCCACAACTGCAATACCTGCTGAATGTTATGTATCTTATGTATTACATAACTTTGTTATATTAGTAGTTATATATTAATACAATATAATGCTGTTACGGTATATTAATCATATATTATATATTATATTATGTTGTTAACAGGCCTGTGTAGCACACTGGAGACCACAGGGGTCTCTGTGAGACAAGAGAGCCTTGGTAGTGTTACAATCATAATCCATCCTCTTAAGGGCACTCTGGCTCTTTCATATTTTGCTAATTATTTGCACCTGGCCCCAATCTTGCCCCTCCTTATTTAAACCTGGAGCTCTCGCTACTCTGGGCTCTGCATTGGAAGATGGAGGCCCGGAGGCCCGGAGGCCCGGAGGCCCGGAGGCCCAGAGGCCCAGAGGCCCGCAGGCCCGCAGGCCCGCCTACCACCAATTCGCCCTATGTCCGCCACTTGAGGGCATAAGCCTCCTATAGCTCCTAGCTGAGGTCGGAGCGCGGAGCGCCGGGCCTCGTCATCCCTTTTTTTATTCCCTGTCCCTGTACCAGATCCTGTTCCTGTTTTTGGACTTCGCCCCGGATTCCCCCCCCGGACTCCTTGGACTTCTTTGCCCTGGCTACGAACCCCGAGCACCAGTTCACCATCGTCACGCCTCCCCCATATGTCAACCCCTCCTGATCCTCGTCGTCTCCTCCCCGTCATCCTTTTCCACTTACTTCCAGATTATGCTGTCTGCCTAGGGTCCAGAACTATGGGTCTGGGCTCCCATTACAGGTACTGTAGTCCCAACTAATCCCAACCTTTTCTTTGGCAGCACTCAGCCTGGTAATCCTGGTCACAGTTGACTGGAGACATAACCAGGCTCAGAACTTACAAAGTCTATATACTGCAGAGCTTAACATTCGCACTTTGGGTGAACCACATGGGAGTCACATTTTGTAATTTTATGTCTTAAGCATCAGAATTAAGCTGGGAGAAAAACATGAATGCTAGTTTTTTTTAATCATGTACTGTAATTAAACAATATTCGTATTCTTTTGCACATTTTATTCGTTTTTTTTTATACCTGATAAATAATTTCACTCAAGAAATACAAACAGACACACAGTACAGGCATTAAAACTTTAATTGATTTGTCTGTTTCATGTATAACAACTTGGAAGTCTCTTTTTATACTTACAGTTTTACTACAAAGTCACTCTTACAAGATATAACAGTAGTTGACTTTTCATCAATAACGCAAAACAGAAAAACATATTAAACAAAAATACATTGACTTTCAACCAATCTGTAGCTGAAATCTGCCATTAGGCTTTATTTAGCCTGACATGAAATAGCAATCAGTGGAATAGGCTATTCACACAATAGTTTTCCATATAAAACCAGCAAAATAAAGGATAAAGTGTGTTTACATTTTATATAAACATTTAAAAATGTTTCCTTCTTAAAATGAATGTGTTAGTTAGAACTAGTTACAAAGGGTAGAAACTTAAATTGTTTCTTAAGAAAATAAATCAAAACTTTCCTGAAGACCTTAAATCCATTAAATGTCTAATGGAAGATTAATATAAAGGAAATTGAAGATCAGAAAACTTTAAAAATAATGTTTTTATAATGTTTACAACCCACAATTTATTAAAAAATCTTAAAATTGTACTGTTCCTAGTGTTCTCAGATAACATTTCAGATCACTACTTCTACTCAGAAGAAGAAACTTCTATATCACTTAACGTTTTTGTAGGTTTCAATGTTGTATTTGTATTATGAGCCTCTGAAATATCCATACCTAATTATACAGTCTCCTACACATTAGTCAATAATATATTTATAACACTAACCCATTGAATATGTGAAAAATGTAATACATTTGTTTTTTATTGGTTATACTTTAGTTTAGGGGTTGGAAAATCACATTTCATATACACTAAAAATGGATAATATACTGTATCAGTCTGTAATACATTTATAAGTATTATACTGTATATGGAGTAAGCTACCTTCTGCAAATAACCCTAGGCTTAGCGTTACTGGCACAGTTCAGGCTTTTTTGAGGACTGGAGATTAGTTGATAAGATGGAACTATTGCACAATAAACTCTGTATTAATATCTTATTAAAACATTCCTTATTATAAAATGTTTAGAAATGTTATTTGTAACCCCTAATATAAAGTGTTTGCTTTTAGGTTTTGCCAAATATTACCTAAAAGTATATTACTCTAAATAAATGTCATATCCGTGTAGCTACTGTACTATCTTTGCTTGGGCTTTTAACAGTCTTGAAGTTCGTATTGCAAAATGATTTGCAGACTTACCTCTGTTTGTTCTTTCTAACTCAGAAATTAATTTATATTTTTCTAGCCCAAAGCAACTGTTACATTCTGGGACACTGACACTAGTCATATAATTCAAAACTGAAATTATTATCCATCAAGCAACTCTGTCAATGTATTCAAAACCCAAAACATATTTTCTCGTCAAGTACTGTAAAAGGAAGTGGCAAAGCAAACCTTTCAATGTTTTATTTCACATATTGATTTAATTGTAATTTTGAACAAGTCATTATTATTTACAGATAGGTAATACACACACATACCACAGACATTAAAACATCACACTCAAGAAAATGCAACTTTCATAGATACCATTTTTTGAACTAATGTATTTTTAACAAGTACACTTATTATCTTACAACTTATGTGGCCTACCCTAAAAGGACATGATCCCTAGCATTTAGCAGTAGCACTGGTGTCCAAAAAGGATAATGACATGAAAAAAGACATACCGTACAGTATTCATAAAATACCACCCATCTCTATCACATCAGATTACAAACAGCTGCCAACAAAGGTAAAATATACTATATTGGAGGCTTTATCAATGAGATCAACAGAACTTATAATAGATGTTTAACAGATCAAATCATGGTAAAGAATTTTCCTTAGAAATAGGTGCAAAATATCAGTCATTGGTATTTTTATCACTATTTTATTGTTGAGGATTTGTTGAGAATTTTAATATTGTATTAAAAGAAAAGCATAAAATGCAGGTTTGTTAGGAAGTTATTTTTTGGCTTTTCATAAATACAGTATTTTACAAATTTGTACTTAAATAATGCCATTATTTCAAGAATATTAACAGCTCTTGAGCAGGAATTTTAATTTGAAGCTAAAATTAGATTTCTGAATTTTATTTTAAACTTCAGATTTCTGTGAATCCTACATGATTCAGATCTTGGTAGAAACAAAATAAATGGACTACTTTTATTGCATTATTTTTTTTTCCATTGTCTTATGCATTCTTACTTTCTTTCAATTACTTTTTCACTTTCTATCTCACTTTATTTCAATTATTATTTCAATTATTTCTCTTAAATAAATAGTCCAGCTATGACTAACATTCTTTTCCTAATCATGATATTAAATGCGTTGAAGAATACTTCTTGGTATTTAGTTTTTATCATAATAGTTCAAAACTGAAAACAAAATTTCAGTGCCCCCTTAGTCCAAATGACTTCTAAATTGAAAGTACACATGCATACAGTACTGTACACCATTCAGAATGTGTAATAAAGTAGATACATTAATCTAACTGTATAGAACATGTGTTCTAGTTGTTTCTGTTTATTAGTGGGGGTGTTGTTCAGTAGACATACTGTATGTTGCTAAATATTTCTTCTGTAACCTACAGTATCTATTGATGTGTATATTTATAAGTGTCATTTGATCCAGACGGCAACAGCAAATTACAAACCCTGGAGTTGATGGCAGCCTTTTATTTTCCATCGGCTTCTGGCTTCTATATAATGGAAACCTACCATCAAGTGTTGGCTTTGTGACTTGCAACTGGAAAATGGGTGAATGGTTTGTGTTATTCAAATTGGAGAAAGAGCGGTCCTGCTTAGAATTTGGATGATTGAATCCCATTTCAAGTTGCTGATACTTCATACTATGCTACTGTATACTTAACACACATTACACGCTATATTACAACAAGCACCTACAGTACACTTTACCAGATAATGTTGGGCTGCATTGTCTCATTTTGAATGTGTTTTCTTAATGAGTTGCCAAAATCAGTGTAAATATCTGAACAGTAGGTGGTGATAATGTTTTGTTAATGTTTGCAACAGTCTGGAAATTCTGGACTACATCGTTTTTTTCACTAAAAGGATACTGAAATATGAAAATGCAATGTTTGGATCAAGCAAAAGACTGCTGTGATTTAAAGATTAAATTCAGGACATATTTTTTTAAGTATCAGTTTAAAACCAATGTGTTCATAAGGAATCCAGGTATTGAAATTGCAAATACTGCTATTGAATTGATTTTTGAAACTGATGTAATTAATAATATGTTCATAAAGTGCTAATGCTGATGATCATTTCTTTACATTTCCTTCGTACTAAATTTAGAATTCATGAACATGAGGTCAAATACTGAAAACATTTTTTTCAATGCAACTGTCACTTAAATACAATTTTGAAGAATAGTTCATTTAAATTAAAAACTTTATTACACAGAATGACATTTATTTTCGTATATAATGTATCTCAGTGACAGCCGCATTGGGTCTGGGTTTGCCTAACTAACTTGTTTGAACTCATTGGTAAATATTCAAGAGTTTTTGCACAGCTACCAAAATTAGTATGTTCACATTGTACAATAAAGCATGAGTAATATTTCATGTAGCTTCAGTAAATATAGCTGTGATTTCTGAATGTATACTTTAGGGAAGGAAAAATAGCCTGCTTATATCCATCACTTCTTTCATTTTTTAAAATGAAAGCGTATTTTTCCTGCAATTGCTGGTGCATTGAATGCCCTATTCAGAAACATTTTACATAAAATCCAGGCTGGAATATGCACAAAAATGAATGCTTATGAATTAAAAGTTCAATAAAAAAAACAATCAAATAAATTCCCTGATATGGTAATCACAGAAAAAATGCTTTGTTAGTTACATATACAGTATACAGTATATAATCACCACAGGATGATTGAAATTTACATCTATTCATGTCCAGCCTATTTTAAGATCCAACATAAAAACATATCTGTTTATCCACTAATCATAGTCATGATGAATAAAAAACTGCCATGAACTAAAGCCTTTAATAATTATTATTATATGGATAGATCAAGCCTTGCTGATCAAGGTCTTATTATACATGATTTTGTACTGAAATATATTCATTACTTCAACCAAAGTTGCTACCTTGTGTTACATAACCAGACTTTCTTCCATTTACATGCTTTCCCTTTACTGCGTTCATGGTGCCTTGGCTCAAAACAGATGCAGAAGCTGGCAATTACACTATAATACTCGATGTTGTAGCAGTTACCAATGCTGATGAGAAAAAGCAGAGCATAGTAACACCTTTTGCCCTTTATCCCAAAAATAAAAGCAAAAGAAAAGCAGTTTTCTCTTTTTACAGCTTAGGCAATGTACTGAATACAGATTATAACATGACCCTCCCCCACCCACTCTAACACTAGTAGCCCTAAAGTTGCAGGAACTGTGAATCCCCCCAAAAAAATCCACAGAATGCAAGAACAATCTCCTTTGTGTGACCTAGTAACCTGATCAAGTAGCGTTTTCCTCCTCTTCATCTAGAAGGTAGTTCAGCATAATGACTGTGCTTATAAAGTCTCCCAGCTCCACAAAGTCTGCTGTGATGATATTAATTCCACTTTCCCCAGGTTTCTGGGTGCGAACCCATTGCATCATCCCAGGAAGGGCCCTGTAAGAAACAAAAAAAAGCCACAAGCAAGGCAATAAGTGTATATCAGAGTCCAAACATTGGGTTTTAACATGTGCAGTTTTCACATAATTGTGAAATTGTAGTGAATTACAGTGTTTTCTAATTTTCTGAAAACTCAGGAGTCAAACAAAAGTTCTTCCAAAAAATAAACACTATTTTTTTAATTACTTTATTAGCCATATACAATTTCTTGTATTAGGGATTTGTCTTTTCACATACCCCAATTTGCTCTCCATGAGACACAAAGACACACAGACAGGGAGAGAGAAGTTTGAGGTCAGAGCACAGGGTCAGCCATTGTACAGCACCCCTGGAGTAGTTGGGGTTAAGGGCCTTGCTCAGGGGCCTAATGGAGTAGGATTCTTCTACCAGCTGCAGGATTTGAACTGGCAATCTTCCAGCCACAGGTGCAGATCCTTAGCCACAGAGCTACCACTCTGCCCCCTTAACACTATCATTTGATTCTTACTTTGTGTTTTAAAATACCATAGTATGAGAAAATGTTTCACAAATTACAAAAACATGATGATTCCCTGGATACTGGCTCATAATAATTTATCCATGGTCATTTAACACAGGAGAGGAATAGTACAACTTTTTTATGGCAGACCTGAAAAGACATGCAGAGCTTATAAATCTTGTTAGTGATTAGGTGAGTGGGTGTACAAGTCTATTTCTTGTTTCTCAGCTGCCAATAAAATCAGCAACTCCCATTAGTCACTGCTCTTGACAGATACATCTCTTCAAACACAAGTCCTAAGGACATAATTATTGAAACCTAGGTTGATTGCATAATGCTTTGAGTAGAACTTCAAAGATATTGTTATTCACCTGGTATTAATATTTTCACATTCTTAGACATAATGGTTTATGATGAGCAATTTAAAACTCAAAATTCTGAAGCCTCAATTATATTTTTTTTCTTCTAAAAGTAACACAATGACATTGTATGGATATACTGTACACAATACACAGAATCTATTTCCATGATATGTATGCATTTTATTTTAAAATTAAAATACTAAAATAAAATGTATGATTATTAATCAACATTCCTAATTTTAAATTATTTTCAAACGCAAAATCTAATGTTTGATGGTGAGGGGAAACCTGATTTTAAATTAGAGAGGATATTACTATGCTTCTTGTGTTATTTAAGGCAGAAATCACAGCCAATATCAGGCTTCCTCATACAGATTGTGTTATCTGAGTTAAAAAGAAAAAGGGGCATATGTCAAAAGGAAAATTTAAGTGTATAAGCCTGCAGAAAGACACACAGGAGAAGATCAAGGCGCTCTTAAAGGGCAGGATAACAGAACCTCCCGAAAAACTTCCTGAGGCATTTTCTCCATTGTTAATTTTAAGTGTCAAATAGCCTGAATCCACTCTGACAGCCACACATCTCCGAATTCTGTTAGCACAGCAGCAGTGAGTCAAGGTTACATCTACGCCCCAAGACAATGTGCTTTTCAAATGCTACTGAAATAATTAGGACCTTCTTACTGACATGAGCAGCTTTTTTTTCCCTACTTCTTCAGTCAAATAATTAGGCAGTGTACAGGTATATATAAAAGATACCACTAGGAGAAGTGTTCGATTTCTTTTAAAAGATAATCATCATATTAGACTTTAAGCAAAAATTACACGTTGTCACCATTTATCACATTCTATCTACCAAAGACTTCCTTTAAAAAGCCACTTTCCATTATTATTCTATGCACCTCTCTAATTAGTTTCTTCTAAAATATATTTTAGCACTTTAATTAAGCCTGAAATGCTATAGAAGTTTGAACATATGAATTCAGCCTTGGTTTCTATCAAACCTGTTCAGCTAATGGTGCATCAGCGGTAATCACACATATTCTAGTGTTGCATTATAGCCTGTTTCTCTGCTATTTAAAAGTATGAGTCAACTTCCATGTAAGCCTGAGACCCCCCTTTATTTTGGTACTGCCATATGTCCAGGTGTGAGATACATAATACATAATGAAAAATAAACAGCTTCCAGAAAGGTCTAAAACCTCATGACTTGCAGCCTTACTACAACATTGTAGCACTGAGATACTGAAGAACTAACTTGAAGGATAATTTAATTAACAGAACATGACGCCAATTTCATTTCAAGGTTATTTACTGATTTAAGCTTATTTTTATTCAACTTTATTTAATCATCTATAATGTTACTTTATTAAACAGTCTCAATTGAATAGTAGAGTTTGGCCTATTCATTGTAGGGTTCATTCTAAATTTGGTTCAATTCTGTGCACGCTGAGGGAGATAGGCATGACACCTGTCGTGTGGAGGACATGCAGAGAAAATATAAGACATTTTAGCATAACAGGAAGGTTGAAGACACACTAGGTCAAAACAATACTATCACTTTTTGTAACTCATTAAAATGTTCTGAGGTGCAAGAATTTCTTTGAAATGCTTAGAGCATTTTAAAATAAGAGTTCAGAGCCTAGCAGTGGCATTTCTGTATCCTCAGTTTGCTCCATTTCAAAGCTTCACTGAACTGCTCTGTGACTTCTTGCATCCCTACAGCATACTCTCTTTAGTTCTGTATGAAATTGTATTTTATTAATAAAATTTAAAAATATATATTTGAGTATCGATTGATCCCAATGAACATGCAAGTAATCACTGAATCTATATGACAGAGTATTTATTGTTTTCTGTTAAGAAAAATAATATGCCCTATACACATCTCCCCCACACACTCTCACAAAGTAAGGTGCAGGAATGGGCAACTGCAATAGAGGAGGACTGGGGATGCTGGGATAGCACAGACTTACTGAGCAGTGATTACGGGGGGGCTAATTCATATTTATTGTGAAAAGTTATAAGGTGGAATGGAGGGGGAATCTTATCTCTTTTTAACTTTTTATTATAGTTATCCTAATTCGTGAACAATATATATGCTTAGTTCACATACTTATCTTTTAGACCCCTTTACATTTTTACAGTCATGAGCAGGAAATACTCTAGGTGGAAAGACTATTTTTAAAGAGGCAAACTGAGGCGAGCAAATAACAATTTTTACCCGCAATTTCTAAAGGATACATCATTTTTGGTTATCCAATTATAGATTGGTTGGGAAACATGGTGTGTGCGTGGTGCGTATCGCACAATCCTTCCAACTTACGAAACAAAGCAAAGCCTGCGCACGTCCATGAGAAAAAGCGAAGGGGCTCTCTTAGAATGACACTGCTAGTGAGCTCAAGCACCAGGAAGGGAAACCGCGACACTGTTGTTCTCAATCTGTTGTGCAGTTATATTTCACTTGCCTTTCGGTAATGGTTTCCCTCAGGCCACTGGCAACACCCTTCATCACCGTGCTTGCTTTGGGAGTCAGCACCACCTGCGAGACAAAGAAGGTGCCCTTGCGGCGCCTCTCGGTGACAGTAGATTGCAGGAACTGAATGAGCTTTTCAGGATCGGTGGTGTTTGCCCATGGAGACGGCATCATCTGACCAGGCCACAGATAGGGCACCTCTAGAGCGACCGGGTTATGGTAAAATACCAGAACTTGGTACTCCTTCTCCCACAGGTATTTGAGGGTCACCTCCTGGGCGAAAATGGCTGGGCACAGCTTGTTCCCAAAAACCTCGTGCAGCATGCGTACCAGCTTCTCGTGGTGGGAATTTTGCATCCCATAAAAGTGATTGAAATCCAAGAATGCTACCTCACGCAAGTGGGAAGCTAAAAAGCTGTTGATCTGCTCCAGGCCTTCTTTTACTTTTGCACTGAACAACCCGTGGGCAAAATAGAGCTCGTTGTCTGGGTCTCGAGGCTTTGTGGAAATGCGCAAGTCAAAGAACCGAATCCCCGCTTCCAGTTGGCTGGTGAAATTCATGGTCTGGGTGGCTAGCCATTTCCTCATCAGTTTTTTGGCCACTGTTCCAAAAACTGAGACAAAGTTCTGGACGGTTTCTGGTTGTTCTGGCCCAACTGGGGAGGCTTCATCAATGTAGAAGCTGAAAGAGTCATGGGATCCTAAAAAAGAAATATTTTATTAGCTACCAGCAGCTGTTTGTGATACGAACATGTTAGTATGTGAAGACTCAGTAAAGAAGCAATGAATCAATCATTTTGTGAAGAACATTTTGGAACATTTGGGGCAGAAGAAAACACAAATATAGATCACTACTAAATACAGGGAGCTAGGAGCTTGTATGGCATAATTTGTCAGAAATACTGGCACCATCCTTTGCATGAGACATAAAACTGAGTTACTGACTCTGTTTTTCTTGAAAAGAGTGGGGATGTTAACCTTTGTGTCCTGTCCAAATTTCCCCCTGGTCTTTACTAATCATGACCTCCTAATAATCCCCTTCTCTGAATCGCCTTTATCACTGTACTCTTCTCATCACTGACGTGTGGTGAGTGTTACTGGTGCACTTTGGCTTTTGTTGCATCTTCGAGGTAGGGGCTCCATATGGGTGGTAGTGGAGGGGAATTACAGGTTAATTACTGTAAAGCAGTCTGAATGGAGTGTCTATATTATTTTATTTTTGTATGGTGTTTTAATAGATGAATAGATTGAGTCCTGCATTAGAATTGCACATTAGTGTAACAAAATTACATCAGCTCGCAACACAGTGCATACTGCATGTGCCCTGAACAAACTTGGCATACAGCACAAAATAAGGAAACTTTAACTCCTGAGCACACTTCTTGGAAATCGTTCACAGTTTAATCACACTGAATAACTGCGTTACCTTGCGTTACTGCGCTTCATGTGTTCCAACCACACACACATGATTCTTTTACTTTTTAATGATCAGAATAAAGTTCTGTATTGATACAGTACTCTTGGATAGGGAAGTTACAAAAAGATACTATATGAAAATTCAGGTGGGTAGTTGTGTCAGCATGCATAGGCTGCAAAGGAACAAGTAATAGGTTTATTCCATGCTGAAAAAAAGAAGAAAGAAAACACAATGTTTCGGCCGTGGAGCCTCACACCTGAAGAATGTTTTTCTTTTTTTCAGCATGGAATAAACCTATTACTTGTTCCTATTTGAAAATTGTCAGGAAGACAATTTACAGTGCCTCACACTCACAAGACAAAATGGAGTTCTCACCACATTGAGGCAGAACCACTGGCTGTGACATTGAATGGTTACCATTAACTAAGACATAGCGCCACCCAGTGGCACACCAGACACTAGTCCTCGACACTACATTTACAAATAAACTCTTATTCCTATGATAATGATAAGATAGAAGTTAAGAATATTTTTTGACCTGTGAAATAGAAAAGATGATGGTTCATAAACAGAATATTACACATAAGACTTTAAACGTGGATAAAAAATACAAGTTGAATTCTTTTCACTGTATGATTTATATGACTAAAAGTTATTAAAATCATTAGCGAAAGAACATTTGCTATGCAGCTGTAACAGTGTCTTCAGAGAAATGAGAAAAAGACGAAGTGGCACTGACTTGAAAATTGTGATATTTTCCATACTGAGACTGAAAAGCAGAAATTTAAATGTAATAAAATGTAATTCCATGATAGGCCTAATCACTGTTTTTACCTTCATGGATAGCTTTAAATTAGTACTTAAAGCTACATTTTGTATGGGGATTTTGTGGGTGGTATAATCTTTTTATGGTGGCTGTATAATACAGTTTATTCATGAATACAGGGTTGTGCTGTAAATTGTTGCTGCTGTTGTTTTATTTATACTGTATATACTCTTCAAAAGGCTATGAACCTAAAATATTAACAATGGCGGGACATCATTTTGCCAATAATAGCTGTTTCTATTATTACAACAAGCTAACATACTTCTCTTGTTACACAAAACTGGGAAAATGCGTCTCCATCTTAGAGATGAGACATTATGAGGCCTTTTTCACACTTAATATAGAATTTCATGATCAAACAAAGAAAGTCTGAAATATCATAGGAATGAACATAATCGCTATTTCATATTCAGAAGATGAAACAGTGAATTATTTTTTTCTATTTTTGGTCAGAATAGATTACTGTAGATTTTAGCTTATAAAACAATTTATTTTTAAAGAGAAATACAAGTTATTGAGTCCCAAGAGAAAGCATAACTAACAATTCATCACTGTTCATTTTAACCTCATGCATCATGTTATAACAAAAGTAGATTCATTGCAATCTTTAACAGGAGTTCTGTGAAGAAGTGGTCCAGTTTTTCTATAAAGTTCAGGTACAGTCATGTAGGAAATGTACAGATTTGACATTGTTACAATCATAGTATTTAACATTACTGTAATACAATCATACAAAATCACTCTATAGTTTGATGCAAAAACAGCTCAGAAATATGTGCATAAAAGCTGTGTAAATAATACTTTATTCAGTGTTGTTTTATTTACCTCAGCTTTATTCCACTGTCCACTGTCCACTGTCAAACTCCAAACAGTTTGTTTTGGGGGTAGTATTACAATTTAAACCAATTGCAATAGTTAAAAATTAAAATGTTCCTGCCATACTGGTGCAAACATACTTTTATGATTTCTCGATGTCTTCTCTGTATCTTTAGAGGATCACATTCAATCAGAAACTAATCTTACTACATTTGAACTTATCATTTTAACAAAATTCATTTTAAGATGGACCCCTTAAATTTTCATAACAGGATAAAGAAAATGAAGGTCACTGAAATTACTTCACAGTTAGAGATTGCGTGAAAGTAACTTCCAATTTGTCCTTGCTTCCTGCACTTTGCCAAAGTTTGTCTAAGAGAAAGTTTGCTTCATGAATTTTTTGTAAAAACAAAAAACCATCAAGTTCTGTGCACCTTCTGAAAACAAAACTGCATGACTACAGTGTAACAACAGCAACAGCCAAATACCTGTGGCCAGCCTTGTCTCTTAAGAACATTAATTGAACTTAAGAATTAATCGAACAGCCTCTGTACGGCATTCAACAACAGCTGCAATGTCACGCACAGCTAAAAAGTTTTTTCACGAACAGTTTTTCATCAAGGTTTTCTTCTCATTCATCAACCCACTAGGACAGCATTGCAATCATTGTTGCAGCACTTCTATCAGGTATAACACATAACGTATATTTCCGAAGTTACGCTCAACACCTCTGAAACAATTTCCAATAAAGACAGCTTACTTTTGATTGGCCTTTGTTAGCTCATTAATTTGCCAACCTGCCTACAGCTAATTAAAACAATTACTGTCACATGCTGTCACATATGATGCACGAGTACAGCTTTGCCGCCCTCTAAAACATATGGTGAGGCATTAAATACTGCTTAATGCATTTTTTTACATTTTCTGTCACAAATGAAAGATATGTGATTCTTGACGAAGCTGATGTCCTGGCTGACTAGGAAAGTATACATAATGTCAGTGGTGAAAGGACAGTGTGCTAATGAGAGACATATCTTTGGATACATGTTACAAATCCATTCCAGAGGAGAAGTATGAGTATATACTGTACATGTTTATTAAGTAGTGCATTGTTAATGTTGAATCATTGGCCTTTGGCCCTCACTACAGCTCTATATATTCAGATCACGGCATGCTTGTCCAGTGACAATCCCTGACAAAGTCAGGAAACCAGCTGAAGGCTGGAAAGGAGGGGGTGAAATCAAATTTACGGGAAGATTGATTTTTCAATCCTTCTTTGTCACAATTTGGATGTATTTGCTTAGAAACTACCATATAAGCCTAGTCATCCATCAAACCGTTGGTGGTTGGGTGACATATAGAGTAAAGAAATATGACATTAGTGTGTTTTAGTGTTCGTTGTTGCATCAGTGTTTCCTGTTTGATGTTTGAACCATCATGTCCTTCATGGTTTTATTGCAGTCCGGTTCAACTACTTGTTCTCAGGACAAATTAAGCTACCATGTCTAGCAATGCTTCCCTGCCTTTTGACAGCGACAGTTAGAGAGAACATAAAGAGAGGACCAAGTGTGTGCAAAGATGAAGGAGACACTTGATGGTTCCTACTCTTATAAGAGAGCAAATGGGTATAACCATATTTATGGAACTTCCTATGGGCAATAGCAAAAGATAATGTGATATCAAATGTTGGAAGGTACTATAAATGCTAAAACGTCTACTATTTGAGGCAGTGCCTTTATGTCTGTAAAAAGCACCATCTTGTACCGATCACAGCCCATAGAGCATAACCTAGCCTGAGAATCTCAGTTACCCACAGACCTGTGTAACATCATACTCAATTTTGAATTGCCAGTTGAATTTGTGCAGCTTAACTCACAGGGATGACTCCTGAACCCACAATGAAGGTTTTGGAAGTGCAGACAGGTTTTTACAGCCCAGTCATACATCAACTCTTTAGGCCACCAGGTCATCTCAGACCTGGTGCATAAATAACCAGGGTACTACACAGTACAGCCAAAGTACACAGATATTCTGTTGGAAATCAGCAGCAATTTGATTATAAGCTAGGTGGTAGTGTCAACACTTCTGATTGAAAGCCGTTTTCAAACAGCAAAACAGTAAAGCCACTATGTAGTGAGTGAGTGTTTGTGTCTGTGTGTCTGCCCATTGATGGACAGTTGTCCCATCCATGGGGAATCCTGCCTTGAGATTGAGGGGTAAATGTTTTGAAACAGCTACTGTATAGTGGATCCAGACCACAAGAGGGCACTATAGAAGCAAGCACTAACCCTGAGTGTGGTTTTGGCCTAAAGTGTAGGTGGGTTGCAAGGTAACTACAATATTGATATACTGTACCTAACAAAACAAACAGTTCTATGTTTCAGCCTGCTCCTGCAACGGACAACAGAAATCTTCCACAACAGGTAAATTTACATCTTTTTAGTAGCAGGTAGCTGCATCAGCATGCGTAGGCTGCAAAGGAACAGGTAAAGGGTTTATTCCATGCTGAAAAGAAAAGAAAGGAAACACAACGTTTCGGTTGTGGAGCCTTCTTCACACCGGATACAGATACCTAGGAAGTCACAGGGGTTGCTCTTTCGCACACACCCAAGAAAGGTCCAAACCCAGACCCTATGCAGAGGCAGTTATGGACAAGGGAATACTAGTTGGTCAGCTAGTGACATGACACAGGCTCAAACGCATTACATATGTACCTCAAAAAAAACCTTCACTGCTTAAGCCATTTGGGAACCCTTTATTATAAACATAGCTGGGAGCAGTATTGATTTTCATTTTTTCCTGACCTCTATAAATTCAGAGTTTCCTTAAGGCATTGCATTGAAGCAAACAGATTGCCTGTATAGTGGTGGCATGCTATCAGCATCTACTGTAGTCCATCTACTGTGGGTTTGGCAATCCCATCGGTACTTGAAACACTTGAGCAGTTACTGGAACAGTAGATTAGGACAGCTTCTAATATTTGTACTATGACTAAGTGCCTGCCTTTTGCAGTTCTGTTACCTTTACAAGTCTTATATCTATAGATAGCAAATTACACTTATAAAATTGTTTTATTGAATTGTTTGAATGAAAAAGACTTTGGATAAAAAATAACAAAGATATTCCTTTTTTCAATTATTCTATTTAAGTATTAAATAAAGAATTAAATTAAACCCTGGTAGGGATTGTAATTCTAAAAGAAAAATAAAGTCAAAGGCATTTTTCAGATAACAAATTTGCATCCAAATTTCAAATCTTCCAAACAGGGACAAGTTAAGTGGAGCTTTAATATTAACTAAATATTAAAATTGTTAAACCACTTTAAAGGGGTTTTTAGAGGCTTTCAGAAGTACTGAATTGAAACTATAATCTAGCAAGGTGCTATTTTGACTTGAAATGTCAATATTCACACAGTAAACTGCAAATGAATAGTTATAAAATGTGAGACAAGAGTGAGTAAACCTTTCAGCAGACAAATGACTTTAGTTACATTAACCATTTTGTATTATAAAATATACATAATACACATCTACTGTAAGTTGCTTGGTAACTGTCCAGAAACACAGTTCCTGAGAGAATGGAATGATTTAGACATAATAAAAAATGTCAGTTCATGACTTAGTCACACATATAGTTTTCTTTTCTTCACATACTTAGTGCAATTACTGCTTATTGATCACTGCCAAGTCAATATTAACTCATGTAAGTGTATAATATAAGTTGTATTTATTATTTTATTATATTAACTTTTTGAATAAAACATATTTAATAAACTGGTGCTTTGAATTGACTGATTGCTATGTAAATCGGGTTAACTCTCTTTTATATACAGTATGTCAGCTATATTATAGTTTATTCAAATAATAATATAATTCTAATGAGAAGACTCACAGTAATAAAATGCAACAGGTGAATACAAGAAATTTAAAAAATGCATTGGATACTACACGTTGAACTTTTGTGAGACTAATTTACACAATTTCATGCAAATACAGAGCAATTAAGATAAGTAGGTTATGAAAACTGACTACATTTCCATAGTGACAGTATAGTTAATCCTATTTAATTTTCTTCATTAAAAGAAAAGATGTACTTAAATCTTTTAGTTTATCCTTAGCAGACCCAAAATCTCACATAAAGTTGCATTTCTAGGTCTGTTCTGTATGTCAGGCCTGTAGTGGGTCTACTTACTATAGTTTACAGTATGTATAGCTTGTTAAAGTTATGGTATTCAATGGAAGCAATATAAAAAAAAGAGATCCCTGATATCCTAGTAAACTAGTATTTCTAAAAGACTGCAATACAGTATGTGATATACTGTACATTAAGCATTAATATACATCTCATTTATGGCTTAAGAAAATCAAAAATATTTTGGCATGATTGAACAGTCAAAATCCAAAATGTCCATTCTACTGTATGTACAGTACTTCAAAATCATTAAATAAAGATCAGATTAAATCCTGTGACGTCTTGACTAAAATCACATTTGAACACTCTACTCCAATTAACTTTATTAGAATATTAATAATGTATTTCTATACTGCTGGTTCACCAGAGTAAACACACCATTGTCAGCTAATTGTGACATTATAGAGCTCATATTGCGCATTCCAGTATCACAAAGAAACAAAAATACAATATCAAAATATGAATTTCAATTATTTGATCATACACTTATGAATGGTCTTATCTTGTGGAAGTTTTATTTTGAAAAGGCTAAATTTGCTTTGTATTAATGTAACCTAATACTTGTATTTTTTTAGATGTTATTATGTGTCTAAGCAATAAAGTCAGGAAGAATAATGCAGTATGATTTTTTCAGAGCCTTATCTGTACCTTGATCAAATTGGCAATCATCTACAACAAAGGTCATGCAACCTTTTAATGCATTCATAGTCTTATAGATTCAAGAAAAATGAACATTTCATTTTCGAGGTGAAAGAAAGGATTTCTAGGAAACAAAGCATGCAAAGCCTAAAAAGGACATTTATCACGCACATAAATAAAAATGCATTAAATGGTTCTGAACAAGCCAGATTCAGATTTGATACCATAGATATTGTGATTGACCTTCAATCTATCAGTAAAACAATCTGTCCAGCTGTCTTGTACTTTAAAATAATCTAAAATATACATTTGGAACAACAGTAATATCATTTTTTTTATTAGAAGCCCATGTTGAATGACATTTCCAAAATGTAGTATTAACATTACTTGACTCGGATTTATGTGATTTAGTGCTTTCACTGTTATTTGAAGCAGTATTGCAATTTATAACATTCCTGCTTCATTTTCAGTTAACCTGACTGACACGGTTTCTTGCTGTAAAAATGACATGTGCATGTTTCACTTTCATTTAATCTCATCCGCTTAAGAAAAAGAAATTTGAAAGTTATGATTTTTTTCCCACTTACAATAAAAGGTGGTTTTACATCTTTTGCGAATAAAAATGTTACTATGACCTGGAGTACTTTTTATCTGTGCTTTACTAGCTGGTTTGGAAGGTACTGTAATGCTATGAAGGGAATGTATTTATTCACCTTCTGCTGAAAAAAGGTTGCAAAGATGGTTGAAAATGTATTATTGCATAGTTCTATAAACTTATAAACTTATAAATGTTGTTCATTACTTTTCACAATTGTAAATTGTTCTGGAGTCCCTGGTCTCTGGGGCTGCTTGAGATTTTTGTCTGCTGTTTTGTTGTGTAAAATTCATGACTGTTGGTTCTTTTCTCTTCTTATTTTTAAACCCTGTGCTTGGATAACTTAGAGAAATTAATCACTTAATTTATTGCATAGCTCAAAATATAATTTTGACAACTGTCAAAAAACATTATTTTTTTGCATTAGCTGCAAAGCTGTTTCAGTGTGGGCTTTAGACACTGCATGGAATTACAATACATAGAATAATAGGCTACATATACATCTAGTAAATGTAACTTGGCTAATCTATTTTTAACATTCAATAGAAATAAATATTGCAGTAGCACTTAGTTGAGTAATATATTTACACTAACCGTTTGTGGAAGAAACATTGGAAACCACTGTTGACAACAGATTTAAGCTTCTGTTTTATTAAGATCTTATATATCTATAAAATATAATGTCTTCGGGACAGGTATTCACTTTTTGCTAAATGCTTTCTTTTAATTTCACTTGAAATCTTCTTCACTTTAAAGCATGATCTGTTCACTCTTCTTCTCCAATCCTGGATCACACTGGATAGCATTAGTATAACAATATTTCAAGATACATCTGCTCTTCACAAAAGTATTATTTATTTAGCTGATGCTTTATCTAAAGCACTTGCACAGTTGGGCATTTTAGTGAAACAATGAGACTGTAAATATACAACAGCAATGTTCTTCTCAGGATTTGAGTTCACAACCTGCTATTGGCGTAGGGTAGAGTCCCTAATTTCTGAACTACTTGACTGGCTCATTTCAGCCTTATACTGTACAGTAGGTGAAGCTGAGAGTTAAAACAATGCAAAGGCATAATTAATTCAAGCAACATTTGGGACAATCTTGATTAAATTAAGAAATGGCATTTGCCACTTACTGTAGTTCCATACTGCAGGCTTATGACTTTATTGCTTGATGCGGAAAGGGAAATTGTCTGAAAATATCACCCACTGAAAATTGTTTTCACAGCAGTTGATTAAAAGTTGTATGTGTCCTGTAAGACAGCTGTCACTGGTATTGCATTTTGTGAGGGGTAAGTAAAAAAGTTATGAAATAAAACCTAAACTTAGACTTTTCTAATAACAGTATACTTTCAGTGAGTTCATTAAGTATTCAGCAAATTAATCTTAATAAAGATGTAATAGTAAGCATCTCTAATGATAACTACAGATTAGAGTCCTAGTGAGCCTAGTCTATGGGGCATCAAGAAAGTTGGGTTAATGGAAGCTCCACAGAACCTTCAAACCTTAGCATGTAAGATATAGATATTCACTAGACATCTAATGAATAAATTAGCAAATATGAAAGGAAAGTTTAAAAGACAGCTTACATGTTTGAGTGGTGAAAAATGATTTGTAGAACCTTTCATCATTATGGCCTCATTCTAAAACTGTTGAGTTTTTCTTTTCTCAATTTGTATTTTATGTAAGATAAATACTGTACATACAGTAAGTGTCTGCTATCTTATTATGAGTATCCCATGGTTCTCAGGAGGGTAGATTGCTAAAGTTCCAGTAAATTAATAAAACCCATGCTGGGTTTTATGGAGCAGAGCCTTAAGGAATGTCACATTAGCTGCATCAACCTTCTACTGGTAAAGTAATAAAAAGACACAACAAATCTGTGGGATGGCTATAAAAATGGGACACAACAGTCTAACCTTGTAAAAAAAAGAAATGACTACAAACATAAAAATGAAAAATGCACACTGAGACAAACAACAAAGCCTAATAAGTCATTACACTACAGAACATTAGTTTACTGATGTCCTGCAGCCTTAGGAATCAATTTGACTAAAATTCAGTGTCATTGTCGCTGCCTGGGTCTGACAGGCACTATTCCAATTCAAAAAGCCTCAGTCGTTTGGCTGCCAGTTCTAGCACCGCAGCATGTAAAATCTGCTAGTTTTTTTTCCCCCTCAGGCCCTGTGCAATCTAAGATTGGACCTGCTGTGACAGCCAATGAAGTTCAACAATAGGAAGAGCACAGAGAGAGCTTGCCCTCTACCAGACCTCAGCAATTTTGTCTGATCTTTTCCTGTCTCACAACAGGCCATTCCAAGTCTAAAATGCCAGGGCGCCTGTTCAAGAAGCCTAAACTGTGTATGCATTTGCTAGTGCACAATCTGTCACAACTAACTTGCTTTATGTGTCGGCTGTCCTTATCTTGTGTTTTTCAACATCTGAAACTCAACTGTACCTCAGTGTAAAGCATAGCACTGATGTGCCTCTCTATCTAATTCTAAAGAAAATCAGAGGCCAGCAAATGCAGATATTATAATAATACCAAATGGAATTCATGTCAATGCAGGATGAAAAGAGAAGAAAGACCCTACTGTAATTTCAATCATCAACCTTTCAAGAAATATGGCAACTCTATGTATTAAAGGCACGAGGGGACATTTCTGAGCAGGTGTTTACCAGAGCTAAAGATTTGTGAGTGTTTTTGAACTTTCTCGACAAGAGTGTAGATGTATCCGACGCAGCTCAGGTTTGGGTTTTCTTAAGACGTTTAATGACAATTTTGAAGTCACACAATAACTGTCATGTGGAGCTTTAGGGGTCATATAACAGGATAAAAGGTTATGATTTATCTGAGCTCCAGGTGCAATAGATGAGTACAGGCTGGCCTGGGAGCAGATGACTGGATGGTACACCAGGTTTGATCAGCTGCTGGAGTAGACTTAGTTCCTTAGTCAAAAAATGCCAGAAATGTGTGTTTCACCTTTTTCAAACCTATTATTTGCAAAGTGCCTGAAGTGTCTGAACAACTCAATTAATGGACTTGCAGTGTTACTCAGTTTTAACAGGGTTCCCCTCCAAGACTTCTACATGCAAATCAGTGCAACAATACTCAGTCATAAGAATGCATACATAAAACACATCCACTGTGCTCTCCTTTCAGAAGTGACTTCACATGTGAACTGGATTTAATCTCAAAGAAACTAACAACTTGTGCCTCAAAGGAAACCCTCTGACCCTTGCTTGCAGGATTTGTTGCAGTTGTGAGTCAGTCAGCTCACCTCAATTGTAGACAAAAACATGAGATCAAATGATTAATTTAATACATCTGACAGAAAGGCATGTACAGTATAAATATGTCTTATATATAAGCATTAAACCAATGATAATTGCATTACAAAAGCAGAATTACTTTGTACTAAATAAAGAGCAAAATTTACTTTTGAATTACTGCACTTACTTTTGAATACTTGGAGATAAAACGTGTTTTGTGGCTCAATCATATTTTAGCAGTGTGGCCAAAAAGGATACTATTTAAGTGCTAACTTCATTCGAGCAAATGACAGAATTAGGTCAATTTAACATTACCACTTTGAGTGAACAGCTGAGTTATTTGGCCTGTCAGCTTCTCACCTGGTGACTAGCCCTCTAGTGTACGAGTTTATCCACTACTGTTTGAAGTACAGAATGTAAAAATAATGAGGTACTTTATTAGTATTTTGTATATAAAGAAACATGTTCATGCTCGAGAGGCAATACAAATGCACTCCCATTTGATAAATCCTTTTATGATTCCATGAAGATCCCTTTAACAAATGCGTTGCTTTTAATATTTTAACAATGCCACAAGAAGAGGTTTCCCAGCGGCCATTGGAGAGCGTGTCCGAGGAGCAGTGACGCGCTTGAGGTCACTGACATGGCGGTGCCCATGCTGGTGAGCAGGTTATGACTGACCCTGGGAATGCGATTCTTTAAAGGGGATCACGTCCAAAAATCCACACTGGTACAGTATGAGATGGCTGTGTTGTAACATGTCTTAGGGTGCAGGGGTCACCAATGCACAGTAACAGTGACCGCCTTGTGTCCCGAAGCATGCCTGAAGCCCATTAGGCATCAACCGAGACTTATGGGAGAGCTGTACAATGTTGCTGCAAGGACTGCAACAACTCTGTGACACTCACTGTTCAGGATGTTGCAGTCGAGCACAACAACCCAACTCCACCGTCCCAAATTCCACAACAGGTCTTCTCCTTTACAGTATGGTGGATGATTGTGATGGTCAGTCCAGTGCTTGAGCATGGTGTAGATAAGTGAATACCACTGTGATCTGTGCTGTGTTGGGGTGAGTATAGTTGTGTTGAAACATCTGTGACTGTCAAGTGGAAGGAGGACTGGGTCCAAGATGTAGCCCATGTAGTATTGGGAGCTGAGAGCATTGTACAGCAACACGTTCTGATTGAAACTCAGCATTAATTGCACGCCATACACTCACTCCCCCGTCCACTGAAACTGAACTGTATCAATAAGCACAAAGCTGGACATAGTGAACCTCCAATTAAATTAAATAATTTCCATCAGAGAATATGACATTTTCCCATTTGCAGGGAATAGCATTACTTTCTTGTTCCAGCTAACACTGATGTTTTGATAAGGACCTGGTCATAATAATGTCTACAAGAGTACAAGCACAAATATGTATGTTGTCTTTGGGGTGTTTTGAACCTTCTGCAGGTCTGTTTTTTGGACTAGCATTACTAGTCATCCTAACAGTCAAACAGATGAGAGACAGTTGCTGGATTGACATTAAGTTGACATGCAAGTCACTACTGCAACATTCAAGCATTAATTATCCCAAGAACCTGGCTCACCTCTGTATTCATTATTTGTGACATCTATTGCACTGTTTTTATAACAATGGAAAGAGCACAATAACAATAACAAGAGTTTATACAGTATAGTACTGA
Organism: Atractosteus spatula; assembly: GCF_055471065.1. Taxonomy (NCBI): domain Eukaryota; kingdom Metazoa; phylum Chordata; class Actinopteri; order Semionotiformes; family Lepisosteidae; genus Atractosteus; species Atractosteus spatula. The sequence goes on along the minus strand of NC_142708.1, from coordinate 26,770,536 downwards.
TTGTTCCAATGAAATGGTTTAGAGATTTATTATATATTATTAATAAGTCATTGTGTTTCTATAACCTCTCCGCATGCAAAAAAATCTGAGAAGAAAGTTTGTGTTGTATTGTGTGAAACAAAGTTGTGTAAACAAGGTTCTAATAATCAAATACCATTAGATTTACAGTAGGATATTTCACATAAAACATCTTTAGCTGTGTAGAATTGTATATAACACATTCACAGACATAATTAATTCCGTTATTTGAAGTTGTTTTAGATTTTACAAGAACAATACTCAGGTAGTCTTACATGTTGCATTATTTTACTGTACAGTATATTACTATATAACCTCATCTACAAAAAGAGGTAACTTTGTCCCTTTCAAAACTACTGATTTGTGAAATGCGATTTAGTTTAATATTCACAAGATCTTTGAATTTGCATTTCAGTTTTTCTGTAGTCTGCTCTGTTTAATATAGATAAGAATATTATTTGCCACACACCCTGCAGATCAAATATGACGCAGAGCCTAGTTTCATGGACATTGTTAGTTATTTTGTAGTTAGTTAAGATTTTTTTGTCACCTCTGGAAAACCTCTGGAAAAGTACAGACTACTGTGAAGCAACATCAGCCCCAGGCTGGCCTGCCACCACGTCTTTCCGAAGAAATCAGCTGATGGCAGTTCACAAGACAGACATCTGCAGTAAAACCCAACAGCAAGGACAGTCACACCAGCTGCGCAAAGGCTCCCTGACAGGTGGAGACTCATTACAAAGAAATTGATTACGTAAGGTCTGTTTTCTTTTTAAATTGGCATAAAAGGTGACTTTAAAATGGTGCTAGTTCCTACTCTGAAACAACCTCTTCTATTTTCCATTGTAATGTAATGTTTATTTTATAAAATATTTATACTGTAAGGGATATGAAACACTGAAGACATTAGAACACTCTTATTAAGTGTAGCACATTGCTTTTTGCACATTGACTATTGCCTGTGTTTGTTTTCCTTGTTTCCTCTCCTCTTGTTGTGTGTCTGCAGCAGTGTGGACTGGTGGGTGTGGCTCTGTGGTTTTCTGTGGCTGTGGCTCCTTGTTAGCTGAAGCTGTGGACAAGCAATCATAACACAGCACCTGTAACTGAGTGAGCATTTGCACAGAGGGACCCCAGTAGGATGAAGAACCCTTATTGAATGGTAGTCCATCCCATGAGTCCCTGTTCTCCTGGAGTTCTTATTCCCAGTAGGGGAGCAAAATAGGGGCAGACTCCTCATCTTCAATGAGTCCAGTTACCATGGGAGTAGAATGAGCATAGTCACCTTCTTTCTATAGTGCAGCATTCCATTTTTACATAATAACATCAGCATGGTTACAAACAAGAGAAGGTTCATCTACAGTTGATCGTTTCATTGCTAGTAGCTAATTGACTTAAGGATTTCATCTAGCCATTTCTTGAAGGATGCCAGGGTGTCATCTTCAACAACATGACTGGGTACCTCATGTGTCATCCAAACCTTTAGGTATTGAAGGGCACATTTCAATAATGTTTTTGTGTTGTTGTTTTTGTAATTAAAATTTGACATTTATTTTGGTACATTTACTATACACAATGGTCACGTGTTTCTAAAATGCTCTGTTTTTTCTCCTATGTATTACATTTCTTCTTTATTTCTTCAGAATGCAGCTTGCCTCTTACTGGACAATCTTCTGCTGTTCCAAAAAAAAACTACTACTGGTAAATGGCAATAAAGCATCACAATAGAAATTGATCTATACTGTACTGTATATGTTTGAACTTGATTACTTTTAAATATGGAGTTCCTTTTTCTGAACTAATAATCACAAAAAAAGGGCATTCATATTTTTAAATCTCTATTTGAAGTGAAATTATTTGTAAATATAAAAAAAACATTAAAAATCTGGACAAAATAAAAAATGCAGGATAAGTGTTCAGTCATGAGAAAGTGGCACTAGTCCCAGTTGAATGATTCAATGTTTTGTTGGTATGGTTTTTCAGTTGTTGAGAAAAAAATGTTTTAATTTTATTTTATTTTGGCAGTGTTAATCTGGATTTTAAGACTGCAAAACCCAAACCAAATAAACAATGAACGGCATACAGAGATTGTGCGAACTCAACCACTTTCTGCAACCAAATATACAGTAAAATGTTGTTACAAACAAGTATTATCTATCATGGAACAGAAATTTCTAAATCTCTTCATTGGAAGATGCTTGTCTATTTTTATGCAGTATACCTTATGTCTGATCTAACAGTTTCCCCCTCCTCCACAATCACCTCCCTCTAGGCAAACTGAGAATGATTGCTTTCAACAGGATAAGTTCAGTTCTCACAGCATTGTAAAGGCTGGTATCCTTACAGGACACCAGAGCATTGCTTGTAAGGATTGTTTTAGGGGGTAATGTTCTGATTTTTCCCCTCAAGAAGCTTAGCAAATACTGAAGTTCACCTTTTACATCTTTTTTCTTGATACTTAACTTTAATACTAACATATTTATGCCTCAAACATATAAACATATGTGTAGCTTATGATAGTTTTCGTTGTTACTTCTGGAATGAGAATTTTAATCTCCAGTGACCTCATTGATGGGTAATATTTTGCTATACCAAAGAAAAATTTGCATGGCTTTGATTCTTAGACTTCCAGGTGATGTCACTATACTATTGATGTAACATTGGCAATTTACAACATTTTAATTTACTGTAACAATCAGAAATCGTAATGGTAAATTGTCAGAGTACATGATAGCTTTTAGAAACCAATCAAACATAATAATTTACAGTCTCTCACATTCTAAATATGCAGTTATACAATTTATTGATATAAAGCTACTCACAGATTCTAAATATGCAGGTATACAATTTATTGATATAATACCAAAATATGCATAAAAAACAACAAACCTGATAGAATATATCTGTAAAACAATCTGCTGTAATACAAATGGCTGATCATTCACTTAGCAATTTCAAGGAGAATAGTTAATAAATTCAGCATTAAAATACATTGACTATACATTGACCATAACTAACAAGTTATGGTCTACTGTACCTCTTAGTTTTTATCAGTCTCAAATAATGACATCACATTTATATTCTCAGTTACAAGTAAATATCATGAACTAAACATCAAATGTATTTGGAATAATTGTTCAACTACTATAATAGTTCTCAAGAACAATAATGTGAATAAAGAAGTTATTGTATATACTCAAAGATCCGCTGGCCAAATGTCCTTGGTGAGTTACACTTCCCGTAGAGAGAACAGAGCACGCTGAATTGGTCCGTGGTCTGACCTGGCAGCTGTCTGCTCTGTCCTGGGAGTGTCCCAGTGCTAGAGTGGAGAGAGTTCAGCATCGATGGTAGATCCTCAGGTAGCTCTGCCAGCACAGCTGACCTTCAGTCTTGAAAAGGAGTATTAAGAACAGTCTTTGCACAGTTGTCTTCTTGGGGTCAAGCCGAAAGGTAGACAGGTGGGAGAATTCAGGATATTTAGGATGTTGACTAAAAGAGTCCAACTGTCTTATTCCATTGATCAAGCAAAAATGATCGTGGGTTTGCGAACCTAAGATTGCTTCTTCCACACAAAGAATTTCTTGGGCAGAATTCTTTCCTTAACTAACTCACTGCTCTATAAAAATAATGCTGTATTTTGCACCTTTTGTGTACTTTTTCATATCAATCCTTTGTAAAAAAGTTGTAGGATTGAGTGATATAACATGTAATGTAATGAATTTAATTTTATGTTCATGTATGGTGTTGTGCAAAATATAAAGCCCTTTCAAAATTAATAGTTTTGGAATCTACGAACTATGAAGAACTACGAAATACCTCCTGAAACATGATACAACTAAAACTTTAAGAAATGTCTATAGGGAGTTTTAAAATAGAGTATCATGTCTACCTTAAAAACTATGTTCTTAATTTATAATATATGTGCATGTACAGTATCTAGTATATACACATCCAAACACTATTTTTAGATGTCTTCCTACCAGCTGAACAGTAGATAAATACCTTTGTCCTTTGTTGCAGATACTAACTACCCTGTCACATTTTCAAGAAGCTAATATTACACATAAATATTTAGAGGGAGGCCAGAAAACAAAACCCTACAGCATCCTGATCTCAAAATAATGATAGCATTCAAGTATGTTAATAACAGAGGCACAACTGCTATGTGCAGACCAGCTGCAGCAATTAAGAAGTCTGTTGTGAAAAACAGCAGTCCATAAACAAAAGCTTTCCATTCTGAACTATAATATTAGCTTTGGTAGATACATTAAAATCAGTAAGATCAAAACCTGAATTTGTGGTCATTTTGTAAAAATTTAATTGCTGAAACATCCTGGATTTGTTAGATGTATTGAACAACTCTATGCTCATTTCAAAATAAATCTTGCTTGCGAATTCCTGAAAGATAGACAAGTGGGGATAACTGGGGTGCATTTAAAAAAAAATTAGAATGCACAGCTATGTTTGTTACAGCCATCCATTTTGCAATTGGCAGGTGTATGTTTTTCACATCTCAGCTCACAGCTACGAACCCCTCGGCCACACACAGTCAAGCTGTTTCTCTTTAATGGTCAGTGTCTATTGAAGGTGATACAAGTCTGTTGCCAAGGGCGCCTCAGGGGTCGCTATTTTTCTTTGAACTGAGAAATGTTCACCCTGGCTGATGAATCCGAACATTAGCAGCGCTCAGGTAATTGTACTGTACACCGCCACAAGTTTTAAGGTCTGGAGAATTCTGGTCACAATCAAGTAGCAACACTATCCAGCTGACCCAGATCATAGCAGCAACCTGTTCTTGGTCAAGTGCCACTTGCACTACATTTCTAATGAACCCGAAAATGTTAAAGTTTCAGACAGACATTATAGTTATACAGTATACAGAGAGTAAAAGAAGAGTGTATTTCTTTTGTACCTCTTCAGAATGCAAAACATGTTCTGATACTGATCCAGAAACTTGAGAACTTTTACCTGTTCCCTACCCAAGATTATTTTTTTCTTATAAGTTGTTGTGTTAAGATGCACTTGCTTCTTTTTATACTGGGGGAACACAAGATATACTGTATGTCAGATACAGTGTCACACTTGTAGGGTTAAAGTACAGGAATGTATCTTGAGGTTCATTATCAATAGCCCCAGTAAACGTATTGTCTTCGAATAAATTAAAAACAATAAAGTCAAGAGGATTCATCTATCCCTTAACCTGTACCTGTTTTTGTAATATTAGTTTATTGTATTTTCCACCGGTAGACTACTTCAAGAAGGCTGGAAGCTTCAGTAAATGTTAAACACATTTTGTCAATTAAATCTATTTGAAGGAGTATTTATGTACTTCAACTAGAATGGAAAAACAAATGGAACATGTACGGTGTAGGTCTGTTCCATGCAATATGTTCTATGGAGTTCTGCCATTACTCCCCGAGATAATATTTTTCACAATATGTTGATTATAAACACTAGGATAAGAATCTTTTTTACATATCCTAGCACTCTACACATTTTATCATAATAAATACCATATTTCAAAATCTTTAGGATATCATCAGCCTTTGAACTTTGTGGAAATTAAAAGAAAAGGTGCAGAAGAGGCTTGTACAGTAAGTTGCTCAGCACGCAGACAAGCCAGGCTGGGAAGCCAGGCTGAGTCTTGCAGCTTGATTAGGCCTGCGCTAAGAAGTACATCCACTGCTATTTTTTAATTCCCTAAATGAAGACACAGAAGGCTGGGGGTGGGCTTTAGTTGGATATGGTTTCCATCGCCGCCTTGAAGTACAGCAGTAACTCCTGGGACCATTCTGGCGCCTACAAGCTTGTACCAATGATTGTGAGAGACATGTCACTCAACCAGTTGACTGTAACACATGAGAGCACATCATGTGATTAGTGGAATTAGACAGTTGGTCATCGAATGTGTCCAAAGGTTCTCACTGCTTCTATACTGTCCAAAGATTTTTTTTAGTCTATTGCTGACCTCTTACTAGGCTTAACCTCCTAACTGTATGTCTTCTTCTACAGTTTCCAACATCTCTTATTACACTTGATAACGTTCTCGTTTATATCAGCTCTCATTTAATCTGTCTTCCTGTTCCTGGATAACCCCCTGTCTGTTCTGTTTGTAAACTTGTCTAGAAGTTCCAATATACTTTCTTAAATACTGACTTCACTTTGTTGCTGTGACTGAAACCTTGAAATTTCCCACACCATTGCCATTCTAAGATCTCTTATCTCTTTATTTCCCACCCCAACCTTCAGGATATCATTTAATTTTCTTTGCCTCCATTTGTACTGTATGTGTCATGCCCTCTGCAGCCAGAGGGTGCTCCTACTCTGTCTTGTCCCTAGTTTCCTGTGCTTTGCTGTCCTTCCGGTGTCTCTCTCACTGGAGCTATATATTTCCGGGTCACTCATTCACCTTGGCTCAGCATTGACGTTCGGATGTCCTGAAACCCGCCTAGCATCCAGGTCGCCCCACGTCCGCTGCCTGAGGACAAAGGTCTCCTGAACTGCTGAGCCCAGGCTAATCCCCTGTTCCGCCACTATGCATAAGGGTCTTTTTCCGCTCTCCTGCCTCTCCACGGTTCGTCCCTTCCGACATCCATGACAGTATGTCTGTTTTGTAGTGTACGTCTCCTGTTCTGCTTTGGAACAACAGTTCCCCTGCCACATTCTCCTTGTTTTATTTCTTTTCACTGGACATTGTTCATTTTTCATGAACTCTAGACTTTCTCACCTCCTTCCAATCTCCATCTTTCGCTCGGGCAACCAGCATTCATCAATTCCTTGCCAACTGCTGAATGCTGCAAAGGATTCTTCCACCTATTCTTTATCCTTCTGTCTATCTCTTCACCTCCTACTCACAGAAGCTGGCTGCTAACTGGACTAAATCGGCTCCAAGAATGGCTCTCCTCTCTCTGTCATTCTCCTTATGTTTTCTAATCAATTCCTCATTTCCTTTTTCCTCCCCCTCCCCCCTACCCACTGGACTCCCTTTTCTGTCTTCAATTACCTCAACTCTTGACTCTTACTCCTACCTCTTTTTATCCTTTCACCTCTTTCTGAAGCTGATCTCTAATCTCTGCTCCTGGGGTACAAGCTGGAATCTGGATCCCTGAGGATTTTAATAAGACGTGCACTTAAGAAGTCCCGCACACATTACCCTTGAACACAGCTCTAAAACAACAAATAACCCTTAAAGAATGTTATATGTAATTATAAAGCATTAATTGCTACAGTAGACCTGCTTTTGGTTTATTTGGTTTTAACTTATATAGTGTTATTGGTACTAAAAATTCCTTATTTCTATTATGTCCTCGTCTTCCACTTAATCACTGATGGAATAATGGATCTGTCCTTGCCCATCTTTACCTTTACAGTTTTCCCCACATCTCTAGCTAATTGGTCATGGATTCAATCAAACTGCTTCAAACTAAAAGTACCTGTTCAACTTCTTCTTTAACCTGATCACAGTATCTTCATTTCTCTTGAATCGCCCACCTTCTTTGCTTACTCTTCTCTCAAGGGTCTTCATTTCTTTCTTATAATTTTGTTTTGAGCACTTCACAGCCACACCACTTAGCTTCTAATTAAACAAAAAGACAAAGTTGTTTCCCCCTTTATGTCAGTGTTATTTCAATGTCATTCTATAACCTTGTAACTAAAAATGGAAATAATCAGTCACAGGTCTGCTTTCAAACTGTTAGCAAATAACAAAGGGAATAAATATTTTATATTGTGCCTTACATGTTTCAGTAACAAAAATACCCCAATCATTTTAAATCATCAGATTTTGGATACCTACTATATGTTGGATTTCAGTGTTTTATTTTCAATTCCAGATAAGGTCATCATGTTCTGATGAGCAAGGATGAGTTTTAACATGTAGAGCCATGATTCTTTTTTGTATTTCAGGTACATCTAGGAAAATGTGAAAGTTTGCTTTCCCTGTTCAAGGGCAACTGACGAATTCTAAATTTGCATTTTCTGGTTGATTAAGGATAATGAATTATAATGAAAATCCTCTTCAGCTGGAAGTCAGCTTTTCAGAGTTACTGTACTTCTGAGAAGCTGAACCACAGGGGACGCTTTTGCCACACATGATACACTTTACATGACATAACAAGGAAATGTGATGCCTAAATTAGGATTCTAACAATTAAATTTCTCCAGGATTGAAAGTGAATACTGTAGGCAATATTCCATTTCCAGTTTTTCCTACATTTCATATCACCAATATTAATAACTGGATGGAAATGCCAAAATTGAAAAATAAATGTACAGTTCTATAAAAACCTACTGTATGTAGGAGAGCTAGTTTGGACACGGTGATGACATCGCCCTCCCTGCGCGTAGCAGGGACATCAGCTGCCTGGGCTGAGGGAGGTCTCATTTAGCTCATGCGGATGGTTCTCTGTTACATTATGCCGAGACCAGGGTTTGAGCCCAGGTGTTGTGGGACAAACCAGCAGCGTGGAGCAGCGAGGGTTTCTTCAAACAGTATATTTAAAGCACTTCAGGATCCTTTGGAACTTTGCTTTTTGATCACTATATATCCCTTGTTCAAACCAATTTCTTCATGTTTTTCCTATCTATTCAGTGGAAATTGCACAAAGTAAAAATAAATATATCTTTCCATTCTAAGTACTTTCCATAAGGTTTATACAACACATATCTACACAGATAATCTGAAATGCAAGATTGCAGATTGTATACAGTTTGTTGGAATAAACAGAAAAAACACTATGTAACCTAAGATACCACTTGAATTCACTTGATTAACTTGATATCAGCACATATTTTTTTAAAACTCCATGCTATATGGATTGCAATATTTTTGAAGTTATTTTGTTGCTAAACATCAACATATTTTTGAGTTACTTAAACAAGACAATTCAGTATCACTCTTATGACATACAAGATTTGGAAAAATAACAACGATTTGCTTCCCAGCAGGTTTTCTACCTTTAAGCACTTCACCAAAGCAAAACAATATTATTTACCCTGATTAATAATTATGCAGCACAAACTGATTACCTTGTTTAGGTATGTTATGAGAGGGTGCAATATTGTTATAAGCAATATTTACTTCTATAAGCAATATTTATTGGACTTCTTGTTTCCGTATTGAATCACAAAAAAGGGGACAAGAAACATGCACTTATTATTTTGCACATTATGTGTTTTCAGAACACATATCCACTGTTTGCAGAGAAAAGGCACAGAGTTTCCCATTACGAATTACACTGTTGCAATGCCGAAGCTCACTGACAACAGAAAATAAACCCTAATAGGAACTCTGCTATATGTGAAATCACTAGGACATTCAGGGGTTGTGCACCTACATTCACTACGTGTCAGCCTAGTAAACTTTCAAACTTTCTTTGGGAGAAAACTGCAATGATCTTTGCATTCAAAGGCTTCCAGGTGTCTCTCTTTCAAAGAGATGGTCAACTGCCGTACATTAAATGACCACAAGTGGGATTAGTACATTCAGAGGAACCACTTAATGAATCGCTTTTATGCAGCAACAACTACTGTATAAATGCAAATACAAATGGATGCAGTACCAAAAGCCCTAACGACCATTGAGGCCATAAGGTTAGTCAGAGCTGCTGGTATTGCAAGCATGAAACCCCTAAAGTGGTCATGTCTTTATCATAGCAAAATGATGGTTACTCCCATAACAGCAAGAGTGATTCAGCTTGTTCTGCTTCAGTCTAGGATTAACGTCGGGCACTGCACCACCAAATCTAGACCCAGTCAAGCACCTTCTGAAGCATGCAACACATACATCAGTGTCAGCCTCTGTCAAATAACATCATTGACCTGACAGCTGCTGTACGGGAGCATCCCTGTGAATCATGTGCATTGTCTGTTACAGTATTTGCGTGTTCGCTTTTATATAAGTATTGTACAAAAGAAAGGTTACAAATGAGAAGAAGATCATTTGTCCTGATTAGTAATTAGTAGCTAATCTGAGAATTTCATTCGGGTGATTCTGATAAGAAATCGGGATATCAACTTCAACCACGTGGCTGGGTAGCTCGTTACATACTCGCACTACCATTTGGGTAAAGAAGTACCTCCTGTTCTTTGTTTTAAATACACCTCCATGTATGTGGTGTCCACTTATGTCCTCTGGTTTGTGTTGGCTTTGTCAAAGCCTTTGAGGATTTTGCATACTTGTACCATGTCCCCTCATAATCTTCTTTGTTAAAGACTAGAAGGTTTCTGTTTCTTCAACCTGTCATCACATTAAGTCTCAGCATGTACAGTACAGTACTTCTCTGGATTGATTCTACAGCAGCAATATATTTTCTATCATATGGTGACCAACATTGTGTACAATATCTTACCAGATAAAATGGTATCAGTAATGGACTTGAAGTAATGGTGGACATACCACTTATCACTTATGTGCAGTAGGTGTATTTGGCTTGAATATATTGCGGCATATACAGTACAGTACATCTCCTAATACAAATACGAAAATCCAGAACTTAACAGTACAGAATAACATTCCTTCAGAATTTTTCCTTGAGTACATGGTGGCATTCCTAAAGCACTGCAGTTGGGAATGTGTCTTTTAATCATACTGTACAGTATGTGGTTAAAAGTTTGGAAAATGGTAATGTTCCCAAATAAGCAAATCTGTTGCTTTCTCTGTTTTCTCTAAGTAAGTTAAAAAGAAGCTGCTGTTGTGCTGTACAGTAGGTCATCGTGTATAAAGAGAAGAAAATGTGAATGAAGCATTCTTAGTTTAGCCATGCCAGGGATGAATGCAGAAGGAATAAATGGCTTGTTAGGCTGGGGATTTGGGATGCTGCCGTGAGACTTCTGTGAGAATGATGTAAGTGATTGTAGAAAGAGTACTGTGAATGATTGACGGAAAGCAGCTGCTGAGAGGCTGAATAATGGAGTTGTTCTGCTGCACAATTTTGCTGCCTCCTGCTCCAGCACTTGTATAATATTTTGTTTACATCATTGATAACATTGGGCCAAATGTTGCTTACATATGAGGCCAAAAGAAGCATTCTAGATTACACAGATCTTAATACATATCTTTAGGATGTTTCGTTTAAAAGAAATGATCATATCATTTATTTCAGTTAAGATTTTGTAATATGCTGAAATATTGAGAAGATTTTTTTTACTTAAAATTTATCAAATACACATACCTATTGAATTCCATTCTCAAAAGAGCAGCAAATTAATCCTTTTTAGAAGTGATGAGTCACAGTCAGCCATTTTATGTTAGGTGAAAAAAGATTGATTCATTGATTGGGAAGGTAATGTTTTCCATTCAAATTAGCTAATTATTGCTACACAATGAATATTTTTAATTCAGTCCAATCTCAACATAACAAAGGTGGGGTTTTTTTACATAATGGTATTCACCAGAGGGAAATCAATTTCTAAAATCATTGTTACATCATTGTATTGTTCAACTGGGAGCATAAAAGTAGCAAAAATATATTTTCAATGTAATGATCAAAGTCAGAAAATAGAATGCCTTTGAATTTACTTTTTGCTACAATATCTAGAATTGTATTAGGCTTTAGAGTGACAACAATCTCTCAGATGTCAATCTAAGTTGGCAGCATTTGTTTTCATATAAAAACATACAGTATCAATACAGAAACTACTGTTGAAAATTAGTTGAACCTTCAGATGCATTTTCCATAGCTTTTTACACAATCATACGATTAAGATATCAATATAACACCATTATAGTTCTATGTTTTACACTGTAGATCATTTCAAAACAAGACAAGTGTCAAGTGCAGAAAACTGTATAGCTGTGAAGCCCTGTGAAGTGTTAATAAAGCTAAACATAGCTAATCCTGGTTTGTCACATTAGTTTAGCATTGAGATATTTAATTGAACTGCTTGCATTAAAACTCAATACTAATCCTTTAACATTTATTACTGCTGAAAGTCAACAGCAATACATATTAAATCTGAATCACAGAAATTACATAACAGGAATAGATTAGTAGTTCCCAATTGCATTTTTACAGTACAAGTCCCCGGTAGAATATATGCAATAAACCGGGAATAAATAAGAAACCACTAACTACACGCTCGAGCTGTTTGTACATTGTGAAGAGTTAATTTTCGTGTTTCAAGTATATTGTTATTTTAATTTGTCTCCCTACAGAGGTTGTGCAAGCCTTTCTTCCCATTGAAACAGAGCACAAAATAGACGTTAACCCGGTGGCATTATCTCGAACTCCTGTTGCTTGCCGCTGATCTCCTCGGGCAACATCAATCTTGATCGATGGACACTTTAAAATTCACTTCAATAGTAGCAAAACCCTTGCATCTGCTTTTGCTTTTGTTCGTCTTAGCCCTCTGTCTCTGGCATCAATAACCAATACAGAATCTAGTTTTCGCATTGATCAGCGCTAATTATAAATAATTATCCCATGTCATTACGCACTATCACCAAAGCAGTACAACGCAAAACAAATGATCATTATTATTATTTAAAGGCACATATTTTATCGATCTCAAGGCACTGCATGAGGCCAATTAAGGTCGAAAGACTCAATTTCTTCATCTCACTGTCACTACAATCACTGAATTGTACAACTAAATTGATCTTCGAAGGCAGAGATTTTTCTTTATAATTTTTGGAGCAACTGGACGAATATGATTAGGTACAGTATAAGACCCGGTAAGGGGGTATATCATCTCAATGCTTTTACAATTTAAACGATAATATTATAACAGGTAAAAATGTATGTTCTAGTCGCATCATTAAGAATAGGCAAGAAGTGTTAGCACTCACCCGGGATTGCAAGGTTTGTTAAAGGGGTGCTGTGCATGTTCTCCGGTAAACTTGCCATCCAGTCTGCGAATCTGAGTTCGTTTTTCCCTTGAGATGAAGCCATCGCGCTCTTTTTCCGTACCTCGCTCACTCTGCCAGTTGTGTGTTGTGTGTTGTGTTTATTCCTCTTGCAAAGAGTTCACACCACACTACGAGTGGAGCCACACCCACAGGATGGCGCAGGCACATGCTAATTTCAAATTAAGCATCCTTATGCTCTTGCAATGCCCCTGTATACAGTTGTGCCCCCTAGAATATTCTGTCTGATACTGTATATCTTAAGATAGTTCAAAAAAGGATTGTTAGAGCCGTTTCAGCTAAAATCTTCGTTTTAATTCTAAAAATTTATGTGCACATGGATTCACAGGTTTCAATTTACGACTCCTCATATTCATTTGGGGAGATGAGAAAAAAAATCCGAAACCTTCTTTTACATTGCTACCGTACAGTATATACTGTACAGTACACGATTTTCTTAAAAGTAATGGATATGACAGCCGGTTACTCGTAACGTACTTCAAGTGAAAATGGTCTATAAAACTCATTTCGTAAAAAAGGAGGAGTTCTAGAAGCTGGCAGGGTTTGATGTTGGAAACCAGTCTTTAATCATTTTTTATTGTAACATCTGAACTGACGCGGGTTGAATAAATTTGCTTTGATCGGAGCACGGTTCAAACAATGAGCGCTAGTCTCTCTAGCATGTTACTGGCGCTGTCCTTTGGAGGTAGTGCTGAATTTTACGGACAACGCATTGCCAAACACTTTGTAGTTTATTTTTGCATCATATGTTTTTGACAGGGCAGAGTGCAGTATTATGGTTTATCATAAAAACGTTTTGTATTCCTTAAACCCACCTCCTGTTGATAAAGAGAATAATTCTCCAGGCGCTTTAAATGTGGCTTTCCCAAATGATCAAATTCCTGGATTATCCGGGCGCTCAATTCCCGGTACTGTTGACCTGGTGAGATTGGGTTTCAACCGCTTCCTTTGACAGATTTTTTTTTAAAAACGCAAAACGTTTATTTTTATACCAGCACTCATCGGTTTTATTTCTGTTAGTATTAAGTCATGCAATCTATCAATACAGTACATATATGTCCAGAATAAATTTATACACATTGGGCACAGCATAGTGTAGGTTTTTGTGAGAAATATTCACCTCACAAACATTCATCTAGCCCAGTAAACACTATTCTGAGAAGATAAATAAAATGAGAGTGCATATAGCAAACATTATTCCCGTACCCACGTTCTTCTAATATTATTTTACATATGAAAAGAATAGATTATTTGTATTATCATGACTACCTGGTTTATCTGTTAATCGTATTCAATTTTTATGTATCAATTCACGAACATTCACAGGCTTAGCCAGACCACTAGGTTAAATCTAATAATTAATATACGATATTTTGTGTTTCTCATAACTCATTTTCCTGCTTTCTGTACCAGTACTGTGAAGAACACAATGGAATTAATATTGAATTTAATTGCTTAGTTTTTCCCAACAGTTCACCATAGCTGTACGGTTTTGCATTTCAAAGAAATGGAGATCAAATTTGATAAAAAAAAGTGGGGAAATTCACTTTTCCATACCTTCCCATATTAGTCCTGCTCTGCAAATTTACTTTTTACTCACATTGTGGCAACTCATAGTCACAGTTTTTGTATCAATTTGATATACCAGAATGTTGAATGTACTTGAATATTATGGGAGCTTGATATTATCAAGGGAGCTTGCTACACTAGTGTATAGACTAGTATTCGAATAATGAGTTACATTTATCCATCCATTCATTTCAATAATAATAATTATTGCTTACACTTACAGTATACTGTATAGCACTTTTCTGGACACTCCACTCACCCCACTCCATTCAAAGCGCTTTACAGGTAATTGGGACTCCCCTCCACCACCAATGTGCAGCATCCACCTGGATGATGTGACGGCAGCCATAGTGTGCCAGAATGTTCACCATACATCAGCTATCAGTGTGGAGGAGAAAAGAGTGATGAAGCCAATTTATAGAGGGGATTATTAGGAGGCCATGATTGGTAAGGGCCAATGGGAAATTTGGCCAGGACACCGGTTTCTTTTCAAGAAACACCTTGGGATTTTTAATGACCACAGAGTCAGGACCTGGGTTTTACATCTCATTTGAAAGATGGCACCTTTTTACAATATAGCATCCCCATGACTATAAAGGGGCATTAGAATCCACATGGATCACAGGGTGAGCGCCCCTTGCTGTCCCCACTGACAAAACTTCCAGGACCAACCTTAGTTTTCCCCAGGAGGCCTCCCATCCAGGTACTGACCAGGATCACACCTGCTGAGCTTCAGTGGGCTGCTAGTTGTGAGTTGCAGGGTGATATGGCTGCTGGCTGACCTAACCTTCTGATTTTCTAACCTCCATCCAGTTCAGGGTTGCGGGGGTGCCAGAGCCTTTTCCAGAAAAGACACAAGGCAAGATCCACCCTGGATGGGACACCAGTCCATTGCAGAGCGCACACAGACACGCACACACTCACACCAAGATCAATTTTCCCAGAGGCCAGCTAACCTGCCAGTATGTCTTGTATGACTGGAACAGTTACATTTATCCCAAGCAATAATTTATAGTACACATGAAAGTTTTCTTTTTTATAGAACTGTCCAAATGCCTTCACTAGCACTTCAGGAAGCTTCTGAATATGACAGGAGAGATGGATGAGATTAATAGACTCACCTTAAAGCTTTATAATAAAATTGTTAATTTTGCATAGCACTAGAGAGGCAGTTGTTAGCTGAGTCAGATATTATTTCTTAGCCTGAAGGTAAGATATTTATTATGTGTAAAACTAATTATCCTGATCATTGGGATTTTCACAAAATGTAAGCTAAGCATAAAAAACAGATTCTAAATGATCGTACCCCCACACACCTACTAAGAAGATACATCATGTTATTTCATTTGGTTCCCTGATAAACTGTTGTTCTCCCACTTTGTGTGGCAGGTTTCTCAGAGGTTGCTGAAGCAGGTCCCTTATCAAGGCCCTGATGTGCTGGTGCAGACAGTTTGCTGCCGCTTCTGTTTTATTCTTGTGCAGATTTATGGCCTTGTCTGCTCGAAAGCCAGAGGGAAAGGGCAACTCTTGAAACCGTCAGCATCATTCAGGCCCAGAATTACAATGACAGAAGATCATTCCAGGAAAATAAAAGTCCAGGAACAAGTAAGCTGTGTTAAACAGGATGGGTCAGCATTTTTGTAATATGAAATACACCCAGTCAATAACTACAGTACATGCAGGCGGAATATTATACCAGACATTTGTATCTTTGGATTAACAAAAAATGTATGGGACCATCATAGACTCACAGATTCGGTTTCAATTTCATTCATTGTATACACCTAGATAGGGGCTATAACTTTCAAGAGTCAACAGAAGTACTGGTTAAAGGAATGTTCACTCATGCTGTATATTTCGTAACTACCACACAACAACCATCCATTCATTTCCTAATCACTTCCTCCAATTCAGGGTCGCTGGGGAGCTGGAGCCTATCCCAGCCAACGAAAGGCAGGATACATCATGGGTGGGGCATAACCGGGACACACACACAAACATGCACACACAACACACTTACACAGAGCCAGTTTTCTCAGAAGCCAATTAACCTACTAGTTTTTATTGTGGGAGGAAACCGGAGCACCTGGAGGAAACCCACGCAAACACGGAGAGAACATACAGACGCCATCCTAGACAGCACTTTAGGTCTGGAATTGAACCCAGGGCTCCAGGACAGCAATGCTAGCTACTGCACTGCTTTTCTGCACCACATACAACAGTCATAGAGATAAATTACTATGTTCAATAAACAGGGATAAAATGTAAGTTTATATATTATGTTATCATAAATTAATTTTTCATAGACAAAGGGGGAAGTATGAAAGACACACCTGAGGACAGAATTATAATGCCTTACATAGCCTTGCATTTTGTAATTGTTACAAGAGCATTCTTCATTTTTTGTTTTTGCTTTTTGTACTTCTGTTATGTGTCCACCTCATTTAAATGTCTATTTCAAGGATGTTTTTGATGTAAAACGGTATAAATAGCATGTGAAAGCTTGTAAATAAGAACATTAACCGAAATGCTATTCTGTAATTGCAAATTTGAAAGAGACTGTTCAAAGTACAGTATATCTTTTTAGGCAGATTTTATTTTAGAGTAGACTTTTTCTTGGGAATAATTACAGAGATTTACAAACAGCCACTTTAATAAGGTATTTTACACAAACAATAGAACACAAAGGCAGTATGCTTCTGTGCATTAATCACTTATCATTTATGATCACAAAACTCTTAGCTATAAAAAAAACAGTAATAGAGAAATAAAAGAGTCAACTCTTTTCATTTGCTAACTTTTGTTCATATGATGCATTTGTATCTGCTCTGTTTTGTTCATATTATCTCTGTAACAGAGCTGTTCATTTTAATTTTACAGTACTGCATGCATTTTCAAATTAAGGTTATAATACATCAAGAAGCTTAAAAAAGTTTCATCTGCTTGCTTTCGGCATATGGAAACAATTAATAGTATCGATCTAGGGAGATTGTGTCCTACTTATTTTTGACAGAATCTGTAAAGGACATATAACTAAACACTTATTCAATTGTAAGTTGTCTGTATTCTAGGTTTAGCTGAATCATTCCTATTTAAAAATACAAAATCACACAATTTGTGGTTTCAGTTTGGGAATTGCTCACTGTCATTGCTAATGATGTTTTTATAAGGCCTCTTTCACAGAAGGGTCTTAAAAAATGGCACGTGTAAAACGTGTAAAAACAAAATGCATGTGTGTAAACACCATCTCACAATATGCATCTAATAGCCATACTGTACATTAATCTATCTTCAAAAGAAAATACTCCTTAACTTATTAGTATACTATCAATATAGCCAGGTGTACTCTACCTAATGGCTGACATCAGCCAAAAGGTAGCACAGCTCTCACAATAAGGAGAGGAAGATCATAAGGTGCACCTGAAGATAAAGTATTTTTACAGAAATGATCCTATAATTATGAACCATTGTCTTAATGAAAGGAGCAGATATTAAGGAGGTTGGAGGGGAGTGTAGAAGAGACTGGATTTGAAAGCAGTTGTTATTAAGAGAAAAGTTAAAAAGATATTAGTATTACAAAAATACAGGGACTGTACCATAAACAACCACAAAAATATAGTTTGAAGGCCATTAACAAAATGTTGTCTAAACAAATCCTGTTTTATAGTGTTCTGAAATACTGTAACAGTATTCTTAAAACGCAGAATTTGGTGTGTCTTCACAGGTAAAAAGTACAGTAGGTTTAACAACCTGAAAATCAAAGATTTATGTCAGAATCAGTACTGTTCTAGTGCTAAGTCTGGATCAGGTGAAGATCTGTTCCTTTTATAAGCCTAGTAAGATTTTTCCTTGTCATGCAATTTCTGGGTATCATAGTCCTCCAGTCTCGGTATTTTCTTCCACTTTTCTTTTTGAAAGGTGTGCCTGCACATGAAGATAAAACACCAATTCTATATAACAGTTTTTTTTTATCAGATCTCATTGCATAGCACCTGCTTTCCATCAGTGGTAACCTGGACATGAATTAAGTAGCACCTCAAGGTTATGAAGACTTTGGGATGTTTGTATCATTACCCTCAGTAGTGCCCTCATTAAGTATATTCAGCACTAAGAAATGAGAACATCATCTTATTTTTACACTCATGTATGTTCATGTGTTTCATGTGTGTCATTTACTTTCAGAAAACCCTTATCATAGTTTGTGAATACTTCATTGTCTATCCTTTATCTTTGGCTAATACACTTCTTATCACTTTAAAACCTGTTGTGAATTAGGCCTATAGTCTCTTGGGGAATTAAACAAGTGACATTTAAAATATACAAGCCTGATATAAAAGGAAAGACTAGAGACCTTTGCTGTTGCTGCTTATTATTAT
This sequence comes from Atractosteus spatula, assembly GCF_055471065.1. NCBI lineage: Eukaryota > Metazoa > Chordata > Actinopteri > Semionotiformes > Lepisosteidae > Atractosteus > Atractosteus spatula. Next base: position 26,751,711 of record NC_142708.1, on the reverse strand, counting down.
TCGTGGTTAGGATGCTAAACAGCCAAGTTACTGTATTGTTTTTTCCCTTACTTATGGGAAACTTTACATGTACTTTTACATGTAGATAATTCCTGATGCACAAACCTCAATGTCTAGCTGCATCAGTCAAGACAATTCTACAAATATTTTATTTGGGTATTTGAGTAATGGTATAAATTGGCATAAATCACACAAAAGACACATATTGTTAACACTCTACTTTTAAATATGTCAATTTAATCATCATAGTGTATCACTGCCAACTGACCTCAGAATGTACAGACTCTTTATCAAGGGGCTTTACAAATGTCTTGCTAAGTATAGTTATGGGAATAATCTGCACAATGTAATGTTCATGTTTAAACACCACCTGTGATCTTAGACCAATCTGTCTCTTCCTATTGCTATTGTTTTCTCAACAGATTCACAATAAAAGCATATTTACTTGTCTAGGCAGTCCAAATACAGTACATTTTGTTCAAAATTAAACTTGCTGAAAACAGAACAAAATCCTACATAAGCGAGGTTACAATTTTTGGGTCATTTTATATTATACATTCAAGATTTTTATTTTCATTAGACAAGCAATTCATGCATTATTTTCCCAGTTCAGGGTTTCTTTTTAGAACTTATATACAAAACCAAAACAGCCAAATCACTTGTAGATTTCAGTCACCTGTACTGTATATGTTTTGTGTCTACTGTTTAGTCCAGCTATTTTTATGATTCTTATATGATTATCAAAACTAATTAAATAGAAACATTTCAATACAGAAGAGGTAGAAGAAAATAATGATAAAGGAGGATCATTTAGAAAACCACAGGGGCACTTAGATTTCAAATAAGTAGGGTAACAAGACAGCAATTGTGAAATGACAGACTGATACTGTATATTAGACATGCCATACAATAACACTAAATGGTTGCTTTGGACAATTTTCATTAATTGCACACACATCCAGACAGCAATAATAGTCAGGTACTGGATACAGCTTGAATAGCTAAATTTTGTGTCAGCACATAAAAGTAAATTTTCCACTTAATGCAATATTGAATTAATTTAGTCTTTTAATACTATGCCTTGCAAGCATTAATAGCATTCAGCCTGAAGGTGTCCATAGTCAGCTATAGCAGAACTTCTTAGTTAGCATCTGTTCTGCAGCAACAGAATTAAAGGTATTATTATTATTTTTCCATCTAACTATGATCAGTTTCTCTTACAGTCGTACATTACATGTTGTTACACTACGTCAGCTGCGTCTCGCTCCAGGTTTGATCGCCTTCAATCACGCAATTCACTTTCTCATGCAGTCTCCAATTAGTCAATCAAACACACCCATGTTCACTCCCTTACTTAAGCCTACTACTTCGGATACCACTCCTCGCTCAGTGTTGGGTTTCTCCTATCCGAACTACTCTGTTTCCTTTGAGCCCTACGACTCCTCTACTGCTAAGGCTCCCGGTTACTGATTTGGTACTTTGGTACTCCTGGTTTGGACTCATGCTTCTCCTGCAACCATGTCTCTCTCTCTCTACCCCAACGGCGTTACTATTTGGTACTCTTCGTCTACTCAGTTTCTGGCCGCGGATCGGCTAAACGTTTACGTCTCTGGAAACTAAGGGTTCTGCATAGGGTCCGCAGACGCAACCGTAATACTACAAAGCAGTGAAACAAAACCCCTGTAGTTCATATTAGTTTAAAATTGTGCGAACTACAGTACAATGTTACATTGAGATGCTCTCGCAATTATGGTGGTATATTCATTTAAAAAGTTAACATACGGTAGTTCGTCCTGATACAAAACTAGTATAGTAAAAATATTTTAGTAAAGCCCCTGTACAGTACAGTAGGTGGTTTATTTGTGTTATTTATTTTTAAACATTAGTTGCTATTCTATTTTCAAAAAACAATGTACCCTGTTATAAATGTTTTATGTACTGTAGATGGACCTCATACTTTCTCATTTATAAGTGTAAAGATTTGTATCACTTGATCTAATTGCTATAATAGAGTAGATTAACATACACACATACTAGTACTTATTAGTAAAATAAGATTAATATGGTTTTGCTCTAAAATCCTGAAATGGAAAGTATGAAGAGCCACAGAGGTCTATACTTACAGTACCACCTCATTGTTCCGTTCCTGTACACGTCCTCTTCAATTCATATTTAACAAATTCAGATTCATTTTTATTGTTCTGCAGACAGTATACCATATTCAAATATATATTTTTAATTTTTAAACCAGTGCCAGTGTTCTCTATCTAGATGCCTCAGAAAAATACCATCATTTTCGATTACAAAGCCACAGAAATACGGAGGTGTTATACAGTATGTGGGCTCCAGTATTCAGAGGTTAGCTGAATCACCTCATATTGAATTCTCCTCTGGTATCTACATGTTGACTTTTTCTAATACAGTACAGTGAAGAAAACTAAAGTTGTCTTGAACTCGTAATACTGCTGAATTAACACCACATTTGGCTTTCAAGGAAGCAGGGATGTTGGTTAATATACTGTATGTATTTCCCAGGATGACTACTGGTTTCATGATTTAAAACAACTAAGTTCAAAATGAGGCAGTTTTCTACATCTCCAAGATTACAGGATGTCTTAGTACCATAGTCATGGAGTATACCTGACTATATCATGAACACCTAGTGCTTTCCATAACTCATCCAAAAACAAGAGCAACAGGTGTTTATATTTGTTATACAGCAAATCTTGCTTCTGAAATTGCTTACTGTTTAGGTGGAGTTTTTGTGGGAGCCATTGTTTTTTTTTTCAAAACCAGCTTTTATTGGAAAGTACCTTGCACGACGCGTGCAAAGTGCAGGATGTATTTTATTGCATTGAACACAGTACTAGCTGATGAGGTCTTTTGAATCTGTCATCAATGGTTAATGCATCAGAGACATTCAAGGATCATATTTTACATGACAAAGCGTCATGTCCCAAGGTTCATCTTTACTTGGCTGTTTTATATTGCCTCCTTCTTGGGCTATTAAGACCATTATAAATGCGTCTAAGAAATGTTCACTATGGTTTACCATGGGATTTCTGTGGTCCAGTGTAGTGAACCATAGCGAAACCATTGGACACCACAGAAAAATCGAGGTCACACCATACATACAGTTAAAACCCTGGAAAAATGTTAACTTCCTATAGAAAATTTACAAGGGGAATTTTTCAAACATCATGAAATGGAAGGCGCAGTTAAACTATTGTACAGTATACAAAAATGGGAGAGGTCTATCATCCACAAGAAAAGCCACTGTGAATAATACAACCTCTTTAAAACATTGGAATGTAACCTCTGTTTACTTGTTTCAATCGTGCATAACATGTTTCATACAGTAGCTTTCATTTTCATGCAAAAGAATCTCTACTCTGGATATGTGAATATTCTTTGTAAATGTTGGGCAATTTATGTATTATAACATGTAGATATCTCTGCTTCATCCATAGATTCTATTTAGTTGTCACATGGAGCCTGAGGCAGAGATGAATGATTTTTCAGCACTAAACACCACGTCTCTGTGTATCAGCTTAAAAACACACGCTGATTGTGTTGGCAACCAATAATGTCTGCTTGGCAACAGAATGTGCCAGTGTCGAGGTCAGCAATGCCTAATGGCCCATTCTTGGAATCTAAGCATGTAAAATGCCTATAGGTAAGGAAAAAGAATAGAACCTGAGATTTAAATTGATAGAGATGCATACAAGAAATAAGAGAACATAAAACATCTACAGTATATTAGTTAATACCATATATCTCAAGTATCTATTAAGAGATCAGAATTTCCCCAAGTAATTCTGCAAAAAAATATTTTTTCTTCTGATAAACGGCAACATAAAACTGCTTCATAAAAAAGCATGTAAGAACTCATTTTTGAAACATCTCAATTTCCCATGGGTGCTTTGTAATCTTTTGACAATGAGAAGAGTTTGCCATAAAATATGGAGAATTATGTTCTCAGGTCTGTTTCAACATACAGCTCTTTGTGAGACTTTTTAAGCATAAAAACAACAAGGGATAATTTCAATAGTTTTTTGGGGGGAAAGTGAAGAAAACATCAATTTCTAGCAAGTGCACTTAAATTGGACTGAGGTGTCACAGATCTTTTGTACTTTGAAATTCACCCAAAAACAGCAGGGTATTTTAAAATCATTTTTTTATTATTTAGCTTCCAGAAGCTGGTACAGTACAGTAAAACTGAAAAAAATGAATGACAGTTGTTCTAGTGAGACATCTCTACTGAGCGACAATTTAAATGCACTAGAGACTAAAAACAGCATTCCAACAGATGCACTAAGAAAAATAATAGCTGAGATGACAAGCTTATGATTTCATTCTTCAGAAGCCACCTGGTAATGTTTAGAATGCAAGCAATATGTACTGATTCTAATTTTATTACACTAAGTCTGTTTCTTTTGGCAAGTTTAATATTACAGAAAGGCTTTGTTCTAAATTCTCTACATATTGAATGATTCATTTGTCCATTGTTTAATACTGGGGAATTCATATAATGCTCTCAGATACACACTGGAAAACAAATATGTCACTCCTGAAGTGGTTCTACTTTCAGCATGCCACTTTTGAGTCAGCACTGACATTAGTTATGTTGGTCAAAAATAACACATTTCACTTGATGACTTCTTAGTTGCAGAATATTCATGCTGTATCTACCTTTATAAGGTGCCTGGATGTCATTGCAAACTCTAAAATCTGTATAGTATTTAGCAATTGCTGTGGCATTTAAAACGTCTTGCTGTTATTCTCTTGATTTAGAATTTTTACCTGCACAAACTACCAGTACTGTATGTCTTTTGGTCTGTGTGAGGAAACCCATGCAAACATGGGGAGAACATACAAACTCTACTTCAGATAGCACTCCAGGACTTCAGCCTAAAGCTCCAGAGCTTCTGTTAAAACTGCGCCGCCCATGTAATAATCCAAAACAGCTATTCAGTTATGACAGTGATGATGGCAATAAATTAGTTTTCAACAAGGGGTGAGCTACAATACTTCTTTATACAGTATGTGTACAGTATATTGCATCTCTGGATTAGAATTAACCCTTTAGCTTACATTTCCCAAACTGCTTACAACAACAATTAAAATGCTCACATGATGATGATGTTATTTGGTCAGTCGGATCCGACTCTCTGCGATTCTATAGGCCATCTCTCGCCACGCTTTCCAGTCTTGGACTTTCTCTTTCAGCTGTTCTATGCCTAAGCCAGTGTCCGTTTTGATAACTTCGAGCCACCACGTTCTTTGGCAGCCTCGTCTTCTTGTTCCACTGACAATTCCAAGCATCATTGCTTTCTCCAATGAATCTGATCGCATCACGTGACCAAAATAAGTGAGCCAGAGTCTGGTGGTCTTTCCCTCAAGCGAAATTTCTGGCTTAATGCACTCCAGAACCTCTTTATTGGTGACCCTTGCTGTCCATGGTATCCGTAACAGTCTTCTCCAGCACCATAGCTCGAAAGATTCCATCCTCTTTCGGTCAGCTTTTTTCAGGGTCCAGCTTTCACACCCATACATTGATATGGGAAACGCAATAGCATGGACCATTTTGCATTTGGTTGTGAGGCTGATGTCTTTGCTCTTCCAGATTTGGTGTATGCTCAGCATCGCACTACGGCCTAACGCAATCCGTCGCCTGATTTTAGGGCCGCAGTCTCCAGTTCGGTCGATCATGGATCCCAGGAAGCAGAAAACCTTGACGCATTCGATCTCTTCACTATTGATGGTTATTTTGACTGCTCCATTTCCAGCTGTTGTCATGATCTTTGTCTTTTTGATGTTGAGGTGGAGACCCATCTTTTCACTTTCCTTTTTGATTCTTAAAATGAGGTATTTCAAGCCATCTTAAATGCTCACATAAACTCTATGGTTTCTGAGCAATATCAGAAATAATCCAAAATGGCATAGTCCTAGAATGGCAGAAAGAGCTGGTTCACTCAGACTTGTACTGAGCCATTTGCTGGTCTATGTGATGGGAAAAAATGTTGCTCAATAATGCCAACAACCTGCCCCTTTGCTCATAATCATTGCAATAGGTCCTTGTAAAGATCTCTATAAAGCTGAAAGGAAACACATGGAGTATTTACAAAAAAAAAAACACTGGACCCTACTCTTATTTTGTTTACTTGTTTAAATTCCTCTGCAAAAATTACAAATACATATCACCAAATGTGGGTTATTTGCTTTCTATCAAAACCATAATTTTCATTTACTTACTGTAAGAATCACATCTTACTGGCAAAAGATGGCAGCCTTTAATTCCAAAACTCAAAAGTGTGCAACATTTCTGTGCCAGAAGTTGAAGACAACCTCCTGAAATGGAAGTGATTCTGTTCTGACTCCAAGCAACTGAAGAAATGTGGTAGAAAATCTGGTAGAAAAATATTAAAAAGCACTTTCATTTGCCTTTTAGTGTGTTGGAGTTTCATTCTGTATTCATTAACCCATCCATGCTCTCCCAGAAAAAGCCTCTAGCGCTTGGCAGTGCTATCATTTGAAATCGGCTGGGATCTGTGATTTTAATTGTTTTATGCCCTGAAGTTCAATACAGGCAAAAATACACTCCATATCTTAATTTAGTTAATTCACTGCCACATCTTTTTGTTACAATGTGCTACGATAAATGAGTGCACAATAATCTTAAAAGAGATATCACGTACTTTAAAAGTCAGTATATATTATATATAATACATTTCTGGCAGCTTTCCTCACCTAGTGACTCCAATATACTGTACAGTATACAGTATGCTTATCGAAAAAACATCCTCCGGACAAAGTAGCACATGCAGTGTAACACAGACTGAAAAGCTGCAATTTTTCTACATTTTACCCTCATGGCAAAGTGTTGAAATATTTTATATGACACAGTAGCAACAGGAAATCAAAATATTTAGAATGTTCCATCTCTGTATTCAATTAAGTGTGGAAGTGGTATACATCATGTGGCCAACTAATACCTAACTTTATCAAATTTTGATTCCAAAGCATCAGGGAAATCATAATAATGTTAGAACACCTAACACTTGGACAGCTTAAATCAACACTGTCACAGCTCCACGATTCCCCACCCTTAACAATGCAAGATTTTCCCCTTGGGCTCATGTACTGTGAACTGAATAATTCTCCTGGGATTGAGTGTGTATTCTTTGTTGCCCCTGATGTCTATGGGGATGGTATTTCATAGCTTAGCAGTGGGACTAATGTATGAGCACCGCAAGGGGTACACAAACCATATCACCATAGATAAAGCACAGTTCTCCATTTGGCACAAACCCTGAACAGCTTTAGAAAGATATAATGGTGCATCATGCATAGTTTTGAAATTAATAAATATGTTTTTGTATTCTATTCTGTAAGTTAGAATAGACCAACCACTGTTGACCCCCCCAGAAAATGGGTTATGTGACATTGGAAACCTCAGTATGTCATTCTCTGGTTCAAGTTTTTTAACAACTTTTAAAAATTAGAACAGCAGTGTTTGGAAGACTTTGAGGAGAGTTTCACAGTGATCCGACCATGATGTGATTTCCCAGGAAGATGCATAAGGAGCCTAAGATACTTGGGGTACAACAGAAGGCACCCCAGGAATATGGGATGGACCGACCCGAACAGAAAAATTGGCTGTGTAGTACCAATATTGATTTAAGGTTAGTACAGGCAGTAGTGCTTGGGATTTCAGTAAATGTAATATGATGACTTATAGTGTAAAAGGCTGCTGAAAGATCAAAAAGAAAACAATTAAATACTTGCTATAAAAAATTACCATTACATAGGGAACAACACTTACAAAGACAATTACTACAAAAAAGTGATAGCTGTTTTTGGAAATGCGTGCTTTGCATTAAAAGAGCTGAATATGACCAAATTGTATATTATTATACTGTTACTGTATATTCTGCTGTCTTATACATTGCTCTTAGTGGGTGTGTTTTGTTTGTCTTATTCTCACTTTCCAATTGAACTGGAGGATAATGTGTGACACTTTTTGGTTAAAAAATAGCAGTTACATATTATTCATGCAACAACCCATTAAAAGAACAACACAAAGAAAAAAAATACAAAACATATCTATGGATCTTTGGTTCAAGATACAGTTGGCACTAAATGTGATTTACTGTCACCTTTGTTACTACAGTAACTGAAAGTTGGTTTTAGCAAAACAATGTTAGTACATTCAGTATTAATTGCATCCAGCTTTGGCTTAAATATCACAGTGCAGCTATTTTTGGGCTCGAGTGCAGCGCAGGAGTGCATTGTGACCATTCTGCCTCGTCAAACTTTTTATGCAACTTGGGGCTAAACTGCGTTCCTTTGTTTATACCACAGCGATTCTACTGGATTGGAGTATGAAAATGTAATAGGGAATCAAAGATTTTAAGTTCCTTAACCATTTGGCAGTAAACCTGGAAGTGTGTTTTGGGTTGCAAAACCCTCCCAGGGTTGGACTGTTCCATGACCTCTGCCCTCTCCCCTTTACTAGGTTCACTCTTTCCTCTTTCTCTCCCTTCGCTGTGAACCCAGCAGCCCACTGCGTGTCAAGTCCTCCCCAAGACCAGATCCTTGTTGCTCTCTGGGTTTCAGAAGGCAGACAATTCAACTCCGGACTTTCAAAGTCTCCCTCGGGGGTGAGGGTTCTGAGGGAGGGGGGTGAGTAGCATTTCATACCCCTGGCAGTGGATCATCTCCTTTCCCCTTAACTCTTTCCTCTTCCTCTACTATAAAACATGGGGGAAGTCTCTATTCTACAATATCTCTTTTTGCTTGTGCGTCCGGCAGCTGTCTGCATCCCTCTCTCTGTCTTTCTAACTATTCTTCCTCCACGTTGCTCTGTAGAAGAGAAGGGCAGTAAACCTGTGTGAGCCTGGCACGTTTCCAGTCATCAGTGAGGGATTACTTGGCAAATTCATATCTCTTTGTGTTTTGTTCAAGAAAAACGTCTGTGACGCTTTGCCATGGAAACCACAGTAATTCAGTCAACATTATATGACAGTTTTGAAGACCAGTTCTTAAAGCTCGCCATTTCTCACCGTTGTCTTTGTTTTTGCTTCCAGAAACTCTTTTTCTACTGCACATACTGGTAAAGCGTATTGCATGTTATTCAACATTTTGTGATTTTTTTATGGCTATCATCCAGCATATGGTGGTTGATAACCCTTTCCTTGAGAACGTCTGACAATTCTACGACTTTTCCCATAAAGATTAAACTTTCCCCAAGATGAATGCTGTATATTTTCAGGATGTACTGTATTTTTCACCAATTTACAGGGTGTGAAATTTAGTATATTGAAGAATATACATTTATTTTACAGATATAAAATGAGATTTGTTTTTTTTCCCAATATCCAACACAGATAGTCTTACAATTGTTTCATTTTTACATTTATTCATGCAACAACTTGTGAATTTATACAACTTTTCATTTGGTAAAACCATCTTTCGGTTACATTGAACCAATGGTATGAATACATTTAGAGCACAATCCATGTGACAGAGGATGAAGCAAATTTTCATTTTACTTTTTGATGAATGGAAAAAAATGCAACTCCACATCTTTTCAAAACCTGGGTTAAGCCTTAAATTGAATACATTTAATTCAAAAGACAAATATTTTTTGACAACGGGGTTTATCTTTATTGCTTTGTACAAAAACATAAGAGCTGAAAAGCATTAAATAACAAACAAGCAAGGCCGTACTTATTATTGTAAATATTTGTACTGATGATATAAAAATGTTTGCATTGACATTAGCCTTCTGTTCGGTTATTTTAAAAACAAGCCCTTATACTGTTTTGACAAGAATACTGAAGATAGTGCAGATAGAAGATAGTGCAGAGAAATGTATTTCATCAAAGGAATGGGGCCCTTCCTTTGAGAAGGACACTTAAATGAGCTAAATGGTTTGACACTGATGTTAATTTCAAAATTATACACTTAAAAAGCAGTACCCTTCAAATTTCAAGACATTCCTTCAAATACCCCCCCAAAAAATCACAAAATTGTGGATCACTTTAACAGTACCTGAAGCCTAAAACACCTGAATTCCTTTTAGTTTGAGGCTGTTGTTTTATATATATATATGAATGATTATGGCATTCAAATGATATGCTCTCTAGCATGTCGCAGAATTTCAAATTTGTTGCATTGGTTGTAGGTTTGGAGATACCTGTTCAAAAGAAAAAAAAAATTGTTAAAATGCATTGCACAGAGTGAACATTAAAGGATTTTCACAAACAGTTTTGTAATCATAGAAATATTATGACACGCATCATGTTAAAAATGTTTTTTTTTAAAGGCATCAGCTTGAACAAACATATTTTGAAGCACAAGTGGAAGCACTGCAATTTGAGTTTTGTCACCAGTACTTTAAATTACAATAGATTCAAGTGACCACAGACAGTGCAAAACGATGAACTTTAGAACATTATCTCTTCAGAACCAGTTTAATAACTGGAAGGTTCCATAAGCTCTATCTTGCTTTACTTTAATGGGACTATTAAATACTATCATAACTACTTTGTAAACACTGTACAACATAAAATAACTACATGCATCATCCTTTACAACCCTTTGTGCAAATGACATTACAGGTGTAGTTATTCATAAAGGTTCCTAACAGAATGTAGTTTCATCTGAGACTGAAAAGCTCAGGACCTCCAGGCAGAGAGAAGTACTGCAGGAAGACACCATGAAGGACCTGAGATCTTTCTGCACATGCAGCTCGGTAACAATGGACTTGGTACAGTATATTAATGATAAATTCTCTTTCGCTATGTCGTTTTCCTGTATGTCTTATCTCCTGCACTCTGCACTCTATGCAAGTAAAGCATAACAGAATTGTTGCAACGGAATTTGACTGACATTTATGGTCACTTTTTATGCTGCTGTAAAATATGAGCCCTAGACTATGCAACCTGAAAAGGTTCTCATTATTAAAGTTATGTCTTCCATTGGGTATTTGGTATCCTGCTGGTAATATAGGATTTGATTGCTCTGCATTACTCTCTCACAAAAACCATTAGGCATATCAAATGGCATATCAGTTTGACTAGTGGTCTATAAAAACACAAATGAAGCAGAACTCTTCTAAATATATGTCTAATCTACATGAGAACTGTAATATTTAAAGCCAAAGTGGTTACACCTGTGGGATCTTTCAGAATAGTTCAGAATAGTCTGTGGTCTTCTACTTCAAAGGCAGAAAGAAGAAAGAAAACTTGGCTATTCATCTCATTCTACATGTCTGATTTCTAATCGATCCCAAAATCTTTTCACCCAATTCTTGAAAGATCCCTAAGTGTCAATTTCAACTGCTTAGCTGGGTTCCTTGTTGAAGACCCATATGGCTCTTTGTGTAAAAAGTGTTCCTTATTTTTTGTCTCAAATGTATCTCTACTTAGAGACCCATCAATACAAAATTACACTCATTGACATCATATTAAATACTGTTAATTGTTAAGATCCACAGACATTTTAATATATTTTTGTCAAACAATGTATAAATGTAAACATGATCTGTGTCATTTCACTTTTTCCTGAAACTAAATGCATCATTGAATGACACCACACTTTCAACAAGTAAATGATCATTAGAGGAAAAAAAGTAAAAATAGCTACGTATCCACAGCCCATCTGCAAATACAAGTGTACAGATTGGAGCCATACTGTAAGTGCCACATCACCTGGTAGTGGTGGCAAGTTAAGAAACTCTGACTCAGAGTCACCTTACATCCTGGAAGAAATCACTTCAGTGTCACTGACTGCAAATGTACACGATCTATAAGGCTCTCTCCTACTCACAAATTCATGTCCTGCTGTGATGGGAGAACACAATCAGTAGGCCTGATTAGGAAGCTGATTCTGCTTTGTCTACGATTTATTATTAGGTACTGCCTAATGAAAAACGTCAGAACTCCATGATTTCTTTCAGTGGCATTTTGTGGTACATCATAAGTACCTTGTGGCCATACAAAGCATTCATGAAGATCCACATAGAATTCAGCACCAGTTTCATAATGTTGAAATGTGATCGGATATGTGGTGCATGGTAATCAAACTATTTTTTAAACCGAAAATAAATGTCACTAACTGCAAAATCTGTGCCTGTGCATTTCTTGATGTCATCCACTGTCAGTCCTTCCCAGATCTCGATGAGGGTGAGTCCTTTATCTTTCTCCACATCGAAGACAGCCTGTGAAGTCACAAAGGGTTAGAACTTCAGATTAACATTTTGTTACTTTGATATTTGGGAATTCCTAACTAAACAAAAAACAAAATGGTTAAAGATACTATTTTTTTACAAATATATTATTTTTAAGATGAACATAATATTTTGTTTTATACCGAAAAGAATACTGAAATGTCCATTTTGATTAAATGGCTCAATACCATTTAATTCCTGCACTGGCATACAATAAAAATCAAGCCGAGTTAAATTGCAAGCTTTAAACTTTCCAAATCAACCAGTTCACATCTTACTGTGACAAGGATTCACTAATGACTAAGCACTGTTGATGGCACATGGGTTCAATCTAGTTGCAAAATCCTTTCTTGCCTATGAACTTGTAGTGCTATCAGTGAGACCCACATCAGTTTTCTTGTTACTCATCTGTAAAAAAGATTATGGCCCAACAGTTTGGAACATTCAACATACAGTATGCATCTTTGTCCTTCCTGTTGTAACATAAGAGTCACGACAGTCAACTTGTTTGATCTGAAAAATATCGATTTAAAAAATTCTCAGGGCATTGTCTTCCTGGGACAACTGCATCATACCCAAAATTTTAGCAAATGATTTTAATAGAGACAAAAATTAATAAAACAACAGCAATGGATTGAAAACATATTGGTAATTACTGTATACAGTATATTATGTAATACTACCAGCAGCCAGCAGCCATACAGTATCACTCTGCAACTCACAACTGGCAACCCTCTGAAGCTAAGCAGGTGTGAGCCTGGTCAGTACCTGGATGAGAGACCTCCTGGGAAAAACTAAGGTTGCTGCTGGAAGAGCACGAGACGCTTACCCTGCGGTCTATGTGGGTCCTAATGACCCAATATAGTGACGGGGACACTATACTGTAAACAGGTGCTGTCCTTCACATGAAACGTAAAACAGAGGTCCTGACTCTCTGTGGTCCCAGGGCGTTTCTTGAAACGTGAAAGTAGGGGTGTAACACCAGCGTCCTGGCCGAATTTCCCATTGGCCCTTACCAATCAGCCTCCTAATAATCCTCCTTATAATCCCCATCTATTAATTGGCTTCATTACTCTGCTCTCCTCCCCACTGATAGCTGATGTGTGGTGAGTGTTCTGGCGCACTACGGCTGCCGTCGCATCATCCAGGTGGATGCTGCAGGTGGTGGAGGGGAGTCCCCATTACCTGTAAAGCGCTTTGAGTGGAGTGTCCAGAAAAGTGCTATATAAGTGTAAGCAATTATTATATTATTTTATTATATATTATTACAGTATATCGATAGTATTAGTTTAAAAAATAATACATAATTTGTTCACTTTATATTCACTATGAAGGAGCTGACAGCTGTGTTTATAATTTTAGATTCAGAATGGATTGATTTGTGCAGGCAAGAGGAATTAAAAAAGTACTTTAGTTGGCGGTAGAATTCATATAGCTGAAACCACTGCTACTGAACTGAATACTGCTTTTATGAGGACTAAACAGAATAGCAATGTTTGGCATTTTTAATTAAGACATAAACAAAGATGATTTGATCACATTAATAAAATATTAAGCATTGATGCCAACTGTAGCCAAGTTGTACAGGGACTGGATTTATTTGTTCAAGCCTTATTATTCAGAAATGAATCATATTTTAATTAAATTGAAACCTGTGACTAAAGACACTGACACACTGCTTGGCATTTGGAAAATAAGGACGTGACATAAACCTGCTATAAATTGTCTTTAAAAATGAAACTTTAAAAATTATTTTTACATTCAGAATTTATGATGAACAGAACCTCAGAGGTACTTCCTCACAAATAAAATACAGAACAATTTACAACTACTGTGATTATTTTAATACTTGCTATTAGGATCAACAGATGTTGATAGAAGAGAAACTGCATTTGTTTAGACATTATTGTTTCTTTAACACAGTCACACTTACTCAAAATTAGCTCCCAAATGACAAAGTATGGAAAATACTGCCAGCTGTGCATGTGTATGTTAAGAGCACCATTCTGCAATTACTAGGTATAAACACTTACACTGTAAATATGTTTTTTAAATTAATAATTATTTATTATTCCACATCTTTATTTATTATTATTTATCGTTGTCAAACCTGTTTCTTAACACTAACAAAGTCAAAACATATTAATTAATTTTCTGTGTTGTTACAAGTCTTTAATTATACATTTTTTCCTTGTGTTTTGCACTTAGAAGATCAAAACAACATTAATGCAAAAATCATCTGCATTTCTGCCCTAAAACGCAGGGCCATATAAGACACATGCCCAAGACTGGCATCGGACCCTAGAGCTGTGTGGCAGCAGCATCAAATGCCAACCTACAATCCTGCCCTAATTAATTTGATCATCAATGTGGGAGGGAAAGATATCTAACATTAAGAGATCATCACCTCTGCAGCTGTTGAGTTTAATTTTGGAAAATATTTCTTGTAATATTCTATGTCATGAAGGCTACTAGGAGAGAATATGACAACAAAAATGTTAACTATTTCACTTTACATGATCATTATTTAAAGTATGTATTATATGTATAATGCAGTTATTTTACATGCATGTCCTTACAGATTCTATGAGATTGCCTTTGTTATCAGTTACTGTATTCGTGATCTTTTAAAGCTCAAGAGCAGTTTTAATCCAGTGACTATCTCAGTGATAAGAGAAACTTGAACTGCTGTTATTGGAAGTTGCAAATAAAGCATTTGCGCCTTCGATCTTTTCTCGTTCGTTTACAACATAATAATTAATTAGTCTTTTTAATTTATTTGAGCCACACTGAAGCACATTTAATGCAATACATTATTTTTTGAGAATTCCTATTCAATGGCATGTTCAGGATTAAATTAATTACTTGTATCTGTGAATGCTCTTACATAAAACATAGAAAATAAGGAATATTGCTTGGTTAAGCATAAGTCCTCAGATGTTATGAAGTCTAAGGTCTGCTTTAGAGAGAGATCCAATTGCCATTATGTTCAACGTAAGTAGAAGCAGTTTGCTTGCAGGGATTTCTGACTTTCTCAGAAAGTATGATGGAGGGATGGAATTTAACACTTACAAATGTTGACAGAATAATTTCTGTGGAAATCACATCTCGCTGTCTGTCTGCTGAGCAGGTATGGTGCAATCAAGCGCAACAGTATGTTTTTCCCTACAGCTTGTCAAATTTTTATAATAACCAAGGACAACCATTTCAAAAATAAAAATGGTTTTGGTAATGCTACTATATATACTGATATGTATATATTATTTTGCTGAATTTTGTGTTGTTTTCATTTGTCTGTAATTAATGTACTGTAATACCATTTCTTAATTTTGTAAACGAAATATGACTGTTTGAATCAGTCATTAAATTTGTTGCACTTACAAAATATTAACAAAACAACAAATAAAATATGGAAAAATAACCAAATTTAAATCGGCTAATATCAATTTAAATTCATATCATAAGCACTGCTAATGCAACAATCAGCCATCTGTAAAACTTCCAAGAACATGAAGCTGTGTCTGCAAAGAATGTATATTTCATTAATTAAACCTAGGTAAAGAAAAATCTAATTTGTGTTACTCTGTGTTTCTGTTGTGCTCACCTCATACTGTAATGGTCATGACTGGCTGGGTGATTTCATACCAAATTATGAAATTACCAAGAAAAATGCTGAAAAGACTGTAAATATTACAGAACATGTAGAAACTTTGAACGAACCTGTATTTATCTTTTAATCAGTATGAGTGCTAAGGGAGCAGCGTTGGAAACCTTATTATAATCACAACCTCATGATCTTCATTTTAATATTCTCCCCTTTATGATTTTTCCTGCTTTATCCCACTTGACTCCAAATTCGTCCTTTTAATGCGTTTTATCAAAGGCCAGCCCTACAACATACAATATCAGGGAAGGAAGGGGTACAGTATATCTCACACTTCCTTTGTGAATCTGCTGATGTAATGTGTGCTTATCAATCACTTTCATGGAGATGTTCCATTGCAATTATCATTTGGTTTGATACACAGGAAGAAAGATGAGGTTCTGATAAAATACACAATAGATAAACTGGGTATAATTTGTATGACTGGGTATTAAGATTATTGAGAGAAGAAAAGGACAATAGAGTTAAGATAATAATGGTTCCAAGTGATCATCTTGTGCTACATACAGTACCTTATAAAAAGAGCCACTAATACTATTTCCACGCATTCATTATCTAATCACTTTATACAATACGGGGTCACGGAGGAACCAGACCCGGTCCCAACAAGCAGTACACACAAGGCAGGATACACCCTGGATGGGACACCAGTCCCTTGGAGGACACACACAGACACAAAAACGCCCTCACTCACAGAAGATCAGTTTTCCCAGGAACCAATCAAACAATCAGTATGTCTTTGGACTTGTTGGAGGAAACTGGAACCCCTTACAAAATCCACGAGAAGACAGGGAAAACATACAGTGCAAATTCCACACAGATAGCCCCAGCCCTGAAAGGCTGCAAGGCAGCAATGTGAACCACTGCGCCACGGTGCCACCACTAATACAATTTATTTTTCCTAGATAAAATAATGTGGGAACCTGAAAAAAAGTACATTTGAAGAAGGAAATGTTCGAGATTAAAAACAAAAATATACAGTATGAAAACTATTACTGAGTCAAATGTTGCACTTGCTTTGTATTATCCTGGCTTGTGCAGTTGTTTACATTCTACTGCTGAGCTTCTTAAAGGATTAAATATTTTGTATTTTTCTTAAATTTATATAATTATTCTTTTGCTCTCACTTGAAATCCCTAAGCTAGGCAATGATTACACCACTGAGGATATTCTATAAGGAAAACGGTCTCAGCGGACACAGAGGATTTGACAAAGTTGACCTATTGATTACTTGAAATGTTTTTTTTTTCTCTGCTGCTTATTCATTCTGATACTAAATAAGCAGCTGATAGAAACACAGAAATGTATGATTAAAACAAGGGTGGTCTGCAAATGTGGCAGTTGTTACAGAGCCTTGAAGGGGAGTATTGAAATTCTGTAATGCAGGCTCACGGTCTTTAGTATTTTATTTCTGAAAAATGAGCAGTAATTGTCCTACTTTGTGCCCTTGCCTGCCAAGTTAGGTTCTGGCTCACCACAACCCTCTAAGGAAAAAAGTGATGACTGAAGATAGATGGATGAAATTGGCACTAATTGCAAAATAAAAGTCAGAAAAGTTCATTTAGCATTCAAAGGAGATAAATTACTACAAATTTAGCTAATATATATGTTGTTTCACAAAATTACACAGATTCTGCACAGTACAGTATATAAAGCTTAAAGTGTAGCTATAGTTTTACTGTAGTCCCTTGCTGTTATGACTCACTTTGTGTTTCTTCTACTGGCCTAAGCAGAATAAAATCTTTCTGTCCAATTTTCAGCATGATTTGCAAACAATGAAAATATCTGTCACCTTTTCCGTGATGATCCGATCCACACACTGTTTTCCAGTTAGTGGCAAATTGCACTTCTCCAAGATTTTATGTCCACCACCCTGAAAATAAAAAAGAATATATGCATAATATTATGGGTATGCATTCCATAAATGTGACAGAATGCAGCTTTTAGAAAGGTTTTTTCGGCAATGGCTAGATAAAAATACAGGCATCTTATCAGGATGCCTGTTGGAAAATTAAAAATAAACCTAATTCCAATGAATGTTGAAATATTATTTGCTTCAATATTTGTCTTCCACAGCACATTGTTAGAACATCTTGAAACTATCCTGTAAAGTTACACAGTTAGTAATATACTCAAAATGCATCTCCAAACTCACAGGATACTGAGATATATACTGTAGATACAGATACTGAAACTACAGCACTAGATATTATGTTTTATCTTCCTTGGAGAACATACAGATTGCAGACAGAAGAAGCCTATAAATAAACAGGGACACTGGAGAGCTGAAAGAGGCTAGGAAACAAAGTGCTGAAAGCATGTTTGAACATTTAAGCCTGAACTTTTAAACTAAACACTGCCTCTAGCTTTTTATCTTTTTTTTAACCTTTGCTTTTTAAACACCTTACTGAAAGCTATACAGCATGATGTGTATAAAGTGATTCATTTTAAAACATCCACTGCAAGTGTGAAAGAATGACAATGTAAAAAAAAAAATACATTGATAGAGTAGGAAGTTTTGCCCAACCGCATAACTCAGTGGCTGAAAAAAAGGTAAGAATCGGGCACGGATATTGTTTTGACAGTTGTCCTAATAAAAAGCAGAGAAAATGGACCAAGTTCCCCTCTTGCAGCATTCAGACCAGGTGGCAGATCTAGTCTGAACTGCATTCAACAGAAAGTTATAGGGGTTGGACCCTCAGTCACCTGACCAACAGGGATAAGATGATTGGTTAGGTGACAGGTAAAAGCCAGGAAGCGGAGGCTTCAATTGGCTGTTGACCTCTGCTGTGAAGAAAAAGAGCAGAGTCTCTTACATTCACACTAGAGGGATGAAGTGAGCGAGGAAAAGACCGACAGACCAATGAGCAGGTGGATATCAGAGTGTAAATTATGGGAAGTGTTTGAGCTTTGGTTTCAAGAGAGTTTTTGGTTATTGACGCCAGTAGGCAACTTAGCTGTCCTGATGTGACTAGAAAGGGCATAAAAGGAAAGATCTTCATTAGAGCTCAAAAAGGTGATAAGATTTGTCTTGTATTTGAAGTTTAAACTGTAACCTATTTATTTTATCATAGAGCTGTGTCTGTTTTCCTGAGACTCACCGATTTAATGATACCTGCACCCCTGGCAGAGCGGTGTCACACCATATTTATAGAGTACAGTTCACAGCTAAAGACAAAATGCTAATGTATGTATAAGGCAAGCAGGGGTAGAATATAAATGAGCAGTACTTAATTAATCAATGACAGCCAGTGTATTTATACAGCCACCAAAGCACAGTCCATTTACAGGAAAAGTTCAAAGAGTCTTTTGACAAAGCACTTACAGTTGTTCCACCACCCTCCCTCCACTGTAAGTATATTCTCTGTTGTTCACCATGTGAACAACAAATGAAAATGAATTTTGTTCCCCAAGGGAACATTTCTAAACTTTAGAAAATCTGTTACTGTTTAACAGGAAAGCAGAAAAGGCTAATGCAAAAGAGAGTGGATTTTAAAGACATACAGTACATGCTTTGTTATGAAAATACATCATATAAGATCTCACAAAGAGTGATCTCACAATGATTCACAAAGAGTCTGTACATGTATCTCATATACAGACTTTGATTTTAGTGTACAGAACCAACAGGTTCATTAGCCCCCGTGTGCTACAGTATGTGATTCTCCCTCAGGTATTATCTGTGTCTTTAATAAAAACGGAAAACTTTAATTTTGACTTTTACATCAAAGTTAATAATCGACAGTAACTCAAAAATGGGATAAACTTGGTAGATGCTTTATCCATTAAATTAATCCCCAGACACCGTCAATGCTAGAATGCTTCTGATTTCTACAATACCTGTCTCAGATTTGCACATTAATCAGGGCTGACCTATCACATAGAGTAATTAGCATTTCCAGAAGCAGAAGCAACAGCAACATGTGTGTGACCTGCACTAAAAATATTGTGTGTTGTTCTGAGAGGTTGCTGTCAGGCTTGTAGCATGGAGTTGTGGCTTCTGTGCAGAACCTTAAGTGCCCCAGTTAATGTTAGAATTCTTGCATGCTTATACTGCTGTACATACAAAAATGTTTTGGGAGTTATGCAAATATATGTAATGCCCTGACCAAAGTCCACTCAGCACAGCAAGTGGATATTAAAATGAATCATGCTGATAAACAGGTAGTATGAAGCATTACAATATGATCCGGTTTGACCATGCCAACCATGCAGTGCCTGACACAGATGTTAAAAAGATCTCTGTTTTCCAGAGCCGTGTATTTATGGCTGTAAAGGTCTGATTGAATTGTTGATTCTGAGGCTCAAACTAAAATATGTGCTTGAAAACAAAGATGCTGTGTATCTTTAGCATTTTCATCATAAGGATTAGGCCTATAATGTGGATGTCTTTGGTTTTTGGACAGGTATGAACTATAAAAGACACAGTGTTATTTCTTTCAAGATCAAACTGAGCTGTACAGTGGTGGACATCTGTTTGAATCTTAATTATTTTCCTTCTTAAATGTGGAGGTGCTTTATTTCTTGTTTATTATCAAATTAAGATGAAGAAAACTAGCCTTAGAACAGTTATGTCTTATTGTGGTATTATGTTAAACCACAATGCATTATCCTTTGGGACACACACAAATTAGAATGCTACAGAACCTTAAATAGATAACACACACTAGCTAAGTATCTGACCTGGGTAAGAGACAGCAAAGAGAATTTGACCCTGACAAAGTACAGGATCCCTGGTCGTAGAAACTGGGCAACACAGGCAAACCTGGCAGCCCATAGAAGACAGGCTGCCCTCTGGGAGAAGCAGAAATAGGGGTGCACTTTCTACTGCACTTTGAGAAATACTCTGGGATTGGACAAACGTTCTTCCTTAAAATAACAAATCTAATCCCAGAATTTGCTGCTAGAATCAGCTTCCAATCCTTCTGGGGGAGAGGGGAAAGAAACTCAATAGAGCTGGTAGTCCTTTATGTGATCTCCTGTCACAGCCCGAGGAATGGGCAGTGATCCTGTCTCACAAAACAGTTTTTCACATCACTGTATATTATTGAACTTTTACACACATCAAATAAAACAAAGTACTCCCCTTACGATTCTATGTGTTTACATATCTGTCCTTCATCTAGTCTTCACAATGTCCTAACAGTCAATAAACCTAACCTCATGTGACAGACAACACACAAATTTCACTTTGTGAGGGCATTCGTTTACACACAGCACTCTTCTCAATGGGGTTAAGGTCTGGACTTTGACTTGGCCACTCCAAAATCCTGATTCTTTTCTTTTTCAGCCATTCCATTGTAGTTTTACTGGTGTATTTTGGATCATTGTTCTGTTGCATGACTCTCTTTCGGCTAAGCCTTAGCTGTTGGACAGATGGCCCTCACGTTTTCTTCTAGAATGTGCTGGTTTGGAGAGGAATCCATCGTGGGCTCAATGATTGTGAGGCGTCCAGGTCCTGCAGCTGCAAAGCAAGCCCGAATCATCACCCCTCCACCACCATGCTTGACAGCTGGTATGAGGTTCTTGTGGTGATCAGTAGTATTTGGTTTTCGCCAAACATGTCGTTTTGCATTATGGCCAAACAACTCCAGAGGAGATTGTTCAAGAAGTCTTCTGGTTCATTCAGATGCTGTCTTGCAAACCTACAGTAAGCACCAATGTTCTTTTCCTAATGGTAGAATCAAGAACTCTAATGTTTACAGTATTGACAGAAACCTATAGATCCCTGCATGTACCTTTGGAG
This sequence comes from Atractosteus spatula, assembly GCF_055471065.1. Classification (NCBI taxonomy): domain Eukaryota; kingdom Metazoa; phylum Chordata; class Actinopteri; order Semionotiformes; family Lepisosteidae; genus Atractosteus; species Atractosteus spatula. The sequence continues at coordinate 26,730,066 of NC_142708.1, read as the reverse complement.
TTCTTTTCTATCTCCAGAAGCAACACACAGTCCAACCTTGGGGTGAATTTGCTGTGACGCCCACTCTTGGGTAGACTGGCAACGGCTGTGAAATTTTTCCATTTGTAAATTCTTTCTCACTGTGGAATGATGAACTTCATATTGTTTGGAAATGGCTTTATAACCCTTCCCAGACTGATGAGCAGCAATAATTCTTTCTGTAATAAAGTTTATCTGACTTTTTACAGGTAGAAGCACTTCCACCTGTGCACTTGTTTAGCAGCACCCTTCTTAATACGTAAAACATTAATATGTAAAACCATAGAAGAGGGTGTACTTTCTGTTTCACATCACAACTGTATGTACTGTTAATGCTGTGTTAATTCAATTTACATTGTCAATACTGTAACTCATTTGTCATGACAATAACTCTTCAATAAATGAATGTGCATGAGAATATTCAATCAGTTAATTTGGCTTATGAGATATGATAAAAGGTTCTGACTGAGTTGGGCTAGTATTTCAATGGAAGACTCAAAATGGTGTCTTAGGTGCCTCGTTTCTCCTACCTCTTTGAGTTCACTTTGTTCTTGAGAGCCCTTTATATCAGGTGCTTGTAGAGGCTAATACCCAAAGACAACTTATTGTGGTCTCCCAGGATGGGCTGAGGTGCAGAATATCTATCAGTCTATCTCAAATATTGAAGCCAGACCCATGGTGCTTCTGGCACATCCTTACAGGGGGCTAAAGACTCCCTGAGACATATATCTGGCTTAACATTAAGCATGGTGTATGATTTACATGGCACTGGAGTAGTGCTGTGAGTAAACTGCATAATTCCAGCAATTCCAGATAATGTTTGAGGTGACATATTTCAATATGAAAGAGCACTAGGAGAAGAGGGTTTGTAACACTGTGTTTAGTTCAAAGTAGATCCATTAAAAATAATTTTATCCATTAAATTCTTCCGGCACAGTTTTTAGCTTTCAACTTCACCTTCCAGTTACAGTATCCCAGCTGTAAAATATCTGCAGCAATTTAAAGCTGGTTCAAATGCTCAAAGTAATGCAAACTGAGGCCACACATTCTGGAAGGCAAGTCTCAAGAAGGCAGCTAGATAGAGATTAATAGCCTATTTGGTTCACTGCTTATTTCAAAAGCTGCAATAATTCTCAAATTAGAATCTGTATGCATAATTATTGTAGTAAATGAGCCAGATTACCAGTGGGCCCACACTGTCTTGCTACAGAGGCAAGTAAGGCTCCAATCTTTGTGTAATTTAAGCCGTCTTGGGAATTTGACTGGACAATTACTATCATTAGACAGGATGCAAAATAAAACTAATGAGTAACTTTATACTTCAAGCTGATTTCTTGTACTGTTTCGGAGATAAACTGCTTTGTCTTTACCTATCACAATAATGATACTGATTGAAATTATTTTGTTGTTTTTTCCTTTATTTATTTTTTACAGTTCATACTTTATTAACAAAAAAGTGTAAAACGCAAATTTTCTAGAACGACCTTTAATTCCTTTAGGTCACATTAAAAAAAATGTTTCACCATTTTATTGCTCAACCAAGACTGCAAAATCTGCCAAAACACATTTCCCATTTGGTGGTGAAATTAGTTTTTGATTCAGCAGCACCGAATCCAAAAAAGGAACAAAAAGGAAAAGAAGCAACAGAGAGTAAAGGCCTTTCAGGGTAGCAAAAAAATGCTGGCAACCGCAGACAACTGCCTGAATCAGGAAAGAAAACACACAAGTGAAACCCACAGAAGCAGTCTCTACCTTGGCTGAGTGCTCCATAGTGACGACCACTTTGGTTCCTGCGCTGGCTACCAAGTCCATTGCACCTCCCATTCCCTTCACCATCTTACCCTGAAGAAGACAGAACAAGAACAAAACTGTGAAACTGTGCACATCCCACTGGCACTCATAAGCACATTGTTCTTCTAAACATACTCCTCAGAACTAAAGAGCTACTCTATTTCTATTGCATGATGAAGCTTACCGGACAATATGGATTGAACTAATTACAGTTCTGACAGATAATAATACATTGTGGTATTTCTAACAAGAACAAAGCTCAAGTAACATATTGTATACTGAGAGGCATTAGAAAAGCAACAAATGAATATTGGAGCCATTCATATTTATTACGTTTTAATGCCTCTCAGTATGTACAAAACCTAAGAAAATATTTAATTGTGTCAAGACCTTTACATGCATGATTTCTCTAGATAAAAAAATATTTTTTCAAAGAAAAAATATTTTCCACTTCATACTGTATATTCTCAGTCAGTTGTATTACATCACTGGGATCTGGTACAGTATTGAGGGCATGGAAACAATATTTGCTTTCCAAACATTTTGAACCGGACATGGACTGTACTTCAACCTTTTTTAAGCAGTGAGCATTTACAATTCACACCGATAGATCATTGAAATCTTTCAGTCCTGCAAACAAAAGCCATTCACATAACATAACATCACTTTATTTGCCCTATACAATTTCTTGCTTTTGGAATTCATCTTTTCCCATACCCCAGCTTGCTCTCCATGTGACACAGACACACATATAGGGAGAGAAGCTTGGGGTCAGAGTTCAGGGTCAGCCATTGTACAGTGCCCCTGGAGCAGTTGGGGTTAAGGGCCTTGCTCAGGGGCCCAACGGAGTAGGATTCCTCTGCCGGCTGCGGGATTTGAACCAGCAACCTTCCAGCCACAGGCGCAGAGCCACCGCTCCACCCAAAAAAGTTTCTTTCTTTGTGGGTTTGAACCCAGATCAGCACCAACCGCAGATTAGCCTGGGGATTTGAACCCGGACTCTCACAGCCAGCAGACCAGCACGCTACACGACGAGCCACAGTGCTGCTGTGAAGCGTCGCCTGTGGCTAGAAGGTTGCCGGTTCTATTGAGTGTGACAACCTCCTTCAAAATGCACTCTTTTCCACAGTGATTTTGACACACAAGTACCCTTTTATGGATTTTACCATGCACCTGCTTTCATACGATGTACAATGTTAGTTCTTGTACTCATCTTTAAGGAACCTACTGTAATTCAACATTCCAAATACAGTACATCCATTTAAATTCAGTAACTCCTTCTACTCAAAACCGTAGTATGAATGTTTTTTTTAGATACAATTTCATAGTTCTGAATAAAGATCTTCATAACAAATGAAAATGCAAACAAGCAGAATTTAAATAACCTAGCACAGGTAAAATAATTTACAAAGCACAAAAAATACATGCACTCTATTTTGTTTAATGAACCTAGATGCCTCATTTCATTCTTTTTTAACAAGCCATTGACCGGCATTTTAAAAATAAGCACAAAAGGCAGAGTTTTTTTTTTTACGAATCCAAAAAACAGACACAGTCCAATTACTGGGAGTGTCAGTCTGTGGAAGAGAGCAATGAAACAGGCTGGTGTACGTGTGGAGAATGTCTAATGACTGTCAAGTCGCTCTGTTCCACAGCAACTGCATCAGGAGGAGTGCAAAACCCATTCTGCTGCAGGCTCTCCTGCTCCTGACTACCCTGCCACTGTGACATCAGCCCACACAGTGAATGCTCACTGGTTTTAATGCTCAACAAATGAAGTTCTGTCTGAGCAAAAGGAAATGAACCCTCAGAGAAATATATAAAGACAAATAAATCAAACACAAAATCAAAGCACCTCTTCATTTGGAGACACCAAATCTATTTTTTTTCTTTGTGAAAACTTGATGCCCTCAACACTTGTTAAGTGTAATGTTAGTTTAGAATGAAGTCTTGTACAATCTCACAATAAAGCATTTCTTTTCAGGTCAAGATTTCGCTGCAGGGCGTGCTTTATTTTGTACCATATTTCAGAAAAGAAAATATTTTTGTTACACAAAAACCAATCAGAATTGCTTCAGTTATTGATTGGTAAAAATAACAGTCCCTTTTGGCACAATATTGAGGCAGAAATTCTAGGTACAGAAAAAAGATCGAGACTATCTACTGTAGCTAAAAGGCTGCTGAAATAGTACTGCAAGCATTTTACCCATTAATGACCTTTAACGTATCAAAGAACCTCTAAAACAATGAAGCGGAGTAAAAGTAACTAACCATGCCACCTAAAACACAGGTGATTAAGAAAAAGAGCAGAAGAAATCTGTAGAAATGAATAATTGAATTCTGCACTCAATGAAGATTGAAGTAGATGAGCATTCATAAGGCTGAAATTGACATGTATGGGGTCATTTTCTCAGAATAAACTGGGCTTAAAAATACCCAATATTCTCTTCTGAGAGGCAATTTTGAGAAAATGTATTTTCCTGAGTACACATTAAGCATTTTAATCAGCCTCAGTAGGTAGCAGACCGAACCCTGTCAGCCATGAAGCAAGGGCAAGTTCCTCCAGACTGTCCCTTATAACCAACAAGTGTTTAAGAAACTTCTTTGACAGGGAGACACTTTGAGAAAAACTCAAGAGAACATCTGTCAGGATATCATTCTTCAGTGAAATAATTTGCCACATACAATGAAAATAGCATTACAGTAATTAGTGAATACTGTTCCCTACAAATTGCTTTAGAAATTGTTTACTGGACCTCTAAGGACCTAGTGGTGAAAAGTAACTTAAAATAAAAAAAAACATCTGAAAAAGTTTTTGGCATTCTGATCATTCATCATTCACAACTGACTATGATACACATGAGTGACTAATTGTTGCATAAACACCAAATCACCTGATTTGTGAGACAGTTGATGGGTAAAGGTAATATAACCTGTTCAATGTCAAGCATAGAGAAAATAAAAAAAGAAAACACAGAAAGGAAGCAATATGAACTGCTTATCAAGTGATAATCACATGAAGCAGGACCTCAGGTGGACTCAACAGCACAATAACCAATCAATCAGGAGGTCCAGGAGAAGTGTGTAGTTGCTACAAACCTTCACATGTAGTGATTCATGGAAACCTAACTGTCCAACATTGATAAGTCCTGCGACCTCACTTGCTATCCTTCTTGCAAGATCCTGCTTATTGCCTAGGATGTCTGTTAAATAATGTCAGTGCTACAAAATCCAGTATTTACAAAATCCAGCCATTTTCCTAATAACTTTGTGAATTGTTTCTGTTACAGGCACCGCTGGGAAAGTTAGGAGAGTTGGGGGAAATTGTTTACTAATTATTATTGAAGTAAATTATTACTTTACATAATAACTGTACACATACTACATTGATCAGTGGTTTTTCTAAATTAATTTCTCTGAAAATCTTGTTGAGTTTAAAAAAGAATCCCTAAAACACATAATCTGTAACTGTAGTGGATTACTTTTTACCAAGGATTGCCACAACACTCGTAAGAAATTATACATTTCTTCTCAGGCTCAATACAGATGCTAGCATTTGAAAAGATCTTGTGGTAAAAAGATTTATCCTTTGAACAAAAATGACTCAGGTGCCTATGCTTTTGACAGTACTCCAAAGTTCCAAGGCTGCTTGAAATTAATCAGTAAATTATGTACAAACAAGGTTCATTTCAGAAGATTCAATGTTTTTATTTAAAGGGACAATCTGAATGTTTTAAAATGATACATACTGTATGTAAATACAATGTTTTTTCCCCACTCCAAAGCTTAACTCTCTGCAGTATGCTACAGTATATCTATATTCTACTATGACTCGACCTCTTTCTTTCCTTTTGTATTACAGTAAGACCTTGGAAATTATGCAAAAGTATTCTCAAAGTCTGCTCTTCAATGACATATAATCAAGTAACTATAATTGTTTCAATTTAAATAGTATGCTTCCTCAGGAAAGTACAAATTTGATTTAAATTCATTAAAGTGTTACTCTCTTTTTATATGCCGTTAAAAAGCATTTGAACTCTATAATACACAGTACGTGAGAAGTGGATAAATTAACTAGGATATCCTCTTCATCTGGCACAGTTTACTTACTTAACAACGCTTACCCTGCAAAGCGGTGAGTACAAAAGGATGCATCTTTAAGAAAATGTAATCACATTCAAATGTAAATAAAACACCTTGTAAGAAAATAAAACTCAGAAAAGGCATGGCAGTTTCCGTAATATGCTGGGAAGTTGTGATGAAAGGCAATTTTGAACAATTATTGTGTCAGTCAAAATGTGACACATAGACATCTTGGTAATTCCAAAATGTTTGCAGATGTTAGGCAAGGCATGAAGCACATGGGGAAGCACACAAGCAGATGATCAGTATGTTTTTTAGCTTAAGATGATAGACAACCATCAGTTGAGCACCTTGGAGGTGGGTAGCAATTTCATAATGGAGCAGAAAACAATTGATTGGGGCCTTTTTAGAATAAAAACATTGACGTGGAGAGATGTGTCCAACAGTTGAACTTGGACTAAAGATCAATGGACAGTGACTTCACACAACTGCAATTTAATCTAGGTCTACAATATTAAAGAAGCCATTTACTTTTACATGAGACAAATAGTGAAAACAACTCCCTCGAGATCCTTTCAATGCCTCGAACTGACACATGACTCACCATGGTACTGTGGTTTGACATGAATATGTCAGAAATATTCCTAAACATAGGTGGGCCAGAAAGTGTTACAACACAATAACACACTGGCTTAGTTACAGGGAAGTTAGAAACACTCCACAGAATCTCCACAGAAAGTTTTCTTGCTCCTCTTTCACAACTGTTAAGTAAGTTCTGCTCATGTATTCACGAAATGAAGCTATTACAGTGAATTCACAATAATATTAGAACCATTTAGCAACATTATATTCATCAATGTCGTCTATGATTATAATTTGAAAAGCTGTCATTACCAACCACTTTACAACATGTGTCTTAAACCATTTCTCAGTCTCTTCTGACCCTGGCTTTGGCATGATCTCATCACATAGACATTATTTCAACTGTCAAGTGCCTGGAAGTATAAAGAAGGTTGATTCATATAGCAGGGCACAACCACTTTACAGGGCTTCACTTTACAGTGTCTCCATGACAACAAATCAAATAGTTCCTTCATACATTTCTTAAACCTTATTTGCAGTCAGTAACACAAACTAGAGAAAACAATGTAGCTCTGCAGGGTTTCACTTCTACAGAACACTCTCCCAGTTATTTTAAAAGGTATATTGTAACATCGAATCAGAATATGCACTTTTAAATGCACTGCTTCTTCAATTAGTCATGACCTGAACTGATTTATAGACATTTATAAGGCTGTCCCAAAATAAATGGGACAAGGCCAGGTGATGCTCATTCTTATTTTTAATTACTATAAAAACTAGAACCATTACTGGACACTATATACTGTATGAAGCAAGCCTTTGTCCTTGCACTGATTAAGTGTACAACAGTCTTTGGACAGGGACCGGTTATTACGTGTTAGACTGAAAGCTGGAGATGAGTTAGAACAAGCAGCCAGGAAGATCCTGTCAGTGGAGGACAACAAGACCCTGCTAACAGTACCTCTAAGGTATTCATGAGTCACTGTCTCGTTTTCTATTAGTAGTGATAGTGCTTAATACTATCTGTAGAAAGCACAGGTCAAGGTAGAAAAACAGAGAAGAGGCATGGACAATAGACATCAGAGAGTGCCCATTCACTGAGTGCAGAGATTGATAATAAGGGAAGACTTCAGTTTATGCACAGGATTCGAATCCCAACCCTAATATACAGTATTTGCCACTTGTATGCAGAAAATGAGCTCTTTCGAGGGGCTGGCTTGTATATAGTACAATGTTTTCTCATTTACTGTATGTCAAATTCCTAAACACCTTTTGGGATTCTTCAATCAAAGATTCCCACACACATACTGTAGCTGTGTTATTTGGGTTTTATCAATGACTGATGACAGCTATAGTCCCCTATAATCCAAATTGCAATTTTCCATAAAGTGCTAAAAATAAAATTGCACTGAAACACGATTAGAACAAATTTTGAATGGACTGCCTAAGGATTATGGTAGGAAGAAATTAGATTCCCTACAGAAAACAAAGATAAATACAATCGCATTTTTTAACCTGTAATCATGGTGAACATACAGTACAGTACTATAATATTCTCAGATATTTCACCATTTTACATTAGATATCTGAAAAAATAAATTCATGCACAATATTGCTAGAAGAGTAACAGGGCTTTTTGTAAAAGAGCAATATTTGACATTTAAGATTTAATTAGTCTTAAGTAAATTCACAGTTGGCTCCCTAACTTTAAAATGTGTTTCTGTTACAGGCAGGGTTAATTCACTATTTACTTAGGGCTTACCTGCACATTCTTGTTTGCTAAATGATTTAAGTGATCTATGCACTATTCTCTGGGTAAAAGCTAAACTGTTTACACTGTTGGAAATGACCTGCTGTGCCGACAATGCTGAAAGCACACTTAACTCTTTCACTGTTTTGTTTCCTATCCAACTGCACATAAACAACATCTGTCCTTTACAAATGTTAAGTGAAGAAACATACTGAGCTAAAAATTAACAATATTACAGTTGATATAGTTTTAACTGACATCACAATCATCAGTACACCAAAGCTTTCTGGGTTTAGTGGGATTTGGCATCATCAATCAAACACCTTTCCCCCACCTTTAAAAACTCTTAAAGACCAAAACCGTTAATTGCAGTTACAATTATAATAAACCTGTTACTGTTCTTTCTATGGTACCTTCAGACAACGTGTAATGTGTTTAACTACTCCAACTAAATGTTTTGGTTTTATTTTTCATTAATGAGGTGTACCCCTATTGATTTTCAATTAATATTAAATAATGTTAACACATATTTAGCAAACTGGGGCAGCACGGTGGTGCTCTGGTTACAGCACTGGGGCCCTGGGTTCGACTCTGGGCCGGAGGTATCCCCATGTTCATGTGAGTTTCCTCCGGGTGCTCTGGGTTCCTCCCACAGTTTAAAGACATGCTGGTAGATTAAATGGCTTCCAGAAAAATGGGCCCCAGTGTGAGTGTGTGTGTATTTGTGTTTGTGTGCCCTTGACAGACTGGCATCCTGTCCTGGGTGAAATTGAATCCTGTCCAGCAAAAAACTGAAATTGTCAATAGTATCAAATATCTTGGCACTGTTGTTGATATAAACTAACCTTTGAGGAAAACAGTTATGCCATTTGCATGAAGAACCAACAGCAATCATTCTTCCTAAGAATTCCTTATTAGGTATTCCCCCATTTACCTATTTACTTATCATCAATTTATATATCACATACTGTTGTTGTGATTTTATGTGACTCTTTATGTTTTGCTTGTGTGTTTTGTACTTCTGTGGGAGAAGCCAAAGACACATTTCCGCAACAGTGGACAATAAAGTATCAATAAAGAAATGACAATAGTGGACAATGGACAAGAAATGGACAATAAAGAAATGTGCATACTACAACAATGACTTTATTCTATAGAACTTTCACTGAATCAGTCCTATCATTCACTGCGGCAGCTTGGTCTGGCCACCTTAATACCCACAGTAAAAACAGACTGAGCAGGTTTGTGAAGGTAGCCAGCAAAATTATTCTTACACAACAACTATAGCTGTTTGACATCTACGTCAAGCAAATAGTCCGGAAGGCCAATATGACCATTGACTGTCACGACCACCCCTTGCACAGAATATTTGACCTCCTCCCATCTGGGCGTCAACGTGGACTGCCTAGATTCAAGAGCAATATAACTAAGTCATATTTTATCCCCACAGCTATTAACATGCTCAATTTAAACATTTATTTTCTTTTTCATCATACTTCTGTTAAATGCATTTTGTGTTAAATGTACTGTGTAATGTGTTATGTCTGTTAAATGTATTGGGTAAGGTTTTATGTCTTTACCTGTCTGCATAGCATTTTCCCATCTGGAAAAATAAAGTGAGTAAGGGTGTATCCCGCACTATGTCTATTGCTTGCCCGGACCCTGAATTGGATGAAGAGGTTAGAAAATGGATGGGAGGATTCACAAAACTGGGAACATATCGCAGAATAAAATGTTAATATTTGACTTATTACTTCGTATTTGTAGCCTTTGCCTTTCTTGCCTTACTGTACTTCATCAGATTTCCAGTGAACAACTAGGGCAGTTTTGTAAGAACTGCACGCCAAATATCTTGTAAAACATTCCACCAGTTTGATGGGTTTTTCTTATTTTTATGCAACACTGTACATTCTCCTCTGCCCTCAATTGGATTTATGTCAAGCACTTCAGAATACTTCCAGCACATAAGTTTTGACCTTGGTTTCGTAATACCTTTTAACTATATGACCATTCTGTTTGGAATTATGTGGGGAGACTATGTGGGGAAAAAATCAGATTATACTCAGAAAAGCGAAATATTCGCACAGTATGGTAGTCTAGTTAAAGCTTAGACAGATTCATTGAATTCTTTGAAAACCATTAAACGTTCTGCTCAACCAAGTGAAAAAACAAGCATTATACAGGTTAAGAAAACAAACAAGGAAACAGGTGTTGCTTTTCTCAGTTCAATGCTTTGGCTACATTTCCCTTTGGTTACACTGGGCTTCCTATGCAAGTACACTGAATTTTTGACTGGTTCACATCAAAAGTATGGGAATATGTTTAAACCAGGACAATCTACAGCCACACAACTATTTAATTTGTTCCTTCAAGCAGCACCGAAAGGTCCATCCCCTTTCCAGGGTCCTGATTCTAGTTCTTAATAATCACAGGAAGGGATAATTCACGTAAATGCACATGATGTGGCTTGTCATGTGGAATGCTACTTGAAGCAGCTGTTAATTGTATATTTCTAACTAGTAATCTGGGGATGTTATAACTAGATCATAAGAGTTTACCTACAAAAAGTCAAGAGTCAACACATGTTTTGAAGTGACTGTCTGAAGGCAGCATTTTCTTTATGCACTTTGGTCTATGTTTTATTTGAACTGATGTGTGTTTGCAAATTAAAATGGGCACTTGTATATACAGTAAATAGTTATGAGACCCTCTCCTAGCTAATATATTTAGCGGGCAAATGGTAATTAACAGAAATAACTATAAAAATATCACAAACCAACATGCTAGTTTCAAACCAACATCATAGAGGGTGAATATTAATACTATAATTTTGAATCCACCTTAATTCAATGAGGTTTTGATGGTTTATATTAATAACCAAGTCCATTTTTCTAAGTATTGTTAAAACCATTCCTCATCACTTTGCCTTATATTTCAGAAGTGTGAGAATTGTATATAGAATGAGAGATGCAGAAGAGATGACAGATCAACATTCAGTTACAATCATTTGCTTTGATTTTGGATCCTGAATTTTTTACACAAATGTACAGCGGAAAGTGGCCACTTCTTTGTTGATTAATGCCCTTCTTTCTCTGCGGCTGAACATCTCCCCTCTCGCTCCTCATCATGCCCGCCAAGCTCCTCTCATAATCAGCTTACTACACTGAATGCATTTATTCAGCCTTTTTTTCTTCCAGAGTACCTTTTAAAAGAAGGCAGCTTTGAAGCTGAATGGCTGTCATCTTTCATGTACCCTGCAGTGCCTTTCCAAACTATTTATTTTTAGCTAGAGATATTTTAATATTTATGTTAATGCATATTCACAGTTTTGACAGATTTTGAGGATATGCACAAATGCCAGATACATAAAGTTCCTCAGCAAGTACTATAGGCTCCAACAAAACCCCATTCTTTATTTTAATCAGTTTTACTAACTGAAGCAATTTGTTTTGTATATTATATCATTTACCATTATATTTTTAACATTTTAAACACAGCTGAATATAATGCATGAAATATAGTCTAAACAACTGCCCCATACCTCTGAAAGGCAGAATGCTGTATAATAAAGTGTTATTTAAGACGTGATTTACATAAAAACCTACACTGGTCCCTTAATGCAATTTTCATATTATGAAACATTTAGATTTAGCACGTAAACAGCAGCTAGTGTAGTAAGTTCCTTCCACGGATGAATATCACAGAATGGTAATGCACTCATCACCAGGGCTTCTTTTCAAGCTACAGTCTCAATTTGTTTTTAAGGACATACTGTATGGCAACCTATGTACTGTAGATTATCATCTCAGACTTTTCCATTGAAAAATGTGGGTATTATATCTTGCAATCATGTCAGAGAAGCACCCAAATGTTTTTTTTTTTAGTTTTTACTAAAATGCTACTTTATTTACTTAATTTTGTGTACTTTATTTCGTGTTTACTGAACAGCACAGTGTAAGGAAACAAAATCTACAGTACCGTGTTTATACATTTGCAAAAAAGTAATTCTCTGTCTCCAATGTTTAATTTACTGCATTTAAATTAAGTGCATTCTATATTTGGAGTTTAAATATTCTAATAATAAATATTTTTTAATAATTTTAAAGCAAAAAAGACCTCAATATTTTTTATTCATTTTGATTTAATTGTGTTTCGCCTATGTAAAGCAGAAAGGTTCCTACCTCATGGACTGCTAGATGCTGCTGTGTTCTCTCTCTTGCTCTCTATGTCCCTACACTATAGCACACATACCTGTTAACTTTAAAGGACACGCTGGTAAGTCTGTAATGTTGCTCTTCTGTCACTCTTTTTTCACTTGCCACACAAATAGGGAAAATTAGGGAGGACTACTGGAAAATTTGGGTAACAGTACAGTATGAAAAGACTTCTGGAACGAAACCCTTATATAACCCGGGGATTAGGTGTAATGGTTATTTCAAATTAACTCCTTGAGTCCTTTAGCCATTAATATTTTGGTGTCCAGAAGCTAACTGCATTCAATGAGAAAAAACAATAAACAGTGACACGCAAAACACAAAAATCAATTTATCTGTGATAACGTCCAAAAGCCTTAGAAATAAAGCACGATCACTTACAGGCAAGTCAAGAAGGTCAACAGGTTCAACAAAGACTTGAAGATAAAGAAAAGTATCTGCAAAAGCAGACTGTTCAAGGTCAAGGCCTAGACAAGAACTTCCAAACATTTGTGACTCTGGTTTTCATTCCAGGTGAGCTCTCACTTATTAATTACTTAAAAAAACAAATATTTGCTGTATTTGATTGTTTTTGACTTATGCAACTAAATGATAATTTTTTTAGAAGAAGAGAAAGTATTGTCACAGACTGAACCTCTTTCTGGACTGCCTCTCAGTTTGCCCAGCTCCCTATCTACTAATTGTAGATAGGAGAAAAATGTCAAACAAAGAAGAAACAAGATGTCTTAATGTAACTATGGGAACAACTAGTCTTAATAATGGGTGAGGGGGAAAAGACATGACCTGTGGAACACCATAGATGAGTGTCTAAACTAGGTGCAATTATTTCAATTACAAAGACAACTAGGGCATAATGAGATAGGTGTCAAACTTCCTGAGAGAGAAATGCTTATGTATTTTGCAATTAAGAAGTGTCTCTCATACTTAAGGTTCATAGGATGAGCTTTATACATATTAAAATCAACTTCCACAAAATCAGGAGGAATTGTCCCATTTTTCAGACAGTACTTTTTCATCTGTGGCATACATACTGTATCAACCTTCTTTATGATTATATATACAGTATATTCTGTATGATTAGCATCAGTTGCCACACAGCGATTAAAGGTCATGACATCACATGTATTGTGTCTACACAATATTGTATTTAGTGTTTGGTCATAGTTGTGTGTATATCATTTCAGAGTATAGGCCACTTGTTTAAATTGATAACAGAAGGACATTTACTATCCAATATGAAACATACTATATACAGCAAAACTAAAATGTCTTTTTAATTTTTTTGTACAGAAACATGATGCAAACTTAAATTGTTGTGACTATGAGAACTCTGTGCAGTATAATCTGGCTCAAAAACAGATTTATGTGACACGATAGCTTGGAAAATCGAGGTTACAATTATTTTTTTTATACACTAAAACTGAAATGTGGCAACCTTTTATCATCCTGTTTTAAAAAATGTGATTTAATTGTCTCTGTCACTTAATTTTCATTCTATTTTTGAAGTGCAAAACTGGTAAAATGACTAAAATGTTCTGTAATGGAGAACCAATGTACTGTACCTATAAAGTCACAGTTTCCTAGAGATGCTGGCATACAATCAGCAATTAGGGAATTATTGTAATTATACTGCCAGACTTGACAGCTTTATTAGATTTTACTCAATGCAGTTACAGTTGAAAGATTATACAGAAGCTATTAATTGAAGCATTCAAAAGAAGGGAAAGATGAAAGAAAGGCTGAAAAGGCATTGTCATAATGGACAACAGTGATTTAAAGTGTGGTTATATCTTTCAGCTGTGCATTATGGCACAGTAAATAAAAATACACATTTGTTGCTTGTCTAGGCAATTTAGAGTCCTTCATATTCCATTCATAGTTGTGAAAAATGTTTTTAGCAATGCAACAGAACTGTACTGGTTGAAGAAGAAAAAGGTTGGATGCAGGTTTTTGCTTTGCTGTTTTTCTATTTGTAAATGAAAAATAGTTTTTTTTTTCTGACAACAAACAAACTATATATTTGCAAATAATTTTTCAGATTGTTATCCATACCTCTGCATCCTGTACCATTGAAATAGTTTTGCAGTATTCCAAAGGTATGATAATATCTAGACTGCATAAAAAACTGTCAGAAAAAATAATAACCTTCAAAAGCCCATCTGATGCAGCAATCAATTCTTGCCACCTTGCTTCTGTATGCATCAAACTAATCCTTAAGAATATCTTATACCTTATTCAGCTGCTGAGAGTTTCTGGTCTTATTACATTAACAATAATAAACATTATTGTCCCTGTAAATTGATTGTGATCAAGAAAAAAACCATTGCACATTTTAATTTTTGACAAAATACAGTATGTCAGTTAATTCAGTCATTCTAATGTTAATTCACATTAACTTGCTTTTACCAGGTTTATTATTTTGAAAAAAGCAAGTAAAAGATTAGTATTAATAGTGGTGGACTGAGACCAACTGCAGCTAGATCTCAACCTTCTTAAAGCGTTTTTAAAGTACTTGTTAAGTTTCCAAAATCCCTGCTTTTTCTACTAAATTATTATTAACTTTTTAGATGATTATACAGCATGTTAATTTTGTACATATTCAAACTGAAATGTAACTCTTCTTAACAAAAACTTAGATAACTAAAAGTGGTTAGATAACAAGAATCAAGTGAGTGGTCCAATTGTTTAATAATGGTCACTAGGTGAAAATGGCAGGCGAAGTTATTTTTTCAATGTAAAAGGAAACTTAACAAATTGAACTCTTAAACACACATAATGTTAATGCCTCTAATGTTAATGTCTAAGAATTCCTTAATTAATCTGTCATTCTACATATCAAGAAAATAAAATACTGGAGTTTTATACTGGCTCATTAAGGTACATTTATTGTTCCAATGCTGTGAGAGGGGAAAAAAAAAAGAATTTCAGACTTACAGGTATCATCCAGTTTGCCAGATCCCCATACCTAGAAACTTGCATTGCTCCCAGCATGGTCAGGTTGATGTGGCCCCTGTTACATGAAAGAAAATATTGAAGTCCCCAGATTGATTCCACAAGATCTGGTTAGTGTATAAATAAGCAGTGATATCCAGTGAAATATAATGTTTTTATGTACATTTTTAAACATACACCCACTTCATTTGGAATCAACAAATGTGTTTTTTAGAACTTGACACAAAGGCAAACAACACCAGCAATCGCTTCAGAGAGAACTGGGTATGATCTGTTGACATACTTGCCCGCTTGCAGAGTTAATTTGTCAGACACATTGCAAGGTCCACACACCCTGACAGGAGGGTTAGCCCTGACTAGAGGAGTGATGCCTCCCCCTGCCACTGCAAACCAATGTCAAGTCACAGAGGATGCTATTAAACTAAGAGACAAGTGAACCCGGCCAATTAATCCCTACCTATTGCTCTGTCGATTGTGTGCCACCCCTTAGAGATCCTTGGTCACATTCTGTAGGCAACATGCCCCAGGCTCAGATCTGCAACTGTACAGATCTCACAACCTGTACTCCAAAGAAGTGTTTTAATTGCTGAGTCACTCAAGAACCCCAAGAGATAAAAAATAACAAGTGAGAAAGCAAACACATACATAAAAGCCAACAAATAGGTGTTTGCTTAACACTTTACCTTACCACCTCCACAAGCTATCTCACTTCAAGAAGTAGGAAAACAGGTGTCTTTATAAAGGCTATAGTGGTTTCTGCAGTTGTTACCACACTGGATAAAAAATGAAGCTAATCTTAAAATGAGCATCTGTTCCACTGACAAGGATTTATCAAGTAATAAGAGACTGGGGCAATAACTTATCGAGATCATTCAGTAAAATTCATATGAGCGGGAACTAAAATATTTAGCAGTGAAGACAAATGCGGAACTTAATCGTTCTGTAATTGAACTTTAATGTTTGCATTCTCTTACGAAAACCTATATGTCTCTCAAATTTACTCCTCCGTGACAGGTCCTAAATCTCATCTGCAAGCCCACACTGATCACTGATCACATCTTACCCAATGACAATCATGCCTGGCCAGAATATATCCTAACTGAAGCCCATTGTCTACTGGTTTAGACTGCAACTCCTCACAACCCTGCATTAGACTAAACTGTTTTTGACTATGATAAATAATAATCCATTTATTATTATTTCTATTGCTTACATAATGATGTTTTCTGCATTGTTTCCCTTCATAATTGAAGCTAAAGTCAAGCACTTAAAACTACAGTACTTGAACAATAACAAAAGTTAAATAAAATAATATGGATTCCAAGTGATACAGCCATGAGATCATCATAACAGTAAATCAAAGAATATGGAGAGGAATATTTAGTTGGGTGCTTTTGTTCCACCTTGTTGTTTTAAACTAAGGGCATGACCATGTGTCTGGTCAATTTTTCTGCTCTCCTAACAGAAAGTACTGTACATAGTTTTGTTTATTTCTAAACCAACCTACATGGTAAGGAATGTTTTCAAAAATGAGAGCATGTCTGTTTTCTGTCCAATTATGACAAAAAAGATAACTTAAATCATGAAGATAGATGATTTTTCTATCAAGCACTGATATCACCCTGATATGATGGCACCTGATTTGAGCACAAGTTTTGGCTTAGTATCTGAAATGGAAATATATTTCATATTACAAATTGACATAATCATGTAAACTCCAAAGCAGAGAAAATTTTAGTACATTTCCTATCCTAAATTGACAATATTTGAAAACCAATCTATTTCTGTTGCAATAAAGCACATGCTTTAGATCAAGCCAGCCTTGCTACTGTATTAATTTATACAGTATATAATGTTATGAAATGGACACATACAAGGCAACGTTTTTAGATACTTTTTTAGATACTTTTTAGACTGCTTTGAATGAGTGTAATTGAACTGAATTCAACATATCAACTTTGAAGCAGTTTTGCCCACGACTACTTATTTGTTAACTCTGCATGAAGATCACATTGGAACATTTCTATGGTGAAATGTCTGCTGCACAAACTGTACTTATTCACTTGCACCTAGCACTGAATCTTGACAAGAAACTTCTCGATGGGACCAATATCAGTGCCCATGTTTATTACCCATTTCTGAGCTTGCTGAACATACTTTGGAAAAGGAAACAGTTTGACTTTCTGCTTATATGATGCTCTGTTTTGTGTGGGACTACAATGTACTGCACAGTCAAATGCTCAACAGCAGAGACCAAACAACTTTGCTTGCTGATGCCAGTGAGAAGGAAAGGCTGTTTTTACATGACAGTTAATGCAAGCTCTAGCTCTCGCCCATGGAGGGACCAGCAGTTTGTGACAACATGACAACCATTCAGTACTTTCACTAAGTTCACGATTTTGTACTTAATTCAAAATTGTGTAAAATGTTTCTGTACCGCCAATGAATTTATTTTATTAGCTAATTAATAGAAGTTTCTGCAACATCTACAAGTACTGTACATATCCGGCACATAGTCAGTACATGGTCACTCTGGCCGTTTCAAGATCACCTGGATTGTACTGTATCTTGCTTGTCCGCAAATCTTACTTATTGTGTCTCTTGCAGAAAATGCCCTCCCATTTTCACGGGCAAAATGGGAAGACAACTGTACAAGCCTTTCAGGGAACACCTTATAACTCCTGACCATATTTACACTGATTCTCCTATTTATTTATTTTTTTCACAGGACATCTAAGGGACTCCGTTACCAGAAAAACATCAACGCCAAATGTATCCTTAAGTCTGCTTCACATACTCTCTTAGCTCTCAACAATCAACTAACCTCTGTTTTAATCTCTCTATTCATTTACAGATTGCTGCCTTCCACACATTCCCAGGAATCTGACACCCAAATTTCCATCTCTTTAACCCCTGGGGGACATCTCCACCTCCCCCCCTACTCAATGTTTTTTGTCTTCACATTTCTGCTAGACTGGGAGTCTCCACCCTACCAACCTTAAAAAAGCTCTACAGCTGAATAGCTTGTACAGGGGTGCAGCTCAGCATTGCATTCACTACAATTATTACAATCACTATTGCTGTTGGTACTACTAGAATTATCTGGTTAGACTGTGAAACATTAACACTCCATCAAACTAATGACCACATCCCATGTTTTTGCATTGTAGTCATTATGCTCTCTGTACCACTTTCCTGGAAATAATGAAATGGCTCTTTCTGAAATTCAGTATACCTATACCATTTATACAGGTACAGTTTTTTCTGATGGAGGTTAAACTTCAAGGTGTTCCTAAATGCTAGTATTTCTATGAAAACATAGAACTGAAGGTGCTTATACTCTCCTAGTATTTTGGCACATTCTATATGAAACAATAGGAGTTGTGATTTAAGTACCTATAATGACTTTAAAAAATGAAACATCAAAAGCCAGCTTTTCCTCATACACATCTGCAAACAAAGATTTAAAGTATATGAAATGGCTTTTTTAACAAGAAGCTTCAGAAAGAGAATTAGTTCTTAAAAGTATTACATACATTTATCCTATGGTGAAAATGCAAAGACTATCCAACCTTCCTCCCTGCTCATAATACACAGCAGTGTCATAGTCTTGTGCAGACACATCACAAAGACACAAAGAACTGAGTCACTGTAAGGACAATTTCAGCCCCATGGTGATCTGGTAATCTCTCAAGCTACCACAGCCATTAATGAGGTCATTATTGGCTTGACAGGTAATAAAAACAAGGCATTATTAGGATGAATGATTTCAAAACATAAATTACATTATCTTCCATATTAAATCAATTAGATCTGATCACATAAATAACTCCCACAACACCAGACTCTTTTTTTAGTTCTGGGATTAACTACAATAACTTCAACACATTATAAATGAACATGACTGGTAACTTATTCAGCTATCACTGCAGTGTTTGGAATATTGCTGAATTAGGAAAATATCACTTTTAATTTAATAAATGATTGCACAGTTCTAAACTTAAAAGCAAAAAGCTGTCAAGTTCATCATGAGAATACACACACTGCATTACCTTCTCACCTACCAGCTTGTTTAAAGCCAGATTGATTTTTTTTGCTTTAGGTCTTTTCCTATCAGAGCAACAAGCCACCTTACTTGACATCAGCAAAATGAATTGAAGGATGCCCTAAATGACAGGCTTTCAAAGCCATTTGAAATTATAAGAACTTGTGAAAAAAAGGTTAATACAGTCCTGAAGTGGGTGCATTTAACCAGTTTTACAGAACAGAGAAAACCTGCAGTATTGAATCCCCTGAAAAACTTTGCACTGGATTCTGATGATTTATAATTACCCTAACGAAATGTGGACTTTTCCTGAACATTCCCGTTCATACAAGAGATATCCAACAGGTTTAACAAACCTGTATGAAGTAGATTATTTGTCCAACAATTACAATAGCATTATTTCAAAAGATAAATAATAATAAAAGTGAAATGTCATAATGATCGATTCTATAGGAGATGTGTTACAAATAAATCCACAACGTAATAAGAGTTCTACACTGAGCAGTAAAATTATTCACAAACAAAAAAAATATGTAAAAGATATTTTTAAATATTTCTCTTATTCATAATATTTCTCTTAGAAATAAATGGACAAAGAATTTTTGTATGATGATTCCAGTATAGTTGAAGTTTTTATTTCAGGTAGTGAAAGGCCCTGTCGTATAAAAGTAGTGATATCATTTCGTCCCCATTTCTGACATAAGCACAAAGGTTTATAGCCATTCGGAAGGTTTCTGATATGAAGCCGTCAAAAAGCAAAACAAAGTCAAGAAGCTCAGATCGGAGTAAGAGTGAACAACAACAAACTAAAGAAAATGGAACTACTGCTCTCATCCAGGCAGTTACATACAGTATGAAGGAAATGTGGGATCCAAGACTGCAGGTCTCTCCACAAATGAGTAACTTGCATACAGCGATGACTACTTACCCTCTAATCATGGCAAATGATTCATCACTGGAGAAGTAGGTGGCTCCCGGAAGCACAGTGACAGTTTCTTTACCTGCAGAGGAAGGGGTACACTTCCTCACTTGTAGCACAGAACCAATCTCATGCCACATAAATAGCTATATTGTTAAAGAAGGATACCTGGAGCTGACACAGTAAAGGCAGAGGTCTATTATGGTTGCCTGGAGGCAGCTGCCCAGACACTGGCTGTTAAGATAAGCAAATGCTGCCTAATCTTATATTGCTCAGAGATAAGAAATCTGCAGCATTTTCCATCAGGAGTACAGGGCTCTAGGCCCTCTTCCTAGTATTTGTGCCTCCATTCATCAAAGTTGTTTACTGCAGTGTTCAATCTGCATTTTGAAACAGGAAATCACTGATAGTATAAAGACATCTCATTTTATCCAGTGAATGTTTTAAAATCATTTTTAAACTGTCAAACTACTGATTTGAGACATCCATTTTAGCCCTACCAGCACCATGCATGGCAAGGGTTACTACAGCGTAAAGACATAAAAGAAAGCAGAACATATTAATTTGCCCACATGACCACAGCTCATGACAAATTTGTACTGCTGACATTTCTAACACTATGATCCCCAACCTAGCATGACCGGGTCAAAGTCCGAAACCATACAGTAGTTCACATACAGTAGGTCAGGCTGTGATGGATTAGTCAAACTGTTCAACAGACCTGTTATACAGGTCAGTTAGGCTTCTGAAAAGTATCCAAGAGTACCGTGTATTCTTTAAAATGCTTGTAAGCTCTTTAAGTTTCCTATCTGAGGAATTTAATTACAATTAGAAATATTTCTTGAGTTCTTTCCTTTTCTTAATTTTTTAATAAAGAGAACATATCCATATATTTTATTATATCAGCACCTTGATACACAAAATACGTGGGTTATTTTACAATGCTGGTCCTTTTCTTTTCTCGAAAAAACTTACCAGCGTTGATCAAATCCGCGTCTACCTCTGATTCAGTTGGGTAGGGACCCTGTGAAGACAAAACAAACCAAACAAGAGCTCTAAATATTATTCCCAGCTACAACAGATGTTCTGCTAAACCAACATAAAACAACCTATTTGCTGACACCTGTATCTATTAAATGCCATGTAGTAAATATTTACTTTTCATAAATATATTTCATACTTTTCACAATAGTGTGTAGCTGATCCTTTGTGAAGTCATTTTAGACTTTAGTAAAATAAAACACTAAATGCCAAGAGTAGAGCGGCTCAACAAGCAGCCTATGGTGAAACACAGATTTTGATTAATTTACTGTACATGTGACTATTATTTGCTTTTAGGAAAAAAATAAGAATCAGGATTGTAAAAGCAAATGTCTCTTCTTTAATCAACGTTTTATTGGATCCTTTCAAAATTCACTGTGGAGCTGTTTTTTTTACTGCTTTGTTGACTTAATGTTCAGTTTTTCTTGCATTTTTTTTCTTTTCAACTATGCATTGCAGCAGTTTAAATCCCAAACATCATAATCTAAACCACATGAATTCCATTATGTCTAATCCATCAAACTGTTTATCTTATTTGATACTTTCTCCCTCCTGTCCAAATTTTACAGAAATCCCCAGTGCAACAAGAAAATGTTCTCTCCCGTAATAAGATTAGATACTGTGTCAAACAAGAAACAACCATTTCCAACGTCTGCAAGAAACAAACTTACCAGTCCCAGAATGCCATTCTCACTCTGCAAGTGGACTGTTATCTCAGGTTTGATGAAATTACTGGCCAGCATAGGAATGCCAATTCCAAGATTAGCTGAACATACCAGTTAAGTACAGCAACGTATATGTGTTTTGGTACGTAAATAAAAAAACATATTATGTTAAGACAAGTGTTCTTTCACTCTTAATTAATTGTGTCCTCTAAGCCTTTCTACTTTGAACTTAAGAAAGTCTATGGAAGACATTTTACCATACATCAAGCATCTTGAGTATTTTTAGAATAAAGAGAATAATTTAATTAAAACTGCCTCACTAAACTGCAGCACACTATTTACACAAAGGGAGCTTTACTTGTATGTCTATTACAAAAGTCTCATCCCTTTGAAGGATACCATACATGCCATCTTCAAACTCCAGTGCTGCCCTGCGAATAATCCTTTCCCTCACAAGGTCAGACTCCTTTTTTGGTTTGGGGGTTTCTGCTTGTTCCTTCCGAACTGTCCGTTTCTGCACAGAGACAAAAAAAAAACAATTAAACACAAGACTGAAGCCATGATTAAAACAAAGAATTCAGGAACAGGTGCGTCCTTCTAAGATGATTGCACATTCAAGTCATATCGAGCCAGGTGGCCTGTTCCTCTCTAAAACTGGCAACATGGTAACATTTAATGAGGCACTCGAGGATGAGTGGAAAGGCAAAAATAAAGATGCTTGCAGGTCAGATGTGGTTCTAAAACTGGAATCCAGCTCCTCCCATTTCTTAATCATCCTTGAATTAGCACTGTAGTCTCAGCTAGCAAATTTAAGTGGGTTATACAGCTCGGTTAAATAGGTCAAGTTTTAATTTTTAGGTCAAGTTCTCAGTTTTTGCTACACTATACTGTATATATCTCTCAGATAAAATGGCATGTAAAAGATATTTCTTTTTTTAAAAAATGAAAAATTCTATGTATTTTATTATTTGCAAATGTACTGTCTGTGTATTCAAATTACAGCAAATTCCATGCGAATGCTGCACAGAACTATCAGTGTCTTTGTAATAACACAGGCTGTGGAAGTTACATCCTGATTCAGAATGGACTTAATGAACAAAAAATGTGAATATCACATTGTCTTCTACAGTCAACAAAAACTCACAAAACAGTCGGTTAGGTGTTTTATGTTGGTACAGGCTGATTTTGTATTAGTAATACAAATACTGTACATAGTGCTAGGAAATACAGTTGTGTTTTCCACAGTGGTACAGTTCTATGAAGAAATGTAGAGTATATCTAAATGTTGACATGATGTCTTCTTGCTGAAAGAAACACATGCAGTTCCTTAGTAACTGCTACTGTATCTGCTTTAAAGTGAAGAAGATGCATGTCAAAACTTTTTTTATTAATGTTTTCACATCAGTAACAGTCTGAGCGATGAGATAATAAAAAAAGCATCATGGGGTCAATTTCAATAGCATAAACATACTTTCTGAATAGCATCCTATACTTCTGAGACAGTGCTTTGCTTTGTTTGTGTACAATATTTACTGTATGAGACCCTACATTTAAATGAGAGAATGATTAAAATAATTCATTGTACTCCTTCTTCAAATAGGAAAAAGGAGACTGTTTTGTGAACTTTGTCCCATCACTTGATTAGTCACAGTTTCATCTCAGTGATCCGGCCTTTTCTCACAGAAATTAAGCTTTTCAGCAAGAAAAGTTAATTTAATTTAATTTAATAAGAAGCTTGAGTTTGTGTGTGTGAAACAATGCATTAAACTGATTTCATTAGACAGCTACAGTACTTTGAACACCTTTGTGGCCAATAAGTGAAAAAACAGATGATCTAATGGAACAGAATATTTATAAAGATTTTTTTAAGGAACAAAATAATTTTGTGATGAGAAGTAAAACACTTCCAGTCTTTTCACTCATCATAACAGTAATCAAAGCACAAGACATTGACTTGGCTATTCACTTGTGCCTCTCTTACAGTCCTTACACTTACATTCTGCAGCAGCTTCATACCACAGATTTCAACTCTGGAATTACATTAAAATTCATTAAATAAAAGGTGCTTGGAAAATATCAAACATTTGAAGCACAAGGGCTTGCATGAGTAGATTCCAGCTCTTCCATAACCCTAAAAAATGGATGGGTGGAAAAAAACACAATAAACTTCCTAAAAGCATACAGACCGACCAGAAGCCTAAAATCTGAGGAGATTAAGATTGTAAATACTGCTTCGCCATGTTCCCCTGCTCTTTCACGCGCTCAGTGCAGGCCATCATTTTCCCTCACAGCAACCTCTCGGACTACACCAAAACAGAACTAAAGAGAGAATCATTCTACTTACTTCTATTCTCTTCTCATAATTTTTTCCCTTTACAATCCTGTTGACATAAATACTGGGGACGTGAACATCCTCCGCTGCAAAAGCTCCAACATCAACAATCTCTTCAACCTGAAAGCACACAAAGAGAACTGAATTACCACACAGTTACCAAGAATTCAGCACCCAATGCAAGTGTATGGTTTTGACAAAACAGCAGACACGATGTACACTTAGTTAAAATCACATACACAAATGAGCATCTCTTTTTTCTCACTGAAAATGTTATGGTATCATTTTTACTTCCTTTCGTATCTTGTACAGCTGGTGTGACCTATACAGATAAAACCGATATACTGTATACTGTAACCTAATTGGGACATTTAAAAAAATCGTACATAAAATACATAACAGAAGAGCAAATTTGCACTCCCTGTCCATCCTTTTATTTTCTCATTTGCAGAAGGGGAAACTGACTGAAAAATCACAGCACAGGAGAAAAGATGGTGGGATGTGATTGCATACATTATTCTAAAAGCATTAATACAAATTGTGTAGGCTTTAGAATTTAGACTTATGGTTCTTCGTACAAGGAAACCAACAACAAACTTAGCCCAGAAAGGAAAAAACAGAATTTTGTTTGTGATGTCCTGGAGAAAACCTTGATGAACAAGGAACTACCAAGTCCACGTCATCTTATGTTTTTGCAACAGATGTAAACTACAAGCATCTCATAGTTTTTTCATGTGGTGACCTGAGCAGAAGCAGTGAGAAAAATCAGTATTACACTGAAGGACAAGCTGGCAGAGCCATGGAAGAAAAGAAGAGGAGGGGTGCTGTTGATTAGGTCCTTAGAAATGTATTATTAAAGGGGAATGTGATTAGACAGGACATGAGACAGTGAATAAAAAACACTAAGAGTGGGCAGAGTACCCCAGGGCCTTAATGCTTGCAATTATTTATTTTAGGCTCAATGGCAATATAATGCAGAACGTCTCCCCTTACAACTAATCTTGCACTCTTTGCAATGTCAAACCCTTAACAGCACAGAGATAAATAGTGTATATTCAACTTGTATAGAAACAAACTTTACACTCTAATCCTAAGATTTATAGTAAGGCTGTGATAAGACAGAGGGTAGAAGAAACTTAATGTTCAGGCAATATGACACAAAATAACCCCTAGCTTCCTGAGATAAGGTACAATAATGAGGCCTATATTAATTTTTGCAGCAGAAGGAAAGGTAGACTGAGAGTGAGACAATCAGCTTAGGGCAGGACACAAGCAGCATATTCCCATTTTAAGCCCTTTATCAATTCAAGGAAAAGAGTTTCACAAATTCATATAATCAGGCATCAAATTTACAAAGAACAAAGAGAATATCTGTCCTAAATTATATCATGAGGTTAAACAATATAAATGTAATGCTGGTAATGTACATTTTCAGTTCTGTTTAATATTACCAAACCAAGCTGACCCCAAAATACAAAGTTTACTTTTGTAACACATGAACTCTAGCCACACTACTTACAGTATTTGTACTTAGGTTCCTACTCACAAGTAAAGCAGCTTAAATAGAAATAATTCAAACTCCAATTGGCCTGAGAGCTCAAGAGAATTGATAGTGGAGGTTTTTCTGTCTCATTCATATCAACATGCTGACATAAATACAATAGCTGAATTAACAATGAATTATAGAAACATAATTTAAGTTCTAGTAACTTTTTATGAGAATGCATATCTTTTTATGAAGGCATTCTGGAATATGCTAATGTTAAAAACAAATTCATACCAATTTGTTGTCTGTTTTATGCCAAATAGTTCTGTCTGAATAACAGGTAATTAAAATAAAAAAACACACACACACAAAGACATATTGTGCACATCCAAAGCAGTTAAAAGCTTGAAACATTGAAACATTGTTCAGTGTATGGTAAATGATAAAATATATTTATAGATATAGAGAATAATAATGTGTGTAAGAAAAGTTAGAAACTGCCAACTCATGTCACTATAATGTATTAACAGCACTGTAAGCATTCATTGGCCTCTTCCCTGCATTTCTACACCTTTAAACCAAACAAACATGAAAAGTTGTCACCTGAATGCTTTGAAACCACAGAAGATTGTTAGGCTTCTCACTAAAGCAGGAATCAAGAAGGGGTTGTATCCATTTTTGCCTTACATTAAGGATTGAATAGAATGTATATTCAATCAAAACAATCATTACAGTGTGCTAATTTGACACCTATGTTCTTTTTATTATGCACAAAAGAAGCACAACTCTAAGCTTTTATGGATGTAATTAAATATTTTAAGTGAAACATCAAGCATAAAACCATGAACAAAATCTACAGATCAAGATCTGTTGGACATTCCAAAACCTCCACATTGTTCGTTTGATGTTGTGCCATTGTAATCCCAGACCTACAGTATGTGGTCTTGCAGTGCCCGGCTGGAAAAGAATGGCTTGCGAGAACAGACAAACAGTTATTTCAAGGATATTGCCAATACAAAGTGGAGTAAAAAGGCTATGTACTGTAGATGAAACACTCCTCGACTCTTTTTAGTTGTCAGCTCTCAGCTGACTAGTTAACCCCTGTATATTTCATTTTCTGGAAGATGGCAAGCTAGTCTTTCACCTGATCCACAAGTAATTTCTTCTTGGAATTTGTCATGCTCTAGTCATTGTAGTCTGAAAACGATTACACAAACAGACCGATGGATTTGCCCTGTCCTTCAGAGAGCTTTTCCAGACTAGTTTTCTGTTTGTTGAAGAGAAACATCACATGCACTGGGCAACATCTCTCACTTATAGGCCATTTTCAATCATGCTGGTAGAAAACAGTTGATATTCAGTATTCATGAGAGGCATGGTACTATCTGTTGCTGTTCTTTTGTTAATTAAAAATAATGTAGTTTTGAAAGGCTATTATGCAGATTCTTAATGAACTAACATTGGCAAATTCTAATTAAAATATCAAATATTTGAGCTTCAGTATATTATACCAAGGAACACTACTTCTCAAACAATCAACAAATATATCTTCTATTGAAATGGTAATAACACTATGTATGTGCCCAAGAAACTACTGCTATAAAACCTAAAACCTTTTAACATTTTTATTGTGCATCCATATATTTTTATTAGCATTATTATACTGTATGTGCAGCATGCTATTTAATATTTATTATAAAATAAAGTATTTCTTTAACTAGGGTTAATTAAACCAAGAGGATAAAATATTTGTTTATTGAAAACAGCAATAACAGCAGTTTTCAGGTGGTCAGAGCATACTTTTTGTTGGAGTTATTTTTCCAAAGTTTTGGCACTTTTATGCAGTAGACTTGAGTGTGTTTCCAGAGCTTACAAATCTTTCTAAGTATGAGATAACAACCACTTACACGTCTAGGAAAGATCAACCTGATAAAGGCAACAAAATCTCCCCACGTCAAATCGATTTGCATCTCAAGCATCCTGAGACTGAAGAAAGTGAGATCTTTAAACTGGAGCGCAGGGATCATGTGAAACTCTAACGAGCCGGATATCTCAGGCACAGCTTGCGCCTGTGGATAAAAAGCTAGTAGCTTTTACAACAGATACCATGGAGAAGTCAAGCTCATTCACTTAACTCACAAAGAAGAACACTGGAAGGTACAAAATAAAAAAAAAGCACAGAAGCACAAGCAAAATATGCAGTCACATCATGGTCCAACAACTGCTAACACTTTACATCTGATAATTTTACTATAAATTTAAGTTACTGCAATTATTCTGATTACTGCAAAGAAAAGAAAAAAACAGATACCAAAAGTGACTTAAACATGTCAGATATGAGACTTACATTCCAATTATGTAAAAAAAAAACACTTTTCTTTTCAGTGTACCACCCTTCAATGTTTGAACTTCTTTAATCCCCTGATTTGTTTGATCTGCTTGACGTGATTATAGGTGCAGATATGCAGCCAAGAATCACCCAAACCTAACAGATCAGATCAAGCCAAAGGGGAAAAATAATAGCATCCCCAACATCTAAAATATTGAATCATTTGCGTCTGATCTGACTGTGGAAGATATATGGAGTGTGTCCAACCACTGATCCTTAAATTTATTTTTTTTATCTACAGTACTAATCATAAATTTTACACAATTATTGAATTTATCATCATCTACTAAGTTTTATTCTCCACTATATACAATAACGCTGCAGTGATACCACACAGGCACTACCATCTTGCCAATTTCTGTATATTTGTACTAATTGAAAAGTCTTCACATACCCACCCTTTGGCTTTTTAATACCACATTATAGCAAAATGAATAGTTCCAGACAGTTTCAATCTAAACTGGAGGGTTTCCTTGATTTTAATCATATAGTTCAGTCACTGACCCCCACATTCAATGTGATGGAGTTAAAAGCTTCCTTAAGGATAATTCTACTATGATTGCCTCACAACTGCATAAATCCTTCCTCAGTAAAATTACTGAATTGGAAACCAAATTGGCTGTTCTAGAACATGCTGAACAAGGCACACTGCATTCTAGGGGTGCTGCACTGAAAATTAATCTCTTTAGAAAAGGATTAAACTGACTGCTTAGATGTTATGCAAGATTTTTTATATGTAGACCTAGGCAATTCAATGGCAGTCAACCCAGTCATTTATTAGCTTTGGGACTCCACAGCAATGAAAACTTCCATATATTCCAGGTGACTGTTAGACACGGGGGTATTACTGTCAGATGTGGTGCAGATAAGCTACAAATTTCACCTTTTTTCTTCCATATTCTATAGTTCGGACATTCAATATGATAGCGAAAATTGTATGAGTTTTCTCTAATCTCTCCAATTACCTTGTCTTTCTCCTGAAGTGTTGACTGTACTTGAGATTTGAGGTGCTTATATTCCTGTCTGGATGAAGGGAGATGTTGCAGGGCATTAAAAGGGTAAATTATCTGGCACTGATGGCAGAAAAAATAATTGCATGATTTTGGAAAATCTTCAATTTCCTTTGATATTTGTGCCCCATTTTGCTTGAAATTATACTGTCTCCAAGAAGGGCTCATTTTTAAATATAAATCAATCTGTCATTATAACCATATTACTAAAAAGACATAGAAAACACGCACTTTGTGCAAGCTATTGTCCTGTGTCTCTGATATGGTCTGACGACAAGATTCCACTTACTGTATGTATCGTCTTCCTTCATATGAGCAAATTATTACACCATGATCCAACAAGCTCCATTAAAAGACATTCTGCTTCTGATAACACATTACATGTGTACATATGGACACAACAGTATTTCCCCCTGTGCTGTTCTCTCAATGTATGCAAAGACGGCTTTTGATCAGCTTGAGTAGAAATATGATATGTTTGAAATCATTATAGATTATATAAAATGATATAATTGAATAAATATAAGTAAAATCGAATAACTGACAATCATTCAGCGGTGGTTTTTGCAGACAATAAGTTTGCTATTTGTAGCTAACCTCATTAAGGGCATCCACTTTCACCGGTGTTGTTGGCTTGGTCCGTTAAGATGTCCATCAATCTGCCTACCCACATTTCTGTTACCGGCATTCAAAATTTAATTTCAGTCTATACTACAGTACATTGTTATATGTAGACAATGTTTCCTGTAATTGGGTCTATAATTATGTACTTAATTACAACTTGGCATTTAGAGGAAAGATACATGAAATCCCAAAGGATATGGCATTCCCATTTTCATATTTTCCATAATTACAGACTACTTACGGCTAATTCTCCTTTCTTATTTCTACATGGTAAGCGTATACACAAATGCACATTACAGGAGATATTTAACTGAAGATGGTCTTCATTTGTTTCAGAATTTGCAATCTTAGTATGACTTGCCAGGCTCGCTTCTGTTTCTTAAGTATCATTTTGCTATGTGTGCCTATGACGTTCCCTGGAGTGTCAATGTTGTTGACACACCCAGTGTACAATTTGCTAGGACCAAAACAGAAACAAAAGGTTTTTCTTCTTTAGGTTTTTCTTCCATAGGCATTGTATAAATCTTTACCCGATAGTACTAGTTGGAATATTGATTTTAATATGACAGGCAAAGGACTTTCCTGGCATTTTGCTTCCAAGAATTCTAATCACTGAAAGATGTGATTATAGATTTTTCACTAGGAGATGTTATCGTATGAAATTTATCCACAGCTACCTACAACACGGCACTAATGGTAGTCCTTTGTACTGTAGGTGCTGGCAGTGTCCAGATGCAGTTACCTTTCTTCTTCTCTAACCTCTAGTGCAAACAAGAATATTCCTTGCTCTCACCCAGCAGAAACAGAATCTGTCTGGGTTTTCTGAGGCTTAAAGTATTTGACACTTGGTTGGGAACCTCCTCATTCCCTTTCCTGACATTGCTGGATACTTGATTTTCTTGATTGTACTGTATAGATACTGTGCAGACAAGGAGCTTTCTAGTGCTCAGGTCCTTGTTGCCAGTGGGAGGATGTAGAAACATGGTCAGGTCCTTGTTATATCATTTCTATTGTTGCTGACTTGATAGAGGTTGTCAAGCCCTTTTGCAGGAAACATGGAATAGGTCAACTGCCCATGGTGAGGGAAGGGAAAGCACTGAATGGAGGAGCAGGAGAAATATAGGATGGTGAGGCTGCTTGTGTTTCAGTGTTAACATTTTTTTTACTTTTGATTTTATGCTCTACTGTTGCGTTTTCTTCAGATGTAAAACAAGTTTTAAAACAAAGGTATTTGCAGGATGTACTTTCTGATTCGTTTGGCTCGTTAGACAAAACCAGGGGAGTTGGGATTTTATCATCTGCAGTGCAAACCCAGCCAACTTTTTTTTATTCTGTTAAAACTGTTTTTCCCTCTTTTCCTGGATATGTGTAAATCAGACAGCTTGGTATGAAATGCGGTCCTCTGGCAAATCCCAGAGATCTTCTAATGCCGGATTCCATTTGAGAAATTAGATTCCAGTGTTGTTTTATTGTACTGAGCTCTTCTTTAGGCATTTTACATGGCATTTGCATTACTTCTTGTCATTCTGATTTATGGAGCTTGCTTTCATTTTCTATAGCCCATTCAATCTCAAAATAAATAAGGCTACAGAGATTCACACATTCTATTTTTCTTCCATAGCTCATTTCACAGAGAAAGAATTTCATAAAATTTAAAGTTTTAAATAAGAATTCAGCTTTTTCTGAATTCATCAAAGTAATTAGACTAGACCCCTTTCGAATGCTTCTAATTAACAAAAGGCATGTGACACTGACTTATGTTGGAGTTTATTATTATTATTATTATTATCAGTAGCTTAGCAGATGCCCTTATCTAGGGTGATTTATAATAAATGTGAATTTCTGAAATTTACATTACATATACAGTAAATACACTAAAATTCTGTTCCATAAATGGTTTTGTTTTCTGCGGGAAGTTTCTTCCTGCGTTGAGGCGTGCGGGAGGAGAGTGAACTGACTGTGGAAGTAGGAGAATGGAAAAGGGGCACAGAAAGCCCACCCAAGCAGGAGGGGGCAAGGGGGGGTATCAAAAGAGAAGAGTCAGCAGGTAGACAGGAGCAGGAGTGTTTGTGACAATGATTTTGAACAGGGTGAATGCAACAATGAGGAGTCAGGGGATAGATGAATTGGTGTGGGTGGATAGCGTTGGTATGCCAAACAATACATTACAATACTCCAAACAGCATTGTTCAACGTGTACTAAAATCTGATCGTTTCTCTTCATTCGTCTGGAAGCCACATTTTCCAGAATTTATCAAGGACTCCATTTTATTTTCCATTTAATTTCATGCCAGCAAAATAGTCTGTCTTCTGTAGCTCAATGAATGCATTAATGACCTTGTATAGTTTGTTGTTTAGCAATCTAAATATTTTTTTATATTATGCATTTCACATTTTCCGACCAGTAGGCACCAGTTAGTACTAGTATATTTTAGCACCTGTGTACTGTCAAGACATTATACAGCAAAAAGATACAGCAGGAGGATCACAAGCTTAATCAAATTATTCAATTTAAAGTTCCGCCCTGGAAGCAAAAGGTTTCTACTAAAGCTAACATGCAGAAAGTCTAATTATAAAACTGGACTAATGAACACAGCACAGAGGTCATGACACTAGGACATCAACTTATATACAGTACATCCTAAATCGTTTCCTCTCATTAGCTTTGAGAAATAACTTCAAAAACTAGTTATTGCTGGAAAGTACAGTATGTTAACATGACAAATCATCTAATTAAAAACATTGTAAAATGAGCAAGATAAGAAAAGGAAGGAAGGAAGAAAATAAAGAAGTGATGATTCACTATTTTTATCAGTTCATAGGTCTGACTTCTTTATTTGAGCAGTGGAATATCGCAGTTTAAAACATTCAGCAGTTAATTTATTACTTCTCCCTATGATACCTTTCTAATCAAACATGCACTGAGCAAAACACACTGTGTTAGTGGCTGAGCCAATGTTTGGATTGTGAAGCTGCACACTGGATTTAGAAGTGAAAACAAGAGGCACTTTTTGACAGGATTGTGGGAATCTGGAGGAAGCTGCTCTGCAATGTTATCAAAGCTTCTTTTGAGATCCTTAGATCACCTAGTTTCTGGCAGACTAATAAGCTCCTCTCACTTGTAACCTCTATTCTTATGTTCATTGTTTCATGTCTGTCTCCCTAACCACCAAGCAGCTATATCAAATATATCATATAAGCGAAAAATGAGAAGGGTCATTTGACCCATCTTGCTTGCTTTGTTGTTTAGGAACCGAGTGATCCTAAAATTTCTTCCGCCCACTTCTTGAAGGAGCCTGCCTCAGTCACCTGGTGGGGATGGCTGTTCCAGAAAGCCACAGCTCTTTCTCTGAAGAAGGGTCTCCTCTTCTCTATTTTACAAGCATTCCCTCTTTGATTCCAATAGGGACCTTGTTCCAGTGACATTTTCTTATGGGTTGACCCTAACTATAGCCCTGAGGATTTTATTTATAATTCAAACTTATTTTCCTGTAATTTACTTTTTTTTGTCATGCCTTACGCTGGGAGCGACTTGCGTCCTACTGTTGCTAGTGACACATTTGCCCACAGATGCTGCCGGTCACAAACCTCGTGCGAACTAGGTCAAACTAGCTTGCATGAGTTCCCACTTATCTATTAGGCTCAAATTATTCCAATCAGGCAGCCAATCCACCGGGCAATCATCCCATCAAGGGGAATATTGAAGGCAGGACTGTGTCCTTAGCCGGCGTTCCGACATTAGAGCTACCATGTTAGCTACTGCTGATGTGTTTTTCTCCTAAACAGATAATTACTATCTGAATTATTCAAGGTGAATTCTCTGCTTTCCAATTACCTTCAGAGCAATTGCTGCAACCCTTATCTTTACTGGTCCCCTTGACTGTTTCGTACTTTATTTATCCCTTGTTGTTCTCCATCTCCTCATCTCCCCGGGATCTCCTAGAGCCCTGCACTTGGGTCATGACCTGTCACCTGCTGCAGCGCTATATCCAGCCCCTGCAGTCTCACAGTTTTAGGTAGAAGAGATGTAGGATCTTTTATCCTTATGGCATAGCACAAGCACCTGAGAGCAGGAATCATTCTTGTTTCCCATGTGTGAATGTTCTAAGGACATAATATAGAGTCTGCGGTACGGTGACCATCACTGAACACATTATATGCTAAACAATGTCTTACTAATACATTGTAAAGCTTGATAATTGAATAATTTATCATTTTCCTTGATGCAGCTTTCATACATTTTGCCATACATGTTCAAGTGGAGAGCTGCTTCAGTGTGCATTGGCTGCAAAGGAACAAGTAAAGATTAATTGCACACTAAAAAACAGAAAGCAATAACACAACAGAGTCTTCATGAAGTGTGTAGAAGTCTCTACAGCCAAAATGTTGTGTTGTTCCTTTCTATTTTTCAGTGTGAAATTAATAATTACCTGTTACTTCAGACCTTTACATGTTTTATACTCCCACACTACCTTTATGAGGACACAGAAGAACTTACACAAAAAAACAGATCCCCTTTCATACTTGGCTTCCATCACCTGAGAATCTCTTAGGTGATGTTCTCAGTTTATGTTCCTACTTCCTGTTTGTACTTGTACATGGATCTTATTCTGTTCAATTTTGTAATGTAATTTGCTAAGTATCTGCCTAAAACGTGATTTAAAGTGTTTTTACAGTGCACATTAGCTGTTTCACATTTTGTCACTCACTCTATATGTGTATGAAACTGAACTAGTTTGCTAACTACAAGCATCTACATTTTTAAAAAAGATTAGAAGGAGAGATGGACCTAAAATGGATCCCTGTGGTACATCACTGTTTATATCTGCCCTAATTGAGGTTATACCCCTTATAATGACTTGTTGTTTGCTTTTTGCTAGCCATATAAAGTATATGTATTACTTTGGATTTCTTTAGCCTATACTTATAGAATTAAACTGTTATGAGTGACTTTCTGGAAATATAAATATATAATAAATATATATATATAACCAGCATCAACTGTTTCCTTTTTCAAGGAATTGTTCAAAAAATGCTAAACAAAGATCTCCCTTTTCTAGATCCATGCTGTTTGTCTCCATAACATACTTAAAACTAGTCTGTGGTTTCCTGGCTCAGTTTTGTCTCTCTTTTTTAAGAAGTAATATTATATTTACAATTCTCCAATTGTAGATAAACCTCCCATTCCTCCCAATAGTGACAGTTTAAAAATCCTGCTACACTTCAGTACAGGGACAGAAACTTCATGGACAAACCTTTACTAGCCCTTAACATGAACAAAACATTAATACAGTTCCAATAACATTGTAAGTGACCCTTACTAATTATTAATTTCACAATTATTAACATGTATTATTTCTAAATATTTTTTCATTGTTATCAACTGTATTTCCTATACACTTATAAAAGTCTTATATGTAAGACTGTATTAAAATATTCCCTAAAATCCAAAATATTTAGGATTTAGAACAGGCAGGACTGAGTTAGGATCTTTGCACTGAATCATACAGAGGAAAAATAATATCCATAGCTGCAGCACCAAAGTTCAGTGATGGACCAGTGCTTAGCATTGCTGCCTTACAGCACTGGGGCCCTGCGTTTAATTCCTGGGGGGCTATCTGTGTGGAGTTTGTATGTTCTTCCCGTGCTTGTATGATTTTTGCTAAGTACTCTAGTTTCCTCCTACAGTCCCAAGACATACTAGTAGGTTAAGTGTCTTCTGGTGCTTGTGTGAGTGTGTGCGTCTTGTCCAGGGTGTACTGTGCCCTGCCTTACACCCCTTTGCTTGCCAGGATAGGCTCCAGCTCCACTGCGACACTAAATTGGATAAAGAAGTTAGAAAATGGATGGACAGAGTCACAGTACCAATGTTAAAGTTGACTCAAATTGTGTCAGAATACATATTTTAATATAAATTGCACATACCACAAAACACAGTATGTTCCATCACACACATACTGTAATTCCTGCAAACAACACTGGCCTCTTTCTTTTGTTAAGCAACCATAACAAAATAAAGACAGATAAGTCTGACAGGCAATCATGTTAGTGCATGCTTTACATTCACAGCATAATTTGTTGCTGAATGCTAAATGCTGTAATCAAAAATATTGTAATTTCAAGTAAAAGCACCAAAACAAAAAAAAGTGGCATTACATTAATGTAAACATGTTAACAGTAAAGAATAATCCATCTGTCATTAGTGAGTCACTTAATTCACGAGAGCACTGCAGAAACCTGAACCTATCCAGGTGACAGGCAGGACTGAGAATACACAATTGCTTCTCCCTAGATGGGATGTCAGACAATTGCAGAGCCATGGAGAAAGAGATGATTTTGAATATATAATCAAACTAAGCTAGCTTGTGTTAGGGAGGTGAGAGGAAACCTGAAAGCTCAACAAAAACTGACACATACTGAACACGGGAGTCTTGCTCAAACTTCTGCCGGAGGCTGGCATCAAAACCAAGACCCGTGAGCTGTGAGGCAGCAGTACTAATGGCCACCCTGCCACTGACTGAACTATCCGTAAATGTCCAGAGGTTAGAAAATGTCATTTTTCCTCAGAACTAATAAACAGACAGGTCTATGCAATATCATAGAAAAAAGCAAAGGGCAAAGCACAAGTCACATGTAGTGCTTGAGTGTCTTGATGTCCAGTGTCAGGCTGAACTGCTAGCTGCCTATTTTCTCA
This sequence comes from Atractosteus spatula, assembly GCF_055471065.1. Taxonomy (NCBI): domain Eukaryota; kingdom Metazoa; phylum Chordata; class Actinopteri; order Semionotiformes; family Lepisosteidae; genus Atractosteus; species Atractosteus spatula. Next base: position 26,693,471 of record NC_142708.1, on the reverse strand, counting down.
CTGCTATGCTTCTATTTCATAGAACAGGCTTGACTGTTAACCAATGGCTGTAATTCTGTTTAGAGATGGGAATCACCTTCGACAGCTCTATACCAGGATACTTCAGGATGATTACAGAAACATTTCCTTCAGGGATATTGTCCAAGTTTCCCCACAGTACATCCCCCCAGGATGTAGTAAATACTAATTTGAACATTTTAAGTACTCGGATTAAATGGAAAATCCAGTGGAAAACAAAACAAGACCACTCAAACCAAAGTTAATAACACATTTGGTTATTGTCTAATAATTATATGTTCCAAAACATCTTCTTAATGCCATATACCCAATCTTAAAAATCAGCAGCTTCCAAAATGAGTAGAGAGATCTTGCAAATGATATCTCTTGCAAATCACTAGAGGGCAGCAATATTATGCATTCATAATGTTAATCTCTGTTTTTCATCCTTTAGTCCTTGGTTATCTCATATGCATACTGTATAGTGGCCTTTATATAGTGATTAAGTGTACAGTATGTACAGTAAATGTGTAACAGTGAGTTGAAAGAAAATAATAGTGCATTGGTAGTTAATTTAGATAAACTGTACAAACCCCTTATACTAAAAATAAACCCAAATAAGTGCAGTAGTGGCTCATCATTGTCATTTCTGATAGGGAAGGTATGGGGGTTATACAAGGTAGAACCATGAGTCATCTGTCACTGTTTGTTATATGCAATTCAAATTCAAAATGTATGATGAGTAGAATCAGTATATCTACCAGGACACTTGTGTGGATCATGTTCATGCTAAATTTCAAAATTGATGATTTTTTGTACATGAATGACTGTACATGGATTCAAAAAGATATTCACCCCAAAATCTAATACAGGTTTGCAGGGGAGCCAGTGCTTATCCCTGCAAATACTGTAAGGGGCACAAAGCAGGATACAACCTGGATGGGCCTGATACACCCTGGAGTCGCCTGCCAGAATCATGTCAGGGTGTAGCAGTACATATATATGTATATATGCTGAGCCCTTTTCAAAGTGTATAATAGTATCAGCATGGTGGCTCTTTGGTTAGCATGGAGCGCTGGGGCTCTGGGTCCAATTCTAAACATGGGGTGCTATCTGTGTGGAGTTTGTATGTTCTCCCCACATGGTTTCCTCCTACAGTCCAAAGACTTACTGGTCCAAAGGTTAAATAGCTCCTGGCAAAATAGGTCCTGGTGTGATTAAGGTGCATGTTTGAGTCTGTGTGAGCCCTGTGATAGACTGGCATCCCGTCCAGGCTGTATCCTGCCTTGTGCTCATTACGTGATCTGACAGGCTCCGTCTCCCCCACAACTCTGAACTGGATGAAACAGTTAGAAAACAGATGGATGGAAGCGTATGTATTGACTCTTTAAATTTCTATTTAATCAGAATGTGAGTCTGATTAATAAATAATATTGACAGCAAATAGGAAACTGCATGTATGAAATCCCATTGTAAACAAAGCAGGAAGGAAAAAAGCACTTTTTTCCATTTTTTGTACATACTATGGCATCTTAAAAGATAGTCATAGATAGTCATACATTTTACTTTTAATCTTGGAGAGATTCACATGACTTCTTTTTTTAAATTTGAGAGCCTAACAGATAATTGTGTTGTGTCCTAAGTACCTATAATGTTTAAATCTCAGTACTCACAGTTATGGATATGTATCATCTAAAATGTGATCTGCTGCTTGTCAAAATGATTTCTACAAGACTTTATGACCACAAGGAATTTAATGTAGAAAGAACTAGTATCTACTTTGCCCTGTGCTTAAATTCTCACACGTAATTTTTTATTCTCGAACTGATTTAAAACTGAAAAGGTCAGAGCTAGTCGAGCTTGTACATGCATAGAAAGTAAACCACAGCACCTGTCAAAAGTTCTGCTAAGGCCATGTCTTCTAAATTATAACTACTCCTACTCTGTACATTTTAACAAAGAAGGCCTCAAATAAGAGAACCATCTGGTTCGTCATTAAAATGACTTGCATAAATTGTTCTGAGTGTGTCATCTGAGTATCCACTGTAGTGTACTGAAATACATTTCTGATTTTTTACTTCTTGCACAAAGGAAAGAAAAGAGTTGTAGACTGTAGAATTGTAGAAAAAATAAAATGTACTTTACTGAAAGCCTATTTGTAAATTGTATGTCTTACCCAGAAAGAATTGTAAAGTAGTCACATTAAAAGCACTGTCACGGGTTCTAATTATATCTGCTCGGGGGTATGACAGATTGAATAAAACAATCAATTCTTTAATTCCCTTCCCTCCTTATTTCAGTTTTTAATGCACAAGTATTAGAATGTTAGACAAATAGCTGAAATACAGTATACGCAAAAAAGTATGGTTTAACTGTCTATTGGTAAAAGTAAATCTTGGACTACTTTTTCTTGTATAACATAAATCTCCTAAAAAACACTTTACATTTGAGATTGGATCTAAATCCTTCATCACTACTGTAGGAAAACTACTTCTGTGGGTGTTTTTAGTGAAATAGTTTTAAGAGTATTATGGAACTAAGGAAGCTGAATACAGTGTAATGATATTAAGCCAGGTTATTAAAACCCCATAGTCTCTTTTGTGCATACATAATAAAATAAATGTCTGCGTCTGAGCCCTCAGTGCTGCTCTCTACAGATGCAATTTGGCGCAGTGAAAAATAGGGAGGGTTAACCTTATACCTTCAATATAGAGCAATCCAATTTAGTCCAAGACTAGATCAATATGGGTAGTTACAGCTTCAATGAAATCAATTGTTTCTTACTGACTGAGTGCTAGGAAGAATGGAATTTTTGTTATACTCTCTCCTACCTTTAAAAAACAGTATATATATGTAATAATCTTGATTTTCAATTGTTACTTTTATATACAATCCTGCCTTTACTTATTTTTACCATTTAGGGATATAGACATGTCTAATCTATATGTCCATAAACTGGATTTATAGAAAAACGTAAGAAAAACATGAATATCTTCCCATCATTTGTAAGTAAATGAAAACACACATGAAAGAAAGGTATTATTTCTATTTCATAGTTAGTTTCAATAATCCCAATGATATCAACTATAACACATAAATACGGATTCTGTTCTTCTGCAATGCTTCACAAGCAATGTGTAGAAATCCAAAACCCGGAATAACGAATTCACCTATAGTCTACAGCACTCTGCCTCAATGGCTAAGTACCGCGCTTTCATCTGAGGGTGCCAGTAAATATATGCAGATCCTTTCTCCATTAAACATGCTGGAGGTTACAGTAATTGCTGTGCAGACAGGAAATCCATGTGCTCAGGGAATAAAATTAATGTCACTGTGTACTTTGTCATGAACTTTAAAAGGTACGGCAATTGAATACTAATCAGTTATGGCATTCACTTTTAAAATCAGTTCATGTCAGTATTTTTATTTTGACATTCCCACCAATGGATGTTTATATGTCTCAAAGTGATAACCCATAAATGTCCAATATAATGTGTGCGGTGAACTGCAGGGGTGTGACAGACACTGTAAAGAACAGCTGAAATTCTGAGAGCAAGATAGCTTTTTCTCTTGCAGTTTCACAGTTTCAGTCTTTTCTGTCATACTTTGCAGCTGTAAGATGTAATTAGCTATGTTGTGGATTCATACTGTAGCTAACTGTATCTTGCAAAAAACCTACTGTTATCATGAAAAAGATATAGCAGTTCTCCTTGTATGTCCAGATGGTAAAGGGGTGATCAAGATTGTAATAGCACTATTTAGCCAGTGCCCTGTGGAAACAGGGCTACCAGACAAAATTCTTTCATTCAAGCCAAAGCATGTCCTCACAATTCAGAAAGATATTGCCTAACGCTTACTTAAAAAGACTACCACTTTTCATTTTCAGTGTTTACACTCATTTCACTTTACCTGCTTTTAGATCTGTAATAAACTGCAATTAACTAATCTGGAGTTTTTTCTTAACTTAATGCTACCTCTTCATATTGAAATCAGATATCTTAGTAAAGCTCCATTTTGATCAAACAAATGCAAAAATGTGAATTCTCATGAATACGAAACCAATAAATTGAGCTGAATACATTAAAAACTGGATAAATATTAGTTAGGCTCCCCAAATGTAATTTTAAGCAGGCATTTATTTATTTAAGATCAATGTGTTGATTCATTGATACACATTTTCAACTCCTATGACTGGTTAATTTAAGATTCACTTGCGATAAGTGTGACCTAGGGTTAGGGTTAGCTATTTTAAAAACAGACATTTGTTGATGGCATGGCGGTGTTTTAGGATATGTTTTAAATGTATGAAAGGTAATTTTTTGCTTTTTTCACATTTTTGTTTGGATGGAAAAGGCTATTTACTTTGTGTTACTTTTTATAGTAATTATTGTCTGAACTGAACTCAAAGCAAAAGTTTGAAAAAAATAATCCTAAAACTCATATTCTTAGCATATATAAACCACACCACAAATATAATTGAAGCTAAAATTTACTGATTATTCTAACTCTAACGTTAGGTAAGCCTGAAAAGCATACTGATTCATAGGACCATTTCAACACGAGGACTCAATGAGGCATTTAATTAAAAAAAACAAGATACTGTAAGTAAAGCTCAAATTAACTGGTTCTTCAACCCTAACCTTATCTCATTCTGCAAGATATGTTCATTCATTAGATACATAATTTCTACCCTGTGTCTCAAATAAATGAAACAAACACTTTCAATATTATTACAGTAGATAAATTCAATGTACTTTTAAATTGGCATTTTGTTGTTTCTCTGAGCCACATTTTAAACTCAAGTGAGAAGAAGGTTAAAGATTTGCATTCAAGAAAGGCAGAGGATAAAGCTGAACTAGGGTTAGGGCTAGCTTTCCCACAAACTGCAGGTATTTGTTGAAGGCATAGTTGTATTACTGTTGTATTTGAAATGTAGCAAAGGAGATATTGTGCAATTTCTCTCAATATTTGTCTCCAATGCAAAAGGATTTATACATTGTATTATGTTTCTTGGTTAAAGAATACTAAATTGGAATTAATTGAAATGCTTGGTAAAAAAATATTGCTACTGTACCTGTAAAACTATCTTACTTTTGGTGTTTAATATACTGTACATAATGATAAGTGCAGCCAACATTTACTGGTTCTTCTAACCCTAACCCCAGTTCAGCCTGAAAGATCTTTTTATTCAGAAGATCATTTCAAAAACACGTTCCAAACTCACAAATACAATAAACCTTTAGGCTGGCATTTAACTGTTTCAGTCTAAAAATGTGATTCACTGAACCCCATTTTAAACTTTAGTGAGAAGGTTTCATATTGGCTTTCCCTCAAAATGCAGACATTTGCTGTGTTCTAGGACCTACTGTACAGTATTTAGTGGGATAGGTAGGGCAGCACATTGGTGGTAGTGGAGGGGAGTCCCCATTACCTGTAAAGTGCTTTGAGTTGAGTGTCCAGAAAAGAGCAATATAAATGTAAGCAATTAGTATTATTATTAATTTAAAACCTAGGAAAAGTGATATTCCACTTGTACCTTTATGTTTTCTTACAGATGCAAACTGGAATTAATTAAAATACTTAAACAAAACTCATTCTACTTGTTAAACACTCTTAATTTTAGTATGTACTACACAATCGTAATGATAAAAGTAGTCAACATTTAGCATTAACACAGTAGGTAAATATAATTCAACGCAATGGTATCAGCTTTGCAGAGGAACTGAAAAGCAGGGAATTTCTAAAATTTAGCTAAGTAAAAACTCTCAAATAACATGAAAAATATAAGACACTGTTCGCCAGGTTCCACCGTCCCAGAAGTACAGCATGTAACTGAGGATGAGGGACGTGACTGCAGCCTGGAAGTGGCATGAAGAATGATGATGCAATTCCATAATTACTGGACATTTTCTAGTGTCCACTCCATTTTTTCTAGCGTGAGCCTCATTTTTCTAGTGTGGGTTCCCTTTTCCTAGAGTGCGCAGGACTTATCGTATAAATGTGACATTCTCACGGCACAAAAATAAGATTGCTTTGCGATTCCTAATTTATTGTAGATTCCAACTAGTGGGATCTCTTGTTGATCACTCTCTGTACACTTAAGGATAGTTTTAATTTGATTGTTGTAAAACACTTTGAGCAATAACACATTACCTGGTCCAAATTGTTATTACTTCCGTCCTGAATAACGTATATACAGTAATACAGTATAGAGTTCTAAGACGAAAAAGACATGCAATGCCTCCATGAATGTCAAATACTGGGAAGACAAATTGTCTAAGAAAATAACATTGTTAAGTTGGTGTGTGACTTATTTTTGGTAAAGAGGAGTTAAAACTGTATTTTACCTAGGTAAATACATGATAGTGTTCAATGTATTATGCATTACCTTTTACAAAATGTGTTTTACTTTGAGGTGAGAAGGAACATTACATTTTTTTAATATAAAGTTGTGTTGGCCTTAAACTAAAGCAGAAGATCAAGGCCATCTCCTCTAAAATTTCTATCTTACTATTTGCAAAGCTTTCATAAGTAATGGCTGGTGACCTAAATATACAAAATTATATGCTTATACACTTGAGTGAATGTGGGTCAAAAAAGAGTTTAATTACAGTATCTCATCGTTACAGGCAGAACACTAATATAAGTTCAGACCACAAACTTTCTCAAAGTACATTAAGCGCTTAAAACAACTATATTCTCAGAATCCTCTTCTATTATGAGACTAGCTTCACGAATACACATTGTAAGGTCAATATTTATGGCAGTATATTTCTCATTTAGCCAACAAAAGATTTAAATAATATATTCCTAATTGTTTTAATTTTTCCAATCCTTTGAAACCAAAATGAACGTCACAGTATGATAATACTAGCCTCCCTTATAGCAGAGGACATTGGGTAAACGAGGCATCTCACTTGTTAATGTGTATGGAAGTCAGAAAAGTCAAGTTTAGTAGAAAAAATCCTTTGGCACCGCAGGAGAAAGGAAAAGAGACCTTATTTAGTTACATCGCAGCTGAGTTTTTTTTTGTATAGCTCTCTGGTTCCCAGGCTTGACCCATTAGACGGTGTACCTCAGAAAAAACACTCCCAACACTGATATAGTCTGACATTTTCCAACATTCATAAAATGAGAGGCACTGAAATGTCAGCTTTCTAATCAGTTGGTTCCACATAGTCCCTAATAACATGTTTTGTTTCATATAATTCTCCCATTTTCAGAGCTTTAAAGCACTCTTTTTCAGTCAGGACATGCATCCACAACATATTGTAAGATGGTAATGCAGAAGTTATGAGATCCAGCATAAAACTTTCTGCTCATGGTACAGCACAATTTTATCCCTTTGTTAATGTAATATTGAACTTAACGTAACATTTCAGTGGCTGTTGTTGTTCATGTACTTAAGCTAAATGCACGATACACAGCTTGCTGATCACAAAACAGGTAAAGATTTCAGTTGTGACTACTGTGGCCCTTATGAATGATGAATATTGGATATTCTAAAAATACGTTGCACACTTGCCACAGAAGCTGTGTTTTTGAAGCTGACTGAAGCTCTTAAAAGGTGATACAATAACCAGAGAGACAGGTACAAAGATGACATATAATACATCCATAATTTATTATGAATATTTTTACTAATTATTCCTGAACAATTAGTGCAATGTCTCCATCCAAAACCCTAATTATTCTGTAGTCTTTAACAAATTTAATGTCTCTTGTCATTTGAACAAGGTTGCTCTGAACAAGTTTACATCACATTAAATTATAAAAACAGTCAATAAGGATTGGCCTGCAAAACAAAAACAAGGATATTTTTAGAAACACACTGGGATGTGTGATGAGTTGCCAGCAGGCTTTAAAATTAGTTTTTAGCTTTGAGTAATGCAAATATAGGTAGCTTCCAGCCTCAAGGTACTTTCAATCCAATTTACTGTTCCTCCTTAGCAGTTAATTAAGTCAAAACCAATCTGGGTGACTAACAGAAAATAACACAACAAATGGAAAAGAAAAGTGGAAGGTTTGAATCCAAACAGCACGACTAAAACCACTCAAGAGGGAGAATAATTTCATTCAGTAATGTAAAACGGCTGAAAGCAAAGTCAGACATACAGTATGTTACGACAAATTCTATTATCAGTATCCACTCTTTTATCACACAAATGCTATAACTATCCTACGAAACCCTTTTTTCCACAAGAAAAGACAAGCCCAAAATATGATCCATATCACAGACACACACGCACAAACTTTAACAGAGAGAACATGTATCAGTGATCACCACATTCCATTGCAGCTCTTTGATTCTTAAGCAGCAAGGTTAGCAAAAGAAAATTAACAATCTGATCTGTCATCAGGAAGGATGCACTGGGCTCAAACAGTTAAGTGGAGCTTTTTTTTTTAATTCCGGTGTGAAAACATTGTGCCAGCCCTGTGTTTCAATTACTATCATAAGGTCTCTGCTATGCATTGCTATGGAAATCTGTGTGCATAATGTCCTGTCAAACCCAATGATGAGTAACTTGCGTTTTAAAATTGAACAGAAAAAAAGACCTTTGAAGACAGATTTCATCAATACTCAATTAAAAATGCCTGGAAACCATTTCATTTCCATGCCATCTTAACAATACAGCAAAGACCAGCTCCACTCTGTATTAACAATGATCCAAATAACTGCAAATCAATCTGCTCTGTCCCAGAATGCATTCTGGCAAGCATTATATCTGAGATAACAGGAATCGCAAATGTAAGTACAGAGTCTTGTTGCCTAGGAACCCAACAACTACTATACTAATTTTAACATTTTGTTATCTAAACTGCCTTTTTGAATGCTAATTATGGCATTTTTTGTGAAGCACTTTCCCATGTTCATAATTTAGACTGTTTCACAAGCATACAGTAACTAACAAAGACCTTCAATGTTAACGTACAGAACTGGCATTAGACTTTAAATAATTCTATGTGCTCTTGCTTGTCAAATCAAAAAGCATTACCATACAACATTCACTTGAACAGTACATAACTAAAAGGCCTCTTTCCTCTGAAAGGGAACAGGACGAAATCTGTCTGGTAATTGTAGACATTTTTACCAGTTCAAGTAACTATTATGTCCTTACTATTTCTTTCTCCATCAAACATAATGACTGACATCCTCTTCAATGAAGACATTTTAAGAATACAGTACTGATCTATGAAACCATCGGAATAAACACTGTGCACAGGACTTGTGAGAAAATAAAAGCAACACAGACATGCACTGATCCTTAAGAACAGTACATTAAAACGTCCCGGTAATTTAACACCTAGGTGAAATCCGAATCATATTTCAAATCTGACAGTATTTATTTGTATATTTTTACTTTTAGAATGGGAAGTGTTTTTTTACAATAGGTGTTTGATGTCTGATTTAAAATAATGAAATACAGTAAACCCTCAGTTCAATGGGGGGAAAATACATGTCCATTTGTTGTCAAATGTCCATTAAATAGAATGGCATTTTTCCATCCCCAAAACAAACTATTATATAATATATATATAAAATATATTGACACTACATATAAAGTATGCCTTCTTGGATCTCTGACTTATTATTTCATAATTACAAACAACAGAGTCAATAAAAATTTCTCCTGTACCATTTTCATCATAAATATACAAGCTCTTTATTTCATGTGTTGGAAATATACCGTATAAAACTTGCTAAAACATATACAACCCAAGTAAATACTCATCGTATCAACTGGCCTTCCCCTATAGGGCATCATTGATATTCCTGAATTTTAAACCAATACAGAATTTATTTTTAACTTTGTCATATGTACTTTTCCTTGTAATGGTGGGGAAAGTCTGATATTTCTGATTTCACAGACAAAATTCCCCTTTAGCAGATTCTGTCCATTAAGTCCAAAGTCCAGTAAAGCGAAGTCCATTAAACCAAGGGTTTGCTGTAACTGTCTGTTTTGTATTGGAAGTAAAGATTTTCAAAAAGGGGCAAAAGCTGGAGGCTTTTCAGAGGGAAAGCTTGACGTTAGCAGGACTCTAAAGTTTAAAGTACAGACCAGACTGAAAAGGACATGCCATTTTGATCCAAAAAGTTGTTTTCTAAACATTAGCTTCTTAGGTAAATATCACAACCAACAAAACATACTTTTTATTTAGGAACTAGTAATAGGTTTATTCCACGCTGAAAAGAGAAGAAAGAAAACACAACGTTTCAGCTGTGGAGACACACCCAAAGAAGGCTCCACAGAAACGTTGTATTTTCTTTCTTCTCCCACCTGAACTGCTTTTTATTTATTATACATTACAACTGGAGTCGCATAATGTAGCATCCTTGGAAGATTCTCTAAATATTTATTGAATCTGTATGGCCTATAAGAAGAATACTGTAAGTCCACTTCCCCCAATTCCTTTCATCCATTTTCTGAAAACCATTTTATTGTTAGTGGACAGTGATATACCTGGAGCCCAACCCAGCAGGAACGGGCCAGGATTGCACCCTGGAAATGACACCAGTCCATCTAAGAGTGCACATAGAGTCACACATGCTTATAGGGAGCAATTTACAGATGGCAGGTAACCTAGACACTGGTTAAGAAGTTCAAAAATAGAATACAAAAAAGCCAAGCAATTTAGCCAAGAGTGTGTTATGTAAGAATCTCTATGTGGCAGATTTGTCACTTACTCCTGTACCAGTTGACTACCTTAGGAAGATTTAGAATTTACTCTCACATAGTTACCTCATTAGACATTGCATAAAGCTGTCTAATTTATACCACATGTGCCAGAATATAATATAACCTACAGATCTCACAAAATTATAGATTAATTTTTAACTAAAACCAGGAGGAATTAAAGACATTACAGTTTTGTAGAGGAATACACACAAACTGGGAGGGCGGGGATTTTCAGTGCTGTACCTCCACAGATTGCTATTCCTAATTCACATAAATGGTAGACATTTGGAAATGTATCGCATTGCAGACACACATAAGAAATAAACAGGAAAAGGAGGGAGAGAATCTGCATTTGGCAGCACCAAAAGCAATAATGCCAAACCCTTATCATTTATTTTTTATTGCAGCACTACAAAACATAGAAAGCCCTCACAACACTCCAAGAAATAGAAAGCAACCAGAAATTCCTGCAATCAAATTGATAAAGAAAAAAAAAAGAAAAGATTTGAAACTATTTATCAGCAAAGCAATCTCTTGGGAGTTTTGAAAATAATAAGGCCAGGGCTAGAGCTAAAACATCCAGAGGAAACTGGTTGGGTCAAAAAGATTCAGAAGTTTTCATGATATACTCTTCCTTACACTCTATAATGTGACCATACAGGACAGTATCATAGAGCTCCGGTCGAAAATTCCTTTAGGAAGCAGCTTCATCAAATTGCTACCTAAATAAGACAATTTCAATTAGATGAATAAGGAGGACCAAAATGGTTACCAATGCCATCCAACACAGAGTACCTTTCAAGGTGAGAAGCCTCCCAGTATACGTAACAATGAGTCAGAAATTATAAAAAACTATAAAATGATGGTTTCTGGAGAATGTATTAATTTATAGAATGCAGGTGTTTGGGACATCTTTTCATGTCTTCAGATGTGTCTTTTGTCTGCTCGTTTATGTTTTGAAACAAAAAAAAGCAATATTTGAAAGCTTTTATTCAAATGCACATTAGTCATAAAACAAAGGCATTTTGGAAATTATGTAAAAAAAAAGCTTCAAAGACTTACATCAAACAGGCACTTTCTTTTGTATAGTTGTCCATAAACATTGCTTGCTTGTCTAGATTTTGTTATTCTATTATTTTCTATGCAAGGAAATTTTAATTGGGCACATTTTTGTTTATACTGTGTATCTAAAAAAAAGCCTGGAAAAAATAATTCACTTAAAGGTTCAAACTTTCTTGGTTTCTGATCACTCATATGTCATGACTAAATAGAAATCATGTATTTAGAAAAAAACCACATTTTAAAAATGCATCTTCACATTACAATTAAAAAGTAGGTACAGTAGTGTAGATTTTATTTTTATGTTGTACTCATTTGTGAGCTGAATTCGGAGAGTGTTGATAGTGTTGATAGGCATTATAATAAATTATAATTTTAAATGGTAGGATTATTTCATTATTTCATTATAGGATTATTACAACATTGACTGTTTGGGCCTAGTTTGTCTTTTCATGAGATCAGCATCTAATTTAATTATCACTGATGAATGATTGTTTGGGGAAAGTTAATTCCACCATAATGAACCAATATAAAGAAACCATAAGCAGTTAGAGTAGTATTTAAACCTGTTTTATACACTGCTAATAAACTGTGATTGTAATGTTCAAAACTCAGGAAGGAAGATGGAGGAGGTCAATTTGCAAACAGCAAGAAATAAAAGCTGAAGAAAAGGTTTTCTGCTGTTTACTTCCAAGGCTTCATTATGTTTGGTGCATCTGTCTTAGATTTGTCACTTGTGCCCAAGACAGTGACTTTAGCCCTGGGTCCAACCACATGTTGTACAGGGCTGATTTATCTCTGATCCAGTAATTGGTGGTATTAATTCTGCTGTAGGAGATTAAGAAGGGGGACAACAGACTGTTCTTTCAGTATAATGGCCCTGTTATAGTGGTAATAATCCCCTGTGTTGTCAAGATTGTGTAATTAGCCCACGTCTGGAGGCCTTATGGCATAACAGATGTCATTCGGACACCTTTCATGAAATATACCTTTCAGGAGCCACTCAAGGTTCATCTTTTTATACGCCACCTGTGATGTCTCAGCCCTCGACTTAATCCTTCAATAACTCACTTTTATCTCACTGTGAACCTGGAATATGTACCAACTGGGCATTTATATTACTGCTTTGTATGGACACCACCTGTTACTGTAACGGTTACTGTTTCATTTTGACTGCATGGCAGTTTTGTTGTTTTTCCAGTTTGTACTAGCCTTCTTGTTTCATTTTATCTTTTCCTTTTTGTATCAGTATGATTCTTCTTCAGAAGCACAATAACTCTTGTATATATGTATAATGTAAGTTGTCCTGGAAAGCAAATAATAATATCTGAGAAGGCAGTAAATAGATATGGTGCTGGTGATTTCTACAATGTATCTTCCTTTTCTTCTACATACGGAACATACAACAAAAATCTCTAAATGACTGAAACAGGATAACAAGAAATCATCCGTCTTCAAATTACTATAATATATACTTCAGGGTTTGGGGGTTGGTAATGTGAACATTGCATGCTTGTGTTTCTATTATTCAGTTTCTATTACAGTGTAGAAATGATACTGACTCAATATTGCTTTTTATCAGGAAAGTATGTGTTGCTAAAGAAAATAAGGAACAATGCCTTTCAATAGGCCATTCATGGCTCAATTGCTGGAATGAAATGTCTACTACTATAAAACAACATGAAATTCTAAAGGGAAAATCTCTGGCTTTAGAAAATGTTGTGACTCACGATACAATATAAGTATAAAAATAAACCTTAAATAGTCCAGTGCCTGTAAGTGGAAAAGTAAAATGACAAAGACAAACAAAAGACTCAAGTAAAAATTCCTTTAACAACAGCTGACCCAACAGTTAAACAACAGTTGACCCAATTGTAATTTTAGTGTTTTCCATTCAACATCACTGAGCAGGGGTATCTCAGCAGCAGGAACAGAGAAGGATTGGGATTCAGCAAATACAATTCCCACCAACAACATATTGCAGAGCAGTGAAGCAAGTATACAGTACTCATTGAAATGTAAAAGAGAAACCTAAAAGATACAAAGAGAACTTGACATACCTCTACTACTGTGACTTTGGCTGCCTTGCACATGGGCTGGTTAAAGTTTCTTGCTGTTTTCCTGAATACAATTAAATAAATGGAAAACAAACAAGATCAGAAAAGTAATTTGGTGAGTATGGGAGTTTGAAGAAAGAAAAACCAAGGAGCAAATCTCTATCAATGCTCCTTCCTTGTAGTTATCTTTTTTGAGTTGAGATAAATACTGAACTCTTGTGGCAAAACTGAAGCATTACATTAATAAATACAATAACTGAAACATTAAAGTAAACACAAAAATACAAAAAATACAAAAAAAAGTCAGAATATTCCAAATAATAATAATAATATCAACAGTAATAATTTTACTACGATTAATAATATTGCACTTTTAATAATAATAAATATTTAATAATAATGCACTCCTCTTTAAATATTACTTTGCAAACAGCTTAATGTAACTAGCTTAATGTTGCAGAAAACTGTCATATAGGGGATAGTAGAGAGGGATATCTTCAGTTTTTAAGCTACTCACATTAAAGAGGTACTATGACCCTTTAATAACAAGATGTTTGAATAAAGCTGCATATATTCTGGTTAGAAGATTAATTTACTTGTCTTCTACCTCAGGTACATCTACAACTATGTGACAATGGTCTACAACTGAAACATTTTCTGAAAGACCATTATAAACGCTGAGAAACGTCAAAGACATTGTATAATATTCAATGTACTGTAGGCTATTGCACTGTGGTGAACTGAATGGAGATATGTTAACTTAAAGAAGATGTACATGCAGTAGATGGTAAACACAAGTGTACTGTATTTCCAGCTTTCTGATAACATACAGTAGCTGGAGATTTTATAATCTTGTACAGGAAAAAAAATGAATACACACACTTATTATCACACTACTTTCCTCTTTTTGTACAGCTAGAATGTAAATGCTTGCATAATCCTGCGTTTCAGAATGCTATAAAAATGTTGAATCTGTCTCCTAAAAAAAGCAAAGTGGCACTCAAAAACTACAGTCTGTAAAGGTCTTAACAGCACTTTTTACATGCAAATGTGCTTAAACAAGATTCTGTTTGCTGCCTGGGGTTATAATCATGGTTAAGTGTGGCAGCAAAATGTTATACAAGAGCGAGGAGGAAATTATAGACATCTTCAGTTTTTAACTCCTTGTCTACTCAACTGGGTTGCTTAGATACTGTATGTTCATCATAGGGTATCTTTATGTTGTATGGGAAAATACAAAGTCCTTGCTTACTTAACTTTTTCTCAGTGATGTGTGATGAAGGAATCTACAGTTATTCTATTTAAATTATGTTCCCATGAGCAATAGTGAAAGGTTTAAACCCCTTAATTAAAAAATATTAGTTTATATTCTTACCACTATACTAAGGAGACTAACCCTCCTCAAAACTCATTAATGCAAAGTAGTTGATTTTATGAATTGCACAATTTACTTTCTAGAATAAGCAAGTAATTCATATTTTTTTATCCTAACTTTTGTTCCTTATTTGATTTAACAGAGGTGTCTTTTAAGTTACAATACAGACAGATAACAAATATTTAAGTAAAATATCAACAAGGACTACTTTTAGAATCTTATTTTTCTCTTACTTTTTCTATGTCTTTTCTATTTTTCTCTTACATTCCAAAAGCAGAAAACTATTAAATCAGAAGAGTTATTCTTTATGTGTGTAGCAAACACAATCAGAGCTTTCAGCTCATTGTAAGGCATGAAAAAATAAGAACAATCTAAATATCAAATCTAGGAATCACAAATTCTGATGGATTTCAGGATGGTCACTTGAACATCAGATAGGATTCCTACCTGAACACTATGTTTCCAGCTCGGTCTGCTTTCCAGGCCTTAACTAGTGCAAAATCCCCAGTGATAGCCTTCTCCATCACGTAGTGCCGTCCATTGAACTCACGAACCTGCAGCCAGAAATGATTTTCCAATATTAATTAGGCATTAGGACAGAATTCCTCAATCCTGAGTCTGGAGGGCCAGTGTGTCAATGTTTTCAGTGTGCAGGTTTTCAATGTTTCTTTAAAGAAGTGGGACCTGAACAACTGGAAGAGGTCCAGTTCAGCCAATAACAAGCTGATTCAGTTAGAGAGTAGAGGAGTTTATCACCATACAGTTATGTACATGTACATTTCTTAGATATTTGTTTCTCTCTCAAGACATACACAGCACAGCAGACGACACAGAGCACCCTCTAGCTGCAGAGGGCATGACAATGACGTGCTTGACCGGTGTACTGAGTGTCACCTACTACACTACCCCATCCTGTGTGCTGTCATGCAGGTAGTGTTCTGAAAGAATATCACTGTTCTGCTAATTTAGTCTCAATATAATTGAAAGAGGGTAGTGTAGATAAAAAACACCCTTTCTTTTGCCATCCTACAATTCACTTGTAATTGCTGAAGACAGTCTCCCTCCTGCTGCAATTACAACAGCCATGGACCGAAGGCAGTATATCGCAGTTTAAAATACTGTTGGTTAAATGGAATAATTTAAGAGATGCAGTTGATGAGGAATCTCGGGGACAAACTTCTGCCCATTTTTGTAATTTCTTGCAATAATACCCATAATTATCTGTTTCATTGAGGGTTGTAGCTGCAAAGACAAATTATTTCTTCAAAATATAGCCTAGAATTTCATAAATATTATTACAGCCTAGTAGGTCATTCGACACTACCGGCCCATTTAAGGCATGTTTCCAGCTCATAAAACAGGTGCAATGCTTCAGAACAGCTTCTTATGGGTCTCGGTGGGATTCATAGTTGCTTTCTACATAACTGCCACTAGGTGGAGCTATATAACAGACAATACGCCTTAGCATATAAAAGCGAGTTTCAATTCTGTCTCCTCATTCTACCCGCGTGAGCCCTTAGCAGTGCTACTGTATGGTGGAAAAAAGAAAAAGAGAGGAATAAAACAGAGAAAAGAGGGAGAAGCCACGCCTGTCAAGAAAAGGTGGCTTAATGATGGGTTAAACATATCTGGCAGGTGTACAAAAAAACTGTTTTAATCTTTAGCACACTATCCGTAGGGAAGGTTTCTTCAATATGACCATGTGAAGTACATGGCTGGCAACAGAATTTGAACTACAATCACGGGCACCTGGCACACTACACACAAACCAAACAAGCAGGAAACCCACTCTACTGGAAGAACTGTCCAGTGTCAAGGGGGATTGGAGCTCTCTAAACCATGCAGGGGCGTGATGTCCCTGTAACACACTCATACACTCTAAACTCTGCAGAAGCTGCAGCACCAGACTGGCATCCCTTGACCCCAGCCAGACCACCATGGCAGGACACGCAATCACAGTGCACCAGAAGACAAGACCATTAGCTCTGACACAAGGAACATGAGTGCTCTAAACTTCCAAAGCAAGAGCAGGCACTGTCAATTGTGAGTTCTGTCACAATGACCTTCTTACTAGAAGATTAGGGAAAGCAAACCTCATGTGTGGAACTCTATGACATGCCCTTTTGTTTACGTGGAGAAACACTGTTTACGGGCCTTTGACTAGAATGTGTCTGTTTTAGTGGTTATATTATTATCTAATTTAACCACAACAAGGCACTTTGACTTATTCGCACCTAAGGAAGGCTCCGCAGTCGAAACGTTGTGTCACTTTATTTCTTCAGCATGGAATAAGCCTTTACTTACTCCTTTGCAGCCTAAGCATACTGACGCAGCTACCTGCTTGACTTATTTGTATATTTCTTAATCAATAAAATCAAGTTTAACAATATCAGAAAGATATTGGAAAATAAAGCCCTGGACATAATGTATACAACTGATGTGTGCTTAATGATACAGTTTAATTAATTAATTTTATTTGCCGTGTACAAAATACAGCAATATAACTTCAAGGTTAATCAGGAAATGTACTATCCGTGCATGGCAAAAAATGCTAATTAGGGGTTTCATATTTTTTGGGGTCCCAATATATGTGCTAGTAGTCAGTGAGTCCTGCCAAAATAATGCAACATTTTCACTTTGCTGGCATTTAATGCTGCCAGTTACCTGACAGCAAATAAACTTGCTTATGAGTCCGTAACGCAAAAAAGTACTAAACCGATTTTCGTAAAACTAGTACAGAGAATTCTCCATCACACAAGTTGTGAGGGACACCGCCTACTGAAATGGCCACAGTAATGTAGCGTTGTAAGAAAAAAACTCACCTCTCTTTTCTCACTAGCAATGGCTATGCTGCCGTCCTTGTTATACTTAATGGGAGAGCCTCCTTCCTGGATGAGGGTGCCGTAGCCTGTGGCAGTGAAGAAGGCTGGCACCCCTGCCCCGCCAGCACGAATCCGCTCTGCCAGCGTGCCCTGCAACAGTGTGAGCCAAACAAGGCACAGTGAGGAAAGACACAGGAGTGGGCATCTCAGCCCATTTCTTCGTGTGGTGTGTCTTCACACACAAGGCATGAGAAACAAATACTATATAAAAATTCATTAGCTGCTATAAAAGTTTGATAAAGGTTTCACGATGGCTCTCTGAATTTTTAAAAGTAGAAAACAAATTGGGTGGACTTGATAGACAAAGGAGAACATGTAAACCATCAACGCCAATTCACTAAACTGATAGACACAGGGCTGGATTCGACTTAAGATAGTTTGTTGGAAACATCAAGACATGAGCACTAAAGGAAAACGATGGACGAAACAAACAAGGAGCATCTTCAGCAGCTCTTGTCTGATAGGAATAAATGCACATTTCAATTCTATACAAAACTGGAAGGAAAGCCAGTGTGTCCTACCTGAGGTGTGAGCTCCACCTCCAATTCTCCAGACAGGTACTGCCGTTCAAATTCTACGTTCTCTCCCACATAGGACGAAATCATGCGCTTTATCTGCTTGGTCTGAAGGAGCAATCCAAGCCCAAAGTTATCAACCCTGCATGGAAATAATCAGAAAACACATGTTTGCTGTGCAAGGCTGTCCTTGTGCTGACTCAGGCATGCTCACAGCTCCTGTGAAAGGTCAACACCTCCAGCAAGAACAGGTACAGAAGCCTGCTCCATGTTTAATATCCTATCAAGGCACCAGATATATTAATAATTCACTGAAGGCACAGTCACAGTAAAGGATTTTGGGCTGCATTAAGAAAAACCCACAATTACTTATCCTCACTTTTTGCAAAGATGCAAGTTGGGAGTGGAAATATGTGTAAATTAATACATTTAATACCAAATCCATAAATACATTTAGGTACTTTCATCCATTCATTTTCTAACAGATACTGCCAATTCAGGGTCATGGGGGAGCTGGAGTCTATCCCAGAAAGCAACAGGACACCAGTCCGTCGCAGGCCAGCCAGACCCAAACACGGAACACAGACACACACAAACACTGTACATCTGGGCCACTTTTCCCAGAAGCCTATTAATCTGTCAGTATTAATTTTGGACAGTGGGAGGAAACTGGAGCACCTGGAGGAAACCCACACAAACATGGGGAGAACATACAAATGCAGAAAGGACCCCAGGTTAGGAATTGAACCCAGGGTCCCAAAACTGTGTCACTATGCTGCCCATACATTTAAGTACAGTGAGTTGATCAAAGCTGTAAAACTAGGAAAGAAAATGAACAGACTTTGAGGACTTTGAGCACATCTATGTGAAACAGGCTATATGCCTCTTCAGAGCTATAAAAAAACACTATCAGCTTTCCACTTCTGCAAATTTACCTTTCATTGTCTCATTTGTCTAAAACCCTTTAATGGTGACAAGTGTAAAAAGGAAACTGAAACATACACCATGAACATCACTCTGGTAGTTCTGAGTTGTGTGAATCTACACATGAAGAGATTTGAGTTTTTATGTAAATCCATCAAACGCCTCTTCAAAGAGAATGTGGGGAAGCAGTAAAGCAAACAGTATGCTTAGGTATATGGCAAAATATGTGGAATTTAACTCAGTAGGTAAGACCTCATTCAGACTATTGTGTTCAGCTTCGGTCCCCATAGGATGAGTTTAATCAACAAGAGTGTCTCCTGGTGTCAGGGGACTGTCACATGCATAAACTGAGAGATTTGATCCAAATATATAAAATCCTAGGGGAAACAGATGAAAAAGAGAAAAAAGAGCATGTGGCGTCTCATCTGGAAATCAAGGTGGAATCCAATTAGAATGGACAATAAGTAAACCTTTTTTACACAAAGAGTTGGGGGGTTTGGATTAAGCTTCCTCTGCAGGTGGGAAAGGCTCAAACTCTGGGATCCTTTAAGAACCATCCAGGCTGAATTTTAGCATCACTTAGATAGTAAACAATCAAGTGAGCAAAATAGGCCTTTTATGTTCTTATGCTGTTACTGAGCCATGATGTTCCTTTCAGGGGGACAGAGGTACTCTTACTCTGTATTATATTTAGAGCTCTTGTTATGGTTTTGGTAAAACGTATGCCATCACTTGCA
Organism: Atractosteus spatula; assembly: GCF_055471065.1. Classification (NCBI taxonomy): domain Eukaryota; kingdom Metazoa; phylum Chordata; class Actinopteri; order Semionotiformes; family Lepisosteidae; genus Atractosteus; species Atractosteus spatula. The sequence goes on along the minus strand of NC_142708.1, from coordinate 26,673,246 downwards.
GAACCAATTATTTGCTACAATCTATGCACCATGTGTTACTCTCGCACTTCTTGCCAACTCCATTATGGATTAATTCTACCACTGCACTGTTGCTTTCGCACATTTAATTTCAGAAAGAAATGAGCATGTATGGGCATGTGTGGGATGCTCGTCAAACCACACCTACTATATTCAGAATCAGCCAGTCACATGGTCAGTTCTGATACCTGAAGAGGCTCAGAGCACTGATACTACACAGTGACGCCCCCCATAAGCATTTCACACAGAGTACCATGCCACTTCAATGCCAGAAGTTGTCGGGCTCATCTGAGTGAAAGGAGCTGAAAATAAGTCATTGAGCAGGTCTACCGAGTTAAAGTGGAAACAAAGCAGCATCATTTTCATTTCATATCAAGTAAACAATGCTGTTGCTAAGTTATGACCATACTCAAAAATTATATATGCTCCCTTCAGGAATATACAATATGCTTGTTTTCCACTGAAGTCCCACATTTTAAATAAGCAAATTAAAAATTTAATGCATTTTATTTAGATGTTAAATTTAAAGGAACATTGCATTTTTTCTTTTATTTGTGTGTCATGAGAGTATACTATTTCAATGAAAGAAAAAAACTAAAATATATATACAGGTTTTGATGGCACATTTTAAACATTATCTATTGACCTTAATAAAGAAAAAAACAAACATTGAGAAGAGTTCTGGGAACTGGGTGCATTTTTGTGCTTGTGGTTTTAACGGCCGCATGAATCAGATGATCTGTTGTGGTACCCATTATGAAAATGTCTATTGTGGTGCTCAAGGACAAAGGGTTGCAAAGCCTATAGTGTAAAACCGACTTCTCCAGACAAAATACGTTTTCAGTATTCACTGTTACAAAGTGGTTTAATTTTCTACTTATCGATGTCTTATTTGCTTCAACATAAAAAGTGCAAGGTTTACATATGCTGAGCCCTATGTAAGAAATCATTCCGACTATCAATCATTATCTAATGTAGGTTATGTTTTAAAACAATCTCAGATTACAATTTAACTTTACAGTATTTTCACCTTTGTTAAAACTAGAGGAAGATCATCAGAGGCAGGTGGAAAATCAGTACAGTGTGAAAAGCCATGAGCTGATTTTAAGAGGAAAACAAATGGCTCAACAACTACTGTACACTAGCTGCTGTCTTGTTGTATTACCCTTTTGTGCTCAACAAATTTGATGAAAATTGTGCTTTTCTTGAAAAATGTAAAACATTATCTTTGAAACAGGGACACAGTTCTGTGCTTAAGCAAATTCTGAATTCTTTTACAACCAACATGGTAGATTTCCCATTTTGTTCAAAACTCAACACAACAAGATGTAAAGATGTAATTCATGAAATGTAATTTTTGTCATTCAAACCTGCTAGTTAAATGTGCCTCATATTGTGCTGAATTAAACTTCATTTCCAGCTATTTACTTGCAAAATGTTAAAATATCATCATGCAATAAAAAACAAATAAAACATATATTGCAATCCTTATCAGTAGAAAAAAATGTCCTGTATATCTGTCCTTCAAGCCACAGCACATTTTAACATCAATTAGCCTACTTCATGTATACAGCAATATTTCCCCTGGCGCAAAGCATATGACTATCTGCTTTCTTCTATTTTGATTCTCATGGAATTAAAATGTTCTTAACACTTATTGTTTTATCACAGAAAAAAACCCCATTGTTTCCCCCAAAAACCTGTGTTTTTTTTTCAGGGATTTACCTTGAATTACCTCGGTTTTTCAGCATAATCACGACAGTTACATTTAACCATATTACCACAGACTCACATTTTAAAGAAACATCACCTGTCTTTACAACTGTTTTTAGTTGTTTTAATTAGAAAAACCTACTATATCAACCATAATTTCATTCATTTTGAATAAAAAATAAAAGATATTTGTGACACAAATAAATAAGCTTTTTCTTCTTGAGTTTGGAAGAGTTTATTCTTGAGGTTTTTTTTTCGGACGTACTATTTTTTTGAGAATTATAATTTTATGAGTTTGTGAATCACAGAAATGTTAATAAGTACCTTGAGTAAATTACACCAGTAAATGTTAAATAAAACTTTGACGCAGTGTAATTAAGCTAACAACAGAAAACACTACAGGCACTGATTCTAAGTAAAACACGAGACAGAACTTTATTTGGAAAAACATGGTCTGTTATGAAATGACCCACCTACTTATATTCTGCATTCATCACTTAAAACTACAGAATAAATAAAAATATCCTTCTCTGCTTTTACTAAAACTGAAAACTTTTTTTGAAGAATTGAGGATAGTAGAGTAAAGGTGAAAAATGTAGTGTCTACAGTTGTGTGTCACAATGTGTGTTTAGTGCACCAGGGGTCATGTGTGCTTTGGATGTTAAATTTGGTGATGATTAAGTCATTTTTATTGAACTTTGACTGTTTACAAATAATGGTTTCACAGTGTTTGCTTGCCTACAGATATAACTTTCAAAGTCTGAAGCCTGCCTCACAATTATAGTTCTTCTAAATAAATGAGACCATCACTAATATTTTATCTTGCTTGTATTATTAACCAGGGCCGACTTAATATCTGGTGGAACAGGAGGAAGTAGATATGTGTTGGACTGTTTAAAATTGTGATTACTTTTCTAGTATTATGGCAAGGTGCCATTTGGATTGGTACTAATACCTAGAACCAAAGTATACTGTTGAGAATAGTCCTTTTTATAGGGTTAGATACACAATAAAACATTGATTTCATTCAGGGTAACAGCCGCATTTCTTAGGGCTTAATATTGTGTGAGGTATGAATTAGGCTTAGCTTGAAAGTTTTACATCAATTGGACTTGAATAGTGGCTGTTGGTAATGCTTAATTCCAAAGTAAACTCCATCTGCAACTCTGGCCTGACATAAAAGTTGAACGTAAATCACAAAAAAAACAGTCATATAATACAGTAAACCTTACTGTAACATTCATTGAAGCCTAAGACAAACCCTAACCCTTACTCCACTTCCTAATATGCTAATATGAATTAAAACACTTTTAAGCATGGATTGATACTCCAGTGGAGCTGAGGACATACAGCAGACATACAGTAAGTAGGAGAGTTCTGATACCTTGTATTGCTACTAAATTAGTGTTAAATGAGTAAAATTATTTTCCCTAGGAATATCAAATACCTTACATTTCAACAACAGTGACAGTTGGTTTTCGCATGGCTTAAGAAACTTGCAAGGACAATGACACCAGACTCTTTAACACTTAGGAACTCTATTGATAAACCACCTTTATCAAACTCATCATTCTGTAAAAAAAGAATATAACATTGTAACTGAAGGAGTCAAACAGTGTTTTTTGCTTTTCAGAGGCTCGAATCTCCACTGTTGTGTACTAAGTTCATGAATTGTAACTGACAGAAGGGGTGTTCTTTTGCTTCATGCTGGTTTAAAACAACTAGAATGCCGCACAGCATTATAGATGCCATTGGCTGCTACAAACTTATCACTGAGATGAACAATTTTGCCAACAGCTGCCAAAGCATGTGACACTGCATCGTTTTCACCCCAAACACACCATTTATCCCTTCCAATGTCTGGCATGCACAGAAAGGAACTGCTCTATTTTCAATCTAGTTTAAAAAGAGATATAATTTCCAATGTATGATTCATACTACATCTGTTGTAGATGTGGACAGACCTCTTCATCATAGTTTATTATTAAAAACAATCCTCACTTCAGGGATTTCAAAACATTTGGCAAGCCACATATGAAATGTACTGTAAGCCATCAAATCCACACCCAGGTCATTCTTATATCATTCGGTAGTTCTGAATTCTTGGGCCGTACTATGCACAGAATTACAATATTGCCTCTGACATTCCATCTTAATTTCTTTCAGGTCAGTTTTGGCTCGATGTGAACCTAATACCAAACTGTGCATATCTCTCTTTGTGTATTAGAAATGGGGCTTAAACTGCTCCCAGGCTGTGAGTTTCATTTTGTTCTAAACTTGGACCCGACTGGAGCTCATATTGCATTCTTGCTCCCTTTTCAATGGCATTCTCCTTTAAAAACGATTTCCTTTTCTCCTTCATTTTAATTTACATTAATTGTTTGAACCATGAGGGCATGCAGATTTCAGCAGAGTGTAATTAAGACCGTTATTCCTAGGAAGCCAAGAGAGCCGAACAGGACCTCTGCCAACGTAACAGAACTATAAAAAGAAGTCTACGCGTCAAATTACAACCCAGGACAGTTTGCTTTCTAAGAGAGGGAGATGAAATTTGTCCAATGTTCAGAAAAAAATGCATGAAGCCTGTAGGAGTTTACTGCAGCCTTTTCCTATTTTTACACCACTAAACCTACATTTCTCTAGAAATATGACAAAACAATGTCTGAAATCCCACAGCAGGACATATTAAGAAAAAATAGAAAATGTGTGGGTTGGGGGTTATAAATTACATACTATATACTTTCGTTTATTATATTTCTTTAAAAGTAGTTCAAATAGATACAGTGTTTAGAACTTGGTATTACCCACAAACAGCTGGACTGACATAATTCGAATTTGTTTAGCTTTCAGAAACAGTGCAAAAAGATAAATGTAATCCTGTACTGTAGTGTAAAATGTAAAAAGCACTTCCTCCATCAGCAGTAATCATCTGATCTATGATACAACACAATACCTTATCCATTACCAATCTAAAGAAAATAAAGTCCTTTTGTATCCTATTGTAAAAAAACACAGCATAACCTAAATTGTATTGTCTTAGAAGAGAGAGTGGCCTCTCAGCTTTTATGGTCTATCTGGGTCAAATCACCAGAACAAAGACAGAAAACTTTGGGGATAAGACATGCTGTACACAGTGGGTGGATTTACTTTAGTTTATTGATGTTGCAAGATAAATGCATTTTACCAGGACACACAATAGATGCCCCTTTCATTTTCAAATACTCAAAAAACCCATAATTTGTAGTATGTAAAAATAATTATGCAAAAAGGAGAATGAAGACTGTAAACAGTCAATTGAAAAAGAAAAGTCAACTGAAAAGAAACAATCATATTTTATGTCTGTAACATCTCAGTATATTTAAAAAAAAATAATTGATTTAATTACTCTTACCCTTTACAAACTAATAAGTTGCAGACGAGAGGAGGCCCTTTAGTCTGTCTTAGTCATTTTGTAATTAAGCACTTAAATTAAACTAAAAATTTAATCCACCCACTTCTTCTGGATCCCAAAGAGTGCGCCTCAACCACTTGCCTGGGAATCCTGTTTTACACAACATTTTTGAGAAGCGTTTCTCATTTTCTGTCCTAAATGAATTCCCTATTAGTTTACAACAGGTCCTTTTTCACCAATGAATTTGAAATTGTCCCCAGATTATCCCTCCTATATCCCTGGAATGATATGCACTTGGATGAAATATCCTCTGAAACTAAAGATTTAATTCCTTTAATTTCTCTGTACTGTATGTGAGGAATCATTTTTTTACTAGCCTTGGAATACTTTCTAAGCACATATTATGTTTAATAAACTATGGTGACCAAACTGGGGCACAGTATTTTAACTGACATCTAAACAACAGCATTATAATTCTTAGGAATAACTCCCTTTTATTTGAATTCCACACTATTTGCTATATGCCCATTCTATTAGCTTCTTATATTATATATAGAACAGAAGACACTACATAAACACCCAGATCCCTTCCATGTACAGTATATCTTCCTACCGTCCTATCATTAGTCTTTACGGCAATTTTGTTTTCCAATGTAAAAATCCAAGGATGATTCACAGTGCTGCATTTAAGCATTCCTATAACGCATTCTGGGCTCTTTGCAAGAAGCTAATGCAGAAGACAGAATACCAGGGAAATTTAACTTTCATAGATTACTATTTATAATACTTACGCATGTCTTCAAACATTTTTATTGTTTGCTACAGTTATTTTACAAGCATATCACCTCTTTCCTCAGATGGAGTTATATAGCCCACATAAAGGTCATGTCTTAGAACATTGCTCTTCATTCCTCCCTCCAACACTTTGGCATTTAAACAAAAAAGATAAGCAAATGTCACATCAAGGGATATAATGAACTGAAACATTTTACTCTTTTTTGCTGACAGCCAATAATGATCTCTCTGGTCCTTACCCAGCATTGTTACTGACAGCTGTCAGGCCTTTTACTCCAGTCTTCAGTAAACCTTTTATTAAGCTCTCTGGGATGCCACACAAACCAAATCCTGAAAATCAGAATTAAACAAATAATGAGGAGGAAATGGCAGATTATGTTAAAAAAAATAAATAATCTGGTGCACAACTCAAGATCTTAAGCCCAGTCAGTCATATTCTGCACAACTGAATCCTACTCCACTAACACAAAGAGTGAAACATATCTAGATCATTACACACATTACAGAAATATTTTAACCTTTTACTCAAGCAGTGTTGAGGCATAGAGAAAGTGGATATGATGCACTACAAAGAAAATAATATATATTAAAATGTATATAAAATACTGAAGAAATTAGTACAAATGTTCAATTTTGTCAAGATCAAATCAATTTGTTAGCCAAATATGGCTGTCCAAATCTGTGCTTTGTTTTGCAAAAAATTTTGAAGAAAAATAACCTGGAAGTGAGTTATAGAGGGTCTTTATTTAAAAAAAAACATAATTGGACTTTTTCCAGTCACCCAGGAGCAAAGCTGAAAGAGCTGCTGTGAGCAAATGTCAAAACCAGCTAAGCCATTAGTCTTTAAATGTAGACTACTGGTTCAATTGATTAAAAAGTAGCTTTGTACAGCTTCTAGCCATGAAATTGATTCAGCAGTGAATGTTTCACTAATATTAATAACTGAAAAAATCTTGAATTAAGGAGGATCAAAGGTATACTCTCAAAGATGTCAATTGTCCTAATATAATGATAATATAATGATTAGGTTAAAAAAACAATAAAAATACACTACAAAAAAAGTATAAAGTTTTAAGCTAAAAAATATACCCTTATTTTAGAAAAGGTCTTACTGCTATCTCACCTCCAACAAGCACTGTGGCCCCATTTGGAATATCTTTAATTGCTTCTGTTGCATCTTCATAGAATTTTGCTTTCCTACTGCTGGATGTTGAAAAATAGCAACCACAGCTCTGGAATAAAAAAAGAGAATATTTACTATTTGAACAGCTTCTCCCCAAAAAAGGGACCGTCTGAGCTCAGAGTAGCTAATCATCAAATAAGTCACAGGTTAAGCTTGACATCACAGAGCCAGACAGAGAAAATGGCACAAGCATAACCAGACCGTATTAAAGACATGCCTATCTAGGAACAGGAGGAGAAGGGATCATACAGTTCCATCTCTGAAATGATGTAAGGATAGCGGGAGCTAACTTTTTCTTCAGCAAGGTACTATACTTCAATAGATTGTGTCTCTGGGCAGGTCATTGCATTGACAAAGTTTCCCTGCAGGTATTTACCTGTAATAGAGGTCATTCATCTGCATTCAGCTACATGTGGAGCCCATTGTTTTATCACTGAATACAATAAGGAGAGAATGGCTGAATGGCTGACACTGTTGAATATCTTATAGACCACAGTGCTACAATAAAGCTAAGTATTAAGCTATGTGAGAAAAATTAAAATGCATTAGAAATGTTTAAAGATTTATATGAGAAATAAGATATGTATTTTCTAATCACTTCTTCCAACTGAAGGTCACGGGGGAGCCAAAGACTATCCCAGCAAGCAATGGGTCAAAGGCATGGTACACCTCTAACAGGGATGCCAGTCCATTGCAGGGCAGAAACAGACATACCGTACGTACTCATACCTAGGGTCAACTTTCCCAGCAGCAATTAACCGACCAGTATGTCTTTGGACTGTGGGAGGAAACCAGACCATCTAAAGGAAAACCCACGTGACCACAGGAGAACATACAAACTCCACACAGACAGTACTCCAGGTCCAGGGTTGAACCAAGGGCCCCAGCATTGTGAAGCAGCAATGCAAACCACTGCTCTCCTGTGCCGCCCAGCTATGAAATATCGTACTTTGCAATAACCCAGGCCTAAATTTTCTACCTCATAATACTTTAATAGATGCTCCTAAATTTCTTAGCTGATTAGGTAGCTAGGCAAATGCTCAGGGAAAAGATCGTACCCTACATTTCAGACACTGATTTGATTCTGGGCATCTCATTCCTCAAAAAGCAACCACAAGGTGTGGCAAAACCTGATGACACAGTTTTTGATTAGCTAAACAGCACATCTCCAGAACTGGTCTATTGCTGAAGAAGAGATAACAGAGGATAAATATGACATATGACATATACAAAAACATATTGGTAATAATGACAATACAGTACACCACACAATGCATACAATAGCATTTTTTTTCATTTCGTAATTGTAGACGTGCAGGTTTAACTGTTTTCATTCTTATTACACTTTGTATTATAGTAAGGTTAATAAAATTCAGGAGGGTAAATATTGTTTTCATTCAGTGTCAGACTATTTTATTTTAAATGTAGAAAATTCTATGTCATGATTTGGCCTATAACTTATTAAATAGTGAATTTTGCAGTTTGTTTTTCTTATTATTGAGGGATTGATGTTACTGTAAATGTTGTTGTAGGGGGTGTAAATTAGCTCTGCGCACAGTACTCCATATCAGTAAAATGCATTGTAGCATAATATTGATCTTATAATATATATAGTATTGATCTTTATACCATGAGCATAGATGTGCATGGAAAGCATATAAAAACAGGGATTTACAAATAAAGTGTCAATTTCATATCTGGGTAGATGCTAATGTGCTCTTTAAGTCAAATAATGTTTCTTCATTCTACACACCCTTTGATCAGTTCATCAATGTTATGATACTCGTTTATCCTCCAACATTGTTATGAAGACATTAAAGTGAAGCCTTGAAAAGGTCATGCAAAGAGGTGCAGACCTTTGCCAATTTCAAAAAAGCAAAACTGAACATTATATAAAAACAGAATGTAGTTATTCTGATCCCCCATACATTCACTCCAACATCATAATAATGCAATAATGGCTGTAAGAGGGAAGAAAAGTTTGCCACACTCTAATTAAACAGACAGGATCATGTTAACTCTATACGGCTGAAGGAACCTGTGTTTCACTGAAAGAAGGCCTTGCTTGTAAGAGGCTGGGAAACCTGCCAGGATCACATTCCTCATGCTCATGGAAAAGCAGCCATTAAACTTCATCCACTGCAGCTAATAATATCTCCTGCACTAATGTGAATTGAAGCCTTCTGGAAAATATCTGTCTGTTAAAAAGTCCTTCTAAATTCTTTTCCCTAGTGTGGGATTCTCCGATCCAGATCGCTCCAGCGTCTGAACACCCAGATCCTGCCAGTACCTGAACAATTGCTTTCACTTTGCTCTGGACACGTGGCGTTTGTGTGCAGGTGACAACCTGAATCAGAATTTGAAAGGGAAGCTTGACTAAAATGTTGTTTTAGGAAAACCTTAACATTGACAGTCCCTACTCCACCAGATTTATATACACTGCTATAAATACACTGAAAATAATTGATATGAGAGAAAATTCTATGTTGATCAAAATATAATTAAATAATTTGTCCAAGTTGTGATAGTAAATTAGTCAGCATGGATTTAAATTAAAATTACTAAAATTAAATTAAATTAAATTAAATACCACTAAAATTACCAATATTACTAAAGATGTTAATATGAACTATGAACAGGTTCATAGTTCGCAGATTTTCGATCCAGATCTGAAAACTATCAGACTGCAGCATGTCTCAACAGACATTGAAGTACAGTACACTACCCCACTTGCAGTGCTATCCTTCTTCCAAAACTTAAAAAAAAACTGAATCCTCAGTTCTCACTCCTTTTCAACATTGGCTTTTGGACAGAAGATACCACTGACCCCTTGAGAAGAAATATTGTTAAAGAAATAACATTATGTTGATTTTTTTGTTTCCTCTGGCATCACAGGTCATCATCGCAGCTTTTATGATTCACAAATCTGAGCAATAAAAAAGAAACCAAAGCACTTGTTCTACAGTATACTGTATTTTCAACTGCTCTTCTCTGGGGTCAGAAGTACAACCACACCTTTGTTCAAAAAGCATAATGCATGGGTAAAGACATAATGAAAATTGACTGATTTCAACGTTTTATTGTAAAATAAAGTGTCCACAATCATTAAAAAAAAACCATGGCTTATTTCTAGGTCAAAATCATTCACCCAGAAACTGCATGTGGAATGGGGATCAGACTGCTGAAAATGGCAAACTGAGTTTCTTCCCTGCCAATAATGGATTTGACCCAAACAAGATGACCATGTAACATCATCCAGGTGCATGCTGCACATTGGTGGTGGTGAAGGGGAGTCCCCATTACCTGTAAAGCGCTATGAGTGGAGTGTCTAGAAAAGCGCTATATAAGTGTAAGCAATTAATATATTATTGTTATTATTATTATTATATGGAATCAAGGCATATCAGACAGGACAAAAGTAGCTGTTGATCTGTCAGTCCCCATTCTAAACCTGGAGCCCTGCCACAATGTCACACTTGTAGGAATACCAGTGACTTGCCACATCAACCAAGTGGCTCTGCACAAGGTTAAACTCAGGCCCTGCCCACAGGCAGCTTTGTGATACTCTGCAAAGAAACTAACAACTTTCACAAAACAACACAATCTTACCTTGCTCATATGGAGGTACAGATGGGAATTCTCTAACAGAATAAAGATTTGGTGAATATTTTAGTCTCGTTTAGCTTTAAATTAGCAACTAAATATAATGCAAAGATGTGCACATGCTCTATCCTTTACACTTAAATACAGAGGCAGTTAAAGTATTCAGAACAAATTTCTTGCCATTCAACCCTGCACTTCAGCTCTTTAGTCTGCAAAGTGAAATACTTCCAGACTGGAAGAGAACATTGTACAATGCATAATAGTTTAATGCAATAAATAAATTTGCAAATAAAACTAATTCATCCTTGTTGTTACATTATTAAATTATTATGGTTTTTCCTATTGTCATTTCCTGATGTACTTGTTTAATAATAATAATAATAATAATAATAATAATGACAGAATCCTTGCCGCCTTTCTTCCAAGGTCGCTCATTAGCCATTGTTCACCTGACACTAAGTCTTCAGTATCATGGTTACCACTTTCTCTGCTTACAACATCCAAGAACAAAGCATACACCTGCATGTATAGATAGGGCAATTGGATTTATTTTAATCACAAGTTAAATCTATTATAAATGAAACGACAGTCATCGGCGGTCTCAGAGAACAAAGACACGGACCGGCTGACAATAGCAAAGTGACAGCTAACTTCAAAAGCAGACAAGTCCATCACACAATGCCCCAGAATAAAACAGACATGAAAATCACATGCAATTTGCTTTTCATGTCTTTCTAGCAAGGAAATAAAACATGAACAATTATACGTCTGACAAAAAAGGATGTACTCTACAGCTCTGATATGACGTAGCAGCAATAAATACAAACAGCATAAATGCAGATATTTAATTCCAGTACAGACCTTGCTCAGTGCATTCGTGGCTGCCCTAAGGTTAGTATTGGAGACTGCTAACAAATTTTTGTAGAAGACTTTTTCCGCTCTAAATAACGCTTTGAAAGCCGCCATCTTTGCAAGTGTGTCGATTTTCAATTTTGCTATTGATGTGTTGAGCTGGTGCGTGAATCGTGATCAGCTCTCAGTAGCAGATGACATAAAACAGAAAAGGCCGGCCGAAGGAGGGAGTGATGGGGGCTCGTCAAGCTCATTATAATTTAACCGTTTCACTGCCTGCACGCTCGCACCCAGAAGCGAGTAACAAACGAGAAAAATGATTTTTTTCACTCTTTTTTAAGATATTTAAATTGATTTATAATAATTAACAACGGACTAAAGAAGCAGCTAGTTGTATGCTTGCTACCTGTATGTATTTTGCATTTTTCAGGTGTCTGAATATTTGAAGGTCGTCTTGAAAATCAACATTAGGAGTCTTTGTTCCTCTTACAGTCACAATTGTCCTGAACTGTAAATAATAATAATGACGATTGGACGTTGTTGTCTCAGTTGTGGTTCCAAATTATAGTAAATTTATAAGTGCTGATCTGAACTAGCTAATTGTTTTCTGATCCCCGCTTTTGCAAGCATTAAGCGAACATACAGTATCCGACACAATGTTGAATGGAGCTCAGAGACGTATCATATTTTATCATGTGCTAGTCATGGGAATAGACAGCTGTATCTGAATCACAGCGGGTGTCTTTTTATTACATCAAGTATACGTACAAACATCATTTCTGCGCACCTAAGTTTTACCTGTAGGCTGACTTGTTCTCCATTCAGCATATGCGAGATATCCTCGTCTGATCGAAAGATTTTTTTAATTAAAAAACAAGACAAACTGCAGAAGTGAAATACGTCCTTGTACTTTCTAATAGTAACAGTCTTCCAGGAACGTTCTGGAAACTACAATCGCCAATCTTGTTCACAGTGTGAGAATGTACAGTACCAATCTCAGAAGAAAGACAGGGCAGGCAATAAAGGAAGTCATGAAATAATGGACGCTGAATGCTAGAAACGTTGTATAGTTTTACTGAAAAAGAATAGATTATGTTTTAACACAATATTTCTTCAAAGTTTGAGTACCTGACCCCGGACAGCCCCGAGCGCGGGTGAACTGCCCGGGTGCCCGGGCGGTAATATTGCTGCACACGTCATATATATTCCCAGACTAATTACGTGTTCTTCAGTCTTCATTTAGCTCAGCTATTTTATAATTTTGAGACTAACTTATCCTTTTTGATGAAAAACGTAGTAGGTGTGAAAACAGGTTGAAATCTAATGCTTGAATGCATCACTGTAAGGTTGTCAGAAACAGAGGGATTTAATGCACCTAACAGGTCCTTTGATTTAGGGTGTTTTAAAAGTTTTGAACATGCGTACAGTAGAGGAGGCACGTCCAGTGCCTCGGAGCTCAATGTGTCTGCATGTATTCTAGGTTTTTTAAGTATCAGTACCCATTTAAACTAATCTATGTGCTGAATTAGGTGGTTACAGAGCCAAATCAAAACGAAAATCTATGGACCCAACAGATATCTAGCATCAGGACTGGACACCTTTGGTACAATATAAGATACATATTTTAATGTCTCAGAAGTGCTAGCGTGACCAGGACAGCCCTGTCGCTGCCTGGTTTCGCTCACAGTTGAGGCGCCAGCAGGCAGCTGTGGGCTCACGGCGCCTCTCAGACAGAGGAAACCGCGCTTCATCGTAGACCCGATACTCCAGCAGGAAACTAGGAACAGTGCTTGACTCCTCACAAGGGTAAAGGGTTATGGTACCTGTCCTGAAGCACCATAAATTAACAGTTATACTGATGCGTGGATTTTTATTTCATGAAAAATAATAACGTATTTATGTCGATGATAATTATATGCATACAAAACAAATAACCTGTTCTACTTCAAAACATAGCAGTTGAAAGCTACTGTATGTATTCTTATTGTGAAACAAACAAAAGCAAGAGACAGGTACTCTGTCATGAACCCACAGAGTGTCCCAGCTCTACTGTTTATACAACAGTCCATGTTTAACTTCATTCCAGAGCTCTTGCCAGAGTATTGACACAGCGTTTGGATTTTAAGGTTAAGTAAAAAATTTCATCAGTACACCATCGAAATTCATCATGTTCAACCTTTACTCCAAAAACCTTTCACCAGTTTTTTGTCAGGAAAGTCTGTATCACGTATAATGGAGATGTAGAGTTACCCAAAAATGATCCCCAAGACACAAATGTTTAATTTATTTCACGGTGGATAAGTTCTCACATCCATAACTGAACCCCTATTGAAAAACAAAACTAACAAATAAGACACTTGTTGACACATTTTTGTTTACTTGAATTCCAATCATTAAAGGGATATATTTTTTTTTACTAGAACACTCCACTCAAAGCACTTTACAGGTAATGGGCACTCCCCTCCACCACCACCAATGTGCAGCATCCACCTGGATGATGTGACAGCAGCCATAGTGCACCAGAACACTCACCACACATCAGCTATTAGTGGGGAGGAGAGCAGAGTAATGAAGTCAATTCATAGATGGGGATTATTAGGAGGCCATGATTGGTAAGGGCCAATGGGAAATTTGTCCAGGACACCAGGGTTACACCCCTACTCTTTTCAAGAAACGCCCCACAGAGAGTCAGGACTTCAGTTTTATATCTCATCCAAAGGACGGCGCTTGTTTTAAAGTATAGTGTCCCCATCACTATACTGGGGCATTAGGACCCACATGGACCACAGGGTGAGAGCCCCCTGCTGGCCTCACTAACACCTCTTCCAGCAGCAACCTTAGTTTTTCCCAGGAGGTCTCCCATCCAGGTACTGAGCAGGCTCAAACCTGCTTAGTTTCAGTGGGTTGCCAGCTGTGAGTTGTGAGTTGTGAGTTGCAGGGTGATATAGCTGCTGGCAGATGGCTCAAAATGTCTTGGAAGTGGAGCATCATTGCTGGTGGATTTCGGAAAACTGAATATACATCTCCTGTTGTAGTTTCTGATCCTTGCTCTTATTAAAAATTCTTAACAAAACGTAGTATCAGTTTTAAAAATACATTACATGTTCATTATCCTTGCACCCCATGTGTCTCTTGATGTTAAAATAACTTTAAAGGTATTTTTATGACTATATTAAAATTGTTCATCATTTAAATAAATCTTTACAGATTTTAAGTGCAAGTCTTTTTTAAAAGCACCAGAAAGAACACAGATATGTCAAGCAATAAAGAGGAAATATCCCTACAATAGTGTGTTGCGAGTATAACAGAAAAAACAGAAACCCAGAAAAAGAAAAGTGCCTGAACATTTTAAAATGGATGTAAAGAAGTATCTGAAGACTATCTCAAATTGTAAAAATATGAAAGCGATGCGGACTTTATCTTTATTTAAGTTGTTTAAACTTTTTTCACAATTTTTATTTTTTTGCAATATGTACCCCTGACGAATCTTTTGTCTTTAAATGTTATATGTACTCTTGTTTGTATTGTATTCTTTGTTGTTGTAAATGCTTAAATAAAAAAGAAAAAGAAAATTGTCTCATTTTGTACACGTATATAGTACCTCGGCCTCCAGTAGGCAGGTTGCTTTTCTTCCTACAATGACGTCAGACCCTGGCGTGGACGGCGGAAGATCACGTGACACAAATTCGTTCCACGTGTTCAACCGTTGGTTCACGTGACTTGGTTTCCATCATGGCTGACGGCTGCAGGAGGCCTGGGCTGGAGCTGGAACGGAGAATTTTTGAGCTGGACAGCAAGTGCTCCAGTCTTAGACTGGAAAAACAGGGTAATGTACACTTGATAAATGATAAAGTACGTCATGTGTGGATGCGATGTGTCGTTTACAAGCCGATATTCAGCTTTTGTTATGGACTTTATTTTTAAAAAATAAATCGTAGCATGTTGCGTAGGATTATAACCATCATCTGTAAAATGCGACATGTGTGAAGGTCTTCGATTTGGCTTTGTCGACTGAAGTTAGGATTTCCCCCATGGACGTTAATTACGCGATAAATATATTCGGATAGTTTTTCCGTTTGGCGCAAAAGTTAAATATTCTGATCTTGACGTTTTCTTTGAACTATGTCAGCAGCTGAACAACCCTGCAATTATTTTCTTTTCAGCTAAAATATCAGTCACCGTTTTTGTTTCGTTTATCTTTTTGTTTGGTTGCAACTTTCACCTTGCTATTTCATCGAGGAAAGGCTGTGAGTGATAATATTTGCAATAAATGGAATTTCTCTCGGCGTGAAAAAGTTACTTATTACTATGGCGTATGTCGGTAAAGAACGAGGTGGAATTTTGAAAATTGACAACCTTGTCCGGATTTAAAACAAGGGTTTTAATAGAGAAACGTAATTGCTAAGATTCCTTAGTGTCTTCAAATTCATTTATATTGTCAAAAGACCCTACATGTACTGCAGAAATAACGTTTGTCCTGTGCACGTTTATCCGGTTACTGTGATGCTCTACGGTGTTTCTTCTTGGGAGAATTTAATCTGTTAAATTCCATTTAACAGATTAAATGGAATTTTATTATAAATACAAAAACTATTTTCCTTTTATTGACACGAAATGGATATTTGTCCCTTTAATGCACAAATTTTAATGTAGTCCTTCCCTCTGAGGGAAAGTATCCCTCTGTTTAAAAGTATTTAACATTGTTTTTTTAGCCTGTGAATGTGAGAAATTTCTTTGATGCCCAGAGTGTATCTGCTGGCTCTTCCATAGACTGATTCTAGAGCAACAGTATGTTTTGTGTGATGTGTTAACCACATTGCAATTGCATTAATACCATCCCTTAATTTTAATTGCACCCTTTGAAACATACATCCAAGCATTTTCTTTGCCATGTTTATTACTTCTCCATATTACCTGGAAGATTAAAATGATGTCCACATAAGCAGCTATTTTGTTTTTCTTCAAGCCTCTTGAAACTTGGGTTTTCCCATGTTATTTTTTGTGTTTTATGGTTTTCCTACCTGCATGCAATGTACCCCACCTCCTACCCCAGTGTAGTGAACAATTGTTTTGTACTGTAAATTATTCATTATATTAACTGAATTCCCATTGTAAAGAAATGATAGATATCCTATATTTTAATCGTATACCTGTTTTGAAGTTAAATCAAGAAATAGTCATGGGAATTTTCATGAAATCTCATTTAAATGGTCATACTAAACTGCTCAGCATATATGACAATACTAGTAATAGTTAAAAGGATTATATGGACTCACTGTTATCCTAATACCTTCTGTATCATTTCTCTAGGTATTTGTGAATCTGAACACATTCCATTCCATTTTCTGTATTGTGTCCCTTCCTCATGATTTCAGTTTTCATGGTTATAGTTTCATTGACGTGCTTGTTTTGTTCACACTACCTTTATACATTTCATACAGCAAACGTTTTTAAAAACCGTATTTGATTCAAACATTTTAGAAAGATGCCATACAAGTTTTATTTAAATAGATTTCAGGTACTTGTAAAATATGACCAATTACTATATGATTTTTAAATGTAATTATTTTAACTAAAATGCGGTCAATGCAGAGGGCTGTGAAACTGTAAACTTGAATGTGGTAATCATTTTTTAAGTTTTTAGTTCTTTAATGGTAATACTAGTGTAACGTAATAGTAGTCTTTTATTTATACAAAGTATGCTCCCATGAACAAGTAATAATATACTGTATTTTTTCCTAGATGATGACTATTTACAGAATGCATCTGCCATACTAGACAAGTTGAAAAACTATTACAGACAAGGGGGAGAAAGTAACAGTCTCCCAAAACTGCTTCAGGATTACACACAGGTATTGCAGTTAATCAAATGAAAATGCTCAGAAAAGGCTGGAATGTCCAACGGACTTAATTGAAAGCATGCTACAGACTATTTTGCGTATATTGTCAAAGTCAGTGAATAAACTAACACTTCACTTGAAAATACTAATATGGTCAGGCATTAGTTTGCATTTGAGTGGTTCAAAAGAGTACAGTGACTTTTTAACTGCCTTTTAGGTCACTTGCGGAACAATAGGTGACGCAAGTTTTTAAGGTCCTGTCTATTATTGAGGCCTGATCTTTTCCTATTTCAGTGGATTCTTGTATACTGTATGTACCGAAGAGGCTATACAATTGTCCCTGTGGTTAAAAAAATCAATAACCTAATTAAAACAAGGATCATTAGGATATTACTAGCCTCCTGTGCTTTTATGAAAAGCAATGGAGCTTGTTTAAAGCAGCATGCAAATGAATGTAAGAATGATTGTGTATTTGCAGTGGGAAGTAAATACAAGTATGAAACCACTTGACATGTACATCTTACAATATCAAAAGAACTCACACACTTGTTTCAGTGGTTCTTAGAAGACATTTTCAGTTGCAAAATCATATAGGTGAGTACTGGATTCGTGAGATGTCTTGTTTTACAAACTGATGCTTAAATTGCTGTTGGTTTCCTTTATCTTTACAGGTCATATTAGATATCACTTTCTATGAAGAAAATAAACTTGTGGATCAAGAATTTCCTGAAGACTGTTCACCTTATAAAATTCAGCAGCTTTTGCAAGACCTCACTGAACCTGAAGTGTTTGCAGCAAGATTTGCACCTGGACAAGATGTATGTTAGAATCAGACACCTCTTTATTTTACAACGTTTGAACTTGCCCCGCCTTTTTTGTAGGTGTAATCTGTGTTTAACAAGGGCATTTGTGAATTGAATCTGTCACTGCCTGCTTACTGTTTGTTTTATTTTGTACTTTGTGAACATTTCATGGATGTTTATCTCTGCAAAACTGAAGGGATGTTTATATTTGATGCATACGTCAGTTTTTCGGTCAGGCAATGAGAACAGAAACTACTGAATTTACAACTTACTCTTAAACAACCTGACCTTAAATTGTTTGAACTCATATCTTATATATAAGGATATGTTCTGAAATTTGTTTGATAGCATTTGGACTACGGAATATACCTTTTGTTGGATTATTTCAGAGTTTATCGCTAGTGTAAACACATTGGTAACACTAGAGCTCTTAAATGCTTAGGAAAGTCAGTATGATGCTCATTGATAACACTGCAGACATGTAAGCCTGAGAGTTCCACAGCTGACTTCAGCCTTTACCACATTTGTGGGAGTGCTAATCTTGAAAAGCTCCTGTTTTTAATCCGGCAATCTCCTGCCTACCAAGTACATTCTCCCCTACCAAATAGAAATTCTTAAGTTCTCTAGATGTTGAACACAATTACAGAATATTAACATTTCCTTAAAGATTCTGTTTTAAATGTGTAGCCTTTCCTTTTCTGCACAGGTTCAGTCAGTCCTTGGTTTAGAGTTGCTAGAATGCCTTTACTGGAGAAGGGGAGCACTTCTGTATATGTACTGTCACACCCTACACCAACGGAAGCAATGGATAAAAAAAAACAAAACAACATTTCTAAAGGTAACTATTAATTACTTTTAGTACGTTGGCATTAGTAGTGATCATAAAATACTTGTGAGAACGGTATTGGTATCTTAAGTAATAAAATGATCTATATTGGGGTGCCTTTAATTTGCAAGAAGAATTTGGTTTCATTATGAGGAACAAGTAAAGGTTCATTCCATACTGAAAAGAGAAGAAAAGAAACACATTTCGGCTGTGGAGCCTTTACTTGTTCCTTGGCTGCCTACGCGTGCTGACACAGGTACCTACTTGAACTACGTCAGTTGTTTCATTATGCCTAGCTAAGTTCCCAAACAATGCGTGATTTACAGTTGAAGCAGAACAACTTGCCTTATCTTTATTTAAACCTGAAACCTCAAGTTATTGATTAAGCTGCTACAATGAAACATATGCAAAGAATAATTAAGCAATCTCTATGCCAGTCAACACGATGACTGTAAGTCTTCCATTTTAACTCACAATGAAGGATGTAGTTTACATTTTGGCTTGATTGTCTTTAACTAATTTAAAAACGGTAAAAATTACTTCTTATTGTGAGGAGATGTTTTATGATTAAGCACTTGGTGTTATGTTATTTAATAATTCTTTAAATCATTTTTGTTGGAATGGTTTGATCAATAACTGGACCTTCCAATCTGCAATGAATGTTATAGGGCCTGATTCTTGCTTGTTTCCACATTAAGGCAATGCTATGCTAATATTGGGTTTCTTAGAGCTTTTCTTGCTACTACAGTTAGTGAACAAAAATTGGAAACACCAGTGTAAAGTCATTAATATGGTGTATTGGGCCAACAGGGGCAGCCAGTAAGCCCTGTTTGTGCTGTTGCTTAGAGTCTACCATAGACTGGAATTTTGCAGGAGATTGGTAGAGGTAGAAAAGGTTGCCTCAGGCATCATTCCCGAATGTCCCATAAACGCTCAGTTGTAACTGACAAGGTCATGACACATGGATATCATCAATGTCATGCTCCTCAAACCACTAGGCGACCACACATGTTCTATGAATGGGGGCATTGATTCGTTGACCATTGCCTGTGCTCCCTGCACCACTTGCCTTGAAAATGTGCATTGCCAAGTGTGATGAGAGGTGTTTGCACTGCGGCTTGATTTCACTTGCACTTCAGGTTGCAGTCAATTGTTCTGCAGTTGCACACTTGTTTTGCTTTGCATTTTGAATAAATGCACAGATATCACAATCCTGTCTTAAGTGCTTATGCAAATATTGTTTGCTTAATTAATGTGTTAGCCGTACCTGTGGGGCAGTTGTTCCTTTCAGTATACTTGGTGTCCCATTTTTTGTCCACTACCTGTACATGTACCAGAAACATGTTTTTTGGGTACCTACTGTAAGTACATGAAAGGACTTTGATTTTAATGTAAAATAAAAACATTTAAAGACAATTTTGTTAGCCTCTCAGAACAGGAAGGGTAGTCATGATCACAGTCAAAATATTGGAGCAACTCCTTCTCTACAATTATTTTCATATGTGCAGAACATGTTACATTTTTCTAATTGTTACATTGTTTTTTAAATAGTAAGTATGGATTGTATTTAGCATCTTAGAACTGCATTGTTAAAGCTATTTCATGTTTATTTTGTTTAGTGTCTTCAAGAAGGTGTCCGTTACCTAATGCGGATGTTACAAGTGAGAAACTGCGTGAAACTAAATGATGGAGTTGTGTTTCATGATTCATCAACAGCAAACTTACTAAGTGAAGGTACCTGCATGTTTCTGTGCTACATCTGCGTATTCAAAGTTAGGAAATACAAAAGTTCTTTCAACAAGTGTCTTCACTCCCCACTGATGTCCACAGATTACTGTATAATGTCAAAGAGTAATGAGTGTTCTGGAAATGTTCTACATGTAATTCAAAAGAAAACCCTGAAATATCTTGATGTGATAAGCGTTCACCCTCTTTGCTGTTACACTCCAAATTGAGCCCAGGTGCTTCTAATTTCCATGAGATCACCCTAAAATGTTAATTGAGTCCACCTGTGGTCTGTTCAATTGGTTGACTTGATTTCAGAAGAAATACATTTGTCTATGCAGCGTCCCTCCATTGACAGTGAATGCCAGAGTAGAAACTGTACCATGAAGACTAAGGAGCTGTCTGTACATCTCTGGCATAGGTTTGTGAGGAGGCATAGATCTGGGAAGAAGAAAACGCATATAGTGTGTTCCCAGAATATGGACCCACCCAGATTCTTATTAGAACAGGCCATCTTCCCAAACTGAGAAACTGGGCAGAAAGGACCTTAGTCAGAGAAGTGACCAAGAACCCAGTGACCACCATGACAGAACGACGGAGTTCTATGGCTGAGATGGGAGAACCTGCCCAGTGCAGATCCACAACCTCTGGAGCACTATGCAGATTTAGCCTCTATCGGAGAGGAATGAAAACCACTCCTAAGAAAAAAAACACGTAATGGCACATGGCAGACCCTGAGACCATGTAGCAAAAAATTCTCTGCGAACTCTTTAGCCTGAATGGGCAGTTGTCAGGCTGGAGAGAACAATGAATTTAGTCAAGAAATTGAGGGGAACTGGCTTCAGTCAGCAAAAGACTTTAGACTGGGCAGAAAATTTGGAGTACACAGGACAGTGACCCCAAGCTTGCAGTTGAAGTGGCACTGGAGTGGCTTCAGATCAAGAAGGTGAATGCCCTTGAGTGGCTGAGTCAAAGCGCAGACTTGTATCACACTGTAAATTTGTGGAAGGGCTTGAAGATTGCGGTTCACCAATGTTCCCCATCCATCCTGACGGAGCTTGAGCAAAACTGCGAGGAAGACTCAAAACAGTTCAGATTTGCTAGGATGAAATAGACATACCCAGACTCAAAGCTTTTATTTCTGCAAAATACTCTTCTGCAAAGTATTGACTCAGAGGGTGAACACTTGAGTAATCAAGATATTTACACTATTTGGAATCATCTATTGGTGACAAGCAGCTGTTAATGAGAGGTTATTAATTTAAAGCTTTGGTGTGGCAAACCAAAATATGAAATGTGTGGTCCGCAGACATATCCATAATGTTTTTTTTTAATTTGTTGTGCTTTTCCAGGTGTTTTTTCAGATACCCACCTGTTAACCATGATGTACATTGGAGAGATGTGCTTTTGGGCAGTGAAGTATGAAGACTGCAGTGGGGAAACATCTGACCGAAAGGAGGAGACATTACAGTTCAGGGACATTGGAATGCAAATATTGCATAAATATTTGTCAGTGTGTGAGGGGCCACTCCAGGGTCAGGGCTGGAATACTGAAAATGCAAAGGAAATTTTGAATATCCTGCAGTAAAGAAATAGAATCCACTAAGCACTTATTTTTCAGACTGTTGACTAAGAGTGCATGACAGAAATAAGCAAGCTATAAATGCAACTCTTTGTATTTAAACTTTTTTTTAATGAAATCACATTTATTACCATTTTCCAGTATGTACAGTATTGTTCTATGCACAGTATGTGCTGTGTTAAAGGTAGTTTGTTTCAATTATTGAGTATTAAGTTTTTTTGACAAGGGTATATTGCCCAGTGATGGGTACTAGTTTATATTTTCATAGTGTAAATTTTAATGGAGAAGTGTTAGTATCCTTTAAAATGTATTTGGGTTTGGTTGTTTTTTTATGTCTAAAATATAAATGTATCCATTTTAGGAATCTTTTTATTTTTTGATGACTTACATTTCCTGGCGTTTACTGTAAATATGTACTCACTTGCTTCAGCAAGGATAACATTATGGCAAACTGCCATGACTACATCTGATTTCTCTATGAACAATAAAATTGATGTTGTGATTTTTTCTTCTGATACATTTTCTAAAATGTAATCTGAAGAAAGATCGTGTGGATTTTAATCCGCCATCAATAAAATGTTTGAAATAGACAAAAGATCTGCTATTCCTCTCTACCGACCAAAGCAACACATTCAACCTTTATATTTACAATATATGTAGTATTGATCGCCAATACTGGCCTCATCTTCTGCAGTCAACTGTTCTGCTTTCATGGGTTCATGTCTCTTTCTTTTTACTGATACTGGTGTTGATACTGTCTGTGGTGATAGCTGAAATATGACCTACCTGTGTCCTGAACCCTATTTCTTTGCACCTACTCTAAGGTAGGTTCTCAGATCTGTCCATTTGTTATTACCCTCATCAGTTTCTCTCCAAATTTTTGTTTTGTCCTTGGAAGTTTAAAGCCTGCAGCTATCACACCTGTGTTAAAAAACTGTCCTTAGTCTGTCATCCTACAGTACATAGGTAGGTGTCAAGGGCAGTTAGCACAGTCCCAAACTGTGTGCTGATGCAAATGTCTGACATGAAGGAAGGGGTGCAAGAAAGCTGTCCTAAGCTAAACTGACAAGACTGTGGTTCTGAACATTTTCTTCGTATCTTATTGACGGTGCTGAAATCAAACCTTTGGTGGACTTTAGAATTCTTGGTGTTACCTTTCACCCTGTCCTTTCAGCTAACATTCATATTAGGAACATGACATGGGAATTATCTTCCTCTCTGCCTTTCTGATGCTGAAGTATTAATATCTGCCATTTCTTCATTGATTAAGCTAGTGCAATGCCTTCTGAGATATCTGCTAAGATACTAAACTTCAGCATTTTCAGAATTCAGCAGTCTGTGTACAAGTTAAAAATAATCGGCATCATAGCACACAACTCCCATTTTCCCAGACACCATTTAAACTAGCAGTATATTTTTGGATTGTGTAGAAGGAAATCAGAGCACCTGGAGGAAGCCCGCATTAACTTAGGGAGAACATGCAAACTCCACATAGACAGCAGCCCAGGTCTGGCACTGAACCCAGGGTCCAAGTGCAGAGAGGGAGCAATGCTCACCACTGCTAAAACATGTCACGCACATAATTCCCATCCTGTGCAAATTACACTTATGAAAGTTAGTTAACTTTAAGGTTTTCCTGCTCACATACAGTATAAGGCTTTGAATGTTCTGCTTCTAGATTGTCTTAAGGACTTAGAGTACAGTAGTTAGTACTTGGCTGAATACCAAGCTCTCAAGCCTGTGGGAGAGGAGCCTTCTTGTGCACAGCTCCTGCTGTGTACCACACTGGCAAAATCCATTAGAGACTTGCAACATTTGACATTTTAAAAACTTGGCAATTTGCTGTAGCAATTTATTATAGATAGAGTGCATTCAGCAAAAAGGTTTATTTTTGTATGCCTTCTAAAAAATAGACAAGTAGTACATTTTCCTCACTTCTATTTTGTATGTAGAGCCATAAATTACAAGTGCTTGTCTTTACAAAACTTTTTTTTTTATTCTACACGTAACAAACTGGTGGCACAGTGGTGCGAAGGTTAGCATTGTTGCCCCGTGGCCCTGTGGTGCTACCTGCCTGGAGTTTGTATGTTCCCCGTGTTCGTGTGGATTTTCTCTGGGTGCTTCGTTTCCTCCCACAGTTCAAATACATACGTGCAGGTTAAAAGGGTTCTGGGAAAATTGTCTCTTCTATGAGGCTGTGCGTGTTTGTCTGCCCTGTAGTGGACTGGCATCCCGTCCAGGGTGTATAGTGTCTTGTGCCTGTTGCTGGCTGGTACTGTATAGGCTCCGCTTCCGCCGTGACCCTGAATTGGATAAAGTGGGTTAGAAAAAGAATGGATGGAGAAACTGGCGGCTTGCTTTGCTGAGAGCTGTAATGACAGAGAGGCTACCACAAGAGGCCGCCAAAGCCACAATTCAGACCCTTCAAAATATTGTAGCCTACAATACAGTACCTGTGTTGTTTAATTGTTGATGAAATAGGAAGTTTGAAATTTCACAGGTTTGTTCTGCATATAAGGTTAGGTTGTTCTCACAGGCAGTTATAGTTTAGTGGTATTTGTTAGTTCTAGCAAGGTTGGTAGACTTAGTACAGTTTATGGGGCTACTGGTATCCTGAGTCTTCATTTTGCTTAATTGTACTGTGTGTTACTGCAGAGTTCCAGAGACTTCAGGAAATGTTTTGTGTTATGTATATATGTGTCTTGATTATCAATATAAATTCAAGAAATACTTTGGCCCTGAAGTTTTTTTCCAGAGTCTGGAGTGTTTCATGTGGGAAACTCCTCATCTGGTCATCCAATGGAGGAGATCTTGCCACAACTAGTATAAAATGTAAAGTAGAAGAAATAAAAAGGAGTGACATTATTTGAAAAAGGATGCATATTTTAAATAGTTTTCTTTGGCAACCATTAAAGTGTCTACATGTTGCTGGTTTGTTAGCGTGTATTATAAGATAATGGGTTAGAGAAAGTGGCTACAGAAATTGCCAGGATCAGAAGAAGAGGAGCAAAACTTCATTCAAGCATATTCATGCCACTTGAAAAAAGTGTTTTTTTTTAAATTATTTTTATACCCCGTGTAAAAAGTCAAGTATTTTTACTTTACTGGAAGGATGATTCAAAAGATTTTGCATCACCCCAAGAAACTAGACACACCACCACCTAATCCACCACCTAAAAGTAGGAGATGTCCATAACTTTGAAATATATTGTGTGCTCAGGGTTCAAGTGAGCTCACGCCAGACTAATGGGAAATGTACAAGATCTGTTGTAGCTGGGGGCAGTCTTGCCATGCCATGAGATGCTTACAGCAGCAGATTAAAGACGAGGATGTTGAAGTTACTTGTTCCTTCACCATAACTGTCAGGGAATTATGTCGGTTAATAATAAGCAGCTTCACCACATTTCCCAGGAGAAGAAAAAATCAAGAGGACGAAGACAATAATAATGGATAAGATCGAGTGTTATGGCAATGCTGTATTTCGCCGGTCATAACAATAAAGCTCTTTGAATTTGAATCAGGCACCATTTACAGAGAACTACAATAACCACGATGCATTTGTTTTTTCTCATACTCTGGGAGACGTGGAACTTAGAGCGTCTGTTTCGGAAGCATCTGCGATTTTACTGAGCTTGGGTGGAACTGGGTCTTGACACGGATATTTCTTAAGTTTCATGTTGAGGAAGACGACAAAGCGGTGATACATTTGTTAAAATATATCGCAGATATTGGACTTAAATTAATTTTCAGGTTGATAGCACGTTTTCAAGGTGCAAATAACTACGCTTTTACTATATTCTGTAGTTAAGGACCTCTTTACTGTATCTTAACCTGTCAAACCAATGTTAACTCGCTGACAGCGACGATGGCTGAAGGGAGGTGGAGTAGTCTGGAATCTGCTGTTATTAACAGTTTGAGGAAGTTTAGAGACAGGTATTTCCAAATTGCAACGAAAAATGAAACGACTGAAGGAAATTCAGATCAAGAAAAAATAACAAGGACATGCTACTTGGACAGTTTACCGGTAGGACAACTTTTTAAATCAAAATTTACATTGCAAAGTTATACAGCACAGTGCGATGAAAGAACAAAAGAATGTGTTGAAAGCTGGGATAATACCTGCATTTTACAGTGTAAGTTACCGGATAAGGAGAAGTTTAACTCTTAGATACAGAATACTGTATAGTAAATTGATTCTATTCCAGAGGACATTGAGAATGCACTGATTTCTTTTAAACCAGGCCCTGTACATTTTAAGGCAGACCCAGATCACAAGCTGCAGAAAGATTGTTTTGGAATCTGTATGATCAAAATGTTTAATTTTACAGAAATGTACAGTACAACACAAAATGTAGTCTTACTTTTCAGAAAGAATGTAGGCTCTTTCTGATAAGGACTGGGTTGTGTTCAGTCACCATTACTTCAGATTCTCTACGATTTGTTCTTCCTGTCTATATCTGCGGATATTTGAAAGTCCTAGGACCAACATACTATTGTATTAAAACAACACCAAATGTCATTAGTTCCCATACTTATTTGTTGCCTTTTTAATAAAGGTATATGTTATTTCTGTTGCCTTTTTCATGGCTACTTAGTCTTATTTTTGTAATGCCCACCCGAACAGCAAATTGTGTGTTTTTCACGCCACACAAGGGAGAATGAGGAAGTTGACGTTGTACTAATTCTAATAATGTAATAATCAACCAAGAACATAAAGCACTCCTTTGTGCCAAAGATGGCGGGAGTTTGAATAACGTTATCATGCGCTGTTGGATCCTACATGTTGTCAGTTTCTATGCAATAGTCCAATAGTCCAACCCCCCTAGAGTGGTAGCCTTAGAAAAGGTAGGGCTTGATTAACTTTTTAGGGATCTTTGAAAGAGCAACAGCAGTAAAGGATACAAATTATATGACAGGGTATAGGCCAATTTAGATGTTCAGAAAGCTTTAGATAAAACCTGTTATAAAAGATGAATACTGTAAGGTACATTTGGCAGGCATTAAGTATAATGCATATACAGTATTTGGATTAAGACCTTGTTAATGTATAGAAAGATGCATACAAGAGGTGATTGTTCAAATTGGTGCTGTATACATACTGTAGTACACTTCATAGGGATCTGTATTTGGCACACTACTCTGCTAAGTTATCCAGTTTCCTGGGTTCTGGTATAGTTAGTTAACTCTTCTAAGCTGTGACCATTGCTTCTTTCAAGAAATGTTTGGATGAGATCCTCAGATCATTTAGATACTCAAAAACCAAACCAGTCAGATGTGTTGAAGGGCTCTTCCACGTTCTCTAGTTCATGCAGTATGTTGGTCATCTACTGTAGATGATTAAGAAATTGTCTGTCAAACAGATGTCCCACTGAGAAAAACTCACGGCTTCTGTCCTGAAGTGATTTCTAACAGAACCTCAGTGTCTAATGGAGTTTCACTCTATCTAACCCAGATATCAGGGTGACACACTCCAGTGCAGCCCCCCCCCCGTGTGGCAAAACATGTTTTCAGATTTTAAAAAATGCTTTCACTGTAACACATGCTTTCAGTGAGAATACCTTTAATGCTGAAAAAGTAGTACACTAAGAAAGTAACCTCTTTTTTTTCCATCATTTGTTAGTTTTCACTGTCTTTTCTCTTGCTGAAGGTGGATATCCAGTTTTATGTCATGTCCTTCCTGACCCCTCAAGACCTGTGCCAGCTGGGCAGCACCAGCCAGTACTGGAGCTCTGCCGTGCGAGACCCAGTCCTGTGGAAATACTTCCTTCTCAGAGACATCCCTTCCTGGTCCTCCATCGACTGTACCTCCCTGCCAGATTTAGCAACTCTCCACAAACCCTTACATGAGAGCACAGAGAGTTATCCAGACTTCATGGCAGAGTACGTATTGAAGTTTAGTTAGACTTCCAAAACCACAAACGTTCAAACATGTCATCTTATATTATTATCTTCTGTAAAAACTGGTCCAGCTTCATTCACTTTAATGTGTTTTTGTGTCTACTCATCCCTGCTTTCATCCTGATCGTTGTGCAGCAGTCTGTAAGGCAACAGCGGAGGCAGGGGTTACTTAATGCCAGTTCAATATACTGCTTCACTTACATAGGGGTGAATTAAGATATGAAGGATTGAAGGAAATTCTAAAATCGTAGAAAACTGGTTTGTCCGATATCGCCCAAATAATTCAGCTGGGCATGAGGAAGTATGTATTAAGCCACAAAGGAAAAATGGAAAATTAAATAAATAATGTGCTACTGCAGAGTGACTGCTTTGGTAGGCTATCATTTATTTTAGAGCACACATCTCTGCAACACTGAGTTATTTGACAACTACAGTACTGCTGTGTGTTGTGTATAAATGCTGTAAGAGTAAGTAGAGCCTTCAGATTATTTTTGCACCAGTACTGTGCTAGTCATCAAGACTATGCTAAAGGGAAATGAAACTCATCTCAGTATTTGTGTCCTTTGTTATGTACTGCAGGTATTTAAGATGTTACCCAGCATCAAGAAGACGATCAAGACCTCTCAGACCGAGGTATAGGGCAGTGACATCATTCTTTCACTCCCTGGTGGTTAACTCCGAGCCCTGCTTTGCAATGTTCGGCCCCGGCTTGGAGCAACTGGATGTCTCTTACGTGCGGAAAATGATGACTTCTCCAGATGTGTTACCTATTGCGGGCTTTCCTCAAAGACAGATTAATGGTGTGTACCATTCCGAATATACAGTATATATATAAAATGTCTTTTGATGGCAGTATACAGTTTTTTGCAAACATTTGGGCACAATCAATCTTGTTGATTTTCTAAGTGGAAAGAAGTTAACACAACCTCTGCAGCTAACAAACTTAAACTTGGAGGCTGTGATTTCTGCCAAAGGGGGTGTTACTAAGTACTGACTGATAGGGTGCCCAAACGTTTGCACATGCCACATTTACTGTTTTATTTTTTTCAATCTGTTACATTCAGCAAATAAATAGTAACTGTGCATTAAAATTTGCAGAAATAAGTTTGAGT
Organism: Atractosteus spatula; assembly: GCF_055471065.1. Taxonomy (NCBI): domain Eukaryota; kingdom Metazoa; phylum Chordata; class Actinopteri; order Semionotiformes; family Lepisosteidae; genus Atractosteus; species Atractosteus spatula. The sequence continues at coordinate 26,643,905 of NC_142708.1, read as the reverse complement.
TTGTTCCCTGTAGAGGTTGTGTTAACTTCTTTTCACTTAGAAAATCAACAAAACATGTAATCTGGCCAGGGGTGCCCAAACGTTTGCATACAACTGTATACTGTGCTATTTTCAAAGGTTCACAATGTTATTGGTATAGCCCCTTATTCTTATAATTTTTGATATTGCAGGTGTTGGATCTGGAATAAGCTTCAGGTTTAATAACCAGCAGACATTTAACATTATAACATTGTACTCGGAAACAAAGTAAGTTTACTCAGTCATGGGTTTTGTCTGTCTATCTGTTTGACTTTTTTCATTTGAGAAGTTTGCTTACTGTTTGCACTATCTTTTCAAAGCCATGCTCCTTGCTGATTTTCATAGACAGCAAGAAATGTGCCTGTAGTGTACAGTATAGGATCAAAGAGAAGCTCCTCTACATTCTGTACGATAGATAGATACTTTATTGATCCCGTGAGGGAAATTGCAGTGCAACAGCAGCTTAACACAGACAACACAGCCACAGTGTAACGAATGATACAATAATAATAATAATACAATACATACAATACAATCAGTACAGTGAGAAGTGCACTAAGAAGAGTTACTCACAGTCCAGAACACACAAAGAACAAACCAGAACAGAACAGTATACAAAAAAGTAATATTGCACAATATAAATATAAATATAAATGTATTGCACAGGTCCCTGGCATATATTGCACAAAAACGGTTGTAAACGGGAAAAAGAAAAAGAACAGATGTATCAGTTTACTGTTCAGTCCAGAAACAGGTCACTGTCAATGTTGCCCCTGCCCAGACGCAAGGTGGATGCGTTGTACAGTCTTATGGCAGAAGGCAAGAGTGACCTCCTGTAGCGCTCCCTGTCGCACCGTGGATGGATCAGTCTATTGCTGAACATGCTCTTCATTTCTATAAGCGTGTCATAGAGGGGATGGGAGATGTTGTCCATGATGGCCTCTAGTTTGGACACCATTCTCCTCTCAGCCACTACCTCCAGGGGGTCCAGGATAGACCCAATGACAGAGATCCAAATTTGGAAATTACTTAGATTATAAGGATCATCTGTTGAGTTGTGGGAGGGATCTGCATACATTTGTCTTTTTGGTAGTTTCATTTTGGTAGTTGAGCTACTGTAGTTCCATGATAATCCATCCATTTTCTGCCCGATTTTTCAACGTCTGGGTCATGGAGGAGCCGGAGCCTATCCCAGCATGCAGTGGGAGCAAGGCAGGGTACGCCCTGGGCAGGATGCCAGTCCATTGCAGGGCAGATAGACATGCACACACCCACGGCGTATTTTCCCACGACAGTTGGGTTTCCTCTGGAGCACCCAGAGGAAACCCATGAGAACACACGGAGACATGTATAAACATATGAACTCCACGCAGATAGCACCCCAGGTCTAGAATTGAACACAGGGCCCCAGGGCTGTGAGGCAGTAATGTTAGCCACTGTATCACCATGCTGCCCACTAGAGCACTTTAATACACATAACCTTACTTTGGTGCTACTGGTGGTCTCTATTTGTAGAATTCTATTATCAGTATTTTTTTTTTATCCCCTAACTTTCAGAGAAAGTTTCAGTGGAACTGTGCTGAGAATGCACGAGTGAGAATTTCTTACCTGCATGTTGTTGCTCTAGGAAAGAAAGGGAGAGGGCTCGGCTTGAACAGCACAGCGTCCAGAGCAAACTGTTCCTGCGGGAGGCAGACAGCAAGGCGGAGCATTCCACAGCCAAGTACACGGCAATGCCACACGTCCAGGAGGTGTGCAGAGTTGTGAATGGTTTCATCTATGTGGCCAACGCGGAAGAGAACGGAGGTAAGAACGACATTCCCAGAGTTCTTACAAAATTATAGTTTTAATAGTTTCATCACGAACACATTGTGCATATTGGAAGTTTATTATGTTTATGACATATGAGGCAAACAAACATTCATCAAAGTGGGTTAAAGGAAGCCTGATATATTAATTAGTCAGGATGAATTGAGCTGATGCTGACTTGGGCACAAAAAATAGCAATGTGTCCCTTTCGTACACCCGCACACTCACACACAAAGAATTAACTCAGGGTTTTGACCTGGCACAGTTTGAGGTGTTGTCTGGCTTTTGAGGTGGGGACCGTGAAGAAGAACTGGCCCAGATTCAAGCCATGATTGACCCGGCCTGGGGGCCGTCCACTCGTCCCTTGCTGGTGCTGTCCTGCATTTCCAGGGAGGGACGCAGGAGAATTCCCTGTGTATACATGGCTGAGCAGTTGCACCTGAAACAACTTCCAAACCCTTGGCTGGTAAGGAATGGCTGAATTCTCATCTCATGAAGCCGCCTTATCACTCTGCAACAGCAAACAGCAAACCACTGAAGCACAGCAGGCGAGAGCCTGGCCAGTACCTGGATGGGAGACCTCCTGGAAAACACTAAGGGTGCTGCTGGAAGAAGTGTTAGTGGGGCCAGTAGGGGGCGCTCACCCTGTGGGCTGTGTGGGTCCTAATGCCCCAGTTTAGTGATGGGGACACTATACACATCCAGATGGATGCTGCACATTGGTGGTGGTGGAGGGGAGTCAGCATTACCTGTAAAGTGCTTTCAGTGGAGTGTCCAGAAAAGCGCTATATAAGTGTAAGCAATTATTTATTATGATTATTATTATTATTATACTGTAAAAAGGCGCCGTCCTTTGGATGAGACGTAAAACTGAGGTCCTGACTCTCTGTGGTTGTTAGAAATCCCTGGGCGTTTTTCGAAAAGAGTAGGGGTGTTACCCTGGCATCCTGGCCAAATTTCCCATTATTATGATAATCTGCAATGGGCAGCAGGGTGGTACTGGACACTGGTTAGCATTGCTGCTTCACAGTGCAGGTGTTCTAGATTCAGTTCCTGAGGTGCTATCTGCATGGAGTCTGTGTGCTCTCCCTGTCTTCACATGGGTTTCCTCCAGGTGCTCAGGTTTTCCCACAGTCCGACAACATACTGGTAGGTTAATCGGCTTGTGGGAAAACCAGTTCTGGTGGGTGTGTTTGTGTCTGTCTGCCCTACAGCACACTGGCATCCCCTCCAGAGTGTACTGTATCTTGCCTTCTGTTTGTTGCCTACCTGGATGGGCTCCAGCTCCACTGTGACCCTGAATTGAGTAGAATGGTTAGAAAATGGATGGATGGTTAGAACCAGCAGCTATTTTTTGTTATATTTCCACTCAGTTTGGAATCGCCAAGTGTGTCTTTACATCTTGGCTTAAGTATACAGTATGACACAGCTAACCGCATAGAGGCATGTGAAAGAGACAAAAGGGTCATATAACCCTTCCACCAGTACAGTCATTAATCTTTTAACATACTACAAGCTGTACTGAGATATACTGGGGCTAAACTGCTGATTGAAGGGGTGGCTCATCCTGTGGTGACATCACTGCAAGTGTGAAGTCGTCGGGGTCACTGTTTCTCTGAGAGAACCCCAAATGATTAATCCAATGCCTATTCCCAGTGGCACTGGTCCAAATGTGCTCTGCCCCTTGGAGAATCCCAGGCACAGATGGCCTGGCTTTGTTGTGACCCAGGGCTGTGAGATCTGGATCACAGAGCTCAATCTGGTTGAGCCACTCAGGAGCCCCAGAAGCACTGCTTTTCCACTCAAGCTCAGTGACTTGCCTTACGATTCACAAATTAAGTGTTAGTTTGTCTCTTGGGCCCTAGATTTTGTTCTGGACCCGGGGTGTTTTGTGTGCCACGTTTGACACAGAATGAACTTTATCTTATACACATAATTTAAATGTTCAGTTCTTCACTCCTTTGTTGTTTATGTGATATTTATGTCTGCGAGAAAGTATGTTTTATAGCATTTGCAATAAAGAATATTTTAAAGTTTTCCATTGTCTGAACATAGAATGGAACCATGATATCACACACAATTGAAGATTTGAAGTCCCAACTAATTTGCTGGAATACTTGTTTTTAGACCGGTCAGAATTGTGATTCACAATGAGGTAAATCATCACGGTTTGGTGAAAAAGTAATTAAGCCCCCTTAAGATTTTATGGTTTAACATATTCAGACATATTTGACCTTCACCTTGTCCTCACTAAGTTCTAACGGTAGATAAAACTAACTTCATTTGAGAAATAACACACAAAAACTCTACTTTGTCATTATTTATTTAAAAGTAAGCCAGTATTGAGTTTCTTTCTGTGAAAAAGTAAGTAGTTCTACTAAGTGATGGACAAATATGTCTAAATATGTTAAATCATAAAATCTTAGGGGGTGTGCAAGCAGCTGGTATAAGTTGTTTAAATTAAGGTCAAAATAACATTAACATTGTTTTTGACAAGCAAAATGTGAAATGTGTATTTATAATTTCTCTTTTTTGCATTTCAGGTCCAGGACTCTGAAGCTGAATCACTAAATGGATTTTTAAATGGAATAGAATGGCTTTTGGGAGAAATTGGGATAAATGTTTAGATCATTCAGAGTAACCTTTCATGCTTTTGGAAGTTGTAAATGTTAACACAACTCTTAAAAGAAAAGGACGGGTAAAAATATTTGTGAAGACTACACCTTTTTTATATATCAGAGACTTTATATGCTAATTTTATGTTTGTATTTGGAAAGAAGTGATTGGCATAGTTCAGAACTTTTTTTAATCTGTAGGCATCATCGCTTCATGTGATAATTAGTGGAAACCTGCTCGATGTCAAGGATACCATGATGCTCCTATTGTGGATGTGTCAACTCAGTGAATTGTCACTAAGATGTACTGTATAATTACAGATTGAAGCTGTTTTCTTTCTCTAGTATTACTGTTGGCATTTTAAGGTTTGACAGTCCACATGACAGAATCAAAACCTTAATTACTGCTCCTGTTTCCTGTTACAGGGAGGTGTTCCCAATCACTAACCCTCATTTAACCCAGCACTGTCCCACTTAATGCAGGGTCTGTTGTTACCTGGGGTTTATTACACTGTAGCGCTGCATTATTGCATACCAGCACAATTATAATGCTTCTATCCAGCCTCTAAGGTGTTTCAGAAATAAATGTACCTTTTAATGAAGTGAATGGTTTAAAATTGTCAACAACCTTAAGCAAAATTTCTCAGGTCTAGCTCAGAAAATGCTTGGGTACATTATTTAAATTACTGCCCAGGTTATAAAAAAAAACAGAAGATCATAAGTAATTGAGTGTAAGACCTCTGATTTACCTGTTGCTGGACAAGACCTCAAATGACTAAATTCAAGTTGCTGTTACAAATAACATCCTTTGTCGGTTAATTCAATATATTTTACTCTGGGATATATAGCTTGGACTGAGTTTATACAGCTGTGGTGCTTATTTGTTCATTGTGGTTTTTGTAGTGTGGAACATCGCATCTACCGTGTTAGTGTGCAGTACTCCCTGTAAACAGCAGGTGACAACGTTTCCCCACTACAACTGGTCATTTTCATACCCAATATAGTACAGGAAATACAGCTCAGTCTTGTATTTTACAAAACTACTAATGCAGAGACAAGAACATACATAACTTGGTAACCACAGATTTAGCATCAATCTCCGATGCTTTGGATTTTAGGTTTGTGCTCTTCTGAATGTCATCTTGAAGAATCTTGAAGAACGTATCACATAGTTGCAAATTTGAAGATGACAAACGGAAGATGACATCGGAAGGATTAAATGGAGTTCTCACGCTGTCCAGGCATTTTCATTTTAAAAATTCTACCGGATGTATTAGTTATTCCAGACCTCGTTTTCAGTTATTCTTAAATTAAAGACGAAGGCTGACACCAACAGTACCAGCAACTACACACTCAAGAAAGAAAACTACACATTCAAGAAATGCATCTCATCTGGATCCATAGATCTTTCATTTCTTGAAATAAGTGATTTTATCAGCGTCAACAAGCTGGGTTGGTAGACTTTTCCTCGTTTCTGCAGCTCAAGTTCCTGTACAACAATGCACCTTCTGTTCTTGGTTTTAAATGCAATTGCCCATAGTTTCCAATCCTGGGTCAATTTTTATTGCTGATTCTGAAGTCTTTTGGGATCACTTTGTCAATGGCTTTAAAGGTGTGGAATGTGGAATTCTTATAATCAGGTCCCATTTTCTTTTCAGGTCTAAAAAGGTTTAATTTCTGTAGCCTGTAAGAACAGGACACAAGCCTGGCAGTGTATCTGGCTACTCTATTCTGGACTGATTCCAGAACAGAAATATCAGTTTTTGTAATGTAATGACCAAAATAGCTCACAGCATTCTCAGTGAGGTTGTACAAGTGAATTATAGAATATTCGTGTAGCAACCCTTGTTTTAAATTATTCACTTCCCCATATTGTGTGGAAGATTGGTCATTTTTATGAGTAGCTTCTTTAAGTACAGTGTTTACTATTTTATGTGTTTTTATTTACTACATTGACTACCATTTGCCACATTTATTTTTTACTTGCCTTTGCAGGTGCAGTATTTGCTAATCCTTCTATTTTGCTAATCTGCAAGTTTCATTAGTTACTAAAGTAAACCAGGATCTATATTACTGATAATAATTTGAAACAGCAGTAGCACTAATAAAGATTCCTGGGAAACGGCATTCACAATGTTCGCCAGAAAGAAATACATGACGTTTATTGGTTGAGATAGCTGCACCTTATTTCCACCAAGAAAATAACCTGTAAAAAAGGCTATTTTGACAAAATGACGAACTGCCGAGCACATTGTAATCATCTGTATTTATTACAACATTTAAACAACGGCTGATATTGCGAACAAAGCAAATAGGATGCAGCAAATAGAATTTAAGATGCTGTTTAACGTCATTTTCCAACCAGATGATGCGACTTAATAGCAGCAGGTGGTAGTATTGCCCCTTTTGTGGGAATATGGAACCAGCAGCCCTGCTGTTATTGTCATACTGACATGATATCCAGGCTTCTTTCAGTAAAGAAATTCTGTTGAAATTCTGTTAGATTTGTGTGCACACACTACCCATGCCTATCATAATTTTTTTCATTATTTGATTTATATTTCTTATATTATTTATGATTGATAAATGTCTTACAAGGAACACCTTTTGGGTTTATTTGTTTTAAGAGCACATAGCTGCTTTGAATTATAGGAATTAATGTCTAAGGAGACTTACAGTACAATTCCACGTCACTGGACACAGAGCTGGTTATTTCACACTAGTGAGCCCTGATTAGGACAATACAGCCGTCGCATACTGTATCTTCATTTTTAACATTATACATGTAAAAACTTGAATCAGAAGATTCAATGGGTTCTCCCTCCATAACCCCGTGAAATTGCAATAGCTGATTTAAATGTATTCCCATAATTCATAGACATAGACTAGTTGGTCTCCTGCAGCTCTATTAAATTTTCTCTAGGCACGAAACCTAAGGAATGTTCTACCATTCACGTAATTAAAAAAGCACCACGGTTAAAATTAAATAATTATTTTGTTCACATGTACAGAGTAATATTTTCATCACCAACAAGAGCACAATAAAGGTTTACATAGTTTGATATTTACACAGTTTTGTCGTTTTTAATAGATTTATGCAGATTATTGCTTCAATTTTATTTATGAGCATGAAAATGCTGCCATATAATCAATATATAAAAACCTAAATGGATCATTTTTCTGATTGAAAACAGAAATTATTTTTAATGTGGCAAACATAATAGCAATGTAATTAGTAAAAAAAACTGAGGTAAAGTTTGCAATTAAAAATGGACATTTTCATTTAAATTAGTTTTAAATGTGGTTAAGTGGTTGTGAGAACCTAATGTAAAGTAAAAACAACACTGAAGCAAACACTTTGCATGTGAGCTTTCTTTTGAACATAAAATTAGAATAATGCTCTGGAAGTGTAAGGCTTGACATTGTAAAGCCAAGTTCTAGAAGTATCAATCAACCTGCAAAATAACTCTCAATAATGGAACTCTATACCTCAGGCAATTTAATGCATTACGCCTTGGACACTTCCTAATCATTATTACTTGCATGCTTGCATGTTGTTGAACAAGTTGTATTCCAGGCTGCTTCCAATGCACTGCACCAGTAAAATAGCTCAAAGGAAGCAATTTTTTTCTCATTTGTTTTCTGCACTCGGTGTATTTGTTCACTGTACTTGTCCTGCAAAGTTCTCGCACTGTGGGTGAAATCACCTGACTCATTAATAGCTGTCTCGCTGTGAACACCTTCTGCTTCTAAAGTTGTTTAGGGTAAAGGGCACATTTTAGCAGAAGCTAAGCAGTATGAACACGCATTTCATGAAGCAAATTGGACTGACATTTGGAATCCAGAGGGAACATCTTTTTTTAAAATCTTGCTAAAGGTAAAAATATAATTTCAGAAAAAAAAATCATTTAATGGCCATCCAATTTGATATATGTTTTAGCTTTTCTGTCTTTCTCAAGCACAAAATCAGTTCCCAGTGATATTTCTATTCTGTTTTACATTTAACTTACTATGCTGTACATATGTTTACATGCTATACAATACAATTCTTTTTAATCCTTATATAAAAGTTGTAGTTTGTTAATTATGTCTTTAAAATAAACATCCTCTCGTATTAGTTTTGAACAATTTAAAAACTATTGCTTCACTAGACTACATTACATTGATTAAATAAACATTAGGCTTCCTTGCTGAAAAAACATATACTCATTTTTTTTTCCTTTTTAGACATTAATTTTTCCCCTTTGGAGAAAAGGCCATTTTTCTATGACCTTTCTCATTTTTTGTCTGAGTAACATTCTAAGTACCAGTTATCTGTGGAGTTTAATGCAGCATAAAAATCGTAATTACAGCAATTCTGACACATTAACACAAAATTACAATTTTAATAGCAGATAATAGATTTTTCTCCAAATTACTATGTGGAAGGTACTTTCTTGAAGACTACAGCAAAATTTCAAGGATTTTAATTTTGATGTAAAAATTGGATGATGTAAACATTCAATTACAGAGCACCTTTCATTAACGTTAAGAGCCTCTTAATGTTTTTTTTTTACATCCTGGTAATGAATTACACCTTCAAATGCACACACCATCTCAAATGGTAAATTTTGAAATGAAAGAGCAAGGATATTTTTAGAATATTAAACTGAAAATGTGAAAAGGGTACCAGTATTTCATGAGCCTGCAACAAAATTGAACACAACGTTCTGAACATCTGTCCTGTATTCAAGAAATGCCATCTATAATTTTTACTTTGCATTGACCATACAGTATATTGCTTTTCTAGACAGCAGTGATTTTTAACTCGCCTTAAGTCTCACCGTTCAGAACGCTATCCATGCCCTGAGATCTGAGATCAGGCAATTTAGTTTCTCAGTATGGAATATTCCACCAAAGTGAGAGAAAATTAATTCAAAAATACACAACAGGAGTCTCTTTAATCCCATTAAATTGTATCTCTAATGCACTTTGATTTCTTGTGTTTATTCATTCATCACAGCACAGCTATTGTCAGGCTGCTGACTTTGTCACATGCGTCATTGTCAAAACATAAGTACCGCTTGCAGAAATGTTGAACACTTTAAAAAAAAAGACTAATATTTAAATTCCCACAACAAAATTAAAAACATTATATTATTGCCAAAGTCCTGTTTTCAGTTTTAAGTAAATTGAAAAATACAGATTTATGGTTAAGAAACCTTGGAAGTTCTGTTTACCCTTATTTGTATACTTATGGAAATGTAATCTTTTATGGAATATTTGTTTTCTCTTGTGAAATATTGTGGAATATTTCTGTTCGCTCTTTCTGCTATCAGTTTCCAACTAGTAATCAAAACCACCGCGTGATTTAACAATGTAGGAATAGGGATGTGAAGATTCCCCAGTTCAGCCAGGCATGACAATTGATATTGAGTCGTGATCAAATTGCATTTACAAAAAAAACTACTCTGCTACAAACTAGAAATAGAAGAAGTCTTGTAATAAAACCACATTGTACAGGGTTCTTGGCAAGGTCTTGTTATAAACCAGTGATTTTTATCACAATGGTTTTACTTTAAATGGGATATTTGTTCTCAATTGTAAACAATTTGTACTGACAAAATAATATATAGCCCACCTACAAATGAAATTGAAAATACAAATAAGAATGTCATCTTTAAAATACCACAGTGGGATAGGGAACAGCTTCAGAAAGAATTGTAACATTAAAATTGTAGAATTGCAATTATAAATACATATAGTTCAAGTATATAGCTGCTCACCATGCGTAGACTGCAAAGGATCAGGTAAAGGTTTATTCCATGCTGAAAAGAGAAAAAAAGAAACACAACGTTTCGGCTGCGGAGCCTTCTTCAGGTGTGAGGCTCCACAGCTGAAAAGTTGTGTTTCTTTTCATCTTTCAGTTATATTTTTTCAGACCCATTCAAATGCAAAAATACACTACAGCAAGCGTAAGATTCTCAGCAAAGGGTAGGAAAACTCTTCTATTTTCCTTGAGATTTAAATAAGATATTTTATTTTTCTGTAGTTGCTATATAAACCCCAACGCAGTACTTTCTCTCTTAAGGAAAACTATTTTCAAATATATATGTATGCAGTATATAAATATAGTGCTTTGTCACAAGACTTATAATCACAATAACCATTAAATATATACAGTACTGTATATATACACTGTTTACAAAGTTTTTACTTGCACAGTCATCACACGTTGAAACAGCAATTAGTATTTGTTATGTACCAACCTACTCCACATGTTCAAATAACAACAGACATAATTACTTTGAAAGAAAATGGAAAAGTCAGGATTGCATAAGCATGCAAATGCTTTGCTGTGTGAAATCATGAGGTCGATCTGCAAGAAGTGGAAGGCACTCAGATCTTCCCCACTTTCAGGCTTTCCCACCAAAGCGAGTTGCAGGGAAAGAAGGAAGCTGATTGATCAGGTTTTGTGGTGAGACAAGACTAAATTGCAACGTTTTGGTCTAAATACAAGGTCTTACTTTGGACACAACCCCAAAATAGCGCATAACTTGGTCAACACCATCCCCAGTGTCAGGCAGGATAGCAACACCATCGCTAATCCTATGACTTACTACTTTGTCTCTCTCCCTCAGACCTGAAGAAGGCTCCACAGCTGTAACGTTGTGTTTCTTTTCTTTACCTTTCAGAATGGAATGAGCCTTTTACCTGTTCCTTTGCTCCAGTTCTGCTTCTCATCAGCAGATACTGGGAAGTTTGGCAAGACTTCAGATCTAAAACTAGGACAGATATTAATCTTTCAGCAGGACAATGATCCAAAGCAAAAGGCCAATGCTATATTGAAGAGGCTTAAGAATAAGCAAGTGTGGATCTCATTGAGTGGCCCAGTAAAAATCTTGAAATGAGTTTTATTGATAATTTGTGGAAAGACTTAAAAACCATGAGTCCATGAGTGACTCCCAAGCAACTTGAGAGAGCTTGAGTAAATTTGCCAAGATGAATGGGCAAAAAATACACCAAGTAGGTTTGTAAAGTTGTAAGAGATGTACTCAAAAAGACTTGCGACTATATTTCTCACATTGGAACTTATCTAACCCTTATAAGTTTTATCTGAGCTTTCAGGTTTTGAATAAAGTGTTAAGTTTAAAAACCATGGATGCCTCATTTTATGATGGAAAATGGACCATATGAAGGGTGTTTTGAAAGTCGTTGTATAACGAGCTCATTTTAAGATACAGAACACTTCAAAAACTAAGTTAATTTAAATAAATTATAAGTTTCAGAAATTACACTTGACACATGTTAAACCCAGTGAATACGGACTTTCACACCTAATAATTAGAACATTTCATCCTCCAATTTACAAACCGTCTTGTTCAGTTTCTCTCACAGCTACAGCTGTCATAATCTAATGCTTAAGTGCATAACCCAGATAACGTGTAATTTGGTGCTGTTATTCAAGCTGAAATGTGAAGCAATCTAGTGCATGAATTATAACAAAGACTTCGGGAGTATTATAATTGCCTCTCAAAGCCCTATTGATTTATATATATACAATCAGATATTCCTAACTCACTTATAATTCTACCTGACATCCTCCTTAGAATGTGGAAAAATTATAGTTCTAATCTTGCTGAGATTGCAGAAAAAGACATTTACATACATTTTATAAAAAGCTAAAGGGGCAGTTGTATTTCAAAGATTCTAGTGACATACCAAGACGTATGTGCTCTCCTGCATGCTGTCAGTGTGTGCACATTTTTCGTTGCTTTGGATGAGGTGTCTGCAATGTCCTGTACATTGGCTTTCTGTCCTTTCACACGTTTTTGGCACCTTCACATCAGTTGGGGTCCCCTGCTGTGTTGGCTTTCAAATTCTTTCGAATTCTTATCGGAGTTTACAATGAAATTTCCTGGCGGGGTGACAGCCGCCAAATTCACTTTTACCTCAGTGGCTATCCAATTCACTATCATTCCTCAGGGCATTTCCTAAATAACAGTTATATTTAGTTCCATACTGAAGCCTTTTCTCCTTTGGATTTGTGCTTTGCAGTTGTCCCCTTGATTCACTCCTCCTTATCCTACAGCTAGGGAGTTGGCCCTCAGCCTTCAGCCCTCTGTCCTCAGCCACACTAATCTTACTATGACTAAACATCCATTAAACATTTTTTGGAACATTTAACTCGTAACTTGGGTGTTGTTATTCCACTTGAACCATTTTTTACATTTACTATTCATCAATGATTAATTGGTCCATGACCTCATTTGTTCCAGTTACATGTTCACTTATTAGAGTAAGAAAGACCTCATCAGTACTATTCATTTTATGGGAAAATATACACAACAGAAGGTTGTATTAATTACCCACTGTAATTATGTGTAACTCAAAAACAGATATTTTTGTTATTCCAAAGCCATCCGTGGAACAGTAATTTAATGCTGACTCATTTTAATTAAGCTCTATGGAAGATTAAGAACCATTGGAACAATTTATGTTCAGTACAGTAATTCCTGACAAATCTGTGGCATTTTAAAACCCATTGTTCAGAAAATAATCTCCATTTGAGGCATACCTCTTAACTTTCTCATGATGGAGCAGTTTCCCATTATTACATTTATGAGTCAGCTCATAAAACATCCATCCAAAGGAGCAGATAAAGGTTTATTCCATTCTGAAAAGAAAAGATACACAAAGTTTCAACTATGGAGCCTTCTTCACACTTGAAGAAGGCTCCATAGCCGAAACATTGCGTCACTTTTCCTTTCAGCATGGAATAAACCTTCACCTGTTCCTTTGCAGCCTATGCATTGTGACGCAGCTACCCTCCTTGAACTTTAAATATCCATCCATTTTCTAAGCACTTCAATTCAGGGTATCCAATTCAGGGTTACAGGGGAGCCGTAACCTATCCTGATAAGCGAAAGGCACAAGGCAGGACACACCCTGGACAGGACACCAATAGAAATAGGTGCAGAATTTCTTTTTCACAACCAAGACTTGTAGTATAAAAGTTACCTTTCATGCATAAAACTTGTATTTTGTGATCATTGGTCATATGTTTGTAGAGTGAAAAAACAGTATTTACACTGTTTTTAGTCTATTTTTCCATGTTTCGTATAGACTAGGAAATACGCATGTTTTGTGCACACTGACACATTCTAACAACAGAACAGACAGAACCTTTCTCAGTTTGATCAAGATGCATCCTTTGACAGCAGGATAAGATCCAGATGCCTAGAAATGACTATGATACCAGTAAAAATAATGTAGAAATGTAGCATACAGAGATCACTTAATAATATAATAAACTACAAGCTCATTAGTCAAACTCTTGCTACAAATAAAACCAGATAATATAGTTATGGATTAAATTCTTAACAATAACATATTCTTTATGTTTTAGGATACACATTGTTATAAACATGTTTATGTGACATTTTCTTTTATTATTTGGAAAGTAACACTGATTATTTTATTGTGTTATACTGTTACAAATGTGTGCCAGCAGCCATGTCACCCTGCAACTTACAACTGGCAACCCCACTGAAGCTAAGCAGGTGTGAGCCTGGTCAGTACCTGAGTGGGAGACCTCCTGGGAAAAACTAAGGTTGCTGCTAGAAGAGGTGTTAGTGAGGCCAGCAGGGGGCACTCACCCTGTGGTCTGTGTGGGTCCTAATGCCCCAGTATAGTGACGGGGACACTATACTGTAAATAAGCGCTGTCCTTGGGATGAGATGTAAAACTGAGGTCCTGACTCTCTGTGGTCATTAAAAATCCCAGGGTGTTTCTCGAAAAGAGTAGGGGTGTAACCCTGTTGTCCTGGCCAAATTTCCCATTGCCTCCTAATAATCCCCTTTTATGAATTGGCTACATTACTTTGTTCTCCTCCCACCAGTTGGGAGTATTTTCGGTCGCAATTAATGGCAACGTCAGCTCAAAGATTTGGTTCAAACCACCAAATGGAGACAGGCATGCCGACAAGCGGACCCTGCTGATGCAGGATTAACGCTAGGAAAGAGAGAGATACTGTTACAAATGTGGGGTTACAAAACTGATGAAAATCAGGATTTGACTGAGTGGTTTAAGAATTATTCTTAATAATTTAAGAAAGAATTATTCATAACCTCTGATTTCTAACCATATACCCGAGCGGCTAGTATAAGTAGAGGCATGTGAATTCTTTATGCTCTGGCACAGCTTTGTTGAGAGGCGTAATAATCCAGACACACTTGGCTAAAACAAAATATTTATTACAATAAACTACACAAGTACACAAAACATACAACACACCAAGTTACATTATATTGTTACATATAGGGCTGGACAGATATCGTGACACAACACACAAAACACATAAAGTTACATTACAGTATTTAAGGAAAAGGCGTTTCAGAGGCCTAACATTCTAGTCACCCAGAAAACTCCAGACTACTACTAAGCACTAAACTCTTAATATGCCTAACAAATGAGCTGCCTTGTAACTAAATAAAAAGTAACCTGCAGTTAAATCTCTCTGCACCCTGGATTCCACAAAATAAATGGGAGCCTATATCCCTATCCATAAAATGCACCCTAATCAGGAAAGACGTTTCTAACGACAGTACCAGGAAACCCAAGTTCCCTAAAAACACAAAATAGCATGGTCTCTCTAACAAGGTTCAAATACTTAGCTCCAGTCAGGTTTTGTTTGGATGTTAATGAAGTAGGAGCTCTCGTCTGGTGCAAGCTTCAAGTCCCATCTCCTCCAGACTTCTCTCTCCTCTGCATGCTCTCCTTGTTTCTTCCTTCTCCTCCTGCTTCTCCTCTCTACCCTGTGCTCTTAAGGTGAATTTATACTGTGTCTTTCTGCCCTGCTCCTTTGCAATCATTAATCCACAATTTACCTAGGCATACAGTACCAACATAAACTTTACTGTTGTTTCTGCTCCAGGGACCCCCCCCCCCCCCCCCAGACCTCAGCAAACATCCTCTCTGCTTTGAAGCTAGAAGTGTTCACTTTTCCCAGTGTCACAAACTTTATCTAAAATCCAAGAGACACTTCACAAGTCACCCAAAGCTGTAACAATACTATATAACTGTATTAGTGCATTTGAGCAAAGCAGTTAAGATTTTACTTCACCACAGATGAGTTAAAATGTAAACTTAAAAAGGTAAAATGTAGTTTGAGTAGCTGTGCTCTTGGCAAACAGATAAAACACTTGTTTGTTGAAATAGAGTGCACAGAAAAATCATAAAAAGGGTATTGTCTGTTCTGGTCTGTGTGCCAAATTGGGTTGTAAAGCAATCACTGCTGTGTTTCTTTCTCTCCTCAGCACATTTAAACATCCTGGAGCAGGCCATAAGCAGTAAAGCTGTGAAATCAGATGCTGATTTGGACATATAGATGGATACAGATGAGATACAAACACATAATAATAATAATAATAATAACAACAATAATTGCTTATACTTATATAGTGCTTTTCTGGACACTCCACTCAAAGCGCTTTACAGGTAATGGGGACTCCCCTCCACCACCACCAATGTGCAGCATCCACCTGGATGATGCTACAGCAGCCATAGTGCACTAGAACACTCACCACACATCAGCTATTAGTGGGGAGGAGAGCAGAGTAATGAAGCCAATTCATAGATGGGGATTATTAGGAGGCCGTGATTGGTAAGGGCCAATGGGAAATTTGGCCAGGACGCTGGGGTTTCACCCCTACTCTTTTCACAAAACGTCCTGGGATTTTTAATGACCACAGAGAGTCAGGACCTTGGTTTTACTTCTCATCCGAAGGACGGCGCCTGTTTACAGTATCGTGCCCCCGTCACTATACTGGGGCATAAGGACACACACAGACCACAGGGTTGAGCACCCCCTACTGGCCTCTCTAACACCTCTTCCAGCAGCAACCTTAGTTTTTCCCAGGAGGTCTCCCATCCAGGCACTGACCAGACTCACTCCTGCTTAGCTTCAGCGGGTTGCCAGTTTGCAGATAGATGAAGAGTTAAGTGTAGTGAATATATAACTTTGTATTTCAGAAACAAGAAAAAACATTCCGTGATAGTGTACAATACTGTATATGGGAGAGAGGTTGCTAGCACTCTGGGGAAAGAAAGGATATAGATCTCAAGAGTCCCATGGTACAACTGCATCCATATCACTCTGCAACTCACAACTGGCAACCCATTGAAGAAAAAAAATGTAGATGATTGTCATCACAGAACTGCAATACAGCATTGTTAGCCATGATTAAATAATTAACTATTATGACCAGCATTGTAAATATAACGCGGGTAGCTGCGTCAGCATGCATAGGCTGCAAAGGAACAAGTAATAGGTTTCTCTTGTGTTCTCTTTCTTCTTTTTTTCAGCATGGAATAAACCTATTACTTGTTCCTTTGTAAATATAACATTTAGCTTTTAATCTGAGGATCACCTAGGCATACGAATATGGGAAATTTGGAAACCTTTGCCTTAACAAATAGGGACAAACAACAATCAATATGGTAAAACATGATTCCTTCTTCAGCCAGCAAAGTACAAATCAGAGTTTTTCAGTCAGTGGGAAAAAACAGAAGGGAGACAGAATGTCTGAGTAGGTCAGACTGCTCCCAGTTTTATTTTTCTCCAGCACGGGTTCAATGTTCTCACTGAGAGTGTCAGCTATAGTGTAGAATTAGAATCTAAAATAGAAGGAGTTTACCATTTCAACTCAGAAGACTACTGTATCTCCTAATCGATAATAACTTTTGCTGAAGAATTACCCTTTTCTGTGACCATTTTCATGAGTGACAGGGAGTCTCGTGTGGGGTGTTGACTGCCTGGTGCTCACATCGCAGACCTCCCTAAAAAAATGGTCAGGTTCCAGACAAGAGTTGTTTTGAACGCAGTTTCCATGATCCATGATAGATCTAATTAAATAGGAACCTTTATGCTGAGGATTTGAAATGTAAGGTTTAATAATAATATTAATAATAATTACTGGTAATGCAGACTCCCCTCCACCACCACCAGTGTGCAGCACCCACCTGGATAATGCGACGGCAGCCAAAGTGATGAAGCCAATTCATAGATGGAGATTTATCTTATAAGATGAAGAGTACAATGTCTGTGCTGGGCTTCACGTGACAGCCCAAGGAAGCTGGAGGAAAATGTAGCTTTAAAACATGGCTAATAGCTTATGGGGCAGTGGGGTTTCTTCTAGAAAAGGTGGGACCTGTACAAGTTGAATGGACTGCACTCAGACCACAGCAGTATCAATGTACTGGGAAAGATATGTGAAAAGTAGTTGAGAACGATTTAAACTAGGGAACATGACAGAGGGGAGTGTGGAGGGGGCAGGGAATTTAAAAGAGGCCAATTCAGAAAAGCCCTGGACAACACCAAGAACAAATTCTTAACAATTAATTTGTCAAATCTTAAATTATTTTACCTCAATCCTAGAAGCACAAAGAATAACATGTAAAATGCAATAAAATAAATTGATTCCACTGCACTAACTGGGAACTTTAACGTCATAAAAGTAACTAAACCATGTTTATGTGAGGATGGACGGGTTCACACTTTTTCAGAAAGACAGGCACGGGAGATAAGGTGATGGCGTGGAGCTATATACTCAAAATAATCTGCAAGTTAAAGAATTGATATTAAAGATTACAGGCACTCTAGTGTTAAACTGGTTATACACCAGTTAATGCAGGACATCATGTAGATTAGCAATTTGGGCACAAAAATTATGAGACCAAGAAGATATGTAGCAAACTTGACATTAACTTCCACATGGGATATTGTGAAGGGAATGGATAGAGAAGATGAAATTGAGATGGCCGAAATAGTTAATCATTGCTTGTTAACACAGTAAAATCATCAACTTAGTAAGATGCTCTTAATCTTTTTGAGCAACCAGGATATAATTAAGGGAACAGACATGATAGAACTGCTGCAAAATTGTGACCATAATATGATATCCTTTGATGATACATTTAAGATAAAAAACTTGAGTCTAAAATTAGGGTCTATAATTTTAGAAGAACTATGAAGCCATTAAGGAAGAACTTACAATCAATGAATTGGGAACAGATGGATACAGAGTCAATAGAAGTAGGATGGATATATTTCAGAACATAATGTTAAAGGCTCAAAATTCCTTCCTAAAACTGTGAAATCCAGGAAAATGCTGCCTAAATGGTTTAATGGAAATATTTTTAAAAATCATATGTAAGATAGAACGTCACAGACAGCATAAAAGGGTTCATGATTCAGAGACAGGAGAAGAATTTCCAAAAAAGGGACAGAAAAAAATATTGCAATAGAGGCAAAAAATAATGCAAAACACTTTTTACAAACAAAGCAATGATACCATACAAATGTGAATAAATTGTTTGCAAGATAATAGTGATTTATAACAGAAGATGGTAAAGGTATAGTTAACATACTAAATAAATATTTCACACAGGCGTTTACAACAGAATATGTAAATAACATGCCCCATGCTATACAGTAGATCCAAGTTCTGGAAGATTTCTGTAATTTTAACCTAAAAAAGAAAGAAAGTCTAAAATAATGGTTTTCATCTGGGGTTTATCCCTTTCTGCACGTCAGCTTAGAGGCAGGTAAACACAGATGATCAGGTTTCTGATGATTTACTCTGGTAAATTAACTTCTTAAATTAGTAGAACCACGATAATGGATAAACCTACAACAGTCAGAGAGCACAACAAAAGTACAAAGATAAGGGAGAGAAAAGACTGGAAGGGAGAGAAAAGACTGGATGTGGAAGACAAGAAAGAAACAGAAAAAGGAGGAACATCAATTTCAACCTTCTCTTCCTGAAAACGTGTGCTATATGAGAGGATGTTGTTCTGATCAGTCTTGGAGACTAGATTCTGGTTAAATAATTATTTATTAGCACCCACTCTTTTTATTTTCTTTTTGGCCTGTTTAGATATTACATGGTGCTTTCTGATTACAGGTGTAGAACTGTGCTGGAGAATAAATAGAATTCACATACTACTGTATTTCACATGTGCCTCACATTTGCCAAACACTTGGGTTATTTCCTGACCCTGCTATTTTTAAACAGTATTCATTCCCTTCCAATAATGTTGTGCTTTGTGGAATTACAAAAAAGTTTTAAATCATTACATGAATGCTCAGACTTGAACACTTACTGGTGAAAGAAGTTAAGACTTTTTCTTGTAATCAGAAATGTTCATGTTTGATGTTTGATGTTTGTTTTGCTTTGTTTTGTTGAGTTAAGATTTTCATGAATTACTAATACCTGTACATGAAGAGTCAAGGCATTGTAATTGAAATTTAAGGTCATAAGAAGATTACCTAAAACTGAATGGCCAAATAGGAGATTTACAGATTTCAAGAGACTTCATTCTTAATTCAGATTCAAAGTTCAACAAACAAGCCAGAATGTTCTCAATCTACGCATTTTTGTAAATATCAGTTTTGTAAATTTGGTTTTATGCTGCAACCTGCAAATGCCCACATGTAGTTCTTTAATAAATGGAATTTAAATTAGGAGGAAAGGGAAAATGGAAAATGAAGGAGCTATTTGTGGAAATGGTCCCCAAATAGCCCTTTCATTGTCAGTAATATAAATGTTGTTAGTCACTGCTGTACATTTTTGTTTTCATGTTGTTTTTTCTTTGTTTTCAGAAATTGATCAGTATTAGCTTTTGTGGTATTGTGTACTTGGAATATGAAAAATCGTAGACCTTGGAATTCTCATCATTGTCTTTTGTCAAAACTCAAGGCAAAACTTGTAAGTTTACACTGAATAAGGTCTGATTACAATATTCACTTGTAAAAAGGTGTAAACATTATATACTGTATGATTCAACAAAATGGGGCAATTATTGGAAGAGGGTTAATATGTGTCAGCACAATAAAGATACATATTGTTACCTCTGAGGGTATCACTGTTTAAATTTCACATACAGTCCCTAGTGTGTTAAAGGGAAACAATTAACAGTCTGTGCTTGGGAAAACCTTGGGAATGTATACACAGCTGTCTTTATCGGCTCCTGTCCCTGAAGCAGTAAACATGGCCTAACAATTGAAGAATTGAAGAAAGGATCAAATACCACAAAAAACAGGGAAGAAACAGTGCTGTGAGAGTTTCCTCCTTTATAGACCAGGAGCATAGACCTATCAAGTAATTTAGTCTTTAAGTAAGGGACTGTCGTGTTATATTTTTGGAAATACTGATTTCCAACTTGAGGTATGCAAAAGGCTATTATGAAATCTCTAAATCTGTTAGTGATGCCTTATTTTGAATAAGGAAATACAATTGTATAACATCAATTTGAAAAAGGATCTATTGGAAAAGACATGGGCTGCTTCCTTAACCTTCCTTTCCCTATAAAAGGTCTATTTTTTCATGTGTGTAAAGGGGAGGACTCTGTTTCTCATAGATTTGTTATTATGTCTCTTGCCACAGATGTTTTGTGTTGTGTATTTTAAATTTAGTATAACTTAAGTATTTGTTTTGCCACCTGGTTATTAGTTTGTTACCACACTATGCCAGTGAAACAAAGAAAGCATGTCAGCATGCCCTTCCTGATAATAGGTAGAGTACAATTGTTATTTGGATTAATGTGCCTGCATAGCAAGCTGGTGTCTGTCACGAATCTCCCTCACGCAGGCAAGTGCTCCCGCATTCCCACGAGCTCTTCCCGTACCAAACGTGTACGCGTCAATCAGTCCTCTACTTAAACCCTTATCAGTCCCCCGGTCTTTGCTCACGATTGAGATTCTCTCCCGGTGCTTACCTACTACCTTCGCCTTCGCCTTACTACTGATTTTCCCCTGGACCTCGACCCTGCTTTTCCGACTACCTCTTTGCCTCTCGATTTTGTACCTTCGCCTCTAGAATGCTCTCTCGGATCCTGACCCCTGCCTGTCTGTTCGATTACGCCTCCACCTTCCGAATCCACTTCGACGCCTCTTCTACGCCTTCCCGGACTCCGACCCCTGCCAGTCTCCTCGATTACGCCTCCGCCTTCCGAATCCACTCCAACGCCACTTCTAAGCCTTCCCGGACTCCGACCCCAGCCTGCTCCCTCGATTACGCCTTCGCCTACCAATTCTGTGCCTACGCCTCTACTACGCCTTCCCGGACTCGGACCCCTGCCTGTTTACTCTGACTACGCCTACGTCTAGCGCCAACCCTACCAAGGGCACCGCATTGGACCCCTATCCTCCGCAGTCAGCCCCTGTGTGACAGTGTCAGGACCTGGTTGTGACTAGTTTTGTAACTTCAGTATAATTAGAACCTCCCTATTTTTTAAACAGCTGTCAGAGATGTTTATTCTATTCTAGTACAATATTTAAAAATACATTTAAATCAGGTGCTTTGCCTGTCCGCAGATGATGTAAGGAAGACACTAGCAGAAGCTAACCCACGGAAGGCTGCTGGACCTGACAATATACCTGGTCATGTGCTCAAGGAATGTGCAGCACAGTTAGCTGATGTTTTTACAGACATTTTTAATATCTTCCTGTGCCAGGTGGTCATCCCTGTATGTTTCAAGACCACCACGATTATACCAGTGCCTAAGAAGTCTACTGTGTCCTGTCTCAATGACTATTGCACCGTGGCACTAGCACTAATGAAATGCTTCGAAAGGCTAGTCATGAGGCACATTAAGTCCAGACTCCCCACCTCTCTGGACCCCCTCCAGTTTGCGTATCATCACAACAAGTCTACAGATGATGCCATATCCCTCACCCTTCACCTTGCCCTGTCCCATCTGGATAAGAGGGACACTTACTGTATGTAAGAATGCTGTTCATTGACTTCAGTTCAGCATTCCACACAATCATCCCCCAGAAACTGATAGAAAAACTGAGCTTGCTGAATCTTAACACCTCCCTCTGTAACTGGATTCTGGACTGACCGAGAGACCTCAAACAGTCTGGATTGGAAACAACATCTTTAGTATCACGATACTGAACACCGGAACCCCCCAGGGCTGGGTACTCAGCCCAGTGGCATAGCCATGGGTGGGCCTGGGTTTCCTTGTTTGTGTTACATGATTTAGCAATTAGTGGATTGGTGCTTAAACAACAATCTGTCTCTGAATATATCGATAAGACAAAAGAGATGATAATTGACTTCAGGAGGGCCTTTGCTGATCACTCCTCACTGCACATCAACTGTCCCCTGTGGAGACAGCTAGAAGTACTAAGTTTCTTGGTGTGCATATCACAGATGACCTCGCTTGGACCATCAACACCACCTCCCTAGCTAAAAAAGCACAACAACGTATCCACTTCCTGCGGCGACTGAGAAGGGCAAACCTCCCCCCCGCATACTATAGAGGTACCATCGAGATCATCTTGACAAACTGCATCATTGTTTAGTTTGGGATCTGTAAGGTCTCAGATCGCAAATCCCTGCAACGAATTGTCAACACAGCAGGAAATATCATTAGACTCTCCCTTCCATCCATTTAGGACATATACCACAAACGCTGCTCACACAAAGCTTTCAGTATTGTGGACGATCTCCCCCACCCCTCCTGCAACCTCTTTGCCCTCCTTCCATCTGGTAAAAGGTATCGCAGTATACGGGCCAGCTCTACCAGACTCCATAACAGCTTTTTTCTACAGGCTGTCAGGCTCCTCAACACCTTGGTACAGTACTTACTCTAAATCTGGAAACTAAGTTCCTTTTTGCCTAATGTCAGGCATACTGTCTGATGTATTCTTTGCAAAATTATTTGCACACGCCTGTAAAGTACATTGCACTATGCACATTGCACTTTATGTACCCTGTACCCTGTACCCTGTCAGAAATGTCTGTCTACATTGTCTATAGCATTGTCTTGTCAGTGTATTGTCTGTATTCGCACCGTAGACCTGGAGAACGATATCTCACTCCTCTGTATACTTGTATATGGCTAGAATGACAAATAAACTTGAACTTCAACGGAAATGTTGTCAAACAAAATGTTAAAAAGGTTCACATCTTTCACATCTCAAATATGCATTTTCATTTCAGATGGATCTGTGACATTTAAAAGAAAGTAGTCTTTGATTTAGAGTAATGGAGTACAAGCATAGAATCTATGCCCCAATCCACATAAAATTATCTTTTAGATACAGTATGTTTTCCTCACAATGTTAAGAAAACCTTTTTTTAAGAACTGTGTCAATCACCACTCAACATTGTTTTCAATTCCAGTTTTAATGAATTTATTGAAATATTTATTTATTTCATGCACTCAACACTATATATACAGTATATACAGTATGTAAACAGCAGTCTGTGCTATTCATGTGGCATGAACAGAATGAGAATCCTCAACAGCAATGCTTAAAAAAACAAATTCATTTTGTATTTTATTTTAAACTATATGCCAGATGCTAGTAATACTCTTTAGTACATTTTTGTTGAAAATGTAAGACAGTAAAATTATTGCTGCTTTTCACAATCTTTGCAGATGTATTTTGCGTATAGCTACTTTTTTTTACAAGTTTAGCTTTACCCTAAACCTGGCAATTCTATTTTATCTTACTGTAAAGAGATGTAGTGGTTCTCATTTATGTCACTGCTATAGCTAATCGCCGTCACTGTATCTATCTTTAGCATCTTTTTAGTTGTTTGACATCCAATGTATTTGACATATTGTAGCCTGGTTCAAATGTGGCAATAATGTCATTTTAGTACAGTGGCATTTGTGTTGAAAACAGTCACTACTTAATTAAAGATAATTTCACAAAATAGATTTTGACAAGGCATTTTTGATATTTTTGTCATTAATTCTGAATTTGATTATTTTGAATTAGGTCATACACTGTATATTGTTTGAGAGAAAAAATTATACCTCCCTTGTCCTGAAATACTATTACCCAAAGTAGCATATTTGCGTGCAATAAGACTTTCAGTAAATATGTCATCAGCAGCACTTTGGTCCTCCTTAGTGCCCTCAGTAGTCGGTAGAACAGTACTCCATATGAATAATTTCTATTAATTTTAGGGTATATTTTACTACGATATCTTATTAGTATGTAGCATATACATTTTAATGATTGGAGATTTCTGTTCTCTCAATGAAGCTCCTTGTTAGTAAACAAGAATAGGGACAGTTCCTGAACGTGGTTATAACAAAAAACTAAATCAACACTAAAATATATATTTTTTGGCAGATGTGAAAAACAACAACAAAAAACATACTTTCCAAGGTTAGGCTTATGTTTTTTTACCTCTAAAGCTTTTATGAGTTACATTTCATTTAACAAACCTTAAAATCATTTGCATAAAAAGAGCTAATATGCAGTACACTATTTCAGTATACGTATAACTACTAAGTATAATAAGTAGTCTGAATTATTTAGGCCAGTTTTATGTGGTCTATTAATGCAGATCTAACCAGTATGCAAAGGTTCACATGTTATAATAAAGCATCAGGAAAAAGAAGGCGTTATGCATCTATTAAATGTATTTACTGGAGAGCCTTTATTGAAATGAAAAGCAAAACCACAACTGTTCTCCAGTTTTATGGATGAAATCTTTTTAAACCGTACAGTTTGTGAACCAAAGATTTTCAACCACTGTATTTTACTTTTCATTGGTAATGAACACAATTGCAGATTCAATTATCCTACTCTTATGCTCTGTTGCTGTGGATACTTTTATTTTAATAAAGCATTCCAAATTCTCTCACAATTACCTACTTATATAAATAAATACAGCATGCTTAGCAGTGTAATGGTCATAGAACATTTGCATTCAATATATTCTGAACACTTACAGCTCATTTAATTTTTTTCCACACAGACCATTCATTTTCTAAGAGACCTGCTCTTCAGGGTTCTGCATCTCATTGAGATTAAGTCCCTTATTTATATTCAGCTTCATTAGGCATCTGCATATAAACATACTTTACAGGCTGTGGAAAACATTCAATTTAGTTGATAAATAACTGATTATACACACAGAGGGAGACTAATTACCTTTATTTTTCTCCTGCAATGACCAACAGGCATTGCTACTCAGAATCCACTTGTTCCCTGTCATCTTCCAAAGACATGACAGGTATTTTAATTGTTGTTTCTGCAAAATTGCTGCAGTATTCTGGACATATTGTAGCATTTATAGTAGCTAAGAAGATACCCCAGTAAGTAAAATAAAACAATATTTCAGCTTCAAATAGCAATGGTCTTAATGTTACACAGCTGAAGGAAAGGTACCCTTGTGACATTCCTAACATTGGCCTCAAATGACAACAGGGTCAGAGTTAAAACTTCAATCAAGGCTTTAATTTTATCACAATGCTAAATTTACAGAAGTTACAAAATGAATGTTTGGAACATATGAGCAGAACTGCAGTCTTGTCACAGTTCATCTTGGAAAAAAAAAGTTTTGTTGCACATAGTTCTTAATTACAGACATCTGGAAAGTTAAAAAACCACAGCTGGTATAGAATTTTGAAATTCGAAAAGAAACCCATATAACAACAGGCCAGCCATTTAATGAACTACTGCCTATATCAAAATCTTGATACATTTGAAGTTCCAAAGCAAAATCCTGGTGTTTCAGACTGCCCAATGTTGACCCCAATGTCTTTTTGTACTTTTTTGCCTGTTATCTTCATTAACTAATGTCATGTATGTTTTGAATATACAGTATGTCCACAAACTGGACTGATAGATGTGCATGTTACAAACAAAGGCGAATATATCACCAAGAAGCATGGATATTTACTGTGAGCACCTACTGTATACATGTTGCATAGCCTGGCCATAATTCTAAGACAAACAAACCATGCCTCATGCTGAAGACCTGTAGGAAGAACAGAAACTGATACAAACTCAATGCAGGTAAATTGAGTTTCTGATGTCCTTTACTCCCTAGTTCATTAATAAATCCATTTCCATCTATGGTTAAACAGTGTTGCAGCTCGTCCCAGAACCACCTGGCCATATTGATGCAAGATTGTATCATTGATCACTTTCATTTATGTGATCTATTTTTAACAGCTTCTACTACAGCTTGAGAGACATTTGGAACACACCAGTGACAAGTGAAATTAATATTTCATGGCACCAAATTAATAAGTCTCAGCTGTGGCGTCATCATCTCAAAGATGGCACATTTCATTGAGTTTCATTGATGGGCTCTTCAGCAGCGAGTGGTAGTTGGCCTCCTGGAGTCACAGATCAATGGCAAAACATTGTTTCTTCTAATGATGTGCACTTCTTTATGTACTGTTATTGTGATGATATACAGTATATATACTGTAAGGATAAGTAGAAAGGGATTCTAAGGTAAGATCTTCTAACATGTTATAAGGTGTCATTCAGTATTAACAGACACTTGTCACGGGGGTGCTTCAAAGGTCTTTGTAAGAAAGGTTTCTCTTGAAAAGGTCAAGTACAGTATAGCTAAAGGAGCTAATAAACAACAGACACAGGTAGTGGCAGAAATGCCACAGCACAATAAAAGAATGTTCTCTGGTTGCGTTGTTTAATACAATTTTGTCTTCCAGCATGACAAAGACAGAGCACACTACAAGACACATCCCAGAATTCCTTAAACAGAACATCATTAAAGCAATGAATCGGTCCAACCTTACCCCACATCTAAATCTTTCTAATCTACTGTTTTATACCGTAGATGTCCAATATTAGGGGATCTGAATTAAGAAACTCTTTCTCTCCAAACGTTGGTAATAAACTTGTCTATGGAGGAGATGCAACTGTTATTAATCAATAGTTTGTTCTTCAACAGGGGCCAATAGTTGACAACACAGTTTTCAGAGACTGAAATTAGTCACATAAGATATTAACACATGTAAATGCTTTATACAAGCATTTGGGATCAGATTTGTTTTATTTGAAATTAGTGTCTCATCAATATATTTATATTTCCTCCAAAATATATTTGGCCTATGTGCTTTTATTCAGAGGTGAGTATACAGTGCATTGCTTAATCAAAATACAAAGTTATTTCATTTTATTCAATTTGAAGTCATTACATGTGAGCCTGAATATCATATTGTTTAAGCTATGCTATAACACATCTTTTGACGGCTCTCTGAATGACCTTACATTTTATTTGTCAGTTTCCTGTGTTTCTATGTCCATTTGATCATATATAGTTTGTTTTCTTTTTTCATCTCAATCTAATATCCAACACTGCAAGTCAAAAGCATGATCCATTTGTGTTATGTTTTTAAGTAAATAGTTGCATTAGCTTTTTAATATTTGTAGATAATGCTAAATATTACAGAGAAAATTGTGAGTGCATACAAAATTGCTCTAAACAAAAACAACAGCAAAAGAAATTCACAATGTAATTTATAGAAGAGTGTGCTTTCCTATATTAAAACCAATCCAAACTTAACAGATGTGCAAAAGTAAATTCACTCAACAGTTTGCTACTGTACAGTATATGCATGTGCAGAACCAAGCGTAACGGATGTTTGGCATTTTACACAGAAGATAAGACCAAGAGCTTTCCGTTATTTTACTTCTCCATTTAACCCTGGCTGCATTTACCATATCTAATTACTACCCTTTACAATCTGGTCCAGGCACTTTATTAACATTCTACGTATGTTCATTAGTCGAGCAAATGCTCCATGAAAGACATTTCCTTTGCTCAACGCATTTTGCAAAACACTTATCTTCTAATGTTATCATTTATACAATAGGCACATGGCATAGTTAATCGTGTTTAAGACTGTGATTGGAATTAATGGTTGTAAATTGACCCTGATAAACTCAGCAATATTATAAAGTTACATATTCATCCATATGTATTTGGTAGTTTTAAGAGCAGCAAATGAAAAGCTTTATGAAAGCAGAAAGATCATCAAAGAGAACAAGCGTTCTATCGCTACTCTAGTGACACGTGACATGAACTATTTTAGTAATGTTCTGTGGTGTCTTTGCTAATGTCTGCTGTTCTTTCTTCTCTCCCATCAGAGAGAATGATGTGTTGGCCTTTTACCTTATACTCAAGGGCACAAGAAGTCGAGATCACAAGAAAAACTACTGTACATTGAAAAGCTTGAGCTGCATAAGGCTTTATACTTTGTAGGAAATGCTTTATAGGAAAAACTAACTATACCAGAATCTAGATCTTTGATATGAATTAGGCAGTCAGTGGTCCTAAACCAGATCCCTATGGAAACCCACTAAGTGCATCACCCCAAGTTGAGGTTTCACCCTTGTCTGTACCCTTGGTTATCAATTAATTAACCGATTCAAAATTCAAATGCTTATCCTCACTTGTTTGAAAAACATCCCCTGTGCGCTTAGGGCCTATAGTTTAAGAATTCGTCTTTGATGAGGAACTTTGTCAAAAGCCTTCTGAAACTCCAAATACAGTACACCATATCATATGTTCTGTGAGCATCCATTACTGTAATCAAGATCCACCTTTTCTAAATCCATTTTGGCTATTTTTTAGAATTATTTCCACATAGGTGATTTTCTAATTCAGTTCTAATAATTGTTTTCATAACCTTACATGTTCTGGATGTCTGACTTATTGGGCTATAATTATTGGTTGGGTTTTGTTGTTTCTTTTATAGAAGGGCACTACAGTACATTACCAACTCTCCACTCCATGAGTACTATTCCTATCTTGAGCAAGTGTTTGAAAAGTTGCATCAATGGCTTATTGTACAGTATGCATATCATTTCTTGTTTCCTTGAGTACAATTGGTAAGATAACAAAAGGGCCTGGGGATTTTGTCATTTTGAGTGCTTCTAGTGCCTGAAACACTTCTGCCTTATCTATGTTAATATTATTTAATAAAGATTTTTTTTCTTTCTGTTGCCTGGGGCATGTTGTTGACTTCTTCCCTCATAAACCCCTGGGTGAAATATTCATTTAATAGATCTGCTATTTCCCTTTCATTATCTAGACGTTTACCATTGTTGTGTAGGATATAATTTTATGTCATCTTTAATGGTTCTTTTCCTGTTGTAGTACTAAAAGGACTTTTTATTATTAATGTTAGCCTCCATTCCATTTAAGTTTCTCCCTGGGCTTTTTTGCCTGTCCTTGTCATTGTTTGTAATTTTCTTAAACTGTATGCTTTTGTTTCTTTAGCCATTTTGTAAAGCACTGACTTTTCCCTTATGTTTTTCCTAATTGATTTGTTGAACCCACTATGATACTGTTTGTTTATTCTTTAATTTACTCACTCTTGGGATAAGTGTATTCTGTGTTTTAAGCAGGATCTCTTTAAACTGTTGCCATACTTTCCCCACTGATTCCATGTCTTTCTTATTCCATTTTACTTCACATAAACTCTCCCTTGATCCTTCAAAGTTTGTCTCCTTGACCTTGAAAACTTATGATTTGGGCACACACTGCAGTTTCAAAATATACCTCAAAGGGCACCACATTGTGATCACACTTCCTTAAAGGTTCTCTTACCTCTGTGTGCTTCAATATATCCTGATTGTTTGAATACTTCTAACACAATACCAATAATATTTCTCCAGCTTAAGTTCCTGAGCCTGTTGAAAAAGGTGAGATCTATCCAACTTTACCTGTTCTTACTCTGAATAAGTAAGAACAAGTAAGAAACTGAATAAGCAAGCAATCATTAACCATGTGTACTATTTCAGTTTCTGCTGCTGATATTCCTACAGTATACTGTAGGTCTTTTCCAGTCTATGTTGGCAAAAATGAAGTCTTAATTGCATTACACAGTGTTCAATTATAATCAGAATCTGCATTTGGTGGTCTCCTGCAAACTCCTAACATAATACTAATAGTTTCTCTAGCTTAAGGTGTTTATATGTTTACTCTTTTTTAATATAGTGTCACTCTTCTATCTTTCTTTTCTCCCTGGAACATTGTGGATGCACTAATGTTACATTAATTTCCATTATTTGCACCCCATGTTTCTGTGATTCCAAAAACATCATATTTGGAAATTCTTCTATCTTATCCAATTTATTTCTAATACTATCTGCATTTAGGTACAGTATAAGGTCTTTATTACCTGGTTCTTTATTTTGTTGTCCCTTTGGTTCTCCTTTTGTCTTTGCTCCTCAGAGAACCTTCCTTCTATATTTCTCCCCCATTCCATTTAATATTTTTTAATAATTTAATATTTCTTTTTGTGTTAAAGTGACTGGTACCCATCTGTAACAGGGCAGACAGATTTGGGAGGTGAAAAGAGGGTGGAGATGCCAGAGGGTGGCAATGAGACATTTCCATATGCTGCTTTCTCACAAAGAAATAAAATAATTCGCTGCACCCGTGATTAGCCAGCCATCCATAAAAGTCATAATACAGGAATGAAGGGGGTTCACCCTCACCAGTCTTCCAGACAGGGAGACCCAAAGATCTCAGGGTGAGATCATTCACTTACATTAGGATGAAAGAGAACAATTACATCTCTTTGTGATCTTAGAAACAGCCACGGTAGTAGCCATGTCAGCCACTAGTAAAAAAGATGATCATTATTTGGAGGACTGTCCAAACTGGTTCGACCAAGCGAGGACATTTTCCACTGTTACCAATGGGTTAAAACGGGGACCTAGGAATGCCTTCACTGGGACTCATGTCAAGGTGTGAAGGCAACATTACATCAGGGTGATCTGTTTGCTATCAAGGCTCCTCTGTAATACGGACCATTTATGTGTAGATTTACCTGTTATGCTACCAATCAGAGGGGATCTGTTACACCATCTCATTGAGATGTAATCCAACACATGTGTACAGATGGCCTTTATAGTGGAAAGGTTTCCAGTGGCCAGGAAAGCTGAAGTTTATTCTGTACACCTTGTCCTAAGCCTTGCATTGTGTTGATAGGTTAATATTTGAAGCTATTCACTTTTGCACTATTGGTAGGATTCCTGAGAAAACAATTGATTTAGTCCTGTTCTTCAGATTGTCATTGTGTTATCTGAATTTTGTGACAGATGGATAGTATGCTGTTAATGCCAATGCCATTTGTACCTACATGGATAAGCTAGTGGATAATAATACCTTATAATAATAATAATTGCTTACACTTATATAGTGCTTTTCTGGACACTCCACTCAAAGCACTTTACAGGTAATAGGGACTCCCCTCCACCACCAACAATGTGCAGCCCCACCTGGATGATGCGACAGCAGCCATAGTGCACCAGAACACTCTCCACACATCAGCTATGGGGGAATGGGAAATTTTTGCCAGGGTGCTAGGTCTACACCCCTACTATTTTTGAGAAACACCCTGGGATTTTTAAAGACCACAGAGAGTCAGGACTTTGGTTTTACTATTACTATACAGGGGCATTAGGACCCACATGGACTGCAGGGTGAGCACCCCCTGCTGGCCCCACTAACACCTCTTCCAGCAGCAACTGTGGTTTTCCCAGGAGGTCTCCCATCCAGGTACTGACCAGGCTCACACCTGCTGAGCTTCAGTGGGTTGCCAGCTGTGAGTTGCAGGATGATATGTCTGCTGGCATATCTCTAGGGTGACTTGAGGTAAGATACTGTACCTTACATCACCTTAGCTCTAGGGTGACTGCAACCACAACTTCTCTTTCTCCATTCTTGGTAATGCTGGAAGTAAAATCAAATCAGGGGGATTAGGAAACCCTGTAGAAGCAGCAAATGAAATTCCAAAAGATTAAGCTAAAATTCGAGACTGGACCAACACCTGGCAGATGATGTTCAATGTGGACAAGTGCATGCAGGTAGCAAAAATCGAAAATATAAACATAAAATTGGAATAATGCAGCTATGTTGCAAAAAGATATTAGGTGTTTATGCTGACATATCATTTCCATCTTCTAGGCAATGTGGGGAAGCAATAAAAGGCAAACAAAATTTTAGGAGTATTTAGATACCTGTGTGTTTAAATGAAAGGGATGCTATTTTAAAATGTATATGACCTCATTTGGAATGTTATGTCACTGCATTATAGAAAAGCTCTTTTTGCTCTGGAATCTGTCCAAGGAAGGCCAGTTGGATAGATCCTTGGACTTGAGGGAATGCCCTACCCTGACAGGCTGAAGGGCCTGAAACTTTATAGTCTTGAACAGAGAAGTCTGTGAGAGAATCTCATACACATACTGTAGTCTAAATCCTCAAAGGCACTGGCAAAGTCAACTCAACAGATTTCTTCAGAATGAACAGTGAAACGTGAACCAGAGAGCACTCTGAAGTGCATTTGAAATGGAGAACAGGAAGCACTTCTTTACATACAGTATAAGTGTTGTGGGGGTATGGAAGAAGCTATCCTATCTGTTATTGAAGCCAATACACTGGTTTCTTTCAAGAAACAGCTGGATAAGTTCCTTGGATCAAACAGCTAACTAACACGCTTCATGGGGCTGATTACCTCATCTTGTTTTTAACTGTTCATATATACATATTGAAGAGAATTGTTTATTTTTTAAAAACAAAGCACTCTGCTGTGTATTACATTCAGAGGGAAATTGTCTGGATGAAGTCCATCTAAACAAGTCCTTCCATTCTCGGCATCAAACCTCAAGAAATGTAAAGTGTTATGCCTGCTCTTCATCTGCTACATTTCCAGTTATGAAATTCAGAGCACACTTTTGTTGAATATGAATGTTAGACTCTGTGCCAAGGAAAGGTTAAAATTTAGTTCAGCAGGTAACTGCATTACTAGCACACTGCTGTCAGTGTTCTGTTTGTTCTCATGTGAGGCCTCATGCCAAATCCATACATCACTGTCTTCTTTAATGAAACACTGGGCCATTCTGAACTATGCAAACAATATTATCTGACTACGGCACAGGCCGAGGATCTGCAATAAAGATAACTACATTTAGCCTACCTTCTGGCCAGTGGCTATTTTTGTCTTAAACATGAAATCCAATTGAATTTGGACTTCAAGACTTTTTGCAACTAGTATTTGCCTTTCTCACTCAGAAAATATTTGTATGAGTTCAAAGGATAGACTTCAATGTAAAGATATATATAATATAGGGTGGCACAGTGGTAAGCATGCAGGATGTTGCATTGTTGCTGTGTGTGTGGAGTTGCATATATGCATATGTGAGTTTCCTCCAGGTGTTCTGGTTTCCACCCACAGTCCAAAGATATACTGGTAGGTTAATTGGCTTCAGAGAAACTGGCCCTGGTGTGAGTGTATACATGCTGGTGTCTGTGTGTGTCCTCCGATGGACGACATCTAAGGTATATCCTTCCTTGAACCCATTGCTTGCCAGGATAGGCTCTGGCTCCCATCTGACCCTGTATTGGATAAGTGGATTAGAAAATAGATATATAGGGTATATTGTATATACTTTTTAGACTGCAGTATACAAATGAACGACTAAAAAAAAGATAAGGTTTAAATGATTAGAAGAAGCATTTGTTTCAGAAAGTTTCAGACAACAGACTTTCTTTGGGTGTAGAAATAAATATAACCACAGTGCAGTACACATGTTTAACATTGGTATATACAGTATGTACAGAATAATAAATATATACATATACACACACTTGCATTAATTCAAGAAAGGTTCCAATTAAAGTACAATTAATGTGTTCTTTTTTATAATTCCTTACACTTTCATAATCTGAAAATAACTTGTATCTATCAGGTTATTTCTAGAATGGAAGTGTTGGCCTCACAAAATACTGTATGGCACAAGCACCAACAGAGGCTGCATTGTTTGCCACATAATGAGGCTGCAGTGCTGCTGGAAAGTACTGGAGGACAGTGGGACCTGAAATTCCACCAGAGCCGGAGTTGGACTTCAGCAATTAAAAAGTAGAAAATAAATATTAACCAATGCAATTTACTCCTGAAAGTACATTTCTTAACTAAACACTATCGAAGGGTACTCTGGCACTAGTGAACTGCTATGGTTGTGATAGATCAATGTGACAATTATTGCTCAGAAGCTGTCATTGCTTTTAATACATGTTCACCAAGAAACAACAAATATTTCATTCTAACACAAAATGTCATTATATAAGTAACATTTATTGAAAAAAATACTTTATTGATGTCTTATTTTTGCATTTTGGCAGGGCAGGATGTAGGCAAAGCATTTAGATGAGCTAAACTCATTGACTCTGCAAAATAATTAATAATATAGTACAGTATCTTACTGAGGGATAGTTTTATTAACCTTGAGATTTTATTCTGATAGTAATAGCACATGTACGTCTGGCTGACCATGATGAACACTACACTGCAGCTGTGTGGAGTGCCCCACTAAAGGGTATGATGGATAAAAAACTCAAAACATTGTTTTCTCAAGAATTCCCATTGTTTAGTTCATGAGATTAAAAGACATTGGCCAACTCAAATTAAAAATCCATTAAGTGAGGAGGCAGGGTGGCATAGCAAGTCTTTGGCTTCATAAGTAGTGGGTAATGGGTTCAAATCCTCTCTGCAGGTTCTGATGTTGTACCCTGAGTGAGGTACTTACTTCAATGGCTCCAGTCCACCCAGCTGTACAAATGGCGACCCCATTGCTGGGGGGTAATCCCTGCAATGGGCTAGTGTGCCATCCAGTGGAGGAGTCACATGTGCTCTCATGTCCATATAATGCCCTTTAAACATCGAGAATCCTGGCCCTGGACAGACATCTGTGGTCTTGATTATTAGAACAGACTAGCTCAATAAAGAAATTCCCTACAGTAGGTGATCTGAGAAACTAAGTAAGAAAGCAATTGATAGCCATGTCTACTATTTCAGCTACAGTTGCGGACATTTCTGTTGGTTTTGCCCAGTGCATGTAAGGGCAACTCAAATTTCTCAAGATAATAGTAGATTGCATTGCACTCTGAAATACAACCAGCTACCTGTGGGGACAGATGACCCAGCCTGCCCATCCGCTGCTAGTCAATGGCATCAACATACCTCCTCCAAGCAACGTTAAGTGTCTTTTAGGCACTTAGACACTAGCAGCATGAAAAATGCTGGATGGCTCTGACAAAACCATAGTTAAAAGGAAAGCTTGTGAAATCCCCAACCTACCTGTGCCTGTACAAGGGTTTTTGTGCTGACGTCAAGTTTAAAAATGGGTTATTCCAATATAAATCTTCCTAAAAATTCAAATTTAAAATGTATTCCTAAAAAGGGAAAATTAGTTACATTAACCATTTATAGAAAAATTAATAAAAGAATCGAAGTGTGCTTTTACCATCTGAGCCACTGTGGAGATCCATGGGTACTTTTTATATATATTTATTTATTTAATATACTGTAGTAAATATTCTACATATTATTAGAAATACTCCCTGTGAACTGGATGAATTTATCTAACTAGTCATATTATGCCTGGGAGCTGTAGGGTCTGTACAGTGCATCTCGGTCTATAATTGTGAGCAAAGTCTTGAACTGCTTGTTTTTTATCTTCTCATCCATGGAGTTTGTGGCTTTGATTTTTGCAGAACGACTGTTCAGTTTTGTTTCTAGCAAATTGTAATATTTCTGCATGACCCTTCCTGTGCTCCTGTAGCAAGTCTAACTGATGCTCCTATATAAGGGAATGATTGATTCATTCACAAGTTAAGGGAGAATCCACTGTTTTCTTTTAGAGGGAAGAAACAATTGTTCCATCTCGTTCTCAGCCACTGCATGAACTTTCTTTGCTTTTCTGTTGCTCAGCAGCAACTTGCAAATTGATATCTTTCTAAATGAAGGACAAGCTCCAGGTTTGTGACAATGTGCACATTTTCCATTTTATTTAACTTAATTCCAAAGAGATGTACATTCTTCCATCTGTACTAGTACAGTAAATCCTCGGTTTAACAGACTTTACTTTAATGGACTTTGGATTTAACAAACAATAGCTGCTAAGGGGAATTTCATCTGTAAAATCAGAAATTCTGGACTTTCCCCACCCCACAAGAATGGACAATGTATAGAGCAACGGATATAGGACTAGATGAATTGCTTAAAATGGGTGTAGTTTGTGTTTCATAGGCATTATGTGAGTTTTTATAAACGACCATTTCAAAACACACTCCAATGCTGACATCATGTAAAAAAGCTCTGTACAATGTGCAAATAAAACAACAAGGTGAAATTAAACTGTACTTATGTTTAGAAACTCAGATACATTAGTGGTGCCTTACGGGGGTAGATCAGCTGCCTTTGTGTTTCATACGCATGAGCAAATTTGATAGAGTATATTTATGACACCGTGACAATATTTATTAACTGTGTTAATTGTAAATAATAAAAAATGTCCAAAAATCCAGAAAGCTATATATAAGATACATTTCCAGTATAATAGTGTTTTTAAGCCTTCTTGACAAGGACTCAAGACTCATTTTGGGGGGGGGGGGGGGGTTGGAAGTATCCTTTTGAAGTCTGAGATGTGGGCTGAACCAACTGCTTGGGGCACATTGAGGAAAAGGCTGTGTACAGATGGCCAGATGTATCGATACATTGTGTATTTGCACCCTGCTCTAGAGACCCCCTCTCAGTCACAGGCACAGTCAAACATGTCTTGCCAGCAGCCATATCACTCTGCAACTCACAACTGGCAGCCCACTGAAGCTAAGTGTAACGGTTCTTGGGGTTTCTGCCCTTGCCACTCCTGCCCTGCCAGTTCATCCCTCACTGCCTGGGTGCAAACCCAGGTCTCCAGCTTCACGCAACAGGGAACTTACCGGCTGAGCTAAAGGAGACCTCCATTAGCAAGGGGCTGCTGAGATCCCTGTTATACGCAGGGGCGTATTCGTTACATAAGCAAGTGTGAGCCTGGTCAGTACCTGGATGGGAGACCTCCTGGGAAAAACTAAGCTTGCTGCTGGAAGAGGTATTAGAGAGGCCAGTAGGGGGTGCTCAACCCTGTGGTCTGTGTGTGTCCTAATGCCCCAGTATAGTGACGGGGACACTATACTGTAAAAAAGCACTGTCTTTAGGATGAGACATGAAGATCCTGACACACTGCTTATTAAAAATCCTGGGGTGTTTTGCGAAAAGAGTTTGGGTGTTACCCTGGCATCCTGGCCAAATTTCCCATTGGCCCTTACCAATCATGGCCTTCTAATAATTTCCATCTCTGAATTGGCTTCATCACTCTGTTCTCCTCCCCACTGATAGCTGATGTGTGGTGAGCATTCTTGCGCACTATGGCTGACGTCGCACCATCCAGGTGGGGCTTCACACTGGTGGTGGTGGAGGGGAGTCACCTCTTTTAGTGGAGTGTCTAGAAAAGTGTCATATAAGTGTAAGCAACTATTATTATTATTATTGATTTTCAGACTGGCACTTGAATCCAGGAGCAAGCTGGTCAACTGAAGAGCCAAGACAAAGGTAGAGATCACACTGCAGAATCCAAAGGGTTTCCAAAAACACGAAGTCAGACAGGTGAGGTTCGTAGCCAGGGACTCTCTGAGTAGACAAAGCCAGGGAAGATCGGGGATCACGGTTGGGAGACAAGCTGGAGGTGGATACACGGTAAAGTAAGGAATTATTATTATGTCTTGCATCCCTAATTGTCATCTCTGAACTGCCCAGCATTGTGCTAGGAGGGACATTAATGGAAGGAAGCTCATAGAATAAGGTGCCTTGAGGATGTGGATTGATTCCTGTCAAGTGGATACTGTTACAGATCTTCCAACTTGGTCTCCTTGTGCTCCAGTCTCTTCGCCTTCACTGCATTAATGTGGACAGCTTTTAGTTCCCACTGTTCACCCAAGCCCAAATCCATTTTCAAGACAGACTGAGAACAGTGCCATCTGAGGATTAGAGACCGTATCTTGGTGTCAATCAAAGCTGTGTCTGCACTCCCTGCCACCATCTCAGTTTTAATAAGCAGAGCTCACTTCTCTTTTGACTGAGCGAGTAGTTTGACCATTCTATTTAGATCATGTGGATTCTTTCAATTTCTTATTAACTGGAAAAGATGGAGGCAAAATGACATCAAATAAAAAGGATGACAAAAACAACAAATTGGATGTCAGGCAACAGAAACTGTAACCCCATACTACTTTCTCAGTACATTATTTATATGATTTAACAGTAACTACATCCTGATTACAGTATTAGTTTCCGAAAACCTTTTTCAGACCATTTTCTAAAGCTTTTGTTTCATTGTTTGTAAACAGGGCAATATCCCAAGCTTGTGAAAACAAATTATTTTTGATGAAGTTCAAGCCGATTGAATGAAACAAACTGATTTTTACATTGAGACACAAGACATTTGTAACATGGGAGGGATGCAAAAATAGCTACGCTGGAATGTCGTACAGTATAAACCTTCAAGTTATATTCCTATAAATATTCCAATACATAATTCTTGGTTTACCCAAAAAGGAATAATGCAACACAATGCAAAGACAATGAAACAATCAAGAAATACAATGCAAAGCTTACTGCAATGTGAAATAAGAAGCCAATCAATTCTTAGAACTGTTAGAACAGTTAGAACTGTTGGAACATAAACCTGAAGTGACCATATTAGAGAAGGCACCCTCTATTAGTGGTGACTTTAAATAAAATGGAAAACTATTTATGACAGGGAGACAATAATCTGAAAGGATCACTTGGGTGTCTGACCTTAAAAATATATGCAATCATAAACATAATGTAGTTTAACATGGTTAGTCATTTAATGCATATTATAATATAATATAATATAATATAATATAATATAATATAATATAATATAATATAATATGCATTTAAGCATATTATACTGCAAATTCATTACTGATGAAGTGACAAAATGCTGGTTCAAAAGAAACACTGATCAAGATGTTTTCTAACAATAATGTGAAACAGCAGGATCTTTTTAAAAACTCAACACAAAGCTGGAATAAATGAAAACTGAAAGTGTGCCTGCCCCATAGTTTGAGTGGCACTACAAATTGTATACAATAGATATCATGTTTTATTTGTATGAAGTTGTGTTTTAATTTGATCATTCTGGCACTCAAGGAAAAGAAGCAAATAAACAAAAAATGTATTTTCTTTCTCTGAAATGTGCAAAAAAAGCCCTGTTTGCATGGTTGCTATGGGTGACTAATCTAAGCTTTGAGAGAGAGAATGAGCAGATGGACTCCTCACTGTACAGGATCACGGGTCATTTGTTTTATGAAATAAAGGTTTTGCATCTATTATGCTTTGGATATTTCATCCCTTTCATAATTTTCTGAAATGATTGTAGCACGTCATGGTCATAGAATATGAAACACAGAATCCAGGCCAGCATTTTATTCAGTAGCTCAGTTTGAAATACAACTTCCTTCAACAGTAATCTGACACATCAACTTCACACATATCTTGTTTCTTCTAAATTAAAAATGAATTGATTAAATATTAAAGAAAAATATGATAATAAGAAAAAATAATAAGCTTTCTTATTATTTATTATGCAGCCTAAATTTAACCCAAAAAGACAAAAAAAAGCTGTAATTGAGAATGTTACATAAAATGCAGAGATGTTATCCCTTAATATAAAAAATAAGGTTAAAATGCTGCCAGTACTAATTAATGCAAGAATGGGTCTAGCATTGAAAAACTCTAAAATGCCTCCTGAAACCCCATCCTTTAAGAATAAGAATATAATAAAAACTCAAGAGGCATTGACAATTTACCAAGCTCTTTTAATGATAAGAAGTGGATGGAGTTGTTATCTTCTCAGTATTCTTTTTTTAGATTCAGGAAAAAAAAAGAGTTTACTGGCATTGCAATTGTATTAACCTGAGAGAACAAAACTGCAAAAAGCTCTTCTTCCTCTTTAGTATTTCAGGACTACATAATGAACTTAATTGCTGTTATACCTGTGCGAATATCGACTCGCACCCCCACATATTCACGCAGTCTGATGCAGCCACACACAGTATGGGCTGTTGTCAGTCTCCCCTGCCACTAATTAACAGGCAATTACCTTATTAACATCTTTAGTATTTAAGACCTGACTACCCCTGCTGTAGTTTTCCGTCATTGTCGGTTTTCTCCCTGAAGATCCCTGTCAGCTTCGTTGTGCGTTGCTTTCTCTTTGCTCGCTTTGCCTTGTCACTTTACCGTGTATCCACCTCCAGCTTGTCTCCCAACCGTGATCCCCGATCTTCCCTGGCTTTGTCTACTCGGAGAGTCCCTGGCTACGAACCTCACCTGTCTGACTTCGTGTTTTTGGAAACCCTTTGGATTCTGCAGTGTGATCTCTACCTTTGTCTTGGCTCTTCAGTTGACCAGCTTGCGCCTGGATTCAAGTGCCAGTCTGAAAATCACCAGCACAATCCCTGAGTGCCGGTTTAATAATAATAATAATAATAATTGCTTACACTTATATAGCGCTTTTCTGGACACTCCACTCAAAGTGCTTTACAGGTAATGGGGACTCCCCTCCACCACCACCAATGTGCAGCATCCACCTGGATGATACAACGGCAGCCATAGTGCGTCAGAACGCTCACCACACATCAGCTATCAGTGGGGAGGAGAGCAGAGTAATGAAGCCAGTTCGTAGAGGGGGATGCCGGGGTTGCACCCCTACTCTTTTCGAGAAACGCCCCAGGATTTTTAATGATGACAGAAGTCAGGACCTCGGTTTTACGTCTCATCCGAAGGACAGCGCCTGTTTAGGGTATAGTGTCCCCGTCACTATACTGGGGCATTAGGACCCACATGGACTGCAGGGTGAGCTCCCCCTGCTGGCCCCACTAACACCTCTTCTAGCAGCAACCTTAGTTTTTCCCAGGAGGTCTCCATCCAGGTACTGCCCAAGCTCACACCTGCTTAGCTTCAGTGGGTTGCCAGTTGTGAGTTGCAGAGTGATATGGCTGCTGAATTTATGCTTTATTGCTTTATTACCATTCAAAAATAAATTATGGAAGTTAATGGCTTTTACCAGCATGGGAAATACCACATTGCTGGCTATAACAGTATATGCTTGTCAAAGAGAAAAGTTTAATGTTGGTTTTATACAATTTTTGCTTGATTGACTGAACTGAAGTGATTAATGTGATGTACAGTAAGGTCATTATTTCTTGTATCAGCAAAGCATTGTTGTGAAATCTGGGAGCAAGTATCGTTTCTGAAAGTAAAACAAATCTTTCAGCCGGATTCTGACCCTTGTGTCTTCAAGCTGCTCCATGATGAAATTATTGGTTCTGACACAAGAAAACATTATATCTTTGTCAAATGTTGGACAGATCAAGAGTAAAATAAACCCTGCAATTCTTATGCTTGCAAAATTGTCTAGAACCTCCTTGTTAGAGGATCAAACAACAAAATCCGCAAAACAACAAAAACTGTTTGTAGCAGGGCACTCATATTTTATTGAACAGACATGACATGGTAAATTCATTATGATGACTAATACAGTATTTGTCACAGAGAACTGATAAAGAGGGTATCTATTGTGAAAGTCACTGCCTATTATTATATGTGGCCACTGGTTCTAGTATATGTGGAAGAAATATAATCAGAAGATCTGGGATGCAGACTTTTTACCATTCACAGATATTGTATTGTCAGGTGAGGGCCTAGGACTTGGCCTAGGATCAATGTAGCACCAGGCAGTGGGGTTGCCATCAATCACTACCAGAGGAGTTATGTAGCAACTAAACACTCCTGAACTGACCAATCACCCTTGCGATTCTCCATCAATTGGTTGGCTGCACCCAAAATTAGTAGACCATTCTGTGTATTTGCATCACACTTGCTGACACCATTTAAGTGATCTGCTCAAAACCTTGAACAGCTAAAAAGAAATGGGCTCCAATGCTAAGAAGTCATCTGAGGTGACTTATAACCAGTGTCTAGCATATACATGACATGAAGGCATCATTGTCTTGATAAATGGAGCATATTGCCTCCTATTTGTGTTATCGCTTGATTTTCTGCAGATGTGACCATCAACAGGTAAAATCACTTCATCATTTGCTTCCAATCAATTTTCTCACTAATGAAGTTATGTAGTGCTTGTTCAAGTGCTTGTCACTTCACTATCATA
Source organism: Atractosteus spatula (assembly GCF_055471065.1). Taxonomy (NCBI): domain Eukaryota; kingdom Metazoa; phylum Chordata; class Actinopteri; order Semionotiformes; family Lepisosteidae; genus Atractosteus; species Atractosteus spatula. The sequence continues at coordinate 26,601,599 of NC_142708.1, read as the reverse complement.
TTCAGACATGAATCATTAATCAAATGATACCAAAAAATGTAATCAATATTTAACATCCATGCACCTTATTTCTTTCTAAAAACATACATGCATAAATAGAGCAATGCAATTTAAAAGCTATAAAAGTATATTTTTATACCACCTACAGTATATCCAATAACTTCCTATTGAATAAAGTCTTTCAATCCAGCTGTCTTTTAGAAATGCAAGGTCCTTGCAGAATTCAGTTTATGTTTTATGACTTGTACAGACTGAGTACAAACTGACTGATAACGACAATTTGGTTTGTTGCAGATCCTAGGTTACCAACTTCAGTCTCCATAGCAATAGGGCTTCTAATCAGATAAAGACACTGCAGACTCATCCTTCTGACAGGCATGATGGCCTTAGTATTAAACTTACGACCCTGACAGGGGGATTAAACATGTGACTTTCCCCTCTGTGGTAAAGTAATTACTGTGTTTTCAGTGGTGTCCACTGAAGTACATTCTGTACAGGTTAAGTGTGCAATGTGGTTGACATAGGGCTGCTGTGATGGTACATTCAAACACATTTTCTAAATGTGTAGATTTTGTTTGCAAGATGGAAACAAGAACAAGAACAAAAAAGAATATAATAATATATTTTTTTTAATTCTTTTTTACAATAAAAGAATATTCTAACAGAAGAAGACCTCATAGGTAAAAAACAAGAATGTTTACACATAAATTGTGAAGCTCTCTTTAAGCCATTGCACACAATCTCTGTACCAACCATCCAGCTGTTGGTGGAAATATACACTACATATACACAATACACATACTGTATTTGAAAGCAAAGAAATTCATAACAGCAAAATAATCTATAGCCTCCTCAGTTTAAGAACACAAGAAAGGTTACCAACAAGAGAATTCCCTTTGTCCCATCTATCCTGTTTGCTGGTAAGTAGGGTCCCCTTTTCAGGCCATGAAGGCCCATGGGGGAACAGGCCACCATTTTTCTCAACCATCCGACTTGTGTCCTCTGGGTTGTGTTTCTTGTTCATTCCAAAGGAGTCTGGTGGGTTTACTTTATTTCAATCACAATTTCCTGAGACAGAGTATGCTCAGGAATTGATTTTCTAAAGTTGTAAAGTTACACTACTAATTGTGTACTACTCTTGATAGCTGTAGAAAATATGATTAACAGATTTGACATTAGAGAGCTGCTGACACTGTCCCCACTTCTCAAATTTACCTTATCATACCTTCAACTGTTTATAGTGGATATTCATCAAAATTGATTGAATGTATATTCTGCACTTTAATCCCCACTCTTGTAAAAATGAAAAACTATAACTGTGCGGAACTATAGTCACTTTCCAGTATTCTTGAATGTTTTTCCAATGCTTATCTGTATTTAAAGCCAGAACTCCATAGCTGCTTGGTTTTGGTGGTGCGCAGTCAAACTGGTGCTTACTGTAGTAAGTGTGATCAGATGAGAGCTTTAAGCCTTCTTTCAGAAATCCAATTACCCAGTTTGTATAACTGTATTAAAGAAGTAGAATACTTAATCTAAAGGCTTGACTGTGAAAGTAACTGTTTTTAATAACAAAAGTGCTTGCAAGCACTTTTACCAAGCCTTTAGATCAATGGAAGTGCTTAAACTAGTCAGAACATGCACATTACTGTAGATTCTTTGAAATGTAATTTTAAATTACAATATTATACAAATAATTCATAATGGAAAACGCTCTTACACCAACATTTCTGTTCTGATTAATAGAACGTACCACTTCTTGTGGTTAAACAGATTGGTCTATACAGTATTTATTTTCCTGTCAGCAAAGTCAACACTAAGACCTCCTGTAAGAATACACTTACATGTTAACACTGTGCAGACCTTCTGCATATATCAGCAATGTTTCAACATTTTTTTAGCTCTCATTTGTATAATGTTGACAGCAAGGTTTGATCACTCCAATACTTTTATTTTAATATATAAGTTTCATATTCTACCCAAATCTTTGAAATATGGATTACTACAATAACCAATGCTAAGATGTAACTGAAAAAAACAACAAAAATGTTTCGCTGACAAAATACTGTATTACGTGTAAACCACCCTTAGTGTCGGTACAGCCACTTCACAAGCCTGTAAAAACCACAGAATTAAAATACTTGAAATCCTATTTTTTCCTGCCAGGCCAATGGAAAAGGCTTGGTGCACTATAATCACGGTATACGAACCTCTTAGTTTTTTCTCCTTTTGATTCCTGCTGTTGTTAATTAAAACCATTCAAATGTGTTTGGAATACGATATTTTATTGCACAATGAATACGAGTGTCTTGGTGCAGACCAGCAAGCCTGTACCTTCATTGCAGGGAAAGATATAAATATCACTCCTGCAGCTCAATAAAGCAAGTGCAATTCCATCAGCCCTGACTGGACGAGATTTATGACAGAGCTGAGGGCTGGAAGCTTTTGCAGTAGTGGCAGAAGGCCAGCAGCATAGCCTTGCCCTGCAAAACATTCACATGATCATTACATTTTAAGAAATATGAATCTCTCAGCAGAGAGAAATCTCACTATTTCCTTTTCATTTTACAGTTGTAGGGGCATTGTTAATGCAGAGACTTCCAAAGGATATATTGCTTAGCATTCCACATCGGGTCACGGGTTGGTCCAAAATCACACAATATCAGTCACATCTATAACCAAATATAGTTAATTTCTGTCAAACAGCAGGGGTTTAGCTTTCAGTACACCTTAGAATCTCGACTTGCAGTATGACTTTTTGTCAGTCCTGCTATTTTAAAAACTTTGTAAAAATTTAATGATGATCAACTTGTGTTAAAACCACCTTATACAGTAGCTTCACTTGATCTTACACAAACATGTTGCAAAATACTACCAGAAAAATTGTTTATACTGTATAAGAAATCACTAAGAAAATCTCAAGATAATTTCAGACTGTTGTTTCATATATGTGTACTGGAAATGATCCAAGATAATTAAAAACTGTTTTTTATATTATGTTTGGTACCTATCTTATGAAGAAATTACCAAACCAAAGACAACTCCTTTTTCCCCCCATTCAAACAGCTTGTTTTTCAAAACTTTTACAACACAATGTTTTGGAAAAATATAAAACAGACAGCTGCTAATATGAGATGATTATAACAGAAAAGGCAAACAGCAAACAAAAATTTCACTCTTAATGGGTGAAGTAATTTCTCAGTTCTTCACCTGATCTGCTTTGTAGTTTAGGTGTTGGGTGGTGGGTGCTGTACTTCAATCATGAAGTTAGTTACTGTACAGAAGTGCTTTGGGATCCTTTGGAATGAGCAATATACAGTATACAGTATATATCAGAACTGTAGAAACATATTATTATTAATTAGCAAGCAAGCATGATATTAAATCAAACTGCAAGCATGTTAATCAACAGTGTTGGAGTCTTCTCAGTTTAAAGCTAAAAATTATTGGAAAGAGGAAAATTGTATCATGTTAGTGTTTAATTATAGCTTGGGTTTTAGGCTAAAGTGTGTTCTGATCGATTTTCAAACCTGCATTTCATATTGACTGCACAATTACATAGAAAAACAGATTATGTAGCATTAAGAGACCATTTTCAAAGGAAGGGACTGTAATTTTTGGGTAGTTTTCCTCTCTGTCATTAAATGGATCCAAAGTATAATTTGCTATAAAATTATTGACTCTGAAATAGTACAAAACCACATGTGCAGGTGAATACCATGGGATTTTTTTTTTAGTTTTTGATTTGCATCTGTACTCAAAAGTTTAAGCTTCTTCTTATTTTACCAGCCATCTTCTGAGTATGGTCACACAGCCTTTCATGTGATTTGGTACAGAACTGGACTTTCATAAGGGTCTCTCAAAGTTGAAAGAAATTAAACTCTAAAACATTCCCTTATGTCCATACAGTATGTGACAATATGCAAATTCTATACCAGCTATACCTGGAACACTCTTTAATAGAGCTTACAAGAAAATTCTGGACAGCATGTAAAAATATTACATTTGGGTGGTTGTATATTTACCCTGAGTTTAAAAACAAAATCTGTAAAACATTTGTTTACTGTAGCTTCAGGTATTTATTTTAAGTAAATATTTAAGACATTTTTAAGTTTCACATTTTGCTAAAATCAAGACAGAGAACATTTGTAAAATAGTCTAAATACTGTAGTTTTGTTTTCACATCCAATTCATGCTAAATATGAAAAACACAGAATGCAATAACTATCTATCACAATGCAATTGCTTTACTGTGAAACAGTCTGGTGAAATAAAAAACATGTAGACATGTTGTTTACCAATTATCTCACACTGATCTTGACTATAACAAGCAATTCAATATACTGAAGAAACAGCAACTGAATAGCATACAGTGATAGGTACTACAGTGGTGTGAAAAAGTGTTTGCCCCCTTCCTGATTTCTTATTTTTTTGCATGTTTGTCACACTGAAATGTTTCAGATCATCAAACAAATTGAAATATTAGACAAAGATAACACAAGTAAACACAAAATGCAGTTTTTAAATGAAGGTTTTTATTATTAAGGGAAAAAAAAATCCAAACCTACATGGCCCTGTGTGAAAAAGTGATTGCCCCCCCTGTTAAAACATAAATCAACTGTAGTTTATCACATCTTTGGAAAGCTGAGTTCAATTTCTCTAGCCACACCCAGGCCTGATTACTGCCACACCTGTTCTCAATCAAGAAATCACTTAAATAGGACCTGCCTGACAAAGTGAAGTAGACCAAAAGATCCTCAAAAGCTAGACATCATGCTGCGATCCAAACAAATTCAGGAACAAATGAGAAACAGAGTAATTGAGATTTATCAGTCTGGAAAAGGTTATAAAGCCATTTCTAAAGCTTTGGGACTCCAGCGAACCACAGTGAGAGCCATTATCCACAAATGGCGAAAACATGGAACAGTGGTGAACCTTCCCAGGAGTGGCCGGCCGACCAAAATTACCCCAAGAGCGCAGCGACGACTCATCCAAGAGGTCAGAAAAAAACCCACAACAACATCCAAAGAACTGCAGGCTTCACTTGCCTCAGTTAAGGTCAGTGTACATGACTCCATCATAAGAAAGAGACTGGGCAAAAATGGCCTGCGTGGCAGAGTTCCAAGAGAAAAACCACTGCTGAGCAAAAAGAACATAAAGGCTCGTCTCAGTTTTGCCAGAAAACATTTTGATGATCCCCAAGACTTTTGAGAAAATACTCTGTGGATTGACGAGACAAAAGTTGAACTTTTTGGAAGGTGTGTGTCCCATTACATCTGGCGTAAAAGTAACACAGCATTTCAGAAAAGGAACATCATACCAACAGTAAAATATGGTGGTGGTAGTGTGATGGTCTGGGGCTGTTTTGCTGCTTCAGGACCTGGAAGACTTGCTGTGGTAAATGGAACCATGAATTCTGCTGTCTACCAAAAAATCCTGAAGGAGAATGTCCGGCCACCTGTTCGTGACCTCAAGCTGAAGCGCACTTGGGTTCTGCAGCAGGACAATGATCCAAAACACACCAGCAAGTCCACCTCTGAATGGCTTAAGAAAAACAAAATGAAGACTTTGGAGTGGCCTAGTCAAAGTCCTGACCTGAATCCGATTGAGATGTTGTGGCATGACCTTAAAAAAGCGGTTAAGGCTCGCAAAACCTCCAATGTGGCTGAATTACAACAATTCTGCAAAGATGAGTGGGCCAAAATTCCTCCACAGCGCTGTAAAAGACTCATTGCCAGTTATCGCAAACGCTTGATTGCAGTTGTTGCTGCTAAGGGTGGCCCAACCAGTTATTAGGTTTAGGGGGCAATTACTTTTTCACACAGGGCCATGTAGGTTTGGATTTTTTTTCCCTTAATAATAAAAACCTTCATTTAAAAACTGCATTTTGTGTTTACTTGTGTTATCTTTGTCTAATATCTCAATTTGTTTGATGATCTGAAACATTTCAATGTGACAAACATGCAAAAAAATAAGAAATCAGGAAGGGGGCAAACACTTTTTCACACCACTGTATATGTACTATGGGTACCTTGTGGAAGCACCTTCCAGTTTTCATTTTGAAGTTGTTTATTCACCAGCTACGCAACATGCAGATATTGAAGATAAAGGTAAGGTAGAAAGGGTTGTTTCTCCTGATATTTCAAGTAAAACGTTTTTTTTCATTGTGCACTATGAGCCCTGTTGACAATGGCTTTGCGCTGCTGTAAGAAGATTAAAACTATTCCACGCCAGTCCCAGAAGAAGGTGACCTTGACATTTATATCTGAGGAATAATCACCCTGAGCCTTATTAGTGAATGATGGAACTGCATGGTCAGCACGAACATTACCCAGTGGTCACCAACTGGTTCATGTAGCAAGCAATCAAGGATGAACTTCTCAACACAGTGGTGATTTCTGGGTAACCTATAATGTCATAGCAATATAAATCTTCATCCGTCAACACAAATATTCCATCCAGCTTTTTCAGTGGCTCAATGCAGCATTCTCTGTTCAGCTTCCAAGCTTTCAACTTGGAGCATCATTAAACCTGGTTTGTCTCTCAACACACTAGGTCACACACTCATTCCTTCTACATTTTCACCCTCACGCCCTCATTTGTGAAAGTGAAAGTCTTGCAGTAAAATTCCTGAGCATATGGAAGAAGACGTGTTATGTACTTGGTTGTTCTGGGTTTTTCGGCAATTGCCATATTAGTTCACCATTAGGGTTTTCAGTTGTTTCCACTGGTTGTCATAGTGAGGAGAGTTTTAGAAGAAATGGAGTCAGTCTAATAGGCAAAGTGCTTGCGGTGATGCAGCATTTCCTCTTAAAAAAAAACAACAAACAGTTACATTTTAGAAACCTTGTATTTTTCCTGCCCACAACAAGTTGTTCACATTATCCAATTCGGTTTCTTATTTGGAGTATGGGTTATAACATTTCTGTTCTGAATGCTTCCCTGTCTGATTCTCTAACCGATTTTTTTATTCTTAAAGTGTATGATCATATTAAGGCAGCCGTGTAATGTTAGATACAGATGCACTGTACCTAGAACCCAAAAATGAAATAACATATTGTAATTTGCTTTTACATAAAGACATGAGATATAATTAAATTCCACTTAATTATTAATTAAGTTGCTGAAATAATTACTGTAGTAAATCATTATATTATGATATTAGAAAGAGGGGGAACTAAGATTTTTACGAGTAAAGCTTATCATTTTTGATCCAGCCGTCTTCAGAGCTCTGTGAAGTGAAAGATGTGAGAATTGGAGCCTCTTTGATTAATATTCTTACCCTTTCATGAGTAACAGGTGTCGAAGAAAACTCAGTCTTCACTCAGGTTGGGAGATTGTCAAACAGAGATCTTTAATTCAATCAGCTGAAGGGGAGTACATCACAGAGAAAGGGTTTCCCCTAGCACTCAAGACATGCTCACTGGACTGAAGTTACATTTTCCTTTTTAAACATTAAAAGTAGGCAAGACTTTAACATATCAAAGGAACATAAGGGAAAGGGGCAGTGTCAGAAGTCAAACAAACAGGACAGGAAGAAGCCATTTGGCATCCTGCAATCTGTTTCATTTCTCTCTGGTTGAATGGGCGTGAGGAATCACAGGCTTTAGTTTGCACCTAAGACAGTGGTCTTAGGTGCCAACACAAAACCTTTCATAGTCACTGTCTTGACCTTTTCACTCGGTCTTCCACACAGGCAACTACAAAGTCATTTCAAACAACAGTTAAATCATATAAGGTAAACATAGGAACAAGTAAAAGGTTTATTCCATGCTGAAAAGAGAAAAAAGAAAACACACCCGAAGAAGGCTCCACAGCCGAAACATTGTGTTTTCTTTCTCTTTTCAGTATGGAATAAACCTATTACTTGTTCCTTTGCAGCCTATGCATGCTGACGCAGCTACCCACCTGAACTAGCAAAAACATATTTTAATTATTGATTTTTTTTTGCAGATTTTGTTTACATTTAATTTCACTCACCTATAAAATGTTTCAGTTTGAGCATTCAAGTTTTAATTTGAAAATATTCATTGTAAAAAAGCACGTGTCCATTATTTGTGCTGTAACTGAACAAAGTGGGACATCATTGGAAGGAAGGGAATGTGTTATTCATTTATGAATTCAAAGAAATGTACAGACTTTTTATGTTTTAATGTGAAAAAGGGACAATCGAGTAATCCTAAGATCTATGAGATCCAGAAGATAGACAACTCCACGAAAACTAAAGATGAATAGCGTGCAAACCTGAAATATATACAGTACCAGGGACAAATAACATTTCTATAATTGGAAGAGTTGTTTAAGGTCCATTTCAACTTCATGCAGTAAAGAATTACATGTAAACGAGTTGTTCATGATGGGCCGCTTAAACCTAAATTTAGCATACAATAAGAAAAGGAATTATTTATTGTAACCAGTAGAAGCACGCAATATGCTGGCACAGTGGTTACACAGCACTGCGGCCCTGAGGAAATCTCTGTAGGGAGTTTTTATGTTCTCCCCGTGGTCCTGTTTGTTTCTTGCCTGGTTCTCAGATTTCCTCCCACCGTCCAAAGACATATCTAGATATCGTAGATGAAATAGCTGCTGGTGTGAGTGGTTATGTGTTTGTGTCAGTGTGTATACTGCGATGGACTGCGTCCAGGGACATCCAGGGTGTATCCTGCCTTGTGCCCATTGCTTGTCGGGATAGGTTCTGGCTCTTCTACAACCCTGTACTGGATTAAGCGGTTTGAAAATGGATGGATGGATTAGTAGAAGCGGAAAGCCAAATTTAACAAAAATGTTTAATACCTAAAAAAAATGTGTAGCTTGCTATAAAACAATAAATATAAAAACTTGTTTGTGTTTTTGGCTTGTTTCCCCAAAACCAGCCTGTTTTGGGAAGTAGGGGAATGTAAAGTAGGATAGTAAACCAAGACCAATTATAGGTTTTGACTAAATGTTGGTGTTTTGCTGAAAAAATGGATCTGAGTGCCTTTGGACTACATACAGTAACTCAGCTACAGAAATCACAAATTACACAATTACAGTAAGTACAACCCTCAGAAATAAAAGACGGTCTCTTTGAGTCTGTAAATCTCTTATTTGGCCATACATGTTTGGCTGTCTTCCTATGACTGCAAATACAATTACACATACTGTATAGAGAGAATGGCCAGTTTTTGTAACGCAAAAACAAATATATTTTACTGTTTATCACATCTTTCACTACTTATTAAGTCCGAGCTTTTTTCTGTCTGGATGCCTTTACTCTACTTATGTAGGTATTGGCGATTCACAACAACACTTGTTAGTTTACCTTCTATAGAGACCAATACAAATCTTACATCACAAGAAATCTTAAAAATTCTGAAAACTGGTGAACTCTTGAATACATCAAAGTGATTATGACCATCCAGTCATCCAGTGAGCCATGATGACTGGGTGAGAGCAAATCTCTGACACTCTGTTAGATTTGGTGGGTTTGTTAGATGCCCAGCATAAGAACATAATAAAAGTTACAAATGAAAGCAGACCATTCCACCCATCTATCTTATTTTGTTATTGAGAATTTCATCTAGCCATTTATTGAAACAAGCTACGGTAGAATGTTGATTTCAATAACATGGCTGAGTAGCTTGATGAAGACTCCTACAACAATAGATCAAAAAGTGGCTCTTGTTCTCAGTTTTACATGTATTTCCATAAACTGTAGTTTCTGCTTGTGTCCTCCAGTTTTTGTTTCACTGTTGAAGAAGAAGACATCTTTGATCTTTGTGTTGATGCCTTTGATGATTTTGACTACTCGAATCAGGACCCATTATTTTTCTCACTGTTCAGTACTAATAATGTTCAGTCACTTTAGCCTGTCAGTGTCACGGATGTCGGAAGGGACGAACTGTGGAGAGGCAGTAGAGTGGAACAACCCAGCTCAGCAGTTCAGGAGTCGTATAGAAACCTTTGCCCTCAGGCAGCGGACGTGGGATGACCTGGATGCTAGGTGGGTCTCAGGACATCTGAACGTCAATGCTGAGCCAAGGTGAATGAGTGACCCGGAAATATATAGCCCCAGAGAGAGAGACACCGGAAGGACAGCAAAGCACAGGAAACTAGGGACAGGACAGAGAAGGAGCGCCCTCTGGCCGCAGAGGGCATGACAGTACCTCCCCCTTCATGGGCGGCTCCTGACGTCCATACAAATAAGTGAGCTGCACAGCACTGGGGAGAGGAAAAACCTCATTTAACTGAAAGGAAACCTCCGGGAGTCCATGGCTGAGAGCTGCCCCCTCCTCCAGGGTATAAACCTTTATTGGGTAGAGGAAGGGGGGGACAGGTAGAGCTCCGGAGACTTAAAATAAAAAAGACAAGTACACAAGCTCAAACCACAACAAAGATAAACCTGGGAGACCAGGGAAACAAACCACAAAAATCAAATAAGAACCAAAAGTTCCAAGACACACGGGACAGGGGGACCAGAGAGAAGGGGAAACCAGGAAGTGAAAAATCAAAACACCATGCAAAAAACAAGAATAAAAACACAAAAACCTGGGAAAAATACAGCAGACTGGGCAATAGGCACATTCCCATTCCATCACAGATGCCGGAATGACAACCCGAGGAAAGCCAGGCCGCAGCCCGCTCACAGGCACAGGAGTCAGAAAAAGCATCCTGTGATTAGAATAGGAGAGCCGAGAGAAAAAAAAGCCCAGAGGAAAAACAAAAAGCGCCGCTCGCAGGGTCAGTAGGAGGCTCAGTATTCTGTCACGGATGTCGGAAGGGACGAACCGTGGAGAGGCAGGAGAGCAGAAAAAAGACCCATATGCGTAGCGGTGGAACGGGGGATTAGCCCGGGCTCAGCAGTTCAGGAGTCGAATAGAAATCTTTGCCCTCAGGCAGTGGACATGGGGCGACCTGGATGCTAGGCGGGTCTCAGGACATCCGAACGTCAATGCTGAGCGAAGGTGAATGAGTGACCCGGAAATATATAGCCCCAGAGAGAGAGACACCAGAAGGACAGCAAAGCACAGGAAACTAGGGACAGAGTAGAGTAGGAGTGCCCTTTAAGCTGAGGACAATTCTTTAAGCTGAGAGAATATTTCTGGCTGCTCTTTTCTGGACTAATTCCAGAATAGCAGACCTTTTTTGTAATATGGAGAACAAAATGGTACACAATATTCTAATAGTGCATTGTACATTCTTAACATAACATGCTTTAATCTACGTTGTACTGTATGTAAAACTAACTATATAAAGTGTTGTGTAAAAGTATTCACTCCCTTCCAATAATGTCCTGTTTTGTCTCATTAAAAACAATGAATACATACAGTATTTGAATAAGTCAAATAAAAAAAATGGCACAAAGGGTAATGAAAAATTTCAAACACATACATTATCTCTTTGAGCATTTGAGACACTGCCTGGATCAGGCAATCCATCCGAACTGAGCAGCCAGGAAGGGAGGACACAGGTCAGGAATGTCACCATGAGGTCACAAATGACTTTGAAAGACCTATAGAATTCAATGAGTAAGATGGGAGAAAATGGCAGTGGATCAAGAATATCCACAAAGCTGGCCTCCCTGGCAAAGTGGCAAGAGGGATGCCAATACTGCAAAAAAAGCCATATCAAGGCATTTAAGTAACCCTGCAGACATTCTGAAAAGGAACTTGTGGTACTTGTGGAACTTGTGATTCCCTGAAATGGAATTAGAACTTTTTGGTCGAAAAGCAAAGCATTAAGTCTGGTGCAAACACATCATGGTGAATCATCCATGCCAGCACTGTCCCAACTGTCAGGCATAGTGGTGGCAGGATCATGTTATAGTTCTGCTTTTTGTCAGCTGGGACTGGGAAGCTTGTCAACAATCTGGGGAAATGGATGGAGCAAACCCTGCTTCAGTTTCTTACAGACCTAAAACTGGGATGAAAATTAATGTTTCAGCTGAACAGTGACCCAAAATACAAGGCCAAAAATACACTGGTGTGGCATAACATAACAAGGCAAAAGCGAATGTCCTTGAGTAACCCAGTCCCATCCTGACTTGAATCCAATAGACATTCTGTGGCAAGACTTGAAATGAATTGGGGGTGCAGCATCTTGGTGTACAAAGTTGATAAGAGACATATATTGTACAAATTCAAAGATTAAACTGTTTACAAAAGTTTTATTCTGTGATTTTCATTTGCAATTTTTGCTTAAACCTAATTTCCTTCTCTCATAAATATGTTCAGTTTGAGCATTAATTTTGAATTAAAAAGGTTCACTTCAAAATATGGGTATAATTCATTTTAGAATTCAACAAAATGGGACATCGCTAGGAAGGGGTAAGTATTTTTGCAACTCCCTATATTGTAACATTCGAGAAGATGTAAATACTGTCAACATAACCCCCTGCATTAAATCGTTTTTAAGTAGCGATTTCAAAATCGCTTATATTTATATTCCATTCTTTTTCACCTTAAATCCTTTATTAAAGTTTCCCTGGCCGTTCTAAATAAATGGCGTGCTAATTAAAGTTTAAATTAACAGTTTAACTAATTAAAGCGAACTTGCCCTGCATACACTACGATACACCACGAATTATTAGCCAATTACTAAAGGAAAATGTCTAGAAAAGATATTTATAACTTTCAAAACATACATGTATAAAAAGAATTCATGCATAACGCAGGTTTGAGTAACACACAACAGCTAATCTAATAACTACTGCCCATCAAACAACTGCTGCCACTATTATCGCCTTATTTATTCAATTAAAGCGTAAATGCGTATTTAGGTTTCTAGTAGGAAGCCTTCGAAGTCTCGGAAACAAACTGAATTGGATTAATCAATGAAACTTTCGAAAATTAATGAAAGTTTCGAAGTGTGTCCAGCATCTGGAAATGTTGGTGTGCGTTGTAAATCCGACACTGACGAAAATGGAGACTGGACTACAGCAAGGTTTGTTTGCTCAGTAACAGACGGCCAGAGCAAGGCCAGGGTGGGTGTGTGTGGGAGAGCACCAGTCTCGGAGAGACAGCAGCTGGAAAGGGTCTGAAGTGAATCTAGAGTTTCAGGCTCAGATATACACCACTATAAAATGATAAATTCATACTTTTACCTTTTAATTCTCCTTCATAATTGCAGGTTTATGTAAGCCTCAGGTGATTCTCTGTAAAATACTGCCTGCATTTTATTTTACATGCTCTATCGAAGAAGCCACATTAAACCACCAACATCTCATCTCATCTGCAGTCTCAGATTTTCAGAGAGGTTTGGCGAAATGTCTGCCTGCAGAGGGCGCCTCGCAATTCTGAGCAGCGCACGGCCAGCCCAGAGGAATGCTTTTTATTTTTTAGTTTTGGCTCACAAAGCTTGCTGAAACACACTGAGGTTGCAAGTTTGGAGAAGTGCAGCGCTTAGTTACGAATCTCAATTACTAGTTGGTAATGAAATCTCTTTCAGTAAGAGATGGTTGGTACGAAGTAATCCCTGTTACGAACATTATCGGCTCTTAAAGGGCTTCTAGTGGAATATTATACAGTCAGGGCTTATGTCCCATTACTAACATTTTTCGTGAATTTGACATAGATATTACACTCGACAACTTTCTGTTAAGGTAAGAGCCCATTCACTCAATGTACGTATGCATGCGTTTTGTCTGCAGTGTTTTCAGCATGTTATAATTATTCGTTATTTACTTGTAATTGTTGACCCTCGGAGGTAGCTTTTTTTTTTCCCCCAACGCGAGTATTTTCTTTTTTTGTTTTCTGGTGGTCTACGCAAGTCAAGTCCGTTACTGGGAATGTTTTCTACAGTACAGTTCTACACATATTGTCCTCTTTAAAATTGAAATTAAGTCATTTATTCTCTGAATGATTATAAATAATAGGTGTATAAAATGAATCATATGAACTTATTTGGTATTTTGGCTTGTATAATCCTTTTTATTTGTGTATTTGAAGTTTCAGATGCATCAGGAGTAATACAATTGTAGCCTTTGGTCTGCTTTAAGGTTTTAAAGCAGTTTTCAATAGTGCAGATGTTTTCTTACTTACCAGCTGTTATTTACGAATATTCAGTACAGTACTGGAAATGCTATATCTTTCTGTATATGTATTAGTTATATATATATACTGTATGCATACGATTACGGATAGACAGTTATGTTAACACGAATTGATTAATCGGATAACTATGGTTCGCTGACCTAAAACAAAACGATGCGGTGTATGCTATACAACAGGTATAGGTGAACTGAAAATGTAATTGTATTTTGTCTTGTGTTTTATTATTATTATTATTATTATTATTATTATTATTATTATTGAAATAAAACAGCAAAGGAAAATGAGTAGCACTAATGCTATCAAATGGTCCAAATTGTTACATTTAATACAATCGTTATAGTTAAGAATATAACGTTGAATAATCACTTAAAAAAAACTAGAGGAAATATAATCTATGGAAATGTAATCTATGCTTCTTAGAAACTCCGTGCTCATATGTTCTGTATTCTGTTTTTACTGTTGATTTATTAAAAAAAATTGCCCTAGTCAGTCACCAGAAATTTTAAAGAACATCAGCCATATACACATGCGAATTCATGTGTACTTCATTTTGAAAATGCACCTTTATTAATAATTACTGAAGCAATCGAAGCACACTCAAAATAAGCATTGGACAACGGAGTGCAGTTAATGACACGAAGCTGTATTCTCTTATCTATATTGTACTTGATTCTGAAAGTGGCTGATTTGTTTTTGCTCCAGTGAAAACGGATTAATTATGCTGTTATGTTGTATTAACAGTATGCATTAAAAGGAATGACATCGATCCCATAATTTATAGAGGCATTTTTAAAAGCATGTTTAAAAGCTCTCTCATCTGAGTGCAATACATCTCTCAGTAAACAACTTTGAAGAATACTATCTAGAATGTTTGTGACTGTTCACTTATACCTGTAATGTTGGAGAGTGGACTTTGGTGTGGTTTAGAAAATCACAACTACTTTGAGATAGGGAATTATTAATTGCATCAGTAGAAACAAAAACAAACATTTAACTGAAGGATACATTTCATGGGTGCCATATAAAAATTTATTGGTGAGATCAGACCACCTATTTCCTTTGTATTCTCATCTGGCACGTTTTGTACCCTTTTTACTTTAAAGTTTGCACTTGGTCAAGTACAGTAAATCAATCTACAGTATTAAAATATACAGCTTAATATATACAGTATGGCTACTGAAGTCTTGTTAGCTATTATAAATTGCAAAAAGTTATAAATCCAAGAGTTCACACAGTATACAAAAAAATGTGTAAGCAGATCACATTTGTGTTTTGTTCACTTGTGTTGTTTTTAGTAGTACAGTAATTACAAGAACAGATTAATCATTTTAACAGTACACCAAGAAAAACATATTTTTGTGCAGTTTGTTTAATGTACAAGTACTAATTTAATGCAGATGTACTATCTGATGCAGAATTAAATAGTGGTGAAAACTGAACACATACGAATATGCTGTCATAATGTGCCCTTACTCTGAAAGCAAATTAATTTAAAATAATTACACATTCCAGTGCGAGACTCGACCGAAGATAAGGAATGGCTGATGTTACAATATGTATAAATGCTTAATACAGTATTCTGTCACTTACGTTTCTCATAGTTTTTAACTTTCTGCTAACGACAATGCTAGTATTTTATTGTGTGAGAATCATGGTTGATATAGTGCAGCAGAAAAGTGATTTTTTTAAAGTGAGTTCCTCCTTTTGAATCCAAACTCTGGCTATCCTGTTGTTCATTTTACAGCTTTTAAGTGGACATTATTGAGCTGAATGACACCCGAACAGCTGCTGTTTTCAGTAGAGTAGTTCTGTTTGCTGAGTGTGCTGTGTGCAGTAAATAGATATGTCAGAATTGCATACCTTAGTGATATCAGAAAGGTATTGTGGTTTTCTGCTCAAACAAGTGTGACAAAGTCATATCATGTGTGGCACATTTTGTGGTTTCAAATTATTTTATCATTTTTTGGCACTACGTTTACTTCTAAAGATAGGAGGAAATGCGTAAAGAAGTGTCAAACTCAGAAATACTTTTTTTTTCTAAAATTCTTGCAGAAACTGGGATACTGTAATTCTGATATGACTTTTAGCCACTCGTGGTACAGTAACTGCTTTGTAAAGGTTTATTGTCTGTTCTGCAGAACAAACTTATTTTAAGTTAATATAATAACTGTAGTGGATCCACTTTAGCTGTATTTTATTTTGTTTTTTTTGTATTTTATTTTGCCTTGGATGTCAGCTTTTGAAGAAGCACGAGGATAAGAAGTCGTACTCACTGAATGCTCTGTGACTGCAGTGGGGATCAAATCAGGGCTGTAGTCCTGCAGGCTTTATATGTATTTTTCATTATCATCTGATTAATACCAGAAGTGGAAATGCTTTTGTCTGATGGATTTTTCTGATTATATCAATTAAGTCATTTAACACTAGCTTGAACTGAAATGCAGAAGTAGCTTTGGCCCCAAGAGCACAGGATCAGTCTTCTTTGTTGTTTTAGACGTTGCTGTTTGCCACAGCTCTGCAAATGGGCAGACTGATAAGACACTGCGTTCCGTCTGATTTTTCTTATTTAGGCTACAGCATGTGTAGATAGCACATCCTCAGGCAAACTAACAAAATTGAGGATAGGTGACGTTTTCACTAGAACTAGTACTTGCTTAAAATAGTTCAATATTGGCCACTTTATTGTGCGCCATCTTTTAAATACTTGCTACGGTGAAGCACGGAAAGAACACTAAGAATTACGTAAATTCTATATATGTAAGAATAATATTTACAACTGAAAGCTTCACTAATTTGTTCCAGAAAGTAACGTGTATTCTTGGTTAGGAATTTGTACCATAAGGCTGTCCAAATGTTTAATGTCCTTGACATGTCTGTATGTTGAGACCTCAGGAGTCATTGTGCCAAACTGGCAATGAATTCAGCTCAAAACAACAACCAGATGGTTGAAAAAAATGCTGAAGGCTTTGGCTCATGTAAAAGTACGAGGCCAGATGCTGAAACATTTCACTCTAATCCTTAATTTTCACTGGCATAAAAATAAATTTTGAAAAACGGACTAATTAATAAACCACATTTGGAATGTCTGCAACATAAATACCGTATTGTCTGGATATTCTGCCATTTTTAATGACTGTGCAAGAATTATCAGCTAACAGTATAGGTAAAGTTAGAATTTTTTTCCCCCAACACAATCACACTTCTTACTGAAAGACACATTTAAAAGTTTTACTTTTTTATAGGGGTAAAATAAACTAATTCATATTTGGGTCTACTCGATAAAGTACCTAGGTGAAATAGATTTGCGTATGGCTCTTCAGGTAAAATAAGTAGATGTACCCAGATAGTACATAACAAGGGCTGCAGCATGTCTTTGTGTTGGGCACCTGAACAATATGTAATGTGCCATACATTGTAAATGCCATATTTTAGTTAGTATTTTTGGACATTTTTGAGTAATGCACAAAAAATTCAAATTTTTTGTGAATATATTTTATTCTGAATAAAAATGTAGAGATTATTAACAGATTTTCTTTTTTGAAAAACAACTGGAAACAATTGACTGTTCTTTTCCCTCCTTAGTATTAAATAGTGGATGGTTACCGAAGTAATGAAACTTATTAAATATATTTTAAAAACAGAGTGAAATCTTGGAATTTTATCACTCAATTTGATTTTAATTTGCTCATTTTATTACTGTCACTAATAAAGACTAATATTGAGAATCAAAGTTAAAACATTTACCACATCAAATGCATCGAATACCGCTGTAATTGCACAAGTCTACAGGAAGTCCTCTTACCAATTTGTGGAAAACAGAAACCAAAGGTCCTCATGGAATTTCTTATATATTATCTTTTGTGTAGTTAAATTCACACTAACGTGATACCTCATATCTTCTGAGATTAATTGTAGGTGAATTAATTTTGAAGGTGCAGTTAAATCCAGAGAGATAGTTTCAGGTTGCCCTACTGTACATCAAGAGAGAATTACTGTAATTGCAGGTATAAATATGCCTGATGAGTTATCATGGTCTATTATGTCTAAATGATGCATTTAATTTCAGAATCTGAGCTGGAGAGCGTGTTTTACACTTAAGTAGTTTACATTTGTGCACAATGATATGTTTTGTTTATTAGGTGCTGTGTAAAGTGGGAAAATCTTGATTACTCTGCAGTTTAACTGACATAAAGGAATTAATGCCATGGAACTTTAAAGCAGCTGTGGTTAAAATGAAACTATAAAAGCTCACGTTATTTAGTACATTGTATTGTATGAGTGATCTCAATTTTATGGATGAGTTTCCACACATATGAGCAAACTGTAGACGTGGTCAGTGCTAGTTACAACAATGAAAAGCTAAGTTATAGTAAACAAGCAGAGAGGGTGGTCTTGGATATATGAGGCTTAAAAAGATTAAATGGAAAGACAAAATTGCAAAAGGCTTTGTGCTGTAAGTATTGAAAAGAGAGCATGCTATAAAACTAAAAAATACTTTTAGAGTTTAGGTTTTGTACATGCTATAACTAAGCAGTAAATTAAAAATGTAGGTATTGTTTTTTATATTTTGTCAGTATATTCCTGGACTGTGCAATACCTTCATTTTAAAAGTTGGGCCTGTAGCTTTAAAATAAATTCATCACAGGCAACGAACATGTTTCAAGATTCAATTCCAAATCCAAGTGACTGATTATATAACAAAGCTTTAATTAGTCCATTTCTTTCTATGCAATTAGAGTTCTAGGTTCCAGTAGTGCCTTTGATTGGTAATTATGCTGTTTGCTTTTTAGCCTTTTTTAGCGATGGAGGAAGGCCTAAATCCAAACACTGGATTAAATAATTTTGTACTTGTTTACTTTACAGTAGTGTTATTTTGTACTAAAAAGTGTAAAGAGTGTAATAATACATGCATCTCTCTTTAGTCAACACTCATTGAATGTAACAGCTGTACTATTTGTGATGTGCTTGTATACATTGATGTCTAATTGATTTTTATTTATCTGCCAAGAGGATGAAAACACATTTTCAGCCCTTCTTTGCAACTGGCTCCACACACAATATGTTGCTAAGATCAGAGCCTTTCTACCACCAGATGTGTACAGTACAATAAAATCATGTAGATCCTAATGATTGTTTATATTAATAATTATGCTGAGTTGTATTTGTATAGCACCTTTCATCCCAAAGAATCTCAGGAGCTTTGGTATACTGTATAGGAAGGGAATAATTTCACCTTCTGACATGAGAAATTCCCTTTCAGTTTGCATGTTTTCACTAGACAAACTTATCATTATTGTTTTCAATATCTTTGTGTACAGTAATTAAAGATGGCAGTCAGTTCATTCTCTTATCACTTAAGTAATGAAATTAATGCACAAGGACCTGAGCTATTTACCTTTTAGACCTTCAGTCTGTCACTGAGAATCAAGCAAAATAATGATCAAGAAAGGTAATCCATTCATATCTCACATTATATTGATACATTTTATTTAAGATTCACTAGTTACTTAACTACCAAGGGAGCAAGCTGGTTCCTTTTGTTCTTAAGCTTCTTATGTCCTTGTACGCTACAGGCAAGGTAGATTGTATCAGCTTCAGTAGTTATTGGACAGTAATTCAATGGAAACAATTTGGAACTTACAGTACTTCAATCCTTTATGCTCTTTTGAATATAGTTCCTTCTCCTCAGTGGCTCCTTATCTCCTGCTTTAAAGCTTTGGTCTGACTGTGGAGAGGCTGCATTCAGGTGGCTGTTTGAGCCAACAGGCATCCAGGAGTTCTTCTGAGGCAGGGGTACATCTAACGCAAGCCCAAAACCAAAAAATATACTGTAGCATTTGTACTGGCCAAGTCTATGCTTTAATTACTGCACACAGTCTTCTGAATAAACCATTCTTTGATTACCATTAGAGCAGCCAGTGCACACAAAAATCTATGATTGGGCAGATTCATCAGTACTGATGAGACAGGCAGTAATCTGTTCCCTTAATTAATGTAATTGTACTTCTGTGTTTAACAGACCTTGTGATCATAATACGGAGCCTAAAACTGATTTTTCTAAAAAATATGGTAAAAACAATAAAAAATTTAAACTAGTAAACTTTGTCATTATATAATGTCGATTTTCATTAGAAAATAACAGGCAGTATTGCTGAGTTGCTGAATTATAGGGCTATTATGTTCTGGAATTTGCAGTTTCATAATGCTATAAAAATAAAATCAATTTCTGTATAACAATGTGAAAAACTCCACATTGTAAAGGAAAAGGGCATTTTTTGTCAACCTGAGAATTCTACGAGCTTAATGCGTTATGAATCTCATACTCTGCATCAATCAGATAAATACATTAGTAAAAGCAAACAGCATCCTCAAAGCACAGATGGGTCTAGAATACAGTGGTGTGCTGTGGCAAAAAGAATTCAGGCAGTAGAGCCAGTAAAACTAGCTCAGTTCCTATCTACCACAAACCCCAAACACAATGCATTAAATACTAAAATGGCTTTTAATGTAATATATCACTTATCTTTGATTTAATTATTTAGTATAAACATGGCTTAATTTTACCATCACTCTCAATAACTGCTTATCCAATGCAGGGTCACGGTGGCCTGGAGACATATCCCTAGACGCATTGGGTGCAAGGCGGGATATATCCTGGATGGGACGCCAGTCCATCACAGGGCACACACGGACGCAAACAAGAACACATTCAGACCAGGGATATTTAATGCTTTGATTTATTGTGTAGTTAACATTTGCAATAAAACTAGCAGACATTAAGCAGACACTTTTATCCAGGATATATCAAGCAATAGAAGCCTTGCAGTATGTAAGTCTACAATAAAATCAACAACAAGAGTAGTATTACTAATGATATTTTGCAGGTAACAAAAAATACTGTAGCTAATTCAGCCTCTAAGAGCAGTGTATGTTAAATGCCTAGTGGTCACTGATTCCCCTCCTGTTGTCTGGTAGGGGGAGACTCAAAGAATGAGTGTTTGGTCCAGGGCTGATACAGCCCCTCTCGGATCCTGAGGAGTGAGGACCGTTGCTGGGGAAGGAAGTGCTGTTTTCCCCGGTAACCTTGGGGAACATCCCCCCCACTGGGGGTCTTTAGAAGGAGCAGAGGAGCTTTCATGCCAGAATCTCTTCATTTCCAAAACAAGATGAGCCTGCCTTTCAGTTCTTTGATCAGGCTTAGTTCTCTGTGTAAATAGCTAAGGACATTTAAGTTAGTTTGCTGTGCACTGGTGTGTGAGGAATTTAGTTCTGCAAATGTAATTTTTTACATGTAAAAACAAACAAACAGCAAGATGCTACCTGCATGCGAAACCATTAAACATCATCTGCTAGGTTTTTGTTCAGTCTTGAATTTCATTTGCTGCATTTGCAAAACTGACCAGTCTACTAATATAACCAGAATCTATCTCATTGATTTAAATCACAGCAGTGGCCCTAGTGTTGTCCTTGTTGCACTCCCTTAATTGCAACACCCCAATTTAAGTCATTCTCTGTTTTCTATTTATTAACCAGTTCTCAGTCCAGATGCACACATCTCCTTGAATACCAACTACCTAACTACTTTTAGAAATAAGCTTTTATAGGGAACTGTAAAAAACATTTGGAAAATCAGAATACATCATATCATATGCGTCCATTACTGTTGTTGTTCATTTAAAGAACTCTTAATAAGTTGGTTTGGCAAGAACTCCTTTTTCTAAATCCATATTAACTGTTTCCTAGGATGCCATTTCATGTAGCTGATCCTCTAGTTTAGTTCTAATAATTGTTTCTATAACCTTTCATGTTACAGATGTCAGACATATTAGTCTATACGGGAGCAGGTAAAGGTTTATTCCATGCTGAAAGAAAAGAAACACAGTGTTTCACCTGTGGAGCCTTCTTCAGGTGAAAAGAAGGCTCCACAGCCGAAACTCCAAAACACCTTCTTCAGGTAGACACCTGAATATTTCCTTTCAGCATAAATCTTTCAACTAAAATAAAATAAAATAAACAAACCTTTAGTTTGTTCCATGCTGAATAAGCATGTTACAGCCTACACATGCCAACACAACTACCTACTTGAACATATTGGTCTTTATTACTTGAGTCAGTTTTTTCACCCTGCTTATGGATGGGCACGAAATGAACAGTTCTCCAGTTCTATCCCTGTATTGAGCTACTGTTGGAAGAGTTGCTTCAGTGGCATCTGAATACCAGCAATGGGTTCTGAATAATCCTATCCTTGACTACTGTATGACTGGTAAAATACAATTGGGATCTGGAGATTGTGAATCCTTCTACTATCTGAAACAATTCTGCTTCTCCTGTGCTAATACTGTTTAATAAAGAACTTCCTTCTGCTGCCTGAGGCATGTTGTTGACATCTTTAGTGAATACCTGAGAGAAATACGTGTACATCTGGCATTTTCCTTTTATCATCTTCAAGTTTTCCATCATTGTCTCGAATACATTTTCATTCTCACTATTTCATTTTTTATTTCTATCATTGTCTTGCAAACTTAATTTATTTGCCATTGTTTTTTTCCCTATTGTAGTACTGAAAAACCTTTTATTATTTGTTTTGGCCTCCTTTGCTGTATTCCTTTCTGTCTCTCTCTTGGCCAGCCTAATATCCTTTTAGGTCTGTACTTGCAATTCATTGTACTGCTTTTCTTGAACTCTCCTGTTATTTTAATCATTTTATGACGCCTTTTCTATTCCCTTATAGGTTTCATAATTTGTTGAACCGTTTGAAATACTAGTATGACCATTTGATTTGCCATCTACCACTTGAAATACTAGTTGGGCCATTTGATTTGCTATCTGTTTGCTAAATGTGTTCTGTGCATCAAGCCCCTCATCTCATCAGCTCATTAGACCATTGCCATCCATTCTCCACTGATTCAACATCTATCCTTTCTCATTCTGCTTCTCTTAAGCTCTGTCTCTTTCCTGCAAAGACTGTGTGATAGATCCCTGTTTCTGGTAGGATCAGACTTTATTCACATTTTTTCAACAAACAGAAACCTAACCCAGCTCTAACTAGATGACTTCAATCCCATTGTACTGGTCAGCTAAGCTGCTTACCGACTGCCTTTCTGAGGCCAGAACTTTTGTTGCTTTCTTCCCTTCTCTCTTATTCCTCTTGTGCAAACGCATATATTGCTCACTGACAGAGTCCCTTGAAAGTGTCAGCTTCCTGGTTTTAAATGTCAAACTACCAATTGCCTTTCATCAGCTGGTCAGATGACCGAGAATCACAGGTCATTCGTCATTGCCTTCTGGGATTTGTAGTTCAGACAAGAGTCTACGTCTTGATTAAATCTACCACCGTCTTACAATCTGCTTTCCAGAAATGACAAACTTTTGATTTGGACTCAATTTGTACAGTTTCAATATGTACTTAAAAGCACACTATATTATGACCATAGTTCCCTAATGGTCCTCTCACCTCCAAAATCTAGGTAAAGAAAGCAGTCATTAAATTTAAAAAGTGTTCACAGAAATTCATTGCAGTGACCACCTTGCTTCCATATAGGAATTTCAAAAGACTTTTTCCCGGCTTTTCAAGGTCAACATATAACGGGAGAAGACAAGCTGTGGTGGCCAACTCCAATTTCAAGGTGGCGTTCCAGTGCAATTAGTTAAAATTCTCCATCATTTTGGTTTCTGTTGCTGATATTCCTGTAGGTTTGCTGGTCTATGTTGTGAATATTGAAGTCTCTAATGAAAACACTTTCTTCTTTTGTGCACAAATTCTTAATTTCTTTGTACAGTGTTGAATTATAAATGACATAAGAATTTAGTGGTGTATAGCATATCCTAACAATATATCTTTCAAATGTTTTTTGGTCAGCTTGACCCGTTCATTGTAAGCCATACTGTATGTTTTAAGATGTGAGGTAATAATATTTTCTGTGTTTTGACTGTAAAATCATAAGGTTGCATGCTTTCTTCTCCATAGGAAAATTACTTGATCACCATCTTTTTTTTTTGTTGGCACGGACTGCTGCAGATTTTTGGATTCTTCAGAAAACAGCTGTTCTTTTAATTCCAAACTCTATCCAGTTCTGCTCTCTTTCTCCCCAATGTGGTGGATCACATCCCTAAACTTGAGCAGCAGAATATATGTAGTAGCCAAGATGCTAACCGATTTTGTCCACTGGAGTGTTCCTGGTAAAACATGTGATCTGAATGAGGGCGGATGATCTCTGTCCTGAAACCACAGAAATGGGTTTCAAGGCCAGGGCTTCTAGTTCTGGCATGCTTTTTGTGAGTCCATTGGTTGGAAGAAACAGGAGCAGATAACTGTGAAGTTTTCATTGGAAACCTGTCATCAAATACATGGCAATGGGCATAGCTTTAGGTTACATTTCAACAAAATGCTCCCACATGTTTGTTGTGGGTTTGAAAAAGCAGTTTCTGGAAACTTATTCTTGTAAGCAGTGAACTTCTTGGCTTGAGCAATGAGTTATCCTCCTGTTACCTTTGAATATTGTGACTAGCTGATTGTACATGTGATCTGTGATTTCAAATGACAAGCTCTATCATACCTTTAGTGCCATTTAGATTGTCTGATGGGAGATTGGTTTTGGCTATGGCAGTGACAGTTTCCTCATATATATTTAGCCAAATTTCTTTCTCTGAAGCAATTTTTTTGGCAAGGTTCTGCTAATGTTTCAAAGAGCACATCCGTGAATGTGGAAACTGTAATTAATGTCTTTAGCTCAAAATCTAACTCTGAACTGATGAGTTGTAAAATAAATCCACCTCTTGTATGTGGTGAAAAAGCTCTTTAAGCTCCTTTTTTTCTTACTCAATGCAAACCAGCTGAGATGAGAAATTCCAGAATGTGGGTGCCACCTGTGTGTCCACTGTGTCCACTTTGGGGGTTTTGGGAAAGATATTGCCTGTCCTCCAGGATTGCTAACAACATTTTGCATTATCTGTTTTTTCAATGGCTTTGTGACTTTGATGAAGCATATGAGATAACACCAGACGAGAACTGTAAGTGGACTAGATCATTTCACACAAGCTTGCACACCACTAAGCTGAGATGCCCTGTCAGAGCATTTTGCAGCTAACCTGTTAAGAACAATCAAATTGATGTAAGATATTTATTTATTTACTTGTACCATTCATAAAATTTAGAAACTGATCTTTGGGACCATTATCAGTCACATACCTGAAAACACAAGAAAACTGACTATTATTTTGAAATTTGTTGCTTCATTAAGCTATACTACTGCTGATATGATTTTCCTAAATTTCTGCTTGTGTGGCATCTGGCACAATGATTATAGTCTTGTTAGATGTACCTGAGACTAGTGTGGCTGTGGACACCTGATTACTTCTCACACTGTCATAGTCGGAAATTAGAATATTATTCCACATAATGATGTTTTTTAGAGGAATGTGTGCCTTCATTCATCATGCCCCCTGATGGCTAATTTCTGCTTGCCAAGGTAAAAGTTAGAATCAAGTACCCCTTTTCCCCTTTGCATCTTTTCATCCAGTTGAATGTCAGACAGTCTTTGTACATGGATACCTCTTAAAAAGGAAAGACAAAAGGAAGGAAAAAAGAAATCTCTGGAAAAAAAGAAGAAAGTTTTCCATGAGAATGTAAATGTTATGAAAGAAATATGATGCCTCTGTCATTGTGACAGTTTTAAAGTAAAATACAGTTTTGAAAAGGTTTCAAAAAGTTATAAAATTCCATTTAAATAACAATATGGAGACGATTATATACAATATTTGTCTTTATATGCAATATACAATTATATGCTCATCTTTTATTAAATTTAACCGTTGGAACACTGCTAACCAAGAAATGCTAATTTTGGTAACTTTGTAGTTGCTCATTTGTGGCAATCTGACAGCTCTCAGATGTTGGCTAGATGGTGGCTTATGTCAGTCCCTTAAGCTGAATCAAAGAATACACTGGGAGCTTTATGGACAGTGACTGCTAGCTCCTATATGGATATCTACCTTAGGAAACTGTAAATCTTGAACTCTCCTATTGGGTAAACTCACTCAAGGCCTTCAACTCAAGCAGAGGATACTTTGAACTATTGCTGTGTTGCATCACTTCCACAAGGTAATTATATCGTTGATTGGATAATCAAATCCCCTTCAGGAAAACTTTAGACCCTTAATAAGACAAATGAATAATGTATAATAAATGGAGTTTACAATGAGCATTCAGAGGAAATGACAGCAGCCAGTTCACTTTCACCTCAACTCCCAATCATTCCTGAGGTAATCTCCTTATAGAAAAACTATAAATACTACACGTAAGCTTTTTCTCCTTTGTATTTGTCTTTTGTATACTGTACCTTCTCCCGTCTCCATCTCTGAAGCTAGTCCTTGGCTCAGTCCTCACTGTGCCAGGGGTCCAGGCATCCTTGTCAGTAAATATTTTCAATACATTTAATTCTTTGTTGTTGCTATTCCTCATGAACTGATAACAGTGGTTGTTTCATAACATAAGCAATCACACTGTCTCTTATGATTTACTCCATATAATTAAACTATGTGGCAGTGACGGGTTGGTTAGCATTGTATGATCCTCAGAGAATACCTTTGAAGGCCCTGATGGAGTGCTTCGGTCAGAATGTTACTTGGTTTTACAGTTGTTTTATCAACTTTAGCTAATGGAAAGTGGATGTTTATGTCCTTTTAATTCAGACGTGCTGCTTCTTTTGTCGAAAAGGAACATTCTCATTCATGTCGTAGAACAGAATCATTAAGACATCTTTTGACAAAATGTAGGTTTTCCACAGAGTAAGTTTCTACCAGCTGCTTGCAGATCTTACTTGGCATATGTCTATGACCTTACAAACTCTGTAGTTAAGTTTGTTTTTCACTCCTAATCTGTATAACTGCCAAAAGGGCCAAGCAGCAATTTAGATGAAGTAATGGAATGCTAATATTGTTACAAAACAGTATCTTGTGGCACAGTAAGAAGCAGTAAGTTAATTTTCTAACCTATAAAAATATGATACTGATACATTAAAAACAGATCTCAAGGGGATAAATTGTTTTACTGAAATTAGTGGGGATTGCAAATGTCTTCAGTTCAGTCAAGGTCAAACAACTTTTTCATTTGACAAATCAGACAAAGAGACAAATGAAAATTATTCTCTAAGGTTCTATATAATCTGCTTCCAGTACTAAGAACGTACATGGGTATTTCTATTTCTTTGAAATAGAGTTTATTCATGCATAGGATTAACCATATTTCTATGTATTAGAATTACATCTTTATGTTTTAATTAAATTATGGATCGGAGAATCTCAGTTTTCTTATCATATTTCTTGATATATCTTGATAATTGCTGTAATATTACCGTAAATAGGACCGCACAGTACATGGTACATGAGCAAATAAAAGTTGGAAATGTTAAATGTGTGAGAGGAACATGTACAAATGTTCATGAGGAACATGTACAAATTTTCTTTGCAACTAGAAGGTACAGAGCAATGAACCTGCTGGAGCAATGAACTAGCAAGGTCTGTGTCTTTTATTTACATCAATTAAATTAAATCTCATTGAAATAAGTCTTGTTAATTGTCCTTATATTTCTTAAGACTAGTCGCATTAAAAATTGAAATATTTATATAGTTTCAGTAAAACAATGTTGTGAAAGTTTAGAATGTTTTTTCTCATGATACAAAGTGATATTTTGCCTCAGCATGACTATGAAAAATATTATACTACATTTGAACCAGCCAAACCTGGTTTAAGACTGCTTATTGGAAAATGCTGAATGTGGTCTTGCACATAAGTATAATATTATGCCCTGCATAGAAGCTGGAATCAAGACTGGAATTTTGCACACTTTGCATTTTCCATGTAGAGCTCACTTTACAGATGTGTACCAGAGCCAGCCATTTGGCTTGCTTACCAAGACTTTATACACTGTTTCCCTGCTGGTTGTAGCTCTAATAGCAAGTACTGTATACAGGATCCAGTATACACTGCATTATATTATATGTTGAAAAAGCTGCATTATGTGACACTTGAGTAGATGGCAGCTTACTCGATAAATGTTTTTGAAATCTTTTTTCACAATCACAATCACAATTATTTGACTTTAGTAATTTTAGATATCTGATTTAGGAATATTGTGAAACTGGGATTTTCAGATTTCTAGTTTGTATACTATTAAGTTGCAGATAGACAAAGTAATTTATCAAGTGTCCTACAAATGCTCAGAATTAAGTATAACAACAGCTAGAACTACAACTGGAAAGAAATGACTTTTTTAGTATATTTATGATTTTTTTTACTTTTCCATTTATTTATAGTATTTTGTTTCTTGTGTTATTCACTGTGACTTGTTTCTACTCTAGCAAAACCTGAACAATTTTTACTTTTGCCAGTTTTCGTTCTTCTAATAACCTTGAGAAAATTGGTATTTCCTTTCCGTTTATGATCTTCGATGACCACAGACATAAAACCAAAGTGATTTGTTTAAAAATTGAAAACACATTTGAGCACTGTTGAACATTTTATGAAAGTATCTTCCATGAAACTTGGCGTTAGTACAAATACTGTATAACTGAATGCTGAATACCAAAAAAGAATATCTTGTAGATAAGCTGAAAATTGGCAATTAGGTAAAGTGCATTAAAGATTTTTTCTAATGGTTCCTGTGCTAAAATTAGGATGTTAATACGACTCAAATAAAATAATATACTCCATGCACATACAGTGTTTATGTTTAATTTAGTGTGGAGTAATACCTTTCTGGAATAAGAATTACTGAGGCAAAAGCACCATTGCTCCAGCGCATTTGATACTATGATTATTGCCCAATTTATTCAATTCAATATAAGCTGCTCTCAATTTTAGTGATAACTAAATGAAAAAAGTCAATATGAAGAGGTGGGTAGAATTGGAGGATAGAAATAAGTTCTAACTTAAGCAAGTTTGGTATGCTGTAGCTTCCAAACTATTGGGAGTGATATAGCAGAGGGACTGGTTTTTGTAGGACTTCCTATTGACATTTTTTTTACAATATGTTCCTTTTTCTTTGTGGCATAACAAATTAATTTTTGTTTTGTTTTTTTAGTCCATGTTGTTTTTCAATTTTGTCACAGTCTCAAAAAATCAATATTTAAAATAGCTGTTTATTTTTGTAATCGCCTCTTTTTTCAATTTGCAATCAGAACAACCAAAAAAACAAACATGGAAATGATAACAAACCCCTCCCCCATGAACCCTTTTCCCTGCTTCTGCAGTCAGCCGTTTTCTTCCAGAACCCACCCTATCCCAGTTGGCCATTCCCAAGGATTCTGCAAAAGCCACTCAGTAAGTAGAGGATGGGGGCACGATAAAAAAGGCTGTATCTTTTCTTCAGTTGTCTCCCAATGTCACAGGACATTCTTCTGTTGCACCAAAGATGTGAACATCAGCTTGAGCTACCTCCACATGGGGAAAGGCCCACTGGTGCCAGGGACAGGGGTGTGGTGGCATTCTTTTGGCAGCAGTAATAAGAGCCAAACACACCTTTTCTATGGTATTGTTAAGCCCATGGAGGTGTTGCCAGTGAGCAGTAGGACCAAAGGGAAACAAGGAATACTCTACTTCAGCACTGTGGACAGTGTCACACATACAGTACCCTTCTCCACAACACTAAATAATTAAAACACGCACATAAAGCAACAAAAATACCTTTGTTCGATTATAAAATCAGGAAAATAAACCAATTTCCTAATTCACATTGTGAAAAATAAAGCTTGTTTTACTCCATGTGAACCACCATTTTATATTTATTATTAGATGTTTTATTTTAAATTAACTCAAAGAGTGGCACGGTGGCGCAGTGCTTAGTATTGCTGTCTTGCAGCACTGGGGACCTGGGTTCTATTCCTGGGGTACTATCTGTGTGGAATATTTTCCTCCCATGTTCACATAGGGTTCCTCAGTTCTCTGGTTTCCTCCCACAGACCAAATATATACTGGTAGGTTAATTGGCTATTGGGAAAATTAACCCATGGTGTGTGTGTGTGCATGTTTGTGTTTGTGTGTGCCCGGCATTGGACTGGTTTCTTGTCCAGTGTGTATCTGCCTTGTGCCTGTTGCTCACTGGGATAGGCTCCAGCTCCCTGGCAACTCTGTACTGGATAAAGTATTTAGGAAATGGATGGATGGACGGATGGACTTACTGAAACCTTAATAACCATATATTTATTTGATTCACTGTAAGGCAGTAGTAGGAAAAATCATGCACCCCTGATCTAACCAATGAAGAATGTAAAGAGTGGTTCCAATGTAGTAGGTTCCAGTTACTGAACACCAAACTGGATGCAGGTTCCCCAAATAAATTACCTTAATTTTGGTTAAATGACCTCCTTTTTCATGCACTCCATGTGATGTGTATGGAAAGAAGTTAGTGATAATAAGGGATTTAGCTGTGAGAGGCTTAGACAATGTTATGTGTGTAGAGAAGAGGGGTGTAGGTTTGAGGGAGTACTGGGATCCCTTTTGAAATAAATAGGACCTTTACAAGTAGGACAGTCTGCTTCTGAATCGAGAGGGGTCATGTGCTTTGGGCAAGCATGTGTGTGAGGTGATTAAGAATTACATAACAGAGGGAGTGGGGAAGCAGAAACATATCTTTATTATCTGTAGAACAGAAAGAACATACTGAAAAGTACAGAAGTAAAAGTAAAATACACAATGTCTACAGCTCACATGCTCTTGCTGTTCCCAGCTTTATCAGAAATGGTCCAGGTGAAAAACTAATTCTAACAGGCTTGGAAGAAAACATTGTGACTTAAAGGGTATACAGGTAGGCCTGGCTGATGAAGGGAAATGCTGTGCAAGAATAAGCAATGAAAACACAATAAGGGAAACTGAGACCTCAAACAGCCAAGTCCTTAGAGACCCATACCTCATTGCTAGGCATATCAAAAACAAGATACTGGATTTAGGAACAACATCATTAGCAGGCAGCTATAATATCATGGGCTTCATAGAAACATGGCTTACAGAATATGACAGGGATTTATTTAATATTAGTAAAAGGTTCATAGGCAAGCAAACGACCAGACATTGCAGGGTAGCAGATTATATCAAAACATTTATATTATATGTAGTGATATTGCAGTTATGTCTGTTTATATGTCATAAACTGGCAGAATAATGTAAATATCAGTATGCTCCTGTAAAAGTATGAGTGCTTCTGAATCTATGGATTAGAACTTGAAAGATCTAGTAATGAAGGTGTGCTACAAGCTACCTAACTCAGAGAGTCGTGATGATGTTTCAGTAAACAATTCAGTCAGATCTGCAGGTATCAAGGACGAGATCATAGTATACATGAAATTATGGGATTTTAATTTTAATTAAGCTGAGAGTATAAAAGATGAAATTGAAATGGTGGATAATAGCTGCCTTCTTTCCCAGCTTGTCAGAGTATTAAAGGTGCATTAAACTGATCTTTTCAAGTGCTCAAAATAGAGTGACATTGGCTGAAGTAAGAGAAGCACTGGGACATTGTGAGAGCAATATGATCGATACTAAAGTATCCTTCAATACCAGACAGGTAGAGACTAAAGGGAAGTTTAATTTTTTAAATAAAAAAAGAAAATGAGGTAAATTGTACTTAAAACAAATTGGGGGTAAATTCATGGCTACACTAGAGTATACTAGTATATGAAACATGGGACTAGAAGCAGAGAAAACATCCACTCCTCAAAGTCATTGACTAAGTCACTCTGGAACATTTTCATTATCAGATATACAAGAACCTGTTTGACGTTGGCTCATGAAATCATTAACAAACTGAATAAAGGCAATACTTAGATCATGAAGCTACTAGTAACCAAGTTGAGCCAAATTGTTTCCTCTTGTTTGTCACCATTCTTTTATTCTTATGCAATATTCACATTACTCATATTGTTTTTCCAGTGTTTGTTATTCATTGGTTTTTCCATTGCTTTTCATATCAACACTACTTTCCTTGATATACACTCTACATGCTTGTGTTCACTGTTTAGGTGATTTCCAGCTGGTCTTTTTGTGATTTCCTTTTTTATTTTAACATTTTGTAAATGAGCAATTATATCAAAATATAAATAAACATATATGTCCCCCCACAATCATAGTCACTCTTCCTTCACCTCCTACTGGTGGCAAGCCATCCCATAGAGGTACCCTGAAAGACTAAATCTTTAGGTGAAGGATGATGAGTTAAATTTCCTTTAATGAACAGTTTGTCTCTGTTGCTTAGTATTTCAAAGTCATAGCAGTGGTACAATACAATAGCTTATAATGTAGAATATTGGTATCATACTGTGTATCGTGATCATGTTTGCTTTGGAGATATTTTTAACTTATAAAGTTGGTGGAATACTTTAGCTTTAGTTTCCTATTCAGAACTCATTAAAGGACACAAGAATTGTGAGACTAAAATTATGTGAAAGAGTCTATTAAAATTGTGATATGGACAAGTGACCACTAGCTCAACGCCTATAAAGACTCTGCACAGCTACTGTAGGTCAGTTGGTACATAAATTGATACCAATACTGTACCCACTTAGGACTCTATTTTTATTTTATAACATACATTTAAATTTCAAAACAGTAGCCAGAGAATACAATATTGCTAAACTTGTTTAGATATTTTCTATTAGGAAATAGGTTAGAGTTCTTGGATTATGAGAATAATAAGAAAGTCTTAATAGCTTTGTTTTTAAGAGGAACCTGTGCCAGGGTGCAGTTTTTGAGGTCAGTAGAATAGAGCAGCTGATATTTACCAGGCATCGATTCCCAGTTGCATTATCAGGCAGTGTTCCTCTTGAAGAGCTCTGTGCCAGAGGAGCTGTGAAGCACTTCAGCCAATCAGCAGTTAAAGTGGAGTGCTCCACCCCAAGTGTGAGCAGATTAACAGGCACAGACTGTCTGCGGCTGTGAACTGAGACCTCTGGAGAGAGACCTGCTCTGTTAAACATCAGCACAAATGGGGAGCCACAGACGTTAAAGCGGTAGATAAGGAGGATCTCTGTGAAGCTTACAGTATATGAGGTCCCATTAGGTGTAAACCCTAAAATGACTGCAGGTTTGTGGGGTCTTTGTAGAAGCAAAACCAAACCAAAAAAGATGCTGTGAGATGATACCTACCATTTCATTTTGAATATTAGTCACCAACTAATATTTTTCTTTTCAAACCTCTTCAAAGCAACCCTCTTTTCATCAGATATGGGTTTGGTTTGTACCATTTCCCCTGTATTGGTTTATTACTACTGGGATATGTGAAAGGTATCTTCTTTCTTCACCTTGTTCTCTGGCAAAAAAACACTACCACATTGGTTAGGACTGGATTATGTGTCACTTCTGGGCCTCTTGGTATCTTGATTGCTTTCTTGATTTGTCAGCGTGTCCAGTTCCTTCAGCATCATTACCTTCAACATTAGTTTTCCACTGTGAATAAAAATAAACCTTCAGTTCTTCTAAAAAAATTTTCTAAGGGTGAGCTTGCGTACTTTCTTTTGTTTTGTCTGTCTGCTCTTGGCTGTACTTACTGGAATTCATTCTTCCTTCCTAACTTTTCTCTTTCAGGTGAAAAGCAAAGAAAGAGACAGCAGACAAAATAAGGAGGAGATAGACTAGGCTCTTCCAGGTCTATTAAGTGACCAGTTTTGCATCGGCAATCTCCACTGCTGTTTCCCCGTATCTGCTGCTCTACCTGTGCACTCCAGGTCTTCCAGGTGTTTCTGCATACTTCCAGTATACTCCCAGAATCCATATGGTTTCATGCTTCTGTGCTCTTTGGCACTTTCCGTATACTTCTGTTCCTCCATGCATCCCTGTACACCCTCTTTGTGCCTCTGTGTGTCAAAATGAGAAATTCAAGAGAACCTCTGCAGCCTGTGGGCTGTTGTGCTCTCTGGACACTCTGTGCAACCTTAGTACCCATAGCAACGCCTACCCCTGCGCTCTCCATGCTATAGCTAGACCCTGGGGTTTTTCTTGAACAGGCTTCTAACCTGTAGTTCAGTAATTTATCTTCCAAGCTTCCATACAGCCACCATCATCTCAGCGATCTTTAAGTAACAAGCATAGAAACTGTGATTTATTATGTAATTAGAAACTAATTATGAAGAGCGTATTGGTGTAATCAATAAATTGATGCAATTAAAAGACCCGCCAAGAAAATTAAAAATGGATGTATAGCAAAAAGCATTTAATTGAGAAAATGAGTACAGCAGTTGGCACTGATGTGTTGCACACCAACAGAAGCAACGTATTTTGCAAAATGTGTAATGTGTTGTTTACAAGAGGTAACAATAGACCAGCATTTAAAAATCACAAAAACACCAAATGAAAGGCTGAAATTGACACTGGTAAGAGAGAGGTTCTATGTGAAAAGGCAAAGGCAAAAGGAAAGTGAAATCCTGGAATGCTGGCATTCCCTCATTGACAGTTTAGCGCAGTTTTAATGTGCACTATTGAAAATTATAGCCAATCCAAGATGCATTTCTCAACAGAAATATAATAGTGAGTGGGGAAATTTTGACAGCAGGTCATCTGATAAAGTAGTATTTACCACAGACTGCTAATTTGTACAAAAAAACAGAATGAATGTGTATCTGTAGTTTGAATCTACAAATGTTAGCAATGACTGCTGTGCTTCTGTGTGTTACTGTGTGTTTCATAGTTTACTTGTTTACAAACATGCAATCAAGTAATTGTAATGAACTAGCAGTTAATCTCACAGGTTACCTGCATTCTGTGAATTACTCCTCAATGGCACAGGGCACCATTAAATACTGTACTTGAACAAGTGGAATTTATAAATATGAGTGGATTTATCACAGATAATGCCATTTACAAGCTCAAGGCATATAGTGGCATTCTTCAAAGCTTGTTACCAATTCAGTATATTTGATGTAATTGTCATATAGCAGTGCTTGCACGTAATGTATGGTCAGATGATTTCCTGATATGGTTCTAAGGACCATCTGAGGGATGTAAAGAAAAACTTCACCCATAAAACTGCCTCTTCAGTCATGTACAGCATGAAGGAGCACTTGGTATTCATCTTCAGAATACCATTCTAAATGCATTAGTGTTTACTCAGTCTTTGTGGAAATGGACATTTCACCAAACACAGTGATGATAATGGAGCTAAAAACATTGCTGAAGGATTTACGAGGTTTGGAAACTCAGTTCTCTCGGATTGCAACACATGGCAAGACTCTGCTTGATTTAATCCAGTGGTTGGAGAGTCGTAGAATCCAAGAAACATATAATGAAGGATTTGATACATGCCAAGCATTGGCACAGCTGAGGCACAATAAATATACTTTGTCTTAATACCTTTGGTGCAAACCTCTGTGAAATTGTTGGAAAAACAGATTGTTTACCTCAACCCAAAAACACATTTCAATTAGCCAAGGCTGTCAGAATATTCAGCTC
Organism: Atractosteus spatula; assembly: GCF_055471065.1. Lineage (NCBI taxonomy): Eukaryota > Metazoa > Chordata > Actinopteri > Semionotiformes > Lepisosteidae > Atractosteus > Atractosteus spatula. Next base: position 26,566,139 of record NC_142708.1, on the reverse strand, counting down.
AAAACAAGTATGCGATTTGGATGTAGATACCCTCCCATAACGTTTTATTCCAGGTTTTCTTATTGAATGCAAATCTAAAGTGGACCAAAACACTGTGCAAAAGAAAAGGGCGGTGAAATGTGTTTGGATGATTTTTGCAATGATCCTGAAAATTTACTTCCTAACTTAACAAGAAACGCTAAACAATATTTGTCAGTAAATAATTCTGTGGATATGAAAAGAAGCATTTCTTCTTATGGGAATGTTTTTCACATCACCATCAGCCCATGAAAGAAGAATGGGAATGACAATAACTGTGTAATTGACAAGTGATTAAATTTAACACTGAAAAATAACACACAATGATTGCTTTCTTTCACTGTGCTATCATTGACATTTATATGCTCCAAACTGTCTTTTCTTATTTCTTATTTACACTGTTTTATCTAGGCATCTCAATTATGTTAGTGCACTCACTTTTGGATTTGAGTATTTTTCATCTCATTAATTAAAGCAGAACTATGCTGTTGACACGATGTAACCTTGTTATTGAAGATCACTTTAATTTATTACTGCTTTGTGTTACTACTGAGTATAGCGGATGTATGATGTTGATGTGAAGTACATGCTGTAAATCTACATTTATGTAAGTTGTAGTAATTAAACAGCTAATTGAGATAATTAAAGTACTACAATGGGATGATAGTTTAATAAGTAGCTTGAAAGAAGCTATATCAACATCTCAGTGCTAGAAAACTGAAATGCAGTTTACTAATAAAAAGTACATTCATCTGGTTGTGATAGTGTAATAAAGATCAGCTTTATTTATGGCTGTGCCACCAATTGTCTGCCTTAAAGAACCATGAATCATGAAATAGAATATTGTACTTTCAATCTCTAGGTGTGTCTTTATAAGCATTTAGCTTAACCCGCTTCCTATTATTGTATATAGTGCAAAGAAATCTCATTCTTGACGTTATTCTGTTTTGAAAAACATCTGGAAGATTTACATTTCAAATCTGCAAAAGTTACTTGTCCAATTGTTATCAAAACCTTTAATGAATTATTGTTTCACCTTTCTCCCATGTCAATTGATTTCTCACAGTAGAAAATGCGTTCAAAGTAACAAATAATCAGGAATCTCTTCGAAGTGGTATCTGAAGTGGGGGTGCTCCACTTCACAAAGCACCTTGGCGTCTTGTTTTGCGCCACCTCCTGATCGCATTTAAAAATTAGCTACATTGCTCCAAGCAGTTTCCAACGGGAATACATTTCAGCGTCTGCAAGACAGTAGTATCAGGGTGAGAAGCATCAAGAAATTGAGTCATCATGGGTCATTTCATTTCCAGTTTAAGATATTGCTGTTTTATTTATTTTGTGTGTTCTGAGTGAAAGAAATTCACTGAGGCTATAATTGATTCTCTGGGGTCAGGTTTAGAAATGTTTAATTAATAACAGCACATTTAGGACCTATTAAAACAGCAATACTGTGCAGAGTGTGTCTCAGACCCGTACTTGTATAAAGCCAGAAGCTTAGCTTTGACAACACTCCAAGCCTTTACCAGCTTGTTAGGGAATGTGTCAGGTGTCCTTGACTTATGGTTGACAACGAACAAGACACTGCTGGCACTTCTTCAGCATTAATATTAATAGAATACATGGAATATCAACCAAACTATAAAGACAGGCTTTGTTGAGCAGTGGGAGAGAGCTTACCTTACGCTTTCATAACATGAGTATAGTATATACATTATACATTTCATACCTGTAATGAGACTGCATTAGGTGGTATAGTACTGACCATGATAACAAGCTGCAACTGTTAAGGTTAAGTCCACACACATACCTGTAGCTCTCTCTCTGCTAAGCTTGTGTTCCTGCTTTATGCTGTGAAAAATATCTTGGCACATCTGCGTATTGAGTTGTTAACAATCTGAGGGCCTGTTTTTGGCCTTTTTGAATCCCTCGTGTTTGTTCAAGATGCTGTGAGCTATCCAAAATAAAAATGAAGTCATTTTATGGTTCTAATAAGAAACTTTAAAAAATTGCACAATATCTTGAAAGTCTTCTAAAATAATGCATTTTACTTTGTCAAAAATGTAATGGAGTATCACTTCCCTCACCTTTTAGCTGCGATAAAAAATACATATATATATAGTTTTAACCTACCTTGGGCCTTAAAGTAAAGCATTCTATTTAAAGTTTTCTGATTGAGTTTATTTATTAAATGCTTGCTTCTAATGTTAGTATTGGTGCGTCTTTCAAATGTTGACAAATGCAGTTGCACCCTGATCTGAAAAATAAGGTAGGAAATGCCTTTTTTGTCATCAAATTAAAAACTTGAAAAGAGTTGTTAATAAAACAGGAGGGCAACTGAAATTAGTGTTAAAGCACCATTTAGATTTTCAGAAGTAAATGTTTACTAAGTTGCTACCCAGCTAAACTGAATGTTGTTTTAAAAGCTCAAGTTCGTTTTTAACTTCTCAGATAATCAAAATGAAATGTACTTTATCCCTGAGAGGCCTTCAGCTGTATGCAAGACTAATAGCTGTATTTTTCAGCAGAAGGCAGGCAGAAGTTTTAGTGGCTTGTGGTCTAATAGATGGATAAGAAGGTCAAGTACAAAGACTTGAGGTTGGATGTCGCAATGAAGGAGAATTAACCTTGTGTGATGTGTGGTGAATGGGTTCACCTCTTGTCTGGCCGTGGGAACTCTTCTATAACTTTGTTTAAACAGGAATCGTTCAATCTACAGCTCCCTTAATTACTGACTAATTTATTTAGGCTGTAAATTATGTGTAGGCATTGGGGAGCCTAAGTATTAAAATAATTCAGTAACAATACCTGGTTTCAAGTAACCTTGTTTGTCTTTGACTCCTTTGACATCTGTTTAACCTATTTTTTTTTAGTTCTATTATTGTTATTATCTTAAACATACTGGAAGTTTCTGTACACCTGAATGTTCCATGTTATCGTCAATTACCAAGAGCTTAGATATGTTATCTCTCTGATGAACTTTGGCACTGCAGGCATTATATAGACACTAGAGATCTGAGCTGCAGCACTTAGTTGAAAATTGAAATTTCCTTACATTTTATAAAATGCCGTGATGCAGGTGTAACCAGGTGATGAGGTGGTGGCACAGGAGTCAGTATTGACCACACGCAGGCTGGGAGTTTGGTCCCCCCTACCAGCTGCACTACTCCTGTCATTTGAATTTTTTTTTAGGTAAGATCAATAAACCTGAGTTAATATGGGTTTTAAATGTAGTTTAATGTTTAGCAATGATATTGTTTCATTGTTTAAGGCTTATGTGTTTGTTTCAAGGTTTCAAAAAGTGTATACAAGAGCTGGGGGGGGGGTCAGGGAGGAATATCCCTTAGATAAATGTGTTAAGACATTAGGTTAAAAGTGTCTGTTAAGTGTAATGTAATTGTAATAGTAGAAAATATTATGTTACATTGTGTTTAAAGGTATTATATAGTAAAGTTTTAACTAAGATAATGTAAGTGTGTATGAGCCTGGGAGTGAAATGAGATCCCTGCTACCTGCTGTAGTACTCCTGTCCTAGCTCAGCAGACCCTTCCATGGCCTTTTCTCATTTTTAAAAACTAATTCAGATAAGGGATAGCAGGTGAATTTCTTCTGTGCACATGCTGGTGGTAACAGACCCCCAACAATGACACAGCCAGCGCTGGGAGGGATCTGCAGGACATCAAGATAGGCAGGCAGCACAGGGACTCGGGATGCCTTCAGGAAGTCGCTCCAGTGGGTTCTGTGGGAATTGTAGTTTCTAAGACAAAGCAGAGTCTGCGAGTGGTTGTAGCCAGTTTCTATACCTGTCTCCCCTCTGATGTTAACCTGTACTCCCTAGCAGGTGAAGTGAATTATTAGCCACTGCCTGCTATGGGGAAGATTTAAGACAGTGTTACACATGGTTTGTAACTAATACAAAAAGAAATAAACTAAAGTCCATTCCTTAACATATCCAACTGATATGTTCAATAACAAGTGTATATTCTGTACCCTACATTGTTGTAATTAATTCATAAATTGTGGGCGAAAGGTGTTTCATTCATGAACCCTTAATGTGAATCACGCTAGATTGTAGAATTAAAAATAACGCTGCCCTGTCTGTCCAAGATGATGTAATATATTAACTGATTAACTTGTTAGATTCTGTACATTAACTCTTTTGTGAGGGTCTGAAACAAGCTGCCCTCCCATGCTGATTATCTAGGATCCTCCAGGAAACTCTGTATGAGATCCTTGGACCAATGAGGTGATAGCAATTAAATCAGCAAGAACAGCATCCCCTCATTTGTAAGCTTTCCAATAGTCTAATCTGAAACAAATATGAAATGTAAAAAAAAACTTAGATTGTTTTTTATAATTGAAATAATAAAGATTTATATTTATATTGCCAAAGTAATATAACACACACATCTCATAGGGTGAATGAAGGCAGCTGAGAAACACTAAGATGTTACACCAGTTCATGATGTAAAATTATACTAGTAGGTCAGTTGACTTTCTAGGAAGCCTGTAACTGTGTTCATCATCAATATATTCACTGCCAGTAACCCAACAGATAGCTTTCATCACCCTCGATCTCTATCTTTCCTCTGTTGACATGTGCCCTGATGATGGAAGTTGTTGATCGGCATGAATGCTAATTCATTTCTAGCGTTGCACCAATTGTGTATCGCATAAAGTATTGAATCTTTTAGTCAAATATTTAAGATGTATATAAATATACAAAAGAATTATAAAATAAACCTTTCCAGCCATTCATTACTCTTAAATTAGCATTTTCATACAGTTTTGTGCTAATTAAAACCCAAACTTACCTGAACATTTGAATTAATACATGGTTAATAAAATGTGAAATATTTGAAATATAAGATATGAAAATAGAAGCCAATGAACATTGAAACACACACATGTACTTGTTGCATCCTACTTAACATTTTGTGCATGTTTTAGATGTCCTCCAAAAAAAAATCGGAGATATGTTGAAGTGCATTAGCTTCTTAGTGGGGTTCTGGGTTTTTAATGAGGATCAGTAAATTTGAATGATTATTGTTTTTCTACTGTTTTAGTTTGAGTAAAGTTTTATTTAATACTGTACTAGAAATGAGAACAAAAGACTCTTCCTAGCTGGCTTCCACATTTGATGCCTTCAGGACTATTACATAATAAGCAAAAATTGCTATTGACCTTTTTTGAAAAAACATGCATTGTTTTGGTATTTCTAACTTGTGATCAATAGGATAAGACAAATTATATTAAATGTTTTTCTACATTATTTGAATGTGATGCCCAGAGATACTAAAGTATTATTTTTAATTTGTAGTGATCTTAAACTGTGCAGCTTGTGATAAACAAATTAAAAATTAATGTACTGTTTTATTGCAGTCTGGCAAAAAAAGTTGAAATATACTGTATTCTAAAAACAACATTTCACACTGCTAAGACCTGTATTCAATCTAAGTTAATTTGCAAAAAGATGTATGTTGTAACATGTACTGTAGTTGTCATTTTACTTAATTGGATTTGCAGTGCCTATTCTGAAGATCTAACACTAATTACTATTTGAGTGATATACTGTAGCTGGATCCTGAAACATCTGGAAGATGAATATATTACAGTACTTTCCGTTTAGAGGTCTTTGTGGCAGAAAATAAGCTTTTTTGGCTGAGAGCAGATTTTAAATGATTGTTTGACATTCTAACCTTGTGTGAACAACAGTTTTTAAAATTCATCCACTACAGTACAGTCAACAGAACGTACTGTTTTACAAAAAAGTAAAAACCACAAGCATTTTAGAGCATTTTTAGGCTTATTAAAGTTATAAACTGTTTTAGTATTAGATTTAAAGCAGTGTTATATTACACCAAAAGCTCATTCTTGTACGGAATTTAGATCTCCATAATAAACAATTTAGAAAAAAAATTCTACGATTTAAAACCTGTGTCGGATTATATGAGCTGCAACACACTCCAGATGTACAGTACTCATAACCCCAATTAAATAGGAAATAAAAGATACAATATTACAGAATGAGTAACAGTTTGGATATTGTGTCTTGCTCAAAACAATTCTAAAAATCTTACCCTGTAATTATCTTGCACAGAGCAAAGTCATATTTGTCATGAATAATCGAATTTCAGAAAATATGAGGGTCACATTCATTCACACCTCAGATATCCCTATAAATAAAATCCAACCAAAACAAATCTACAATAATTTGGTCTTTGGTGCAGTAGAAGTTTCTGGAATGTTCTAGAGGCCTCTGAAAATGTCCTGTTTCAGTAGCAGATTGCGTCATCATTGTTAAGGTCAGAGAACACACTGAAGACTGCAGGCAAATAGGCATTGACCTCCTCTAAATTGGGGAGAATCCACAAAAAGCAGAATCTACCACCTTTCACTAGTGTCAGTTGTTTAGAAAATTAAGGCATCTGGTAACAGTCCTGCCAGGAAGAGAACTCAAGTGTTTCTTGCCACAGAGGGCTATAAGACAAGTGGTTTGGACGACAATGGTAAATCCAAAGGATATCTTCAACAGAAACTACCACTCTGCCTGCATTAATGTGGCATTCATGGCTACATCTCAAGGAGAGCCCTCTTATGAAGGCAAACCACAACAAGAGGTGACTCAAAGTGGCTAAACTACATATCAATGACAATTGCAACCGTATGTTATGGTGAGATGAAATGAAGACGTAGCTTTTTGCACATTAATCAGTAATATGTTTGGCATAAAAGTGAAGCTCTGTTCCCACTGTGAAATATGGCTTAGGGCCTATTGTGTTTTGAGGTTGCTTTGCATCTGTAGGTAATGCAGCCCTTATTAATCTAGGAGGAATCATGAACCCCAACAATATACAGTACAAGGACATTATGGACTGACTCCTGGTTCTGGCCGCCAAGAAGCCCAGGCTTGGCAGAAAATGGACATTCCAGCATGGAACTCATCCAAAACGACAAATAAGTGGTTAACTGCACACAAAGTAAATGCTCTTGACTTTCTGTCTCAATTTTCGGACCTCAGTCCATCTGGAGATTTGTGGTTCAAACTCAAGAAATCGGTTCACAAATAGGTGTGCAGTACATAGAGCAATTCTGTGTGGAGCAATGAAGCAATGGCCAACCCCCTCAGATGAGCCAGAACCTCATATCACTTCACAGGACTAGAGAGGCATCTTGTCACTATAACCCACTGCCAGAAGAGGATTTACAACGTGTTAATTACAAGGGTGTGAATAAATTCAGCCTTTGTGTATTCTGGACTTAAATTAATTGTTTATAACAAATATAATGGTAGTCGGTACACTTATATTCATATTATAGAATGATTTTTTTTTTCATTTTTCAGCAGGACACTAATTTGCTAAATATCTGTTATGTGATGGATTTTGTTTCTATTTCATCATGTGGAGTGTAAATAAACCTGGAAGGCACTATATGTTTTTTTGCTAAACAAATCATGCTTGTCCATTTTCTCGGAGCTATAAAGAATATTGGTTATCAGAAACTTAACCAAAGGACCTTTGTTGTGCTTAATGCAGTGGTGGTGATCTTCAGCACTACTCTCAAAGTTATTTATGTTTTCTGTTTGTGGATTTAACAGATCTTACTGCAGGGCTATAGATACAGTATACAGCAGTTTTACAGTCGTACACTGAAGTATTTCTGCTCAAATAGCCAATTAAACAAAGACAATGTCTTACTCTCTTTACTGTTTCTCATGCTTTAAACAGACAGGACCATGTGATCTTGGAAAGAAAAAAGGCTAAATAATAACTTCAATCTGCCTTTCAGTTACAAATTAAAAGGCCAGAACCTGATGATGTTTTGCATTTTGTAGGAACAAGCAGACAAACTATAAGCCTGTGTTTTAAGTGTGGGTTTTGTAGTTTGTGGGTGGGTCAAATATTTAATTAAATGTGGACATAAATTAACTCTTTGTTTTCCTTGTGACAGTGGTCTTTAACTTGTAAATATAGTATATTGTGATTTAGCAAATGAATACTTTGTAAGACTATTATTGTTTATTTAACACTTCTTGGCAATTTTTGTAATTGTTAAATGTGTAAACCTAGCAAGATACAGCAAATAAAAATGAAAAATGAATTAATTTGATTTCCATTTAATTTTTGGAAAGATTTAAACGTTTAGTTTGCAGACAGACAAGGGCAAAACATATTTTTAAACTGTAGATAATTCAAATGTGGAATGGTAAAGGCAAGTGAAATTTTGTACCTCTTAAAAAAACTTTTCTTGCATTCCGAAAACAGTTGTATTTTATTACGTGTGTTGTAAGAACTAAAAATTATCAGAGGATTACCTTTTGCAATAGCTCTGTCAGAGTGCAGCTGAAAAGCAAAATAAGAAAACAGAACTGTACATAAGGAGCTGGTTGTGCAATCATGATTATTTTTTAATAGGAAACATAAACTGTGGGTTGTGACCAATTGGGCGGATGTTAAGAGGTTACAGCCAATTCCCACTGGTGTGGGTCAATGTCCCTTCACTCCAAATTCAAAACAGACTTTCTTGAAAGGCTGGGAGGAGTGGAGCCGATTGCGGGTTGAACCATTTTTGTCGGGGGGGGGGATCTCTTTGCCTCATTCGACATTGCGAGGACTGCTTAAGATTCCTTGAACTAATGTGCTTCTCCCTCACTGACACTAGATCTTTCCCAAATCCCAGTCCAGTGTTGCAATAGCTCTGGAGCCATCTTCACTTAATCTTTATTAACACAGCTTGCTCTACTACAGTCAGGTTTACAGCAGATGGGAAAAGAACCTTTAAACTAAGTAAAGAAACATTGTTTTTTTGTGACTGAGATAAAACTGAAATCTCAATTAGGTGCTTAATCTTTCATCTTTACACATTATGCAAACTTATTTTTTCAGAATCTTAGAACACATAAATTCCTGTAGAAATCCCTAGGTACATCCTTTTTTAGTTAAACATTCTGATATGTTTTTCAAGCAGTGCTCATGTGAGAGAAAACATTAATAACTTTTGATTGAGCTTGGCCTGTTGAAAAATACATTAATTTGATTCCTGTTCCTTAACGTAGAAATACTATCAGGTTTTTCTGTTTTCAAAATAATATTTTAAATATAATCATTTTAATTTCAGAATGTGGAGTAGTTTACCTGCAGATGTTTAATATTTAATAGTCTTAATAAATAGGTGTTGTAAAATGTGATCTGTGGACAGTTATACACCAAATTACTCAAATCCGTTTCAGTTTATATAAATCACTTATATGTGAAAGATTAGAAGTACAGCCTTTAAGTATAAATTAAGTCATGTTTGTCCACATTTTTACACAAAACATGTCTGAGAGTTGTATATACTGTATATACGTACTTTACATAAAAAGATTATTTTTAGTGGTTTAAGGGAATATCTTACACTGACAGGATGAAGGAACTTTCTAGTCTTGACCAAGAAGAATGCAAGGGGACCTGACATAAACACTCAAGGGCATTGATATAGTCCAACCCAGTGAATGTCATGAGAATGAAAAGTGAAGCTCTGTGAAATCAGTGAACTACAGGACGCTATGTAGAAGTCCAATTAAAAATGAGACCAGAAAGCACTTCCTTACCCAGATGGTTGCGGGACTATTTAATCAGGCTACCCATACATGTTGTTACAGGGGAACTGCAATCCCAGTTTCTCAGACCTGTTGTTAAATCTCGGTAAGAAAATAAATTAATTGATGTTATAGAAAAATTGTACAAATTTCAAATTAAGCATAAAATTGTGAACTTTGTAAAATACTGTAAGCTGCCATGTTGTCACATGCAGAGTTAACAATTAAGTTCTTTCTCATCTAATTTAGTACAGATTTTTATAATAAACACTCCTTAAACTTAAACATAGATGAAGGGACACTGACATGCCTATTCATTTACTTGTCTTCACGCAATACCATTAATCTTGTAATAATCTACTGGCTGTTACAAGATAAGTGTTTTTTTTAGAAGGACAGAAGAGTAACTTTGGAAGCCTTTTTACCACAATTCACCATTTCTTATATCCAGTTAAGAACACCACTCTAGAAGAAATTACAGTCTAATGCAGTTGCTTTTCAATCTAGAATTGGTAACATCCTGTTGTATTGTGATTCAGCTTCTGAAAATAATTTACTCTCACCTTGCCAAGTTTCATGCTGTCTCTCCTCAGCACCTATCTGAAATTACTAAAACGAGACCCAACACCTTTCTTGGATGTTGTTCCCAGAGCTCTGTTGGGTTCAACTTTTGTGGGTTTCTATTTCATTGCCACATATATTATCAATAAATATTTAAGCTCAATAATTGTTCCCTCTGCACTTAAACCTGCAGCTATTATGTATCTGTAAAAAGCAAAATTTCGACTTCAGCCTTCTCAGTAATTTTTCCAATATCTAACTTTGTTGGCAAAGGTGTTAGAATAAGTTGTTGCTGTTCAATTACACAAGTCACATATTTACAAAAATGCTGCATGAGCCTTTTCAGTCTAGATTCAGATCAGTGTTTAGTACATAAACATCTCTTGTGATGCTCACTTATGATCTGCCGATGACAACCTTTTGATGCTCTTGAGCATTCTGTCTGGCTAAGTATGTCAAAGAGCGTCGATGTATTACTGGAACAGATTTGTTGTGATTTAAATTTTATGTAACTGATAGGAAAACATTTGTTAAAATTAGTCATTGTACCTCTGGTGTCCTGCAAGGCACTGTTCTTGGTCCAGTTCATATTAGTAATATTTTAATATAGTTAACATTGTTTCAGGCTTTTCATAGGTACGTAATCAGATTTCATTTTCAACCGAGGACTATCTGACTTCTAAGTGATTAAAAAAAATATTTTTAATATGATATGTTTTGATTTGTTTCTACGGTATTTCTGAACTATATGTTGATTGCCTCTCCTAATCAACTCTACAGTTGTGTCAGCTCTACATTTTAGTCCTGAAAACAGTTTTAAGTAATCAGGTCAGGAACTTTTGACCTGAGTCTTGCATTCAAAACTCAAAGATCTATTTTCAGCTTAATAACATTGTGCGCAATCGTACACATCTCTCCAAAAATGAGTTAGCAATCAGACGTACCTCGGATCTGATGCTTTTTATCCAGCCTAATCATTGTAAAACAGTGCTTACTTGTGTATCCAAGCATGTTCTTAACAAGTTAAGCATTTTCAGGACTCAACTGCTTGGATTTTCTCCAAAACTAAAATGCATGATAATAAAAGGTTTGCATGGTTTGGAGCCATACTACATCAGTGAACTTTGAACTACCTACAAACCTACCAGAAAACCTGTATAGTTACACTTATAAAAAAATTGTGTTGGACTCTGGGCTTTTGGTAGCCAAAACAAACCTGAGTGCTTGGAGAGTAAGCTTTCAGTTCAGTTGTTCAGAGACTGTGGAATGATCTCTTTGCCCATTTACAGACATGAAAGTCACAGTAATGCTTAAATTATTCCTAATTTCTTGCTTTTGTTTATGCCTGTCTTTTATGATTAATTGTTTTAATGTGAAATGCCTTGAGATTATGTGCTTGCTAAAGGGCGGTAAAGAAGATGGCAGAGAGGGTTCTTGTATTAAAAAAGAAACTGTCACTTTAGTGTGCTTTTATTTTCTTACAGTATTCTCTCTCTTTCGGCTGCTCCCACATACTCCCACTCTCAGCCTTTTCCCAGCTACCTTGCACCTGCTGAAAGGGAGCACACGTTTTTGTAGAGAGGATCACAGCTGCCAGATACCACAGTCGTAAAGACCGACAGCTGCATCCTCTCTGACAGTGATGAAGCTGACTGCCTGTCACAGCCAAGTGTAAAATAGATGTTATTATTAAATAACATTATTATTAAATGTTTTATTCATTGCTTTTTTCCCCTTGTTTGAAACACCTTCATAGATGCAGTAAGTGTGAATTGTCTATACAGTGTATCTCAAATAAAATTCATTGTTATGAATAGTAATAGCGATGTCATTTTGACTTTTATCTGAAATTATTCTAAAAAATATATTGCTTATCATGCTGTAATTCAAAATGGGTTGGGAAATACTGTAATTATTCCCAAAACATTTCTTCTACTAGACTAGAACTTCCTAACCATTTTTAAAACTCCATTCTAAGCAGCAAGCACAAGGCTATTTCATACCTAAGATGTAGGTAAACGTTCCTTGAAAGATTTGTGATATGAAGCTTCATAAAGTTCAAAGGCCAGGATTCTTTATCTAATTTTAGGATCCACTATTCCCAATATAACATATGCTGTTGCTGCGTTTACGGCAAACTGAGGCCACGAAGCTAAAGCTTTTGCCAGACTTAGTATTAAGGGTGTTCTTTGTTGCTTAGAAAACAGATATATTTTGTTCCATTTTTCAGTGTGGCCAGGTCATGAAAGAGCGAATACTAGGTGTTTTCTGATCTTTTTATTTGCTGTTTCACAAACATGTTCTGTTGCGTTTAAGACAGAACAGACTAGAACAGATGTGTAACCTGTTGTCTTGCAAGTGATTCCATGGAATGAAGATCCAGCTCCCACTCTGACCATATAGGAAATAGTCTGTTTAAAGTGGCTGACCTTTCCACATTATGGAGACGTCCCTAGCAGTTCCAAAAGACATCAATTAAAAACCAAATGGCAGCATGAGTGATTGAGATGTTAAATTTAATTACATTAAATAATTTGGAAGTTTATATAATTGTTAAAATATAAATGGAAATGCCCAGTCTTAAGTCCAAAATTGCTTGGCAGTTTATGAAAATTCCTTAGTAGGTTATCACCAGTAGACAAGAATTGTTGTGTTGCGCATGGTTTTTGCTTAAAGAGATCATAAACCCCAAAACAGAAGACAAAGGCTGTCTGCATTCACAAAAGGATTGTATTATTTTATAGGACTAAGCAGTGGTTATGTGGCCCAGCCTAGTATGAGTGGGTGTGGATGCTTTTCAGAGAGAGTGACAAGCTATAACAATTCTGCAAAATTTTAGGCTGGGTTAATAAATGCACATCATTTTTATTATTGCTTAACAAAACAGGAGGTGAGCCATAGTGAAATCTAGGGCACCATGTCGTGCATCATTTTACCACAGAACCTTGTTTTGTGGTGGAAGAAATGGTCTGTGGTGCAGACAGTGGAACAATGCATTGTACGAGAGACTTCCCTCACTTGCACATTGAATATGAATTAGCAATATGTTTAGTGATACTTGAGAACAAAAAACTAGCTATTTAAATGCTCATCATACAGTGCTTTGCAAAGTATTCAGACACTGGCACAGTAGTCACATTTCGTTGCTTCAAACCTTGCAGCCATGATGTTTTGAAATTGCAATTAATACTTGTTATATGCACAACCTGCTCAACATTTTCAAAGCAAAAAAATCAAAAATAGATCATATGAAAGAAAAAGATTGCTTAAGTAACACTTGCTGTGGCAATCCTGAATTAATGAAATTGCTCAAAATGACCTAAACAAGCCATACAAGTTGTTGAGTAGCCTCTGTCTGTCTGTGTCTTACAGTATAATAGTGGGACTCATGATTTCAGATTAAAAACTCCTTTTTAAGGTTCGTTGATCAGGCGGTGAATTTAAAGATGAGAAAAAAGAAGCATTTTTTAGAGAGATAACATCAGGGACAGGATCCTAGTGCTTATGCTTATAATGAGCCACCAGAATAACATGATTAGACACTGACTGGAGTAAATGTGTGTATAAAAGTACACACCATGACAAGCTTGAATATCATGGATATTTAAAAAGCCCTAAAATGCATGTAAATAGTTAAAATAGCTCTGACATGCCTCAATCTTTCTCTTTGTTGCAGGAGCTGTCATCATGACTATGAGACTGTTTATCTTCTGCTTTGTTTGTGGAATCGGAGCTTTGTTAGCAGAAGAGATTCCAGTGACATCAGAAGGTACTGTTAAGGTTTTTTTGTGTTTATTAAAATGTAGATCTAAATCCTCTTTTCAATTTTCTGTTTTCTTTAAAAAGTAATAGTTTCTAAAATACAACTTGGTTGGCAGGTGACAGGATATGATATTTCTTTATGAATCTCATATACAGAAAGAACAAATTGTTCTGAAATAATATTAGGGTTTTTAGATATATTAATGGTTGGAGTGATTAGTATTGCTGTCACACGGTGCTGTGGCCCTGGGTTCGATTCCTGAGCTGCTGTTTGGATGGAGTTTGTATGTTTTCTCTCTGAATTAAAAAAAAATATTGTGTTCAAGCATGCAGAGTCAAATTTTATTTTAAAAAATATATTCAGTCTTTATAATATGCGGAAGTTGTTTTTAATATGTATGGTACATCAGTGCTCAAACTGAGCTATTTTTTTCTTATTCCTCTATATTGAATAAAAGATATAAAACTAAATTTAGATTAGACGCTCTTTTTATAAGACACTTTGCAAGTCCTCTGCTGTAAATTCTTGCTCTGTACTAGTCTGGTGTTATAGGACAGTGTAGTTCCTAATATAGGTCCAGTGTCCTTCAGGACACATTGAAATTCAATTAAATTAAATGTTTAACTTACTGTAATTAGCAATAAATGGTCTATTATTTCTAGAGCTCCAAGTTGAAGGGACCCTGAAAATAAGCGGCTTTCTGTTTAAATTTCCTCTCAGTTTGACAGGCTGTCTGCCTTTCTTTATGCCAATAGCAACCAGACAGACTTCATTCTCTTGAACTCCTTCACTGTACCTTCATTCATTCAAATCATGTTGTTTTGAATGGCTGTATATTAAGGTTAGCTGTCAACTCATTCAGCAATATTAACTAAAGTAGCAAACACTGAGCACCTGGCATTTTTATGACATCACATGGCTTCAGCTCAGTATTTTAATATCCAAGGAACAAAACCACACAAAGCCAATCTGATTCATTGGGATTTTGCTTTTCCCTCTTATTCAGTGGTTGTTTTTATTATGTCAACTACCACAAAAGAAGTCTAATATGGCTTTTGCCTCAGAGCTAGGACGAATTCCGTCCTTCGTATCATTTCTGAGATAGGGAATTAAACAAGGTCAAGGCCTGATCTAGATGCAGTCCAGTGCAACCACTTAGTCATCTCTTAAAAAAAAATCGATCACATCAACTAATCAGTTTTAAACTTGCAAACATCATGTACATAACACCATAACAATGGTTCCAGATGAAGATTGCTTCCAAACTTCTCAGGGATCCTGCACTAAGAGTACCTAATGAATTGTGTTTTGGGAGTGCCCTTTTGTTTGGATTTGTCTCAGATGAAATTGCAGTAACTCACAGTGAACCCCAGACTGCTTCTGCTGAATGGCAGCTCCTTTGGTTACTGTCTTTCTTTGGGCCTGTCTTTTCCTGGCAGCTTTGACCTACAGACAAAAAATAAATTTTGCATGGAGTTTGTGGTGACTCAAAATCAGACTTGGTCACAGATGGTCTTCCAGAGAGCATGACCATGCTGTTCTGTGTTAGTGTATTTATTTATACTGTATTTGTTTTGTTGAACTGTCATGACTATGGTCCCTTTTCTCCTCTTATTTTTCTGCTTTTTGTGTTGTAGCCTCCCCTTCACGTGTTTTGATATTGTTCTAAAATAACTAAAAATCATTTTAAAAATCTGTTCAGAACAAAAATACAATCTTCTATTTCAAATGCACATAACATTATTTGTGTGCTTGATGAGCTATTGATAAAGGACTTCTACTATTGCCTTTTCAATGTGTGTCAGTACAGGTGTATGTATACATGGTTATTCTCCACACTAGACCCTGTCAGAGATTGAGATTTAAGGTTGATGGTAGGTCGGTTCAGTGTTTGAACATACTTCGGTGCCAGGAATGACTGGGTGTTCTTTGAGGTGAGTGCTCGCATTTTATAATGCTGGAAAACAAACCAGATTTGGAAAAAAAACAAAAACAAAATAATGGCACAACTACAAGTTGTTTCATCCATAATATTAAAACGTGTCACGTGTTGTCTCCATACCCTTGCGTGACTGCTAGTTCTGTCCCCTCAGGAGAGTACAGTACTTCATCAGAGGAAATACATCAAGTAAAACATAAAGAAGTTGCTCACGGATATTTTTCAATAATGAAAATGGAAAATGTGAATCATTCAGAATGCTAATTTATCTGCGCAAGGAAAAAATAAATTACATGTTCCGAATACTGAGTGATTTACAAAATTGTACAGATTACCTTGTGTAGAAAATGGTTATGTTAAGTGCTTTCTTTTCAAAGTGCACAATTTAGTAAAAATGTCAACCTTCCTTATGGGTGATCGGGTGGGACGTTCAGTTAGGTAAAATGGCCTCTTGTTTCAAAGTGGTGGAAGGAAATGCCCAGACTAGCAGCAGTCTGCAGGTTATGAAAATTGTCTGACCTTAGGATAATTAATGTGCAGAATGAAGACTTTTTAAATAAATTGGGGTCTTCTGAAGTGAACCTGTCTGCACGATATCTGTGATGCCAGGTGATTTCAGATTGGCTCGTAAAACTATTAACTTTAAATATTTCAAGGAGAAAAATGTGTCCCTTACCAGGATTTTTTTCAGGGAAAGTTTTTAGTTTCACATTTTTTTCTAAATCCTTCTTATGCTGTAACCCATAGGACTCTTTAATATCAAGTAAGCTCCCTATATTACAAGGTATAACAAAGAAATTAGCTTTTCAAAAAATTAAACTGTTAAGGCAAAATTTGTGAAAAGGTACCCGAATTAAACAATTATAATTAAATAGCACTACAGTATTAATTAATGCTGTATCAGTTGTAGTAATTATTTGTGCTTTATTTTTATGTTTTCATTACTTTAAGTAAAATATGGAATATTTTATACCACACATTGAAGCCTTTTTGTTGTTGAAATATATCATAGTAAATATAGAAAGATTGGACTTTAATGGATAAAATCTGTATTGTAAATTTCAATGTATGAGAAACTCTCTATTCACTTATACTGTTTATGTACTGTATACAATCTGTACTACCCTGAGTATGTGGTTATGTATAGAAATATTATGCTGTATAGGCTGCTAAGCCTTCAGTTGTGTTACAGTGTTGATTTATGTAGTGAAGAAGCACAGCTGTTGCTTTCAGTCTTGACACTGTATTAATAAACATAAATACTGCTGTGAGATATATTTGGTCTTGCATATTCATCTGGTTGCTTTATGGTAGGGGAGTCAACAGCAATAATATGTAGGATATAGTAACAAGGTGATTGTCTTGTATCAAATTGGACTTTGCTAACTGGGCCAGAAACAATAGTGTCATCACAAAGCAGACACAATCACAAGCTCCAAAACCTGCTGCCTGCTTTTTAGTGTGTAAAACTACAACATAGAGAAGTCAAGAGTGATGCACCCCAGGCAAGAATTGAACCTAGCCTTTAAACCGACACAAACATGAAAGCAATGTGAAAGCTACAGTACTGTACCACCAAGCGGCATGTGTATCATTAAATGATCTCAGAGGCAGAGATTTGAAAATAATGTAGACAGCAGAAAAAATACTTTTAATCCAATTTACACTAGGTTTAGTTTTTTTCTGTTTCTGTGGCCAATGCTTTCAGTAGCACTTTAAAATGCATTTAAGTGGATATGATCCAGCATCCAAATTTTTCTAACACTTCATCTAATATGAGAAAGTAGCATTCAGGTAATAATATGTTAAGACTTTTGATAAAACATATTGTTCTAATTAAATGAGAATTTACTCTTATAATTTGGGAATATTTTTGAAACAATAAAAAAAAATATTTCTTCTCGATATTCTCATCATAAAACTGGCTGATTTCCTAAGATGTCATCTTTGAATAATATAATGTTGCAAATGGGGGGTTATGAAAATGGTGAAAATCAGGAGTTGACAGAGTGGTTTAGTCAATAATAAAATGTATTATTATTAGTTATTTATAATTCACATTATTTGTAACCCCTAACTTGTAAGTGATTTCTCCAGAATATACCAGAGTGGTTGGTATAATTAGAGGCACGTGAATTATTTGTTCTCTGGCACAGCTTTGATGAAAAGAATAATAATCCAGGCATATTTGGTTAAACAAATATTTATTATTTATTATGATGACAATACAAACACTACACTACACACAATGGAACATACAACACACAAGTTACTCTATATACAGTATTTACAGACAAAGGCCTAACATCCTAATCACCCAGAAACCCCCCAGACTTCTACTAAATATGAAACTCTTCAATGGTGCCTACAGAGGCCAAAAAAGAGATGAGCTGCCTTCTAAATAAATGCAATACAACCTGCAGTTGAATCTCTCTCTCTGCACACCGAATGCCCTAAATAAATTGAAGCTTATCTTGCTATTGTATATATGCACCCTAAGCTGGAAAGATGTCTCTAACCAAGGACTCTCTTACCTCGGAAACCCATGTTTCCTAAAACTACAGAATACCAAGTTCTCTCTAACAAGGTTCAAACACTCAGCCTTCCTGTCAGGTTTTGTTAGGATGATCAATGCATGAAGTAAATGCATGAAGTAGGGGCTCTCGCCTGCATCCTGCCTTTTGTTGTCTCTACCCCTTCCTTGTTGTCTCTCTGCCCTATTAATGTGATCTTATACTGTGTGTTTGTGTACTGCTCATTGACTGTCATTAACCCATAACATACCTACAGTGGGTATACAAAGTTAAACTTTATAATTGTTTTTGATCAGGGGACCCCCCACATCTCAACAAAACATCCTCTCAACTTTGAAGTTAGAAGTGTTTACTCTGCCAAGTGTCACAAACTTTATCTTAAATCTAAGAGGCATTTCTCAGTCACCTAAAGCTGTAAGAATAAAATCGTTTGAAATGGTGGTATGCAGGGATTCTAGTATGTACGTACAGTATGTATGTGAACTGAAGTGTCCTCTTTACAAAATGAGTTATAAAATTCAGTTAAACAAAACAGTAGAAAAAAATAGCACAACACCCATTCAGTTCAATACAAAGTCCACTTCATTAGGGTACTTTAAAAATGCATTGCATAACAAGAGGGGCTTGACATTATCACCACTCTGCAGCCTACCTAAGAATTAATTCATATGGCAAGTGTTCAGTTATTAAAACATAGCTTTCCCTTCTCCCACACAGAATGGCTATTATAAAAGCCCCTTCTCCAGCTTGTAAGACCTGGGTGGATGTCAGAATTTGATGCTTAAGTGGTGCCATTTTTTTCTTCTTCTTGGACTTCACTGAGTTAACAGAAGTCAGCTGCATTTTGTGTGGATTTCTTTGGTGGTCAGCATATATACAGTATTTAAAAGGCAAAGTCCATTCAAGAACACAGTGGCTCATCAGTCCAAAGCTCATCCTGGCTGCTGTAGCATTAGCTGGACTAAGAACATGTGACATGTGATTAACCCCCTTCCTTAGTGAGGCATTGGGACATTAGCCCATTGTAGGGATTACCTAAAGCAATTCTTGTGCCCAGTTATACAGCTGGGTGGACTGGAGAAAATGGGGGGTAAACTACAGCATCTTTCTCAAGGGTGAAACATCCTTTCTGTAGCAGGGACTTAAGCGATGACCTTTCAGACATGAATCCAGTGTTTACCGAGTACTGAACTGTTCCTCAGCATGCACATGCTTGCTGGATAGCAAACAAGGAATGAAGGAAAGCTGAAAATTAGAAGCAACTTGGAGTGAAAGATACTTTGTATACTTTTTCTGCTTTATTTAATGGAGGTTTGCACAGTCACAAGCAAAAAATGTGTAATTTTAACAATAAAGTCATTTTCATAATTTGGTTACATGCCTTCAAATCACAAAACCAGAAAACCACAAAAAAACACATTACATTAATACTGTTTTGGGTGATATACCCCCTTAATTTCAGGGGATATTTTAATTAAGTTGCCTTAGATACAAATTATCAAGACAGTGGATCTTTCAACTTTTCATTTCTTTTTGAACATGCAACTTTTGATCATGGTATTACATATCCCTGTTGCTGGGTGATATTAAGTCAAGATAGATCCTTCAGAAGAAAAAAATCCTGTTTTAAAATGGAAAACTCAGATGTAAAGAAAATGAGAGGGAAAATGTCAGACTACGATTTGGCATTTATTTCCTGTAAGCATTGCATTTAATAGCAGTTTTGAGAATTTTCACTTCTGTCCTGAACGAATTCATTATATACTTGTACCTACAATGGATAAATGGTACTTCTTAGAATTACCAAATGTTGGATGTAACAAATTATTGCAAATGCTGGGTTGCTTTCTGTGGCTGAAATGAAGCCAATGAAGGCACAGATGTGGAATTTAAAACACATGGGTTGTGTTCTATATCAACCAAGAGGAAGTTGAACTGAATAGCTGTTGTGTATTCAACAGTAAATAGACCTCTTCTTTGCCTATTAATGCAATTTACAGGGCTTTCAGCAGATGGTATCACATCCAGGTTTTTTTTTTGTTGAATTGAGTTGCATTACTGAAACATCTGAATGGTACATTAGCACGGAATTATTTTTAAAGACTCTACCACACCGGTGTGCAGAGATCCAACTTTATTGCCCTTAAATATTTACAAGGGGGCTGAGCCCAGAAGTGTAGATTGAGCTATTAGTGTCTCCCAATGTTTGATTTTTTAGTTTGTTTTGTATTCTCCTACTATATTCACCACCGTTATACTGAACATCATGCTGAACGGGTATTGATTGGAAAGGAGATTCCTACTGAATATCTGATAATTTACTTTCAGGCTGGGTGTCTAAAGTTTACATTGAATTAAAACAATCTATATCTCC
This sequence comes from Atractosteus spatula, assembly GCF_055471065.1. NCBI lineage: Eukaryota > Metazoa > Chordata > Actinopteri > Semionotiformes > Lepisosteidae > Atractosteus > Atractosteus spatula. The sequence goes on along the minus strand of NC_142708.1, from coordinate 26,545,370 downwards.
TTTTGGCCCATCAGATTTATTCACAGGCCAGTGTGCTCTGTAATATCAGAGGGCTTGGAGGTCCCTAAATCACAAAAAATGCAATCCTGACTGGACTAATAACACATGTGCCATTGGTTCTGTGAGTCGGATCACTGAAACCGATCCTTACTAGCCCATGAGGATTCAGCGGAAAGGGGACAAATTCACAAGGTAAAATTTAACAGGGCTCATTCAGTGTGTGCCTGTAATCCTCTTGAACTTGTTAGGTGTTGCAGATCTTCTGGATCAGAGGAGTCATCTTTTGCCTTGATCTATTTGTTTGGCTGTCTGTGTGGCTTTGAGGTGCTGAAACATGTCTGAGAGACTAGATCAAAACCCAGCTGGGGATGAACCTCACATGCACCACAAATATGAAAATATTATAGTTATTGTAGTTAGTTATTATGAAGATGGCAGACTACAGTTCAAGGTGTTGGTAACAAAATAGCTAAATTGTTTACTCACTTTATATGTGAAGGTTTTGCCTTTTAAGTAAACATGAGTCAAATGCTTTGTTAACACAACAGATACAGTGAGGTTAAATAAACTTTATAAAACTACATTTATCTGTGACAACAGCTAAAGAGCAAAGAAAGTTCTGGAATTTGTATGCAACATAGGCAGCAAAATAAACTTATTCCAAGATGTGGTTTCTTTTGGCATGGTGGACATTTTCAGACAGAAGATGATTTTTTGTTAACTTTTGTATTGCCTATTTAGTCTAGGGTGTCAGATTATTATATTATGAAAAGTCTACAATGTAGATTCATGTTTTTCAAACCAACATCCAGTTCAGTACAAAATTGCATTTCCTTTTTATCATGAAATTATTTCAGTTTCTCAGATCCTTATATACTGATATAGATCTCCAATCCCCCCCAAAAAAAAAAGTTGTTGGCAAAAAATTAATCTTGCTGAAAATATATTTCAGCAAAAACCCATGTACATTTCATTTCATGTTTGGTTTTCAGCTCATGAAACTGGACTCTTTCGTGACCGTACAGTACATATTAGACAATATATGTAAGATTAGTAGGTTTGAACAGGGAAAAACAGAAACTTGTTATATCAAACAAAAAGGTTGCCATTAACCACTACATGTGCTGTAGTGACTAGACATTCCTGCCCTGACCATCACACTTGAATTAGTCTCTTGTACACAATAATCAGTAGCATTATACACATATGTGCTGATGTTCTTCAGCATGGTGAAAATAAAGCCTTGGTTTATTGCTAATGAACACTTACTTCCACTGTTGCTGACTCCTCTTGAATTTAGTTAGTTCAGACCCTATCATACAGATTTCACAAGGATATTTGTTCATTGTGTTCATATGAACATTATGTTTATTATAATGTGATTGTGATGTGAATGGGGTATATTGGTTGCTTTTGTGTTTTTTTTCCTTTATTTTCAGGCTTGATATTCAACAAGTTAAATCACAATTACTGCTTATGCAACAGTCTCCATAAACATAGTCACACATGTATAAAAACAACAACAAAAATGAAACCAACAACATTTAACATCCAAAATCCATACACTTTTGTTCTAGAAATAGAGTCATAAATTCATATAATGATAAGTTTCTTACATACAGTACAGGAAATAACCACTCAAGAGATAACTTGAGGGTCACACACAATAAAATCAAAAGTGAAAACAGCAGAAGGTTAAAAGCAATAGATTACTTTCCTGGCAAAGCAAACAGTACAGTACTTTGCATAGCCCTTTTATAATCTATTTGCTTGTAGTGTTGAAAGATCACAGCACACCATAGCTTAAATTAAAAGGTTCTCTGTGATGTGTTTTACGGTCAGGTGTGGTTATTAATTGGAAAGCTTTGGAAATCACAGATGTATAACAACAAAACAAAATGAAACCAAAAACATTTAACATCCAAAATCTGGGCAAGAGGCCACCACTGGTATTTCATAGGCATTAGTAATATCTCGTACAGTGTATTTCACATGACCTTTTGTGATTTTGTGATTTTTATTAAAGTTTATTAAAGCTCAAAATCCTAACCTCACACACAAGCACACACAGGTGTACACAGTTAGCCTGTAAAAGACAATGAGGACCAAGTTTCCAAGTCAAATCATTTTTTTTGTTACAATTAAGCTTTCAGCAATGTGGAAGTCATAAGCTTGGTCTCTTATGGTGAGCTTCTAAACAAACCCCTCTCCCTGAAAAACATGTTAACAGGGTGGTCTTTACAGCAGCCAACACATAGAAAAAGCTCATCTCCTCACACTGTGGAGAGTTGATGAGTTGGGTGGTGAGGATGGAATAGAAAAAGGCTGTTAAGTTGCAATTACAAAAGGTTACAAAAGTAGACTTATTGTTGATAGTGAGTGTTGGACCTTTTCTGAGGCAACTCAACAGCCACTGGTGTTTGAATCCGCCTTTCCTTGAAAGCTATGTCAGAGCACAGGTACGAAACACATTAAGTGGCATTTGCCTTTGTAACTTATCAGCCTTTAGTTTCACTTCATGCAATTACAGACAAATTCCAATTGTTTATCATAATGTGATTGTGATAAACAAGTCCTCTGGGATTGAGCGACAACCATATGGCCATATGGATGAAGAAGTCATAACCTCCCTACAGTAAACCAAAGTTTTGCTGCATTGATGGTGGCACTGGAGAACTGGACAGGTTTTGATGTAGTGGACAGCTAGAGATAACTGTCTATAGGCCTGTATTTATATCCTTTAGTTACACTAATAGGTGGAAATTGTTTTTTTCCCTTCTATCAAACTTATTCTTTGTAGTGTCGGTTGTTTTGCATACAGTATCTTGGTCTTTTGGGTGTTTCAGCTGGGATCAGGGCAGCATCTGTCATTACCCATGTCTGAGTAACAAGTACTTTGCCAGCGGATCATGTCTGCTCTCTCTGATCTATCGAGTTCCGGCATTACGGAAGGTATAGCTTTCTTTAAACCTTGTAGTGCATCGCACATGAAATCTTAAAAGAAAGGTGGCTGAGAAAGCCATTTAATATATTTTCTATTAAAATATGAAAATAAGAATGTACATAGATTTCAGGGAATAAAATAATTAATTTACTATTTTACTTTTATTAAAATTAACGAAGTTATTATTTAATCAGTGTTAGGTAAATATAATTATTGTAGCTCAGATAAAAAAAATTATAACTAATTCTAAAACAATTTTGGAAAGAAAAGATTAATAGGTGAATCTCACTCTCCTGTTTCCTATCTACAGTAAGGTTTCCTTTAGTGACTATGGTATATGCAAAAATCTACAGGAATTGTACTTTGATTCTAAAAGGCCTTTGCTGATCTGTGCAGAACATATCCAATCAATTCTGAAGTAAATGGTTGCCTAAACTGAAATAAATGCTTTCAGGCAATTGTGACTGCATTTTTGAAATAATCAATATGATGCATGCTTGCAGATTTTAATTAAAATACTCCTTTTTACCCCCATTAGATTTGAAGTATGAAGAATGATAAGAATTTTTCAATTTACATGGTTGGACTGCAGCTATTGAGTGGTTCATATACAGTATTTCATATATGCCCAGTTCTACATCTGTTGATGACTAATTGCACCAAATATTTGTGCAAGGAAGGATGTAAATCAAAGCAAGTCCACAAATATACGGTTGCTGTGTTAGGGGAACCTTCCTCTGATTATTTCCATAGTGATACAAGAGGTGAAGGAGTTCAAACTTGAGCGTTTAGTCTATTTGACCACATATTACTGTACAGATGTTATTCCCAAAGGCAGTGGTACTCATTGAACTATGTTCACGTGACATTTTAGGTGTAGTACATTGCAGGTGTTTTTGAGTTGGAAGAAAGAACAAAAATGTTTTGTCTTTTATTGTTATATTCTGATTTCTCAGAATGTTGCAGAATTAATATAAATGATACTTGTCGAAAACCATATTCATAAGCATGAGCCACGTCAAATGTTTTATTCATCGATTTCCTAACTGCTTTATCCAGTTCAGGGTTGTGGGGGAGCTGCAGTCTATCCTGGCAAGCTCTACTCATACATAGTAAAGATAACATACACCTGAAAACTATGTTTAAACAATGCGTCTGCTAAATTACACTTACAATATCATTATAAATGCACTTTGTTTATAGTTTATAGAGATCCTTCCAGTTAAGGATCTATGGCTTTTTAAAACATGCTCATATTATTGTTTCTATCTTTTTGCTTTTAACACGATTTATTACAAATTTGTGTTTGGAAAGTGTTTCATGTGGTTAACAGCACAATTAACTGAAGGCATACTTTTGAACCCTGGGGTTAATCTTTCGCTTTCATCCAAATCATTGCCATAAAAACTTATGAAATAAAAACCAAAACACTCTGATTTTTCATCTTTAACAAATCAAAAGAATGACTTTTGTAATACTAGGCTTGTAAGGCTCAGTTCTGTTTCAACTCTTCCTCCCATGTTTAAATAACAAGAGTTATTGGGTGTGTTGAGTTCCTGGAGAAGTTCAGCTGTTGAATTGGCTTGCTGGATCTGTGGCAGTTTTGGGGTTTGGTTTTCTTTGAGCAGTCAAAAAGTGAGTAGGGTCACGGAGAGATGTGCACTAATGTCTGTCTCTGGCAAGAGCAAGTGCTTATTAGGAAACGTCGGCAGGGGAGGGATGGAGGTGAGAGGAATAGGGTCACATTCTGAGGCAGGTACAGGACAGAGCTTATAATAGGATATTAATGAACTAATTATAGGATAGAAATGAACAGATGCTGCAGTAAGTTTCAGTGTCCAGGGGCTCCCCAGGAGGAATGTTAGTACCACTGGAATAATTGAGCTGCTACTTTGGAGGAAACCTCTTGGGGTGCTTATGGAGCAGTAAGCATAAACAAAATTGGAGAGTTGAATATGCTGAATAATCTGTGTGGAAGGCTGGGAAATAGGAAATCGCACTGAACTGTATTGATTATTGACTACTAGATGTTGAATATTAGGGGCAGGAGGAAGTGCACAGATTATATGTCGCCTTCTTTCTGAGCCGCCGAGGGTAAGACACAGGAAAGATCTGGGCTGATGAGTTGCTATCAAGAGCAGCAGGACCCGAAAGAGGGGAAACTGAGGCCATAGGCACAGAATATGTTGTATCCAAGGCCAATAGAATACCAGGGACAGTGGTAGAATGGATCAGATAGACCTGGGACCCATTGTACAGTGCATTGGGGTTTTAGCAACCGGCTGAGAACTCTACATAAAGTGTTAAGCAAGGTTTGAAAGTTCTAAGCAGAAAATTGCAGGACTTGATGAGGAGGAGGGATAGTTAGAAGTGGCCAACAAGTCATGTTCGACTTCAGATGATGGTAAAGAGACAACGGTCATAGAACACCTGTTGACTGGGCTGAGGGTAGGATGCCACGCAGACCCAAGAGTTTAAGTGGAATTGTAAGGAGCAACAGGGACTGAGAGTGGAAACTGGAGCCAGAGGTATAAAAGGTGTTGATTCAGGGCCAGACAGGACACCAGAGACAGAGACAGAGACAGAGACAGAGACAGAGTCAGAGGAGAGAGCAGAAATTAAATTTAGTAACATAGAAGAAGGGTGTAGATCTTTGGTCTGAGGCTCAGTGAATTAAATATGAGCTAAATAAAGTCACAATTTCTACAGTTTATTTACACATCCTGATATGAATTGTGCTGAACTCAAGTTTATCATCTCTGACAGGTGCTTTATTTCACTGTTGCTGTTTTTTGTTCCCTCCCAACACTGCATGTGAGAAAAAGTATAGTGTAGTTTTCTTTCACTCACTGTAAGCCTTCTGTCAGTCCAAAAGGCACGGAATGTTTGGTTTTGTCTTGTTCTTCGTCACTTTGATTTTGACATTTTGTGGCTGATGAGGCCCTAGCTGTTTAACTTCTAACTTTTCTTCTATTGACATTGATGAAAATGGCTTTTGGAGTAAATTCTTAATATGATTCATTGTATATTAGTCACTGGCTTGCAGTTTCACACAAAAAAGTGTCATTCAGCATAGCAGTCATCTCATGAAATTGGTAAAACCTGTACAAGGTTGGGTGTATTTGGGCTGCTAGACCCATTAACCCATCTTGTCCCCATTGGGCTATACGCAAACTGTGCAGAACGCAGTATGTACTAATGTAGGCAGCTTTAACAAAAGCGATGTAATGAGAGCTGACCAAAGCCATGTCACAGGAGCCAGTCCTGACTCCCGCGTAGTGTGTAGTTTAGGACCCTGTACAGACGGTATAATCCGGAAGTGACTGGAAAGGGGGCTACGGGGAAAACATAGTCAGGAAAGGAAGGGATGGCGAACTGGGGGCGGTGCCGACAGTGATCAGGTGCAAGGGGGGAGCGCAGGCAAACAAGTCCAAGGAAGTCCAAAACGGGAAATCTGCGTGCAGTCCAAAATCCAAAGCCGGGTGATCCATCCAAGACAAGACAGGGTTAAAATCCGGAGCGGGATCCGGAACAGGAACAGGAGGTTAGAAACAATGACGAGGCCAGGTGCTCCGAGCCCCGGACTCAGCTAGGTCAGGACGCTGATCGGAAGCCTAAGCCCTCAAGCCGCGGACATAGGGTGACCTGATGCTAGGCGGGCCTCCCGGTGTCCGTCTTCCAATGCAGAGCCCTGAGCTTCCGGAGCACCGGGTTTAAATAAAAGGCGGCGAATCCAGGGACAGGTGTACATAATAATGAAACGAAAAACACAAAAGGGTCGGAGCGCCCTCTAGAGGAGGGTTGACGATCGTGACAAGCCAAGCCTAATACAGTTTAGTCCTTTCCATTGAGATTATGTATTTTACCACATCCACATGAGGATGCTATTTTACTGTCACTTACCCATGTATTACCAATGTCTTGCATGTACTCATACATTATCGGTTTGCCAATGGGTATTACAAGTTAGAATAAAGTAAGAAAATAAAAGTTTGAATTCCAGAAAATGTCCATTTTTGAATGCTTCTTACTTACATACCTACACTTCTGACTGGGAGGGATTAGCTCCTTTAATCCATTATGATGAACCAACAGCGGCTGGGAAGCAGATTTTCCATATAGCCTTCTAAGGTCGTCTGAGGTCCTCCTCACAAACTCTGTGTCCCTGATTAAATCTACATTTGAATGTTTTTAAACGAAACCACAGAAGAAGACAGCTAATACTTTTGGCAAGGCTTCACTCTGTTTGAGTAAACACTGTTTGAGTAAAAAAAAGTTTTCCTGTAATGTTTGTATTTAATCCAGGCCACAAAACATCTTTGAAGGAAGTCATCCAGTTTAAGTAATTATCTTCATAAATTTAATTAGATGTTAGCAAGAGCTGAGAAGTGTTAGTAGTAATCTTTATTTCATATAGCATCTTTGATGATGCATTGCCTGATGACACTTTAAACCAAAACAAAAGAGATAGGTGTACACAAAGTGCTTGAGTGTATAAATGAGTTTCAAGACAGGATTTAAAAGTGCTAACTGATTTGCAGGTGCTCATATTGGCAGCGAGATCATTCCATAGCTTTGAAACAACAGAATAGAAATCATATAAAAACTACAGGATTATGGGATGAGATGAGATTAATGTAATAGTTCTTCAAATACTGTAGGTTAAAGGAGAAAACAGGTGGGATTCATGAGGTGCTTAGCTAAACTGTGTACAAGAATTTTACATTAAGTAATATCAGTCATTAGTACAATAAATCATAGTTTAAAGTTTAAATAAAATATACCACATCTTGTTGTCTCAACCAGCTTATTACCTGAAATCATAGAAAAGCTAGAGTTGATAAGATATGTCAGTGACCTGTAAAAAAACATACAATTAAATAATGACATACATACAGTAGTACTTTCCTAATGTCATTGCAAGAGACAAAGACAGAGACCTTCAAACAAGCTCATTACTGGTAGAAACTAATAGTCCCTTAGGTCCATCCAACAAAACAGTTCATGGTTATTAAATTCAAAGTGGAAACTACCTAATTAAAGTGATGTTTCATTGCAGTTATTTTACATGACTTAATATTAAAGTTAATATTTCACGTTACGAAGGTGTTCTCCCCTTTGTAAGTTTTTCTTTAGTTTTATCTAATCTTAAAATAGCCCTTTCTCTTTTGTAGATACTGACAGCTTCAGAACACTTGGAAAAGTAGTTTCTGGTATATGTTACAGTAATGAATGTTCATTACCAGTTTGAACATTTTAGGTATCATACAGTAGGTACAAAACTTAATTTATAATTTTTGTTGTGAAGCATTTAGTTTGTTTAAAATACATTTTATGTTAGACTGTTGTCTGTGGGATGTTTTATAATATTGTACTATAAAAAACACCAGTTTCTACCAAAGCATCAAAGGTTTAGCCTAATGATTGGGCATCATTCTTGTGAAAAGGGTGACCACTAGTGGATGCATTAGTGAGCAGCTAATTAATTTGTGTCATTGAGAGACAGTTTCAGATGGAATGTGTTGATATTCTCTGCTCCTATTATTAGATTTGTGTTCCTTAGAATCCTTAGACTATTAAGCGGATGAGGCTGTAATCCATCCGTTTTCTAACGGCTTTATCTAATACAGGGTCACAGGAAGGCTGTAATCACATACATTCATAAAATCTCTTCTTTATAACAGCTTAGAATCAAACAGTGGTTTGTAAGTTAAATGAAATGTTCTTTAGATGTGTATTTTGTACACGTCCATCACATAAGCTATTTGTTCTTATTTTGCATGTGTAATGTCTTATGGAACCTTATCAAGACCCTGTCCATGAAACGTTTAAGTAATTCTTTAAGAATATTTATTTTATACATGAGTGTCCATTGTATAATTTTTTTTTTATTAAAGCTTTGAATGATATTATGATATTAATTAACTAATATAATGCATGTACAGGACAGTCCAGGGAATTAGTTATTATATATTTATATCTATTAACACTGATATGGCAGCAGTTTGATTTACTGAGACAGTTGACACAATGTTACTCCCCTTAGTGTTTTGAATGAGCCTGTTCAAGCGAATTCTTGTTATGATCTTGTCCTCGATGGACAGAAGAGACATCTCTCTGCAATTTCAATAGTCAGATATGTCTTGAAGATTGTCACAATTATGTCATCCTTGAAATAGTTCAGGATTACATCTTTATACGAGATTGGTCTAATGAGATGGAGTAGTGTTAGTTTGTAGTGTACAGTGGATTCAAAATGCTTCCTGTAATGAACATTGACTGCGAGTTTGTCTCTTCTTTACATCTAAGAATTACTGCTCCTTGTCCTTTTTTTAATTTCTTAGCAGTAAGCAGTGCTTCTGGCAGTGATGAAAACAGGGGGGTTGATTATGTGTGCAATGTGTGGACATACAACATATTGGACACATACTGGGCAACCAAGCCATATAGGGTCTTGAGTGTAAAGCAGGGATTTTAAAATTAACTTGAAATCTAAGAATCTGGTTAAAAGTCAGTAATGCATTTATTTGTACTCAGCTCAGTCTGGATTCTAACATATTTTAACTAGTTCAGAATTCAGCAGCATGAAAACATATTTTAGGCTTTGAGAGATTCCTGTAAGTCGAGCACTGCAATAGTCAATCCCTGTTGAATGAAATAGATTAATCAGGTTTTTGCTCATTGAAAAACTTACTGGAAAAACTCTGTTGTAACATTGAAAAGTCAATCTCGGATGGAAGATCATGCCCAAATCCATAATTTTGATTCAGAATTAAAGCATGCTCTTGTCAGTTGACAAGGTTACAGTATTAGTGTCACATAACTGATGGGAGGAACCTCAGGCATATCACATGCAAAAAAATCATGCTAGGTTTTAAATCAGAAATGCGATTGGAGACTACTAAAACCACTAATTTAATTTCAAGTGTGGTGTGGATATAGATTTAAATGCATAAACTTGGTCATTCAGATGATGGAATCTTAGTATTTGACTCAGGGGACACATGTCAATAGGGCCCAGTGTCGGAGCAAACTCAATCCAACAATGAAACTAAAACCACCAAGAGAAATAAAACTCTGAAGTTCATCACAGTGGAATTTATACCACTTAAGGACTTGATCAGAAATATCAAACAAGCTGTCCAACTGACTAAATAGAATGTCATGTTTTGCTATATCAAGTGCTGCACTGAAGTCTCAAGAATTAAGACAGTATACCCAATTAACCTGCCTTGAGGAGACCATTAGCAACTGTAAGTGCTATGTGATTGCCTAAAGCTAGATTGGAAGGGATTTAAAGCACTGTCTGCTCTCCTGTTAATCAGAACCTGGCTACTGGGAGTGCAAGCAGTCAGTACTGCCATGGACCATGACAAATACAGGTGACAGACTCCTATATTTCAATGAGTTCTAATGGGTCCAAGGTATCAAATGCATGTATTAGGGACTTATTGAACAGCTGCACCTTATCTTTCAAGTATCAGCAAAAGAAAAAACAAGAAAATTAAGCCAGCAGATTCAGCCAACCTAACATGATCCACTGATTGCCAATTGAGAAAGCTTACAGACCAAGAAGTGAGAGACTGGAAAATTCAGATTGAAAGTGTGATCAGAAAGCTTCAAATCAAGACTAGTCAAATGGGTAAACTAAGGAGCTATTAGCAATGTCTGAATCCAAGATCTGACTTTTGTTACAAGCTGGATCATGGACAAACTGTCAGACCAACACAATCCAAAAATTATTGAAATTGCACACTAGATTGGAATGTTGCAAGTCCATGTGGATAATACAATTCATCCAGGATTGAAATTTTGTTTAATTTAAAACACAGCAAGAGTAACAGATCAGCAACTTCACTTTAAAAGGCAATGTTATATTAAAGAGGTCCATTGATTGTAATATGTATAATATGATTGTAACAATAGTCTGGGCGGCAAAAAAGTCAGAGCCGTACACTAATGTGATGAATACTCAGGTATAACAAAAGGAAATTAATGCATTTGTACACAACTCCAGTGATGATGAATAATCACCCTGTGTAGTATTATTTCTTATAACTGATTTTCAAAGGATTTTTACTAGTTTTCTTCCTTTTTTGTAGTTAAGGTTTCTAGTCACACCATGTCAATTTAGTCTCCTCAGTAACCAAAGTAACCAAACAGTAACTAATCAATTACATTAATAAAAATGTATTTCTGATTTGAAGTATTACATTTACTTACCTTAACACAAAATACATATATTAATATAATATTAATACACAGATCTTTGACTATAATGTTTTTTGGCATTTAGTGTAGACACTTTTCATTAAACTGATATGCATTTCATTAACCTTACATTTCTTTAAATTCATGAGATTATACAGGTCTTCCTTAAAAACAGGTCATCTTAAACATGTTTTCTTTGTGTGATCTGAACTCATAGGTGTGAATCTACAACACTATTGGTAATATAAAACTTTTTCACAGATTCTTATCAGATTATGTGGATTTCTAATCTGTGATAAAAAATGACTGTTCTTCCAATTGTGGTCATAAACAGTGGCATAATTAAAATCCACTTCAGAACCATATTGAAAAGATTTAGTGATGTGATAGCTGAATCTCCGTTGCTTACTGTTTTTTTCTGAGATATTATTGTGAGCATTCTATTATTTATTTTCAGGATGACTTTAGTACATTCATGGATCTCTAAGAAATGTAAAAAGAGTTTTTTTAGATTTGCTTTATTGTTTGAAAGAGATCCTCGTTCATTTTCATTACCAGCCTTATGTTTCCAGTTTTGTTTAGTGATATTATATTTTGCCCGTCACTGGCAATATTTTTTAAGAATCCAGTCAGTGATGTTCTGTTGGAAGAAATAGACATGCTTTATTTCAGACTGTGATGGGAATTCTCGTTCACTCATGATTTTTAAGGCACTTCTACTGATCTATTTCTCAGTACATTTATTAAGCATTGTACTACTTTAAAAGGGCTGCTTGCTTCAAAATACCATCTGTTTAGCATTGCAATGTTTGTGTTTATACACCAGGCATACTAACGAATATCCATTAAGGCCTTAACCGTATGCCAGGGAACTCATAAGATTCTGTGTGATTAGAAATAAACCTTTGGTTTAATTAGCATTTTTGGGGGATTTTTCAAATGGAGTTGAATATAATAAAGGAGTTGAAAGATATAACCATAATCCTAAAACCTAAAATCCTAAAAATTGGACAGTTCCATTGTTGCAACATTTTCTGCTCAGAAGCATTTCTAAACACCATTTAACCTTTTTGGTGCTAATAAATGACACAGATGATGCCCTTTTGTGCAGTACTGTAGTGTAGAGGAGTCATTTATTAACGCTCAGGTAAGAATCTGGAGAACATTGGATTCAGAGGTTTTTTTGTGGTCCCACTAATGGTTCATAGGAGCAGCCTTCCATATTTCAGCAGCCCATAGTGCCCTTTAACAAACCCAGAATGGGGAAAAAAATATTTGGAATTAAAATCCAGAGATTACATTACAATTGTAGCTTTCAACACCTTAACCCCCTTGCTGGGAAAAAAAATCCAGAATGATTAATTAGCTCAACATTTGTAGTGTGCCTTGTGGGTCTTAGGGCAAAGGAAAGGTTCATAGAAGTGTTTTCATTGGAGCTTTTTCTTTTCTTTCTTTCCATTGAACTTGTATTACTGGCCTTGGGTACCAGGTATGGAACTGTGCTCTGTGGGCCCTCATATGCTAGCTGACATAACTCTTCAAATGTCTGGAGTATTCTAACCTCTCCAATTAAAGCAACCCAAGATGAAATCCAGAAATACGAAGGGATGCCAAGATTTTAAGATCCAGTATACACATTCTTGGCAGGGTGTAAAAATAGCATTGCTTTTAGAACTCGGCTCGGATTTTTAGGTTCTGTGCATATGTACAGTATACCTATTTTGGTATCTTTGCATACATAGAGTGATTCTGCTTTCTAATGCTGTCGGCAACATATTGTTACTTAACATGCACATGCTAGGCCTAGTTAATAAAAGGCTGGATACGTGTAGCAACTGATCAACACTTTACCTTGGTACTGACTTTTTGGCGACACAGGAGTAAGGATTAAGTTCTTCATGTCCTTCGTTGGAACAATGATCTATAGCAAGGCTTCTTTTTAATTTCAAATTGTTTAGAAAAAAAATGTTTAACTGAGTGAATTTAGCATTTTCAAGTCTTTTGTGTATGCATGTAGTGATAACAATGCAACTCTGTGATAAAAAATATCTTAGAAATGACAGATAGAATGAAAAATTGAATTAGAAGGCTGCACTTCAGTTCACTGTTTCAACTGGCTTGGTTCCAAGCTTTCTCCACAGGGAGATAAGAAACAATTCTCTCTCCTGCTTACACAAGAGGATATTATTATAAATCTGTTTAAAGAAACCTCAGGACCCCTTCCTTTTCCTTTTATTCTCTGTTTTATATACATTTTTATTGGTTTGTATGACTTGTAATATATCCTTGCAATGCGGTCAAAGACTTTTTAGATGAGGTGAAAGCTGCAAGAGCTCAAAATGCCAGACAATGAATGGTTGTATTGGATTGTGGATTTGTAGTGATGTATATCTCTGTAATAAATTATATATTAATCGGCTATGACATATTTCACTTCTATTAATTCTCAGTGCCATGTATGTGGATTGGTGAGTTACATTTCCTTGTAGACTAAAAAAAACAAGAAGAAGAAAGTAATAAAACTGCCCATTGCCCATACTGGCTCGTGTGTCTAGGATTATAAATGCAAACTTGCATTTTGATTCAGGATCACAATGCCACGCACGATTGATGTCTGCGCCCACATCTGATGTCTGTGTCCTATGCCAGAGGTTGTGTAGCAGGTCATTAAGAATGTGGCTGGAGCAACAGAGTCATTGTACCAGCTCTTGGGTGTGTCAAACAGGTGTGCAAATAACACGATCACCTATGGTATTACATCTGACAAGTAGTAGACTAGATACTGATTAAGCATTATACCATACAGCAAAAGGGCACTGATAGAGCACATTTCAAAAGAACCTATTCAGAGCCTGTCAGATGTTGCAGAACCAGCAGGCAGGATTGAAGATATAGTTTGTCAAATGCTGCACATGTTTGGCTACAAAAGACACGTAACTAGGAAAAAAGACTTTATTGATGGTGTCATATGTGAAGCACATTTTTTTCTGGGCTGCAGAAATGCATCAATATCCTGTGGAGTTAAGGAGAATGGTAATGTTTTCCAATCCCGATGTCAGCAATTCAGCTGAACAGGCTCTACGGGCAGGGAGGAAGGCAGGTGAAGAATTCCACCCCTCTGTTTTGCAGGGAAGAGACAGATACCAGTGTCGTGGAGTGGGATGTCATTGGATATTGTGGAAAATGAACCATCTTTTTATTAAAGGTCATCGGTTACTGTACATCAGTATTCTTCAGACCCACCTCCTATCACTTTCAGAGTTCCAACAGTTACTTAAGGCACGTTAAATAATATTTGAGTGGAAATCTTTCATGTAGGGCAGCCGGATAGCATACTGGTTAGCATTGCTGCCTCACAGCTCTGGGGCCTTGGGTCAGTTCTTGTGGTGCTGTCTGCGTGAAGTTTATATGTTCTGCCTGTGTTTGTATGGGTTTTCTCCAGATACTCCAGTTTCCTCCCATAGCCCAAAGACATACTGGTAGGTTATTTGCCTTCCAGGAAAATTGATCCTAGTGTCTGTGTATCTGTGTCTATGCCCTGCGAAGGACTGGCGTTCTATCCATGCTGTATCCTGCCTTGCAACCATTGCCTGCTGGGATAGGCTCTGGTTCCCCTGAATTAGATAAAACATTTAGAACATGGATGGATTACTAATGTAGCGCCCATCCATAAAAAGGGGACTAAAACTGAGAAATAAAACAGAACCAAGTAATTACTGTATAGACTAAGTCTGAATTATATTACGTGTAAGGTCAGGGAAACAATAATTAGAACTTAATTATAATATCTGTATGGCAGTAGAATTTCTTACAATGGAATAGTCAGCATTGGTTTAGAAAAGGTATGCTTTCCTTTATTAACTGATTAGAATTCTTTGAACAAGTAAGTGGCAGTAATGGATTAAGAGCATAAGATATAGGTCACCGCGGAAGCATTCTGAACAGGTTTGAAAGGTTTCTTACCTCTGAAAGTATTTAGCAAAATGTTAATTTAGCACTTCCTAATTAGTTTAATACAGGGCTTGTGCATTATTTATCATATGTTAAGAACAGCAGAATTTATTTTTCCAATTACCTTTATATATAGACCTACTGTATATGTTTTAGGTTGTGTTGTGGTTTGCTTATGTGTGTGCAGCTTTGAGGCTTTAAAGGCATTATTTTGAGGCTGCTATGAACTGTGTCAGGGATAAGCCCTCGATAATTTTACTGCAGTGTGGATCCTAGTGAGTTCGAAGCATAAGAAAAATATGTGCAGATCCTGCAAAATGGGATTTTAGCTGTTTGTCAAACGTAACTTGTTTTTTATCATTGAAATTGGATTAATTTTTATATTAGTATTTTTGAAGCCTATTATTTTTTACCATTAAAATTATTCTGCTTATTTTCAACACGATACCTTGTATCCATTGCTTGTAGGTTTAGGCTCTGGCAACCCTGCAACCCTATATTAGATAAAGAGGTAAGAAATTGGATGGATTTTTAACAAGATAGATTGTAAGCCTTTAATAAATATTTTTTTTTCTGCCCAGTATCTTGCCTGTAAATCAGACCAGCCTTTTACATTACTGTCCAGATTATTTCTCATTCTGTGTCATTCTGCTGTTGATGGTCATTTCATTCTCTTGTCACACTTCCTTAATGCATCAGTATCAAGGGAACTCTTTGCACTAACAATTTACAGCTGGTGTTAACTTAAGCATGGTTATGTGTCCCTTGTTGTTAAGTGAAATTTGGAAACAAAATCTTGACAGAATGTCAGCATTTTGGCTGCCTTCCAAGTAGTTCAAGACTTATCATGTTACACCTCATTGTAAGCGCTTATTTATGATAGAGCTGTGAGATTTTTTAATTCTGTCTATAGTGTAGTAGATGGTCTTTTCAACAGTTTAGGATTTTATGATTCCAGCACACTTGAGTAGGTACTCTTTTGGTGAGTTATGTAGTACGTAGTAGGACTCATGTGGAGATCTTTATAGCATGCAATGAGATATTATTTTTACCTTGCATTTGTATTTTAAATGTATTTTTCACACGGAAATCTTCAGAAAAAGCATATTATGAAAAAAACAGCTTTAATTATTAATCTTGGATTCCCAAATTTTATAACTAATTTGCATTTCAAGTTATATTAAATTTGCCACTGTATTCTCATAGTTGTTTTTACTATTGAAAACTAAATTGCAGCATAATTTTATTGTTCACTATGGATACAGTAAAAGTAATTTTGGCCTAAAAACAAGAAACAAATACAGTAACTAGCTACGTTATTTAAAATAAAGAGAAAAAATACCTTCTAGCAGAGTAGTTAGTAGTGCTTTTCAGATCTTACAACAAGTCCATTTTTCTATGGAAATACAATTCAAAGATACTTGTGTTAAAGCAGGTTGTCTGTTTTGCTTATTTCATGTCACAGGATGACAGAAAAGTATAGTATCTGTCCCATGCCCAACTTCAAATTTCACACAGGCAGTGCCCGAACACATTCCACATTCAGTTTCACTGGCTACAAGATAAAAATATAATACTTTTATACTACTCATTTTTTAAACTGAGTTGTTATGAAAGCAATACTAAGCTTTTGAAATATATACAAAAGTACTCTTGTCCGGGTGGCATTCATTGATTGGAATTGATTCATAAGGATTTTTGGCTTCTTCTATAGTGTCTGTCTTTGATATATAAACTATAATGTTACATAAACATATACATTGTAATTACATTTTCCCTAATTACATAAAACAAATCCTGAAATTATCTGTTTTTAGTTGTTTATCTGCATCAAGTCAAGCTTGACTAACAGTCTCTCCAATCCTTTCTGATTTAGTGTTTCCAATTCCAAACCTAAATTCAGACTGACCGCGGAGTAGTTATTTCATTGTAGCTGTAACAGTCTGCTCTGGAGACTGGTTATGTCTTTCTTCCAGTCTAATTGTATAAATTCTTACTCTCAGATTAAGTTATACTCATGGAATTGTAGTATCCTGCCCATAGTTCGTATTGTAATTTCACTGGGAGCACTAATGAAGTACAGTACCAGTATGGCATGCAAATGGACTTGAATGTCCTTTTTTCTTTAAATTTTCTCTCTCTGGGATAGGTTGGTTAGGTTTGTATTGGTCTGATCTTTATTAGGCCTGTTGTTTGATTAAATTTTAAGTATGAGTTATTTGAATGTGAATCAGTGGTTTTTGTCAGAAATGACTCAAGAGAGATCTGAGTGCAGGACAATAGGCACTCAATCAATCGCTTTTTAATGAACCGTCATCTTAATCTTAACAATATCTCAGAATAATCCTAAAAACTATCTGCCAAGGATAATCTGGTGTTGCTTCTGTCACTAACAGTGGTGAATTTATGGAATTATAATTGCAGTGACTTTACAACATGCTGCCATTTAATCTCTTGAGGGACCTTTTGACTTTACACTGAAAAGATTGATAAATATTTATTCCATTTTCAATGCCTGTGCAATCATATTTTCACCCATGTTTTCCTCAAGGGTATTCTAAATATTTCAGCTTTTCTTTAAAGTTCTGTTTAAAGGTTTCTTGAGGTATCTGCAGTAGAAAGACGTGGCTATAAAACATTTTCCCACCACAAGACCCCTATTTAGCAGAAGTAAGGGGACCTGTGCTCCTTGCACTAGGGGTTATATTACATACAGTAATAACTAGTGAATGTAATGGGGACCATCCTTTTCAATTGTTTCTGTAAACCCTGTTCAGATATATAGAATTTGTGAACTTGCTTTATTTTGTTGAAATGCACAACCATTAGTGAAGAAATGTATTATGTTTGCTAATTTTTCTTAAATATGTGATTAATTTAATAATCTTCAGTAGCTTTGCAAGCACGAACACCAGCATTATCATGAAGAATGATATCATAATAATTGTTTGCATTAGTATAGCAGTATTCATCTCAGAGGATCTGAAAGCTTCACATACTGTATAGGAGCGGAGTCCACTTCCTTCAGCATTGTGGTGCAGTGACCATTTGGGTGACACGTGGCAGTCGTTCTGTGCTTCAGAAAAAGATCATGTATAAAACTGAGAAACTGCTTCACTAATTGAATTAACTTTAGTCAGGCCAGATGTGCATACCCAGCGAAGAGTTTAGACAGGACACCAGGTTTAACACTCTTATGAACAGTGTCATGGAATCGTTAATGACAAAGTAGTAAGGATCTCAGTCTAGTGGCAAACTGTTCCCTGTCACCACACTGGTTCAAAAGGTTGGGAATTCTGTTCCAAAGAGAAGATCACCACCTGCTGGTTTTCCAACGCTACTTACAGCAGCAGTCTGGTTTTCTACAGAGATCTCCCATCCCTGTAACTGACCAGGCCTAGTGTTCTTCTAAGATCTGACAGGCTGCTCAGAGACCACACAAGGCTACACATTTCGGTTTGTTTGGTTTGGTTTCCTTGGAGTGAATTTAATTTTGTTCTTATTTTGAAATGTACAGTTAGTTATAGAACACATTCTTGAAGTCTTCAGTTATGAGCCATACGAGTTACCTGAAACTGAAATGATATTTATCTTTTTATTTATTTTGAAATTTCCAGGAAAATAAGTGAAGTGAACGAGACAGAAGGAAGATTCTCAAAACCTTTGGCTCCACAAGTGTAACTTTGAAAGTTATTGCTAAATGTTCAAGGACTCCCTGAAACATTAGAATTAGAATGTTTTCAGTGAGAACTGTGTCATTACTCCAGCTGACACCTGGTCGCCTGTGGGCACTTTGAGACTACTTTTAAAAGGAAGTCAGTCCTTTATTCTTCCCATGCTGGTATGAGATGAATGATGAATAGATGGAGATTTAAAATTAGGTTTTATAGAAACAAATTCCTTCCTGGAGAAAATACATTTGAAATTTAATTTTTTTTGTTCTCCTAATTACTATCCCTATATACATACAGTAACTGAAGTACAAGAATTACATGTTACAGGTCAGGAAGAATTTTAACATAATTTAAGCACATAAATATTTATTACTGAAATTAATTCTGCTGAGTTTTTTGTTTTTTCAAATAATACAATTATGATTTAAACAAATACATTTTGCATTAAATAATATGGTGCAAATTTATTACAAAAGCTATTGAATTTCCAAGGGTGCTTTTCTCTTAATACAAATAACTGCCCCTATAGTTTGCACTTACCAGTATGTGCTAAACTCTACCACATACAGTAAGAAGCTCAGTAAGATGTAGTCCCTTCTCTGTGTCATAATCCTATAGGTAGATGCTTGCCTAGTTGGCTCAGAAGCAAGAATTTCCGTTGGAAAGAGAAGCAGCAGGGGACAGTCTTTTTCTGGCCAAATGAACTTTGTAAAATAAAGAGCTCCCAACATTGTGATCTGTTCTGTTGTTTTAGCTCTGGAGACTTGCGCCACATAGCTTGTGCAATAGAAAAGGGGTCATTTCCAAAGGTTTCTGACATCTCACTTTGTTTTTAAAAAAAAACATTTTCTGATTTTTGTCACTTTTAAATGTTTGTCAAGTGCTTAAAACCGTCTACAAATTTTGGATAGATAGCAAATAGAGACCTTTACTCCTAGGCATGTTTCCAAGTAACCAAGTGCCCTGGGATCTATTGTACCCTGGGCAGACATTAAGCAAACATTAGCACAGTCACATGCGTTTGTTTGAATTTCCACTGCAGGAGCGAAAAAACATTGTGTTTGTGCTGAATCAGGTGGACCAAGAGAAAAAGATTGTGAATACGATTCACTTGTAAGAGACAGTGTGAATTTATTAAACTTAGTTTTTCATTAGTACTCTATTGTGAGCATAATGCAGAATTTTGTGTGCACATTTTATTTCATGGCCAAATTTCATTGGGGCAAATGACATGCATCCGGTTGAAAATGTATGAATGGATGGCAGTCCATTACAGGGCACACACAGATAAGCACACAGCCACTCCAGGACCAGTTTTCCCAGAAGCCTGTTATCTTACTAATATGTCCTTGGATTGTGGGAGAAAACCAGAGCGTCTGTAGGAATCCCACACGTACATAGAGAGAACATACAAACTCCATACAGACAGCACCCCAAGTCCAAATGGCACCCAGAACTCCAGCGCTGTGAAGCAGAAATACTAACTACTGTGCCACTGTGCTGCCTGAGTAAATGATATGTTAACGTGTAATTTTGTTTGCTTATGTGTTTATGTGTAGTGGTTTACAATGATTTACGAAAGAAGTTTACAAAATCAAGACCATTGCTCTTGATAACTAAAGAGAAAATAGTTTCTGAAAACATGTGCCACAAAGTGTAAATGGTGTCATACAAAACGTACCATAAGAAATGAGACCGAGACAGTATAACATACTCCAATTCACCATTTTTCTCTTTTAAATTTGTTTTCTGTGATAGCTCAAAAATGTTAACATTAATTTGCAGTGGTGGGTAAGTATTTGGTAGTATATAGCTACAGCTGTTTCAGTCAGGCTTGCCAGAATTGGCTCCGGCTCCCCCAAGACCCTGAATTAGGGGCAGCAGTTAGAAGATGGATGGATATTTCATTCAAGTAGCTTTAGATGTACAAACCTCATTTGAACTATAAAATGATGGATATCCATTTCTGGAAATAAATAAATGTCTGCAGGAATCAGCTATGCAGTGGTTATAATATTCACTGCAGCCTTTGAGAAAAGCAGTGCATGGTACAAAAATCATATTAAAAGTAAACATAATTTAATACAAAATCTACTAAATTGCAGAGTCTCCCCTTTTTGAATATTTAAGATGCAGTTCAATCTGTTGGCCATCTCAGCCCCTTTAAAAGGAACACTAGGTAAAAGTATTGTTTTAATCTAGGATTCCGAATTTGCAATTAGGGCACTTACAAGTTTTATTCTGTTACGGGCCTACTACAGTTTTATGGGACTGTAAAATAATTCTTGTAATTGATTCATAACTAGTACGACCCTCCATAAGTTGCTAAGTGACTGAGTGTGCTCCTGCTTTCTAGGGAGGTAGTATACAGTAGCTAATAACTTGAAAGAGAGCCCAACCAAAGATACCCATCTTGTTTCAATTGTAGAACAAGAACTACAGTATCAACCTTGGAGCTCCATTTCTTGTGTGATTTTTTAACAGTCCGTTCAATTATGTAAGTTGTTTTAATGAGTATCATTAGACCTGTACATGATAATAAGAAGGTTAGTTTAAGAACATCTATAGACCTAACTGTTGGGCTCTGTGCTCATTATATACAGTAGTGTTGTAATGTTTTAATGTTGCATAATTGGGTATATCTTTGACATTCAGGTTTATAATTCACCCATCCATCCTTTTTCTAACTGTTATCCAATACAGGTAGTCATAGCCTGTCTTGGATATCTTGCACACACTCATACCAGGACAAGTTTTCCCAGAAACCAATTAACATGCCAGTTTGTCTTTGGACTGTGGGAGAAAACCCACACAAACATGTGGAGAACATACAAACTCCACGCAGATAGAACCCCAGGTTAGGAATTGAACCCAGGGTCTCAGCACTGTGAAGCAGCAATGTTAACCACTGCACCGTTGTGTACACCCTAATATTATCAGCAAAAATACTTTTCTAAAGATCTTTTTTTCAAAATAAATGGACATATTGAAGTGGGTACCATCAGTTCAAAACATTACATCCACTTTCACATATCCACCCCATCACATTCCACACATTCCAGCCCTTCTTAAAAACATGTCTGCCCCTACCTCCATGCCTCCTCTGAATCAGTATGAAGAGAACAAACAACTCAAACAGCTGCCGTACTGACACAAGTGAATTCAGAAGCACCTCGCACAATTAAATAAGTTAAATACAAATATTGTGAATAAGTATTGACAAAATTAAAGTAATGGCCATGTGAAATAATTAGGTTGAACACAACATGTGTTTTTGTTCTAATATGATAAAATGTATGCACAGAATCCCCCAAACTATTGGGTATCAATTTTTATAAACATTTTGGTATAAAACATGTTCAATATAAATAACAATAAAATGTTTATTCCAATGTAATTAAAATTCATATTAAACTCAGAATCGCAAATACAAATTGCTTTACTGTGAAGCAAGAATAATAGTTTTGACTCTGCTGCCCCAGTACTTTTGGAGGGCATCGTATCATGCTTGTTTTTATAATGGAGCTGATTGCTGAATTAATAAAGTTTAAAGGTTGCCATCGATCTAAGTTTTTAGACAAGCTAAACAGCAAAATTTATTGATTGCTGGCTGTCCAGTTGGGTAAATGAATTTAGCTGACACAAGCAAATGTGCAACATAGATAAGCAGAAACAGTAATTCTTTAACTAGAGTTTGATGTAGTTCTGACAAAGTCTGTACTTTAAGCTAACTGGGTTTTTGTCGTAAAAAGACAGTAATTCGTGATATGCTTTTACAGACAACAAAGCAATTGTTTTGCTAACCAACAGTCACTGATTCCTGGCATGGATGGAGATTGCTGAATATTTTTTAACCTCATCTGTCCACCTGTGGTTGAAATATTCTGTGGTTACATTTCCTACATCAAGATTCTCTTAGCCAGTGTTCTACAACAAGACAAGATATAGATTCTGTGCAGTGAAATAAAGAGACTACTACATACAGTACACAGGTTGTTTATATTCTTAGATATTTTTTATGCTAAGGCCTACCATGTGTGGATAACCAACTATTAGCTGTTGTGGCTGGACAGAGGAATTGTTTGTGTGTATTTGTGGGCTAACACTGAAACTGTTATTTGTTTTGTGATATAAATTGTTCTTGAATGTGATATAATCATGTCTGTTAGAATTATTTTTCAAAATAAATACCTAAAACCCCAAAACATAGACTCTCTGGCAGCTAAATTGTCTCAAGTTAAGTGTTAACAGGTGTTTCTCAGATTTTCTGAGTCTTTGGTGAGCCAAGAAGAGTGATAGGATGATTGTTATTTCCTGGCCATCTTAGTTAGTTTTTCTAATGGTCTGTGGGTACTGACACTTATATTAGGCAAAGATTAGGAGATTTGTGTGGTAAATAGTAACATATCATTGTAGATGACAGGTTTGCATGTTTTTAGCATGTCTCTGGCCTGAGCCAGCACAATTATGGTATTTTTTTTTACCTACTTTCTTCTCACTGCTTGTACCATTCGGACAGATCACGTTCTCATTCTCTCAGTATAATAGATTCTTAAAACGAATAGATAGTGCAGGTCACTGCATGTTTCACTAAATCTAGAAATAGGCTTAAATAAAATAAAGATGTTCCCCAATACTTGCAGCAAAAACAGAACAGAAGTCTGAAAGAGGTTATATATCTGAAACCACTACAGCTCTGACTGCACTTCTGGGAAATACTGTCATGTCTGAAAACACTCAGCAGATGGTTCGTCTCTGGGTTCAGTTACAGTAAGCATTTATGAAGTGACACAGTGTACATTGAACCACATGCAAGGCCCTTTAAATAACAAACTCTGGAGTAACTCTTCACGTTCACTCTGCATCACTGCTAGGTCTTTTAATAGAACAGAGAAATTTCTTATTTGCTTGTGATAACATTAATAAGCCTTCAGGCTCTCATGACAATACAAGGCTGCTGTGAGATATTTCGAACAAATACACTTAGGAATCTTGCGTATATCAAAGCTATAAGGGAAGCCTGAGATAATTAATGGACTAAGTAAATTTGCTTTTAAATTGAAAAGCCCTTTTCAACATCTCAGTTGCCAGTTGATCATAAATTATAAGAGTAACTTGGCTAAGTTGTGGACTTGCACAAGATGACCTACTGTACCTAACCTACCCCTTAACTTAAGAAGTGAAACAATTTCTTACTTCTTCAGAAGAATTGCCTTGTAGTGGGGCAACCTGCAATGAGTATTTGCCAAGTGTCACTTATTATTTTTATTATTATTGTTGTTGTTTGGTAGTATTAGTTTCCTGCTACTATTGTTCCCACTACTGTGGGAAGTGTGGTGATTAGCACAACAGCTAAAAACACATGGGCTTTGGCATTGATTTTCAACCAAGGCACATTCTGTGTGGAGTTTGCGTGTTCTCCCATGGTAATGTGGGTTTTACCAAGTGCTGTGGTTTCAAAAGCCAAGGACTAGGCTAGGTTGATAATATGGATGATTGGGTTCATGTTATTTAAACTCGCCTAGGGGCGGCATGGTGGCCCTGGGTTCAATTCCTGAGGGGTGCTATCTGCATGGAGTTTTCATGTTCTCTCTGTGGGTGGGATGCATGGGTTTCCTCTCGGTGCCCTGGTTTCCTTCCACAGACAAAACGCATATTTGATGGTTAATTG
Source organism: Atractosteus spatula (assembly GCF_055471065.1). Lineage (NCBI taxonomy): Eukaryota > Metazoa > Chordata > Actinopteri > Semionotiformes > Lepisosteidae > Atractosteus > Atractosteus spatula. The sequence goes on along the minus strand of NC_142708.1, from coordinate 26,520,919 downwards.
TATATTGGGGAAAATGCTGTTGTGAGTTTCTGCATGTTTGTGTCTGTCTGTGCCCTGCGATGAACAGAGGTCCTATCCAAGGTGTATCCATGTGCCCATTGGTTGCCGGGATAGGTTACGACTCCCCCGTGACCCTGAAGTGCATAAAGCGGTTAGAAAATAAATGGATGACTGGTTGGAAACTCACATCGATGTTTTTGAAGGAAGTAGTGGCTTATTATGTTAGGGACAAGTGTCTTTCAGTTTCCAAGGACTGTGAGATGTGCTGTCTACATTATGTGTTCTACTGTTATATGAAGATAAATCAGGGTAACAATTTACATTCTGTAATGAGGTAACCATATTGCACCTTTATTACAGTTCCAGCCAGAGGCCCTCACTTCACTGGCTGCCGGTCCCGAGAACAGGAGACGTTCAGATGCTGGTGGAGCCCAGGGAGCTATCAGAACCTGACCGAGCCCGGCACTCTGAGGGTCTTCTTCCAGAAGCGAGACAAGTAAGAGACATGGGAGAAGCAGTAGCTGTAGTGGAAGGGAGCACTGTCAAGCAAGTGGGACTGAATGGATCCAAATGATAATCCTTCTATCACAGACAGAAATTGTTTAATAGCTGAAATAGGTTTAAGAAATATACCACAGTGAAAAGTGTTTTAAGTTTTTAATCCTCTATATCTGAACGTGGCCTGACAGAAGCTTTGCTAAAGAAATGATATTGAAGTGTTCTAGTCTTGTTCTTTGGCTTGTGTGAGTAAGTTTCAATTTGTCTGTGATGTACAGTAGTTATTGCTAAGGACATTGACAGGCCTGGTTTGTTTCTGATTGTTTTTGAAGAGTGGTTAAAAAACTGATAGCAATGTTATTTATTTGGTAACATGTTTTATATTCAGTTAGTTCAAGTATTTTTATGTTGTATCCATTTTTTATTCCATTGCTTCTAGTTTACAGTTTGGAGGGAAATCAAATTCAAGAAAATAGTTAAGTGTCGTGAAATTGTATTCACAGTTTATTCTCAGTACAGCCAGATAGGACCACTTTGGAAGCCCATAGCCGCAGTGTTTTTAATGCTCATTTGTAGAGATTCATACTGGAATAAAATGTATCTCTTTCCACAACAATTATCTACTGTACATAACCACACCTCATGTCTCTGAGGATTTCTTTAACCCTTCTAGACATTTCAGTAACATCTGATAATTGTCATTTAATGAATCCTCTTATAAAATATTACTTTATTTAATCCTTAATAATAATTCTTTGTAAAAATGAACTGGAAAGGAACAGGTAAAGATTCATTGCAAGTTGAAAGGTTAATTATATCGTCTCATGTCACCGACCACCTAATCTGCGCAACCTTCTTGTTCACAGCTCACTTAACCACCCACAGCAACCATCCACACCAGGCACTTTCCCCTGCAACAGAATCCACCGCATCATATCCAATACAGCACACATTCACACCCCCTCTGGACAATTCTGTGTCACGCAGATGACATCATGTATTTCCAGAAACCGCATTCACTGCATCTCTTGCAGAAAATGCCCAGCAATTTACAATGGTGGGACAGGAAAACACTATCAGACCATTTCAGAGAACATGTCAGAGCTGTGAGGATCGGAGTTCTCTCCAGACTGCTAGTTCCCCATTTGACCTCTAATGACCACGATCTTTCTGATCTCTCTGTGTTCTCACACAGAGGTTTCACAACTCCTATCACAGAAAGAAATGTGAAACCAGATTCCTTGAACTTGAATCACACCTCCCCCTTCTCTCAATGACAGACTCATCTCCTTCTAAATCCCCTCAATTCATTTGCAGGTTTCAGCTTTCCACACCTCTCCTCCTGTTCTCCCTTAGTTTGGACACTCATTCTCACCTGCTTTAAGCCCATTTGCTCACTGCTCCACGCCCTTTCTTACCTACTCCATCTTTTGTTGTCCAATGCCTTATTTATTTGCTACTTTCTCTCCCTCACTGTGAAGAAGGTTCCACAGCCAAGACGTTGTGTTTTTTTCTTTACCTTTCAGCGTGGAATGAACCTTTAACTATTCGTTTGCAGCCTACACATGCTGACGCAGCTCCCTAATTGAACATGCTGTATAAAAATTAACGGTTTAAAACTGTATTCTTTTAGTTTCACATATACAGTATATTTTCTATTCCATGCTATAAAGAGAAGAAAAGAAACACAACATTTCGGCTGTGGAGCCTTCACCTTTTCTTCTCTTTACAGCATGGAATAAACCTTTAACTTGTTCCTTTGCAGCCTACACATGCTGACACAGCTATCTACTTGAACTATATTTTCTATTGTAAAGTAAGTTTTCTGCATGGGTAATCTATTTTTTTTGTCTCAGAGAGTGGAAAGAGTGGAAGGAGTGCCCAGACTACAGCTCCTCTTCAGAAAATGAATGTTACTTCGATAAAAACTACACGTCAATTTGGACCTCATACTGCATACAGCTCAGGTCACGCACCCAGGATGTCACATATGATGAGCAATGTTTCACGGTTGAAGACATAGGTAAATTACAATGAGCGAGACTGATAAATCCTATCGTCAGCTCCAGTCTCCTGCCTGTTCCGCAGGTGTAATGGTGGTAGTTTTCGGAACTATGAAAGAATCTCATTGCTTCATCCTCCTCTGTTCTTCAGTGTACCCCGACCCACCCATCGGCCTGAACTGGACATTACTGAACGTGAGCCGCACAGGGCAGCACTTTGACATCCTCATACGATGGGAGTCTCCTCCTTCAGCAGATGTGAAGAGTGGCTGGATGAGCCTTGTCTATGAGGCTCAGTACAGAGTCGTCAATGTTTCTGAATGGATAGTGGTAGGTCCAGGCCATTGCAACTACAGTTTGTAATGCAAGCACATGTACAGTACATGTACTTATATGTGTTAATCTGAAACTGAAACTGTAGTGACCCTTGATTGTCCATGTGAAATAATGGGTTTAAATGTAAACTGCTTCACAAGTAAAAAGAGATTCAAGATTATAAAATGTCAAATGTCAAACACATACACACTTACGCCAGCAGTTTGTCTAGGAAATAGATGTGGATGAACACGACCATAAGCAGTCTATATACTATATATAGTTAGATTTTTTCACCTAAAATGTACTGTTAAAGAGCCCAAAAGCATACAATATGAGGGAGGCATACCCTTAAATTTAATGTTGAAATAAAGTAAAAAAAAATGTTAAATAGCTGAGTGGTTTACCTGTGACATTAAAATGTACTCTTTATGTTCATTCCCTTTATTCACAGATGGATATTGAAAAGCACACTTACCAGTCTATTTATGGGTTGAAGACCAACACAGAGTATGAGGTCAGAGTGAGGTGTAGAATGCCAGCATTTGACAACTTTGGTGAATTCAGTGATCCTATAACTGTGTACATTCCTCAGATACCTACAAAAGGTAAGACTGCATGGCTGAATACATTATGGGACAAAAATGGCCGTACAAATTTGCAGATAGCTGGTGATAAGGAGTTTTCTTTAAGACCCAGGTAACCTGTGCCTTTTGCCAGTGTGAAGGGTAGGTCAGTTTAGTTGTCCACTTCAACAGTGAAACAAAAGCTGATTTTTTGTTGACAATCCATGCGCATGTCTCTGTGCACCTAGTTTTGCCTGTTACTCCTTAAAAATGTTGGTTATGGGGCATTATGGTGGCACAGTGGTTAGCATTGCTACTGTACATCACAGCACTGGGTCCTCGGGTTTAATTAATAGCGTAATTAGCGTGCTATCTGCGTGGGACTTGTATGTTCTCCCCATGTTAGCATGCTGTATGCGCGGGGCTATGTTCTACCCATGTTAGCGTGCTATCTGCGTGGGGCTTGTGTGTGGCTTGTGGGTTTTCGTGGGTTTTCATACACAGTTCAAAGAAATACTGGTTAATTAGCTCCAGGGAAAACTGGCCTGCTGTGAGTGTGTGCGTGTCTGTGTTTGTGTCTGTCTGTCCTGCGGTGAACTGACATCTCACCCAGAGAGCCACCCGCCTTGTCTCTGTTGCTTGCTGGGAAAAATGGAAGAAGCAATTAGAAAATGTATGGGTAGATGGATGTTGGGTAGCTGTCAGTTTAGCTGATGGTGAGCCATGTTGATCTGTGTCAAATTGTAAGCATGTGACTGAAGCTATGTAGCCAGCAAGAAAGAGGCTGAACACTGCAAAGTTAACAGGGAAGTTGTTTTCTATAGATAATTATACAACTTCTCTTTAAATGAATGGCAAATATCCCTTTATGATATCTCAGGAAAACCCAGTGATATTTATATGATCATATGCTTATCAGGTATTTGTAAAAATGGAATACAAGAATTTAGGCTTTTTTATTGTACTTTTAAATCAATTTTATATGTTCGACATTTTTTTAATTTAACTTTTAGATAAATATAATAGGCTCCACAAGTACGAGGAAAGGATAGGACATTTCGTTTATAATACCTACAGAAAGGGAAAGCCACTTTCTAAAAGTAATTTGCACATAAGCAGAGAGACTTATGTCTACCAGTAACCTGGTAATTAGCCTACCAGTATGTAGGTATGAGAAACAAATGTTCAAATTAGTCAAATCAGTTGCGTCTTTTTGGTTGGTTTCCATTCTGTCTTTTTTCAGTCAAATCATTTAAATACTTAAAAATGGCAAAGAGACAACAATACCAACCACATAGTGATGTTTTCATTTTTCATTCTAGAACGAATCTTTTCTTTTTGTTTTAGAGTCCACATTTCCAGTCGCTTTTGTCTTTATCTTTGGAGCAGTTGGAGTGGCAATTCTACTAATGCTCATAGTTTTCTCTCAACAGCAGAGGTAAATATATACATTTACATACATTTACATTTTACTGGAATTCCTTTCCTTGATCCTTTTCTCAATAAAACCAATACATTCTTAAAGAAAGAAGGTGTCAGAAAGAAAGAAGGTGAGTTATCTGCACATTAGAAACAAAACTGAACAGTTGTCAACAAATATTAGCCATGCATTTTCACTTAAAATATTTCATAAGAAATATAAAAAATATATAATGATTTATAAAGCCAAACATTGCAGTTCTTCTACATTGTATGGAAATATTTTCTTAAGGGCACATATACTAAATGGCAGTGAAGTTATGCATAAAACTGTACAGTGCTATGTAGTGTTAAGGAACTTGTGTCAATTGCTAATAGATATAGATGATATCAGGTTTTGGACTTCATTTCTAGGCATTGGTAGACATTTTAACACAATAAAATCCTACAAAATCTAACCAATTAAACAACATTAATAAAACAATAAAATACAACACAATAATAAAACATGAAAGAAAACGATTCCATTCCATTTCATTGGTTCCATTGTATTGGGAGTAGAATTTAATCAATCTCAATTAGTCTTTCTGGGGATACCTCTATTACATGATTACACTGACAGTTTAATGAGCAGTTTAAGATCAGTGTTGAGTGTTGGAAGAGATCCCATTTCAATTTAGCAATTTAACAAGTTTTTCTTTCTTTTTTACCAATTGTTTTTTCCAAACATTTTAGGCAGCAGTTATGTAATTTCATTACATTATGTAGAAACAGACACAAAAAGTATTGCAATCAAATAAAACACATTTACATGAGTAGTGTACTGTTGATTGATCTTCCGTGTAGAAAGAAGAAATAATTATACACTTCTAATTAAATAAACTGCAGTCTATACCTCTTCTTAATTAAGCATCAAAGAGAAATTGATCATCTGTAGTACATTTTGGCATAAATATATAAGTTACGTGTTCATGTTCATTTGTATTAAGGGTTTAAATCACTGTATAAGACCTAACTGTCATGAAGAGTAAACAGTTTATTCTCTAACATAGCTTGTTTTCATTTCCATCATAATTGTCAACAAATATTATGTGATACACACTGCCTGTCTCTAGAAAATAAATTCACTGTGAATCCTCTGATGGAAACTGTTCTTTTTCTAAGGCTAATGGTGATTTTTCTGCCACCTGTGCCAGTTCCAAAAATTAAAGGAATTGACCCAGAGCTTCTGAAGGTACGTAATATTTTTAGTATTATATTCTGGAAATAGAATGTGGCATAAGAGCGAAATAACATATTAATGGACAAACATAATTTATGCTTTGGTAAATTTTGGTTTAATAAAAAATATACAATCTGCATTCATATGCCAGGTTTTGCAGTTTAATTTACAATTCAATGCCATATATACCCTCAGGCCCTCTGATCTTAATGACATACAGTAATTAAGCTAATTAACTGACCAAAATGTCAAATCACCTGTTGTTTTAGGTCTCAATCAGTTTGTAATTGAGAGATACCTCCTTGTGGCATGAGCTCATCAGGTTAGCAGCATGTTTGGACCTGGCACATGAGACCTATAATAGGAGACCTTTACATGGTCAGTGGACCAAGCAAACATGGTTACTTTGTCAATTTGGCGCTGCAGTAATATTCCACATGAATGTTTATAATAGTAGGACACACTGTTCCAAGTTAATTCACCACACGGGCTGACATTATAATAAAAAAGGACAGTTGAGTACTGCTGAAAAAACAAGAGGTTGTTCAAGCTTTTAAAAATGTTATACCAACCGGTTGTATTGTTAGTCCAAAGTCCACATGTTAAAATCGTGCAACTAAGGCAGAATTTCAGATCATTACCCAAGTTAATGTTGCAGTGTTTTTTCATGATTTAATTCCCTTCATACCTAGAACTGATACTGGCTGAGATAAAACACTTTCCTGTAGTTTTACACAGTACAGCAATGTTACAACTCTAATATAAATATATAGTGATGAAATCTGCCAATTTGGAATGTAATAAAAAGGCGAAGTAATTATATTTAAAAGAAAACTGCAAAATAAAAGAATATTTTCTTCGATGTCATAAGGACACTTTAAACAGTTATTGTGAACTGCTTAAAAATATTCTTTGAATTGTATTTTTTCCTTTCGCAGAAAGGCAAACTGGATGAACTGAACTCCATCTTCACCAACCACCACACCTACAAGCCTGAACTCTACACTGAAGACCTGTGGGTGGAGTTCATCGAGCTGGATATCGACGAGCCTGGAGAGAAGATGGAGCGCTCCAGCACTCACAAGCTTCTGGACCTGGCACAGCTCAACGCCACCAATGCGCTGAGTATCAAGGATGACGACTCGGGACGCGCCAGCTGTTACGATCCAGAGCTCCCGGATACCGAAGCTGTGCCGTTCAACCTCACTCAGCTGGAAGCCCTGGGGGAGAACACCGGCCTTCTCGAATCAGAAAGCCATGCTGCCGTTCCGCGTCTCTCCCCTTCAAATTATTCTGCCCCCGAATCCTCACATCCAGCTGCTCTGCCGGCAGCCAGCCGGGCAGAAGGCCGCCCTGTGATCCAGACCCAGCTGAGCAACCAGAGCTGGGTTAACATGGATTTCTACGCCCAGGTGAGTGACATTACGCCAGCTGGGGGTGTCTTGCTGTCACCTGGCCAACAGTGCAAAGCAGAGAAGGCCTCAGAAAAGGAAAACCCCCTGAAAGATAAAAACTGTCAATTTGCCATGGTCCCGGTCAGTGCCTACACCTCTGAGACTGATGCCAAACAAATAGGCGCCATCCCTTCCCGAGACGAACACGAGCGCAGCAGAGAGAAGGGCTACGCCCAGGAGAGCTGTTCATCTGCCGAGAGTCAGCCGGTGGAGCCGCAGGGCCCCTGTGGGGCGGCAGACTCCTCAGTGGCCTCGCCGCCTTGTCTCTCGGACTACACCTTGGTACAGGCTGTGGATTCGCAGCAGAGCCTTCTGTTAAACCCCACTGTGGTGCCCACTGGGGCACGCCCTGTGCCTGTCGGATACTTCAGCCCCGACCTTCTGGGAAGCATCACACCCTGAACTGTCTCAGAAAACCTACCCTTCGCGCCAAATACCAAAACAACCAGCAGGACAACGTACAGACAAAAAAACTTTTGACACTGATCTGTTGAGAAGCTGGGAACCGAGGAGTTTTATTGTTTCTTTTAGTTTTTTGTTCTCGTAGCCTCTGAGGTAGAAGCACGTTCAAGTGGCCTAAGCAAATTTCATTTTAAGGATATGCTTTATCCTGATAATAACTTAAAACTCATAGTGGAATTGCAGCTGTTGCTCCTTTAGCAATCTCAGTGATGTATCCTTTCTATCAAAAGCATAGATAGATATAAATATGCATAACATGAGATCATATGGGAAGATCCTTAAGAATCCCATTTGTTAAGAAGGTTATTCAGTAAATTCTGTTCATATTTCAGGCTCATTTCTTCTACATATGAACAAAAAATCATCTTCAGGGGACTGAAAGATTGATGGATTGAGCATATCTTTAGTCTTTGTTTTGATATACATTGTATCTTCAGTGCAATGGGGCTCATTTATTCAGAAGAGCCAGCTTCTATGGTGCATTCTTGTGTCTTAATAATACTGGGATCAAGTGAGGTGAACTGCCATAAAGTTAGCTTGTAAAACACACAAGTGTTACATAAAACAATTTTCCGCACACCTTTTGCAAAGATTAGTGGTACTTTGATTGTGGAGAATTAAGCAGCACCCCAACTGACTTCAGTGTATTTTTGTACTATACTAGTCTTAGAAGAAAAGGCTACACATGTTATCTTACATTAATCCTACCATATGTATTTTTATTATAAAAATGAAATTATTTAGTTCACAGTAAGATATTTTACAGATATATATTTTTTACCTGTAAGACTAGCTGTGGAGAAATAATATTGTTATCTGCTTACAGGACATACAGTATGGAAAATTTTGAAAGCTAATGAAACTGAGTTAGGGTGTAAACTGAGCATTGTGATGGCAAACTGGAATTGTGATATAGCCCGGAAAATCATCTTTCTTTTATCATACCTCAGTCAGGTCTAATATTGATGTCAGTATTCATCATCTAAAACAGCTCTAACCTAAACCTATTAGCAAGCCATACTTGTCTTTACAAAACTATAAAGTTCCTGTCAAGCCTTGTGACATAAAGGAGCAGGTCAGGTAGATAATGTGCGTATTCAGTACATACATAAAAATGCATTGCCTTAAAGACATGATGTCCTTTGAACCTCCCTATTTGTTTTACCTTTGTCTCTTTGTCCCTTTGAACTTTCATTTCTTGTTAATGTACAACACAGCACACATCTCATAAGCTTATCTAAGCTCATCCGTAGAAATCAGGGAAGCTTTCTTCATTGAAATCTCAGTGAAATGTCCCACCAGGATATGGTACAGATTGGGAAGACAGGGTATGTTTGGTTTTACAGAACGCGAGGTGCCTATACTTGTATCTACTAGGGATCTGAATGACGGTTCATAGCATAGCTTTTCCATAGTACCTCAGTGCTGCTGCACAAGTATTAAAAACTTTGGAAAAAGCCACATTTGTTAAGGTGAAACGAAATGTCCCAAGAATGAATAGTGCATTGTGGCTGACAGAAGCACACTAAAAATGTAAAGAGAGAAGATCTTTCTTTTTTTTAAAGATATTTTTAATGATTATTTGGAATCAGAACACAAATTACTGTTGGTAATTGGTCAAACAAAAAGTTAAATCACTTTTATGTTGTGGTAATATTGTATCTACAGAAGATTATATAAATGATTTTTGTGGAGGATTATTTTAAGTCTGAACTCCACCTAAAACTCCAAACTTATTTAATAGAAGCAAATACTTATTTAACTGAAGTATTTATTTACTTCTTTAATAGAAGTAATCTACATAAATTGCTGTGCACAAACTAGCAAAAACATATTTTTATTTATGAGTTATACACCGAATAGCCCAAATATTATAGCACATGAATGACTTTTCTAAGACAGTCAATGCGAAGCAAATCCGTTTTGAAAAGCATATAACAGACCTCCATCACCTTCCCTGGTATGAACAATCCCCAGTCTCCATTGTATTGAAATCAGGTGGAACAGCTGGTTTGTGCAGTTCCATTCCAAATCGCCAATACTTTGTATCCTTGTGGAATGCAAACTATGTTTTTTTTATGCTTTTCTTGCTTCTTGGAGGGCCATAGGATGTTATATTGTGGTGGTTCTTTTGTATTTTGGCCAATAAGTGTGAACTTCTACATCCATACAAAACCTTAAAGGGTTTTAAAGATAACTGAAGGGAAAATATTTCAAATACTAAAAATGTTTTTGATTGTAACATGCCGTAGTGCCACAAGCCTGAGGTAAACACAAATACAAGCATCAGAGCTTTGTTGAAAATTGGTAAAAAGAGGCAGTAAATTATTTCTTTTAAAAAGCTAGAATTAAGAGGAGTGCCTCTGCCATATATTTAGATTTAAAGTAAAGCGATTTTCTTTTAAAAAAATGGAATGATTATATTACAGTTACATGCATTAAACATAACAAAAGGGTAATGGAACAAATGCCATATGTCCCTCAGTGTACAATTCATCTGCAGTAACAAAAACATGTAGCATACTCCTTTTGACAGTCAAGTGCTACACTTTATTCACAAATATGAATACAATTACCTGTTCTCTGAACTGTGTAAAATGTACTGATAAATGTACAGTAGCAATGCACCAAAATGTGAAAATACAGATATCTAAAAAATAGGTTATATGTTATATCCCCATTTTTTCTGTTTCCATTTACCATTTGAGGTTAGACTTTTAATCTGGGTTTAAAATCGGTCAGATTTCATTTTCTTTTAACACCAGATGCTTATTATATTTTCTTCTAGTTTTTAATTGTCAATCGCAATTTGTCTGCGACCTGTGGATTGTCACAGTAATGCATCTTGGCATTCTTGAACTTAAGCTGCAGTTGTTATAAAAACATGCTCATCTGTCTGCTTAATATTAATGTACAGCTTTTTACACATACACACACATTGTTTTTTTTTTAGATGCATCACCTCCTTGAATCACAGTGACTGTGTCAGAAAGATATGGTTTTCCCAGTATTCTAATTATCCCTTCTTGTTACTGTTTCCACAGGTCTACTCACCATCTTCTAGGGAAAAAAACGAATTTAGGTTTACATTACACATTGCCAGATAAGTGCCTATTAGCGCCTTTGGAACAAGGCGCAATTTAAACTACTTAAATTCCATTTTCGTACTAATGGAATCTTTTTTGTGAGAGTGAATATGCATAGTGTCAGAAAACAGGCTCATGTCAGGTGAGTTAAGGTAGCACAAGCTTTAGTGAATGTCAGTTCTTGACTCATTTTGGTGAATCAGCTTTACACTCAAGTCTCTGCCTTCCAGCTGTTTTGATTTTGTTATCAGGTCCCAGTAAAAGAGCATGACAGGGCATCACTTGTCCAACCATTAATTTAATTAAAATACTATAGATGTATAGAAATAGATATCTAGAAAATAGATATATTTTTTCATTGTTTTTATTTACAAATTACACTTATTACAAATATTAGCATCAATGAAACTATAGTAAAAAACTGTAAATTGAAGTTTAAATTGTGCGAAAAAACTACGTCTTCAAGGTAAATTTTAAGTGACACATTCTGATAGCAACACCATTTGAACATTTGTAAACAAATATCTGACAAGATGTTTGTGAGCTTCTGCTTACCTGATCAGTATCTGCTGTGTCCCATATTAGATCAATCACAAGGATGCAAATGGAACAACACAGACTGGCAGAGACACTGCTCATGGCTTGTCGAAATGCTTTTTATCTCACTCAGCACAGTCATTGCTATATTCGCAGTGCCATTTGACAGTTACTGACGTGTTTCCATTTTATTCCACAGGTGATAGATGGGATTAAGATTTAACAAATCAGTATCACAGTGATCCCAGCTTGATGTGATATTTGCTTTGTAGTACCAGATGTGGAAAAATAAGGCATTGTGTTGATTAGGTGTTGCTGTAGCAACAGGTGGAGCGTAAGTCTCAAAACCTGGGCACAGGTCACAGCGCCGTAAGTTTACTATTGAATAAGACTCGTAAAGATTAATGAAATGTGCACCATTCATGCGACCATTCTGAAAATTGCCAGATAAGACACTGTTGCGATTAAGCAGAAAAGATCAAACTTTAATAAAATCCACAAGGTTGGAATCTGTATTGATGTGACAATTGCATTTGTGCAGTTTGGTGACATGGAGTGTTGATGTCATTGTAATTCATGGGTACACACACAAATATGTTAGTAACCACTGTTACAAATGATTGGAAGCCATCGCAAATGACTATCTGCTGATCCCGTCATTTGGTAGTTACCTGGAGTGACCACAGTTATGTCAAGTAAAGTTGCTTCATGTGTGTTGGGAGTGTTGCTGGAGCCCACCGTATTTGGATGAGTGGACACTGAATGTCCCAGTGACTTCATGTTGCAACAGGCAAAATGATTACAAATAACATTCTGAGAGTTCATTCCTTCTCCATCTTGCTGAGCAAGCTGCAGGAGGGTTAAAGTGGGTGACCTTGTGCAGTTTTACTTGTGCACACTTGTCCCTTTTGCACATACAAACTCCAAATCAGACATAACTTAGCACACATAGCACGTTGTCTCGCTATATACCATTTTAATTACAGGAACGTAACAAGGGTTGCAAGAAAGGATAGAACAGCATGCTACTACAAACATATCACAAGTTCTCACAATGTTAAAGATGTGTAGATTAATTGATTATCCTTGACACCCTTCAGAATTTTAATAACAAGTGGCTTCCTTCAATTTCTGAATTTAATTAATTTGCTGTTTATTGAAGAGGGAATATAATGAAATGCAAAGCAAACAAAGGCTGAGTTTTTTTTAAAGTGCACATGCACTTTGAAGGCAATTTTTGTAAAGGGGAAAGCTACTCGTTATATCTGACTTTGTCGTTAATTATATACATACTGTATATGCTTCATTGATCTTCAGCTCATTGATCTTTTTGTTACATGCAATGTTAATGTAGACGCCAAATGCAAGTGCAGATCATGCAATAAAAGCAGTAGCACAAGCTGCCTCAGTAAGTGCCAATACTCCTGACAACTAATGGACTAGTTTTCAAAGCCTGGTAAGCAACGTTAAATAAGCATAAGCTAATGAATTCCTAGAGTGAAGAGAGAAATCATATTGTGAGCTTTCTGACATAAGGCATTAAGTACTGAACCCTGAGGAGGGCACTCGTTCAAGCATAGCTGCACCGCTGAGAATTTTAAAATAAGAATTTATTTAAAAATAATTTGAGTAGTATTGTATAATGTGTAATTGCATGCAGAATGCTGCTGTCTGCCTGAATTGTTCGAAATCAAATGTATATTTTTTACAAAATGGTAATATTAATATATTGTATTGCAGTTTACATGTAAACAATTGAATAGTTTTCTAATTTACCTTTAATGACATGCATAGATAACTTCAATGACTCTGAGAAAGAATTTTACTACATTTTAGAATGTATGGAAGCAGGAAGCATCACTGATTTAGTGGTTCATATTTTATATGCACTTAGGTTTATATGTTATGAAGACATGAATAAGCTATAGTACAGTATGTCATTTAGGTTTTTGTCAAAATCCTCATTTGAACATACAGCATGTTACGGACAAAGATGAACATTGCATTTATCCTCTTTTTAGTGTTTTTTTTTGGCAGAAGTAGTATCATATGAACATATGTCCACACACGTTTCTATTGTGGCACAGAAGTTAATGATGAACATTAAATCACATTGTTACATTTCCATTGTGCCAAGAACAGCTAGCTTTGTCCTTAACATAAGCAACTGTAATGCAAATTGCCAAGAAGCAGGATATACTTACATTAAATAAGTATTTTGCCTTATATAAGAATCCTAAAACGCTGCTGTTTTTCTTACATATTTAGAGTCAGCATGTTTAATTTTATATACAATTGTCTTAAAATATATGTTAGTGATATAAAACTTATGTGTATTTGACTGTGCTCTAGTAGAAAAGTGTTTTTGCTTTTTCCTGTTTCTGAAGATTTAGACATGTTTCGTTGTGTGGGGTCGTATTTGTTATGTATATAAATGATCATATGGAAATTAATTAAAAATGTTTTTGAAATGTATACTATTTTATTTGAATCTCTGATTTTGATCTTTAATCGAGGGTGTTTTTACCTTGAAGTAGAAAGAAAATATCGTGCTGCTGGGCAATAATCCCCATTCTGTTGTATCATATTGCCTGCACATGTTTTTTTTTAATCTATTTTAAAATCTTAATTGGAATTTAATGAATAATACTAGTGGCTGTTTTACAATGAATTATTCACTTGATCTTATAAAATGCTGTACATACAGCTGATATCAGAAAGCCACTGCTCTTGAAGCCAGACTGTTTGAACCACAGAAAAGATCTGCAAACCAATTATCAATGTGAAGGACTCTGTCTTTTGATTTCAGCCGAATGGTTTGCGAGGTGGCTTGGGTAAGTTTGACATAGTAGCTTACCCAAGACCACTTTTCAATAGCTTATCATTATTCTCTAATTGAAAATTGCAGAAATAGCTAATTGAATTAGGCAAAACAACACAAACAATGAACAATAGCCCTTACATTTATAGTCATTACATTTTTTACTTTTCATGACTTACCATTACCAGTTATCTTGGGAGTGCTGAAAGATTTCCCAGCGCCTTATTGTTGTTCATTAACCATTTTGGTGGATGCCATGACCCCAAATATAGTTTGGTGCACTTATAATGTATTGGACCTCTTTTTGGGGGGTGGTAACACTGCAGAAAAGCATACAATTCTACAGTTACAGCATTGAAATATTAAATATTTCAATACTAAAAGGGGAATATGTCACAAAAATGTGGGGTATGTTTTCCATCCGCTTTCCCACCATTGACACTTTTTTTCTTAGCAAGCCAAATTTGCACCAGCTGTGCAAAAAGCTTTAACTTGAACAGCATCCATCTGAAAGCACAGCTTTCAGGGCTACGGAGCCTTTTTTCTTATTGGTTGTCAAGTATGAAGGGATATACACAATACCGAAGCAGCGATGTAATTCAAAGGCACACACACGAGCCTTCTATTGAGAAAAATTTAATCATGTCTGACTCAGCTCTTGTCCCATTTCTTGCTGAAGGAAACAGAAAGGATACAAGCTTTTAAAAGCTGTACATGTTGTATTAAAATATACTGTATGCTGCAGGCTATGCTTTAACGTCATTCTGAAAGAAGCTTTGCGTGCTGTGGTGTCATAGCATGTTTTTAATGCTGATTGTTCAGTAGCTCTTCTCTTCAGTTTTCTGCTGTAATCTTTTATGTCCTAGCTTTGATGAGGTGTTGTTTAATTATGACATAATTACATTTGATTTATGTTAGTTAGGAAGTGATTTATACTGTATGTGATCAGTAGATGACTGTATGTGGTCAGACAAAGAGCTCTGCACCAAGACCGTCTCTGATTTCTTCATTGTTAAATGTTTTCTTAATTCTGTTTGTTCCTCAGTTATGCAATAAATGCATCTTTCTTGCCATTCTTTTTCACTCTTTTTTTATTCTATCAAATGAGGCTTAGAGGCATAGCCTATCGTCTGCCACTGGAAACCCACGCTGCTAAATTTCCCTATAAAACAAATGCACAAGAAAATTGAAAATTGCTGTCCATCAAAGATACACAGCCTTCAGCACCTCAGAAAGACGAAAGCGTGTTGATTACCAATCAGTTCAATACAGAAAAAGGGGATTTCAGAAGCAGTGGCACAGTAGGCCTCATATACTGAACTGTATTGCACTTTACAGGCCAGATGTCCAACACTTTCTTCAATTCAATTCAATTTCTAAATATAGGCTTGTGTTATTTTAGTGTCATAATTTCTTTTTCAAGTCATCCACAAAGCAAAAATGAGCCTCTCTTTGGTGGATGTTGATGGATTTATTTGGTAAATGGAGAAGTGCTCCCTGCAGTTTAGCATCACTTTAGAGAGCAGTTTTGACCTAGATAGCACCTTTCTTTTTACAGGAATGTTTTTTATCTTCCTTATACAGAAAGTGTCGCTTTTGGATACTGTTGGTATCAGTGGCAGTCTTGGCTAAAAAAGCTGGGTGTAGTTACTCACAGTTAATGCAAATGTTTGCAAACCATAGTAAATGTACTTTGTGCTGTGTCTGGTAGGTTTTCATAAATAAATGTTTATGTATTATGTGCTGTGGCTGGCAGGTTTTCATAAATAAATGTTTATGTATTATGTGCTGTGGCTGGCAGGTTTTCATAAATAAATGTTTATGTATTTTAAGTTGTTTCCTGTTCTTTTAATCTGAAACTATACTGTGCCAGGAAAAAAAATGGAACAATCTATAACTTGTGGAAAGTTTATTATTTAACTTAAATTTGATCCCCGGACACTAACGTGTCAGGATCTGCTTTTTAAACTATAATTTGACTTTATTTTATATATTTAAACCCTTTTTATTGCAATAGACCGCACGGTTGGAATAAAACCACATGAGCCGAATTTGTCTGTAATTCATAAAATATAAGTAAATGTAATACATTTAATAAAATCATTTAATAATTGACTAAAGTAATATGGTGTTGAATCTCAAGGGATATACAATGTACATGTAATTACATTTGGAAAGCTGCGTTTAGCTGTATGTAATTGGATCACCATGTTAAGTCTGATGTAGGTCTGTTGGTGGTTAATGTTTCTTAAACTTAAAATTGCAATTTCCAGTTATTTTCTCCCTATATACAACCAGAATTTAAAATCCAAAAATTATGACTGCCGTAGAGAGGAATGAAAATCCTGCACTCCTTCATCTGAAATGTGCCCGATGTTTCCCACTGTGAGTCCCACAGCCCCTGCTCTGGACAGCAGTAGTTAGATGAGAATCAAGATAAGTTTGAAAGGCTGATTCTGCACTCAGTGACAGCACTGTTCTCTTCCGACTCCAAGTGTTCCTGCTGCAAAACCAGGGACATCCTGGCCAACTGAAGCACAATCAAAACCTTAGTCAAATTACAAAACTGAATATGCTATGTTGTTTTAGATTTGGCAATGATCTATAGCCTCTCTGTGAAGACTCATGCTTAGGAATTCTAACACATCTATGGACTAAATAAGACAAAATTCCTTTTGCATACACACTAGACAGCCATTATCACACAAGCTCCTTCAGGACTGGCATTGTCCTTCTGGATTGTTGTCAAGGCAGGATGAGCCTGCAGGACAGGCAGCATGTGAGGTCCAAGGAGTTAATCAATACAGCTATGTGTAGGCAGGTTGCCATCAGTCACCACAAGTGAGTACTGTAGCTAATAGATACTCCTGGTCTGACCATCACATTGTCACGGTCGTCATCCCTCCTCTAGAAGGCGCACCGACCTTTTATTATTAGTTTCATTATTACGTGCACCTGTCTCCTGTTTAACCCGTCACTATATAAGCTATGTGCTTCCTAAGCTCTGGGCTCAGTTTTCGAAGATGGACGTCTGAACGCCCACCTATCCACCGGGCTCAGGAGAAGCCCTAGGGCAAGGTCTTTTCCCCAGGCATCCTAACCATCTGAGTCTGCGGCTCGGAGCGCCTTGCTCCGTTATGGTTTTATTTTCCATGTTCCTGGATCCCTTTTCCCTGTTTTCGCCTTGGATTGATCTCCCAGCTACCTGGACTTTGGATTGCACCGTTTTTCCCTTTTGGACTCCCACTGGACTTGTTCGCCTGCGCTCCCCCTTGTACCTGGATCACTGTCAGCACCACCCCTGTCATTCCTCCCATCCATTCCTCTCCGTGTTTTCCCTATTGTCCTTCTCCAGTCTCTCCCAGATTATATCGTCTGCATACGGTCCTAAATATGCACTACACGGGAGTCAGGACTGGCTCCCGTTACACACTCGGTCACCTCTATCAATCATGGCAAATGTGTCATGACTCAAGGTCTCAAAGATCAAGGTCCTTGATATATGGACTGTGTTTGGTTATAAATTTGGTCAGGTTAAGAACTACAAGGTGTGAACACCCCAGATGATGAGTGACAGTGTACTGGCTTAGTCCGGTCTGAACCGCTGATGGCTCCCAGCTGTTGCTCTCTTGTGAAGCAGGGCAGAGCAGTTCTTTCCTGTGTTTTTCCTTCACCAGATTTTCACCAGACGCAGCAAGCGGTGGCAAAAAAGAGAAGACAAGAGACACAACATTTCGGCTGTGGAGCCTTCTTCGGGTTTAAACACCCAAGCGTTGACACTCGAAGAAGGCCCCACAGCCGAAACGTTGTGTTTCTTTTCTTCTCTTTTCAGCATGGAATAAACCTTTAACTTGTTCCTTTGCAGCTTACGCGTGTTGACCTACTTGAACTACCTCACTAGAATTTTGCAATTTATGCCCAAGCCAAAGTTACCTGACTATATCAAGGTTAGTCATAAAAACTGGCAAAAACTTTTATTGAATTTACAAAATCTTTCTGCTTTTCTAAAAAAACAAAACCGAATAAATCAAGTCATATGATTGTAACATTTTCCATAAGAAATTCCATGAAAGTTACATACTGTATGATCGAAACACACTGAGGTTTAAGGCTCTCATAGAGTATATGTTTGGTATGTATACAAATCCATGGTCATATTTCAAGAAACTATTAGTCAAATGTCATGTGCATTATGAAAGATTCCACTCACATTTGAAAAATTGTTACAAATTGTATTTGTAATTTTTGCTTCTTATCAACTATCATTGTATGTAAAATTGATATTTCCACAATACACACAGTACTATGGTATGAGACAGAGTGAAAGAATTTGTTTTACCATTAAGAAGAAGAAATTATTTTGTTATTTCATTAATATTCAATAAGATAACCATGTTATACAAG
The DNA here is from genome assembly GCF_055471065.1 of Atractosteus spatula. NCBI lineage: Eukaryota > Metazoa > Chordata > Actinopteri > Semionotiformes > Lepisosteidae > Atractosteus > Atractosteus spatula. The sequence goes on along the minus strand of NC_142708.1, from coordinate 26,502,132 downwards.
CCCAAAATTTCATGAAGCTACCACTCAATTAAAAAGTGATTTATGTTCAGCAGGTGATGTATGTAGACATGAAAGGATCTGTGGCCATTTTTGTAGGGCTTCTAGTGGAAATTCAATCAGCTGCACCATGTAAGTAAATTGAGAGCTCATTACTAATGAGGGAAGAGGTGTTAGTGGGGCCAGCAGGGGGCGCTCACCCTGCGGTCCATGTGGGTCCTAATGCCCCAGTATAGTGACGGGGACACTATACTGTAAACAGGCGCTGTCCTTCGGATGAGACGTAAAACTGAGGTCCTGACTCTCTGTGGTCATTAAAAATCCCTGGGTGTTTCTCGAAAAGAGTAGGGGTGTAACCCCGGCGTCCTGGCCAAATTTCCCATTGGCCCTTACCAATCATGGCCTCCTAATAATCCCCATTTATGAATTGGCTACATTACTCTGCTCTCCTCCCCACTGATAGCCGATGTGTGGTGAGTGTTCTGGCGCACTATGGCTGCCGTCGCATCATCCAGGTGGATGCTGCACATTGGTGGTGATGGAGGGGAGTTCCCATTACCTGTGAAGCTCTTTGAGTGGAGTGTCCAGAAAAGCGCTATATAAGTGTAAGCCATTATTATTATTATTATTATTATTATTATTATTAATGACAAACTGGAAAGCTGCCATTTATACAACAAGACTAAAGTGGAGTGAAGTACCTCACTGAAGGGTAGAGCAACACTGTCAAATCTAGGATTTGAACCCACAGTGCTCCAGTGCAGAACCCTAACCACAACGTCAGCCCCTGTGTTTTCACAAACAAACTCAACATCTCTGAAAAAATAATGTAAGTGGAATGGCATCTTCAATATAATATAATGATTTATAATGCCTTGTAATGACTGCTATGACTTGTAAACATGTGAAATGGTTAAGAAGTGTCCGTCCATCCATTTTCTAACCACTTTTTCCAACAGGGACATGTTGAAGCAATACTGACCATTGTGTCACTGTGCTGCCACAGAAGATAAATATATTTTCACACATAGCATGTTTATGAAACAGTGGAATGCTATATTGTAATAATGAAATTATATTGTCAAAAAATAATACAGTTTTGTAGTTATACAATAACTATTGAATAATACCACAATCACAATGCTCTCTTGTAATAGTGATTTTTCATCTAACTAATGTCTTTCTGCAATATACATTGTGGTAATTTTTTTCATTGTTCTGCAATGATCTGTGTGTAATAATTGTACTGACTTCAGATACAGCATTTTTCGTGTACTGACAAAAATTTAATGGGAGTGTTTTGGTTCATATTCATACTATTCTATAGAAACTACAGTTTTCTAAGTTTTAAATGCCAAAAGTAAATTTTGTCACGGTTTCAGTTTCTCCTTGGATGTGCAAACTACCTACATTTTAGACAAACACTGAAGAGGAGCTTATTTAATTTATTTCTTGATGAAGCAGTTTTTGATATCAGTTAGAAATCATATTCAGCCCACCTGTTTCCGTATATTAGTAATCCATTTACTAACCACTAGTAATCGGGAGAGAATACAAGTACAATTAAAAGGCATTTTAAAACATATCCATGGTTAGGTGAATTTAGTGCAGAAGCATTATTATATATTAGCGTTCGTAGTTGGAAAAAACATTCCTTCTTAAATATCACAGAGTCCCTGAATTTATATTAGATTCCTGAAAACCATTCCAAATGATGTTTTATGAAAAAAAATCCTTAACTTTCAGTTAATCAGATCCACATAATAAGCAAAAGGAAACCATTTGGTCTCTGACTTATTTTATTCTATTTCTTTACATTCCCAAATATTATATTCTTTATACAATCTCCTAGTACATCAAAAAGCTATACAGTATGTTGGATATCTTTGTAGTCCAAATTCTTTCCATTGGATAACCTACAGTAAAACCTTTATCCTAGAGAGGGATCCCTAAATTCTTAAGTCAATTTGTGATATTAAAATAAAGTCTAGTAAGGTTCTGCATGAACTGCTCCTGTTTAACCATACTACATTACAGCACCGCTGTTCCATTATTTCTGTATTGCTTTCTGTTCTGCTTTTACTTCCTAACATTGAATACATTTGAACGGTATTGTTTCTGTATTGACAGCATACAGTATATGAAGATAAAACGGACAGAATTGCATATTGTAGTCAGTAATGTCTCTGAAGCTAAATATCTTGCCTCTGGCGTCTCCTGTAGTTTCTTAAATTGAATAAGCCTGACATCATCAAAAACATCTACTTGAAAGGTTTGCTGGGATGTTTGGATTAAAATGGCAGAGAAGAGGGGAAAAGAAAGAAAGATCTAGAAAGGTCAACTCTGTTCTCAGTGCAGTGAAGCAAGCAGGAGTGGAAATCCACAAATGTGTGGAATAACATTAAATTGGCAACCTTGTATTTACCTTACTAAGCTGATAGTTTCATGTCATGAAATGGTGACTGGGAAAGAAGAGTTGTCATTAGGCAGAGGCTGATATACTCAGCAACACAGTGTGAAACTTATTAAATTAGAGGAGCAGGCTCTTAAAAACAGGTTTTGAGGACATACAGGCAATTACACATAAGTCTCTGCCTCTGTCTTTCTTATTCAGGGCAATTAGGGGCTCTGTTATTGCCTCCACTTACGTGTTGACCTTTACATTGAACAATTCAGCTTTCGATTTAGTTGTATTAGAAAACAGCAGGACAGCATCTCTTGTTTTTAATAGAAGAACTCATTCAATTGGACAAACAGATACTGAGAGTGATCTGTTTTGATGTGCACTGCATGTAAAATAGTTCTTAGAGATGCTTATTATTCACAGTACAATATCTTAAAGTGGTACATTTAAGACTCATCATTGCAAAGTGTACATAGTGCTTATGAATACCTTGTCCCTAAAAAAACATGTACTTGTTTTGCACTTTTGTTTTAAGCAGCAGTGCACATTTCATGTGAACCATTTTCGTGACTTAACCCACTGTGCTTGAACAATGTTAGTCCCTGCTGGGTACAAGCTGGGTACAAGCTGTACATATAGCACAACTAGAACATATACACTACACTTCTATGACCTGAAGTAACATACAGACACCTAGGGTAAGTTTGACTGAAGGTGTAAAATGTTCCATAATGTTGAGAAAATCTTTAAATGGAGGTACAGCGATCATATACCTTGTTAAAACCACATTTCTACTTCATACAGCATCTTTGTTAAAAATAATAAAATGTGTTTCAACATATTTTTCAATATATGTTTGGGCTGAAGAGCAAGCTGACAGCAAGACAATGGGAAGAAAAGGTGTCTATCCAAAGACCCAGTGCATCCCCAGGCGTGTGTTTTAAACACAATTCGGGAAGAACACTATTTTATATAAAGCCCTGTTCTGAATTGGACGAGATTTTAATTAAGTCAACAAGACGGGGAACCATGTGCAGTGTATTCACTTCAACAGGAGCTCCTGCTGAAACATCTGCTGCTAGGTGATGCCTGTGGCAACAATGATGCACTGCCAAGGGAGGGGATTACAAGAGCTACACTACAGCAAGGTGTAAAAGAGCAGAGTCATGGCTGTGGGCCAGGGACTAAGCTTTGCACACTGTAGAAGGAAGTGTATGAGCTTTCACGGTAGTGATCAAAGCGCAATAAATGCCCTCTGAGTGATCTTGAAATGGCCAGAAGAGCCAGGTATATGATTGCTGATGGATATGCATTTGCAGGTAATACATCAGCTTCCATTTCAACAGAGTAGTGTGTATTCTGTCCTCATGTAACTCTGGGTTATGTTGTTTATTTTTGCATTTTGTCCTATTTTTGGTGTGAAAGATATGCGCGCGCTGCCTTAGAACTTAATGCACCTCTGCACTATGCACTTTTTGCATGGACTTTTTCACTACCACATATTTATTGTTCACCACCACATATTTATTGTTTCTGGTTGTTATTATTTATCATGTTCCATTGTGTAATGTACTGTCTACATTGTGTGCTGTTGTCTGTTGCACTGTGTTCTCTGCTGTACTGTGTAGGTCCTGAGAGTTCAGCGTGAATAAGAATTCCAGTGTACATGTACAGATGGCAATAATCTCCTGCACTCTACTACTAATTCAAGTTTGGAACTCGCGTGGATCTGGTGTGGATGGTGTGTGTGGACAAAAGGCTTGCAAGGACTTAGTGGTAGGCGGTACGAGATGATTGGTGGGTCTAAATGGTCCAGTTTTCAAGTCAACCTGTACAATTGATACATTATGTTTGATGACATCAGGAACAGAAAGGGTGTAATAAAGGAAAGGAAAGAATAGTTGAATGTAGTTCTGGATGTGGAAATTCCATTCTAGGGCTGATGTTCCAAAGGCTATTTTTAACACGGGTGAGAGCTCTGCCAACACAGTGCAAACAATATCCCCTCTCAATGAAAAAAGGCCACATTTTAAGGGCTTGAAAGTCAGCCTTGTCGCTGTATAAACATCACAGTCTGAGGAACTGTGACAATGGAAAACAGTTTTTAGTATAAAGTACCTGAGTGAATCTGAGTATCTGTAACACAGAGACATACACACACATTTTCTGTCCTGTCTAGTTAATGAAAGACTTACAGTATGTCCAGAATAGGAAGAGTGGTGGATCATTAACAGTGAATTTGAGAGATGGATGCAAGTTGGTTAAGTGCTATAATAGTAATAAAGAGATAGGACTGAGTGCTAGAGCAGATGGTGGCATCAACACAGTCATATAGTATAATGTAATAAAGGGCAGGGTTTGATGAATAATATACTATGGAGGGCACTGTATATGCTTTGATACTCTCAAGAACTCTTGTGTAAATATTATTACCAGAATATGAAGTTTTGGTTAACTTTTATAACCTACTGTATGTCATCAAACTCATTTTTATTTCCATACCATAATACCTATTAATACCAATGCTTTTGTTCTTACATATTATATCATACATCTGCAATTTTACTATTTTAACTATTTTTGCTAGGCTTTTTACCAGGTTTTCTTATTCCTCGTTAGTAAGGTTAAATAATCTGCGTTCAAGACTAAAGTGTTAATTTATTGTTGTTAAATCTATCAGCGTATTAAGTACTATGGTTTTCCACATAGCACAATGAAAATACATTTCTATTTCTTCATTAATGAACACAGATGAGAAAAAAAATCATATAAATCTTGGGTAAAAAGTTGGGTATTCCAAAGTTTCTATCTTTAATCAGTCACCAATATGCTAAGGGTTAAAAATTAATCATAAGTGCATGCAATGAAGCAATACTATGTTCATATTTAGCCATGAAATACAGTACATCCCTTCACCTCCAAATCACCCAAATTTTAATGTAATATGCAATGACTCTTTTTTAGCAATTACACAGTAAAATAAAATAACAGGATAAGGTTGAAAAGTTGAAACTTTATATATAGTCAGAAATACTTCAACTATTCAATGACCCCCCTAAATCAGCACTTCTCCATTTGAAAAGGCCTCTAGGGAGCCCAATATGAAAAGAGTAGCCCCCATGTGTACAGTAGGTGTAGCATGTTTCAAATTTCCACAGTAGCATACAGTAACGGGTTCTTCTTTCCTGGTTCTTTCTTCCAGAAACCCTAACATGGTCAGTTTCAGCAAAGTGTACGTGCAAGTGTAAGTTCTCTATGTGTGAACTTGTTAAGCTAGCTACAAAAGTCTTACACAGGCTCAAAGTCAGGTAGTGGTTAGCATTGCTGCCTTGTTCGGCTGGGTTCCTAGGTTCAATTCCACACCTGGGGGAGTTTGTATGTTTGTTTCCACTTTCCCCTGGGTGCTCTGGTTTCCTCCCACAGTCCAAAAGACATACTACTGTGTTACTTGGCTTATGGGAAAACTGGCCCTGGCGTGAGAGTGTGCGTGTTTGTGTCTTTGTGTACCCTGTGATAGACTGGCATCCCATCCAGGGTGCATCTCACCCTGCTGGGACAGGTTCTTGCTTTCCCATGTTCCTGTACTGGCTAAAAGCAGTGAGAAAATGGATGGATGCAGAAGGGATCCAGTCTAATCATAACATATAGGAAAGATCTGGAGGGTAGCAGAGGCTGTCTCTCCTTTCCCAATTTTTTCCCAAACTGACCCATATTCTCAGCATTTTCCCTCCAGAGAGACCAAAGCTGCAACTAGTCAATCAGTAAACCAAACCAATTAAGTTTAAGATGATTAAAGCAAGCAAATGGATTGAATGCAGTAGTTTCTGAATAAAACTACTAGGAATCCAATATTGTTTTTCTTCTAAAAAGTGTTGTGGTTATCATGAAAACAAATAAAACAGACATCCTAGGACAGCTAAAGATTACAAAGATCATACATCATTTCCAATAATATGTCACTCTTTTATACCTAATCTAATTTTCTAGCCCGGGCATTGATTTGACTTGGCCATACTTTTTGCCTTCCAAATGTTATGAACTCATCAAAAATTGCTCCCACATGTTTGTTTATTGAAAGTAGATATTTTGTTCTCAATTCCGTAAACTACACTTAGCAAAAATTGAAATATCCTGTACATTCAGTTATGTCTCCAAATGAAAATGCAGTCCAGATTTTAAGGTCAACAAATGTGTTTATACTGAAGAACACTCGTTTTACTAAATGTAATTTTTCCCCTTTCAGAAAAGCTTAGGGTTTTCTTAGAATCTAGATTTACAATGTTAAACATTCTTTTGCACACATTTTCAAAGTTTTGATAAATTCATATTTGTAAGAATTTGCAAATACATAAATGTAATCTAAGTAAAATAGACAATACATATGTCAACAGTTATTACATTTCTACACTCAATTACTGTTTAACATTTTGCTCAATGCTGTTTTACATAAGAAAATGTCAGCTTTTGTATACCAAGACAAGATTTGAAATTGTTTTACAATTTACAATATATTTGTTAGAGATTCTAAATTATAATGTATTGTGACTGTTAATAACTGCTTCTTCCAGTAAGTGTGTTGTAAATGAATCCCTACTTTCTTTTTAATGGAAAGTGCCCGTTGATATGTCTTTATTGCAGCATTGAGAATACTCAAATGATACAACATAATTTATGGTCACCAAAAAAATAAAACTTTGACCTATTGAATGTGGAACTGCACAAACTTGAAAACATGCTTCGGCTGCACGGTCAGGTAACAGAATGTTCTTTGAAAGCACATGTCAGACAGACAGTTATTTATTGAAGAGAGATCACTGAGTCAGATTTAAGAAATGTGGAGGCTGTGTGCCAACAGGACTCTGATTTCATCGATAAAATAGTGTGACATTCAGAATGTATATCTGTTCATCCTGGGTCTGCAACAGGGTATGGAGACATTGGAAGAAAGAAGGGTTTTCTCAGAACCTAATCCATATATTTTCTAACCATTTTATCCAATACAAGGTCATGGGGGAGCTGGACCCTCTCCTAGCAAGCAACAGGCACAAGGTGGAGTACACCCTGAACAGGACACCAGCTCGTTACAGGGCGCACGCCGAAACAAACACACACACATTCACACAAGGGCCAGTTTTCCCATAAACCAATTAACCTTCCATGTGTTTGGACTGTGGGAGAAAACTGGAGCACCTGAAGGAAAGCTTTGCGAACACAGAGAGAACATACAGCACAAACTCCATGCAGACAGCACTCCAAGAATTGAACACAGGCAGCAGTGCTAACCACTGTGCCACTGAGCCATCCAGTTGATTGACCAATCAGGTAGTAAAGCTTCTAATCTAGGTAAGGAGATACAAGATAATGAACTTCTTAAACATTTGCCCCGATAGACGAGCTGTGAAAGGGAAAGCATGAAGAAGATGGAGGACCTCTAACTTGAATTAAAGCTGGGGGACATCAGGGAGGCCAGGTTTTATAACCAACATGTTTTTGTGCAATGATACAAAAGGAATTCTATAAAAATCATAAATGTTTTATGGCCATATTTATATAAATAAAACCTTATTTTATTTAGAATTTAAAGGTTCTAGACATTTTAGACTATTTTTTTTCCGTCACCCATAGATTTTACATGATGTTCACATCTAAAATCATTGTGTGTGTGTGGGGGGGGTGGGATTACAGTCAAGATACCACGGTGCCACCTAGTGACATGAAGACTAATCAAGGCCTATCCATTCTTGCTTTTTGACAAGATCACAGTTCAGGTAGTTGTACTGTATATAAAAAGCATTTCAATACCGTTAATATTCACTACAAACCCCGTTAAGATTAGTTACTACACGAATAAAAATGTATATTTGGCAGACTCCAGTGCAACTCACATCAGCAGAAAGAGAAATACTTCAGAATGAAACAGTTTGATTAGTATATTCTCTCCTTCCCCAAATTTAAAGAAACGCAGTGGTGGCGTTACTTTTCCTGACAGGTGAGGCACGTTTAGTGCGCAAGCGCAGAGCCGAGGCTGGCGGCTGGTCGGTGATGATCTGGGGGAAGAGATATTGCTCATAGCACAAGCTATACACAGTAGGTATGTAATGAGAATACAGGAAAATTTAAATATATTGTTTTATAAAACAGCTGGGATATGTATTGTAAGACCCCAAGAACAGCGTGGATATGCGAAGAAGACTAATGAACAGTAGATAGTGGCCGCCAGATTTTGATTTTCTAGATATTGATCTCTATGACACTTAACCTTACTAACACATTCAAGTTCCACAAACAGGAGTTTGGACGCTCAAATCCAGTATGTTGGACTGAAGACACTTGCGTAGATTAAGACAGCACTCTTTCCCGTTATGAAACTGGTTTGTGACCCTAGGAGACTCACCTCCCCTTCCTGACGTAGCGCTAAAAAGCGCCTGCGCGTTGCTGCGCTGCGTTCTCTCTCCGCTACGCTTTGTTTTACAAATAAAATTAATGGGGAAGTTAGAATATACCACTTAACGATAAGCAAAAGCAGCTGTTGTAATTTAAAATCTAACAGTACCACCCATTTGGATTTGCTAATATACAGTATGTGACAGGAGTGTGTTTTGAAGTGTAGTCGAATGTTTATCACACGTGAAAATCTAGCCTTTTTCTTGTTTACAATCGTAGTTTTAAGATATAAAAAGAGAACTAAGACCTGTGTACATGATAACTGAAGGGGGGAAATTAATTGTGGGTATACAAATCAGTGTAACAAGTGAAGATAGACAGCCCGAATGTTAGATGATTTTGGGACTTTTGTACATATATCATCCACTCATTATCACAAATTCGCTGAACATAGGCCTGTCCAAGAAACATAGGGCACAAAGTAGGACTACACCCATCAAAACCCATCGCCTAGCAGACACACATGCACACGGGGAAAGTTTAGAGATGTCAGTAAGTTTAGTCAGTAAAGCCTTAGTGTGAGGAAACCAGTCACCTGGAGAAAACTCATCCAGACACGGTCAGGAGGTGCAAATTCCATTCAGAATCCACTTCAATCCGGAATTAAAACCCAGGACCAAGAGCTGTGAGGCAGCAGCACCAAACATCCCATTTCAGGCTTTGCAGGGAGTTCTTTGTGAGAGGGTGGACTTCCTCATGCAGGTACTCTGCTCCTGTTTGAATTGGTTTTGAAACATTTTCAGGAAACCGGATTTTCAAGAGGTGGCACGGAGGTGCAATGGATAGCACTTCTGCCTTGGAACACATGTGCCTTGGGTTTAGTTCCATAACTGGGGTGCCATCAGAGTGGGGTCTGTATGTTCTGCCCGGGTTCAGGTTGGTTTTCTTCGGATGCTCCGGTTTCCTCCCATGGTTCAAAAACTTACTGGTAGGTTAATAGTGAAAAAATAACTCTAGGTGTGCCGGTCTGTCAGTTATTGCCCATCTGTGTTTTTGTCTGTCTGCCCCGCAATAGACTGGCGTCCCATCCAGGGTGTCTTCTGCATTTTGCCCGTTTCTTGTCAGGATAGGCTACTTCTCCCCTCTTGACCCTGAATTGGAAGAAACATTTAGAAAATGGGCGGATGGGATTTTGGAATTCCCCTGTACATATATATGAATCACCAGGCAGAATTCCTTGTGTGTGGGATGGATGTGTGCAAGATGGGTGAGGCTAGGATTATACAGGAATTTTCCAGGAGGTTTTCTAACCCTTAAGAGGAGGCTGGAGGAATGGGGAAGAATCCTGGGAATGATAAGGAGGCTTGGGCTGTCTCTGACATTTGAATAAAAATCCTCAAAATACTGCCTGTTTTACATTTTCCTTTTAAAATGAGCTTCCTTTCTGTAAGAGAAAATATACTGACCACATTTTTCAAAACTGGTTTTATCTTTTTAAGTCATCAGTGCTATAGCAGACAAAATGCTGAAGGGTAATTCTGTGAATCTTGACAAGCTTATCGACAGTTTCTCTCTTCTTGAGCAGGTAGGTTAAAAAGATAAGTAAAATATACAGTATTAAAATACTTTTTTCAAGGTGTAATTATACTGTTTTTTCTGTAACTAGTTCAGAGATAAATTGAACCTTCACAGTGGGATTGAATACTGGATAGTTGTATTTTTTGCTCTGGGTTGTTCTTTGCCTGTGATCTAAACAGCAGTAATGTTGCCTTTAATTGCTTTTAATAAGCATTTGCAGTAGTAAGGCAGTAAGATGCCTATATGACAGCAAAAGAAAACCACTGAGAAGCTTTTATGTAATCTTGGAGAGGGCTTGGAGATTAAAATTCCACTTGCATTTCCAGCATATACAATATGAGTATACATTACACTACCCAATTTATGTCACTTTACATTATCTTAGTTGAGAAAATAAATATATAACTCAGCAAATAATGGCACAGTCTGTCAAGAGCAAGTTCAATTACTGTGCATGTCCTGAAGATGAGTGGTGCCTCCATAACTGTTCAAATGTGAGTTGACTTAGTGAAGTTGGTTTTATCAATTTAAATTAAATTATTATTTGAAAGGGAACTTGAATTGGAATTTGATTTCAATCAATTATGCAAAGTGAAATTAGAATTGAGGTGCAGGAATTGAGCCAAGCCTCGTTTTTGGCAGCAAGAACTTTTACCAGAATACGCTGATATGGTCCTTGTTTTTTGTTTCCCTGATTAAATTTGCTGCAGATGTAGAATAATCATGTGAGTGATCTGTATTAGTCCAATTGTCCAATGAAGTTTGGATTCTCATGAGGACATTCTGAAGAGTGTGTATTTAAGAGGCACAATATTAAATCGATTTTTGGATCAGACATAATACAGATATTTTGTTGTGTCTAAAACAAATTTGCTAGTTATACAGATGATTTTGTCCTCATTTTTAAGCAAAACAACTAGTGTATGAATTACCTGGTCAAATACCTGATCAGAATACCTGAGTACGGAGTAGAGGGATGCATTAGCCATTTAAGGTATCCCTGATATCTCTATGTAATTGTTTAACAACACAATTAATAAAAACATATTATGTATTTGTCCAGAAAATAGCTGCACTACGGGGGAAGAACAATATGTTAGAAATAAAGTTGGATGAAACCAGCAGAATTCTGAAATTAGCACAGAGTAAAGAAAATTACATGAAGGAAGGTAAGTGAGTAAAGCATTTACATGTGCAAGCATTTTTTTTTGTTGATCTGGTTTTTCTTTGGGACTTCCGGCTTCCTCCCATAGTCCAAAGACCTACTGGTAGGTTAACTGACTTCTGGAAAAACTGGCCCTGATGTGACTGTGTCTGCCCTGAGAAGGACTGACGTCCAATCCAGGGCGTATCCTGCCCTGTGCCCGTTGCTTGCTGGGATAGGCTCCGTCTTCCCTGCAACCCTTTATTGGATAAAGCAGTTACAAAATGGTTTAATTGCTTTTTCATGGTGTCTCTGTAATTTCCATACTTTGTGTTTCCCTGAATTGATATTAACGCCTGTAAAGTGTAAAGTGTGTGAGGAGTGTAAAATATATACAGATCCATCATACTGCCTTGACAGTAACATGCATGTTGCTCTTCTCCTCTTTTACTTATGTCCACAGTTTTTTCCACTTTTACTTTTATCCTTGGTTCATGGCCATTGCAGTCATAAAACTTATTCCTATCCATTTTTCTTTTTGTATATTTCCATATCTTAGAAAACAATCGGATTCTTAGGCTGTTTGTTTACTGTGTCATGTAGTTATGGAGCCATGCTAATCAAAATATTTAAAATGTAAAATTTAAAGTGAACTGTGACTAAGTGATCACAGGTCCTGATGTAATGCAATAGCAAATACTACATCAGGTCTAACCCACATAATAGATTTGTCTTTAACATGTTTATATCTCAATCAGATTGTCTAGGAAGTCTGGAGACTTCTCATCCTCTGTGTTATACAGCATGATCAGTTTTGCGGGTAGGCTAGGAAATTGTTTTAGAAAAGGAATTTACTGATGATGTCAGTAAAGAGCCTGCACCTCACACCTGAAATGGTCAATATAATCTTACTATATTTGCACAAGCAAATTATTTCAAACATTTCAGAAGCTTAATGAAGAATGAAGAATGGTAACTGGCTGTACCATGTTTTATACTGTAAAGCTAACAGTGTTATATATCTAGTATATTTACTGTATTTTTATATTATAATCCATATATAATAACTTGTGATATTAAATTATTGGAGCATTTTTACATTGATATCTAATCTAAAGTGAAAGTTCAAACAATTTGGACAGAATTACTTTTCATAATTACTCCAATTGCAGTAAAATAAAAAAAACACTTAATGCACTCAAAACAGTTTATCACTCATTGATTATATTATAGATGGTGGATCTAAAATGATGTACCCTCCTGAAGGGATGTTGTGCACTCCTTGACATAACATTTGTTCATGATTAGATTTGATAATATTTTACCAATATAATATAGTTATATAAGCTGTAGCAGCTTTGACTAAGTCACCACTTTTTATGAATACCACAATGCAGAGAATTACCATAATCACTTAAATGAGAGGTTCCCTTTACTACTATTAACACAGTGTACTTTTGCCTCCCTCTGGTGGATATAAAGTAGATTATCAAGGGGCTAACATTTTAAAAGCAGGAAATAACACTATCCTGAAACATCAAATCAGTGTTTTTTTTTTTATTTTTGATGTCTCATCATGAACAGGAATGAACATTTTCCAAGCTTTCACTGGGTAATCAACTGCAGCTTACATATTCCACCTTCACTTCAAAGGAATCAGAAACCACAAATATCCTCCAACCTGGTTCTCCTGGCAGTAAACAATTAACTAAATTCTTTTAAAATCTTTCAATTTATTTATTGCTTGTTGCCTTTCACCCTGAAATTCATCAACCAGAATTCCACTCATTTAGCCTCTGTTTACATCACTCTACCAACTCTCACATTTTCTTTCTTTCATGGGTGTCCATTAAAAATTTTCCTCAGGGGACAATAAAATCTTATCTTATCTCGCTTTGCTTTGTATTTCTTTTTAATTCCTCATCCTCCCAATCAGCTTTCACAGCCAACATGGAGCATTTTTTCTTCTTTCATGTTTTCAGTGTGACATTCACCTTCACTTGTTTCTGTGTCATGCTAATGTCAGACTATTTTAATATTAGTTTTGCTGAGAAAGATATAATATTCTGATGTGAATGCTTTCTTTTTCCAATGTTAAGCAGTGATTTTCATATTCATGCATTTTTTCCTTTCAGAGAGCGCTACGTTGCAAGCCACAATTAATGGACTTCAGGAAACAATACAGCACCTGAGTTACCTGCAAGGTAAGGATAGAGCAGAGTTTTTTTAAACCAGTTTTATGATAGAAATGTTCTTTTTGTACATCTGTACAAAAACACATCTGTAGACTGTGTAACATTTTGTTGTTTTTCTTTTTCATTTGGTTTCCTCTTATCTAATCATTTATCACTTCTAATGATCATGTACCCTTTCAGATGAAAATAAAGAATTAAAAAAGGTCATCCGCGCCTTTGAAGAAAAAAATAAAGCAAAAGATCAGGTGAAAAACATTAATATTCTTTCACTTGTATACTTTGTTCTTATTTTCTTACATATCCATGTGGTTGTAAAGTCACTTAATAGTCAGTTCTGATCAATACAGTAGACTTATTTTCATTGTAAAGTAGTGCTTAGCAAGTAGTAATGTTTAATACTTGCTGTTTTTCTTCTGTTTATGCACTGGTTGTGGACCTTTATTATAAGACAAAAACATGTCTCTTCTGTTGTGATTCAATTCATGGCAACAATTTGCAATAAACTTTTATAGCTGTAGATTAAACACCTTATGGTATTGTACTGAAAAGATCCAGTATTGTTTACATTACTGTGATGGATAGATCACATTTTATTGTCATTATTATGTCAGTAAAAAATGCCGGACCTAGGTGTGGACTTTATTTTTTGTGACTTTGTACAGTGATGCATTTTGTATCTATTAAATTTGTTTCTAAACCCATTTGAATTTGGGTTTTTAAAACAGGAACATACTACTCATGTCGAGAGGCTAACAATGCAGATGAAAGCCATAAAGGAGAATCACAAGGTTGAGATGACTGAGGCACAGCAGGATATGAAGAGGAAGTGTAAATAAAATAGTTTCTTATGTTTCACAGTTGTGTAGATAAAAGGCTGTGCTGTCAATCATGTCTAATGTTCTTTCTAGAGGCAACTGGAATTCCCTATCAATGTAAAATCTGTATGTCCTGCTACAGTATGTGTTTAACTGTTAATATTTTGGTAGGAAATGGAATTAGAAATTAACGTTACTTTCATTTTTATGGTCATTAGTGGTGCCAGCTTCATTTCATTGGGATATTGGTTGTTAGGAGTAACTTGTATTTCATGGAGGTTTGCTCTCATGCTTGTATTTTTGCTTTTAAAGTGGGAATACTTAAGCCCTCCCAATTCTCATAGTAGAACTGTCTGCCTGTAACTAGGTATTATCTATTTCAAAAGGTTCAGAAATTCTTTTTAATAAGATACTAACCTTTTAAGGCTCTCAACTACTGAACACACCTGGCCCATTCATGGTTTAGTTACCGTTACTGAAAGCTATTTAAACCACTGTGATAGATTAAGACTTGGACTATTAAATATAATCAGAAAATATGAGCATTATAACAATCTTCCTTTTGTGTTAAAGGAAAGGAAAGAGTACAATTGCACGTGTTTCATAATTTCAGAAAACAAAGAATTGCTGTGTTGTAATAGGTTTAGAATTACCTGAGCTTTAAAAGGAAAGGTATTCTATATGGCAGTCTATTCACCTTCAAAAAGACTTCTGAAAACAAGATGTCTCATGACTGATACTTTAACTACAGAATTTTATGTAAAATGAATGTAGACAATAATTGCTTAGTTAGTACAGTTCTTTTCACCCCAAAGACCTTCATTTACAGTGTCTTGACAAATTATTCAGATACTTCTTAAATAGTGTCCATTTTCTGAAATCATAAAATGATGTATATACATTTTTTATTCAAAACCTGAATGCACAAACTGAAAACTTCAAAGGTTAAGATAAGTTACAGTTACAGTACATGTCAGCAGAAACTAAAGAGAAAAAACAGAAATATGTCAGTTGCTCAAGCATTCAGACCCACGAATTCAAAACTTTGGTGGAAGGATCTCTGGCTGCAATTATAGCTGCTAGTCTTTGGGGTAAATCTCTACCAACTATACATTGCACACCTGCTTGGTACATTTGTTGTCCATTCTCCTTGGTAGGTTTGCTTAAGCTCTCTCAAATTGATCATATATCACTTGTGGACACCAGGTTTCACAGTTTTCTACAGATTCTCACTAGATGTCAAAACCGGACTTTGCCTGGGCTACTCAGGGATATTCACTTTCTTATTCATAAACCACTTTAGCATAGCTTTTGCCTTAGATCACTGAGGAGACGTATCCCCACATGCTGCCTCCACCATGCTTGACTGTAGGAATTGTGTTGACTGGGTGATGCCCTTTAGCAGTTTTCCACCAAAAGTAATGCTTTGCAGTTTCACCAAAAAATTCCAGATTGGACCACAAAGCCTTTTGCCATGTGTTTGCAGCATCTCTTAAATGCTTCGTTGCATGTTATTTGTGGGTTTTGAGTCGGATTTAAAATATAAGCCAGCTCTGTGGAGTGTCTGGGGAATTGTTAACACAAGGACATTTTCACTCACAACAGCCATTTAACTCTGTAGCTCCTACACAACTGCCAATGGCTTTGCAGTGGCATCCATCACCAGTATCCATGGCTACTCTGTTTGGAGGGAAGGCCTGACATAGGCAGTGTATGGGTTAACATCAAGAAAATGATTTAATGATTGTGTAGACTGTGCTTACAGGTTTGTTTTTGTATCCTTTTCCTAATTTCTAGTTTTCAGTGACATTATCCCCGACTTTCTTTTGAAAGCTCATTTAGTCTCCAGGGTTGAATCTTTGCTTGAAATTCACTACCTGACTGAAGCTCTTTACAAAGTCGGGTTTTTATGTGAGAACCACTGTTATTTCACACAGAGGCCACTCAACTAACTGTGTGGCTCATTAAGAGAATTTTCTGCACTTGAATTAATTTAGGTTTTCCACAGAAAAGGGTTTGAGAACTGAAGCAATCTTCAGACTTTTCAATTTTTCTTTCATAATAATTATCTACTTTTTCCTTTTTGGTTTTTGTTTTTAATGTGTGGAGTATGTTGTGTACATAACAAATATTAATTGTTGCTTCAGAATAGCATGACTGCAAGTTTTAAAGCAAGACAGTATGAATACTTTGCAAGGGATTTAATACTTTTACAAGACAGTGTAGAAGAGAAGCACTTTCAAACACCTCTGTAGTGCAGCACCCATCCTGGGGTTGTGCAGTAGCCATTTTATGCCGGTGAGAAATGGTGGGAGAAAGAAGTGAGACATTATTGCAATAGTTGAAGGGGGAAATTTAGTTGGCCAGACTGAGCATCCCTGAAGTGAAAGATCAGGACAATATCTCACCTTGAGTACATCTTTTATCTTGAGTAAAAAGAACAAAGGTTTAGATAACCTCTACTTAAAAATCTCACAGTTGTTAATATTTTGTCTACTCTGTCCATATGTTACAATATTATCATTTGCCACTCATCTCAATAAATGTGTATATGTACATTTTTTATTTAATTGCTTTAAATAAAGTGTGGATGATACAATAAAATTATTAGTTACTATTAATTTTTAGAACCCTCACATGTCAGTGGGAAAAGGTTTAGGTGTTGTTATAGTCATTTTAAATGATGGACATTTTTTTAATAGGTTTAAATAGAAGATTTCATATAAATGAAATTACTGTTGTAATTCCAAGAGACTGATATAATCTTAGTTTATGCTTCTTCAATAGCAATTAGAATGGTGTTAATGAAACTTATGTGTAAAGCTTTGTAAAACTCCTTTATTTTACCACTTAAGTTGCAGAACACATCTGTGTCATAATGTCAGTGAAGCCAGTACTTTGTTTTGTCACTGAATTGTGTACTAACCAGCAGTATATAATATTCTCTTGCTTTTTACCTTTCTATAGTGGAACTTAAAGAGTCAGAGCTGAAAGACATAATTGAGAGGAAAGAAGGAGACATTCAAGAACTGAAAAAGAAATTACGGGATCAAGAACGTGAAAAACAGAGTGAAATTATTAAACTTCAAATGGAGGTAAAATGCTTTTTACACAGTCTGTTGGTATTTGTTCGAATATTTATATGTGCGTTGTTTAGGCTTTTTATGCTCAAGACAGTCGTACATCTTAAGCCTTTTATGTTTTATCATGCTTGGGTCCCACTATGATAAGGATTACTCCATACGAAGAAGGACATAGTCACCAGTCCGGCCAATAGTCTATGTAAAACTACTTTTACTTTATAATTCAGTTCAGCGCAAAGATGGCAAGAATACAGAGCACTTCAGTGAAAACACAGCAGCAAGATCCTTCCAGTCTACTGCAAAACGTTTTTAAAAGGGTAAGTTGTGAGCTTCCTACTGTACACTATTGTAAATCTATACCTTTTGCTCTTCAGGCATTATCATAAAGTAATGCTGTCTAGCTTAATTTGTTTCTCCCTAGACAGGGTGTCTAGGTGCAGATGTGACTGGTCCTGCCTTGCACTTTATGTGCTCCAGGTTGCAACCGTTTCCAGTAAATCTGCTTTTTTATTATGGCTGCATGGGTGGATCTATGATGTAAATACAGAGCAGCAGAGAAGAGATGTCTCCCATTAAAATGATATGGATTTTGTCACAGTCTTGTCACACTTTTGTCACAGGATGATGTTTAATTAAAAATGATGCCTTAGGTATCTGACATCATTACTTATTTCAATTGCTTTGAAAAATTGTGGATTGCGTAGAACGTCACATAATAACGGCATAGAACGTCAGAAGAGGCATATTTTTATCAATTTCATAGAAGCTGCAGTTCTTAGAAGAGGAGAAAAACAGAGAGATTGAAACCTTACGTCGTGCTGTCAGAGAGATGGAACAGCAGCTTGGATGTACCCATGACTCCCACCCAAAAAGAAGGAAGTTTTAGCAGAAATATCTCTAACACTGTAATAAAAATTATGAGTTAAAGTTTTATGCTCCAATGGTATTAAATAATTCCAGAATGTAATGCTGAAGATATTCCTGGTGATACCTCAGTTATAGCATGTTGGCACAGTTTATTGAAAATATGTTATTTATTGTAGAAAGGTATTTAAAACATAGAATAAGCAGTGTGCTGTATTAAAAATAAGATTTATTTTAAACATTCATAACACGCATTACTTGTTCAGTCAATATTGGTTAACTTTTCAGCTTTCATGATTGATCGCATTTGCCATACATGTTATCAAGTATCTAGGAGGTTTGTTTTCCTAGACACTGTCATTAAGTAAGGAACATGCTGTCAAACAACACATCCATTTCTTAACTTTCAACTCATTGTCTTTCTTAACATTCTTTTGATTACTTTAATAAAACAAAATTGTGATTTCACAGACTGTTTAAGTTGTTAATACATTGAAATGAAAAAAAAAATCTTTGGCTTTTTTAAAATAGCTTTTGTATAACTAGATAAGCTATATTTTAACCAAGCCTGATCACACACCTATAAATCCCTGTTTTTGTTCCCTCCTGTTTTCTGAAATGTGTGATTTGACTAGCTTCAACTACACTAACACTGTTTGAACTACAGGGTTAAGCTGTTAATTGTTTTTTGCTCTACCACGATATATCAAAAACAATAAAATGAAATTTGCCTCAATGCAAAATTTGTGCCACATGGAAATCAGATTTTACTCTGAAGAAAAAAAAAAGCTTTTATAATCACTTTGTATATTTTAAAGAGCTCTTTTTTTACCTTAAACTAGTAGGGTGTTAGACTTAGAAGGTTTTAAAAGAACCTATTAAAAATTAACAAAATGTTAGAGGTAGTGACCATTATCGCTTTTTAAACTGTTCACATAATTGCCATCTTTTCATTATTCTATATAGGAAGGTACTGTAGTATTACATTGTCCACAAAGTGTAAAATAAGTTCTTTGATCCCTTTTAACTTTTTGATGTTCTCATCTCTTTATCTCTTCACAAAATTTAAGATGGTTACCTACACTACACAATTTATAGCACAACTCTTCTTTAATGTTGTTTTATAATGTTGTTACGCAGATTCTGTGCTTACAAAGTGGGTTTGATTAGTATGTCCTTTGCATTGTTCCTCCACTCTTCATTGCCTGGCTTCAAACAGGTACCCCTAGTGCTTAGTTTCTGCACCTGTCATCATTTAGGCAAAAAGAGCATATAGATGAAAAATGCATCAACATGCCCTAACCACAAATAAAAAGCAGTCCATTTAATACTAGTTGGTAATAATCAAATGAGAACGTAGTCCCTAAGGTAGGATGATTAAGATAAAGGTGTTCTATAATTATTGTTGATCTCACGTTCTGCCAGACAGGTTGGTAATCTTAATGAATTGAATGCTGATGGTGGTAGACTAGCAACAATGTGCACAACTGGCTTGCTTTATAGAACTCCCTTTATCAGTGTGATGTTATTCCCAGGGCAGTGCAGTAGGAAAGAGAAACTGCTTACTGCTCCTGTCATATTCACCTCTCATTGCCTTGGGGTCAAGTTCAGGACTGCTCTGGCTGACCAGCTGCTGACGGCAGATGTCAGGCTTTGGAGGACGAGCGTCACTGTCAGGTTTCCCTGACGTGATTCCCGCCCTGCAGGCCCTGTCACTGGCAGGAAGCTGGAGGCTTTTCCTCACAGTGTCAGAAAGCTGCCTGGTCTCATCCCTCACCGCCAAACAGCTGGCGACAGTGTCAGCATCAGCTGGAGGAAAGTAGGTCAGAAGACCCTTCTTTCCATTCTCAGCTGTACTGATGTTTTCACTTGGCTGCCCCTTTCTTTCATGGCCACTCCATACGGAGGGGGAAGTCCACAACCTCCTGTTGGGATAGAAGGCTTGGGTTCTTAATTAACTGCTGCTGCTGATGTGTCTGTGAGTGCCTTTGTGTTTGGCCGTTGTTGAACTCCTGCTGTGCGCCATGATGATGTCTGCCATGGCCATGGTGATGCCCATGACTTGAATGCCTTCTGTGGCTCTGACGGCCCTCTTCACTGTGATGGTGACCATGACCATGAGCATGAGGATGGCCATGACTTTCAGGAGCCTCTTCAGGTTTATCTTCTGGCTTCCCTTCAGGCTTCACAGTGCTGTTGCATGTTGCAGGTAGGGATGAGCTCTACAAGAGATTTAAATTAATAAAGACTAAGGTCTGGTGTTTCATTTGGCATAAATTCATGAATGGTGATCCTCTAGGAATTGTTTATTGAGTTAAGTATGTTCCTTTAGAAGGTACCAAAATGTGAAATTGAAAAACATCCTATTGGCGTTTAGTGTATAAATAGATACCTCTAATGAACAGTTTCCACAGATACCCTTGCAGTACGTGTCTCTGATGGCATCCTCCACATATGACATAGTCAGCATGGAATATGGCAGCCCAAGATGATGTGTCAGACTGCCACACCTGTCAGTGAAAAAGAGAAATTTCCCATTCCAGTTGAAAATGGTTGTTGAAACAACCATTACAAAAAAAACTATGCAAAGAGTAAAATAGGCCTAACCCTTAAATACAGTACAATTTGATTCATAGGTATACTTCTAAAAATGATGGACATTGAGAGAAAAAGTGTTCTCATTATGGAGGTACAACTATTGGATGTATCCTTATCTAGAAAAACCTAAGACAAACAAATGCACCTGTCATAAATGAGAAAGTCATCTTTTTCTCCAGACAGGATCTTCCAAACATCTTCCTGAAGTGGGTCCTGGTCATACACCCTGATTTTCTGTGACATCTTCTTTCTGAGGACCGGATACAGGCGGTGAGACTGTTCTCCCTGGTGGTTAACAACCACGTAGGAGATGTTCACCAGACCCTGCTGCTCAAGTCTGAGGCGCAGAGCATCCAATCTGTTCAAGCAAATTAGGCTGTAATTAATAACAATGTAACTTCTGAGCCCATTAAAAATCATGCTTAATTTGGCTGAACAGCTAAAAAGAACTTGTAGTGCATGGCTATCATGAGTAATGAAAATCTTGCATCTTAATATTGTGATGGAGACTTGCAGGGGATATAGTTCAAACCTGATTTTGCAAGCCACAAAGCTAGTTATTCATAGTTAGGTGATGTACTGCAAGGATATGTTTTAAAATGATTTTATAAACAAAATGCACACTACCACATTAGCAATCCTGAGTCTTCCAATAGAAGAAAAATAGTTATGTATGCATATCTATACAAAACCCTGTATGCTATAGTGATTTGTAAAGAAGTTGTGAATGCTATTACACTTAGGCATATTTAAACCAGAGAGGAAAAATACATTTGCACCATGACTTAATTCATAGCATTCCTTACTTTTGAACGACAAGATAATTTAGCTTAAACAATTATTTTGATCAGAACAATATGTTAAAACAGTCAAAAACGTGATTATTTGTACTGGCGTCTTGTTCATTGCACAGTGTATCAGTGTACCTGGATGCCTGCACCAAACAGAAAAGTCAGCTAGCCTGAAGAAGGGCCACCACTGTCACCCTCCCCGCCGAGTCCGTCATGGGCTGCTCGTTTCCGACGGCCCATTCTGGCGGGGTCTTACAGCGGCCGCCTCCGCCCTCGCTCTCCGCCCCGCCGACAGGCAGCAGGGCGAGCGCGAGGACCAGGCTGAGCCCCGTCCACATGGCTCTGGGCGCGATCGGCTTCGCCTGGCGGAGGAGGAGAAATTCGTTAGTTCAATTGCACGACTCTCACAGGCTCCTGCTCCCTACAGAAAGATTTCATTTCGAAATGCGATATGATTTGCCTTTAGGAGCTAAGGGATATTTAGGTTACCCCCCCCCCCCCTCCAAAATATCACAGTTAACTTCAGGATTGAATTTTGACATGCTTTTGATTCGTTGTTTTATTTTTAAGTTAAAGTGCCCTGGCACTTCTGTGATCTGTAGGAAATAAGACCATTTTATACTGTTTGGTTGCAGCATTATGAAACACGTTTTACTTTTGTACTTCTGCTAAAAAATTAGGTTCTAACTTCTTTTGCTGTAGAAATGAACTCGAAACATTTAGAAAATATTGGGGAATTATATTTTCATCAGAAAAATGCCGTGGAAATTAAAACACAGCGTTTAATAGTTTTTTTTAAACCCTACTTTAGAGAAATAGAATGCATTTTAGATTCATGAAAATCTTTTTCAAATACTATTTGATTCCCTCTGAAGAAATGAAAAAAAAATCGTTTTGTAGTGTATATTCTTTTTAATAGCTTTTCCATAAAACATTTTTAAATGAGATATTATTTAATAAGATAAGATTTTTTTAAATAATTATCTGTAAATGCCACTTGTCTTATAGTCTGTCCAAAATCTTTAAATGGTGTTTTACAAAGTAAATAAAATCTATCATTGCAAATCTTTGAAATAAACCAGAGACCTTAAAATACAAAAACCCATGTTCTCTGACAGCTGTTCACACATTCCAGAACATAAGGCTGTGCTAATTACCCTCACACTCTTATTTTGTTTGAACCTAAGGTAAAAATATAACATTAATATATTTGCGTTTTTCTTACCTTCTCTGGAAGTCTGCACTTCAGTCTCGTCCTGTCTCTTCTCAAGAAAAACAATCCCTCCTACTGCTCCCCCCATTTATACCCCACTTGTTTTTCCAAGTCTGGATATAGGGCAAAGTTCAGTCACTCCTCTGTAGGCATTGGAAGACATACAATCTGTTCTTCTTTTCTGCAGATACACTGGTGGATTTCTGCAAACATTAACAAAAACACATGTATAAAGCAGAACAAGCACAACCAACCACATTTATGTTTCACTTTTCTGATGCAGAAATTTACATTCCTGCTAGAAACTGCTGTGTCTTCATATTTTTGTCTTTCACAGAGAGGAAATGGAGGAAGGGGGCTCGTAGCACTTAGAAAAAATTAACCAATTGATAACCCACTATAACGTGCTGGGTGCTTCTAGAGTTTATTGGTCTATTTAAACCTAGTCTATTTAAACCTAGATTTTGAGAGGAAAAGTGTTTTCATTAAGGAGGCACAATTAAAGTCTGTATCCTTATCTAGGCAAACCTAAGGTAAACAAATTCACCCATCGTAATTGAGAAAGTCATCTTTTTCTCCCAACAGGATCTTCCAAACATCTTCTTGAAGTGTTCCTAAACTGTTTTGTGAAAACAGTGCAATAACATACAGTACTAATTTATTGGAGTTATTGGCAGACACTAAGACACTGTAGCACCCACTGGAGAGCACTGTCTTGGTCCATGAGAACATATTTCACATAGAAGTTCAGAAGTTCACTGTATATAGATTATCGGACTATAAAAGGTGGTATATGATGTGGTAATTGAGAACATAAGCAGATAAGGTTACAAAGGAGAGACAGTTATTGAGCCTATTTAGCTTGTTTAGATGCTGATTTATCTAAGGAACTTGTCCAGATGTTAGAGCATCATCATCAACAATAGGGTTGGGTAGAGTGATCCAGACTCCCACAATTCTTTGCGTAAAGAAGTGCCTCCTGTCTTAAAAGAACTTTCCCTTAGTTTCCACTCGTGTCATCTGGTTTGTACTGTATATCACTGTTTATCTTAAAGAAGTCCGTTGGGTTTATTTTGTTAACGACTTTAACCTGTCAGGATAGCACCTTTGTACAACGTGCAAGAACGGGGACAGATAATCTTTTGTTGTGATATTATATATTTAGATCTAATATTGGAATAGGAAATAATAATACAAATATACAAAGAATAACAAAAATAAAAAGGAAAGGGAAAATAAAGCTAACAAGAACAAAACTAAAGGGAAGGGAGATATAAAGAAAAAAATATTTTAATATTTTGTCAATTAAAGACAGTACTTTAAAGATAAGCAATGTAATTTAGGTGTACATTTTTCTTTAATATTAGCAAATTAATATACCTATGTAAGGATTCTTGCTGTTCTCCTAGACTATGTGAAAGTCCACAGCAGTATTGTGAACTTCATTAAGTAAGGAGTAGTATAGACATTTATAAAATGGAGATCCTACCATGCAGTGTAACTTGTAATGGGGAAAATACTAATGATTAAATGAATAAAACCTAAAGGGTCTAACTGAATAGGGATATTGGGGGAGGATATAACAAAATAACAAAAATAGGGGGGAGAGAATTTGTAATGGTGCACAATTTGTTTCATACCACAAGCATTTACCATAATTATCAGAATATCTAAAACAATTGGGACATAAATACTAGAAAGAATCAAGACTACTGTATGTGATCACTATAAAATGAAATAGAATGTTTCGATCTATTAGATCTGAAAGCTTGTGTTATTAGTCCAGATGAAGCACAGCAGAGGTGTCGAGCTGTATTACAGTCTAGATCTGAATACATACTGTGGGGTTTTGTTTGAAGTACAAATCATATTAATAAAGGAATGAATAAATTCAGAATATCTGAGGGAAATCCACACTAGATAGGATGTTTATTTTCCCAACAATCTTGAAGTTCACTTCTGCACAGTTACCTGTGGTGAAGTTACCACATAGGCTACCTGGGTGAATTACTCAAGGCCTAAAATTAAAGCAAAACAGAGCACAAATTTCAACATGACACTTAAAATTGTATGATATTGTCTGTATTTACCAACCTATACATCCAATGAGAATCACATATGAGTCATTGATATCATATACAGTATATAATATAAAGCTTAATAAGCCAGCTTTTATTTTTTTACCAAGTAGACCCTAACTCTAATTCCCTGACTATATATAGACTATATATAAACCTATATGGAGTGATGTTCTTTTAATCTTAGCTTCTGTTTGGTTTTGTATAATCCTGCTGGAAAAGAGACAATTTCAGACTGGCTTGCAAAACCAGAAAAAAAAAACTTGTTGATTCAAGAACTCTGTCAATGTATCACTGAGCAGTAAGGCTGTCCATAATCTACACTTAGGACATTGTTGTGTTAAATAATATTTCTCCCCAGCTGTACTTTTAGTTGTGAAAAACACAACAGACAATATAACTCACCTCAAGGTGGTCTGATACAAAACAGAATTAATCAGCATATGAAAAACACCACCACTCTCCTTCCCACTATCTCAGATGTTCTCTGACCCACATAAAGCAGTGATTTTCTCCCTCAGCTGTAAACGTGTTACCTCTGAACAGCCTCTGAGCATGCAAACAATTTCCAATCAGATGGCACATTTCAGTCATTCTGCCAACACGTGGGTTGTTGCTTCCTTGAATTTCTCATAATCTAATGACTGTAGTCTCAACAAATTACATAGATGTATCATACAGATGTCCTTGTATGGCCTGATAAAACTTTGGCCATGCAGTGCCTTCACCTGTCCTTCAACTAACTGGTTCCCTGGTTTCAGTGGAGTAGTCTGCTGATTGTTGAAGATCAGACTCAATTCTCTGAGCAAAGTCTTTCACAGCTACTGATTGCAACCAGGCCATTTCGTTCTTTAGTGGGACACGATCAAATATTTAGCTGTTCTTTTGTTATTCATTAAACACTTAGATACTAAACACTTAATCTTAATATACTGTTTGGTCATTTCCATACTACTCAGACACTCAATAAGCCTAAATTGAAATTGAAATAAACTTTGAATTGAAGTAATATAATATATGTGCTTATTACTGGAATGTATTTGATAAATTTGTGTAATTTTCAGGCAAACTGTGTACAGTACATGGCAGTTAACACTGTTTGGATTTGAACATAACTTATTTGCTAGTTGCTAGCAGTTTCTTCCCTAACTATATAAATTGTCATCTGAAAAGAGCTCCATTTTGTCATTTGAATTTTGATAATTGTATCAGACCTAGCTGGTTATAAAAGTTATTTGTTTCTCTTGTGCTGTTTATGTCCTGAATGTCCCTTTGTTTGTGTTCTCACTTATTGACTCTTCTGGCTATTCTGTTGCATTCGGCCTTCCATTGTTTTTGGGACTGATTTCCTGTGCTTTGATTTCCCATAATCCTCTCTTGATTACATAGTTTTCAAATCTGTTCTCTCATCCTGAGATGATCATTCTGGTCCTCTCTGTTATGCTTATCTCCTCTATGGCCTTTGCTCTTTCTGACTGTTATTCAGTCTCTCTACCATTTCACCCATCCTATCATTTAATAAGCTGTTCTTTTCAGATGACCCCTGAAAAATAGACTGCATTTCTGCATGCTTTCATAGAAAAAAATGTGTTTGTAGCAAGATGATGGTTTATTATCTGTGCCTTGGATCTCATTTAATAAATCATCTTTTTGTACTTACAGAGTATGAGTTTCTACCTGTTTGTAAATTACAATTATTGTGTAAGTTGTATTATTTTGTATACAGTACATACAGTGCCAAAAAATATTTACCCTTTACCCATAATGTTCTATTGTGACACATTGCAAATAATGTACACAAGCTTTTTTCAAATTATTATTTTTTTCTTCAACACTGTATCGGCAAACCCTTTACAGAAAATATACGAATTAAAACTTAATGATTGCTTAAGTTTTCTGCCACATAAATATCAGTACTTGGAGGAAGGTATTGCGGCAGCAATTACTGCCATGAGTCTTTTCAGATATAGACATTTGATGGATTTTCTGGCCTGTTGTTCCCCACAAAACTGCTACAGGTCACACGAGCTGGTTTATGGTTGAGTACTATCTGCTAGGCTTTCTGTCACTTTTCTGTTGGGTTCAGGTTAGGATTTTGATATGGACATTCAAGGACATTCACTCTCTACTTATTAATCTTGTCAGTGTGACTTTGACCTTGTGCTTTGTGTCATTGTTCTTTTTAAATGTGAATTTTCAACCCAATTTTAGATCCTTTACTTAAACCGATTTTCCTCTTGGATTCATCTGTACTTAGTAACATCCATTTTTTCCCTCAACCCTAACACCTAGCAAGTGTCTCACTCCCTGCTGATGATTAACATCCCCAAAACATAATTCTACCACTCGTACTCTTGTGTTGTATAATTGCCTTGTAGGACAAACTCTTCTGTTTCTTGTATTCTTTTACTAATCTGTGTTTCTGTACCTAACAATTTATCTCTGACTTGTTTCAACAGCTCCTTGTTGTTTATGGTTGGCATGATATATCTTATACTATGAGGTGTGGTTTGAAATTCAATATCTAACTGAAGGCACTTACAGGGCCTAATAATATTTGCACTGAAATCAAGTTAAACCACTTTGATTGCTGGGAGACAAACCATTATGCTAATTTTCAGACCTTTTACCCTAAATATTTCCATCTGAACTGATTTAGGGCTGCTGAAGTAAAGCTGAGTTTTTTGGATAAATCTTAATTTTTGCTTGATAGACAGTTACACCTTTTTGTGTTAACTTGGAGAGCAACAGAGAAATCCTCAGTCTTTGGATGCCTTAAACCCTAGTGTTTGTATAAACATATACATTGGGACAGAATATTGTAATAAAAAGCCTTTTAACTGAAAATTACATTGCCTGGCAAAGAAAAGTGTTAAGTCTTCTGCAGTATCTGCGTTTTATTTTTAGAACTGCAGAGATAAGTAAAAAGCACTTTGTCAAAGTGTTTACCACAGGAATCAGCTGATACGTGTGACATAGGTGTGTTAATCTGTAACCCGAGTCAACTACTTAGACAAAGAACAACAAAACCTTTACTAAAGCTAAAATCGGCAGAAAACCGATTTAACTTTATCATAAAAAGTCATAATAAGTAAGGGGAAAAACATCAACTGGGGTTTGAAATCCAACCGATAAGTCTGAAGCCAGTTTTTTTGTAAAGCTAGAACCTTCATTTCTAAAATAAATGTCTTACAATTAAGAATAGCAATCTAGAAGAGTCTACAGTCTACTGAAATTATTCTATGGTTCTTGGATCTAAACCTGATAACATCTTGATTCTGATTGTATCTTGTTATTATTATAGAAGTCAAAATATGTATTCTCAAGTTTAGTGCATTGTACCTTGTAGACTCTCATGGAGTATCTATTTTTGCACTTAATGATCACTAGAATGAAACCCAGCCAGTGTTCTTTGGATTCCAGGTGTCATACATATCCTCAATGAATCGTTAGAATATGGAATTGTTCCCTCTGTTCTTAAACAGCAGTGCTTATCTTTCTGTTAAGAAGCCAGTCTCCAGCCTTTGTCATAATTTTCATTCAGTATATAACTTACCATGTTTGAAACAAAATTCTACAATAGGTTTGTTCAGTTACAAGCTCAATTATCTGAATCCAACCGTAATGTGCCATTTCAATCTGGGTTCAGATCAATGCAGACTTTAGAAACAGCTTTAAGGGTTATTAATGAGCACCTTTGAATTGCTGACTATAGTTTTATCCTACTTGACCATGGTGCAGCCTTTGATACTGTTGATCATACCATGTTGCTGAATAGATTGGGTTTTCTATTATTATGGGAACTTTTTTGTTGTGTTGTTTAAATTCTGTCTTCCTGATAGAAAATATAGTGTTCAAAAAGGGCATTCTTCCTTCTCTATAAAGATGATGACAATCTCTTAGATGATTTTAAAAGATTGATTTAACAAAAAGTTTTATAACTTGAACAGTTGCACAGCCTAAATTGTGCTCACTGGCACTCCTTATCAGCTCTACAAATGTTCCAATCTTAGTTTACTGTCGGTGGTCCTGTATTCAGTCCAATTACTCAGTTTAACAATCGGATCGTGGTGTCCTCTTTGATCCAAGTCTTGCATTAATAGTGTCTAAAAATGTGTTCTTAACATGTTGAGGCATGTTCATACCTCAGCTATACAGCTCATAAATCAAACTAAAATGCATTTGCATATATCAGCTTTTTTATCTTCCTTGGAATCCACCTCTTCTGTGTATTTCAGAATGAAAGTCAAAATACTGTTGCTCACCTTTAAGACTGAGGTTCCTGACTGCATCAATGAACTGTTATCTCCCTATGCACTTGAACAGCAAGTGTGCTCTTTGGACTCTGGTCTCTTATTAGTTCTCAAAGCGAGGCTATAAACACCAAGAGACAGTGATTTCTGTTCTGTTTCTACAGGGCTGTGGAATGATGTCAGCACTTTCAAATCCTATCTTAAAGTCATGTTTTATACTCTAGCTTTAGCTTCTCTATCATTTATTATATTACTCTATATGTCTTTTTTGTTGATTTTTTACTGCAAAAGTACCTTAAGCTGATATATCATGGAAGGTAATACTATGCATTAGAAATAATGTAAAATTATTAGTTATATTATTTTATAAAGCTCTTCAATACATATTAGAACACAGAACAATCACTGTAAATTACTTTATATCACTTCAGGAGATGGTTCTGAATGGTGATTCACCTCAAACACATATCCTTCTAAATGTGTTTCTAACACATAAACCTCTTTATGAACAGCTGGGTTTGCTCCCCTTCTTTACAGTGTTAAATGCAGACTCCTGAAATCTTTATCATTTGTATACCTATTTGGAAGCATGGAATGCATTTTGTAACATTTTTATAATGGTCCTTGAGTTTACAGTCAGTAGTTTCAAGATGTCAGATAATTCATCTGCAGGGGGCACTAAATTACTTTCCTCCAGGATTTATGATTGTCTTGTTGTATCATTTGATGTCATTCCACACATTAATATTAATCAACCCAAGTTGATTAGGAATCATTTACAGTATATTGTTTGTTTTGGGAAAAAAATAATGTTGTTGTCTTGTTTTCTCTTCAATTCCACTTTTAGAATAACTAGTGCATATGGCATTAAGGTATTGCTTAAATACCTTATCCACAAGCTAAACCTTGAAAGGTGAAAAATATCGACATGGATCAGTATCTGAACAAAGATTATAGAGCTCTCTCCTTTGTCCTTCCAAATGCAATAATCCTGACTAGAAATATTTAACTATAATGGATGATTATTCAGCATTCTAAGCAAAGTAAAATACAACACTAACATACAACACTGTCACTGAGGTCCTGCTGATTTGGTGACTAAAGGTCCTATGGCACTTTCAAAAGATCAAGAGAGCTGGGTTGTTACCTCACTCTCTGTACAATCTGAAGTTCCACCTTAACTGAACTGCTTAACTAATTGTTAATGGTGGATGAAGCTGCCTCCTATAAGTAAAGTTTTCAGATTCTTTGGGATGAAAATGACTGTTTAAATCCAATAAATGAATGATTAGAGGTAGGTTCAACAAGGAATGATTAAACAGTAGCCCAGAGAATAAAAGGATTTATCTGTTATTTTTAATAACAAGTTAAGTAAAAACAATGTGAAGTACAGGAACTAGGAATAAAAAAAATGTGGGCCAGTGACCAGTTAATATATATTATGTAGCCAGAATACATCAGAATATGACAGAAATGAAGGGATTTAAAATAAAAATGTCACATGCAAACACCATTAACCTAGCAGCCAAGAGTGACAATCTAGGTATAATGAACATGAAAAGGAAAATCACTCACAAAAGCAACAAATTCACAAAGCTGTAATCAGGAAAATGACAATTTTTGTTGTATCATATGCAATTCTCTTTTTCATGAACAGACACGATGAGTAAAATTCAAAATTTGTCATCATCCACTGTGAAAGTTACAGGCTATTAACTTGTGTGGCCACTGTTGGATACATATCTGTAATGCATGCTTTGCATCAGGTCTCAGATATTTTCTTGTGCACATTTTCTTGTCCTGTTCCTCTAGTAAAGCTTGGACAAGCATGCACAGTACCTGTTCACTGGTCTCTGAGCCCTAAATGCCAGACATCATCCCCAGTTCAACTCATAAGGGAGTTCTGGGAACAAAATACTCAGCTATTATCCAGGTCGATACCGTGGCTTCATTCAAGAAAAAATGGATGAGATCCTCAATTATTTACTATCAAATGGACTAGATGAACCTCTCTTTTGCAAACTTTCTAACAAACTTCCTTTCACTGGAGCTTACGTCTAGCAAGTGTGGCACCCATGGCATAACCATCTATTTCTCAACTCCCAAAAAGCCTGTGTTCCATGAGCTAGATAAGAACATCTTCTGCAATGTTGTCACGTTAGGATGAAGCCACAGAGAGTGCAGCAACTGAGGTTTGTGGACTTTATTCACATTTTACTTTGCAGTAGGGGTGCCATCAGCCATCACATTTTGACCTCCATGTCAATTGGTTGGTTGTGCAGAATATTTAGCCATCATCTAGAATGTCTGAGATCTGTCAGGGTGATCACACAACTCCTTGATTCACTGCTAGAGGACTTGGATGCACTGGTGAGTCCTGCTGAGGTACTGCTCCAACCTACCGATAGCATGAAGCCGTTGTTCCCTTGATAAGCAGGGCAGACTGGTTCCTTTCTGTGTTCTTCTGATTTTGACTAGACTTGTCGTTCAACAAGTCAAATCACCTTTTCAGCTTCGCCCCATCAACTTTCTGTTTGTGTTTTTAGTGCTGATGCAAGTCAAAGTCACTCATGTTAAATGACACCAAAGTCGTTTAATCAATATCCAGATGTCTACTTTTATTTTTCTAAACAATACATACAGCACAGAAAAAGAGTGATAAGTTACTTTTGATGTTCAGTATATAATAGATAGATAGATACTTTATTGATCCCGTGAGGGAAATTGCAGTGCAACAGCAGCTTTACACAGACAACACAGCCACAGTGTGACGAATGATACAATAATAATAATAGTACAATACATACAATACAATCAGTACAGTGAGGGGTGCACTAAAAGAGTTACTCACAGTCCGGACACACAAAGAACAAACTAGAACAGAACAGTATGCAGAAAAATCGTATAACACATATGAATATAAATATAGATGTAATATAGATATAAATAGATATAAATATAAATGTATTGCACGGGTCCCTGGCATATATTGCACAAAAAACGGTTGTGAACATGAAAAGAAAGAGAGCAGATGTAGCAGTAGATGTGTAGATGTGTTTAGTCCAGAAACAGGTCACTGTCAATGTTGCCTCTGCCCAGACGCAAGGTGGATGCATTGTACAGTCTTATGGTAGAAGGCAAGAATGACCTCCTGTAGCGCTCCCTGTCGCACCGTGGATGAATCAGTCTATTGCTGAACGTGCTCTTCATTTCTAAAAGCCTGTTATAGAGGGGATGGGAGATGTTATATTTATATTATATGATACGATTATATAATATAATATGGCTAGCAAAATATAATATGTTATATTTTGCTAGCCTGGCAGCTGCATTTCACCTTGCAAGCTTTTACATTGCTTTCTGTAATTAAATCATGCTTTCAAGATTTTCATTATTACTGAGATTAATCTTTGAAAATGATTAAGATTTTCAATTTTTTCTCTTTATAAATTACTTAGTTGCACTGGCTATCTGTTTTGGGGTATTGTCATGCTGAACACCACCCAATACAGTAACTACTGTATGGAAGCATTTTCCTCCAGATAAGCAGACAAATGGTTCTGTAAACTTTAGAATTTATTCTGCTGCTACCATCGTTAGTTGCAACCATAAAGTAAGACAGTTACTAAAACCCAAAATATATAGCCAATATATCTTATTAAGAAATGGGATAAGAATCACACCATTAGCTATTCTTAGCAGCTAGTATAACCACAAACTAAATGTCCTATCTTTAAAATTGACAGTTTAAGAGTTTATGCTTTTTTAGTCAGAAAAGGTTTAACCCAAGTTCCTTCCATAAAATATAGTGGGAATTTTTAAAAAAGGAACATTTTTCAAAATGTACACAAATGTATTAGACTACTTATGAAGTAGTCCAATAATTTCAAGATGTCTCTGAAACGTTTCATCTAACTTTTTCGGTTAATAACCTCTGAATTCTACCGGTATCTGCCAGTGTTTTTGAAGCATGTATCAGCTGAAGCTTGAAAACTGTAGCTTTTAAAAATGCTGCAATAATGCTGTACGGTATAGTTGACAGCTGAAGCAAGGCTGTGCTGTGGTTGCCCAGCAACACCAATCAGCTCCCTCTCTCCTCTGTTTCGCTAAGGCTCCTGGGAAGCCGAGGCCCTACAGAGAAGCGACCGCCCTTTTTCTGTGGCTCGGCAGGGAAGAGGCAGAGGGAGTGCTGGGGGAGAATTAGCACCAAAAACATTTGCGAAAAGCACTGGAACCTAACGAGAGGTGAGCCTACCGATCTGTTATGTGAGTGAACTCAAGTGAGACCGGTTTATGTGACAATCTGCCCGTTAAAAAGAAGATTTTTAATGCGCGATTTGATGACGTAATGTAGGTGGTCAAACAACAAACAGTGAGCTCGTCAACAGGCCTACAATGCAAATATAGCGTAATGTTACCGCTTATTACCCTTCGATCTCCGGTAACGTGTAAAGATTCCGATATTGATACGCGCTGGTCTTATTCAGATAATAATACTTTACTCCATTTAGTGTTATCAGTGTTTTTAATTCACTGTTCTGGAGAACGGTAAAGGGCCTTCCGCTCCAAGTCCTCGCTGAAGCTCTGCAGTGTGTGAACCGCCCACTCAGGCTCCGATTGGTCGTTTTTGTACATTCACGACACCTTTGAACACTGTGATTGGACAATGTGAGGCAGACTGGCCGCGGTTCCTCCTGGTTTGACAATTGTGGTTGGATGATAGTTTGATTGACTGTGTGCTTGATCAGATGTGTTTGAACTTGTGAACGAGCCGGCGTTGAAACCGTCTTCAAAGTTACGTTTTCCATTCCTGCGAGTGCAAGATTTCTTTAAATGCGGATTTCTGCATGTGGGTGTTTTACTGATAATATGTGGTGAAAATATTATGCAACGATTTTAGGTGACGGCACATATCTTACGTTGGTACAAATAACCTTCAGAGAAGTTGCAAATATCTCGCTTTCAGTTTTATCACGGGATTCGTGTACGGTTTGTGCACAACAATATATAATGTACAAGTTACCGCTGTTTCTCTAAAAATATATCAAATACATCTGGCACTGTAAAGAGTCTAATTTTCTTGAAATATGTCTTTTCTTTCCACGAGAGCGATATGGTGAATCCTGGAGTTATACATTAAATGGGGGAATTGGATGGGAACACTCAGCTGTTACGTAGCACGTTAAAGATACTGCTTTAATAATAACACGAATAAGCTCAGTCCAGGATTTTGAGCCCACCAGCACAAAATAATTGTATTTTATAAACCTTACTGCTACAGCAATTAGAGTGCGACAAGGGCCTTATCTTACTGTGGGGCATTATACTTTAAAAATGCAACATATTTTCCCAGATAATGTAAACTTTGTATTCTATAACTTAGTGATGAAAATTATACACTTTACTCTAAATGAAACCTTACTAGTGCATTATACAGTTTTAATCAAACATTTTTATTTAAATTGTGCACTTTGTCTAGAAGATGTAAATAATGTGACGTGACGACATAAACGACTCAACCATCATTGTCTCCTCCAGCTAAGTGTTTCTTAGTTTGTATTCATGGTTTGTTTGTACTACTTGCCACAGGGAAAATCACTTGTCTGTGCCAGGTGTTTGCCCAGTCTTGAATTGCTATATCTTGAATTTTTAACATTTCGATTGCTGCTTCATAGGCTTGCATAGCAAGCTGATTTCAGGACCTAGTTTTGACTAATTTGATAAATCCTTTTTTTTTTTACATTTCAACACCCCTCCCCCCTTGTTTGTTATTATATATAAATATTGTAAACCAGTGAACTGCACAGTGCTGCTACGTTCAAGCATTAAGCTGCCGTTAAGCAGAGATTAGTATTGACCTTGCCCCCTAAGGGAATGAGTGGACCAAAATCATGCTAGGAGAATTCATCTTACAGCATTACAGAACTCACTAGAACCCTTCACTGTTGGAACCAAGCACCAAGAGCTGTACAGATCTTTAAATTGGCACCAGATGTGCACTTGTCCATTTGTTGAGAACATAATGAAGGATGATTCACCTTGTCATATCAGCTCTCTCCACGCCCTTGCTTGTGCTCTTTGCACCACTGGATTTGCAAATGCGAATGGCCAACTGTGATGAGCAGTTTGTGCTGTACAACTTGACTGTGGTTTCCCACTCTGTGGAGATTTGGGTTGACTGTGTTTGCTGAAAATGGCTGCTTGCGCCCCGGGTTGAATTTTTTTGTCACTTGATCCGCAGCTGCTACACTGCTTCCAATGAATGCGGATTTCACAATCCTGGAGTGTGTGCTTCTGGCCGCTGGTGCACTTTGCTGATGTCTTTCCCTCAGAGCTCCATGCTGACATCACCGTAGACACTGCTGGTTGTGAAACATCAGCAGGTTGAGCACCTCCACAACCTTTTTCAAAATAACTGAGGTCTCCTCTTGCTGCCCATATATGACAATAGATAGACAATAGATAAAATCCATCCATCTGTTTTCTAACTGCTTTATACAATACAGGGTCGTGTGGGATCCCAGAGACTATCTTGGCAAGCAGAGGGCACAGGGCAGGTTACCCCCTGTATGGGACACCATTGCATTGCAGGAGTCACAGAGACACACACATTCACCACAGGGCCAATTTTCCCAGAAGCCACTTTACCTACCAGTATGTCTTTGGACTGTAGGAGAAAAGATATGCAACTATGAAGAGCACATACAAACTCCACGCAGATAGCACTCTAGGAACAGAACCCAGGGTCCTAGAGCCGCGAGGCAGATATGCTAGCCACTGCCCCATTGTGCGAGGCTGTGGCGATACATATAGTGTGCAAACATTGATTTCATTGATGCACCCTTTGTTCTGACCATATCCAGACTGCGTACTGTTCTGTCTTCTTCACTCTTTCAGTAGTTTGTTGGGACAGGTTTCCAAAAAATGGACACCAGGACACTGCTAACATTAGGGAGAGAAGTGCCATTTCTAATTCATTTTGTTTTCTCTCCAGGGAGAGTACTCAATCATGTCTGAAGAAGAGGTGGTAGAGTATGGGAGTGAATTTCCAGATCACTACAAGGTTATGCTGGACAGGCTCAATGAACAGCGGCAACTGGACCAGTTCACTGACATCACCCTGATTGTGGATGGTATGCAGTGTACTTGACCTTTATGTGAACTTTCTTTTGCCTCTGATTTGTTCACACTTTTAATTTCGTAGGCCTGCTCACTGAGCAACCAATGCAACTGTTACCCTAAAACCTAAATTTGAAGTAGACTTCAGGTAGCATTTTGTGACATTCCTCAAGGGTGATCGTGAGTTTCATGAAACTTTAAAGAAAGTAGGTGCAAGGTGCTGTATGTGGAAATCCTCTCTGTCTTTTGATGGGGAACACTGAGTTATAAATTGGGCATGACTACAGAGGGTTAATTGTGAACAGGTGTATTTCCATAAGTTAACACTGCAGTAAATTAAAGGGAAGAAAAGGTGGTATCTCTGTTGTCATCAGGGAATGAAGGCCAGAATTCCTAGTCAGGAGGAAATAAGATAACAAAGTTTACATACAGGAGGACCCTGTTCGGCCCATCTAAGTTGTTTGGTTATAGTAATTGAATGATCTAAGTATAATCCGCTGCTGTTTCGTGAAAGAAGCTGGTGTATCAGCTCCAACAATGTGGCTGTGTAGCTTCTTCCAAACTCCCACAACCCTTTGTGGAAAGAGGTGGTGTCAGTCTGAAATGCATTTCCCCTCAGTTTAGAGTTTTGTCCTCTGGTTCTTTATTTCGTTTTTGGTTTTATCAGTTCCTTTTTAAAATTTTAAATGCAATCCTTTTAGGATGTAATGTAAAATATTTCTTTAAGACTAGGGGTTACCCTTATTGCTCTCCTCTGACTTGATTCCAGATCAGCCTCCATAAGAACAAGTAGGGAGCTGCGTCAGCATGCGTAGGCTGCAAAGGCACAAGTTAAAGGTTTATTTCCATGCTGAACAGAGAAGAAAGGAAACGCAACGTTTCGGCTGTGGAGCCTTCATCGGGTGTCAGCTTTAGTTTCTGCGAAAATTGTTGTAGAAGTCTCTGTTACTCTGGGTGGTGTCATAGTCAAAGGAAAAAGTGTTAAATTTCAGGTGAAAGCCTTTAAGAATGATATTGTAACAACGACATCTGTAAAGGAATAGGAGGTGGTTAGAAAGCCTGATCTTGGAACAAGTCACTGTGAAGAGATCTGTTGAAACGTTGTGTTTCCTTTCTTCTCTTTTCAGCAGGGAATCAGCCTTTAACTTGCTCCATAAGAGCATACTGGCTACAAATGAGAGGATCTAATTTGCCACATCTAGTCTATTTAATAGTTAATAGCTAATTGCTCCACGGATCTCATCCAGCTGTTTCTTGAGAAAAGTCAGAGTTTCTACAAAATGGCTGGGCAGCTTGATCCACACTCCCATAACCCATAGGGCAAAGAAATGTCTTCTGTTTTCTATTCCTAGGCAATTCAAATTCTACACTTTACTGTAAATGAGGCTTTACAAGTGCATTATACAATTTAAATAAATCATCCTTTGATGTTGATGATGTCTCAACATAAACACCTACATCATTTTCGTAGGTAGTCTCCTCCAGCTAATTCGGGTCTTGAGTTTTATCTAAATCTTTTTGAATCTAATTCGCTCTTTCATATGTTTGCATAGCAAGCTGGTCTCAGGACGTAGTTTTGACTAATTTGATCACTCCAAACACCTCTCCCCTCTCATCTGTTACACACAGAACGTGTGTACAGTGCTGCTACATTTAAGGTAATGCTTTGCTTTTCTGAATATCAGGCTGAAACTCTAGCAACATGTTTGCCCACGTGGTGTTAAAACTAAGGAGAATGTTCAACGATTAAATAAATATTGCTAAGCAAGTGGGATCACCCAGGAAAACCCAGGAATTCAAATACTTGTTTCCTTGCAGTACAGTTTGCCTAAATCAAATGTTGATATAACAGGCGTGGGTGTATGTGGTTGCTCCTTTATTTTCATTAGTTATTAAACAAAATGTCCCAATAAAGCTGTTTTACACAGAACACAGATTTAGGTAGTTTGCAATCATCATGGCAATGATACTTTAATTTCTGCAGTTAATAATGCTAAAAAAATTACGTACTTAGAGTGAAATTAGGAGGTTTTGCTGAAATGACTTCTAATGAAGATGCAAAGACTGCTAGTTGTATTTTAAAGGAAAGCATTTTGTTGTAAAAATAAACATAAACTGCAAAACATAAATAATACAAGTTCAGGTGGGTAGCTGCGTCAGCATGCGTAGGCTGCAAAGGAACAAGTAATAGGTTTATTCCATGCTGAAAAAAAGAAGAAAGAGAACACAACTTTTTGGCCGTGGACACACCTGAAGAAGGCTCCACGGCCGAAACGTTGTGTTCTCTTTCTTCTTTTTTCAGCATGGAATAAACCTATTACTTGTTCCATAAATAATACAATGTAAAGTTTGTACATAGTATTTCAGTATGTATAGCCTAATAGATGTACATTTAAATCCAATCTGGCCTACCACAGCAAATGTGTAGGTGACATACCTGGTCTAGTAATTTCTTATTAGTGTCCTGTGTTTCATTATTGATAGTTCTTGGACTGTTGTACTGCGGAAATACATTTTTGTTATTTATTCAAGCAATATTCCTTTCGTACATTTTTAGCTACCCCACTGCAGAGCTGATCGGGGGGAAAAAAAACATTTCTTCATTTGATTTAGGGGTTAATGTATGGAGGGCAGACTGTGTTAATCCAATCGTGAAATTTAGCCGGGACTATGGGGCTAACCACTTGATAACTGCAAGTGGCTAGTCCCACCACCAGAGGGCGTAAAGGTGAAAGGAACTGCAAGGGAAAGACTTGGCTTCCTTAGTGAGCTGTGGGGGAGCAAAGAGGATGAAAGGTCTTATAGCAAGAGATGAGATACTGGAGGCAGGAGCCTGGCAATAAGCTGGAATGAGAACCCTGACATTAACAGAAACGGGGAGAAGGAGCTAGCGGAGAGTGCGAAACTGTCAAATGGGAGAGAGAATATCAGTTGAAGCAGGGAGGTCAGCCAGGAGGAAGTGATGTTTGCGGTCGTCCAGGGTAGCCCCTCCGCTCGAGGTTGTGTAGAATAGTTTGTGAGACAAAGGCAGATTGCGAAGGGTGAGGACAGAGGGCAGGAGAGGGAGGGTTCCAGTGTCATCCTCGGAATTGTCACATCCCATTCCAGTACTGACGTAGGTCCTGAGGTCTCACAAGAGCAGTGGTCTTCATTGTGTGATTATGTTGAAATAATTTTTCTTCATTACAGATCTTGTAATGTAGTAAAACTTTAATTTATAAGTAAAACTTATAAATAACAGACCTGTCAAATTACGCGAATGAGATAGAAATTGAAGCAAAAATGACCTCTGGGAGGAGTATTTTCCTTTTCTCCCACTAGTAAGTACCTATATGCACATTCTCCTCTGGCATTTTCTGCTTATACTTTCCACTTATAAATAGTTTGTTTCACTGAGCATGCCAGCCTTCTTTCAATGAGCTATTTGTGTAATTTACTAATATTCTCAATATTATAAATTCTCTCAAATACTAGATTGTCACCCTATGATCTGTGTGGGTCCTAATGCCTCATTATAGTGATGGGGACACTATACTGTAAAAAAGGCACTGTTCTTCTGATGAGATGTAAAATCAAGGTACTAACTCTCCTTGGACATTAAAAATCCCAGGGCGTTTCTCAAATAGAGTAGGGGGTGTTAACCACGGTTTCCTGGTCAAATTTCCCCCCAGCCTTTACCAAACATTGGCCTCCTGATAATCCCCATCTAAGATTTGGCTTTATCGCTCTCCCCGCCACTGAAGCTGATGTGTGGTGAGCGTTCTGGCGCACTATGGCTGCCTTCACATCATCCAGGTGGAGCTGCACATTGGTGGTGGTGGAGGGGAGTCCCCATTACCTTAAAGCACTTTGAGTGGAGTGTCCAGAAAAGAGCTGCTCTATATAAGTATAAGGAATTATTATTAATAATAGGAAATTTACAGCTTACAGCATTACAGCTTACTTATTCCGATTTGATGTTTTTTTACATTGGAAATTTGTCTATCTTTTTAACATAATGAAAGGTACTGATATTCCTTGTTTCTTCTGTGTTTCTCCTCCATCTGCAGGCCATCAGTTCAGGGCCCATAAAGCTGTGCTTGCTGCCTGCAGTCAGTTCTTCTACAAATTCTTCCAAGATTTCAAGATGGAGCCTTTAGTGGAAATCGAAGGTGGGCATTTCTTAGGTCATTCATAAAAAAACCCACAAACTTGTAAAGTACTGTAACTTTCTATCGCAAATGCTACTCGACTAGTTCAATTAACATGACATTCCATTTATATTGTGCACTTCATTTGTATTAGTTTAAAAAATACCTTGATGTTTTGTGTTTCGTTCTAATTAAGTACATTTTCCTCATTCATTTGCTTACATTTGGGAAAGTCCATTTCAGGTTCATCCTTTTTATTTGAATCCTTTGCATGGATAAGGAATAATTTGGAAAGCTAAATTTATATTTTCTATATCAGATTGCCTTGTCACCCATGGAGAGCAACCAACAGATGTTGAAAAGGTGGACATACAGAAGGCTCTCCCATGGGTAGTGATTTCTGTAATGTGGCTGAAACCCCTTATTCTGCAGGGTTTTGAGTTGTATAATGTATAATAAGTATCATTAAAATGCTTTAATGTAAACTTCAGCTCTTCAGTGAAACACTGAAGATAGAAGTTCTGCTTTTAAGTGTAACACTGTAATTGCATAGGGTTACATAATAATTTGGTCTAGATTGACCATATATTTTTAAAACACTTCCTCAGTCCAAGTTTGATTTTAAAGATCAAAATATATGATATATAATGTGGCTATATAGTACAATAGCACAAGCCTGTTGATTTTCCAGCCCTTCGGACCATTATTAATGAAGGGGAAATAAATTCTCCTTTGGAGTCGCCGAGAATTAAGTGCACAGGAGCACTGGCAATTGACGTTAAATAATTTACCGTCGTGTCCTCTTACAGGAGTTAGTAACTTGGCCTTCCGCCACTTGATTGAATTCACCTACACTGCGAAACTTGCGGTGAATGGACATGAAGAGGTCAATGATGTGTGGAAAGCAGCTGAATACCTACAAATGCAAGAAGCAATCAAAGCTCTTAACAGCAGGTATGAGAAACTGTACTCTCCAAATTCCGAACTTTGGTGGCTTTAAAGCTAGGAGCTAAAGGGTTTTGTTCTTGAAAATTTTATTCCACTGAGGTCTGAAAAAATTCAGATCACAGACATAACTAAATCCTATTTACTGCAAGAGTAATACTGCTTAAATAAGTATCTGGGGCAGGACCCAGACTTGATCACATTTCAAATAAACACACTTCATGCAAAGATGTTTTTTTGTATTCTTCTTTTATTGTTTGTGGCTTTTTTCTTTCCAGCAACGCAACACCTTCTGTTGACCTATCCTTGAAACAATACTGGAAATGTAAAATTGAAACTGTCCTGAATTTTGTTATTAGAACAGTGTGAAATAGCGTAGTGGATTTCAGCCACCTTTCCCTGATCCATATGAAAATATGTCAGTAACTATCAGTATTAAATATGGTACTATATTAGTGACCTGCTAACTCATAATGTGCTGTGGCAGACAAGGTCATTAAAAAAGCTGTACTGGATACTGTTCTGAATAGAAAGTGAATGCATCTTAAAGCTATGAGGATCATTTGGTCAGATTTAACAACTCTATACACGGAGATGTTTGAACGAGGCACAGCTAGACACTTCAGACAGGTGAGAGAAAAGGTGGAAATTGTAAAAGGTGGTGTCAGAGGCACTTATCAAACAGCGGGTAGAAAAAGTCCTCTGTATTTTTTCATAGTGCCATCTGCATATTAAAGTAAGGAAGCCAGAATTATGTTTTTTGAATATAAGTTAAGTTTTGAATTCAAAAGCCAGATGGCTAAAATATCTGCCAGACAGCGTGTTAGCTAATGTAAAGTAGTTTATTTTTACTTTTCTCCATAGAGACCTCAAAATGTTATTGTATTATATCTGTGGTTACAATTTGTAATCGATCTCTGTGTATTACATATTGGTTTTGGACTAAACAGTTTTTTATAGTTTTTGGCAGCATGTTTCTAATGCACTGTTGGTATTCATACTCCACTTTGTCCTGACATATCATGGAACGAGATTTTTAAAATATTTAAGAAAATAGACTTTCCATGGTTTCACATTTTTTCTGGAGTTCAGCCTATTTAGCATTTCTGACCAGTCTCTGATTATTATTAATTTTATGGTAATTATTAGATGTTGTATCACTAGAACAACCATTTTGTATTTAAAATAACAGACAAATCATCGTAGCCAACTGTGCTTTACTGTATGTTTTCCTGAAGTAAACCATCTAATTAAAATTACTTCAAAATAATTCACACATGTGGGTTGCAGAGAATGTAATTAATCTGGAATGTGTATGAAAACATCTTTTTAATTCAAGGTTTTCAACGTAGGATCTTATTTTGGGGACTTTTCTGTGAGCATTAACGCAACCTAGTTCTGCATTCTGCAACTGTAGCATTCTTTTTTTCTACATTTTATGAGCTCTGACTACAGACAGCAACTCGTTTCAATGAGTTAAAATTCAGAGTGGGAAGAATATGTGAAGAATGACTGGGTATCTAAAAATAATATGATTTAATAACAGTTAAGATAAGTCAATGTAAACCTCAATGGTTTGCTTGATGTCAGTGAGCTCATAGATGTATCCTTGATGGGAGAACCTCTGCAAAAAGCTTAGCTGATCACTAAGACTGTGAATATTGAAGGAGCGTCCTCTCCTGAACTTCAAGATGTTTGAGAAGCTGATTTCTGTAGAGGGCATGGGTTGTAATGTGACTGTCAATCCTGCAGTGATGATGAAAGGTGTGGGACAATTTCAAAATGCCCACTGTCTAGGAAACAATACACAAGGAGAATGAACAGCTCACTTAAGCCTTAATAATAATATAATATACTTACATATACAATAAATGTTATGAACTGTAGTAGAACATATGATCTCTATGATGAATCATCATTCATCAATTCATAACTTTTCAGCAGTTGCCCAAGACATAACTTTTTTTTAAACCTTTCGAAAGCAACTACACACCAAAATGTGATTCTACATTGGGAAACTCGAGTCCTGTTGGCTGCTCAGATTGACAAGGACATAGGGAGCAAATAAGAGGAAAGTTCGGAAGAAACATGCCAGAGAAGACTCTCTGGACTTTCTAAGATTTCACATACACGTCACATTCAATACCTGCAAGCTAAAAACAATTCAGTTTAAAGCACATTCACAAAATAATTATTTAATTGGGAATTTTTGATGTTTTAGTCAGAACTGGCTGAAATGCTCCCTTGAACAGAATATAGTGTGGTAGGTGATAGATTATTCTGTTTTCCATCTTTTTTTTCCATGACTCAGATAGAGTCCTAATGACAAGACAGCCGTTGTAAATTATGGCTTCAGTAATTGGAAGAAAGTATAACAGAAGGATGCTAGATTGTGTTGACTGCAACCCATAGGGATGTAGCTCAGTAGAAGTGCTATAAGCAAAAGAAGATAAAGGAAGATCGGTCGGGTTCCTTGTGTGTAAATAAAGCACACAAATTAGTGCAAGAAAAATGTACTATGTTAAAAAGTCTCCTTTTTACTTTTAAGACTGATGAAAGTGAAAACAGTTTACGTCATGGGAACCTTCTACCACATTTTCAAAAGCTGTTTTGCTAAAGATGAAGAAAAATTTAAAACAAGTTGGAATTTTGACCATAAAAGTGCTACCTGCACACACCTCTCCATACAATATGAACTTTTTTATGTTACAGCCTAAGTCATGAGAATGCAAATTAGGAAATGCAAATTCAGCACATCAGAGTTTTTTACCCTTGCAGTGGATGTATGTGAAATAGAAACAGGTGTCCTACATTATTTGTGCAAAGATAAAGTCATTAAAAAGCAGGATAGAGTAATTTCTGGAAGAGTCCTTAAACAGAAAGTAATTTTTGCAAGAGGTAATGAGAGGACATATTTATAAATATAGATTAGTTTGTGTATAATAAGTACAATGGGTCGCTGTAGACAAGCAAGTTTATATGAGTACTGAAATGTTCATTTGATAAATGCATAGTTAGCAGGGGATTACTGTACTAAAAGCACATCTGTCTGCCACCTCTTAGTCTCAAAGCAGTTGAGGTGATGGTGAGAAGATGTTTTTGTGATACTCTTTTTCAGACCCTCAGTTAATTCTCAGGCGGAAGTACCGGTGACTGGACTTTTTTTACAAAATCCCAGACTAATTTATAACTTTGTGTATATGAATTACAATCCAAATGAGCAT
This sequence comes from Atractosteus spatula, assembly GCF_055471065.1. Taxonomy (NCBI): domain Eukaryota; kingdom Metazoa; phylum Chordata; class Actinopteri; order Semionotiformes; family Lepisosteidae; genus Atractosteus; species Atractosteus spatula. The sequence continues at coordinate 26,457,317 of NC_142708.1, read as the reverse complement.
AATTGCATTCTGCTGAGCATGATATTGAGGGAATACATAAAGCACAGTGGACAGCAGCACTCAGATTACATTTATCAGCATGACGGGATTCCTTGTAATCCTTGAATGTTTAGGATTAACCTTAGTTAACATTCAGCAATCTGAACCAATAAGATATCTCGGGATTCATGGTGTTCTCATTGTAAACTGTCTTTATAAATAACAGCACATTTTGCGGCTGTCAATTTAAAGATTTCAAAGACATCGGTGTGCTTACCAAGATTTTTTTTTTAATGACTGTTATCTGTGCCTCCAAGGACAAACAGCAGCCCTCCATACACCGAAGTGCAGGACTCGGCGAGTAGGAATAAGGCCAAAAAGAGGAAGATAGCAGAGACTTCGAATGTCATCACAGAGACTCTGCCCTCCGTGGAGACAGAGCCAGTGGAAATCGAAGTGGAGTTTGCCGGCAGCACCATCGAACTGGAGGAAGGGGGCATAGAGGAAGTGGTGGACATGGGAAAAGGTGTCAAGGGTTCCCAGGCCTCCTCTGATGATTCTGCACTCGCCCTGCTGGCAGACATTACCAGCAAATACCAGCAAGGAGAGCAGACGCTCCATATAGTGAAAAAAGACGTCGAAGTCGTCGCACAAGAAGATGCACCTACCCCTAAATCACTGGAGAACATAGAAGTGGTGGAAGTGCAGATCTCCCACCTCAACAACCTCTTCCGCTGTGACAAGTGCGACCGCTCCTTCAAGCTCTTCTACCACCTGAAGCAGCACATGAAGGTCCACTCGGACAAGCCTTTCGTGTGCCCGCACTGCAACAAGACCTACACCCGCGAAAGCGCCCTGAAGCAGCACCTCAACTGCAACCACTTCGAGGCCGAACAGTCGCGCCGCCAGCGGCCCCAGAAGAAGATGCACGTCTGCGAGTACTGCGAGAAGCAGTTCGACCACTTCGGCCATTTCAAGGAACATCTGAGGAAACACACAGGTGAGACCGGCTTCTCTTGCTGCTGGAGATGAGAGGAATTCGCTGAAGAAAGTATAATTCAAGTCACCTGGTTTTCAGCAGTAGCAGTACATGCTTGAGCTTCAGTGCAAATGAATGTTTTTGGGGGGCTTCGGAATGTTTTTTAAATTTGGGTTTCGTTCACTGACGTGTGGTGAAGTCTGAGCTGATATTTTAATTTGAACACCAGATTAAATCATTTTAAGATTGATACTTTTGTTTGACGCAGTTAACTGAAGTCTCTGGCAGAGATAAAGCCCTGTTAATGTTCTAGGTGTTTATATCAGGAGAATATGGAGAGTTCTAATTCGTTTCCTTCAAGTTGATGCATAGACGTACTGCTGAAATTTGGAAGAGGATTTGTAGTTTGGAATTGTGTCCGGCATAGTTGTCACTTAATGTGATGAGACTGCCGCATTTCATGGGCATGCATCAAAGAATTTGTCTTCTTGATGGGCAAATGGCAAAATGTTTCATGTTGTTTTTTCTAGGTTGAACAGAGTACACCACTGACAATTATGCCATAACTGTGTTTTCTAGGTGAAAAACCATTTGAATGTCCAGACTGCCATGAACGTTTTGCCAGGAATAGTACATTAAAATGCCATATGGCAGCCTGTCAAAATGGTGTTGGTGCAAAAAAAGGACGAAAGAAGCTCTACGAATGCCAGGTACTTATTGTCAAAAATATATTTTTTGAAAACATTGAAGTCTGCAGCCACCAAACACTTGTACACTTGCCCATAGCTGGATGGATGGTACTTTAGAGTTTTGGATACATGACACTACATTCACTACATTGATTTCTTTTCAATGTTCATATAATGTATGATAAAGTAAAAAAAAAATGGAGCTGTATTGGGAAGCGATAAGGTTGCCAATATGCCAGAAAAGGCATCTGACATCTGAATAGGTTTGCTTCCTTTTAGTGTTTATTTCATTCTTCCTGATTACTTTCATTTTTGCTGCTCACGATTAAACTATTAGCTTGTCACTGCCATGGGTGTGAAACATCAGATTGTGTTGGTGCCACTTGTATGAGAGCAATACATCTTTTGTATGAGAGCAATACATCCTTGTATGAGAGCAATACATCTTTTGTGGATCGGCAGGCCACAGTAATTGGTGGCACTGTGGAGGATAAGATTATCTTTCAGTGATATAATGGAAACTCCAGTCTGGTATAGTTTCTGTTTCTTTTGTTTCACACTGGTTTTCCCTTTTGAATGAAACAAATATAAAAAGTGAGTAATTTATTATGATATATTGTGCACAAATATACTGTATATATTTTTAAAAACTAGGCAAGACTTCATATAAAGTACTTCAATGTAAAGATATGGAAACTTTAATAATATGCATTTAAAAACTGTAATTTACATGTATATATTTTAAGCACTTAATTGCTACAGGGCACATTACACAAAGACAAGGTACATAAAATAAACTGAAATAAAGATCAGAATATAGTTTTGCTTACAGAATTGTTTTAAAACTATCAATAACAGTTAAATCGGCTGATAGAGACGTTAATAAAATACACATATTTTGAAAAATGTTAAAAATGTTTTTAAAATGTATTTGAGAACACAAGGTTATTGGCATTGTTTTGAAATACTTGAATCATTTAAAATATTTAACAGCTTAATAAACAACTGATGGATGGCTCTGCTGTGAATTAAACTGTCACAGTAAAATCATTGGAAAATCACATTCTACTACTCAGTTAACAACAACAACAACATCACTTTATTAACCCTTTACGATTTCTTGCATTAGGAATTATCTTTTCGCATACCCCAGCTTGCTCTCCATGAGACACACAGATAGGGAGAGAGCCTGGGGTCAGAGCGCAGGGTCTGCCATTGTACAGCGCCCCTGGAGCAGTTGGGGTTAAGGGCCTTGCTCAGGGGCCCAACGGAGTAGGATTCCTCTGCCGGCTGCGGGATTTGAACTGGCAACCTTCCAGCCACAGACGCAGATCCATAGCCACAGTGCCACCGCTCCGCCCATAAACACATTTCTGTTACAAAAATTTGTTGGAAGTGGTATTTTAAACTGCAGAATAGTCAGTGGGAAGTATTTTTCCCCAGTGCCCTTATATTAATTGCTAACTGCCGTTTTGAGTTTCAAAAAATGGAGGTTTTGAAAAATGGCAAAGTAAATGTTTAATGCAATGTTATTCTTCCTTAGAACTGTACTGCAGCTTTTCATAGGCTTTCGTAGAGCATATTTCCTGCAAAGATTCCATTAGTTGGAGTTGGAGTAAATCTTGGTCTAACATGAAATCTAGGCAAGTAAACACAGAACAGAAGGTTCTAGTTTGTCTCTTCCCCCAAGTTCATCCCCGTAAGGGAATCACATTGAAATACATTTCTGTTAGCAGCAGACAGCCAGGAAAACGTCCAACATCATCCATCGACAGTAACGGTCTGGTCATCTCCTTCCAGCCTGCCTCTCATGTCTCCTCTCTTCCAGGTGTGCAGCAGTGTGTTCAACAGCTGGGAGCAGTTCAAGGACCACCTGGTGATCCACACCGGGGAGAAGCCCAACCACTGCACGCTGTGCGACGTCTGGTTCACCCAGCCGAACGACATGCGTGTCCACCTCCGTGACTTCCACGCCATTCACGAGAAGGTGGTGACGGAGGTGGTGATCGCCGAGCCGGGGGCCTCCGAGGCCCTGCTGGAGGAGGTGCAGGTGGAGCCGGAGCAGATGGAGGCCGGCCACGTCGTGGAGGCAGTGCAGGTGGAGACCGTCGAGGGCGAGCAGGGGAAGGTCGAAGCGGGGGTCGACCTCCGGCACGGCGAAGAGGCCGAGGAAGTGACTGTAGCCCCCGAGGAGCCGCGGGGAAGTGACCCAGACCCGGGACAGCAGCTGCAGTTCAAAGTGGAACAGATCTCTGGCAGTGCTGTACAGCACTACCTGGAACAGACTGTGCAGGACACAGAGGTCCCTGAGGAGCAGGAGCAGGTGGAAATACACGTAGAAGAGACAGAGATTAGTGAAGTGCAAGCAGTAGAAGTATAAGAAAAGATCCATGTTAGCCCTTGGTATTTCTTTTTTGGGAAGGCAATAACAATCCACTGACTCCTTTCGCCACAGTGAATATCGATAAACCATGAATTGCCTACTGAGAAAACTTGTTGGTTTAAGAATTGACAGTTTCAAATATAAATATAAATAATATTTAGGATATTTATTTTCAGACAGGATTTACTTGCTACTTAATGTACATCTTTGGAGGAGAAATTATCTTTGAATGTGTTTTTAAGTTTAATAGCTTATCGACCACACCCCTTCACTTTTCCATCGTTTCCCACTGAATGAAGAAATGGTGTCATCTGCCTTTTTTAGGTCTTGGTACAGAGCAGAGAAGTGATTGCGCTTTGCCAGTAAGATGTTTGAAGGAATTTGATGTATCCTCCCAATGGGCCTCCCCGATGAAACCATCAATTTTAATCTTACCGTGAAATTCTCTGTGAACTCTGAAAGTCTGATGTTGGTAATGTATGACAGATGAAGTTAATAAATGCTTTCTATGAAAAATATGTATATGTCAGCTACATGGTATGTTTTTTTTACTCATTTGTAAAGCTGTCTGTTGCAATTAAAAACATTTTTCTTTGTTTTTAAGCTTGTTGTTTGGTCAGATCTTTAAGACACAAGATCACAACAATCACTTAAAACAAGGCCACAAAATCCACAAAAACTGTTTATTCACTGCTTATCCACAAAAAGGCCTTTCTTTTTTAGTTTTTGTATTGTTTTGGTATGATAGGTCCCAGCTGCATGCTTTAAATATTATATATGACTTTTTCATTCTTTTCTATAAGAGCAATTAAAGTATAATCAAGAAATGTTACTGATCTATTGAAGATGGTAAAACATCTGTTTTAGGAGTAGGAGCTATAAAATATGGTATAAAAAGAGCAAAGCAAGTAGAAACACTGTGACCTAGTTTACGTTATTGTTTATTGTTTGCTAGTCTGATTCCCTTGTCCAGGGTGACTTACAGTGCAGAATTTTAACATTAATTTCACTGGGGACACCAGCATCCAAAAATTTAATTTGAGGGTGTTTGAGATCCTTGGTGGGATAAGTCTGGCTTAACCTAGTTAGTTAGTACATAGCTATCCCCCATTCAGGAGGAAACCGAGGAGATGTGGGTGGACAAGGGTTGCTTGAAATAAATGCAAAGGGGTTTGTGCTTGATACATGTGTATATATAGCTAATTTCCCTAAACAGCTAGTGTGAGATTGACTTGTCGTTGTTATCCCTCCTGAACTTCAGTTAATAACTTTAAATGTAAGTTTCTGAACAAACAGCATTTCTTAAACGCCAAAGCCATATTTATTGTCCTAAAACATATGTGTGTGCAGGAGAACCTAAATTGAAAGTATTATACTGCAATGCATGTAAGGATGATGGTGGTTACCATTGAGCATTGATTAACTGATTTTATTGCCATATTCCAACAGATCAATTTCAGTCTGTAGGGTACGTTTAACTTAATAACTTCATAATGAAAAAAAAAGTTCTGTTTTTCACAAAATGCTCTACTGACAGCTGTCTAGGCTTCATTTGCGTTCAATCATACTCAACTCAAAAAGCAGTATTACCCTGATCACAGTAGATCTGAGAAGCTAGGCAAGGCTGAAACTGGTCAGTACTGGGATGACTTTGTTGCTTCTGTAAGTAGGACCTCTAAGTGGCACTATTTAAAAATGAGTATCTCAGTGTGCTGAATGGGACTCCGTGCTGTATGAAGGTTTTGAATAATAATAATACCATCACTTTATTAACCCTTTACAATTTCTTGCATTAAGAATTTGTCTTTACGCATACCCCAGCTTCTCTCCATGAGAGACACAGACACACAGATAGGGAGAGAGCATGGGGTCAGAGCCCAGGGTCAGCCATTGTACAGCGCCCCTGGAGCAGTTGGGGTTAAGGGCTTTGCTCAGGAGCCCAACGGAGTAGGATTCCTCTGCTGGCTGTGGGATTTGAACCGGCAACTTTAAATGACACTTTAAACTGATACTGTTCCTAATACTTGCTAATTAATGACCCCTTGTCACTGTGTTTGTAAGATAGGGATGTGAACCCACCCTTAAGGTAGGTATGTAAACCTTGGTATTCTGTGGGAATTCCACTTGGGCTTGCACTTTTCAGTTTCCCTAAAATGTCACGCCTCATTTATTTGTTGGAGTAAATTCTCACTTCTCCACCTGACCTGTCGTGTAATGGGGTTGGTGGTGCTTTGGGTCACCCATGTACTGTACATACTACACATCCATGGCGGAAGAAGTGGGTCCCTGCCTATATGCATGTGTGAGTTTCCGCATTCTTTGGCATTGAAACAAGCAATAATTACAAATATAGCTCAAAAAAGAACCACTTCCTTCATCTGTGATTTGAAATTAGTATAATATCATAAGATAAAAGCTCATTTCTAGGATTATACTGTAAATGGCACTCCACTAGGGCATCACAAGTCAGGTTAACATCGCAGTCTGTTTTTAACCCAGTCAAACTGTCAACCTGGCTGTGTTTCTCACTCCTCAGCCCTTTCCAGGTGCCCTGGCTGAGGTTGTGAGCTGAGCATTTTCCCCACTACCATGTTTCCTGCATTCCCCTTTATCAACACTACCCACCTGAAGTAATGTAACAAGGATCCTTTAAGCTTTTATTGATTTATTCCTTTCATTATTATTCAGCTTCTCTCCTTGTCCTTTGCTGTATTGTGCTTTATTTAGGAAATAAGGTTTTACAAATATATCAATGTCTCTGTAAAGTAAATGTTTCTAACACAAATGCCGTACATCAAATTAAGTATCAATTTGTAATTCATAAAACAATTGTAATTGTTTTCCTATACGTTATGAGGAAAATGTATATCAATATTATATAATATTATATACAGTGGTGTGAAAAAGTGTTTGCCCCCCTCCTGATTTCTTATTTTTTTGCATGTTTGTCACACTGAAATGTTTCAGATCATCAAACAAATTGAAATATTAGACAAAGATAACACAAGTAAACACAAAATGCAGTTTTTAAATGAAGGTTTTTATTATTAAGGGGAAAAAAAATCCCAACCTACATGGCCCTGTGTGAAAAAGTGATTGCCCCCCCCTGTTAAAACATAAATCAACTGTGGTTTATCACATCTTTGGAAAGCTGAGTTCAATTTCTCTAGCCACACCCAGGCCTGATTACTCCCACACCTGTTCTCAATCAAGAAATCACTTAAATAGGACCTGCCTGACAAAGTGAATTAGACCAAAAGATCCTCAAAAGCTAGACATCATGCTGCGATCCAAAGAAATTCAGGAACAAATGAGAAACAGAATAATTGAGATTTATCAGTCTGGAAAAGGTTATAAAGCCATTTCTTTGGGACTCCAGCGAACCACAGTGAGAGCCATTATCCACAAATGGCGAAAACATGGAACAGTGGTGAACCTTCCCAGGAGTGGCCGGCCGACCAAAATTACCCCAAGAACGCAGTGACGACTCATCCAAGAGGTCACAAAAAACCCCACAACATCATCCAAAGAACTGCAGGCTTCACTTGCCTCAGTTAAGGTCAGTGTTCATGACTCCACCATAAGAAAGAGACTGGGCAAAAATGGCCTGCATGGCAGAGTTCCAAGACAAAAACCACTGCTGAGCAAAAAGAACATAAAGGCTTGTCTCAGTTTTGCCAGAAAACATCTTGATGATCCCCAAGACTTTTGGGAAAATACTCTGTGGACTGACGAGACAAAAGTTGAACTTTTTGGAAGGTGTGTGTCCCATTACATCTGGCGTAAAAGTAACACAGCATTTCAGAAAAGGAACATCATACCAACAGTAAAAAAGGTGGTGGTAGTGTGATGGTCTGGGGCTGTTTTGCTGCTTCGGGACCTGGAAGACTTGCTGTGGTAAATGGAACCATGAATTCTGCTGTCTACCAAAAAATCCTGAAGGAGAATGTCCGGCCATCTGTTCGTGACCTCAAGCTGAAGTGCACTTGGGTTCTGCAGCAGGACAATGATCCAAAACACACCAGCAAGTCCACCTCTGAATGGCTTAAGAAAAACAAAATGAAGACTTTGGAGTGGCCTAGTCAAAGTCCTGACCTGAATCCGATTGAGATGTTGTGGCATGACCTTAAAAAAGCGGTTAAGGCTCGAAAACCCTCCAATGTGGCTGAATTACAACAATTCTGCAAAGGTGAGTGGGCCAAAATTTCTCCACAGCGCTGTAAAAGACTCATTGCCAGTTATTGCAAATGCTTGATTGCAGTTGTTGCTGCTAAGGGTGGCCCAACCAGTTATTTGGTTTAGGGGGCAATCACTTTTTCACACAGGGCCATGTAGGTTTGGATTTTTTTTTCCCTTAATAATAAAAACCTTCATTTAAAAACTGCATTTTGTGTTTACTTGTGTTATCTTTGTCTAATATTTCAATTTGTTTGATGATCTGAAACATTTCAGTGTGACAAACATGCAAAAAAATAAGAAATCAGGAAGGGGGCAAACACTTTTTCACACCACTGTATTAGGGCTGTGTTTGAGTTCTAGGTCCTTGGTATTATCTCCATAGCAATGAAAAGTAGTCACTGATCAATCTTAAAGATTTGATTAACCACATATAAGGATTCTTTGCTCCTGTTTAAGAGTTTCTTTTTCTGATAACCACTGGATTTTTAATTAAATGCGTATCTGGAGTGATTTGAAATGAACACTGATGATTTGAAAAAAAATTGGTTTGTTAGCTTTTTGGAAATAGTAATTCATCCAAAATAAATTAGTCTACTTTCAAATTAGGACTAATTCATCTTTTGTAAATGCAATTTGTGAACACATTTGTATTTCTAGGAAGGGACATGTGTGAAATGAACCTAAAGTTGTATTTGAGCAATATTTGTTCAGGCATGATAATGATAATAACCATTGCAACAGCAAAGACAATATTTTCTCATTACAAAAAGACAGGCATTATAAAATGTGTAACTAATTCTTTCTATAGAAGCGCTCGAAGCATACTCAATTCTAAAGCACATTCTTGGCAAATATTGTATATTATGAATTTGTGGCACAGAAATGTTGCTTGGCAGTAATTTCAAGGTGAAGGAGCACTTTAATTACTTTGTAGAGTATTGTGATAGGTGAATACAAATTCATACACATACATATTGTTACAAATAGAGGGTTAAGCAAATATAGTGCGTCATGATAAAAAAGTATTTTTAAAAACTCAATCACAAAAACAAAGGATCCAAAATGTTATACGCATACAACTTTAAACATCATCACTATGTTTTCAAATAAAGGCATTTCAGGTGCCTATATAAAGTTACTTTTTACAAGCATTCCTTCAGAGACGGAAACGAGTTTCTCAATTATGTTATTGAATTATGTTACATGGTATTGTGATAGTTCAGTACAAATCCATAGACTATCTGCTGTTGCAGGTTTCACGGCTAAATGCACCAAAACAAAGTAATTTGAATCGGTTTGTTCAGGCTTTACTTCTCAAAAGACCATCCCACTCACTCTCGGCTCTGTCTAAAATGTTCTATAAACGTGGAAATGGACCACACTTCAATTGTTCTAATCAAGACAAAGAATAATTCAGTGGAACAAAAACCCCTTCTGTTATTTACTCTGCAATTAATACAGCGTACAACAGTGAGTCAGAGCAGGCAGGTTATATATTTAACTATTCTCACACTGGCTATTTGATGCTACTTTTTGGAGCCCGGTTAAGTAACAGCAGCGCTTTGCGCGTCTTACCAGAGCGTGTCAGAACCTTGGAAAGCTCCAACAAGCGAGACTGGGATCTATCATCTGAGAGAGATTACGTATTTAAAGTATTTTTTCCAGCATATAACCCTTTTCTTTGTTTTGATGTGTCACTCATATCTACGACCGCTGTTCACCATTTCAAAGTGCACTACATTTATTCCAGCTGTATGCACCTGAAATGACTTTTTTTATCATACTGTAACGTCTCGTAGGCATTACTGTAGTTCTGTGTTTCCGCTGGCGACAGAAAAGAAGCCCAGCCCCCTGTAATGTGTGATATGTTAGCTTGGTTGTCATTCACTTACTGATTCACAGCCATTCGGTTACTGTCTAGCAACGCAGTGTCAGATAACAAATTTGTCAAATGGTTAAGGCTGTTGAAGCAAATATGTACATAAACCTCATTCACAAAAAAGTGAATGGTGCGCAGCGTTTGACTTTAACGGTCTTCATTTTTCTTGGTACACAAATTTCAACTCAGTAAGGTAAGACATTTTATTTCCATGCCCTGCAAGATGTACTGTTATCTATCTGAAAATAACCTTAGGCGAAGGCAATCGAAAACAACCCTGACGATACAGGGAGGGATCGTAATTTTTCAATATACATGATAATGCAAATGTAATTGTTGGAAATAAACTGCGGGATCAAGCCAGACGACGGTTTGAGTTGCCAGTGAAATAGGTACCGTTACATCTCTACGTTACATGTCACCGAGCAGACATTGCAATCTCCGAATCAAAGCTTTTCTAGGTCATACTTACATACACGAAGTGAAGGTTACGCAGTCTTCCAAGCTTTGCTTTTTGTGTGCAGTGGCGATGTTTTCGGTAAATTACCGAAATTCGAATACATTCATTTACCGAATAAATTATGCAGTTGCAGGTTGTGGTTACTGTCCATCCGAACTTAGACGTGAGTTAAGATGCTGAGAGACGCTCTTGATTGCCGAAAAGAGATGGGTTACAAATCTAGATTTCCATTAGTTGCACACACCTCGAATAGCAATAATGTTGGACTTCTCAATATTTTTCAGCTAGGAGAAAAATAAGAGTGTGGCTAGTCTAGGTTTGTAAAACCCTTGCTCTCTTACCTCATGCAGCCTTATGATGACCCCAACAAACAGTAGATGGGATATAAAATATCTGCCAACTGCCTATGGTGATATAAGTTTTCTAAGGATAATACCCAAAACAAACAAAAAATGGTTCAAATTAATAAAGTGCACATGTAATTAGATATAAAAAATCTGCAAAGTGATAGTTAGCAGAGAAAGGGTAAAAATATCAGAGTAGAAATCAAAGATGTAAAAGTAAACACAAACACATACTGTACCAAGGGAATGAAGGAGATAATTGCAATTGTGAAAAGGATAGCGAGAAAAGGATTTTTCTTTTGGCAGAATAAGGTTTGTAGTCAAAAGTGTGTTTACTTTTTAATAAAAGTGGTAGGAAAAGCCTGAGCCCTAGCACAAAAGGTTCATTTTAACATTATTATCCAGGAAATTACTAACATCAAGTGATTAGATAAATCAGAGTGCAACTGATATTTAGGCTACATTGCTCAGATGCAGATAACAGTAACTAATACACTAATCAAAAGAAGAGAATAGAAACGGGCTATAGTATAATACATACCATGAATTCAACATTTTTATATCCATTACTCAGATTACAACATAAGGTTAAAAAGTCAAAGAAATGCTGGTTAATATCTGAAGGACTATCGAATACAAAACAGGGGTATAATACTGTATATTGACTAGGAAGATTAATCATTGAAAACATAGAGATCTAAAGAACAAAGAAAAACACTCAGGAGTTACAAAGGAAAAACATCTAAAATGTTCCAGTCTTAAGAGCAGAAACAGCATTGGTTTTAGCTGCACAAGAAACCACTGAAATATACGCTACAACCAGAATATGACGGCAGACCGTGTAATGAACTGCTTTCAGTTTTGGGAGGAGCATAAATCTACAAGCACTTCATGTAACTTCATTGTGTCCTAGTGACTAATATAGTGTGTAATATAGTTTTCTTTCAATTTTGATTCACCTTTCAAAGAGCAGGGGTGTTAACCTAGGTGTGTGGGTCAACTGTGCAAGCCCACTGATACTCTAATATTGGAGAAAATGAATGTACCTTCTGTAGGAGGGGGGCATTTTTGTTCTGCGTTTAAACCAATAAAAGCTGACTTATAAGGTGTTTCAGTATAAAAAATTATGCAAAAGAACATGCTTATATTAATACTAATGTAAGGAAAAGGAGTAGTTAGTCACATCACATTCAATAACCACTTATCCAATTCAGGATCACAGTGGCCCCCGAGCCTATCCTGGGTAGTTGGGTACAAGGCAGGATACACCCTGGATAGGATGCCAGTCCATCACAGGGCGAGCCTGTGCACACCAGGGCCACGTTTAAAGAAAGCCAAATAATCTATCCTCATATCATTCTTGGCCTTTTTGCCTAAGATCAAGTGTAGCATCTTTGGACTGTGGGTAAGAAACTGGAACACCCGGAAGAACAAGTAGGAGAACATGCGAACTCCATGCAAATACAGTAGCACCCCAGGGACTGAGCCCAGGGCTTCAGTACTGTGAAGCAGCAATGCTAACCAATGCACCATCATGCCACCCAGAGTTGTTAGTGTTAATGTTTATAGTTTGGTAATACAGTGTTCATTTTAAAAATGTCCTTGACCATTCAATATTATTTTAACTAGTTGTTTTAAAATACTTCATATTGTTTCTGCTAGCAATATTAAAAAATCCTACCATGCTATGATGATCTGTTCTGACAATCAGTATGATATTATAATATTCCTAATATTGGAAGAAAGCACACAAAATGGAGTACTGCCAAAGATACTTTGCCTTGATACATAATAATTAATTTTAATATGCAATGTATTTTTGAGCTTCTTTATATCACATTAATTATTCCCTTACTTCAAAGCCACTTTTATGCCAAAGAGGAAATGAGAAACTAAACTGTTTGATTATTTTGTGCAAATCTGTTGATGCTTTCTCACACACAACAAGCCTGCAAATCTGTGATCCTGTGAGCCCGGAGTTTTCTTTTTCTCATTTGCCACCAGCAATGCATGATTTATTCACCTAAACTCCAGTCACGAAGAAACCATTCAAACCCAAAACCCATTTTTTATTTGGTAAGCACGAAAAGCAGGGCTATAGTACTGGAGTAAACCTGTTAGCTCAGAGAAATGTACTTTCAGCCGCAGTGAGTAATATTTGAAAATATTGGTAAACACATGTGAAATTGCTCGAACACTATTACTTCTCTCCAAATACCCTTTATTGATTAAACATTTGACATTTCACTTTATTGACCTTTCTTAAGGCTTGTCATTGGACAGAACAGAACATTGGAAGAATAGCTTTAATTGATCTTTTTGCTATTAAATGACATCATTATACAGTTAACAGGCTTTGTATTCTGACATCATGTCCATTTTCATAGATAAATTGATACTTGTAATGTAACAGAATGGACCGTATCCATGTTATTTTACTGCTGTACCCAGATAATTCCTGTTTTTATCTAAGAAAACAACACTGATATTGTATTATTTTTATTATATAACATAAGGATCTTTTATTTTCAGTTTCAAAAAACAAATGGGACATTTAATGCAACCTAAAAGGTTTTTGTCCATTATTGTTTAAAGATCAAGTTTCAAAATGTTGACCATGAATGTACACATACTGTATGCTTCCTCTCTCTCTCGATATCATTTGGTAACAACATCAAATATGAGTAATAGCATTTTCCCCACCAGATATTAAATTAATACATGTGGGTTAGACTGACAGTAGTTCAAATTCAAAACCAACCACAAAGAAAAAATGCACAAATGCAAGATGAACTCTCCCAGGTCTGATATGTGAAGTTAAAAGAGGTCAAAAGAATTGTAGCCCTGACATCGTTTGGCTCGTGTTTTTCATCATTTCACAGGAGGCAGCTCACCTTGTCAATCCTCATTTTCTTAAAAAAGGCTGTTTCAGCTAGAGAGTAGAACTTTCTTCCCTCGAAGTTCTGCGGCATTTGTTCACACAGCCCCTTATTGACTGGTTTCTGGTAACCATGGCAGAATGTTCAGTGTGCTTGGCCTTTGTAAATCCCAAAGGGTTATAAAACCTGATTGTCCTTTTAAAAAAGGGAGACACAGCTGATAATTTCTTCTGTTGCTTGGTACCTGTGATAGTTTTGGTTGCTGGTGGAGAGTACATGTTGGCTTTGAAAATTGCAGTCTGGCTACAGTTAAAATCACTAGTGGGTGTCAAGCAAAGGTAAGGCTTTTAATTTTGCTGTTGTAATATACTTCTTAAGAAAGGACAAATAGTTCATGCTGATCCCTTTTTTCCTTTTTTTCAATTTTTCCACTTAGAAACTGCAGGAAATCCCAGGTCTTGGCTGCCACATCAAAAGTTCCGCTGCTGATGTAAGAGAATAATTAACTTTAGAATTCATTTAGAGATTAATTAACTGTAGAACCTTACAATTCAAAGCACAGGTGCTGACCTAGTGTAACCATTGCTGATGAAATATGTGCATGAAAGCTCTGTTAAAGGAGAATCTCTAATACTGTCAGAAACCTTTTTTACTATCTGCATCCATTTAGTAAATCACTATTTGCTCTATTATCTCCTGCTGGTTGTGTGTGTTTCTACTTCCTACTGGAGCCGTTAAAAGTATATTAGGAAACTATTCTTTGTGGAAAATGTGATGTGGGGGAGGTCTACAGCACTGAGCCACTGTAACTTCTCACCTTGGAAAAAGCACAGCATCCTTCCAGTTTTCTTGTCCTGTACTTTTCATTTCTGTTTGCTTTTTATGTGTTTTCAAAAGCTTGTTTTGCTGAAATAGTGAAAGAGCATTGTAAGTTAAACTTAACTACAAAGACCCAATAAAAATCACTCAAATCATATCATGAGATGTGTTTCTATTAGGGAAAGCTGAGGTAAAGATGTCATCAATATCAAACATCGTTGAATAGTGATTTTTTTTCCAGATACCATCAAAGATAGCAGTTCCCTAAAATGTAAAGTCTTTCAACAGCTACTTAAACCACTTACACAGGGCATACTTCTAGAATTGAAACTATAAACTGTATGGTGCACACTTTAACTGTAAGGATATGTAGACACTGGAGGTAAAATCTGGATCCACCATTGTAGGGTGAATTATTCAGACCCTTGGCGAAGAATTGTTGCCTGTGCTGATTTGGCCTGTGAACATGAGCTGTCACATTCTTCTACAGCAGCAGGACATTCCAGTTTTCTAGCACCAGTTACAAAGTGAGATACAAACTCTGATGGATCAGTGCTGAGGAGTTCCAGCAAATCTTTACCAGTTTCGTATACTACACTCTGTGATATTACAAATTAAGGTGCTGGGACATAAGAGTGGCAGAAACTTTCAACATCCCAGATATTTCAGTGTCCTTTTGGATGAAATGGTAAACTTAGGTTTTGAGGTTCTGGGCTGTTATAGATCCCATGGCATGGTAAGATGTAGTGTTAAAGTTATCAGCTAATCTGAATTTCCTCTGTAATTCCCTTGGTGAAGTAATATCTCAATTACCCATCTGACCTGCTGTGCAGTGGGGCTGTTGGTACATACAGTTGCTGCAGCTACAGTACATGTCACCCAAGTGCATTCTGCCAGGGCTTATCAATCTGGATAGTGACTTTTAAGATTTACTGTTAAACTGTATCAAGCCATTACAGAGTATGATTTATTTTCATAGAATCATAGGAACTACTCCTTTGCTTGCTTTGAAAAATGTTTCAGCTAATGTAAAGATATCAGAAGTATTTAGGAGTTGTAAAGGTTGACAAATTCAACTGAATTTTGAAGCACTAGCAAAGAAAACTGGACATATATAAGTTGGGTTTATAATCATTCTGACAACATGCAAAATGAGTACATTTATTTACTCCTCATTATGGTTTAAAGAACAGACTGTTCCTTAAGTTTGCATCGCAGGTAGGAGTTGAATATTTCTGTGAAGATGGCAAAATCCGATGGCAGTTTGCAGCTTGATGCCACGTCATCATATCCTGAGGAATGCAATACCTAAGCAGGAAAAAGGATAAACAGTCAAGAAAGGCCCTTAAAAAAAAAACAAAATCACGATGCGGGTTTGTAGTTTTGAAAACAGGGGTTGGTTTGAAATTGTTAGGAGCAGCATTAATGTACAGGGATATGGATGAAAAGTGAATAGAGTCGTCTTTCACAAGCGTGGACGCTCGCTGATTCCTCAGTAGGCTGCTTGCTTGTCCCTCAGCCTGAGCTATTGTGCTGATCCTCAGTGGTTTTTCTTTTCCAGTCCTATTCTTTATTTCCATCCTGCGCGGCTCAATTAACAAACACAGGGGAGCTTTGTGTCACAGGGCTCTGCTGTGAGAGAGTCCTGTAAGGAGGCTCCTCTCACTCTGCAGGAGAGCCGTGCCACTCACATCCCACAACTGCTTCAGCAGTTGCGGAGATGGTGCTTCTTTGCATATTCATTCTCTATGCATCTCACACCAGGGAGCCAAAGAGTGCTGTCCCTAATTAAACAGCCACGCAAGTCTTCCTAAGGTTTCTTTTCTGTTTTGTTCTTTTACAGTTTTTTTTTGAAGAGCAGCTTTTCTTCTGCGCGTGTTTTCCTGCTGACTTGTTGGAAAAAAGAAGGAGGACTGGAAAGGGGGACTCGAAACAAGGATTTTATCTGAGAGCTGGGTTTTCATTCCATTTCAGAGCTGTATGGGAAGCAGACAGTAATGCCAAGAGACCAGCCTGGTACTCTGTTCTCCAGAGGAGATCAAACACTGCCTGGAGCTGGTGAGTAAAGAAAGTTCATTTTTTCTCGGTCATGTCTTGTTGCTTATTAACCAAATGAAATATCCCAGTGGATATGGAAAGGTGAATTTCATTTTCTGGGGGGACTTTGCCAGATCTCTTTTTTGGTTCTTATCCATATAGCCATATTCTTCTGCTTCATCCTCTTTTATCATCATAACATGAATTGATACTTCCAAAAACAAAACAAGTGTGTTGTCATGCTATATCTCCAATTTGTATATTTCCAGTCTACTAAGGAAATGTAATACATGGTGTTTAAATAATTATCAAGGTAGCCAGGGAGGATCTGGTGCTGAAAAGGAGTCTTGGGAAAAAAGGGAACCTTTTGAAATGAGAAAAATTAGAAATGTTGGAAAAAGTCTGGTCCTGAGGTACTGTGTGGATAAAAATACTAAATTGCGCATGCACAATATGCACTATTTAAAACCAAATCAAGGTTTTATGCACAAAATTATAAAGGTACACATGTTGTATATTTTTCGATACATGCATTGTGCCCAGCTAGTATATACTTTCAGCAACAGTAAGAGAAAATGGAAGCAAGGGACCTTTGACTTCTAAATCTATATCATTATAATTGACGTGCTTTTGCTTAAGTATGTTCCATACTTATATACATACGTCATGGGCTGAAAGGGAACTCACACTGTCCACCAAGCTGTCAATTGTCTTATCCCTTCAGTAAAATACCAGTAAGAATGTTTATTAAAAGTGGAAAAAACTCAGGTGTAAGATGAGCAGAGCTGTCTACATTGATGAGAGATTAAAAGACACGTAGTTGAACCATTATGTACTGTAACAGGAAATATGTTCTTCAAAAAGATGGTGCTGCTTGTCTCAAAGGCTAACTGTTTATGCAGAATGAAGAAGAAACATTACAGTATTTGTGAGCAGGAAAAATCAGCATACCAGCCTGCTTTATAATGTAAAACTCTTCCTTTCTCTGAACCAGGTTTTTCAGCACAGAGATCAGTGGAACAGAATTCATTTCTGAAACTGCAACAAACACATGTGAAGTGTTTGAAGGTTAGAGTAAACTGGGTATTCATGAGGACATCCCTTTGATTTTTTCAGGCAGCCTTTAAATAGGGCACTCAGTGAGAGAGCAGAATTAGCACAAATAAGTGTCAATGCCCTAATTGAAGGCTGCTTTCAATGAGGCTCTAATTGGGCAGGTATTTAGGAACCCTGCTTGATTTAGAAGTTGTCAGATTTATGGAATAAAGCGTTACAGTTTTGCCAGTGGTGACGCTTCTACTTTTCTTAATTGTCATTTGCCGAGTATGATTTGAAATAGTGTCGTTGTTATTGCTCTTCCACAGCTGTGCCCTCTCCTTATTATGAAGTTGTTAATAGGAATTTGTTTTACAGTCTCAATTTGTCTTTCAGTTTCTTACAGTATCCTGGTTTATGGGTCTCCAGGATACCATCAGAATGTGAACTTCTGGATGAATGGGAAATTTTGAGTTAATACTCAAAAGGCTCCTGTAAATGCAAACATAATTGCTGCACGTAATTAATAAATATTATATCTACTATGCAAAGGTGATTGCTTGCAGAGAAATGATCTAGATCTAGATTCTAGATTTCTTCTAGAAATAGACAATAGAGTAAATATTAACTCCATTACAACAACATGGCAAGAAACTGTTCTGTCACACTAACTTATAATGAGAAAAAGAAACTCATAAGACATAAGTCAAGCTGTTCAACTTACTGATTTATAAGACAATATAGCAAAAATAATGTGCTCACACAGACAGATGTGAAAGTAAATACAACAGCTAAGACCTTGACTAAATGGAAGTGAATTTAAAAAAAACAACAAATTTGTCATGTTTGACTAAATTTTGCATCTAAAAGGCTTCATGCTCAGTTGCACATGTTGAGATCATTCCTTCCGTGACTACATCTAAACTCTGTGTGGGTGGAGAGTTTGTGTAAGAAATCGGAATACCACATTCAGTGCACGCAGCCATTGTATAGTGATGCATTTCTTTTTCACCCCAGCTACTTTGGGAATATTATTGTCACTGTATTTTTCCCTTCATGGGAATCCAAAATGCTCATGGGGTACAATCGTTCAGTTTTGAGATTAGAACGAACTTGTTTCTCAAATCAAAGTGCAGTGGCCTCTGGTCTGAGAAATGATTTAGTATTTAATAAATATGCGCAGATACATTTCCTTGCCTTCAGAAATAGTGCTCTTAGTTATAAATGTTTTTTTTAAATACTCAAAGTGCTGAATCATAGTACATGTATAATAATATAATAAAAAGTAAAAAAATTAAAGGAAAATAACCACATGAAATAAAACAAAATAATACATTTAAAGCTGTTGCAAAAATATATTATTAATCACGTTGTTTAATCAAATGTTCAGTATCACAGTGTCTCTAATGCATCTGGGCATTGAAATACTCAATCATACAGCTCTAGAAGGCTCTCATTCCCAATGTGCAGAGCCCTGCCTTCGGTAGAATAAGAAGACCTTAGTCTGCAGATATCAGATTAAATGTCTAACTGTATTCATGCAATAAAGCTTTAAGGTAACCCTAAGCTAAACCATTCTGCATGCAAGCACATAAATTTTAAAATCTACCCTAAGTTTCACAGGCAGGCAATGTGATTACACAGTACAGGAATTATATGCTAAAGACATAGTTTGCACATGGTCCAAGATTAGACATTGTGAAGGCTTTTGAGTACCTTGGTATGTACCCCAGTTGGTAAAGCAATAGAGTATCAGGGTTATCTTTATTAAATAAACACATATCTCAACTTTACAACATCAGATAAACAAAACAAGGCAATTTGCTGTTAAATAGATAAACACACCTTAACCAAAGATAAACAAATCTTTCCCTCTCTGGGAATGCTACAGAGATGGAAAAAACACATCACAAATCATCCTCATGATTTTTCTCATGGGCTTCAAGTGACAACATAGGAACAGAAATAGCTCCAATGTTTCTAACTTCTCACAAGATTTTAATTTCAGCACTTGGTCCCAGAATTTCTGCTGCAGATCAGACATATGTTTATTTTTACTTCATATTTTTGGTGGTATGATTGCTAACAATAGAGATTCAACACTGATCAGTGTTAAAGTGTTTATCTATTTAATGCTGATGGTATGGGATGTAGTTTGATTTGTACTAGAATTAAAGGTATTCTGACGTATATTTTTAATTGCACAAAGAGTGGCAATGCCCCCAAATCATATTAAGATTTATTTAAACGTTTCCAGTATTATTAATAATATTCAACTGAAATAAACAAGAGTGGCAGGGTGGTGCAGTGGTTAGAATTACTGCTTTTGCAGAACTGGGACTCTGGGTTAAATTCCTGGGATGCTATCTGCATGGAGTTTGTATGTTCTCCCTGGATTTTTGCCAAAGATATACTGGTAGTATACTGGTTTGTGTGTTTGTGTGTCCTGTGATGGACTGGCGTTCCTTCCAGGATGTATCCTGCCTTGTGCCCATTGCTTGCCAGTATAGGCTCTGGCTGTCCTGTCAGCTGGAATTGGAAGAAGCAGTTAGGAAATGGATGTATAGGAACAGCTTTGGCTTCATGGTAAAGTCAGATTGGAAACTACATCTATAGTAAATAATAACCAAATTTCAAAAACTTGTGTGAAGGAAAGGAAGATAGAAAGCAAATTAAACTGCTTATTGAATAATTTCTATCATTAGCTTTTAATGGATCTTACAACCTACTTAACAGTATAGCATAACAAGTTATCCTTATCACAAGTATGGAGTTCTTGTAATATATTTGGTAGACGTAGTGCCGAAAACAGTATTGGATAGTTTCTCTGGGAATGATATTGGAGTAGCACTTGCTAGTTAGTTATTGGATAGTAATGTACTAAGCATGAAACTGTTGAACAGATGTCCACAAAAATGTAAAGTGAAGGCACAAACTGCCAAAAATTGAAAAGCGTTTTTCTTTTTTAATAAAGTTGTATCCATGGGCAAGTGAGCCCAATTTCCCTGCTGAAAGAGGTAAACCTCTACTGATAATATGCGTTTCACTGCTTGTATGTCAGTTAGCCCTTGGGCTTTAACACTGCCACCAACACCTGTTGGATTAGTATCTCTAATCTGGATCACAGATCATTTGTCAGCTAATTAATAATGTCCCTGGGCTTCAGATGCAGCTGTTGGAAGCTGCCTCAGTCCAACTGGCTGAAAAGGGCATTGTGTTGCTGTGTCAGAGAGATAGGCCTACCACTTGAATGTTAAGATGCCAGCAAGCTGGATATTTGTTGGAGGTCCTTGCTGTTTGAATGCGTCTTCTCAGTTAATACCTTAAAGCACTTGAGAGTAATTCAGAGCAGTCAATCTCCATGTACTGTATATAGTTCACGTTTAATACAAGTGCTTTTCAGATGGAAGGGCTCATTCAGTCCCACACAGTTGCTGCCAAATGCATAATTAAAGGACAGTGAAAGTGCTGAAAGTGTGAAAAGGGGTCTGATAAACACAATGGAATAAAATAAAACATTTCTTTTATTAATCAGAATACAGTTTGTAAGACATAATATTCAATCTTTATCAAAGTCTGATGACTTATTACTTGCCTTTGTCAGGCTGAGAACAGGTATTTATAACCAGCCTTGCTTTGTTTAGCTACATTTCAGGAAGTATATAAAAAGAATGCTTTGTTTCATTCTAAATTTGGAGCCTATTTTATGTAATGCCTCTACCAAGTCTAAAACGAATGATATACACTGAAGTGGAAGATGACCATTGAAAGTTATGTCAGCATAATGTTAAGAGATAGATTGATAAAAACTTACATCTAGGACTGAATTATTTCATTTCACTAAAAATGATTGTTGGCATGAAGCAGTTAAACATAAGGACATATAGCCATAGACAAAATCATTCAAATATGGCTATTTGTCATATTTTCATATGCTGCCTTATATGGATTAACACAGTACAAAGATGTTTCAATGAATACTTTAAAGCATTCTCATGGTAAAGCATTTACATAAAAATAGTTACAGCTCTAGCTAATATAATAGTCATATATGTCACTTTTCCACACTGTATCTGCTATGCCGCAAACACATGAATCCATTAAATTAGAAATCAAAGTTGATCTCCTGGAGCTAAGACTTGCACTGAATGGCGAGTTCTCTGCTGGACAGCTGCTTCCCTGAAGCACGAAAGAAGCAGAAATGACTGGGTGTGCGGTCAGGGCTATGCGATGAGTGGTCTGAGCGTCGCAAACAAAATGCTGAACAAACCAAATGCTCGTCACAACAATGTTAAAAATCCAGGTGCAGCTGTCAGTGTGCTACAGGAACAACACCATTCCCACGTGATAACATATCAGAGGCAGCAGATAGAGCCTAGGTAGATGAATATAGTGTTGAGTTTCTTTACAATAATAGGTGGTTTCATGTATCTATCAGAGCTATTAGAGTGGCAGACACCCTCATTCGTAGACGAGGTATTTTTAAGTCTATGTCAATGCTCATCTTGTCGGCTTCCCCTGCCATTACCAAGAGTATTGCCCCATACGCACTCCTTTTGCCAGGACATGGGGAACATACACTTTCTTGAGTGGGTGATGAACCTCAGGCACTGTTGTCCCTTTTGTAGGCAGAAAACAACCACAGACAGGTGGCGAAGCAGACATTGGCTCGGTTTGACTCTAGAGATTGAAACACATTGAGGTAACTTGTTCTTTGACTGTTTGGAGTCTGGTTTCCTTATTTAATTAATCATCCTAATTTATGAAAATAAATGTAAAAAGTTTTGAAGCTGTTTTAAAAAATTGCTTTAGCAAAAATGAATTACTGCCCATATTGCAGTTGTTTCCCCAGCCTTGCTGACTTGGTTTCCTTGGATATATGTATATAATAATTGTGGGCAGAGACCAAGGACTATGACTATGGGGCAGCTGCCAATAGAGGTCACTATACAGAAGGCTCATGGACTTAGTGTAAAAAATGTAATCACATTAATCATAAAAACATGTACAAGAAATGATTTTGTACTCGAAATGATGGCTGTATAATTAAATTAGTTTTATTCACAACCTACTCATAAAGGTTTATTAACACCACGAGTAATAGAATTTCTGAAATTCCATTATAAAAGACAAGACATTATTAGGTTAGCCCTCGAGTATACTTAAATTATGTCTTCACCGAGATCCAAGAGGGAGCTATAGAGCAAGTTCTCTTACTGTGGCCTACTGTTGTCTCTAATGGATGAGGCTTCGCCCTAAAAGAGGGTTAAGAAAAGAATATCTCAGATGTTAGGACAAACACTGGCTCTCTGCTTGCACTCCTAGTGTACATTGGACACCACTGGGAGGCTAAAGTGCTCATCTTCTTTTGGACACCAGTGAAAATCTGATTAAAGCATTTTTTAGAGCTTCACTTCTGAGGGCTCTTGTTCGCATGTGTAAATGTGTGTTTAAACAGCCCAGCCAGGTGTCTGAAATGGCTTCATAATTAGAACGTCTCTGTTGGTGTGCTCCCTCCTGCAAATGTATCCCCCTTCTCACCTTTTAGGTTTTAATAAATGGTTTGACTGAAAGGATGGCTTGTCCGCGGGTTTTTGAGAACCATATACGCTGAAAGAGTTTTCTGATTCTTTGTGTCGTTCTTCTCTGTTTTTTCTATTAGAATTTACAGTTTCTCTTTTGCTTTAAAATTTTGGTTTGGAAAATAGAAAGGAAATGTTACTACTTAAAACTAGTTTTTTTTTTTAAAATCGACTAAGTCTGGCAAAACGTATAAGTAGTAACAAGACCCTACATGAATGTTTTGATTCCATGATTTACAAAATCCCATACAGAGTGCTGTGAAATTATATTCAGTCATTTTCCTTATGTTTACACATTTTGTTAAAGACGCTTTAATACACCCATCCCTCGATTTACATGTAAATCATTTTAACTTTGAATGTAAAACCTTTCAACTTATTCCCGAGTCTACATTGTGTAAAGAACATGATTATAGAAAAATGATACAATAAAACTATTTATAGATCTAGGAATTTCAGAGTTTTCAGCCTATATTTTTCCTTATGCACTTTATATATTTTAGTCTTGTATTAAATATATTCTTATATTTATGCATGCTTTCCTTTTACATTCAAACTGTAACAAGCCCTACAGCATGTAGCCACATACCGCAGGGGATCTCCTTCTCTCTTGCAAGAGGAAAATGTTAATTACTTTTGAATATAGTCTGTTTCTCTTTGTTATTTTTCACACGGGGGAATATTTTACAAAATACCTTCTCAAAAACAATGAGTGGTGCAAGCAATGTACAGTATAGATTGAGTGATTAATAAGATATCCCTGTAGCACAAAATTCAATTGCCAATTGTAGCTTTCTGTACAAGAGATGTGTGAAGCAGTAAAATAAGTAAACCTGAATAAGGACACCTGAATAAAATAAGGACACCTGAAGAAGGCTCCACGGCCGAAACGTTGTGTTCTCTTTCTTCTTTTTTTCAGCATGGAATAAACCTATTACTTGTTCCTTTGCAGCCTACGCATGCTGACGCAGCTACCCACCTGAGTAAAATAAGTAACATCACGTCAATAATTAACAATAATTAACAATGTTTCCCAAAGGAAAAACTTGCAAATAAACTATGATTTGTGGAAAATAAACGAGTAGGCTGTCTTTTTGAGTACATTTCCTTTTCAGATTCCAAAAAAAGCGAAGTTAAGAATGGGAAATAGTTAAACATGGGAAAGTCAGTTTGTCCTGAAAGAGATTTTTCTTAGCAGGATGACACAGCTTTTCTCAGCACAAAGAGCCAACATTCACTATTTTTAGGAATTTCTTTGGTATGTCTGTCATAGTCTATATCAAAATATGGTTGATAATAGGTGAGCATGCAATACGACTGTAAGTGACCTTAGTTACAACAGCAGTTTCAAAAAATTAAATTGCACGCAGAGCTAGAACATGGATGTGTATCTAGTTAGAAAACCTATTTCTGTGATATATTAATTTGTCCTTCCAAAAATGGAATTAAAATGTGTTTTTAAAACTTTAAAAATGTAAAAACTCAGTTAAAAAAATCTTTCCTATAATACTTTTATGTCTAGTACTTATAGGATTGTTTTTCACAAACCAGTTGATGGCTAACTCCGTGTTCTTAATACTGCTGTGACGGCCTTCTTAGCGAGGCTTGCCAAACTGCAGATCATTGTCTTACTCTGTTTATGACATTATGGCTCATCCAGCCGGCAGTGATTGTAGCTGTTTCTCTGTGGTGAGAGAAGCTTTTAGGTCAGTTATGTAACTACAATCAGGTTTTTGCTGCCATAGTGACAGTACACACTTCAGAAGTGCTTTGTGGCTGAAACCAATCCTAGCCGCAAAGTCCAACTAGCTAGTTGAAGATTTTTTTTCTGGAAGACCTGAGGAAAGGAGGGCTTGACTATTGTGAAGATTTCCAAATACACAAAGAAGTGCAGCAATAAATGTATTTCGTGTTTTCAGGAAAATAATTTAGGTTCTGGCTGAATTTGTTCTGTTCCTCTACTTTACAAAAATTAAACGCTAATGTTCATGAGAGAAAAATCCCAAACTGGAAAGAGTGAATCTGTTAAGAAGGCAATTACTTTCATGGCAAGAAACTGATTTCACTGATTTTGTTAAATTAAAATAATTTCTCCTTCTATTTGAAAGGTATCATGTGCTGACTTATACTTATGCAAGAAACCCCTCCCATTATTTTGCATCTCATATAAATCTGATTTTTAATTGGTTCATAATTGTGGAATGCAGAAAACAAGTGTGTTCCATGTATTATACCAAGAGAGTTTAGTGGTACAGGGTTACAGCTAAATGTCATGGAGCTTCTGCAAAACAGGGAACTAACCCCCAAGTCTAGGTCATTCAAAGTCACAGTCTTTTTATTTAAATAATTACTACCCAAGAAAAAATACAAGAATGAAAAGAAAAATAGAACAAACGTTGTATTTAAGTACAGTATATGCTTTGCTGGATAAAATGTCATATTATATCATCAAAATGTTTCATCCCACCCCTTCCTTCCTTACAAGGAAGAAGCACTTCTTTAAGGGCAGCTTTTGCATTCCTGATTTTAAAAAGAAAAGCAAAACTATGGAAAGCTTAGCTTTATTAAAACTGTTGCATAATATTACAATGAAAATCTGATTAAATAAAATAGGCTAATAATAAAATATGCTAATGTGTTTTTAGGGAACTTTAGCATGAAGATATGTAGACAGTTTTTTTTCTTACTTCATCTTATTATTAATTAATTCTATATCAGTTTGCCCTGAAGACATATATTGTAAAATAGTATTGTTTCTGTACTTGATGCTTTCTCATCGTTACCAAGGCAATCTGAACTCATGCGATAGATGTTGACAATGATAAGAGGAGGTATTTGAATTTCCTTCTTGATCTTTTGACTGGCCTGGGGAAACAAGGAATCCCTTTTCCATTTCGCAAACTTCAGGGCTTTAGTGAAGCCTAAATAAGGAACAGATTACGATGTGTAGCTGTTCCCTTTAATCCTATCTTTGTGTCTGACGACAGGAACAATGGGAATCCCAGCAGAGTGGCCACAGCAGAGGCCATGAGTCAGCAACGATGGAGATACCGAACCCCAGGTCAAACAAGAAACGGTGACAGAGGATGAAAAGGCCAAAGCCTTGACAGCCTTCATGAACTGTTAGTAGCAATTTCTAGCCGGCAACTCACCCGGAGCCTTCAGTTTGCCTTGATTTGCCTTGTGTCAAAGTTTACTTCGCTGAGCCACTTTTTTAATTTACAACTAAACCAAACCTGGAAATACCAGTAATCTAGAGGCAACGTGAAACTCTCTTCCCATGTGCTGAAGTGTGGCTTTAGAATGGCAAGAAGAGAGAGACAAGAACAACAACTTTTGTTTGGTTAAACTGACACTTTTAAGCCTTTGTTTTAAAGGCTTTTACTTAAATGCAAACTCTGTTTTCACGGCATACCATTGCAATAAATGAATTGCAATATCCTAGATTGTCCACACTGAAGAGCCTTCAGAAAATTATGACATGTGGAAAGCCAAGGAGATTAACTTTGGAGCAATTCTTTTCTACATGGCAGAGGTATATAAAGGTAAGATTTATGCACCTGCAAAGACAAAGGGGATTGAACTCACCTTGAAAAATCTTAAATGGATTTATCCTCGACAATGTTTTGCATAGGGAAGGTTTTTATGAGAATAAATGAAAATGGTAGCTCTGAAATTGAAAAGCTTACCCGTCAGTTTTAAGATGTTTTGTAAGCCATTTTTGAAAGAAATATTAATGATTGACCACAGCGTGGACATGACTTTGACATCAGATAATTGCCACAACGAATTCAAATAATCTTACCTTAGATCTATAGTTCTTTTGTCCTTCTGTGAACTGCAATGAACATCCTATCCTTTGTTCTGGCTTCTCTTACAGTAGCTCTCAGTTTTAACGTCAAACCGCACACATGAAAGAACACTGCATATGAAACACAAATCATTGAAATTTAAAGACTGAGCTGCTTGGACGATTAATTAATAATCCAGCACAGCTGGGCATCATATGAAATGATTGGTTTATTCACTCTGAAAGCTTGCCTTTATTGTTGTTGCTTTATTAATGAAACAATGTAACAGTTCATTCATTTTTAAACACGTTATTCATTTTTTAAAATAATTTATTTGGGTAAATCTTGGATTTTGAATTTCAATGTTAGTCCAAGCTAAAATTCATAATATACTGTAATTCATTTTACTGAAGCAATTTATGTAAATTATCCTTGTTGCTACAAATTTTTATTTGCATTATGATGCATGTTTTAAAGTACCAGTTGTGATTAAAGTATGAGTTACCAGATCTCTTATTTCTACCTAGGATTAAAAATATCCTAATGGAGTTCAGGACATTCAGTTGTCCTTAAAGAACTCCTCATATTACCTTATTTTATGGTATGGACAATTTACTGTTCTATGCGATTTTATATTTATATCTCAGAAATGTGTGCTTGACCATTTGTTTTCCTTTTTTGGTAGTGTGTCACAAGAGATTGTGATTGCTTCAGATTGTGTTGCTTTCAATGTCTATCAAGGATCTCTCTGAATTAATTAATTGATTTTCTTTTCTTACTGTTTAATCCATCCATCTATTGTCAGAAAGCCATATATTCCTCATAGGGCCTGAGTAACATAAAGACTATCCCAGAAAAACAGGATGGAAAGCAGGAACACAGCATGGACCTGATGTCACTACTTTGCAGGGCACACACACTAGTAGATTTAGTCTGGGAAAGGTTTAAGCATACCAGAGCACCCTGAGAAAATCCACATGAACATGCAAACTCCATACTCTGCAATATGCTCTGGTCTGACTCGAACCCAGGACCCAAAAACCTCTCAGGCTGTAGCATTAATGCAACTACCATGCTGCGCTATACTGTTTAATAAGAATAACTCATTACATTTTTATAGTGGTTTTCTATACACTCCACTCAAAGCGCTTTACAGGTAATTGGGACTCCCCTCCACCACCACCAATGTGCAGCCCCACCTGGATGATGCAACAGCAGCCATAGTACGCCAGAACACTCACCACACATCAGCTATTAGTGGGGAGGAGAGCAGAGTAAAGAAGCCAGTTTTTACATGGGGACTCTTAGGAGGCCAAGACTATAAAGGCTCGTGGGAGGGGAGTGTAGCCAGGATGCCGGGGTAACACAACTACTCTTTTCCAAAAACGCCCTGGGATTTTTAATGAGTCAGGTCCTTTTACGTTTTTACGAAGCACAGCACCTTTTTACAGTATAGTGTCCCCGTCACTATACTGGGGCATTTGGATCCACACAGACCGCGAGCCGAGCACCCCCTACTGGCCCCTCTAAGACCTCTTCCAACTTTGATTTTTCCCAGGAGGTCTCCCATCTAGGCTCACTCCTGCTGAGCTCCAGTGAGTTACAGGGTGATAGAGTTGAAAACATTTTTAATTGATTGTTGCCCTGTGTAGAAGAGGCAAGTTCAAAGCCTGTTGGCCTTTCATGGTCCTCTCTTTTGTTTTTCTTCTCCTCCTTCCTTATACTTAACTTGACCTCCCTGACAGACTTCTGCTTGAAAAACCGAAACCGAAAAGCAGGACCCCTTTGCTGAAAGGTGGCTTGTTGCTTGGGTCTCTTTGCAGTTGCAGCCGCTGCCAGCGCGGCCCTCCTAGCGCTGTCCCGCGAGAGCCCTGCCATGAGTTAAGGGTGCGGCACCATGACGGCGGTGTACATGAATGGGGGGGGCTTGGGGAGCCAGCGGTACGCGCGCTGGAGCCGTCAGGACAGCGCTGAGGACTACCTCCGCACCGAGTGCTATGCCGAGGAGGAAGGTGGGCAGCACCGGCGGCTCACTCCCTTCGAGAAGCTCACCCTCGACATGTCCCAGGACGAGAAGGTGGTCAAGGAGCTGACCCTGGGCAAGAGGATCGGCTTCTACCGGGTGCGAGGCGAGATCGGCAGCGGCAATTTCTCCCAGGTCAAACTGGGCATCCACTCCCTCACCAAAGGTAAGAGATTTGCTGCCCTCCCTCCCATTAACACAGGGCTCCTGTTCCTGTGTCTGTCTGGATTTGAGAAGAAAGTGGCTGGCATTGTAGAGCTTGCTATGCTGTGAAATAATGTTTCATCCCAAAATAACAATAATATATTATCAAATGGGGTAGTACACTAATCAAACGTGCTTTTCAAAACAGCTCTGTACACTGCACAGTGGTGTATGCACATTTTGAACATCAGAAATGTTGCAAACACAAGGTGACCGTTCAGCCTGTCTAGTCCATTTGGTTGATAAATGGCTAATTGATCCAAAAATCTCATCCATTCGTTTTTTTAAAGAAGCTACAGCTATCAGAAGCTATCAGCTACAGCATCATGACTGGGTGCCTTGTTACACACTCCCACAACCCTTTGCGTAACGTCATTCCTTTCATTTTTGGTTTGAAATGCCCTTGCATGTAGTTGCTGCTTTTTCATTTTGAATTCTTGAATCAGTTCCCTTTGTAATTTTCTCTCAAGACTAGAAAGGTTCGGTTCTTTCAGCCTGTCAGAGCAAGACAATCCTTTGTCTAGCAATGCATCAGGTTGCTGTTCTCTGAACTGATTCCAGAGACAAGCAGTATCTATTCTGTAGCATGGTGACCACAATTGTGCACACTATTTCAAATGAGGCCTTATAGTGTATTGCAATATACATTTACTGTATATAACACTGCATTGCATTATACAATTTTAACAGAACACCATTTAAATTCTATTCATTATGCAAGTATCCTAAATGTATGTCTTTACGTTGCCTACCCACATCGTCTAGAAGATGTAAATAA
The DNA here is from genome assembly GCF_055471065.1 of Atractosteus spatula. Taxonomy (NCBI): domain Eukaryota; kingdom Metazoa; phylum Chordata; class Actinopteri; order Semionotiformes; family Lepisosteidae; genus Atractosteus; species Atractosteus spatula. Next base: position 26,427,277 of record NC_142708.1, on the reverse strand, counting down.
TGTGGCAACATAAACAACTCTTCTGCCCCTGTGTTTTCCGTTGTGTATTTATAGTTTGTTTTTGCATAAATGCCTACAATATTCTACACTTTTTTACGTCAAATGTAATCTGCCAACTCCTTGACCTGTCTTGAATTTGAATTTAATCAATTTTTTTTATTTCTTTCCTGCTGCTATGGTGTTCACTAATTCTCCAATTTTGTCATAATCTACAAAAACCTGATTAGTTCAATAACTATAGCAAAATCTAGATCAGTAATATACTTTAGGGAGAGTAGTGGTCCCAGTGCAGATGGTAAATCTGCTATATATGAATGAGCTCAAACAAAACTTAAAATCTGATGTGGAATTCATACATGGTGACTCACCCATCTGACACGAATTCCCAACTCCCTAGTTGATGTCATCCTTTTGGATATATGCAAAATGTTATTGGCAAATTTAAAGCCACTAAAGATGAGTTTCTCTGAATATTCTAATTCAGGTGAGTCGATCTTTTGATTGAATGGTTGTTTTTTTGCTTGAATGAGACAAAAAAACACCATGAACACTACACTGCACAATATAACAACTTGCAGGAATTCTTGACAAGCATTTGTGCAAATGACATTACAGACACGCAGGTATTCATGAAGAGGACTTTTAAGAGAAAGTGTAAGCGCAGAAGTCCAGGTAAAGAGAAGTCAGGTGAAAATGATGGAAGACACATTTAAGAACTTTGAAAGCTCATGCAATTTGGTAAGAGAGGTCCTGATAATTTTTGTCAAATGTTATATTGCAATATGGCTTTCATTCATGTTATTTTATTGTGATTTGTAGTGGTTTAGAATACGCTATGACTGTTTTTATCCTTATTTATGTAAAGCGTGTATCAGAACTGTTAAAAGATGCTTTATAGAGCAGAAGGATTGTTACAATATGTTATGTAGCATTTTAGGTAAAAGAGCTAACCCATTCTACCATGAAAGATAGTATTAATTTCTGATTTTTCCTCTTAACTGTTAAAAAAAGTTTTAGGTTTTAGGTATCCTGTGTATTACTTGAACAGCCACATACTCCATCAAATTTGAATGTTTGGTGTAGATTCTATTTCCGTTACAAAACACAAAGCTCTGCAACGTTACTGAAGCTTGGTAGATTGAATGATGAGGTGGAGTTGGAAAAAATAACTAATGCAGCAAAAGTATAAAATTGGATACATTAGATAAAAGTGCTTAATAGGTAAGAACAGAAATTTAATCTCAGTGTTTTTTTAAATCATTTATCATTCTTTACCCTTGGTACATAACCCATAACTTAAAGTGTTTTTTTTACACAATATTACATGCATCTAGTACTGTACTCACAATATGCAGTTAATTTTTGGTACAGTAGAAAGCTGAAACAATGGTTAAAAACTGATGTGAAAAAGAAATGCTATTTTACTCACTATGCTTCTCATATATTTAGAAAGCTTTCATACCATTTTCTATGCTAATATATTCAATAAGATTATATTATCCAAAATAAACTTTAATAAAATCTTCCTTAAAATATTTTTTAAATGTATGGAATGGAACTGTAGGGTTATCATGTGTCTTTATATATCAGGCCTTTATAATATTAGCACAGTAAACCCCCAGTTTAATGGATTAATAGGGAAGAAGGTGTGTCAGCCCATCAGCCCAAAAGCAGTTATATGAGAAATACATTCAGTATATTATATATGCTTTCATGATCTTTTGACTCATTTTTAACCATCTCAATCAACACAGTCAATAAAAAATTGTTCCTGGTTCTTTTTATAATTTTTATAATAAGTAAACAAGTTTTTATTTCATTGTCATAAATGTATGACAATACAAACTTCGCTAGAGGATACGAAACACAAGCAACACCCATTGTAAGCAGTTGACCTTCCCTTATAGGGCACCTCTGACATTCCTGAATTTTTATGTTGTATTTATTTGTACCTTGTTTTATTATACTGTATATGCATTTCCCTGTTGGGAAAGTCCAAATTTTCTAATTTGTTTTGTCTGCCGATGTCCAGTAAAGCAAAGTCTTTTAAGAGTTTACTGAATTTACTGAAAGCATATATTCATGAGCACTTTCACCACACAACTTCAATTTACATTCACAGACAAATTAAGTTACAGTACATTATATAGCAATGTTATTTCTGTATGCATTGTAGATTCAAATGTGTATAATGAGCAATTTCTCTCTGAAATACCCAGAGATCTCTGCTTTTGTAAAGTAAATCTGTAGTGTATAGCTCAATATCATTAATCCCTAGTTGACTGCATGAGGCAGAAATGAATTTTCCTGCTTTCCAAAATATTCAGAAAGTGTAAAGGCAGATCATGTGACCTATGTATTTCTAGACACTCTACATATTAGTTTAAAAGACATCTGGAAATAGAAAAGTAAAAAAAGATTGTGGGTTTCATGCAGATGAAATGAAATTCATTAATCCAGGCATGCACATCTTCACTGCTTCACTGATGCTGCATTGATCTGTATTCTTTCCACAGAAGTCTTAGAACATAAAGACTAAATATAGACAACCCCCCCCCCCCTTGCAGCTTGCAGAGTGTAATGGGATAGCTGTTATTATGAAGATTATTTTAATAAGATTGACATGGGATTCACAATGCACTGATGATGGGTACATCACCAACAGAATTAGGAGCTCTTTTCAGAACACATTAGGGAAACTTAAAGGGTTATGTAATAAGGGACATCTGTTCCATTCCCCTCTGTGTTCACAGAAGGTGTGCGTGAGGAAAACCAAGGGCACATATATTATAAACCAGTAGTGTATTTGATTTACTGAAAATGTAGGAAAGTTGTTTATTATAATACTTTGTTACAGTATGTTCTCTCCAAGCTTTGTGACTTCTGTCTGTCAGTACAGTACCATTAATAGACCTTAGTATATTGACAACCCTAAACTGGTAAACCTACCAGATAGTGTTTCTTCCTGTAAATTAAAGGTCATTTCATTCTCAACCCAATTACTCAGCAATGCTGGAGGAAGGCCCTGTGACAGGCTGGAGTCCTTTCCAGAGGGGAGTGGAGTCATGTGCTATCTGATTGCTTCACACCTGGAAAACAGAATAATCTCTGGCCTAATGAAAGTCCTTGTACTGTATATTTTGGATGGTTTTGGTCTGTTCAGTTTCTTATCCTACCATATGTTATCTATACCATCCAAGACTTCCCTTCATCCTTTTAGAAGACTCATTGTACTTAATTTTGTATTCTCACAATGTCCTGTTGGTTGACTTCAGTTACAACAGGGAGTCTGTTCTTGCAACAAGCTGCTTTGGTACATCCATCACACCCAGCAAAGCCCCGACAAAGAAGTTTGTGGCTTGAATCGGTCTTGGTGTGTAATGTTCTTCTATGGGCTTGATCTGATTTACCCATGATTCGATTCAGGAGGCCCCTTTCCCGTTGTATCTCTTCCAGAGAAAGTAGCAATCAAAATCCTGGACAAGACGAAGCTGGATCAGAAGACCCAACGGCTGCTGTCCAGGGAGATCTCCAGTATGGAGAAGCTGCACCATCCCAATGTGATCCGGCTCTACGAGGTGGTGGAGACCCTTTCCAAGCTGCATCTCGTCATGGAGTACGCTGGGGGAGGGGAGCTCTTTGCCAAGATTAACATGGAGGGCAAGCTGTCCGACATCGACAGCAGGATCGTCTTCTCTCAGATCCTCTCTGCGGTCAAACACATGGTTAGTCTGCCTGCACCTCTCCACCGAATCTGTCCCGCCTTTCCTTAATGGAACTGTGTTCAAAAACTGTGTAACATAGCATAACAACTGTGCATGCACAGTCAAACCAATAAATCTAACAGGCTTATAGAAATACAGTTTCTCTATATTCTAGTCTAATGTAAGGTTCCAGGTTCCAATGTCATTTTTCATTCCCTCTAAGGATAACAGGAATTGTTTGTCAAAGCTGATGTTTTCTCATAAGTCAAAGATCATTCACGCTCTTTCAGGGAGAAGTGTACTTCAGCTATTTCTTTAGCCACATGATTCTTTTTTCTTCACACCCGAAAATGTATATATCGTTGTTTATATATAGCTCAAGGGAAACATTTACAATTATTTGCAACAAAATAGTTCATAACAAGATTTAAAAACTACACAGATTTGTGTAACATAACTTAATGATTTCTATCAAAGAACTGGTTAGTCTAGTGATGTTGTCTATTAAGCAGTCATGTGGGTAAGTAAAATGATTTGCATTGTTAGTCAGCCATGTTGAGGGAAAATCTTAATCCAGAATACAAATCATGGTCCACATCAATAGAAAGCCACTGTAATACAGATTGGAACAGACAGGCTCATTGATTATCAATGCGCTTTAGGCAGGATCTGTGTGCACAAGCCTGCTTTTGCATTGTGTTCCACTAGGTGTCATTGGTTGGCTACTGTGTGTTATTAAATTGAATTTGTAACCTTCAATTTCAGTTGCAGTCCTCCAGGGTTTCCTATAGTCACTGCAGTTAAACTAATGTAAGCAATAATTCAGAAGAACACAGAATCTGTGACTGATAAGAAAAAGGGATGATGAGATATGTATTGCAATTCAATAAATTGAGTGAATTTACAGAAGATCAGTATGTTATGTGCAAGTTGATTGACTACTGAATGCCTATGAATTGTTATATTAGTAGAGGCAGTTTATTTGCACTCTGTTTATTTGGTACCAGGTGGTGTGACTGCTCTTGAGGTGCTTTTCAATAAGGTGACAGGATTTGTCTCACACAATGCATTTGACATGTAATGTCCATATACTGCATACCCCGCCAATGATATCTGGGCAAATAATTTCCCAGAAGCAGACACAATTGTTTTAAGCATTGCTTAAGCACAAAAAAGTTTGTTTTAAATACTATCTGAGCGATGCAATTGAACTAGAAGATTATACTTCACCTATACCTGTATATCTGCCTCCTATAATGGGGAATATGGTACTCTGCTGTAGAGCACTCTTCCAGAACTGTAGCTGCAGACATCTGCTCTCCCTGATTGTGATGATTGTGACGCATGGCTGAGAACTGGTGGATCTGAGACAGGCTACATACCAAGAGTGACAGGACAGTTGAGAGAAACTTTGGAGGGAAAGAAATGGTTTACCATACAGCAAGGTGATTGCTGTTGTTGATGCAGTGTATTCTCAAGGAAGATAAAACTGAGTTGCATTATTTTGCAGACTGTGACTAACTTGGAGGGTAAAGTACTGTGGGCGACAATTGTAAGCAAGTGGCTGACTGGTACAAGACTCAAGGATCTGATTACATAAATGCATTTATGTTAAAAAAAAACAAAATAATAAAGCTGCAGAAGAAATAGGAGACACAGGCACAAGATGTGCATTGCACAGAGGTCACCAAAACATGCTTCCACATTCCAAAAAAAAAACTATCATGACATTTTTTAAACATATTATAGCAGGAGAAGTCAGTGCAAAACAAATTCTTATTTTATTCTGCCATCTTGCACTTTTCTGTAGTTTGGATTTGGGAGCTTCTTATAATATCTGATCCACACATTATCACATAACAATGCATTCCTGGTAAAGGTTAGGGCAATCTTGAGCCTTTTCCAGAAGATCTCCCACTCATGTGGCTTAAGCACATGAAAACCACAAATGACAGCACATTATTGTGCACAGAAGCCTTTATTAAATCAAATGTTCCATTCCCAAAAAACAAATATTTGCTCTAGTATAAACCAACCATTGTGAGTCCCTTTACATTCCAAATAGTTTAAATCCATCTCACATTAAAATGTGTCTCTGAAGCCCTCCTCCATTTATTTAATTGAACAGACACAAACAACAGAGGCCTTAACTCCCTCTAGTGGCAGGTCATCTGAAACTACTATCCTCACTACAGCTGGCCTGCAGAAATATCTGCAGAAGGAGGCATAGCTGTTGCACTCAGAGGGAATGAAATTCCATGTGAGGGAAAGGATCTGTTTAAATAGACTGTGTATGGAATTAAGGAACAAGTAAAAGTTGTTTATGTGACCTGATATCACCTGAGCCTTCAACAGACACACCTGAAGAAGGCTCCACAGCCACAGGTGCAGATATTGTGAGAAATGAATTCATGAACAATTTCAATATATATAAAATACCGTCTTAAAATTATTAATAAAAGCTCTTCCGTCTAAAAGATTAGATCACCCACCCACTTGCTCTCCCATTTTCTAACCCATCCATCCATTTTCTAAGCGCTTCTTCTTATTCAGTGTCACGGGGGAGTCGGAGCTATCCCAGCAAGCAGTGGGCACAGGGCAGGCTGCCAGTCCTTTACAAGGCACTGACAGACACAAACAAAACAAGCACACACTCTCACCATGGCCAGTTCCTCCAGAGGCCAATTAACCTACCAGACTTTCTCTGGCCTGTGGGAGGAAACCCACGCTAACAAGGGAAGAAAAGACCAGCTTAATGCAGATAGCAGCCAGGGTGCAGAAGAGAACCCAGGGTCCCAGCACTGCAAGGCAGTGATGCTAACCACTCTGCCACTGTGCTGCTTGATATAGCATCCCCTATTTAAACTTATGTGGTTACACTGACACTTCTGACCGCGTCCTTTCACAAGGGCATGCTAAAAAGACGTCAAAAGCCCAAATTATACTTAAACTGGGTTCCCATATCATCCCAGCACTCTACTATCGACTAATCTCTATGTACTCTCTCCATTATTCTATCATGAATGGATAGATTCTGTCTCTTTCTCTCATATTTCAAGTCTCACCTTCTTGCATCCATGCAGCTGAAGGCTCCACATCTGAAAAGCAGTCTCATACTTTCTTTTTTACTCTTTTCAAGGAATTGGTGTGTTCCTGGTGAACAAAAACATTTATTGAAGGAATTTGTTGACAGATTCTCTAAAATACTGTAGTATTAAACATATTGCAACTGTAACTCGGGGATTTAGAGTAATGTCAGTACCCACATGCCCTGTTAAGTTAATTAGCATGCTAATGTATGAACAGCACATTATAGTAAAAGCATGGCTAATTCAGATGATTTCTGTAATTAAATAGGATCCCTGTTAATGAGGGCTTATTTTTGGTTTAGTGTGGCTATATTGGCATGTTGGGGATGGAAGACCGAAATACAGGTTTAAAATCCAGTAAGGAGAAACAGTCATTGCATGTGTTCTTGATTTTATTCAGAATCTGTGAAGTATATGTAGTATTAAGCAGACATGGGATCCTTCAAGTTAATATTTGTATGTCTAATCTTTTAAAATTGCTTGCTAAGATTTGTCCATGGAGCAAAAGCTAAGCTTATAATGTTAATTTACAGTATAAATATTATATTCTAACTTTATAGTCTTCTGCTATAAAACCTCTAGTTATTATATATAATGCCTAATACCATATCTTCAATATTGGAGTGTGCAGTATTCTTGAAAATTCATTGTTCTTTACAGACTATAAACGACATGATAAATGTAATTATATTTTTTGTTTTTGTAGGACCTAAGGGCGATTCCTATGTCTTTTTTTTTTGTTCTTACTCTTGTTCTCTGTGTTTAGCATGACAGCAGCATCATCCATCGGGACCTGAAGGCAGAGAATGTGTTTTACACATGTAACACCTGCGTCAAAGTGGGTGACTTTGGCTTCAGCACAATCAGCAAGAAGGAGGAGACTCTCAACACCTTCTGTGGCTCACCACCTTACGCAGCGCCTGAGCTCTTCAGAGATGAGAACTACGTGGGAATCTATGTGGACGTTTGGGCACTGGGCATCCTGCTCTTTTTTATGGTGACTGGCACCATGCCTTTCCGTGCCGATACCGTAGCCAAGCTTAAGAAGTGCATCCTGGAAGGAAACTATACCATCCCGCCCTATGTGCCCGAGTCCTGCCAGAAACTCATCAAGGGCATCTTGCAGCCTGTGCCCAGTGACCGCCACTCCATTGACCAAATCATGGCCTGTGAGTGGTTGCAGTCTGTGGAGTTCCCCAATCCCATGGAGCCTTTCAAACTGGACCCCATGTACCTCGCCGAGCCTGCCGAGCTGGATGAGGACGAAGCGGAGGTGAAGGCGGCTCTGGAGAGTCTGGGCATCACAGAAGAGCACATCCGCAACAACCAGGGCAAGGACTGCCGCAGCTCCATCACTGGGGTGTACCGGATCCTCCTGCACCGGGTGCAGAAGAGAAGGGCCGTGGACAGCATGCCTGTGGTCACGCACGTTGTCCGGGAAACCAAGAAAGAGAGGCTCCAGCCTTACCGAGAGATCCGGCACACATCCAAACTGTGCTCCATTTTATAGACTTGCAGCCTCCGAGTGTCTTAAATAATGGATTTCGTGAGAGATGGGGAAGAAATGTTTACTGTGGTTAATTTTTCAGATGCTTTGTTTAATAGTTCATGGTTTTGTAATATAAAACTGTTAATAAACACAGTCTTTAAATCTCATTGTTTATTTTTTTCTAGCGATCTGACCTTACCCATAAAAAATGCCAAGTAATAAAACTGTCCATTTCAGTCCCATTATTTGTTTAAAATATCCCTATCTGCTCATGTGCATTTGGTATTTAATCACATTTTGGGATTATTTACAAATTTGAAAATGAGACTGTGGTTCAAACATCACAAACATCACATATCTAGTGAGGTAAAGAGTACTTCACAATGGCAGTTTGGATCTAGTAAATTGGAGGTGTCACGGAGGTTTGTAGTTTGGACCCTATGCGGAGCGGCATTACCCAGAAAAGGCAGGAGATGGATTTCGGGAAAACACAGTCAGGTTTATTAATGGTGCAAGAATTCAGTGATCCGGTGCTCAGGGGAATAAACAAGGCATCTAGTTCCAGGCGAATTCACACGGAAAGTCAGGGTACAGTCCATAACTCCAGACCGCGGAATTCATTCCTTCCAGACACATAGGAAACATAAACAATCCCGGAAGGCACGGGGCCAGGTTCTCCAGGCCCTGGGCTCAGAGGTCAGGATGTCTGTGGCAAGGCCTATGCCCTCAGGCCTTCGGACATCCACGTTCCAAAGCTGAGCTCTGAGCATGGGATCCCCTGGGCTTATATACAGAAGTCAATATACAATACACCCCAGGAGCTAATACAGACATCAGACTAACATAGATCTCAGGAAAGGTTAGAGCGCCCTCTGAAGGAAGGATGTCAACCCTGACAGGAGGAAAGTAACATAACATAATAATCTAGGTACAGGTACCTGCAAAATGCATTTGAAAAATATTTTGTTCAATGAGATACTAATTGATAAGTCTACGCATGCCGACTCAGCTACCCACCTGAATTATTGATAATATTTAGTTCAGTAAGTCAAAATGTGAGTACCATTTCCACACATAAAATGAGCTGAAGAAATAAAAAAATGCTAAATATATTTTCCATTGAATACATCTGTACCAAGACGATCTAATTTCAGCATTAGATGTTTTATGTAGCCTGCTCATCAGTTATATGTACCTTTGTGCATCTTCTATGAATGCAGGTTGAATTTGTGTGCTTAAGATTAATTTTCCTTACAACCTATTGGTTTTGCATGGTCTAGACATCAGAGTTTCCTAGAAGTATGACTCCCTTCATGACTTGTGAAGTTCAGCTTGCATATTAATATATAGTGTGATGCTGTCGTTAATGTTTTTACTCAAGTGATCAATAAGGGCGCAAGCTAAGATATTACTGTAATTTGGATAGAACTGTAGTGGGGGTGATGTACAACAGCTCCAGTTATAACAACATTTTCTTTAATGCTGTGTGAGTTTCACAAATTGTAGCTCCAAACACTGTTCCTGTGGTTTTTATTATTGTGGATTTAATATGTTTTGCAATCTCAAAAGCACTTGTGTACTGATGCATAGCAACATTTCAACAGTCCAAGGCCAATTATCTGAAACCACTTTTATGGTTGGCATCAGAGTGCAGCCAACAGACAACTTTTAAATGGTTGTGAAATCTTTATTTGAAACTCTTAGTTTCAGGCAAAACGTCCTTCAAACAACGGAACAACTTTCAGAGACAAGCCACAGACAAGCTGAAGATATTATACTTCCGTTTTTAGTTTCACCTCCTGATACAGGTTTTGACTGTCTATTTCACTGCAGTTACATCATACAGAAATGTCTTTTTTATACATGTCCACAACAATAGATAATATATATATATCATATAATATAAAATAATATTTATTCTTACAAACCACCATTTTAGGTGAAGAGAGTTATGATATTTGAACTGGGTCTACAATGAGAGGGAGAGAGAAATTCCAAATGAAAATCCAATTAAAAAAAAGTAATCCAAAAGCAAACTGAAACACAATGCCTGTGTTCTCCTGAAGTCAATGGCTTCAAGAAAGGTGAATAACAGGAAGTTTTTTTCCATTATGTTTTTAAGAGAGATCTTTCGGTAGCAAAAGGTATTTATTAATTATGCAGGTGTTATATCGTAAAATCTAATAATTTTTACAACAAATGTGGTCAAGAATTAAAAATACACAGATTTCGGGGCTCTCTATGAAGCTGGTTGGTCCCAAAAGTCACAACATTAACTGGCAGTTTTGGATTCTTGCCAAAAAGGCAAGTTGAGATGCCTAGACAAATTACAGTCAGCATAGTGGAGATGTGCCCAGAACAATGTTGTCTGGGATATTGGAACTCTAGAACTAGAACCGTATTTACTGGACAGTATATAAGGACATCTGGTGGAGAGGAAGAATCAGGTGACAGACTGAATAATAAAATAACACAATACATTCAACAACAAGTGTGTGCTGAAGAATTTGAAGCACTGCTTCAGCTTATCATTTGGCCTTCTATTGATGTTTGAATTTGTGTCCTTGCCTGGGCTCTACTTCTGTTAAAGCTGTAAAACAGACTGTGATAAACAGAAACTAAATAGTTGCATTGCATAAAAACGTAAAACAACACATGAGTTTAATACTAAATGATGACAAAATTTCAAGTGATTTAATCTTGGAATGCTATACTTAACTGGTTTCAACCGTGTTACCAGAGGAAAACTACATATCCCATAACTGCACGCAAGTGGACGCTGGTTGTTTGCTGACTGTTCGGTCTTGTGGGTTGACGTCATTTCTGTCTTGTTGGAAGGTGATTTCAAGAGCTGCGTCTGTAGGAAGTTCAGTAAGAAACTCCTCCTGTACATCGTAAAGCTGAGTAGAATTTTGTGTATGTGAAACTGAAGAGTTTAAGCACTGAAAAGGTAAGAATGATTCTATTTTATTTATACTATCTGGCTATTTTTGTTTTTGTTATCTTGGCATAGTAAGTAGGAAAATGTAGTCTATTTCCAGCTAGCACATTAATAATAAATTAATAAATTAAGTGTTTTTCGTAGTTAAAACACTGATTTGAAGTTCTAAATTATTGATCCCTGTTACGGATTAATTAGTAGTGTAAAATCGAGACAGGGGTCTAGTAATCTCACGCAAGTTTCTACTGTGGCACTGTACTGTAGAATAATTAAACAAGAAAGTGTTTATATTATAGCATTTATATTAAGCGTGCTATTATCCCAGCGTGTGCCAGAACACATCATATGTACAGTGCTTATGCAGTGCTGACAAATCTGTTTTTTTCAGAAAGCAATTTGTGTTCCCTGACATAAACAAACCTTTTTAAAACAACCTCTGCGGCAGTGTCACTTAACATTCGAAATATATCTTCAGTAAAACTGATAGCCAAACTAATAATCGAGGTTTTACTTTTTATTGGCTTCACCACGTATTAAGGTGATATCAAATCAAGGATCTTTGTGTTTTGTTAATTCCCGTTTTTACATGATGTCATTTTCGTTACCATGTGACTGGAGAAAAGTGGGTGGGGATTTCCAGGCTCAGTTCATTTTTTTCGTATCTCAATAGTTTCAATGTTTTTTGAGCACGCGTGACGTATCAAACCAGTATTTTTAAACTACAGTATCGTGTTTTTTGCTATTAAGTATTATGCCTACAGAAAGAGACACCGCTTAGCTAGCAACGAGACATGTTATTTCATTGCTAATCACACTTAACAGGTGACGGTAATGGTGGCCCGTGAATCATTGGCATGTTGAAAAACAAAGCGCTGACCTTTTCCTTAGAAATTGAAAACGTTTTCGGAATTTGAGGAGTGGCATCGAGAGAAAAGCAACACAAAAATTAAATGGGACAACATATCTGAACTGTGGGTTGAATCTCAGTTCAAAACCGTGTAGACTGTGCTTGTATTGCCCCTGCATACATCTTGAACTTGTATACTTGTGAAGCTGCCATTTGCTTCACTTTTATCTTTCTAATAATGTCTACATACATAACGTCAAACAGTTTGCGTTCGCCTGTAGCGAGTGTGGTTGTCCAGGTCACAGTTCACTTTGCAATGTGTAAGCTGTCATGGCCACTGCCTGCTTTTTATGTGTTGTAATCCTTAATCTCATTTGTAATTATTGCTTTATCATCTGCTATTGTTTGGTAATGTATAACGTAGATTATTTATTATACCCGTCTACTCTGTTTTTCTGCCTCTTTGATCTTGCATCAGCTGCTTGCCTGGATTGGCTTCAGCTCCCCTGTGAACCCAGTACTGGATGAAGTGCTTAGGAAATGGTTGGATGGGCTGAATTAAATATTTGGAATGTTTCTCACCTTGGATAAAGGTGTCAGCAAATTAATAGACATGAGTAAGTGTCTAAACAAACAAACAGAAAGTTTGTGCCCCAATCTATTAAGAACTCTACATCAAGCACCAATGTATAGATAGTTCTTAATGGATTGGGGCACAAACACACTTTTTATAGACATTCAGAATATGGTGTGGATTGAACCCACAAAAATAACCTTGCCTGATATTGTTACTCACTGCATCTGTGCATGGTATCCTTAGCTGAATGGACTTTGAGGTTCTAGACAAGCAAAACCTGATTTTGTTTTCCATCTGTAAGTGAAGGTGCTGCAAGTTATAACAGCGCAGAGCCACTGCAATTGAAGCACATAAGACAGTTCATCTCATTGCCTGCATGAGGGTGATTTCCTCTCATAGAAAACATTTGTTTTCCCTTCTTCAGACACTTCGTAGGTGGTATAGGAACACACAGAGTTTGATTCCACACTGACGCAGCATCCTGCTCCAACCTCGCATAGGTGGTACGTCTTGAGAATCGGCTAAACAGAGCTATGCTCTGCTGGGGTGTCTTAAGGTGTGTGGGGTAGGGGGAGTCTTTCAGTCAGCTTGCTGTTGACTTAACAGATACTTTCATTGGCAGATGTCCTTCAATGAGGACTTTGAAATGGACAGCATAGATCTTTTCGGAGAGTTCTTACAGCAAGGAAACGATGCTGCGGACGATCCCTTTGCTGATGGGGTGGAGTGGATGGCTGAGTGTGGGCTTTCGGAACAAGACGTAAGTCTTTTTGAAAGTTTGTTCTTTGAAAGTTAATAGGTTAATAGGTAAATAAACACTGGTGTACTTTGAAAAATTTTATGTATTGGGACATCTTGTTTTGTATCTTGTTTTCGTATTTCAGTCATTTCAGCACCTAGAGTTTGGAGAAGTGATTTTCTTTCATTCCATTTGTCTGTTAGTGCAAAAATAGTCACGGAACTGCAGGTGGATTAGATAAGAAAGCTAAAAGCTTTTGCTTGCCTGAGGCAGTGGAATCTTGAAAGAAGAAAATAATCTGATTTTATTTTGTCGTTGAGCTAATCTGTAAAAAACTTGTATTGTTGGGATTTTTTCTTTCCAGGTCTTTTTTAGGTACTTTTGAAACGTGAGTTATAATTTGCTTTACAGATGCTTAATGATCTTGAAACAGAAGAGTTTCTGAGCTCACTTTTTGGTCCCCTGGAAGATGAAAAGGTCCCCTGCCAGTCCTGGTCCCCACAGGGCAGTGACAGTGGGATATCGGAGGATAACAATAACTTCAGCAGCCCCTCTGGCTGTGACAGCAGCCCTTCGCCTAGCCCTAAACTCCCAGAGACCCACACTGAAGCTGTAAGTGAGGTGATACAGACAGACCACAACTACTCCCTGCAACACCTCCAGGACAGCAGTGACACCCTGCAGAGTGTGCGGTCTGAGATACCTGAAACCGATGTCTTCATTGATTTAGGTATGGAGAAATTTAGACAGGGCCCAAGTTGTATGTATTCGTAGTTTTTCCAATGTAACTTTCCATGTATCTTTATACAAACTGCTGACTGAGTATTCCAGTTGATGGGGAAAACCTCCATTGGGTTATTGCAGGACAAGGAGGAAATTCTTCGTAATCTAGGCTGAGAGTGAGTGAAGTAATTGGTAATGTGGCCCCAGTTTGACTACGCTCTTGGTATTTCCTGTGGTTATTGGATTAGCAGTTGTTGACCTTTTTTTTTTAATAACAGTTGAACTCAGCACTGCCTGCCCTGAATGTTTGTTTTTTTTCTTGTTAGATGACTGGGACTCTGAGTGTGTGGGAGAAGATTGCTCTACTGAAAACCCTGTTTCTCTTGCAATAGAAGATGCTTCGGATTGCAACGGTGCAAACCATGTATGTTTAAAATCCTTCCCCTTTCCTATGTTAGTCATTCTCGTTGAAGGCCTTGAACGTCAGTATGTGTATTTCAACCCCTTGCGATGGGGAAGTCTGAAATAAAATAATTGCAATGATAAACACCAGGTGAAACCAAAAAGAAAAATAATGAATTACATGTAATCACGTGGAATTTCTCTGTGGGTTTAAATTATTTACAATGTGTTGATGAAAGGTTTTATTTTGAGATCTTGAGTATTTTATTTAATGTTCCTGTGTAGTGGCTTTCAAACGCAATGTAAAAAGCATGGAAATGTACAGTATCAACATGATCCCATCAAATTTGTGTAAATGGAGCACAGGTCAACATCAATTATTACATTTTACACAATTTAGCGCCCTCGTGTGTGCAATTAACAAATGTCTAATGCAGAAAAATACAGTAATAATACTTCAGGATGGTGCATTTTTTTATTCCTTTATTATACCAAGTAAGGCAATAGAGAATAAATTCTCATTCATGGTGATGACCTGGGGATCTATGTATATAGCAAGGCATTTATAATGTGAGTGAAGTTAATTTTATTGAATGCAGGTCTTCTACAGCATGGATGAACACTCCTAGCAATAACCATTGCTGTATACCTTTAACTGTGCATTTAGCATTATTTTCACCTAATATATTCCAAATTTGATTGGAAACTCAAGCCTCTTTTTATTAACTTCATCGATTGATTTTTTTTTTCCAGACCATTTTTCTTCACTTCATTTTTGGTACAGTCAGCTATGGAAACTACGAAAGACGTCATGAAAAGATGAATGTTCCATGTATCGATGAATAATATTTTTTTTTTTGCAGCTTGAGTTCAAAGAGCTCGTCCTGACAGATGAGGAGAAAAGAATCCTTGCAAAGGAAGGCGTTACGATACCAACTCTCTTGCCTCTCACAAAGGTCATTGTGTTTTGCCATCACCCTTTGTTTCACACAGTAATGCACTACCTTAAACAGCTTTATTTTGCATCTGCATGTCAGCATTTTTTCCTTCAAACAATTGACAGGTGAAAAATTGTATCTCAGCGTAAAGTGTGAGTAGCTTAAATAAGACATAAAAGCAGTGTGTTAAATACTTAGGCATGTATTGTAGATTTCATTTAGGGTTGTATATCGGAGCTGATTGATTGTTATTTGAAGAAAAAAAACAGATTTTCAAATTGGAAGGCTTAATGTGTATATATAAAGATAACCAGCAATTGATAAACTTCAATATTGTGTTGCTAGACTTTTCATTTTTTTTATTGATCATATAATAGAAAACTAGGTTTTCTGCTCCGCCCTACAAACAGAATGTAAAATAATGCTCATCCTGATATTTATATCCTAGAAAAACATTACATATTGTTTTTATTATGCATTTAATGTGTCTAATAATAATTAACAGTAATGTTTCTTCAGGCTGAAGAAAGGACTCTAAAAAGAGTGAGAAGAAAGATCCGCAACAAGCAGTCTGCTCAGGAGAGCCGTAAAAAGAAAAAGGTGTATGTGGATGGTTTAGAGAGCAGGTAAGCAGATAGGAAGAGGCCCTCTCTGGTGACGTTGAGTTTGTTACAGGACAGTTGTTCATTAGATGCAGGAATCATTTTTGCTGTCATTTTCAATTTATTTATGTTTCTGCAGTAGTGATGTATCTGCTAATGAAATGCCATATGCATCTATATGTTAAGGAAACAAAACAAAATCCTGATAATATTTATGATTTCTTATATTCACAGAACTGTATACGCTTGAAGGACAATAGTGCTGTTCCGCCCTCTTTGATCTCATTCCTGGGTTCTTTCTTTAACGCTAGCTGAGTTTTTTTTTTAGATACCTTCATCAAATACGTTTTGCATCAGCACATCTGAAAAATGAATATTCTTTTTTTTTTAATTAATTTTCATTAAAACCAAAGCACTCCAAGGCACTCATTTGTGCCTGCCCTGCTCACCATCCCATGCTCTGCCTCTTCCCACCTTTGTCCTGCTTTGTTTGTTATTTATGGTAGCCTCCTCAGAGCTTTAGCTATTTCTGTGAATTTTAGCTGAAACTCCCTTGTCCTTCCTACTTCCTTAGTCACCTGCCTCCAAACCTCAGCCTTCAGCTTCTGCCAGCGAATGACTATTCACCTGTAGATGTCAAAGACTGAATGCTTGCTTAAATTAGTCCTTGTTTGTGTGCACTTATAACTTCCTTTGCTGTTATTATTGCGCACATGGTCTCAGGTCACATTTCTAATTATTGTCTTTAATTAATGGGAGGTTCAGTTTTGTTTAATACTCTTTTCTTGATGAACAACTTTCAAGGAATTTACCTCTTTCGTAAAATGAGGAGTTGATGTATAAATGGCCAAACTGACAAAATTAAAGCTATCGTTGAATAGCACTGAATGTTTAACAGATTTATTGATATTGATATTAACTCTGTTCTTTAATGTAGCTAAAAATTCTTTAGCATAACTCGTAGTATGAAAATCGAAAATAACAAGGCATTAAATGATGTTTTCATTGCCTTTAGATATACTCCTTTATCATTTCAATCATTGTTCATTCAGATTAAGTGCTCGTTTGGATTAGACCCATGAAGGCAAGTCTCTTCACCAAAGTTAGAAACTTTGACTGTGATGTACTGAGTATGGAAAGCGTGCATATACACAAATACATTTTATTTTATTTTTGTTTTTCTCCCAGAGTGGCAGCCTGCACTGCCCAGAACCAGGAGCTGCAGAAGAAGGTGCAACAGCTACAGAAGCAAAATATGTAAGGGAACAGTCTGTTTGCCATCACTTCAGACATCCGTCTTCAAACCATGACGTACGCCTTCGGTTATGTGTTTGGATCCCATTAGGCAAAGCCAGTGAAGTCAACACTTGACATAGAAAACCTGCTCTTGTATTTATGTGAAGTACTGCAGGGAATAATCTAATTGTCTTCTGCCGTCAGGTCTCTGATAGAGCAGTTGAGGAAGCTGCAGGCACTGATGAAACAGACCACGATGAAGACGACAACTACCAGTACCTTCATCATGGTGAGTAGATTTTCCATGTACCTCTGTTGTCCCTGTAATTAACTCATACCACTCAGATCATCATTAGACTGTGCTGTTTTTCCTAGGTTCTGAAACCACTTTCCAGGTGGTTTAAGGAAATTAGCATTTTTGTTTTCCAGAGAAGCAAATCACGATTTTTTACTTTTTACAAGCCAGGTAATATATAATGTTTGAGTTCAGGAAGGTTGAATGGGGTATGACTGGAAAATGGGTTTCCTGTCAGAATAACAATATCATTAGCTTTTAATGTTAGAACAAGGACGAAAATATGGAAACGGTGTATTGCTGTACAAATGAGGTTAGATGTATAACTGAAGTTCAAGATATACTGCTTTACTTTACACTAACAGTGTGTTGATTTCATATGGTTATCCAGTAAGAATCCAGTAAATATTTTCTAATTTGACCAAATATAGTAATTGTTATTAAGTAATTTTATTCTCAGCTAGGTGTTGTGCTTTTTTGAAAGTATACAACCTATGACTAGTTTGAAAAATAGTACCTTGCAAATATACTGATGGGGAAAAAAGAAACGCAACACCTCCCCCTCCACACTCTGGCCCTCCCGTCTGTGTGGAACAGGCTGAAGAGTGACTCATCCGTGAAGAGGACCTGATGCCACTGCTGATGAGTCCATCGCAGCCTCTGTCTGGCCCAAGCCAGTCGGGTGTGACATCTAGGAGGTGTGAGCAGAGGGCCTCGGACAGGTCGCCTTGCTCTAAGGCTAGCAACATGGAGCCTCACTGTCCTGTCACTGATGCAGGCATTGTGTCTACCGCTAGTTTCAGCAGCAGTACGGGTGACAGATCTGAAACGATCTCTCAGATGAACCAGTCTGATGTGTCGGTCTTGCTCTGGTGTGGTCACACGGGGGCGATCGGATCTTGAACAGTCATCTGTCCTGCCCGTCTGCTGAAACCTTCTCTACAGTCGGGACACAGTGGAGTGGCTTACTCCATAGTGTCTGCCAATGCTGGCACATGACATGCCTGCCTGCAGCATGCCAATGGCCCTCTCCCTTGCTTCGGGTGACATTCGAGGCATTATGGAATGCACAGAAAACTGACTAAGTGTCGACTTGTTCTTGTAGTGACTTAAGTTTTGAATTAAGGCCTTTTTAAAGGTGACCTGGTCAAGCATTGTTCCACCTGGACCTCGTTGGGTAAAGGTGCACCTAACGAGCTTTTGTGTGATTGGCAAGTTCCAATGCCTCACTGCTCAAGCTGTAACGCTAGTCAGGGGGCTTAAAACAAATTGACAACTTTTAGTGAAAATACTTAAGCTATAACTATAGTATTCTTGTTCCAGAAAATATTGCTTTTCTTTTTTCCATCTGAATACATTAGCAGCTTTAGAAATTGGCTGACATCACATTTTCTTTGTAACTGTATTAATAAGAGGTGTCTGAACTCCATCTTTTAGGTTCACACAGCATATTAGTCTTTTGCTGCTGCAGTCTACAGTGTTAATTTCTTTCCTCAGGTCTTCCTGTTGTCCTTCTGTTTGATTATCTTCCCAAGCGTAAATCCGTTTGGCAGCAGTGGAAACCAGAAGGATCTATACATCTCTTCAAATGGTAAGTCCGTTTCCTAAGTGTAATACTGTATATAGACTTATTGCCTGATGTGTTTTTAAAACTCCTGGCATTCTCATGCTGTCCAATCTCAAACTAATTTGGCTGCCTCTGATCCATGAGACAGTATCCTTGGCACTGTGTTATGTTCTCATAACTGTGTATCTCGCTTTGACTCCCTTTGTAAATTCTAGAAACTTGCTAATGCTAGAAATCTAAAATTGCATTACTCTGTGGTCTTCTTTTCCCAGTACTTTCAAGAAATATTCGATCACTTCCTTCCATGGAAATGAACAAGTTGGAATATGGAGAAGGGGCTAAAGACATAAATGGCGAAGATGTTTTCCTTCCCAGCATAGAACACATCAAGACCACGCTGAAGCCTGGTGGCCAGAATCATACCCCAGATTATCAGAAAGTAGATCAAGCCGAGTCAGAATCTGCCGTCAGCAGCAACTCGTCCTCCGACTTCCCATCTCAGGGTAAAACCAACCTCACACCCGCCGCCGGCCAGGACAATCGCCAGGCCTCGGCAAGAGAAGTAAGGGATTATCAGACTACAGGCCCTGCAGTAAATAAAGATGACTGGATGGACAGGAAAAGCACTTCTGTAATAATACAGCAGCATCGCTCTGATGAAATGTAGAGGCTCTTTCTTCTTTTCAGGAAGAAAGGGAAAGTACTGTGCGCTGTCTGTTCCATGCACTGCCCTGAAGTGTATTGTGACATCTAGAAAATGATGGTCTCTGCAAAGACATGAACGTGCGAGATGTGATCCCTTAATGTCTTTTTAAGGTAGAAGAAATGCCTGCAAAACATTTTTTTATCACGGGAAACGAAACGATGATAAAATATATGCTTTTCCCAGTTTGGGAATTTTAAAACTCTTAGTTATTTCAGCCTTTTGCTTTTGTTAGCATGGTTATTATTTACTGGGGCAGTATTGCAAAGTGGTGATTAGGGCTTTCAACTGATAACTGAAGGATTGTGACTGAGCACTGCTATTGCACTCATGAACAAGGTACTGCACTCAGATTGCTTAGGTAAAAAGCCCAGCAGGCTGACTTTCTTGGGTCCCTTAAGGATTTTCCTTGAGTCAAAATTAAAGTTGCAGGTCCCCTCATAGTGTTAAAGCTTGAAAAGATTCACTTCTTTAGCCCATCCGAGTTAGAGATCCTTTGGGAATGCGGTCAAAAAAATGTGATTAACTAAACAAACTGCCCTCAGCAATAAAGATAATGAGGAAGAAGAAACGTGTTTTTCTGGATGGACAATATTTGACTGTGAAGGACTAGTTCTTTAATTGGAAATGTGTTTGCTGACAATTAAAGGTGCCATAGAAGGCATGCCTAGAGAGTTATTGTAGCAAAAGCTTGGCATACCCATTGCTACACGTTGTAACACATTTCCAGCATATACAAAAAATAATTAAAACAACAACTTCATCATCAAATCCTAAATAAAAGTTTGGTTAAAAAGTCCATGTTTTGGCTATACAGTAATACAGGCAGAATGTTTCCTTTTTTCATGGATTTTCATGTCTTTAGACACTACAGGTTATCATGATTTTTACTCTGAGCGCTGAAAGTTGCTTTTACTTTTGTATATTTAACCTATTTTTTACATTTAGAAATAACATAGCACATTCCCATTACCGGAGTATTAAAAGTCTTGTTGGCAGATGCACCATATGAAACATTTGGTAGAGGCTGGATCATTTTTATTTGTATATAGGAGAAAAATTGTATATTATTGCTAAATGTATTTGTGCTGGTTTTCTGGTATATATAATAATATCAAGAGACGAAATGCTATGACCTGCAATATCAGCGATTGCATTTTTTTTGTGAATGTTTTTATGTGGCATTTTGTATAGAAAAAGTAACAAAGTCTTCTTTTCAGTTAAAGAACTGTTTCTCCGTTTTTTTCCCCGTCGCGCACTACCGCTGTGATTTTCTTGTACTGGTCTGTTAATTGTAATTGAGCTCTGTTTTGTTTTCAAGATCTTTTTAATAAAAGCATAATGGACGCTAACAGACTGTTCAGTCCATTCTGAAGTGTGTATTCGATTGATTATTTTGTCGGTAGGGTGTCATGGTTTTATCATGTGTAAATACTTTTTCTTAATCTCCTAAATTGTGTTTGCTTAACTTCGTGGTAAATGATACACGTTGCATCAAATATCTTCTAAATATGCGTTTCGAAGTTGACAATGTAATGACAGTTTTTGAAGTTGTGCTCGTCCTTTTGGACGTTCAAAAGAATCCTTCTGTTTGGAGAAAGTAACCCCCCCGTCCCCACTACGAAGCTGGCAGATGGAGCAGTTCTGTTGTAAAGACATTTGGTTAATAAAGGGGACAACAGCAGGCACCTGGAGATGTCTCCCGTGAAAAGTCCATTGTACTTTCCTTTGCAAATGCTAATGGCCAGTGCGGAGAGCAGGCAAGATAAAGAGTAAGGTCTCAGTGATCAGGAAATGTATGCAAACTTTGGAAACTAGCATGTACTTTGCCGAATATAAAACAGTTTTGTAAAACACCAATTCATAAACGACGTGCACAGAAAACTTCTAATCGGTAAAAGCGGGTGCAGGCCTAAAATGGGAACAGCGCTTGATTATTTTAAATGGTTTTTTTTAAGGCCTGGTGTATCTTGCTTTTAAATTAAAATAATTGAATAGATCAAGATCATTAGAATATGAGACCTTCAAAAACATAAATGTGTTGGACTTTTATTTTACATCAATCGAAATCGAATCGAAATCGATCGAAAACATTTATATCCAAACTGAAAGTAACCATGATGGACTGTAAACCAAATTACGTTTGTTGAAGTTACATGAAAAAGTAACACCAAGATTTCTTTCTTCTATTGGTTTATTTAAATACTGAAGATCTTTCATATTAAACAAAATCAAACTAGCTAATTAGCTACTAAATTGAAAAGAACATTACATACATAATGACGCGTAAGCACATTTTTCATATTTGAGTCATTCTGTGTATTTTATCTCTTGACTCCTTTCTTCTTCTCTTCCTGTTAAGTCTGCACCCAACTGGAAGACTCGTCTTTCTTGTCCAGGTACTCCAGCCCCATAGGAGTATCGTCTTATTGTAACCCGTCCTCCTTAACCGCGAGGACCTCGGTATCTTGTCCCGGTCTTCCTCAGACTCTTCCGAGAACCTGACTGGGTCTTCATTTGGATTTTTCATCCATATACTCCAGGATGATTTTTCCTACTAGTGTAAGCAATTCCAAAGACTCTTGTCAAGTCCCAATTCAGCGCTCTGGGAAAGATACAGCAGGCAACCACTCGTTGGACCTCCGGCTTTCTTCGCAAAACAAGTTCAGCTTCTCTAGAGCAGGATCTTCAAACGAACTATCAGCTGAGTTCTGTTATAAAACAAGAAAAAAACACCATTAGTATCCTATTCGGGAATAGATCGCAACGATATTTGTTTTTGTTGAACGATATTTGTTGACAATTCATGTAGTTGCGGGAGATACATACCGTGACGAGAATGCAGTGCGCATCTTGGGGTTCGCCCGACTCGTCGCTCCCCACAATCTCAGCCAGTCGCTGGATGTCATTCACCCTCACGATGTTGATGTCGTTGTCGAAGCAGAAGGCCTGGATTAAGGTGAAGTGGATCTGCAGAGCGATGTCCCACTCGTACCCCTCATCGGTTGCCAGAACACAGAAAGCCACGCTGTCTGGGTCACTGCAAAATAAAACAAAAATTAATTAGTACTTTGTTAGCCATCATGTCGCATGAAATTTCCCCCACTTCGCACAGTATCAAAATAAATGTAGTATGGATAATAATACTTACACATTCATAACTTTTGCAGATTCGTAGACTCCAACAGTGAGACAATTCTGCGCTTTTGCCGAAACTAAAATGTCCTTTAATGGCTTCCCAGGAGACTGAACCCTGGCTTCGGTGCATTCCTGAACAAGGACCTCTTCAAGAGTCATGATGCAAGTTGCAATAATTGTAAATTGCAAAAAAAAAAAGGTGAAAGGAGTAAACCTCGGAAGCAAATCCAAACGGAGAATGATCCTGAACGTCCTGGTCTCCGTTTTTAAATCCTCAAATCCCGTACTCATGAATAGCTCGCCCCCTCATTGGCTGCGCGTGTGAAGCATTGCTATGCTAATACGAAGTATTGTCCCCCCAGGCTCGTGGCCGGGTGCCGGTTCCATGGAGACACGTATTGTCAAAGGTCCTTTGTTTACCGCTATGCGGAGAGATTCGGAAGCAAAGTAATTGCCCTGAGTTTCAAAGCTTCTCCATACATACGTTTACTTGACACTTCTATCGTTCAGTTTTAGTCTAATTTAATCTAAAACGTAGTCGGTTCGAAACCTGGAACATTAAAGCAGCACTAGACATACAAAAGAAAGTTAATTCTGCAGAATACAGTTCCTTCAGAGTAGTTAGTCGGGATTGTGATACTGTGCTATCATAACCGCTGTGCAGTTTGATACTTCAAGTGTTGTGGTGATAATTGCACTACAGATAATCTGTATAATTAGAAGTGTTTAGTACACAGATATAGGGAAGAACCTTTGATTCTCCAAAAAAAGGGGGAGAAATGGGTGCAGCAGGTGGAGTTTGCGAAGGAGTAAAACGATTCCTTTGTACGAGCCCCCTGTCAGAAATGCCTCCCATTGTTAAAGCTTTCTTTACAAATGGAAATTAAAGGCGTGTGTCGGGCACAATCTGCTTCATTTTGCCAGATAATACTGCTTAATTATAAGTGCTAGCATCCTATGCGTATCTGTTGCAGTGAAATAGTAATAGTGTTTCATATCTAGGTTTTTAATTTAAAAACGATTAAAGACTAATGCATTGCATTTTGATAGAAAGTTACAAAAAGTCCAAATCAGTTCTAGCGACAGTAGAGTAACAATAGCAGTCCAGTAGTTAAGCGACACGTTTAAATTGTGACACGTTATGTTAAGGTTCAGATAACATGATAAGAAGACAACATTACAATCTGTTAAACAATTTGCAAAAATTAGATTTCCAAAGATTTCAAAATAGTGCATGAGTGCATTAAATAATAAGTACATTAGCACATTAAAAAGTTAATATTATCTAACTAAAGTATTGTGTTTCGAATGAGCGATTAGGATGATCGAAATAGATGCGTGTGTATTTCTTTTGGATTATTTTTCACTCCGTAACAGTTTATAGGTGGACATGAGCAGGCCTAATATTTAATATTTTAAGTGTTGGATTCCTGGGGCGAATAATAGATATGAGGATGGACGATAAAACTGACACCCCCCTCACCTTTAGTGGTAGGCTACCAGGGAACAGATGGGACAGTGTCGCTATGAAGACCAAGAAAAAAAAAAACAGAGGTTCAGACTTGCAGATGGCACACGTCTAAAATTGACCATTGTTTATCACATCTATTCAAATGCAGAACAACGCGTGCCTGTTCATTATAGGCCATCCGATAAAAGTAGCTTTAACCTTTTAAATAACCCCCAACCCACTTCTAACACGTAGCAGATCCCCAAATCACAATGTAACAATCAAGCGGATTATTTAAAGAGCCGCTTTTTACAAGGACCAGTGGTTTCCAGCGGTGGCGAGTTTTCGGCCTAGCCCTCTTCTTAATGACTCGACTAGTTTATCAGCAGCAGTCTCTCGTCGTCTAATTCTGTGATGGCTTTTGATCTAGGTTTGCACAGTTCATAGTAATCTCGACAAGATGAATTGCACAGGTAAAAACAGGCGTAAAACCGATAGCAGAGATTAGGACAACAAACTAGAAGGTCGGGCTTTCAAAACATTTTCATTGAGACGCGTGCAACTAGATATTAATGTATAAGGCAAAATAAACTCAAGACTACTCAACCGGCTCAAAGACCCTCCCCCAATTTGAGCGAAATAGCCATAGTGACAGGTGGTCCAGTGCTGCTATGAAAAAGAAGGATCCCATTGTAGGGATCCACATGCCGAAGTCCGCCTGTTATCAGGCAGCTCTTTACAAATGCAAATTAGCAGCGTGCTCCCGGCACAATCTGCCTCGTTTGTCAACACGTTCATTGCACACTGTAAGGAAAGTGCTCATTCACAATGTTAGAACATTTCTGGTTTAAGAGTGTTGCCCTCCTTAAGATCTTCGAGTCGTCTTCTTTCATATGATGCACTTTAATTTAAAAAAGTGTATATTCCTTGTCAGCGTTATCCGGTGTTGAAAAGTTTGTGTTTTAGTCTATGACCTAAGCCACCGAATGGAATTTAAAGCAGATAAAACACAGTGTATGTGTTCTAATTTGATTTGAGCCCCGTGCTACTGAGACATTCGACCTATTATAAACAAAAAGAAAATGCAGAAATATTGAGCGGTCTTTTAGACGGCTGCCTATGTGTGAGGTATAACAGATTAAAAACGTCAACCCACCCCCCACGCACATTGAACAAGGAGCATATTGACAGATGGACCAATGTAGATCTGGAGAAGGAAAAAAAAACAATTGTTCGAACTTCCAGATGCCACACGCCGAAGTCTGACCATTGTCTAGCCACTCTTTACAAATGCAAAGCAACGCGTGCCACTTTCAATCTGCTACAAAGAAAAAAAAAACTTCACCTTACTTAAAGTAAAGTAAAAGGCTTTCTTGAAAGAAGGTCTTAATGGAACGTTGCGCCCAAGGAACCAGACTAATATAATACGAAATGGTCGATTTCGTATTTTACATTAGAATCAGATTAACTTTTTATATTTGCACACCATAACTCTTGATTAAAGCCATAACACATCAGGTTATATCATAAAGGGGAGAGATATTCTTAATCAAAGTAAGTTTTTCTTATTGCTGTTGCAGAGGAAACTTCTCTTTGTGCGTTTGACGAAAGTCACAAGGAATCTTCTTTATGCATATTTTTAAAAGATGTACATACATTACATTTTTTTAAAATAAGGAATACAAAGACAGAATTACGACATGGGACATAACACTGCATATTGCGGAACAGAGGTCTAACAGAGGTACAAAACCGGCATCTTAATCTTCCACGTTAAATTATTTTTCCTAAAATTGTGGGGTATTGAAGAATTAGTGTTAGCTGAGGGCTCGCGCATGTAAATTGTTGTATAGAAATGATCTGTAATATATTTTGCACGGGTCATTCGATGCTCTGACACGAGCCACACTAAAACCTTTTATTCTTTTGTAGCCAATCGGGGACCTCCCTACAAAAGAGAGAGAGGCAGCTGCACACTATAAAGCCAGAGACTACACAGCGAGTAGGACAAGATACTGTTTCCCTACTTGGTTGCAGCAGTATTATCAAAAAGACGCCCATCAAACTACAAGATGCAGACTGCAGGCAAATCCCTGGAAGAAGCTCTCATCTCCGCAAAAACCGAGGAACGCCTCACAGTTGGTGTCTACGAGTCCGCACAAATTATGAATGAGTAAGTATATCTAATGCTACACTTCCTATGTAAGACATAATATAATGTACAATAATGTAACAGGAAAGAAACGCAATGTTAAATTTCGGTTTATTTTTCTCTTCCAGTGACCCAGACAGTGTGGCTTTCTGTGTTCTGGCAACCGATGAGGGGTACGAGTGCGACGTCGCTCTGCAGATCCACTTCACCTTAATCCAGGCCTTCTGCTTCGACAACGACATCAACATCGTGAGGGTGAATGACATCCAGCGACTGGCTGAGATTGTGGGGAGCGACGAGTCGGGCGAACCCCAAGATGCGCACTGCATTCTCATCACGGTATGTATCTCTTACAACTACTGTATATGAACTTTAACGCTGTGTTCATTGATAACAAGTACCACAATGTAGCACATTACTGAGCAATATAGTAATCATTACGTCTTTTGTTTTATAACAGAACACTACTGACAGTTCATGGGAAGATCCTGCTCTGGAGAAACTGAACTTGTTCTGTGAAGAAAACCAGAGGTTAAATGAGTGGGTACCTGCAGTATCTCTCTGTGAGAGCTGAAGAGATTTTACAGACCAAGAAGGAAATGCTTAATCTCAGAGGAATAATCATCCTGGAGGAATACATGTGCAATGCGTGGAATTCCTGAAATCCTTGGATGTTCCTGGAGAGGAATCGAGGAAACTCTGGTCAGGAGACCCAGAGACCTGAAGGAGGAGAAGACGGACAGTCCCTGTCTCTATGACCCAAGATTCACTGGCTTCATGAGGAGCGAAGCAGTGCTTTTCAGTGGCGTAGAATGTTTTGAGGGACATAAGGTGCTTGATGGATTCGGAAAATATTTTGGAAAGCAAAAGCAATTGCTTGTGAATTTCCAAGATCTACACTTGTGATGCAAAAGCAGTACTCACAGTATCTAGATGGGAAGAACGTCAATAAGAACACGTCAAATGTGTGGGAAGAAGTTCAAAGAACTGCTGAAAGGAAGAAAAATAGAATAAAAGACTTGTAAAGCTTTTGACACGGATACCGATGTTGTAATTTTTTTTACAGTTTTTAAAAAATGTTTACATTGATGAACATATCGATTCTGCTTTTCTGTATTTAATTTACCAGTAATAAACAATGAGTATTTAACTAACGTATGAATTTCGTTATTGCATGGTCATTTAAAATTAAAAAGGGTATACAGACAACGATACCTCTTGAGTAGGTATGGATACCACTTGGGAGTGTACTGCAATATGTGCATTTGTGTCCAAATCCTGTAAAAATGTTAGCAATATAACCCCAGTTTGTACGGCTTGGCACATATTTTCCTTAAAAAGATCAGCAGGAGTGTTATTTCCAGAATGACATTAGTTCTGATATATGAAAATATAACATCACTTTTTTTCTGGAGAATTTATTATCAGCCACAGTGAATAGACCATTTCTTTCATTTATTATTTTTCTATAGCCAACACAATACTGATCTTGCACTATAAATGTTTTCAAATAAAAGGAACAATAGTGCCCATTTAAAAATATTATTTATCAGTAGCATAATTTACCTGAGAACTATTTCCTTTGAAAGCTCTTAAAATCAGGTCATTTCAAAATCATATTTAAATGCAATTTACATATTTTAAAATGGTTTCTCTTTGAAGTATACATCATTGAACTCAGTTGGACTATTTTAATAAATCGATAATAATTGAAGTTTGGTCAGGTCCTAATAAATGCAACATAAAGATGGAACTGTGTTGAAGGTGTGTTTGACATAACGCACCTACTGTAGCTGTGAGAACAACAGGCTAACTGCTGACAGAACATCCCTCATTATAGAGAGGAATGAGCTAGGGAGCTGCTCCCAAGGTGAAAACGAGGGAGGGTATGATAGAGGTATTAAGATATAGTTGTCAGTAAGTGGATGGAGTTAGGATCATTCCTTCTACTACTTTTCTGTTTAAAGCTCTATTTGCTTTTGTTTGTGTAGCATGTACTGTATGACCACTTCCATCCCTGAAGTGCAGCTCCTCTTTGGGTGACCTGTAGCAGCCTATATGTGACTAAATGATTCCTTTTGTTTGTAACAGCTCTTATGTTCTGACACAGTCATGGTTTCTTTAACGAAAAAGTACTCAGGACTTCATCTTTACATCTCATCCGAAGTACCCAACCGCTACATCATAGTTTCCCTGGTCATCATAGTGTGGGCTTCTGAGATCTTAAAGATCTGGCTACAATGTGGAAACGTTGATGTTAAATTTTATGAATGAACCATAAAAAGGAAAGGAAACGTGTAATTATGCAGACATGTCTATTCAATTTGAGCAGTGCATTTTATTGTAATCGAGGACAAAAATAAATTCAGTAATAAAAATTCCCACTAGATGGCAGAAGCGGTCAGGGAACGCACAACTAATTCTTCCAAGAACTCATTTTCTAACAAAATGTTCTGTTAGCGTGAGATGATTGCTTTCACGTCTCAGTTGTGAGATATTAAAAATAATTTCCACTATTTATAAGGTCTCGTTATATTTATAGCACCCAAAGCACTAGGGAAACGTGTTAAATTGATCCAGTTAGATCAATTATGAAGCTAAGACTTTACGTGGGATGAAAGCCTACTTACTGATAGTGAGGTTCTCCAAGGAGTGGAGTTATGCACCCCTGCTTTAAAGCAAAGATTATCTGGTTCTTCAACATATTATCAATTACTGTCACGCTGATTCGATCCAAAATGGACAATTTTTGCAAAGTGTAATTTCCAACACAATTCCCAAGTTGCAGAAAGAGCTTTAGATAATGGAGTCAGCATGTGAAATAGACAGAAAAGGAGATTACCCTTGGTTATTAACAATGTGGTATTGGACCATGAAAGCAAACTGTGAAATAATACAAAATGATCCATAATACATGTGCATGTAGGAGTTTCTTTAGACAAATCATTGCTAGTCTTTGTTCTTTGGTGTACAACTTTGGGACTATAGCAATAAAAGAAAAAGCTTGTTGGTGAGCTATCACCTTAAATTTTATTGATTCAAGGATTGGTTATGAGAATATCGAAAGCAAAGTGTGGTTTAAGCATTAACTGCTATAAACTTGAGATGCTGATTCTAAATGATACTTCTCATTAAACTAATCAAAGGCAATGGTACATACAATTATCACTTTTGCCTTTTTAACACTGGATATTGGTAAAAATTACATGTACAAATGTCAAGGAAAAATGCAGGTAACTAAGAATTTGGAAGTAACTTAAAATACAATGAGACATTAAAGAACCTCTGAAACCTTATTTGTGTATAAAATTTGCGAGGCTAATCCGTGATACATGAAGTATACAGGGGCTTTTGATCTCTATTCACAGAACGACTTACTTACCTACCTAAACCAGTTTGCCCCTATTCTAACACCCGACAGACCCCTGGTGTGCATGCGTCTGACGCGCTATCAAATCATTTGCAGTTTTATCACGCGGGCTGCCCACTGTGCTAAAAAAGCGTATCGACAGAGTGGGGCCTCCAAGAGTCTCGGCACAGCAATGGACACCGATAACACAGGGGCTGCCCAGCTGTTCACTCGCCCAGGAAACCTGTGACAGCAGACAGCTAACGGGACTCGTGGCTGCAGAGCAGCCCAGCGAGGGGCCTGCTGTACACGAACCACTCGGGGGATGCTGAAAGAGCACGCGTCTCTTGTCGTTTCCGTAGCACGGGAATCTACTTGAATAAACAGCAGGTGGCGCCACGACTGCAGTTTTTTTTACAGCTCTGAAGTTTGCAAATAGACGACATGCGTGAAAAAAGCATTTCATAAATTGACTAAAGAGAGTGATTTAAATATCCAATGTTTTCATAAATTGGGAATAACAGTTTGTGCATAATACATTAACAATTCGTGCATTTCACAACATGTCATTAACGGACCACTATGCATGTCAAATTAATTTAGTGCAGTTATTTTTCATATTGAGGTGTGGAGTTCAGGACTCCTGAACATGGTTTTGGTTGTTTTTCTTAACATTTTGTTTTAGCTTCTTTCAAATATTTCACAGTTGCCTAAAAGGGGGAAAATACCAATTGAGCCGTTGTCTTGAAGCTGCGCTCTTTCTCAAACCAAAGTAAAAACAAAAAGAGTTGAACACGGTCAGTGTGGGAATAACATGCCGTGGTGTGTTGAATTATTCAGCTTTCGGAGCTCATCGAAATGCGCAAGTTTCAGACGCGACTGCAGACTCGTGTCTGCTGCAGAAGACGCACATCTGCTGCGGTACGTGACAGCGAGATCGAGGAGATAGCAGAAGACAGGTCAGAGATCAGCCCACCTCCCCCACCTTGCCCAAAATCCTATACAAGTGGCAGGTGGAGCCCAGCAGCAATTCTGAATGGCTTGAACTGCTGAGACCCCCGAACCGCCACACGCCGAAGCCTGGCCATTGTGTCGCTTTTACAAATGCAAAGGAGTGGCGTGTGCCGTGCTCAATCTGCCATTACCCCCCCCACACACACACACTCTGTTGATAGCCCACGCAAGACAGGGACGGACGTGTGATCACAGCTACTTTAAAAATGCTGTTTCTTTTGACTGGTGGAAAAAAAAAGAAAACTCCGCATGGATATCTTGTTTTACAGAAAACAAGATTATAACTGCCACCTGCAGATTACAAACTTGCTCTTCGTGATTAAAGTAATTTGTGGCAACGCACTTTCATTTGAAGTCTTTTAATCTTTTTTTTTATAAAAAAAGGCAGGCTCCAGTCTGCCCAGTAACCAAAATAACAAAAGGAGCAGACTTCGGGCATTGTAATCCCGCCCCCACGTGGGGCCCAGACACGAGCCGCAATAATTACTATAAGACATTAACATACGTTTTATCTTCTCAGCCAATCAGCGAGCACTGCAGTTGTACCGCCAGCCCACTACTGAAGAACACAGCCGGCTGCTTATAAAAGACGAGCGCAGCTATATCTCTTCACAGACTAAAGCTCTTCTTCTGTGGGGTGCTTCTACGGGTGACTAAAGTGGATAATAGGATAACTATGACTCTTGAGGAAATTCACGGACAGGAGAACACAGTTGAAGCCGGTGACAGGTAAATATAAACGAAATAAATTCATTTAATTAAATTGATGTTTTTAGTCCCTTGTATAAAATCAAGTATTGCTACATTGCATTAGTCGGAATATTGCTGACGATGCATTTTATCATCTTTGGTGTGCTTGCATGAGCAGAATGTGGCTTATTCTATTAAACTAGAGGTCGTTATTAAAGAGGCTTTCAGACTTGCTGTGTGCTCCATGCAGACTTCAATAAAAGGTTCTTACAAGTGATTATTTTTATTGATTTCCAGAATGATGTGTGCTGGCTCAGCCCTGGAAGAGCTCCTGGTTTCCGCTAAGAAACAAGAAAACCTGACAGTGGGAGTCTACGAGTCTGCAAAAGTAATGAATGTGTAAGTATTATCAATATAGTCTTAACTCCCGGTAATAGACCCGTTATTCTATTGTTATGTTCCGCTGAGTCAAACAAATCCTAAATTGCGTTATAATTTTTGTTTTTGCAGTGACCCAGACAGCGTGGCTTTCTGTGTTCTGGCAACCGATGAGGAGTACGAGTGCGACATCGCTCTGCAGATCCACTTCACCTTAATCCAGGCCTTCTGCTTCGACAACGACATCAACATCGTGAGGGTGAATGACATCCAGCGACTGGCTGAGATTGTGGGGAGCGACGAGTCGGGCGAACCCCAAGATGCGCACTGCATTCTCGTCACGGTACGTACAGCCTCCTCAGTGATGTCAGTCAGTGTTACACTTTGCTTTAGGATCTATGCAGATTAAACAAACAAAAAAAAACGTGTTCTAATTGCCATCTCTTCGTTTTGCTCCTATTACAGAACCCAAACTTGGATTCATGGAAGGACCCGGCTCTGGAGAAGCTGAGCTTGTTTTGCGAGGAGAGTCGTAACGTTTACGAGTGGGTGCCTGCTATTACACTCCCTGAGCGATGAACTGGGACTTTTCAGCAATTGAAGATGCTTAACCTTTGGTGCATTAATAACCTGGAATACGAGGGTGACCCGACATATTCCTGAGATCTGTGGATTATCCTGTTGAGGGCTCAGATGAAAGTCGCAAGGGCGGGCGTACAGAAAATGTCCTTTGAGGTGACAAGGAATCAAGTGCAACGGGATCTGCAGGAGGACGGTTCGTACCAAGGTGCCCGCAACTTCACTGGCAGTGCGGGGCCTGGTATACCACAGAGGAGAGCGGAGGAGAGCTCTTGAAGTTTTGAATGGTGTGGAGGCTTGACGAAGAATGCAAAGAGGAAGTGCATTGTGCAGAGTACCGGCAATGGACTGAAAGACTCGCATGAAAGACTGAACGTTTTTAATGAAACTGGAAGCTAAAAAAAGTTTTAAAAAAATGTGGAACGGACTGATTTAACTGAACAGGTATTTCAGAATCGGTATAATTGAAAAACTGTTACGCAGATATTTTTGTACGCAGTTTCGTAATGGATCAAATTATTCAATGTATGGCTGTGAATTTTACGGGATGTTTGTGAACATCGCAATAAAACGATCAAATGTACTATTGCGTCGTGTGTTGTGAAATGATCTCTGCAGCCTTCAAAACGCATCAGGTGATTTTGAACAGCAGCAGTTTAGCAAACACATTGTATACTCACTTTATCTCACAACAATGTGGGGCACGCAGCTGATGCTGGACGTTTGACACAAAGAAACACGCATGGAGTTTGGCTCAGGAGCGGTCTGAGCACAATAGTCAGCAGAGAAGCTAACGCTCTCTATTCAGAAAGAATTGACCTCTCACCGCCTATGCGCCAGCTGCTTACTTCAACAGCTTGCATAACTAATGAGATGCATGCAGAATGAGTTTCTCTTTTGTAGTAGGAGGCTTTTGTGCTAAGGGGAACCGTTGGGGGGAAATTTGGCAAAAAAACATTTCCTTAAATCTTTCTTCCTCTACGCAGGTTATAATTTACTACAATTTACTCATCACCTGCTTTTTAGAGTACACAAAAATGTGCAAGCACAAGTTTTGTATTGAGTGGCTCCCACTAATAGTGGAAAGTGGTAGTTATTCTGAAAGTATTGAAACCTTTAAGCTGATCAGCGCTGTCTGAAAAAATATTTTTGTTGAAAGTGCATTTAAAAAAATGGTTGAAAATGACTTAAAATGAGGTGTTTTTTTTAGTTCACATAATTCAGTGCTGCAAATTGCATTGGCTTGAGAAAAGTCCTGGTAGGATGAACCCTATAAGAACCATTACAATGAAAGGCAAACCAAATTATTTTACAAGCCTAAAGAAGGATCAGTAATATGACATGGAAGCTGGACATAGTTTTTTTTTCTGCTTCTGTAGTGCATGCCGTACATCGAGGATAAATCATTGATAAAAGTGGTTGTATGTGCCAGAAGACACTTGTTCTCTTACCACAGTAGTGAGGTTTTTAGCAAGCTTTTAAAAAGTGAAGGTCATGGTTTCTGTGTCAACACTTAACTCTGACTTCTTAATAATAGCGGTTGAACTGACTTTGACAATTCATGTGTTGCACATTATTTGGATGTAATTCCACAGGTCTCACTTCACCTCTCTTGGCCAAAAATGACACTTACCTGCCATTACCCTTGTACACGGTTTCCAGGAATCTCAGTCCAAAATGACATCATTCCATCCTTAAGAGTATTCTTAAACATGGATCACACCTTACACCAACTCTCAGTGACTAATTTCTTCTGAGAATCTCTCCATTCATTTACAGATTTCAGCTTTTTACACCTCTCCCTCAGATTTCCAATTGTCTGGACATCCTTTCTCACCTGCTGTGCCCATTTTCACTTGCTCTGTCCTTTTTGTTCTCTTTTGCTTTGTATCCCTGCAATTCTTCTGTCCCCTTCAACCTGAAGAGGACTCAGCAGCTAAAACATTATTTCTTTCTAATTAGTGTGGAATTATCCCATGCTTGTTCCTTTGTTTGTATGCTCTCACAGTTCTCCACTTGAACATGGCTGTATGATTCATTTCATAACTTTGCCTGTTTGTTATCTACTTGAATAACCCCAACACACATTCAATTTCACAGTCCCTGGGTCTGACATCAAATGCTAGGTTTGGGGCTCTCATATACAAAATTATATAGTAAAATGTGGGGAAAAGGTAATGCTGAGATGTCACAAATAATCATTAGTGTGTATTTTGTTATACCACTGAAGAGTGATACAAATTCAATTCAATTCAAAGCACCCCACAATAGACACAGTAGAAAGAATTTTCTGTATTTTAGTAATACAAATAGTTCATATGGAGTTAGTAATGTTAAATCTAGGAAAAAGGCAAGGAAACTGAAAATGTTTATTACTCAGAACCAGAGGTGAATACACTTCACTGGAAACTAGGCCATACCAATGGGGGTTTCCTGCAAGCAGCAAACTCTCATTATATCCACATCGAAAAAACATTCTGTGCTGGTAACATCCAGGACGAAGAGTTTCAGATGCCAATACTGAATCATCACTTAAAATATGAACATGTAATACACTGATTTTAAAAGTTTTATTGGTAAAGTAAAATGTGGTTTTTTGGAATATTTTGGAAAATAACTGTTTTTTGTAATTCCTGTTATATCTATGCAAAAATGTGCTTCCATATTGAAGCACAAACAGTGCTTTCCATCCTCAGGGCTTAGGAACAAATCACTCGTGTTTAACTCTACAAAAAATATTATAGATATAGCATGGCTTTATCCATGACATAATGAGCAGTTACAGAAACAAATATGAGGACTGACTTTTTGTCTAAGAAAAAATATTCTTAATTTTAACCTGGATCCTATAAAACTGACCCAAGATATAAATTTCTTTAAAAATAAATTTGTATGCATCATATAAATAATATCAATTTGTATTGTGGAACAGTGCTTTACATTTTCAATGCCTTTAGCAAAATAAAGGTGTATGACACAATTTGCATTAAAACTCATTAAAAGTTACACACCTAAAGGAGAGTACACACTGCACATTGAAGCAAGAGTGATTTCTGACAGAGGAAGCTAAATTTGCAGGAAACTGGTGTAAAACAGCTGTTGCTACAGACTTTTGTGGTTTTTCTGAGGTGTTTTGTATCTAAGAAAGCATCTCTCAGTGTATCACTAAATTTCACAGCAGCTGTGCTCAGAGTCAGTACTCTGCAGTCCTGTACTGAAATGGTTTCCTTTTAACTACCTGCCCAAGACACAAACATGCTCAACCTGACTCTTTCAAAAAATCCCACTTGTGTTCAACGACAGCAACCATCAGAAAACGTCTGCCTGTCCTTACTTAATTTTCGCTGCAACCTTTTAAGCTTCAGCTTCCTTCCGACATCAGAAATCGGAGATCTGTCAAACCATTAGTCTTTGCTGATAAGAATGAAGGGGCTGAAAGAAAGGAATATGCGTGGGACTTTCCTTTCCATTGTACGGGCTGTGAGATATCAGAATAAAACCATAAAAACATACACAGCCTGAGGGGTGTGAATCAATAGCAACCTTTCCAGCAACACTCATAAAAAAGTTCAAATAATATGGGCTCGGAAAAGTTGTGAGAGTAACTGAAAAGTCTATTACATGCTCACTAGTCTCTACAGACAAGTAATATGAACTTATTCTGTTTTGTGAACCGAAAGACTTTGGGAGAAGGGTATTTGTTGAATAATACTGTACATTGTATAATTAAGGAAACAATACTGAGAGGAGTGGAGCTCTGTCTATATGTTTTCCCCTTGTTTGCATGGATTTCCGCTGCATGCTCCAGTTTCCTCAAAACGTTCAAAGGCTTACTGGTAGGTAATTGGCTTCTGGGAAAATTGGCTGTGGATGTGAGAGAGCGTGCGTGTCTGTGTTTGTGTCTGTAACTGCCCTGCAATGGACTGGCATCTTGTACAGGGTGTATTCAGTTTTGCACCCATTGCTTGCCAGGACAGGCTATGGCTCTCCTGCAACCCTATACTGGATAGAGCAGTTAGAAAACCAATGAACAAAAAGAAGTACTAAAAATGTCAAAAAATGGTTGGCATAAGAAATCAGTGACAGTTACATCTACAGTAAGATCACATTTTCTTTCTAGTATAAAGGGTTGTATTTCCTTAAAAGCAAATTAACACGCTTTGATTGCCTTCCAAAAGTTTTGTAAACTGATTTACTATGGTAAATGAAAGAAAGGTTTGCAAACTATTATCTTTGACATAAAATTCATGCTGATATTGAATGCTGTTGTCTGGACTTTTAAATATCAATGCGATGGTGCACTGTATACTGCATATATCAAGTATGTCATCATAGAAATCCTATCTTTTTACCTACGTTCAGTCGCACAGACCAGTGCATTCCAGATATATTTCAGTTATATTTAACATAAAGAGATCTATTATGAAGCTTAAGGAATGGTCTCAAGTGCATATTTCATGTATTATGTCACTTATAAAAACATACTTAGCCCAAGTCAGCTCTCAATCAACCAGTAAAATCAATACCTTGACTTTATTAACCAGTAAGTCAGCTGATTAAGTACGGTTGTTAGTGTTTGCATCTTACAGGGGAGTTTTTCCTAGCGCTTGGATAAAGCTTCTTTCATTGAAGGTTTACTGCAGGAAGAGATTGCTGAAAGGGTAGGGACAGCAAATAACACCACACCCTGCTAAAATAAGTGCCAGTCTTATGTTACTGTATAAAATGATAATCCCTTTAAAAATAACATAGTGAGGATTAAGGCATATTTAAATAATCCACTTTATGCAGTTTGGCAATTCGTAGTAATGCGCTGATCACTGACATCTATACAATTTTTTCCCTTAAAATGTTTTTCTTTTGAAGAAATTAGCCAAAATGCATTTTAAACCGATAATATAGTAAAAAAAACAACAGAAACAGATTCTAAAAAAAAATTGAAGTGACACTCAAAGGATTCTTGCCTGCAGGTAGAGGGACTGTACTCAGTAATTGGTGTTGTCTGCTGCTAACTTTATTTTTTATTTTTGCTTAGTATATTACACATTATGTACTTTCAGAACTGAGTCCAGGTATGTCAGCTTTTCACTTGGTCAGTCCCTCTCAGAACGAAATTAATTACTGTGTAATTAATTGTCTAACAGGCTGATAAATAGCCAATGGAAACACTATATAGTATGCAGACGTACTGCATGGTTAAATCAATTTGCAATTATCAGTCCAGCTAAAGTAAATACAGTACATTCAAATGGGATGTAATGTATTTAATCTTGAATAAGTGGTCTAACAGGTGCATGTTCTTTTTCTGGAATATGTACCACATCTACATTATGTAACATGATTGAACAAGTATAATGGATTCATTTGCTTTGTGCTGTGATTCAGATAATGTGCATGACGAAATTTATCAGAAGGCCTGTTTACAATACCTGGAAATGACAAATTGATTCAGTTTTAGTGAGTGGATACAGACACAAACAAGGGAATGAACATAAAAACATAAGAGGAGGCCATTGGTCCCAGCTACATTATTTAGATACTAGTATAGCTAAGTGGTCTGAAGAGCTAATCCTACTCATCATTTCTTCATAGACTCTCAGGTTTGACAACCTGTCTAGGTACCTAATTTTAGAATTTCATAAGACTGTGTGTAAAAAAATCAAATGCATTTTTGAATACACTTCCCTGTTCTTTTTACTTTCGGCGAATTTGTCTCACTATTAACTCTGAAGAAGCTAATTTGCTTAACTTTGTTATAAGGTAAGAGATCACCTTATTAGCCATATACAATTTCTTGAATTAGGAATTTCTCTTTTTGCATACCCCAACTTGCTCTCCATGAGACACACAGACAGGGAGAGAAGCTTGAGGTCAGAGGGCAGGGTCAGCCATTTATATGGCATTGCTCAGGGGCCCAAAAGAGTAGGATTCCTCTGCTGGCCACGGGACACGAAACGGGACAGATTCTTAGCCACAGAACCACCACACTGCCCTTATGTCTTTTAGGATTTGGGATACTTGAGTTGGATTCCTTCTTACTCTTCTTTGGTTCTGTTTGAATGCTCATGTTAACTACCTCCTACATTTGATGTTATAATTTAGTTTATAAAGAGCTCTTAATAATTTTCCTTTTCCTGGTCCTTGGTATTAAGACCAAAATCCATTCATTCATCTTCATCTTCAAGTTGCTTCTTCCAATTCAGGGTTGCAGGGGTGCCAATACCAATCTAGGCAAGCAGTGGGCACAAGGTAGGGTGCCTGTGTTTTGTTTGGGGGGGAACCCACACAAACATGGGGAGAACATACAAACTCCACACACAGATAGCACCCCAGATCCAGAATTTAACTCGGGGCCCCAGTGCAGCCAGACAGTAATGCTAACCACTGCCCCTCTGTGCCAACCTTACAACCAAAAATAAAAATGTGACATGGACGAGGAACTCTTTGCTGTGCACTGTGAGCAATTCAGGTAGGTGAAAGAGCAATATTTTATATGTATTTCAGAGCAGTATCTGACTTTGACAATTTCTGTTGCACATTCATGTTTTTAACCCTATAACTACTGTATAACATGACATGCTGGTGCAAATCAATGCCAGAAATGTACAGTATATAATAAAGGGAAGAAAACCACCACACAAAGTCATGCAGCTTGTGTGTTCACCACAGCTACAGTTAGCATAAAAACAATGATTTATTTTCTAAGATAAAACGAATGTAGCAGGTAAATGAAAAGAAGTAAATGAGTGAAGTGAGGAAATTCCACAATCAACCAATGTAGTAATTATGAATACCACTTACCACAATTAGCGAGGGAGAATTACTTGCTTTGCACCATTAACTGTGGGCTTGAGTCAACTGTGTATCTTGACAAGCTCAAGATAAGAATGTGCAGATCAAAAAGACATCAGCTTAATACTACATAGGTACAAGTAATGGCTGAAAGTACATGTTAATTCCTGATTGAAATAAAGAAAGGAGAAACACAGCATTTCAGATATTGAGCCTTCTATAGGTGTGAGAGAGTAAGTGTAATGCTACACATGCTAGCAAGATTGATAGGATGTAAAAAATTAAATTTAGCTACATACAAGTGGAGATTTTCATACAGGAAGCTTGCACACGAAGATGTGTTACATGCACTCAATTCTGCACCACGACAAAAAAATTAAGAAATGGAATACCATATTAAAAATAAATTTCGTTACTAAAACAATTGTGGAGAATCTTTCTGCTCTACAGGACCATACCGATATATTCTTTGCTCTCATCCTTTTTGTGCATGGCAAGATATTTCAAGGCACACAAAAGAAACACCTTCGTGTGATGCCATGACACCAAAGGAGGTTCTGCAGAGCAGAATGACTTGACAGAAAATCGAGCAACAATTTCAACAATCCCTTTGTGCAGAGCAGGTGACAGGGCCTGAGGTGCTTGAGGTTGCTGAGGTGGGATGGGAGAACCCAGTACATTCAATGAAGGCAACACTCCTGTTTTATAAGATAAGATCACGTTATTAGCCATATACAATTTCTTGCATTAGGAATTTGTCTTTTCACATACCCCAGCTTGCTCTCCATGAGACACACAGACACACAGATAGGGAGAGAGAAGCTTGGGGTCAGAGTGCAGGGTCAGCCATTTATACAGCGCCCCAGGAGCAGATGGGGTTAAGAGCCTTGCTCAGGGGCTCAACGGAGTAAGATTCCTCTGCTAGCCGCGGGATTCAAACCTGCAACCTTCCAGCTACAGATGCAGATCCTTAGCCACAGAGCCACCGCACCACCCTTTTCATTGTTCTTTATAGTTAAGTGTTTTACGTATTAACTTTATGGATGTAAAAATTATTTCTTCACATTCTTAAATTGATAACACCAACACCCATCCTAACTGCTGACATGAAAACCATGTTTCCTTTACACATACATCTCTGATTTCATTATATAATATCTCATTGTAATTAATGTTTGAATTCCATGTTCTATAGCATATTCCTTTCTTTCCTTTACTTTTCCAATTGGATGATTTTTGATAGTTCAGATCCATAGTAATTTTGAGACGGTCTAGGTTATGGTTCTGTGCCTGAATTCTCTTTGTGATATACTGTACAGTGCCCGCCTTCCATTTTTTCTGTCACTTTGGAATGCCGTGAATCCACTAATGTGGTAGTTGTCACATCTTCCTGTTATCCATATTGTTTTGATTTCAGTTACATCATAATTACTTCTATCTCTTGCATTTTCTTTCTAATACTCTTAACATTATGGTATAAGCATTTAATTACCTGTTCCTTTAACCATGAATTATAGCTTTGTAAAGAGCATAATACAACTGTATTATTTGCAATGACGATTTTAGGTACAATATGAAAATAAAGATACTGCCGTTAACTCTTGCATCTTTGTGGCAATTTTTAATCAGATGTTCCCTTTAGTAGCGAACTACATTGGAGGAACGTTTGTTTTTTTTAACTGACCTATTTGAACAGTATGTCACACCTTCAATTTCTTTCAATTTCCTGGTTTATTTTGAAGCTCTCCATTAACTTAATGATACACAGCTGTACTGTGCAAATTGTATTTCACCTCACAAACGTCCCTTTGGCACAAAGAGATGTGACCAAAACCTGCTGTTACTGTATAACACACTGCAGACTAAGCAGGTAGGTAGTTTGGCTCCTGGGGCTAGACCTTATCCTGGGTTCCATGGAGTTAAGTAAACAGGGGGCTCACGATTCCCCACTTGGGTCGGACGCCAGTCCATCGCAGGATTGCCACCAGCAAATTTTAGTCCCCATTTCATACTGCTGGGTGGACTGGAGCAGGCAGGGTAAAGTACTTCATTCAAGGTACAGTACAACCGCAGTCTCTGTATCACAGACATTAAGTAAACCCACAACCCACCATTTAAAAGCTGAGC
Source organism: Atractosteus spatula (assembly GCF_055471065.1). Classification (NCBI taxonomy): domain Eukaryota; kingdom Metazoa; phylum Chordata; class Actinopteri; order Semionotiformes; family Lepisosteidae; genus Atractosteus; species Atractosteus spatula. The sequence goes on along the minus strand of NC_142708.1, from coordinate 26,385,756 downwards.
AACCTACGCACTACACTGCCCCCTAAAGAACAGTGCATCATAAAATGCCAAGCTATTAGAGTGGTGGAATCTTTTAAAAGATCTTTTAAAAACTTTAACACACAAAATTAAAAAAAATACTATTTGAATATTTTTGATAACATTTTAATATTGATATAAATAATATTGAAGTTGTATTTCCATAGATTGAGCACAAAGCTTTCAAAGGTTCTTTCCAGCTGCTAGGATAGGATAATAAAAAAGGTACCTTTTCTTGCTTGTTAAACTCAACAAATCTGTCTTTATCATGTCAGTCGTTGAAAGTGGATTAAAATTAACCGAATTTCATATGAACAATTTCATATGAATTTCATTTCTCATAATAACAAAAACAGGTGATACAGAAAATACCTTAAAGCACAAATCACATTAATAGTGGTAGGAATGTGGATTCATTCCAAATGCATGTAATTCCTTTTAAGATAGTGGCACAAAAATCACATAATGACAAAACACAGTTGATATGGTGTGGCGTTTTCAGAGAACATTTTTACATAACTGTAGTATCCCAGAATAATTTCTACAGTAGAATACTCTGTACTCTATAACGAAAGTACAGAAAAGCAGAACAAATTCACAATTGTACTGTATCTTCCAGTCCCTTTGCATGCTTTAGATGTTTGAAATGCTGGCTTGGAATCACACTTGCATTGAGCAGGGAATGTTAAGTGAATCCTGATATGGAGCACAGTAAAAAGCCTCACACATGCTTCACATACTTTCCCCCATTCCTGTAGGGAACAAATACCGTGCTGTCTGAGAGTTTCTTTTCATCTCAGGTCTCAGGACGTCAGTTCTGAGTGTGCAGTTTACAAAGCACGCTGAAAAAATAAATTGCCAGATTGGGTGGCTAGAGCTTTCTGATTGGTAGGTGATTTGGGTATCAAAGCTTTGCACCTACAGCAGTGGGTTTTCCTGAGTCATTCTACTTTCAAACAGATTTTAGAAAAAATAAGGGACGTGGAAAATATATTTGCCAGGTAATCAGGTAAAAGGATGCACTGCGATAAAATAGTGAACAAATAGTTGTTATTGGCTTAACCAATAACCTTAAACATACTGTACAAAGAGGATTTTTTTTTAAAAAAGAGGCAGCATCTACTTTCTGAGTTTTGTTGCAGCTGTTGGTTGCTGTTTTGATAGCTCAGTGAGTCATGTTTTAGATGGTGTTAATCCTCGGACAGTTATGGGCAAAGTCATCTTTTCTATTTGGGGAGAAAGCCTGTCGGAGGAAGGCATGCTGTACCCCTGTGGATCATATGCTTGGAGCTTGGCGTCGGAGGTGGAATGTCATTGTGGATGTGCAAGGCCCCCGTAATAGTTTACATTTATATCGTGTTTATTCAGGCATGTCATCGAATACACCAAAGTGCTCCAATTCTCACGGGAGATAAGTAAAGGACAGGAAAGCGTGGCTTACATTAATACATTGCAATGCAATGCTGAGTGGACGGATTTTTTTTAAACTTCGGTAACACCCTCTCTATTAATGACTGGAGATTTTAATCGTACAAAAAGGAGTTTCCCTTTCTGCTTAGTTCCTGTGTTAACCTGTGTATGTCTAAAGGGGTTAATAATGCCTATGCCTACACTTTTAGTGTGCATAGTTAACAGGGCATGAAGCCATCTAGCATGTCAATGAAATTGACTAAATTCGGTTTTTCAGAAATGCGCCAATGACCATTTGAGAAAAGGCGATATTTCTTACAGCATCAGTACGTGATCAAGTCTTTGATACAAATGACAAAATCAAAAGGAGTTGGTGGTTCTGGCTTCACATGTCTGAAGACAGCTGTTTGTTGTTAGCACCACAATTCTGGAGAGCATGTGTTGTCAAGCTTCTTAACTAGGGCTGTGTGTGAAAGATGAAACTCCACCCCTGGGTGCAGTTTCATACCAGGAACTTTTTCAGTATGATCAGCCACCCCTTAGGTTTAGAAATGGAGAACTGGTCATAATAGTTACCAAGCTGCTAAGTGTTTGTAAACACTTGGCAATCCATGTTTAAGAGTACAGATGAATAAAACATCTGTTGTTTCTCAGCTGTCTGCGGCATCTAAAAACAGAGCTGCCGTTGAATATATAAACAAGAAATAAAACTCGATAATATTCATAAACCAAAACCTTGCCTCTGTTTTGGATATAAAGTTTCAAGCAATTTTTATTAACTACATTATAATTAGTTTTGCATTAAATGTAGTAATAGGTTAGTTGATATTGAGTTTATAAGCTGCTTGCCCACCTCAGATAATTTATTCCTTGTATGCACCATAATCTTAAATTTATTAATTTAGAGTCTGGAAAGAAACAATTAACTGTAATCTTATTTGGTACAGAAAGTGTAATTCTCTGTAACTAGAACATACACACTGCAATGTGCTCCTCTGACATGTTAAATGCAGTAGGTTCTGTGCTTCTAGTATTCATTTGAACTGAATGACCTCCAAATTGGCTTGTGGTCAGTGGAGAGGCCACTGCAAAAAGCATGTGTTCTTTTCCCTTCTTCAAAGAACATTTTACCATTAGCCATCATAAGTACAAAGAGTAAACAGCACATGAACCAAAACAAGCCCCTTCCCAGAACCCCTCCTACAAAGTTAATGTGAAACCGGAATGAGGTGGAAATGAATATAGCAATGCTATCTGTTTCCTGATGACCATGCCTTGTTTGCTTACATATTTTTCTGTTTTGAAACTACAGGGTATTACAAGTCAGATAAATCCTTAAGCATTTTGTTCTACTTAATGACAGCCATACACACTCTGTCACAAACAGGGCACATGTGATTAAGAACACTGTACACAGTGGTCAAAGGGGAGAAACGTTTCATCTTGTTTTCAGTACTTGAAGGGGACAAAAGGAGAGATAAGGGGACTCGCTGTCCTACTGAGAACAGATTTTCCTCATAACATATTCAAAACACGTTCTTAATCTAAGACAACATTTTTATTAGTGGTTATGCATGTGCAAGAAATGTAGTACTGACTTGCTATTTGTATATTTGGAACAATATCCATTTAATATATTGAAAAGGAATATGTTTTTCAGTGTATGACACAAGTCAGGGCTCAAAAGGACTTTTGCAACAATTTATGCCATTTTCTCAAACTATATTTTAGCTAACTAAATGCCAATAAATTGTGTTGTGTAGTGGAATAATGTACAGTGCTTGTTAATTGTGACAGATATACAACATTTAGAGATATTTTCTTGATATTAATCACCACAATGACAGATTATATCAGAAGATAGTTTTAGGTAAAGGTATGCTTTAAGTTGTTTTTGTCTATTAGTTTTGGTCTAATGTTCAAAACACTTTTTCTTATCTATTGAAACATTGTATTTGCACACTTGATTCTCTTAAAGCAATTTTTATAAGTGAAATGTGTAAAATATGTTGTCATTACACAAGGCTTTTGTCTTAGAAAAGATGAGGATTACTCATTTCTTAATTTATGCATTTATGTAAGCTGCATCTGAGAAAATTCAAAAGCATTTTAATGATTGACGAAACTAAAAATGAAAAATAAATTATTGTGGATAAAAAGAAAACACTTATTATATGGTTGTAAAAATATAGTGAATTGATTTCCAGTGATGTAGTTATTGATTTCCAAAATGTAACTACCTTTTTGTTTAAAGCTATAAGAGTGATTATCCTGATGAATAATTTCATGAGAATAAACAATAAACTGCAGAAGTTACATATCCGGAAACAAACTTTGTGCTTAATTTGAAGGTAAGGTCTTATTATTTAGTTGTTAAAGACTGATGACGTGAATATTTAAAAACATGTGAAAATGATTAAATCTGAAATTTTTCTGTAGTGCATAATATTCTAGTGTACATTAAGAAATAGTCGTTCAGCAGTTTCTATAATACACAGAATGCAATTAATATTTAATATTTTAATACTGCATTAGGATTCCCAGAGCTCCAAAAACCTTAAACATAAAACAGCATTCTAACTAATATCTTCTGAATTAAAAGATTGATCTGTTTGTCTGTTTATTTAAATCCAAACCTTTCTGCAGAACATGAAATGTTTAAAGAAAGCAGATTCTGATTTTAATTATCTGTAAGTGAAGCCCAGTGTTTTGTTTTACTTTGCCACTGGTGTACATCTAGTAAATATCCTCAATTTATTTGCCTGCACTTTGCTCTACAGCCCCGCTAATGCCTTTGTACAACGACAGGCTGGGGGGACTCTTTCAGAATGCAGAAAGCACAACATTCCTGGTTTCCCAGTGTTTTTATCATAACATGTTTATGATCTTTTTGGGGATGTTTTCTATAATAAAAACGACGTTGTACTTCAGAGGAATAGACCATGTGCTTCTGGGACAGTGGGAAACTAGAACAAGAGGGAGCCTGCACTGGCCGGACAGAAAAAAAAACCCATCTGTAAATAAAGCTGTTTCAGTGTAGAATACAAATGGAAGACTATTGAGATCTGAAACAAACATTTACAAAGATAAAAGGTGACTGGTGTCTGTTCTTGTGCATTTGGAATATACGCGGTTTCAAAAGTTCATCTGCGTTTTAGCTGTTTGTAATTGTAACGTGATCTGAAATACTGTATTATACAGCATGCCATTTAGTATGGTATAACTGCAACATCATCTGAAATGAATATCTGCATTTCATCCAGTAAAACCTGATTTTGGAAGGAAACTAATAGATATACTTTTGCTTATGTAACATAGCACACCACTAAATGCCTCTTTAGTCTGAAATGTTTCACAATAAAGAAATCAGTTCTATTCATGTGCTTCTTTATTTTGTGCATTAGATCCTTACATATAAGAAATCAAGCATTGCAGAGATTAATCATATCAGTGAGGGTCTACACAGGGGTTACTAGACTCATATTAGGCTCCCTTTGATAACATCCCTACTGTTAAAACACATTGACCCCAAACAAAACAATGCCCTCAGCAACAAGAGAATAATCTTTTCCTTTTTTAGTGCCTCCAGATTGAGTGCATGATATCAATTTTCATATGTACAAAACAAACAGGTCTGTGTTTTTCTGTGGCTGCTTTTGATGAAAAACAAAATAAGCTCTTTTTGTTTTGGATGTGTTGCTCGGTCTCCATTGATGTGAATGGTAGCACAGCTGGCTGTTGCTGGAGGGGGAAGCCAATCAGAGGAGAGAATGGTCTGTGACTGAGATTAGGATTGGTTGCTGTTGACGGTAACAACAGTGTGATGGGCATTAAGAAGGTTGTCTGGTTCAATTTGTATCATAACATTTATATGTTGTTGTTTTCATTAGCAGTAGAAGTGGGATTTTTTGTGAACAATTTTTTTATTGATTTGTTTTTTCTTAAACAAAATACAACAGGAAAATTGGTTCATGGTATTTCAGTGGCACATTTCACTCCAGAGGATTCCAAAGCACTATATATTGATCCACTTTTTCCACCCACTTGGGTGGCATGTAGTAGCCATTATGTGCCAACAGCCCCACCACACAGCAGGTCAGATTGTGAAGTGAAACAATGCTTCACCAATTAAGGGCGAAGTTTGGATAGGGCAGATTGTGCAAGTCTAGAGTGGAATTTAACCAGAACACCTGATTTGACAGCCATTTCTTTCAAAACATGCCGCAGGATCTTGAACGAACAAGTCGTGAGGACCTCAGTTTAGTGTCTCATCTGAAAGGGAGATCTCCCTTTTCAGAACCAGCCATATTGTAACCTTGTTAAGCTTCAGGTAGTCACACTGCTGCCTAGTTAATTAAAATCCCCCCCTCCCCACCCCGACCTCTCCACATAACCCCCTCACCCTTTCCCTTTCATCTGTGGTCTCCCTTTCAATTTTTTGCCTAAGGATCCCTAAAATACAGTCGAACTGTGCAACCTCATGAAATAAGGCTTTGTCTGCTTCAGCAGCAGCTTTCATGGCCACCACCGTCCCCTCTCTGACACTATGCAGCAGCTATATCACCTGGGAGACCTCTAAGGTTTCTGCTGGAAGAGGTGTTAGTGGGGCCAGTAGGGGGTGCTCACCCTTCGGTCTGTATGAGTCCTAACACCCCAGTATAGTGACGGGGACACTATACTGTAAAATGGTGCTGTCTTTGTCAAACCGAGGTCCTAACTCTCTGTGGTCATTAAAAATCCCAGGGCATTTCTCGAAAAGAGTAGGTATGTTAATCGTTGTGTCCTGGTGAAATTTCACCCTGGCCTTTACAAATCAATCCCCACCTATGAATTGGCTTCATTACTCTCTTCTCCTCCCCACTGATAGCTGGTGTGTGGTGAGCATACTGACGGACTACGGCTGCCTTCGCATTATCCAGGTATTATTATTACTCTTACTACTGTACTACTACAACTATGTGCCCTACCAAGTGAAAAGTAATACCGTCTCTGCATTTACAGTATATTCTAAACAGAGCATAAAAACTAATTCAATAATATGATAGCATGACACAATCCTTACATCATTTGAAGTAAACTGGACTATGACCCTGAGCCCCGCCAGCAAGGCCGAAGGCAACAGTCATGCCAACTGACGAGTGACTGATTCACTTAGCAACACAAAATCATGATGACTACAACTGGCCCTCTCTAGCACACAGCGCTCGAGTACAAAGAGCAGACACCTCCTCCTGCATGCCACTGACGTTGCAGCACAGGCTGTCTTGAATGAGTCTCTCGCAAAAACACGGAAAACAAAAGCAAGGTCCCACCATCACATACTGCCTTTCAGCAACAACAACTTTGGAAGCCCTTGAACCTGAAATGATGTCATTATTGGAGGCATTTATGTGCAGTTGCGTACACAATGACATTAAGAATTAAGGAAGAATAGCATTTTTCTGGACACATGTGTCTAATACACATTTCAGCTTTAGTACATACCATAAAAATGACAAAACTAAGTATTGGCAACATGTCTTACAACTTCAGTGAACACTGCCTGATGTTTATCTTTACTCCCCCCTCTCTTGCATACAAATCATACCGCTATCCAAACAAGCTCAAATTAATCCTGTTTTTGAGACTATGTCTATCACCATGTCGAAGTTTAAAAGACATGCTAAGCAACTATAATTGCAATGTGTGATTGGCCCAGCAGGTGGCTGTTGCTGATGAATGTGGACTGACTCACCCAATCACCAAAGAGAGCTCCAATGAGGCTGTGACTCACACTTTCACATTCTCAACACTGTTCAGGCAACTAGCTTCTACCAGCTCCCCAAAGAGTTGCATATCAGCAAGGTCATTTTTCAGGACGTTCATTTACACAAATTGTAGTTTGCTGGGCGTTGTGTTCATTCCGATTGCTTAGAGTAGAATACATCCAGGGAGTGTTTCGTGTACATTTATTAACGGGCCAATGTGAATATATTTTTTGTGCTTTTCTCAAGTTCCACTAGTACCTTCTGAATACAAATTATCAATTTATATTTTTTCTTTAATGTGCTTGCTGTACATACAATAAATGTGAAATCTATACAGGGGAATTCAGAATATATCTTATTCAATCTTAAAAATACTCATCAACATAATGAAACATACAGTACTCCTAGCTAAATGACATCCTGCGATTAAATGATCTACTTCTGTTTCCTAACTCTTACTGGTGTAGAATCTAAGGAAACAAAAGATTATTTACTTTTATGTGATACATTTGTTTGTATAACAATCTATTACATGTGTTATGCAGATTATTTTATGTTGGAGAAAAAAGTTTCAAAGTTAATTATCTAGCTAGAATGAACTATGGTTAAATATTTCGAAGCAAATTCCCATTAGGACGCTATTTTGAAAGTACCAGTACTGGATTAAACCATGCTTACTAAATATTTGTTTAAGGGCTATAGATGCGATTGTGTTTAGGTCATTGGCCCAGCCACAGCAGCTCTCCCTTAACCCTTAGATTTCCACTGCTTTTCTAGCTGGTATTTTCTTCAAAGGAAACTCATATGAAAAGCTGAGCAATGCAACGGTGTCTGGGTGTCCTTTGTTATTAAAATCCAACTCCAGACAGCCAGCAACAGCCACAGAACCCCTGAGTTGGGTACAATTCTACCCAGCAACTAGGCCACACTTCTCCATCTGCTGTCTCGCACAATGAGTCAGGAGGGAGGGCGGAGGGGTGTGGGCTGCAGTCCTGGCACAAGCCAACTTTCATTCTTCCATTCACTTCGGCTCACCCTTTCAGCTTTCCATTGTTGCATGCTAATGGCCACACAAAGGGCCTGCCTGTTGCCTGAAGGATCACAATAGCGCAAATAGGGAGGGCCTTAATCCCTGCATAAAATTATGGAGGCACCCTTGAATTAGTGATGGAAGAGTAGGCTGGATGGAATGCACTGATTGATATAAGAGGATGCATAGTTCTCTCCAGCCAGCAGCTGCTTTGATTAGCTGGGGCTTTAAGTGCAGTGTCACAATATTTCATTATCTACGCACCCCTTCACCCCTCCCCACATGCAGGGCTGCCTGCCACATGGCCACCTCTTGAGCTGTCTTTTCAAGCCCCCGGCACCATTCAGGCAGCAAAGATGCCCTAGAAACTGTGGCAGATGGGTCTAGGTTAGATGGAGTGTAGGCTGTTGCCTGGGGCAGCCATTGATAACTCTATTCACCCCAGAGCAGTTTATCTGAAAAAGGACACAACCAGACACACGTATTGTTTAAAAGATACAGTTTATCTTCTAATAAGACTTTAAAAAAAAACAGAAATCCCCATCCCCTCAAGCAAAATAACACCAACAAATTCCAGTTCATAAAGATTCGGGGCACCCAGAAAATGGACCCCTGTGTCCATGGTGACGATGATGATAGTAGCAGAAGAGGAAAATAATAATAGGGGTATGTGATTTCATGGGTTCTCTGTTTCCCCCCAACTTTGGGGTACTGGGTTTGATTCTGCACTGAGGTGCGTGCTATGTGGAGACAGACTGCTGAGGTTGATCAGCGTCTCTAGTTTAACTCTGTGCGTGTCCTATTACGAACTGGCTTCCCTTCTAGGGTTTATATCCCAGGCTGCTGTGACCCTAACCAGCACTAAGCAGCTTTCTAATAATGAATGGATAATATTAACTGGATTTAAGCACAAGTAGGAGAAGGTTTAAAACACTTGTCTGTTTAAATAGCTTTTGGGCTTGGAACCTGCTCTTCGATGACACAGCTAACGCACAGTCCTATTTGATTCATATCTGAGTCACAAGGTCTGCACTGAATAGCAATAAGGTGTTTCATTTCTGTCATACTTAGGCTTTTTGTCATGACTGCCTTTCTACACTGTAAAATAGAGGCATTTTTAAAGTCACTTGCGCATGCCTTGGAGAAGCGGTCACAGGTTACTGCAGCTTCTGGCTTATTGCTCATTAAATACAGGCCTGCTGTCATCCTGGAAAGGTCAGCAGGTCTCTTTGCACTGTTCTGTCATGTAAATCCATTACTCCCCACATTTGCGCCTCCTTCCTCCGATATTTGTATGTAAATGTAGCTGCCTGGGTCTCTGCCTGGGCCTCAGTCTGGGCACGTGGCTGCACTCAGTATGGGGGGACATAGGTGAAAATACTTTTGCCTCCTGGCCTGTAACACTAGAGAAGATAAACTTTGCTGCACAGCAGGTGCGAGGCACAAGTCAGGTGTGCCATTTGCCATATGTTCCTCCTTAGTGTAGTGTTTCTTCCGAATTGTGGAAATTACTAGCCAGGTGAGCCTAACGCAATCAAAAGGACTCCAGCTATCTAGAAGATATATCAATGTCAAAGAATAGCACACTGGACTGCTCTGTCTGGCTGCGTGCAGCCCACATAATTTCTTTTCTGACAGCGTTATTTGACAGTGTGCTTGTCACAACATGTCGTCTAAGCAGGTGTTTCTTAAGGAAACAAGACATTTAGCTAAACATTCATATGAAGTTTCAAAAGTGCGAATGGTTTTGTTTTCTATTCAGCTTTTAAAAGGTTTTCATTAATTCCAAGTCTTAAAGCTTTGCCTTTGTTAATAGATACCGAAGGGCAATCGCAAAAATTCCAGTCTTTGGTACCATGAAATAAAACACAAATTTCAAATTGACCACATATTCACCATAGTTCCCTATATGTATCGTATGAGGAATCGTTTTGTCTGCAGCCTGCTAAAATAGTCAGGAAGATATAATGAGCAGTTTTCATGATGACTAAAATAGTTAACTAAGTATCATAAACCAAATCGATACTTTGATGAACACTTCCATGCAGTGCAGCACAAATAATACCCTATAATTCAGTATGAGGTGGATGTCATTATTACCACTCCCCCTGTATTAATCTACTTCCTAGGAAACGTACAATGTATGTGCGTCCTGTAGAGGAGTGTGCTAATTTCCTAAGGAGCATATCAGAGCACGCGTTACCAACTGTTGCAGAAATATAGTCTGTGTTAAAACTATTCTGTGGCTCCGCCGCTCTCACCTCCTCCCCTTTGCTCCATTATTTTAGGTGAATAAGAGGGTCTCCTGGGCAGGGGGCTGTGGTCGACAGCTGTGCTATGACTGTGTCGCTAACAGCTGCCTCATCCTGGGGTGAAATTAAAAGATTAGTGGGATGCAGGCACGTGCTAGCAGCTTGAGGCTTGAACAATGCCTGAATTAGAGTGGAACTCGCCTGCCGCGCAGACAAAAGGAGCAGCCTCACTCCTGAAGCAGCGGCACAGGGGAGTGGTGGTGGTGGTGGGGGGGTTTGCCAGGAGAGGGTAGGGGCGAGAGGGGGCTATTGCCAAGGCAGAGACAAAGAAAGCAGGAGAGCTCCATCAAAAAGGGGCCCAGTGCTCTGAAAAGGACCGGCTTGGCCCAGCAACAGCTGCTCCTGCAAAGGAAATTTGAGCCGGTCTCTTTCACAAACACAACAGTTAAAAAAAGAATAGTGGGTGTATGGGGTTAGGTAGAGGCTGGGGTGGGGGTAGTGGAGAGGAGGTGAAAAGGGTATAGAGGGCACACTTTGCCCAAGTGACTGCTTAGCAATTGAAAGGAAGGATGCTGAGTGCCTGGCTTTAGATAGATTTTGACCTAAGAGAGACAACAATTTACATGTATGCATCCATCACCACACAAAGGTTTTAAAGCAGGGACCATATGGGCCTGTCTCTTTTATGTGTCGTTTACATTTCCAGCAAGTATTTTGTGAATTAAACTACAAGCATGCAAATCCATGCCTTTCACGTAAACCCAATAAGTGTTATTGTAATTGTCTTTGAGTGCTTACCTCAGGTTCTTAATGGCATGGATGCAAAAGTTGTGTAACGACTTTAGAATTCTGTATAGTTAAGCAAATGTGCAGAAGCAACAGTTAACATTTTGCCCATACTCTCAAGTTCACAGCCTTACCACGTTGTGATCACCTGCATGAAATTTCAAGTGATCACTATACTAAGAAACCGATTCACTTCATGTAGGAATGGTAGTGTAATTCGTGAGGCCTACATTGCTGACCACCACTGGAGGGAACTGGGATTACTGACACTGCTTTGCATTGAGAGTTTGTTAGAATATTGCGCCGGTTTACTATCCAGTAGAATGTCACACTCACAGATCCAGAGATTGCTAATGTTTTTCAAATTAACACCTGAAGACTGCAAATTCCCATTCCAACTGGTTAGCAGGGAGATGCTACAAAACATCAAAACCATCTTCAGAACATTGTTTTAAATTCCCCAGTTAAAGTCATTTATTGTAAAATCTTGAACATCCATTTCAATTATTTTTTGTGTACTTCAATGAAACTGAACAATATGTGCAATACATGGAAAATACAATGATGATCACACTAAGATAATAATTGCTTACGGTAAAACAAAGTTTGTTTCTCATAATTACAAATGCTATACTTGTGACAGAGGTTTGAGACAGGTTTGACTGCTCGTTTCACTGATATGTGACACAGATGAGAAAGAAGTGGTATAATTAGTATTATTATAAAAATAAGGAAAATACAATGCTCACATGTCCCAGACAGCAGTGTAATTTGACATTTAAAAGATGCCACATCAAGTGTAACATCTGAAACAAACTGCATAAACAAATGAATTATGGGGACAATCATTATCAATATCTACCACAAAGTGATATGGTCAGTGAGAGTAACCTGAAGGCAAGGAATAGATATTTGCAATTGCACAATAACAAAAACATTAGAATACTTTGGAAATAAAGCAGAAAATATAGAAAAATAGAGGGAATCAGTTATTCAAAAAATTACTTTTTTTTCCTCGTTTGAAAAGTCTATTTTGCCTTCAAACTTGTTTGGTGATCAGTAATATCTTTGAGATTCTGAGATTCTGTGGAGCTCAGGCCTTCTCTTCCACCACAGGCTCCTCAATTTCTGGGGGCTGCTTCTAAAACAGTCAATTGCAGACAAGAGTTTCCTGCAGTTTGGTGTGTTCCTAGAGCGTGTAAGGAGGGAGTGGGAGATCAAGAGAGAGGCACACAGAGAGGCAGACTGATCTTATCAGCCTTTTTTTGGTGCTGTCTTCCTTTGTCTGTTGCAAACTTCCCTGCCTAAGCGGTTGTGAGCAGGTGAGCTCTGGCCATCTGTATCTGTTGCTGACACAATGCTGGCTGTGAGACAGCCCCTCACCAATGATTCACAAAACAAAGCGGCCCGGCAAAACCATACGCAGGAGGAGGTGGAGGTCTATTTTCCTGTCCCATAATTAGTAAGGACAACAAATTGTAGCTGCCTTTTCATATTCAAATAATGCCTTTTTCCACACTGAACCAAAAACCTTTGAGGTACTGCTCAAAACTGATGGCAGGATTTAAAATGTAAATTCAATACTAGTAACAGATTTGGTGCTTTTAAAATACATTTTGTGGATTACATGTAAATGATATAAATGCGTATTAATAAATACAAATTGTACTGTAATGTTGACACGGAGTGCACATAACTTCAATAACGTGGCTATTAGTTTTTGGCTCTCCCACTTATTAATGGGGAGCATTATCACAATGTCACCATTGTCACACTGCTTTACAGAACAGTAAAACAAAAGAATAAGAGCTATACAGAAAGCAGACCCAGGTGTTTAAAAGGTCTAACAGGAAGAGAAGTAAATTCAGAAAGATGCACTTATGAGCAAAAACACCAGAAAGCTGTAAAGAAAGGTAGAAAACTGGATATGAGAATGCCAGATAGAAAAGATCTGGATGATAAGGATTTTCCCCAATTCCATTTTTACTGAAGACAGATTTGGAGTCATCTTTTAAATAATTCTGAACATAGCAGGCAACCTTTATTCACAGACACAGAACTTGGTTATAGCTCTATCATTTATTTTAGGCATGTCAATAATACTGCCCAGCAACTGTATCACCCTGCAACTTACACCTGGTAACCCACTGAAGCTAAGCAGGTGTGAGCCTGACTGGTACCTGGATGGGAGTACTAGAATCCTGGCCAAAGTTTCCCCACTGGCCTTTGCCAGGCATGGCCTCCTATTAGTCCCCTTCTTTGAATTGGCTTCATCACTCTGCTCTCCTCCCCACTGATAGCTGGTGTGTAGTGAGCATACTGGTGCACTATGGCTGATGTCGCATCATCCAGGTGGGTGGGTGCTGCACATTGGTGGTGGTGGAGTTGAGTCCCCATTATGTGTAAAGCACTTTGAGTGGAGTGTGCAGAAAAGCGCTATGTAAGTCTTTTAAGTAATCAATTAAGTAATTATTTTCAATATTTACTTATGTAATAAAACATTAACAATTCAGCTTATTGACTAAATGCAAAAGAAGAAAACAAATTGTTTTTTAAAAAATCAAGTGGTTGTTCTTAATTAATAATGGGGGACATACTTTTTAACTCGGTTAAATTGAGCACAAAAATAACCTGATTTACTATGTTTGGAATTATTACTGGAATTAAATGTTTGGAATTATTATGGTTAATTACCACTTTCCCCAGTGCTCAAATGGGTTTTCTCCAGGTGCTCTGGTTTCCTCCCACAATCCCACAAAGACATTCTGTCCCAGATAACTGGCATCTCTTAATGTGAGAGTGAGTGAATGCAAGCTATCTAGAGTGCCATGAAAAAAAAACTACTCAAAGAATAATAACTCCTTGCATTAATATAGTTTAAGACTGTATTCACCATTGAAGTGATGTGCAACAGCCATTGCATGCCAGCTGTCCTGTGACATAGCAGATTGGGTAAAGAAGTGATAAATCGCTTCAGTTGCTTAATTCAGGGGGAACTTTAGAAAGTTCAGACTGTGTAAGCCCAGCATGGAATTTAGCCAAGAACACTGTGGTTACACCCTCCTTTGAATAGTGCGATGGATAACAACCACTGCAGCTCTAATCAGTGAAACAGAACTGAAAATACATTTATGTATTGGTAAATATCTGTTGTTCAAAATTTAATGACAGACATTGCCACTATTGCCTTTAGCAGGAGAGGCCTGGTGAGTCATATTCCTTGAGACAGTTTTCAAAGAATTAGATTGAAGAGACTGAAGGTCAGATTTATACGATACTTCACATTAGTATTCCTAAAAAATATTTAACTGGAGAAGCTGAGAATAGATTCTCATTTACAGTGATGACCAGCAATATGGGCATAGATGTTCATCATATTGACACCACCTTCCACATTCTTAATTTTGCATTTATGGAATAACCAAGTCAATAGGTAAATCCAGATTCTTTAGGGGCTGATTTTTGTTTTCACACTAGAACCCTTCAACACTAATGAAAGAGTTGGCAAATTGTTAATGTTTCTTTAATGACTTCTTTGAACTTATAAAACCAAACACCTTTAAACCAAACATTATTTTTTTCCTCATCTCCCATGCCACCAGGGCGTGGATCAGATGAAGTTCTCAGGATTCATTGAAGTTTAGCCAAGCAGCAGAAGAAGGAGAAGTTACAAAAACGAACTCTGTGTGTCCTTAACCTTTACCGGGGAAGTTCAGATGATCCCAAACTCTTTTATAAAAGCACTCCCTTGCAAATTCCTCACACACGTTGTAATTGAGGTTCACCGAGCCACCACCTACAATCTCAAAGCCCTCTTACAGTCTTCAGGAAATGGTATAATTCATTTTTATTGGACATTTGACTTCTGACCCCTTGAGGTTTTCAATAATTATTTAAAAATGTGCAAATTGTCACAAACTACTAAAAACGCACATTATGGTGTGAGATTAAATCTTTGTCCTCATGATTGCATTTTCGCTTGCATACTGATATTGTAATTTGAGTGGCAAATGTTGATGACCTGTGTCAGGAACATATTTCTGATGTTGTAGGAGAGCCAGATACTCCTGATTACCCTCCAATGCTGCTGATGGGAATCACATAACCTCTTCACTGAAACCAGGAGGGGATTTCATGGAAGTGGAGTAATGTTTCTTTCTCAGCACATCAGGGTGTGTGGAGACTGGGGAGGAGACCATGGAACACAGAACACAGGGCGATGCCGAGGAATTCACTTCCAACCAGCTTTCTCCATCAAATCCACGGGCAGTTAACTGGAGTAAGTTGATGAAATATCTGACCCCCCCCAAAAAATGATATTTTGCTGCAAATATAACATTTTCTAAAAGTGGTATTTTAATATCAATGGGCTCTACAAAGGAATTGTAGACAACCTATGGAGTGTCAAGTTCAGAGCACGAAATTCAAACGAAAGAGTAGGAGATTTCATTTTGTTAGAGTGCCAGTAGCATGTGACGGCAGAGAAAGGGGGCTATAAAATATTTGCGCCAGGCCTTTAATCCTGCAATTTGCCTTTTGATGAATGTATCAGACAAATATGAAACAAAAGTGTGTCTCACTGTATATTAAAGGAAATATTATTTGGCTAATTAACACAGTGAGTGACCTCTTCTCAATGGTGGTCGCTGCAAATTCTTGGCAGACAAGGTTGAAGGAGTCTTGTGCTTTGTGACAACACTGTACGAGACACAAGGAACTGATAGTAACAGGGCTCTAAAACTGACAGATTACTGTCTCAATCTACCTTAAACCAGCATGGTGTTGTGAATGCAAACAAAGAATTAACTATAAACAACTGCACAAAAACATCTTTAAAAACATAGAATTGTGATTCCTTAGCTTGTATTTTGCCAGTATGAACCACTTTTACAGTATCATGAAGACCTACCTGCAATAATAATATAAATCCCCATCTTGTCTTAAAAACAATTAAATGTGCCAAAAAACAGGATTCTACAGTATATTACTAGTACTGTATGTACCCATTTTCCAATAAAATATTAAATTAGCTTTTCTAATGTTACATGACATTGATAACCATGCCTGTCACACTTTAAATAGTAGACAACTGAGTCAATGTTCATATAAATAGATGCTAAGAAATGGCAAAGTTTAGCTGTAAATTTATTTTCTTTCTTGACATGCTTCACAGCTTGAGTGACATTTTTCACAAAACGCTTAAAGGGCAATGCTAGTTAATTTACATATCCTGAATGCCACTCTTGATAAAATGTCTATTTATGTATTAGTTGAAACACTTTAAGCTATTTGCATTAATAAATAGAAACTAAAATTAGTCCTAATGACACCTATGGAGTTTTATATTGGGCATCTTATTTTTAGAATTAAGTTATTAAGCAAGGAATCCAAAAATATGCCTGGAATTTTATAATTGGCAAGGATATAATTTTTAATTTCTATCACATTCAGATGTAGTATTCCCACAATACATATATGAAGCAATAGTACAGACTTCTGCAGAAAATGCTTTGAAGCCCCTTGCTCAGTTTTCACATTTTATTGCTTTAAAGCTTGCAGCCATGGTGCTTAAAATAGCACTTAGTATTTGTTATATACATAACCCACATATTCAAAGCATAAATGTCCAGAAGAAAAGCCTGATTCCACACCGTTTCTGCAAGTCAGCTACAATCATTGCTAAGACAAACTCCCACAGCGGAGCTCTCTTTCAACCTCTCCTGTCAGCCTAGAATCAGAAATAAAGTCCTTTTTTATCTGGCTGCACTTATAAACCTCACAATTAGTCCAGTGGCATGACTAATCATACACAGAGCCTATCACACCAACTTCTTTCTCTTTTGTGGAATTTCAGTCACTCTGGGTGCTAATTACTCATTAAGAGCAGCTGTATATTCCAACAGGTTTTTTCAATGAACACTCAGCCATCCTGTCATTGTAATTTTGTTCCAGTTTATTTAAGTAGAATAAAAAATGAATATGTGTAGGACAAATAATCATTCCAGATACTATGCAAAAGCTAAAGCTTCAATACATTATAGTTAATAGTTGTCTTTATATCGTACCAGGACAAATACTGTGCATTTATTTGGCTGCTGGTCTTCAGAGTATCAATAGAAAATTGTACTTTATTTCAGTATAATGTGTTGGATGATAGTGCATGAAATATATTATGATATATTTGTGGCGAGGGGGCATTCCCGGCGATAATGTCAGTTTTTTTTCTATTTTTGAAGGGGCAAAACACTACTGTAATGTACTTTCTGTTTCCAAAGTGACTCACATACAAAGCAGCAATTAAACAATATAACTACAGCTTTTATAACAAAAAGGGAACTGAGTTAAGTTCAGCCTTCATATACTGTAGTACTTTGCAATATGATAAAATTTGATTTCAGCCTCTTATTTGAGGCCAGGATGATAGTTTGAGAAAAATAAACCATCAAATTCACAGAAATGCAATACAGAGACTGTTAAATGTTGAATTAATACCGAAGAAAAAGAATGTATTATTCAGTTTTTAGTGTAATTTTGTGTTACAGTCAATGTTTCTGTACATAGTCATAACTAAGATCAGAGAAAAACTAAACACCTACTGTGTAAAGGAAAATGTTTTTGTGCATTAAAAAAAATCTCATACACCTTTAATAAATTGCAGTAGACAATAGCTTATATTTTATAACTTTCACTATGTCAAATATGTTCACACACGTCAACCTAAGAACCTAAAAAATTAATAAATAAATGAAAGTGTTACTTTTAGCTTTTAAGCCTCTGCATTTATCTGTTGACAGGTGAAAAAAAATTCATTAAGGTATGGCCTAATTCAGTTTGAAAATGTCCACCTTAAATCTTCCATTGTCCCTCAGATGCTGTAGACAGCCTCTCTGACAGCCTTGGTTGTTGCATCAAATAATTAAAATATAGGTATTAGTATTAGTGTTTAAGATGACCTCGGGAATTATATTTAAGAGAAAAGAATCAGTCACATTATGTTTTTGTGTGGTCAATATTATTATTTCGTAAAAAAAACATTTGTGAATTTGATCAGACAGGAGAACAAGAAATGCCATTCTGACTACTTTATTTAAGACAGAAAATAGGTTACTGGGTTCATTCTTTTATGTCTAAAAAATGTTTTTGTTCGAAAACTCATTTCATGCCATTTATCAGAAATCGTTAGCTTTTGTGATAAAACATGATGACTAACTACTAATGTGAAGAAAATGAGAAAAATAAAACCTTTCAGAACATTCCCAAAAACCCCACACTCTCCGGGCATATTAGTCAAAGTTTCACAAGGTAAGACTGCAACCCACTGCCACTTATTCACACTGTCACAAAAGATAAACGTTCTCATAATTACTCTTATCAAGCTTTTCTTGCTATTGTAGCAAGAACATATTCCAAAACATTTGTGCTACACTTGGTGCAGTCAAAATTATCTGTCACAAATAAAAACCAGTATTGGTGTGCCAGCACTAATGCGGAAATCTGATAATAAAGGCAATGAAAAAATGAAAAGGTGTCATCGCCGAATATCTAAGGGAAATACCTTACTTTTGTCTTTACGGTGTGGTGAAAAGTTGAACATTATTAGGAGGATCAAGTGATGCGACAAAGATATATTCAGTATTTTTGGCCCAAACCTTAATTAATGAGGAGAATGTGGAGTAGTGCCATGATTTAGATTAGTTGATTAATTGGCTTAGATCCCCTGGCTGAGAGAATGACATAACTTGACCATACGAGCGAGGCTGACATTAGCTCAAGAGAAACTTTATATAACACAGTTACACAATCCTTTAATTGCATGTTTTTTGGTGCATATGTTTTAAGTGGAAATGATGCAAACCTTGTGGGCTTAGGAAGTCAAGCATCCTATGGATTTTATTGTAGTTATAGGGATACCTAGATGAGTGGCAGGGAATGCTGCATTTGTCACGATCGTCATCCCTCCTCTTAAGGGAGCTCTGACCCTTTCGTATTTTAGTTTATTATGTGCACCTGCTCCCTGTTTTGCCTGTCATTATTTAAGCCTGGTGCTCCCGCTATTCCTGGCTCAGCATTGGAAGATGGATGCCCAGAAGCCCGCCTACCAACGGGTCCAGGAGAGACCCGACAGCATAGGCTTCATCATGGCGTCCTGACCATCTGAGACCAGGGCTCGGAGTGCCTGGTCTCATTACCCTGGTTTTAAGTCGTTGTTCCTATTCCGGATACCATTCCGGATTTTAACCTTCGTCTGTCTTAGATTGTTCTCCTGGTACCTGGACCATGGACTGCACCCCGGATTCCCCCTTGGACTGTTTGGACTTGTTTGCCTGCGCCATGCCCCCTGAGCACCAGTTAACCGTTGTCACGCTCCTGTCATCTTGTCCTGATCCTCAATGTCTTTTCCCTTTTGTCCTTCTCCAGTTACTTCTGGATTATACCGTCTGCATAGGGTCCTCACTACACACATCGCGGGAGCCTGGCTCCCGTTATAGCATCTATCTGAAAGGAATGACTGGAAAAGTGCTATGCGGCAAAACAGCTTTAGCTGGCATAGGAACCAGTTGCGCATAACTATTGAATGAAGCATATGGGATATGAAATGTCTAATGGAAAGTTTGGTAACATTTCCAGGCTGACCACTATGAGTGGAAATTCTGGTGTGCAATGCTATGAGGAATAGTGATAGAGAGGGTGAGATACTGCAACAGGATATATGAATAGGGAGGAATCCCTGTAGGTTCTACAACGTCTTTCTAAGGTTTGGGATTTCTGGAATTGGGGATGACAAGAAATTTGGTTGCTAGGATTATGAGCAGTGCAAACTGAACTGATTTGAGTACGTAGCTACATAGGAGCAGGCTGCAAAAGAACAAGTAAAGGTTTGTTCAATTTTAAAACAAGAAGAAAAGAAACACAATGTTTCATCTATGGGGCCTTTTCCAGGTGTGAGAGAGAGAGGAAAACTGGCAGTTGATAAAGCATGGGAGAACAAAAGCAGGGAGCTGGAGAGGAACAGTACAGACACTCAGGTGGTGTGAAATTTTGCAGGATTTTGCAATTTTGCAGGTTTTGACTTCACACCTATCTTGACTTCACAACACCTGAGTGTGCACTTTGCTTCTCCCCTGCTCCTGTCTCCTCTCCATTCCCGGCTTTTGTTCTCCCATGTTTAATCAGCTGCTGATTTCCCTCTTTTTCACACCTGAAAACGGCCGAAACGTTGTTTCTTTTCTTCTCTTTTCAGCATGGAATAAACCTTTACTTGTACCTTTGCAAATTATGAACCTGTTGCACATAGTATCCCAGGTAGATTTTGTAACTTCATGATGGGAGGATAACCCTCTATTGACAATGTATACTACAGATATACGGTCCTATGAGAATGAATTTTTGGCTCCAATTGGAACCCCAAAGGAGGTCCTATGATGAGAGGGTATAGTTTGCAAAGCTCTGTTGAGGAACCCAAAAAGGAAATTGAAAGAAACTGCATGACCAGGACACCATGAACCATTTTCCTATGTAATAAACACCCATGTCTATAGATGCTGACGTATTGATGAAAGTTGGAGGTCTTCTGCAGATAGAAAACAATCATTCTTCACAGCAAGGTCAAGGAGATGAAAACTTGAAAATGCAGTCAGCTTTTGCTTGTGGCAAAAAAGAAGAGAAGGAATTACAGTTGAGGACGATTCCCAAGAATCCTATGGAAGTAGAAGGATTAGATAATGTGTGCTAAAGGCAGGGGGTATGGTACTAGAGGGGTTCAGGAGGAAGACAGGTATCTGGAGCTACAGTCTGGTATGTCTCAGCTGCAGTGAATTCAATTGTTTGGGGGAGAAAGTTGGAGTCTGACGACCCCAACAGATAGGGCTGTAGTTGGGAAGGAGGGCCTTTTGCTGGTGGTACCTAGGCAGGATACTGCATTAAGAGCTCCAGGGCACTGAGGGCTGTGAATGAGGAGTAGGGACCTACAGAAGGGTTTTAAGCAAATATCAGTGGACTCCTGTGGGATCAGCAGAAAATGAATAGGTGGATGTGTGTTAAGAAAGAGCTGAAAATGAAATACATTGCTGGAGCTGAAGGTGTGGTTGGTATGATGTGTGAAAATGAAGAAGGAGTAGCAATAGATAAGAAGATGAAAGAAAGGGAAAGAAATGAAGACAGGATTCACATGGATTTTCTCAGCGTGCTCCAGTTTTCTCCCATCTTCCAAAGATATGCTGTGAAGGACTGGAGTCTCCTTCAGGATGTAGTCCAACCTCATGCCCTGTGCTTCCAGGAGAGATCCTGACAGGCCTTGACCTTTATCAGGGATATGCAGCTTTCTGATAATGAATGGATGCATGCTGGAAAACATATAGCAATAGATGTAGTACATGCACATATATCTAATAGTTCAAGTAGGTAGCTGCATCAGCATGAGTAGACTGCAAAGGAACAAGTTAAAGGTTTATTCCATGTTGAAAAGAGAAGAAAGGAAACATAACATTTCTTCTTCGTTCACACCCGAAGAAGGCTCCACAGCTGAAACGTGTTTCCTTTCTTCTCTTTTCAGCATGGAATAAACCTTTAATTTGTTCCATATATCTAATAGTTTGATATATTCTAAGCAATGTACAGGGCAGATTCTCTTAGGAAGACATATGAATGCTTCAGTGTTATATAATTTTGTTATCGCTACTTTTAGATTCCAGCATTTCTATAAGTTACATAGTTCTCTTGCCAAAGAGATGCAACACTATACGTAATTTGTATAATAATACAAACATAAAGTGAAAATTTATATTCAACTAGCAGAATAATAGTATAATTAAGGTTCAGTTTTTATTTAAGGCACTGTGATGAATACTTTTGAAATGAATCAGCATACTCTCTAAAATCAAAGGGTTAAATTAAATACATTTATAGAATATATGAGGGAAAAAACATTTTTCACTGAACTTTCAAAACAACCTCTTCAAAAGGACTTACAAAAGTCTGTTTTGAAACGTCTAGGACAGATCTTCAGTTTCACTTCTGAGAAGCTTCAGCCCTGAAAAACCAAAATCCCCCTATTTTCTATGGAAATCCAGATTCTTTTGAAGACAGTGCCAGAGAGGTGAGTCCTAGTCCACACTCTCATTCCAGCTGTGCACATACAGGGCAGCACATAGCACTGAAAAACGTGGATTGGTGTTTGTTTTCTGAAAGATGAAGAAACAAAATAAAGCTCACATTAGAAATTCTGACATGCATTCTACAGGAAGTCATGTCTCTCATAAAAGACACAGGAATATTATTTTGAACTGAGCAGCAAACATCTAACACACCATAAAACGGGGAAAGCCCCAGGCTTTCCTAACATAAAGGCACTTACTTTATTTAGTTTCCAGCGCATACACCATGCACAAAACCCATGATATTCTGCAAACAAATAATGACTGCAGATGGCTGATTAGCTTCCATGTGCCCAAATAACATTGACATTACAAGCCACATGTTGACTGCCAAAGAAGAATTTTAAGAATTTCTGAAAGGCCGTTTTCTTGAAAGCTGTAGCAGCTGCCTCTCGCTTGAAATCTTAAATCTGAGTGCAACAGGTACAGCCATGTATAGTAAATTAAACCTTAGAAGAACTGTCAACATGACCAGTTGCAGACCAGCAGCTGTTAGAGAGAGATTGATTTTCACTTCATTTTATAAAAATTAGTGATGGACATGCCAGACATCTGGAACTGAAAAATTATACAGTTTTTTTTTAGCCACTAACATAAAAAGAGTGAGCCCATGTAGAATAAAGATTAAAATACAGTTAATATTGAGTGTGGATTATTTTTAGAAATTGTCTATGTTTAAAGTAAACCTTTGAAATCTAAATACAGTTTAGAAGTACAGGCCAGATAGACAACAATATTTTGGTTTTGACAAAGTCTTTCATTGGAATACAAATGATGTGAATTTCCTGTACTGATTCAGGAGTGCTTTCTCTTATCTTGAAGTGCTTCTGCCTGTCTGTACCACAGAGGGTGACATCACAGGAAAACCTCACTGACAGCAGTGAGTGAATGAAGACTTTGTTAGAAGAAAACATTCTTCTGATAGGATTACATTGTACCATAATATACACATAGGTGTCTGATACAAAGATTGGACAAGAGAAAGCACAATAAACAATACATCTACTTTGTTACTCACTCAGTATCATTATGTTCTTATTTATTTTATTTATAAAGCACAGTTAAGAAAGGAAAGAATAACTGATTGTTTGAGAATATTTGTTTGTTGTTTCTTCCTTGACGTGAGTATAAAACAAGACAGAATCTGACTATCTTTGATCAGTTTATGTAAGACTGCTATGCTGAGCACGATGCCTTTATTACAGTACATTGTCTTTGTATCAGAGAAGTCAGGCTTTTGTCCATCATTTACAATATAACTATTATTATTGTGCGTATGTTCTTTTTCCATGCCATGGAAATGTGGGAATGTTTATCTGGAGACAAAGCACAATACAAGAAAGCACAAGAGGCCTTTTCTCTATCAGTAAAAAGTAATCCGGGCAGAGATGGAAATTTTCATCTGAATGTTAATATTTGTGAGGCTTGTAGTGAAATATGAAAATAACTTAACAACAATGTAAAATTCCCTTGCACCAAAGTAAGAGAAAAAATCAAAATGACAAAATGCCTTCTTTTACGCAGCTCTTTTGCAATGAATTTCTCCCACAGCACTTCATATTGTTCTCCTTGTATTTTTTACATTCAACTATAGACCACAGTGTGGGATTTCAGATAAAATATTATGTCTGTCCATATTGGCTCATCGATTTTTTTTGCCTCATTTATAAAACCACTACCGGGATGCAAAATGTCTCTATCATATGATTCTGGAATGTTAAAAGTGACTGAAAATTACCGACAAGTCAAACAGCTAGTAAACGCCAGTGTGCAAATTAAACTACATGATAACCTAGTGCTGTAAGGAGCAGGGTGTTGATCATAATGGCTTCAGAAGGAGTAGGATCAAGTCTCACGCCTGAATTTTGGACAGCTCAGTATCTCTCACTCAAGGACAAGGAAGTGTTATTCAGAATCCCTCAATGCAGTAGTTGCTCAAGAAATGGGAAGCACCCAGAGGCTGGAAAAATTACATCCATCTGTTTTCTACCCACTTTATTCAATACAGCAGTGTGGAGGAGCCAGAGCTTATCCTGGCAAGAAACAGGCGCAACCTCAGTGGGACACCAGTCCATCTCAGGGCACACATAGACTCACACCAGGGCCAATGATCTGACCGCTATGTCTGTGGACTGTGGAAGGAAACTGGAGCACCTGGAGGAAACCCAGGTAAATGCAGATAGCACCCTAGGTCCAGAATTGAACACAGGTATGCCACTGTGCCACCATGGAAAAATTACAAAACAGTGCAATTCATAAGAATAGCGGCCAAACTGATGCAAGTCATTGGCGACCAAGTCTGACTTTGTTTAAGGTTATAGAAACAATTAGCCAAACTAAATTAGATATGGAAACAATATCCAAGGAAACAGCCAATGTGGATTAAAAAAAAGTACTGTAGGTGTTGCTTGACAGACCTATTAGACTTCTTTGAAATAACAACAACAGTAATGGACATACACAAGCAGACGATATAGTCTAGTTTGATTTTCAAAAAATATTTGATAAAGTTCCTTATAAAAGATAAAAAATTAACGATGGTAGGCATTTAGGAAAATGCACGGATTTGGACTGAGAATGGGTTAATGAATGGAGAACAGAAAATACAGAGAATAAGAGGTAAGTTTAATTTGGCTGATTTAATCAGCTGAATACCACAGGGAACTGATCTAACTAAATGTATATCAATGATCTAGATTATGGTATAGTTAGTAAATTAGTCAAGTTTGCAGATGATATGAAAAGAAGAGGCTTATCAAACACTGTAGAAGCAGGAAATGCAATTCAAAAAGATTTAGATAAAACTCATGACTGAGCAAGCACCTGGCATTTACTGTTTAATGTCAACAAGTACAGGCTCTTGCATGCAAGTAGTAAAAATAAGCTCTAAAAAGGGGAATACTGATTTAGAAGAGTTTCCTTAATGAAAAAGACTTAGGTGTTAATGTTTACACATCATTTGCACCTTCTAAACAAAGAGAGGAAGAATAATAAGGCAAAAAAATGTTTTGATAGTCAAAAGTGTATAATTCAATCCAAGGTGAATTATGGTAAAGTTGAATTAGGCACCACAAAGACCTCATTTAGAATACTGGGTACAATTCTGATCATTATGCTCATAGTAAAGATATTTTCTGATCTGTAAACCATCCAGAGAAGAGTAATCCAATACATTCCCTGTCCTACACTGAAAGAAACAAACCTTTTTGGTGTGGAACACAGAACCTGATAAAAGGCAACACAGTGGACCTCCTCAGAATCAACAGGGAAGCCTGAACCAGAGGACACAAATGGAAGCTGGGGGAAAGGTTAAATCTGGAGGAGGAGACTCTCTACTCAAAGTGTTGTAGGAGTATGAAATACAATATCCAGCCATGTTGATGAAGCTGACACTTAGGCTTCCTAAGTAGATGAGCTGAATGAGATCCTTGGATCAGTCAGGTACTAATTGCTTAATGGGCAAAATGGACTGAATGACTTTCTCTCATTTGTAAACATTCTCGTGTTCTTATGAAAACATCCAAGACTGAAGATAGACCAGCTGCTAAGGAACATTGTGTTTGCCTTTTTTATTGCTTCCCAACTTTGTCTAGTTCAATGTTCCTTACCTTTTCCCATTCCAAGGAACACATACAGCACATAAAAATATAAAATTGTTGTGGCACATTGCTTCTTTCCACACACACACATCATTATTATAATATTATGAACAAAACTCACTTTAATGTTTAAATCTGGGTTTGCCTCAAAGTGAACAGTCTCCCTATCCTGCCAGGAACTGCTGCCCTCAGTTGTTCTCTGGTTTTGTTTCTTGTGTTCTTCAAACCTGAAAAACGTAACTAAACCCAACCATGTGAGCAGTCCCAGAGAGTGGTCTCTGCCTTGTGTGTACACACCAAACATCTTGCAATGCCACACTTACTCCACAACACAAACAGATATGAAGAATATTTCATTTAATACTTAATTTATTTTTTCTCACATGTGACTACACTGTAATCCTGAAGGAATTCTGCTCTGTTACAGAAAACTGGTTGAGAAACTGGTCTATATGATGAAAATGATACATAGACATAAACAACTAGGTCTTTATTGCAGGCCCAGGTGAACTGGTGCTCGGGGGGTGTGATATGCCAAACAAGTCCAAGGGAGTCCAGAGGGGAAATCCGGGGAGAAGTCCAAGAAACCGGGAAATCCAAACGAGACGAGAACAAGACAAAGTTAAAAACCGGAACGGGATCCGGTGCAGAGAGAGGGAATAAAAACGGGGGTGATGAGGCCAGGCGCTCTGAGCCCTGAACTCAGCTGGGTCAGGACGCCGATAGGAGACCTATGCCCTCAAGCCGCGGGCGTAGGGCGACTTGGTGGTAGGTGGGCCTCCGTGCGTCCGTCTTCCAATGCAGAACCCAGAATAGTGTGAGCGTCTGGCTTATATAAGGAAGGACTGGATAGGAGGCAGGTGCACAAAATCAACAACAAAGTGAAAGAGCCGGAGTGCCCTTAAGAGGAGGGATTACAATCATGACATTTCCCTATATATAATTTGATATGTCTAATTTATTTTTTCTGATACTTCTATCTAATACTTTGCACTTGTCTATGCCGCATACTGCTCCTGTAAACATATTAAATAAGCTTGTGCCTTGAGCTGATTTTGCAGATTTCAAGCATACATTTCCTGACCGAGTGCCTTTCACAGTAAAAGACTGAATCCAGCAGGTTAATCTTGTCCGATTGCTTTTAAGGAAGTTATTGATATTGAGGGTTTCAGACGGCAATTTAGTGAAAGATCCCAGATATTCAGCTTCAACAGTGTGACTGTGTAGATTTTGGTTTCTTTGACATACATTTGACTGTGACTCATGTGACTCAGTTCCTCAACAATCTTTGGAGTGTGTAGGTTTAATATATCAGTTGTGGTTTTCTAAAATAAAACCATAACAAGCAGGGACAAAATGAGTCTGTTTCACCTGTCTTGCATCTGAAAGGTATGTAATAATGTGATAATGTGACACATTGTAAGTTTGAAAGCTTATCTTTTAGACTGTCATTAGTTTCTACTGCATTAGTGCATTAGTGGAAAACCCTTGGTGGAATTTCTGAAGTGTAAGGACATTTCATAGAGATGCACCTGTTTTTTGTGCTACAAAAGGATTCCTTTTTGGTACACTTTAAAAAAAAACAATGGTGGCTTAGTGTTTTTGTCTTCTATGTATATATTACATTGACTAAACCTAATAATGAACATACAACATCTGTTGTGTATGTGGCTTTGAGATAATAAAGCTGGATTTCTGTCATTTAGACTGGCTTCATAAAAATAGTTCTTTCTTGAGGTGAAATACCTTTGTTTCGGAGACTTAAAAAGGACTGTAAAAAAACAAAGATAATGGCTGACAATTTGAAAGGAAAGTAGGCTTTAAGGAAATGTAAACTTCAATGTTTTTTTTAAACGTTTAGCCAATAACAGAATTTATTTGTTAATGTTTCATAATGTTATTGTAACTATGTGTGCTTGATGTCAACCTGTGAATACAAATTCATTTCAGTCTTCTTCTTATTGACATACAGGCCAGAAGTGCATGCGGAAATCTAAGTTTATGTCAAACAATGAACTTCTGAACAACCAAAATTGTATTATGAATCATATCAAAGAATCAGTTCCAAGGGAATTATTAATAACTAATTATAATCTATCATTTGCACATGTAAATGCATATCACATGCATGCATTTAAATACCCATCCTAAGGCACACTTCAGAAATATCAATAGTATAAACACTAAGGAGCTAATGACCAAACACACAGCCCTGAGGGACTTCTGTTCAAACCAGCAAAAGACACAATTATCTTTTCATGAAAAAAGTGTAGCTGATCACCCATTCTTTACAGCTAATAGCATGTGTGGCAGCTTGAATATCCATTAGCTTGGGCTCGAGTTTCTAAATAGAGCAGTTCTCCATCACTAAGACCATTTTAGACCAGAGGGGCTAAATTCACTCTCTTTTGTTTTTGCACAAAGAAAGGGGATCATTTCACAAACTGTCAAGTAGTTTGGTTTATTTCCTTAATTTATGTCTCATTTCTGCTATGCCGTATTTTCCATTCGGTCTGAAATCTGGGTGTGTCAGGATATATTTAGTGCTTTATTGCACATTTATTGCTGGAAAAATGTATATCCTGCTTAATATATCTGTATACTTCTTGCCAAGCTACAACAAAACTAGACTAGAGCTTGGAGATTCAAATGAATAAGTTTTATTATCAACAGCAATATAGTTCTCTTTGCATTTCAATTGTACAAACTACAGTATAGTGGGTTTTCATTAGAGCAACATGGTGGCGGAAGGGTTAGTATTGCTGCCTTGCAGTGCTGGAGCCCTGGGTTCAGTTCTGTGGTACTTCTGTTTTCTCAAACAGTACAAAATGTCCTTACACAGTCCATTAAAAATGTTAGTAAATATTTTCATTAGTGTAGTAGTGTCTCATCATAGCAACCTCCTAGCTAGGGAGTGACTATGAAGAAGTAAAGACTTGCCAAAGACGAGTACTCATTAATAAGGATTTCATTGTTAATAATATTGTAAATGTGCAGGTACGAGAGTGATAGGCACTGTGTGTGAGTGTGGTGGCAGTTGGTAAATGTTGGAGTACACAGTCACAGAGTTACACAATCACATTGTTTTGGTGTCCTGACTGGGAAGAAACATCTCTGAATCTCTGAAAGCTAGTGTCTTTGAACGAGCAGAAAATCCTCTGCCGAGCCACAGTAAAATGGAATCAAGAAAGGCAGTAAAGTCTGGCTCTTAGGGAATCCTGGAGGATTACAGTGAGACAGATGTTAAGGGAGACTGGAAGACAATGACAGGATCATCCCCCAAATGAAATATTTCTGTATGACTGTTTCGTCATTCTTAAAATGCATTTGACACAATTTAAGTTACTGTTATGTGTATTTCCTGTGAATAGTCCCAATGTATTGAGCCTTCTTGGTGGCCATTGAACAACAGCTAATTACAATTTCCTTCTTCAGCTCATTAAATACACCAGTTAACCTACAGATCTAGGTTTATTTAGTTCATACTCCTTAATTAAATTCCAAGAGGAAAACCTTAGGGGCTCCATATAGATTTTCAGCTGTAACCTGTGATCCCCTCTAAACCCATAGTTCTGTATCAATTTTCATATTATGAGTCTTCAAAGACTTTTCTGCTGGAGTTTCTCAAGATTGGGTCTAACAAATTACATGCAGCCAGCAACCACATACCAAAACTAACATTAATTAATATGAGCTACTCAGAGCAAAGAGTCTCACCATATAACCCCTCTAAACATGAAGGACTAGACAATCTATCATTCAAATGGTCAACATATCATATTTATATATTCTACTTCTCTTGAGTTACAGGGATAAACTAATATACATTATTTATAGTCAGGATCAATACTTGTCAAAAATTGATAATGGAGAAAAAGACTTTTGAGAAAGTCTTTTTGGAGATTTTTTTAAATTGAAGTGGTTCATTTCTGCAGCACATTCCTTCTTGAGGAAGTGTTAGTCAAGTTAGTCTTAACAAGAGCATTATTGACAATATCTGTAGATCTAGACTAAAAATAGTCTCGATCAAGGTTAAGAGCAAAAGTGCTAAACCTCACAGAAGTTGGAGCTTACAAATTGATCCAAGGTGCTGTTATTTCAGTGGTGTGCAACTAAAAATGGCATATTATGGCAACTTTTCGTGGCTTGAAATATTATTAATATGCTCTTCATGTTGCCAGTGATGCTGCTTGTATTACAAAGCACATATTCATATACTCAATGTTAGATGTATTTATCTGTCCTCTGAAATGTAGGTTGGTATATTGCCTGATTCTCATTACATCACATCAGTCCTAGATTCCTTCAGTTTTACTACTTACACTACTACTTATTTATACAACAAACTTAAGCTACTGTGAATGAAAGTGTTCTTTGACAGAATAAGATTGGTTTCCCATGCTTTACAAAGATATTGCTTCAGGTGTAATAGCTTCTCCTTGAAAACTTTCCACAATCCATTGTATTGCGCATTGCCAACATGAAGCCTTTAGAACGCAATTGTTGCTCAGTAACTGCACATAGAGAACATTTCTCAATTGTTTATTAGGTATGGTACGTTTTCTGAACTCCATCAGAGCAGATTATGTCAGAAATAATCTTAATTTTTGTAGGTTTTGTATCTTAGTTTGTAGAATCAGTTGAACTGCAGTGTACAAATTACTGAGAAAGGAAGGGAATGTTTTTATGTTGCACAGAAGTTTCAGGATGTTTTGGGCAAAAGTCATTCTTCATCTGGATACATTTGAAACATTATGAAACAAATATTTTTTTAATCATCCAAACCTCACATACTGTACAACACAGAACATCTCACTCTTCTATCAATATCTATACAGCTTTTTGGTACTATTTCGAAAAAAACAATGCATATTCTATTTATTATAAATTAAATGCACACCTTAGCATTAGAAACAGGATACAACATACCTCCCTATCTGTTGTCTTAAAATCATCACGTTTGTTAGAACTAGTTAGAGGACTACAACATTTTGAAGGCCTTTAAATATTGTGACTTGTATATGGAACATACGTTTAATTACTCCATGGTTCTATGCTGCAATGGATCCTTTGTAAAAGCTCTTTCTTGATCAATAATGCAAGTAGATGTTCTTAGATGTCAATCTGATTCCAGTTCTTCTCAGTTCAGACAAGTTGCAACACCGAAATTAGATCCCACCATAGTAGATCTGCTACACATTACTATAAAAGAATTACAGCTATTTAATTGAAAGTAGAATGAAAAGTAACATTTAAAATAAGATAAGATTTTATCGTCCACCGAGGGACATTTTTTATTGACACGCAGCACTCCTGTACATTTAAATAGAATGCAAAAAAAAGGAGAAGAAAAGGAAAAAATTGCACATTATTCTATTATAAAAAAATAAGAAAAACATTGCACATCATTCTATTGCACATGTAGAGTATAACACATAAAACAACATGTAACATTAATAAGACATCACAAAACATATTGCACTCAAGTGTGTTGTTAGAGTCAAAATTGTGTTTTTCCTTGACATTTGCATTCACAGCTTTAAAGGATAGTGGAACAAAGGAATGTTTGTATCTGTTTGACTTACATTTGGGAACCCTAAAATGTTTGCCAGAAGGAAGAAGTTGATATTCAGAGTTGAGAATGTAGGAAGGATCTAATATAATTTTTGCTGCCTGTTTGATTATGGATTTTTCAAAGGGAGGGGTGCTGCTTCACTCCCATGACCTTCAAAGCTGTCTGGATGAGGCCGGTAATTTGCGATTTAAAATGAACTGATAGATTACCAAACCACACTGAAATACCATATCTGATAATGCTCTCGATTACAGCACGGTAACAGAGTAGCATTACTTCCTGTCGAACCCCAAACACTCTTAGTCTTCGCAGGAAATATAAGCGCTGCTGAACTTTGGAGCAAACACTCTCAACATGAGTAGACCAGCACAGGTTACTGTCTATGTGTACACCTAAGTACTTTTATGAATCAACCTGAGTGATAAGTTTGTTGTGGAGTACTGCCTGTGAGTGATCATCAACTGCTCTGGGACCGAAAACTATTTATTTTGTTTGCACAAACCTTTGGATTTCTGACATGTACACAGATGAGCTGCTACCTCTATGCATTAAGCCAAGAACAGCTGTATCATCTGAGAATTTGAAAATGAAGTTGCTTTGACTACTACTTGTACAATCATTTGTATAAAGTGTGAACAGAACTGGAGTGTTCACACAGCCCTGAGGGGCACCTGTGATATTAGTTCGTGAATTGGAAAGAGTTTTGTTGATCCTGACATACTGTGTACGATTTGTTATGGTTAACGGACATTTGCTTCAACCTGCTTATCGATAGATGGGGCTGTAGCATATTTACTGCAGAGCTGAAGTCCACAAACAGTATCCGAACATAGACATTGGGGTCCTCTAGATGTTTTAGAACAAGATGCATAATGCTGTTAATTGCATCATCGGTGTCCTACCGGTGTTTATATGCAAACTGATACGGATCCAGTACAGTGTTCACTTCTGAGCACAGCATGGATACCATGGGGCTATCAAACTCTGTAGGTGGAGAGATGTACTAACCCCAGACTTTTGTTCCACATGAAAATTTGATTACTTTGGACATCTTATTGGTTTAGTTAAATAAACAGCTAAAGCTAGATTATCTTTAATTTCATTGAACAGGACCTGTGAAAGTTATACGTTCCAATGCTGTATTCCTTTTGAATGAATAAAACCGTGCATTTGTCAATGTATTAAATGAAAAGAGAAGAAGGCATAGCTGCAGGTTTCTAATTATACACTAAGATCTGGTTCACACATGGTCACTGTCTGGGATAGAGGCTGCCCATTGCTGCCCCATTACTCACACTAATCTTTCTGAAGGAGAGGTCAGCGACTCAGGTTGCTAGGAAACAACACAGGAAGTGCCGGTGGAACTAGATAAAATGCCTTTTTTGTTTACAAGATGGCACACACACACAGTATCAAAGCATTCAAAAAACAAAGAGAATACCAACTTGAAACATATGAGAAGTTTAATTTCATTTTTCAGATCAGGATTTTAAAAATGCTCATTTCAGAAAAACCCTCTAGATTTTTCTCAGTCTCTTTATTGCTCCATATGGTAATCATTCCAGTGCTTGGATGTCCAGTGTACACCACATCGTGAATTTTATCATGAAACAATTTCAAGTACAGAAAATAATTTGCAATAAAATTATAACTCCAACACGAGAAAAGATAAAGTAAGTAGTAAGAGTAACTGGTTGCACACAGTAAGATTTTCCCTTGTAGATGGATGACTGCCCTAATTCTACTTACAGGGCACTAAGGAAAGATAGGCCTCAGATTAGATGAGTCCTATGGGGAATTGATCTTGAAAAAACTGGAAGAACGTGTGAACAGGGTCCAGGTAACCACACTGTCAGGCCTGTTCTATAGTGATCATACAATGTCCAAATGTAGCTTGCAAAAAAAATACATTTCAATTACAGAAGTAGGCACTTATTTTATCTGAACACCACCACATCTACGGACTTTGTGAAATACTGTATATGATGCATTTAAAATGAATTTAAAAATATTTCAATTAATGAAACAGTATTATACATGAAAGTATTGTAGCAACAAATGTGATTACTGCTGTTTATGTCCTGGCTTTATATTTGTTGCATTCAGGTGCTTTATTTATAAATAATCCTTTCTTCTTTGAATCTAATATGATGATACTGTATGCAGTGCCTTGCAAACATATTCACACCTTTTCTATGGTGTAAAATAAAACCATACATACATGCTTTTTATCATTAATATTGTATTAAAAACTGAATACTGAAACTCAGAATTTCTAAGGATAAGTCATTTTACAGTAAATGTAAGCAAAAACTGAAGATAATACCCTGAATGTTTATTGCATAAACATTCAAACTAATAACATAAATATTTTGTAGAGACACCTTTGGCACCAAATAAGTCTATTTGTCTATTCTTCATGACAGATTTGCTCAAGCTCCCTCAAGTGTGCTTTGGGATCTCTTATGGTTAACAGGTTTCAGGTCTTTCCACAGATTACTAATAGTATTCAAGTCAGAAGAGTTGGCCACTGAAAGCACTTTCTTATCCTAAAGTTATTCCACTGTAGCCTTGGCCTTGTGTTTTGGATCATTGCCCTGTTGTGACTTTTTGTCCAATTTTTAGATCTCAAGCACTGTCTTCTCTAAAGCAGATTTGAATGTGGGGATTAGGTTGTGTATATAGCACATCCCTCAAAATGGCTTAACTGCAAGCAAGAAAATGTGAACACTGTGCAAGGGTGTGAATTCATTTGCAGGCACTATATACCAACATCAGTGAGTTTAATTTTATACATCTTCCATTTACAAAGCACAACTTATTGCTAGTGCACAATTTCATTGGTTGCATGTTTGAGTCAGCAATTCTGAAAAGAAATATTTTCTGCACCTTCCTGCTTTTTGTGCCCAGATGACAATCTTATCAGTAGTATTCAAAATTATTTGCAGACGTCTTGACCTTACCTTTTGGACTGTGTGCTTTTAACCATTCTTTACTATAGTTAAATCACTTGAACCATAGTTTACTTTTCAGACACTGCAGAGATATGAATACCGGTTTAATGACACAGATATTAAAAAAATGTTTTTTTAAATAACGGTAGCAAATGTTTTTCTAAGTCAGACACATTTTTTTACCAAAAGAAAAAACAAAGTTTTAGGTATAACCTAAAGCCTAAAAATAGAGCGTCCCAGTAATGTTTTTTTTATAAGGAACAACAATTTACACATCTTCTTTACAAACTTTTTCAAAGGCAAATGAAGAAAAAAATAATTTCTCTATTTCCATTTAACATTTTACCTTTATCTGTTTTCAAGAAGTAAACATTGATAAGCACAGACATTTAAAGTAATTACCAATCCCTCCCACACATACACCTCCATGACTTTCAGAATGACTCTGCTACAAATCTGCAACGTGATACCCAGCCTGAGTTTAATTGCAAGCACACAGTGAGGTATAAACTCATTAAGAGACTCTATCCCAGTGATGTTGTTTTCTTAGGACCAAGACGAAAGGTTCCTCCTAGATTTATACATGTTTTGTTTCAGGGAGGCCTTGTTGCCGAGGAGAAAAGTTAATCCTCTGTAACCTTCTCAGCAAAAGGGCCGTGGCCTAAATAACATATTTCCTGCAAGCTGCCTCATGAATAGCATAATCTGGGGACTTCCCCTCCTGCATTTTATTTTTTATTGTGTTGTCGTTGCTTATTTTGCATTTTTTTTATATTTGCTCCCAGTGCAGGTAAAGTACATGAACAATAATCAAAACCACCCGATAAATTAAAATGCTGGTGAAATTACATTAAAGAAAATACAGGGCTTTCAAATGTTGGATGTAGACAATCCCCTGTTTTCAGGTGAAGACACTAAAACACAGAATATGACAGATATTGTTATGGAAAATAAGGTTTAAAACCATATATAAAACCCACCTTTAAACACAATTAAACTGTACATAGTAATCGTTGATGCATTTGTCTTAACCTTTTCATATAAAATGCTAATACATCTGTAACACCAATTCCATTCACACAGTTAATGCCCCTAAGACATGTATCACTCCAAAGGGATTTTGGAAGAAAGTGTGGAACAATTTGATCTTACTTTAAAAGACAAAATTCAAAACAAAATACGTTATTATTCATGCACAGCTTTACTAGAATTAAAAAAAGCATCTGAAAATAAAATTATTATTCGGTTACTAAAACTAACTGATAATGTTTCCCTTTCACAGCTCAAGAAGAGATGAAAGCAGAGATAAAATGAGACAAGGCAAAGTTAAAATGTCAAGAAATGAAAGATGACAAAAATGTGAAAGGACAGCAGCTAACTGTAAACATGAAACAAGAACAAAGATGATAAAGATTTGTCGCAGACACAGGTGAACATTTCAGTCAACCTTGACCATGTTTTATCAAAGTAATTCATAAATCATTAAGTCATACATCTTCCATCCATGGTATATTTCTACAGTATGATTTAAGAGTGTTGACAAGGGGATTCCCAATGGCTCAAATACCAGAGGCATTGATAAACTCAGAGCACAGGATAAGTGTAGCCCAGGTATTTCTAGTTTCAGCTTGGGCCATTTCATAAGATCTCATGGCTTGGGGCTTCCCAGGCAAAAGTGCCAAAAGTTAGGGTTGGGTGTATCGTTTAGTCTCCTTTTAGAAAACAACAAACAACAGTAACTCCTGTAACCTGCCAGGAACATGGAGTCTTGCAGTGGAGTCTTGGATGTCCTGCTCCTCCGATCAGCGCTAACTCTGCAGCTGTGAAGCTTACTGGGAGTCAGGTGATAGATAGTACTGCAGTGGTGTTTTGTACAAGCAGATTGTACACGAAATCTTAATAGTCTAATTTTCTCTCCTGACTGGATCTCAAAACAAGTAGCAATTCCCAATCTGGTGGTTATATAAGAAAAAAAGGGTAAATAAAAACACTGAAATAAGCCTGAGGACCCTGTATTGGAAAAAAAACGGGTTTAAAAACCACAAGGATGGATGGAGGTTGATCCTAAAGCAAGTAGCATCACACAATTCACAGAGAGCTATCCCAGGCACACTAAAGAAGAATAAAGCCATTACTAATGGATTGTCTTCTCACCCAACTTCTACCTTCATCTGCATATACAATTCAAAACTTTCTGTCTGTTTTTTTGGGTGGTGGATAGGTTTTAAAATTATGTCAACACAACACTGTGCAATCAGATTACCTCCAGCAGCAATAGGCCAACTCCCTCAACTGGCCTTAGACTTAATTCTAGCAAAGAAAACAATGTAAAGTTTGGTAAAGCTAGCTATTACTTTTCTTTCATGCATTTCATGGACATTTTTACAAAATTACCTAATTCCACTAATTATCTTTACTGATTTGTTCAGCTCATTATAAATCCCAAGTTTCTGAGTAACATGGAACATTTATGTACTGTAATGTTCTCCACTTCTGTTCTTTAATGTACATTCTCCTGTTGCATTCAGCTCCTGTATTATCAAAGAAAACCTTATTCTAGACACAATTCAGATTCCGTAGGTGCTCTTATATATAAAAATAATGTCACTCATTCATTATAATCATGCTGTTTCAAAACCTTGAGTGCAGTTAGTACCATGTAGTTATGCATTACAAAGGACACTATGAAGTATTTCCACTAAAGAGGCTCAGAAGTGTTTCAAGAATCTTAAGTGCAATGTATTAATATAATGAATGACAGAGTGCAACATGATCAAATAATTAAAAATAGCATCCATTTCATACTCACTAAGTAAAATTGTACAACATATTTTCAGTTTTATATCTTTTCTGAGATGGCCAATTATGTGGTAAGAAGATTATTGATACAAAAAATGTAAAGAGCCTCACTCTGCAAACAGCCATTCCAAGAGATAGTGGACATTAAAAAGAATAAATGGTTGATCACTGGCACCGTACATTGAGAAATAACAGAATATTTAGCATTTTTGAAAAGAAGAGCCTAAAAACATCAATTCATATATATTCTCTGTTAAAATGCATTCAGAGATGTTCAGAAGTGCACATGCTAGATGCAAATCCCATCTCATTTTATTTTTACTGCAATCACATTAGCTTCCTTTCACAGTACTTTACTGATTGCTCTGTTTACGCAAGAGATCAGAGTGATTCAAAAAACAAAGTCAAGACCTTAATCCCACCACAGGTTATTAAAGTGCTAATTGAATCATGTTTGCATAAAACATAAATATTTGATCTACGTTCTGTTTACAACACACAGCTGGAGAGCTGTAAAGGCAAAGAACAACAAATGTCTTTTTTAAAATTTGCATTTGGGTTCAGACGATGAAAATGTTGTGTGCAGAACTCAATGTTGTGTGCTTTGAACCTCAAAGCTGAATCATTGCTTTAACATAAAAAGTTGCTGGGAAAACCAAAACAACTTCAGACTTACCTTACAATACAATGTCAAGCACAAATAACAGGCCATATAGTGTATAAAAAACCAGTTACAGTGACATTACTCAGTAAACTTGTTGGCCTTTTGGAATAGTGGGTTTAATGGCTGCACTTAGTGGATTTGTTACTCAGAGGTTTGTATGAGACAATAGTTCGAACCCAGTTCTGGAAGCAGATCTACTCTTGATTGGGAAGAGTAATGCTGTAAGGTACCAATGTCCTTTTTGGACAAAGGACAAAGGACAGAATGAGAACCAGACAGGGAGAGAACCCTAAAATGGACTGTTTATTGCCTTAATACCCTGTTTGTTCTCTCCAGTCCAATAAAATACAAGGAGAAAACCCACACAAAAATATGGTGCCACTTTTGCAGGGATGGATCAAACGCTTATGTGGATATTTTACTAGTTTTCTATATTGAGATGTGTCTATATTGATACTATTGTAATTATTTGAAACTTCCTCAACCCTTATTAATTACAGCAGGTAAACAGGTGCATCCAGTGTTTGCTTAAGGATAGAAAATCTATATTGGGATTTAGTAAACTTAAGTAGTTGAGAAAGGATAAGTGCATGCCTTTGTCCTACACAACAATGGATTGCTCATTTGAAAGCCTCTGACTGCTTCATGTAGCTTTTTGAAGGTAAGTGTAAAACAGGACACAAAAAAGAGCTTTGCTGTCTTTCATTGGTGAGAAAACATGGGTTGTAGAACAAAGAGCTGAGTACAAAAATATTTGTTTTCATGTGTACGAGGCATTAATCTGTTCTGCTTCATTAAAACGTCTTGAGCAAAACATAAAAGCTTACACAACCAGTAAAGAAGTAAAAAAAAAACATTTAACATGCTTCTCATCAAAGTAGCGTTAGTGAACTTAATATAACAAAAATGAAACATGTTTTCCTGCACTTTCATTGATATGAATCACAACACCACAGCCCTGTCCCTGGCGTGACAAAGGCCATGCAAAATCACACACTGCATCTGCTGGCTCACAAACTCATAGCAGTAGTACATGTGCATTGAAGTTCTGGTGAGTCCAGGTTCCTGCTTGGACTTCAGTCCAGGAGCTTTATTATAAAGGGTACTTTCAAATGTCAGTATACAAATACTGTTGAAGTTAGAATTCACATTTAGAATAGAATACTTAGATATGATCAAACATATTGTTTATACTTGTGGTATTCACATACTGCCATTCTGGATGGCCAAAGTGTGACTAGTAAAAAATCTAGTTAAGAGCAAGCCTGGACGAAACTCTCTTGCACCGCACGCTGCATGCCAGTCCTGCAGTTAAAATTTCATCACGAGCCATTCATTAAATTCACCAGTTGTCACGAAAACAGCTGTGAAACATAAACCTACCAAGCTGGCACACATTCACATGAAGTACACACTCAGGGCTAAGGAGGCCCCGTGTTCTTAAAAACTCGAGGTGGAATAAGATCTTAAATCTCAGGACATGAAGAGTGTTTAATGCATAGAGACTACTTTTTGCAGCAGAATTGAAACAAAATTATATATCTGTCATTAAGAAAAGCAGATATCATACACACATAATTAGGGAATTCGCTGATTCTTATGAGTTTTAATTAATAATAATTCCCTGCATTTGTCAGGATGCAGAGGCTATTATATGGCAGTAGCTTTTTTACTTTTAGAGGAAGCAAGAAATTCATTCACCAATGAAATTAGGGAGGAGAGAAATGCAGATTGTACAAGCCCAAAGTGGAATTTAGCCAAGTCACCAGGGGAAAATTGCTACTTTTATGAGCCGTACCATGGGATCTTTAAAGTCCAAGTAGGACCTTGGTTTAACATCTAAGAATGACACCTCTTACAATATGGCACATTGTTGCTGATCACCATACCAGGGCTTATGTTTCAGAATTCTAGTTCAGTGGGAGCAATGCCACCTATGTTCCACCAATACTGCTGGGAACAGCAACCTAGTTTTCTTTTTGGGTCCCCCATCCTAGCACTAACCACCCATACATCATCCATTTTCAAAACTGCTATATCCAATACAGGGTTACAGGGGAGCTAGAGCCTGTCCTGGCAAGCAACAGGCCCAAGGCAGGATACATTCTGCTTGTCCAGCATGGGGCACATGCAGGTACAAACACACACTCACAACATGGCCAGTTTTCCCAGAAGTCAATTAACGTACCAGTATGTCTTTGGACTGAAGGCGGAGACAGAAACACCCCGAGGAAACCCTACGTGAACACAAACAAACTCCACACAGGACAGCAGCTCAGGAACGAAACCCAGGGCCCCAAGGCTGGGAGGCAGAAATACTAACCACGGTGCCACTGTGCCACCCTTAGTACTAACCAAAGATACTCAAACGGAGTTTTAAAAAGTGTAGGAGGAGGTATAACTCTAACCGTACCCACATCCGCATCACAATGCTGCATATTTTCATTTTGCATTACTCATGCCACTGCATCAACACCCTCACAGCAGATCCGTGGTTTATTTCTGATATAAAAGGAGTGTTAGGATAACCTTCTCCTGAAGGCCGGGTAGCTGCTGTCTGAGATAGGTGAGGTAAGCAAATTATTAGGGTTTGGCTGAACTACTGAAATGATATACAGTATCTGACAGTTTACAAGTTTAAATAATATGGATGTCTAATCAGATAAGCAAGTACTGACTGTGTTGAATTGTCTCTAGCGCAATCTTAGTCATATCTGTTTCCTTGCTCTGCTATCTATTCACCAGTGATAATAGGAGCTGAGGTTGATTGGGGGTAATATAGGTAGTTTCAGCTATGAGAACCCTGGTAGACTGAAACTATTCTGTGTAATCCATTCTTCTCCTGTTATTTTTTTTAACTTGCAAAACTTTACATTTCCTGGAGCTCTTGAGTGGCCTAACCCATAATGGTCAAGCTTTATGCAGCTCAGACTATGTCACGATCTGACTGTGAGAGGTTTCCCTATGTGGCGGTGCACACTTTCTGCAAACAACTAGACTCACTGGGATATGTCATGCCTCCATTCGGGACTACATCTCCTGTCAGTCACAGCGGAGCTCTCCTTGCTATGGAAGTGCACCAAGTCTTAAATAACTGGCAGTTCCAATTTGGGCAGTATGTAATAATAAAAAAGAAATTGTAATTCCTTAGTTTTTTTGGAAAACAAGAATGACACCTTTTTGAAGAATAATGCATTGCAAAACAAATGCAATCATAAAACTGTCCATAACTGGTGTTCTGGTTCTGGCACTTTTCAAAAATGTATTAAATAAATGATTTATATATAATAAATAATATTGTGGTTGATGGTTTACATTATATATGTATATTTAACTTTTTATTGACGAAATAAAGGACAAAATGAGTGTGATAGCACAGCCAAAATATTGTTGTATTGTTCTTATAGTCAGCCATTCCAGTTGTAGAATACAGCAGTGATAATAGGCTATGTTTTCTTGGAAATAGTAGAAAATAATATTTTAAAGGCAGAGCTAAGAAGATTTATTTCTATTTCATATTTTATGTATCACCTTTGATCATAGTAATGCACACCTTTGCTATTTTTCTAATGTATCTCAGGTGCATTCTTCTAGATTTGAATACATCACAACAGAACTTTAAATATCTTGAAGGATTATCATTTTAGATTCCGGCAAAAATCAGTATCTAAAGATTGGCATGGGTGCCTTTGTAGTTATAGTCCTTATATATGGTACCATACAAAGATAATAAGTTTTCACTTTAAATAGTTAACAGACTTGCATTTATTCAGACAATGCTAGTGCTAGTGTTAACATGCACCTTTCTCTACATTTTGTGACTTGCTGTCATTGCATACTGTTTCTTCATACACATGCATGCTCTCTACACACGTTGGAGGTACTCTATATTGGCAGACATCTGGTTGCTGTTTTGAGTAACCAAGCATACAACTGAAAAGAAAGTGTTGGGGTGACAGACCTCAGGATGTGACTTCTGTGAAGAGCTCTGTGTTCCTTGTCCTGGATGAAGCTCCATTGCTAAGGATATCTGAACATGTATGGCGAGATAGGAATGGAGTTCTTAGCACAGAGGTACACTGAAGAAAATCTATCACAGAATACAATAAAATTTAAGTAAAGTACCATCTTTGACATCAGTTCAAGTAGGTAGCTGTGTAAGCATGCACAGGCTGCAAAGGAACAGGTATTATTATTATTATTATTATTATTATTATTATTATTATTATTACTATTAAAGGTTTATTCCATGCTGAAGGGAAAAGAAAAGAGACAAAGAGACACAATGTTTCAGTTGGGAGGCCTTCTTCAGGTGTGAGAAGAAAGTGTGATGACAAGACTCCACAGCCGAAATCTTGTGCTCTTTTCTTTTTCTTTCAGCATGAAATAAACCTTTATTTGTATCTTTGACATTAACCAGATTTGTTGTGGCATTCCATGCATCACTAACAACATATCTAAATTCAATCTAAATGAAAAGCCACAGACTTGAAGCCTCTTTCTCTTTTTCTTTCTTTAAAATATCATTTTAAACAGATGCTTAACAGGAACTGCACATGATATCTTGCAAATTGCAATTAAAGGTCAAACATGGTAGTGGTTTCAAAAAATAAATTCAAGCATTTCATTGCACAAACATGTACATTGACACACAATCATGCAAATTGATAAGAAAATATACACATACCGTGACTCTAAGGAGAGGAAGTGATACTAGATGGATAGGGCACATTATTGCCACAAACATAAAATAACTCAGGATGTGATCTTTCAGCTTGTGTTTCAAATGTCAGTCTTTAGCTCTTTATAAAGACATTATTACATGTGCTGACAAACACATACAGTAAATAAAAATATGTAGATTCCAAATTCAGAAATTCTTGAATTCAAAAATATAAAAAAACCCCAACAAATTCTGCATAAATATTTCACTTGTTTTATTATATGCTTCCTGTTTCTTCTGAAATTCAGAGAATTACAACAACATATACAGTGTGGTGAAAAAGTAAGCACACCCCCTTAAGATTTTCTGGTTTAACATGTTTAGAAATATTCTTTCTGTCTGTATGATTTATTTTTTGGGCATGGTGTGTTACTACAAACCAGATTATTTAAGACCAAACTGACAAATTTCCTGATTTTATATATACTGTAGGTGGAAATCACTTTCTGGTGATCAACTAATCATTTGTACATGTTTTGGTGCTCCTGATTCTACATGCCTTCTGAACTGAGATGGTAGGATTTAGGGTGCACATACAGTACTTTTTCACACAAAGTTGAATGCTTGCTGATTTTTCTTTAAATAAATAAAGTGGCCAAGTAGAATTTTGTGTGTTATTTGTCAGATGTGGTTAGTTTTATCCACTATTAAGACTCAGAATGGACAAGGTGAAGGTCAAATGTGTCTAAATATGTTAAACCATAAAGCCATAAAAGGGGATGTCCTTACTTTTTCAGCACATTGTACTTCCTTCTTGGAATACCTAATGTATGCATTACTCAAACCATTCAGACACTTGCAGGTGAGTGGTGAGCAGCAATATTTTACATTTTCTTTTGCAATCTGCAGGGAGTCAGTGCAAGAATGCTGAAATATGAGATATATGCTTATGCATTTTAATTTTATTTAGGATTCTTTGAGTTCTAAACATGCTAGAGCTAGATAGGAACATGCTTGGATACACTAGCAAACACTACACTGCAATAATTCAGTCTGGAAAAGACAAAAGCATCAGTCAGCTTTCCTGCATTAGATTGTGAGAGATGTAAATGGATATGAGAAATGTTACAAAGCTAAAAAAAGACACATGCACAACATTGTGAACATGAGCATCAAATGCAAGATTCAGATCAAAGGTTACACCAAGTTTCCTGACTTAGCACTTGGACTGATTCCAGATTCACATGTTTTCAGAACTGATAAGGAGAGTCAATCAGCATAACCCTGGGTTTCCCCTGTGTTCAGTAGTAAAAAGGCTTGAAACAAGCATTTTTAACGTAATCTGAACAGTGAAACAAGATTGTTATTGCTTTATTAATGTCATATTTCATGCAAACATAAATTTAGGAGACCACCAGCACAAAAATGAAAACTGATACCATAACTACAAAAAATCTGACCTATTAGTAACATATAGATATTAAAAGAATAGGACCATGAACAGAGTCCTGTGGAAAGCCAGGTGTGACCACCTTTGCTGAGAATGAACAATGCCCTGTTTGAACACATTGTTTTCTATGAGTTAGAAAAAACTTAGACAAAAGCAGTACCAGTAATATCAACAACCCTCTCTAGTCTAATCAGCAAAATGGTATGAACAAAAGAATCAAAGGTAGGACTGAGGTTCAACAGGACAGAAATGGACAAAAAA
This sequence comes from Atractosteus spatula, assembly GCF_055471065.1. Taxonomy (NCBI): domain Eukaryota; kingdom Metazoa; phylum Chordata; class Actinopteri; order Semionotiformes; family Lepisosteidae; genus Atractosteus; species Atractosteus spatula. The sequence goes on along the minus strand of NC_142708.1, from coordinate 26,341,395 downwards.
AGCATCCATCATTAGTAAACCTAACGACCACATAGCGCTTTGGTCTTTCTAGCATTAAAACCATAGTACCAACACAGAACACAAAGAAAAAACACTCTCGTTTGTTGCATTGTAAGTTCCATCTGCACAGAAACCACACTCCTTAAATTTTACAGTGTGTTTTATTAAAAAGAGGTTTGAAAAGCACACAGATGTTATTGAGAGGACAGAAAAGCGCCTTCCATAAACAAAATAAGATTACTATTTTAAATCAAGGTTTTATTAAAAGCTTATTTTGCTCTTAAGCAGCCAACATGTACTTAGAACAGTAACAAGTTACTGTATAATGGTGATGTGTTTGTTTCAGTTATTTATACTTTTTGGTTCATTTATTTATGACATCTCGGTCCCAAAATCGTGACCAGAAACATTGTAAGTTCATATCAAAAGTTGTTGTGATTTTGATAGTAACAGCACAACAGCATAGCAACCTTCCTCAAAGGTTTTACTCACCAAACAGGAAAACAGTTGTCATTAAAGTCTATTGATGTTATCAAATGTAATATAACTGCTCTCACTATAATAAAGGCTACCTTTGCTTTTCACTGGTAACTCTGTGTAATATTTTACAAGCAATAAGCAAGTTAGGTTTTCAGTTTAAACTTGTATATTTTTATATTTCCAAAAAGATGAGCATGTACTGTATGTTTGTGCAGCATATGCAGTGCTTTGCAAATCTTTTCTCTCTTCCCCCTTCATTTAAAAAGGAATATGTTTGGTCAAATGTGAATGCCGGAAGTGAACACTTTAATGGGTGAAAGAACATAAATCTTGGCCAAAACTTCATAGAAAAATCAAAAACTAAAATATGTTGATTTCGTAAGTATGCACCCCACGATTCAATACTAGCAATACTTCCAGTATGTGGTGGAACAAGTGTGTAATTTGTTCTTGCAGCCATATCACCCTGCAACTCACAACTGGCAATCTACTGAAGCTAAGCAAGCGTTAGCCCGGGCAGCACCTGGATGGTAGACCTCCTGGGAAAAGCTAACGTTGCTGCTGGAAGAGGTGTTAGTGGGGCCAGCAGGGGGTGCTCACCCTGCGGTCCATGTGGGTCCTAATGCCCCAGTATAGTGACAGGGACGCTATACTGTATAAAGCTGTTGTCTTTTGGATGAGACCTAAAACTGAGATCCTGACTCTCTGTGGTCATTAAACACCCAAGGGTGTTTCTTGAAAAGAGTAGGGGTATAACTGCGGTGTCCTGGCCAAATTTCCCATTGCCTCTTACCAATCATGGCCTCCTAATAATCCTATCTATGAATTGGCTTCATTACTTTGTTCTCCTCCCCACTAATAGCTGATGGTCGCATCATCCAGGTGGAGCTGCACATTGGTGGTGGTGGAGGAGAGTCCTCATTACCTATAAAGCGCTTTGAGTGGAGTGTCCAGAAAATAGCTATATACAGTAAGTGTAAGCAGTTATTATTATTATTATTATTATCATTATTATTATTATTATATCTGTGTGTCATTTTGGTTATTTTTAATCTTTACTTACTAAGGTGATGCAATTTCTTGGAAAACCTGCTCAGCTCATGTTGGTGTTCAGTTTTAGTATTCAAGTTTTGATTGAAATATTCATTAACATTTTAATCACAACTTAATAAATGCGTATATTTCATTTATAATTTAATGAAATGTGAAATTGTTTAGAAGATAATGAAAAATGTTGCTATGTGTATAGTTATATCTGTAAGTCTGTATGTGCAGTTATTTCGTTTTCTCAGTTGCACATGAGTAAAATTTGGGATTGATCTTTAAAAATGCCATTGGCAATTAAGCATACTCTTTCATCAATACTAAATACATTATTGCCTGAGAAGCATTTAAAACACAACAAATACATATAAAAATCAAAAGCATTTCTTGTGGTTTAAGTGTCTGTCAGTAAAGAGTGGAAAGAGAGAATAAAGATGAATAGAAGGCATATAGACACAGAAACGGTATGGCTACTTCATTTCAAACAGCTAGTGTGATTTACAATAAATCATAAATTCATTTATTTCAGATTTTTATTTGATTTAATCCTTTATTTAACCAGAAGGGTTCACTTTCCACAGGGCAAACATCCAGCCATGGTAGGCCTGAAACAATGCTTTCCACATTCCCTGATTAGGTGTTGCAGTGACGTGATGTAACAGTATTTAAGATCCGGCGAGTTAAGTATGCAATGCTGAATACACTATGTTCTCAGTACAGAGCTCATGACCTGTTCTGTCCTGGCAGGCTTTTATTAGAGCATGTGAGAGCGCCTCTGCTTTCAGTGTCTTATCACCGCCGTGTTGTTGCAATAATCACTGTACAGGATAGCCAGCTTACCATTTAGCCTTGCAAGGACAAAGCCAGCTTTGTGATCGGTTCCTCCTCAAACTCTAAAGTTGTTCTGAATCTGCAGTTACAGACCACCATCACAGAATGAATAGACTAGAAAGAGAAACAAACATTGGCCTAACCTGCACAAATGTAACCCCGTGTAGCACCAAACAGCAAGCAACACTGTCTTTTTAAGAAGTAAAACAAAATTTTCATTTACATAGCAATTATGCCAAGCTGTTTTTTGTACTCGTATGTTGAATTTTTTCAGAATATTAACTGAGAGTGGATACAAATATGAAACTAACCAGTTTACTTAGGATTTGCAAAGGATTTTATACAAATCAGTAATTAAGTTTTAAAATTCAAGGTCATTCATTAATGTCAGTTATAGTTGTGAGATTGTAAGCACTTCAATAAGACCAGTTTTACAATTTAACTGAACACATTTAAGAAATAAACACCAAGGGGCCAAAATAATACTGTGTATCAGCCATAATATATCACTAATACACTACCTGAGGAAAGGCAAGAGTGCTATTTTATTTAATTTGCAATGTCTTTATAATTCTGGGATACTAGAGGTATAACTATAATAATCCATAATTCAAAAACATATTTTTAAACCAAAGTGAGATGTTATATAACTCCCTTTCTAGCATTGTGGTTTATAGTACATCCAATGCAAAAAATCTAAATATGAGAAGATGACAGCAGAATAATTTCTACAATGCATGTGCCAGCTTTAAGAGCTTATTAAAAGCTTCTCACCAACATGAATTTCATAGTCCATCTATATCTCAAGACATTTGTTTGGTTTCTTATGTAAGTGTGAATCAACTACCACCTCTTGCCAGAAAGTGGGTTTCCTGGAGTCAATATACAGCAGTAACCAAGGCATGTTGCACAGCTAATTTTGATCTGAAAACTCAGTCATGCCAGCCCTATAAGTCTTGGTATTCATAATTAAAGATATTCAGTTTGACATGCTTTAATTTTACTTATTACTGGTTCATATTTTAACCTAAAAGTAGTATGGAGTTCATAATCCACTTTCATTTACTGCCATAGAAAACTGTATTATCTTGATCTGTTTGTAAAACAGTTCTTGCTTTTCATTCATTCAAAGCAGCAAAACCAGAAGCAGAGGGGTGTGACTGCTGTGATCTGTTGAGCTCAGGGATTCGTACCCATTAGATCTACTGCACCTTTGAGAAATGTCTGTCTGCTCTGGTCTTATCAGCTCACATACCTGAGTGAGAGCCAGCAGGAAGAAAGGCTGAAACTGTCTGTTCTTTCTTAACTGATTGTCTGCAGTGTTCCAATGCTAAGACTACAGAATGGGCTGAAAAATCACACAAACCTAACTGCCTGGAAACTGGTGTTGACTGCAATAACTGAAACTAACTGGCTCTGACTAACTGTTTTATGTTTTGCAACAGTGGTGAATAGTCTTTGCCCATGTCCTCCTGTGAATATTTAGAGGTCATGCTCTGTGCAGACCTTGTTACTTGTGAGAGGCACATTCATTGAAATAAATGATTCATTTCTCAGAAGGAACTATAAAAGCAACAGATTAATTAAATACATTAAACAATCACAGTATTTGGACTCTGGAAAACTTTCAGTAGCTGTGGAATGATCTCCCAATTCAAGTCAGATCTTTCAGTTTTAGCCTGCCTGTCTTAAAACTCATTAATATACCCTAGCTCTTAAATCTGTTTAATTCACTTTATTAATTTGTGTGTACCTACCTCTTGTTTCATAGTTTTCTTGTGCAGTGCCTTGAGACAATGCACCATGAAAGATGATATGAAAAAGATTATATACTCTTATTTAATCAAAATAGGAGAAAAGAAGAATACACTAGTATATTTTAGGATATATATGATATAATATATAATATAGTATAATAACTATTGTCAGTAATTATCAATGGTGTTGTAGGTTCACAGGTGGCAGTTAATGGTGTCTATGTGCAGACAGCTGTGTAAAGGAATTAAAGTGTTCGTGCAAGTCAGAAGAAAACAAAACCTAAATCCCAACTTGCTATATTAACTGGGTATTACAATTACACAAGAAGAGTATAATCAAGTGTTTTGGGTGCTGGCAAAAAGAGTAAGCAATGTTATCTTATAAGATTACTGAATAACAAACTGTAAAGGCTTTCTGGACAGAGAAAAACTAAGCACCATGTTTAAGACCGTATACTGTGATTTGGATTTTTTCTTATGAAAGCAAATAATTAGCAATTCTATAACAAGTTATGTATATGCATAAACCGATGTTGTAAAACCCAGTAAAATACTTTGTGGTTAACAACATTTTAATGCAAAAATGTATTATAATTTTGCATCCAACTATCTTCTTCAGTTCATATGACTCTTGTACTACTCTTCATGCATCTTTATTGTAATATAATCTGAATGAGATCTTTGCTTTAAAATTCATCAGACATCCAAGAGTCCCATTCTGGGACTCTATACTAGACTCTACTCTGTTTTAATTGTGTTATTTATGCTAGGTGTTTGCATCTATTAAATCGTTCAATACAATATCTGAACAAAATAAATTGTGTGAAGACAAATGTGTGCTATGATAATTTACAGTGCACTCATAGTCTACCATAGTTTTGCATTGCGTAAATATATAAAACCACAGGAGACAAACTGCAAGCTCTGAAAATAAAGGATAAATCTGCCCTACAAATTAGTATTACTGGACTTTCACAATAAATGAGTAGGATATTCAGGAATATCAAGTGTGTGGGACATGCAAAGCATGATGGAGTTAACTCCTGACTCTATATCAGCTAGATATCATTGCGAGTTAGTCGAAAATAGAAAATCGTGGGTGGCATAACAGTTGACACTCAAAAATGGTGCAAAGTAAAGTATATCTCCAAACATTACATTACAATGCAACTATTTTCTTTGCTGCTACCGATTGCTGACTTTGCATACCAGAATCTAACTCTAATAACCTTTTAGTTTCACATTTGTGTCATCATCCAAAAATGGCCCAAATCTTTCTTAGTTCAGTAGTTGTTTTGTTACTCCACTACTTTCAAATATTCTTGGGATCTGTGGGACCAGTGTGGTGCTGGTACTACCTTACCAGTGCCAGCTGTCTCATCTAATGCAAAGAGAAGGAGCAGTGAGGTCACAAATCAGCCTTCATGTGGGTGGTAACTAAGCAACTTCATAGTAATGTCTTATTCATTTGGTAAAATATTTATCCCCAGGCAAACTATGATGATCCAACACACATTGTGAAGCTTCCCCCAATTCATTTATCTGAGCGTGGTCACAGCAAAGAAGCATGTGGCCCAGCTTTTTTAAAACACAGAACTGTTTCTGTGTTTATTTTTGCTGATACCATCATTTTCTTTCTCTTTTCATTTCTAGCCGCGGAAGACAACCTTCGTGTTAATCACCTTCTAAGCAGAGGAAGGCCAGAGGTTGAAAGCATATGGGAGATGTATAGAACAAAGTCATAAAAAAGTATCAAAGAGAGTGGCTGGGGGAAACTCACCTGCTGCTTTTGATGTGGTGAGTTAAACATGAAGGCTCCTCTTCTCGTCAGCAGCACAAAGAGAAGCGGCCCTGTGGATGACACCAGCTGTAACCAGACACCTGCCTCCCAGGTAGACCTAACAGCTGGCTTAAAAGAGCTGCTTCCCATCTGGCCATGCACCTCTGAGTGAGGCAGCACAAGAAGAAACATGAAAGGTACTCATAAGATCTGAAAGCTGCCTTTTTGTAACCAAATTAACCTTGTGCATTTTACTTTTGCATTCAAAACCCAGCATTTTATAGAATGCCTTGAAGAAACGTGGTCAATGCTCCAACCTCAAACACCTGTATGCAGTAAAAACAGAAGCAAAGTCCCGCTGGGACAACAACAGCAAACTTCATACTGCAATTTCAAAAACGATCAGCTCAACATGTTGTATATTGAAATAAAATGAAAAGGGTTTCAGTCTGCACCTAAGTTCCAGCTGGGAAAGAGAAAGGTTTAGCCTGTGGGACTCAGCAAGCAAGGAACGCTTGGAGAAGATATAGTTTAGGCTGTACTGATGGGGTCTCAGGTGCTGGACAGCCAGGCTGTGCGGTAGTTTGTGTGCTAGGCCCGATGGGGATGAAGTGCACTGCCTAGGAACAGGGTTGGCCAACTGAAACATGGTTAACTGGGGAGACCAGCTCCTGGAGGAGTGGGGCATTGCTTGGCGAGGTATTAATGTATCTTCTCCCCACAGCTGAGTCTAGATGGCACCTCTGTAAAAATGCACCTGTACAAGCAATGTGTAGAGGATAATTGAATGAGCTCGCTTTTGTTTTTTTCAAAATTCCATGGTGCATCTCAGACATGTTATGGAGTAGCCAAAAAAAATCTTGTTGTTATTAATATACTGTGGAGTCATAGCTCATGTCTGTTGGCACTGCATGCTTGCATGAAACATGCCTGATTGTGTCTACTTTTCAATACAATATATAAAATATAGACAGGAAATTTGTCATTTCCATACCAGTCAGTGCATTTCAGTGTCCCGACTAAACTTGCTTAAATGCAGCAGAGCGATGAAACATAAGAGTGACTGTTAATGGGGAGAAACTGGTGAATATTCCCAGACATTTGCATGAGTCAGCAATGAGCATCTTCTTTGCTTAAAATATCCAGTATTACTGTATTCATCTCCTGCCAAGGCTGTGATTCCTTTGAGGCAGAAATGATAAAGAGATGTTAAGTACACAGGGTCACCTGAGCTGATGACTAAAACTAACAATAGTAACGCCAAACAACACCAGGCTTCAAAAGACATCAATGTCAATGAGAAAAAAAAACACATAACAGTGCAGATTTTTAAATACTTACTGTACTTTTCTTTTGTTTTCTTAAGAAGTGATACTTCAGAAGGAAGGACAGCCTCCTCTCACACAAATACCCTTTGAGGCTTTTGATCTGATCTGTCTTTTAAGTACATTTCACAGAAAGAGCAGACAATGAGTTTCCCCATTCTTCTTTGAGCTTATGAGGATACCAAGATTAAAGGGAAAATTTTGTCAGTGAATTGACAGGTTTCAACAAATCACAGATTTGGCATTTTAACAGTGGTTTTCACAGTGAACAGTCTAAGCTACTTATGTTAAAGTTGTCAGTTTTCTATTATTTTCCCCATCTATCCATTCGCAGGACTGAGGTCATGTGCCAGCTCTCACTCTGGATTAGACACTTGTCCATCTATAGCAGGTCAACAGATAAAGGGACCCAAAATGGAATGTCATTCTGAGGTGGGGAAAAACAAAACTGGAGCTCCTTGAGAAAACGACATGACCAAGTGAGCACACATACACTCCATACAGAATTTTAAATTTCTTTTGCCTTTTTTTTCTTCTCAGATTGTGAAATCTTCAAAAGGCAGGCAACTTGTCACCGTATCGATGTAGAAGTCCATTTAAACTTTTTTGGTGCTGTGTGGTCTTGTGATGTCGAATGCAAAGATGAGGACAGTCTGTGCCTCTCTCTGTGATAAGGGTTGTCGCATTGTGAGGTTCACAGCAGGAGTGTCGTGTTTGCAGATTGGAATGCTAGCACCCCAGCGCTTGCATTGCAGGCAGTCATGTCATTTTCGCACGCTGAACACATGATTAAGGTAACCAGAGACCATCACACAAGTGTTGACTGAGTGATATTCATTGCTCACTAACATAATGCCCAAACTAACAAAAAGGGAAGAATTTTTTAACAATTACCCTGGTAAAAATTGCACATTTCATTAAAAAAATGTTACTTAAACAATTAATAGCAACATAAACTGTAGGTTTTAATACCTTCTGAGTGACCAGCGTTACTTAATATTCATTGTACTATTTTGCAAATGTACTTTAATAAAACTTGTGTTTAGCATTACAATAGGGCATTCAATTAAAATATCAATGAAAATGCTTTCATGCCATTTATGTTCATTAAAGTGCAGATAAAGGTTTCACGCATGTCCCGTGTCTTACAAACACCTGAGTATCTCCAAATACAAAACTTGATTACAGGACACAAAAAAGTGTTATACATATATAAAATCATGCATAATACCATATGCATGTGTGAAAAATGTACTGGTGTATTCAGGATTCGTAACACAGTATAGGTCAAGTTAATGAACTAATTATAATATTTTGAAACATATGTATGAGCTTTTTTAAAATACAGCAATGCATCATCTGTTTTTTATTCATCTTAACCTGAACTATTCAATAATTGACGCAAGTTGGGCTTGCTTCTTTACCCAACTCCTAAGTATTCTATAGAAAAAGGACAAATGTTTGACTCATGTGTGTTGTTAAGCAGTTTGGGTTTTTGCTGTAAGAGTGTGGTTAACAGTGAGGAATGTTTGCACTGTGGGGGAAATCTGTGCACAAAGAAAATTAATGTCAGTGTTGAAAATATTATACTTTGCATTTAAATACCCACATCTAGGCATTTAGCTCATTACATGTCATTATAATAGAGGCACGTATAGAACAAACTCTCCCTGGTTTGTCTAACAAAACAAAATCATTTTGAATATTCTACTGAGGCCAGCAATAGTTTTTCATCAACAAAATTTGGAATTCAGACCTGCAGAAAGTTTCAACGGGCACATGCAGTTTATTTTTCAAACGCATTGTATTTAAGTGAATACTAATTGTGGACTTCATGTCAACTGAAAACTTACAATGAAGGTATTAGTTTTCATGAAAAAACAGCTGAAATATGCAGTGTATTTTCTACTTCTGCTGTTAGTGTTCAGAAACATATTCAATGACACAATGCAGTATAGAAGGACTGCTAGCTTAGTTGTTGTTTCTGTATTGTCCCAGTGCAGTATTTGTGTGACCGGGGTGTGCTGTCATTTTATCTAGGGTGTAGTCCTACTTTGCTCTCTGTGCTTTTGGAATTTGCTCTGAGTTGCTGTTGTCCTTCCCAGAATGAAACTTTCTATAATGAATAAATGGATGACCTAACATAAAACTTAATACAAATGTGAAGCCCTAAAACATAATGGAGAAGCAATCTTTTTATAATTGTGGAAAGAATGCAGGTCTGTACAGGTGAGTCTTTAAATGCAGTAAATGAAATGCACTTTAAAAAACAGCATTACACATTTTGGTATCCACACTATGTTATAAACATTCAGTGTGTTCTCACAAATGCAAAGCAGTGTTAAACCTTCAAATGGAGAATTGAGAAGAAATCCTTAATGTATTTACTATCAGTCAGTTGTGCCAGAAATATTGATAAAAGCTTTGGATAGGAAGTTGATCCTAGGCATATCACCTTAGACTATGCCTTGGTGCTCTGACCTGTACTAACTTGTGTACCTATATATGATTAAACTGTGCAGAGTGAGTTGCCAAAAAAAGGATTCAGTTTAGATGGTTTTTGTTTAGTCGTCCCATGCTTAATTGTTTTATCAGAAATGTTTTGATGTGGCATGATTCAAGCCACTTGTATTCAGGTGAAAGTTCAGGTACAACAGGCAAGTCCTTGTGGCCAAGGCCTTATTCAAATCTCATGCATTGCCACATAAGACAAGGAACCTTGCCAAAGCCCTCTCAGCTGAGAATGGCTTTGCACTCCCTGTGGGACTGCAAGCTACTGAACGTAACTCTTTTTCCATATATGGGCACGGTTTATCAACAAGCACAGCATAAACTGAGTAACGATTTTTTTATTGTGAGTCATAGTATAGTACCTGCCTTCACCTTAGAACAGTCTAATGACCTGATGCTGACAAGAAACTGTACTTATAGGCCGAGTCTCAAATATTTGCTGTGTCCAGGTTTTTTTTTGCTCTTTTGTTCATGCCTAAAAATGTTTGTTTTGACTATTAGTAACTGGTAAAATCAATTGGAATTAAACTTTATGAACAATTAATATCTAGACAACTGTGCATGTTTATACTCATCAGGTAAATTATATGCAACCTTTGATATCCTTTTTTGTAACATGCACACACTGCCTTCTTGCAGCCTTGGTGGCAGGAACTATAGGTAGAATGACAAGGGATAAGAACATGGTGCCCATTGGCAAAGTAATTAAACTATTTAAAACAAAATGGGGAAAAATGAGATGAGACATAAATAATTTAACTTTGACGAACATACCATCTATTCTCAAACTCATGTAAGACTAACAGATTTAATTTAATATGTATTTAAATTTAAAAAAAGTCTTTCATTGTGCTGTAGAAAAACTGAAATTTTAATTAGACTATGAGATAAAAAAGAAGAAACTCAACAGACTTAAATGGTCTGTGAACTGTAATTACAGTTAAATCACAAATTTAACTGAAACTAATTATTTTGAGGTTTGGACTTGATGTGGGTTTTCATTATAAGAATTGTCGATTTTATGAGAACAGATAATGAAAGAGGCATTGGGAGGTTTCCTTTAAATGAGGGGGCACACACAAATGGTAATTGGAACTTTTTGAGCAGATCTGAGAAGTCTCTATTCTTTTTAAGAATGTGTGGCACTGACTTTTTCCCTCTCATAAGTTTTACAGCAAAAATCTGAGAAAATGTATCCATCTATTTTTAACTGTTTTATCTGATACTAGGTCAGGGGAGTTGGAGCCTATCTTGGTAAGCAATTTGCACAAGGCAGGTTACCCTGGACAGGATGCCAGTCTATTGGAGAGAACATGGACATATACACAATCACACCAGGGCCGATTTTCCCATGAGCGAGGTAACCTACCAGTACGTCTTTGGACTGTGGGAGGAAACTGGAACACTTGGAGAAAACTCACACAAGCATGAGGAGAACATATAAACTCCACACAGATAGCACCCTAAGAATTGAACTCAGGGTTCAAGACAGCAATGCTAACAGCTGTGCCACAATACTGCCCCTCTAAGAAACGCATTCATACATTATCTAAATATCTTGAAATAAACTGACGGGTCACTGCTTGAAATAAATCTAATCTAGACACAAATATCTTAATTGTTTTATTATCTGTGGTACCTATTACACACAAAGCTACAGTACACTGAGGCAGAGCACCAATAATTAACCTGTCAATCAGAAAACAATGACATTATTTCCATAGCAAACATTATTTCAAAGCATCTCCTGCTCTCTGTTTAAAATTATGATGAGATTTGTTTTAAACTGTTTAATACATATTGCTCCACTTGCACATGAAAAAAATTCTGCGGAGTTACTGAGCTAGCCAGAACAGATTAAGAAACGATAATGTGTTAAAACGTTGCATTTTCCAAATCACAGCTTCTAATCTGTTTAAGTAACCTCATTTTAAAATGTCCCACATTTGCATGTTTGCTGCATGAAAGCAAGCCTAGTCAGCCCAGTTATTTTCACATTGGGACTTATCTCTTCATCTGCAATTGGACAAAGCAGCAAACCTAGAAATATTTTACATTGCCAAAATCTAATATTTATTATCGCTTACTAATATTCTTAATGTTTTTAACAAAGATTAATGTTAATATGAGGCTGTATAAAGCTTTGAGTTCTGTTTTTTGTTACGATTGTGCAAAAACATATCAAGTGTTTCTCACTGTTCATTTAGGTGCAATAATGTTTTAAATACAATGCTACATTTCTTAGAATAATAATTTGGCAATTGTATGCACACACCCTGTTCTGTTCAGTTAGAATGTTGCACTTTCTAATTATGCAAATTTGCTATAAAATAAATGTATTTAAAAGAAATACTTGATGTACCTGAACCAAAGATTTTTTCCAGAATAAACATTTCCATATAGCATGTTGTGGAGAGATAACAATTACCAGTTATCTTTTTAACTGATACTCTTTGTATCACTCATAGATTTTTAATGTCTCATTAACTTCTGCTACTTATCTGCACCACATGCATTGATCAGTATGTTGCTGGTGACTGCAATACTATCCAATTGCATTTTGGTTAGTTTTTTTGACTGAGTCATTGCTACTGGTGCAGTGTGTGTTAATTTTACAAAAGTAATGCACTCCGGCATGCTCCAGAACACAAATAGAAAAAAACTAGGGTTCAGAAATTTTTTTTAAAGCTTCTGGGTGGCTTAGCTAGATAAAGGTGAGGATTTGAAATAAAAGTTGAGTCCTCTAGTTCAGAAACTACTAGTTCAAATGCAGTCTGTATCACAGTGTTATTTGTGACCAGGTATCCCTAAGTATTTAGCACACAATTAATGAATAGCGAGTAGGTTTCTTAGCTAGGATTTTCAGTAGGTTGCTGGCATTGCAGATTTACATCATAAGAAAGAAATGGATGGCCAAACAGTGCACCCATGCTATCTACATCTCTATTGCAAACACCAGGATTAGCCTTATTAATAGTGTATTAAAAACTATTTTCAATTTTTTAGTTTTAAAATAAAAGGACACTGTTTGGTATGCTTTGGATTTGAATGCTTTTCGTTAGGTATCACAGTGCACTTGAACTAAACTACTCTTAACTCGCATGTCCAAAAAGCTGAAGACACCTGGCCTGAAGCTATGAATCAGTGTTATGTTGATGACTGTGCATATGCTGGCAACATACCAATTATACAGCATTATCCAATAGGTATGATTGAACACTGCCAGCAAAGTTGGTGGCAATATTTCTGGCTAAGAGAGGCATTTTGTAGGGCTTTCAAACATATGAAGTCAACAGGTCTCCTCTTTTATTCTTTCATCTTTTATTACTGACACTTCATTTAATCAGCTTTAAAGTGACTGAGGGGGACTGACCATATTTTCTCTTTTAGGGTTTGTGCCTTATAATTTTGCTTTTGAAGAAATAATCCTGCTTTAAAAAACACTAATCAACCTTTGACAGGGGCAAGCTGTAACCATATATTCCTTAAAACACCAAGGCTCAGTCTGTCCAAGCTACAGAGCCAGACACCCAAGAGCTAAGTAGGGTTTTCTTTCATGTCCACTTTAAAGGCATGTAGACTTTGGCACACCATCTCCCAAATAACAGGCAAAAGAGTCAGACCTCTAAATTAACTCTCCTGCTCAGCACTTTAGGCAGAGCAGTCATCAAATCTTTAATTGCTACAAACAAACCTAAGCACACTCTGTGAAAATTCAACTGTCTGCAAATATGTAGCCTTTTTCTGCCCATTCGATGCACATTTAAGAACATCGGAGTAATTCAAAGACAACAAAATTATTTACTATAAACTACAGTTAAAAATATACATTTATCATAAGAGGCCATGGTTCAATGTTTAAAGGGATAAATCTTACAAAGCCGGTTACTTATTATTCCATTATTCTGACCTGTAACAACCACATCTTTTGTGAGAACTCATATCTGAACTGTAGAAGTCAAAATTATATAATGTTTCCTCTGCACATCAACCTTTGCATTGAAGTGTTATACCTAGACTGTGCAAGGAATTTTATTGCCAATCATTTTTTTTCAGTTGTTCTGTGTTAGTGGGACTCGGGTTGAACGTGTTGCCCTTATTATAGGCAATCAATGTACGTAACCCTCCTCTCTGCCCTTAATGTCAAAAAATAAAAACAAATACAACAACAGAAATCATACATAAAATGTCACTGGAAACACTGTTTAAGTTTACTCCTACTTAGGAAAAACAAACAAAAATGGAAAGAATGCAAACTGTAATTGTATCCAGAAGACCATTGCTGTTTATATTTATAGTCTAAATTGTAGCCTATTTATATGTTCAATACACAAAAGTCTTTTATCGGGAACTATATATAGTCTGGAGTGAAAAAAGCCATGTAATATAACAGACAGTTTCCCCTGTGCAGACCACCACCTTTTCCTTCCTACCCTGGAGGTATGAAGTGAAACCAAAGCCACCACATTAAATAAGGAAAAACACACTGTTGGCACAGTGTTTCATGAAGGCGTAGCACCTGTAGAGCTGTCTAATGGAAATCTATCATGAGCTGACTGCTGCAGAAGCTTAACTTGTCTTTCTCTACGCTAACTCTGAACAAATATTTCAGCAGGGGTTTTTGAAGTGGAAAAGATGTTATTGTTGTTGTTTGCTGCAAGTGATGGTACCTACAGTATATATAGCTGTTTCTAAATAGGGATGTGTCTTGCTTTTACTCCTAACATGCACATCAATCACAATTTACATTGGACCAAATTATAGCCACCTGTAAAAAGACAACTCCTGACACATATTAAATGTCTTTGGCATTTTTCTGTGAACTAGGCCATGAAATATTAAAAATAACAGTATTCTGATGAGCAGACAAACCTGCTAGATGAACCTGCTATTTTTAAATCTTAGGTAAGAAATCAACAGAAAATCCCAGGCTGTGTCAGGTCTTTTTTTAAATGAAGATGACAGTAAGGCTGAGTTAACAGGAAGCTCAGCAGCTGAAAGGGACTTTGATACAAGATCAATTACAAGCTGAGTAAAAAGGATGCCCTCCTTAAATGCAAAACTATACCCTTAGGTAATGTTGAAAAAAATGTTGCATTTCTTATATAATCTACAAAAGAAGTATCCAGACACATATCGGCATATGACTTTTGCATAAGGAAAAAATAAACTGTCATAATAAGGTAATACAGAGAATTTTTGTAACTAAAAACATAGAACATTAAGCTTGCAAATAAGAAAATACCATCTGACCACTTTAGCTATGCTCATTTGTTATTAATGGCTAATTGATCTGAGGATCACAACCAGCCATTCTTGCAAACAGCCAGAGTATTGGTTTCAACTGCCTGCTTGGGTGGCTTGTTCCATACTCCCACAAGCCTTTGTGTTCTTGTTCTTTTCCTTGTTCTCAGTTCTAAACACACTTCACATTAGTTTCCGTTTATATCCTAGGGCTAGTTGTTTATTTACCTGTTCTACAGGTTAAATTTCCATAGTCAATTTATGTGTATCTGTAGAACAGAAAGTATGATACTGCACGCACATCCCCTAAAGAGTGTCAGAAATATAAAATAACATATTAATGCATAACCATCACCTGGGTAAAGTTTCTTGTGGGAGGGGGCAAGGGGGAACTAGGGCAGAAAAAAATCACTCATGACACCTAGTGGAACCGAATGTTTTGTCTGTTGTTTTAGTCAATGTACATGCATTGGACAAGAAGGCTGCAATTCTATTACAATGGGCTTTGAAAACAAATTATCCTTAAATAGAAAGACCTCAGCTGGTTAAAGCTACAATAACAATATATTAAAATGCAACTGTGAAATGGAAGGAACATGAGAAAACTTTCGCTAAATGAAAAATGTTTTTGACAAAACTAGTCTAGCAAACAAGAGCACAACATGCAATTTGCAGCATTATTAACTATTTTAATAGAGAAGCAACTTTCACGACTGATTTGTTTACAGTTTACAATTATATACAGCTGTATATACAGTACATTTCTGAACTGTTACATATTAATATAACTTATGCCAGAAAACATTGCTAAGATTAAGAGAATGGAAGGGCCATTGTTGTTCTAGAATGAGAAGGGGAATAGCAAATGAAAGGATGGTAACTGGAATTCAAACACAAAGCCACATTGTTATAACTTCCCTTTTTCTGCTATTTCCTCCATTCATGTGTCGTTTGTATATTGTTAACTAAGATCCAGACCATAATTCCCATCTCTTTACCTGCTTCCTTTACAGGTTGTATTCTGTACAGTGGGTGAATGAGCACCTTGCATTTTGCCGATGTGTACACAAGTGAGCCCATTGCCTGCAGCCTAGGAAATACATTATCTGTGAGTGTCAGGTGACTTTTGCACAAGGAAGCAAAGTCTCCTTCTTGGAAATATCTTTCGTGAAAGTGCTGGGAATAAACAAGAAAGGGTCATTTAAAAAGGAGAAAAAAGAGCTCTCACATGGCACCAAAGCGGTTTTATTCAGTTCCGTGATTATCTTATTACTGCAGAAATTTCATAGAAAGTCACTCCCCTAATTACAGGATAGTTTCACCCTATATATGCAAAACAAAGCATTTTAATAGACATAAATTGAAACACTAATGATACAACTTGGTCCTCCAATGTTAAAGTTTAAAAGCCTATATAAACCTCAGATTTTAGGTTTAATTCAAGTTCATAAATTAATTTTATCTTAACTTTGGTGCATGATGTTCAACAGTTTCAAAACACTATTTAATTTAACTTTTATTAACATTATTGCAACTCTAGTTCTTTTTGTGTAGACACTGAAGAGTAATAGACATAAGAATTCCCAAAATCAAGTCAGATTGGTTTGGTTAAGTAATGAAAAGTATGAGGCAGATGGTTAGAAAGCCTTTAGCATCATAGGCCTGGTAGTGTAAGTTCTCTCCTACAGGCTTGGCTGGTTGCTCCATAAAGGATCTTTCACAGACACTTTATGTGCAGTACAGATTTATTTATTTACTTGTTTATTCTTTTTCTTTCTCATTTTTATGCCACCCCACAACATCCAGTCTATTTTTTTATCCTGTCTGTGAAGCATGTTTTTATTGTTTCCATTTGACTTTAAAACACTTCCTTTGTGCGCATTAATAGGTCATTTCAGTCTGATCACAGTTGTACTCACACTCATCTCTTTAACAGGAAGGGAGTCGCTCAAAGAGAAGAGGCATCCCTGACCACACAGATTCAAGTGTGCAAATACCAGCTCCTGTGCGGACAGATGTTGGGGGTCTGTAATGCTCAGAATTCTAACGGGATCTCCTTTGTCCTGGAGAATCTCCCTTGTCATATTTGAAGAGAAACAGCCATAGAACTGAAGAGGCAGGCTGCTTGGATTGTAAGGGTAACTACTGTATCTGGCAAATGACTATCAAATGACTGTAGTTTTTAGTCAAAAAATGCAAAACATGCAAAAATGTTGCTAGAGGCTTCTTTGCTGTAAAAAAAATAAATAAACACATGCTGTTTTGATCCCTGTGAAAGAAGGGACCACATTTATTCTTAAACAGAATGTTTCTTGCTCAAATGAAATGTTGGACTGACTCTCTGAACATCCTGCCTTATGCATGAAGAGGATACAGCTGTGAGACAAATGCTTAACTTCAAAATTAGAGACATTTATCATGGTTCGATGTCACATCTAGAAAATTTATTATTTTGAACTCAGCTCAAATCAAATCTTCAGTTTGTAGTCTTACAGTCTTAATCCAAACTGAAATGTTGGTAAGGGTTTCTGAAATACTGTATATATTTTTTATTGTGGTCTAAGAAGTAATTCAGATCAATTGTAAGCACAGAAAAATATTTAAAAGAATTTAATTGAGATTGTGCTTCATAAATCTTGCTGTTTCTCAATTGCTCTTGAAGGAATGTCTCAATGTCATGTGGGCATTGTTTTTTTTGACACCTCTCCCTTGCGTGGATGTTCATAAAGATGGTCTGCACTTATACTTTAGGCAGTGCTGTCACATCCAAAGGTGGTCACACATCTCCATTCTACCTGAACCCACCAGTAACTATTACAAACTACTATTGGATCTCTTCTCTGGCATGATCTTGTCATATTTCCCTTGGCACTATGCTTAGAATATGCCCCTTTCTAACTAACTACGTTGCAGAGCTCATAGTTTATGTCCTTAACTTTCTTAGCTAATGTCCCTGCTACTTCTATCTTTCCACACCGAAACTCTGCCGCTCATCTGATCTTTGCTATGCTCCATTTCTCTCATCCACCCCACTTCTCTCCTCCCTTCCCTCATTCACTAGAGCAGCTCACATGCCTTTCTGATCTCTTGCCTTTGCCTATCGCTCTCTCAGTGGTTCAACTTCCTTCTACCTCTACACCTTCCACTCCCCACTGCTTTTCCTCTCCCAAATGTCCACATTTCCCCTTTTGTCTTCTGTTGTCTAAGAGCTGTTCCTTCTCTACTTTTGCCGCTCTTCCACAGTGTTGCAGTTCTTGCTCGAATAGGCACCCATTCCTATCTGTCACCGAAAGAGTATTACATTTATGATGATATGTTGGGAGTCTGTTATTTAGTATTTTAACTTTGCTTTATTTTTAAAGTTTTATTTGTCCACTTATTGTATTTATTGTATGTAACTTTAGAGTATGTTGCCCTGAATAAAATCATCTGCTACGGAAATGAATGGTTATAGTGATCATATCAATAACAACACAGACAAGAAAGAGATCTATATCTCCTTGGGTTGTCCTTAAAATGGACCCCTAAGAGGGTTCTAATGAACTGGTTTACTTTTTGGTGTAAACAAATTAATTTGTTTTACTGTACTATACTTTAAACGTTCTTTGTGAGAGAGTTAATTTCAAGGTAATAGTTACCATTTACTGTGTTCTTTTTAAAAGACAGATCTGATTGAAACAGTAAAAACTAATGATTTATCTTAGTGAATCTCAAATGCTTTGCCTACAGTAGCAGCAGGGTAAAAGAGCAAAATATTTCTATTGCTGCCATGGGTAATGCTCTGCAGCTATTCCTGGTAATTGCAGCTATTTCAGGATTCTCTGCTGCAGAATTCAAGAGTTCACGCTGTGCTGTCTCTTTCTAGAAATAGTTCACATGTCTGTACTGGAAGTAGGTTAAACACTTCAAATACCAACTGTAGTGTCCCTAATTATATGAAGATTAAACAATTAATCTAAGAGACAAAGATAGGCTAGCCAGAACGTAATAGGATTGTTCCACAACTAGTCTAGAAATATTTGTGCCATTACTTTTTTTTCGACCTTAAATAGGTTACAGAGAGGGTTGGGAATGTAAAAATCATTTTATTTTTAGATGCACAGACAGGGTGTGGAATTTACAGTACATGCCATTCTATTTTTGACAAGCAGTAGTTTAATTTTCTGTGTTTGATATCGACAAACATTTTAGATGATATTTCTTTTAGTGCTGACCCTTTTTTTAAACACTACTTAAACTTGGATGCCATGATAATGCTTCAACACAATAGCCCTTGTGTGTTCAAAGGGATTTGTCCTCTCCCTTCACATTCTTTTTCTGGAGAAAAGAGGCCACTTTAAGCTGTAAGGCTGTAATTTGTTAGTCTATGTCACATTTAGGAAGAAGTTTTACAACATGTGCCACAGCTCTGATGGTTGTACAAAGCATTAACATATACATGATTACAGAAGATTATGGGTGGAGTTGCAAATAAGTATCCACACCTTATGCTTTCATTTAGATCTCTAGAAGTCTTTGACAGTTGTTAGAATAATGGTTCAAAAACTTGTCAGCATAAAATAGTTAAATAATATTTTATAAATTAAGAAATACCATTATTGGAGGCAGACAGTGCCAGTACTGACTATATACAGTATGTTTGATTGTGTATTAGTCTTACAGTTTATAAGTCTTTGGTGTATTAATCCATGTTTCCCCAGCAGTGAATTTCTAGCCCTTCCAATCTCCAGATAAATTGTATAATGAAACAGGTTAATTATGTATGTGCTGTTCCTGGGGAACAAAAAAAGTTTTCACAAAGTCACTAATTATATTTAATATAACTTTTATTACACTTATTTTCATTTAATATATATTACATATTCAATGTCACTCCTAAGGAAACCAAAGCATAATATGTCTAGTCCCCCTTTCAACTGATAGTACTTCAATTGTTCAGTTAAGGATTTTTTTAATAAAAGATACCAAGTAACATGATCTATTTATTAGAAATTATTTTCCATCAGGAACAACAAGCAAAAAACAACTATTAATGGACAATTGTTTTTCCACTGGAGTTTATTTTCTGTTTCAGGAAGTAAAATAAAGGACATCTCTCAACAAAATCAAATCATTGTCATTGTTAACAAAGATAGCCTGCTATATTAATTTACATTTGTTTGTTTTGAGTGGAACGGCTAATGAAAACGTTGTTATTAATGTAATGTGCCATTTAGGACTGTAACCGTATTAAAATATTTCACATAACATACATGAACAGCTGAAGTAATGTGTAAAAATACATGTGAATAGGATAGCTTTGAAGCATATGTTTTACAATACTTATAATATTTATTGAAGTTTTAGAAAGGAGCCCACAAAGAGTTAACAACTTTACAATGAACAATTTATGGATGTTAGGTGTGTAGTGTTGGAACCTTTGAAAATACCGTTTGCATCAAAGCTGGCAAAGATATAAATATACAGATAGGATGGAGCACTAAAGACATCCTCAGGAGTTAAGGTTACTAAACTACTGACATGGTTTCAATGTTAACTGTAACACTTTCAAGAACTTTACTTACTTTTTAAATGTTAGCTTATTAAACACACTTTCAATTGTGGTAAGTGAAAATGTCTTAGTTTTGCAATAAAATGTATGATTGCATAGATTATTTTTCAAGGACTGCTGGTAGTTACAGAAATTGAAGTGCCTTTCAGCAGGCAAGCAAACATTAGAAAAAGAAACCAAAAAATAAAGCCATTTATGTATATGTACCGAGTAGTACTCTGCTGTCGTGACTTGTTTTCTTTATTGAGAATGCATGGTGACTGAAAGTCTAAACAGCTGTATGAAAATGGCTGTATAATTAGATGGGTTGCATCATATTAAAAGATCACATTGTGTAATGCAGTTTTTGGGGAAGCATTTCACCTCCAAAATGAAAGGCACTTAAAATGGTAAAACATACTGTATCTTCCAGAAATCAAATTATTGCAAAACTATTAAATGATACCGTATTAAACTATTTGGAATCCTGAGATGTACAGTGAGAGATTTAGTATTATATCCTCAGGTATATGTGACCCATTTAAATTCAACTACAAACTTATTATTGGCATTTTTGTAGGAGAACCATAATCTACAGGGTAAATGTTATTCTCAATGGTACAGTACCTATTCACACTTACTGTATTCTATCTCCTCCCAGTACCTCAGTCATGGTAATGGTTAGCATAGGGTGAATCGCCCACGCCAACCACACGCACCACAATCATGTCTGGAAAAGATTGATGGGCCCTGACATGGAGTGGCTAGTCCTAAACCACATTACTGTGACTGCAGCACTGATGCTGCACAGAAATCCATAGAAGCCTACCTTTGCAAACATGCAGACTACCAGATGCAATTAGTCAGCACACATCTTACTAGCTACTTCTGAAACTGCTTCCATAATATAAGTTGCTGAATAGTTGACTTTCTAATTGATTTATGTAGCCTTTATCTGGTTGATAATTTGTGTATAATAAGTGACTCTTGAGGATTACTTCATATTGAATGAAGGAAATAATAGTGAAATGTGGAATATGCCGAATGTTTTTCTGTGTGCTCAATAAGAATTCACATTACTTCATTACAGTTATGTAGAAATTAGTGACACTTATAGTGTTAATGGAAATGAGTGATTTGATTCACAAACACAAAGAAAACTTGTGTTTTTCATATCAATTAAGGTTGTCTAAAAGTTTTTTCTTTATCATCTTTCATTGCCTGGGGCTATTAAAACTAGCTCCTGTTCGATTGTTAATAGTTATGAAAGGCAGTGTTTACAGCACTAATACTTACAGTTTGTGTATAAATTCTAAGCTTGACATAGGTTTGCTGAACTACATTTGAACTGATAACTTAAATATTTACAAAGCACATCTAAAATCGGCATTGGGTACAATGATAACAGAGACTTGTAATGCCATAATGTTCTGTTGAGTAACTGGTTTTGTGGTTACGTACAATTACACCAGAAAATAAGGTGTTATATGGTTTCCTTTAGCTCTCCTAAGTGGGTCAGAAAATTTTATATACTGTATACTCTATATTTACTGAATATTTTGATTTTCCATTTTTACAGTGCAATTTGGCTTTCCTCTCTCCTGATCAGCTTGAGTCATATTGTATGTTATATTGGCTGATCCTTTGAACAGGAACAACATTTGTACAATCCTAGTTAATTGTGTGAATTTGTTGTCTAGTTCCGCTGACCAGTCTGGAAACAATCAGTTAGATGGATAGAGGGATCTTCATCAACAAATGGGATTGTGGTATCTTGTCACTTTATGCTTTTGCAAAGCATCGTGGTCCAGAGAAGATAGCGTGATCACAGACAGCTTCAGACAGGTTACAGTAAACCAGTCCTGGGTCCCAGGTTTTACAGGATCTTTGAAGAAATCTTTGAAGAAGTCTGTTTCTTTAGTTTCTCAATGGACGTGTAAAACTATTGTGCACAGGAACAGAAAGCACCAGCGATGGGTGTTGTGTTCCTGATATAACATGTATTGTTCAATGCATGTTAGTTTTGTATATGATGACCTGTACCAGACTGGAACACTGTACACAATTAGCTGGCTGTTTCAGGACTAGACTTAGATATTGTCATCGGGTGTTCTTGGTAAGTGAATGCACAATTAGAATTCTGCTCAGGTTCACTGGGTGTGGTTTACTGTGTTCGACATGTTGGCAGAACAGAGAGGTGTTACTCTCTGTTTTTCTTGTTGGTTTCCTCAATGTATGAGGTCTATGCAATATCAGTAATACAAACAGTGCTATGTTGGATGCCACAGCTGATGTCATGAGCACAACCAAATTTCCTTGTATGTGCAGCTGGTATTTAGAAAACAAAGTAACAATAGATAACTATTCTCTTAAATAGAGAATAAATATAAATAGCTTTAAGCATTATCATTCTTACATACTGATTGTTTCATAGAAACATAGTCTAAGCAAAAAGAAACATAAAATGAAGAAAAGATTTGTATGATTGTTTTAATGTGGAGTAAATGAACAGAGATTTAACATAAACAAATAAAAACACACAGGTTGGCAGTCATAATTACATCTGAAACACTGTACATTTAATTATACAAATCCCATAGCTATGCAAAGGCTATAAATCACAAAACTATGTAAAGATTTCAGTTCGGGTATATCACTGAATAATGAATAACAGAATGCTGTTCTGTTTGTGGTTCCCTGTCTTAATTCTCAGTGAAAAATGAACTGAATTGCTTACATAATATTATTAAAATGTTATAAATTAATTATTATTAATTATATAAAATTATAGAGAAACTACAGAGAGGTCACAACAACAACAACAAAATTAAGGGTATTAAATGAGAAATTATGGGTGAAATGGATTTGTAAATTGTATACATTTCTGAGTTTTAGAACAGCCCTTATTCAGGTGTGTTAAGGGAAAGAATGATTTTTATGAGAGGGTATGACATAGTGACGTTTCCAACTAGTATGATATAGTCAGAAATAACAGAAAGCAAGGAGAGGTATGCTGTATGCTGAGTTTGTTGGTAACAGTATCCATAAGATAGTGTATTTTTGACAATGTGGACAGATTGGTCAGGACAGACTGAGCAAATGAGTTAAATAAAACTCCACATAAGCCAGCAGATTGATTAAGTCCCCAAATAGCACTGGAGATGTAGAGCTCAGCTGGAACAGAAACCAGCAGTCACAGTGCTCCTCTAGGACCGGAGTTGGGAGTCACTAATGTGGTGGATACTCCTGCACAACAGAATGTGTTGATAATCAAGCCATGTGGGAAATGTAATGCTCAGCAGAGATTTCATTTTCACACCACAGGCTTTTGTTTTCTGGGCACCGCGTTTAAGAATTAGACATTGAAAGTCCACCAACTGAACTTCTTCAGTCAATAGAGAAACAGAAAACAGAAGTCATAAGCGGAAACAATGTGAAAGTGTATTTGGAATACAAGTATAACAGATGTACTCAACTATTTTGAAACAACCCTCTTCATTCATTTCAAGTGTGGGTTAATGGTATTTTTATGTACAGTATAAAATTAAATTAATTAATTCTGGCAATTGGAACAGGTTCTAGTTTGTTTGTTTGGCATTGTTGCACACCTTTATAATGGATAGTACCTCTCTTCTCCTCCTACAGCTGTATACCCTCCTGCTGATGCAGATGGAAATTTTAAAGACGGTGTTTCAGCCTCCTGTGCTTCAATGTCTTATCTGCGCGCTGCTACTTTCTGTTCAGTCTGTGAAGTCATTCAGTGGGAGTCGCTTCAGCCCCCTCAGAAAGACCACTCTGAGTGACGCACTTTTAACAGTCCCTCCGTCACTTGCTTTGTTGAGGTTTTACAGATTTACACATTTCATTGAAATGAATGGGAACACTGTTGTTTCACTGCAACCTTAATGGCACTTTCCCTCCACACACCTTCATATTCATGTTAGCAACGTTTCCCTTGCAAATAAAAATAGTGGTGAGCCAGTTCATTATGCTGAATGAAATTCTTCACCTTATATTGAAAACTGAATGTATAAATATGACATATTATTTTCATTAAATTTTGCTTCCAACTTTGTTTTATATCTTCTCATTTTTTACAAATAATGTGCAACATTTGTTCAACACTGTTATTGCTATAACAGTGATGTGCATCCAGCCACAGTGCTGTAATTTCTGAGTGTAGGGACCAGAGCATGACACCCATTCTCTCAAGAACATAGGGGTATCGCACCCTGGAATCAGCCTCTGTCTGTGACCAAATGAACAAGCTTTGAATTACAGTAGCAAAATGAGCACTGCAATACTGCAATAGGACTACTTTTATGAATTCTGAAAAACAGAATATGATTGCAATTAATCAATTTTAGAGCTAGAGTGGCTCAACCTCGCTGAATCCTGTGAAATACTGGCCAAATAAAATCATTGAACATTTACTTATAATAGCATATTACAGACAAATCCAATTTAAAATAGCATTTTACAGACAAATCCAATACATTCATTGAAAATCCAGAGGCTGCTTTCTGTTTAACATACTGTGGCCTTTAGTGCATTCTAAGAAGAGGAAAGGGGCTTTAGTAAACATATCAAAGAACAAATTGGAGTCCTGTTGTGCATCTGTTGTGTCTCAGGCAGATGCTGATCACCAAAGGGATGGCTGTTTACTTGAAGACAATCAATGTGATGGCCTAGATAACTTTTCTCTTGCTCACAGGCACAGAGCAGGTGATGAGCTCTAATGAGCAGCGCTGCTGTGTAGCCAAAGTACTAATCAGCTTGATAATGGTGTTTGCCGGCCACCTGTCAGACATCAGGATAAATGCATGCTCCCTTAAGCAGGAAGCTCCGACTCCTACTTAAGTTTTAATTTAATTAAGAACAGCTGACACTCAACTTAAAAAGACCCCTCTTAAAAAAACGGCTACGGGGTGCTAATACTAGGGGAAAAGTAATAATATAACATTTGTTGTTCCTACTGGGACAAACGACATTGGGACATTGAACATAAACTGCACTCTTTGACCACAGTGACGAGGTAACAAAGAAGACAATGAGGAGACCTGATTCAAGTATACAAAATCCTCAAAAAATGACAAAGTCATCGCACTCGAGTTCTTCATAACCAGTAATGAAATATGAATCAGAGGAACTCAAGAGGAAACTACAGGGTAGTGCATTTAAAACTGAGAACACAGGGTACTTGTCAAAGCTGATACACTGGCTTCTTCAAAGAAGCAGCTGGATGAATTTCTCATATCCCTTATCTACTAGTAACCAGCGTTACGGAGAAACCAAATGGTTCCCCTCATTGTAACTCTTGTGTTTAAACAAATGGGCTGAACAGACTGAACCTGTCCTGTTCTCTTATATTCTTTGTTAATTCTTTTGTGGTGTTTGATAAATTCTGTCATTCAATATATGGACCCGTGAGAACCAAGTCAACAACTTTAAAAATGCAGTATAGAGAAACGTTAATCAATATTGGTAATGGGGTCCCTTTGTCTATTCAGGTGTACAAGCTAGTTGCACCTTTAACTGATAAATTGAACATTACACTGTACAGTATGAATTGTTTTTCTAATTTGACCTTTTAAATTGTTTTTCATAAGCAGTTTCTTAAACTTAAATGACTGCTTCAGAACAGCTGAAAATAGTTTATAATGTATAAGATTTAATTTTTATTTTTTGGTTTAAATTTGTTTACAAGGAATAAGGGACATAAACAAGAATCCCATGCAACAACAATACAGCCCTAGACACCCAATCACAAGCCTTCAATGGGAATTTAGTTCTTACCTGTATGACTCCAGCCACAGAGTTAAGGTCAGGGTGCTGAGTGTGTATGAGGTTTAGGACAGCTATCACTTTTCCAATATTGTTGTGAGAATACATTGTAACTGAATCATCTTGTGTGACAGAAAATTCAAAGACAAGCATCTGCAATGGCTCTGTTTGGAGCTGAAATCTCTCCTTTATCCACAATCATAAACACGTTTTGAACAACATTTTTTGCAACTTCCTTGAAGCAAACATCAAAAACTCAGGAATGTCAAATTGATAACCTTGCATTTATAAAAATAGTCATTAAAATATAGAAGATATGTGTGGAATTTTGCTGAAAAATAAAATAAAGGCATTTTGTACATTCCATCTCATATTATTACCTTACAGGATGTTAACATATTGATGATTTTTCAATGCTAAGATGATTGGAATTACAGTTTGACATGCATTGTAATCTAAGATAAGTAAAGGAGCATTTTTTCCATTCTTCTAAAGCTTATTATGTACAAAGTACAAACTTATGTAATTTAAATAATTTAAATGTTTGAAACCAAGGAGACATAGCATTGCAAATGCTTGAAGTCATATTTCTTCTTTCCTTTAAGCTTCTTGAATGAATAGAAAACTGTCTTACATCTTGATGAAAGACTGACAGGTGTTTGTGGGTGGCATGGTGCTGGGAAATTTACACATATTATATTTCCACATATTTATATGTAAGATCTTTCATATAACAGAAGGCCCAGTAAGGTGAAAGATCATTTCTATTATCAAGCCAGTATAAATGCTTTAGTCAGAAATGACTTTATTTTTTTAGTTTATTTTTTGTTTTTATCAAATATTATTGAGTTTGTAAGGAATATTTTTACCACTCAATAGTTTTCTGCATACCAATGAATTATCCATCTGGAATTTGAAGCAGTACTTAAAAAATTATCAGTACATATATTTCATCCATCTTTGAAATCAGTGTAACAACATAAACATACTTTTCTGAGTTAAAACACCCTTTTTAAAAAAACTTGTTTTAACAGATACTGGAAATATTTAAAGCACCATGATGGTACAGGGATAGTGTTAACTACAAGGACAGACTCGATTGTTCAAATCCAAGGAAGTTATAGATCACTTGCTGCAGATTGCAGCTATATCGCAGGCCAAAACAATACAATATTCTACAAGAAAAGAAAATACAACCCAAACTTCAAAACTTCTAGCAGTTTTGAAGACTTACAAGGAATCTCCCACCTACGCAATGCCTCACAATGACCCAGTCAGAAAAAAGTATCACCGCAACTCTCAAGGTGTGAAAGTGTCAATCAATGGAGAAGTTCTCAGGATGGAATCGATGTGAATTTACACAGATTAATTCTGTTGCAGCTGTTCTGAATTATGTAGGATCTTCAATATTGCAGTATTTCAATTTTATAGGTAAAAAAGGTACCCATCAAATTCTTAGTCATCCAAACATGTTTTGCACAATAGTAGTTGAGGCATTGGAAAACCTCTTGGTGTAAACAGGACAGCCATCTTGGTGTAAATGGGAACCTCATTTTAGCATATTTTATTGTATTGGCCCTAGAAGGATACTGGCCAAATTTGAAATTAATTGGATAAACGGCTTTTACTCAGGTGTAGTTTGCAGTATATATTATGACCAGAGATAAATGGCAGTCAAGCAGCTTTCTGGCATTCCTGGATTTGGAGAAAGCGTTCGATCGGATCCCACATGAGCTCATCTGGCACGCCTTGCGATCACACAATGTCCCCGAGGCCTGGGAAATGGGTCCAGCTGCTTTACCGCAACGTCACCAGCGTCGTCCGAGGCCCGGTGGGCACTTCACCACCTTTCGCCATAAATGTCAGCGTGCACCAACGATCGTCCCTTTCGCCCCTGCTCTTTGTGCTCTGCACGGACACGGCGACGGCCGACCTCCAGGCACCTCACCCCTCTACGCCGACGATGTCTTCTTGGCGGATGAAGAACGCCAAGAGCTCCAACACCAAATGCAGAGATGGAAGATCCGACTGGACGAGCATGGAATGCAGCTGAACACCAAGAAGACTGAGTACATGGAATGCGGCCCTCAAACGGATGGAACTATCAGCATCAACAGTGAAGACCTCAAGAAAGTGACGCAGTTTAAATACCTCGGCTCCATCATCAGCAGCAACGGCGACACCCTCCCAGACGCCAGGGCCCGAGTGAACACGGATTAAATATCCGGTGGTGTCTCGGCCTAACAAGATTTGACCGCGTCCTCAATGACGATGTCCGTCGACTCATGGAAGTGGCACCAATAACGGAGAAGATGCGAGAAGGAATACTGCGATGGTATGGACATGTGATGAGAAGTGGCAAGAAGACGGTGGCACGGACAGCGATGCGACTGAGCCCGCAGGGTCGATGGCCGCGAGGGCGGCCCAAGAAGCGGTGGATGGATCAAATCACTGAAGACATGCGGAAAGTGAACGTCGCCCCAGAGGACACCTATGACCGCGCCAAATGGAGACGGGCATTCCGACAAGCGGACCCTGCCGATGCGGGATTAACGCTAGGATGAAGAAGAAGAAGCAGCTTTCTGGTCTATGTAAAAAAAAACATATTTGACTATGTTACAGTTGCATTGTTAGTGTACTGATACCTCATGTAATGACTGGCTGAGCTGTCAATGAAGTTTACAAGACGTGCTACATGAATCATGTGATGACCTGCTTTTTCGTGTAATGGTTTTTGTTGTTTTTGCACCTGGGAGGCGCATATGTGAAGTTTGTTTGTGTTGAAACATGCTAATTTTCAAGTCAACTGGCACAGTGGTTCCCAAGACAGAGGCAGTTTAAGAACAAAATGTTGGTTAGTAGGCCATTTTTGTTATTGGAGGAGTCTGTTTCACTGTGTGTTACATTATTTATATTAAAAGAATACCTACCAAGTGTAGCATTAAATGTTAATTAACAGTTTACAGTTAGCATCACTGTGAGTGGCTCACCCAGCAGTTGATTAATGCACTGTTGTTATGTTTTTCAATGTGGTCACTTGTCTTGAACAGCTTTGATAGGGATAACACCTTGTGCGTGGAAATCAAATTTAATTCCTGAAGGTCAGGAGACAAAGTCATTCAAAAATCATTTGACAAATTCTGTATGGCAACCTTGTGACCAATTATCCTGTCCTGAGCAATTCTAAAGTCTTGACATGATGTATCAATATGCAGTGCAAGTAACAACACCTGCACTTTAATAGGGTTCAGAAAAGAAGTATTGGATTTGTCAATTTGGATTCTACAATTTTACATCCACAGTTTTCTAACACTCAGCGTTCTTATTTTGAATAAACGGCTTTACTGATAACGGACAGAAAAATATAAATTTCAAGAGAACCTCTTAAACTTGGTTCTACAGCTGTTAGTAATCGTTTAAGGACAAAGGGACCTGTCATGTATAAATAAGAAGAAAAACATTGGGATCTGAGTAAGTGTTTGAGTTATGCAGGTTGGAAACCACCACATGATGAGGCAGGACAGACCACATCATCATGTCAAATGAGAGGTTGAGTAGCTGTGTTCCTACAGTATTGATTTCCTGGTGGTCCTTGTGTTACAGAGAGGAGCAGGTGTCTGCCAGGCACCATGCTGAGCCCAGAGATAGTGGCCAGTGCAGTGACATACTGATTGACCATAAAGATAAAAGCACATGATACAATGTGAGTAATCCTACCTGTGTGTGACATCAACACAAGCAGCGATTTTAATTAACCACTTTTTTGGAATGGTGGGGATGGGGAAGACAGGATTTTCTATAACATTTCTGAAATTCTTTACTGAAACTAGTTTAAATAGGAGCATAAGCTTGACAGATAGAAGCAATTTCTTCAAAAATTAAATCTATTCACAATTAACTAAAAACAGGTGCTGCTTCCTGCATGAACTCAAAGCAGTCCCTTAACCTGGCTAAGCAATTTGTCAATGTAGGAAGAGCAACTGCATGTCTGTCGGGATTTGATACTGCCTGTCAGCTCCAAGCCACACAGTCCTTATACAAATACAGCAGTCTCACAGTGTTTTACTAAGATCTTATTGGATGTCTGAAACTAAGCAAAGCGTGGCCTGGTATGAACAGTTTTCATGTTAGAACTGTAAGAAAAACAAAGCTTCTGCTGCTGCAAGTGATGGCTGTGGACTAGCACACTTCCCTCTGGACCAGAATTTCTAAACCAGTGTCCCACTATACAAGAAAAGGATAACAAGATAGTGGAGGATCGTATTTCTTTATTTGTGAAAAGACAAATAGACAATGATCAGAACAACCTTCTCATACTGATTAAGGAATTTGGTGGCTCTCTTTTTGACAAAATCTTATTTAATCCCAAATCCCTTATTGGTGACTTCAAAAGTCTTAGAAATTCTTTCATAACTTTGACATGCAATTTGCACACTTTGCTCATTGCAAGGTTTCTGGGCTTTGGGAGGAAGCGCACAACAGAATGAAAGAGAGAGAGAGAGAGAGAAAAGCAATAAAAGGAGCAAACATATGGGATACATTCCTAAATAACCTGTTCCTGTGCTTAGCTGTTTCAAAAAGCTCTTGCCTTTTAATATTAATGAATGTTAAATAAAGGACACGGGCTCTCTGGGATCTTTGTCTGTTTTAACAGTCTCACCAAATCACATATTATTAGGGTCATTTTTTTCAGGTTCTGAAATTTTTTATATTAAGTTAGCGCCATACAGTTATGAAAGTCCAATGATTCACATCCAGACCAGACACGAGATTTTGTATTATGCGTATAAGAAAGAAATTAAAACATACTTGATGCCTGTAATTAAATCTTTTTGCACCTTGAATGCTCATTGGCATGTAAAATTATTATAGTCAATCCTTCCATTACTATACAATTATCTTGCCTAAGATGAAAAAGAACCACTCTTAAAGTGCTGTCATCTGCAGAGCAGTCTGCACACAACAATTGCACTAATTACTACTTTCCATTTATTTGAAAACACAATAAATACAATTTATTAATACACTGTAGGATAACAGGGAATATAAAATAATAACAATACAAGATTTATTAAGTTTACTAAGATTTACTTAGATTTTTGTGTATTTAACCATTATAGAATATTTTAAGGGTAACTTGCCCAATTTCTCAGATCAGTTATTAGATCTCTATAAGAAAATAAATTCATTAACGTAATAGAAAAACTTGACGAATTTAGAAATTAAGCACAAAATCATGAACTTTGTGAAAGTACTGTAAGACACCATGTTGTTGCAAACTCCTGGTCTCACCACAGGTGAGAGTGAGAGTTTGCATGAACTATGACATGAAGCAGCCCTTCCTGCTCACTTGTCACTGTAATGACTAATGTACTGTGATATTGTGCAGCAGACTTTTCACCGCAGAAATGTTCCGACGCGATCTGCAGGCAGAGTTAATGTCATGATTGTAGTCCCTCCTCCTTAAGGGCGCTCCGGCTCTTCCTTGTTTGTATTATTCCCTGCACCTGCCCCTTGTTCCAGTCTCCTTCTTGTCCCTTTAAAAGCCAGACGCAGTCACCAATCGAGGTTCTGCATCTGATCTCCGCATCGTGCGAGCCCGGGTCCTGGTTGCGCCTGGCTCCGTTATGTTTTTAGCTTCCTGCGCCTGCGCCTGCGCCTGTTCCTGTTCCTGTTCCCGTTCCCCCCGCCGAACGACCCGGCACCCGGCACCTGTTTTTAATCCCTGGTTTTTGGATGGATTACACGGCCATGGACCTTTGCTTTCGTTTTGGATTCTCCCTTTGGATTTCTTCTGGATTGTTTGCCTCGGCCACACTTCACCCGGATCACCAGGGCACTTTGGACACGCCCCCCTGTTTTCATTCCCATGTTCCTGCATTCCTTGTGTTTCCTCTCAATTCTGGATTGTGTCATCCGCATAGGGTCCGGAAAGAACTGTTCGTTACAGTTAACAAATAAGTAGCATTTGTCGGCAAATCTATGTTGAAGTCGAGAGCCATATTTCAATTGGGTTAAAAGAGATGTATCACGTCACCTGACGTCTTGCCTCGCTCTGAATTACAGAATATGGCACAGCACATACCTGGAAATTGAATCTATTTTGTGATATAAATTGGATTAGTTACTGCATACATTTAACTTTTTTTGTAGTTTCAAATGCATTCATCACTGCTGATTCTTTCTAACCCCGAAATATAAAAATAGCGGTGCACTTCCCCTTTAACTAACATGAAGTGAAGATGCATAAACATCAAAATACACAGTATACACCTGCGGCTAGACAGCACTACCAGCTCCTCAAGAATCGGTCAAAAGCTTGCCATCCAATGAAAATGGCTTGTTAGTTTCGGTGCCAATTCTTACACCATTGCGCATATGTTTGCAAAGTAAAATTGTTTTTGACATTTAGTTCCCAAAATGTTGAGATTTAACTCATGGTACCAGTCATTACTGAAACCATTACTTCTCCATTTGTTAATTTCACTTAAATGAGAATTAAACTATTAGGGGGTGACCAGGCTTTCTGTCATCTCACCATTAGCTTTCATAACAAGACACGCAAGTCATACGACAACTTAGGGGGGACAGAAATCATTCATTCACCCACAGACCTTCATTAAATTCAGAACCTGTAGTTGTGTGACAACAAGGTTTGTTCATGTTAGATGAGCTGTCCTCACTCACCTCTTGAAAACAGTCCCTCAAGGACTTGGGGAATGATTAGAGAGCAATGCTACACTGCAGCTGTCTTCATTTATTCTCAATAAATAGACCCCTGGCCTTGTCATCCAATGAAATGTTTCGCAACTAGAACCATTGCTTTACAAAACAGAGATCAGCCAGGCATGCCTTATATATTTATTAAACAAATAAATTAAATAAATTAAATCGTCTAAAAAGCAGTTTTAAGATTTCTTTACAAGTGTCTGTTGCATGTAATTAAATGATGTTGTGTTTAATACACCATCATACATTAAGTCGTTTTATAGCCAGGCAGTGACAGAGCTGCATTAACACTGATCATTTGAGTTCCATCTCTTTATAAGAAAACATTATGCTCATTGGACTGAACCAAACCAAATGTTTAAGGGATTTTTTTAAAGGACATGGTTTAAATGTGTTTATTCCTTTTTTACATCTCCAAATGAGTAATATTCCAATCAAAAATAGCACTAGGATTTCCATGTTTCCAATTAATTGACTGTGCTGTGCAAAATCTAACATACTGCATCTTAATTCTGCACATACCAGTTCAAATTAACTGCAAAATGTACCACAATATTTATTTACCTTCCCATCAACTATTATCTACACTTTTACACATAAATTCAACAATTCCACTTTAAACTATGTTTTGGTTAGTTATTCCTAATGTCAGAATAACAGCTGAGTGTCATATGTGCTGTATAGAAAAGTGCTCTCACTCATAAATAGACATGAACAAAAGAACTGATTAAGGCTAAGCTATGGCTAACTGGGTAAGGTTAAGGTACGCTCTAAAATGTAAGTAGAAATAGTTTGTTCAGACGTGACAGACATCACCCACATACACCTTTATGTTTTCTCTGTTAAAAGGTTATTTGACTGATCTGGACCTCTCTCACAGGCCACCTGCAGAGCTGACTGCACATTTATGAACCACAAGTCTGTGGTTTGACTAGTTGCATTTTCCCATGATACCAGTAGACAAGAGGGTTATATTATAGTTACATGCTTCATGGCAAATTGCTATGAAAATTAAACTTAAACAAACCCTTAAATAAACTCTCCATGTGTTCCTTTACTTCATAAATGTGTTTCTAATAAGATTTGTGTGCACAATATCTGTGACCACATAAAATAGGGATGTACCATGGTTAAATGGATTTATATAAATTATTATATAATAATTATATTATTATATATTATTGTATAAATATAATAAAAGGGAAGTTGCCATAGGACAAAATCTCAACACAATCTGCAGCTAAATTGCTGTTTTTTAACCAAGCACCATTTTTGTATCTGAGACAAAACAATCAAAATATTTAAATAATGAAGCATACAGCATACAGTATACGTTTTAGAAATGTCTCTGTAATGTATTTTCTCACATTGTATTGTGTTTCTGTTTTAGAATTAGGCTTTAGTATTTCTATGTGCAGAGATTTCTGATTAGTGCTGCTATGTGTGATATTTTCATTAAGATGTTCCAATCTTTTTAGCTCAAAATACTGGCCTGGAAAATATGTGTCACCTGGAAATGTGTCACATATCCAGGTATCTTTGCCTCTTATTTGTTTGGTTTGATGTAGATGAACTGCCTTAAGTACAAGATGGCTTGAATGTCAGCATCAACAGCATTTACTTTAAATTTTCTGCTACATTTCCTGCTCGTTCATTCATAGATGTTTGTTGCAACTCAATAGGTTAATGCTTTCTTCAGATTAGGTCTCTTGCTCCTACTTCAGTAGGAGATTAACCATGAATAAACACGTTTTAACAAAGCAATAACACATGAACAGAGCATACAGGCCCATCTACGTCATTCTGACTGAGGGTCCCAGGGACTTTTGTTTACATTCATTTGCAAAAGTTACTATCATTGATAATAATTTCTAGAGACACTGCAATTTGCTTCATACAGAAAAACAGAGCTTGAGATTAATGTTTTACTCACCAAATAACTGTATTTTTGTTATTTCTTATATTTTTGTCTCCCCTAATAGATCATAGCCTAAGTACAATTATTTTCCCTTTACCCTCTCTCATCAACACATTTTCAAAACAGTGAAGAGTATTAATTTGAGAAAAAACAAAACCCCTCAATATGAATCATACTGTAATTGAGAGTTGTTTTTGCATAGTGCTCACTCCAGAACACAGCCTTTGTGTTTAGGATAGTTGACATTTCAGCAGTCAAAAGATCAGATGGAATCACTGCTCACACTGTAGGCTTTTAATTTAGCTTTTTGTGACCAAGCTACTTTGCTTTATGTTTTGCTCCTACCTATGAACCTGACTCACTAGTCATTCCAAGTCAGGGTGACTGAGTCATATGTAAACTGAGAAACATAAATCCCCAAGTGGGGTGCAGGTAAATGTTACAGTATAGCTCATCTTCAATTAAATAACAGCTACTAACAGCTGCAACATCTCACTATAAAACAAAAAGGATTGGCTTTCAGACCTCTACTGTCATAAAAAGTCCATTAACCCTGCCCTGCTTCGGGCAGAAGGATCTAGTGAATCATTAACAGTGAGCACCGAATTATTGGAACTCTTCACCAGACAACATCAAAATATTGCTTTAGATCCATTGCTTTTCATTACTCTTCTCTGTGTCTAGAGACTGTGTGATGCCTGCCACTGTGTGTGTGGGTTTGTGCCTGGACATGGGTGTGTATGGGTAGACCTATTGTTTTTTCTTTATTTTCTATAGTGTTGGGTAAATGGTTCCTAGAAGAGGTTTGGGAATAGTAGTATGGCTGACATTTTGTCAGCAGGCTCAAGTGCTATGGTCCGAAGCCAAGGGCAAAACTACTCAGGCTGGAGCTGCTTGAGGTTTGAAGCTTTCACAAAGAGTCATGAGGCTAAGATTTTGGTAAATCCCCTTGTCTCTGTGGAACAATGTGTTGGTGAGTGGGGGGGGGAGGTGGTAGGATGAAGTAATATACATGTTTCTAGAATGAAGGTAGTCCTTTTGTCTTAAAATCAAAGGATCTAGTACACAGGTTGGCACAGATCAGAGTCGTAACTGATGAGGCCATGGTCACTATTTTACTCCTACCATTACTGGTGAAAAAAATATTTTTGTCAGACAATAATACCCCCAGTCCTAGGGATGACGGTTGGCTGGGAGGTTCAGTAGGCTGGGAAGTGAAAACTAAGCCTATGGTACAGGGTGCTATAGAGGTGTGGGGTGTGTCTCTGTTGCCCAGAAAAGCATAGGCTAACCATTTTAAAACTGTATTTGAACATTTAATTTACAAGTCAAATGCAAATGCAAATTGTACAGTAACCTAGTTGAATTGCTGTTTTTGTAAGGATGGGTGTCACAAAGGTCAGTCCTTCATTGTATAAGGACAGAAGAAAGAAATGAAACAGTGCTGCTTCTCTGGCCTCAGAGCTGGAAGTCAGATAATTGCTATTGATCAGCCTATTTTTAATGCATTTGCATAATGGTCTGGGAAAGTGCAGAGTTATAGTAATAATAATAATAATAAACAACTTTATTTTATATAGCGCCTTTAAAGGTGGCTTCTCAAAGCACTTTACAGAATGAGAACAACAATAAAAAAGAATACACAAGATAAAACACAATTACAATATAGAGAGGAGACCGTGGATGGTGGTACTAGGAAAAGCAGAGGGGTGAAGAATGGAACCAGTTAAGTAAAGGCTCTTCTAAAGAAGAAGGTTTTGAGTCTGGATTTGAAGGAGTTTAGAGAAGGTGACTATCTGATATCCTTGCCCACCTTGGGCAGAGAGTTCCAGAGCTTGGGGGCATAACAGGAGAAGGCCCTGTCACCCA
This sequence comes from Atractosteus spatula, assembly GCF_055471065.1. Lineage (NCBI taxonomy): Eukaryota > Metazoa > Chordata > Actinopteri > Semionotiformes > Lepisosteidae > Atractosteus > Atractosteus spatula. The sequence goes on along the minus strand of NC_142708.1, from coordinate 26,304,593 downwards.
TACAATGTAGATGGGCTTGGGGGACAGTAAGGAGACCAGAATTAGAAGAGCGAAGGTTGCGAGGTGGGGAGTAAGGCAATAATAGTTCAGACAGGTACTGAGGTGCCAAGTCATGCAGAGCCTTATAGGTGAGCATGAGGATTTTAAAGTCCACACAGAATTTGACAGGAAGCCAGTGCAAGAACTCCAGGATAGAAGTAATGTGATCACTTGCATTAGACCTGGTCAGGATCCTGGCTGCTGAATTTTGGACATACTGCAGTTTGTTCAAAGTAGATTTAGATACCCCAGCAAGTAGAGCATTACAGTAATCAATTTGAGAGAACACAAATGTGTTGATCAGCTTTTCAGCCACAGTTTGTGATAGCATATAATGATATTTCTGAGGTGAAAAAAATATATTTTGACAAATGCTGCACACGGTCGAATGTTAAGCCAGAATCGAATATCACCCCAAGGTTTATCAATTTAGACTGAAGCTCAAGTACAGAACCATCTACAGATAGGGTTACAGGATTGGCTTAACGAAGTTGATGGGTGGTGCCAATTAGCATGACTTCAGTCTTGTCACAGTTAAGATGAAGGAAATTTTGAGTCATCCAAGTTTTTATGTCAGAGATGTAATTAGAATGAATAGAGACAGCCACATCAGTGTCAGGTTTGGTATGGATGTATATTTGAGTATCATCAGCGTAGAAATGATAGCTGAGGCCATGTGATCTTAAAAGCTGACCAAGTGGAAACATGTAAATGCTGAAGAGCAAGGGGCCCAGTATTGAGCCCTGAGGAACACCAGACTTAACAAGACCAATTTCTGACCTATACCCATTAAGAGAGACAAAGTGACAGCGATCAGTGAGGTAAGACTTAACCATTTGAGAGCAGTGTCAGAAACTCCAAACACAGTCTCAAGACAAGAAAGTAAGATGTCATGGTCAACAGTGTCAAAAGCAGCACTGAGATCAAGAAGGATGAGTATAGAAAGAGAACCAGAATCAGAAGCTATTAGAAGATTGTTAGTGACTTTGATCAGGGCAGTTTCTGTGCAGTGAAGTTGAAGGAAGCCAGATTGGAGGGGATCAAAAAGGTTATTTGTCATGAGGTGGTTATGTAACTGGAATGTGACAGCACGTTCTAGAATTTTTGCAAGAAAGGGTAAGTTGGAGATGATGTGAAAATTGTTAAGATTGTTGAGAGCCATGTTAGGCTTTTGTGGCACAGGAGTAATGGCGGCAGTTTTGAGTACCGTTGGTACAATGCCAGTGCTCATGGATTCATTTATAATATTTACAGTAGGACAATGGGACAGAGAGAAGAGAAACAGGACTGAAATAGTGTGAGTTGTGAGTTTAACTTTATAAACTTTATTAAGTTTAACTTTATAAAGTTCTGAGTTTATGAAAAACCCTCAGTTACATTCAACGAAAAGGAAGAAATTGTACAGGTTCTATTTTACAGTAAATCATTATAAGGCTTTTAAAGTTCTGCCAGACACATATAGAAGAGAGAAGTAAGGAATGTAAGAAGATTTTAGGGCCTAACTAGTGTAGCCTGTATAAGCTACCACTACAAAAAAAGAGTTGGGGTTTTACAGTGGAGAGTTTTGTACAACATCCTAACCACTAATTCCTTTATGACAATTATTCAGTTAGGAGTTGGTTATAGGTACCTTTACTATTTAGAGAGAAAATTAGTGTTTTGTTGCTTCAAGTACTATTCCTGGCTGAAACCATTGTTTAAGGATGTCAGGGTCCTTTTTTCCAAATCTGGGATAGAGTACTCTAACATGATGTTTATTTCTTGCATAATGTACTTTTAAAAAGGGACAGTGTAAGTATCAGCTGGATAATCTTTTTTTCTGGGTTTAAGACAGCCACCATTTAGAAAAGCAAGAAAAGGGTACATAATGTTTTGACAGGGGATGTAATCACTATGTGTAGTGTCCTGGTAGAAGCTGGAGTTTGCCTATTACAGACTTTCTCATCAGACTGGTGTTCCAGGAGGTGTGAGAGGTACGGTAGGTGAAGTGTTGTGTACTGAAGATGGGGTTTAAGTGACTACAGATGTGTATTGGGGGTGACATTTTGTGCTTATGTAGGGGAAGGGGTAGGAGGGAGCCTTTACTGAAGTTTTATTGAGGTCTTGTTGTAGTGTTTGAATGTGGTGAAAATAAATTTTAAAATTGTAGTAATCTATCATGCTGGCTGTATCAAAAAAGTTAATAATGAATGACTGTTGATATAAACTAATATCCTTTATACTTTGGCATGGTTATGGTTCTTTGTTTAGTACATACTACTGCTAGCAGTGCAACATTCGCTGGATATTAAAAATACAACCTAAAGCCGAATGCAGTGTGCTTCTTTCAATGGTTAAAAAAAAATAGTACACTTGACTAAGAAAGTGAAAATAACGGTATATTCTAGTGAATAAAATAATTGATTTAATAATGAAGAAAGCATTGCAAGGAAGCCTTGAGGAAATTCTACTTATGACTTCTGTCTTCAGACTGAAATTCAATGGTACACTGACAAACAGAAATGTGTTTATGTTTAAAATCCCTTGCAATCATTTTTCAAAATACTGTCTGTGAAAGAACAGTCCATGGATTGAAACCACTTTGCTTTAAAGCATAAAAAGATATCCCATCCAAGTTTTAAAAGCCACCTCATGTTATTCAAGCTGAGGGTCGTGGCAACTCAGAGCCTGTCTTGGAAAAATAGTTTGAAAGGTGGAACTATGCCCCTAAGTTATCTTTGTGTGTGAGTACATAGGAACGCTGATCAAATTCGCCTGAGTGCCTTTGAATGTGAGAGGAAACTGGAGAAAACTAACTTATACATGGAGAGAATTGTCACACCCTCTTACAGCTAGAGGGCGCTCCTGCTCTGTCCTGTCCCTAGTTTCTTGTGCTTTGCTTGTCCTTCCGGTGTGTCTTTGTCTGGGGCTATATATTTCCGGGTCACACTTTCCTCCTTGCTCAGCATTGAGGTTCATATGTCCTGAAACCCGCCTAGCACCAGGTTGCCCCAAGTCCATGGCCTGAGGGCATAGGTTTCTATACGGCATTTCCTGAACAGCTGAGCCCGGGCTAACCCCCGTCCAGCCGATATGCATGGGGTCTTTTTCCGCTCTCCTGCCATTCCAGGATTCGTCCATTCTGACATCTGTGACAGAATGCCGAGCCGTCTCCTGACCCCGTGAGCGGCGCCTTTTGTCTTTCTGCAGTGTTTTGGGCCTTTTTTTTCAGTTCTTCTATTCTAATCGCGGGATGCTACTCCCGATATCCGTGCCTGTGAGCGGGTAATTCAGCGGTATGCCATTCCGACATCTGCGTACAAATACCTGGCTTTCATCGGGTTGTCACTCCCGGCATACGTGATTGAATGTTGAGCTGGCTCTCCTATCCTCACTGCTGGATATCACTCCGGACATCCGTGCCTGTGAGCGGGCCTTGTGCCTGGCTCTCCTCGGGTTGTCTACCTCGATATCAGTGATAGGATGTTGAGCTTTTTTCCTGCTCTCCTATACTCATTGCTGGATATCACTCCTGACATCCTTACTTGTGAGAGGGTCTAGTGCCTGGCTTTCCTCGGGTTGTCTACTCTGATATCAGTGATAGAATGTTGAACGTGTTTTTTGCTCGGTTTGCGGTGTTTTTTTTATTCTGGGTTTTTCTGTTGTTACTTTTCTTTTTTTCACTTCCTGGTTCCCTTGCTCTCTGGTCCCCTTGTCCCCTGTGTCATTGAACTCTTGGTTCCTACCTGTTTTGTGTGGTTTGTTACCCTGGTCTCCCAGGTTTATTTTTGTTGTGTGTGCTTTTGTACGTGTTTTTTGGTTTACTCTCCAGAGCTCTACCTGCCACCCCCTTCCTTAACCTAATAAAGGTTTCTACCCTGGAGGAGGGGGCAGCTCTCAGCCGTGGACTCCCGGAGATTTCCTTTCAGTTAAATGAGGTTTTTCCTCCCCCCAGTGCTGTGCAGCTCATTTATTTGTTGGATGTCAGTAGCCACCCATGAAGGGGTCATAACCATTTAACCCATGCCTTAATTCAGTAAGGAGCGCCCTTACTTTTTCACACAAAAGATATCCAATGCTGGGGATTTTTTTTAGTGACAATGTAGAATTTTTGCATGTTAATTGTCAAATGAGGCTAGTTTTATCTATTATTTGGACTTCGTCAGGACTAGGTAAAGGTCAGATATGTCTAAATATGTTAAGCCATAAAATCTAAAAAAGCAACTGTATAGCCGAGATTTATACATGAAATAACAGCTACTAAAATTTCAAACGGAACTAAGTGTTTACAATACATTTGCATGATTTTAAGTGACTGTTGCTGTGGAATTCAGCTCACTTCACTGTGCGGTGTCCTAGGGCTCTTAACTGCCTCATTGTCTTATTAAAAAGACCAGTAATTGTGTTTCCTGGCAAATGTCTGATATGACTGGTTATTACTGTTATAATTACTTTATGTTCTGCCTTAGGACATAACATTTACAATTAAGAAGAGGTCATTGGGCCAATCTTGGCAGTCTTATTTGTTCATTCTAATAGAAGCTGTGCTAATTTAACTGCTGTTTGATAATGACAAGGCTGGCAAGTCAAGGTCATTCACATTTGCAGGGAAATAATAAAAGAGGTTCCTCAGAACATATACTGTAACAAATCAATTATTTATTTGCTCTAAATCTGTCTCCCCTTAGCCTACTCCTTTCACTGATGTTTACAACAAATGATACAGAGTATAGTACAGAACTGTGGTTAATAATTAGTTAACCATCAGCAGATGGCTAATGTCATGATCTAGAGTGGCATTTCCAATGAAAAGAGGAAGTTTGCTGACTTAACCTACTGGTCATGGCTGCTGCTCCTGTTGACTGATGGTGATTTGATGTCTGATGTCTGGGTAAAAAAGGAAAAAAAATAATTAAATCCTCACCAATTTGTTCTGTATGGCCACTGTCATACAGAGCATCCTTTTTTAAAGGAAAGCTGATGGGGCTTGGGTTGGGAAAGAGTTACATAAGAGTTTGCTTTCCTTCCAGTTACGTTTTTACTAAGTATATCGATAGTTTATTTCCTGAGTGAGCCGTAAAGTGGGAATAAGACGAGGGTCAGGTTTGAGGTAAAGTTAGGGATCTCATTAGGTCTAAGGTTTATGACTGGTAAATGATTAGATTACTATTAAAACTGATTTTAGAAAAAGATGCTAAAATAGTTAACATTTGACAAAATTGTAGCTCTGAGTTAAAGTTGGTTAAGTAAAGTGAGTATGTTTATGTAACAGTGTTTTTCTGTTTCAAGGATGACTTGAGGTTTTATTTAATTTTATATTTTGGATTAGGATAGAATTAGGGTTGATATTAAACTGGACACCTAAGGTAGCGTTTACTCAATTTAGTTAAAAAAAAAACATAAAATAACCTACACATAAATCTGTCAGCCATATCTCTGCCCTGTCGTTTGGCCCAATAACTGGCATAACCTCCACCATGACTCATACTTTAAAGATTCAGGCTATATCCAACATTCTGGTGAAGCTATCTGGATGCACCCAATTAAAACTGTATCATAATTCCAAGTAAAGACTGCATTTAATGGCAAGAAATAATCATAGACTGGGCTTTGCCCTAATTTAAGTCCTATCTGAATCTTAACTGTAACTCCAATCATATATATGCTCCAACACTAATCCTGTTACTAAGTATTACATGGTGGATCTTGTACACTCACATTTTTGGTAATACAAATTTCAACTCCACATAAAATAGGATTAAGGTAACATCTTGACAAGGATTAAGGGTAGGATTGAGTTGATATTAGAGGCAGAACATAATAACATAAGAAAGGCTTTAAATGAGAGGAGGCCGTTTGGTCCAATTAACCAAAGTGACTTAAGTTTAACATGAGATACTGTAAGTGAATATACTATGCTGTAATGTATTCAAGTAGCCATGTGAGCATTAGTTTGTTGCCAAACAAATAAATAAATAAGGTTGGTATTTGAGTATAACATGCTTTGAATATGTTGTAATAATGAGGTTCTGAAAGAATTCCTGAAAAATTTGGGATTTCATCCAAACTAATCAAATTATTAATACTGGTTGTACATGTTAATATGTACAACAAAACTATAACATTTAAATTTTGTTTGATTTTAACTACATTTATTATAATTGGGGCCAATTCGCTATTCAACATAAAAAAATTACTGTAATCAAAGAGAAGGAAAAACTACATACATAAAACTACATGCACCATATTCATTACATACTCGTTGACAGGGGAAGTTGCATACAAGAATAATTTTATATTGATCTTTTCCACTTATCTGAATTCCAGAGCCTTTTTCACACCTTTTGACAAAGACTCCAGCTTGCTAAACCACAACAAATGGTCAGTCATTTGTTTTCTTGATAGTGCTTCACCTCACCTGAAAACCACCCCCTTACTAGTGAGCATGTTCAAAGTCAGAGATTGTGGTGTTTACAGGAAAAGGAAAAACTAGTTGTTTTCAGTACATTGCACTAGACAGGAAATAAAGCAGCTGTGTATTTGTGGGTTGTCAGCTTTCTCGTCAATGCTCAGTGTTCTGGCCTGAGACACTCTAGAAGTTTGATGCAGAAACCCCCACAAGTCACTAGTGTTTGTGGAATGTCCCCAACACTGAGCGAACTTATTTGTTTTTTGAGAAAATGTAACCTAACAGAATTCCTTTGCATTTTGGAATGCCCCAGGGCTTCTCCAGTATTGCACTTTTCAACTTGTTTTTTTATTGAATGAAAGTTGTCAGTTTATACATTATAATTCTTAAGCCTCCTGGAAATCCATTCTTTTACCTTTTCAATAACAATTATTTTCCATTTCTCTTTAAAAAAAACAATTACAAATAAAACATAACTGTAAATTACATGTTCCATGGCTTACTGATGTCTGATCTGGTTTAATGATTTTATTTATTTTTCCTGTAAAACCTTTGAAAAAAACAGATTCAGTATTAATCATAATTTTCACGCAGATTGCTTTTAGTAGTTTAGGTTTTAATTATCAGAACATTTGACGAAGCCAAAATGTTCAGAGAAACAATATCTTAGGAACACAATGACAGTTGTTTGTAGACATTAATATATATATATATTAGCAATCAAACTACAGAGATATGTACTTTTAAAAAAAATACAACTATGAAAAGAGTAGCAAACAATGTTTTACAGGAAATTATGTTGACATTCTCAATAAAATAATATTTATTGCTAACAATCACAGCTACATATACTGTTGGGATCTTGAGCAGTGTTTTGTAGACTTGACTCATCGTTAGCTTGGCAATAGCATTCTCACCTTGTAACTTGATTTAGTCAAATCTCAGAAGGTAACCAGAGTTTGATCTGGACAGTACTAGGATAGGAAACCTCTAAATAAATCCAGGTTGCCTGTAAAGGGTGTTGGTGGACCAGTAGGTGGCTCTTCCCTCTGGACCAGAACTCCCAGTCCAATGCCCCAGTATGGTGAAAGGGAGAACTGTGCAGTAGGAGGAGCCATTCCTTCTGTAAGATACTCTGCGAAGTAAAGTGTCATATAAATGCAAAGAATTATTGTTTCATAAGAAAAAATAACCCTGGGAATTTAATGTACTGAAAAAGTGTTTAGTCATAGTGAATCTAGATTAATATGCTTGTCTGAGGGCAAATGTCCTGATCACAGGAGAAGGAAGCTGAGACCCCAATACAGCCTGAGGGGTGAACCAAGGGGCAGCTGCAAAGGTGGAAAAAATGTTTCTGTACAATATTTATAGCTTTATAAAGTCAGGAAATTTCACTAGGAATGATGATGATTTAGGACTTTCAAGGCAAATTGAACTTGGCTGCTGCCATTACCCCCAAACTTTTACTGTAAACTCCATTTTTTTTCCACATTACATTTATATTGGATGCAGGATCTTTTTGTAGTGTCTTATTAAAATTATAACGGTCATACAAAGCTAAAGTTCCTTTTTTATTAATTGCTGTGTATTCAATCCATCCCAGAAAGAATACCTGTTGAGGAATACATGATAATGCCTCACTGCCAAATCCAGGTGCAGAGTTTACAGAAGAATTTCACATTTATGTCGGAAGCTTTGGAGCCAACATCCATAAACATCTGGGCGTGCCATATTTGCCAATGAATGACCTCAAAGCTAAACTGTCAAGATTATTATTACAGTGGAGTTAAGGAAGTAATTGCCCATGTTTTGGCCTATTTATAATAATAATAATAATAATAAAAAAATAATAATTGCTTACACTTATATAGTGCTTTTCTGGACACTCCACTCAAAGCGCTTTACAGGTAATGGGGACTCCCCTCCACCACCACCAATGTGCAGCATCCACCTGGCTCACCACACATCAGCTATTAGTGGGGAGGAGAGCAGAGTAATGAAGCCAATTCATAGATGGGGATTATTAGGAGGCCATGACTGGTAAGGGCCAATGGGTGGGAAATCTTTGGCCAGGACGCTGGGGTTACACCCCTTACTTTTTTCAAGAAACGCCCCGGGATTTTTAATGACCGCAGAGAGTCAGGAACTCAGTTTTACGTCTCATCCGAAGGACAGGATTTATTTATTTAGCTATCATTTGTTACACTTTCCAAAATTGGAACTGTGTGATTCATGGTACTAGAGCTGTGATTCCCAAACTATACACCTAGACAACGGAATACTCTTCCCTATGAACTCAAGAACCTCTGTCAGTTTTCAAATCCTGCCTTAAGACATTTAAGCCATGGTAGGTTTGACTGGTTAAAGCTGTCTTCTTTGCAAATAAATAATTAATAACAGCAGCAGTAATAATAACAACATGTAAAGGTTCAGATTTGATACGCATGCCAGTTAAGTTCAGAATGTTCAGTAGCAACATTTCAATAATGTTAATAAATTAGATACATCAATAGAGTAACAAGTTTTAATATACAATGTGTAAGTATAACAAGTGTTCAGTAGCAACACCCCAATAATGTTAATACATTAATATTAATAAATTAGATAAATGAATCAATTATATTTTAAAATTACTTGCTCTTATGTCATATAATGTATTGACAACAATAATGCTACCTTTTGAACATTTCCTCTCACCAGATGTCTTGTAAGTCCAAGATAGAGCTTTCATTTATTTCATATATCGTACTCAATATAAATGAGTTATACTACAGTATGTACATTTCTCATACCAATTGCAGCTATTCCTTGTCTTATATACAATACATGCCTCTATAGCTTTATATTTGTCATATTGTACTTGAAAAAAGCATTGCAAGTATTTAATTACATTTAGTTCTTCTTGTAGATAATAATAATTAATAATAATAATAATAATAATAATAATAATAATAATAGATGTAATAATTTAATTTAGAAGAATGTGGCCTGTAATATTAAAAAATTACAGATACTCTTGAGCTCTCTCACCTACAGAAGAAATCTTCTGAAGCATTTTCTTTAGTGTGTAAAACTTTTCTGTGCCAAAAATCTAACACAAGTGCCATCTTTTCAGACTAATGCAGACATGAAGGTGTAATTATCAGGGATTGACAATATTTAATCTCGTAAATGTCTATGATATTGCTGAGCCTGTTGATTGATGTGCCTCTACTATGACCTCTCATTGTTAGTACCTCCATTACAAAAATCTTTACTAGATGTCATCCTGTGGGCTGTGGTTTGGTGCAGAAGTGAGTGTTGTGATTCCTTCTGTAAGATTTCATAAGCCACCTCAACATTCAGTAGTTATTGCTTACAGGTGCTCCTATATCAAACAAAATAACAATTTATAACAATACAGCATTTTTTGTAAGTGATCTTTATCTTCTCTGAATACTAACAATTCCACCCAACCAGCAGGTTCCTAAATTCAGTAATATGGTGGATTAAAATGTACAGTAGTACTGCTACAGCACATTTACACCAAACTTCTAATGGTTTCACGTACCTTCTTATGGTTATATATTAAGATATAAGGTTGGTCTCACACAAACACTATCAAACAAAACACATTGCATGGCAATAAGGTATGACCATAAATGGGGCTCATTATTATCATTAAGAATAAACAATTTGAGAATAGGAATATAACAGCCATAACACACTTGACAATCTTCAGCGGTGTGGCTGTTCATATTTGTTTTGCAACATAGACTCTTACATGGATTTACAGCAATATCTGTTCACTTGTCCTTTTTTTTCTCAATTACTGCTCATACACATTTCACCAGAATAAGTCGTTGGGTTTCAAAACGCTGTAGAAAACTCAAATTAGAATGCCTCTGGTTCTTTTCGCAATACCAAACCTCCTTCAGGTCTTTCATTTCTTCACCCATCAAATCCTGTTTTCACTATGGTTTCCTGCCTCATATCTTTCTCAGCAGAAACAAGCATTTCTTTACAGCCAGCAGATCTGTGACTCATTAAAACTCTTTGAGCAGCCACGGGTGTTCTGGATTTTGGTCTAACAGTGGTGTTCCCCACGCTTGTCTCCTAATGTTCCTAACAAAGTGGGAAAACCCCCATCTTGACCAAAATATCTAAAGCTAAGCCTAACCCACTGCCTAATCTGTTTTAACAAACCTAGTGAAGAGGTTAAAACTCACCCAAAGCACTAATTAAAATTTAAGTAATATAAACTATAAATCCAGCCCAACCATAACAGTTCCATCTTACCCACAGAACTAGTCGGAATATACCCTATCTAAAATATTATTTTATAACAACCTGATTGGATTATTATTATTATTATAATTATTATAGACTGGTGTTTGTGGGTGAGGATAATTGTTTTTCACAAGCTCAAATGCAACTAATAAGACTAATATGAGATTCTTACACTCTCTGGCGAGATAAGCAAATGTTATGTCACAAAAAATGTGATCATGTACTGTGGAATCCAGTTATGGTGAGCTTTCTTCAAAGATGTCACTTTGGTTCTTCATTCTGACACATTTCAGTTATTTTCTTCAGTGCCTTCCCAGATTATATTCCTCACTCAGTATATACAGTATATCACTCTTTTCCTTTAAAATGTCTGCTCTACATTACAATACAGTAAAGGCTGACAATGAGTATGGTTTAGTTTTGATGTTATAACTCCTTGGCAGTCAAAGTTTGTGCTTGCATATTGCAGGTGATATTGTATTTTTTCATCAATATCAGCCTTCTCTGAAAGATATGTTTCAAGATGTGGGAGGTGCTGATGAAGGATAAGTGTCTCTCCCAATTGCATATATTCTTTATTGAATATGTTGGCAATCGTCTGGAGCGTAATTGTTCTGCTATATCATCATGCTGGATGACTAAAGATGGGGTGATCAGTCAGCTGTACTCAATCAATACTGTTTTAAGAAATAACTAGAAGAAATGTTACTTTTACCTAGAATATAAGAAACGATATTAATCAAATTCAATATAGTTAGAATTAGAAAGTCACAAACTCAGAAGTCATAAACTCAGAATGCATTACAAAGAGCAGTGTCTCAAGAGATTCACTTTGTTCCAGTATGGGTACTCCAGTACATTAAAAAACAAAGTACTCAATCAGTTTTCCTTAATCACTGTCCACAATGATATGACATTTGAATAGTTACTCTCATACATGTATTATAGACACTAAAGTAAGATAAATACCAGGGTAGAGAAATAAAAGGAAAATAAATCATTTTTACTGAAACCATGGCGAAACAGGCTGGTAGTAATGGCGGTGTGAGGTACTGTAGTTGTACAACTTCACAGCAGAGCTCTTTAATCTTTTGTTTATAAAACAAAAAAAATAAGTTTGTAGATCAAGTATCATGGTTTGTGTGACCCCCTGACAGAAGTTCTTTTCATCTCCCAGAACCACCAGTGCATCCACAGACCACACAAGACAATTATCATATATAATATCCCATTTATTTACAATAATCAGGCTTTCCTTCCCATACATATAATCCCTAGGCAGAATGCCTAGACACTGACATGTGACCCATAGATCATTTTGGCCACCAAACCTCTCTTGCAGCACAGGGGGGCTTTCTTGGGCAGTACACCACCACGGTATCATGGGCCCCATAATTCCTAATTACCCTTCACTTCCTTTGCAGCACATAGGACTACCAGAGGCAATATTGCAGGACCCATGAAGCATTTTTGCTACCATGCCTCCCTTGCAGCTCATGGGGCTTTCCTGGGCAGAATGTATCATGATTGCACCGCACCTCCCTTAGGGTTTGGGGTTTCCTCCAAGTAGTTCTTCACTATTGGCACTGCTGACACAAGCTGCTGTTATCTGGGCTGCTGCTGCAATAGCAATTTTAAGGATCCAGTCTCTCTTTCCCTCAGCACTCTTTCTCCTTTTCAAACTTGGGCCTTTCGGGCATGAATTGTCTCAAGCCCTTCCTGGCTATCTCTCACACCAGCTAGATGGGAGCACACAGCTGAATAGAGAACAGTACATCGGTCCGATATCAAGGTCGTAAGCAGTAATAATTGTCACCTCTCAGATGGTAAATTGGTTGACTGCCTGACACACACATCTGGTATTAACTCACATCACACTTTTCAAATCAGCAACACTAAGTTTCCATTCTTTACGGTTATGTTTTTAACAGAGGCTCTGGAGGTCAAATTATAATCTCCTACAGTATATAACAATATTCACTGGATGTCCACAATTGTGCAAGTATCTCTTTCCACTCCAACTGCAACTCTTGCAGCAGCTCCCTGGTTCATTCATAAGTGTGGGAGGTTGTAAGAGCTCCTGACCTTCAGCCAGGACTCCCTCTCTTCAGCCAGGAAAGTTAATGCTACAGTGTTAAATATGCTATTTTGTTCTTTGTCAGCTTGTTTCATTGTTATTAGAATATGAAATTAAATGTTATCACGCAGGAGCAATGTCTTTTTTGATACTTGCACATGAGCCAAAAATTGTGAATTCAGTGGAGTCATTACATTTACATCTGTGTTATAATCCAAATTGCCCTCGCAAATCTTTGTGATTTTTGTGATAACATTTGCATACTGAATCTGTGAAAATGACAATGGGAGCAACAGTTCTTCAAAACGTAGTAAATAATTTCAATATTGTGGAGAAATGACTGCGTTTTTAGAAAACTTAAAAAAAAATGTGTGCATTTAAATTTCCTCAAAGAGAGATCTGCAGCTGTTTTATCATTTAAAAGCAGAGGCTCGCCCATGGCGACACTAACATATAAAACCCATTGCCGTGTGTAAATATGGCTTTTCTTCCACTATAATTATCCTTGTGTGGATCTTTTTCTTCCATTAAGCGGTTAACCACCTGCAGGTGAGCGCAGTACATGATACATTAAAACGTCATTTAATGCATTGACCAGACACAGCAGTTTTTCTTTTTATAACATTTATAAAAATGTTTCATTTCCCAATAAAAGCAATTCAGTGTTGTGTGCATTTGGCCAAAAGAGAGTTTCCCTTTTTATTGAAGTAAATTGAAGAAAATTCAGCTGTGCGGCTGTAAATGGAATAGGGTCTGGAGTTACCTGGAATGTGTGAAATACACAGCATTGAGATTACAAGCAAGCAGTTGCTACATGATGTCATTTTACACAGCTGTTCAGATTCTTAACTTCCGCCCTGCTGATCTAAATTTATCAGTTATGTGTTTCCCTGTAATGCTGAATAGGAGCATAGCATTTGCTTATAATCACACCAGCCTTTCAGAGTTCTATTCATTTCCCCTCGTTCATTTTTCAGGATAGACGTCCACAGGTTTAACAATAAAAACTGAGTAAAAGGAGTTGTTAGAATAAGTATGAAGAAAATTTTCACCATTTTGACAATTATCAGTTCTTCATTACCTACTGTAGAGTAGTATAAGTCTGCAGTTCGGACTGCCACACTCAGATGGTTGTGCTTGGTGATGCAAAGGTATATGCTCAGAGGTCTGTTTGATCTTGTAAAGTATAGAACTAATTCTACTTGGCAAAAGAAAAATCAGAAAATGCATGGTCCTGTAGCTTCTGAAAAGAAGACAGTGACATTGTATGATGTTCAGTCTGTTCAGTATGATGTTCAGTCTTTTGTTCTGGCTCTATGTTGGCAAGCGAACAAACTGCACCCAAAGATGTATGTTTTTTGGTTGAAAGCAAGTGGTAAACACATCTCTTATGTTTCATTCATGCATAATTAAGAGATGAAAGGTAACATTCCTAGGCTACTTCGAACATTAGCAACACGTAATACTTTTCTTTTCACAGGATTTAGGATCATCCTTTATGTGGAGCAGTGGAAATGACTCTGTGGTCTTTAAGAGCTGCTATCCAACACACTTGGTAGTACCTTTAAAGGATGTATAATTAAGTTAAAGTGGGGGGAATTACCCAATTAAACAATTGTACAAAAATATGTTTGACATAAAATACAAAATCACAGGGGCATTCTGGAGTTTGAGGACAAGTGGTTTAGAAGCTTCACACAGTCTAATTCCAAACTAGGATTGGTAATGATGTCTGGTAATGAGACACTGTCTCTCTGCTACAGACTAATGTCAGAACAAAGAGAGGTGCCTTGGGTCAAAACTATATCAGTTACAGACATGTAATAATGTATGTTGTGTTTTGCACAGTCAGAATGTCACTGTGAATTGAAAAACATAAATTAAACAGTATATTAAATGAATTAAACCTTTTCACATATACAAAAAAAACATATATCCTCTATTCTATCTATTCCCTATAAGAGAATAAATTAATATCATGTAAAACTAACAAGGTAATGTACAGTATTTCAAATGTATCAACATATACTGTGACTGTAACTTTAAGAAATTACTTACAAACTAACAAATTGCACTATTTGGTGTCCTTAAAATACAATTTAAAAAGTTGGACAACTTGGAATTTTACTGTAAATTTCCAACATATCCCTGAATATGTAGTATTTCAAAGATGTAAAAAATGTAGCACTTGGGCAATTGCATCTTTCCTTTAAGACCTGTGAAGTAATGCTGTCAGTAGTTTGCAAAATTAAAACTGAAAGCTGAACGTTAACTGAGGACCAGATACGAAGAATTTAATCCCACTAAAACGAATGTTGCCTCCTCTGCTCCAAGAATTACAGTATTTGCAAATTCTTTTTAGCAAGTTTGCTCTCTCAACTTTAAAATGTAAAATTCAACCTGCATATATTCATTTCTACAATCAAAATATATCTGAATAAGTATGAGCTAAGCAAAACAGTGCACTTGGAAATTTGAAAGTGAAGTTGAAGTTGATGACACAGTTTATACCCCTCTCTTTAAAAGACTCCTATCAAGACTTTGATTCACTTCAACTTTATCTTTCAGACAAGCCAGGATATAAATTTTGCATCTGATATGGTATTGAGGTTGATATCCTCTCTTGGGGAACCTACAGCACAGGAAGATTCCACAGTTTGATAAATCATCCGATTGTAACCTGCATGCCATTCTAGCAGGATTAAATTATTGGAAGCTGAAGGTGATAGCCTAAATTCTCAACAATTAAAAAAAAAGATCCTTTCTTCTGATTGAACCAAAGGCTTTGTAGATGGATAGAAGCCTTTTCGTTTTTTTCCACAAGTTGTCTTGGTGAAAATATCATGATACTAGTTAAAATCTTTGCTCTAAATTGCCCTTAAGCTGCTGAGTATTTGTTCTGTTTTGAGTTACTCTAGCTACTCAAATTTGATTGCTCAGCATTCTTTGCCTTCATCTTCACCAAATGGCCCCATTACCCTTGTTGGTGAGTATGGTATATAATATGCTGATTTGCTTTAGGAAAGTAACCTGCTTGAATACTAGAATTGATTAACTGAACCTTAGTGCATGAGTTTTGACTGTAACATTATTTCTTCTTTTGCTGCAGCATCCAGCATAAAATGTGTGATTCCTGCACATTCCAGTATTCACAATTTTGCTTGGTTAAAATACAGGTATTAGATGGTCAATACTTAACATTTAGCATACCTTTAAATATAAAGTAAGTATTTTAAAATAAAATATAATTCAATACAAATATGAATTAATTGCACATTCTATCGATTCATTTTTCCAAGTAAAAGATCGCAAAGGTTCCTGATTACTAGTTTCCAGTCATTCTGAATCATTTACTTTTTGTCTGCCTTTTCCTTGAATTTAATTTGACTCATCACCCTTTTAACTATATATAGCTATGTTTCATACTATATTGTGCATGTACTGCAGAGATTGCCATGTATGTGAGGGGATCAATTATTTAATGGTACTTAAATTTAGTTACAAATAGTTAAAAATTACTCAAACAGTGCTGATAATTTTAATCTGCATTCACATTTGATTATTTTCAATAACATCTCAGTTTAACTTTATAAAGTTTTTATTCAGAGATTGAGCCAAACCCAGGATTCACCCTTCATTTACCATAAGTAATTTAATTGGAGGTACTGGGAATGTCTAACAGATTTTCAAAATGTTGTTGAAGGTACTGTAAGTGATTCTATTTTTGTGATAAACATCTTCTAAATAGTTTACTGTTCCTTGCTAACAGGACAGTCTTGAGGATTTAATAGTATGAATCACTTCCTAGATATTTATAAGGAATGTCTAAGGTGCAATAATACCGAAAACATATTAAATCACCAAAGATGAGTAAGCTGAAATATTAACACCAACAATAGTGCTGTTACACAAAACACCCCAAAATAAAACATAATGAGCAAGAATTTTGAAAAACAGAAAAGTATTAAATAACATGGCTGCAGAATAACAAAACTGAACCATACTAAATGATAAAAGCTCTATAAGATTGTGGCTAATAAATCTTTCTGTAACTTATAAAGGTCATAACTAAATCTGTTTACACTTACAACACTAAAGTTTTTTACTGTAAAGGCATTTAAGAAGAGCTAAAGTATTCCTCTTTAAGCAGAATAGTTATAAAACTGAAGTTAATAGTATAAGTGAACTTAAAATTTTATTTATTTTAAGGATTAAGGGAGTTTCACATTTTTGTTGTATGTAAAGTTTTGGTGCAACTATTTTTAGTATATAATGGATGCTTTTGTGGGCCAAACCTTATTGCTTCTCAATTGTTGAAATCAAAAGTGTAATATTTTCTTTTTCCATTTGTCTACTTTCCCTTTGAATTTAATGTCTACAATAAATCTAGCTATTTATTTAAAATTAGCACTAAAGAATTTTTACCTTGATTAAGTGCTAAGGCAAGAATAATTGGCATTGAATGAGATTTTGAAAACTCTGTGGAAATAAAGTACTGCAAGTTATTGCTTAGGCAACCTTGAAATAGCATCATAATAGTGCCTATTTTGATCTGCCAGTCGTACAAGGTTTTCTGTGAAGGGAAAATCATTTTCTTTTGATAGCCATACTTCTAGATGCCTAAATAAGAACCATTCAAGGTCTCTAGAGGACAGATTATTATTTATTAGATTCTAAAGACTGAAGAGTTTAATTGCAGAGTGACAGAAAATCTTAAGGCAGTATGTGTAATTTCTATTTGTTGTCTATTTTTTAATAGTAAGCAAACTTTTGCTCTTAGGTTGTGGGTCCTGGGTTCAATTCTAGGCCTGTGGTGCTATCCGTATGGAGTTTGTATGTTCTCCCTGTGTTCATATGGGTTTCCCCAGGATGTGCTAGTTTCCTCTTCACAGTTTAAAAACATAACAGTAGGTGAATTGGCTTCTGGGAAAATGGTTGTCAGTGGGTGCTTGTCTTTTGTGTGTCCCATGATGGACTGGTTCTCTGTCCCGGGTGTATCCAATCTTGGACCTGTTGTTAGCAGGGAAAGACTCCGGTTTCCCTATGACCCCATACTGGATAAAGCAGTTAAAAGAAAATGGATATATATATATGGATATATATCCTTCACAGAATATCGTTTGTGAGTTATAACTGCAGCCTTTCAGCTGAGAGTGTAATTTGGGTCCAGGCTATATCTGCAGATTACTTTAAGAAATAGAAATATATTTTATTACAGGAAAGCTTACATAAGTCACATTAAAATGAACAGTTCCCCATTTCTGAAATTTTCTGGAATCACAGAATAAACTTAAAGCATTATTTTTACACATATAATAAGGTTTAGAAATAAGCCAGGTTTATAGCGTGTGTGCTTGAATTTAACCAGCCTCTAAAATCATTTTTCTGGATGCAAAATAACAAAGGGCACTGTAAAGAAGCAGTTTCTCATCAAGAGATGTTCTGACAATCTTTAAGTACTACGCTAGGCCCTGTCAAAAACCTTCTCATTGCTAATATTATATTGGTGGACTGCGGTCAACTGCTGCCTCTGCAGTGTATAGTGTATTGTTCTCCTCTCTGAAATGATGATATGCCATCTGTATTGCTAGTGACAGTCTCCAGCTGATCCTGCAGAAGGACATTGACAACCACATAGGGAGTAATTATATAAAATAACCTCACTATCCAGTAACATGTTCATGAGGTAATGGACCCTGTTGTAGTTTAATGGTACCACTCTCTTCACATTCCTCATTCAAGTCATCCACAACTGGGTTCAACAGCAACATATGGCGATGTACGATAATGCCCCGAGAATCCCTTTGACCCCTGTGACCAAGACCCTCTGAGTTCATAGAATGAACTCATGAGGTTGAAATTGTTTTGTTAAAAGTCAATATGCATCATCTAGAGAGACTTTTCAAGTACTTCAAAGCAGAATTTTATGGGTTTTTTTTTTGTTTGGAAATGCTACTAAAGTACTTTGAATCCTGTGCAGGTCACAGAAGGCAGTGACTGAGAGCTGGAAACATTAATTTTGTTTGTGCTAAAACCAGTTTACTGCCAATGAAGAAAAAATAGCAAGATTCCAGTGTAGGAACAGATAGAGCCAGCAGTCAACTAAGTTAACAATCACAAAATGTTATGGTTATTAATGACTAAATACTGTAAATAATTATTTTAAATACAAGAGAAAGAGAAATTAATACTAACACCTAAAGATACTAATTATTAACAAAATTACTATTACTAAGAAATTACTAAAAAACTATTGTTATATTAGCAGATGATCTGTTTTTGTGGAAATAGAGGATATTTTTCTATTTTAATGTAAAATAAATGGAAATGTAAATAAATATGGATTGATAAGAAACACAATATATGATAAAAAAAATAATTTATAAAAATGATAAGTAATTTCATTATGAATAAAAAAGGCAATTGAGGTTTTTCAAGCAGTACGACACATATGGAACCCCACATGGCATATCCTTTTCATCAAACTTAGAGCTAAGGCATCAAAATAGCATTTTCTACTGATCTTCAAGTTGTGCTGGCAATGACATTTAAATTGGCACTACAAATGACAGCATATCTGGAGAAGCTCTTCACTATTAGCAAACACCTGTTCATGACAGGAAATCATTCTTTCTTTCAGAGCAGCTAGACTCCACTGGATTACATCTGTTCTGAAGAAGGAAACTCATTCACTTTAAAGTAGAATGCCAAAAAATTTCAGAGAGCAAAGTAATCAGGGTTTGCTTAGGTATGTTAGTGACTAAACTTTCTGGGTTCCCAGCAAAAGTCTAGAACATTGCCATGCTCAACTCATAAATAACAAATGCAGTACTTAAGTGTTTCCGTAAAGGGGTAGGTTTGCTTAAAATATAAACCCCTATACAGAGGTTTATGTTTGGATTTCAAGAATCCACTGAATTGTACAAAATTAGATACTTAAATAAGATTTATATATTTGGTGTTGTATAACTTTGAAACTCACAATGCATAATTCATATTTTCATTCATCGTCCTTTCCTCTCCTAAAACGTGATCCCCATCTCTCCCTTGCGTAAGTCTTTTGCATCCCACCTCCATCTCATCTCCATCTCTGCAGCTGCCCCTTGGTCACTCTGCATGGGGTCCTGGCCTCCTCGTCCTCTGGCCAGGAGTTCAGCCCTCAGCCAAGCAGGTTAAGCCAAATGTTCACACCATAACCCTTTCATGATACTTTATTCTTGGGTGTTGTCATTCTTAGTGAAATCACTTGTGGCGGTTCTGAAAACCATCTATAACAGGGGTCACAAGAGAAATCTCCTGAATCTTGGATTTTCCTTGTGAACTGTTGAGAAATAATAATTAATTGTGGCTTTGGCAGCCTGGTGCCTCAGGGTCATAGCCTCTGCTAAAGGGTCTGGAAAGTCAACAAAAAGATCACCTACACATGCAGTCGGTTGAAGTTTTTCTGTGGTCATCCAAATTAAAAACATTAAACAAGGGTAATTGTAGTTAGGTGGTTCATGGAAGAGATCATAAGGATTTTTAAATTTGATAATATTTTGGGATTATATGCACATAATGTTATAAATTATGGATAAATAATTGTAAAGGTACAAGAGTGTGCCTTAATACAGCCAATTGTGGGAAACTGTAAGCAAAATGGTAAAGGACACAGATATGAATTTGATGCTAAAACACTGCACAGGAAATTCAGTTTTAACTGCAAGTTACATACAGTGTGTTGAAGCTGGCTTCTCTATAACCTCACAGGTAAAGGCAGCTGTGAGAGCAGAACCATAGTTCTCAATGTCTCAGGGAAATGTGCTAATACTTTGGAAAGGGGTGAAATCCACAACCATGATAGGCTTCCATGATGGCCTTTCAGTAAAATAGCTATCATCTTGTAAGAAGTTATGGCACACTAATAATTGTTTCTTAACAAAAAGTATATATCACCTAACAATTATTCTGGTCATGTAAGATTTTACAGAAAAAGCCCATTCAAAAGTAACTGTTTTCAACATGGTATTCACAAGCTATTCTTTGTGCCTGAAAACTGTGTGCATGTACTTACAGTACATTACTACTCATATGGTTTCTCTAAGCAAGCTAAGCAAGAAGCAAATGTCAATAGTGCAGATTTGTGTGAAACACACTGCAGCCTCTTTCCCTCGGTCTGGCTGTTTAACAGCAGTTTAAACAAACTGAATAAATTTGAAGAGTAACAATCCTGTTTTTGCGCTTTTTAATTTATATATTTGCTTAAGATACTGTTTCTGTAATAGCAACACAAAATGAGCCCTTATCACATTATATAGACATCCCCTTTTTTAATACTTCACTGTTTTTACACTGATAGTATGGTGCCAAGAAAAAGTTTCTGAATCCCTAGTGTAATAATAGAAATTACAGGTTTTTACTGAGATATCCTTGTTTAATTGAAAGTGATAATAAAATAACCAAATAACATATGAGGATTATATTTACCAATTCAATAATATATGAGATGTAATGCCATATGAAGTAGAAAAAAATGAATAATTATGAAGTGCATTTTAAGTAATAATTGAACCCCTGGTTTACTTACCACAATTAAGCAGGTAATTAGAATCAAGTGGATAAATAATTGGTTAACAAGCAAACAAGGAGGTTTGGTAGCCCTGTCCAATATAATGATCAGAACCGAATTTCAGGTTGCGAGTTTCAGGTTACATCATATACTTCACAATTTCAGAGGATTCAGTAGATGGTACTCATCAGTCTGGAGAGGGTTATAATGTTTTGCCTCATTTCTAAACATTCTGGGGCTCCATCCAGGAAAAAATAAAAACTAGCAGACAGACAGTCTTTTACAGAATTTTAAAGATGATTTTAGATGATTGCAGACTGCAGTGACTCTATCCAAGACCAATCATCCTGCCAAGATCTCCACAAGATCAACCCAGAAAATCTTCCCGAAGGTCACAAAGAACCCCCGAATACATCTGTAGGCCTCTCTCGCTGTGGCAGTGTTCATTCCTTAAACATCAGGAAATGGTTGGCCAGAAAGGATTGGATAGATATGGGAATGGATCACCAGGAAAGAACCATTGACCTCCATAAAAAGAACATTACTACCTGTTTGAAGTTCTCTAAAGAACTCCTGAATGATCCACAAGACTACTGTAAGGGTGTTCTCTGCAGAGACAGGTCAAAAGTTGTTTTTTTTGGCCACAATGAGAGACAATTTGTGTGGGAAAAACAGACTTTTTTCTTTATCCTGACCATCAAGCATAGGTGGTAGGTGGTAGGATTGGGATTGCTTTGGTGCCTCAGGACCCAGACAGCTTGTCATCACTGACAGAACCATAAATCTGGTGTTACTGTACATCAGCAAATGTCCACTAGCACTCTCTGGAGGAGAGTGTCAAGCCATCCATTCATCACCTGAAGCTGAGCCGAAAGAGGGCCATGCATCAAGACAAAGACCCTAAATATACCAAAAGAATTACGATAAAATGGCTAAAGAGGACCCGAAATAAGCTGTTCATAAAAGTAAGCCCTCCTATGTCACCGACTTCAAGCAGTTCTGTAAGGAAGAGTGGGACACAGATTCTAAAAGCCGATGTGAGAGCATAATAAACAGTTATAGTACATGAACCATTTAGCTAAAATCACTGCTGCTCAAGAAGGGCCACTAGTAACCGAATTTAAGGATTTACATACTTATTCACGAGATGGTATTTATTGTTGGATCATTTTGTCAAATGCATATTCCAAACCGATCTTATGTTTCTTATATATTTAATCCAGTTATCTTCAGTTTTTATTATAATTTTCAGGAAGATCTCATTACAACTTAGGTCTAAAATACTCCACAATACTGACCAACCTAGCAAGTCCACAAACGTTGTACTGTACAATACAGCTGTAAGTGTGCCTGATTCTAATTTCAAGCAAATAGATTAATGCCATTTTTTTACGTTAATACACATAAAAAACTAAAAAATTATGCAAAGCCTTTTCCAAGTAACACACACATACACACATGGGATAATTAAGAACTGAATCATTTTGAAAAAGCAAACAGCAAAAGCAAACCTGCATGCAGGTTTTCAATGGGATGTTTTTTTTTTCTGCCTTTTATCTCATCGACTTCATGCATGAATAGGCCTTTTTAATCTCATGGACTGCATTTATGCAGAAAAAGCTTTCAGAAAAATTAGTCCACAAGATGCTGTTCGAACATCCCAGTGCAAATAAACTTTAGCATACGCCAATGTTTCCTTAAGATTAATATTATTTTTTTGGTGATTCATACCAGCTTGTCACAGGCATGTGCCGCGTGGAGGGAGTCAGGTGTGGAAATACAAACATGTGCAGGCCACAGAATCAAGTGCTGAGCATGGTATAGCACGTGCTAACTCCCAGCAAGCAGCAGGGCAGGTTTAAGCTTGCTGTTCAGCAGAGTCAACACCATGAAGCGGTGTCAGCTGGCAAGCTGAGTGACTTATAAAGCTTAGACTCTAAATCACAACAATAACACCCGGTATGGTAAGCAGAAACATGCCGTGTATCTGAGAATTCACTGATATATGCTCCCTCCTGGTGGACAAAGTGGACTAGGGACATTTTAAAGTCAATTATAGTACTACGGATTTGTGATCAATTCTACAAAGATAATTCAATAACATGATTGTCACCTGGATTATCTATACTTGTGTCAGGAAACTGAACTTCAGCCCTGACAAAACCAACAGAAGAAACATAAATCCATAGCATAATCCCAAAAAGTAGGGGATCACCTGCAAATCTGAAAGCTCAAGAAAACAGGATGAGTCTGTCCTTAGTGCCAAATAATACAGTATTATCAGGAAATCTTATACTTTAGGATTAACAATGGAAAAGATATAAAAGATATTATATAAAGCTAAAAAGATATGATATAATTTTTTTTTAATCTGAGGTTTACAGGTAATGCATATTTAATGCATTGCATCACAAAACACAACTTTGGCAAACCAGAGAAGGCTGTGATATGCTCTTTTATTTCAATTTAATTGCAAAACTTTAGGTATGATATACTGACTTCCATTCAGTAATAGCATTGTGCAGCATCTCTGAACACATATTATTCAATATCTTATATATTCTTAGCAAAAAAGGCAGTAACAAACGTATACAATGGAATTAATACCCCAGATAGCAAAAGTAAACTATGATTATTTCAAGCACCTGCAAATAGCAAGAGCATTGTAAGACAATAATAAACACACTGATTTATAAATCCTTTTTCTGCAAAGCAAAACTGGTCTCAGTCTAATTGCAAACTTTAAAGGCTCAAAAGAAAAAACAGATAACTTAGATACGGAAAAAGATTTTTGCATGCACTAAAATGATTTTGGAAGATTAGAAGAAGAGTATTTACAGTCAGGAAGCTGAATCAGATTCTGCACTGAATTAGAATCAGTTGAAAAACCTACAAGTGTTTTAAACATGGGTGTGTTACTCCCTCCTGTGGCTGTCTGTGGTAACTACATATTTATTCCAGTCTGATTTGTCATAAGATTAATATACAGTATATATACTGTGTATATACAGTATATGTACAGTGTATATATACACTCAGAAGCAAACTGGATATTTATCTTCTAGGTAAACTTATATTCTTAGGACAGAATAAATAAGGGAATTAAAAGCTTTTGAAACATAGTTTAATGTTGAAGCACTTAAACTTGTATATATTTTATATCAAGTACCCTTTTCTAATGATTATATGATGTGAAAGAAAACACCAGATTAATGGTGTTAATTTACAGGAAAATGTTGATGTTGTCAGAAATTTCAGTAAAGGAGGCAGTAAATTGTGGAATACATTCTCGGCATTTGTTGCAGTCAAAGTTCTGTTTATCTCCTTGGGTTTCGCTTGCTTGGAAAATGAATACCCGGTTCCTGTAAAAATGTCTTGTAAAATATCCAGATGACCGAGGCGGTGATCCTGGAATCCTCGTGGTGTAAAAGCTGGGTGTACTTTTTGCCGTTCTGCTTCCCAGCTTTCGCATCATTTCCCAACAGCAGCAGGATTTATCACCACACAGCTGATTCCAAACCAAGACAACAGCTTCCTCTCGTTTCCCGACATCTGCCCTGTGTAGACCAGGACACTGCAAATATTCTAATAAAGCAAGCCTCTAAAATGACACAAGTTTTCAGATTTTCAAACTGATAAATCAGTAATATGTTGAGTGCCTTAAAAAGGTTACTAGATTTGATGTTAAAATCCCATTCAAATGCAAGATTTAGATTATTTAATATTCAAGATGCATTGTAAATGCATAACTATAAGTAGCAATTTAAGTTCTAGTGTAATATTATTTTACATTTTCTGTGTATTGAAAATTATCAGCTCCCTGGTTTTCCCTTGTTTTCACATAAAAGGATAAAATATCCTCGCTATATAGCCAGGTATCTAAAACAGTTATTTATTGCATGTGATACTTCTCAATGCAGCTAACACAGGCTCTTAGATGTATTGATTTCTCTTAACTGCATGCAATAAAGGAATAATGAGACCAGTAATTCCCTTTGCTAGGTTCTCTTTCCCACAAACATGCAAGGGAAAGTGTGTCATAGGGCAAATCACTGCATTTTTTTTTTCCAGGAACTTAATATATTGACAGAAAATAGCTATAATATAGCTCTAATACAATTAAATTAGCATAATGCATTTTCCCCTAAATGTAATGTTCCAAGCACAAAATCGCCAAACTAAGAGGGACTGGGAAAGACACTAGAAATTAACAACATTCTTCATATTCTCCAGTGCACATACAGTAGGACAATGCCCATATGAACAATGTATTTTAGCCAGAAGCTACAGTATATCACACTGTAACTCACCCTGCAGTCTGTGCAGGTCCTAATGCCCCAGTATACTATACTGTACGGGACACTGTACTGTAAAAAAGCTCTGTCCTTTGGATGAAACATAAAATTGTGGTCATTAAAAATCCCAGGACATTTCTCGAAAAGAGTAGAGTGTTACCCCAGTGTCTTGACCAAATATTTACCAATCATGGCCTCCTAATAATCCACATCTATGAATTAGATAAGATAAGCCATATTATTCATTAGCCATATACAATTTCTCACATTAGGAATTCATCTTTTCGCATACCCCAACTTGCACTCCATGAGACACAGACACACAGACAGGGAGAGAAGCTTGGGGTTAGAGCACAGGGTCAGCCATTGTACAGCGCCCCTGGAGCAGTTGGGGTTAAGGGCCTTGCTCAGGGGCCCAACGGAGTAGGATTCCTCTGCCAGACACAGGATTTGAACCGGCAACCTTCCAGCCACAAGCACAGATCCTTAGCCACAGTGCCATCTAATCCTCTCCGCTGATAGCTGCTGTGTGGTGAGAGTACTGGCATACTATGGCTGCTGTCACATTATCCAGGTGGATGTTGTCAAATTGCTCTTTTTCCAAGGAATATTCAACTAGTCAAGAGATGGGTAATAAACATGGGTGCTGATGTTGGTGCCATTGGCAAGTTTCTTGACTAGACTCAGCATAATGTACGATCAAATAAGTAAAGGTTGTGCGGAAGACTTTTCTTCTCGGAAGTCTCAAAGTCAATATGTGGAATCAAATTCAATTGTACTCATTCAAATCAGCTGTTCAGGCACCAAAAATATAAGTCCTGCTAGAATTTTTCTTTTAGGTGAGATTTACCATAGAATTACCACCAATGTAATAGATGCACTTTTTCCAAAACTTGCAAATGAGCATGAGTGCATTTTATTTGGATGGTAGGTTGCTCTTTTTTTGAAATACTTAAGGACGTACCTATAATGCACGTCACCTTCTATGTGTCGGTTTCATGAAAATATTTAAAATTAATATAGTAGCAAAATTCACTTGGTCTTAAACATTTTTACATTGTAATAGGGCCACTTTCACGTGAGTTTGGTCTCTTTTGTGAATTGTACACATTACCGCTTATTTGGTAGTTCATGGTTTAAAATGCACTCATCATTGTCGATTGATTAAAACCCCTGAATGCAGAAATAGCGCTTCAGACAGTGACACCCATTTGAATGCTTCTGTATGTCCTTCAGTCTTGTTTGGGTCCAACAAATCACAGATTTACTTGTGATGGAAGGGGGATATATTTCTGTAAAAATATAGAAGAGTGCTATTTTTGACTATATTTAATTATATGCCTATATCTTCCAGCAATAAACCATGTAAGCACCCTTTCTCACATTTGGCATTTCGGTATCATTAGAGACAGTTCTCTCTTGATGTCATGTCGCTAGATCTTAACTCTGTTGCTCCTGCACCAGTAGGATGCAAATCACTTGGCTTCCACCTGGATCTGGATGGATGTCGCTACTGCCATCCTGTCCTGGTTGTATCCCGCCTTGCACCTATTACTTGCTGGGATAGGTACCGAATTAGATTAAGCAGTTAGAAAATGGATCAATGTATCTTGCCACCATGATACTGTGTGCTGTTTGGGAGGCAAAGGCAAATCCAAAGGCAACAGATGGAGATGCCCAGTACACTTCTTCACTGCCATTCAAAATTGCCTGAATGGGTTGCAAGGGAAAAGCCTCTACAGATGGAGAACAAAAAGAGGTGACTGACAGTAAATGCGACAGACATCTTGTAAATGACAATTGTAACCTTGTCTTCTGGTTAGATGAAAGGAAATTTGTGTTTTATGGACGTGCTCATCATTTTTTTTTTCAGAAAAAGAGTTGAAGCTCATGTTAAGAAAGTACACCATTCCCACTGTAAAAATATTGTGGGAGGGGATCTACTATATTTTGGGCTTGTTTTGGCTCTATGCATCCTGGAGCCCCATTGAAGACTGGAGAAATTAAAAAATAAAAACCAACATGTACAAGGACTTTGATTCATTCTGACAATACGCACCCACATCACCAATGGAATGGTTACCTGCACACAAAATGTTCTCAACTGTTCACCTCGATCTCACGATCTCAGTCCAATGGGACATTTGTGATTCTAACTCAAGAAGACAATTTGCTATTAGAAACCAAAAGGTCAGATGGTCTTAGAACAATTCTGGATGAATTTTCATAAATTTCAGAAACTCATACAGTATCACACTTCTAAGTCAAAGTAATCCCTGCTCTTGGAGGATTTACAAAATACTAACTAAAGGGCTGTAAATAATGTGACCCTCTTATTTTCTTAACTATTAACGACAAATGGTGTTATTTAACAGATGTTCAGGGGGAGGTTAAATTCCAATCTCACTTTAACTCCCCTATTTAAAAATTCTCACATCCCGGCCACAACTCTGTGAGCATTTTCGCTAGGGTCCCCCCTGCACCCAAACTGCACTGTTGGAGCAGCTCCCTGGTTAGTTCCTCATAAGTGAGGGGTGTGGTCACAGTACCATCCTGTGACCAGCATGTTACAGCAGTTCCTCAGCCAGGTGACTTAACACTCACTTTTTACATACTGTATGCTGTCCCTTTAGTCATCAGCTTGTGTTGTTGTATTTAGAATTTAATCAAATCACTGAAATATAAGAACAGGAAATGTTACAAACGATGAACTGCAATGATTTGCAAAGCTACTAAGCTAACATTTTTGGAATTTACTTTTTTTTTTAATAGGGAGCATTAGGAAACCAATCTATAACTCTGTTATCTGATGTTTATTGTTCCTATTTCATCAGGGGTATAAATAGATTTAGAGGACACTTCATATGGCTGCTTGTATTCCATCTACAATTTCTCACGTTGTGCTGAATAGGATTAATTTTGCAATCATAAGGCAAATACAGTACATCAACCAACAAGAGGTTAGTACATAAAATAATCTTTATTCAAAGCTTGTCTGTGGCACATGTCTGTGGCACAGTTTAAGAGTTCCATGTTTTAACTTGGAAGGCAGATTCATTGACAAAAACAACCATACCAGATTTTACTTTCTTTACCATCAAGATCAGGTATCTCTGACTCAGTTACTGCAGGGTCATTATGCCTTTTGGATTTAATGTCAGCTTGACTTCTTAATTATGTTTTTTTCTCAGTTAGACAAAATGTAAGTTTATTTAACATTCATCTTAAAAAATACAATTGTGGTACAGCCACACTACCTGATACACTATACTGTAGCACAGACTGTGCTTTATATATTTTTATGTATTTATGTACTTTTGAAGTGATGATACTGTAGTATGTTGGAGTTACACACTTTTATTCTGGGTGAGTATGAGTATGTACAATAAATAAAATTAAGCTACTTTTATGTATATACATGTAATTAAATAATATCAAACAATCATAAAATTAATTTATAAATCTCTTTATAATTATAGAACACTTATATTTGAAAATATATAAACTGTAGATTTTCCTACAGTATGACCTTTCCAAACCGAAGACACAATAGCATATAGAGGAATCAAAGATGGAATGAGAGTGGACATAAAATTGCATGGGAGCAATAATAAAGTATTTTGTTTGAAAAGGTGTTCTGCCTTGTTTTGTATTGCATTAAAAGTGTTTTCATTCACAGTATATCTGTTATGTATTGCTGTCATCTGCTTACAGTTTAAAAATGCAATGCTTTGAATGACGTAATTTTTTGATACTTTAAATTGTAAAATAATATCCAGTTAATCAATAATAAAGTACAGTAATTAACAAAAAGGAAAACAAACATTTTTACCAGTGTAAATAAATATATTTGAAATATACTGTATTTACAGTACTTATCATATCTGTCATAATAACACCACATAAAGCAGTGCCATAGCACAACGTGAAAACAAGAAAGCTACATCAGAATAAAACTTGATCTGTGCAATTACTGTATTCCAGAAATATGCATAACTGACATGCAATTCATACTGTATTCCCCTGAATCAGTAGAATAACATTCAATAATTGTAGAATTTCAGTTATTTTATACATGTTTATTGGTAAAATAAACAACTATTTCTTCATTTTGTTTCTAAAAGGTTTCAGGATATGTAGTTTTTGACATGGATCTTTTGAAACTATCATCTTTGACCTTTGTTTATCATTTGCAAATGCAAAATTTATTTAAACCCATTTCATATTAGGTGCATGATGGTTTTGAAAGTTTGTCATTATTCATAAATGTTTTTGCTTGTCAACAACATTTATTATCAATAAAGAAGGATACAAAGCTCATGTTAAAGTAAATCAACTGTTTTTAAACTTTAAACTTAAAGGTCACTGGAAATTTCCTCTCTCATTTTACCACAACAAATTGAGGAGTGACAGGTATACTCTAATCCCTTCTTTACAATTCTGAAGGGTAAATGTGATGACTAAATCCTGTGTCAGAGCAAATGGTGTGACTTCCACTACTCAATACTGCACATTTCAAACTCATGATTAATATGTGTAAGAAACCACTTGGCCTTCTTAAGAACTGCAGTCTAGAGCTGGATAATCTTTGCAGTGCCTGCTGCCATCTAGAGGCGCATGTTCCAGTTTAAAGGTGTGTGAAGTGTCATGTTTGTCAGTGATTCTGTCCAGTTACACAGTGCTGAGAAAACGTTTGTGAACACCTTGGGATTTTCACATATTTCACATACGTAAAACCTAAAATGTTATTAGATTTTAATTCCTTGCAATAGATCAGATTGACTTGAGACCATTAGACTTTTTTAGACATTTATTTATCCTCAACATGCAATATTCATGTCTGACAAAGTATGTAAACCTTTAGGTTAAGTGATTCACCCCCTTGAGCAGCAATGACTGCAATTAAACATTTCCTGTAACATTTCCTGTAACCGTTTCTACATCAGTTTTGAGGAATTTTGGATCATTATTCCTTACAGAACTTCTTCAACTCTGTGACAAGCGAGGGTTTCCTTCAAGTCCTGCCAGGACATTTCAACAGGGTTTAGGGCCGCACTTTCACTAGACCATTGAAAAATGCAGAATTTCTTCGTTTGCAGCCATTCTTATGTAAATCTGCTACAAAATCTCTGCTTTTATGTTCAGGATCATTATGTTGCTGCAAGACTCACTTTCGGTTCAGCTTGAGGTCACAGACATGGCCAGACATTCTCCTCTAGAATCTTTTAAAACAATGCAGAATTCATGGTTTTTACAATGGCAAGTGGTCCAGGTCCTGAGACAGAAAAGTGGCCCCAAACCATAACACTTCCACCAGATTTGACAGATGGGAAGAGGTTCTTCTGTTCCAAAGCAGTGTGTAATGTTTTGCTAAACTAAATGTTTCTCATTAAGGCCAAAGAATTCTACCATTGAGGAGTCTGTCTAGAGAACATTGTTCAGGAAGTCTTGAACAATGGGCGTTTGTGTGTAAACAAGTTCTTTTTGGAGAACATTGTTTTTTCCCCTTGTATTCTACCTTGAACATCATTCTTGTTCAGTTGTTTTCCGAAAGTTGAGTCATGAGCAGTCACATTAGCCAAGGCGAGAGTGGCCTGCAATTTTTTATACAGTATATTACTGTCACAATTGTAATCCCTCCCCCTTAAGGGCGCTCCGGCTCATTCACATTTTAGTTGATTTTGTGCACCTGCTTCCTGTTCCAGCCTCCCTACAAAAGCCAGACGCTCACTCTGTTCTGGGCTCTGTGTTAGAACACAGACACCCAGAGGCCCGCCTACCACCGAATGGCCCTACGTCCGCGGCTCGAGGGCACTGGCCTCCTATCGGCGTCCTGAACCAGCCGAGTCCGGGACCTGGAGGGCCTGGTCCCGTTACCCCTTTATCTCCCCGACCCTTCGCAGCTCCGGTTTTTAACTTTGTCCACCGGATCCCGCTACAGTTTTTAACTTTGTCATGTCTCTTGGATTGGATCACCCAGCTCTGGACATTTGCCTTACCATGGATTTCCTTCTGGACTCCTCTTGGACTGTTTTCCTGGACCACGCCCCCCCAAGCACCTGCACACCTTCGTCACGCCCCCCTGTTCGTCTACCAGCCCAGTTCCTCATCTCCTCCCCATGTCTGTTCCCTCCCTTCAGGACACTGCTGTCTGCATAGGGTCCTGAAAAAGCGCTTCGTAACAGTTATTATAGGGATCTTTGTAACTTCCTTCATGATTTTCTGGTCTGTTCTTGGCTAGATTTTAACTGTGGTCTTGAACTTTCTCCTCTGAAATATATACTGTCTAACTATGGATAGGTGGAACCCTAAATCCTAAGATATGGTTATACAACCCTGTCTGGACTAATAAGCATCAATAACTCTTTTTTTAAAGATCCTTGGAGATTTCTTTAGACCATGACATGACTTGTTTCTACAGCCCCGTA
The DNA here is from genome assembly GCF_055471065.1 of Atractosteus spatula. Taxonomy (NCBI): domain Eukaryota; kingdom Metazoa; phylum Chordata; class Actinopteri; order Semionotiformes; family Lepisosteidae; genus Atractosteus; species Atractosteus spatula. Next base: position 26,272,549 of record NC_142708.1, on the reverse strand, counting down.
TGGTGAAGACCAAAATCACATTTTCTGATTTCTGATTTTCCTTAACTTAGCTAATGAAACTAGGGATTCACTTACTTTTACACATCCCCTGTACCTTAATAACGCATTGTTTAATTTTTACATAATTTTTTCATGGAATTGGTAACTATAAACCTTATATGATATTTATAAATGTCCCCAGTCCTTTGATAATTACTGTAATGTTCATTTAACCAGGGGCGAAATCACTGTATCATAGAGATTTCAATTTAATGGCCATCATTGGTTAAGACTGTGATGATCCTGGCAATATCACCTATTCTGACCATTTATTTGCCACATAATGTCATAGAGGCAGATATTAAGATTTAAATATTTAAATTTAAAGACATTCATTCATTCAAATATTTTGCAGGAAACTTACAGTGACCTCTGCTGTGGTAAAAGATGTTTTGTGACAGTTTGTACAATAAACAGAAAAAGGTACCTTACTCTAAGGGGATCTGGTCCTTATGATATATTACATGACTGGTTTCGCTATCCATAAAAATCCATTAAAATATGCTTGAATAATCAGTTCTTAAATAAATGATTAATAATGCTTAAATAATGCATTGAAGCAGCATTGCAATAGTCAATTAGGGTTTAAAAGTACAAAACACTTCACATCAAGCACATTATGAAAGAATTGTAATACGTCAATATCATAAAAATAGACATAAGGCTTCTGAGCGAAATTTCATACATGTGATTCAAGCATTAACTTAGGGTCAATGATGGTACAAAGAGTGTCAACCATGTTTAACCCTACCTTATGATAAACATGCTAAGACTACCACTAATCTCTGCTAAAAAGCATGCTAAGACTGTCAAGTGTAGCCAACTCATGGGCGGAACAGTGTAGAATAGAATCCACTTATCATAGACTGGTTGCAAAATAAATCTATCGCAAGAATTGTTTATTTTCAGTAAAATAATGGTAAATAATATAAATAGTCACATTAATTTCAGAGTGTCAATGTTATGTTAGACAGTAACTTCATTTCTCACTGAGTCAAAGAACTAGCTCGAAGTATTTACAGTACATTACTTTTTTGAGGAAAGGCATACAGTGAGATTGACACTAACTGGATTTTTAGATTGTTCAGGATTTCATTTGTTTACTAAGGGAAGAAAAACTCAATGCAGTCCAACAAGATAAGAATATTGTTAGAGCTATTGGTGATTAGATAGTGCCAGGCAAGAGTCCCTTGCTCGAGATCATCCAAGAAGACCAGATTGGAGCTAAGTATTTGAATCATGCTCAGAGAGCTTGCTGTTCTATCTATAGCTTTTAGGGAACTTGAGAGTTCCTGATTGAAGAATCCCTCAGTTTAAAACTGACTGTCCTGCTTAGTGGGTGCATTTTAGAATAGGGAAATAGGCTCACGTTTATTTTTTGGCATCTGGGTTAGAGAGAGATTTAATTGTAGGTTGTATTCTATTTAGTTTAGAAGGCAGCTTACAGTATCTCTGTTTGTCCTCTATAGTCTAATAGTTGGTAGCAGTCTGGGGTTTTCCTTGGTTTTCTAGATGTAGGACTCTGAAACGCCTGGTCTATAAACTTGTTCATAGGGAAACGTGTGTTGTTTGTTTACATTGTATGTAATGTAGTGTGTGTATGGTCACTGTTCTTTGGGTATCTTCTTGATGAAATCCTTACACGTTTGGGGTTCTGATACTTTATTTTGCTTATTGGCTAAGTTGCTCCGTATTCTCCAGATATATTTTTCTAGCCCCCTACTTGCAACAACATTTATGATGTACTTTAATATTTGGCCAACATCACTACCAATCATAGCAGAATTTATGTTATAAAGCACTATGATGACTGATAAATACTTTTGAATAAGCCATATCTCTCTTTTGAAGTGAGTGAATAAAACAAAATAAACAAAACTTTTGTAAAAAATGTAATACATGGATTGGTAAACACCAAACCTGTATTTCACAATGTAAAAAGCAATACCGCATTATGTAAGTAACCCAAATCATTGACGTTCTACTATGGAATGGCTTACGAACAATAATAAGATGCTGTTTTGTTGTACTTCAGTGACCTGAATTTGTGCTATATGTATTATGTTGCATGTGGCTAAAATGAAAGCATCTTTGTTCTGTTCACATGCACAGTGTCTGGCTAACTGCATGGAGCAATGATTTGCCTGCCAATAACCTTTCAGAGCTGGTGTATATGATAATTAAGAAAGAACCAAAGAAAGGAGTAGCAGAGTGTAACACCATGCTTATATACCAATGACACCACTTCAAATGAAGGCGTTTTCAATTCATGACCTACATTTGAACAGCAGGCAAAATTATTAAAACGATGTTAACTACATTTACAAAAACATATAGGTAATGGGAATTTAAACAAAAAGGACTCTCACATCTAATAAATAGTCTAAAAATGGCAGCATTTTCTTCAGGTGGTATGTTAATTTGTCCTTTTTTGCAAACAAGAGAATATACAGGATTTTGTCTAACAATATGAGTAAAATTAGTGTCATATGTTTAAACATTTTAAGCTTATTTTCATTTTCAGCCATTTCATTTCGCATTACACATGTGAGGATGGAAGCCTGGTCATGCCGTGTCGGAGCATAATATGATTTTAATGGAGCAATTGGGGAAATCACCGAAAGCTGCTTTTTAGGAACATAAAAGTAGGGTCTTACATTAAGATCCTCAAAATCGCTAATTCAGTTTGCGCTTTGGTCTGGCCTGCAGTATCTTAGATGGAAGAAAAGCATAGTTGTATGAAACCAAGCTGAAGCTTGTTAAGCTCACCTTCAAAATTGCCACACAACAGACTAATATCATGAGATGAATCTTGCTAGTGAGTGAGCCTCTCTCTCCTCCCTGCCCAGGTACTTACTACCCAACATCTGTATTTCACAATTATCATGTAAGGGAAGTTACTTATACCTTTTAACTATACATACTGTACTATAAATGTTACTACCTTATGCAATGGTATACAGTAGGTGTGGATTTGGTTCTCTGATCCAAACCTTTGGAAATGTTAATTCATTAATCTCCTAATGCTTATTATTAATACATTAACTGTACATATTTTCTGAAGAAGGCTCCACGGACGAAACATTGTGTTTTCTTTCTTCTTTTTTTCAGCATGGAATAAATCTATTACTTGTTCCTTAAAACTGTTATGTTTTCACTGAATCAGGCAGCTAAATGCAATTTTACATTCAATGAGATATTAATGCAGAATTCTGGATAATCCATTCAGATTTAAAGCCATACACTCTTTGAGTGGCAGAAACTCCCCTCACTCAATTAGCCAGCAGCGATATCAACTCCTGGCCAGTACTTGGATGGGAGACCTAAGATTGCTGCTGGAAGAGTTATTAGAGAGGCCAGTAGGGGGCACTCACCCTGCTTTCTCTGTGGCTCCTAATGCCCGGGTACAGTGATGGGGACACTATACTTTGAAAAATGCACCGTCCTTTGGATGAGACGTAAAACTGAGGTTCTGACTCTCCATGGTCATGAAAAATTCCGGGGGTATTAACCCTGGTCAAATTTCCCATTGGCCTCTACTAATCATAGTTTCTTAACAAATCCCCATCCATGAATTGGCTTCTTCTGTTCTCCTCCTTACTGATATCGGATGTGTACTGGTGCACTATGGCTGCTGTCACATCATCCAGGTGGGGGCTACACATTGGTGGTGGTGGAGGGGAGTCCCCATTACCTGTAAAGTGCTTTGAGTGGAGTGTCCAGAAAAATACTGTTACACTTCTAATTTCAAAGGAGAGAGGATGCTTGCTGAGGTCTGGGGGGGGGGGGAGTCCCTTGAGCAGAAAATTGTACAGTTTACCTTATTATTACTAGGTAAGTTGTGGATTAATGATTGTCAAGGAACACTACAGACACACACAATATAAGATCACATTAATCTTTTAATGTCTACAGAGGCCACATAACAGAAATCAATCAAGCAGTCAAATCTCTCTCTTTCTGCACCCCGGATGTGACAAAATAAACGGGAGCCTATCTTCCTATCCATAAAAATGTACTCTAATTAGGAAAGATGTTTCTAATTGAGGTATCTTTTACCCAGAAAACCCAAGTTCCCACAGCACTCTCTCTCTAGCTAGGATACTTAGCTCCAGTCAGGTTTGATTTTGATAATCATGAAGTAGGGGCTCTCGCCTGGCTCAAGCTTCAAGTTCCAACTCCTGCGGACTCCTCTCTCTTCTCCTTGTTGCCTGCTTCTTGTTTCTTTCTTCCTCTGTGCTCTTAATGCTTAGTAGCAGTCTGGTTTTTTTTTGGGTGACCAGAATGTTAGGCCTCTGAAATGCCTTGTTTGTAAATACTGCACTTAGAGTAACTTGTGTGTTGTATGTTTTGTCATTAATAAATATTTGTTTAACCAAGTGTCTGAATTATAACTCAACTCTCCCAAAGTTGTGCCAGAGAATAAATAATTCACGTGCCTCTCATTTTACCAATCACTCAGGTATATTGCTAGAAATCACTTACAAGTTGGGGGTTATGAATAATTATTTCACTTATGGACTAAACTGCTCAGTCAAATCCTGATTTTCACCGGTATTATATAGTAACAATACGATATAAGTGTAAGGAATTGTAGTTATTAATACTTATTATTACGCAGCTGTGCTAAAAGGAGCACATGAAGAGGCCATCTGGAGCACATAAAAAGAGGAAGAGATACATAAGCTTACAGGAAGAGTGCCAAAACAAACATTTTTTGCTTTTCATGGATTGAAATATTTTAAGTATTAAACCATAGTTAACTTACCTGGCAAGTAGAAGGAGAAGAAGCTGTGAAACTAATAAAAGGTAAAACCTTTTGTAAAATGCTTACACTTTAAGGTGCATCTCCATCCTGCATATTGAAAATGCATTACCTCAAGCAGAATTTGGTGTACAGGTACATTCTGTCCAGCAGATGGCAGGATAAACCAAGCAACAAATCAGGTTGCGGCAGAATATGTTATTCAACAATAAGAAATATTTCAATTACTATGATGTCATTGAAAAACACTCCGCCAATGGCTGTTTTTGCCTGTTACTGTTTTTGCCTGTTTGCCTGAGTAGGTAGAAAAATAAATATTGTGAAATGGGGCTTATACTGACAAATACCTTACATATTATAAAGTAGGTATAATAGTTAAACAAATACAATACTCCCACTGAACATTCTGTATCATTTAGCCAATAGAGACTAGTGACCAGGAGCTACTGTATGCAGGTTCTCTTGGAGATACAATTAGGCAGAAACCTCTGTGGGAGATTTCCAACCAAGGTAATGAAACAGCAAACTAAGAGGTGAGTGGCTCGGTCAGTTCAGAAAAAAAGGCCATAGCACTTTGTTTTGAAAGGAAGACACCTTTACAAGAGGAAGACGCACCTTTGTAAAGCACCAGTAGTTGGTGCCTGTTCTTTGAAGACTGTAATATAACAAGGTGGTGTTTTTGAGCAGTCGAAAGGCCAAGGACAAAAATTTGAATTTGCTTGTAATGTGCTTGTTGTATGTGTGTAACATTGTGTGATGTCTAGCTATTGTAAATAATAATAAATATCGATGCTAGTGCATCTATGATTTATTACTTTTTTCACCAAGAATAAAGAACTCACGTGTCTCTAACTATACCAACCACTTGGATATATTCTTGGCATATCTTGGCAAGACAAGATGGGGTGGTTAAATTATTTATTTTAATTACCTCATTTTTTAAATAGTTACTTATAACAGATTGTTCTTTCTAAATCACTGAAGCAGATCTCCAGTAACAGAGTCTGTAAGAATACCAATTTAAATTTTGTGGGCCAGAAGAATTTACTTTCCTTTCAACTTAACCAAATGTGACTCTTCAAGCCACCCAGAGCTCTTCATGAAAACCTTAATAACTGCATATAAATCTTTTTAATCTGTTAAATGGACTTTTTTCAGTCTCAGAAGCAACATATCCAACTGTATGCATTTATAAAAAATGTTTATTGTAGTTGTTTTTTGTAAATACAAATATCAGGGACCTTCACAGGAAAATCTTTTGTATGCAATTCAGTCATATTTGTTATATTCTTATTTTTCACTTAAAAAGTTTGAAACCATTAAAGGGATTTGAAGTGTCTGCAAACATCAGGTATTTCTATTTTAAGGACATTCAGTGTTCTTTTCAAAATGTAATTAATTATTTTAAAGATAGCTCCAATTTTTAATTAACACATTGAACTGTGTGCGAAATGAGCTACAAACTCATGTCTTTCAATAGCTCTGTAAAAGCCTGGGGAATGTACTTGGAAACGCATATGCAACTGCAAAGATAAATTCAACAAGAAAAGCTAGACAGAAATGTATAATTCTATTGGAAACATCCAGGCCTACTGCATTTCAGATAGTAATAAGGGTAGAATGTAATCAAGACATTTATGACCATTCTAAGGACATTAATAAGATCCAAAAGAAGAGAATATCTCACAGTTAGCTATTTTCGTAGCATAGTAAAGAGTGTCTACAGAATTCAAGTCAGATAAAGGCTTTAAGTAAGCCAACTGTTTTTATTTCATTCAAAATATACTTATTTTTTTTTTACTTTCTGACAGTAAGACTTGTTAAGATGTCTGTAGGAAGGGAAATCTTGGTTGCGTTCATCTGTGAATGGGAACTTTTGTGGCTTAAGCTCTAAGGTCTAAATAAATGATGATACGCTGATCCTTGCATTTGTTCTGAAAAAGGAAGTCAGTCTTTTTTCTTTAGTGACTGTCAGTGGATGTTTCATTATTTTATGGTATGTTCTGTAAAGACCTTAATCTCACCATTCCCCCAGTGCTTCCAGCACCCAGCCATGACCAGATACATCTTTGAACTGACAAAAAACAGCATTCTGGCTGTGCCTGGGCTTTGGGTACATTTTCCTACAGCTCATTCATACGGCAAATGGATGCATATATTGGCTGAGACTTTTCTGTGCATGCAGAGTGGGTCAGCTGTTGCCTGTCCACATTTGTAGTGTACTGTGATCAAAAGGAAAGGAAACAGATGCACAGCAGCTCCTGCTCACTGTTGTGAGCCTGTGCTTGGTTACGTTCCCAGGTAACCGTGAAAAATGCCAGCAATCCAGATGGGACAGATCTGTGAGCTTCACAAATCCATCTTTTGTAAAATATGCTTGGAATATAGCCTGCTTTATGTAGATCATTCCCCGTCAGCACTGTAAACCTAACACTGTCCCCTAGACTGTTTAATCACTGCTAGAACCTTATGAGTGAATGTTAAAATGAATCATGGTATGTAATGTCAATAATGTAAGTGTTACAGCACATGGGTATCACGCCTACTTCATTGAGGAGTGCGGTATCTGTTGGAAGTCATATAATCTGAGATGTTTACTTAGTCTTTCATTCAAAATAACATTTAATATTGTTTTCATTTTGTTTTTATTTGTGTGCTTTGTATTGTGTCATATGAATGGTTTGAAGACCAGAATAAAAATTTCTACAAAGTAATCAATTAATTTATTGTGTTCATGTTGTATTTATATATTTATGTTATTGCACAAAGAGAGAGAACAGTTAAGCTATTGATATTTAAATTGGGATGATTTAATGAGAAGAGTTCCACAAAGATCTGTAGCTTAAACATGCTACTCCTAATTTATATCAGTGATCTAGATTCAAGTATACTTAGAAAACTAGTCATGTTTGCATATGCTAATAACATAGGAGTACTAATGAACACTTTAGAATCAGCAAAGGCAATTCAGAAAAAAAGATAACATTTAATACCGAAAATGTCAGCTGACATTTTAATATATTTCTATATCCTTCTGGCAACTTGGGGAAAATATCTTCAAGAGAACTTAAATTGGAATTAAAGAAATGCTGAAAATCAATTTTGTAAGCTTTGATGTTAAATCATTCATCATAAAGAGGCTAGTGAGGATGTTCTTTTCTGGCAAATACAGGACGTGGTTTTAAAAAGCATGAGAAAGTCAGTTTACCATCAATTAGTAAAGACTTCTGGAGGGAAAGACAGAAATCCTCCCCTGCATTATGCAAAACAGCAGGTGTTCGAGATATCTTTAATTAGTCAATTGCTGTTTTGTAACCAGCTGGAAACAGCTTGGCTGAGCTTTATTAGTAATCATGACCAGTATTATGTAATCTGTCTGATCTCCCAGTGTTAAGAATTTTAGCTTGCTGCCATCTGAGATCTTTTGTGTCATTATCAGCATAAAGACTAAGTACCATCATGTCCAGAAGTCATACTGTAAGTAAAAGGAAAAGGCCTGAAAAGTAATGTATTTAGTATAAAAATGCAAGCAGGCTACCTGGTGCAAGGAATTTAATCATTTAAGTTTGCTTGAAGACATTACTAGAAATATGTCTCTGGGCATAGCTTAAATTTAAGGCAATTAACTTAATTCAAGGCAAATACATCTCGACAAGCACTAAGATGCTTGAATGTTATGAAAGGTAATTATGTAAGAAGGGTTGCAACTGATCTATGCTCTGAATTAGTACTCAAAAGATTTTTTTGTGGATGGAGTTGACTTACTGATAAATTTGCTGCCTTAATAAGACAGCAACAGATTGCATTATGATATTCTTGACCTGTCTTGTGACCAAACATTGGTGATATCCCATTTTTACATGTCAGGATTCTTCTTAATACTGACAATATCAACTGAATAGCAGCTCTTTCTTGCCAAAAAGGGTTTTAATTCTTTAGCCTTTATTAATTTTCTGAAACTCATCCAAGCAGGAGAGCATCTGGCTGTGATTGAATTCCACATAGAAACCCAATAGTCTGAAATTACTGGGATAGATTCTTTGACCAAATGGTTATGATCAAGAGGAACCATTTATTGAAAGAAAATATTATAATAACTACAAAATGGTATTGTAACAAATACTGTAAGGATATATTGTATAACAATCTGATATTTAATATAAGTATGTTTTGCTTTAGATTTATTTAATGTTGTGTCACTTTTACAATCCGCTTGTTTATATTTCATGTAAAGGAGTTGAAAAAATAATGCTTCCCCCCCCCCCCCCAACTACATAAATGGTAGTTATAAACACTAGTATGGACATTGCCTGCTCTGACATTCCTTGTTACACCTCAATGTTACAATGCACAATTAACTTTATGGGAAATATCTGAACATTTCTGGTAAACACTTGATATAAAAATACTCCAACTTCTGCATTCTATACAACCCACAAAAAATGTGTTAACAATGCAGCAAAAAACCTAGCAAAATGAATGTGAATGAATTATTTTATATATTCATCTTGAAGATCATTACATCACTTTAAAACATGAAATCATCCAGCAACAATGTAATGCTATAATGGAGGGCTCCGATAGGGGATTGGATGCCTAAGATTGGGTAAATCTATGACTTCTACTTCCCTGTGATCATAAGCAGCTGATGATGGCCAAGTGGGAGACATTCTGCTAAAAGCCTATAAACCCTGGAGTGCTTTGGAGCATTGCAGTAACGATACACTTCACATCTTAGCTTTTGAGTAAGATGGCTGCCATAGACACATGGTCATCCTGTTGCCAGGTTTTTAGGTTTGTGGTCAGAATTACGGGACTATGCCAAGAGTCTTAGTGAAACATAACTAAGAAGAGACAGAACGGCATTAACATATTCATCCACATGAAAATTCTATATGTTAAATTCTTCCAGAAACGTATTTCAGAAGCATGCTACAACTTACTCAATTGCTAAGTTCTTCAGTTATAAATATCCTCCTTATAAAACAAACAATGTACTGTAGTTATTACAGAGAAAAGGTTGAAGCATTGACAACCACGTACTGAACCTAAGTATATTTGCTGTCTTTGACATGTTGAGTGACAGCATTGAGTGTCAGTTATAATAAAGTACTGACATTGTCGGGTCAAGTTTATTCAACAGTAGTGCAGTAGGTTCAGTTAAGGCACAGGGGACAGTTAAGGCCAGTGTATGAGTTAAAAGCTGTTGCTTTTTGGCATTTAGGTTTAACCTATTGAAAATAAACAAGCCTCCAGCTACAGGTTACCTTAGTAAGGTTATTATACAATATTAAATGTGGAACTGTAAAAGATCCCACTTTCTGGTAGTGTTACAAGGGGTTTTCCACATGAACCTTAACTGTGTACTTCCCCAGATAGCAATGACAATGACCCCACTCAGTCGATTCTGGTTGGCCTGGTGCACTCATTAACTGCCTTCTTATTTACCAGTGTCCCGACCCAGAAAACAACCGAGGCTGCTACCAATATTACCCTGCTATAATCCTAGTTGTACTAGAAGATCTCTCTAACCTCAAAATCTTCCTTAAACTGCACACTGCTCTTCTCAACTGTGAGAGAGACAACCTCTGACTGCCTCAGGAAATGCTTTTATGGGAAGCTACAGATTCCAGCTGCAGCCAATTTAATGATTTCTGCATGAGATTGTGAGGAATGCGGCTTGCCTAAGTGAGATGACCACTCCCCTTGGTGATGCACTTGTGTCCCAACACCTGCTCTACTTCAATGTACAGGTATGCCAACTGTTAATAAACTATTGCAACCCTAAACCTTCCATTGTTGCGTCAGTGGTTTGATATAGATGATAGTCAGCACTTTGACTATCTTGCCTCTTTATTCTTGTCTTGTTGTTGTACATTTAAACATTGTTGTGTGTGTGACACTCCTCTGAAATGCTCTTTTGGTGTTGTTAGTAAATTTTAAAATTTACTATCATAAGTTTTCAGTTAATTAAACTTAGCTCTGAAATGTTCATTTTGCCTCAGGAAAATAAAACCATACAGACTCATTTTATCAGCTACTCGATGTGATTTCACCAGTTGTTTTGACATACAGTAGGGTGGTATTATGTGAATCTAAAAATAAAAGAAGCATCATGGTAGAAATCAGTTAAAATTAAACTACAATTTCAATCAGTGTGTCTTCTCTGTTGTTTAAAATTGTTTTTGTCTGTATTCCTTCTTTTCCTACAGTATTGCTAATTGAAAGTCTTTTATTTGCCACATTAATAATATTCTATCCTCATATTTTAACCCTTTGCTCTGAGAAAAAATCAATCTTCTAATTCCATCCAACAATTTTCATACCACTTTAACCAATACAGGGTCACAGGGGAACTAGTACAAGGCAGAATACACCTTGGACAGATTTCAGTTCAATGCAGGGTACACACACACAGTAACATGCAGAAACTCACACCAGGGCCAATTTTCCCAGAAGCTGATTAACCTATCACTATGTCTTTGGAATGTGGGAGAAAACTGGAGGAAACTCATGTGATCACGGGAAGAACATACAACCCCCATGTAGATAGCATCTTAGGTCTGGAATTGAATACATTGCTCCAGTGCTGTGAGGCAGCAAAGCTAACCATTGCACCAACTTCTAACCCCACAAATCATCTCATTCTCCTGTTGGAAATTAGAAACTGAAAGTATCTTTATAAAGTCACAATTTCATTTCATTCTTTAAAGGTTTAAAGTCAGTTGATGAAAATAATTAAACTGTATTTTGAAAATAATATCAAATGTAGAAGCAAATTTGGGAAACGATGTCCTACTTATCCATGAATATTCCTAGGCATCCATGAGGTACTGGAATCTTTATACTGTAGATTAGGATTAGGATGTGGAAAACAGCAGCAGAGCAAGTCTTTGAAATCTCTTGGAATTGGAACATTCAAAACTGCAGGATATAAAGTCAGATACAAACAGACACAAAATCTAACATGACAGGAAGCCTCTTATAAAGAAAATACTGTATGTTTTAACATAGGATTTGATTTTCATTTACATATATATATACACAGCCAAAACACTTAAATTTGAAAAAATAAAACAGTTATTGCTAGTCCCAAGGCCAAACATAATTGTATTGTCTTGTATCCTAATTTCCACAATTTTGTTTAAAACTAAACAAAACTAAATAAACTCAAAATAGTAATTAAAACATTCTCCCACGCACTGGAACCTCTTATACAATCTGAAACCTGTTAATCTAGGTTCCATTTAGAATAAACAAACATTATTTTCCACACGTCAGAATTATTTGTTGAGAAGAGTGTGCAAGAGAATGAAAGAATTCTCCTCAATATTTATAATATAATCCCATAATTTTCCCAAGGTGAAAAAGATTAAGTAAATATTTTCCTCTTTGAATTTGTTTCTCAAACAATATGTAGTTCCATATTCCAAAGCTTGCCATGGCAACAGAAAATATGCATCTCTGGAACAGATCTTAAAATATTCAATTTCCCCCATGACAGCAGATCCTTCTTGATTTCTAACCTACCACTGTAGGTCTGTGTAATATTGACTATAAGAGAAGACTTATTTGATTTTGAGTCGAGGTAAGCTAAATCTTATTAAAAATGTAAGTAACTGTGCCTTCCATGGTTACATCGCACATGGACTCACAGGTCAATCCAAAGAAGATCAAACTGCAATTTCTATTAGAGTATCAGGTAAAAAAAATAGACCTAAACCAACACAAAATACAAAACTAAATACAACACTAAAATACAAGAGCAAGCCATTTTGTTGAATCAAACAAAAACATCACTTTGACCAAACTTCAGCGATAATTGTCATCCAAACCTCTGGACAGCACACAACCTGCTCATTTAATTCAACTTTTCAGCAGAGGGTTACAAAAAAAAGAAAGGCTGGAACATTAACACAGATTCACTGCAGATACATGTAAAAAAACTTTAAACTGTTAGTTAAAAAGTTTCTGACTAATTTGGAGTCATGTGGGTAACATTTTGAAACAATTTGAATGTAGATTTTTAAGGCATGGTTTTTGGTGTGTGATTTATAAGTGCACAAGCTAGGGTTAGGGTTTGAACAACACCTAGACAGTTTGTGGTGCTTTTCCTGTGCTTTAGGATGCATTTGAAATGCAGGAAAGCTGTTGTTTCCTCGCCAGAAAAATTTGGCCCAATTTTGCAGTTCTTGCTAAGCCATGCACCTGTGAAAAATGGTCAAAAACCCAAATTTTGGAAACTCACTTCCTATGTGCTAAAATCTCTTGTTTGTAACATTTAAAAACTATCAAAAGCATCAGTTAGGCCAATCTTCATGGTTAGTTGTCATCCGAACCTCTGGACGGCACAAAACCTGTTAATTTTAAACGCATTTTCAGCAGCAAGTTACAAAAAAAAAGAAAGGCTGGAAATGTTATACAGATTCAGTGGAGATACATGTAAAAAAAAAAAATAAAACTATTAGTTTTAAGGTTTCTGACTAATTTGGAGTCATTTGGTAGTATTTCTATCTCAGCTTTTTTAGGGTTGGTTTTTGGTGAATGTTCTACAAGTGCCCAAGCTAGGGTTAGGGTTAGGTTTGAACAACACCTAGACAGTTTGTGGTGCTTTTCCTATGCTTTAGGATGCATTTGAAATGCAGGAAAGCTGTTGTTTTGCTGTTTCCTTGACAGTAAAATTTCGCCCAATTTTGCAGTTCTTGCTAAGCCGTGCTCCTGTCAAAAACGGTCAAAAACCCAAATTTTTGAAAACTCACTTTCTATGTACTAAAATCTCTTGTTTGTTGCATTGAAAAACAAACGAAAACATCAGTTAGGCCAGACTTCTGGGTTAATTGTCATCCGAACTTCTGGACGGCAGACAACCTGCTCATTGTACACGCCTTTTCAGCAGCAGGTTACAAAAAAGAGAAAGGCTGGATATTTTACACATATTTTACACAGATTCACTGCAGATACATGTAAAAAACTTAAAACTGTTAGTTTATATGATTCTGACTAATTTGGAGTCATTTGGGTAACATTTTGAACACATCTCTTTTAGGCATGGTTTTTGGTGTATGATCTACACGTGCCCGAGCTAGGGTTAGGGTTAGCTATGAACAACACCTAGACAGTTTGTGTTGCTTTTGCTGTGCTTTAGGATGCATTTGAAATGCAGGAAAGCTGTTGTTTTGTTGTTTCCTCGCCAGCAAAATTTGGCCCAATTTTGCAGTTCTTGCTAAACCGTATGTGCGCCTGTCAACAATAGTCAAGAATCAAACTTTTGAAAACAGACTTTGTACATGCTAAAATCTTTGTACATGCTAAAAAATTGTTTGTTGCATTAAAAAAACCTGCTCATTTAAACTGCCTTTTCAACAGTAGGTTACAAAAAAAAGCAAGGCTGGAAATTTTTACACACACTGCAGATACATTTAAAATACTTAAATAAAACAAAAATCCTTCTAATGTGATCCCATTAAATTAATTTGTGAAAAGCTTAATATTTTGATAGATCCAGTTGTAGCGGCGAGGCTTAATAATAAGGCAGAATTAAGTGTTTCTGAGCTTCCCAAATGAGGCCCCATTTCTCTGTTCATCTCTGTGGTGCAGCCACAGAGAGACCATTAGTGCAGGGTGATTTAAGGTTTCCTAGGACAGCTCCCAAAGGGGGATGCACTTAGCTAAGTCTGGCTATCATGATCAATGGTCATCCACTGGCGCCTATCAGTCTAGGGAGTGCCGGATGGACATCTGGACTGCATTACTAAGTGTCAGGACTAAGTGACTCATATCTCACCTTGATCAACCAATCAGGGACTGGTAGGGCTGAGTAACCCACGTGGGACTCTGATGCCCATGGAACTTTCAGCCAATCAACAAGCTGAAGTTCCTCCAGGTAAAAACAGGCAACACAGGCCTGGAGATTCAGATTCGGGAGATTCAGTAAGATTCTGGAGAGGATTCTGTGGACTGTTCTAAAGGGAATTCAAAGGAGAATTCCAGGGCAGGACGGCCCAGGAGCAGAAGGCTCCCAAGGGCAGGACATTCTCGCAGCGCGCCTCCTGACCATCCCGAGACTCAGCCCGGACAACCACAGAACGGCCAGTGTGTCCGAGTGCCAGAACTTTCCTTTGTTCTAAGAGTCTAGAGTGGAGGTTGCCAGAGAGTAACCAGCAGCAGGCCTCGTGGACAGGTCAGAACTGTGGACAGCTGAATCACTATTCAGAACTAGCTCTTCATCAGGAACGAACCGGTCCTCTTCCTGACTTGCTGGGATCCACAGTCATCTTTTCTCCTGTGCACAAACTTTGCTAGTTAAAGCCAACACTAACTAGCCGGTCAGTGAGCATCAGCAGCGCACCGTCGCAAGCCGCACAGCACAGCCTGGCACGGAGCCAGAGAGCGCGGATTGGACAGCAACAAGCCTGCAGCTGATTGTTTGTGCCTGCAGGAGATCTGAATCCCCAGAAATTGGATGAGTATTCAACTTCAATGCATTACAGCTCGAGAATTCAATTGTTATCCCAACCAGTTGATATCAATTTAATTCCTAAGAGTTATGTACTTGTTTTGAGTATCTAATGTAGAAGTTATAACCAAGTTCATTTACGAAACGGTCTTAATGAATGATATACTGAACGTATGTCCTCTTGATGTGTAACACTTCGTAACTGATTGAATATATACCTTTTGTATTCTGATAACCCTCTCGATAAGATCTGTTAGGTTTACATGCATATTCTATGTATTAATAAATGTATCCTCGTGTATTAGTACCTGTGTGTGTGCGTTGTTTGAGTTATGTCGCATGGTTGGATTCTAAAGCCATCAAAAGAATCAATTTTGTGATTTACTGCTACAATTAATAATTGTCTCAGTAAATGCCCAAACCCTACAGAACTGGTGCCTTCAGAGAGCCACTATGATTACATATTTGGCGTCCCTGAACGGCTATGAAACACTACACAGTTCTATGATCTAAAGTTCATTCTTAAATTTTATGGTTTAGAGGCAATTCTTGAATTGAAGGTTCATATAAAAAACAGACAGAATATTGCGATACTGTATATTGTTATTAATAAATAGGAGTTTTCCATCCCTTTTAAAATTTTCCATTTGAAGGATGGCAGGATCAAATTATTTGACAGAGATCTGAATTACAATTGCCCTTTTATGTCATGCTGAGCTATCAGACTGATTGATTGCAAGACACTATAAGCAGTTCAGATCGTGGATGAAACACTGGCTCAAAAGCTGGAACCTTAGAGTACATTAATAATAAGACAATTACAGGATTGCTAAATACATATTAAGAACTGTTTATTGTTACAAACAGGGGTTGTTATACTTAGAAAGTAAGAAAAAATAATCAAATTAAATATCAAATCCTGAAATCAGCTTGCTGTCCTAGCAAATTTGAAAAATTAGCAATAAGTAAAACCCCTTAAGTCAGGGAATACTGAGCACCTTATGCCACACGGTTTCTCTAGTCACTGGTACAGCTTGGTAATAAAGTACAGTAATAACCAGATAGGACACTTAAAAAGGACAAACAATATAATACACAGGTGCACTAAAAGGGCAAAGAGAGAAGGATCCTGTGTCTTATAAAATCAAATAATATTACTAAGGACTAAGTCACTCTTTAAAATGAATATTAAAGAAATGGAAACCTATTTTTCTATTCAGAATAATGCATCACTAAACATAATGATTTCTTCCAGCCCACAATTAACACATTTATGACAACAATTCTGACAAATATACATCAAGCTCCCTTCTTAAGGTCTATTATCTGGTCCTCTTTGAGTGCTCAGGTCATCTGGACAATTTTTTCTTTTTCTGTTGAAGGAAATTTCTCACAGCGGTTTCTTCTCCCTGCTTATTCTTTTCCTGTCTGTTTTCTCTCTTTCTTTGAATTCTCGTTATCCTGTGTTCTTTAATGATGGTTAAGAAAAACAGTTTTAACAGCAATTGGTTTACTCATGTTTAAAATTTAGTGCCGTTGCTGTAGCAACATAACCAGAACTTATACTGTTTCCCCACAGGACGTAATACTGAATAGAGAACAATGTTGGATGTTGCACTTCAGATTTTTGTCTATATTGCAATAACCTACAGTTCAATCAAATAAAGTTAGACTTATAAAGTGAAGTTGTCATCATTATTAGAATAACCCTCTTTGAAACATGGTCGGAATGGGAGTTAAATGAAATGACAATAAATAAAGAATGTGATTCCTCTGTGTTGAAGAAGACAAAACATAGTGAGCAAAGGAGAAAGAGGCAATAAACAGACGAGACTTTCAGTCTGTGAGTAATGATTGTAAGTCATTGTCCTTCGAAAATAAAGCAGTAGCATCATGGAAAATGTACTTAAACCACCTGGACTTTGATGATAAAAATTTGTCACTTGCCTGGAAGAGGTAGAAAGAGGAATTGAATTTATATACAGTATGGATCTCACAATGGGCGATAAGAAAGATGCTCTGGACGTTAAATTACACTATCACCTGAGGGGTGGCAGAGGCAAAGACAAAGGCAGAGAGATTTGAAAGACATTAGGTGTTGGAAGTGGAGCAGAGAGTCTTAAGCTGAATTGTATGATTGCTCCTTTTGGCTGTGTTTTGTGACACAGTTTTGAGAGTCAAACAAACATACATTAGCCTCCTGTGACAGGGGCCTGTGAATGCTGAACTAGAATCCATCTACATGATGCTCTGTCTCTAACGAGCGATTAAAATAATTTAGGAAAGCAAAGAAACATGATAACAGCCTGCAATTCCTAAATATGGTGATCCAGGAGGTAACAATGTGTTTCCATATCAGATAAGACCTTAGTGTGCAAAACGGAGTCACCTTGAAAGGGGCAAGGGTTGTTGCGTCGGCATCGCTTGGAAACGACATGATGCACAGAGCCCACTTGTCACACATTGGCATAGGGAGCTGACTGAAAAGAGTTTGTGAATGTGTCTACTGGCCTGGCTTGAATGCCCAAAGAAAATATACATAGAGCAATGGAAAATGAATGGGATACAGGACTTCTCAGAGAAGTTTCAGGAGTTCAACAAAGCACAGGATTTCGAACACAAAACATAATTGGCACCAACTTATTAGGGTAGATGGAATCTGCAGTTAAAACAGCAAAGTGGATAAGATCCATACCTTGCGATACTTGATGACAAACACACATACAGGGATGAGACAGCAGCAATGCTCTGCTGCTCATGGGAAACAGGACAAAACCTACTGATGCCTGCTGAACAGTTTAAGCAGTCTATAGCATTCTATTGAAAGAAAAGCAGTGCAGACAGGTAAAAAATACAATGAAACCATAGCCAAAGATTTACCCCCTTTACACCACAATGAAAAAGTAAGAGATCATACTTTACTGGGGCAGAACACTATAAATACTGGCAAAGAGCTACAGTGATCAGGCTGACGGATGAAAGGTCCTCTGAAGTGAAAATGGAACAGGGACAAACCTTTATGAGAAACAACACATCAGAGATCTAGCAATGAATATTCCAAAGCTGCATTCAACCAACCCAAACCCAGTAAAGATGTACAGGGCATCAAACTGTTAGGAATCCCTGGTGGGAAGATACAAGGATCCTGTGCAGACGCAGGCACGGATAATAGATGAGGCAGGCGAACAATCCAAAAACGAGAGGCAAGGTCGTGGTCAAAAGGCGAAAGGCAAATCGTAATCCAAGGAGATCTCCGGTAGCAAACAGTCCGAGGCGAGAGGCGAGGTGCAAAGTCGAAAAGGCAGAAGGGGAGTCCAATAACCAGAAAAAACAAGGTACGGGGAAAAAACGCCAGGTAGAGCTCTCAAGGAGTAGACTCAATACCGAGCAGCGGGAAGCAGGTGAAGATGGTATAAGTAGCACTGCGCACCGCACGGTGGAATGTGAGCAGGTGGTTTAACTCGTGCGGCGGCGTTTGTTAATCATCACCCGCTGCTGGGACTGATTAGCTCGCTTACGAGTAGGTCTTGACAGCCTGGTGGTCGTGACACAAACTACAGTGGTGTGAAAAAGTGTTTGCCCCCTTCCTGATTTCTTATTTTTTTGCATGTTTGTCACACTGAAATGTTTCAGATCATCAAACAAATTGAAATATTAGACAAAGATAACACAAGCAAACACAAAATGCAGTTTTTAAATGAAGGTTTTTATTATTAAGGGGAAAAAAAAACAATGGATTTTTTTTTGCTCTACTGGATTCCCACAGACCAGTTAGATGAAGTTTTTGGATCAATAAGCTCCTAGCAACCAGACACTCTTTGGGAGTAATTTTCCTCTTCTAATTTGTCACTTTTCTCATGTACCATTTCCTAAATGTTTGCTTGGTAAACATGCTCATCTAATCAGTGTCATGCTGACTTTATGGAATGGATCCACATAAATGAAAAGAAAATACATTTTAAAGTGAACGTCTTGGTATCATAAAACTTTAAATGTATTTAACTCTTAATGAATTAGAATTTATTTGTATTGATCAGATACAGCTCTTATAATATAATGCCTTAGAAAACAGTATACATTATAGACCCCAGAATACATAATTGACTGGTATACTGTATATACTGGTATATGCTATACTGTATATTCACTCAAGAACAATCTAGAAAGACTTCTGCCAATTATAAGTTGTTGAAATTATGATGCTATCCCTGGTCAAGAAAATTTCATTTTGCAATTAAAAGAAAAAAATAACATTAACGTTTTTTTAATTTTGGGAAATCCATCACCCATTAATTTTCTAACTGCTTTAACTAATATAGGGTTGTGAGGGAGCTATGGACACTCTGGACAGGATACAGAAACAAAGGAAATTAAAACATAAATGTTGCAAGTATGACCACAAACTAAAAAGTATTGTCAACATCAGATATGAACATGACAATAGATTAAGTATTCTGAAAATTATTACATAAACTAGAACAATTTACTATTTTCATCAAGTTTTTTTTAATTAGCAAAGAAAAAGAAGATATTTAAAATGTTTTAGCTGTAACCAAGACCCAGGTGTTTACATGAGACTCAGGTCTCAAAATCTTTATTTAAATCCAATTGAGAACGCATTTTACACAATGAAGAAAAAAGACAGAACAATCTGAATCGTAGACAAGAAGTCAAAGTGGTTCCAGCAAAGGCTTGGTAAAACATCTCAAAATGACTGCACAACATTTGGTAAACTCAGTGGATTGCAGACTTCATACATATCATGACTCTCTTTAAGACCATTTAAGAATGTAAAAGACAGCATTTGGTTGCATAAAATTTTTGAAGGAAAGTCAGTTTACATTACTGGGCTGAACACAAAGTACTGTATGATTTTGTTGTAGTATGTAGTATGTTCAATGTATGCAAGGAATTACCCAAATATAAAATGTATATTGAATTGCACTTGCATCATCCATATTAATCTCAATTTTAAATTTGTTGTCCCAATACTGTAAAAATACAACTAAAAAATTATAAAAACAAAATACATTCCACAATAAGCACCACTGACAGAATAAGTATTTTGTGCATCACCCTCAACTTGCTTAAAAATGAATTGTAGTGAGAAAAGAACTATGTTCAATTTCATGAAGTTGATGAATAGTAGTCTTGTGTATGTGTTCTTTATATCCAGATGGGATAGGGCAGTGTGTATGGCAATGGAGATTGCGTCATCTGTGGATCTGTTGGGCTGGTAGGCGAATTGGTATGGGTCCAGTGTGTCTGGAATGGTGTCCTTAATGTGCCCCATGACCAGCCTCTCGAAGCACTTCATGATAACAGGGGTTAGTGCCAGTGGGCAGTAGTCATTAAGGCATGTCACTGTGGTTTTCTTCGGTATTGAGATGATGGTGGTTGTCTTTAAGCAGGTGGGGACAACAGCTTGGGCCAGAGACATATTGAAAATGTCTGTGAATACACCCGCCAGTTGATTGGCGCAGGCTCTGAGGACGCGACTGGGTATGCCGTCAGGTCCTGCCGCCTTGCGTGTGTTCACTTTTAGCAGAGATCTCCTCACCTCATCTGCAGACAGTGAGAGCACCTGGTCAGCTGCAAAGGGTGCAGCTCTGTTAACTGGTTCTGTGTTGCTGGCTTCAAACCAAGCATAAAAGGTGCATAAAATACCATTCTTTAGGTTGATCCTGGCTGACTTTAATTCTGATTTATTGCCCGATTTGAATACTGCATCCCTTGCTTTGATTAGGATGCGAACCTCACTGTTCATCCATGGTTTCTGGTTAGGAAAAGTTCTTATTTCTTTTGTGAGTGTAACATCATCAGCACATTTCCTGATGTAGCTAGTGACTGACGATGCATATTCCTGAATGTTGGTGTGTGATACCTGTGTGGTTGACTCTTTAAACACATCCCAGTTAGTGCATTCAAAACAGTCCTGCAGGACTGATCCAGCTCCTTCAGGCCACACTTTCACCATTCTGACCATGATGTGTTCTCAGTTTCCAAAGTGGGGGAGGAGTACGGCCTTGTAAGCATTCTGAATCTTAGTGTAAACGTGGTCCAGAGTGTTTTCTCCTCTTGTTTGGAAGGACACATGCTGATGGTATTTTGGGAGTTGAGATTTGTGTGATTAAAGTCACCCACGATGATAAAGGTTGCGTCGGGATGTGCAGATTCCTGTTTGTTTATTGCAGTGTATAGTACCTCTAGCGCTTCTTTGCCATTAGTGTCGGTGTGGTGTAGACGGTGGTGATAATAACAGTTGTAAATTCCCTTGGCAAATAGAAGGGGCGGCATTTGATCCTTAAAAATTCCAGAGCGGGTGAGTAGTTTTGTGATGGTAGATACATTGTTGCACCACGCTTTGTTAATAAAAATGCATACTCCTTCACCTCTGGTTTTACCAGACTCTGTAGTTCTGTCCATGCGGAAGGCAGAAAACCCGTCTAGGTGTATAGCCGAGTCCATAATACTGTCTGTTAGACATGTTTCGGTGAAAATAAAAGCACAACATTTTTTAATTTTTCATTGTGTGGAGAGTCCGAGTATGAGTTCATTGAGTTTGTTATCGAGGGATTGGACATTAGCGAGTAAAAAGGTTGGTAAAGGATGTTTGTTACATTCGGTCTTTAGTTTGCAGCCCGTTTACCGCGTTTCCGTTTTCATTCACATCGCTTGCGACACTTCCTGGCTTGGTTACCTTGTTCAGGTGATACCGTGGTTTCCAGGACTTGTTGGAGAAGGCCGTGCGAGCTGATGCAGTCCAGTTCTTTCAGATTAAGTGATAGTCCTGCGGATCTTGTTCCAATGCCTAAAAGTGTTTGTAGATCATAAGATATGTACGTGAACATTGGGGAGAGAGAAACTGAGAACTAAGAACAGTAACAATAAGAAAAAAAAAACAGTGATGAAAAGATCCGTTTAAGAGGGCTCTCCGGGCTGCTGCCTTTGTAAGCGCCGCCTCATACTCCATACATTAAAACTTATGTTCTAATAAGCAAAAATCATTTCTGATGTCTTTTGCATTTTAGTCTAACATCACAAGCCAGAAAATCATTACTTAATATTCAGGTTGAATTGAGGGAAAGCCACATGTCTTCATAATGATTAAAGAGAGGTTTCACTGTCTTTGCATATCCCCGACAGTTTGATTGATAATCCTATTACTGTTGCTTCAGGATGAATAAATACTCTCTCTTCATACTGCTTATATGATCAGTATTAAAAAGACCTTACAGCAAGAAGAGTTGCTGAGATTTCTGCTTTATTTATACATCATGGGAGAAAGCTAATTTGAACACACTTTCAAATTACTCTTTATATTGCTATTTAAACATTTTACAGTCAATTTAAGGCCCACCATGCAGGGAGCACCTTGCATTACTGATGAAAGAGCTTAAGGCGGAACTTCTATTAATCGAGGGAACCAATCCCGCCATAATAATCAATTTTTAATTACTCTCCCTTACATAGGAATGAGATGCTGATTAGTTTTACAGACATTTGTCTGGAAGTAATTAAAGTTAATGTATTACTCAGATGAAAGAAGGAAAGAAAGGCTAGAGATGGAACTTTTCATAAAACCAAATTGAGTTATGGTACTATGACCACGGAAAGAATTTTCTGTGGATTTTGAATGTGATAAAGCTCTTAATATCAAGTATCACCAGGGCAATCAATTAGTAGGAGGTTCAGATGGACTTTTTGCAATGGGAGTTATTTCATAAAGGTTTATAATGGAAACCAGTCCTTGATTCTACAACTAAAATTGCTACAACAGCTACTGTTACCACTAGTAGTGCTTATTTTCCAGAAGAAAGTCAAGGCACGATACAGCTCTGTATCTTGCACTCATCACAATTTAGCAGTGTTCTAAAATGACACAATGAACCAAATTACTGCCCATCTGCAATGACAGCTCATAGTTAAGAGTCTGACCTGAAAAAGGCACCTTTTTTCCTTTTACAATATTATACAGTGCACTTTTAACTAATCCTGTCCCCCAAGCACTGTACAATATATACTGTAATCAAGTGTTGAAGAAAATTATAATTGCCAAATGGGAAGAAGCCATTCAGTCATATTGGTCACTGGGCTATTAACAGCATTTTGAGCCCAGGTTTCTTGAGCACATTACATTACAGTGAAGGTCCCTGATATGACCTAAAGAGCAGTGGTACCAATACTACTTTCTGTGGTATCTGAGTACTTATTCTGCTCCACTTTGTGTTTTCTACTTTTTATCAGACCTCTTTTTTTCTACACTAACACTAACAAGTCTAATAACTGTAGTGTGTAACTTATCAAAAATTTGGACTCCGACGTACGTAAAGTATACATAAGCCACTTCAATACCTGTTGTAACAATATATTTTAGGTGACTACATTTTAGGGTTTCTTTTGCCTTTTTTAGAGTGAATTTCTAACGTTTACAATTACATTTATTTAACCCAGCCATATATTTTGTTCTTCCAATCTACCAACCTAATTCTTCTTCCTCACAGTCAGCTATTCTGCAACTTATATTTCAACTTCAGACCCTGCCTGTACAGCTTTAAAATAGTGCTAAAAAGATAACATGATAATTTCCCAGTGGTGCTCTAACCTCAGTCCTGCTCCCTGTCCACGTCATTTACTGGTCATTTGACAAGACAAGATCAATACAAGTACTTTTTCTTTTATGCACCCTGACACATTGAGCAAGAAAGTAGTCGTTTCTGCTCTTCATTTTCACCAACAATCCTACTGAAGAAGATTTCCCAATCTATGTGGGGGAAATAGAAGTGTATCAAAACAATGATTTCTTAGTACTACAATGCTGTTCTTAATTTAATACAGTATTTGATCTGTGATTTCTGGGTTGTTTTTTGTAGCATTCTCCTGTTATTACTACTACTGATATTGTTAGCCCCTTAATTGTTTTCTATATACATTGTACCCAATCTGACACACTTCTTTTGTTTAACTTGCATTTCCTGAATACTACATCAGTCATCTTCAATACTGTTTCAAGGACATTCATTTAGAAATGCAGGAAAATACTCAATATTAAAATTTTAAAGATTTTAAAACCATAAAAAATTAAGTAGACTTGAAATAAATTAAAATAAAGTAGATAGTTTTTCACAATCTACTTTGTTATCATGACATTCAATTCGATGTCTTTTGTAATTTTGTCTGACTGTAGAATTAAATGACATCATGTCCAATGTCATGAGGCTTTAACATTTCACATGGATTGAGTGAATGTGTGACATTTTTAAAGTACGGGCTTGACTGCATTTTTGTTTGATGTATCATGAATGACAGCAAATCAAAGATAGTTGCTCCATAATGTCAACCTCCTGAGTTAAGAAGACTATATGCAGAGATGAACATGGTTTGGACTCATGAACGAGCCTCTGTACCAGCCTGATCCATCTTGTTCACGCTCTGATGACTTAATGCTTTTTATCACCTGTGATATAGATGTTTTTCCCATCTGACCTTTCTTGTCTTTTATATTTTTTAGACCATACAAAATTATTATGACATAGCAAATGGCTCATTCATTATCTAGGTTGCACTCAGATATGTTTCAATAATTTCGTCTCCTAAAGATAAGTTCTACGTTTATCTTATAATATCAATGGTCAGTACCATTAATAATTTCTGTGGAATTACAGAGTATCTTATTGACATAGAGTATAGCTTAAAATAAGAACCAACTGTTTGAATTTTTTTTGGCACATATATTTTATCTGTGTTTACTGCACTACAGTTATCACACACTAAAAAAGGGAACATTATTTATTAGGGTAAGTCAATGAATAAAGTACATTTGTGAATCATTCACCAAATGTGTTTCACAGATGGTTAAAGACTTTTAGTTTCCATCCTGGTGCTTTTGTACATCCACAGCCTTCTGCCCCTGCTTCACAAGCGTACTTTTAAAAGTTATACTATATTGAAATTTTACATTATATTACATTGAAAGCTGGCCCTCAAGTTGATTCCCTTCACTGCAACCTACAGTAGATTTCCTACAAAGTTCACAAAAGCTCTAATAGCTACTCCATGACCGTTTAGTTTTCTAGTCCGCCCATCATTCAAACACAGATACTAACAGCACTCAAAAACAAGGTGAGTTCTAAGTCACCACCAATTGAAACACACTTGTAACTTCAGCACTGCCAATAATAAAATTATCCACAGGCACTATTAATGAGAATAAAGCTTAATTTAATTATCGACAGGTCTGGTCTGGTTTATTTCTTTCAACAGAAATTAAAACTTGAGAACCTAAACTTCAAAACTTTCATTGGATATGTCTTGCATATAATATAGTTTTAATTGTAGCAGAAAGGGACTATTTTAAAACATATTGCTAAAATTATTAACCAGGTTATATATATATACTGTATATATTATGATATAATTCTAAGAATACATTTAAATGGAAGATTGCAGAAAAATATATGAAGTACACAGATTTATACACAATGGTATACTGTAAAGCTGTGAAGCTTTTTGTGGCTTTTTACTAATAATACGGCTCCTCTGTGTATATCATATCTTTATTAATTTTTTTTATTCTGTGATTCTAATGAATGATGAAAAATTAATTGTATTGGATAACTGTGAACAACTTTAAAAAATGCTTCTGTCTCATTGAGTAAGACTTTTCTTGTTTCCTTAACATAGGCAAACGGCATAAATTATTTTAAAGACAACACAGATGGTACAGGAAGGTTAATGCCCAAAGAAGAGAGAACAAATCCCTTAAACATAAGTAAATATAAGTAATAAAGATCCCATTCTCCAGACTTCATATCTTCAAATCACTACTCTGTGTCCGTTTCCTGCGTTGTCGACACTTACCTGTCTGCTGCCATCCTGTCTGATATGTACCGTCTCCTGGGCTGTTGCCAACACGTTTGCATGTTATCCAGTTCTGAACTAAATTTCTTCCATCATGCACTCTCTCTATAAATATCTTGGCAAAACATAAGGATATCATGCAAAGCCAAAAATTCAGAATTTCAGAAATGCTTTTCCATATACTCCTTTGCAAAAAACCAAAATACTTACAGTAAACTGGCCATGGGGCCATCCATCTGTCTCTTCCTCACTTCCATCTCTTTGTTATACAGCACAAAGCAAAACAGAGCTTCTGCTTTCTGTACAGGAAGCAGAGGTGAATGGCCACTGAAAAGCTCTGCTCCCTGGACGTTGCCTGTCACCCATCCAGTTATTTTCTACCAACTGGTGGCAGATCTTCCTCACAGCTTTCTGGGGTATGCAGTTCAGACTGAATCTGTCATCCTATTACATGCACCCCCCCCCCTCCCATAAGGGAGGTCATTGGCTGACTAGGCTAATTAAAGATCAGCCATTCCATAGCCCTCCTTATTTTTCCTCCTCATCTGTGGGTATGAACATGCAGGCCTGTATGGACAAATGGGTCTCTTTTCTCCCATTTTTACTGTTAATAATGTCACCCCCTGTAATATCTTCCTTTACTATTTTCTCTGTGAGTAGATGGTCATGCAGCCTCTCCTCATCTTCCTCTTTCTCTGTCAAGGGACAATCAAGCATCCTCTTCATCTCTTTTCTGTTTTGCATTGTTAGAGTACAGTCTCAAGCACCCCTGTCATGAATTTTAAAAGTTGTGTGGATGTCTGGTAAGTCTGTCTTTTCCTCTATTCTTGATTTAGTAAGATCTGGCACACATTTATCTTTTTTTTTGCTTCAGGACAGGGAGGCAGGACACTCTCTTTGGTGATCTGTTCTTTTACCTAGTGTCATCACTTTCAAGCTCAATTCATGATGGCAAAGGTAACTTATCTTCCTCCTCTTCTGAAGGTTCAGTCCAAGGTCTGCTTTCCATAGTGATAGAAGCTCCTGCTCCAGCAACTCTGGGAGCTGTTGGGATCAGAGCACAGGTTACTGTCACGGATGTCGGAGAGGACGAACTGTGGAATGGCAGGAGAGATTAAAGACCCTATGTGTAGCGGCGAGATGGGGGTTAGCCCGGGCTCAGCTGTTCAGGGAATGCCGTATAGAAACCTATGCCCTCAGGTAGTGGACGTGGGGCGACCTGGTGCTAGGCGGGTTTCAGGACATCCGAACATCAGTGCTGAGCCAAGGCAGACTGAAAGACCCGGAAATATATAGCCCCAGAGAGAGAGAAACACCGGAAGGACAGCAGAGAACCGGAAATGAGAGACAGGACAGAGAAGGAGCACCCTCTGGCTGCAGAGGGCGTAACAGTTACATTGGCCGGAAACTGACCTCCTGCTTCTTCTTGGTGCAGCAACTATTCACAAAGAGATTGTCCTTTCTCTCATTTTATTCATTTGTTCCATAAAATTTGCTCTTGCAATATTTATGGGGATCTGAGGAAACCGAATCTGAAAAGATATCTTTGTTTCTGTCTGCCACCATTTAGCTGTAGCTCCACAATAGTTTTGTACATTTATTGAAAGTTTTGATCTGTTGGTATTTATCTGCTTCTTTCAGTTGGAGATTATCGTTCCCTAACGTGGTTTCCTTTTCCAACTCCTTCCTCTGGCTAGACTCCAGCATAGCCTCTATACAGAGAATCTTCACCATCAGCATTATCTTCTTCAAGACAGAAAGTAAATATTTTTCCTGGTCTTTTCCAGCTCTGCCTGAAGGCTGGCATGCCATCCTATCACAAAATATTCATGCATTATTTCACCTCACTGCCCGGAGTTCTGAAATGGGAACTGTCACATCGATTAACAAAGAGATACAGTCCAAGACCAAGTGAATGAATAACAGACAGAATGAGCATCAGAAAAGATATGGGAAGGTTTCAAGACAGACAATCTGAATTTGAATTGGTAGAATCAGAGTAATTTATAACACCAGCTCTGTGCAGATTACAGTTGCAGAGTCAGAAAGGTAACAGAGGACTTAACCAAGAAAGTGATAAATGACTGTAAATCTTTCTTTAACTAACTAAACTTGTGTATTTGGTGAAGTCAAATACAGAGATTAGTGCTGATGTGAGGGTTTATTATTTCCAAAATCAATTAGAAATTGGAACAACAAATTGCAAGAGTGCTTCGACAGCTGATCAAACACTGTAAGTGAATCAAACACTATAACAACTCTATAAACAATAAACAGTTTAACTATCTGATTAAATCAGAGCTGGGCTGTGTTCTTCATAACTATCCAATCTCCTTCAGCTGGCTGGTTGTGCAGCACAGTGTACAGGTGCACAGTGACTTACAGTTAATAAACTTTGCTATGATAATATAATAAAATGATATTATAAAATATAAATTTTATAAACACTGTTATGTAATCATATTACTCAAGCTAAGAAAGACAAGTATAAAGGAGTCGTTTAAAGAATAAGCTTCTGTGTGCAGAACATGTCAGTTTCGTGTTCCATTTAATATAAATCAAATCTCAACATCCATCAGCTGTTTCAAATCAAGAACCACAATCAAGGAGGAGGGCAATTACACAAGTTGAAAATTTTAAGCTGTCAACGTAGACCTGAGGACTAGCGGATGAACTGGTGTGCTGAAGAAGGCCTCAGCTATCTTAGCCACTGGAATCCACGACAAAGGCCATCTGAACAGATCTGCTGGATTACAGCTCAATGTTGGAAGAGCAGAAACAGGGATTCACAGAGATTAAACAAAATAAACTAGAATGGAAGGTTGTGGGGACCCAAACCTACTTGAAAGGAAGACAAACAGAGTAAAGTCTAAAAGTGAATTGAAAGGGAAAAGAAAACATAAAGGACCCAGGAAATTAAGGGCTTATAAATACTGCTAGGAGTGTTAGAAAATAATAGCAAGAGGTAGAAGCAATTGCATTAGCATGTGATTATGATGTACTGTAAATGGAATTACTGGAACATGGCTAACAGGGAGTTGTGGTGACAAAAGCAATAATAGTGTCCCCACTACCAATGGTAGGAGCAATAGAAGACAAGCAGAGATAGGCCTGTTCATCAAAAGGAGTATTTCTCCATCCAGAAAAAAACTGAAAATATATATTGCAAGAGTAAGCAAATTGAATGACTAGGCAGCAGTGGATTGTATGGTTTAAATGATATTACCATTCAAGAGGTGGAAGTGTTACAGGTGCTAGGTTGCTTTTCAAGCCATTTTTCATAAGAAAAGAAGTTTTTCATAAACTGTTAAGAAACCTCTTTCAACAATCACTTAAGACAGAGGAGAAGGAACTTCCCTATACTGTGAAAGCAGTGCCCATGCATAAAAATTATGACAAAACTGAATCGAGTAATTATAGAGCAACACATCATACTATTACTCATAAGTTTATGAAAATGCTAAGTGGAACTGTACTTTAGGATCCTGTATACAGAAGTAGGGTTCTAGCATTTAATCAACACGGTTTTAGAAAATGTAGATCTTGTTTAAACATGTTAGAGGTCTTAGAGCAAACAATAGTAATGGACACACACAAATAGCATATGGTGTATTGAGTTTTTCAGAAGGCCTTTGATCAATTTCCTGAAAAAGATTAATTCTCAAACTGCGGGCAGTAGGCATCGAAGGTAAGGAGAGTGTCTGGATTGAGTGTAATGAGTGATTTGTAGAAAACAGTACAAATACTACTAATAACAATAAGTATTTGTCAGTATTTTATAGTGACAGATGGTTGCCTTTTTCAACATTACTCTAAAATATGAGTTTATACAGTATGTAGGGGGTTATTAATTTTATTAAAATAGTTTTACTTATGCCATTCATAGATATATGTATTTTCTTGAGTGAACTTGAGTTTGCTAGATGTGAGCAATTGATCGTATGAGTGTTTAATGTATTATCTGAATTCTGGTACTTGCTCCAAATACCCATAGCAGTGTGTAAATATTATTTTTGTTTTTTTTAATAAGTACATGTCTTTCTCAATTTGACTACAGTATTTATTTCTCAAATTCAGAATTGTTCAAAGAATATTAAGATTATTAGAAACTAAGTGATACTGCTAAGTGTTTCTGACAGTGTTCAATATTTTTTACACATAAACTGTATGCTGTAAAGCGCTTTGAGATGTTTTTAAGGGTGCTATATAAAATAAAGTTTATTATTATAGGAGAAAAAGAAGAAATGTTATTTGCATCATAACTTCATTGTAAATGCCTAACACAACAAAATGCCATACATTTTAGTTTTGAAAACATGGTTCAATTGTAAATACAAATAATAAAATAACTTCTACTTTCCAGCAGAAGCTACAGTATGTGATAAAAAGCTACAGCCATCACAGATCAACATCTGAAGCAAAGATCTATGCTTCTTGTATTTCTTTTAATTAATTTATAATATGATTGCAACATACAAAATCTATTAATGTGATAAAAGCTTCTATTATCTGTGATTAACATTCTTAAATGTTCAAACTGTATGAGACAGCACTTTAGCAAACAATACTGACATTGTTGCTCTAAATATTAGATTTTCTTCTGCCTGACGGAGACATTGCAAAAAAGCATATTTTTATAAATTGTGCTCACATTCTTATTTTAAATCACACCTTCTATGGGGAAAATGGATAGGAAAACACAATAAACTTTTTAAGTCATGGGAAAGGATGGAAAGACTGAGCAGAATGTGGAATTGTCTTACTTGACCCAGGTTTGAAGACAGATTTAGACGTGAAAATTAGTGGTAATGAAGTTACCACTGGGAGAGTCAGCTGATTGCTGTGGATTCTTTCTAGTCGCTTTTCTTCATTATCACCTAATTAATCTTTTATATTATTTGACCAAGAAATACCTGTGTTTTTCTGACTTGCATTCAAATAATAATTATAATAAAGTTAGATATTGATCCAAACTTATTTTAAAAGCTAGTCTCATGATCATATTCTCTTTAAACATAAAATAAGTATTCTGAGGCATCAGCATCATGTTGTCCAAGAAACATTAAATATGTAAGCCTTATGTAAGGCTTAGGTAAGGCTCTTTCCCTTTGACTGGGCCCTAACTTCAAAGTCTAATGGAAAGTCTAATGGTTTATTTCGTTCACTTGTTTGATATCACTGAATTTACCAATTAGGTTTTCAGTCCTTTACCTGCTCACTGTTGTACAAGTTTTATTCTCTTTTAAACATATTTGATAACTTTGACCTATACATGTTTGGGAGTCTAAAGGAAGCTTACACACTCCCCGGTTTTGCTCATGGAAGCATCTCTGTCTCAACTCAACATTGCACCCCATGGAATATCATGGGACACTGGATTATCTCATCCAGTGGCTGATCTACTTGTTTTGACAATCATTACGAAGGGCATGGGCTCTTCAGTGTATGATTTTCTGCTCTTGCTTAAAATAATTTCTCGTCCTATAACCTCTATAATTCCCATTGTAAAAAAAAACTAGCACACTTCTAAACTATATTATTTTTTGCATAGGATATATACAGTACAATAGCCAGATCCAGATTAATTTTGCCCCTGACCCTCTGTGCATGCACTCAGAGTCTATCCAGTACTTACACGTGTCCTGTAACAGAGTGCTTTTGGAAATGTTACTCCCTGATGCAACTAGTGTGATGGTGCTGCTGAGCCTGTGAGTGCTCTTTCCCAATGAAGTATCAATTTGCAGGCTCACCACCTCTAATGGCAGAGCTGACTGCAGCAGAAAAAATCCTTATGACACTCAGATCGGACTCTGATAACCTTGGATCTCACAAGGTTGTATTAATATTGAGAAAATAAATATGGCTAATCTGTATTTTGCCAACAAAAGAATAGAATTATGTTTTTTTGAAAGCCTGCTTTTTTCTTTTCTGTTTGTGCTCCCATGTGCTCTCAGAGTGCTCCCACTCTTTACAGTATGTCTTTTTTTTGTGTTGTATTTTCAAAAATAAAAAAAGTTTACAAAAAATGCATGGCTCTTTCCTCTGATCTATGAAATATAGTAATTATATGATCTATGAAATATAGTAATTATGGTCACAGTCTCCAGATGTCGTTTCTTTAAGTGCATTAAAAATATAAAATAATAGTGCACCACTTTTAGTTGTGCACTATTAATCATGAACCAATGTTAATTGAAACTAAAAAATTATCTCTTTGAGCCTCTGGCCTGTAAATAATTAATAACACTTACACTTATATAGTGCTTTTCTGGACACTCCACACAAAGCGCTTTACAGGTAATGGGGACTCCCCTCCACCACCACCAATGTGCAGCATCCACCTGGATGATGCGACGGCAGCCATAGTGCACCAGTACAGTCACCACACATCAGCTATTAGTGTGGAGGAGAACAGAGTGATGAATCTAATTCATAGATGGGGATTATTAGGAGGCCATAATTGGTAAAGACCAATGGGAAAATGGCCAGGACGCCAGGGTATCACCCCTACTCTTTTTGAGAAACGCCCCAGGATTTTTAATGACAACAGAGAGTCAGGACCTTCGTTTTATGTCTTATCCAAAGGACGGTGCCTTTGTACTACAGTATAGTGTCCCCATCACTATACTGGGGCATTACGACCCATACAGACTACAGACTACAGGAGGAGTGCCCACTACTGGTCTAATACCTCTTCCAGCAGCAACTTAGTTTTCCCAGGAGATCTCTCATCCAGGTACTGGCCAGGCTCACACCTAGCGAGCTTCAGTGCACTGCCAGCTGTGAGGGTGATATAGCTGCTGTATTGGGGTCTAGGTCCACCTACAAAAATGTAAATGTACCCATGAAAGGTTTATCATAAAACGTCAGGTAAGAGCACAGCAGAAAAGTCAAGAGAGTCAATGTCTTTTTTTCAGCCTTGTCAGTTTTAACATTCATTTTAAACATGTTCGTGTGTAGTCCTATTTGTACAGAGCCTAACCTTTACAGCTAGAAAGGAAGTAAGCTTTAAGATGCCATTCCAAAAATATAATCTGATACTTGCAACATAACTTGCATTTTCCTAATAAATTAAATTATTTAAAGTTAATTCAATTCGGTTTTAAATGTAAAATGTATTTGTAAAATCCTAACCAAGACACTTTTTAAAATATTAGATGTTGGGTTCTTTGTGCCTGGGGCTGACTCTTTCATTCAGGGACAGGGAAACTAAAGGAATCTAATCTTTCTGATTGATGGCTGAGTTGTTTTGACAGTCAATGTCAGCAGAAAATATGTCTATTCTACCCTCCAGGGTAGGATGAAAACTAATCAGTCTTGATTGTGGGTTATATAATTTAAAAACAAAATCTAATTCATTACCAACATTATGTGTCAATTATGGTTTTAAACTGGAAAAGATAGTACAATTAGGCAGTTTAAAATTGTTAAGCAATGCCGTACTCATTTTGAAATATTCACTGAAGTTTGTAATACAAAAGTTAGGATTAGTTCATACAAACCTTGTATTAATTATGTAATTATGTACAGTATAATGTAGTAATTATGTACAATGACAGCTGTAGCCTGTATCACATCACACAAACTAAGCAAGTAGTATATGTACTAGGATGGGAGACCTCCAAGCAGCCCCCTTCTTCAGGTGTGAAAGGCTCCACAGCATAAAATGTTGTGTATCTTTCCTTCTCTTTTCAACATGGAATAAACCTTTACTTGTTCCTTTGCAGTCTACACATGCTGACGCAGCTACCTACTTGAAAGTAATTATGGACTACTGCTGTACGTACCGATGACCAACATGTCCACCATACACACACCTATACTATTGATGCTCAAGATGATTTATGCAGAATTAGATATATACATGTACAGTTTTTATTCATTGTCTGGATTTCAGTATAGCTTTTGATTATTTTGTTGTGAAGGGAGATAAGTTTCCTGATTAGTTTTTATTCCTTTAGATTAGTTATTGGAATAATAGCAAGATTGGTTAAACACAAATCTGCGATCCTACTGTACATATAGACAGAAAAACTTAAAACCAGATCCTTAAATAAATGTGATGAATCTTATTTACTTATAATTTATTGAAATTGCTATTATTATTCTAGGTTACTTACAAAGTACTCTATTACAACATATGGCCGATCATTTGTTTGCAGTAGTCCTGCAGTTGTATGTTTTCTGTACTTATCAGGCCTGAATTGGAGAAGACTTAGACTTAAATACATAGGTCCACTACAGGAGCCAGCATTTCATTTTTTATTTTGCAGTCATATCATGTCTCCTGTACAACCCAGAGGAGACGAAATTAGAGTACAAGGGCTGCCATTACAATGGGGACTAAATGTTCTTTCTTCATCCACTCAAATTATTGCCTCAAGAACACCACCGTATTATAGAGTATTGGATACCAGCCAGTCCACTTCTTCAGCTCTGTCAACATGGTCTGTTTGAAAGTCATTGTTAATCAATTTTCTTCTGCCTTGATTAAATCACCTTCAATCTGCTTTGATAGTGTGTTAGTTTCAGATTGTGAGCCAGTCCCGTAATAGATGTTACAGATGCTGTTTTCATGCTTCTCAAGCTCCTTTGTTCTGTGCAACCCAAAAGACTCCACTTGTCAGAAATATACAGGGTTTTGCTAGGTGGGTTGGACTGCACCTGATGTTACTTATCAAAAAACAGATTGTGATTTTTAAATGTCCCCTGGTATAATACCAACATACTAATAACCCTATTCAATTCATCTGGTATCTGAGTGAAAAGAATTATAGTATTATTTTTATGTGGTCTCTACATCTCGAGAGAGGCACTGCAGTATTGCAGGCAATTACATCTTTGCACTGACAGTCTAGAAAATCTAACTAACAAGAACACTGCCCTGCCAGTATTTGTTGTTTTTTTGCTGTTTTGACAGTTTCAAAGATACACTCATATTTGGACTATTTCCAACTAACTGTGGTAGCAAATTGAATGGGATTCCCAAGCCAACCATGAAAGCACTTTGTATTGACACTCTGCTGATCAAACCTGAATAATGGAACACAGCCTGTTGTAGAGTATCTAAAGATGTAGAGGAAATGACGTACAGACAAAAAAAGTATTGTAAGCCTCATAGAAATGTATAGATTTTTTAAGTTCAGTGCTTGTAGAAAACGATTCTATGTCGATGTTAAAGCAGTAATGGGATACATTAATAGGTATAAATTAGTAATCTGGTTGTATACATTTCATTAGTGGTATTAAAGTTGGAAATGCTTTGCATTGTTTTTATATAGCTATTTGTTTTTGATGATCTTCTCAATGCATGTTCCTGATCCATAATTTAAAGTAAAAATCCAGATTCTGATGAATTAATCTAGTAAAGATTTATGCAGTGACTTTTAACTTCCAGTACAAATTGCCTTGTACATTGATATACAGTATTAAATTCCATTTACCACATGTCTGCCATGTCTGCACATGAGTGGGCCTAACATAGACCTCTGGATACTGCTTTCCATTTTCTATGTATTAACTGGTTCTCAATTTCGTACATATGCCTTTCAGCTTCAGATCCAATATTTTTTGGAGAACTTTTTGAAATTTCTCATGGAAATCCAAATATACCATAACATGACCTGCAATATGCTGATATTTGTCACAGCTGCTACTTTTTCAAGGTAGTATAACAAGTTAGTTATACTGGTGTAGGCTTTTCTAAACCATCTTGATCCCTACTCAGACTATTAGCTTAAATACAATTCTTTCAGTTTCACTTCAGTTAATCCTTCCATAACTAAGTATATCAGCAGTATAGTTGCCTGGCTCAGTTTTCTCCTCCTTTCTTGCAGTAGAGTACAACATTTTAAACTGTCTAACCAATGAATACAACTCCCATTTGGAGCAAACATCCTTTGTTTATTTTGGGAATCAGATATACGGAGATTACACAAATCTAAGATGTTCCATATTTTTAATGTAGATTATTAATACCCTGTTTTGTAAACACCCATGTAAAATATTTATTTAAAAGTTTTCCTTGTTAATGTTTTGTACATCTAAAAAATGAAACGAAAAATGAAAACCTGCTCACACACCTGAGCGTGTGAAAATTGTATGTTTAAAATTTAAACCAAGATCGACTATAGATTTGCAACACAAGTTGAACGCATTATACATGAGATCTGGCAATTTGTCTATGCTTCAGGAGTTGAAATACTGTACTATGATACACAAGTAGAGCTGTCTAATCATTTCACGTGAGATTTGATATTTTCATACTGATGTTGTAGCAATAACATTATAATAGGAAACAAAAGCACTAAGACCAGCAGAGTGTGTAAATAAGTCATTAAAAAAATAATTAAATACTAGGCTTATTGATTATGATAAAATACTAATTAAATAACAAGAATATTCTAAAACAAACTCAGTTTAAAGTAAACTTTAGCAATATTATTAATAACAACATTTTTATTAAGAACAGCACTACTGTTCTGCTGTATATATTCTATTGTACTATAGATACAATATTCATTTTATATAAACTTTTTAAGTTTATTTTTGTAGTGGGTTACAGTGTCAGACTAGGGACAAGCAATGTGTTAGACATTGTGACAAGTTGGCACAATAGAAAGAGGAAAAGGATTCTTTAAGAAGGTACTGTAGTTTATTTCACTCACTGTGACTGCAGTAATGGCACTGCTAGACTGACAAGTTTCAGGACCTGACTGTACAGCTATTACATTGGAACACACTGATCTATGTCAGTTGTTTGAAGTCCTTGAAACCTGTGTTTAAAAATTTGTGAATGTTGTAGGAAACTGAAGTTTGAATACCAGAACAGAGATTCTAGAGCTGTGTGGTTTAGATAACATTCCTATTTTGTTAATGTTACAACGGATGAGAAATAAACATACAGTATATATAAATACAGTAGGACATAAACTGGAATAATAAATAATTCATACCATGTTCCAGCATCTATGACTCTTTCCATTCAGTATGTTACATAAATTATTTTTCTGAAATTATGTTACATAGCGTGTTATATAGTTACACAGTGACAATTGTGTACACACTTTCATTTCATGATAAATTTGAGGACACTCAAATACTATTTTTGGATCCATTTTAACAATACTTCCTTCAGAAATGGGGAGTCCTACCGTGGACTTGCTAGTCATTGTCTTGCTAGTCTTATACAGTAGTAATAGGTTTATTCCATGCTGAAAAAAAGAGGAAAGAAAACAACGTTTCGGCCGTGTAGCCTTCTTCAGGTGTGAGCATATACAGTAGTACTGTAGCTTCAGATGGTCAAAACAACGGAGACCTAATGTAGAAAGCAACATTTCTGAATTAAGCAACTAGAGCTTTATCCAATTCAATCATTCAGACCTTGAAAGAAAAACGGTAAACACTATGCTAATCCTAAACAGGAAGGATACCCCTGTTTTAGGAAATCTACTCTTTTCCATATTGTTTTTGCACTTTTTGTTCTTGTAAACACATCTGCAACAAAATCTTTAATAAATTCTTAGCTTTTTCATCTGTTTTTATTTGTTTATGCAATACAAAGGGAAATTAAATTAACTGTGAATATCCAGACTTAAATAAATGATGCAAAATAGTTTAACAGGAGTAATTATTGGAAAAGATTTGCCACTATGTTTCTAAGATTGAGTTGTCACAGGAAGCCATCTTTGGGAGAAAATACCTAAATGGAAAAAAATGTAATTTAGACAATAGTAAGAAATAAACTATGTATCAAATAATTAAATGTTAAGTTTGATTTTAATCTGTGTTTAAAATATGGTAGACAATTGTTTCGTACTCTCTCTACTTTCTCTAATTTTAGAAACACAGAATCAAGATAAGTACTGAAGACGTCAGTGTATTTACTAAGACTTAGAGGTCTCATCCAAACAAGGATTCCTTTTTCCATGTGTACACATTTGTCTTTATGCTAAGAATTTAGTCCCTGTTCAGCTTGTGTCTTAATAAAAGAAACCTGCATCGAATTGATAAAATGAGGCTGACCCTGCTCTACTTCAGCTCTAGTATTACATCAGCAAACAGCCGTCAGTATGCAACCAGCATGAAAATCTGTTGGATGGGATTCAGTCAAAGAAAAACAGCTACCATCTGGTCTAGAGTACCGTAATTGCATCTACACAGAGCACTTTAGTACATCTCTCATTGTGATTGATGTTCAAGTTACAGTACATAAACTTTTTAAGCCTTGAGATGATTGTATATTAGATCTGCATTTCACTTAAAAGCATAGTCTGTCTTCTTTATTTTTTGCTTTCAGGAACCATGCCAAAGGATGATAGAATCCTTTTCTCTATTGATCAGATTTTCAGTGCATTCCAGTTGTTAGTGGACAGTAGTGCAAGCAGGCAATAACTCACCTGACGTGAAATTAAAGTATTCTTTAATCAGCTAAATCACTCTAAATCATGCCACTAGATTCTGTGGAAGGTATGTTGTGGTTTTCTTATTGTATATTTTTATGAAGAAATAAATCTATTTGAACAGTTACAGTCACAAATCTATTTAGTAGATTTTCTCTCTCATAGAGATCAATAAATTATTTTTGTAAAATGGAAGTAACTATAATGGAGGTCTTTTTTACCCACTTCTTTAACCTTCTTTATTGAGAATAATTTTATTATTTGGATAAAAGCTTTATAGAACTTATAACATCTCAAAGCCTGCTCTCTCAACAAATCTCAGATTACAAAATGAAATCTGCAAATGATTGGAAGGCCTTAAAGAAAAATTAGGTTTCTGCTGTAAATTAAGCTGGTAGATCACTAGGTGGCGCTGTTTCCCCTAGACCAGAAAAAAAAATAAAACGATGGCTCATTGTTTGACATGAATCAGATCAAATCAAATCAAAGTTTATTTATCAAATGCACAACAATACAGCGTGCAGCAGTAGTTGCTGGCAATGAAATGTCTTTTTTGTGAGCTCACAAAAATCACAAGAATCACAAAAATCACAAAATTAAGGTTACGAAAATAAGGTTACATAATAATAGTAATAATGTAATAGAAATTGAATAAAACTCAAAATGAATAGAGCTGCTATGTGTCCATGGTGTATGCAATATATTATGTCCACGTAGTGCAGTATGCTGAATACAATGAAAACTGTATGTCCATGTAGCCATTATTGGTGATTTGCTAAAGGAGCTGCAGGTTGGCTGTTTAGCAGTCTTATTGCCTGGAGGTAGAAACTGTTCCGTAATCTGTTGGACTTTGATCGAATGCTTCGGTACCGTTTACCAGACGGTAGAAGAGAAAACAGTTTGTGACTGGGATGACTGGGGTCCTTGAGAATGGACCTGGCCTTCTTAAGACATCTAGCTGAGTAGAAACACTGCCATTAGAGTTTTGAACCAGACATAAAGCTAAAGTTAAAATTCTAATGACACTTTTTCAAAGAAAATAATTTTGACATCCACATTTTTTCCCATCAAATATACTTTATTTGGTTAGTGTGACAAAGAGTTGTTTGACCTTGACTTCTGTTGAGGTCTTTCATAAACTCTTACTATTTACTTTTCATTCAGGGAAAAATAATAGCCTTAGTGTATATATATGTATATCTCTGTATATAATTGTAAATAAGTATGGTTAATCTATGTATTAGCTGTTTCTATCCACAGTGTTTTTCTTAATGTTTGTTCCACCATTTTGTGTCAGGGTACATACCCTGACTTGCCTCCAGTTTAAAAATTGAGGCTTACCTGTTCATCAAATAGCTAGAGATGGAACTTTTTGTTTAGTCTCAATCTCTGTGGTGTAACTGAGTCTGTGTGTTGTTTCGCAGGCTGAGGAATAGTAGGCTTGTTTTTGAAAGTTGCTAGGAGGAAAATTCCTGGGTGAAACTGCAGTTTGCTATTTTGTTGAATGTTTTGTCTTTTGACTTTCTTTTCTTTAAGTATATATTTTTTGCAGTACCACCGGTAAGTGGACACATACTGTACAGCAACCTTTTTTGTCTGGCCTATACTTTTATATATGAAAAGCCGTGTGGTTTAGTCACAGTAAGGTAAACCAGTGAGCAGCCTTAAAAGTGTGCAAACTGTCTCCTTTTCTTATTTTATCACCTGATCTTGATTGAGCTGGCCAAACAACTGTACCAAATTTTTACTAGAACTAAACTAATTGTATTTTGAACATTAAGTTAACCTTCTTAGATAATTTGTATAGAAGATGGGAGAAAAATAACTCACAGAAATTCTGTTAGCATCCATTTTAGAGAGTGAGAAGGATCAATGATTTTATAAGAAACAGGTTCCATCTTTTCCCTTAATTGTATTAGTGTCCCACTTGCTGAGTAGAGTTCTCTGCTGTCTTTTGGAAATCAGGGCTCTGGAATTTGCAGATCAGCAAATATCTGTTCAAAATATTTGTATTTTTTTTTTATATTGTGTTTGTGTTATGTGTTAAACTATTGTAAAGCGATTTGTTTCTTAACATATCTTTATCTGTATAAATGTGCTGTGTGGTTATTACTTTTTACCATGTTGTGTCTTGTTGTGGAATGCTTGGTATTCCCTGAGTATAGGGGGTGTACTGTATAATTGTTAACTTTATAATTTGTATAGTGAGCTGGTGTCAGGACCTAATATTGGGTTGCTACGTCTTAGTCATTTTATTCACTAATTTGCACATCCCAATTTTGTAAGAATATATTAACAATCATACCATTGCCAAGTCCTGTTTTTGAAAGGTTTTCAAAAATTCTAGGCAGCCTAATGTCTTCTGAACATGATATAATAAAAGTATGTTTCATAACCACCCACTTGTGCTAGTTGCAGTTTTGTCAAGTTGACTTTCTGGATTCTGTTTTTTTTTTATTAAAGTCATTATAGAAATGTAAGTGGCTGGTGTTGTGCAAAATTTTAAAAGCAAACCAATAAATGAGAAAGCAGGTATTTTACTATTTAGTGATATATTTGCGTTAAATACATTGTGATAATGGTGTGTAATGTTTTTGCAATAAGTGTGGTCATGAAATTAGGAATTAAAAGGCTATCAAATCCGTATAAAAATAATGTGACAGTAGCAAACTGGCAAATTATAAAAATGAAAATGATAATTTCACCCCAAGAATACCAAGCGTGTAACTGCATGTGATTTTTTAAATTCTCTGTCATATTTTAATACCTTAAGGAAAGTGATAGCTGGACAGTACGTTTAAAACAAACAGTTATTTATTTTAATATGTTACACACACATACATCACACAACTCTAATACTATGTAATATAATACTACAATACAAATATTTACAAATCTTTGAGTCCCAGAGTCCTGCCTTCTGCAGACATAGAAAAATACAGAATTCGACAAAAAATCAGGATTCAAAACACCTTAAATGTCCAAGAGGGAACCTTTGTATAAACAGAAGGACAAACAAAAGAATTCTGCCCAGGAGTAATGAATGTTTGGAAATGGATGCTAACAAATAAATGGGAAAAAAAATCCCCATTCTAAACTGCATCATTAACAAATGAGTGATGTCTTTCAGCCTTCACTATATAGGAAATCAGAATTGCCAGACATAAACAGGACAGAAAGACCCTTTTATGAAGAGTATGCTTGCAAGAATAAACATAAGGCTATGACTATATAGAAATTACAGTTTCATTAATGTGGTGACTTAGCACCATAACTGTTTGTAATTTGCCACATGCTGCAGAATGCTGTCTTTCTTTCCTTTCTTATCTTTCACCACTCTGCACAACACCTCCACACACCTTGTGGATAACCCCTTGACTATATGGTAACATATGAGTGTCTAGGCAAAAAGTTTTTCTTTCTATCTGAAAATTGACATAAAAAATTGACAGAGAGAGAAGCAGATATTGGACAGATGTAACAGTACCACTTCTTCAGGTCCTCTCTGTCACTGACCCTACAGTTTCTCACCCAGTGGAAGAATCCTGTGTTTGGTAATAGGGTTGGAATAGGGGAAAATGTTTGCATTTGATTAGCATCCATTTTAGAGAGTGATTTAGTCTTGAGGATGACCTCCATCTATTGTATAACGTATCTTAACATTATAGACTGTAACATTAAGAGGTCAGAGGTTCGAGTGCTCTACAATAGCATGTGGCATAATCTGAAAAAATTGTGCCTGTGTTATCTAGAGTCGTAGCATAGCCATTACAATGGTTCTCTTGTCAGTGTTTTGGTTTCCTAGGCAGAATCTGTTTTGCAGACTGCTTGAAAGAGCTGATGTTGCGATCTTTTTGATCTTATGATAATGACTCCTCCCTTTCCGAGTTTGTGGTTAATATCTTGCTGTATTTATTGTGCCTTGAGTCCTAATTTATCATAAAGCTCATCCCCTTAAGGCTGGCATAAAAACTTTAACATACTGTGCCTTGAAAAAGTATTCAGACCTTTTCTGTAATGTCTGATTTTGTGAAAACACCAAATTATACCATACATGCACATTTTTTT
Source organism: Atractosteus spatula (assembly GCF_055471065.1). Classification (NCBI taxonomy): domain Eukaryota; kingdom Metazoa; phylum Chordata; class Actinopteri; order Semionotiformes; family Lepisosteidae; genus Atractosteus; species Atractosteus spatula. Next base: position 26,229,960 of record NC_142708.1, on the reverse strand, counting down.
AATTACAATTTTATTCAAAACTTGTAGATTATAAAGTGGAAAATAAGTTACAGTATACAGTATGTCTACTAAAACTAAAAAGAGGGAAATAAAATGTGTTGATGGTATAAATATTCAGACCCATGAATTGTTATTTGGTGGAAGCATCTTAGCCAGCAGTTTACCATCATATTCCTTTTGGGATAAGGCCCTACTAAACTTACACACAAACATGCTTCAATTTATGCTGATTCTTCTTGGCAGCCTTGCTTAAAATCTAGGTTACTTGGGGGCCTCTAACGGACAGCAGTTTTCAAGTCTTTCCACAGATTCTCAGTAGCATTCTAGTCAGGACTCTGACTTTGCAATTCAAGAACATTTGATTTTTCTTAAACTACTCTGGTGTACCTTTGGTGCTTTGGATTCACTGAATAGTGAAAGGTTTTACATTTTAGCAGACAAAGCGGTTTTCCTCTAGCATTTTCCTGTACTTTGCCCTGTCCACTTTTACCCCAGTCCTTACAAACTTTCCAGTCCCCGCTGATGAGAAGCAGGCCCATAACATGCCATTACCATTACTCAAAAGATGACTAATGTAAAGTAAACCTAAATCTAGGACTTAGATATATGAATGCTGAAACTGTTTGTTGATGGAGAGTATTCAGCCTATTATGAAAGCTCTAGCTAGTTGCAGCCTGTTTATACTGTATCTGTTACTATATTTCCCAGAATTATTTCATGATCATCATAATAGAGACAAAGCATGGTCTCTATTTACTTTTAGAATGTGACCTGATTGCGCAATGTACATAGATTCTTAAATATCCACATCTCATGTTACATATGCATACCATTTGGTTTTTGCTGGCACCTGCACCTTTCACTTGCCTCAAATTTGAATATAGATAGATACTTTATTAATCTTGTGAGGGAAATTGCAGAAATATAGAATATAGAAGCAGCAGTGCATATGACATAAAAATAGTTTAGGCTCTTGATGATTGTTTCTGTAATTATTTAATCAGTTTTATCAGGTAATAATAACTTTGGCTCTTATGGTGCCATTTGAAATATTGTGCACTTCTTATGGAGATTAGAGGGTTAACAGATCTGTCTATACACTTAGATATTTCAGTTTTAAAGTGAAATTTTAGACTGCATAAAGATTTTCATTTTAAGTTGTGCTGTATGTGATTTAAGATTAATATATAAATTCATTTACTAATGGCCTACACCATGTTTGAGAATCTGATGGAGACTTACTGCACTTGTTCCCTGTGTTTTCTGTTTTATTTAAGACTCCACTTGTAGCATTTTGTGTTTACAAGGTGCCATGGGACACTGTTTTACTTTCCTTTACTTTCTTTGTTCGCTTTACATACTGTATAAAGTACATCCATATTCCTACCAAAGCAGTTAAGTGTTTGATAAACCCACAAATTTGATATACAAGAGCCAGTGTCAGAAGAAACTTTTAATTTATTTTAACCATGAAGTATTCTCTGTGACTCACAGCTGGCTGAATGGAAAGTGATTGACTGTTCTGTTTTTACTCTAATATACATACCAGTCCTCTCAGAGGTATTGTATAATGCACCACTGAACCTAACTTAGGTTCAGACCTAAGGCTACAATAAAACAAAGCAAAGTAGAACAGTATAATGCATTGATAGTGCAATAGGGGGATATATTTTTATTAGCATTATGTCAAATTTTGGACTCACATTTACTAAATCTAAAAAATAGCTATTTGTTAGTCAACAAAAGTCTCTTTTTGTAGTTGAAGTTTTATAATTAGATTTTAAATAATCTAGTTTATTCTAAAATAAAATAAAAGTTTATTCTGACACTTGCTCTTGTATATCAAATTTGTGGGTTTATCAAACTGACCCCAAGCTTCTCTCTCCCCACCCGTGTGTCTCATGGAGAGTAAGCTGGGGTATGGGGCAAAAAGACCAATTCCTAATACAAGAAATTGTATATGGCTAATAAAGTGATCTTATCTTATATATCTTATCTTATATGGGGCCAAAATAAATTTGACCTATATTTCACATTGAAACCTGTTTAATAATAACAAGGCCATGGTAGAACCATACAAATGACTTTAGTACTTTATCAATGGTTCTTTGGAGGGGTTGAGTTCTTTTTTCCCACAATGACATATTTATTGCATTTAATTTAGCATTAGAAAATAAAATCAATTCAATATTTTTTTCACAAGAACTAAATTAGCATTTTATCATATGTTATTAATGGTAGTGAAACCATTAGAAACCATAGAAACTATGTGTAAACTGTGAAATGTATGTTTCTTACTATGTAAAATGTAGTTTCTGTCCTGTAATATTTATATGTATTTATTACACAATGTACAGTTTCAGGTATTATTGACAAAGTGTTTGAAATACTTGTTACATTCTGTTACGTCCTGTTTATTATCCTAAATGTTAAACCCCTTTACCCCTAGACACTTGGGGTCGTAACACATTCCCTACTACAGTGGTTAAAATGTTTTACTATATTTAATGAAGGACAACTTGATGCTAGTCTTGGAACATGCATAATTGATTTGTCCAAGAAGAACTGGATACGATAAGGAGCAGGTCTGAAGCTCTATGGTTTGTCAACCTTGATTTCGAACTTGGATATTATCTTCTGATGGATGAACTAGAAAGAAGATTTTATTGAGTATCCTTCTTTCTACCTTTAATGTAGTTTTGTCTTTCTGATTTATGCTATAATTAAATAAAAATGCCACAAACTAAGAGGTATGTTTTTTAAATTTTGAAATCAGTGTAATAATTAAAAGTCAAGGAATAAAATTAATTATTTTTACCATTTTGATTTTGAATAACTTTCAATTTAAAATACTAACATTTATATACAGTACAATATAAAACAGACAAGTCAATCACATTTCGATCACCCTCTACCGAATTACATAAAAATTACATGTTCTCTAATGCATAAAATCCATTAAAAGTTTATTCTGACAATTTGTGTGTTTACCAAACACTTAATAACTGTTTTAGTAGAATTGAGGATGAACAGTAACTGAAGTTGAAAGTAACAAAAATGTTGACACTAAATATTGTGGACATGCTGATTAGAAAAGCTAGAGTATTTAAAGAAAGTTCAAAATGTAAATATGCACTTTGAAAAGAGTTTATATACTGTATTTATTTTTGTGTATTAATTGCTACTTGGGCATTTATATTCCATATTGTGTTTGCAAAATAAATGTGGCAGGTTTGCAGAATTGCAATTAAACTTACCACTACTCAACGACATCAGTGCAACTTGCAGAAGAGCTTCTATTCTGGCCTACTGTGGATGGTCAGTGAGTTGAATTTCCATGCAGAAAGTCCAGAACACCACAAGAACTAATAAGAGGAACAACGGGAAAAATTAACTAAAACTTTAAATCAAGCAAGGAATGCTTGATGATTCATGAGCAGGTTATTTTTTTCTCTCCATTTCTTTCTATTTTCTTGATCTGGAAATCTTTGTTAAGGACACAGAAAAGGATAGCAAAATCTATTTAAATCAGAGGGATGTCGCATGTTTATTTTTCAAACTCACAGGATGTTAACTGATGCTGTTTATAGGTGCTTGAGAACTGATGCTGTTTATGCGTGCTTTCTTTTTCTTTGCCTTGTGGGAAAATAAAGACAACAATTATTTTGTAAAACAAAAGCATTGGAATAACTTACAAGGGATCTTTTGAAGTGTTGCTTTTAGTATCCAACAGTACTCCCAAACAAGTCTGTCCTTTATAAGTAGTAAAAGCACCAAGAAATCACGACTCATTGAAGATTCACATCAATGACACCAATAAATGATTTTTACACAGCATGCAAGGAAATACTTGAAAAGCTCAAATAAAGACAAATAAACAAAGATCTTAAAGCCGATTAATGAATGACCTGCAGGAAGCTATGCTCTTCATATTAGATGCCCATACCATCCATGTTAACCTAAATAAATTCATCCAATTTATCAAGTGCAAGCACCCAGTGAATAATAAAAGTTTTCCAAACTTACAAAATGATGCATACACATTTATAATCTTCATTTTTATTCAAAATCTGAATGCTGAAGACTTCTAAGGATAGGATAAGTGACAGTAAATAAATATCTGAAAAAACTAATATTCACATTTTTTATTATATTACTACTGTAGAAATCTGTCAATTGCCCTTGGACCACCATTACTCTCTGCATGGTGGTTCTAGCCTCCTCATCATATGCTTAGACAAGCGGGTTAAGCCAAATTATGGTCATTTCAAAAGTTCAATAAACCTTCTAATACACCTAATTCTTGGCTGTTGTCATTCCTAGTTGGCATAATATTTGGTGGAACTACTTGTGGCAGGGATTGCAGTGACAGGTCTTTGTGAGTATTTCTCTGTCAACATTGCACAAAAACATAAAGCAGGTTTTGTTCATTTCTCTTGGCAAATTTTTTAGTTTCCGTTTGCTTGGAGAATCATCTGAGTTTCCAAGTCTTTAAACAGATTCTCAGCAGCACTGAAAGATTTTAATTATTAGGAGTCAAGAAAAGTGCAGTTTACGCCAGTGTCATAAATGAAAGAGCTTGTCTATAAATGTGGAGACATTATATGATAAAAACAAAAATAACGTAATTATTACTTATTTACAGTAAACATTTTTAATTTAGCATTTTCATTGTAATGGATATGAAAGCACTATGTATGTATGTATAGAAGAGCAAAAAAACTTCATTTGCCACTGAAGTGCAACACATCTGAATGACATGGTAATTCTGTGCCAACAACCCCACTACACAGAAGACCATGAGGAGAAGTGAGAAATAGATTCACCAGTGAAATTAAGGGTGTGTATATATGTAGTAATGGGCCTTAGTGCTTAATCAGACAGTAAAGGATGATAACCTCATCTAACACAGACCAGTAAAGAAGAAACAAAGCCCTTTGATTCAATATGACTAACATGTTAAAATGAAGTGGTTTGTACCTGGTTAGATTCCAAATACATGCCTCATTGAGGTGGTATAATTGATGTGAAAATAACAAATATTATATATATATGTGTGTGTGTGTGACTTACATTGAAGAACAGCCTTCTTTTTTATCTATAGAGAGACAGACTTTCAGCTATTTCTGTATTTAATTCTCATTTTGGCCAGTCTCCCAGTTTCCATACTGTAAATCCACTCATGTTTAAACTTAATCAATTCTGTGGCTCCTGCTATTCTTGCCATATGGGTCTACAGACTCCTTTTGTTATGGGATTGTCTTGGGTTTTATGTGGCTGTTGAATCAGAGCAGTTAGATGATGGTCTTTTCTCAGGGATTTTTGTTCAAAGAAATATAAAACTGAAGTTACAGGTGGAGTGACAAATGTCATTGTTTAGCAGTGTACTGTAAGTATTTTTGCAGATAACATTTCTGCTACATTACTGGTGATGGTTCAGAAATGTTTTTCAGAAACTTTATGAAAAAGAAAATGTTTACTTTGTACCATATTCAAAGTTTCTGCACATCTTATGACACAAATACAGTTTCTGTTTAAATATTTGTTTAGGGATATACACAAATTAAAATCAGACATAACTTACTGTATATTTTATATAAAATATAAATTATTTTATAAAATATTATATTGTACACATATATTTGCTTTTATAAAACACTTATTGGCAAGACTTGAAAATATTATTTCTATTTCTTAAGTGTTGTCACTCTGATACAATATTAAGTATGAAGTCAAACAGCATGCAGAGCTAAAGCATTATTATTTACAATAAAGTAAATCCCACTGCAGAAGCAAGAGCTAATAATAGTTATTATTATTATTATTATTTGAGACACCAGTATACCCCGTGAAAATAAAAGTAGTTCTTTTGCAGTGGGTCTGTAAATAAAAACCTTAATTCCATACATTGTAATTATTAGTGAGTGACTCCGGACATCATCTAATACTAATATTTTAACACAGTTCAGATTAATTTTATGTCTTGTAAATCCTGTTTTGTGCTGTATAACAAATGTATGTAACATGATTACAGTACGTTTCCCTTGTCAGAATTCGTTAAGCCAGTTTGCAAAATTGGTAGAGACACATCCAAAAACTTGTATGTCTATAATTGCTGCCAAAGATGCTTCCACCAAATATTGAGTTCAAGACTCTGATCATTTATGTGATTAAAATATTTCATATTTTTCTCTTTCGTTTTAGTTTAAATTTACTGTAATCTATCTATCTTATCCTGACAAATCTTCAGTTTGAGCATTCAGGGTTTGAATCAAATGTTGAGATTATATGTTTGTGTGAATCATTTTGTAATTTCACACATTGGGACATTATAGGAAGGGTCTAAAATGTTTTACAAGGCACTATATGTATATGTTATGGTAATGTGAATATTAAATTAGATCTCTCTATTTCACCATGCTGATTAGCAGAATTAAATAGAATTCAAATTTTGCATTGCGTATAAAAAGTCAAAGTCACCAGTCGCAGACAACTGTTTTGCTTGTGTTAGGGGCTTATCAGCAGGACATAACTAACTTTCATCAGTGAATCAGATTTATATATATGGATTAATAGAGAGAATCATCCTCAATTGACTGGTAACATAGAGTGGAAATTGATGTCTGTTTAGATGGTTCTGCATTCTAGCATTATGAAACAGTGGGAGCTAATTATTATTCACATTTATTAATTGGTAGCAACTGCTTTTTCTTTAAACAGGCCATACACCCAAAAGGTGTTTACTGTATAGTGAGATATATTGTACACTATGCGTATAATACACATACATGCATTTGAGTTGTATTGCTGTGTTTCTTTGGTTGTATCTATTATATTTTTAGATAGAAATATACTTTTGTATATAAAGTATCCCTCTTAGTTCATGGTGTGTGCGACATATAGTAGGTGGGTTTAGGTCTGATTCACTCCAATAATTTCTTCATAGTAGATATTAAAAATATGATTTAAGCCCAGGCACATGATCTGCAAAAGGTGATATTTCATTATTTGATAAATAGATGAATTATAGCTCAAATTTGTTTCAGTCTGGATCTTTTTAAAACCCACATCTGGATAATTAAAATTAATTGCTTTGCTGTCACGGCTCATATTCCTCAAAAGTCAGATTTTCCCCAGTGTGATTTGCATTGTAATGATCCTTAGAACGGTGTCAGTGTCATAGTTATATATGCAAATTGCATGGAAAGTGAAAATGTGGGAAGTCCAACTTAAAAACTCCATGAAAATAAAAGATGCTATTACATGAAAATATAAAATGTCTTAGTAAAGTTGGCGTCGTTGATGAGCTATCATAATAAAGTTACTGTAGTTGGTTTACAGATTTCTTTTAGGTTAAGACTAGTTTAGGTTACAATATCATCTAATTTAGTAGCCCTTACAACTATGAACAGATTTCTTTGAACTCTACAAATCGTCTTTTATAGCATTTGGTCAAAAAT